>NC_088604.1:113080133-118805133 GCF_036013475.1 Columba livia
AGCTTGGTACGATTGAAGTGGCACATACCACAAATAATGAGTGTTGTCTCAGATGCTCCCATGTCTAAAATACTGAAGTTCTGGGTTTTTCTGAGAAGCTGCTTAAATGCTTCATATTTTTTCCGAAGAGACCAACTGCGGTGGATTTAGTGTTAATTTAATGCAATTACAATTTTAAAAAGATCCTTAATCTGAATATAAAAGAGAGTGTGTTATTGAAGTTAACTCTGAACTCACAATAGGTATATACTTTTAAATCTGGTTTTATGATCATGTTTCATTCAAGTGCTGTTAGACAACAAAGGAATTGTGTTTCCAAAAAAAGGTTGAGCAGTACTGATTAGCATTGCAAAGTCTGCATTTAACAAGATTAGTTTTTGAACTAAACCAGTATATTTTAATTTTTTATGTGCATGGACCTAACGTACATGGTGAATAACATCTCTTTATAGAATTTTAAGTATTTGAGACACTTTATTGTTTAAAGAAAAGTTGCTGACTTCATCGCAAGTATAGCCTAGTAAAAATGGGGCCTGGAATAGTAAACTGTTGCAGAGCTGAGGCAGAAACTGGTAACCTTCTGACCTCTGACTTTTACTGGAAAATGATATGCAACATAAATTCAGGGGGCCTTTTTTCTTTCAAGTATGTATACGTATATATTCTAGTGGTGCTGTTCACAATGCTATAGTTGAAGTGGTGTCAATATGTTCATTAGAGGCCCTTGCTTGCAGAGCAAACTTTAAATCCCTGAGGTTTTTTTTTAAGGGTGAAAAAGCTGCTGCTAAAATAAGCTTTGAACTAAAACATGGTGTTTGAAGGGGTTTGTTGTACTCGGATAGGGCCTATCTTTTATTAGATGGATGTGCGCATGTTTATGTGTATATGTGTGTGGACAGAACATCTAGAGGATGGCTTGCCAGCATGTTCCTGAACATCTTAGGCACTTTGGAAATCAAGTTTCTCAGTTCCTGGTGTACTTTTTAAGGTTCTCAGGCTTCATTTTCTCCTAAAATGGCATTTTGTTTGTCCAGAGCACCAGTCGTGTCTGATGTTTTATCATTGCCGTCCTAGTCTGCTCCTAGCAAGGTGCACGCTGTAACCTTGGTCAGGAAGGGTTTTTGGAAGACATTAGTGATTTTTAAAGTTCAAGTCCTATTAAATACCCACAGAAAGACTTGTTGGTGGTGCTTCAGCTGGTTCTGAAACTTTTACCGAAATCCTCCAGTAATGTTTATTGAGGCTGGAATCACTGCCAGCACTTGATAGGTGGTCTTTCATGAAGAAGACTCATTGCATTAAAACTTCAGGAAAAGGGCACAAAAGCAGGGATTTGCTAACTGGGAGCTCTCAGGTCAAGCTTGGGAAAGGCGTTTTGGAAAGGAGACCCTGCCCGGTGGGTCTCCGTTACTGAAACTTGCCTTCAGGCCACTTGCCACCTATGGGAATGGTGTTTTTTTGAGGAATGGGGATGCGGGAAGGGTAGTGGTGGTCTTGCTGAGCCTTGCTTTATGTTTTGTTTGCTCAAAGCCCCCCGAAGGCTGAGATTATTGGGGAATTTCAGTTGTTTAAGCACACCCATGCTTGTACACCTTGTGTAAAATAAAAGTGTAATTTTAGCCTTCCCACATGGGAAAGAAGTAAAATACCATGATCCCAAATGACAAAAGGGAAAAGGAGAAAAAGATAGCAAATACCCATCCTCTTCCCCAACCACATTTAAGTTCAAAGTGCCGTGATTCGGAGTTTTTGTTCTGTAGCCTGATGTGGTCAAACTTCTGTGGCAGCACCATGGTCAAACTCAGGTGTTCACCTGTGCTGGATGGTTTTCCTGGCAGCAGAAGTGGCCAGTGTGGCCGTGCTGCTGCGCTGGGGTGGCAGCAAGAGGTTCAGGACCTGCACGTTCGTGCTTGTGAGCACAGGAGTTAACTCGAGATGCACGCCTTGTGTGACATATATTCAGTATATTATGGGCTTCCCTATTTTTAGGAGTTTGTAAAAGTTCCTTTTGGTTCCATCTGTCAAGAGCGCGTTTGCCATTTAAAAGAACAAATCTAATCACCAGAAATATAACCCTCTGAAACTGTCTATTTTTAGGGTGTTCCCACAATCAGCTTCTGCTGTTGGGGTAGGTAAGAGCACCTTCTGTGCTGGGCTTCCAGCCTGGCTGAAGGTACCACAAGGATGCGAGTGTGAACTTTTCCTTTTCAGAGAGGCACACAGTCTGGAAAGCTTAAGCCTCTTACCAAGAGTTCACTCCCTTAGTCCTTAACCCAGACCATGTTAAGGTCTGGTTTTGGACTTCTTAGAAATTTTTCTTCTTTATGTGATTCCTCGCTGTTTTTAATCCTCCAAAAGTGCATTTTTTTACCTACTTATGTCCCTATGCACTATATATATTGAATGATTAACTTTGAAAACAGGAGAGGTGCTCTTTCCTCTGAACATTTGCAAACTTTTTTTAACATTAAAATTTATTTACTTAGGAAATAGTAAGGACTCCCAGCTGCTTCAATCTATTGTAGAAATCTGTATTTAACTGCTAGGGAGCTGTTCTGGGGTCTCGTGCTACTGAACAGCGGGATATGTTATTGCATAGCACGTTGACACAACCTCTTATAAAGGCCCAGTATTGTGTCATCGTAGGGGATGGTTCTAGTACAGGAATGCAGAATAATATTATGAAAAAGTTTTGTAGGCTGTTTTCCCATTGCTCTGAACTTATCGTGAAGGGCCTTTGGAGGTCTGTCTCCAAATAGTGTAAAGAGATCTGAATTTACAGAGTGGAGAAATAACTTGCTAAATTCTATTAAAAAAAAACAAAATACAAAAAAAAAGAGAGAAGCAAGTTCTTAGGTACAGGGAAGTGATGCTGAGCTCATAATAAAGCTGTTTTATCTTATTGCGTATTCTAATTTCAGAAGATTCCTGTTTGCGGTATTAATAGATCTATTTTGTTTGTTTTTCAAATAGTCAGGCAAGGGTGCTGCTGAACAAAGCCCTTGTACAGTCACTTGTAATCCAGAGTTGGGCTCTTTAATTCCCATGTTTAGTTCTCTTACACAGCTTAAAAGCAGAAGAAAATAAATCCATCAGTGTCTCCTACTCATGCATATTGTTTCTTTCCCATTTTTTTGTGCAAGCCTCAGCCTGGCTTCAAAACATTTTTTTAACCTCCAAATAATTGTTGCTCTTCCAAGCTGGGAGTATAAAGCAGCTATATTTCTTTATAAAAATGTATCAATGGCTGCAATGTGTTTGGGTTTTGTTTTCTTGTTTGTTTTTTCAGGCTTTTGTAGAAGTTTGGGCAACCTATAGGCAAAAAGGCAATCGCGTTTGTTATTGCCGGGAATCTCAAGGCAGTTGTTTGGAGGCTGCGAAGGCAGGCGGCAGAGCCAGGCGGAGGGGGAGAGAAGGGCCACATTATGTTCCAGATGACTGAGCAAGGATTTATATACCGGCTTGCCTAATTTTTTTTTTATTTTTATTTATTTTTTTTTTAACATGGGAGAAGAAAAGTAATAAGAGCGGGGAGGCGAGGCATTTGAAGCGGTCAGATGGCCGATGACTAATGGGATAGGTGGGCAGGAGCCCGCGGATTGGGTGTCTTAATGAGCACATTTCGCACCGAGTTTGGGCTGCAGTTCCCCTTCACCTTTGCCCTTTATTGACCGAACTGACACTTCATTTTTCACATACTTCCAATTATGGCTGAGCTTAAGTGTTGCCCTGCCTCCTTTCTTTCTTGCCCATGGACGGCTCGAGAGTGGCTGAGGCCACAGAAGATATTTTAATTTGAAAAACTACCATAGCAAGGCAGGTTTAGGGTGTAACCTGAAACTGCTGTCACTTTGCAGTTTCTACAATGAAAATAAAAGTTTTAATGTTTCTTGTTTAGGGCTTTTTTCCCCACCTTCTCAGTAGCGAGGCAGGGGATTGCGCTGGGTTGATGAGGGGTGTTTTCCTTGGGTTCAGTCCTTTTTGGCAGTACAGGTGCTGTGGGTGGGAGTCACCCAGGTAAAGAGATAAACCCAAGTAAAAAGTGGTGCTGTGCTTGAACGGCGGGTCCTTGTTCCCTCTCAACGTGGTGTCTTCTCAGGGGGCTTCTTGTGGTGCAGTGCCCTATGATGTACTTTGCCTAATGCTCTCCTTACGGAAAAGCAAAACATGATTGTGCCTGCACTGCTCAAGCCTTAGACCCGTGTGAATTTGTTGGGTTTGGTAATATGTAGTGCATGAATTTAGGGCAAGGCCCGTTTTTAGAATGACTGAAGATGCTGGTGGGAGAGGCAGGTATGATGGATGGATGGACAAATCTCCAGCCTGTGGCCTGTACCGGGAGAGCCATGATATATGTGCCACAGCCCAAGCCTGTGTGCATTTCCACATTGGCTTTTACATGCAGAATCCTTCCAGGGCGGAAACGTCTGTTTGCTTTTGCAGGGCTTTGGGGGTTTTGGAGCATGCGGTTTTCCTACCAAATGTGAATTCTGTCGGAAATACTTGGACTAAGTTGCGCTCGCATGGGGTGGGTGGGTTTAAGAACAAAATAGCTGCTGTTAGACCTTAACTTCCCAGCAGCACCACTGGATTTTGCAGCGTGGCTTTTGCTACCGGCTCTGCCACGTGAAGTTTATGTGAGTAATGAGTGGGCATGTCACCTGCGTGCCAACGGTGATTGCTTTGCATTTAGATACACAGAGAGTATATCAACAACCGTTTACATCCAAACAGAGGCCCCTAAACCACAGAAGTATTTATCTCAAAAAAAAAAAAAAAGTATGAAGTACTACCTACTTTATTATGTAGCCCTCTGGCATAGTAATGGCATGGCATATTTTTACTATAATATGGTAATAAAAGAATATGTAAAAGGCAGACAAAGGTACTGTCTTTTCACTAAGGTGACCCCTGTTACCAAGTAACTGCTTTACTTATGAGCTTATTAAAAACTCAAAAAAAATGAGCTTTTCATACTTCACAGGCATTGATGTGAAAATGAGCTGTCCTGCGAGTAGTTTTCTTGATCATTTTTAGAACAATTGATTAGCCAAAGAGCTGCTGTCATTAGTTGACATTGACTGATAGCAATTTGTCACAAGCTCCGAAGGTCAGCCAGGCAGTGTAAGCTTCAGCTTGTCTTTGATTGACCTTTTCTGATGCCATTATCATGCGATCGGTTAGACTGGATGTGACCCTCGATTGGAAAAGACAGGGCATTAGTCAACAGGGGCTGCTCCCGTTATTTTTTCTGGTGCTTTATGTATTGCGAATCCTGAATTAAGTGTAATAGGCTTGTTTGGAAATGGAGCAGTATCAGTTTTCTTGCCAAGGCTCTGCCATCCACTTTTCTCTCCTTGCTTTTCCATCAAGTGGGCAGCTCTTGGTTCGCTTTAAATCAGTGTGAGCACCTGTGCCTCTTCCTTTGATGTGAGATACAAGATATGAAACAACCCCATATTTATTTGAAACCCTTCGTGTAGGTGTGTATTCTTCAGCAGCACCAGCATTAATTATTTTTATCTCCCCAGAATCATGTTTTATTTTTTAACAGTGATTGAGTAGTTGAGGATTATGCTCATAACAACATGATGTCAATTTATCATTCTGCTCTAAAGCCGGAGGGCGTGAAACTGTTTCTTTCCTCCTTCTGGTTGGGTATTTTTTTTTGTTTTGGTCTCATCAGCCAGATTCAGCTGTTAAAGTTAGATTTCGGCAGCCTTAAGGCTCCATGTCTTAACTAGGCAGGGTTATGCTTCCAGTATGGTGCATGGGAGAGAGTCCTCACTTGGAAGCGAGTATCTGTCGTGATTTGAGCATCAATCTATTCCCGGTGTCAGGATTTGTTTTAATTGTTCACATTAGCTCCAAACGTCTGTTATTACCAGGCGTTTCTCTTTTCGATTTGGCAAAGCTAACTTAAATACTTATAAATGTTGCTTGTTTTGCCTAAATTGTGGGTAACGCAGTCATAAACGAATTCTTTTCCTTGTAAAAAACCTTCCTTCCTCCCATTTGCCTTTCAGGGGAAACCTGAATTTCTCCATCTAAGTACCAACTTGTTTTTCAGGTCAACCCCCAGAGATAATAAGCAGTTCAAAACCAGCAGAACCATTTCAGCACGGTTTAATGTGACTTTCAGTCTTTGCTTAGGAAAAGCTTCCAGCCAGGAGAGGAGCAGAGAGGCGATCACGTCAGGAGGCAGATCCCTCAGGCTGCAGCTATTGCCATCCTTGGCAGAGTGAAAGGAGGGGAAAAAGACTTTGGGAACTGTTTACCTTTAAAGTGGCTATGGAAATACAAATATTCCTGACTTCTCGGGCTGTCTGTAATCAAGCAGCAAAATTCATGTGCTGGAGTCTTTTTTTTTTCTTTTTCTTGGCAAGTTTTTCTAAACTGAGAAATGTCTATCCCATTAAACATCTGTGTGACTGTAGGCAAGTCTATGTATACATAGATGTGTATGTAAGAACATGGCCCTGACCCTGAACCGAGCGTCCTGTCAGCAGTACAGGGCTTTTGCAGGCCCCAAAGTGTGTCTGCGTGGCCCCAGATGTGTTACTGAGGACGAGATATTGAATATGCCGAGCAGGAAACAGTGGTGGAAAATACCACATCGTTTAATCACAGCGTGGACCATTACCTAAAAACTCAGGTGTAGAACTGAAGGGCATCTTACTTTCCTCCTTGGTTGGGGTGACGAGAGGTTTGGTTGCAAGTAGTTGTAGAAATAGATTTGAAGTTTTTGGTGTCCAAGATACCTCTTTTTAGCAGTACCTGAATCTTGTGTTTTGAAGATCCCTGATATGATTTGATTTAGAAAAAAAATGTTGCTTTGTATGTGTTTGTTTGTTGTTGGGTTTTTTGTTTGTTTGTGGGGGGTTTGTTGTTGTTTTGTTTGGTTGGTTTGCTTTTCCCCTATACACCCTGGGCACGCTTCTTTGGCTTGCAGTAGCTCATTGAAACCAATGAGTTTTCCATGTGGCCCATATGTTTTCCATCTTGGAGGCATCAGCCCGATTCCCCTTTGCCTCTCCAGGTCGTGGTGGCTTCAGCTGAGCCTTTTGCTCTCTGATGCGGGCAGAGTGCGACTTTCAGGTGTGCATTGTTAACCTCTTTAAATCAGAGGTTAAAAAAGCAGATTCGTGTTCCTGAGGTGGCCTCCACTTTTGAGAAACATTCTATTGCAATGAGTATAAACCTGTAAACACACAGTGTTCCTGGATTAGTGATGCAACAGGGTGTGCCGTCAGGCTGCTTGGCCTAAAACATTATCCTACCTCTCATATTTAAAGCTGAGAGGGGGAAGAAAAATAAAGATTACTAAGAACTAAGACTGGAAGAGAAGTCTTTAAAATTATTAGTTGGGCATGGAGAAAGCAGGTGCTTATCCTATAACACAAGAACGAAGAGTAGGTATTCACCCAGTTGCATGGCACAGGGGCTTTCCAGAGCGTTAGCAGGTTTAAAGCAAACAAAAATGGTTTATGTGTTGGGTTAAATTTACTGCTGCAGTGTGCTGTGGAGGTCAGCAGGGGACAAAAAGAGATTAGACCAATTCATGGAAAAATAGGTCCTTCTGTAGCTATTAAAAAACCCCTGGTTCAGATGGAACCTCTGGTGGAGGAAGCTGCTCAAGTGCTGATTGTCAAGCATGGCACAGCCGCTCTGTGTAACCCCCCTTTCTGCTTGCGTTTCCTCAACATCGTTATTGCTCCTGGGAGAGACCAACACAAGATCAAGCTACTTGGACTGATCTCCTCTGGTTTAAATATAGATATATATATAAAATATTCAATATTATTAAATATATAAATATATAAATTATTAAAAATACATATTTTTTAAATTCAGAAAATAAGATACTGGATTTTTTATTGACACTATTTTTGATGGCTCTTGCTAATGCTGGCATGCATTTGTTAGGAAGAAAGTAGACATAGTTTGTATTTTCTCGCCCTTATTACCCCGGTGGTGGGAATAGTTTGACACTATTCATTCAAATTTGACAGGTGATTGCTTCTGTAAATGAATGCACTCCAGTCATAATTGTTGCAACAGAATTGTTTGATTACCTGGCAGTAGCCTCTTCCTCTCTGATAGCTTTTGGATCACCTGTTTGCTGAGAGCATTTGACAGTCCTCATGTTTATTACCCAATTGAATGTCAGTAGCAATTGCAGCTAAAGATAAACGAAAATGCAAGTACTTGTTGACCTTGACTTTTTTCCACAAGATATTGGACTTGATGGCTCTATTGCTGTTGAACTGATAAGAGTTATAAACAGTAGTTGAAGGAAAATGTTTTATTCCCAGAGGAAAATACCATGCTGCTGTGGGAAATGGCATCTGACTAGTGCTCTTTGCCAAATTTGCTTGGTTCACCTTCTTTTAGGCTGTGGGAAAATAAAATACAAATTTTCCCTTTTATGACTTTAATATCTCTGCAAACATGAATTCCTGCGCTCTCTGTAAAGTTTTGTTGGCAGACTGCGCCAATAACATACAGCGAGCGCGAGACTTCGCCATGTTTTATGATGTGCTATAATGAGGATTCACAATTCTTCCTCGTTTTCAGGCTGATTTGATAATTACAGGGAGGGAGCAGAGCTTTCTTCTCCTATTCCATGGGAGGCTTAATATGTCTATAAGCAGCAAAGATTGGGAAATATCTGGCTGCAGGCGCGTGTTGCCGGAGCAGGGCCGCACTGTGGGAGGGTGGCCTGGGGATGAAGACAAAGTTATAGCAAGGATGGAGGGACAATACTTTGGTAGGTCTTGCTTCCACCTGCTTTTCTGGGCAGGGTCCCAGATAGGTTTCCTGACAGTCTTTTTGAGAGGAGGGGTCCAGCTCAGTGTCACACATCCCACCTGCATCTGGGGAATGGGAGGGATCAGCCTTCTGCTCCAGCAGATCTTGCTGCTAAACTCCCTCTGATATACATATATGTATATATATGTATATATATCTTCTTCATTTCTAATCTTGCTCCTATATGAAACCAGAAGGGAAGACTTCAGTGGAAACAGCAACAGGCAATAGGCTTTGAGATCTTCCAGGATGAAAGTCATTGTATAAAAATAACGTGTAAAGAGGACAAAAGACCATGGAATTATATTATTTAAAACATAAGTCCTTGTCTCAGCAACTGCTCTGATAAACTCCATACAGTATTGCAGGAGCTTGTTAAAGCACTGAAATGCAGGATTAAGTGGTGCTGTAAGAGTTAGCAGAGTCAGACTAGTAATCTTATTGCATTGTATTTTTTTTTAGGTAAGATTAAGCCGGCATTACATTATATGTTTGTGGGCGAGGGGGCATTCTTTAAGGGATTAATTAATAGGATCAACGCTGTAAGATGCTGATGTCATTTTTTTCTAAGCACATTGATGCACGCAGGCTTTTATTTATTTTATTTTTTAATTTAAATTCATGAATGAGATGCGGACCTCCTCTGGGTGATGGGGGCAGCCCCTGTGGCTTGCAGCGGAGCCACCTGTCACTGTATAATTCATCGGGGACTGCTTCTCGCTGGCCTGGTGACCCAGTAGTTGGAGCCAGGCGAAATACCAGAGGGAGAAGCCTGATGTCTCTTCTCCCCAAGCTGGTAGGGGATCGCGGGGCTGTGACTAAGCAAATGCCTGATGCTGCTCTGGCACGTCTTTGAGGGTGTCATTGGTAAAACCGTCTGAGCTCCCTGGCTTCTCTCTTTAGCCACGATGCCTCCTGCCTTTAGCCTTTGCATCTTGCCTTTGGCACGCTTGGGCTTTTAGCTGGTAGGGCTCAGGAGGTGGGAAGAGGACACAGGAGAGCCTGGCCGGGCCCGTGCCATGGGAGCGATGTCACGTCAGGGCGAGCACTGTCACCTCAGGGCCCTGTGCCACCCCCGGCACTCTGCGCCCTGGGAACTTCCTCATCGCCAGATGGTATCTCTGGCATTTAATAGTCATAGATTATATACATATATATATATATATGTATTTATATGTCTTATTTTCTTCCTCATGAGAGTTGAAAATCTCACACAGAGTTTGCAGGCAGTTTTTTGTGGTTTCTCTTGGCAGAATCATAATGTGGAGGTCTTGGAAAGAACTATAATGTAAGTAAATAAAAATATAGTAGGGACAGCCTTTTCAACTTTGTTTTTCTATGGCTGATCCTGTGCCACAAGACAGTGGTGGCCCTTGCAACCCCAATACTGTGTGTCATCTCAGGGCTGTAAATGTATCTTTTGTAGAAGAGGAGGAGAAAACTTACTAGGAGGCACAGGTTATGTCCTCAGAAAAGACCTGAAGGTGGTGGACGTAACCTAACTGATTCTTAAATCTTCCCCCAGCTCTCTGAATAGCAGTTAGTGTCACACGGATGCATGCTAAAAATATTCTGGAGTCTGTAGCATCCCGATGGACTTCAGAAGAAGTCATATCTTAGCACTCTCTGGCCAGCAACTGAAGGTCATGGAAGCAAGGCTTGTAGGGTGGAGAATCTTTTGTTGCTCTCATGGCTGTGCCAAGAGGATCTGCTCCCTCCCTGGCACTGCACGGGGGGAGAAACCCCACCGTGGTGCTCTGGCTTGGGTTATAGCCCCTGCACTTCTGCATTGACTGCCTTTGTAAAGCAGCGGGGTCGAAATGTTATACTCGTGCCGTACTCCTCTTCCTTTCCCCATCTCTTACTTATCCTCTGCTGTCCCAGGCTGTGGTGGTGAAGATGCCCTGGGAGAGGCTTTGGCACAGGATTCTGCCTATTTTCTTTTTTTCTGTATCTGTCTGGAGTGACCCATGCAAATTCTGTGTGAAGCCAGCTGTGTAAAAACAAGAATAGTAGTAATATTAATTCAGTATAAATATCAGATGGACTTGGTCCATGCTATAGTTTTGTGACGGGCTGTAGGTAATGCAGGAGTTTGTTTTGCCAGTTGGTGAGCAGACTGAGCCACAAAATCTTCAAACATCAGTGTATAAATAATCGTAGTTTGTGTGTATGTTTGTTGGTATACATGCTTGGATGTGACTACCTTCCTATTTTGTGAACCTGGCAAAAAAGGTGGTAAAATAACCACCCTTGTGAAGTACAGGGCTTTTTCAGGACCTTTCCTATTCCCTTTAGAAAGAGCGTTGTGCTAAATTCCTTGGTGTTACAGCTACAAGCATCAAATTAGCAAGCGGTGCTAACATCAGTGTCTCACCACTTATTTAATCCAGCTAAAAAAGCCCCTGAGGTGGCCGCAAATTTACCAGATTGAAAAGCGGAGTGGCGAGCAGAGAGGGCTGGCATAGCCACATAGTGAGGAAATGCAGAGCTGGTCACTTAGTTTAATTTAATCCAAATAAAGGTAGTGACTTGGTTGAATTTAATCCCAACAAAGTAACCAGCTAACACTCTGCAGCTGCAGCAGGAGGAGCATGTTCTTCACCATGATTAATTGTATGGTATCACTGAAGAGCCAGGTATGCACAGTTATGCAATTTCGCAGCATGGCTTTACATATATAATGTTTTAATATAAATTAGAATTGCCTCATAGAGACAAATTGAAATTCTCTCTGTTACTAATACACAAATTTTATTTACTGTTGCAGTTGGTGAAACAACTGTATTAAACTTAAAAGTAGCTCTCAAGTTGATAAATGCCAACTTGATACTAAGCATATTATGCTCAGTTAAAATTAGCAATCAATTTACTTGAATATTGGAGGTTAGCCAGGGATAGATCTGAAGTTGTATTAGGTATATCGTACTGGTCTGAATACATCATACACTGTTGCAAGAGCATTGTGCTAATTTTAGCTTACAAAGAGGATGAAGATAAACTGCCTGCTGCTAGTTTGCCATATGCTATCCTGGTGATAATATTCAAGTAGAAAATACTCTGCAGAGAGCCTTATTGTTTCAGTAAAAGAAAAGTGGAAAAGAGTTAAGCAAATTTCTGCTCCGTAAATGTATACAAAATAATGACATAAAACAAATCTCAAATGCAGGTAGATGAGATCTGTGAAATTTGTTTTGGTTTTATTTGCTTTCATGGGAGTCGAGAATTTGTTTTAGTGTATATTTGATCCAATTGTATTCATTTCTCACATGTAAATCTTAAAATCAATCTAAATAAATATCGATCTTCATTCTGGTAGGCAAAAATATAGTCCGATTTGCTCCTCACTAGTTAAGCCTCCCATCCTTCAAGTTTAGTGCAGGAATAAAGTCTCTGCTGAGCTGTTTTTTTCAGGAGCTTTTGCTTTGTTTATTTAAAAGCACAAAACATGTTCCAGTTTCCATATGGGGAGGATTTGGCTTCTGCAGCTTCACCAAGAAGCATTTGCCTTCTCCATCTGCACCCACGGCCGGGAGAGGGGTGTGTGGGGAGGGAGTGTCCCGGCCCCTAAGGGCTTGGGAGGGCTGGGGGGAAGCTTTGCATTAGCAAGTGGTGAAAAGCTTGACCTTCTGCTGACCCGGGTCAAGCAAACCCCCTGCCGAAGAGTCCCATTTGGACAAGGATACCTGTGGGGTGAGGGAGGAGATAAAGGAAGGGGGAGGAAGATAAAGTAATCCCATTGACCTGGGAACTTCTCAGATATTACAAGCGAGGGGACAGCAGTAATAATAAAAGAGTGGCAATATTTGCCTGCCCCCTGTATCTGTGTAATGTCATTTCCAAAGGGCTGTAGTATATAATAGTAAATGTGCTTTCAAGTATCAGATCAATCTATTGAAGCGATGGGGAAGGCTGGATGCTCTGATCTGGCTGGTGCTGGAGAGTGTAATACAATCCTTGTCGCAGCAGAGAGAATTGTATAAATGGACAAAGATCCACTGATTACATCTTTTGCTAAAGTGTTAAGTAAAAGATGTGGCTGTAAGAGATGGCCAGTCTTCTATTGTCCCATCTTCTGACCTGCTTCTATAGGGGTTTTCACAAGAACAAATAGCAATTACCAAAATAAAAGCAAGCAGTGTGGCCGGTCCGTATCATGGTGGGACACATGCTCTTGAGTCAGTGTGGGCAGGAAGCTTGACAGGTCTGTCCCTTACCATTGCCATTGCATCTTTATCTCTCCAGTGCATTGTTTGCCACTGAGTGCTTGAAATTCCAGTTTCCAAGTAAAAGCTTCCTGTTTCTTGCATTTACATTCAGTTTGGTAAGACATAAATTTAGTTATCTATCAAGGAGGGCTTTTTTTTTCCTCTCCAGTAAGGCAAAATAGGAAGAAGAAATTAATTCTGATTTGATGATAAGAGGTAGAGTTTTGCATTTTCCCAGATTCTCAGTGGCAGGAAGCGTGAGGTTGTGTCCTCACGATAAGGTGATGGATGGGAGCTAAATTCAGCCTTTCCATCCTGAGTAATTTTAGAAGGGGCCCCGAAGTCCAGATCTTGTTTAGAAACAGAGATGGGCACATTCAGCCTTCATTAGCCATCATTTCCTTGTGATAGCCTCACTGCTCATAAGTTTTTACTGTTCTGTGCAGTATTCAAAGCTAATAGTGCGCATATTCTTGTAGTCATCTCAATCCTGAATTTCCCTCCAGAGGGTTTCTGTTTCTCTCTGGAGGGGCTCAGGGGGGACTAATTGCCTTGCTCAGACACTGGGCTTGGCAGCCTGACTTCAATGCTTAGAGTGAGGAGGGATGAATCTGTGCTAAAACTCGTTGTTTCTTGAGGAAGGAAATGTTTGGTCTGCATGGGGAAGCAGAATAAAGCATGTGGTACTGCTGGGGAGTGGGTGCAGGTGTTGTGTGTTGGTGAGGCTGTGTCCTCTGCAGCTCCCGAGCATCTCATGGAACTCATTGTCTTTAGTGACCAGTATCAGTAATCTGAAGTGTTCAAAAACCTTGATGTGCCTAGACAAAAATATATATATTTAATATTACTCATGGTGGGTGCAGTGTCTGTATGCCTATGCCTAGCTCTCGGGAGGCCAGTTTTCAAGCTTTCTCTGCCATTGGGAGGTCTCTTGCTTCATGTGTGGTTTTGGTTGAAGGTTTTCACATGACTCTGAGAGCTGGGGATTTAAACGTAAAACCTGACAGGCAGGCTTGTGAGACTTGGTAGCAAGGGTCTGCTTAACTTTCAACTAAACAGCATTGGAGTCTTTCATGAGATGAAAGGCTCCATGAACGAAGCCTTGAAACAGAATTTGTGGCCGAGTTGATGTGGGGATGGCCACTTTCAAGCAACTCGGGGCTTTGTTGTGCTGTTTGGGTACAGGGTCCATTGTCTGCTGGCATGGCAGCTGCTGGGACTTCTCTCCATGTACCTTCCTTGTCTGCTTTTAAATGTAAAACCAGAGTTCAACTTACTTCCACTCCAAACTAACAAGATGCACATTTGGTCCATTTAAGCACACTAATATGCATTCAAAAAGGCTCATTTGTCTGCTTCATTTTGTGGTCATATTTGTAGCAATCCTCACTAGCAGATGAGGTGGAGGGGGTTTTAAAAATATTTTTAATGCAGAATATTGAACCCGCATTTTCATATTCAAGTCCACTTTGGATGATGTCCTGAAAAATATCTCTGGATTGTGCACCATGACCCCTCTGTGCTCCAGAAACGTTAAATTCAGGTCTTGCTTCCTTGCGAGGCTGCAAGTGCAAAGCCTGGGGATGGTGCTGGGTTTCAAGCGTGGGAGCTTTGCAGGCACAAAGGGAGGGCAGGCTGCTGGCAGCGGCGGTGTGAGCTTATTTTCATCCAGCTCCTTGTCAGCATGCCTCATCTGGGATTTTGAGGGCTGGCTCTCCAGGGTAAATCCTGGGAAGGGAGCTGAGTGAGGTGCTTCCAGGGATGTCCCAGCGGAGGCTTCCTCGAGAGCTGTTCTGCTTGCCCCGGAGGAGTCATAACCTGTACAGATCTCTGCAGCACCTCAGAAAGCTGGGCTTTCCAGCATGTTTGTTGACTGCTTTGAGACTTCAGCCTCCTTATTTATATCTCTCCCTGTGCCATGGGGCGTAGAAACTCATCTTTGAGCTAATGTGTATGGCACACGCCATCGTGAGCCTCTCCTAGCATGAGGTTCATGTGCAACCTCAGATGTGCAGAAGCCTTCTGGGCTGGTGAGAGGGGAGCGTAAAGGAGATCTTCCACGTGGTCTTACAGGCAAGAGCGTATTGTCCTCTCCAGGTCTATGTAGCACAGGAAGTTACATGTGAATATGAGGAGAAACTTCTTTGAGGTGCCAGAGCCCTGGAACAGGCTGCCCAGAGAGGCTGTGGAGTCTCCTTCTCTGGAGACATTCAAACCCACCTGGACACATTCCTGTGTGATCTGCTCTGGTGAACCTGCTTTAGCAGGTGGGTTGGACTGGATGATCTCCAGAGGTCCCTTCCAACCCCAACCATCCTGTGATTTTTCCTTGTTCAGGTCACTGCTGAGATCATATTCTTTGCAAATATGGTGGTTATGCCAAAATCTTTTCTGTAGAAACTGGTAAATAGAGTGTGGGTAAGAATGCTTTTTAGCCGAACTTTTAAATTCAACCAGCGATTATAAATGAAAATCACTGCCTTCCCTCCTGATCTGCCTAAGCCACTTCACCATGCAGGTGAAGCTGGTCAGGCAGTTAAAATAAATGACAAAACTCAAAGTTGCCTTTCGTAGAAAACGGCAGTGTGATTAGCATTGGTTCAGAGGCTGGCATTGTTGGCGACTGTTCGGATAATTGGCAGATATTTGTGAAAGCATTTCCTAGTCTCAAGAGAATCGCCACTTTTGGCACCAGTGATTATTGCTGAAGCATTATGATGAGAAAGAGTGCAGGCCTGTGGCTGGAGACTTCTTTTTCTGCCTGAGAACCCTTGGTGACCCAGTCTTGAGACACTTGCCTCCAGGTTGTCGGTGGTCAGCCATACAGCAAAAGTTGTGTACAGATGAAACAAGCAGTTCACAAACAGTCAGAAAATGGCGTTTCCATTTTGCCCAACATGTGATGAGTTTATTAGAAGACACTGTCACTAGGAGTGATGGTGAAAATTGGAAATAGTATTTACTAGGGTTTGACTGTTACAAGATAATTTGAATATGGGCTTGCAAGTATTTTCTTTCTTTTTTATCCATGTTTGGGTGTGTGTCTGTATATGTATTACAAAGCTTCATCAAAATAGTCTGCTGATGTTTTGCCTGCCTTTATCAAGATGCAGCATGAAGGGACCTCTCAGATTCATATTTTAAGGGATGTTATTTTGACCTCAAAAAATGATACTTCCTTAGCCAGTGCCAGAAAGCCCTTTCTGTGGTTTCAGTCCTCGTTTCTTTAGCAATTAAGAATCAGGTGGCATCAGAATAGCAAGTGATTCTAATAGCCACTTTAGCCACCTCCGTCATGCAGAGCCTCGGAGCGCTGTGGTGTGACCTCAAGTGACCAGATGCAAAAACCAGTGCAACTCTTGAACGGAAAGGTCTGCATCATCCAAACTGTGCTGACTCTTGTCCAAGAACACACTGTTTACCTGTTTCTTCCAAACTGGTCAATTTTTTGCAAGACTAAAATGTGTTGGCTGTTTTTTTTCTGGCTAATCTCAGTACAACTTGTCTGGTTTTAGTGAAGCTGCTCCTCGCTTACATATGGATGTACAATAAGGATCATGTTTTCTGTTTAGGTAATCAGAGCTGAACCTTCCCACTATCAGTCTGTGTATTCCCCCTCCTTTGTGTCTGAAGATACTTTTATATTCATCTACAAATATTCAAAATATTCAGGCTGACCACTTCAATCAAAAGCAACAAATCTTACCAGTTAATTCCAAAATACATCTTGATGAAGGTAATGGTTGAAAATACATTTCCATGAGTACGAAGCAGCCAAGCTTCTGTCTGGCCCTCGAGATGTGTACCTAGATCTTAATGGAGGATAGGGTTTTCCTTATCCCAATAAACAGATTTTGTCTGGGGAGTTAAGAGGCTGAAAGAGAGAATGTATTTGCCCAATGCTAAATAAAAGGCTATTTATGCCTAATACATTGGCAGAATTATTCCAGAGTAACTCAGCCATGAGAAAATATGATCCTTGTGTCACTGCCAAGGTCAGAGAGACCTATGGTGATCTGCAGAGTAAGTTCAGGTCGCCCAAGTTAAATCTGCCTAGGGGCTGACTTAGCTCACACACCGCATTTTTTCCAAGATTTATAAAAGCAAACATCTTCTATAGATGAAGGCAGGGCTAAGAGTGTGGTCAGCTCTCTCCTTTGAGCCAAGGTCTCCTGTTTTTCCCATCTCCTTTCCAGGTCGTTCCTTCCATTTCCTTTCCGTTCTTCTCTTTTCCGAGCATTTACAGGGTGCTCAGAAAAGTCAGCCTTTTCCTTAGCATGGCAACCAGGGCCTATAAAACCCTTCTAGTTGATACTGCACATGCAGGAAAGGCAGGGGGACATCTCTGGTGTTTGTCCAGGAGCAGCGCTGGCTGTCTGCATGTGCGCAGAGTGTCCTTGCACACAGAACTCATCAGTTGAGATGCATGGCTTCAAAGTTGGAGCAAGAAAGATGGGGTACACGGTAGAAATATTTTCCGTGGCAACCTCAGCTGAGTGGGTACCATCTGAGCAACAGGATGTTTGCAGAAGGTGAAGCTGGTGACCACGTAGGCACCATCAGGCTGCCCCAGGAGCAGACAGATGAGTGTTGGGCAGATGAGAGTCCTTTTCCATCACCGGTGGGTGGAAGGGGTGAAACAGGGTCTTTAGCTCTTCCAACAAGGATGAGGTTGCTTCAGCAGAAAAGCAAGGTTATTTTTCTGTGTGGTGTATACCTGCCTATGAGAAGCTGATGGCCTGTGGTTTTTAGCCTGCGGTTTTCTTTAACTTCCTTGGTTACTCGTTCATGTCATTTAAAGTACATCAAAATACTAAAAGCAGGCAGGTTTTGCTTTCTATCCATTTCTGCTGCTGTTGCTATTAGAGATAGTGACCAATGCTGTTAATTGAAAAAGAAACATCAGAAATCTTTTTGGCTTGCTTTTTGAAGGCTGTTCGTGTTTTCTTTAGTTTTTATTTTTAAGACACTGGATGGCTTTTTGCTATGACCAAGCTTTGCTTTGAGCTTTCTGTGGGATTTTGGTTAAACACTCTTTTTGCAAAGGAGTGGAGGCAGAGATGAATTTGAAATAGCTGAGTTACTGCCTTGCCATCCTTCATCTGTCTCGCAGTGGTTTCCCAACTTCGATGCCACTAAGTGTAGTGACATAAATAATATTCAATTTCTGGAGTGCACCAGATGTTTTTTTCCTTTTCCTCCCATCGGTTTGCCTATTCAGGGTAATCCCAGGTAGCTGATTTCTAGGAATATGTAGTGATGGAAGATAGAGGTGAAAATAAGCCACTTGTGCACCTGTAGGTGATATTCAGGGGAAGCTTTTAAGTGTCCAGCATGATCTGACTTTGCTTTCACCTTCGATGCATGTTTAGGACCCTCTGACATCTGTTTGTTCCTGGATGATTTGCATTTGGGTTTGTTGTTTGTTTGCTTTCATTTGGAAAAAAACAAACCACCCTAGCTTATAACTGTGCTGTAAAGCAAACAGCAAAACACCCGAAGCTGTGATAGAAAGCGGTAGGAAACAAAAAACATGGCAGTTGCATGAATACATTAAGCTGGAGCCAAAGGGGACACGCTAACTTAGTGGGACTGAAGTGTCTGAAAAGGCTGTCAGTGCCTGCGTGCCCCTGGGGTGAACCGTGAAGGGAGCTCAGCTTCGCTGCTGAGCCTGGTGGCCGGTGCCCGACCACGTGGAGCAAGGTCAAGATCACCTCCGCATCAGTGTTATTTCACCAAAGGGCTCTCTGAGCCCTCTGAGTTCCCAGGCTCTGCCACAGGGGCTGGATTCATGGCAGCTGCCTGGATATGTGGGGTTTATACCCCAACCTGCCCATGGTGCCACCTCAGCTCCCCGCACCCAAGGCGTGTTAGCGGAACAGAGAAAGTAGATTCCATTTTTTTGTGGGGGGAAGTGTTTGTAGCAGAAAGGGAATTAGTGGCCTTAGCACCATGGTGGTCATTGCTTGATCCCTCCTAGCCATGTAGAGCAAGGGAAGTCTGGGCAGAGCAAGCAGCCCTGTTCTTCAGCAACTCCTGCTGTGTCCTACCCAAACTGCGGCTTTCTCACCGCGGTTTGCATAGATGAGCCTGAGTGAAGTTTGCACTGGCTACCGCTAGTGGTTGTGCTTTGACTGGTGCAGAATGAGACCCATGGGTGCCCTTCATCTCCAGCACTGTGTTCTACCAGGTGCTGCCCATGTTGAGATGCAGGAAGGGTGTTGGGAGATGATTTCTGGAAGCAGCCCTGTCCTGCTCACCCTGCCGAGCAGCGGACAGCAGGAACCGTGCAAGTGGCAGCAACGTGCCTGCCCGCTGGCTGCCAGAGCTGACACCACTGCGCCTTTGCTCTAAAGCCCGACTTCAGGTTTGTTTTTCCCATTGTGGCCTTTTTAAAGCGCCACCTCATCAGAGCAGATTTGCCTTTTGTGTTGGAGAGGGACAGTCAAGTGGAAGAAAATTTTGTGTGAGCTTGGCTCTGTCAAATCTACTTATCTCCTTTTGGCTTCTGCATCTCCTTCCTGAGAAGCAGCCTCCCACTATTGTCACAGGTCCTCCAGAGCAACTGGCTTTTGCTGGAAGAACAACAGCCATGGATTTAAGGCAGCAAGGAGCAGTGAAGACAGCATAAGGAAAAAAAAAAACATTATTTATTCTGTCTATGCCCTTCCCTTAAAAGGTCTGACAGAGTGCTGCTTATTTTGTCAATAAGGTAGTTTTTTCTGAGCTGGTTACTTGTGTGGTAACGTGTGCTTTTGTGGCTGGAGAGCAAAGCAAGTTTCTTCTGAGCATCCCAGGCAGTGCTAGGGCAAGGTGACGGGAGGAAACTCCCTGTACAGTACAAATACTGTCCATTCAGTCATGATTGCAAATATTTATAACACTTGCTTAGAAAAGAGGAGGATAAGTGTTTTGCGTCCGACTCCTGTCCAGTTCATGTGAAGTCCAGGTGCTGGAGGATTCCCATGTCCCTGTTATTCTACCCTGCTTTGCCCAGTAGTTTAGGCCACCACACAGGTACCTAATTTCCATCAGACCTCGAAGACACCTTTTAGAAATGGTTCTTCTAGGTGGATGCTGCTGTGCCTCTTCTCTGCCCTCCTTTCCACAGCTGTGAGAGACAGGGTCCTGCATTGGGAATCACCAGGCTGCCTCAGAGGGGTTTTTCAGATTAACCTGCCATAAAAAGTCAAAACTGTCTTCCTCTTGTTTTAAGTGTAAAGAAATAATGGATTTGAGCCTTATGTTCAAAGCCAGGTGTCTTTTTGTCAACTGCCTAATCAAGAGGTTTCAGTGGCTATGTTTTCCTGGAGTAATGGGTACAGCAAGTGGATCTTTATAAGGTTGTGTGAGATGATGGGTATTTATTTGAAGCATAGGCAGTGGCAGCTGAGATGTTGTTACTGTCAAAAGAGGAAAGATAGATGGGGTGGGGGGTGATTTATACTCATTCCTTTTAATTTTGCCTTTTGTAGTTGCAAAGTGACCACTGTGTGTGGGGAAATAGAGTATGTGGTGCTTCCATGGCATGCAAAGTGAAGTTTAATATTAGTTTTCTTTCAATTGTGTCTTCATTTTTGTTGTCAGATGTTACTGATGGACTAGGGACAAGGAAAATAATAATTCATTGGTTTTGATACTTCTTCAGAATGAGTGACAGGAGTAGAAAAAAAAAAATGCATCAACAAGAACTTTTTCACTTGACACAAACCACATGAGAACTTCCAATTGGAAATATCTCATGGACTTGGTAGGTCATGAATCTTGACTTGCCTGAGCCACATCTAGACTAATTCTCTCCTGTTCATTATGGTTATATGACTCCTGTGACAGATGGGATCCAGCCCTACAAAAGAGGATTTAGGGTAAACAGAGTCTGAACTGTAGTTCAGACTCCAACTTGGGCCAGCATTGGTTATTCCTAAAGTAACCCAAAATATAATGCTTTAGTTTGGTTCAACAGTCCTAGGCATTTTATTTTGTCTTGTCTAACAATTATTTTTATTTATATATATATATATATACATATATATAAGAACCTAATTTTGAATGATTTGGACAGTGTCAAGGGTTTGGTGCATATTTTCTGTTGTACAATGTGAAATCTACAGCATCGTCTCCTCTGGAGCAGGCATGTAGGCAGGGCCCAAGGCAATTTAGCTGTGTTTAGGGAAGGAAGCCTACTTAAATGCGCCACTGGAATAAACTGTTTCTACAGATAATGGCGTCCCTTAGTTTATACCTAATATGCTTCTGATCTTTGCTTTGAGCCTCTTCTAGCTGCTTGTGCTCAGTCCAAGAGTCAAGTGTCTCAGGAGCTGGATAAACATAATGATAGTCAGTTTTTAAGGAGCTATAGAGGTTTACAGAAGTTGACCTTGTGGCCATTTGGGGTATTAGTTTGGTGTATTTCCCCCATGGCAGAGCAGTCCTGTGTTCCTGCTGCTTCTTGTGCTTCTGCTTTGAAAGGGAGTAAGACCGACTCAATCTAATGGTGGATCTACCTGTGTCTCAGCTGTATGCAGTTAACTTCTCATGGAGGACGCAACTGGTGGGACCCATAGCTGGGAGGGCCAGCACTTCAGCAGCAGTTGGGAGAGAATACGTTTCAAACAAAGACCTATATTTGAACAAATTGAGAGAATGACTGGAAAACAGCTTTCCTCAAGAAGTGGTAGAATCATCCTGCTGGCTTTTAGGTTAGGGAAAAAAACAACTGTTATAAAGCTTTTTACCATTCTTGGTTAAAGCAGGATGTTTTTCTGTTTAACCAGATACTTTTCTGTAGGGTATTTGCTTCCAACTGCTTAAAGTAAACTTCTGTTGCTGGCAGCAGAAAGTTGTTTGCTTCCCATACAGTGAATTGCTTTCTTTTGAATATTTCATTGGGCACATAGATGCACAGCTTCAGAAATATCGCACAACTTACCCATAATAGTGAAGTTTCCTGAGCCCCATCAAGAAGTGCTGTATTGTACAGAAGAGGTTTCCTTCATTTCAGCTGTAAAAAGCTGCCAAACAAATGAAAATGAGTAAATTCTGTGGGGTTTCCCCCCCATTCATCAATGCTGTTTTTACTCTTTGCGTAGACAGCTAATTTGCTCATTGCTTGCCTGAAGGGAATTTGAGTCAAAAAGGAGGATTGAGTTACTAGAAGAAGGTGTTCCTGTCTCTAAAGAGCAAAGTACAATGATTCAAGAAGAAAACTTTGAAAATTTGTCAAATGCCAGAGTGTAATTTATGCTTGTCCAGGTTACTTCATCTATTAATATTTGTGTAGAATGTTTTTGCAACTGTTTCCTTTAGTATCTTGTAAATATGGATGCTATCTGTGGTTGACAACGTCCTACTGTTTATGTCATGGTCTGGATCCTTGCATCAAACATACACTGCATCTGCTTAAGAGATGCGTGCAAACTCAAACACGTGGTAGTTGTTCCTTGCTAATGCTCACTTTCAACCTTGTTGTTCCTCATTAACTTTTTATTATTAAGTATATTTGAGAGGCATTTTTCATTGAAGAATAAGAAAAGAACAAAAACAGCCCCGCATCAACATCATGTTTCAGATTCACAAGCAGACTACATCACTATTGTAAATCATTTTTGGGGCTGTCCTGTAGGCCATTCAATGTGCTGAGATGATTGCCATTGACCTCAGGAACTCCTGGGTTCGGGACTTGTGTCAGCTCTGTCAAACCATGGGTCCAAGCTAATAGAGAATGTTTTTCCCGATAAACAAATTGCACAGTTACTTTAAGCTTTCTGAAGGACCATTTTGCTTGTAGCCCCGTTGTCAGCTCATGTGCCTTGCCTGGGCACTGGCACTTTGAGAGCAGTCCAGGTCCGGCTAATGTTACATGTGAATATATAAGTGCATGTACGTGTGTAAATTTTAAAATCATGTATTTTGTGGAAATCTTTTAACTGATGGGCCTTTTTATGTCAAAACTTCTAGTTTGACATTGACGTGAATACTGGCCTCCCTGACTCACGTCAAAGTCATTGTGGTGTGACTTTTGCTCACCACATTCCTTTGCCAAACTGGAGTCCATATTCTTTGCTTGCCCAGGTCCATAAAATACTGATGGTCTGAAATGGTGATCCTTGTTTTAAGTCCTGTGAACTGTAGGTTGTGGCATATTATTACGTCCTTGTTACATCCTTGGACCTGCTTTTTGAGAGGTCATCATTTTGTGCTTTACAGGAAAACTACATTTCACATGTAGGCCTGGTTATGCTCTGTGAAGAGCCAGCATGGTGGAGGTGTGTGGGTATCCGGGAAACTGGAGGTGTGTTTTTGTAAGGGATAACATAAGGAAAGATGGCGGAAATTATAATAGTTAACTCTACATTAGCACAGAGCACTGAAGAAAGGTTAAGGAAAGTCATTTTGCCACATAAAATCTCTCTAGTACATTATGTTGCTTAAAGTTGCTAATGAATCCTGCTTTCCCATTGTCTGGAAAGGTTACTAAAGAGATTTGAGTGCTTGGAGGGGTTAAAAGAGAAAGGAGCCAATAAAGCTGTGGATGGACAGTTGAACAGTTAAATATTTGGCTTAGACAATGTAGGATTTCTCATGCTAGAAGAAGCAGGAATTTGAGGAGCTTATATCTAAATGCTTTTAAAAAAAATATGACAGAATTCTTTTAAAATCACGCTACTGAAAAACCCGCAGACTTTGGGGCATTCTGTTAGGTGTTTCAGTTCATAGCACTGAAAACGTTGCAAATCTAGTACGGAAGTCAATACTTTCTGTCCAACCACAATGCATATTTGAATTATAGAAGTTTAATAAATGCAGAAGTGCAAACCATTAGGTTCTTCCAGGAGGCAGAAGCTACCTTTAAGAGGAGACATTTGGAAACAGAAAAATAAGTTCAATTTAGGGAGCATTGAGTTTTCTAGCGGACACTGATTTAGTTGCCTATTAATGGAGCCATCCAGTCCAGGGTGCACCTAAAAGTTGCTCTGGGTTTTTCCTTTCATATTTTCTTCCATGAAAGCCTTAAAGCAGTGGATTTAGATGCTTATCTAGACGTGGACTGTAAAAGCTGGAAGGGGGTGTTTATCCCATGGTTTGGTGGACCTAAGTAAAGCAAATAACCTTCTCTTGCTCCCTCCCAGCAAACTGAACAGTGGATCCCAAAGACCTCTTTCAGGTCTCATGACAGAGGTGTGGGAAGCAGGTTTTTTAGGAATAGTATGTTTTGCTTTGATACGAAAATATTTGTGCTCCAAATACAGATTTGATCCTAGTACAGGGCTACATGCACCAAGAAATAACCTGTTGCGTCTGGTGAAGATACCTGTAGTAAAACTGTATTTGGAACTTTGCTGTTGAGATTTCTAGTCACTTAAAATCATCTGAGGATGTTAGTGTAAAGAGCCATGTGCAAAGGCACGGATTTTCTAGTTGCGTGAAGGGCTGGGGTTTTTAGGACATCTGGATTTCCAGCCTTTCTGAAATAGCCCAGGCTTGGGACTATTTATGTCATACCTGAGCAATGTCTATGTTAGAGGTCTGAGGATGGATTTAGGAGCTGTGTGGCTGAATGTTACCTAGCTGTGCCTTTCCAAAATAGCAGGGCGATGACGTTTTGGTTTGGTTCAGTGTGGCAGCGAGGAAGGAGGCTTTGAATTCCCACCTGGTTCCTGCAAGGGCTGCTGCCACTGAGGGCGAGCGCATGTGCCAGGCTGCTCTCCAGAAGCACCTGTTTTGCCAACAAAGGTTTATAACACATCACCCAGGACAAAGAGAGCATTACCCACTCGAGGAGCCACTGTAAACTCGGTTGCCCTTTCCTGCTTCTGCCTCCAGTTTTTGGGGGAGTGGGAGGGGAAGGGAAGTTGTAGGAGGCAATGGCAGCGGGGAGGGGGACACGGTGAGAGGAGCCCCCGCTGGCATGGCCGGCCTGACCCATTCAGCAGGGCTGAATACGATAAATGCTGCTTTATCCTTTCTTGAAAGGAACAAGATAGTGCGGCCTAAATGCCTGGGTGTGCTTAAATAGGCAACTCTGGGACGCCGGAGTCGAGGGCGTTTGAAATCGGAGCTCCCTGACAGCCGGGGAGCTGCCACAGGTCACCTGCCTCGCTCCATGGGGACCGGCCCAGGTCTGGCAAGAAATCGTCCACGGGCGAATTGTAGTACAAATTCCTTTCTTTGTTGGTTGGCCTCTTTCACTAGACCATGGCCTATAAAAAATTGTGTAAAAACAATTCTTAAATATTATTTGAAAGGGCAAACGGCCATGCTGAAAGGTTTGACAGTTTGACATATAGCGCCTGGTTTTGCTCGCTGGGGAACGGGCGTGCGGAGCCCGGGCTCTCCTCCTGCTCCTTACAGGCTCCGGGTTTTTTTTTAAATAGCATCTAGTTGCTGTGCAGACTCTCTGTGCTCCCAGCAATTTGACAGGCAACGAGTCTGCTTCAGTGATCTTAAATCCTTTTAGACTAATTTGCGAGCGAGCAGAAAAACAGCTAGCACCTTCGGATCCAGCACTCAAAACCAGAGAATCAGGTATTGCCAATTAAAGTGCCATTTCCAACCATCATATCAAGACAGATTACTTGCAATTCCTCTGATAATGTCACACCGTGCCTAAAGAGAAAGCGAGACGGAGCTTCTCCATGGACAAAGGATCCGTGTGGACCACGCTCATCGGTGACCAAGGCAGAGGGACCATGATGCAGATCGTGCATAGGGCCATGCATATGTGCGGCATAAACGCTAGCCGTGCGCCTGCTCTGCCCCCCGAATAGCCACGGGCCATTTTGGAGAGCCTCTGGCCCCTCAGTCACTGGCCTACTAGTTAATTGCCACACGGACTTCGTGACACATGGGCAGATAATATGACATTTTCGGTTTCTGTCACTAGCAAACGCCACGGCGTTGCTTGCACTAGTTGCTAAGAAGCTGTCAGAAACCATTAGCAGCTGGCTAAAGTTGCCCTATGGCATTTCCTCATGGCATCAGCAAAACAAGCATAAATCACCCAGTGGAGCCTCCCGCTATACTAATGAGGCTTTAAGCTTGTTTATGGACTAGCATCATTTCTATGATTATTTCCACCTTTTCAGTTCGCCTTCATTTGGCGGCAGGAGAAGTCAACTTCAGGAACGGAGTTGCCGCTGACATTTTACAAATGCGGTTCGTAGCTGCTACCGTGTGGCTGGTCAGTGGTGCTTCAAGTTTGTTTAGTGATCTTTAAAAAGAGGAAAAGAGGGGAAAAAAAAGAAGGGAAGGGGGGGTGAATCTCTGGAGACCTCACAGAGGTGAGTGTATCAAGTTGCAAAGTAGATGGAAATACTAAAATCCACAATTGACCATTTAGACTTCTCTCTGTGGTTTCAGTCTTTACGGGATCAATTTTCCATTTAAAAAAAGTGGAAGAGGTTAAACAATTTATAAAAGTCTAGCAAAGCCTTTGCTCTTAGGATAGCTGGGTGCTTGCTTATCCTCTCCCTGCCTTTCACTTTCTCTAACTTGTGTCGGACGGGGCCAGGGTTTATTGTTTTAGGCTTTTCTGAACATGCACCAGTATTTACACTGGATTGAAAGCATTTGCTTCCAATGAAAATCTTGTCTTAGATTACAGCCCAGCAGTGTAATTTCCCTCCCAGATGGGAGTAAAGTAGCAGTATTTGCCTAAAAACAGTAGGAAGAACAAACTGTGCATTAAGCCAAGGCTGTTTTTGGCTTGAGCTAATGATGTAACAGAAACCTTTTATTTGGGATAGGTCACCGCTAGGGATTGAAGGAGGTGATCTGGCTCGCGCTTGAAAGGTTTCTCCGCTGTATCTACATAAGTCTTCACTTAAAAAATCCTGTTCCTAATGCTTCTGCTTTCATACAGCAGAAATAAACAGGAAAGGTTCTGGGGAGTGTTATAGGTGGAATGCAGAAAGCTTTTCCTCCCCTAATGGAGGATATAATTCAGGTGCCCCGGAGGCATGCTTTCAGGAATTCTCTTGCCCGAGGTAATGGGAAGCTAAGGCTGCTTGAAGGCCTTGATTATCTATTGATGCACAAAGCTGGAAAAAAAAAAGTCATCTCCCTTAGATTATAGTAGATATTTCCATAAATTATCAATGAGTCCTCCACCCATCAGGCACGAGGCGATGCCTGCTAAATTAATCTGAAGGGGGTTTGAAATGAGGAGAAGAGTATATTTAAAAAAAAACATGGGGTGGGGGGGAGAGGGTGGGTGGACGATGGCAGGGAGGTGGTGAAAGGCAGTGTCATTAGGTTAGAAGCTTTTCATTTTTAATCAATGAATGCGTAATACTTTTCTTTCCCTTGTTTGCCTCTCGCAGACAGAAAGTGGATTAGCCCATGGAATTCTAAATGCTGTTGAGTTGTTTCTTTTGCTCATGTTTCTTTTATGAAATATTATTTTATATGGTGAGTTGCTTCTCTGTATAAAAGCCCTTTTTTACATACTGGGCTTTCAAAGAATTTGTCAGATATCTGATTTCTTCATAAAAAATCTTGTTTGCTTTTGTAACTACCCAAGGTTACCATTTGATTAAAGACACAGGCCAAGTCATAAGGACAATTATAAATTTGCCACGGTCAGTAAGGTACTAAAAATATAACACTAATCATAACTTAAAAAAAAAAATTGTGCTGAAAGCTGTGTAACAAATCATAATTTTGACACTCTACATTATTTTTTTTTTTAATTTATGTATTTGGTTTTTTATTCCTAACAGAGATAGTTTTGATTCAGCCCAATTCAGATGATTTTCTTGATCATTCTTGCCTAGGGGTGTGAAAAACACTTGCCTAATAACATCACAGCTCCATGTTGCTACAAATACAGAAGCCAGTTCAATCCACATACAGAGAATTCAAAGACCGATTTGTTATGTGGACTTGTTTATAAACTGTTCTCAGCGTTTGAAACAAAAATTGCATGCAAACTGGCTGGGCACTGCAACTTTTGTTTTCCTTTGACCGCTAGCCTGCCAGCCCAGACCCAAGCTGGCTGCTATGCAGTTACGTCCTCCTGTAGATATGTTGCTAATGTGATGAGAACTGTCTGAGACCTTCTCTGCATTAAGGAAATTCATTCTGGATCAGTTGTTGTTTAAAGGGAGCAGATACCTATTACGGATATGGCACACTGGCACAAAGCAGGGTGTTCATTCCTACGTTGTATGTCAAATTGGTACCCACTTATCCCAGTATGAATTTCTTTCGGCTGGGGCTGGGAAGCGGGGAGGCCAGTTAGCTACCCACCTCCCATCAAAAAGTCAGGGGAAGTTGGACATCTATAAAAGACTTAATACATGCAATGCCCCAATCCTGTGGTTATTTCTGAATTTGGGGAGAGAATGTGGTGTTGCAAGAGAGATACACTCACCCTGCTCTTCACATGCCAGAGCAGGACGGGGCACCCAGCTTCACACACATCATGGGGATGGGAATCTATTGATACTTTCCTAATTGCCACCTCAGCCAAAGTAGCTGGCTGGGCTGAATTTTTGGGAAGTGACCTAGTGTGAAGAAAAGCCACCATTTCCAGCTTTGCAAGCAGGATGCTTGCAATTATTTATTTTTTTTTAATTTTTTTTTTAAAGCACTTTGTGTTTTGGGTTACAGTGGCAGAAATGGTCACACTGTCCTTCAGGATAAACCAGAATGGGGCTGACACAGTCCTGAGACCCTCCCTCTCCCCATGTCTCTTTCCCCCCCATCCCCTCAACCTTTGGTGAATTACGATGTTAAAGAATTTATACCTCATTTAAATATTCATGCAGTTTATACCCAAAGCCAGGCTTCGGCTGAAGTATATAAAGGTAGCATAAGTCAAAATTTGATTCACTATATTTACAGGTGACGGCTTGGACAACAGTGTAGCTTCCCCCAGCACAGGTGATGATGATGATCCAGATAAGGACAAAAAGCGACATAAAAAGCGTGGCATCTTTCCCAAAGTAGCCACAAATATCATGAGGGCATGGCTGTTCCAGCATCTAACAGTAAGTGAACTCTAGATCACATATGCAAAATAAAACATGGAAAATGTCATAGTTGTAGTAGTCATAGAAAGCAAAAAATACGTATGATGTTGCTGACAGGCAGCTCAGGGAACTTTGTTGAGCAGAGTTGTTGTTGTTGCCTCATTTGCCAGATGCCAGGGGAAGAGCACAGAGTGTATGTTTTTATGGTTTTGGGGGGTGGGTTGTGTGTGTTGGTTTTAGATTTATTTTCAAGTTGCAGTTGTTAACAGGACGTCACCACAAAGTGTGACTAAGCTTATACTAATAACCTCGGAGACCTGTCCTGCCCCGCTGCTCACACAGCTGCAGCTCCCTTTAGCTGACGTGGGAATCGCTGCTTCGGAGCAGAGAACAGCGCTCAGCCTGTGGTTCTGTGCTCTGGAGAACTGCGGAAAATAACTGGGGAGATTAAAAACAAAGCAAAAAGCAAACAAAGACCTTATTCAGATGTTTGTCAGAGATCATGAGAAGCTTCATGATGAAAGGTCTGAATGTATCTGGTTTAATAGCAAAGTATAATTTTTTTCTTTGAGATGTTCTCATTCCCAGAGTGTAAGTTACCCTTGTATTTAACATTACGAAGGGGTGGGGGGATGCGCAGCTATTTCTGTTGTCACAGCTACCTGTATTTTTTATTATTCCTGGGATTAGAAATCAAAACTCTGGACAGGTGTGTGGGGTTAAGCTGGATGCTGGAGCTTCTTTGAAGGGTTTATATTGTGTACCACGCTTTTATGATGTTAGTATTTAGAACAGTGTTGTTAATGCCATTCTTTTATGTCAGACTGTGGTGATCTGTCACTGTGTTTCATCCACTGTGGGCACGTGGGCCTCTGGCCTTGGGTTGTCTGTCTGTGCTTTTCTATGCCAGGAGGATTAAGGGCCAGGCGAGGGCTACCGGGGGTCTGCGGGCAGTAGTGAAGAACAACTCTAGCCTCTAATCCCAGCGGTTGACTCTCTCCCCTGCCTGTAGTTAGGGTCAGGGTGAAACCAGAAGCCGGCCAGCTTGCCCAGCCCCGGTGGGAGCCCTGCCAATGGTATACTCATAAACTGGAGGAAGCGCTCACGCACATCACCCCTTCATCCCCTGCTGAGCCAAAGAAACCAGATATCTGCCGTGACTCTTGTCAGCACGGGGATCAGGCTGGGAATCCTGCCCCGTGCAGCCTGGGGTTGCTATGAATGAACCTTCGTACTGGAGCACTCCTCCTCCGAGGCTGGAGAGAGCCTCGGGTATCTCCAAGTTAATTTCTCCCTCTGGCAGGCTCTATGTCAGCTGTGCCCCAGCTTTGCCAGCTACTTAGCCCTGTCCCTGGTGTGTTTGGCACATGGCTCCCAAAGGCTGAGGTCCCGTTTGGTTTTGGTGGTTTCCTGGTTCTAGGTTTCCTCGCCCAAGAAGAGCTGACAGCCTGTGTGTCTCTGCAGGTAGATTTGAGGTTAAGGACATCTGCCTCCAAAGCGGTCCAGGGATGCTGTGGCTGGCAGTGATGCTCACACCAGCCTGACGCCACTGGTTTAGGTTCTGGATTAAGGAGATGCCCTGGAAACTGTGCAGTCAGGACAAGACACACCAGGGGACACTGAGAAACTGCTTGCCAGTCCCCAGAGTTCCCAGTTGAGGAATTACAGATTAAGTAGGATGTGTTACTATTATTAATAATATTAGTGTTTTTTTCCTCAGAGTGGCCTGTTGCTGTGCTTGTGCTAGTAAACTAAACATCACCCAGCCCTGGGCACAGGAATGTGATGGTCTACCCTGTTAAGTTGCTTGAGCAGTCCCTAGCATGCTCTTAGCCTTGGCCGGCTACCACCCTCTAAACCCATTCCTGAGAGCACGGCAGAAGAGAGCAGGGGTGACTCCCAAAAAACCTCATGGCAGGACCCCCGTGGTGAAGGTTTAGCTACATGGGCTTGACTTGGCCCTGCATCTGGCTTCACGCACAGTCTCAGGACTAGAGAATGGACCCTGTCACTGTTGCATCTAGATTAGGTATAGGGTGCAAGTGGCTTTTCACTCTTATGCTGTGCGGTAATGGTGTGCGAAGGAGAAAATGAGAGTGCCTGTGGAGCTTGCTGCAGAGCTGCCTCTGAGAAACATGAACTGGGTATCTGCTTGTAAGGTGGCCTCTTCTTCTGGAGGCTGAAATGCAGAAAGAACCCTCCCAAGACCTCTGCAATGAAGCTGCTGTATTTTCTACCTTGCAGCACTGACTTAACACTTGCTTTGAAAATCTACCACCACCTGTGCAGATCCAGCCCAGCCAGGTCAATTGTGCAGATTTATTGCAGGGCAGCTTTCTCTTCTGGCAGCATCAGGGTAGCTCCAGGCTTGTCTGATCAGTTCAGTAAAGCAGAACTGGTTTGCACAGTCCAGCCTTCTCCAGCTAGGACCTTGGGACTGGCTCTAGGTGGGGTCATGGACAGTTTCCACAAATTAAAATATTTGGACAACATGTAGGCTCTTCCAAATAGTGTTTCAGTTGAGAGTGTGTTTGCTGGAGTGAGAAGGCACCAGAGAACTCATACATCCAGAAGAGCAGTGGGTCTTGTGTGTGGAGGAAGACGTCCTCCAGGCAAGCACGTTGGTAACATGGGAAGAATCAACCCAACAGCTATTGCAAGAGCAGCACAACGTGTTGAGCAAGCTGCTTGGGGTGCTGTCCTCTCTGCAATAACACCCAGGCCCAAATCATGGCTACAGTCAGAGCTGAGGAGTAAGGGGCTGAGAGACTGAAGGAATTAAGACTCCAGTTCATTTTTGAGGGTGCCTGGGCCTCATGACTGCTCTTATGACCCTACACACGGGCACCACAGTGTCCCTGGCTGGGCTTCTTGCTGCAGGAGGGAGGCCATCAGCTGAGGAAGCTAGAGATCCCACATCATTTATTTGTTATTTGTGAACTTGGTCTTCCTTAGGGTGAACACAAGGTGCTCCCTAAAGTGGGAGGTGAGGAGAGATAGATAGTTAGTGCTGTTCAGGCAGGGGACACGTCAGGACAGGCGATACCTCCCTTTTGGCCCCAGTGCTTAACCCGCCTTCACTTTCCCATCCGGAAAATGGCAGGGAAGAAACGAGCAGCGATTAAGCGCGAAATCCAGCATCCCCTTGACTGCTGGTGCTTCCTAATTGGGGTGTTAGTTGGAAGCCCTCCTTTTCAAAGACAAATTTTTTCCCTCACAATTGTAATATTAATACACATCAGTGGCATGGAATTAAACAAAATAGACAGTAATTGCTGTGTCTGTCATACTAATGATTAATGGTTGGAAAGATTTAAAATAAACGTTGGACTAATAATCTTTTAAAAGTGTATAGGCTGGTTTAATTCCTTCTATGCAGTTATTCCATCTCCAAAAGTATGAAGTCTTCCTCTGTGTACTGACTTAATTTCCTATGGTTTGTCCCTTAGTTCTCATTTCTCACTTAGGAGTACATTCTTTTTTTCTTTATTGAAGAAAAAAGGAAATCAAATGTAAGGCCGTAACCTCTCCAGTTGTTGAAGCGTTTGGGCAATAGTTCCCACTCAGTGTCAGGCTGCAGCCCCCCATGTTATTTTGACTGATGTGCAGAACTGAGTTGACATATGCCCAAAGGGTAGGCAAGCGCTGTCCTCTGCGGATGCAAGCAGTATGCTCTGAAACACTTCAGGGGATAAATTCATCCAAATTGCCTTTTTTTTTTTTCTTTTTTTCTTCCCCTTGGAATAATAACAACAACTACAAAAATCAGCTAAAACAATAGCAAAAACAGTGATCGGACTTACACACGGGACTTTGCAGTATAATTGTTAACTATTTGCTGTTCTGACTTAATTTGGATTAAATCTCTGGGTTGGAAGAACTGCCCAGGTTGGCCATTAGTTAGATGTGGAGCTTGTTGAAATTTTTGATGGTAGGTTATGACAGCGGCCTGTAAATTTTGAGGTTTGTGAAATCTGTTCTTAGGACTTTGCTAGAAATTTGAAGTGAAAGGCATGTCCTGTTACTCTTTGGAAAAAACACAAATAAAGAAGGCTACTAATAGTTTTGTGAAGAGGTGAGGACATCCCCAAAGTACAAAAGTGGAACCAAAAATGGGGGGAGGTTTGTGGCATCAGATGAACATCAAGTGCTGTGGCAGGGTCTCGAGGAGGGACTGAGGCAAACCAGCCTGGTGCTGGAGCTGGGCTCCAGAAAGTTGCCCTAAGGATAATTTCTGGGTGTGCCACAACCCGACAACAGTTTACAGGCCTTCTCTTTTGTTGTTATTACTGCTATTATTACAGTTGTTATTATTATTTTTTCTCCTTGGATCACTTAACATGCAGGGATCATATCTCACCACCGTTTTTCAAACAGATCTCCTCACTGTAACGTATACCCTCAGCAGGGGTTGCAAAATAAGGGAAAAGCTTGGAGGAAGGAAAAAAGAATCTTGCCTACAACCAGATCTCTGTAAATTTAATTGTGGCAATAGGATTAGTTTCTGCGTCAACCCATACTACGCTTTTGTCCAAGAAGCGGTACCTTTTGGTTCAAAACTAGAAGAAGGGAGTTTGGGGGGGGGTGTCTTTTCAAGTGTTTCATTCCTGGGAATTCTCTGCATCCTTTAAATCCAGCTGAATTTAAAATGTTAGGATTCAAACCTCATTTTGGGGATTATACGATGTAATTGGTTTGTTATATGATGAGTATTTGATGATCTTCATGTTCATCATCTAATCAGACAAAAAACCCCATAAAATTATAATCCCAAAAGATGTTTAATAACAATTTAAACTATTGAAGGCTTTATTTAAGCACATTAGGGGATTATAAACTTCTTTTTTTTTTTTTTTTAATGGTGCCAAGAGGTAGATTCAAGGACTTCAAACACCTTTTAAAAAACAAATTACCATGATTTTAAAAAATGAGTGGGCCAAGGGTTTCTTTCATGTAAATCCCATAATTTAATCATTATTTTTAACTGCTTTTAAAACAATTTCCGTAGGAAGTTAAATCTTACCGAAATGAGAGGCTGAGCAGAAAGCAAAAGACGTAGCTGAAACATGTTGATATTGCTGTAAAAGTGGATTTTTTTTCTATTTTGTATGTGGATTTTGAATCTATTTTGATTACTTTATTCCATTCTATTAAACAAGAAAACTTATAATAAGCAATATGCAGTCAATTTAGCAAAGCTGCTATTTGTATAAAAGAATGTTTGGAGATGAATATTTAAAGAAGGGACATTATATAAGGATCTAGCAGAGAAAAATAGCCCCCATTGCTTTGAGGGTGTCGTTCTGATAGAAAAATACTACTACGCTGCTTAATTCTCTAAGTTTTGTTCACTTATGAATATTTTACAGGCTAGCAACTTTATAAGGTTAAAGCAAGTAGTTTTCAGATCTTCTTTTATCCCTCTGTTGTTATGAGATATTTCCTTGGGAGGAGGAGTGTGGGGTTAATTTGGCTGCATGCCTGTACTCCAAGCGGGATGCTTGTTCGGTTTTAGAAAAAGGGGTATAGCAAGAGAGCAGATGAGTACAAAATTAGGCTGCTGAAAACATACAAAGGGTAAATAATTGGCTAAAGCCAGCGAGGATTTCCTTTGCTCTACTCTCGAGAGGGTTTGAAGTCAGTGAAACAAAACAATCCCCCCTCGAAAGTCCAACTTATAGTGAGTCTGCATCCTGCACCAACTGATCCTTGCTCTACAAAATGCCAGAGGGCTCCTGGAGCTCATCTGTGTAACAGGGCTCATATTTCCATATATTTGACTCAGAATGGAGCGGGGAGGGGGGCACTCCCCTTCATCCCGCATACGCAAGTCTCCTCTTTCACTTGATTTCGTCGTGGGCAAAGCTGTAAAAAACTTTCTTCCACATGTGCAAGACTTCTTAGTGCCAGCTGTCTCGAATTCCTGTGCAAAGACATTGCCCTCGATCACCCATGCACCACCATTCCCTTGGCTAGGAAGGTGAGAGCCGGGGATTCTCCTGCTCTTGGCAATGGGAGGATTTGTCGGGGCAGTGAGAAAAAGCATCCATGGTAGGTTGGTGCAAGTAACCCACAATAAGGGTCCTCAGCTTCATTCTGCTGGTGGAGGTGCTGTGGCAGTCGTCTTCAACAGGAGCAAGAAAATGGAAAATGTTGTTACGGGAGAAGATAATTATTCCGAGGCTCTGTCAGAATTGAATTGAGAGCTCCAGAAAGGAGGACAAACAGGATTTAGGTAACTCGGTTTGAATTAACTTCTTGACCCTTCAGCCCTCCCAGAGTTTGATGGAGGACACTGACTGTCAAAACCTTCTGCATTTTCTTTAATCTTCCTCAAATGTGTTGCTTTGACCCGCTCTTCAGCCTCCAAGGGTTGGTCCATTTTCTAGCATGGGTGAGTGTTGCCATTTTTAAAGAAAGCTGTTGTGTTTTGGGGAATACCCTTGGCAATGCTGCTGTTGGTCTGATTTCATGATTTCTTGGAAAGCTCATGTCTCACATACTGAGATCTTATGCTGTCCTATAGATTATTTAAGTTGCCAGCTCTGGGCTATGCTACAAACCTTTCGTTTTGGACCAGAAGGGAAAAATATAGGGTGCTTTAGTGAACTGGTTCAAGGAAACTGGATTCCTTTTATAGGCTGTTCTCTTGTTCTGAAGATTGACATGGTTACAACGTCTGTTTTTTCAGATCTGTGATTCAGTCTCATTTCTGATTAAGACAACCATTGTGTTGTCTTAAACTATGTGGTGCAAAGCATCTCATCCCAAGCTCCTCACAGGTCTCAGAAATAATAGTGATCCAGGGAGGTATTTTGGTTGAGATCAGAAGGCAGCCAATAGCCTGGGTGAGATTTTCAAGAGAGTGTCTATTCCCAAAGGGCTATCTTGTCTTTCCCCCATTTTCCACTGTGGAGGCACTGTTGTACCAATGTGGAAGCCACCAGCACATTAAAGAATTTGAATTATTTGGAAGCTGCTGAAACACATTAGTATTTACACACCAGAAGAATTTCACATCTGAGTAGAAGCAAGGGAATACTGAAAAGTTGAAACATGATAAACATTAATTCATATGTTAAATTACACTTGCTCTGGTTGTACTAGAACTCCTTTTGTTTGCATAAATATTCTGGGAAATGAGTTTACCAGCAAGAATGTTTGCAGTAATAAGATTTTTTTAAAGTCAACAGTAGATTCTTGGCTTTTTTTCTCCACCCTCTCCTTTCTTTTTACATTTGCAGCTGTGATATTTTGCATGTGCGACTTCATCTTTTGAAATGAGCCTTCTCCAGTCAAGGCACAGAAATGTGTTACATGACGTACTGTCTTTCTGCAGTCAAAGCAGGCATCCGAAATTCAAGTATCACGTTTTGAAAGGGGAGAGGAGGAGGGAAAAGTCTGACCACCAATTTGTAAATCTGAAAATATCCACAGAAATATTTTGGCAAATAAATTGCAATACTAAGTACACCAAAGGCAGAAACAGTATCTTGGCAAGCAGTGGGTGAGCAGGAAATGAGGATATATTCATGGGCTCAGTTGTTCATTATTAGTTGTTTGTTCAGCTTGTCCTCCAACACAGTTGCTACAAAAGGGCCTATGTTGATTCTCAGATATGCTTATGTATATAAGTGCCAGTGTTAATTTTTTATTGGCAATCTCCTAACTCTTGAAGGAGTTTCACGGCACACTAATGTAAGCTAGCAAGTGACTTAATCAGATCAGGTGAAGTGCCAAAATATGAGGCACCAAACCAGTTGGGCGCATATCTGATGAGATGTGTTAATCTGTGGTGTAAGATAAGCTGCCTTTCAAACAGGGTCACATTTGGAAGTGGTACACCAAGTTATCTAAGATGCATTCCCTTGTTCTGGCGCAGAGTATCCTACATCTGCGTACATGAACTTAACCCTTGTCTGAATGAACCGCAGCAACGTATTGAAGTGAATTTAGCCTGTTTGTTGCTCCAGGAGAGGTGAGAGAAGTGAGGGGATATTTTTACCCATTTAAAAAGTTTTATTTCTCTTTTAATGCATTTGCTTTCAGCTACACAGAAGTTTGTTTTTTTTTCTCATTGCGTATGTTCAAGAAGCCTTATTTCCTAATATTAACTAGTTATGTTTGCTGTCTGCCCATCAAAATCACCCACAGAAAAGTTTTCCTGTGGAAGGGAGTTTTTTTATTGATGGAAAGTTGGGAATTTCCATGGACAATGCCATCCTTTCCCCCAAAGTGCTCAGCTGAACATCCATATTTCAATATATGAGCAAACATATTGATCAGACTCATCTTTGAACTTCCATTTCCTCACCCTGTAAGCTGCAGCAATGCTAAATATATATGTAGATAGAAGGTAAGTAGGCAGAAAAGAGTTTAAGTTAATATGTAGTTATCTAATTTACCTTGCCTTTTGCATCATTGCCTGATTTAGACCCATAGTATTTAGTAGAGTACTCATTTCACTTCAGTGCTGGGCCATCATTTTAATAAAGCGAGCTCTAGGAGCCTTACCACTGCATCTTCTGCTTTATGAACCAGAAACTTCCACCCAGAAAACACTTCTCAGACTTTAGGTAGAGCATGAATATTCCTTTCTTGGCTACTGGTTGACCTTTTCTAATCCAACCTGTACAGCATGAGACATTTTGGAAATATGTTTAAAAACAAAAAATAAACAAAACGAAACAAAACAAAAACAGCAAGAAGTCACCAACTCGTTCTCACTACGATGCTCTGTATTAGTGATGCAAAAAGTGAGATGGTCACATTGGTGGCACTAAATGTCACTGTAGTCACAGTAGTAAAACCAAGGGTCTGTTCTTTATATAAATATGTTTTCCATGGACTTTCTTTGAACTCAGAGGAGGAATGGTGGGACTCTGCCTGAGATGGCCTGCACTATTCATTACCTAAAGTCAGCTTTGAGGTGAAACTCTTCTTCCTAGACCGCCTTTCTTCATGTCGGCCAGAGCTTTTGAGGTACCTAGTAATATTTTTGGGAAGGTAAATGCCGTGTTAGATGAATCTGACTAATTATTAGATTTCTTGGAAGAATTCTGCTTATTTGCCGTGGATTTTGTGCTGATCCAGGAGTTGCACTGTGCTTGCGTGGGAATGGCAAAGAGGATAAACCCTGATTTCATTGTCGAAACCCACGTGTGGGTCCATCAATGCAGCAGGTTGTAAACCCCAGAGCGTTATAAGCTACACTTGGGGACAGAATAATTTTGAAACTGGTAATAACCCGAATCTTAGGATTCTTATAAATAAAATGCAATTTTAGTAATGTTTTCATAAACAGCAGTAATAACAGCATTTTAGTAAACAGTGGCATTAGTTGCATCAAAATTGCACCACATTGGCTTTTAAATTACTCCACCTGTCTGTATGAATAGGATTTTCAATGTTGAGGCACACAGACAGCTGCTGCTAATGTTTTGCTGGGGTCTTTTTTCTCCCTGTGCAGATAATGCTGGCAAATCTACAGCCATCAAGGCTTGGTGTCTGATGTAAAACGGTACCTGACCTACTGGCTCTGGTGCTACAAAAGGAGCAGCTTTAATTACTAATGGCCGTGTTTTAGTTTTGTACTTGTTGATGTAAAAAATGTCATCTTAGAGCGGCATAACCTCTGGTTCACTTCCATTGGCGATGGTACACTGTCTGCAATTATTTTCAAAATAATTTGTGTTCCTCGGTGGCAGCTTGAAATCCTGCCTTGTTAGCGCCTAGATAATTAGCAGGGGTCTGGGCCTCCAGGTCCCTCTGCCCCCGAGTCCCACCGGCTCCCCTGCGTCTCGGTGGGCCATGCCAGGATGAAATAGGAATCGCACATACAAATCCCACTTGATTTATTTGTAGGAGTGTCCTTCCCTTGCATTAGGTGGGTGTATTACCCAGGAATTTGCGGGCCAAATTCTGCCCTGGATTGTTTTTCCCCTTTAAACCCCCTGGAAGATGGAGGCAAAGCCAGGGCACGACGCCTCGTCTCGCCGGTTATTAACGAGCGGATGACGTGTTGTCTAATAAAGCTGATGTGCTGCCTGGTGCCGTTTCACCGGGTCGAGTTTGGTTGGGATGATCCCGTTACCAGCCTGGCACTGGGCTTTTAAAGGGTTAAAGGCGATAATGGTGCCATTAAAAATCCAGCTTGCCAATGAGCTATTTTGTGCGAATGGTATAAATATAAGATACACTTGTCTGGCTCATTTGCAAGCATTCTTTCTGACTTCTTTCGCACAACTGGTGTTTTTGTGTTTAATTTAACAAGAAATGAGTAGTAAATGAAAGCTGCTGCCTGAAATCCCACTGTGAGCGTGTTTTGCACTTGGCTCCCCAGTGAAAAGGCAATTTGTGAAATTATGTGATAGAGTAATTAGATGAAACCAGGGCTTCTGATTGTTGCCATGCTTATGTGGTAAAGGTTTGCTAGAGGATTTAAAAAAAAAGAAGAAAAAACAACAACAACATGGATTATTACCCTGGCAAGTTGGCTCAAAGCTTCTTCATTTATTTGTAAACAGAATATTTAGTGACCGCATAGGAAGTAGCTGTAATCACCAGCTCGTAAAGAAACCACAGCAGAGCTTTTGGATTTTTACAGAGTGCTCATGTAAAATTTAAGCTGGGAGGCAGAATCCCTGTTAATGTAATTAGGATCTAATTTACCACCCTTTGCACACAGATGTAATAATGTCTAGATATTTATTCTATCTTTAAGCACATTACATATACCTCAGTGCAGCAGTTACTGAACAGAAACAGGTGTGAGCACTTTCCGGATTCATTTTTACACTGTAAACACACAGCGATTTAAGGGGAAATATTTACCAAAAAAAATGAGGGGAGAGAATGTCTGCAAATGAGGCAGTAATGGACAGTTGCCCTTTATGTACTGATGGATTTCTCAATGGTTAAGTAAATTAAAGCAAATGCTAGAAAAATCAATAGGCTTGCAGAGTCTTGGTTGTGCCTCATAGACTTCAGGACAGAATGACAGATGTGGTGCATATGACCCATTTAAGTATTAATGCTTGGGAAATTGCCTCTGCGTGCAAGGTTATAGGCCTAGAAATATTGTTATATTAAATTACAGACAATAATATTTTTAAGTATATATGGAATTTATACGTTTCAGTTTAGTTGTTCTTCAGTGTTACACTCGTCCTGGAAGATTAGTTGCGTAGTTGTTTCTCTGGAACGGTAAATCAGGTTTAAAAATGTTCAAGCAGTGAATTGTCTTTCCAGGGCTGCCGCGGCCCGGTGAGCGTGTTGCATGCTATGGGGTTACAGCGAACGTGTTAAATAAGCATCATGTGGCGACTGTATTCACTAGCAAATGTAGCATATAAGCGAGTCTAAATTAAATATCATTAAAAGGCAGCTTTCTAAATGGTGAAGGGGCTTGCGTGATACATAGGATCGCTGTTAAATCGGGTTATTCTGTATGACTAAACACAAAGTAAAATACAAAGTGCGTGGTTGAGATGAGCTAAGTAAGGTAACCACTATGCCAAATTTTCCTCTCCATCTTCTGCACGCACCGCGATTGGAAGGGGCGACTTGCATGGGCGGGATGAGTAAAAACTGACCCTGTGCAGAAATTCTCCCAAAATAGAGACATCGTGATTAATCCAACCAAGCAGATGAGCTCTACATGAGGTAGTGATTGCCACCTCTGATTTCTGTCGTTTCTCACCATGCTTCCACCAAGGCAGTGGGAGAAGTAGATCAAGAGTCTCTTCGTGGCATCTCTGGCAGGACAGTGAAAATAGCTGGGACCCCTGATTTCGGTGGTGGTGGGAAGGCAGAGCAGCATGTTTGCTGTTGGTGACAGCCTGGTGTACCTTGCCAGTTATCCTGACTTCACCCCAAACATGTCTGTTTCTGTGGAGGGAGCAGCGGATGCAATTTATATACAACTACTGTGTTTAATATTAAAAGGGAGCTTTAGACTTTCACAATAACATTCCTATTCCTTGCTGACACCCTTGCATGGAAAGTGTCACCATATCCATTTCAAGCAAAAGATTCTTAGATTTTGCTGCCCTTTGTGCAACAGATTTCCCTTTCCCTTTCCCTTTTCCCCTTTTTCCCTTTTCTCCTTTTCCTTTTTTCTTTTCCCCCTTTCCCCTTCTCCCCTTCTCCCCTTTCCTCTTTCCCCTTTTCCCTTTCCCTTTCCCCTTTTCCTTTTCCTCTTTCAGTTTTTTCCCTTTCCCTTTTCCCCTTTTCCCTTTTCCTTCTCCCCTTTTCCCTTTTCCTTCTCCCCTTTCCCCTTTTCCCCTTTTCCTTTTCTCCCCTTTTCCTTTTCTCCCCTTTTCCTTTTCTCCACTTTTCCTCTTCTCCCCTTTTCCTTTTCTCCCCTTTCCCCCTTTCTTCCTTTCTCCCTTTCTCCCTCTTTTCTGTTCTCCCTTTTGCTTTTTCTTTCTTTTTGCTTTTTTCCTTTTTCCTTTCCCTTTCCTTTGTTTCTTGATTATCTCTGATATTTGAGGTTTGGGTACTGATATCTCCTTTCCGACTCCCCGCTTCCTGGCTTTTCTCTTCCTTTTCCCTAAAGCATGAAAACTCACTGGGGAATAAAGCGAAGCATCTCCATGGGGTATAAGGGCTGCACACCACTACTGGGAGCGCTGGCAAAACGATGACATTGCAGAAGGGCAGATTATTACTTTTGGGCCCATTGAGGATGTATTTGTGTATTTAGACTAGATGAGAGCGACTGGTGCTGAAGGCTGTCAGGCCGGGGCTGAGTGATGACAGACCCTTGTCATTTGCCTGCATCCAGCTGCATTGCTATGGTGACAATACGTGGTGATGAAAGTTGCCGCTAAGGGTCGGACAGCATCCTCCATGGTTGCCGTAGCCGGCAGCATCTTTTTGGCAGCGTGTTCGAGCTGCTGATGGCCCTCAGTGTCAGAGCTGCACCAAATCTCTAATGACAGAAACTCCATGCAGGTTTTAGGGTACATGGGGAAATTGCTCCTGGTGCCATTGCAAGCCTCAGCAACTTCCTGCGTCGGCAACAAAAATTGTCTTTACCTGTTGTAGTCATTTTTATGTGCCTCATGGTGGCTTTTCTTGATTTATTTTGTGTGACACACAAGCTAGGTTATATTGTGTTTTTACAGCCTGGCGCTTACCTGCGTGGTGGCATGGGACGGCCATGGTCATCCTCCTGCCACACGTAAAGCAAACATATTAATCAGAGTTTAGGCGATGACCGCTTTTGTTAAATATACGTGTGAGGGGCCCCGGTGAACAGGCTCTTTTGTTCCCAGCCAAACCAGAAGGGATCAAAGGTCAGCAGGAACCCAGAAGTCATCAGTCAGGGCGAGTTTTGCTGGATCGCAGGGCTGTCAGCTCTGTAGTCACCCCTGGCAACCTGGGCGACTGCCTGCTCGCCTTCCCCCACCACCTGGCGCAGGAGCGGAGCATCCGCTCTCCCAGTCACTGTAAAAAGATGCTGACATAAAGTCGGAATTTGAAATGCAGCTCGAGCATCGCTGTGCACCTCTTTGTTATCCAAGTCATTTGAGAGCGAGATTAGGAAAAAAAGCTATGTTGACTTTGTAGCAATCAGTTTGCAGCATTCATCTTTAGGATGCATTTTAGGGCTGCAAACTCGTTTTTGGTTTAGCGGCAAATGGCAACTTGGAAAGAAGCAGCTGTGTGCTACTGAAACACGCTCCCGCACTTTTGAATGTAAAAGTTCACTTTTAAAAAAACTTCTGGTATGGCATTTATTTCCTTGGAGCTGATCAATTTAGTTTTTTCCCTCCTCCCTGTGATGTTAAAGTACATTTGGCAGTAATCAGTTTATCCTTATTAGAAGCCGTGGTAAAAGGCATAGTTGCTGAGTCAATTCACTCAGTTTACTTCCCCTATTGAGCCTTAATGTGTCCCAGTCCCCACCCCTTACAGTGAAAACATCATCAATTATAGGGCTGACAGGAGCCTGGGACTCAGTCTAAGTTGCTCCTTGGGGTTATTCATCTTGCACCAAAAAAACTGGCACTCAGCAACATTCATCACTCTCTACCTAAAATGATTGAGTAAATGGTGGGGTGAATTATCAGAGGGGGAAGAAAAGGGGGGAAAAACGAGTTTGAATATGTCGGAGGCAATTTGGGGCTCGTACGGCAGGAGAAGTAGAGCCATCAGCTGACGTGCAGGCTTCCCACTGCAGTTTAGTGTTGCTGCTGAAGCTGGAGGGAGGCTCAGTGACTATATCCTCCAGCCAGACACCTTATGGTGCTGCTTCTTGTGGCCTGACCTGCAAGAGCTTTTCTATTTTGGCACCCGTGCTGGAAAAGCAGCTTCTAGCGCTGGAAAAGCAGCTTCAGCACCGGTGCTGCGGAGGTGTGCTGGGTGCCTGAGCCGCTGTCGGCTCCTTAGGGTGAAATATTTGTCACACGCTACTCAGTTTGCTCCAGGTTGCTTCCACAATGTGTAATATTTGTTCCAAACACTCTGAATCCCCTCTGGTGGGAAATGTTTCAATGCAGGATGTTCATTCTTAAATGTGCCATGGCAAACCTTTCCTCCAAAGCCTCCAGAAGTACAGAAGCACAGAATAAAATGTGTTTTGTTGCCATCACCTCCTCTCCCAACGAAACAAAGCAAAAAAACCTGGCTAGCTGAGCAAATACAAACATCAATACCTCAAACTTTGGGATTACTAAAATTTTCAGAGTTATCTCAGGAGTAAAAAAAAAAAGACTCTGCTTCCCTTTGCCTCAAAATCTAATGCAGTCACAATAAGGCAGGAGAAATTCTCTTAGCCCTACACCTGGCTTGTTTTCCCACCCGGTGCTGCGGTTAGATGGTTGTCTAAATAAACAGAGATTAGGTGGAGGGCTTTATCTCAAAGCTGGCGCTGGTTATCACACCACTTCCTCCCACTCCCTCCCTCTGATTGTGAGTTGTATAAGAAGACTTAGCAAGCATAACTTACAGCCGATAACCTTTGAATGTTAGTTCAAGGAAGCTGTGCCATAGTAACAAAAAAAAAAAGTCCTGCGAGCTCCATCACAGCCTATTCGAACAAGCAGTAATTTGACCATAAAGCTGATTTAAAAGAAAAAATAGTTGGTAAGGTTTTTTGCTCCAAGAGCCTCATTTGAATTTGGCCTGATCAATAATTTTAAGATTTGAACAGTAGTAAAAGATGCCAGGAATGAGCTTGTGTTTGTTCTTCAAATGATCTCTCTACTGGGGCTCTTATTTTTAACTTGCTTTAACAAAGGGAAGCTGTAATGTTTCATTTGGACAAATTGCTCCAGCCCTGCAGCTGGAAGTTGAATTGATCTTGACGCAGCCCTGGAAGAAGCCACTGTTGACATTTGCGTTTGATGGTAAATGATATATATATACCCAAGGATGGGACATAAAAAGGGGCTGCCAGGTGATGGGTGGCCGATGGCTCTCCGTAAAAGCAAACAAGCAAACTCCTCATGGTTCTGCATGGGCGTGAGATCAAAATACATCTTTTCCAAGCGTATCTCAGAGTGCTGATGGGCGACATGCAACATGCGAAGAGGAAGAGAAAGGTCCTTCCACAAAAGAAAAAAAACCCAGAAACACTACAACCGGGGAGAGGAAGGAGGGGGAAGGCGTCCATGCGCTACCGCGAGGCAATGTCATCACGATGTTGGGAAGCCAACTCACAGCGAGCGGGTGAGCGCGGGCATCTCTGCCCTTGTCGTTCGCATTACCGCCGTGCCACGCGCCCAGTTACACAATGCGTAAAGGCGAGGGTTATTTCTAGGACAGATAATTGAACATTAATACTCGTTGACATTGTCGTAGGAATGATATGTCAAGCTGACAGGGCCTATGTGCTTACATCTGCTGATCGGCTGCAGACGAAGGGGACGTTTGGCAGATCAGACCCGGGGCCTCGCCGCCGCCGAGTAAGGGATGATACAGCCATTAATCATGAGCTGCCATCTTGGGCTGCTTTCCCAAAAACAGTGGTCGAGTTCCTGCTTTTGAGGGTGGAAGGTGTAGTTTGCAAAACTACATGGACCCACCTGCGCGCACACACACCGCTGTGTGCATGAAGATGTATATTTGTGTATAGAATGTATTAAATAAGAGCATCCTTAGTGATGCGTATGCATGAGCGCCACCATTGTCTGAAACAACTGTTTTCAGTCTACTAACGTAAAAATGAAGTGCAGTAGATGAGAAGTTCTTCAGAAGGATTGACAGCTGATCAAGTTTGATGAGGTGTTTCCAATTACCTCTATCACAGGAATTAACTAACATAAAAACAGTAGCAGAATTAGTTGGATTTTGTTGGTTTTTTGGTTTTGTGGGGGTTTTTTAACATCTTTTTTTGTGCCTCTCTTATTCTGGATGTCAACAGACCTTTCAAGGCAGCCTTCTGTTGGTAAAGTAGTTACATTGCGATCATTCTTGTCCCCTCTCAGCCAAAATCCCACAAACAGTACCTTTCAATATAATTTTATAACAAGTCTTCAGATCTAATGCCTTTGTCATGGTGTTTCTACAGCCAGACTTTGCTGCACAAGTAACTGTTCAGAGGAACGAGAAGCAGATGGAAAACAATTACAGGGGCCTCTGACACCGGAGTCAGTTCTACTTTCTTAAAATAGGGCTAAACATCATGTTTGTAATGTCTTGCATATAGTTTGGCTCTGCATAAAATGCTATAAAATAGGGCCCTTGAGAACATCCATTATCACATTTTGGTTAACATCACAGATTTTAAAAATCCCAGTTGCATTGAAGCCATGAAATAAAGCTTTCATCTGTAGAGATCTAGTTTCTCTTTGTTATTAAAATAAATGAAGCCATTAAACAAAATATATGCATATAATAGTCAAGTTCATCATTTCATATCATCAAAATGATGTGACTTTTTTTTAAATTGGAGCAGTCAGACAGGTTCATGTATAGAACAGGATCAAATGTGCCTGGTCTCTCTTTCTTACTCTATGACTTGTTAGTGGTGACATTTTTTTGGTCTTTAGCTACTTTCATTTAGGTCTTTCTAAAAGAAACGTGGAGTTTTGTTCAGAAAGGAGGGAGAAACAGAGAGGGGGATTTTGAGCTTGATATTGAGAAAATTAGTTGATTGTGTGTTGCTATCCTCAGGAATTATTAATGGCCATCACATCATAAATGTGCTGAAAGTGACATGGCATCTCAGTGCTTTTGCTGCCAAATATGTTGATTGTTATGGTAGTGTCTATGGAGATATCTGCACGTGTGTAGTGCTTGATGTGCTTGGTCCTTGAAGGAGACCAGGCAGGAGAAGATGGAGGGGATGCTTAGGCTGGGATTGGGGTGGCCAATGGCTTCTTGTAGCTGACTCTTTTGTGGATTTTAGAAGATCCCCTTCCAAAAACCCCTGTCCTGACCTCATCCTTCCATCCATCATAGAAGACGCCCACTGAGGGTCTTGCCTTACAAAGATGAGGACACATCCTTTTGGCAACGCCAGGCTTTGGTCAAGTTTGCTGCAGCTCATCACCATATCCAGAGTTACCCAGGCTCAAACGAGTTTGCTTTTTCAGGGTTCGTGCCCCCAGCATCAGCCAACACCAAACCCTGGGAAGTGCCTCGCTCCATTAAAATTCCCACTGCAATGCAAAGTTCAGTCCTCCCAACCCTCTGTGAGGGAGGGTGCAGTTTCATCTTTAGAGGTTTTTGAAAGCCAGAGAAAACTGATGGAGAGCTGCATTGACTTTGAGGGGGAAAAGGTTATTTTTTATGTGGGAAGCTTCTTGTTCCAAGCAGGTTGACAAGAGGGAAGAGCCGCATCCTGGAGACCATCCAAGCCTTTTTAATGAGGTTTTTATAAGAACAGGAGTCAATATGTGGTGAACTAGCGGGCAAATCCATGTTAATTTAGAGTTAAATCTGGAGATTTGGGGGAGAATCGGGTCGTGCTTTTTGCCAGCTCTCAAAGAGGTCTAAATCACCTGTTTTTAGTGCATGTCCTTGCACATGTAAATATAATTCTTAAATTCATTAGTATTATCAGACAAGTTTATTTGCTAAGTAAGGTAAATAATTAATAAAGGTAGGTTTTTTTCTTTTGAAGACTTCTTAGTTCATCTCTCGAAGTTAAATTTGAACCCAGCCTGGTCAGAAAGTCTGTATTTCTGCACAGGTCCTCATCCTGTAGCCAGTAAAAGAGATTTCACACACTAAATGGGTGCAGATAAATGAATTCTCTAATCAGAAAACAGCATTGATTAGTCAAGTTTGCTGAGTTAAAACTTGGCTGTATTATTATGGTGGATGCACTCACTCCTCCACAACAATTATTCATACATGCAGCCTTACTGAACTTGGGCTGTTTTAGCATAAGGGAACTCATTAGAGCTAAGGAATGAAGGAGGTAATTTATGAGGGACTCTTATTTTAAAGGTAAAAATAATAGAGAGTGAACTTATTTGGGATGTAAAAGCTGGGATGAATAAAATGAGAGTGCCTGAAATAGCATTCAGGGTGTTGGGAAGTGAAGCCCAGTTCTAGCCCAGGTAAATTGCATTTGAATTTCAACCTCAGATCTCTATGTGCTCCTATTTGGCAGATGTTGAATTGATAATGCCTGTGTGTTAAAGAATTCTGATTGTTTCTTTTGCCACCTTCACAGCTTATGAAAATGCAAGTAGACCTGCCTAATGAATATTAATAAGAGTGATGGCTGGATAACATATAAACCCGTGGCTCTTTGGAGCTTGGATGGGGTTAGTCGGAGGATTGTTGTGGCTGGGAATTTACATGCTTTTTAAGAATAAACTTCCCGAATGCTTTTATATTCTCTTTTAAAAGCTGATGTTTGTTAACAGTGGGATGCTCACGCATGCATAGGGGTTTTTTTTCTATTTCCTTCTCTACATACATAGTGAGATTATTACTAGAGATGAGATCTCCTTGTTTTCTTAAAACAAGGCAATTCATTAGATGAGGAGAGAAAGTAACCCCGTCTCCTAGATTTCCCTAGGATAAATTATATCAGTATCAATGGTTTATTTTATTTTCCTTGTTTATTTTTTGCTTTTCCCCACCCCCACCAGCAGTTGTTAGCGGGACAGGGAAACGACACTGATGAATTCTGGATCTCCAAGCGGTCCTGCAAGGCTTTAAAGTACATTTCATGCAGTTAGTTAATAGGGACGGCTCGTTAGGCACATCGAGGCAGACCTCACACATGGAAGTATAATAGCAGGGAGACGGCGTTTGTGGGGCAGCTGCAGGAAGGGGGGGCTCCGAGAACCCAGCTCTTCAACCTGAGCCATAGAAGCAGGGGCTGCCACCTCCTTAGAGCTCCCAGTGAAGCCAACGTGGTGTCGGGGCTTGGCATCAACTTTGGCAACTTCCCCTGTTTTGCCAGTGCCATTCCCTCCCAAGCAATCCTCTCCATAGCAATCTTCTCCAGACCTTAGTTTACTCACTCGTAAAAATCCCCATTACCAATATCTCCACCTGTGTCATAGGTCCCTCTTCTACCTCCACACCCTGCTCCCAAAGGCTGCTAATTATGAAAAAAACAAAACAACTAACGAAAACCAAGGTACCTTTTAAAATAAATTCCTGCTCAGGGGCAAACTTGAAAAGGAGGACTCAAGTGGTTCAAAACTCAAAAGTCAAATTGAATCAAATACAAGTTTATTATTAAAAAAGAAACCACCCTTGTCTCAACAATAGGGACCTGTGCTTGAGTTGTGTGTAGCTGCCTGTGGTTGGGCTGTTTTGCAGAGTGGTTTTTTATGTCATTTTCTGGTGCTCGTAGATGATGCAGCAGTGAGACAGGGGTTTTCTACGTGTTCCAGATCTGGAGGTTCTCTTGGAGGGTTTCATGAAACTCGGTGAGGAGGTTTTAATCAAAATTCAGTGATTAAGATGCCTCCGCATCATCATGACTGCCAAATACATAATAAGACTTACTCTGCATTTACTTTACAAGAAAACTTTTTTAAAAACTTCCAACCATAAGGAAAGCCTCTAACTTTGAAAAGAGAAACACTCACATCAACATAGCACATTTCATCTTTTGCAAAAGGCCTTTTCTTTCCCTTCCCTTGTCATGACAAAAAGGCTTAATTTTTTTTTTTCCAATACAAGGGGAGAGGGAAGAGGGCGAGAGTCATTAAAATGCAGTTCTTTCAATTACGTCCCGTTATTTGTCATCTTTATTGCTTTTCTATAGTTTTCATTGCACCTTTAATAGTATGCCTGGTCAGAAAAGGTGAGCTGGAATGTGAACACACTTGGCTGCCGCCGCCGTCAGTGCCTACGAGCTGTGCTCAAATCCCCGTCCCTGTAGATTTTAATGTCCCTGCTGACTGCTGGCAGCCTGCTTCCAGCTGTGGCAGGCATGATGCAGTGAATTGCTTTTGAATGTTCTTTACTCAAATAGGCAGTAATTACAAGCTTAAAGAGGTTTAGTGGTCCAGTAAACTACATAATCACCCCTGAATTAGCCTGGGCTCATCAGTTGCAGTCCAGCAACCTCAAGACTGCTGTTTGTATGCAGGCTTTATCACATAGCAACCTGAGCAGCAGGTGTGGAACAGCAAGAATCCCCCATAAACACAACTGTCTACTGGGGACAATGATCTCTAATGAGATGAGGCTACAGCATCACTGTAATTTAAGTGGGAAAATTAACGCCAGAGAATGTGCACTACTTCCAAGAGTCTCTGCTTCTTCGAAGAATGGCAATGTTTTGCTGGCTTGTTTCTTTTTTCTTTTCCCTCCTCATTTTTTTTCTTCCTGGATCTTTAAATGCATCTTTTTTTAATGAAGAACACATTGTGTTCTTGCTTATAAGTTGAGTGGGCTTTATTCTTTTACAAGGATATGTTGTGAATATTTAATGGTGGATGGGGCATCTGTTCAAGGACTTCCCATGCCAACGAAGCAGTGTTGCAAAATAGCAGCTTTATATTCTCATTTCCTTCCTCGGTGGTGCTTTGGTTTGGGGTTTTTTGTTTGTTTGTTTTTATTTTTAAGTAGAAAATGTTTGCATGTAAAAATGTATAACGCCCCTCATCTTGGCATTGAAGACTGACACCTTGATGCTATGGTTGCCTTGAACTCTCTTCATGCAACTGCTTGGTCCCTCCATGAAAAAGGTGGCTGAGCTCTTGGCAGGAGACTTCCCAAATTCCTTAGTAGCTGCTCCCAAAGGTGCTGTCACCCCAGGAAACCTGCCTAAAGCTTCTGCTCCATCCTAAAGCTTGTAGGTGACATAAGGGACTAGGCTGAATACAGCAACCCTCCATCACCCTGGTCACTCCGGTGCATAGGGAAGGGGAGCGTTTTTATCCCCTGCTTACAGAGGGAGCTCTGTAGAAAGCCTGAGACAGAGAGCAGAAAGAACAAATAAAAGCTTTTGGCTTAGGTCTGTGGGATTACAACCATGGGCACTGGTGTTTCCCAGCGATTGCGGAGTTAGTTCCGAGCCCACCTATTTAGAAAGTCACTTGAGGTAGATAAGAACGGTGACTTATTGCTGAGAATAGGCTTCTGGTTAGAAGATTTTTACCTGAGCTAATCTGTCTTAGGCTGGCTCTAAAAACAACAGGAGTGCTTTTGTGGAGTGATCAGGTAGTCAGGATTTCCTTTAGCGTGTCGGGGATGGGGATTTTTTCACTCCGTCCCAAAAGCTGCACATCTAGGAAAGGCTGGGGTTCACCTTCCTGCCTTTCTGAGGCTGCTTGATAAAGACACCAGCTTAACTGAAAATCTGGGTTTCAAGAATGTGAATTTTAGCTGGAACACGGTTGGAAATCGGATAATGCATTTCCTCGCTTCCTTCAGTGTCACTTGCATGTAATATTTCATTGTTTTCAGCCATGTGCTGTGCTGAAGAGAGTTTTGCTGATCTTTCTGAATGCAATTTTTCTTTTAATTACACTGCCCTTGGTTATTTTTAGGCTGTGTTAGAGCCAAATACTACTACTAATAAAGAAAAACGGGGCAGAGGATGGGAAAGCACACCGCCCGTGTCGCATTAGCACAAATAATCTCGATGCTAGAGCAAAAAAAACACTTCTTAACTGTATTAAGAGAAGTTAACATGTGTGTGCAAGCACTGTGTGTGTTTCTGTATGCATATACATACAGGCACTAGAGGAATGTTTAACATGGGAAAAGCTCCGCTCAATTACCCGGGTATGGCGTGGGAGTGTCTGCATAGACTTGACTTAAGCTGAAAGCTGGTGGGAGCCAGAATAAGCTCCAAACACTGAGGTCTATCAGAGTGTCTCCAAAAGGAAATAGCAGAAGCACCATTGCTTGGACTAGCTAAAGCTCAACTGGAAAAGGCAGTGGGTAATAATATATGGTATGGAAGGAATAATATTGTAGCAGCCAGGGGATGGATTAGATGAGTTAAAAGGTTTTTCCATTTTCTGACTTCTGTAATATCCTGTGCAAGGGATGATCTGAACTTTTTTTCTTTAATGAGTGCTCACATTATGAATAATTTGATGGGGCCACCAGAGAAGTATTGGCAGTGCATCCTGAGCCATACCATGTCTCTCCATCAGCCTTGGAAAGGATATTTATGTTAGCGAGTGCCAAAACTTGTTCGCAGACAACTCTTGCAAGAAAATTATTTACAAAAGGGCAAATGGGAAAAAGAGAGAAGCACAGAACATTTTTTTTTCCCCAGCATAACTCCTTCATTAAAAATTGTCACTGTTGTCCGTGCCTCTTCTCTCCCTTGTAAGCCCCTGCAAATAAAATGTCTCTTCTACCCCCCTGCCTGCAAAACCAGCCCAACTCCTGTTTAATCAGGTTGTGCTGTGAACACGCATTCAGATGTTAAAACTTCTGCGGTATTGGCTCTGTATTTTACGCCCTGTGTTTGCCTTAGGAGAGTCAGATTCTGCCTCCTTTCCTCACCTTTTATTTTTCAGCAGGGTTGCCAGAGCAGCCTGCAGAACCTTTTGTAAGGGAAGCGTCTCAGAGCCCCATCTCATAGGATTTGTCTGATCCAGAAGTTGAGCAGCAGCATATAGTTCTGCCGTAGCAATACAAGGATGCTTCATCTTGTCACCTTGCCTATTTTGATACATTTTTAACTTTACAAGACCGAACACGCCTGTTGATTTTGCGTTCATAGTTTGCAGTTCAATAACTCTGGCCGCAGCAGGATTTATTAACAGTAATGCTATGAAAAAGAAATCTTACTGTGGGGATATTAGACTATTATAGTAAGTTGAGGAAATATTTTCTTTTGAAAGAGGAAAAGGCTGGCTTTATCTGCAGCATGACCGTGTCATATGGACTGCGTTTTCTTGCTGCGCTGAAAAAGCAACGAGGAGTTTTAAATGCCAAAGCCAGCTCACACTTCAACAGCATTATCAGGCTGACTCAGTGCTCTCGGCCAAGGAAAAGACTGTGCAAACTTTGCACAGGCTTTTTTTCCTCTCAGCCTCATAGATGCATTTCTAATAAAACAACTTCCTTCTTGGTGTTTAGTGTTTCCTCCAATGTGCAAGCCGGTCCCGTGGGATAAACAGGATCGGGTTTGCAGCTTCCGAGTTGATTTTCCCCCCACAGCGCAGCTCTCCTCAACTTGGCAACTTTTTTACAGCCTCGCCTGAATATAAAGCAGGTCGCAGGGATAGTCTGTAAACCGATTCACACAGCCTGCAAAATAAGCAACGAGGCTTGGCACGTTCTCTTTATCGCTCCCTCTAAATACGCCGATAGCCGATGAAAAAAGCAGGTTGAAATCTTGTGACTTTATGGATAGTGATCCAACCATTTTTTGGCTACTTCGCAAATTCAGGAACCCCTGTTATTCTTTTGGAGGCCAGCATGTGTGAGGATCCAGGACTTGACTGCTATAAATTCAAGCTCTGTTCTTAGACTACACCATGCACTGCTTTTGTAATGCAAATGGCAGGCACAAAGTGTCCCTTTGATAATGTGCAGTCAGGAGACAAAAAAAGCATTCACTGCAACAGTAAAACTAATTCATAAAGCTGAGAAACAATAGGAAAGCATTATGGATATTAAAAAAAAATCATTTATCGTATATCAACTTGATCACTAATGTAAACAGTTCAAACGCAAACCAGGGGGAGGTAGGAGAAGGGGAGAGACCCAAACCGCGGTGCTGTCGCCTTAGCGAACCCGGGATAAGTTTGGGTAAAGCCAGGATTCAGAGCTCAGCATAAAACCAACGTGCAGTGTCACTGAAGGGCTGAACCTTGGGCTTTACTCTGATTACTGAGTTAGGTGTAGGCTTTGTTGCTCTTTAGAAGCAACAAAATCATAGTGTTGGAGGGGTTTGTCTTTTTATTTTGAGGTTAGAAAGCAGTTAATAGACACTCCTGAGGGCATACATTGGGGGTGGGGGAGGAAGGGGGTAGTTTCTCTCCATCACCTACCAGAGTTTAGCTCAAGGTCATCTCTCCTGGGTGCATTAGGCTGAGCTCAGGAGGAGGCAGAGGGCTGGAGGAAGGGGATAAAAGGACTTCCGAAATGGTTCTCCCGGTGCGGTCAGCCAAGCGACAGCGCTGCCGCGATAAGGGCGACGCTGGACAGTTGCCACGACATCCTTATAACGTAACGTCCGACCTTTTGCTCGGGGATGGCTTCTGCCTCCGTGCGGTGGTAGGGCTGGTTGGCGGTGTCAGTGTCGAGGAGATTCGGTGCCATTAGGAATTAGTAATTTGGGGGGGGGGGGGGCGGTGAGAAGGGGTGGGTTTGCCTCTCTTTATCTCAGCAGTAAGATCTGGGTGGGATTATTTTCATATATTTTTTCTGTCACCATTACGATGCATTGCTGCGGTGGGCAAGGCAGAGAGGGAGGGAGTGTTATCGATACCGGGCTACAGATAAGATTAAGTCTGTCACTGCCCTGGCATCCAGCCTTTGCAGCCTGGGGTGGAAAATTTGAGGAAAGGAGTACATTTGGACAAGGGGTATCATTAAGAGACAAATTTGGACACTTTCCATCTGTGTGTACTGGAGACTTGACCCACCAGCTATAGTCAAAGGTGGTTAAAAAAACCCCAAAACAAAACTCTTGTTGTTTGTTTTGCTAAAAATTATCTCGGCTGCATTAAAAAGGGGCTTTTATTGAGACTTCTGCTCTCTAAATACCATTCATAAAACAGTGATGAGAGAATATGATGGAAAGCTACATTTTTCTCTCTGTCACTTTGATTTCTTTGTTACTGCTAAAATGACTGCTCTGGCTCATATTTTGCATAGTTATTTTTACCTTTTCAAATGTTCCTTAACTGTTCATATTACCCTGGGCAAATCCCCCAGGGATAATTTTCATTTGCATGCAGACTTTGATGGTGTTATTAAGCAATCACTTTCTGTACTAAGTCATTATTAAAAGTAATACCACAGAGCCTCAAAAACACATTAATGGTGCCAAACAATCCGCATTTCAGCACTAGATTTATGGGAAGGGAAAAGCACTGGGTCTCATACCGTTCGGTGGATGCTGCTCTGTAGTGCTGTAGCAGCAGCAGGCGTGATCAGAAAATACCGGAGCCAGATTCAGAGTCCTTATCTGTTGTGAGCTTTACTCGTTCAAATGCCTTCTTTTTTTGTTGTTTTTTAACCTGTCTGCTTCCTACCTATTTTTTATCCCCCCCTTCCTCCCCTTGGATTTGCTCTTTTCCTCTGGACTTGGCAAGAAAGCCTGTCTGCAGTCTTCCAGTATACGCAAGCTGGGCTGGTTCTGGGAAGGAGGGTCAGCCTTCCCATCTGTAATCACCGTTTTATGGCTTTCACTCGAGGTGTTAATGCAGATCAAATGGAAAACACTCCAGCGAGAGCGTTACAGCTTCTCGCGCTGCCTCGCGTTCAGGTCCCAATCGTTAATTCTGATTATAAGACCTGAAGGTAATTCTGTTTGCTTTCCTAATGCATTGCAGCTCTCCCGGTGGTCCGGCATCTCTTTTTTCCAATTCCCACCTTAATCAATTGTTTGCAAATAATTAAGCTTTTAAGAGATAATAGTAGGAGCTAATGTACACAACAAAGTAAAGGTCTCAAGTCACTGTTTATGGAACAGTGGTACAATTTGCTTTGATATCCCAAAGTGATCCAGAGTGACAGGTGAACTTGCCAACTGGAGTCAGTGTGTTGTTTTTAGACATGCACTTCCATATATATGTATATATCTTTATTTGTATATATTTCATGAAATCACAGAATATCTCAAGTTGAAAGAGACCTGTAAGGATTATCAAGTCCAACTCCCTGCTCATCGCAGAACTACCTAAAACTAAACCATTTAACTGGAATATGTATCTTTATGTATATATGCGTATTTTATACACACAAGTAAAATATACATATATGCAAATATATATAAACATATTACTGTGCATGTGCTTTATCCCTTTAAACAACTCTTAGAAAGCTATTGGAAGGCACCTGTCGTTCTCGCACGGTTGAACTAAAGACCAACAGCAACAGTTTCAACTGAATTTCCTATTTCTTCATAAAATGGCAGTTCTCAGGGTTTCCCCTTTTCTCTCTGTTGCAATGTGATGTCTGCCTTTGCCTGTAGCACAGGCCTTCCTAGCCCTGTGGGTGGGAATGCAACAAGGCTTTGAATGTTTTTATAGCAGCCGAGCCTGTGGCATGCTGATTCTTTGTCAAGTCATTTTTATTATTTTTGGGGGGGGTTTTGCCTACAAAGGAACAACTCGTACGATTCACATAAAGCTTATATAATAAGGATGCCCAGCGTTTAAGGCATTTTAAACCGCACTGAATCATAGTTAAAAAGCCTGCCGCATTATGAACCTTTAGCTAAGAGGGATTAGCTACATGAAGTCCTGGCTGTCATGTGATTATGGCAATTATAGATTTATCATGAAATTAAAAGTTTATGCTGTGCTAGGCTATGAAGGAAAAATCAGATGACCTTAAACATACCACAATTCGAGGAATTTGGGGGTTGGGATTTTTGATGCAATTATTTTTACAATGACTTTATTATTTTGATGGCTAATTTTATCGAGTCTTGTCTATTTGGAAAAAAAAAAGTCCAGAACAATTGAAAATTGCTTAATGGAGACAGAGTTCTCAATTCCAATAGCTAGAGGCTTTCTAGTAATTATTGCTTGCTGCATGAAATTAGACACAGTTTGTTCAATTACTTAAAATTAGATCACATGTAAGGTGGCAAAGCGAAATAAGAAAAAAAAGAAGAATTTTGTCTTTGCTTGATAGCAAAGTGATGGAATGGGAAGTAAGCTATAAAGCTGAAAATGTTACAGATCATCTATGTAGGGTTTTTCTTTTAAGAGATGCAAAATATTATGTTCAGATAGATGGACATAAGTCAAGTGTGACTGTGTTGTGGATGAACGTGTGTATAATGTGGACAATAAAATTCATGTTATTTTTTTGCGTGTGTAAAATGCAAATTACCCATTTAAAAAATAAGTAAAATCCCCTTCTCTGTGTCCTCCACATTGCAATTCTGGAGCTGTTTTCTATACATGCAGAAAATACAGGGGGTAGTTTACAGGTGTCCGGGTTATCTGTGGGCTTACTGTCAAGAAAACAGTATTTCAAAAGAATGGCAAGTCCCCACCATTTTTTTGGGGGAAAAAAAGAACTAAACAAACTACTTTTGGAGCTGGTGACCATGGCACTGGGCTTTGAAATGGGCACGTTGGGCAAGGGGAAGTTACCAGAGTTACAACAAAACCCCCTATTTGGTAAAATGAAGTGAGGCAGCCATATAACACAGCTATTAGATGTCAGATTATGCTGTTTACAAGAATATATAAAATCTGCTAAATAGTTACGATACCAATAACATTGCGGAATTTTATGAGGTTTTAAATTCTTACACTTTACAAGGTTTCAGTTTACATCTTGTGTAATATCAGGCTGAAGATTACATCCAAAGAATATGGGAATGTTTCAGGGGGGAAAAAAAGGGATATGTGTATAACAGTGACAACCAACTGCTAAAGGGGATGTTGGCATAGGTCTAACCAGTTGTACCGAATTATCTTTACTGAAACGTTATTAAGTACCTTGCAGGAGACCAGATCTGAATCCCATGAGTACTGAGACTTGGGTGTCCAGGTTAGGAGCTGAGCCAGATGTTTAAAACAGAGTTTTTCCTGGGAATTGTTATGTTTGCAATATTTAGCCATTTCCTTTTGGGACAGTGGCATTTTTACATGGAGAGAAAGGACAGAAACGATATTGCTAATGTCATTTCCAAATTTCAGACTTGGATGTGTTTTTTGCTGTTGATTTATTAAGCAATGTGTATTCATGCAAAAGCAAATTTTCTGAGAAAGCAATCAAGTTCTCACAAGAAACTTATGATTTAATTTTAACATTATCTTCAATTAAACCAGTATTTATTTTCTGTCTCTTAGGATTAGTGCAGCCCAGCTATGTTAATGTCAGGCAAAAATGTGCTGATCATTGACCTTGCGTTGGCCTGTGTTCAAAACCCAGGCGTTTGTTTATGTTGGGGATGCTGATCTTATTTGCAAATGATTTTGGGGCACTGGCAAGATTTGTCTTCACTATCTCAGAAAACATCAGCTTGTTTTATTTTTACAGCAAAGTGCTTTATCGCATTCTTTATTGTTCTGTGAAATACATTAAAAAAACCCAAGTGATCTGACTCTAATTGGTCATTTGAGACAAGTGCAAAAACTTCCAGCTAATGCAACAAATATCCTTCTTGAGTATCAAGGTACTGCCAGTATCCTAAGCAGTTATTTCTCCACTTCACTAATCTTTATAATTGGCTTGTCTTTTACTGCCATTAATTAAGTGATGTAGTAGCCCATTAATAATTATAAACGAGTGACACACCTCAGCATTTTCACCTTTCAATAATAGATGTCGTGCTTCTGGGGGTTTTTTGTGTATTGTTTGGTCTTTTTTTTTAATAAAAAAAAAAAATAGGCCCAAAAAAGCATTGTTTTAAATGTATATATTTATTTTGGTGTCTTGTAGCACCCTTACCCTTCAGAAGAACAGAAAAAGCAGTTGGCACAAGACACAGGGCTCACTATACTTCAAGTGAACAACTGGTAAGTAATTTTCCTTAGTGTTTCTATACGGCCACTGGCACCCTCCGGCTAATGCTTTGCATTTTTGAGGACACACCTTGCTGTTATCTGCTCCCCTCCTCAGCAGTTTATCGATGCAAAAGTGATATCGCTGTGGGAGTGGTTTCAATTATGGGAACTCAGAGGTTTTCTATTGCAGAAAACACATGATTTTTATTTTCCCATCACTTTTTCAGTGAGCAGATTTCAGTGTATTTGTATTTGGGTACCAACCCTGCTTCTGGCTGAGGAAGTGTCTTCTGCAATAAAAAGCCACATCCATTTTGAGAACTTTGGCCTTGGAAGAGGCTGAGATGTTGGGTGAAAAAAAGGGGCAGTTGGCCCCATTTCTGCAGATTGTATTGTTGGTTTGGGCTGCTGTCATGCTTTTTTTTGATGTTGTTAGTGGGGGTTTTCCTTTTGACAGATGTCCTCTCTCTTTACGGGTTTGTTTAAAAAGTGCAGGTTTTGAAGTCTTGAATGAACTTTGAGGACAATCTGGCTCGTAGCTGCTGAAGTACAGTGGAGCGGTTTTATTTGTTTGTTCAGCTAAGCGTTGCTGGAACCCCTGATCTGTTGCACTAGGGATTTGTTTGAAGGAAATCAGGATCTGTGCTATTTCTGCAGAGGTTTTGGGATTGCTAACTGTCCAGGAGATGGTGAAGGCAACCAGTGAAAATTGCTCGTAATTGAAGTATAAAAACACAACAGCAAACCGTTTAAAAAAAGTTTGATTTATTACCCTTTGTTACTGCATCAAAATTCAGGTTCCTCCCACTATTCCAGAACAAGTATAATACTTGAAGTGTATTGCAATCTAATACCTTGTAAAACTAAGTGTATCTAATTAATTGTCCTAATATTTTTAGATTAGTGTTTATGATAGGAAACCTTATCCTCTTTGAAGTAATACCCAGAAAATGGCCAAGGCAAATGGTGAGCCTGCTGGCGAAAAGAGAGGAAGGAATGCCAGTTTGCAGACAAAAGTGGTTTTTTTCTGTTCAATAAGTGTCAGAGATTAATATTACTGAAGCTCTGATTACATGGCCTAATCCATTTTAGTGAATGAATTTGGTCTTGATGTCCATTGCACCTACATTAACAAACCCTCCTCTCTCAGAGAGAGTAGGAGCCTATGGGAGAGATTTCAGATATATTAAACCCCATTACAGAAAATGTAATTTCTGTCAATATAATCCCATGTATTCTTCAATTTAGTACTTTAGAGATAACAAGCTACTTACAATATATTTGCCTTTGGAGGATTAATTTACAAAGTGCACTATCTGGGAGACGCAGGCGGGCTCACATAAGCATAGCTTGTAAGGGTTATCAATTTCTGTGACCCCACAGCAGCTCTGGGAGATCAATTTTTTGAAGCCCTTTAAGACACTGAATAAAAGGAAAATACCAAATACTTAGTCTATGTGAAGTATGCTTCCAAGATACTTACTTTAAAATGAAGGAATAAAAGGCACTAAACATAAAATATGTGTTATAAAGAAACATAACCTCTGGTATTTTGGCTCAGCCAGGAATAATTAGTGTTTGTTTCAGCTTTACGTCCTCCAACATTCATCCAGGTGATACCCCAATTTATATGGTTGTCCCTCAGTTTAATGATAGGTGCTTTGGCCAGTCGAGAAGCTGTGCATGTTCGTCAGGGGTCTTATTTAACGATGGGAGGAGTGAGCGTGTGCTGTTTCCGAGGGGTCTGGGAGCATAGGGTTCGGTGTGGGCAACTACATCAGTTTAGGATGTTCCATTGAAGAAAATTTTTGAGATTATGAACATGGGATGCTTTGAACTAAAGCTGGTGGAATTTTGCCCAAGTGGCTTCGCAGGGTGTTTTCTGTACCCATCTCGCCTCGGGTTTGAGGAGTTTTTACTTTGGCTTTGTGTCAGATGTGTTTTTATAAGTTCCTTATGTGCAAGGAAAAAAAAAAGTAGGTCAAAATACATTATAACTGAAGTCTTGTGGATGTAGGGCAGGCTTCCTCTGCTTGAGCTAGCTTGGTAATTCTGCTGTGGTGTTACAATTGTATAAATTATTGAGGCAATTCCCCTTCCCAGCCCAGTGAGGATTTAACACTGTAGAGCCGGTCGGGGCTTTTCTAAATAACAGATCTGTATGTGGTGGGCAGAGATGCCAAAATAGGGTAATTCAGCCCCTGCTTTTCGTCATGGATGCTAAGGAATGAGGAGGCTGTGAGGCCGTGGCTGAGTGTGCAGGTTGCACACACACTCGGGCATCCTTAGGGAACATCCAGCTGTGGCATGAGCGATGAGCTACTTATCCCTTCCCAAATCTGGGGGTGTGAGCAACCCTCTCCCGGCATTTTCCTCCATCCCTTTTCTTCTAAGTCAGTGTGCAGGAGAAGAAACTCTTTTTGCCTAAATCGTTTGCTGCAGGGAAAAGCTAACGTATCATTTCTGGTTAACTTTGCCTTCCTTTAGAGGGCTCATAAGTCATTCAGCCACGACTTGCAAAAATTTTTGCCTTCCTCCTTAGATTCTTCCAAACTTGTTAACACACATGTACATTTTTGTATTAATGATGAGTCATTGTAAATCACTGTTGCAGAGATTAAATAAAATGCTGAAGGGCAAGCTGGGTGCAGATCAGTCATAAATTATTGGCAGCAACACAGCATGTGGGAATACATGAAATGTGCATGAAAAACATAAACTCATGTCTGGTAGCATGGTCGTTAGCCCAGACTGGGAATGCTGGATTTTCTGGATGGAATTTGAAGTTTGCCACAGAGCAGTCAGTGAAGAGAGCATTTGTTTTCTGCAGATTGAAAGCATTTGAACAGATTTTTTTGTCATATTTTGAATGCCTTTACAGTATGTGCTGGTTGCGTACTTCAGTTCTCTGCCATAGCGAAAAACACCATGCTTTTCACATACGGTCTGCCCGGTGTTTGGGCTCCCCAGGCTGATGCACACAATTCCTATTGATGGCTGAGGAGTCACAGGAATGGGGTGATGATGCGAGATGTGCCAGAAAATGTATCAGTGGTAGGGCACGTCTTTAAAAATATCACAGTTTTAACTTGACCTTTTTCCTTGGGTTATTTTGTTGTGGTTTTTTTAAAGTAATGAAATAGTCCACACAGAAGATTTTTTTCTGTTTTTTTCCACACACAACGATTTTCCTTGCAAATCACCAACATTGTCTGATAGGACCATCTTTTTGCCACAGTGGGATGTTTCTATCGTGGGAAGAGGGAGCCCTTACCCTGTTGCAAAAAGCAAAAATCTATGGCAGGTAGGAAGGTAGCAGAGTTCAAGATGTCTTTAGCCTAAATGAACCCTTCAGGTTTCTGTCTTGTTGGTCGTTTAACCTCGCAGCAGTTTAGGGTTCGAAGCATGGTGATGTGAACTAGAAGGGGCACTTGTATGATTTTGATAATGTTGCATATATGGACACTGAAGGGACCTGACCAAGTGCAGGTTAATAAGGTGCTTTTCCCCTGTGATAAAAACCATGACTGAAATACCCAGGAGGTGTGATACAATCACTTCTTACCTAAGCTGAGAGCCAGCCAGGCAATATTGAACCATCTATACAGTTTTCTTGTTGACTACGTCCCAGCTGAATCTCTTCTTACTAACGGTAAATAATTAGTGGTGGTGCTCTACCAAGAAGAGAGAGCAATTCTCATCAAACGCTGCATTAGGTGTCAGATGCTTGTTTATGTTTTGGGAAAGTCTAGGTACACACAGACAAATGTCTGTGTACTTGTAGAATGATGTGCCTGTATAACCTTTCTGTACGTGCATATCCATATGTGACTATCTCTCTACACGGAAGTGCATACAACTGCATTATAATGATCTTAAACATTCAAATTCTTAAAGCTCAAGCCTTTTATTAGGTGCTTCCATTCTGCTTTTCCCAAAGTACCCTTGTGTTATCTAGGGCACAGACCAGACAATGATGGAGCAGCTAGTCAATATTTTATCTCACGCTCATTCTTCAGTACTTCGTTTGTTGAGTTGTATTCAAACCGTGCTTGAAAATTGAATTAATAATTACTGCTAGGCTTTCCAATGGCACTTACTGCTGTAACACCCAAGTCCTCCCCTGACCTCCACTTGCCTGTATGTGCATACAAGGTTGTTGGTCTGCATGATGTTTTTACAGCTCCCTGCAAAGAGAGAATAGGGTTGTCCTGGTTCACAGGTGAAGAACTGAGGTTCAGGGAGGTCCAGGTCTAGCACAACCACCATTTTCAGTGGAAAATCTCTTGATTTTAGTGCCTTGAAGTCTTACATTGCCAACCTCCGGTGTTGGGTAGGGAGAAGAGATGCGAGAAATCAGTAACTGCTGGTGAAAAGTTTGATTTTGATGATTTACTCAGTAGCTCCCAAGCAGTCGAAGGCTGAAGCAGCAGAGCTGAATCCTCTTCTCCAGTGCAGTGTTCAGCTGCTTCAACCAGGACTGCTTTGCTTTTCTTACCATTTGCTGCCTTACTCATTCAACTTTGATGAAGTTTATTTCCTGGAGAAATGAATTTTTCTACCTTATAGTGCCCTTATTTGTTCTTATAACAAACAAAACCATCATTGGGGTGGATGAGACATTGGACCCTATCAAAAATTGTACTGTGAGATGGTAACTAAACTGTCTGTTTATAAAGCAGATTAAAGAATAGGGTGCAAGAAGCTCTACTGATACAGTTTTCTAACTCTTGAGTTCTTGATTTTATGACCTGGACTTCTTTAAATATCACTTTTGTGTATAATTTTCTAGGCTTGAGAAAAAAAAACAATCCCAACCAAACACACTGGAAAAAATGAACAAATAATGTAAATTTCCCTAATCTCATTCTTGGAGACAGCTGAAGTTATTTTGCTGAAACTTTGTAAGGACTAACTTTAAAAAAGGCTCTGAGACCAACCTGAAGATGAATGTGAAAAATCTGAGATGGGTTTGTGATAGACAGACCAGACCACTTTACTGTGTGTAGTAGCAGAGCCACTTCAGGGCATAGACACCCAGAAATACTTCTAGCCCCATCACAGCTCCTCTCCAGCAGGAAATTTTCTCATGCCTCTCTTTCTTTGCTCTGTAGTTCCATAGGGCAGGGGATGAAGCGCTTTGCTGTGGCATGGGTGGCGTGGCGGGGGTGGGATGATTTTGCACTTCTCATGGGGGATTGCACCCCAGAACCCAGCAATGAATGGGGAACACCACAGTGAGGGGTGTCCTTCCTGTCTGCTTGCAGGTCTTACCTGGCCTGGCTTGCAGATGGTGGGGTTACAGATGGAGCAGATGGGGGGATGCAAATTGGGAGTTGCGGATGGGGGCATGTTGGGGGAAGATGCTCATGGGGCAGATGGGGGATGCAGATGGAGGGCTGCAGATGGGGGGGCGCTGATGGGGTGGATGGAGGGATGCAGATGGGGATGGACACTGATGGGGCAGGTGGAAGGATGGAGATAGGGCAGATGTGGGATGCTGATGGGGCATATGGGGGAATACAGATGGGGACAGATGCAGAAAACCCCTGCCCACCCCTCCGCAGACATGGAGGGGAAGGAGGAGCAGCTGCATGGCTCTCCACCTTGCCACCTTTTGCAAAACAGTCCCAGGCTGTTTTCCAGCTGAGATATTTTATTTTTGTTTTTCATAGCATGCCTGGGGTTTAGTGCATCTAAAGCACACCTGAAACACCCCAAAATCCGAGTAATAATGTCCTCTGATTCTCATTCTTTAAGCCCCACGCCAGCCCCTTGGAGGGCATGGACAGGCTCCTTCATGGGGCTGAGCGTTAAGCATCGACTTCAGCTTCGCTCAGTTCCTTCGCTGAGGGTGATACTCACCCCGAGCAAAAGGCCAGCACATGACCAGCACTCCGCTTTAGTCCCACTTGAGCACTATTTTTAGGGCGTAATTGGGGGAGGAGGCAGGCAGGGAGGGAGCATAGCAAAAGCAGGTGCTGGTCTTACACACAGAGCTGAATTTTCACCCCTGCTGCTCTACCAGATCGCAGGCTACAAAAACCAGGCAAGCTGTTCCGTTTGCTGCTTTGCAGAGCATGTTGCACTCAAGGGTTTTTAGTCCTAGGCAAGTAAAATATCTGCTTGTTTTCAGATGTATCTATTACTGCTTTTGTTGCAGTAAACAGATTAAATGAGAAAAGGTCAAGATGCAATTTGAATCTGTGTAAGAACATAACAAATACTTTTCTCAGTAATCAGATACAGTAAATACAAGTACTTATTTACTTGTAAATCTTAAAACATTCACAAATTATCCTCTCAGCTCCAGCAATACAAACTTAACCATCAGATTTTGGGAACTATTTACTTTCCTTCTTTTTGTGATTCAAGAATACATATATGTATGTTATTTAAACACTGTTTTATTAATGGGAATACATGGAGAAACAGGAGAAAATTAAAATAAGAAAGAATATATGTTTCAGGTTTAACAAATATATATTGTTTGCTATTCCAGTGTAAAATAAGACAGTAGGTGTTTGCGACAAAAAAATCATCCGCACTTTCCCACCCTCCACCTCAAACACAAACCCCCAAGAAAACTGTTTTAAAAAGCATCTCGCTGGGTGAATTGTTATACTCTTTGAGCAATTTTGAATATGTGCGATAAATTAGCTGTTCTAAAAGTACCATGTGCTGGGCTTTTCAAGTAGATTTTTACATTTATGTTTTCACTAAGTCTCAGCTAATTGTTATACCTTTCACCTCGAATGCCAATTGTAATAATAATATTACATCTGCAGTCTATTTCTCTGTTCTTAAATTACAGCAATCAGGAATACTCACTAGGTAAAATCCTGTATAGTTACTCATAAGAAAATATTGAAATCAGACGAAAAAATGTTTAGCTTGCATATTGCCTCAGACAGCCCTGGAGAGCTGCCAGGCAGCCAAGGTATTATTAGAAAAGCTGAGCAAATAGCTTGCAGGGGGAAGAGTTGTGAATTTAGAGCCATCAGGTACTCTTGTATCACCAGATTTTAGGTTGGTATTTTTTTTTAGTTCAGTAAAGCCATTTAAAAATACAGCGCAGTAGTTTAAACATGCCGGATTTGGTTTCGGTGAGCGGATCTAAGGACTAGCGATGTGGTTTTGGCACAAAACACGGGTGTTTTTCCAAAGGAGGCAGATGCTCAGAAGAAGTGGATAAAGAGGGGTTTTGGGGCAAAGCTGCTCTTGGCCTGCAGGACTTCAGGTGGAGCAGAGGAAGGTATTCACCCTGGAGTGCTGATACACCTGGTAGTCTCCACTCTCCTCAAACTGCCCCAAAACAGGGGTCACCCCATCCAGGAGCACCAAGGGAGGATGTTTCCCCTAACCACTGCTTTGACATCCCCTGGGTTCAGGCCAGGCAAAACCAGCAGAGGAAACACCATTTATTTCAAGAGCAAACGCGGGATCATTTTGCGTGAACTGACAGACTAATTAGTGGCGCCCTAAGCATTGAGCAAATAAAGTATCTGGTGTTATTTTATTCACACAGATGCTTCTTTGAGAGGGAGAAAGGTTGGTTCCCACTGCAGAGCATCATATGGTGCACATGGGTTTTACCTTCTTGACTAACGAAAGGTGCTCGTCATTCAAGAAGTTAATACACAGCCAAAAATATCCTGTTTTCCCTTGGGCCTTACATCCTGCGCTGGGGTGGTTTTGTTCCTGACAAACTTTTTTTTAGTCAATGCATTAATATTCTGTAATGAATGCTCTGTCAGGTGTCAGGGAGATAAGATGAAAAGGCACAATGCAAACATGCAAACATTCACTGCTTGCTCTTTTCTCTACTCCTTTGCTGTGCAGGATCAGGGCAGGGACCAGGTTGCTACTTCTTATTTTAAAAGGGTGAGATTCAGGTGTGCATTGTCTCAAACAGTTTGGCTTTAAAAAGCCCCATCCAGGACACCATTGTATTGTGAGAATTCTGTGTTGCAAGCCAAGTGGAGGGCTCTGTGCCATCTCTTGTAAATAAAATTCTCAGGGCTTGGTTTCTCTTTAGTGCAAGATATACTTCTGTCAGGAAAAATACCCTCAATATATATTTAAAAAAATAAATAAAAATATATACCTTCAATATATATGTTAAAAAAGAGAGAGAGAGAGAAGAGGAGAGTAATGGTTTGTCATTGTTTTGCAAGTCAGGTTTTGGTCTATTCTTGTCATAGCTATCTGAAGTGTGTTTACATATAGTTTGCCTTTCTGGTATTTTGTGCTTGCACAGACCTGATCTCCGCCTATTTTGTGTCAACAGTTGCTGAGGTTGCTGTAGAGCGATTAACCGTCGCAAACTGAAACGCCAACACGGGGAGAAAGGTGCCCTCGGAGACCCTCTCTCGCACTTACATCAGGCACTAGCTCCGGGCTGCACCTGCATAAAACAAACTGCCTGCTTAAAAAGTCAGCCTGAAATATTAAACATGGGGCAAATGTTGCCTCCTTCTCGGCTAAAACAATTTTCTCTTCTCAAAAAATGAAACACAGCCAGAGGCACAGGGCGAGGACGGGCGTGCGTTTTGCCCTGCCTGCCCTGAAATGGGTTTGGTGTAAATGATGTATGGGTGGCTTTACCAGCGATAGAGCCAACGAGGCTTCTGCTTTCTATTTTACTTTTGAAAAAGGAAAAAAAGGCAGCAGATGCTGCTGAAAAAATATTGCTTCTGCAGTTCTTCAATGAAATCTAGGTCATGTAACAGTTTCATGGGTTATTCCTTTTCTTGCCCTGTAGTCCTTGTGGCTTTTTTGGCTAATGATAAAGTACAAGAGCAATTGCTCCTTTTTCATTCAGATTTGTCCCAGAGATGTCTGACTTGTCACTTGGTTTATAAAGGTGGTTTGTACCATCTGGGGGGCTGATCCCTAAGCTTCCTATGTCACGTAGTCTCACAAATTCTTTTTATCTGTGACATTCCTCTGACCTCTCTCTGTGTGTTTTGTTTGCGTTGTTTTCTGAGCGTGTCTTTTCTTCTGCCCTGAATAAAACGCCGTCAGGAGTAGGATTATAAGCAAAATTAATTACTTCACTTAATGGGAAATTATGTTTAGATAAAGTAGATTACAAAGTAGGTTATTAGTAGTGGTTAGAAAACAATGTTTTGAAGTAGGATGTCTTGGGGGGAGTTCGTCCAGAAGTGTGGGGTTGTGTTTCAGGTTGGCTGTGACTCAGAGTTGTATCTTTTGTGGTTTCTGAAAAAAAAAGAAATAATTTAAAACCAGTTTTGCAGGTGCCCACATCACACGAAATACACCAACGCGCTCGTGTTTGCTGTCTCGGTAGTGGTAGGGAGGACTCAACCACAGGAATCACAGCTTCCCTCCTCCATCCTGAACCGATGTCTCGGGGTATAGACCAGAGCGATGTCAAAGCCTATTTCACATACAAATCGCAAGTCCCATATAGGTGTTCATTATGTTTTCTCTTTGGGAGCTCTGGAGGTGTTTTCTCCCAGAGACATTTGTTAAGGCTTTCGGTTTGGCCACCCTGGGTTCGCTTCTCCATGTCCTGCGGGCTGGAGGAATGGTGTGCAGTGACAGGGTACGGAGTTACTCCAAACTCCTTAAGTGACCTTCTGGAGATGAGGAGGGTGAGGAGATCCATCCAGGAGCACAGACACGGCATTTCTCGTATCCTTAAGTGAGCGGGAGCATGCCTAAACCAGTGCCAGGTGTGAGAGCAGCCCCTCTGGTTTCGCTTGGGCTGGAGGACCAGGCACAGCTTCCAGCTCCCAAGCTCTGTGCATTATAGGTAGGAGCGAACAGGGGAAAACTGTTTGGACAAGGCTCCTAACTTGATGTATGGAAAAAGCCTTGGACCTCAAAGGGGGAACTCCTGTGTTTAGACCACTTGTGCAGCAGGAGAAAGCTGGGAGATCGTACAGGCACCTTTCACAAACGCTACATTCCCTTAAATAGGAGGTTATGCTGGACTGACAGAGGACAAGGAGTTGCTGGTAGAGAAAGGAGTGTTTTCAAGGAAGTAGCAAGTATTTCACTATCAATTCTCACCCATTCCCAGCACACACCCTGCCATGGAGTGGGACTCAGGTTGTTGATTTGAAGTGATTTGAAGCTGCTGGGTTGCCCTGATGGTATGCACCAGAGCAGGACCTGGGTTACAAAGTCCAGACATGCTCTCCTGAAGGTTCAGGTGGAAAGCTGAGAGTCAGAACCCCCTCAGTCCTGGAGAAAAGCCCGATCTGGGAGCTGTGTGTCGCAGTCTGGGATGCTCTCAAAGCTTGCGGAGAGATTGCGCACCCCCTGCCACGAGCGTTTGAGAGGTCCTGGGGTTTGTGGCGTCTTTTTTTGTCTGTACATCAAAGCACGTACATCTCTATCCCTGCAAAGACAGTGCACTGGATGGCACTGAGATGAATTGCTCTGCAAGTCTGCAGTGGAAAAAAACAACTGCACAGCGTCAGTCCTTGGGCATTTTTTGTGGGAGGCAAGATTTTGGCTGGTAGCATGTTGTGTACCCAACTGCAGTGTTGTTTTGGGGTCTAGTGCTGTCCCAGGCGGGAGTTAGAGCAGCCTTTAAGTGCTGCTCTACTAGATGAATCCTTGCCATATTCCTTAAAGGCTAATTGTGGCACACGGAGATCAGCGGACTACAGCTGCGCTGGGATTTGGGAGCAGGGAAGAGACGGGAGGTCAGCTCCGCTGGCGCTTTGCCATGTAAAGATTTCCCCTTACATCATCTGGCTGCCGAGGGCGAGTTTACATCTGCTTTAAACCCCCGGGGATCTGCGGTGTCAGGGAATGAGGTTGCTGCGAGCCCTCCCTGGCACAGCCGAGACCCCAGGAACGGCCTCTGCTGGGAGATGTCTGGGTGCTGGACCCGGTTTTTCACTGGAAACTTTCCATGTTGGCTGAGCTTTTTGGAGGACTGAGTGGGATTTGTGGATGGGAGGGGAGGAGGAGGAGGAGGAGAGCGTACCAGAAAGGCCAACAGCAGCTCGGCTGTGATGTGGGAGGGCACTGGAGATGGGCAGAGCAGGGAGGAGCATCTTCAGGGAGCCCTTCCCCAGGCATGTTGACTCTTCACTCCTCCCTAGCAAGTCCTTCCCTTGTTTTTCATTCAAAACTAGCTGAATAAATACAAATAGGCTTTAGATCCATCCTGCTAGGGAACAGGAAAAATTGTGCAAGATGGGAAAAGTGTTTCCTGCCCAGCTTTCTTCTAGAAAGACCGATTGAGCAGCCACCAGCTGTGTTTCCTCTGCAGAGATGGGTCTAAGGGAGCGTTTGGGCCAGGGAGAGAGTGGGGCCAGGAGCTCATGGGTCGTACCTCGGTGGAAAGCTATCGGCTGTACCTTCTGCACCGAGAGCACAAGCTACCTCTGGGCTCACTGCCACCCCGAGGCAGTCACTGAAGCTGCGTGGTGTCCCATGGGGCTGGCAGCAGGGTGCTCCACCAAATCTGGTCTGTTTATTTGGAGGCAGGAGGCATCCCGTGGTGATTTGAGAAGAACGCACGGTATGGAGCAGGAGGGGAAGAGGGGCTTAAGAGGTTGGGAGAAGAGCAAGCACAGGAGGTGGCCAAAGGTGGAGCTGGCGCACATTGGGCCAGCCGAATGTAGGGCATAGCCGGCTCTCTTACAAGGAGCGCATACCTGATCCCATCTCTCTGCTTTCTATTTTTGTACTTGATATGCTTGTTACATTAGCAGGACTGGCTTACGAGAGATTCAATAGCACTCTCGCACTTTAAAGCAACTTTTCTGAATGCACAACATGAGTCCATCGGTGGGGTCACATAGTAATGCTTGAAGTCAGATGCTATTTTTAAAACTAAATTGCAGAACCACACATGGCTTTCATTAGTGCTTTACATCAAATTTGTCAGCTAATTAGTGGTTTTTCATCACTGGTTTTTGCATAGTATTTTATTTGTTCACTCTTCAGTATTGTCTTGCGACACCCCCAGCCTTAAATACAGTTCCTGGTGCTGCCAGTGGAGGAGGGAGGGAGAGGAGAGGAGAACTTTCAGGAGACCTTCCCCACCCCCTGATGGATGGACTCTCTGCATTTGGAGTATATTCCAATATTACATGTCTGGAGTAGGCGGTTAGCAGCCCGTGTACTCTCTTCCCTCCCTACCTCTATTTAGTGTTGTAAATAATGTATTGCAGTCCTGAACTGTCTTCGGTTCGGAGGAGGAGGAGAAACCAAGAAAAGTTGCCAAACATGACTTCATGAGGTTTGACTTTAAATTGAACAAAGTTTCTTGAGTGTCTTGGATGTTTTTTTTCTTTACAAATAAAGGGAGCACAGAGAGCATGGATTGCTAATGACTGGTAGTTACGGATCATTAAGCACACTAACTGACTTCAGGATCAGAACTTTCTAATAACGGCAGTAAGCACTCTTTTAACATTTATTTCTCATTTTAGGGACACAGAGATGTGATTACCATTCAAAAGTCTGCAGTTATTTTTTTCTGTTCATGATTAGAGAGGGAGCTTGCTATTTTTAAGGCTGTTTTTAAAACATTTTAAAGTATTCAGTGAAATAATTCCTAGGGTTTTTTCTTTTCTTTAACTGACTCCTTTAAAAAGGTCTGGAAAACAAATACACAGGAAAAAATGAAAATATGTTAAAGTAAGGAATAAAGCAGTTACTGAAGTGTAATAATCCCAGTTTATAGCACACTTTCCATTTAAATTGTTTTTATTAGAGATAAACCTGTTAAGCGTTGAGGAATTAAGTGCTGAATAGAGAAGGTTGTTTCGCTGCTGCATAAATGAAAGATCCCAGTATGCAGAAAAGAGTACGGCTAGTTTTACAAGTGAATTATTTGCCAGTTTGAAGGGCTCTGGTTACTTTGGCACCTGTTATAAAAAAATGAGGATTTCTTTGTTGTCAAGAGGGACACTGTTCTTTTCAGGGGGGCAGGAGAGATTTTAGCAGTGAGGTTTGTAGGTACTGTGGGGTTTCTCATTGTTCTTACGCCTGGTTTGCTAGAAGGAGCTCAAGGAGAAAATGAGGCAGAGTGATTTTGGGGAATTTCTTGGCACTGCTAGTGATACACAGACTTCTGGCATGTGGCGCTTTGGGACAATATTCAGAAGGAGCAGCCTGCAATTCCAAGTATCAAAAGTCAGTAATGGTGTGAAACTCTCCTCATTTGGGACGGCTAGGGGGGAGAGAGGAAAATTCAATATACCACAAAGCCTCAGCATCTTCTTTCAGACAGCTGGTCCTGGAAAATTTCATTCGAAGACCGCAAATTGGAAGTCCCCACGATCGCTCTGGCGATTCTTGAGCAAAGGTGACTTTGGAAATTTGTGACAGCGGAGGAAGGTCTTGTTTTATTCACTCAACTGAAGTGAAATACAAGGGGAAGGGAGAAAGAACAGATCTGTGCAGAAAATGTCACTCCGGCTGTAACCTGAGCCGTAGCGAACTGTGCCTTTCGGAGGGTTTGGTGACCCTCCGAAAATCCTTGCTCTCTGGCTGCTATTATTGTAGCCAATTTCCAAATAAAATAAGTCTTTTGTCATCACCAGCCGTGCTGCCTCTCGCTGAGAAGAAACAAAACTTGTGCCTGGCAGCCAGGACGGCCAAGCTGAAGGTCAGAGTGCAGAGGCGGATTGCTGCATCCCCGGGGCCGGGGCTGGATCTCACCCGTGGGACCGGCGTGCACCAACCGGGGGACAGCCAGTGACCTCCGGAGACACACCCCGGGCAACAAGCCTAAGAGAAAACATCCTAGTAAAATGCAAATTGGAGAAAGAGAGGGTTTCCTCCTCCTCTTTAGCAGTTATGCAGGTGGATTAGCTGTTTTTTTCTTGCTTCTTTTGGGACACAGTGGAAAGCGCAACCTCGTGTATCCAAAAGGGCAAGGAAAAGTTAACTTGATAAATACTTTAAACTCCTGTGTTTGCCCAACTGTTCAAATGTTTCCTCCACGTCAGATCCTTCCCCTTGCAGAAAAAAAAATAATAAAAGAAAATAAAAACTGCAACCCAAAGCATCTTTTTGCAGATTTCTCAGCTCTCCTTGGGCAGGGAGATGGGTACAGCTTGTACACTGAGAGATCTCACGTTGTTTGTGGTGCTGTTGATTCTGCTCTTTGGTGGAAAGCAAAAGCAAAGCAAAAAAGCCCTCCCATATCAAAGGAAAGGTACCAGTGCATAGAGCACTGGTGTGGGGAAAAATACTTTCTGCAAGCCTTGGAGCCTGTGCGGGTCTTTACTCACATGGGTAACATTATTTGGCCATCTTAGTCATTAACTTCAGTTTTATACTGAGTTGTAGTCTGACAATGCTCCATTTGAGTAGCACTTAATATGCAAATATCTTTTTTAGGTCCTGATTCCTCTGAACTTTTGAAAACAAGGTGATTCAGGGTTTCTTTCTCTTAAAATAGGTGAATGTGAACACACAAGAAAAGGGGCAGTAAGATTTTTCCTGTTAGCTTTTCTCTTCCATGAATTCTGCTGGTGGTACATCAGCCTAGCACTTTGGAAATTCAAAGAGTGGTCAAAAGATCCTGGCCCTTCTATCAAAGAAAAAAAATAGAGAGTATGAAGAAATTGTCCCCCCATGTCTGTATATTTCTGCAGCAACAGCTAATTCGCTTGCAAGGAGCTCTCAAATGTGATTTATAAATGTAACAGCGCTGCATTGTGCTCTTTCAAGGCAAGCCACATTAAGAGTTTTAATCTGATGGGTTCTTACGAATTCCAAGTTTGGGATGCAGGAAGAAACTTTAAAGTGAATACTTTCTTTTTTTTAATGCATAGTGGTTTGGAGTCTACTATAATGCAAAGTAAAGTGTTCTGTTACAAAGGCAGGGAGGATGGGACAGAAGGTTAAAGGGCATCCTGGAAACAAACAGCTGGACCAGTTTATTTAAACAGATACAAGGATGGGGAGCTGACCTCCGTTTGACTTCTAGTGGGAGGAGCGAGAATGTCATTTTATTACTTTACCCAGAAGGAAAATGTTCTTGCGTCTGAATTCCCCCTGAAGACATCCAAACACTGGGCTGTTTGGCAGAATTGCTACTTATAGAAAATACTTATATGAATGCGTAGGAAGAAGATAACTGCTAAGTACCTGTGTGTAAAATGTTCTTAAAGCAGACATCCCAAGCGGTAGCGTGGGGCAAACAGGTGAGAATATGTTTTACTGTAGGCCCATCTTGTGGATAATTATTGGTAAATTCTAGCTATATAGTTCATTATTATGAGACTGCCCTTCTTATTAAAAGTGCTTTTAGTTTGGAGGAGAAGGAAGAGAAAGTTGTGAAGTTGGGGTGCGTGTGTGCTTAATTTTGCTCAGGGTTTCTTTGAGGTAAAAGCTGTTGGCAAATGAAGGTTTCAGTGATCGGCCAATCTCACGGCTTACACAAAATGTCTGAAAATACAAATAAGAAATGCCTTCCTGACACACTAACAGGTCCTGGCAATCGGGCAGGAGAATGATGGAATAAACACAGCAAGATCCTGCCAGGCTTGCAGAAAGAAATGGCTGGAGCGCTGGGGGTCTGTGGTGCTGTTTTACTTAGGAGAGTTACTGTGAAAATTGTTTTCTGCAAATGCAGATTACAGATATTAAACAATTTTCTAATTGGTCATGGAGCTAAGGCAGCTAATGGGGGAAAAAAGCAGATTTTTTTTAATTGCTTATTTCGCATGGTGTTTGTGCTACACCTGTGCTTATAATGAGAAAGGAGAATTAGTCTAACCTTCTGCTCACATGATTCTAATTTTCATGGTTTGTACAAGATAATGATAAACTGATTTGCAACACTGTTTGCTGGAGTTAAGGCGGGGGGTTTTATTGGAAATATGTACAAAAATTGATCCAGTACTGTTGCTGACAAAACATGACCTAGTTCAGATGTAACATTTCCAGATCGGCACCCAGAACTGGTACCTTTGAGCCCATTTTGTTAAGACAGGTTGGATTAGGACTCAACATCTTGGTTAATTTTTGGAGAGTTTAGGGAGTGGGGGGTCAGTCGGGAATGGGAGATAGGAGGAGACCAAAATCTCTGTGCTGGTCTTTAATGAGGGCAAAACAAACAGCACAGGGCAGTGGTTTGTGATTCTTCTCCTCGCTGGTGTAAGGGAAGGGTGGGCAGAACTGATTCCCGCAGGAATGTCCTGGTGGCTTTATCTCCATGGTAGGAGAGCTCCTGCTAAGCTACCCCAAGCAAAGGCAACAAAAACAAGCATCATATAGCCCTTTGTAGACTTTCCCATTGCGTTTCACAAGCACGGTGTGGTTACACACGTGCTCACACTTCTTCCTTTACTTGTAAATATTAAGACATACGTGGTTTTATTATTGTTTTTCTCTCTCATAAAGAATGTAAAGTCTGTTTATGAGGCTTTGCCGTGATTAACATCTTCATGGAGATGTTTTCCAAATGGTTTTTAACTAAGCTTTTTGATGAGTGAAGCCGCAAGAGAAGTTCTAACACTCTTCAGACAGGTTTCCAGCCATGGTTTTGAGCCTCCTGATTGCAATGCCACAAGGACCGGGGCACTTGCGATGCCGCTCCTTCTGTTTTGCTCCAAATTATTTTGAATATTCCTTTCCCAAATAAACATTGCAAGACTGAGGCAAAGAGCTACAAAAACGCAAAGAGTAATGTTGCAGATGGCTCTTTTTAAAAACGACTGTACCTTTTTTTTTCTTCTTTACAAAGATCTGCTTTTCATTGTTTGAGGGGAATTTTCAGTAGTCCAGTAATTACAGTTTAACAAGATGTTTGCTGTAAATGGTCAGGCCTAGCTGGAGAAAACAGGATTATAAATTCAATTACTGTAAAGCTATGACCTCGCCTTGACCTCTCAGACTTTGCATAAAGAGAGGGGGGAGAAAGCCCACCAAGAAATGGCTACGAGGAATGCAGGGCTCTGAAGTCCCCAGCAGTGTGACTTAACGGTGATAAAACTCCAGACGTTCCCTCATTTGATGGGGTTCTGCCATCACAGTTCATTATCTTAATAGTGGGCATTAAAAGGGAATTAGGTTTGCAAGAGGTAGGGGCAGGTTTTGATAAAAAAAAGAAATGGAAAAAGAAGTCAGAGGACATAAGGCAGAAATGGGACTAATGAGGGGGAGGGAGCAGATGCCCTCACGAGCATCTCACCAGCTTCACCCTTTTTTTCGTGTCTCATTCTGAACTGAGAAGAGTGTTGCCAGTATTGTTTCCTGAAAACTCAGCTAATTCCCCTGTGAAAAGATGAAATGGAAGTGTCCGACTGTGGCAAAAAGCAGGCAAACATAAATCAGCTCAGAAACCCCAAGCTCGTGCTCTCAAAGGTCGTCGGGGTTAGAGGTTTTGCAGTATTTGCATCCCCACGCAGCCTGATGGAGAGCACCACGGCGGGGTTGGGTGGAAGTCGTCCCCTTCAATAACCGTTTGCTTTCCTCTTTTTTTTCTTGCAGGTTTATTAACGCTAGAAGAAGAATAGTTCAGCCCATGATAGACCAGTCCAATCGAGCAGGCAAGTCCCCTATAGTAACCATATTCAGGTCACACAGGCGTAAACCATCCTCAAGCCATTCACCGGGAGGTCCATTATGTGGTAAATAAATGAGAAATGAATGCTGGGAGTGACTGACAATTAAAGTACAACCAGCTTTGTTTCATTACAACCCTAATCATTTTAACATTATTAAAATATTGGGGGCCAAAAAAGACATTGAAAATTTTAAAAAAAGAAACTCAAATGATCCGCTCCGTGACCGGATTTTCTCTACACATTTGGAATTGATGTTATTTTCATTTTATTTAGTAGTTATTTTGAGTTTTCCTTCCCAGCTCTTTCTGCTCCTGTGACCACTCCCTGGTGCATGGCTTGGTGTGGAATTGCTGTAAACTTTATTACCTGTCAAAAGGGCAAAGGGGTCAGAATCGCTTGTGGGACTCAGTAAAGTTCAAAGACATTCAATGAGGTAGAGCTTTATGTGCTTTAATAACCCAAGGCAGCTTACTTCTGAAGCCAGCTTTTAATGTACAGTTAAAACCTTGAGTTCAGGTAGTGGTACTTGTATAAGCTCCCTTTGTCCCTTGTCTCTTCTTTCTAGTAGCTGTCTTTTGGGATCGCTGAGTGTTTGGAGTTTACTTCGGGGGGATTTATTATTTTAAAAAATGTTAAGTTTTCACATGCTGGTTGTTTCTGGGGTCTCGGCTCACAGCTCTGTGTGGGTATTTACCATCAAGGAACAGCCTGTAACTCCCAATTAGTTTTGTTTTCGGAGTCTCGCTGCCAAACTATCCAAATCCGTCATTGTCCAAGATACCTTTGGGCCACGCTTCCTCTTTGAATACATTTGATTATTTTGTCATTAGAGGTAAATATCTGGCACGGATGTGTTCAGGTCCTGCTCTTAGAAAGGCGTATAGGCGTAATTTAACACACTGCGATTTCAGTGTGACTATTCCAGCCATAAAATCCAGCTCCTATACAGGTCTTTGCATTGACGTCAGCAGCAGCAGCAGCTGGAGCCGGGGCTCCTCGTGTCTTGAGATTTCGGATCGCTAACTTCGTTTCCAAGCTTGCAGGAGGAAATCAAGCCAAAACTAAGCAAGCTTGTTAGCCTGGCCACTAAATTTGAGCAGTAGATGTTTTCAATCTTCCAGTACTTAGAAGGGTCCTATAAGAAAGATGGGGACAGACCTTTTAGCAGGGCCTGTTACGACAGGACAAGGAGTGATGGTTTTAAACTAAAGGAGGGGAGATTCGGGCCAGACATGAGGAAGAAATTTTTTCCAATGATGGTGGTGAAACACTGTCCCAGGTTGCCCAGAGAGGTGGTGGATGCCCCATCCCTGGAGACATCCCAGGCCAGGCTGGACGGGGCTCTGAGCAACCTGATCTGGTAAAGATGTCCCTGCTCATGGCAGGGGTGGCACTGGATGAGCTTTGAAGGTCCTTCCAACCCAAACCATTCTATGATTCTATGATTCTATGATTCCTTCTTTTTAGAGCCGGGATCGATAGCTGTTTCATGGAGTCCATGGGTGGGGGGGTTGTGTCTTGATGCCATGAAGAAGAGGTGACCCATTTGACTGTCGCTAAAGAGCAAAATGTTCTGCACTTTTCCAGTAAGTCAAGGAACACCCTATAACCCCGACGGGCAGCCGATGGGAGGTTTCGTGATGGACGGCCAGCAGCACATGGGCATCCGAGCACCAGGTAAGCCCCACCGATGAGTGACCCTGGTTGCGCCACCGCAGGAAACCTCACCTCTTGCCCTCCGCCGTTGCCTCAGCTGCCTGCCTTGCCTCGCCTGTCCTCTGCCCGCCTTCAGCAGTGCCCAGGAGAACCAGGCGTCTTCTCGCTCGAGTGGTCCTGGACCCTCTGCTGTGCTTGTGTTTTGGAAAGGGGCTTTTGGCACTATCTGTTGACTTTGCTCATTCTCTGGCATCTTCTTGGATTTTTATCTCCTTCTAGGACCTATGAGTGGAATGGGCATGAATATGGGCATGGAGGGGCAGTGGCACTACATGTAACCTTCACCTAGGTAACCAATGGCAAAGCCAGGGGGAAGTAAGTACAAACGGGGTCTTTGTTCTCACTTTGTCCTAGGGATATTTGTCTCCTTGCATTTCCCTATGTTCTCCCTGCCCATAGCCTCATGCTTGTTCCTTCCTTTCCATCCATCCATCCTACGCCTGGGCTCCTTCGGGTTTCTCTCTCTCCGGTTCAGCTCAAGCTTTCCAAGCTCCCAAACCCCCCGTGCGTGCGCGCGCCGTACATTGACGCCGCCGTACATCGACGCCGCCATACATTGATGCTATTATCCATCCCCGAGCACATGACAAAACAAGAAGCAGCCGGGGAGGTGGGGGAGCCCGTCGTCTTGGCAACAGACTGATTTGCAAAATGTAAGCGGTCTGCAGCAGCACAGGGAGAGGAAAGAGCATGTCCCCAAAGTGTCATAAATCTGTCTAACCGCAGTTGATGCATGAGTTACATTTCTCCCGCTAACCTGCAAGACACCAAAAAAGCCAAACAGAGACTTCTCATAGGTAAAAAAAAAATAAACAAGTAAACGGCAGCTTCACTTAGTTGCGTTTTGGAAGGCGGTGAATGAAACTTTGATTTTTTGTTAATGTTTTTTTTTTTTTTTTCAAGTTTATTTCTCTTTGTCTGTCCATCATAATGGGATTACGTGTGGCAAAGGAAAAAGAGAGAATACAAAATAGAGGTGTGCGCAGCAGGCTATGGAGCTTAGCCCAGGCTAATTGACTATATCCAAATTAAGTATGCCATCACTTGCAGTGTGACAAATGGATTTGACTTATTCAGTATACAAAAATAGAGATCATTAATGCAATCTTCAGTGGCAGGCCTCGCGAAGAAAGCCTAGAAAAACTGTCCCAGTTTTTTTTCTTCTCCCTCTTGTCTTTTTGTAAGGGAAATGCATTATACACATTTTTACTTTTTCGGTTTGTTTTTTTAAAGAGTAAAACAGTTTGAAACGTATCGAGGCACCGGTACCATGTTTAAATGGTGCCTGATTCTGCTCCTGTTGGTCTCTTTCTGGAGTTAAAGGCAGTTATTTTGGCATCTTTGTTGTGCCCCCAGCCTAAATTAATGTAGGGTTTGAAGTTACCCAGGCCAAGTGTATTTCGTAGTCGTCTTCTCTGGGCACAAGTCAAAACTGAGTTTTAACAATTAGCTGTGAAAACATTCCTCTGAGCTTGGGAATGCAACAGCCTTATTACCTCATCATGGAAATTTCTAGCTTAGTTAATTTAAATATTGTTTCTTAGTTTCTGGGTCAATTAAATTTAAATGATGTATTTTATGCTTCGTGACCAATTAAATTAATAGGTTATTACAAAAAATATTATCATCTTTTTTGATTAAAGAGCTGTGAGTACAGTATATTTTATAAGCAATTTTCATTAGTTCAAAACTGTTCCTTTAGGCTAGATTAAGCAGCTATTCATTGCTAGAGCCTTGAGACCTGATTCCAAGGTGTTCGGCGCGTTCACAGTGCGCTCTTACTTAGAACTAAAGCCAATTGAACCTACTTAGCAATAGCGTATGCCTTTCACCCTTGATGATTATGGAGCTTATAGCTCTCCGAAACAATACACCTGTCAGTTCCCATCAGCTACAGCAATCCAAGCAGAAGGCAGAGGCCCACGGAAAGCAGGAGGTTTTATTGTTTTAGGTCCAATTTTTTTCTTATTGTTCTCCCAAACCCACTCAAAGGTTGACTGAGTTGCACGTCTGATTTTTTTGGACAGAAGTGAGCAGGGGGAGAGAATTAATTGATAGTTGTTATTGATTATATATTTTTTTTATGTGTTTAAAAATACAGGTTTGATTTAACAGTTGTCCTTAGTAATCCTATCAATTTCGGCTTCATATGAGGCCTTTGTTCAGCGATGTATGTGCTTGCTGTATAGTGGCTGTTTGAATAGCACAAATACTTGGGACAGATTCCAAGCGATTGGGCTCAAGAGCTAAATAAATGTTGATAAACCTTGACGCAGATTTAACCCATCTCTCCTCCCAGGCCCCTCATTAACCACTATGGATCCCCAGCACATTTTTACAAGCTGGGAGACAGAGGCGAATAGCTGGAGCCAGGCCACGGGGGATGGAGCCCACCTGAGAGCCATTGCAGGGCTTCCCCAGCTTGGTGCCGCCACCCCGTGTGACTGTAGTCGTCATCGGGCTGGCTCTGCCTCCAGCACGCTTCCAGATTGAAAACATCTCCATCATATATGTTCCTCCCCATAAAAGCAGAAAGTGGTTTTATCTCCCAAAGCTCTGTATTTGGAGGAGGGAGGATGCTCTTGGGTTCGTTTGGAGTTTTTTTGACCTGGGAATCATCCCTGTTGCCATCGTTGTGAGTCCAGGCGTGGGCTTGGATCCCACAACGGCAAATGCACTCACGCGCCCGTGACCCCACGGTCACCTTTGGCTCGAGCCCATCCTTCCCGTGCCCGCGCCAAGGAGCTTCGCGGCCCCGTGTCGGTAGCTGGTCCCACCACTCACCACCGCCTCTTTCTCTCCGCAGGGCTGCAAAGTATGCCAGGGGATTATGTGTCTCGGGGTAGTCCAATGGGTATGAATATGGGACAGCCAAGCTATACCCCACCCCAGATGCCCCCCCATCCTGCTCAGCTGCGTCATGGCCCCCCCATGCATACCTACATTCCTGGACACCCTCACCACCCAGCGATGATGATGCATGGAGGACCACCCCACCCTGGAATGCCCATGTCAGCATCAAGCCCCACAATGCTTCATACCGGCGAGCCGGCAGTGAGCGGACAAGTGATGGACATTCATGCTCAGTAGCTTAAGGGAAATACGCACTGTCTGCAGCGACGGTAGATTTCAAACATTGTCTTTCTGCAATGACTATGGAGTTCTTGGCGTCAACTTTGGACCAAGGGACGTTCCGATTCTTCACAGGGACCCTGAAAAGCAGGAGATCACCAACCGAAGTCAGCTTCTGGGGACATGCTAAATACCTATATAAGACATTAAGAGAACAAAGAGTGAAATATTGTAAAATGCTATTATACTGTTATCCATATTACGTTGTTTCTTATAGATTTTTTAAAAAAAATGTGAAATTTTTCCACACTATGTGTGTTGTTTCCATAGCTCTTCACTTCCTCCAGAAGCCTCCTTACATTTAAAAAAGAAGCCTTACACTTACCCTGCAAATGACAGAAAGGGCTTATTTGCAGGATTTTTAGAGCATTAAAATAACTATGTCAGGCAGAAGAATCTTTCTTCTATCCTAGGATTTCAGCCATGCACACTCTCTCTCTCCTCTCTCCTCCTCTCTCTGTCTTTCTTCCCTTTCTCTCCCTTTCTCCCCGTCTCTCTCCCTCTCTCTCTTTCTAGCCTGGGGCGTGAATTTGCATGTCTAATTCATTTACTCACCATATTTGAATTGGCCTGAACAGATGTAAATCGGGAAGGATGGGAAAAACTGCAGTCATCAACAATGATTAATCAGCTGTTGCAGGCAGTGTCTTAAGGAGACTGGTAGGAGGAAGCATGGAAACGGAAAGGCAGTGTATTTGAAGCCTAATTGTCACATCAGAGCATCCTTGTCCCCATGCAGCAACCACCACCTTGTACATCACTTCCTGTTTTATGCAGCTCGAAACATGGACTGAAGATTTATTTTTAATATGTTGACTTTCTTTCTGGGCAAGACATCAGTCATGTGTGCATTTTTTTTCCATAGTCCCATCATGGAACATTTATGTATACATTGTAAATAAATTTTGTGCAAAAAGGACTGGAAAAATGATCTGTATTATTGCAATTTTTTGTAAAAGTAGCAGTTTGGTATGAGTTGGCATGCATACAGATTTACTAAGTGGGATAAGCTAATTATACTTTTGTTGTGGTTAAACAAATGCTTGTTGATAGCCTTTTTCTATCAAGAAACCAAGGAGCTAATTATTATTAATAATAATCATTGCACACTGAGTCTTAGAGTTTCTGATTGAAACAGTTTGGATTGTATAATAACTCAAAGCCCAGTTGTAGTAGTTTGAGTGCAGTAATGAAATCTGAATCTAAAATAAAAACAAATTATTTTTTGTCATGGTGACTCCATTGCTTGCAAAATTTGTTTCCTGTCCCCCTTCAGGATTTGTAGCCATTCCATCCCAAATTGGGAGCCGAGCAGCTACAAAATTCACCTAGCTCCAAAAATGTGCCTATCATTTGCTATTAAAATATCAGCTTCATATTTAAAGAATGTGAAAGTAATGCTGTGCTGCATAAAGAAACTTCCTTGGAGCTTTCACTGTAAATTGTCAGGATGGGAACTGTTGCCTATTAATAAATGTAATATCACAGGGCATTATCAGACAAATTTGTAAATAGCATTACCCCCTCCCACTAAATTACACTGACAAATTTCTTTCTGGAGCTGAACACGCTAAAGAAGGGGGAAAATAAAACTGGGAAAACATTGCCCGGGCAATGCATATTTGTAAGTAAATGACGTGTTGTTGCGAGGGGCTGTGGGACCTCTGTGAGCGGAGGCTGGTGCAGGCCATCCCCTCCTCATTAACCAATTTCCTCGCACAGCTGTACTTTCTGTGCCACAGCCAGCGAGTTAAATAGCACCAAACAGCCCGGGTAGGCTGCGATACCTTCTCGTTTTCTTTCAATAAAATCGCAGATTATATATATATATATATATATATATATATATATATAAAGTTTCCTGGCGGTAGGAAAATTACACAAATATCTTAATTAAGGCAAAATCATGCAGCAGTCCCCCCATCCCCTTCCAAGCCAGCCGGCACCCCCTGGCGGGCCCGTGTCCAGGGGATGCTGCAGGGTCAGCTGCCCCTGCTCGGGCTCCGGGTTCCCCCCCGGGGGTCCCCCATTGAGTGTCCGCCCCATCGAGTGTCCGCCCCCGGCTGCGATGAGGCCGGGCAAGAGGCGGGGGCCGAGCAGGGCTGGGCAGGAGCGCAGGCAGGGCTAGGACAGGGTGCAGGCAGGATGCGAGCTGGGCAGGGCTGGCGACAGGCACTGCAGACCTTTCGGAATTAAGCGAGCCACCAATTGGGGTCTTCCCCCTCTCTCCCCGCAGCTTGGATCTCCTCTCCCCCCCCCCTTATTTTTTTAAACTCTTGAGGGTTTTTGTTTGTTTGTTTGTTTAATTTAGAGGGTCGCTGTACCGCCAAACTGGCTGCATCTCCCGGCTCCCGCTTTGTGAGCCCAGAATAATGACACTTTTCTGCCAAAACGTGAATGAACGGGGCTCGTTTTTTTTGCTTTTTGGGGTTTTTGGGGTTTTGTTTTGTGGTGTTTTGTTTTGGTTTTTTTTTTTTTTTAATGTTTCTTGAAAGACAAAAACAAACCGCCTTCTAGCATGCGAGGGCACACGCGTCTTCCTCTTCGCAGCCGCAGAGAAGTGGGGCACAGACCTTCCTCCATCGGACCTTTTTTTTGGAGAAGGGGGCAGATTTTAAATTAAACCCACTATTATATCCCAAGACATTTAATCAGCTGTAATTATAACACATTCAAAATGAAGAATATGCCTTGACAGTATTTTTATTGTTATTGTTCATCGCATGATGTTAGACAGCTTCAGAGGCACAGGAAAGAGAAGTAAACGGGTTACAAATAGGGAATTATCCCTCGTTTAGCATTAAAATTCATTTAGATAAAATTGCCACAAACATTTAAATGGGGAGATTAGTTCCCCCTCACGCCTTATTGCACTCTCTCAATGGCTCCGTTAAGAACATTTTACACGTTGGAAATTCCGCCTTTTCGGGCCGCTCGCTGTTTCCTAGCTACCCTCCTTTCACCGCACTGGGGGAGGCCGCCCGGGGGGGCTCAGGAGGGGCCGCCCGGCTGCGCCTCAGCGCTTCGCCCGGGCCCCGGAGGCTGCGCGCCCCGCCAGAGTGTGCGCGGCGCTGCGCGGGGGGCGGACGGCGGAGTTTGGGAGCGGGCGGAGTGGGGGGCAAGCGGTTCGCCGCCCCGCTGTCCTGCCGCTGCCCGCTGCGGAGGAACAGGAGCAGGAGGAGGAGGAGGAGGAGGAGAAGGAGGAGGAGGAAAGCCGGCTTCGACTGCCATCTCTTGGGGGCTCGGGAGAGTGCCGCGGGGGGCGGGGTGGGGGGCTCCGCGGCCGCCCGCGCAGTGCCCGCGGACATTGCGCGCGGACGGCCCCAAGTTTGTGCAGCCACCGGCGAGGGTCTGTTCTCCCCGCTCTCTCTTTTCGAGCATTCCCAATTTCCCAGGTCCCCCCTTTCGTGCTCCACTCCCGGGCGTTGCGTCCCGCGGAGCCGGGTGCGCGAGTGCCGCGCAAGGCGGGCGCAACGCTTTGCTCCCCCCAGTCGCCCTGGGGTGACAAGGGAACAGACCCGTCTGCGCGGTATTTGCGCGCATCGCTGCACGGGGCCTGCCCTGCGTCTGGTGGGAAAATCCGCACCCCACGAGGTTGTGTTTTGTTTGTTTCGTTTCGTTTTTTGGAGGGGGGCTGTAGGGGGAGGCAGCAAATCCCAGCCAGGCTCAGCGGGGAGGACCGAGCCCCTCGCCAGGCAGCAGGGCTTGCGTGGGGGTTTCCAGCCCCACGGGCCCGGACGTGCTTCCCCCAGCCACAGGTACTTTTGGGCTCAGAAACGGCACTTTTCGGAGACGCGGTGTTCCGTGCTTTGGTGTGGAAAGCCCCTCGTTCCGCGCGTCCTGAACCCGCGTGGATGTTTACTCCCTCCCCTGACCTTGCTGTGTCGCTCGGGATTATAAAAATATGTAAATATAAAAAAGCAAAGCAACGTTTTCGGAGCGCCGGGAGGAGGAGGAGGACGCTGCCCCCGGCCGCGATCACGCGTGGGGCGGGGCAGCTCCGGCTGCCGCCGAGGTGCCGCCTGGAGGTGGCTGCTCAGCTCCGGGCCGGGCTGCTGCTTTTGTGTGTGACAGCCAGCAAACCTTCCCCATCCCTTCAATCCGTGTGGAAATAACTGCGTGCCTGTGTGGCAGCTGCTTCTGAAGCCTCAACTAACTCTTTTGGAAGAGCAGAGGGAAAAGAGTGAAAGGAGAAAGAAAGACTGTTCATTTTTTTTCCTTTGGTGCCATTTTGGATGTCATCTGTTACCTTGGTGACTGTGCTCAGCCCCCAAAGCCCCTGGATTGTTAGGGGAAAAAAAAAAAAAAAAAAAAGCATGCTATTTCTGCACCGTCATTTATCACTGTCACCGCATAATGATTCCCCTCGCAGCTCCTTATTGATGTTTGTAATTGCATTATCTCATAAAGGGAGGGGGTGGCGGGCCGGGATGATCAATGGAGCCGCGCCGTGCATGCCGGGGTCAGGGGCTGCGGGAGGCGGCGGGGGGCCCCCCCCAGATCCCCCCACCCCGGTCCCCGCCTGGCAGACAACAAGTCCCGGACACCGCCCGGAGCGCGGCCCCGGCAGCCGGCGTGCAGGGCAAGGGCATCTCCCAGGCGGGGTCGTCCTCCTGGGACACCCCAATTTGGGGGGGAGGAGGGGAGCGGAGAAAAAAAAATTATGGTCCACCGAGGGAATAATGAAAGTGGTTTTAATATTATTTGGGTGGGAAAAAAGACACTTGGTAAATTCTCCCGCCTCCATCCCAAAGCGTTTGGCCCGGTACCTGCTTGGAGGGCGGCGGTGCGGGGGAGGTGGGCTGTGCTGGGGCTCCGCGGCCCCTCCGCGGGGCCTGTTCCCCGGCAGCATCCCCGCGGAGCTCGGCCGCGGAGGATGCGCGGGGCCCCCCGGCGCGGAGCGGCGGCCGCCCGGGGAAAGGCCCGGAGGCGGGGAGCGCAGCGCAGGGACACGGTGGCAGCTCCGGGGGGGGCAGGACGAGTACGGGCCCTCTCGGCAGGGAGGAGGAGGGGGCAGAAACGAGGCTCGTTTCCCGCATTTAGTTGTTTTTTACCGGTTTCTTCTCACCGCGGCGAAGCGGCGCCGAGCGCATTATAGAGAGGGCAGCGCTGCTAAAAAAACCCAAACCTGGGCAGCCAAGGGGGGCTTGTACCCCTCTCCCTTCTCTTTCCCCCTGCTTTATAAAGATTCCCAACGAAGTAAAGATTAACTCCTTTCCCCCCGCTCCTCGCCGCACAAAATGAATTCCGTGTGCTGTGCCCAAAAGTTAAAATAATTATTTCCCGTCCACTTTCCCAGAGGGTGAGCTAGTGCACCCCTAAACCCGGGACTTGGTGCACCCAAAGCCGAGCCTGTGTGAGCCAGGGCAGAAAGACGCTGAGTTTGCCACGGCCATCCCAGGCAGCCCCGCAGCCTCCCTTTAACACGCAGCGCTAAACCGAGGGGAGCCAGCAAATCCTCCCCAGGTCCTTCCCCGCACTGATCAGCTCTCCCCCCATGTTTCCCCCGCCTCAACCTTCCCTTTGGAAATTTAGCAACGCGTTAGTTTGGAAGTAATACACTTAGAGCCTAAGTGATACTGTTCTTTCACCTATATAAATATATTTTAGAAAGATCTTTCTGTATTTCCTCCAGGAACGAGGGTTGACGCTACCGTTAGCCCTGTAAAGAAACGCCGGTTGTCTGCTTTTACATAAACATTCGCTTTTCCAAATAAACTTTATAAGGATTTCAATTGGAAAGTAAAGCAGTCGGCACTGCGAAGCAGTGGGGCAAAGATGTTGCACTTGAAATTTAAAATGTGAACTAATCCAACTTAGCTGTTTTTTCCCCTTTTCTGGGCTGATAGTTTGCAATCTGGAATTCCATACTTAAAAAAAAAATAATATTTAGTGCCATAGCCCACGGTTAAAATAGTGAAAAATTAGTCTCGTTTCAGAAATTATTTATTTATAGAACGAACATGATTAAAACATAAAAAACACACAAACTGCAGCTGCAACAAAAAAACCCCACCGTGATTTACGATTATTAAATCTTTGATTGCCATGTTAATGTTTCTTTTTCTACCTTTCATTTGCATTTTAATCTATCGAATCTTTACAATTTTGCTGCCTCCTACTCGAATGATTGATTACACATCTGAAAGAGAGAAAAAAAATACTAAGCTTTCTAGGCGAGCTTCTATTTTTCCTCCCCCCTTCCCTTTGCTGGTTAGCTTTCTGAAACCTTCCTCAACAATGTTAATGCAAGCAGGACAAATTAATTATGCTCTTTTAAATGTCAAAGGTATAAATAAAAATGTCCCCCCCCCCCCTTTCCTTTCCTTTACCCCTCGCCCCAAATGGGAATATTTTTCCAAGCCGCTTGTTTTAAAAGCTAGAAGGAATCACCCTGGTAAAATACAATTAAAAGAAACATACGCGCACCATCCTGACTGTAAATAAGTATTATTGCGTGGACATTTACCCATGGAATAGCAGGGAAATAAAAAAAATATATATAATAAAAAAGAAAATAAAACAGAGAAGCAGGGAGCGGAGGTGAGGGCTCCTGGCGCAGCCGCAGCGCTTCCTTTCGCCGCTGAGCCTCAGCTTTGGGACAGATTCTCCCTCCACCCCAAAAAAAGAGGGGTGGTCAGGCAGCAGCCTCCGAGCAGAAAGGAACACCCCCGTGGGGTTCCCCCTTCCCCGGCACCCCACGGGCCAAGGTGGGGGTTAGAAAGTCGGGGATGGTGTATTAGCGGGGTGGGGGGTGATCCCCGAAAGGGCCCAGGTCTCACCTGCCGGGAATGCGCCCCAAGGGGCAGGGGGTGCTCAGGCGGGGGTGCCCACAGGGGGACACCCACCCAGGGGCTGCCAACGGGGAAGACCTACCCGGGGGGTACCCACAGTGGAGACGCTGACTGGAGGACATCCATGAGGGGACACCTATCCAGGGGATATTCCCTCTGAGGGGAAGCCCACGAAGGGATACCCACCCAGGGGATGCCCACGCGGGGCCGTCCCCCTCGAGGCTGCCCACCTGGAGTACGGGGCTGAAGGCAGCCCGTGGGCAGAGCTGGCACCTGCGGGGGCCGAGGGGCTGTTGGGGGAGGAGGGGATCAGCGGGAAAAGGGGGAAAGAGCGGGCAGGGCGTGAGGGGCTGAGACAGCGGCGCTGAGGCTCCGCACCTGCGGACGGGGAGAGACCGTGCGGGCCGGCGGGCAGGCAGGGAAGATTTAAAGGTGAAGAGATGGCAGATTGTTAAGAAAGTAATAGTAAGGTGTCCCATATACTACAGTTTTATTGTGGGGTAGTAACTACTAGATTTATTTATTGCCGAGGCTATATAATAAAGATAATGACCGCAAACGCAAGATAAATGCTTACGCCCATAGCTGGTCAATTCTTTTTTATTTAAGAGAATGATCCGGAGAGGTGAAAGTCATCTTCTCCCGACCACAATATCAGTCTTGGTTTCCACCAGGTTATAAACATGACATGCAAATAAAGGAGCTGCTGCCGGGCACGGCGGGTTTGGGGTCGGGGGGTGGGGAGGTGCCCCCTCCCTTTGCTTTCTCCCTCGCCGGAGCACCCTCAAAAGAGACAGCCGAGATGACACAACGGGGAAAAAGTCGCCCCACGTGGGGAGAAACAAATAAAAAAACCCAAACAACAGAACACAAAACAATAAAGACACCCCCCGCCCCAAGCCCTTGGACAAATGGCTCTTGCGAAGGAGAAAAGCCCAGGGGAGCGGCCCAGGGGTGCCCCCGCACCCGCTGCCGCCTCCTCGCCTCAGCCCAGGGCGATCGTGTGTCAGCCCCACAGTAAGCGCTTCTGCTCCGGGGTGCTTTGATCCCTGCACGGCCGGGAAAAAAAACACCTGACAGTGAGTTGAGGCGGGCGGGGGGAGAGCGGAAAAATAGAGAGAAAGAAGGGGAAGAAGAGGAAAAAAAAATTTAAAAACAATAAGAGAGAGAGAGAATAGAGTCATACAATTTCGTGGTTTGCGCGCAAGTGTAAAATTATAAGGTTGAAAAGTGCGAACAGTCCTCCTCAATCTTTTACAGCATCAGCGCTGCTCTCAGCCTTAACCAGAATCTCTCTTTGCAGTCGAACGTGAGTTATAATTTCCCCATCCCTCAGCCACTCTCCCCCGCAGGACGCGCATCTCCCGGGCAGCTCCCGGCTCCGCCAGCCCCGGCCGAGCGCGTCCCCGCTGCGCCCGCGCAAACAGCGCGCAACGCCGCGCCCTCTCCTCCCAGCGCGACAACGTGTCTCTCGCACTTCAAAGGGTGATAACCTAATTGTTTCCAGAGGTTAAAAGTAATTAAGCTATATTAAAGGAACTTAAATAACACCGGTTTGCCGCGCACTCCCTCCCCTTCTCCTTCAGAGGGTAAATAGGAGCCCCGTTTCTCGAAGAACTGCGTTAAAAATCGTGCATTTATGAAACGTATGCGAAAAATGTAAACAGATTTCGTTTTTAAAAGGGTATGAGTAAAGTGGTGGTAATTATGTACAATTAATGCTGAAGGGAAAATGAACACATAATAGGTTCCAAAGATTAAACCATCTGTAACTATCAGGGGAACTTTTAAAGTTTTCTTTTTTCTTGTATTTTTTCTTTCTTTTTTTTTTTTTTTTTTTTTTTTTTTTAATACATCTATTTCCTTTTGCTAAGGATTTTTAGATGTGAAAATTCAAGCCGAAGTTTGCTTCTCTGAAGTATTCTGATTTGAGGAAAAAAAAATCGTAAAAGGTTTCAGCAGTTCTCAGTCTACAATTCTGAAGATCATCCAATATAAAAATAAATTGAATGGTAATTTTAACCATTATTAATGTTTGTGGCACTTAATTTAGTTAGGTGCTGGCTTTCCATTTTTGATTACACCATAAGGAAGTTATTTTACTAAGAAATGTTAAGATAAAGTATAGGCATTCCCACACATTCTTTATATTTTTTTCTGGCATGTATTTATTATGGTCTACTCAATCTATTTCAATTTCTAGGTAATGCATAATCACTGGAGCCTTTCTTTTTTTCCCAGCAACATATTTGCTAAGGTAGAACCAAACTGTGAAGATATAGGTCCTGCTTATCTGTACGTGACATTCCACGTGGGGGACTATAAATTTAAATACATTTTTCCTACTATCTCAGATCGAGTTCACAGAAGTAGACCCAGTGCATTTAACATTTGCAAAAGTAGGAATGGATCTAGCTTTACCAACGCTAATAGATGTTGAGATGTTTGTGCAAGCTGTAACTTCTGTCAGACACTGCGCCTTTTTGATAACAGTAATTCTTAAGGTGTGAAGGTAGAGTTGTTAAACCTCATGTGTCAACGGACCAGTCGCCTGAACAGTGGTTTGCAGGGCTGGTGCCTAGAGAAAATAAATGCATTTATGTAGAAAGAATAATTAAAGTCACCAGGAACAGAGGCTTAAACTGCTTTGTTAACTCATGCATCCACTTGAGAGGCAGAAATGAATCTGTTCCTCTCAGTCCTGGCTTCAGGTCTGGTTTTGCTGGGGTTCTGGCTGTTTGGGTTTGTGGGGGTTGTTTCTTCCTCTAAGGGGGAACGACAGATACTAGCAGTTCAAGATGAGGTTCAGATTGTCACTCCCACTCCCCAGTTATTACATCTAGCTTGGAGAAGCAAATTTTTAAGCAACAGCGTTGCTTTTTGAAATCCACCGTACTGCAGCAGTTTATATGCAGTTTAACCTTTCAAATTAATTCCCAGCCTCTTTCTTTAATGCAGAGGCCAAACAGCTGAGTTGCAGCTTGGCATTTCTGGCAAACCCAGCTGAAGGTGCTGAAGACCCTGAAGCAATAAAGGGTTTTTTTCTTCAGGGGTTAACCTATGGAGTTTCACCCCTGGGGCAGCTTGTGTGCTGTTCCCTTCTCAGCCTACCTGGAGGAGGATGAGCTGAAGGCAAATCCCAGCCCGGTGACTCACCCAATAACTTTTCCTGAATGACATCCATGTTGTGCAGAGATCAAAGTGAGTGCTTGGGCAAACGTGTATCTGGGAAGGAGGTGGAGGAGAACAAGGCTCAGATGGGGATTGCAATCTCAGAAGCTGACTTTTGGGGGGGATGAAAGTGGTTGCAAGGCCCAATGCAGGATGAGTACTCATAGAAGCTATATTGTCCTTTAGAGCTACAGAAGTCAGTTTGCTACTGAAATGCTCAGCTATTTTGCAGATAGTGAACGAGGCCAACGTGTGCAGGCAGGTGCGGTGATCCCTGGCATTGGCCAGCATCTTGCAAAGGTGAATTTAGCCAGCTCCTACTGGGTTCCTGGTAACTCACAGAAGACCAGAAACATTAACTTCATCCAGAGGCTCTTTCCCATGCCTGGGAATTCCTCTGCAAGGCCTCTCATGTTCAAAAAATCCTGTACCCCACCCCCACTCAGTGTCCTGGATGGAGATAAAGGACAAAAACCCCTACAGTTTGTCACTGTCTTTTACCACAGTAAATTAACAGCATACTTCTCTTTTCAATGCCTTTTGATGTGCTAATCATCACTCAGCCTGAGCAGCCACCTTATTCTTGCAGGGTACCTAATGTGTCCAAGCACAACTTGAACCAACAGTCAATGGGATTTCACCTTCCAGGGACACTTTTGGGTGACACAGAGCCAATGGTGGGTGATGCTGCCTGATGGGCAGCAAACTGCCTTGGGGTGCCTCAGTTTCCCTTTTGTTGGGAAGTGCTTGGTGTCTTTCTTATCCCCCAGGTTGCTGAGGTGGGTTGCTGCCCAGGGTTTGAGTTGCCACCACCAGCTTCTTGGAGCACCAAAACAGTGACGAAAAAGCAGGCCTCCTGTTTTTTTCCTAAAATGCTGCTCTTATAGCAGTCCCTGTGAGTGGGATTTCAATCCCTCTTCCCAGTCACTACCCACAGGGTTTTTTTGGTGATGCGTGGCAATGAAGCTGGCCTGGTAGAGCTCTCACACACCCTTGGGTCCCAGCATGGAAGTGAGACTCAGCATTTATTCACTGTGAGCCCTACCCAGACTACAACAGAACTGGAAGCCATCACCTAAATTCTCTTTTCTGGCTGGATTGCTCTTTTTTTTCTTTCTTTTTTTTCCCCTCCTTTTCCTTATCTTAAAATTCCTTTGCCCAGAACAGAATTATCAACAATCCTTGTTAACAAAGGGATCAGCAACATCTTCCCTGATGGCATTAAAACCTCCTACCTAGCAAATTAGTCCTCCCAGTAACCTCCATCTCCTCTTACAAAATGTTTTCTTTATTGGAACGTGTTAGCAGTTTGTTACTTGCACTGACACTCTTGGCAGTAATTAGAGAGATGCCGAGGGGGGCACAGCCCTGGTTTGGACCCAGATTTAGCTTTCTGCTGAATTTGAGGAGTTGTCTGATGACTGAATCAGAGCCAGACTTGCATTTCAATAGGAAAATGCTGAACAGTGGTAAGCACTTGTTATGGGATTTTTTTGCCAAAACGTGACCAGATCCTCTCCTGACTCAGTGTCTCCATCCATACCAGAATGGGGTACAAGCCAGCACTGAAAAGTAAGGTGTCTGCTCAATTTAGCATCTGTCCTTGAGCCTCTGTTGAACCTGGCAGCAGTGGCTTGAGAGGTGACTGACCTCTCCTTCGGTGCCACTGTGCCTGTTTAGTGGAGGGCATCATCCCATGGCAGCTGGAGGACAAAAGGAATCTCCTCTCCTCAGCTGGCCAGTGCCAAGCCACCAGCCCAGGCAGCTGGTGGTGTTCTTCAGCTCAGCTTTGGGATCATGGAAAGGGAGTGACCAAAGTGTGCAGTTCAGGCTTGCAATAGGAAAAGGCCCTTTTTCTGTCATTGACATGTATCTCCTATTCAATGCATGCCAGTAACAGAGCTGTGGTGCTTTACCAAACCCCTCTTCTAAGCAGAGCCTTGCAGCTGGCATAGGCATCCATGATTACAGGAGTCACCAGGCGCTGAGATGAGGGGTGTTAAGCAAGAATCATGTTGCTTACACCAGGAAACAGCAGATAGAGATGCCTCATTTTGGAGTAGAGGAAGGTCCCTCCAGACACATGGAAGTAGCAGCCTGAGGCTCTGCAACATGCTTTTCACAGAGAGTCATTGTCCGAATGAGGAGCTGGTCATGGTGGGAACAGCCAAGGTGGAGATATTTGTCCTGGGGAGGAAGGGAAGGAGCCTTTTTAAGCTCCCTGTTCCCAAGCTGGGCTGGAACAGCCATGCTGCAGCTCTGCTCCCAGCTTCCTTCCCTCTGCCCTGACCACAAGCCCTGGGGGCTGTGCTGGAAGGACATCTTATCTTGTTTATATAATGCGAGTGTTGGAGGGTGGGCTCTTTTCCTTGGCAAAACATTCTCACACGGGTAGGGCACACCTCTTCTATGAGAGGCAGTGTAGGTGAAGCTTAGGCTGGTCTCTTTTCTGGTGTTGGGGGAAAAGAGAAAATTGGCACAGAATAAAACAGGGAGTTGTAACTCTTGGACACTTGGCTATAACTGGGAAGAGTGGCTGTGGGTGGCAGGATGGCTCGGCAGCACCCTGCAGCTGGGGGCTCTTGCCCTCTCTGGGGAGAAGCACCCTGTTTTTTCCCTGCATGAGGGCTGGGAAACTCTTGCAATGAAGAAACTGAGTACAGAAAGAGTGAGAAATAACTTTTTCTTTTTTTTTTTTTATTTTTAGCAGGCCTTTCTCGGCTTCCAAGCAAGGAGGCATGCAGTCAGCCAAAAGACCTTCTGTATTAGAGCAGAGCAAGGTCCTTGGCCCTCATCACTGGCCAAGCGATGCATCTGCTCACCTCTGACCAAAGAGGACTAGACACAACCCCATCAGTGCTAATGAACATCTTCCTCAGAAAAGCCCTGGCCAGGCAGGTGAGACGGAGGAACGCACCATAAAACCACCTCATTGGCGGTGCAGGCTGCAGCCTTGTGACGGACGTGACCCCAATCTGCTTCAAATGGACTTTTTATGGCCTTGCATCACGACAGCCTGCCACACCTGCCTCCCTTCTCCCAGCCAGGCTAGCCCCTTGCTAGGCAAATTGTGAGGCTGATAATCAATGATTTTTAGTGCATTTCTTGATTGAAACTACCATGGCTTCTGCTTTATAAAGTCTCAACTGCTTGGCTGATGCACAGTGTAATTAAAAAAAAAAAAAGTATATATATATATATATATACAAGCATATGTATATATATATATATTTTAGCCACCTAATCATGGGAATTTTCATTTTGCATCTAAATGTCTGTTCCAGTTTGGAGGCCTCCAAAGCTCTTAAAGTTCATGTCACTAAACCGTATTATCATCTGAGCAAGGGAAGTGCAATCTTTTAACACAAAGATGCTGAGGAATTGTTGCTTGAGCAGTTTGTCATTCTTTGCTAGCCTTTAGGATTAAATACCATTGAGATGTTATAATTAGAAAAGCCCTTCAACAATAATAATATAAATAATCATGTAGAATTATAATTTTTATTGTCAGTAATGATAATACAACAATTCCTTGTTTTTTACTTCTTGAAACTACCTTTATAAACTAAGCTTTATGCAAGCAGTAAGCAAATATTATTCAGTATCAACAAGCAATATTTTTCTCCCCAGAAAAACTGGGAATGTTGAAATACAGAACAGCTGGGTTGAGCTTTCCAGAGAAGGGCTCTGATGTTGTGCTTCATATTCTCCAGGTGGAGAAGACCTTGAGTTAGCTCAAGTCCCAGTTTGAGAAGCAATGAATATGTAGCCTAAGGTCTTTCTATGTGCATATCCAGGTTGAAATACCACGCTTCGAATTTTGACTTGGGGAATTCCTCTTAGACTAGAGCAAAAAGAAACTTGGTGAAAGATTTGCTTTCTAGAACTGGTTGACCTTACAGCTATTTGGGAGGGTGAACTGTGCAATTCAGAGTACAGAAACCTCTGATTTATTAAAGATCTCCAAGGCCCATGATCCTTAATAAAAGGGGACTCAATCAAGGCTCCACTTGCTACAGCTAAAAGTTGGGGAATTTGTATGTTGATTGCTATCCAGGGCCTATAGATGGCTGTTTATTGTTGTCCAGAGACAAATTCAGCAGGAAATTTAAAGTGGTCCCCTGAAATAAAGGGGGCAACCCCAAATTACCCCCAGTGCAGAGGAGAGCGGGATTTGGCTTGTTCTTTCTATTTTCACATAGGCATGGTGGCTGCGTGATAGATGTGTGCTAGTATGAATGGCACATAGTTGCAGTAAGACATTAAACATCCTTCACAGAAATTGCTTTCTTAATACTTCCCTCTCTTTCTCAGCCTTGTCTGCTTTGTTGGGCTCAGTTATGGAAGTTTCTCTACTGGTGGTGTAAAAATCCACATAAATTGAGATGTGTAAGAAACAACTTGTAACTGAAACTACTCGCTCTCTTACAGTACACATAATCAAAGAGGGTTGGTATTAACTTTATGGTTAGATGAAAAAAGGCTTTTGAAGGAGTTGAATGGAGCTGTTTGTTTTTCCTTTTGGAGCCCTGCTCCTCCAAGGCATGCTGTCGTGCTCACCGGACCTGAGTTTTATGGGTTGGACTGGAGCCTTTGACAAAAGTGAATTTACTTTAAATGACTGAAATTAGATACTTATAATCCAAAGTAACAGCCTAGGGACTCTCTTGTGTATTATCCTTCACTCTGAGTCCTTTGCTTTGTAGTGTCAATGGAATAATTTGTTAAGAATGTAGAAATATAAAGCAATCATTCTGAAACTGAGAAGGAGTACAGACTAACCCTGTATTTTGCCAATACTTGTTACCTTCTTACTTAATAGGATGATGTCTCTCTCAGAGGTAGCCACTTCAGGGCATGGTTTTGCCAAAATTCTGCTTTTGAAATTATTATTAGATTATTGTTTTGTTCTTCCAGATATTTAAGTGGCACCACTGTTTTCCTTCTCTCCCAAGGAGGCAAGACATCCATGGCATGGATGGGCATTCAGGTTAGAGAGCAGAAGAGAGATTTCCTGCTGGCAGTGAGTGACTGGACATCCAATTTCCAACCATTTTTTCCATGAAATTGAGGTATCCAGATCTCCTGTCAGTGAGCAGCAATTTTTCCTAGAAATCTTATCACATACTGCACTCTTCCAAATCTCTGGATCAGATGTTTCAACTGGTCTAAATTGGGGCAGTTTTATTGGCTTCAGAGACAGTTTATATCAACTGAGGATGCAGCTCTTTGTATTTCTAGCTTGGCAAGGTAAATAGCCTCCACATCACCCAACTTTTCGTTCTCCTGCTTGTAGCATTAAGTTGTGTATGTGTATGTCTATAGATGAGGGAGAGTTCATGTTTTTTCCCTAGATACCTGCATGCACACATGCACACGCATACAGACTAAACTGAACATGAAATATTTTGGGTTGAATAGATGCTGTAACAATGGCAAGAAAAATCCTTAAACATATGGAAAATATTGGGACTGGCTTTCCAACTGAGCTGTTCTACTATTAATGGAGCATTTACTGGGCGGCAGCGTACAACATGTGCCTGTTTCCCATCAATTGAAAGCAGAAAGTCGCACTAAGGTGCTCGCTAAAACCACCAATGCTGTTCACATGGCTGAATAGAAACCCATGAAATTTATACCATGATTGGGTTTTGATGGATTTAAACTGCTTAACAGCAATTCTCTGTCATCCTACACTTGAGTGATCCAGCCCTATTTATCATGTTTCCTGATGTGCTGCTTCAGGAAGCCCTACCTTCATTTCTCTCTGTATCTCTACACAAGTATTTAAGGAATTTCATGAGGGTTATTATTAACAGATTACCCAAGAGTCACCTTCACATGAGGGCAGAGAAATACCCTTACGTTGGTTTACACACAGGCTATGCTCCAGCCTGTAATCCGGGCTACGCACTTCGTGCTGTTAAACAAATGGGTATGCTACAGGATGCAGAAACAAGGAACTGCACAGTTTGAAAGGGAAGTGCTACCTTGAAACCTCTTCTTTCTGGTGTTGTTTGGCCTGCTGGTGTCTTGCCATGCAATAGGCTTGCAGGCCTCCCACCGGTTTTGTAGGAATAATGACCTTTGGCTTAGGAGGCTGTTCTTTAGGCACGTAAAGAAGTTGTAAAGGATTTTTTAAGCGATAGAGCTGAGATGATCAGATGTCTCCTTAGTACCTACACCCTCAGTAGTAGGGCTTGTAACCTACTTTTATGAAGGGAAAAAAACAATGTATTAATTTACTGCCATTGCTGCATAGTGGGGTTTATGCATGCCTTACTGTTCATTGGAGATTATCACATCAGTGCTCTCCTATCACTTATAGAAAAAATTCCCTAATCATGGAGCTTATAACCATTGCCAGTTGATAGGCCTCCTTCCCTTCATGCTTACATTATGGAGCTCTGTAAAATACAAAAACCTGGGGCTATCCCTGAGAACAGGCTCAGACACTGACACTGAGTTGGGATGTGGGATGTGGCTGGAGATGAATGTTATCAACACGTTGGATGGAGGAAGGTGGAGAAAAGAAAGTCCTGGTGAGATTCATCCTTTACTTTTTTTTCACTTGATGCCCCCCATGAGAAAGCACATGCTGGATCTGCATCCCACCACTGCTGGGCCAGCGGCTGCCTTTCCTCTGGCTCTTTCCACCTCCCAAGGAGCAGAGGGAAGTGTTGCACATGGTTCTGCTCTCCCCCTCCTCATCCTGTGCCTTCCTGCACAGTACATCGCAGGCTCCCCACAGGTAAGGAGGTACAGGTGTGTCCCAGGCCCAAATGCAGAAATGCAGGGGAGAATCTCTGTTGTCCCTGATGGTGCATGGCCAGATTTTGTGGTAATGGCTGGACATGGATGGGCTGAGGGGTGACCTCGTTGGTGTTTATAAATATATAAAGGGTGAGTGTCATGAGAATGGAGCCAGTCTCTTCTCGGTGACAAACAATGATAAGACAAGGGACAATGGGTATAAACTGGAACACAGGAGGTTCCATCTAATTTTGAGAAGAAACTTCTTCATGGTGAGGGTGACAGACACTGGAACAGGCTGCCCAGGGGGGTTGTGGAGTCTCCTACTCTGGAGACATTCAAAACCCACCTGGACACATTCCTGTGTAACCTCATCTGGGTGTTCCTGCTCTGGCAGGCGGGTTGGACTAGATGATCTTTTGAGGTCCCTTCCAATCCCTAACATTCTGTGATTCTGTAATCTTCATTTGCCCTAAAAAGGGACTCTGTAGGCTGTTATGGGAATGCAAGTTTATTTACCTGCCCTTCCTGAGCTAGCTCAAATATTTATCAACTAAGAAACTTCCTCCAAGTCCAGTTTTAAAACTTATCTTTGTGTCAAAACACAGCTCCATAGGCCAAATTTAGCACTGAAGGGGCATCATATGGATCATATGGAAGACTGGGAATAAATTTAATTAATGCATAGATTACAATGACCTATAAATGTCATTGTTTCATCTCAAAGATATATTGGTACTGTAATTTTTACTTAACTCTTTCAAAGGACCACATGTGAGCACCACTGAATGGATACGGAAATTATTTATACAGCATGTTAAGGGGACATTAAAGCATTTCATAGCATGTGGTAGGCCTCTCAGCAAGGCGAAAGACACAGATCAGCTATCCAGCTGTGGTGTGCTGCTTTGGCTTTGCCAAAGCCACCAGATGATACAGCTTTCCTGCCTGCCTGTCTCTAAAATAAATGTGAGCTGCATTCCCCAGGAAGGGGCTGGATGCGCAGGCATCCCGGTCTTTAAATGCACAGGCAGGACGAGGACAGGGGTTTCATTTTTTAGCCTTTTATTTCTTGTTTTGTGCCCTGGTTGTATTTTCTAGCACAGAGTTATTTGCTCGGTGTCAGGTAGGCACCAGCCTCTGCATGGCTGCTTTTTACGGGAAACTCAGCACCCCCCAGACATCAATGGCTTGCGGCTGCTGCCAGCTTCAGTGATTGTAGTGGTTAGGAAACCTTTGTAGCTGTGCCTCTTCTGCAAAATAGTAATAATAATAATAAAATAATAATAAAAAAGTATCCATCCTGTATGGGCTCCAGCTCCCCAGGGAGGTGGCCAGATCCTCTGCCCTCCCGCTGTGTTTCTTCCGGCCTGGGGGTACCAACCACACTTCCCTGAATCATGCCTTGGCAGTGAGAATAGGTTATATCTATCTATATGTATCATATGTATATATGAAATACAGAAGGACCATTTTATTTTTATATATGTGCAAAATGCATGCACTACCTATATTCAATATACATATAAGCAAACAAAAATATCTATATAGACCTGAAGGGAAGGCTAACATGGATTGAAACCCTGCTGGGACATAGGTGTGTATGCACCTCCTGTTACAGAAAATAATGACCATGAACTATGGCAGCAACCGGGAGAAGCCTTCTGGTGACATCATAAACCAGCTGAGCTTTGCCCTCTGGGTTTATGATGATGTCATCAGAACGCCTTGATAGAGAGTATCTTTAACCTCGCAATTCACACTTGACCATCATTTATTTGATAATCTATATGCCGGGTGACACAGCTAACTGGTTCGTAGGCTGAATCCGGAGTGGTGTGTGTGGTCCAGTGCCGCCTTCCTCTCCACGAAGCCTTGGCAGGGGCTGGGAGGCAGAGCCTGTATTTTTGGTACAAACCTGAAATCAAGTTTGATTAAAGATTTGAGCTGACATGTAACCTCCCAAGTGTCTAAATGGCTTGGGAGAGGTTTTCCAGAGCGAAAGAAGAGTGATTTTTGATTATACTGAGATACCGATGGCCTGAGAGGATGGACAGAGCTGCTTGTGGTCCAGTTTTGGTCCTGGCCCTAAGGTGAGGTCTTAGAACCTAAGTGCAATTTCAAGTGCCTAAAAATATCCCCCAAAATACAACCATAGTGTCTTTTGAAAACTTTTCTGTGGCTCCGTCGGACCCTGGGACCCCAATCACATCAGCCATTCAGAAAATCATATGCAATGCATATTCCAGGCAGCCTGCACTGACGTTAAACTGCATGCTCAGCATATAGATGATCATGACCACGGTTAAAGGGAAAAGAAAACCTTGCATAACATTTACCAGAACAGCCACAAAGTAAGGTTGGGTAACATGTTCAGTAGGATTAAAAAACACACACAAAAAAGTCAGCAGGACAGTTTATATTCAACTTTAACTATATTTGGCATTGTGATATTCTTCTTTCCGATTTACATGCTGGAGAAGATTGTAATGCAAAAACACCGCTGCTGTGAGTACTCTTTGGCTGGCACCTTTGCTTTTAAAACATTGTGGTCAGATTGATTTTTGTTGAAGATTGCAGAAGTTCCAAACAAGGCGGAGGTGCCTGCAAACTGATCTGACTCTCGTGATGGCAGCAGTAAGCCCAAAATTCCAGTTGGTGCAGACATTTCATACAAAGCAAGTTTTGGGTCGACTACATATTTGTATAGCAAAAATAAGAAGGAAAAATAAATATTATTAAAAAAATAGAAAAGAAAAAATACTGTATAAGTTCCTGGGAACCATAGGTTCCTCTCTCCAATTCCTGTATATTAGCAGGGTATAAAAAGATATCAGTTTCTGAAGTAACCATAACAACGTGTTTTCATGAGTTCCCATTGAGAACCCAAAAACCTTTGTGAGCAGTAAATCAACCAGTTTATATCTCTGAACTTAAATTTTTTATTGGTTACTGATTAACTTAACTGTGCTGCCTGACAAATCTTTGTAATAAATAAGCTAACCAGCAAGCCCTTAAAAAAATGCAGCTAACTTTGTTTAAAGCACTATCACTGAAACATGCTGTACATTACAATGAATTTGTCAGTCAGCATGTGGTCATGTGCATGTTTGAACATGGATCTAAACCCCAGAAACTGCGAGACACGGAGTTATTAAAAAAAGATCCCCCTGCAACTACTTTAAATACATATATGTGTTTGTATTTGTCAGCAGCGTTCCGATGTGCAAAACAATTAGTAACTACTAATTAGCATAGTCCTTCTGAAGGAACATAGAGGGAGAATGTCTAATATTGACTGTCGGTGCTGGGGTTGTCTGTGCTAAAGGTGATGTGGTAACAGCAGAAAGTAATACATGTAAATTGTGGATTTTAGGTATTTGGTCTATGTGCATCCTGAAAATGTACATCCTTGCTGAGATCAGGATCTTGCTGGCTATATTTTGGGAGGTTTTTATCTTTTTTTTCTGCTTTTGTGAAAGGCTTATCTGAGTTGTTGGCTTCCACAGTAAGACTACATTTAAATTAATTAGACTATCGACAGTTAAATTGTACTAAGTAGCTTGGATATAAAAGATGATTCCCATATTTTTTTCCATGCGAAAAAAATCTGAGGAACTTTGTTCTAAACATCTGTCTGGGCAGATGTCAAAATGCAGAGTGTTACTGCGTTAGACTGTGTGAGTATATGACACCATGTTATTACTCTTGGCTTAAATATTCACAATGGATTTTATGATCTATTTAAAAGAAACCTTTGATGGGAATGTAAACTCTTATCTTTTGTCATACAATAAGCACCTTTGTGGAACTAATTCTAGAGTAAATATTGAAAAATAACACAATGTTTTCTACATTTTATTCACAGCACATGAATATTTATACGGAGGGAATTACGGATATGTGACAGCAGAAGAGATTTGGCAGATTTTCTTTGAAAGTGAATTTTGGTGAATAAACTCCTTTTGAAGTAAGATCATATTGTTCCGAATTGCTCTGGATAAAATCATAAACTTCGAGCTGTACATTAGCCAGCTGATTATAATCTAGTACAATAATCTGCATTTCTTCAAGAAATGAGAGAGAGACAGTGTCAAGTATGTTACAAATCCAATAGTAATTCAGGGAACTGAGCTAGAATGAGGCAATGCTTATAACACTAATATTCCAGAAACATGTTGTTTAATTTTTTTTCCAGATTGCACGTATTAACCCATTTTATTAACCTGTCTATAACCTTGATTCAATAAACCATTCCTATTCAGCAGAGCTCTAAAGCATATGTTTGCCTTTAAACACATGCTTAAATCCCATTGACTTTTTAATGCTTAAAGTTAAGCATGTGCTTAGATGTTTTTGCTTGGCTCTGCAAATAAATAAATAAATGTAAAAAAGAGTGTTCTGGGAAAAAGAAAGCAATAAAGGATGAAATTTTTGAAAGCTTAAAATAAGAAAACAAACCCCCAAACTGTTCATTTCCCCCTATACTCTCGAAAACCTGCAAACTATTTTTAACTAAATACCTGAAACAAACAGAAACTATTTTCATGCCTTATTTTGGAGCAAACTTGGACCTGAAATCGCAGACACTCTCTGCCAAAGAGGCAAACAATAGTGGGAATATCTCACTGTTTGCTTAATGAGCAATGAATGGAAGTGTGAAGGTGAAAAGACAGATTCTGGGTTTGAGAGTGACAAGGTGAGACTGCTTCTTTATCACACCTTTCTTTTTTTAAACTCAAGCATCATTTTCAAGGCAGTAAAAAAAAAATATATATATATATATATAAAATCTGTGGCTGGGAATTGCTCCATAGCTCGCAGCCAACTGATTTGCGTTTACTCCCATTGCTTGCTTCATGGGAAATGTCAACTTGCTACAGAAAGTTTTAATTGGTTTATGAGTGATATATTCAAGCTGCTTATTTCCTAAAACATCTGTTTTTGTTTTAGCTCCCCAATGTCAAATGGTTGGTGATATCCCAAGGTAGCACACTGTTTCCAAGCCATATTTCCTGGGGTATCTATCAATAAAAAGCCCCTTAAATTGAGCATAATGAAATTACTACAAGGTAGTCAAGAAGTCTCCAGAATCAAGATATCAAAACGTCCCTATTCCCATTATTTTTTTCCATATTGCTTGTGATTGACTGCTTTTGGGGCTTGGAGGAAGAAAGCCATGAGAGTTATGGCTTATGTCATCTTTCCCCCCATCTGCCCCCTACCTCTCCGATGGCCTTGAGCAAGTCTAATTTGTATTGTTATGGAAATTGGAATTAAGCCAGGGGAAGCACAAGCCTCGTGCTGCACCCAATGGCAAAATCCAGTCATTTTTCTACTTGGTGGACAGGGAGACTACAATTTGTTTGAAGATCTGTCTGCTCCATGTGACAACAGGAGTCCTAACGTAAACAGGCAATTGTGAGAGCTAAAAATGAGCAAAACATTCATAAGAGGTTTTCATCTGCATGAACACAAAAAAAATCAAGGAATTTTGTTTCCTATCACCCTGTGGCTTGGGCCAGGAAGGGAAAAAAAGAGTTCCATAAAGTAGCTATGGCTTCCAATAACTGAATATATGCAAATGTCTTCTATTTTGTTCATGAAACATAGTAGATTTGCAATATTTATCTAGTAGGTGGCCCAAAACCTGACTGGCTCTATTTCCATCCATCATTTATCGTGAATTTTGTGTTTAAGCTTTTGGGGAAAGGAATGCTTGAAAAGTTTTTTCCTGAGTTTAAGCAAGCGAATTTGAGGCAGAGGCAGTCCAACCAAAACCGGTCAAAACAAAACCCACCCTGAGACTAAATCAGTTAAGTATTACTTTTCAAAATAATCCTAAAAGCAGAAGACAGGGGAGGGAAAAAAAAAATAAAAAGAAAAGTTTGCAGATTAACTTTCTTACCAAACTCATTTGCGCCTGAACAAAATGAAGTTATAAGGATAAAATTCTCAGCAGATTTGCTCAGCACAGTAATAGCCTTTATGCTTGGAAATTTATGGGCCATGGACAGTTTATAAGAAACGATGTAGTTCATCAGAGAAGCAGACTGATGGAGCACATGGGAGCATTCTGAGCAGGAAGTTGGGTTTTGGAATAATACTTACTTTGATAGAGTTGTTTTGTTAGCTAAGTAAAACAGTAGGGAAGCCAATGGCCACTTAGGCTTCAAACATAAATATATATTTATAAGTCACCCAGCTGCTTAATTGAGATCTCTAGTGTTTTCCCTAAGTATATCTTATCCAAAAAAACAGTAGTGCAGAAAATAACAACAGCAGCAAAGACCTACTGTAGCCTGAGGTTCATTTAATCAGTCAGTAGTAGTTAGGGGGAAAATGGAGCATTGTTTTAGGGGCAGATCTGTTGAGGTTCCTGAAGGCTCCCCAGCCCAAGTGGCAGCTAGATCGAGCTCAAATTGCTCTCTAGCAATTGCCTCCCCAAGAAGCAGCATGAAAGATGCCCTTGCCGTACTTCTGACCCCTCTTAGTGGCTTTTCCTCTAGAAGAGTCCAGCATAACTTGTATCTGAGTAGCATTACCAAGTACTTGCAACCCAGTTTGGAAAGATAAATGCTGGGGTCCTTGCCAGATGCTGGTTGTGTTGGCCGTCGAGGGGGAGAGAAGTACATGGAGCATCAAAATGTTCTCCAAGGGAGGTTATACAGGGGATGGTTCATTAAATTTGAGCAAAAAACTGGAAAATAAGATTTCATACTCCTAAGCTTCAACAGCCTGGGTAAATTTGGGATCTCTGGAAAACCTTGAGGAAATTTCACAAATTATGAGGAGCTTCAGGAAATACTCTGGAGTTTTTTGCAAGGTTGTTTTATTCTTGAAGCATATCTCTCAATTGGGGTAGAAGGCAGTGCCCCCACTCTGAGCCCCCTAGGGCACCGGCCAGCTCTCAAAAGGCATGTCTGGTTCTATTGTGGAATTTGAGATGGGCAGATGTTGGAATCTTGGGCTTGGCTTCAGCAGCCCTACAGTCAGAGCTCTTCTCAGACCCCTGTTTGATTGACAGCAATGGTTTTAATATGTCTTCTACCTTCCAGGTGAACATCCTAACTTTGAGGCTGCTGAGTCACACATGTGACTCTTGGTCTTTCCTGATGCAATTGTTTTCCCCTTCATAGACAGTTTATTATCAGTTGAAACCAAGTCTTGGACATCTCCTAGATTTGAGCTTGAGGTATGACCTGAGCAAGACTTGAGGGTTGAGTTTTCTCTCCTTCCTTCTCTCTGCTTCCCTCCCTCTCTCTCTCATCAGGAGATAGGGCTGAACTGGCTTTGTTGTGAATCTTAGTTCTTATGCATCTATCCCTTCTTTTAACAGGGGTACCCACATCCTCCGATAAAGTCTAATTTTAGCAAGGCATCTCTGCTCAACCAGGCCTTTAAGCACAGACTAAGATTTAAATACTTGCTACAATAATTTACTTAATTCGGACTCCACAAGCATTACAGGGCCTCACTAGGAAAACCTGACAGATTTGTGAAGAAACATGAGGGCTAAGTACTGCTAAGAACTGCTTTCTAAGCAGCAACATATCACAAACATGTTCATCTTGGCCATCTTCTGGGGGAGTTAGAGGCTACTCCTGCAACTGGTGGTCCTGGCACCATCTCATATATTCACCACAATGCCCAGTGGCCGGAAAGATGCTTTTGGCTGATCGTCTTTAATTTCTCTTTTCCCCTCCCAGCTCTCAAGTATATTTGTGTTCAAACCATGGTTTGCTCCTTATCATGCTTGCAGCCCATTTCCTCCTCCTGTTTTATAGGCAGTGAAGTCTAAATGGTAAATTAGTGACATCTTCATTATTATGGCAGTAGAGCGCAGTGCCCTCCTAATGCTATTCGCTGTAGGAGTGAGCAGAAGGGGAAGCTAGGATGGAAGCGATAACAACTGTATTCCAGAATAATAACTGAAATGATAGCCAAAAAACTGCTGTGCTGCTCTCTGGTTTTTCCTGTAGCTTTGTTACAACAGCTGAAAACATCTTTGGAGAACGTTGGTTTACTTCAAAACTGCCCTTCTTTCTCGAGGTGTAGCTGAGTTTACCCATAGCTGCTGAGCCAGGCATCTGGAAATAGAAACTGTTATTTTGGAGAACTTGGCTTGCTGAGGGGTTGGACTTGGGGGGAGTGGCTCTCCAGATTTATAAAGAGCTCTTCCACCGCTGTTCACACCTTCCTTGGGATAAATGCTGGCAGTAAAACTGCCCTAGAGCTTACCAGAGAGTAGGAGCCAGATGTGGCAGTGATTTGCTGCTCTTCCTTTCTTGTGTGAAGCAGGGGAAACCTTACAACGTTGGGTTGTTTATTTTGTTTGGTGCCACTTGCCCACAAAGTAGGGAGGGGGAATCTTAAATAATATCGTGGTTCGGGCAGCTCAAAGGTGTTGAAAAGAGCTCTGTGAAATCAGTTTATAGAATTTTAAAATGTGGTTTTGGCAAAGCCAAACTGACAGGTTCATTTGCCATCCCACAGAGGTTGCTTTTGAGCTCCAAGTTTGTCCAAGACTTGAACCTGTCTATGGACATCAGACAAATCTTGTCATTGCTGGAGTGAAACTGTGGGATTTGATAGTTCTTCTCTCACCTCGCCCCCATTTCTGACTCTCATGGGCACAGCAGTGTAGCTTCTGAAATGTGTGCTGAAGCCTGCCTTTGCTCTTGTGCTAGAAAGGGATGTCCATGCCATGCTTAACACTACTGGCAATCTGGTCCTTCCACTGAGTAAATGGAGTTTTAGCTCTGTTACTTTTTTGAGGTACCATCAGCTGCAAAAACTCCTATGTCTGAATTCAGGAGAGTTTTTCCTCTTCAAAATTTGGATCTCAGTTTGCTCTGGGACAGATGTCACACATCCTGTAACTTTTTCATTTGAAGGAATGAGCAAATAAATTAAGCACTTCTGGTCCCAAATGGCCTGGTAAGTTGGAGGGGTATTGGCAGCTGGGAATAGGCCAGCATGGCTGAAGCAGATCCCAGGGGGCAGCAGTGCTGTCTCCACACTTGTAGCAGCAAACATGAGATACAACCCTACAGAGCTGACTCTTGGAAGCTTGGACCCACACCTCTGTCCCTGTGTCAATGAGCAAAGCTGCCTCCTGCCTAATTTTATAGGCTTACAATTTTCCAGTTGTTTGCTGACTTATGGTTTGATGCCTATGGTTTTGACTAGATGCAAGTTATTTTTTCAAGTCAGGGTGGAAGAATTTGCTTTACTCACTTTTTGCTCACCTGGAATATTATTTTTTTTTAATTTGAATTAGAGGTCTTCTTTTAATTAATATTTTAATATTGTTCAATTTGAACAAAGCCTTGGCTTGTATCCAGAAGAAACACAGACCTATAGAACCAACAAACAAGGTAGAAAGAGAACAACTGGTCATTTGTGAGGAGGAAGACCTTCATGCTGAAAGTGCATCACAGCACTGGAGTTTGCGTGACTGTCTGAGCACAACGCTGACATGCCAGTCAGTCAAAAGCAGAAAGCAAAATTTAAACAAATGAGTTTATATAATTACTGGTTGGTAGTGACATCATCTACCTTTCTGCTTTCCTGTGCAGGAACCTCATTTTTGGGGGTGCTGCTCATTGCTAGGTGGGAGCTGCAAAGGCACTGGTGTGCTGGCCGTATCCCTTTGCAGCACAACTTGCACAGTCAGCCCACACCCTGAATTTCCCAAATCTTGCTCCTATTCCCCAGGAGTCACTGACATGACAGAGGGTCTGGCGATGGGACAGCTGGCAGAGCTCAAAGGTGTTGTAGCTGTTGTGGCAACCATCTGACTCAAGGACATGTTGTCTGGCTCTCTCTGCTGCTCTTGTGGCCTCTTGCTCTTCTTTCTCTTCATGTGGCATGTTGTCTTCAGTGTTTTCATCCTGCCTTTGGTGTGTCAAAGAGTCAACTGTGTCAGATGTTTTATTAGTACTTTTTTTCTTTACCCTGCAAGTGAACCCGGTCTCCTGGGAAATATGGGCTGAGCCCAAAAGACATTAACATGCCTGCCAAAATGTCATTTTTTGAACCTACAAAGGGAAGAAAAAAGAAAAAGCAAAAAGAGGGATCATTTCACCACAGGTACAGCCACGTTTTGTGACTTTCATCACATTTATAAGGTAGATATTTCTGAAATGATAGGAGCTACTGCAGAAGTAGTGGTGCAGAAGTCATGGCAAGTGGTGCTGAAGGAGACCTTAAGAGGTCACCATGTCCAAACCTTTACCTACACAGACCAAAAACCAGAGGCTAGTACGCACAGCCCTGCTTGGATTCCATCCCTCTGAATTCAGTCATACCCAAACACTAAAAAAAGGCTTTGCAGGGGATATGGAGATATATTTGTTTTGGTCTTTTGGATGCTTCAGCATTAGGTGAAGCCCAAAGCTTGCTTGTACCTCAGATCCCATAGTGGCCTTCCAGGCTTTCCCACTGGAGGTGTAGGATATGGCAATCAGGAGTAGAGAAACGTCACATGAGTAAACAAATACATAGCAGGCAACGTAGCGTCCCAATGAGTTTGCCAGCAGGTGCTCTTGGCCCATCAGGTGTGGGAAATTGCAGCCCTAAGGGTGATATCAGGCAAGCTTTTCTCCTCTGCCAGGAGAGATTGGTAAATACCAGGTTGGCACTAACTTGGGTTTTCAGCAAGTGGGAGAACAGCAGGAACTGAAGCTCCTGGTGGTGGTTGTGGTTGTCTGCTCCAGCAAAGTCATCACACACTGGAGAGTGGAGGGAAGAAAAAACCTCTCCTTTTCCAGGGAATCTAATTGCTCTGAGTGGTGACTGGAGGGGTCCTGCAATGCATTTCATGAGAGTTTACATAGTTCTGGATCCTCTACCACTTAGAATGGAAAAAAGAAAGCCAATCTGTTTGATCAGGCCTCTCCCACTCGATATGTGTATTGGATTCTACATTAAAGCTTTTAACAGTTACGTACACATCTGAGCTGGAGCTATTGTTAGCCCATGTGATGGATTAAGATCAAGAATGTTAATGTTATCCAAAGGAACGCTTTTTAATGTATATTGCAATTGTATAAACAGGGTCACCAGAGCTAAATGGGATGTCAATGACCTATGAAGATCATAAAGTAAACAAAAGATCTTAAAATAAGCATGTAACCTGAACACGTCGGGGATTGTTGTATATCAAAGGCATTTGCTTATATAAAGTAAGGGAAAATTACTTACGGGTAATGTTGTTTGCCACAAGTCTACCTCTTGCCTGCTCTACAAAGGAAACCTACCCGGAGGGACTGGGGTATGTCTCCATCTACCAGGAAGCATCGAGCCCCTGGGCCCCGACTGAGCAGAGTGGAGCTTTTGTACATGCTTAATAAACACGCACTTAAATCCCAGGGAGCAGCGATAAGCTGTCATCGCTAGTGAACACTAAGGCTCCTCCAGCCCTCATTGGAGAAAGAGTGAGGATGACTCCACCAAACACTGCTGCCAGGCGGGTTTCGGAGCCCCGGTGACACAGGGAGACCAGGGTAGGTCCATGAGGCCAGTCAGCTGAGTGGGAATTAGCATACACCAGATGGTCGAAAACACTGGGAAGGGACTAGGAGCTTTCATTAGCATTTCCCTTCTTCTGCATTATTTGGATTAAAGAGTAGGGACTTTTTTGGTTTATATTTTTTCTTACTATTATTGCTGTGGGAGGGTGATCCCCCTGTTCAACATGCCCTAATCCACAGGGGCTTAAGGGATTTCTTGTGAGATAGCAGGGTTAAAATCAGAAATTTGAAGAAGAGGGCTATCCTGGGATCTTGGCTTTACCAAGGGTAAGTCATGCTTGACCAACCTCATAGCCTTTTATGAGAATGTAACAAGCTGGATGGATGATGGCAGAGCGGTGGATGTGGTCTACCTTGACTTCAGTAAAGCCTTTGACAGTCTCCCACAGCATCCTCACAGCTAAGTTGAAGAAGTGTGGTCTAGACAATAGAGTAGTGAGGTGGGTTGCAAACTGGCTTAAGGAGAGAAGCCAGAGAGTGGTAGTCAATGGTGCGGAGTCTAGTTGGAGGCCAGTATCTAGTGGAGTGCCTCAGGGGTCAGTACTGGGGCCAATATTATTCAATATATTAATTAATGATTTAGACGAGGGAATAGAGTGTACTATCAGCAAGTTTGCTGATGACACTAAGCTGGGAGGGGTGGCTGACATGCCAGAAGGCTGTGCTGCCATCCAGCGGGACCTGGACAGGCTGGAGAGTTGGGCGGGGAATAACCTAATGAAATTTAACAAGGGAAAGTGTAGAGTCCTGCATCTGGGCAGGAACAACCCCAGGTTCCAGTATAGGTTGGGAAATTACATATTAGAGAGCAGTGTAGGGGAAAGGGACCTGGGGGTCCTGGTGGACAGCAGGATGACCATGAGTCAGCACTGTGCCCTTGTGGCCAGGAAGGCCAATGGCATCCTGGGGTGTATTAGAAGGGGGGTGGTTAGTAGATCGAGAGAGGTCCTCCTTCCCCTCTACTCCACCCTGGTGAGACCACATCTGGAATATTGTGTCCAGTTCTGGGCCCCTCAGTTCAAGAAGGACAGGGAACTGCTGGAGAGGGCAACGAAGATGATTAAGGGAGTGGAGCACCTCCCTTATGAAGAAAGGCTGAGAGAGCTGGGTCTCTTTAGTTTGGAGGAGACTAAGCGGGGACCTCATTAATGTTTAGAAATATATAAAGGGTGAGTGCCATGAGGATGGAGCCAGGCTCTTCTCGGTGGCAAACAATGATAGGACAAGGGGTAATGGGATCAAGCTGGAACACAAGAGGTTCCACTTAAATTTGAGAAAAAACTTCTTCTCAGTGAGGGTGACAGAGCACTGGAACAGGCTGCCCAGGGAGGTTGTGGAGTCTCCTTCTCTGGAGACATTCAAAACCCGCCTGGACATGTTCCTGTGCGACCTCACCTAGGCGTTCCTGCTCCAGCAGGGGGATTGGACTAGATGATCTTTTGAGGTCCCTTCCAATCCCTAACATACGGTGATACTGTGATACTGTGATCTTCTTGTCCCATCCTTACTGCAGTTGGTCATCCGGTCAAAGTGCAGATGTCTCCTCACTGAATTCCATGGTAACTTCTGCAAGCTGCTTCTCCAGTTTTGAGTTCTAATCCTGTTCTTACAGTCCCTCCCAGCCTGGTCCCCTCTGCAAATTTAGTAAGTATATTCTATCCCATTAGTTGGAGCACTCAAATAAATAATGGCCAGGACTGGGAGTGACCCTGGAGAACAGTTTTGCCATTGTGACTGGGAATCATAGAGAATACCTTCCTGGGAATGGGTTTAAGAAGTTGTTTCACACCTAGCCCAAAGTAATTCTATCTAGACCATGTTTTTCCTGATTTTTTTTATGAAAATGTCATAAGGAACAGTTTACTAAAGTTGTAGTATGTGATACATATTGCTCTTTCTGTACAGGCTGTTATGCTATCGCAGGAGGAAATTCTATTAGTCTGATAATATTTGTTCTTGGAAAAAGTCTGTGCTGGCCAGTCCACATTTTCTTGTTATCGTCTAGGTTGTTTTCAGATTATTTACTTGTTCCAGATTTTTTTTTTTTCTAGCAGGTTTTAAATTACTGTTCTAGAGTACCCTGTCTCTTTAAAAAAAAAAAATAAAATAAAATAAAATTAAAAAAAGACTCAGAAACAAGCCAGTGTGTGTGAAATGAAACTTGGTGCCTGTGGTAGGGCAAGTCTAAGCCCTCCTCCCTGAAGAGCTGGGCACTGAGACCAAGGGAGATCACTGCTCCCAGTTGCTGGCCATAAACGATCCCTTTGCCTGCAGCCCTGACCCTGATCTGTACCATGTGTATCCGATCTTGCAGCCCTGCCTGGACTAAGCTCGCAAATGCAACCCTAAGACAGTGCAATGCTGCCACTGAGGAGTAAGGGACTGTGAAGCTTCTGTTCCCCATGGCTTGTTGCCTCTTTTCACATCTAGCAGACCATTTCTACGGCCTTTCTCTTCCCTTTCATCAGGGATAGGCATTTGGGGTCTTGGTGCTATAAGCTGCTCAGGGAGGCCAATATCCAAGAGCTATTCACACCACCTCTGGGGTTTTGTTGCCATCTCAGCTGCCCCAAACAAACCCCTACATGGTCTATACCTTGCATGTCCCATGATTGCTCCCCCAATTGCTCTCCCTTTCCTAGGAGTAGGAAGGTGTGTCCAAGGCAGAGGAGACCCGAGAACCAAGTTCTCCCCTATGTTGTGAGTATGAACCTTCTTCCAGTTCTTGGGAGAAAGTTATTATGTTTAAAGTGGTTGCTTTGGTTGCCAGCTGCCCAGCAGCATCCCTCATTGTTCCCATGTTATCTCTGGGGGCTTCTTTGTTTTAGTGTAATTTGTTTTTTTGTTTGTTTTGGAGAAAGTTAGTTTCCATTTACCTTTGGGAATTTTCTGTTAAGTTAATGTGAGCTGGAATGTCAGAGTTTCAGAAAGATGACATAGAGAAATATTGGTTTATCCCTTGGCTACTGGAAAAAGTTCACAACATTGATAGACGTTTGCTTTTATGTTTCCCATTAGGTGCGGGCATATAGTTTTGATTTCTTCCTGAGATATATGTACCAATGCACCACAAAGGAATGTAAATTACCCATGTAGAGAACCGTCTTTGCTACTTGAGCAAGCTCTTCATAGCATGCAAAAATTCAGCTGTTCTCCATTACAGATATTATGATAGTAATCAGCAATTTAAAACTCTTTCAATAATTGTTAGCCCAAAAGGTTTTGTTTATTTGTTTACTGGCATTGAATGACTGTTATTAGCAGTTCTGAATGACATTCAGCATTCATTTTGCAGCTCTGTCTGTTTTCAAATATTTGGGGATGTCCTTGTTAGGATGTTTTCAATGCAATTTCATTCACAGCAATTCCAAAGCACGCGCGCTGTATGTGATCAATTAATTACCGCTTGTAATCAAAATTTTTCTTAACATGCGGAAACACAGGCAGCAAATATGCCTTAAAATGTCTTTGTTTTGTCAGGAAACGACCTCCCAATGCGCTTTAAAATATGTAAATAGGTTTGTGCTCTATGATGAAGCATTGCTGTGTGGTTTATCTAGAGAAAGACTCCTCTGTGGAAGGGATATAGTGACTAACACTTTTCATAAATTAATAGTGAGGCTGGCATCCATGTGCTGTAGCTTTGGTTCTCCTGACTTCAGGGACTCTGATAGTGGATGTAATAGCTACTGTCTTGAGTTTTCTGGTGAGTATATAGGGCTGGAAACACAGCAGGTGCTTAGGAGGAATTACAGGGTTCCTAAAGCAGGGGACCAAAGAAAGCTCTCAGCTGATTATATTACTTCCCTTGCTGGTAGAAATAAAACATGTTTTCTTAAACTAGTGACTTTGTAACAACGTTCAAATGCGAGTGGAAATGAAGTATCAAACCTCTTCAATTGTTTCTGTCCACTCCAGGTGGTTCAAGGTGCTACTTCTGCTATGGTTTGCATGGTGCCTACACAATAATTTTTCCTGAGAAAGTAACCACTAAACTGGAATAAACCCGCTTAAAGTGGGAGGTGAGTTTGGGGGTTAAGGTAAAGAGCTGTTTGGCAGAGGTTAGATTATCTTCTATCTGGCCATCATAGGGCTTTTCCTGTTTGTTTGTCTACATCATCTCCCAAAATATCTGGTGCTGGCCTTTGTCAAGATAGAACAATCCATAAGTTAGATCCTGTGTGGTCTTGTCTGTTGGGAAGAAAGGACGTTCGGATAAGTTAAGTAGCTGCAAGTTGCAGAAAGGGTTGGTCTTGAAGGGAGTTTTCAGCTGAAGATGGATGAGCTCCCCTGCTTCGTGGACCCATTGCCCCTGTTACCTGATTGCTTTATGACATGCTGGCAGTCGCCTTAGCTGGGCTCTTGCTGCGAGACAGTCAGCACTGCACTCACAGCACTGCAGGAAAATAAACCCATTCAGACCAAGTAAAGCACTTGGAAAAACATGCAGATGTCCTTTTTTTTGGTAGTGGATTTTTTTTTTTTTGGTGGGTCCTGAGTTGTGCTTCCTCTTAAGCTTTGAATACAAAGACCTTTTTGTGAAGGTTGTCAGCCTTTGCACTAGATTTGGCAATTTTCTTCTGACACCACTATCGTAGAGAGGGAGAGAGGAAGGGGCTGATGACAGGAGCCCATTAATTAAAATTAGATTCTGTTTTAATTTTGGTCACTGTCTTGAAACTGTAGCAATAACAAAATGCCTTGGTTTTTTTTTCTCCTCCATCTGATTAAAAGGAGAGGTCAGGTTCTTCCCTGTGCTGAACCACCATCCAAAGCATCGAAACAGGGGTCTTAAGAGACCTGGTTAGCCTTTCTGGGTTGTCCAGGCAGATTGATACCATCTGGAAGTCTGGCTGGGGAGAGGATTTGAAATCTGGACCCTGATACTGGCTTTTTAGTCTTCCATTTTTCTGAAGTAGCTTTTCAGAGGGAGAAAATGACTCTAATTGTATGGAAGGAGCTTGACTAATTCACACCAGCTGAGGGACTGGCCCCTGAGGTCTGGGCTGGCCTGTTCTTTCTGTCTCATTTTTTAAAAAAATATCCAACTTTTTGCATAATACTGCAGAAATGGAAGTCCTTTGGTGCTTTGCATTCAGTTTTTGATGAGGCAGCACCTTCTGGGAAGAGTGTGTATTTCCATGGTGGCTCTAGTCAAAAAGATATTTTCCACTTAAAGAAAGAGACATCATTTGCCCCCTTCCACCTCCATCAAGGAAAGGGATGATGAGGTGGTGGGTTGAGGCTCTGGAAACACATGCCTGATGGTTCTTGCTGAGATGGTATAAGACATTTTGGCCCTTTGTAGCAACAGAGTGAGAAGGATGCAAAACAGAGCTCTCCCCTCTCCATTTTTATGGTGGTTTTAAGACGCCAGGCTGTGAGTTGGGCTGTCAGGATGCTCTGCACTGATTTGATTGCACAGGCTCTGCTTGGTAACATAAAAAAACAAGATGGGGATGCTGAGGTTGGGAAGCACCTTTGCCTCTGTATTGTCCCAGTGTTGTATGGGTACAGCCTGTGTGTCTGATTCCCATTGAAACCTGTCAGAAATGGGCTTTTCTGGTCCAGGCTGCAGAGAAGTACTGGGCTTCTGAGCCTGCGTAGAGTAGCCTTAAGCTCTCTTTGAATCAGCTGAACAAAACATAGAAATCCTTGTGGTTTTGTTTTGGTTTTTTTTTTTTTTGGTGTAGCTGAGTGTAAAACACATCCTTTTTTAAGGCAGTGTAAAGAAAGAATACTGCAGTTCAAGTGTTAATACTGAATTGCATCTTTACTTGGGTCCTTTTTCCTTCATTCTGTTGTAGCTATAGAATCCTTTAAAGAAGGGGGAAAAAATCTTCTATTTGTCACACTCTCAGATGGTATTAAATGACCTTGCTGTGAAAGAAAGAGCTAGTTCTAGGTAGCAGCTCTGAAGCTTTATTGTTGAAGTCCCATCTTGTTTGTTCTTAAGGCTAAAGGAATGAAAATTACAAATGCACACAAATAGGGAAGAAAGAGAAGGAAGAAAATAAACAGGGCAGAAGATAAGAAAATGCATCTTCTGATGCTTACTGCTTGCTTGCTGGAAAACCAGTTTGCAATATTTTTGTTTATTGTGGGCTTTAAAGGAATCAGACCAGAAGCTCAGTCTGTGTAATTCTTGCTCCATTGTACCACTATATACCTGCCTGTTGTCTTAAGTTGCCCCCAGTCAAGGACTTGCAAGAGTGAACTTTTCCATGGCTGAGCAAGCCTGACTTTTATTTGGCAGGAGGTTAAGAGAAAACAAAATGGAAGATGGAAGAGACAGACCTAGAGTTACTATTAATAGGAATTGAGGTTTACATCTCAGGTGTTGCTGAGGGAATCAGCTGAAACTGATAATCCCTATATCCTTATCAGGAGCAGAGCTGCCCTGACAGGCACATTTCTTGTTTCCCTCCCCTCAGGTGCCTGGGTCAGCTCATCTTCTTATATCTGCAGGCAATGTAACAAGGAATGGTTGAGCATCAGCAGGCAAAGATAGCTAGGATGCTCTGCAAAATCACCTGCTGTCTGTTGAAGCCTTTGAGTTGTAAAGGGCTTCCTAGCAAACCAGTGTCCCAGAAGGATGGACACTTTGTTCCCTAGAGCTAGTCACCAAAACTAACTATCTCTCCATCCTAACTATGGCCTTATTTGTGATTATCTTTGTGCCAGTTTGGGCTGGGAGAAGACCATGTGCTTGTCTGATAATGAAGGTAAGATTCTGCTTTGTGATTCTTGTCACTGCCATTTGTATTTGCATCTGGTTCCTGCTCATATACAGGCAACCTTCTCCTTGTGAACACCACCCTGATGTGGCTAAGACAGTCCTCTGACCTCACTGCACATTTCTCAACAACCATGTTGTTTCTTCTAGTTGAAGCCCATCAAGTTGTCATTACTCACTTGGGTTTATTTTTGCAAACCATTTTTACACGGGATGTATATGTGTTGAAGTGTCTGCCTGCTGCCTTTCACCTGCTTAGGACAAGGAAAGATGTCATTGTGAACTTCAGTACAGTGAAGTTCTACATGTATCTACATAAATATTATATAAAACTTGCAAGAGTCCTTTGGGGTTAGGAATGATTTGTCCCGTCAATTCAAAATGTTACCTAACACCAATAAATGCGAATAAAAGGCTTGTAGTTGGCATCATATACCAAAGCACTACACATTCATTAGGAATCACCTATGCAAGTATAAGGCCAGCCAAAATAATCTCCTAATCAGTAATAAAAAGCCTACAGTGCTTGTCAGGACCTCAGTGTGGGGCAATAGCATTGAGAGTTGTGGTTTCTGGCTGAGGCGGTAAATCTGTTGCACATGGACACAAGCCAGAGTAAGAAGGTCCTCGCTGGGATCCAATCTTTCCCATGTTTGGGGTAAGGGAGGGGGGATTTGAATGAAGAACAGTAAGCTTTCAGATAATTGTTATTTGGGGTTTGTCACCATTATAAAGGGGAGAGTGTATGTCACAGGTCTACTGTTTGGTGGGGACACATCTGTGTTTTCCAGAAACTTGTCTCATCTAGTATGCCAGAAGCCTCCCTGTACGTCACTCCTTATATGTGTTCAATGGCATGTGTGACTTGGCATGCATGAGGCTGCATAAGGGATATCACAGGGTGGTACATGTTTTTCAAAGGCGGTCTTCATACCATGCATGAGGTCTTCCCATGTGAGGAAAATCCTGACCTCGCCTGTTGAAGTTGCGTAATGGCTCCTGGCTGGTAGTGCAAAGCTTTTGCAGAGAGGAACAAGCCACTCTATCTTCCATGTTCCACCTCAGTGTTAAAACTTTATTTGATATGTCCGGTGATTTAGGATTTTAAAGACCCCTTTGGCCTGCCATCATTCATGAGTAAGTATGTCATATTTCTGTGCACTTTAATGGAAAAAGAGTTGAAGTCTCTCCAAAGAATATATTTTTGACTGGAGGTGGAAAACTTAAATGGTGACTTTTCAGGCTGCTTTTAATAGGAGCTGAAATCAGGAAATATGAGAATATAGCTCCTGAAGTGCATTCTGTAATCGAAGGGGAACATACTTTTTTTTTTTTTTTTTTTTTTCTAAATGCCCAATTACTGAGCTTGCTATGGTGATTAATTAATTAAGAAATCTCTTTCCTGTGGTTGTTCCATCTTAAAGTGATAGATGGTTATAAGGGTCAAATCTGTACTGCATGGCTATGTTTTCTTCTGACCCAAGGGAGCACAGAAGTCTGTGTGATGTGGTGGGACTGCTAGTTCCCTATTGCAGAGAGCCAGGCAGAGGACAGTGGCTTGTGCTTTGGTGCCTCCAAAGTGATGCTCCTTAGGGTCAGCAGCAGCCTTTACCTTTTGAACATGGGATGCCCATGTTGTCGTTCATATCCAGAAGAAGGTCTGCATCTTGCAACTGGTTTCCACTGCCCTTTTCTTTTTTTTTCCTAGGGATCCTCAAATCTGTGCTTGGGAGCTCGTGGGTTGGTAGAATTTGTCTGGCTGTCTTCAGCCTTCTGCCCAGTGCCCTGCTTGCATAGGTGCAGTTGGATATATGTCAGGAATCCTGTTTTGGCGATGTTTCAGGAGCAAGCCAGTTGTGTGAAGGGTAGTTTGGTTGAACACACCACGTGGCAAGAATGGTTGAACCCATGTGCTACCAGCTGGCTTTGGTCAACAGCACAGCTCTGCTGCCTCTTAGAGAGACACGAGAGATCGACCCACATACCAAACTGTGTGGTCCTGAAACTAAGCATTTGGGCAGGCAAATTCTGTTGGTTTGGCACTTTTAAGCTGTACACGTGCCTACCCAGCAGCTGAGGCTGCCTAAACCTTCAAGTTGTAGCTGCTTTGGCTTTGCACTTCTATAAATATTCAATGATTGTACTTTTTTTCCTTTGCCCAATGAGCAGAAAAACAAAAACCAGTATTTTAAAAACTATCATCTTCAGGAGGACAGTGCAATACTTATGCTACAGGGATACCCACAAACTAGGATGGCTTGAAGTATGCTTAGCCCCCGGTTTGTGAGACCGAGGTCAAACGTGACATGTTTCCAGACGACAGATTGTCAGGGTTGCTTTGCCAAACCACGTTACTAAAATTCTAGTTCTTTGTGCATCTGCACTATAGTTATTTGGGTTCCTGTTTGAAAGTGCCAGGGTGAAACCTGCTACATTTGTCATTTTGCATGGTGAGTGTAACAAAGCGTGTGGTTGACATGACGGGATACTGGGTTTTGTGCAACTGCTCATGTTTTCTATTAATTTTCTTGAGTTTTTTACCCTTTCTCAGAGAAAGAGACTTGGGATATTTGTGTAGGTGCCCACGAGTGGCTGACAGGAAAGGCATTTTGATCCTGGTTCTGTATTTGATGGTGCATGAGTGGGCTTACTGCTCCAAAAGTCAATAGTTAAGTCATAGATACTGTAAATCCTTAAGATGCCCAGGCTAGAACACATATATAAAGTTGGGAGCATAGTTGTGTTGAGGAAATTGTTCTGCACTTAACATACAGACAGAAATACTTACTACTTACTCAGCAGCTTCTGCAATGTGTCGTGGAAGTGGTGGTAGGTCCCTAACAGGACTGTACACATGGAGATGCTGAGCTGGTTCTAGAACATGCATCAAAGTTTCTTGGACTTCCCCAAGTCACCAGGCAGAGAACATGGCACACTATCTTACCACAGGGTCCACACTTCCTATCTTCTTCCAACACGGGACTGGGCAGACTAGAGCCAGCCACTTGCTTATTTCCTTGGGAAAACTGGCAAGTTGTCTAATGGAGAAACAAGAGTGACCAGAATGGTGCATGTTATCAGATCAACACATGAGCAACCCATCAGTGTGAAATGGGGACACATGACTGAAGTGAAAGGGGTTTTTCTTCTAATTTGCCATGGGCTTGGTCATTACATGCACATGGCGAGGTCTCACTCCCACTGCACTGTTGATGGATGTGTTTTTTGGTTAATCCTGCAATGACAGTGCGTGAGTTCGTGGTCACTGAGGTATGGTTTTCCATGCTCTGCTAACACTTCCAATGAGCATAAAACTTCAGCTTCAACCAGGTATCTTAGTACCACAGGACTTCCTGATTTAGTTGAAATCACTTTGCAAGGCCATCCAGAGTAAATACCCTAGACAACAGAACACGGTTGGTAATATGGAACATATGATTTATTTTATTTTTTTAACAAAGTGATCCGGGAAAATGTTTCCACGCTGACAAAAACAGAACAAATGTAGGTCAGTGTCTGAAGGAGATGAAAGAAGCCAAGTGCAATGAGAGCCTATTGTTTCATGCTGACATATGCAGGAAGCTTGCGGAGAATGAACATCAAACTAAAATGTGAGAAAAAAAAGAATAGAAGGCATGAAAATCATCATACTCAAGAAAACAAAGAGATCAGAAAGTTAAGGGGCATGCTAAGAAATCTGCACTAGGAAGCTAAATAAATGAGTTTCACATTTCCCCTTTCTCCCTTCTCTTCAATTCTGGGTTTTTCTCTCCCATTTGTCTACTAGGTAACCTCTTCTTCCTTCCAGGAATACTTTGATTTTTTTCCTTCCTATCCTGCAGATGCCAGGGCCTAGAGAGATCCAGATGGCAAGCAGACCAGCAGAAAATGTCTCTTCACTATTCCACTTCTCATCTTCCTCTCAAGTTAAACACATGAAAGGTCTATTGAAAGAACAGACAAGTCATATTTACTTTTTAATAAGTAAATTTAGTTTACTTATTTAACAGAAGTTAATCCACTGTTCAAACAGCTGGAATAAATATGAAGAAGCAATTTGGAGTCTAATTCTTTACTTGCATTCACCAGTCTTACATGGATGTATTTTCTTGGACTTCAGGGATGTTTTCCTGACTTGGGCAATGGGCATGAAGAATTGGACCTTCATGCTAATTATTTCTGCCACCCACTGTCATTTGGAAACATCTTCCATGGCTCTGGCCAGCCAGTGCCTTCCCTAAAATTTCAGAGTGGGTCTAGGTGACTTACCTCTGTTGTCAGTTCAGTGTAGAGAAAAAGTGATACCTTAACCAATGGTACTGCAAGATGAGGGAGTTACGTCCTGGATTTTCACAGTTGAAGCACCAGTGCATTTTTTCCTATAAAATATTTCCTTTTCATATAGTTTTTTCTACCTCTGGTAACAGAAAAATATATCAGTGGGAAAACTGTCTGCCTAAATCTTGTGATACCCAATTGACTTGAGTTGTGTCATCCCAGGGCTGACCCAAGGGGGACTGCTCTTCTCACTGTACAAGTGTTCCCAGGATTGTCCTTTCCCATACCCTTCCTTAAATGGGCAGGATACCCAATTTTCACTCCATCTGTATAACGAAGGGCTCTTATGACAGCCTGATGGATGCTCTGTGTCTGTTCCTTGTGATCTCTGAATTCACGACACCATGAAATACATCGTCTGATGAGAGGTGTTACTGGGCCACTGCTATTCCTTAAAAGTTCAATAGCTTCTGACAGTAAAATTGTGAGCCCTAGCAAAGAACAAAAAATCTCCTATCTGTCATCCTTTACAATGTATAAAAATGAAGCCCAGATTTTTGGGTTATTTTAGGGCATAGGGTGATGATGACTGTTTCAATGCACTTAGTGATACATTTAAATTGGTGATTTATGCAGCCTGACATTGACTTTAATTTAGTTCATGTTACAAGTAAAGTAATTCAGTCCTTAATGAAGTGTACTCCATATGACATATTGAACATGGGATCTGACAATCAGTGGTTGAAAACCAGCCCAGGTTACATTTTCTTTTGTCACTGGAAGTGGTCTGACAGTTCATAAACTTAAACTGAGGCATGCTGACCTGTCAGTCTCTCTGAAGTATGGTGCTGAAGACTGAGAGACCTGCATTAAAATAAACTTTTCTCATCCTTTCAATGGAAAAGGAGGGAAAAAAACCCTACACATGAGCTGTGTTATACAGATAAGAACATTGTAACATGAACGTGTGTGTTTATTTAGTTTTCTGCTATGTGAGTATATAGGAGAAAAAAAAAAAGGATTGTTAACAAAGATTTGCTCCCTGACCTATTCAAACCTTTCGATTGTGTAGTATGAGAGTGAAAGAATTTGATATACATTTTCCTGAACAAATGGATCTAGCTCTGAAGTAGTATAAATGATGCTTGCTTCAGCTCTTACAGGGGGTTCAGGGAAAGGTTGTAGGGTAAGCGGTGGGAAGCACAGCCCGGCTGGCTTTGGGAGCAGTTCCGGTGGGGGGTGGTTGGGTGGCTTTACGTGCCTGCATTTCAAAGGAATTAACAGAACAGCTCTGAACTGTAAATATGCAAATCTTTTTAACATTTGTGTTAATAGATCTGTCCTTGTTTGCATACGGAGAGGGAAGCAAAAGTTTTGAGTGATTCCAGGAGGCAACGTTTAAAAATGAGAAGGTCTGCTGCAGTCCAGGTTAAGTCACAGCTGTGTTGTTTCTCAGTGCAAAAAGTTGACTGAAAGTAACATGGCAAGGGTTTTTTTGTGTGTGTGCAAGGCTGGTTCAGACACCTACATCGTCTGTTTCTTTCCTTCTTCATTTTACAAAGCTGTAAAAGGATGCTTTTACTATTTGAATGTGGGATTTGGGGGAAAGAACAGAGGCAAGAGAGGGACCTTGGCTTCTGGACCAGTTGAAAATGATATCTTTTCCCCTTTAAAAACTAAATAAATAAATGGGGGAAAAGGACAGATGTTATGTCACAGAGTGTTTTCTGGGAAGAAGAGGACAAATGAAAGGACAGAAATAAAAAGTCACAGTAAGGGAGAACTTGTCAGTTAAAAGCATGTCTGTTCTACAATGGAGGAGTGTGGGAAAGATGTTACCTTGGGTTAAAATAGCCCTGCGATGGGACAGCCTGGGTTTTAAATCTGCCTAACATGAAATTATCCCAAACTCCACCACCAGCTTAAACTCTAGATGCTAATCTAGATGCTAAATAAACCACTCCCCTTGCCAAAGCTACCTTGATTTTATTGATATCTTACCTCCAGGTGAGGTACCCATGGTAGCCTGCCTGCCTTGCAAACTAAATAGTTCCCAGCATAGAATATTTTGTGCTAGAGAAAGACAGGATCATGGGCACAGCAGTAGGAAGTAGCTTGTTTTAAACAGAGGGAGAACAGATGGATAAAACTGGTTTTCCACCAGCACAGGAGCCACTTCTGGTAGCCAAAGCGGTGAACTGCAGGTCTGAGCTCGCCTGGTGCCGTGGGACAACGGGTTCAGACTTAAGGGCAGCGTTGCTTGTCAGAAGAAATAGAGGTGAATTTATTTAAAATAGGAAGCATGCTGCTCACTTCTGTACTTAGACCAAGTAACTCTTGATTTTTATATTTTTTGGGGGTGTACTGAGCAGCCTCAGTGCTTCTTGGCGAGGGATGGAATAGGATTTACACTAGGGAAAACTGGCAAAAATTATCAGCTTGGAAATATTCAAGGAAAAAGGAACTCTTTAACAAAAATTAATAATAATACAATGAAAGCTCCTCAACTTTCAGGGTTGTATAAATGCTAGTGAATACCCATTTGATCTTTTGCCTTAGGATGTACACAGTGCAGACATCTGATATCTTTTTGTTTTCATAACTCTGCCTAAGAAATTGCAAAGAATAGCAGGGGGCAGGCAAGGGGGACCCATCCCCAAGAGTATGACATCTTATTTTAACACTGGGCATGACATGGATTTAGTTTTCTCTTCCAAGAAGGAAAATGCAGTACTGTACATTGGTACTAAACTGGAGAATGGTCTAATCACTGATATTTGGACTATTTGTGCACTTCTAACCAAATAGCTAATTGATCAAGGGAGGGATGTTTGACTTTTTGGTGGAGGACATGGTAATTAAGTAGAAACAAAATACTTCACAAAAAAATAAAACAATCCCAGGAACAGACCACATAATCATAGGTTCCAGCTTAGCCCAGCACTATACAATTTCATATTTGATTTATTATGTTTTAGCCTGGGAGCTTCAAAAGTGTCTAAGAGTTTGATAGGCAAACCCCAATGAGATTTTCCTGGCTCCTTTGAAAATTGCAGGAATTTTCTATTTACAGCATCACTAGTGATCAATGGAATTTTTGGGACAGTTCAAGTAATATTAAACAGGCTGAGTTTGCTCTTTATGAATTAGTCTGGTGTTTACTCAGCAGCTCATTTTTCATCGAAGCACAGTATTAAAATTTCACTTGTTTGTTATAGGGTTGTCAGAATGAATTCTATTTCCAAAAATATACATTTCCATCTTGTTGTACCCTTCTTTTCCTGCTGTAGCTAAGGTTATGTCAACACTCCCAATGTAAACCCCCTCATTTCAAAGATTAGTAATGCTGGCATCATCAGTCCAGACTTGAGCATAGCAAAAACATAAAATAACCTCTCTAGGAGCACATTTTGAAACTATTGTTTTCAGCACCTTTGCCTTTTGTGTTAAGCATCCTGTACAGAAAGCAAGTTGCATTCAGCCTCTGTTGCAGAGTAATACTTAAAAGGAGGAAATTGTGTAGGTCTTTGTATTGTCATTACATCATTAAACCATTTGCATCTCAGAAGCTTAAACTGGCTGCTCTGCTAAGATTTAAAAATTAGCCCCTGCTCTAGCTCAGTAAGTTTTTCCGTAGCGTTGTTTACCATCCATAACCATAGTAACATCACAAGGGTCCATGCCAGGGCTCTTGGATGGTGTATTCTTCTCACTTGTTGCCATCTTTTGGGTCCTCCTATAATATATACATTTAAAGCAAGTATACAGCTGTGTATTTGCTTGATCTGGAAATGTTTTGGCATCTCCCATGGAAAAATAAGGGCCAAACCCTGGATAAGGCTTAGGAATGCTAATGCAGTCCTGCAGAGTTCATTGTTCACTCCTCCTTCCCTATCTCTCTGGTTTCCTATCATTGAATCAGGCTGAGCTGGAACAAGATACTGAGGCTGCACCTCAAATCCTGTGTTTAGTTTGGGCCCCTCATTGCAAGAAAGACATCGAGGTGCTGGAGCAAGTTCAGAGAAGGGCAATGAAGCTGGTGGAGGGCCTGGAGCACATGTCTGAAGAGGAGCAGCTGAGGGAACTGGAGTTGTTTGGCCTGGAGAAAAGGAGACTGAGGGGAGACCTTATTGCTCTCTACAAATACCTGAAAGGAGGTTGTAGCAAGGTGGCAGTCAGCCTCTTTTCCCAAGTAGTAAGTGATAAGAAGAGGGGAAATGTCCTCAAGTTGTGCCAGGGGAAGTTTAGATTGGATATTAGGAAAAATTGGTTCATGGAAAGGTCTATCAGGCACTAGAACAGGCTACCAAGCGAAGTGGTTGAGTCACCATCCCTGGAGGTGTTTAAAAGATGTGTAGGTGTGGTACTTAGGGACATAGTTTAGAGGTGAACTTGGCAGTGCTAGGTTAACAGTTGGACTCAATGATCTTGAAGGTCTTTTCCAACCAAAGTAATTCTATGATTCTGTAAGATGGAGATTGGCATAGCTGTAATAGCTGAGCGCCTGAGAAAGGTGGTCTCGAAGCACTGCTGAGCTGCTGCAAGGATTGTCTTCACAATGCACTTGGTTGCACATTCAAATGTTTTTTGCAAGATGGAGAGCTCAAGGGTTGGCCATCCAGTGTGGCCTGGATTTCCCTCCCATTATAGGTGTTGAAAATGGTTCATCATACAGCTTTGGTCTATATGCAAGATTGCATCTTAACTTCCACAATCAGCAAGAAAGCACTGTCCTTCCCTGCCTGCCAGAAATAACTTGCCCTTGGTGTATGGACTGAAGGGGGTCTTCTACAGGCAGAGAGCCTGGTGGTCCTGTGCTCTGCATGTACTCAACTACTCAGGTGGATTTTCCACAAAAATGGAATAAAAGATTCTGGGAGGGTGGAAGTAAATATGGCATGGTGATGAACATGTCAATGATTTCTAATGTTTCTGTTGTTCTAATTACCAATAAACCGGGATCATACCATTAGCACAATAAGAGCTAGGGGAAGGAACACCAGATACTGGTACAGACCTACCTTGAAAAGACATCAGAGGCAGCACAGCAAAGTATCATGGATCTCATATCCAGGTCAGTTATGGCACTAATGACTGGGTCACCAGGCCTTCCTTCTGCAGCCCCCAGCTTCCAGGGGATGGTGAAAGCATAAAATAAGAGAATAGGTTTTAAAGGAAGGAGGTGGTGATAGTGGCCTCTGGTGCCATCAGCAAAGGTTGAAGAGGAGAGTGGTACAGCAAAAAATGATGCTTCAGGTCAGAGGATGGCTAAGCCCACCAGGAAATCCTGGTCTTGAATATATCTAATCAGCAATACTTGGAAAAATGATGGAAACTGCAGGTGAGGCTGCTGAAATGCAAAACCTTCCTGGGAGCGAGGCAGCAGTAACAGATATTTCAAGGTGAAGTGGGAATGTGTAGTCGTGGAACTCTAAAAGTGAGTGCTGCAGGAAAGCAAAACCTTGTTGAATACCTAGAGGCTCAGAGAAAAAAAATCGTGGGAGTTGGAAATTCTGAACATGATTAACTTGCACTGGGGGAGAGGATGCCACCTTTGGTTTGTATGAAACCTCTTTTTAGATAGCTTGGATGTCTGAGGAGAGCAGAAGCAGCCATCTCTGATGAGATTTACCACCAAGGAGCTGAGCAGGATCAGACTTTGTGGTGATGCAGACCCACCTCTGTAGGCACCAGACTGAGCCTGTCACCTCATACAAATGTGCTTCTGAAGAACAATCTGGTTTTTGAACTTTCCTGTTTGCTTTCCTTTCTTTTCTTATTATTGTTTTAGGTCCAAGATGCCTTTTTTAGATGCTCTTGACTGAGGCATACTCAGTGTTTTGAGTGCCATGCCTGTAGTCTCTGTGATTTTTGCATGACAACAGGATTACATTTAAACAATTAATTAACGTTTGCTTGACCACTTTTATCCAATTTCTTTCTCCAGCACATAAAAGAGAACCTGACATAAATTTCTCTTTCAAAACAATTGACTTAGCAACTGCTGACCTTCTGTTCTGTCATTCCGAGGATTGATTGGATATTGTTGAATTGTTTCATTCTGCAGTAATTAAACATAAAATTAATTATGCTAGTAACCTATTATTTCTTTGAACCAAGGACTAAGTCATTTGTTTTTGCTTGGTTACTCTGCAGGTTCTGACATCAGACAGCAAAACCTTGCTGTTAGAAACAAACTAAACAGTATAAAGGGAGCAATTTAATAACCAAAATATAATATAAAGACTTCTAATTTCCGTATGGCTGGCCTATTGCATTAGGTTAATATAATTTGATCTATAAATCTTTTAAACCTTATGATTTTGTAATTTAAGCATTTCCTGGATGGCTAATCACGCAGGGAAAGAATAATAATAATAATAATAATAATAAAAAAACCAACCCAACCTAAAACAAAACATGAGCCAAAAACATACCTTAAAAGTAGATTAAAAATATTAGATAGGAGGAGCATTTGTAGAAGATTCAGTGAGCTCTAGGGTGGCTGAATATTTCTGGAGATTGCTGCTTATACAAGTCTGTCTGCATTCAGTCTGGTGCTGATGCAGAATTTCCTTTGTTATGATGAAAGCGTTGTTAGATATGTTTACGTTGCTAGTATTTGGTGTAGAAAGAAATATCAGAATGACAAGTTGATATTATCAAAATGTATGTGCTCACGGACACCAAAATAGTATTTTGTGGTTTTCATTAGCACAGCCCATATTAATTTAATTAACATGATTGAAAGTTGTATCATACCATGAGGCAGATACTGAGCCCTGGCTTATTACTCACCCATGGCCTATAAATGCTATGGCTGACAAAAAGGGTGCATGTTTGTACGTGTGTACGTTCCTAGTTACAAGATCACTTATGCACTTTGCCCCACAGTGGGTAGGAATGGTGTGATGATAATCATGTAGAAGTCAGAATTGGGGGTCGGAAACAGAAATGGGCAACCAGGTAGCTCCAACAGAAGGTCGGTTTTTGGCTGGGCTGGGCACCAAGGTCCATGAGATAGCAGTTGTTGTTTTCCACGCTTACCAGGCTCTTTGTGGGACTCTGCCTCCAGCACCGGCATCACCTGGGAGGTTTTACGCTTCAGGTTGGAGCACTGCAAACAGAAAGCCTTTGATTTTTGTGGCTACCGATATGAGTCTTGGAGGTGGCTTTGAAGGTCAGCACTTCGCGTCCTGACTCCAGTTTCTACTAGCAGGGCCGTTGGCCAGGTTTTGACGCTGTGTGGGGGCAAGGACACCCAGGGAAACATTTCTGTGCCTTTGCCTCCCTGTTCTTTTAGGCAGCTGCTTGCTTTGCTTGTACAGAGAGCCAGCTCTGATGAAGATCTTGTGACGTCTCCAGGTTTCTCTGTGTATGTTTCTTTCTTTTCCTGTCCTTTTTCACCTTAGAACAATTTTTGCTGATAGCTATCTTTTCATGATGCTTGAATGTCTCTGGTGTAGAGCTAAACTCTTCTGCTGTGACAAGACATATGTCAGAGATGTGGGAATCTTGGACACAAATGATTTTTTAATTATATGAATCCACATAGCCTGTTGCTGAAAGATGAGGTGGGCAAGACAGAGCAATACTTTACTGACCAAACACAGATACCAATATGTGAGCCCTTTGTTCTCGTTCCCCTGCCTTAGGGCAAGTAATACACTCAGGTCTGTGGACATTGAGCCTAATTTGATCCCACTTACCCCCGTGAAACTATATTGACTTTGGTGGAGACACTGTTTTCCACTGATATAAATGAGAGCTAACTAGTTTTTCAGGCCGGTAGCTGTTATCACTCGGGTTAAGAGCAGCATATAGAAGCAAGGGCTGCCTGTTCATCATCCGCTGAGAAACATCTGCTTTGTGGGTATGTCTTTCAAGGCTCATTTTCCACCTTGGTGTGGAGGAATTTTGGCTAACGAGTTGTGTTTCAAGTGTCTTAGCATTTCTGCGGAAGCGGTTTGAATAAAACCCTGCCGCTAGCTCATAGTTCAAGCGTGCCGTGTCACTGCCTGCAGGAGCAACATGGAAATATTTCTGGAGAATTCCGTTCCCTAATAATTTGGCTGTTTTTCAAGACTTTGACCTGTGCTCAGTCAGTGTGAGATCAGTCATCCCCATCCATACTAAAGGGTCTTTGGTCCTCCCCAAGCTCTGTTGGGTCCTATCCATTCCAGTTCCTGAGCTCCGCCTGCGCAGATGCACCGTGCTCCCTGCTTTTTAACCTTACAGCTTTATTTGAAGCTGCCCCTTGGGGGTAGGCTTAAAGAGGATGTTACTCTGTAACTCCTCATTTAAGATTTTTCTGTGGAAAAGGCTGGCTTGGACTCTTTCTGTCTGCCTGGAAAGTCACTGTTATAATTTAATTCAATAAATTAGATTCTCAAGCCCTATCCTTACCAGGAGAGAATTGCAGGGACCATTTCCAGCATCCTCAGTGGACATTGGTATCCACATTTTTTTCCTTGGAGCCTTTAAGTATTTTTTTTTTTATCTTAAGCAATGTTTTTTGGACATGTGATAGATGAGGAAAATATTCTGCAGCTTTTGTATCTCCATCTCAAGAGCTGTCTCTTATGCCTAGAGCATCTCTTACATTGCCAAATTTCGCAGCATGAGGCTGTGAAGGGCTTCATGTTCTTTTCCCAAATACTGTAGCCCAGGCAGCGTTTTTCTTGGTATATTTTCAGCCTCTGACCTTGGCATGTGGAAGGGTATGACCCTGATGTTTCCTTCTGCTCTCAACCCTCAAGAAGTCAACCAGAAGGGTATATAGAAATTAATATTGTGTATCCTTGTGCCCACATCCACTGCACACACAGCTTAACAATGAGTTATGCTTTCCAGCTGACTACTGTTGGTTATATACCTTAAGTTATTTTTCACGGCCAGACCTTCTGAAACTCCTCTTGGTGTCTTGATGATGGGTTGAAGAGAATGTGTTAGAAGTTTTCTCACATGGAGTCACTTGCTACTCCTTATGGAACCTTTATAAAAGTTCTGATTCTGCTGCTGACCTGGCCCTGATTAGAGGGGCTACTCTGGATCCTCTCCTATGGAGGACAGGAACACCTCTCCTATGAGGACAGGCTGAGAGAGTCAGGGTTGTTCAGCCTGGAGAAGAGAAGGTTCCAGGGGACCTTATTGCAGTCTTTCAGTACTTAAAACTAGCCTATAAGAATGATGGAGACAAGCCTTTTAGCAGGGCCTGTTATGAAAGGACAAGGGGTAATGGTTGTGAACTAGAAGAGGGGAAATTCAGGCTGGACATGAGGAAGAAATTTTTGACACCGAACGTGGTGAAACTGTCCCAGGTTGCCTAGAGAGGTGGTAGATGCTCCATCCCTGGAGACATCCCAGACCAGGCTGGATGGGGCTCTGAGCAACCTGATCTGGTGAAGATGTCCCTGCTTATGGCAGGGATGGCACTGGATGAGCTTTGAAGGTCCTTCCAACTCAAACTATTCTATGATTCTATGATCCTCTAGAGCTCTTCCAGGAAGAAAAACTTGAATGAAGGTAAGCATGTTGCAGAGGTCAGAAATGGAGGAGAACACAGACCACTAACTGATTTTTGGCAAATATAGATCTAGATATAGATCAAAGGAGGACTAGGTAGTAGTGCATACAATTAAATTTGTGGACCCCTACAGCAAAACCTCAAAGGAATTGACTGAAATTAGCAAGAATAAAAGGAATAAAGTCTACTGAAGTGAAAACTACCCCTTGTTTTCCATGTCTTCCTGAGTTCTATATGGCAAACTTCTGCGTCTTTGGCCAATTGAGAACACTGCCCATATCTCATCTCCCACAGAGAGGATGGACTGGGACAGTGCGTGGGACAAGTGGTGGTGCTGTCCTACACTTTTCCTCTTCCCTGGCCAACCATTGCTGATTACTGCTGACCAGGCAGACCTTTGATCTCACTCCACTGGGGCTGTGTATTTACCACTGAATGAAGCTGGGATAGGGCAATTAAAACTGGCACTCAGTAGGAAGGTAAAGTGGTAGGAGAGTAGTAGTAATGATTTAAGAGCAAGCAAGTAGTAATTTCTATAAATTTTCTAGCAGAAATTGGGACTTGATTGTTGTTGATTAAATGGTAGCATGAAAATATTGGCCATTATAAGAGTTGAGTTTTATGTAAGAATAATGTATACAGATACACATTCTGGTCAAGCCATCTGGTGTTTAGACCTCTTTATTGCATCAGGTTACAACAGCGCAACCCTGTTCAGATCAGGTGTTTTGCTTTCTTACTTTCTGGACCTAGTTTTCTTGCTCGTTCTAGTGGGAGCCCATGTTTGGCTTTTTTTAGGAGCCCCATACCAACTCTCAAACACAGGGCTGTACACCTTCATGCTGCATGCCCAGCCACTGCAGGTCTCTGCAGGGACTCCCCAAGAAGTGTTAGTATTTAAAAGCACACACAAGGTGCCAAAAGGGTTACTGAAATATGTTCTAACTTAAGGTCATGTCTTTAGTCTTAAACAGGACCATTCCAAAAAAAAAGGAGCTGATAATTTTCCTGTTTGGGACTTTGGCTGGTTTCCTGTAGCAATAAAAATATAGCAGTCGACATATAGACAGCTGAGTATATACACGCTTGTATACTGCCCTCTGACACAAACATTAATGTCTTATATAGATCTTTGAGGTTCTTTTAAACATCTAGTTACATTTTAAGGTCATGTCCTCAGAGGTCATTGATGTAAGTGTATTTGTAGAAAGAAACAAACAGCTCATTGAATTTGGTTTCCCATTTTAACATACATCAGTTAAATTAAATACGCAATGTTATAATGTCTGGCAACAAACCCATTTTCTGATGTATAAAATTTGACTTTTCCCCTCTGTGTTTATGTCATAGCTAATACACAAAGATAAAGTGCATATACTATACTCTGCATATTTACTGAACTTTGGCAAGTCACTAAGAGCCAGTACTCAAATCAAATTAGAACCACCCGATTTATAAAACACCCTTCTAAACTAATCTTATTATATTAAAAGGGAACTCCAGGCTGATACAAAGCCAATCAATAACTCATGCTTCCCACTGTGGAGAAAATATCAACTATCCCTTTCTAATCTTTGTGTTCTGTCACCATTGCAAACGTGTTGTGAAAAGCTGCCCTGGTGTGTTACTTAAACAAACAGCGTAAATGCACCCAAACAAGAATAATCTTGCTGCATGCTTATTTTCTCTGCAGGCAGCTGAGTATGAGGGGGGTCTTAGTTTTGTAAAGGGATCTACTCCAGGTAATTCAACTGATCCTCCAGTTTGCTTATATTCCATTTGTAGCTGGCATTACATTTTTTTAGCATGATTCTGCAGTCACCTACTAACCCATGTGCCTCAGTTTCACTAAAGGATTGCATATATTGGGAAAGCATGGTTAGTCTTTGTTTAAATGTTTGTATTCTGAAAAGATCTCCCATTTTCCTTCCAAAACTGCATTTGTTTGGGAACAGTCCATAACCTGTGCAGGATAAAATGCTTTCTGGTCTTCCAAGTTTTTGGAGAGCAATAGAAAAAATCAGTGAAGTTTTGGGGGGCTGGGAGGCACAAAGAAATCTTGACACCCCCCCCCCCTTTTAAATTATCACATGAAAAACTAAATTTGTAGTATATAACTTCAAGAGTCTTACTGGTATCACCATTTATTCCTTGTAAACAGTACAGGAAGCCTGGTGTAGTAGATTCTGAATAAGAGAATAGCAATTCACTAATTTCCCTTTAAAGACTAACAGAGACTTCCCAAACACAGCTTTGGCACACTGCTTAATTCAGTTGCTCCATGCTTTTATGAAGGTTTATTGACTATATAAGGATCAAATAAGGGGTAAGCTGAAATCAGAAACACAGTATTCATTCATTTAACTCTGCTATAGTAGAGCAAATTCAGGGTGACTCAAGGGACACAATGTCTTGTAAAACATATGTACTTAATATAAGGGTCATAAAACTTATTAAATTAAAAGCTAGGTTAAAAATAGGAAGAAAATTTATGCTGCTGTCTAAAATAGCAATAATTTCCCTTTGGCCTTTCCCTTTCTTTCTAATATGGGCTCTAGATTTTTTGAAAAATAGTCAACTGGTAAAATCTTCATTCTTCACAAGTGAATGCAAGTCACTATACCAGGTGAATTGCATGACTAATAATATAGCACAATAAATAGAGAAGGGGGGCTGCTGCCAACTGGAAGGGTATATTGCATCATTGTTGACCACACGTGAAAACCTGTAGGTGTTCATCTACTATTTAGGAGGAGACAGTGGGTCGCTCTTGGCCTAAAGAGCACAATGGAAATCCTTTTTGGCCATGAACTAAGGCCGATGAAAGCAGAAATTCCCTTTCATCGCTCCACAAAGATGCCCCGTTGCTGGTGGGATGCCAGCCAGGATGCTAGAAGAGCCTCTCATGTGAATGTTGAAGGGTTATTTGAACAAGTGCTCCAGGGGCTGTGAGACACCAAGAATCTCCTCCTGTCCTTGACAGATGTATCAGCAAAACTGAAGTGCTCAGATGAAGTCAGTGTAATTATCCTGCAGTGCTGCAGAATGACAGCAAAATTTAGCTCCTTCGATCAAGGCAACCATTTTCTATTAGAGATGTTGGGGAGGTGGGGTGGAAATAAAGCATTGTGACCTAAATCCTCCTCTCTAACCTCTAAGAAATCAAAGTGATGCTGGGCCATCCTTGACTTGTGACACTATCCAGATCACTCCTAGCTGAGAGCCCCTGTAATGTTTGCTCAATGGCATAAGTTGTTCAGGAAGGATGCAAAACCTCATGTGTGCTGGAATTTAATGCTTTTTCAGTCCCTTCTGGTCTATGAAACCACATAATCATGGTTTTTCTGTTGTTTTCTGAATTAAAAAGAAACAAACCCCAGAACACTGAAATAGTTTACTTTTTTAGTAACTATTTTTTCTGTCTTGGCCAAGGTGAGCTTGTTCCTCCCCCATGCCTGTCTGTTTTGTTGCAGTTTGCCATCCCCTTCTGAGTTGTTTTTGCATCATGGGATAACACAATCATCCTTGATTCTGATCCCCTGTGTGCTATGAACATCTACTTCTTTTTTTTTTGCACGCTGTTTAAACAGTTCTGCGCCCAAATCTGTCACCCATGACCTCATTAAGTTGCATTTAATCACACAGGGATGCCCATCAGGCCTAACCCCATCATTTCCTGAGGAATTTTCCCCTGATTTACTTAATAGCTCTCAAGCACTAAGCTGGAGACCTCCGGGTGCAGTTCCCTGTGCATGTCGGGTTACTGGCATTTATACTGTGTTTTAAATAAATAGTGTTTTGCAGGCACACTTGTTTTGAAAAATAAACTTCTGGGCAGAAGGAGCTAGTTCACATCAGAGCCAGATTGGTAGCGATTTGGCTTTACCCAGCAGATGGGAAGAGGTCAGGCTTTTTTTGGTGAGAGGGAGAAGTCACGCTTCCCCAAATAATACCTAGGATTTCACACCCCCCAGGGAGAAGTCTGAAGCCAAAGTGCTGGGTTTTCATGGGGGTGCTTTGGGAAGGACGGCATGGTAGCATCCCTGAAGTGTGGTCCTGGGACACCTCCAGTGCCATCCCAAACTTACCATGATCTCCAGCTTCAGAGAATATAGCTTTGTCTCTTTCTCACCCCTGTCTTCTGCTGGGGATGTGTTGGCCCACCACCTTCATCCACCTGTCAAAAGGTTTTCAGAGTTGGGCAGGTCTTCTGTGTGTGTCAATGTTTTTTTTCTCCCTAAATTGAAGGTATTTTTAGAGAAGTGAAGGTAGGAAGGCTAATTGTGTCTGTTTTTTATTCCAGGACTTTCTATGTGGTTATCACAAATCATTAGACACTGGCAGTGTCGAGGCCCCTTTGACTGCAAGTCCTGCATTGAGTTAACCAAGGGTGGACATGGACAGTGGTGGCAGCTTGCTGGGACAGCAACGGGACAGCTAACTTCAAGGTTGTTGCAGTTTCTCTGCTAATTCTGGGCTGGATTTGGGCTACCTCAGGTGGAGCTGCCCTGACAGATGGAAAGCCTGAGCAAAGCTGCAAAGTGGTGTTTGCAAAATGGTTCTCTGAGAAGTATGAAATGAAGATCCTTCACGCTCGGCATCACCAGGTATGATTTTGTGTATACATATAAAAATATACACACTTGTGTTTTTTATCCAGTGGTTTGCTTCTGAACGTTCTACTTTTAGGACCACCACTGTGTCCTAGTGTTGCATCCTCAGTTTTCCATTTGGTCTTTCACAAAAGACACTAAGCTTGGCAGCACAATATGCAGCCGGTTAAATTAATGCAAGTATTTTACTGAGAGAAACATTTCCCCCATGCAGTGTCTTCCACATTATGTTACTTTCCTGCAAGAGAGATCAGCTTGATCTCCAGCCTTCGAATAGCACCTTGTCCTGACATTTGCAGGAGGATGTATTTGAGAGCTGACCTTTCAATCCTGCTGGTAGGATCACAACACATTCACCTGCACCATGTTCGGTGCTGTTTCTTCTCTATTACGGAGCTGGGCCACTGTGATAGAAAATGGCAACCACATCACTGCCCTCTTTTCAACTATGGAGACAATTTGTTAGATGGATAAGATGAAATAACATGCAGTTGTTTCATTCTCTTTGGTTGTTCTCAGTAGCTGGCATTGTCTAAAATCACTACTGAAGTCACGCCTGCCCTGCGGTACCTCGGGAGGAGTTTTGTAATGATGGTTCTGATGGAGCCAGGTAGGAGGTGTGGGTGCTGTCTTGCTTATCAGATCAGAGGCAGTGTGTTCAAAACAAGGTGTTCAAACTTCTGAAGATACAGTCCTTTGAGAGCCCTGGGGCTGGGCTACAATACAAACCGTTTGTCCGTGGAAAGGGTCACCAATTAATTAGCAGTTTTATTTAAAAAAAAAATTAAACTGGCAGCCCTTCTGAAATTTAAGCACATTGTTCATGGTGTAATTATAGATGAAATATTAGAGAAGTGGACTAATTACACACAATGCACTTGAGCCCAATTAAAATAGCATCTGCAGTGAACGTAGGGGTATTCTCTTTCACTAATAAGAAATACTTTCTTAACAACAGAAAATAAAATAGCTAAATTGGATATGCAGTTGAGATTATAAATATCCTATTAGCATATAAAATGAGGATTAACCTTATTTAATCACTGCTTGCTTGATCATCAAAAGTCATGTTTCACCTCTATAATGTAGCTGTATCCACTCTGAAAAAAAAAAAAAAGTAGCATATTAATAAATTTAGCTAATTAGATGCTTTTTCTCATCTGCTCAAAGGAGCTGGTAGAGCAAACCGGCTGCCCCTAGCCACTTGGCTCTTCCTCATCTTAGGTGAAATTTAGGATTATTTTCAGGCAAGACCTATTGGTGAAGATGAAGGGCTTATCGTATAGATTCGTATATGGAGTTCTGGCCTGTATGGCTTAGCAAGAGCAATCATATCAAAGGAGAGTTTGAGACATGAAGCTGATGGGGAGGATAAAAGAGATAGGAAAGAAGAAAAGGACTTAAATTATGGATTTTATCCCCTGCAAAGTAAAGCTCTGCCTAAATATCACCATGCGAGGACCCATTCTAATTTCAGCTTATTGACACAGGGTGTCAGGACAACTTGGTTTACCTTGGGTCTGTCACTGTTGCTGTCCCCAAAAGCCAGCTGGCACTTGGAGGATGCTGCGCTGCTGGTGCAGCGGGGAGAGGTGCTACCCACCAGCTCTGTGAAAGGTGGCCAACGGGGCCAGAATGGCAAATGAAATGGTCTGACCTCCAACCTTTTCTAGGTTGGATTATTCAGCTGGTCTGGTAGGCACAAAAGGAAGAGAGCAGCTCTGAGCAAGAACGCAGCTTTGAGTCAATTATTTTGGAATATTTTTGGACAAGACCTGTAGGAAATGAGCCCTCTGGTATACTGCCTGCCATATTCGAGGATAGCTTGGCAGGTTTTGGAGCTGGTCTTATTGATAGAGTTGTTTTGGCTCTGGCTCCATCACGCTGCCCCTCTGCCAGGACTCTGTGTGGCACAAAATAGAGTCAAAGCAACGGTGGTGCAGGAGCTATCTTAGAAAATATATGCACAGTTTGATCTAAACCCATGCATCTCTGCTCCCTGGTTGTGTCCTGTTCCCATTAGCATCCATGTGAGGTTTCCTGGCACGAGGGCCAGTGGCTGATAGCTTGCAGAAGCAGAGTTTTAAATGTGCCTGTTGAAGTATTCCCAGAGGAAAGGCTTGAGCAATACCATCCTTGCTGGGCTGAAGCAGGGCCCCGCAGCACTGAGTTCAAGGACTGGTAGCTGCAATATGGGGCTCTTGGCTCCTTGGCTGGAGGTGGATGTTACCCCCTGTGACTTGCCTCAGCATCACCCCAGCTTAGGGACCATTTCAGCTTTGCTTTGTCTGTGTGTCTTCAGCTCTGGTCCAAGTGTGGACATTGCTATTAAAAAAAGAAAAAAATAATAAAAAAAAAAATTCAAAGCCCAGCCCAAAATGAGCCCAGGCCCAGTCTCTCTAAATGCTTGATACTGCAATGCTTAAAATTAATAAAGTGGTTGTCTCAGCCATAGCAATCGTGCAAATGGGGATGGAGGCATGGAAAGGCCTGTATTTATTTGCAGGTCCTCATTGTGGATTGTCCCCCACCGAGCTACACTGAAGCATCAGCTGTCCTCTGTCCTGGCCCTGGGCAGAAGTGTGAATTTCCCCCTCGCTTCCACAAACACTAGTCAAGTGCACCAAGGGATGGTGGCTCTATTTATCGTATTCAAGGAGCCGCAATTGGATGTTTCGCAACAAACTGGGCTCAGCCTGTGATTTACAGTAATGGGGAAGAGTCCTCTGCTGGCATGGCCCTGGTGTTGCCAAGTCTTTTGATGGTTGTAATGATTTTTCCTTACTGCCACAGCGCCTGGAGCAAAGTGTTCATAAGCATTTCAGCTTGTTGTTGTTGTTGGTAGTGGCAGCAGAGGGCTTTGTTTTCTTGTATTAAGAGCAGCTTTCCATCCCTTAGGGCAGAACAAAAGAGCTTGGAAGCATGTTCTCAGTGTCCCCACAAAGACTCAAAAGGCAGTAGGATTTTTTTCTTCTTTTTTTTTGTTTTTTAAAAGACACCCTCAGTTTGTTTTCCCACATTGGTTTAAGGCGCTCTGCCATGAGTCCATTTCTTTTCTTGCCTGATTCATGGATGCTGGCGATGGGCAGTAGTACCAGAAGCAGCAGCAGCCACCTCTGTGCAGCTCCTGCTGAGCTCTGCAGGACAGGAGGTGAGGAGACTACTGAATTAGGTCTGCAGAGTGATTTGGGCTGACATGGTAGACATACGCCTTTTGTTGCTGTTGTTCCCATCTTCAAATCTTATTTACTATTTGTGGTTTTAGGATTTAATAGAAACTTTTCTCTCACCTGGTAGGACAGGGTTAAGGGAACCAAAGTGTGAACACACCTTTAAATATTAAAATCAAGCTTACGATCCTATTTCAGTCCTACTCAAAACTCCCTCCTCCAGTGACTCCTAGCAGTGGCAGAGGCCACCTTCTCATTTGTGGCCTGCCACTTTCTCCCTCCTTTGCTTTTGGTCCTAGAAATCACATTCAGCTAAACCCTTCAGAGAAACACAGGAGGCAAATTGAAAGTGACTGGGAATAAAATAGACTTTGCCACGCGGGGGGATTTGAGGTGTTGCACTGTCAGGGAGGGCTGTGGGTGAAGTGACTGAATCCAGAAACATATGGAGAATGGAAAGGTCTGCGGGTGATCATAACATCAAAACCATGAAATAAAGTCAGCTGCCCAAGGTAGAAATGCAAGTTCAGGAACTCCGCTGCAAAGAAATGAAGGGAAATACAAAAGGGAACATGAAACATTTTTCTGGCTTTCCTGGCTATTCATGCCACGGGAAATCTCTCTTTTGGCTCTGGGTTTAAATTGTTTATGTTTTATTTTACTGCTGCTATACTCTTAAATCATGGTAATATTCCTAAGCATAGAAAAGATAACTCCAGTTTCTGTGGCAGGAGAGTTAAACACTGCTTTCAGTGTAGCTGCAGCCAAAATCCTTCCTTTTTTTCCCCCATCATGAGCATCAATGCATTAGGTAAACTCAACAATAATAGCAGCTTCTTGCCTTGACAAGTGGGCCAAAGAGTTAAAAAAAACCAAAACTGGCAGTTGACTTTTATCCATTTACATCCAATTAAGAGTAACTCTCGGAGTTGTTTTTCCTGCAAAGAGGGAAAGTTTGGAAAATAAAAAATCCCCAAGTGCCACAAATACGTTAGGTTTGGGTCCGACCTCCCAGCGAATGGCAGCTTCCCTTCAAAGAGATTATTCATCTCACTTCGCATTTAGCCATCAAAAATGAAGTCGCCAAATTTCCAGAAGCACTCGGCAGCTGGCAGCTCCCTTTGAGATCCTTTCTCCTGCATGTTCAGACCCCCCAGAGCAAGAGGAGCTGCTGCCCATTCTGTGCTTTGGATGAGGGGTGTGGAAATTTGGCCACTTCATTAAGATGCCTACATGGGGTTTGGACTTGTCTGCAAGCCTGGCCCTGGCCACCATGGTTGGTGGTCACTTCTGATCACTCCCTCCAGGTCTTCCATGGAGGTTTACACAGAAATTCAGCTTCACCTTAGAGCTGCTACATGATGAGTAAAGCATCTTATTGAGACACAGTGTCATTTTTATGGGGGGAAAGAAGAAACTGAGATGTTTTGGCAGTGGAGGGAGAAATAGGTCTTTCTCAAGAAGATTAAAGGAGCAGAGGTGGGGGGATTGACTTTTGGTGAGAAGAGAACAGGGCTCATCTTGCTGCCTCTGCACTGTAATTCATGGCTTGTTTTCAAGACCCATCGTACAATTTCTTCTGTAATGAGGGGGGGAGGACTTGGTGAAATTGTAAATGAGAATTACTTCAAGTGCTTTGAGGAAATATGTTCTTTCCCCATATTGCTCATACATTATTTCCACGTAGTTATGGGGCCTCGCATTTCCTGGAACTCTCATCCAGACCTTAATTCTCCCCACACGACATCCCTTTAAAATTGTGAAGCTCTCTTAATCAACCTTTGTATCAACGGCAAATTTGCAGTATGACCTAATTTGAAAGATGCCTCAAAGTGCTGACTCAAAGGTTTGGTGAATAAAGGCCAGTCATTGCTGCTGTGACACTAATGCGATGCAAAACAAAATTGAGTTGCATCAGCTGAACATTAGTTTGCAAAAAATATTAGTGACTGAAGCCACTTGCTGGTCATCTTTTATTTATACTTACAAGATTTATACTTTTTGGGGTCTGAAACGGCTCTAAAACCAACTTCTGGAAGAGACACACGAAAAGACTCTTTAATAGTGAAAAATCCCAGTCGGATCTATACATTTAAGCTGCATCATTTGCACTTCATAATCTTCTCTCTTTTATAGAGCAGGAGGCAGACACATTATTTTAGAACTTTTATTAAAATATTTATACAGCAACAGATGAAAATTCTCATCCTAATATGTCACTTTGCATTTTTCAGTTACGTTCCAAGTCTTTATCTTTTTTCCTTCTCTAATTGAAATGCAGCCGATACTCCTTCATTCTCTGGATAAGTAACTGTCTTAAAACAACCAGCAATTACTTCAGGACTTAAAGAAATAAAAAGGAAAGAAGGAATTTGGGTCAGAAAGTTTATGGGAAAACAAAGTCCCTCAAAAAGCAAAAAAGAACACCCACTGTAGCTTTATTTAGCTTCTCAACAAAGAAAACGTGGGTATAAATTATCGAGGTTTTTGCATTGTTTCTTTTTTTTTTTTTTTTTTTAATTTAGTTTCGTTTTTTTATGGAAACTTATTTGAGTTAGAACAACCTGGCTAGAGAGGGGCAGAGTGCATTTCTTAGTTGGTTTGTCAAATATTGGCTGCTAATTAACACTCAGAACAGTTACTTAAGAATCAGGGGTCTAGGGATGAACCAACTCAGCAGGAACTATTTTTCCCTGTGCCTTTTTTTAAATTTTAATTTTTAAACTGAAATGTCAATAATGCAAATCATCTAATATGTGCTGATAAAACATCTACGACTTTGCATCGAAGTGGCTGAAAACCAGACACACACACACACACACACACACACACACACACACAGAAGAAGGGAGACAGGCCATTAATTTAAAATTTAAAGGACCAATAAGTTTTTGATAGCAATGGGTTACTGTGCTAATGATTATTTAACTCGCTTCATGTTGGGTTAAGTATGTATGGCTATGTAAAGTGTAACGCCCTGTTGAAGTGCGACGACGAGAGTTTTGCCTCCGAAATGGTATATTGAAAGTGGGGGGGAGGAAAGCAGGGAGATTATAAAAACCAGTTACTATATGATAGCACATTTCAAGCAGTTGTGCAGCAGAAGCTGCTACAGCTAAAGAAGTACATTTTGCTACTGCAGGAAAGGAAAAACCCATACACAAACCCAACATACTTCCACATTTCTCCTCTGCTCCTTCTTGGGAGCTATTTTAGCACGGCTGTATTTATTGATGGTTGCAAGTACAGAGAAGGGAGCACAGCTGGATATTTTACCTTGTTCGTTATTCTCCTAATTATTCTCATCCTTTTTCTTGTTTATGTTATTTTATTCTATTTTATTTTTAATTTTTATATTATATTTTATTTTTTCTTCAGGTGTGCATTTCCATGATAAGATACTGTGAGGTTTGGGGTTTGTGTCTTTCGAGCTTAAAGGGATATCTCTATATATTATTCAACAAAACCGTGATAGTTCTTCTTCAGGTAAAAGGCAACACCACTTATAAGTTTGGAGAGCAAGAAAAAAAAATTTGGAAGAATAGCCATAAATGTTTGAATCCCTATAAATTATTTGCAGACCCTATTTTTACTCCATCATTCTTGATGTTTGGGGGTTTTTGTATTTATTTCATCTTCTAAAGGGCTTGCACTTGCTAAACCTCCCCCATTTCGGGTTGTTAGTGCTTTATGTGGCAGATTCCTTAGCAGTAGTATGTAAGTGCTGCCATTTGTGAATATTTTGTCCTTCAGCCCTCCTAGAAAGGTGTAGGTAGGAATGCTCTAAACCTTGTAACAGTTGCCTGTGGAGAGAAGATGGCAAAGTAATGGCTAATGATCTGGAAGCTAGCTGGACTTCGGAGACAAATACTAAACATAATCAATATATATACATATACATAAAAAAAGAAAAATATATTTTTTTTTCCTAAAAAAGAAAAAAGAAAAAAAAAAAGGCAATGAAAATTTATGACCTTAACATTCCTTCAGGGTCAAGCAATTTATCAAATTCTCTCACTTTCTGGTTTCAATTACACAGCTATTGTGGAAGGAACTTATTTTAGCAGGTTCATTTGCCTCAGTAGGGAATACAGGACTTTGGCCTAATGCTTCACCTTTAGTGCAGGCCATTTGAGCCTTAGAACAAATACCAATCATCACTCTTTGGAAAAAAAAGAAAAGAAATCTGCATCGGCACGGCCTATTGGAATGGGGTTTCTGTCAAGGTAAACGGTTGTCGGCAATGACTGTGGTAGAGTGGCGATAAATCCCATTTTATTGCTGAAAAATTCCAGCTTCTCTCCATGCCTGACAGCTCCCCACATTCTCGTACCCATTTGGGCAATTTCTGCACTATGTCCATCTGGTTCTTATTACCTCTCAACCTGCCAGTGTCTGATCCAGAAAAAGTGCAGGTCAAAAACAGGGGAAAGAAACCAAGGTGATGGACAAAACAGAAAGAGAGTGATTGAGAGACCGAGCTGCACTCCCTGCTCCAAAAAAAAAAACAGGGTTTGGGAGGAATAAACAAATTTTAAGGGAGGTTACCGGCTTAATTATGAAGTTGCCAGCTACGTCCTTACAATAGAAAATTAAATAGGTAATAATCCACACATTCTAAGCCTCAATAATACCATTGAATATTTGGTGTTTGCCCAGGACACTAGCGACACCTGCCTAAATAAAGCCTTTCAGGAGAAATGGGAGAAGTTGAAACTTCAAACCCTTGATGGCCAGAGGCCTGGTGGACCCATGGAGTCTGCAGCCTTTGCCACTGCACGCCTTTGGCGCGTTCGGGAGGGTGGGATTTGCCTCCAGAGGATGGCTTTGGGGTTGCAAATTGTTGCAGGAGGTCAGCCGAAGTATAATTAAATTGTAAATTGGAAAGAAAAAAGGGAAAGTTAGGTTAGCTCCTTGTGACAGGAAGAAAAAATAGAAAAATCTTCATTTCCATGCAAGTTATTTGCACACTGCTGAGTCCAGACCCACTTTAGTAAGTTCAGTTTCTTCTCAAAACCCCCTATAATAAGTAGAGGGAACGTTTGGCCTTTTTTTTCTAATTTAAAAAGCAAACAAATTATTCCAGGACAACTGAACTGTTATTAAGCTAAAATCAAAACAAAACAACAACACAGGAGCACTTATCTTTTGCTCTTCTCCCAGTAAAAACTATATTGCATGGTATTTGTCAAGGACCCACTAGTGTTGTTGTGAGACATACCTTGATCCACCAACTCAACCTCCCTTCAAGGGTCTTCAGTGATAACTATAATTCCTGTATTTATTTTACCTGAAACACCTCATATTCCACCTAAAATGCTGCTTGCTGTATCTTTTTCCCCAGTAGAAGCTCACTGCTCTGGACCTGTGATTTGTTAGCTTGACACAGCCTCTTCTCCCTTTTTCCTGAAGATTAAACCTAAAAGTTGGAGCTTTTTCCTATCCTAAAGGTCTGACTGAATTCCCAAGAGCAGAAAAATTTGGAGGATGCCCTAACATTTGCTTTGTGATCCTTGGTGAGCAGGGCTCTTGAGCATTCCATGTTGGGCACTTCACAGAGGGAAGGACATGCTGGTAGGTGTAATGGTCTGATCCAGCATAGAAAGGCTAGAAGTTGTGATTGTGGCATTATATTAGGAATTACGTCCCTGTTGAGGAACCGGTTGGCTCCCAGAAGCTCAAACTGGGGCTCCAGCAGCAAAACAACAAATGGGTGCAATTCCCAGCGGAGCTGCAGGAGCTTGTTGGCACTGGAGGAGGAGATAGGACAGAAGATGAGTAGGAAGCAAAAAGTGAGGAGAGTTCATATTCTTACTCCAGAATGGGTCACTTAGAAATGCCACATGTAAAATGTGACTAACCACCTGTCCTTGCAACTTCTCCCTCCACTGTTGATGTATCCATTTAAAATAAGAATTTGGGGGGGGGGGGGGGGAAGTCCTCCTCCCTGTTACCTTTTGGTGTTGGTAATGGTGCTGAGAAATCTGACAGCCTATGGTTAGTATTTGTTTGCATGTGTCATGCATTAAAGAAATAGTTTTGTTTTGTTTTTTTAAGTATTTTATTTTCTGCACACCTTTTCCTTTATTCAGTTGTGGAGGGGAGACTATGCAGATTTACACACCAAGCTAGAAGAGCATGGTCTGAGGTGCCTACGAAAACCTTTGCTGGAAGAACTGCTCCCAACCACCCCTTTCGATTTACTTATGAAGCCATTGAAAACAAAAGAGGCTGACGACAGGGGAAGCCCCAACTTTGACAATAAAAATATGTCAGCATGAAAATGGTTAATGGTGAGTATTATAGCTTCAAAAGAACCCATTGGCTACCCCTAAAGGATGCCCTGCAATTGTTAAACTCATCAGATGCAACTACCCCTCAGCTAGCCCTTACATTTGTCTGGCTAACAGTAAAAAAATACTATAATAAATCGGTAACATATGTTGCCAGACAAGAATAAGTGATATAAATAAAGAGTCAAGAGACATAGCCCCTCAAGAACAATGTGTAAAGATTTAAACTTTCAATGTATTAGTTAAGCTAGGAACATTTTAAGATAACTTGAAAGCGGCGTACTGTTTGTTTATATCATTCCTTCTCTTTTTTATTTTTTTTTCTTCTCTCCAGATTGCATTTTAAATCAAAATGTTCTCCATGACTGACTGCTTTGCAGCACTAGGGTAAGTCCCATTTTTCCACAGCTTAAACAGAAATATGCCTAAGAAATCTATGCCACAAAGGCATTTTGTTGGGTTTTGTTTAGGAAATAAACATGATGTTGTTGGGAAGACAGCTTCTATTTTTTTATTTTCTGTTATTTTCTTTTTTTTTTTTTAAATCCAAATATATGAAATAGTGCATTTGCAAACAGAGCTGCTATCAAGAAAGCCAATTTTTCATGAAGGTGACAAGTCTCCAAACTTGTAATAAATTATCAGCAGCAACGTTAAAAAAGAAAGTATAAACCAAAATATGCTTTGAGACTTGGCTGGATATTTTATTTATCTTTTTCTTTATTGAGACATCTTTTGAAAAATGGCATAAAATAAATAGTTTTACAAAGCAACAATATAATCAATCTCTAAACGAGAAGATAAATCAAGGATTTCATTAACTGCTGGTAGCCAGTTTAAATTGTAGTCTTGTCCATAATGTCTATCTATCTATGTATGTCCAAGTTATATTAAAAACCTTTAAATGGCTTTGTAATATCAGCTACATCTAGCTATTATAATAATTAATGATACTGTTTTATAAATCAATATATGTATTCTTGATAAATTCATATCCAGTTAATGGTGTAATTTAAATAAAAAATTAATGTAATAAAGGACATACTGGAATAGGCAGGAAATCTTTAAAGGTTAAGAGGCAAATTTGTCTAAATTCTTTTCTTTGTACCTATTTTTTGAGAAAGCCTCCATTGAAATGCAGCTGATAGCAGGCTGGCTCTTCGGATCGCACTCTCGCCATTAGTTTTGTATTAACAGTGCTCGGTGAGTTTTTGCAGCCAAAGGAAAGGGGAAAGCTCCTTCAGCAAAATGAATACTTCCCTCCCTCATTTCTCATCCCACCGAAAACAAACAAGCAAAAGAAAGAAACCACTCCAGCATTTGACCAGAAACAGAAATGGTATAAATGCTCTTTTTTACCGTTCCCTATTGATTCCATATTTGTATTATTGCAGGGAGATTTTGCTTATTCTATACAGTGTAAAAAAAAAAAATAAAAAAATAAAAAAATTGAATATTTTGTTCCAGGCATGAAGTGCATTTGGAGGAGCTTGGAAACCCTGCAGACTGTTCAGTGTAATACAAAGCTGTTCTTTATCTCTTGTTTTAAATACAGTTAATCCCGTTTATTCAGCAAACACATCTAAGAGCAACTTGGAGGAAAAAAGAAAAAAGAAAAAGCTGGAAATTGCCTTTTTATATTTGCAGTGGTGAGAAACCATGGCTCTGTTCCTTTGCTTTTATTTATAGTCAGTAACCACAAAATGTATCTCTAACAATAACAGGGGATTTTAATAGGCAATATTAATTGTTAGGAGAATAACTTTTGATGTTAAATGTTTCAAACAAAAGCCCGCTGCCTGTTTATACACCAAATTTGTCTGAAGAATATCTTTTCAAAATGATGCAAAACATGACACTTTGTCATCCACACTGACATGGTACAGAAATGTCATTTTAATCCATCGAGTTGCTGTGTTTTTTTGGAGGTTCTTTTCTGAACATTGCTCTGCCTTATTTAGAGCAGCAGTGATCTGCGCAGTTTCTTTTGACACTGATGGGTATTTCGAACCCCTTACGCCGAGGGGAGGGAGGGAGAAAAAGGAATTTGCTGCCAGTCACTGCGGTGATCCAGCTCCTTAAGCCATCGCTTATTTGCTAAAAGTTTACATTTCAAATGCTCTTGAAATTTAAAGGTGGGTTATCTGAAGGCTGAAGGAACAAAATAGAGGAAGGACGATTACTCTCGTGTGTTACAGCCTACCAGAGTATCGGTAATATAGCCATTTAAAATGCATTTTGTTTTTCGATGCAGCTAGGAGCAAGAGATACACAGCCGTTCCTAGAAGGCTTAATTTAGGCTTTATAGAAAAAACATCAAATGGCAGCTTACAGTAACACGCTGAAATACATTATACATTTTAAATATCTTCATTTGGAAACACGTGTTATTTGTTCCCCCCCCTTCCTGGAATCATTAACGTGCCTCTCCCCAGACAAAACAAGGACAAGCCCCATCCTTAAAAATTATCTGCCTTACAGATCACATTTCCAGGCATGTTCCCTGCTTTTTATTACTCTGGATAACCTCTTAATGCTATCACAATTTTATACTTGTTAAGTGGACATCTTCTGTATATTTAACTGCAAACAAAGTGACTTCATTTCAGAGGGCGGGGGGAAGTAGAAATGCATTGGGATGATTAGAAACATAAGTTTCTATCTTCTGTCACACCAGCCTATCAATTATTCAAAACCCTACTAAATTTAGATGTCTGTTCCTAAAACGTTGTTTGCACTCGTTCCCTGGGAAGATGGAAGCGGCTGATAATTTGGCTAAATTATGCGTTTGAGCCCAATGGTTACAAACGAAAGCCTTGAATTCGGCAGATTTATTTGCTGCCGCTGAAATTTCTTGGTGGCGACAATTCGGGGCTGACTCCTTCAAGGAGCAAATCAAGGGGTGAGGCGGTGCCCGCAGGTATTTACGTGGACCAAACCGCACGGTTACAGCTAATAAAATGATGCATCGGTGACAGGGAGGGAGGTTTTGCCCATCAGATAGGGACCAGCTATGGGGGACGAAAGGCCTAAAGCAGCCCCTGAGGTGCTTGGTGCCCCAGGCAGTCATTACCTGAGCGTAAAGACCAATAAAAAGGGAAATGATTGCCATTACAAGATGAGCTGTGAAGGATGCGGCGGCGTGGATGACGCTGGGTCGGGCAGGGCTGAACGTGTTTGCCCCATCCCTGAAACACCGGAGCGAGCAAAGCCTGGCTGCTGCGAGGGTGTAAAACATGCTCCTTTTTTCCACGGTGTCAGGGTGTGATTGGCAGCAAGTCTCCACCAAGCATGGGCGTCCTCTCATGTGCACCAGTCGCAGGACGCAAAGGGGGAGTTTTGTTTATAATAGATAGACTGACAAATAATGCCACCTCTTTGCAAAGCCATGTTAGCAAGGGTCCTTCGCAGCAGCAAGCAAACCTCCACTTGGTTATCAGTGGCAGAACCTCCTTTCCTAGAGGAAACGGTATTTTTGGTGGAGATAATTCAGCCGATATCGCAACAACGGAGGGGGGCGAAAAGCTGCAGACCTTGTACAGAGGCAGAGACGTGCCTCCAGTAGCCCTGTGCGGGGTATCACTGACTGCTTGCACTGGGAGATTTCAAGGTGCTGAGCAAAACACGAGGAGTGGAAAGAAATGCTGCCGACTGTGAAAAAGAAACAAATAAATAATACAATAAAATACAAGCAGCAGAAACACCACCCTTTCTTTTGCAATGACAGTTATTAATTGCCAAAATACAGACGGGGGGAAAAATACTGTCTATAAATAATAATAATAAAAAATATATTTAGAAAGCAAAACATTTCAGCAAACAGAAAGCAAATTGAACAAGCCCTTGTGTTGTCCCCCCCCGCACCACCTCTCCAGTCACACTGCTGAGAAATGTATTCCCATTTTTACAACTCCAGCATAAAGGCAGGCAAGTGGGAACGGGGAGGGAAAAAAACAAAACAAAACAAAAAAAACCCCAAACAAAGGACACGCGAGCACTTTCATTTATTTTGATAATCCTCCTCCTGCTCCAGAGCGTTTTGCTGTCTTTGTCAAAGTGAATGACAACAATTTGGCCAACTCTCTCTGAGCTGCACTCAACAGTGACAGGCAAATTATCAGAGGCCCTGCACTCCTTATTATCAGAGGAGAAGTCATCAGGAGGACGTGCGGAGGATCCCTCTCCCCTGTCACTATTTGTCAGTGGGACAAGGGCCACTGCTATGGGTAGCTGACAGGTAATTTCAACAATAGCAATTACTCCTATTACTGGTGTCATAAACAATTCGCCCAAGGCATGACAATAGCAAAGCTTTATAATTCAATGCCATATAAATAAATGCCAGCAGGTAACAAGTAATTTAGCTCCAATCAGGCCTTGGCCCTGGCATTAATATTGTTATGGCAAGAAAATGGAAAATTGAAAAAATTCAATATGTTAATGAATTAAGAGGGGTTCAAAGGCTAAGGGAGGGGAGGACAAAACCAAATGCAAAAGACACAAAATCACGCTTTCAGAATCATCACAATATATAAGTACATTAACTTCTGTAAACTTATAACTAGTTTTTGATATAAAACGTGGTCTAGCTATGCTGCCTTCCAGGTCAGGGCAAAACACACACAGGAACCTGAATCCCACCCCTTGCCTCCATGTACCACATTGCAAACAATGTGTATGAAAAAAAATAAACTGAATGTAACCGTTTATTATAAAGAGAATCATATTTGAAATGTTATGCAAGACAGAGATTTAACAGAGGTTAAAGGTTTATTTGCAACTCCCTTGCTTTATTGTCTACTTCTTGCATTTATTTAATCTTTTTTAAACAAGGTTTGTTAAATCATTGATTCTTATTTATCAAGAAGAAGGATTTGATTGTACTTTTTCTCTCCTCAAATGCCCTTCATAGGCCACAACACCCCCAGCACCCCTGTGAAAATGCTGATCTGCACCAAACCAGCCAGAGTTCCAATATCTCCAAGTCCAACTTCTTGATCAACCCAATTTGCAATTTTACTATTTGTCCAGCAAGACAATGTGACATCAGGCTGACAGCAGTAAGAGAATTTGAAAATCTCTAATTAGGAGAGCTGCGGAGCAATTAACGTATGTCAAATTTCACTTCATCAAGTGCCACTCTAATTTTCCCACTAAAAATTAATGGACTTTTTTTTTTCCCCTTTTCTTTTTGTATGTATGTGTGTGTATGTGTGTGTGTGTGTCCCCTCAAGGCAATGTTGATTCAAATCTGCTCAAGATGCAGCGTTGCACAGCTAAGCATCTTCTTGATTACAACCCGCCACACTTCTAACTGCTTTCATTCTCACTGCCACAGACACTTTGTCAACAGTCAAATTACGCCATGCTGATAACAATGCATAATGGTCTTCCTCAAAGGAGGCTCCTGTCATGGAGCAGCCTTTCATAAAAACCGACCAGTTTCTTCTCTGGGAAATAGATCTGGCTGAAAAAATAATGAAGTTTTTTGTTGTTTCAGCATTGGTTGCAATGTAATTTTTGTTGTTGTTATTATTTTTCTTTTTTCCCTCTTTTTCTTCCCCTCTTTTTCTCTCCCCCCTCATGCTGTAATTTATTTATTTTTGAGCTCATCTGAAATTAAGGCAGGGAACTGTTTGAAGAGCTATACAGAATGGAAAATATTTATAGTCACTGTTTGTACAGGCTTTGCTTAACCACTTTGCTCCAAGACATTTTCAAGAGCAACATCCTCCTCCCAATACCACTCATTTCTTTCTCCTTTTTCCGTTTTCAGAAGGTGCAGGGCAACATCTTTGCATAAGCACAAGCCCCGCTGACGTCAATGGGAGTTTTGCCGGAGCGAGGGCTGCGCGCCTTTGGCCCGCTGCTATAAACACATTGGGACTTTCTCTTTTAATGGATGGTATTTAGATTCTACGCGGGGCTTGTTTAACATGCACGTTTGCCAGAGTCCTCAAACATCGCAGGGCACGCAAGACAAATTGCCTTTTTGTCAGAGCAATGTGGAGGGCAGGAAAAAAGCACCGAGCTGTCCCAGCTAGTTTTTACCTTCCACTCCCTGCTCTCCCCCTTCTCCTGGGAGATCAATAACAGCAAAAGCCACAGGGTGTCATGGGGCAGGATTTCCAACAAGTAGAAGCACAATTAATAAGAATAACATACCCTAAAGATATATATATATATATAGAGATATATATATATATATTTTTTGCCTTTAAGGTTTAGAGTTTAAATATAGTTGTCTGCTCACAAACCTGGGGAGAAGCAGGGGGGTTAGCACACCCAGCCCTGTCTGTCACTGGGCTCATTGCTGCTAACCACCCCAATGATACGGGCAGGGCACGTACGCCTTGGTGTGCGTGCCTCTTGTGTTTGATATAAAACAAAACCAAAAACATACGTTGCCTTTTATCTGAGCCATTTTTCCATCAATAACTTCTTTCTTGCCACAGATAAATGACTGATGTTGCAGCACCAGGTAACGTGGGCCCTGCTCCACCCGATACTTTCCTCTAGCCTCCCCGTTTATATCCACCCCCTTCCCTCCAGGCATTAATATTTTGGCAATTAACTCTCTCCTGCCTATTTAGAAATGGGAGATTTGGGGGTATTTGGTTACCGAAGCCTGGATGTTCCCCTCTTTGTGTCCTCCAGCGAGGACGGAGAAACAAGTCCTCCCCCAACAATACAGCCCGTCCTCAAGCATCCCCAGACCGACAGCACGGCGGCCACCGGGCCTGCAGGTTAACACACGTGTAAGTGCACTTTCTTTCTTTCTTTCATGTCCTTCCCTAAGCTTTAACAATTATAATGCTGCTTTTAAACATTATACTTTCCCTCAACACCCCCTCCTTTTATTTTATTTTATTTTAGTGGGGGGAGCACAAAAAATGCTGCGATAAAAATAATAGGCAGGGCCATAAATTAAAGAAAGAAAGAAAAATGTGATTATATAACGCATCCTGTGGTAATCAATTTTACCTCCAATATCTGCTTTTGTTTTCAAAATGCTAAATAAACAATACATAATGCATCCCTCATCAGCCAAAACCATGAGGGCTCTGTGCTCAAATAACAGGAAACATATTCAATTTTCCTAACAGAAGACAGTTCATTAAGCTGTGCCACATCAAATAAAACTTTAATTTCTCCAGCATCAGAGTCGCAATGAAAGCAATTGAGGAAGATGAGCCATATGGTACTTCTATCAGCAAACACATATTGCTCATTCCCCCAAAGTTTTCTAATTCTGCTCCCCAGACCTGTGTAATATAGATAATGTGCTCTGAGCGCAGCAACCATGAGCTATCTGGTGTACACTTCTAATACTGTATTTAATGGGAAATAATGAATCATAAAAGCCTGCAGAAGACGGCTTTTGCTAACCTAAATCTCAGCTGTAATTTCATTGTTCTGTGCCTAAGATGCTGTTTGCCCTTTTCAAACAACAGCAGTTGAACATAATTATGCTGCTACAAACCTGGGCTGCAAAAAGAAAGCCTTTCTATTATAACCAAGTTTTTATTAACTCTTGAAACCCTGAGCTTGGGGCAACTGCGGGCAGAGAGCTGCCTGTCAGGTCTCAGGGTTCATTAAAGCACACGTACGTGTGTATCTCGATTTCCAGCGTGTAGCCCCACAAATTAAATTGATGACTCTCACATCAGGCCAAAAATGCAACAGGAGAAGTCTATGAAAAATTAGGAAATCTGCTTGACATCAGGAAATCCGACACTTGTCTGCTCTAACATCTGTAAGTGCCAAAGCCGTATAACCTAGAAAGAGGGGGATTTTTTTTTAATTAAAAAAAAAAAGGTAAGTCTATTTTTCTTCTTCTTGCCAGATATAAAAATTAAAGTTAGTGCTTTGAGTAAAGAGCCCTCTAAACTTTATAGTGTTTATCCTCTGTTTATAAATCCGTAATGATCTATTTAATGATATCATAAGGTTAAAAGTTAAACAGTACTCTATTTTCTCTGTCTTTTTCTCCCCTGCCTCTTAGAAAGTAACCTGTGTATCTCCAAGAGAGGATCGGGGTTGTTTTCTGAAGAAACCTATAGGTAAAGAGACACCCATATATTCACATGGGGGGATTCATAGAGGCAGGGACAAGAATATAAAGGTATTATTTTGATGTGATGAGCCCTGCTTGGAAAATGTCTTTGACTCATCTGAAGTAAGCCTCTTTCTTTCCTCACCCCCCCACCAAATACGGGGCTAATTTAAAACATTGTCTAGATATGCTACTTATACATATTGAAAACATATTTTAGTGGCTGTGTTTGTTTTGGCAATATATGAACCAAAAAAACCCCAATTAAATTAAGAAGAGCGACTTTTAAAAGTTAGAGATTGCCTTTTAAAAGCTTATTAAAATCAGCATGTTAGATGTCTGTCTTTGAATTAGCTCAGAGGCTTGATTGCTTTCATTAAAGCTGCCTGTTTGGGTGCTGCTTGGTGAATGTTCAAGTCTGTTTTTTTCCCCCCTTCTCCCCCCCACCCTGAGCTGCTTCTTGCTACTTGTCAACTTGGATTTTCCCTCCAAATTTGAAAGCACAACTCTGATTTTTCCTCAAGAAGCAACAGCCACCCTCCCCCCGCATTGCTAAACACCACGAGAAAAATTGCCAGCAAACCCCAGTCAGAGACCAACAGGTAAAAATATATATACATACTAAAAAAATACTAAAATAAAAAAGAGACACCCCCAAAACACGCACCCTGACCAAAGCAACCCCTCAAAAAACCCCACGCCAAGCCACCAAAAAAAACCAAGCGATCACATTGCTCATAGCCCATGAATGCCTTAAAAACAAATGTTTAAACAGGTTTTTTTTTTTTGAAGCAGCGGCAGAAAACCTCTGCATGCTCCAATGGGTTACAATAACAATGCTCTATTGCAATGTAAAACAAGCTGGAGGAGAAAAAGGTGCTTTTTGTTACCATTTTATCAAAGCTGTTCATCTTCTAGCTGCAGGCAGCATTTTGCTGGAATTGCAGATATTTCTCTGTCCGGGCTCCTTTGTTTGTGCATCTCATTTGCATATATTTATCTCCAGCTGAGGGTGCTTTCAGCTCATTAAGGCCTCCCCTCGCATTATTTCATAAGCCAGCTGCTGGGAGGGATTTCACCTGTGGTGACTGAGAAAAGAGGGGTGAAAAAACCAAATTCTTCATAAAAAAGAAAAAGAAAGAAAGAAAAAAAAAAAAGAACAACAAAACCAACAAAAACCAACACAACCAAGGAAATCTTCTGACTCTCTTCCCCTATAAATGGGCACCATTTGTGTTAAACAGCCTCTTGTCATGATAGATGCCTCCTGGGGTCAGGGGGGAAAGTTGATTTGAAGGTCAGCAGTAAAACAACAGACAAACCAGACGCCAAACTGGTTCCTTAGCTGTCGGTGGGAGCAGCGGTACAACCAGGTCTTGAACCTTTTTCAACCTCTAATAAAACAGGGGAAGAATCTGAAGTGGAGCAACCAGGCCCCAGAGGAAAAAAAAAAAAAACAACAAAAAAACCCCAAAAAACCCAACCCACAAATAATATCAATATCGAGCAGCAACGGGAAACAACGGGGCAGCTCTCGGCATTACGGCCATGCCGCTATTGTTTCAAGAGCTGGGGAATTAATTCCACTTATTTATTTAAGGCGTGTCAACTCGCTGCCTAAACCTGTTTTGGTGTCAAGATGAATAAAACTTTTATGGCTCATAAAATAGAGCCATTCATCTCAATGGTCTTTGTGGTGCCTGGGTTGTTGTTTTTCCCCCCCCCACCCCCCGGCTCCTCCTGGCAGGCTGAGCTGGGCCAAAATCTCGGCATCCCGGCACTACCAGCTTGCTCATAGGAGCAAAGAAAATTTGGATGGGGCATCATGAGCTAAAGTTCTGGGTTTCATTACAGATGGTAGATGTTAATTCATCATAATCATGCAAAGCACCCCCCCCCCCCCCCCAATGCACTTTATCCCCATTCTAAAACCTACAATGAATTTACGTCATCTATATGGAGCTTTGGACCAACAGGTAATAAAATACAATAAAGTGTGCTTTTTATCAGGAAAAAAAAAATCCCATTAATTATAGTTCATGACTGCTCTAAACCAAATGTTCAAATAGTAGTTGGAAATGATGCATAAAATCTCAGCATGTTCTGATAGGTTATAGAGTCAGTGGTTTATTGCAATGTAAAACAAGCCACAGGAAGAGAGGGTGGTTTTGTTTACCATTTTCATCAAAGCTGTTCATCATGTTGATATACTTATGCTATATCGTGACCCCTACGTACGTTGCATTTCATTTATTTATTTTCCAGGTTGTTGCCACTTTTGCTGCCTTCACCTGGGAGAAGTCGAGTAATTCTCCAGCCCCTTTCAAATACGCCTCATCTGCACCAAATTTCTGCCGACAAACCAACCGATAGATACAGACGTAAGAAATATTTATTATCATCAGGTAAGGTTTTCTTTTTACTTAATCTGAGGCAATTAGTACCTGAATAAACACAGACTAAGTAATCTACCTCCTCAAAAGGTAATTAGACTTGAAAAGAGCCGTTCGGCTCTACCCAAGGAAAGCACAGCTCTGATTAAAACACTTTGGAGATTCGCTTTCATCCTTATTCCCTCTTGCCCCGGAAAACCTTTTATAAAATCCCTATAACTTTTAATTTCTCCCTGTGCCAAACCCAGGGGCCGGTCTCAGCCGTTGCCGCCCTCTTCTCCTTCCCCCCCTCCCAAAATCTTTAACCCCGCTTCTCATTTTTCTTTGCCTCTAATCTAATCACTAATTCCTTGGCTTGGCCAAATAGTTAAAAATGTTAAGTGCTGCTCGCAATTCCTGCTGCCTCCCCCTCGTATCTGTCTCTGTTTATGGAACGGGCCCTGGTTTCCTCCTGCTCTTGTTCAGCTGTAGGTCTGCAGGTCAGGAGACTGTAAATACACACAGCGCTGCCCCAACCCATAAATCTGAGCAAAGGGCAGCCTTATATATTCAGATAAGGGGTGCAAGGGGAAAAAAAAAAAGGGGGAGAAAAGGAAAAGAAAAAAAAGAAAAGGAAAAGAGGAGAACAAGCAGACTCTGTGGTGGAGGAGGCGCTTTGCTAGAGACAAAACCCACGGTGCCAGCAGGCGCTGGGGTAGCCCTGCGGGGCAGAGAGAGGGAAGCGCCTGCTACCTTGCAGGATGTGCCAGCCAGGGATGAATCTAAAATGTTCGCCCTTCTCCCACCCCTCCTTGCTTATATATAAATCATCACAAAATGCATTTTATTACCTTTGGGGCAACGAAATTAAACAAGAGATTTCAATGGCTTTCTCTCCTCCAGACCTTTGTTGGTCTATTTTCTCCACCTCCTCTGCCCCGTTTTATTTCCAGCACCTCCAAAGCTTTCAAGGGAACAGTCCCCCCCTGTTATTGCTTCTCAGTTCCAAGGTCTTAGAATAAATAACATTGTTATTACTCACTTCACCAATTTCCAAGAAGAAATATTGCTGCAGCAAATGCGAGCAGCACTAATATTTGCAAAGTGATAAATGGATTGTTACATACCTTCCCGTCTGTGTGGCCTCCAGCCATCCTCCGGCCGGCTACATCCCTCCTTGGGGTGAGAGGGAGGAGGGTGCCTTTGAACTTAGCGGGGTCCAGACACTTAGTGCCTTGCACGAGAGCCTGCCCCTGGCCCCCTCCCTTGCCCTTGGATGGAGAACCACAGTGAATACCTGAGGTACCAGAGGTATAGATGCTTGGCGGAGTGAAAGCTGGAAAGATGTATTCCCAACTGCCACCTCGCTCACTGTTCCCTAAATCTCATTAATTTGCATGAAATTCTCAGCAAACTTTCTTAACCAACGTTGAGGTCAGGGAGGTGCCGAGGCAAGGAACAGTCTGCTGGCCTCCTCACCTCAAACCTGGTGGCTCACTGCATCATTTCTGAGCTTAAAAAGACGTGATAAACAGAAAATTCACACTCGATAATTAAAAACAAATAAAATTGAGGAATCTTTTTAAAGTAGCAATTTTATCTAGCTTTAAGACATAATTTGGGCTGCTCAATTTTATTTAAAACAAAATTACCAAGCCAAATTATACCTGGGACACAAATCATGCAGTAAACATTTTGTATGTATGGTAATTAAGATAAAAGCAAACTGTGTTGCTTCAGACCCACAAAGAGTAACCTGCTGACATTCTTCTGACCAAGCCTGTTGCATTTCCAGGCTGCAGTCCACAGGTTAGTGGCTGAGAGGGTTTGGTTGACAAGTTTGAATTCCTTGGCCAGGGTGAGTGCCTCCACCTGAGGTTATCCATGCACCAGAGGGGATGTAAAAGCTTGTTCTTCCTGCACAGAGCAAAATTCAGATGCTCTGCAATCATCCTCCCCCTTTCCCTAGTGCTGGTGTAGCACCGTCTGTGTGGCTGGGGTACCACTAGGAGAAGGGGTGACAGCATCCTTCATCACGCTGGCCTCCCTGGTCTTTTCTCCCTATAATTCCTCTCTGGGAATTAGCTGAGCCCTCACTTCTTACAAAACTGTCAGAAGATAGGAGACACTCACTGGCATGTGCAGGCTTTGCATGGAGGTTTAATGCAGCATTATTGGCATCTACGTGGTGCCAGCTTGAGATGGGAGGAGGTGACGGGTACCTGCAAAGGTCTCAGCAACCCAAGGTGAAGGTGTTGGCATGGTCTAGCAGTCCTGATATGTGGGTAAGTCTGTGCTCAAGGGGATGGGGAAAGTGGTAGGCTGAAAGGATGGGGCTATCTCTCTCTCTCTCTTTATATATATATATATATATATATATATATGTATATGTATATGTATACATATATTTTTTTCTTTTCCTGAGGGGTACCTTGTTCCATGTAAGAAAGAACAGAGAGCTAATGCAAGGATTGCAGAAGGAAAATCACCCAGAAACTGCAGGCAAAGGTATGAAAGAGTCAAACCAAAGAGGTGGCAAAAATATATCCAACAGTTTTTCCTCCTGACCAGGATAAATACCATATTATCTTTTATTTTTTTTTGCTTTTATAAGATGAGAAAAATTGAAAGGAAGGCCATAAGTTACAGATAAGGATAGAAAGTCCTTTGCGATGGGCTCTCAGGCAAAACACATACAGTTCAATAGTATTACTAAAAAGTGATATTCTGTATTGGTTTCTAATCAAAGAATTAAGGTACAAACCATCCATAATACTCCCTCACGCATGTGGTATGTTGTCTGTATGTCTGTATTTGTACATGTGTGTACATATATATATTTATTCGTGTGTACCTGTATACATATGTATACAGTTGATGCCTATTTAGAGCTGTATAAATGTACACACATTAATATGCGTGCATGCATACACAAATACACATACATACACAAATGTACACACATATACAAGTACACAAGTACATATACATGTACACATTATACACCCCCCCCAAAAAAAAAAAACCCACAAACCTTACCAGGTTGACACAAATGAAAAATACCAAAGGCTGCAAAATTATTTAAGGAAAAAAGTGATGAAAGCAGGTGAGAGTTGAGGCGGTGGTATCATGGGAGCTGCCGACTGTTTGGAAACACCCGGAAATCTCCCTAAACATTTACCAGCACCTTTCCTAACTCCATAATCGGGGCTGGGAAGGCCTCAAGACCATGTTTTCTTGAGTGATTCCTGCCAGGCAGGAAACCCTGTGCAAGCAGCATTTCTTGTGCTGCTCCGCTTCCAGCCCCAGGAAGCACACAGGTAAGAAATTAAAAGTAATTGATTATATACAAAACATCTACATTTGAATAAACAGCAAGCTTTGAAAAGGGGGCGGGAATAGTTCTTCATTTTTTATTATTTTTTTCCTCAAACCTAAAAAAAAAAGAAGTCACGGCAGTTCTTATTTTATCCAGACCAGTTCATAAATCCCAAGTCATAAATCCACATGATATCCTGGGCTGCTGGATTTTGCATTTGGAGCTCTGAAAGACTGATAGCTGAAAGATTTATAAAATCCCAGGTAGCCAGAGTGCTCCCTATTGGCTCCACATCTGAGGGGTCCCTGCGTCCTGCTTAGCCCAGCGAGCTGCATGTATGGGATATATTGTGCTCAGGCAGCAGGCCTTGTTTTCAGCCATGGCGAGGGCTAAAATTTGGTCATTTGGGGTGTGTGGGTCTTGGTTAGGGACTTTTCCACGCAGGCATGGGGACAACCACAGGCTGGGGATGCCAGGAGCCTGCTGCAGCCTTCTGCAAAATCATACTGTGAGTGGTGTTCTAGGTGTACAATTGAGCTTCCATGGGAGATCCAACCACAAACAGTAGAATTGTTTCAGCTATATCGAATATACATTTAATTTTGTTCCTTTCAATGTCATTTAGTATGAGTGTTCAGTAAGAATGGGGTATCACTGCTCTGGTCATTAGATGGTAATACTTACAGGCCCAGCCCCTTAGCAAGAAAATGGTAGCTGAGTTTCCCTCAATCGAAGCACAGGCTGCAAACAATTTAGCCAGCAAAGCAGCACGTTCACATTCCCCAAAGAGAACATTTGTTTTTTCTTTTCCATAGGTTCAGTGGATGTTGCATGTGAGTCCGTGTGTACTGGGATAAAAGTTCCCCAAAACAGACCCTCTGAAGAGTGACATGTACTATCTGTCTGCACCCATAGGTTGCTGGAAACACTCTTAAAGCCTTCTCTCCATTACTTTCCTTATTCCAGCCTAGTATTTTTCTCCAGACTTGCGATGACAGACATTTTTAATATGCTTCTGTTGCATTCATAAAAAGATATATATATATATGCACACATATAGATATATAAAATCCCTCTTTTGCAGTTACAAGCTCCTTTATAGCTGTAAGGATATCAACTAACATCTTTGTTACTGAAAAAACAATTATTTGCTTCTATTCACAGGTCTGAATCCATTGAAGTCCGCATGGAAAATCCTCCTTCACCTTCCCAGGGAAGGATGGTGGAACCAGCCTGAGGTTGGCTCTGCCTGTTGGATATTTTGTTAGAAGCACATGGTCCAGCTAAATTTAGATGATTTTTTTTGTTTGTTTGTCTGCTTGTATTAGTGGAAATTAAAGCATTGCCAGGATTTATGCTTCCTGTGTGTTGCGAGCATCTCTGCCTTTGACCAGCCACCTTAAGGAAGCATCGCAAGCAGCTTGGCTTGCACGCCACAGATAGCTGCCTGCCTCCAGCTCACCTTCTCCCTGTCAAAATCCCTGGGTTCATTAGAAACAGTTACTCATTTAAGAGGTCAAACTAAACCAGATGCAAACAGACCAAAGCATTTACACGAGGACTATGTGAGACTTACGGCAGGAAAGGTTTTACCCGGCTATTCTTGAAATCCAAAGCTTTCCGAAGCCTGTTTGTGGCTCTCACGAGGTATCCTTCTCCTTCCCAAGCAGAACATATTTCTTTTTAAACCTGAAACTCCTGTGGACTATGTTGATGCCATAATTCATCTTTTCTTCCTGCTTCCTTACTCTTTATCCCTCTTTCAGCTGGGTTTGAGCCATCCTTAGCTCATGGCTGTTGAGCACAAGTCAGCTGGGCTGGGAATGGGGTTAAGAAGAGCTGCCTGGACCAGTCACTGGCCAACACATTTGGGATCTGAGTTACACTGTTATTTACTCCAGCCATGCTCATTTGGACAGGCCAGGTAGCCCCTGTCCTGCTGCAGGAGGGTGAATTTGCTATGCTTTGCCTCTTAGGCATTTCTAGCATCTTCAGCATTTCTAGCATCACAGTTTTGGGAGATTTCTAGCATCACAGTTTTGGGAGATTTGCTTTTCTGTACATGCCCAAGTTCCCCGATTTTATCAGTGCCATTCATCTTGAGATGCTAAGGTGGGCTTTTCTGGTTGCTCATCAAGGAGATTGGGGTGAAATTAATCCCCTGGTGCAGAAGAACAACTGCCAGACCAGGGTGAAGGGCAAATGCTCACTCATGTCTATTGATCAGCCTCTTCCCCCTGTGCTTCTACTTGTGATGCCTTTGGAATCAGAAGGAAATTTCTTTCTCTTTCCAAATAGAAATTTGGTATCTAGGATCTGACCATACATTATTTTTTTTTCAATTTTAAATGTTCAAGTCATCTTAAAGTTCCCTTTTATTAAAAGCATCCATGTAAGCTCTTATTTTTCCCATCTTCTAATTCTGTTACCATTTAGCTAATTAAAAATGCTGTACAAGGACTAGTATTGAGCTATAGAAATGAAAGGTCAATACATGAACAACACTTCATTTGTAAATAATATGGCTCTGTAATCAATTATCTCATTTTCACAGAAGACATATTAATCTAAAAGCAAAGGATGGAGACATTTAGAGGAGGTACGAAGGGGATCTTTAAATGTTAAATGTTCTTCAGCATGTGCTAAATAAAGAGTTTGGCAGAGTGAAAATGTAGTGCACAGCACTGATACTCCAGGGAGAGTCTTTAGGTCAAGTGATTTGTACCTTCAAAAGAGTTCTCCATAGCACTGTAAAGCCTCTCTGCTGGTAGCAGTGAGAGGGGTTAAGGTTATTTGGGATGATAACTGTAGCAGAGAAAATATTGCAAAAAGGAAAAGAAAAAAAGGGCATCTGCAAAAAACCCTACATATTTACATATTTTAATAGGTGAATCAGCTCTCTTTGCATTGCTGTTTGCTTTTTGTGAGCAGTGGGAAGTCAGGTTTCCTACACTTCTCCATAAATACAGGTTTCTGGACGGCAGGCTGGAGCCGAGACATGCTCATGTGGCAAGCTGTGTGGCCAAGTGCCCTTGGTACCCTGGGTCCACATAAGGGCTTAAAAATACAACATTTGCTTGGTGTTGTAGATCCCATGCATGACTTACAAACAACACCAGAGGAATTACAAGAAAATACAATCCCTGACTTTGCACTCTCGTCAAACAATAAGGAAAGGTTCTTGCCAGCTCTTCTGGGAGCTGGGTTACCTTGTCTGCTTGTTTACTGACTTTAACAACATAGAGTAGAAAGGGAGTGGCACACGTAACTTCATTTTCATTTTCGCCTGTTTGCATTGGGTTTGCTGCACGTCAGTCCCGTGCTTGTCCCAGATTTCCAGTTTCAAAATCTCTATAGAACATATGTTGGGACTTAAGGGGAAAAAAAAAACAACCCATGTCTCCCCACCCCCAGTTCTGACCATTCGTTTGCTCTCTCCCTGCATTGCCCTCCTCCGTCCATCGCTGGGTGGGAGGAGCGGGGCTGGTGGTGAGGGAACCACCAATGTGAGCCCTTGGACGAGGGGAGGGTCTCCCTCCCACTCCCCCCTGCCACAGTCCCCTCTCCCCTGCTCCCACACCTCCCGCCGGCCAAATCCATTGGATAGGCCAGGAGAAAGCTAAAAAAGGAATAACCCAAAGAAAAACAAACAAACAAACAAACAACAAAAAAACCACACCCCAAATGGGAGTTGTTTTCAGCAGGCTTCACGAGCCAAACTGGCTGTCCAGGGGCTGGTGAGTGTCCCGCCACGGAGGGAGCGTGGGGAGGAGATGTCTCGCTTGACATCGGTGGGGCTGAAGGTTGATTCCGACTTTTTGCCTCACGTCCCTCTGTAGTCTTATTTCTTTTCCCCAAACAGAAATACACCCTCGGCACAGGATGACTGAGCAAGGCAACATCCCAGCTCCCTCCCAGTCGGCTGGGGGGGCCGGAGCAAAGAGCCCTGACAGCCAACACCACCAGTGGGAAGGAGGTGAGGGCAGGGGGGGGCTTGATTGCGCCTCTCTCCATTGGCAGACACCACAGGTAAATCACCTGAAATCCTCACAAAAGCCTCTTTTTGGCTCACGCAGCAGGAGAGCTGGTTATGGGATTGGCATTCCCAAAGGAATGGCGGGCTGGCGAGGCGACGAGCCAAGAACCCCGTCTGCATCACAGCGGATACGGCGGTTAAGCGTGAAGGTGTCCACTTCTTTATAAACAAAACTTGGGTTAGGATGAGGGAATTAAAAAAAAGAAAGACGCCCCGGAGTGATTCCCAAGGTAAATCTAAATATTTCCAGGTTTGCTCACCCCTGTGGGTTCGGTGTACGCTGTAGCTGCTCAACCCGTGGGGCGTTTCAAAGCACTCCACAAGCCTCTGTGCCAAAATAAATGTTACTTTACCACCAAGCAGGCAGAAGAATGAAAGCACTAAGATGTGTGAGTGAGAAAAAAAGAGCCCAAACAGGAAAAACGCTTTCTTCTGATTTTAAAGTCCTGGATGATCAAGGCTGTTCTGCTCACTCTGATGTAATCTGTTTGCAGATACCCAAATACATGTCCAGCCATGGAAAGTGCTCTCCCTTTGATTACAGCAAAATCCTTTCTAATTCTCTTTAAATGTTCCAGGGCTTTTTGAAATGATTGCTATCAATGCCAACCAAATGCTTTAGATCTCTCTTTTTTTTTTTTAATTCCCTGTCTTTAAACACTTGCCTTATTTTTATGAAGCCTGGTTACTGCTGTACATGGTAAAAGTATCTCAAAAAGAGATCTGGTTTGCTTTAGCCTTTATACCATATAGAGTTAGACACTTTAACCTTCTTCATATTTACTTAGTTACTTTAATATGATTTCTGTAACTCCTATACTTTCTTTTTTTCCATATAACTTATTAAATATTTATAACACGGTAGCCCAAACACATCACGTAGGTCAGACTTTCATTACATTAGGCTAGCCATAGCTATCTAGTAAATCGTAAGTCACATTCTGTCTAAAAGTTAAAAAAACAGGATTGTTCAGGTGAGCTCAGACTGAGTTTGTGAAGGGCTGGCTTAAAAAAAAAGCTAAGCTGGTTAAAACAATAGATAGACTTGTTTAACCAGAAAATAATAGATCCCCTAAGGCATTAGATTTGCAGCATCTACCACGGGTAGGAACAGTGCTACATGGTCTGTTATTCTCTTTGTGCTCTTTAGTTGCTCTGAGGTGGGTACACAACCATCATTCAGAGCATTTTTCCATTGCTATGATGCCTCCTCCAGCTCAGCTTTAAACAGGCGTTGAGATGAGATCTCCAAGTCCTCTACAAATCCATGAGATTAAAAGAGAGCAAGATTCAGGTCAGCTTTGGGGGTACGTTATTCCACTTTGTTTTTTTAATTTTTAGTATTTAATTAGAAGATTAAAGGAGCAGGAATCTAGAAGAAATCTAGAAGAAAGGAGCAGAATATAGAAGGAAGAAACAAACAAACAAACAAGCGTGACTTGTAAGAAAGCCTCAATGCCTGTCTTGTAGTTGCGCATTTCACCTTGAAATTAGTCATAAAATTTTACAAGCAAAATATTGTGCAAGCAGATTTTTTTTCCTGGCCATTTTATTCAATGCCTTTTGGATCTCATCAGCTTTTGTTGCAAGCCAATGCTGCTTCTTCATGCTGTACACTGTTTGAACAAATGATGTCCCAAACAGGACTAAGGGGAAGAAGACTCCTCCATACCATGCCCCACCACCATGCCTGTGCCTGACAGAGGGACACAAGCAATATGCCTGGGAACTCAGCGCAGCAGTCAAGGGCTGTGGGTGCTGGTGACCCTGCTCATGCCATGTCATGGCCTACAGCTCCTGCAGCTGCAAGAGTAGAATCACAGAATCATCTCGGTTGGAAGACACCCTTGAGATCATTGAGTCCAACCATAACTTAACTCTGGCACTAAACCATGTCCCTAAGAATCTCATCTACACATCTTTTAAACACCTCCAGGGATGGTGATTCAACCATTTCCCTGGACAGTCGGTTCCAATGCCCGACAACCCTTTCCGTGAAGAAATTTTTCCTAATATCCAATGCAAACCTCCCATGGAGCAACCTGAGGCAATTTCCTCTTGTCCTATCACTTGCTACTTGGGAGAAGAGACCAATCCCCTCCATGCTACAACCTCCTTTCAGGTAGTTGTAGACAGCAATAAGGTCTCCCCTCAGCCTCCTTTTCTCCAGGCTAAGCCACCCCAGTTCCCTCACCCACTTCTCATCAGACTTGTGCTCCAGACCCCTCAATGTGGATGGTGCCGCTGTTTTTTGCATGGCCATATCTCCCTTCAGTCCATCCCCTTACAGAGCCATGGCCAGGAACCTTTTATCCTCAGTCCCCTGCTGCAGTTCCAGTGCCCCACACCCCCCATCCCAGTATGATACTAGGTGCCTGGCTATAAAAAAACACCCCCCCTACCCCAGCTAAGTCCACCCCACCTCAGTGTGCCTGCCTGGAGTGACGGTGAGATCTCCAGCGCCCGATCCCTTCTGTCCTCAGGCAGGTTTGCATATATGTGCGCTGGGTTCCCAGACCTGACATCAAGCTCAGAAGGAAAAAAAACCCCTCTTCCAAGCTTCCCAACAGGATCAGTTTTGCAGCTCATGTTCTTTCACGCACTATTTGTTATGCTGTTATTAAAGAACATCTTGCCGACAACTGGAGAAGAAATACGCTCCCCCAACTGCGATGCTTCCTCTGCCCAGCTCTGGAGCAGGAACCAGGTGGCTGGGGCTGAGAGTGGCTGCCTCTCACCCACCTTCCTCCAGATAAACTTTCCCTTTAGCATGAAAAATGTTCATTTTTTCTTCCTCTTTCTTCTTGCTGTCAACACTACTTGGAATGCTAGAATGAGAGACATTCATGTTTCGGATTTTTTTTAAACTTCTTTTCTCTTTTAAACTCCTCTTCTTCTCCTTCCCCACTCTTCCTCCTTTCCCTAGCTCCCTTAATTTTACCCTATCCTGCCTTCCCCACTCTGGAAAAAACATATATGAAACTCTATAATTGCCTGTGTGGTTTCAAAAATAAAACCAGGACTAATCAAAAAAGATGGTGAAATTCTTCATTTGGGAGGAAGGCAGGAGGATTTCTTCTTCTTCTGCTGCTGCAAATTCTTGCTCGGTTGTAGGGCTGGGTTTTTTGCTTCCCTGGTTAGTTTTCAGAGTTAATGCTGGTATTTAACACACTGAGTTGCATGTTCGAGGTGTGCCTGCCCTGGTTTCATGATTTAGGCTGCAAAGCATCAGGGCTCCACAGCACTAAGGTCCTCAGGTCCACAGCTGGCACAAAAGCCCATGTCACGATGACACCTGTGTGAACCACGCAACACAAAAGTGCCAGTGCACATTATACGGTGTGAGTATACATAGAGAAACTGCATGTTTGCATTTCATCAGCTACAGGTGTCAAAGCAGGGCTAAGTTTTGAAGTGGGGGCTTAAAGAGGAAAAGATCAACAGCTTCATAGATCCAGTCGGCTTTTTTGCAAAGGGCAGCAGTGACAGTTTTTGCTCAGGGTCTGCAGAAATGCTTTAAGGAAAGATCATCCAGCTGTGGGGTCCAGCCCAAGTGGTGCCTTCATGCTTCCCGTGGTGGAGATACGAACAGGTGGGTGACAAACGCTTTGTTTCATGGTGCTCGCTGTGAAGTCTAGGTATGATTTAGGAACCATGTCATGGTCCCGCAGCAGAGAGCATCCCCACACATCATCAGTGATATAACATCGGTGGTGCCTTCTTCCACATGGCCTGGAAACTCTGGGTGGCCAATTCTTTTAACTAGTCAGATGAAAACTAGCAAGAATATAACACTGATCCAAGCTGCCTGTGCAAATGTTTGGCTTTATATATTTTTTTTTTTTAAAAAAAAAAGGCCTGAAAAAGAGATGCTTTTTTGAGCTGTTCAAGGCTACCCTTATATTTTGAAAAGCTAGTCTTCTCTGTGGTCTCCCTTTCATGGAGATTTTTGTTTAACTGGAATGAAAGTCCCTGCTGAAAGATGATTCTGGTGGAAAATTTCTGGCCTGCACCAGGCAGCAGAGGTTATCACTGGCAGAGCACCTGCACAATGCATCTTTGGATACTAAAAAGCCAAGAGAATGCTGAGGTCAGGACGCAACACTGCTGGACTGTCACTTTTTCCATATCACACACTTTTCCCTAAGCCATACCACAATGTCACGGGCAAAGCTACACTAACCTTGAAAAAAGACTATCCTTGTTTTTGTTTTGTTTTGTTTTGTTTAATTTCCATCAGCTAGTGTCTATAATATCATGCTGAAATTGCAGTCCATGGTTCAGCTCCCCACCTTTGTGAGCTGCCCCAATGCTGCAAACAAACGGCCCGCGAGGCTACAAGATGTTTATATCCAAGGGATTGAACACTATTGATCTGAGAGAAACCTACAATTTGCAAATGCAATTGTTAAGTAACCTATGCATGTAAAGAACGTGGGGCAGACAGACTAGAAAGGAATAAAGATTATGAGGTTTAACAGTGCTAACAACAACCACGGCTACCACCATGAAGCCTCATCAAGACACCAAGGTGAAATGATGTGGACAAGTGTAGTCTACAGGGAGATCATTTTTCAGGCAAGATTTCTATTGAAGTTAAAGTCAAAATCCACCTGCCCTGTCCAAGGCATATGACAGGTTTATTCAGGAAGATGCCTTTGCCCATGCCTTGGGTGGCCCTGAGCACCATGGGTGTCAGCAAGATGTTAGGAATGCTCATGGGAGAGGGCCCGAGGCTGGGATGTGCCATGTGGGAGGTGAGTAGGCAGCAGGAAGGATGGTCATGAAGCAATTGGAGGAGCAAGAAAGATCTTCAGCTGGCTTTAGCATGCTTGCTCCAGCCAAGGAGTAGAGTCATGGCACTACTTCAGGTAATCAGCAATGGGAAAAAAACAGAAACCAAAAATTCATGTTGAAAGGCAAGTGGGGCATTGCAACTTCTCTCACCTTCCCCTTATTAAGCATGGAAAGCTGCTAACCAGGCGGGTATGATCCAGAGCTCTCCTCCACTCATAATTAATACACTTCTTTTAGCATCCACTTAAAATCAGTACTTGGGCAGACAAACCACAAGCTGAAGATAAAAATAAGAAGACATTAGAAAAAAAAACCTTCCAAGGTTGTGTCTCACAGGTTAAGAAGGACTTGTTGATACACTCATGTCCCACACACGAACCTGCTTGCTCGTGTTTTGCACCGACATCCAAATGCCATATGTGAAGGTCTCATGCCTCTTTTTCTCCTCCCCTTTTATTCTTCCCCCTCATTTTTTTTAATAATTTTGTTTGGTTTGGGGAAGAAGGCAGAGAGGCGATCTTCCATTGAAATCCCCATCAACAGTTATGACCTGTGGTTGGGACAGTAGAGCTCCCTGCTGCAGCACCATCCTGGGACTGAGACCAACAGGAACTTGTGGACCATCTTTGCCTCCGGCTTTTTACTGCAACAGGTCACCAACATGTTACCCCACTCACAGATAACATCTAATGCTGTGCTTGAACCTGACTGGAGAACAGATTTCCATGGCGCAACACATAAAGAATAAACAGGTGCTCTCTGTTTTCAAAACCTTCAGAAGAGGCAGCTCCTGTGGGCTGAATGTCTCTTTATTTTCCAGATGCCAACCTCCACTCACTTTCACGCTGTTAATGTACTCTTCTCTCCTATCTTATGCACCCCCACTAAAAAGAAGACAATGAGAGACAGTCTATACGGGTAATGCATCACGTCTTTAAAATTTATCAGATTTAAGGTTAATAGCCTTTTTTCTCTACTAAAAGGGGATTTTTATATCCAAAGCCACAAAGGCAATACTCACTGCATTGTACCTTCAATCCTTTTTTTTTTTTTTAACCCAACAATGGTGAAAAGATGTGATTTTTACAAGCAAATAGGAAGAAAAAGCCTGAACACACCCTGGGAACGTGTTTAAGAAGTTGATTTATGTTTCATGCTGAGCCTTACACCTGCAGTTCAAGCAAAACTCAACTTTGCCGCCCCACAGAGTCTAGTTTATTAGGTATCAAGGAGTCACAAGAAGCCATGTAATTAAAACTGTAATTAACTGGAAAAGGAAAGTGCCACCTGAGTTTTGAGAGGCTGTCAATTTTATTTCCATTACAGCTCTCCTTCTGCTTCTTTTGTCTATAGGGTGGTTTCTTCCCCTATCTTGATAAGGAAAAACAAAGTTGATTGTTGTTGTTGTGGTGTGGGGTTTTTTCTAATTTTTAATATTTTTTTTTATTAACTAAAGAAGCCACCAAATTCTCTTGTGTCTTTACTCTCAGGAAAAACACTCAAGCCATTGAGTTTTGAGCTTGGACATGGGTTTCTCGCAGTGGCATTTGCAGTTGTGTTTGCCCAACAGGTGTCAAGTGTGGTCCAGGCAGAAAAAAAAGAAAACACCGAAAATGTCCTACCAGCAAAGGGTCAGCTGAGTTCAAAGCCCATTTTCACAAAACATAATCAGTGCCCTTTAAAAAAGGGGATTGGCAGTGCCTTGTTAAAATGCACGACCTTGTTGCAGTGGGCAAGTCAAGCGCCAGGTGTTCCCGGGTCCAGCATGTCCCTCCGAAAGCTGCCGGGTCCTGCCAGGGACCACCGTGGTATTTCCGTGGCCACAACAGGGCCACGTGTGGCAAGTCAAAAACACATCTGGGAGAAATACAAGGTTGAACCTTGTCAACCAGAGAAATTAAAAGTGAAAAGGGGCTCCAGTCTGGAGACTTGGGTGGGACATGCTGCCAGTTCTGTCCTCCCTCAGCCTTGTGCATCCATCAGGAGTAAATTCACAGGGGATCAGACAGAGATGCTGGAACAAAGAGAAGATTATTTAATAAGGTTTAAAGAAGCAAAGACTTAGGTAAACTTAACACAGGACAGACAGTAAAATATAGTAAAAGAGTAATTACCTCTAAGGGTAAAATGACGAGAACAAAGATAGAATCTATCTTAGAGGTCATAACAGGGGAGATTTATGAATATATATACATTTTTGTAGAGGAGATGTTTGTCTTAGACCCGTGTATGAAAGGGGCGATTGACATTCTTCTTTCTCCATTTAACAGGTGACAAAAAAACACCAAGTGAAGTACCAGCCTTGAGAGGGGAAGTTATTACTGTATTACCGTAAAAAGTAATTTTCCTTTGGTGCCGTTCCGATACGTTCGGGGTTTTTTTCCCCCAGCCTTTATCATCTGTAGCCTCTCCCCTCCCAAAACAGTCCCAGCTTGCAAGGCAGAGGTCTTGGGACCTGAACGCAGATCTCAATCAGCGCTAATTTGGGGAAGTGAGCTGGAGGTACCCGCAGCAGACGACACACAGGGCTCAGCTTCTTATTCAGCTACAAGTCAGCAGGGGCACCCCCCCAACCATCTGTGGTCTATAAATTACAGTAACACCGGCACACACTGCTTGTAAATCACCAATGAACAGGCTTTACCTTATGACACACTACATGAACCCTGTTGGATATTCCAATAAACTCCCATAAACCATCCGATATAAACTCTGGATTATGTTTCTTTGTTGGGGGGAGGTGGGGTGGTGGGCAAGGGAAAAAACCTGGACTTTTCTGCACTTGCACGAACTTCTCATGGGTGAAATGAAGATACATCCTGAGCTGCGTTGTGTGCTTTTGTACCACGTTTCCTTATGAAAGAGATTTACACCACCATTTTTACCATATATATTTAACTTTCCAAGAGGGCCTTGAGGTAAACAGGGTCATTACTGTCCTGAAAAAAACCCACAACATTTCAAAAGTGCAATTTAATGCGAGCCTTCATGGCCTCCATCCTCGCTGCACTGAGCACAGGCTGATAACAGTAGAGGCTTACCCACGTCCTTTGTTTTTGAAGAAGCAAGAAGGTCCAACCCATGACATCAAGTCAGCCATAACTTCTTACAAAGTGAAAAACATGTCACTGTTTCTCACCTTCTCCGTGTCCTGAGGGCTGCAGGTGAGGCTTGGCATCTCCAGGAGGGCAGATCATACTATAAGAGGTCCTCACTTGCTTCTTTCTCCCTGTGAAGCGGATCTTTTACGCCAGTCTGGTAACAGGGTGGAAGGCTCTGTGGCCTGACACAGCATCACAACACCCAGAAGCTGCACTCCTGCCAGTTGACTTGGTCTGGACAGCTCTAACCTCCCGTGATGTTTCATGGAGGCCACATCTGCAAGGAGACACTATGAGCAGAAGACTTGGCACATGGTGGTGTGATCCTCAGTACATGGCTGACTGGGGCCACCAATGCTGCTCTGCTGAGAACCTGTCAAAGGAACACTTTTGATAATTATATTAGTAAGCTCTGCATCTAACCTGTCATCTAGGCAAAAAAAACCAAAACACCTGTACAATAAGTTATTCAGATGGTGTGGGATATGCCAAGTAAACAATGTGATAAACGTGATTTGATGAGCTATTTTGCTGACCATGAACAAATGTGGGTTGTAGCACAGACAGCCAGCAAGGGCTGCATCACAACTCCTTGGCAGGTTCCTTCATCAAATCTAAAATGCTGACCCCTCTCAGGAGGCAGTGGGAGCCTTGCAGCCATCTTCCTCATGCACAGCATAAGTTTACCAAGGCAACATTATTTTCTTCTGGGTTTCATAAGGCTATAGGGGCTGGCTCCTCATAGAATCATAGAATAGTTTGGGTTGGAAGGGACCTTCAAAGGTCATCTAGTCCAATGCCCCTGCAACGAGCAGAGATATCTTCAACTCTCTGCATGGATGTACGGGTGTGTGGGTGCACACCTGCATCAACACATGCTTTTAAACCCACTGGGTGACAGCAGTCAAATGGGACAGGTGTTCCCACCTCATGGAGACAGGGAACCAAGGCAGCCATGATTGACTCTCACTGTGACAACAGGATGAACTCAACCATCTGTGGGCATCAGGGAATCCAAATCTGCAAGAGCAATCCAAGGGAAAAATGCCCTCCACTGCGCCTGCTGGTTGCGAGCACCCAGTTAATTAATACTGATGAATACTGGTCTTTTTTTTATTACAGCACAGTTTCCAGACTTCAACCAAACTGGATATTTCCTTGCCTAAGAGATACATGCCAGAAAACATCTAGTCTAACCAGAAAAAAGTAAAAGCAGCGAGTCTGTGTTCCGGAGAAACCAGACCACCTGCATTACATGATCCCAGTGTTACCCAGCAAGAATGCACCTGACTGAAACACTTCGAACAAGTCTCAGGAGCAATTTTTAGCTCACCAGAAATGCACATTTGAAACATTTATTGAATCTAGGTTGAGCCTGCTTAGTTAGCTTGGTTTCAGAGAAAAAAAAAGTGAATAGAATAAAGTTGATTTTAAAATCTATTTTACCCAGAAAAACCCTCAACTATTTAAATGTTACTTAAAACAAACAAACAAACAAAAACAAACAAACAAACAAACAAAAAGGATTTAAATACAGCTAACCCACATCAGCTCAGACAAATACTTCATGATTTTTGGCCAGCGAACTTCTGGTTCATAAACTTTTTAGAGTGGAAGTAACGTACAAGGCACGTCTTAGCAGCACTTTTCCATCCATCAAAGTGAACTGAACCCCCTGGTTTTTACAGTGAGGCAGTGGGATGCCCCAGATCAGGTCTGGGTATCACAACATAGAGGCTCTTCCAAACTCACCCATGAAGATCCTCCCCACGTCCCAGACGTTCACCTTTCTCCTTTACCTTTCCACCGCCCTCTCCATCTGCCCCCTTCTGTGCACTCCGACAAGAAGTGATAGCGCTATTTCTGTTTTTTAACAAGATTTGGAAAGCGTTCAAGTGCCTGACTAAGTGGTTGGAAACAAGGAAGCAGAAGGATGTTTTGGCATCCTGCGATGTGTGCATGAAGAGCATAGACACAAACACATTGAGCGCACATACTGTAAAACAAGATTACAAGGAGAGTACGAACTAATAAAAGCCTATTAAAACATCATGGGCGCTATTGCTGCTCGTGTGTATGCCTACGAATTAAAATAACAAATATTTCATGTGAACATGCAGCTTGAACATGACCGATCACAGATATAACTTTCAGCAACTTTTAAATACACAATGCCATCCTGTAATTAATGTAGCCTATCCTGAAATTTGAGGGATTTATTGATACTGGCAGAAACATTTGCAAATAACTTGGGGAAGTCCATGACATCCCTTGCGTCTCAAGGGATTTAATTCATTTTCCCCTTTTTCCAGCCACCATCAGTAAATTCATTCAGAGCCCTTACCACATGATGCACAAACGTAGTTGGAAATCCTCAATAGAAAGTCTGAAGAAAGCATCAACATGGAGAAAGAGCCTTGTTGTGTTTTTATTTGTTTTGTTTTCTTTCACTTACAGTGAAATACATGAAATCATGTCTGAGGCGATTGCTTTTCAGGTCTGCAGTGAAAAGAAAAAGAACCAAAACAGTCAGTGCTGTAATGCTCTGTATCGCTACAGACCAGGCACAAACATATGGAGACGTTTTATATGGCCAACTGATAGAGTTGGGAAAAAGAAATAAGCCAAAACAGCCCTTTCCTGAAGGAATGAAGGTGGCAACACCCTCAGCTTGGGAAAAGTGCTGGTTTGTTGGGTGGTCAAAGAAGAAGAGACAAATCCCAACATTGTGGTGCTCATTGTTCATGTTCTTCAGTCATGAAACTTGCGTGTGACCCTACAGACATGTGTTTAAAAATCTAGGCACTTTAAAATAATTAATGGCAATACTTACTTTGAATGCCACATGTAAGCTGAAGGACCCACCAGCTCCTCCTGACTCCCAGGACTGGCTTTGCAGATCTCAATAAGACTAAGCCTAACAAGGACAAGAAATATCTCATTATTATTTTCACATTATTTTCCACAGAGATCAGGAAAAATTTCTACACAGAAAGGGTTGTCAGTCATTGGAACAGGCTGCCCAGGTAAGTGGCGGAGTCACCATCCCTGGAGGTGTTTAAAAGACGTGTAGATGAGGCTCTTAGAGACATGGTTTTGTGACAGTGTTGGATTATGGTTGCACTCCATGATCTTCAGGGTCTCCTCCAACCAAAATGATTCTATGACTCTGTGACTTTGCTAGGAGTAGGTTTCCATACTCAAGGTCTGCATGGTGCCAGCACACGGTTGCAGCATCCAGAGCATCAGACGGCAGATTATGTTGCTGTTACCAAGCTGCATTTAAGCAGTTAGTGGAGCGGACTTGTACACATTCTCCCTCCTTTGATCTTTGTGTTCCTGCGTGGTTTCTACCTCTAAGGACTGTAAAGCAATTCTTGTCTGGGACTACTTTATCATCAAGAGGTATTTTTGCCTGTGAGTGCATGTATTTGTACACACTTGCAGAGATGGGATTAAGGGCATTTATTTTAATAACATTTATTATTATTTTTTTAAATCTTTTTTTCTCTGTTTCTTTCTAGGGTTTGAATTTCAGGTACTGATCTCATATGACAAACGATCAGCCATTCGTACCAAAAAGAGGGCCAAAACACCTGGAAAATACCCCCAAATGTGCTTCTGAACTATTTGTTTCATTGACACGGATGCACTGCCTATGCTTCAAACAGCAAGCAGACGCAGGCTGGGGTATGAATGGGGGTGCCTCAGCCTTTCCCGTGGCTTCTCCATCCCTCCCACCCACTTCCCACCGTACTGCATTGAGCACCATGTTTCCTCAAGTTTTACTCTCATACATCATCCAATATTTCCAACAAACCAGTGGCTCCAACTCAGTGTCCACAAGCCTCCTCTCCAGTAAACTGGAGCTTTATTTTCTGGGGAAAAAAGAGCCATTTTAGGTTCTACCATGCTGTGATTACTCCCACCTGCAGGGAAAGAGGAGGCAGGTGCTGGCAAAACGAAGAAAAGCACTTTTTTTTTTCTCTAAGAGAGAGAAGAAGAAATTGTACATCAGGACTGTAAGTGCTTCTCAGTGATTCCTGCCTGGCTGTGGTGGGAACGGGGCGACTGACCAAAACGGGTGGAGGGTTCCCAGCTGCCCTGAGGAGAAATGGGAGAGCTGTGTTGATGCCAGGAGGTTGGGGAGGGTTCATCCCACCAGTGAGGAGTCCCTGTCAAAAATGATGCTGGGAAGTTGCCAGAGGAATCATCAATGATCAAGGTTTTCTGCCTCTCAAAGGAACATCAGCCAGGATGGAAGAAAAAAGGGGGTTTAGCTTCCCACCTTCTCCCATGTTTTTTATCTGCTTTTATATATTTCAGTGCATTCCCAGATAATGGTGAAAAAAATAATTATGCTGTAATAATCCACATCTCCACCTTGTTTAGGTGCCAAACTTCAGGACGCTGTCTTCATGGTGAAGCAGGTTGCCATGGGTGTGAAATGAAGCTGTCATCCGAGGTGCCTGCAGAGAACCAACAGCAAGTGGAATCCACGGAATTAGTGTCCTGCCTTCCTCCCGCTTTTACATTTTTCTGGCAGAGGCAAGGATAAAACTGCTGCTGCTGTAGGGAAGAAACAAAACAAAACAAAACAACACAACAGCCAAACAAAACTGTCAATGGGCATTTCTGTTGCAGGACAGCCTAACATCTTGCCCATTGGGAGTGGAGCTCCCTCCTACAGACCAGCTTTCCTCCAGCCTTGGTCCCCACGGTGCCCGGGAGAGCTGTGCTGAGGTCCTGAAACTCCCAGAAGCCTGTCGTGCTGGAGGACAAAAGTATTTACAGAATGGTTGGGGTTGGAAGGGACCTCTGCAGATCATCCAGTCCAACCCACCTGCTAAAGCAGGTTCACCAGAGCAGATCACACAGGAATGTTTCCAGGTGGGTTTGAATGTCTCCAGAGAAGGAGACTCCACAGCCTCTCTGGGCAGCCTGTTCCAGGGCTCGGTCACCCACATGAAGAAGTTTCACCTCATGTTTAGATGGGACCTCCTGTGTTTCCATTTGTGCCCATTGTCCCCCATCTTATCATTGGGCACCACTGAAAAGAGTCTGGTTCATCCTCTTGACACCCACCCTTGAGATATTTATAAACATTGATGAGATCCCCTCTCAGCTTCTCTTCTCCAGGCTGAACACACCCAGCTCTCTCAGTCTTTCCTCAGAAGAAAGATGCTCCAGACCCCTCACCATCTTTGTAGTCCACCACTAGACTCTCTGCAGTAATTCCTTGTCCTTCTTAAACTGGGGAGCCCAGAACTGGACACAGAACTCCAGTTGTCAGCTGTGAGGATGAAGAATCTGAGGTTGGCTGTCGGAGCACTTGGAGCTCAGGAGGGGTTTGGAGGAATGCAAGCTGGGATTACATAAAACACTGACTCATGCTGAGAAATCACGAGTTTTGCAAAGATTCAGCTGAGGAACGAGCAAAACCTCAAGCTGCACGTCGCTTGCAAGTCAGCAGCAACAGGAGGATGCTGGAGACTTCTGAAAAACAGGTCTTGGCACCAGGTTTTTTTCCCCGGGAGGAAGCAAGAGCCATGTACATCTGTGAGAGAGGGAAAACCTGGCCCTTTTTTATTTCAAGTTGGTGTGGCATTTCAGTTTTACCCATTGGAAAGACCTGCCTGAGATGAAGTAAATAGAAGCTAAATGTTTACCTTTTTTTTTTTTTTTATATGTGCTACTGTGTATGGTATTTATGTCATGCAGAATATTTACTTTTTGTTGGGATATCTGAGCGTGCAAATGTCTGTGGTTTCGTTTACCAGGCAAAAACAGTTGTGGATCTTGGCAGTCTGAGCTGGTCTACGGTTTCTGTGAACGCCTGGATGCGGTTCTTCCCCGGGCTTTATGGGTTACGCAAATCATGTCCCATTATACAGGTAATTTGTGTGCTGTGAAGATGGTATGTGCAAGGGGTACGTACGCAAAAGGAGTACAAGACCCAGGACTTCCCGTCATGTGTTACAAACGCTGACCAAAACCATTTGCACTTTGATATTTAAATCAGACTTCTAAAATCCATGCTCAGAGACATATGCAAGCAGTTGATTTTTGGATTTCTTACAATTTTTCTCTCTCTCCTCTATTTACAGTAGAGACTCAGCATCTCACACAAAAAACCAACCAGTTGAATTATTCAAGTGCTTAAATAAAAATATAGTTGCTTCCCCGTGTTTGTCCAATTTTGAAAAAATGTTGCCTGCTTTTAAGCTTTATTTCTCTTCCCCCTCAATGACGGTCTCTCTCCCTCTCTCTCTCCCAAACACACTGATGGAAAAATGAAGATGTACAGATGGGCTGTTCATTTTCAGTCAGGTTGCTGTGTAAATATGGCATCAGAAAAAGATGAGTGTTAGAAACACAGATGTACGCAAGGCATCCCAACCATCACGTTTGGGCTGCCTCTGCATCACTCAAGTATGTATCACCCAGCCTAAGCAAAGCTGTATGAGGCCAGAGGGAAATGTAGCTAACAGAGAACAAACTATTGGTAAATCGCATGCCTTTCAACCTTGCACAACAGGATAAAATAAGTATGGATTAGTGCTGGGGGTCAAAGTTTTTATGATGTGAAGTACTAGATGTGCAAGTGCCTGAGTTTCTGATATTAAAAAAAAATAAAAAGTAGTGCTAACACATATAGATGTATATAAATACAAAATATTTTTTCTCATGTATTTATTTTGTGGTTTTTGTTTTGCAGAGCTCCCTTCAACATGGTCTCGGCTAATTTCTCAGCCTCTGCATCGCAATTGCTAACAATTTAATCACCTTACAAACGTCTGCAGTGACTAACACCACATCTATGTTTTTGGCACACCATGGCCAGCAGTTGTTTTAGCAACAGCGGTATGTAAAGCAGACGCACTATTTGTGAGGCTCAGAGCCCTTAAAAAAAAAATCATTCCTTTCTCTCTGGGCTATCGACATTCCTGAGCACTCACGATGCAGCTGCCGAGCCGCTGGACAGCCCACATATGGCCGTGCGCTGAACAATAGCGACTCGTTGTTGTTCTTGTTAGACGCATCACCATATGTGTTTATTAGAAACAGCAATAAAATTATGACGGGCTTCTTCAGCTATCCTGGCTGCTTGGGGAAAAGAAAAGCGAGGGAGTAAGCAGGATAAAACCAGAGGATTGTCCCCAGCTTTGGGGGAGCTGGATGGTGGGCTGGTGTAGTCCCACTCTTCAGGGCAGTGTGGTTGTTTATTTATTGGTAATATTGCCAAATTAATATTGCTCCTATGAATGGACATCAAGCCTCAGTCCCCTCTTATTCCCTTTTATTAGAGAATTGCTGGAAACTTGGAAAAACTGAATCCCGAAGCTGGATGCTGTTCCACCAGGGCTCGCCTGTGTGCAGCCCGACCTGTGCCACACAGGAGAAACCTCCCAATATTTCAAAAAGCCTTGGACCAGGACCACACTTGGTCTGTACTTCTATCATGAGCACAACCATCTACTGTGAGATCAGCTTCAGTTTTGGACTGCCTTCAAATGACTTCCAAATGGCAGAAATTTGGTCTGGGGACTCACTGTTCTTTTGATGGAGGGGTTGAGGAGGGTACCAGAAGCCCAAAAGAAACACAGAAATGAGGCCCAGGGAAGGCTGGTTGAAGTTGAAAGAGGAGATGAACTAAGCCAGTCAAACTGAACATCTGAATCCTCACGTGCTCCAAATTCTCTATGATTTCACTCTGCTTCCAGAATTCACTATATTTTAAAGCAAAAAGTGGGAAAAATGAACTTTGGGAGCAAACCCAGTGGAGTTAGAAATAAGATCTATCTCAATATGTAACATAACATAATTTTGATATCCGTATTATTATAAGATGTCTTCAGATACCTGGAAATCAATGGGATTGAGTACTTACATCCAAAGGCAAAACCAGCTTCTGCATACACAATCTGCATTTTTTTTTCACGTTCAAATCTTGATTTTTCTTGACAATAAGGGTATTTTCCATCTTGCTGACTTGTTGTGTCCAAAATAACAAATCTTAGTCACCACTGAAAAAAAAAATAATTTTAAAAATGAGTTTGCAATGCTGACTTGTATCAGTTTTCTGTGACCTTCCAACTGTGGTAAGAATGCCATTTCCACTCTTACTTCACTTCTTTTTCACTTCCTACCCATAAAAGTAAACAATTCAAGATGATGTTTTACATCTTTGAAAAGTTCCCAAAATAGGATTTTCCACTGAGGCTGCAACTCCCTTGGCTTGCTTTTACTCTTCTATTTTTTTTTTGTAGCACAAATCAATTTTGTGACTATATTGAAACTGCAATGCTAAATTCTGTTACCTTTAACTATGTTGCTAACAGAATAAATTGTGTAGTTACTCAAATCTCAGCAACGTCCCTGTCTTATTCCCCCATCTGCACATAAGCTACTTTTTACAGGCTATTGTTTTCTCCCCACAAATATCTAAACTTGTTTTTTCTTTTTTGAATGAACCCATCCACTGCTTCTCCACTTATCAGCTTGGAAATGTTGCTGTATTGGTTTCACACAGTTTGATAACTTTGTCTTGAATGGATCTTTGTCTTGGTTTATTTTGTCAGAAGTTGTTTTTCAACAAACCCCTTTAATTCTGTTTCCTGTCAGTTATTGTCTCCCGAAATATCAACAAGTAGGTTAAAAAATAATCTGTTTACACCTTTTGAAGAACAACTGTGCATCAGGCAACTTATTGTACTACTTATTTATTATCAGCAATCCCCATCCTGCACCCATGAAAGACAATCAGGGCTTTGCCATTGAGTGAAATAAAAACAGGACGAGACCATATGGTTCTTGTTAAACAAGCCTCATCTTCCTATTGTTAATGCTTATCTCCAAAATAAAGTATTTCTGCAGAAAGCATATTCCCATAGCATGTTCTCTTTCCAATGACCAGCTGGTTGCCAGTTTGTTATTTGCACTGCAGTAGACCACTTTCATCTATTTCTATTCCAGTCCAAGAACACCATTTGTACATTGTCCAACTTGGAAATGTTAATCTGACACCATTGGTCACGGGCCTTTTAACTTCAAGTGGCAAACTTCCAGCTAGCTGCCAGTTGAGTATTTACACTGGAATCTTTCTTAGCCCAGAAATAAACTATTTGTTCACCATAAACATCAGCGACATGCCAATAATTTCTGCAACACACATGTAGGAAGGTACAGCCCACCGCACTTTGCTGTTGGCTTCTCAATAACCTCCTAAGTAGCTCCTTGGGGAGATGCGGCTTGTCTTGAGCCAAGATAAATGCATCTATTTCCCCCTCCGTGCGTGTACATAACTTTTATTTACATTCATGGGAGTTACACATACATATTGAAAGGCAAGAAGAGGGACCCAAATTAGGATGGTTGGGCAGGAGTCTGACAGCTTCTCCCGAGACCCAGGACCTCTCATAAGGGCCAAAAACCCTAACGCAACATGATCCAGTTGCTTTGGCATCGTCCGCAGCTCCCCGTGCGTGACCACATGCGCAGTGCTCGGGACGCCCGCCGGGAAAGAGGCAACACCGTATGTAGTTGAATGCAGCTTTTGAGAAAGCAGAGTGGCGCGAGTCCTATGGGATTTTGCTTAGGTGATTGCTATTACTTCCAGCAATACGATTTATACTTCCTGAAAGAATATTATACTTCAGGCTCTTTTCAATGAAATAAAAGACTGAGGGGGGAAAGGAAAAAAAAGGTTTTGCTGGGTTCTGCGATTTAACTTAAGGAATGTTATGCAGTAGCAAGGGTGTGTTTCATGTACTTTGTTTGACTCTGTTAAAATAAAACACTTCCTTTTTACATATTCCTGCAGTGACCTGCGGATGGGAGAGGCCAAAGAAAGACTTTAGTGAGTTTAAAATGTAAACTTCAGGAATGGAAACCTGCTCTTTCAAAGAAAAAGAATAATAACTGTGGCGCCCCGTTCTCCCCTTCACTTTTCCGATTCAGTCAGATAATATACCTGTCACCTTTCGTGTTATTTCTGTTGCTCCAAGTAAAAAAAAAAAAAAAAAAACACAACAAAAAACAACAAATACATGAGGTTAGAGAAGAGCTGATCCTACAGAAGTCCTTCAGCAAAATCTCAGAGGACCAGTCAGGATGTACAGCTGATCTTATGATTTATGGACTCCTTAGCACCTACCTGTGCATTTAGCTCAGCATCCCCATCCACCTGCACCTCACAGCCACAAGGAAAACACCGGTCAAAATGCAAATACTGGGCAGCATGAAAAGCAGGATCCTGCAGATGCACATTAGAGGAGCTAAGAGGAGGTGTGTATCCCATGTCAGGCTGGACAGCTGGACTTGATGAATGCCTCAACAAAGAAAGGATGATGTCGAGGCACCAACTGTGGGGAAGAGCAGCTTGTACCCCCTGCTCCCCTATGGACAGCAACTCCTGAGCAAAGCCCAGCAGCTTAATTTGCAGGTTTCAGCCTTCTGCCCTGACTTTGCAGTGGAAGAGAGCAGCCGTTTGCATCGCCACTTGAGTTTTGGCAGCTCTCACTGAGGTGTCGAGGCAATAAAGTACCCGAACAGTGATGGCACACATTCCCTCCAAGCCTCCCAGACTCTCCTCCAGAATGCAACTCATAACAGAGAATATTTTCAGTGTTAGCAACATGACTTACCTTAAAGGCTCAGATGCTTCCCCTTTGCTTGTACAAATCATGTAAAAAAAGCGCATTTCCGATCCACACACAGTGACTGACGTAAGGATGAAAAGAGACACTCACTGTTGCTAGATACTCTAGTATTTTGGACAAAAAGCAGCTGTACTGTGAAACCAAGGACTTCTGCTTCCTGTGCTGCAGCTCACTTGATCCTGCAATCAATGGGATTTCTATAGAAGACGTATCATTTTTAATTCTGACCTTCGCCAACTTTCCACCACTTGATTTTTTTCACCCTCAGCATTCCTTCAATGTGGGAGTATGAAATATAAACAAACATATAACCATCTACTGAGTACCAAAATTTTGATAAACATATATTTTTCTTGCCTCACCTAAGGCTCCTCTTGCAATCAAATGTAGGCGAACAAAATATTTTGACGTCTCGAAATAAATTCTTTTTTCCAAGAGGGCAAATAAATAGACCTGACATAAAATAATGTCATAACAATCAGCAACTACAACACAATTCTCGCTGCTGTAACTTGAAACTTGTAAGAGAAGGTTAAACTAACTCGGTCTGAATTCCTGGCCACTAAAAAAGCATCCACTCGTATTGTGTTGGGGTTTTCTGTATGGCTAATCCTATCTGGGGCAAGCTCCGAGTTAGTTAAAATAGCAAAGTATTTCTCTAAAATGCTTCAGGAAAATTGACAATTGGAAATTGGCCTCATTGACTACAGCCCAGCAATAATAAACTGGAACAGACAGAATTGCAGACCAAGGAAGGACACTTGGACTCTAAGGGAAAGAGAAAATCAAGCCCCTTTTGGAAGAAATCTGTTTACCAGGAGAAAAGTAGGAGTCTGCAAGAGGATAACGGGCCTAAGAAGAGCAATGGGGAGACTGGGACAGAACCCCAGGCTGCCAGAGAAGAAGTTGAGTGGTTGAAAAAAGACTCAGAGAACTTAAAACGAGAGGCCTGGGGCTAATCTTTCTGCTGGTTTATTTTTTCCCCCTGTTTGTTTATTTGCTACAAGTAAGATTTTTGAGCAATTAGTAAAATATCATGCAAATATTCCCTGTGTGACTGCACATGAATAACTTTAATTTTGCTAAACATTTGTCTCGTTGTTCCAAAATACATCTGCTGTTTGCACTAAGATAATCTGCTAAAATATTGGGAAGTAAATTACAGTTTTTATAAGATATTTATGAAACAACTTCTTATTTGTATATTAAATATATCAGACTATCGTGGCCTGTTTTTTTGGCTGACGTCTGCCTTCCCCAGAAGCATCCGTGCCCTGTTTCAATTACAGACTGGGCTGAGTACCATCTTGTGGAAAAGCTCCAACTGGCTGGGAATGGCTCAGTGTACACTCGTAACAGGCTGAGGGAATAGTACCAGATCTGCCAGCAGCCTATGACAAAAAACCAAACCAAAACAAAAAACCCAAAGCAACCCCAAAACAAAATACAAGGTTGCACATGTGCATCAATCATGCGGTATTTTCAGAAATTTTGGCATGAGACCACAGAAGACAGTGTCACTCTTGTTTGGATGGGGCACTGCAATAAATGCCTTTATAGAAAGACAATGATAAGGCTTGGAGGCTGCTCCCAGGCCCTGCTTGGTGACCACACTGGTAGGTAAATTAAAACCATTTTGGACTGTTTTGTCCTCCCAGGGTTGTTTCATTCTCTTTGCATAAGAAGAAGTCCTAAGAGGTTGGGAAAAGATGTGTTGGTCAGTATTGCCACAGGCCAGATGAGTTTGTGTGTAGCTTTGTTTTCATCTTTTCAAAGGAGATGTAGAAAATCAGGTAATTTGTCATCTTCCAGAACTTCTGGGCCAGACCAGGATCACCATCAGGAGTGGGTAATGAAGGTGAAGAATGAAAAGCAAACAGATCTACGTGCTGGAGGAGCTAGAGAAGCTGCTGTGCAGTTGGGACCATATCTGCACCAGCTCCAAGCATGGGTAGATACAGCTGTGAGAGCTCAGGGTGGGCAATGAAACCTTCCTGAGAGGCAGGTAAATCCTAGATCACTGCCACAGGCTGCTCTAGACAGGATTTGAATTGCTGGCAGCACCCAAACCACTTCAAGTGAAGTTAGCTCATGTGCAGCTGCATGAGCTCCAGCCACGTGAGCATGGACACATGTGTCATATTAAAGGTTATGCCGATGTCCCTCTTTAAACACAGCCTGGAGTGCTCAGGAGCTGCCACAGCCCCACAATGTGCAGCTGGGCTGTGTGGAGCCACCAAGGAGTTCATTGACCCTCCAGCCTTCTCTGACTATCTGGGATCCCATGTCCTCTTGGAGATGGGCACTGGCTGCAGATTTCTCGTACGGACACACAGCATATCTGGCTTGGAGGGTTTTGAGGGTTCTGTTCAGAGATGCTGGCAGTGGAGTTTGGGTGCATAAATGACCTATGAGGTACATCCAAACTCCCTTGTGTGGAGTGCCACCATGATTAGCATTGCCTCGCTTTATATTCCCTGTAAGGCTGCTCTGTCCCTAGTCCACAGGTTAAAACTGAACGCTCATTGTAAAAGTGAATTGGGTGAACTGAGAAGAAGAGGGAAGAAGATGAAGTCTGAGGCGCCAGTGTTTGTGCTGAGATGACCTAAATTCTGGATAGAGTCTGGGAAAGAGATGAGCAGACTGAAACTCCGTAACACCGCTTAACATCTTCACCCACAAATCCCTTTCTGGTTTGGTATTAACATTATCTACATTGAGTCCTGCTTAAAAAATAATAAAAGGGTGGTATGAGCCCACTCGCCCTCCTTTTGCTTGCGCCCCGTGCAGTAACCACGCCACTGCTTGTATGGCCACGTCACATTTGCTCAAGGACCCCAAACTAATGCGTATTTCAGCACCGATCAGTCCCCTCATGCTCACAGCAAAATAATAACAGCCTGAGGCTGTGTGGCTGGGGTCAGGCTGCCTCACCAAGATGTGTTGGTACTCATGCGCCATGCCGAGCCCTGCCCGCTGTACCAGCTTCACGGAGCCAAGGGCTCTGGCAGGGACCACGCTGGCAATTGTGCAACCCAGCTCAGCCGCAGATTTCCTCTGGCACCAGCAGCACAATAGCAGGCCTGTTGGTAAACAGGAATTGTTTCCCTGCCACAATAGGGCTCAGGATGAAATCATTCCCTGATACCAGGCAGCCTTGACGTGCCTCCTCCGCTCCCCGCCCCAGTTTAGATGGTAGCGCCTTCCTGCTCCCTGTGGGCCTGGGGTCCCTCATAAAACAACAACACAATAAAACAAAATAATAATGGAATCCATATAAGGCCTGATGTCTTCATTGCTTCTCAGAAGAATTGCCAAGGGAGCTTCGCCTGAATACAGGCAGCAGGTTCCCAGCAATGGCAAGGATTTTTTAAAAGGAAGAAAGGACATTTTTCAAGCTTGGGATGCCAGTATCCATCCTCAGCTGTGCACCTCCAGCAGAGAGAAACAGGTAGTTATGGGAGATGAATCCCCAGGTCTGGCAGATATATATATGGAGTTAAGCCCACCTTAACATCTAGGGGCTGCGTAGGAAGGGAGTGCTGACAGCCCCACCGGGGAGGCTTCGGCCAGGGCTGGCCCACTCCCGGCATCCCTCTTCCCGGTGGCATCAGGGACCATCAGGCTCTTGCAGAACATTCTGTGGTCAGAGTAATTGCATTGTGTTGTCTTAAAACTGCCGAGGCGTGGCCCTAAATAAAACCAGACCCCCGGCCTCACTCCGAGCACAGCAGCCCCCAGCTCCCTGCGCGCACAGTCTGACGCACGGCCCCGTCCAGCTTCCCTCCCTGGTTTCATTTCAGACGCACGGTTATTAATGAATTTGTGATTGCATTGGGGGAAAAGATAAACATATGATTCGGGACAAATGTCATGAACACAGACACACACACACACTCTCATATCTATGTATACTTTTGGTCAACGGTGTCCTACAACACAAATGCACCATTTAATTATTTGTGCTGGGAGTGCCAAAGGAACCTACCATTTATTTATACAGTTAAATCAGCTGCAGATGTGTGTGTGCTTTTTCCTTTGTTTTTTCTTTCCTTCAGTGTTGGCACTTCTGACATCTCCAGTTTTTTTTCCCCTCTTGTTCAATGAGGGCATCTGAAAAGTGTTGGGAAACAGCCCACTGCTCCCTCCCTGGTCCTGTCCGCAGGGGCAGGCATCCCACATCACACTCAAAGGCTTGTGCTTTCCTCCCCCAAAGCAAGGGCTTGACAAATTAAGATTTCAAACACCAGGAACTGAGGAGAAAAGACATTTCCTTCACTGCACAGGTCCAGGAGAGCTCCTCCGGTGAAGGACGCATCGCAACTGAGACCCCACAGCTCACTGCACCTGTGGGTATGCGCCCAAGGAGCCGAGTACCATGGGGAAGGAGCATTACGTGGTTTTCCTGAGAAGCCCAGCATAATTTTGGCCTGTATGAACAAGATGAAGTATAGAAACAGCAGCATCAGCTTCCCCTCTCCATTCATTTGAGCTCATAAGACACAAGAAGCAACCTCTGCTTTTCATTTTTCAGAGGAGGGAGAGTACGGAGCATCTGTCTGAGCTGGGCTTTGGCAAAACCTGCTGCCTTGGTGGGCTCTGCCCAGGCCGTCACTGTGACTTGCTTGTATCACCCTTGTTTGATGGTTTGGTTTATCCCCATTAAAACCAAGCTCAGCATCGGCCTTCAGCATTAGGCAGGTAACACAGCCAAAGTCAGAGATGCCCATTTGATTTTCAAAAGCACTGTCAATTTTCTCGTGATTTTCCCCACCCCCAATATCATGTTTCTTTTCTTGAGTGAATTTCAGAGGAGCGGGGACACCAGGCTCTCCAAGCAGCATTCACACGATTGCCAGCAGAAATCAGGACAAATACAGCACTATCCCTTTTGGCAGGAGGAGGCAATCTCTTTGTGCTTTACCTGGAAGACAGTCATCAAGGCTTAGTAGCCCCAGGAAGCAACCTAACGCTGCAGCCAGAAAATGCACTTCAGAATCTTTTGGCAGGAGACTGATGTTTCCTAATATCACTCGGGATGCTTAAATGATGTGATAATAAGTGCATTAGCAGCATTTAGGAGATAGGACTATTAGCAAACGATGATTCATTTTTAAACTTTCAAATGTACTTAAAGCTGATGTTCAAATGTCAAAACCCCGCTTGCCGTCAGAGCTGTCAGGTGTGCGATGCTGTGGGTGTCAGGTGCTGGCTGCACCCCCAGGGCTGCTCCCAACAGACCCTTCCACCCCACCCAGGCAGCCTGGCCACTTTTTAAAGCCCAAGAACATCAATCCAAGGACACTTCCAAGCACCACTTGCAGAAATCCCCTTGGGGAAGCTGGTTATGCCACCACTGAGTCAGTCTCTTTAAATTCACCGGTATAAGAGGATAACTTGGTTGCTCTGATTTCCTTTGTAGCAGTTATCCACTATGAACATTACATAATCTGTCTCATCCTACATTATCTGAAATGGCACAATACCTAGAAAACTGCTTCATATATAAATTAATATATATGCAAAACCTCAAAATGTACTTAAATATGTATATTTATTATATTTTTATATGTATCTATCATACATTATACAGATATTTCTTTTTTTTAATTGTTTAGTCTCTCAAAAATGTATAGAAGCCTAAGCATACACACATACATATGTATGCATACATAGGTATAACATTCAACAAGATGCAGTGTGTCTATATATACGTAGACATATATGCATATATGTACATACAGATTTACATACACACACGCATATATGTATTTATGTGTATCTATCTACTGTTCCAAGGCCCACTGAGCTCTACAATAACAATCACAAGGCTTCACAACAGCTCCCGGGCCAGACATGTAAGCAAGCCCACTTAGGCATAACAGTGTTCACCCTCTTATGCATTATGAGCTGCTTTCATTAAAATTCAACACTTCTTTTAAGAGGCTTTTCTTGCAGCCACTACTCACCAGCCCAGTTCCACTCCTGCTCACAGGACAGAGATGCTCCTCTCTGCCTTCTCCCAAGGAAAGGGCAGCCTCACCAAACCAGCTTTTCTTAGTTGTTATAAAGCACTTTTTGCTGGCTTTATTAGTATTGAGCTGGCACACCCAGGAGACCTGAAATATTTTTAAAAATACACCTAAAATGACTTTCCATGTCTTTTTCTCTAGCAGGCACATTGCAAACATCGCAGTGCCATTTGGAATCAAAATATTTAGTCCTGACATTTTGTGAGAGGGGAAGAAGAAAAAAGAAATTTGGAGGAAAAAAAAGCAAAAGCTGGCTGTAATTCAAATTCTCTGCAAAGTTACTGGGAATCTTCCAAAAGGCTCCAGCAAGAGCAGGATTTGCTCCCCTCATATATACATATAATTTGTTGTCTTTTGCATATCAAAGTGGTGAAGCCTGTTTTCTTCAGCTGTTGCTTTTAACTGTGCTATAAACAGAGCCTTATCTGTCCAGAAAAAAAGAGTCTTTGACAAGGAAGACTAGCTCAGACGCCGAGACAAACTTGGCCACGTTCCTGCAGTGAGAGCAACGCCAATAAAGATGTGGGCTGGTCTCTAGATGCCGTCGATAACGTGATTTGGACTGTTGTTCAAAAATCTCTCGCTCCATCCCTGTTGCTGTTTACACCAATAAACCCTTCACCATCCCCTCCTCTCTGCCCTCGTGCTCCCTCCCACGCGTGCGAGGACGCCATATCGCAGCCAGGTTGCGATGGGCTGAGACAGCTCCGTATTTCTCCCAACCATGGTAGTAGACACTGAAGAATCTACAAAAGCAAGAAAAATTAAGTTGGCGAAAGGAAAACTTCCCCAGTCACCGTGCTTGTTGAACTGAGCAGCTTCACTCAGCTCCACTTCTTCAAATTCCACCTTCCTCTCCCTTCTATTTTCCTTTCTGTCGACCAGATATGACTTCACCTACTACGTAATTTCTGCAAATTTTTTTGGAGTCCTGATCTCTTCTGCGGAGTTGCTCATGGATGCCTGTGTATCCCATTAATGTATTACATCTGCTGGAAATCTGGTCAGTAATTAGGCTGGTAAGACAACCTATTAAAAGAATCTAAGTGCAGCCACTTCGCCCACTGCACCATGAGCTTCTCATGACCAGCAGGAGCAGAAGTAATAAAAGCCAATGACCTCCATCCTCCAAATTCTCTTTTCTCAGCAATTTGACCATATGTTGCTTCAAATAATTGCAAGGAACCTGTACGCTGTGTCAGAAAAAGGCAGGTTTATGAAGTGGGGAGTTTAGGGTGAGATTGAACCAAAGAGTCAATGCTGGAGGGGGTGAGGCTGCAGAGGTGTCGCTGGTCTGGTCACATCCAGGCTGTGCAGTAGATATCGGCAAGTAGTGAAATCAGAGCAGATGATGCTTCCCAAAAAATGGCACGCATGTATTCTTATATACATGAACACAAACACACGTATAAAAACCCATTGTAAATCTACAAAAACCCTAAGGATGCGCACGGGCTGGTCTTCATTAGCATTTGGATAGAAAAAACCAAAACCAACGCTTCCTTGTTTTGTTTCTGGACACTGAAAAACATCGCTGCTTTTTTGCAACTTCTTGAAATATTTTCAGCATGTGCTGGCCCAGCTTTCCTCTGCACCCAGGGAATTATGGAAATATGGAAGACTGATGGAGCTGCCAGAGAGAGCAGTGGCACAGTTATGTCCAGGCCGGCAAACAGAAGAGCATTTCCAGCGTGCGCTGAAAATTCAGATTCTGTCCAAGTCTTTGGAGAGCAGATGTCAATTATGAATCACATGATTACTCTGCCATATTTTTCCTGGTTATGCTCATTGACTTAGATAAGGTATCATTTTTCACCTACAAAATACGTTGCATATACAATAAATAATATGCACAGTACCATAATAAATATTCAGTATATATGGTGTGTGCATTATAGCGGTCCTGGTAGAGTTATAGCAGAACAGTCAAGGCTGAATCGGCATTTTCATTATAAAGGCTGATAATTCAAGATCAGTAGCAAAAGACAATGAAATACCATCTGCTCACACACAAACAGCTTTTACAGAGGGGGTTTAAGGTCTTGATGCAAACAGTTCTGCATAGTGGGCAAAAACAAGAGAGCTCCTGAGACACTGTCTCTCATGGTCAAAACTCTTCACTTGATTTTGTTCCTACTTAGATGGCAATTGATTCTTTTCCTAAACCTTCAGCTTCTGGAGCCAGAAGATATTGTGAGTATCAGTGTTCTCACAGGAGATACAAAGGAGTATTTTCTAGACTTTCTGCCAGAATAGAAAAGCTTGAGAATGCAAACTCTGCAACTCAACGACCAAAATACAGATGGGTTTAAATAAGTTTCTTCTGCCACACTTGGACTTCTTGACACTTGAGGTGGAGCAACACACACTCAGCACTTGCTGAAGGCCAGGATGGTTTGGGCTGGGGCTGGTGCCGACCTCTCCCAGCGGTACCAAGTTCAGTAACCAGCATCAGGTCTACACCTGCTCCCTCACAGTGGCCTCTGAGGCTGGTTCAGGTATGGCTTATCACATACTTCCAGCAATCTGGCCTCTTTGTACTGAAAATTATTGTCTCTCTAAACACTGCAGCCTCTTCTACCTTCAACGCTATTTCTGCTGTAGCTTGTATGTGATGGCTTGACCATAATTCAATGAAATACTCCTGATTCAACCATATGACTGGCTTACACCAAGTCCTCACAGCATTTTTGGTAGCCTCAGGCCAACCTTCATATCCCTGCTCAGCTTCCTTCCAATGGCTGCAGCCCATCAGGCAGAGGTTTGCATAGGAACAGCCTCATCTCAGCAGGAGGTTTTTGGAGCACGGTCTGGAAGTGCTCAAAATGGGGCTGGTCAGACCCAGGCAAGCAGCTTTGCTGGTGGTGAGGAGGAGATGGCACTTTCCAGATGAGGGGGTTAAAGAACAAGCGGGAGATCTGGTGGTAGGTGGCAACCTCCTCTTTCAGCACAGCTGTTTGCACAGGGCATGTCTGTTTACACCTTGAACTAATCACAGTGACAACCAGCAGTGAAAACATGGATGCGGGGAAATCCATGGGAATTTTGCCCAGACTTTTCCCTTGAGCTGTTACACTTGTGGTTCAAATGTATTTCTTCCAGTACATCGTACCTTTCCCTCCAATGACAAAATTAATGCAGATTTTTTAGCTCATACCCAGCAGGCATCTAAGCATCCTCATGGTCCTAGTGCAATAAAAGATGGACAGTGATGCTGCAAGGTGTAAATACAAGTAAGTGGATGGACTCACCTCTGACCACATCACATCTCGCTGCCCATCTTGACATGTCTAACAGGTGAGTTCACCCTGATTTTATAATTCCCTTCTTCGCTGGCTGGCTCTGCATTCATGATAAGTATCATTTGCACATCATTGCAGCCTCAGTTCGGCAGCTCTTCGAGCCTGTTTCCAAAAGAAGCTGTCACAGACAATAAACACCAAAGTAACCCCACTTCCAATTTAATTGTTTTCTCAAAATATCACTAGCAATTAGACTATATTAGCAACAGATTGTTTGCAGTAGCTCATTCTCTGAGTCAAAAATGGTTTCTTTCCCTTTTACAATCACACAGAACATCTGAGGCCAGAAAGTACCTAGTTGTTTTGTTTTGTCTTTTTCAGAGTCAGAATCAAGTAATCAACCAACATTACTTCAACAAAGTCCAAAGTGTCTGGAAAATGCAGGAGAAAAATATGGGATAGCTGGAATTTTTTTTATGTTTACAAATTTATTGTGTAAGTTTTAAGAAAATACAGTGACAGCATTGCCTGCAGTACAGCAGGGAATGACAGTCAATAAATAAAACTAGAGGACTGTGCAATAAATAAATACGAGACTAATACTATGTGTTTGTAGCAGGCTGATCAGTTTTAAATCCTCTGCCCAAGGCTGAATTTTACAATAAACAAACCATGCCTGTATGCTTTTCTCCATTGGTGCTGGATGAGTTCACTTATTTATGGTTGGACTCACCTTTTCCCCCACACATGTCATTTTTGCCCATCTTGATTTTCTCCCCTTTTTACAAACAAATTCAAAAGCCAAGCAGGATTTAGCTTTGCCCAGAAGTAAGGTACACCTGCGCTCTTACTGATGTGGCATCTTGGCTCTACCAGGACACACTGGGTCGGTGGAGCATCACCATGTGCACACCCCCTTCCTTGTTTCATATACATGCCCTTCACCCAAGAAAGCTGTCCCCGGGGATTTTTTCCAAGGCCGGCTTAGCCAAGCGACCGCACATCTTCTTATTACCTTTGGTGGAAAATATTAGCCCTTTCTTTTAAGCAGCGCTGCATGGTCGAGGGGGCTTGGAGGGCTCCAGACAAGCATCTGCAAAACCATCTCTGGCTCAGTGGCTGTGATCACGGGCTCGGTAATTTGTTTGATTAGAGCATCCGTCTAAGACAAAGGAAGTGTAGTGGAGTGAGTCGGGCTCTGGTCTCATTTACAGGTCTGGAGATGCACGGAGAAGCTATTACAAGTGACCTGTGACCTGGCCCACCCTCAGGTGAAACGGCTTTGCCCAGTCACCTCCTGTTAGCCTCAGCCAAATAATAGGCTTCGGGGAGTGCAGGACGTGGCGACGGTTCATCAAACAGACAATATCGGACCTGCAGGCCCAGCCCCAAGCTATGCAGATGCAAAAGCAGATGAAATTTAAAAAAAAAAAAAAGGGTTTTCAAACTTATTATGGTGATAGTGTTACTTACAACAAATCTGCCTGCAGTTTTGGGGCTGCAGAGATAAAAGCCCTCAGGAAAAATGTCAGTGGCTTGAGTTTATTTATATGTAAGGTAACCATGAAAAATGTCGGCGTACCACTAATTGTAGGGCATATTTATTCTGCACAAGTTGTTTTCCACATTAGCACAGTTGTTAAAATGCAGTTTTGCCTCAGGAATATTATAACTTTATCTTCTGTAATTATAAATGTGGATGTTGCTGGAGTACTATATACATTGAAGAAGAAACGTAAGAAATGGGCACTGCAAGGGAGAAAACAAACATAATTAAAAATGTAATGTAGTAATTATATGAAACATACTCTGGAAGTACAGACCCACGGATAAGCTAGCAAAGCAGCTATGGCATGATAGATCCTGGTTTTAGATTTGTATACTGTCTCACTTCAAATTTCTCCCATGGTTTTTCACTCAAACCAACTAACCAGTTGGCAAGACAAGCATTTATGTGCAGCAGTGTGTTATTCTGTATTCTGCAGTCACTGTAGTGCAAGAGCAACTTTGCTATGAAAAACTACAACCAGAAAAGAGGAATGCAATGACACATTGTAGTTATCATACAGTACATGTTTAATGAACGACAGAGCAACTTCAGATACGGTAAGGAATATTTTAACTAAATATCTTGTAGCATGCAAAATACCTGATGTCATTGATACAATCATAACTGTATGTGTGAAGCACAGGACGCTAAGGGTCCCTGACCTGCTGTATGTTACAGATAACACACAAGGTGCACAGACTCCTATTTCCTTGAGAAACACCTGGCAAGCAAAATGTGCCATTTTCCTCATGGTGCTACAAGGCAGAATTCAGACACGATTTGTTCACCTGGAGTAAATAAGGTCAGAACTATGTCCGGGATTTGTATGATCAACTTCAGCCTGGCTTGTCTGGGAGTCAAAGTTTTCAGAAGAAGGGAATCACTGCGACCAGGACTGCAGCAGTGACCGTGGCCATAACAGCAGCCGGCAATCGCTTCCAATTTCCCTCTGGGTTAGGTGCACCCCAGGCACAATGCTTGCACAATGCATGAACAACGGATGCACACATACACGTATTTACATATCGGGACCAAGAACCTGTTTCTTTCCCAGGGGAGGGGCCATTTAATGGTGCAGGAAAGCACATGGTGGCATTTCAAGGTTTTCAGGTTTTATTTGTTTTACTGATTCCTTACTTTTATACCAAACCGTTGATCACACCACCCGGAGCTTAAAAGACAGATAACACCAAACTTCCACTAGTTTCTGGGCAGGGGCCAAGCAGAAACATATTCATTATACCCTTCTGGCTCCCACTTGAACACCTTATGCCATCTCTCACCTACCACATTCTCCATTTTTTCTCTTTTCTCCCCTCCAAGGATACTTACTGCCCTCTAAAGGCTCCTCATACTTCAGAGTCCTTTTTCTCTCGACAGAATTTCCCCCCATGCCAATCCCTTTTTACGTCTCCTCTAGGGGCTGGCAATCTCTCACGCAGCTAAATGGTGCAAATGAAACACTCCAACCTCTCCCACTTATTCACTCAGCGATATCTGTGGCAGCCAGAAAGCCAGAAAGTGATGGACCCTGAGAGCTCATCAGAAAAACAAGGAGAGGGTCCACAGAAAGACTTGGAACTCATTCTGCCCCATTTGCCTATTGTTTTTTTTCCCTCTGAACTCAGTTATCCACCTTCAGAGCTCTGGTCACACTCCTGCTGCTCCCAGACCTAAGACGTGGTGCCCCTGTCACAGATGACAACCAACAACAAGACCTCCCCAGAGTGCATCCCCCCCAGTCATCACCACCTCAAAGGGCTGAAGTAGATTTCCAGAGGTCACCAGTCTCTTCCCTGGCCCATGGCACCTGTGTCATTCCTGACAGATCCTTATCTTGGGGTTTTTAAGGCCCTCAGTGCTGAGACACTGTCACCTCCCCAGGCAGTGTCCTGCAGTGCTTTGCTGTCCTTATCACAAAAAGGTTTTAACCTGAATCTTTCTTACTGCAATTTAAGCCCATTACTTCTTGTCCTATCTGCAAGAGGCGTGGAGAACTGATTATTCCTTTCCTCTTTGCAGCAGTCTTTCACATTTTTGAGGATTGTTTTGTTGACACAGATACCTCTTTGCACCAAAAGCACAGTCTGAGAAGAGGTTTATCTCTCCATCGCTGAAACTAGCATACTTTCAGCTAAAATGTCCACTGACAGCATTTCTATTGTAAATTCACTTTACGAAATGAACTGAAAACTGAAATGAAACCTCATTGAAAAGCTCACATTACAGGAATTTATATTCCCTTTTTACTGTCCCTTAAAATAAAAACAAGACTATTTTTGACTTATGTGTAATTGAAATAAAAATAAGCAGACGCAGCTTTGCCAAATGTCAGTACTGAGTACTCATCAGTTAGGACCCCAGAAATTGTCATCTGGGCTTAAAAAGAATAAAATTTCAGCGATGCATATGCAGCTCTTCATAATTGCCATCTGGGCTGGATTCTCTGAGAGCTTGAGTTGGGCTCCTGCTCACCTCAGTCAACTATTCATGCACCAGAAAATTAGATGTCTTGTCCATCTGTCGTGGGCTAGCGGGTGTGGAAAAGCCAACATACCTATTTAAGGTGGTATAAGTGACTCCCTGGAAACGTCTTTCTTTCTCCTAAGAGACTGACTAGGAATTAAAGGCTTTCAGAACAATAAATCACAATGCAGAAGGTTTTATTTTCATAGACCTTCTCCCCAGTGAAGCAGCATCCTCTCTGTGGGGACGCCTCCTTGACTTGGGCAAAAGCTGAGATCCTCACATCAGCTCACATCTCCAAGGCCTTTAACAAAGACGACAAATATCAAAGTACCCACGATGAATTCACCAGCAGGTTCACAACTTCTACAGGAAGCTGTATTTCTGATTGCTTTGGAGTAAACCCCCATGTTCATGTCAATGGTGCTGTAAGAACTTGGCAGATGTCATTGAGCCGGGGATATATTCCTTTTCAGGAGTAGCCTGACGGGTATTTTTCTGCTTCTAAAGGCACCTTCTTCTTACTGCAGAGTTTTAGGAGCTACAACTTTTCTAACCTGAAGCTGCCTACATTTCAGAAGAGAACAGGCTGTACATCTGCTTGATTGATGCCCAACCTTTTGGCTGACTTCTGGGAGCGAGCCTTTCTTTGTGAAGTACGGAGTCAGCATTTGCTGCCTGCTCCTGAGTGCAGTGGGCGAGCTCAGCGTAACATTTAAAGGTGTCTCTTTTAGAGGGTTTCTGAGGCCAGATAATTTTGAGGCCACAGGTTTGAGCCAAGGTCCTTCCCTTGGGACAACAGTAAAAAGCTGTATGGAGAAAAAGAAGATATGGTTCCCACCTAGCTCTGCTGGTGGAAGCCGAGGAAATAATGAACTAAGCTCAATAATTACGAGTCTGACAATGGTTGAGTGAAGGAAACAGGGCACATCACATGGAAAAACCTTTCCTCTAGTATTCTGCTTTGGAAAACAGCAACCTGCTGCTTCTGAAGTTATAGTCAAGTTGCCATATTTACTAATCACCAATGAACATATCTGCATGAACTCATCTGCTTGCTTTTCGAGTCAATTTATATCACATTTGGTGGCGAGTACAACGTTGCTGTCCCCTCTAAGTCCCATCCTAAGTGACAATGTGCCAAATTTTGACCAAAATGGCATCCATTGACTTTTAAACCTCTCCTTGCTTTCATCGGTGCAATTAGTAGGCTGCACTTGTCCTCTTAATGAAGTTAAAATGACAACAAGAGACTCTTACAGTGAAGTGACAGAGCTCTGGTAGTTGCTGTTAGTGAAAGGCTCTTAAAATATGCCCAGTTGTTCCAAACTAAAACCACTTTTGAGCTCAGCAATCTGCTTTTGGGCTTTCCACAATGGTAAAATCAGTCAGATCAACTATATTTTGCTTCTCAATAGATTTCCTTACTTCAAAAGACTTTCCAGCTGGAAAGTCTTCTTGTGATATATATATATATATATATGTATATATATATATTTATATAAAATACATATTTCTTTTTGGTCATATTTCTTTATACTGTGTTATTGGGAAGAAGGATGAGAGAATGAACATGAAATGGTTCAAACAGTACTACTCGGATTCAAGATCTCCCTGTTTTATCAGGAAAAATCCACTGGGGGAGCTGCTGGAGTAAGAGGATAAAGGGGGAACAACAGTTGTGCCAAGCTCTTGGCTATGGGGTTATTGAGGCGGGGTTCATAGTTTGCTGCATCGAGTAGGAATAAAATAACCAGCTTTGATTTTCTTGCCCCATGCATGCACTGCACACTTAGAAACCCAACCCAAACAAATGAAAAGCTTTGGCTATATTGCCATTTAAAAATTGCCTCCTGCTCAGTGAGGAACGAGGCTTTTTCTTCCCTTTCTTCCCTCTCCTCCACAACAAATTCTCACTAGGATTTTTTTTTCCACTACAGACAGCAAACATAATTACACAACAGATCAGAACAGCTTACATAATGCCCTTTATAGAAACCTGCCTTACCTCAGAGGCATATTAGCATTTCTTATGGGTTTAAAGGGTGAGGGATTAATTACAGATTTTCAAAATATGCCTAATTACATATTTACTGGTGGAATAAATAATTCACGTTTCATAACTCACCATGAAATGACTATTTTCTTTTGAAGATTGAAAATTCGAGCCTTGGAGAATGTTAAAGTTCAAACTCTGAAGAAAGGCTCCTAATCCTTTACAGATCGGCATTTTACTCACATAAAAATACAGCAGAAAGTCACTCTTTCACCTGAGTGACTTGCAGACCCCTTGAAATGTCTCACTTGGCAATCTGTCAAATGAAATGAGCAAAACATTAAAAATGTGATTCGTTCATTTACTTTGGCACTTTGGTAGATCATGCAGGATTTCGGGAAGCACCTAAATGACTCAAGAGCACAAGTTTCCCTGATTCTTGGCTTTTGCATTGGGCAGAGGTGGGATCAGAAGTATCTCCACGTCCAGGTTGGTGCGGGCAGCGACTGGTACCCTCCTCCTGGGGCTGGTGCGGGGGCTGCTGCTCCGCCGTGCATGGCGGTGGCAACCGGGGACTCCCCATGTGCTTGCGAGTGAGCGTGCCTTTAAAAGCTTCATGGCATAGGGTCATCTGGAAGCATAAATCAACTTGCCCCTTTCCTGACCTGCCCTAACATACAGCCAGTGGTTTCCTCTGTTATATTTTATTTTAGCTGGAGTTAGCAAGAAGAATATCCCTTTGGCATTTAGGGGATATACAAATTATTACAGAAGAACAAATAAATGCCCCCAGGAAGGAAATAACTGCTTCTGAGCGTTTTATATATAAAAAAAAAGCTGCCTTCAACAACAGTCAGTGCCATGTTCACTAACTACAGATACCACAGGAAAGAAAGAAGGAAAGGCAGATCCCACGTGTCAGTACAACTGGTCTCGGTTGAGTTTTTGGTAGACTTACAAAGGAGATTGGAGAATCCGGCCCAATATTGCTTCTGTGTACATATACATGATAGTTAAAATGTATCCACACCAGTGCTGGTATGTTATGGGAAGTGCAGAGGGAAGAAGAACGGCTTATGTGAGCAAAGCAGTAGGACATGGAGAGTGAGTGACCTGGCTAAGTCGCCCCCTGGTCACCCCACCACAGGGCAGCTACCTAAGAAAACACTTCTCCTGGTCAGCTCACACGTTCCCCTGCTTGGTTCTCTTTGTGAAGGTCCTTAAAATAAAGCCAATATACATTTTAGAAATAAAGATATACAGGGGATATTCATAGCATATAGCAAGGGAGTCCACCTACGCAATTACCAAGGAAATAAATACTGACTTATAGTATAGTCATACTTGTGACTAACTTGTAGACACAAGTCCATGTGTTTTGGACACATATATGAAAATAACAACCTGCTAATCAGCATTTTAGTTCTCACAAGCAGAACTACGTATGTAGAGGAACATAAACCAAAACAACCCGATGCTTGGTCAGACTCTGGTCCCAGTTCAGCCTTTTCCTTTTGTGCCACCTTGTGTAAGTGCCGTAGTTTTTTTTATGTCGTACTTCCCTTAAAATGCTTTGCACTTTATAAGCTAAGCTAAAATTATTGTGTACAGACTAGTTACCAATTTAATTAAAGTGGATGGAAAAGTGGAAACCCACTCTTCTGATCAAACTGGGAATAGAAATGTTATTTTCATTTTGGAGCAAAGGGTCTACCTTTTCATACACTTTACACATTTTTCAGTAGTTTAAAATCTACATGTCTACAGATTTTTTTAAGAATGCCTTACTTTCAGTTCTGCTTTCAATAATAATTTCCATAACAACCTGTACTTTAAAACTAGACAAAATATTCTGCGGAAAGCACTGATAAGATTGGTTCAACCTACAGAGGTGATTCCACTGTAAAATTTTGTCTATCCAAATGCTCAGCTTTCCCGGACAAAAGCTCACACATTATTTACAGCAGGCAAAATACTCTGCAGTGATGGCATCGTCAAATGGGAGAACGCAGTCAGCGGTATGAGGTGGTAGATGAGGGGCAGCAGAGCATCCTTAGCCATAACTACAAGCAGTGAACACCGTAGGACAGATTTATAAATGTACTGCAAGCCATTTAAAAAGTCTTCTCCCTCTCTCGCCCACACAATATTAATTACCCACGCTGGCTTGTGCTAATTCATTTTCCTTACACCTCAGTAAAGGAAGATGGTGTTCAAAATAAGCAGTGTCAAGATACAGGGTAAAGAAAGTATGGATACTCTGAAATTGCATTTTTGGGGCAGGAGAGTGGGTAAGGGACAAAGAATAACACCTATAAGTTATGCTTCCAACTCCGTTTCATTCACTGAGTCATGTAAATAAATATCCAGGCAGTTTGGTCCCCATCCCACAGCCTCAGTGCAGCAACCCTAATTACTCATCTATAAACAATGCAGACAAGCCATCGCTCAACACTGTGCTACGCCTCATGGCCACACGCTTTGCATCCTACCTGGGTAAATATTAAAATGAATATAATCTACTATATTTTAAGGGTAGAGTTATCTGCAAAGTGCAGTGATTCACGAGCTCTCCGAATGTGCATAAAGTGCTTTAGTGAAAGCATTTCCTAAGGGCCTGATCCAGTCATGCTTCTCAAACCCTCTGCAGCTGTCTAGACTGGAACAGAAAGGTCATTCAGCCACTGAAGGCCAATCCATCACTGACATTAAAAAAGAAAATACCCCAACTGCTCCAAAGGTTCAGTTTGTGGATCTGATGGGGAGATACTGAAAGAACTGCCAAGGTCCTCCTTCCCCAAGGGGACGAGAGCCAACAAAAAGCCCATACCCTTCCTGGCACTCGTTTTGAGGATCTGAGCAGGAAGCCAGAGGATCCCAGGAAAATTCCTGCCTTGAAGCACAGCTTTTGTCATCTCCTTCTTTTTAACATGCCAGTGTTGCTATGCAAGGGACTGCTGTGCTCTTCCACACTGGGACTTTTTTCTCTGCTGGCCTTTTCTCAGCACTGAGAAGCTCGTGTATGCAAGATCCAGAGCTTATGTATGTTCTGTGATAGGAAAAGTCCATGCACAACCCAAGTGTCTCTCCCACAATGTATAACTTCAGGATGGAGGACCCCCCTTTCTGCAGGCTACACTTGGCCCCTTCACTGCTCTAAGCCCATCGACATGTAGGATTGCCCTGTGATGGTGTCTGGAGGTGTTTGCTGCTCTCTCCTCCATCAGAAGACAAGAGACAAGCAGGTCACTGTTGGACTGCAGGGAGTTGCTCACCAGCTGGGGAAGTCCCTCTATCAACCCTTTAGCATTGCTAAAGGACACCGAGCTGTAAAATAACCCGATACCCGGGGGATTCCTCGCATGCTGCAGACTCGGTGGGCGACTTCAGCCTCATTAAGCTTGGGCAACTGGGGCTGAAGAAACCTCTGCAGGGGCCAGATGGGAAAACCCAACAGGACATCACACAGCTGATGAGAACGGGGCATTTTTCCACCTTGAGAGCTGGCAGCTCGCCAAACTGCTCTGGGTCAGCAGCGAAAGGGGCTGGATACCATTGTCCCAGCTCCCTCCTTCTCTCCCTGAATTAAGGGAGAGCACAAAGAAGGCAGCGCGAGGACTGACAGTGTTGCTTGAAAAATGTATTCCAGCTGCTCTCCTTAAACTGCAAGCTATGGCCCAGTTGTTTGAGATCACAAACATTTTTGAAGAGGCATTTCTGGGGTCCAATAGGACCTGCCTCCTCCAGACGTGGATGTTTCAAAAAAATAAAAGAAAGAGAAGGGGAAAAGAAAAGGCAATTTCCTCCTAGATCTCGTCTTTTCCTTTCGGATTTCAGCCACCAGAACCATTACCAAATAAAATGTCAACTTTTTTTCCCTTGTTCATTAACCTTTGATGCTTATTGTACAGCCAGTTTCAGTGCTCACAGGGGACTCAGGAGGCTCAAATCACAGCATTCATTTTACTCGGGGCTTAGGCACAACCTGAATCGCAGTCCCGAAAGGAGGGAGGGGAAGGGAGGGAAAAGGCTATTAGCCCAATCTTGCCTCTTCAGCGGTTTACATGTTTAATAAAGATTGAATTTAGAGAGAGGGGGGAACCCCCAACTTAGTAATAATTCCCTTCACAAGTTCTGCTATAATTAAAAAATAGAGGCAAGGTCATGACGAGTGCTATTGAAAATAACAGACAGACCTGTAATTATAGCAGGGCCAGCTAAACCAAGGGTTAAAGGTCTCTTAATACTCTGTCAGCATTTCCACTATAACCCCTCAGTTTCAGGGGTTTACAGCTCACACATAAATATTTGCTGCAGGCCAAAAATGGCCCTTCGAGAGGTCAGCAAAAGGAGGTAAATTTTATTTACATATTTATAAAAAATGGCCTGGCTCCGCAGAAGTGGCAAGTCCCCCACCAGCACCACCAGCGCAGTTCATGGGGATGAGGAGGGAGAGCCGACAGTCCTGACCATGACAGTGTATGGGGTGGGTGGAGGAGCTGGAAATTGATTTTACCCAGAAGAAGTGGCTCCAAATCCACAGAAACCCTGTATGGAGGCAATGATCTGCAAATACAGTATATATTATAAAGCTGAATTCTTAAATAATAAGGCCGTATTCCTACCGTGAATTATACAGATAATCACTCCCACTGTTCAGCCAAGCATGCACATAAGTCTTTGGAAGATGAAAACCTAAGGCCTTGCTAGCATATTGGTTTAACTTAAATCAGTACTTTAATTGATTTATTTAAGCCAGTGCCAAACCCGGTGTGACTCCCTAATTTCTGCCGTAGAGTAGATTATTTCAGTTTAGTTCAAAAAAGAGTATCTCAATTTTTTTTTTTCCAAAGCATTCCTTCCTCCCCTTTTCCTATCTCTGTATTTATGTGACCCTCAGCTGACATTAGTTCACTGCTTGAGGATCAGAAGAGGTAAACCGGCTGTGACCTTTTCCAGGGCTCCTTTACTTGAGGGACTGAGCTTCTGCCATGGTCAGCGCAACCACTTGCACCTCCTAAATACAACTTACAGGCTGGGGAACCTAAGATCCTGCTGCCATCCCTGCAAATCCTGTTTTCTTTCCTTTAAAAGTCTTCTAAAAAGCTTCTGCTCCTCAAAATATAAAATAAAAAGAGCATTCCACACAAACCCAAACAAACACCATCCGGAAAGCTCAGAAAACCAGACTGGCAAATTTCCTGAATTTGGGAAAAAAAACACAACACAAACCCTTCTCTCATGCTGGCATGATATATAAGCCAGCAACTAACTTTTGGGAGGTGACCTCACCATTTTCTAGTGTTTGCCATTAGCGATCAAAAGAAAGACAGTTCGATTCGCAGCGAGAGCTCCTCCATTGCTGACTGGTTCAACTGGGCTGCTCTTCTCTCACGGCTGCTCATCGCTCCGGCTCTTCAGTCCTGACTTCAGGCTCAGCTAAAGGGAATGGTGGCAGAAAAGCGAGAGCACTAAATGATCTTGGATCTACTGAAATTCATTTACTAGAGCTTTTCGATGGCCCAGAAGTGAAGAGAGGGAAGAACTCAGCTAAAACGATTAACCAGGCAAAAGCGTTCCGGAAACTATTAATTTCATCTGTACCTAAACATTTCACAAAATAACATGTATTTTTCTCAGTAACTTCAGTGTCTTTTTCAATGTGATCCTAGAGGGGCTTGGTTTTTTTTTGTTTTTTAAGTGAAATGATATTGAGGATATATAACTTTTTTTTTCTTTTTTAAAGTTTCTAACAAAATATTTATTGTGCAAAACACAGAAGATAAAAAAGATGCAACTGTTTTTCTTGGTTTGTTTTGAGGTTATTTACTTAGGCCTAAGCACCTCATTTTTCTTGTGTACAAAAAGTAATTATGCAGTCAAAAGAATTATGGCCCACATACTTCAAAACATATGAAAAATGTAAAACTTTATTACATACATTAATTTCTAACAAAGGACGTCTCCAGCACCAGTGTAACTGGTATAAGGCAGATAACTGATGTATGGTATATTCGTTGATGTTCCTCCCAAATGGGTTTTATAAAGGCAAACAAACAAATAAACAATTTCTTTTGTTATGTCTCTCTCTCTATAAATTTCATCAGCCTCATACAAGGGACTGTAGGCTTATGGCTGTGGGGTTGTCTGTGGATTTCTTTTAGTATTATTTTTTTTAGGCTAAAATATTCTGCTCAAGCAATATGTTCACCACACTTTCCTTTTATTATCCTTCCACCTCCTGCACTTCTCAAAGCAGGCAAGCCCAGCTCCTGCCCCGGCTGAACGTGGGTTCCCTGTATGGGCAGCTCCCCTGGCCCCCCGCTTTAGGGGATTACTCCCAACATCCAGGTCAAGCAGCTTTTCTACCTTTAGAGTGGAAGCCTGTGGAGTATTGTTATTTTTCTCACCCCTTTCCCCCCTCCCCGTTGAATTTCTCTGAGCAGGGAAAGCTTATTCCTACTAAATCAGCTGTGCTGGGAGGCCAAGGCAGGAGTTGTAAAACCGAAGTTCACAGCATCCTTATCTTTAGCAGAGCCACTTTAACTTACTAACTATACATCTGGGTACCATATCCAAGAGGAAAAGGATGGCCATTTAAAATGTCATGAGTAACTGCAATCAGTTCTCCTCAGTGCCTCTCTTGAAGAAACAAAACAAAATTGAAGTGTGAAAGACACTTTCAAGGTAGTCTTATCATTTTAAGTGAATGAAAAAAGTGAAATCTGACTTTTTTTATATGAAGACAATGACCTTATCTAACAGAGACCTAATCTTCTTCCAGTACACATTTATTTGTTCCTGCTGCTTTCAATGCAATAATTCAGATATAAATACGTAAATTTACCACAGTTAGGCAAACCTCCTGCTCCACTCATATGTCACAGTACTAGAGGTCCAGTGGAAAAGGATTCACCTCATCCAACAAATAACACACACAAGCCAATACTGGAAGTTTCTACTTCAGTTACGCACAGTCACCACACTAATTCGGCAAACACAAACTCCTGCATCCTGATTTAAGCACAGCTCTCCTTCAGCACAGTTGATTTCAGTATTTCACAATGCCTTGTCAGGGTTTGAGGACTTTAAGGAGAAGCTTGGCAGTCTCTCTTGGAGAAGAGTACTCTGCTTATGTCACACTTATGGTCTGCTCTTCGCATGTCTGGGCAACAAACAGCAAAGCTGCTGGGATGGAATTGCTAAGGCTTAGGATCTAATGTTAATAATGGTGATGCAGTTCATTTGTGTCTTGGTTCTCATTTATAAGGCCTGGGCTCAGCCAGGTGTATGCAAGTCTTCAAAAAGCATTGAAATCCCCAAATATAGTCCTGGGTTTGACCTCTCTAAATTTGGCGGAAGTTTGAACTTCGTGTAACCTTGAGGCCCATCTTTAATTTAAGTGTAGTATTTTGGGAACTCGGCACAAAGGGGAGGGAAAGACCTATGTCAACTTATACCAAACCCATGAGAATCAGAGACAGTTTTAGAGCCAGCGAGCCTCCCCCAGCCCCTGAGCTTTCCTCAGCTACTTGAGACCATAAAAGTCTGAAGCCGCAAGTCTCTCTACTCTTTCGCATGTTCTTTAGTCCTCTGTCCCTCCTCCCACTACCCATGAAAAAAGCTTTCAGTGTTTCAAACGTACTCATCACAGGTATCACGAGAAAAGCGGACCAGTGCCAGCTCTCAATGGCTTGTTTGTTTTGGGGCTGAAATCTATCCACTTCCATTTCAGACGTCCATCGGCTGAGCCACCATTTGACATGCCTGGCCCCAACAATCACAGGGGCTTGTCGGGTTAAAAATGCTAGGATTTCATTTTATTGCAGGGATATTATTCATTCTTGGGAAGGTTCAAAAGTACATGCGTCAACTTATGTCATCAGGGTCAAACAAAGTGGCATGCAGAATCATAGCCAGATTGCATTGGTGGAGGGGTCTGGAGGCAGAGCTGAAGAATAAGGAGAAAGAAAAATGCTTTTTTAGGATGTACTCTGGATCGCTTCATCCTTCGGCAAGGGGAGGGCAGAAGGTAAAGGATCCCCTCTGAGCACGTTGCCCTGAACAGCGCGAATCAAAATCAAGTTGCGCAAATTTCGCTAAGATTCACTGCTCCTTGCCCAGTGACGTGCCTATGGGCAACACCATCACACAACAACACCTCCTCAGTCGCCAAAACCTGCCTCCAACCTACACCAGCAAGCCCACAAGTACACACAGACTTGCACAATAATAGCATTAGATGCCATTAACAGGCTTTAACCTTGTTTCTTTTCAGTGGAAAAACTATTTGACATCCCTCAAGCCCAGGCTCAGCACTGTTTGACCCTTTCCCTTCCCTGCCTACATTAAAAGAACAACTAAATAGCTGCACACAGAGCGAGCCAGCCCCTCCTCGCTCCAGGTGTCTGTATTTTACTTAGGGCCCCAAGCTTGATTCAGCTCATACAGTTCCTGACAAGCTTCAGCTGGCCCTCGTCACCAGACAGGCAGATCAATTAACAGAGGGATTTTTCTTCCCTAGCTCTCTTCCTGGACCTTTAACCCCTTGTGTGTCCTAATGCTCCAGGAAAGAAGGGTGGAAAGCAAGTGCTAGGGAAAAAAAAAATTGCCATTTAAAGCTTTTCTTTTCCTTCCAAAAAATCTCATGCATTTGTTCTTCCTATCCGTCTCAGAACCTGATCTTTCTGTAAAGATGCTTCGGGTTGTCCAAAACTTCCCATTTTTTTCCGTCAGAACTGAAAATTTCAAAATTCCCTTTCCTTCTTCTTTTTAAAAAATCTCTTCATATTTTGCTACTGAAAGGATAAAGTTTAATGTTTTCTTTGGGGTGGAGAGTTCTTTTCCATTTGTTCATTTTCCTTTCTCTTTTTCCACTGCACCAATTTTTCCAGATTGCCGCAGGGAAAGGATAAATTCTGACTAAAGTGGCTCAGACCAAGTCGGTAGCTGATGCTCTGCTAAATTTCTTGAAAAGTTATCAGAATACAAACAACATTTCATGGATGGGAAGGAATGGAAAAAACAAACCAAAACACAAAACCAACCAAACAAAACCCCAGAGAGACTAAGGCAAAAAAAGCATATTTTCAAAAACTACAAAATGGAAAACAAACAAAATAATGTAAACCTGGAAAAAAGTGTAGATGGTTACAAACTGCCCCATGAAAGAGAAACAATGTCAACATTGACAATTTTACTTTGCAATTTAATTATACCTCCATTCATCTTTGGTGAGAGTGTACAAGAGAGCATGCCAATGGCATGAGAAGCTCAGCAACAGCAAAACATAATAAATAAATTTAATTGCTAGTGATAATAATTAGACATTTCTGTGAAAAACAGTTCCCAGAACTACTGAAAACTATTGAGAAAAAATAAATGTTATGGCTACTACAGGGAAATCCATTTAAATGCATTCATAGTGATAAATAATTTAAAACTGAGGAGGGTTTTAAAATTATTTTTACTTTTGGAAAAAAAACCACAATTCCTTAGGAAAAGCTGATACTGTTACTCGTACAAAGGGGTTCTGCCCATCACTTCAGTACCAAAGCATGACCACAGCAATAAAGACATTAATTAACGGTAAATAATAGACAGCACACAACCTGTCAATCTCAGAATGCTGCAGCAAAGCCTATACAAAACAACAAACCTAAGTGTGAAGAAAGAAACATTGCTCTTCCTAGATATTGCCTTCACCTGGTGAAATACACCTCAGCATTAGCACCCATCATTTTATCAGGCGGACAAGAGCTTTAACTCTCCCTTGGTAGTGGTGATGGTTTCCCAGTATCTCTCCTCCGAACCCAGGTATTCATCCTTTCTCAGGGCAGCACAGAAAGAAAAATGAGGGTGAACAAAATCCCTCGCTGAAGTGGGTATGACAGATGCGAAGTGCCGGGCAGAGTTAAGGGTATCGCCTCTTCTCTGTGCTTTATAGTGCAAGATTTTCTTAGCAAGGAAGAAGGGGCAGGGCAGCTGGTAATCTTTCACTCTATACGGGGAATCCTTATCGAGGATTTGGGAACTGAGCACTATTTCTTGGATGGATGGGTGCTGTTTAATGTTTTCAACGCTTGCTAGAAAACACGAAGTCGCTGCTGACACAGACTGGGAAGGTGGTAAATAGGGATGGCAGGTCACTGAGGCACAAAGGAAACAATAAGCCAGGGGAAGTGTAAAATGATAACTTTGGGTAAACAGATTGTAGGGAATAGTTACAGAAGGGGAGGACTCCCTCCTGGAAAGAAATGGCTCCAGAAAGAACATGGCAGAGTGGTGGATGCTCAGCTACACATTAGCTCTGTAGCCGTAAGGGTAACTTCAGTCCTTAGGATATGTAAACAGGGGGATATAGCCTAGAAGCCCACGGTAATATCATCTTTTGTCTGTGGCACTGGTGTGACCACTAATGGAATAGTGAATCCAGTTCTGGTGCCTATGATTCAAGAGGCTGTTGATAAATTAGAGAGAAGAGCCAAGAGAATGGCTAAAGGACTAGAAAACACTGGGAGGATTAGGAAACAATTGTGAGAGGCTCAAGAAGCTCAGACTGTTTAGCTTAATAGAGAAAAGGTTAAGGAGTGACTTGCCCACAGTATACAAGAACCTTCACAGGAAACAGAAATTTGATGGAGAGCTCTTCAATTTAACAAAGACATACGTAAAACAAGATCTAAAGTCTGGAGGTCGAAGCTACATGAATTCACACCAGAAATTAAGGGGATTATTTTAACCACAAGAGCACTTAGGAATGGGAGCAGTTTACTGAACACTAGGATGGCTTCTCCACCATGATATCTTAGCATCAGCTCTGGAATGTCTGCTAAAAGATGTAGCATCACATAAAACCTTCAAGGAGTCCTTTGGCCTTTACTAGGCAGAAAGGCAAACTAGATAATGGCATTGCTTCTTTTTGTCTTAAGCATCCAAAGATTTATAATCCATGCTTTATGTCTAAACATTCAAAGCTATCTTCATGACATGTAACAGGGTGGCTGTTATTGAAAATCCACTTTTGTTCTGTTCATACTATTAAACTGTTACCAGGGAATACAGAACATGACTCTCACACAATACACATGATGCTGAAAACTTTCTCGTATACTTGTTGCTTCCTTTCAGATCAAGCCTGGTTTGATGATGCTGAGAAGAATAATCTTCATATTTTAGTACTTTACAGTGTAAGCACAGAAGGCCAATGACTCATTCCACTTCTCCCTTTCAGTCAGATGATGCCCAAGTTTCACTTGTAATTTGAGCACAGAGCTTGCCAGCAATTAATACTGTTGTCCTCAAATGGTCCTGGGGAGAAGCTCAGTGGGTATAAAATAACAGGGTGTTTTTGAACGCAGTTTGTAAATGTGCCACCACAAGCTTAAAAAGTGAACTCTGCAAAATGCAAAACTGCATTATCAGTGCTGATATACTCTCAATCCTGCTCATCATATAATTCATTAGACTACAAGTCTAATGAGCAAAATGAACACATTCTTCTATCAAGGTTTCAATAATGTTCCGGGGATTATGCCTCTCATGTTTACCTCTTCATTCATCCCTGAAACACTTTGCACACACAGTAAATTACTGTGGATTGCTTCCTTGTTGAATCAACATGTTTTGGAGATAGTGGTCCTTTGAAAGTTAAAGCTAGGATGAGCTGTGCAATGGGCTGATCACGCCTACGGTCCCAAACATTTGTCAAATGAGATTTAATGAAAGAGGAGTGCCCTTGCTAACATGCTAAATCCAGCCTGAAATCCCCAGTATAACAAGAAAACAAAGACGCTTCCATCCCCTCTTATATCAGGACTGGAAATAAGATGATGGAATGATGTGAACATAAAATAATTGTACACACAGAAGCTTATGCAAAAAGGCTTTGTTCGGAAGTGCTGGAAAGCCACTCACCCCGAAACAATGGGGCAAATTAGCATGCATCCAGCCCAAGGGTGCAAGCAGCACACACACGCACTCCCGGTGACGGATGCTTAGCTCTTGCTGGGAGGTCACCACTACGAATCTTTCTTGAGAAGGCGGCATGTCAGATTTCAGACACTTTCCCTACAAATGGGCTTTTGCAGCTCAAAGGAGGAGGGGGGGCGAGCTTTTCGATCCAGATAATAAAGTCCATTTACATGAAAAGATGCCGCTTTCAATGACATGATTAATTTCGGAAATACCTGGCATCTGAATGAAGCACAGACTTCAAGAGATGACTGATGATGAGAAAAGATAATTAGGCAAATGTCAAGAGTCAGTGTTTTGATTGGTGACTGAGAGGCTGGTCTGACTAGGTTATCGTATACTCATTCCAGATGGAAATGAAAGGTCTTTGTAGGGAGAGCAGGGTGATCCCTTCATGGTTAAACATAAACTCTCTTTAAGCCAAGAGTTCTCCTCAGTTTTCCTCTTGGGAAGCCCTCCTACCTCAGCAAGTGCTCTCCCTGCATGGTACTGGACCAAGCTTGCCTCGTTTGAATCTTAAGATGTTTTAAAGATGAGCCACTTAGCTTGGATTTTATTTCTGCTAGGCTAGAGTGGTCTTAGCCTTTCCAACACATCGTGGGCTGCCTTCTCCTCAGCTCTCCAAAGCTGGAAGATAATACAGCCATTTTGCAGACAGGGAATAAGACAGTCCCTATCCTAAACGTGCCCAAATATCTCTCCTCAGCTCCTCATCAAATGTCTGGAGTAGCGACTGCCATTGAATGCTGGTGCCCTCCACAGGACAGATAAAAAACCGAAAAGGATGCAGGGGACCTCGGCATGGGGCACTCTTGACAGGATTGCCCTGTTGAGATTGACAGATTATCTCTCCTTCAGAAAACAGAGCCTTCACAAGGCCCCTTTCCCTAATCCATCACGGCACTCCGGACCGCGCTTCCCATCGCTTGCCCCTTCTCCACGCACGCTGCTTTTAATGTGTGGGACGTGCCGGCTTTGTGCAGGCGCATTTAATCCTCAGCAGGAAAACCGCCGACGCTCGGAGACCTCACTGGCTTTCCAAACCGGTTTTCAGAGGAGCTCAAAGCACCGCTTGCTTCACCTCTCTATTGTTGTGGCGCAGACTGAATCTTGGGCCTGGTTCATCATCTATTGAACCGGCTGCCAGCCAAGACCTCCTCTGCAAAGGCAGGCTCAAAAGAGCCACCGACAAAGCACCGCTCTGATAAGTCAGACCTAATTTGGCTAGCTATCCAACACTGAGGCTGCCATTAGTTAATCTTCATATAATTTGTTAAAGTGGGCTTTATGAAGTACTGGAAATAATGGTCTCCCTCCCCCGCTTCAGAATCCTGCACGGTTAGGGGTTTAATAACAGACAGTATCGCGCAGTCAGGAACGGTGAAGGTTTTATAGCAGTGCATTAGCCAGAGGTGGATAACCTATCTCTAGAGGCTTGATTGACTGGAAACATATTCTTAGCCTGCTTAAAACTGCTTAGAGTGTGTCACGGAGGTCCCCCAAAATAAAATGTTCAGTGTATTTAGTGAAACCCTACACCCTAAGTACATGTAAGGGCACTGTAAGATACTAATTAGGCTGTAACATAAAACACCGTAAAAAGCAAAGCATGACATACAAAAAAAAAAGTTTAAGTTCTGGCCAGCTCTTTCATGTTAAAGAAATACATTAAAAATATATTCACAGCAAATATACTGGGGCTTTGAACAGATCTGTTTCTCATAGTAGCCTGTGGCTGGAATGGATAGATACTACTCATTATGGAGAAATTTCTACTTTAAATTGTCTTCAAATATTAGAAAGTATACTTACTTACTTTTCCTTTAAAAAACTAAATAATCCACTAGCACTAAGACCAGCAAATGACCATTATGGTTAAAATATCCATGCCCAGTTGTTTTTTTTTTTCCCAGGAAAGGTGAGAAGAAGAATGATGATACCAGATTAAATTAATGATACTGCATGATGACATATGCAACTTACATAATAATAATACTAACAATCATTTGAGAAGGGTAACATGCCTCAGAATTTTTCCCCTGAAATTTTAAATTAAAAGTACTGTTCAAACACCTTTCACTGAAACACTAGTAGAAAATTTTTTGAGGCAAAAGTCTTCAGTTCTATCTCATGAAATCACTCAACCTATAAAAGCTATGTCGTATGTATTTTTTTAACATCTGTAAATTCTGAGATCATTATTTTATTTTTTAAGCATTAGTTTTCAGCCAAAATATTTTCTCCATACTTATGTTTGTTTCTTCTGTTATCTAGTGCCACCCAGCTATAGCACATTGTATAAATTAGAAATGCTACCTCCTTTATAATGCTGGAATTAGTGTAATTTTTAAGAACATAATTGTTTACCTGCATCACAAATATTGATTATTAACATAAAACGTGTGATGTACTGAAAGAAGTAGACCTCAGCACTGTCAAGCATAAACTTAAATTTATCAAACAAGATTAAGTGTACATATACACTTTTTTAGACAGAAAGTCTAGATGGGACCGATCCCAATGCCTTTATAAACATCTCTAATGGTACATATATAGATATGTGTGTGTACACAACTTGCATTGTACAAAAATAACTGTACAGATTTAAATATTATCATTCCACTACCAAAAAGCCTTGCCATTGCTGCACATTATTGAAAGGAATGAAGTGTTAATTTAACAAATATGTCGCTAGCTGTGTTCAAACTAAACACCATTAATGTATGTTTGTTGTTGTATGTGCATAAGGTTACCGATTGCAAAACCCCTTACTAGGAAACAAGCTGCATTTTATCAATGAATATATTCTTCTTGGGATTTTATGGCTTTGCTTTAACGGGGACGGTCACTTTTCCTCCTTTGTTTGGAAAGGTACAGTTTATATTCCTTCCTAGATTTAGCATTTCCCTTGAAGGTTTTTGTGATTAACAATATAATATTTTTATTGAGTTATTTCACACACAAATGACTGGGCCCAAAGGGTATTCTAGGTTTACAAGATTTTACTAATAACTATGCTCCCCTTTGTATTAAAGCTGCTAATTAGTGCTTTTAAACAGCTCAACATTTAATTCTTTGAAGGCACCATATCAAGGGCTGATATAAAACTGTTTATGTAGAAGGGTATATAAAATAAGAAGGTGTTAAGCCCAACACAAATTGAGTGGCAGGGGGTTCCCTAAAGTGCTAATTTTATGTTTGTTTTCGTCTCATTTAAAGTTAAGATGTCTGCATTATAACAGTGATGTGTAACACGCTTTACATACAGATTAAGCAAAATGTGTCAATTTATGAGCCTTATTTGCCTGGAGAGGTAGCCACCAGTAGTTTCATCAGTGATTTTATGCATGTATATAAATATATATATATATATATATATATACACACGTGCATGTGTGTTTTTGCATGTGGGGATACAAAGTGTGTGTTGTGTACACATAGAAGTGTGAGTGCCCACACACATTCAAACTCATTTTTACATCCGTGTTAGCTAGCCTATGTCCCTGTATTTCAGTGATTATGGAAAACTTGTAACTAATTAATTATGTGAGATTGCTCATTTAAAAAAATTAAATATTTAATTTCATTTCAATATACTGTGAGATTTTAAAACCACATTTTGTTTAATTGGTATTGCTAAACTGAACTGATTTATACACATGGAGGATATTAGACGGCTGTAATCGAGAAATAAATGACTTGCAAGTTACATTTAATCCTTGTTTTCTCCAAGTTAATCTCCAAAATGCCCCAGAAATTCATTAAAAACATGGGAATTTTCACTCAAAAGTGCTAAAACAAAATTGGAAAACTGCTTCTTAGGAAACTAAACAGGAAAATTTCCATTTGTTTCATCAAAGCCATTGTTCGCACATGTACAATTTTGAACACTGCCTTCAACAAGGTTTTAAAAATAAAGTCGTCAAGTGAATTCCTGAGTCTCATTAAGAACTGCGAATTGAGTGAAAGTCTCAACTGTCCATCTTCAGCTGACCCCACTTCCCACGCTCCACTCTCTGCGACTGCTTTTGGAGGGAGGGTAATTTTTTCTGATATGTGCCCATCTACATCTATCGGATGACACAATCTCATCCAGACACGAGAGACCAGGTCCTGGAAGTGGAAGAGCTCAGTGCAGAATCCCACCCGAGCTACGTGGTACTGGTGCAACTAATCAGTTTACAGGTCTTGAGCCAGTACAGGTGTACTCATTTCAAGGTTTGCATGCAAAGCCAATGAGAATTTATTTATGCAACCTAGAGGCTGTGCATAATTAAGTATTAAATGCAATTTACACAGTACCGAAAGTACCTGATGTAAACATTATGATGGAGAATGTCACTAAGGGGTAAAAAAAATCGAAAACTGTCTATCAGGTTGGATAACAAATATATCAATGTCATCTCTTTAAAGCTATATCTTATTTCAAAGTAAAGGAGGTTAAGAACTGAGCATCCATCCTTTGCATTGTACAGTAAACTTTCTGGAGAGTTCTCTTAAACTACATTCAGTTCTGTCTTTTAACTTTCAATAGGAAAGTATTAGACATAAGCATCTGGCTATACTGGCCAATGTACAAACACATGCTAAAAATAGACTTTCCCCATAGCTAAGAGTCTAAGTAAACTGCCTGTTCAGGGAAAGATGATAATGTAGAAGAATATAAGCAACAGCATCTTAGTGGGGTTGTTACTTCACGAACAGTGCTTCAGCACTATGTTATGTTTATTTGGGCAAGCGTTTTTCTCTTTTGGAGGATGAATCACTTATTTTGCAACTAATACTACAAATGTTTTGGTTTGTTTATTTTATCTTTATGTATGAGGGCAGTGGGAAGAAATGAATTGGCTAAACCGAAGGTTTTCTTAGTGTGATCTTGAGTAAAATCCAGTGTGGCTTTTAAAAAGTCTGTTTCAAAAGGCCCATTAAAGCTTTATCTCATTCCCAAAGTATATGATCAGGCGGCATTGTCAAAGCAGAAGTAGCAATGCTGGCCCCACAGCTTCAGGAGGAATCACTAGCATTTACATCTGAATTACGCAACTCACCACACACTGAAGTACCTAGAAAGACAAGTATATTGTTTTGTGTTCAAAATTTAAGGTGAAATTATATATACGATGCTTTACATTTGTGACAGCATTAGAGCCTAAAATACAACAATCACCCATTTTCATGGTCTTTGTTTCTCTATTCCTAAACTCAGCTTCCCCCGGAGAGCCTCTGGGAGCAAGAAAAATTGGAAAGTTGCCCTGACTCTCATTCTGCCCTGACACATGTGTTGGTATGCTTCAGAGCAGCCTAGAGGCAGCTTCGACAAATAACATCTGGCAGTTTGCCTCCGAGACTTGTATTTATCCTACTGAACTTCAGGCACACACACTGAGGCATCTTTGGTGGGAGTCCATCACTTTGTTTCTTCCCTAGGCAAGAAAGAAAGGCAACCACAGCCAAAATGGGCATCCCTGAGGCACACGGGATTTGGTTTTCTTTATAAATTAATCTCATAAAAGAAAAAAGAAACACAGTTATGATGTGAACTCTGGATCAAGTAGAAATGAGAGAGCAGCTCTGCTATGTCTCCTTATTGTAACTTAGGAAGCCTAGCTATTAACCCACTGGCATCAGCATTTTTACAACAGATTGATGGGTGCTACTGGTTTTTACTGTACAGTGTCAAAGAGTTGTCCATATCTGAATATTTAGAAAAGTCAGAAATAGTCTGTCTCTGTATGGTCTAAGTCATTTATATTACCATGAGATGCACCAACTTTCTCCTTTGCTTCTGTGTGAACTTACTGTACTGAAGAGTTGCCTCATACTGCTGCATGACAGCCCAATTCCTAATAAATCCCACCTGACTGAAATGAATTAGGTCTGGGAATATGTGTTCCAGATTATTAACCAGCACCTTTGCAAGTAACTTACCATCCACATTTATTAAAGATATTGGGTGATAATTTGTGCAGTGTTCTGGATCTCTCTCTGGTCTAAGAATTATGGTAATTAGTGCTCAGAGAGAGGATGTCACTCGTGTGTTTCTCAGGGTGCAGAGAATAGCGTATCATTACACTCCTTTTAGATTTGAGATGGATAACTCTAAGGCTATTCCTATTTTTTAACCTTGGCCAGCTGTGTATGGATGGAGGCTCTGAGCAGGTCAGGAGACCTGTGCTCCATCTCCAGCTTTGCCAGCTTGGGACAGGGCGCTGCTTGCTTTGACCTGGCCCCTCATTTCCAGCTGCAAATGAGAATAAAGATCTGTTAGGCTGGGTTTCAATTTTAACAGGCACTTCCACAAGAGGAAATACAAGGTTTGATGAGCTGCATGGAACAAAAAGTACCTGTGCCTTAGGTGCACGGTGCAAGGTGAAGATCTGCTGATAGTTCAGAGGGCTGTAAAGTGAGAGGCCACTCCAGGAGGATGGATCGGTGAGGAGCTCTGCCTGAGGCTGATATGAGGAACAGTGCTGGCGCTGCAGAACGACCGCTCTAGAAATCCTTTTAAGACCTTCCTAAAAGATGGAGAAAAGGGCAGAAGATAACAAACACCATCTGAATTTGGAGACATCAGAAAGCAGGTCTTTGAATCTTAGGAAATAAGAAGAAAATGATAAACTCCTCCCGGAACATAAATACTAAATTCAATTCTGTAAATGGACTTTCACTTCCCAACATCCTCAAAAGTGTTTCTGCAGTAGTCTCAAGAATCAGTCTGTCAGAATTACTCAAAGCAAAGGGCCTACTGACAGATTCACATCTCAAAGTTTCAAAAGACTTTTAGGCATGTCCTCCACCGGCGTTACACCGATCCTACAATGTTATCTGAAAATCTCTGTCCGCTAGTTTCTTCTGCTGGAACATGATGTCTTCATATCACTTTCCTGGAAGAGAAAGCAATCTACATTGCCACGTCTTTATTTCTGTGTGCACTCATGCACACACACAAAGGAGTATGATAACAGTACCATCACCTTGGTTTTCTTCACCTCTGTAAAACTTTTCCTTGGCTTATTTCATAGCTAGTCATTAAACAGTGCAATAATTTCCACAGTGCTATTTTGGGGCATTAAAAAAAAAATCAATTTTTCCCTTCAACAACATATTCCTGCTCGACTTTCATCAAAGAGTTAAACAGCCAAGGGCTTTTAGCATCTCATTTCACTTACACACACAGGCCATTATAACCTGCATAAACAAGGATGACAAGTTGAGATTAATGAAGGTCCCAAAGTGACAGAACAATTTAATTGTCAGAAATCATAGGAGGTGAACTTTGCCAGTGTATTTATATAAGGCTGCCATAGTCTAAAAACTTCCCTAATTGATTATGACCAATAAGTAATAACACTGGAAGCCGTTTTCTGGTATACAAATAAGAAATGACCCAAAACAGTTAATAGTGGTATTAAGATGCATGATATAAGAATATTAGATTGATAAAATAAATGACCAGTAACACTCTGCAAATAATTGTAGTGTTTACACTTAGAAGTAGAGCAGAGAAAGCTGCAGCTCTGACAAAAGTCAAATGAAATGGTCTGGCTTTCGAAAAAGAACTTGCAATAGTCAGGCAGGGAGCCCTGCAGTGATACGACTACAGCAGAGGTGAGCAGGACCCACGCGGATCTGAAGCTCAGTGATGTTCATTCTTCTGTCTCTCTCCTGCATTGCTTTAAGAGTCTTAAAAACTTTTTCTTTCTGAAAGAATCTTAAAATTATCGTGCCTTTTTCTCAGGAGGAATGAATCCAGTGCCGTGTAAGCACACACACATACACACACAGCTCTCTGATAATAATTAAGGGGGCAAGCCAAGAAAAATCTCACTTCTAACCTTCGCAACGGTCACCATGTCATTTAAGGTTCAAAAATACAACCACAGGTCTTTGTATTTTTGAATTCCGCATGCTCATTCAGTTGTTGCCTAAATGCACTATTGCCTTTGGAGCTCACCACCTCAACTGGAAGCCTGTTCAACCTGTTACCTTGCCTTTCTACAATCCTATCTCCTTATTTTTCACTTCCACATATCCTGTCTTATGTTTCACTTATATCTTCTAGTCAGGCTTCTTCAATGATCCCAAGCAAATCATCAAACTAATTTGAATTATAAGTCTTAGAGAGCTGGAATAACCTCTCTTTTATGTGTTTTTTTTTCTTCTTCTTTTTTTCCAGAAGGTAAGTAACTAACTGTGCTGGCAGTATTCCCCCTTCTAAATATAAAGAATATCTCTTCACTCCAGTAATATTTTACTTAAATGGCTGCCAGGGATGGCTGTATAATTGATCCTGCCTTCGAGCAGAAGAAGAGAATATATGGCCTATGGAGTTTCCTTCCAGTCTTACATTTCAGTGATTCTCTAATGATAAAGGAAAAAGGCAGCACTTAATGCATTTCACTCATATCACCTCGTAACTGTCCCTCCACGTGACTAAATCAGGCTTACTGCACTATCTTGCCCTCTTAGTTGCAACAGCACGTGTCAACTTAGCTATTCTGAACTTCTTCCAATACACAAACCAAACAGGATACTGTAGACCAAGCTCTGCCCCGATATACATGAGCTGTTCCCACTAGATCAAAGGGAAAGGTAAATATAGCTGAGGCAGAAATTGTCTCCATATGTCATACGCAGCCTAACTGGTGTTTTATAAAATGATACTTACTGTCACCAGCAATCTGTGAAAACACTCCCAGTTTCCACGGGATCTTCCCCTTGCCATTCTTTTCAAACACTTAGAAAAAGGTTAGAGTAATTTTTGCAAGAAGAAAGCCTACACTTACTTTTTGACGAGAGCTTGAAAACCGAAGTCCTGACTGCATTACATACTTTTGGAGTTGAGAAAGAAAGTGCCCACATTTCAATTTAGATTAGGTAGACACATCTTGATAAAAGCTGAGGTCTGACCAACCTTCCTTACTGCTGCTTTGAGCAGGGCATACACAGCATTAAGGGCAAACTCCTTCCTCTCAAGTTTAGCTTCTCCTTGATGAATATATATTCAATGTAAGTGCAATATTATCTGCAGGATTTTTAGCAGAGATTTCTGTTTGTTTGTTTTTGAAAACGGCCAGACAAATACTTTGCGTAAACCTCTTTCAGACAGTAGGTAACTTCTAGTTGCTGCTTGGCTGATGCATTTTGAGAAATGAATATTCAAAAATCACAATGTCTTGGCTGGTCTGTGATGTATTTTAATTCTTTGATCAGATAAATATAATTGCTTCCAAAAAAGGTATGTGTCTTGAAGGACTGGGAAAATGAATTCAAAATGTGCTTTCACAACCAGTTAAGGCTATGTCTAGAGAGGCTGGCCTTCTACAAACCTTTTCCCCCTAAAATTTGTTGTGTGTTTATTTACAGAATGCGAAGGAAAAGGAACACAAATCTATCACCAAAGGGTTAAGAAAATGTCATTCTGGGGGGAAGGCTCAGGTCACACTCCTCTTGGGACAATGTACGCTTTCAAGACTTTTATCATCGCTAAAATCCTCACTGATACCAAAACCAGAGCCCGCTAACCTCCTTACGCCACCTCCCGTTGGAAGGTTGGGAGCCCAGCTCATAGTGGGGTTGGGAAGGACAAGCTACACACATCATGGTTTGGCTCCACCACTCTTACTTGATAAGTCCAAAACAGTCCACTTTGACAGGCAAGCTTGAAAAATAACCTATTTAGCATTCCCCAGCCCCAGCACATGATTTCACTGGGAAACTATGCAAAAGATACTTTGGAAATAAATATGCACAAGAAATTACAACTCTGTCTGAATGACCCCCTACCTTGGAATGTCTAGAACTGTGAGAATTATAAGGTCAGGAAATATGTACAGGCCTAGTGCCTCGAAAAGTTACTATTCCTTATTAGGAATCTGTACAGACATGGAAGCGGGAGTTGTATAAACTAAAAGGAAGATTTTTTCCTGTCGCTTACATGCCTAGTCCTTGACCTATCCCATTTATAGTTTCCTTTAAGATACTATGCATTGCAAGTTCATTTGTTTCCTAGTAGTCCTCCAGCAGCGATTTTCAGATCCAGCCAATACTGCAGACAGAGTGTGGCTATGTAAGCAGAAGCTTGAGATTTATATGCCTGTAAAATCACAGGTATTCATTTATATCACTGCTAACAATTTTGAGCTCTGACTCTACAATTTCCAGGTAAAAGGTATCCTTACTCTCTGTCTGAAAACCTTAAATGCAGACATATAGAACTGTTTAGTCTGCTTTACTATAAATAGGAGGTAATATGTTATTTCAAACAAAAAGCATACCATAAACTACACACTTAATTTTGACAGATTGTGTTTTCCTATATATGGCGTGTTCCTGCTGTGCTTCCATGGATCAAACTCCCATTGACTTCAGCTGTGTCTCCTAAAAGTGCAATGCCAAATATTGCCTTTTGTTATACTTCACACCTTTGGGGGTTTTTTTCCTAATCCTTTTCTCTGCATAAAAGTACTGTATTCCGCAATAGCCAATTGTAGGCTTGCAGAGGCGACACAAAAGCCTCTTAAGACCTGAAAAGTGCTTGCAAGAAGAAATTATCTCCTTCCTCTTTCCTCTCCCCCCCACACTTCAAATGACAGGATTAGACAATCAGTTCTCAAAATTAGGGCGAATACCACTGCAGATCACCCTCAAAATCTGCAGAAGGAAAATAACTGCTTTTGCACTGTAGATAACCTTTCAGCGAACATTCTCCTCTGAATCCCCATAGTTTGCAGTTAAATTGCATGGTGTGTTTATTCTTCTAGTGAACGGGCCCATTATATGACTTAAAAGTGTTAGTGTACACAGCACTGACATGTCCATTACATCCATACATGCTGATACGTAGATTACAGGGAAGTTCAGGTTACCCAATTAAGAATTTGGGCTGCATTTTGGAAACTGAGAAGCGGGAGGGAGGTCTGGTTGGGGTATTTCAGTTTGCACGCTGATAAAGACACTGTCTGTCTGCAGAATGCTGCTCCACTGAGTCTAAACAGCCGCAATCAGGAGAGTGGGACTGAGGGAAAGACCTAAGCCCAAATATCAATTCAAAATGTTGGCTCCTAGTTCAGCCTCTGGGAATTGGAAAAAATGAGACTGAAGAGACATGGCTTGTTGTCTTCACTTGCACCGGGACTCACGCTTTAGGCCAAACAGCCCACATAGCCGTTGACACAAATATCAAGCTAAAATAAAACCAAAACAAACCAAAAACTGCTGTATCAGGGACATGGCCCAGCCAGCACTTCCTCAGTGTGTCATAGCTGTGGAGTTAGGGTACGTTTTGCCATGAGCATTTCTTATTTGCAACTACGATCGGTTATCAGAGATTGTCAGCTTTAATGAAAATAAACTAAAAACAGCGTAAGAGCTTTTCTGAGCCTTTAGTCAAGCTGAAAACCTAGGTGTTATAACTGCCAAAGATGTGCAGTGACTCAGAACTGGAAGGCTGATAAAAAAGCTCCTCAGTGGGGGAGAAAGGCTCGTATCTTCCACATGGCTCTTGCAAGGGGCTTGAGCCACAATGCTGAACACTGTGGGCTTGCTCTATTGTTCTGCAGGGGTAGAAATAACTGTAGGGCAGCAGCGCACCCTTCTCGGTGCTTTGAGACTTCTTTTTCTCCCGCTAAGGTCTGTGCCATGAATCATTTCAGATTACCAGGAGATTCTCCACTGACTTCAATGGGAACAGAATTGAACCTTCAGCAGTTGCCAGAGGAGGACACTGATAAAGGCGGCTCTAGCTGCTTCCATTGTATTTAAAGATGTTGTTATGTGCTTTGACAGTTCAGTCCTGCACATTTAAACATTTGGTTACTGTAGCTCTAGTGAAAGTGATTCTCTCTAGCAATACAAATCTCTGGTTACCAAACATTTACTTTATACTCTCAAAAAGATAATCTAACAACATTCAGAGTTTTCTGTTTCTAAATAAAATGAATTCAGGATATCCCCTCGTGTTATTGTTATAGGCTGTACAGCTGCATTTAACTCCTTTATCACATGCTGATCTTTCAAATAACATTCATTACTATAGCAGGTATGTTCACGGTTAGCAATGATTGTTTAATGTTAAACACCCTTTGCCAATAAAGCTCCATATAGAAGTGACTGTTACAATCTTGGTTACAGCTGTTCCAATTATAAAAGCTCTAATTAGAATCACATTCAGATTTCTGAGATAACTACTTTGGCCTCACTGGTGCAGAAAGTAACTTCTAACTGTCCTGAAGACCAGAGGAAGACCATTTCCCCAAGAAAGGCCCTGATCAGCAGAAGGCTGCAGAAACTGTCCCTCTGTTTCCACCCTTTGGGAAGTAGGGGGCTGAAACTTTGATGCTTTCAGGCACATTTCTAGTTGGTCGAATTCTTCAGCAGGAAAAAAGAGTTCTGAACTGTGAGACTTAGCTGAGAACCTGTATCACTAACTTCCTACAATGCTTTTCTAACAGCAGTTTTTACAGTATTTTTCCTAAAACCAATAGAGTTAAGCTTCATATCTTTGCATTGTGAAATGTACCTATCCCCTCTGATGTTTTCTCCTCTACTTCTTTCCCATCTAGCACAAACTTGAAAAAACTTTAGGGAAAATCTATTCATACATATTTGAGTTTGGAGTAGAGGATGGCATTTTTTTCCTGAGATAAAAGTAATAGTCTTCTTTGCTTGTGACAGTATCAAAATGCCTACCAAAGAGATCACCTCACTTGGACATAATGTGCCACAGTGACGACTTAATCTGCCATTAACTAAGAACATTGAGATTAGATGCTAAAAACTGCAGTAGTTTAAAAAAGAAGAACAGTGAATTTAGAAGTTGATTTTGTGGCATGCATTTTTTCTGCACTACAGAAGAGGTAAATGATAGCCTAAAGTGTTGATTGGCTTAATAGGATAAAGCAGAAAGACATGTCTCCCTACCCATCAAAGTACAGGTAACTCCTAAACAGCTGCTGCCCAGAGGCAGGAAAGCATGGCTGAATTTCAAGCAGGAATCTGGACCTGTTGTCCCCAAAACCTGTAACCATATAATCCTGCATGCCAAGGGACACACTCCCTCCCTGGAATGGAAAAACAAATGTATTATTTTCTGAAATATGTTCTCACAGCTGATGTCAGTGCAACTCTGTATGTTACTCTTTCATATGAAGTAGATAGTATCTCTGTTTACTCTTAAGGAACTGTAAGAGTATATATTAATAATAACTAAAACTACTACCATGTGGAAGCGGCTAACAATCCCACCCTAAGCAGCCAGCCTGCCTTGTGGCAGATCAGGTGGAGATCTGTAAGCCGTGACATAGAATTGACCTTGCTCTGGATCTACTACCATTTCGTCCAAACATCCTCAGGTATACAGGCCAAAAAATGAATTCAGCTTAAGCATAAACAGCATTAAGAAATCGCACACAGCATTCTGTTCCACTCCTCCATTTGTCTTCCCCCTCCAAATACTCACTTTAAAGAACTGAGATCCTTATACCAGCAGGAACAGGCAACTATCACAGCACAAACTAAGGGGTTCTTCCCTGATAATCTAACATTACAATAAATTATTCCAACCAAACACTGACAGAACCAGAGGTATGGACTAGCCTCTTGTCTTGACACAGTCATCTTACTGGAGCATCATCTGATTTTCTTAACATTAACATTACAACAGACTAGCAGTTCAACTCTCCTTCTCTACATGAAGCAAGCACACAGGGAAACTAAACATAATTGAGAGATGGAAAGGAATAAAGTTCCTACCAGAAGACTAGCTCACTGTCACCAGGACTTCAGCTACAAGCCAAAATTTCAGCCAGTGCCCACCAGTGTTATTCCAGGCACTTCAACCACACCACTCTAGTTCACACCCTCTGAAGAACTCAGCCCTTGCACACGACCATATAATTATGGCCAGGCAGTCTTGACCACCAGAGGGTTTCTTCACTGCTGGGGCATGCTGAAATATTCCAGGAAAAGATCTGTGGCATGTGAGGTGTCCTCTTTGCTCCTCTTCATCCACCATCAGTCCCACTGCAGCTGGCTGAAGCTTTCGTCTCTGCTCTTCATTCACGTACACAGGTCCTGCCTGCAGGGTGGCCTGGGGAGCCCGTGTCAGTGGTATTCAGCAGAAAGGACATGTTGCCAGTTTCTAAGCAGACTCCTAACTCATCTGAATTGCTCCACACTTGGGTGCAATGATTTAGGAAAGCCCTGCTGATGCGCAGAGCTATTTCGCAATTGTGCCCTTATGTTCATCTGTTCCATTCAAGTGAGTGAACGCTGCTGAGAAAAACCTTGCTTCTGAGTGCCCTTGCATTTGAAATTTATACCTAAAATCTGTGTTGAGAAAGTGGTTTGGTGTTTCCATACATGAATAAAACCAATTTGTTTTTATGAGGGTAATGTACCAGGCTAAATAAAAATAATCTTACCTGGCACTTCAGAGTGAAAATGAATTTTGGGTAATTCAAAACAGCAACCTACAGAGTACTGACCTACAGAGAACCAGTAAACTCACCTTTCCCCTGCCTCTTGGGGAGCTAGTTATGTGGGACAATATTAAGTTGGGTAGCACCCTTCTCATTGCATCACTACAAACTGTTTTACGAAGCAGCTCTGCTATTATGTCAAGTTCCGTATTCCTGTTGTTACACATTATTTTCTGAATATGCACATGGAAAGGTATCTCTGGGATCCGGGACATCAAAAGGGAAACAAGTATCACACCTGGTCACTCAGGTTTCCCACAGAGACTTTAACTTCACCTGGTCGGCTCTCGGAGCCTGACAAATCATCTTTATTCAGCAGCAGGTCTGAGCCTCTCACTTGCCATAATAACTGACCCACCTCTCCCCCCACATCTAAGAAGTGAATACACATGATGTACGTTTTAATGTAATACAGGGCTCCCCTTGCTGTGTCTCATTCATTCGACAGCTTCTCCTATCTGGCACTAAAGCCTGATTAAATATTAACATGAGGTGGGTCCTATTATTTCCTGACTTCCAAGAATCCATTGGTAAATTGAGATCTAGCTGCTAAAAATTTCTGACACAACATAATTTGTATTGAACCCCCTTTCCATGCCAAAGTGCCAGTGTTAATAAATCAGGCTGTTCACATTGAATAAATCTATTTAAATACTTATAAAATATTAAAGATGCATTTGGGAAAAGCCTCTAAGGTGATTGTTGCACCCATGCACCTCACAGTAACTAATTTATTAAAGAGTTTGCAAACCTGGGAAGGAAGGGAAAAGAAAAATGGTTTCATAAACCAAGAGCAGAAGCCAATTTTTCAGCTCAGATGATGAAAGGAAGCATGCATTTCTAATCAAAAAGACAGATACGCCTTTTCTCTCCCACCATTCCCTCAACAGCAAAGTGCCTTTTCATCATCAACAACACTCCATTCCTAATGTCTGCCGAGGCCTTTCTGCACCTTCTCCATACACTAGTAATGTACACACAGCATCCCTTTGAAACAAGAGCCCATTAGCTGTGGCAGACTACCTTTTCACATGAAGTCCTTGCGTTGGTAGTCATCAGCAGAGTGCTAAATCATCCCAACTGGGCATGCTCACATCATGGCACTGGGATAAACAGATATTTAGAGCCACAGAACGAAAATCGCTTTTCTACCTTTCCTGAAGTTTTTTTTTTTTCTTTATTTTTTTAGGAAAGGTCATAAACTACACAGGGAACATCTAGCTCTCCTATCTCACCCCCTTCCCTCCTCCCTTAAATACAGATTTTTTTAACAAATCCACTTTTGCTTACAGCCAGGTCATCTGTAATTTTAGACCTTCAACCACCAGCCAGTCCCCTTTAAAGATTACATACTAAATGCAACCATAAATTTGCCCCACAATAAGAAACGAGTTTGAGCATGCCCTGCAAGAGGGATTTATGTGATTGTTTTCCTTCCAGTGGGCGTGGTGAAGGGATATAGAAACTGTCAGCAAGAGCAGCAAGCGGGGTGATACTTCACAATAGCTACCTGAGTAATGCAAGAGAGATTAAGCCTAAATTGAGGACTGCCATTTCAGAGGACAATTAATTTTCAGGCTGTCGTAAAAGCTCTGTTGACATTTCTCAGCCGAGATTTTGCTTCTTGGGTAAGGGTTTAAAGAGCTTTGTTCAATACAGGCAGTGGTGCTGCTGCCTTTCTTTGGGTTAAGTCTGGTGGGGGGGTTCCCCCTAAAAAAGATTATTTCTCTTACATGCAAGAAAGCTTCTGTGTATTTTGTTAATGCTGACTTCTAGATCTTCCCTGAGAGCTCATGGCAGACTCAGACTCTCGACAGCTGGTTTTCCATAAGCGCCTGTTTCAGTCTCCTAATGCGGTTGAGCAGACCCAAAACGAAGCAACCAAACTATAAGCAGCTGCCTCTGGCCACATTTGGGCAGGGGTCTGCTTGTCAGACCCCTTTGCTAGTCCCTTTCTTTTTAAGCCCAGCAAGCACCTGAGAGCACAACAGAGTTTACTTAGGAATGGGAAAGCTCTTGATCTCTGACTATGCCGTATGTGGGTAAGACGCTTTCTGCATGCTCAAGTCATCCTCCAATTAACTAATTTTACTGCAAGAGATGACAGAGGATGGTTCCAGGTCCACAAAGAGATATCTTGGCCCCTGCCTGACAATAATGCCAGAACTGCCTTTTGCTTTAGTGACAATTATATCCCTTTCAAGCTCACTACAACAACAGACTGACATCCCCTAAAACTGTTTGGCCAGTATGGCCTGGGGCAGATTCTTCCAGGAAGGTGCCTAAAAGGAGGTGTCTATGTGAGCTACTGCGAAGCTTAGAGAGCCCAGAGGCAAGAAATGAGTGAGGTAATCTTTGGAAAAGGTCTTTTGCTACAGCAAGGCCATGCAGAAGCTCCAGATCATGGTACCTGGCTGCAACCATCCTTGCTGGAAGCAGCTGGTCTTGCCACTGGGTCCAATTTATTACCAGTGACAAATTGACTGTCAGGAGGCAGCTGCTTTGTACGAATATACAACTGTTTGTGCACAGACACTGAAGGCCGAAAGGGTTAATTATCCAACAAACTCAGGCAGAAGAGGAAAAAAAGTTTCAAGCTCAGGGAGGTTATCATTGCCTTTTGCGCAGGCTGGTTTTAATCACTTTCTTGTACCTCTCCCTGACTTCATTTATCAAGCCTTCACATAAAAGTTGCAAAGTGAGGTTATTCAGCGGATACCTCCATTCATCTCAGATGATTGACCAGGGTGGTTTGCAGTACAAGCCAACCTGGGTGATGGCATTCCTCTTGTTTTCATTGCACAGCCTGCTTTCATTTTATGCTGTAATTGTGTTTTCACAAAACCATAACCAAGCAGGCTGCAGATCCCAGGTTCCAGATTTATTTACAAACACCCCCGACCAGCCCCCTCCACCTTCTCCTGTTATCTGCTTTATGCTGCTTTGGATCTTGCCGCCAGGAGTCTGGGGTGGATTAGCACAAGATAGGAACTAGATCCAATCTAGCCAAGGGGACCTAATCAACCTGTGCTTCCATCTCCCCAGCACAAAGCCAAGTCCTTCTTCCACACAAACATTTCATGGGAACTGGTGTCTGATATTAAATACTTCTTTGTGGCTTTGCAGGAGTGGTGTCAACCTCAGGCAGGTAGCAGAACTGCCCATCTTATATTTGACAGAAAGAGGTAAACTGCTCCATCAGGCAATTCAGGAGATGTAAGTGAAGAGGCCACGTCTTTTTTTGGGGCTGGTCAGGGACCTGGGGATCATCATCTCTGCACCTCCACCAAACGGGCCATTAAGGTGGATGAAGCAAGTTATAGATCCTACTCAAGATGAGTATATACGGGTGAAGAGCAAGAAGGCAGCAAATAGTTTAACCATCTTTGTGTTAATACAAATATGATCGACTTGAAACTTCATCCACTGGTAAGGCTTCAGAACTGACCACAAGTCAAAATGTGATAAAGATCCTTTTTCCTGCTTTTTGCGGAAGGAAAACCACCAGAATCTGGATCCTGCTGATTATTAAACAGCTGATTCACATATAACATAAGCGATTTTTTTTTTGTGCAGCTCAGGAACCTCGGCTGGGGTAAATCAGCATATTCATGGCTCTCAGTCAGTTCACACCTCTCCATTTCAAAACTTGATACAAATTTTTCAGTGTGCTTCCTCCAGGAAATGTACATTGGGCGAGAAAAGCCCAGCTAGAGATAATGAAGAGTTCCTGTCGGCACTGTTCACCTGTACTCACTTTCTAGGCAAAAAGCTTTTTAAGTAAAAGTAGCATTTCCATCCAAACAACCTGGCCCAGTTTGGGTGGGGAAGAGGAAGGGTGACAGGGCAGAACAGCCGACCAAGTCTTTGTTCTATTTAAAGCATTCCAATAAGATTCCAACCACAGAATACGGAAACAGAACTGATCACAGGGGAAAATGCAATTAAAATACCTTCCTGCATTTTGCAGCCACAAAATCGTTGGCAAATCACTGTAATCTGGCTTTGCTGAAGTGGAGGGCATGAGTCAATGTACCAGGAAAGAGTTTCAGCTAAGTAATTTTCAAGTTAATAACCTCGCTCAGGGACAGTTCAGAGCCTTTTACACCTTCCCTCACAGAAACTGGGATCCACAAGTGACTTTTCTTACCATCCTTTGCTTCCCCTGCAGTGCTGAAACCTTGAAGAGTCTCAGTTCAGTGACTGCATATGCCTGTTCAGGTGCAGCCGACAGAAAAATTGAAGCTTCAGGTTGATAGAGATTCTGTCGCCATTTTTTATACCTTTAGGTTTTGTTTCTGACTCTTAATAGAAGACTGGTTTTGTAGATTACAAATTAACTTTGAGCGAAAACAGCAAGCAAATCCATCCAGCCTGAAGCAAGAAGAGTGTTCAGGCGGGTGTTTGGAGACTTTCTTTAGAAGGGCTCCCTGGGCACAATAAAGGGAGTTCATTAGTGGAGGTTTGTGTATCGCTGCTGCTATCTTGTTCATAGCATGCTTGTCTCCAATCTTCCTTGTCTGAGTCCAATTCGAACTAGAATTCAGACAGAAATAATAACCAGAGAGGGATTCTCATTCATTTTTTCATCTCCTTCCAAATTCCTTGCTTGCAGAGGTAGTTCTTAGATTGCACCTTTGACAAAAAAAGTCTTCTATTATTGCTTGTGTCTGGACTGAGATCAGTCTTCCTGAGATTATTTATTCTTTTGTGTGCATGTATACTGAAGTTGAATATCAAGATTAAAATGAGCTCTTGGCTCTTTCTCATCAAAGAGCTGAACACTCCCTGACCCCTCAGTGACCTTGTAGGTGATACTTTGGGGAGTCTAAAATCTCCCAAAAAGCGAAGCTTCAAGACCATTAACGTTATTAGCATTAGATGCTGAAAAAGCCTTTGATCAGGTGGAGTGGAATTATTCGATAATAGTCTTAATACAACGCTGAATTGGAATCACTTTTGGAGGTAGATTTCTTTCTCTGTGCAACCTATAGCAGATGTCAGGATTAATTTAGACAGGGGAAAAGTTTTGTTCTTTTCTGGAAATATTTATAACACAGGCATATTTTATTATAAAGCTAATGAACAGGTTTTGCAGGAAGATTACTAAGATAACCATCCTGCTGAGATGACCATACCTTGCTATTACAAATGCAAATTGAAACGCTACCTTCCTGAAGCGATGAGAAAAAGATTTTGCTGCGTAGTGTTTGAGACAATAAACTTTGGGACAGAAAGGTAATAGAGAAATGAATGCATCAAATTAAAACTTGCCAAGAAAGAAAATAAAAAAAATCTTTGGGTTTTTTCCACCTAAATTTTCAAAAGACATATTCTCCAGATGTAAGGAAATGAATCATTAGAGAGTAAACCTGGCATTATTCCTGTATTGAATCTGAGGAATGAAGCAGGATTCATTCACTGCTGCTATTTCTTTGAGGATGGTGAAGATTAGCTGATTTATGTGAGAATTTTTAACATCATTTTTCCCCTAAGATTTCACAGATTTCTGTTTCACGATAAACCCCAAGTTTTGTGGGCTTTTTGTTCAGTTTTCTTTTTTACTGCTCAGTGTTATTATAGATCAAAACTTCCAGAAGATTTTACAAAAATTCTTAAGACTTAATGTCAGAAGTTCATCATTATAATCAGTGTAACCTTTTTGTTGCTCATTTCAGTGCACTATCTCCTGAAATCAACAAGGGGGGGAAAAAAGCCCTATTTGAACTCTACTCTGTGATGTAATATCTCTTTGTTTGTACTCCAAAATTTTATAGGCCTCCTTTGCTATTGCGCCTTATTGAAAACTCATGCCTTATTTGCTGTTCATTATTATCATCTCAGTATTTCTGCTTCTTAAGATTCCCCATCCCCTTCAACATTTGTTTCAAATGATTTTTTTTTTTTCTGCAAAGGTATGGACTTGCATTTTTGAAGGTAACTGGCGTGGTGCTGTTATCTATCCATTTTTCTAATTGTCTTGGTCTCTTTTATGTGCTAGGTGTTGTCCAAGAGAGATGCTCGCAAAGTATATTAGTTAAGAGCCTGCAGATCTCAAATGTCTGGCATGCAAGGATGACGCAAACAGGTTTAGAGACAGGAGAGGGTAAGCTTGAACTTCCATTTACTTGTGAAACAGCAAGAATTAATAAATGGATGAAGAAGACAGTCCACTCTAAACACATACCATACTCTGCTAAAGTCAATCCTAAAACACAGTGTTGCTGTATTTTTAATGCACTTGCAAAGTTTCATCTGCAAATTTCATTAATATACTCCTGTAGATCCAGGATGGCTTCTCCTCAGGAGTCTCTACTTTCTGGATCATAAAGTTGTCTTCACTATAATTTAGGAACCTCTGCGATGATGCATGTTCAGCTGTATTTGTTACTCAACAGATGTCTGGGTAGTTAAATTCCTCCATGAGCCTTTATCAGTACTTCTATTCTGGGATTCCCAACTGGTTCAAGATGTACCTCTCCTCGTTGGCAGCAGTACTGCTGCTCAGAGATTGATCTGCACAGCTTGGGTCAGGCTTGTTCAGCATGGATCTAGAGAGGCTGGTTGGCCTGACCACCACCAGCCCTGCTGCTGAAGTTGACCGTGTAGGCCTAGGAGTCAACACCTCGTTGGTTCCTGCTCAAGAAGGACCCAGTTACAGGGGCAGCTGGGGATAGGTCCCACATCCATAATTCTTGAGACCATCTGCTGCGGTAACTGTCGCTGCTCCTCCTGTGGGGCTGCCGCCTGGGCTTGCTGCTCCTCCATAAATTTCCACAACACCTGCTGCTCTCGCTATTCCTTTATATATTACATCTACAACAGAAGCTCAAAAACACGCGCTGCTCACACTTCATTTAAACAGCCACCTTCCCGACATAACGCGCCGATTCCAAAGCTGCCCCTTAGAGCTGTTTGGTTTCAATAAAACAGGCGTGATAACGAGTTAACTACGCTGAGAGCGAACTTCTCCTGGGGTTCTCCAGCCATCCCAGCTGGTCTTCCTGCTCCCTGGGTCATCTCTTGTCTTGAAGAACCAACCGTGGCCACTTTGGCTATTGGTTTCAAGGACTCGACAGGACGCATTTAACCTTCTGCCAGAAGGATCAACACCAGATAGCAGCGTGGGAAGTTTTAGGCCAAGGCTGCCAACGTGCTCTATTCCCTTCAGCTAATTCTTTGCATTACATATTAAGGAGCTTTCCCTAGAGCTGGTCAAAGAGTAAAATAATAACCTGACTTGCAACTAGAAGTGCTGAATCTGGATGACTATGATTCACAGAGTCATAATATTAGTTATTAATGAGGATTCAGCCTACTGCTGGGTATCCATGAAAATGCTTCCAAACCCTCAGAGTTAAGGAATTTTAGTCTGAATGGTATTTACCCAGGAGTTTACATGTTGTCATTCTTGCATCTAGCAGTATTTGTCAGCCAGAGACCAGAAAAAAATCCCAGCTGCTTTTTGTTTTTCTGAGCAATCAGAAATGAATAAACAGTCAAAATAAATGGTTTATTTTGAGTAAGCTGAAAAGCAATTGTTCTCCTTCTGCACTGGCTTTGCACCCATAAGTATTAAATTTACAGGTGTTGGAGTTGGTTTGCGAAACATTTCTTATTAAAAAGGGGATTATATTTCCACTTCCCAGCAAAGGCATAGCTAAACTCTGCTGTAATTTCAACTAGTTCTGTTGCTCGCTGCATCAACTGGTGAAGTTGCTCCTCTGGCATGGGAAGTGTTGACCCCATTATATGCACCTTTCACTTCGTCTGAAGCCAAAGTGCTTTCTTCTCCCACTGAAAATGGGCAAGAAAGAAAGGAGATGAGGCAGTATTATTTGAATATCCACATCAGTTTGGGGATTTTTGCCCCTCTCCAAACTTTTTCTTCCCAGTCACTTAGACTGTGCTGATAAGAGGCAGGATTCATTTCAAGACACTACTCATCATTTAAAAAGATGGTAAAGTGCAACCAAAAATAATTGTTTCTTCCTTTTCAACAATTAAATTCAGTCTTTACCCATACCCCTCACCAAGAATCTGACTTCTTCTGGCTAGCTAGCAAATATAAAGTCAAACACCTGTTTACCAGACACAGAGCTATGTGTCTGCCGTTGCCGACCCATCTGTGGAACATAAACATAACTTTCACCAGCTGCTTCTTTTAGCATGGGCTGGTAATGGAAGCCATTATAGAGCATATCAACAACATACTTCCCTAATAATCATGGGCCAGAGCATCACACGGTGTAAACTGGCAATGCCTCACGGAAGGTGATACTGATTTACACCATCAGAGGACCTCACCCTGCTGTGTTTATTTTCTTCACACTCCTCTTCTTTTAGCACCCTTATTTTCCTAGTTTCTAGTTTGATTCTGGGTTTTTTCCATTATATTATACTAATGAGGCAACATGTTGTGGAATAATTCCTGGGCCAGGCCCAAGCAGTAATGGATAATTACCTTGGGTACCATACAGCCTCAATATTAATGACTCTAAGAAAACCACAGAAGATTTAGAGGTGTGATACTGCAAAGACTGCAACTGGATTTGGGCCAAACACCCCATTCATAGAAACATGCCTAACTCTGTTGACTTCAGGAGAATTATGCCTGCTTTTGTTTGCTGCAAATGTGCTGCAGGTGATTTGCAAAATCACACCCAACCACATCCACTCTCTTTAGATTTAAGTCGAGCTTGAAATCTCACAGTGCAAGCAGCACATTTCTTTTTGACTTGCATGCATGCTAGTGCATTATGACCATAATTAAATTGCTGATACATCCACTTATCTGTCAGGGTGCTCCAGGATGCAGTAAGAAGGCTCTGCTCTTGACGAGCATCAACATACGTCTTTCCCTGGGTTACATCACTTAAGCAGGTCAGGATCTTGATGGTGACCCAAAACAACGCTCCTCTTATGACTGGGCAGTTCATTTTCCATTCAGTGTAAAGGGCAGAAAGGCCGTGGGACTTTTTGACTCTTCATTTACCAGGCGGGAGACAACCTGGGACTCAGAAAAAGAAATTCCACTAGTGCCTGAGGCTCTCAAATGGGAAAAAATCGTACACCTTTAAACAGTCAAATTTGGGGAAACCCATCCTGTTGAGTTCAGCTCAGAAATGGTAGCAGTGCCTGAGACTTAGCCATTAGAATTCACTTTCCTTTCAGAGATTTTGTAACATAGGCTGAACGGTGCTTTCCAGGACTTCTACAACTGCAAAAATCAACGCTCACCTCTAATATATTCCGACTTAAAGTGTGCAACCTTGTTTAAAATGCACGGCTGAAGCATATATTTTCATGTATCATTATGTCTAAATGCATGATAACCAGGTTGAAAATCAAATTATCTGTGTTAAGGTGAATATTACAATGTGACTACTGCCTGCTGTGCTGCGAATGAATCTTGTAAACACAATCAAGCCTCTCTCTTTCTCTCCCTCCTGCACACAGAGAGAGACACATGCACGCCCTTGCACAAGAAAAGAGATTCTTCACCTTCTGCCATCGTATTGTCACAGCAGCTCATGTTTATTGTGAATGACATCTTCAGCTACAACTCAGCATGAGCTCCGGTATGCTGGAGCTGAACATCCTACCAGGAAAATCAGCAGTGACATTAAAGTTGTTTCATGAATAATGAAAAAATAAATATCACATTTACTGTAGGTACACAAAATGCTTTGTTTAACTAAAAGCGTTTGCAGAGAAACTCCAGGTCTCTGAGGGTAGATAATATTTTATTAACTGTGGATAGAAAACTTACTTAGATGGAGCTGTTTTCATTATGTTGGTAATTTTCTCAATTATACAAATGAGAGAACATGTGATCAGTACTATTAGTAGCATACAGACTTCTCTTATGAAACTCTAAACTCTCAAAAAATCACAAACCAGCAAATCCTCCATGCTTGCAGCCAGTGAGTCTTTCAGCCACTTACATTCTGTATGAGGAGGTTTAAATACGTCTCTCCAATCCAAATGTGTGTAACAACAGTTGTAATCATTTATGGGGACAAAAAGGCTTCAGCGACAGTAATGCAAGTGTATAATGCGAAAGAAAATTCGATTGTCTCGATGCCATACAAGGCAAGATCATTACAGGATCCCAGCAAAAGACACTCAAAACATGACTGCACCACGTCCAGAGTTTTGCTGGCAGTGTCAGTGTGTGCTCCTGCCAGCCCTCAGAAGTTCATCATCACAAATTTCAGGGAAAAGAAACAAGCCTAGTTTGAATTACGGGGTTACAGTGACCAGACATCTATATAAAAGTTATTTGCAGTGGAAATGCTACATTTTGTCCTATTAAGGACTGAACAAACACACATTTTACATAGCATTAATGTGTCAAGCGAAAGTGAAATCTTTCAGTGATTTCAGGCTTTGTGTTAGACTGAAACCTGTGGTCCTCAAATGCAAGAGTTTTTAATGAAACGCAAATATATTTACTTCCAGAAGTGGAAAACAGTCTCACTAATGTCCCTTTAAAAACACAAAAGAAACCCCAAAAAACAAAAACACGAGCTCTTATTCCCCTTTCTTTGTTTCACCTATATTCATAGCAAGAGTCCTAAGAAATGTTCCAAAGTGCCAAAAAGTACGAAAACTAATACCAAACATTTTCAATATCCTACTAACTGTTGCTTATGAACTTATAGTATGGAAGTCGTTATTCTCAGTAGAACTTTCTAAATGGCAATCATAAATAATCAGCTCCATAAATAGTTCAGCTAGTAAGCACAGGCTTAATATTAGTGATTCAAAAGACCCACTTTCTCTCTCAAGGAGGGCAAACAGATTGTTTTTCAGCTGTCTCTGAGGCAGGCACAAAAACAGCATCTTTTCCATAAACCTAGGTCTCCCATTTTTTATGTAAAGTAGTATACTTTATGACTTCTTTCTTCTAAGTTCAAGATGCATGTATTCTGTACACATAGAGAAATACTTCCTGTTTGAAAACACACACGTATTTATTCTTATTTAACAGCATTCTAAATGGCAGTAACCAAAAGAGCAGTAAACAGTCATAATCCACATTATTGGTATAATACCTGTACACAAAGCCTCTACTCCTCATTCCCTGCCTTTAAATGGGACAGAAAATTAAGATTTTTTTTCAACATGTGCCAATGCTTGCAACAACAACAACAAAATAAAAGGACATAAATCTAAGGTATGTTATCTGTTTAGGCTCCTGCTAATGTCAGGGGGCTCAGGCAGGTGGGTCAGAGCTCAAGCTGCCAGGCTAAATCATGAATTGAGGGAGAGCCAACATTTGGATCTGACGGGCAAGAAGAGATGCATCAGGTACCCCTCGACATGCAATCAGAAGAGTTAAAAGTAAGCAAAAGTATGAGCAAGTAAAGCCCATGTATTAACGGGGAACACGTCAGTGAATAGCAATGCAAGCTGTGTTTCTATCTATTATACAAGAAAGGTAAAAGTATTCTACTAGGTCACTTAGTTACTTCAACCAGATGGAATCCAAAATGTTCAGAAAATTAAAAATCCATTTATTCCTCCAAAGTTGCATTCCATCTGTTTTCAGACATTTATGGAATCTTTTGCATACAGGATATGGCAACGACTGGTGCCTTGGAAATATTTCTTCCCTGCGCAGCTCACAGAAAGCCAGGCTGGCTAGAGACGGTACCAGAGCAAGCCCTTTTTTCAGGTGCTCTTATTTCTCTTCAACATACACAAAACTCTAGTCTTGTTTTAAATAGAGGATTCATAAAATCTAGCATATTATTGTCTGCAAAAATGCAAGAGGAACTTTTAATCTTAAAAAAAAGCAAAAATCAGGCTATTCCCTGCTCTTTCCACCTTGAAAATTTTAACTTTCCTGCCAGTCTGTTTCTCATTTTCAGCTTGTGGAGACAATAAGAATGATTCAGATGCTATGAAGGAATGCAGCCTGGCATGTAGTGATCTCCACCCTGAAGATAAAAGTGACAAAATTACCCCAGGAGTTATGAGCTCTAGTCTTCATTAATCATTTTTCAAGAAATATTTTATTTCATTCAGCTACATATTGTGCCTAGATCTAACTGGGGTATGGTCCCCTTCCTTCCATCCTTGCTCTCAGCATCTTCAGCTCCTCCAGATGGAAGGATATCATCTGGCACGCAGGCCAGGTTCAATTCTCTCTATATGACACAAACATCCACATTTCCTGTTTCCTCAGGACCTTCTTTCCTTTTCAGTAGCTCATACAATAGATCAGCACCCACGAGCATCATCCTGCTTGGTGCTGAGAATATTTCATCCCCCAGTGAAGCTCATCCACAAGATAAGTACAGGCTATATCTATACTGTCAGCTAAATTAGAGCCCCACTTCCCTCCTGATTACCTGTGGATAATTTGGGTAAGTGGCAGGTGACTGTCATGTGGAAAGACAAAGCACTCAAAAAATCCCAAGGCTGGACATCGACAAGCAGATAAATGTCTTTTAAGCGTAAGACTACATTAAAAAAAATACTCAGAAAGAAAAACATAAATGGTAGATGATTTGTTTTGGTCTTTGCACTTTGTTTTGAATGTTGGGTCATGTCCTCACATTTCCTTCTGCAACCCCAACGGCAGAAAAATAAAGGAATTTAATATTCATACTTAAGTCTCATGTTGTCCAAAGCTGACACTTGAAAAAATAACCCACACACAAATTCAGTGAGAGTATTGCAAGACTCTTGTGAAAACTGGTAACAGTGACATCAGGTTCTGCTATAACAAGCCTGTACTTTTCATCACTCCAGATTTGAAATCCACCACGTTTGACTTCGGGGTTGAGGACCACATGCTTAAAGCCCATATCCAATCAGCAGCAGAATGAGAGACTAGATTTCCTCATTTTTTTGACAAATATTCTCCTTCAGTCATTGGGAAAGCTGACACTGAGGAAGTTTGCTGCCCATCATGGACAAAATGCAAGTGGCAAACCACCAAAACTACAATATACCCAACTGGTGCAAGAAGGGCTGCCAAGGAGCATCCCGAGAGCGCATCCATCCACATCCCCCTTGGTGTCATCTTCTGTCCACACAAATAAAATACCTCTCTCTCAAGAGTTAAAATTAATTAAAGGTTTCCTCTGATTACACAGAGGGACTTGGACCCACACCTCCTTATCAGCTGAAGCGCCTGCCCTGCTTCTCTTCAGCTTCACCCATCCCCTGCTAAGTTTAGAAGAGAAGGCAACAGCTGTGGCTACTGACAGAACAAGGTTGGCAGCTGCAAAACTGAGATGCCACATTTCAGTATATAATTTTCTTTCCACAGTATCTCTCCCTAACTTTCCTCTTTAAGAGGCACTTAAAATCCATGTGTCTGACTCAATTATTGTTATTGTAGCTACGGAACAGAATGTGATGCTGATGAGGGCCTACCTGTCTAGTTAGCTTCCCTTTCTGGATGCTTTCTTTCTTTGATTCATCATTGCTTGTGACACATGTATTGTCTAAACTACGTTCAAGAACAAGTCTCTAATACATTCAATGGAAGAAGGTGAAAAATCAGAAAACAGCGTATCAGTGGCATGCATAAATTTATGCGCTAACTTTAAACATCCTCTTTCGGAGAAATATCTCACATAGAAAGCATGGTTTCCTTGCAAATTAAGCATAACGCTTGCAGTAAATTAAGAATAAAATTTCTTTTGCTTCCTTTGATTAGGGGAGCACTGACATTGCATAAATGTTGTGTCTTTATGAACTCATCTAGAGATTCTGCGTTCCTTCAGCATTCAGTACATTATCAAATCATATCCCGAGTACTATGAATTCATGCCCCAGAGGGCATGAACCCAAATTTAAAGTCATCATCATTCTGTATGTTTTCTGCTCAGTTGAAGGTTTTATGATATAGGCTGAATGTCTTTTCAGGACAATCCTAAAAATAAGCTAATGCAGCGGGGACTGAATTTATTGGACATGTACACTCACCTTCAGTTGATGTTCTCTCTAGGTCAGTTCTCATGTGATTGGCAAGGGATCGTGACAGCTTGTATCTTCCTATGAGAAACCCGTGTAGACACTGGTAATTAGAACTGCCACTCAGTCCTCTCTGACAACAGCTACTGCAGTGGCTCTGGGCCTCTGAACTAGCTACTGCCTCTGGAAAATCCTGTTTTCCAGTCTCTTCTCCTCCATAGGCACATACCTAATTGCATGTAAACACTCTGTAATTTATTACACGACACAAAAACACGGGTACCTTCAAGCTGAAAATACAGCAGCTGATAAATAAGGAAAAACTACGATTCCAAAGTGTCACCTACAATGTAGCTCTGCAGCTGCATTCCCTGACTGGTTGCTGAACTAAGGACACTTTATCGGTAATGGAAAATCTGAGAAGGGTCTCAGTCTCTTAAAAAAGGAGCCTAATTCTTGGTCAAATTTATGGGTGTTTAGGCTTGTAAATCAGTTCAGTTTTGGAAAAAAAAATACTCCATGTCATTTTGAAAATATCAGTGTGTTTTCGCTGTAGTATTCTACCTCAATCAGCACAAGAATAAAAAGGTTCATTTACCTATTAGTATGTTTTTGCCCCTAACTGATTTTTTCACAAACTGTTAATGACTGCAACTACCAAAGGAAAACAAAAGAAAAGTAATGCAACAGGAAAATGAACACAAAGCATTTCCAGGTCACAGCTGCATTTGCAAGAGACTAAGGATAACGCAAGATGTTTGGAAATATTTGGAAATGAAAATGAGGCCAAAATATTTCCTTGTACTACAATATCTACAGAATGAAACTTGGATTCTATTCTCAGCTTTGCTGCTATTTGGAGGTATCATTTTAGCTACAGCTTCCTTGTCTGTGAAATGGGGCTAACAACAGAGCTGTAGTTTCCATGCACAGTGCCCAGCTATCATCATGTTAAATAGCATCTTTTTTTCCTGCAGTAGAGAAAAAAAGAGTTAGAACAAGGCAGCCAGAAATTGCTGAGATCCCAGGTTGAGAAGGCAGTGAAATCTAATCTCCAGACCATGGAAATCACTGAAAACTGGCATCAAAATGCTGTTGATTTCAGTGGTTTTGTGATCAACATTTAGGAGAACAAACTTACCGTATGAAGTTTGTTTTCCAGAGTAATGCTTGACTTCTTGATAGCAGCAGCCTGTCAGACAGCAGCAGCCCCTGCTTTTGGAGCAAACTGATGCTGAAGGGTTGTATCCAGAGCAAGAGTAGTTACATTTATACAGTCCTAGAATTACATTCAGCCCTTTGAAGGCAACTGCGAGGCTGCTGTGGCCCTCAGTGAGAATGAGTTTGACACCCCTGAACTAGGGTGTCCAGGAGCATCTTGGGGAAGGAGTTCCTCCTCTGCTCTCCCCACAACTTGCTCAAGACAACAAGGAGAATGTTCTGGCTTACCTCTGTTGTTAGGCAGAAAACAACTGGCACCAGAGCAGGTGTGCAGAGCCCTGAGGAGTGAAGAAGCCAGGCTGTGCGGGAAGGGGCAGGCACAGGGACCTGATTCCTACCCCTTCCCTCCCCATCAGCAATCAAGCCTGCTGGTGATGGAGATTTCAGACATGCTGTGCAGAATCACAGAGTGTCCTGGAGCTACATGGCACTGCAACCATTGCAATTCTGAGTTCATCTTCCCAGTAACAATCCAGCCCAAGAAGAGTGCGGCATAGTGTATGAAGCATCTTGATGAAGTTTTAAGCAACCGTTCTTCAAAAACCAACCCAGAAATGGCAGTGCTGTGTTTTTAGACAGATAATTACAAGGGTACTCCCATATAGGTGTTTCAGAATGTATCGAGTAGTGTAATCATGCAACAGGTCAGAAATGGCTCAGTGAATAGTACCATTTCATTTTCAGACTTCTATTACAGCATGGTGACAGTGTAATTGTCCTGTATTTGGTTAATGCTTCAGTACAGCACACAGGGGAGTAAGTGTGGAGTTCTGCCCCTGTTCACAGACAATTCTCACTGAAATGTCTGCCCACCACCACCACCTTTTCTTCTGTCGTTGTTAAACTATCTGTCTCCTGCATTCAAAAGTCCCACTAAATTCAGCACCAAGCCCACAGATTTCTGCTCGGTTGACTGCACCCAGTTTTCAGGGGATGCCCAACTCAATACGTTGGTAGCACCAAGCTCATCTGTGATAACCCATAACCCTCTTCTCAGGGACGGTGGGGGAGAACAATGTTAAGTTCTAAATAGCAAATTACACACTGCTAATCTGTGGAAAAATGAATTTTAGAAATGTTACAGAAAGCTTGGACATATTGCAATCTCATGTAACACAGGTGGAAGATGAAATCTAATGGAAATGACAACATCTTAAGCACTAAAGTACAGTTATGGCAGCCAAGTAATTTGAATTCTGCCCTTTTAGACAGCATGCTTAAGAGCTCATGGTGTCCATAGTATTAAAATTTTCCAACAACTAAGCTTTTGCTTATTCCTGCCCCCTACCACTCTTCACTACTGTGTAATATATCTATACTAGTTTTCCACGTACTAGTAGAACAGGCACCTTCCGAAAAAACGATTCTGAATTATAGATGGTTGCAATTTATTTTTTTTTATGTGACTGTTTAGCTATTAGCAGAGGCTGATTAATGGAAAACGATCTTTTAGAGAAATTCATGAACCGTTCCTTTTCAGAGCTGTTCTCATCTGTCATTCCTCTGTCCCAGCTCCAGCATTTCCTGCGCCCTGTTCATGTAGTAAAGGAACTAGAGAAAGTGTGTACCCAGCAGGTACTAGTAGTCCCATCCTAATTAAATCTAAGCCTGCTTCAGTTCAGATTTGACTCTAGAAATTTTACTAACTTTGAGAAGTACCTCACTTCCACTGGTACGGTCATGAGTGTCAGCATCTCTTCTAGTAGGAGGTCAAAACCATTCTGAAGGTCTACAACGGCACAAAGGACAATTCAGTTGGGACCTCAGAAACATTCTTAGTTTACATAACATAGAAAGACAGCTAGAAAATCATTCTCGCCGAACCTGACTAAAAATACGTTTGCAACACCATTAATGGATTCTGTTTCCCCTAACTGAAAGGCAATTTGATAAATCATCCTTTGCCACAGTGCCACTAATTGCAATGGATTCTGAAAATAAGTCCCAAATGATTTTTTTTAAGAAAAGCCATGAATCCTGAAGGTGCACTGCTGGCAAGCCCTCGAGTGTTTATATTACAAACCAAGCAATTTAAATAATCCCCAAGTTCATTACGTTTCGCTACATACTCAGGAGAGGTCCTCTCTTCCATTGCTTTCCAAGAATAGACCAATGCAGAGCCTCTTATTTTTCACAACAACTGATAGGTTTTGTGTGGCTAGGACTAAATTACAGTAGCAGGATTTTAACAACTGCAGAAAAGACTATAAAACTTTCTGCCCCTTATTAACTACTGTGTGACTATTAGGTTTATGGGCAATGTTAACATTGCAGCATAGGAACAAAAACATTGTAAACGGTCTCCAAAACTTTGGGAAGCAATTTTCCCCAAGAGAGGCAGGGGGCCCTTCCAATCCCAGTAAGGTATGGAAAGGGTCATGTGGCACACATGTGAAACTAGATTAAACTCTCTGTTGCTAAGTAATTAAACCTAATTGTAAACCTGGGCAAGTGCTAATTTTAAAACTGAGCTCCAAAATGCCTATTGAAAGTTCATGGAAAATGAAAACTGCCTCTTTAAAAGAAATCAGCTTGCAGCTCCCCAGAACGGAGCCCCTGGGCAAGTGGTTCAAAATATGATTTTTATAAACAAATCTGACATAGCAAGCTTAATGCAAAACCCTATGCATATAACATCACTTATGTGAGCGACTCGTTTAAATTATAGCTGTAGAGAGAAGGAAATAAAACTGGCATATTAACCTTTGGCACAACAGTGCTCACATACTAGCGATGTTCAGCAGCAGATGATATTATTGTGACTCCCACTAGTATTGTCATAGTGAAGGGTCTGTCAGAATTCCTGTTTGAAACCTCTACAGTCAGAGTTTATTAACTCAGCCATGAGCATCCGTTCCAGACCTACTTTGGCATGTACAGTCTTAAGAGCAAAATCTTTTTCACTGCAACTTCTCTTTCCCCATCACCATTGTACTTAAAGTCACTGACTGCAAAAAATAAAATAGAATAAAGCAGAAATTCATTAAATATAGCATTTCCTCCCCACCATATTTAAAAACACTGAATGCAAAAATAAACAAGAAATTAATGAAACAGAGCATTCCACAGCTTATTGTCAAAAGCTCATCGGATGCCTTGCTTCCCAAATGTCCTTTTTAAAGAATGGTCTGCTAATTCTTTCTCCAGAGGGAGGACCCTTTCCAGTAGTTCAAAGGGAAAAGCTAAATGCTTAAACAAAATAGACTTAAAAAACTACTTACAAATGAAATTTAAAACATTCACAGATTTTTTTTTTTTTTGGTGAATGTTTCACATTATTGAATACATTCCTATATAACTAACAAAAGCATCATATAAAATGAGCCTTCCTTGTTAAATAATGACACACTGTGAGTAGCTTTCCCAATGTCACTCATGATGCGTGTTCTGGCCATATCTATATGCCCTGAAATATTTTGTTCAGGAGTTTCAGACACAGGACTTGCACAACAGCTTGGAGTGTCTGTTGATTTGATTTATTCGTGGACCTTGAAATTGAAAAAAGTTTTGTTACATACAAAGACCATGAGGCTTACCTGTTCCATGACTTTACCTGAAGAACAATTAACCTTCAGAGTGACAAAACCCAGCCCAGCTCAAAGTGAGAACATCTCCTGGCTCCTTATTTCAGAGACTGGCTCACAAAAGGGAAAGTATTAAGCAAATATATCAGAGCTAAACAAGTCTACCAAGTTGACACTGAGTGTACCAGTCCTGAGAGACAAGAAGCATGACAGCAATGAGAGTTTCGGAGTCCCACTGCATTTCCCTCACCTGCCCAGTGGAACTGAAATAAGTGCAGACCTGTTGCTGTAGTGGAGGATACAATGGTTGAAATTATCATCTGGTTATTGGCAAAACTGTTAGATTTGAGAAAAGTTGCTCTACCAAAATATCACAGGCCCATAGCAAGAAACATTTATATTATATATATATTTAAATGACATCTAGATAGATTGGTCTGAGAGATTCTTATTTTCTCTAATTTGTGGAATAATCCTGAGAGCAACCTCTACTTCTATCTGCAGCCTCTTGGGCCAAACTGTGACACAGTCAGTGGTAAAGAAAGCAAAACGTGATGTAAATTTAGGGATGTGACATCTTTTCTATCCTTACTTCCTCTGGTAAAACTGGGACAAACAAGGGCTGCAGAAGCTGCTATGCAAGCTGTACCCAGCACAGGGCCAAAGATCTGCATGTGAAAAAGACAGATTCCGAGTACCAAAAATAAGCTGCGAAGAAACTTAATCCTCAAAGGTCAGAGGTACAGCTGAAAGGCCCAGGCCATGCCTTTGTATCAGAATGTTACAACATTAACCCTAATGACTTAATAGTTTTGCCCTTGACTTGTGTCAACAGGAACCTATCTTATTACATTGTAAATGAGTTGCTTCCAGCCTACTCCAGGCTCCCCAGTGATGGGAAGACAAAGGTACTTCTAGTAAAATTAGAAATGTAACCTAGTACCTACACGGTGCTGCTTAGTAGCATTTAGTAGCATTTTGCTTTTTGTACATGTGTTTGAGTAAAGGAAGGCTGGGCATAGCGTAGGGCCCAAGCTTCCACATTTGGCATTCAGGAGCCAAAATTCCAAGGAAGGAATCCCCTTTGCAGACTGTTGTGCAGTGTCATCAAAGGTCATCGTCTGCTGCAGATATCAAGGGATAATGAGCTAGGGTCAGCCATAATGATGGTAGGCTCTAGGTAACAGAGGAGGCTTTCTTATGCCCCCTCCCTTCTCTAGGAGAAGTTTGCATCCTTTGCAGACTCTTTTCACTTCCACGCAGAAACAGTTTCCAATCCTGGCACAGCACAAAGCCACCAGGTGACTGAAGCGTGGTAGATCTGCATTAGCACCGAACTATTCAGAGCCTCTCCTTGCATAAAACAAGGACCAGCTGTAGTTTCTAAAAGAGTTACTGTTACCAGGCAATTGTCTCATTCTAGTTAAACTGAGAAATTCTGTATTTTCTGATTTATCTGGAAGGCTTTGTTCCCCATGTATCCTAAAAAACTGCCTCCTGTCAGCTAGGCAAAGGGTTAATTTTCACAATAAAGACACAAGAAGGCAGAGACATGCTTATACAGTTATGTAAGTCATCTTTAAGGAGTTTTACAGGCAAGTAAGATGCAGCTCCAGACACCAGACTTTTAAATCATTTAAAGCTGACATAAGCTGATCCTAGGCACAGTTTATGATCATGTTTTTACTTTTCACCTCTGACAATTACAAATTGTTTGTATTAACTCCACAAGTATTCCTATTCGGCGATATTGTCAAGGTTCATTCATCCCCGTCTCACGACAGCTTGCCGACCCTCGGCTTCACCAGCCTCCATCCATAACCTTCACCCGACGGTTACCAACCATGCGGGGAGGGGCAGGAGAGATCTACAGCCTGCAAACCCCCCCTTCATCTGCAATCTGTGGTAGCTGCAGTTCTCCATATTTCAATGTGGTTTTCAGACCATCTCAGCTCGACAGGAAGAACCCTGGCATCCTCTGAGCATGTTGCACTTGTAACCTTTGAAGATGTTCAAAAGAAAAGGAAAAAAAATGAAAGGTCTTACCCGTTTTGCATGGAGATGCATGAAAAGTCTTGGGGCCTAACTTGACTGGAACTGTTTTAAGCACTTCTCTACTACAGCAGCGGTGCGTCATATGAAAGGCTTTGTTTGGCATCTATCCACAGTTATAAATAAAAAACATATTTATCTTTGGTCATGTATATAATTTAAAAGCCGGACAGAAGAAACTTTTTTTCTCCTTTTAAATCTGTAGCAAGCCCAAGATACATTCTTATAAATTATTTCTTTCAAAAGGAGGAAAAGAAGAAGAAGAAGAAAAAAAAAAAAACAATAACAAAATAGCTTGGCTATTTGGAAATCTGGAAAACAGATTATTCCTTTGGATGGAACAAAATGTGTGTATGTGTCATCATGACTTTAAACAGTTCCGTGGTTCCCTATGGAAATACTTAATTGAAGCTAATAAGATGTGGAGTTATCAGTGGTTTGCCATGATAGATTTCATATGGTCTCTCCAAGATATTCTACCTCCTTTATAAGTTACTGACCTAAGATTGTGTTAACTGGAGATCTGAGCAGCAACCACCACAGGTACTAAATGTGAGTGAAACCCAACTTACGCTGTGGACAGGAGTTTGGGCAAACCCCTTATAACTCCAACCTCTGTGCAACACTAACACCTAAATTTCTTAAACTTCTGATTTGTAGCATGTGTGACAAGCTCCCATAGAAACCTTCACATGAAAGACTGATTTGGCCCTTAACGCTTGCAGCATGTGTGAGAAGTCCTTTCTTTTGGCACCATAAAATAAGGAAAGAAAATATTGTCAGCAGACTACCCAACACAAACCTTCCCCCAATTACCACGGTCCGTAAGATGATCCTACAAGCTCACCTCTCCATAGGACCAGCCTCACCTTCCTCCATTCAGCAGATTAGTTGATCATGAGCATATTCCAAGAAAATTTTTGACTAGTTACAACAATTAAGACAAATTGTGCCCTCGTTACATCTCAATTTAGAAAAATCCCTGCTGTATTTGAGATGGATCTGTAGTGACCAAAGGCAGTCGTACCTTTTTAAGCAGAAGCATGTATCTACACAGCCTAATGGAGTGCCAGTGAAGCTTTCTCTATGTGCAGAAAAAAGGTTATTTGGCATCTGCAAAGTGCAGGTGCTTTAAAAGCATCTCCATGTACCCACTTCTGATAATATCTCAAAATAAAATTGGCTTGAGCCAACGTATCCATGTCACTATACACTATTATTAAGCCATTCTGAAGTTTATAAAGGAAGAATGGTTTTTCCTACGCTGATAGCACCAGAGATTATAAAGGACTTTGGGTGGAGGCAATCTGCGTAACTTTGGCACTCATTTCATAGATACATTTTAGGCGATTAATTAAACTGTCTTGCTAAAATTGGCCAAAAATAAGAATCTTGTCATTTTTTTTCTTTCAGGAAGAGAAATTTGTACACTTTTCTGGCATAACCTCCTCTTGCCTTCAGCCATTTTTTTTTCCTAAAAATTTATTCCCTGTGCCTGCAAATGTATCCAGTGCATATGTTTCTTTTTGATGTTAATATTCCCTACAAATTTACCATCCCCACTGATAAAGTGAAGTCCATGTCTATGGCTCTAGGGTCAAGTTCATTGTACCACCTCTCAGTAATTACGTCAGTCAGCAGCAAGCGCAGTGCATTCATTAACCTATAAGCAACCTTGGTATTTAACTTACACTGACCAATGTTACATTCAATATTAAAGGAACTGCATGCAAACCTCATGATATAGGAAATGCAAGGATACAATAAATGCCATAGGACAACACTGCATTTGGAAGTAGTTGAAGTCAACATAAAGAGTGAATCACAAGATCAAACAACTACTTTGCAGCTACTTATTGACAGGAAAGCCTGGGGAACCAACACTCCGGGATTGACACAACCTCCTTTAGGCTGTGAATAAGGTGAATAGAAGCCTTGTGTTCATTTTCTAGCTAGAAAAGAGTAAAAGTCACCTCCTGAAGGCAATTCCCATCTCAGGCATCCACACTCTGCAGACTACATGGGGAAGCAAGAAGCAAGGGCAACTGTGCTCCTAAGTCAGATGTCCTGTGTAGTCAGCAAGAAAAGAACCCAGGCTGAACTTTTTGACATATTTCTGTTACCAGTTTCCCCGTAAGACAGTCCACAACTTTACGTGTGTTCCTTAAAAGGCAAAAATGCATGAAAATTACCAGGTTAGCAATGAACGCCGCTGTAAGCCGCACGCAAACACCGATGCTGCGGGATACTTTACCAGCACTCATTTTCATACGCTCCGGCATATGGATGAACAGAGCAGAGGAGAAGCAAGCCTGATTGTAATTACATTAAGCACTTTGGCAATAAGGAAAAGTTTGTGCTTGTACACAGATGGCTTTATGTTACAATGCTATAAATGTGCCAAGTTTCATGGCTTCACCGCATGGTGCAGGGAAGGGCCTTGATCCAAAGTCTGTGCAAACCTGCTGAAAAGCTCTCACTGATTTCAGTGGATTTGTATCAGGCTTATGATAAGTCCACTGGACATGCCTGGCCAAAGTGAATAGCCTTTTGTTCTAAAATACAAATATTTTTAGACCAGTTTTAGCCTAGTTTGCCTTTTTTAGTCCAAGTCTCCATGCTTTGGTGACTATGATTCCCTTTAAAGGAAAAACAATGAAGTCCAGTTTGGGCTGATCAAAATGACCTTGCCCACTGTAGCTCTCATCTAAGATGGAAACTTATATTTTGAAGACCTCATGGAAACTACCTGGGGGAAAAAATCATTACATCCTTAGTCTACGAGGCCTCCTGAGTCCTTCTGGTCATCTTTTCTGTGATCTTCCCACCCCTACTACTTCATGAAGGTAAGAGATTTTCAAACTTACTTTAAAAGTCCTTAATTTGAAAAAATAAACAAAAATTCTGTCAACCCATTCCCCAGTGTCCCTCCATAAGTTATTTTAGAGTAATAAATCTTCACCCTGACAGCTCTCTGATGATGCATCACATTAATATATCATAATGACAATGCTTGTGATATATTACGGATATATTTTCTGAAAGGGATATCACCTATACATTCCATCTTCCCAGCACAGCAGAAGATTGTTTGGGAAAAGGGGGAGAAGGGGAGGTAAAGGATGTTCTTTACCCAGAAGGCAAAATCTCACAAGAGAATGTGGAATTAAGTTGATTGCCCTTGTTAAAATACCAAAGAGAATAAGAAATAAAATGCCTTCTGCGCAACAACTTGTATCAGTAAGACGACCTGTTCGTTCCTCAAATACTGATATTCAGGCTGGAATTTAAAAGGGAAATTCTTTAATATACTTGTATCTGTCATGCTAATACAGGAGAAACAGACTCTAGGAAATAATCATGATGACTTTGATAGGGTTGAAAGACTGTGATAATGACAGGCAGGATACTTAAAAGGGTAACTGAGGCTGTCTGCAAGCAGACATAACTGGCAGCCTCTGTGAATAATCTGGTGAGAGCTGTGTACACTCCAAAGAGTCACCCACAGCTGACACAAACCACAGCCTTTTCAGTGCCTGAGTATGGACAAGGCAATGACAGGGCTTTTCAGTAGGAAATCCAGTTAATTTTTGACATGAATATCTGGCCTCGCACAACACCACTGTACATAAGAACCAGGTCATAGGCTGGTGTTCACTGCGCTAGGCTCTGCACACACAGAACAAAGACAATCCTGGCCTCCATAAACTCAATTCACAAGGTTTTGAATGCAAAATCAGCCCCTGGCTTAGAAGAGCCTGCGGCCTGGGAAGAAGGATTAGTAACTTTGCTCCAAGGGCTCATCTTGGAAAAGTCACTGTGTGGGCTGAACAGTATGAGATCTGACAGAAAACTTTGACAAGAACCGGTCCAAAGTTGCTCTCCTGATACACCTGGCTTGCACGCAGGTAGCTCTGACAACCTCAGTGCCTCTGTTCTTGGCATAAAGATTGCAAGGGCAGTCAGAGCCTATCTCGAGTTTATCTGTAGCCTTCTTTTTTTGAAAACAGTCTTTACACCCAGGGCACTGAACTCCTATTATTCAGTTTAGGTGTACAGACAAAAAAAACCGCACAAAAACAAACCACAAAAAAGCCAGAACAATGGACTTTTGGTTTTTTAGGTGTTCTGATAGTGATCTGATGGTTTGGTGAAAAACTTGACTTTTGCAAAACAGAGTGGACTCTTCAACATCGAACTGTTGTCGACTACCCACACTCCACAAGTATCTGAAGCGCATCTGGCCAGCGTTACTAAGACTCCTGAGCTCTTATGCTGAGTGTGATTGGCAGAACTGCCTGAGAACAAACACATTCAGTGACCTCTCTTCTCTTACAAACTTGCCCGCAAGTACCCGCCACGCCATTGATATCGAGTCTGCTCATAAATGTTCTGGCCTGGCAAATACTCGCCTGTATCTCTCCACAGGACTAATGTGAAGATGAACACACAACACACTCTGTGGTTTTGTTTGGTCTTGCTGATGTTGCACTGGAGGGGCAGATCTGATGCCTGTTTTCTGAAACACCTCAGAGGTCTGACATATTCCTTTGTTAGTTGAAGAATTAGTAAACAAAATTATTGTGAGACATCTAATGGGAGAAAAAGATGTCATGATTAAGACTCACAGGGAAAGATTAAAATATTACAATAAGAGTGAAACTCAAAGAAATATGTATCTGAGCACTTATTTCAGTGTGCAATCATCCCAGCTGACAAGCAAAATGAATTTGAATGTGGTGGCACTAATATAAGCTCCAGTGTAAAGTTCTGGATATTGCTGTTTTGATCTTGCTAGAAACATTGAGGGAAAACCCCCAAATTCCTGACGAGGACTGGAAGATCTCTCTCTGTCTCAGAACATGAAGAACCATCAAGAGTGCAAGCAAAATGACAGCAGTGTCAGTGTTATTCTGTTGGACACATGAAAACAAGCGACGATGCCCAATGCAAGGCAGAGCAATGGCCACATTCTCTGAATGTGAACAGAATGTTTCTCAAAGGTGGTTATTCCCCTCTGAATCCTCAATCTGCAGAGAACATCGAAAGTATAATGAAAGTAGGAAGCCACTACATGAAAACCATGGCTCCTTGCTAGCAAGTCTGTCTCCTGGGGGTCAATTACAGGCAAGAAGAAAAAGGTTCTAAGGGAAATCAGCTGATACAATAAACCCTTCTAAATCCATTGCCACTTTTCTATGACCACTTGCAAGAGCCTATTGTAATGTTATTTTGCATTGCAAGCATTTACCCTTCACCTGTTGAAAGGAAACAACCAGCTCATGTTGTACATGAGCCATCAGTTTCTGGATACTGCTGCTCTGAGTCAAGCAAACTGCATTACCAAGTCCCATCAATGCTGGATTTCTTGGGAATGCCAGATGTCCTCGCACAGAAAAAAAAAAAATACTATTAATATATTGGTGTCCTCAAAACCACCAAGAAAAAAGCCAATTGACTTGCGCTGGGGTCAAGTATACACTTAGGAGTTATAAAAAACCCAAACCTTCTTACTGACTTTCCAGCAGGGATAGCACCCCAATTTTGGCAGCAATGCAAACCCTCTGTTTTCTGTCCTGGTCCAGCCCACCCTGCTGTCCTGTGGTAGGACACCCCAGCTTCTCAAAGATTCTCCATGTAAACAAAACAGAGGTGTCTGTATATTTTTCTCTGTTGTCTTCTCATAACTGATTTTTGCTCTTTTCACCAAACAGCTCTGGATAAGATGCTGTAATTTTAGTTGCTATTAGAGTCTACAGTGTTTTTCCTGTGTTCACTTGTTTCTGGTATGAATATTCATAGCGGAGTCCTGTTTATTCTTTCAACCTCTTTTGTGTGATGTTATTGTTCTGAAAATTGAAGCTGTGTCACAAATGCATTGTGTTTCATGCAGGAACACAGTGACTTTCAGGTTCACTTTTACACCCAGTGATACAGGTTTAAAGAAACTACTAAAAAACAGAAACAGGGCATATTTATTACTAAGGCCAGCTGACTTAAGTGATCTTATTAGAAAGTTCTTTGTATGTTAGATGAATCCTGTTAACCATCATGCAATCCATAGATCCATATTAATGTAAAAAAATTGCGTAGCTGAAGTTCACACAAAACAAAAGTGAAATTACCCCAAAGGAATCTCTGTGTTTCAAGACAATTTTCTTTCCAAGTTTCAAATATTAAAACTCTCCCAGTTGTTAAATAAAGAGTGATGACAAAATGCATGCAGTTTTAATTTCCACTGGGATTATGCCTGGTGTGAGACAATCACGTTGTTTGATATTTTTCTAAAGACTAAAATAATGTTATAGTGTCTGTGAAGGATGTAATGAAAAACAAGGTACGGAAATAAAAACATTTTTATCCCAGATTGGCTACTTGTTACGCTTTTTGCTGAAATTGCTTGCGTTAGAATATATGTAAAGCTTTATGATCTAAGACACTTAAGCCCTACTTGGTTTAACTGATGTAGCTATTAGCTTATCTATCTTGTAGTTCGTGAGGGGCCGACACATCAACTAATGAGAATCCATGCAAATCCAATGGATATTTATAAAAAATGACATAATGTTCACTTGTTTACCCCCCTAGCAGTGCCAAAACAACAGCATACTTGAAAATTAAAGCTGATGTTCACGATGCTCCTGGCAAAGCCACCGGTTAGTGGAACGGCTGGGTATTTGCAATACCCGTGTACACGTCTTTGTCCCCTGGGGTCTGGTGGGATTTCAGGTGCTCTGAAAAGATATTTGTAGGGGGATCAAGAAATGAGGAATGACAAAGAGGAACTTAAAAGAAAACCCCACAGTCTTAGATGTAACTAGTTCATAATCCTTAGCTCATAATCAGGTACTGATGAACAGATATACCAGGTATGAAGTATCACAACATGACTGTAAGGAGGAATTTGCTTGGGAGTCACTTTGAGTCTGGCTGAGAAAGAATTTAAAGGGACTTACTAAACAACTCCATTGTCAGCAAACAAAAAATGTCAACTATGACTATGAAAACATACTGCTAGAAAAGCAAACATTACCTTGTTTGATTTGGTTTATTATTTTGTTTGTCAGATCTGTAACTTTTCCTGAAATGCTTCAGTTTGGAGGAAGGAAATTACATTAGTGAAAATACTTATTACCTGAAAAATGTGTCCGTTTTGTAACTGAGGATACCTATGAAAGTATTGACAAAGTTGACAATAAATATTGACAATAATGTCTGCTTTAGTTTCTGCACTTTAAATGTAGCTAAGCAAAAAGACAGGGAACTTGCCTCTTTCAAACACACTTCCCTTATCTCACAAGTGTCCATCCTGAACAACTTTCAGGAGCCCATAAAGTCCTTTTACCCTTTCTTATTAGTAGTATTATTCAGTAATATACTTAGGAGAAGGCTGGGATAGGAGAAGTACTAATTTCCACCTAACTCCATTTTCACAGAAGTAATTGCTCTCTAGGAGCAAAAGTTTAGGTGAAACCAACTTTTTTCAAGTCCCCTTATATCTGATTGCCCTGATGCAGGAGCTTTCCAAGGAGTTTCCTAGGTTGGAGAGCAGATTGTTTTCTTTGTGTTGTTTCCTGTTACACTGCAAACTTCTTTGTGGAACAGGTAAAATCTAGGAAAGCAAATCACTTGTTTGGATCTTAGACTAACACTTGTCTGAATGTAAGGAACAGGTAGGGGTAGGAAATTTTACCATGTACTCCTTGACAGCAGCTGCATAGCTGGAAAGAGCTGTGAGAGTGATGGGGAGTTCACGTATCCTGGAGATGCGGAGAAAAACAAAGGGAAATGGAAAAGAAGGGGGGGAAAAACTAAGCAACAAAATGAGCAGTTACTACAGAGGAACTACACTGCTGGTTCATTTTTTTTGGACTTGATTTAGAAAGAAAAATAATATGCACATTTTTTTCAGATTTATTGCGTTTGGAGGAAGTATATTTAAGCAGAATAGACAGAGTGGGTGATATGAGTGAGTCTAATGATAGTTAAGGGGAATTTCAAGGCCAACCAAGAGTGAAGAAGACAAACCCTCTGCCCCTTGCACTTTTGACAAAGTGGCGCCTCTTCCATTTCTGGACATTTCCAAAGAGAGACTGGGACAAAACAGTACAAGAAAAGACAAAATAATGTCAAACTCAGGACCTAGGCAACAGCTCCAGCAAAAACTGTCCCAAAGCCAAGTCAACAATGGCAGCAAATCCAAAGGCAGCAAAATTCAGGTTTTAGGAGGCACTGCACCTTCTTCTGACCTTCTGGCCTCTAGTTAGAGGCATTTGCAGGGTGACAGGCCACTTCAAGGCTGACATGAAAGACCCTGACAATTACATTCACACAATGAGTAGATTTCTCCAAATGAGTCCTACAGGACTCGTGCTCATGAGGTAGAGAGCACATAAAGCCATTCCTGACCTTGGTAGACTCCATCTGAGTTTCTCTAGGGCTGGCCCATGGTGTGGTAGCCCTGTGCTCCACCTCTACTGTTTCTCCAAACCACTGCCAGCCCTTGACAGCTTTGGTAAATGAGATGAGAGTTCATCTAAGGATGCCAGCAAGCCTGTACCAGTTCCAACAGCAGCGCTCAGACTGTCACAGGGGCCATTACCATACACCAGGGAACCCATTTTTTCACAAAGTAAGATGCTGTGGTCTAAGCTACAGCTTACTAAATGGGTAGCAAAAGGGGTCAACATCTGGCTCATTGCTCGGAAATGGCCAAAAAGAGGTTTTAAAACCTGCAGGTTTTAAAGTGCCTCTCTCCACTGTGCTTCAGAAAGGCAATGCCACTTGACCTGGTTCTGGATTTACCTTTACTGCATCTGAAACCCCCAAAATAACATTCTCAAAAAAATGTTTAGGGCAGTTTTGTATATGCAAGGATAGCAGAGGATTACTTAACGAATTAGGAGAAGACAATTGGGAATAGAACAGTTTGCCATTTACCACATGACACTGCAGCTGTTAAGAATGTAAACCATGGAAACAGAAGTTGGAATTAGAGACAAAAAGCAAATCTAAACAAGCCTTTGATGACTTCTGTGCAATATGGAGGGTTGCAGAGCTCATGCTGGTGGAAAAAGGAAGGAAAGAGAAGCCAGTCCCTGAAACTGGTAACAGGACTCGGGAAAAGTCAGATCCATTCCACTCTACCCCATAGACTGTTTGCGTAAACAATGGGCATATTTAAACTCAAGTCTCAAACACAGAGAATGGGAGATTAATACTCTCTACTTCTGTCCAGCCTAATGAGATTGTAAGATCTCTCATTAATTGTTTGTCCCAGTCATAGCACAGCTGAGACCAGATCTCCTTTGGGGCCCCTCTACTTTATGATGCAATTAATGCACATAACCCTATGCCATTTATAGTTCTCAAACCCTAATGTGTAGTGTGTGCTGGGACGACGGCTTTTTGGGCTCAGCAGTTTCTCACTGGTTGCAGGCCTCCTTTCACTTCATATCTTTTGCACCTACCTGTTCTCTGTGTTATAACCCCTGTAAGCTCCTGAGCACTGGAGCAGATCAAAAGCAAAAACATCCTTTTATAGGAGGCCAGAGTAAAACAGAGATGCACTACGTAACTACTCACAGACATACAACAAGCCAACTATGCCTTATTTTAGTTACAATGGAACGTTATGCAGAAAGAATGATAAAACTTCCATTGATCTCAACTGGGCACTTCCCACTTGAATGTAAGCAATACTATTTGTCAGGGCAAGGAAGGCTTTGCTCAGTCTTTCTGTCCCGCCTCATCTTTCTCAAAGCCATTTCTATTCCTCCACTGAAGGGATTTCCAACCACAACCGCTTCATCATTAAATAAATTGCTCTGTTGTGCCAGAAAGATTTTGTTCTATGCATTTATTTATTTAATCTGTGTACACTCATGAACTAACATCTCCTTTGCATTTCTAGGCAGTAGCAGGGCATGCAAAACGAAGGCTGGGTTCTGCTGAAACTGCAAGATGAAACACAAGAGCACTGCAAACTTTAGGGAGTTTTGTAGAGAGAAAATAGGAAGTGAAACAACTTTAAAAAATGCACACTTTTGTAATGCATTAAAGCCTTCATTGCTTCTGCCAAAACTTCACTTTTAAGAAGAACCAGCTGTGGATTTGATTTCTATGCTTCTCAGCCATAAGTCAATAGAGGATTCAATTTTAAAGCACAAGACCTATAACATACAGTGTGAATCATCTCTTGTCTGCATATAAGATAGCACAGATAGATAACGTGCTTAGTGAGAGCTTTATCACCAAGGAAACACATTCATAAGCATTGAATCTAGCACCTTAATATTTACAACTCACTTTAAAAAAAATGCCTGCTGTAAATAAGTCCATATTCACAACTAGAAATATGTGGTATCTATCACTCATGCCTATTTTAAGAATTACTCACTGCCTAAGAGTGGCAATGGGCAAAGCCAATTTGCAAAAGTTCAGAGCTTCTGGAGATCTGGACTCTGATCTACCAGAAGTTAATTGTTTCAGAGAGATAATAATTTTTTGGTAATTATGTCCAACCAATCCATAAGTAACCTCTCACAGAATAGGTTTTATCTAGTGCCACTTGCTATTTCCTAAAGGTCATGGAATCTCTTTTTCTCACCTCTAACGGCTCACCTTTCCTGGGTGCACTATGGGGAAGCATAATTCCAGCAGAGTGGAAATTCAGTCAGCAAATGAGGCATCGACATAAATATTCATGGGGGAAAAAAACTTCTGAAAAAATGTTGAGAAAAGAGAGTAGGTAAATCACGGCATTCTCAGGAGACCACTAAGATATGCACTGACAATTTACATGGATTTGCTTAAAATTTTGTCTGTAATTTAAGAAGTGCTGTTGTACTTACCAACTTATCACCTTCTTGCCAGTATTTGGATATCTCTTGAGCACTTGACACTCCGTTGAGGACAGAACAGTTGCCCAGATGGCATGTGGCACCCATTTGTCATATCTTTGATTTACAGCCTGGGAATTAGTAAGGGAAATTATTCTGGATTACTCAGGGAAATGCTTGTGCCGCTGTCAACATACAACAGTTTTTCAGTTTTTACAATTCGAATTTGACTTCCTATCTAGTATTCTTTCCCCACCTTGCAAACCAAGGACCTGATGTGAAGCCAAGCCATGGGAGAAGCAGATGAATTCACGGGGACCATCTGCATGTACAAGGTTGAGTTTCTGCATAAGCGCTAGAAGACACACTGGGTATTATCTCAGGGCAGAGTTCCGGCAGAGTTCAGCACATCTTAATATGGTAATGATTCTGCTTCAAGAGAAAAAATTGCAGGAAGAATTTTGAAAATGCTTGATTATTACTTGTTTTGCTCACAGCTGTGGTCACTGATAACACTTCTATTGACCTTGGTAGGAAAAGGAAGTTGATACTATGTGCCTTTAGAAAGCCAGCTCTGAAAACACACAATATACTATAAATATTTGACTCCTTGCGGTTAATCCTGCAAAGACATACATTCATTGAGACCTTTGTCTAATTGAGAATTTTCTGAATTAAATTCATGTCTGGCTCCTGTCTGGTTCAATGAGGCTAAATAAATACAAATAAATGCAGACATTTGCCAACTCAGGACTGAAACCTCCAGCAGTCATCCCAAAATCCAGCGCCCAAAAGAGTCTGAGATGTAGAATAACAGACTCCAGCACCCAAATTGGACCATTTGGTGAAGAATAAGATATACAGGATTATTTTAAAGCCACTGAGCATGAAGAAAAAGAACACCAACTGGTGGGCAATGATGCAATCCTGAACTTTCACACCGCATCTCGGTAAATATTACTGCACTGTAATTGAGTTCATCAGGTTCCATGAGCATGTGCTTACTTTCTTCTCCATTTCTGGATGACTTCCCCCAGTGTTATGCAAAGGACACTACCGTCTACTAAGAGGTTGTCTGCACTAACCTGAAGCACGTTCTTTTCAATTCTTTATTTCACCCCTGTTTGTATCTTTTCAGCTCTCAGACCGTCCTTAATGAGGACAGTGACCAGAGGGCTAGAACATATGTACCTTTTATCAGGACAATATAACGCGCAATGTTGAGAATGTTGAGGTTGCCTCCTTTTTTTTTTTTTCATTTTTCTTCCTAAAGAAAGCCTTTTATTCAACCCTGATGCCATAAAAGAAGGTGATGTCATAATTTATGATATTAAACTGGTTACTAAAATGTCATTACACAAGTGGTGTTTTAATTGATCATGTTAAACTGGTTAGCAGGAATGTGTCAAGTGTCACTTTCATGACATAAACTGCCAGTTATGATTATATAATATCAATTATTCTTTGAAAAACTGCATTAGATCAGTTAGTTCTGAAACAATGTAGTTGGGGCAGGTTCATATTTTCTTTTAAACGCTGTTCATCCAATTCTCATTATTAGGAGTAAAATATACTTTGGATGCAGTTTAGACTTTTATAACGTACCCATGAAACATAATACCTACCTTTCTCATTTGCCCTTTCAGCTGCCATCAGATCAACAGCAAGCTAAAAAGCAAGCAGTGAGATAAATTTTATAGCCTTAACTAAGCTTGCCTTGTTCTGCAATCTTACAGAAACCAAGCTTTAGAGTGGAAGGTAGACAAAAATAACAAAACATAATTTTAATGGTAGGTTAAATATAGAACATTAGTATTTGCTGACAGGATGTTGGTTACTACGAGCCCTGCCTTGACGCTGGATCTCCTAAAGCTTCAGCGTCCAGCTGCTCTCCAAATTCCTCTAAATCTTGCTCAGGCACAGAACCAAAATAACATATTAATATCTGCAATGCATGTAGCCAGATCTTAAACATTTAATCCCTTCTAGCGATAGTTACAAGTAACAGCAGCACGTTTAGTCCATGTATACTCTCTGGGTCCAACAGGAGGAGGCTGATCCACCACTAACCTGATCAAGCAAGTTTATAACATTTCCCTGCATCAAAGCCGCGTTTTTGTTCCTTGGTGTCAGTGACACATCTCTGGCTAACTGGCAAAGCTCTTCTGAGATGCCCTCCTAAGTAGTTAGATGCAACAAAACAGGATGAAATTTTGATGGGAATTTCACAGCTGAAACTTCTTTTATAGGAGAACTGGTACATTCACATTAATGAGCAAGAAAGCAACAGGCAGGACCATCTCTTGGTCAAAACTGTCGAATTTCTCTGAGTTTAAATAAGAGGATTGCTCCCATAGATTTCTCCTATTGTAAAATGGCAAAAAGTGACAATGGAAAGATAAATTACGTACATCCATGAAACAGCATCGACCCTGAGAAGCAGTGAGGACTCCAAAGGTAACAAAAGTTGGTGGCTAAATAAACCATACTATTACTTTCCTGAACAACTCTGTGCTCAGACCAGCATCGCTTTATAATGAAAGCTGGATGTGGAGATGACTAAAAGGGCCACACTCCACTCCATTACCCATACTAATTTTGATCAGATCAGAAGCTGCACGTCATGGGAGAGGTCTCAGAGGTTTGATCAAAGGAATTGTGGAAGGCCCCAAGGAGGAGCCACAAAGAGGTATGGGAGAAGTGTGCTGAGACATACTCAGAAACACACACGTGATTTTTGTTAGGTTTAATGGAGATGGTGGAAATAAATCTGCAGCGCAAGGCTTTGAAAACTTACCTTGTGACTTCATCCATGCAAAAAGAATCCGTTGTCTCCTTTTATGTCGCTTGCTCTCTACATGGTTTTGCAAGTAAGAGATTTTGGTATCACCCCACTTCCCTCACCTTTCCAACAAGCCTAATGATGATTACTGACCTGAATTAAACAAAACTAAACAACAACAACAACAAACACACAAAAAAACCCAATACAAAATAACAAACAAACCAAAACAACAATAAAGATATGTTAAGCATTGATCATCCACATGAACCAGGTGTTTGATGACCCACATTTCTCTAGGCAGCATTCTACCTGCCAGATTTTGGGGACATACAAATTCCATTAGGTATCAGATCTTTAATGCAGATGGCCAAATAATGCTAGAATTTTGAAAGTTTATCCGCTTAACCTGCTATCAGAACTTCTCTATCCCATAGATATTTTCATTGGAGCCAGTAACTATTTTTCTCTTTTTCCTGTTTGGCTATAATTATCTAAAATACACTTTCAGGCCAGAGAGAGTTCACATCAGGCATACAAGCAATGCTTCATATCACTCTAATTTACATAACAAGTTAGATAAAATCTAAGCATTAAAGTGTGTACACTTGGTGACATGACAGATCATTAAAATCCTGTGAGACAGATGTCTCTTACAAGAAAGATGAGGATAAAAATTCTTTCAAAACCTCAGCAGGTCAAGCCTGCCCATCCATGTAGCTGCGGCATCATGGAAACATACCCATAGCACATGGTAGTACCAATCAATCCACAACAAGGATCCAGCTTACCAAAGCAAAATTCCTTCTAACATTTCATTGCAGCTGAAAGAAGGCATCCAGACACTGGTGGGTTTTTTAAAAGTTATATCATAATTCATAATTGGTTGCTAATTAATGTCAGATCACAGTGGAATTCCTATGGAATTACAGAGTGGAGCCTCTTTAATTACCAGTTTGTAATTATAAATCTCATTGGAATGAAAAACACAGGAACTGTAATAAATGACAATGATCTTGGAAGATTTCTTTGACTAATAAAATCTTCATGTATGCATCTTAAGGAATTTTAGAATGGTAGTCTTCATTTGGGGCAGAAAACATTTTCCATGACGCAAGATTCCCCTTCTTGCGTTAGGCAAAAACAAAGAGAAAACAATTTTAAACATTATTTCACAACCAGAGCAATTACATCTTGTTAAATAAAAAAATACATCTCGGGTCTCTTAGCACTAAATCTTGCAATCTGTGTACACTGTAGATCACTAAGGTAAGACCTTTTCCACTGTTGCTCTGCGGTTTCATCATTCTCTACCTATTTGCCTGCAAAAAGCCAGGCGACCAGTCCCAACTGCGAAAGATCCTGTGTGCAATCACGTAGTCGAGGTCTGCAGCTTACAGTTCAGGTTGTCATGATCTGTGCTACACTTGCACAAAGACAAGGATGAGATGGTTAGCACTGTGCATGTTCATTATTAAATAAGTGTACCCATAACAGTTTGTCCTGTCTTACACTGCACACATCTGTACCTCCCTAAACACCCTTGGGTGGAGAACTACAACGTGAACAACTTTACGCCATTATGGACCAAAAGCCAATACAGTATCTATGTTGCTATGAATCTGTTCAATTATTTTTTCCTCCTTGCAGTTTAACTTTGGGCGGCTGCAATGAAACAGAAGTCAGGGTGCCTGCCATGTGAACGCAGCCCTGTAAGAAGAACCCCCAGTGCAGGAACTCAGCTCTGCAACACATAAAAGAGGCAAGAGGAGGAGGAAGAAGAGGAGGAGGATGCAGCTGCCTCCTTGTCCCATCAATGCCATCACAGCATGGGATCCCAGCACAGACCTCCGCACACACATTCTCTGCTCTCAGCCAAAGTCACCCACAAGGAGCCCTTGGACCTTCTCTCCAGAGCTTGGTCAGGATGAGGAGGAAGATACTGCTTTGAATTTAATCATTGGCTTTACTTTGTTGGTCAGCAGCACATCCTGAGCCTCACCAACTTGTTTATATGTCCCAACAAGCCCAGTCACTTTCTCTCATTCTCCAGACTGCTAGTTACTGCTTTCAGCCATCCTCCTAAGGCTTGTTTTACCTCCTCAAGGACATGAGTAATTCATATGTAGAGCCCCCCCTCCCCTGCTCCTAACAACATCATTTTTCTCTGTTCTTTGCATTTTTCCCCCGTACTCTCACAGTTCTGTTTCTCTGTGCCTTTGAGGATGCAGCTCTGCATTTCTCTCCGTGTCCCACGTACAGCTGTGGGAATCTGTAAACCTGCCAATTTGCACTTTGTAAAAACTTGTTGCAGATCTGATGGGTTTCATTTTGTGAGCCAAGAAACCCAGGCTTACAACATAATTGATACTAACAAATTGAGAGAGGAACTACGGCCCCTACCTAAAATAAACGACAATCACAGTCGATTAAAGGTCATGGTATAAAGAAGTGTGCAGAGGAACACTGGGAAATAGGAACAAATGTAGCACAGGCTACAGTGGAGTTAAACCAGAGATGAATTTGGCTAAATAAAACATAAGAAACCTATTTCCTGTACTAATTACTCCACTTCTTAGAGAAGTGTAATGTTGGCATCAGCCTTCATACTAAGTTGCACCACAAAACCCCAACACTTAACAGTGTTTTAGCTTACACATTCGACAGGCACTTACCAATTCTTATTTTGCCTAGCTGTTGTTTATTCACCAATGAATTGTCAATGCAGGTTTTATCAAGTTGGCAGATGCTCCTTGAATAGCAGAGCCGCTATTCAAGGGCTTTGAGAAGTACTCACACAATATTATTTGATTTTTCTGTTTGTTTCTCATTCCACTTTCCAAGTGTCGCTTTAGTAAACACAGACCAGCAGCATCAACTGGGAAACCTCCCCATGTAGACAGCGCTGCCCATGGACGACACAGGTTACAGTCACCACCAGGCAAAAGGACAGCTTGTTTCTTCTCATCCATTTTGTCGGCAGAACAAAAACGACGGCACATTAGCAACAGACTCTCCTATGGACGCTGGAATTAATCAGACTCAAGTTTGCCTTCCCTTAAATCACAGGGTCATGCGAAGGTGGGGAGAAGAATTTGCAGTTGTATTTTTGCGGGACTGCATTCCTAATTCTGCCCGAGATAACGGAGTCCCAGTGCCTTGGATTGCTGATTATTACAATCACCCGCAGACACACATACATATTCAGGGAAAGTGTTCAAACTCTCACATTTGTATTCATTTTACTTTGACTTGACTGGAATCATAAAAGGAATGTGTAAACGAGGAGAGCCTGTTGCTGAAATGAAGTTGAATTTTTTCCCCACAGAAACTTGGGTTCATGACAGCTTTTTGTTGGGCAGGACATTAGCCTTTTGTAATTTATTGCTTTTAGATTAAATCTGGGGAAACTCAATATTGCAGTTGAATGATTAGAGCAATACCCCTTGGAGTAATAAATTTTCTTTGGTGCTGTGCATCTCCCGATCATGTTTCCCTTCTAATTACATTTACATAAATGATATTCTGCAAAATTAAATTAACATTCAAACCGTTATGCTGGCAAGGAGAGACAAAAATTAGTTACAAACTTACATCCCTGAAAAAAACGAAATGACACCTCGTTCTTTCCACAAACTGAATCACAGCTATCCCCCAAAGTGTCTCACACACAACTGATTACTCTAGTTGGTTAATCACACTCTGCTCCCGCTTTCGGAAGTTTATAGCATAAGGTCCCACTTTCCACAGGCTCTCATTAAATAGAAGCAATTGATGACAATCCAAATTCGGTCAGCAAGGAGGTCTGTTCAGACCTACATTGGATTTCTACAGTTTTGGCCACAGCCCTTCCTAAGGGCTTCCCTGTCTTGGCTCCCGTGCATGATTCCTCCAGCACGGAGCCAGAAGGTGCTTGGCGGGGCTCCCTGGGAACTTACACTCCACGCTGCACACCCTCCTGACCAGGCTGAAGAAAGATGTTCTTGCTGCTCGTACGTCCGCGCTGCCATGCTGGCTGGCTGGCAGTGCCATCCTGGGATGCTCTCTGGGGTCTCATGGAGCAAAGGGTCACTTGCCAAGAGGAGGGACCATTACCCTGATGAGAAAAACCACCAGAGTGATGAAGCCAGTCTTCCAACAGCTTCTCCAAGATCTGAAGTTGAAATGGATTGTGATACGTAGCGTTGATGTGCCTAAGGTCACTAATCTTCTGGCTACTCAATTTTCTCAGCACAGTATGAGGAATAGTAACTTTTGCAGAGAAAATCTGTTTCCTAACACCTACCTGAAAAGGCATTTTTGTTGTCCAGTAGAGGACTTACCCCTTCAGATACCTACCCACTGCAAAGACAAAGTACATCCAGCTCCTCTCTACTCTCTTGTGTCTTTTGATGCCATTAACAAACCATCAAAACATTTACACAAAGAACACATCCTGTTCCATCAGCATGAGGCACCTCTCGATCTTATTTGTTGACCATGCAGCCACTGCATTGAAAATCACAATATTTTCACTCAGGAACTTGATTCTTGAAGCTTGTCCTGCCCTCCTTTGTAACAAAGTGCGTATACTGCCACGACTCTAGTGATACCAATTCTTATGCAAGTATACTCAAACAATTTTGAGGCATTAGTAACGAAAAAGGGGGAAAACCCCCAATATTTACTATATAGCACCTATGTATCTATGTACACAGTCACAACGGGAACTAAATCTGTCAGCTCTACTGTAAGTGTGTCTATTTGAGCATGAGTATACCGTGTGTAGATTTGGTATATTTTAATGGCAGACAATACAATACCTGGAGAAAAGAACTGATGTAAAATTGTCAAAGCAGCTGGTTAAGTGAAGACTGTGTATATATGATACTACTTTTCAGTTTGAAACCTGGAGGATTCCAACATTTCAATTTTTGAAAACAAAGTTTGCATTCAGCTATTGAATTTCCATGTTGAACACATCAACATTTGCATTTTAGCATATTTCAGTTTACTTGGCAAAGAGATTGCTGTGGGTTGTTGTTTCTTCGTTTTGTTTTTGTTTTCATTTGGTTTTCTAAGGAAAAAAAAAAAAAGAACGCAGGGCAGCCTGGCATTTGTTTGAAAACCTAATTTAATTTTCCTTAAACTTCACAGTTTCTGTATTTCTACAGGTCCTACGATAAATACAGTTCATTAGTTGTAGACATAACATTTAGAGACCATATTTTCTCAAAGTGTTTGATTGCAGTGACTCATCTGCATGACAGTTCTCTTTCCAAGACTGCATTTCATTCCTGTTCACCTCACCCTGGTAAACATAAGGTGCCAAACGCTCTAGAATTTCTGTTGAATAAGCTCGTCTCACAGCGTTATGGCCCAGGCCCATTCAGAGCCATAATTGAATTCTTTGGCGCACAAATCATTTGGAAAGATCGGGCCGATTTATATGTTTAGGACCATATGACAAACATCTGTTTCACTGCAAGGAATGCTCGGGCATAACCACAGGAACCGAACGCAAATCACGTAGGAAATCTTGGTGCAGGTTCATTAACCGCGACTCCTGGAAAGGACGCGAGACCCAAATTTCCGTTTAATGGAACAGACTCTTAGCCTATGCAAGACTATGATGAACTTTCCATGAATCTGTGAGTCAATGAAAATTCACAGCAGTCAAGGAGACGGGGAACATAATAGCACCAGACCAGCAGGTACATCTGCAACAACAACATTATACAACAAAATTCAATAAACCTTTCTTTCCTCAAGGACCCCAAACTATATCTCTAGAAGACAGAATAATAGAACTAAAATGTCATAACTTACTTCCACTGCTAGCATTAAACTAATTTACTTCATTTCATCAGTCTCTTCTATTATTCCCATTATCATGGTATTTTTTCCCCGTATTTAAAAAACAGCATAGCATCAAGACACATATCAGTGAAGCACAACAAATACACGTCTGAGAGAGCACTCAGTGAATGATGGGAGAATCCTTATGATTAAGAAAAGCAGTAAAGAGAATATGTGAGGCTTCAGCAACACTATCAAGAATTCGTGAGTACACATGGGTGTGATTCAGATGGCTGAGGTTATCACACTCCAGGCGGATTGGACAGTGCCCATGAATAAACCAAGACAAACTGCCATCCACAAAGAGAAAAAATGTGTCTATCTAGAAGCAGGGTCCTTTGCAAGCTTTCTGAAAAAGCTCCAAGGTGGGGTCCAAGCATTTTGGAAAGGTTATGTAAAGCACAGCTCCTGATCCATAAGATACCATAGCGCTGAGGAACAGAGAAGGGAAAAGAAATCTAAATTTGTCAAAAGGTATTTCAACGACAAATGCAAAGAACACCTGAAGGGATGGCTCATATGCTGTTCTTCAGGATACTTGGAAAATTGTGATTGTGTTTTATCCCTCAGGAACACCATGAAGAAGAGGAGATTCTAAATTGCATTTGGAGACTACCAGGAACAACCAGAATGATTACGAGCTAATTTTACCATAACGGCGAAGCTAATCTCTGCATATCAGAGACCATATTAATACACACTCTTGACCACTTTAGTACCTCTTCCATTTACCACCTTGCGGCATCTGCTTTGAGCGAGAATCCAACTGCCCAGTGGATAGGATGTGTGGGGAGCGGCTGCATTTTGGGCTGTTTTTCTCAGAAAGAAGGGATTTTTTCCTTCTCCTGGTACAATCCTCAGGGACCCCCAAGGGCAGGCTACCATGGCCACGAGGAGAGCAGTGCTGCCTGCACAAGGCATGGCAGCAATTATGAGGAACTGAAGTTTGCTTTCCCAGCACCCATGCTTCTCAACTGCTGCATTTTGAACTGCCTGACTTTTGTTGTTGTTGATGGTGTTTGAAGATTAAACGTTATATGCAGCAACAGATGTGAGTGATCTAATTCAGGGCTGAATACCCTTTTACACATGGTTTGGTTGTGCACCAGGGGCCAAGAACTTTGGCTGTCGATAAGCAAAATCAAAATCTGTTTTAACTGGCATATTGAGTTCATTGTCTATAAAAATTCACATTATGAGAACGAGATCAAATCTGCCAAGGGACATTATTATGTCATGAAATATATTCGCCCATCACAAAAGAAAGACCGGAAAAGAGTGGAAAAGCGGTGATTATTGAGTGGCCTAAATCTGCTCAAAAGCTCCACTAGTTGCAAGCAAACACACTCTTGGGGAGTAAAGAGAAAGTCACCAATGTATCTACAGAAAACATCCAAGAGAGAGAAGGCAAGGACATTCTTCAAGGAATAAAGCAAGGAAATCCTAGAGCTGGGCAGGCTCTGCCTTGCTTTGATTGGATGGGTGGCAGCTACTAAAGGGCAGTGCCAAAAAAAACCCAAAAAACCGTGTTAGATGGGATGGGATTTCCCTAGGAATATGAAAAACAACAGGCCAGGAAACAGAAATGCTGTGATACTGATCCATTTTTTCAAGCAGTCACAGATTCTGAATGGAAACACCCACAGATCACATCAGAAGGGAATCACCAGAAGGGTGTCCCAGAAGCTCTTGTTGGAACTAGTATATTTAAGGATCTATATTACTATTGTTAGTAACATGGGAGCTGTGTTCTCTTTGGAACAGTGAAGGAAGCAGCTTGTGAAGGAGATTAAATGTTTCAAGGCATGAAGATGCAACATTTGCATTTGGTTTGGATGGATTAAAAACTGGAACCGATAAGAAAGACACGGCAAGTGTTTGACTTGCTTCAAGAGAAATCCTTGGGAATCTCACACACCTTTGCAAACTGCAAACCATAAGAAAAATACATTTTTTAAAGTAGCAAAGACAAGAAGTAAGAATCTAGGTGGTATTAAACATGGAAAAAAAAAAAAAGCAGGGGAAAACGATACAGGAGCATTAGGCTTTCTAAACAAGCTGGGGCACCCAAAGCAATTTCCTACTGATTTGTGAGCCGTAGTTCATGTCTACAGGCATTTCTCCCCTTTCATTGCTCCACTCACTTTCAGACAACACGTGAGCTCTGTGAATGTGTGAAGAAAAAAGGCAAAAATTATCATCAGTCTCAGCTTGAGGTATCTTATCTATTTAGCAGTAAGTCATCCCAATGGCCTAGAGGGTCCATCAGGTGCCTTTCTACTGAATTCAGTGAACTAACAAAAAAGATATCCAAAGCAAACCCAATGTCTCTTCTAACAGAATAAGACAAAGATGACACTCTCTCCTCCCTAAAACCAAACACAAAGCCACCCAAATTCCAAACCTAAATTTATACTCACTAAAATATGGGGATTTCCTTCCTTGTCCCAAAGGGGCAGTGGTTGTGCTGAGTCCCTGAGGTAGAACACAGATCCCACCTGGAGTCCTGTGTCCAGCTCTGGATCGCTCAGCACAGGACAGACATGGACCTGTTGGAGAGGGGCCAGAGGAGCCACAGAAATGATCAGAGGCTGGAACAGCTCTGCTGGGAGGACAGACTGAGAGAGTTGGGGTTGTTCAGCCTGGAGAAGAGAAGGCTCCAGGGAGACATTATTGCAGCCTTTCAGTGCTTAAAAGGGGCCTGTAAGAAAGATGGGGATGGACTTTTTAGCAGGGCCTGTTGCAATAGGACAAGGGGTGATGGTTCTAAACTAAAGGAGGGGAGATTCAGGCCAGACATGAGGAAGACACTTTTTAGAATGAGGGTGGTGAAACACTGTCCCAGGTTGCCCAGAGAGGTGGTGGATGCCCCATCCCTGGAGACATCCCAGGCCAGGCTGGACGGGGCTCTGAGCAACCTGATCTGGTGAAGATGTCCCTGCTCATGGCAGGGGTGGCACTGGATGAGCTTTGAAGGTCCCTTCCAACTCAAACTATTCTACGACCAACAGTGTCTCCATAAATGCTCCAGCTCTCTGCTCAGCTTCATATGTGAATCAGCATAAACTGATTGTTGAGCAACCTAAAAAAAATGTTTTCCCGGAGGTCTGGTCTATTGACATGGACCTGAGAGATATGAGTAGATATCATGGGCAGAGTCCCATTAACTTTAAGGTTCATTAAACACAGCCAGTGTTGACAGAAACAAGTTCTTATAGAAGCAAAGGAGGCTTAATGGTACAGTGCTGGACAAGCCCTTTTACATCTTTTTGGTGTGGAGCACGGTGTTATTCTCAGAATCAGAAACCTGTTCTTTGGCTAGAATAAAAACATTTGATTGTGTTTTTGCTGCGAAAACATTGCGATTTGCTGTACTGTTCATGATTAATGTTGGTCTTACAAAAACTTGTTTTCTTCTGTGCTATGTAAATAAAGCTTCTTCTCAGTGTTGTTGAAATGCTGGCTTTCATAATGCATGGCAAAGGAGAGGCTGATGATGCTTTATGATCTTTAGCAAGCACCACAGACATTTCTGGAACATGAAATCAAAAATGAGAGCAAGTAGCATTAAAATGTTCTTTGAGCTAATTTCTCTAGCCAGAACATGAGAATTCTTTTTAATTCAGTGTATGTAAACAGTGTTCAAAGCAAAATAAAATTAATTCTGAAACTGAGTATTTTTCTCGAACAGAGTCAGAATGCTGGAATAGAGTCAAAGTAAAACCTTCTTTTTATGACAACTGAATTTGAGTATTGCATTTCTTACGTGATGTGACATCTCATCACAAGATCCTTCAGGCACTGTGCACGGATCACCTCTAAAATATAAACATCCTAATATTATACTTCTTCTGTTTCTCTGTGGTAGTAATAATTCACTTTCACATGAGCTCCTTGGAAGGGAAAGCCAGAAGTGCCCACATCTTTTTATATGATATATATCTCTTAAATAAAGGCTATCATGAGGACTCTTTCCCTTCAACTGGTAACTACATCATGTTGCAGTGGCAATGACACTGCTGCTGGCTTTCACAGAAGGGGATTTTGAACAAAGTCAGGGAAAAGGGACAGTTCTTCAGGCTGAGAGGGGCTGCATGGCTGCATTGACTCCTGTCAAATTTTGCCAGTCACATCATCAGATGATGATATGTTTCTGACTGATGAACTTCTTTGAACATGATTTAATAAATGAATCAAAGCATAAAGAATTCTCAGGATCAGCTAAGCCTCAGCAGAACCTCAGATCTGTGGATGACAATGTGGAAACTACTGATTTAATCCATCCTCCATCAAGAGGACTGACAACTGGTCATACATCATCACTAAGTGGCCTAATGAACTAGGTTTAGGCAATGTGAGAGGCGAGTGGTATCGAGATCTTACTGTTTGCTGAACAGCAGTGTGATGCATATGATTTAGGTGACATCAAAAAAAGTGTCTCATTTTCAGGAGATCAAAAAGTACAGCGCCTTCCAGAAAAGAAGAATTGTTATATCAGAATAAAAAGGAAGCATCCTCAAGTTTCTGTTTGTTATTAGCCTGAGGAGTTTGATTAAACATGGAGATACTTCTGCATTATTGTACTGTTTATTTTTAGCAGGTTAAAGCTGAGATGCTAACACAGCCTTGTTTGCTGTAGAAATGTGGCAACTTATATACACAAGTTACAGACACCAAGAGACTGAAATGCAACCTGTCATCCAACAAAGATCTTCCTATTTCATACCAGTACCAGCAAACCATATTCTCCTGACCACCCAAGACCTTCCCAGACCCAATTACTGTATCTCTGATCCTCTCTACATTGCCCTCTACCCTCTCCAATGCACGAGTAATAACTCACAAACTATTTCTCACAACATTTTGTTTCTGCACTCTACCTAGGAAAACATTTTCTAAACTGATCTCCCAGGTGTCTATTCTGTCCTGTCTTTAAATCCCCAGCAAGATTATTTTCTAAAAGACTGTACATTCTTTGGAACAGAAAACACCTGCATGATCAAATGAAAAAAAAAAGCCTAAAGTTAGAAGACTTCTTGACTTTTCAGAAATTCTTGTCATGAAGAATATAACCTGACTGCTTTCCTGTTTCGCACATCTCCTGGCAGTGGAGTTGCTGCTTAAGGCAGAGAACACCATACTGTAACTAATCTGAAATGAAGGAAAACATTTAACCTATAGTCCCTCATATTCAGAACAAATAACTGTCTCTGTGTCCCTTGTGCATGTTTGATGGAGTCAGAAACAGGTTATAAATGAAGAATAACTCCATAAAAATGAACTCGCTCCAATCAGTCTTCTGGCACTACAACATCAAGGGGAGATCCCAGTCAAGCAGCTAATATTAAACCTCTAAATCTTTACCTATTTAGGATGCTTTAATCATTTCCTATGAATTAATACCATAAAATGTGATTTATAGCTTAAGAAGGATGATCCTTATAACCATTAATACACAAATTCAATCAACAGACATTTGGAAATTACAGATTCACTGGAGCTGTGTGTTGCTCAACAGAAAACTGATCCTGCCCCCTTCTCTACTGAGAAAGCGGGGCTTCAAATGGTGCTACAGGTGCACTTTCATCAATGCTGCATTCCAGAAAACCTCCTTACACAGGTTTTCTTCAACAGATGGTCTTCTTAATTTGGTACAAGGTACAAGATTTACGGACAACCCTCAGCAACATGGGAAGTGCTTAAGGTGTCAGATGAAGCAATAAACAAATGGGAGAGAAACAGTCTCTTAGCAAACAAATTCTCTAGCCTTTCAAGGATTGCTATGACCCTGCTGGTCCTACACATACATCTGAGAGAAAATACAAAATCATTTAGAGCGGTACTTTGAACATGGAAAAGTTATTTTAATTTTTGTGTCGTTTTTTCTGCAAATTTTTAATGGTAGTCAATGAGGTCATTTAAGCGAAAAATCCCAGATATGTTGAGCCAGCAGGAACAAGGGTCTGCATGCAGCCTACCTACCACAGTCTCCAGTACTAGAGATGGCCCAGCTGTTTCCCCATCTCTGGCTCTTCATTTTCTTGTGACTGTCTTGTCACCACTGTGTACCAAACATGGCTAAAAACAGGGACATTTGTTCCACACGTCCTTCTCTCTGTCACCACAGGTGACTCTGCCAAGTACCCATCACTTTGTCTCATCTATTCCTGGCTATCATTTCTTTTTCTCTTTCCTTTGCCCCACATGTACAGGCTTCTCTGCTGGTCCTTCCTCTTTGTCACCAGTTCTAAGGTCCCTTTTTCCCTCTGGCATCACTGCAGATTCATACACACCATATGCCTTCAGTATATAAAAAGGATTGATTTTGTTTGCATTTGCTTGAGGTGCCAAAAACAGAAAACGAATTGCCCTTTGCTCTCTTTATCATCCATGAAGAGAGACAGCACATTGACAGGCTGACTCAGGTTTTAGCTAAGCAGAATTGCTCTTTGGAAATACCTTCTGGTTTCTACAGACAATAAAAATTTTAGGGTTACTAATGCATCACTAAAGTGCTTCCAGGGGATGGATCCAGGACAAAGTAAAGACATTTTTCCCATCCCTGATTTGTGATTCTTCCTCTCTGCACCTCTGTTTCTTTTTTCAGGATTCACGTTGCCTTGTCTTGTTGACAGGGACAATCTTATTTTAATCGAAAAGGAAGCCTGAGCCACTAGTTCAAGAGATTTTGTAACACAGTTCTTGAGCGTGGAGAGAAGGCAGGTGATACACTCTTTATATATTATGTAAGGTTTTCCAAACAACTTTGTAACCTTTGACTCTTCCAAAAGCCAAACTACCCCAGTAGGACAGACTGATATTTATATTATTATGAAGACAAGGAAAAGAAAACAGAAATTGGAACAATGAGTACTCATTCCATAGCTGAGAGCAAGAGGTTTTCAGAGCTAAAAACCACTGCAGAGAAGGACAGTTAAGCTTTTGCCTCAGGGCATTTAAAACTCCCCTTTCTCCTTCTCCATTCTTTCCCTTCTTCTCTCATCCCTCCTCCAGCATATGTCTGCTAAAGATCTCAGCCTGAGGAACAGAACTGGGAGGAAGCCAATCTCCAGTTCATCTTGGGATCTTAGTTTGATTTAATTTTCCATACGGCCCGGCTGCTTCTTTAGTAATGATGCACATCCTGGCTAGTCTGACAAAAGCAGCGCCGGTTTTCCTGTAGAGCACCAGCGTGATGGAGTTTCATAGGCAACCTGATACATTTGCTACTGGTCCAAGCGCAGCAGCACTTAGACGGCATCCGGCTTTGTTACAGACAGAGAAACTGCCAAAATGTCCATTAATTTCAGTGGTACCAGACTGGGCCCATGGAAACAAGATGGAAAGGATAACAGTGAGGGAATGTGATACAAGTGGGAAGACAGAGTGGGCAGCGTGTTCTGAGAGAGGACGGAGAAGAAGGAACACACAGTAAGAAGGACGGGTAGTTGCAGAGGAAGGACAGTTATTACAGGAAGAGCAACAGACAGTGTCTTGAAAGGAATGCAAGGAAATTTTATAGTTATTGTTCAGAAGTATCTTCTCCTTCCTAGAAGGGTTATGATTGATGATTCATTTTTAAAAAATGAAACATTTAGCTCAGAGTGGTTTTGGAGGGTTTGAAAGGAAAGAACAGATGTCTATGGCAAGAGGAGCTGTTTGGATGGATCCGACTACAAGTGCAGTTGCTTTTGTTCCCAACACCTACAAAACCTTTTAAACAAGAACCTTTCTGACAGAGAGATGTAAAGGAGAAAAATGCATACAAAGAAACGGAAAAAAGGAAATATATAATAAAGGCTTTGGCTGTTCTCTTTATTTAATGTCATGGGACTATGAATGTTCCTCATTCCCTCTGAATGAAGTTTCTAACTATGTATCTTTGGCAGCTGACACTGCAGCAATAGCTCCAGTATGATCACTGTGAACATTGCGTTGGCTGCACTTTCAAATTGCCTCAGCACCCAGTGGCTTCCGATTCTGTTGCCAAAGTAGGAGACACACACACTTTCCCACCTGCATCCTAATAACAGAGATTACGCTGGAAAATATCCTCCAAGCAAGAGCGGTTTTAATTGGCAGAAACAAGACAAACCAATGTCTGTTGAGCACATCTCACCTTAAGTCTGAATTGGTCAATCTATAATGAAGCTCTGATTTACAGACTGTAGAGCACTTGAATGAGCGAGCAATTTAAATGCAGTAGTGCAGTCCAGATAACTTGTTGCTGAATATTGTTATAATTTAGGAGTGCACAAGGACTTGAGAACTGTTAGTAGGGCAGTGATTTCTGGAAGGAAAATATCTGACAGTCAGGTAAATATTCACCTCAATCTAGATTAAACCTAGCAGAACCTGCACTATTGAACTCCATCTTCCACACTGCCACCCTCAACACACACATTTATACACCTTTGTTCTGTACTCTTCAAAAGTGGACAAGCACAATTTACTGTAGGAAATTGAAAATGTAAGCTCTTGGCTAACGTCAGAGAAACTAAATAAAACAAAAGAAACCAATTTGCTTGCCCACCAGAAATACAATATTGCATTTAATGGAGACCACATAGTTGCAGTGGGAAACACACTGTACTCACTTAAGATCCAGTTCATTAAATATTCCCTATATTCTTGATATAAGAACAGACCACATGTGTGGGGGAGCATAATTTCCTGGAGGCAACGTTTAATCTTTGATTTCCATTAGGTCTTTCATGAGCACACCACTCAATCCCCTCTGTCTAACTGCCCCTGCTGTGCCAGTGATCATATAGTATGTCATGTCAAGTCTGTCTTCGTTGGGACTGGGATCAATTAGAAGACCCAGTATTCAAATTATGTGCTCAACTCCCAAAGCATTGCTACACTTATTCCCTGCGAATAACAGAAATACGTCAAACGGTTCCACTGTACATGGTTTTCAGACCGTATTTTACAGTATGTTTTCACACCAACCCAAACCAAACTTGTACCCACTGCTTTGCATGCCCAGGAGAGCTTTGGGGAGGGCCACCACAGGCCTGGATTCACCCAGTCTCACTGGTGGCATTTCAGTTATGGGACGATTCACCCAGGCTCCATAATTAACAGGCTACAACCTCTTTAGGACATGATTCATCCCACAGGTGGGCTAAAAAACTGTCTAAATATGCTTGTTTCTCTCTGGTAACTGTAAAAGGTTGTCTTTGTTGACCAGGCTATTAATTTAGCGAGGTGGGAATAACCCGGGACACAATTACATGTTGTGTAGGGAGAGGAATGTGGAATCAGCCTGTGGAAATCCCATTGTGGGAGAAGCTGCTGGTTCACTGATACCCCCAAAACTGGGACCAGGAAAAAAAAATATATATATATGAGGGGCACAAAGTTCACAAGCTGCTCCTGAAATCTCTCGCCTCAGGGAAGAAGACAGTAAAAGTTTGCGAATATAAACAGGGACTTTACGGGAACTTGACAAAACCCATACTTTTATAGTTATTTGCACATAATTGCCCGACACATAATTCACTGCAGAAGAGAGATTCCCTTTGATTTCAGCCAGAACTGGCGTGAGCCCAGGCGTTTCTGCCCAGGGAAGGAACCAAACCCAGAGACACTTTAATCTGGTCTGGGGAGAGCAGGGAGCTCCCACCACTCCACCGCACTTGGAGTTGAATTTATCCAGTTCCTTGTAACTCTGCCTTAGCTACGATTTGTAATGGAGACGGACTTTATGCCTATTTGTTCCCTCCAAAAAATAAGCTTTGAGTTGAAGTCGCTTCACTGGCTCCCTCTCTCTGACCTGAACCAGTCTCCTGATTAAGGAGATATGGGAAGTTTTAGTAATAGGGCCAAATGGGGGGGAGATTTTACTTCTTGGCTCTTTTCAACTTGCATAGGGCTGTATTACAGAACACCATCCTGCTAGTCAGGGGAAGAAAACCTCACAAACATTAGCGTTTCATCAAAACTAAAAGGCTGTGCAGAATTCTTTTGTCGACTCGAGAATATGTGTCAGTAACTCAAATCCATTCACCCTCAACAAAATAGCTACAAACATTTGTTTTGTCAATATACAGGCCTTAAGAAATGTGTAATTTCACAGCAGCAACAGAACATTTATATTGCAAACGTTAACCTAACTTCTGAGCTCCTGTAGGAAACTCTAAAATTGTTTAGCAAGAAGGGCTTTCTAAGCTGAGAATCAAGCTGTGAGAAAGAATTAAAAAAAAAGCACTCATTTAAACATTTTCAGAAGCCCCTAAAAATGCCGTTTTCACACAGTAAATCCGCTGCACTTGAATGTCTGCTGGCTTTCTGAAAGGAATGCTCTTCACTGGGATGCAGCCTGCTGTGGTCAAGTATGATAGAAATAAAAGTGTTGCTAATGGTGATTGAAAAGGATTCCCACTGCTGCTGGCCAGTGTTGGTTTTAAACGGGCCAATTCTGTCAAATGGAGAGCAACAGGAGACAGTAAACTTTCTCTAAGGCTCTCTAAACTTTGAGTCACCTCTGCTTCCCTCCCTTTTAACACCAGTCTGTCCCGTTGTTTCTCCACAGAGCTTTACATTAACTCAGTCTGGACCAGACTATCACTGGAAATGTAAAGATGCAGATTTTCACACAAACAGAGCGACCATGGGAATGAGCATTAGCATAGCAGCAAGTCAACAACTCAAAATACTTCTACATTGTGGGTTAGTCCAAGAAACAAAGTCGTCGCTCAAGGGTAAATATGCAACCGTCCACTTTAACTGTGATACTTTATATTGACAGTAACTATTGGGAGCAGGGCTTTGCTGTGTCAGGTATCTTGCCTATGAAAAATCATCTTTGCACAGGCACACAGAAACTTTGCTTAGAGCAGGGGTGTCAAACTCATTTTCACTGGGGGCCACATCAGCCTCGTGGTTGCCTTCAAAGGGCCGAACGTAATTTTGGGACTGTATAAATACAGTCCTAAATATAAATAATGTATAAATATAAATAACGTAAAATAACATATAAATAACATAAATATATAAATAATATAAATAATGTATAATAATGTATGAATATAGATAAATATAAATTATATAAATAATGTATTTATACAGTCCTAAAATTATCTTTGGCCCGCTGAAGGCAACCACGAGGCTGATGTGGCCCCTGGTGAAAATGAGTTTGACACCCCTGCCTTAGATAACAAGTGGAAGCCCTAAGGGAAGGCAGCAAAGCTGAGGCAGGGAATTTGGGAAAGTGGGAATTCGGCTTCCGTCTCCTGAATGCCCGTTCAATGCATTAAGCACAAGACTCTCTTCCTCAGAGGGACTGGACTTCTTTTAATGGCTTTTCTGCTTCACGTGCTGCAGGATCAGCATGGCGCCGCTGCAGATTTCCAGTAGAGGCTGACAGTTTCACTGGGCTCTGTCTCTCCTTGCAGCTCACTAATTACACTGCCTCGAGACTTCAGAAGTCTCCTGTACCTCCAAGCTCAGAAGGGACTTGGTAATCCAGGCCCTTGGCCACAATGAAAGAAAATCAATTAATGACATTAAGGAGAAGGAAAAAGCAGAAAGAATTAAGGAAAACCTGTCTTGCCTGTGAGTGGACTTCAGCTGCCTGAGCACTAAAAGACCAGATACCTCCTGGGCTTTGCAACAATGATGCTGAGGAGACGTGAGGTCCTACTGTGGTTTTATTTAGATGTATGGGTGTCCCCTCTCCCTCTCTGGCCCCAAACGGTGAGCCTGTACAGCTACATGGCTGAGGAACCTGAGTCGGATGAAAACCAACCTGACAAAACACAATAATGGGCTACTTGGTGGTTGGTGGTTGCCTCAGCCAAGGGGGTTGTCCAACAGCACAGCTTATGGTGTTTAAATAGGCGTATCAACCTAAAGCCCCCGAGCAGGTTGCAAAGCAAGGGGCAGAACTAGGTTACATACTTTGTCCAAGATGCCTGATTTCTGCCCAAATTGAGCAGCAAGGTTGAAGTGCTTTGTTTGATCCAGGCTCTCTTGACTGATCCACCCCAGCACGAACCATGGACCACATCAGCATTTCATAGGTTTTTCAGCTCTGTTGTGCTATGTCTGCTCACTCTGTATACCTCAACTGGGGGCATAAAGGAGAAGACAAGCACAAACTTAAATGTTCTTTTAAGGAAGATTTTCATGGCTGCAAAATACTTTCAGCAACAAAGCTGGCCCTTCTTGGACTATTTTCAGTATATTAAGAGCATACCAAGGTCTAGGAGACAATCTCACAAGTAGTGATTGGCCTCTCTTTGCACTGCTCTTCTTTTTCAGTCTAGTTTAGTCTTTTTCAGCAAAATGCCAATATGGGGATCAAAGAACTCCAAAGAGTGCTCACTTTCAGGCCCAAAAATACACACAGATGTGCAGCAATTCTTGACCTTTTTTTCCTACCCCTTCACAGGTATCTATTGCAAGTGGTAATAATTTTGTGCTACCCTTTAACTTATGCCTACTGTTCATCAACGACTGAAAAATACAACTCTTGCACCTCATAGATATTCATTCACTTAATCCCAATCTCTGGCAAACTCCATGACGTCCAGCTGGGAGGGCAGCTAACTTTCAGTGAGTCTGTGCTAACCGTGACCACAATCAACCTGTTTTCTCTACCCGTGGAGGCTGGCTGGGCTGCTGGGAAATTGAATGGTTGGCCAAGAAAGCCACAAACTGGCCAGAAGACAGAAGGCCAGCATCTATGGTGAAGTTCTCATTTTGCATTGCAAAAGTACGAGTGTGAAGGCACTGCGCAAGGAAAGCACACAGAGCTGGTTGGAGCTAAGTATTTTGCTCTCGATCTAAAAGCAAGATACTTCTCCAGTGGGTTCGCAGCCCTCCCTTCTGCCTCCAGTCACCACCACGCTCCCCAGTTTGCTCATGGGAATCCTGACACTAAAAGGATGCTCACAAATCACTGAAGGAAGGACGCACTGGACATGCATACTCTGAACAGGGGGAGCAGCCCTCAGCCTGGCTCCCAGGTCAGAGAGACAACAGGCCCAAGGGCACAGGCTCCAAAATACGTTTTAAGTGTCAACTTTGAGAAAATTATCACGAAAGGGCAAAACAATGCAGTTCTCCCGGTCGGGGCAGCGCCTGTCACAGCTCGGCAGGTCTCTGCACCGAGAGTGTTGCTGGCCTACACGGCCAGGGCAGCCTGGCAGGAGAACATCCATCTGCTAGTGCAAGGGCACAAGTGCTCAGGGTGACCCCGATGACCACTGTTCCTGAATGGCCATAAACCACTGGCCAAGATGTTTTTCTGATTTTTCCCCCACCTCTGTAAATCACAGGGTGAGGAAACGAAACAAAGAAGGAAGAACAGCTGGGAAGAGCACGTAAGAAGCTGTGGCATCAAATGCCCAGGCTTTTCTGTCTTGCTGCATCTTCTCCTGACTTTTTAATATATTCATTACACTTAGCAGACTACAGCCTCATCTTCGTCCTGCAGATCTCACTGAGCAACCAGGATCTACCTCAGAATTAGCAAGCTGGAAGTGTCTGTACATCTCCTATTTATTTTGCTCCTATCTCTCATTGAAGTTATTCTGGTCTCTTCCCCCTCTGCTTGCCTTTTCCAGGTTCATATTGCACTCACTTCAGAGTCTTACAACAGTGAATTTCCCAGATACTGGTGTCTGAAACTTAGTGTCAAATGCACAACTATCTATACAAGAAAATAAACACCCAAAAAATCCCCCCCCTACTGATTTCTTTCCTGGGCCAAACAGAATTTTAATAAAGACCTGGTTTCCTGATGAACTAAAAAACTTATTTTAAAATTAAGGCATAGTCTAGAACTTGCCTTGGTGGCCATAACAACCTCCTCGTGCCTCACTTCTTCCCCAGTAAAAACAGGGTTGCCAAACTGCTCAGAAAAAGCTGCAAGTGAAAACATCTAGGTGAGACAAGGACATTTTCGTGTCAGGAAACTTCTCAGTATATATAACACAAATAACCTCACCAAGCTTTTAAGACACTGAAGGGGTCCAGCAGCTTCCTATTGGAGGTACCAGCAAACATGAAGTCACACAGAAGAAATAGGAAAAGACGGGGTGTTACAGAATAAGGGTTACACTATCCCTTATCTCCTTTGGAGGTTAGTAAAGCGTTTTCCAGAGTCCTGCTGTGAATTTGTCTCAGTGTTTTTAAGGGCCCTTAAAAATGTCATTTGTCACAGAGTAAATCCTGGACGTCTGGTTACTTTCTGCGGGGAATGCTCTTTGCTGGGCTGCAGCTTGCCAGGGGTCAAATATGACAGAAATGAAGTGTTGCTAATAGTGATTGAAAAGGATTCCTACTGTTTGTGGCCAGTGCTGGTTATTAGAGAGGCCAAATTTGTGGGACAGAAAGCAGCAGGAGACAGTAAACTTTCCCTAAGACTTACTAAACTCTGAGTCACCTCTGCTACCAGTGCCATTCTGTCAGACTTATTTGGAGAAAACTGATATTATAATTACTGATCTCAGTGAGGGCTAATGTGCAACCTGAGGCACTCCTCTGCCGGCTGTATAATTATGGATGGGCTGGGTAGGCCTGCAGGCACTGCCTCTGCCCCCTACCCCGAAAATGCAGGGGATTAGGTTACTGCTCTATCCAGGCTGCCAGGGACAGGTAAGTGAGTGGAGAAGTTGCTGGCCTGTGATGAGAGAAAATTATTATTGACAAAACTGCCCGCCCGCTATTAAAGGTTTGAATGTCACCTCAAAAGAGCTCCTCTTCTGACCCTGAAGTGGTGGCGTCTAAACGGCTGTTTGAAGCAGAGTTCATCCCCTCCTCAGGCAGCGAATATTAATGGCTGAGAACATTTTTGGTTTTGTTTCACTATTTCATCCGCCCCTTCCTCACCCTACTGTTTCTGCACCTGCTGAATTAAACTGTCACGTAAAATCAGTTTTGGCTGGATATAATTTAACTTCGTCCTCTATGGTCTCTCTTATACATTGTAAACACGTTTCTCAAACCCTAGGCACAGCTTATTATTAACAAGTTCAGCACTGAGAATGTTTGTCCACCAAAAGGAGATAAACCAGTGACTGTAAAAAGAGACATGGGGTCTTATTCAAGTAGACTGTAACAAGGAAGAAGCACCAGAAAGCAGCAACATAAAAACCGAACACAGACTGAGGCCCTGATGCTGTAAACCCTATATACATGCTGACTTAAAGCAAGCAAGTGGTCCTTCTGCAAAAGGTGGTATATCCCTGCCTGAAATGAAGTGTGGACAGAAACGCTGTGCAGGATCAGGCCTGGAGGGCCTGCGACAGATTGATCACCTTAGCGGGGTGCTGAGCAGGCTGCGGCCCTATTGATTTCTGTAGCAATAGAGTGGGCTTAGCACCTCAGAGCATCAAATTTCCAAGTCTGGAAGAGACCTGGGCTCTGGAATGGATTAAAGTCACATGTGATGTATTTGGAAAGGCCTCAATTCAGTCTGAGCGCTCAGTAACAGCAACCACCATTTATTCTGGTTACTACAATTCATTTGGACAGTGTTTACAATATCGTCCCCTTCCTCCATTATTAGACAAACAACTTTGATAGGTAGCCTTTTATTTTTTACAGCGTTTCAGAGCAGAATAAACGCACAGGCCAAGTTATTTATGGAGTGAGCGTTCTGTATGAGGTGCCTTTGCCAAGGAAGTGTGAATTCACACAGTGTACACGCTGCGTATGTTCCACCAGACAACAGTGACCCAGCAGTCGGTGGGGAAGGGGAAGAAGGAAAAACACATGCAAGACACCATCTTTGACATGTCCTGTCATCGGAAAATCCTCCCCATAAGCTTTAGGGAACTATGTGCCAAACAGCATTTCACTGACTCAGAAAAGCAATCAGAACGGGCATGTAGGGTTTTTCCTGTTGGGCATGGTAGCAAGAGAAGAACCTGAGGCTTCATTTCCCTGTTTGTGCTTATTCCTTAGGAACTGCCATGTCAGCTGTTTGGGACCGTGTGGCTGGCATTTGGTGGCCATGAGTGCTGCAGATGGCTACAGAAAGGCAGCCTCACTTGAAAGGCTTTTTCTAAATAATCGACAAATTCTGATTTCCTGTTACATCCATCAGTTAAAGTGCAGGCTCTGTCACTTCGTTTCATTTCTGATCTTTCATTCCACCAATAACACGGGATGATGCAGCAAAGCTGTGTGGACATCACCGAAGGAGCACTGGGTGGACTTGCAAGCTTATGGAAAAGTTTAACAGTTGCAGAAAGTTTAACTGTATGCATATTTATAAACATTAAACATGGACTTGCTGTATTTCTTGATTTCAATTAAAACACACACAAAAATGACCATAGAAGCAGCTCTTGCTGCCTCATCCACTAACTAGATTTCCAGTTGCAAATACTGGGGCCACAGCTGAAAAATCCATCAAAGCACACCCCTAACCCCCTACATACACAAATAATGAATTAACTCAACACGTCAGTAACTCAAAGAGGCTAAACAGCTTGTCAGAAAAGAAATAAAAATTGAAGTCAAATAAATAGCTTCAACTGCAAGCTTAGACACATTTACCTTTTGGAATGAATGCAGTTCAGGTGTTTACTGTATGTTCAAGAAAGAAAGTCGGTTTGATGTCAGAAAAGTGAAGAAAAACCTCAAAGTCTGCTCTTTGACAGAGACAGTACCATATTATTGTCCTGCTCTGAGAACACGTTTCTCAATATGACTAGGAAGTTTAGAAAAACTCGCTTTCTTCTGGCTTCCATTACAAATTGTGCGCCAAAACTCAGATGAACCAAAAACTGCGGTCTATTATTAAAGAACAGCCAGCCCTCCAGTTCCTTGCAAAGCACTTTTGGAAACCATCCCTTCCATCTAGACAAGATCAAAAATAATGTTGCTTGTCACTGTAATGTAAAGTTAAAGAATAATGCTAATTTCACATGTCATGTTACAGGAATGATTGATATAAATAAATCTGGGGTTGTTTGATAAGAAATACACAAACACATCCCTTCTCTTTCAGAAAAGTTCATACAAGCCAAAGCCAAGCCTCTAATGTCTTTTATCAGATCATTCCTCATTTTGAATATTTTCCCACGACTTAGTGCATTTTTTAATAAAAAGATAAAGTCTTTTTATAGGATAGACTTATCCTTGTACAGTTAACACTGAAGCAATCTCAGGTCTTCTCTCAAAATATATGAAACCAGACTTGCTGCATTAAAAATATGAAGTAGAGCCAACAATAACAGATTAACCTGTCTCAACTCTCCATGTCTCTGCTCTGAAATGATCCCCATTTATAGCACCTAAGAGCCCTCCACACCATCCCTTGTGCTGGACTCTCCCCATAGAGCCGCACAGTAAGACGTTGTCTGGAAGACTCCAGGCTCAGAAATGCTGATCTGCCAGTGACCTCTGCACTGAGATCCTGTGTCTCCAGCTCTGTTGAAAAGAGGCTCTTCCAGCTCATAGAATCATTTTGGTTGAAGAGACCCTCAAGATCATCGAGTCCAAACACAACCTAACTCTGGCACTAAACCATGTCTCTAAGACCCTTGTCTACATGTCTTTTAAACATCTCCAGGGATGGTGACTCCACCACTTCCCTGGGCAGCCTGTTCCAGTGCTTCATAGCCCTTTCTGCAAAGAAATTTTTCCTAAAATCCAATCTGAGCCTCCCTGGCAGAGATGAAGACTGGCAGGAATCACTGTCTGTTTATCTGGATATCAAAACTACCTGGAGTAGCAACGCTCAATGCTAAGAAACATTTTGGTCAGGGTACAACACCTGCTATTTCAGGCCATAATGCCATCCTCACCTCTAGATGGTGAGAGCAAGACTAACCTTCAAACTGGCAATTCTCCTGCTGTAGCTTTATCTCCACTCAAAACCAGGTACTGCCAAATTCAGAGAGACGAATCGGCATAGAGGACCTTCTCAAAACTTGTCACCTTTTGTGAATACAGATAATTTTCAAATTAGTCACTCAAAACTAAAACACAGTACTTTTCCTCTTTGAACCTGACTCTTGTTGCAGCTGGCATGGTTACTAGCATGCTGTTCTCCACGCTTGTTCTTACACAACATAGAAGCAGCACAAGACAGGCAAAGGAACGTGCAGTAATTCATTAATGTATCTGCCCCAGGAGCCTAGTTTTACAGATTTCTCAACTGGCCACAGCATTCCCATCTGTGTGGGAGTCTGAAGTCACAAAGACGAGGTGTGCTTTCTTAAAATAAACAGTAACCTCAACTCCAGAGAAGACTCTTTGGTATTGCTTACTAGCTGTTGGTTGCTACATGGATATTCCCTCCAGGGAGGGGAGTAACTCTCAGCCGGGATAAAGCTACCTTGGTCAACTTCATAACAGACCTGGCATGAAGGGCTTTTTAGGGAGCAGGCCATGTGCAGAGAAAAGTTTTTTAGGAAAAATTTCTTCATAGAAAGGGTTGTCAGGCATTGGAACAGGCTGCCCAGGGAAGTGGTGGAGTCGCCATCCCTGCAGGGGTTTAAAAGACACGTAGACGAGGCTATTAGGGACATACATTAGTGCCAGAGTTATGGTTGGACTCGATGATCTTGAGGGTCTCTTCAACCAAAATGATTGTGATTCTGTGACTGTGACAAAAATAAGAGCATACACCACGAATTTGCAAGTACTGTCTCCAGAGAGACAGTTATTGTCCTTGTCCAGAAGAAAACCTAAAAGCTCTCCTGAGCTTCCAGCCAGCTTTCCACTACCATGTCAAGAGCCAACAGACCAGGAGAGGACACAGTTCAAAACTTGCCTTTGCATCTCATCTGTGCACCTAAAGGTTTTGTCCCCATGACCTGGGCATCTAAGTCTTCTGATCTGACGTTGAAGGGAAGGACTTGTTTACAGCGGGAATTATCTTCTTCTTTACTGAGATGAGTTGCCTCAGTGCTGACTTGTTTTATTACTTTTAAATTACAAGCCATAACTTGGCCAAACTTGACATCTGCTTTTGCTAGCTCTCAATATTTGAAAATGCTCTTCAAGAAATGCAAGGGAACCACTCTGGAAAAGCAAAGCATTCACACCTCAGAATACATAAACAGAAAGCAAAAAGTTTAACTCCTTTTTAGGTTTTTCACCCTGTTCAGGCTTTCACTTCAGGTTTCTTAACATCTGTATAGCAATAGGATGGTTCTATGAAGCAGTACATGCATCTTGTGTCACACAAAGGTACATTTGCTGCTATGACAATCCAGACCACTTTCTCAAACACACCATCATGGCCTAATCCCACCCATCAGCCAAGATCTGTAGCCTTTCAAAAATCTCACAAGGAAGAAGACCCTAATACAGCGTACCTTCATTCTTAAACTGCAAAGCTGCTAAATAAGCCTGGTTTTCTGTGCATAGTTCCCATTCTCCACTTTTTTTCCTAATGCAGGAAGATGTTATTCCCCTAACAGAAGGGAAAAGGAACACCTAGCATTCCTTTTTCCTAGTCCTACAGGAGAATAACAAAAAGATGTCAACCATTAACCCAGCTGTCACACCTTGAGCAAAACAAGCCAGCAGGATGCGGCAGGTACGCTAATTTACGGGTGGCAGAGTGCCGGTTGTTTACCCCTCGCTGCGCTGAGGATTCTCAAGGACTGTATTTTCCTTTGGTTTATTTTTTGTGTGTGTGTCAATATACACGCTGCTACGTGCCCGTGGAAAAATTAATGCTGTAGCAACTTTGTCCCTTCTGAATGTACAATCAAGAAGCACAGTGCAAGAAATTCAGGGAAATAACAGGATCCAATCCTTGGAGCTTTTTTGAATCAATAGACCCTTTATTTATATTGTAGCAGCATTCCAATTTATCACTTACAAATATCCTCTGTAATAAATAATGGAAGGAAATGGAAATATTACAATGAAATTGTAATAACTCAATCCTAGCTCTGCACATAATAAAGTTGCAGAGGGAATCTGGGCTTTTTTGGTTGCCACTAAGCATCAGCAACAACTGATGGTCTTAAGTTAACAAGCTAATATTTCATCCATGGATACCAGAGTGATAATGGCTAAATATGCCAGTCGAGGGAATGAGCACATGTGCAGCTATTTGCCTGACACAACTTCTGCTGTCATGGCCTATTAAAACCAGTTTACATGTGCATGTCGAATTTGATGAATATGTATGTGACCTCTTTCATAGCTATCACTCATTGGACTGTAGCCCTCATGGCAGGAAAAAACAGCACCTCTCATTAAACACAGCTTGAGTTACAGGCATGTTATGTTAATATTCCTTCAGAACTTTAGGGGGTTTTCTTCTCCTTTTAATAAATCTTCAGAATAAAATAATTTAAAAGTATAATTAAAAAACAAGCAAACAAACAACTTTCCTATTTCTCTCCTCTTTCACTTGGTGAATGTGTTTTGAAACTTTCGTTATCTAGTAGAGAAGACTGCAGATGAATTTATAACAAACATACTCAACTGACAGTAGCTAAATGTCACCTATATAAGGTCTTGAATCGAATTAGGTAATTTAAAACAAACAAAAGAAAACCCCACCCAGAACAGAACAGATTTTTTTAGGTAAAAATAGGACTATCTTGAACATCATACTTGACCCAAATCTAAACTGTACTATCTAGCAGAATCTAAACATATGCAGTGAATGTTCCTTGTTAGCTCGCAGTTATCCCACTTTTTCCGCATCTAGGTGAAAGGAGAACTGAAAGTATGAACTACAGAAAGTGCTTTCACCAAATTTCTTATAGAAATTGCAAAGCCTCAAGAGGCAGAGGAAAGCATTCAAGCTTTTGGTGTTTCTGAGAATCCAAATGAACCTCTGAATCTTCTGAGGTTTCTTCTTTGCTGTTTAAAAAGCATAAATTATAGAGTATGAGCAAGGATGCAGCCAGATTGTGCAGTCCTTATATGGCAAATATTTACTCACATGAGCACTTCCACTCCATCTGCTCTGCAGATAGGGTAAATATTTCACAAACTGACACTTCATTTGGTAATACCAAACCAGAAAAGGCACATCCACATCGGCACTGGCACTTTGTGCCATCCACAAAGCAAGACACAATCTTCTCCCAGCTGTATGGGTTTGCTACAACAGCGATTGGAAGTAACTAGTAGGTTTGCACCGCTGTACAACAAAACCAGACATGAATGCACTAATTTTTCCAGGGAACATTGCTGTATCCTAGACCACCACTAGTTCTCTGTGCTGGAAAAAATACAGATACTGAATAGTTCACTTGAATGAGTCCCACCCCAGCACCTGAACCAAGAGGGACATGTAGCCGGATAGGTCATTTCCCTTTCATTTGAAATAAGGCATCTTTTCTTGTGAGTTATCAGGTCCCTGACATCCAGATAGTTTGGGATTCTTGATTTAGCCACTAAATAAATGGCCAAAATCTGTTTGCTTGACTGCTAAAACTCAACCCTTGACCACTAAAACCCAAGCCTTGACCTCAGCGTATCGTAGGTAAGATGAGAAGAATTCAGTAAGAGACTGAAGCCAGCACTAAAATGATGCATGAGCATTACATACTTTCTGGACCGAACTAGTGCATGAAAGAAAAACAGATTTCCATCAGAACATTCCACTTGGGTAAAGAAAAAAAACACAAAAGACAAAGAGAAAAAAAGCTCATCATGGTAATTTCAACAATATTTTCTGCAGTAAAGTTTCACAAAGAAGGTCTTATGCCACTAATGCCAAAAATATTTGTTTTGCCAATATCAAAACCTTTTCATTAACATAAAAAGTATTTCACTTCAATTATCTGTTTAATTTAACTTTGATTTTATATTTATTTTATTTGAACTGTATTAATAAGTATTTTGTTTTATTTCACAATGTTTCAAGAAAAAGTAAATTCTTCAATGTTCTGATATCCATTGCTAGGAGTTCTTTTGTGATTTGCACTTTAGAGTATAGTTGAAACCATTACTCTTCTTTTTAAGTCAGTCTGAAAACAAACTTTGAATTCTTAGAATTTCCATTATCTATTTATGCATAGAACTATTTTCTGCAACAGAAAAGCTCCCAAAGACAACAGATTTGAAAGAAAAGAAAAATATAAGAAAATTTACAAGAAAAATAAAGACAGGAAAAAAATCCAAGTCACTTCAATGTTCAAGTAAGATTAGATACTGAGACCTAATCTGGCCTATGAGGGACATTTATATCAGCTGAAATTCCTGTCCAAAAACTCTGAATGAGGAAAAGGAACCTAATCACTCCACTTAGACTTAGCAAACTTGACAATGGAATGATTTAAAACTTCTCACTGTATTGCTGGTAGAATTTCAAGATACGGATATCTTTTTTCTCCTTACAGCTTTATGGGGTTTTCCTCATTTTTCTCCTCATCCTGTCATTAGGCACCACTGAAAAGAGTCTGGTCCATCCTCTTGACACCTACCCTTGAGATATTTAGAAGCATAAATAAGATCTCCTCTCAGCTTCTCTTCTCCAGGCTGAACAGCCCCAGCTCTCTCAGTCTCTCCTCATAAGAAAGATGCTCCAGACCCCTTATCATCTGCGCAGCCCGTCATTGGACTCCCTCCAGTAATTCCTTGTCCTTAAACTGGGGAGCCCAGAACTGGATGCGGTACTGCAGAGGGGCCTCGCCAGGGCAGAGTAGAGAGGAAGGAGAACCTCCCTCGACCTGCTGGTCACACACTAATTCAGAACACAACTGTGGTACAGATGCCCAGCTGGCTCTCACGTTCACTCATCTCTGCTTCTGGCTGCTCCTTGCTCACAGGATCCACTCCATGCAGCCTGACCTCAACACTGCAGAGAAGTACTTGGGAGTTCTGGTCGACAACAGGTTGTCCAATAGTCAACAACGTGCCCTTGTGGCCAAGAAGGACAACGGTATCCTGGGGTGCATTAAGAAGAGTGTGACCAGCAGGTCGAGGGAGGTTTATCCACCCCTCTACTCTGCCCTGGGGAGGCTGCATCTGGAGTTCTGTGTCCAGTTCTGGGCTCCCCAATTTAAGAAGGATAAGGAATTACTGGAGGGAGTCCAGCAGTGGGCTGTGAAGATGATTAGAGCCTAGAGCACCTTTCTTATGAAGAGAGACTGAGAGAGCTGGGGCTGTTCAGCCTCGGGAACAGAAGCTGAGAGGGGAATCTCATCAATATTTATGAATACCTCGAGGGTGGGTGTCAAGAGGATGGAACCAAACTCTTTTCAGTGGTGCCCAATTACAGGATGAGGGGCAATGGGCACAGACTGAAACACAGGAGGTTCCATCTGAATATGAGGAGAAACTTCTTTACTGTGAGGTGCCAGAGCCCTGGAACAGGCTGCCCAGAGAGGCTGTGGAGTCTCCTTCTCTGGAGACATTCAAACCCACCTGGACACATTCCTGTGTGATCTGATCTGGTGAACCTGCTTTAGCAGGTGGGTTGGACTGGATGATCTCCAGAGGTCCCTTCCAACCCAAACCATCCTGTGATTCTGTGACCCAGGTGGCGTGAGGCCTGCAGGGCAACTTCCTCCAGGCTGAGCATATGGATGGTAGACATGGAGCCCAAATTTCCTGTGTTTAATTTGTTTGGTTTGGTTTTCTTTTAAATAAAGAAATGGTGTTCCTACAGCACATCTATGCGGCATGCAATTCCCACCTCACCCTTTCCATGACAGGCTTTTCTTGCACATTTCTTACTGGCATATCTGAATTGTCATTCCCTGTGACACAAGCATGTTTTTGCCTCACCTACTTAGAAAAACATGATAAAAACTAAAACTAAACAAAAAATCCAGGACTGTCAGACATTTTTCCCCACAACATCCCATGGTTTTCAATTTTCTTGAGGTTTCGGAAAATATTCCTGTTGCCCTGAGTAGCAAAAAACTTCAGACAAGGTTTGTGCAAAAGATCCTTCTTAAGCCACTAGCCCTGAGACGCTGGCTGTCAGGCACACTCGGTTGCTGAAGGGAAGCCATGAATTATTGAAAACCTGAACTAGGCAGTTCGTTGTGCTTTACCACCGTACCAAAATAGCCTTTGCACCAGCATGTCCAAAACAGCCCTTAAAATGCTTCTCCATGCACAATCCTACAACACTTTTTTGACATGCACGTCCCCGTTTGGAGTACGTCCGAGATGAGATTACTTATATGCTCCCAATTCAATTAGTGAACACAAAGCCAGGGATGTAGTTATGGTGTATGCAAAGTGAACTCATCAATTCCATTTTTTGCTTGTGAGAAGCATGCAAAAAATGACACACAAATTCTTCTAGAAATATAAATGCCAGGAATATAAGTGACATTGTATAACAGATAATGAAAACACAAAACCCAACAAAAACCCCACAGCCTTGACTGATTCAGAAATAGAAATGACATAACTTATGGATTTGATACGGAAAAACACTGCCAGGACACCAGAAATAGATGACAAACTCAGAAAGTATCCACTCTGGCTCACACCAGGAACTGATATACACAGAGAGCTTTCCACAGTCTGTTTCAAAGGTTGGAAATGTCCGTATCAAATTACAGGGCACTACACACTTTCCATATCAGCTCTTACTTAATTAAAGTAATATTGAAATAAAATGTTCCTGTCATATTCCCTTGTGGCCAAAGAGAAGTATAGAAGTATCTAGTCTGAGTCTCTGAAATCAGATACACATTTTCCTCTAAATAGACACTTTCTGGGTACATATCAAGATAATTTAAATAAAACTAAATTTAATTCAATAAAAATCTTATCATTCTCATGTGGAATAAAACAAAGAAGAGTTTAAAAGATCCCCAGGGTAATCTTCTGGTATCCACAGTTATAGCCAAACATGCAATCTCTGCTAATAACTCTTATTTACATATATATTAAAGACGTATACCATTAGGAGATAAGTACATATCGATAGAGCCATGAAGTTTAGTGGCTCCTTTGAACACATATTTCCTAAGTAAGTACCTTACTTACAGTTTAATAGAAATTCTGGTTAATTTAGAGATTATGAACTAGATACATATTTCTAGGAGTTCCTGGGAAGTCTTTGAAAAAACAGAAACTTGCTAGAGGTGGGCATGGGAGAAAAAAATTCAGCTTTTCAAGGAGGAGAAAAATTTGGTGGTTCAAAGCAGAAATGCACTCACTCATCCGTTAGGAAAAAGCTAATAAACCCAAAACTTGTACATATCATTATACCTTTTTTACCTCCCACGAAAAACATGGAAGAATCTTTAGCCAGCCACAGCTTCTTCCCCACCATTCCATATGAAACATGCAAAATCATTGAACAGAATTTCATCAACTTGAAGTTATACACTGAAAGATACATTAAGTTGACACAGAAAGGAGAAGCAAAATCAAAATGTTATGATTAAATATGGCCGCTGAGCTAAGACCTGGAGTTGACAAACACAATTAAGTTCACTGAAAAAGAGAAAGGGAAATCTAGTTGATACAAGAAAGTACTTCTATAAAGAAGTGCCTGAATATTGGTCTAAAAAACCAATCTTTTGAACTTGGCATTGGCCACCATGGCCCTCCAGCTGGCCCCGCCGTGCCGCAGGTCCCTGCCGCATCGCCACGTCTCGATGCCAGTGGCTCCCAGTGACTCATTTTTGATGAAAGCAAATTGCTGCTTTCAGCCTAGGGAGATGGTGGCCAACTTGCCACGTTGAAGAGCTTGGTGCAGCAGCTCTGCCTTCTCCTTCGTGCTAATTCAGAATGCGTTCCCTAAACTGCACAAATAGTCCGCAGAATTGCTAGGCAACCCCTTGCGCACATTTTGCCAGCGTGTATATTTGTGCTCTCTTTAATTTCTTTTTTTTCATTGGGACAGGACTCTTCCCTTTTGCCCATGTTTCTCCCTGCACCACTTCAAATGAGATTAAGTTTAGGCAAAGAGGGGAGTCCGTGCTTGCGGCAGGACCATTGTGCATTAAGCCAGTTTATTTTGGTAGCACTGTGTTCTGTCTCTAGTCACTGTCTTTTTACACATAATCAAAACATCAAGATTTATTATAGGGCGCACTAAAAATATGGCTTGAAAAGAACAAAAATAAAACCACAAACTTGCTTTACAGCTGTGGCCTTAGGAACGCGACTGGATTCAGTCTGCAACGGGGAGTGGCAATGCTGTCAGGTTTCAAATGTGACTTATCTGCCAGGCTCTCAGAAACAAGCTCTCTGGCTGCCATGGCCCCCGGAAAAAGAGAAGACTTGCAAAATGTTTCACAGCAACATGATTCACAGGCCAGCACATCTAGAGCTGGGTCCCTAGCAGTAGGTCAGCTATCATCATCTCCGTGTTGCCAGATTTTCCATCATAAGACTTAAGGTTCTACGTGTATTTCTTGAAAATCCAACATCTAGAATCAAGAAACGGTAGAATAAACCCTCCCAAAGCTCCTAAGGTTCTATTTTTGTTTCTTCATTTAAAGTATATTATAGCCCTGACGGTTGTGGGAAAATACCTATATCTTGAAAGAGGATTGCCCCTAGCCAGATCACACATGAAAAGACAAACTGAGAAAAAAAAATGCTATGTGAATTATTCTTGTAAACTAACAAATGCCTTCAAAGCCCATCTCATGATATTTTGAACAACTGCAACTAGGCAGCATGACTGGGGCCCATCATCACTGCACCTGGTATCACAGACAATAAATCACTCTCTAACTCTGAGACTACAAGGTCTGAAAAATACTTTTCAAAAACAACTGTGTCAAAGACAACTACCTGTCTGTCAACCACACAACTTGTACACAAGGACGCTGGAAAAATATTTCCCCAAGCAGTTAATTTGGTCTGTGAGGTGCGCCCTGGGCTGACGTCCAGGCCTCAGCGATGACATCCAAGGCAGAGATGCTCCTCTCACTGCTTCCCCTAGTCCTGGCTTACGTGAGCTGCCTGCCGAGCCTAGTAAGTCACCTGTAGACCATCTTAGCCCAACCTGGACATTTCAGTAAGCTGATCTTAAGAAACAGTCAAGCACACGTGCTCTTCATCGGTCAGCAAATGAACTGTATGTCTATATTACACAGCGGAAATCACTACAACTCTCTTGCCGCCTCACAGTTAATCAGCATAAGCTGCACATCTAATTAATTTATCCTCAACTTCTAGCAACAGGAAGATGTGAATGAAGCTTGCTGTGACTTTCAGCACACAGTAATATGTGCTGGGCTGCTAGAGTGCTCCAGCTTGCCTGGTTTTCCAAATAAGTCTCTCCTTATTAGTTTGTTAACTTTAAACAGAGGTGACAACAAATGGAAAAGAGAAAAGAGCAGACACTCCTAAACTCATTCTGCGTATCATCTGACCGTATAGAAGAAGGCAGGTTCTCTCACTGATTGCAGTTTAGACATTTGTGGATCTTGGATAAAAGAGAACAAAAGTTATTAGGAAACTTTTAAATTTATGAATGATAACAGAAAACAACGTCCTGAATTCAGTTTATTATCTCTGTATGTTGTAGTAATCCATTCACGTAATGCAAGCCTGTAAAGCAAATACGGCAGAAGATGACGCAGGTAAAGCAGACATGCAACAGTCTTGATCAGCATTACAAAATAAATCAGGTTTTATCTCCCGTTTATCTCCTGTTGTCTTGTGCTCTGCAACTCTGCCAAGCCATTACACCCTAAAAAAATTTCCATTAAGATAGAAGTTGAAACCAAAGGGAAGCAAGGTTCAGAGGTATTTGGAGCTTTTATTCGCAGATGTGATAGCCTTATGTTTCAGTGCATTTGTTCCTTTGATAGAATATATGCGCTCAAAGAGGCCATTTTCAGATACATATAACATACATTTCCATTTTTTAATAACTTTTTCAGAATGTTCAGAAAATGTTGGTCTGGCTTTTTATGGATTCTTCCGAAAGAAGATAGTAAAACATTCAAGAATTTGGCACGGGGTATTCCAAGTGTCCACACATTCTGCTCGACATATGTAATAATAACACCATCTTTCCTATCTTTAAACTCTGGAGGGAGACATAGGCTCCACAAAACACTGGAGAACATCCTGACTAGTTTGGATTAGAGATTTCAGTCCTAGTTTGCTTCTTAGACTCATCATGACCAGCACAAAACCATGCAACTCATTACATAAGCTGGCCTTCCACATCTAGATAGCACCGCTGACATCCTTCAGGAGTTATTTAAACTTGCATAGAAGTTATTTAAATGGTGTTTACCCCTGGCCTCTCTCCTTCAGGCTAGGACTGGTCTTTAGGTGCAGCCTTAAAAGGGGATGGGAAGTGGCGCCTGTTCCTGTGGGCACATGTGCAAGGGCAAGGTGGCTGAAGGCACCACATTGTGAAGGTGCATCCGCTACTGGACTCATTGATGTCTCCACAGGATGACGGTGCTGTTCAGCCTGACAGCATGTGAAAAAAACAGATGGTAATGTCCATCTCTCCCTCACCAGACGCACTGCAGCACCGGTCCCAGTGCAATCTCACACATCTCAAAGCCTATAGCTGACACAATACACATAAGAAATGGCAAGGTTCTCTCTCACCTCGTGGAGAGGTTCCAGAACAACTTGATGGGGTAAAAAAATCCTTCTTTTAAAATATGGAGGCCTGGAGTTACTACAGCATGATAATATATTAAAGCCTACTTTTTATGTAAGGAGCTAATATCCATGAAAGACCCAATATATCTCTGTGTAACTGTATATCCCCATTTTGACAGAGAATGGAGGGTGCAAGAAAGGTCCCAGGCATCCAGCCCAAAGGATGCACAGTAAATACACCACTAGTTTCATGCTCCACTTGAGACCTTTGAGTTGCCCTGAATACAGGATTAACACTAGGAACTACTTTTTTTTTTTTTTTTTTTAACATATATATATAAAAAAAAAAAAAAAAAAAAGACAGCATTGACCTAAAGAATTAGCTAATACTTATAATGAATTTCCACTGAATTCCATCACTGCCAGTGGAAAGAATATGTTAAGATTAACATAAGGCACACCTGGAGATGGTCTAGTCAAAGCAGGATCAGCCACAGCAGGTTGCTGGGGGCCATGCCTAGTCAGGTTCTAAATAGATCCAAGGATGGAGATGCCACCATGTCAGAAAAAAAAAAAAAAAAAAAAAAAGAGAAAAAAAAAAAAAAAAGAAAAAAAAAGCTTTTCCTAACATTTAAACAGAAATTTCTGTGTTTCAGTGTGGGCCCATTGCCTCTTATTCCATCATTAGGCACCACTGGAAAGAGCTTGGCTCTGATTTCTTTACTTTCCCCATCAGCTATTCATACACATAAATAAGATTCTCCCTGAGCCTTCTCATAGGTTGAACAGTCCCAGCTCTCTCTGCCTCCCCTCATATGAGAGACACTCCAGTTCTCTCAATCATCTTTCCCACCCTTCTCCTGACTCAGTCCAGTATGTCCAGGTCTTTCTCATACACAGCATCCCAAAATTTGTCCACTATTTTGAAAAGATACTGAGTTGATGCCCTATTGCCCCAAAAGGGAAGCTTTCAAGCTTTGTGGAGCGCACACGTGTTAAACATCATTTAAAGGCAGAATAAATTGAACAGAAGATATATCTGGAGAAGCAGAAATTCAGGGGCACTTGCTAACGTACCTCCTTGTTCTTCCAACGCACTCCTGAAACACATGATTATTTTTGGCCAGTTTTGTTGACTTAAATCACTCCTTGCTCTTAATTTATTTATTCTCATATTTTGAAATAATAAAGTTGGACTTCCCTCCTTTTACCCTCCAAGTCTGTTGTCCTGGAGGCTGCTATTGCTATGGAGGATTGTGGGTTTTTAATTGAAATGTACATTTCTACCACCTTATATTGGTGTAGTGGCTTTGCCCTCAGCTGCTGCAGAACCATAGTTTGAAACTATAAAATCAAGTTTGAAAGGAATAGTGAATCTTGGCTTTATTATTGAATAAATCTTGGCTATTTTACAGTGTTGATCTGAATAAACTTTTCTCTTTAATGATTAAGTTTATTGAGTATATTTAGCTTTTTCTTTTTCATTAAATGTTATTTAAACTGCAAGTATTTCTGCCAAAACTTAAGAGGTGAGCTTGTGGACCTGACATGTACTTTCTCTATCCATTATATACGTTATGAAATATTATAAACCCTCCAGTATAACCTCAAAATGTTCTGTGCTTAAGTACCTTGCTTGATGAAATCTTGGCCACAGTCTCAATTTAAAAAAATTAATAACATCAATTGAGCTCTTCTCCCACAAGAAAAATAAAGAAATAGGCAGGTTAGTGTGTTTTGCTTCCTCCCCTCCATAATTCTCTTTAAATCTAGTTTGAATATTTTTGCAACAGATTTGCAGATAATTTTCCAGTCTAATAATGAAAGATTCCACTTTTAGAGTTTAAGTTTCATGAAAGGAAGAAAAGAATCTCACACAAACTGTGTTTGAAATATTCTGCTATCACAAGAGTTGACTCCATTTTATCTCAGCATCTTTGAAGGGCTATATTGCAGTTCTAAGTTCCTCATGACACCAATGCTGCTGTAGTTTTTCCATTCTCATCAGTGCCTCCACTGAGTAGCCAAATGACAGAATCCACAATATCATTAAAATCATCAAAATAAACAAAACACATTGCCTTTTCCCCTCCAAGATGACCAGTTTTCTATGAAACACAACCCTGCTGCTTTAATGCCCCTTCCCCAGCTATGTGGTTCACTTCCAGTCCTCTACCATGTAGCATTTGACTGTCTTTCCCCTCAGCCTTTTCCAATTTATTCAGTGTGGCCCCATAGTTATTAATACCAAACACTCGCATCATCAGGACTAGGATGTTTTAGCACTAAGCACAGAGACGCGGTCGGTTTTCCACTATAGATTAACGCTTTGTTGTCAGTAAAACAGCACAGAATCCTGCTGTCCAGCCATCCCTTCCAGAATTTTTTCCATTCTCCTCAAGGGAGAACGGGACAACTGGAAGGCTTCTCATCAGCTTGCTCAACTGTCTTGAGTGTGGAGATCAGGAGCCTCTATCAGAAGCATAATCCGAGCACAATTTAACAACTCGTTCCTTTGCACAATACCATATTCAAAATGGCAAATTCACACCCTCCTCCTGTCTTTCTTGTTTGTTACTCACAGGGACCGATCTCTAATTCTTCCCACTATATAATCCTCCCAGACAAACCAACAGATCTCCCTTTGCACACCTATCCAAGGACCAAGCACCAATCTTATGATCCTCAGAAACAATAAATATACAATTCAAGTTCATCTACTTGGTGATCCCTCTGCCTTGCCAAGCACACACTACACATTTCAACCTGATAAAATGTCAGGTCATATAGCCAGAAACAAAACTGAACTGACGGAAATTGTTCTGTCCTTGTAATTGGTACTTAGAAGTCGCTCTGAATAATAATTTGCAGGACAGTTTGCTGGAAAAAAAAATCTGATAGTTAATGTGATCTGTTGCTAAATAAACATAAGTTGCACGAAGGTATAGAAGAAAGCAATGCAACTGCATCCTTGATTGTGTTGGAAGACCTGTTGTACAGATACACTTGGTGCTCATAACACTTTGGAAGGATGTTGAAAAACTGGTAAGAATTCAGAGTCACTTGAATGAATAAAAAAAAAATTGAAAATATGCCTTGAAGTGAGAGACTCCTGGTGCTCGATCTATTAGCTTAATGAAGAAAAGGTTAAAGGATAATTTATTAGTCTATAAGTGTCTATTATCAAAGGGAAAGAAAATTGATAATTAATGACTCTTCAATCTAGCTGACAAAGGCTTAACAAGATTCTATGGCTTGAAGTTCAAATTAGACAAATTAAGGTCCAGAATATGGGGCACTTCCTACTTTTTTCTTTACAGGGAAGACAACCGATTAAAGGTTGCAATAGATGCTCCATCACTGGAAACTTTTAAATCAAAGTCATGTCAACAAAGTCATAAAAGGAGTCTGGAAGCAAGTCACAACTGTTGGACTTCAAGAAAGCTTTTGGGGAAGTGGCTTGAGTGATGTTACACAGGCCATTAGCTCGCAAAGGTCCCTTCTATTCGTAAAATCCTCGTAATTGTTCTACCGTATCAGAGCTACGTAGACCACATTTTTTCTTCTCTGAACATATAAACCTGTATTGGAGTGTAATAAATTTTTCAAGACCTCTTTCACCACCAGCCAAAAGAATAGGGGAAGAACAAAGACGAGGAGCTGCATTTCCCAAAACGGCAACACGAGTGAAAGAGTGTGATACAAATCACTGGAGTTGCAAAACATTTTTATTGAATAGTTACAAAGCAGAATAAATTAGAAGGCAAGGTTTAGGCTCTTCTTTAGAATAAGTAGCTGTTAAAACCCTTCTGACACTAGATTACAGTCTCTGCTTGGGCTTAAGAGTTAAATAGTAATTACATCTCCCTACAGCCTATCTCTCTAAGGAAAGCACATTCTCTGGGCACTGCAGTCTTTGACAATGGGATTAAGTATTACTGGCAGACAATACCACTAAAAACATTAGCTGCATCAACCTTGATGATGAATGAAAGAGTTATTCGTCTGCAGTGCCTCTTTTAATGGGGGGACAAAAAAAAAGGCCTTATGTTCCTCGACAGGGGAAAAAAAAATACCTAGAAGGTAATATAGCCCATCTAGATACAAAATGTACATGAAAAATGGTTACAAGAAGATTATTTACATTCTTTAGTCATTAGGGATAAAAAGGATGCTTACTGACCCATCTTTCGAAACAACAAATTGAAAATCCTCTGTGATAAAATCACTCTGCATTGTGATTTCCAGTTCTGTCAGACACCCCAGAAAAATGGCGTTCACTTAGCATATCTATCTACTCAGTGACTGAATTGTGGTCTTTGCAATTTAGATACTCAGCCTCTCTTTCAACTCCACACGTCTATTACATTTGCTACAAATCGTATTAAGCGAGCGTGTACTCAGGAAGAGTGGAACCGCAGCCTGGAGAGTGGGGCAGGCCCAGGAGATTGTGTTTCTCTACCCAAATATTTGGGATGAATGCTGGCTGAGCTGAATTTGGAAGCACTCAGCCTGGGGTTTGCTGCTGTTGAGTCTTGCTGCCGCCGCTGTAAGGGGCTCCGAAGTCAAGCTGGCCTAATTTACTCAACGTTACGGGAACAGAGGAGTGGTGAAGAGGTTACTCCGTCAACTATAGAGTACATACATGTCTTGGGTTCAGAGTGCTGCTCTGCCATAGCACTTTGGGAAAGGAGAACACATTTTTTGGAAGGGCTGTTACAGTGGAAATAACATAAAATTCCTCTATTTTTATACGGAAGGATAAGCACAGGGAGATTTGGGTATCTGCACAGAGACAACTTAAAAACTTCACTAAGAACAAGACTGAGACTATTTTATGCTGTTTATCCTGAATGCCACAGAAAACACATCCTATCTAACACACCATATTCTGTTAGGGACTCTGCCTGAAAATTCCTGGCCCTTGTTTTCCCTTTTAGAGCACAAACATACAATTCGTTTCTCAGAGTAAACACCTTAAAAAGACAAACCCATGAATCAAATCTGTACATCTAGGAAGTACAGTTCTTCAGACCGATGCTTATGTTATTATGTCATGCTACCCAGCAACAACCTAATTGTAGATAATGTGAAGCAGATCAACTTCTGTAAGGAAAGGAAAAAAAAAAAAAAAAGAAAGGAAAAGGTTACCATGCTCTGAATTTATTCTGAAGAATTCAGGAAGCTGTAACACAGAAGAATAAAATCAGCCTATACGTTGCCAAGATTTACACAGACTCAGAGTATATGTGATGTTTAAGGCATATGTGCTACCAGATATCAGCTGACCAACCTATGGGAATGAATACTGTGAAAAATATCAGCACAATGGAGGGGGAAAGAAGAGGGTCATTACTGCAAGATGCTTGAAACATCAAGATGCAGCGAGCAGGACAGAGCTACTGATGAGAACACTCAGGGGATGCAGCATGAAGATCTCTGGACTGAGCGAAGTGTCGTGGTCAGGGAAGGATAATAAAAAGACTGGAACATACACCATCTGGTACAACAGAAGGGAGGATGGGAAACATCAACAGGGAGTTATATTTGCTAGGGAAAGCCAGACGGTGAAAGCATTGATTAAGATTATTTTGTTGATTAGGTGGTACTCTTTGATTTATGTGCTGGTGAAGGAGGAACATTTAGCGTGCAAAGGCTGTTCCGCCCAGGCAGCGGCATTGGGACCGGACCCGCGGGGCTTTAGCGCTTGGAGCTGAAAAGAATGGTCATGGAGAAGTGGGGCTCAATTGTGGGTCTGGGAGGTCACACATTCCAGTGTGAAGAGGAGGAGCCGTGAGGATTTGTGACAGTGACGTGACTCACTTCTTCCCAAAGCAGGGAAGTAGCACGTGGAGGGAGACCATCGCATGAGGGGAGGGAGCTGCAACAAGACAAATAATTTGGAAAATAACCGGTTGAGCAAAATACATATATATTTATATCTCCGTATATATTTATACATATATCTGTATATACACATACGTATTCATAGCCATCCAGGGACAAATCAACAAACAATGTAAAGCTGTTGAGCTACATTGACACCAAATGACACAAATTTCCTTTGCCCAGAGACCTGTTCCTGGGACAGAAAGGGTTAGAAATGGAAGATGGGATATAGATCAGTGACTCAGATTAGGGTCCCTCCCAGCCTCGAAATCCTCAATGACAAAGCACAGCAGGGCAGCACAAAGGGTATGCGATAATACAGCTAATCGGATAAATTTAGTACCCACCTAAGTGAAAGGTGGCACCCCACGTATAGGAAACTAAGAAATAAGTCAAGGATTTAAGGGAGAGGGCTTGCACAGCACAGTTATTGGGATCGATCGATCAGTGAGTAAGACGGTAACAACGTGAAACAGCAGCAATGCAGAGCCAGTGAATCAGCAGAGGGAAAAGGGCAGTAGGTGAGCAGCACCCGAGAAAAACAGCTGGGTTGCCTGGAATAAGTCACCGAGAGTGTTTTTGCAACACTGACTCGAGAGGAATGAGCAGTACAGCGGGGTTTGCAAAACCCCAGTGGCACAGCACCGCTCATTGCCCTCACTCCGAAACTGTGGAAAAAAACCTGGAATGTCTGAATGCCAGCAAACCCTGGAGAAAAAGCAAACAAGCATTTACTTGTTGTTTCAGTAAAAAGAAAAACAAACAAACCAACAACTCTTCATGCTAAGCTTAGAGGATTTTTCCCTCCCTCAAGACACAGGATGTGTTTTACACTACACCAGAAACACCATTTAAGGAAAATCCTGTTTTGCTGCAGGTGAGGTGGCACAAAGTGAAAAATGGCAGATTCCTGCAGATTTATCTACCAATAAACACACACACACATTCCTTCACAGCTCACAAATCCCATTAGCAAATGTTGACCAGCCTCCAGTTACTCTAGATAAGCTGGATCCAGGTTAAGTCAGACACAGGTAGGTTAAACAGAGTGTAAAAGGGAGGCAGATCCACTAATGCAACAGCACGGACAGGTATAAATTCACTTCCCATTCCCTCTGAACTATCTGAATGGGAACAGCCCTAAATATTACAAGTATTACATTTCACTATTCAATAAAGTTGTGCTGAATAGAATTATCACCTTGAAATTACAGGGTAAAACTCCCTATACAAAAACAGATTAAAGACAAATTAGACTGTGGGCCAGGTCACTATGATTGTTAATTAGTGATAATGGAAATACAATTAGCATAATGAGTTCCAATTACTGTATATGGAGAAATATGAGCATAGCGCTTTCATAAATCTTGGTTCCAAGAAAAATAAAATGCATCTGGTTTAACAAAGCATGCCTTTCTCCTGTGCAAAGAGCTCCCTGGTAAATATCTTTTTATGAAGCTAAACATTTCTTTTGATGGGTTGTGATTTGGAAAAAAAAGAAGAAAGAAAGTGACAGAATGGATTTACCCTGTCTGATAGCTTAACAGTTTTGTATTGGCTTGGCTTCTGTTTTAAGCTTCCTAGAAAATCTTACCATCTGTTTCTGCAATCCTGGGTTAAACAACAAAAGACAAAATCATAGGCCATTACATCAAATGCACTTATTGTCTTTGAAATATCTAAAGTCTTCCCCCCTTCTCTTTTTCTCCTTCTGATAAGCTGTGAAATTGGAAAGCCAATTACATTCAGATATTTACACAATTCATAATGGCTTTTCAAACGTTGTGCAAAAACAAGTTGATGAAAGACAACAGCTTTACGAATAGCAACAGCAGCATGTCCAACGGTTAGTTACTTCATGAAGAATTCCTTCATTTATTTCCATAACAGTTTGCCACCTTTGCCAGAGTAGGCACAATCAGGCTGGATTTAGCATATCACTCATCAGAAAGTTTAAAAAGTGGGGTTTAAAATGATGAACTTACAGATGCTGTGGATTGGAGCGTTAATGGAAATAAAGTCTTGGTAAAGCCCTAGAGACCTGCAAGCTTGACTCCATGCCCCTACTCAAACAAGCTGGTGTTAACTACACTGTTAGACAGCCAATTACGAAGGTACCCACTGTTTCCATGTGTTAAAGTGGATTCTGGGGTTATACAGGCAGGGATTCAAGAACCAGGACATCTCCAGTGACATGTGAGGACTAGACATAGTGGCATTAGGTCCTCTCTCTCAAACAGATCCTCCAGCTTTATTATTAGAGGGGAAGCAGCCAGAAAGCTGTGCAAGACCCAACATCTCAGAGAGGTAAGGTGGATAGGGCATGAATTGCCCAGCTAGTCTCTCTGAACCTCTAAGATCTTGGGTAGTATTCATTAAGAAAAGGGGAAAAGAGGAACGGCGGGTGGGAGGAAAAAGGTCTTTGCGTCTGCAAAGCTACAGAAAGAGCAGACTGCTCACATCTTCATTATGTCAACAACGTGACCATTACATGTAGGTGTAGATCAACTCTCTTCTCTCACAACAGCCATGAAAATTTGCAGCTACAGTGCAGACCAACTGAAAACATACCCGTATTGACAGTCTCACGTGAAAGCACGCCAGTACCACATAACTTCAGCACGGTCTTAATCCCTTACAGGCAAATGAAACAAGCACTTTGCCACAGCACACAAGGAAGAAGAGATGGCAGCTAAGGACCTGTCCTGGACACTCAGAGAGACCATCTCAGCTCTGCAGAGCAGGAGGACTAGTCCTGGTGATGGGATCACTACCTCACTCATTTGCTTCACAGACTGGGTAAGCTCTGCACACACAGCTCTGAGTGAACTTTTCTGATTTTATCCCTCTCAAACACTTGAGAATGTCATGCAGCCTGGCCCTCAACTTCCCAAGGATACTGATGGTTCATATGAAAGTCATCACCACAGCATTTTTGTGCTTTCAGGCTGCTATTTTAAAGTCCTACGAAAGTAAGCGGAGCAAGTGAGTTAAAAGAACAGGCTGACAGCTAAAGGAAGTTGCCTGTGGAAGAAATAATGAGTGAACACGTCACTAAAGATTGTATCTTGACATATATGCACACGAAGGCTGAATTCAGTGTGTACAGGCAATAATGATTCTTACATTACCTCACTTTGCAACCTTAGCAAAGGCCTTTAAGGGTTGTTGCATGCTTGGTTATATTCATCTGTGAAATGAAGATATCTCAAACAAGATCATTCTGATAGGCACAGTATCTAAGCACAATAAGAGGCATTCTCAGTGATAACAAAGCTTACAAGATAAGTGCATGAGTCAGACGGAGGGAGAAAGAGAAAGGGAGACAAAAAAATGCCATTCCTCTGAGCACACACAGGTGCCGGTACATTACCTGACCATGAGCGTCGCCCACCGGCACGCAACACGAGTAAGGCAATTAAAAAAGCTTTATTGAGAGTATCTTAATGCGATCTTGTTCATTAGGGAAAACTCTGTTCTGCACCTCCTCCTGACAGCGGTAACCCTGGGGCGGAAGGGAAAGGTTCGGGGGGACACCTGACCCTGTGCCAGCTGGAGCTATCGGGCAGACGCCCACAGAGCACACACACACCCATGCAACCCCGATGCATCTCCACGTTACTGTGAATTTGAGGCATCATCCCTCAGAACGCAGGCAAGTATTTCCACAAATGAATGATCTCAATCAGAAAACCAGTCCTGTGGCAAGGGATACATATGGCCATCACTCCCAAGAACAGCTGTCAAGCACTAGCCCTGCCCACTTCCCACTGTGTAACGTCCGCGGTTGCTCAGTCAAGCGAATGACCTTATAAGCCCACACAGGTCCGACCTGAACTGAAAATGATGAGAAAAAAACTTGTTTTCCTTAAGACTTTGCAGTCTAACTGGGAAAAATAATAACACTTGGATGGCAAGTGAGGCTAAACTGCTTTTGTTACAGTTCTTTTGAGTATAAAATCTCTCTACACGGAAATAAAAAAGCTCATTGGAAAGATGAGTGCTAGACCCCCACCCTCTCTATCCAAAGCATGCTGTTCAATTTAGCATGTGCTTCACTGAATAAATAACACTCCCAGCCATGATGCTCTCCCTCCAATATGCTTAAGTATTGATAGATTGCATCGCTCCATACTAAGCCTGTCTGGAACTTGTGACATTTGCCCAGTGACGTGGTAAATGAACCTGGAATATTTGACCCACGCAGCCACGATAATGCCTTATTTAGGCTGAATGGACAAGATCCTTTGTTGTACCCAAAAACCCTGACAGATACAGCTAACCTTTTCAGCCAGCTCCCCTGGGTGTTCAGCTATGAGGGAAGCGACACTCCATGACGATGACTGAATCTCACGTCTCTTCTGCATATCCACGTATAACTATGTACTCTCTGGCAATCTGGGATACAGGCAAGGACCTTCTCCCAGGCTGCTTTCTGATCTATATAGAACTGCCACAGAGTGACTGATACAAGCGAAAGAAATCTGTTTAGGACGTAAAAGACAAACTTGACAGACATTCAAAGTAAGTCAGATTCGGCTATTTCATGTTTTATCATTTCCTGTGCTGTATCTCTAAGATGTGAGTAGCTAACGCGGTCACAGGGGCAGTGGGAGGAATAAGTGGGAGCAGGGTTTGGACATGGTCTTCTACCCCTAACCTGAGATTCTCTGCTCCAGCAATGCATTTTTCACTCTGCTTTGATCTTGGCTGACATTTTTAACTTAGTAACATTCTCCAAGACAATCTCAAGGCTGTAAAATTACATTACTGAATGCAAGAAATACCTCTTAGCAACAGTCCTGTTTTGGTCTTTTGAGATACATTTCTGTATCTTAACAGGGCTACTGTGATGTTATTTCTCAAGTTTAAATGGAAGCCAAGACATTGATGACTTGCCCCACCTTACCAACTACCTGAAAGCAGAGAGTTTGCTGGAAAAATATTTAAAATATACTCACTAAACACTTGAGGAATGTCCCACACTGATAAGGGCTGTCCAGTCAATATCAGTAACACAGGTGCAGAAAAATTCTGGATCAAGTCTTCAGAACTTTCACAGTTTTCCAGTAACTCCAATTTTTTCTCTCTCCCACAGATATACAAGCACCATCCTCCCAAACATATCATGACCCAAGCAAAAAATCAGAAACAACCCATCTTGTTGGTACCAGGAATGATTCAAGTGCTATAGATATTAGTTACCATTGCCAATAAGTTGGTTGGTGTCTTAAAATTTCACAACTGAAGTGCAAGTGGACTTAAACATCCTGTAGTCGCATGGAAGATAATGTCAGAGGAAAAAGTATTCTCATATTTTACTAGTTTAACTTACTTTGTCCTGGTTCCCCATGAATTAGAAATCCACTGAGTAGAAGAATATCTCTCAAAATGAAACAGGGAGTATGATTCGTTCATCTTCCTATTCTTTCAAATGCTATTTCTTGTAAAAACCTCAAAAACTCTTCACATAGGCTTGTTCAGAACTGTTTTTGAGACCAGTATGATGCTACTACTGCAGCATATATGTGTACATAGGTGTAGTTCCCCTATGAATTATCTGCCAACACAAAGGACCGTAGAGAAGATATTCTTGAGAGGTGGTGGCCTTGAATGAAGCCCCACAAAACTGCCCAGAGGTATCACAAGGATGCCGCCATGAACAAATTCACCAATGCAAAGTAACTTCTTGCGAAGTCTCAACTACAAAATAAAGCTTCCCTTTCTCCTGTCTCTCTACCCTTTTCAAGCTTTGTTCTCCCTCTTCTTTTCTCAGAAGGGGAGAGAAACTGCAGGAAAAATCAGCTGCAGCAGCAAGAGCAATGACATATCTACTTTGTCCCTAGAGCAAGCTTCCCTTGGGGTGAGGCCAGCGCTTTTTCCATAGGGAAATATAATTCTCCAAGCGTCAGAATCCTACCCCATAACTCCTAGGTTTAGCTGCAGCCTTTTTCTTTTTCATAACAGAGCATATTTTTTACATCACAACTATTCTTTATGTCCGTAGAACAGCCTCTTTATGTTTTGTTTCTCTGATGCTGCGGATGTACATCAAATACCATAATGAAAGAAGCCATCTATGAGGTGCACTGCACCACAGATAGATTATGTAAATATTTCTAATGATCTACCAAGCAAATAACAAATTTAAGAGAAATATAATTATCTTTAAATCCCACGCATTGTAAATGTTTGCTTTTAATCCTTTATGTAACCTTATTAAAAATTTCAAGATGGATACATTCTCCCAGTGAATCTGACAAACATCTGGTTTACAATAGAGTCACGTGATGAAATTCCATCCAGAATCACATTTGCTCTTCGGTATGTTTTCTCCCACTATCATTCGTAACACAGAACTTGTGTTTTGTCTGGGATGTAAGGCAGTACAATGATATGTTTTTATTAGGAATAATGCACAGTTCTCTCCCTTACAGAATTTAAATCTGCTATCTACAGGCAGGTATAGTCAAATATATTGATAGTCTCCCTTGTGGGTTCTGCTGACACTTGGGTTTAATCGTAGTGAACTTTGAATTCCTATCTTAAGGTCAGTTATTAACTATTGATGGATTCTCCTTTTCTCCATTTAATGCTAAAGTATTCATACTAACCAAGATAGATGGGAATGCTCAAGAAATTTTTCAAAGCCATCGCTGTGCAAGATACCCTTATACTCTTCCTATGTGACAAACGCAGCGCCCTTTTCTAAAGGTGGTGATCACTCATGTTCAGCTTAAAAAAGAAAACACAACACTACAGTGCGCGACTGACCCCTCGCCACTTTTTTTTACTCCTGGTACTATAATATCTTCCCAGAAACAAAAGGTCCCATACGCTGCTGTTAGGAGAAAAGGAAATAAAAATATCCTCAGGCACAACCTTGGATACCAACCTTGAAACCAAATGGGGTCAGAATGCAAAGGAGCAACCACGGCACCGCACAACACCCAGCCGGGCTGACAAACAACTCTGCTCCTCTGGGCTTCCCAGAAGGAAAAAGAGTGCCCCTCAGAGATTTATAAACACATACATAATAGATGGGAGGCTGAAGTTTAAACTGTTATGAAGCATTCTCTACTCCGCTTCCGAAGTCCTCTGTGATTTAAAGAGCTGACATTTACTGTGTGCAGGCCTATTATTCAGAATGACTGTTTGTGTATAGACAATATTTTAAAATGGCTTGCTGTAGATGAAAAATTCTTATTAAGTCAGAAAAACAGTTTAAGTAGGTAACACTCTCCCAGTTTAGACTGCTATAAGTCTCACTGGCCCGCTGCAGGGAAGGCGCGGGGGCAAGCATGCCTGTCATCGCCGTCTGCCACATTAGTTAGAACATGGACCTGGCCCCACTGGTGATCAGACAACACACGTGGCACCAGCCACAGCTGCGGTCACCTTCTCATCAAGCGATGAACACAGAGAGGTTCGGTGCCACTGTTACGCACTTCACAGAATCACAGGATGGTTGGGGTTGGAAGGGACCTCTGGAGATCATCCAGTCCAACCCACCTGCTAAAGCAGGTTCACCAGAGCAGATCACACAGGAATGTGTCCAGGTGGGTTTGAATGTCTCCAGAGAAGGAGACTCCACAACCCCTCTGGGCAGCCTGTTCCAGGGCTCTGGCACCTCAAAGTAAAGAAGTTTCTCCTCACTTAAACCTTTCTCTATCACATCAGCTTTGACAAATGCTGGAGCCAGTGATACAAATCATGCTGATGTTCTCCATGGTCCTCAAAAGTGTTCAGGTGACCAACACTTGGCACGAGCCAAGCCTGAGACTGGCCAGCCTGGACATAGCCTTTTTCTCTCACCACGCTGGAAGGTGAGATCTGCACCCAACCTTCTCCAACCTGCTGCCTTATTGCCACAGGCCCGGTAGCAAGCAAGTGGGACATATTTTTGACCCAAAATACACCAGGAACCACAAGACGTTCCTCCAGCAAAACAAATGATGAACCAGAACTAAAGCATATGCAGAATGTTTTGATTTTACATTGTTATAATTGCAAAACGCTCCTAGAAGACTTAATATCTTGTCTTTGAACAACATACTAGCAGATCCCAATGGACCTTTCGAAAGCACATTCACACGGTTGTGCTTTCCTTCAGTCAGCTCACCACTTGCACACCATCCAGACCTGAAACTACTATCTTTTATTTTGTATACATATTTTGCAGGTATTTTTGCAACAAAGAAATTCTCAGATAACTGAGGAACAACAAAAACAGTGATATCTGAACGTACCACCACTGACAAGACTAGCATGTAAATCATTCTACACAAAAGACCCCATTGCACATTATTTTACTGCCATCATATTAGATGATAATGCCTGGTTCAGAGAGCATTTCATATGTAATATATGGGTCTGGCTAAGTACAGCTAGGCTCAGATTTTTCAGGCTGATATATATTGATCTGGTAGAGAAAATCATCCTTCTTTAAGTCTGTGGGCTAAAATATACACTTTAATCTTGATGCCTTCTGTGAGATGTAAGTATATACTCGAACAGGGGACTGTGAGTCCAAACTTTATGTTCAGACTTCCATGACATGATTTTTAGAGGCAGAAAGTACTGCCATTGTCCATTGACATCAACTGAAAGAAAAACTATCCCACTCCTGGAAAACCAGTGCATGAGGGTACAAAATGGACACAGTGAACATGGACCTAAATTTGGAAGCAGAAGAGTCCAGTTTTGAACCAGCATTTGGCAGCAAGAGCGATACAAACACTAAGGTATGTGCATGCTTTACAAATAGCAGCTCCACCACCTCAGTCATCAATCCATCATCCACCCCTTGCACGTCTCGGTCCAACCTTCCCACCAGTCCCTTGGCCAACTCCCTGCCAAAGACCAGGAATTTTCATCGATCAAGGATGCTCTCAACAGGCAGCCTCCATGCAACCATCTAAATTTTGAAGGCAAAAGTGTATAACAATATGTAAGTGGGCAGCTCTGTGTCTGAAAGCCTCAATGCCACATATATATATATATATAAATATATATATATTATATATATAAATACTTCACTGAAGAAGTTCGTATGCCTTGGACACAACAGGAAGACCTACGGGACTTACGGGAAAAGCAACATTATAATAAATGGGCTTCTAGCAACCAGTTTAATCCTCTCTCTTCTTGAATTTCTTGTACTGCAGAACAAAAGTCTAAATGAAAACCCCAAGCTACCATTTTATAAAGCAACCACAGAAAAATTCTTAACAATTAAAACAGGAAAAAAAATTACAGCCAAACTCTGACTCCTAATATACTTTTCTGTGAAAGGGTTGAAACGACTAATCATCAGCAGCTGATCAAGAAGCAATTTAATCTTAGAGCTAAGGCCTGTGAAAAATCAGCAAAGACAAAAAGCAAAGAAAAGCAGACAAATGTTACAAGATTTATCCTTCTCCCCAAGAATTTCAAATTAGAAATGGAAAAATATTTGCTTTCTCCCCTTTATAAATCACACACTTTGATATGCACTATTTTTAAATACTGTCTATGAAATATTAGTACTTCAAAACAGATTTAGTGCTTTTTAGGGGTTTCTACTGAATAGATAATTTATGAGAACTTTTGGCTTCTTTAGTTTTATTGGAAGTGTGGAATATAATACCATTTGTGCATCAAGAAACAGTGTATTACCCAAGTGTTGGCAGCCATTTCTATAAAACACATAGCTCTTAATCATCTGGTTCAGGCATTTTTTCTATTTGCAAAGACTGAATCGTTTTTTTTTTTATTCCCCAGTTAAGCCAGTTTCATTTAAAGCTTAATACTGCACATGCAATTTGGACTTATTGATCTCTTTGAAGGCTTTTTTTTTTGGAAAAGGAAGAAGAATGTACATCATGCACAGTCCTTCAAGGGAAGATCCTCTGTAAAAACAGAAAAGTTGGTTTTCATTAAAAACCAGGATGATGAAGGAGAGGAAGCAAGCAAGAACCTTTTCGTCGCTGCAATTGCCACATACGAGGTGCAAGCTGCTGTACAAAAGAAAAAGGCCAAACCTAATATTCTCTTAGATTTTCCTAGGATCTAGGGTACATATAAAGGTCCATTGAAGCCAATGGAAATAGTGCTTGTCAGTCCAGGGGAAGGAGGGTCAGGCCTCAGCGTTTTGCAGGTCGAAGTGATTAGCAAAGCTCCTAATTACTTCATTGGGACATGGATTTAGCCCTAGCAGGAAACACAGCCATAAAATCATAAATTCAATAAGATGAAATTCCTAGTGAGTATATTCGGTAGGAGGAGGTGAGGATTGGAAACGTGTGGAGAAAAAAAAAGCCTGAAACCAGCTGTCTACAGCTGTTAAAAAAATGAGCCAGTGTCATGTTGGTAACCCTTTAAAATAATGGCCTACACATTATTAATTCCTTCGATATTTAATGTTATAACATTAATCACGATGAACTCATTTGGTATTAAAGTGAATGTCAGATGTACCTCTTCACATACATACACATAATTTTGGGATTAGTCCTTCACTAAGTAATTCTTTTTGTATCCATCAGAAAGTGCTGAGGATAGTTGTTTCGTGACTTTGGCGCAGCTGATCACAAGAACCACTTACATACAACCCTGCTCTGTGTTTTCACACACGGTTGAGAGCATCTCTAAGTATCTGTTCTTCTGGGGTGAGCAATCACAGCTCCTAAAGGCTGGAGACAGAGCGTGGAAGAGATGCCACGGGTAGAGGTGCATCAAACCACAGGATGTTTTTGCTCTTTGCTGCCATTTTCTTCGTCCTACAAGTGCTGGTGACTGTTCTGAGCCAGACCCGCTTGTTGATGTGAGCTGACATCGTAAATATTGAAGGTGACTGACAGTAACTGAGGATCTGGACTACTAACAGGTTCTCTTGGCCAAGAGTGACCACCGTCACTACAGCTGGGTGGTTCATAATAATCAGATAATCTGAAGGCGTCATCCAGATGATGCTTCCAGAGAAGGTGCTTTCTACTGGCAGTGCCCAAAGCATTAGATTCATGCTTACTTTTCTAGCAGACATAGAATAAGAGAATGATATCAAATAATAGAGTGTGGAAGAGATGGCTGTCCTATGGAAGCTAACCGTGGCAAAAAGGATGTACCCAAAATTCATGTACTCAAGGAAATGTCAAGACACCTTCATTATTTCTAATTACCACAGATTTTCAACTGCATTGAAATTTCTAGTGGTTTATACCAGCAGAATTCATACAAATGTCTCATTACAGACACTCCAAATAAACACATCCATTTACTGTCTTTCTCTCGTTTCTGAATAGCTTGGCATGCTGTTAGTTAAAATTCATTCTTTTAAAGCACAATATCCATTTAGCTTCTATCCTCTGAACTTTATTCATTCATTATTAACACTGAAAGCCAAAGTGCACGAGAGAAGTTCAGTCCTATCGGCGTTTCGGATGAAAGTAATGTCTCGGTATATTAGAGGTACACAGCACTATCATACAGAAAACGCTGCCCAGTCCTTCAACAAAGCAGCCGTATCCTGGTGCCTAATAGGATCACTTACTTCAAATGTGACACCACCTTCTTTGAAATATTTGTTTAGATTTCATAAACATAGGAAGGTTCTCAAACTCAAACAAAACCTCCAGCCTCCAGCCCAAGCTCTGATTCTAAAGAGCTTTCTGTTCAATAAATCAGAGCCTGAATCCAGGATTTTTTTTTTTCCTCTGGCTTTCTTTTTTTTTTTGGATAAAAATAAATGTCATCTGGTTTTGACTGCAGATAATGAATCATATTAAGAATTTTAAAAGCACTATTCTCTTTTTTTTGAGACCTAATTTCAGACCTATTAACACTTTAATATGAAACAGAAGCCCATCATTTCATTAGAAAAAGAATAAGGCCCCTCTTGTACCATATGTTGTTTCTTCCTTTACAAAAAAACCCTTTTGAAATCCTAGATTGGGCAGCATCAGAGCAGAATGTAGTTCTGGCACAAAGACAACGTATAGGTGAGCAGATCTCCCATCAGGGAGATTAACTATTTCAAGGAAAATTACAGGTTTTTTGGCAAACCCTTCTTCACATTCCTTAGGATAATAAATGATCCAACTGGAAAAAAATGAACGATTGCAACACAAAAAAAGATCCTACTGAGGGCAACACAAAACATGCAAAATGCTAACATGTCATCTCCACAAACTTGCTTGTGATTATACCAAGGACAAACAGCTGCTTCTTACAAGTGCTTTTTGGCATGTTAGATATTTATTAAATAAGGGCACAAAAATTATACCTGTCCCCTTTCAATATTTACTTTTAAAAAATGAGAATGCCTTTAAAACACACAGAACATGAATGCGAGAGCTGGTGTGATAGCAGAGAACCTTATTGCACATAATTAACAGACACATAATGTCTGGTTACTAGTAATTTCCTTCTAGCTGAGTAAGGAAATAATTTAATCATGTTGATCAAATGAATCCCATGAGCCCAGCGGAACATTATGCTTTTTTTTTCCCCTCTCTAAATCTGCATTAACTGATAAGCGTCTTCTTGGTGAAATCACGGAACCCAACCTTGTTTAGGTATCCTTAATAATACCTAAAATATGGGCACGAATTTACTAATTGGTTTAATCAAGCATTTCAGTAAAATCTTTTCTAATGCCTGGTGCTGACTGCAAAGAAAAAAAAGCAGGTAGAAGGAGGAAAGAAATAACTTAGTGTGTTCTTTATTTGTAATAGAAGCAAAATGTTTTTAAAACTGCACATTCCATGTTGCTCTGTCACAACAAGGAAAGTATTTCTGCAAAAAAAAAAAATAGATAAAATTAAGCCCCTTAAATACTTGAGTGTTAAGCAGCTAACTGTAAATTACCATTATCCTCCTCCTCTCACCCCCAAAATATCTTGAGGTGCAACTCAGAAATACGCAGATAGAATTTTCTTCTTTCTTCCTCTAAACTGTCATTTTATTTGATAATACATCATTTGCCTTGTGATTCCAGGGCTTCATAGTAAAACCTTTTGTGGGATTCTGCTATTGTTCTCTTTGAACTACTTAGAAAAAGCACTGAACCACCTTCTGTGCTATCTCAGGTAGTTTCCTGTAACGAGGTGATATAATTTAACACTTACCATAATACATTTTATCCATCTATTGTTTGCTAAATAATTCCTGCAATAACACTTTTATTCTTTCCATAATTCTTTAGGGTAATGCTGCAGGAATAATATTTTTACTGCAGTGATTGATGTCGGATTCTCCAGCATGAATAGACCCCACGAACACAGGCTATTGATAAGCATAAAAAAAAGCCGTATGAAAAGAATATCAGGGATCAAAGGGTTAATACCATTTTATGAGGTTGTAAAAATCTACCTCAAGAATCTTGTGTTAGCAATATTCTTTGTGTAAGATGTATGTTATTAAAACAAGTAGCAGCATCTGAATTAAAGTGACAGTATGATGGATGACTAGTGAAGTGGAATCAGAGTCGTTTGCAGCATTTTGGGCTAGATGTGGGAATTCTGCCTCAGAGGCAGGGCGCTTGGCAGACGCATTGATTCCAGGCTGACGCATGTTCATAAATATGCCCCTAGAGAGGTGTGGCCTAGCAGAATTTACAAAATTATGTTCATGAATTATTTAACATTTATTTATGGATGCTATATTTAAACAGCGTTTGCAAAGGCGAATGGACCGTAGCAATACATAGTGATCTTCAGATAATGCAAATTCTGCACCAGACGGAGACAGTTTGCATACTTCACGGAGAGGCGAAGCCTAGCAGAACTAGGGAAGAGATATGTCAGTGTTGGGGCTTTGTACACCATGCTCTGCTGCACCCCAGAGAGCCCGACAATTCTAGGAAATACCTGACAGGTTGGCAGCTACGACCTCTGCAATACAGATCTCCTCAGGCAGAGGTAGCACAGCGCTGGTGGAGGTGACTCCTGTAATAAACAGACTCCAGAGTTGCTCCTGCAACCACCGTGCCCAAGAACCTGCTCACAGAAAGGCAGCGAACTACAAGAGCTGTTGTCGACTTCTATACGGTCCCACTGATCCTCATATCGGACTACTCAGTACTATGACCACAACACCAGAGGGGCAAACTTAAGCACTTTGAAGCATGAAATGCAAAAGTCAGGCTGCCCAGGAAAATCGCGGCCTCTTCCATTGTGCACGCAGGCAACTCACAACCCTTTATTATGTGATCAAGTTCCCTCTCAATTAAAACCGCTGATTTTTCTCTGCTGGATAGACACAAACTGCTCAATATCCTTGGAAATCACACGATGAATCCACACTGCACACAGTGGAACAAAGCGATAGCAAAAATTAAAGATGAAATCCTATGAAATAAAACAGAATCTTAAGGTAAAGCAGTATATCTTGCTCTGGAAGGGATTACCCTGGAAGGGAAGGAAATCTTTCATTTAGCACTGCACTGCTACTTTACCCTCTACTTACGCTCTACTCTAGTCTTCCATTGTGTCGTTTCTTGATCTTCACAAGACATAATTTCACATTTAATTTTCACCATAGGGGATATGAACAACACTGTCGTGTGGAAACTCTGGGTTTTTTTCCCTTTCTTTTTAATCCTAAGTGGTTGGTTTACAATGCCAGATTCCTGCAGAGAGCACGCAGAGGTACAAACGGTGCTTCTACAAGACCCACAAACTAGAGATGCACCAGGCTATAAATGGGCCCTCATGTTCCAGAAAGAGCTATTTCTTAGGTGATAGTACGTATCAAAGATGAGTGCCGGTCCACATACAAAAGCAAGTGTCCTCTTCCCTCCACCTTTTTTATCTCCTTGCTACCATAGTGAGTAAATAGCCTCATATCCTTTCATACCCCATCCACACAGCCCAAAAAGCTCCGGGCAGATGGAAGGGAAAGCTCTTTGTTGTCACAACCATTTGTGCTGATGCAACTGCACGGCTGACACAACGGCCTGGCTCCATGCAGCTGCAGGCACTTCAACCTTCCTCTAAGAGGACTGACTGGTGATGGGGTGATCTGGAAAACTTTCTTCACTGGCATTTTCCTGAAATAAACTCCGTAGAAATACAGTTTTTCACTACTTAATTTATGAACTTCAAGCCTTAGAAAGGTCATCCTATCCATGGGATGCTCTGAAGAGAGATTGTTCTTATCCAGCCATTCGACAAAAGCTCTTGGAGCCTGCAATTCCTTGACCTCCTGAGTCCTTAATGTTCCATACTGTTAGGATATGCTGGATTCCACTCTTCGAAAGTTTTTGCTGTTGTTGTTGGAACCCTAAATTTACAAATGTTATTATTGTCACCCCATTGCTGCAGTCTAATCCCACTGCTTTTTCTTCTAAGTCAAGGGGTCGCAGAGGGCAAATGATTCCCTTTCTCTGTGCAACCTCCTTCTATATAGTTGATGCCCGTGGTGATCACCCCTCAGCCTTTTTTACTCTAAACAACCCTAAAAAGCTCAGTCTGTCCTCAGAAGCCACATTTGGCAAAAAGCCGAGCACTCTCCTTGCTCCTTTTGCGACTTCTCCCACTGGGGCACATTTTTCCTCCTTATCATCCCCCCCAAACAAGCACACTGCCACAGCCAAAGTCTCACCAAGGCTTCACAAAGAAGATGAATGCCCTTCATCTTTTTATATGCAATGCCATCTGCCCTGCCCTCAAGATGTTTGGTTTTTCCCCCAAACCAGGTTTGTGTTCAGCTACTGCTCTGCTAAAGTCCTCTCTGATCCTTTTTCGTAAAACAGGCATTTCCTGGCTTGTGTTTGTCACAGGATTCATTTCAACCTACTCTCAGAGCTCGGCATTTGGTCTCACTGAAGCTTCTTTTATTTATCAAAATAATTTTGAATTCTAATCCCATCCAGCAACCTGCCTGCAGACCCTCCCAGCTTGGTGTCATTTGCAAATTTAATAAGTTTAATATCCATTTCATTATCAAAATCATTAATGCAAATGCGGAAAAGGTCCTAGACAGAACTTATTCAGTACATTCTTCCTTGTTGACAAGGAGCCGCTGGTAGCTAGCCCGAGTAGCTATTTTTCTAACCCACTCTGCACCCACACAAGAGTGTTCTCCCCTAAACTAGATTGCTTATGGGAAGAGTTGACAATAATGTTTTGTAAACTTGCCTCTTAAATTTCAGGATAAAGGTTGAGCGAAAATTGGACTCACTGAGCTAATGGGCATCCAGCTCATCTTCTTCCAGAAGAAATGGAAGAGTAAGAGAAAACAACAAGAAAACCAGCGTCACATTCAGCACAATCATACTTTCTAGCTTTTGTTTCACATTCAGTCTAGAAGAAATCCATGTGCTTCAGATCTATGGTTTCAAGGCACAGCAGAGATAGGCTGCCCTTTGAAATGAAACTATGGTTTTCTCTGAAGAAGGAGATTCCTTTCGTTCTTCTCACCATCACTTGCATCACCTTTCGCACATCCTCAGCGGAAGCAAAGAAAAGAAGAACAACTTACGGCTGCAGTTCTGGCATCCCTCTCAAACACCGAGTCCCCTCCAAAGGCACAGTTGTGATGTGGATCACAAACGAACAGCAACAAAACCATCATCAGAAGGCTGCCACACATCCTCTGCCTGCCCATAAGCGACCGCTTCTCAGTGGGAGGACATGGCCTCGCCTGGTTCGTCTCCAAACAGGACGAATGGCTTGACTGTCTACCCAAAAACCTTGCAAACCTCATATGAAACTGGGAATTATTTATCCTCTTAAAGGAACACTTCAGACAACACTATTTGCTCTGCTGCATAAGAAACATGTGTTTCTATGGAGTATTACACCACAATTTTCTCCAATTACCTTACTTTGGGAATCGATTTATCAAATGCGAGCTACTTCCCCACCAGAGACCTTGGAAACGGTACAATTTTTCACTCTGTTCCATTAGGGCTTTATTTTAATATTGTATAACTTTACAGCTGCCAAAGGTGGTGTTAAAACAAAAACAAAATGAAGCAAACAGTGTTCTGCATTTCGCTTTCCTGTGTCAACGCGAAGGACTCATTAGCCATAATCTTGCTACTGGTACTAATTGTGCACTTTCAAATGGTACTTTTGGCAGCAAGCACGATCTTAAAATTTGGGTTTATGTTTTAAGTTTTCAAATTTTGGTTAAAGTGCACTAATTTATCATTTCATTATTTTCAACAAGACAAACTGCTGGCTCTATTTTCTCCTTCGATTTATTTAATTCAGTACAATATTCTCTAGTTCTCTGATGATCCTGTTCTAACAGGCAGCTCCGTATCTCAACTTTTCCAAAGTTTAGGGACGTCTCGATGTGGCCAACCCAAGCTTGGATCACCATCCAGAAGTTATTAGAGGCAATCCATTTTGACTTTCCAGCGTATTTTTCCTTTGCTGCATCCTCTTTTCATCTGGAAGCAACTCCTGTCTCTCTTCTAATTGATGAGGTGAACCGGTACGACTGAGCTTATGATTTCTGCTCTTTGCTTGAGTGGCAGAGAAGTAAATGGAAAAATTGTCTCTAAAGTTTAAATGAAGGATTTTGGCTTCCACAATAGTGAAATTACTAGGGCTCAGTGGATTTCTCTTAAGTGTTGCATGCCAAAGAAATAAGCCATGAATGATTGAGGTAGCAGGATTTTTGGTATCAGATAAATCATCACTTACTCAAGGTTCTCTGACTTTCCTTCCTTTGTACAGTTTGTATTTTTTCTTACCATTTTTAGTTTACTGACAAGAATTGCCTCTGAACTGGGATACCCAGACCTGACTTGAAAGCAGCATTTCAAATAATTCTCTTTCTCTTTTTAAAGCCTTAGACTTTTTGCAATGGTTGGAGCGCTTCTTTTGGTTTCCAAGTACTTAACTCATCAAGTGTGGTCTCTTTCATAGACTAGAAACACGTCTCAAGGAATTCAGAGAAATTATCTTACTTTTTAAACATGGCATGCTTTATAAGTAAGTATTAAAACTTGAAACTTTGATTTGTAATTCTTTATAAAAGTTGTTGGTATGTTCCTGTTCAATTAATGTTTGTGCTTTTGAAGGAAGGTGGAGAATTTCCAGTAACATAAATTCAGCAGAATTAGAGCAAGAATCTGCTTGGTTTAATTACTGCAGGAGAAAAGGAAATCCTCTTACACACTGATGATGGGTGGATTTGTGATAATTTAAACAGTGAAGTACAAAGATCTCAAGTCTACCCAAATATTAATAACTAGTTAGTATAAGCCCTGACATCCGAAACCAAAAGGTACCGAAGTACTTTGCACTTTGCTGATGTAAGTCTGGGCTTTTGAAAGCAAAGACACTCAGCCAAGTTGCTGCCGTTACTGGAAGCCCAGGGAAAATGCCACGTGTCTTGCAAAGCAAACAGGATTTTGCCTTTAGGATGCCTTGATTCAATGAACAAACTCAGCATTGACAATACAAGAAGTTCTGCTTGAGGACAAGGAATACTGTAGGCACATGGATGCACTGAAATGTTCTCGGTCCTTTTTCAGATGACATTTGTAGTAAAATGTTCGGTGCCAGCTTCATTTGTATCGCAGAGGAGTTCGATAAACACAAAAGAAATTGGGTCACAAAGAAACTTGTTTGCAAAGATTTGAGGCTCTGAAGCCTCTGGGGAGAAACAGGAGAAACCACAGAAAGACTGGGCTGCTACATGTGGCAGCTAAAGGCTATTGGGAGCTGCAGCATGCATTAGAGCTACAAACTAAAGCTCATTATAAGTGACACAGGAGCACTACAGGTAATAGAAACATCCTGGCTGAATTCCAGGGATTTTGAACCAGGTGTTACAAAAGAAATCCCAGCCCCAGAACAGTCAGTGGCAAAACACCTTTCAAAGTCATAGAAACCATGAATTCAACCAATATGTGTTATTTTTTCACTTTTCTGTCTCTCTGCCTGCTTCATTTATCACTTTATTTATTCTATTGGATTTATTGTCCTCTGACCCTTCACTGTAGTCGGAGTCACAATTTCTCCTAAACAGAATCCAAACTCAATAACGGTCAAGACTGAGGTGAACTTTTGAACTCACAAGGGTCGAATAGGTTCAAAATTAAACAGGAATAAGACAACAGTTCAAGTTATTATCGTCCTACATTCACCACTTCTGATTTTATTCTCTAGGCAATTACACGTGCATATTTAACCATGTGCAAAAACATTTACCAGGATGGGATTTGAAGCCATAATCTGTAAACATATATATAATTGCCATTGACATCAAGCTTGCACTGAAAGGCCTTTCAACAAGTTTGATGAAAAAAAAAGACCCACCGAACTTCAGTATTTGGGCCTTTGGCAACAACCCCCGGCTGCTACTGTAGAGCCACAAAATATTTCCTGTAGTAAAATAAGTACAGCTCCAGCAGAGAGGTGAACTGGATTTCATCGCTGTTCATGAGCATTTTGGATATCATTAAAAAAATATTACAGTTTCTAGTCTTCCACCCACAACATTTTCTGAAAGTATTCAATTCTGGAGCTGGTAGCAGTTTGGTCTGGGACAGGAGAGGTCACTGGTGCTGGAGCAGGGATGGGACCAGCACGGGCACTGGGAAAGGCACCGCTAAGGCGAGGAGAGGAATATTTCCAACTCTTCTCCCAGACCACCAATTGCAGACAGTCAGAGCAGCTGCTCAGGCAGAATAAAGGGTGGGTTTTGTTCTGTCTGCTATGGCCTCATCATCCCAGCACTGCAGACAATGTACGATACACTTGGGGACAGAAAAGTCACTCTTAATCAAGCATATTGATCAAGATATTAAGTATTATATTTTATACAAGTATTATACAAAAATATACAAGTATATTTTATACAAGTATTATATTAAGTATATACTTAATCAAGATATATATCAAGAAAATCAGGCAACCAGCATGGGATCACATGAACAACTTCAATAGCAGAATTTGCAAGATCCCTCTTAGTAATTCTAAATGCATCGCCATTAAATTCCGCTCCAAATTCGACTGATCTTGTTGTGAAGTTGAGAGCGTTTCACAACGAGACTCAACCTGTATCATAAAAATCTCAAACGGATTGGCCTTGACTTGATCAATGACAAACACCACGACAACAAGCAAGCTGGTGTCAAACCACAGATAGAACTAAGAGCCTGAAGTTTGCAACAGAAGCTGTAACTACTACTCTTTGAATTGATGATCTTATTAGACTGCACCCTGAAACTGAAGAAGAGAGAGGGTGCTATGAGGATGCAATTCACTCTGGAGTCCTTGAAGAATAATTTAGGTTTTATTTATGGTTGTTTAAGTTACATCTCCCACTTGTATAACTAAAATGTTAATAAAACAACTGGTTGAATGCTGCTGCTAAAAAAAAATATATTTTTTAATGGTTGGACTCGAAGATCTCGAGGGTCTCTTCCAACCAAAATGATTCTATGATTCTACATATTATAGAAGACCATGCGCTGTAGCTTTCTGTGTCGCTCTCACCAAGAGCTTTCAGGCAGGGTTATGCTGCTCCTGCATGCCCAGACAAAGGCAAACCCCCTGTGCCCTGGCTCCTTCCAGCCCTGCCCACAGCCCAGGGCACAGACAGGCTGTGCGAAGGGTGCAGGGGCTGCAAAACAGCCCAGCAAAGGAATGGCAGACACAGCAATTGCCCAAAATATGACAAAGAGCCCTTGCAAATTAACATCCCCTTCACAAAAAGCCCAGAGCTGGCAACTGAGTTTCCAGAGGACGCATGAGATGGAAAGAGGCAAGTCGTGCTGGTAGGGAAGGAGGGTTTGCAAAACCTCCGTGCAAAGCATTAGGCTTCTGTAGGTGGATTACTGAGCCCAAGAGCAATCCGGGGCTGAGGCACCCCCATGTGAGCTTAACAGTGGTGGCAGCAAGCTGGAGAAGGTCGGTTGTGGACAGAGCCAGGAGGATCCACAGAGAAAAGAACAGAAGTTCAGTGTTTGCAAACTCTTTCTCTGCTCCAAGGACAGGGATGTTGGTCAAACACCGTGCCACCCAAGGTGAGTCCCAGCTTCTGATGAACAACTTCTGCCGAGGATTTTAGGATGCCCTATTGGTTATTTATGCTGATTCAAGCCCAGTTAAAACTGATATTGCCCCCTACGCCTGTGAATTTCCTACCTTGAGCTGCACATGGAAATCAGGCTCTGTGGATGGCCTGAGAAAAAGCAAGACTTTCCTTCTTTGGGATGAAATGGAGTCTCCATCCTTGGAAATCTGTAACACTTTGCATTAGGGATACCAGAAATACCCTTCTGTTACCCACCGGCATCTCAGATTTTGTCAATCTTGATTTATCATTTCTTTCATGCCTCTGACACAGTGACGCTCGGTGATGAATTTGGTGCAACTTCTCTGGAATCCTCATAATGAACATCAATTTTCAGGCTCACCTTCTTGGCTGACAGTGACAATAATATCACTCCAACTTTTGCCACTGACTGCATCAGCCAAAGTGTGAAGTATGAAAGTCCTCCTTTTGCTTAAAAACATAAAAAGGGATTTCAGCTGTCCTGCCAGTTTAAAGAAATGACACCCAGTCTTTATCAACAAGGCTGGTGGGATAAACGCAGGAAAGGCAAAAGAACAGAACGGCTGCACAGGCAAACAGCGGCACTGAAACTGCACATCGGGAGCCTTCTGTGTCCTTACCCGAAGTGCAAACTTTGCTGTCATCTATAAATCAAGCAGTTTATGAGGCTGCAATATTTACACTCTAATTAAAAAATCATAAAGCCAGACCCCTTCAGTTTGTAAAAAGAAGAACTCAGGATGTGCTACTGAAACGTGGTGTTAATCAGTAACTCCTAATGATCTGCTCCATAGCCTTAGAGGTTACATGCTTATTCAGCTACACATAACAAACAAGATAATGAGAGAAAGTGGGAGAAATGAAGGGAATATGTTACAGCAAACGCAGGGCTTTGCTACTACCAGGACCTATTCCTGACCCCTCCAATCCTCATGTCGCATTTTGTTTTCTCATTTGCAAAAGGCAACAGATTTATAACATAAAGCTTTGATAAAACATTACATACAAAATGATCCTGAGATGTTTTCCATGTGTGTAACCCATGCAGAAACCAAATATAGCCCCGGAGAAACACCTGCTTTTACCTTTATTTGGTCAGAACTCCAGTCCCCTCCACGTTAATGAAAAATGAGCCTTAAGAGTCAGCGTTTCCACGTGAGTTTCTCTGAATTCATTAGGGAAACAGCTGATTTCTGAATCTGCCATTTTCTGCTTATGTAGTCAAAAAAGAGCTCTCTAGCAAAGGCTGGAGAAAGCCAAGCACTGTGCAACGTTGGAAATAAAAATTACAAAACAATACCAGCTGTAATTAGCGTTCCTAATCCCACATTTAAAATACCATTTATCATTTAAAGCTCCTCATGAAGAAAAAAATATCAGAGAGAGCTTGGCACTCCCCCCTTCATGCTAAACCAGCCTATTTCCCTGCCACCTACAAAGCTGCACGTTGAGTGCCACAAAGCTTTGCTCTTTTCCAAAACCCACAGCCAGGAGATGCCGGTTGGGATGGGCAGCCCCTGAAGATGGAATCTTTCGTGGCGCTTGCCCAACACGGCCGGTCCGACACCGAGGCCTCAACCAACCTTCTCATCTCGCACCCACAGCTTTGTAGCTCTCACCAGTTCGGGGTGAAAAAGACACAAGGCAGAGATTTTATTCCCTGGTACAGGCTGGGGAAAAAAGAGAAAAAAAAAGGCAATGTCTGCAATCCATCCGTCACACCAAGATTATAATTCTTTTCTTTCCTTCTTTTTTTTTTTTCCCCCTTTAAGTTGACCATGGGTACAAAACTGCAGGTGAAAAATTACAGACTTTATTTTTCAAATCCCTCCTTCTTATTCTTCTCCTCTAGTCTTTTGACAGTCTAAAAGGAATCAAGGAATAGTTGTTTTAGGCGAATATGAGTTGGCTTATTTCTGTCACCAGTTATATGATGCTATCCAGAATGTATCATTAAAAAGACTCAACTAAATTACAGTTTTGACTCAGGTATTCCCAGCTCATATATTTTTGTCAGTATTTCAGACCGATAAGAATTAATGAGAGTCACAAGTACATATTTATGTGACCACAGACACTTAAAAACAGTAATGATTTATCCTGGCTAATAGTGCAAATTAACAAAAAAGCTTACAAAAAAATAGAACCATTTCAGATTTTTTTTCTTCTCAAGCAGCTTCTGCAGAGGGAATATGGTGCTGTAGGAAGAAATGTAACAGCATATAGGAGACAAGCCTAACTCTAACAGATCCAGTCTGAAGAAGAAAAGTCTCTTATCAAGAATCTCAGAGTTACAGTGGGCTTAATCACAGCAATGCCCCCAAAAGCTGGTCTGTAAAAGGAGAAGAGAGGGGAGAAAACAACCATAGTGAGACCAAGTGGGGGTTACTCCATGGGTCCTTCATGTGACCTCAGGAAGGGCCCAACAGCTGTCTGCCCTGGCCACGAAATGCCATAGAACCACAGAATCACTTTGGTTAGAAGAGACCCTCAAGATCATCGAGTCCAACCATAACTTAACTCTGGCACTAACCCATGTCCCTAAGCACCTCATCTACACGTCTTTTAAACACCTCCAGGGATGGTGACTCAACCACTTCCCCGGGCAGCCGGTTCCAATGCCTCACAACCCTTTCCATGGAGAATTTCTTCCTAATATCCAATCTAAATCTCCTTTGCCACAACTTGAGACCATTTCCTCTCATCCTATCACTTGCTACTTGGGAGAAGAGACCAACCCCCTCTATGCTACAACCTCCTTTCAGGCAGTTGCAGACCGATAAGGTGTCCCCTCAGCCTCCTTTTCTCCAGGCTGAACAGCCCCAGGTCCCTCAGCTGCTCCTCATCACACTTGTGCTCCAGACTCCTCACCAGCTTTGTTGCACTTCTCTGAACTCTCTCCAGCACCTCAATGTCTTTCCTGTAGTGAGGGGCCCAAAATTCGGCACCGCTTGCCTGCTCCTGAACAGAAGGAAGGATTGCACAGGGTGAGGAAGGCAGCTCTGTCCCTCCCCGCTATCTCTGCCACGGCTGCAGCCACCCTGGCAAGAAAACCACCCCAGATTAATATCGCAGGCAAGCTTGATCTGCTCTGGCAAGCACAGAAATATCACTGGAGAAGCCTGCAAACGCTCCAATAGCACATCTATCCTTACTGAAATTAATGTGCCCTCCTAGGAAGCTTCCCACCTCCAAAAGAAAAAGAATGGAGGCAGGGGGAAAAGAAAAGCGCAAAATACTGTCTTGGTATGTGTAAATAAACTCACTTTGAGAGGGAACAGTATGCCAGTATACAGATGACACTTCCTAGACATGCATCATTATGCCTTGCAAATTTTTTCCACGCACGTGCTTCCCAATCACTATCCTTTCTGGATTTTACAAAGTAAGCATGAAAGCTATTGTTCCAAGCCATTTCCAAAGAAAGCAGTTGAATGACATACCATAAAACATATGGGTCTCATTAACTTAAAATATTGCCTGTTTTAAACAGCCTCTTAGCAAATAACCATACTTAAAAATTTAATTCCATTTCGCGACTCATGCTTTTACTGTTTGGGCTACAGTTTATCTTAATGATTATATTACCATCGCTTGTACTTTGTTTTGATGGCCAGGCTGCTGGTGCCAAATCCTTGTGACCTCCTGAAGGAGACTTCCACCTCCAGATTCTGCACGGCTCAGGAGAGCATCGCTGGAAATAACTCACAAAGTTGGCTTTTTAGTCTTTTCTTTTTTTTAAATAGGCCCATTTTTATTCAGGGCCAAACACAGCTCCTTGGCAACAAAATGTAATCAAAGCAACTTGCTTCAAAGTTTAGGCATTTTCTGTCATGGCACTGTCTAATGGGCTTCAAACGCACTTTAAAAAAACAAAAAGGAACACAACACAAAACCCTACACATAACACAAGTCTGTGTAAGTTTCTGCTGGAGTTTCTCAAAGCCAAGGCAGTCCTTTCTTGCTTTTAATGAAATTCCTTTCTATTTCTTCAGGTATGACTCCCCTTGGACATGGAGGGCATATTTTCTCCTTGAGTTAGGACAGCTTATGACAAATAATGATGAGGAATCAATAGACAGGAGGGAAATATTGGGTGAGAGGCTGAATGAATCTCAGAGATAAATTATTGACCACGGGCATGGCCCTCTCTCCTTTCTCTTATATGTTCATATTCCATCTCACTAACAACCTGAAAGAAAATCAAATATTTTGTTTGGGGGCTTCACTAATATCAGCAACTTTTACTATCTTAATGGCATTTTTATTGATCTCCGCTTTAATGGGAGCTGTATATATTTGATGTTGGTCATTTAAAGTAGATGTGAGTAATAGACTTTCCCAGTGAGGATCATAAAGCAGCCCCTTGTCTGGCAAGCACAGGAAGCAAATAGAAGACAGCATTTAATCTACTGTTCTGCTGGAGTTATTGGGGCTGAGAGGGGGGAAAAAAAATATATAAAATGTAAAGATTGGCTGTGTCCTCCCCCCCTCGCCCTCCCCGCACGCCGACTCTCGGGCACAGTGGTCATCAGCAAACTAACAACAAAAGGCCATTGGCGCAATGACCTTGGCTGTGGCATCACGCACTGGAGGAAAGAAATGAAGCCATTAGACTGAGGCGGGAGAACAGGTTATAAATCAAGCCATTTCCAATAAGCTGCTGTAATGGTCATCCATCATTGCCAACCACGGCGCACAGCAGACCATGGAGACATTGGAGCTGCTAAAGCTGAGACATAAACAATAATAATCCGGGCTTGATGTTTCAGCCCTTCAGGAAATTTAGGAACATTTGCTTTTCTTTTGTTTGTCAGAGGTGATATTTAAAGCGTAAGATGTAATAAATAGAGGACAGTTGACACATCAGTACAGTTTACAAGCACTGCATTCTGGGTGTGATTAAAGACGGGGAGGGGGGTGGGAGAAGTTGAATGCCAAAAATATCCAGAGCTCCTGTGATATGCAGTTCTCTTCCCAGCATGATAAATTTAACCTTTTGGGTGCATTGCACCTAATTTCTTTTATTTTCTTTGAAAGCAAAGGTGAATTTCTTCACACATTTTCAACACGCTCACATCGCCAAGCAGGTTTTCAGGGGCGGAGGGAAAGCGATTAAAATCTGTAATTAGGTAACATGTGGGTAAGTGGAATTAGATATGCATGGACTGTACATTTTAATAACGTTTTATTGATCATTTCTAGTGGCAGAACATTACAGCAGCTGAACTATTTATGGTGAACATTTCAGGGATAAAAAAATTATATCTGTATGCAAACAATTTTTAAAAAAACAAACATGCTTCTAAATTTATACCAGGACAAATAATATAGCATAAAAATTATGTATAAGATGCTATATCTTTCACTACAAACAGAAGAAGCCGTTTTTGAGCCTCAGCGTATGCAATAAACATCAAGTTTATTCTACCAGGAATTTTCACAATGTACTCTTATGCTATGGAATATGGCAACTTTGCCACTGTACACCTTGCATATCCCTACTTATCCCAAGATGCTTTAGTTGTTTGCCAAGAGGATGGCTGCAGTTTTATTCAACTGAAATGTATTTATCAGCATATCTTATGTTTCAGAACCACAGAACCGTGCAATATCTGCAGTGGTCCCTTCAGAGTAGTTTATTCCCATCCAAAACACAAGGAGACCCTTTTGTGGCAACAGGGGCAATATACAGCATGTTTAATTACTCTGGGAATCATGCGTCCTAGTGAGTGCTATAGGGTCGTAATAGTGGCCGGCGATCTATGAAACTTACAGTTTCCATAGACTCACAGATTTAAATCCTGTATTCATGACACTCCCCGAGATTTCCACCTCCCTTGCACTTCAGTGAAGACAGATACCTGCCACAGACTCCCCAACAAGCACTGATGTGACCTCGTAGGGAGGCCTCCTATATGGAATAAGATTAAAGGAAATACAAATCTATTCCTCTATAATAAAAAGGAGGCAGAACTCCATCTAGGGACTGCCATCAAACCACTGAAGGTGCCACTCCATGTTCTCTGGGAAAACATTTGTACTTAGCATAAAGACAGGGGGTTCACCCCACCCACTGACACTAGTTGAGAGTCTCTGAGCTCAGTTTAAGGTAGAACCTCAGAATCACAGAACGGCTGGGGTTGGAAGAGACCTCTGGAGATTATCTAGTCCAACCCAACTGATAAAGCAGGGTCACCAGAGCAGATGGCAAAGGAATCGTGACTGGAAAAAGGCACACACCTCCAGAGAGAAACCTGCCCCATCTTACGCAGCCGGGTACATCCCATGGGACGACTAGTTCACAGGGACACCCATCTCTCTCCACCAACTACAGCAGCCACTGCGATGACTTGTTAGCTCAGCCTTCGGCAACTGAGAGAAAGTGGGATGAGCTGGTTCAAGGCAACTGAGTACACACAGTATCTTTAGCAATAATTCGATTGCCTCTTCTCTACCATGGGGTAGAGAACAGGAGGCGCAGAACATACAGCAGGTCTCTACAGCCTTTTTATAGGTGTAGGGCAACGTGGCAAAAGACAGGGTGCGGCCGATGTGTTGTTTCTGTCCCAAAACCCAACTTCTGTGCAAGATCAAGTTCTTCAGCGTGGGCAGGGACCACCTAAAACACTCCCTAGCGACTAACAAACTTCTCCTGGCCCACTGGCAAAACCTGAGCCCAGCAAGCACCACACTGCCCAGTCCACACATGAGTAGGGTGGGAAAGACAATTCTTTCCTCTGCCCGCCTCTTCCCCCAGTGTACTGAATGAGCAGGCCAGAATTTTTATCTTTCCACTGTAAACTATAATACCTGGTTTAAAATTATATTACAAGCCATTAATACAAACGGAGGGTTTGGGAGGATTTTATAACCCACAAGAGATGACACTCATAGGTTATGATGTCATTCAAACCACTTGATAATATATTGTACTAGCTTGCAACATTCCAAAAGCAGCTATTAAACTAAATATAGATGAGGAACATGTTGCTACAACAACACAAAATATTATGAACGGCAGTTTTCAGAAATATATGGCTGCAAACCTGATTTTTATTTACTTGTTTAGTCACTTTTTTTCATGTGGGGTAAAAACAACTGCTTCGGTCCTGTGATGGAGCTTACACTATGGATTGAATTTAAAATCACCACAGTGAAAAAAATAAAAGGCCAATCAAACACTGAGGTAATCCTAGAAAAAAAATACATATACACGTTTGATGTATGTAAACTACAACAGTTTGAGACAGAAATAAATCAGTCCTGGCCATTTAAGGTAATTCAGCTGCATTACCTTTCTTTTCATACCAAACTTAAGAGCAATAAAAAGAGAAAATGTAAATACTAGTTCCTACACTTTTGTAAGTCACTATTATCAAAATAGAGTGCTTTAATTATATTTCGAGACTAGGGTATGGGCTGGGTGACAAGATTTATGGGAGGTCAATGCGAGCAATAACCATTTTTCTTCCCAATGAAAAATAATACCATCAACGGGAGTTGTTAAGAACTATTAAAATTGCTGAATTTAAATGCTTCTGTAGGATACTTAATCAGAGACATTTGGTCATTCTGGTTTGAGGTAAAGATATAAACCAGTTACCAGAGTCATGATGATGATTTTGATTATTTTAAATTATTATTTTATATTATTATTATTTATAACTGCCCTGTTTTCAGGGTATTTCAGCCCTGTATTATGAAGGGGTTGATCTTAGCCAAATACATCCTTCTCCTAAAGGGCCTAACGTTTCGGAAAACAGCCCAAGAAGGCTGTGCCTCCAGGCTTTCCTAGAAAGACTTTACAGAAAAGTAGAACAAAACCACTTCAAATGGTGCAGGAAGGAAGGAAGGATCCCTGACAAACAGATTACACCAGTGGACTCAGACATCTGATTTACCAGGTTAGCAAAGCGAGGGTCCCTTCATGGCCAGGTATGAAGCCCACAGCTGGAGTCAGGAGGACAAATCCCATTTTCAGCAGCGGGCACAAAGCCTTATCTTCCAAATCCAGCAAAACTCCTCCTCACCCACACAAGTCCCACAGGGGATTTAAAGGGCAGCATTTGACCCAGAGTCCCAAACAGGAGTATTGCCCAAGTAAAACAATGTGGAGTATTTAGCAGGGACCTGAAGCACCAGAGTCTGGTGTCTTGGATTTAGTGTGGAACACAACAAAATCCACCTTTCTCAGCTGAATGTGGCAGCCTGACATGAACTGGCCAACACAGGGCACTGCAAGGCATTTTTTTACAGTACAGCGGAACATTCTCTCTTATAATTAAACTTTTGAACATGTTTTAATACAAAAGTAATAGATGGTTTTCTCATGAGCTCTTGCTTAAAGCCTTGTTTATAATAAATATTTATAAGTATTCATAAATAAAATATTAATTGCTTAAAATGACATGTGGCGCTACACGTCCAAGGAAGGCTGGGCTACATGATGCGATCTCAGTTTGGGATTTGTGAACTCAGAGGCAGCGGGAGTGCTGTGAATAATCCCTGCATCAAGACCTTCAATATGAGTCGAGGAAAAGTAGTAAGTAAAGAAGCTACACCAAGGGACAGTATTTCCCTACCTGTAAAGCCATAGAAATGAGAAATGACAGTGATCTGGACAGAGAATTGTACTTGGAGATTCACGGCCTTATAGGTCTATGGCTGACAGAGCTACAAGTTGGGGTTCTGACGACAATGAGAGAAGAAATAAACCATTGAAGCCAAGGGATCAGCTAACATTCTGTTTTCTGTTCACAGCGTTGCATCGACATCTTTTGGGAGAACAGATCAGTTCGAGAATTAGAGTCTGGATACAAGGGGCCTAGCAGCTTGCTACTGACTTCATATCAAGACTGTCCCATGTTTTGTCACGTCACGGAGTGGTAAGCACATCCCAATGCCAAAGCGCCCGCACAGTTTGAGCAGGGACTGAGTGAAACACTCAGTGGGTTCCTTCAGAGAAAAAGGAAACTCCAAACACTATTACTGCCTCACTTAAATGTGTATATCGTCAACCGTGTTCTTCAAAAGCACTCACTGTTTGGCTAAATCTGCTTTCCATGTCACGAGAGCAGACGGTATTTCAAATGTAGTTACTAATTGAACCCTATAAAATAGACCTCTCTATCTAGGAAAAAACTTCACGTGCAGACAAGCATATCATATCTCAATATCACTAGTTTTCATCAGCAAAATATTCCAGAGGCCTTCACTTTACTATTTCACCTCTGGGTTGCTCAAAAGAATTAACCCTATGTACACTGTCTGCCAAAAAGAAACCAAAACCACATTTTCCTTTCTTTTGTTCCATCCTAGTTGTAAGTATTCATCACAGGCCATAGGCTTGGTCTGAAAGAATTATGGTCACACAATACTCATGACAGCTGGAGGAAAGCACCACGTTCGGATACAAATAACTAGTGTGGTAAGGTCCACAACGCACCTTCAAAGAGTGCCAGTGTCAATTACCCCCGCGCCTCTCCAACAGCTTCTGACGGGGCAGGGAGAAAGGACCAGATTTAATCTACTTAAAGCTGGACAAAGCACTAGAGAATATACTGGACGGGAGTAAAAAAATCTGCGTCGGCAAGGATGAGATGATCTAATGCAGAAGAACTTTTCCGTCTCTGATTTTTATGATTCTCTGACACACATTCTACAAATAACGAGTCTAAGGAACAATTGTGAACACTTCTTTGGATCTAATCGACAAATAGTATAACAAGTATTGAAGTTAATTGCATAGAAGGGGTACGTACAAACTGAAATAACAACAAAACAATTGAAACAAATAATTTTACTGCCCCTATCTGGTAGTCTGGAGGGTTTTCTATCTGGAAAGATTCTTCCTCTTGAATTAATCTCTTTACATATGCTATTCTTGGTGGAATAAAATAGGAGAGAACCACACAGAGATCCCAATATTTGAGGTCATTATTTGGGGTCAAACTTTCCACGCAGGCAGCCAAAACACAATCCATCATCATGATCTATTTGCCTTTAATAAACACCTGAAACTGCAAACAGGCCTTCTCAACAGTCTGTTGGAGTGAAAGGGCTGACCGAGAGGGGCAGCTGACAGGATGCTGGTGAAGAACATGAGTCGCCGTGTTGAAGTCAGTGCAATGACTAAGCTGGACATAGAACTAAGTAGCTTGTGGAACTGGTGATCCCGTATAGAGGCATGGGATTTGTCCAAGTAAATGGCAAAGTTCTTGAGATAGTTTAGAATTTGACCTCTCGGTCTACTTTGCTTCATGGTGTAAGCCAGCCATCGACTCCAGTGGCCTTACACCTGACCTGAACATGACCTGACGGCAGCTAAAACTTTTGCTGAAGCTTTCTTGAGGTCCACTGTGTTGCTGGAAGGTGTGGTGATATATGCAAGCTAGCAATTAGCTTTTGGGCTAACTAGGTCAGTTCATTGCCACTTACTGACTAATAAAATCTTGCACCACATATTGCAGCCTCACAAAGCTATTACTAGTGACAAGAAACCACATTATTACATGCGGTCATCTGCAAACCTCAAGGAAGATTTCTGGGAGGAGGAAGCTGCTGTTTAAAGAAGTATCAATGAGTACATCCAGACTAATATCACTCCTTTTATGTACATCATGCCTGCTTCTGTGGTCGAGAATTCTTTTCTTTACACTATGCAAAAAGGAGTTTGGTTAATGGCTTGTGTTTGTTGAAGGGATGTGATTAGCATACAAACAGTTGATATTCAGAGGCATCTGTATTTAATCAAACTGGGAAAATAAACCAGAGACACACTTAAATCCCTATTATCACCTTTTCAGACATCTCTGAACTCAAAGGTCTGCACACTCAAAGCTGGTAGGATCCCACCCCAGGGAGCGAGGTGAGGACACTTGGTTGTCCCCACTCTCCCACCTCTTCTCCGTGAGCAGCACCACAATGCCAGACCGACACCACTGAAGCACAAGGTTGTTTCTCACAACACTATTTTCAGGGCAACATGCACAGAAGGAGACTGGGTAAGACATGTGACCGAAATATTAATGCCTTCCACCCTCTCCCTGGTATCACCATGAATGTAAGTCAAGTAGAAAAACAAACAAACAAACCAGAAAAACCATGACAGGGTGGAAATATGTTGCTAAACTAAGATAAAACTTTAAAAGCTTATTAAGGAAACCTTCTCAAATATTTTGTGGAGTAAAGGAGTATTGGGATTGCCAGAACTGTTGGTGAAAATATTTTCAAATAATTGACACAAAGAAAAACAAAAGGAAACTGCAATTTTGTACTCTTTCTTCATCTTCCTTCTTAAGTACAAAATTCAGCTTTGAGATGATGCAACATATGCAGAGAAAAATATTTTTTAAATCCACTAGTTCTAATCCTTCATTACCTGATTTTATATAATGCTATTTTAATGCCATGGTAACTTTGTCAAGCTATAGAGAATACGCTTCAAGAACTGACCTCTTTAGAAATTTCACACAGAATTTTCCTTTGCTGTCTTCACTTGATATATATTGTCTTTGTGATACTTCCCCTGAAACCACAACTAGCTAAAGCAAACTCACTCTGACAGAAGGATTTTTGAAGCTGTTATTTTAATCTTAAGGTTTACATACCTGTCAGAGGATAGCACGTTCCTAGCCTTTACTATTGTTCACAGATTCTTTTTTTCCAAAGTCTACACATAGGTCTCAAGGGTTCTTGCTCCTCAAGGCAAATTACCTCTGAGTGTTCAGGTTCACCTCCAGCTCCGTGTTTTTGACTTTTCATATGCCTCTTTGTTTGTGGTTTTCTTCCTCACTTTTTCTTAATTTCAACTCCTGACCAGGACCCTTAAAGGAAAGAAGAAGGACACTTAGATACCATGGTGATGGGTGACCTTATAAAAACACAGACAAATAGACAGGGGTATTGTAATGTTTCCTTCACACTGTTTGACTGTGCTACAGCTGGGTGAAAACATTTGTTCTACAAATAAAAGAAAACCTTTCAAACATTATTTTGGCCCTGGTCTTGTTCCCAGTTATGTAGCTGAAGATAGGGCCTGTGTCCTCATGGGCCCTTCACCTGGTCAAGAACTGAAGACAAACTAGTTAATGGAGAGGTGTCAATACAGCTGATTGATTGATTCTTCCATACAATAGATGATGTGGTGCATCAGGAGCTTTGGTTCAGGCAAATTATTCTGGGATTTCAAAACCATAACCCCACCTTTTAGTCTCTCCAGACCTTGAACATAGTGATTTCGTATCATCATTACAATATATTTGAAAGCATGTTTGGTGCTTTAGTTCAGACTGTTTCAGAAAACAAAGGGAAAACCGGAAAAATTTGTTTAAAGGAGGAAAAATATGTTTAAGTTTTATACTATGTTTAAACTATGTTGAAAAGTTTACTAGCTTAAACTATGTTAAGCAAACATGTTTAAGTTCAACACCAACTGCAATGATATAAGCATCTTCTGAAGTGAAGCTGTAATATAGTATTAGGACCTCAAGGATCATTTAAAGACCCATGCGTCATTTCTCTCAATTCTACCAAGAAGCTTTTAAAAATCTTACATATACAAATATATTTTTGTCCATGCAAATAAACATTATTTCAGCAGGCAATCTTACTCTTTCTCCTTTTAAAGACCTCAAATGAGCAAAATCTCTACAAGCCGTTATTTTTCTGGGACCAAGAACAGGATACTGCAGCTCCAGTGCTTTGGAAAATAATTCATCTGCATTGTCCACTTGGAGCCCTGAAGAGGAAGGAATCGGGGCATCAAGAGGCACAGCTCGTGACAGCCTACAGACTGCAAAAAGGAGGTTAAAAAAGGCAAAAAAAGGACCAGACAGAGAATCACAGAATCATAAAAGAAGCAGAAGCTGAAGGAAAAGGGTAATGCTGTTTTCTCTGAGAGAAATACAGAGGGAATGCAGCAGGGCTATTCTGCAATGTCTGGAGCTAAGGAGATGAGCCAAGTAATGGCCCTGTGAAACACAACCAGAAATTCAGCCAGAGATGGCATTGATTTTTTTTTCCTCTCCTGTCCCCCCGGCACAGAAGATATATGTGTTTAGATCAACTCATGCCCTTATTGAGTCTTGAGCAGAGAAGGGTCTGACTCAAGCACTTTTCATGCAGTCTGCAGGATTCCTATGTGCACTCTGGTCAGATTACTGGGATAAATTAAGACCCAGCCTCTGCCCTTAACCTATAAGACAATTCGCCCCCATTGTATAAAGTGATTTAAAAAAAACCCCACAAAACTAGATCCAAGAGACTTGCAACAAATCTTCCTAACTGCTAGGTTAACACTGCGTGTGGTGTTTGTATGACAGATCATGAGGGGAGGTGACAGACTTCCAGACCTTGGCTGAGAAGTAAGATCAGCTGGAGGTAGATGATTTCTGTCAATAGGTGAGCTTCATGCAGCCAGAAGAGTGATGACCTGAAGCTATGGAGGGGTTTTTATTTTCTTCTACTATATCTCTGTGTGTGCATGTTCAGGTATTTTTTCTGATCACAAAGCAGCAGAAACAGACAGTGGTGTTTAAAGGCGTGAATTACAAATGTCTTCAGTCTGCTGGAGGAGATGGAAAAACTGATTATGTGGAATTTGGACAGTGGGAAAGACACCTGCCCAAGATGCAGTGTTCCTCCTGACCTAGCCCTGTCCTCATCTTTCATCTCACACACACTACATCGACCCCTGCCTCCGCTCTGCACACACTGCCAGTCTCCACCACGCATTTGTCAAACCTTCCGACGAGCACCTTCTGTGTCATGCCAGCCCCTGGGCACTGGATCAGTTCCCTGTAAAAAATCCACAAGGTCAGCAGCTAAATTATCCTGCACTATCTCCCTCCTCAAAAGCAAACCCTGCTGTGACGCTTGGGTGGCACGGGACATTGGCAAAGCAGTTAGTGCGCTAAGGTGGCTGCTGAGGACACCGGCTGAGCTCTGCTGTCACCCCTCGGGGATCCCCCACTTGTTCAATATTCACCCACACTTGTATTTGGGCCTCAGCCTCGACATCTGCATCGCTCTGTAGATGTGGCAGTCCACATTGGGTGTGTGCTGGCTTTGGGGATGTTCTTCAACCACATGCCTCCCTTTGCTGCAACAGGCAATTCCTGATTCACACCCCGGTGTAGAAAAACAAAGACAATCAGACAATCTCCCAAGAAGCAAGTGATAAGACAAGAGGAAATGGCCTCAAGTTGTGCCAGGGGAGGTTTAGATTGGCTATTAGGAAAAAATTCTTCACGGAAAGGGTTGTGAAGCACTGGAACAGGCTGCCCAGGGAAGTGGTGGAGTCACCATCCTTGGAGGTGTTTAAACAATATATGGATGATGTTCTTAGGGACATGGGTTACCGCCATAGTGAGGTTATGGTTGGACTCGATGATCCTGAGGGTCTCTTCCAATTGAAATGATTCTATTCTATTCTATTCTATTCTATTCTATTCTATTCTATTCTATTCTATTCTATTCTATTCTATTCTATTCTATTCTAGGGCTGTTCCACCATTCCACTGGCACCCTTGCTATCCTGCTGCAGTGAACTTTTCCTCTGGAGTCAGTTCCTCCTCTTAACTTAAAGCTGCTGCAACCCTGCTTTTCTCATAAGACCTTCTCTGTTCAACAAATGCATTTTCAATTCGTTGAGCAGCCCACAGAAGGAGAGAGGCCTATGCATAATATTCATTATATGCAAAAATTAGCTTGCCCCCACAAGTCCAACATACAGCGAATGACTCATCTGGAAGGCTTGGGCTCAACTGACGACACATAAAGACTAAACTGTGTTAAGGTTAATGAACTTCAGGATGATGATTTATACTAAAGAGAACATAACACTTTATGGCAGCTGAGACAACGTTCACTCCTTTTCATTACTTTCCCGAGGACAACCTGCATTAAAAAAAAATAGTCTGACACAAAGAGCTGTTGACAAGCATACAAAATGGAGCATAAATACTACCTACTATCTGTAGCTACACCCAGGAGACCTCCTCAGAGTGTTTGAATATCCCCTGCTCTTTACTCACTGTAATAAGCGAAACGAGCTCTCTTAAGTCAAAAGTGAAACTGAACTTGACACCCTTTGTATACCTGCTGCTGAAGCCAGAATGTCAGCTTCTTCCACCCCTTTAACATCATTGATGCTGCTGACCTGCCCAGAAAGAGCGTTAAACCTTAAAAAAATAGAAAAAAATAAAAAATTGAAGGTTTGAAATTCTCTCTATAGATACAACACATTCCAAGAGCTAATTAATTGCTGCTGCTACTTACTGAAGGAAAGAGCCAAGAGCCATGTGTTTGTGCTATTCGTGTTTTTGATATGAACATCTGATTTTGTTGTTGTTGATGAGGAAATGTTTAGGAAAGGGCATCAGAGCACTTTGCAGCATGGCTGACTATATGGCTCCCTACTTGTTTGCTCTTTTACCTGCTACCTGCTGAAACCTGACAGACGTTCCGCACGGAGCTACATGAGCCCTGCCTGCCTGTATGACAAACACCCTTTCTTCAAGATCATATTTTGTCTGCGCCTTCTCACATCCTTTTGTGTTTGTGAGGAATGTTACAACAAACATGTCTTCTGTGGAGAATATCTCTGCAAACACTGGCTTGAAGACTGCTCAAACAAAAAATAATGGAAAAGCACACCCCACATAGATTTTACATGTGTAAGAAATAAGCACAACAGAAACACACGCCGCCAGGCTTTTCTGTCACATGCACCGCAGTCCCAGCCCCCAAATGCCAGTTCTGATCTGCTGCTGCACTCTTCCGACATGACAACAATCTCCTTTTTCTTGGTTAGCGTTCAAGAACTGCAGTACTAATTCCTCCTGCTTGCAGTGCCAATAACTGCACTGGAACTAGTCCATGGAATGAAGTGAATCCCATCTATTCTATTTTTTTAAAGACATCAAAATCCTAACATTTATCTTTCAAAATATCAGCCTGGGTTTCCAGAAGATGAAGAGCTATCTTCAGGCAGTGTCGGTCCATTAGAGTCTCTCTGACCTTTGGACTCGCTTCCCCCACAACAGGGACACCCAAGGGCAAACACTAAGGGCAACAGCCAATGATTCAGGATGTCCTCTAGCAGCGATCTTACACTCTGTAAACAAATGACATTATTAACATGCCCAGTAGAGGCTTGGTTTTGGCTCGTTCTCCTTCTTATTTGAATTAATTTCCAAATAAGACCATTTGTGACCTTTATCTGAAGCTGCATTATGTAAGCCAATGCTTGTGCAGGCCCGTGTCTATATTCCAGGGTAGACGACACCAGGAGCTAAAAGGAAGAAAGTAGGTTTCTGCTCCAAAACAAAGTGAAAACAGGAGATGCCTTTAGACAAATAAATCACAATTTCAAGTCAACTGCAACAAGGGAAGAGGGGATTTTCTACAGCAGAAAAAAAGGGTCCACCATGAAGCCAGAAAAACTCTAGATCTGGCTCATCCAGAGCAGGTTTCTGCTGTTGCTTTTTCTGGCAATCACAGAATGGTTGGGACCTCTGGAGATCATCCAGTCCAACCCACCCAACCAAAGCAGCTTCACCCAGAGCAGATCACACAGGAAAGTGTCCAGGCAGGTCTTGAATGTCTCCAGCGGAGGAGACTCCACAACCTTTGCTGAGATGCAAATGAAACAACAGTTGTAATGCAGGCTGTAAAGATCCTGAAGACCTCGCTCCAAACACCAAGTGACTGTCACAAAAGTGACTGACAGTTTAGTCAAGACTTAGATATTTTTTGCTTTGTTTGCATTGCTGTGATTTCCGCTTCCCCCGTACAACAGTGAACCATGATGAAAGGAGACTGGGAAAGACATTCTGCACAGGACACCCAACACCCCAGTTATCCCAAACTTCTGTAAAACATTCAATTCAGTGATTACAGCAAAGAAACTTAATTACTAGATAATGGCGGCATCCTGTGCAAGTTCATCTCTAGCGGGTAGAGCCAGGCTTTAAAGTGCAACTCTGCTGCTCAGAGGTATCAGCTATTTGTCCCCCAAACACCCAGCGAGTGAAGGCTCGATGTGGTGCATTTCTAATGACCTTGCCGTTGCTCTTCCTGCTGTAGCATGGACTACTGCTATAAATTTGGTTATCTCTCTCTAAAATTTGATTTGTTCTCAGTTGAACAGAAGCAGAGGATTTCCCAGCTGAGTTACACATTACGGGAAAAAAGTGTTCCCTTTTGGGTTTTTCAGCCTGCCATATTTCAGTGCGCTTGACTCTCCACTTCTTGTTTTGTGCTGCCTTCACATCCTTTCTTACTCGCTCCATTCTGAGGAGAAAACATTTCATCCTTTTCCATCTGCCATTAATTATTCTCCCTACTCTAAACAGAAACTACTGTAACTCTCCAGTATCCTTACAGAGCTGGAGTGCCCTCTGTTACCTATAGCAATGCAATCCATGCGTCTGCGAACCTCTGATTTATGTATTTGTGTGCAACTTACCTCTTCCCTACTGAACAGTCTTGGTTAATCATACTCAGCATTACACAGCTCCTTTTCTCATCCCAATAATTAGATGTTCAACTAGATTCTAATTGAAAAGGCACAATTTTCACAGGAAAAATCCTCTTAATCTTCTAAAAGGCCTTGGTGGTAGGTATTGCTCAGACACTCTATCGACTAACCCTCTTTAAACAGAAATACTACAATATTTCAGAAGCATTTATAGATGTCTGAGTTTCCAAATGCTGTTGAGCACCTTCATAGGTGTTTCATTGGAAAAGACACAGGATTTGGCAGGATCAAGCCCTGAACAGACAGAGAAGAAATAGAAGCCCATAGAAGGAATCACAGAATAATTATAGAATCTCAATTGAAAAACGTTTTTTCTGTGAGGACCATTTATTCTTAAATATGAGAAAATGATCACATAGAAAATAGAGATCTAGTAAGAAATGATAAAAGTGAACTTTTCCCCAATTGATACTGGCATTATCTGGTTCTTTGCTGACAGAGAGTTTTGCTCCACAGGAGAACAAAGAAATAGCTTAAAAATATATATATATATATATATCAGCAGTATGCTAAGGCAGTAAAAGGAAATACTTAAATTACAGCCTGTGTGTGATACTTTCTGCCCACATGCGTCAGTGAAACAGTCAACAGGACTTGGGCAACGACAGACGCTTGTACATAATGAATTGAACAGTAGGCACAGTAAAATAAATCCTTTGAGGTAGGACATAAAGCATGGGAGGTTTAGCTGAGAATTAGGCAGATGTGTCCCCACGGCCAGCGACAGGAGGAGCATGGCTCTGGGAGCCTCTGCTTGCGGTGTTTGGTCCGTGTTGTGCCCCGAGTTTCCCCCCAGAGCACCTGTGGACCTTGCTGGTCTGGCACCATGGCGCTCAGTTTCCTGAGAGCGGGCCAGAAGTGTTCACGTGCAAACCCCGCGTGGGTGAATCAGCTTTTGTAATGTTATTTTAACCAAAAGAAGACACGAGGGTGAGGTATGTGCTCGTGGGAGGGAAAGGGGGTTGGTGTGGGGGGAGGACAGAGAGAGAGAGGGAAAAAAACCCCCACATTTTGACTAGAAGCCCTGTCTGTACCTTTTCACTTAGTGACTTAAATACACAGATGACTATAGCTGAGGGATATTAAATATGAATCCTACACAGTGCATTTTTAGGAGATATAAAAATCCGACATACTGTAGAATTTATAGCTTCCTCTCCCTCCCCAAAAAAAAAGAATAAGGAAAAAAATTCTACTGGTAGAACATATAAATTTTGCTGAGGCTCTAAAAGGTGTCATAAAACCTCTCTGCCACAGATACAGTTGGTGTTGCAGTAGGTATTTCTATAACGCAGATTTGTAATAATTTGGGTTTTGTACATTGGGTGGTAATACTGCGGTGCTTTAGGCAATATGCCTATAATATCCAACACAACAGAATGCCTGTTGGGTCTCATTTCATGTATATAAATTATATATAATCTGAACAAACATGAATGGTGGGACCCATATATAAACAGTCTTAATATTTCAACACCTGCATTTCTTTACGAACCTGGGTGGTTAGAAAGGTGGTTGCAAATGATTATTTCTTTACCAAGTTCACATGGAGTAGTTTGCTCAGTTTAATAATAGTCTATCTTGTTCAGGCTGAACAAACTGGTCCCTGTGGGGAAAAAAAAAGGGGGGGGGGGAGTAATAAATCAATAGCCCAGATGTAATCTTAGGTGTCTAGAATGCAGAGAGGGATTTTGGAGCATAATGGCACTGGTTGTCTATTGTCATTCAGACATGAGCTGCATCAGAAAAGGGCTTGTGGGAACGTGATAAGAGTTGGTCAAAAGTGGGCCATAAATCAAATGCAGGCAGTATTCTGCTGATTTCACACACACGCTCACTGGGAAAGGAAAAAAAAAATAAAAAGATAGAAAAGAAAAGGTGATAGATCTGCAATTTACTGCTTATCACATCTGCTAGAAGTTTCATAATACAAAAGCCTGACCTTCAGTGAATAAACACCCTAGTTGACTACCTGCTTCTGCCTAGAAAATATGGCACTTGAGCCTCCTAGAGCTCAGAAATGCGGCTACGAAAATGATGTGACATCTTCAGGTTTAACAAGCTTCTTTTTGTTGCCAGCTGTTGAGTAGCTGTCACTTTAGTTACTAGTAGCCACTTTAACTTCAGATGCACAGTGTTTATTGAAAGGAACTAGATAGTCATTCAAAGACACTAATAGCCTGTAGGGAAAATATAGTTCATAGCACAAGGATTATGGCAAGAGCAATGTGCACAGCTCTTTGACTTACTCTTATGTTCTGCTTCTGCCTAAAAGAGAAAATAAAAACTAGCAGTAACAGCACATTAATTAGAGAGAGGTGTCCATGCTGCAATACAGGTACCTCTGCTGGGATTCCAGCCACATCAACAGGTGACGGGTGCTACTCATTTACTTCAGCTTTCTCTAAGGGTCATTTGTCAATTTTAACCTTGATTTGGACTCATGCGTCAAAGCTCTGGCAACAGCTATTTCTTTAAATATTGCATATTAGTTATTTCAAGACCAAACACTGCAAACTGTTTTTTCCAATTTTCACACTGATTGCTGTATCAATGTAGTTTTTTGCCTGATGTTTCATCTGTTTTCAGTCATACCTTCCTAAGGACTTACTGCAGATATACCTAGAGCTCAAGTTAAGGTCCTGACCAAATTACTGTATTAGAGGAAAGATTCTAATAACGTGAGTTGGCAAGCTAAGCCTTTGCTCCTCCACAAGCCTCAGAAATAGAAGACAAATCCATACTCCACCCCAGTATCATAAAAAGGAGAAAGGGTAGGAGATTAAAACAAAGGCCCCAAATTAACAGAGGCCTTTCCCAAGGTGCTTGCACCTCATCTTGCCCGCACTGGTCTGTCAGGCTCCCAGTCCCTCAGAGTAAGGGTTGTCTTGGCTTGAGACATTTTCTGCAGCACAAGAATAATGCTTGAGAACAATGAACTGGACACTAAAAAGATGGTGCAGAGTAATTTGAAATGTCTATTGCCCAGACTTTGTTACGGCAACTTTATTGTTCTCTGGGAGAAATCTGCCCTTGCAGGTTCAGGGTCCAACCCGCCAGTGCACAGGTAAACACAGAAAGAGGGAAACGGTGGCATATCTGGTAGATCACTCATGAGGGGACCCTTTGCAAGTTAAACTACCCACAGTATACAACCAGCACAGGGTGTGCATAAGACAGTCCTAGCACTGCAATTCTTCCCTCAGCTGAAGGGACTTGACTTCCCTCAGATGCCCCACAGAAGCAAACTTTACTTTTCCTTGCTCAGCTGCGGTGACTTTGGTTCATTATCATGCCTAACAGCAGCTGTTAGTGAGAAGACAAGAAGGGTCACAGCCTGTTCAGCACTCACTCCTCGCAACCTGGAAGTAGAATTAATGAAAACATCTCCGGTTTTGATCCTAGCGCAAGTTCTCTGCACGCTTGCTGGTCTGCTTGCCACTGCTGTGCGGGCTCTGCTGTCGGAGAGGACAACGGTTATCAATCACGTCAGAGCGCTTTAACAAGCCAAGCGAGCTACAAACACCTCGCAGAATTTATGTCACTGGGGAAGAGTCATTAATTTGGATTTCCAGCTTCCTGCTCAGCCAAAATTAAAAAACAAAATATTGAATATAGAGTCACTTGATTTAACGCACACAAATAGGTAACTGAGTATATATCTGCTGACCTTCCCTAAGAGAAAGGGCATAAATATTCCGGCTTGGTTTTACAACCCAAACTCTTATAATAAGAAAAAAGCAATTTAATTATTATATATGTATATTTGTTCATCTTGCTTTGCAAGGAGAGAAATTGATTCCTTTGTTAAAAATTATGTTTGGAAGGGGGAAAGGACTTTAATTTGTATAAAGTGCATTCCAGGAATTAACATTCTCCCTGTTTGAAGGAGAAAACTGTGCCATTAGATTTCATGGGTATTAGAAAGGTTGTAGGGTTATTTTGGTATGGGTTTTTTTTAAGCGGGGGAAGGAGGTGTTAATCAAGATTGTTAGTGAGGGGCAGGAGGAAATGTTTGATTTTGCAAAGCTTTACCATGCATGTGTGCACCCTCATTTGTCTTTGTGTTTGCCATGTACATCGATGCACGCGAATAGGTCTACAGTGTTATTCTGATAGACTAGGGGTAGCAATAGCAAGACTCTGCTAGTGTCACTCTAACCCTCCCAATTGCACATTAAAATTAGCAAACCAAGTCATTTTGTTCCATGCACAAACTGTAAATCCCTACCCTTCCCACATACAAAATGTTTCCTTCTGAATCACTTAAGTCAGGGGTGTCAAACGCATTTTCACCGGGGGCCGCATCAGCCTCACGGTTGCTGTCAAAAGGCTGAATATAATTTTATGACTGTAAAACTGTAGGAGTAGTTACGTTTATACAGTCCTAAAATTACATTCGGCCTTTTGACGGCAACCGTGAGGCTGATGCGGCCCCCGGTGAAAATGCGTTTGACACCCCTGACTTAAGTCCCACATTTTTCCAAACACAGACCCTCCCTACCAGCTTCCTCTCTTATCTTTGAACGTCCCCACCCCTTCTCCCTCTCATCACATGTAGCATCTCGGCTGAATGATCTCAGGACAACTCCAGACACCTATTCCTTTGTCCTTCTGAACCAGCTTCAGTGAGGTTTGGTCCGGCTTTCTTCTTCTTCGACCCTTGTCTTCAGAAAGTTACCCAGAAAAATGAAACGCCTCCTATACATGTATACTGGAGTACTTCACCCATTTTCAAGCCCTAATAGTCAGAGGGACCAGCTGAAAAACTCCTTTCCCCAAACAACAGGGACATGCTAATCTTGGCAATTCTCCGGCAAATTCAGCTGGGGTCCCTTTTTTGCTAGAACAAGATCTTGACTGCATTTTACTATTCAGCAGCTTGCACTGAATTAAAAGAGAATAAAAATCTACAAACCATATGGAGGAAACACGGATTAATCGGTGTAGGAAGCTCACGTTATGCGTACGTGCTTATTAGAAAAAGGCTGAATTAGAAACACTGCTTAGCTGAAACAGCTGACTCATGTTGCTACAGATTGAATCGAGTCAAAAGTACTCTGGGGCTAATGGAAATATGTCGTTCTCCCAGTCCTAAGCCAAGAAATCTTTATGTATTTATCACCAGCTTGCGTCCTGCACAAAAACCTCAGTTGAAAGTTAATTGCTCTGAATCTCTCCAAGGCTTTGGGTTGGCCTGGCAATCCTACCTCACAGAAATTCAACAGATGTCCCTATGTGAAGCTCTTTGGGCTGGTGCTACGCCCTTACATGCAGGAGTCACTTTGAGGCAAAATAAAGAGAAAGAATGATCAAGAGGTGGAATGACTGTGAAACGCAGAGCAGCTCACAAAAGGGAGCTTAAAGAGAGCTCTTCCCAAGAGGAAGGAGAGGATAATTAGAGTTTAGTGAGAGTCATTCTCTTCCCTTTCAATGCAACTCATAAGGGATATGTGTTGATTATCAAATAAAAGAGAATAATGCATTGCTGAGAGACTGTGCAAATATTCATTTGAAAATGTTTACACTACAAATTTAGCTCATTTCCTGCATATCTATGCAGAGATGGTAATTTCCTCAGATTCAAAACTCATTGAGAAGCAGGGGAAAATGCTCACAGAAATGCTAGCACATTCAAAGGGATCTCTAGCAGCAGCCCAAACATTTTGTTCTCTGAATCCCCTCCTCTCCAGCTTTCATTCTGTAAAATGGTAATAGCCCTTATACACTTCAAGGTTTCAAAACCAAAAGCAATTGCAAAATGTTTTCTAGCAAAAGATTCTAAAGCAAATTTTGCACATGAAGTTATGAAAAGGAGAATGTTCCTGTCTCAATCCTAATATTAAATCTGCTTCTAATTGCACATTATTTCAGTTAGTTACAAATTCCAACCAAAGTCATCCAGCAGTCTCAGTTACATCCAGTATTTTCCCCCATCTCACCTCAAGCTCTAAGCTGGCGGTGAGATGTGCACGGGAAATGTAAACTGTTGGACATGTTTCCTGGCAAATTCAGACACATACTGTAAACAGATTACTCTTACCCAATTACTAATTTAAGACTAACTTGTTTATATTTTAATTCTTCTGTAATTTGTTCTTCCTGGAGAACAAATAAGATCTGATCATGCCGTTAACAGCCACAGCTTAATACGCACACAAACGTGCTGGAGATATCCACTTGCTCCACCAACCCCGAGCACTATTTCCCCTTCTCTATCCAGATAACAAGATTAATACAAATAAAAATTATTCTAACGCTCAGTGTAAATAATAGAACTATTTCACGTCTGGACAACGGCTTCCTGAGAGTGCAGGTGCAGGACACGCTTTCAAGCTCTTCGTGACAGCAAGACTTTTGCAGAGGGTATTGAAGGTTATGGCTACACAGAAGAAACACGACTCCAGAGGATGAGAATTTAGAGCTGACATCAGGGGAGTTGTCAACAATGTTGACAGGAAAGCTTAGTTCTGGTATATTTTAACTTCAATCATTCCAACTTCTTCCATGCCTGTTGTAAAAGGCAAAGCGTACTGCAGAGAGCAGAATAAGAGAGTATCAGTGTGGTAGACAAGGTATAGTCACAGTCAGAAAAAGGCCTTCTCCCCAGAATAATGAATTACGGTTTCCAGTCTGCACTCCATAAGTATCTCGTGCTTATTTCAGGTCCTCCAGTGAAAGCACATGGAAGTAAAAAATATTATTGCTGAGTTAGGACAAACAGCCTTACCAGCAGGACAGCATGTTTTGGAGGTCTGCACCATAATGCTTTCAAAGTCCTCTTGAAGACTTCAAAGAACAAAATGTGTGCAGAAAGACTTGACTTGAGCAGCAGCCCTCATTTCCGCCATGTAAAACATTTCACAGTTTGTCTCATTATAGCATTTGTAAAAACACTGTCTGAGAGCAGCGGTGCATAAATGAATTATTTAAGTTTTGCAGCAAATCACCCTGATCTTGTGTGCAGCTCCTTAATGCACTGTAAGTGAGCCCTAGGAGGCAAATCGTAGCAGACAAGGGGTGTAATGTAAACCAAGTTTTATTAGCCACGAAAAGGCACACTACAACATTTATTAAATATCAAAGACGGTGCATTTAAATAAGTTTGATTTGGTAAATAATAGCCAACATTGCATCTATCTTCCCTCGTTCAAAAGGCTTTTTTTCTTTAAAAAAAGAAAACAAACCCACAACATCAAAGCTAAAAATAGCTGTTTATTTTCTTGTCAGTTCTGCTAATCTAACAGGTCCTCTCTATTTTGCAAATAGTTATTTTCAACAAATTACCATGTGTCACAAGCACTTTGCAGCTCTCTAGCCTTAATACTTGCCAGAAGAGCACAAGTGCATCGGTACGTTATCATCGCTCCCTTCCAGCGCCAGCTCCGTGGTCCCCGCTGCCCTCAGCAGTATGGGAAACGCTCCCTTGTCCTGCTCTCAATAAACAGGCCTCAAACATCCCCCGAATATTTTCCTATTTTACGCAGCTGCCTCTTGTGCTGCTAACACAGAGCAGACCTTCCTAACCAAAACTATTTTTGCCAGAGCTCCATATTCAATATGGTACAAAATATAGAAGGCAGCTTAGCAAAGCCTTCTTCTGTACCTCTGCCCTTTTCTTAACTCATTAATCGAACCTGAAGGAAAACCCAAGCACCACTTCACATGCTATACATTTATGACAAAAATTTTCTTTTATCTTAGGTGAAGGAAATAAGTCCAGGTCCAGACAGACAGTAACAATAAAAAAGAATTAAATATACCAAAGTACTCAATGGTCAGACACTCACTGATAAATACTTAATGCTCTGATAGCACAATTTGGGTATTTGTAAAACGCAGCTGATTTCCCTTTGTGTGAGCATCCCCCTTGTTCTCTCTACCTTTCATCTGCTATAAAAAAACCCCAAATTGATAACTTCTTCATCTGCCCTGAATACTGAACAAGGAGGTGCTTAAACTTCCCATCTGAAGCCACATAATCTTGTAGCAACAAAGTCCAAGTCTCCCATCCCTCCCATCACAGGAGGGGGCATAATTAGTGCATCAGGAGTGCAACAGGACTCCTCCAGTGGGTGGGATACGATGGTGGCACAAAAAACAACAAACAAGACACCCAAACACGCAAAGATTTGTTTCTTCTACTCCGAAAAGTTATAGAAGCTTCCTACTACCAATCACTTTTCAGACTTCAGTTCCCTTTCTCAGAAATCACTGGTTTTCTTTGATTTTCTTCTACAACACTGAGAAAGCAGCCAGCTGAAGGTCTAGTACCTGAGAAATGAAGGAAAAACTTGTAATTTTAGGCACAGGACCCCAATTACATCAGAATCATGTGGGAACTCTCACTGAATCTTCTGGACAGTGGGACAGAGACTCATTTGGGTGTGCACAAATGGGTTTGTACAACTAAAAGGTTTTTGTCTCTCACTGGTTTAGGTCAGCATCCCTCACTAAGTAAGCTCTGACTTCCAGATGACCAATATTTGCCACCCCAGCTCTTTCTGCCCTCACCAGGGTTTAGCAGCACAACCAACTATGCTGCTTGTTTGACCAGAAGTGGCAGAATTTAGCCTGAAATTCTGCCTTTTTTCTTTTTACTTCCTCCTTCCTTCTCTTACTAGAAGAACTCAGTACATTACTCTCCTCTTTTTTTTGTGAAGGCCTTTCTGTGAGCAGCTGCACAAACAGGACTAGATAGATACTTTTAAGCTGAAGAAAGTAATAATCTTTTTTCTAACTGGAAACTTCCTATTGTTTTTCTCCTCAGGCATTTACATTTCCCAAAGCAAGAGGGGAAAAAAATCTTGAAACTTCTTTGTTGACTTTTTTCTGCGTCACATTTTTTTTTAATGACTGTCGAGGGTTTAGATTGCGGGGTGACAATAAAACCATGGCAGATGTATTGTTAACCTCCTCTCCTCATCCCCTTCCCACTAAGGACAGGCGATCAGGAGGGAAAGAAGGACAGAGAGAAGAGAGTTGGAAAAATTAAAGATGTTTTACTAATGCTACTAATAGGAATAGATAAAATAATACAAAATATACAAAACCAATCTTGAAAGCCTCAGCAACTGCAGAGCCGGCACTCGAAATCCTGGACTGGACTATGCAGCCAACCGGAGCTGGATTTAGTCTGTCACTAGGCCTCAGTTCGCAGGGACGACTAGTAAGGTCCTCTCCTATGTCGGCCATAAGCAAAAAGGGACAAAAAGGGAAGGGACGAGATACTCATGATCTCCCACTTCTATATGATGTATTCACGTGAATGGGATGTTATACACAGTTGGTCAGTTTCTTGGTCACCTGTTTCTCGTTGCCCATCGCGAGATGTCCATCCATGCTTATCAATAACCTCGCATTCCATTGCTATGTTTACCAAAACATGTATCTGGTTCTCCAGGAAAATGCAGCTAATATGAAGGCTTTAGCTGACAGGCAAATTCACTAAAAGAAAAACTTGTTTTTTAACAAAACCAGGACAATGACCTAGTTGTGAAGCAGGGTAACCCTTTTTGAAGAAAGCATTAACTATTTCTGTGTGATTTTTTAATTGATTATATCTGGAATGGGGTCCACTAGGCAAAGATTTAATAAAATTACACAGTACACAGTAAAAGTAGCAGATAAGTAGGAGGCCTTCTCTGCAGCAGGATGCAACAGATGTTTCAGAGGAATGAGCAAGTTTCACTTACAGTCCAGATGTGTAACATATACAGAGAGAGCAATGGGAACCCAAAGGAAAAATGATGCCACTTATAGCCATCCATGAAGAGATTATTTTCCTATAGAAAGGAGCAATCAAACAGTTGTCCAACTACTTAAAACAAAAGAGATGTTCATCTTTCAGCCATCCGCATTTGAAGAGGTGCTGCTGAAACTGGCCTGGGAATCCAGCACCTGCACAGGGCATATTGGTCAGAGCAGAATTTGCTCCCCACTATAAAACAAGCCATTGCTTTCTATGCCTCATCACCACCAGAAAAACTAAACCAAACCAACCACGCCACTGTTGATGCATGGACACAACATATAGTTACAGAAAAGGCCATTTTTTCCATCTGGGTTTTCTATTCCTCTGCAGTTATATTCTTACTTCTCATACTAAGAACTACTCCAATCAGTTACAAGAGATACAATATTTAATGCTCAAATATTAAATATTTTAAAGTTCAGAAGAAAAGTTCATTAGCAAAGCAAAGTATAAACAAGGAGATGAAAAAGCAGTCATCATAAAATATGGTAATAATACCTTCAATGGCATATCTTGCTGTTGTAATTAACTAGTAATACAGCCCTCCCATGTTTCATAGAGAGTTTTACTGCCTTAATATATAACTGCAGCTCTTTAGCAGAATTAGCATAGCTCAATCATCACCTTCTTTTTCTACCCAGTATGACCAAGACTCATATCTATGCAGAAGTATTTTTAGTTTCCATCTTACAAATCCATCATGCTTTGATAAGTTATCAAAAGAATATCCAAATTACACCACCATGTTCAAGACTTAACTGCTGTGTCATTTATTGTGCATGTTTCCCGATACACAGCCTTGATAGCACACTGAGTCAATAGATATATTTGATAGTTAAATCTGTTATATCTTCTAAGTGACTATTAGACTGCATCAAAGCTGTGTTTTATAAGCAATTTTACAAACCTCTCCCTTTCTCCACTGTTGTTGTTTGCAGAAAATCTGATAACTGCTATCGATTGACACTTTTTTAAAGTGAGCATGAGTAATCACGTCAGATTGAGTTACACTTTCTAAATGCTCCTAAAAATATTCTTTTATCCTGATTATTGATCAAGGGAACGTGCTTGGTTTATAAATTCAAGTTTCTGTAACAGAGACTGTTTCAGGAAGGCCCTCCATTAAAAATCTCACAGCCCCACTCAGGGACGTTTTGATCATTCATATTTTGGTTTTTTGCCTGAAAGAAAATCCATGTTCCTCAGCTCTTTAGGCAAATTTCATTTCTTTAAGCGCAAATCAGTTCCCAGTGAAATAATTCTGAGCGAAAAAGAAAAGTCAGGTCTGGAAAGCTAAACTGTTCCAAGTCATGTTCTTGGTGATTTTAGTTGCCTTTATATTCCATTGCTCAGCTGGAAGACACCTCAGAGGGTCAGTAAAGTCACTCCAGTGAGCTTTTGGAAACCAGCTCCTCTAATACGTTTTCATCTAACCTCCTAAAATTCAGAGTAGCAAAATTCACCAGTCACAAGTGAAAATTAGAGGCGCATACTGCAAACTTCTTTAATTTTACCACAAATTTTGCTGAGTAATTGTTGGTAAGATCTGGTCTTCACCTCAAAACTGGCTGTATTTTAGAAATATCCAAGCCCCAAAACATCTAACTACTGGGATGTTTGCCTTGCATAATCACGACTTGCTAGCGAGGAAATTCATGTTTTTGAGTTATCCCAAATGGAAGCAGTTTGACCCTGTACATATGTGGTGATCATTTTTGGTGTGGTCTTATACTCCAAAGTCAGAATTTCTGCTGCCTGCTCTTTCTGCAAGCAAAGGAAATACACGCAGCACCTATAAGCAGACCAACCAACGTTTTCCATTTTAAAACACTGCCTTCGGACAATTACACTCACTTGGAAGGGAATTCTTCCAATTGGGGGGTTTGTTTTAAATTTGGGTTTATTGGTTTTCTTTGTACTCAGAAAAATATTGAGGTTGAAACTGGGAAGTATATGAAGTGGCTGGATCACCGCACCAAGCAAAAATCCATGAGAACTGGGGCTACAGACATGTAAATAAATGCACAGCTCTCTATATTACTTTGCTTTTCTCAAGCTTAAAAATATTCTTCCAACCACTTAACTGTTTCATGCTTTGAAATAAAAGCTCGAAATTTGTCAGCAGCTGCTCTGGCATTAGATAAACGCCTTTTGGTACTTCATAAAAAGTTACCTAAAGTTGGTCAACTTATAAGCCTCCAGGGAGAAATAATAAAATCAGTTCACACCTAATCAGGAAATATTTCTGTGACTTCGGCAGCTAAATTCTCTCCTGCCTGCATCTCCAGTGGGTCGGCTGCTGTTTGAAGCTGCAGGGACAAAGCAGGGAAGTGAGAAAAGGAAAAGGTCTATTATCTCAAGTGTCTCCTCCTCACCATTCCCGTCATAACAGCTACATTGCCAGCGAACAAGAGCCACACAAATAACAGTCACTTTCTCTACATAATCCTTATTTATTCCCAGAATGTCTATGTTGTACCCTGAATCCAGCAAGTATGGCAGAAATATTATGACTCTAAGAGAGGATCCCAGAGCAGACGTGCTGCAAAGGCTAAATTAACTTGGCCATATTGGCAAAGGTACCACATTTGATATAATTTCTAGCTTTAGAAATACTTTAAGACAGTGTAAAACGGCTATGTAACTGCACATCTTTAAGAATGTTCGCTGAACTTCATCAGTCAGCACAACACAACCTTTTTTAAAAAAATAAAATTGTCCTGTTTTCGACTTTCTGTTTCTAATCTTCTCACTAGCAAAACTCTTGCTCTTATTTCATTATCAAAAATTTCCATGACTTCGGGGAGAGACAATTTCTGTAAATGATGCACATTCTGAAAATCCCACTGGAAACACAATGAAGAGCTGCAGTGCTAGAAATGGAATACTTTACTAACATTGGTAGTGGCCAATACAATCAATTTCACCTTATATTGCCATGCCAAAAATATATTCTGGGATAATGAAAACTGCCCAGCATAGGAAAATGCTATTAACCAATCTGCTTTTGTCACTCAGTTTGCCCAAAGTAACCAAGGAGATGCTCAGCCCAGCTTAGTGCTTCATGAATCACTGTGCTAATTTAAAAAAAAGGCTGAAAATCTGGTACTACAAATACATCTGAATGCACAAGTCCTCAAATTAATTTTTTGAAATAATTTTTATCTCCGCTAAAATAATTTAAACTAAAATATGTTAAAGTATGTGAAATACACTTCCTAATAAATGCTTTAATGTTTACATTTTATTATATTTCATTTGCAAAAGGCTATTAACACAGGGATACACTCTGAAAAATCCAAAAATAGACTAACAAGGCCAGGTATCTCTAATTTATATCCATCAACATCTGAGAAACTGTATAGACAAAAACTTTTCATAGTAGATGCAACACAGGTGGCGATTGGTCTCTTCTCCCAGGCAGTCAGCAACAGGACAAAGGGGCATGGGCTTAAACTCTGCCAGGGGAAATTTAGGCTGGATATTAGAAAGAAATTCTTTACAGAGAGAGTGGTCAGGCATTGGAATGGCTGCCCAGGGAGGTGCTGGACTCACCGTCCCTGGAGGTTTTTAAACTGAGATTGGACATGGCACTTAGTGCCATGATCTAGTCAATGGACTGGAGTTGGACCAAGGGTTGGACTGGATGATCTCTGAGGTCTTTTCCAGCCCAGTCGATTCTGAAATTCTGAAAAATAACAATTTATACTTCAATAGTTCTAAGGATTAACACAGACCAGAAGATGTTAAGGTATAAATGTTTGCAGGCTTATCCATGCTGCTAAAAACTTAAGAGAAAAGGCTCTAGTTCTTTTGGAAGGCAAAAAAGAAATCTTTCTACTGAAAAAAAAAAATCTTTTCAATGACTTCACCACATTTCAGAAAAATCTCATTGAATGATTCCAAGTCCTTTTACAGAAACAGTATTTGGAGACATTAGTCGGTATTTCGGGAAAGAATTTCATGAATGGCCTTCATAAAAAATGAAAGAGAACAAACACACTTCCCCAGTTATACAACTCTTACTGTCCTCCTTCTCTGTCCTTTCTTTATGTGGTGGGTTTTTTCTCTCCCTTTTTTTATAAGCGGAATATTTCAAAGAATAATTGGGATAGGTATTGGGGTGGTTTACCTCTTACTGTCAGAATATCGCACAACAACTTGTCCATGTGTGCAGTCACCCGCAGCTTCAGTCTCACTGGAAAGTCAGCCCAATGTGTAAAACCTGCTGCCCCCATCCCCGCCCCGAGCGTTCAAAACCACACCGAAAAAAACCAAAATGATTGATTATTGCTGATGATTTGGGACTTTTTTTAAGCCTGCAAGGAGAGGATGTATGGGAAGGCTGTTTGAGTCTGGTTTGTTCTATCACATCTCTGGGAAGGTGAGTTCATTAATACAGTTCTTCCTATAAAAGCCTCAAGTTACTTGTTCACAGTGTTGTCTGGGGAGAAGGGAGAAAGGGAGGAAAGATCTGAAATGAAAACTCTTAAGAACTAATAAGAAAATTACTGTCAAATAGAAATGGAAAAATACTCTCAGAAATTTTCATAAGGGTTTCAGTGTAACTTTTTGTATATATAACAATATTATTTTTACTCAAAGAAAAGGAAAAGGGGATTATCTTTTATGTGTATTTTTTTCTAGTAATACATTATGAGGAAATAATGATTAAACCTGCTGTTGTTGCTCTAAGTATTTTGACATCTCTATATGCCACATGCTAATTGTGACAGGTGCAAAACCAAAACAGAACAGAACCAGAGCCCTTATGAATCACTTTTTTGGTGTGGTTTCACCTGGAATGATGACAAAGCCGTCTTTGGACCAAGGAGCGAGTGTTTGCTCATGATTTGCTGGTGCTGGGACTGGCGAGCCAGCCCCCACCATCAGCAACACCTCTGTCAACTCACGCAGTTCAAATTAAGCTAATTGAGTTATTCCAGAGTTACATTACTGTAACTAAAAGGAGAAGATGGCCTTTCGATGACTTTTACAGGCTTCACTGGAACGTGGATTTGTCATGTTTACAGGAATCTGATATTTTCACAGATATTTGTTCTTCGAATGTTTGTGGTTTCTCTTTTTATTTAACTCTGTATATAGTTCCATGAGGTTGAGGATTAAAATAATGCAAGCCCCACTATTTTCATGGTACTCAAGTTGTAGGCCAGCAGGACAATAGTGAAAAGTCCAAATACTGCCTTGAAATATCCCCTAAGATTCTCCAAGCTGTGAAAACCACAAGGACACAGATTCACACTGTCAATTTAAACGACCCTCAGGAAGACAATGCTAATAGTTCCTGGGCATAAAAATGTATTTTTCTTACTCAGATTGCAAAAGATCCAGGTTGATAGAAGTGATCTCATTTTCTCCTCAAAGAAACTTCAAGTTTCTTCAAGAAAAATTCATTTGTCTGGTAGCCTCTGCTTGTAATTAGACTGGAACCCAGGCAAGAAGTGACATGCAAAAGTGACAAAGCAAAGATGAAAGCCCTCCCATGCACAATCTTTGAGAGGAAAAGTTTCTCAAGGGAAGTTTTCCCTGTAGATTAAATTCAACACTTGGAGATGTTTCAGCCTGTATCTTAACCAGAAGTATTTTCAACCTTCATTTGCCTTGCTCGACATTTGGGAGAGCAGGATCTGTCCTCATAAGAAGAAACAGACTATGAGACAGGTCACACAATTACTTTGCTAAGAATAAATGTTGACTTGTCCAGAAGACCTGCACAATATACTATTTAAGTCCTTTGGATGGAGGCGAATTCCATCCTAGCAAGTTTATTCCATGTATTGAGTATTGGAGCCATATCAAATAAAATCAGCTTCACTGTAACTCAGTGGAACTCATTATGACCAGATCTCACCGAGGCCAAGGTCTTGGCTGGAATCAAAGAATAACGGAGGATTTATATGGTTATGAAGACCATCTATACTTACATTACACAGGATTAAGAAACCCACACACATTTTAAAGAGCATAAATCTCTATGTTTTAAGGCGCAAGCCAACTTTTCGCTGAGAAGTTGAGAAGAAAGTTTCCTCCTAAGTAGGTTACTCTGCAACAGTGGTGGGGAGAGAGGATCTTCACCATATCTAACCATGGAAAAGCACCTCATCTCACCAACTCTGATCACACAGGCCACCTCTGCAGGCTCTAAAAAGAAACTGACTTCTCAAAGTTCCACATATGCGACTAAATTGCCCAGTAGAGGTGTTTCTTTCTCTTACTGATACAGGATGGACTCCAGACAATGGGTTTTACCTCCCCTAGAAGCAGACAAGCTAAATCCCACTTTTTGGACTCCTGAGCCTGAAGCATCTGATGTTTAACGCTGCTGCCTCAACCACTGTACCCATAGATTATGGCAGTTTCCCTCTTATCTTGATCAGACCTACAAAATTTCAGGGGTTCAAACAGCTCTCTTTTTAGACAAGTAGTAAAAATAAATTAAACTATCACAGCAATGATTGGGATCAGTGTTAACATTGCAAACATGCAAAAGTTACTCTCTTAGTCAGAAGCTGATCTAGACAAATTCAAAACCAAACATGGCATTAATTGTAAGTGATCAGGATAAATAAAAACTCAAAAGTGTAGCAGGTCCTTAAAAATTCCATTTCCATTGCTGCTAGCTGCTGCTGTTCTTAAGACTGAAGCCTCAGCTCACTGCAAGTTGTTGGGCATGTCAAACAAATTATTGGCTGAGACTCTTACAGAATCACAGGATGGTTGGGGTTGGAAGGGACCCCTGCAGATCATCCAGTCCAACCCACCTGCTAAAGCAGGTTCACCAGAGCAGATCACACAGGAATGTGTCCGGGTGGCTTTGAATGTCTCCAGAGAAGGAGACTCCACAGCCTCTCTGGGCAGCCTGTTCCAGGGCTCTGGCATCTCAAAGTAAAGAAGTTTCTCCTCATATTCAGATGGAACCTCCTATGCTTCGGTCTGCGCCTGTTGCCCCTCATCCTATTGTTGGGAACTACTGAAAGGACTCCGGTCCATCCTCTTGACACCCACCCTAGAGATATTTGCAAGCATTTATAAGATCGCCTCTCAGCTTCTCTTCCCGAGGCTGAACAGCCCCAGCTCTCTCAGCCTCTCCTCATAAGAAAGATGCTCCAGACCCCTCAGTGTCTTTGTAGCCCATGTCAGGCAGTAGGTCAAACTAGATGATGATAATGGTACATTCAGGTGTCACGATCTCCAAGTTACCAGTCCTCCAAATGCTTCTTGCTCTCTCTTACACAATCTCACACCACAAGGATGTGAGTATAGGCAGAGCATGGGGCAAAAGGGGAAGAGACAGAGGGTAAGAAAAGGGGGTGACATACCTTTGATATGCTGTGCACGGGGGTGATGCACACTCACCAAGAACTGAGGGGATGCTAAAAGGACAGAGTGAGACTCCACAAGGTCTCGGGTAAATCCATGCCTGAGTTTCATCACAGCAACTGTAGGGAGAGCATGGCCTAATTCTTTAATTCTGTCCACAGTCAATATGTGTGCAGGTGTGCTAAAGTGAGAGACTTCTGCTGCACGACACCAGTGACACAACCATAAAATAAAACTGAAAAAAAAAAAAAAAAGAAAAAAAAGGAGAGAGGAAAAATCTATAATAGCTGGACATTCATTTAAACAAATGCATCATCCCATAAACAGTGCAGCAGCTTTCAAATGTAAACAAGAAAAGGTGAACTTTGTTCACATTATGTCTCCAGCTGTTTTGTGTTTCAAGACTGTGCACCACAGCTGGGCTGATGAGCTCTGAATCCTGGGAAAAGGGGAAATATTTAACCTAACTTAAACAGAAAGAAGCAAGCCTCAATGGTGAGAGATAACAGGTGGGAGTCGTGCTCTGCTGCTGTGCCTGGAGGGTAAAATCTGGCATGCAGAGGTAGCTTCAGAACAAAAGTCGTCACAGCTGCTATTTGCTGTTCTCCTCAAGTCCTTCCCTATTTATTCAGCATCACTGACAGCACCCTAGCAACATTAGTTTAAGTCACCATCAATTGTTATAAAATTAGCTCATGGTCCCGAAGCCAGGGTAAGATGTGGGCAATATTATCTGCACGTCTGTGCTTCTGTATGTCTGTGTAGAGAATATACGTTAAAATGTCCATGTAAACCTCCCTCCCCCCTCTGCTAATATACTGGGATGGCTGCAGTGAAACATGGGTTATTTTTGTCCAGTTCCCAAACTTAAAAACCACTTGCAGAACACACAAAAAAGTTTAAAAGCGATCCCTATCCATATTTGCAGCACAATAGTGCTAACATAATATTCTTCATTATCTCTGCATGGGGGAATATCTGAGGTAGACACTCTGCCTCTCGGTTCTGTTGCTGCTTTCTCTATCTGTAACTTGCTTTAATGACAGACTTTGAAGACTGCAATGGTCCTCTGGGTCTTGAGCTTCTTTCTCAGACACTGTAATCAAGCCCAACATCAGCAAAGTTACAACGTACGCTAAAATTTGGTGCTCGGGCCCTCCCTTGTACAGGTCCACAGCAACGCCCATATTACACAGAACATGCAAAGCCTTAATCCACTACAATTGCAAGATGCTTGCTGTTAAGGATAGAATAAGCCAACTACCTGAAAAATAAAAATATTTGAATCATCATAGCCTCAAACTAGCACTGAACCTGTTACCTTGTGCCCCTCCTGTTCTAATTTTCATCATCGCTAGAAAACCCTAATAAATTTCAGACACATTCTCCTGACTGAGGAAGAAAATGCAATAGCCCAAATCCAGCTTCCTTTCAAGCCACTGGCAAGAATCCAAGTGATTTAAAAAAAAAAATGCGGGCAGCAATGTGTGGGATCTTTTTAGTATGGAACATTCAGCAGAATTTCTCTCTTTTCCTGGGGCCCTCTCAGGGTCACCAATATGGATGCAGATGCCAGTTATTTAGCAACAAAGAGGGATGAATGAGTAAGAAAATGAGTAAGACGGCAGCTTGAGTCATATATGAGAATTGCGTACCATGTCATTTTGATTGCATAGCAGATTCAAAGGACTCACATCAGAGCATGTTTAAATCACATCAAGAGGGGGCTTGTGCAGGGGTACTTCTGTACCTCTAGCGCTATGAGAACCTGCATAAGAGGATGGAGTTACAGCCTAAACCAGAATCTAGCACAAAATCCCTCTCGTGCTCACCCTCATGGGGGCCACAAGCAGCACACAGGTAATTTCCAGCAGAAAGGACCAGATAAGCACTAAGAGAACAAGGCATAAAAACACCTTCAAAAACTCATCCCAGTACCTTTCGGTCGACCCAGATCAGTCATTCCCAAATGTTCCCCAACCATAAATACTGTAAATCTGACTGCCCTTTTTTCTCTGCGTGCAGGAGAAGAGCCAGGATCCCACACGCAGCCATTACTCCTCCTGTCATATGGGAAAAGAGCAGCGCCTGCTGAACTCGGGCACTCCTTAATCTCCTTCATAAAGGTCTTCCCCTCAGAAATGTTGCTCAAGCTGCTGCTGAAAACCCCAGCTGGGTTATGAGCTTTACTGGACAAGATATTCATTGTTCAATTTATGGCTTGACTGTACTTGTATAAATGTATTTCACTTCAGCATCAGATGAGCTGGATGAAGGGAAGCAAGGGAGGAGCTCATCAGAGGGTTTCTTTCTTTATTTGATTTGTTTTCTGAAGCACTGAAATGAAGATGTTTGTCTAGCTCAGTGATGGGTAAACATCTTTGCTTTTCCCCATGTCATTTTTTCAATGGCAGTATTTACAAATTCCAACAGTTGCATTTCTGAAGGGGATACAGAGGCACACACAGAGGCAGACACAAGACAAAGGGATGAAGTTTTCTACCTGCCAGGAGCCAAAATCCATTCAGAGTTGCACTCATGTGAGGCTGCAGTAACCCAAACACAATCAAACGGGGCATGCTAGTGATAACCAACACAGCACTCAGAGAAACAGAATAAAATAAATAAAAATAATCTATAGCCTGAAATTCCAGGAGCAGAAGAAAACCTGCGGTTACATGCAGGTTTTCACCTGCGGTGACGGAGCTGCTTTATAGGTGAGACACATTGTGAGCACCATCCCATAATGCTGGACAACGCAGCAGTTTGATCAGCACACGTTTTATTTCACTGCTGGGTACCAGGACCATCATGAAGCCAGGAGAGAGAGGCTCTGCCTGCATGACAGACATCCCTAACGAAGCTTGGTCACTCTGCGTGAAATAGTCAACCTTGTCAACCTACAACATGCTGCCAGCGCGTGATCTCGTGTGTTATCATTCAGTTTATAAAACAGACGCACTTCCATGCATATGCTCGTGAGCATATTTAAAAAGCAAAACAGGATTTAGCATAGAGATATAAAGAAGTTACCATAAAGGAGTTACTTTGGAGGCTTTCTAAAGTATGTTCAAAGTAACCAGTCCCCCATATAACGTGAAATCAAAGAGTGAAAACCTGCCAGAAAGGATATTAAGACTCTCTTGATTGTGAAGGCTCATAAAATAAATGTGTTGGTTGTTATGGATTAAAGTGTGTACCAAAAAGATGAAGGAACACCTAGCATCTGGAGTCTATATTGTAGTCTCTAAAATTGCTAATAGATCTGTGTCAAAAAAAGATATACTGAGATTAATAGACTAAAATGAAAACATCCCTTGAAGATGAACAGAAAAAATGTTTAGCCAGAAGTAACACAATCCCCAGGATTTATGTACTTCCAATACTCACAAGACTGTCATTCCTCTATTCATTGCATCCATTACTGACCTTAAGATTTATCTAAAGGAGAACAATACTTCCATTTGCGTTGCAAATTCTGAATTATGGGAAATTTAAAAAAAAAAAAAAAAAAAAATCAATGTGCTGTTTGCTTTCCTTGGCACTCACGACCTCGGCAAGAGCTGGTTATGTCAGTGTTTAAATACAACATCTCTATGCTCTCTCCAGATAATTTAGGAAGAGACCAGTATTAGTAATTCAGTAGGTCAGTCTTTCCAAATTGATCTCAAACCTCCTTAAAGGTTCCACTATAACTTTTTAAAGCACCAAGGTATTAGCAGAAATTAGCTCCGGTGGCAAAACTTGCAAATGTGTCCTCACGTTCCTACAGCTTTTGAAGGAGAACAAGATATTCTGCGTTTTGTGGCTGGCAGCACCACCAAACATACTTTCATAGCTGTTGCATAGCCAGTTATTTCACTTGATCGTGACCCAGGGCCTGAATAATCCTTGGCACTTCAGCCTGTTCACATAATGGGATCTGTAAGGGAGGCATAAAAATCCCTCAGGGCCAAATTTACATACCTTGGACCAGATTTGTGCAAAAGGACCTTTTTAATGTAAGCCAGAATCAGTATCTCCATGTTCCTTTCACACGATCTTCCCATGACATGATGATTGCTCTCCCAGTAATGGAGTCGGTAGCCAGTCAGCAATCTCTGCTGAAACAGATTGCCAGATTTGGGCATTATTCTTCTGAATTTCTCCAGGAGGGCACAGGAAACATTCACTGCCTCCTCTCTGCTGCTCAACAGGGGTAGGAGAGTCTTCTCCCACACTTGCTGCCACCCCAAGAAGCACCTACTAAGGACTAGAGCTGAAAAACCAGTAGCAAAAGAAATAACGTTCTCCCAAGGCAGACGCAAACCCGTCCTGCCCAGGAAACTTCTACATCCCGAAGACAAGGACAGCAGCCTCCCAAAAGGACACCAGGGGAAAGGCACCTGAGTGCCAGCTCCGCTATTTATGAGCTTGTTGCTTCTTTTTCAAGCAACTTTTAGTTGTTGCAGCCAAGGATTTTTTCCTTCCTTTCCTCAAGGTTGCCCCTCACAGCAGTTTCTTTAAACACTGGGCACGAACTCTGATTGTACATGTTCCGGACAAGGGTTGTGGCACAGCACATTCTCTTTTTATTTTTAGTAACTATATATTGTATTTAATTACCTGATTGTACTTTCTTTTTATTAGGTTTCTCTTCAAAATTCATTAGCAATCACGAAGTGTAACAATATTTCTGCCCTTCATCTACTATAAAGACAATATCTGCCAGAAACTGTATGTAATGACTGTAGTGCTGTTTAAACCATTTACAAAATGAGTTCTTCCTACTTTCAAAATAGCTCAAAGGCAACTATGAGTGCAATTAATTGGTCCCCTATGATAGTGGTACACACACGCTGAGAAACTCCACGAGAATAATTTCGGCAGGAATGACTGAATGGCTCAGAATTTCAAGTACTTTACATCTCTTCCCCTATTTTCTTTTCCTCTGATATGACTTTTATAAAATAACCGCCTAGTTCCAAAGACAGGTCTACTCACAATACAAAATGTAAAAGCTTACTTCTATTTCTTTTCAAGTCCATCCCAAAATATGCCAATAAGACACAGAGACAGTACATCTGGAGGATATGCTATAAAGACAATATCTGCTGTAAAGAAAATTCCATAGCGGTGCAGAGAGTCAACTTAACCCCATCTTGACAACTTTACTACAATCATTTTTGGTGTGAGGGGAGAAAGTTGGGGTGAAGTTTCGGTATTTCTTCTACAGCAGTGGCACCCTCTAGTAAAAGTACCTGCGATACTGAGGTGGATCTGGAACTTCTTTAGCTAGACAAAAAGCTGAATTTGGAATAACAGACTGCCCTCTATGTACAGCATTAGCATTAACAGCATCTTCTGTGGGGGGGGATACAGCTTCAAGTACACAAGAACTATTAAAATTCTTTTCCTCTTGGATGTGTCTTCCATTTATTCATCTTTTGTATTTTGCTTAGTTCTTACCCTTCTGTTTTCACCAGGCACCTTCTTCTTAGTGAATGCCTCAAGTTTAAGGGTGTATGAGTCATGAGACTTAGAGAACTCAGATTCTCAAGAGAATATGAAGCTTGATAAAACAATTATCTCTTTTGTTAGTAAAAGATCCAGCCAATTCCCTCATTATTTAAAACAAACAAACAAAAAATCCAGCCTAAAAGCACTCCAGCAAGCAAAAAATTCAGGGGCACTTGAAAAGAAACATTTTGGAAAGTCCTGAGAAATTCTATGATTTCTCTCTTTCTGAAAACAACTCACCACGTCTGCAGTTCCTAAAGATCAGATGGATTTAGGTGTCTGACCAAGCCACCTACCCTGCTCTTAACTCAGTAACTGCTCCTTTGAAATTTCTGAAATATGGTGACATTGTTATCGAGCTTTAAGGACGATAATGAAAACAAGGCTGCCATTTTGTATTTGGACTGATCAAGAAGAGGCCTGCATTATACATACAGCTGCTTATACCAACTATAAAGGATAATTTTGCTGTATTAACTCCATAAATTTGATAGAGCCAGCAAGGCTTCCACTGCGTAATAGCTTAATTTTTCATTCTAATAATAACTGGCTGCCAGTTGAAGTGAATGGGAGCAAAAACAAACATTTCTGTTCCATGACATGATCCATGACAGATGTACAGTTTAGGAGGCCCTAGGGCAGGGTATTCCGAGCCTCTCCTCCCTTCACCCAACAGCGGTAAAAGCATTAACACCAAGAAAAGAGACTGAACTGTAAAGGAACTCCGAGGAAAATGACCCAGCTATCCTCTACTTAATCCGCAATTGGCAATATGCCTGATTTAAGACTATGCTAAGCATCCAGGATTTTCTAAAGTGCTTGCAGACGGTGTGTACAGTATAACATACGCTTGTGAACTGCAGAGTATGAAACGTCCCTCTCTCAATCACACACAAAGGTTTAGTGAGGCTTTTCGCTCTGACTTCTACTTACTTCTATTTACGTTAAGAAAACCCTTTTCCCTCGGAGTATACGGAGAAGATTAATAACTTGATTATTACAGTTTATTATTGGTATCGATTTCATGTAATGCAACATGAAAACACGTATCCTCTTAAAAAAACTTTAAAAGTCCACATGCTTGAAGCTTGACAAATTTCAGCGAAAATGGGGCTGCATAGTTTAGTGCCAACAAGTTACTCAGGCTTTATGTGAGTATTGATTTATCTGCTAAATGAAAATGAATAGCCACCATATCTACTGCATTGTTTTGCTGCCTCTGCAAGACAGAGCACCTTCTTAAAGAAACCCTAAGTAGTTTTAAAAAGTGGGTTGACAATGCTATCTTTGCTATCTTTGAGTGGGAAAAATCCACTTTAAGAGCCAGATATTTGTATTACTTTTGAACAAATGCTGTCAGGGGCAAAGTGGGCTTTGTGCACATTTAGGACAGATTTTTAGTGTGGGTTTTTTGTTTGCTTGAGTGAAAACATTAATAATCTTTCTGAGAAAAGTGTAAAAGCAGGAATTCATGTATAAGCCAGGAAAGTATCCAATTGCTGTGTGTGAGGAGAAGACTGTGATGAGATTCATGAGGGTGGGGGGGTTCCCCTCACTAAATGTTTAGCATTTGGGGCCTACCAATGGGTCATTCCTTTGTGTTTTGTTGGACTGTAAAATTCCCAAACGACTTCAAGTAAAGCGGCCGTTACAGGTCAATAATTATGGTGGTGTCTGAGATGCTATCTAATTTGATATAAATGAAAACAACGTATCATCAAAACCCTGGGAGTTCAACAGAATATGCTAATAGAACCAAAAATCACCCTATGCAAGACATACTCAGGATACAAAACTGCACACGATGGATGAAAACAGAACGACAAACAGCAGCATGGCCTCCTGAATCTGTCATTTGCCAGACAGAAGTTGTTGCAACACAGACCAGAAAGGGTGATCCATAGCTGCCTAATGCTAATCTTCTGATTTTTCTCATCATTTGGGTTCTACCAAGGGATCTCGAGTCTCCGTGTGCTGGTCAACTGTACTGGGCTTCCTGCTCATATCCAAACCCAAGCAGCAGAAGAAAAGCTGCCTGAACATCAGCGATCTCTTCCTTGGTAGGCACGGATGAGATCAACATGGCATATGTAGACAGGTCTTCAGCCCACGGAAACCCTCTTACTTGAAGTCTTAGATTGTGGTTTGTCACTAGTAAGGTGGGGAACAATCTGATTCAGACTCAAACACAGGAGGTTCCATCTAAACATGACGAGAAACTTCTTTACTGTGAGGGTGACCAGAGCCCTGGAACAGGCTGCCCAGAGAGGCTGTGGAGTCTCCTTCTCTGGAGACATTCAAACCCACCTGGACACATTCCTGTGTGATCTGCTCTGGTGAACCTGCTTTAGCAGGTGGGTTGCACTGGATGATCTCCAGAGGTCCCTTCCCACCTCAACCATCCTGTGATTCTGTGTAATCTCTTCCTGGTCAGGAACTGATGGATACAGCTGAACAGAGGTGAAGGTAGGTGGACACCTTTAAGATTTGATCAACCAGCGAAAGGCACAAAAGTGAACTGAAATTCAGAAATTTGAGAAACGAAAAGACTGTCAGAAATCTGAGATTGCTGGCACTCTGGAAAACTATGGGAGGCCTCAGTCCTTCCTGAAAGACCCTTTTATAGCTGGAAGTAAAAGGATTATAAAATCCATGGTGTTGGAAAAACACAGAGACAAGTTAATGTGCTAAAAGCTTGGGCCTCTGATTTCCACAGTAAGAATCCAAAACATCTTCTTGATGGAAGACAGAAAACAACAAAGAATATTTTAGATGGAGATGGCAACCTTGCCTCCTCTTTCTGTGGTTACAACCACTCAGTGGTCAAGTGGTTTGCCTCTAAAAGTAATGTCAGGTTAGAGCACAACCTCAAGGAGCCGAGTAAGGTAACAGAGAAGAGAAACAGCTTTGCAAAGAAAAACTGTCTTCCACATCTCATCAGCTGGCCACGGTTAAATATGTGGTTAGAAGAAAGCTTACCCCAGCCCAGCTGACAGAACGTAAATAGCTCCGCAATGACTGCTAAGTCAATTTTAGTCGTTAGTTGATCCAAATGTATCAGACCGTGTGTGAAGGTCTCCTGTCGTTCTAGCGAAGACAGACACCAGGATTTTATGCCAACTATAAGCCACAGTAAGAAGCATTATGGAAACACAGAGACATGTTGTATGATTTGTATTGCTGAAGTGGGAATTTGACTTCATAGAACCTACTAATATCCACAGGGAAATTCCCTTGATGCGAGGAAAAATTCAGGAGAGAGAGCAAAGAGGAAATCCCACCTTTCTGTTCCTATTGGACTTGAGAGCACACTATCTCAGCTTTTTTTTTTCTGTGACTAGAATCAGAGACTGTTGCTGACCATGTCAAATCTGGATTAAAATAGAAGCCCTGAATCGAAATCCTGCCCAAAGGGTGATTTGAGGTTCAAGGAAAAGGCATGAGTTTGAACGTCTTCACTTAACGCTTTCTTTTGCTTCACATACAACAAACACATTTGTTCCTGCATGAAGAGTCATGTAAAAACTAACTGGCCTCTTCACAAAGCCAGTCTTTGGGTTGGTTTGTTCGTTTGTTTCTCTTATCCCCCACTACCTGCACCCCCTGCATGAAGGCTTTAGTTTTTCTTCTTTTCAAAAAAAACTATTGTACTAATATCTTACATTCCCACTAGATATGTCATGCAGGACCACAGTAACTTATTGATGGGAAAATTCCACTTGTTTCTTTTTTTGTTATTTCTGCAGAAGAACATGTAAAACATTGGTTGTGGAACTTTAACAGCATTAACCTCAGAACGGTCCTCCTGTCTTTGTCCTGAAAAAAAAAGCCTTTTCCTATTTTAATTTTATGCCTAAGTGCATGAACGCTGAAGTAATATTTACAAGCTGCCAGGCAGCTCCATATGCCAGCTTTTTTCTTTCTACATATATACCAGTTCAGGTAGCAAATGTTGTGAAGCCAAATTACACATTGCCCACATTTGCACACATGTATGCACATGCCGGCGTATTTTTCCCCAAGCCAGCCGATCCTCCCTGTTTGTCAGCTGGATCTGCCAAAGGAAAAACAAAATCCACAATTCCGTAAATCTCTTTGAAAACAAAAGTAATAATAAATTAAGCATAACCACAGGGCTTCATCCAGATCGGATTGCACCAGCCCTGGTGGTCCTTTATCTCACTACCACACCAATATTAAAAAAGCTGACTCCTTGATCACGCCGGTCACTCCTTTACTGCTTTATCATCCTGCTTCTAATCGCACAGTGGCAGTAAGTGAGGGGTGTTCTCTGGGTTCCTATTAGGAACCTCATTACTCCTCCTTTCCCTCTTTCTTGAATTAAAAATGTTTAAATTAGTTCAATATGTCTCAAACCTCTTCAGCATGCTGCTGTCCGTCTGACTCACTTCCAAATTGAAGTGCATATATAAAAAAAATTGAATCAGTTCAATGATTTTAAATCACTCTTCAATGTGCAAAGTAATTTAAAATTACTGGAGTGCTTCCAATTTTTATTAGTCCTTGAATTTGGAAGTGATCGAGGTTCTTCTGGGCCTGTGCGGCGCACTGTGACTTAAAATTATTATATCCACACCTATTTTAAAAAACCAAAACAAAACAGATTTTGCTTTACAGCGGAAACTTTTGAGTGGTACCACGGAACAATTTTAAAGAACAAAATGGGGGTTGCATAATTCCAGAAGGCATCAATCTGGAAAAACTCTTGCAGTGGTAAGGAAATCAAGAAACACCACAAAATGCTTGAACTGTTCTACATGCAGCTTGGACTCCCATTTTAATTGCTACAGCACTTTTGCATTTAATTACTTTCAATGTATCTAATTGCTCTAAATTTAGCAATTTCCCTAAAATCAATATGTGGACAGAATCAAAAAGGGCTGATTGTCTCCTTAAATCTTCCAGATGCTTAGTGACATGATTCATCTTTATGCACTAGTCTTACTGAACTTAATATGCCTCCTCACCTGTTTGAGTAGTCTCAGAAAACAAATGTTATTCCCTTACTCACATGGGTGTATTTACCGGAGTCCTAGAGAACATAAAAGGACAGCTCACAGACATAAGTATTCACAGTGCTAGCGAACTGTAGGGTTTGATAGTGAGCTTATCTAATATTTTAGAAAAACCTAACCACACTACTGCTTCTCAACAGTCCAGTCTAATAAAACTGTTTCATGCCCTCACTCTCCCTTTTTTGGAGATAAAGCGGGAAAATAAGTAATCCATTAAGGTGATGGTCTTCCCATTCTCTACTATTATTATTGTGAGGAATAAATGAAAAAAACCATGATGAGTCAATATGACCCCCATATGACCAATACATTTTTTTGACTGCCTTGAGGGCAGCTGTCCTGGGAGTGGGTATTTTTAAACATTGTGGAACACCTTCCAGTTTCCTCATCTATGAAGCTTCGCAGAAGCTAAATCATGGACGTGTGAAACAAGACCTCCACTCCCACTACATTTTGCATAACGTTTACAAAATATCCCCACAAACTTTCATACGATCCCCATAATATGACAGCACATAAAACACACCCCGAGTTCGTGAGGAAGGGGATTGTCTCTGTGGAGGAGGGGACTGCAACTCCAAATAGGCCTGTTTGCTACAAAACTTCTGTGCAGAGAGGTGGTTTAAGATCAATTACCCGAAACCAGGTGCTGAGCAGATGGGAAGAACGATTCATCTGGTACAAGCACATCTCACCTGACTCTCGATGTCTCCACGGCAGCTGCTGCGCTGTGCACAAAAAAACTAACACGCCACTGGATTTGGCACCTTGGTGTCCCCTGTCACCCCGTTACCCCACTGCCACTATGGAGTGAAGAGCAAATAGCCCTTCATCTCTCCACATCTCTCACTGGAACTCTACACTTTGAGAAAGCGACTCAGTAGCAGCCGGGACAGAGAAAGGCAGTGACTACATGTCCCACTCAGGTAAGGGACTCACTAGAAATTAGGTGTTCAGGGAGGCCCTTTATCACAAAGCTCTACAGGTTACTAATTTATCGCTGCCGAAACAAAACTTTGGAGTGGGGCTCCAGTCTTGCAGAAGCATCTTTTGGACGTGCTTGAGCACACATTGAAACGTGCTCCTGGGAGGGAAAAGAAGGCCAAGCTGTGCCCTTGTTTCTCACCAGGCTCCTGGGATCCTTCTCTCCCAACGAAACATCTGCCAAAGAGCTGGCCAGAAGGTAGCTCAGAAGCTGCTTTTAAGAGTAAACAACTCAGTGTCAAAGCTCTTAGCATCAGCACTCTGTGAAGGAAATGGAGGATTTACTGTGTTGCATGAATTTAATATTTGATACATCCATCTACATATACCTGACTATATCTTGCTCTTGTAATGGGGATGGATTCGATGATCTAATAGATTTTTTCCATTTCTAGCTACTATTATCCTATTATTAAAAGTAATGAGCCTCTAATCTAACAACTGAACTAATCAATAAGAAACTGAGTTTGTTTTTCAAAATTGCTTTAATTTTAAAAATACAGCATGTCCGTTCCCTGCTTCCTGCTTTTGACTGTGATAATAAAACTTTCAGTATGGCTAATGTAGTTTAGCTAAACAAATTAGACAACTGCCCCATTTAGGGGGAAGAGAAAGTTTCCATTAGCCATTCACATGTTCCTTGCCTGGTCAGCTAACAATTTTTGCAAACCAGACATCACAAGATATACAATTTTAAACCCACTATAATGCTGGAATATAATGCTCTGCTATAAAGCTACAAATAGCGTAAACAATTTGTTGTCTTACGTTCATCAAAGTTGTTTTTACAGTCACCACAGCACAATTACATGCTACAAGTCCACAGAAAACACACGTGCTAGTGTGTCTTTTGGTCCACGCACTGGAATGGTTTTCAAGGTATCTCGTTTCAAATGTTAGTTCTACCTCATGCTTTCTGTTCCATTTTGCACAAAACACTTCAACTGTCTCCCAAGGAAGCCAGGCCAAAAAGTCTCCCTTCCATGCTCTTCACTCTGTTGCACTGAGGCAGACTGAAAACTCCTTCACGTAGCTCTTGCCAAAATTACTACATGTCTTTACAGTGCCAAGCCCAGCAGTTTTGTGACATTAGTTTAGGGATTGTTAGGGATATTATGGAACTAGCAGAAATAGAATTTGGTATATTAGTATGATATACTGCTGATTCATAATAATATAAGAAAAATAATTACCAAGTGCTACAGAAAATGTGTCAGTTTGGACAATCATTTTAGATTGGATGCCTCGACTCTACATTAGCAAGAAGTGTGGTGTGAAAAGAACAGATCAAAGGATTGCTGCAGTTGGTGCTCAAGGCTCCACATCTACAGAACATGCACTTTGGGGGGGTTACTTTCAACTAGATTTATCTGATTCCTTGAACAAAATATCCCTGCCACTTACATAGCTTTAAGACTGACAGACAGTCATTATTTTGGACCCTTCCTTCCCCATAGGAGACTGTTATATGGTTGGTGAGTACCTGCAGCTCTGCTTCTGGTTAATTTTCCTTTAGAAGGAATCTATTAATAGTTTTTCCCCACACCAAAACCACCACAAACTGAACCACTGTCAGGTTAATGGAGAAAATGAGAGCGTTTCCTTCTGCTGTAGACCAAAATTCCAATAAGAAAGTACAGGGAGAGGAATCCCATCCCTTGATAGCTTTTTGTCTCCTTGTTATCACACTACCAAATAATTCTCCTGGCCTCCAAGACTGGGAACAGGTTGCTTGGCATGCTGCTTTGAAGGATAGTCACTGAAAAGTCCTCTCATGGCAAACAGGAAGGCAAAAGGGAAGATTTAAATAGAAAGACCCTCTAGAGCAAGACCCTCTAGATACCCCAATCATCATCTTCAGATTTATTGGTTCTCTGCCAGCAACCCCCAAGGTGATCAATACTAATGAAGTGCCTTCTCAAAGCCAATGATGGTCACAGTAACAGTACTGACTTTGCCAAAGTTTTTGGTACAACCAATTTTACTACATTGTACTGTGATGTTATCATGGTAGTGCAATGACATAACTTCAGACAATTGCCAACTATTGCTTGTTTTTTCCTTTAACGATCTTCTCAGTAATACCCCACTGTTCTCATTATTCTGTACCCACTAATCTTTATTTTGATGTTGAAGAGCACGAGACTCCTCCGCCTTTGACATGTGCCAATGCCGAGATTGGCATTTCCTCTCCACCAAATGTAACTACAATATAACGATTATAAGAAAATATCTGAGCTTGATATATTTCCAGTTCAAACTGAAGTAATACAACGGAGAAGACACATTAAGAAAACAGCAGTCCCACTGGAATGAAAGACTATCACTGTATTAAAAAGTCTTTGAGCCTGGATGAAGCCTTTGCTATTCATGGCCAGCTAGGTAACAGAAGACAGGCAACATGTACAAAACACATCAATCTTGCTCGAATTTTTTGTTAAGTGCTTGAGGAAATTGTTAATTCACATTCCCCATTTGCAGATAGTGAAATTCAAAAACGTTTACTTATACATATAAAAATTTCTGGTTTTCTATGGAATTCCACTGTTTAGGAAAAGTATCACAGATTGCAGAACTTTATATTCATACCTACCTAGATTATTCTGGAAAATAAGTCTATAAGGTTTTCTAAACAACTCTAAATAAAATGCATTGCTAAAAATATAATGGAAATGGAGATAACATAAGAGTCCTAGCTTTACTGGAAGAAGACATAAAATGAAATAAAGACAATTGAAGCAAAGCAGATAGTCGCTACAGCTTGTTTCTGAACCCACTGGTTTGCAAACCCAAAGAGAAATGTAAAAATGTGGACAGCTGCAGAACTTCCAGGAATACTCTTAATTAAGACATACGGTACCAAGAAGGGTTAATATTGTTTGAAAGTAAAAGCTCTCATTCTAATAACAAGACCTCTCTCTGTGCACTGCTGGGTCAGCACGGTAATTAACAAAATTGCCTTTAGTGTGCTTGTTTGGTAATGCTATTATCATCTTTTTTCATCTTTTAACAAGAGTAAACTACTTGAAGATGTCCCCATTTACTCTTCTTGCTTCTAGTAACCCATGAACCCATCAAGTCCATACTATGTTAGCATTTAATGGCCTAAATGAGTTACTTTATCATCTGGTTCACCCTGAAGTCTTTTACATATTTTTCTTGACCTTTAACCTTCTGACTATTATTTTGACAGCTATCATTAATGTTGTGTCCTGGACAACCACACATTGACTAAGATGGATGGCAAAATGGCTAAGGAGTTGAAAGTAACACACACCCACTTTCATCTTCCTCTTGATTAAATCAAAACCATACAAAAGCCAAATCGTGCGATGGGTCCCATGGAAGCAGTGAAGAATACGAGCCACAGTTTTAGCAAGTAAAGCTGAACAGAGAACAAAAGAGGGAGAAAAAAACAGCCTTATTGTAAACAAATAAGCTATATAAATTTGACACCTAGAACTCTATAAATCTTCTAAGTTATGACTATTCAGCTATGAACTGAGATGAATCAATAGGTGGTTAGAATGAAAATACTTTATAATAGTCAGTTAAAACACAGATTAGGTAGTAAATTTCACTCAAAAAAACCCTCCAATCCACAACACAAAGAACATGCTGATGTGGAAAGGACACAGTTAATTGGAAAGAAAGTTCGATACAACTTACAACTTTTCTAATAAGCTACCCCACTTCAAAGGCGAGCGTGGCCCCTTCTGATCACTTGCATGGAACACCACGGACTGTGGTCCTGCACAATTGTAAGGTCACTACAAATCATGCACCTTGAACAATTAAACTATTCCCCTTGGAGAAGCTGGATGATTTCATTGAAGAAAATGGAATCTAGATAAAAGGGGCAAAAGGGACTTCAAATAGTTCCACGTGCTTAAAATGAGATTAAAAGATGGAAGGAGATGTTAGTGTCAGATAAGATCGTACGCAAAGAGTCGTTCTAACTGCATTTCAGACAGTTGGTGTAATCAGGCAGTAGGTTAATGGAAAGGAAGGCACTATATTGCCAAGCAGCACGAAAAAACGGTGATTTAAGAGTCCACTAAAGTATTATCCAGAGACTAGTTTAAAAAAAAAAAAAAAATAAAAAAAAAAATCAAGCTAAACTATAGGGAAGAAGCCAGGAACAACATGGGAAGGAAAGGCAACCAGAAAAATGCCACAAAGAAAATTCTCAGCCTCTTTGTCTTCTAGTGAATGACCCTCGCTGATGGAAAACTGAAATACTACAGCTCACTGATAGACCTGACACTTGACCCCTCTTACTAATTAGGGATGGAATCTGGAAACTACAGCTCTTATTTGCTTTAAGCAGCATTCTTTAGGGCCATAACAATTTTTGTGATTGCTTTATGAGCAGAATTTTTACTAAGCATGGACCAGATGAAAATAAAGGCAGCACTTGGGTAGAGGAAAGCTAAACTTCAGATGACCTTGGTCCTACTCTGGTTCGCACATGCCTTGTGTTTTCGAAACAGATGTTCTCCAAAGCGTGTTCCTTGGGAAGAGTTTCAGATCTGATCCTCAAAAGTTGTGCATGTCTCACAAGGCCCTGAGCCGGCCTGGGAAAAGGAAATGGGGAGATCTGCCCCTGAGAGTTGGTGACAAACTCTTGATCAGAACCACCAAGCTGCTGTTTCTGGATGTCTCTACTCTCTGCAAAACTATCCTTTCATAGAATTAGAGAATGGCCCGCTACACATTATTCATCTATGGTTTATGTCTGGTCTTTTTAGTTGCAAATACTTCCAATTAAAACAATGCTTCTGGGGGCGCGAGTGCAATTCGAGACACCAAATCAGCTTTCAAATTACAATAAAGCAATAATAATAAAACATTTTCAGAGCAAATACTAACCCATGCACTCAGTATCACACTGGCAAAAGCCTTTTAGAAGACCATAATGATGCATTAATTAATCCTGAATGATGATATTGCTAATACGCGATGGCTTACTAACTGAGAAACTCACATTAACAAAGCACATGTGCTCTGTGCTTCCTTCACACATCACACAGCCATTCGCATTATTTCTCTCTCTCATCTCAGGTAAGCCAGCAGGTCAAAAGATAATCAAAACAAGAAGCCTCACACTGCACATTTCTACTCATGCAAGCAAATACAAGCTTTCTTAAACATAACTGCATGTGCAAGACAATAAAACAGCTCGTGTGCTTGGTAATTTTGCAGGGGTAGTTTTAAAGAGTAATTGACTTCAGGAAGATGATTTGAAATGACGATCATTCTCCAGTTCCAGGATCCCACCTAGATCTTAACAAGTCCCCTTTAAAAGAATTTTTGCTCTACCAAAGTCTGGTGAGATCACAGCAACTCCAGCGCTTCAAACCGCGGCGCAGGCACCGCACCGCCCATGTGTCAAACAGGTGTTCACGGGACCGTTTTATTGCAGGGTTCAATGATCAGAAAAATCTACAGGGGAAATGGGGACGTGTTGCCCCAGGAATTACATACAGGGTTTTTTTGGTGACAGAAGTATGATGTATGGTCTAGATCCAAAGAAAGAAAGAAGAAAAATTTTATATTTAACAATGGCCCTGCATTCAAAAATAAATCAGTACAGCTATAAAGGCTTGACAATTTTTTACTGGTGGCAAACACCCTTCTCCTAAAGCACATATACAAAAGCCAAACAGAGCCAAATGACATAATGGTGTGGTTTTGGATATTGCTGTGGATTAAAGTAGGTAATTCTTAATTACCTTAAAATATATCCAAGTTATGTTGCACCATAACCAAAAACAATTGATTGTTCACTTTTTACCCTTCAGTTCTTTATGGGACATTTCTTTCCCTTGTTTATCTCTGCCTGATAATATTGCAGGTATATATAAAAAAGAGAAAACTTTTAAGAAGTTCAGCATTAATAGTCATCCATTTCAGCTGGAAACTCTGATCATTCTGCTAATACTATTCATGATATTGAATAACTGTAAAAGCTTTATTAGAGCTTGCATATCATCACGAAAGAGTGAGGACCTAATGCAGCCATGTTTCAGGAGGAGTTGCTGTGTGCATTAATCAATCTGCTGCTGTGTCCTCATCAAAGATTCTTCACTAAAATCATTGTCTTCTTTGATGAGTGACTGTTGTTTGCTAAAAGATAATGTTTTTTACAGCCATTAATACCACATGTGCCTACGCTACCCAAACTAAGTGCTATGTTCACTTCATTGTGTAGGATTTTCTTCTTATTTTTGTATTTCATTGGTGAAAATGAAAAACCAAGTCTATCCCTGAATCTGCACCCCAACTCCTTATTTACTATAGGTGGCAAACTGAGCAGGAAAATGGGATATTCCAATGACTTTTTAATTCCTGCTGCTCATGTGGCAACACAGTAGTAAGGCAAGACCAGCAAAACCAGCAAGGGATGGTGAGCAATTAATTTAATACCAGCGGAATGGGTTAATTTATATCACTAACAGAAAAACTCCCAGAGGGTGCAAACAGCTTCCCAGGTTAACAAAGCAACCAAGCCATGGGCTATGACCTGGTGGGTTTTGGTCTTTTTCACGTTAATTTTTGGGAGGCCTTTTTGCAAAGGGTGAAGAGGCGAGGGCGAGGAGATGAGCATTCCAGCTGCTGATCACACCGATGGGATTTACACTCTATTCCACCTCGTTCGTTCTTGCTCATCTCGTTTGGACAGAGCCTTCCCAGGCCAACCCCACAAAGGGTCACAGCTTTCCCCAGCAATAGCTCTACAGACAGCTGGTACTTTGACCGCAGATCACAGCTGAAGAACTTCAGAAATAAACAACTATGGGAAAAACGAGTATTTGTAACTATTTTCTTGGATGTGCTTCAATTGCACAATACAAAAATGAGATGGAACACTTCTGAAAACAATCTATTTTTTTTCCCCCATGCTACAAGAAGTATTTTAAATATCAATGTCTGTGACCACTCACATGTCATTGCTACTAAAATAAATGGATTTTTCAGGAGCCATCTAATAGTATTTAATTCAATGTGTACTCAAATATACGTCTAAGCAGGTGAGTTACCTTATGTGGTAAGGGCATTTCCCTCGTAATTTACTTACTGATATGTGAAAGGAGCTGAGAGGTCCAGCTCAATAAGTCAAAACGGCCACAAGTTCACCCGCTCATCCGAGCAGCGTGTCCTGCACCAACACTCACTGACACGAACACAAAGTACCAAAGCGGTTGTTTCAGTGGACACTGCGCATACAGGAAAAGCACCACATTTTGTTCAGTTGGAGGTACCAAATTGCCTGGCTTGCACTGGATCTGCTCTGTGGTGCACGATGTATTAGACAAAGCGGTTTGTGGGCATTTTGTTTACAGTGGGCCGTCACATCTAGTAAAGGATACAATCAGTATGAATATTTGTGCTGTATCATTGTAAAAGATATTCAGATATTGGGGTTTGGGAACCCAGGAGACAAATATGGAAAACTGAGATGACCATCTGACTGTGTTCACAGTGGAAAGATACTGACATTTGATATAATATTTCTTTAAATCAAGAATAACAGTAATTCATATTGCAGAAAAAAAAACCCTGCTCTCCCTGACCAAATAATACTCAAACAAAAAGCTGGCTATAATCAACCACTGACAAATAGCAGCTCTCTTAATTTATTAATCTAATTAATGCACTCCCTTTATTTATTAAAGTAATTGCATTGCTTCCTCAAGGGGAATTACATTCCCCTCATTTCTCCATAACCTGTATCCTAGGCAGAATCTTTAGTATTTTATTTCAGTAATTGAAAAAATATTTTTGGTATATTCTTACCCTATAACAAACTGCCATCATAAACAAGGCAGTGTGATTTCTAAGTCATAAAAACACAGCAGGTGACTAGAAAGGGGATGTGATAACTCTGACAATAAAGTTTGCGCTGCTGCCCCAAAAGCCCCGAGTATTGGCAGCTCCTGACAGACTTTACAAGTAAATTTCCTACTGGATCAGCACATCATGAAATGCTTTACAGAAAGGAGAATGCTTAATGTAGGCAAGACTTGAAGAAAACATTTTGGAAATCAAGGAGGCCTCAAACACAAATTTAACTCAGTAAATAAAACATCAATGTCAGTGACACAATAACAGGCCAAATTGAGCATACTGAGCTTGCTGTAACCAGCAGCAAATGCACACAAGTGGAGAGTGACAGAAAAGAAAGTGCATACTGTTTTTTTTTGTACAGGTTTTCTAAGATTATTTGATTCAACTGCCTGCTGCAAAGCAGCTAAAACAGACCAATTCCATCCTGGGGTGTATTAGAAGGGGGTGGCTAGTAGGCCAGAGAGGTTCTCCTTCCCATCTACTCTGCCCTGGTGAGACCACACCTGGAATATTGTGTCCAGTTCTGGGCCCCTCAGTTCCAGCAGGACAGGGAACTGCTGGAGAGAGTCCAGTGCAGGGCAACAAAGATGCTTAAGGGAGTGGAGCATCTCCCTTATGAGGAAAGGCTGAGGGAGCTGGGGCTCTACATCTTGGAGGAGACTGAGGGGTGACCTCATTAATGTTTATAGATATATAAAGGGTGAATGTCAGGAGGATGGAGCCAGGCTTTTCTCGGTGACAGCCAGTGGAAGGACAAGGGGTAATGGGTACAAACTGGAAAACAAAAGGTTCTGCTTAAATTTGAGAAGAAACTTCTTCATGGTGAGGGTGACAGACACTGGAACAGGCTGCCCAGGGGGCTTGTGGAGTCTCCTTCTCTGGAGACATTCAAAACCCGCCTGGACACCTTCCTGTGTAACCTCATCTGGGTGTTCCTGCTCCGGCAGGGGGATTGGACTGGATGATCTTCCGAGGTCCCTTCCAATCCCTAATATTCTGCGATTCTGTGTGATTCATCACAGTGTTACGGATCTGATTTTATCCGTACTTCCAGTGTAAACGAGGAGTAATTCGCAGTACATCAAAGAACACACATAAGATTTCTAGTGAATGTTCAGCCTTGTGCTAATCTGCTACATGTAAGTAAACTTAACATTCAGTGTCCCTATTATTTCACTTAAATACATAAAATAGTGTATTAGCCTTTGTTTAAAATGGGCAAAGTTTAAACAGCTTCCAAGCACAAATTCAGAAGTGCAAAAACTCAAAGTTGGTTGAAAAATAAAAAATGCCAGCATTGGTATAAACTTGTATCAAATTCAACCTGAGAAGACATCAGGGAAAGCTGAAAGGGAAAAGGTACCTTTTAGTATCTCACGTAGAAGAGGAGATAAAAGGCTAAACTCTGTGTGGTAGAGAGAAATAACACCCCTGGTATTGCAAACAAAGAAAATGTGTAGAAGAAAGTCCTGGACCTCTGATACTGAAAAGGAAATGTCTAAAAGATATCCTTCTGGATATCTTTTGGATACATTACGCTCTAGCAAGTGTAATATAATCCCTTAATATCCAAACATTTTGTTAGACCTGAACAGCAAGGTGTGTTCCCTTCAGCTGTGGGACTGAGGAGTGTCCAAACCCTGAATTTCACTATATATCTCACACAGCCGTAGCTTGGTTCCTCCAAAAACGACGACTGATGCCACAGCAACAGATGAAGATGGATGGAGGAAAGAAATGCGAGCAGAGGACTGCTAAGCTAAACTAAAATGCAAGGAGAAGTAATGGGATGAAATTAAACAGGGGAAAGTAGAGCGTGAAGAGGAGTCTTAACAGTGAAATATACTGGAACTGGAGACTTGCTAGTAAGAGAGATGATGATGTTCTCTTTGACTGCTTCATTTACAACTGGATAAAGCTCCATGAAAGGTACCAGAAGGGACAGGCAGGAGGACGTATTCTGCCATTACAGCACTTCAGAATATCTGTCTGAATTCAGGCGAATCTCATCATGAAAAGCGACATCAAGTCTTTCTGTCATGTATTACGCTGATTCTCTTTTCAGATGAGTATAGTGCTCTGCAGGTAACATGCTAGGTACTGAATATTATGATATTTTAAAATACATTTGTATGAGCTTGCTCTCCAAAGAGGGCTTCTCTTAACACAATATGGGACATAAAAATAATAAAAGTAACTTTAAAGTGAATCATTTACTCTCAGTCATCATTTGGACAGCAATCCCCTGCCAAGCAATCACCTCTAGTGGTACCTCTGGCTGAAGCCAACACTCTCCTGTGCAGCTTCTCTAACTCAGGTGCACAACTTTTGAAAATAAAATAACAACAGCTGCACACTATTATTTGTTAACTACAACCATTTTATTAAAGGACTGAAGGCTGCAAATGACACTGTCAACATCTAAAATGTAGGAAGTTAATAGCAATTACCAGCACAACAGATTATATTGAAGTAAGTACATCAAGAAGCTGAGCTGGTAGTTAGAGCACTTATGATTTATCATCTGTTCAGCAGAGCAGACTCCTTTCAGTGCAGAAATCATGGCAGTAAGAGGTCACCCTTGCATCTCCCAGCATCAGCTCCTCCTCCCAACTCACTCAGGTCTACCCTTCTACAAGGAGTGAAGCAGCTCCCCAAGTTTACAGCTGCACACCCACAATTCTATCACACGCTGCACAAGGCTGGCCTGGCTTGGCCAGTGATAATCAGCAGCAGTAACACCCTCCGCCAGGCAATCCGTCTGACCTCTCATTTACCCTAGTGCAAACACGCAGACAATCAGGTAGGTCGCCTTTCCCCCCTCTGCTGAAATGCTGATGGCAAGAATTCAGCAGACTGAGGGCAGTTCTTCTATGCTTCACAAGCTCTTTACTCCCAGTGTTAACCATACAAATAAGCTGGAACATCATATGTGGAAGAAACATGAGATAAACTAGGAGGAACAGTAATCTTGAGCTGTGCTAGGAGGCATCCTTTTCAATTACTCTCCTTTTTCAACTTCTTCCTCATTATCTACAGCTTCTTTGGTAACACTACCTCTTCCAGTTGGAAAACCTTCTCTGGTGACCATGTCTCCTTGTGAAAAAGGAAAGACAGATGCTGCTGTGGTTTTGTACAGGGCAATTTAGGACTGCTTTCCTCTTCTTTAATAATATTCATATAAGAGAGATAGCAAATACCTGGAAAAATATTGTGATCGTCAATAAATAAGAAAAAAACCCTATCATTTTAGTGATGGATTCTTCCTCCAGAGATGCCAGCTGGCATTTCTAGGTGTTTGGAACAACTACCTGACTGCAGTTGGCTCTTTTTCTCTTACTGTTGGTAGCACTTTGACAAGCCTGAATTAGTGTTGGTTAGTTTTGGCTTGTTTTTCTGCCTGACACTTGGGAACTGTTGGTATATCACCTTTTGCATCAGCTGTTTCTTGGTGCTCCACGGTGGTACCAGCAACCTCCATGCATACTGCTTTTTCTTTTCTTCATTATGCTTTATCAGCATCCTCTTCTTCACCTTTTTGTTACCATAGACCTCCTGTCTCTTTCTGCCAGGAGCCTCAGATTCTTTTTTCCATCCCTCCCCAGAGTAAAGGATAAGAGATCCCTCCCCCTTCCCTCTCATTCTTTCTTTTCCATCCCATCGCCCTCAAAGGTCCTCCTGTCCAGTCAACAGGCTTTCTGGACAAGGCAAAACCACAGAGACCTGTCCTGTATCAAAAATAGCGTGGTCAGCAGGACAAGGGCAGTGATCCTTCCCCTGTACTCTGCAATGGTGAGGCCACACCTGGAGTATTGTGTTCAGTTCTGGGCCCCTCAGTTCAGGAAAGACATTGAAGTGCTGGAGCGGGTCCAGAGAAGAGCAACAAGACTGGTGAAGGGACTTGAACACAAGACCTATGGGGAGAGGCTGAGGGAGCTGGGGTTGTTTAGTCTAGAGAAGAGGAGGCTTAGAGGTGACCTCATCACTCTCTAGAACTACCTGAAGGGAAGTTATAGCCAGGTGGGGATTGGTCTCTTCTCCCAGGCAGTCAGCAATAAGACAAGTGGGCATGGGCTTAAACTCTGCCAGGGGAAATTTAGGCTTGATATTAGAAGGAAATCTTTCCAGAGAGAGTGGTCAGGCATTGGAATGGCTGCCCAGGGAGGTGCTGGACTCGCCGTCCCTGGAGGTTTTTAAACTGAGACTGGATATGGCACTTAGTGCCATGATCTAGTCAATGGACTGAAGTTGGACCAAGGGTTGGACTTGATGATCTCTGAGGTCTTTTTCAACCCAGTCGATTCTGTGATTCTGTGACCTCCTCTCTGTAAACCACTGGTAGCGATGCTGAGTCGCTGAAGTACCTGTGAGCCAAAGAAAGGGTTTGCTCTCATCCCCACGCACAAAGCCAGCTTTTCTCTGAGCACCAAGGGATTAACCATAAAGCAGTTTAGATATGACTTTCTACCTTGTAATACATGGAATTAACACAAAAACGTGGCTGACCGGTATTTTACTTGCTGGATGCATTATCCTTCCTTACATTTTCCTTTATGGAGCCTTTGAGTTAACAGGATAAATAAAATGTACGGTCACAAATTTTGAGGAAAAATAGGTGAGCTATTCTGAAAGTGGATTTAATGGGCTTGTCTGATATTGTTCTTCAGCTCCTGCTGCAGGGGAAATATTCAGCTGTGAAAAATAATTGTGCAAATAACTCCATGTGCAAAAGCAGTTCACTAAATGAAATTTTCTGTCCTTTCCTGTGTGTTACAATTGCTCAGTGGCTTCTGTATTTGGGATGAGGAGACAGTGAGGAGGTGGGCACATAAAAAGCTAAGTTTCTGAGAAGTGATTAATTTAAATGCACTTATCTCAGTGAGTAATTAAGCATAATGTACGTGAGGAAAGCAAACTGCCCCCTTCACTCATGGAAAGCAAGGCGGATCTCCTGAAGACTGAACAAACTTAACTCACATTTAAGACCAGAGCACCACCACAAAAGGCATTCCCCAACTTTCAGAGTGACCACAGCTTCAGTTGACTCCACTTGGATTTGCAAGGACCCCTGAAAAGTCAGACAAAACTCTTGCTGTTTAAGCGAAAAGTGTTTGTCACTCCACAAGGAAAATATTGGCAAAGATTACTTGTATATTTTACAAATACATATTTTTCTGTTTATTTCAACCAAAATCAGTACATCATAAATTATTTTATCTATCTCATTGTACTGATCAGTTTACTCATCTAAGTGGGTAACTGCCTTGCTAAGGCCACACATGAGTTAGCATGGCTGAAAATAGATCATCTCTCACTCCAGCCACTAGACTAGTCTTTTCTCATTATTTACCCTCTCCTTGATCTCTTTCTTACAGCTCCATGTTTAAACTGAAAACTGGAAAGGGAGCTGAAAGATGTGGGACTTCACAGGAAAGTCATTTATTTTATAAAACAATCCTGAAAAGGCTGGCCAAATGTTCTCACGGTTTATTTAGATACCAGAATGTGTTGCATCCATTTGCAATCTCCCAAACCTAGATAAAGCCCCCCAAAAATAATTGAGAAAGTAAAAAAATAAGTGGGTGGCAACAAAGCTGCTGAACCGACAGCCTGGCAAGTCATCTTAATCAAGTGTTATCGTGGCAACAGAGCAGAGCTCCGATTTTTGACTCATGTCACAAACTGCACTCTGACAGTTGTGTTGAGAACTCCTTTTTCCACTGACAAGCTCTTGTTTTCACAACTGGAAAAAAAAGGGGTGACCAGAAGTTCAAAATTCAATGGTCTAAAAAATGCATGACTGAAAATGCTTCAAAGGGCAGCAGAAAAGAATGTTCGGAAATTAAAAGCCGGGTTCCTACAGACCTGCTGACTCCCTGGCTCCCACTGCCTCGACTTAATCTTGCCCACCACGCACTTCTAGACCTCCTCTTTCCGCTGTTACACGCTACTGCCTTGAGTTTAGGTCTAAGATACATGCAGATAAAAATACTAAGACCTTGCAAAGATGGGGGGAAAAAAAATCCTCCCAAGATCCTATGATTATCTACCTGAATGGCCCATGTGTATTTGGCTGATGTATCACCAGTAGGCATAGACCATGTGCTACATCTTTTACACTTCCTTACCCACTCTCGTTCTGCAAAACATTGAAGAAGGCAGAGAAAGGCAGTTTCAACAAAGTAAGACCGGTCATACATCATGACTCTTCCCACCGAACCACAGGCTCTTAATTTAGTCATCACAGGTGGCACAATGCACTTCCTAGTTGTTACTCAGTTTGCCGTAGAGACATCCTACATTCAGAACAGAAAAGCAACATTGAAGCATGAAAAAATCCAGACTTAACTCCTTTTTAGAGTTCTAACTTCACTTCAAAGTAAGCATTAGGTGCCTAAATACTCAGCTAGACTACAATATATTTACTCCACTACACCTATTGCCCCAAATAACTGTTGTTTCATTGACCACTGTTACAGCACTGGAAAGTAAAAACCTCACCACTGTGTATTGGTATGTAATATCTTGTCTGCCTGTAAACAAGGGAAGAATTATAGAAAACAACAGAGGGAGACCCAGTACAGGGTAGCAGAGGAGCTAAGTTATTCTTTTTCTTCCCCACCATCCCATTCTTGGAATGGGAAATTGCTGAGATACCACTACGCTTGGTAAACATCCAGATTTCAGCGACATTCAGCGCACAGAAGAAAAGTCGTAAATGCACAGTAATATCTCACCCAGTATAACAGGAAGAAAGAACTCACTTTATTCTTCCACAGCCTATGCATATTCACCCACAGATCCTCTGTGCTCTACCACGAATGAGGCTCCTCCTTTGCGGTGTGTCTGTTCCCAAGAAGGAATCTTCACCACTGATCAGCTGCACACATTAAACAAGGTAACATGTATTTTGCAGTTTGTACAACATGTACGTTTTCCTCCGCCTTTTTTATATATAATGGATTCTACATAGCAGCGTTGAGCTGTGCAAAGGGATGTTCCAGGTTGTCTTAAACTTGTGCTCTCACTTTCCGCGTAACATTTAAAACAAACAAAAAGATGCTTCTACTTGAACAAGGTCAGAGGGGTCTTCAGATGGTCTGTTTCCTCAGCTTGCCTCTGGCTCCGCATTGCTTTGCAAATCAGATGCTAGATATATTTTGATTAGTTTGTACTTTAATGGATCATGTACAAAGAGTCCACCCTTCACATCATAGCCATTAATTTTTTCTGGAGTCTGATGGAAAAAACAGGTAGAGGGTTGTGTGTGTGCGCGCGTGCCAGCGTATGCATGTGTGCTGATTGAAAAGTGATGGATTATTTTCATGTGGTAAGAAACACAATGTTTTCTTTAGCACAGCAGGATATTCTGTTTGCAAGGTCTAACAGTGAAATATTATGCATATCTGCAGCTGGCCCTCTGCCAAAAACCAAAGAGCAGAAATCAGAAGAGATTTTGAATCTGAATCTAAAAAAAAACTGCACAGCCCTACGAAGCAACTAATGAGCCATTCAGAACAGAAAAGCATTTGTACTAATGTATGATTGCTGTCATACATGTCAGCATTTAACAAAATAGTAAATAATTATTCATTTAAATGTTACCTTGAACTTCAATTTAAAATACAAATATATTTTCAGTGTCTTCTACCTCTGTGCTGATACAGGTTAATTTACTTTAGGTCATGATAAATAAAGTGAAATATTTCCCAAGCTCAAAGAAGCAATCATTTAAGAAGCAGGTGCAATTAAAAATAAAACACAGCCAAATACCGTAACCTCGAGACACGAGTCCATAAGAGCTGTAGCACACCAACCAAGAATTTACTAGCCCAGAAAGCTGCACACCAAAATGTTTTAACATGCTTCATTCAGCTCCTAGGAAAGAGGACGGGGCTGTGTGTATGACATTCAGCCGAAGAGAGTTGGGCTGGCGCTGCCTAGTTTTGCCATTCATTGCACTGGTGGATGACCTAAGCGTTCTCCTTTAGAAACCACACTTTGTGGCCTTTTTCTAGTGCTGAGGCCCAAATAAATAGGATGGGAGAAATACCAGAGCAGAGTCAACACTCTGATCTTTACATATATAATTCTGATTAAAAGGCGACAAGAAGTTCGGGGTGAGGGTGGCGCGCTGGGATCTCACAGCACATGTGGTTACAACTGTCTGTGGTCTTACAGCTTGTATTGTAAACCTGCAAAAATCTATTTAATTCCAGGTGACTCTCTTCTGGCATGAGATCTAGTAAAGCTCAATGGTTCCAGTGTGCTCTTGAGGACAGTCTCGCTTGGTTATAAGACAGAAGATTATTATCAGGTACTTCTCTTTAATTTGTCAGAGGGTGGTGGAGGATTGATTACAACCATTTTGGTGGCCACTGTAAGGGAAAACAACTCTTCCCTTGGTAAGCCTTTTTACATTGTGTGCACTCCTTCCAGGGTTAATTTATAGCACTTGACTAATTATTAGATAGCACCAGATTGTGTGTGTAATTGAACATATATGTCTGCGTTTCTATGCAAACATGTGATTATGTTATTTACTGATTAGCACGCCCTTCTGGTAAAACTCACTCCAGCCGCAAGCTTGCATGGCGCATCTTTATTTCCACTGCATCCCTTTTATCGCTAGATCTTCACACTGGGTTCAGAAAATGCTTACAGTACTAGACAGTTTATTAAAAACAGGGTAGCGGTTTTATCAACATAGTTAATATTCTAAGAGCAAGAGATTTAGCGTCAGGACACAATCAGTGTTTGGACTGTTAATATGGAGATTGTGGCATTTTGAAAAAGGAAAACCTGGGAACTCAGGATACACATTTAATAAACTTCCAAAGTAAATCATGTCTATTTTCATCATTTGATTTTTTAAAAAGCAAGAGCAATGCCTAAGAGAAATTTGGAAACCATATTGGTAAGACACGAATATTCCTGAATACTTTCGAATATATAGTTTATCATTTGCCCTGTTGCATTTCTTTCGGCATGTTACCTCGGAACCCTTATTCTGAAATCATCAGAAACTGGTTTGAAATAACAACCATTCTTGCCCAAACTAAAGGTTCCACCAATAGATTAGTTGCCCCTTTCTTCTGGCAAGATAAACTACTATGAGGATTTTTCTGCCTAAGTTTCCACTAAGGATTTTCTTTGTCATATTCTGATGCACAGGAGTTGACTGGCACATCTTTTATAAACCTTTCTCGTTTTTTCCAAACATAACTAGCATATAAAAAGAACCATAATATGTATTATGGGAAAGCAGCACAGCGATATAAAAGACTTCCATACTAAGAGCAGAAGGAAAATGGTAGTTATTATTAATTTAGAAAAACAAAAGAGCTACCCAGCATTTCAGTAATGTGGCAAGTTGTGTGCTATTGAGGGAAAGAGGATTTTATAATTGGATTTTAGAGTAATTTAGGAGACGAGATAAGCTGTAATGGTTGCATATTAGAGGTTAAAACTACAGCAGAAACTCATAACGTAAGGGTTCATTGCACTGAGGAAAACAGAACAAAGGAAAGCAACGCAGGAGCAGCCTGGCGTAGGTGGTAACCAGGTGAGTATGGGCTGTTGGAAACTGAGAGGCTTTCCCATTAACAACTGCTTAAACAGGTATCAACCAGCATTCCTTCCCCTTAAGAGTGTCTTAAAAATATATATATTTTCTATATATGTATTTAAAAAAAAGGATAGGGATGTTAATTCCTAAACCGTGCAGCCAGGAATGTCTTGGGTTTCGGAGAGGAATATTTTCATCTTCCTCAATAATAATGGGGAAAAAAAAAACCAACTCATAATGCCATCAAGCACGAAACTTTTGCACAAGGAATCAATGAAATCTCAGTGCACAGCGGGTCTGCAGAGCGGGGGTGCCTTTCCCTCCTAATTCTCCCCTGAGCAAACAGAGCCAGAGTCCTCTCCCTGGGGGCCTCGCGCTCCCGGCAGAGCCTGCAGCTCCCCCTGGCTCTGCTGCCGCCTCCTCCACCTTCTCCCAAGGCTGAAACTCTTCCCCCACCTCCAGCTGTCAAGTCAAAACTTGAACGGACCCGATCTCCAGAGCCCCCGTAGCTCCAGCCGTGGCCATGCAGTGGGGAGGGTGACGAGGGGCAGAGGCCAGAAACAAAGGCTGGGCCATCCAAGCCACGCAGAGCAGAGGCTGAGCCGAGCGCTGAGGATCTGTGATGCGGCTACAACATCTAATAATTCATTCTCGGACACGTTCTGCGACATCGCTGCAATGCCAGCACCAGGAGAGGCCCAGAAGTTGTGGCATCCAGACTGACCAAAGAAAGAGTCCTCTCAGACCACTCTGGGAAACCACTCCAGCTCTCTAACCCCGTGAAAAAAAATGTCATGCTAATAATCCTTTCTGGGACTACTGTCTGCCTCCATGCAGTCTATGATGAGAAAGCCTGGTTAATACAGTGCCTAGGCAGGACAGACCCTTGATCTAAGCTGGCATGCCTGGGTGCAACACAAGTGAAGGGCACTCGTCTTTTAAATATAAGCAGCCACATCCCTGCACTCAGCAGCATGTCAGCTCAGCTGCCAAACCATGTTATTTTGTTGCGGAGGAGGGAAAGGGGAAAGGGGAAAGGGAAAAAAAGGAGGAAAAGGGGAAAAAAAATGAGGAAAAGGGGAAAAGGGGAAAGGAAAAGGTTCTCCAGCATTTTTGCAGGCAAGGAAAGGTAGCAGAACACACATGTTCAGTCTCTGTCCCCAGACAGGTTCAGCTGCAGAATGGAGCAGTGTGACCAGGTGCTCAGCAGTGGAAAGTGAGCTTAGGCTCAAGATCAGTTGTTTTATATAAAACAAAGGCCAGGCCTTGGATTTTTCAAAGCAAGGTGTCTAATTTTTTTTTTTTGGGGGGGTTGCTTTGCCACCATTGAGGTATTTTATGTTTGCCAGTTGCCAGTCCCTGTTTGGAAAGCATAGCTTCCTCACTTAGTGATGCAAATCCATAGGCATAGCAAATTATGTACATGTTTGGCAAGCAGCGTTGATAATGGGAAAAAAAAAAAAAAGGTATTCAGTGCCAAGAAATGTGAATACTTCCAAAAATACAGTAGTTTATCAGAAGACAATTTCCCCTCCTGTTTGCCTTTCAAGGTTTTAGCCAGGAAACGTTCACCTGAACAATCTAAAAATCTCAATCGACAGTAAAAAAAAACAGAAAAAGAAAAAAGCAGCGCATTATTCTGCAGGGTGAATTCCCACGCCGTGGCTTCTCCCAGCAAACCGAGCACCATCTCTCTCCAAGAGGGTAAATAACCCAAGGCTTCAGGAAGCCAAATCTGTTGGGAGCGTGTGTGCTCGCTGTCCGTGCCGGGAAGGACGCGCAGCCGGGCGGCTCCGGAGCGCCGGTGCTCGGGTACCCCCTGCCGGGCTGCGCCATCGGGCAGCAACCACAATGCGCCCCAACCACCGCCAGTTCATCACCGGGGGGAGCTTCCCAAATCAAACCCAGGCTCCGAGTCTTTTGCTCCTGCTCAGTACTGAGAAATGACACAGCCTGGTGAGCTGAGGTTAAAGGGAGGGCTGGTTAAGGCATCGCAAGTCTGTGGGTTTTATATATTACGTGCGGGTTTCTCATAGATTCTCCCTGAATTCTAAATCAGCACAATTTGAAGAGACAGTAATACAGCGAGGCACCAGCAGTTACAATCCAGAAGCAAACAGGTTCCCCCCACCACGAAGATCCATAAAAACAAATGTTCTCCTACTAAGTATAAATATAAAACTCTGAAGCAGCGAATTTCGTTTCTAATTCTATACAGAGTGGGCGAGCACATCTTGAACACTTTGCTTAGAGTTTGCTTTAAAAAGCATTCCTCAAATACAATTCAGAATAGAAATTCCCAGGATGAAACCCTTATTTATGTATTCTGTGGATAAATTAAAATAGGAAAATGTGCTGCGATATGTGTTCAAACAACTAATAGTTCCTGTAAACCAAAAATATATTAAAAAAAACGTAAGTGAAAAGAAAAAGATTAGTTGTTTTAAGCTATAACACAGCTGTATGCAACAAAAGCCAGAAACATGTAAAATTAAATTGGATTTTAGGGCGGGGGGGGGAGTGTCCGATGGGGTTAAGTTTACTAGTAATTCAAATCCTTTTTTCTAAGTTGCAAAATGTTGTTACTGACACATTTTTTTCATTCTGTTTATTTTTGCAGACAAGGCAGAAATTGACATTTGAACTATATAAACAGAGGCTGCATATGGTGGCTTAGGGCTATTGCTTAGCCAGTGACTGCTCCTATGTAGCAAAGGGATTAAAAAAAATATGTCAAATATCCCTTCAAATATTTATTAGTGTCACATAGGTAGTAAAATTCTGTTTAGTGACGGATTAATAAAAGGCTGAATTAGTCTCTAACCTCTTTGATTTTTAAATGCTGGTAAGACACTGTTACCCCTTGTTCCTTTATCTAAATACAGCATGTGTAGCAAACAAACATTTCCTTGTGTTAGCGCAGGAAAAGGGAAGAAGTTTTCATTAAATAGAGTTGTAAAGGGATCGTATTACTGGACTAGAGTCACATATCTTCTCTCAACTTTTGTCCTTTATGCTGCTGTCCTCTCCAAGAGCAGAAGTGGCAGGGGCAGACTTTGGGGAGGGAGGGGGGCGCCGGGATACCGCGCCTGTCTGTGAGTCAGCAGGGGCCATCAGCTCAAGGGGACGGGTTATAATCCATGCTTCTCAAAATCTAGACAACCAATCTATTTTTTTTCTTCTATATTTAGATTCTGGTTTGCTCTCAGGATGCAAAACCTTTTCAAAGCCTCACTCTTGAAAGGATCAAAGTGTAAAAAACAGCATTTCAAAGCTACAGGCCAACGAGGAACAGAGGGATCCAACCCTTCGACTTGCCACTATCAACAGAAAGGCCTTTGCTTTACCCCAAATGGCTTTGCCTCTGCTGTGGACCTGCTCACAATTTATCTGAAAGCTGAAGACACTTATTCAAAAACAGGCCCAGAACCTATCACTACTCTGACCAGGTTTCAGCCCAAGGTTTGTCTCTGTTGTTTAGCACTGGCCACACACTGGCAGAAAACTAACCAGGCCTGGGAATCATTCAGCAAGGAAATAATACCAGTATCTAGTGTGAAAGTAGATGGAAAAATAATATGTCTGTTCCCTCCAGGCTGGGGAGCAGGGGAGGGTGGGATGGACATCCCCACTCCATCCCATCCTGCAGTCCTGGCTCCCAAGTGGGCAGACCTGGAGGAAACATCTGGGTGTGCAGGGATGCCATTGTACTCCATCGCCGGGCTTTTCCTGAGAGTTCCTGCATCTCATCCCAGCGGAAACCAGGAGTGGACTGGGATTCACATACAGAGCTCGAAGCTAAGAAACACTTGCAGCTCTCACAGTTTATCTTATATGGTCCTTAGGACTGCATCAAGCCTTAAGTTTGACTGTGTGCCCTGGTCTTTTTTGGGACAGCTCATCTTCACCTTTGCATTCCTCTTCCAGCTCTCCGACAAGCCACCTTTCCTGCTCCAGTCTTCTCCTCCAGCTTTCTTCCCTGACAGCTTTTCCCAGCTTTCTGCCATGACTTTAACAGCCTCAGTCCTGGGTTTCCAAGACTCCACATGCAGATAACTTAACTATCATTTTCTTATGGGCTCAAATTGCACACATCTTTTCCAGCGCTACATAAAGTCTAACATCATATCTAACCTCAGTTACCCCTCTGCTACTCTGGTAGTAGCTTTTCCTCAGCTTCTGTCCTAGCTCTCCTGCAGACATCTTTTTCTCGAAGGTGCTAAAATCTTCTCCAATCTGTCAGGCACTGCATAGTCACCCCACTCACGTGCACAGCTATCGAGATTCTCTGATGAAATCTCATCGTTGCTTTGCAGGGAATGTCTGTGTTAAAACCTGCAAGATGCGTTTTCTCGCTGCCCTCCTTGCGATAAGAATGCAACAACGAGGCAACGAGGTACTCTGGGAGATACAGGAGAATTCCCACTATTCGGAATTATAACTCCTGCACACATTTTCAGCTATGGATATAAGCAGAGGAAGAATACAAAAGATGTGCAAAATATAGTGAGGAAAGAAAAAGCGAAAGGAGCTAAGAGAAAACCCGGCTACTTGAATAAGGCAGTAGTAGCAAGTATTTTAGATCCAGAAGATTTCAGTTCAGATACAGTGAATGGTTCAGGCTGGAGTATCAGTAAATTAGCAACAATACCAGAACAGATCTCTAAACACAAATAATATGTTCCAAGGGAAGCCACTGCTATCCCTCTACTCCCACTAATGTGTCTCACTGTGAATCGTGATAGGTATCGTCACAGTTCCCAGCAAAATCAATGACTTGCGGTGACATGATTCATTTCTGGTTCTAACATCTGGCTGGAATTTTACGCATACAAAGTCTGCGATTTGTACAAACAATTACTTTAGAGGAACAAAAATCTTTGCAATTCACCATGTCATAACCAAACCATCTGTCCAGCAGGCCGCTACGGGATCACGCAGACGGAACAGAAGGCACAAGGTGGCCCATTTTGTCCAGTACGCTTGGTTCAAGGTATCTGCTTTGGTCTTGCATCATCAATAACAGAAGTCCATTCACATTACATTGTAAGTTCATTAGAGACCAAAGTTTTTCTCCTGCCAACTGATTTATATCCATGCTTTAACAGTCAAAATTGTAAGCAAAACAGCCTAGGCATTGAAGATTTGTCTACCTTACAAAACAAAGAAAATTAAGACAGCTAAATAGAAGAATTGGTATTTTATGTGTAAACTTGCATGCTGCATGCAAAAGTGTTACTAAAAACGTTTCTCCACTTCTCAAAAAAATGGAAGCACTGGATGTAAGAAATTGCTGTTTCTTTTAGCCACAGAGAAGACAAATCCCAGAATACGTATGTTCAAGTCAAATCAAAAGCATTTAGATCCTATCACAAGTTCAGTTCCCTATATGAATGTAACTCAGCGTACATATGACACTCTTGCCAAAGCAAATTAATGTTGAAAGCTGAGACATGAGAGACACCTTCCTTAGCCAAGCTGTGACTACCCTTGCCTAGAGCACACAGCACGTGGCATTTAAAAGGGTCTGCCCCGCAGAGTGAGCTTTGCTGGGTTGTGTCATGTTCCAGGAGAAAACAAAAAGATGAATGGGCAGCAACACAAACATATCGCTTGCTGAGAAGTCAGCCTTTTAGATAACATGTACTATGTCATGCCGCTACCCCTCACTTGGCAAAACACAGGCTTAAAACCTATTCTGTACGATAAAGGGTTTGTCCTCAGACAGTTTTAGCACAGATCAAATGAACGCAGAAAACAGGGAGACCTTAATTAAAAGGTCATTTACATTGTATCTCCTGCCCTTAAAACAGGACGAGCTGCACTGTGTTATTTCTGACAGATATTTGTATAAGCTGCTCTTCAAAATCTCCAGCATGGATTCGGCAATTTACCCAGACAATTAGTTACACCACGTAGCTGTGTCTGCGCTCTGCAGAGCACCTCGTGTTGGCTACGGAAAGATCCAAAAAGGCTTAGGGGCTAGTATAACAGGAAGAGCAGGAAAGGTCAAATGAAGACAGTGTTCTAGTTGGGCAAAATGAAAGAGTATTTGTTATTTAATAATTATGTTATGAAAGCAAGCAAAGCCCCTAGGGTTGGCTCTGTGCTCCAATGTAGAGAGCTCTGCCCAGTGACAGCATTTCAGGTAATCAGAACACCCAAGTGAGGAGACATTTATTTGAGGAGGCCCACAAGCAGCCTCTACCATGTCTCCACAGACTCTTCAACACTCACAGCAGAGCATATGAACAATCTATATAATAATAACCTACATCTGTGATTCACTGACCAACAGACCAAGCTTCAGCATGGAAAGCAGAGGTTGCTACACCCGCAGCACCAGGGCAGAGGAGCAGCCTGCACTGCTGGGGGTTTTAGCTTGGACAGCAGGAAAACTCAGGGCAACTTCCACAAGAGTGACAAACTCAGGGAAAAATACAATGTACAGAGGGATTTCTTTTTAAACTTCATAGAGATTTGTAAATTTAAGTGATACTTTAATAGGCGATTGACAGAGAATGTATGGGATCTCAAGGATTTTTCTTCAGATATGTTGGTAATGCTGAGCCAGAAAAGAGCTGCTCTATTTTTCACAGCCATGGTGACACCATGCTCACCAGAGGAGCAGCTTATGTCACACATAAAAAAATCAGGAATCCCTCTTATTTTCCCTACTACCTCCTACCACACTGGTTGGCACATGAGCAAAGCCGCCACGAGCAATGTGTTGTCCGATGTCATTTCCATCTCCCAAAATGACTTAGTCTGACTTTTCATGCCACTCACGATTTATTTCATGATGTGCACAAAGGTTTACATGAGCAGCACCCCTCTCTAAGGCATTGCAGCTAATACTAAAAAAAGCTCCGGCTTGCCAAAGTACGGGGGCCGGGCTGCGGAGCACACGCGACCCTGTTGTGAGATGGTATTTCCAAAGGGTTGTCCTTCAGGAAGCAGAGATGTTGTGTTGGCAATAACACCAGTAAGCGGAGCAGGCATGATTACTAACCGGGTAGCTCTTTTTTTTATATATATGAACGCGTGTGCACAGCCTGAAAAAATATTTTCTTCTCTTTTTTTTCTCATTTTGTCAACTCAGACCCCTGCAACCCCTAATGAAAGCTTTTCTACTGACATAGTAACAGAAGCGTACACTTTAACTTACACTTTTTCCATGAAGCAGATGTCTTTTCTTGTGAGAATTGGCATATTTTTACCCTTAGAATGATCTCTGCTTTTATATGCCTAATTAAATTTTAGCGGTCCCTTGCTTAAATAAAGATTTATTAGCTGTTAAAATTGTAGCATAATTCTTCTGCCACCTACACGCTATCCTTTAACATATTTACAAGCAGACTGGCTTATCCACTTATAAAAAAAGGTGGATGATTTAATGTTGTTATGTTATTGGTGTCAATTACTAAACTTCAGCCTCACAATAGAGCTTTCAGAAGATACTACTACTTAACTCTGGAACTGGCAAAATACTCCAAAGAAAGAGAAGCTGTGAGCCTTAAAGATTAAGTACTCAAAACAATTCAACTAACAGAGGCAATCAGGAGATTTCAGTCTCATGTTCGGACTCTTCCACAGCCACGATATGGGCCTCAAATGGAGAAGGAATCCAGGGAATTATTTACAGAAGCTGAAATTTTCATTGTCAGAAGCACCTACTTACACGCTGCTTCTCATTTCCCTTTGTGCATGAGACAAAGCACGTATATAATACCTTTGCACACATCAATTTATATATAGTGACAGAAAGAAAACGGTAACACAGTAAAGTACCATGCTTGTCAAACAACTGGAAATAACTTCTTTACAGTTCTGGGGTTTTGTTCGTTTTGGTGTTGGGGTTTTTGTTTGTTTGTTGGGCTGGGCTTTTTTTTTTTTAAGATCAGTTACTTATTCACCAGGATTAGAAGTTCAGTGTTTTGTTGGTCTCTCATTAGTTTTACTTTAATAAAGTCCTGCTTGCTAACATATTTACATCACAGGGAATATCCTACTCACCGAGCTGTAAGCCCTCGCCTCTATACCTCATACACTGATATCTTTGCACCTTGTAAACACCACTACTACACACAATTGTGTCCCATGTGTTTGTCAAGCTGCATCAGCAGCACCGAATTCCATCCTCCTGCTATAGTTTTAATACAGTTCAGATCAAACTAAAGCTTTTGGTAATTTCAAATATACTTCAAGTGCAAGAGATGACTCATTCATTTAATCTCACCCTTCGAGGTCAGGTTCTCTTTCAAAAGTCATAAAAAGCAGGCCACTCAAAAAATATGCAATATATTAATGTCATAGAGCTGGCCTCACAAATAAATCAGCATACAAAATCCCCTCTTACTGAAATTTGTCACAGTAAACATCAGAAGCTGTAAAGTGAAACTAATAGGAAACTGTCTTTTTGTGTAATTTGCATGCATTTGTGCACAGACACACGCATGCACACCCCCCCTCCCTTTTGTACCTTTCCATGTGTGTGCTATGCATTCAGAGAGCAAACTGCTACAGCCAAGAAGCCAGAGACAGTGATAAATCTGGAACAGATATGAGCGAAAAAGCCTAGAAAAATTATTCAGGTTTATATTATTTTTTTAGTATCAATATGTATTTTTCCTTTGCCTTGCACTCTTAGTCATGGCCACTGGCTGCTGATGGTACCTTTGTTTATCACGCATGTCTTTCAAGATCTATATGAAATACTTAATGCATATACAGGATACTACATGCAGCAGCCCAGACCCACACTCAAAGCCAGGATTTATCTTTGGGAGCCAATTTGGGGACATGCGCTGGGATCTGAATTGACCCGACGTCATTTCTGGAGTCTCCCTGGCAATAACTGCAAGCGAAGGGCTCCTGGAAAGCTCGTCAATGCCATTAATGACAATCCTGTGCAAGCTGCTGTTTGGCCAGTTTGGGGAATGCAAAATTCCCAGCTGAGGAAGTGTGGTAGAGATCTGGAGATGTTTAGGTGTTTAAAGTGCTTAGACTTACAGAGACCCTTACTCAGAGAACACCAAATGGATCAACTCTTGGAAATCAGTCAAGTGAGGAGGGCTATGAAGTCTCTAATTCTGTTTTAGTTTTCCTTCTCTCTTTACTCTCTCACTTCCTCTCTTACTGTACAGGTAACAGTATCTATTCAAGATGCATACAAATGTAGCGTGCAGATAAGTTATCTTCTTATATCATCATCTACAAAACCACAATGGCATATTTATCCAAAACAGTCCTCTGAAATAATTGTTTCTGTAAAGAATTATCCTTCTGTATGATAACGGCTGTCAGGCAGAAAAATATTAATGTATTTCCAAGCACAGACAAAAATGTAATGGTATCTCCCTAACAACAGTTTCATCCTTTAATATTACCGCATATATTTCATCACTTTGGAGTCGATGTTTCGGATGCCAAGAACACAGGAACAGCAACAGTATCAAGGTAAACCAGTAAATACTTATATCATGTGTCCCTGCAAAACACCACTCTAAAGGAAGACCTCTGCTGCTCAATGACCAGGTTGGGATATTCACCTGAGTTATCAGTTTTCTAAGAAACACCATAGGAATTATCACTAAAGCCCTTTTAATTGTTTTTGAAAGCCCCTAGCAGTCTCTGCAGGAAGGGGAAGAGCCATGCTTTCTGGTGGCAGTTCCCACATTTGCATTGTGTTCACACCTTTAGCATCTCACTAATACTTAAGTATTTCACTGAATGATGTTTCCAAATTCATGGCACTACAGTACTAAACACACAAGCCTAACAGAGAAAGATAGGGGTACATATGCACAGTTCACATTTCACCTTTGTGGGGAAATTTTTCTCACAACTTTCTCCCAACAGTCATGCTAGGGAATGAGGTGACATCTGAACAGCTTTGGTAATTGACCATAACTAAAAATGGTCTTTTACTGCAGGTAAAGTAAGTCAGATCACATAGGACCCAGTTAAAGGGTAAAAAAAGACAGGCCACAGGGCATATCCCTTTTCCATCCACACATAGAACTCACTGCTTGTACCCCCTCTGCCTGCATTATGAATGTAACAACAAGAATAATGATTGCGTTATGCACAGATTCTGTGCAGAGGAGTGATATCCCCAAACTTTAACATCATCCCATCCAAAACACTCGTTTATTTGTGGTACGGTGTCTTGTGCAATGCACTAGAGAATGAGTATAAAACCAATCTTCCAAATACAGTAAAAGTCTCATGCAGCATGCTGGGGAATCTCCCACTACCTTGTAAAATGACATTAAATGACTTTTTGAAGAAGTGAGGAAGAAGAAGGAGCCACTGCTGGGACATTTAGTCTATCAAAACACAAATAATTAATGGTTGAAAATACTTTTTGTTTAATAATTGCTGTTCTTCATTAGTGTGAACCAAGGGCACAGACTATCTGAGACAATAACATCTGCACCCCATATTTCATTATCACCAAACTTCACATTTCACACAAAAGCATAGCTAGCAAAGCCTTACAGCTTTAATTAGTTTCTGCCATAGCTGTGAAGGTCAGCCAATTATTGTGTGTGAAATTTCAATATGAAGCAGCTGAATTGAAGACAGCATTGCAACGTTGTGAAAGTCTGCAGTGCTGTAAATCTAGCATGATAGAACCTCTTTTTTTAAACACAAAATAACATAAATTAATCATCAGGTATGCGCAGCTTCAAGGCTTATTGGCTAATTTAACATGTGTTAGATGGGGAAAAAAAGAAGGTAATTTCTGATAGTGTCTTATGCTTTGCAGGGTTTTTTCTTACCAGTGTCACCAACCATGACAAAATACTTAGTTGGGTCCTCACTGCACTGTTTTTTGTGGCATTCAGAGTCCTTCTGATATAAGAAAACAATAGCATTGAGCAGAAGAACTTCAGCTTCAGACAGGCACGGGATGTACAGCATGTCCCAAAATATCACGTCTTTCAAAAGGTGCTTCAAGTAAGGTTCCAAACTCATGGTTGGCTTTTGAAAATCATGAGCCAAGTGCCTCAAGTGTATGTCAGTGTTTGTGTGTGAAAACATATATATATATAAGAATTTGGATTCAAATCATATACAAATAATCCATATCCCAGCTGGCACTAAGGAAGTAGGAAAGGATGCAAAATGATGCACCTACCTCCTACCCGAGACACAGCCTCTTTGCACATATTATTCTCGCCAAACAGAAATAATTTATGCAGCGTGCTGTGCACTGGGATTACAGATGTGCAAAAGGTCTAACCTGAACCTTGAATACACTCAAGACCATCCTGACTCTCAAGTCTGGCCAGTGGTTGTTTGTTAAACAGGTATTTGTTTACCTGTTTCTGCCTTTTTTTAATAGATTGAAACTCTTAAGTAAATTTTATCGCTTTATGTAGCAAATATCAAGGTCTTCAAAGATGCGCTTCAAACTCATCCTTTTATTTGGATACCACGAGATGACAAACTGAAGTCAAATAGCAATGATACAATGGTTCTATACCTCCAGTGAGCTAACAAGACCTGCTCGCGATTATAAATTTACAGGTGAGATTCATTGGATTTCAGTGGGAGAAACAGGGAGGGAGTGAAGCTCAGGGAATGGATTTATTTTGTGTATCATTCCTATGTTCAAGCCCTATTTTTCCAAATGAAATGATTGTGACAGAAAATATAAGCAAACTCATTTTTAATCTAGCCTGGGACACTGCACGCAGCTCTAGCAAGCACCATGGCTTAATTCATGTGGAAATACCGCCATGTTCATATGCATATATGCTTATTACAACCAATTCCCCTTCCTGTGCCCCATTTTTTCCTGCCATTGGGAGGACCAGGTATGTGGTTATGGAGTCTCTGCAGACAGCACAGAACCAGCGAGGCTGTTTCACTGTTCACACTCTCTCTTCCTTCTTTGCTGACACAGAACACATTCGCAGCTCTAACGTGACTCACACCACCTATTGCCAAAGGATAATTTTTTAAATGCATAGCTAGCAGTAGATGCTCAAGAACCTTTGCAGGCTCCGATATCAATGCCTGTATTTCTGGAGTTACCACAATACTTGGTTTCTGGTTACTTCAGCCAGAGCATGGGTGCTGCTCTTCCTCCAAATCAGCAAGCCCGAACGTTTGGAGGTAGAGAAGCTGAAATAATATCCATACACATCATAGATTATTTAGAATTAAAACCATCACCATGATAAAGATTTTTTTCCCTGCCTCTAGAACAGTCCATTTAACTAAACCCAGCTGAAAGAGAGATGGTGAAACAGCTGATGATTTGATTTCTGCTGCACCTTATCCAACATCTCCAAATATATCCATGTGTGAAGAAAAATGGTAGATCAAGACTTCTATCCAATGAAGGCTCAGCTGGCTAGAAGAGACACCAGGAGTAAATTAAAAACTAAATTAAATGTAATGGGGATCCAGGTCTTACACAGTCTTACAGTTAAGAGCCAGATCTTTAATGCAGTACTCTGAAATACGCTATTCCAAACCTGGGATTTCAGCAGCACTTCAAGAAGGTGACTGGGAGTCTGAATTCCACTTCAGCTGCTGCTGAGAGCTCTTGTCACTGGGCCCAGCGTCTTTCTCAAGCTGATGTACTCTCCAGGGCCCTACACAGGTTCATCAGTCTCCCTATGGCTGCACTGCTAAATGAAAGCCTAAAATCAGCTGTGAACAGGTAGCTACATGTTCTTAGTCTTCTCTTCCCATCTAATTAGGAGCATATCAACTTCTTTCTGTGCAGATAACTTGTAAGACATAACAGGAAGGTATTTTCTTTTACTATTCATAGATTGTATCGTGCTAGCCACTATATCTAAGTTTGAATTTCTAGGCACTGCTTTTGCATTTACAAAACACAAAGGAAGTTTATTGTGCTAGAAATAAAATAATTTGTAAGTCTCAGATATGTACCACTCACAATATTACGAAACAGTCACCAAAAGCTAAAATGGCAAAGAATGGAGAAGCAGGGGAAATAATTAACACTGGCACCAAGAATACTAAAGAAAATGTGTATTAGCTAACACCAAAATATAATATTATGTGTTAGAAGATATACCCTCTCTCTTAGAAGGAATCAGTGAAAGGAAATAATTGAAATATACTGCTACCAATGAGTGGCCCAACGGAGAATAAAACAGGACTACCTAAGTAAAAATCAAATCAAAAACTGAAGTGAAAAAAGAGAAAACTAGACAGACCATGCACACCAACATGCACGCACACAGAGGAAAAACAAATTATTATTAAACAGACTGAAACCTGTCTTAGGCAGACTGCTCAAGGGAGCAGCAAAACTCCGTAGGCTGGCTGATGACATCTTTTACTAAAGGTCAGACAAAACTGCAGGAGAAACCTCAGGGATCCCTTAAAGTAGTTCCCTAAGATAGGGGATGCCTAATGGAGGTGGAGAGCTGTGCAGGTTTCATGGTGTTTATTAAACACACACTAAAATATTAAACACGATAACAGCAGCTAAACCAAATCAAACATACTCTAAGTGCGATACAAATCATCGTTAGACAATGTAAACAAACACTTGACACACACAAAGCCTTTATGGCAAATCCCTGCAACTAGATCCGTCCCCAGAGAGATGCCACCGGCTCCATGAGCCCACAAGCCCCCGGCCACGAAGAACATTGTGGTTGAGGCCACCAGCGATGGACGGGGTCTGCGTCAGTCCACCACAGGAGCCAAGAGAAGATGCTCTTGCTGGGGGAGTCTCCCGCTCGCTCCGCTCTGGCCCTGCTCCAGCAGTGGCACTTCCCTGCAACAGGGTCTCCACTCAGTCCCAAAGCACCGGGGACAAAGATCTCTACCAGCCAGCCTTGCCAGCAGCAGCTGCTCCCAACCAAAGAGTCTCTCTCCAGAGAAAATGCTGACTTGGAGCCAGCTGCGCTGCAAGAACAGTGGCTCCTAGCATAAATGGTCTCCTTTCAAGAAGAAATACAGGGAAAGTCCTCACAGCCAGTCTCTTTCCAAAGGGAGCGGCTCGTACATTAACCCAATGAATAATTCCAGGCTGGGAGATAAAATATTTAAAGCGAAAAAAAGGCAAAAGATCTTCAGAGTTCACAGTTTTCAAGCCAGCCTTCAAGGCTCACAAGCTCACTATCATTTGCCAAGTAGAATCAACATGAAGATCGTGATTATAAGAAACACGAAAAATTGCACCACCATATCAACAGGGACTTCAGATTTTAGCAAGTACAGGAGCCAGTGGGGCTGCTGAAATGTCAAGTTCAGCAACTGCAAGAAGTGCTTCATGGTGCCATGAACTAGCGTATGATTCAACTGATAGTCATTGTATCTCTCACATGAGGAAAAAAACACAGGAATCATCATATTGGATCCGACTCATCTAGCAGGGATTCTCCTATACAAATACAAAATACAATACAAAAATCTTCAGTATGGTTAAGCAAAGGAAATCCTCCAGCAAGCAGCTGGGGTCTAGCTGCCTTACATGGGAAGTTCCTTCCTTACCCCACGATTCAGAGCATGGTTTATGTTCCAAAGCATGAAGGTCTGTTTGCCCTCAGGGCTGTTTTTAGTTCCATCTAATTCACGTTAGATGTGCAAACCTTCATTCTACACACAGATATCTAAACCTGACCTAGAAACGAAGCCTGTGAGGATTCATACCGCCCATTTCCACCAGGTTACTTATGCACTGCCCATTAAGTATGTCCTTTAACCCACTTCAACCTGCTCTCCTTTTCTGAAATAATTCTTGCTTCCCATTTTTGAGGAAAGGCAAAGAGGAATGCTTAAGACACTTTTTCTATACCATTCTACAAAAACAAGCACAGTTGCACTATTCTCGTGAAAGAGGATTTGGTAATTCAAAGTTCCCCACTGTTGCTGGAGGCTAAGGGCATGGACACAGGCAACCGCCTCTGTTGGATCAGCTGATGTTCAACAACTTGTTATCACTCACACCACTGAGCTTCTCACTTTCAGAAAAGCCTATTACAAAACTTGAAGTAAATCTTCTTGCTGGTCAAAGATTTTCTGAAACCCAAAGAACTTGTCAAGTGGCTCTTTTCTAACCATATTAAATCTGCAGAAACGATGCCAACTGGAGATAAAGTCATGACCTTCTGTATTTTTTAAAACACGCCCTTTAATGTTAGTTCAACCAATTCTAAGGTACCAAAACAACACTTACTATCATGAAATTCCCTGAATCTCTGCTGAAGCCTACTTAAACTATAGATAAACCTCTTCTACTCTTTGTCTTCTGGTATAAAAGATTACTGTAGCAAGGATTGCGCTCTTCCCCCAGTGGTTAAGCTGTTCTAGTTTAGATCCTTCACAACTCTTAGGTCTATATTTTATTGTTTTCTGCCCTTTGATTTATCAGCTGGTTATAACATTTCTTCTATTGACATGTGAATCAATGAATGGCTCATCTTTACTGGCCAAAAAGTAGGTATTTGCTCAAGTCATTTGAAGTGAAGACAGAGCTGCAAAATCATTTGACTTCTCTGCAACGCCCTTAGCCTTCAAGATTGTCTGGCAGGCTTTCCCCTTCACAAATACTTTGAAAATTTGAATCCATTGTTGTTTGTGCACATCTGATCAGATTTCTCCCCATTTCGTCCCTGCAGAATAGTCTGGTTTCTGTAAGGCTAGTTCCATTTTTGGAAGGACAGCTGTCTGCTTCAAGTCACTTCTCCAGCCTTAATTTTTAAGCAGGCATCCAAGATTTCACACAGCATGCTTTGAAATATCAGAAGTTTATCTAATCTTTCCAAACTGTTCCTCCCTGAGATGGTAGTTACAGCATCTTTATCAGATGTGTATCAGAAGTATCACCACACCTTGCTGGCCTCTACCAGCCTTCACCTCCCGCTCAACCTTCTACAGTGAGAGGCAAAGCTGCACGGTGCAGTCCAGGCGAGAAAGGCACATGTGTATGGCTTGAGCTCCTCCTGTTACATCATTTCCCCCAAAAAACAAAAAGGAAATTCTCTTTCTGATCCTTGTTTTTGTGAAGATACAATCAGAAATATGATCCAAGAGTGCTGACTGAATGCTGTCTGCTCAAGCCTTGAAATGTCTGGCGGAATGAGTTGTCATGTGAGTTTTACTCATTTTTAGAGCAAGCCTTTCTCCTTTGATCTAGTAACAATAGACCAAGTGTGTTTCAAGTTCATTCCAGGCTCTCAATCATAACGCAATAAGGGGTTTGATTTTTAATTCTTTTTAACAACTTCTTCTTCTATCATATAATGTCAACACCCTGTCCACCTAATCTGGACCTTTCTGGATGGCTGTACTGGAAGTGTGGGAAGGCGTTTTTCCTGTCCTGCTACCAGTCTGTAGCCATGCCATTGTATTTTATCTGGGCCGCACTCTAAAAACTAGATTTCAGCCTAAAATCCCTGGGCAAATATGCTGCACACGCTTCAACATTTTGCTGAACATCCCTGTTCTGCACAGCAGCGTACTGATGTCCCAGTGGCAGGTTTACAGAAGTCCACAAGGAAAGCTGTGGCTGAGAAGAGAATAGCCCTAATGGAATGACCTTTACTGGGACTTGACACCTGCTACCTTGTAAGCTTCTTACACACACAGCTTAATCCACCTGGAGGCTTTTTTTTTTGCTTGATGGAAGGTGATAAAAAAGCTGTTAGACTGTAAGCTCTATCTTAGATTCAAAGCATGTAGGCTCCTTGATAGTCTGAGGCTTAGGGCACACTGAGGGGAAAAATATTTCTTAGTTCAGGTGCAATTCTCAAGTTGCTTATTAGGGATGAACCCTGGTCTAAGAATCACTTTATTGGTATGAAAGTAAAGAAAAGGCTTCCCGATAGGAAGAAGGGTCCCAGTTCCGCAGTACTATAGACAAGATAATGTAATAGTGATCATAAAGCTTTCCTCAGCAGACAAGAAGAACACAGAAGCCCAACTCTAGGAATTTACAATCCACAGAGGATCAAGCAGATTGTATTCTGGATACCTGAAAGGTGAATGCTCTAAAACATGCATCAGTCCATACTGATGAAAACCTGGTCCCCTCTGATTATAAATAATTTCCTCTTTCTTTGGGACAACAAGGGTCTAAATCAAAAAGTTGCATCAGTGTGATTTTTAACATGACAGAAAAGGGGAAAAGGCAGAGTAAAAGACTGGCCCCACTGCAGCACTGCCTTGGCACAGCTGGTGGAGAAACCAGGGCACTGAGACCGAAACACAGAATTAGAACACAGGAGGAATTAGTATTATTTGGAGGTTAGTTCTATCTGGAGCTTAAAGGAAAACAAAACACACAAATAACCAAAAACACAAACACCAACCAAAAACACCAAACAGAAAAACCTTCAAAGAACCAACCTTCTAAACAGCTGATGTCCCTGAATAGAAGTGACCTGTCACTAACTCCCATTTCATGCTCCCTGGGCATCCTTTCTACGTGGGTTGTTTTGCTTTGTTGTGGTGGGTTTTTTTGGTTGGTTGTTTTTTTGTTTGTTTTTTCTTTTCTCTGAAGGCTAATGTTGTGAATCTCACATCATCACAGACTCTTCAAACATTTAGTCCCCTGCAGCTGGCCCAGGTGACAAACTTACTGTTTCAAAGGGCTGGATGCAAGAAGTCCAATCCAGAATGGAAAAATTTATGCAGAGACTGCTATTTAAGGGACACCTTAAACAGCCTGAAGCCTTTTATTTACTTATTTTAAGGTGGCTGACACTACTATTGATGGTTTAGTCACTTAGATCTAAAGGCACTTGCAAGCAGCTGTAAGATTGGGGTTTGCATTTGAAACACCCCACTTGTATCATAGGTGCCAGGCTCTAAATGTAGCAGTATCTAACATTTATCTACTGGCTTTTATAATATAGGCCATTTATATGAAGTGAGTGGAACATTGATCCTCCTTGTTCAAGTTTCCTGAGATTATTCAGTATTAGTATTGCTGTGATTAGTCACACCGTGGCTGCTGTTCCTGTAGATTGTTTGATACAGTATATTTCCCACTATACACAAAGCAGCACTGTAGGAAAACCCAATTCAATCAATTTGAGCAGCCCTTCTTGTGCTACATTGCTATATTATGTATTGGACAGATAAAGCTGTGATCCTATCTAAAATATTCTTTGGCTGGTTTGACTGCTGTATGGAATGAATGGAGATACCTAATGCTATCCAATCCTGCTGCTAAAAGATAACAGCATCATTATTTGAAGACAGACCAAAAAGGGGAGTGGGGGAGGGAAGCATTTAACCACTGCTTCCCACATCTGTAGCAAACATAGACACCACGGTGTGTGAAGGTAGAAAATCAGGCAGAGGAGACTTCAGACATCAAACTGAAGGAAAGCGGAAAGCGAAAACAAAGAGTTTTAATATATGGATGCAATGTCAACCACTGCAGGAATCAGGGTGTCCGGCCTCATTTTCAAGTGGTGCTCTGCAAACTGCAAGGGACCATTAGATAAGCAAACTATCCGAGCCCCAGGCTGTTGTATTCTCTTGCCAGTTTTATAATTCGTTGGGATGGTAGAAGCACCTGTACCCCTGAGAGAGGGGCCACCACCTCCCTGCAGCTGCCTGCACCTCCCTGTGGCCACTCTCCAGCAACAGTGCTCCACAACTCAAGGCCTGCCAGGTTTTAAAAATAATAAGGAAAAGAAACACCATTTTTTTAAAAAGTTTCTGCCAGCTGATCTTCTGATAAACAGGTAGTTAATGTTCCCAGGGTTTAGGCTGATTTTGTACCATTTAACATTTAAAAGCACGTCAGATGTACCTAAAATACCTTGGAGCCAGGCCAGGAAGGCTGAGCCAAGAAATTCTCTCCTATGTTAAATCATAAAAAAGAAACACAACAACAAGTAGCTCATAAGAATGATTATTTAAAAAAAGGGACAAACATGACAGGTAATGGAAGTGCAGCATTGCCAGACGACAGTTAATGTAAGGTACAATGCGTATTGTGTCATAAATGTAGAAATCTGAGACATGGTGTCATAAGACAACAGAATAATGGTGTCATCAGGTGATATGTTTTGTTAAGTGTTGTATATAAGCTCCCTTGATTCCTTCAGTCTCTCAGCAGCCTTGTGTTTGTTTCACCTGCTGGGTTAAGAGAGCATTAAATTTACTGATGACGTGCTGTAAGTCTGGAAGCAGCATCACTTATGGCATTTGAACTATATGCACTGTACAATTTTACCCAATTTATTATTATCAACATATATCTGGACAGCTTTGCTAGTAATCTGCTGTAGTCACTGGGGACCTATTCAGGTCTAGTTCTGATGTTTTAAAGCACCAGTGAAAAGAAAATATTCGCTAATTGCTTAGCTTCCTATACCAAAATACTCATATTTAGTGAAAGCAAATGATAGTTCATTTGAGAAATGAATGTGTATGTCTGGAAGAAACCACTACACTGTGGTTGCATGAATTTTCACTCATTTGAATAGCAGTATGATCCCAAAGACTTTGGATTAACCAGATCCCACTGCAACTGGGACTGCAGATACCCACCTTTGCTGCTTAAGTTCTTCCTCAGCTTAGTTACTTTTAATGACCCTCCCCAAGGCCTTTTACACAGATATTTTTTCATGGTTTTAAATACAAAGTTTTAATTGAACTCTTTGACAACTTTTCTCCTGTTATTACTTTAATTTTTACACTTCATGCCACTTTTGACCCATTTAATTAGTCTTAACTATGTCCCACACCACTCACCTTCAGAAGTACACCTACTACATCAACTGAGCTGTTTCCTTATATAAATTAGCTGAATGTAGAGAAACTTTAAAGAAAACCACTTGTTTTTATTTTGTAATCATACTATGATGCTATTTATCAAGTTCTGTGGATGACTCATTGTAGTCATAACTAATTTAATGCGATTTTAGGTTTTTTTCTCCTCCCCACTTGTACAATGACCTAACCTTTAGTAAGACAGTAATAGCCAAATTGTGCCCTAGGAGCCATAATCAGCTGTTGCCTATAAGGATTCACTTTAAAATTTCATCATGGATCTCTTGTCACTGAAAAATACTTGGAACTTACATGCAGCTCTTTGCCTCCAATACATGTTTTCAAATCCTGTATCTGACTTTTTTCTCTGTAAGCTATTGCTTTCATTGACTTTCACGTAGACACTGAGGATAAAGCCATTTACCAACCTGAGGCTGATGCACAGGCACAAGCACAGGCTGACACGCTTATGCCACAGGGCAGGGTGGAAAAGCGTTCCTCTTGTGGAATCTCCAGTCCTGGCAATACTCAGAACTTTCTTGTACAAGACCCAGAGCAGCCCTATCCCAGCTGGCCATGATTCAAGCAAAGGGGGAGCTGATCGGATGACCACCAGAATCCATTTCCAACTTCAATTATTCTATGTTCCTATCAACCTGATGAAAAAATCTCAATTGAGCCTTGTTGAATCAGGGCATTCGTCCCAACCGCCAACAAAGGCACCAAGCTGGGAAGTTTTAAGGCTGGAGATTCATCTCGCTTAACTTCAGACACTTAACTAAGATGACTAAATTAAGAGCACAGTTGTTTTACATGTTATTCCCAGTGCAAAAAGACGGGATGACACCAAGACTCAAGTACACCCTAGACCTAGTCAAGAGGGAGAGAGGAGTAACTATCATATAACTCAACTGAGTGGTTAAAGCAGGTGGGATGGACTTGGAATCCAGTAGCTCACCCTGGAGAGTCTGCAAGGAAGAGTTACTGGGATCTTCTGTGTTTCTGCCACTACAGTGTACTTCGTTTGTCTGACAAACTGAAAACGTGTCTTTTTATGTTCATCATCAATATTGATGCCTCAATAACCTAATGGCAATGATATTTGAAGCAGCTCCTGCAGTATTACAAACTGAGTTAGTACATTTCTAGATGTCATCTGATGTCCATAAACTCAGAGGAATATTTTAAACAGCACTGTAATTTCTTTTTCCTTTGTGGAAAACTGCGTCCTGCTAGACTAATATTGTATATCCAATTTTGATTATTTCTCAGGTGTCAAATCCTTCAATAGACGAACTTGCATTTGGAAGTTCAGGGAAGAGTAACAAAATAACCTGACACCCGCTGTTACCTACAAGAACTTGGGAGAATGGTATTGCTACCATTTCCTTTTAAGCAGGTTATCAAAATTAATCTGAAATATTTGGTAAATTATTTCCCCTCCGTGCAATAAACAAAGGTAACTGGGCTGTAACATCCACCCTCTTTCTGGGAAATAATAGAAAGGTGTAAACTGAACATTGTGCCCAGCCAGTAACACAGGTTATAGGGGGTTTTATCTTGAGTAATACCAGGCAATTTTTTCTGAGCTGATTTGCATCAAGCATTTGATGTATAGCCATAAAACAGTATCAACTGGCCCTTTGCCCACCAGACACAGATTTTGTTTATCTTAAGGAGAAAGAGGAGCATGTGCTAAAAGACTTATGGTTGCCTTCCAACTGGACTGACCACTGCGGCCTTACCAGGCGATCCCGTCTGCAACAGACACACACTCCAATTCAGTCCCCAGGAGACTTCCAACAGCAAACTCTGAACAATTTGCTAAGCAATTTGGGCTTGATTAAGAACAAAACCAAACAAACACCCAGATTAAGATGAATTTAACTTGCAACAATTTCTCTCTAGGCTAGTCATCTTTAGTTTTAAAGACCCAGAGACAGCCCCCCATGAAAACTAACGGGAAATCGCAAGGGTCTGCACATCCATAGCCACACTAGCACAGTGGGTACATTTTTAGCCTCTTATGGCAGATTCAGAGATTCTCCACTCTTGCTCTGCGAGGAACAGCTCACTGTTTACCTGCATAATAGGAGAGACACCCAGATAACCTCTAGCTTTTTTCCCAGCCATGGTACAGTTCTTTAGCTAAATTCCTTAAATGTTCTAAGAATCAAAGCATGCGTGACACAGATTTTCCATCCATATCTTTGATTTGCCTCCTTCACTGTTTGGAAGAACGTTAATCAGTTGGAAGTGTTTTTAAAAATGTAAATAGGGTGATTCAAATAATGCCAAGATGAAGAGCCCAATGTCGGCCTTATGAAAAGTCATGAAAAGGCTGATAATGGATGAAGTACAAAAATAAGGAAGTTTATAATTAATGCTGATTAATACTAATTACTTCATTAGTTTATGATTGGAAAGAAGACAGGTTTTATCAACTAAACAATCACTAATAAAATTACTAGTTTGGTTAAAGCCAATTACCTTGACCTGACACCCTTCTGTAAGATGTCTGAGTTTTCCAAAAGAAGGTTAGAAGCCTGATTATTATATCACATAAGGAAAAGTTATTCACTTCTGAATATGAAGGAAAGATATCAGTGTATTAATCTCTAAATCAGCACAAAATGTGTGTAACATGATGAAATAGTTGGTAGCCACAAAGGTGAAATTAATAACTAACTAAAGAAACACTTTAAGCAAGGAAAGATGGTAGATCCTTCACAATTTGAAATCTTTTGGAAAGAAACCTTCTCAGTGTAAGCATCTGGTATGTTTACATAATAGACATTAGCAGCTTAATGCAAAATTAAAAGATAAGGCGCTCTGGTTTATATTACAAAAGCGATAATCATAATTATCTTTTCAGGCCTCTAAATGAATCTATTAGCATGGCTCCAATATGCAACACATGGGGTTCCTCAGCATGATCTCAAAGGAACTTTCTTTGATCCAGCTCTTTCGGACACCCTCAGAATCATTAATCCCAACATGTTGGGGACTGTCTCCTGCTATTTCTTCTTGTAATGTCATTTTAATTCCTTCTGCAGCAAGACTTTTAGAGTGTCACTGTTTAGCAGAGTATTAGCTTTCCTAGAAGCCTCCCTGGTGCCTCTGTGCTATTAGGCCAGTTTCCACAAGGATCAATCCACTGCCCACATCACCAATCTCATTTACGCTATTGTAACTTTTTCCTTATTACCGTAACTCATTTAGATTCTGGTAACACTTCCTGCAGCTTGCCAAAGTCATGCTGTAGCATTACACCGTAAAGCATACACGCTATTTTGCACCATTACTCCTTGAAGGTGCATCTACCTGCCAGGTGGCACCGTTGTGCAGTGCCCACGTGTGGTGTCAAGTCCATTTGTTCTCTTACAGCCACAACAGATTCCCATCATACTACACCGTATTGCCTAGGTGCCCAAATTTAACATTTATTCTGATGCACTTCAACTGACACGCACCTTGAACTCCCTGACTGCCAGGGGAAATCGTCACCTCCACGGTACAGTTGCCCCCTACAGCTCCAGGTCGGGCTGGCCTCTGGAAATACCTCTCTCTGCTACAATACCAGCACCAAACCAAAGACAAACAGGATCTTAACTCAGACGAGCAGTCATGCTCTGAAAGTTAGAATGAATGTAAGCCTATAGGTTACCTCTGCAGATCCAAGAGAACTGATAGTAAATCAGATTAGCATTCTCCTCCTTTCCAGATCATCATCTTCTTTATGTAGTTTGCTGTTTATGAAATTTCTGTAGTAACCTTAATGGGTATTTTGACCCAACGTACCTTGTGATAAATGCCATAATCATCCATTTGGAGGCCGTCCCATGTTCTCAAGACCATAGATTTTTGGATCACAGCCTTTTATTTCATTTTCATTTGGCTTCTGTTCCTAAGTACTTTGCTTATTATCAAGGCCTTTTGTTGTGTGTACTCCAGTTCCATCCTACTAATTGGCTACAGTGTAGGTCTATGATCCCTATCAAATTAACTCCTACTGTAATTGAGCCTGCTACAATCACATTGCCTGCATAACCCCCCTCTAAGTCATGCTCTCACTGCTGTAACAGCTACACTTAATGTCAAACTTGCAATACTTTGCTTTACACCTTCATCACTGACTACACATCCAAAGTTATGTTGGAAAAAAACACAACCAACCAATCCTCTTACCTAAAAACAGAGTGCCTTCTTATAATCCCAAACAGTCGACACAACAGTTGATATCTAATGGTAAAATAAAAAAAATCAGCCCATTCAGCTAATTAGGCGACTGTTAACTTTAGAAGGATCAGAGGATTCTTCCTTCATGGCATAGTAGCAAGTGGACACAGAACAAGGTATAGTCAGAGAGTCTAAAACAGTCAGAATTTCCCATTGCAGCCTCTAGGCATGGGAGTAACTGTCCTTCTGGATAGGCTGGTGACCTTGTGGAGGTCTGGGGAGAGAGGGGGAATTCACTTTAAATTCCTAATTTTAATTTATTCTGTTCATCAAGGCTCTCCATAATGTCAATGAAACCCCCATCCTAAGTCAGACACCTGGCCATGCTCTAGAAACCATTCCATTTGGTTTAAGTAAAGTAATAAGAATCTGCCCCCAAAATCTAAGCGTTGTTGAAGATTTCCACGTGGATGTTGTTACCCAGAACAAAGCCAGAGCGTACAGGTGCCAGGATTCATGGTGGGAAAGAAAAAGAGAATTAACTCAGTGGTGCCTTAAGAAGTGCCTTAGTGAACATAATTTCTGAGAACAGGAAATACAGTCAGCTAAGTAGAAGCTACTTTAGCACTCCTTTCGCTATTTTTATTTGCACTGGTTAATACATTCTTAAGTTAACTAGGCCAGCTTGTCTGAGGGAACACAGAACAGGGTGCTAATTTAATCTCTGCCTCACAATTCACCAGTGTCAGCGCTTCCTAAGCTGGAATTCGGCACCCTGTCCTATTTGATGGTGTTGCACAGCAAGTTGTGTGTTGTTGCTTTTTGCTGCTGGAGGGAACAGTCAGATTTTGACAAAAACCTGTTGGACGAACAGTAGTCACCCACTCAATCAGTGACATCCCAGCATCATGATTCCCACCTCTCCCTTGTTAACAGCACATCCTCTATTCAGCCGCCACTTCTGTGAAGCATCCAAAACTTTCCATTGTGCTTTCATTGTTACCATTCTTGGGGTAACAAGTATATAGTACATAGATTTAACTGCATACAGATTATGATAGAAAAAATATCTTACTTGGGATTGATTGAAAATTGCCTGAGAAGGCACAAAACAGACGTGGTGACTTTCAGTCCAGGGTGAAACTCCTCACAGATTCTGCAGTGTCATCCTGACAAGCCATCGGCTGCCTCTGAGCACATAAGTTGTTCTAACGTACTAATATATTGAAAATCCAGAGCAACTGTTTGTCACCAGATTAGAGTGTTGACAACTTCAAATAAAGATGAGGCAAGACAGGTGATAAATTTATAATTACAACTTAGAAAAAAAAAAACAAAACTGTGCTAATTGATTTTCAAAATCAGGTATTTCTGACTGTCAAGTTCCATTTTTTTTTTGCACATGTAGGTGTCATTGAATCTATTGTCTGGTGCACAGACCCACGCAGCCAAATTGAGATGAGAAAAACAATCATTTGACATAGATGCACTTACACTAGTGAGGTAATAGGAGCATTTTAATCACATTTCTCTTATTAAACGAGATTCAAGTTATTATAGGGCATTTCTGTTCAGGTTCATAAGTATTCTTTATTTAAAGTTGCTTTATGAAAAACCTGACTTTAATGAAAATACTTGCTTTCCAAACAGCCGGTGACTCACATGTATGTAAAACAGCTCTTCTTTCTATGAGCAATACTGAAGACTACAATTATCATAGTCTACCAGAAAACAACTATTTCTTTTCTCTATCTTTCTCTTTATTCCTACAGTATGCAGCTAGACATAAAAATATTCAGAATTAAAATTACTTTGGAGGCACAGTTAACAACAAAAAAACCCCACAAAAACAACTTATGACAAATGCATCGTGTCAGTATAAATACAGTGCTGATCCTTCTCTTTCAATCCAGTTTGAAACTGGAACCAAATAGAGCACAAGGGGCTATTTCATTTTCATGTATCAGATGGGTGTCCAACATTCCACTATATGTGATTCTTGGTCAGCGACATTTCTTCACCCCCAATAAGCACATACAGCATTAACTATACAGATAACCAGACAGAGGCTGCCCCATGATACTTTATTATATAATGCTTCAACTGCAAAAAAAAATACAATAATCCACAGAAATAAGAGAAGACTTCATTTGTTAATGATTTTAGAAAAAATTAGGTCATTTAGAAATGAAGTTTTGAAGGCATTTTTCTCCTGTAAGTAAAAACTGGCTGTTTGGTATGCAACGAGCACCCGTACACCCTGTGCAGCCTCTTCGGCTGTACAACACCGGCGTTGTGACCTGACAGTAAAACACAAACCACGATGGTGTTCGCTCACCTCTCCTTTGTGCTGGAATGAAACACCACATATACACCGCTATCTAAAACGAAATAGACGCTTGGGAAATGCTCTTGTCTATTATTTCATACAGTCAAATTGCTTTTCTACATGTACACACCCAGTTTGCCTCTAAACTGCTTGTTTAAACACAACTGGTTCATAAAGCTAACATCACATAGATCACTAACAACAAACACAGAGAGGAAAGTTTTTCCTTTCAAAGCACTGTAGTCTCCATGGGATAAAATTCAACCTTTCCTATTGAGCAGAGGGAAAATTTTACACGATCTTAAAGTATACTATAATGTGCTCTCTATTAAATAGAATAAGGGCTGAACTCCTTATTCATGTTTAACTGAGGTGTACAAACTTCTCCCACATAATTCCAGCCACTTAAGTGATGAGTCTGTGGAGGAGCCTGCCTGTCCTGTGCTCCCTTTCCACTTGCAACAGAGGCAGAAATAAATTTCCTAAAGCGTGATAACTCCTGTCCTCTCCCACCATCCCTGCACAAAACCTTTCCTTCCCCTCAACCTGAACAGCTTTAAGTGAGATTGAGAGGTACGCAGACAATTTCTCACACAGTTCTTGATTTATTATCTACATGGAGACAAATTATGGTTGCTTTATAAGAACACAGGACTGGAAGCGATGCCCTGGGCTATCACATCTCTGTTCTCCTCGACTCCCTGTATTTACCTCCCCTGAAGTATTTGTAGAGAGTCCTTCTCAGCCCTCCTTTTCCTAGTCCAAACAAGCCGGGGTCCTTTGTTCTCTCCTTGTAAGACAGCTCTGCATTTTCCCGATCACCCTACTAGCCCTTTCTTGGCACCCATTCCGGATCAAATTAATCTTTCGTGAATGTTGACCTGAAACACATGCATTGCTGCAGATACAGCCTTATACAACTGCAATAATGCTTCCAGGGCCACTGAAAATACTTTGTCTTGTACTTCTCTAGATTCTGGTTGCATTTTTTATAGTGGTATAGCATTGATGATTCACAATCTTCCTAAATCAGACAAACAGACCTCAATCTGTCTTCTTCATTCATGTGTCCACAGAGGAGCTTCCAGCTAGTCACACCTGCCTCTAGAGTACAAGAGTTATAATGATTTAAATGAAACAGGCAAACATTAGTGTCCTGGCTTCACTAGTGGAGATATTAAACACATTTAAGGTCATTATTCTAGAGCTGTTGTCTCAGGGGCTATTTCCAAGCCTTCCCCGGGATTAGCCAGCCCCATTCAGATGCGCACAACCCCCAGTAGCACAGGGCCATAAGGCGAACCTGGCTCTCCCTACCAAGAGGAGTAAGAGGCTGCCAGAAGTTTGTGCTGCCTCTTCTTTTTTATTTCTGAAATATTTCATTTGGCTTGCCAGAATGACTGAAACCAAGAAATCCAAACAGTTTAATGATTCAAAATGGTTCAAATTAGTGTCTGTCTTGTTTTTCTCTGTAGTTTAAAGGATCAATATTAATGAAGAGAGAAGCTATAAACATCACTAATGAGGATGAAGTGGAATATCCCCCACCAGAGCCGTATACTCTTGAGCTTGCACCAAATGAAGATGACATCCACTATTAAAGGCTGCATTTTAATCCAGCCACAATAATAACAGTGAAGTTAGCGCTATTGGTAAATTTTAATAGATGATGTCTTACAAAAGTGCCCTACTTGAAATTCAGCCCAAAGACTAAATTAAAGTCAAAGCCCCAGTCAGTTAACTGGGCTATAACATGTGAAGAATTGATTTTCTTATTTTCAGCTGTCAGACCTGCTACAAAGAATGAGTTTTAATTCTGGGGATGTTATTAAACTCCTTGCTTAACTGGCAGAAAAATGGAACCGCTACCAGGCGATAGTGGTGCAGCTGTCGGAGTGAATGACACCTGTCAGAGTATGATGAATGACCCTCTCTGCCCCACAATCCCCTGCTCTGTCACTCAGGTGAGGGCCATTAATCTTCATCGAGGGCCTGTCAGGCCAGGCAGCCATGACGACAAAACGTCTTCTCGCATTTGCCACCGCCACGCACGTAACAATGCGATATTCTTATTGTCACAGCAATGCCGAATTAGCATAATTTATTATGACTTTCCTCCCCCTGAGCCCCCTCCCCACCCAAAACCCAAGTAGGGGAGAGATGCGATTAGACAGATGGAGGGTAGGCCCAGCCTGCCAGCCCCGGAGCCCCCCGCAGTGCTTGATGAGGAGTGGAGCATCTCTACAAACCAATCAAAAAGCTGGCAGTTCAATTACAGAGTAATAAAGGGACATTCATCATTCAATTAGGCACCTGTCATGGTTTCACAAAAGGGAAAACTTCTAACCTGAGACTCCAGGGAGAGGATGCTACAACCAGGAGGCAGAGAAATAAATGAAAAAAGGACAAAGTCAATTACTGGCCAAACCAGACAAAAGGAAATATGTTAAAATAAGGGAAAAGTTATCCCTAGGCAAAAATCAGAAAAGTTACATGACATATAGAGGGACAGTATTAAAAGAGCCACATCACGCTACTCCACGACATGCACACTACCAAATATCCCCCCCTTGCAGGCTTCGGTGAAAGCTGGAAACGCTGAATGCTGAATCAATCAGGAAGAAAGCTTTAGGGAAATCAGACTGTGTTTTAAAAGCCCCAGTATTGCTACTGCAAGAGCATACAACACGCACCATTCTTAGAAGGAACACACCTATTCACCTCAGCTTGTTGCTGTGCCTTGTTTGAAATGCTATAAATACCACTAACAAAACTAGCTGAACCCTTTCCGAAAAAGCCCAAACAAACCCAAACCAACCACACACACCAAAAAACACAACACACTAAACCACCACCAAGAAAACCCAAACCAAAACACAACCACCACCGCAAAAAACCCACCACGCAAACGTGCCACACGAATGCTAAGACACTGGCACATAAAACAGCAGAGAAACTAAACAGAAATGCTTCATTCAAAGTTATTTTGTTCAATTTATGTGCTTCATAGTTTGCACAACCCAGACCTTGAAAGTTATCGAAAATTAGAACATGGCAGAGATGAGATTGTTTGTCAGGCGGAGACTGGATTTATCCTGTTCTGCAGCTGCAAATAACAGGTAAAAAACTAATAATATTAGATTGCTGAACAGCTGCTTGTGCAATAAACTCCGTTAAGTTGATTACCTGCCTGCTAAGAAGGTTTATAGTAAATTGCGACTCCAACATTAAATTACCAGAGCAGCAAAGGTAGGATTTGGTTGGAAAGATGTAAGACTAATCCAAAAACATTCTTCAGAGGTGATGAATGAAACCCTGTATAACCAGCAAGAATGGGTAAAAAAAGTCTAGAGCGTCTCGATGATTTGAATCCAACACTCATTTTTGGAAGAGCTGTCTGAGCCCTGGTGCCTGCTTTACATAGAGCAGTGCAGGGCCATGTGGAATCCTCCATTTATCACCGGATGAGCTGAACATCTACTCATCCCCCCACTCCGTCCCGGCGAGCCCAGCAGTGTGCCACACTAACACAGCTATAAGGTTTCCAGGACACAAGCTGGTTCCTGTGTGGGGTTGCAGTTTGATGTGTAGATGTGTCACCTCACTCAGACGTGGGTCAGGCTACAGTTCCGAGCACTCATGCCACCTCTGAGCATGAGATTTACACCTCCAAATCATGCTGATGGTTTTCAAAATCCTGCTCAAATGAGTTCACGTAGTATAACAATTTGGGAATGCCATAGGAATATTTTGTCAATTAATAAGGAAAAAATAATGTCAGATAAATTTTCTTTGGTTTAGCATATGACAAACTCCAAGCACCAGCAATTATTTACAGCAGCAGTCAGGGCTGGTCTGACCGGGAAGGGGGAAAGCAATCATCATTATGTAGTGTTTTCTTTACAAGAGGATCTAAATCTACAACAGGGTGCAAAATAACAAACAATTGATTTGTGTGATGAATACTTCCTCCCATGCCTTGTGCATTTGCATCCCAGGGCCTAATGAAGTTCTAATACAACATAACAAAGAGGCTAACAATGCCTACATACCTCACTCACAGGGGGTGCTGTGCCAATCAATCTAAAGACAAGCTTGCAAAATCCAGAAGGTGGAAGAAAAACAAAAAAGGAGGAGGGAGGGGTGTGCAGAATTTTAGAATCACAGAATTTGTAACCCCTTCCTTATCCTTTCTCCTAGAAAATATAGTTTGTCAATACAGCAGTTGCCTTTGAGATTAGTCACGGTGTCAAGGTTTTCAACAGAACAGAGGCAGGGAATGGTGTGTGCAGCTCAAAGGTGTTTAATGGTATCAGTCCTTGAGGTCTTGTGCACACAGTCCCGCTGTGGTTGTGCAACGGTTCGAAAAGTTGAAAGCCAAGTGTCCAGGGAATAAGTTAAAAAATTAGTAACTTGTTGTTCCTGCTTTGATGTCAAACAGAAAACAAACAGAAATAATATCCCTTTCAGGAAGTCTAAAAATAACTAAATAAAACAAACAGAGCTAAAAATACAACAATCGGTTTCAGATGCCGAGCTGCAATTATCAGGCTCCAAAACAGCCAATTTGCCTTCTCTCCTGCACAATCATACATTATAAACAACCCCAGGAACTAATGCAGGGACTCTCAGAAGTTTAGTATGAGGGAAAATTGGGGGGCATGAGGGTGGAGAAAAGGGAAGAGCACTCCTAGTAGATTCTATTTTGCCATATAGACTTCCATATACATAACATGTCACAGTAACGTAATAAACGATACAAATTAAGAAATGCATAGATGATCCTGAGTTTCCAATACAGTAGCTTTTAATGAATCAGGTTATTTGGGGCTGTCATATCAGTGATCTGGTTTATTAAGTTATTAATGAACCCAGCACATTTACCCAAATGCCTCGAGGAGCACAATTTACCCTTCTTGGTATGTGGACACTGTGTGGTTGCCTTGAGAAACACAATTTCCTGGGGAGGAAGTGCTACCAGGGGTACATGTCAGCAAATCCACAAAAGGAAAATGAGGATAGAGGGAATAAAAACAAGGTAATCACGTCGAGACAAAAAGGGAAGACAGCAAAGTACCAGGACGATAGCAGAATGAATAATTGATGAGCTGGTGGTTTACAAGTGAGTTTCATTAATATTATCCTGCAGGTTCATTAAGCACTGTCCCACACTCATCTTCGAAGGTTCCTCCTGAGTTTTGATTAGGTGCTGCAAGTATTTTGCTTAGACATCAGAACTTCGGGCCTTTGGTGGTGACAACCACTTCCTAAGCCCCAGTCCCTTCAGCCAAGCACCTTTTGGAGCTGTTTTCTACTCCACTCCCACTAATCACAAGTCCCTAACCATGACAGCAAGTCTTAGTAAATAATATATCAAGATAAATGATAATTGTTCTGTTTTAAGTGTCTCCTAATGAGCATCATAAATTAAAAATTAATATTGCAAAGACTGTATGAATAGCATCAACGCTATAAACAGAGCAGCAGGGATCAAGAATGCAAATGAAAGTGAAACACTTCTTTATCCATCCCCCTGTATGAAAAAATTCTGGAGCCAGCAGACTGCTAGGCATTACAAAGCTAATAAATGACTTTAATGAAGTTCAGTAACAGGCAATTTCTTCTTAATCTCTCCTTCACCTTCCAATATTTGGCTGGATTGTGAGATTCTTTTGTTGATTTTTTTTTTCTTTAAACCATGTCCCAAGAACTGTGTGTTTCTTGGTAGGTGCAACAGTAATCTCAAAGTATGCTGCTGCAGCAAAAACTAGGGAATGATCTGGTTAACAGATTGCTGGTCCTGATGATCATGCAGAAAGGCTAAAGAGATTTGGCAGCAGCCATTCTGTTGTGTGACGTTGCTATTCTCATTGTGCCTTCTATTCAGAGAGTGCATTCAATTGGTGTCTTTTTCTGGGTGAATGAATAAGGTACACTTAGCTATGCCCTTGTACCTCCAAATTTCAGCTAGAAAGAAAGGAAGCAGCTGGAATTCTTCCTTCTTCCAGGGCCTTAGTTTGTTCAATTTAGATGGAGCAGAAGTCTTTGCACAAGCAATGTCTGCCCCCTTTTTTAATGGCTGGAATAATCTGAAGCTGAATCCAATCTCCTTTGGTTTTGTAAATACTAAGATTCTTCTGAAGCAAATGTCTTCAGAAACTTTATTTGCATCATCATGTCACTAACTATTCCTAGGAAGTAGATGTCAGACTCAGAGAAACAAATCATGTACTAAGTTATGAATGACACAACGTACAAGTTCATCAAGGAATCTGACACTCGGGTTAGAATTAGAACACTTTGATGACTTTTTTTTTTTTAAAGATACCTAGCAAGTCTTCTAGACCTGGTCAATAATCAACCACCAACGAAGGGACCGCAGCAAGTATGACCTGATCATCCAGCACATCAGACTGGATCACCTAAAACACCGTTTCATCACCCACTCTGTAATTCCAACCCTCTTTTTTCTTGCTTGCCTTTCTGCCCCCTCAGTTGGGTAGATGAGGTAAACAATAGCAACATCCAGTCTGCTTCTTTGATCATACGACACATGGAAATAGTGGGTTTAACGAAAGAGAGCATAAGCTACACATTATGAAGAAAAGTAATTACTCAGAAGAGGCTACTCGACCGTCTACATCATTTGAAGGCTCAAGCAATGGAAACACTAGTCACTGCTCTGTGATTAAGGCTGAAGTCTGCATTTCAAAGAAGTTCAACTTCTTTCCATGATGCAGCCCCTCCAAACAGAGAATTTCTTTAAAGTACAGAACAGGTTTTGAGAATTTGTAAGTATTTTACTTCAAGTTAATTTCTATGGCAAAATTAGACACCCAGTGCCTTTTTATTGTCCCAGTTGAAATTCATATTAGAATAGCTGATATTTGAAATACTGCAGCAAAATCAACACAGCAGAAATAATTTCTTCTAGAGCAACTAGTTCTTCTTCTTGGATACCATCAGACAAGACTAAAATTCCTCTCAAGACTTCAATGATATCTGAGATAACTGAACTACTCTTAAACTGTATAAAGTTCTTCCCAGGTAAGTGTAACGAGACATTTATGCTCCCCTAGTGTTGGTAGCTCCCTCGGTGGAAGACTTGGCTTCTACCACCACTACATCTCAATGGTTCACAATCGCTTGCTTGGCTTTGTTGCCCTGGAAGTTTAGGCAGAAGCACAGGCAAAGCTGTTAAAAGCACAAAGTCATTAAAAGTTGGAGACTAATGTATCTTTGAAATCCAATTTCATCTCCTTTGGGACAACAAACAGTAAAATGCATTAACCATAATTGTATGGTTATCTCAGGGCATCACTAGATGGAAGAATTAATGTTATTCCAAATTTCAGCAAGCCTGGATTCATTTTAAATGTGGTTTTAACTGTAAGGTACTTGGACTTATAATTTTGGTCTTTAGTTAATTAAAATATTACTGTAACATCAGTAATGTTTAGATTACTATTACAGTACATCCACGGTGAACTCTATTTTAATGCTGGAAATGTTTTTTGTTCGGAGATTTACATTTGTCTGGGGATCCTCAGCTGGTGATAATCACTGCAGCTACACTTAATGGATCTACGCCAAATCTACGCCAGCTGAGGATCTAGACATGTATATTTGTTCTCCTGCTTTCTTTTTTTTTAAGTTCATACAAACTATGAGCATTACACCCAAGTGCGATTTCTCTTTTCCACCAACAATGGGCTTTGCGCTGCCGCCCTCAAGTTTGATCTGTGCTGAAGACACCTGCTCTCAAGGAAATGAGCTGGGACCACCAACTCATTTCATAAAACGCCACTGAGCAGCTGTCGCATGGTAGCAACTCCCAGGCAGTACTGACCTGTAACAAATCTGAACCACTGACCTAGAGGTGAAGGGCTCTGTATCCAATTACCAATCCCCTGAGTGCACCACTACTAAGTTTGGCCTTGAAAACATAAATATGCACAAAAGAACAAACAAGGAAGAAATAACACAAACGTTGCATCATTGTTAATATTTTGCTATACACCAAATCTCAGAAATCAAATATATCGTTGCCACCAGCAGACTATATTGACTCTGTGCCTCTGAAAAAAGGCTGTTAAGAGGGACAGACTGAAGCAATATTTCCCCTTCTTTTCTCTTACATCACTAATAGAAAACAAGAATATCCACACAATATTGCCATAAGGAAAGAGAATGGGCAATTTCATGTTCCTCCTCCCATGAATTAATCTATGTAAATAACATTTTCCCTGCAAATGGCTAAACAGTAAGCATAAAAATATCCTTAATCTGTGAAGTAAACCATTTCCTCTGCCTGCGAGTTCAAGGAAAAAAGGCCACTTCATAACTGAAAGCCGGATAAAACGAGCTATAATGCTACCCAGTTAGAGCTCGGGGAAGAATGTACTTTTCTCTGCTTTGGTTCTATTTCACTCATATTATTCTGGACAGCATCGGTAATCAACAGCAGCAGATCACAATCTTCCTTTATTTCTAGCAATACTGAAGCTGCAAGAGAATTCCTCTTTTCTTCTCTCCCGAATATAAAAAAATACATAGAAATTAAGCAGCAATAACACAAAAAGCTGCCTTAAAAATTTCATCTTGATAACTTATTGCAAATAGTACATAATTATATCAATGCATTCTTATTATTGTGATACTACAAGCTTTAACTAAGGCACCTTTATACAAAGGAAAGGAAAAGAGTTATTAGAAATGAGTCACTGAAAGTTCACGTCCTCTTTGAGGCTCCAAATCACACCACACGTGGCCCTCTGGATCTAGGGAGACACGGACTTCAAGCTCCAGGCTGGGTGGCAGCTTGCCATCCATCTGCCCATCTTGCCAGCATCTTCTCCGATCCACCCAAGAGAACAGGAGCTTGGTAGAAAATATGCTGACAGGATAGCAAATGAACAAAACGGCTGTTCAAGTCCTAACTTCAAGCAGCAACTTCTAGAGTTTTTAAAACCCCACAATACATGGGCTTTTGCTACAGTTTCCAACATTTCCTACCACAATGGCTGTCTCTGCTTGTAATAATGAATGCACAAAAACAGTGGAGTCACTTGGCTGAATGGAATGGTTTTTGGGGGCTCGGCAGAGGTTCTGGAGAGCTGCTTCCCATTAATAATCTCACCTCCACAGGAAGGGAGAGCCCTGAAGGCAGCAGAGCCAGCATGCAGAGAACGGAGAGCCCCACGGGTTAGCGCAGGCTTGGGATCTCAGTTCCAGTCCTGAGACCGCTCCTGCCTTGCTGCAAGTCTGCAGACAAGTCTCTTCTCAGATTCTCCTTTATTAAGAAAGAGTAAGGCCCTAAGTATCTTTTGCAGGCTGTATTTTGGATTCCGTGTCTATAAAACCTGAACAATGCTACTACTTAAAGAAAGAGGCCCTCCACAAGCACTGGAGAACTTCCCTGTCCTTAGTGAGTGGGACCACTTCAGTAGAAGTGAGAGGGAGAGAGACCCTCTTCCATGACTTTTCTGTCATACCCCAATGTACTTTGCCTACTGCTACTCTGGAAGAGAATGCAACACGCAGCCAGAAAAACCAAGCAATAATGCCCCAAAGTCTCAAGGAAAGGAATTTTGTGTCGCATCAACCCTTGTGGATTAACCTGGAGTCTAACTTAGCTCTTCAGGCTCCATGCTGGGACCAGCATCTGCCCTCCTAAGAGACAGCTGATCACGACATGTTGAGTTAGCTTTTCAAGAACCACCATGTAATCCCCCTCCTGCACTGGGACAGATGTCAGGAGGAGGGCTGCAATGAAACCCAATACAATAGTGCACCAAACAGCCCAACACTCCTTACAATGCCAGATCAAAAACAAACCTAGAATCACAGTCACATGTTTACTCCCTTCTCAGGCGAAAGCACAGCAAGTGACGTTCAATAACAGCGACACTATGGATGCTTGCTAAGAAATGGAGTTGCTTCGCAAACATTGCTTATTGGTAATCTATTCACATTCAGATTCATTTGCACTTCAAAATGTTTTATATATCACTGACATGCACCACCATTTGAGGATCAATAGCAAACTGACATTTGTATACCTTAACTTGGAGTTCACATTTCTCAAGTTGAGTTTTGAGTAAGACAGTCACTGAAAGAACATGATGTTTGGAGACCTGAAATCAGGTTCTCTCTTTTGCCATTTTTAAAGTTTTAATAATAGCTTATAATCTCTTTTGTACCTCATCCCTCCCAGATGGGTGGCAGCCTTTCCTTGGTATCAATTGCCAAGATTCAGGCATCCTGCTCTTCCTCTCCAGTCTGTAAAGACAGTAGTTCGGATTTATCCCAACTAAAGAAATATAGGACGTCACGTAAGTAACACTTATCAACTACACAATGAGAACAGATATTAGAGAACTAGTCTTGACAACACTCCTAAGCAGCTAAAGCTTCATGTGCACTATTCAAATCTGTTTCTGCACAGTATTACTCCACACCAGCAGCCACAAAATGAGTCACAGAAAGCCTAACACGGTACTCATCAAAAAAATCAATGCAAGTTGGATCAGTCCCTTAAAAAATAAATTAAACCCTCTGGCTTGGGAGGGGGCAGAAATCTTCCAGCTTTCAAACAGATTTTCCCTCAAATAAATAAGTGAATGACCATTTTAGGACTGATGTGAATCAGTCCAGAAGGAATCATTTTTAAGAAAGTTGTTAGTGAACGGAAACAGGTGGCTATAATTTGAGTTAAACTGCAACCTTAACTGTAGTGTTTGCTATCATGAACACTATAACAACAGATGTACAGTTGCACCTTGGGATGAATTCATTATGGCCTGAGAAACATAATCATGCCATTCAGACCATATTTTGTCCATATGCTCATGTGGTTTACACCCCTGGTTTATTGGCATTGTACTTGGTTATATAGCAGGAGACTCCCAGGATCATAATTTGCACTTATTGTTACTGTTCAGGAGAATCCCTCTTTGGAGCACAGGATTCCCGTTAAGGTGAAGAATCCCTTTTGAGGCAGGGAAGGAAGGCCCGGGTCGCAGCCTCTGTGGAGGCCGCGGAAACTTAACATCACTTGGGAAGCTTTCCAGACAAAATACACTGTATACCTCAAAGAAATAGGAAAAATTCACCTGAAGAGTACAGGAGGCTACTGTTCAGGACATTTTACAGTTATAAAATGTAGATTATACTGCTATCTTATCTTGTAATTTATGGGATGAATATTGTAATTCATTGAATGTCACGACTTATCTTTTATTCATATAGTTACTATTCCATTACCAGAGAGGGAGGTTTGTCAAAGGTTAATTATATTAAATTGCTCAGGCAAATTTATTTTGATTTGTACAATTTTTTTTGAATAATCAAAGGACTATATATTCATACTGCCTTATGAGGCTTCATTTAAAAAAAAAAAATACTTCTTGATGATAGTCAGATTAAACATGCTTTTGTAAGGACCAAAATTGCATTATTTTAACCCTAAATGTAAAGAAGCTAAAAAATTTTGGCAATAGTTCTTCCTCCCTCTTCAGTTTTACTTAAAAAAAATTTCCCTAGTAGTCTTAGACTACTAAATTATCCTTCCCTTCAGCAATCTATTTACAAATAAAGAGCATCTTTCCACAACCTCAAGACCTGTGTCCCCGGAGCAAGGACTATTCATTTTAATTGCTTCCAAAGCACCTATCACAACATGCTCTTGATTTGTGCTTCAGCCATGATAAAAAATAGCACCATAGTACTGAAGTACTTATGGCCCCGAACAAGTTCCTCCGTACCTCTTGGTTCCTAGAGATGCTCCATTGTTACGAATGCAGGCAGCCGTTTGCCGTTCAGCTCCAAGCATCTAATGTAAGAGCACAGGTTCTGGAAGGCATCAGCAGATCCACCCAAAACCGAAGTGCTCTGAACACACAGAGTCAAATCCCAACAGTGTGTACCACGAATACCTTCTTCTCTGCTGACCTACACGAAGAGCCCTGACAGCAGCTGGATACACACTGCGAGTAGGAGCCTGTGACATGGACTAACAAGACCAGGATGCCAAGCCCCAGTCGAGTCTTTTAAACACAAACTCCTTTTTTTTCCTTTTGAAAAAAATAATCACTTAGCCTGCGTCTGTTTCCCTGTAAGCAAAGTGGGAATGATACTTACCCTGTAGGAGTGCTGGAAGTTTAAATCCATGCACAATCAAGTGCTGTGAAAGCCTTAAATGGAAAGTACAATGCAGGTGCTGAGCACTGTACTAAAAACATAATTACTGTTCTAATTACTGAACTTCTGATGAGCCTGCTGGAGCTGTAATGACAGAGAGGATGATCCTCAAGGTTCAAAAGATCTTCACCCGGACCCTTTCCTGCACTTTATGTTGGTTTCTATCTGTAGAAACGGCTGCTGTTGAGACATCAATGCTTCTTGGGAAGGTTGACTGCCACAGCAAGGGAGGCACAGCTTCTACGTCAGCGTATCTGCGGACTGGAAGTCACGCTACACAGTGCACCAGGAGTAAGGGATGAGGTACAGCATGGATCAGACTCTTCTGGACAGGGCTTCATTTTCAGAAGCTCTTATAACCAAAAGGTTACAGCAAACAGTACCCAAAAGTGCAGATGCAGAAGCTGTGCTGCAGGCTTGTGCTGGATGGCAAAACTCTGCAACACCTCTGCTGGGCTCCATCCAGCCCAGCCAGGCAGCGCTGGGTGCAACACCAGCTCGTTCAACCTCCTGCCATGCTGTGGGCAACAGGCCATGGAGGGGGCCACTTGGGGCAACGGAGAAGGAAGCGGATCCAGCCACCCACCTTGCGTCTAACACAGCTGCGCTGTGCTCCTGGAGATCTGTAGCTCCCCCATCTGTGAGGCTCCCCGTGGGGGAAGCGCACAAGTTGTGGGTCTCGGCCACCCGGTACCATGAGGACTTCAAAGCCGGCTTTCCCTGGCTCCCTCCCAACCCACCACCACCTCCCCCACCGCAGGCAAGGCCACATTTGCATTCTGCCTGTCCTCAGACAATATTGTGCCTTATGGGCCCTCTGCCAGCATCTGCTGTGGCTTTACCCAGAGAAGACAAGAGCCTAAAAATCTACATCGAGTTACCTTGAAGAGAGTAACTGGAAAATAAAGCAGTGTCCTATTGTTCTACACTTCCTCAACCCTTCACGTTTTTGTAAAGCTCTTGGACAATAATGGGGGTGGGGGGAGAAAGAAAAAAAACCACACAACTCCAGGGAAACAGCTGATTAGATTCTGGCAAGGCGGACCAAACATCTGCTTCAAACAAAAGACATCTGCATATTTCACATTTATTTTTCATAATTTACAGAAGCAACCTGCCAAAATTTAGCAAGGGAGAATAAACTAGCACATAATTAGCTAAAGTTTGCTTGCTTTAGAAGTTATTAGCATGAAGCCCAGTAGCTCACCTGGGAGGACATCAAGGAATGTAGATAACTACAGTTTGATTTTGTAAATTCAATTTTCGATCTGGTGTGCCAGGCCAAAAAACAACATCGCCATGCCAATTAATGCAAGCCAGCAAATGTCCTGATGTCCCCATGTCATACACCGTACAGCTGTCTCCAAGGCATTGATAACACTGTTTATTAAATAAGGATTGATTAGACAGACGTTTTTTGCTCCGGTTTACGTGGTACAGCAGACTGTGGGTTGGAGAGCAGAATACTTTTAAATCAGGAGGTACACTATGTGCTGTGTGTACAGATGGTACAACGAGTGCCAGGGAACCGGGCATGTGAATTTCTCAAGGCAGCCAAGGAGTCTTCGTTAAAAACACAGGGAAAAAAAGACCCAGGAATGTATATGCCCTCAGCGAGCTACGCTTCCTCAATTGAATTCCATCATCTGCTGGGTCATTAGTACATTTGGTAGCTCATACACCTCCAGTCTTAATACAGTTAGGGGGAATAGCATGAAATCCTGAGGTTTTGAAATTCAACTTCAAAATCAATAGGTGTTTCACTAAGTATACTTACTAACTCTGTATTTGGCCTGTAAGAGCAATAAAAAGAAACAGGCAGAACTGCAGGGTGGGAAATCCTGCCTTTGCTGCAAATGGGAGTGGAAAAACTCCTGTTAACTCTGACACAGCCAGGGTTATACCCTGGAGTTGAAACAGGAGTTGAAGAAATAGGAAAGGGCTTTCTTATAACCTCCAAATTAAACCCAGGTTCATGAAAGCATCTGCAAATCTTCTGGATGAACCAAGGTAGAGGTTTACCCTTCTCTCTGAGGAAGGATTTATTGCTTCAGACAGAAACCATGGGAAACTCACTCACTTGGACTGAATTCTGCTCCACATTTCAAATCTACTTGAACCTGAATCTCAGAGCGAAACTCAGGGAGTGAAAACTTAACTGCCAAAAAAACTCTGTCGACCCCAAAGGAACACAAATTGCCGAACACAGCACAGCTCTAAAAGACATGTCAAATGCCTTATTCTGGGCTTTATGGCATGCACCTCTCCATAGCAAGATGAATCCAAGACTCAAGCTGAACACCATGAACTTTGTGGGAATAGGGGGGAAATGTATGAGAGTGAAATAACACCGTGCAGATCCAGGAAGGTTTAGTTCTAAGGTTTCACATCTGAATGATTTGGGCAAGAGAAGTCACAGAAGACTGGAGTAGGAGCCTCTTTTTATGCCAGATAGAAACATTCTCACCTAAAGAGGGATTCAGAGCTCTGAATCATGCCCATCATTATCTTAAGATGGTTTCTTTTTCCCCTACACAGACTTACTGCAATTGAGTCATAGAACAAAACCCACCTGTTCACTACATAAATGACAATCTCTAACTTAACAATCCCCATAACGTTAAGTCATTCAAATGCAGCATTTGAACGGGTTCTAAAACTATCACATAATTATAATAGGCATGTTACATGCTGAGCTTTCCTCTCCCTTGCTAACAACACATTTCAATGTTATAATTTCCTTTACAAGAGAGGAAAACTGAGGCATATAGCAACAACATGGACAACATGGGACAGGACAGAGATCCCACTGAAGTGCCAGCACCAACTACAACCCTTCTTAAAAAAATAAACCAAAATCAAGAACGGTACAGTGGAACTAAATGACTAAAAGCTGATGTTGACCTACACTTAGTGCAGGACGGTCCTCATTAGAGATACATAAAGTAAATATTCACTCCTTTCAAACATGCACTTAGTTTCTATTTGAAGGAATTACCTTGTTTGTCTGCATGAGTCAAAACTACTGTTGTCATTCTGGGTTTATTAAAATCTGATTCCTACAAAACTGAAGTTCTTCCTCCTGAGCTCCTCTTTTTGTTTGAACATTGAAACAAAATATAATTCCAAACAGTTAGAAGCACTTCACTAAGGATATCAAATTGGTACCCAAAATCTTTGGACTTTTTGTTTCACAGTGAGAACACTGAAATGTTGACCTATCTGTCAGCCAGTCTGTAACCAAGCTCACATCTACATGTTCTGGATTAAAGCTTCACATTACAAGTCTTATCAGGATGTAGCCATTCTGAACAAGCCCCATCTAACCTGAAATGCTGATCGCTGTATTGGTGCTACTGAACTTTGCTAGAAAGTAGCTCTTCCTTCAAACTCAGTTTATCTACTTACTGTATTTAAAATGTTCTTCAGCCACTCCAGTTACCTGCATTTAACCACTTCCAATTTGGTCAACACAGAGTTGACCTATTTCCACTGCCTTCCTTGAAATAGCCACAAGATGAGCTCCTGTTGCTTATTCAAACTGCACATGCCATTCTACGTTCCTGCCTGTGTGTCCACACTCAGGCAAGCACTGAAGCACTTGCTTAACACCCAGGTGGAGCTTTAGCCCTCTGCAGAACCAGGCTTCAGTTACACTGCCAAATTCACCACTTCGTGCAAAACATGATTTTTTATGGTGAGGTCGCTAGCAAGTGAACTGAAAACAACTATTTCTCTTCTACACATCCCTTAATTCTCAGAAAACAACTTTCCCCAGCCCCTACCACTGAGGCTGCCTTGCTGCCAACTCCTTAGAGCCACCGCATCTCTATCAGGATTGTAACCTGCAGAAACACCAACAGTTACAAATAACATTTTTATCACTTGTCTGAACACAGTACAACATGAGTAGCAACAGGTGAGGACAATATTAAGCAGCTTATATTAAGCAGTAGTAAACATGCATCCTCATCGGATGGATCTGTTGCAGTATTAATCGTGGCCTGCAGTATCTTGAAAAAAGTGAGTCTGTGCGCCTAGGTGGGTCATGTTCTCAACATTATGTTTGATCCCACTCACATGTAATTTCATTCTCCTGCTTCAGTTTTTTCATTCCTTTTAATTACACATACAGTAATTTATCATATATATCTTCTGTTATAAAGATTTAATTAAACATATATTAACACAGCTTAATGATCTTGCCAGTGACCAAAAGTCTCCTGTGGATTAAACAGAAAAGGAGGCATTGAACAAAAATCTGTACAGTAAATAAACAAAACACAGACAGCCTTGTGAAGCAGGAAGAATAACAAGGTCTACATGGCCAATCTATTTCAAGAACATTACAAAGGGGAAGCATTTACTATTTTAAAAACATCAATCATATACTCCATTTATTTACTGATCTGTGTTCTTCATGTAAATCTTTCAAGAAAGTGCATAAACTCTTTAGAATTATAAACAAAAAAGTGAAGCCACAATTGGTATTTCACCTGTTTACACTGCAATTACTCAACTTTGCTGAAAGCTGATGAACTGGAAGTTTTTCATTTCTATCTGCACCTTTTAACTGGAAGGAATCTATTTCATATTTCAGTATAAAAAGTATATGAGTTACCACTAGATGAAGTAAACTGCAAACATGCCAATATGTATGCTCTGACCTCATGGGTATTTGCCATACGTTTCCTCACATTCACAAAACAAAAGACAATTGGCAGTACACAAGAGTAGATACTCCACATATCTGAGTATCAAATACTTAACAGGCTTATAAATTCACATTTCAATATACCCCACAAAAAGCTTTTGACTACAAACTCTCAACCTTGTGTCAGCCTTCCATGTTTTATTTGCCTTGGAAGACGATGGATAGGTAGAAGATCAAAGAAGACCTATCCATTGCTCAGTGCAACAGAAGTAGGAACTAAGTTGGGTTCTGCAATCCCTTGACTACATGACTTTTATTTTCCTTCTTCTGTAAGCTGATTTCAGCTTACTTTTCCATTTGAGATACATTGTACATCCAGCCGTCTGCTGCTTTTTCTTAGTTTCGTGAAAAAATGGTTGAATAATTTTTATTCACCTTCACAAGACTGGACACGAGTAGAGACCCCGTTGATGGCAGCCAGAAAACACCTCTTGCAGACTCAGCCCACTCATCCCACTTCTCCCAGGGCTGTACCTGGACTAGGACCAGCCTCAAACCACCAGCCTTTCCCCTCTTCCACCCCAGAAATTATTTCCAGTGTATTTTGCATGGTACATGTGATGAGGTGAAAGTTCTCAGCTGTGAGAGTAAAGTTACTAGTGATGCACTCTACCTGCGTATTACAGATCTCTCTGTGATGTCAAATTCCTGTCTTTCTCCAAGTCCTTTTTTTACTCTCCATTTGAAAGCAGAGAAGCCATTAATAAAAGGCTTGTTTCCCACTGTGAGGGAAAGCACTTTTATGAGCAATTAATGTTCACTGCACTTACACTGACTTAAAAAGAAAGCCCCACACAAGTCCAACATTGTTTATTTTGTCCCCTCCTTGGAATTCTGATCAAAGCAAAGGCCAGTTTTCAACTCATGCAAGAAAATTAAGCAATACATAGCTACAGCATGCTCAGAGTGCCCCTTCTGGTTGTCATCAGTGCCACAAAGCCAGGTGAATAGCACTGGTCATCCTACAGCCCTTCTCATTTGTAGGCAGCACCATAAAGGGCACAGACAAGTCCAGTAGTTAAGTTTGCTGATGACTGAATAGCTTTCTGGAGATAATCTACAAACATAGGCATGGCTGAGACAAACACACCAAAATCCTGCATGTTATACGATCCTTGACATCTTGTATCCTGAGCAGAGTTTGAGACTCCGTGTATTATGCAGAGGAGCTGGTTTTATACACAAACAGGTCCCAAGCCTGGCAGCTAAGTATATAGTGACACACTGAATCGGCACACACATGAACCACTCCCAAACCGCTTTGGTCACACAGAGGTTGGCAATGCACTTACATACATTTGAACACTCACCGTAAGGCCAGCGAAGATCCCCTGCAGCACCTCATCATCTTGCACAGCAGTAATTATTCTTTGCTTCTCCACTGTATCCACAGGGCCATTGCCAGGCTAAGGGTATGCTGAACATACAAAAAATGATGAAGATACCTTTCTGGAGGTAGCACTGGTCATCGTGGAGGAGGGTCCTAGTCTGTCTTGTCAGCAGCAGCAATTGGAAAATTCAAGACATGAAGCCAGGAAGGTGATCGTTTTAAAATTTCCCCTCTTTCAGCAATGGCATTTAAGACCTAAAAGAGAAAAAAAATATATTAATGATAACAAGATCCATGCTGAACATTTCTTGCACTACACTAAGGACTATCATTTGCACTTTCTCTCTGAAACCATTGGGCTAAATTGCCAAGATTACTGAAAAGGGCAGCCAGCTCTGGTTTGCAACATAACAGCTGTCTCAGCTGAGAGGCATTCCTCTCAACACCACCCCAGCTGAAGCTGGAAGGTCAACTGCAGTTTAAAAGGAGGATGCAGGTACTGTGCTACATTCTTTGGAAAACGCAGTGACCACAACTTAAATTCTCTGAAATCCTAACTCCTCCTGACTAGCAGATACGAGTGCTAAATTCATCTACATCTCACTCTATAAAAACAGCACCTCCAGGAGCAAAAGGCCTTCTCATGTGCTGATCTGGTTCTGGTAAGAGTGTCATCTGTTCATAAATATTCCTGGGAGATTCACTATGCAACCACTGATCTGAACCAAATCTGTTTGGACTACGGAATTTTCATCACAATATTACAAGCTGGTGCTGCAATATACACAGAACTGAAACAAAGAGGATTTATTATTCTATTGAAAGATCTCTTTTGGCTAAACTTAAATAAAAGCATCACATATTGATACTTCTGTAACATCACAAACTCAAATGAACACCAGCTGAAGAAAAGGACAATGGTAATGCCAGATGACAAACTGATATAGTCATCAGATTCATCAACACCAACAGCGGTCGGTCAATTCCCCCCCTTTGCTGAATTAGCCATGAAAGATTGTTTTAATGATAACAAGAACGTGTTAAAAGCATGAGTCTCAGTGACAGCTCAGAATAGGAAACTCAGCAGCCCACATCTGAGGAGATGGTATAAAAAAAGAAAGGAAAAAAAAGGTACTTGCTAGGAAGGACTAAAAAGAGGCGAAAAAAACCCAAAATATAACTCGGTGGTAGGGAAAAAAGTAGATTAAAGACTAAAAAGCAGGAACGCGTTTGACACTGAAAACATACTGCATTATTCAGACTCGTGGAAGAGCGTGTGAACAGAAGTGATGACAAAAGCTACAAAATTCAATATGATCACTTGAAGGGTGGGAGTTTTTGCAAGCAAACACACTACTTCACAGCAAAGGAGAGTCTCAAAACATTTGAAATAAACATTGAAATTTTACACATTGAGTTACAAGCTTGTTTATAGGCTTCACGTGGTCTTGCGTCTTTGTAATCCTGAGAAGTCAGACAGATGCATTGTACACATGGCATTTTCAAAGGTGAAATCTGTTCAATTTGGTACTTGGGTCTCTGTTTTGAGACAAATGCATCCATATTGATCTTGGTTGAAGGAAAAAATATATACCTAAGGCTTTAAGGACAAAACCATTAAAATAAAGAATGCCTTTTTACTTCTGTTTTTAAATTACCACTGGTTGACTCATTTATCCTTATCAATTACTGTAAGCAGCTGCTTATATAACGTAAACTCAGGACATATACAAGAAGGAAAAGGCAGTTTGTTCATTTTTTCCGAGCATCCAAACAAGGTACAGTCAAAAATAAAAGAACAGGTGAAATAACTTCAATTAAAAACCTGAAATGTTCGCGTTTGGGGGTTTTGGTTTCTTTTTTAAAAATCCTCACAAGTTTGGCTTCTCCTAGTTTCAAGCAACTTTCCAAGTAAAAGTACCACATCAGCCACACTGAAGCCCCTCTTGCTCTCAGCCATCCATCACTCCAGAAAACGTGCAGGTCCCACAGGTAAAAGGGAGGGGGGTTATGAAGCAGGAGAAGAGGTCAAAGACACTTGGGTTTTCCCCCCTGCTACTGTGTTTCCTTCACAGCTGCTCCTACCCTAAATTTATAGTAAAGTGGGGAGCATAAGTAAATCCTCTGGGGAAGAGTTCAATGCAACTCGCTCTTCCAAAGCCACTCGAAGTCAGCTCTGAAGCACCCACGGGCATTTACACTCCCCCTCCTGGCACCCCCCAAAATTAAAAAACTTGGGGCCTGATCCAAAGCCCACTGGAAGGGGTCATCAACTGCAACAGGCTCCAGACCAACCTGAAAAAACAAAATGCTTTTATTCAGACTGAGGAGCATGAATGTGATGCATGAAACTGATGTTTTCCAACATTTTTTTTCAAGCCTCATTAAAGCCACAGGTGTGGGGAAAACTGTTACTGAAGCTGTAATAAAAATATGAAAGACTACTTCAACTATGGGCCTGGGATGGGGTTTTTTGTTTACTTCTTTTAACTTAAATATTTGTTTTGGAAGCACTAGAAATACAGAAAAAGACAGGAAAAGAGGGATTACCTCATTACTGTCATGATCTCACTTTTTATCAGAGCCACTTCGTCTTCTGCAAGGCCTAGGGGCACTCGGGAGAAGACTGAATACTTCAGTAGGTAAACAAAGCAAGCTACAAATTAATTATCTGTAACTTGTACCACTTCTTCCAAAGCTTATTTCATGTTTGGCCCTTCAAATAAGTTGCCCGTCATTCTCAACAGAAACCACTGTATGAGGTCCACACAGAAGTCTGTCAGACCTGCCTTGGAGAGATTTTCTTTTGCTCTGCGACAGTTCTTTCAGCCTTAAGTCACCCACCTCTCCCCCATAAAAATACTGTCTTGCAACCTGCGGTGACCCCATAGTTTTTCCCTGAATCTGGTCCAGGTCTGACACACTCAGTGTGTTGTTGAAATGCTCTCAGAGAACTGGTGACAGCAAGGGATACTTTTTTCCAGAACCACAGAGGGAATTTCTCCGGGAAAGCCCCACTGCCAAAAGGGCCATGGAAGTCAATCAAGCTGAACATTGCTACACCTCACCTTCTTTGTATTTTAGAGAACATATATTGACTGCCAAGACAGCCCTTTCCTTCTGACCCACACCCATTTTTGTGATCTCCAGTGGGCAAACCTCCTCCATCCTCTTAACTAGATGATCTTGTGCGTTACACTAGAAAACATTACTTTTAGTTAGGAACAACAGCCAGACACTTTGCTGTGTAGCAGCAAAGGATTTCAGAAATGACAACTGAGAAGTTCAAAAAATGTCAATGTTATTTCCCTTGCAGGTGATGGAAATGAAGTGCTTTCTGTGGCCTGGTTTAATTTCATGTCAGCCATGCAAATCTCTCAGTAACAGAAAGCAAAACAGATTTTCTAAGAGCGCTAATCAAAAGTCCATCAAAATTCACACAAAGACTGACTACAGTAAGCTTTGGGCCGGGCCACAGATAAATACAGAACTTGCAAAGAATGCAGACAAACTTCAGTGCGGGCCAGACCTATGGAGAGAAACTTGTAAACCCCAATATTTTGCAGGATTTCTTCCTTGGGCTCTTTCAGGACTATGCACTTGCCTTATAGAAGAACACCTTCATCCAGTACCATACTGGGGAGCCTCAGAGTTTCACCAAGTGGTTCTACAATGACCAGAATCACTTCTCTACCCCACAGGAAAAAGGAAATGAAGGTTCAGTCTTCTGCACAGCAAGCTGTCAGAAGCACAAGCAGGAAAAGGTATTCACAGAAATAATGTTAGACTCAAACTATTACAACTTCCACCATTCTCTGGCCTCCTCTGTGGGATCCTCAAGGACCCTCAGACTAAGTTACACCAACATAGCCTTTCAATTAAGTGGGGTAGAGCAAATATATAAACAAATGAAGAGGTGCAAGTCACCAGTTCTGATAATTTCTGGAAGATTTATTTAAACTTATCTGGCCACAACAGTCACCTTCACAATTACCCTCTGAAAGCTTTACGTTTGCGTTCTGCCTCCAAAGATGTTTTAGCACATTTGCACTGAGTGCTCGAGACCGATCAGGGAAGAAAAGTTAGAGTATGTGATCATCTTAAAACCTGACATTTTATTTCTTCACCAACATTAACTTGGTGCCCCAAGCCCATTTCGTTTTTGTTATACAGTGACTAGTCAGTCAGTAGAGCTGTTTACAGATAGATTTGTGAGGTCTTTGTGTGCAATACATCTCCCATCACACAGACCAGAGCACTATTGCAGTGTAGTATTTGAGGGAAGTGTATTGTAGTGCTCCAGGGCCAGATTTACATGGTTATTTTAGCACCCAGATATGTTTGCAAAGATGGCCCAAAGTGGTTAATAAGAAAAATTCATTCTCAGCATTCATCCTGAAACAGCAAGGTAAACTTTGCCAGCTCCTAACAGAATTAACTTTTAGAGTCAAACAAGAAGTAGGGTTTTTTTACATTATTTTGATCTCTAAACAGACTGATAGAAAACAGATATCAGATATTGTTATCCAAAAATCGTCTTTCCACTTCTGATTTTAATACAGTCTCTCATAGCCCTGAATACATATCTGTATGTGAAGACATTACAAATTCAATCATGTAAAACATACTTAAACATCTCTCTACTTATTTTGGATGAGGGAACACCTAACTTTATGACCATTTTTGATCCCATTGCTATTTGTTTCAGTAGGAGGTGTCTGATTACAACTTCTCCCCACTCTCCCCTTCCCCTAAGGAAATATTCATCTACTGGCATGCTGCAAATGCACCTTTGCATTTATAACAAAAATGTAAGTGATTCAAGGCAATAACAGAATCTTGTGTGTTCTGGCAAAACCATTGATTTTCATCAGGGAGACTATTTTGGCTCAAGCCTAGAATACAGTCCATTCTTTGGCACTAGGGATTTACAACACCTTTGTGAAAATGCAAACCTGAGATACCTGCCTAGAATGGTCCAAGAAACATTTACCTTACTGATAAAAACAGAGGCCCACTCAACTATTTCCCCTAAAGGGCAGGTATTCATCTAATCACATCTGGAATCCTTTCCAACTTGGTTCCTGCAGCTAATGCTACTCTGTCATGATCTGATGGTTTAATCCTAGTTATTAAACTGCTTATTCTAGTTAATAATAAAAAAATGTGGACAAATGCCTGCCTGTCAGTGCACCGACCTCAGAGCAAACACTGTGAAGTGGGCCCCCTGCTTTCTCTAAGCAAACAGGGAACACCGTTTGGAATTCAGAGTTTCAAAGAAAAACTGCCAGATCTAATGAAAACATTGGCAAATTTATCAAGGTGGGGTTTTTTTATTCCTAGACCAAAAAAAAAGACAACACACCACAACAAACCCCAGCCTTTGCAAATCCAGTTTTACCTACTATACTCAAATAAGTTCTTTTCCATGGTCTAATCAGACAAAATCTAACACATATATAATGCTTTAGCCAGATGTGATATACTTTCACTCAAAATGTTTTTAACGAAAAATGATTTGTTAACAGATGCATCAAGTTGTTCATTATTTTACAAGACCAAAAAAGCACAATTCCAAGTCTTCATTTCCAAATGTTTCATTAAAACCAAGTATTTTTAGATCCAACTGATAAAACTTTGTCAGCAGCCTCTGCTGACTAATAAGCCATTTTCTGTTGAAAACACAATATTGATGTGAAAATCGCCAACTAGCTTTTTTTTTTTTAATATATTTATATAGCTATAAATAAAACAGACATACCAGATAGACAACACACCACATGTGAAAACAAACTGAACTCCGTACAGCAAGAGGCTTGCATTTCCATCAGTGCAGACTTGAACCTTGTCCACACATTCCACAGCATGGGACTGGATGGATTTGTCAAAATCCAAGTGCACAGTGCAGAAGTAATCCATAGCACGATCCAGCCCCTGCTGAGCCACATGAGCGTGCGCTAGTGTGGTCACGCAAGAAGGTAACCTCTAAAAATCACTGAATTCAAAGAAAGTCTGAAATGTAAATTGCAGAGCTCAGACTTTCACTTTCTGGCCCAACAGCTGAGGTTGTCGCTTCACTACTGGCTGTCCTGTTTCCAATGCGTTTCCCCTTGGAGTTTGTTCCTCCCATTCATCCATCACAAACAGGCCTGGGAAAGACCAAGGTACTTTTTAGGAGGAAGAAAACCTCCACTCCAGCTTGGAGCCTCCACTCCACACACTTTGACAATAGCTCATGTCTCAATTCCCTCAGCCAGCTGGTCACACTCTTCCTAATGAACCCCAGGATACCATTGGCCTTCTTGGGCACAAAGGGCATGTTGCTGCCTCATGGTCAACCTGTTGTCCACTAGAACTCCCAGATCCTTCTCTGCAATGCTGCTTTCCAGCAGGTCAACCCCTAACCCACACTGCTGCCTGGGGTTGTTTCTGGTCCCAACCTTCACCCCACTCAGAGGGCTCAGGTTGCCTTGGCTCCATTTGTTTCACTGGGGTAGTTTCCTGCCATTTTAGCACAAGCACCCAAGCTGAAACAAGAGAAACAGCAGGAACACATGGCCAGGAAGCATCAGCAGGCTATTAGATCAGCTCATCCATCTTGTAGTACCTCATCTGTAACTGCCTAAATTAGAAATACAGTCTCCTTAGTCCCATACATAATCAAGAGAGAAAGACTCGGACAGAGTGCAATTCAAAATGCCTATGGTTAGTCCTTTCACAGGAGGTTTCAGAGTGGAAGCTTCAGCCTTCCCTAGAAGAAGCCTGCAGAGATTAACCTCTAAATTTAGAAGTGTAGATCAAGACAGAATGATTAGTCCCCAAAGGAAACAATTCTTGAGCTGAATCATCCACTGCTACCGAGAATTACCTAAAGCAGGCAAAATGAAATCAATGTCTAAAAAAGCCCATCAGGGAACCTCGGGGCAGGAACGACAAAGGCATCCATAAGCTTCACGCAGGGCAGTGACAACCTGGCAGCCATCTGGCAGGAGAGGACTCGAGTCCCTCCGTCCTGCTAATACACATTTCCAGCAGCATTTACTCACAGAGGCAGCCAATACTCCTTCAGCCCCTGGATGGATTGCCTCACCCCCAACGGGGCCACAGAGCAAGAATTTGAATTCCAAGCGCATTTTCAGGTTCCACAGCAGATCGCCTGCTGTTAGAGTAACACACAGGACTCTGAGACGCACCCAGGAACAGCTGCCAGATCTCTGCATTTCAGCTAGATTAGTTCTCCTTTTTTTGTGGCTGTTAACAATGAACATGAAGAAGAAGTCATTTCACCATCTCTGAAGGATGTGGTACTGGATCTGAGGAATTCCACACATTGATCAAGAAGGTGGATATTAAGGCTTTTTTTTTTTCACCCTGTGCTCACCTCAGCAATGCGAGTGCAAGTCACAACAGAATAGCCAGGTCTGAAAACACCATATTAAAGCTAAACCCAACATTCCAAGTCCTTGACCTCAGTCCAAGACTCAGCCATTTGAGTCAATGGTAAGACTCCTGCTGGGGTCAGTGATCTGTGCTAATAATCCTCAATTCTTGGCAATTGCCACCCAAGCGCGCTGCTCAAATCAGAAGAGGACCAAATGCTGCCATGCAACCCAAGCCACGTTTTGAGAAACAGTATGTATCACCAGACATCATGTTTTATTTACTCTTCTAGGAAGAAACAGAGAGTTAGGTCATGGTGGAAGTGGTTTACTGACAAACTTGAGGTGAGCATCTTATGAATAGCAAAGCTTTTGCTGAGTAATATTGACATAACACAAACGACTTCCTATAAAAACCTTTAGACTACACCATACTATTGTTTCAAGAACAGTGGCAGCTATTCGACAGATGCTCAGAGGTTCAGAATTTCAGAAGTAGACCTAAAAAAGGCAGATTAATGAGCAGATGATGGTGAGGTAGTAAAGTTGCACAATAAATGAAACTTAGCAGATGGCTCTGCAACTATAAAAATCTCCACGTTCCTAGATTAGATAGACAGAAAGGACACTTCCTTTATTTTCTTGAATTATTTCTGCCTTTTCCTTATGACTTCGGCAGTATTGCCACTATCTTCTTTTTAAATAGTGCAGCTTTCCAAATTTACTTTCCCTTCTGCTTTAAGCATAATGGATCTCATCGGACAAACTTTCTACTCTGTCAACATGAAGGAAAACATTAGGGCACGCATTCGGAGCTGCATATGCACAGCCCCATGTTTCCTAGGAAACAAGCAATTGCTCATCTCAGTGCAGAAATAAATTGACGCATCAGTTTCAGCTTCCTACAAATATTAGTATTTTGATTCAGGACAGAATCCCAAACCACCTCCAGCACACTATCAGTTGTGATCATCATAATTCTGCTGCTTATCAGCGTTTGAGAAGCGAGCAGGACCGTATTGCTCGTTAGAGCTGCTAAAGATAAACTCTGATTACGTGGCGGTGGCGTGGACACAAGGACAGGCAATCAGAGACGCCATCGGTGCTCCCGGCCCAGGGAGCCGGCAGAGCCATATGCATCCCTGGGTGCTCCTGCACGGCCATCTGGGGAGGAAGGGAATCGGGGCCTCCCACCGCAGCACCTTCTGTTGGCTGCGCAGAGATGAACAGGAGTCGCAAAACAGGAATTTTGGCTCTGGATTATCTTTGACTGACCAGCTCCAGGTTTAAAGAGAGTCATTCTGACACAAAGTGATGCTCCATTGGGTATTTCCACACTCATACAAAAGAAGTCTAGATCTCTCTTTTCCCCTTTCATTACCTCCCTTAAACTTTATTAACTTTCATGTTTTCACAAGACTATTTTTTTCTTAAAACCATATTCCAAAGTTGACCCTGATGTATTTCTAAATAACAACCTTGCTTCAGACAATTCCAATATTGATTTAACACCGCGTTCCTGGAATCTAACTCTTAGTAGAGGAGTCACTGCAACATTAAGCTAAACGCTTGTGACAATTTGACCCGCAATGCCAATACCACAGTAAATAGAACTCCGCTGATTCCACAAGAAGGGCTATCATGGAACACATAGGCACATTTCAGATGTTCTACAATTTCAGTCTGTCAGTAGCGCGTACATTAGGAACTCAGCTATCAAAATCTAAATTTTCTGAAAACTGTCATCTGAAAGATGGTCATGTCCCCTGACATCTATTAATTGCACTGAAAATTTCCTCATTATTCAAAATGTCGATTATATGAACTTATTCAATGTCTCCCCTGACATTTGGATAATCGAGGTTGTATTGCATATGGGCCATTCTTGCAAATCTTTGAAGACAATTGAGTACCCTCACGAGTAAAGGTTTGCAAGATCAAGCCATATAATACATGTGAACAGCATTCATCAAAAAAACTTCAAAATAATTTGTTGTATATGATCAAGTGTTAGTATCAATAAATGGACATCACAGTAATAAGGCCTGAGTGTATAGCACAGGTCTTTGCTAATATAGCATTACTAATACTTGATATTGATCAGCCAGCCAATCTGAAACCTCTTAAGCAACTTAACTGCTTTTTCTTTTGAGAATGGTAGTGTAAGTTTCACAAAAGGCCACTTTGCAGATATATGATATTAATAGTTTAACATTTTCTACTACTTCCTTTTGTGTTTAACTCTTTTGCATGAGTTTCTCCAGTTCATCATTATAAATACTTAAAAATCTGAATAAAGGCAGGCTCATTAAAATAAAGGAAACAAGGAGGAAAAAAAAATATGAATTTTCAGGACAAAAATAAAACAAGGTTTGGATGCTCAAGAGATTAACACAGTTTTGCTGCCAAGTGAAGTAAGCTACCTCACCCCTTCTGTCATGGGGTAACCAATTCGGGGCAAGGGCAGGGAATGGGGCAGGGGGGGAATGTTTGCATGCAATGACAGCAAAAGAAATAGAACTTTTGTTCAATCATGAATGCCAACAACATTGCTTCCTTAACAAGCAGTTGTCTGTGGAGGGATAAGTGCTTAATTCTTCTGCAGCCTGGACCTAAGCCAACCTCTGTCCAAATTCTACTCATTGCAATTAAATGGATGAAGATCAACAGCATAAACTTCTTTGTCATCATTTCTCCTAATAATTAAAGACATTTCTGATTTTTTTTTCTGTATATGCTGATGATGCCTGTGCCCTCACCAAGGAACCCCATAAATATACTTTACAGAAACTTTAACATCTAAGAAAAGAAACAAACTATTATTTTGCAGACTACTGCTGATTTCTTGTTTCCTTAGTTGGGCAACAATAAAGTCCTGAACCTACAACCACTTTCCTCCACAACAGAGAATTCCTACAGCATCAGCAGCATTAGAGAGCTGCACACAACAGCCAGACTTCACTCTGGAACAGTTCCTCAAGTTTAATCTCCCAGCTTCACTTGTTTTTTAGCTACGAACCACAAGGTCTGCAGTCTAAGTCTATAGGGAAAAGATGATGCTTTTAATCATGTCCTACAGGTCCTCCAGGTTTGGTTCTATCCCTCCTGGATCTCACATCACATTTTGGCCTGGCAGAAATTTCTTGAGGAAGATAACTACTGGACATAGGAGTTCATAAATACAACTCGAAAATGCCGTATGTTTCTACTGAATATTGTACGTGGGCCTGTAGGTGTTGTGCCAGACACATAAATAAATGCAAAGACATAATAAATGCACTCTTTGCTGACAAAGACATAAATGAATATTAGGGACAGAGGCATTTTATTTTCCTCTTGGATTTTTTCCCCTCGTGTGTGCTGCATATTAGCCTTGGTTAGAAAATTTAATAGGCCCATATGGATAAATGACAGCATTGTAGAACCTATAATACAAAACCCATGCTGAAGGAAGCAGAGAAGCAAGCATCGCTAGGGTTAATCTTGAAAAAACAATATATTAGAAGTCCTCAAATGCTGTTATTTTCCATCTGTTGCAAACCCATAAAATTTGCAAGAGGCATCTTTTCAACTTAATAATACTATTTGCTAAATGCACATTACTGGTGATGCCCATCTAGGGATAAGTCCAAACCACGGCGCTCTGACACGATAATTTATTCCAGCAGCAAAGAAAAAAGAAAAAAATGGCACTCTGTTCTCTAAGCATTATACACATTGCTTTAGGGCACAAGCCATACGTTCAGCTCCCCAGCAGGAGGCTGTGCAGTAGCTATACTCCAGAGAATTAACTGGGTGGTGGTAGGGAATAGACTGCGTTGACTTATTGAATTCTTCCCTCTGCTATGGGTATCCAAATCCCGAGCTGGAGCTGGGGGGGGAAGGCTAGGGAGGACAGCAGGGAGGAAATCAAGACTGAAAGCCAAAATCCTGCCTCAAATGACAGGGAGGGACTCTGAGCCTGCAAGGCTCACGCCTCTCAAGTCACTTCATCCCTAAGGTACCTCTGCTTGGTATGATCTCCCCCCTTATCACAGTGGAGACTGCTCATCTACAAGATGCGAACGTCCTCCATTCACACCTCCAGCGTGTCTTGGCCTTAAGTGACTTGCACTAGCACAGGATGAGTCCTCCCCAGGAAACAGCCTGTCCTCACTAGGGTATCTCCACACTGGGAAGAAAATACTGTGGTTTTACTAAGTGTCACCTTGCACCAACAGAACTGTGGCTTTTTTCCCCCTTCAAGCTTCACTTAAAATTACTCTGGAACATACAGAACAGCCCATGTTTCCCAAATGATCAGGGGTGGCAGGCTTTGCTTTGTTTTCTAATCAGGTGTCACGAGGGAAATGAGAAATCCTATTCCCACTACACGCTTCTTAAAAAAAAATAAAGGTATAGCAAGATTGTACAGGTCAGAGAAAAACATCTGATTACTGCAGTCAGTATTAGCACCTTCTCAAGGTTCAAAGAGGGAGCTTTCTACAACTGCACCCTCTTTGCTTTCTCCATTAATCATTACCTCAACTTTCCAGCCAGAAGAAGCATCAGAGATGTGCACAGCAGCCTAATCTCTCTCATGTATCCTGACAGCGGTACATTTAAATGCCACTTGTCAGCATTTGAAAGAAGACAATGCTTGCTTTGCACAACGGTAAGAGGTGACTAATTCAGGCTATGATGCAAACTGAGTATTTACACAGCCAGTAGTCAAGTCAGACGGAATATATACAGCAAGACACAAGTCGATCAGCACAAACACTTGCTGAGAACACAGCTACCAACATCCTGTATCAAACCCACTCCCTATCTGCAGCATCAAGATTTTCAGCCTGCACACTTATCCAAGATTAGATGAACTCATAACTGCTAGAAAGACAATTAATAAATGAGATAAGATCTTCCTTTGGGAAGAACATTAGATTGCTCCATTAAGATTATTGCAGCTGCATAACGTTAATAAAGGCATATCACTTTGCTAATGGGACCATCACTTCCAGAAGATTCCTTCACTCTCATATAAACTTCCTATCAATGCAGCCAATTTAAGTTCATTTACTGGATCATATGGTGCCAGATATGGAGGAGAAGGCGGCTTTGCAGTGAGACATTTTGCAACCATGCCTTTAATTGCATTTTTACGTCTGTCCACAATCTTGACTGCTACATGAACAGCATTTCCTGCCTAAATTGATATATTCCTTTATATTTCAGGAATTTATTAAACCAGTCTGATTCTGAGTTAATTTCTCCATGAAGGAGGCTGCGTTTTGTTGAATTTTCAGACAGACTGTTTCCCACCATCCCCCAATCCTTCCCTCCCCCTTTCTCTCAATGCAATTTAGGTCACTTGAATACAGATGCCTCCAAATCATGGGTGCAACCAGGGTATCACACATAAGTGACCTACAAAGAGGTCTGGTGGGGACTGAGCTGAAAATCTGAATCTTAAGGGATTTAAAGAAACATCATCCTATAAACATCATCCTTTCTTCCAACTCCAAAATCATCACATTAAAAGAAGCCAAAGTGCACAGTTCTCGACTGCATGCAAAGCCATTGCTTTATTAATTTATGACCACACAATAGCAGGATGGTAAATAACATGCAAAACTAACATGCAAAGAGAAAAGGATCTTCCTCAGCCATAAAAAAAAAAGCAAGGAGGAGGTTCAAACATACAGAAGGAACTTGGCTTATCACCAACGTATTTTTCAGGTGCAGAGGGTTGTAATTCACCCCAGAAACACTCAAGTCTATAAATTTCAGGTTTACAGGCAGATCTCAGAGGAACCTGGAGCACAATAAGATTAATCCCATGGAAATCTGCTGCCAGACAGTGAAGTTGCATGAAGTGGCCTCCCTGCCACACATCCCTTAGGTGCCAAGCTCAGTTACTGATCATTGCTCCTCTCCTCTGTGTTTGGCTTTGACGCTCAATGCTTATTTCTGCAGAGATTAACAACTGGACATAATCACACCTTTAAGCCTCCTATGCATACACACATATATTAGCTCCTAAAACAACTTACATGAATCCCGCACACTGCCGTTTCTTCAGGAAGGAGAGGGAATAACCTGGCACCCAGAAACACAGGAAACATTGGAAGAAGGACTGAACTCAAAGGGAGTACGGAATTGGGAAAAAAAGAAAACCAGACTTATTGCATGAAAGAATCTTCAGCATTTCTAAAGCTGTTACATCAAAGAGCCCTACAGTTCTTGCTTGAGCCACTTACTACACAATTCTGATCCAAAAAATGTATGACTAAGCATAAGTCATGCATGACAAAGCCATTTTGAGACCTTAAAAAAAAAAAACATATAAAAACTGAATTTAAGATAATAGGATATAATATGGAGAAAGGACTCCTGACTAATTGATTCCAACCTCCAACTACCACATCTTAAACTGCAAAACTCAGGGAAGACAACACCCATCTCCTAACAGGCAGGGTGGCAACCCTATTGTTGACCCTTTTTTCTCAAGAGCTATTCCTTGATTTCCAGCATAAATTTAAGACATCACAAGGGAGCAGAGCTCCACTACACACCCACCTCCTGAAGGTGCTCTTTCCTCTGCTGCACTCAGCATCTGAGGTGACCTTGAGGTAGTGCAGGAAGATCACTCCTTGACCGGACAAAATCTCACACACCTGGTTCTCCTTTCCCAGGTTTTGCAGCTGAGCCTGATGCCTGAGTGGCTCCTGCAGCTCCACCCTCCAGAGGAAGAAGCCCCACAGGTGACCCCTGAGTGCTCTCCTGACCAGCTGAAAGGACTTTGTGTTAGCATGAAGACAGGAGAACCTCAAACAGGTTCCCCAGAGGTTTCTTTGTTTGTTTTTTTTTTTGCACAGAACACACTGTGTCCCCTTACAGGGGTGAAGTGCTGCTCTTCTAGTTCCACGTTCTCTGCACCAACCACCTTCAGACCAGCAGATTAGAACTACTAGTTTTCAAGTGCTTAATCAAGAGAGCCCAACCCAGGTCTAAACTATATTTACATTGCAAGCTGGATTCCTCTGGCTCAGCCTTAGCTGCCCACCTGAGGTGTTTCTTTTCTAAACCTCAAAGTCAGTGGTAAGGAATGGACACCTGCTGAACATACCTGCTGGAGTAGCTGCTCTCAGGATGAAGGGTCTCTCTTATCGTTGACAGAAGAAGCTGCCAAGAGCAAGCAGACTCCTGGCTTAAGCACCTCAGCCAAGAGCTTAATTTTGATGTGAGATAAAGGCAGCCCATTGCTCCAAGGCACTTTTTAGGAAGTTTGACCTTCTCCCCAAAACTGGCAAGCAACTAACCTCCAGCTGCGATGCCCATTAGAAAGCAGAACTTTCTTCACCAGACAAACAAGGCCTATCCCTCCATACTCTGCCAAATTAAACCTCTGAAAATTTGTTTTTTCCCTTAAACAAGGGTGTTTTTTCACTCGGTAGCTGTCAGACCCTCTGGCGCTCTGATATAGTGATATTTTTCTCACTGTATTCAGGACTGAGCAGTCTGGCGAGGTAAAAGCCTCTACAGCATCATAAAGTAATTACAGCACATAAAATGATTTAAATAATTTCTTTCTTACTTTCTATGAGCAATCAGGTTTTCTTTAGCAACAATAGCTTTTGCCACAACCCTAGGGGCAGGAACCTAAACCATATGTACATAAAAAAGGTAACCTCAAGTTTCCTCTTCATAGCTCTGATGTGGAATACCACAGGCACATTTAGTCAATCGTCCTCCAAACGTCATCTGTACATTTGGCTTTTTTCCCCTTTATGCTTGAGAAGACCTCAGAGGCTCAGCTTCCGTGAATGTACTGGAGTTAGACTCCTGTTCTTTTTCATTAGCTGAATTTATGTTGTAGGCTTCTGTTGGGAAATGTCATATTGTTTCATGATCTTAATTTCATGTGCAGGGGAAATACTCGCACTAGCTCTCCTTCCTAGGAAACCACATTTCTTTGGATGGACATCATCCAAAATACCTGACCGTAAATCCAGAGAACTAGGTAAATTGCAAGGTTAATTATGAAAGGGGTGGTGATGACATTTTCATTCTCCTTTTCATCATAGTGTTTTCTCTGGCAAGAAATTCTGCACTGACAGTATGGACTGGGAAGGAATCAGTCCACATCAGAGGAGTGAACCCAGATACGTGAGAATCCCACACTACACCACTTCACGCACAATGCTGGTAGGTGTTCTCCTCAAGCTGAAAGCACAACATCTAGAGAGACTCTCTGCTGCTCTAGGACACTTACCAAGAGAAACATACGTAAAAGCATGTTGCTGAGGTGAGTAGGTGTTAGTCCAAGCCTTGTAAGTTAAAAGCAACATCTCATAATCTCTGCTAAATGTAATGGGTAGTCGAAGTAATGAAGCTAACCCAGGCGTAATGATTAATCTTAGTGTGAGTCGTGACCCTGGCAGCTGCATTCTGAACCAGCTGCAATCTATATAATGCATTCCCAGGAAGACCAGACAACAAGGAGTTGTATTAGCACACAGTGCAGATGGTATGAATGCGTGTACCAGCAGACTCAAGCCTAGCCAAGGAGAGCAAAGGTCTTCGTCTACTAATATTCTTAAAAGGATAGCAATTTGTCTAAGATATTTATGATGCTTATCATAATCAAAGAGCTTGATTTCTAGAATTAATCCCTTTATTGCTAACAAAAAATATTACCATGAAAAAAGGTTGCTAGAGTGGATGCAGGCTCTGAGCAATGCATAGGATTAGCCATCAGCAATACACTTTTTTCCTCCTCCTACCCAGTGTCAGGGTCATGTAAAGTCAAAACACTAAATATACGACAACATCAGGGGAAAGCAAAGCAAGCTTAGCTGCCCACAATGAAAACATAACATAGGGCCCATTGCAAGGTAAACCCATCAAAACAGCATGATCAGGCTAAAGCAACAACAACAGGCTTGTTAAATCAACAGAGAGTATTTATGCCTTAACCCAGCTCTGTATTTATGACATTCATTCTGGAGATCTGAACAGATTATTGCAGAAGGGGAAACCAGGGCAGACAGATTAGGAGCTCTTGTAGGGTCTTTTGGGGAAGATCCACAGGTCTGAAAGCATTTCATAAGTGGATTTTCTCCCAGGAAAGGCAATGCCCCAACGAAAGCAAGGAAACCAAAGTGTTTACCTAAACGAGAGCAATCTGGACAGACAAGCCTCATGTCTCCTGGTAAGTGCAGGTGAGATGGAACCGGCTTCTTCAGCCTGGGAAAGATCTCTTTTCTTCTGGAGAGCTCCGCCATCACTCAACTCCCAACATCTTCAGTGTCACACACCTTTAACAGAGCCACTGCTGTAGACTTTTGACATCTACACCAGTCTTTTCTTTCCTTCAGAGCTGCCAGTTCCCAAGGAAAAGAGCCAGGCAATAAGCTGGACTTTTCAAAAGTTTATCCTCTATCTACTTTAGGTCATGCTTTGAACCATCATTTAACAGCTGTCAGTTACTGAGAAGAGGCAGGTGTACCCACGCAGTGCATTCTGCAGTGCTCAGTACCTGGAGTTTATGCTGTGGGAATGGTGAGATGGCTGATGGGACTAGGGATGGAAAGGGCTTATGAATTTCAGTGGCAAGGTGGCTGTAGGTGCAGACACAGTATTTCAGTATTTGGGTATTCAGCCTGCTTGTTGGTACAGTGCAGAGCAGCAGCCTAACACGCTTGTGCATGCCTGTAAATTGAACAGACCAGGAGGTTTAATTTTAGGTCTAATGGTTGCTGACAATGAGTTTCTTTTGATCCCATCTTTTGCTTCACTTTAAAATATAGTTTGAAAGGTACTTGACATACAGTTTCAAACCAAAAGCCAGCTCCGGATTTCTAATCTTTTCTAGCATTTCCTCCTGAGTTGCCTGTCACTGCAGCAGCTGAATACCAGCCATTCTCATATTGAGAAGTTCAGGTCTACTTCTGACCTGCACTGCCATTCAGAATCTGTATGGCAAGTGAGACCAACCAGGAATGGTGCCATAAAATTGCATTTGCTGAAGAGGCTTTTTTCTAAATTAAACTAGTTAGAACTAAGCTGATTCATAGAAGCACGGTGCATTTTTTTTAAACCTCCACTTCTGTGGATCTGCGCTATTCTCGTGTCGCTTGAAAAACATACACCTATTGATTAAGGCCTGTCCTAACACACAGTAGCTCTTCAGTGATGCCGCAGTGAGTGGCCGTCAATATAGAGTACCTAGATAAAATCAACTAAAGGGAAAACATCTTCAACAGTCATCAAATACAGATACCAGAGATATTGGTGTAGCAGAACTTGCATGAGAAAACCATGTAATGTCTTTATTCCTGCAAGCTGGTTTTGGCCCAGATAGGGACAGTGTTTTCCCTGGGTTAGGCAGTAGACCGTACAGGCAATGAGCCTGGTGCTTTCCCACTTACTCACGGGAGTGAAAAAAAAACCACACTATCCAGTAACTTTGAAAAGAGAGGTAAAATAAGTTCTTTACATTGAATATCTCCCACATTATTCTAGGCAACATTTTGGGGTCCCTCCATGCTTAGCCCACTGTAAAACAAATGGCAGCATTGCTTTATCCTCTGTATGTTCCCAGGCACTTGCCAGAGGAATAACACAAATTCCTGTATTAATCTGTCCGGACAAATATTTGCTGCAGCCCACTGTCCTCCAGGAATGCCTGTCCTGGCAACTCCTGGACCCAAAAGTGGGGCCCAGAGCAAAAGAGGAGAGAAATGGAAAAACTAGTACGGTCTGAGCCATACTAGCTTGATTCTTTCACATTCTTGTGGAGTTTCCAGGGAGCAAATGGGTTAGGGGATCACCAAGCTACAGAGTCTCACCCCATAGAAAGCTCTTCATTGGGAAACCTGGTCCCCTCCACAGAGCAGAGAGCACAAATAGGCTCCTTTCCTCCCAATTCTGCTGCGAGTTCTAATGACTTGCAGGGGGCCTTGTTCTGGGCTCCACCACAACAGAAACAACAAAGGTGGCTCCTGTAAGAGATGGCACAAATGAAGGCACAGTATAAACCAGCACAGACCTAAATGAGCTCGGTGTTGTTCATTTGTAGTATGCTCACCCCCCCACACCCCCCGGAACAGCAGATTATTATTCACCTACAGTAACATCTGTTCCTTTGCCACAGTCTCACTGGTGTCAGAGCTGTGCTGGAGCAACTCCTACATCCCCTTCCAGGAAAATCTCCAGCGAGGCACAGTATTATAATGCCCTGACCACTGAGAGTTGTATACACCAGATGGATACTACCAACCTGAGCACTTAAAGCACATACACCCTTACAAATTAAAGCCATCAGTCAGCCTCAAAGAGGAGTAAGAAATATCACTAGCTCTTTTTTCTGCCAAAAATTCAGCTACACAATAAAAGCTTCAATGTCACACTTCCAAAAGGCAAAATTGTTTAATTCTGTTAAGATCAGTTTGATTTTCTTGCTTTGCTTTTATTTTATGGCATGCTAAACTACCAACACTGATATTATCTATTCACTATTTTAAAATACCAGAGGCCCATTGTTAAATATTTTATTGAAACAAACTAATTGTAAGATTCCAAACAGAATCTTTTTCTGAATTTACATTCCCCTTGAAATCACCTGCCACACTCCCCAGCGTTTCAGACTCACGCACAGAAAAGCAGTGGTGTTTCCTGAGCACCTTTGTGCAGTGGATATACAGACACTGCTCTAACCTGTGTAAGTTGAATTACTATCTTCAGCGTTTACCAGGGGTTAATGCACCCTTGGTAAGCTGAGCAGGTGTTAAGATCCCCTGGGAATTCCTCCCCCTCCCTGAGAGATGCTGAATTGTCTGCCTGGAAGCCCACAGCCACAGCCCCGTTCTCTGTCAGGGCAGAAGGGGGCAATCTGGAAAGGGTAAGGGAAGCAAAGACATAATTAATGTAGTCCCTATCCCAGGGGCTGGCCAGGAAAATGAGCTTTGTAACAGCTAGAACCTTCCACAAATAAGAGAAATATACCTGCCTGGCTGCAATTCAAGGTCCCATCTGATACAATTCAAGGTGGCACAAGTCATTTCGTGGAGAACACAGCAATGCATGCCAAATTTGTTTCCCCATTATTTCACTCTTCCATCAGATCAAGGTGCCAAAGGTGAGATAGCTGCAGTTTACCCACTATGCCCCTCAGTTTCTTCCTTCCTGGCTTTTACCATGTCATCTGACAGCAAGCAGCCAGAGTTTAAACAATCTCAGAGGTACTCACAAACCATATCCTTTTTTGTTGTTCATTTTACAAAATTAAAAACATTAAACATTAATGTCTCTTGAGTTTCCTCTCCCCCTCACCCTGCCCCCCCCCCCAACTCCCAAAGTAAAATATGTTTCTGAGATTCCACATCAGAGGAAAACAATACTCTGTTGTGCCCAGTACTTCATGGGTGTGGGTGTTTTCAGGAACCACTTCTGAGAAGAAATCCCAGAGGTTGTTGTAATCATTCCTTTCACTCCTGGGTACTCAAGCACAGGATTGCCTGCAATCAATTTGCTCTTGCATCCAAGTATTACGCTCCCTGTGTATAAAAGTATCACAAGCAATTTCTATATTAATCTATGTAGCAATGTTCTAAAGAGCTTTTTATTATGCTGCAAAGAAATTATAAGGCAGAGCAAAAGCCACTAAAGCCTACTTGAGCATCACCACCAAATACCAAAATTGGATCGGATCCTCAATATACTCTAGCCAGTGTTAATGGAGCGGTCTTGACTACATTCATCGACTCTTTTCAAGGCAAATTCAGGGACACGTTGCTGTGGTGCAGCCCTATAAGCCTACCTTAATCTTACAATAAGGAGGATTACAAAGCTACAAAAAACATGACAGGAAATTAGAACACATTTAACGTAAAGCATATGAACAGAGATCTGGATTGCTTTCAAGCTGATCTTTGGTTTTGTTTCACTTTTATACCAAAGATTTGGATCAACAGACAACGATAATAGCACTATAGGCTGTTCTACAACTATCCCAGCAAGAGGGTTTAATGCTTGAGCTCTAAGCCTTGAAATATTCCATCTGAAACTACCCCAATATTTGCTACTCAATATTAAATGTACTAGTGGCTGGGGAAAATGATTCTTTAACACAAAGAATGTGAGGCTACCTTTTCACCTGCAAATGAGCTTTAAGGAACCCCCACCGCTCTTCCCGCACCATCCAGCCCCCTTATACCCAGAGAGAAGGTTTCTCAGACATTCTGAGCTACCCTGTTCCCAGCTACACAGAGGATTTTTCACCTCGCCAGCCAGCACTGCTGGATATAAAAGGTGAGTGCACAGGCAATAATCGTATGCGTGCCTTCGAGGAATATTCACTCCGGTTCACTTTTCCATGGAGAACCTATAAGCAGGATGTGATGCCTCAAACACTATCTTTTCAACAATACTCAAAAAGGTTAGGAATGAAGTAGTTCAATTCCAGGAATAGATCAGAAACAATATTTCTATTTGTGTGGTGAGCTGTGCCATTTGTGCAGACAAATGTCCTGTGGCATTGTCTCCCCTTCCTGGCTGGACACGCACACAGACATTCCTACTTCATACATTAACTTCTTACAGGATCCAAGTGCCTTTTCCCTGAGTGCCCAGGCACCAGTTCTAAAATTCACCTGGATGCTCATGCTGAAATAACATGACTATAGTGCTTCAGCCCCCCAAAGTTCCAAGCCTGACTGAAACAAAACCATTTCAAGATTTGAGTGATTATACACAAAAATCCCCCAAACCAATGAAAATGTACATTCTCCCTGCTCACTGCAACTTGTGGTAACTTGTGCAGGCTGGATTTGATCCAAATATCTTGCAGGGAGATTCCTTAGCTCTGCATTAATCCTTCACATCAACTCTAATCCTCTAAGTAAACTGTTTGCATTTTGCAAGTTTTCATCATAAATGACAAGGAATTTTAGGTTAGAGATAACACAAAACACAATGATGTAAGAAAGGAATAAATAAAGAAAAGCTATTCAGGGTCTGACAGCACTGGATAAGTAAGCAATATGACCCATAGGGCAAAAATAAGAAAAAGAATGAACATGGGGATGTATGTTGCAGGTTTTGTAAAAGGTAATACAGGTTTGGAAGAGCCGTAAAAGCAAGCCACACAGTAAGTAAATGCAGCTGTAACTGGAGTTTTATGAGAGTGATGGATTCCCAGAGTAGACAAAGAAACAACTCCAAACAGAAAACAGTAAGAAGTGTGGGACAGTTCAGTCCTGTTATAGGACATCTGAGTGGATGGAAATGGCAACTGCTTTCCAGCTCCTGCTGATCAGAGCTCAGGGTGATGTACAGATATAGATACATTTCTATAAAAACGGGTAAAACCCTGCAGCCTCTAAACAGTGGCAACACTCCCAAACGATCACAGCAAATGCTCAGCATATCTACCTACAGGTACAACCCAGCTCCAGAGACATTTCCTACATATTATACAACTTCCTTTCTAAGTTTAGCTCATCATATTTATTTCTGCTATTTTCTTTTTTAGCCATTCTTTCTAACTAACCCACTTACGATAAAAATCTTGAATCATAACAGACTTAGGAATACTTGGAAGACTTCAAAGGAAAACACATCTTTTATCTGATAGCCTTTCAGTGCTATACTATTTTGGTATAACGACAATCTTCATCATGAAAATTTCATTGACAGTGATCATAGAAAAGTGAAATTCTTTAAGCAGGCCATTTTAATCAAGGTATTGTAAGGTAATTTACGTATAGTTTTAGGTTAAAACTAAAATAGCTATCCACAAACCAGTATCACAATGATGTGTATTAACTGCTGCATCAAAAGCAAATCTTCTGAATTTATGAATTTAAAAAGAACACGAATGAGAGAAAAACACTATTACAAGTAAAACATCCTCAGTTCCACAATACAGCTTTTCACTTCAGTTTCAATTTTGACTGTTTTAACTCACTGAAAAGCACAGAAAGAAGATCAGCACATCTCCTATGTTTATTTTTATGCACCTGCAGCTTAGAAAAGTTATGAATACAACAGGGATTCTCCTGTTACCCTCTTAACTTTCATCATTCACACGTTTGCAAACACAGACCTTTCAAAACTCTAACAGCAATGACAGTGCTTCCAGCTGCACAGGATCTACTGGTTTCCTGAAGGCCACCAGGACAGACACAAAAGTCAGTCAGAGGGTCTCCCTTAACAGCCACAGATGTCCCTGACCTTAGGGCTTAGCTCTACATGCTCTTAAGCTGCTGACTTGAGGCTCACAGAGTCAAGCTCTTTAATGCTGTATCAACTAAGTGCAAGCAGAGGCACAAGAACAGAGAATAGCATTTTGGAAGGCCTCCACACACAAATTCCCTACTTCTGGAGGTAACAAACCCCACTGGTGCACAACAGACAGTCTCTGAGCATGTGGCGCTCACTGCTTAGTCTGCTCAGACAACTGCAGGTAACATGTGGAAAAGAGACTGACCTCCAGTACATCCCTTTACGCTTTGGGCTTTGGAGTCGGCGCTGCACTCTTCGCTCGTGATCATTGACGTCCAGCAGCACAACTGCACAGGAAGGAGCAGAAAGCATCCCTGTCTTTTCTTCCTTTCCTCCTCTTCCTGGGGAAGGAGCAGGCAGCGTGACAGCAGGGTGTCCTCCTGTGAGCTGGAAGATGCAAGTTCAATCTTTCAGTGTCCAATTACTCCCCAGATATCCTGGTCCCAGCAGGGGCACCCACAAACACTGGGAACAGTACCCCTTTGCTGTTCATTCATAGTGGGGCTATCAATACCTATCTCAAGCTGATGGAGGCATCTTCTGAGGAAAGTCTACAAATTCTGGAAAGCACTTAAGACTTCTGACTGTATCTTATGCTCTTGCTAGCAACTTTGATACTTGAGTCATTCTTCATCCACTGCATAGGTCTCCAGCACAGGGTCCTGTTTGAGGAGGCAGGTGCTGCAGCACCTTTTTCCTTTAATTGGATTTGCCTCTATCCTGATCCCCGTATCCACTGCGCTGATGAGCACAGGATTCAGTTCAAGAACAAGGATAGTATAATTTCTTCCCTTTCATCTCATACGCACCCCTCTTCTAACTGAAATACAAAGGGTCAATACCGCCTACCACACATAGCCTACATTTGGTGTTTCAGAGCAGCAAAGTCCAGGACTGGTGCTCTGTAACAAAAGGAGAGTTTTCCACACATGACACCGTGTCGTGGGGCTCACAAAGTCCCACAGCATGTCGATATACCAGGAGACGTTCTTTGGAATGGTTCAAAGTTTGACGTGAAAAGAGAGTGGTTAAAGTGGATTCCATATTAACTAATGTCAGGCCTTTAGCATTATTTGAACGTGGGGGGTTTAATGCATGGTTTTATACATCTCTACTTTGTAAACTGAACACTTTTCAAAGAGGGCTCCAGAATCCTACAGAGCTGTCTTTAGGGGGGCTTTGATCTTTCCAGAGCACCTATCTTGTGTGTCTGTAATTGCTCTAGTTTAACAAGGCTCCATAGCACTTCAAGAAAGGAAAAAAAATCCTTTTATTAAGGCTGTAAACCTAAGCGACCACAGTGACGGAATGTGTTGCTGTGGGTACCCCGTAAATACTCTGGAGGCTGGGGGGGAAAAGAGAAGAAGAAGAATCTTCATGATGAAATGAAATATTTATTAAACATGTTGCCAATGTCCCAGGTGGTATGAAGAAGCCCTGTGGTATGCTGAAAGGCTTGATCTCTTCCTAAGTATTATGAATGCTGATTTAAATGATTGGGTGAAAGCTGAGGAAGTTATGGCTGAAATTTTGGCTAAAGATGACAGCTCTGGGTTTCGGGTTGCACAAAGCAGTCTGAGGGATTAAGCCAACAAAACCCGCTCAAAGATATCCAGTTTCAAAAAGGGTAATCTTCGTATCAGTGATTCACACTCAGACAATGGTGAGGATTCCTCATTACTCTGACTTTGCCATATTAATCTTACTTTACAAATACATGCAGTGATTTATATCATGTTTAATTAACTGATTGAGGGCTCCTGTGGTAAAATGGCATCACATTAAGCTCTGTCCTTATGGCAAATGCGAATCACATCTTTAGCCTCGCAAGAACAAAATATCATGGGATTCACTGATGACAGGATGTAGGAATCGAAATAAGGTCCCTCCTGTTGTTTGAGAATCCAGTGAGGGTGGTTGCCATATGCTCATCATTTCCAAGGGAAAAAAATGACAGGATAGAAGAAAGAACTGCTCTAGTTCTTCCAATATGTTCAAATCTCAGATGAAAATGATTGTACAGCAGTTCTGTACTGAGGCCAAGTTTTACATGAAAGTGCATAGCAAACTTTCAGAAAGCTTATGATGAGAGATCTTTTTAATGTGATTTTTTTTTGTATTTAAATAAACTGCTATGTGAAATGACTCCTCTTTTTAGGGGAAAAAAAATGAACTAAAAAAAGAGGCTTCTTTGCCAACAACATAAGACAACACAAAATTAACTCAGCTTTTGCTATGAAGAGTTACTCCCCTCTAGCACTCACAACCTGTTTTTGAAGATAAAAACTACAACTGTTATCGTCTGATAAAATTAGATGGTGTATATAATTTGCTGCTGCCACTACCAAGATTAAAAGCCTGGTTTATATTATTACCAAGTTTCTTAAAATTCAGAAAGAATTTTATTTTTAAATGCTGTCTTATTAAGACACCGCATTTTTCATAGTTACAATGAACCTTACCTCCAGTAAATTCTCTACCAATTGACAAATCGTATTACGTGAGTCAGTTTGCTACCAGGAATTCAGTGGATTTTTGCATTTTATTTCTGTGGCAAAGAGGATAGCAGTAGGATGGGAGAAGCAGGGTTCACATTTTGCAAAGCTTTTATGAGATTTCGGAAATGCTCCCATTTCTCCCTGGGCCCAAGACTTTTTGAATTTTATCCAGGAGCATGAAGGACAGACAGACAGTATTTAAAAGCCGAGTGGGCAGAGCACTCGGTGCTTCCAGCTTTGCCGCTCTCTCCCATCTCACACGAGTGCCTTAGCCATCGAGTCCCAGGCTAGTCCGACACATTAGGGACACATCAGGTCTCACGATCTCCTGGTTGCACAGCTCCCCTTTGCATAAACAGTTAAACGCACAGCAAGCAAACAATTCCAAAGCCTAGCGTTCAGGGCAGTCGCTTTGTAAATCTCACGTTCACGTCCCTAGGCGCGAACCTTGATTTTCCACATTCCAGGTGAGTGTCCCGACCGTGGTGCTACCTGATCCCCCAACCTTGCCATCTCCTTCTGGTCTCGACCAGAAATTCCATCCGATGGCTGACAAATCTCTTCTGATGAAAGTTTCTTTGAAATTGATACCCGCCTGCAAAAAAAACCCACAAAAGTTTCAGTTTCCTCAGGCCAGCCTTTTCAATCAGAGAACCAGAAAATTCCCAACCCCTTCTAACCATTTCACTGGTGGGTAAAACGGAGCCAGTCGTACAGCCGGGCATCGCTCAATACAGCTTTGACAGTACGGCTGAAATCAAGAGGCGACATTTTTGCCCACAAACCCCTGGACAAGCCATCATTCCTACAGAGCGTGCCCAAGAGATGGCTTTGTAACACCGTGCGCCCATGCCCCCTCTTCGCCCTTCGTCAGAAGTCAACGTGCTCCACTGCTGCTGGAAACACAAGTATGGTTTTGTGATCAGAAAGGTTATATACGCTTTGCAGGCAGTCACTTCATCCTGCCCCTGTTCAGTTCCCTTAAAATGAGGAGAAACAGGGTAACTATTTCCCTTTGCGAAGAACGTAAACTCTGACTCTCATCATATATCTTTTTAGAATTTCATCGTGGAGCAACCCCCTCCTCCCTCCTCGCTGCCCGCATTACAACATTTGATGTTTTTAAAAGTTTCTAGATTTTTTTCCAAATGCAAAGCACTCACAGGATATCAAAACCAGCTTGGTTTGTACTTACTTAGGAGGATAAGTGCTATCACAGTAACTGCAAATAAATGTGTACCATATCATAACTTCTGCTAACAATTTTGAAACTTGCAGTGATTTTAACACCTGTGCCATCAGTCCACGATAATTTGCGATAATTTCTGAAGTTCATTTGAAGTGCAGTTTTTAATTTAAAATGTCATTTTGAGGTATTTTTAAATTAAGGAATTCAACACAACTCGTAATGACTTCCTGTTAGATAAAGAGCGTGTGCCTAAATAGTCTTAATTGTAACATAATGCTGGGAGTCACTAAAAAATTGATTGCACATAGAAGAAAATTTTGATTCTGAACAAACAGATTTTAAGATGCATATTTATCCATGTTAATATTCTCAGATTACTTTCACATACGATACAAAATTCACTACATTTAGAAATTATTTTTAATCTTTCTGTTTTAAAAGACATGTCAAAAGAAATATATATATGCAAGATATCCTGAGCAATGTATGACTAACTATTTTTGGCTATTTTTTGCTTTAAATTTACTATTAACTAAGCTCAATTATTTTCAGGGCTAGACTACATTTCCCTCCAAAAATAGTTTGCATTTGAATTTTCTAATATTTAGAGTAGAGCTTTCAGCTGTGTAAGAACTACCTTAAAATATGTGAAGGTCAAAGTAAACCTTCACTTTAAATATTTCAAATTGTTATAGTTATTGCTTTGAGATAATATGACATTTACAGTAATTGCTGAAATTCCAATTACTTTCAGTAAAAGCTGCTTCTTTTGCAAGTTGCTAAAAAATAGAAAGGTGCATTGGATATTGCGTTGCTGGAGACAGAGTCTGCAAGTAAAGGCAATTAAATGTGAGTTTGATGATACACAATGTACTGGACCAGCATTAAAAAGACTTTTCCGTGTTTGACTGTTTACCAGTTTTGTCTTTAAATAATAGTCTTCTTTTGGCATGTAATGTATATCTGCTTGCACTAAACATAATTTATGAATATTTTAACACATGTGTACTCAGTGGGGTGTATTATCATACTGATATAAATAGAATTAATGAGCAGTCAACCTGCCACATGTCATGACATATGACAGGGCAGCCAGAGCATGGGAATAATTCTTTCTGTTTCATATTAAGGCTTCTTTTCCCAGTTGAATTTTTGTTCCCAGATGCCAACAGACCTAATTTTCTAAGGACCATTTACAAAAATAGTAAGAAATGACAAACCTGGACTAATTTATCTTGGGTCACTTGAAAGAATGTTTGTTTTTATGCCATTTCTAATGCGTAAATAAATAGATTAAAGGAAGTGGCTTTTTCAGTTAAATTTTAGGGGTTTCACAACGAGGGGTTTGGTATCTGCCTCAGCTTTCACTCGTAGCAAGCAGACGTTTTATTTGTTGTTGATTTTGGATTTGTTTCAATGTCACATTATCTGTTTCTTCTGTTATGGGACTAGACTATATCAACCGCCTAAATACGAAGAAGACATGTAGCAGGTAAACAGTTATTCCAATGCAAAAGAAATATAGATGCAGATAGGTAATATTCTTTTAACCAGTTATTCATTCCAGTTTCAAAGGCTACGTAACAATCTGCTAACCATGACTAATTACACTTTTTCTAATAAAGACACAGTGTAAGTTGACAGAACATGTAGGATACAAGGCTAAGCCACACTGCCTGTTTGGCACTTTATTTTAAAGGATAAATATTGACCTGTAATATCATTTCTGTTTACAAAAGGCTGCTCCATCAGTTAAAGGCCAAGGGTCATAACGAAATTAACAAATTAACACGGGTCATAATAAAATTAACAAATTAATATATAATATAAATCAGATTGCCCAGCTAATATCTAATTAAAGATCCTCGACTTGAAAAGTTTTCTTTTCAGCAAAGAATACTGCAAATGTTCTTTGATGCCGATGCTACTGAAAACACAGAGGGAGACGCACACCCTTGATTTTGCTCCTTTTTGGTTTGAAATCACTTTTAAAAAAATCATTTTAGTTCTCACGAATGTTTCAAGTCATGACTCACTTTCCATCCTTAACAAGGCAGTCTCCTAAAGATGGATCTAGTTCAGGTTTGGAGGCTTGAAAGAAGTAAAAGAGACTTATCTTGGGATCTTAATTATCTTAAGGTACAAGGAGACCCTCCAAGTTTCTGTGCCTGATGATCTTCCCGGCAGGGCAGTAGCACCTCTCTTGGGAAATCCAGCTCTGTCACACTCAAAGAAAAGGGGCACCATCTAGTGCTTTTTTGGAGGAAAAGCTGCTATTCCTAGCAGGGGTGTAGCGGGGGGAGGAACACACGAGGGGGAGGGAGAAGAAATGACACTCCATTTTTTTTTCAAAAGACAAAGAAAACCTGTTGGCCTGTTTCATCTTCCATTTTGAGGCACTGCAGTATTTAGCTCCAGGCTGTAAGTAAAAATTGTCAGCTTTCACAAGGTGGAAGGAAGTAGTCCCAACAGCTAAAATAATATATACAATTTAAAATGGACGGGGGGGCTGGTATACAGACATTATTCTGCTTAATAGGTATTTCTTCTGCCTATTAATACACTTAAACATTTCCCTATCAGCCCTTTTTATTATGCATTCGCACTTTTATTAATCTAAAAGAAACCCTTTTTAAGTCATCTTCATTTCATTGGAGACTACACTGTGCTGTTAATGTACCTGGAAATGTTCTTACAAATAATCTGTCCAGAGTTCACCCGACATAACAAAGAGATTCTATGAAAAATGATTTGTAGCACAAAATCCTTTATAGTGCAATAAGATCAAGTTAACCACTGATGCTACCAGGAAAAAGCTTGGGAAGTTTTATCTGATTGGTAAAATAGGTTCATATCTGAGTCCAGGGAAAGAGTGCCCTTTGATAAAATTTCAGACCACTAAAGTCTGATTATCTGAATGATTTTTGAAACCTCTTTGAAAACAACTTGGTTGGGGGGGGAGGTGAATATTCCTTTCTGCTGTAACTTGGGAAATGGGTGATTTTCTAGGAACTGTGAAATAGTAGCTCAATATTGTTTAACTTACTGATACTATGAATTGACAGAAATTGTGTTAGTCGGACTAATAAGTGCTCAGTCAAAATAACAACCGTTTCAAAGGTACATCTGCCCCTTGGGGGCCCCAGGTTGGGGATTGCTGTGAACTGCAGGGGCTGCTGCCTCACAGACACCCACAACAAGCACATTCTACACAGCGTCAGAGCTCAGGACGTGCTGAAAAATCGAATGTGCTGATGGCCTGACCAGAGCCCCAGAAGATACACAGCTAGATCAGTGCTCATTTTTTAACTCCTGGGCCATGATCTTGGATTCCCTGGGTGCTCCAAGCTCTCAGTCAGCTTTGCTGTGGTAACAAGGGAACGTCAGACCCTTGTGTAACACTAAATAAACAAGAAATATTTCTACTAGAATAGTGCTGAGCAAATAGAATATGTGGCTTGATGAGTAATTCTCAGAGGGAATCCTACCCCAGGAAACAAACCCAAAAATATATTTTATGTTCCTATAGAGCTTCTCTTATGAATGTGAACATGCCTGTAAGGAGACGTTTCACAAAAGAAAAAGCAGGTGTAGTGTTATGGGACCTGACTAAGGTACACTGGGAGCAAAAAATCAGTAAAAACGTGAGATTCCTAAATCCTAAACAGGGCTAGAAACAACATGCTGGTCATGGCGATCATTTGGGAGGACTTTGGTGTAATGGTCTGATCACAAGCTGGGGAGCTGTGCTTCTGAGAGACACACTTGCTTTGCAGCCCTCAGATTTCAGCATGTCAGTCTGGGGCCTGCCCCACAGATATGCTGAGCTTCCTTGTTTTCTGGTGAAATCAGGACCTCAGGATTTCTGCTGTTTGGACCACAGGTTTGAGTTGCCTCATTTTAGGCACCCATATTTTCAAGGGTTCCTATTTAATCCCTCTGTGCCTCAGTTTCCACATCTGTAAAACTTGATAGCTATGCTTACCTTGCAAGGGTGTCAGAAAGATTATTTCAAGTCTCTGAAGAACTTTGAAAAGAAGCAGCAAAACAAACTCAATTTACATATTATTTGTCATTATTTTTATCCCATAAAATATGCAGCCCAGGCTGTGAACTATAACAAAATGCTCACCTAGCCTTCCCTATGGCTCTGGTGCCAAAACAGTCGGTGAATTGAGCATGGCTTTGCAGGAAGAAGGCAACTTCCCCACATGCTGACCTGGCAACACCCAATGTAAGTGGTAAGTTAACGTCTTAAACAACCACAACCTTTATAACTGATTATTCTACCCATTTCCACTATATTCTTCAACTGGACTATCAGTGCAGTTTCCTGTGTATTTCTCATGATTAAAAAAAATCCCTCTAACACAGGAATACCTGAGAGGGAGCTTACTCAATTGGGAAGCAAAAATATATAAAATAAATACAAAAATAAACCCCTCTCTTTGGGATTTTCCTTGGCACAAAGTGTACCTCATTACATCTCAGGCAGACACAATCTTGCCTTGACAGGTTTCAGATCTTCTAGAATTGATTAACAAGCCTATTAGAAAAGTCTACACCGGTTTATTTCTCAACTTCTATTTGAAGAATAACGGGAGACTTTAACTATCATATCCCTTTTTAACAAAGCAGCCACTTGCCTCCCATGCAAGATACCTTCACAAATTCTTAATGTATCTCCAAGTTTCTTGTCTGAAGCTTGCTTTCTCCTGCTCTAAGTGTGCCATTTTTCTCTGGTCTATGCAGTCTCACTTTCCTGAACGCTATAGTTCAGTGAGACCCTCTGGTAATGACAGCACTGGAGTGATAATGTACTTTCCCGATTTCCCGTTAATAGTAGTACTTGATCCAGCAACGGGTGCCAGCTCAGTGGCAGAAGGATGCTTTAATATTTTCTAGAGGTAAAAAGACCAGTTCAATTTACAGCCTTGGCTAACTCAGCAGTTTCATTCTGTCTTGGCACAGAAATGAATGTTTTAGTTAAAACAAAGGAAAAAAAAAAAATCCCCCCTAGTTTGCTCAGTTTCACAGCAAAGCAACAAAGTACAATTGTTTTTTTCTCACCGAGGAAATGTATGAAAACTGCACAGTGCAATGAAGGAGTCAAAATAACCAAGGGGTATGAAGGAAAAGAGAAAGGGGTGAACAGCTGCATTAAAAAGGAAGCAGTTTGTTTTTCTATTTTAATAAGAGGCACATAATCACAGACCATCCAACAATACGTGTATCCTTGCCGAAGAGCCGCTGATATTCTACATTAACCTTTGATAGCAAGAAGTGTAATACCCCTACTGTTTTCCACAATAAATTATGTTATATCTGGCATCCAAAGCGCTAGGAAGTGTTCAGCCAGCTGGAAGCAGCAGATTGGCCCAACATCCCTAACGTTCGGATTATAAATAAAGGGTACCTCATACTGCTAGTATAACAAAAACAAGCAACGCGGAGGAAGGGCAACTTCCCCCCTGCCCACAGAAGCAAAGGGCGTCAGTTGGGGAATGGCAGAACAGGAATTCAAGAGCGCAGGGTTTCTGCAGCGAGATGCCGACCCCAGCACGCCAAACCTCAGGCAAACGCAGGACACTTTAGGCAGAGAAATTAGACTTCTCTAGTTGCATCTTCACATAAAAAATGCCAAGGGGAAGTATATCTGGCTCTGCTCTTCCCAGATGGTGTAACCACACAAACACACACGTACACGTATCTTCCCACTCTATAGGCAGCATTGCCTGTTCTCTTCCAGCCGTGAAAATAATTAGCTCAGCCACAACCTCGTTTCAGAGGATGTGGTCAAATGTGCCATGGTGCACACTTATCCCACGCTCTCTAATCAAAGGACGTTATGGCCAGAAGTACATAATGGCATAGTGATAAAGGTTGACGAAAACCCTGCCTATTATGATCTGGAAGGTGAAGATATCAAATAGGAAGAGAACAAAAGATGGTCCAAAGACTCAAAACCCAATAGCTGAAAATGGCTATAAATGGGCTTTTTGAAAAGTCTGCAGTGGGTCCAACTGTTCTCAAGGAAACCACTTCATTAGCTTGAGTGGGAGTACAACTGAACCAGTGCTGAGAGCTGCTAAACCAACTCTACCGCTGGAAAAATTAACCTCATCTATTTATTTTAAGGGCTAGACTATGGTGGTCCCTGGTGAGGATGTAATGGGAAGTCAGGATACAAGGAGCTGTTCTCCTCCCCACTCCTTTTCTGTAGAGGCTGGCCACAGCTGCAGTCCCTGTGCTCTCCTGAGGGCAAGAATTAGCCCCAAATTGGTATATTCCATCTTCATTACTCCAGCTATTATATAAACATGGCTATATGCTTGCTTACTTAAGCTGAAAAATGGAAAATAGGAACTAAAATTAAGGTTAATAGAGCTGGACAGAGTATTCCCCATTCACCTTGCCCTCACCATAGCCGCTTCCCCATTCTGCCTTGAGTAGAAGCTTTCCCCCACAACACCTCTGGTTTTTCCTTTCTCCCTCCCCTCTTATTTTTCTTTCCCTGGTGCCCTCTTCCCTCCCACTGTTACTGCTGTTTTGGCTGTTTAACTTTGCCTGTTCAACATGCAGGTGGAGACTTCTGAAAGAATACACCAAGACAGCAGCTCTCCCTCTCTGGTCCATAACACTGTGGGTTAAGGGCCGTGAAGAACTGTACTAACAATAAAATGTATGACATTTTCATGGGTCTCATGACTGAAAGGAGCTTGAAACAAGGCAAAGAAATAATGCATGACCAGCAAGACATCTTTCAATATCTACCCATCTATCTCCCTACAGTTGGCCTGTGCCACATTCTGGAAATTTTCATTTAATTTCCCTTTAGGCAACCGAGGTGTTGCTTGAAAGGCCTCGAATCTGTTGGTTTTTGAAGGCCTGAAAGGGTTGCTGAGGTGAAACACATGCCACAGAATAAATCAGATGTCCTGATTTATTTCATGCACATGTAAGAATTTGTGCTCCTCAGCGGGGTGGAGGGGAGGCAGGTCTGAATCCAAGAACCGTACCTTTGCTACTGCCTGTACATCCCAGGTACGGACTTCTCTTCCTTGCTGTGGGCACTGATGCTTCCCACTCAAAATGTGGTTTGTCCAGATCCAGTTGTTGATCCCCAAAAGATTGTGGGGTTTTTTTTAAAGAAATGGTGCTCTATCCCAAGGAAATAGCATAGATTTACTGTTTTTCTCCAAGGCTCGTTGTACCAATATGGGATTTTTTTTGAAAAGAAGAAATAGCCAGAGAGAAAGGTTTGAAGAAAAAGAGGCAGATCTGCTTTCTTTCCATGCTTTCCTTTCAGTGACAACACGCCGCATGGCTTGTTTAAGGATTCTGGATAGTGTAGTCCCAACAGACATTTCCTGTACTGAGATGTACTCTCATTAGAGTTACCAAAAGGGAGTATTCAAAACATTACTTATCTGCACATAATCACTATATCACACCATGTATCCTTTATTTTAATTCCTATTTGCTTGCTAATTACCCACCACACTGAAGGTCTCACAACTGCTCTCCTTTCAGCAGCTTTGTTTGCAAAGTGTCTGGCAATAATCTCCCAGCAGTGTATTATCATGCCCTTTTCATCACACTATTTAATCAATAGGGTAATGACCTCATATAAGCTAGTTCCAGGACATAGCCATGCCATGCTAAATAAATGAAATAAACAAAACTGTGGGCTACACGTCTTCTGAAGTTTTACAAACCTGGACATGAACCATTTCTGCATTAAAACATGTTATAATATATAGAAATTGCAAATCCTTCACATCTCTTGCCAGAAAAAAAAAAAATAAAAATATTCTACAGTACTGTGGGGAAATGGCTGGTTTCCTTAAACAGACATAATTGCGAAACATGTGTGTTCTTGGTCAAGTGTTCATAGGAAGATTTATTCTGATAACACTGGAAACAACCCTTTTCCCCAGTACATCACGTCATCACTTAAAAGGACTGAATGGTGACCATCACAGCTAATGGGATGAAATCACATGCAGCATACTTCCAAAACAGGGGTTGGAACAAACCTTCTTTTCAAAAGGATTTCTGTTCTAGTGAGCAGAAGGAAAGCAGCTTCTCTCCATTTCCTGAGCTGTAAACTTACAAAGTGTGGTTGGCTTTGATTTTGCATCCCATGGCTGGATTATACTCTGTCTAATAAAGTGCATGTGAGATGTGTTTAGTAATGTGTGAACTCTGGAGCACATGTAGCATCACTCCAGTGCGGCAATTCTCTTGTCCAGAGGAACGGGGGTGATGAATTCGGTCTGTCTGCTCTTCCTAACCACCTCTTTCCTTAATACTAGTAGGAATTTAATTTCAGAAAGACCATTTTTTCGTCAAATTTTGTTGTACCTGGACAACAGGAAGAGAGGAACACAACTGACCAGCTGGCACACAGAGTGACAGCATATACCTTGTATTCCTGGAGAAACCAGGGTAAAATATCTACAACAGCACAGAAGTTTTGCCCCACACAACCTCGGACAGAATGGTTAGGACAGAAAATAAGCCGTCTTCACAACACTAGCACAGCTGGGGAAGGGTAGCTCAGGGACAGCCGCAAAGAGGATGAGCATGCACTAGAAGGAGCATAAACCACCCAATTTTGTGTTACCATGGCAGTATCACCATGTGCTGCTTTCACAAGAATTGAGACCTGTACCCCCAAAACACCATGAAAGAAAAATAATAGGTTTTAATCCTATTTTATCCCAGATATTAACTGGAGACAACCTATTTCTACCAATATACCTTGAGACAAATTTTTACTGGGAATTTTTCTCTGCACCAATGCCACTTACATTCTTTTTGGCACTTTGTTTTTAGGTGTGTTATGAAAATGACAATGTGCCAGTCATCCAAGCTGTCAGCACCATGTAAAATCTGTTCTGAGGCAGAGTAATTTACACTTGGATGAACACCTCCCAAGCAGTTATCATATAAATACCTTCACATTGAGATGCAACTCGTTGCTGGTTAGGTGGCTCCTATAATGAGCATAAATGTAACCTGTCCCAAAGATCTGAAACAGGTTCAGTGCAAATACTCTTTTAAGCTGACACAGAAGATGTTGGAGTAGTAACTACGCAATGTGCCCATGATGCACTTGCTGTGTTACAAGATATTAGTTCTGGATTACGAAACTGCATTTTGGAAAATACTCTCTCAAAACATTCCATGTCACACTAGTCTAGCAAAGTAAGAACTTAAAAAACAAAAACAAAACAACAAAACGACAAACAAACCAACAAACCCCACAACTTTCTCAGTCCCTTAATGAACTGAAACTCTCCAATTGTCCCATCTGGTGGTGTGACCACTGCAAAATTATTACCTTTACTTCTGATGTGGAGGCAAAAATAGCAGAGAACAGCAAAAAATGAAGGAAGTGATAAGATTAGGAAAAGTGAAGCAAGAAAATTCCAGACCTCTCCAACTGAGAACTAACCTCCAACAACGGGTGGTCACACTAGACATTAACAGCTTCCATGATATTTATTAGGACACTCAGAATTATTCTGTGTAAAATACCATTGTCGGGTAACACCATCTTGCCTTCCCAGCAAAATCTGTCCTTGGATTACCCAGGAAGAAGGACGTGTCATTGAATTATTTATCTAATCCATCTTTACAGAAAAGAAATTATTCCTATAATTGGTGACATTGCAGTCCACCATAGGTTAGGTACAGGAAATCGTTATGTATTTTGTGAAAGGATCCACTTCTACAATGGCAACACATTCCTCCAACAGACGAACAGGGGTGGCTGGAGCGACATATAAGACCTTCTGTCCTTCAGAGTGCTACTCAATATCTAGCAGAAGGATCAAGCTGGACAGGATGGCAATGACCTGCCTTGATAGTTTGGTACAAGATAGCTTAGTCTATTGATACTTAAAATGCCACTGGTAGTTTTCAGGTTAAATGTTGACTTGAATGAACTCTCTTGCAAGAGCATCTCGTCTGCCAGGTAGAGTTTCAAGCTTTAGGGGACTTTCCTCACTCAGAAAAACACCATTGTGTACGTTTTCTGCCACCGCTTTTGTTCTGCAAGTACCCTCATTAAGCTAGAGGCAGAAACCCTCATTCCAAAGCATTCCCCTCATGCAGTAATATTACATCAGAAAAAAAAAAGAAAAGAAGAAAAAGTTGGTTTTCATCTCCTACCACATAGGCAGTAAAAGGTCATAGCTTTCCCTTCAGCCCCGTCAGAGGGCAACAGGACACTGTAGTCTCCCTGTTTACTTCTGGAGGCCTCTCTTTTACAGAAAAAAACAAGGAATGAGGGAGAAGACCCAAATATGTGGTAAGTTTTCCTCATATATTAAAAAAAAATTTAAACATGTAAGTTTGGAAAGAGAAACACACCATCTAATACACTTAGGAAACTTCTCACTGTACGTCAAAAATAACCCAAACAAAACCAAATCAACAAACAAAAAACCACCACCAAAAAGACCCACCACAACCAAACCCCAAGCAAAACAAACAAACAAAATAACCACAACACTACCTCACCCTCCACTGTGAAGACTGCAGGACTAAACCATATGGGCAGGCTGCATGGGAGAGGCTTCTGAGGATCTTCTTGTAAGAGATGGCTCTATGTCATCCTGCGACCTACACTGACGGACCAAGGAGTGCAGGAGCACCTCAGCGAAGAGTCTTCCTGATATAGATGGGGTGGAAACAAACGAAAAAATCTAAGACATCAGAGCCTCACATTTTTTACAATTTGGATGTGTGTCAATATTGAAGTGGAAAAAGCAGGAATTTGATAAAAAGATCTGATAGAAAAACAAAAGAGGCATATAAGTGATAACTAACTTGATAAAAAACTAAAAGGGATAATCTAATTAAAGCTGATCCACATGGTTTTCTGGAAAACAGATCTTGTCAAGCTAACCTGATATCATTTGCTGATGTGATTACAAATGGGACTGCTGAAGGAAACCATCTTGATGGATGTCTGTAAGAGAACTGGCTTTGTACCACACCATAGTTTGACCAAAAAGCTAAAAAGCATAAGAGATGGGGTTCATCCACAGTAATTATAGCTGTCGAAAAGTCTGGCATCTTGTCTTAACACCTCTATGTTCCCATTATAGCCAATGAAAAGAAAAAGGTACTGTCAAAAAGTAATTTATGACTTTTCGGATAAGTCTGCTACATCTTTCTATGAAGGTCTCCATCTCTCTCCACTGTCTATTAAGAACTTAGAAAACTTACCAGCCATTTAGAAGGTAATTTTTGGATGGCTAGAATTAGATATGATGAATCAGAATGGCATCTTAAACTATTTCAATACTATGTAGCAGATACATCTAAGCCATCATTAGTGACGGGGGAACAAGGCACTGGCATCGGAATTGGTTATTGCTTCCTAGTTTATTTTTCATTTTTGTTAAAAAAGTGTAATTTACACAATATTGGAAGATGGCTAGAAAATGGAAAATAATGAAGCAGACAGCTGGGTTAGGTGAGTGTAACCAGACATTAGGTACTTCAGTATAGTCAACAGGAAGGCCACAAAGCAAGAAACATGTATAATAAGATGGACTTAATGAGGACTCTACTCTGGGAAAAAGGAGATCCTAAAAAGGCAAGGATCTGGGAACAGAGACCATGATGACTTACCAGATTACTATGAACTTCTAGAGTAGTGCAGTAACAAAAATCTACTATGCTCACCAGATGTGCAAACAATAACAAACAGGAGTAGGGAGGTTACGTTATCTTATTTGGCATCAGTGAAATGACTGGTGGGGTTTCACTGGGTTCATGGTGTTGTTTTAAGAAAGACTATGAAAAATTCCATGGATTATGAAGAAGCCAAGGGAACAATTATGGTATTAGGGAACATGTCTTACTGCAAGAGACTCAAGGTGCTCAATCAATTAACTTAAAAAAGAGAAAGTTAAAGAATGATTTGTTCGCAATCTACAAGTGCTTACCATAGGGAACAAAAACTTGTTATTAGAGGGCTCTTCAATCTAGTGGGCAAAGGCAGAACAAGATCCAAGGGCTAGAAGTTACAGCAAGACTAATTCAGTCTAAAAATAGGGTGCAAATTTTAAACACTCAGGGAATAACTTGAAATAACTTGCCAAGAACTCTGATTTATTTTCCACCACCAGAAAATAAGTTTTAATCAACACCTGGCTTTGTTAGAACTCTGTACTTCTATTTCTAAGCTTATGAACATATTCTTTCAGAGAATCTCAAAACATTACTGTGGAGAAAAAGAATAAATGTTGTAAGTTGGGAAGCGCTCACCACAGCATTCATACACAGCCAAGAGATTTCATTTCCATTTGATCAGCAGGTCACAGACCCTCTACTGTGAAGCTTGCCGAACTGAAACACCTTCTCACTGCTCCATACTATGCAAGCCTTTTTGATTAATGAGCACTAACTTAAAGTAGATTGCACTAAAATTAGGAAGCAGGAAGAAATAATAATTTGCAATTATCCCTTGCAGAAATACCGCAATACAATACTTTAGAGTAATTTTAGGTGTACCATTGTTTTCCAAATGTAAAGGTAAAAGACAAATCACAATATGGTAAAGATCTCTCGGTAGGCAATTAAAAATTAATCAGCCAATTAGATCAAATGAACAAGAAAGTAAGTCTCAGGAAGACATCCATTCTAATTAACATAATATTAACTTACAAAAGACTTGCTCAGACAAAAAAAGATCATCTTTATTTCAAATATCAAACCAATCAATAGAAGAAAACAGTTTTTTCTTACCTTGTTATCCCCATAATCAGAGCCAAAAGGAAATGACAATAATAGTGAGTCAACTGCCTGTGCAACTGTATTCATTTCTTATTATTTCTAATCTTGTTACCTATTTGAATCCACAATTTAAACTAACTTGTATTAAATTTATGGGGATTCTACCTATATTGTGCCTACTCTATATTTGCAGGTTCTCTTAAGAACCTTATAGTTACTTAAAAATAAAACTAATGAGATCCAAAATCTCACCTAGGTTTCTTCTCAGCTTGGTGATTCCTAACTAAAGCACAGGGCTTTACTGTGGAGACAGAGGATCTTAAGAAAAAGTGGAGAGATTCTTAAGTCTGTGTGAGGCATGATAACATATACTCTCAAGGAAGGAAATAACATTATAGGACACCTTATTGAATAAACCTGACTGGGTAAACGGAAAGGCTCAGGCAATCGGACAAGGAATTGGGTATGGTTGAACCTAATTAGACAGATTGCATAGATTAGAAATACCTGTAATTATAGGACAGTTCCTAAAATATTTTTTCAAACGCCAGATTACTCCAGCGATGGCCAACCACCCCGACCTTCCGGTTGGAGTCACAGGACATATGCCGCAGACTTTCGAGTGGTCCAAGTGATTCAGCAGCCGGGAGACAGCCCTGACTCCAGCGCTCCAATGATGCGGATGGTTCCCAGCACAACCCACGAGTAACGCACTTTGCAGCCCCTCCAACATTTCCTGCGTGTTACCCAGATTCAGTTTGTCCAGTGACCCCTTTGCCAGGCCAACACAGCTTCCCTGTCCATCTCATGACACAGGCCTGGTTTGGGAGCAATCCCTGAACTTGCTGAGAGCTGCAAGGGACTCAGGCCAGGCTGGACACAACCACATTATTTACTTCTGTGGGGAAAAAAAGAAATCTAGAAAGAGTGTGTAATGGTTTAGAAGCAGGCTTTGCAAACCAATTCCACAATGAATGTATTTCACTTTGATCACCCCTTCTAGCCCATAAGAGAATTGAGGCAGTATTTTGTTTTGCAGAAATTAGTACCTTCAAGACCTGCAGTGGATTTATTATTTCTGCTAGGGCTTGCACTTCTCTTCTGATCCACTGCTGTAAAATCCAGAGGGACAGAACAGTGCAGAAAATTACTGCGAAGATGTAGTGTGACACAGGAAGAGTCAGATGCATTATGTGTGAACAATACGACAAAAGGAAAAGCCATCTGAAAAGAAATAGAAAAATTAATAATCAAAAGGGTGTCTAATTCTTATCTGGGCACTTGTTTGCTTGCTCTATGAATTAAGACCATCAGGTCATGGCGTATAAAGCTGGAAGGGACCCTGGGACCAGAACTCAGTCCTGCCTGAGTTGCCAGAACCAACCATTCTGGGGAAAGAAACGGTGCCAGCAGAAAACAAGTGAGGCAGCGGAGACATAATCTTTCTCTTGCTTCGTTCCTGAAACCAAGGGTCCATGACCTGGAGCCAAGCCTCCATGTCGACTCCAAGCTTGGTCTTGGCTCTGAAACAACCAGTAATGGCAATTAGGTTACATGGAACAGCGGTCCTAAAACACAGGCACCAGGTCAGAGACTTCAAATCATCGCGCAGAGATGACAAAACTGCTGTTAGGAGAGAGTAACTTCCAGTCACCACAACATTAAAACCAGCAGCAGTATATGCTGCATAATGAGAGACACACACGCACACGGAACAGAGAGACTTCATTGTCGTGCATTTCCATGTAAACTGTGGCTTAGAGTTAATGGGACACAGGCTCAAAGGATAATGTATAGAATTTGTAAAACAAAAGCCTCAGAAAAAAAAGCAATTTGGTAACAGAAATTGTTTTTTCAACTGCAAGCTATGAACACTTGACATAGTATATCCAGAAATCGCTGAGTATGTTGGAGAAAAACAGAGAATGACTGCACTTGGAGAATTTCATACTAGTCTGATCACTGATTCTTCAGTAAGCTGTTTAGGACCGCAGGCTAAACATTCTCCTAGAACAGATGTATCAATCAAAAGCTAAGCCTACTTTAAATAAATAAGCAGTGCCTATTTTCTTCTCCACAATGTTTGATCAAAAAGCTGTCTTCTCTGGCCATCCACTGCTTTGTGTTTGGTAGCTGACAAAATGCTTCACTGATTTACAGTGTAGCACGTGAGACTTTTAGCAAGTTAAGGTCTCAAATACAGGTCAGTTTTTGTTACTGATGAAAGAAATCATCTACAGGATACACAGTAGATTAATATTTGTCAGGCTTTCCAAACAAGCCAGAAACCTATTCTTTTCTGTTCTTTAAAGAACCCACTAACTTGTTTCCCTAGAAGGGATAAAAAAAATTCCAGAAACTACGAGAGCAGAACAGAAAACCTATTTCTCACTCCTTGATAGCCTGGAGCTGTAATACAGCAGGATCAACAGATTTGAAAAACAGAAACAAAACAAAAAAAACCCAAAACAGAATAAAAGGAAAACCTTGCTTTAATTTCGATGAATAGTTTTTGATCCTGCCCTTATTTATACTTCTGTTCATCCAATAAAGTAGCAGAGGGTTCTTCTCAGCCAGGAGGATCACCCAAGGTACATGCCTTCCTTGGTACAGCAAACAACGACAGCATGGACATGAGTGAAAAACAGTGAGAAGCTCTGAAAGCTCCTTGGCAGCAAGGCCAGATGCAGCAAATAAGAGAGTGGATGGGGGATGACTGCCTCAAGACTCCTCCTGGTCACTCCTCGGTTCAAGCCTACCCAGTGTGACCTAGCACAACACAGAGGTCCCCAGATTATTGTACCTGTTCCAGAAGAAGAAGCTGTTGAGCTGCCTCCAGGCAGCATTGCGCTGAAGCTAACTGGCCCAGCTAAGATTTAAGGCAGAAGTTCTACAAACAGCACTCTCCGCAGTCTTACACAACCATGACTCATCTCCTCAATGCAGTTCACCCTGAGAACTGGAGAACAGCTGTGGAATTAAGCCTACATTATAATAAAGACCTAATAGAATGCCCTCCTCATGGCTATCTCCAGCTTTCTGCAAGGGTCCTGAACCTCAAGGGCTTCCTATAGACCTTGTAGCCTGTCCAATGCTTGACCTAATTCTTCTAAATGGCTCACCCATTTTGGCTGACAATTTCTTCTAAATACTCAGACACCAAGCAATGGAAAATTTCCTTTAAATGTCAGTTAACGAGCAATGGAAAATGTCATCGTGATGAAGTTATGCAGGTACTTAAGTGCTCTGCTGGATCAGGCCTTTGTGAGCTGAATTGTAGTCTCACATTTTTAGAGATTTTCTGAGTGTGATAAGATGAACCTCTGTGATATGGAAAAAAATACATATATATGTATGTAAAATATTTTTAAAGCTTCTCTGGTGCTCGGACAGAACGGCAGAGAGAAAGAGGGAAAGAGAATGCAAAAGCATAAACTAGGCTATGCTTGTGTAAATTACTCTGACATTTAATAACTCTCTACTAAAAATTCTCAAGCAAGGCTACTTCAGGTATTTTTAAGGTCATGTATCACTTACTGTCTAGGTCAATTTATGCATCAGCAAAAATTGCTGCAAGCCCTTCTGGACAGCACTTTCAAAATAAAGGTATATGTAACTGTTTTGGCCGTATTTTCCTCACTGGTTTCTGCTCTGCAAACATTTCACCTTGGAAAATTAAAGTAACATTCTGTAATAAGTGAAGTCAGTATGATATTTCAAGGCAAGCCAAGGACAAGCTTTATAACTGTGCTATCAAAATGCTATTAATAAAAGGAAAAATACACATGCAATGCTTCTGTTCCCTTATGATGGAAAAAATCATTGTCCATTAAGTTAACATTTCGGATACCCTCTCAGTTTTTCCTAAGCTAACAAAGAAGGCAACAAAACACATATCTCTTGCAGTTAACTTGTATAAACTATCTACTTTCATCTAGTGCTCTATTTTAGTAAACACTCTGAGGCTTCTTAAGAGAATACATGGATGAGTAGGTTTTCTGGAGGGAAAATAGGTGGAAAACTGTGGCTGAAATAATCTACTTTCATAGTTAAGTTTCATACTGGTGGCTTATTTTATTATTGTTTGGTTCCACAGGGTTGTCCTCATAAATGTATCTTACATTAAGCATCCAAATTCACTCCTCTGTTTACGTAGTCCCCCTCACTGTTGGATCCAAGGGCTCCATGGTTATCCCCAGGACAGCCCATGCTGCAGTAAGTTCTTTTATCTGCTTTCGACAGCTGTGATCCAGACATACCAGGGTATGCCTACACAACACAAGGCAGCGCCGCAGAGAAACATCTAAGCCAACTCCGAATGGGCAGAGCTGGCTTGAAGAAACCAGGCACCTTAAGGTACCTTTGCACATCCCTGAGCCACTCTGCAGAAATATGCATGGCTCAGCACGTCTGCACTGTGCAAGGAAGCGCAGCCATGGACTCTTGTTGTCAGGACCACTGAAATTTCCTGAGGACTTCTGCAGAACTGTAGACTTAATGCAATGGTGTTATAAACTTCAATATATTTTACTTTTGTCGACATTTGTGTTTTGCTTTTGTATGCAACCAAAGAGAAGTTCTCACAGGTTTAGAAAGCCTATGGCTCTTCTTCACAGAATAGAAACATAGAATTATTTTGGTTGGAAGAGACCCTCGAGATCATTGAGTCAAACCATAACCTCACTCTGGCACTAACCCATGTCCCCAAGAGCCTCATCTACATGTCTTTTAAACCCCTCCAGAGATGGTGACTCCACCACTTCCCTGGGCAGCCTGTTCCAATGCCTGACAACCCTTTCCATGAATAAATGTTTCCTAATATCCAATCTGTACCTTCCCTGGTGCTTGATACCTGTCTTGCCAGAAGTCCACCTGCAGAAGCAGAGGACAGACTGCGACCTGTTTATCCAATTTCTTTAGGTACATAGTACAGGCAGCTACCCAGTTACATACACACTTTATTTAACTGCTCCTTCCCTAGAAGAAAACATGTTTATGTTTAAAGTCCCATATAATTATACTGAGTTGTAGAGTTTGTACCCACACCATTTTTTAAAACAAATTATCCAAGGAACATATGGTTTGGAGAATTTGCTTTTTCACCTGGTCTCAGGTGATCAAAATGCACACACACGTTTCCACTAATGACAAATCATGAGCACATGCACATGTTTCGTGTCCTTCTTTTTCAGTGCTTAAAAATAAATCAATTTTGAAATGAAAATGTAGTTTGGGACCAAAATAACCCAATACAGCTCACTTTGAATGTGTCACAGAGCATTTAAAAAACATTCTGGGGGAAAAAACAGTATTTGTCAAATTAATTTCATTATTTATAATAACTTCCATCCTCTCACAAATCTTTATATTTTCATTGAAATCACTATTATTGATATTCCCCTTTTTTCCAGCCCTAACAAGAATGAAAGATGAACTAAAACATAAAGTCACTTCTCTTTGTTAGTTACATTGATGCGATATGTTAGATACTTTGAAAAACCTCGCTAATGACATTCTTTCCAAGATCAAAATGCTCTCTTTAGAGCTCTGTGCTCAAAGAACTTTAAAAAGGAGCCTATTTTCAATGTTATTTTCAATGCTCTCATTACACCGACTGGAAATTCTTAAGAAACCTCTCGGATCTCCCACATTTGTTTCATTTCATTTTAGATCCCTGTCTCATAAAATACAGCGAAAAGTTCTCAGGCAGTTTATAGTGCTATTAAAAACTAAACTAACTTTATTATTCATTCAATCTCCTCCATTATTTATCCCTCTTGATTTGAAAGCAGGACCCGCAAACGCAGCGCTAGGGGTTTGCTGCGAGTCCCTGGAACGCAGCCTCGCCACAATTAGCCATTGATCCAGCTGCTCGTACCATGACAAGAGAACACAAACTCCCTCCTCCTCGAGGCTACAGCTCCACAGAGAAACCCTTCAACATCACAGGCTTCTACCACTACATTTCTTAACTTAATAAACAGCACTGGCTCAGAGCTAAGTTCTTAAGCTGCAATGAGATACACACACTTTTATTCATTGGGAAAAAGTGGGGTTTTTTCCATCATGAACCTGTTCAGTTTTCTGTACATGCACCTTTTTTTAATTACTTTTTTTTCAGCCAACTTGTGGTAATGCAACTTTGCATATGCTTAAACTGATGTAATGAGATGTCTCATGCAGAACTATATACACATCAAAGATGCTTTTTACTTTTAATGCTTTTACCGTATGAGTAAAACTTCACTAATGTGTGAAAGACGTGTGGCAAATATTCAGGTTTTATGAATGAGGTTAGTGAACAATGAGCTAGGAGAAACCAACAAATCCAAAAAGGCACTGTAAAATTCATAGCACTCAGTGAATCTGACAGATGTCACTTAATTTTAATTATTGATGACAGTATTTCAGACTCTGCTTGTTAACATGCAGAAGTACGAGAGCAGAGCGCTTTACAGTACCCAGCTGCTAAGAGCTCACTAGGAAGTGGTAGCAGACATCAAGATTTTAGTAGCACTTCCTAGTAAGTGTGTTGATTTCAATGTTTTGTTATCCCTCAAGTTGTGTCTCTCACAACCGTAAAAAGCCAAGTTTCTTCTCCATATCCATTTTAACTGGAAACAATGAGCAAGTAATCTAGACTGCATCTATGCTATAAAGAGACAAGGTAAGTCATTTCTGTGTCTGCATGATGCGCTACAGCTTTTAATTACTATATTGCAAACCAGCGGTCAAAAACGTCACACATACCTTCACCACACTTCGTAGTGACGCACAGATCTCCCCGCATTAGATGATTACAAGGCAGTTCAGATGTCTATCATGGATTTTGGAGACTAATTCTTGATCCACCTTTCAGACTTGTCTCCGATTTATATTTGATAGCTACGACATAAACGAGTTGATTATTCGAATGTCACAAGTTTCTGTGATTAACTGTGATACTTTAACCATGCATACAACACAGTTTCTCAGTTTAATACATAGTACTTATTTTTTTTCTTGGTTAAAAAGTCTTCTACTGGTTTTAGTTACACTCACGAGAAGTGAAAAAACTGTTTGCCTGAGGCCTCAGGTGGAACGAGGTTTCACAGCTCAAGGAATCAGTGTTTGGTGACTTTAAAACTTCTCATACCCCTGATCCTAGACTGAAATCCACTGCTCACGTCTTATAAATGAAGTGTGATCCCCAAGTGCTCCAAACAGATTAAATGAAACCCAGGCAGGCAACCAATCTACAGGTTGTTCACTCCCTGACCCTATGTGCTTGGGAGATGCATTTATACACTTAAATTTAGTGGCTCAGGGAGGAAATATCCACCTTATGATGTAATACATACATGTGTTTGCATTTATATTGTTTTAAATAATGATGTAATACCGCAGTCCCTCAGGAACCTCACGTTAATGCCTTACCTACCCAATTTGGCTTCTGTAAGTCTCTCTTTGCCAGCCCCAAATCCCATGCTGGGCTGGAACAGTTTTATGCCTGTCTGCGTTTGTTTTTCTCTCTGAGGACACTCACCGAACAGCCCCTTCATGGGCCCCCGGGACCTCGGCAGGGACCCGGACCGGCGGGACGGGGCGTGAGACACAGGCGAGGCGCCTCAGGGACCAGGCGCCTCACGGACACGAGGCCGCCCTCACGGACACGAAGTCCCCCTCAGTCTAGTGCAACAGTCGCCTCTGGCGGAGGCAACTTTACTCTTTCTTCCATCGAAATGACTGAAAGCTCCGAGCGCGGAGCCGCCGCCGCACCCGCGGAAGAACACGCAACAGCGGCCGCAGCGCTTCAAAGCGAACGCGTGCGCGCGAGAGAGGAGGGGCCTACGCGGGGAGGGGCGCGCGGGCCAGGGGCGCGCGTCGCTAGCCTCCAGCCAACCGCAGTTCCCCGCCGCGTATGAGCCAATAGGAGCTCGAGGCGGCGCGGCGGCTGCCAATCGGTTGTGGCGCGGCGGGTTCCCCGGCAAAATGGCGGCAGCGGGAGGGACGCGGTGGTGCCGCTGCAGCGCACGCCATGCCCGGTAGCCGGCGGAAGGGGCCCTGCCTGCGGGCCGCCGCCCTCAGAAGGCGGAGCGGCGGCGGCGAGGAGCAGCTCACCCGGCGGCGGCCGGCGGAGCCCCGCGCAGAGGAGGATGAGGAGGCGGCGGAAGGCGGTGCGGGCCCAGGCCTGCCCGCGGGGGAGGCGCGTCCCGCGCCCCGGCCATCGCCGTCGCGGGAAGCAGCGGCGGGGCGGGGCGCTGCAGGTACGGCGGGAGCGGCCCTGGGGGGGCCCGGCCCTGCCCGCCCGCCCCGGAGCGGCGGCGAGGCCTAGAGCGGCCTGTCTTGTGAGGAGGGGCCTGGGGGATGTCACCCCCGTCCCTGGGAGGGCGCTCCCCGCGTCCCGGAGCCATGAGGAGCGGCCGAGCCCCAGAGCGGGCTGAGGATGCTGATGTCAGGAGAGGATAAATCCCGGCAGTGCGGAGCATCCAGCGCAAAGCGTTTCCTAAGATGCCTCTCACGTAGTAATCGCATCTTTTGAAATTATTTCTGTAGGGCTCCACACCTGCAGCGTCACGTCTAAAGGGCAGGAGTGGCCAGTGGAGCTTGGCACAGTGTGTTGGTTCACCTGCTGAGCTGAGACGGCTGCAGGTGGCTTTGAGTAGCTCAGTTCTGCCTTTAACAGCCCAGTGGAGGAGGGTGTAGACAAAAGTGGGTTGTGACCCAGATCAGTTTTGGGGCCCATTAAAGTTTGACCTAAATCAGAGTCTGGGTGAAAGACATGGAGCACGAACACAAAATATTCTCCCATATAGGATCCATAGTTTTTCCTTTAAGGTAAGCTGAAGTCAATATCCCTCAAGCAGGAGGACTGACAGTTCTCGTTACCATCAGATGCCGAGCAGACAGCTGTCAGTGTCATGTGAAGCTCTGTTATCTCTGTAGTGATGCACCTGACAAGGGCAGAATCATCTTCTTCATTAAATCTGTAGTTGTGAACAACAGTCCTCTCAGAAGCAAACAGATGTTGATGAGTGCACACTTGATTTTTATTCTTAAAGTTCCTAAAGCATCTTTGTGTCTTGTCCTGTTCCATGTTCTAAGTTATTTTGGCCTTTTATTTGTGGTTTTTAATAAGGTTACTCTTTCTCTTTACACAGAATCATGTTTACATAAAACACCCAAGAGATCATTGAGTAGGAAATCCCGAATACCTGTTTTCAGCTCTCCTGTTAATGACACCGATATACAGCAAGAAATCTTTTGGGATCCTCATTCACCAATTACACAGAGACTAGGTAATATTAACACAGAACCCAGACTTCAGGGTGCTTGTTTAAAGCATGCAGTGTATTAGAAGTTACCTCATTTCTTAAAAAAAGGTCCCTTTCTGTTACCATGGTTAAGTTGTTTGGCTTTATTTTTGTTAAAACCCCACAAATTCTTCAATTCTGAATCAACCTCAGATTTTGGCACATGTATTTGAATTATTTGAGATGTACTGCGCTTTATAAATTGAATAATTTTTCAGTTCTTAAGAAGATTTTTTTGTTTGTTTTCATAGGCAATGGAAAACCCAAACAGTCTACCAGTAGATGTGCAGTAGAAATTTCAGAAATTGTTAATCGTATTGCTCCTCAGGTAATTGTTGCTTTGTTTGCCTTAGTGAAGGTTCAGTTTTAGATACGGTAGTCTCATGGTAAGAACTGGGTGTGTAGACAACTAGGAACATGTTCAATAAAACTGGATTGAATTAAAATCATAAGCATAGCATTTGATTGGTTGCTCTTAATGAGTCACAGATGCTGTAAAAACCAACATATTAAAAGTGGACTTGACTTGCACCAGCTCCATTTTAGGAAGTTTTACTTTCAGAATTTAAGTTCTTGCCCCTGATCTTAGGAATACTGTTGTGTTTATTTATCCTTTATCACTCATCTGTTAAAAGGTAAGAGTTTCTTTACATACTGGATGTACTTGGCAGTTGTTTTTAAACATTCTGGATGGCCTTGAATGACTGCTGAAGTACAGGAACAAGACTCAAATGAGAGGGAGACTCCAGAATAATATAAACATACTAACATTGCTTCATTATTCTAAATAATTTGCCTTTTTACTCTAAGATCTATCTCTTAGTGTCTCCCTTTTGCTGTGAACTTGATGTCCACAGCCTGGAAAGTTAAAAGAAGAGTGTTGGCTTATTGTTTGTTTTTTATTAAGCACAAGAAGACAACACGTCATTCCTAAAACAGTTCTGTAGTATTTAGCTGGCAAAATATGCCTGCTTATTTGACTGGGGCATTTAAAACATATTCACTATTCAGCATATTTGTGAGAAATTATAGTTAAGAGTTGGAAAATCATTGATAAAGGATGCCACTTCCTTTTAAATGATTACAGTCCTGTCATAAATGTAAATAATATCAGGATTTGCAACTATCTGTTGTTCGTGTTCTTAAACCAAAAAAAAATGACAAAGAAGAAAACCTACCCAAAACTATCCTGATAGTTAGTAAAGTTCAAATGACTTTTGCTGGCTTACATGCAGTAATGTCCCATGGCTCTGGCTTTCCAGACAATTTACCACTGCAGTATTTTATCTCCTTAGATTTCAGAATCCAAGCCTGAACTTCATGGAGTTTCTAAACTTCACTTATTTCTGTTTAAAGGCTCCTTGTATAAATGAGCTGTAATGGAAGAAGTCAGATTTTTTTCCTGGAAGCGTACAGAATACGATTTCTTTCAAATTCTCTGATCTGTTAATGCTGCTTTAAGTGGATAAAGACAGAGCACCTCAACTAGCTCCTTAGTAGTACACTAAAGTAAACTAGATCACAGCTTGTAACGTGAGTATTGCAGATTATGTGTAAACCTGAAGTAAACAGAGTATTAGATTTGAGCACTAAAGAAAAATTCAGTTATTTTAATTGAAGTTCCTGTTTTAAATCAATATAATTTAAGCGATCAACTCTCAGTAGACAATGTCACAGTGATCTCGCTTAGCTTGTATTGGTTGATCTCTTATCTGTGGCTCTCAACAGATTTGATCCAGTTTAATTGGTTTAGCAACTTAAACTAATGCAAGGTGTGTGTCTAGTCCAATCTTCATCTGAAATCAAATTGCTAATCATTATAAATCTCATCATTCAGGATGAAAAAGCAGCCTGTAACGAAGGCTCCCTTTTAGGGACATGGATTGGTGAGGATGCTATTCCCTGTACGCCTGCCGTAGTAAAAGTGCGAGCGAGGACAAAGTTAACTTGTACAAGGTAAGTTAACAGTTTTTTTTTTGCCCATCACAGCTGTTTTTTCATGAAAATGGGTATGTGCTGTTCCTTTATGTATAGTGATGCATGTAATTGTGCAGTAGCATGCAGGATGCTTTTAACTTTGGGCTCGATATCTCCTCTTAATGGGGTATTTCTTCAGAATTATCAAAAAGATTGCATGCTGACTGTGCATTGAAAATGGTGGGATTCAGTCATATTCTCTGTAGTAGTTAAACTAGAGAAGGAACAGCTCCTATAGTAGTGTTACTGAGCTTGGCTAAACTTTCTCAGTAGGTCTGACTTCATTTTCTGTATTTTTTTTAACCTAGAGATCTTAAAATTAAAAATCCTGAAGAGGAACTCATGAAATTGGCTAAGGAATTTGATAAAAATCTAGTAGAGCTAGATGCTGTTCAGGAACAAGAGAAGCTTGGTCATGACTTCATCCGGACCGCTCCAGAGTCTTTAAATAACTCTAAAGATGAAGCAAATACGAAGAACCTGCAATCACTCTTTGGTGAAGTTTCTGAAATAGATACTGGTCTGTCCCTGAAACCAGTAGCACAGAGCACGGGCATCGCCGCTGCAGACCCCTGTCAATCGAGCAGTCAAAAGCCTGTAGACCTTGAGGCTGAAATAGCCCTTCGTGCTCTTTTTGACTGCTCTACCCAGAAGTGTAGTGGACAGCTGAGCCAAGGACTGTCAGATGTTTCTTTAAATACTAGTTGCTGTGAAAATAAAAGCACCTTGGAAGAGGAACACCTTCCCAAGCAAGTTAAAGACGTGGAACGCGGTAATCTGGAGGCACATCACAAAGATACTCTGTGTGCACCAGGAAGTGTGAACCGGACTTTGCCAAAACCTGATACTCACCCGCTGACAAAAAACAATCCTTCTTCTCTGAAGACACAATTGGTGGTCTCCAGTAAGCTTGCTGGAGTAGTTAATGATGACTTTGATGACTGGGATACAGATTTTTTGGCAGATGACTCTTTTGTGATGCAAATAACCCAACATCCTGAATTGATAAGTACTGAAGAAGCACCAGCACTTCCTACAAATCCATCAGTGTGTGGTTTCAGTGATGGTGGCACAATAAAGGAAAGAAGTAGTGGCAATTCAGGAACTTGTTTGGGGAGTGTGCACAAATCCAACAGTGTGCAGTCTTCACTTTTGAAACATTCTGGTAAAAACACACGACATGTTGTAAAACCTCTTTCTTTACAAAAACCATGTAAGACAGAAAACTCAGAGGCCATAGCTTCTCATGGCAAATGTGACATTAAGCCAGATAAAATAAGTTCTATTTGCAGAAGTGCCCAAAACAGTAATTTGAACTATATTCCTGTTTCAACGCAATCTGAAGTGAAGAATGGAAATGAAACTATTCAGCCTAAAAGTGACCTTCTGCCTTTTTTTCCTTCAAGATCCAATCCTCATAGACAATGGATTGAAAAACCTGGGAATAACACAAACAATGTTTTCTGTCAATCATCCAGTGATTCTACCAATATGAAGTCTAAGGATCTTATAAAAGTGGTTAACCAAGCTAATACAGTTCACTTAAATCAAGTTGAAATATCAAATAAGCGTCCTATGTCATTTGATGACTGGAATGAGCCGAAATTCTCTGATGAGGTATTAGACATGTTTTGTGAATCCGATAGTCTTTGGGATGCAAACTGTGAGGATGATGAATTGTTGTATCAGGTGTGTGATGATATAGAAAAGCAGACTCAGAGCCAGGATGTTAAGCAAGGAAACGAAAGAGCTAAAACTATTCAAGGAGCCAGTATTAATTCCAGACCAAGTGCTGTTAACAGCTTCCCAGCATCCAAACAAGGGCTACCTGATCTCCTCCTGGCACAAAAACCAAATGCAAACCAGGACACTTTCTTACTGAACGATTCCTGTAGGAATTCCTCAAAGGTTACACGTGGGCTGGCCACAACAAATCACGCCGTGAACTGTAAAAACATCTCAAGTCCTCGAACTGTGTTCTTGGGTACGGAATGTAAATACACACTGTCTAAAAACTGTCATCAGGCTGCTTCTGAAGGTACCACAAACACTGTTTCGGGAAAATGGTACCGGTCAAATTCTGTGCTGACAGGAGAGACTGGTTCTGAAGTAAGTCCTGTTAATGCAGTAAACTCTTTTAGTAGCAAAACAGACAGCCCAGGTCTTTTGTATAATACTGGAAAGTTGCCAAATAACAGTTCTGGTAACAAAACATCGCTTATGCCTTCAAAGTTTAAGTTCCGAAAGACTAACAGTTCTCAGAGTGTGCTTCATGTAGGCTCTGAAAATCCTGGGAGTCATTCTGGCACTGGAATTACCACACAGGGTTTGGAAGGAAGCAAGAACCAGGTGAATGTGACTTTGCACAGCAAGCTCGACAATAAGAAACCACCTTTCAAGAGGCACCTTTCAGAGTCTTTTGCACTGCCAAATACATCAGGTATTTGTCTTTATGCTGTTACTGTTACACTGGTTTTGTTTGCTTTCTTACCATAATCAGAATGTCAAAGGGGAAATTTGTACTGTATTGCAACTTACAATAGGTTTCAATATTCATCCATTCAGGTTAGGTGTTGGCCAATGTTCTAGGGAGAATCTGGAGGTTATTTTCTCCAAAATAAAATTGTCCTGACATCTCTTGAACCCCTGTAGTTAAGAACTTATGTTTCCCATTTTCATATTTCACGCTCACTCTCCATAGACACTCAGAATCACTAAGATCAAGTATAAGGCTGATGGCAGCAATCTGCATACCATACTGTTAAATTGTTACTTAAAAATACTACTATATTGATACATAGTAAAGGTTGTAGTGTGAATCTGTGCTTTAATTTACAGTTCATTTTGAAACATTTTTCAAATAACTTTGCCATGATTTGAAAAACCCCAGCTAACGGTGGGGCAGGGGAAAACAGCAGCAGGTGATACAAAATGCTCATTTCTTTTTATTATGGTACGCCCGGAAGCTGGAACCTCAAACCATTCAATGCTTCTGAAACCTCGGCCTGTACTGTTGTTTGCTCTGTGGCTAAAATTGCCAGTGAAATATTATCAGGCTAAACACTAACATTTCCTTTCATCTAGAGGGAAGGTCAGTCACTTTTCCATCATCAAGCGATGGTCTGTGATCTTCCATGCACTGGTGTTACTTGCTGGGGAAATGTAAAACAAATCAAGTGTTTGGGTTTTTTTTTAACTTGATCTCATGACTCGGTGAAGTTTTAATCAATATTAATTTTGATAAAACGTGCCTTTAGAGTGTACTATATCAGCCTCAGTTTTCAGGAAGGACTGTTAATAAAGCAACAAAAATAAATTCCTGCAAACTATCAGCCAGCATTATTTGAAAAATCAGTATTTTATCTCTGTTTTGTGCTCTGCAAAGAAGCAAATAAATGGGAAGTAGAAATTCCGGCTGTTAAGGGGGAAGGGAGGGGAAAAATCCCTAGTTATTCTGTGGAATGTTCTAGAGAATAAAGGAATGAAAAAGAACAGCATAGATTTTCATACAGATCAACAACAACCATCATCTTAAATTTTTGGTGAAAGGACATTGCTATCACAAAAAGATGGATGTTAAGTGATCCTTTCAAAAACTGTTAAGTAATTTTTTGTGGACACCCTGTTTTTTAAGAAGCAGAGACCCTTTGTTTTATTTATCCAGTTTGAAGGACTGCTTCTTAAAAACACATTAATTGGAAATTGGTGTATAAAAATGGTAACATTCTTGACATGTTCAGAGTGATGGGAGTGCTCCTGTTGGTTCCGGCGAGGTCAGGATTTTATTGTATGGCAATTTATAGTTCTGTAACACAACATATAAAATATTACACTTAGCTATCATGTTCTTGTCTCCTTCGCCAATTTTTATTGCTACTTTTGACCTTTTTTCAACCTTTCTGGTTTTATTTGCGCGACACCTGTACTATATCTGACCCCTGTGTCTATACCATCTCCGTGCCCATATCTCTGCCTAACTCAGTAAATTGTAGAGCCCTTTTCACTCTGATAGCCTTAATGTTCTTAACCCATTGCCATCTCCTAGGTTGACTCCTGATGTCACAAGGTTCACTTGAAGGGCAGCCAAGTAAAATTTCCTCGAAGCAAATGTCTGCATCCCTGTATTTTCATTGGGAGGTCGTAATCGGTAGCACTACAAAGGTCACGCATCTTATCCCCCTTTCTGCCTTGGGGACAGGATAGATGAGCCATTTTTAACTTGGGTGCCTGTCGTGTCAGAATAGTGTGCTCTTGCCATAGATCTTCAAACATTGCAAACAGATAAGTTAAAATACATATTGAACAAATGTGAAGGCTCCTAATACACGTTTTTTTTATTTACAGCGTCTGTGGTGGAACAGAAAACCAGAAAATGTTCTCAAGAAGAGATTGAACGAAAAAAACAAGCAGCTCTTGCCCGAAGAAAATCCAGAATGCAGGCGTCCCTTAAAGATACTTGATTTGGAGTTTATTTTGTCTATGGAGTAAGTTTTTGGGAGGGAAATAATGTAATGCTGGCAGACACATTTAAGCTCTGTTGACAGCTACTGACATCAAGCTTTTCCTATTTCTGTATTTTAAAAACATCTCGACCTGAACCATAACTAAAACTCTGGTGGTATTTAGTCTTAATTAAAACCTACCAGTTGTTACAGTGTAGTCCCAAATTACCCTCAGCACCATGAAGCCTATATTGAGTTCATGTACTGTTATGTGTTGAAAAATTATTGTCTGAGAATCATCAGAGCGTGAAAGCGTTTGTGAACACACGTAAGTAGAAGATGTCAAAAACAGACGGTGTTTTGGCTCTGTTTCTCTTGTTGCAAATATTTTCATCTATAAGAAACCCCACAAGTACACAGACACTAAGAAATACTAATGTCTGCTCTTGGGTAGAAATGTTTTAAGTTTTGGTTTAAAGAAAGTACAATCTAGAAAGCATCCAACATTGGGAAACTAGTGGAAATGAACAGGATTTGGGAAGTGCCATCAGTTTGTCTCTATTACCTTAGGTAAGAATTGTACACAGTGAAGGAATAATTTAATATAAAAGTTTAATAAGGTGAAAAAAACATCCTGGAAAGGACAGTTTATCTTTTGCTTTTTTTTAATTCCCTTCATGGAGAGCTGGAAATACTCCAGCTAACAAAACTGGACCTCCTTTTTCTAAATGTGTTACCAAGCTAATTAAAAGAAGTAGCTTATGTCATTTTATAAAATACACCAGGTGAAATCTCACAGCCGTGAATCACTTCAGCCTTACGCGTGGTACATATTTTTCAAACTAAAGGCTGTTAAAACATAAAAATGCAATGTCATGTCAGCTTAACAGGGGCTGATAGAATTTTTGATGTGATAGATGGGCGCAGAGCTCAAACTGCAAAAACTGCCTGTGGGTAAGCTGCGAGATATTTTTCAACTGAGAAATGCTTATATGTAAACATGTGACACTATGAAAAGTGACTGTAATTTTTCTTTGTAAATAAATAACTTTGAAATGTACCAAAGGTTAGAGGAAGCTTTTGGTTTCTGCAGTATGTGCCATTTTTGTAACTCCTAAAAATGTACGTATTGTATATTTGTAAATCATCATTAAACTTTTTTACATTTTTCTAGTCTGTTCTGGAAATCACTACTATAAAAAAAGGAGCGAAATGGGAATTCTATATGGATTTTACCTTAACTTTCTCTCTTGATAATTCACCCAGTTATTCCACACCTCAAATTTGTGCCTGTAGTGATGACAATTTGATCCAATTGAACTGGAAATCTTTGGTGGAGGGACTGGCTCTACACACAACCATCTGCAGTTGAGTCCTGAAACACTTAACTACACTGGTGTCCTGGTTTTGTTAAAAACAAGTTTCTCTTTTAGTGAATTTACCTGTCAGCTAAATCCTTCATATTAGCTGCACTTTCCTGGAGAACCAGATACATGTTTTGGTAAACATAGCAATGGAATGCGAAGTTATTGATAAGGACAGATTCACATCTCCTGAGAGGGACAAAGAGAAACAGGTGACCAAGAAACTGACCAACTGTGTATAACATCCCATTCACATGAATACTTCATATAAAAGTGGGAGATCATGAGGATCTCGTTCCTTCCCTTTTTGCTTATGGCCGACATTAGGAGAGGACCTTACTAGTCATCCCTGCAAACTGAGGCCTAGTGACAGACTGAATCCAGTTCCGGTTGGCTGCAGAGTCCAGTCCAGGACTTCAGGTGCCGGCTCTGCAGTTGCTGAGACTTTCAAGATTGGTTTTGTATATTTTGTATTATTTTCTTTATTCTTATTAGTAGCATTTGTAAAACATTTTTTATTCTTCCAACTCTATTCTCTCTGTCCTTCTTTCCCTCCTGATCGCCTGTCCTTAATGGGAAGGGGGGAGAGGAGAGGAGGTTAACAATACATCTGCCAGGGTTTTATTGTCACCCCACAATCTAAACCCTCAACAACTGGCTTTCAAACTAGTGAATTTGCTTTTGGACTAACCACCACTCTTGGTGCTAGATGGTTGATCATGAAATGAAATCAGCACGTTCACCAAAGGCTGTGCTGGTGCCCGGTGAGTATTACTGTATCACTTACCGTCTGTGGCTGCAGCTCCCTGTCCTGCCAGCTCCAGCCGTTGTGCAATATGTGACGAGATGGATCAGTTCACTGATCTGGCTGAAAATTAACCCAGAAAAAAAGGTTTTCAGCTTTTCAAAGAACTTCAGCATAATAATACCCTAAACAGATAATATAACATGCAACAGCACGACTCTCTCTTATGTTGTCAAGCCTCTTCTGGCAGTGTTCAAACAGTTCATGAGACAGAAGATTTGCATATGACAAATAAGTATAAACCCCAAATAGTGGTTGTTGCAAAAATTGTATTTATCCTAAGAATGCAGTTTGATCTGTGTACCTGAGGGATACGCTTGTGCTGTTCTAGGAAAATCTAAACTATAGGGTAACTTGGTACTGTTAGCCAAGAAAGTGGCAATGAAAAAAGGCTTCTACTATCAGCATTAAATATGAGAGTTATAAAACTGGCTTTTAAGGCACTGATACATAAGAATGTCAAATCTTATTGAGAAAGATAAAAATTATGCTTTTGCTAGGACAGTGTTCAGCTTATCAACCCCTCCTTCCCTGGGATATTTCTCCAGCAATAATTCTGTAAAGGAACCAGGATAATTTTTGTTTTCAAGGATAAAATGGTTAATTATACTTCAGATTTGAGAAGATGAGCTAACTGCAAAGGAAGGAACTGTTGTGGGAGCTGGAGAGCATTTTTTTTAGGAAGGTTTCATTCTCTGATGCAAAAGGACCGATTTTTAATCAGGCTTGAAATTGGGATAAATAGTAGAAACATAACATGAAACACAGGCTAAGCACGTTATGGCTCAGCAAATGAAATGATCCATCCTACGTGCTGGTCACTATGTGCCCTGGAGCACACAAAAAGTTTAAAACCAGCTTCTTGCTCGCTCTTGCAGGTGATTCTGACTTAGTCGGAGCCCAGGACAGAAAGGCCCTGGAACTGCCCGCCTGAAATGCCACCACTGGTGTCCCCTTTGCAAACCTTCCCGTTGGAGGAAGACACAAACTACTTTTTGACCAATTACTGTCACTTACCCAAGTACTTCCTATGTGCTGCTTAACCATATTTAAAGCATCTGTGTGCTGATCAGTGTGGAACACATTAATTCTGACAGTTTATGGCAAATGCATTCATTGCCCTCCCCTGTTAAACTAATCACAACAGAGGAGCTTTGATTTTTATTTTACTTTTTATAACCCCCTATTTTTAGCATAAATGTTACACATCAAGCCTGTCTTGTGATTTTTCTTAAACATTAATTTCCAAATAGAAATCATAAGTTCTTGGGATCATGGATTCTTAAATGATGTTGAGACAAACTACTAAGATATTTTTTGTCACACCCTGACTATCCCCAATGTCCTACCGTAGCATCTCTCAGTTCACAAATTGAACAGTTACCTCTTTTTGTGACTTGACACTGTTATAAACATATAATTAATTTCTTGTGTTAAAATTAAACCACTACTATGCAATATTTATTAGGCAATCTTCATAAAAGTAAAAAAAGCTTAGAGAAATACATATAGTTTCATTGGTGGAGTCAATGCAGGGAGAAGTAAGATTCATCAGGGCTTAGAAACAGTTACGAAGAAAAACCACCTCTACAATATCAAAAATATAATTCCACCAGCTAGGAATTTTTGTCTTTAAAAAAATTAATATATTCATACTGATTGGCCAGAAACATCCAGAAGATTTAGAAGAAATCTAACGAAAAATAAACTATGTATGTACTGAAAGAGCGCGCAGCACGCAACTTCTTTCTTGCGAGTGCCTTTGCTCCACGTGCCAGCCTTACCCTTCACCTCTTCCCATCACGCTGGCGTCAGCGGGCGCTGGACACGGCCCTGCCCCAGCAGACAGGGCAGCGGTGCAGACCTGAGGAGTTTAACCTTTGCCTAACTCTGGAACATCTGGATATAAAAGGCAGCAATGCAGCAGGGGCGTACCTAGAGATGGCTCCTACCCCGAGGGGCACAGGTGAGGCGTTAAGCCATCGCAGGTGCTCTCAGGGTGACGCAGAGAGGGCAGTTCGGATGTTGGGTGCCTGAACTACTTAGCGTGCTTAGCTCTACGTCAACAGAAGTGGCCATGAGATACATGAGGGATGTGATACTGAGCTGCTCTGCTGTGTGTGGGCAGAGAAGTGCAAAAGCTGCAGCGCTGCTCCTCGCTCTTGTGCTGCGTTTCCTCTCCCCGCCACCACGGCGGGATGTTGGGCAGCAGCCTCACGACCCCGCAGATGTTACGGGTTATTTTACAGGTTATACTCGGCATCCCTCACGCTTCCTGGTAAGTTCTTGGTGACTCACTGATACTGCACGTGCCTCAATCACACGAGCTTTTGTCTGCTTGCAGTAGACAGCAGAGCTTCATTATCTACACCATTTTAATCAATTAATACACATGTACGCATAAGAAGGTTGGTATTTCAATAGCTGACATTTCACTGTGAAGTCACATCTTCCTCCAGGCAAAAAAGACCTATACAAATAGTAGCAACAATCTTAAATACATTCTAAATTAAATTATGACTGTAATGTCTCATTATAAATTAATTTATGACTGTTTGCTTAAGCACTCATCTTCGTTTCATTCAGAGCACAGTAATTTTTTACATGAGCAGAGCAATCAGTGAGCTTAAGTTTAAATGTAAATGGAATTCCTGTATGTCCCCATACCTGAGTACAATCTTTATTCCACAGATATGGAAGCATTGCGCGATGAATGGTGTTACTAAAATCCAAGTATTATCTTTTCCAAGTAAAAACTGTGGTGGATTGTTTTATTTTAGGAAAGGCAGATATGGTATGGTGAAGGATCTGTTCATCATTATTCTCCTTATCTGTATCTAAAAACATGTGTTGTGGAATATACATACATACGTTCACACCTTCCCAGTTCATGCTGGTGAGGGATCGTGTTTAAAGCATTTCAGAAATGTAGTAACATTGGGTTTCTATTTTGTTAGTTGTATCAGATTTTCAGAGAGGCCAGAATCCAACAGCTCTTCAAATTTTGGCCTATAAGGCACAATTAATCTGGGGCTGCAGTTCAGGAATAGCAATGTAATCTTATACCATATGTACCACATATTACATCTAGACCTTTATACCCAGAGGAATAACATAGATGAATTAATTCATTGATTACAGTTTTTTAAGCCTTAAAAGAGCTACAATTTGTCAGGAACGAGAACCTGGAAGCAACAGATAGTGACCTAAATAGTAGAATCGCAAAGATAAAACATAGGAAAACGAACACAAATGCTTCGTTGTTTGAGAGCTGTATGGCCTGCAACACAGTCCAGTGAATCCAGTGCTTGTGGAAGAGGCCAAAGCAGATAGAATCTGCGGAGCTAAAAATGACAGCCGGAGTAAGCAGCCGCCAAAGATGAAGCAGGAAAACTCTGGCAATTGTGCTGTAAATCATAACTGCGATATTTGTTCAAAGCTCCAGTTACTACACATGCTGGTGGTTTTGTCAGAATAGTCAGGAAAGTCCTGCTTCATAAAACACTTAAGGATATCTAATGTACTGTTCTCGTGGAACTAAATATAAATTTCTGTGACTATTGTCCAGACGAGAGCTGGCAAACCATTAAGGGCCTGATTCTACTCTTGCAGCAATTTCCTTAAAGCACTGGAGGTAATGGAGTGACTCAGGCGAATAAAGAATCAAGCCCATGTATTTCATTATTGTAAGTAGTTTTTGTCTTAGCACATAAATCTAGTAAAACAGCATTGCATTTAGCAGAAATTGTTATTGTTTATGCGCATTTTCAAAGGGGTTTTTTGGGGAAAAAGGTTGCATTTATGCGTACCTTTTAAAAGCCACAGTTAACAGCTTTCACCTCGAACAATGTAGTTAACAGAGGTGAGGAGAGGACTATGGGATTTACAGATTTCCCTTTTTAATGAGGTTGTCTGCTCTTTGCAGCTTGTCATCACTAAAGGAAAAACTTGATTCTAGTTTTAACCCTGGAAAATTAGGCCCCACGTAGACATAGGAATGAAGCTTTGCGTGTGCTGCCATGCTCTCCGCGAACAGATAATGTCCAAATAAAATCTTATATTCTAACTGAGCACAGCAATTTAGGTTTGGGGAATTATTATTTTTTGCCTGAGCAGGATGGGATTTCTTACATACCTAAATCTGAGCACCTGCTGGGCACGTTTTGCAGAGTCACAGCTGTAGAGCCAAGTGTCCAAGCCTATTCAAGCACCTGGGGAAGTTACTCCTGGCGAGTCACATCAGTATGAAAAAGAGCAGGATGAGCAGTTGGTTTTGAATATCCCATTGGACAGTAGAAGAGTTAACACTTCCTTTGCCAATAATGACTTGCAAAGGTGTTTTGTTTTGTTTTTAAATTAGCTCTCATGTTCTACAGCAAAAACCTGAAATATATGCTTAAAACAATATGTTAAAAAATCTAATTCCTGTCATTCTGGTTGCTTCCCATAGGCTATGCTGTACCTGGATGGGGCCAGATGTTTTTGTATTCTAATGCTGTAAATGAAGGTGACATCAACCCTAATAATTATTTTGTTATTGAACATGAATGGGTGTTAGCGATGAATACATGAAACTGAATTTTATGGAATCACTGTTTTCCATATCACTTGCTCAATTTTTAGCATGCCAACTTGTGTGACTTCAGTGTGAGCCGCTCATCAGAAATGGCAATCAAACCAGCAAAGACCTCGGTTTCCAACATAAAACCTCAGAAGATCCCAGAGGATTTTCTTGTTGTTTTTTAATGCCAGCTTTCCAACCAATAGTATGTAAGTGCTCACTTATGGGCTGGGGGAAATGTTGCATTGATTCATTTTCTATACAGTTTTCCCCCAGGTCACAAAGGCTGATCTGGACCCTTTCTTACAACTGGTAAGAGCAGAGCTGTTCCAGCCCTCCGATCATTTCTGTGGCTCCTCTGGCCCCTCTCCCACAGGTCCATGTCTGTCCTGTGCTGAGGAACCAGAGCTGGACACAGGACTCCAGGTGGGTCTCACCAGAGCTGAGTAGATCAATGAGCAGAGCACGTCATCAATGAAGAATTTCTAGAGGTCAACATAGTTTGGATACACTGCATTAGTGTGTCAAATCTTGACAATATAACACATTAAAAAGGATCTGCTCAAGTTACAGTTTTCTATTAGATAACCATAGAGATACGAAGAAAAGTTGGAGGACAGCCTGTAGAAAGAGGTGGATGGAAAGAAATCTGAAGATAGTTTAAGATAATGTCAGTCTGTGCAGACCAGATAAAGACAGGCCCTTTCTCCTTTTCTTAAGGAAGTTTGAGACACCAACAAAACTACATAAAACGCCTGTTACTAAAATGTCAAACAAGCACACATTTGGGAAATGGAGAGAGTCAAACATTAATGAAAGTGTGAGAGAGATTCTTGGAAGACCTGTTGGATATATTTGTCATCTCAGCAATTTGACTGTCTGTGTTCCAGAAAAAACACAAGCAGTTTTGTGAGCGCTGAAAGTAATCAAGCCTGATTTCTGACAGACTAATTAATGGAGTTTCTAAAAGATCCAAGTTCCAATTGAAGCTTTTTTGGCTGAGTCCCACAGCATGAGAATCCAACGTGGATTCTCTAGGGACTAATAAAAATGAATGTGCACCTGAGCATTTCTGCAGATACAGAGATTTTTTTGAGACTTTCTCCACTATCATCCCGCTCAGTTTCATCAAACTTCTGAAAATACCATTTAAAACTCTCTAAAGAGAGTTTCCTCCATCCTTTTCATTTAATGGTAGTGTTGTACCCACAATGGCTGGAGCATATATGAAAAAAGATTACTTCCACCCTCCGAACCTGCCTTGTTTTTATTACTCACAGGAAGTCTTGCGGTTCACTAATTAATAAGTAATTTGATGTTATTTCTGACCTAGGAATGAGAGGATATGGGAGAGGGCCGGGGACTTTCATTCCTTGACAAGGTTGGCCACCTTGCTTCTGATCAAAGCCACCGCCAGTCTGCTTGCTTCTAGCAGCTAAAACCACCAGTCCTGCCCAACTATATATATGTATGAATATTTTAATTAATTTTCTATACAAGAATATTTATCATCTAAAACCAAGAAGTAAATCTATTTTAAAACGAAGCTAGCTTCAATATTTACTGCAACTTAATGACAACTTTAGACAAGAATTTAATTACACAGAGTCAGCATACCATATATATCGTAGGGATGTACCATGGGGCTTATTTTAAAGTGTAATTTAGAGTATAACTTTTAGACTGCTCCTCAATATGAACTTAAATCAAAATATTTCCACTGACGGAGCACATTCTTCAAAACTGATTACAAAAGTAGCCACAGTACTAATGGAAGCTTACTGTAATTTTATGTGTTATGGTATAAATGAGTTGCAAGAACACTCTTGGGAAGTTGTACTGTAATTTAATATCTTTAAAGCTAAAAACTGCGAGGGAAATATTTTTTCATGGGGGCCTATTTTTTCCCCCCTTAGTGTTACCTAGAGATACATCTTTCTGTAGGACAGTTCTGCATCCCTCGCACTTTACATACCACATGCAGAAAATACATTGGAATGTTCTGTACTTTGCAGAACCACCTTCCTCTGAGGAGCGGACAACAGACGAGGACTCTGAAGACCGAGCTTTTCCTCCGTGCTTCTCACTGCTGGCTTTCTGTGTGCTGCTCACAAGGAGGCTCACGAAGTGGTTTCCTTGTTCACCGTTACCCTTATTTTTGGTAGCACCATTCACGGTGTTGTCCCGAGAAGGAGGTGTTCTGAAATATCTGTATTTCAGGGCCTTGCCGTGAAAATGCTTCTGGCACAGCTGCATCCCACCACAGGGAGACGTGAATTACCTTTGAATACGCAGAAACGAGCTGTGTTTAACAGTCTAGCCAGGCAACTAAATTCTTATTTATGCTGCCCTTATTTACTGCAATGAGTAACTGTTGCTCTGTGACAGTACCTTAGGCCTTGCCTACATGAGGCCACTGTTCAACAGTTTAAAAACCTTATTTCAATAAAAAGAGTGGCTGACACCATTCCCTGACTAAACAATTTATAGAAGAAAAAGTAGGTAAGTCAGCACAACACTCTTCAGCAGATGAGGAGCTAAGCTTGTTCCAGGACGCTTAAAGATGCAGACACGAATGACATGGGCTATGCCAAAACACAAAGGGAGCTTTTCACTACCTAATTATCCCGCGTGGCAACTTTTTAGTGGACGTTATTTGTGGATCTTCGTTTAGGTAAAAATAGCTATACTGCAGATTGTTACGGCACCATTCTATTCTAAGGTTATGCCAGGCATATGCTCAAGGATGTTTCTGCTTTATGGGCAGGCTTAGCTATCTCCTCGCTGCTCCAACGGCGCCTAAAGGAAGATTTACACCCACACTGTGCCATAACAGCTCCACAGGAACTCTAACTAGCCATGAGTAAATAAGGCCCATAACCAAAAATGCTTGAGCAGCACCTCAGCCGGTGTAAATTGTCACAGCTCTTCTGTGGAGCTGGGGACACTTTACACAACCGGAGGATTTGTTCCTCTGAATGTGCAGAAAGTTCACCTCCGATACATAAAACGTCCTTGCACAGCAGGAACACGCAAACTTTCTTTAGAGCTCAGTGGGAAACTTGTGATTTCTCACTCCAGCCCCACAGGTGTGCTTCACCTTTTATTGCTCAAGATGGGTATTTGCAACAGTCCACTGGGTAATGGAGAGATGTCTTTTTAAGTTCCTTTCTAAGGTATATTCTAAACGCGTCTGGAAAAATTTACTTGCAGCTGGAATTGCCACAGAGATCAGTGTTCTTAGATAAATTCAGCAGTGCACAGCTATCCACCGCTGTGCTGGAAGGGTCATGAGGCTTCATCAGCCCTCATGGGGTCAGAGGCCAGGAATTTGCAGTAATTAACTCACACTTAAACAGAATCATGTTAATGTATCCCAATCAAATTTTGTGATGGAGAGGGCAGGACTGGGCCTTGGCTGCCAAGTGACAGCCAGCTGGGCCTGTTGTTGGCACATGGATGGCTGTGGGAAAAGGAGAAGAAAAGACGTCGTGCCACTGGCCCACAGTGGAGGAACGGTGGTCACCTTCAGATTTTCCAGAGTACAGAGAAGGCTTTAACTGAGTCACAGGTCAAAGCTGGCTCACAACCAAAGGCTTTCCAAAGGAAAACCTTTCCTTTCAGACTGTAAGAAAAACGGACCAGCACAGTACATGGGTTACAGGACAAGAAAGGTGAGACGGGGAGGTCATGCAGTGACCCCAAGCATTTAATTTAATCTGTTTTCCTGTAGTGGAGGAGTTCTGGCCACCATAAAGGTTGTGGCATGCGGATACATAAGACAGGCTGGAGATCTAGATCTGGATCCTTCCATTCCTTTTTCTGTAGCTCTCATCACTTAAAACCTTCAGCTCTACATCTTGTCCAAACTACATCATGGTCTTGGCACAAAAAGAGAGTCATTCACAGAAACAGGATATATTGCTCTGACCTGAAGTTCACATGAATGAACTAGAAAATTACTCACCTCCATCATATCTGGACTCTTGAGTCGAGGCCCACACAGCCTCTAGATCATGATACTAAAGAATGCAACATTTTGTAGGACTGTGTGGCATTATATACCCTCCCTGTATCAAAGAGAATATTTCTAATAATCTCACTTAATGGTTCACACACAGAAGTAATTTGTTATTTCTGTCCTAGGGAGTTTAGTTGTCATACTGCTTTAGGTTGGCTGGAGGAACTTTGCAGAATAAAATAAAAACCTGGGCAAAAAAATCACCCTGCATTGTGAAACTCACTGAGATTACCTCGTTCTAATTCATACATAGCTTCAGCCATAACAACTTACGCAGTAAAACCTGAAGCGACGCCTTCCTAGTTGCAACAAGCAATTGTGTGTACCAAGAACTCCCTACGTAACTTCTAATGAAAATCTTTCACAACAGTCACCCGTGTGTTTCAGTATGACAACAAGAGTTGTACAATTTGCAACTCGTCCTTTCAGCTCTGCTCCAGGCTTCAAGGTATTCACAGTTTTCTTCATTGTCTTCCCCTAAATGCAGTTATTTCATTTCTCAGTATAGTGATTATTCTACGTTCTTATCAACAACGTATTGCAGCACAGTGAGCACCTTCCATGCGTTACAAACCCAAGTCCCAATTGCTGCTCTCCACCATCTCCACAGCCTCAGGTAATGTGGTGGACATCAACTGACCTCTCTATGGCTGTGCCAGGGCATGAGAGAAGAGATTGTGTCGCAGTGTTTGTATTCTAGTGCATTAAGGCCTCTGCTTGCCTGAGAGGAAGGGACAGTTAAAATTTTGAAGTGAGTTTTAATGAAATATTTCAGGAAGCAAAATGAAAAATTGTTCACAGATGACAACAAATAAATGCTTCCTTGTCTATGGAACGGCACAGCAGAAAATGCAGAGAGAGGAAAAAGGGGACGGAGGAAATCTGTAAAAGAGAAGAATGGGAGAAGCAGTCGGCTAAATGGAGTGGAAGACAAATGGCAATAGAACTTCAAGCAATAGATTTCATGGGGTTTTTTAATGGCTTGGATTTCTTATAGCAGACAACAGAAAATCAAGGAAGCTGCTGGCTGGTGGAGACAAGGCAGCATTGGCAAGCGGCATTTTAGATGGAAGGGAGGAAGCAGGGAGGTCTTGCAGACATCGTCCATCAGGAACAGAGGTGATCATAACATTCTTAGCTTGTACTGATGAAAAAAATTACGATCACCATCATGATATGGAAGACAACCAATGGCAGGAGAAGAGACGGTCTAGGAACAGCCCAGGAGATGGCAAGTGTAACAGAGCTGATGGAGGAGATGAGGCTATGAAAATCAGGGAGAAGTGGTAAATAACTGACCTTAAGAAGTCAGGCCAATACTGGAGGGGCTGCTGGATGTGCAGAAACAGATGGTTATGAAAGCCTTGAAAAGAGCATCACTGGCAGAGGAGGGCAAGTGGACATTCTCACACGGGCACCACTGCGAGGCAATGGGACGACCAGGTGGCAGAGGGAGGCACAAAAATTAAAGGAGCTGTCAGCAAGGGTGCATCTCCAAAGCAAATCAGGAAGGAAACAGAAAATTACAGAAGCCAAGTTTTGGGAGGGAGAAATCAGGAAAGAGAAGGGCAAAGATTATCCTCGGAGCCAAGTACAGGAGCTAGAGAAGCCTGTCTGTTAAAAATCAGAGACGAGAGAGAAACAGAAGGTACTTAAAACAGCGGGAACAAACATCAGCTTCTGAGAATATGGAGACAAGCGGCATGAGGAAATCAGTGGGTTGTTAAAAAGGCAGACCGAATTACGGGAACTTCATTTTTACAAGACAAAGTAGCAAGATCACGCTTGAAGGCAGAGCATTTACAAAACAGAGAGTGGTTAAAACAGACAAGAATAGAAGAAGGATCAAGAGATAACAGAGGACAGAGAACTTGCACTGGGCCTGGAAAGACATTATGATTGAGTATAAAGAAAAGGAAGGGAGCTGAGGTTTGGGGAGGACAGTACAAGAGGATGCTGGAGGTCTTATCTAGGCTTATTTACTCTGTCCTTAAAGAAGAGGACAAGATCCTGGCAGGGGAAGGAGGAAGGTCAGCAGAAAAACACATTTTCTTAGTCATGAGCCAACACAGAGGATCTGAAGCTCCCAGTCCAGTGTGAACATCTGTATGAGAGGCACTTCACTCTCTGGAAGAACTCCTGACCCTATTAAAGTCAATGACAAAACTCCTGTTGCCTTCAACAGAGCCAAAATTTCACCTTGTGTCCATGGCTATTCCACTGAGACTTCCAACATGAATGCCAATTAGTGCCAGTTTCAAAGGTGACATTCGTGACACGGATATACTGTCCACTGGGAGATGAGCTAAGATTATCAAATTGAGTTTGCATAGACCAGTAATGGTAAGTGTGACAACTAGATACACACACAGAAATAGCTGAGATTTTGAATACTTCTAAAGTACACTAAAAATGACATTTTAAATAAAAATAAAGCAAAAGAATTCATGTGTGTGGTAGGTCTAAATTAATCAATTCGTATGTTAAAAGCCATGCATAAAATAATGTTTAATTAAAAAAAACCAAAAAGGGTAAAAAAAAATTAAAGGGTAAATTGTCTCCTATTTTAAACGGAATGAACACCAAAACCTGACCTGGGGATAGTGGATTGCTGCTTAGAGGCTTTCAGATGCCAGATTTATGCAACAGCCACTATTAGTACACTCAGATTAATAGTTCAATAGTAATTGGAATCTTAAACAGAACATGTCGTTTTGATTTTGTAAAATATGCATCTGAATATTTTACTTCATACTGGGTTGATCTGAGATGTAAGCAGACTGGATACCATGGTACTCAAAACAGTTTTTAAAAAACACTTTTTAAAAAATGTGCATGTTGATGTTCTGCATGCTTAGATCAAAACCCCTGCAGTCACTGTACAACTTAATATACAATATCAATTCAATCTCCTGGTAACAGTGAACCCCTCTCATTTTATAAGCCTTTGCAATACATCCACTTTACACCTCTTATGGTGAATCAGACCTGTGGTTTCCAACACTAGCGTCCCATTTACAGGTGTAAATCTGGGCTAATCCAGTACAGATAGTTGTGTTTTGCCCTGGTTTTATGTAGATCAGAATCTCTCCTAATGTGACTGATTCCAATTCTCCACTCTGCTCTATTATTTTCATATAAACATTTAATCTACACTGTTTAGACAAGTATTATAATAGCTTAAAGGAGTGAGGTAAAACCACAATAATATACAAAATACAATAATACATGCTGGATAACAGGTAAGCCATACTTCAGCCCCTAAGAGACTCCTGCTTCATGGCAAATCTATCTCTCATTCTAAGCCAAGTCCTGAATAAATACATGATCACATCAGTAAATCAGTATATTATTTATCATGTGCACATGTACAGAGGCAGACAGTGTGATCTGAGGAGCCCCAGCCTGGCACAGCAGACGGGTTGCAAATCCAGCCTGAAAGTGCCCTGGCAGCTCTGCTTGTGGAAACCCGCACATCACCTGCTCACGCTGTACCTAGCCTGGGAAACGCGCTCAATCTTTTCACGTTACACACGCCAAATTCATCAACAGCTTTAAAAGAGAGAGAGGAAAGACATAGATCGTTTTTTAACTGTTCCCATTATGTACGGCAAAAGAAAAATCAGAATGAATGATACACACAGTGTAAACTCACTGCTCTTCTGCCACTGTGTGGAATAAGGCTCGTTCAACACCTCAGCACCTTTAAAGCCCGAGCCTGTTAGATGAGCAATCTCAACTGAAACGAAACGAGCAATCAGGCTTTCTCAGCCTTCACCACGCTGCCCAGATGGGCTCAGCTTTTGCTCAGCGTGCGGCTCTCCCCTGGTCTCAGCTGCAGTCTTGTGCGGAGATCACCGGCAGAATACAAATGCTCCGTTTGATATCATACCCGTGGCAAAGGCAAAGGGCACGATCCCAACACGCTGAACACGAGCTACCCCAGCGACTGAAGTCAGGCTCTGAATGACCACGCCAACAGTGAGGGCAGAAAGCTGAGAAGCTGAATAGGTTTTCATCCTAAAGCTGTGGACTAGATGGGTTTTTCTCATGGAAACACCATCCATTCCAGAAGAAGGGTGGAGTGGGGGTGCTACGTGTGTGTGTGTGTGAGCGTGTGTGTGTGTGTCGAGTGAGGAGGAAATAGGTTTAATTAATCTTAAATGCCTTTGCAATTCAAGAATTGTAGCCCTGGATCAGTTCCTGTACTAACATGATTAGCAAATATTGACTTTTGAGTACAATAATAATGTGTCATCTGAAACCCTTGATAAGTAACTTAAGTACTTCCTTAGCTTGCATCTTATTAAATTAGATGAGGTACAGTTGAGCCACATTACACAAAGCCATGGAAAGGAGAAATCAGACCTAAAGATTTTAGCATTGATTAAGGAAAGTCAAAAGTTACAATAAAGATGAAACTCCTTGGCCCATATTCTGATCTCCATCTGTCACTGTGAGTACAGATTGCCTCAGTGTAGGATTTACGCTGATGCTAGTGAGCTATCCAAAATCTGTTTCAGTATTTACTAACATTAAGTGTTTTCTTTGGAGTTCTTCAACGTGGGGTGAAGTCACTTTCTTCCATTTTTGCAATACCATAGCTCTCATAGTTGTAGCAGGGGTAAACATTCGCTATTTGTGACTTTTTGACATGCAATCCATCATTTGATTATGTATGATGACCATATAACATCAGTTTTACGGAAGGTTAACTGGCATAGGTTTCAAGCTTTTGAAGTTAATATAAGGGAGAAAAAGAAAAGCATCACACTCGTGTGCCTGTGAATATGGCAAGTATAACACACTCAAATCTGCTCATAAGGTTTAGTTTAAAAATGTGTACAGCAACTCAAGCAAGAAAGCAGTTAAAAGATGTGATACTGCTCAGATGCAACCTGACAAATCTTACTTTATTGATTAGTTTTCAAAGGCAGTGCAGTGAGAGCACCACGCTCACAATAGACTTTGGAATGAGTGGTGAGGGGGAGAAAAAAGCTCCAAATGTCATCAAAGCAAATGGTCTGTGAATGTTGCTTCAAAGCTAGTCATTAGTTGCCAGGGTATTTTGCCACAAAGCTTGTAAAGAGGTTTTCCTGGAGGGGAAGGTATGACAAAATGCACTTCTTGGCAAGATGACTTCTGCTTAAATAGCAGGACACATTAATTCTTGCTTGATACATAAAATTAATTAGAGGATTAACATCCTTTATGAAATTTTGCCAGAGATTTTTTTGCTTTTTACCAGGAATAGACCCCAGGCCTTTTCTGTACTCTAATGAAATTGCAAATTGACTTGTGTTCAAATGATGCTTGACTAAAATGAATAATTAAAAATGTATTGCTAACAATGAGGTGGGTCAGCTGATCTTTTCGAGGATTAATTAGTTTCAAGAACCATCTTTCTTACGTAACACAGCAAAAGCCAGTGCCAGAACATCTCTTTTTTCATGCAGTAGTTCCCCTGGAAGTCAATGGATCCATTCTGCTCCCAATTATCCAAGGTTTTATTCCAGATTCAATCAGTTTAGAATGGGTTTTCCTCTGCAGCAATTCAGGGAGGAGCTATGCCTGAAGGAGCTGAGCTGTTATTCTTTCTACAATTCAACGAGCCAAATTCCTCTCTTTATTAGGGTCTGAACAGGCAGGAGTCTCCTGTTTGTCTTCACTAGGCTTTGCATCAAAGCCAGAAAAATGCATTAATGTAAAACCCAAATACCTCTATGGAGATGAATGCTATAACGCTGGTGCAAGATCTCTGTGACTGAAAAATGAATCAGGATTAAATTTTCCATAGGTCAACGAGTGGGTAAGTGGAGAAAAGCTAAGACTAAAGAGAATAAGGAAGCCCGTGCATGTCTGTGTGCACACTTGTCCGTGAAACATGTTGGGATTTGCTACTCTCCAACACGAATGAGGAGGTTCAGGACTAGGAAAAGTGACTCAACATAAATTATTCAGAAGCAGGTCAGGAGTCTAGTTATCAGATTTTTCAAACGTTTAAAGTTCTTATTAATAATTTCCAAAAGCATCTATGTGCAGTTACTCAGTTTCCAATAGTTCTTGAAAAACCCAACTGAACGCCTATCCATTTCTTTACGCGTTTCTGAGAATTCGCTCCAAGTCCCCCATTGCAAAAGTGACTCGCGCACTGTGGCATCCAACCCTGGCTGAATGCCACGCAAAGCAACGTTTGGAGGTTAAGAGCAAAAAGCTGGAAAAACTGCCCTACTGCTGTGACTCCATCCCTTTTGGCATTTGAGTTAGTTCATTTAGGGCTGACGTGGGTATATTTGCACAGCGCTGCCCTATGCTGTGTAGACATTTTCTTGGGTAGTTTGAAAACTAAACCTTTAGCTTCACGTAAGGCGAGATTTACGGAGGTAAAAAGGTGCAAAGGGAGCTGGTGATTAGAGTCAAGAACCCAATTGGTAACTTGCTGCTGAAAATCTCTTTCGTTGATCCTTCACTTTTAAAATATGAAATGTCTGAGTTACTTCCCTGGTGTGTGCAAATAAGCGTGTTTCACTTTTTAAATTCCTTAATCACCTCGTGTGTTTGTAAAAGGTCCCTTTCTGCAACGAGAATTTTAAAAAAGGAAACCTAACATTCAATTTCAGTGTTTTCTCAAAACACTTTCTAATTCTCAAAACGCTTATTTCTACTTGCAGGTTTCTGAGTTCCTGTCTCCAATGGATTTTTCAGATGTGTTTTATGTTGTGTTATGATGTTTCTAATTTGGGTGATGAAAGGTGAAAAGATACGCCTGTATGAAATTACCCAGTGGCTCTTGTGAACTAACATAATATCTTATTGAGTACGATCGCTCTGTCATTTGCTTTGGCTACAGCAAAGCTTTCAGATACAGTAGGAATAAGCTGGGATCCCCAGAGCCTACTGCAGAATTTGAAGGGGGGGGCAAAAAGACATAGTTTCCTTGCCCAAGACTCGCTAGCCATGCGTAAAGAGACGATGCTCTGGAAAATGTTGTTTTTCTTTGGCTGCCCTTTAGTCAGATCTTCTCACTGCTGGCATTGTGCAGACTCAGCTTAAAAGGTGTATTTAGCATTGAGGGATTTGGTAAATACTGCTTTATTGTGCTCCGTACTCCCTACAGGGCATTCTGAAGAGATGAATAATAAGTGTGAACAGGAAGAGCAACTTTCCAGTCCTGTCAAATTAATTAGAGCAGTGGAGAATGACGTGAGGTTTGCCGTTAGGTAGGTTGAAAATAGGCAAAGGGAATCGCTCAGGCATACACAAAAATGTTACCCCACTTCCATTATTATCGTTTTCTTTTGAACCAGATATAAAACGTAGCTATGTTTCGTTACCTGCAACAGAACTCCTCCTAAATACTGGGCACATAAATAAAATAAGCTGGATACGCAGAGTTATTCCCCCGCTGTGGCAAAAGCAAAACTTGCCAAGCGATGACGCCGCCCTTAGAGCTGCTGTCGGAGAAGTGTTTCCTTACGGTTTTAAGGGAATTAGCGACACCCAAGCTCAATGTCATTTAATTCCGCAAAGACGTTTTAGAGCTTGACTCAGCTCCCAGCTGTAAAACAGTCCCTCCGACTTGCCAGCCGCCTGCTTCAGAGTGTTCGGAGACTTGCATTTTTCCTTGTAGCAGCCCAAAAAAGCCATTCTTGGTGTCATACTTGGGCTCTAGCTCGTGTCTTTTCCTAAGTCTTTTCAGACAGTCATCAACATAGGAGGTAAAAAAGGGTCTGATCCAAATCCTGCTTGAGTCAGTGGAAAAGATTCCTGCCGCATGAAGTGAGGGCTGGATAAGATCAGTAGACCCTATTTTTTCATTCCCTGCCTAGACAGAAGTGATCTCTACTGCGCATTTCCAAGCTCTGGTATGAAATGACTCAAACTCTGAGGCTACCGCTTCTCCTGAAAACTATTCCCCAGACTAAACAGATCATCTGATAAGAAAATTACTCCCCCCTTCATCACAACCAGCCCTCTTTACTTCACTGCCCTGGAAAACCTTATTTTTTATTCTCCCTTGGTTGCGTTTTCACATTTCAAGTGATAATTAAGCATGTAACATATTCCTCCTGCACTTTGAATTGGTACATATTTAGGTGCTTTCATACTTCCTTCTAACTAAGCTCTTCCAATATTTTGAGCATTTTATTACTCTTGGGTGGGATTGATTGATCCTTGGTATTAGCCACCCCACACTACCTTTCAGCTAACAGGAGATTAAAAAAAGACATTTCCAGGACCTAATTATGTCAACCTAAAGCAGAGGCTTAAAACAGGCCAGACTGTGCCCTAAAATGCCCATTTGTCTACTGGGAGAGCTATAAGGGAGTCTGGAAGGACCGGGGTGGCTGTGAAGACATCTCCTATGGACATCTCCCATCACACGATGCCAGTCGTGCCCTTGGAAATGTGACACTGGGAATGTTGTTCAGAGTGGCTTTGAAAGGGAACAACTGCCGTGTCTAACAAAATAAAGCTGTTCTGAAAATGTTACTCGACTAACTTCTTATTCAGGGAAGCTAACAAAAATTGAGCATTTTTATAACCTTGGAAGCTCCTGCTTTGATGTTTTCAGAATGGAAAGTTGTGGTTGTCGATGCTGTCTGTGTTGAAAAGTGTTACAATGAAGATGCACCAGATTTCTAAAATGAATTAACAAAAAATTATGCTGAAACATGAATGAAATGTTTCAGCATTCCCTGCATCCCATCTTCTATTTATTCTTGAGCTTCTTTTCCTAATTTTGGTTCATAGAGAATTTCAAACTTCTTATGCTCAGCCTGCTTCAGAACGAAATCGCACTTTAAATTTGGGATTTCCAGCTAAACTGAGATAAGAGATTCAGTTCCTGCTCCGTTCTGTTCTTCATACACAGCCTTCCTCAGTCTGTATTTTTGTTTTTCTCCTAATAGAATGTGGGAATACTCACTTCCAACTTTGCTCTACTTGTCTTCCCTTCCTGAAGCTGCAATTTAGATGTCACCGTTGGCCTCTGGTAAGCACAGCTTGTTCTCCAGCTCTCCATGTACCGTACTTGACCACGAGGGTGTGGGGAGGAACACAGAAGGTCAGGGAGCGAATCTCATCCTTACACTTTTCGGTCCAAAATTCATCCTATGTGAATCAGCACAGCTCAGCTGACTGTTGCTTCGTGCCTCTGCAGAGCTCGGATCTCACCACGGTGTGTGCCTGTGGGATAGAAAGCCAAGGAGACGGCATCTTGGCGACCGCTCTCCCCCTTTTTAGGGTGGGTGCAGCGGCATGGGAGTCAAAAATGTCAGCTTGTTGAAAGAAACCATGATGAAGAGCGCTTCAAAAACCGTGACATTCCTGCAAACAGGCTGTTACCACTGGTTTTCTTTCAGCTCCCTTGCTTCAATTTTTGGCAGCTGCTGTCGAGAAGCCAAGGAACTCCTGCTCGAGGATCTGCAGAGGGAAGATGCTCCACAAAGGGAATAGTTGTGGCGCTGGGGACAATAAGAGGTCTGGGGCCTGAGACTTAGAGGCAGACACTCCCTTCTCGTTTTTTTTTTTCAGAGAATTTCAAAATGCCTTGGTTTTCATTCCAAATTGGAAAAACCCAGACGTTTTAGAATTGCAAAACCCTCCATAAAACCGAGTGATCTTTCTCCCCACAGCTCCATCTGAAACAGATGAAAATTTCTTTAGTGAAGTGACCACTTAATTAAAAGTATGTGATACCAAATTAATACAATTTCAGCAGCTGGGAAGACAAGTGAAGATTGTCCAACCTTCTCCAGGTGTCTAAGACAACTACCTATTGCTTTTTAAAGCATCTGGCAGCTGGTAAGTAATTTAAATGATGCTTGTCGGCTCCCAAATAGAAGAAATAAATGAACACAAAAGAGCAAGATTTCAATTAAAGTTCATCATGTAAAACAGGCCTCATGCCTTCCCTGACCACAGAGATTAGCTTTTGTGTCTGGAATTGCATTTCATAAACCACCTCCCTTGACATGGAACATCTGCTCCCTTTAGGACTATTGTTTTACACCCATAAATAAAACATAAAATTACATTTTTGTCACTCTTCAGGCCAGATCTTCAGCTGGCATAAATCAATGGCAAGCAGTCAACCTCAGCAGAGCTCGGCTGACTTAAACCAAAATGAGGATCTGGCCCTTGACGCTTTGGTGCTGAAGAAAATAATGGGTCTGGGCAGAGCGTGTGGGACATTGTTTATCAGAGAATGTGTGTGAAACTACGTGGAGCAAGTAACCATAAAGCATGATTGATCACTCCAGCATATTTTAACACTTTTTTTTTCTCAGTGTTTACTGAAACCTTTTAGGTAGTGCAGTCTTCTCAGATATCATTTTATGTTTGAAAAGCTTTCTAATTCATAATGAAAAGTTACGCGTCGCTCCAATGAACCTCTAGCTTCAATTACTTGCTGTGCAAACGGTTGGCCTGCATTCTGACCAATGTTTATGGCGCTTGGCAATTTTTCAGTAGCTACTTTACCCTGATATGATTAATTTCTTGCATAATATGAGGTTTTGCATGTGTGGAGGTGAAATAATCCTACTAGGCAGAAGAGAAATAAAAGAGCTTGTGTGTTTCAGCCTGAAAAACATCTGAAACATAACATCACAATTTTAAGCGTGCCAATGATAATACAAGTTAGCCATGGATGAAGACGACCACAAGAGACATGAAGTTCCTGATGGGATTCAGCAGCATGAAAGTCATTACTTGTTGAGGAAGGTCAGCACACTAGATCATCGCTGGGCAGCCCCAGGAGCAGGGGAGCAAGAGACAAGCCTGGAACTCATCGTACGTGATTGCGGCAGAAGTAAGAACGGCTACCGGGGCTCGTTTGCTTTCTGGAATGCCAAATCCTTCCCTACATGTTAGTCTCCCTTTGCACCAGAAGTGTTAATATGTATAAACCACCCTGAAGTAAATGGAGGTGAGGCTTGAACAAACAAATCTTAATTTAAAAATATGTTTAGCTTTAAGCACCTGAGAAATCTCCCTGGTGTCATGCTGGAAAGCGAGGTTTGTGCTTTAGCTTCTTTAGCTGGATCAGACCTTACAGCAGGCAACAAGACAGTGACATTTGGAGCTATGCAACCCTAAAAACACAAATATTGCTGACAGCTTTTTTTGAAAGGATTTGAGGAAAACAAGGTAACCAAGCCCTATTGCATTCTAAAGCAGAAAGACATTTCCATGGGACCTGGGACCCAGTTTCCTTTGGGCTCTGTAAAATGAGCAATATGGAGCATTAGCACCCAAGCTGTCTGCCCGTTTCTGCCACACCAATAGAAACAGCTGCCCTGACTCTGTTCATCATTTAGTGTCTTCACGCAAGCGCATCCTCTTTAGTGATTTAGGCTAAAATACTGTGCTGCAAACTCAAGAGGCCCTTAGGTGGGCACCTGATCCCGTGTGCTGATTCATGGGGAAAGTTACCTCCACCAGAAGTTGCGAAGCAGATCGCTGGAGCTGGTAACCTCTCAAACCACCTCTGAAAGCAGCCCTTAGATGCCTTCAAAATCCCAACGTCCATATTTTTACTTAATACAATCGCACACTTGTCACCTTAATAGAACGTATGTCTACATTGCAAATTCCAGTACAGCGAAGAGGTACTCAAACTAGCTATAAATGAGCTAGCCATAAACGAGCCTGCTTTCTGGCACAATAAATTAGCCCACATGGAGCTAACACTGCCAAAAAGCAGGGTAAATTAGTCCTCTTGGTGTTCTCTTCCATCTCACCTTGACGGCGTCCAGTATCCACAATGGTTCGTTTACAGCCAGCTTGGGCATTTCTGCATTGTCATGTCATTGTCATACTTGGAGCAATATTGTTATTATTGCTGTAACGTCTACAAGAGCACAGGAACGGAGCCTAATGGGGGTGAGTTACCTCCTACCTTTGCCTTTGAGCTCAGTGGAGACTATGGAATTGTGGCACGACCTCACTGAATGCAGCAGTTATTTCTGCTTATGTGAATATACACAAATTAGGTGGTCATCCATTGAGTCATCCAGAACCCAAGAAATTCCTTTTTGGCCACAAAGATATGGTACGGAGAAGCATTTGATGGTATTATTTTTGTGATATTTTTTAAAACTTTTAAAAGCCAGTCTCTTGCAGCATTTTCTGTTTAAAATAAACAGGTGATACATGTGGGATTGGTTGACCTGCCCTGGGTAAGTCAGCCAGTTCGGTCCTTCAAGTTCTAAAGAGATGGAATCAGCAGCATTACTTAGGTTTTAACATTCTTTTCTGTATCTAAAGACTACATATGTTTTTGTGGATCTCAAACACTTTGAATAGTTTTGAATGAAAAACAAATTGCATTAAAAAGCTTAAGAAAAAATGTAAGAAAATTACCTAAATTAGCTGAATTCAAAATGAGTCCTGGGTTCTGAAGCAACATCTACCCCTGAAATCTGAAGCGACATGGAACTTTACAAAGCATCTACATAGACGAAAGAAAAAGAAAACTGAGCAAAGATCAACCTATAATTTAAACTTTCAGGTACACTGATGGGTAGGAAACTGCAAGGAAGAGCTTAAGGCAGGATGGTTTATTTCAGGCAGGTGAAGTAAAACAAGCTGTGCTAATAAAAGCTGCACCAGTGTATCTGCATCTGACAATTAGTACTTGTACCAGCACAGCTATCTGACGAAAAATCACATCCAGTTTAACGCACAGATGCCAGCAGGACCTCTAACACCTACTCCAAATATATTATGCTAACCAAATTCTATACGTTCCAGAAATCAGTTTCACCCAATAGTGCGTCATTTTACAACCAGCCAGTATGACACATGAAAATGCACCTCAGATCGCTTACGTGATCTTCCTCGGTACCATGAGGAGTGAAGAAGACAACTTCACAACACCCCAGCACGATCCAGTTTCCCACTCGGTGTTCTGCCTTGTCGAGACTTTGCAGCAAAACGGGGTAGAGCAATCAGCATGTGACGAAATCTCCTTGAAAATCTGAATGCAGCCCTTTCTTCTTCTGTATTTACTTACAGATCAGTGTACCCCTGAAGAACTATAAACAGCTGAGAGCAAAAAATAAAGGGACCTCTGAAAAGTTTTATGTTCTCCAAACTATAAATGTCAGGTGGCAATGCCAGGCAGTTTATTTTTCTGTAGAAATATATAATTTCTTTTTTTTTTCCACAAAAATATTTACTCTGAAAAAATGCTAGCTTGTCACCGGCAATTTTATGAAATACATATATAAATTTGCAGCAGTACTGATGAATGCCTTTAATAAGTTGAGCTGACAATTTTTATTTTACTCCTGCCCAAAAGAAAATAATGTGCATATTAAAAGTGTTCGCCTTTTTAGTTTTTGGTGGTTTGGATTTTGTTTTTTCAGATAGTAGAGGGGTAATGAAAAGGATCAGCCAGAAGTAATGTGCCTGGAGCTCTGTATAAAAATCCAGATAAGACAAAATTTTGGTATAGCAGCGAAGAACCATATTGGGCTGGGTAACTTCAGGAACAGCATTTGCCAGATAAAATGTTATATTTTTACCAAGCTAAGGGCCAGCGCACGATGTGAAGCAATGGAGTTGAGCACGTGCACATGGTGGGGGGCAATGGGCACACACAACATTATCCAGAGGTGGGATTCATCACCACGGTGCTTTCCCTCCCCAGTTAAGGGTTGAAACAAGCCACTGGAATCTACTGTATATCCCGGGGAAATGAACGCCCTGGCTGCTTTCCAGCTCGTATTTCTCCCTTTCTACAGCAAACAAACAATAGGCCAAGTAGGATGTTGCATGTCGCCCCAGAAAAAGGAAAAAAAAAAAGTGAAGTATTGATAAGCTGAGATTAATTTTTACAAAAATGTTTGTATCAAGTGCATATGCTTTGCCTCTTGGCCATTATGGAAATGTCAGGGGTTTAATTGGCAGCTGTGAATAGCAGCACCTGCAAACAGCTCAGGGCTTGTTCCTGTGGTCTGGCAACATTCTTACTTTATGCTTTAAATAAAGGCTTACTCACTGAGACAGAAATAACTGACAGGGGATGATTGATGATTGCTCATCACGCAATGGCTGACATCTACCATTCACCGAATCCATTTACAATTTCACTTCCAGATTTCATTAACAGGGCTGTGACATCTAGGAACAGGATTGATACAGATGGCAGCTCAGTTACAGAGTTCAGCTGATGCTGAGCGTATGTTAAGCATGGAAAACAGATTACTACGAGCTCCAATCTATCTCATGTGGTATATTTTGGAAACCCTATCTGTTTACTCCAGGTAACCTTTTATAGTTCTATTTATCCTGCCTCGTTTCAAACCAGATAGCAATTTTCCATAGCGGAGAATTTATAGTGCCATTTGCAACACGCGTTTATAAAATACTTACTTCCGTGAAATATTAAGACAAGATTTTGGCATTCTAAAGGTTCCCTTTTTGCTTAAGAAGGGAACAAAAAAATGCGAGTGCATAAAATCCGTGATTTCCCTCATCACAAATATCCTCTTCTGAGCAAAACAAATGGCTGGCTCCCCCCCGCACACCTGCGTAGGTCTCAAACCCCAGTGGCCGCAGAGCCCAGAGGCAAATTAAACAAGTTTCCAGCTAAAGGGGCCAGTTCCACATCGCTCAAAACTCCGCTGACCTCCGCCTGAGATGGGACACAGCGTCCTGCAAATCCTTGTTTTTATCTGGAGCTCATCGGCTTTGGCACAGGCTGTTCTTCAGCAAGGCCGAGGCTCAAAATGCGATTTTCCATTTTCATTAAGAACCTGGGCCAAATATCAGATCTGAAGTTAAAGTTTTCAAACCCCAGAAAGTCTGGAGCTGCTCACAGACGTGATTTCAAGTCGGCTCGCGGTTAGGGTGTGGGACACTTCGAAAATTCAGAGCCACCTCCAGAACGAGGACCTAAGGCTGGGACACCTTTGGTATTTGCGTGGATGTCAGTAGAGGAGCAGCAGAAAGTGGTGACATTTCCCCTGAGCAGCTCTTGACTCTTTAAAGAGTACCAAGAAATCTGCACTAAAAACTGAACTAAATCTGAACTAAAATACTCTTCTGTAAACTTTAACAATCACAATTTAAACGCTCATAACCACCTGTTCCATGTGAACAACCCTAACTGAGCCTCAAAGGAGAGAAGCAATAAGCAGGGTAAAAACCAGGTGTAACATCTCATCCAAGTGAGTAAAGGTGATGCTATATGGGTCGATGCAACTGCTCCGTACAGCCCCGCTGCTGAAAAAGTGCACAATGTGCAACAGGGTTTTCCCACCGTTATTAGATTTTGCCTTTGCTTTTCAAGCTCAGTTTGTGAAGTTCTCAGGCCCTCTCACAGAGCCGTCTTTTGGGTGGGTGCTGCAGCAAAGTCTGAAAGCAAGTGGGCGACCGGGGCTGCCGAGGCAGCTGCCAGCTTGAAGGAGATTAATTACAATTTAATTAATTTAAATACTAATTTTCACATCAGCCCCAGACCTGTAGCAAGCTTTCAAAACCATGCAGCGGGCCCTTTCTCAACTGTTCTACCCACTTTTCCCTTTCTTGAAAATCCATGTATCTTCACCCTCTCCTACTTTCTGTTGGGAGGGTCTTCGGAAACCCCGATTTGTTACGTCTGTTCTTAAGGCTAAAAGATCACGCGGTGGAAACTGGAGTTAACGTGGTTCTTTAGCAGGTGCAGGGACAGCCAGTTTCCAAACCGACACTTGTAATGGCTTTCCAGAAACAGCTCTGTTTCATCTCAAACTTGCTGAGCCAAATCCACTCCTTGTGTATTTCAACCAGCTTAGTACACTTAAGCCACTACTTCAATCTCTGTACATGCAGTCTTTCTTGTAAAAAATTCAATGGTTCTTTTCTTTATGATGATTATTTAAAGCACTTAGAGACGATCATATACAAACTCTAGAATTAACATTGTGCAAATATTTATACAGAAGCTAAAGCTAAGGCTTTCCCCTCTTTCTAGGTGGAACATGGAAGACTCATTCCAGAAAAAAAACAAATACATTGTCAGTTTAAGTGAAGACAGAATGAAAAATCGTCTTTTCTACCTCCTTCAAAAAAACTCTGTGATGCACTCTGTAAAGAAAACACCTTTCTATTACTTGTGCCATCACTGCAAGTAATAGACAGAAATTCTCCTAAAGTTGCAAAATATGCCTTTCTGTACTATGGTTAAATTCAACAATGCAAAAAGAATTTTTAAAACTTGTCAAAGATACATAAAAATGCAGCAACTGTAACAGAAACAGCTCCTCTCTGCTTTGGAAATGAGGGCCTGTAGGCACAGGTTAAAACAAGGCTTTGAAAAGCTAAATTCAGGCACCCTTTCTTTATTCCTGCTTCTATAATTCTGATCTTGCTGAATGTATCTGCACTGGATTTTCTGCTGTCTAGCACACAGCTAGAGGTAGTGGAATATTTTTTGCTGTTCTTTGTAAATAACCCATCAAAAGCACACTAAGGAGCTACTTCTAAGCCTGGTACTCGGGTGGCTGGTCAATGCCACCGCCCTGCACAAAGCCTGAGAGAAGCACATCCAAGTAAAGCACGTGCTCTGCTGAGCAAAGTCAAGAGGAACAGAGTCCACCTCAGTTTTAGATGTTCAAGTGCAGACAGCCAGCTCTGAGCTGGCTCTCTCTACAGCAAGTGGACAGAAATAAGGACTCACAGTTTGTCAATCACCTCCTGCCATGGTAGGCATTTAAACCAGGTCAAATCCATCGTGAGCTCCAGGTGCTTGTTTCCCACCACTGACTAGATGGAATGGAGGACCAGCTTAGAAAGAGGCATCTAATTCTCTGCCATGCAAATTGACATGAGATGCATCCCACCCACAATAAACCCAAATCTCTAGAGAAACCTTACTCATGTCCCAGGAGTGAAGTTACAAGTTCACAGATCTTTCTTTTTTTTTCTTTTAATTCCTCCACAATCCTGCTTCATCAGTTCCCAGGCAGGAACGAGACGAAACAGGAGAGTTAATACATTAAATAGCACAGAATCACAGAATAGTTTGGGTTGGAAGGGACCTTCCAAGCTCATCCAGTGCCACCCCTGCCATGAGCAGGGACATCTTCACCAGATCAGGTTGCTCAGAGCCCCGTCCAGCCTGGCCTGGGATGTCTCCAGGGATGGGGCATCCACCACCTCTCTGGGCAACCTGGGTAAAAAATTCCTTCCTCATGTCCAGCCTGAATCTCCCCTTCTTTAGTTTAAAAGTGTTACACCTTGTGCTGTCACAACAGGCCCTGATAAAAAAATCTGTCCCCATCTTTCTTACAGGCCCCTTTTAAGCACTGAAAGGCTGCAATAAGGTCTCCCCAGAGCCTTCTCTTCTCCAGGCTGAACAACCCCAACTCTCTCAGTCTGTCCTCCCAGCAGAGCTGTTCCAGCCTCTGATCATTTCTGTGGCTCCTCTGGCCCCTCTCCAACAGGTCCATGTCTGTCCTGTGCTTAGGGCTCCAGAGCTCGACACAGGACTCCATTCAGAGTATTGCAAGGATCTCTGCGTCTGCCTTGTAGTTATGTGTAGCCTGGGGATGCTGCAGTGTGGCTTGCAAAGACCAAGAAAGGTATATCCAGCAAGAACAAGCTCAACTGGTGGGTGCAGTGACACACCGTCCCAAAGTTTTGCCACTCAAGAGGACACGGGTTGCCTCCAGTGTGGCTGGAAGCTCTGAGGCAGAGCAGCAATGCAGGCAAGTGGAACTAACCTGTGGGCTTGGTACCAAGGAGGCACACACAGCCTCTCTGCTGCTGAAGGAGCACCCCAGCACAAGAATCTCTAGGGCATGAGTGACAAACCACACCTTGAGATAGTAGTATTTGCTACTAGCCTAGCTAGTTCCCTGAGAAAATGTCTTGGTGGACTCACAGGTATTTTGGTTCTTTATGACTCTGGTGTATTCTTGTCCCCAAACACCCCTTACAACCCTTGGATGATGGGGGGGAGGCAGATGCCTCCACCACCACAGGCCAAGGACTCCGCTTATACCCTTAATTATTGCCGACTTTGACTTGCTTTCCAGAGGCATCACCTTTAATGGACTGAATATATGCTAGCCAGAGGAGATTCTTGTGCTTAAAATTAAGTGCCTAAATCCATGCACATGAATTTGGGACAAACATCCTTCTGAAGCTAAAACCTTCAATGATTTTGGTGCACTCAGATCCTGCAGAAGGTAATGGACACCATAGAGAAGTCTATTAGAAAAAAAAAGGCGCCAGAAATTATTTTACGCCGAGATGCATGATGAATGATATGTAATAAATTAAAGTTGTACTCAATGACAAGCATGGGAAAGAACCTGCTTTTCTGGCTATTTATCATCTATTTATCATTTACACAGGGATTCTGTGTAAAAGCGGTACACAGTCAGGTAATAAAGGACCAAATCAGAACGTGTACGTGGCAGGGAGCGGTGTAAAGGTCAGGCCTGCCACACTCACTGCACCGTTTCTTGGTTTCTGAGCTCTCTGTTTTGCAATCTGTACAGACCTGCAGGGTAATGGAGAATCTGGCACGAAGCTCTATGCAATACCTTTCCTTATGATTAACTAGCAAACTCTAAATGCTGCACCTATAATTTCCCCTGAATTCAGTAGACGCTTTGGGTATTATTTTGAATCCCTGACAGCAGACTTTTTAAAAAATTTTCCATTTTAATTGTTTCAAAACTTTAAGAGCCAACTGAAAACAGTATAAAACCATGTAAAATAAATGGCACTGTAAACTATGCAAAAAAAAATTATTAATAGTTATTGGCTAAGGTGTTACTTTTCAGGCTGTGTCTCCAGTTGCATCAAGAGTTTCCACTGGCAATTACAGTTGTTTTCAGCTCTGTCCCTTATTATCCTTTCAATAATGATGCATCCATATATAACGTAACAAAATACAATGCGATCCAAGGTAACCCTGTAGAAATACAAATGTGCTTTGGATCAGATCCTTGTTATTATATGGATGGTGAACATTTGATCTGTATTTATTGCACTTGGACTGAAGTGTGTAGACAAGTGTCCTCAGTTGGGCAGTTAGCAGATCTTTACTTATAATTTATGTTTATAAATAAAGACTATGTTCCCATGAGCAATGGCTCAGTGCAGCCTACAAACCATCACCCTTGTGTCACTCCATTCAAATAACTCGTCTCCTTTTCTCCATGGCTGTGGTTGAATTCTTCGCAGGGTTACCCTGTCTCATATCTCAAAGGCACATGGTGTGGCACTCAATTGTTATTTTGAAATGAAGGAGAAAATTGTTTTCGCAGACACCGGAAAATAGCAGGGATATATCGTTTCTGTTTGGGATGTCCCAGGAAAAGACCACAGCTCCACTAAAGGGGGGGAAAAAGACAGAGGAGAGCGGAGAAATTTGTAGCTACGCTACTCAGCCTTGTAAAATAAGTCGAATCTTCCCCCAGTTCAGAAAATTTAACCCTGGGTTATTTCTAGAATGATGTTTTTCTTGAAATGAAAAGAAGCTATTCCGCCTCCTCACGTCCCGGCTTCTGTTTACACAGACTTATTGTGCAACTGATCCACGCTGCTGATCCTCTTGCGTTCTGAATCATGACATTTGCTTGGACCATTACAGTAAAACCTCATTCATTTCTGGCAGATAAAAATCTCTGTTTTCCATGCATGAGGGCAGACAACACAGCAACGACAACACAGGTCCCAGAGCAAAGCGCTCACGAGTTCTTCAGGGCAACACGTTGAAAAGGCAGAAAAGTGTGTCAGAAGTGAAAAAGGGGCCACCAAATGGGTGTAAATAAAATTGTGCTGCAAGGCCGTTTTTCACTGCCAAGAAGGTGTAAAGAGGCCTCGATATTAATGAGAATCAAGCTCCGAGGCAGAGAAGACAGATGTTGGCTCACAGCCCACAGATAAACTAATGGCAGAGAGCAGAGTAGAGCCTATGATTTACCCCAATGGTGTAACTCAACTGATTCCAGCACAACCATGTACCCCAAGAATTTGATCCCAAAGGCAGGAGCCAAATCCCCATGGCATGGTGGTATCTGCTGCAATCTCCTGCCAGGTCAGCCCAGATAACCCACCAACCACTCAAGCTGAAAGCATCCTCGCAACAGGATTCTGATACTTTTCTCTGGATAGGAACATCACCTTGCGTTTGAGCTCCTCAGAGAAGTTTTGAGATGAGTTATCTATGTCTTTACTCAACTCTCGAAGAACGATCCTGCTGCATAAATTCCAGCTGAGGAGAAACTATTAGCCCTTCAGGTGAAATGCATGCAGCCGGAAAGATGGGTTGATTATGATGTTTTTTTTAAATTACAATCTATCCTGGTCATCTGTATATGGTCATATGCAAGAGTTTCATATTTTTATTTTTTTAATTAAGAAAGAAACAGCTAAAACAGGTAACTAACAAATGTTACTGACAGAGGAGACACAAAATTTATCACCTCTCCCACCAAAGGCATTTAGAGAACTTTCCCTATGCAGAACATTAGCAAGAGACCTCTCCTCACCACGTCTCTGCTTTAATTGTGAGTCTCAGCATCTGCACTGCAAACAACTATTTTTTTCCAGCGGTTCATAACTCAGCTTTAACAGATTGCTCAAGGCTGACACATGGTTTCAACTTGGGAGCAAGCATTTCTTTTATAAATGGCTTTTTCTTTTCTTTTAAATGGTGATTTCTTTCTGGTTTTGCTTGTAATGTATGTAAAATGATTTGGGATGCTTTTTCACTTGTGTACAGTAACTCAAAAGCAGCTTTCATTGGAACAGTGGAATTTGGCAAGTGAACAGTCAATATTGCCCTCTAATTGCTTTTAGCATCTTTGGAAAAATAAAAACGTCATTTAAAATGGCTGAGATATTTCAATTTGAAAAGTGGCTACTGAACAGGCACAATAATGGCATGGATTTTTACTTTGCGTATGTAATGCACATATTCAGCATAATGTGATCCCTAAAATATACATCTCCAGATTAGGGCTGTACTAATCATTGATTTTTTTTTTTCACTTCAGTGGCTGAAATGGAAAATTAAATCAGTTTGGGCTGATCACTGAACATTTTTCCTTTCTCCTCTTTCTCCATCAAAATGCAAAATATTTTTCTATAGGAGGAACAAAAGGTTCCTTCTGACACAAAATACAATGCAGTATCTCCACTTGGGGGTCCAAAACCAAAAGGTAACAGAAAAAAATACATTAAATAATCCTGTACAAAAAAAGACAAGGACATGACCACTTTCTCTCCCTTCCTGTCCAGCCCCATGTCACACTCTGGGCATGCGTACCCCACAGTTTAAGCTTCCTATAGAAGCCTTAAACATATATTGGCTTGGGAATGCCTCTAGTACCAGGCCACCATTCGCAGTCACTCTCACAGGTTTTCTTATGACCAGTAGGAAAACAATAGCTAAAGAACTTTTTACTTAAAAAGTGGACTTTTGAGTTTGCCCCCAAGATCTGAAGATGGACCAGAGTATGTGCCCTCTGGATCCACTCTGGATTATGGTGATGTTCACTCTCTCCTCAGGCCAATGAATGTTCAACAAGCCCTTGTGTCTCCACCAGCTTTGAAAACACAGCCTTGTACCTAAGAGTTGTGGTTACCTGCCTGTGAGAGCGGTTATGGAACAGACAGGAGATGGTAGCACAGACATCTCCAGCTCAAGCGAGGGGATCTCGCACCTTCCAGGTAACTGCTCCTACAGTGGGGTAACAGGAAGCAGGAAGTGCTTCCTCCTTTCTCAGCTGATCATTGAATCATTGAATCATTTTGGTTGGAAGAGACCCTCAAGATCATTGTGTCCAACCATGACCTCACTCTGGCACTAAGCCATGTCCCTAAGAGCTTCATCTACACATCTTTTAAACCCCTCCAGGGATGGTGACTCCACCACTTCCCTGGGCAGCCTGTTCCAATACTTCACGACCCTTTCCGTGAAGGAGTTTCTCCTAATATCCAATCTGAACCTGCCCTGGTGCAAATTGAGGCCATTTCCTCTCATTCTATCACTTGTTACTTGGGAGAAGAGACTAACCCCCTCCATACTACAACCTCCTTTCAGGTAGTTGTAGACAGTGAGAATGTCTCCCCTCATCCTCTTTTTCTCCAGGCTAAGCTGACGTTTAGGGGGGCCTACTTTGTGAAATTTGCCAGGTTGTGTGGATATCTGTGGTCCTACACATTAACCAGAGCTTAAATACCCACAGGTGACTGGACCAACAAGTAGGTATTTAGATACCAGAAACCTCCCTACAGCATGATGTGGCTTTACGGTGCTTCAAACTGTTCAAACAACCACACCATCCTCTTCTCTCCATCATGAGTTTTAAGATTGTAGGGTTGTTATAAATATATTGTTTCCATTTGCCATGCATTGTTTTTAACAAGCAAATTGGCACCACACTTTTGTCCTTCTACACTGGTGAAGATCAAAGCTTTTGTTATGGTTGGGGTTTTTTTGTTTTGTTTTGTGTGTGGTTTTTTTTCTTTCTTTTTTTTTTATTTTACAAGAAACTAGAGATGAGTCTATATTCATGTGACTCCAGGCCCTGAGGCTTTAGAAATCATCACAGGAATCTCACTAAACATCATGTGCTGACAGCGGTGCAAATAGCGAACATTCACTTGCCTAATGAGATTGTGTATTAATTCAAGATCATCAAGAACCACGACCGTATTTCTCTAAAAGGCAACAACAACTTGGGCCGGAGGGAGGGAGGGCTGAACAAACCAGCGTTGTTTAGACCTTTTTGTCCCGTTGCTGATGTGCTTCAGAGCGAAAGGTCCTTGCTGTCCCTCTCCCACCCACCCCCTCATCTGAACGGATCCACCACAGTCACCCAGAGGCTTTTAAAACATGGCACTGGGTTACAACATGCCATTCTAGGTCTTTTTCTGACAGGTAATCCTCAGCTCCATCTATCCAGATGGAGTTAATTTGGCTGAACTAGGCTGACCCGGGTGAAGGATTTTCAAATATAAATGGTACAAATGCAACTTTCTCTGGCAACAAAGTCATCCTATGTTATAATTTCCACCCATCTCTCCCCCAAGCCTGCCTTATAAGGAACGCATTCTTTCTACTGGGATTCATTCTGTCATTAATCTACGTCTTCTTTCAACAATAAAAGAAATATGGAATGAGATTACCAGAATGGATGGCCTGGTGCAGACTAGAGAACACTTCCTTTTTAATAGGGATTTAAATTTGACATCAGTTAAATGTCTTGTGCCATCATGTTTCAGTTCTGTTATGTGGATTCTGGACTACGCTACCGACTCTGAGGTGAATGCACTGAGCTGATTTAAGGCTTTTTCCCCAGCTATTCAGAGGAACTGAAATCCCATCTCCCGCCCCAGAGCTCACTTGCTTGGCCAAGGCAGTGGTACAGGGTGGTAGAAGCTCTTCCCAAGAGGGATGGGCAGCTGCTCTTCCCAGTTCGGCTCTGCCATCTCCCCAGGCAGTGGGAAAAGGAGGAATCATAGAACAGTTTGGATGGGAAGGACCTTCAAATCTCATGTAGTCCAACCCCCCTGCCATGAGCAGGGACATCTTCACCAGATCAGGTTGCTCAGAGCCCCGTCCAGCCTGGCCTGGGATGTCTCCAGGAATGGGGCATCCACCACCTCTCTGGGCAACCTGGGACAGTGTTTCAACTCCCTCACTGTAAAAAATTTCTTCCTCATGTCTAGTCTTAATCTCTCCTCTTTTAGTTTAAAACCTTCACCCCTTGTCCTGTCTCAATGGGTCCTGCTAATAAGTCTGCCCCCATCTTTCTTACAGGCCCCTTTTAAGCACTGAAAGGCTGCAATAAGGTCTCCCCAGAGCCTTCTCTTCTCCAGGCTGAACAACCCCAGCTCTCTCAGCCTGTCCTCACAGCAGAGCTGTTCCAGCCTCTGTTCATTTCTGTGGCTCCTCTGGCCCCTCTCCAACAGGTCCATGTCTGTCCTGTGCTGAGGAACCAGAGCTGGACACAGGACTCCAGGTGGGTCTCACCAGAGCAGAGGAGAGGGGCAGAATCACCTCCCTTGACCTGCTGGACATGCTGCTTTTGATGCAGCCCAAGATACAACTGGCCTCTGCGCTGCAAGTGCACATTGCCGGCTCATGTCCGATCTTCCATCCACCAGCACCCCAAGTCCTTCTCCGTCAGTCTGCTCTCAGTAACAGGCAGGAAAGTCAAAGCGCTGCCTACGGTACCTGAGCTTCCTTCTGCCTGCATTTCTTGTCTCCCTGAAGCTCCCGGGAAACAGGAATATCTGCTTGAGTCACCCTGCTCTGAGAGGAAAATAGGGACAATGGAGCAAATCTTTCTTATCCCCAAAGTGACTGTTCTAATTTTCCATTACCCAGGTTTAATTAAAAGATTAATGATATGATTTACCCCATGAATCCAACTGCAAGAGAAATAGCCTTCACACAGCAGCATTCACGCAAGACCTTGGAGCTACGAAGTGAGAAGCTTCTTCGGTTCCTTACACTAGAACTGATATGCATTGTTTATTTTTTCTAAAATCTCAGACCTCCACTCTGAGACAATTTTCTTGGTACTGGGATTTTTTCTAGTGACTCCAAGACACCCCACACCACATATTGGCTGTTGTGATTATCTCCAAAGAAATCACTCCGGGTAGTGGGAAACTAAACGCACATTTAAAAAATAATAATCTCCCTAGCGAGAAGCCTATGTGTTAATTTTCACTGCAGACTATCTGCCTAATATTGTTGATCAAATCATTGATTAAAATAACATTAGCAGCTGAGCCTGTGTGACAGGGAAGGAACTGAGTGACTTTGGTTCAGACTGTTATAATAATTTGGATTTCTTAAGTGCTTGTGATAATACGGTACCCCGAAGAGCTAATATTTGTTCTGTAAAGGCATGCAACGTAATTCTTTTATTTCCTGCCTCTCTCGCGCTTTGTGATTGCTAGATACTAAGACATGTTTTTATTGTTTCTCAATAATATTGAGGTAGTACCTAGAGTGTTCACATTTTCATTGTGTGCTTCATAAAGAAAGTAAGATTCTGCTCTTATTCAGAGAAAGCAATCACTAACTAGACAAAGGGAAAATAAAAACCAAACCAGGGAAAAAGAGGCTGACAAGGAAATAAATACTGTAGTCGTTAAAAATGCTAAATCACCTTCCAGTATTCATAATATGCATTACAGTAATATCTAGCAGCTATTACACTAGGTGCTGTGTATTCACCAAGTAACACATATTCCCTATTCTAAAGAATTTATAGGACAAAAATAAGATGGGAATGGAAACTGGAAGAGGAAATTATCTGCCCAGTTTGGCAGCAGGGCTGGGACTTCACCAGCCAAGCTGCTGGGCCATACGGTGTAATTCACTGGCAACCATAACATCTTGGTCTTGGTTTGAACATATTAGAGGAGAAGGTGTCTACACAGCAAACGTCCACAGCTCTGACATGTAAGAACATGAATGACAGAAGGGAAAGAACATACAGGATTTTCTATCTCAGGTTATAAGACTGGATGTTAGGAATGGAATTTGAAAGGGCACTTGAAAGACAGGAGGGACAGGGCTTTGCTACTCAACTTGGAGAAGATAAACTAGAGATGAGAGCTAATGGCAAAACATCTTATCCTTTAGCCTGTATTTTTTCTTAGCAAGAAAGGTCACAACCTTCCACTGAGCTTTTCTTATTCCACAGAATCCCTCACTTACCCTGAACTGGGAAGGAGTCCTCCTGCAACATGTTTTTCAGACTTAGTGATGCTGTTTTCTTTACTGACTTTGATGAGAAGAGCTTTGTTCAAGTAAAGACTAAATAAAAGGACTCAAGGCCAGATGTTACATAGTCAAAGACCAATGCAAAAACAATACCAACAGGCAAAGCAGGGGCAGAAAACAATTTGTCTGCTGGCATTTATATAATGAGTTATTTATTCCCTCCTCCCCTCATACCCTGCTCTCAGGCCATATCCAGCTTAAGCTCATGGCCAGGAGAAGCTACTGGGGCTGGGTTTCCACAAAATGCTTGGGCAGCTCTTTCAAAGTTCAGCCTCAGATGGGGCATCCAAGACTGAATGTCCCAGCTCATACATACTGGTTTGGACCCCTTCCCCAGTTTTCCACCCTGCCTTCCCTCATTAGCATTGCTTTGTCTAGAATGAAGAGCACTTCTCAGTCCAAACAGCCAAGGAGAAGATTACAGCCACACAGATAACACCACAGAAAACTGACTGTCTTGGTCCAATGTCCCTCAGCAGCTGCTAATGTGTCCTCACCTAAAGAAACTTCCACTTTGTAATAATAAGGCTGGCATGGTACCAGGGAATACTTTAAATGTCTAAATATAACACACTGCAGGTCTGGGTGGAGTCACATTAAAAGATAGGCCATGCCTAACACTGTAAGGAGAAACTGGCTTAGCAAAATAATACAAGTCTAGGAAAAAATAGACAGAACAGCCTGAGGCTTCAACATCACCCTGACTTGTATTAAATCTATAAACTGATATTGTATACATACAGAATACATGTATATAAATTTTTGCTGCTACTTTCTCAGTTCTGTAATCCAGTGTTGTATTTTTTGGGGAAAATCCTAAGCTGCCAGCACCTGAAGACCCTGGAGCCGAGCGATGCCAGGCCACCCACAGACAGGAGCCACCGAGCCAACCTGTGTGCCTGTGGTGGTGGCCAACTGCCCAGACACTGGCCAGCGCTGTGCCTGAGTGGGCTGCCAGATAACTGAACATCCCAGGCACACAGTCAAAAGGGACAATAAGACAATGGATAACTCGCAAAAGATATGCTTTATCATTAAAAACTATAGAATTTGCAGGTGTGAGATAAGCCTTGAGTTCCTTGCTTGCAGGGGCAACAGCATCTACAGAGGTAAAATCCACAGGGTTTCAAAAAGATGACCTGAGGGAAAGCTGGAAAAGTATGTCAAGTTCTTATACTGTTCCCATGGAGCTGGAAATTTTGATCCTAATGACATTAGCAGGTAAGGAACTCATCAGATACAGCAAATGGGGCAACCCCCTAAACCCATGTATCAGTCAGTAGAAACTCCGAAAGATGAGGTGATAACTAGAGCTTGAAGACTGAACATAGGTCGATGTTCTCTGGAAATATTCCATCTACCTGCCTTCACACTCACTTGCACTGATTATTATTTGCACTGGTAGCTTAATTCCTTGAGCTGTTGGAGAAACTGGTTGTCTAATGGCATTCAAGATGCAACCAAGATCTCGGAGCAGAGAACAGCATTCTGCAGGATTGTTCTACCTTCTGCTTTTGAAGTCCATGGCAATAATGCTGTTATCTGAAGTGTATTATTTTATTCTCCATATCAATGAGTAAAAACGTCCCTTTAAATCCAGCCCTCGTTAATTGCTGAAGGCAGTAACAAATGCAACATACCAAGGTCTAGTCCTGCATTTACACTGAGTGCCTTGGGCACTCAGAGAGATTTCTTCTTCAGATATAAATAAATACATACATATATATATATATAAACAGACACAGAAATCACACACACACACACACATATATTTATAAATATATTTAGGCATAAGCCTGTATTTGTGATATAAAACATTTGCTTCCTTTTTAATAGCCAGCTCATGAATAATTTGGGAAGACTGAGGTATTTTCTCCTGCATCACAAGACTTAATTGTTTGACTTCCTCATTTATCTTTGGCTCTGATTTGCAACTTATGCATTTGCACAGCTTTCAGATATCTAACATTTCTTCTGTCCCCCGCCTGTAACATTTAATTCCTCTCCCACTGATTATTTATCTCTGTAATTTAAAGCTATATTATTTAATGCTACAAGCTATAAAATGTTTGAGGATGCCATTTGTATGAAAGATGCTGCACAAAATACAACTGTATTGTCCTGTGACTCCAAGTTCTTCACACATACAGTACATACCATTTCCACAACCATAGCATGACCATCCGTTCCATATCAATATATTGTTTATTTTTACTGGATATCAAACTGTACATGCTTTGAAATATATGGAAACAGAAGCACTTTTTTTTCTGTTGAAATGTTTGATCTTTAGTGTCTCAAATTAAAAGGAAGCAGAAAAAGCGTTTGCTCAAGTAGCAACAGTGACCTCTAGTGTGTTTTTTAAATGTCTTCCATTGAATTTAAACCCATTGTTCCTTTAACCTTTAGGGCATTATTTAAGAACAATTTTCCGGAGAGTATTTGGACTAATTTTCTTATTGACTCTAGTCTACACCAGAACGTGAGTCTTGGGCGATCTTCTTTTATCCTCCTAATCTATGGTAAAGTAAGTGTGTCTTCATTAATGACTGTAATTATCATATATAAAGTTGTCATTTAAATGAGCAATCATCTCTCTCACACACACACATACACACACACACAAATTGAGCTTTATTTGTAGCAGGAAGTGAAATTTGGCTAAATATCCTATTTAGCTTCAAGCAGTAAACATCAGGAGCACAGATTGCATTGGTTGACAGAGTTTGTCAGCAAAGACCGCAGTTGGTTCCCCCCCCACACACCCCTATTTCTTTTTCTTTCTTTTTTTTAACCATACTAGTCTATACCACGCACAGATTGTCTTTCAAATGAGGAATGTTGCAAGAATACTCCATAGTGCACACAACTGTTAAATTGGCACTGCTGTCACTAAGCCTATGTCAGCACTTCCAATCTAAGCTGCTATTTTCAGGAGTTTAAAATTCAGTTACATGAGCCGTTCTGTACTGGCACTTTATGCACGTGGCCCTTCAGGGAAGAAGGTTATTCTGAACTAGAGAAGCACGTGTTGGCGTTACGGGTGGATTTGTGTGCATGTGTACGTGTGGGTGTCTGGGCATTAGCACACTTTGGAAGCGTGTTGCAAATTTTCAGGTCTGTCCATTGAATTGTGTTAAACTTTTAGAAAAGCAAATAAAATATCTACTTTTGACACCTACCTTCCCCCTCCTACAGATGTCAAAGCCAGGCTTACCTTTTAATAAAATGTTTCTCTAAGCTCTTCGGATTTTTGGAAAGAAAAGGGAATTGATGATGCAGCTGGTTAGTCTGGTAGTCACGAGACAAAACTCCTTGCAGGTTAAAGACAACAGAACTGGGGATACATTTTAAAAGCAAAACACCTGCAGACTGCGTGTGTATTAGTGAGCAACACTACAGACAGAGAGAGCAGTGGAGCCCGCTTGTGGGTTAACAGAAACCTACATTCTGCACCCTACATTACGCTTGTCACATGGGCACCAATATTTTAAAGCATGACCCTGATTTTATTCCTCCTTTCATGTTCTCATGGAAACACTTTTCCTGTAATGCTTTGTCTGAGCCTCAGTTTAGCCAGCATTCATGATTAACCTTAACTGAGTGATCTCAGTGAAACTATTTACATGCCTCATGGAGGATGCGTCCTCAAGTGGCTTGCTGTGGCTCCTCTTTTACACCACCGGCAAAAGAGCATCTTCCATTTCTTTGTTTCAGAGGAACCCTGCGATCTATCAAATCACTAAGATGTATTTTTTAAGAAGAGAAGATGACAAACCGGGACTCCATCTTTCAGTCATGGTGCTGAACTTTCAATTTTCCTTCCCACAAATGTACCAATTAGGGATGGTGATGGCCTTAATTTGATTCTTCTGGCTTTTCTCAAGGGGTGACAGCACCCCAATGCCATTTTGTATTTTATTTAAGGGTGTCTGGATCCATTGAAGGCAAGAGAGGAAAAGCTTTGCTCACATATTTAGATTAATTTAGTTTGAGAAATCTAGGAGAAAGATGCAAAGGGACTGTAACAAGTAGACCTTCAACATGCTGACTGCACTGCTGTGAAGGAGGTAAATCAGACTTCTGCCTGGTTAACAGAAAGGAAAAAAGAGCAATACGGAACAAAATGAAGTTGCAGAGGTCCCAGATGGGTCTCATGGAGGGCTTGGACCTACATTCCTCTCAGACCTGACTCCCACTGATAAAAACCAGGGCTTAGTATTGAAAAATGAAAACCAGGGACCACAGCACAGAGCAGATGACAAGAGCGGTCCCGTACCTGCAGCCTCACAGCAGGGCAAGAGCGAAACACTACCCTGCTTCCAAATGCATCTGAAGTAGCCGCAACGCCTCCTGACATCTAGGAAATACACATGGGACCTCACGGCTCTAGTATGTCTGGGGAAAGGGAGGCATTTTGCACCTGGTCAACCTCAGGCTGGTCCAAGGAAGGAGGTGGGAAGGCAATGGCTGAAGCTGAGAACACAAGACTTGCCCAGATTCAAGGTGAAACCAGCATCTCCATGAGCCCTGGCTACAGATTGTAGAATCATAGAACGTCCTGAGATGGAAGGACCCACAAGGATCATCAAGTCCAGTTCCTGTCCCCGCATATGAGAACCCCAAAATTCACACCATGTGTCTGAGGGTGTTGTCCAACTGCTTCTTGTACACTGTCAGGCTTGGGGCTGTGACACCTCCCTGGGGAGCCTGTTCCAGTGCTTCAGCACCCTCTGGGTGAAGAACCTTTTCCAAATGTCCAACCTGAACCTGCCCTGGCACATCTTCCTGCCATTCCCTTGGGTTCTGTCACTGGTCAGCAGAGAGAAGAGCTCAGCACCTGCCCCTCCTGCTCCCCTTGTGAGGAAGCTGTAGCCACCACGAGGTCTCCCCTCAGTCTCCTCCAGGCTGAACAAACCCAGTGACTTCAGCCGTTCCTCATTTGGCTTCCCCTCCAAACCCTTCAACAACTTCATGGACTCGTCCTCACGTTTGGTCTTGTTCAGCACATATTCCCCAAACCTGACATTATTCCTGCCCCTGGCCCTTGTTCATCTCCTGCCAACCCACTTTGTTGAACTGGGCCCTACCTCAACAGAACACATCCTGCTTTCAGGCTGGTCCTTCCTCTCCAGCCAAACAAAATCCCACATCAGGCTGAACAACACCGTCTGATGAACGCTGGTTTCACCTAAAAGCAAGGCGCAGTTCCTAGAGTTTTCAGAGCTTTTCTTCTTTTCTCTTTACCCAGTCTGTAAACAGCATAAATTAGTAATCAAAAAGATACAGCCCTCTGAATCTTTTATGATGGTGTGAGCCAGAGAGAAATTTGCAGACCAAAGGCTCTAATACACACATATTTGTAAAGGTTTTCTTTGTTTAAGGAGAGAAGTGAAAAGGCTGGAGGGCTGTCCCTCCCCTCACCTGCTCTTTTTGAGTTAATTACAATCTGAGTGAGCTGCCTGTCTCAGGGTCTTTCTTCAGGGCACTTTCTTGCACAATACCACAGATCTACATCAATTATCTCCGCAATCCTTCTTATTACTTAGTTTTAAAATACCCACTTATAAAAAAAAGTTACACCACAGCCCCAAATAACTTGGAATGCTGCTGGAGTACAGCTTGAGCACACGATTCTTGATTCTTCTTTCCCAGATCCAGCATATATATGTGCATGTGTACATTTATCATGCATATTGGAGTATGCAGATTTATACAAGGTCTCTTGCAGCAAGCGAGTGGAGGGAGCCCACGCTGCACATTAATAACCATGTGTCCAGCATTCATCCACACAATACAAAAGTTTGGAGCGACTAATGAGACTTTGTTGAGAGCAAAGGCTCTCTGCAGACACACGCCAAATCCTGAGATACAACCTGCTGTTCCGTCCTCTGTGCAGATGGCAACATCGCTCTCAGAGCAGAGACCTTTGGTTTTCAGCTGGGCTGGATCAGGTTGGTTGCTTCAGGCCATTTCCATCGGAAGGGCTGCTCTGGCACATCTCAGATCAATGGAAATCCAGGGAAAAAACAGCGCCAGGGAAGCATGATCTCTTCCTGGTTACAGGGTCCTGCTTTCTAAAATCAATGGCTCCAGGATTTCTTGACCTGGAGGTTCCACCTACTTCATTATTAACATAATTACAACCAATGGACCTCTTCTAATAAAGTTTCCTAATCCCATTATTTTATTTATTTTGAATCAATGCATCCTTCAGGTCTCCTCAGCATCCTGTGTCAATGAGTAGCAAAATTTTATTATATTCTGTGTGAAAAAAACACTTCCTTTGTATTTATGTTGTTGTTACTGTTGTTTTTTAAACTCCCTGCTTTTACTATTTCTGGGTGCCCTCTTTGTTTTCTGTCACTTTCTTTTCAGGCTGAATGAGCTGCAGGACCAACAAAACCCACACGCAGCAGTCAGGAAAAAAGCACAGATCTTTCCCAACAAGAACTAGAGAAGGTGCTGGTGTGAGCAAGACGCTCTAACCACTAATCGCAGGTACTGCAATCCCTGCCAGCTTCCACAATTAACGACAAGACCCTGACTTGTAAAACCTGCCGTCTTATCCCTGTGCACAGGGCGCTCGCAGAAGCTGAAGAGGACACCAGCACAGAATTACCACAGCCCCAGTTATGCAAAAGCACGAGCTTCGTGGAAGGGGGAAAAAATGAAAGAGAGAAGTGGAAAGTCAAATAAAAACAGCCTGATTTGCAGAGATGCTCTGGTTCATACAGGTCACACAATCACAGAATGTTACGGATTGGAAGGCACCTCGAAAGCTCATCCAGTCCAATCCCCCTGCTGGAGCAGGAACACCCAGATGAGGTTACACAGGAAGGTGTCCAGGTGGGTTTTGAATGTCTCCAGAGTAGGAGACTCCACAAGCCCCCTGGGCAGCCTGTTCCAGTGTCTGTCACCCTCACTGAGAAGAAGTTTCTTCTCAAATTTAAGTGGAACCTCTTGTGTTCCAGTTTGAACCCATTACCCCTTGTCCTATCATTGGTTGTCACCGAGAAGAGCCTGGCTCCATCCTCCTGACACTCACCCTTTATATATTTATAAACGTTAATGAGGTCACCCCTCAGTATTCTCTTCTCCAAGCTAAAGAGCCCCAAGCTCCCTCAGCCTTTCCTCATAAGGGAGATGCTCCACTCCCTTCATCATCTTTGTTGCCCTTGTTTCCTTTCCTTTGTTGCCCCTTGTTTCACTTGCTTAAAATAAATGAGGTCGCTTTCTGGGATCAGGTCCATAAGCACAAACACTAGTTACATCTCAAAATACTGTGTTAATGACAGTGCTAAACAAAGTCATTCTATCAGATATACATGCACAGAGATGAGAAGCAACCTCCCTGCTAAGCACAAGCAAACCCACTGCCGAGGGAGCAACGCTCTTCCCAGAGAGTCTCTTCAGAGAAAATCTGGCAATGATGGTGACTGAGTGGGGAGAGCTTCCCTGAACATCAGTCAGTTTCTACCTTCAAAAGGTGGGATGAAGATTACATCCCTTACTTCATCTTTTAAAAAGGACTGTCCTACTTGGTTTTTGCTTTTAATTGAATTCTTTCTCCAAGAAAGAGGAAAGAGTTGGGGATGGGATGGGATGGGATGGGATGGGATGGGATGGGATGGGATGGGATGGGATGGGATGGGATGGGATGGGATGGAGGAAGCTCAGTATCTCAATGGAAAGGGAATAATGGCAGAACTGGAAGTATTCCTGATTATAAGCTAAACGCTGACATATTCATGACTTTTTCCCCCTTTTTTTGTTTGTTTCTTTGTTTGGGGGGTTTTGTGTGTTTTGTTGTGTCTTTTGGGTGTTTTGTGTTTGGTTTTTGCTTTGTTTTGTTTTGTTTTTCCCCCAATAGGTAATTTGCTCCCATCCATCTGCTTGCATTGCTTTGCTCAAGCTAAGCGTGACTTTTCAGAAAACCCGACTTCAGTCACTTTCCAAGTAAGAAGAAATGGTACTGGCTGCAAAGGTATCAATATTTCATCAGGTCTTTGTTCAGCACTGGTTTTAGCTTTTCCTAATGGTGCACTTTACCAGGCAGCTTTTTCATACATCATTAAACAGCAGCTATAGCACTTGTGCCCTGTTTCTGATTTACCGTAGATAGTAATGTTTAAGATCACATTAAACACCACACATGCTCTCAGCTATTTGAGCAACATCAGAGTAATGAACAGTCAATAGTCTTACTAAATTAGTACCCTTTGGAGCTCTCGTTAGTGAATCAAATAAGTATCCTTGGTCCTCTGGTGAAGGCAAGCCTAATGTGAAATAACGAATTTAGTGCCTAATCAAAACTTAGGGGTTCCTTTTCCCTTCTGATTTTCAAGAATAAATTATATAAATTACATAGAATAGATCTAATACTTCCAGCACCCAAGTTTTGCGAATCGTTGCAGAATAATTACCACGAGTGATTGGGACACCAAGGTCCAGCCACACACTAACAAAATCCATGAGGGAGATGAAGGTAGAAGAGCTATTCTGAGATTACAGCCATTCAAACTAGAAAACAATGCCTGGGTTCTCCTTCCAGTTCTGCCAGAGGCTCCTGATGGAACATCATGTAACTTATTTGTACCTCTGCCTCCTCTCTGCAATGTGAGAGCATCACTGCTTCCTCATCCTAGCTGGCTTTTTACAGTATCTGTGTAGTAGCGCAGGAAAAGTTGTTTAGAGCAAGGGCTCAGCACAACAAAATACTCATCTCAGTTGATGTCTAAAGATGTTGCTGTGGTTAACTACAAGAGTTCTCCTAGCCAGAAGGAAATAGGAGGCAGGAATCAAGATTAAATACACCTAAACAGTAAATAACTCGCAGATCCTGGCCAAGATTTTTGAAAGACAGGAGCCTGGTACTCACCTCCCTGCACCTAAACATGGAGCAATGTTTTCAAAGTTGTTGATCCACCAGTGGATTCCAAGTTACCGGTACCTAAGTATCGACATAGATGCCTAACTTGCCATTACTTTTTTCCTTTTTTGACTCATAATTCCTATATAGGTGTGAAGAGCTGAGTGTTTGCCCTGATCTCCATAGAAACAACACAGGGCTCTGAAAGAACAAACTGTTCCATACAATCTAGGAAGAAGATGCTTTAGGAAAGCTGTGCCATTGGCCTATGGGACAACAACAGAGGTAATAGAATTTAAGCTAAATTTAGAGGAAATTATGTTTTCTGTTCCTTGTCTTCCATTTGCAAAATGTATCACCTACCAATAACGTCATTAGCCTTTTAAACTGCTCCACGATTCCTTGCAATGAAAGCACTGTTATTTTTTAAATGAAAATTTATGTTTCGGAAGCAGCTCCATGACGCAGCCTCAATATTCTTTATAAGTCCCTGTTCTTATTCTCAATATTGTCACTCTCTTAATCAGGATGGCCTGGTCTTACATGAATAACAACATGGCCTGAGGGTTGTACATAAAGGCTACCCAGGCCCCAGAAGCATTTCAATTTATCATAAAACATTTTTACAAGTTTTGGGGGAAGTGCTTTCAGTTCTAGAGAAAGAATTTAAAAAGCTACCAGTTAGAGAGTGAGGTCCTCTACTCCTTTCAAAAACCACCTTATTTGCTTTCCCCTCAGTCCCAGCAGATGACAAACAGGATGGGACTATAACTAAAGCCAAGCTCTCAACTATTGGACCCCAAATCAGCATGAAGCATGACACACTGTGTTCACGTTTTGGTGGTTCCCTGCAAGGCTTTAGGGCAAAGCACACAACGTGTCCTTTCACCAAAGTTGCTGCCTGCTGAAGTTTTGTGCAGTACTTCAATGTATCACAGTGACTTTTAATTGTGCGGTGTCATAGAGTTGTGCTTTGAGCCTCACTACTATCAGCCCACACCTCGATTTTCAAAGGGTATCTTAATTGTTAGGTTGGACACCCAGCAAACCTGGACATAACTGGAAATCTCAGCCTAGTTATTTGTTATTAAACACACAAGATGACTATCTACAGTGCAAGAGCCTAAACATCCCAGTTTCATATTTCACCTAAACATTTAGAAGAAAGTCCAAGATTTTGACTCCTAGAATCCCTGACAAGTGCTTTATTCTCTGCATAGCCGCAAGGTCTGGCCCATCAGTTTTTGCTCCCTAAAAGTCAAGAGTTTTCTCCAAGCGACTTACAAGAGATTTTTTTCCACATGCACATATATACAATCAGCCAGATGAACCACTGTGCAGAGTTGCCTGCCTCCCCTTCCAATAGTAAGAGACACAGCAAAATACAGCAAGGAAACACATCTAAAATTTTATCCCCAAAAGGTTTACATTTCCTTTTGCAAAATACTCTTTATTCACATTTTAATCTCACTATCTCTTTTTAAGAGTGTCTTTTCTGCAGTAATCTAAACCGGTTGCATTTCTATATGAAACTGAAAATCAAGTATCTACCAAAACCAATCAAATTTTTCCCTGCCATTTCCAGAGCAGGGTCAAAATATTGTCATGACAAATTGCGTGTGCTTGTGCATGGTGTAGGTGGTGACGGGGAGCTTTTTAAAAGAAAAGAAAAAAACCAAACCATTTCTCAACCAGTTTGGCCAGGCTGTTTAGCCAAAACGTGGGTGAACTCACCCATAACGTGGGTGAACTCATTTATTTACAGTAGCTCCTGCTTAAGATGTACCTTATGAAGAGACCTCCTGAGACGCCCTTCACTGTCCATCCTCCCTTTGAACAGAAGCAGTACTGAGGGGAACGGCATGAGAAGATGTTTCTGCAGAACACTGCGGCTCTGGTGAGACCCACCTGGAGTCCTGTGTCCAGCTCTGGTTCCTCAGCACAGGACAGACACGGACCTGTTGGAGAGGGGCCAGAGGAGCCACAGAAATGATCAGAGACTGGAACAGCTCTGCTGTGAGGACAGGCTGAGAGAGTTGGGGTTGTTCAGCCTGGAGAAGAGAAGGCTCCAGGAAAACCTTACTGCAGCCTTTCAGTGCTTAAAAGGGGCCTGTAAGAAAGATGGGGACAGACTTTTTAGCAAGACCCATTGAGACAGGACAAGGGGTAATGGTTTTAAACTAAAGGAGGGGAGATTCAGGCTGGACATGAAGAAGAAGTTTTTTACACTGAGGGTGATAAAACACTGGCCCAGGTAGCCCAGAGAGGTGGTGGATGCCCCATCCCTGGAGACATCCCAGGCCAGGCTGGACGGGGCTCTGAGCAACCTGAGCTGGTGAAGATGTCCCTGCTCATGGCAGGGGTGGCACTGGATGAGCTTTGAAGGTCCCTTCCAACCCAAACCCTTCTATGATTTTGGCAGCACACTGTGACCAAGTGGCTACGCTGGTCAGAGACCAAGGCCAGGACAACAGCAGGACAGTGCAGGTAGCACGATGTCCTGCAGTGCTGTACCGCAGCCCCATATATGGCACAGCCATGCTCAGAGACCCGCAGCTGCAAACAGCCCTGTGCTGCCACCGGCTGCTCTGAAGCCAAGAGAATGATACTATTGATTACAGAGAGCTTTGGATGAAGCCAGCGTAGAGGAAACAGAACTGATACTTATCATAAACAAGGAGGTTGTTTTTCCTTTCTGCCCTTTGATTGATTTTGTCATTCACTCTTGATTGCTTACTACTTTCTCCTGTACAAGACTTAGCTAGAGAGCCTCAATGACGGCAACTAGTCATGAATCGTGTTTGAATGAAGATAATTACTTTTAGGTTTTCCACCAGCCCTTGTTTTGTTTGGTCCCTTAAAACAACCACGATTCCAAATCCCTTCCCTTGCCCAAATCCTGCAAAGACACGTACCTTTAACTCCGCAGGCAGTTTGTCAGTTCTGGATTCAATGGGCATGCAAAATAGCTGTACAAGTCTTTGCAAGTTTGGGACCTTGAGTGCTCACAGTTCTATTAATAGCAATAATCAGCACAGACTAATGTACGGGGAGAAATCAAGCAAAAGCTATGGTTTAATTTCCTTTAACTGTAAAAACAAACAACCAAAAACATCTCTAAAAATACCCTTTATTAGCTGAAGGTCTCATTCTTTTTCAGGGATCTCCCAGAAGCACTGTTGCTCTCTGAAGGCCATGGCTCCTGGCATGCAGAGCATCAGTCTTGAATCCCCTTGGCTTATGCAGGCATAAGAGAGAATGTAAAAGGTTTCCTAACCTTCATTGCTAGGAAGGTTCCTGTTTCCTTCATCCTAACACATAAATCCATATATGCTCTTCATCTGACAAGCCTGTGAAGGGCTTATATATCCTTACAGGACTATCCAAGGTTCTACATATCTCTCATCCTGCTTAGCAATCCCAGTTGTACACAACACTTAAAAGTTTCAGATCCATCAAGCTGTCATTCCTGCTATCCGCATGTAGAGGGGTTTTGGCTCGAGTTTGAAGTTTATGAGCAAGATTAAATCAGTGCTAACATCAAGTTCACATTTAATTCCTTAGAAAAGTTGTGTTCTTACAAGATTTTGACCTCAGTAAGACAAGAACTCTGGGAGATGAGCTCCTCTTACGAGGTTTCCGAAGTCCGTAATGATGGAAATCTCCCAAGACACATCCTGATGATTTATCGCATCTGATAAATACATGACAGAGTACAGAGGATTCTGATTGTCTCGCTGAAAGCCATAGGAATACACATCTACAAACCTAAAACTCCTACCCCACAAAATGCAGGGAGGTACTGGACTGGGGGCGTCAGGCCCATTCCCAGTTCTAAGGTACCAACACTTCCCTGGAGAAGGATACATTAGTAGGATACACCAGACTTAGCTAGAGAGATTGTGTGAGACTTAATATTCCTTTTTATTATTGGTTGTAAAATGTTGATCAAAAACTTAATAAAAAGCAAAATCTAAAAAAAGGAAAAGGTAATCCTGAGCCAAGTTCATCCAAAGTCTAAGAGAGACATCTGGGAGGTTACTGCAAATACTTTACAGCAATATTCATTCACTCATTCCAGTTTTAAAGGAATTGGATTCAATTATGTTTTCACCTTTTCCATGTTTTCTTCCTTTCAGCGTTCTGGTGAACAAGCTTGCTGGTAATGGTGTTTTTAGAGGGAGTGACCCCTAATGAAGCACTGAAGAACTGTCTGAGAAAGTGGTTTAAATACATTTGCTGTGAATATTTAAACTAGACGCCTGCTCCTAAATACTATGTTTATCCTGTCAAAGAGAAACAACGCTTCACAGACTGTTTGCCCAGTCAAAACTAAATAACAGACCTTGGACGCCGGGCACATGCAGGGAACAAGGAACAGATCACTCATTACTCAGGGAGTGGATGAGCCAGGGGGGCAACTTTTGCCTGTCCCTGCCATGCCACGCTGACGCAAATGGGAATATCATCACTGACGTCTGTGGAAACGGATCACGCCTTCGGGAGCAAGAAACAAAGAGGCAGAATAAATAGATGGCTTATGCCTAATATTTAGGAAAAGCCTAGCTGAGGCACGGGTGGCAAAACCTACGGGAGGCTGAGCCTCTTTGCAGACTTGGGCTGAATGTTGATGCCACTGAAAATCAGGAGCCGGCTCATTCATGCTGAGCAGCCAAAGGCAGCGGGATGTGCAAGCAGGAAACTCTTCCACATGCATCTTTGCCCACTAGCCCAGGTTACAGCTACCCTGGGGATTCCTACGCTGAGGTGGCTGTTTATGTTCTTATTTTAAAGGTGTATTCACTGACTGAAAGCCCTGTCCCTCCTTTACGTGACTCCAAGGAGGAGTCGGGCTCACGCAGCCGTGACGCACGCTGCTCAGCCAGTATCCACGCAAACTTTACAGCCACATCTGTAACCTTTCAGGGCACTACAGTTTCTTGCCAGATTGCAAAGACAGAGGAAATAATGTACTGCACATGCTCGGGTCTCAAGAGCTGAATGTACACGCGTAGGGGATGTCGGTACAAAGGGCCAGATCCTCCAGCTGTTGTGTATCAGCCCAACTCCACAACGGGGTTCCCCAGTTTTCAATCTGACCCATGAGCGCTTACAAACAAGGTTTGGAATCATTGGCTGGGTTGAATTAGCTAAAGGAAAAGGAGATTTAAATATTGTTCAGTTAATTATCTGCCCCTCTATCTCAAAGGTTCACGTACCCCAAAAAGGCATTTTTGGATACTGCTGTCCAAATCAGTATTTTCACTTCATGTGGTCTGGGCTAGAATATCTGCTTTGAAGAAGCCAAATAAAATGTCGAGGAGAAGGTTGCTCTGGTGGGATCCAGCTGCTTCCTAGCACGGATTAGACCAACCTGAGAAGACTGTGCTGGCTACAAGGAGGCTCCCTAGAAATCATCCAATAAATGAAGACAGAAACCTCTCCATTCCCTAAATAGTCCTGCATGAGGACTATTTAGAGATGAATGATTTTAGAGAGGGATGGGTAAGAAGGAAAGGCACAGATATTACGACAGCTGTGTGCTATTTTAAGAATCTTTTAAATGGAGAGCATCCACTGCGACCACATGCATCACATTTAGGCTTTCAAGGCACCTAAACTAGGCTGCCACTCTTATTAGCCCTTTGGGCAGGCCTTCCTCTTTCTGCCCTTTGACTGCACAGACCTGCTTCTACACCGTAAGATGGATAAAAGCTGGCTAACAGCCTGGAAAATATAGCGTCAGCTTAGTTAGTGCTGTATCTCTTCCATCAGCTGGACAGATCAAACAGATATTCTGTTAGCAAAGATGGTTTAATGCAGGTTTGCATCCCTCCTCCTTTATCCTTAGATAAATGGCATGACAGAAGGGAAAATTGCTTCCTGTCCTCCAAGAAAACCTAATGGGAGGAAAAAATCGAATATGTTCATATCATTGCCAATAGCTGTATTAACTTCAGTTGCAGCAATATGTTCTGGATGAAAGGGACAAGAGATAAAAGTAAGCGGAGATATTACCCCTCCATCTCAGGCCAGATGGACAGATTCTCTTCTCAACAAGTTCTGCCGAAAGCAGCGGGCACGTCTGCAGCCCAGGAGCAGGGGTTGGGTTCACCTTGCCAAGTCTTGGTGCCTACAGCACAGATATCAACCTCTGAGCTGGGTGAAGAGACTCACTTTATATCGGCAGGACAGCTTGTCCTAGGGCGGACATCCAGATCAGGACAGACTGACCCCAGAAATTCATGTTTCTCTTTCTTGGCTACGAAGGAAGTCCAGACACAACATCCCTACAGAGACTTCTACAACAAAGATGCCCAAAGATAGGCGAGGTGAATGCTCACAGGTACTATTTAGGTATGGAGTTAATGCTCCTGCAAATCTTGAGTACTATCATTTGTCACAACTATATCCCACGTTTTTTACTCCTAAAATACAAATAAAAGAGAAAGTCTTCCCAGACTTGGGTTTACTAGTTAGGCTTCCATTCTCTCTTACTTCTGGCTGGGCCAGAAATATCTTCCCCTCTCCCCCGCATGGTGCCTAATTAACCTCCCTTATGATATCACTGCTTTTGATTATGTCAACCAGTGATTGGATATGGCTCCTCATATTCTGGCGTTCCTCATAAGACCCAGAGGTAGCCAAGAAACACAAACAGATAGAAAAAGAGTTCAAAAACATAATTGCAACTGTATTCCCAGACAGTTTTCTAGCTCATGGTTGAAATGGGCTGATATGCTACACCAGTATTTTCCAGCATGGAAACCCAGGGCGAAACAGTAGCAACCTGAGCTGCTAGATATTTATTTCCTTCTCTTTAAATTCTAAACTTTCCTATGTTGCCTATTTCATCACATCGGCCACCACACTTGCAGACAGCAAATTTCACTGGTTTTTGTTAAAAAGCCCCCCAAACCACCACCAAACGACAAGCAACTGTTCAATTTCACCTCCTCTAAAACTGAAGAATTAATCCCAGGGGTGATTTGTGTCCAGTGACCGCCTGTTCAAAATGCAAAGTGTTTTGCAAGCTTGGACAATGATTGCTAAAAGCAACGGGCCAGATTCACCTTGGCATTGCTCTATTTCCACGCTGCCATAATAGCACTTTAATCAACAAGCAGAACTGGCATAAAGCACTGATGCATCAGGCCCATCATATAGAGTACACCCACTTAATCAGGTAATCAACTTAATCAGGACACTTCCCAAGGAACCAAATTAAGCCTAATGACACCAAGTGGCAAGGACTGCTGCTTAATTGGGATAGTAATTCTGCTTATGGTAATTGGGATGCCTGCAGGTGATTAAATGGTACTGAGCTAAGAAGAGACAATCTCGGTGATGCTCAGAGACTGTCAGTGATTTGTCTCTCCTCAAAAGCCTCTGACAACAGTGGAGCGGCAAAACAAAACTTTATAATCCTCTTGTTTGGTCACTGTTTGAATGGAGCATTTCAAGATAGAAACAGGACCGTAGCAGTAAAAGAGCCCTATAGAGAGGGTTAGTCTGAGACAAAGGCAAGTGCCAAAAACGAACAAAAAATAAAAGCAAAACAAATAAATACTGGAAGATTTTTGTCTGGAGGAGACATAACTTGCAGTCATTCAAAGCTACTTTACCGCTTCACATGATTTAACACCCTGGTTTAGCGCACGGAAACAAACGACTTGCAAAGTATCATGAAAGAGATGGCCGAAAAGCGCAATTTAAAAATATTTCTTGCAAAAGTAACATTTTTAACATCTGTAATTGCTATCCAGAGTAAGCATGAGATGATCTAAAGTTAAAACCTGTCCTTCCTCTGAAACAGCTGTTGGAAATAGTAAAGCTTTCTGGAACTATGTCACTAATAAAACAGCAGCCTCCAAAGTCATCACACCAGGCACGGAGGAGAAACGTTTTCAAAGTACAGACTTAGAGGACCATTTAAAAATGCTTCTTACTTTCCAGAGGCCACCTTGGACCATGCAATTAGTCACAATGCAGGGCCTCAATGAGTACCCCATTTCAGAAAACACGGGGGTGAAGTGCAGTTTCTTTCATGTAGCTTGTTTATCTGCAAAAACAAATCACAGAATAGTTTGGGTTGGAAGGAACCTTCAAAGGTCATCTAGTCAAACCCGCCTGCAATGGAGAACTTGTTGTTTTGTTTCACTTCTCCTCATTCTCTCTTGTAATGTTTGCTTAATCACCAAACCAGAACATATTTACCATGCCTATGATTCCTTTCTTCCCTGTTTTACATTGAGATACATCTCTGTTCACCCCTAAAAAGCAGTAGGCATTAATGCTCCCCCACACAACATGCTTGGAGAGCACCGCTGTATCAAGAGCTGCATTCCCCTTCAGTCATCCCAAGCAAAAGACAGTCCTTAAGCCCTCTACTCTCAGAGATTTACCCAAGTAAAGAATCATATATATATTTTTTTTATTTCAGAGGGAAGAAAGGCCAATTCAAGCTAAGATTTGCACCCACGTCTCTCCAAAATGTATGTGTGAAAAGGAACGTTTTGGGGTATGAGGTTTTGGAGCTAGAATTTAGGTGAACTTGGATCTCATCCATCCATTCACATCAAGAAGTAACTAGGAGCTGCAGGGAACGACAATAAGAAGCCTGGGACTCCGGCGACTTTTGCCTTGAAAGCTGCGGTCACCTCCTCAAAACCAGCGTCCACCACAGCGCTGGAGCCAAGGAACCACAGAAAGGATGTTTAGTGATTGCTTCTAAGCCCACATGAATTTGCACGTGGACGTGTACACGTGTGTTACCTGGTTTTCATGGCAACCCCCAGTGCGGCACCACCCAAGGAAAACCTCGTGCTGCATTAGTCATATCTGACGATTGTCTCATTGTTGTGACTTGCCGGTGTCCCTCACACAGCACCCTGCTGTTCTTTCAGGAAGGCAGATTTGTATCCCACTACTTGGCTACTTCACACACTTCACAATTCAGTGTACTCAACATAAACCTGTATGTTTTCAGGTAGGCTGTTCTTTACATGACACCTGGTACTGAATATTATAAAGGATAACTCAGTCTTACCTCCACGAGCATTTAATCTACTTGTTCCTGATTTATTGCCTTGTCATGTATTAGCTTCATTAGAGGAACAAAACGAGCATGTGTGCAGTGTGAGAGTAGAGGGGTAATTCAGATTCCTGGCTGCCTTTATCCGGTTGCAGAAATCCCTCTAAAAGGACCACCAGTGGAAAAGCTAAGAGAATGAAGCCCTAGGTGAATTCTTAAGTCTCTGAACACCTCCAAATGGCCAGACCTCTGCCCATTTGCACTTCTCAGATTCATTCTCCCCACAGGAGGGTCCCCAGAGGACCTGCCAACAAGGACCGGCTCTGACACGCTTCCAAAGCCACAGCGTTTGTGTTTCCTGCTGCCTACTGAGTGCTCCAGCAGGAATTTCCCCTTCATTCCCTCCAGGTTCCACCAGGCTCCAGGAAGCAGCCAGCAACTGCAAAGGTTAATTGCACTTTACTAAAATCTTCCAGCACGGTCAGAGAGGCTAAGAGGAGAGCTCTGGTGCAGTTGCATTTGTCGGGAGATGCAATTTGCAACGTGAACTCATCGACTCGGTGCTCCCGCTCCCTCCCTTTCAGCACTTTTGCCTGTTCTGCATCAGGTCTGACGAAGCCAAACTTGCACAGCAAGTTGCCGGTGAGCCCAACGAGATGACCCCCTCCCCCATTAGCACTCGCAAAGTGCAATAAATAAATTCTAATAAATATATCTTCAAATCAAAACCATTTTGAGTTGCTTAACTGAGTGCATATCTAGTCCTTTGTACACATATTTGTACAAAGTGTTGCCTGTAATTTTAAAGATGCTTGCCTCAGGGAGGTTTCGTTTTTCCATTGAAGTCCCCTTGATTTACTGTACGCAATATGTTACAGCTTCCTTATTTGCTCCTTTGGGACAGTTACTGACAGTAAATCTCTATTAAAATATTCTTCCATATGGTTGCATGAAAATTTTATTGCAGTGAGCCTGAGGCTGAAGGTCACAGCTGAGTAGCTGCAGTTAAGTATTGCAGTCTATGGACTCTGAGGTACATCTGTTCTGGGAGCTGGAGCAAAATTAGAATTTTACTGTCAATAGCAGTTCTCCAAAACTAGTTCCATTTGTTTACCGTCGCAGGCCCCTAGCAAGGCAATACCCGCCATATACATGTTGCAGGCCGTTGTGGCTACATGATTTAGGTCTCTAGCTCCGGATCCAAAAATTACAGAATCTGGAGGTCGCTGGAGAGAGTCCCTAATGTATATTTCATTTACGAGACATGAAAATTTAATTTTCCCTCACGTGATTTGACTCCATCGCTTGCTTACACGCTTTTTGGCGTGGGCTTCCCTGTTCATTGAAAGCTTTTTCTGGGCAGGGTATCACACAAACTTTAGATACGATACAAAAGTATGATTTTTAGTCGACTACTTGCAAGCAAATGGCCGGCTGCACAAATACTTTGCCACTTCCCACAAAACCAGGTTGAGAAAAGCCCCCCTAACATCGGCTGTGTGGTTCGGATGCTGTCGATCCGCTGGTCAGTAGGTCAGGCTCCTGTTGTAGAAATGCCCACGACTTGTACAACTTGGAAAGCTGTTGGAAAACAACATTCCGCTGTGGAGGACCACAGAGTATCGGAGTGTTAGATTGCTCTAAACATTACACTTAGCAATTGCCACCAGGGTCAGCCAAATGTTAATCTACTGCTTGTATTTGTTTGAAATAAAAAAGGAAACATCTAGGCGCATTTCTAAGCCCATCTTGTTTAGCAATATGACATCTATCAGAATGGCTCCGAGCCAAACCAGGCCTTTCCAATATGCAGCGTAATTTGGAACTTCTAAAAGAGAAATCAAACCTAAAATGCATCTGTGATTTTAACCTACGTTAACAACATTTTTTAAAAGGTTACAGCGTCCAGCTTGATGGCATTGTGGAAAACTGCCAGCCAAGCGGGAGATCTGAGAAGGTCAGGAGCAGAAATTTTTGAGACACGGGAGCCTGTTAGGGAGACACAGTAATTTGGGGAATAATCAACAGAGCTCCAGTTCCCCAGGGATCCAGACCGGAGATGCCAGAGAAGGGGATCGCACCTCTGGGAGCACTTGTTCTGACCTGATGGGACACAGGTAGTTTTCTGAATGCAGTCGCTAGACAGAAGAGCTGGTGGAGGAGGAGGAGGTGGAGAAAGTGTGATTTATACGGCCTGTTTGCAAATGGTAATCTCCAACGAAACTTGGATCACTGCTGCGAAGTACTTCCTTAAACCAGGAGAGGTGATGACTGTTTAGTATCACCTGGGTATGGGCCGAATGAGCCATTTTCCGAATCAAAAGATGAACAACACTACGTGCATGGCATCAGTCTAAATTCATAATGTTACAGCATATCTGGATGCAAGGACACCTTGGAAGCCTACAGGATTGTTTTTTTTAACAATGGCTATTTCTAGATGGGTGTCCATGCAAGAATGTAGTTCCACTGCAAGTGCAGCATCTAAAATCAGGCATGGCATATATGCCAAATGTTAAATAGCTAGAATTTAAATTTCTAACCTCTCTATTAATTACTCTCTTAAAATCTCGTATGAATTAACCTACTGTTAGCTCTCCACCCAAATCGTAACACATTTCCATATCCAGAATGGCACACAGGAAAGTCGTCTCCCTTTTTGGTGGCCAAGCTATAAAGTGTGAGGGGCGGTTTGGCTCGATGCTTCATCAAAGTGCAGACAAAGATACCTTTGGAACTGGTGCTCAGCTCTCTGATAGTCTGTGACAGGTCACGCTGACAGTAACGTGCTTCAATCAAAAGCAAGTGGGAAGGTGCCGTCTTTAAGCAATTGGTTGGCTCCCCGTTATTCATTCATTATGCATTTTAAACAATGCGGGAATGTATCTTGCGGTGAAGACACCTATCACGGTTTTACAGGTAAGACTTACTACCAATTGGATGCTTGGGTACACACAGACTTAATTAGTCCACTTGAATCTTATTTTTCAAAGTAGGACAGACATAAACTTGCCATAATATTTTACTAAAAAGTAGACATGTACTATGAGGAACCAAAACGAATTCCCCACTGCTCTCTCCCACGCTCTGACAAGCCGATAAAAATCATATAAGGTGATTAAATATAGAAATTAAAAAAGGAGGCAGACATAATGATAAACTGTAATGAAGTCAAGCAGCTGGCAGACTCCTTGGTGAATTTGCCACCTGATGACTTGTACTAAGATGCAGATAATGCCCCCAGCTCACCGATCAGCCCCTGGCAGACACTCTGAACATCTCCTCCCAGTCATTAACCGGCTTGATGGAAACTACCTCTCCGTCTGTAAGGACAGAAAACATCGAGTTCATATGTGTGCATCCGGGGAGAAACAAAAAATAGAGGAACAGCCCACAGTCCTCCAAAAAACACACAGTAATGCGAGATGAATGCTCCTAGGTAATTTGCAGATTGGGACTGGACTCGCGAACACCAGTCTCGTCTAAAAGACCTAAAGACTTTGTTCTTCTCTTCAGCTTGAGGGGAATGCATTTCAAGTTTTGATCTTGAAATACAGGAATTGGTGTCAGAAAAGGGCCCTTCTCACTGAATTCCAGCACAGAGTAAGGAAAAAGAAGTCGCTAAGTTGTATTTTAAGGAAAGGAGGAGAACTAACAGGAGAGTCAATGTTATCACCCCCAGATCCCCCACTGACAACCAAAATTCCATTTCCATGTATTGTTTATGATAAATACCACCAAGTCCAAAGCCAGAGTCATCCTCGCTCTGGTCACTGGCTGCATTCCCATGACTTAATATCGTGTCAGCATCACGCACAGAACATGCACAGCAGACGTGGCTTTGCAAAGCCCTCCACACACAGGCTGCACATAAGGACCTGCCTTGTCCCCAGGACTCCTCAAAGCAAAGCACATAAACGTTCCAAGGCTCAGATGTGGCTGATGTCTGTCTGTCCCTCCTGTCCTGCCTCCATCCCTACACAGCACGGGCTGTGGGAACGTGCAGGCCCCTGTGCAAGCGCTCGCGTAAAGTAATTGTAATACAACAGGGTCCTTAATGGCTTTAACACGGCGTTACAAAGCAAAACCACATCATCTTACAGCTGCCTCCCCCACCCGCCAGACACGGCTTCCTACTAACTTTGAGTAAATACTGCTCTTTGCAGGATTTTTAAAGCCATCTCAGTGCAAAGGTCTATGTTATTGTCTATGCATATGCCCATTGACCCACGTTTTTCTCTCTTCATCTGTGCATTTTTTTACACATAACGGTGGCATAGGGCGCTAGCCTCAGGGAGGGGGAAAAGCCCCATCCTTTTTTAAAATTATCCGCTTCGTTAGGAATTGTCTCTCGCTATTTAAAGCGTGTTTTGATGAAGAGGGATGGCTTCTCCTTTAGTATTCATATTCGCCATATTAATGATGACAACTTCTCACAGACCAGTGGAGCGAGGAGCTTTGTTGAGTACCAGCAAACACCAACTAACAACTTTGTACCCTTCATTCCCTCTCCAAGTTCCCACCATCCACAGAAATAATATTAAAATATGCTCAGAAAACACAGTTTCGTCTCTCCACAGACTTTTTTTTTGTCTTTAAGACCAAGCCTGCACTTCTCTTTCTTGGGACCTGCAGCTGGGACAAGAGCTTAGATTCCACCAGCTTGTGCAGCAGAGCTGGTGTCTGCCCCAAGGAGCGGGACACCCCCACACTCAAAACAGTTCTGTTACTCACCTCTGAATTATCTTCCTTTTTTTTTTCCCCTTCTCTAAATTCTTCCCAAATCCTCCCCTCTTACTTTCCATCTTTTCCCATCTGCTCGCCAGTTTCTTAAATGCTACTGTTTTCTTCGCGTCTATTTTATCTGCATCACTATTCATTTTTCTTCAATGTGCCTTTCCCCCCACATTCTGTTTCAAAATTTCTCCGCTGCTCATTATCAGGCCTCATTGCCTCTAACACCTTGTTCCTGACCCCTGCCCTGGCTCAGCTGTCTTCTCCTTTTCCCATCCTCACTCTCCTCCTCTGCTCGTTCCCTTTTGGCCCTCGTTTCCCCATGACTGCCCAGGTCACCCCCCCTCCCCAAACCGGGGCACCCAGCAGGGCTGGTCCCCCCTTCCCCCTCGCCCAGATTTCTTCCCAGGAGCAAAAAAATAGAGCAGCAGAGGGGCCATCTACATGTATATCAAAAGCTTGATGCACATAAATAAAAGCAAGTTGGTGAGTAATTTATTTTCTCAGTATCTATTAAAGACAGCTTAAACTGCCCTGGACATATTTAGGCTGGAAATGAGAAGAAGGTTTATAACCATGAGAAGAAAGACAGCCTCTCAGTAGGAGTAGTGAGGGCAAGAAACCTAAATGGTTTCAAGATGGAACTAGATAAGTGTTTGAAAGACATCATATGATGTGGTTGCCTTCAACAGCAGGGGACAGGACTTGATGACTTAGGAAGTTCCTTTCAGTCTTAATTCTTATCTTCCTGTGTGGGCCAAATGTCACCCGCAGCGGGCTGGGGACGAGCCCCGCGGAGCCGAGGTACAACTGCTTTACAAACCGGGATGCACAGGGAACTGGTGAGACGTGGGTACCATCACAAGGCATTCTGAAGCGTGTTTCAAAAGGATGACCCACTGTCCAGGCTGCTCAGATGTGGACGTAATGTGCTGTAACACCTTCTCTGCTTTCCTCCACACAGAAGAGGAGAGCAGCTACGATCAGCTCTTTCCCATTTCTGAAAAGCTGCTTGGCTTTGGTTGGGCAAACTCAGGCCCTACAGCAGTCAAGGGGTATTTGCTCCACACACAGGGTTTCTGAGGAACCGACACACTGAAGTACAAAGTACAATGAAGCTAAAAATCAAAATCCAACATCATCCACTGGGTTCAGTCACAAGCGGCTGCAGAATTAGAGCTCGCAGCAACAGCCTGGGCACGAGCTCACAAGTAACTGCAACCAAGGCTCAAGGAGATACCTCCTCCCAGCCGAGCTGTCCCTGCCAGCAAGTCCCCACCACAAGCTCAAACTGTGTTGGCTTAAATCTGTATCAGAAGGTTGATTTTAGCATCTTGAGCGAAAGAAATATTATACAAGCTGGTACATTTTGCCTTGCTACCAGCACGCACACAGACGCTTGCAGCATCTCAGCTGATGGGAGGTAACTTGTTGAGCTGTTTTAGTTCACCTGCCCAAAATCACTGCAAGTGTTGGCAGCTGGGGATGACATGGTCAGTAGCAACGCTTGGAGGGCGAGTTGACATCCGTGAATCTTCTACGACCTCCATAACACAACCCGCAAAGCCCTGTCAGACCAGCTCTGCCTGTCATTTATTATTTGGTCCTTTGCCTGCAGCTCCTTTTGAAGCTTCAAAGCTTTTGTTTTTGATAGTAAAAGGATATTTGTGCCTTGCCCATAGAAATGTCAGGCTCTGTATCATTCAGTCCACAATAAAATATGTGTTTCAGTTTGATTTATTGCTCTCGGTTTACTTTGCCTTAAGTTGGCAGCACTTCCTGCTTTGGATTTTGCTGATGTCTTTACAGTTCCTTTTTCTGCATTAGGGCAGCCAGCTTTATGTTTGCTATTCCAACTCCAGGACTATATTCAAAATGACTAGAAGTCATAGTGTTTGAAATCTGATTATTTACAGCGATGCCTCCACTCGCGGAGGCACTTCCAGTAGAAATTGTCTGAAAGCAGACACATGGACTCAATTGAAGACATGTTTTCTAAAGTTACTTGTCAAGGGAATTAATCCTTCTGGCCACTTCGGAGCTTTTAAGGGTTTGCTTTTTTATAGTCAAATTATATTTAGTCAAAAATAAAGAACCAAAAAAGCACAATGCTGAGTGGGTTTCAAAGACATGTGAGCAGTCAGCAGCACAGCCAGGCCCAGGCTGGGAGGACCTGTCACCCGCACCACCAGTGCCACCCTCTGTCCCCTCTCCTGACAGCTCAGCTGCACAAACAGCTCCATGAGCTCCCTACAGCCACGGCTGCCATGGGTTAGAGGCCAACCTGGCCAGCCCACATTCACATCTCTCAAAGTATCTACCAGGTACCTGCAAGCCTCCCCACAGCACCCATGGATACAGCACTACGCTGGATGGGTGAGACTTCATCCCGCTCCCCAAGGAAAACATTTCGCCTCGTGCAGTTTAGTTTCCTACGTGCAACGCAGAAATGAAGACACCGGGCTGAGATCTTTAGCCCGGCACTGACGCTTCCAAAGGAGATGAAACAGCCCAAAATTCCACCTCAAAGATCTGAAGTCTGTCACTGTATTACCATTACCTTCATAAATACAAAAGCCTAGATAAAATCTAATGAAGCACAGCCAACGAGGTTCTCAGAAGAAAATAAGAAACTCAATGGAACAGCTGGCTGGACGTAAGTCCAATAAAATGAGGCATATGCAAAGTTTCCAGGCCAGCACAAGAAGATTTTCCTACCAAGACAACATGCAGGATTACACCTTTCTGAAAACGTGATGTATATTTCATTGGAGGAAGATATTTGTTATTTGTCTTTATGGGCTTTGAATTGTTTGCTAAAACTGATTCTTCAAACTGACTCCTACTACGCTCAAGGAGAATCAACAGGGCTCCAGGTAGGGCCCCTGTAGTAGAAAACAACTTCTGAAAGAGATTTTCACTAAAATAATCTTCATGCTGGCTGACAAATTCCTGAAGAAACGGGACACACAGCCAGGAAAAGGCATAAATCCTTGGACACATAGAGTGGCCAAAATTCAAATGGATACCAGAGTCATCACAGTACTCCCAGCAGACTCAGGACAGGGCCAAACCAGATCCCCCACATTTTCCCTCCCAGAGCGAGGGGACGGCACAAGTCCTCACAAATTAAGTTCCCCAACTCTCAGAACACTCACATCCCAGGGAAAACGAACACCACATCTACGCAGAGCAAGATCCCTTCTAGCATGGTTAGTCTTCAGTAACTGAATCTTTCTTTCCTGAACCACCAGGCTTTTCTGCAGACCAAGAAAAGAAGGAGCAGCACAGTGGCAAGCGTATCTGCTTCATTTTCCATCCCGTTTTCACAGCTGGCAGATTATGAACTATGTGTTTTTTAACATTTGCATTTGCTTTATCAGGAACACAATAAACTTAAAGAGAAAACAGATAAAAGTATTCAAGTGATCCCCAAATATACTTCACGCCCACTTAAAAATCTGAAAACATATTGCGTGAAGTCACAGAAAGCTGTTTTTACTATGTTGGTATCAAAACCTGGCGTATCTAGGCTGGCTTTAGAGCAATGGATCTAGCTGCTGTCCTGGGGTTCTTTTGGTAGAAATTATCAACAGGCCAGAGCAACTCCCTTGAGTTATGTCATGTACCACACACAGTAAATCACTCTAAGCCAACACATCAATGACACAATTGACCATGATGGCTCCTTCGGAGCACTCTATAGTTTATCACACCAATGGGGTTGTGACACACGCTTGCAAAGCCTATGAGATCAACACTTGTGTTTTAAGTATTCTTCACTTCACAAGCTTGTGGCCATTTTGGAAATACTGTAACTTTCTTTATCCTCATTAACTACCATCCATTAAGCACCTGCTTTACGAATTTCTGGCTGCACCATTTTGCCTAAGAAACTAAAATGTGACTATCTTTCTTTTTAACAGAGAGTACTACCTTTAGAGGGATAAGGAAGTGTTTTTCGCTGTCAGGATTTATTATTTATTCTGTGGTCACATCTTGGGGTCATGAACGAGAAACTTCCTTTGCTTGCAGTTGAAATCCTATCCCAAAGCATTAATACGCTGCATTTTCACATTCCATGCTTACTGCTTAATTTGATTTCAAATGGTGTATATTACTACGGTTCCACCAAAGTGAATGGAAAGAGTCCAATTTACACCATGTAAGAAGCTGGCTCCCCGCCACTGAAAAACAAGCAAAATTAAACTTCTCAGAAAAACTTTATCACCACATTCTAAGCCCTTTGAGATAAAGGACCTAGTGACAAAGCCATAACTGTGTTATTAGGAACAGCGTGACACACTGTGTGAAATCCAGACAACAACAAACATGGGTCACATTTTTGGCGTGTAACATTTGATACGAGATTGACTCCCGCATTTCCTTCAGAAAGTACCTTAGCTGGCATCGCTCATGAACACTGGCAAATCCTGCCCTGAAAATTTCTACCAGCCCTACCTGTTATCTTTCCATACGAGGCCATTACAGTTTATTGTCTTAACTGCAGATTTCAATGTTGTACTTTGGGTGCCCACTTTGAAGAAGGTGAACGTGGCCTCAAACTTCACAGTCTGAAGCTTGAAACACAAAACTGACAAATGTAAAAATGCCCTAAATACCGCAGTCTATAATCTTGCCTTCCACTTTTATTGGGACTGAAGATGAGGAAAAAAGACCCCGGTATACTCAATATAAAATTGATATGCATTTACATCAACAGAGCGGGAAGCTGAAACTCCAGGCCAAGCCATCGTCTGTCTTAAGTAAAAGCATCGCGTCAGCAGTTCGGTTTACTCAATCCAAGGCTGCTTTCATTTCTTGCTTGTTTTGCTATATATTTCTATTGAGGGAACACTTTCTCAGCAGCTTTTAGTCACTTCTTAAATGCATTTTATGAGGAGACAAAGTCAAATCACTATTACTTAATTAACACAATTGTGAAGACTTCACTCTGGCTACACAATAGCTCTCCTAATCTTGCAGAAGGATGCATGACTTCATTATTGAGTATATTGTTTCCTATAAACATATAAAACCCCTACAATAACAATCCCATCAGCTGAAATGAAGTTATCTGAGAACAGAATTAAACTCTAAATGACCCTCTGCTCCACTCCATAGACCCCTATTAATAATTCTAATCTAATCAGTGTGGATAAATGTACTGTTGCAGCCCATGCCAGGCACTCTGCCAGGAGGTCCTACTGCAGCCCTTCTGATTCAATCCAGCCCAGAGCTCCTCTGGAGAAGATGCATCTTGCACGGAGAGGCCACTGGCTGACTTCCTCCTGCATTATCTTTTAGTGGCAAAGTCATGTCCTTGTAACTGATAGACACTTTTCTTTGTAAATAACCCTGGAGTGACTGATAGGGCTTTTGCCAGACAAAGCCTGTAAATAGCTCGGCATTATTCATGCCAGGCCTGAGAACACTGTGTCACGGCTGACAAATTTATGGGAGATATGAGCTCACCTCTTCCACAAATATATACTTTCCCAGCAAATTCATCACATGTTTTAATGGCCCCATACTGAATTTGTCAGCTGTCTGTCCCTGCGCATTGTTTCCTTTGGATTCCTGTCAAGGATTGTTTGTTAAAATCATCTCCCTCTTCCATCCTTCAGCTGCTAGCCCCAGGAAAGATCAATGATGACACATCTATTGATAATATTTTATATTCAACTATTCAGGTCATAAATCATTTTAACAATGCTGATATGTTTATTGAGTGTCTGCTGGCATTGCAATTATATAGAAAGTGATGTTACCCTAAATCTTGGCTTTGTTGGATTGCTTTTTATTTCTTCCTTCCCACTCCCACCCCAGTTCATAATTAAAATATGTCACTTCTTATTTTTTGCGTTCCCACTTCAGAAGCACTGAGAACTTTGGCGTTTTAGAGAAGGTGTGGAGTCCCAGGGCCTCTGTCTCCCATTAAAACCAAATACACAGAAGCACTTCCCAGCAGTTTGTGAAGATGCTGCTCCAAGTCTGTGCAGATCCCTGGGGAGAAGCAGGATGGGAGGAGGGAATGGTACAAGGACACCACTTCTGCCTCCACCCTGACCTGGCAAATCGTGAAAAACACCCTTTTCCTTAGTAAGCTTCCATTATATGTATCTCCAAAGAGAAGAAAAAGAAAGTAAGAGAGCATTGGCCAGCAGGAGAAGTCACATTTGTTCCTTGAATGCAAAATGTCATCATTAATTAGAGAAGACTCAAAAGTAGAGTTTCTCCCAAAAAGCAAAGAGCAGGCAGGATTTACACTAGTTCATCAACTTACTAATTATGGTGGCTGCCTCTATCGTTTCCCTTCCCTTCCCTTCCCTTCCCTTCCCTTCCCTTCCCTTCCCTTCCCTTCCCTTCCCTTCCCTTCCCTTCCCTTCCCTTCCCTTCCCTTCCCTTCCCTTCCCTTCCCTTCCCTTCCCTTCCCTTATACAAGAGGAATGATCTTGCTATGTGCACAAGAGTTTTATAAATGCATAAACACAAACGTGATAAAAGCCTAAAGTAGTTTTCAGTGGGTTGCATATTTTCCTTTATGTACCAAGACGTACAGGGCTGATTTTGTCATTACCAATGACGGGACACACCTCTTAAAATACATTTTAAATATGCAGCCAACTACTTCTGAGGTGTCCCACTAATTTGAAACTTTTATGATCTGCCTTCACAAGCCTATAAAACTAGACAAGAACTCTGATGAGAATTTCAGGCAATATAGAAATATATTGAGGATTGAGAAATATTTTTCCTGTGGTATATTGGCACATCAACACGTAGATTTAACCTTTCTCATGGCTTTCCAGAACGCACCGCTTCTAAGGCCAGATTGAAATTTCATTTATCCCAGTATAATTTCAGTATGTCAAAAGATATTACCTTAGATCTACATAGACTGAAGCAAGAACACAGCCTGGTCCTTGATTTCAGCTAGCAACGGGCCCTGAAAAGAAGAGCAGATCTGCCAAAAGGGGAGATATTTAGAGCTGTAGTGGATTCTGGATGGTGATCTGGCTTCTGGGTTTGCGAGGGACGCAGACACATTTACTACTTGGATTTCAGAACACGTCTAAAAGTCTTCAGAGAACAAGTACCACAGACAAGCAAGAATTCCTGGCGGATAATTGCACTTTTGCTTTTGCAAGTTGCATTGTTCACCCTGTAAATGTTTGAATGAATCTTGTCCAAGTCTCAATTTTCTTCACAAAACCCCCAGACCAGACTACTTCCATTTGTTCTCTGTTTTGTTCTGGGGTTTTTTGCAAACATTTTATGATTTTATAACCCTGTAAGGTATTTTCCTGTTGCCAGTGCTTCCACTTTCCTTAGCACTGAAGGAAAATATACCTTAAATCCTCTTCATTTTTTCATAATGGAAATTCTGGTAAAGAAAAAGTCAAGCCTTTTTTTCACTGGGAATGCATAAGAAACATACTGCTTACAGGGGACTTAGCCTAAATTTGACTGAAGTTGAAACTCTCCATCTTTTCTGTCCTCCAAACAACTGTACATTCCATTATAATGACCACAGGCGTAAATCAGCCCGGAGCTGTGCCTGTCAGATAACCCACTAGATACCTACTTAGCCCCGTTTGTGTTCAACAACCTAATTTATGTACACACTCCCCAGTATCTTGTGTATATAGATATAGATGGATGACACAACTTGATACATAAAATTACAACAACCGTGGTTTTCACTTTAAACTGTGTCTCCCACCATCGTGTGCAAGCAGAGGCCAAACATTCCTATCTAAGGTAGGCTGCTAGATCTGATTGAGTTGCTAGGCACTGTGAAGATACGGTGGGAACCAGGCAGACCAGGAGTTCAACATGTCCCTGAGAAGGTCACAGGTCTGCCTAACTTTGGGCAGTTAAACACTTCAGAAGCCTAAATCACCTAAAACTGCCTTTACGATGAACAAAAAGTCATGGCTTTTTCCACAAAAGTGATTTATTCTAGTTGAGGCTCCCCCCCCCATTTTATTCCCATTATAGAGAGGTCCCTGGGATTTAGGCACACCTGAAAGTGCAAAAAGTGGGATGGGATGAGTCTACACATACGTGATTGCCAAATATAATTCATTGGGATATTGATGCTTAAATATGTGTAAGGATTTGAGACACCTACTGCTACATCCAGTCTCCTTTAGAAATATAGCTCTAAATATGTTCAAATCCATCTGCATCCAGGGTCTTGTTCTGCTCAGAAAGAGGGTGCTGCTTTTCCAAAGGGTGTTTATTTTTTAAAAAAATAAAATTAAAATCACACAGATGTCAAAGCTTGGTTCAAACTCACTTCTAGGTAGTGCTTTGGCTCCATTCTCACGTACAGAGATGACAATCAGGAGCCCATTTAAAATCTGGCTGAGATCAGGAACAGGCCCACCACGCTTATCTAACAAAATAAATTGAAAAGTATGAAGAAAAATGTTAACAACGATGATACATCCTTGCAAGTATATTTGATACGTTATTTGGCTGGCTTTATTATCAGGGGAACACAAATGTCTTATTCACCACAGATTCCAGAATATTTCAAGCACGAATGGGGTATTGTGTTTGTTTTCTTGTATTTTTGGGCAGTATCCTATATGTAGTCATAGCAAACCCAATTCTCCAAAAGACTGTGAGAAACTTAATTTCTCCAGCAATTGTTTCTATCCATTTTAGCCTATTCTGCTAAACTTTTCTGTACTGGTTGGGGTTCAGATATTGCTAATGTTTTTGCACTTTAAAACACAGGAGTGATTGGGAGGAGGGGTTTCATTCCCACATTAACTTAGCAATAAAATGAAGCATGTGCACTTGCATGATACTTTTGCCAATTCCATTATTTTATATACAAAATGTCATTATGTTCCAAAGTATTATCATTTCCTTTTTTCCCAGACAGTGACTGTCTGTAACACGCTGTTTTGGAAGGGCTCCCTCCCAGATTCTGGGTATTCCTTCACTTACAGAACTGTTTCTCACCACAAAAACAAAGCGGGGGGGGGGTGGGAAATTATTGGAAACCCAGGCATATAAAATCCAAGGGCACCGGTCACCTATTAGCTTTAGCTTAATTACTGATCTTCACTTGTACATTTTCCCAGGAACACAGCTTTAGAGGAACCAGCTATCTTTACACACTGGGTTATCTTATGGAACTCAAATAACTGCTTATGAATGGGCTTTTCCAACAGGACGCAAGCTGTGTTTGATTTAACTCAATGTACATATATTTATGTGACAGACTCTAACCAAGTTGGACTTTGTGCCATAACCATAATGTTTGCACGGTTACACCTGGGGAGGAAAGCCCTCCCACCAGGGTACTGACAGGATGCCAGTGGCAAGAAAGTTTACATAATAAAATCATGGTTTAAAGGATTTATTCTTCTGTCAGTAGGACAGTGGTGACATTCCTCATTTACAAGCACGGTACACAGCTCCAGCTGCGAGTAAAAGATTAAGGCCAAATAAGAACCCCTGTAGACAGATGACGTGCTTTACTCCGTTCCCCATTCCCTCCTCCAAGAAGAATCCCGAAAGGCAGTTTGCTGGGACCCATGTCTTCTCCATGGCCTTTTGGATGTAGGAATGAGTGTGTTCTTCTTGTCACCCAGAGTGGTGTCTGCTGTGGTGCTGGGCCTTTACGCACCGCAAAACACTCCTGAGTGCAGTCAGTGGCTTGCATACAGATTTTGGCGTTCTCCTTCCCCCTTTCACTCTCTTCCTTCCTTGATGGTCAAGATCTGCAGCCCTGGGGAGCATAAGGAAGGCGACAAGCCACGGGAAGGCGCCACTTTACCTTGGCATCAACATCAAGAAGGCCTGATGTTCAAAAAAAGCCTAGAGCAAGAAGAGCCCAGACTAACCCAGGAGCAATGCTGGAGGCTCCTGGTTGGGAAACTCTTGGCCAGAGCTGATGGCCCTTCCTTCATCAAGCTGCTACCAGACCTCTATGGCCAGTGCAGACATCGGTGCACAGAGAGTCAGGAATACAGAATCACAGGATGGTTTGGGTTGGAAGGGACCTCTGCAGATCATCCAGCCCAACCCACCTGCTAAAGCAGGTTCACCAGAGCAGATCACACAGGAATGTGTCCAGCTGGGTTTGAATGTCTCCAGAGAAGGAGACTCCACAGCCTCTCTGGGCAGCCTGTTCCAGGGCTCTGGCACCTCAAAGTGAAGAAGTTTCTCCTCATATTCAGACGGAAGCTCCTGTGTTTCAGTCTGTGCCCACTGTCGCTCATCCTGTTGTTCAGCACCACTGAAAAGGCTCTGGTCCATCCTCTTGACACCCACCCTTGAGATATTTATAAATATCGAAGAGATCCTCGCTCAGCTTCTGTTCTCCAGGCTGAACAGACCCAGCTCTCTCAGCCTTTCCTCATAAGAAAGATGCTCCAGACCCCTCATCATCTGTATAGCTCTCCTCTAGACCCCCTCCAGTAATTCTTTGTCCTTCTTAAACTGGAGAGCCCAGAACTGTACCAGTACACTGGTTTTCTTCTCTCCCAGCTGCCAAAGCGACTGCCAAAACCAAAGCTACTTGAAGGTGCAGAGGATGGAGAGCAAGAGATATAGACAGAAAGAAGTCAAGGAAAACGCTGTTCAGTTTTCTCAGTGAATTAAAGTGTCAAGCAATAAAAAAGGGATATAGGAGAGCTCTGTGACTCACTTGACTGGCCAAGCTCCTCTGAATCATCACCTCGGGGAGGTGAAAATTAGCACTGCAGGAGCTCAGCAAAAACCCACCTGGCAACCCCACTCACTTTTTAAATGGTGAAGTAAAAGCGTCTGTTGCTTTCAAATTTCCACATCCAAAAGAAGGACAGGGAAGGGAGAGAGGCTCCAGGAACCTGGAGCAACAGAGCACAGTGACAGCGAGGGGGAGAATGCTGAGATTATGCTGCAGATTTCCTTTCTTTAACGGATCCCTTCCTTGCTCACCCCGAGCAAGGCAGCTGGCACGTGGTCTCTGGGAGTGCAGATGGATCAGCAATGTCAGATGTGCAGCTGTGCATATTTAACACACAGGGATCTTATTATCTATTTGCTGGCTGGCCAGCAGCAGGCTGATTTTGGAGGCGACTGCTCACAGTTGTAGAGAGAGAAAAACAGAGAGTAGTCCATGGTCATTAATCTTACACAACAGGCTGCGCAGTGTTAGAGCCAGAACTGCTACTCTCCTGCATCTGTCCCTCCCACCAGCCCTAAATCACTGCTTCTCAACTCCTCTCCATTACCAAGAAGAAAATTGTCTGGGATGGAATGAGATACCACAACAGCACAAAACGGAATGAGATACCACTGCACGGAACGGCTGCTAAAAATTGTTACCGGTTTCAGGTCTCTAACAAGTCTTAGCATTGACTTGCCAGCAGGGAAAAAGGAGAAAAATTGAGAGTTTTGATGCTGGTCACTGTAATTTTCAGGTTGGGAAACAATTTTGGGTTCACAACAAGGCCTTTTATTTGTGGAGGTCTTTTCCAGGATGACTTGATCGGTGTCCGAGGCAGAGATACATTGCACAGACATTCACTCCTCACTAAGCAAAGTCATAAGGTTTTAGGTCTTCATTTAGCAAGGCCCCTAAAACACGTCTGATTTGACGTATGGGCAACTGTCCTACTTGTAGCTCATTTTAAAGTTCAGCCCATCTTTAAGAGCTTTGCTGAACCACAGCCTAAGTGCTTGTGTGAGCTCGAGCCCATGATCACACTCCAGTTTTTCTTTTCCCCTTATCCTGGAGGTAAAACAGGGTGAATCTCCAAATAAGCAACAGAGTTGTCAAGGAGGGGAGACTTGAAGGGACCAAAGTCTTTCTCTGTGTGAAATCCACAGGGAAAAATGTTGTATGAGGTATCTGTTGGGTTCTCTACAGGAATATAACAGTCAGTGGAAATTAACTCATGAACAATAAGTTCTGCCTCTCAATATCAAATAGCAAAATCAACCTGCCATAAGTTCAGTAATTTCAAGCCGACCAAGCTTGTACGCTTTGGGAAGTGTGTTTTAGAAGATACAGCTTCTAAATAACCTGCTTAGTGAGAAGAACACGTTTGTCTGAATGGTAACCGGCCATGTCGGGTTTGCAGTAAATACCTATGCATGCTCAGATGGCACATTTTAAAATAAAGAGCGCTGAATTACAAGACATTTAACTTCACTATGTCAAGGGAAAGGGGTTTTTTCTTTTAACTAACGTGCAACTGGATACAGAAAAAAACATCTCTATGAGGAAACAGCAGCAAGGATGGAGAGACAAGCAAGTATTGTAAAATGGTCACAGTCCTGAAAACACTCCGGGTGTTTTCCAGAATCATTGAAAAGCAGAAATTAGCCACACCTAGAGAAAAACAAAGAAACAAACAAAAATTGATGGGGTGGCAGGCTGGGGAGAAATCAATAATTTAGCAGCTAGAAATGAGATGCTTTCAGTGAAAACAGTACAGAAAAAGAGGAATTCAGAAATTAAAACTGTTTGTAATAGTAGGTGACGCTTTGGACCACTTACAGCTATTTGAACCTTCTCAGTTTTTTAATTGCAAGCTTGTTCCATTACACACAGTATAAAAGTAAAAGCCCAGTCTCCCAGGAAACACAATTCTAATTCTAAAATAAAAACTATTAAACAGAGAGCAAAGTGCAGCAAGAGACTTGGTGGCTGTGAAGAGAGGAGGCCTTAAGCCATGGTCATCCACGGAACAACAGAGCTTTTGTGATTTCCCCCAACTGCCCCCAAAACACCCACCTGCCTTATCCAGACCGACAATCAGCATCGCCAGAAAGGCAGAAGTGACAATAGGTGACAATGTAAGGAAAGTACGATGAGGGAAAGCTTTACTGAACGAAAAACTAGCTTGAAAATAGCAAAAATCAAACTGCAAGGACTTTGTATGGAAACTGTAGCAAGAAAGACGATGAGGGTTTGGAGGGCTCGAAGCAGCCCCTGACAACGGCAGTCTGGCCCACAGGAAAAGCTGCCCTCATTGAAAAGGATGTGATTAAGTAACTCAGACTTTAATGAAAGAGATTACGTTTCACTAAAAAAGGGTAAAGTCTCCGAAAGACTCCTCATCAGCCTATAGAGCACAATGAAGAAGAGGTCAGACTCAAGTGGTACATTAGTCAGATAATACCATCCGAACATCTACTTTCAGCTCACTCTTTCTGATGAAGGCCATGGCCAATAATTACTAATGGATAAGAGAGGTTTATTTGATGGGGACCTGACATTCATTACAGCAGACGCTGGCACGGCTAATTGATCAGAAGGACAGTAAGCGAAGGAGTTAGACTAAAAATAATGCCGTTAATGGAGTGATGTAAATGTGCTATTGGTCAGCATCATTTCATAATTAGGTCACTTAGGGAACCTTTTGGGTCACTGATGGTGGAACAGCAGCCAAAACCACCAAATCCGCCTGCTGTGACAGATGCCCAAGCTACTGTTCCGCACAAGCACTACAGGTGCTTGGGAAGAAACATACCTTACAGCCTATAAATATTTTAGCCATGGCAGATGAATAATAAATTGGTGAGAACAACATAGTGACATGAACTCATGTGAAACTATACCACACACTGTGAACAATATGGCCAACTGCATTAAAGCAGGACATTGTAAAAAACATCCTTAAGAGGTGGTCATCAGTCTTCTGGATCCCGTTTCACGGTTATCTACTATCTGGCCTTGATACAGGCGATGAAAGCAGGAAAATCAGAAATGCCAGCCTTCTGTATGGAGTAGAACTAGAAGATTCTGTTTCCGTCCTATTGCTCATCAGCTGCTAAACTTGCAGGGAGCGAATACAGCAGCACCAGAGCTGATACAGGTGAGGGAATAACGGTGGTGGAAGACGCACATCAGCAAAAGTAACAACGTTCAAATACAAAGCAGAAAATAAAAAAATCAATATCATCCACATATTTTCAACTTTTTCCAAAGAACTAAGCTCACAAATATTAATTTTCACTAAAAAAAATGAAGAAGATTTTTAAATGCCCAAGAACTCTCATCTTCAAACTTGGAGCATGCAGGTAAAATGGAACTTAAACCTGAACCAACCTAGTCCACTTTTATGTTATGAAATCAAATTACTACTAATGAGGTCCTGGCAAAAACAAATCATCCCTGATTTTTCTGTTAAAGAAAGGAATTTCTGAGCCCCAAGGCCTGAGTAAAATAGATCTGAAATTCATATTGCTCTTCTCATCTCAACTTCTTCCAAAGTCAAACCTGAACGTCTATATTCTTACAACAGCCATCACCAATGCCATTAGAACTAAACAACATGTTGGCTCTGAAATGAGACTTAGCCACACACTCTGGGTAAAAAATAATCTTCCTCCCCAACTGGAAAAAAACCCTCCATTGTGCCAAATTGATCACCAATCTGCTTTTTGGCTGTGCCAAAGAGCATACCAAAATGAGTCAGAGCCTTTCCACCGCCTCTGCCTGGCTTTGGATCAAGCTTGTCCCGACCAAAAACAAATGCAAAGAAATGAGCTACAGGTAGATGACAAAGATGTGAAGCAGAGGAACACAATTACAAGGACTTTTCACAAAACGCTAGTTAGGCAAAATGCCTTTTTCTCCGGGTCTCAGATTATAACTCACTGATTTACATCGGAACATTATTTAATTCTATCAGCACCAAATGACTCATCGTATTTTGTCATTTTAATGATTCTTTATATATCCCTGGTTTGATGGGTTAATCATTGCCTATCAGAGTTTACGGCCTCTATCTCCTTTATTGTGTTTTGCCTCCCATCAGCTGTCCAAGGTGATGTGAACTTTGCGCTATTGACTTTTCTCACTCCTCTGGGGAGGTTGTCATGGAGAATCAAGCTATTGACAAATCAACAGCCCACACGCCAAACTCCTTCCTGCACATCATCATCAGGAATGTGGGAACCAGCCAACTTTGGGGCTGTGCAGAACCAAGAATGTTCCACCACATAAAGAAATCCCCAAAATCTACGTATTTGAGTCTGCTCTCATTTAAATCTCTGCAAATCTGGAGAAGAAGAAGGATTTTGTCCTGTAGCTTAACAAAGTCTTTTTAGAACAAGTTCAGGCAGCAAAATTAAGCGAATGAATTTCAGACTTCCTCCGATAGTTTTAATCTTCTCAATAGATATAATTTTTGTTTCCAGAAGCAGTTGCCTTCATTAGGTGTGACTGAGCAAATGAGCAAGGCAGGGATAATTAATACAGTTTTTAACTGCAAGAAGTGATGAATAACAATTATTTTTTAAATGCACTTAATAAATGTTAATTTGCTCCTTTTTCTTCTTATTATTCCAAGTATGGGAACTATTCTTATCATCTAGATAATTAGCCCGTCAAAAATACCACACTTGTGAGTCAGTACAGCATTACTCCTTAATACAGAACCTCCCATTATTATATCAAAGATACAAATTGATATAAAAGATTTCTGCATGACTAAAAAGTACAAAACGATGACTTATTTACTGAGGTGTGACAGCTGGCATGGAGATTTATTCTGGTTCACATTTCAAAGGTTTCCCTCTCCTCTTTGTTGGCCTGATTTGCCAACAACTTTTGTGGATATGGAATTCAATTGCAGCTTCAGTTTGAGTTTGTTGCACTGTGGATTTGTCCAGGGGCAAATGTTATTACCAAGCACGAACTGGGAACTGAAAAGAAATGAAAATAGGTCTCTTAAAGTACCATGAAATATACTTCCTTGTGTTCCTCCTCGAATGTTTTCTCAAATTTTAATGAAAGTGTAATTTCAGAAATGTTTTCTTCCCAAAGCCATTCTGCTGCCAAGTAGTAAAAATAAGTCCAGCTTCTTGTTGTTGCTGTGGTTGTTGTCAGAGCAGATGATGAGCCAGGGAACTTGCACTATATGTTCTATTTCCATTCCCCAATGGAGAGCTTTCGATAAGCTCCTCCAACCGGGGTTATGGAGACAGAGCCAGGAAACGTTGTGGGAGCTGGAGGTAGCGCTGGACAGTCTAGAAAAGCAAAGGAAAAAGCTCCAAATTCAAAAGTAAAGCTTTGCAGATCCAAGTCAACTCCCTCTTTTTTTCAATGGCATAATTACTGCTTGAATTCAGGCTTGCGCTATAAAAGCAGCCAGTTCCATCGCTTCGCTGTCGTGCTGGTTCTGCCAGAGCTCACCCTCTTTCCGGCCTTAAGTCAGCTGCCATCTCGCCCTGTCTCTTGTTTCACATCAAATGATAAATCAGTCAAATGATCAGATCACTTTTTTTCTTTTCTTAATGAACCAAATTTACTTTTTGACAGCTGTGCTCCAGCCCCTCCTCCTCTTTTGCAGATTGCAAATACACTTAAATTATCACTGTTACAATAATGTAAATCCAGTAGGAGTGAGACCCATAAGACCCTGCATCAGCCGAACCTATTAATTAAGCTATGTGGTGCCATGCAGTGAAAACTTAATGCTTGTCATAGTTGCAACCTCTACAAGCATGTGACTTTTAGAATAGGTTTGACTTCAGACACTAAAAATTAGGTGTGCCAAAATAAGACAAGCTGAGCTGGTCACCTTCACCTCCAGAAAAGTCTATGCGGACACAAAAGGTCCTTCTAGAAAAAAAAAGTGTCTAAGATAAGCAGATGACCCATCTCTAAGAGGATTATTATTATTATTGCTATTTCTGTTATTTATTTTTTTAACTCAGTAGCTCCTCCAGAAGAGTCACCAGATGGAGCGGTCAGCATTGCCTGGGAACCCAGTGTCAAATGTGTAAGCAGTAAAGGCACAAGCACAGAGGCCAACTTGTAATTTTCCTTTTTTCATAAAAGAAAAGAGAGCCTCTCTTTAATAAGCAGCTCACCAACTTCCCCTAGTCTTGCTCTCCATCCGTTCCGTATTCATTTATCTTTCCCCATTCCCTTTCTACATTCTTCCACCTTCTTCCTTCCTCTTCTGCTCCCAGATCCACTCCTCATTTGCCAATAATTATCTCCTGCACAAATTTCATCTCTGAATTTATTTGTCAAAACTGAAACAAGCCAGATGCTCCGAAAAATGTTTGAAGAAGTTCTTACATAAATAAGGTAAATTAATAAACAAAGAGTCTGAGCAGGAGAAGGAACTAATAAGCCGCATGACCAACACGGCCTCGAACTCTCTGAACGCATCCATTTGCCCGGACTGATCTCTAAGAAATCCCATGGAATTACCAGGGGAATGTTTTCATGGGACTTCCAGTATCAGTCCCCCGTGCTGCCTCCACTTCTGTTTCTGTGAGCCTCTCCAAGGCCGTGCCCATGTGGCTCCCAAGCTCGCCCCAAACTGACAGCCAAATGGGACTCTGAATTTATGGGAAGGCCTTTGGAAGCAAGAAACTGCTGAAATCCCTGTGAGAAAGTCTGATGTTTTGACATTGGCTTTACTCCTGAACCAGGGAGAAAGAAATCAGAATATCTGCTCCGAGAAAACTCAGCTTTTATTATGTGAACAGGAGTCTCAAGACTCTCTGTGAAAATACAGCTGCAAAAAGAGATCCCCACAGAATCCAGGGGGGTACAATGCAGGAGAGAAGAGAAATGTGAATGACCAAAAGCAACAACCACCGGGAAGTTAAAACAACCAACAGCCCCTTTTAACTCCAAAATCTCTCGGGATGTGCAAGGGTTCGAGCAGAGCCACAAGCTAATGCTGATCTGACCTGAAAAGAAACATGTCACTGCATATAAACAACATTAATACAAAATCAGTTTTTCTTCAGACTCTTCACATAGACTTTTAAAACAGAAAACACAGTTCTCAGATAAATCAGCCCACTAGATAAAGAAATATCACATTTCATAAAATCCCACAATGCCAAGTCACATCTCTAGTTTATGTACAATTTAGAAACAGTCTCCCCAAAGCTGGCAGCCGGGGGGGTTCATGCTGCTGTACGGATTCGGGCAGGATCCAGAGGAAGGGGGATGGAGAGACTCTCCCATTGACTTCACATAACAAGTTGTGGAAGTTTCCAAGCTTCCTAAAAGCTTTCCTTCAAAGGAACATGTGAGCCCTACCTCCCATCCAAGTGACAGTCTCTGACTGACTTCTCTGGGACCTGGTCAGCCCTCGATCGGTGCTCATTTAAAAGAGGGTACGCACAAAGAAAGTATTCAACAGTTTTCTTTCATGTACGAAATAATACACAGTAAAAGACCATCATTACCAAACGGATTCATCTGTCCCTTTCGCTTAGTAGCCAACGCAAATCTAAAGCTTTCATCTTTACCCCCTTGACCTACCCTGTGGGTTTGTCTCTGTCTTACAATTTGGAGAAGAAGAGACCCCTGATTAAGAAGTATGTTGGGACATCGGTCAACAGAGAGCCAAGGGTCTCATTTCCTCCTGCATTAATATCTCGCTAGTGTTAATTGCAGTTATGGGTGAATAGGCAATATTGGAGAACAGAGAATGTGAGTGCTTTGCCATTACTGATTACCTCACATCACACATTGAAAACGAATTTGCTTGTCCTCGGGTCAGAGGAAAAAAAACCCAAAACCTAGGGGGGGAAAAGCCTGTTGTTACTGACAGCTGCTCTTCAAAGGTCAAGGATTACAATAGTCGGAGCGCTGCAGGTCAGGGCTGATGTGAACCGCACAGAGAAACTCTCCTTGCCCTCCCTGCAGCTTGGCTGTAATGAATGTTATGGGTCTCTCTCGCTTAATAAGCTTTGAATTCACATTTAAAAAAAAAAACAAAAAAAAAAGAAAATGAAAAGGCAAATAAAAAATATTTACAATGTAATATCTTCTTTGCACACACCTCTTCCAATCAGGCAGCTATGAAAGCTGTCCTCCTGGCAAGATAAACTATCATTTTTTAACATGGTAGATGGATGCCTTCATACATTTTTAAGCTTGGGACAGGATATATTTTGTGGTTTATTTATAATGACATCAATTACACTTGCTCCAAGGTAATAATTCACTCCTTTATAATTATTTATGAGGTGATTTTTACTTTTTTGAAAGTTTTATGTTTATTGATGTGTTTGGTTAACGAACGCCTAAATGACATGGTCAGTTGCTTTGCAGGATGCTGGAGAACAGCAAAATCAATATGTTCTGCACCTGAGAACAATCTTCTTAGTTTTGTAGTAATGATTCCATGAGCAAAGTCCCAGGAGCCTGGGAGATAATTGCAATTCCACGTAGTCAACGGTCTGCTCAGATCTATATAATCACTGTCTTTAGCTGCTTTATTTTATTTAGTTTTGTCGCGTGTGATCTTTGCCATCAACATCCCTTTCTGTGTGATCTCAACTGGCTGGTTTTTGCCTCCCAACCCCTCCGTTAACTTTCGTTTTCGAGCCTCACCTCTGCTGAATTCAGACCCTGTGCTAAGTAGAGAAAGCAGTTAGTTAAGTAGCTGCTTTCTGCCACTCAATTTATCTTTGTTGATTGCTACCTTTGGAGAACGAAAGTTCATGGGGCTCTGGCTAAACAATAAGAAAAAAAAGAAGACATAATAAGGTTTAGTATCCCCAGCTGAAGATCATTGATTTCTTCAGTTGCTTTAATATGCAGAGTACAGAACACAGACAAGTGTTAATGGAATAATATATTCTACGGCCCTTCTACATGGTGAGTACAGTTGGCTCCTCCAGTCGAGAAGCTGGCAAAGAAATTTGTCTTATAGATGCAAAGGAGAATATATGACGGTATTTCAATCTCCACAGGGGCTTGTGCTCCAGCTGTGGCACAGAGTGGTTTTTGGAAGGGCAGGATCAATTCTTTAGGACCTTTTTAAAGTGGTAATCGTAGCTGTAGTGTATTTGTGAAATGCCTCACCCAGCAAATGCACTGAGGTAATTAATCAGGTGTATTTGTAAATTAGGTTTGAATGCAGAGCACATTAACCAAGATAGAGCTTAAAAGAGTGAATCAGCCAGGAAAGCGTAACCAATTCAATCTGTGATCTCTCGCAGTGTGGTCCTGGACCACTTGTGGTCTCCAAGGCCTCCTTCGATCCTCTGCAGCTCATCCATAAAACCACATCAGGCAGTGAAGTGTACAGTGTGTTCACACACACGAGAGTGCATCTTGTTCCACAGGATCTACGAGGATCCAAAACTGACCTAAAGGGGTTGGGAACCACCGTCTTTCTGCATCGCCACAATGACCCTGTTGCAGGGGGTCTAGCACAGCGTTCAAGCGCAGATGCTTTCAGGGGAAAGAGGATATCTGAGGAGCGAAAGGATTTGGTAGGAAGGATAACTAATGATCAGACTATTTCAATTTGGAGCTCAAGCAGAGACACCCAAAAGAGGGTAAATTTCCACAAACTAAGCACCTGAGAGCTGAAAAACAGATGTCTCAGCTAGACACGTAAACTATCAGGTACTCTCAGCGGTCACATTAGAAAACGCAGCTCTGAGTCCTTTGGTTAATACAAAACAGGCCAAACATCTTCCAAATGGTCCAGTGAAAGCCCCCAAACATACTATTTGGAAAGCTATTAGCTGGTAGCTGACAAAACCAATTCTTCCCCTTCATTTACAAAAATGAAAACTGGCATCATTCTTCTGAGTTTCAAAATAGACCAGTAGTAATGTTAACATGAATAAATCAACCAGGAAGATGTTTGTAAATCTTCATCAGCCCAAGAGATATAGTTACCTGCTATAAAAGAAGATAGCTGACTTTTCTACTTCCATTAACTGTTGCCAAATCTCATAAATGTAAACAGAGAATAAATCCTTTCAGTCACTGAATATGAATATTCTCCTGGGAAAATCCAGCTGGCATCCTGCTTGATTTATGTGCTTTAAAAAAAGCATTTGTTTTATAAGCCCAGGGTGAACCTTAAAATATAAGTTCATGTATAAAAAAAATACTATGGCTCAGGACCTACTTCAGCAAAAAGAATTACATCCTCTTCTTAGCTGCCAATGATTCCCCACGCCGAGAGCAAAGACACATGAACTCAGGGTCACGGCATCTGCTTGGAGGAACCTGTTAAGCTTGGGTATTGAAGCAAAGACCTCCAGCATCACACCCCCTTTCCAAACAGCTACTAATCTTTGCACTGAAATTAGAAGTCTGGAGCCTCAACATTCATCAGATCTGAGCCTACTTGACTTTTCCACAGCCAGAAATAAAAAGAATCAAAAGCCTTCCCGCACGACCCTGTCTTAGCTGCTTCTCATCTGTGTCACTTCAGGTCAAACACCAATTCCCCCAGTTCATACTTCAGAGATGCTCCTAATATCCATCTTCTAACCCTACTCTAACATGTAATACCTTACCCAAATATTCCACATCTGTCCTTGATGAGTAAACTTCAATTCTTAATAAACATTAGCATTACGGGCAAATTTAGGCCAACTACGGAATAGACTGTTCCCCTGGCCACAGAGCGTTTCCTAAGTGTGAGAGGAAAAATATATCCTGCAGCCACTCGTTATTCTTCAATGTCTTTCCTCATTTTAGAGGCCCAAACCAAATAATTTTAAAATGCACATATTTGTTTTCATAGCAAGGCCATATTATTAAGAAAAACATGAATCCAAGGTCTGTTCTTTGGCTGGGGAGGCTGGAGATCCATGAGCTTTGGGTGACAGAAGAGAGTGAGGTCATGCTAAGACAGATTTGAGGGAAACAGTGGATATTAAACTGATTATTTCTCCATGTTTTGTGTCTATGCTTGATTATTTGGTCTAGTAACCTACTCTCAAACTTGAAGATTTTTCTGTATGCATACATACAAACACACACACAATACACACTTGTTCACTATATATGAATGTCCCGTGCCATTTTATTTTCAGTCTTGGGGAAATTGAGAGAACATCGCCAAGCGTGTTCTCAGTTCTACTCTGCAGAGGCCTGAACTAAAATTACGACTGAAAAGCAAATGCAGTGACCTTTAAAGGAATCGAGAAGCAGCTATTTCCAGTACATTACTAAATGCTATATTTTAAAGGTTCTAACCTTATTTGCTACAAGTGTATAATATCAGGAAAACCTTGTGAGTGAAGGTTCTGCATTCATCACATAGCCCAAGTCACTTACAGAAGAGATGGGGAAAGTTATTACTTTCCCCCTTGCAGACATTAAAGTTCAACCCCTTTTCCTGTAGTGTTTTGCAGCATTAAATAAGGTTCAGGGATCACTTCAAGAATTACAGGCTTCCCAACTTAACAAAAATACAGTTTCAAGCAAGCAGCCATAGATGTATCATCAAACAGGGAGAGCAATTTATGAGATCCGCATGTCCTATATGGCTCAAACAAGCTAAGGGGAACCGGGTACTGTTATCTGATATCGCCATAGCATAAACTTTATTGAACAAAATACTCTTTTACGAGAATTATAATAGAAATTGATTTACAAGATACAGTTTAAAAGTAAAAGATAGGATGACAGAAGATGTCATAAACCCTTGTGAGGCCACTCTTAAGCCCAGAGTTTAATTGCATCAAGTGAATAACAAGAGGTGTGTTTGTGTAGTGCTTTATTTAATGTCTCACAGTCAACAGAGACTTTGTGTTTTGATGCTCGGAAAATCATAAAGTGAAATGTTAACTTTGCTTTATTTGTTATTATTGATTGATTTACATTGTGCCTTTTGTATGTGTAATGGTACTCTACACCAAATAAATCAGGGAGCATAAAACCTTCATCACAGCAAATAAAGAATGAAAGCAGGCAGAACCAGAAATGTCAATAAAATGCAAAAGTGGTTACTAAACAAGTGTAGGGCTTATCTGATTTTTATAAATTTTTCTGGAATTAGCTGTATGGGATATTGTGCTGTCAAATATTTCACCAGGTAAGTTCCTAATAAGAAAATACAACATATCAGGTAACAGACAAATGGAAGAGGTGGAAAATGCAAATACTACAAACCAGAGGTACAGTGTGGCTTGCACAATGGAACTTAAATTGAGTCAGGAAACAACACTAAGGACATATGCAAGATCTGAAATTCCTTTAAAAGTACTGTAACATTTATAATCAATAAATCTCTAATAAAATCTGCTACCATTCAGATCTCATCTCTGCTATCCAAGTCCCTGGCTCTGTGAGCTATAGTATGGGTTCAGACATGAACTTACAACTAAGCATATAGTTTATAGAACTACCACTAGATCTTACATGTGAAAATGAGAATAAGTTGGGGGGAAAAAGCACCAAAAATAGTGCACAAACTGTTTTTTCATGTTTAATTTTTGGCCATCCAAAAAATACCGCCATTCATTTCAGTATAACAGGACTGTGGCCTTAAAGAGCCTAAAGAGTTACAGGTCCTGGATGTGCTTTAAAGCAGCGCAGGAAATCACAGGCACAGATATGGTACTTGACCTTTAGTGGTGCAATGAAACCACTAAAATATATGTTTGGCTGCAAAACGCTGAGATCTTCTACCGTGAAACAAAACAGATATTGATTTTTCCTATGCAACTTTTAGTACGATAGTAAGTCAAACACAGTTGGTGCCAGGTGATTCTGGTTGTTTGAGATATCACGCAAAATGTTCAGTAAAAGTCAAGAGCAGTGAGACTTTAGTATTTTGGCAGCTTGGATTTGTGAACTGATTTAAGCAAAGGTGTGGGTTACCTGACTGTGCCAGCAGCGTCTCGTGCTTTACACAAAGTGAAGCTCTGTGGAGAACTACATGTGGCGCAGAATGCTGCTGAGTTCAACAAGCAAGAGGATGAAGTTCTGCTGCATGGATGTGAGAGAACATTTGGAAGAATATAGTTGGATTCCTGAGTTAACCACTAGGCAGGAAACCAAAGGAAGACTTTGAGAGATCCCTGTGTAATGGAGGAGTCCATGCCTCATCAAAAAAAAAACAGTTGCAAATTTCACTTCACATGAGTCTAGAACTTGAAACTTGAGGATTTGACCAACCAGGGTTTTTTTTAATTATCTAACACTACTGAATTAGTTAACCCTGAAATGGGAAGTACAGCAACATATTTTTGACTCTTCAAGAACAAATACTTCTCAAAAATCCTTTCTAAGTAATACCTGATGGCAAAAAATTCTAATGAGAAACAACTTCATACACCAAATACTTTTCTGCATTTCTGCAACCTAAACCATGGAGCTGATTTTTACAGACAGATAGATAAGCAAGGGCAGATTAGCCTTGGTAACTTTGGATATGAGTCTGCAAAGCTGCTTCTCCCAGCCCACCACAGGTCAAAGCGGCTGAAGGCACACAGTGCTCTATGGTATATCCTGCGTGTTCTCCTGCTCTATGATCCTACTTTAAACACAGAGAACTCGGTAACTTCACCACTGGTTGTTGTTGAAATACTTGAGATCATGGACGTCTCAATGGAAACAGCAGGAACTGTCAGATTTAAAGTGATTTTCAATCTATCCACGGAGCTCCGTACATTTAAAATTTGTAATTAAAATCCACAGACAATAGGTCTCCTATTCTTAGTGACCTTTCAGAGGTCACTATACAGTCTAGGGATACTTGTGGACTCTGTGCAGAAATCCAGGGCTAGTCATTGCTTCTGTGCACATGTTTTAATAGAATCATAGAATGTCCTGAGTTGGAAGGGACCCACAAAGGTCATCAAGTCCAACTTCTGTCCCTGTATATGACAATCCCTAAATTCACACCACGTGTCTTTAGGTATTGTCCAGTCTCTTCTTGAAGAGTGACGGACTTGGGGCTGTGACACCTCCCTGGGGAGGTGTCCCTCCCTGTTTCAGTGTTCCACTACTACTAGTTCTACTTCCTAGTAGTAGGAAGAGGCTTCTCCAAAGGCATATCAATCCAACTCCAAACTGAGCTATCCACACTGCTTACTTGGAGTACCCAAGCACTGGGCAGAGGTTACGTCCTTAACAGAGGTGGTCTAGGCTGTTTTGTAAATGCATCTCCCTGTTGCCTACCAAAGACCTTGAGTTGTTGCTGCTTCTCCAAGTTGGAGCTTTTCAAGACTACCAAGTCTATGGAGGGAGGGAGGGCTCCTGTTCTTCAAATGAGGGGAGCAACATCAGCATTGATGACCCAACTTTGGATACTCGACATCTAGTCCTTCAGCCGACTCTGACAGGAGTGTGTGGGTAGCAAGAGTAGAGAGTCAGCCCCGCTGAACGCTGTTAGGAACTGCAGCTGGGTTCCTCCCAGCTAAATCTGCCTCGTCCACAAATGACCACCAGAACATGAAAAAAATAGACAACTTGCCATGCCTTAAGTGAAAAAATATGACTGAACAAATCCCGAACATAAGACTTTGTGCCTAATTAGTTAAATCCCCTTAAGACACAAAAAGAAATGGCTAAAAGGGCTCTCGGCAATTTGTAATAAGATGCTTAGATAATGCGCTCACTATCAAGGGAAGTTTCCAGTTTCGCTGTACTCCGTTTTTTAACATCTTGGCAAAGACCTTTTTCTCCCTCTCATGCTGAAGACCTCCCATTGACACTGTAACATTAGCCTGGGAGCAGCTGGTGACTATTTCTGATGAATGGCAGGTGAGACAGTTTTTCACACCAAACCAACACGCACGCAAAACTGAATTCTCCGTCCTCTTTTGCTTCGTTTCGTAGTTTAAAAGAAGCCCAAGACAAGGCGGTTTGGCACAGTTAAGTGTTCACCTTACACAACCACATTGGTTACAACTTGGGGTTCCAGGAGGGCATCGGTGGCCAACACGGGCCAGATGGGTGTCTGAGCACGATAATCCACAAACAGATGAAAAGAAATCTCTTCTGGAGCTGACCCAGAATGAAATGGGCTTTCTCCATACAATGAAAAAGCAAAAATCACTCAAAAGGGATAATTTTGCATTTCTCTCCACATCTGATTTTCAGCAGGGTTTTACTGTTTTGATTTTATTTTTGCCTTTTTATTATTTAATGTACTTAATTTAGCTCTGAAACTTCATTTCAGAATAAGAAATCTTATAGAATTCAGCTTTTTCAGTCGTTTTTTGTATAAATAGTTTAACTTGTTTTAAAACTGCGAATAAACCGATTGAACAACTGTCGCCTGCTCCCTATCCACCAACACAAGACATGTTAGAAAGCCCTGCGTTGGACTTTATATCCCAACCTTTAATCAATGGATAGATTTAAACCAGACTATTTTGGGGGCTGGCTGAGGACTGACTGCTCAGTCTATCATTTTGGGTGTGTCGGTGGCTGCTCCTGATTTCTGTACATGAAGAATGCAAACGCCAGAAATGAGTAGGCTCAGTTGACTCAGGTTTTACAGAAATCAAGGGCATTCAGAAACAACCAGGACTGCCCCCTCCCTCATCCTTTTTTCTTTTTTAAAGTCCATCAAAATACATTTTTACATCGCTTTAGCTTTTCTTTTTGTGCCAAGTTCCAGCACTAAACTTTCTTTATTAAACTGACATTTTGCAAGTAGTTAGTCCTGAAAATTGACTAAGCCCTTTTGGTATTAGAAAAATCATTCTGGAGGCAGCTGAAATATTAAATGAAACCAAAAAATTGCTAATGGAACGGCAGGAAATCTGATTAATTTCTTTTTTCTTTTCTTCAGAGCAATGCTGATGAAGCAAGATAGCCATTTTATTCAGCAATGAGGTAATTTGTTTGGCAAAAATACAAACTACCTGAATCTGGGCTGAAAATCTAAACCGTGCTTTAGCTGAAGTTCAGAAATACTATTTACGTTCACTTGAATTGTGTTTTCGTATTCCCGCTCTAATTATGACGGATCGGCACCCATACCAAATCAGGAGCAGCCAAGAGGTGGATGAGAAACTTGAAGAACAGCGAAGTTCTGCCCGAAGCAAAGAGGGTGATTCATTTGGAAGGAGTTTTTCTGAGAAATCAACATTCCAACAGAGTTACCTGGCAGTTCAGGGCAATTAGATTGGATATCTGAAACTGCAGCCAAGTTACCGGTCCCGCGAATTAATTTTATTATGGTCTCTTTGGTTAACTAAGCTCACCCTGAGAATCAAGGTTTTTAAGTGAATTTGGAAGTGGAATTTAAAGAGAGCTTTTCAAAGCAAGTATTAAATATGCATAGTCTATGGATATACCACCTTAGAATACTTGTAGGAAGACTGGGAACATAATGCATGCAAAGCCACATAAAGATGGTGAAGATCTTTCTTCTCTGGCCTTTCTGCAATCTTATGAAAAGTTATAAGTGTGTAGTTGCACACGCAAAGCAGGTAGGCAGGTGCTCCACACACCCGGAGCATACAGTCATGCACTTTTGTATTATAGCTAAATACACCACACTGAAGTGTCTGCACTTCACCAAAGTGCCTAAATCAGATAGGCAATACCAAAAAAACAACTCAATGCACACAAAAGCCAAGCTGCCCTCCCTCTGTTTATCACTACCGAGCCTAGGAGGAGTCTACATTAATGAAAATCTCATTTAAAACTTTATTTAAGCATTTGTATTTCCAAGGGATGAAAGCAGGTTTTATGCACGTATTATTATGTAGACTCAAAGGCAAAGCCATTTTTGCAAAAACTTTCTTATTGTCATGAGTTTTGCTAATCCCAAGGTTAAAGAAGACAATCTCAGAACATTAGTTTATCTGATAATGTGTAAACCCTTGCCTGCTACTGTAAGGCTTTGTTCCTATTTCTGAAGCAAGAAAGAACATGCTGGTTGTGAAGGGAAAATGAGATTATACCAAACGGAACAAAAACTAGAAGTGAGAGCAAACCCAACCAATTGAGAGCATCGCTGCAAGCTTACTATTATTACAGATAATAGTTTCACCTCATAAACCGTGTTTTCATTATGTTTCTGATAAAACTACATTTGGAAAAGGACTGTTTTCTTGCCCTGCTTTGAGAGGATTTTGCTTACCGGTTGGGTTGGGCAGCAGCATTACATGAATTTCGGCAACATGTAGATCTAATAAAGCAAGCTGCAGAACAAAATACCAAAGATACATATGTGCCTTCTGCCCTTTAAATCACAGTAGTTAAAACAAAACACAAAACAACCAACAAGTCAAGGCGCTCAGCTCTGCAGGCTGGTACAGCCCGGAATCATTAATCTCTCCAAGTGGCCAGCTCAGTGTAGTTTCCACAATGTCATCGGACATCGCAGTCCGTGTCCACATCCAGGAACGTACGCTGATCTGAGAACTCTTGATTTAATACATGTTGCCACACTGCCCTTGACCTCAGAAGGACTTTGAAGTTTTCTGGCTGGAGATGAAAGTTACAGTATGTGTGGCAGAGCTGGGCTGGAGAGTAAGAAAGAATTGCTAACTCAACAACTTGTTAAAACACATACTTCCAGAACCTTTTTTTTATTATTATTTATTTTTTTTTAAGCTAATAAACACACTATATCCAGAATTTCAGTCCTCTTGTTCAGATTGATTAGATGAGAGATGAATGTGAACAGACAGATAGATTAAATCAAGAGTTACGGGTAAATTATTTCCAGTCCTCCAGCTCTGTCCTGATGGAATCCATTTCCTCGTCCTCCTTCAGGATTTCTGCTGGACCGTGGCCTATAAAGCTTCAATCCCTGTGTGCATCACCAGGTAATGAGTGGCAATTAGATGCGAGCTGAGGATATCTTCCCAGAGAGGGCTTTATTCTTTGGAAGTCGTTAAGAGGAGACCAGATTCAGAAGCTACTTGTTGGATGTGTTACTTTCCAAAAGAATACAGAACTTGCACAGGCGTTTGATATAGTGTGACCCAATCTGTGTGAAAAAACAAGAGGGATGAGACCCCCCCTGAGATTATTTGCCTCCCTGTCGTATGTTCATGCTGCCTGGACCCAAAGCAGACATCTGTTGGACAGCTTAGTCATGTTGTAAAAAGGCCAGATGTAATTAAAGTGTGTACTCGTTTCTTGCCAATCAAAAGCAACCGAAAAGAAAAAGAAATAAAAAGAGCATAAGACCAGAACAGATCACAGGTTTCTCTTTCTCATAAAGGATCACATTTTCCTGAGCAGAAGCCTCAGGCTTCAGTCTGCTGGGCAGAGATTCTCCCATAGGCAGGCAGGCTTTTAATAGAAACAAACAAACAAACCTTGCCAGATCTCTCTTTGGACCTCAAAAGGTATTTTGCTTTCATACCAGCAAAACCCATAATCAGCTCTTGATACTGCTCTGTGCCTGGAGAACGTTACATTTACACAGACAAATAAGGGGACATGAACAGTTTTTTAATTCATCTGAGACAAGGCTGAACAAGGTTTGATGACCCTGACGCTGGGCATCTAATTTTGAATTGCTCTGACTTCAGATAAGGAGTCGTCAAGTAGAGACAAAAACCAATTAAGATCACCTTGTGAATCAAAGAGCTTGTAGGAAAAAACAACCCAAACCAACCCACACCATCATAGGTTTTTCATATCTAGATTGAATGAACTAGAAGTTATGGGCATAAATCACCATCTCAGAGATTCAGGTTGGACACCAGCAACAAGTTTCTGATTGTAAGAGTCTAGACTCGAATTAGATCACCTGGGAAGAACGGCACATGAGGAAGCATTCAGCACCAGGGATTTGTAAGAATAAGTTCAACAAGCATCTATCCCGGAAAGCTAAAATAGTCCTGCTCTGGGCAGAAGACTGGATCAGATGATGTAGCTATTTGGGTGACTTTCATCCCCAAGATCGTGAAGTTGATCCTGAAGTTCACGTTGAATCAAAGTGTTTGCTTTGCCTGCACCTCCTAGGAATTGATTCTGTGATAATCGTTAACCCTTTTCCAAGTAATCAGTATCCTTTAGGTTCACAGCAAGAGTTCAGCACTACCAGAAGAGTGTAATAACCTATAAGTAACAAAACACTGTAAAATTGCCAATTAAGATAATAGAATGCCATCCTAAGGACTCCCCTACCAATTAGAAAAGCTCAGCAAACTTCAAGTTAAGCAAAATCATTTGGCCATCTTGCTAAAATGTGTTATGATTTATGGTATTCAAGCACAGGAAACACCAGAGAAACTTTTTTCCTCCCATGCCAGTCAGCAAATTGGTTTGTAAATTACAATTATTTACTCCACGATGTGCTGGAAGCACTTCACCAAAACACCTCCACACCATCACAGGTTTGCAAAACAGATTTTCAGGAACTGAAGTACGGGCAGACATCTGGGCTGCATGATTCTCCACACCATGATGCTGGTATCACTCCTCTGAGTCCAGTATCAGGACTAAACCCTTCAGCAGGATCCAAGAACGTACCAAGTGCACGTTAGCAACTCCACTACCTTTTATTTTTTTCCCCATTTATTTCTGAAACTATTCTCAACCTGTTCCTAGTCAGAACTGTTCCTTACTGCTGGAAATCTATTCACCATTTTACCCAGTGTTTCCTATTAATTAGCTCTAGGCAGCTCCCTCCTCAGTACCTTATATAGACCAAAGTTGTTTTTCGAGGCTCGCCAGCTGTCTGCACTGACCAGGTAAAGGGGACAGAGCTGGAATTTAGGCCACCTACATATGGCTGCTTTCTGCTGGGTTGTTCACATTGATATAAATAAGGAGGAAAAAATCTCTTTCACAGACATGTACGCATTCAGCGACTATTAAGAGAAGTCGTACCAGCATAAGATGATTGAATAATCTGCTTAAAATTACAAGCAGGACCAACTACTTATGGTTTCCTTTCACTGTTCTGCTAAAGGGCTCTGTTCACTTTACAGGTGCTGACAGGTTGTTTGATGAGATTTTCCAGTTCAAGGGATGAACAAAAGCAAATATTAAATCCAAAAGTGAAGGAACTATTTTCATCCTGTTCTTTTGTACTTCAAAAAGTCATAGTTCTGCTTCCCTCTTCCCACTTGCTCTATCTTGGTTAATATGCCTTAGGTCATTTAGAGCAGTTAAACCATCTTGAAATGCTAGCGAACTGATCCAAAAAGTTATTTTTCACACCTAATTAATATGAATGTTTAGGAAGAGGAGGGTTTTTTTAAATCTGCATTATTAAAAGCAGACATGTTGGATCAGATATGGGCTTTACAGAATCACTGAGGGAGGACACACTGTATCCACATCAGCCACCAAAAGTGTACACGTGTAAATCCAGGCTGGTTGTCCAGGCTGCCCACAGCCAGCAGAGAGGGACAGGTATCTTCAGGGTAGGGTTCAACCCATCCTGAAGTCACTGTGAGGTCAAGACAGATGAATCACTCCATGCAAGTGATCACTTCTGTCCCACCAACTCCAGACAGAGTCCATGAGGTTAAAGACCACGAATTCCTAAGTGGTTAATGTATGTTAGATAAGAAAAAAATCTCCATAGAAACTCAAAAGTCAACCCCAAATGGAAGCCAATCTTTTGAATCAGATGTTCTCTTTTTTCTTCTGGGATCAAAGCTGCCAGACTAATCCTTCCATTAACATTTCTTCTGCTAGACCTTCTTGTGTTACAGGTCCAGAAACTTAACACCCTACCAAAACATTCTTGCAAGTTTTTTCAGCTCTTCCAAAAAAAAAGTCACAGGACTTTCCTGACAAACTGTCATCTTGATTGTTTCCTACTTTTGGGAGGAGAGACACAAATTTATCTCTGCTCAACTCCTGAGTTATTTTAGGCTTAGCCATCCATTTAACTGTGGGAAAGTTTGCAAAGTATACGGCTGATAAAGCTTTAGCATCACCACCAAGTCATATTGTGACACTAAACATTGTTTTGTCTATTTATGTATCCAGGCTTTCCCCCATGATAAAGTGACTTTTCTTTTTTAAACAAAGGTGCAATTTAACTGCTTAGGATTTGGGTGCGTTGGTTTTTTTTGTGGGTCCCCCACCCACTTTCTGTTTCATTTGGTCATACAGCACATGCATTATCATGTTTTGACATCACCAAATTTCGCACTGGCCAGACTTACTATGTTTGTGCTTTCTAGTCACATCTGTGCTTTTCCTTTGGTGCATTTCTATCACCTGGTTTAGTCTAAGAACTGTCACCTAGATGGGCATCGCTCTGAATTCAGAGTTCCACAAAAACTGCAGGAAGAGATGACAGATCCAATGGGGCAGTTACGGTTGAAATGGCAAATTTCATAGTTTGTCATAGACTAATGGAAGCTGAAAACAAACACAAGCAAAATCATCCTGATTGCTCTAAGTGGCCTTTTTGCTGCCATCTAACAAATGTTAACAATGCAGCACAAGGCATTTCACTCAGAGCTGCAATTTCAAGCTTTAAAACTATGAAGCCATTGTGACATTTTAGAGGTTTGGGCTTTAAAACTGATTTTCACATTTTATTTGCCTGGATGCATGGTGATGAAAGATCTGACAATATCTCCATGACCTCAGTCTGCCACATTTCACAGCAAAATACACCAGCACTGTGTTTTCACAGTAGACAAAGGACCAAACGTTTCTTATGGGCTTTATGATAGAAGTGTAGATTTTACTATATGATTTAAGATTTTATACAGCTTAGTCGAGCCACATAAAATATTCCTCTAGAAGACTAAATTTTTAGTCAGTCTTCATACTCTTTTTAGACCTGGTTTCATCTCACAGCACTTTTCTTTCAGTCCCTTCTCTGACACGACCGCATCTTTTGGAAACAATGGTAACCTACACGGAAAGCAGCACAGTATGGGGTCTTAATAAAAGAATTAAGCAATCCATCACCATCTCCTTAAGCTTATATTCTGCAGTTCTTAATCCTGGCATTCCTGTGGCTTCTCTAAATGCTTCTCCAAGACATCGGAACATATCCAAGCAAAAGCCTCCATTCCTCCCACACCCTGGCACAGCACAGCCCCCCAATTCTCCTCTACTATACATACGACAATCTGGCAAGTAGGTTTCTAAATTGGTTATATCAGTCAAATGTGCCCATTTCTCAGATACAAACTGGATATAAACTACTTTACTGATATGTATTATACAGACAAATATTCCAAATGAGATGTCAAAGGCTCAGCTACTTGTCTTATGAAAACAAATCTCGTCATTCCCATTTCTCATATGCAGTCCAACCCAAAATAGTACAGTGGTTAATAATCCTTCCTGAATTCAGTTACAGAAGTCCATTATGATTCACACATTATTATCATTATTTACGCTGAAGGAAAATTAAAATACAGAAAAGCAATTAGCACTCAGAAAAACGCCTGAGCGAGGAAAAGACCTTAGCTCCATTTAGTCCATAGTCTAATCTTTAACTAATTGGTTGCACTCCCTCAGTTAAATCTCATCTAAAAGCCTTAAACACTGAGGCAGACAATTCCATTTTAATCAGAATCAAAATCTTCTGAACTTTGTAGTCCATTTATTGGCAGCTTACAACATCTTTGGATTTGTGTACCTCCAAAATCTACAGTCACGCAACTCTCCTATAACCATAAGAAAGTTAGAATTGGGTCTAATCTCAGTGGTCAACAGCACAATGTCTGGATGGACACCAGTGACAAGTGGTGTCCCTCAGGGGTCCGCACGGGGATCGAGTGCACCCTCAGCAAGTTTGCAGATGACACCAAGCTGGGTGGTGCAGCTAACACAACTGAGGGATGAGATGCCATCCAGAGGGACCTGGACAAGCTCGAGAAGTGGGCCTATGCAAACATCATGAGGTTCAACAAACAAGACCAGGTGCAAGGTCCTGCACCTGGGTTGGAGCAACCCCAGTATCAATACAGGCTGGGGATGAAGGGATGGAGAGCAGCCCTGCAGAGGACGACTTGGGGGTGCTGGCGGATGAAATATTGGACATGAGCCGGCAATGTGCGCTTGCAGCCCAGAAGGCCAATTATATCTTGGGCCGCATCAAAAGCAGTGTGGCCAGCAGGTCAGGGAGGTGATTCTGCCCCTCTGCTCTGCTCTGGTGAGACCCACCTGGAGTCCTGTGTCCAGCTCTGGTTCCTCAGCACAGGACAGACACGGACCTGTTGGAGAGGGGCCAGAGGAGCCACAGAAATGATCGGAGGCTGGAGCAGCTCTGCTGGGAGGACAGGCTGAGAGAGTAGGGGTTGTTCAGCCTGGAGAAGGGAAGGCTCTGGGGAGACATTATTGCAGCCTTTCAGTGCTTAAAAGGGGCCTGTAAGAAAGATGGGGACAGATTTTTCAGCAGGGTGTGTTACAACACGACAAGAAGTGATGGTTTTAAACTAAAGGAGGGGAGATTCAGGCTACACATGAGGAAGAAATGCTTTACACTGAGGGTGGTGAAACACTGTCCCAGGTTGCCCAGAGAGGTGGTAGATGCCCCGTCTCTGGGGACATCCCAGGCCAGGCTGGACGGGGCTCTGAGCAACCTGATCTGGTGAAGATGTCCCTGCTCATGGCAGGGGTTGGAGCTTTGAAGGTCCTTCCAACCCAAACTATTCTATGATTCCGTGATTCCATAATGGAAAGAATTTTCTGAGGATGGGCCACTCCATCCTACGACAAATGGGAGAGGTGAAATATGCCTTCTGGCAGTTCTTGTTCTCCTCCATTAGCTGAGGAGTGAACACACACTTGCACAGAGCAGACTTGGACACACAATTTTAAAAGGCTCCGGTCCCATAAAACAAGTCTGTGGAAATCAAGGAGAACAAGCTTATATTCTCAAGAACTGATCTCGCCCACCAAGTTGAATGTAAATCCTCTGTGTAAGTTTACAGAGAAAAAATTCTTTATGATCTCAGATTTTAGGGTCACATTGAGGTACTTCTGGAAATGTTTGAGAAAGGAACTCTTCCTGTGTGCAATTTTGTGACTTAAATTTGCTTCCACTTTGAAAAACACGTAATCTGTCTTCCCTCCTGTCATACTAAAAATGTATTACTCCACAAATCTTGAAACAGGTACGTTTTTTAGGCTTGCTCCTATCATTGTCTAGGGTAAGAAGGAGAAAAGATGATTCGATTCTGTACTGATAAATATAATGAAATAAGAGATGACAGCAGAGAATTTCATTGTTGGCTTCCCAAATGGTCTCTGATGTCTAACCAAATGAAAAAAAGGACTTACATGTGGCAAGCCTCTCTTTATTTCACAACCACTACACAGAGTATCTGTGGCAAGATTCTAATAAACAAGCAGTTTAAGGTGCCTTCTGGTGGTTAGGTACTGCAGAAAGCCTGCACCAGACCTACGTGTTAAGCCTGGACTTAGGAGAAGCCAGAGCTACCTTTTATCCATCAAAAAATCACCTTTACTACAAATCATTTTGGTTCTCAATACTGAGGTTCATTACGAAAAAATACTAAAAAAACTCCACACCTGCATCAATAATTCATATTGACCAATTTCAAATACATACTCACATGCAAGACCTATAATCTCACATACCTAAATAGAGAACTAGCACCTAAACAGATAGTGTGGTTTACCTATTACACAGAGTACAAAATAAACTCATTTATTTAGAGTAAAAAAAAATACTCTGATAAAAGAGAATGTTTCTCACCAGACGGTCTCTTTTAAAATGAGTTATTTAAATATCAGAAGTACCATATGGAAAAAATACATTAAAATAACCCATCCAGCGGCCAGCTCAGTTTTTGTTCCTTAATGAAGTATGCATTTGGTATTACTCCCTGAGATTAATGGATTTAGTCTATTACACATAGTCTACAGAGCATGAGGCAGTCTTAACAATCCTTTCTCCAGCTCCTAGGTACTTGTGGTCCATGAAATCTCTACGTCAGCCAGTTCCAATCCCACAACAATCTCAATTTTTATTTACCTATTTTGACATTTTTTGCAAAACTCCCTTTCTCCTCTTATTTGAAAAGAATAAGTGATGACCCCCGATTTCTACAGTGATGTGTCTTTCCAAGCCCTGCAATATCTTTACCCTGTGCGCTCAGAGATTCCTTCACATAACGAAGAGAACAGCCCACAACAAAAGATTTCATATCCACATGGTAGACAGAATCTCTGCCTATCACCTCCCCTCTGTTTTCTCTGGTTTTCCACCTGCACAGGCTACTCTCACCCATGAATTCAGATCCCACGCACACTGCTGATCTGCTCCCCTACCTTTGTGGTGCACATCACGTTATAGGATTTAGCCAAACCATCGGCTGGACTGGAGTGGAGGAGTAAGAGCAAAACCATTTCTTTTTTCCTTAAGTCTCCATTTATTACAGTTCTCAGTGCCTGCAGCAGAGGAGCAGCTACACAATCCCAGGGATATGCTATACAAGACAACACCAGAGCCTGGACCCACCACTTCAGTTCCTGCCCAACCGCAGTCGCGGAGTAGCGGAAAAATCTTGGCGCATTTATCCAGCAGCCAGACCCGGCTTTGCTGAATTTGATGGCAAAGTTTCCCCTGACTTCACCACATCGGGATTGATGTGACACTGCAGCTACCAGTGCTGTTACTGCCAAAGTTACGTTAAACACGCGTGTGTATGCACACATAAAAGCCTAAAATAATTTGCTATAAACCGCTAGAAAAGTTCCACCCACCCAACAACCATCCTCTGCCCATTCCAGCCACAGGTTGCTGCTGTTTTTTCACTGAATTAACTCCAAGCGTTTAAAAGAAAGAACATTTCAATATGTTTTTCTGACAAGTAAGAAATTAACTGCATACCAGGAGCTATTGAATTCAGCTTTAATAGTATCAATAAACATTTCTGATTAAATTATGAAATTGATTTTATAATTTTGACCATTATGTTTTTACATCAATATCATCATATGACAGCAAATGTAGTTACTGCTTCCTTATTGATCTTAGACATGGCACTCCAAAGTACTCATTTGACTGTATTACAAAATCAAACTTGATTTCCTGTGGTACTGTGGTAACTTTTGGTCATGACTTGATAATAACCAGTAATAAATGAATTCTTGAGTTATTAAAAGGTATGTTTTGCTCTCAGAAGCCCAGGCACAGCCCTGCTGCAGGCTTTTAGCAGTTTCAGGGCAAGTTTCAGCACTTGAATGTTGCTACTCCTTAATGTCAAATAATAATCCCTCCTCTTTCTCTTGATGAGCCATCTATCAGGTTCCTTGTGAGCTATCTAAACACTATTTATTAACGAGAAGGAACAAAGTGCTATTTATAATGCTCATTCAAGCAATCCAACAAAAACTCGGAGTTTCTGTAGCTTGGGAGCATTACTCTTGATCTCGCCCTCCCCTCTGTCAGGATAATAGTTATGTGTTGGGCCACTCCATCTCTCCGTAAGGTTTAATGTTCTGTTAAGAGAATGCATAATTCACAAGGACCACTGTTGCTCTGATACATGCATAATAGTAAATCAAAGGTGTAATGTGCTGGATATTTATGTCTCAGGGTTAAGAACAAGTCTGATCAGATTAAAGAAATTTCAGTACTGGGGCTTTTTTGGCTGCTGTAAATTTTTCCACAGGCCCTCCCATGTCTGAACCTTTCTGGGTTGAAGGACCACAAGGCATCTTCATTGACACAAACTGCCATCATGGAAGAGGAGCGGCGAGTTGAGACCTTATGCTGTTTTGTCAGTTTGCACTTCTTTAATGGATCTGGGGGTCTGCTGCTCTGTTACCCTAAGGTGTCTTTTCCATACAGTCATGTTTCTTCCTCCCTAACTATATATGTATGTATATAAATGTAACTAAGCCCCCAGGTTTTGTGGGTTGAGGAAAGGGGAGGGAGGGCTCAGTTAGAACTCGCTCTCTTAGCTCTCTTGCAAGATTATTCCCCAATATTCACAAAAATATTTAGGCCATTGACAAGTATTTGCCTTGACAAGCCCATGGAGAACTTGATACACTCTTGTCTGCCTCAGATAAACTGTTCCCTGAAACAAGACGTCAGCAGAGCACGAGAAGTTGTTTCACCTTGCTTTGATTAAAAAACATACAATTGGTAAGCTGCTTAAAAAAAATATGTAATGCCTATGGGAATGATTGATTTATACAGTTTTCATTAAATTAGTCACAGCAGAGATAGGAAAAGCGTTGACTCCATGTAATGATTATGGGCCCTGTAACTGCTGCTACACCATAGCCACAACATCCTATAAAGTAACCCATAGTATGGTCTGGTGGTGACCAGGGGTATCAGTATTTTGTTAATTCAGTTTATGCTGATGCTCCTTTTACTTCCTATCCTGCCCTGTACAAGGTCTGATGATGTATTTAAGCAGAAAGTGCCTCTGCAGGTCACCTACCAGAATCGGGGTACATCAAGTCGGGGGTTTGGTGCAATGGAGCTTGCTGCCCAACACAAAAGATTTGTGTGTGGCCTTTCAGCTCTGAGCCCTTTCACCAGAAGAGCTTCCCCAAATCTTTAAAACAAATAGGCCAAGTTTCACTTGTCCGACATTTTCTCCGAAGTCCCTTTTTGTCTTTCCTGACCACTTTTCCAAAACTACACCTTTACCTTGCAAAAGCTTCAACACTTCACTCAGGATTCTGTTCAGAAGTATAAAAATGCCATATATCCACGAGATACTTTTGGCTGGAATCAAGGCAATAGCTCTGCTGGAGTCAATAAACTTGTTGATTTATCACCAGCTCAGGACGCAGCTTCAGTTGCAGGTCCATGTGTCTTCACTGAGCCACCCCCATGCTACACTGGGGCTCTTAAGTCAACAACCTGACACCTGAAATCTCCCGGGGGGCTCTTGATCCTATATAAGGCAGCAGCACCCTAACTGTATCACCACAACATGGCAAGAGGGGGAAAGGATGCTCAAGGTACAAGCAGCAATTCAACACCAAACTCTCACTGCAAGTGAAATAAACCATTAGTCTACGCGGAGGTGAAAAAAAAATCCCTCAAAGGTTCTTCAGCCTTCTTTGTGAAATATTAAAAAACAAGTGTTTCCCACTATCTCCCAAAACACTTTGCCTGACAGAGGTTAAGATAACAGCATACACTTAGAAAGGTTCTCCTTTTAAAATTTAGCCTATTTATTCTTACAAGTACTTACACTGATGAGCATCCTTCCTCTGCAGAAGTAACTGATGGGTGCCATGAGTAAAGACGTGAGTCATCTCACCTCATTGTAGTTAACTAAACGCTGAGCATCCCATCTTAGGTAATTATCTGTGCTGCTTTGTCAGAGAGCAATGCCTTCAGAACGTAAATCATCCCACCATGGGATGAATCACTGGAGAAAGAGGGAATTTCAGTGACTGGCAAACTAAAAACTAAATTCTAGTCAGCTAAAATTAGGCGAAGTTAACTGCACCCTAATATATAACTTGCCTAATATCTCACACTCAAAAAAAAACCAAACAAAAAAGCTTGCAGCAGAATGGAAGAAGCTCTTTTCTCCAGTTCACACTGCTACTTGAACCATCAGGATATTTCTTCCTTGCTGCTGAGCCACCCTGCCTCTGTGTCTATTCAGCATTTATCAAGAAGAGAAGGTTTGCAGAGGCTCAGTGCACAAGGTGATAAAATCGGCAATGTTGACTCAGATCTGGATTCTGAGCTCTGGTCATTAGTTGTCACTGGCTTTCCATTTTCAAACCAGTTTTCCCTCATAAAGTGCTAAAAGGCCTCACTGCCTCAACAAGTCAGGACATTGGGTACCTCACAGCCCCCTGTTCCTGGGCCAAGAGATGCTCGTACTGCTGGCAGCCAGAATTCATCAGATCATGAATGAGATATTTTGGTCTTCAGTCTCCATTCCTCTCAGTCCTCCCAAGCACACAATCAGGGTAAGTAAGCACACAGCTAAAGAACATAAAATAGATTTTGGGACAGACTGCATAAGCTCTGAATACTTCCATTTCCAGGAGCTACGAACAGAAGCCTCATTATTACCAGTATATCTCCGATGCAGAAGTAGGAAAGAAAAAAGAAGTCTAAAGTTCTCTTCCCGGGTTAGCTGAGGTTAAACAGGTGTTTTTGGTAAGGATTGCAGTTACATTTTGATTACACTAGCCCACATTCTTACATCACATAATGCAACATGATATACCCAAATGGATCCGTCAGTGCCAAACTGGGGCCCCCAGCTTGATGTTGTTCTAATTGTGTTTTTCATTAATCCCTGTGACCTCTGCAAAGCATCACCAACCAAATACAGGCTCTCAATGCTGACTCTTGGGTTTTCTTTCGGGGGTATTTTTTGCACCTTCTTTTCACTTCTCGATGAAGCAAAGTAAAAGCAAAAAGGGGTTTTCAAATTCAGCTGTGAACATTATGTCTGAGATTTGTCTGAACAAAAATACGTCTAAGGAACCAGCTTATTGCAGCTGGATAGCGTGTCTTCTCTAGTAACCTGATCTAGTCTCCAAAATGAAAACTCTTCACTTCTTTAGAAGACTTTGGACCCAGCCTCTGCTACAGGAATGCATGAGGCAATGTATGCTGCTTTATAAAGAACTAATATTAAAGGGGAGGCTGGGGGGAGAGGCCAATTCTTGATCTCATCCTGGAGCCACTCCACACACTTCAAATATGGCCAAATTCTGTCTCCAACCACACCCTGGAAACCTCATTTCCTTTATTAGGGTTGCAATGGCTCTGTCTGGGGGGAGAAATTGACCCAGGGGACCTGATTCTTTCCTGGCAGGAGCTCATCACCTCAGGAACTGGGGCTCTCCAGGGCCTTGGACTTGGGGGGCGTCAGAGATTTCTATGGGATTACATCTAGGACACTGATGGTCACTGGCATCTCCTTACATTTTGTGCAGAGGAATCGTGTATTTCACTAGAAAACACAGGTCTGAAGTAGAGCACAAACAGCAGAGGCTTCAACTTGGAGAAGCTTTGCTGGCAACACAGGAGTAGCACAGCTACTATGTGGTTTGCCTGCTTCGCAGCTCTGTAGGTTTATTTTCAGACACTCTGGAAAGCCTTTAACAGATGTGCATTATTATGCACAGCAATAACTACTGTCTATTAAAATAAGCTGCTCAAGAGGGGAGGAGAGAAATGATGCACCTGTTTATGCACCTTTCCATCTACCGCTGTTTCTTTGCTGAAAAACAACCACTGATTTATGTATAAAAGGAAAAGGCTTTGAAGATTTTCGTGCGGCAGCTGGTGTCCGTTCTGGGCACTCGGTCTGTCTCCCAGGCACACGCTTTTAAATTCACCTCTGAATTTTTCTGCAGCTGGTTGGAGGCACCACACCAATGGCTGAGGCACACGGGATGTATTTTCTGTAGCCTGCTCACTCCTGTTCTATCACTTGCTAAGTTCCAGCACAGCTTTTCTAGTATCTCCTTCATAATGGCCTATTTCCCCCTGACAAGGAGCTATTACATACAGTAGCCTTTTCCTTCCTCAGCATTTTTCAGAGGATTCCCAATTTCCCTCATTCATTTCAGATAAGGTCTTTTCTTCTGCACTTGTTGAGATGAGAGCTGCTACATCGTCACCCATTTGATCATTCTAAGTCTCATTTCAGAATATGAGGTGAAACCCAAACCACTGAGAAAACAATGGGTATTTACCATTAAGTTCTATGCTCTCAAGATTTCTCCATTATGATTATGAGGTAGCAAGAGGAAGAAGTTCTGTCCCAACTTTGACGTAAACGATAGAAAATGAGTTACTTCTGGGAGAAAAGCTACACTTCCGTGCAGTCCCGTTTGTGCATCACAAATGCATTGCAGGAATACGTGCGGACCCCATTTAGATGACAGGGGGGAAGGACCAGTGGCCACACCACTCTCTCTCGAACCCTGGGAGCTGCTCTAACCAAGGCCATGGCAGAAAACCATGCTCTTGCTGGATAAGGGGGCTGCAGCTTCATTGCCTTCCACCTGCAAAGCTGTTGGACCAGCCCTCGCCAGGAGATTCCCCAGACTCAAGAAGGTGAATGGACCCATGGGAGAACCATCGACAGAGAAAGCAGGGGATGCAGCAGGTCATCAGGATGGAAAACTAGGCAGCTGCCACAGCCAAAGTGACTATCTTAGGATTATTTAGGGTTCAGGAAACAGCTTTGCTGCAGGAAAGGAAAAGCACAGAACCAGCTCCCCTTCCCATCCCTACAGAACAGGAGTCTGTCCATCACGCACACTGTCCTGCGCCCTGTTTTCTGGACAAACCACTGTCCAGCAGATCGGCACTGGTGATGTAGACGGACAGACAGAACTCAAAACCTAATCCATCAGTATGGTAAACAACCTGGAAACACAGTATAAAACCAGCACATATACAGGCTTTTCACATTTCCCTCATCTTCCTTTTCTCTGCCATATGATGGACAAAGAAGGAAATCCCACACTGGCAGCATGAACACAAAGCTCTAGTATCAGCAGGACTATTTAAGGAGCCAGGCTCAGGAAGGGTGTCAGAATAAGACTCAATCTGGATTTATTATTTCATACTGTTTCCAGATACTTTTCTATTTCATCCACAACAGATTATTCCTGACACTTTTAGAGGGCCCCTGGCCCATTTGCTTATTGGTCTGATCTTTACTAGCAATGAAACTAGAAGCCTTTGCTTACTCGACTTCTGGAGAGTTAAGAGGATACCCTTTTATATTATTCACTGAAATTGCTTCTTGGCTAAAATATTCTCCTGTCAGTGTTTTTCATGTGTTCAGCAACATCTGCAGGATGTGGAAAGAACAGAAACAAACCAGATGTTGCAAAAAGGTAGTGACACTGAGAAACATAATTATTACAATATCTTGTTCTTTTTTTTTTGTCCATCTTATGCCTTCATACATCAGTAACCTTTACTGCTGAAACAGAGACTGACTCATCTAAGTTCTCTCTAAACAGATTTACAATCATTTGTAAAAATTGACATATACCCCCCCCATTAAAGCCAAATTTCCTTTAGCAATTTCAGAGGAAAATAGATTAAGGGAATGTGGATATTTATCTCGGCCATCAACATTTATTCATTTAGGTAATTATCACTTCATTATGCTGTCAGGGAGAGCATGCGGGGCAATTCACCAGTGATGAACCAAACGCCACACAAGTCCTCCACCTCTCGTGCGAGACCGGGGTGCCAGCTCGCGCCCTTACCAAGTGTTTTTGTCACAGGGACGTGACAAGGGCCGGGGGCCCAAACCGGTACAAGCGGAATCTCCTGCATCAGGCAGACAAACAACCACAGCCTGATCCAACAGCGCCCCCAAAAGCAAAACCCACCGACAGAAGGACACCCCGACACCCTCCCGGCACTGCGGCCTACAGCTCCACAAACTAGCGATTTTCTTTTAAAAGCCATTTACTCTGTTAGAAGAACTGGTAAAATAAAAAGCATTTCAGCCTTCTGAAAACCTACCACAGTGCAAAAGCCAGGAGAGTCTCTATCAGATTGGGAAAATTTTCCAGTTATTTTAACTCAGACTTCAGGAATTTCGTAGGGGGATCAGAAGACCTGCAAGCTCTGCCAAATTCTGAGGGAACAAAGGATAACTAGATTAATATATAAATCTTATTAACTAAAATGTAGCTGAATACAGTCATTTGTTATCAAAGTCTTTCAATTGTTTAACAAATTGCAACATTTTGGTCTCAAGGGCTCCCTGCCAAGTTGAGGCCTAATTAAGGTGGTTGGAAATGAATAGTGTTCTAATTAGTTTAATTACAATATGATGAATTATCAAACTAATTTTTAAAAACAATGCGCAATTAGCCTTTTAGCATTCAAACCCCATTTTTTCCAAAACAGGAAATGAAGCGGAACATACTTGTTTTTATGAGGCTGAACCCCTCCCAGCCAGGAGCACCCGAGGCCGCAGGGGGCCATGCTGCTCCCCTCGCCCTCCATGACTGGGGCAGCGACTCCAATGCCTTTGGTGACACCTATGGAAAGCGTGTTCTTCAATCCAGAACTGACCTGATGCTCCTATTCAGATTACAGAACCACAGGATGGTTGTGGTTGGAAGGGACCTCTGGAGATCATCCAGTCCAACCCACCTGCTAAAGCAGCTTCACCAGAGCAGATCACACAGGAATGTGTCCAGGTGGGTTTGAATGTCTCCAGAGAAGGAGACTCCACAGCCTCTCTGGGCAGCCTGTTCCAGGGCTCTGGCACCTCACAGTAAAGAAGTTTCTCCTCATATTCAGATGGAACCTCCTGTGTTTGAGTCTGTGCCCACTGTCGCTCATCCTGTTGTTCAGCACCACTGAAAAGACTCTGGTCCATCCTCTTGCCACCCACCCTTGAGATATTTATCAACATTGATGAAATCTTCTCTCAGCTTCTCTTCTCCAGGCTGAACACACCCAGCCCTCTCAGCCTTTCTTTGTAAGAAAGATGCTCCAGACCCCTCACCATCCTTTGTAGTGCACCACTGGACTCCCTCCAGTAATTCCAAATTCCCAACCTGGAGTCTTCCCTATTCTGTCACTTAATTGGGGTTGCACAGAAAATCCTGTTCTGTGAGCGGCCATACTGGCTTGGTGAGGTTTTTTAATGTTACATTTCAAAGCAATGAATGAGCAAATTCATCCGCCTGCGAATCATCAAAGTATACAAATTCCTACCCGCAGCACATAGGGAAGCATTATGTCTGTAACCATCCATTCTGTGCTCTATAATGCCAATTGCACAAACATTATTTTCCATTCTTCTGAGCACGTTTGCTTTACAAGACTATTTTCTGCCTCTGGCTACCAATCCCACTGCGACACAATCCCAGACAGCAAACCTTTCCAGAAGCACACTTGCACCTGCATAACCTCAGTAATGTTGCACCCTTGCAAGCGAAAGCACCATCTGGTCCTACCGTAGAGTGGTTCATTACCGGAGGAGTGGCCAAAGGTCGCCACCTTTCATTAGCACTGCCAGGTATATAAGTAGAGTTTGGCTCAATTACAGCACAGCTCATTGCTGAGCAATAGAAGAGGACATATTAAAAATATAGGTGCCCATTGAATGGAAGGAAGGAACAAAGAAGTTCACTCTAATGACATGAATCCTTTAACAAATAATCAGGTTAAAAATGATCCACTTGGTATTTTGATAAGAATGGATTTTCTCATCCTGTGAACCAGAAAGAAAATGTGGCAGTAAAATAGCTTTCGGCATGACTTAATTATCCCCAGCAAGACTTAGGAGCCTGCTCTAGCAAAGCACTTAAATGCACGCCGAACTTTAAGCACATGGGCATTCTCAAGGGACTATTCATATACCTAGAGATAAGCATATGCTTAAGTGCTCTGGCAAGACACCCATCAATTTGGAGTCCCTCATCAGGGCTTGGAGTCACAACTAACACACGTGGCAAATGTGACAGCGTTTGAGATGTCCTGTCCACCTGGGCGCTCACCAAGTCCCCACAGTCCAGACTATTGAAGTGTTTCCCAATAAATGAAAATCAATCACCGTTTCCTCGCTTCCTGACTGGTATGGAGAAAGAGGATTTAAATAGGTGCATACATCTGTAGATTAAATCAGTTTACTGGAGGGAACCAAAACGAAGAGATGAAGCTGCCATATGTTTCTGCTTGTGCTGAAGCTAGTGGTCATGCTTGTTTTTCCTGGAAATTTGTTCCACAAGCTTAGTCCAGCTATTGCCAGAGCCTTCATTTATTTGTCAGCAGTGGCAAGGATCCAGCAGATGAGCCTCTTGTAAGAAAAAAGGACTGCAGAGAACGCTGACCTCTCAAGTAACTATGGGCAAAGCTACCAAAGGCTCTGGGGGAAGGTGTCTGACCAAAATCTGCATGCTGAGGAGCCACTCTGGGCTGTATAAGGGCATATTGCTACAAGGACGTGGTGATTTTTATTGCAGAAACTTAAAGACTAGGCACTGCTGCTCAAACAGTAGCTGCTGGAGTCTTGCTGCCGTCCCCTGGGACTGATTGTCACCTTGCCAGTTGCAACTACAGGCACCCAGCACCACGAGGCTGCCCAGGAGAGCTGGAGATTATCGATCAGCCCAAGGGTCTGTGCTTTTGATAGAGAGGATACAGAATAAACAGTCTTCTGAAGAATTCCTATGCTCTTTTTTGCCTCATTCTTAAGGGAAATGGAGAGCTGGCTCTGTACCTTCTTACCAGTTTTCCCAGTTAATTTTTGCAAGGCCACAGCTATAGGGAAGAGGAGGACTGGGAGGTGGTGAGCCAGGCTGGGTCTGTTTGGTCACGACCAGGGATGCATTCGGTGAGCCAAGTGTTTGAAACAGGTGCATTGCCAGCTGTGCAAGCTTACGAGAACTGTAGAAAACACTAAGAACGGCAGCAAAATAATTTCTGGCAATAAAGAGGTTAACACGAAACAGTAGGTATGAAGATAACTTGAACCCATCATTAAAGAAATTCAGTTATTTAGTCAATTTTACTTATTTACAGGCTAGAAGATTAATGAGCTCAAATACAAACTGAGACAGTAATTAGGTTTCAAAAACATACTATAACACAATCAATCATTGCTTGGGAGTATAATGACATTAGGGTAGAGCCCTCTTTCAGCTGAAGTTATTAGCATGTGATTGGTGAAGACTGGACTTGAAGAGAGAGTCTACCCCAGGGTCCTGTAATAAAATGAAAGAGGAATCTTAAATAAGGAGAAACTATGTCTTTGACCCTTTGTCCTTTGCCTGTAGATGTAGAGATACTGTATTTGGGATTTAGGGCTCTGTAACAGGACTTTGGGGAATGATGGCATTTCAAAAGACAGTTGGTATTTTACTTTAAACAAGACTTTACTTGAGACCTAATACGACGCAGGCGGTATGTATGTGTCCTCTAATCTGGTCTTTGAGGCTATTAGCAGCTCCTTTCCAAGGCATTTCAGATCTCAAAAGCTTTGCAAATACATCAACTTAGAAAAGGAGCTCAAAATGTTACGGAACACAAAGTGGGAGAAAGGGTGACAATGTAATGTAAAGAAAGGGAAACGAGGAACTGTAGAAAAGCAAAGTTCTCAATTATTGTTGCTAAAGCGTTATTTGCTAGTGAATTGCACAAGCAGCTCTTATATACTCTCACTGCAAGGACTCTGGAAAAATGTCCCTTAAATCCAGCGTTGGTCAGGTTCACAAAGAAAGAGGGGATATGGCTTTTAAGATTGAAGCCAAATGTTGAAGTCAGGGTTTTATGCACGTATCAGCTTAATCCAGACTCCACAGAAATCAGTGGTAATTCTCCCACTGATTTGAATAGGAGAAAAGTTACAGCAGTGTGTGTAATTTTTCAAATTCCAGTTAAGTGGCTAAAAATCAGACACTTCAGGCAAAGGTTTTCAAAAGAGGCCATGGCATTTTCTCACATTCTCTAAAATGCCTTTGAAAATCATATCCTGAAACAATGTTTCCGCAGCTAAATAGAACTGGCCTAATTTTCAGAGATACTGAGTAATCCCAGACTTGATTAATTTCAATACTCATCAGCACTTAAAACCGGACTACTTCCTTTGATATATCTACATATAGGGTTAAGCACCTAAGTGCCCAAGATTGAAAAATGTCAGCCTTAACACCCCCCTACTCTGCTCATGCATATCCAAGTAAATACACACTTCCACAAATAACTTGTGCATCACCACCACATCCAAAATGAAATCATCATCATTCCCTTCACCTCAAGGGCTCGATGGCACAGCCCCTGCATTTCACTCCTAGCGTCATTCTCTACAGACATCTAGTTGCTATTATTTATTCACTGTGGCATTCTCAGCTATCCCAATTCCCTAATGAACAATTGAAATGGATTGCAATAAAGACGTGACACACAGGAATAAGAAGCTGAAATGTATTTTCCAGCTTCAACCTCCTAACCTGAGGGAAGGTTATGGTGGTTGACATGGCTGGGGTCAACAGCAATCGGTTCTAGTGGTTACTGTCATGTAGATATTCTGAATACTTTGGATGGCATTTCAGAGCAATCCTACTGGTTGATAAATCAAACGCAGAAGAACCTTAACTCTAAATGTAAATAATCTCAAAATGGAGGAAAAAAACAAAAACAAAACCACGTAAGTAAAACTATATTTCAAAGCAAGAGTGCGAAAACATAACAAGATGCAGCTCAAGTCAATACAATCAATCCTGATAACAAGAGCGGTCAATGCAATTACATTTTATAAAATCAATGTATCCTTCTACTATGAAAAGCAGGCAAGGAAGGAAATGAACCAAGATCCCCCTCTCCATTAGCAAGTGACAATTACAGTTTCACCAAACACAGCTACACAAGGAGCAGAGCAAGTGTAAGAACCTGAACCCTTTGCAAAGGAACCAGCACCATGTAAAACCTTCAGTCCGAAGGACAAGTTTTACCTGGCTGCTCTCTGATCCTTTGCAAGTAAATTCATTTTCACCCACTGCTAGATAAATGAAATTCTTCCAGCAATGTTTTTTCTGAATCTAAGCTACTGAACCTCCCTTATTTCCCCACTCATGAGAGAACTACAAATGCGATGTATGACATTAAATCAAGCTGTGTGATTATGACTGCCCAGGTAAACAGAACTTCTGTGCTATTTTTCACCTTTCCATATCAATTTAGGGCGCAAAAAAGCCTGGATGGAAAAACTGACTGTGTCATTTGCCCATGTGAAAATTCTTTTCAGTTGACCAGAAGTGAATTTAAGGGGTTTGCAAAAATCCATTAATACGTCCCGTTGTTTGGTATTAAGAATCTTTAACATGTTCAACTTCCCACCTTGCCCCCTCCCCTGGGAGAAACTCCTACCGAAGTCAGCACACACTCTGCCCATGGAAAGCCTGAAGGACGAGGCTCTCAAGACAGTAATTCTCAGGTGGGAATTTTAGATTTTACATTAATTAGGCTCCCTGCCCTGAGTGAAATGATGCTTCTCTTATCAAACACTATTGCCAACCTCAGCCCTGTGACAGAGGCTGAATGATGAAAGCAGGCAAAGGAGCCTTTCTGAGGACCCTCCTTAATTAAGAAGCTAGTTTGAGGTTGGAGAGTACGTGACGATCTTGTGATGGATGTTTGAAACTGGACCGCAACAAGGAAGGTGTAGTGGTCACGCAGGGTGAGGTTAGAGATTTGCTCCACCTAACCATGGGTATCTAATCATGGGGTGTTAAGCCTTTAACCCTTCTTCATGGGAGCCTTTTTCTCCAGAAACAACAGAAGAACTTTGGCTGCTAGACAAGGTACCAGAGGTAGGTGCCACCATCAGCCCACATGACTTGCCCTGCAAGGATACGTTGCAATGTGTGTGCATGTCAGATTGAAGGAGAAAACCTCTTTTTAGCAGGTCCTGGGTAGTATTCTCTGCCATCAGGCTTTGCACACACCCCTTTCACCTTCTCTCCAGCATCTGTTTGGACATCTGTCCAAAATGGAGACGTCATTAATTTCATGCAGGGTTGCAAATTGGTTTTAGCTATAGCACCCTTCTGCAAAAGGTAGCTGATCATCATTGTCTGTAAGTGATGAAAGAGAACGACAGTTTTACCAAACAAAACCGGAAAATACTACTTTGTTTTGCACTATCCCAAGCAACAACACTGCAAACATAGTGCCAGCAAATCATCTATTTTCCATTTAACTAGTACAAAAGAATTGCAGATACAGTTATTGCTGTTACATTATGCGCTTGCATGTCGGAGAGAGAGGAACGCGTAGTTTTGCTGCATTTTTCTTTTTCCTCTTACGGAACACATTCAGTCTTAAAACTCCTTTCTCTTGGAGGAGAAAGCTGCATTTATTATTTCCTGATATTTCCAGCTTAGCAACTACTCATCTGTAGTTTTTTCATCACCAGTGTTTTAAATGTGTATGACCAGCCTCAAGCAGTCACACAATGACAAAAGTATTTGCGGATCCCTGATTTGTTACCTGCATACTTTCCTTGTAGCCTTTTCTCACCAGTTTTAAAGTGTCTCAGGAAATCTCCACGGGATTCCATGGATCAGATAACATGAAAGGGTCTGTAAACCTGACATATGTTGAATTGCAGACTACTACACACAAAACAGTAATCCCTAGGCATCTTCTGGATAATCCATAAAGCCGCATACTCTATCCTGGAGACAGTTATGGCATGATCTAACTTAATTTATTGAGAAAAAAAAATGAAAGAAAGCAATTATAAATATTAGAGAGAAGGAAACAAAGTTGGAGTACACCTTGCAATCCCATTATTTAATATTCACCAAAACTATACTGAGCATTTAGTAAAGACAGGAGTTCTTCGAGACTTAAGCACGATTTAATGACTTTCATAAGAAGGAATACTGCTCACTCACCAGGAACAAAAGATAATTGCTAAATAAGAACAGCTTGGGTAGACTTTCAGAGAAGCTGCTGAGGAAGCTGAGCAGCAAAGCACAATCTATGTAGCCCACATCACAAGATGGAAAACCAGCTATTATGCTGAACAGCTTGAGGGTCCCACCACCACTACTGTGGGGTGATGCTACTGCTAACTATTGTGTGACTGTCCAGAGAAATGAAACTGGAATGGGTCTTCTCATCTAAATTCCAGGGGTTCTGGAAAAACACTACTATGTGCATTCAATTAGAGACAGAATTCTTCTTGGCCATCACAGTTACCTACTTGAGATGAAATGAACTATTACTTACTAAAGAACGCAGCTGACTAGACCACAAATGCATTCAGCTGCAGCAAAAGAAGCTGAAGGTACTCAACTCCAAGCAGGTAATACTCTGATGTAAGATTTGGGCCATGGGCTATAACACAGCCAAAGCCTCTGAACCTGCTTGGCTTCACAAAAATAGCTCATAAACCAGACACAGCAACAGGCCTAAAAGCCAGGTCTTCAAGAACCGACTTGAACAAGCAAAAGTCCCAGTAGCTTTCGGCAATTGAAATCTCTCATGATTGCTACAGCTGGGTTCAGCTTCATGGTCTCAGCAAGACCTTCGAAAATGATGAGGGTTTGAGATCGAGCCAAGCTTCTTGTCAGCGCTTCATACTTCAAGGCATTTGTATTTATAATTCTTGTTACTTAGCACAACAGATCCTAGCATGACAAATCCTAGAAAACTGTTATGCTGGGGTCTTCGTTTTCAGGATTTGCACCAGAGCTTAACTAAATTAGAAAGTATTTGTATGGCATCTCCATTCAAGCTGCTGGTTGATGTTTTATGTTTTAACATTTTAAGTAAAGTTTATTATGACAAGTCAGTGAAAGTGCTTTTAGTAGGTCAATAAATCATGGACCTATCATATCACTGGGTGACAGCAATGAAGCATAGAAGGAAATTTGATATTATTCCAACAAAACAGCAAATACAGCTACTTCCAGCTTAGCTGCAAAGCCACATCAGCCTGTTGATTGTGAGCTGAAGAGGTATATAATCATATTTGGGGGAAAAAAGGCAAGGCCTTTGTAGATTTTTATGCGTTTGGAGTTTCTAAAACTCTCTTATGGAAAAAAAAGATATATTTATTTAATCTAAAATGGTCCTCTGGATGCCCACCATGGAGTCTGTTCTATAATTACCTAACACGGACGAGTGGGTATGGGACAGGGAAAAAACACAAAGCAGATGAAAAAAAGAAGATAAAAAAGATTTCCGAGAGACTGAATTCAGTTTTGGCATCTCTCCAACCATATGGAAATTGAAGGGATGTTAAAAAAAATCCTAAGACAGGATGCACAGGACAAGGGTAGGAAGTTTCCCTCGTTATTAGTGTCAGAAGAGGAAAAACAAATGAAAAAAAGCACAGCTTTTTATATACAAGACAGCAGCACACCTGTCCAACCAGGGTGGGTGCCCAACCTTCAGGAGGAACAACAACAACCCAGTTGCACTTTGAAATTTTTGATACGTGATCAGACACGTATGAGAAGTCTCACTTAGCCACAAGGCAGAGTTTGAAGAAAATTTTGCAGGGGAAAACTGTTCTTACCCTCGTCCATTCCTCAGTGCTTTCAGTGGCCTGGCCGAGGTTTTGGCAGCAAGAGCAGCTGGTCATGGCCTGGTGAAGCAATCACTCGGTATCTGCCCTTGCGTCTGGACTCCACGGCTGCAGTGGAACAGATATTACATGACGGAAGGACTCACGGCTGGAAGGCATCGGGGAGACCCATGTTGAAACCAAGTGTCTAGTTAAAATTAGACTGGAGAATCTACCGTTGTGTTCTCCTCAAATGTAAAGGGTAGGAACATGTGTGTTCGTTCTGGATGCCGTTTCTTTTTTGACTGTAAATCAAGGGATTTAACAAACACAAAGCTCTTTGCGAGAAGACTGTTACACTTAAAACCTGATAAAATATCCGTGGATTCCCCTGCCGTTGGCACTAACCACTGGATCTGTTATGCACCACAATGGTATTTCACATGAGATCTGTAAAACTTGAGAAAACTTGGGAAAAGCATCTTAATCCCCTTTTGCCTTTTCTCAGGAGCTGAGCCCCTCAATCACTTGCAGCTGCTGTCCTCTTCTAAGGAAGAGAAATATACCCCACAGTTTTAAAAGTGAATCAGAAGGTAGAAGGTATGATGAGTGTGTGAAGGAAGGAAAAAGATAACTAGATATCAAATCTAGGCCTCTAGAGACACCCAATTTGTTATTACTGCAACCTTTTCAGTCTATGAATGAGATCCATTTGGCGTTGTAGAAGGCATTATAGCACGTGAACAGGTTCAGCTGCTGTGGCAAGACCTTCCAGGGCAATACCCAAAATCAAAATGCCATCTGCAAAGGTCTGTCACTGGGACTGCACATGAGATGTAATAACCCAATATTCTGAAGGTGACTATGGCTTTGGGGACTATTACATGTGGGGCATGTGCAAACAAACTGTCTAGGTACACTTACGAAAGACAGGCAGTGATGCTTGCTTAGCATCCGGGGAGAGACGGTGAGCTGAATCAAGGACAGAACTGGAAAACCGGCTGCAGAAGCTGCTCTTGATGTCCCAGTTGAAAGGCTGGGCCAATGAACTGGTCCTACAGACTCACATGGTAGTCCCACATCTCAGCAACCTTGGGCAGATCACTTTGTTACCCTCTCTCTGCTCCCTTAGATAGCCCTGCCCTTTTGAAGTGTAAGTTCATGAGGGTGCATTATCATAGGCACTCAGTTTTAAAGCTACTGACTGTCTTCTGTGGAGGACAGGACTATAGCACATTATCTCCGATAACTCTTCGCACTCCAGTTGTACCTTCAGTCTTTTCTGCGGGTGCAGAGTCCTATTCTCCAAAATACTGCACACAGGAAAAAAAAAAAAGGGACATTTCTAGTCTTTTTAAGACCTTCTCGGTATCTGAAACACAGAAGAAGATGATCTATTATCACATACCCTCCTTTGCACATTAAAGCACTGTTCATGTGACTTGCAGATTCAGGTCTGAATGGAAAGGCCGCTAAACTTCAATGTAATGAGGTTTACAATTAATGACTAAGCAGGAAAACTAAGCCTCCAGACTTCTAAGAAAATAGTAGCTGGATGATCTGAACTTTTGTTTTACCAAGACAAAACCAAGGAAGAATGGCAGGTAGAAAAAGATGAATGTGCACCGTTAATATCGAGTAAGTGCAGTAGTAGTGAAAAAGGTGTTTACAGTGAATCACATGATTCAAAGGGATTAATTATAATTAAGAAATAAGCACAATTCTGTATAAAATATGGGGTCCAGCAGTGTAAAGATCAGAGGACAAAGTTGGTGTAAAATATGATAAGAAAGGCAAAGACGGAAAATGGAGCAGAGTGAGATCCCAGCAGGGGTTAAGATAAATAAGACATTTTTTAAGTACATACAGAAGGACAGGGCAGTGAAGGAGACAGAAGGGCCTCTTAAAAATGGCAAGGGTAATTTATTGACACAAGTACTAAGGGCATTGTTTAAGGGGAAAAAAAATAACCCAAATGAATTCTTCGCCTGAGTGTGCAGAGAGAAGAGGGGACAGGTGCCAGAAAGAGACATAAATTTCCCAGAGGAGAAAGAGAAATGCTTAAAGAAATTAAGATCATATCGGTGATGGTGATCAAGAAACTGGAATGCTGGAAAACTGATTAAAAAAATGCTGGAACAAACATGATGCATCCCAAAAGTCTAAGGGAGAGGGGAAGAAATACTGCAGAGACAGAACCTGGAAAGCACTTGGCGGGAAGCCGTATGCACCGGCAGAAATCTGACACTACGCTACCATATGGTTAAAGCTAAATTCAGGTTGTGGATGCCACCCAGCAAGCTGGTATTTTTGCTTCAAAGACCTTTTGGTAGTAAAGGAAATTTTACTAGCAATAAAAAGGCCAGCCTTCTTTGCTTCCTTCTTGCTTGCCCGGTTTCCTTTCCACCACCTGCTTTTTGCAACGCTAGCCCGTGACACAAAGGGTGCCGCAAGGGAATGTTCCTGAGGAGCTGTGTGGTCACTGGTTCCCCACAGTGCATCCCAAACTCCCTGTTGCATCTGCAGTACTTGGTACCACCCCATGTGCACTTGTGCTTTTAAACCGAGGTTTTTAAACAGTTCTGGAAAATAGAAGCCTTAACAAAGTCATAGGGAACCCACATTAAATTGCAAAATTGGTGACCTCAGTCCTTAAAAGCTACAGACCTAAAGGACTTAGCTCCCTGTAAGCATGTGCCTATTCCACTGACGCCAATAGAATTGCTCAGGAACATCCAAGTCCATGTGCTGCTGCTCCAGTAAAGAGGCGGTAATTAAACTGGACCTACAGCATGTATATCGTACAAATGGAAAGAGCTAGCAGGGCAGCAGAAGGACTAACACTGGAGGGAGATGGTGTCAATGACATGCACTTAAGCAAAGACAGAGTCAGGCCTTAAAAGAATTTGTGGGGAATTTGGCTACACTAAGAATAGACGGTACTTGGAGCAGCAATGGGCAGCTGCTGTTCGTAGAAGTTTAGAATGGCTACTCTAAACTTAGTGCGCTAGTATTCAAGGGTGGTAAATACTGAAGGATATGCACAGATGCTACCAGGAGAAAAAATACATATATATTGCTGATTGAAGAGTGTGATCAGGCAAGGTGCTGAGTGCCAGTTCCTCCAAGGAGCTACACTGCTCTGTATCTATATAATCTCAGTCTCTACAGGCTTCCTTCTGCTCCCAGCAATGAGATATCAGAGCTCTGCACCACAGAGGAGCATTTTTCATCACGTAGGATTATATGTGCATGGCCTAATCCCACTTACATCAAGGGCAGCTCCAAGAGTTGGTATGGGCTTTCAATGAGCACATGCAGTCCCATCATCTACAGCATTTCCCCAAGTTACCACCCAGTAAATGGCTTTAATCTGCTGGGGATGGCTTTGATAACACTTCCAATCGGCACATTAACTAGGGCCATGAAAGTAAAATGGGTTGATGCCAAGCGCGATTGGACGTATCAGATATTTATGGTGCGGGTGCAGGGAGGACGACAGGGAGAATTCAGCTACACGGTGTGAAACCTCAGCGCTCAGCGGCCAGGGCCTGGGCTCCCTGCTCCTCGGGTGAAACTCTGCCCAGCAATCACTCAGCGACCTTTGCAGACAGTAATGACATGCCTAAAATAAATAGAAGTGCAGCTGAGAAATTTGGGACAAGGCAGAAATAAGAGCAGAAGCTGTAACTCTTTGGAAGATTTATAATTTATGACCGTTCCATGGCATGAGTTCAACTGTGACCTCTCAGCTGGCAGCTGTCTTTATGCTGCTTTCTCCTTCCACCTGCCTAGTGAGAAAACAGCCACCGTCTCTGTGAGCGTGGATAAATCTGTCACACTGACTTACACAATGAACTCTCTGGAGGGAGACTGAAGTAGCCCAGAGAATAAATCTAGCCCTCAGAAACAGTAGCAAGGTTGTCCAAGTTTACAGCATCTCCTTTTAACCCCTTTGGTGTGGACCTTAGTGGCTATAATTATAACTGGCACTGTCTGACACGCTGAAGCCGGGAATCCTCTTCAACGTGATGGATGTCTCACTCAGGACAAGTCAGAGGCGGACAAAAAAAGCATCCGGGACAGGCCAGTGATGCAATACGCAGCTCTCATCTTACGTGGATGCCCTGGCCTTTAAAGCTTTTGCCAAGGACATCCAGGTGGGCAAAACAGTTTTACAAGAGAAAAATGTCTTGCTGAAGTGCTCAGATCACAAGGACAAAGCACTGAATTAGATCATTAGATTTTAAGGCCGAAAAGGCATGATTAGTTTAGACGGATTAACGGGCTCCTTCCACTCCTGCTACCCTTCTGATGGGAACATGGCAGACATGAAATTGATGCTGAACCTCACCCATGCCAGAAAGACATCATCCTCTAATAAAACACCTCTGAGGCAAAGCATCTTCAGATGCTCCAGCAAAGGACTTTAACAAAACCAAATGGCTGGCTGTGAGCAGCGAAAACAGTTTGTAAAATAAGCTAATGTTGGTTAAAATGAATAGTGTAAAAACCCAAAGATCAGAGATTACTTTTTGTTCATGGTTAAGAATTCATGTCTAAATAGCTTACAAGGGCTTTGGACTGTGATAGATGGTTAAGTCATTCTAACAGGTAGTCAATTAATTGCCCATCACTGTAGCTTACCTTGAACACCTCCTGCAGATGTGCTTGGACACCTTTCAAACATATTTACAACATGCCTGTGACATCTGTTGAGCCACAGAGAAATAGGACCTTAGTACAAACGTGAGGAAACTGCAGTATCATACAACACGACAGCCAGGACCAACGTGAACAACACCAACTCCTCTCTGGACAAGCCAGTTATTCTCACCAGACAGTTTTATTCCTACAGTTTCTTTCTCCTGTAGCTCTAGTTCGCCTCTGAGCTTGATAGACTCTCATGAAGCCATCCCAAGACACCTGCAAGGCCACATTCACTTCATCATATTGTGGCTTTGCTCTGGAGGAAGCAATGAATGGTGGAACAAGCAGGTAAAGAGATGGTCCTGCACCCACCAGCCCTACTGAAAAGGCTGCTTGCAGGATTATTTGTATTCTCCTTCCAGGCCCTTAAGAGTGCACTGCGACCGCTCTATGTTATTCTCATCACTCTACTGTTCTCCTCCTAAGCTCTGTTTTGTGCAGGATTTAGAGTCAATGTCACCTGCAATTTTATTTCCTCCATTCCTCAAACCTTATCAGACACCCCAGACGCAGCTTTCTTCTGTTGTGCCTAAGGTCTTCCTGCTTAGATTCCAGTAGTCCATAACATTTACCATTCCTTAACTAACATACAAAGTTTGTTGTGCGAAAGGAGTATTAATTGTCTGAAATTCATGAAATTACAACTCAACACAATGGCTTTATCATAGGCTTTCTATTCTGTCATCACAATATCACCCAAACCTTCTGGCCTCTAGACATCCATGAGTAGTAAGAAGTCTCCCTCAGCCCTTATTCATGTTCCTGCTTTGCACTTGAAACCTTCAAAGAAGATGGAGGCCTTGGTGCAAAACTGCACGAACCAAAAGAGGACTCAGTTTTCTAAGAGAGTTTGATGATAAAATTGAACGCCAAAACCAATGACCAGAGGGACTTGGTAGGAACCACTTTTCGACTATTTTGAGAAGCATCCTGCAAGCAAGGAATTGGACTATGAATCTCCAACGTACTTTTCTATGGACACAAAAAAAAAGAGTTGTCAAGACCTTTTGTACAAGTGTCCCTGTAAAAGTCCCACGGTAATATTATTAACAACTGTGCAAAAAAAATGCAACGTGGCATCCGGGCTGCTAAAGCCAGATGCTCGAAGGTGCTGAGTACCCTCAACTTCCCATAACCTGAAGGGATCAGGGGGAACTTAGACACCTTCACTATCTTGGAGAACAGGGCACTGAGCAAACAACCTTGCATTTGCTTTTCTCTTTAAACATGCATTTCCATATTGCTTAATTATCTGATTTGGAAACCATTCTGTTAGAAGCTGTGCAAGGCACATTCCAGTAGAAGTACTGCAGTTTCCAAGATTTTGGTCATAAAAGCACTGTGTAATTTTAATATCCCAGATACTGTTGGCAGTAGAGCAGCGCAATGCAGCACAACTGTCTGCCAGTTGAGGTGACGACCAGGTGGCGTGTGACAGAGAGAAAGGGAGAGACAGGGAGAACAAGCTACTGGCCAGTGCAGGAAAATTGCCGCACCTCATCCCTCTCCTGGCAGAGATTTTGTTCTCAGGCCTTTCACTCCTCCCTTTCAGACATCATCCTTCTTTCCTTGCCACCCACAACGTGACTTGCATCCTCACAGGGCCTCTTATCTTGCTTAAGAGTTTATTCCTCCGTGGTATTAGATGCTATTACACAGCAGAAAGCTGACGCCACTTTCTTATGGATCTAAGGCGTCAAGATCTCTGCAAGCAAATGTTTTGACCCTCCTACCTGATGTTCCTCCTCAGACTATTAAAATCCCCTTCTAAGCTCACCTATCTTCAGGAATATAATCTTCCAGGTCCCCTCTTTTGCACAAAGAGGGAGCCCCTGCCTTGTCTGAACTAATAAAACTCTAAACACGACAGAGAATGCGAGGGAAACAGGTAAGTCAACTTACCAAATACCTTCACCAAAACAACAACAAACTGTCAAAGTGGATCTGAGCACTTAAACCCCTCAAGACCATCCCTCAGCACAAAATTAACCCCTTCAAGAAACCATTCTAACGAGCATACATTCTTACTGGAACCACAATGACTTCTACTCATCATCTCCACCACTGATCTTCTCCACATGTTGTTTGGAGCCCACAACTTGCTTGTATGACCAGCAAGGTTCCCTGCAGGACACTGGTCACCATCTACCCACCGCGAGGGTGTCCAAAGTGACGGATTGAGAGAGCACAGAGTCACAGCACACTGTGTTTCAACTGCAATGACCTGTTTTCTTCTTCCTTGGCATTTGTATCTGTAAAAAAGGATATTATTGCTGGGCCTGGATGTGGAAACTCAGGGGGAAAAAAAAAAGTCTGGGGAATAGCAATAAGGAATGCTGTTTGCTCAGCAAGATTTGGGAAGAAGGGAAATGATCTATTTTGTGAATAGAAATTATCCCCTTAATGAATTTGGCTCACTATTTCAAGTCAGAAAAAAACCCCACACCACACAACCCGTGCTTTATTTTTATTTAACAAAAAAAAAGTGTCAGCTGTCCAAAAATACTGAACAGCTGTCCTGAAATAGCAGATTTTCCTGTATGTTTTTTTTATGATTCAGTCCATTCCATAATTTTGCAATGAGACCTGCAGACAGTACTATTTTGCTTGCAAGAAATATGCACAATATGGCATGTGTCTCATAATCTTCTGTGATTAATGTATAAAAACAGAGTCAGAACATATTTATACGATGGCCTGTCGAATTATAGAGATTGATCTTGGTTTCACTCACGGCCAATGGCTAAGGAGCACTTTAATCTGCTACAGGTGAAAAGGTAATGCAAACACTCTCGTGTTTATTTAGGACAGCTATTGGGAATATTTCATGCCGTATTTCAAATACAAATACTCTTTGGCTGTCTCCGAGTCAAGGAAATATAAAGTCATTAGTATATGGTTTTATACAATCTATTGTAAATATTAAAATTACACAGGTCATTTGACCCAAATTGAGATTTCTGCCTAGTTTCTTCATAATCTTGGCTTCCAGGGGACTGTGAGAGGAAGCAGGCTCCACCATAGCATCGCAGGGCTGCAAAGCCTCTCCATGATGAAGCAGGGATGGTATTTCAGAACATTCTTGGCAAGGGCTTCAAGCCGCCTCAAGACTGAGAGCAAGAGTTATCTGAATTAATGGAGAAGACCCCTTTGCTTTTCAAGACTAAACAGTTCTAAAAAAAAAAAGCCTTATGCAAATAGTCTTCTTGCCTTTTTTTCTTTGATGTATAGGTTAAGATCTTCACCTGCTGTCAGCTGGATTACCATTTTGGTATTTGCATAAGAACCCTTACTAAGGTGTCTTCAAGAAGAGCTTAGACAAACTTACACTCTTTTGCTCAGCATGTTAGTTGAGGTGATTATTTTATGTAGGCTTGGACTCACTTTCAACGCAACAAAGGACATCTACAAGGATCTAAGAGTTCAGATGTCCCATGCCAATCCACTCATTGCATAGAGTTTCTTCTGCAAGATAAACTTCCAAGTCTAGATTAACTGCTCAGTGTATTTCTTGTGCTTCATGTGCTAAGGAATGAATCTCCATCCTAAGCCCCTCATACAAAAAATATCTTAATTTTATCTATATGTTTAGATACAACACTAAGCCAAGGAACGCACAAAATGGATGATGGGGTAAAACTCCAGCAGCAGCAAAGTGCTCGTGCATCAAGCAGCATTCAGATCGCAGACACTTTCTCCTCCTTCTCCCCCATCCTCACCCCACCACCTTTCCAAAATCCCCATCTGCTTAATCTCTTTTTTTTCCCGGAATGCCTGAAAGGCCTCAGGTTTTTACAGTTCACCTCTGCTATGTAAAACCATGGAGACTGAGGAAAAAAGAAGAGAGAAGATGAAGCAAGAGACATCAAAACAACCCCAAATGCTTTCTGGGTCAAACCAACGTCTGATACAGGGGCTACATCTTCACTGAAGTCAGTCAGGTTTTCACTGCCTGTGCTCTTGAAGGTGGATTTGGCTGATGATATGGCCTGAGACAACTTATTGCCTGAAGCCTGGAGTACTTCAGCTCAGCCTCACAGGAATGAGGAAACTGCGTACAACCGAGAGTTACTTTTAATCTACTTTGAATATTCAAGTGACCCCAGTAGTCAGTCAGTCATGAACAGCGCTATATGAAGCCTTGGGCATTTTTAGTCTAACAGACTGAAAATATGGGACAGAAGTTAGATCCAGGGTTACTCTGAAAAATGAACTCCAGCTATTTGTTCTGATAACAATTCACTTCAGTCTAAGGTTACTTACAAAAGAGTGGTTACGTATGAGTGCACTAGGGCTTGGCAGACCTGGGCGCAGTACCTGGCTCTAACAAGGATGTTGTATGTGATTTACACTCAAGAGTCACTATTAATTAACTTCAGGCACCTGACTTAAGAGCTGAGAACCCACACAGACTCAATGAAGAAAGACAAGACTCCTGAGCTGGTCAATCGCAGAATCACAGGATGGTTTGGTTTGGAAGGAACCTCTGGAGATCATCCAGTCCAACCCACCTGCTAAAGCAGGGTCACCAGAGCAGATCACACAGGAATGTGTCCAGCTGGGTTTGAATGTCTCCAGAGAAGGAGACTCCACAGCCTCTCTGGGCAGCCTGTTCCAGGGCTCTGGCACCTCACAGTAAAAAGTTTCTCCTCATATTCAGATGGAACCTCCTGTGTTTGAGTCTGTGCCCGTTGCCCCTCATCCTGTCATTGGGCATCACCGAAAAGAGTCTGGTCCATCTTCTTGACATCCACCCTTGGGATATTTATAAACATTGATGAGGTCCCCTCTCAGCTTATCTTCCCCAGGCTGAACAGACCCAGCTCTCTCAGTTTCTCATCATAAAAGAGACACTCCAGGCCCCTCATCATCTGTGCAGCCTGCCACTGGACTCCTTCCAGTAATTCCTGTGTCCCTTCAGCAACATGTGATTTCTCTACCTCAATTGCAGAGAAAGTTTTATTCATTCCTGACATTAGGGGACAAATAAAACCCTGCTGTGACACAGTTCTTTCTCTTGCCCACCTCACAGCTCTTTTGAACATGGGGAGATGCCAACAATGTCTATTTGCATCAGACACATGGGGGACTTGCATCTTGACACAGTATGTGAGCAGCGATACTCGTGTCACCACAACGCATGCTCTCCCACGTGAAAAAAAACACTTCACTAAGTGTGGATTAAAAATATAAATGTTTTACAGGGTTGTACAGTCACAGACACCAATCCAGTCTATACTATCAGTGACTTAAAAACTACCCAGCAAGCATCAGTTGGCATAGTCTTAAGTAGCTGCTTCTGAGCAGGTGAAGGTAAAGGCAGGATAACTGGAATCCCTTCACTTAATACTTCACAGGATGTTGTCTATGCAGAGGGGTGAAAATGTGGACATCCTCAAGTCTTTTCTCATACCCAGAAAGGTACCCCTGATGCAAGAAACTGGGGTGGGCTGCACAAGCAGCACATGCTGAGGAGCTGATGGAGTCACCACCTCCAAAAAACCCATGAATTTACTGCCTTTCACAAACTCTAAACCCTTATGTTAAAATAAATAATTTTTTAATTTTTTATATATATATATATATATATATACACATATATATCTCCCTATATATATAAAATAGTACCGTTTAACACTTATGCATGGGACTTCTCACACAAGTTTCCAGAGCACTACGCTCCTTTGCCCTGGAACAGCATGTTTCTAGGCATTCAAACGCAGTGTTAGTGTGTGGAGGGGTTAGAGAGAACAAAGTTAGATCAAAATATCATTTCGTCCCTTGGGTCCGTGAGCTATTGGCTGTGAATGTAAAGGAATTATCACACACAAGCTCACTTCTACGGGCGGCGTGGCAGGAATGCATTCCCATTCAGCTAAAGATCCTTCACAGGGAGCAATAGAAATGTTCTGTTCCTTCAATATCTTTTCATTCCTTTTCAAGCATTTATACAAGTGTTCAGGGGCTTAACCAGAAATGAAAGAAATTCATTTTAGGTTATGTGTATTAAGAGGCTCTGGGACTTCTCTACCTGTCTGACTGTGCTAAAGATTTTGTTAGCTGACTCTTTTTTTACCTCTGGTAACTACCAGTAAATCCCATGACTGGATTATTCTGTCCACCTGAAACAAATTCTCTTTTCACAGTGAGAAGCATTCAAAGCATTTGAAGATGTATGGGATTCATTCAGCGTATTTACTGAAGAATTTAGTTGTAATCGCTTATAAACATCTGTTGCATTTTAGCTCAGTACGGGTAAGTAACAGGAATACAATGGCATTGTGCATGTTGGATGCCATCTCTTGGGAAGAAAAATAAAAGCCAAACACCACCAGGTTACATTTCTCTTACCTGGCACTTGATCGTCAAAAAAAAGAAAGAAGGAAAAAGAAAAAGTACAAGATAGTGCTTGGGGAAGCAGAGCTGATTAATGGGCTGGCCTGTTAAACCATCTGCTCTTGAGGACCCAGCTTTGAATCCCAGTGCCCCTGGCTGGCTCAGCATGTTCTTCTGGTGCTGAGAAGCGACATTAACTCATGGAATTCTATCTGCCTTAGAAAAACAGAATTACCTTCCCAGGTTTTGAGCACCAATGTTAGCAAAGTTTGGTAAAAAGGAAATATTGGATCGGAATTTACTAGAAAAACAAAGAGGTAATAGTACAACTCAAGAGGACCGAGTTCAAAATGCCTCTCTGGGAGCAGAGAATAACGTGATCATCCTTGGAGCTGAGTGTCGTAAAATTAAAAGGAGGGGGAAAAAAAGGGACCTGTGGCTTCTTGGTAGCACACTGAATAAATGCACTTCCTGACATTGTCTTTGATAGGGTCCCTATCAGCTTGTCACTTGGGCAAACGGTAATGCCGGCCTAGCAATAAACGCCCTAATAATGTTCCACACTCTTTGAACTGGATTTTACAAAAGCTGGGGGCAGTCAAAATGCCAAATAAAGTTAACTAAGCACAAGAGCGGAGGCCAGAGACAGATGCTGTGAGCTGAGTGTCTGATCAAGGGATGAGATCAACAAGGTGCTTTAAGAGGCATTTCCTGGTTCACTCGGGAATCTCCAGCAACCTTTGTAGCCTTTCATCCAAGCCTTATTAAAAGAACAGAGCATGGGTTTTATAAGGGACACTAAGATCTAAACGCACGTTCATTTGAACTCATCAGATATAACTGGAACTGTTTTGGGCAGCTGCTCTCCCCAGTGAAATGTTTCAATTAAAGTTATCACAAATAGGATACAATGAAATTAGAGATTTCGTCTCTGAAAAACTGACATAACGTTTGGTTTCTTGTCTGCAGTGCCAAGTGCCTTACTACGTAGATCACAGAAACATTTTGGTTGGAAGAGACCCTCAGGATCATCAAGTCCAACCATAACCTAACTCTGGCACTAACCCATGTCCCTAAGAACCTCATCCATATATTGTTTAAACCCCTCCAGGGATGGTGACTCCACCACTTCCCTGGGCAGCCTGTTCCAGTGCTCACAACCTTTTTGTGAAGAATTTTTTCCTAATATCTAATCTGAACCTCCCCTGGTGCAACTTGAGGCCATTTCCTATCACTAATAACTCCCTCCCCCCGCCCTCAACTCATTAACAATCTTTTTCATCAATAGTAACAATCAATTAGTAGCTTACTGGTACTTTGCTTATGAGAACTACATGGAAAATTAATGATAATCATACAAAATAGAGTTCATCCTGATACAGATATTAGCTGCACAGTTAAATGACCTACAAAAAATTGTGACAAATCAACACTATGAGCAACAAACACCCAGCAACTATAAGCAATGGTGGAACATCAACTGTCCAGGATATGTTGCATGTTTAACATGAGCAGAGGACAGGAAAGACTTGAGAAACCATGACAAAAGCATTGACAGCCCCAAAATCCTCAGCTCAGCAAGAAACCCCCCTTTGGCTTCCAGTGCCAGTGCTTTACTTCAGCATTTCCTCCAGCAGCCACCTGGGAACAGTATTTCTAAGGTGCATGTGATGTCCCAGCAATTTCAAATCCACTTGTCTTTCAACTCCAGTTTCAACTTGGTGACTCTGAGCTATGTTCAGTCCCTCACTGTAGGTACCTCCCCTACATCATGACGACGACTTCAATTCAGGAGGGAGCCAGGAACCAGCTACCTAGAAGATCAGGCAATCTGAATGGCTTTTTCCTTTCGCGGGCATAAATATACACGTGTTTGTACGTAAACACATTATGATTTTTCATACTTGTTACTGGCATGCTGCCACACTGTATAATTGAGAAGGTGGAATGCAGAGATTTCGTTATACATATGCAGATACGTGTACGTGTTTGGTGTTAACACGCTACATATGCCAGACAGATATTATGACAACCTGGTGGCAAATAAGGCAACATTCTCCCAGATGGGAAACACCACAAGTGGCAATTTTTTTCATCATGAATGCAGTCAGCGAGGACTCTTGCCATGCCATTCACGACACAGACAGAATCGCGATCCAATGTTTTCAGACTCGAATGATTCACCATATGTGTTTCACTGAGCAGGCTGAGCCAGATCCAACCACCAGCACCCACTGAAACCCCTACAGTTGCATGAGAATAACGCAAGAGAAAAATCTGCCTTTGATTATGGAAAAAGATGCTGCGTTTTTCTCACAAGTGATAGTTTGGGATGCTGGTAGCGTAACATCTAACAATGTTCCACGGTACACCTCTGCCCTACCCTTATTACCTGAAAATAAGACCTACCCCAAAAATAAGCCCTAGCATGATTTTTCAATATTTTTGAGGATGCTTGAAATGTAAGCCCTACTCCAACAATAAGCCCTAGTTACAGTTCATTTTAAAAGTCCATTTAAACAGTGTCCAGGTAGCTATACATGTAAAATGTAAGCATCTTTTGGAGCAAAAATTGTATAAGATGCTGTCCTATTTTCAGGGAAAGAGGGTAGTTCCTCTGCTCTTGGAATCACTCCAGGAGAGGAGTAACAAAACCAACCGTTCTCACCTCACAAAAAAATGATTGGAAGGAGAAACAAAGTACAGACAAGACCAAATGACGCCTACAAACAAGAGTTAGAGGAAAGGAGTCCGATTCATCCTGCCCAGCGCATTAAACCGAGGGCACTGCACTCACCTCCATTTATCTTTTGAAACCTGGGCAAGAAGACAAGCTCAGGCAGCAAATTTTTTCACTTTGAATGGACAGGAAATATTAGAAACAAGCAGTAATGGGTGGCTTCTGCCTGAAATAGTCTTGACATACTGAGCATTGTAGAACATTAAAGTAATGTCAATATTTATTATACAGATATGTGTATTGATTGGGCAGTAAAATGATCCAAAGTAATATGTGCTATAATCATAATTGAACTCCATTCAGAAAAGGAGCAGTGACATGCAGAGAGGGGGGAAAAACCAGTCAAAAATATTGTATCCCATTTATTAAATTAGTTCATGTGGGCATCTGATGAGTGAGCAAATAGGAATAGCTACTACAAGGCACCAGGCATCTTGCATGAGCAAAACAAAAAGAAACTAAGGCCACATTTCTCAAACACTCCATTGCAGCTCATTGGGCTTTGCCAGTTCAGAACAGCTGAGAAATCGACTGCAGCACTCAGCAGCTCACACTCCATAAGGTGCAGTGTCCTCTCTCACTTATCTGCTTTTTCTTATGAATGATGAATTAATTTCTCCACTCAGTGCCACCACATGACACACCAATGAAGACACTGCGTTGTGCTTTGATCACAAATTACCATTTACAAAATAGCAACCACTAATTCAGCAGAGATTTAGACAAAATAAAAAAGACCAAACTTACTTCCAAATTCAAACCGACGTGGCACCTTCCCCCCTTCCTCTTATTTAAAGCGTGGATTAAAGAAAAAGTTCGCCTGCTTTTATATTTTCTTTGTTTTTATTCTCTCTGGTGAAACTGCATTTATTTAACTAAACTGGCTGTATATTTAAGTCTCCAAGTTCACAAATTATCCCCACAGTCTTCCCAGGCTCCATTTTGCCTAATTGCTGGTAACAATTCCAGCCCTAGGACTGCTGACACAGCATATTTCCCACTCCTTCACCAGATGACTAATTCTTTTTTCTTTTCCTTTTAACAGGCGAATGAAAATGTTCGGTATTGAATTAGTAATGAAGTTCTGATTAAAGACTGTAAAACTATTTGGACTAGCAAACGTTTTTAGGGGTATCCAGCTACATGGTACCTGGTGCTGGACAACGCCAAACACTGGCAAGGAACCAAAGCCATTTATTGCTTTAGAAACCTGTTAGCAAATCTGATTTTGGTTATTTTTGTAACCCTGGATTGTGTCCTAACCTCATGAACATTTTTTGCCTTGCAGAAAAAGCAGTACTGATATCCCTTAGGAAAGGCCACAGTTCTGACCCAGTTTGAACCAGGTCGTGGCAGAATTGTCCTCATTAATGTTTCCAGGGTGACTACAAGCTAAAGAAAAGCTTTTTAAAAGCTCTAGATAAACATTTAGCATTTTGCAGACACCCACACTGCTGTTCTGGTAGCCGCAGGCTCAACTAACATTTAATTTTGTCCAGACACCTATGTCCAAAGATCATATCTCTTTGCAAGAAACCAGCCAGATGCCTCCTACATTACTTGAATTAACAAGACCCATTTCAACCTGTTTATTCCAGTAGCTTCTACCAGCTAACACAAACCACAAGCAAAGCAAATGTTACTAATTTTTACAATTGCTTTGAATAGCTACACTGAGAACTGGGCAATTTCCCCATGACACTGCTTGGTTTTCTTTGTCCCAGAGAGATGGTTTCAGTATTCCCTGGACGCTGGCTAAACCCTGGACATCTGTAATGGCAAACGAAAGCACCTCCTGAAACGGCCTTCCTTATGTTTTTTTTAATTTGGTTTAAGAGCAGCTTTGCTAGGCTTACTAAGCCCACTGTAAACAAGGCTTAAGAAAAGGCTGCATTAAACAGCTCAAAGCAGAGAAAAATTGGCCAGGAATAAGACCACAGTCTGTGTCTCCATGTAGCATGAAGTTGTAGGTAAGAGTCAGCATCAAACAGAGAAGTAGCTCCACTGACTTCATTGTCCTTCTTTGTCTTTGTGTCTTTTTCTTGTCCTGTCCTCAAGGCAGAGGGGGAATAAAGCTCTGAGACAGCAGCGACAGTAATAGCTCCAATACAAGCCTCCTGTCTCTGGAAAGGACAACTTATCGCTATTATCTTCCCATTAGGGAAAAACCTTAGTCTCCACCACTAAAAGAAAAGGGACAAGAGGCTGTTGAGATTAAAAAAAAAAAGTACCGAATAACAGACTTAACTACGGTATATTTTAATTATTCTATTTTCTAGTATGATAAAAATATAGGTAGCTAATGTTTTGGGTTGTTGTTTTTTTCCTTGAAATCTAGAGTCGACTGTGGTCTTCCTGTTCAAAATGCTTGATTTTATTCTACCTCTTATGACTCACTGGCAGCACCAAGTTACATTTAAACTTCTGTCCCTGAACCATTTTTCCCAGCAAGAGTGAGAAAGCAACCCCTCAATGGCACTAGCAAGCACCCACTGGTGAAGACAACATAATTCCAAAGTTCCTGTTCGCTTTAACGCTCTAATTTCAGAGAAATCCCATTTCTGGGAATTTTTTTGCTCCAGCAGCCAGGCTAACACAATACTGCCCACACATGTTCCCAAGGTGAATCTGCTCGGGTGGCGGGAGCAAGAGGCCAGGCCATGGAGATACAGGAGAAGCTCTCAGCCCATGTCTACCCACCAGCCCCATGCTGGGTGCCCACCCACAGCAGCACCCACAGATAAGGAAGCCCCACGCTGTGCTGCCCAAGGAGAAGATGCTCTACAGAACTTACTGGTGACCCCACTGATGTCACCGCGTTCCGCAACAGGACGCTCCAGACCCTACTGGACTTGGTGATGGGACCTAGAGATATCTAAGTATTTGAAATTTAAGTCACTATATAAATAAGACAAAAGAGAGGGGCTGGGGGGAAAGCAGAATCCAGATGGAGACAGGGAGCACAGTCTGGTTTGGTTTGGTTTTGAAGGACTTTTTTTTTCTCCGGAACTGAAACTGGTTGCATTTAGCTTGCAGCCCTGTTTGCATGGTACAGATACACTAATGATTAATGATGTGCCAAGTGGTCCAGAGAAATTAATTCAGACCCACAGATACTTGTCGGTCCCTGAGGAACAAGAGCATTTTTAAAACTGACCCATTAATTACCCATGAAAAGATTCAGGTAGTGGAGCTCACTTGACCTTATTCTCAATGGCAGCAGCAGGTCTGATTCCAAAGAGTTTCTTTTACTTCTTTAGTTTTCCTCTCTCAAAACTTGAAAGGCCACAGCCTAAGATCAGCCCCCACTCCTCGGTAGTTTCCTAAATTTTCCAGATGATATTTTGCACAATGATGTGTCATTTTATGTTGTATCAATCACATTAGAGTATGTCACTCAATATAGCATAAGGCAGCGTGATTGACACAATCCGAGATGACTTGTCACAACACGAAACATCACTGGGACATTTGTGTGGTTTGGGCTTTTGTGCACACACATGGAGCCTTCACAGGGTGGAGGGAGGACACTCTCCCTCCTTTAGAAGTTTTCACAACACTTTCCATTGCAGTGATTAATAAGCATCTGTTCAGTACACTGAAATGTCTTCAGTTCTCTCTCTAGGCTACCTCTAATAATAAACTACCCGAGCCTGAGTTTATTCCAGCCTCTATTTATAATGGACACCTTCTCATGACATATAAAGTGCCCTATTCCCAAGAACAGCCTTATTGTTAGGGAGTGGCATAATACAAAATCTCATCACAATTAACCACTTGTCCCTTGGTGGCATCTGACGCTAATTCAGCTCCCAAACAATTAATTTGGAATAACCTCACAAAGCAATCCCTAAGCAGCAGTAATTAGCTAATTCCCCTCTACTTATGTTATGCTCATTATGTTACAGACAACTTTAAATCAGGCTGTCATCGCTAGTTCTTGCTGTCACCGAGGCGATTCGGAAGGATGAGTTACTACACTTGTGATCTCTTGTAACCCATCTGTGGAGGAAACGCTCCATCCAGGAGCACTAGGAAGGTGGTAAATCCCAAGCCATGTTCTGCAGGGGTTTGAGGACACAAGATCAACTGCAGGAAAAGCTGCAGAAATTACAGGACTTTAATTCCTAGTGAGGAAGTATGGCTTCTTAATGAAAATTTAAGGAAGGTAAGTTTGCCTTAAGATCTGGCAGAGAATCCCTGACTGGGCACTGGGATTTGAGTCACGTTACTGTATTCTCTGTGTTCTTAGAGCTTGGCTATATGGAAAGGCACTAGCCCACCAACTAACCAGGCCCATGAGCAAAGAGAGTTCAGACATATCTGCACCTACCTGCAGGTTTCATGTTGTTGTGTCCCGTGCCTCGATTCCCCACTTAGCACACAGACCTTGTACTTCACAGGGGTGTTTTGAACCTAAAACACACAAATGATGCACTGGGACTGTTGAAAAGTAGAGTACGGAAGGATTTCACGAGCCTGTTAAAGTGAACTGGATCTTTCTTGGACTGCTGCCACTTTTTGCATCTGGGGAAATAACTTAAGAGTGGCAACTGTACAGCCAGATGTTGCAAAACTAATATTTTAGGGTTGGTTTTTTTGTGGCACAGTGTGGTGCTACATAGAGCTATCAGAACATACTCTGAATATGCCAACTCAGATACCAGGAATGGTATGTTATGTCCAAGACAGCTCTGTCATCAGAAGTCATAGCAAAAACTGTGATTGACTTATCATCTCCAGCACAGAGATGAGACAGTTGTGCCATGGCATATGGTGTATCCTGACCTGACGAACAGCTGTAGGGGAGGCAGAAGTGCAGGTATCTGCAGATATGCCATCTCCAATCACATCTCAACAGTGGTGCCTGGCCAGAAATGCAATATCCCGTATTTGTTCTGAGGTTGCAGAACTATAGAGGGTGAACAGGGAAAGTATTAATTACAGTAGATTTAGATGAAATTTGCCTCCCCAAAAAAGGATCTTCAAAGACTAAATGCTTTTATTTTGTCCCAATATATTCACTGGAGTTTCCCTCAACAGGGCAGTTCAACTCCTATTGCCCATATTGTGAGTCATTTTTAAAAATTCAACACACAAAGATACTCAAAAGCAATCAGTAATTTATAAGCAACAGTGAACCAAGAAATAAACTGTTCTGTCATTAATATTTCTTCTGCGTACCATAGTTCTTCCTGCTTCTAAACCTGCATTTGCAGATGGGGTAGGAGCTCAGTGGCACAGAAAGAGTGAGAAAACTGCACAGAAGAGACTGGATTATTCTGTCCACCGGAAACTGAGAGACTGAGTAGGGGTTGTTTTATTTGTACTATTCCTACCCAGGGGAAACAGAGATCTCAGAAGCACAGACCGTAAAACAGGAGAAGAGACCACATCCTTGGGTAGTATGTTGTCACAACTCTCATAATGTCCAGCTCAGCGTATTTAGTATATCATAAATGCCAGCTAAAAAAACCCACACGAATATGGAGCAGCAGGACGTTTGTTGTTTTTTTTTTCCTAGCTGAAGAATAATCAGAAGTTGAAAGGCAGAGAGATCAGCACTGAGAATTTCCCCGACTTCTACCAAAACACACAGCCCTAACCATCAATCCTTTCCATGGGGCTCACTGCTCCATCCCACGCTGCCTGGTCCTTGGCTCGAGAAGGCACGTTGCCACCCACAGAAACCCCTTTGAACAAGGCAAAGATTGAACATGCAAGCGTGTTCCAGCAGAGAGATGTGACCACGAGACGGATGCTGCTTCCATGAGGAAATGTTCATCTCTTTCCCTGTGTGGAGCCAAGGCTCTCTGTTTTACACAACCCCTGTGTTGTTTATTGCTGGGCAACTTTGTGTTTGGGGGAAAGGAGAACCATTTTTAGAAGCAGATTATCTGAACTGCAAAACCACAAGGGGGAAGGAAACAAGAGGCAAAGCAATTGCAGATCTCCTGAGAAGGGCACAGGAAAGGCTGTATAATGGACACCTGGGACACCTGAAACAGCTGTTATCTCTCAACATGCAACCACAGATTTCATTTCATTAGGTGCACGTTGCATTTCTTGAATGGTTAAAGCAGAGCCTGGACAGTCAGCGATCTTTTGCAGCAGCATTTGTCTGAGATAACTTATTCCCACACAGCTGTTACAGAGCTGGCCAGAGAATTCAGCAGGTTAAAAATAACCATGCAAACAAAAACAACCGTAAGACCCTGGGCCCAGTATTTGGGTTAAATAAAATCTAAAGAGTTATCATTACCAGGAAAATACTGCCTCTCACTCTCTGGGATAGTACCCGATCTGAAGGTCTTACCATGAAAGGCTGGGAAGAACCATCACTTTCCCCTAATACTATGTAAATTGAGAAGACTTAATCCCCACAGAGTTCACCTACAGTATAAAACCATACTGATCCTTACTCCTGCACATAATCTACGTATAAAGCCAACGCAAGATGATACACAACAGAATCCAACACTTTTCCACATGTTGTCAGCGACACAATTCCCATTGATTTAGAACACGGCTGGGGTCGGCCTTTGCAAATGCATCACCCGGCCAATGCACAACCAGCGCTGAGCACAGAGCCCGCTGGCCGCCAGGTTTCTGCATAAGCCCCCAAAATCGGCTTATGTGGTGAATTAACCCAGTGCTGGAACAAATTTGCTTGGCAGGCTGTTCCAAGCCTTGTCCCGGACACCGTTTCAGCTCACTAGGCTGAACAGCCGGTTGCTTACTAAGGGACATTAAAGTTCTGGATTTGAAAAACCCCAGAGCCAGAAATCCCGTGGCAAAGCCAAACTCCAGACCCAACACCATAGCCGTGTGAAACTCTATTTGAACTCAGTGCAAACGCTTTCTTCCACCCACAGCTTTTGAGTTTCTACTTTGCATTTCCATCAGCACAAGCCCCAACTCTCCGAGCAATCTTCTGCCAACATAGTGAAGTTTCACAGCAGTTTCTCATTAAAATATCACACAGAACTTCTAATTTGGTGTGACTTCAGTGCTCGTGGTTATTTGAAACTGATCTCGTGTACATCAAAAGTGAATCAAAGCTCCTTCAGCAAAGAGTATTTAGAAAAGCAGGAGTAATGCTGCGGTTTTTACTTAAGCACTGAATCACTTTTGAGATGTTAACAGCCTCTTTGCAAGTGTTTGCAGGTTTGATTGCCGGCATCTCACATGGTTTTAGCTGAACTTAAGTGCGGCTTGTTATTATATCCCTAAGTGTAGCTAATATCACACATGGGCACAAGCTCTGCAGTGATCTCAGTAAAATTATAGATCGAGATTCAGCCTTCCATGAATTTTTCTACTTCTCTGGATTAAAACACTAACATCACTTCAAGGTCCTTTCTATAGCTTAATTATATACCTTCAGTCTGGCATAGATAATGAGTAAACGTATTGCTATTGATGAGCGAGAATTATCACCGCTATTTCATTTCTGTAACTTGATGGAACGAAGGAACAGGAAATTCTTCCCCTGGTAACTAAAATAAGGGGCAACTCTTGATGTCGCTCTGCAGGAAGGAAAAGGTGCCTCTGGCAGCAGGAGCAGAATCTGCACCACAGCAAAGCCATGGACAACCGGCTTGGATTAGAACAGTTAACTTGAGCAATCAGAGCCATTCGGGGGGAGCTGCCTGGAACAATTTTTAGCAAAATATTTTTTTGATCAAAATACACTGGTTTTGTAAAAGTGGGAGCATTTCATATCAGTGGAGTTTTCAATCGGAAGATCTCTGAGGCCTGGGCTAGATCGCTCCGTCACTGGGGAGGAAAGAAATTGTAAACCTGACTTGTTTCACAAAATTCCCACCTGTGAAATGCTCAGAAGCCCTTGCCTCTCTTCTAAAGATGAAGAAAAACAAATATTTTAAAACCTCAGAATTGCTGCAAACACTACCATTCTCCAGCTGGCCCCACACTGAAGTGCTATTGCTGACTCTGAACGCTCCAGGTACTATAGAAATTGTGGTGTGTAAGTCAAGACCACCCAGTAATGTGAAATCTGTGAGATTTTCAAATTTCAGTGAGACCTTTAAAATCAGAGTGTGCACAAAGGGATTGAGAAGGATATAACATTTTCTTTTTTAAAAATATACAATATAGTTATTAATTTCATTCATAGCAGCCCAACACAAGCAAATCAAGCAGTGTGGTAGAAAGAGCTTATAACGGTGAACAGCCACAGAAGGCAGCCCTAGTGACACATTCTCTTAGCAAGGTCCTCAAGGGATGTCCCAAGGGGGCCTCAGCACTCACTTCTTATCTCCTCTCACTGCTTTAATTTCTTATCAGGTCTTTCTTGGCCTCTCCCACCTCACTGAGGAGCTCAGTCCTCCAGCACTGACCTTTCCAGTATTGCCCCAGCTGTCCCTGGAGCCCAGTTCTCAGGCTCCACTGCTCCAGCTTTCCCAAGCTACAGCACGAGCAGTCACAGGGCACGATCTCACCCGCCACATTTCATCGCAAAACAAGCACTAACACTTGCATGTGCTTTTATCCGTTATGTTTTTGTAAAAACATGCACCTCAACAGCGGGGCACTCCGCAGCAACAAGGCAAAAAGCAGCAAATACAAGAGCCAACGATGTACGCCACTGCAGAACCAAGTCCCCAGATCCTTCTGTGGAAGAAAAAAGCCAAGGAAATTTCAAAATGTTAACTGAAGTTGTTTGCTTCATATTGCGTTCACTAAACCTGGAGTTTTTCAGGTCGCTAGAGACGGACATTTCAGAGGCACAAACTCTGCTTTGCTGACAAAGCCGGGTTGTCGACTGCAGGGAGAAAAATCACAGGAACCCAACAGATCATAACTCCCATGATAGGGCATGAAGTGGGGCTGGGAGGGAGAAGCAATTTTCTCAGCTAACCTTGTCCTGGGGCCTTTATGGACTTAATAAGATCATAACCAACACCTTGAATTATATCCTGAAATAAACAGGTAGCCAGAACAGAGCACAAAGCTCAAGATTTATGGGCTAATAGCAGGTGACCTTCAAGAGAAAGGTTGCTACGGGCTGTATTTGCTGAAGTCCTTCGCAAGAGCAGCCCCGAGCACTGAGCGCTAACCCCGAGGTGATGAAGGCAAGGAGCACATGCATCACTGGGAAGCCATCTCCGCTTCCAGAACAACTAAAGAAATAGTACCACGAGGATTGGAACTAATGAAGTCTGCTTTCTTTCTTATTTGGTTCTTGTGGTTGATTGACTTCTGTGACTAAGACGGCACAAGAGTCTGAAGGTTTTCTGGCAGCAGGAGTATTATGAGATTCCCTCCTGTGTGGATTCTCTGGCGTTAAACAACACGTGAACTCACACCGAAACCATGCTTTCAATAAAGGCTCTGATAATGATTCTCTTCCCTACACAGCTTTTTATTTTCCCCGAATTGCGGCAACTCAGTTACCTTTGAGCTTAGAATACTTTTTCACGTGAGTTTAAGAATGAACAACACCAAACTGTTCTGTAAAATAAGGGGGACACATGCACAGATATATACAGAATGCAGATAAGCATTTTCCTCCAAAGCCAAGACAATAGTTGGTTGGCTACATGGAAAAGATTTACCCTCAGTGGCAGTGAGGAGAGCCAATGATGATGTGTTCTGAAGAGAGCAACAAGTTCATTTTATGACCTCTAACAAGTGACCGAGGGACATCAGACCTGAATACAGATCATAGTTTGTGGAAATAACATGAGCCAAAGGCAATGCATAAAAATTTGTTCTGGTAACCAGGCAGAGGGTTCAGTTGCCCACACAGAACCAAAGGACCCATCTCAAGCCAGTCTCTATGAGATCAGCAAGCAGATGCTGAAGTTTCATTGCTTTATCTGGTTACAACAGCCCATCTCAGCAGGTTCGCACAAAGACCATAACTGAACTCCCCAAACCCTTCAGGCAGGGCCAGAAGCTCCTCCATGTCAAGTGGAGGGAACATATGAAATGGCAAAGCAGAGCAAAGAACTTAAGGTTTTAAGTTCTGTGACAAAGAACATGCTGCTAATTTCCAGTCCCACCACTATGACAGGTTTATCAAATACTCTTTACAAGGAGGGGAAGAAAAATATAAATACATAAGGCAAGGCACAGATTAGAAAACTCTGGGCCAGGCTGATTCTCGCAGTACTGCTGAGCAGTTTGGATCAGCGGTGGTACCCACTCCAGCGGTGCTGCTTTCCTGAGCTGAACCACAAACCTTCTGCTTTGGAATTTAACGCAGAGCTGGGAGACACATTGCTCAATTCCGCTATCCCTCCAGCCTAAGTCATCTGCAGATCTACTGGTCCCAAAAGCCGGTACTTGAAATTTCCATTAACTTTTCTGAAAAAGAAAAGAGTAACCAGCAACATCTTGTAAGAAACCACGAGCAAAACCAAGGACGCAGCGACAAAAGCAGGAGATGTTGGTTAGGCAGGTGGCTGAGTTTTACTTAAACCCAAACCTGTGCCATAAGGAGAGATGAAACACAGGCCATCCTGTGTTGCAATTAATCCCAAAGGTTAATTTTGTTGCGGGCACATTGTAAACAAAGAGGATATTTATTTCAGAGTCCAAATACGTCGCAACGGAGGGAAGGCAAAGGGAAGGGCAGTTTGTGTTGGGGATTAAGAGAAGGCCGCGAGACCTGGCGAAGCTCGTGCTGACAGATTTCCTTATTAAAAAGCGTAGCCTTGTAGAAGGCTCCTCATTGACAGCCCTGACGCGGCCAAACTTCAGAAAACCAGGCACAATTGGAAGACTGTGCTGCGGCTGGGACAGCGGGGCTAGAGGGCACTTCTAATTTGTCAAAGTTGTATCTAATTCCACGGAACAAAGTTCGCAAAGAGAGATGAGCAGAAGCCACAAATGATTGCTCATTCACCAAGCCCTGATGGAAAGATAGGCCGGCGCACAGCTTGGGCTTTGTGGAGTAACCTGAGCTGCTCCAATCAACTTGGGATAATTCTGCCTTGTGGGCATAACAGTTTTCCTTGTTTCTTCTTTAATAGGATTATTCCTCGCAATATTAAAAAGATAACATCAGTGTCTTTCATTGTCTCCATAAACTATTTCTAAGAATATGAATGGATGCTTCAGGTGGTTTTGGTACTATTTCTGATACAGACTTATGAGAAATGAAGATCTAAGAGAAGAATTTGACTCAAGTCTGACATTTGTTCTGTAAATTAACTAAAATCTCAAACTTCCTTTTAAAAGGGAGATCCTCAAAACTGACACAGTAAGAATAAAGAAGAAGAGAATCACCGTGTTGACCATGACTGTGAGCCAGCCCTGCATTCGCTCCACTGGTTAGAACAATCTTTCCCAACACAGTCGAACAGCAACCCAGCTATATTCCCAGTTAGAGAAGGCTTTCCATTTACAACAGTGGATGCTGGATAAGGTATTCAAATAGCCAGTTCTAAGGCAAGAAAGACAGATTTTAAAATGTGCATTAGTTATTTCCCCAAATTCAAATAAAGACATACTATATTCTGTCCCAGCTTAATGGTATTTTCAGAAGACAAGAAGAAGGGAAACACCTTTGCCATTCCTTTCCTCTCCAAGGAAAAACGTAACTTATCATTACAAAAAAAAGTATCACCATATCATATTATATGGCCACCTAGGAATGAGCTCATTTATGTCCTTACATATTCTTTTAAATGCCATAGCCCTCACTGAAACCTTACGAAGACTCAATAGCACGTGGATGTCTTAATGCAGCAAATCAGACAACCAAAGGCAGCGTCCACTTTGAAACCATCAAAACCTGAATGGCTTGCAGCTACCCGACACTTCCACGAAATTAAGTGCTAGAGAGTTTAAAAACTTGCCCTAAAAGATTCTCTCAGCAGTGTTTTCAATTTACAAGGTACGTTATTTGGATGAGCTAATGCATTATTCTTCACTTCATTTAAAGCCGAGCCACAGCGAGATGCCCATTTAACTTTGAATTTGTCTACACCTGGATCTCATACAGGCTGCTCCAACACCAATCCGGTGGTAGAAAATTACTGCTTACTGGGAGGCAGAACAAGTTTTATCTGGAAACACGTTTTAGATCCCGGTGCTGTTAACGGGTTTTAAGCAGGCCCTGTGTTCTCCTTACATCAAACAGCCCCTGGACTGGATTCCAGGGATGCTCTCCCCATGGGGGTAACGAAAGAGCATCTGCTTCACACTACAGTTCTGCTTAAAGGTGGTGCCCACGTTTTGAAGTGTAGCTTGTAATTTCAGGGGTCTGTTTACTGGCTATTTGTCTCAGGATATTGTACAGTTATCTGAATTTCACTATATATACCACATAAGTAATCTCGTTTAAGGAGCAACCATTAAACAACTTACAGTTTGAAGTAGCCAAAATTATCACCAATTTGGTTTATATAGATATATAAAAATACATATATAAAAATATTATATATATATTTTTTAGTCTTTTTAAAATAATCTATGCAGCCAGTAAGGCACTGGTAAAGTAACTGAGATCATTCCACCTCCAAAGCTGACACACTAAAAAACCCTCTCAACAATAATGCTTTTTATTTATTAAATAGGCCTCTAATAAAGGCTCCACTTTCAGCTCAGTCTTTGCACACAGCCTCCCAAAAAACGTTGCTGTCTGAGAGTCAAGGACAACCCTGCTCACTTTCTGTGTCAGAAGACACCATATATACCATGGTGCTCATTTACCTTCTCTTAGCTGAAGTACTCGGGAAAATGAGGCTGTAAATCTGTTTGGGTTTTGTTTACTTTTAATAAATACATGAATTTTAAGGCCAGACAGGACCATTTATCATCTAGATAATCACTTGACCTTCTCTCTAATCTAGACCGAAAAAAATCCACCTCAGAGATTTCTTTCAGAAAGTCTTCATTTAAATATTCAATCTATCACATCTCTTGGGAAATTCTTCCACTGATGATTTAACTTCACTACTAAAAATGTGCATCTTTTCTTTAGCTTAAATTTGTCAATTTTACACATGCAACTAGTGGACCTTGCCATGCTATTTTCCACTAATCAATGACTTTAAGATTGGAAAACAAAACCAACAAAAAAAAAAAGACAAGTTTTCTCCTGTGTAGGTGTGTATAAACTCCTAAACGCTGCCTTGGAATAGTTTAGATCTTGCATTCCACCAGACACATTACAAAACAAAAAAAAACCCTGTTGAATCTCTTTTCCAGAGAACAGGCAGAAACATTTCTGTTGCCTGATGAAATAGTATGTGTGGAAAAAATTGGCAGGGCCCAAAAGACTCAGGACAGCGTGACAGCACATAGGCTCTACCCTCACTGCAGCTTTTACAGGCTTGACTAAAAAAACCCCAAATTCTTTTAACTGAAAATCCAACCTCGTGCTTCACCCATTGCCACTGACGTGGCATCCTGAAAACGTCACACAAAATTCTCTATTGCAATTCAGCGCAATTCTGAAGAAGCTGAGCATGTATGTGGGCGAACGGCAGCTGAGGATGCTCTGCGTTTCTGAGCGCACCTTGGGTACCAGCAGAGCATCACTTGTGCAAGGTGGCACCAAGCATCAAACACCAGACTTTTCAAAAATACACACAAACGAAGAAGAGCACAACTTTTAAGATCATCCCTCTAGTCACAGTCCAGATATAGAAATCCAGATGTTTGCTGCTGTACCTATACACTTGGGAGCAGCTGATGTATTGGGTTTCTCTCAGGGGGGCTGCCAATATATGTTCACCACTTGTGGAGGCAGACAGGTGGCAGATGCATTGGGTTACATGTCAAAAGCCTCATGGTAGAACCACGCTTATGGGGCTTCCAGTCATCAGGAGAAAATTTGTCAGATAGTGGTTTGCTCTGACCAGTTTTCAAGTTGCCTGGTGGCAACTGGGGGAGGTTAGTGGTGTGGAGAGCAGGGTGCAGGCTATGGAGCATTCCCCTAAATAAAATAAATGAGAGGTTAGAAATTTGAAGTCTATACTTTGAGTTGAATTGAGTCTCAAGTGTCACTTGAGAGCTTCACCACAATCTGTCCACATATCAATACGATATATTTTTATTTGCTCTGAAGCTCTTTCCACAGTTCCCAGGACCTTTTCAGATCATCTTTCATGTCTTCGCATGACACCTCCAGCCAAAAGTCAAACCTTCTATGGAAAGGGCTCAATGCCAAATCTATACCACATCCTTTAGGTGCAGGGAAGCTGCTGATTAAGATACTGGTGAAAATGCTCTCATCCCCCTAACACCTTCCATCATTAAATCCAAGAGCCCTATAAGATCTGAATAAAACTATACGATGGTTTTATTATCATTATTCCCTCTGTCCTTTCCCCCATCAGGCTGCATAATAAAGAAAATAAGTCACATCAATTTTTCATTTATACACATACTTTTGGCAAACTTGTTTCCTGTTGGTTTTGTTTTGTTTTCCTCTGCAGCAGAACTAAGGTTTGTTTCAGTTGTATCTTCTGGTATTGCTTGTTACTTGTTTACAATGAAATTTTTTCATTAGATGTCATATTGGCTTCGCTTTTTTTTTTTTTTCAAAAGTCTTCTTTTCCATTACAGCTGTTTGAAAACCTGACTGTTCTTTTAATTTCATGGAGCTAAACTGCCTTGAGAAATAACCTTGATCCTATTCTCAATGTCAGCAAATGTGGTCAGAAGCATTCACAAGCTGTATAATACTGCTTAAGGAATTTTGCTGTATTGTTATAACACACTTGCCATGTAGGGTCATGCTACAGTGATCTCTCGGACATCCCATGTCCCATAGGAGTTTAAGTATCAGCAAAGAAACCTTCAACCTGATTCTGGATTCAGTGAAGCAGGAAAACAGCGCAAGGGCAACAGGTGAACTCAACGTGCATGTGCAGAAGCACGATGCTGCGTTATTCCAGTATAGGTGGGGTCTTTAGGTCTGGCATTCGTTGGTTTTCTTTTTTTTAGGATGGAAGTAACTTTATGACACCCAACGCTCCTTCAACTGCTATTCTTTACAAAAGCCACAATAATTAAAATACTGTCTGTACATCCATTTCACAATGACATCTCCTCACAAGAATGAAACTATTCTTGCTCTCTGTTAAAAACAAAATTTGATTTCTAATGCCATAAACACTTCAGATATTTTAAAAACATTTTCTAAAAATCATATTTTTCCTGTTGCAAATGGAAATACTTAAAGACAAAAATAAGTCTGAAAAGCAGTTGGAACAAGTGAGGGGTTTGTTTCCACTGCAGGAAGGTGGATGTCACTTCTGATCCAAAAAACCTTTATATCTGGGTAGAAACATCACTGATGCCAGTAAGTCTGCACCCAGCAAGAAGGAGCACGGCCAGCTGCCCACGTGGCTGCCAAGTGACCGGTGACATCCACCCCGTGTTGAGTTACTGGAACTACTCACTTGTAGCTCAGAAGCAGTAGGGCCGCACTTATCCTTGGGCTCTGTGAAACCAATCAAGTCTGACAACAAATTAATCATATAAAAGGTGTTGAAAATATTGCACTGGAAGACAAATCTCTGCTCTCTTTTCACCCACGCAGCCTCTGTATTTAATTTTTCTTTTTCTTTGAAGCACCATCCACTTTAAAAAGGAGAATGAGAGATTCTGCCATTTCTTGAAGGTTCAGTAGCACCAGTCAAAGGGACAGTGACGCAGACACATTTGTGGAAGTTGATGGGACAATCACCATTTCATGAGGAGGCTTGAAAAGCTCTTTTTGGGCAGACATCAGGAGTCCACTGAGTCCTTTTAAAGGTTTTTCACACAGAAACTCATCCGTTTTCTAGCATTGCAGTGAAATTAGAGTCCATATTGCTTCTGCTGAAATTTCGTCATAAACAGTAGTTGTCCGTTTATTTATTGGGCTCTTGCAACTCACTTGGAAAATACGGACTCTCCAGGGAGTTCACAAGGAGGCAGAAGCATCACCGTGTAAACACGATAGTTTAAACACGATGTGCAACACTTTCTTGATTTGAAGATAATTCTGGCTTTATGAGGGCTGCCCTTGTTCTTCCTCACACTGAGTAAAGCCATTTCAATGGGAAAATTTCTTCTTTATGTTTCTCCACTACTTAATATGCATTAAACAGCTGTACTCTACAATTTCTGATGACAGAGTCGTCAGGTATCATCTTAACACTTCACAGCCAATATTGCTGCTATTGGAACAGAGCCTAATCCTTTCACCTTTACTTTCCTGAATAAACCTTACATCCTACATTAGACACCATGCAGCAGAGGCAGGGGATAAAGCCTCCTCGAGGTCACCAGCAGAAAGAGGATTACTTGAAGAAACGCTGCACTGTGGAAGCATCAATTCTTAACTAACGCTGGAGTCAGTTACCCACAGAACGGGCTTTAAGAGACATTTAATCCTTGCACAACGCAGAATTCATCGGCTGAGAGCTGGTAATGTTTCACGTCAAAGGTGAACATCACACTGGTGATGGCTCAGCGAGCAGGTGGCTTTCTGCACAGTAACTAAGATGTGAGACCTACAAATATCCACTTCCAAGCTTCCACTTCCAAGAAAATAAAGCTTTTCCGCCCCATGAATGCAAACTTGTAGCTGAAGAACACCCATTACTAACTTTACAGACAGGACAGACCACAGGGGAGGTGCGTTAGCTCTGAAAACTCATTATGCCCTTTAAATACCAGCACAATCAACTCTCATTGCTGACCAAGTCACACAAAGAAATAAAAGACATTTTACTGCTCAGAAGATTTGCACAACCTGGCATCAGAGGCAGATTGTTAATGGTACAGAGACAGAGCAAAACTTTGCAGAATACAGCTGCTGTCCTGGCTTTCAGCAGGTTAGAGTTTGCATCAAAATATGCAACCAAATAACGTCTTTGACAAAAATTACTCCACTGCTCCTGTTCAAAGAGCTGTAACGTGAACACTCCACACCCCCCTGCTCCCACCTACTTGAGGAAATCACCCAGCAGATGTGTTCCTTATTTATTACTGGTATCCATGTTCTTGCCACCCAGAGAGCACTTGTCTGTGGTTCCACTCCATGCAGCCACAGCAAAAACGAGCTGCCTGCTTATTTTGGGGTATTTCTCCCACAGACTGTGTGCTATCTGCCAAGTGACCTACAGGTGGTGTTCAGGGCATAGGTTTTGAAATCGTGATGCTTCCATCCTTTCAAATGCAGATATCACCCTTCTTTTCACAGATTCTCTGAGGCAACGGGACTAACAACTAAGCTGGTGTAACATGAAGATGAAGAATGAGACTTATATTACAGGATTAAATATATATATGAATTTACCATTTCATCACACATCTCTACTGTAACTATTAAACACAGCTGCTGTGAACATTTCCTACTGCATTGCAGTATTTTGCAGTAAATCAAAGTAATCTGCATTACAGTGCAAGGTTTCACTGCAATCTTGAGGAATTTTTCAATTGCCTCTCTTGCATTTCAACTGAGATCATTTAGCTGGAATTATGAAACACGCATTAGCGATTAATGCTTCCAAGATTCCACATTACTGTCAAATCACTAATACATTACCTTTCATAATCTAATTTGTTCACGCACTAAAATACACAGAACATGCAGAGCTTAGCAAATGGCCTTCTAAAATGTCACAATTTTTTCTAATTATTCCTTAAAGGGAAAAGAAACACCCCTGCAAACATGTAGAAAATGTGCATTGGTGTCCTTGCTCTGGGCAACCTCCTTTCTGCCTTTCATGTGTCACCTCTGGGGCCTGACAAGGACACAGTCACGTCCACCACACTTTGCTACAGGTGAGACCCTGTGAACCTTACCCAAGACATGGAGCACTTGCTGTGCCAAGAGCATCTCCTGCAGTGAAGCACAAAGAAAACCTAAAGGATAAAACTGATCTAGTAACTATAGGAGGTTGATCAGAATGGCCATATACACAAATACTTTTTGAGGGAGAAAAACAAGATGTTTACTTTTAGCTTATACAGCAGTCAGTATTTCCACTTTACACTACAACACCTTTCAGTGCACCAAGGTTTGGGAAAGGAAATAGGTTTTTATGAAACACAACACGGAAGCCCTACAGAGTGACTATCTGGTAACTACCAAGACATTTCTCCCTCTTTTTTTCCAAAGAAGAACAGGTCATAAGCCTATTTTTTGAAAGTGCCCAGCAGCACCAGACAGTGTGACAGAAGTGAGAGAGTAGCAGTGAAATTCAGCAAGAGTTTGGCTTTTGGCAGGATCAGAACCCAGCGAACCATTGACTGGCCAGTGAATAAAATCAGGTTATAAAGTCAGCTTAAAGAATAGAGGGAGGAGAAAGGGATGACTGCCCAGGGAGTTAAGACATCCCCCTCCTCCCAGCTTTTCAGCTGCAGCCCCTGGGAGCACAGAGGGGGCACATCTGCGAGATACATCAGATATGTCAGGACGAGGGAGACCCGGAGTAATGAGGAAAGTGTTGATGCCTGCGTAAGGGACATGAGAAATAGGCAGAAGACAGAAATATAGTCGGATGAAGAATACGCAGGAGGGAAAAGTGTACACTTGGATGAAGAATGGAGCAGGGAGGAAAAGAAAGAAACCCAACTAACTCTGGGAGAGGAGAGGGAAAGCAGAGAGCCTTGCTATTCAGGAGACTGCTTGATGTAATAAAATGCTGGCAAAAGGGGTTACAGAAGATGAAATGAAGGAGAAAGCTTGAGGACCAGAGGTTAAGGAGGTCTCGTGGCTAACACAAAGAAAATAGCCCAGACAAAGCATTTTCTCTTGTTCAGCACAGGTTTGATCAGCAAACTCATACACTTCCCCAGACAAGGCAAAAATCCGCAGTCATTCTATTCATCATTTAAAAAAAAAAATAATAATAAAATAAAGGAACATTTGTGTAAAAGCTCTGACATCATTTGCTGAAAGCTCAAACCCTCTGCTTGAAAATGGTCTGAAGGTCTCCTGAAACCGCAGCCTCCTCAAGATCTTCTCCCCATTTCCCTGCAGATGACCCACATGAGCAGTCCCTCCTCTTCTCCCGCCCTCTGGGAGCCGAGTCCTGTCCATCTCTTACACTTGGGGACCATCTCTCAGCTCTTGCTCAGGCGATGGCAGTGAAGATCAACTCATGGCACCTCAGCAGCCCAAGCTTTACTGGCTTTGCAAAAATCAGGGCAGCCATAGCTGGAAATATCTGACCAGCACAGGGCCAACATACTCCAGTTTGAAACTCCCTGTGCACAGCCAGGGTTAACCTCTATTTTTTTCTGAAATGGAGATAAGTTCTTGACTCCGTAGCCCACCCGTTTTCAGATATTCTTTGCACGCCTTGTATGCACCTTGTGTGCAAAGACCGAAGTGACTTAAGTGCCATTTCTGAAGTAAAATTTGAAAAGCAGTGTTTGAGCCATGCCAAGGTATGCACTGCTTGCCGTACAGGGCACTCAATATAAAGTCTTGTTCAGGAAGTTTGTCTTCAGCATAAAACATCACTAAAAACCAAACAAAACCAAATAAACAACCTCAAAAAACTTGGCTACGTTCCTGCCTTTGCCAAAGGCTGTTTTGACCCTGGCTCTCACCACATACAAGGAAAATAAAGTTTAATGCTGCTCTGCGAATGTAACCATCACTGCTGGGGCAGCGTTCTGACACTTCAGTGCGATGATGCAATTGGAGGGTTTATTTTTCTTTTACTGAGCAGTGACGTTGTACATCCCCATGCCATGTTTCATCCCAGTGTAACTACTTCATTCCTCTTAACAGCCCAGGCTGATCCAAGCGATGTCTGCGCTCAGCTGCTCCCACAGCCCTGGTGTGCCCAAGAGTCCCCCTATTTACACGTATCACCCAGAGTCCTCTCGCTAACATGATTTATCACTTCAGTTCATTAACAAATAAAAAAATGGGGGCCCTAACACCCCTTGTCTTTGTGCCCATTCTCCCTCACTCCGAAATCACACACCGAGACTATATGACAACTTAAACGAGGAGAAGCAGACAACGTACACGGTGGAAAGAGACCGGCCTGGGTTGTCTGCTGGTCCGGATTAGTGCAGACTGAGCCAGGTCTGCGCGCAGCATCGTGTCCTCAAACCTCCCCTTAATGACTTTGTTCAGTCTCTGACCACAGCAGTACCGAGTACAAACAAAACCTGCGCTAAAGACGGTGAAATATCGTGCCAAACTGACAGCGCTGTGGGACAGAGAGGTACATGACAGCAAGGGATAACACGCGCCAGCCCGTAGGAAATAAGCAACTGTCAGCACTCACGTACGAGTGATAAAGATATATATTTTTAAGCATGTATTTACACAATCTCAGATATCAGAAGTCAGAGCTGGCCACACCATGCTGGCTTCACAGTCACTGCACAGGGGATAAAAAAGCAAAAGGCTTTTTCCTACAGAGAAGGCATCAGTATAAAAACACACGCAGCCTTTTATTAGCTGAATCATCCTTGCTGCAGCTGGCCATTCCCTGACCTGGGGATTTTTGTACCTAATGTTTTCAGGGAGATAATTTTCACAGCATACCTCAGCTTCTTAGAATGCTCTCAGAGAGCAAAGTCAATCCTAGGTCACTCTTCCAGTGTAGTTTCCTTTGTACTAAATCCTACTTTCAAGAAAATTCTTGCCATGGTTCAGCGGTATTTAACCTATCATATAATATCCAGGTTTACTGTGTTAGAAGAAGCAGAACAGTATTAAGCTTTTCCCACAAGCCTGTGATTGCATTTGACCCAGTAACCTGTATTAGATTAACATTTATTCTACAACTCCACAGCAAGCCTTGGACCTGGCTGAGCAGCAGTTTATAGAGGACACTAACCATTTTTACAAGTGGAGCAGGAAAAGGGAATTGAATCTGAGGGAGTAATTCCAAGCAAGTATGTTGCTGCAGCAGTTAAATTGTTTATACGAGGAGTCGGGGAATTACATCTGACTGACCTCTCTTTTTATCTGCTTAAAAGACAAAGTGCAGGTCTCCATGGCAAGTGCTAACTCCTGGGGAATGCGGTATAAAAATGCATCACGGCAATAGAGCCTCCATACCCACCAAGGAGGGAGACCTTCAAAGGAATGTAAGCAAGTTAAAATCACCGGGATTAGAAAGGTTTTCACGTTAGCCGGCCTGCAGACAGGTTCACAAGCATTCCTGCTCTCCTGCACTTGCCAGAGAAGTCCAGGAAGGGGGTGCGGGGGGCCTTTGCTTTTTATTTATATCTTTAGCTTTGCATTAACCTTAACCTCATGCTAGTGTAGCCAGAATAGGATTGTTATTGTCAGCATTTAGAATAGAGAGGACCAAACCCTGCGCTCCATTGATTGATTAAATCCTCCGAGGACTTTAGTTCATAAAGTCGAAAAAGCTTCTAAATACTATTGAAAGCAGGTTGCATCTTAAAAAAAAATCAAAACAAAACAAGGCATTAAAATCTGGCAGGAAAAACAGTAGCAAAGCCTCAGCTACAGCAGGGAACACACAGGTCTCCTCCACTTATACACTTGCAGGGTCAGAATCTGGGTAACGGGATTAGCATAACCAAGTTTCATTTCTTCATATGAAGTTTCCAACATATCTAAATTTATTCTGCTTATTAGCATCATCTTATCTGCCTCTTCTCCCATCAGTACGTAGATGAGTAAAGGATATGTTAACACACACACATTAGAAAAATAATTAAGTGAACTTCTAATTCACATCCATTTCTCCAAGTCAAAAAACCACTCAGTTTCTTGCAAAATGCAAGTATGCTCCCTGAAAATAATGATGCATCTGAAGAAACACAAACTCAATCTAGGATTTTCAAAGTTCAGCATTTAGAAATGAGAGGAGGAAGGGAAGAGAAAAACTCCTTCATCAGCATAATTCAGATTCATTCAGTCACTCTATAAGCCTCTCCTGAATGCAATGAGAGGAATTTATTAACAACTCCAATCTCCACAAGTGCTCGAGAGCTGGACAAGAACAGGATGCTAAAAGAAAATGGATTTTTGTTCCTCCTCCCACACTGGAGGACAAATCTTCAGCTTGTGCAGGTTGGTTTGACACCAATTGCGCTGCTGCTTTGCGGCGAGCAGAAATTGTGCTGAAAAAGATCCCACGAACAGAAGAATCCAGAGGGGAGCTTGTCTGGGCTCAAGCTTACTGGAACTGCACATGAAAAGCTACTGGCTTGGTGTGGTTTTGTAGGGACACAGATAGGTGCTCTTCGAAGTGCGTGACTGTAAGTCAAAACAAGTGAAATACCACATAAAGGCAAGAGAAGGCACGTGTGCTGGAATCACGCACAAACCTTGCATCATTTCTCTGTTCCTCTAAGCCAGAGCACAAGATTTCCAGGAAGGCTGTAAATCCCACATCCCAAGGAATTCAGAAAGGATATAAATTGCGACCCGTTTATGAGACATTTACCTCTGCTTGGTAAGGCTGTTTAGACTCAGCAGCACAACCTGCTTTGACCCCATTCTGTTTAGGAATTGGCCCAATTAAAAGCTGATGAAACCTTCCACTGCGATCAATAGGTGCAACTCTGCAGTCATCAGTGCTGGGTGATTACGTGGCACAGGAGCGACTGTCCCCCATGCGAATTTTCATAGCCCTATTACATCAAGAACAGGTGGAACCTGGGGGCTAATCCTGCAAAGCTGTTACTCCTCGCTCAAAAGAAATCAAGGATTTGGCCTGGGCTCTTCAAACTGTTTTATTCAGAACAGAAGGAGAAAGGAGGGGGAAGAGGGAAGAAAAGCCATGCCTAAGTGCACCTGGGAGATGCTTTAAAGACAGTAATGGAATAGGCCTAGGTCTGGGATAAGAGTGGAATCTGCCCTCCGGATGCCACCTACAAACAGGCTTGAGCGCATTGATGAAACTGTTCAGCTGAAGCAATTCCTGTCAATACAATGAGCACTGGGTGGAAAGAACAGTGTATACAAATGCCCTACTTTAAAGCCTCTGTGCGAGGAAGAGAGAAAAACATTTTTAAACAACAGAACCAGACAATAAGCCCTATGCAGCCTCCCTCTTTACTTCAAAAGAATCTCATCTTGCTCTTCCTCCCATGCCAAGCACTCAGCAGAGCCCAGTTGCCAGGAGCAGATGCGAATGGAGGGAGTTGGTTTTAGGCGACTCGGTGGGTTTCGCATCCTTATTCTCCGCCTGGGCACAGGATGGCTCATGGGCCACCTCTGCCTCCAGCTGCTTTTCATTTTTCACTGTGCTGGCCACTGAGTGGCAACATTTGCCTGGACCTTGTAGAAAAGTGACTTTTTAAAATTAAAAAAAATTCCAGGAGGAAGATGACAATAGAGAAGAGTCTCGCTGAGCGGGAGCTGTCTTTATTCCACAGCATTTCCTGCTGTGGAAATGCTGCTTCAGTGGCAAAATGTCATTCTTCTCTCACCACATGCGTTCAAGGGCCGATCCTGTGAAGCCGATGCCAAACTTGCCATTGCACCACTGCGCCCTGAATGATGGATGTCTTGTGGTGGTGGTGGATGCAAATCACCATCCTGGAAATGAGTGGAAGAAATTGGTTCCGATTTAGTCTGTTCAGCATTAGTGGGAGTCGTAAAGCATCAGGAGTGTTCCAGTATACAGTGTGGGGGATTTAAAGTTCCTGCTAGAGAAAATGTGCTCAGGTAGAGCCATTTAGCAATAGTCAGTAGCATTAATTACCTGTATAAGACACAATATGGCATCAACGCAGCCTTTGGATTCTGTACCCCTCATTAACTGTTTCCCCATTAACCTTGACTGGAATCACATTCCAAGTCTAAGTAGTAAGATTTTTCTTTTTATTTGTGAGCATCCCCATTTCATCCTTGAAGCTTCTCAAATTCTTATTCATTGTAAATGGTCCTGCTTGTAATAAAGTGCTGGTGGAAGTATTTACTGTTTGCTGCTTAATTTTGTCCTCATGGAAGTCAACGGATGCCAGCTCCAACAGTAGTTAATATACCTTTGAGCACATGCTGTGACCTTTCTCCAACTCATGCCTGACTTCATTCTCAGATCTCATTAAACAGCAGAAATTATCCTCTGAAAGAGCAAAACCAGAAATGTGCAGATTTGCCGCAGAGCTACAGAGGACAGCTTGATTTAAAATGCACTGTGGCAAAGGGGAGGGAAGGCGGTGGGGGGGAAAAGCAAGATCCTTCTCATATTGAGCCTAGCAGTCATATAAAAATAAAGCTGCATTAGAGCGAAGCAGCTTCGAGAGCCACCGTGTTTGAGTTCTTTTAGTGCTGTTTCTTGGCCGTTTTTGGTGTTTGCTCTTGCTAATGCAATCGATCTCAATGGAGGAGCTTGGCAGCCAGGACGCCAGGAGTTTTATCCTTGCGCTCTGGCTCAGGCCCTGCACTGTTTGGAGATGCCTCTTGCATGTTTAGCACCAGAGGGCCTAAGTTCACATGTGGGCACAATTCACTGCTCATATGGCTCCCCTCTTCTCCTGTTGCAGAGCTTTATTCTCTATTGTCTGCCCTGGAAGCAAACATCCCAGCGATCCTGTTTGTCTAAAACCCAGCCAGGCGACTCTCCGACATTTTCCCCTTTCAGCGAGTACACAGTGGTAGCAAGAAGCTATTTATGCATTGTCTCCCTAAAGCCTTCTAAACCAAAATTATGGCTTAGTTGCTGAAAGTTGAGTGTGCCTTGGCTGAGAGACAACTGTGGGCATTCCAGCACAAGGGGAAAACAAAAAAGCTGTTCCACAATATACCAACCTGTGAGATCCCACAGGAGGGCAGTGAGAGCAATCGGAGATGCAGATAACGTGGTTTTGGGCTGGGGGGACTGGACCAGGGAGGGACATTAAAAGACTTGGAACGCACAGTCCACAGGAGACCGTGGGGTGAAGCAATGACTGCCCTGAAATACGCCCAAGCCTGCTGCAAAGAACATAATAAATTCTTCTCTATCGCCTCTGAGGATAAGGCAAGAAACCAAGGGGTTAAGTCACAGCAAGATCCAGGCTTGTCCTTAGGAAAAGCTTTCTAGCAATAAGAAGAGTTCTGCTTTGGCAAAGATTGCCTGAGGAAGGGTGTAGAGTTTCTGTTACGGGAGGTTTTTTAAGAACAGGTTTGCTGCATATCTGTCAAGGAGGGTTAGATCTAGTTGATCCTGCCTTGGGGAAACAGACAAAGCTAAATAAATAACTTTTTGTCCTTTCTAGCCCCATTTGCTAAGGTTCAATACATCTTGCTGTACCAATATCAGTAAGCCAGGCAGAATTAAAATAGATAAATAAAACTTAAGTGTCTACACTGGTGGCCCTGTAGATTTGTTAAAAAGTTTAGTAACACAAATGAGAAATTTACTCTACAGGTCCTGCAGCAGGAGGGAGACAAGCAGGTTGTGGACCAGGCTGGGCTGCTCAGATCTGCACAGCACCAGGCAATACCCCTCCCCAATTCCACATTTCAGGCCCCAGCAAGTCTGCAGTAAGAAAAATGGTGCTGCCCTTGGAGGATTTCCTTCACAAAGAGAGGAGTATTTGTCACCACCTGTAAATTCAAGCGCAGCTGTAACAAAAGGGCATAAGAACAAATGCTAAAAGCTGGAGAGCCCAGAGCTACCTGGCGGCACTTATCAACATATGTAAAGAAAATTCTAGCAACTCTGATCAAACCCACAAATCAGCACAAATTCCTGAGACTACTGCTAAGATGACGTGACCACATGCAAGCTAAATGCATCAGATGTACCCACTGTAACAGAGTCAGTGTTCCTGCCTATTTGCTGAAAAAGAGGGTTTGGGTGGTGAGGGGGTTGGTTGGTTGTGGTTTTGTTTGTTTTGTTTTATTTTAATCACTATTGCTTCCTGCCAAACAAAAGTGGAAAGCTTTGAAGTATTTGCAAAGCACTAATACAGGTAAGTACACAGCTCTGAACACTTTCCTACATTTGATACTTGACTCATGGTTTTCCGAACCAACAATGCCAAGGGAATCATTTGGTAATTTTAGCTGGCTCAGGAATACCCAAGTTTTGTATTCAGACAGGAAATTTCATATTGTGTCCTTGAGATACCATTAGCTTTCACCTTTTAGTTAAAAATAGCCTACTCGGGGGTGTGGTGGTTCTCTCTTCTGTGATTGTTTCCAGTGCTGCTCGATTTCTTGCCTCTCCACAGAATACCTACAAAATACATCCAGTCTCCCACGTTACCTCTTGTTTTTCTATAACATTGGGACTTTATAGATGGAGAGTTTGGACCACCTCCATTTTTACTCAAGCAGCGAGTGCAGTTATGAGCAGAAAACTATTGTATTGTTAAGAGTATTCACTGTACTCCCATGTCTTCTTCATTGCTGACAAGCATCCATGAAGGAAAGGAATAGTGATATAATATGTTCATATTCTGAACAGCACTGGGTGGAAGGAAAAATGAAAAGTATATGCAGAAAGAAAAGGCAAAAAAAAAAAGGACCAGTGGCAGAAATTACTTGTAAAAAGTGACCTCTGTCAAGTCACCTCAAAAAAGAGCCACAAAGGTGTCTACCTGGCTGTATTTCTGTGAGGCAATAGCTACATCCAGTGGTCACCGGAGCTAATTGACACAGGGTCCTTGCTAAAATCTGAAGAGACCTGGGGCTCTGGGGGGAGGGCAAGAGTGAGGAGCGTTTTGGTTTTAAATGCAACAGCCACTGTTTCTATTCTCAAGCCTGGCCTGTCCCCATACAGGTCTGGTTTAACTACAGAAAACAGGCCTAACTACTATGACCTGTGATAATAATGTATTCTGTTTCTAATCACTATTTTGCAGGGGAAAATTAATTCTAATTTTAACAGCCTTTCAGCATGCCTTAAAATAAATTATTTGCCAGCGTGACATGCAACAGTTCAGAGAAACCCAGTATATGTTGCTTATTGACAGTTTCCTGTTCTCCAGTGGAGTTTGCTACATGCATTCAGCTCTGCTACCAAAATACTTCCCAAAAGCAGCATTTCCGACACCCACAATACCTGTAAGAAAGCAAGAGGAATGGCTGCACAAAGAAGCACTGCAGAGAGCACCAGGTCAGAGCAGGAGTCCCTTCTGCACAGCCAGGACAGAGCAAACTCCTTCACTGAGCAGCACCAAAGCAACAGGATTCAGCTACACTAAAAAGACAATGACAACCGTCTTGTTCCGCCTGTGCAGCATCCCCCCAAGACTCCACTTTCCCATCTGACCACGAGGCCAAGAGCCTGTTCCTGGGTTCGGCACAGCAGGGCTGTCCGGCAGCGTCCCAGCAGAATGACCAAGCAGCCAGTGGCTGCGTCCTCCCATTTTTCCATCTCTGCTTTTGTATATTTTTAGGTTGCCAAATTGAGAGAGGTGTGTAAAGTCACTATTTCGCATTATTTCCCAGTATGAAAAACATAGAAGCTTTTTAGATTCAGCCTGGGGTGCCCCTCAGAAAAGCACAACGTGTGTGTTTCAGGAGCAGGAGCACACACTTGTGCTTGAAAATTCAAGTAGCCAGGGCAGTCTACTGCGCATAGGGATTATTTTGTCTGTTAGCTCCCATATGGAAAAGTCCTATAGGATTTAATTGACAAGAAGGTCCTTTCTGTAGAACTAGTTAATCATATTCATTCTTCCTACAGAACCCCGCAGAAGAGTTAAAAAAACAATTGACAGAATAGTCCCCCCTGTAATCATTAGACCACTCTAATCTCAATTAATTCAAATTTAAGTTGTATGGAGGTTTCATCCTATTTGCACACTGCATAACACTTGCATAACGAATGGAGCAAGTGTCATGAAACATCATCCACCAGCCTTCCAGGGGAAAAAGCTGCAGCAGCAGCTGCATTCTGTCACATTTCTTGTACGCAGCCTTTTTTCCTACATGTTTTGATGTACCAGGCAAACAGGCCTCAAGGCTGCAAGACAGTTAATTAACTCTTTGAGCATCGACAACAGCAGCGCTTTGTACATTTTTGCTGAAATGCCATGAAGCCCCGAGATGGTAGAAGGACAGAGAGAAGAAGCAAAGCGTTGTGGGAGGAAGGACGTGGATCAGATGCTGTGTGAGTACACACCGCGGAGCACGGTTTGCTACAGCATCAGCCAGTGACACACGGGGGTCCAAACCCAACGGGAGGGGTGAATGCTCAGGTTTTGGAGGCTGACTGCATTCATTTGGTCCCTTTTCACCCAGCCAAGCGGAGGAGCGGCATTTGTCAGACCTGTGCTTTAGCCCAAGGAGAGCACATCACATTCTGTGCCTGGGGAATGGCTGAGGGCTGGAACATGAGGACACAGCAGGCAAAACCCAACCTACCTCATTGCCTCTTCCTTCCTGACTTCTCTTGCAGGAGCTTAGGCTTTTAATACAACTCACTGCATTAACAAGAAATCACTGGAAGATTTTTAGGAGCTAAATACAGATTCTTGAGATGGATTTGAAGTATTTGTGGCTATTTCTGCTCAGTTCCACAGAAGATCACTTTTATAACACTAGGTATAAAAATAAAAATCCCTATTACGCAAAACTATTACCTTTCCTCAGCTGAAGCCGTATGTGATTCACCCAATACCAAACATGCAGGTGGAGCACACCTAAAACATTTTGCCCTAGGGTGCTGCCTCCACATGCCCTTCCTCACTCCAGTCCCCAGCATTCCTCCACATGCATTTTTCACACACCTCCAGGAGAGAGAGAGAAAAAACAAAACCAAAACCAAACCATCAATGGTAAAGCAGCAGGAGACAGAACTCTTGTGTGTGTACAAGTCCAAAGCACACAGCACAGGGACAGGGGAAAAGCAGTGAGCTACCTGAGGGCAAAAGGCAAGTCGAGCCTCAAGAACCAGCTCACATGCTCATACCTGATCGCCAGAGCACAAGAATCAGCATTTATGCCCAGGCTCCAAACTCCACAGCTGCACTACCCCTTCCACCAACGCAAACTGTGCTCAGGAAGGCACACAAAGCATCATCTTTCTTTCTCCATCCTCTCCTGAGGGAGGGAAAGAACGTGGTCCCCATCTACCAGTCGCTATTATTATTTCTGTGTTCGGTTTGATTTGCCCACTTGGGGCTACTTACAAGGCTGAAGAACAAAGCAAAGATGGCACTCGCTTCCTATCTCTGTGTGTTTTTATGTCTGCCTGCCTGGTGCTGTTAGGAATTGAAAAGGCTTCAGAAGTTTCAAAATACCCACGATACCATCAAGCCAAAACATTTAAGGAATCTAAATAAACCTCTAAGGTTCCCGAAATCAGCTTTGTAGTTGTGCCAGCCACAGGCTGCCAGCAAAGCCAGTCTTCATCAAAATCAGAAGAGCTGGAATCAACATTTGCTGTGAGAGGGGGGGAGAAAAAATTAAACCCTGTGTTAACTGTTAATGTATCTGCCTTCAATAAATAATGGCAAAAGGATGCAGCTGAGTAGTTCTAGGAAAATGTAAAGTTGTTGTTTTGCCTATTACAGAGGGTTCAAACCACAACACAAAGAAAATTTTTAAGAAGCAAATATTATTTCACATTATCTGGAAAACATAAGGGCTTGAAAGCCAAGGCGGTGTCAACTGGAGATAGATGCACTCACAGAGCTTGGGAACTTGCCTCCAAGTCACCTTTGCAGAGCAGATGGGGATAAGGAGCAGACATCAGTCTTGGGGCTGTAACTGTATTTCGACTTCCCAAATGAGACCTCTCTTTTCCTTAAAATATTGCTCTAGAAGACATTAGCTGCTGGCACAGTATTGTCACCCTTGTATGGGGCAAGAAGTGGAGGCTACTAAGGCTGAGCTACAGCCACTTGGCAACACACAAGAAAGTGGCTATGCCACCCCAAAATGCTCATGTCTGTGCTGCTGTATCCCTTCCTGACTAAATACAAACACCCTGATGTTAGCTTTATCTGGCTGCATTTATTTGAGAAAATAAGCAGTCTGTGGTTAGTTGGCTTTGTTTAATATTTGATTTAGTTGGACATGTGGCTACAAAGAGACTGCAGGACTTCAAAAACACTCCAAGTTTCTGGGTTTATGTGTCATCAGATGGACTACAAAGGTCACCCAGCTGTTAAGACTTTGCCAATCCTGGTTGTAGAAGACACTCTCCCTAGGAACATATTGTTTTCATGCAAATGGAGGCAACTTCTCCTCTTAAAAGAAGGGGCTATTTTGGGCAAAGCCAAATATTTCAGCAGGTAGAAACTTCCCTGGAGAGGACTGGGCAGGAGGAATAAAAAGAAAAGAAAGTCTGGATTGGTATGGTTGCCAACTAATAGGATTCTTAGCAGGAAGGGAAGTTTTCCATACTTGGCATTTTTCCTGACGCTTTAAATCACCAAAATGAGGCGGTTACATGACAACTTCACCTGCCATTTTCGAAGATGTGTTTCCAGCTGTCAGCACCACAGGGACAAGGCTGAACACCAGAAGTTTTGAAAGCACAACCCAATATTCAAAAGCACCACAAACTATCTGCTCTACTTGTATTTTGGTGCAGCCCAGCTCTGAGTTTTGATTGCATGAAGCTGACTAATACCACCTACATTTGACCCAACAATGCTGCAGTTTTAATATTTTCAGTTAGTCCCAAGAACCAGTCAAGAAAAAAATAATCCAGTGTTGTACCTAGGAGCCATCATTAGTTTGGTTTGCTCTCATGCAGATGTCTGACTTCCAGCATTAAAATGCAATTTTAATTGAAAAATCAAAGTCCCCCTTGATAATTGCATCATAGCAAAAAGAAAGATGCCAAGAATTGTTTCCTACGCAAAGCGCATTTCACTCCCCCAATTAAAATGGAATAGAGCTCCAAAGGTGTTTGGGGGCTTTTTGACAGATCCATGAGCGCTCTGGTCTCTTACCAGGGTTTCATCCCTCAGCTCAGGGCTGAGCTACCTGCAAACACCTTGGCCCCACATCTCCCCTGGCAGCATCACACCACAATAAGGATGAGCCCCATCAGAAGGCAGGTCACCGCTCCAGCCATCCTCTTCTCCCTGCCCAGTCCCAACAGGATCCTTTTTTTCCAAAGCAACAGCATTCAAGTCAAAATAGTACCAAGCATTGCCAAAAATGTGACTGTGCAGGACAGAGGCTGAGGCACCCAAGTTTTGAAAGGTCTGGTTCTTATCCAGGGGATGAAACTGAGACCTCCAGAAAACTCAGCAACAGCAGGAGAAAGCAACCTTCAAAAGAGAAAATTTGGCACTAAGCACAGACATCTCTTTCTGTAACATTAAGGTCAGTCACATTCTCTCATCATATTAGAGTTAAGTGGTTCATTCAGATTCAAGTTTCTGATGATCTTGGAGTATTTAAACTGAAGACTGAAGGTTACCGCATACAGTCATGTCAGGACAAGAAAACACGGTGTTTCTTTCTTTTCTTGCTACTGCTGTGGCCAAGAATTTTTTTCCAGTATGGACTCTGGCAAAAGAAAAGTAAATATGCAAATGGTTTCCATCCCTAGAGTCCATGTCATTGACCTCTGCAGGTATAAAGTGAATCTGACTCTATCTGTGCAAAATTCACTTACAAGCCATTCGTAAATGTGCCTGGGCTACCAGACCTTGGTGTGAAATCCCCCAAGAACTGAGTGAGCACATTCACGGCCATTGCAACAAATATGTTGAAACAATCTTTCCCCAGGACATGGCATTTTTTTTTTCTTCACCTTTTCCTGATTCTTTACTCATCCAGTATTATCCTAGTCTCAGTGTTTCCACTGTAAAAGACCACAATCTTGGCCTAGAGCTGGACAACCCCTCCTTATTAGCAAGTTATGTGTTCATATGACTAATCTTGTAACTTCCAGCTTTAGCATCTTGTTTAAATTGCAGTAGTTGAACAACGTATCTTAGGAGATTTTAAGTCATGTTTCTGCTCAAGAAAGAAAAAGAAAATAAAAGACCACCATCATCTTTTACTAAAACAGAATTCATAACCTATAGTAAACCTTGCCAGTAGCTTGAGAGGGAATTTTACACATACTGAAGTACGTATCTGTCCAAATGTACACACAGCCATCAGTAGACAAGATAATAAAAGAGACAAGTAGCTTGCACTGAAGTAGTTGCACAGTTAAAGAGTGACACTCCCCACTGTAGTTTTCTTATCAAAATAAAGAGTAGATTCTAGACTTCGCTTGACGCTCCTTTTAAATGTCTTTTGCCAACTGTATTAATGGCTCTACTTCCTTCTGTTCTTAAACTGCAGAAACTAGTGTTCTAGCCCATCACACTCCAAGCAAATTCAGGCCTTACAGATAAACACCTCACAACTGGTTGCAGCGTAGATGCAAATCCTCTTTGGGCTTTTGTGTCTTGCCTTGGGACCAAGCTGCAGATGTCCAAAGCTCACACTAATGCTCTCAGAGGCTGGAACAAATACATTCTTTGTGAAATTAGTACAAAAGATGGGACATGTAATACATACTTACCACTAGTTCACAGCATTCTGCACCCCAAAGCAGCTTGTTTGTGTTTACAAAGGCTTGTTTTACAGGCCCGGCTCAGCTACCTGTTGCAATCAGACACCAGGCTGTGCTGCCAGGCCTGGGCTTTGGTTCCCCCACGCCTGGTTAGGCCTCTGAATCCAAGTTCAGGCACTGTCGGCCTCACCTCCCTGGCACAGACGCTCATTGTTTAGGATCCTTATTTTGAGATGCTGGATCTACAGCCTACCTATTACAAACTAGCAGCATGCTGTCAAATCCCCAGTAGCACAGACACGTCCTCTGGGGCACAATATTCTCATCAGATACATCAGTTTAGGGTTTAAGTCTTCAGGAGTTTGCTGAAAAGAGATATCTTAACAGCACACTTTGCTCAGAAATAAAACACTAGAGTCATGAACTTGGGCAAGAAATAGCAGATGCTGACCCGTCCCCTCCAGTGTCCCTGGTGCACACAATATTTTGCGTTGCACGCAGTGTTCTCCGAGCACCTTTCAACACCCCACTTCATTTTCTGAGTCAGACTCAAGCCTCTGGCCAAGCTGCTTGGCCAGTTTTCCCCACCAGACAGACTCCTAAGCAAGATGGACAATATAGTTAGGAGTCAGAATATGCTGGAGCTGGCAGCCTGAAGTAGGCAGGACAGATACATATTAATTTATGACAGCTTGTAACACAAAACTCTAAAACCCCAGAGCTTCATGATGTGGCCTGTACGCCACCCTCGCACACCCAAGTCTCATTAAAGTTAACAGGAGCTGCGTGTCCATCATATAGGACGAATGAACTCTGAACAGTGAACTGCACCATATATTCCCCATCAGAAAAAACACAAAAAGAAATGGATACTAGCTTTCATGCTTCTGGGAAGCCATACTTGACAGGACACTGATGGCTGGACACAGGGCCCGAACTCCTTTTTATGCAGTGAGAACTCCTCGTTACACAGTGATTGACAAGATTAGGTGAGATGCGGATGGTTTATATTTCCTGAAAAACCTCTAGGAGTCTGTTATTCAGAAAGTGAAGAGACAGGGAAACCTTTGATGTTTGACCTCCTTTTTACCTCCCACCCAAGAACCTCAAATCTTCCAATATTTGCATCAAAACCTAGAAAGTGTTGCGTACTCAAAGCCATTTTGATTCTGGTAGGAAAAATTTAAAAGAAAAAAGCAAGGAGCCACGTGAAGTGTAAAGTGAGGAGTTCTATCTACTACTGACATGACTCCATAATAAAAGGAATAAATAAAATATAAAGAGCTCAGCTTTCAGAACCAGCAGAACCTCCAATTCCAGGTGCTCATAAAATGGGGAGGTTAGAAGAGACAGTGATGAACCACCACCTTGCAACTTTGGGAGTTTTTAAGCCCATTTAAGCCACAGCACCGCTGAATGAAGGATGCTGCCTCAGCATTAGCCACACAACTTACAGCCAGGATCTTGGGCAGAAAGCCTGCTGGTGACTCCTAAAACCTGAGATCCAAACTATGAGATGAATCTTCGGCCTCCAAAAAGGTCAATAGATACTTGCAACACGCAGCAGCTCTGCCCGCCCCTTCCTTGGTTTTCTATTTCTTTATGGCATCCACACTCCTGCAGAATACAAAACATTCCCATTGTGTTGCAGGCTCCTGGAGGAGCATTTTCTGCATACATTGCAATGGATACGGCCAAGTAGTATTAAATAAGTGTGAGAGAAACTGGAAAAGCGCCAGGCATGATAGAGAACCTCAAAGCTTATTGCAGAGTTTGGGGAATAATTCTGTCAGTTGCTACTTAGCAGAACACTGGGTGTTTGGGCAGCATTTCATTATTATTTTCACGTTTGTCAGTCATACTGTTTAGCACTCTGCTGACTTGTCAAATGAGTGGAAAAATAGGTATGTGGACAATAAGCAACCTCAAGTAAGTATCAAGCCTTCTGCTTCTTTCAAAATAATAATCAAGAAGTAGTTTGACCAGGCCTGCTTCCAACACCGATAAACAGCTTTCTCATCTGTCAACCAGACATGCTGACCTCAAACTAATCTAGTAGGACAATTCACTGAAAACTTATCACCATTTGGAGCATGTAAAATAAATACTCTCTCACATAGAGCACTATGAAGAAACCAGTATTTTATCTCTGAGCACATGTACCACATGAAAATGCCATTGAGTTTATTCGATGGGAAATATGGGAAACTCCATGTTTTTGCACTGCATGCATAACATACAAAGCCTTCTGTTTGGTATAGACCTTATTAAACAAGGTATTGGCAGTCAATATTTGCTGCATTCCCACAACAGCGGTAAATAGTGGCACATAAGGGGTCTGAAAAATTGTATCCCCCTCTCCATTCTCCCTCCTTGTAGGCAAAGACACGTCCACACAATCAGTGACCACAACCACGGAAGCCAAAGTGACCTGTTTAGTGATTTAGCCTTGAACTTACTCCAATCAACTACTTGTTTTTACAAAGTAAAAGCAGGCAAGTTTTCCCCCTCACCTATCTGTTCTCTCACCAAAAACTTCTCCTTGCTCTTCTCCACATGTTGGGCTCATAATGGTTTAACCAGAAACTGGGAATGAGCACGATGATCCCTTGCTGGCCCAATTCTTCAATAACCATTTCCAGCAGCCAGCCTGTGCGCACCAACTTCTTTGCCTTAAGCAGGAACCTCTCAGATGCATCGAATAAATCAAAAGAATCTGCCATATGTCCTTTGTGGCAAGGGCAGAGTACAGTGTAGAGAGGACAAAGAGCATAGTTCTGGGGCTTTAGCACTTGTAGGTTCTTTAAAACAGATGTAAACTATTTCAGAAGTGTCTACAGGAGTTCCCAGAGTTGGTGGGAAACCTGTGCCATTATAAACAGGCAGGTCAAACCCGCAAACCAAGCTGGTGATTTTTCATTTCATCTCAGCCTTGTCATGCCGTGATTTATTATGATCTATTTTTTCCTTCTTCTGCTGGAGTTGAATTGGTCACCTCAACCATGGCGATCACCCGCCCATGGGGCAGACGTTGTCTCCAGGGAACATAACTACGAGGAGCCCACTTACGTCTGGGGAAAAAAAAAATCAGTTTCATAAATTTAAAACAACACACCCAAGGTAGAAGCATGACCGCACTTTTTCCATGTAAATAATGTCATACTTGTGAGGAGGGGGCCTTCAGTGATATTTCATGAATGGGCTCATTATGTTGCACCTGACCTACAGACATTTCAATCGCCTTTTTGTTTTATTATTTTTCTTATTTATTTTCGCTCGATGAGTTGTATATAATCAAATGCTTTATAACGTTACATCTTGTTAAGATACTGCACTTTGCAGAGGCGTAATGTCAGTAAGTTTAATCAATCTATAATTTTTGCACAGGAAGATCCTGCTGTGACATTTAAGCACCGAGTGGTGCTCCAAGGAGGAAAGATGGGCTCTATCCACAGAAATTCTCAGAGCCCCACATAGTCAGGGTCTTCAAAATAATTTAAGGTTTGCTTTTATTATCATCATCATATTTTTCCAAATAGAAAAGTAAGAATCGCATTAGCAGGAACGGGCCCAACTCCAGACAGAGGCCCTGTGGAAGAATTTGCAGAGCCTAGGTTAGCTCAGATTCATATCGGCCTCCAAGAAAAACATTCAGGAGAAACATTAAATCCTCTGAAGGGAAATATTAACAGATAGTCATGAATGGAAACTGATTATTAATTATTTCTCTTTCTCTCTTTCTCACCATTTTATATTTTTAGTTTAAAATGTCATGTAAAGCCTGACATTGATAAAAATGGCAGGAAATGTTCCTTGCTCAATTAAATTACCACAAAGACCAGCTTAACATCTGCTTGGCAAACCCTTCATAAATGCATGGCATTAATATTTAATAAAAATATCTATAGCTTCAGTTGGTACTGGAGACATTTCACACTTTGCTCACACATGGTGTTTCATATAATTATTCTCTAAAGGCTGTCACTTTAGTCCTTTAGCAAAATAAAAGCTCCAAGGATGATTAAATATAGAAAGTGTATCTCCTAGGACATGATCTTCCTCCAGGAGACTGTTTCTACTGACTCTTACATTATAAGGACTCTTACAGAAAGGAGAAAGCTGAGCCAAACTAGAGGAGAATATAAGAATGACCTCAAACTGTCGTCAGTACAGGCTGAGTAAAGTCAGAGTTGGGAGGTTCAAACACTCTACAAAAAGTCAAGATCATACAGAGCAAAAAGTTGGAAGCGATTCCTCACCACAGTTTAGTCAAAGCAAAACACCTACTTGCAGGGAATTGCACCTAAAACCTGATCACTTCATCTACTCCATTTACATGATTTATTCCCAGCTGATGCTCACAAAGCCACTGCACAGCTGCTGTACCTCAAGGATACCCAAATACTTCATTTCCAGCAGCCAGAGACTTCCAGCACCTGCAGCCTGCAAAACTTGCTAATCCCAGATACTACCCCATAGCAAGGTCAAGCTGAAGCCAGATGCTCAAAGCAGGTGACAACATGGCAGCGTTACCTGCACAGCCCAGGCCCAGCTTGTGGGACCTGGGTGCTGAGACCCATAAGAACGTCCTGAGTTGGAAGTGACCCACAAGGATCACCGAGTCCAACTCCTGTCCCTGCACAGGACAACCCCACAGTTCACACCATGTGTCTGAGGGTGTTGTCCGGTCTCTTCTTGAACACTGTCAGGCTTGGGGCCGTGACACCTCTCTGGGGAGCCTGTTCCAGTGTCCACCATCCTCTGGGTGAAGAACCTTTTCCTAATGTTCAACCTAACCCCCCCCGGCACATCTTCCTGCCATTCCCTCAGGGTCCTATCCCTGGTCACCACAGAGAAGAGCTCAGCGTCTGTCCCTCCTTCTTCCCTTGTGAGGAAGCTGTAGCCACAACGAGGTCTCCCCTCAGGCTCCTCTTGAGACTCACTGGTCAACCCCACCTCCGGCAGAAGCAGCAGACCTTCAGGAACACCAGGGCTGGAGAACACCCACCCAAAGCCGGCCAGCATCAGAGGCTACAACAGCTGACATCAAGGATGAGTAGCAGACAGAGGACATTGGCCAGTAGGGTGTGTCTTGCTCACAGGCTAACCTGCCTTAGACATCGGCTTTCAGGATAAGGCTCATAATGAGGAAATAAAGAAGACAACACCATTTTCTTGCCCAACAGCTATAAATACCTAAATCCTCCTCTGTTGTTCTCCATCCCACTCTTGCTTTCCCAAAGCAGCTCTCCACATAGGTGGTCACTATCCTCAGATACTCTGTGGGGGAGAAGAAGATAAGTACGTATAGACTGGTTTTATCTTCAGCTTGAAAGTGTCTCTGTGTAACACATCACACAAAAGGCCAGACACAGCACTGTCAAACAGAGTTAAACCTTTCTGAATCACGGTCTGAAAGGAATCTTCCCCATTTCCATTCCTTTCCAGATGCTCTGATATTAGTCTAGTGAATGTAGAATTAAAACCCACTTTGAATGAGACAGGCATCAGCGTTGTACCGAAAGTTGTTGGTATACATTTGAAATTCAAAAAAGTACTGGAGGCAGGGGGGAAAAGGGCAAAAAAAGCTTCCCCTCATGATCTCAGATGTATGGGGCATTCCCTAAAGACGTCTTGATCAATAGATCTATGCTCTCAACAATTGCCAACAATGTAAGTAAAGAATAAATACCTAGAACTAAACCAAACCAAGCCACACACGCAGAGCATCTCCTGCCTCGGGAGACTTCATTCAACTTCAGGGAAAGCAGCAGCTTTATTAATTTGTGGCTGCCTAGAAAAGCGAGCAAAAATGACAGCATCCCATCACTTCCAGCAACAGCACAAGTCTGAAATCCCAACTGCTTTCACGGTGCATTTCAGCACTTGGCCAAGCTTCACTTACATTAGTCTTAGACTGAAATATCTGTGTCAGAAAACAAATGCAGCCCCAGCACAGCAGACTGACCCCAGCACAGGACAAGCTTCTCTGGGTGTTGATGAAGGGGTGCAATTGAGTTCACGTTCACCTTGTTCAGAGACTCAAGTGCATTTGGTACAACGCTCTCCAAAAAAAAGAAATCACTGACCAATGAAACTGAGCTGGTTTTCAAGAGCTTCTGTTGCAGGATTGACATAGATAGATTTTAAGCTGGAAAACGATAAGCATCGAAGACATATTATAGTATCTTCCAGGCTATACTCATCATTATTCCATAACTACTTACTGCTGCAGTAGAATGTAGTGCTTATAATAATCAACAGACAGATTTTTCAGGGTGTTTGTATAAAGCACCTCCAGCTATCAACATGTCTCATCTCTCACCAGAATGGGGATGGCAAGAAAGGAATTTCCTTAGACACTGGAAATTAAGAAGCTTCTTAAGTCAAGCCTTGGATTCTTCCTCCCAAAGAAGAAAGGGTCTTCTCCCGTGAATGGGAAAGATTTTGTATTAGCTGGCTCAAGGAAGTATAACTAACTAGAAGTGATGGGATGAAACCGAGCACAGGGGTTGGGGAATAGACGGCTATCTGGAAACATTTAGCAAAAGTGGGTATATTAGGCCATGGAATAATCTCCCAAGGGAAACAGCTGAGCCCTATTGATTGAGCCTTTCTGAAACTACCTAGACAAAGGATGAAAAAAATTATAGCATGGAACAGTCCTCCATCTGCAAGGAGCAGGAAAGGCAGTTTTCAGTAAGCCCCTTCCACTGCTAATTTTGCTGGCCCCCTATTTTGCTGAGCTCTCTGTTGATGGAATTGAGTTCTCCTTGACGGTTTGTGGCTGAGGGGTGGAGGGGGCAACTCCATGAACCCCATGATGAAATTGTCTGGAAGACAGAAAGTCCCTCCATTTGATTGCCAGATTGGGGTACAGATTGCAAGGTAACAAATAGGTTTCACTAAGCATGTGCAATCTTTGCTATGAGTAAAAAAATGAAAAAGTTGAAACAGAGTTCAAAGAACAATATGAAAGAATAATGTATTTGAGAGTGTTTGCGTCCCCTTTGAGTGACTCAATTGTTTATTAGTAAGTATGGGCTTTACTGCCCCATGAGAAAGGCTACAGGGCAACACAGAGTTCAAAACCAATTAAAAAGAGTTATCAGATTGGAGCTTTCCCTAAGGATCTGTGTAATTATGAAAACACCATCATAAAATCCACCAAGGAGTAACAGAAAACTTAGATAAGCTTTAATGGCACAAAAGTTACAGGCTACGTCCTTGGCACAAACAGATCAATATATATAATACCTTTCTCCAGTCAGTGGAACCACCAGGATTTGCATCACTAAAAATCTGACCCCAGCTCTGGAGCCAGTTCTGGCAATACAACAGCCTTTGTGCTCTGAACATATACAGACCTCCCTCAACATACTTGTTAGTATCTCCCTTCACCAGTAATAATTTAAAAAAAAAGATGTATCTGCTCAAAACAAAGTGTGAATTCTTCTGCCTACTTTTTGTGATGAGCGCTTCACAATTTGTGCTTGCTTCTCATATTCCTTCATCGTTATCTGCCAATGCCCAACACTGAATGCGCAATTACATGAACATTTGGGTTTGATTTGGTATGATCATTATTTTCTCACTTATTATCACTTTGTGGCACTGAACAGTCTAATCTGTGGTTACTATTTCACAAAGATTTCAATGAAGAAAAGATGGCAATGAACACCAGTGATATGCACTGAAAACGCACCCTAAATCCACTTTCCCTCCTAAAAAGCAGTTTGTCATGTTAAACTATCAAAAATAGTTATGATCACTGAATTATAGGAATGGTAGCGCATTGGGGTGCACTAATTTCGTGCGCCATTTCTCTGGAGACCCTTCAACAGGGAAACAACCTGCAACAGTTGCCATTCATTAAAACGGCATTTTATAAAACTGAGTGCCTGGATGAAGCTTATGGCTATTTTTCACTCACCCTTTTTTGTTTCCCTAACTGCATTTCCAATGTTTTGCATATGGCTACATCAAAGCTAAGCATAAATAAAAAGTTAACATCCACAGAGCTATTACATCCTATACCAGTGCGCTCGTAAAGTGCACATAAATAAAAAGTTGCCTTTTGTTTAAAGCTTATGATTTCAGCTCTGCAGCTTTAAGATAAATTAAAACAAAATTAAAATTCTCAAGCAAGTGTTAAAAAAGAAACTGCCAGAAGATGCACACAGCCAGGGCTGCAGCTTTTGCAGACAGATCCCTCAATTCAACGTTTTGTAACTCAGCTCATTCTCTCCAGGTCTATCTGTCCCTAATAATCATTCAAACTTTGGTCTTACCTGCTCCAAACTCAATCACTCAAGATTATTGTCAAGTGGTGTCTGACATCAAGTGAAAAAAATTACTGGAGAGCTGTTGTCAGTTCTAGAAAAGGCAAAAACCACAGCATGCAGGTGTTAACTCCACTTCATATTTAGTCCTTCTGAAAGATTTGAATCTGTCAGTCTCTACATCACTGTCAAAATACTGTGTACCATCATTAACTTCAACTATGTTCTCACTGTTTTGGGACATACAGGAAAACAATATGCAACACAACATGCTTCATTGGACAACCTCCCCACAAATATGTTTCTTTTCCTCAAATTTTCTCTGGCTTCCTGAAAATAGTAATATTCTATTCATGTTATAATTTCCTCACCTTCCCTCTCTGGTAGCTTTTTAATGTCTGATAACAAACTGTTCCGCAAGGCATACTCGGATAAAGAAATACACATTATTCTTACTCTAAGTATTATCCCACTCTTCCTGACAGTGAGAGGAAGAACTGGAAAAAACAAACCAAAACTCTTTCAAACCTCAAGAAGCACCCACTTGCAAACAAGTTGCAGCAAAACTGTGGCAAAGCAGCAAGACCCCAGTGATGCTACTGTCGCTTTTCCCACAGCCTTCACTGCAGAATTTGACACGGAGAAAAGAACAGACGCAAGCAGCAACGCGTGGTGTCCAGGGGCACAGAGACCCCCACACTCGTGGGAGGTGCTGTATAAAGCGTGCCAACGTGCAATAGCAGAGCATATTGAAATGAGAAAGATGGGACTGTCTGGGGCATCGTGCTTCTGTTTTCTAATGGTTATGGATTCTGCGGCAATGCTAATGTTTGCACTAAAGGCCCTCTCAGCAATATTTTGCAGCCTGAATAACTCTTTATTTTGAATTGTTTAATTAGTTAATGAGGTTGGGGAGAAGTCCATCTTAGGGATCATTAGTTAAGGCTCTAAAACATGGAGACTGAAGACAATTACTGTCTGAGGGAGTTCCCCACTTGTCAACCAAACACATAATTACACCAAGTGCAGGAGCTGCACCACATTTGCTGGTCTCGACGTCCAGTCCCGGGCCAGGTGGGGCACAAGGACATCACCCGAGGCAGCTGCTGGTGGCTTCTGACACAAGTCCCCCCATACCCAAAGCCATGGAGTGGAGACAACACCCAGGGAATCACCACACCTCAGCAAGCAGATCTGATGAGCCTGTTTCCTGTCTTAAAGACCCCGAGAAGTCCATCTCCACAAAGATGTTTAACCGTCACAAAGCGTACAACATGCCTAAAATCCAGGCCTGCTTTTAACCATAGGAAACGTTACGTTGCACTAACAGAGAGATACAGCTTGTGTGAGAAAGTTCAGATCTAGTTATGTGAAGAGTTTAGTTTCTCTTGATAACACAACAGTAAAAATAAATAAATGAATTACAAAGTTTTCCATTTCTATTGCCCACCTGGGCTACTTTTTTCCATTATAGCACTATAACAACATGCCAGCTTTGTGAAGAGGGCTGGAGGGTGGATACAGAGAGGTGAATAACCCCAAAACACAAAGGTAAGCTATCCAAGCGTGAGGTATATCTAAACAAACAGTTCTTTAGTCCTGAGAGATCTTTGCAGAGTCTATTCTGCAGGCCAAGCTCTTTATATCTGTAGCACTTCTCAATGATTAGCTTTTTATAAACTATTTACAAGCAGAACTTTAATATAAAAGTGCAAATCTAAACCCCGTTACAGAAACTGATGTACTGCTCCAGGAGACCCATTACTGTAAGAGTTTAATATAATACGAATCTGCAGTTTTTCTAAAGCAGCTAGTTTTAATAAAGCCTGTACTTACACACGTATACACAAGCGGTTTGCTTTTGCTACCATCAGTTACAACTCACTCAGCGGCGTGTGCTGAATTAAGACACACAGATTGTAGGGACAGACGCATGCACAGGGAGGTCTCTTGAGAGAATATATGCATTGGTCACATACTGTACAATGGACACCACGAGAAGCAGGAGTTAACTCTGCTACTGTAAGTTTGAGTGGTACTCGGCCAAAAACTCCAGGGAAAATACAATGAAGCCCAGCTGGAAACAGACCCAAGGAAAAGAAAAAAGTGATCGGGGAAGAAAAATACATATCAGCTTGAAAAGAGCATTGCTAACATCAAGATTCTTGAACAGCAAAACTGTAATAAGACTCAACACTGGGATCTCATTCAATTTCTTGCTTTCCCAAAACAGAAGCGATGGGGGAATTAGGCTTTTGTCTAAGCCAGAATGAAAAACTATTGCAGTGAAGGTCAAAGAAGAACTAACAACTGCTTGTGGCACCTGTTTTGCTAAAATGAACTCAATACATGCTCAAGTTCATATAAGTCTATTATTCTTTCTTTTCAAAGTGTCATTTTCATTTTGTTACCCAACTGAGCTCTAACAGCCATGAGCACTCCTTCAGAGATTCAGAAAAATCTGGCCGCATCCCACCATTCTTCCAGTCCTGCTCACATGCACATCACACAGAATCAATAAAGAGTTTTAAACTTCATGGGGAAAACTACATTTCTGAAAATAAAGTTCACCTTAAGCTGTTCTTTTGTTTCTTTCTCTCCCAGTTCTGCTCTGTGTAGCTCAGAGAAACTCATATTTATCCCAGCTTTCATACCCTTCATACCTCCAACTGTGGCCCCTGGTGTCTCTACTCCAATTCCTAAATTTCCTTTCCGGCCCATGATGTCATTTCTTACGCTACCAGTTCTTCCCAGAAAGCTCCTTCCTTAATAAAGTGACTAAGGGCAACACCTTTACAGTGCTGAAACCAATCAGTAAATACAGCCACTACCCAGTTTTGGTTTTTTCCTCTCTCTGGTTTTCGGTAACCTTTCAGGAAAATACCTCATTGCAGGCTGTTAGTAGAAGAAACAGAGCTAAGTCATAAAATGCCAATTCATTGTACTTGAGGGGATAAGAAGATGTAACAACTGTTACACCGCAAATAATTTTCTTGATGGTTATAGTAAAAGAGTCTGAAGAAGCAAAGGTTTTCAACACCACCAGAAAAATCCCTCTATGGTACTTGCCTTAAGGGTAGGGGCTCTACACCAAAATCCAGTGTCCAGAGACAAGATTAACTCACCTTGTTCACACCAAACTATACTTTGGTTAGAGCCCCACTGAAACAAGGCAAAGGGAGTTCTTATTAAAAATTAAGGCTGGAAGTAAATTCAACCCTGAAACTATTTTTTCTGTATGTGCCCTTTTCTGTACCCACTTCATACTCTCGTTTTGTTCTCCGCAACAGAAGACGATAATCAGAAGGATCAGCTGGCTCAGACAGGCTTCCAGTTTGGTTTTGATATAAGTTTGTAAGTGTCTTCAATCACAGAAGAGCTTTTTCCTGCCCTTTGGCTGCTGGACGTAGTTCTCAAAGAGTTCTAACTACAATAGCGTCGGTCAATATTAATAACCATGGTTTTAGACAAACAGAAAACCAAACCAAAACCAAGAAAGCCTTGCTCTGTCCCCACAACTTACTTACGATAAGTAGAACACACTTGATTTCCTATTAACAGCAACTGTGGCACCTCTAGTACAACACCGTAGAAACTGAATGACCCACTTAGTTGAAAAGTTTCAGGTAGTTTATAATATAGAAAGAGAAAATCCTGTTTACATTTTAACGACATCATTATACTTGCAATGGCATTTAAATCCAGGCATTTAGATTAGCACAGTGAGCTTATCAGGTAGCACAAGTAGCTATACCCACAGAGAAAATTTTATGGGATTCGAGGTAAAACCTATTAAAATTACTGCAATCCTTCCACAGTTAACATTCAATTTTGGATGAAGCATTTTGTCTCCAATAAAGCAAATCACAGATCTTTTACAAAACAAGCTTCTGCATTTTTCAGAAGACTATTTCTCCAACAAACTGTCAGGTAGCGCTGTGTGAACCATTAATTTTCCATTTGGCAGCTGAAAAAATAAACTTAAGAGGAAAAAAAAAAGGGAAAAAACCCCTTGATTTCGAGCTGAATTTGAATGGGTTTAATTTCTACCTCTCTGAGCCAATAAAACCCAGACTTTAAAAAGAAACCACACCATTTCACATAACACAGATGTTTTCATTGATAAAATAATAAAATACAAAGAAGACAGAGACTTACAACTTATTTTGCAGCACGGGGAGGACACCCAGAGAGGAGCAGAGGGTCACAGTCCCACTTTCACCCATGGAGATTACAGTCCGGCCTTCACTTCTCCACATGCACGATGTATCATGGCAAAACACCTACAGGCAAAAATATTGTTCTCACTTTTGTCAAATTATACTGTTAATGACAACATTATAATACAAAATTTAATTATTTCCTAAAGCAGGGCCTAGAAACAGGCTCTTCTACATAGAATCACAGGATGGTTGGGGTTGGAAGGGACCTCTGGAGATCATCCAGTCCAACCCACCTGCTAAAGCAGGGTCACCAGAGCAGATCACACAGGAATGTGTCCAGGTGGGTTTGAATGTCTCCAGAGAAGGAGACTCCACAGCCTCTCTGGGCAGCCTGTTCCAGGGCTCTGGCACCTCAAAGTGAAGAAGTTTCTCCTTATGTTTAGATGGAACCTCCTGTGTTTCAGTCTGTGCCTGTTGCCCCTCATCCTGTCATTGGGCACCACTGAAAAGAGTCTGGTCCATCCTCTAGACACCCACATAACCTACCTGCAGCACACCCCCAAAACTCCTTCTTTTCTTCATAAAAGCAAACCTCTTTCTTTATACAAATAAAACTCCCCCAAGAAATGAGACCAAGGAAAACCCACCTCATGCTGTCAGGCTCCTGAGGGCACTAATGAGCCTTAATTGCCCTAATGGGCCTCACCTGGGACTACCAGCCTCTTTATCCCTGCCCCTTATGGACAGACAGACCACAACTCTCATGCTGGCCCTGGCTCATCCTTGTGCCCTATCTGTCACTGGTGTCTGCTGTCCCACAGCCCAGCTTGGGGCCTGCCATGGGACTGCACCTTGGTGAGGAAGCCACTGGCTGCTTGCTGTTCCCCTCACAGCTCCCTCCCTTGGTGCAGCAGCCCATGCCACAGCTTTCCCCAAACCAGGAGCCAAGGGGCCAAGCCCCAGAGCTCCCCTAGCCACGGTGGGCAACCCCAGAGCTCCTCCAAGCCATGGGGCCCAGCCTCCCATCTCTGCCAGAGCCTGCGCCACAGCTCCAGGTGAACTGCCAGACCCCCAGGAGAGCATGGCCTGTGAAGGAGGAGGAAAGTAGTTGACACCATCATGAAGATATTTTTTACACTGAGGGTGGTGAAACACTGGCCCAGGTTGCCCAGAGAGGTGGTGGATGCCCCATCCCTGGAGACATCCCAGGCCAGGCTGGACGGGGCTCTGAGCAACCTGATCTGGTGAAGATGTCCCTGCTCATGGCAGGGGTGGCACTGGATGGGCTTTGAAGGTCCTTCCAACTCAAACTATTCTATGGTTCTATTCTATGATTCTGTGGAAAATTAAGTTACCTTATGCCAGAATATTGTAAAAAACAAATTTAAAAAAAGCTATTTTAAGTCTTCCACTCTACAGAGATTATATTCAGCAAGTTGCCTCTCTTCAATTTGAGTAGGAAAGTTTAAAAGGTCACAACAGACCATGGGGTATTTGCAACCTGGATATGTTGGCTTTCAGAGCACGGGGTTGAAACGCCTTGCTGAAGCAGCTTGTCCTTCTTGCACCTAAGACATTGAAGCTATAGGCTGACACATGGAGTTTTACGTCTGCAAAGCATTTTCTGAGCTAGTGTAATTATATTTGAAGTTGTAGCATGATATAAACTGCTTTTAAGCCCCATAAAAAGCTTCTGGTGGTCTGCACAACCAACCCCTCTAGTGCTATAAGCCAGGTATTAGTAAAGAAAAAATGTTTTGTTTTAACCTTTCCCATCAAATACTCAGAAATTTAATCAAAATCACCCACTTTTATCCATATGCATTTTTAATGTCGAGGACACGCCACATGTCATGGGAAAAAATTTGCTGCCACAAATTTCAACTAGTTCTGGTAAAGAGCTATTTCTATAGGAACAAGGGCCCCAACAGTGCTGAAAAAAATACCTAAATATAGCATGTGCAATAGTGAAATTTGCTCCTATTACTTCAGACTCCTGGGATCAAGACACCAGGTTAGTCATAAATGCTCTCTGACATTAAGTTTTCCAAAGATACCAAAGCTTTGACTAGTAAACCATAAATTTTAGAACACCAGAAAACCCCCGTAGGCAAAAATGAATCTTTAGGTTAGCAGAGGTAATTCCAGTGATATCATTTTATGAGCCCCTTACTACTTCACAGCTCAGAAAGCAATGAGCATCCAAACTAAAGCAGCACCTCAATACCAGGTATGATTTTATAAGGAACTATGTGAGTAATAAAAGGAGCGCAGACTATACAAAGCTCAGTGTGATAAACTGAGCCATTCCTGTATTTTTTGCAACTGTGCATCTTCCTACAAAGTTTCTAACTCAAAGACCAGAGAGAACTCACAAAGCGTTATGTCATGACCAGGAGATATCTGAACAGTGAAGGTTCACAGTATCACAGTATGTTTGGGATTGGAAGGGACCTCAAAAGATCATCTAGTCCAATCCCCTGCTGAAGCAGGAACACCTACGTGAGGTCACACAGGAACATGTCCAGGTGGGTTTTGAATGTCTCCAGAGAAGGAGACTCCACAACCTCCCTGGGCAGCCTGTTCCAGTGTCTGTCACCCTCACTGAGAAGAAGTTTCTTCTCAAATTTAAGTGGAACCTCTTGTGTTCCAGCTTGATCCCATTACCCCTTGTCCTACCATTGTTTGCCACCGAGAAGAGCCTGGCTCCATCCTCGTGGCACTCACCCTCTATATATTTATAAACATTAATAAGGTCACCCCTCAGTCTCCTCTTCTCCAAACTAAAGAGCCCCAGCTCCCTCAGCCTTTCTTCATAAGGGAGATGCTCCACTGCCTTAATCATCTTTGTTGCCCTGCGCTGGACTCTCTCCAGCAGTTCCCTGTCCTGCTGGAACTGAGGGGCCCAGAACTGGACACAATACTCCAGATGTGGTCTCACCAGGGCGGAGTAGAGGGGAAGGAGAACCTCTCTCAATCTACTAGCCACCCCCCTTCTAATACACCCCAGGTACCATTAGCCTTCCTGGCCACAAGGGCACAGTGCTGGCTCATGGTCATCCTGTTGTCCACCAGTACCCCCAAGTCCCTTTCCCCTACACTGCTCTCTAATTTCCCAACCTATACTGGAACCTGGGGTTGCTCGTGCCCAGATGCAGGACTTTACACTTTCCCCTGTTAAATTTCATCAGGTTATTCCCCGCCAAACTCTCCAGCTTGTCCAGGTCTCTGGATGGCAGCACAGCCTTCTGGTATGTCAGCCACTCCTCCCAGCTTAGTGTCATCAGCAAACTTGCTGATAGTACACTCTATTCCCTCCTCTAAATCGTTAGTGAACATATTGAATAATATTGGCCCCAGTACTAACCCCTAAGGCACTCCACTAGATACCGGCCTCCAACTAGACTCCCCCGGTGCAAGGTGAGACTATCCAATACACGCAACTTCATGGTCTGAAATAATGTTGTTGAGTCTGGCGGCCTCCTGGAGAAACTGGATTGAGTGTGCAGGGATTTTTTTAACAAAAAGAATGGTAGACACGGAGCTGGAAAGCTGGTGGCAGTCCGATGCCACTGAATGAGGATTTCGGTTCAGAAGACAGAAGATCTGTAACCTTTGAGGGAAGGTGCAGCTCAGCTCACAGCTTATTGAATGTCCTTCTATATGAATGGGGAGCCCTTCCTCCACGTGTAGAATGGCATTTGACTGGCAAAGCCAAAATGTAAAACAGACAGAAATCTAACCACAGAGGTGGAAAAAGCTTTAAAAAGCTGGGAATTGCTTTTGTGTACAGACTGCACCCATTGCTGAATGTGCTTAGGGGCAAAGCCTAAAAATAATTCCCTTTTTTCATCTTATTTTGGGATTTTAATTTGGTGCCATCCCTTCTGTTGCTGCAATGCAGTATTGCTACTAGTGAGAGTGCAAAATGCGAGGATGCATTTATGAAAAGCAGACTTTTCTCCATCCCGACCAGCTAAGCTGAACCTGTGATTGCAAGGAGCCCCAGGGCTGCCTGCATGGGACCCCCAGCACCCACCACTGGCTGTCCTGCCTCGTTTTGGAGAAAAATCCTCCCCTGGGCACACTCCGGTGGGAGCTCACAGCCAGCGGCTTCCACATGCACAGGTAACGATGCTCTGGAGGAACTGGACTACAGATATAGGGAAAAGGGAGTCTCGCAATAGAGCCCAAGGTCGCACTCTGTTCCTGCCACTGCCCCAAGCAAGCACTCCATCACAGCCCACCCCATCCCATCACACCCCATCCCCATCCCATCACATCCCATCACATCCCATCCAACCCCATCCCCATCCTATCACATCCCATCCCACCCCATCACATTCCCATCCCACCTCAGCACACAGCTTCCCAGGATCTGCTCCGTGTCTTTGAAAGACAGTCACCAAATAAAGATACTATCTGACCAGCAGTTAACAACCAGCTTGTTAGTTAATAGCCCGAGGGAATCTGAGGGTGTTTTATGCTCTAATACTCTGTTCATTAACTGCAGTAACAACCAATTTCAAGGTGATTATTGCTATTATAAGCTATGATCAATTTTTTAAACATGTTTCCATTTTTATCCAGCTTAAACCTGGTGCAGTAGAGCAAGGGGAGCAGCTGTGTTGAGAATTGGACTTTTCCCCAGATTAATATCTGATTTTCCATCAAAGAGAATACAGGACACATTCTGTTAGGTTTCTAATTGTTTCTACCATAAACCTCCACCACACTGAAATATGATCTCTAATAATTTTCAGTTTGAACTTCCTATACATAATCCATCTGACTAGATGGTCCTCAGCAAAAGCCGTTAAAGCAATTTGTTTCACTTACGTAGAGGAATAAATCAGTGCTTAATTATCTGTGGTTTATTATTAACAGCACTGGTGAGCTGACCATATGCCATGACTTCATCTTTTCACACAGAAAAATGAGAATATACTGATTGTTTTTATTATGTCTTTCAACACTCAGCCAGGGTTCCAGTGAAATGAAGACGGAGAGTTTCGCAATGTTACTCCCTGATAAATAACAATATTCTACAATTCTTTGCCCTTGCTTTCAGCATTCACCTTTATATGCTCTTTTTCTGGAAGAACTTACTAGCATCTCTCATGGCAGGAGAAGATTTAATTACAACTTAGGTTGTTTCCAGGAGATATATATGTAGCGCAGTACATTTCTTCGTGAGCCTTCAAATACACTGGCTTCAAAAAATGGCATATGTTCAACTCCAGAAGACTTGAGATACAGCATGCATTTAATGTAAAGACCAGAAAGACACACCTTCCTGATTTTTTAGACTTAATTAAGTCCATGCTGCAAACCCTTATGAAGTCAGTACAGTACCAAATAACAGAGGTTTTGATCCCCTGCCAGGGCAGCCTTAACCTCTTTAGTAGACACAGCGGCAAAATAAAACTTTCTTGAAAACATTACGGATTGATGAACTGCTTTGGAAGGAGTCCAGCTGCCCAGACTTTCGCCACGCAAGATAGACCCAAAATGAACCAAAGGTTCTTTGAGATGCAGACTTCTGAACCATGGTGAAAGACACAGGCACAACCTTAATTTGGTAAATAGCAGGTGGTTTACATTTGTCAAAACAGGAGTGGAGAGCCTGCAAATTCAAAGGCAGCTATGAGGTTGCTCCTTCTTGGGAACTGGAAAAAACTCTCCTGCATCCAAGATGTTTCTGGGGAGAGGTTTGTCACCCTGAGGGCCACTGGGTCCATTCCTGAAGATCTTGAAGCACAGCTGCATGCAGGCTTCAAGTGGAAATCTCAGACATGGTGAGGAGACACAATGTGCCCACCAACCAAGGAAATTAGCAGGTACATGTGAAAAATCCAGAGAGGAATCTGTCCTTTTTACGCTTTTATATTTTGAGTTGTGCTTCAGAATTCTCCTTCCTACCTCTGCTCCAGGGGCTGTGAGATCATGGTGCTCCCACACGGGAGCACACATGGCAGCTTACTTCTGTGCATATTTCTGTTGTACATCAGGCCACAAGCTAAAAGCCATGATCCACCTGTGATTTGCATTGGCAAAAGAGGTTGACTGACTGCTGAGGAATCTCCACTACTTCTAGGGTAAAAACAGTATTTCTGGACCACGCACGCTGTGAAGAGATGCAGAGCTTGACCAAGTGAGGAAGAGAGACTGAGAGAGCTGGGTCTGTTCAGCCTGGAGAACAGAAGCTGAGAAGGGATGTCATCAATGTTTATAAATATCTCAAGGGTGGGTGTCAAGAGGATGGACCAGACTCTTTTCAGCGGTGCCCAATGACAGGATGAGGGGCAATGGGCACAGACTGAAACACAGGAGGTTCCATCTGAACATGAGGAGAAACTTCTTCACTTTGAGGTGCCAGAGCCCTGGAACAGGCTGCCCAGAGAGGCTGTGGAGTCTCCTTCTCTGGAGACATTCAAACCCACCTGGACACAATCCTGGGTGATCTGCTCTGGTGAACCTGCTTTAGCAGGTGGGTTGGACTGGATGATCTGCAGAGGTCCCTTCCAACCACAACCATTCTGTGATTCTGTGAGGTGTTTTGGGTGGTCATGACCACTAACATGTAATGTCCTAATCCAAGCACTACTTATATAGGTTAACCAGTAGATTAGGAAGAAAAAGAAAAGCTCTGCAAATACACAGGTCTATTTACAATGATGAAGATCCTCTGGCTGTTTGTTCCCTTTAAAACAAATCCCACCAGAGCACCAACTCCATTGCAAGGGCCAACATCAAGAGGAGTGAGAACCACGTCTCCTCCACTAATACCTTCAGGCTTCCTGTCCCACAGCCCAGAGAAGATGCTGGGCCGGCAGAAACCACAGTGCTGCTGACTAGCTCATTCACTCTCGTGTCACCTAACAGGGATCCTTAATCTCCCTCTCTTGATGTGTGTTGCATGACTTAATCTCCCACACACTTGGAACTGCGCTGAGACCATCTGCTCTCTTCTCACAAGCGGAGGGTAATGACGTTTGTTCAGCCTGACTCAGCGCCCGAAGGAGTTGCTCTCCTTGTTAATACAGGTGCGGCAGGGAGGGATACTAGGCCAAAAATTAGGACTGTTTTTACAGCTAAGGCTCTTGCTCCTCCAGAGAATTGCTGGTTTCCCCCTTCTCCCTCCTCCTCCTTACAACACCAGGCGCTTGCTTGCCTCCTCAGAGGAGGTACCACTAAACTTTCTCAGTTGTTTCCAGATCTGAAGCAATCACCTTCCCTCCCCAGACAGGATTATCTGAATGAAAATTTCTCTGGCCAGGAGTGAACGTACCAAATTTCCCCTCTTTTCTCAGGACTCTTAAAACTCCCAGCATGCAGTACTACACTTTTGATCCACCTGTGGTCACAGGCTGGTTTTGGGTACAGAGCACTGCAAAGGCAAAGGGCTGTTCCAGCAAAATGACAGAGGCAGGAGACGGACACAGGTTTATAAGTAAGGCTGGTGGGTGGTCACGTTCTCCTCCCCATTTTCTTCCCACTCCTATATTGTCACACTCAGATCAGAGACATTTTACTTCTTCTCATTCTTGGGACAACAAAATTCAAATCAGCCTATGCAGCAAGAAACCTCAAGCCAGACCAGTGTGTAATCAGGTTGTACATGGACAGTCATGTGCACCAACATCCAGAATCTCTGTACCTCCAGCATGATCGCTGTCACAAATCATTCACTTGAGGCTTCTGCAGAGACTTCAAGAACCATTTACAACTTCCTTTGTTGCTTTTTTCCCCTTCTTAATTGGCTCTGGGTAAGCTGTCTGCTGCCCGAGCAACTTGGCCTGTGAAAAGGTGAGAAACAAGTTAGCCTTGTCTCTGCAAGGAGCCGGCAGATCTCACGAGTGGGGTTGACGCGAGGGGGCATTGCCAGGAGCAGCTGCAGGAGATTTAAACAGCCCCTTGGGAGCATGAGCAACCAGGAGTGTGGTAAACAGGATGGGCAAACCGGTCAAGATGATTGTCCCGCTCTGCTCTGCACTGCTGCGGCCTCACCTGGAGCCCTGTGTGCAGTTCTGGGCGCCACAGGATAAAAAGGATATAAAGCTACTGGAGAGTGTCTAGCGAGCCATGAAGTTGGTGAAGGGTTTGGAGCAGAAACCATATGAGGAGCAGCTAAAGTCAATTGGTTTGTTCAGCCTGGAGGAGACTGCGGGGAGACCTCATGGTGGCTACAGCTTCCTCACAAGGGGAGGAGGAGGGGCAGGTGCTGAGCTCTTCTCTCTGGTGACCAGTGACAGAACCCAAGGGAATGGCAGGAAGATGTGCCAGGGCAGGTTCAGGTTGGACATTAGGAAAAGGTTCTTCACCCAGAGGGTGCTGGAGCACTGGAACAGGCTCCCCAGGGAGGTGTCACAGCCCCAAGCCTGACAGTGTACAAGAAGAGACTGGACGACACCCTCAGACACATGGTGTGAACTGTGGGGTTGTCCTGTGCAGGGATGGGAGTTGGACTCGATCCTTGTGGGTCCCTCCCAACTCAGGACATCCTATGATTCCTCTCCATCTGGGCATTACAAATGAGATCTAAAGGCCGGAGTTGTTCAGGAAAGGGGTCAGGGACCTATATTTGGCACAAAAAGGCATTATCCTCAGTGTCAGGTGCATGTACTTTTTAACATCAACTGAATGGAAAGAAAAGGGTTGTTTCTTCCAAAAACTGTCTACTACCCATTACCGTTAAATACTTTGCTGATATTTTCATCATCACAGTCATCAGTTGCTGGATGTCATCTCATATTTTCCATGGCTGTTGGCACATCTGTGTGGTACTACCGACTAATGGCAGCAGCATGTTGATCTCTTGCTGCCAAGTGCTGCTGGCCAGCACCCTAAACTTTTGGGTGGTTCTTCACCCTGGCAGTAAGAACTGTTTCCAGTGTAATCAGGTCATCTGTGAGAAAGGGAAAAAGAAAAATGGAGACTGTTAACACATATCTCTATAGGAGTGATGTATCAGCAGAGAAAGAGTGCCTGGGCCAGTTCCCCAGCTGGTGCAAATCACTGGATCATCAGAGAAGACCACAAGGCTATGTGATTCACAGCAGCCTAAGACCTGGTCTTAATTTTCCCCAGTCCTGCTTCTATGATTTACACTTGTGCTGAGCAAATGACACAGGGTGTCAAATGCTATCAAGCTGATTGATACTGTAAACCAGGACTAAACGTGCACAAAATACAAAGGCAGTGAAGAATCAGACCCTGTGCATTCATTAACAGCCCTGTTTCCCACTGGATAGGGTTGATACATTGCTCCACGCTTCCAAGTGATGGAAACAGCTCTGTGTCAACTCTGCTCCTGCTGACAGCCCCAAGGGAGTTTGAGTTTGTTTCTCCTCTTCCTTCTCTTACCCCACAAACTTCCTTCTTACACCCTTTCCCACAAAAAGATATTTTACAAAGGTATCTTCCAAATCTCCCTCTGAATGTAAGGGGCTAAACCAGTCCTTAGTTAAGCCTTTGCCTTTGTGATCAGATTTATCCTGCTGCTCCGTAAAGAGAGCACACACATGTGGAGATGATCTGGGGCTCATCTTTGCAAAGCGTGCCCTGTGGTTTGTGAGAGCATCTGCCAGCCAAAAAGGAAAAACATCTCTGGTATATGGCTAAAAATACCTTACCTGGTGTAATTCAGCATGCCTACACTGCACCCAATGAAGAGGAAGCCATTTGCTCCATAGGAGTATCTGGTCCACTATATATAGATTCAGCTCTTAGCAGTCATGCATCCACTAATTTCACCACCCGTTTACTAACTATATTCTGATCAGCTTGCTTGAGGCTTTTTCCCTCGTATAGTAAAGCCTGCTGAAAATGCCTCTGTTCCCGGGCACTCTCTTTGAAATATGTCTTAGCTTCCAAGGGTAATGAACTCTTTTATAATAAACGCCTAGCTATAATGTGAACAATACTTGGCTTCCAGGAACTGCCTTATAATTACGTGGCTCAGTATTGCATGTCAGAGGTTTGCTTCATCTTTAATATTTTATGAAGAAATTCAGATTCTGACAGTAAAAGTATTTAACCCAGAGGACCCAGAACCCCGAATATTATTTTGTAAAGTAGCCATCCAGCTACACTTTTGTGCATCACCATTATCCCTGGTGCATACTCACACTCTTTGATACTCTCTAAGTAGACGCAACCACATGCTGTCCAGATGGAAATCTGGCTGCATCATTACATTATATTGAAATAACCCAATACCACCTGTTTCTGCTGGGGCTTCTGCCAACGTTTTCCCATAAAACATTTATTTTGCTAATATTTTAGTTGGTCATCACAGAAGGACACTTGAAGTTAAAGATTTACCATGTGTGCAGCCACAAGGAAAACCCTTTTTAAAAAAAGGCAACAAAGCTCAAGAACAGCTAATGCCTATTGTTCAAAACACGGATGTTCACCTCGGCACCAGGTAATAACGCTCTGCAGGGACCGAAAACCAAACACAGGGTTTTGGGACTGTACATCAAGTGAATTATCTCAATTGTGACGCTACTCACCTCTCATATAATTAAAGAAAAACTTTCATGTGTGGAGTGGGACTAATACACAATAACACCAATGAAAACTCACGGGGTTTTTTATTTTTCTCTCTTTATTTTTCATATTAATGTGTGATGTTAGAAAACTCCCAGTCTCCTTCCTCTCCCCCTCAGCAGACAAAACAGGGTATCTCCAGTTAGCCTGCAGAAATGACAAAGGCAAAACAACTCCCAGCCTACTTGGGATGTTTGAAGTATTTATGAGATACCCTCTACAACAGTAATAGGATTTTTTATTTGCAAAGTATATTTTTAGAGACATTTGTATACACTCTCTACTTTCCAGTGTTATCTCTATACAAAAGACCAAGCCATAGCTGTGCTTCACATAAAGACCTTTTTCTTCCATATACAAAATTTTATGCAAAGAGCCACAAAGGTTATTCATGATCCAGTGCGACCAGCATATTTGCTGGGCATCAATTATTACTATCCAATTTTTAAAGTAGCAATACCAGGTAAAGTGACCAACAGAACGCCAGAAATACCCAGCAGTAAATCACTGACAGGAAGCTTTTCTTGAAATGCAGTAGATCAAACACACATGGATTATTTGGCAAATGGTCGGCATGTCAGTAGGAAAAAGGATGTGATCCAAGGAAAAAGAAATCACAAACAGAACAAACACGGACAAACTAAGCCAGTAATCCATATTTCCAAGTGAGATTTTCTTCAGCTGTAAGAAAGCTCCCTTAAAAGAGGGAAAAAATAGAAATGTGATGGTTTTGCTAGAAATTTTGATTGAATATTTTTAAGATAGCTCCAATTATATTAAACTGGAAATGTAGCCAATAAAAATCCACCAGAAAAAACTAACAGTAATTAAAAAAAGAGGTGGGTAAAACCAGCTTCAAGTTCACTTGCTTGGATTTGTTCTAAATATAGCCCTTATCGTTTTTATCACATCTGAGAAACAGGATACTTTACTAGGTTGTAAAAGAACAGTACAAGAATTGAAAGGAAAGAGAAAGGGACCAGCCATGAGTTTGGCCCCATTTTGTTCCTTTCTCCTTTTCATCTTCATTCTTCGTTCCATTCCCAATCAAATCACCCATTTATAACCAAATCCCTGGCTGCCGGCACAAAAGTAATTGAAATTTTTGCCTATTTTTAAAAAAGTCAACTTATAACCTGCAATCATTACAGTAATTGACTAAATACCACAAGCAAAGCAAAGTACCTATTTGACAGCTTCTATTCATGGTCACATACCTTCCCCAAAGACAGGTAGGCAGATAATTAAGTGATCCATTTCGCTGCATATATGCTATATACAAAAGAAACTGGCACACAATGAATCCTGCTAAGCTTTTGTTCCGTATATGAAATACTGGATAATCACCTTTTTTATGAAAGCACTTGACCTTTAAATTGATATCCCCCCCAAAAAGATGGTAATCGCTGCTCAAAGAAATATTGAATGCGCTGCTGCTAATCCAGAAGATCATTGCCCATTAGTCATTATTAGATTTTTTGAATCTAAAGGTGAGCATTTGATTATAACAAAGAGAAAAAGAAAATACTATTTAGGTTGCTGTGAATGCCTATACTTTTCCCTTTGCAAATCACAGTGACAATCAGAGTTATAGACTGACTGTAACATGAATATCATTTATGCGTTTGATCCCTACTCAGAGAGCAGCTTTAAAAGCCTTGAATGACATAAAGCAAGATTATCCGTGACAGCAATTTTAAATATTATACATGTTGCCTGTATCACAAGTGTTTTTTTCTGTAGCAGCTGATGAGTATTACATTCTTTTGTATAATACAGTGGAAATATATTTATTTTCCTCTACTCAGGAAAGAAGAAAATGTTTAAATGCAACAGAGAAACTGCATAGCCCTCTGAAAAACAAAAAGTTCTATTACTTCTTTTCATTACATTTTAACTGTTTCCCCGTTCACTTTTTACATGACATCGCTAATCATATGCTTCATTCCAGAAATTATATTTGAGCTACAAGGACAACCAGATGGATAAAGCACTGGCTGGATGACCATGTTCAGAAGGAAATGGCTATCGGGTCCATCCTGGGACCTGGACTGTTTTACGCCCTTATTGGTGACCAAGAGGAGATGATGTGGAGCAGCTGCAGCAAATCTGCAATGACAATAAAACTGGGGGATCTGCTGATACACCCCCAGGCTGGGGCTGTTATCCAAAGGGACCCAGACAGGCTGGAGAAGAGAGCAGACAAGGACTTTCTGAAATCCAGCAAGGACTAACGCAAAGTCCTGCCCCAGGAAAGCAGAGCCCCTGGACACAGGACAGGCTGGGGACAGGCTGGCTCTGCAGAGAAAGGGACCACCACATGTTTCCCACAAAATATATGTAACTAAGAGCAGATCAGAAACTGTATTCTTGCAATAAAAAGCTTCTCTGAGCACAAAATTGAAAAATCTTTATGAAGAAAAAAACCACAGTTTATTTTAAGCCTTTTAAATTCATGGGTATTTCACCAAGGTATGTGTGACAGATTACCTGTTGGGGTTTTTTTCGCATTAGAGCTTACGTTTAACATCTTTGGGCTTGAAGTAAAAATAATTAGGAAATTCTTTTCATATATGAAGACAACGTAGATGATTTTAAATGTCTGGCCTTCAGATCTGACAATCTGACATTTTTGAGCAGTCCCTTTCTGATCAAATGTTCCCCAGATTCTTCACACTCTTTTGCCAGTGTTGGTGCCTCAGACACAAATCTGCCAAACTTCATTTGGTCGGACCCTCTCCCACATATACATGTGAGACCCGACACCTGCCCAGCTGTTGTTTGCAACCACCTGTATTACCCTATAGATGCCTTTTACCACTGAGCAAAGGTGGAGACTGTACAGCTCCATCAGCCATTTCCCAAAAAGCAGCCAAAATTCAGTGAAACTATTTCTGTCCCAGGGTAGGAGAAATGACTCAAGTCACACCTCGCAGGTATTTTTAACGCCAACTCGGAATTTCCCTCCCTGCCTTTCATGAGAACCGGCAGATGATGAATAATTAATGTCAACAATATTTAAAAATATTTCACAGCTTAAAAATAATATTTTAATCTAAGTTTTAAGCAGAAGTTTTGTAAAATTTGAAAGGCCTTACTTTACTCACACGTATTACTTTGTGCAGGAAGGCAGAAAGCCAGTCATGGTGATGGACCTTTATCATCTGAATCCTTATCAGAATCAGATCAGACAGAGGAGGTCAGTGTGAAACCTCAGTTTCAGATGTTACTGATTTGTGTGAGTGAACAGTTGTCACACAGACAAGTTTTCTAAACCAAGTCAATGCACTATTACTATGTAAGAGCAAAATCCAACAAATTATTCAGGCAGAAGCGGAATGCCTATAGACAAAACTGTGACTCCTAACCTTACTAGGTATCTTCCCAACAGAGCTGAGAGTTTCCCCTCATATCCAAAGCTCTGCATCTGGGTGGTTGTAGGGCTTTCCCAGCCGGAACAGCTCAGAAACCCTCTGGAAGCCATGAAAAGGAAAGCATTTTTCCAGATTTGTAATGGTAATTTGCTGCACGAAAGGTAATCAATATCGACTGATCCAAAGAGCACCTGGCACCGTTGTGCTACATCTGTTAAGAGCTCACCTTCAGGATAAAGTCTGAGGTGAAAGACCTCACCATCACTCGAAAATGAGAAATATTTGTTGCATCACCGCTTTGCAGAACTCATCATTATGCTTGTAATTAGTTTGCTTTTGTCTCTGCTACTCCCTCCTGACGAACAGAGCTTTGTCCAGCCTTGCCCAGGCTCCTGATCTCCCAGGGCTTCTTGCCTTCCAGTCAGTGTTCATAACTTCTCGGGTGATGTTTCCATGGAAAATTGCTGCCGTATAGACTCGGGAGTAGCTGATGAAGTGGTTTCTGTGAGGTATCTATAAATAAATCACTAATCTTATTTCATTTGTGACCCCATTGTACCAAGATCTCCATGATTAAAAATCTGCTTTAGCAAATAGTATCATCATTTATCTTTATTGAGGGCATAACCCAAAATGCGTGAGGTTTTCCTTCTTTCATACAAACAAAATATTAGTACCGCTCCTATTTACCGCTTGCTGTAGCCTGTGCTTCACCGAGCTAAACTTCACAAACATCAGGGCAGTTTTTGTTTAGAAGAGGAGCAGAAGTTTTCATCTGCGGTACAAGATGAAAAGACCCTGGAGAGACAGTGGAGGTGATACGAAAATTTCCATAGGAAAGAAAAGAGAAGAATCTGAAACAATAATTTAATTTATGAACCCATATAATGGATTATTCTGTATTTCACCATTTTATCCATAAAATTTAACTTTACTTATTTCTGCTCTTACTGAGACCCCATCTGAACTCCTGCAGTCAGTTCCCTTCCAGCCCATACCTACAAACATAAATGGAGTTACGCACAACGGAAACAAGAAACGGAACCATGCAAATGGTAACAGCAAGAAGCACACACTAAACTCTTCTGAGAGAGCAACTCAAATGTTGAAAGCACTCATAAACGGGGTTTTTTTTAAGAAAATCAGCAGTATTGAAATATAATAATGACGTTTCAAATGACAACTGCATATATCCATGCACACATATCGCATGTTTGGGGGTTTTTTAACTGCACCTCAATCAACTGAGGTATAAAACTACATGTCTGTTGAAGGCAGTGATATGAAAATGTAGTCATTTCCTCTTTAGAAGCCCTAAAGAGCTCCTTTGTATTTAAAACTAAAATGAAATCACTCTACCATGCTAATTTATTATTTACACCAGTTATTCAGATATTTGCCTACTCGTAGAGGAAAAATATTAAACATAGCTATATTTCAATACTTAAACACTTGTAAAACTTAATTAAGATTACACAGATGCAAACAGATCAAATAAAATCCTTGTATAAATTCTGCTATCACTGTTGCTCTGGTTTAAAATCAGATCTTCCGTGGTAAACACTTTCCTGTGTGTGCAGAAGGACTGACCGTGATGCTAAGGGGAGGTTTGCCAATTATAGGGAACAATAAGTTTTGCACTCCAGATGTGTGAGACACTTTCATTTTCCTCCTACTCCTAAATCACAATTACACAAAAAATAGTCTTCCATAAAAACTCCTCCCACAACCTTCAGTTCCTAGATACTTATCTTTGGATGAATCCCTTTTTTGGAGATGCCTTTTCTCTTTGCCCTTACTACAGAGAGTCAAAACAAGTTGTTTAGATAACTTTTAAACAGCTAAAGCTGGAGCAATAAATCCCACCCAGAACGAAGGAAAAGGTCAAACCCAACTAGCAACCAGCAAAACCACTACAAATAAACACAATTTAAAAAAATATGTATACAAACAGGGAATATCACTACACTCTCTGCTTATATAGCTCCCTGGCTACTGTATCTCAGTGTTTAAACCCAAACTGGATCACTGCAGGAAATCTCAGTTTTGCAGTCAGACAACACAGGAAAAGAGCAAGGAGATATTTTCAAGGAGTTCACTGGTTTGTTCCCACTGAGTTCCAGCAAGAGGAGCTTCTCACTGCGACCGAGAAGGGCTTGACTGGAGACATCCAAGGGAGGGACTGCAGGGTCCAGTCCCCACAACACACACACAAAGAGCTGCAGAGATCAAGGGCATCCTTGTCCTCCTCCAGACAAAGCGTGAGCAAATCATTCTCAAAGGAGTCTGCCAAAGGAAATATCTGAGACAGAGCTAGAAAACAAACCTGTTCTCCCCCCTAGCCCTGGAATAAGACCCTTTTCACCAGATCATCACCCTTCATCCTCCTCTACATATTCCTTACTCTATTATTTTTCTCATAACCATATTGGGAATTTTCATTCCAAACCATGGAAACATTTAAGGTGTCTTTGTGGGTATATGTGCAACTCTTGTATGCACAGTCCTGTGCCAAAAACCCAGTCAATGCCACGTCGGGATTAAGAGTTATCACAAGGTACCGTTTTTTCAAAGGTAAATACCACTGATAACGTTAACCCCACATCAGTGGCTCTGCTGATAAGGATCATTACTCCAGCTCCAGTCCGTAGTTCCTTTCAGGTCAACAGCACTTGTGAAACAAAAGTAAAAATGTAGAAGACTCTCAAATCAGTTTTAGACGCCTGAAGGAAACACAAGTGGCACCCTCAAGCCCCTTCTCACCATCAGATAATTCAAATTTGGTGAAGAAATTCAGCTGCAGAAACACAACTTTTACTTAATGCTTTTGGGATATAACCCTTTCCATGGAGCAAGCTGAAATAAATACAGAAATGCCTCTTATCATTATTTTTGTTCTTCTTATTATTATTATTTTAAACTCCCTGTAAGAAACAGCAGCTGAGTGACTATGGCATTCTCAAAATCAGTGCTGTTCACAGAATGAGGGGCGGGCACCCTGGGATGCAGGATTCAGTGTATTGTAGGAAACGGATGATGCTCAAGGACACCGGGTAAAGGTTGATACAATACATGGGAGGCAAAGGACAGCTGAGGGTAGAGAAGTTCTGTAGGAAGTAGAAGAGGAAACAGAGCAACTACAGGAAATGCTCTGGATACAATATGAAATATTTATCTTTCTGGTTCTTCTCAAGTTTCCATATAGGCTCAGTAATGCAGACCAGGACCCTCTGGTTTAGATGCTATTTAGAGCACAGTGATGAAAGCAGCTGGTGTAAACTCTGCTGTAGCCTTGAAACACAGTTATCACATGTAAGCAGCTAAAACATGTGGTGCTTAAAAAAAAAAGAGAAGCACATTAGGACAGTTAAAGGCACAGAGCAACCAGCCATGGTTTGAAAACTGCTCCATGTTTGCAATCTCATGGGAGATATTAATGAAGTAATGTTAAAAATAGATCCATTAGGAATTACGAAGTAGAAATGCAGAGGCATGCGTTCTTCTGCTTCTGCCAGGGCCATCTCAGCTGAGGAAGATCCTTCCCTGCTACACATACAACCCCTGGCTGTAGAGGATGGGAAAGCAGCCACACAGGACCCAGTTGATGACTTTTTTGGATGTATTTTACAGGTAACATCTTACAGGGCCTGATCTAGCCCATAAGTGCTAATAGATAGTAGGTAGCAGATGTAACATCACCAGAATATATTGGGAAATAGAGGCCTTTAGATGTGTTGATAAATGTATTCTCATAAATGAAAGAATACTTTAAAAACCTTGGTCCTTTGGCAATGGCTTTGGACAATGAGCCAAGGCTTCCCCTCAAGTCAACCTGTTCACGTGTGTAGAATTTGGACTGATATTACCACATACATGTGAACGCACATTACTCAAGGAATTCCCATTTCTGATGTCACTATTTCCTTCGTACCACAGGGACAAATTCTTCCCTTAGTGATGCTGGTGTAACGCTCAGGTAACTCGGTCAACTGCAGTGGCCATGTACTCTTGCCATTATTAGTGCAACGTTGGGAACATATATAGCAAAATACTGCTCTCCACTCCCATTTTTTGGGGAATTTATTAGCTTATTTATTGATGTGCTGGCTATGGGGCCAAGTCCATCATGAATGCTTGTGTGGAGTCAACACCTTTCTGTAACAGCAGGGTGAACGAGGCAATTCCTGGTTGTTAAACAGCCTACATCTGCAATACCAGACTAAAACAATCTCTCAAGTAAATGTATTCCTTGATCTAAAAAACGCACATTTCACATCCTATGAATCAATTGTCTTCACTCTCCAAACACAAACGACTGTGTCCTACACTCATTTACAGTAGCGTTAATCCAAAATAATGCCACCAAGTCGGTTGAGGTACTCCAGATTTACGCTGGTGTGAGTGAGAGCATTTGGCACCCAGTACCTATGGTTGTAGATCCTCAGCTGGTGGAGATCATGACAGTTCTTTCAAGTCAATGCCTCTGAAATTAATGTAGTTATGCTGATTTACACCAGGTGAGGATCTGCCTTGTGGTTTCTGGCTTTAAATTCTCTTCCTGTCAGCCATCTCATTCCAAAATGGTTTCAATAGGCAACTTCTAGCCAGAATTTCCTCTGCTATTTATAGGATTATCTCAAGAGTTTCTACGATAATCCCCATATTTCCATCTTTGTATCAGAGCCTATTCCAGGGTTGTATTACAGCCAAACTATTCACATATCCAGATGACACCATTCCTTCCTCCTCTTTTCCCTTCCCTATTTGGGGTGATTATACAGAGGAGAAATGTCTCTCATGGCCAGATCCTCAGCTGGCATAAATCAGCATAAAATTGACATTAGTGATTTACATCATTTAGCAATATAGAAGAAAAGACAAAAAAGAAAAAAAATTCATTTTTACCAATGCAGTTTAAAATTAGTAACAGGTCTTTATAATGATATTGAAAGAATATTAAAATGTAACCCATATGTACACCTTTGATGTGTGTTTTACTGGCTCAGCTAGGCATCATTTCCAGCTTGGAATGACAAAGCTTCTTGCTGTTTTGTTTAATAAAATCCTCAGTGATTCTGCCCCTAAATAGTCCAAACTTATTCAACATACTTCACCTCTAGTGTACTTAAAACACAAACTCAAGGTCTTTCACAAACAAAACCTATTCTGTCATCTTCACACTTTCTTTTCATCCAGCAAAAGGTTACATTCAACCTGTTGAAATAGGTCAGGTTTAACAGAATTTAAGCTTGCTATACAGAAGTGCCACGAGGGATCTATAGACATCAATTCTCATTCACACTCCAGAAGTCTCACAGTAAATATTTTACCATACAATTTCCTATTGATCCATCTAGCCTTCTCTTATCTGTCATCTCCTAATGTCTGTGTCCACTTACAAATATTTTTATTCCTCTTCTGGAGAGCTAGATTTCCTCTGCGCTGAGTCCTTGTAAACCAGCAGGTATCTGTTCAGCTGTGATACTTGACCCAAAGATCTTAATTAATAAAACAAGCCAGATCAGAAGAGAGCTGCACAACCAGCGGAGAGAGTTGAAAAGTAGAAATCCCTGCAGGGATGGACTCAAGGGTCTGCAAAACCCTTCAGAGAATCAAAGCGATCTGCTAAACAAGCACATTTTCCCCACACAGAAGTACTTGCAGGAACTGCCAGTTTCTACAAGTATATAAGTAAAAACAAAAGAGGTAAAGCTGACTATTGCGATTTCCACTTGTTAGACTTGACATCTTGACACAGGCTTTAGGGGGAGATCTGATAGCCAGTGGCAAAGAATAAATATGTAGGAGAAGCTACATATTACCAAAGGCAAGATTGAATACAGACTCTTGAATCCAGCTCTCACAGGTCAGCAAATGAAAGTCTTCCCCCCTCCACCACCACACACACACACTTTCTTCCCCAGGGCCAAAAAGGCTGGAGGAACATGAAGCATTTCTGGCCTGGAAATTAGTTGTTATATGTTTGTGGGGGGTGAGGGGTTGGCATAAGGGCAGCTTTCATTTCAAATAAATACGTTTCCTCTTTGCATTTCCCTTCACCTTCCAAGCGAGATAGCAAACCAGGATATCAGTATTCAAAGTCCATGTCAAAGATTTAATTTTGTGCAGTTTATACTACTTGAAATCAGGTTATTGCTTTATCTTTATGGAGATGAATCCAAATTGAAAACAGAGAAACTGGAGGCACCGTGTGCATGCCAGACTCCCAACAGCAGGCATTTAAGCGAGAATAGCATGTGTTCGCTCTGAAGTTTCTTATTCCGTCTAAGGAGCGGCTGGCCGGTACAAGCAGAACTCCAGTGAGGCCGATGAGCAACGGCTGGTAAATTCCTGTAGAAAAGGCAACCGTGCTCCCTCTCTCTTTCTGCTGCTCCATCACAGGGTAAATTCATCTTCTTTTCACTTACTGGGATAAAAGTCACTTATTCTGTCAACTTGATTGGAGTTAGACCAGGGATAATTTGGCCAAAACCAAGCAATGACACACTGCAGGATTACTTCAGGGTGTAACTTCTGGCTATGGTTGCTTTCCAGAAAAATGTGTTAGACGAGTCAATAACACGATGGAGCCCAACATGCCAAATTCAATGTCATTTCAGACAAAATAATGATGCACAACACTGGATAAGATGTATGTACTTCATTTACAAGTTGCCACTCTTTAGATACTGTTATGCAGCTACACTACTCTATTAGCTAATGGGATATTAAGGATCAAAGGTTTGAAATCAATAAAACTAATCCAATAAGAAGATGGGCAAGACAGAGGGTAATATTGCAAGGCTGCTGTCTGAAGTGTTTGAGTCAAAACGGCTTGCCAAGAAAGAGATCTCCAGAAATCCCTGCCAACTACAACAAATGCAGGTGCCTAGGATAGAATTCGCAAAATGTATGTAATTTTGATGTAAGTTCTTATCTTGTAAAACACTGCAGGTAAAATCTTGATCGCACTTAATACAGACAGACACTGCCATCAATGGAGGGAAGAATTCACCTTATGATAAAGACCAGAGGCAGACCAGTAAGCAGCGCTGCTAAAATCCCATCGTCCCGTTCACAATTCAAGTAAAAAGCCTTTTTTCCTCTGAGCCTAAAACTGTTCCTCGGGAACACACATGCAAATGGCTATGACTAGGTAGACTAAGAATTCACTTTCTAGCACTGAGTGGATAATTCATAACAAATATTAAATCAAGTTTTAAAGCTGGCTGGTTCTACCAACTGGTGATGAAGAGCTGTCTGCAAGTGTTCAGCTCCTGTCGCTTATTCTGGCAGGAGGTGACCACACATGGGAAGTACATGAGATTCCTTCTGCTCTCTGACTGAATAAGCAGGTAAGCACCTCAATGCAAAACTTAAATGTCAATTAGGCTGTTGGAACTGACCTCTCCCTTCATTAAACAAGGAGCATTGAACAACCAGCCTTTTAAGTTTGGCACCGTAGGATTTCTGCAGGAGCTTAAGGAAAATTTTATCCCGCTAATGTTTCCTGAACAGAAACGTAGGAGTAGTTACATTTATATAGTCCTAAGATTACATTCAGCCCTTCAAAGGCAACCATGAGGCTGACATGGCCCTCACTGAAAATAAGTTTGTCACCTCTTCGTTAGATAAATTTAACAGCTATCATACTCAAAACTTTTAGAAGACTATTTTACACCATTTATTACAAGCACACAGAAGAGTTCACAGTGAACAAGATGAACACAATCCTGCACAAACAGATTGATCTTCCACGTATCCTCAAACTTGAAACCACCAGTCCCTGTGCCAAGGGTGTACTAGGACTCAGTAAGATGCAGCATAAATCTTTTTTCCTCAACTTTGCACACTCACAGATTTAGCAGCAACAAGCCCTCAAAACCTACATTACCTGTTTGTTTGTGGTTTTTTTTTTTTTGTCCCAGATTATTGGCTTGGATTACTAAGAGACTAAAAGGTTTCACCCAAGCTAAGGAAATGAGTCCATTAGCTCTGCAATTAGTATTTACATGTGCCCATGTGTACTAAGGATCCTTGTCAGGATAAGCACTGAAACTACTTATTTTAGACAGACGATTCAAATTAATTCCTGCTAACAATTTACCTACGAAAACCCTGCCATCTGCAACTCCTCACCCTACTCAATTGCCTGTCCTAGTGACCAGCTAGTAACTGTGCTCAAATAGTTCCCCTCAGACTGCCTAACCAGCTAGGTAACTTAGTTATTCACAGAAGGTTTGTTCATTATGGAAACACAAACGTTTTTATCTCTACAAATGTGAACGTTCCAGTCAGAGACAAAAAACATCATCCTAACTGCTGAAACATCCAAAGAAAATTATACCATGGCCAAATGCACACACTTTCTAGGAAAAAAGATTATGAACTTCAGATTACAAGACTGAAATATCTGTAAATATCCTGAGCTTAAGAAACCAAAGTGAAATTAGAGTGTTATTTTACACAAACACAGACATTAACAACGACAGACACTAAGCAAACATACTCCAACTAACAGGGTTTGATAAAAACTAATTACGGCGAAAGCTTCTGGAAAATTGAAGTAAAAGGGATTGTCATACTGATACGTAAAATACTATGAAAACCAAAATACATACAACACCTGGCGAAAGCAGATTGTCTTCACTAAGTGAATGTGAACACAAGGACAGTCATTTTGGCCCAGCTGCTCCATAAATGAAGAGGTTTAGGGTCTCGAGTGCTGCAGAGGCAGCAAAACCTGAGGGAGCAAAACAAACCGGGCCAGAGGAGCGGGCTGGCTCCAACGCCACCGATTTCTGCAGACTATTTGTTAATCCTAATTACACATGGATTTCCTTTGTGAATTTCTTCTGGCCAGCTAACAAAGGGATCTTTGTGATTGTCCAGTGTTTGAACTTAATGTCCAGGGTGTATCGGCCAGTGCTATGGAGCACGTGGCATCATTACTAGAACCTGCATAAAAACTGCATTACAAAGCCAGCAGCTATTCAAGTATTCCTGCAAAGAAGAAATGGCACCGACAGGCTAAGAAAAAGAATTTCTAAGTAGGACTGGTCAGGAAAGATTTTTTTGTTCCAGCACACATTTTTTTTTCCTTTCTAATTTTCCATGGAAAAGCAACAAGCCACATGTTGAATTGTTTTTCGTTTAGGTTTTTGTTTTTCAGCAGTGATTTGATGAAAAGCATTTTTCATTGAAGAAGACATGTCAGCTTTCTTGAAAAAAGATGGACAAATTCTACTTGGAAGACTGTATTTTTTAACATAATGCTATCTTGTGACCATCTTAATATCTGATTACAAGGCTTAAGTAATCAAAGCACCATGGCATGCATCTCAAATAATACAAATGAATTACAAAGTACGTATTTTGTCTTTCATGAATATTCCTGCAAATAATACTCAATCATCCAAATGCTGGTGCAACGTGAGCACAAAAAGCCAGATTTTTGGCTGCTATAAATCAGCACAACTTCAGTGAAGTTTATGGAGTTACGCACGTTTAGGCTAGATTAAAATCTGCCCTCAAGATTGAATCACACATGAACAGGGGGAAATCAAAATGTGATTTTTTTTTTTAAATTCAGTTACCATGAGGAGAACAAGTATTTCCTCCCTTTGATCACGTTAAGTAAATGTGGTCCAACAGAACAGAATATTATGTTCTTCTGCAGAAAGTTGCAACGATTAAATAGCACCGAAGTCAGAGCTGAAACTCTCATTTACTTTGCAACTCCAAAGTGGCCATTTTTAACCTTTCAGAGTAGCTGTTGAGTTGACTCTTCAATATGCCCTTGTTACCCCTGCAGCATGCAATCAAAAAAAGAAGAAAATAAAATAAACACAACACCGGCTGAAACAAAAGGCAGTTAAACACTCACTCTTCAGTTCTTGGTGTTACTGGGCTGCTCAGGAAACGAAACCATTGCTGCAGGAATTTGAAGGGGTGAACATACAGGGAAGGGGGTCAAGGTTTGGGGTGGCTTCCTCTCCCTTGGCACCGGGAAACCAGAACAACCTTGTATCACTGACCCGGCTCCGGATGCCGGGTAAGCGGCTGGTAATGGATGGGAACACAAGAGAAAACAGCATTTCCTTATGAACAACTAGAGAAAATATCACAAGAACATTGGTTCTTAGTGTGATCCACAGCTGTATTTTGTAGAAAAATATCCAAGCGAAGGAGAATGACCTCCTTATATTCCATTTTTTAAGTTCTTACAATTAAACACAAGATTGGGAAGCTCCTGGGAAGGTTAATGTTATAAGCCAACCACAGAAAAATGCACATACGCACACATGTAAAGCCCTAAATAAAACATACTTAACGCCATAAAAAAGATGAAAAAATATATCCTTATCTAGGATAAAATGATTCCCATAAGACTATGGGGACTGTGTCACATCATAATGAAAATGACTGGAGGAAATATGAAATACATTTATGCCATATCACACACACCTGCTAAGCAGAGGCCCACATACCCAAGTTCACATTTATTAATCATTTTCTTGGCCTTGGTTCCACGGTGGGACTGAGCAGAACAGCCACTCCAGGGACATCGGAGCTACACAACCCACGGGTGACAGAGCCACCACAACTCCCTCCTGCTCGAGCGGACAAAGCTTCTTCCTGTCAGTTGCCTCAACAGGTTCCCTCACAAAACCTCGCCACGTCCTAACACCAAGGAAGGTTCAGAGTGGCTATTTGGAAAAATGTCTTCACCGAAAGGGTTGTCAGGCATTGGAACAGGCTGCCCAGGGAAGTCGTGGAGTCTCCATCCCTGGAGGCGTTTAAAAGACACGTAGATGAGGTTCTTAGGGACATGGTTTAGTGCCAGCATTGGGTTATGGTTGGACTTGATGATTTTGAGGGCCTCTTCCAACCAAAATGATTCTGGAACTGCCACGAGCCTGCACCAATTCCAGCTATGTTCTCCGTGCCAGACACAGAGCTGGCTTTGCGTGACCACCTCAGAGCAGGGCCAGTAGCCCAAGTGAGTCGGTGGCACATGATGTGTAACACAGGGGCTGTGGAGCTGCAGAAGGCAAACCCAAACATCTCACGTAAGCTGCCACAGCACTGTTTGATACCCCAGTGCCATTCCCTTCCAGCCTTCTGGGATGCTCAGGATAACTTCTGCTTTGGACTTTCTTCTTTTACCTTGAATTCATCCTGGGTTCATCCCTCACTCAGAGGCATGTGAGGTGAAGAGAAACACCAGCTTTTCCTCTTCCTCTCCTTTAATGCAAGCTATTTCTGCTCTCTCCCTTGGGAAAACCAGGACCCAGTCCTCCCTCCTCTCTTCCCCTAGGGTTCATGCAGTCCATCCCAAAGTCAGGAGATGCCACGCTGCCCAGCCATCCAGTGCAGGAGGTTTGCAGAGCTGCCAAACAGGTGCCCACTGCCCAAGCAGCGAAATTAACAGAATCAGAATCACAGGATGGTTTGGGTTGGAAGGAACCTCTGGAGATCATGCAGTCCAACCCACCTGCTAAAGCAGCTTCACCAGAGCAGATCACATGGGAATGTGTCCAGGTGGGTTTGAATGTCTCCAGAGAAGGAGATTCCACAGCCTCTCTGGGCAGCCTGTTCCAGGGCTCTGGCACCTCAAAGTGAAGAAGTTTCTCCTCATATTCAGATGGAATCTCCTGTGCTTCAGTCTGTGCCCATTGCCCTTCATCCTGTTATTGGCATCACTGAAAATTCACACAGTTTGAGGAGGTCCCTGCACACACAAGTGTCCGGGCTTCACTCACACCCTGGCACGCCATGGCGTCGTCTGGCACCAAGCACAAGAGAGCTAACAAGCTCCACCAAGCTGAGACAATAATGTTGATCATGTCTGAAAGATGACATGGGATTTTGCCTTCTGGTGTGTGTGTGTTGCAGCTCCTCATCATCCCAGGCTACCTCTGCTTACAGAAGATACTGACATGAAAACAAAAAAAGCCAGAAGTGTCCTTCTGCTACTGGAGCATCACAGAATTTCAGCCACTTTCCACTGCTCTCTGGAAGCTCCATCGCTTGCTAGAGATGATGCTCAGGTCAGACCCTAAGGGTTATTGAAAGAGCATCAAGAAGATAGTTTTGGATGTGACATCAAATCAGAAAATTCTGTGGTTACCAACATGAACTAACACACTCCTTCTTTAGAAACTGGTCTGTTTTTTGAGTAACCATGTCCCACTACCCCTTGTCCTTGTTCCTGTGGAAAAGCAGCAAGTGTATGTACAGTAAACCATAATGGAAAAGCACTTCGTAGACATCACAAATCCCAGCTGGGGCATCAACAGCAAAAAACTGATTTACCATTAGGTCATATACGGTAAGAGCAAGGGACCACAGAATGGTGGGAAGTCTCTTATTTCTTAGTTTCGAAAGGAGAAAAAAGGAGAAAAAAGGTAATCTTGGACAGGACCCACTAGTATAGAGGGTTCAAGTCCTTTTATTGCTACAGTTGACCAAAACACCCTTCAGAAAAGTCATTTCATCACCCCCCCATCTTCATCACTCTGCTGTTACATGGAGATAACAATCCCTCCTATATTTTATCTTGATGCTGCTATAATAAAGTCCAGAGAGCCCTTTGCAAGTGTCTTGACCCATGTCCACATAGTAACGTCTTTTCCCTGATGAGAAGTCCTGGCACTCTGGCAGAGCTTACCTTCCAAACACATACCCAAAAAGTTCATCTAGATACTGAACTTCCAAACTGCAACAGTTGTCATTTTTTTTAAAGAGAGTCCTTACTGCACCTTCCTAGGAAAAAGATGTATATTCTCAAACAAGCTCCACTGAAAATGCCCATTGATAGCAGCAATATGGAATTCTGTAACATCGGGGTTTACTGGCTATAAAAATTTGGCTAAATAGATGTGGACAACTCTACATTCAGGAATTTTTTTTTCTTCTCTGAAAAAGCTATTCCAAAGTAGAAGTCTCAGTGATGATTTTGACTGATCAGCTGGAGAAATTTAGATAAATTTGGCTTTTCATTGACTGCAGCTGTTGTTGCCTTAATGCAATTTATCATTCAACTACGCTGGCTTAGGAATGCCGCTCCAGTTTTCCTCTTCCTCCTACCATTAATCCTAACAGTATGAATCCAATTTCAAAGGTTTGTTTCTATAGTAGCATCCCACTTATCTCCCCTTTGGTGTCTGGAGTGGTTGGGAGGTACAGTGTGGAATCAGCTGCCATCTCTCTGCAGCCTTCACGTGCTTCCTCCAACAAATGGAAAATCTTCCACAAATTCTGCCAAGAAGTTTCTCAGATGAACAGTGCCAAGGCAGAGCATCCAACCACCGGCAGACCCACAACATAAGGGAAAGAGACTACATCCAGACTCAGATACAAAAGGGATCTCCCCTTCCACCTCCAAAGAACAAAATAAAATCAGTAAAACCCAAGGAAAACAACTACAGTAAAATTTTATGGCCAAATTAGCAAACAAAATAAGAGTTTTAAATAAAGCCGTTCATGATTGAGGGGTTTAAGGATGGTGAATACCTGGTAAAATTACACCGCCTGCTTCAAATTCAGCAATAAATGATTACTGAAGATGAGATCTAAGGACCATCTAGACAAAGCTATAAAGAACAAAGGCTAAAGCCCAACTCCTCCAAGTTTCTGTTACTATTTTATTTTCTGTGATGTGATTCATTACGTGGGTCAATATGGGTTATTACACGGTTTGATATTCATTTTAGAATTTCAGTTGTTATTCTCATTACTGTATTTATTTATCTTGCTCTGGAGGAAATGTGCTTTACTTTCTTTTCTGTTTAACTTGATACCTACAACTAGTTGCTTACAAAACTTTCACAGATTTTTGTGTAATCACGAACCAATTATTTGTGGCTTTTCTAAAGCGCTAGTCTAGTATCTCCCAACCTGTAATTCCCATACATTAGTTAGAATTTCTATCTTCTCCAAGTAAAAAGTTGCCACAAACTGTTGGCCCTTATTGGTTTTTATTTTCTGTTTATATAAACGAAGAGAAATGCCAACAAGTTAATCAAAGTCTTTAAGTCACTCTGATCTTACCCACGTGTACCACGGGGGGATCAGGTCTCTGGTTCCTTTTTCACAGTTTGTCCAGTGAGGATGTTTGAAAGGAATCTGGTGTCATCAGCCTGATTTTCAAAAGGCAGCTCCATGACAAGCGAATGAGCTTACCCGTTCTCTTCATTTACGTCATTTTGCAATTCTAAGCTCAAAATTCAAAATTTGGGTCTATACTGACACCAGAGAACCTGGAAGACTGGGTACGTTCAACCTCAAGGTGCCTTTCAAATTTCCCCATGAGATGGGGAAAAAGCCTCAAATGATCTTTCAAGTTTTCAAATTCAAGTCAAGATTTGGACTTCAAAAGAACTTCATGTAGATTTTAAAATACCCTACCAACCTTTTTTTGAATCATTATCTTAATGAACTCGCACACTAGTTACCAAGAAGCACAAATAAAGATACACTTAAGAAAGGCTGTTCTTGAGGTGTTACCGGCCAGGGCAGACGCAGAAGGACAAGGAAATTTCATTAGAAGGTCTGAGGTTTTCCGACCAGTTGTGAAAGCAGAAGTTCAGATAGTTTGGATAAGGTTCAGGTAAAAATTAATTAGGTGAGCTGGAGAACAGGAAAGAAAACTCTATTAGCATAAGGTGAGGGAAGGGAGTGCTATGAAGGAGACTGTTCCTCAGTTTTAACAGAGCCTGGTTTGGGAAATCCACCCTCCCATCCATCCCACCTGGAGCTGAGCAGCGAGTGTGTGAATTTCTGAATGCTCAACATGCAGCACTGAACCCTCTCAGGATTTTTCCTCACCTGAAAACTACTGCCACCAGTGAATGCATTACTTACAAATAAGCCCATTCCAAGAAGCCTAGATCCAATAACGTTTTAAATCCATAAGTCCACAGGTATCCATATGTGGATTTTGCTCTTGGATGAGTCCTGCTGTTAGTATCAGCTACTCCACCAAACAAACAAACAAAAAAAAAGAAAGAAAAATATTTAAAATCTGCGAGCAACATAATGTGTGAAATCTGGTTTTCTACGGGTTTGTTTCTCATGGTCAAGTTCCCTTGTGTTTAGAAAGATGTACGCTCTGATAAAAGCTTCTTCCAGTTTGGAGGATTATTAAAGGCTCTTTCATGTGGACACTTTGGAATTTAATACAGCATGAGCTCAAACCACGGCCTTTTCCCCAGTGGAGACACTAACAGCCTCTTTCTCCTCTACTTTGCTGCCTTCTCTTGACAAGGCATATTGGAATAATATAACTTGGAGACCTTTTTCTGCCACATTCAATTGAAATTGTCCACCAGGTTGTTAACAGGAGCACAGAGAAAGATACATGTTATGAGACAGCAACATTGCTCAGTCTTAGCCCTTCAAGTCAGGACCAAGTTGCGCTCAGATGAAAACTTTGCCTGGGCTGGCACTTTTCTGAAAGGTTTTCTTGAAGGTAAACTGAGCAGCACAAACTAGTCTTGGATTAGGACAGAGAGCAGAGACCACGGCTGCACCCACAGCACTCAGTGAACACTAAGACCGGCCTTGGGGAAAGCACGAATGCCATGCAAACAGCCATCCAGAATAAACTCTATTTGCTTAGTCGCAGATTGATTGAAATACCTCACCCTCGCCACAAAAACTGCAGCAAGCGTGCACACAAACAGCTTCACAGCCCATCGCACAGCTGGCAAGCTATTGCTCACGACTTGTTCTCAAGGCCAGCATTCCCTTGGAAAGCAAAGGCTGCACGTTCTCAGAAAAACCAAAATGCTGCCTGAAGTCCCTCGATGGGACTTTTGCCCGGGCAAGGGCTGCAGGTTTGGCCCGTGCCCCGCAGGTGAGCGATCCCACACCAGCTCCCTTCCAGCACTCCTGGCTGCGAGGCACGTGAGTGGGAAATAGGAAAACAAACCCTCGCAGCTGCTTTCTTCACGTCCCCGCCGCAGCTGCAGGGAGTGGCTTTTCAGCTCCGGGTTGCTCTAAAAGCACTTCAAAAGGAGGCCAAAAGCAACTATATGCACTTTCGCTCATTTGAAATGTTCTCAGCTGCATTATCAATCACCAGCTGAGGATGTGTGCGGACTGTCAGTCATATCGTGCGTTATAAGCTCGGTGTTTGCGATGTAAGCACACGCAGCACTTGGTGCAGGCTGTCTTTCCCCCATGTGCTCTTATACTAGATTCCATATGCTACTTTTCCTTTTTAATTAGCGTGAAATATTTCTACCTCCATTATTTAAAAAAAAAAAAATCTCTATCTACAGTTTGGGGTTAAGTTAGCCGATTGTTAATCATACAAATGAAAGGACTGATCCCTGCATGCAAGAATTCAGCAGTAGAGAAAAGCTTTAGCGGGATTATGTGTAATTTACACATTGTTTGAGACCTTTTTTATGTCACTGCTGATATAAAGGGTTACAATGTATATAAATAGAATAAGAATCAGTCCCACAAAGTTCTTCCAGAGAGACTCTTGACTGATGGATGGTCTCACTGGGACATTCTGGAGAGAGACACTGATTTCTCCAAGTGTTGGTGCTAGCTGATTCCTCCTCAGAATACACAAAACCCAGCTATCAACCAACAGGAGACTTCTGTAGTAATAGAGAACACGCTCATTTTCAAGCCTGAACTTACTTTGGTTTCAGCATTCACTCAAAACATTAATGGAGAATAAAATGCTGAGGGAGACAGTAGACGGAGTCTCAGCCTCAACCAGCACCAAAGTCAATACTAAGCAAGGATCTTCATGACATTGCCAAAAAAAACTGCTCTGTGGCCAGAGAAGAAAGTGGTCAAGCATGTTTGATACGTTTGATAACCTCCCTGAACAACAGCACAAAAATGCACTGCTAAGGGTATTTTTATTCTCAGATGCAGGGTAATTGAAACACACAACCTCAGTTCAGCAGTAACTGGGGAGTGTTCATTCAAAGGGCTGTCTAAAATCAGATAACTGCAGTAAGTTGAGATGTTTTCTTCACTAGGGTCGTGCCTTGTACTAGCAACAGCCTGAATTTTTTTTCTATATTTAGGAAAAAATGCACAGTACATTGAGAGGAGTACTAGCAAGAAGAAAACTGAACAAACCTAACATCCGAGGAATAGCTGTTCTTCATATGAACATACAAATTCACATGCAAATAAGGCTACTCAGTTCTCTGTTCTGTTTGCTGTAAACTTGGTGTTAGTTATTCTCTCTTTAAACCAGTTCTGTCATCCCGTCAGGGTGCAGAGTAAGTATTGCATGAGCTAGACAACCAAATCCAAACACAAGCCACAAAAAGCTACTCATCAGAGTAGACACTTTGCATACAGCTCAGGATTCATTTCCTTAAATCACTGGGCAAGTATTTGGAAATAAGGAACACACTTGCAATTGTCAGGACCAGCTAAGAAACAGGAAGAGATCATTAAACGAAATCATTTACTAGAAAAAAAATACTGATTCAGCAGCTGTGATAATGACAAAGATGACCTTTGCCAGTTCTCAGGTGGATTTGAGTTTTAAACCCTAGATAAAAACTGCTTCAGTTCTAGCAGCTAGAAAAGAGGAGCACAAAGTCTGGAAACTGATATTCATTCTTTGCTTCTGACCTGCTCTTTATCTCTAGAAAGTCACTAGACCTGTGTATGCGTAGCCACCTACACAGCGGACGGAGCAATGATTATCCACCAGCACAGGGACAGGGTGAGATCTATCTTGGTAGCGTATGGAGATTCCTATGGAGAGAACTTGACAAAGATGTTAGCATAAACGTTAGCCACTGTTTACTGTATTCAAAAAATACCTTTCAGTTGCTAAACTACTGAATAGGGTAAATAGTTCAATGTGGTTTTAGATGTCTCTGCCAACAACTCGGTGCAGCTTGATTTTTATCATCAACCTGTCTTCATCATGCAGCATCTCCTTTTGTAAGCGAAGAAAGGGAGGAGTCTGCAGAAGCGATTAGGAACAGAGTTGACTGCATTCTTGGTCATAAATAAGCTGCCTGAAAAATTCACTTTTGTCTATTCCCAAAGCCACTTAGGGTTAACACATGGTTTGTTCCCCAAAGAACAGATGTGAATGTACATCAGCCAACATGATGCTTATGAAATGTTCATTTTGAGGATCCTCCATTCAAGACGTCTGAAGTCTGACTTACACACTATAGTCATATAGGTAGACTATATGTAGATCCTATATGAATGACTTTTCATTTTGGTTTTTGTGTTTCATTTTAATTTCTGACAGAACGGCAAAGAAAGGTTGAAAACCTCTCATTTACGTGAGGATACAGCTATTTTTATGACAATGAACCTCTGCCTACTAAGTATGACAATGTCCAAAAACAGAGAAAAGGAAAGGCACACCACTATGACTGCCTCAAACGGTCCTTTAGAGACTGACTAAACACGTAGGACTTGACTGATTCTACTTAAAAATGCCAACACTAAGTATATAGTTCTGTATTTGATGTTTCTGAGGGCTCTACAATGCACACAAATTAGATTCATTCCCCCTTTTTTTAGCTTTAAAAACCAACCAACCGATCTACCTCATTCCTGCTCTTAGTCATCTTGTCTCCATTCCTCTTATTTACTGTCAGTTTACAAAGGCATATGGGATACATAGGTATGGCTGTGGGCTGCAAAGCCTTCTAAAGTCAGCAGTCTGGTTTAAAACTCTCCCTTCCACCACAGCTCATTTTTAGTAAGACAAGATCGAGCAGAAGTAGATGGACCCGCATCTGAGCAACTCACAATGTTACATGCAGATAACTTCAGAAGTCTACACCCAGTAAAAGAAGGGGAGGAAAAAAAAGAAGGGAAAAGCAAACAGAGAAGATCTTGTCAGAGCTCAGAAGTAAACAGAATGGAGGAGAGCATTTGTAGACGCTTTAACGCAGCGCAGGTTGACACCGCAAAGCCATGCAATGTATCAGCACAGCCTGCCTTGATTCAAAAGCAGGCATTTGCTTCTGCAAAGCCTTATGGCAGCTTTTTCACTCAGATACAAAATGTTCACGTTGCCAGAGCAGAAAATGTCCTTTTTTCATGGGAAAAGCAATTGTTGATGCTGGCAATTGACTGAGGCTTACAGCCAAGGGTTTAACATGGCAGCATTCTTTTGCCTTAAGTGGATTCTTGGACCCCTACTCTGTTGCAAAAGAGGTCCGCGTGGAATATGTGCTCTCCAGCCTAAAAATGGAGCTCTCCTCCCTCCTCCAGCACAGGCCGTACCACAGACTCTTGCTTAGCTGGTCTAACAGCTGGGATACAGCACGGGTCCCTACCCGAATGTGATCACCTGAAATGAAAGTGTTAACATGTACTTGGAAGCAAGGCTGGTATTTTGTTATCTTTTTGCAAAGTGAATTCTTACTTATGAACCGAAGGCATTACAGGGAAGGAAAAGGCCACTTGGCCTAATAAACTTTCCCCCTTTGGGGTTAGCTGAACACCACCTCCTTCAATCCCCCTCTCTCTGCAGAAATAAAATATGTCTCCTTTCCTCCTGAACTCATTTATAAAAGCTTGATTTAAGGGCCCAACTTGGCAACATGTTCCATATGTCTGTTATTCTAGGAGCGTGCAGGCAATGGGCCAAACGCGGAGCTCATGCAATGGGCACAATTCTCCCTGCTTGCTCGAGGAGTTGTACCCGCCTTTGCCTGGGTTTAATTTGCTCCAGCTTGCCGATGGTTACAGAAGAGGGCTGGGGACAAGGACAGCTGAGCTGCATTCCCAGCTCTGCCAGGGGCTTGCCGTGAGACCTAAGAGAAAACAATCTCTTGGCTTTGTTCTGCCTCAGTTTACATGGGCTCTAAACTACTCATCCCCTCCAAGGGAGCCCTGTGAAGCTTAATTAATAATGGCAAGTACTAAGTCCTTCAGAAGACAGACAAGAAATACCATGCCTACCGTAAGCAAAGTACAGTATCAAAACCAGGGCAGCTACATTAAAAAACCTGTCCTGCAGAGACTTATTAGAAAGAAGGGGTATTTAAAATCACATTAAGTTCTGGGCCAAATTCTGCAGACTGTGACTTTACAAGCACAAACTGTTCCAATGAAATCTAAGATAATATTAATGCCTATTTTTATTCAAGTTGAGGTGTTTACAGGAGCAGGCTCTGCATGACTGATCCTGACTACATAGAAGAGTAATCACAGAAATCAACTTGGTAGACTCAGATCTGGAGAAGAAATCTGTGTAGCAGTGTGTTTACTAAAATCACAGAATAATTTTGGTTGGAAGAGACCCTCAGGGTCATCTAGTCCATAACCTCACTCTAGAACTAAACCATGTCCCGAAGAACCTCATCTAAATGCCTCTTAAACTCCTCCAGGGATGGTGACTTCACCACTTCCCTGGGCAGCCTGTTTTTCTGATTGCTGCAGACAGCAAAGAGAGGCTAAAAACTTTACTGCCAGGAATTTCAGAATCAGACAGGACTGATCCTTTCCCTCGGCTTATCAATTCAGATGCTCTCTTAGAAAAGATTTCATGTAGAAAAGTGAGACTTTGGACACTGCAGTTATACCAGAGCCTGCTCCTTTGTCACTAATGGTTTGAGACACCTCAGACATGCCCTCCCCTCACCATGAAGAGGCCATCAAAAGAGAGAAGCAACTGCACTGAGCAACTCCCCTCCTGGTGACCCCACTGCTTGACAGTCCTGTGGCCACCTTCAATAGAGCCGCCAACAACCCAAGACATTGCACTGAGACATTTAACATGCCCACTGTGGCTGTACCACATTTCCCTGTTGAGACTGGCAGGACTGAACTACTTGGGCTGGTAAGAAGAGAGGGTCAAGCCCCAAACCGGCTGACAGTATGAAAAGTTTGCTTTGTACTCCCCAACGTAAGCAAAAAAATGTTTACCCAGATCCAGCACTGCACTATTTTGCATACTGTGACTTATCTCCCTTTGCAGGGGGACCACATCCATCATCTCCACTTGCTTTGGCAGCACCCCGCTTTGGGCACTGGGGTTGCTCTGCCTACCTTGCAGCACGGGTAAGCAGTAAGGTGGTGTTTGGAGAATGCCGTCCCACTTGCTGGCACCTTCATTCACTGCATGGTGAAGTCAAATCCATTGTGAACAGACTAAAAATCATCTCAACTGTCAGCAGGAGGATTTACACAACTTGCTTCTCTCCCTCGAAGAGTGATTGCAGTGTGAAAACATGCTGTTCAGACAGTAGCAGCGTTCGCTGTTTTCAAACACAGCAAGCTGGGGGAGGGGGGAGTTTAAAGAAAAAAGAAAAAAAAAAAAAAAGTCCTATACAGAATTTCTTTTAGGTGAAGCCAAACAGATATTTAGTGTAAATCCAATAGACCAGCTTCCCAATTTTTCCTGTCTTGCACCCCACAGGTGGCAGATGTTACCTCTGGCAGAGGCAGCAGCCCGTCACCAGTGGTCTCAGACTGCCCTCTACAGTCTCCTCACCAAAGCAGCTCTGTAGTTGATCTCCAAGCTAAAGACCTGCCAAATCTGTCAGAACTTGTGACATATTAAAGATACTGGAGTGTCACATATCAGGCAGATAAGCCAGTAATAGTGAGCCACCCGCTTCGGGGAAACGGATGGCTCAGAGAGGGTCTCGCAATTGGACTCCTCCAGTACAAGAGATGATCCTGCGATCATTATTCATCACCATTTCTTCCGCTGACTGATTCCTCCTTCGTCCTTAGAAAAGCTGGAGAGAAGAGTACAGATCACAGACGACCTCAGCAAAGGAAAACTCCTGGAGAAGAAATGAGTCGCCTCCACACCACCCACTCTCAACCCTGCACCCCTTTGACAGGTCTTTTTCCCCACTTGCCCTGGACACAGCACAGCTCATGTTTTTCAATGAAGTGTTTCTTCCGTCTCTAATTACAGTCCCAAATATCTCCAGGATAAAGTTGGTGTTTAAGAGATGGCAAATGTTTGCCTTGACCTTTAATGCTGCTGACTTTCCAAAGCTATTACTATTTCCCCTGATAGTCCTTCCTCCATGATTTCTTTCTGTAGCATCAGGTTATTGCTAGGTGGAAAAGAGGGATGGTGGCAGATAAAAGAGGAAAGATGCCTGATGATTTTTTGTTTTCAAGCAGAAGGGAAAAGACCAGGTACCCTGCAGCTCAGATTTATTGCAGGAAGCAAAACGTCCCATAATGCGGACTCATGGAAATTAAGTGAGAAGGAAAGCCTGTTAAAACCAAGCCCAGATTTCACAGGCCATAGACAAAAGCAGAAAAACAAAACAAAGGGAAAAAAAACAACACGTGTGTGTACAAGTATGCGTGTATAAATATACACACCATGTCTTCATTAAACCCAGATAAAGTTTGTACACCTTCCCCATGGCGGCTGGCAAGAGCTTGTGTCCCAGAAGAATGGCTTTAATCTCATTTCAGACTCAATAATATAGTGCCAGATGTTCTTGGAAATCTATTTTGCCCCTGTACATTGTGCAATTAACCTTTTGGTTTCCCAGAGATCAAATTAGAGCTGTGGAAATGTTTCCAAACCTCTCTCTTAAGGAGAGAAGCATGGGGTGTTTGAACCAACTGCTGAGCCATGTTCCCAGCCCTCTGCTCCTTCGGATGTGCCAGGAAGGACGGCAGGCCAGGTAGAGATGCCATTGTTTCACTTGCAGAGTGGGGAGGTGGGGGGAATAATTCAGCCTAGGAGTATTTTATCAAATTTCTGAAGCCGGAGCTTGATTATGAGCAGCGCAACTTAAAGAATTCAATTTCCTTTGATTACAGAAATTTCCTACAGATTATGGGCATATTTTTTCCAGAAGGAATTGGAAAGCACAGCATCTCATCCAGAGGTATTTATTATACCCACAGCTCTGTGTGGCACCCTAACAGGCAAGGATGCTGGTAAGGCCATGGCCAGCAAACTGACAACTGGTCCAACAAGCAGGTTTTTCTGAGTGAGCATATCTGTGTGTGCAAAGCTCTGCTGATATCAGGTCACACAGATGTGACACTATGGGTTTGCTCCTAAAACCAATATCTAACTTGGGACAAGTAATTTATCACACCCATGGCCACGTCCTCGGTGTAGAGATGCAGCTTCTACCTGTTCAGTTAACTCAGCATCTACTCAGAGTCTGGGTGGACTTTGGGCTGGTTTAACTCTGATGTCAGTATTATCCAGGGCTTTTAAACTCCGGAGTTACTTAGGTGCTTTTGCATCTTATTTCTGAGCGTGAAATCACAAGCAAGCAAGCTGCTGCAAATTATATAAAGGGACTTATTATTTAAGAAAATGTAAAAGGGTTAAAAATCAAGCACAAGAAATTTTCGTGTAGTGCCCAGGACCAAACATTGAATCTGAGATACAAGAGATTTAAAAGACCCCTGACAAATAATTCTTAGGCAAGCCAGCACATTAAATCTCTCAATCATTTCCTTAATTCCATCACCTGGCATTGGTAGCCAGCCACAGGAAAAGCCAGAAAGCAAACAGAAAGGTAGAAGTAGTTCAAGAGCACATAAAAGGTTGCTCGGTCTTAGGGTTCTATTTACTCACAGGTATTGACCAGATGTTATCCCCGTAGCTTGAGAGAGGAAAAAGTGTTTGTTTGCATTAGCAAATATCTGCTGGTTCTAAAATATTGACATAACAGAACCTCAGTGTTTTCATTCAAAACTTTCACTGTAGGACACATCAACAGAATATGATCTATACTGAAGTACAAAGACAGAATTTGAATTTTAAATTTGACCCAGAACCACAGTGAGTTAAATAATACTGAAGAGTCTGAGCAGGAGAAAACTAACTCTTCAATTACATGATGGCTTTGAGGCTTGTGTGTGCCTATTTATTTATGAAGCTGCTACTATTGTTTTAATGTAAACAGCATTCAAAGTCCACTGGCAGCTAGGAGGGGCCAGTCAAAATGATTTCAAAGAAAGCTCCTTAGAAAAGTGCTGTTCTATTCAGAGAAGCAGTTCCTGTATCATGACTGAAGCACTATTGAAAAAATAAACAAATATTTTTATTACAAGATGATAAAAGGGTTTGAACAGAAAAGCTGGCCAGATATGAAAACAAACTTTCACATACAAGGGCTTTTGATACACATGATTTACTCTGATGACAACAGGCCATGCTGAGAAGTGTTGAAAGCTTATTAATATTATACAAAAGACTTTTGTTTATCATTTACCGGCCTGCATGGAAGTTGCAATAAGCAAGCGGCAACATGGCTGGTGTTCTGACTTTAGAGCTGCACAATGAGGGAAGATTTAGAAAATACCGCTAGAGTGAAGCACTGAAATAAAGCCTGCTTTCAAAGTTAAAGGATAGTGACGCTAATGTCACAAGCACAGCTCAGAGGTTTGGAGCTTTGAAGGTTCGGCTCAGCACCCGAAAGATTCAATCATCATTTCAATCTCAGAGGAACCAAAGCATTTCCCAGTTAGGAGCCCAGCTGTACGGACACACCTTCCCTCCCCTCACATTCCTGAGGCAGAATTCAGTACCAAGTGATTTTGGTTTGAGATCCCAAAGAGCCCAGTTTTAACCGCATGAGGATGCAGCCACAGTAGGAAGGCCATAACACGAGCCTCTCGTGTCGAAACTGGAAACAGCTCTCCAGGATTTCCACTTCTGCACGTGTACATCCCACCCTTGGGGTCTTATGGGCTAAAATCCCAAATGGGCACAGAAAAGGGACAGTGCCTTGGTGTGTCACCCGGGCCTTGTTTTCATACATCTCCTGAAAGTACCAGTTGTAGAAAGGGGTAAGAACAAGCTTCTATTAGACAGAAAAAACCCCAAACAACTCTAGAATCAAAAGGCCACTGTCAGCCTTTAGATTACTGTAAAATATTAATAACAAAACTCTACAAACTCCTTGGTTTCTATGGGAGAATGATCCCACAACACTGAAGCGCTCATTGCAAACCCCAAAGCCACTTGAAATTAATCTCATTTCGTATTTGATGAAGCACTAAATAGGAATAGGAAGACCAATGACAGCATTGGTGATAAAGAACAGCATTACTTGCCCGCATCTTTCCCAGACATCATTCAATCGGCAATATTGGGCACTGCAAATCTTCACACTGGTACCAACATCGCTTGCGGTCAGACAAGTAGGAAGGATCTTCATTGCCCCTCTTTTTTTTCTGCTAAAAAGGATCCTTAGTTCAGGGCTTTTAGAGCATTTTCCCTGAGCTGAAGGACTCACAATGTTTAGTCACAGAGCATTAGTCACAGCAACAATTTGGTGACAGATTATTTCTTTTCCTGACAGATAAAGTCATACGCAGGGCTTTAAAGAGGAAAAATTTTTTTTAAAAAAATCAGCAAGTAAAAATTATCCTCAAAAAGTCACTGTTTTCATTACAAACTTCGGGTTCTATTTTTTTTTTCTTCAGCAAACCTTCCAAAAGGCTGCCTGACCCAAAACATCAGCTCTCCTGGCCAGGCTCCTGGGAGGTTCACCACTGAATTCTGCCACAGGCAGCAGCAAGGCCACCAGATGAAGCCCGTCCTTAAAACATCTCCCAGCTGAAGCACCAACCCCTGGGCAGATGCCTGCCCGAGGCCATCCAGCTGGTCAGCACCATCCAACCCACCTTTCAGAAGCTTGGAGCCACATCTTGGAAGAAGCTGAGATGCCTACAATGTGAAAACCGAGCGGTCGTTGCTCAAATAAGAGCTGAGACATGATAAAACGCCAGCAGGCTTTCATAAAGCTTCTCTGTTCACAGCCCATAGAATGATGCTGTTCTGTGAATAAAGGGAGACTCTTTCGCTAATCTAATAAATATGCCAACTTTTAGGAATCTTATAACCATTTCAAAAGCTTAAGAGGAGAACAAATAAGTAAAAGAGACAGAAAATGGCAACATTCTGTGCAAAATATGAAATAATGCTGTGTCTATGGCCACTGCTACATCCTGTAATGCAAGAAGCCCAAACTGGGTTCTGTAGGGGGTCTCCTACCCAAAACTGCCCTGCAAGGGAAAGCCACATCTCTGTATGTCTTCCAGCTGGCACAGAAGCAGCAATAAAGTAATCAGGAAAAGACTTAGACCTTGCCATGAAGCTGGTGGGCCTAATTAGCCGAAGATGCAGAGCTATAAATGATACGGGAATGATTATGCAGAATGGCCATGACACTAAGATTGGGTCAACTGTTTGGAAGAGCTGAGACACTTCCAGTAAGAGCTGGACCCAAAACCTGCTGCCATTTAATAGAAATATTTCTATTAGTTCAGTGGACCTCAGATCAGCTAAAGGAAACTATTCATTAAGAAATAAAATGCATTTGAGTTTAATTGCAAGATTTCCCTATCCACTTAAGAAATATGTATTTGTACAAGGATCCAAGACACCCAACTGACTCCTCCCACATTAGGATACCCTGAGAACATGATGGTGGTTTTCAAAGCTATTAAAAAAATGAAAACAAATACTAAGAAGTTGATGTGTTCCTTTTGCTAAGAAATGTGGGTCCATTTGAGAAATTCCAGCCTGAACAGGTCAAATTCAGCCCAGACAATGTGCACAATGGAGATACATTTATATTCAGTGTACAACAGAAAAGCCCCATGCTCTTCCTCCTTACACAGGAAATGATTAAAATGTGGAACAAATTATTCCTACTAAATTATGTAAGACTTTAAAGGGCAGTCTAGAGAGAAGGAAGGAGGAAAAAAGAACATGCATTTACACACGTTTCAGTCCTGTGGCTGCTGGAGGGGTGCACGGTTTGAGCCGCTCATTGATGACGAAAAGCAGACAGTAGCTGCTCCAAACAGCAGTGTAGAAACACTTGTGATGTGTTGGAAACTTCTGGACTCCATGGGCTTTCACTTCTGTATGTGAGTTGCCTATCACAGCAATTAGCACAGCCCATCAGCAACCACAGGCGATCATCACTGTCTCTGCTGTTTACTGCACAGGACGTGATTGTGCCGCGCGTCACTCAGGGCTCTGGGAGCCGGGCTCTGCTCAGACCTGGAGAAAGCGGCTTCGGGCATTTCTGCCCCAGCCCGAGACCAAGACAAACATCTCCGCTGCCAAGACAGGAGCTCCAGATGTGTCTCAGGGTTGGAGCTGCTGCCTACGACAGCCGGGGACACCATCTCAACCTCTTACAGAATCACAGGATGTCCTGAGTTGGAAGGGACCCACAAGGATCATTGAGACCAACTCCTCTCCCTGCACAGGACAACCCCACAGTTCACACCATGTGTCTGAGGGTGTTGTCCAGTCTCTTCTTGAACATTGTCAGGCTTGGAGCCGTGACACCTCTCTGGGGAGCCTGTCTCAGTGCTCCAGCACCCTCTGGGTGAAGAACCTTTTCCTGATGTTCAACCTAAACCTCCCCGGCACATCTTCCTGCCATTCCCTCAGGTTCCGTCATTGGTCGCTAGAAGAGCTTGGTGCCTGTCCCTCCTGCTCCCCTTGTGAGGAAGCTGTAGCCACCATGAGGTCTCCACTCAGTCTCCTCCAGGCTGAACAAACCCAGTGACTTCAGCTGTTCCTCCTACGGCTTCCCCTCCAAACCCTTCATCAGCTTCGTTGCCTCTTCTGGACGCTACAGTAGCTTATGAGAGGTTGATGCCGGGGCACAAGGCTGCAAGCTGGGGTCACTGAAGCAGCATGAAGCACCCTGGTTTATCACCCTGAAAAAGATGGGGACATCCAGCACAGGGGACATCCTTGGTAATAAGGTCCTAAAGCACTGCGGCTAAATTCACCAAGATCCAGTTTCTAGACCCGCATATCTTTAGTTGCTATTTCTCCTTAAATAGAATTTAACCTGTAATTAGCAATTTTGCTCCATGAATTATTATTTTATTTGTCCACAGATGGATTACAGAGACATCACTCAACATTACTATTACTTATATCCTGGTAATTCAAACAGTTTCCATCAGGATGTCTGGCTGTAGCTGGTTAGGAGCACATCTTTGCAGATGTTTGACGTTGGAAGTCTGATGAGTTTTGACTGGATGCTGATATTCAGATTAAGGATTTGAAATTTCCTCCCTTTGAATAACTTCTGATATTCATTTAAATTTGCTGTTTCTGGGAATACCTGGCCAAATTAATCTCCTGGTAGGAATATTCTTATGAAGTTAATATAAAAGGGACACAAACAATTTTAAAATTCAGATAAGTATTTGTAGATTATATATCTGAGTTTATGTTATTCCTAAAAATGCTATTATTTGTCCTGGCTTCATCATGAAGTCTGCAACCACAGAGCAGAAGGAAACAGGGAATAAAATGCTTGCATCAACTCCAATCATTCAATAAACCAGTATTTTATCAGCTTGCTTTTTGTTGGGATTTTTTTCCTTCATTTTTCACAACGTCAACTGAAAATAAACTGTAACTATGTAAGGAAGAAAGAGAAGCACAATCAGCTCTAGGTTGTCCACAGATGAAGCCTCCAGACAGCGGAATCTGAGAGTAGAGCTGCTGTCGGTGGTTCCTCATGAGCTGGAAGCTGCCTCGAAGTTCCCTCTGTGTTCTCTTTCAAGCTGGTTACACAGATGCACCAGCTCAGGTCAATAATACTAAATCTCTGCAGTTTGCCTCAACAAGATTCCTTTTCTCAGTTACATTATTGCTGTAAGCACGTTCTGATAGCTGAAGTTGCACTGCGTTCCACTTTCTTTATGTAGGTTACTCCAGCTCTCTCCTGCCCGTTGCCCTTGCTAACCAATAGTCGAGTGCACCTTTCTGGAGCGCCTCCGGCATTTCAGAATTTCACTGTATTTCGTACGCTTGAATTTTCATACAAAGAAACTAATGATAAAGATTCAAGCCGTGCTGCCAAGAGCATCCTAGACCAGAGCCCTGAGGGAGGGTGCAAAATAAGACCACGACACTGCTCTTGTTAGTCGTGGTTGGGAAATCCTGCCTGGGCTCCAGCTGCAAAACCAGCACAATCTCTTCACAAGCAACCTGAGCCCAATGCAAGGCCCAGGAGAAAAACTGACACCAGCCGGAACACAGTTGAGGTCAGCTGAGTTTTGTCTGTCCGTAAAGCCATGAATCTGACTTAAATATGTGCTGGGCTCAAAGCATAAAGCTGGAAGCCCGTCCTTTAATGACTTTCTACTTCTTTCCAAAGAATATTTGTTATGCTTCCTTTGTATTTGGCCTGGGATGGCAGTTTCCCAAATTCTCATCCATTTCCTGAGTAAGAGCATCCATTTCCTAACTAAGAGAAATGTAGTTTCTTATTCTCAAGAAAACATAAACAGCCACACCTCTTCAGGACGACACAATAATTTTTGTTCTTTAAGCATATACCCTGCAGGTTATATATATATTTATAGCAGAGATAGCACTGCTCTTCCCCTCGGTGCTACTGCAGCTGGTCCCTGAGCTTGTTACTCACTGAAGGAAGCTGCAGCCCAGATACTCTGTATAAACTTGTACAATTGCACCAATTCTGCACGATTGTTACCAATTTACAGTGACTAGGGATGTGGCCCAATATTTTCCAGCTACTTTCTGAGAGCAGAAGAGCAAAACAGCCCCTTAAAGCTGGGAGGAGAAGTACTCAAAGCTTTGAATGATTCTTGACCCTTTCAGCAAGTCGACATTACAGCGAGTCTGGCTTCCAAAAACCACCACAGTGCTTCAGATGTAGTAAGGTGTGTGAACAAGGCTCCTCTTGAACTTCAGCCACTGCATCACCCCCTGGGACACAGAGAATTTGGCAAAGTCACTGCACGCTTGGCCTGTCCACACCGGCATATCCAAGCTACCAGCAAACCCAGCACAAAGCCTCTGCCTAAGGCCCGCCTAAAACCGGCGCCTGAGACAGGGCTTTTGCCCAAGCCACTCTGACAGACCAGGCTCAATGCAGAGTTCAGGCAGAGCTCTAAGTTCATTAAGAATTATAATACTTATTAGGGAATACATAACACGAAGAGATGTCTCTTACCATCAAATTAAAACAGTTAGAGAGATTAAGTAATTAAATCTTCTTTCCCTGTAAATTTCTGCAAATCAAAGGTAATGCCCAGACTTTCTATCAAGACCTTCTGGTACTATTAGCTCATGTTTTCAGCATCAATTAGTGACTGCAGAATGAGAATCTCCTCCAAATTAAAAAAAAGAAAAAAGCGCTTTTCTGAAGTGCTGAGGATTCAGCCTCTGAAAATAAAGAAGCCCCTTTAAGAAGAACCATTTGAAAGCTGAGGCACAGTCATTGCTGAAAACCTAGATCCTTGTATTCAGCAAAATGATATGAGAGTTGTGGTTTCCTTGTTGAGAAGGACCAACCTTGTGCCTTGGCAGTGCCATAACCTTCACTTGACATGTCAACCTGGCAGCAGCCAAGGAGAACACCGTGAGCTTTAAGAAACTCCATCTTTCAGAAGCTGAACAACAGGCTGGACTTCTTGCAAGACTTCAGCTGCAAAGTGTTAATTTTATCATCTTTGAGTGTGCCATTATTAGGACTGCAGGGTACTCAATTAGCTCTTTTTTTCCTTTTTATTTAATGGCATTACAGTATGATTGGTAACACAGACATCCCCACTGGCTGCATGGGTTACACTTCTGCCGTATGAAAACCAGAAAATTCCCTACATATAATCTGGCCATTCGCCAGATTTCTACAGGGCATTAGTAACAAACTGGTGAAGCTCATTAAAAAAAAAAAAAAAAAGAAAAAAAGAAGGAGAGAGAAACCTATAACCATTAAAAGTCCATTAAGCAGCATGTCATTTTGTAAAGCTAAATAGCCCACAGTAATCAAAAGCATATGAACCCCAGCTGGGTTACCCAGCAAATTGTTTCGATTTAGGGGGGGAGAATTCATCAAGAAAGATTATTCCTAGGATTGGGTTGATTTTTCTCCTTCAGTTGCTGGCCCCATGTCCCATTATAATTACAGTGATTGATTCACCTTGCAGACAAAGGTGAAGAGTGACCACAATAGCCCAAACATCTGCTCAATCCAAGCCACTGCTAACGTGGAAACTCCGTGGAAAGGCACATTGCAGTTATCCCACCAACAACAACCAGCTACACAGGAGGCAACTTCTCTGTTTTCCTCCTCACCGAAGTTGCACGTGGGTTATGTATCAGTTTTTCCCATCCCTGTTCCCTAAGCAAAACACAGGAAATCACTGTCATTACAGTTTGGCATGAAGAAATCATTCACTGATGGGTTGCCAACCAAGAAAAAAAGGAGAGGATGAGTCTTTAGTAAATGGTATTGATAATTACCATGCACCTTCTCTTTCAGTGACAAAAAGACAGTCAGCTTTTCTCGGAATATATGAGCACCACTAATAACTCTCTGCTTGGAGTAAGACAGGACAGAGTGCAGCATAACACCGTGAATGAGGCATCCGTGTTCGCCCCCTCTGCACCTGATTTGCTTTGGTACTTCTGCAGGTGTCTTTAAAAAACTGGTCCTTATGTCTCAGCTGAGCAAGGCACGGCAGCACGCACCCACATGCAAGCATGTTCCAGTGAGACTGTTTAGGTTTTTAATCCACTATCATCTAATAGCTTGCTGAAGTGGGACTGCAAGCTCTCTCTGCTCCCAGCTGTATAACAGAAATAGCTCCTCTCTACGTAATTTAAAGCCAGATGACTGCTCAAACAAAAAGGGAAGAAACTAATCTATCAAACAGCACACTTCTGCCACATCTTCCATTTTCAGATGGGTCTTTCAAGATTTTTCTCAAAGCTTTTAACACATTATTTTTTTAAAGTCACTCCATTCTACACTATGGGGATGGTGGGTGCAGGGTGACTAAAAGTCTCATTGAATTGAAAACTCCAGCTGACATGCCCAAGTGCACAAGCATTGCACACTATTTCTTTATATGCAACGTTTCTTGGAGCAGTGGACTCAGACCTTTCATCTGTCCCAAGAACTTAGTCTTCTGACTCTTCTGGAAGAAGCAGCAGTTTGGGAACGGTTCATTTATGAAAAGTCCACAAAACTTAAAGCCAAAACTCCAGCCTCTCCATGCTGGAGAGTCACACTGTCCTTGGATGTTTTTACAAGAGAGTTTTTAGGGCATCCAAAGGGCTGCAATCACCCAACGGCTGAAATGTATCATCTCCATCTAAAGATGAACTTGAGAATCTGCAGCACAGGTTTCAAATCTGTAGCCTCTTTGTAAAAAAAAGCATATGCAGCCCTTTAAGCGCTGTGTTTATTTTCACGAGACATCTCAGTTAAGCTGGACAGTTTATTTACAATGGAAGTCTGCTGCTGAAGAAGAGCTTTAGATGATACACAGCTGAACTGCCAATACTAAAGTACAGCCGTAAATCTTCCAAAAGCTGAATTTCTTCCAGTGCACTTCCCATTGCAAGTAACAGGATGCAAATGGAAAAATCAGGCGACATCTTCAGATCAGGAGACTCAAATTGCATTTGTTTCAACCGCTCAATGTGGCCATCGAAAAGCACGCACAGATAACGTTCCTCAAATGTGCACATTAACGTTGGCTCATGGATAAGAATAGACAAGAAATAAAGCAATGCAAGGGAAGTGCTCGCTCCTCTATTCTTTGTGGCCTGATAGTGCGCAAAGAGACCTGACAAAACTTGAGTTTTGAATCTAAAAATCACACTGTAAGTTTAGAAGTGGTCGTTTTTAACCAACCATTTCTACCCATTACAGGGCTACCTACATGAGTGTCCACATCTTTGTAAAGATGGCACAAAACCCAACTATGCACATGTCATACGGCTGTTGCTTTTGCCTTGGGCAGGAGGGTTGGATTCCCTTCCTTCCACCCACTCACAAGTTTTCCCCAAAATCCTGGAAGCCTCAGTCTCTGTGAGGCCTCTGCCCCCATGCCAAATTAGTGGGGTAACAGGTTCAAAAGTTGTTAGAGAGGGACTTGCACACAGACCAACAGATGGAAGGACAGCTCAATCACAAACCTTTTTTTCATAATGAAAGAGAACAACAGAAGTATCGCCTATTTTGGCCTACAGAACATGAAGTTTTATAGTCTATTTTACTAGCTATTGAGGGAGGCAGTAACTAAGCTGTAAAACTGCAATGAATGACACTAAACTGCTTAAAAGACTGTTTGTTATAGGAAGCACACACATTTATGCATGCATATCTGAATAACACAGATTTTCTTTGCATCTGCAAAGCTGCAGTGGGAATTTCATGACTATAGGGCCCTTCTAGCAACTTGAAATACTGAGGTAGGAAAAAGGACTGAATTCAATAGGACAAGTGTAACATAGGCAGGAATAACTAAGTGCAAAAATAAAGAGTGGTGATCAACTGTTGGGCTGCACATCTTCAGACAGGCATCAGATGATCCTGAGCTGAACAGATGATCCTGATCCATGCTAATGCTCCTAGAAAAAAAGGAATACTTTGCATTGGGACTAATAAACCAAAATATAACTTCTAAGGCACTTGACACAGTCCTTCTGTTATATCCATGGTTATATCCTAGCTGGATACTGGCTCCAGTTTTGAGCCCTGTATCTTAAGGGAGGTGCATATCAGTTGAAGAGAAGGCAGAGATATGGGATTATTTAGCCTAAAGGGCAGAAGACTCAGGGGAGATGTGACAACATTCTCAAGTCCACGGTACGTTACCACAGAGCAGAAAGAATCATTTGTCGCTGTATCTTTGGAGCAGGATAATACTCAGTGAGCTTTTACCGCAGCAAATTTCAGGCTGGTGTTCACAGCAGTAAGAATAGCAAAGTGCAAGAACAGAAGGTCCAAGAAAGCCACAGGGCAGCTGCTCCCGAACATCTTTCAAGACGTTAGACAGACATGCCAGGTGTTTCACAATTATCTTTGATCCTGCTTTGAGGTAGGGAGACAAATACATAACTTCCTGAGGTGTTGCCCACTCCTACTTACCAGTGTTTTGTATGGAATCTGTCAGAAAAAAATCAACACAAAAATACTTTTAAAATATTCTTCCCCCTTCTCTACTTTTTTTCCCCACAATTTATCACCTCAAAAGTGGCTGATTTCAACTTTTATCTGAGTGTTGGCCAAAGTTTAAGATTTTATTTGAACGGAACTGACTCCTTTCTTCCTTCCACAGGATGAAGCAAAGACAGCTTGTGGTATAAAACAAATGCTACAGCCAAATTAAGCCCAGGATACACAGAATCTAGTTCTGCAACTGTGATGCAAGTTTACACATAAGTCATTCTTTCGCACTTGCAGAAAGGCACTGGTATCTTTGCCAGACTGGGGACATGATTTCTGCTTCCTCTAACAGCACACAAATGGGTTCCCCAAGCTCATTTGAATTCTGTACATAATCAGGATGTAGCCCACAGCTCCACTGATTTGTGAGTTTTATGTTCCGTAGTTGAATTTACCTCTAGGGGTTTGTCACCTAATTCATTGAACAAGCAGAGATTTTAAGATAAATCTGGGGGAAAAAAAAAAAAAATACAGAAGAAAATATAAGTGCTATCTTGATGCACAAAGAGAAAATGGAAAAGTGGAACAATCAGAGAAGAAAGGACCGAACTGGATAATAATATTCTCAGGGGAAAAAAAAAGGAATCTTGAACAAAGGTTTTACTTGAGCACCCTAATACAAACAGGGCTGATGTTAAGGGATTATTTAAACAAGATGGGAGAAGTTAGCACCAGTTAATGACGAGTTTGTTAGCTAACAGGCTGTTAACACTCAAACAAACTGGTCATTAAATGTGGTTACTACTTACTTTAATGGGAATTTATTAGAACCTTTATTTAAAGGTTTAATGGGAGGGAGAGTCCCAGCATGCACACCTGGAGTTCCACAAATCCAAACAACAGAGGACAAGCTGCTTTGCCTGGATTTGAAACAAAAAAACATAAACAAACCTTTCCCAGCATCAACGACGGAGTTTTTTCCAGCAATAGGATATAAGATGAGTATCGAATTCTCTGATAGCTTCATATCTAACAAGAACCACTTGAATCTTCATTACTTTGTAGTGCCATTATGGTAAGTGGTTCTGATCTGTGTCCTTTAGAAGCCCATTGCAAATCTCATTATTATTAGACAGAAGTTTGATAAAGCTCTTAATATCGCCTCTCATGCTTCTTCATCCCCTTGGAGTTTAGCGGAAGAAAAAAAGGGGAAAAATAAAAACAGAAATAGCAATGTATTAAGGAGGAAACAGAAGCAATAAAACACTTAGACTTTTTTTGGTTTATTTCCATGATGAAATAAAATAAAATAAACTTGCTCAGGGAAAAAAAAAAATAGCAACGGATCCATAATGTAAGACTGGCTACTGGTACACATTGCCAATAAGGTATATAGTTATAAGGACAGAAAGCACCGTCCACTGAACTAGACCTGGGGAGACAACTATACTCCTAACTCTTTAACTGACTGACCTTAGGTTACTTTATCCTCTCCAGCACCCTCCCTTGTCATTTTGCCTATTTAAACTGTCTTTTACTATATGGAGCGTACCACTGAAGTGCCTGTATTAGTGCTTCCAACTTCCTCTGTGCTCAGGGTTACACAGAAGACAGGTCAGAGTAGGAAAACTAATAATATACCGAAAACTGCTGAAAGAACATGAACGGATATGAAAGCAGGTTTGGGAGCAGTAAAAATTACCAGAAAAGTCTGATTCAGATAAAACCCCTAACTTTAAAGTCACCAAATCAGCCTCTGGAAGAGCATTGCTCCCCACTGGTCACAGAGGGACCCACAGATTTGCCTTAAATGAGAAGCCTGAAATCAAAACGTGTATTAATCTCCATTATATGCTTGTGCAGCAAGTCAAAACACAGGATCCCCAAAAGCTCAGGTGAGGTCTCTAAGCAGATTATATCCTAAGTGTCCATCTCCTTAACATAGCTTTTTCACCTATATAACTCTTAGTTTCTGCAGTATCTCTCCTGATGAAAAGAAAAGGAAAAGGAAGGGGAGGAACTTCTACAGTGGCCTGAAAGGTGAATACTTCCAATGTGGCCACACATTTTTCAGAGTAAGCAACGTAAGGCACTTTGGATCTGGTTTTCGGCAGAGCCGAGCATCCCCAGCTCTAAAGTCCATAGCAGCTCTGGGCACCCACGACTTGGAAAAGGGCTGAGGCTGTGGGAGAGGCCAGGACCTGATCCCCGGACACGCTCAAGCCTGTGAGGCTCCTCAGAAATCCCCGGAGCCAAGGAGCGAGTTGGTGTCAGAGCTCAGAACCGGCCCCAGGAGCCCGCACCGCTCAGCCTGAAAAACTCCCTTTTTTCTCCACTTGCCATTTCTATGATTTGCTCTTTGTCTTTCAAATATTTCTCACTTTCAACCTCCCGGGATCTGGCAGCCTCCTGTCTGAGCGCTCACATGTGCCAGACCCATTGTTAATATTATTTCATAAGATATTAGGATTTCAGATGCATCTCCCTTGCCTTGTTTGCAAGAGCTTTTCAACAAAAGACTATGGACATGTCTAAACTCCTAATATTTGCTGTGATAATACCATTTAAAGGCAAGTGGGCTGGGAATGGGAGAGAATAACTGATATTTTCATTTAGCTGCTGATGTGACTGGGATTTAGAGAACAGTCTGATTGATGTCTCCGCTTCATTTAAAATAAAATAATTAGGCTACTAAAATCTGGAAAGTATATTTTCATTTTAACTGGTCTGTGTGCTCAGCCCAGGCTCCAAAAAGAACACGGAACGTTACAGGAATGGAAATGAGGGGTCGGAGTAGGAGAAATGATATACTGTAAATTAGAGGCAGACGAGGAAAGGATATGAAAAAGGGTCTGGCGGAATTAAAATAACCAGGAACTAAAAGGAAAAACCAAGAGTTCAAAAAAAGTGTAGAGTATTCCATTAATCATCATTGGGGGAGGTAACAGAGGGTGGACAACAGTATGAAAAGATGACTGCACAAGCACAACTAAGAGGCAGAAAAGCTGTAGATATCAATAAAACAGACGTTAAATGCCTATTTTTTTTGTTCCTGTTTCTAATAGCACTCAGGTCCCTGCTCAGTGGGAACAATGAAAGACTGGCTGGGGGAACAGAAGGCTCCCAGATGCATGAAAGTAAGTTCTAGGATCAGACCTGCAAAAACATACACAACTTAAACATCTTAAACCCTCAAATAAACGCACTTTTAAGACATTTTGATCCTTTGAGTCACCCTATCACAGTACAAAGGCAGTTAAAGCATCGGATATAAAAAACAGTCCAAGGAATTTTGGATGTGATCTCTTAATTCTGCGAAAATCCAGGCCTAGACCTCAACTGCAGAAGAGCTCAGAAACACAATCACATGCACCAGCTGGACAGTCCTAATTATACAAATACACAGAGTCTGACGGCAAGAAATGCAACACAACACACTTTGTTGAGACATAAAAGCCTTTTGTTTATGCGAAGCCAAGATACGGTACTTTACATCTGTACACACATGGACCACAAGACCACAGCTAACAAGTTAATCATGTAGCTCGAGGCAGGCGCAGAGTGAGAGCGTTATAATCCTCACACCAGCGGCCAACAGCATCCTCAGGGCTGCTTGGAAACATACCATAAAGTTTCCAGAAGGCCAGGAATAGCAGCCAAGGCTCTGCAAACAACCCAAAACAAAAGTAATATCTCCTTTGGATCTTTACAATCACTCCCACAGTGTGAGAGCCTCAGCTGAGTGTGACAGGAAAGGGACTAAACACTCCTTCAGCCTTGTAGTGATTACTCCATATAACTCAGTTTCATGGTTGCCTGGTCTTTCACACCTACCTTCCTCTGGAAGCCAGTCACCCATAAAATATACTATATGAACTGCACTATATTAGCTAGAGAAAAATGAAGCACTCGAATCTGAGAGAAAGCTGAAAGAAATCTACACTAAGTGAATATTGCATACCCGAGGGACAGGGGTATTTGGAAGAAAATCCCTTTAAAAACAGATTGTTTTCCCTCTCTTCAGAGTTATTTTTTTTTCCTTTTTTATTTTTTTCTAATTTAAAATAAGTTTGCCATCCACCTGTTTCTCAGCACAGAGAGGATATTTTTGCCACATACTGTCTTGCACAGCAGGATACACTAATGTGGTCTGGAATAACTTTTCTGTTCTACTCACCATCAGTGAAAGAAGCTGGGTGTGGGAGTATCTGGGTTTGGATGCTATTCTACAAAAAAGGTAAGGATCAACCAGAACCAAAAAAAAATCAGGAATTCACAAGAAGAATCCTAGAAATAAGCCCAGTAAACATGCCTTAAAAAGAAAATTAACAATTCTTGCCCACGTTGTTTGACTTTCTATTATACATCACTTTTTCCAGATATTAACAAAACCAGAGTTTCCACTGGGTAGGAATAGGAAATCCGTGCAATTAATAGTCGTGTTAGTTTGCTGCAAACGCATTTACCCTGTCCTGCCTTACAACTGCACTAAGCACAGGATGAGGCATTAGGTTTTTTCATGGGGGTCTGCAAATTTCTCCATAGAATAACTTTGTGATCTATGCCACTAATAAAACTAGGTTTATTAGCTGAAAAGAATCATAAGTAAAACAGGGATTAGAAGGTTTACTACAACTCTTCCCTCTTTACCTTTTGCTCCTACCTGATGCACAAATTCGAATCAATTCTTGGTGTTCATGAATGTATCTCGCAAAAGCAAAATGAAAATCCACTTCCTCTCTGGCCTAATATACTCTGACTTTTCACACTGTTCACTCAAAACCACCTCATGATAGTTTAGAAAACTGTAAGGGAGGCACCTCAGGGAAATTCAGAATAAAAGAAAGTACTATCCTCTTCACATTAAAAAGACAGACTTTTGTTTCCTATTTGGCAACCATTAATGGTGCATAAAAAAATATGTGATTAGGACCAAGAGAGTTGGCATGGCTCAAATACTGTATATTGATGAACCACGTTGGAATGGAAATCAGATGAAAAGTATTCCTGTAGTGGCACTTTAACCTAACTGTTGACAGATGGAGAATGGAAGCAACATAAATGCTCTCTTTTTGTGTCAGCACTATAAAAATGTCTGACTAGTCCATGAAAGATGGAGATGAAAGCTTAGGCAGCCATTAGAAACTGTGCCTCACCTCAAGCAATAACTCATTCCCATGGTATTATGAAAATGGTTTTATTGCAGAGGATTACTTCTTCCCCTTCTGCAAAAATTACTGCTTATCAGCAGTGCAGAAATAAAGCCAGAAACTCCCAATCTTTTAAATTCTCCTATGCAATCTCCTTCCCAATGGTCAGGAATTTAATAAAATGTAACATTTGATTAAACCAGTTTGCATGCCTTTCTGAAACTGACACCATTATCTGAAATACGGCACTTTCAAGTGTCCTGCCATTAGCTCCCAGCAGCTTGATTGCCCGTTGCATTTATTTATCTGAGTATTAATGCTCTGTGAACTGCCTTGATTGGAATGTAAGTCTTTTGGCAGACCTGGACTGGAAATCAAAAGGAGGTTGTAAGGGCAGGCAGAAATTCAAAAGCAGTGTTGAATACCAGGGTTTTGTTTGTTTATGGGCAGGGGGTTTTTTGAGGGGGTGTATCTTTTTATGCATAATGCATTTTTGTTACTGCTTGTTCATAAGCAGTCAGTCTTCAGTTCGAAAGCAAAACAGAACCAGGTGTATTTTAAATTCAAACACTCACAAAATCCGAAGGATGCAGGATCTTCATCAACACAACTGGAAGTCACATCAGCGCATCCTGACGGGATCACAGGCTCCCCAGAGTACAGGAATTTAGCCTGAGAAGGGAATATTTAGAGTCAGTGCAAGGCAGCAGTAAGGTGTTAGTATCAGACCCCACGAGCCCCTCATGATATCAGTGTCCATCAGAATATGCAGCTGACATACGACAGCAGATCTTGCTTGACATTCCAAAGCTGCTCTTTTGGCAGCTGCTTTCAGGAATCGCTCTTATAAACCTGTGCTGGTGGACTGGCCCAACCTCAGGAGACAGCTGCAATGAAAGAATGCATCCTTCCTTCATTAAAATACATTTTTGGATTTGCTTTCTTCTATGTTTCAGGAGCCTCCACAGCCAAAAAAAAATCTGAGCAAGTTTGGCTTCAAATAGTGCTGACAGCATGTTGGCAGGGCCAGTAAGGTTATTCCCAACACTTTTTTCAGCAGTCATGCGCATGTGTAAGAATATGTGCTCTCATTAAAAAGAGATGGAAGCAGCGGCAGAAAGAGGGAGATACAACTCCTGTACATGGCTACATCTCTGCTGAGCAACCTCAAATCAAGTGACATGCTACAGAAAGGTCTGGTGGGCTCCCAGGAAGCCTTTGGCAAGGCTCCCTCCTAAAGAAAGGCTGGAATAGCTCCCCAGCCTCCAGTGGGACACAAACCTTTCTGTTCCTCAGACACCAACGTAAACATCTGCAAGAAAATGTTCACTTTGAAACTTAGGAGGAACGTTCTGAAAGGCAGGTCCACTCTTCCTTCAAAACATCTCTAGTATCACACAGAGATTTTCCAGGGAGAAGATCTCTAGTTCTTCAAAGAGTGCACACTGGGCACATCAAGCTTTCCAAGAACCAACCAGAAATCTTTGCACAGTAGTTGAACTTCTTCATTTTTAATTTGCCATTGATGTTCTTACCCACAAGAGCAGCAGTGCTGCACTTCATGCATGCTTAGGATGTTTCATTTTCATCCAATGCTCAGGAACAGTCCTCATCTGCCCCTTTTAACTTGGATTATACAGCTGCAAACTAGATTTTCCTAAAGCTGCACTTTGGCCAGCCAGGTGTCTTGGAATGTTCTGCACAGAGAAAGGGGGTTTATAGCCCCGTAGTATCTGTGCTCAGGTCTTTTTACACAAGAGCTTACACAACGCCACTCTCATGCTCAATATCTTAGTGAGGAAGCTGAGCTCCTGCCTTGAGGCACCATCATTTTCTCGTGAACCATATGGCCAGCTGAACTAATCACTCAGCTGTGTGAGTATTTACTGGTGTAGAACTACATACTCGGAGACCATTTACAGAAAAATGTCATTTGCCACCACTATAAATGCTTAAAGCTTGCCAGCGTTTGCTTGTTAAACCACACACCAGCTCCCTTTTCACCCAACTCTTGCCAATCTCAACAGCCAAATTCTCTCTTAGAGACGAAGTTTTTCGGAGAGAGGAGAAAATCTATTTTCATTTTCTATCTATCCACACTACAAAGGTAGTTGTTAGTTTGAGTTCAGCAAAGCAATGTTAGTAGAAGGCCTACGTGCTGAAGTATTTGTTTAAATCAGGAGGGACTTACACATTCAGCGTTTGCTGAGTCTGGCCCTTATTAAAGAGCTTTGCAGAGACATTAGCCATACATACAGACTGTGCATTTTAAATTTAAAATGACAGAGTCGCTGATGTTGAAAACTCCGCTACTTTGCTTGTACAGTAATGTTCTTAGAAAAGTTTTTTAAATGTGCTTAATTTGCATAACACCATTATGAGTTACCCTGTTGGAGACTCATTTAATAACAATGCCATACTATGGATTGACATGATAGCTTATTATGGCTTCAAATAATATGTAAATAATATTTAAATGGCTTCTCTCAGAGCCATTACTGTCAATCAAATTAATACCTATATTTTGGCTTCTCATTTTTATGTTCTTAACTAACATTAAGAAATAAAAAAGCAACTTATACACAAAACCTGTAACAAACAGTTATTTTGCTAACAATCTGGTTTAAACTGCCACGAAAACAACACAACTCGGTTATAACACCAAAGCTCTAAATTGGGTTGCCCTGTTGCATCTCAACACTGCAAAGATTAGTATCAGTTTTGTGGGTCAGGACAACCACTATCCATGGACATCAATCCAACAAAGAAGAAAGGAATTTCACAGTGTTCTTAATAATCCTCATCGTATACATTTCATGTACATTTTAAGCACCAGATCTTAAGGTGCTTTACCAAACATGATGAGAGGCCACTAGTAGGCAACAGACACCAAAGAGCACTTGGCTCTTCTGCAGCAAGTGCTTTGCACAATACTGTGCCAGAAATGCTTCCCCTCCATACTATCAGAATCACAGAATGGTTGTGGTTGGAAGGGATCTTTGGAGATCATCCAGTCCAACCCACCTGCTAAAGCAGGTTCACCAGAGCAGATCACACAGGAATGTGTCCAGGTGGGTTTGAATGTCTCCAGAGAAGGAGACTCCACAGCCTCTCTGGGCAGCCTGTTCCAGGGCTCTGGCACCTCAAAGTAAAGAAGTTTCTCCTCATATTCAGAGGGAACCTCCTGTTCTTCAGTCTGTGCCCGTTGCCCCTCACCCTGTCGTTGGGCACCACTGAAAAGAGCCTGGTCAATCCTCTTGACACCCACCCTCGTATGATATTTATGAACATTGATGAGATCCCCTCTCAGCTTCTCTTCTCCAGGCTGAACAGCCCCAGCTCTCTGTGCCTCTCCTCATAAGAAAGATGCTCCAGACCCCTCATCATCTTTGTAGCCCACCACTGGACTCCCTCCAGTAATTCCTTGTCCTTCTTAAACTGGGGAGCCCAGAACTGGATGCGGTACTCCAGATGGGCCTCACCAGGACAGAGTACTCCATGCCCACCTGCCACCCCAAATACTGGTGGTCTGTCTCAGCCCTGGTCCTGTTTCATGTAAAATCATCATCTTGCAGCTGTGTCTCTTTCCTTACCAGGTGCCCATGCACACAGGTGCAGAATGAGTTCTAGGAGCACACATTTCAACACATTATGATTTTTTTTCCCTCTTGGCAAAAAGCTATCCTCTGCAGAGCAATTATTATGTTGCAAAGATTCAGTGTGGTACCAGTGCCACACACAGAGCCTGGGCTTCGTCCAGTTTGCAGGAAAACAGCCCAGTGTAGGCAGATGTGTCCAGTCGGGGTAAGGTTATTTTTGGTAGCTGGATTCAAAATTAACACCGCAATACAAACAGTCCTGTGTCAGCCATGTTCACTCTGCAGTACAATCATTTGCAACATACAACCACATACTGAATACTCCACAAAAGTATGACTTCACCATTTACTGAAGGGGAAAAAAATGGAGAAAAAGTACAAAACCTACATCTCAGTGAGATTCCTGCAGTAGAGTGGTTCTCTCTTTTGGTTTCTCTATTTTGGGGAAAGAAGCTACCTTCCTCTCTTGTGAAGTTCAATCACAGCTCCAGTTTCTCAGGGAGAAATTTGTCTTCTACTCTCAGAAAAGACGATTTTACTGACATGTTTCCTGGCACATTCCCAGCCAGGAGAAGGAAACCTGCATAATGGGCTCTTAACTGGCACCTGGTGGCTGCTCAATGTCTTCTCTGCCACAGATTTCTCCTGTTTAGCAACCTGGAGCAAACCACTTGACACTTCGTACTTCAATTCTCCACCCATACCAAGGTCTCTTCTATGCAATAAAGAGGTGGTGAGGTTGCAACATTGACCATGAAGTGCTCAAATGCCATTTAATGAATGGCCATATCAGTAGTCTGGCTAGACAGTAACAATTAAAGCTAAAGCTGTCATTTTTCCTGCAGCAGTGCCAACTAAGCTGACCTTTCTTTACAGAAAGAATAAAACCTTCAAATATTGTACACGGACCAGCAAGACTAGACTGAAACAATTAGGAAACGCAGCACACCTCACATATGTCCTTATGTAGGAAAGCCAGAATTATTAGCATAATCACAGCGTGTTCTGTTAGCATTAGAATTAAAACTGGAGAGGGGAGGCAGAGGGAGCCCGTTGTTAATGCAGACAATTCAGCCAGACAACAGTTGGCCTTACTAATTAGCAAAACAGTGCCACTTTAAGAGCTCTCTTTGGGTGCTCCCCAGGGAATTTCAGACAGCAAGGCAGCTAATATGTTTTCCAAAAAAGCTGGCAAGAGCTAAAACCTGCACAGCCAAATACCTGTGTGCAAGGAATCACTATCCTGAGCAAGTTCCATGCTGAGAAAAGCCTGGATTCACTCATTCATTAAAACGTTGCCAGCCTGCAGGTTCTACTTGCACGTCTCCTAATATTTGTGTTTTGCTCTGTTCCTCACTCTCATTTCCAGCTCTTGAAAGCAGGTTATTATCAGAAATTAACATCTCTACTTGTTTTTTTTATGTGCATCTCTCACCCTTTTAAGAAAGAAAACTCAAAAGTGTGAACTTTACAAGTCCAACCAGGAGAATAGAATCAAATAAACCTGCTTCATTCCTCTTGAGGAGCTTCGGAGAATTTTGGAGAGGAAAGGAAGCTGAGATTTTTTTAAAGCTTCGACTTAAAAATATACCTGCTGGATATCAAAACTGCATCATTTCAGTAAACCTAACCCCTTGCTTTCTTGTGGATCCGAAAGACATCTCACTGCCTCCCAGTTCCCCACCGTGCTGTGGTGCAGCTGCCATGGTCTGTTGGTGGCCAGTTAACATGCATGCCAGGCCCACAGCAGGTCCCCTGTCTCTGCTCGCTAACCTGGAGATGAAAGAAAGAATTCTGCTGGGAAAAGCTGTGTACTTCATACCGCATTACACTTATTTCAGCCCACGGTAGTGTATTTAAAGCACTGCTGGTTGCTTAGCATAATGATTCAACTCAGGCCATTCATTAGAAGTCTGACTTGGAAGACAGAAAGAACTGTTCTCCTGTACAGGGTATTTTGGCTCCATAAAGTATATGATGGCTGCAGAGGAAGATATGTCTCAAGTATAGCACACAAGAATAATAACCTTAAATGTTAAAAGCATATTAATATTTCATCAGGAGAACCAGAGGAGTTGGAAAGCACTAGGAGCCCTATCACATGATAATCATCCGATAGGACACTACATCCAGCCACAGGGATAATTCACGGGGATTACAACTGCCCTATTTTCACTGGCAGGCAGTGCTGGACGCACTGACAGCAGGAATTTGGTTGTGCGAACAGCTCCTGAGTAATTAATCAGGGTCAGGGCAGGATCTGGTTTCAGAGAAGTCAGGTTTGTTACTGGCACCGCTCTCCAAGCTTCGCGCCAGCCCAGTTGTCCCATTTCTTCTGTTCATGCAAATCAAAGCATTGCTGCCTGCTACAAATACGGTGGATTGAAATAATTAATTCTGCACGCAGGCTGCCGTGATCACGTTTCATTTTTGTCTAGCCCACCAATAGATGAATTGTCAAATGCTAAATAAATTCCTGAGATGTAGGATTGGTGTTTGGATTTAAACACTGAATGAGGCCCGTCTGACAGGCACTGCGTCACTTGAGAGACTGAGTCCATGGTTCAAGCATGAGACTTGGATGGCACCTTGGAGGAAAAAAAGGCACAACACAGTTGTTTTGTCTCCCAGAAAACAGCTCCTCAAAAGAGGATGGACTATGGTTCATGCAGAGATCCACGCACTTCCAGGTGACAATGCCAAATGACACCCAAAAGGCCTCAGATGGTTACGCTAGAAGACACACAACAGCAGGGAAGATACAAAAAATTCCGTAACAGGGAACAACATTGTGAAAAAGCCTGAAGTTTCTGCCTTCTGACTCATGAGCAAGGAGACGCGTTATAACATTAGAAGTGAGAAAATTCAAAACTGAAAAAGAGCAGATTTTTTTCTGCACAACTTATAATTATACTATAACCTTATCTTCACAGGATGCCAAAAAGGCCAAGAATTTAGCAAGACTCAGCACAGGGTCAGGCACTGACATGGTTAATAAGAACCCTCTCTGTTGCATCTGTAGATACTAAGTGTTAACACACATCTTGGAAGGGAGATAGAAACAGAGGCTTCAGGGTTTCAGCCAATCTTTAAGTATTTCACACTGGATCTTCCTCTGCTTTCTAGGTTCTTATAGCATGCATGTTCACAGCACTTAAGTTTCTCTACAAAAATACTCTCCTGAGCTTCTGGAGGTCCATAGTTCAGGCTTGGCTTGATCCAAAACTAAAGTTAAGACAAGGTAACCTCATTTTATTCCAAGCCTTTCACTGCACTGATAGTGGCATTAAACCTGTTCTTTACATTTCTCTGCAGAGCAGCAAAGGTAAGATTTAATATTACTTTATTCTTCTGGGTTTTCGTTCCTACAGCAGAGGGTGACTGTTGATTACACAATGTTTTTGCCTTTAATATTTCCATACTTATTAAACGTAAAAATTACATAAATGGCCAAACAAGCAGCCTGGAGGTTTTTCTTTGTTTCTTTCAGTGTCTTCATCGCATCTATTGGAACACACCTAGAGGCAAGGACGCACACACTGTGTTACCACCAGAACATTACCTTTCCTTGAAAACAAGACTAAGCAGTCTTTAAAAATAAATAAATAAATCTATATAAATATATATATAGATATATATACACACACACATGTAAAAATCAAACTGCCTGTGAACAGCCTTCAGGCATCAAAATGTCTGTGGTCAAGTGTCATCAATCTCGCATCACCAAAGAAGAGCCTTCTGCCTCCTCCCTTCCCCACACCACCAAAACACATTAATTTAAAATGTGTTTGTTCCCCCCTCAGCCCAGTGTGAGCTCATCTCCTCATGACACGTTTTGACCTTCAGAAAATAGGCTGCTTCTCTGCCCTGCTAGCCCCCAACAGAAAGCCCAGATCTCCATAAAACTGTTTCCTAATTGCTCATCAATGATCACATTTATCTCCCAGGCAAGCCAGATTACAGTGGTTAATAGTATAAATGGTATCTAGAGCAACAAGGACCGTGGTTCTGTTTATTTCATAGCTATCTAAATGGAAGTCTACATTAGCATCAGTAACCTGAAGCCATTATTCACACAAGTTTTTAAGCTTGTTAACACAATTTATTAAAACTTTGGGGCTCTGGAGTAAGAAACCATTGAAACAATGCAATAAAGAATATAATCAGTGCTGCCAAAGTGAACTTTATATACAGTTGAAGCAACTGACATGATCAAGTGGGAGAAGGATAGCATAACGCAAGAGTCAAAAAATAATTAAGGCTTTAACTTAATTCAATTACAGCAAAATGTATTCTTTAAAAAAAAAAAAAATCACGTTTTCCAGTAATTCTGATTCAGTTAAATGTTTTACAGTATATAAATAGTTCTAATTATGCTCATATAAGGTTAGCTTTCCTGCATGCAGGCATTTAGAAAAATGTTAAATTAAATTATCTACATGCACTGGAAACATAATACAAAAGATTATCTGCAAAGCCAGGAGCAGCAGGCCAACATGAGCAAATCTCTTATGTAATGTCTGACAAAGCCTAACACGAGCGCAGAAATAGAGCTCACATTTTCCTGGGAACCATTCTTTTTGCAAATGAAACATTTAATTACGACTCTGAGTCCATAAATAGACTCTTCACATTGGAAGAGGGAAAGGAGGACTTGGTGCAGATGTGCCACTGGATTAAGAGAAGATCCTCAAAGAAATTCATCAATGTCACAGGTAATTAATTACAGCTCCCCATCCACAGCTGGGGATGGCTGTGTTTATCAGCCATGATTCCCAGAATAGCAGGTGGTCAACAAAGAGCCCAGCGAGTTCTCTGTCTGCTCATCTACCTATTTGTGATTTATCTACATTACAAATACGTGGCTTTAAATTATTCCCACTGGGTCAAAGAAATTCATTATTGTCAATTTTCACGTTTATTGTCGTAAGACTTGTGATATCTGCTGCTCTTTTGTAAACCTCCAGTTTGGGCGGTCATGTGATTACACTTGTATTTAAGGAAGGCTGATTAACTTCTAATCCTTGTTGTTTCAGAGAATAGTGTGAAAAATATTAACTCAAAAGATTCAAATAAATGAGAAGGCAAGAGCAAAATATCTAAAACATAGACGTAATACTTCTAAATGTCCACTTTGTTAGGTTTTTTATATTTTGCCAATATAAACAAGTGTGTAAAACCTTTATATTAATCTTACCAAATATAGAGCGGCATTTGCAGACCAACTGTAGCTTCACATATGCATACGTATTTTAGAAAATATAGTAAGGATATATGTGCAAATACCAAAGACTGAAATACATGTACAGATCTACTCCCTAAAAACCTTAGCAAAGAAAAACTACATGTTTTTAAGGTGTATGGCTTCAAATTAAAACCAGGATAGGACTACACTTTTTTTTAATGTGAGTAGACTCTAGTTCTATTAGCATATGAGCCACTGGTGTCTGCTCATGGGAACAGTTTCTGCCTATATTGTGGCTCTCTAGTGGTTGTTCGTGGAAACAAAGCACAGCTCTTTCCATTTCTTATGCATTACTCTCAAGATCAAAATAGCGTGATAGCTTGAAATGAAGAACTACAGGCAGTACCTGGAAGCAGCTTTCCCAAATCATGTTTTCAAACAACACACACTTGCTTAGTATTGGTGTTCTTAGCTATAAACATAGGCTCAATTCCTTGAATGCAACTCAGAGCCACAACTTCAGAGATGTAATTGCCAGTCACTGAGACACCACAACATGCAAAGCACGGTTTTAACTGGCTACCCCAAGGTGAAGTTGCCGCCTGTCGCTGCAGCGTCTGGGAGGGTCGCACTTCAACCATATACAACATGCAATTCCTCCCCAATAGCCTCCTCCTCTAAATGCTCAGCTGTGTGCAAAAACCTACACAAGTAAAAGGTGTCTGAACTCAACATGAGTACCTACCTGAGTGAAGTTAAGCAAGAGCACGTGCATCGGTAAGGTCAAGGTCCCAGCAACCTGATTGCCATCAGGGAAGTCTCAAGAATAACCTGAAATACAATTCCTCAAGTGGAAGCATAATGACAACTGGAGTGCTAACCTGGTCATTGACGGCTCAATTTAATTAGCAGATATGGTCATTCACTTACAGCACTTTATGTCTGAAGCTGATTAGAAGAAGAAAAGAAAAAAGAAAACTCTCCTCAAGAGCTTCATGTTAGCAGAGTCCTCTCTTTCTAAGAGAGGAGATAACAATACACTTTAATTTCAGGTGCCAATAACCTCTGAAAATGTTTAGGTCCTTTAACTAATATGTTAAAAGTGTAATCAACATAAGTGAGATGTATCTAAAAGCAAAAGAAGCACAACGAAGTCTAGTGTGTCACAAGGATAAGTGCTCAAATGAAAAGACTTCAGAAACAAGATTTCACAACTTTTATGTGCAATGAATGGCATCTATATGCCCCAACACTCCTATTTGTTATGGCTTTAGTGTAGCTCAGCTGGTTGGGAGTGACCTGACATCCAAACAGCTCCTGCCATTTGATAACTGATGTCCAACACTTGCTGGTAAGCACTTTGAAGCTGCCTCCCCATTTCAAGCTCACCTGCCCATGCTAAAGATGAAATGGCAGACTAGAGGAAGGGGGTGATGGGGGCACCCAAAGAGCTTCAACAAATTTGCAGATCCAGTCTCAAGACACCTGGGCCAGTCTGCACAGCCAGGCTGCTTTGGAAGTGCAGGATGCAGCCCATGCTCTCAGCTGTCAGGTTTACCAGTTGAATAGCACCAAACCAAACCTACTTCAGAAATTGAGTATGTAGCTGAAATGGTTTGAGTCTGACCTGAAGGCTCAAAGACACTTGGCACAGCAGTATAAAAGTAGCTGCTAGCACCAAAGTTAAGTATACAGTATGGAATGGGATACTAGGGACACTTCAGCACAGCCTACGTAGGACTGTCCTCATTTTCCAGACAGGGTAAGGGGAGGCAAAAAGCGCTGCTGTAACCTGCTGAACCTCATCCTTTGAGTGCTCAGTCACAGATGAGTGGCAGGGGAATGCAACTCGGACATGGCCAACCTGCCTCCCCTTACAGAGATGCAGGACAGCTCAGGCTGCTCCATTCTACTCCCCCAAAAATGCAAGAACCACACGAGGATCTCTATATTGCTGACAACTCAGTGGATACACAGCACCTTGACAGCTGAAACCCTCCAGGATGGTTTGGGAGTTGTGGGGGTGGCCCTAGCACCCTACCGGGCCCCCTTCCGGGCTCCAACCACCCATGAACCAGCAGGTTCCCAAACACTTCCCTGTCAAAACAGGAAACATAGGAGAGCCCGGACTATAATGTGGAACAAACGTGACAGTGAAAAAGCAATCACAGCAAAAAAAGCATTTGTCTGATCACAATTTTTTTTTAAATAAATAAGCAAGGGGCACTTGGGAGTGACATCAGAGCCAAATCCCCTGCCTAGAAGAACTGTATTGCAGAGTCTGCCCCGTTTCCTTCTCCATCCCCCTCCTACCTCAAGGCCAAGTTTGCACCAGTGGGAATGAACACAAGTGCTGTAACTGTAAAAGTGCAACCCTGCCTTTAACTAACAAGGCAGTATTGCAGAACTGTAGGTCCCTCAGCTTCAGACGTTAATTTGTATATTATTTTATATAGAGGTCAACTTCAGGCAAGTATTAGATTATTTATAACTTCAAATAAGTTACTTTGCAAGCTCGTTTGCCAGACTTCCATGTGAGGCAGCATTTGATAGAAATATGGAAAATGGCCTGAACTTTAAATGACAAACAGATGAGAAGGTCCGATGAAAATCAAACACTTTTGAAGGCCATGTGTTTTCATAGGGAATATAAATGGGATTTTTAATTGATGTTGACTTCGGCTCATGGTAACATTTTGGGTGATCTCAATTAGTGGGGTTACAAAAAACAGTAAAGAAAAGAATTTGATTATGGCTGGCGCTGGAAAAAGAGATCTGGCAGAAGTATTCCCTACACTTCTTAATTCAGGGGGTAATCTCTTCTGTAATGTAACTATCCACAGTCAACATATTTTTGCAGCCATCAGGCACAATAACAGCCTTGCAATGCCAAAGAAGCATAGTACTATGCTATTATCTTTTAATCAGGTTTGCTTTTTGATCTCTAGCGATTTGGGTAGGTCTGAGTGCAGAGATAACTCAAGACTCTGAAGAAACAGGTTGAACTGGCAGTTCCCCTAGAGATACACTTGATACACAATTTTGTGTCACTTGGCTTTTCTGAAACGTAACCCCCTAATTGCACTAATGAGCATATATCCTCCACAGGAGTGAGATGAGGATAAATACATTGAAGCATGGAAGGTTCTCACGTAGTATATTAACAGAGACACTAAGAGCACCTAGAAAAATTATTCAAATTTATTTCCCAGCTGGCATCTGCTACCAAGGTTCACTGCTTCTCATTCAGAGCTTCACTCAGGTCACCAAACTGTTTTTAAGCTGGGGTTTTAAAGCATTTCCACCAACAAAAGTTAAATGTTTTTCCGGCTCAAGATGGATGGGCAAGATTGTTTTACTGCACTGTTACAAAATCTTTTGTGCAGAAACAGCTTCTAAATGAAAACCATCTTAGTAAAGTAACAGCTTGCACACAAATGCACCACCAAAATAATTTTTTACCTGTGCCAGGAAAGCCTTTTGCATCAGATTTAACATATTTACCAGCTCTGCGTTAAGTACTTTTCCTTGGTTCACAATAGACAAGCAAATTGTATCTAATCAGTCATTTTTCAAAATCCCATTTTTTAAGAAAGCTGTAGTACCAACACTGAGGGAGTCTGAGATTCCACAGGTTTCTGGAAAAACAAAGTCTGAGCCTTCTTCTATGTGTTATTCATGAACCTGTGCTACTTATCTCCAGCTGTGCCTCTATATAAACGCACAGAAACCAGCAGAATCTATGACAGTCTAGAATCTGTTTAGCTGGTGAAATAAACAAACAAAACCCAACAATGAGGAAAGAAAAAGAAACATCAGTTTCCTTTCAGGGAAGGAGAGCTCCTTCTGTCAATTTGAACATGAATGGCGTCATTCTTCACATCCGTGTTCAACCATCCCCTTCCCAACAAGGGCATCGTGTTGTGTTTCACCTCAGGGATGAGGATTAAAAACTGATAGGGAACAAGATGAAGCACCTCTAGTCTGGCCAAGAACAAGGTTTTCACCTTTCCCCTTCAGCCAAAGCACCCTTGAGCTGATGCTGCAGGAAGATTCAGCTCACTATGGCATCCTAGATGTGCACTCTTCCCAGGCAACAGTCCCGATCCTGACAGGATACATTTATCCTTGATGCTATATTTTTGGTGAGGTTGTTCTTACGTTGGCACACATGTAATTATAAAAGGCACAGAGCCACCCTAATATCTTCATTCCCAGAAAGGCCCTGCCAGCCACTCTTTATTTTGGTCTGGGGCAAATTCACACCCATCATCAGTTCACACAGCTGCGGAGCTCCCCAGACCCTTCTTCCACACTAGAGACCTGATGATGGGAAGAAAGGGCAATTTTTCAAGTCACATGCAGCTGGTTCCCCTCTTCTCTCCTTAAGTCATTCCCACATCGTAACTATAATCAGGGTGCAAAAGAATCTGGGGCAGGTTCACTGCTAAGAAAATCCAGCAGTTATTTATGACTCTGAAATAATTGTTCCTTTCCCTCTACTTCTTCCACAGAGATCACAGTCAAAAAACCTTTGAGGGCCTTTAAAAAACAAGCAAACAAAAAAAATTAAAATAAAAAAAAAAACGCACAACCCACCATCAATGTTATTTTTCCTCTTGCAAAAAGAGTGGATATTTACCACCTACAGAAAGTGTCCAAAGAACTGATGAGAAACCCAGAAGTGCCCTTGTTAGATACAGTCTCATTTGGGAATATAAACCTTAGACTTGCTATTCACTCAGTTAATGCTTCATCACAGCGGATCCTTTTCTTTCATTTTTGTTTGAAAGCTAGGAGATAGAGTATCAGAACACCAAAGCATGGTGTTCTGAAGTTATTTTTCTCATTAGGTTGTATGCTCCAGGATACAGCTAGATCCCCTAGAGATTTATCATTTTTTGTACGACAATCAGAGGCCTTGAAAGGTGTATAAGTATTAGTTTTGAAAACACATATGGCTTAGAACAAAGAGAAACAGGCTGATCAAACAGCGGGGGCAATGTACAGGAGTTAATAATACAAAATAATTCTGAGCAGCGGCTAGTTTTCACAAAGCAAACATCTCAATGTGGATGCCATATTGTCAATTAGACCCAGTCATTTTCAGATGTAATGGGAAGTGGAATACAATATCTACATCTGATGTATGAACACAACTGTAAAGAATCAATACCATCTGGCTGCAAAGCATTTGGTCTTTTAGTCAGCAAAACCAGGCCGTTCACACAATAAAGAACAGTTCAGACAATATGGGAACCTCAGACTTTTCAGCATATCATTTGCAGGGCAATTTTTAAAAGAGGAGACAAAGTTTCAGCGGTGCCTTACCAATAAATCTAAACGTAGGGAATAACCTCAAAGAGGGCCAGGGGTTGAGGTGGAATCTGTGTTCCTTCAGGAAAGGTTTATGCCTTCACATGTGTTACATTACAGTCCAAATTCAGGGCCATGTAAGCGGGTCCAGCGCCAGGTCTGCATTTGGCCCTGCATTTTCTCATTACGCTTGTCACAAGACATCAGAAGTAATCACACCACACAGCACTATGAATAAATAATAAAATAAACCAATGATTGATGAAGAACTTTATCCTGAAACACCAGCTATCTTAACTGGTGTCTCATGGGTATAGTGGCATTGTTTCCATGCAGATTTCACTCTGTTTTGTCAGAAATTAGCACCTCTGCTATTTACTAAAACTGTTTTTCTCTGCCAGTGTTTCTTTTTTTTTTAAATTTTATTTTTTTTAATTTTATTTTTATTTTTTTTAATCCTTAAGTCCTAGCCCCATTATTTACCTTCATTTTGAAAGGCTGGATAAAAGAAACTCTGCACATCACATCACTTTCCCCAAGCCTTCCCACTAGCAAATCAGCCCACGCTCTTGATGCTTTAAGAGCTAACGAGCTCTTGAAAACCTGGGAACAGGTTTGATTTCTAATGATGTGTAAACGTGGAGGATGAAGGAATTGTGTCATCAAGCAGATTTTCCATAGTGGGGAAGCTACATTTGTCCACTTTGACAGATAACGCTGCCCTAAGCTCCAACTCTCAGTAGCACACCTGGGCCTTGGCTCTCAGACAAGACAGTCTTTAGGGACAAAAGGCAAAAATAACCACAACGGGTTAAAAGCCAACTGGCTGAATTTAGGAAGGAATGTCTAAATAATGCAGGACATGCCAATATAAAGCCACATACTGACTTACTGTGAATTAGCTTAGCTCTAGGGATGCACATTCAGAAAGGTCAATTACATAAACTGAGGATCTCACCAGTAGTTTTCTAGGTTTTTCTTTGTTGTATGGAGAAAATAATGTAGGAGTTAATATATTATTATGTCATATTCCACCCATACAAGTCTTAAAGGGATCCTGTATTCCCAGGAGAATACCCAAGTTAATATTTCTTTATTAATATTTATATAAATATATTTTATATCCCATTAGGATTGCTCTCAAATGTCTGTGGTCTAACAGCATCAGGGAAGACCGTACAGCCAGCTCTGTAGGATGACCACTTAATGAGCGAAGTCCTGCACGGGGCTGGTGTGTTCCTCGGTCAATACCATCACTGAGGATACTCACAATATAGTAAGAAAGAAGAAAAACTTGGACATGCAGCAATACCTGCAAGCTAAAGGGTGAACTCAAGTCTCCTGGTCAGCATCACAAAATACTGAAGATTAGATCTTGCAACATCCTTGTAAGCAAAGCTTACATATCCTCACACCTCCTGTTGTAAAACAGTTCTCCAAGAAGCTTGCTGCCTGTCAGCTTTTCTTTACATTTATAACTTTACATTGAAATCCACACAGACTGAGAGCAGGCAGGAGCAGTCAAGCCAGCTGTCTCCATGAAAATCTGGGGTGAAAAAACAGAGCCTGACTGCTTATCCCCACTCCCAAATGGCCTGAACACAAGGTAAACGCAGTCCCTTCTACTTTTTTCAAGACCTCCATCATACACACACTTATATTCACTACACAGTGAAGCCAATGGACAGACAAACTCTCATCCCTTACACCGGGTTGGATCCCACCCCATTGGCTTCAGCCACCCCCACAATCTGTCCTCTGAAACACATCTGGCTGCAATCCCTATTTTTAGTTACGCCTGACAAATCTTGAACTGCTGATATTAGAATTTAAAGAAATACATGAAAAACACTATTTTTCTTTTAAAAAATTGTTCTCCTGGGTCTCCTAGAGATAATAATTACTGCTCTGCTCAGCTAGTGCTGTCATTATATCGCTCAATAAAATGGATCATTCTTAACTCTCAGGAGCATTGGGAGTGCCGCTGCTTCCTTGTGTGAAAGTAGGAATGTGTCAGTTTTATTTAGCAAATATAATATTTAATGTCTTTGCTCTTGGCTTTCAGGACCAGCGCTAAGCCAACAGCAAGGATGCAAAGTAGACCCTGAACAGTCAGACTTTTAAAAGAAATTAAGTGTGTAAAAAAAACTTCCCCGGGGTAAAAAGCAAACCTAAAAGGAAAGATTTCCCCAGGAACACGCAAAATACAAAAGTCATCACCAAAGCCACTTTATACATTCTGATTCTACGTTACACTGTTGGTAATTGTGCCTCACCACTGAATTAGTGGCCCCCATAACTCCAACTGCAGATGCCAGAAGATATTGCTGGATCTGAGTGTTTCTATCTTAGTTGCCAGAGTATTAGTCCACACCCCAGCAGCAAGTGAGGGCAGACATATACAGCCTCAATACCCCCTTCTTCCACTAGTATCCACCATTTATCCCCAACTTTAGTGATTATATTATATGACATACAAAAAAGCCTCTTTAATGGCTCAAACTTGAAAAGTACCAGTGATCTCCCCAAGCCTACTGACTACCAAGACGACTGAAACAATTCTTGGTCGACGGAGATGGTACCCAGACTCTGTGCCACAATAATCGCAATCTTTACCTAGTGTACAGTAACACTGGAAATACTATTCTGATTTTCATATCTTTGTTTCAGTCTAAATCATTAAGGCCTCTGGTCCTCCCAGGGAATAGACCACCCCTTAACCTAAAGGCCCAGCAGACAACTTACCCATCCAGGCATCAAAAGCAGTCAGAGTGGTTTGTTCAGAGCTAGAGACCCACTTCCCACCGTATCATACTACCTGTCATACTCCTGGACTCATGCCTTCCACCTAGGAGTATGAATGGAGCATGACCAAGAGTACAGCTGAGTCTCAGCCTTCATGATGTTGGAGGCTGAACTGGCTCTTTATATTCTAAAAAGGTCTGTGTTTTTGTGTACAGAATCTTATGTCCTGAATTAATATATTGGTGTCGAGGTTTGATTGCTGGGTGACAATAAAACCATGGCAGATCTATTGTTAACCCCTTCTCTCCCCTTCAGCCACTCCCTGGACTCCCACCCTTCCCACTAAGGACAGACAATTGGGAGGGAAAGGAGGACAGAGAGAAGAGAGTTGGAAAAATTAAAAATGTTTTACTAATACTAATAAAAATAGAGAAAATAATACAAAATATACAAAACCAATCTCTAAAGTCCCAGCAACTGCTCCACCAGATGAAGGGCCAGCACCCAAAGTCCTGGACTGAACTCTGCAGCCAACCGGAACTGGATTCAGTCTGTCACTAGGTCTCAATTCACAGGGACGACTTGCAAGGTCCTCTCCTAATGTCGGCCATAAGGAAAAGGGAAGAGATCCCCGCAATCTCCCACTTTTATGTGAAGTATGATGTGAATGGGATGGAATACTTCAGTTGGTCAGTTTTTTGGTCACCTGTTTCTCATTGCCCCTCTCACGAGATGTGCATCCGTTCTTATCAATGACCTCGCATTCCATTGCTATGTTTACCAAAACATGTTTCTGGTGCTCCAGGAAAATGCAGCTAATAGGAAGGCTTTAGCTGACAGACAAATTCATTAAAAGAGAAGCTTGTTTTAACAAAACCAGGACAAGTGGTTTGGTTGTTGGTTTAAACAATGCAATTTGTAGTACATACCCCAGCAGAAAGAATCTGAGGGAAAAAAAATATTTTCTGAATATGGAAAAAAAATAAAAGAATGAAATGCAGGAGCAAACCTCTAGGGTTTCACCTGTGAACTTCTGCAAGTTTCTGTATAGAGAAGCAAAGTTCCCTTCCTTCCTTCTGAAAAAGGGAAGTCTTGGGTCCATGACTATTCAGGTTCCCTAGATCTGCAATAATGTTCAGCAAGCACATGCAGAAACCCAGTGCCTCCCAACTGTTTCTCCTCACACTCTCCTGTCAGTCCCCACCGACATGGCCCAGAATGGCTGCACTGCTCAGGACTCAAGAGTCAGGCCAAGTGTTTGGTCTGCCCAGAGGAGACTCCAAAGAGACTTGTAAGTAGCTTTATGCCTTATCACAGCAGTCCTCTCTCTGCTGGGGCTACAGAGAGAATCCTCCTTAGGAGAAAGAGAGTATAATGAAGTCTTGAAGATGATAAAACCTCTCACCTCCTTGCAGAATCCTAATCCTCTGCTCAAACTTAAGAGCATAGGGTTTAACCTCTTAACGAAACAAAAACAAACCTACAAAAACAAGAGGAAACCACAGGAGAATAGTGAATACCAGCTGCTTTACAGATCTTTCCCAACATGCCCCCGTATTTATTCCAAACCGGTGCGCAACACCTGAACGCAATTCTTCAGCCTGAGGATGATAAAAGCAGAGCATTTTCATGCCATCAGTAACCTGATCCCACCCAGATGAGCTGGCTCCCTGACAGCACAGGCATTTCATCTTGCTGCAGAACCACGCTACATCTGCAAAGACAAAGAAGCTGCCATAAAGGGGTTCCCAACCACAGCAGAAGGAGAGGTGAGGGGTGGAGAAGAAGAAAAAAAAGACCAGATCTGCTGCACTCGTGCTTAATATGAACACACACACACACACGAAAGGTATCCATCAAAAAGACGAAGAGCTTCTCAGATAGGGAAACTTGCTCGCTAACATCACACAGCCTGAACTTCTACCTGACTAAATGGGAGCCTGGCAATGAAGCTCCGAGGGACTGAGCAGAAGCACAGGTCTGGCGAGCCGGCTCACGATCTGTGTCATGAAGCTACATTTTCAAGATTAGCAGGGCTAAAAATAGGCTTGGAATCATGTTGCACTACATGGAAGGGTTTTACCCAAATGTTGAGCAAGAAGGATCACACAAGCAGGCACTAGTGGATTTTATTATATCCCAAGAATGGGAAAGAATAGGAGAAGAGCATTTTTTTTTTAATCTCTTTTGTTGTCAGGAAGAAAAAACTTTTTCACACTTTTTGCAGCTTTGAAAGCAGAAAGGAGATCCCATTTACAACGTGAACTTATAGCAAAACCTGAGGCTTCATTTTGGCAGTTTGGAGACTTCTTTCTTAATTTCAAAACTGATTTAAGCACATGGGTGAATAATAATTACTGATCTCATCTCAACCACAGGAGCATTCTTGCAAATTTTACCATTGCTCACAAAGATTTTTTTTTTCCTCATTTAAAAGAAAAAAAAAGTCTCATCTTGCTTATTTTATGCTGAGAACCTCAGTCCCACAGGTCATCCAGTGACCTCCTGGGAGTTGGACCTTGCCAGGGTACAAACGAGTGATCTGAGAGACTGGAAAAGGGAAATATCCCAACATTCAGATACAGACATTCTTGAGCATTCAAGTCTCCCACTGACTTCAGGGGGAAAAAAAGACAGCAGATGAAAGGTTGCATTAGCACAGATTTTCTGGATCTTCATATGCCAGGGTCTCTGGAGTTCACTGAAGTTAATGAGAGCACTGGGTGCACAAAAAATGCAAGGACACCCCCCTGCAGAAGGGAGGGAGCCTGTGGGTCACTCACTGCAGAGTTTCCTGTGTTCATTTGTTTATAGAGCAGAATTGAGGTTAGTTCAGAAGAGAGTTCTTCATTTCCTCCTCCTCCTGCCCCTCTCCCTAACCAGATGTGACAATGTTACAATATTATTATACTGTCAGCACCATGGGGGGAAATACAAATAAAATTCAGGGTGAAAGCAGAGCCAAAAGTAAAACAGATCCAAGGCAGCACCTTTCAGATTCACTAGTCCATCTTAGGAAATCGGAAACCTTTACAGCCGGACCCTGGTTTCATTTGAAATGTTGGTGGGTAAATGATTAACAATAACTTCTTGAAGTCCTGTTGTATGTTCCCAGTGATTCCTACTGAAAGCCAGAGGAGGTACCTGCAGCCAAAGGATGGGATGTGAAGCTTTGTGGCTGACAGGGCAAATCACATCCTAGACTGAAGGACCAGCCTGGGAAGGTTTCACTGTGCTAGCGCCCTTAACTTCTCAGTGCCACCAGGAAAAGCTCACCCAGACTGGAGTTTCATGGTACAAATCACTGGCTTACTGGCTTCCCCTGGCAAGTCTCCCACCAAAGTCAAACAGGCTGGGCACAGCCTGTTCAGACACAGGAACCAAGAAAGGGTACACAAGAGGGAACACATCAAACAAAAGAAACAGAGGAAGGAGACTGTTCAAACGAAATACCATTAAACATTCAAAATACGCAGAAGATTGCTTTTCACTGAAAGGTTTTTGCTTCACTTTACTGCACTGAAAAAGTCAGAGATGGCAGTTTTTGGCTTGCATCTTGTGAAATTCAGAAGCAGAACATCTCTCCCCTCTCTGCAGCCTATGGATGAGTTATAGCCACAAAATAAACCACCATTATCTTTGTTCACTACATGCTGTAGCCAAGAGCATGACATAAACACTATTAATCTCCTCCAGTGCTATAAAGGCAGTCTACAGTTTTTCCTCCAACTGGTAAACTGAAAGACACATGGTCATTGCAGGAAAGACTATTAGGTATCTATGGATCATTTTTCTTTGCTTTTCTTCCTCCTTCATCCAAGGACAAGTGAATATGAAATCTCTCCTGAGTAAAGATTTGACTCCCAAGAGGCTAAAAGTGCATTCTGAAAAATAAAGAACTCAAAAATATTCATCCTGCTTTAGCCTTCGTCCTTTCACCCTGAAAATTCCCCAAGGCACCTTACTGAAGAGGAGACGCTTCTTCCATCGGTTTGTGTGGAACCAGGATCTGCCCCCAGGTCTCCAAAAAGCATGAGAAGAGTTTTCAGAAGACAGAGCCGGTGAAAGGGCTGGAAGAACATCCTGTGAGGAGAGGATAAGGACTTCAGGTTTCTCTAGTTTGCAAAAGAGGAGGCTGAGAGGCAACCTCACTGGGAAGTGGAGAGGGAGATGTTGAGCTCTTTACCCTGGTATCCCTTGACAGGACACGTTCGAATGGTTCAAAGTTGCACCAGGGGAGGTTTAGACTGGACATCAGGAAGCACTTCTTTGCAGAGAAGGTGGTCAAACACTGGAACAGGCTTCCTAGAGAGGTGTCCGATGCACCCCCACTGCCAGTGTTTAAGAGGCGTTCCGACAATGCCCTTAATAACATCCTTTAGTTTTTGGTCAACCCTGAAGTGGTCAGGCAGTTGGCCTAGATGACCATCGCAGGTCCCTTTCAACTGAAAATATTCTACTCTAATTTCTATCAGAAATCTTGCATGACATACTGCTGAAAGCTTCAGGTTCAACATGAGGTAGACAGAAATCTTTGAAGTTTTCCAAACAAATGTGCAGGCTTTGAAGGACAGAAGTGTGTCCTGCTATGGGGTCCCTGAAAGGGCAGCATGATGTTCTTGCTCAGCAATGGTCTCCCCTGGCATGCAGATGGATCTCTATTGGGGCTGATGAGGAAGTAATTGAATTCTGAGTTCACATTCATTCAGCTCTCTGGGACTGAACTACAGAAACAGTTTCAAGCCCAAAGGTGGTTCACATACTACTGCGGCCCTTTCATGTGTCAGCTCTGCTGAGCCGCCAATTATAGATCTTGACAGACCCATTAATCCTCTGGGTGTCTCAAACAGGAAACCATCCTGTTTCTTCTTTGTAAAATAGAGCATTCCCATTCTATGGGAAAGAGTATCGTGGTGTATCTCTGCAGCTAAATATGATCTAATTAGCAAAACAGCTGCATGGACTGACTTTGACACAGTGCAGTTAGAAACAAGAAATAGATCCAGGACAATCGGCTAGGCTACTGCTTAGCAGGAGTGAGATGTTAGGGTCAGCTGACCCCTTGAAAATAAGAAACTTGGTTTGACAATGTAAAAGAATCAAACCCAGGAGATCTTTGAAGTCACAAAATCATAGAATCATTTAGGTTGGAAAAGACCTTTAAGATCATCAAGTCCAAATGCAAACCTAACACTGTGGAGTCCACCACTAAACCATGTCCCTAAACACCACATCTACACAGCTTTTAAAGTCATTCCTATTTGTGTTAAGAATCACACATGACAAATAGAGTCAAGTTTAAGACGCCCAAAAACGCCAAGAGCTAAGCCAAACTGGCAGTTTCTACACACTGGTAACAAAATAATAACAAAACATAGGCTGGGTACATGCAGAAGGCTCAACTGTTTCTCATTGTGGACAACTGCATTATAACTGTTTTGAGCACAAGCTCCTCAGAATGAGCAGGAAGCTCTCAAGTGCTCCCAACAAGCACGAGAACTGATCCCAGGGTAAGAACTGGCACTTGGAGTTCCTGTGCCCTAAAGCAAATTTCTGCCAGATCCAACATTTCTTCCCTCTTTTCCCCCAAGACAGAGACAGTGCAGATGCACCTCATCCTTTGCAAGAGGCACAAGCAACATGCTGCACTTCACAGTGGTGCCGAGTTGCAATCGGATCACCTGCCTTCTCCAATCCCCTTCCGCTGAACTGCTTTCCAGTATCATCCCTCAATCTGTGAAGGCAGCTATCAACAAATGCTCAGTGTAGTTTTGTGCGCAGCTGTCAAAAGTCAATGATCTCATGCAAAGTAAAGCTTAAGTCAGCAACAGAGAAGAAAGAAAGGTCATTGGATCCAGTAGAAATCAGCAAAAACTAACAGAAGTAATTATATTCCCAGAGAAGGAAGCGTATTGACTTTGCGAGGTGTCTGACAACCATGTTGGAAGGAGCCGACCACTGGAGCGTGCCCTATACAGACTTCCCTGTTGCAATCAACAGGATTATTTGACTGGTGTTAATACAGTAACATGCTGCTTTGCTGAAAAGTCCCTGGCTGCCTTTCAAGCTCTTGAAAAGATACCAAAGGCTTTTGTTTTGATTTTAAACTATTTTTCAGCACCTCCACATTGAAATGCCCTTATAAAAGTGCCCACTAAGTTATTTGACAGAGCTGTGTGACTCAGACACTTAAAAGGAAGGAACTAATGTCAGATGCTGACACCCACATAGGGACTTCTGGATTTTAAAAAAACTACTTCTCTTTATCCCCCTGAATTTTCTTGACACTTCCAACTCACTAAGTTATTGTTTATTTTATAAAAAGGTTGTCTTAACCTCAATTTTGAATTAATAGGTCACCAAGGAATCTAATACTATGGTAATGCAATGCAAATATCTTTCCACAATATGGAACTAAAAGAAGCCAATAAATTATTTATAATATGTGTTCATAGAGTGGTCAAACTTGCAAGATTCTGTTAAACCAGTAAAACGTAACTTTTTTTTTTTTAAAGTGCATGTTATTCTCCAAGGCCCTTCCTTCCAACATGAAACAAATCCTTTCCTCCCACGACCTTCCTATTTTAGAAGTTCTATTGAAACCAGGTATTGAAAATCTGCAGTTAACATACTAAGCATATGCAACCAATGCTCCATACTGCTGGCTGCTGACAGTAAGTCTAAGGACAGACTGTCTGGTATCCAGAAAATTTACTCCTTTTGTTTTACCAACAAATGTCAGGCACCTTTATGAACACGATCCTGTTCGCATCAAATTCCGCAATGTTTCTACAACATGTTATCACTGAGCATCCAGCAAAACTGTTTGGATTAAATAACTCAAAGTTGAGATGATAACACAGAAAATATGGGAGGCAATTGAAGTAAGCGGGATCTTTTGATGTGGCAGTAAATCAAAACCACTCCAAAACAGTGTCGGTAAAGGTGAAAACCTTACACGGCAAAGGACACAGCAGAGCTTTTAGTGCTAAATTTGTTGGGAAAGGCAGATTTAAAGGACCAGTGCACAGTGAACTTGCAGCACAGACTTTATTCTCTGCAGAGAGTGCCGATTACCTGGCCAGGACTGTAGTGTGGGAGCATCGTGTGCAAACAGACCCCTGCGAGCAGGGAACCAGACCTGAGACACCCAGCAGTGAGAATAACCCTGCACTGAACAGCCACAGAGTGGAAATGGGGCTTTTTTGGTTGAGCTAGGCCTTTAGGCTAAGATTTTCAGGGGGGTCTGAAGAGCACTGCCAAGTCCCTCAGGAATTTGGTTCTTTATCACCCTCTGTTATGCCTTTTTGAAGATCTCGGCTAGGCAGGCAGTCTCTGTAATGGAACAAGAAAACACAGCTTGTGAGCAGAGCTGTAACACAGTACATTAAGTGTGAAAGAAAGGTGGATGTGTTTGGGATGGTCCAAATGCTTTTATCAGAAAGAAGACTCATTATCAGCTGAATGCAGCTTAAAAATCAGAAAGACTCAAAGTATCAATTCAAATCAATGTGTGAGATGTATCTGTTCTTCAGTTGAAAGTCAAAAACCTTGCAGGAAAGAACCACATGGTGATGGTGGTTCAAAACTCTGAACATCTTCTTGTACTTAAACAAGGAAATAACTGTGGGTAACTGTTGTTTGCTAATGGCATTGACTGAGGGTATTCTGAGGTTTGCCTTGTAGACGAGGAAACTGAGTCAGAGGGACTAAGTAAAGGGCTCAAAGCCACAGGCAAACTTCACTGCCAGGACAAAGTTTATTAAAAGCTCCCTGCGTACACCTGACTTCCAACCATATCATGAGGTCTCTGTCGTGCGTTACAATTTCATCTCCTGCTGTAAAACGAGGAGGATTAAATCTGTCAGCACTTACAGCGGGGATATTCCCAGGAATTCCTAACAAGAAATACGGATGATGCAAACCATTTTTTTAAAGTATATTTTTGTTTTGAAGCATTCACACACTTGCACCACAAAAAGGCTATAAAATCATCATAGGGAAAGGTTTTTTCACGCAGCCCAACATAATTTCTCAACTTTGAAATCAGATAGCTTAAATTATGCATGTGTCCCATCTTTCAGCACCCAGACCCCTGCAGAATGGGACAGAGTTTTGGCAGAAGAATCGTATTTCAATTTCCAGCTTAACAATAGTTTAGAAGTGTTGGTACCTTGCAATGGAGCTCAAAACCTAGTGCAAGCACAGGATCACAGACAAGAGGGTAAATAGAGGTCACCTTATCTATCTTCTGGCTTCTTCCCAGGATATAGGCCTGAAATGCCCTTTTTCACCACTCTGCCACTGAAATGCTTTTCCAGACTCCTGCCACAAGAAGCAAATTAAATACCAGCTTCCCTTCCAAAGTACCTGTAATGCAATCCTCGAGGACCTGTACTGCAAAGAGTATGGCTCAACTGTAACGGATGGAAAAAAGAGTTTAAGGTGATCCGAAAGCTCTAGGTAAAACAGAGTCCAAATTCATATTGGTTTCTGTTTACACAGACTCTGAAATCTATGGATGTTGTGGTTAGCTGAATGGTCTCTCTTTACAAAAAGGGGCTAAAACCCCATATCGAAGTACTGAGGACCAATGTATTTCAATTTAAATTTATTTCAATGGTAGATTTCTGTTCTGTGAAGAATGAATCTGATTGTCTAGGTTTGTAATTTACAATTTTAGCATTTCCTGCTAATAGCATCTGATTTTTTTTAGTTCTCAGGATGTGATGAAAGCCTTCAAAATGCAACATGCCATCTTCTTCCAAGTGGAGAGCAAAGGTGTAAACAGCATCAGTCACAGGGTATTAGCTATCACGGTTTTTGGCGATACAATAAAATGACACAAACTCCAACAGGGGATTCCTGTTGACACCCTACGAAAACAGGGTTGAAATTTTCAACACATGGTGTGCCATCATTTGCCCTGTGAAGATTTCCACCCAGACACATTCTACTGCCGCCCATGGTCCCTCCCCGCCAGGTCAAATCCCTCTATTCTCTAGGCACCAAAATTAAGACCAGAATAGAGCTGCTTAGGAATTGGTGGCTGATCTAGCAGACTTTCCCTTCCCATCAGCGAGCTTTCAAGAGTAAACATGTTTGTCAGGGAGTGCAACAAGGCACAGAAATGACCTGTGGGTTCAGGAAGAAGTTCTCTTAGCAAGTCTGATACATATCTAACCTGATCCAACACTGTTCCAGCAAAACCAGAGGAGTAATGCAACATGATTAAGACACATCTGTCTCTAAATGCCTAGAAAAATAGTCAAGGGAAGTCACTGACTCAACTGAGTCACTGTTGAAGACTAGTTACTCTAGAATCCCAAATGGACACACAGGGGGTTTCTACTTGCTATAACTGCAAGTACTGCAGTCAGGTATCCAGTTATCTTTATTGAATCATGAAAAATAATTAGTCAAGAGAAATATTACCCAGATAGGCACATTCATTTGCACCATGCAGAGCACAATCCAACACATTTCCTATTTGTGCAAGTACAAGCATTGCATTTCCTCAACTCTACCATAATTGTTTGCCTAACCTAAACAAAACAGACCATATAGCTCTTTCCTTGTATTTTGTATATTCTGTCTATGATTTTCAAATGGGGAAAAACCAATTGGATCCCTTAAAAAAAAAAAAAAAGTCCTCACTTCTAGCTGGATTCCTCGAGACAGCCCAAAGTGATTTGATTTCATGAAAAATCTCTGCATTTGTTTTCTCTATCTCCTTTTGCATTGAGACTTGGCTCAACAGAAGAGCTGCTCAGAAAAATACCTGGTGCTAGTGGTTGACAAACTCTGGTGCCTGTGAAATGCCTCTGATGTGTTTAAAATTCCAGAGCTGGTGCTTCCTCTTCTTTTGTGCATTAGTGAATATGTATATCACACAAAGGGGTGCTCATCACCTGCCTAGTGACCCAGAATAACACAGTCTCTGAAAAGCAAAGAGGAATAGAGCTAGGGCAGGGGAAAAAGCCAAAAAGCAATCTTTGTTTCTCATTGCTACTCAGTTTACAATCATCCATACCCAAATCTAGGGAGACTTGCTTAACCGTAAGCCCTTCTACACTTCCACCAAGTCCAAACTCTCAAATAGCTGCCTAATTCTCCGCAACTCCTCATTTTGTGCCCATAATGCTCCTTTTCCTCACTGGAGGAGCAGATTATTTGGCCATTTGTCAGCATAAGAATGATCACATGAAATCAGAGCAAATAACCACCTCCCACCGTCTCCAGTAGTGGCCAACAGAGAAACTCTACTGAAAAATATAAAAACAAGGCCAGTGCATTAACAGTTCCCTACTGCATTCTCCCAGCCTCCAGAAATTTTGGCTGACAGAGGTCCCAGATGTTTCCTGCTTCCCAGAGTTTTCTGGAATGGTAGTAACTAATGCAGCCAGCTGGGTAAGTTTCTCCCCTGCACTGCAACTGAATATAACAGATGAATCCAAGACAACTGATGCCATACAGCATGGCTGACAGCAGCACAGCAACATCAGTCATGCCCCAGGCCCAGTTCTCCCTGTCTCCCTGAAAATAAGACAGGGTCTTATATTAATTTTTGCTCCAAAAGATTTGTTAGGGCTTATTTTCAGGGGATGCCCTATTTTTCCACGAACAACAATCTACAGTTATTCTTGAACAAAAAAAAAAAAACAACATTTATTCAAATATGGTCATGTCATCACTTTCTGGAACACCATCATAACTCTCCAAACCCTGAATTCCACTATGAATTTCTTGTGATTCTACTTCCTTTAGAACCATTGGCCCCAATTTCTCACATCTAGCAATAGCACTTTCCTCAAGGGAGCAGCACTTGCACATGTAGCCTGCTCGTAGTACATTGGCAATGCAACTGTTAGTTGTCTGTCAGGTGTCTGCTTTTCCTGGTGAAGGGTCTGTCTGTTCTGCTGCATTCTATTGCCAATTAATTTAACTTTTTTACACATGTAGCTGCCTGGACACTATTTAAATTGACTTTTTTTATTAACTGTAACTAGGGCTTATTTTTGGAGTAGGGCTTATATTTCAAGCATCCTCAGAAATCTTGAAAAATCAAGCTAGGGCTTATTTTTGGAGGAGGTCTAATTTTTGAGGAAACAGGCCACATCTCAGCCATGTGAAAAAAATGCCACTTGCACCAACTGAGACAAGGGAAACTTGCATTCCAGCCCCTGCTCTGTATCTGGTTTCCTGGGCAAACATCAGCAAATCAATTTGGGATCCTTTTTTTGACAACATAAAGAAAGAGGCTCCTACACAGGCTGAGTCAGAGCACTTTGGCTCCCACCTGAATGTCTCTAGAACAGCACATTTCCTCCATGGAATTACAGCTGAAATCCCCTTTGAGCCCTCAAACTTTTAAAAGGCAATAACGCATGGCACTGCCTCTCCTGATCTGCTGGGGGTAAAGACATTAAAGCCTTCTGGTGTTCAAGTACAAGGGTGAAGGGGTCTGTATATGGGTAGCATCTGTTGCCCTTGCAGAAGGCAGCACCATGTGTGTCAGGCAAAGTGAGGTAGTAGCAGCACCCTTGTTCTGTGAAAACAGCTGGTTCTTTGCGACATCATGAGCAAACGGGCCCTCTCCCTGTACTCTCAGGACAAGAAATTCGTAATTAAACTAGCACCCATACCTGATCGCACCACAAGTGGGCTGACACATGCGGAGACTCCTCACACAACACAAAGCCTGGATTTTGTCACAATTCCACCCGAGTGTTTGTTCTTTCCTAGATATGTACAAAGTTAAAACAGATAAGCCAGTTGCCGTGCTGGGGTGAGAGTGGGGAGGGAGGGGGCTGAGAGAAGAAGGGAGTAGGTCCTTCCTTTAAGCTCATTTCTCCTCGTCCCTGGCCTTGATGGAATTGTATTCTGCACACACACTGAAACATTAGCATCGGCTGATTTGGAAGGAATATTGGAAATGAAGTGATAGCAGAGTAAATGTCAATGCATTCAGTGTGACACAGTGAGCACAAGATCTTAAACAGCTTCATCACTGTGGCATTTACTGTATCCTGAAATAATATTAATCCCACTGTTGTCCTTCTTGATGGAATCATCCATGAATATGGTTTATGGGACTGGCCAAAGTGCTAATAGGTTAAAAGAACAACCTATCCAGTGTTCCACTAAATTAAGGTCGCTTCATGGGATTTAATGAAACAAGTACTGTGTGGGGTTTCAAAGGACGTTCCTGTAATTCATGTCTATTTAGGGCTCCTGCTAACCAGAAACCTAATTTCTTTGAGTAAAATAGGTTTTTGTGAAGCCTGGCCATGTGAACAAAAGCTTTAAAGGGCAATAATCAGAAGACCTCATCTGTAACACTTTGTTATTTCAGATTAGTGTTTTGAAAAGTTGGGGGATGGAGTTAAGAAAAAAAAAAAGCCAGTCTGCAAATTAATCAGAACAAATGTATTACTGCTATTTGTGTCTCAAAAATGCTTGGATAGTTAAAGTGAGAGCAGGACACCATTAAGTCACAAATGGTATAGAAGCTTAATAAGGTAGAGACCCTGCCACACAGACTACAGAAGCAAACTGGCTCCCACTTGCCCAATGAGGAGTCAATGCTCAAAAACTTTGGAAAAATGGCATCATCTAAGGGCACATCTCAGAAACAAAACTGTATTTCCTTTCCCAGTTGTATACGTATCACAAAATACTGAAATCACTTGTGCAGATATCCACCATGGAACTCAAATACTAATTTCCCATACTTTCTACTAAGGTCCAGCTTCCACCCCTTTTTTTTCTTGTATCTTTGATTCAGAGGAGTGGCTACAGCATCTTCTACAAAAAAAGGAAATACAAAATTTTCAGGGGATTAACTTCAAAGCGAAGTTAATTAAGAAAATTAATGAATTATGGAAATAAATACAAAATTAAGGAAGCCACCTTAAACAGAGCTGGAAGCTGCAACCAGCAGTTAACATCACTGAGCATCAAAAGACAGAATTTTATTTTAAAAATTTCTGTGCCTTCAGAGAGAAATACTACACACTGCAACTATTGCAACTTGCAGCCACGCTTTCAGTGTCCCAAACTGAGGCTTCTAGGAATTAAACAAGAGTAGCTGCAGTCCCTGAGGATCACATAGTCTGAACAGTGTTTAGTCACATCTTGATGTTTTATTCTGAAGCAAATACATCATCTGCCTTAAACATATCTGACTACCTGAGCACAAATTATAATCCATGAGAAGGCTTCACTTGGAAGGGAAATGAAGAATAATTGATCTTGTATCTTGACCTAATTCTAGTTTTGGTAAACACAGAAGTGTTACCTGCTACTGTTGAAAGTGGACCTGTAACAACCACCACAGACCAAAAATTTGATCAAGGACAAATTCACAGTTGTCTCAGGAAAAAAATTAAGCTTTTCAGTATTTTGGAATATTACATAGAATCACAGAACGGTTGGGGTTGGAATGGACCTCTAGAGATCATCTAGTCCAACCCACCTGCCAAACCAGCTTCACCAGAACAGATCACACAGGAATGTGTCCAAGTGAGTTTGAATGTCTCCAGAGAAGGAGACTCCACAGCGTCTCTGGGCAGCCTGTTCCAGGGCTCTGGCACCCTCAAAGTAGTTTCTCCTCATATTCAGATGGAACCTCCTGTGCTTCAGTCTGTGTCCATTGCCCCTCATCCTGTCACTGGGCACCACTGAAAAGAGTCTGGTCCATCTTCTTGACATCCAGCCTTGAGATATTTATAAACATTGATGAAACCCCCTCTCAGCCTTCTGTTCTCCAGGCTGAACAGACCCAGCTTTCTCAGCCTTTCCTCATAAGAAAGATGCTCCAGATCCCTTATTTGGGTACCAATATTTTTTACTTGGCCACCAAGGGCTTTATAGTCTACTTTGATTCTGCCCAGATTCTGGCCTGCAGTATCATTCATGCCCACAGGCAAGAGCAGCAGTGGACAGTAGTCTGTGCTCTTGACAAGTTATGGAACCCTGTCAGCAACATCTCGGATCTTAGCTCCTGGAATGCAGCTCACCAGACCTTGCTTGTTGGTGTCTACAGCTGTTAAAGCTTCATAATTGTTTTCAGTTGTGATGCTGGAAGGTGGAGACTGAGGTGGAGTCCTGCTTTTGCAGGTCACCAGGGTCCAAGGTACCTCATTCTCAGTGGTGTCCACTACATTTTCAGTGGTGTCCACTACAGGAGCATGGTTCTGAAACCACCTATCTACCTCCATCTCAGCTCCTCTACAGTCAGCTTAGTATTCCTAGAAGTCCAAAACAAGCTCAATATCCATAGCCACACTAAATCTATGACTCTTAGATTCAGATTTTTTTTTCCAGATTCTGGAAGCTGAGTATCAATATCTGCACTCAAGCCAAAGATTAATCCTGACAAGTACTTGACATCAAGATGTGGATGTCAGAAAAAGACAAGGAGGCACACTGCTTCTATTGCCTACCTTGGTGACTCCTCTCAGTCACCTGGAAACATCTACTGCTAGTGCAGGCTCTTTGCAAAGGCAAAATCAGCAACTTCAACTAGGACATCAAACCTCTGCAAGCTGCAAAATAGCTATAGCAGCCAAGCGTGACCACGTCAGAACTCAGGGGCCTGTGCTGGACTTCACTGATGGGAGAGAACCTGTGGGGATGGCAGCTATTTCTAGGAAGAAACACTTCTCCACTTCCCAACCTCCCACCTGCAGCAGAGAGGAGGTGGCTTCTCTTCAACTTTCCAAAGAGTTTATTCCCAGATTCACTCCAATCTAGCACTGCTCCTTCAGTCTTGATACAGCAAAAACCTCACACTGACAAGAAATCCTGTGTCTGCCTTGCCCACAGCATGTAATAGAACACCTGCAACAAATTCCTGAAATTTAATATACATAATAACTTCTATTTCTATCATTTCAATGCTTACTAAAAGCAAAAGGCACCTTTAATACCCTGGTAACAGAAATTAGTGACGAGAATGAAGACTCTAGACTAGCTACAGATCCAGCATGCTCTGGACTGAGCCAGCAGGTGTACCCAGCACGGCACACACAGATTTGGGCAGCTGCCTGCTTCTTGCAAGAAGGAAACTTCTCTGTGGGGACCAAAGGGACAGCCTGCATGCATACACTTTATTTGGTTTTCACACCTTTGCAAGGAATGTGGTTCCCCCAGTCTGTCACCTTCACATGGACTCAACTGTAACAGTCAGACAGGCTTAAGGGGTTAAGGAAAATAAATTCAGAGACAGGACAGAATGCCATGAAGGTTGTAACTTGAAAGAAGGTTGCAAAAAATGTAATTCCAAATCATACTTAGCCATAGGTTATCTTCTTAGTAGCTCTAGTACCCACTAGGCAGAATCCTTAAGACATGCCTTAACCTTCACAGACACGATCCAGACCTTGGAGTCATAATCTACGAGGCAGAGATTGACTGGAACTGAGACCAATATATATAATGTCTGCATGACAGACTGAAACACACACCCACCACAAGAAGAATAAAGGCCTCTCTTGAATATGTCTGCATTGTAAAAGAGAGAGGGAGAAGATTGATTTATTTAAACTGTACTTAACTAACAATAAACACTATCAAACCAAAGCAAACTAATGCTCAGCCATTAAAGCATCCATTCAATGGCCCATCTGTCATATTGTTAAGACCTTTAGAAGTTGTTTAACAAAATGTTAAATAAGATGACATTCAGCAGCACAAAATGCTTGACTGGCTAATGCAACAAAAAGACGCTGGCCTGCTGGTGTTTGATATACTGCTCTGTGCTACAGGCTGAAAGCTCTGGAGCACAGGAGGGGGCTCCCAGGCTGTTGCTTTTTATCTCAGTGAGCAGTGCCAGAAAAGCCCAGAATCACCACAGGCCAGTGTCAGCAGCATCACGCAGCAGAGAGGAAGAAAATCCCAATGCAGGCAAGAAAACATGTACTATACAAAGAGAGAAAAAGGAAGCAGAAGAAACAAACGGACCTATGAATAGGAAAAGGAAGAGAGCCTCAAATTGTTGTATTCTTGGCGACCAATGCCTGTTCCAAATCCAGGTTATTTTTTCTCTCACTCACCTCATATCTTATCCTACATTTGACAGTAAGGTTTGACAGATGCACTATGAAAATACTTCAGATTGGCCACCATAGACTGTTTAGTAAATACTTAACAACTTCAAAGGTGGATGCAGTCAATTCAGCAAAGATGCGTGCAATTTTTTTTATTTGCCCTCATGCAGTACGACTTTTTAGGAAATGACAGCTTCAAATCTATCATCAGAGTTAAGACAGTACAGCTACGCAAGGTAGGCAATTAGTAGGCTTCCTGCAGTAGTTCAAGAATAGATAAAACAATGCCCTGAAAAAGCCTGTTTCTTAAGGAAAAAATCCTTCTTTCAGATCTGCAGAAGGAAGAAAAGGAAACAAGTATTTTAAGTTTAGACACGTAAGAAGAGTTTTCACAAGACACTACTGGGCAGCTCTGTCGTCATAGATGATGCTCCCCAGCCCCCCAATGCCACTAACAAAAGTAAGAATCTGCGAAAAACAAACAGCAACGTGCAAATGACTGTTAAAAATAAGAGTACCGCTTTCTTTAACAATTTAAATCCTTCCCCTGGCATTACAAGAAATTTTTTAAGACTCTGGGCTTCATGGTACTATGAAATGTAACCCTTTGTCTACCAGTATCCTTCAGTATACAAGGTTTTTGTTTCCCATACTCCCTGCCAGCACATTTCCCATCCCAGTCTGAGAAGAGAGAACCCAGGAAGCTGCAGCTGGCAGGTTCCAATTTCTCAGTAGCTCAGCAATGACAGTGAGTTCAGAGATCCCTGGAAAATCTGGCCTCAAGTGCCACAGGCAGTGGCACTCGGTACCACAAATGTCTGCGTTTTGTTTCAGCATGGTGACAGCTAATTAAAGTACAGTATTAGCAGGCAGCACAGAGCTTGTGTGCTAGTGCCAGACCACTGTCCACATAAAGGCCCATGAAGTCACATCAAGTAGAGCAACACGGTGTTACACTCCAGGGTAACCAAATACATATAAGGATGAACCAATATTTCCAGGTAGCTTATTGATTTAGAAACTATTCCCTCTGTAAAAGTTCTTTTCATCAAGTGTTACTTAATACATGAAAACTGAGACACAATAAAATCCTAGAAAACAGGAATTCAATACGTGTTAGGGAGTTAGATAAACACTGACTGACAAATGCAGAGAGTTTACCTTGGCTGCTAACAGATATTAAGATTACAAGCCTTGTTCATGCTGTAATTGATAAACAGATTTCTTCTCTGCTATGAATACACAACTAAAAATAAAAAAAACCCTTTGTTTTCCTGGCCTGAAGTACATTCTAAGAAAAAGTACTATGCCAAGCTGGCTGTAGAACCCAAATCACTGCCATAAAGGTGCTATTCTGACACAGCGGTAGTGGCACGTTATGAACCAGATGCATACACAGCCTCAGGTTAATAGCAAGAGTGATGGGGAAACCACACAACCCCTGCTCCTCTCAAACATCCTCCCATGGCCTGTTTCTGCCTCAGCAAGATCTATTCCAGATGAATAAGGGACCTGGGAAAAGCAAGCAAGATCACAACAGTGTTCTGTTGATAACGTGAGTAAATAACCATATATATGTATATATGTATTCACTCCTTTCTCACCGAAATTATCTTGGCTGTCAGTAAAGAATACTTACAGGAACATCCCAGAATGGTCATTTTCTAAACCAAGAGCTCTAAAGGTCAGCCTTCAGTTATATCAAATGCAACAATACTATGACTATGTCACCTCTTTGGAAAGGGGGAGGGATTCTTCAGCAAAACATATGGCAACAGCAGTTTATTTTATCACACTGCTGTATTGTTTTGAAGTGAAAGAAGGCTTGTAGGGAGAGAGAGAATCTTTTATTAGACCATCTATTATTGTTTCTCCCCCGCCCTTTTAAAAGTAGTTTCTTTTATGGGTTAAGGGTGACAAGAGCAGAGAAAAGAGCTCTGCTGTAGTACTTACAGACAAGAGCAAAGAAATAAAGATAAAAAGGAAAAATAAAGAAGAAATAAAGTAAGACAGGCTGATCTATTCAAAAGCTGGCACATGAGGGTTTTATTAGGGACATAAAATGAGAGAGTGAGAGGAAAGGAAACACAGAAAAAAGATGACTCAACCCATACACTGAGTATCTGACTACAGGCTGATTCAAAGAGCCAGCCCGAAACTCAAGCCAGATCAGCAGAAAGACTCCCAAGAGATGCCAGTCCAGCCTCTCCTGTATGCACTTTTGAGTTTCATTTGCTGTGAATATTAAAGTGAGAGGAGGCCATGCCAAATTTTGAACTTTATAAGCTTTCCAGCGCAAATTATGTAGAATCCCAGCTAGCTGCCTTCTGTGTGGCAAATACACCAGTTTTTGACACGAAGGAGAAAAGAGCACTGCACCAGCCTTTCTGCTTTTTCCTCTGTTTTAGAAAATATCTTTGCACTGGCCTGCCCTCAAGATACTGATGGTAACAAAAGCTTTGTACCTCCAAGCTCACCTGAGTAACACCGCACAAGATAACAGGAGAGCACTGGTGTGTGGAAGCTGCGTTGCTACAACGCCAGGGAGATCCTGGCTCCCACTGCAGATTCTTGGCTTGCATGATCATTACGTAACTTCAAAGAAGCGGCTGACAACCTTCCACAGCGCGTGAAGAAAGCTGGAAAGATCAATTACAAAAATGATTAGTATGCAAACTATACCTGGGTTCTGCAGGCAGCTATTCCTCAATAAGTGTATCAGAGACAAAACAAAAGGATAAATAAATCCTCCTAGTCTGTTTAGAGCAGAAAGAGCAGCCAAAAAGAAACCTTTAAGAATTTTAGTTTTCTTAAAAATATTTGTCTTTTTCTATCAAATACACTGAGCTAAAACTTAAATGAAGCTTTTAAAACTCGAAACCAAGAAAAATCATTATCTCATAAAAGGATAGATTTGCTTCCTTGGTGAATTAGTCATCCAGCTAATCTACTTAATTCCTTCTCTTTAAAGCAATCTTGCTCTCGTCAAAAGTTGTCATTAACTGTAGCTATGTTTTTTGTTCCAGGTACAAGATAGCACATTGCTACAATATGTGTGCTTGCACAGCATTAATATGATGGTTTTGCTGTTGTGGAAATAGGTATGTACCCAACACCTTTACTGTAAATATGATTCTCAGGGACTCACCATGTGTGGGTTTCAAGGAAAAAAAAAAAAAAAAAAAAAAAAAAAAAAAAAAAAAAAAAAAACACACAACACAACCAACCAAACAAAAAAATCCAAACAAGCAAACACAAACCAAACAAAACCAAACCAAAACCACCACCAATTAAAAAAATAAACAAATAAATAAAACCCCACCACATCTCCACAATAGTTGGTTTCCTGAGCCCCCCTCAACCTGCTTAGTTGTTTATTGGTAGGATTATCCCCTTTAGAGCAATGGGTGTTTTTTCACCTTGAGAGAAAGAGTTTCTCAAGCTTAGTTCTTCTCTAAACACATGAAGAAATCTGGCTTGTAAATGCATCAGGCAACTATACTCATTAATAATACGAGCTGGTGCAGCTGCACTGACATCTGCAGAGCTGCACCTATCAATAACAGCAAAGGATCTGGACTGTAACACCATACTACTAAGGGCCAGTAGATCTCATCAATCCTCCCTTAGGGAACAACAACAACAAAGAGATCGAAATATAAAAGCTGAAAAACAGCTACTATGACTATATAATCAGGTTCATCTATCAGGCAACTTATGTGTGATTGTTTAACCTAAAGTGACCTTGGATTAGCATGAGACACTTAGAAAACCTGCAAAGCCCATAACGGGTCATTCATCCCTGAGCCGATATGATTCACACTATTTCAGAATTAGCAGAACACTTACTGACTTGGTACACTGCCTTACCATCAAGGCATTAAACCAGATGTGCAACAACTGACCAAGAACGCCTTTTCCCAAGCATGTTTTCTTCTTCCTGCTGAACAATTTGTTACACAGATAGGTCTGTTGAAAGGTTACTGAACCACACAGATCATGAAAACGCACAGACAGAGACAAGGGCTGCATCTTTGACTGCAGCAGAACTCCTTGGATGCGTGTTGAGCCACAAAGAAGCTGTGCTGCTGTTAAATGGCTGATTAGTTTATTCTGCCAAACATCTGAGAGCATCATTAGTTACACAAATGGCTTGAATTATGATCAAATGAGCTGAGTAACCTGCTGCCATGAAGCTCCATGTGAGTCCTGTTTTATCAGATCTCAACATGTGTTACTCAGTGCGAAGCCATGTCTCCTGGCTCTCTCTGAAGGCTCGTCCAGGCCTGGACTTAGAGTCCCCTTCCCACCCTTAGGACCACCTCTCCCACTGAATTGTTTTACCCAAAGATTGCCCAGTATGCATTTCCACCAGACAAACATATTTAACCATCATTTGAAAGCTCAATGGTGATGGAAAGGAATCAATAAGACCAGTTTGTCACTTTGCTAAGTCAGGACCAGGCTATCTCTCTTAGACCAAAAAGAATATTCTGCACAATACCAGCCACAAGATTTACCTCCCTCCTTTACTTTTTTTCTGCCACCCTCACAACTCACCCCTTTATAGCAAAAGGCTTCGGCTCTGCCACAGATCAAGATATGTTTGCTCAACCTTATTCCAAGGGCAAAAACTAAATGCCAGTATTTCAAAGTATCCGTCCTCCAGCCCACTCTCACTTTTGAGGGCTGACACTTGCTGTGCCAAGTCTCAAGGGTGAGCAAATCCTTGTGTTCCAGCAAATAAGAGATTCTTGTATAACCAATTAATCAGGTCCAAATATATTTTCTCTACCAAGTCTCAAAGCTCTTTGCTCAGAAAGTAAAGGTCCAGCTAGTATCACTCACAAATGTGTGAACTTCACATGTATTTTGTTTTGTCCTGCGAGATACTTTGCTAAACAGAATCAACACCAGAAGAAAACACAAAACAAAAACACACACACACAAAACACCAAAAACACAAACAAAACACAACCACCTCCTGTTTCAAAGCAGAGACTATGAAACATTTTTCCTGCAATACAGAACCATGCTTCTGTGCACAATCTATCCCAAAATTATTGCATGGAAAGGTATCAAGAAATACACAGGCGTACTGATGAAAGATTTGTAAGGATAACCATAAATCACTATGTTCTGTTCTTTATTAGCTTTACAAGTCTCAAAATTAACAGTTTCATTCTCACCTCTGGTAATAAATGGTTTCTAAAATCTGAAGGGGAAAAATGCATCACACAAACCCCACCACTGCCACCAAGAAGTGTTACACTCATTTAACCATGACTGATCAATCAAGAAGCTCCGCAGACATTGCCATGCCAGCACTGTCAGACAAGAAATAAGCAGATCAGCAGAGAGATAACCAGGCTTCACACATGCACGCAACCCCATCCAAAGACAGGGATGAAGGAGGTGAAGGTCCCTTCCAACCCAAACTATTTTATGATTCCGTGACCTCCTGCACACCCTGGGACCTATGCACGGTGTGCATTGCTTTATGACTAAGCTACAACATGCCCATTTCCAGCACACAGTGCACAGTGTGGCTGCTTCGGATGGTGAAATAAAGGGCTTGGAAAAGTGTGCTTGTTTTGCTAATGCAGAGCTGCACTCCCTTGCTCACAAACACATGCAGAAGGGATGCTCTGCACAGCTCCAGCACTAAGGGTCCTCTCTCTTGATTTTCTATCTCGTCCTCCTTGCATTGAATAAGCTCTGCAGCACTTTAGGAATGTGGGAGAAAGGAGAGCACTTCCCCTATATCAAAAAGTACTTGACCAACAAACAACATTTTTTATCTACCAGGTGTTTTTTTTTTTTACACACACTCTTGCAACAAACCCCTGGAAGTGCACTAACAGAATTAGTGACCTGGAGAAGAGAAGCTGAGAGTGGATTTCATCAATGTTTATAAATATCTCAAAGGTAAGTGGCAAGAGGATGGGACCAGACTCTTTTCAGTGGTGCCCAACAAGAGGATGAGGGGCAACGGGCACAGACTGAAGCACAGGAGGTTCCATCTTAATATGAGGAGAAACTTCTTCACTTTGAGTTGCCAGAGCCCTGGAACAGGCTGTGGAGTCTCCTCCTCTGGAGACATTCAAACCCACCTGGACACATTCCTGTGTGATCTGCTCTGGTGAACCTGCTTTAGCAGGTGGGTTGGACTGGATCATCTCCAGAGGTTCCTTCCAACCACAACCATTCCATGACTCTGTGACCTGCCTTGTATTTACTTTTCCTTTCCTGTTTACAAGCACTTCATGCAGAGAGCACCCAAACTGGAGTATAGCTGAGCTAGACCCACAGCAAGCACCTGGTGAAACACTATATGATATGCTGGTTCATCAGACAATAAAAATCACAGCAAATGCTATTAGCTTTAATAACAGTGGGTCCAAGATTTCATCACATTGTACTCAAGTGGTTGAGAATTTTGTAACAAGGTCTTCAAGTGAAACAAGTAGTTTTTGTACAAATAAACTTTTCATTCAAGAAATTTTCATTTATTTTTTTAGGATAATCAGAACAAAAGTATCTAGTTTCAAGGCAGATATACTTTCTTGAGTTTACCTGACCTACTATAGTGCCTCGTGACATTTCAGTTTTCAACTACTGCAGCACTGACAGATCACACATACAATGGTAACATATTACTCTGGAAAATATATTAATTAGTATACTAATGATACAAAAATACCACTTTTCTTTGTTCAAAAATATTTTCACAGATCATGTTTAATTGCAACAGCTTTCTATAATTTACAGGGGATACAAGCACACCACAAATAAATAGTGTATTTTTAAACTCCAACAATTCTTACTGTACGAAGATGCAAGAGCGCCTCAGTGGGATTTTCTTGTATAATACCCATAGTAGCAAACTTGTACCAGCCACAAAAATCAGTTGGTTTTGTTTTGTTTTTTTGCTATTGTTGATGAGGAGACACTTCACAAAAATAAAACCACAGATGTTCATATTCTAAATCACCATAAATTCAAAAATCATGTTTTTCCCTACTGAGAGACAGAAGTAACAGGTCGAGTTAGTCAACAGCTCTCTTTTGCACAAACTCACCCTCTCAGATATGTAAGAATGCTTTCATTACCCAGCTCATACAATGCACTGCAATTAGGATTTGATTGTTTTCATTAATTAGAAAAGATTAGCAATGATGAAGTTCTGGTCTCCTCTCCGAACAGTAGAAAAAGTGTGATCAATCAAATAATGCTCACATAAAGGTAGAGTAAAAGAGCAACCATGCCTTGCAAATTTGCTACTAATATATTTTCTTCTGTTGTTGTGTGTTACTATATTTATTATTTATGGACTTACAATGGCTTCTAAGATGATAGCTGCAACTTTTTATTTTTGAAAGGACATCTGGATCAAGCACATGTCCAGAATTAGTATTCTTCTTGCAGAAGAACTCCAGCATCTGTTCCATATGCTTTGGTATACTGACCAACTTCCAAAAGCACTGGATTTTGCAGGGTTTACCACAGTGCTACTAGAGGGCTCATCAATGTTCCTCCACTTAGAATTCAAAAACCTACTAAGCATTATGAAATATAAACCTTTTTCTCCCCACAAGCCTCTCACTATCTCAGTTCTGTGTACTGTTGTTCCTGTCTGCCTCTGCATCCCTGTCACCTTAAGACACAGAGGCATTTTCCTGTCTATTATACTATCTGTTTTACTATTATACTATTTTACTAATAATCTGTTACCACTTAAGGGCATGTTTTTCCTGCATAGCCTTCTTCTGTGTTTTCTTTCTGATCCCTCTGAAGGACCTGGAGTAGAAAGAAAGCCAAGTCTAAGTAGCCTCTGATGAATTATCAGTGTCTAGATAGATAACACAACACTGGGGAGAGGTTTGCCAACAGAATCTCTAAGCACATCATTTTAATGTTGTCCTTTACATTTCTTCTGACCTTACAGGAAAGTCTCATTAGATTTCCCTAACTTCAGGTGTTCTTTTCCAAGTATCTCTTTTTAATTTGCCAAATGAACAGAGTATTACTTGCTTTTTAACTTCCACTTTCTTCAGCCTTTCCAGTTTGCCAGCATAATTTCTTGCACATGAGAAGTCTGAAGGAGTACACTGGAAAGTTTTACATCAAAACTGCCTTCCAAGATGTAGTAGCTCTACAATATAAGCTCCTCTGTGGACAGGTAAATATACTCATGTTCTTATTTGTATCATCTTCTCCTTGAGATATCCCCTGCCCAGTAAAGTTACTCCTCAGTTTGTTATACACAAGGCAGAAAACAAAATTGTTCAGGCTTTTTGGGACTTCAGGATGTTATCATCCTCTTAGACTTTATGTCGTTTTCCACACAACATTCATTATTCCACCACATACCTACACTCATCTGCCACCCACCAGTCTGTCCAACACATGATCTGAAACACTTCACTCTATAAAGTGTTTGACAACTAAACTTCTTGTCTTGATCTCACATCCCGCTGCACAAAAATTACAAGTACTTGTGGGTGTATTGAGGAATTCAAACTGATCACTATCACACCTACATCTTGTCTCTCTTGCTTGAAGACAAATGTTTCATTTACCCTCCTTTTCCTTTCTTGATTTCTTTTCCCCCCCCTAAAAAGGCACACAACTGAAGGCATTTTTCAAGGGGATTTTCATCTCCACCAGATATTTTTCTGAGCAGTGAATCATAAGTGACATTTACCTTCTCACCCACATAGCACAACCAAAGCGCAGCTTGTCATCTTGGTAACCAATTTCAAACTCCTGCCAAAGGATTTCTGAACCAGCTTGTCCACTGCTGTGCCACTGTCATCCCAAGCTCCCCTCACCCCTCCAAGGATGCCACTTTGTGACCACACACACAGAGAATGCTGAAATCTGTATGGGTTTGCAATCAGTTTCTCTCACATGCCACTTTTATGGATTTTTCTTCTTAGCAGATCTCAGTCAAATTTATTTCCAGTTGCCTCCCCCAACTGTTTCATGCAGCCTCCCTTTTCACTGCACAATTCTTCGCTCTCTCCACAGACACTCTGTGTGAGCAGACTTTGTATCAAAATATTGCCACTGTTTTTTTGCTAGTTACTTTTGCCCTCAAAGACAAGCACTAGACATCCCATCCCATTCCTCTCACATCAAAACCTCCTACCCTGTTTCCCTGAAAATAAGACAGGGTCTTACATTCATTTTTGCTCCAAAAGATGCATTAGGGCTTATTTTCAGGTGATGTCTTATTTTTCCATGAACAATCATCTACATTTATTCTTGAACAAGAAAAAAATTATTCAAATATAGTCATGTCATCACATTCTGGAACATCATCATAACTCTCCAAATCCTGAATTTCACCATGAATTTCTTGTGACTCTATTTCCTTTTTCCATATACAAAAATCTACATTTACCAATATTCATGAACAAAAATCAGCATTTATTCAACTACAGTCATGTCATCATCATCATAACTCTCCAAACCCTATCTGTCCTGCTGCATTCTATTGCCAATTAATTTTACTTTTTTACATGTATAGCTGCCTGTGCGCTAATTAAATTGACTTCTGTAATGAACTGTAACTAGAGCTTATTTTTGGATTAGGGCTTATATTTTGAGCAACCTCAAAAAACCTGAAAAATCATGCTAGGGCTTATTTTCAGGGTAGGGCTTATTTTTGGGGAAACAAGGTAGAAGTCAGGGAATATCATTACAACTCCACCTTGAGCTCTACAGATAGAGAGCCTGTCCACAGCCCAAAAAAAACCAACACTATTGAAAATGTGCACACATACACACACACTACCTTAACATCTGTGGAGACCACTCAAAAATGCCAAACTAGCAATTAACTTCAGATGTCTCCAGTAAGACTCCCAACAACATGCTGCCCCCCAGGAGCTGAAGGACAGATGTCACCCATGCTCAAGGTTTCACAGCCAGGTCACCTCACTCACCAAGGGCAAGGGTACGTGACAGTGATTCTTGCCAACTGTGGCCACCTGTGTCCACTCTGGTCATGGCCAGGGGAAGCCAAGGGTGTCCAACATCTCACCAGCTTGGAGGGCCACACCTCATCATGTTTTACCCTCTGGTTTTGCTAAGGTTTGTGGCCGTATTTTCTTCGATGTCTTTTTCCAACACCTTGATCTTTGACTTGCTACTCAGTTTCAGGGTTATTATGTTTATTAGTGCTACAGGAAGAGTAACTTGTTCACTGAAACCTAGAGGTCTTTCAGTTGCCCATTCCATTGCCCTCCAACACACATTCAAAAAGATGTTTGAATTTTCCTTGTCAAGCCATGAGATGATTTTGTTTTGTGCACCAGGGATTTTTTAAAATTATTATTATTGTATTGACTCCCCACCTGCTGAGAAAAAAAAAAAGACCAGCAATGGAAGGGTTTTCACCTCAATACAGTGGGTGGAAGGATTATGTAAACAACTTGTCTGTCTGGGAAGAGGGGCCTTGACAGGTCCCGTGTTGTCAAATGACAATTGTGACTTCTTGCATTTCAAAAGTCACGCTCAGATGGTTTCATCTGAAACCCTCTGGGTAATAGTAGCCTTTTGAGGTTATGATATCTCTGGATGGAATTCAATAAAAGAAATTCGCTTTCAATTGAAGCACTGGAACACCGCCAGACAGCCCCAACAATGAGATACGCCTCCAAAGAAAATTGGACTGATCCCCCCCTCCTCTTTCTATTTCTCTCTCCGTCTTTATTTGTGCTTTTAACCTTGTTTGTGGGTTGCTTTTTTGATATATTTCCTCTCTCAATAAGCCTGGGATGTTGAAACTGGGGAAAAAAAAAAAAAAAGGAAAACCCACCCCCCACACACTTAGGACTGAAACAGTAGTAGCAGTAACAGAGAAACAGACACTCACAGAGGCAATGACAAGTCACTCTCAATAGCTGACCTTCGCCATATACGTGAAAGGAAATAAATAGAAGCTCTGCTCTAGGTAAAGGGGAGATATTATTCCAACCGCTAGTTTCCTATTCCTTGTTAATAAGGCTGGTTGATGTACTAACTTATTTAAGAGAAAGGGAAGGGAAAAAGCTCACAAAACCTGCCTGACTGCCAGAGGCAAAAGTGTTGGCTTTTTGCTTGGGTTGTCATTCACTCTGCCTTGGGATATTTTTTGCCATTTTTCCCCCCCATCTCTTTTCCCTGGGTTTGGCAAGAGCTGCAATTGTCTTTCTTCTCTTGTTTTTGATCCTTTAAGCAGATTAACGTGTGTGCATAGTTGGGAGGCAGAAGATGGAGAAGTATCAATCTTGTGAAAGCATTCGTTTTCTCCAGTTCTTTCTTACTCGATGATCTACCGCTTATTTTGTTCTACTGTGAGTGATTTTCTTTTGATTTCCAGTCAGGCCAAATGGGCATAAAAACTGCGTAATAAGAAATAAAAGCAAACCTCACACCTCGGAAACAGACGGTAAATCTGTTTGGCAGACTGCAGTGAACTTCCTTGGGGTTTGGAATGGATTCATGTTGGGTTCTAAACCCCCTCTTCTGTCTCGGTTCTAAAATGATTTACTCTCCTTCCATTAGGTTAAGATTGCAAAACAAGTAACAGCAATGTCAGAGTGTCAAAAAAAAAAATATCTGACCTGGTTCCTCTCCCTACAGCGCTACTTGTCCTTTTATCCCTTCAAAGTTCACAAGCTACATAGGTTCAAGTCTGGTCAAGTATCAGCTGAGAAAACAGGCATGAGGAAAAAAAAAGGTCATGTGTTCTGTACACAGTGCTCTCTTCTGATCAACCACATCAAAAGAATGGTAGTGGATACACAGCCACTTTGACAAAAGATGTCAAATGAAATTCCTGCCTCACAGGGATCCTTGTGATCCACTTGCACTTTCAAGAGAGTTGCCTGATTGCTGGTGCCAAAGCCAAATCTAGAATGCAAGTTTCCAAGCTACAAGTCTAAATCCCACTTATTTCAAATTACTGCATTTTTAACCATTTTCCCTAAACTGTTACTTTCATACTATTAAATAGCTGTGACAGAACTCATTCCATAAGAGCAGTTGAAGCCAGAGTTCCTTGCAAAGACTTTGCTTACACAGAGTTTCAGCAATAGCATTAAACATATCTGGATCTCAGTTACCTGGTGAAAACTATTTAGATACTGCAGAAGCAAGCAGACAGCAGTTCTGGATAAACCTGCACACACACAAATATTAAAGAGGGATTACAAGTATCTAATACAAGAATTCCCCCTAAAATTCCCAGAAGCACAAGGAAATCAAACTGCCCCAAGCTCACCAAACAGGTCAGTGACAGAGCGAGGAACAGAAAGCAGGTTCTCTCACCTCCCCTCTCACACCCAGTCCTGAAATTCTATCACCTCCTTGTGAGTGCAGGCTTGGTGTAACAGACCTTCCCAGGGGCTAAGGTGTTAAAGTATGAAAATATTCAGCTGCATTTACTGCATGCCGTGATGTTTGATTTAAAAAAAAATCCTTCTAACTAGTAGTCTTTCTGCTTTCATTGTCTTGAGTTAATACATAAATAAAATACACACATGTGCATCCACATGCAATGAAGGAATGTTCTGTTACTCGGCATTTGCCCTGTCTTAATTCTCCTGAGTTCGAAGCTTGGATGTAGAGTCTATTTGGACTGGATTTTCTTGTCATCGTATTTAAGTTAAAGAAGAATGTCAATTCTCTCCCCAAAAGACTTATAAAACACACTTATTTGTTTATCCTTTATGGACAAACTATCACTCTCCAGAACATTTTCCGGCTTTTTCCTCTTTGCACGAAATACTGTTTACTCACATATAAAAAGATATTCTACCTACGTGTATAATGCATAGGAGTGTTCAAAGAACAATATTACAAAATGGTAAAAAATAACATGCTGAAATCACTGCCGAGCTACTTTCCTAGCCTTTTTAGCATTTGAAAGATTTTAACTTTTTTATGAAGTAGTAAATGAAAGCTCTCCAGGCAAGACAGTTCATTAATATCTCAATGTTCTCCCTGATATTTACCCCATTGCATTTGAATATTTTTTTTTTAAGTTTAAAAAAAAGTTGTAACAAACTTAAACACAAGGCAACAGATTTGTGCTCTTGAAGCAATTCAGACAGCTGCAGTCTAATAATCTATGTTTTCCTGCAGCAATAACAGAAAAATATTCCTTGCAAAGTACAACATAAGGTCTGATCTGAAAAAAATTACAGACATTCTTCACTTTGTTCTTGAAAAAGAACCTCTGTCTACAGAAACAACAAGAATTTTCCTTTGCGTCTTGCAGTGCCAACCACAAGGTGGTAAATAAGTCTTACTGACTTTAACAGCATTACCCATGTTTGTGCACTTAGTGGCCATGCTGCAACCACAGGTGTGCTGATGAGCTACATCTGTGCTGGCACAAACCTGGGCAGGTCAGACACCACTGAGGGCAAAGAACAGCAATATTTTTTTTAAGCTATGGACTAAAAAACCCAGAATCCTGGCTTCACTTACATAGATAAACAGAACAGCTTAACAGCTGGCAAAATTTAGCTACTGCTGGTGCACCTATACACACTGGATGTAGGCACAAGATAAATACTAAAGTTTGGCAACAAGCATTAAATAGGTGCAGTCCTATTTACCAAGACGAACATATTTTCTTCCCTTGCCAACATGGATTTTATTCAACTGGTTAATCATAGTGTGCTACTAAGAGCTCTAACATGCACACTGCTATGTGAAGATCAAGGTACCTTCCTCCAGTACAACTTATTTTCCAGCTTGTTGTGGTCATCAACCCATAGTGCACTATAAATCAAAATACATACTTATTTATATGAAATAGCATCCACATTGCTAACAATTTAAATCATAACACCCTGTAAAGTTATAAAAAAAGACCTTGAAGGCCAAACCAAGAATCTCATTTCACCACATTCTTCCTTCCATACTTCAGGTTGTTAACAAACAAGTTATTTTCATAGCTGGGAAGAATATAAAGCTTTGCTTAGAATGTATAATTGCACTTTACTCCCATGGACAAAGACAAATTCCTTAGGAAAACACAGCTACAAGTTCTAAGCTGTTCAAAAGTAGATAGGTCCAGGAAAAAAATCCTGTAGCAAAGACAGTCCATACTGACCAAGAATCCTGGACAGCAGTGTAATTTACTTACAGGAAATACTACTAGTCCTAAAATTTCAGCATATGGGACTTTCACAGTGAACAGAATTTAATGGGATATTAAGCTGGGTATTTTAGCTGTGGTCATAAGTTATTTCATGAGAAGAATTCAGATCCACCACCAAGCTTCATTATTTTCTTTTAGGCTATATTGTTCTAATAGACTGAATTATCACTTTGTGATCCACTAAGTTTTCTCATTATTTTAAGACGGTCACTGCAGCATAGCACTAGGAAACTCATTTATTATTTTAAGCTAGAGCAGAGAGTGCCCCAGGTGAACAATATTGGCACCAGAATAACAGGTCTGACTTCCATCAGCCTGAGGCACAGGCGTTCCTGGGACCGTTTCCAACCCAGACCTCCTTCTCACAGTGTGAGCATAAGGGCTGACGCTGTTCCAGTCCTACCTGATGAGGAGTTTTTAAAGCCTATAATTATGCTTGTTCAGCCTTGCAAAGTCATTGTGAAAAAATCAGCCAGGATAGGCAAAGAGTCTACTCATACCAAATCCAGGATAAAGAACAGTGATAATAAAAGGCTAAACGAGGAAAGGACGATACCAACAACAACAACAAAAAAGCCTAAAAAAAACCCACCACAGCCAAAACCCCAAACAAAACTGCCAATGTACCATAAGCACGTAAAACCTCTGTGAGAATATTCAATTTCGTTCTTAAAAGACAAACTAAAAAAATTACTGCAAAATAAAATCTATCCCATTTATTGTACTAAAACTAGTCTGATGGGTTTTCCTTCCTGTACTAGTGTTTTTTCCCATTCCCTTTTAAATTATTTGATCCTTCCCTCTCATCATATATCAGGTTGCAGTACTGTAGGGCAGAAGTTATTACAGCTACACCTGCCAGCATTGCCCTGCTGTGCTCTGCAGCCACAGACAAACATCTGTTTCTTACCCAGCTGTGCCAAGGAAGGAACCTCTGTCTCCAGACCCTCACTTTTCCCCCCATGCTTCCTCTGCCATCCCCTGTTCAGTAAACAGAGTAACCACCAAAAAGCATTTCTGCAAGGGTATGTTATCATGTTCAAGGCAAAAGCTCACATGAATCATAGACTGGTGAAAGCACTCATGTCTACTACCAGCATCTTCTGCTTCTGGAAAAAAGGTCTCTCCACAGCCTGGAGTCCTCTGGGGGCAGAAGAGTCAAATTACAGGTTAGAAATTCTCATAATAAGAAAGTAGTACAGCAGTTTTCATTGGAAATTGTGCTCCAAAATCCCTTAGCATCTTTTAATCTCTCTCCCATACAATGATTCATCTCACCACCTATTAAAAAAACCCTCCATCTTCATTTTAAAATTTGTTAATCAATCCTCCCACTGAAAGCTAGAAAGTTTCCCATTAAAAAGTCTGTTTTTGTAATAATATTCTCTGCACAAAAGTGTTTTCATTTTTGTCAAAAAAGGGAAGCATGTGGCCAAAAGCAAATAAGCACAACCCGACAGGTTGCAATCCCAGTGAATCAGAAAACAAAAGCCAACTAGCTAACAGTCACACTGGCTTTATGTACTACAGCCATTCCACTGCTGACCTCTCAGCCTTGATCCCTCTTGGATCCTCACTCTACAAGTGAACTTCAAAATATGAAGTCTCAAAACTAGAACTTCCCAGCACAGTAAAGACTTAAAAGATGTACTTATGCCTCTAAATTTCACATTATGCCTCATACAGCCAACCCACCCCGTGACCTGGCTGTCTTCTCTTTCCTGAAGAAGTCTAAGGACCTCACCCATTTCTGCTACTTCATATCTCAGTCACTACATGAACCACCTTTCTCTCAGATTCACTAACTGATAAAAAAAAAGGTAAACAAATTCACTCAGAACAATACAAGGACTAGTTACTAAACTCATTCTTGGGATGATCACCTACTCTGCTTCTCAGCATACATCCACTTGGTAGAGTTCAAAACAGGAGCAAACGAGAGTTGTTGCTACTCCCACTGAGAACCATTTACTGTAAGCAGCAGCTCTTCATGCTCTCCATGTCTCTGGCTTAAATACTTTTGTCAGAAATAGGTCTGCTGACCACCTTGCTAATAGTGCAACTTTCACGTTCTCTCTTCCATGCACCAGTACAGCTAAGTAAGTCAAGCTGAACTAATTTCTGTCTCCAAGAATACTTTTCTCCAATATTTGCCTTCATCACTTAGCATGGAACTCCCAACATAAGGCCGTTCTTTGTGTACGTGTTCCCTTGCTTTATTTTTTGAGGCCATGTTAGGCAATTGCAAAGAAACTAAGTAAGACAACTGTATTCCAACGCTGTTGATTTTTGGTTTGTTTTCCTCTATCTTCCCTCCCTCCCAGCCCAAAATCTGAACTGCAGCCATGGTGCATCTGGAAGGGCAACTGTGGTCTGTAGTTCACACAAATGACTTCAAACCAGGGCTCATGAGGGTGTAGGAAGGGGAAAGAAGGAAGGAAAAAAGAATAGAAATCACATGGACTAGAAATGTAAGCTGCAGATGAAAGGTTATCCTTCCATATTTGTTATCATGTTCTTTCAAGGAATCCTGGCTTTCAGCTCTAGTTCTTGGCCAGAAAACTTCCCAAGCTTAATCTTAGTGAACTCATAAAACAGGGCCCTGGGGATGATACAATACTCTGTGCAACCTCTAAACAGCATGAATGACTAACACAAAATGACAAATGAAAGGAAATTCCACCTATACTATCTACTTGTGGCCAAATATTCCAGCCTGGGGGTTAAGTAATATTCCAAGTGGACCTGAGCTCCAGGCAAATGTTGTGACAGACATCCTTTTCTTTCTGATTTTACTTTACTTGTTTTTAATTAGTTTACTTTATAATAGAAGTTGGGTCAAAAAAGGGATCTGTATTTGATTTCACTGAGGTAGCTCACTGGTTGCAATTCAGATAGAAACTGGGAAGTATCACTTGGATTCAAACTCATTCATTGTTTGCTTTACAAACAACCCAGTTTGAAAGAGCCCTGACACTCTCCAAGATACCCTTGTAATAATTCAGATTAAAAAAAAAAAGGCCCCAAAATAACCCCTAAAGGCATAGCTTTTTCTACAAGTAAACCCAGACATAAATACTGTACTTGACCCAAGAACCAAAAGCAGAGATCTCTTGAACTTCTGCCATGAATCAGGACAGAGCAGAATCTGCCACACATTCCTGGGATGTGCTGGGGGAGTCATGAGAGGAGGGAGGTTCAGAGGGCCATGGATTAGTGCTCTGATTCTCCTGACAAGACAGGAAAAGCTTGCCTTCCTATCCTCTCCCTGAAACTACATTAAAACAGAGCTGACCCAGAGCAAATTCATCCTGCCCGCAAACTTGAGATCACCTGCACCTTGTCTGTTTTCCCCATTCATTTGCAACAGGGCAATGGAGAAGAGGAAAAACAAAATCTAAAGTGGCAGCCAACATGGCTGAGGGTTCATGAAGAGTTGTGATGCTGGGGATGGACAACTACATAAGTTCTCCTTAATGCTGGGGCAAGGAATGACAAGGAAGGCTGTGTGGAGTTTCAGCAACAAACATCAAAATCACACAAAGCCACCCACAGGGAGTGTGGATGTACCTGGACTTTCCATCCAAGGGCCTGCAGCACATACTGCAAGAGTTTTGCGCTTCTCCTTCTGGGTGTTTCCAGGATTACAGCCAGCACAGAGAGTCTCTGGGCTACAGCACCATGTTGTGCCTCTGTTTTAGACATCACTGCTGTGATTCTGGGGAACCTGAAGCTGACAGAGTCACTTTGCAAATGTTTGAAGCACTGGGAAGGTTTTTACCTTTTTTGATCTGCCACCTGTACAGAGCAAGTATAAGGACCGTAGCTATACCTTCAACAGCAAAGGAAGCATTTCTGGAGAACAGAAGAACAAAACCTTCACAACTTTCAGCATCCAAGTATTCTAGCTGATAATGCCTTTTTCAGTAAGGAAGCCCTTGGCCTTTGCCTGCTTGAAATATATTGCTGCAAATTACACATGGCAAACATACAGAGCCAACAATTCCATGAGAACTGCTACCTATTGAACACTGATGAAAATCCAGCTGCCTGTATCCCATAAAGAACTGCCAGCTCCCTTTGCAAACATGACCAAACAGTCCTCATTCAGCCAGAGAATGTGAAAGGTGTAAAGGATGCCCTTCCTTCCAGGCCTTTCCATATATGCTTGACTAAACCACAAGCAGACTTATTTAAAACAGGCTAATGGAAGCTATGCATCAACTGCAGCTCACACAGGCTAACAGCCAAATGACTCTGTTTACGGTAACCTCTATGCCCAGAGAAGTTTCTTTTGTTCTTAAAATAGCATCAGTCACAGACTGGAGACACAAGGAAATTGAAAACTATATATATATATATATATATATATATATATATATATATATATATATATATATATATATATATATACATACATACATACATACATGTTGTCACAAATCCTGGGGCTCGTACATAGTATTCATTTCAATTATAGTTTTAATTGATTTGCATATTATAGTACTGCAGCTTCTGTAGATCAATGGATATATCAACATTGGGTGTTAAATAAGAATATTAAAAGGCTCCTCTAATGCATAATTTACTTTGTGGCAAACAATCTCTTCCTCTCAGATCATTATTATTGCAAATTTGGAACCTTATCTGAAAGGGTTTCCCTAATGCATTTCCTAGAAATTAAATTATTCATACAAATATGATTTACATTATGATTTTTTAATTTGAGTTTAGTAGCACTGTGGGAATGTGCTATTTTCTTAACTGAATGAGAACAAAAACTTGAGGGGAATATAGCAAGCTCTGATTTAAAATGTATTTATTTTGACTTTGTTACTTGTATCCCAGTAACAGGGTCAAAGCCCCAGCCCAGGTCAATATCTCATGGGGCAGGAATTCTTTAAAAACATCATAAGGAAAAGGTCCCTGGCATAAAACAGCTTGCAAAATAAACACGATAGAAAAAGGGGCATCAAGATCCTGAGTATCATTATCCTCACCTTGAAAAGCAGGGATGGAGATGTAGACTGCTAGAAGTCACCCTGAGTTAAGCCAAAGGGTCTGAAGTATGGCAAGAAAGTGGAGCTGGACTCTATTAAAAGTATAAGGTATGATCACTGCTTACAAAGGGAATATTTCTGGTACTAAAGGTCTCATTAATCTAGTTGAAAAGGCATGAGAAGATCCAATGGCCAGGAGCCAAAGCCAGGCAAATTCAGACACATGAAGGGTGACCATCTCTAAAAAGGGAAAGTAGGCCATTTGAGTTGCGACACTGGGACACAGTGATTTCTCCAGCTCCTGGAGGCACTGAAATAGAGCTGAACATCTGCCTAAAAAGGCAGAGATGCTGCATCCCAGAAGTCACAGGCCTCATGCAGGAATCACTACTCATATTGCACAGTCTGTCGTCATACCCAGTCACAAACTCTTCTGGCTTTCACTGAGTCAAGAGCAAGCTCTCAAATTCCAACCTCTTATCTCAGCTACTTCCTCTCAGAGATCACGTAACCACTGAAAAAACACCAGAAGCTATACAACAGAAAGGTGCCATCAACAGCTCCTGGTGTGAAACTGCACAGTGGAAGAGGAAGCAGAGTGGCAAAGAGCACAAGGATCTACCTGTCAAAAATACCACGCCAACAAAACATGTTTTGAATATTGACAGCAGCTGACAAAAGACAACATGTATCCCACATTCCCTTTCTATCAGCTGGGGAAGGAAGAATTTCCTATACCATTCCCTGAATTTACAGAGTGAAGAAGGAGAGGGTCAATAATACCATCACCTTTGAAAAGCAGCACAGCACAGGTTGTGGAAATTCATCACTGAGTTGCAAACCAGGAATTAGCACATGTAATCCACACATGTGGAGAATGATTTACACCCGATTTACACAGGGAGTGGAGAAGCCCTCAGCACATCCCCAAAGTTGTCTTGCTCAGGCAAATTAATAAACAAAATAACATCTAGGTCCAGAGAAAAAAATCTTGACTTCAAGAAATTCAACAGGAGAGCTGCCATAGCAGAGTTTCCCCTCCAAATTCCACTCCCAGCTGAACCACTAACGTGCTGTATGACCTTAAACAGCCCTTCACTTCTCCAGGACTCTGTTAGCCTTTACACGCCTTGGAGAACATCGTGTGACTCTTGCTCTACGTAAGTGCAGTGCCTAGCATAGCAGTGCACAAGGTCCTTGGCATGTCCCCAGTGCAAATGCTATCGCTAATACCATTCACAGACCGATCCTACAGCAATCGCTGTGTGCCTGGCTGTCACCTCACCAGGCTACACGAGTCCTGCTTTTAGGAATAAAAGTCATAAGGATTGCTCACATGCTGGTGACAGGTGTTGATCTCTTCTTTGTACCTAACATGGAACAACATTACAACACATACGCTGTTCCACAATGCCAACAAGATCATAAGCATTGCATTCACAGTGTTTGGCCTCAAAACTGACCAGTTTCCTACCCTGTATATGGCCCTTTTTTGAAGTAGTTGTATGGACACTAAGAAGAGGACGAAAAATAACATTGTAATAAGCAAGAAAACAATGCTGTAGATCAATCTGACCTCAGCTGCACATTCTATTATGGGACAAGACAAAGTTTAAATATTTCCATTCCAATAATCTGACCAGCTCGATAAAAAGTTAAAAAGAACAACTTTTGGGGTTTGGTGGGATTTTTTTTTTTTTGGTTGGTTGGTTGGTTGTGGTTTTTGTTTGAGGGTTTTTTGATCAGTTTTTTCTAAATGTCTGACCTTATGGGCAGAGAGAAATTACCTGCAAATGGCTTCATGATCTGTGATTCTTGCAGCCTACAAGAAAAAGAGCATGCAGTTCCTTTCAATGCAAGGTTTTGGACAGAGCTAGTCTTAAAATATTGAGAGCTGACTTTCCGCTCCAGTGCCTTGCAGCTCAGTTCTAAATAATGGCCACCAAACAGGAACAGGCAGAGAAGAAACAAGTTTAATTAGCTGTACAGTGAGGGTCTTTGTCCCACAGATAGATTTGATTTTATCACTGATAACCTTCACAAGGCTTGTTATCACATTACACTAAGCCATTCTTCTGAGCTGAAGAAATTTTCCACACACCCCAAACAGGCTTAGCAGCAGTGAAAGAATAATGTCAGAAGTCCCTTCCAGATATTTTGGTGGGATTCTTCTGTTTGACTGAGTTTGCTCAACTGGGATGAAGCCAGGAGAGCTCATCGGTGGAGCTGCAGAGTTGTGAGTGACAACACCACAGATCTCTGCCAAGTCCTCGTTTAAAGGGCTTGTTTGTAAACCTGTTTATGGGATTTTTATGGGGTACATGAAGCGCTCTACATTAGCCCCTGAGAACAGGATCTGGTAGCTACAGACCAACAGACTCCGTATTAACTCGGACAAGAAATACCAGCACTGATTTTACCTGACACGCTGTGACCTTCAGGCATCACCCACTATGATTACATACCCCAAGCTTTCACAGAATTGGGCAAGTCATGGAAAAAAATGCCTCAAAAATAGAGCAAGCTGTTTTCTCCATGACTTCAGCCCCTCCACTGCATTGGTGGGCATCTGTGAAAAGTACACATAGCGCTGTGCTTCACTCCCCCTTGCTAGCAGCCCACATATGGCACCAGACAAGGAGAAAACCAGAACCTCTATTCTACAGCAAAAATTGGAGGGAAAAAAAAAAATGTTTTGGATCCTGCAGAAGGCTTTTTGTATGTGGCTAAGTGGTCCCACAAATAAGCATATGCAACTTCGATCATTCATTTCCAATTATTGCTCTAGCCAAGAGCAAAGCCTTCCTGCTGTACTTAGATAAGTAGCTCTAATTTAGTAGGGCTCAGACAGCAGTCATTAACAGCAGGATTCCTTCTCCCCTTCCAAAGCAGGGAAACCAGAAACGCTTTCGCAAACTGTTTCCCTATAGGATACAGGAGATCTGATCCTCACAGCCCATGCACAGCTTACATTGCAGGTGTAACTTCACTAAGGAATTAGCCCTAGCTCACAGTAAGACAGTTGGGAAGTAGGATCAGGCATTGCCAACTCTTTCACTCCTGCTGGGCTAGATGGAGCCTTCAATGTGCTTGCAAAGAGGCTGGCTTATCTGCTATAAAACTGATAGATGGCACACAGCAAACTTTGGTAGCTTTGGTGATGACCAAAGAATGAGCTCATATATAATAACAAAAAAATTGTTAGTAATATAAACATATATATAATAATTAAGCAAAAATATTGGTAATAATATAAACATATCCTGAAGCAGATGTAAGAGTCACATTTTGTTTACACCCATGGCTTCATCACTCCACGGGCCTTGCGATGTTCCAGCCAGAGGAAGAAACCAAAAGCTGGTAACATCCCTGGACAAAGCACAAATTGCCTGCACTGACAGGTCCATATTCCTGAGTGGGGCTCTGCAAAAAATGTTTTTTGTTCTGTTTTCTGTATGTCCAGATATGGACATACAAAGCAAGGAAGAAAAAAAATTCCACCTTTGCCTTTATACTTCAGAGTTGGTCATCAGTTCTGGCTGCTGTTTACCCTCATGGCAACAGGGTCTCTGTTATCATTGCCCTTCCTCACACACCCTTCACAAGAACAGATTATTGCTGGTTCACGTATCTTGGCAGGAAGGCTGGGCAGGAGTTTCCTCTCCTTGTCTTACCCCCCTGATGGGCCCACCCATGTCTGCAGGTTTTCCACCCCACACTCTCCAAATGCCATTTTGCTAGAATTCAATGGGGCACAAGCTTTCTGAAGGGAGGGCTCAGGGCTGCTGAACCAGTGGGGGTAACACATGCCCCTCTCTTGGAAGAGGCAGTCAGGACAGTTACTGTGAAGACAAGGACAACATTGTGCTCCTCTCAACCAGACACTCTCTTTCTCATAGAATGCAATACCACAGAATCTCCAATGGATGCCTGCTAGGCACACACATACTCCTGACCAGACTCCGCTATTGTAGATAGTACAGGGTGGTCTAACCTCAACAGCTGTGGGGGATGGATTTGGGTTTACAATTCCACCTCCCGCCTTCCTCACCATGGGTTGCATCCTGTCTCTTTCTCTCCAGCAGTGGCCAGTCCTCTCCCTCCCCCACCACAGCAGTTACTACCAAGCACAGCCTTGAGACCATCCGCACAACACCAGCACCAAGGAACTGCCACAGGCTGCAACCTGATAGAGCCCACCATGCTGGGTACAAACCCCTGTGACTGACCACTCAGTTACAACTGCTTCCCCAATTGCCCCCAAAATACACATACCTCCTGTCAACAGCAGCAGTGTTTTGGCTTTGCGTTGGAGGACAAGCTCAGCTGCTGGAGGATGCAGTCATAGCTCAAAACAGCTGTTTCCCACCCTCTCCAGGGACGAAGCCAGTGGGCTGGATGGATCACTGCAGAAGCCTGGAGCTGGCCTGCAGGCCACCAGTTGGACCACACGCAACACTTCCAGCAGTTGTGGCAGGCTGCTGGTGTCTCCGATAGCTCTGAGGCAAGGCAGGGCTACCCCTCCAACCAGGGGGCCTGTAACGATGTGCTCACATCTGTAACACACATACAACATCTAGCCAACCTTTATAAATTAAGCTTTTATAACTAAGTCCTGTTTACAATGCTGTTCTGAAGGATGATCCTTTTCTCTAGGAAGAGATTTTAAAGTCTTGAAGAAAGGAATTATTTTCCCTCTCCTCCTCCTTCCTGCCACTGTCTTTCCATTAACTCCTCTACATAACTGTCTGTTTGCCCTCCATCTCTCTTTCTGAAGAATTAAAGTGTTTTAGAGAAAACCAGGGGTTGCAGCAGAAGTTAACAGAAAAGCAGTACTCTAGGAACACTCAGCTCTTTAAGCATCAGTTTGAAGATGTTTACTTAAGACTTATTTTAACTCCTTAGAGCAGACCTACTGATGGCTAGTCCAAACATTCATTTACATGCCAGTGCTGCTCATATTTATTAATTTATTTTTTTACTAGAAATACTGTGATGAGAAAGCAAAGCATACAGCTAGGATCACAATCACAACAAGTAATTAACTGCTCAGATTTAATACACCTCTCTGCAAATGCTTCTCTCATATTGAGGCCTTCAGCAATTTGAGAAGTATGGTAAATCATAGAGCAGATGCGCTTGATCATTGCAAGGTGAGGGAAAGAGAACTCAGTTGAGATCTAAATTCTAGCTTTATACTGAGGAACCCTTTCAGCCTTGTAACATTGCATAGCACTTTTTAAAATCAACTGGAACACCTTAAAAGACAATCTTGCAACATCATCTCTTGAGTGCATCTTCAGGTACTAACAAAAACATTCTATCTTCAGAGAGTCTGACTTTGCCAGTAAAAGTCACTGCATGCTTTCATCATTTTCACATACAGCATTTATTCAAATTCTGAAAAAGCTTTTTGTTCCAATATCATAAGTATTACAAGAAACATTTTACTGAAAAAATAGGCAGAACCACAAACTGCTATATTACACTTCAGCTCAAGGTGTGAGCCTTCTCTTACAGGAGAAGTTACAGGGAATTTTCAGACTTTTAGCAAGGTGATACTCAAACTCTTTCCAGCTTTAACCCACTTCCATTCTTACAGAAGAGTTCATTATCTGATACAACTTTAGTGAAAGAGAGAAAACACTTTAAAGCTTCTTCTTAACTATATAAAGAAGTATTTAGGATATCCTCTTTTGCCCCAGTCACAGTGTTTTTTCAATTGCTTGCATTGCTAATTGAGCCTTTCTAAGCAGCACTTTGACAACACATTTGGCTCTTCACCTTCTTACTTGATTTCTTCCACATCAGAATATACTGCTTTGGCCCTCAAAATCAGTTTGCTAGAAATTAAAACAACTTAAAAATATAATTGGCTGTAAAGTACTGGATTAATACCGAGTACAAGAAATCAGAATGTTGTATTCTAATTAGTTGGCAGGTGGTTCATGATCATGATAAATTTCATAGTGTAGTTGACACATTTGAAAATGTTAATGTCCTCTAGAGGAATAAACTGTGTTGTAATGACTGAAATAATGGCTTCTAAGGTGAGCATTCAGCTTATTACAGTTTCAAGCCCTGGCACTCAACGTACATAGGTGTTAGGCTATGCACTCTACAAAAAGGAAATAATTATAATGGTATAATGAAAAAAAGAAGAGGTTTACAGAAAAGAGGTTGTGAAAAGGATCTGAATCACGGAGAGAACAACCTCCTTCATCTGTGTGAAACAATAGTTAATCAAGTACTGCATACAACACAGCAGACAAGCACTTGCAGGCATCCCAAGAGCCACAATGTTCTGGATAATTGCAGCGAGTTTCTTGGTGGTTATATGGTTTCAGCAGAATTAAAACTCCAGTATCTGCTTCCTTCTCTCCCACCCTTTCCCCCCACCACTCACTGTGAGCTGGTTTCCTCAGGGGAAGGAACAGAGGCAGACTGCGCAAAAGAAACAACAGGCAAGAGGAAACTTGTACTCTAAGTTCAGTGCCCCAGCAGCCAGTAACCACTGCAAGAAAGGCATCCATTGAGAAGCAACAAGAACAGTTTTAAGGATTGACATTTTTTGGACTGTAACAAAGGATGTGGATCTTTTTCCCTGTGAACCATGTGTTCCTTTACAAGCAAGTGTTGTAATTCACCACTTTCCTTCTCCCCTAATGTTCCCACATTCTCTACCCACAAACATGCACACACACAAATACTAAAGCCTACGCCAGCCTAAATATGCGAACAACACCGCAGCTTGTGCAGAACCAGCATCATTTTTAAGACTTCTTTTCTTCGGCTATACAGCTCCCCTCCAAGTACTTTCTCAACACACAAAAGTTCCCATGCACAACCATGCAGTACCCTTCTTCTCCAACAATCTACTTGTCATCACAAGAGGAATGAACCCAGTTTGCATCCAGTGGTGATCTCATGGTCATGGATATATCCCACTGTCCTCTTAACAAGGACTTGTGTTTCAATGTCAAGTATACCATAATGATTTACACCTTCCCAAGACAAGCAGAATCATCTGTTGAGCAGTAGTCACAGCATTATTTACTGAAGTACTGCATAATCCTACCTTTGCCCCCATAACATTGCTATAAAAGTGTCCTCTGTCAAAAGTCACTCTGCAATCAACATTGCTGACCACGTGTTATTAATTAAGTAATTTTACAAAATTAGAAATACAAATCACATTGTTTTCAACCAAAATAATGATCTACCAATTATTCTGCCAACAGAAATGACTTGTAGCTTTTGGCAGGTCTTTTCCCTTTAGCCATTGTTTTCTTAGTTATTAACAAGGTTACAGTTGGTCCTTTTGATTAAAAAGCTTTTTGGCCAGAATCACTGCTATGGGAAAACAAAACCTGAAATTCAATATCCTTCTAGAATTCTTTTGAAATTTGATCTAAGCACCAATGAGGGAGGAAGGTGAGGGGCCACAGGGGACACATTTTCTAACTTTTAATTTTCTTTCCAGCCCAAGATTCTTAAAGACGAGGCAAACAGGACTAGAAAGAAAAAAGTATTTTTGTTCACTTGTCTCCCTGCAAGGTACACGCTATATTACTTAAGAGCTGATTGTAACATTAAACTTTAAAAAAATATCAAGGAAAATATGAGGAAGTTGTAGACTGTGATGAGGTCACCCCTCAGCCTTCTCAAGATGAACAAGTCAAGTGACCTCAGCCACACCTCCTAAGTCTTGGCCTTGTGGCCTTTCACCATCTTGGTCACCTTCCTCCGGACACACTAACAGTTTGATGGCCTTCTTCTATCAAGGCAACCAAAACTGCACACAGTACTCAAGGTGGGGCTGCACCAGTGCAGTGCAGAATGGGACAATCACCTCCCTCAACCAGCGAGCTTCATGTACCCCAGGGCACTGCTGGCCCTTTTACGATTTTTATTGTGACCAAAACAACATAACTGATTGTAAGAACTAGATTTCAACACAAGACCTAATCCCGCTAAACATACCTCCAAAATCAATCCCTGTCCTTCAGCACTTAGCACCAAGGGTGCTATGGAAGCCATTTTGTCTTAGAATATTACTTGGAAAGTACAGTGTGTGCAACAGGGCACTGCTGTACTCCCCCTGGGGGAAAGCTTAGTGCTTAGGCCTTCTGCAAAATTAAACCTCCATCCATTTGCAGTTGTATGAGAGCATACGGAAGTGTAGACTGGCTTCATCCCCTGTGCCATGCTGCAAGAAATAATACCAGAAAAAGGAAGCGCAGGGAAAACCTGTACTTCACCTGTTCCTTCAATAGAGGTTGTTAAAGCAAGATGGTGAACTGTTCCTGTCATATTTGTGAGATTCAACACCATACAGAGGGACATAAATGTGCAGTTGCAGAAACAAGCAAGAGAGCCGGGAGCTTTTCCAGGTTTCTCTATGAACTGGCTTGTGCCAGGTACCTCAGATTGGATGTTTAAACAAGTAAGTTAAGCACTTCAAGCTTGGAAGATTTTAAGGCTTGGGTATAATCGACTAAACAATTCAAAAAACAGCACACAAGGGTGTCAACACTGCATATCAGCAAAGAATCAAGCCTGCCCTTCTCCATTGTTTTACTTTCTTGCTCCATCAGAGAGACCAAGTACAGATAACAAACACAAACAGTAACCATGTGAAAACTTTTTTTTTTTCCCAAGAAGTAGCAGATCTTTCACAAAACAGACAAACTGAAGGGGGCTAAATATTTTTTTCCCCCTTTTGCATCTCTCTGATATTTAAAATCAGTGATTTACACCAACCAAACCTTCGGCCCCTGAAAGGAACATACCACTATTTGTTGTAATTAGAGCTCTGGCAAATAGCACATTGCTCTACGCAAGTTACTCCAGCAGCTTTCATATCTTAGCCTTTGCAGTATCTCAGCAAAAGTCCTGGTACAGCCACTGTTGGCCATCTGGAAATTTTTTTCTTGCCCCATCATGCAGCTATAATAAAGGTCACCTCTTCTGCTCTGACATGGTGCTTTGCCTGGGAGTGAACCAAAACAAATTCTTGCTCAAGAAACCCTTTTTCAGAGCCAGTTCATTCCATTCTTGGAGGGGGCTAAAAACAAAAACCGCAACAACAAAAATCAAGCCCTTCAAAATTAACCCTTCAAAAGAGGACACTGAAAGCAAATATTGAATGTTACCATCTTGACTACCGAGACAGCAAGGCTAAAATTAAGTTGTGGAGTAGTCTTGCATGACCTTAGAAGAGAAAGATCATGCGTTCCAAGACTTCATGCTATTAGTAAGATTTACGCAATGCTGCACCAGTGACACTCACAGAATGTGCATTACAGTTGGCAACAGGCCTGCAATCCAGCCACTTACTTCCATCATGTATTATAATGTAGAAACAAAGTCATACCTGCAGAGCCTATGACAAATGACATTTCATTAACTTTGAAGACTGCTGGATCATTTTCCCAGGTTACATGTGCGCCAGGCCATAATAGTCCTTTCAACAGCCTGTCATGAAAAGAAAGTCACTATAATGTCCCAAATATTTCAGGGAGTAAATACTTCTCAATTTGTTAATGATAAAGTTCTATGTCAATTAGATATAATGGGATAAAAGCCTATCATTAGAGATCCTAGGCCACACAAATTTAGAATGGTATTTCCCATTGCTCGCTGTGTCACTTCCATACCACCCTTTCTCTCTCTCTTATTTGTTTATTTTTTTTTACTCTTTCAAGTGACTAGCAGAGTGGTCCAGTACATTTCACACAATCTGCTTTCATGTCAAACAATCTTTCCAGGTATTTTATTTCATTCCCTTGATGATTTCCTGAGATCAACAAATCAAACCGTGAGGTTTTACAAACCTGAAAATGTCAACAGAAGAACATAGGATATAACATGTCAGCTGCTTTCTTTCCAAATAGAAGGATTGTTTTCTCCCCAATCTATCTTAGCTTAGTTACAACAACTAAACCCTGTTTAAATCACACATATTACAGATGTATCAGGACACTAGTCTGTGCTGCTGATAGAGAAGGGCTTACAAAACAGCTCTTTGTGCAAAACAGTGTTTTGCTCACTTTGACTTCTGTTGCCCTGAGTAATAGCACTTCTCTGTGCTCTCATGGAAGGAGAGGTGGGGATTACTCATATGTATAAAGCTAAGCACATTTTTAACAGCTTGGGTACACCAGAACTCAAGACTTTTAACAAGACTTCCATGTGAAACTTAATACAGCTTAGACTGAGGTCTGCAAACAGATCCCACAAGTGTGCAAGTTTCTGCAGGCAACAGATCCATGGCCTAATTCAGTTTCCAAGGGCATTAACTGCACCCCACAGCCTCACAAAAATCTAGGGAGCAAGACAGCATTCACTGCAGATTTATGGTTACTTCTCCATGCTGTTTCAGAGGACCTGAGGATCACAGGGTGAAAGTCCCGTGGTATTCCTGGTGTGAGAAGAGAACCACTTGTAATAAACACGCAGGTCCCCCTTCTGCCCGGCCAGAGGCTGCCCTAAAACAAGCGCCAAGAGTCTGGCTCTTATAGTGCACATGCTGGTCCACTCAAGCTTATCCTGAAGGAGCAATCAGGAACATCACAATCCTGCACAGGTAAACTGTCCACTCTGAACATTTCAGGGTGCACACCAGATCACAGCTTATACAGATCACTGTCAGAAAACCCCTGAAGACCCTCCCTCAGAACAAGGGCTGGCCATCCATGCTATCTCATTACACATTTAGATGTCAGATGCTTAAATGGCCTTGCTCAGCCACAGAATTAAATCAGAATTAAGCAGCGTGAACTGCAAAGTCCTAGTGCTGCCAGATCTCTGTCAGTGTTTTTTTGCTTCTCAAGGAATCATGCTGGCAACATTTCTAAGTGTACTGAAAAATTATTTGCAGCTTGAAAGCAAGAAGCACACAAACTAAAATCTATGAAACAGGTACTATTCATCTTCCTTTTGCCCCTGTTCTTTTTCCCCAACTACCACTTCTGGAGCCAACTGGAGACATATCTCTACTAGAAGCAATTTAATTGTGAAGATGCAAAGCAACTCAACAAAATGTAAAGCACCTATGAAGAGAAATGAAGAAATTCAAGTGATAATGCGGCAATCCCATAGTGCTATTCCCTAAGGAAAGTGAGCTCCATGGGTACAAGCACAGCTTTGCTATTGTCAACACGCCTACACCCAAGGCTCACGCTGCCTACACTGCTCTGTGAGCTCAAAGTTACATCTCATAGCATTCAGTACAGGAAAAAGTATCTGAAAGAAGCCTGTCAGGTACAGATGGCCCATAACACTTAGCTCTATCTGCTGTGTTCATCTACTTAGAACAGGCTATACTATTTTGGATTGATTCAGAAGGTTTCAAATCAAACACCACTGCAACGATCTAAACTAGGTATTGATTGATTTATGTCAACACCCTTTTACCTTAAGATATATTATGGCAGGCTGCATCCATTAATTTTTCCTGTTTAGGAGTTTGTGTGTGTCTGTATTACTATTGTATTTCAACTACATACCCTATAGTAAATAATCTTAATGATCAAATGACAGGCTTCATCTCTCTCTGAGCAGAGTTCATCTGATTTATTAAAGTGACACCAGACATTTACTCAAGGAGTAAACAGAGCTGACATTATAGGATGATCTCAAAGGGGAACACTCCAGGGTAAATACTGAGGAAAAGGAGTGGTTATGCATTCCATTCCTTTGTATTTCTTGCCTAATTCTTTACTTTCGTCTTTTTAATGTTCTTATTATTATTATGGCATCTTTTGTGATCATTAGGCAATAATCTCTGAAAGGGAGACCTCATAATATGGTCAGTCTTTACAGAATAAGAGAAATTGGTTGAATCTAGAGAAGCATCTGGAGAAGTCCAGTGACTTTTTGTCTGAAATACAGTCTCAGTGAAACTGTGACTACTTGCTCTGCAGTGGGATCCTGCCTTGACAAGCAGTAATTGAGGAGCTGTGGATAAACCTCTTACCTCATCTCTAGTGTCTACCTAGGAACAGGATTATTGTTCTTCATCCCCATCCCCAAAAAACAAACTGAATTTACCTTTTCTTGTTAGGGTCATGGGTTTGTGTTTGTTAATAAGAATAAAGGGAAACAAAAGGAAAAAGAGAAACAATACAGATTTTTTAAAAAGATACATCATCCAGTCTAACCACAAATGTAGTTTTTTCCTCTTATGACATAAATTGGAATGACTTGACCCAGCAATCCCATCCCTTCTGTGGGCGACTGTAAGAAGGTGTGTGGCTCACTTACAGTAGCCAACTAAATTAAAACTTAAAATAGCTATTCTGTTACTAGTATAGAAAATAAGAACTACCCTCCTTTAAATCTAGTGCAACTCAATACCCTGTTTTGAGATACTGCTCTGGTGACCATCTATCCCCACCTGCACCAGTGCAGAAAGCAAACATCCTCAAAGTAAAAGGAGGAGCAGCTACTTAGATAACCAAGTAAGCCACAAGGTTTCACACTCAAAAATGCACAGAAAAAAAAACCTCAAGAGCCTTAAAATGATACTCATGGGAGCAAAATGTTTTCTGTGCTCACACTTATACCAACCAAAGCCAACAGGAAATGGGTTACTGACATTTTTTTAAATCAGAATTACAACACAGTAAGATGCATCTGAAGAGTGGAAACAAAATGCCAGAGCCAAGAGGGCCACAAAGGACTTCTTCACAGCTTTCGGTGTTACAGAGAAGCAATGTGGATGGTCTGGTGACTGCTGGTGAGAGGATCTACCCTCAGACAATGAAACAATCTCCATAGGCAGTAAAAGAGGCCAGGTTAGGCACACAGCACAGCACAAGGTGAAGGAATAGCACCAAAGGGCGCAACTCTAGGTGGTCTAGCAGCAAGTAAGCATTACCATCTCTCACTTTTTCCTGACAGATGTTTTGACAGTCCTTGAACAAAGCTGAAGCAAGGCCAAACACCTCTCATTCCTTAAAAAAGAAAGGGCTTCAAACTTGTTCACAGGGAACGGGAGAGGCCTATGATGTACACTGGCTACAAAGACATTAAGAAACACAATGTGAATGAGACATATCACAAGTAAAAGCCTTGCCTACACTAACAAGTACAATGCTAAAGCCTGACTTACCTTGCTTGACATCTTATCATTAAAACCAAATTCAAAAGAGTTCCCCTTAAATCACAGCATCAGCAAAGCTGCCACAGCAAAAACACCACATCTGACAGGAACCGTCATTTCCCCTCACATGGGGGATCGTCTAAACCCATCCCCTCTCATCCTCCCCTCAGAAAACTGTGTAGGTCCCATTACATATGTGACACACATATATGTAGGAACATGTCCTATCCTCTGGGCCAGAAGGTTCAGGCTTCTTAAGGCACTGTTTTTAAGTTGAAAATGCCGAAAAGCATAACTTTGATACTCAAGATTGTTCTACCTGCAACATGGCCCAACACACGAAGGTCCTCATCTGCAACTGGCATAATTCAATATAATGCTGCTTCAGCCAGCAGTGATATGAGCAGAGCTTACAGCTTCAAACTTAAAGGCCTTACTGCCATAAACACTGAAGACAGATGGAAAATTATATTTAGCTACAACCAGAAAGCTAACCTGATGCTGTCATGAAAAATGTCTGTTTTCTTGACTCATCCATCAACAAGGCATAATAAACTTATTATCAAAATGATATCACTTCAACTGTTGCTGCCAATCTTTCCTTAATGGATTTAATTTAATAAAATTTTTAAAGTTTCCATGTATGTCCATAACAGACAACAATAGTAACAACGGCCTCATAGGGACTGTGGAAAATAACCCCCAACAGTGGCAAAGTGCTCTGCCTACCGCATGTTCCTGGGGCACCGCAGAGCTGGAGGGACTTATCCTCACAGGGCAGAATTGAGCTTTGCCACCCTTTCAGAGAAATGGAGTGGAAAGAGTTAATATTTTATTTTTCCAGTTCTATTTTCTCTGCCACTGGCTGGAATCCAAGCCCAGGAGGGCTGTTTGCTGTCATTTCAGGAGAGTTTGGGAGGGTTAGGCCTCTGCACCTGTAGATAACATTGCAAAGTCTCACACATGAGATGGCAAACTGCTATTCCCCTTCGGCTAATTGCCTCATTCAAAAGTTTTGCTCTTTAATTTTCCTTTTCTTCCAATCACTCATGACAACTGGCCAAATCCAGTGTTTACTTAAGTTTTGGGTCTTTCTGCTGAAAAGTCCAATTACTTCTTTCACCAGATGAAAACAACACCCACTGCAAAGCAGATGAAGCTCTGCATTCAAGGCAGGGTCTCACCTCCAGATCCAGGGACTCTGAAACCTGCAATGGCAAAACCTCAGCCAAAGTCACCAGGAATTCTGCTTGGGTCCTGCGATCAAAGGAGTATTAGTACGGTATTTTCAGCACCTGCAGACCAGTTTCTATCAGTTTTAGTCCTAGTCCCTCCATTACAAAGCAAACTGAAGATTATCAGCAATTGTGATAAATCAAAACCAGAGAAAATTCACTTCAGCTGGAGGAAAAGTGGGTTTTCTATTTAAACTAAAGCAGTACTTTGACACATGAACAAATGGCTTTTTAAAGTTGCTCATGGGCACATTTGGACTTGAAATAAGAAAGACATTAAACCAACAGCTTAAACAGAGGAATACAATTCTGGATCAACTTTCTTGGGGCCGACAAACCTAACTAGTTAAGGATGTTGGCAGGATTCTGTAACAGAACTAGGCAATGTTGTTGTCTAGTGGAGGACTTTACGTCCCTGTCCTATATCTTGTTACACTGATGCCCTCCCTGTGTTACTCAGTAGTGCTACATACATGCATTGTTTGTAAAGAAAAGGGAATGGAAGAAAGAGTAAAAATCCCTTTTTCGCAATGTATATCCATAATAATCTGTTTTCCCTCTTAAAAAAAAATAAAGAGCTAAAGGCTTTGGCAACTAGTATTCACTCTCTACTGGGTTTCTTCTGGGAGTGGAGTAATTTTGCATTCACATTCTTAGATACAAGCAGGGAATTCATCTTGGGACTCAGCCAGTGTAATGTTATACCAATGTGTTGATTCAGGAGCAAAGTCTTCAAAGAGACTCACACTGCTGAAATTCTGGAGAGAAAAAAGGAATGACCAATATGCAAGTAACTACATGTGTCAATGGGCTGTGACTGAAGATAAAGGACTTGACTTTGCATTCCTTCTAAATTCAGTGGGGAAACTAGGGCAGGAGGGGTGAATCACCAGAAGTTTCACTCAAGGAATATAAAACAGAACACAAGGTCTATTGCCCCCATCAGGATTTCAGAGCTACATAATACTGGCAATTTCATCAGAGACAGCTCTGATTTATTCCAAAGCAGAATCCAACCTCAGGTCTAAGGAAGCCCTTAAAATAAGTCTTTACTAATGCTTTACTATTTTAATGGTGTAAATCCACAGGAATCAGTCAAGCTACCCAAGATTTACAGTGGTTTAAGATTAAGACTTAACATACAAGTTTCTTGGACCTGTGATGTACTTATCTGCTAGTTTAAGCACATGCATGAAAATCATCAGTGACCAGATGCTAAGCAGAGAATAAACTCTGTGAAAAATCAGACCTTGCCTCAAAAGCTTCTCAGATAAAGTTATTTAAAAAAAAAAATAATAAAAAATAAGTATTTGGGGCTACCATCCTGTGCTGGTGTAAACCAGCATCATTCCATTAACAGAAGAACACCACTTTTGCTGGCCAAGGCTGCAGCCCTTGACCAACTTTTCCGTCCTCCTGGTAAGGTCACAAGCCTGATCCGAACAGGGCACCGCACAGATGTGCTCACCTCAAACAACATGCCCGGCGTGACACATCGCGCCAGCAAGGACTGATAGGCGCTAAGCAGGGAAGACAAGTCAACACCTGCTTAGTCCTTCTGGTAAATCCACATCACTTCATACCCAAAGAAGTGCAGAACCTTTTGAGTCCACAGAGCAGGGCTCCCTGCACCAGCTGGGGTCCTGTCCTCCAGCCTGCAGTTGAGAAATGCTGCTCTTTTCTGTTCAATAGTTGCAATCTATCAGGATCTGGAGTGGAAAAATAAAGGACCTGCTCTGCTTCTTGCTTACACCACTCTAAGTTAGAAACAAACCCATCAGCATTAGCAGCATTTCATGAGTATAAAACAGGTGAGAAAGAAGAAACATCTATAGACTCAGAATTTAGTCATTGTATTATTTTCCAGTTGTGCAGAGATTACATTATGTATAGACATATGTACATACACACATAGACAATTTTTTAAATCTCTCCAAGAAATCAGACAAAAACTAAGCATATGGAAATTTAACTGGTTGCTCATAAAAAACTGCTAAAATCTACCAAAATAAAGGGGCATGGTGCAGTCTACACATGCTTGTTAAAAATAAATAAGGTAAGAAGGGCAGCAATTTTAACTATTAGTACCTGATGGGTGGTGCAGCAGTTTCACTTATCTTAGAAATGCTGTGTATCTGTATTTTTTTTTTTAATCTTGGGTTATTTCTCCTTTTTTTTTTTTTTTTTTGGTCCTTGAACCTCAGGAGATTTTTAAGACTTTTTAAAAAAAAGCACTTCTCGCCGCTGCCTCCGGCCTGTTTGATGCTCCTTTGCTGCCACCAAGTGGAAAAGAAACAGCAACGCTAAAATCTGCCAAAAGAGCCTTCAGCTGACACCATGTGTCAAACGCCTCATCTGAATTTGCTTTCCCGCTTTTCGTCTCTCCCAGTTTTCCCCCTCAGGCGCTGCCTCTCCCGGGCTGCCCAGAGAAACAGGCGGGTGACGCTGCCGCCATTTTCACCACAGAGTCGCCCCCAGCAAAGCAGCCCTGAAAAGCTCCCACAGCACTGCCATCCATGGCACACACGAGGGAAACAAGAGAGGAGAAAAAGAAAAAAAAGTAGGGGAATAACAAGTACACACAGCACAACCAACAGCGATTTTAAGGAAGTCGCTCCTCAAGCATTCAATACATTTCCTCAGTAACATACCCCCACTTTGCCTCCTTGCAAAACTGGTCCTCCACTGACGCAGGTGCACTTTATAGGTATAAGAAGTGCAAAGAAACATAAATCCTACCTTTTCCCTGTAGAGGGGCAGAATAAAAGGTCAACACACGGTGGGGGCAAATACAGCACCTCACAGCCCTGCTCACGTGAGGTAACACCCGCCAGGCAGCGCCGCCATTTTAGCCCTGGGGCTGGGCGGTGACCGGCCACAAAATGGCCCACCAGGGGCTGCGGGTACCTCAAGATGTGAGTCTTTGTTCTCTGAGTGAGTACAGAAATGGGGGGAGGGGGAAATATACCCACAAAAACCTCACTAGGTATAGGTTAAGGATGTGTGTCTCTGAAAGGGTCTGCTGGGGGAGGAAAGGGCTGAGGTGAAGTGGTGACCATGGCCTCTGGGTGGCTTTCTGTGAGGCACAGGAAAAGAAAATGGTCTCTCTTTATCTCCTCAGCCAGGAAGCGCGGTGACGATTGAAGCAAGTAACAGTTCCATCAGGAGGTGAGTTTTGTTACGCTCAACTTTTTTTAAAAAAAAAGGAAATTAAAAGCTAAACAAGTGTTTTGGTGGACCATTTAACGTGGCTGCCATGTTTGCTTAAAGCATGCCTGATGTACCTTGTGTTTAAACAAGGTAATGCATCACCATCAGCAATTATATTCTACAAAGAAAAAAATCTAGCTATAGGTTCTTGCTGAGAAGTAGTAGTTAAAGGAACGAACATCTGTTTTATTGTGTTATGGATGTTTTTGGGGCAGGAGTGCTGCCCACTCTGGAGACGCTTCTGTGCAGATTCTGCAGAGGAATCCCAACAGAGCATATCAGCTTCACCTTCCCTTTTAATTTAAACTAATTTAACCTACTACGACGAGATGTTCTTCCCTGTTTTAATAGATCTTGGTTTTGTAGCAATTGCTGTCATTTAGGTAATATCACACAGATGTGTCCAAGGAGCACAAGCTTGTGAGAAGAATTTCTGGCAGTATTTCTTTAGTTCAATCTAATTTCAGAGGCAGGAGGAGAGCCACCCAGTTGAGTTATGTTGAAGGGGGATATAGGAAAAGCAGATGAAAGACCAAGAAAGAGCTATAATGGCCTTTAAACACAAAGGTAATTAAACATGAGGATTTACACACCTTCTCTGTTGTGCTGTAATCAAACTGAAAAATGCTTGCCTCACTTAAATTTATAAAAGTAATCTAACCTGCTAAAATAAGAAAGTATCAGATATATTAAATAGGGAAAAATGGCAAACTTCTAAGCATGTAGTTGTCTAGTTTGTTTTCCAGATGCTTTTCAAAACCTATGTGTTAAGATGGGCTCTTCAGCTTTGTCACGTAGAAATATTCAGGTGTCTTAACAACACGAGGGCCACAGATGTGTTAAAACACACAGTGCCAGCAAAGTCATTCCAGTTAACACCAGCTGAGAATCAGCCTTTGGTTGTGAGGATTTTTTTCCTGCGGTTGGTGGGATTTTGGCTCAGAGTAAATTGTTACTAATCTTTGCCAGCTGAGGCCACTGAGGTTCCAGCAGGTTACCCAATACAGGCTTTGTCTTAAATGATTTTGAACCTCAAATTCTTTTTGGACATAGATGAGCTTACCACTGTGCATTAACTGAAAGCTTGGCTCAGTTATATCTTGGCTTCTTGCTATGGGAATGGAAGGGCCATGGGGTCAGGAAACCCTCTGCAATTCAGAAATCACTGCAGCCAGTGTCACAATCTGGCCCCTTTGCCCTCTGATAAACTCTGCAAGCAAATCTGAGGGCAAAATCCAGCTGTTATTTTTTTCTGATAGTACAACCTCACCTAGGTGGCAAAAGACAAAAAAAAGGAAAAAAAAAAAACCTAGTTTTCCCAAGCTATTTACTTTATCTTATATTTTTTAAGTGGGCCAAGTCTCAATCTGGGCAGTTTGTCCTGGTTTCAGGAAGGAGAAGAAAAAAAGGCACTATAAGAAGGTACAGGTACATCTAGAAATATTAGCCTATGCCCAGAAATTATTCATATATCTACCAAAATTCTTCTGTGTAATTCTGTATATAAGGGATGAGATTGAATTCTTAGTCTTTAATAATCTGAGTGTCTTCCAGAAAATGGATACTTCATTCTGTGTAGCCCAAGAACACCTATTAAAAAGAATATATTAAATGAACCGGACTTCATTTTACTAGCTCAAACCTGGAACAGCTTCACAGCTTTTCTAAATAAATAAACCACCCAGTATAACAACTGTAACCCTTTTTATTATGCTTTGAGACAAGAATTTAAGTTTCAGATTTCTAATACATTCAGCATATTTAAACAAGTAAAAAGAGGTACATTCTCACTGGAGTTACCTGTTAGGAAGGTGACACATATAAATTAATTCTGTTTTAGTTCAACTGGTGTGAAGTTGAACTCCAGTGTGATAATAACGTAAATTAATCAGATACATATGACAGCATCCTTTGTCTACATTAACTTTTTTAGAATGTGAAATCCAAAAAAAGCTACATGGAAACAATGCTGTCAGAAGTTGCAAAGTTGTCATAGATCTGCAGTTCTGCAAATATAGTATGTTACAGAGCCCTGTCATCATCAGAGATAAATTAGACTTTAATTGCAGAGCCCATATTGCTCCCTAAGCTATTTGTGGCTTCAAAACTGTGCTGGGAGCTCAGTAATGCTGATGACCATGCATGGGAAAACTGGAACACAAGTGAATTAACGGCCAATATCTATCATGCAGTTCTCTGCGGCTTCTCTACAGCCCTAATCTGGATAGATTTTGAGTGGGATAACTTTTCTTTTTAGCATCTTGACAGTGCATTTCAAATGTTTACCTCAATGAAGGAGAGTTACTACTTTTAGGGAAACATGGCTGGAAGTTTTAGCTAACATTGCCAATGTGGCTTACGCTTTACAAACCACATTCTTGACCAGCTGTAAGAATAATGCTTGACCTTTCCAGGGAATTAAAAAAAAAAAATCAGGCATGGCAGAGACCAAACATGAAAAAGTCTAATACAAGTAGTTAAAAGCTGGCAAAACTATAAACATCTGGGAACAGAATATTACTACAAGAAGCTGAGGCCCTGTCTGGAAGTATCAGTTGTAAGCATGGTACATGATGAAAGGTAAACATAACAAATACTATCAAAGGATGGAGGAAGTGGAACTTAACAGACAAGTACATTTCAGTGACTTAGAATCAGCTAGATTTTCAGTGCTGGTTTTGTCACATAAAGACATTTGTACCCACATAAAGTCAGATTCTCTTTTGTGCTGCATTTTTGCTACTGAGGCCCTAAAAAATCAAGAATTAAAATGACTTAAAGCAATACAGAGTGAAGCTTGTAATGTTATACACAGTCTCCAACAAGAGCATTTCACTAATAAACACTTTGTACTTTGTTACACATCAAGAAAAGAACTTACTGCCATTCAGGAGACACGTAAGATGCAGGTGGATGTGTAATGTGTATGTACATGTACAGCTCCTCGTGAAATTAACTGCCTTGAGGAAACGCTCTCTCCATGGAAACCTTGCAGGAGAAAACATGTTTTGTGTGTGAGTTGGGGAGTAGGTTTGTCAGCCCTGGGGCAACAAATTAAAAAGATTGTTTATGTTATCCAGCTTGACAGTGTTTGTTACTAGGCATTTCTCCTTGTCCCCTTTTAATAATGAGGACAGTAACTTTGTGGCTTTAAACAATGACTAATTTGTTCCCATGAGGCCGAAAAACACTCAAGTGACAAAGAGAAAATAAACATTCTAGGAAACAAAGGCTACAACATATTAATGAAAATGAACATTCATATTGAATAAGAGAATATCAGAGACTACTGCTTTTTCAGACAACTTTTTCCACTTGCAGAGCTCCACAGCTGCTCGTTTACTTTGAAACTCTGCTGGTCAACAGCAGCTACGCATTTGCCGCTAGAATTACTACTTTAAAAGTGTTTATTGCAAGCACAGCTGGGTTTTGTTTCTTTTCTGCCTATTCTGGATCATTGCTATGCAAGATCTATCACCATGAATTTGAGGTGATTTTTAGCTTGAAAATTATTTTGTTGTTCACGAACTCTTTGGATATCCCATCTAGGTACCTTTGATATCAAGATTGTCTTGATGTAAAGCTGAAACAAGATAGTGCTGAATTAGACCTGTTTTCTGGCATTTAATATAGGCTTTAAATTGATCCACGGAATGTGTCCACACTAGACTGAGAAGCCGCCTCTTGGCAATACTGAATTATCATACTGAATTGCTTCCATCCATTTGCTGAGGCTGCCAAATTGAAATGATGCACGTCAAGGCAACCCTACACTGAAAAGTAAAAGATAGCCTCTTAAATGTTCCATTTATAAAGCTTTTTATTCTCAGTCAAATTTAGTATCCCCTCTGAAATATATCACTTTACAAAATTGATACCTTGCCGTTACAAGATTTCCACGCTGTATTCACTCAGCTTAGTAGTAAAAACAAGCTTTTGCTCTTTTCCCTTTGGTACAGCTGATGAAAATTGAGCGTTCAAAGTCTGCTTCTTAGATCACCAGCCCTAAGTATTCTATAGATTTGTAATCTTCTCCTACAGGGAAGGTTAAAAGTCATCAAAAAGACAAACTGTTAGTTCTATCAGTAAAATATTACAAGTGTGACACATTGGAAAGAAGAAATTGAAGGAAAGAACCCCAAACTACCACTAATGCTAAGGATGCGAAGAGTGATCTGCAAAACAGAAGCGTTCATGTGGACTTGCTGGAACTCTCTGCGAGGAATATCACTCAAAGCAAATTAGTAAAAAGAAAAATTACACTGTCATGCTGCAGAACTTTAATGCATTTTTTCCTAATGTGTGTCACATATGATTCTAAAATGACAAATTGCATTATTAACTTTGTGTATTATTTCCTCTAAATTGCTGTAGCATAACACTTTTTTTAATCACTGGCAAGTAAACTTCTAACCAAGAAACATATATAGTCTTTGTAACTAATGCCCTGTTTTGGCATCTTTACATCTCAGTTTATGACAAGGGAATAACCTGCCCACATTTGGGCTTCAACCCAGTTTGAATTATTTTGGCCCTCTGAGTTAGAAAGTTTCTTTGGCTTGAAGTTTGTCAGGCTTACTCTTTTGGAGAAGAAGAATATCTTCACAAAGCCTCGTGATAATTTCTTCAATTATATTCTGATTTGCGTGTCACTGTTTAACTGAAGTTTGTTGTTTGTTTGTTTTCCAACTTCCAATTTGCATCAAAAATAGTTTGCTATTGTTTCCTTACACTTCAGCTCTCTCAGGCAGCTATACCCTCCTAGCCAGCCATGTCCAATGCAAGAAAGAAACTACATTCCAATCAAGTTGTTTAATTTTTTTTATGGATAACTTGGCACATATCCCAGCCTGTGGCAATGTTAAACCAAGGAAGGTTTTTTTTCTAGGTATAAGGGTTTTTTGCCATTGCTTTCGGTACCAGAGAATTGAGTCAAAATTAAATGAGATCTTGCCAGGAGGAACCCAATGTCACTGAATGCCACTTACACCAATATACCCCCACCTGTGTTTCCAGTTCCAAACTGGAGTTTGCTGGTCATTACTCCCTAAGCCTTTCTGGGGCAAACAGCTGATAGAAGCCTTAATCCGGGTAACGAATGTCTCTTCTTCTGAGGCTGCAGAACCAGGTCTTCATCAGTCCCTGGGCGAAGGATGTCATTTACTATGGAAACCAGGGTTTCCCTTTACATTTGTAACGGTCCCAGCCCCACAGTTAGAAAGTGAATTTCAGTCTACCATTTTAAATCCAAGAAAATTCTTAATTCTGAGAGAATAAAGTTTCTTTATAATTCCAGGTAACTATGTTTGGAGATTTCCAATAAAACCGCAATGTTAATACTTCTTGACAAGGCTTCACACTAGTATTGATTTTCAAGGCCAGGAGAAAATAGGATGACTTAATAAAACATCTACTCTTGAGGATGCCGTTCTCCAATAATAAAAATACTGAAGGAGTAGAAATGAGTGTAAGTGGTGTGTTGACTTCCTAACTCATGACTAGCATTTATAAGGGAGAGAATTTAAGTTCTGGTAAGAGTCCTCCTTTGTTTGCAGCCACAGTAGATGTTGTCAGAGAGAGAGGTTTTCTAGGAGGAGCTCTGTACAAACTTTAGACAGCTGGGAGACTTACTTTCTCAAGTCAGAGATGCCCATTTTGTTATGGTAAAAATCTCTTTACATGCCTGGGACAGTTAATGACATGGATTTTTCTCCCTGTACTGTTCTTTTGACAAGCATAGGTAGGTGTGGAGGAAATCTTTCATTAGACATTTAAAGATGCATCAGAAAAAGATAATTCACTGGCTGAAAAAACACTGAGTAGTGGGCCAGACGCTACTACTGCAAAGTCCTGAGCCACTGATTTCATAACTGAGTAATTTACATTTCCTGTCCAACTGTAGCAATTCAATGAAACTACACTAATTCAAGGACTGAAGTCCTTGAGGACCAAGTGGAAAGTCTCCCAAAGAGTCAAGTTCCTACCATCCAATGACCTCCAAATTTTGCCAAGCACAGAGCTTCCCAGATGCTCCCAAGTGCTGTTTGCTATTTTAATGTAGCTATTTAACACTTACACGAGTGGGGCTTAAAATCTTCAGTTGCGTTTCAATTTCTCTTCTGAAGTTTTCTGTTTGGTTGGTTTTGGTTTTGTAAGCTTAGAAAATTCCCTATGGAACCTCACATCAAATTCCAGTCACAGCTGTTAACTTCACGGGCTCTTACCAACCTCATGACTTTCTTGGTACAAAGACCAGAAAGGAAGAAAACTTTCAAGAACAGGTAACACATTAAATGCATGTATCAAAACATAATCTTTAACAATAATATTTTCACTTTTAACTTAAAAACATGAACACAAAACACACTAATTTTGATATCGATTAGCCTCTAGTCAGTCCAACTACATATGTTTCTGCCATAGCTTAGAGTTTTATGTAACTTTTTGATTGCATTAGTTAGAAACATTCTCAGAAACAACAGTTTTGTTAGTGCTTCTCTTAGCTGGTATGTCTAATATTAATTAATTGATAATCAAGAGAAAGCAGGAAGGCATCACACAGACCTTAATGTTTTCTTTAAATATCTTAAGTTCATCAGTACTTTAATTCACTGGTACTAATGACTTTTGCTATTATAATAGCAACTCTTTGCATTACAGTGGTATTAACGAATGCAGAAGTGGTATTTCTGCACCATTTTCAGCACATACAGCAATGGGACTACAAGTCTCACAGATGTTTTCCTTCCCTTTCAGGCCCAGTAGAACCATTCTACAAACTATAGCTCATACCAATTTATGCACACAGCCGCTGCAATAAATGTTCTTATTGCCAGCCTTGTATTTTCAGGCAGGAAAGTTGTTTTGTTTTTTATTCCAATATTCATGTAGCTTTTCCAGAAAGGAACTTTCACAAACAATCTTCAGTCAGTTCAAGTCGTTTCATACCTCATTGAAGTTAAATACCTACCCAGAAGTCTAGATGTTCCAAGAACACTGCAGTGATACAAGAAACCACTTAGCATTCATGATCTTGTATTTCAAGCCCCTTTCTAATAGCACTGTTAGTGAATAACAAGCACATGCTTAACACATCTTAGTTTGTGGGGCATTTGCTTGGGTTGTTTTGTGTCAGAAAAGCAAAGCCACAAATCCATACTGAAATATTGAATGATACAAGCCTTAAACAAAAAGAAAAAAGTTTACAAAGTTGCACTTGTTTCAGCTATTTAAATTGCCCTATTACAAATACCTGTATATAATTAATTATCCCAGATGGACATCTACCTCAGTAAGTCTTAGCTAATAGCCTCGCATTATTCTTGTTTAAACATTTACCAGTGAAACCTGTGTACTTTACTCAACAGTGAATTATGATCCTTTTCAGAAATTACCCTTTTAAAACAAAAGCTATAATTGAACCTTAAGAGGAAAATCATGTAATGGAAATGTCCTTCAATTCCCTTTTAATTAACAGCACTGTGCGTAAATACAAGTTGAGCTGCTCACTTCCTCCAGACAATGCCTCTCAAAGTATAAGACATTATCTCCCAGAAAATCTCTACATTAAAGTGCCACTTCAGGCCACTTCTATCCTATTGTCTTCCCAGTTAGTTCATGGGACACCTGGCCTTTTTTCTTAAATTGATGGTTTTTGAGATAAACATTTTGAGCATCATCCTTTGGACAAGCAGACCTCTACATCCACACAAAGTCCAGAAGTCAGTTCATAGTAGCCTACAGCTCATCACTTGCAAGATCAGGTTGGAAGAGGCACAAGACAGGACACATGGGCTTCCAAATCAACTCTATCCAAACCTACTGAGCACACCAAGAGCTGCCTTTAGTCATGAACACAGTTCGGATCTTTTGCATTTTTAACCTTCATAGCACAAAAAAATACTCTGGAGTCCAAAAGATCTTTTGTTTGGCATAACAATGACATTAACCTGTAGAAATAAGGCATTCTCATTTTAGCTTTCAGCTGGCAAATGTTTATGGGCCTTTGACATGCATACTCACGTGAGCAGTCCTCTAGATTTGAGGCAGCACAGCGAGGTACCTACGTGAACGTATATACAAGTTCTCTTGTTAGCTGGATTGGAGGATTTGCTATTGATTCAGAGTTTATCATAAAACAAAATGTATAAATTCATACCAGTCACTGAAAAAGTTCCTAGAGATATGCAACAATTATTTGAGTTTAATAAACTTGTATTGAACTTTTACTTTCAAATATATATATTTTTAGATAGTCAATGACTAGAACCTTCATTTTAGCACTTAAATCAATTTAGTCCGTATTCTGCATTGCATGATGCAGTACAGCTCTGTACAGACAGTAACTGTACATCATTCAGCTTGCAGTACTATAGATCTACTGGATATGTTATTATCATTTACTCTTTCACACTAACAATGTTTCCCAAGCAGTTTTGTAGACTGCTACCCAAACTGCATTTTGGTGAACTAAATTGTTTATTTTTTCTTCATAAATAGTCAGGTGACTGCTAATTGTTGAACAGCTTTTAGGCCGATAATTGAGGGTATTGAAAAATGAACTAGTGAGGTTTATCTGAAGAAACTAACACACCACCTCTCCTAAATAACTAAGCTTCACATTTTTAGGAAAACAAATAGAATATTTGTAAAACAGAGCAGTAGTTTTTACCGCACCAGAGAATGCTTTCCCTGATGAAGATCTGAGAAATAGCAACAGATGACCACACGCCTGCCACCTCAGAGCACGTTTCTCTCTCACAGTGTCAGCAGTAAGGGCTGAGTACTGCAGCCAAAATGCCAACTAAGTTCCTGCATGTGCTGTTTCCCCAGCCTGCTCCCATTTTTTGGGGCCATACAGATTGCCCTTTGGGGATATCTGTTTTTTCCATTCACTAGACATGGTGGCTTTAGAATGGCATCCAGGTTGTTTGCTTGTGGCCCTTGAAGCTCGGTTTTCTCAGAGGCAACAGAAATAAGGGAATATGGCAGACATTCAAGTTCAGAAGCTGAAAAGGAAACAGCTTAATACAGTGAATAAGCCTTACAAAACACAACAAATATAGCATTTCACACAGTGATGTCATGAGAAAGTAAACACGGCTCTTACATAAACACCACAAACGGGACAGCCTTGTTTGAGACTTTTTAATATTCAGGAGACTAAGGACATATTAAAAAAAAGTGCAAGCATTCCACAGTAAAAAAATTGAACTCTTAGGCATTATAAGCAAAACGTCACTAGTATCACTAACAAGCGTATGTCAGGTCACTGTCATTTGAACAATGAAATGTTACTTCTTTCAAATCAAATGGCACCCTCAGACAAACATCTAATGCGAGCACCTCAGTGATAAGTGTTCTGGACAAAATACAATCCTGTAAAATTCTTAAGTATAACTTAATCAAGATACGTCTATACAGCACCTCTGTAAGATGAATAAAGTATGCAAAACACATTTCAAAATAAGTTCTAGGTTTCTGTAATTTATACAAATGGAAACAGAAGTTTAGTCCGTCTTTCTCTTTTTCCCTTTAGCAGGAGTTTTGGAGGAATGTTCATTTTCAGTGTTTGGTTCCCAGAGTGCATTTCTTACAAATCTAGAAGCAGCTCCTTTATTGAGTTTGGATGCCTTTTTCTTGTCTGCTATTTCTTTGACTTTGTTCATGTATGTTCTTATTCTCTCCTAGGAAAAAAAAAAAGTATATTTCACACCCTTCTCCCGAGATTGCTGCTAAAATAAAATCAATGAGCTCTCCATGCTGTACATTTCTATCAGTATAAAACCTACAATAATACCTTCTTTTAAATATATATACCAGGCTCTTTGCAAACTTGAGGTTTTCCCTTCAGCAGATTTTCCATCAAAGGTACCTATCATACTAATATTCGCATGACATTCACAGGAACATGAAGTCCTACAGAGTTGAAGACTCTGCACCTAATTTGTAGTGACACAAGAATTGTTCTTGCAGGCAATGTTAGAAAACAAAATACTGAACTCAATTTTGAATTTAGCCTCCATAAAGGTGGCAAAATAATATTTAGATACTTGACATATTTATGGACGAATTCTACTGTCTGACTACTCTCCACAGCATGACCAAGCAAATCCAAAAAGCATCTTACACAAAGATGTTACAACCATTAGATATGCAACTACACAGAAGTCTTGTGGTTAAGACCACAAAATGGTCAAGGGGGCTTATCAATGAACATATTTAAGGCAGCTTGATGAATTTCCAGCTGTACCAGAAGTTCCTTCTAGGACCATGGATAAGAAAAAAGTCTCTTTCTACTGGCATTCCATAAAGCAAAGGGATAGTTTCTTGCCATCTCAGCCCATGGCTTGGATTCAGCTCCAGCTAAATATACCTTCTCATTTATGTGCCTACTCATCCTCATCTACTTCTGCAATCAATAAACAAAATCACTTTAAGAAGGTAACTAAACCTCTCTGAGATGGGAATCATGCTCTGTTAAGTGCCTGCTTCTCTTCGCTGACTAGAGAGGATACTTACAGTAATCCTGTAAAATACAGAAAAAATTGCTTGATAGATTTCATGTCTACATATTTGGCCTAATACGTCCTTCAACTCTAGGGCCTTTAGCTGCTACTGTAACATGAAGAAACAACATTTTATATATATATATATATATGTGTGTGTGTGTGTGTGTATTTTATATATATATGTGTATATATATATATTTTTATATACACACACACACATATATAAATACTGATACTCAAACAATAAATGTGGATTAACAGAACATTTATGGATACTGCTAACTAGGTACATGTTGATATTATGTACCCCATGCATTTCTCACACAGCCATTGACAGCTTTTTGGATCTGGAACAAGTTACTAGACTTACACTAGAGAAGTGATTTTTCAGTTCTTCAGTGGCCATTATAAGCAACTGATTTGTCAAAAAGTTGGCCACTCTTTCCCTTTCAAAAACATGGCTTTAATGAGGAGAGCTTTACAAGGTCTGAAATCATGATAGACTGTAATATTTTTTGGTGACTGAGATGGCTAATGAGAACAGATGGCAAACCTACGTGTATCAACAGGGGAAAAAGGAGCTGGCAAATGTCAACGTGACAAAAGAAATGAACTCCGATAGCTTGAATGTGAGTTTAATTAATACAGTTTGAATCTCTGTGTATTCCCTGTATGTACACAAGAAGAGCAGTTCTGAAAACAAAACAATCATGACAAAGTGGTTTTTTATTCCCTTTCCACATGAATACGAACATCACAACGTTCTTGGAAGGAAGGAATGTGCATTCATTCACCTTGATACTTGGAAAAGAGAAGTGGATTAAAATCTAGCCTATAATAATTCACTTGTTCTTCGGAGTTAGAATGACTGGCAGTTGTGAAGTAAAATACCAGCATAAAACGTCCACAGCAGAAGAGATATAATTTATTTTTTAGTATTGCTAAATTAACACAATATTCAGACACTATATAATATAGGAGGAACAAGAAACTGACAGAAACCTCATGAAATATTAACTGATCCATTTTTTAATATGATACAGTCTAGACTACTACTGAAAACCTCACAAAATTAAAAATAGAAGTATTCTTGTTATTCAGGCTAGCTTTCCACATTTTTCAGTGCTGTCTCCCATTCCACTGGTTATGTAAGGATTACATTAAAGCTAAGTATTTTATGATTGCCCAGATTTAATATTTTCATTTATACGGGAATTAAAATGGGTGGCTATATGTTTTGATTTCTATTTCTTCTTCAGGCTAAATGATTTGATTTTTTAAGTCAGCAGAATTTTCAGGATAGCCAGCCTTCTATACTGTAGTCATGCATCTAAATGGAATATAACGACAAACCTAAAAGATTTATTATAGGTTGTAAATATGTCACTAATGCAGAATTACTGGACAATACACATACAACTGGTGCCAAAAAAGCTTTTAGCTTTGTTGCTGAAGTGGATTCTTTACTGCTGAGAAAATGAATTAATGGAGGACATGAAAGGGGGAGGGGGGCTCTTTCCCGTCTTTGCTAGTAAATCAACCACACTCTACTTTCAGAGTCATACAAAAGTAAGAAAAGGCGGCCTTAAGAGATTAACATGAATCCAAGTATTTATAAGAAAAAAATACCATACTGGAAGTTATAAATTATTATCAGACATGTAACATTTTTCCATTAAACAGATACAAGTGAAAAGCTGCTCTGTTCAGAATCCAATTCTTAAACAAAGGTGGAGAAAAAATGATACCGTTCATCTTCATATTCTTTTCTAACTTCAGGAGACTCTACAACTTTGCTTTAAAGAGTACTGTTTGGGACTAAAAATATTACCTTCTTAATTTAGAGAGCACAGCAGGGCATATGAACAGTTACAGAACACCATGTAGCATATGCATGTTATTATGGCAACGTATCCATTTTAAATATAGATAGAAACATTTTTTTTACTTCTATATGAGTTAACTCTCCTGGGCAAGTTCAGATATTGCAGTGCAGGCAGTGTAAGGATCTTACCAGTTCTTGTTTCACTGGATGTTCCTTTGGATTGATTCCCTGAGTAGCCAAGTATACTACAAGAAAAAAACATGGGTTTTTTGAAACTGAAGGCTGTCATGAATAAGGACCTCATCAATCAGTCACATAGGAAAACTGTAGTTTCCACATAAAACCATTAATAAGAATTGGAGTTAACTGTGTTGTTAAGTATCTGACAAACTATTATAATCAAATCTTGCAGTTAAAAAAAAGAAAATAAAAAAATAATCTAATATGGTTTAACTTTCTGTCCTTACAAGGACAGAAAAGGTTGCCATAAGAAAACAGAAAGAAACACCCTCGTGCCTGTACAAAGTCAATTTTTGTAAATATGAATTTGTGATTTGGAGTTTCAACATCATCTACCCTACAGATGACAATAATTTGGGTCCCCGGGGTAACTGCAAGTTTCTAATTATTTAGCTATGAAATATGATTATTTAATGTTTGCAGCTGTCTAGAAGGTGTTCAAATGGCAATCATAAATACTTTTTCCTCCTACCCCATACTTACCCCAGAACATTGAATTTAATGTGTATACCGAAACCAAATCCAGCTTTGCTTGCTCAAGAGGGTCTAACTAGAATGAAAAAAACCCAAACATTTTAGTAACATGCATATTTTATAATTGTGAATGTATTCATAAAAAATACACACTGAGCAAGCACATCTTTGCACCGCAAGTTCACTGAGACCATGTCTATGCCTGTTTCCATGCCACCCCAGAATAATTCTCTCCTCTGCAAGCATTCATGGCATTTTCCCCCTCTGATGTTAAATGCCAAAAGCACAAAAATCTTTTGATGTGTAGCTCTTAGACTACTTTCCCATAGTCAGAAATAAGTCCCTATTTTTCAACAGAAATTCAATTTAAAACAGTTGTTGCTATCAATGGAAGGAAAAAAAACCCACAAACCTTAAGATTGCTGAAGCTCAAATGTAAGTATATTATGCTACAGACAATCAATTAACATTAAAACTACACATGGTAGACTGCATGTTCAACGCATGGTGGAATACTTAGGGCTGCAAAGCAAAGGAAGAATAAAGGTAATGAGGTTTTGAGGTTTTTTTCCTTTGACTGTCAAAGTCAATTTATTATTTTAGCCCTATAGGATTTCCAGAAACTCTGATAACATCATTGTACAGCTCACTAGTTCTAACATGGATACTGTCAAAAGATCGCTGTTGTCAAGACTGTTTTCTTCATAATTTATTTGTGTTAGAAATCCTCAGAGGATAAAAGAGTTGCCTCGTGTGCTGGCTTTTTCTTGCCCTAAAGAAAAAAAATTACATGCTAGGCTTTGAATGTTAAAAGATGGAGAGCTTTGGGTGAAGTCTCCAGGCAGTACCTTGCTCTGTCTGTATGCCCTGAAAAAAAAACCCACATTTTACAGACTTTTGCTTATAACATAGCTAGAGGAGACAGCTCAGTTTTTCAAGCACCAGGTTCTGCAAGTCTAGACTTCCAGAATCAGATCAATTCTCACTCAGTCAATTCACCTTTATATCCTTCTGGGTATACCAAGTTCCATCAAGTTTGTTGCGAAAAGGTCTCAGACAAAAATGTGAGTGACCTCTCCATTATGAAAGAGCATCAGCATGCACTGCAAAGAAGGTCAGCAATAACCTATAATATCCTCTGCCTAAAGGACTCGCTGGTAGGATCATCACTTTCCAGCTTGGAAGAGCATATATTTCATTGTTTAGTTTGTAAGACCATCTGGATATCTTAGAAATAGAAGAATTTCAAATATTAGGCACCAAGGGTAGGAAGCATCCTATTTGTTATTTCTCTGTGCAGTGGCTAGACTAACAGACCCTTTTATTTCAGCTCCTGTTCCCAGGTGTTCTTGTATTAATACCAAAAAGGTTGTCAAAAAGAAGATTATTTACCTTTTGGAGAAGCTCACTCCTGGAAACTGACATCATTGTCTTCAGCATCTCATCTACAGAACCAAGAGATTTTTCAAATGCTGCAAGGTAATCATGAATTTCAGTGGGGTATTCTTCCATATTAATATCATCTTCTGACATTTCCATCTGGAAAGAGGAAACAAAACTAATAATGCTTTTCATTAAGTCCCTAAAGAGTCAAAAGGCTGTATTTTACAATACAAAGTGTTAGCATTCATTCATTAAACATTATAAGAAATGCCTAGTTCTGAAGAGTTCTAGCAGGTGATGTCAATAGTGACACAGTTAAAGGTCCTGTCATTTCAGGAATATCTCCTAACTGCTGTGCGAAATGGCATGAAGGAGCATTACAAATGACATGATTGTAGTACCTATTCTTGTCACAGTCCCGAAACAGTATTTTGCTTTTATGGTCTGTGATAGAAAGAAATTATTTGCGTGTTTAAAAGAAATGCTCTATAAATCACAGTGTACAAAGAGCTACATCAAGCAACAGGCAGGACACTAGGAAAAAAAAATAAAAAGGAATACGGCTTCAGCCTCTCTTACGAACAGACGTTACTTCAGCTTTAAAGCAGTTATGCAGCATCAGTTGTGTCAGGATCAGTTACATCTTCCAATGCTAAATTCAGGAGTTGTTCCAAGAAATTCTTCTTGTGAACCCTGTATCCAGTTTTCTGAATTCCCTATGGGGTATTATAATCTGCCGATATAACTCTACCAATAACAAAGCCAGGCTGATTTGGGGATTTTGGAATACTCTGGAAAACTTGTAGAGACATCTATGCACAGCAACTGTGTGACAAGCAAAGATGTGGAAAATCCCAAAGCACTCATTTTTTGATCCCAGCATTGATGGTAACACAGCATGGCTACTACAGAGCCTTCTGGCTGCTGGCTTACAATTGGAATATTTACTTCCCCTCAGACCTTAAATCACACATTATCTCAGGGAGTTCACTTTACTTAAAGCTGTGCTATTTTCTACAACTTCTACTGATCAAGCAACAACCTTCTGAACATTAAAGAAGAGAACAAACATATAATTTTTTTTGCCCATTTGGTGAGCTCCATCAAGAACAATGGAAGCACCTGGACCACTGCAGTCCTTCCTACTTAGAATCAGTATGATAATCCCACCACACACGCTGAGTATGGAGGGCAGGAGCCTAAATTGGAGAAAATACACTTTGAAAATCTAAGAACACCAAGCCACACAGCCCATGCAAACAGCAAGGAAACAGCAAACAGCTGTCACATCACTGCTGTTTGTTTTAGATAAAGATTTGATCTTTCCCTTTTCCTGGCAAGAGCGTAGTATGTGTGAGAGAGGTTTCTTTTATTTATATTGTCTCCTAGAGGTCAAAAAGGAGGAAGATTGGGAGGAAAAACAAGCGTGGAGCTACTCAAGCTTGTCTGCAACTCCAGTTTCAACCACACCAGCATGATTCCAGAAATATTATCAGCCAGTCAACAAGCCCAGTCTCACTGCTGTTGTTTGCAAGGTTTATAATTATAATCCTACTCTGCTGCATGACTTTTCAGCCTTGTCAGGGCTGGTTTTCAGATTGAGTACAGAATCACGATGCTAACAATGACATGTTGAAGGTCTCCTCGCTGCCCCAGCATGTAACACATGTGTAAATACCATTTCCGTCAGCTGCAGAAGACCTAAACAAGAAAGCTGAGCTGGACCTACAAGATGCTCCCCACAGAAAGACAAAATACCAATACAATTATTTCTGCCATTTATGATCACACTGTTTATGCTTGGTTCTGTCCTGGCCATTTGCATTACAATCACCCTTCTTAGGTTGATTAAAAGAGTCCAGCAACAATGTTTGTTGATAACTTATAGTCATATAATACAGCATAAAAAAATACTCAAAGCTAGAGAAGAAACTAGATTTTTCCAGGTGTTAATACAGTTAAACTTGATTAGAAGGTGTCTGTCAATGCACATTTACTATACTTACACATACAGGGAGAGACATGTAATCCAATCCAACAATCATCTGTGGAGTTTAACATCACTACAAAACATACTATGGTCTTAATTTGATGGACATGCCTGAACATAGTGATAAATTACAGTTTTTCTCTCTCCCTTTATTAGGGTATCATCCAGCACCATAAACTGCAGGAAAAACAAAACACTACCACCAAACTCCTGTGGCAGGAATGTATTATCAATGAAAACTTAACTCGAGCTATTTTACAGCAGTTGCAAGGATAAACAGGCACTAGAGTATATATATGATATTCTTTCCAATATCCCCAAGCTAGACCTTAAAGAATGAGGCAGAGGAAGAATAGGAAGACAGAAGGAAAGATAGAAAAATATATTTTGGACTGTATTTTTTATGATAGCTGTCTCATGAACCAGAAAGAATTCAGTTTGCCCTTGTAAATACCTGACAAATATTTACCTGACACTCTCAATTAGGAAGGAAAGGGAAAAAAAATGCATCAGCCCTCAATGGAACAAGGCTGCACATGAGCCCATGCACACTACCCTTCATTGCTAAGTCCACTCCTTCTGCCCAGGGAACGGGAGGAATTTGTTGAACTTGTGTTTTCTGTTCATTTCAACAGGAACTAGCAAGTTCCTACTCCTGCTGCGTGGTGACCTCTCTCTTTTCATTAGCCTGTTGTTTCAGCCTCACTGGTCTCTAGGCAGGATATGTTACAGTGCTGGCACATGCCAACAATAAGGCAGCACTCAAGGGACTAAAATAGTTTTGATAACATTAAATCAACAAGAACAAACACTACATTAGAAAACATACACCAGAAACTCCACAAAATTGTTTCTGCCAAAATCAACACACAGACTATACAGTCACACCTGCGCTTCTCGACAAAGACAAGGATGGGAGGAACTAAGACGACATCAGTGACTCTCCAAACATACCCAGAGGCCTCAGTGGTTACGTTTCAGTTATTAAACCACAAACGAGATTTCCCTCAAAGTTTTACAAGTGTTTCTCTATATGTTTTGAACAAGCAGAAATTTAATTCGGAAATTTACTTGGCACAGAGTTCCTGCTTGAAAAATCAAGGACAGTACAAATATTCAGAGAAGAGAAGTTATGAAAATACTTGCTGGGTAAGCATATTAGTAATGGGGAAATCTCAGGGAAATAAGGATAAGACAGCATTTTCATTATCAAGTGTTAAAATGTAATATCTAATTGTGTGCGTGATGATAATACTTTATAAGATCATTTTGAGAATGCAAAGGAAAGTTCACAAGCCATAAACATAAAATAGAAAAGGCCTACTTTGATTAAGAACACTGAGGCAAACAAATGGTGATGAAAAATGTGGTATGACTTCATAACATCAGTCTACCAGGAACAACTTTCCCTTTTAACCCTGAGCTCAAAAACTGCTGTATAGTTTTTGGGAAAACAGCATTAAAAGAAATATATTTGAGGAAGAAAAGGACTTTAAATCACAAAAGTAAACCACTTTAATGAGAAAACTTATTCACTGCATTTAAGTCTGATCAAAAATTGTCTTATAAAATTGGTTTCCACAGCTAGTAATTCTTATTTCTTCAGAAACATGACTACATTTATATAAACTTCTGCTTAGAAAACAAGGAACACCTTTGGACTGTATTTTTTATGATAGCTGGAACACCTTGTTGATAGCAAGGAACACCTTGTTTTCTCTCCAGCCAGCATAGTATAAACCAGAGCAAGTAATACCTTCAACCTGCAAAAAGGGAAAAGAGGAAAATATCGGACATTATGAACCACAGAAAAGACACGAATGTGAAAAGGTGAAAGCAAGAGAAAATACATAATTTTATGCAATTTGTGTAAAAAAGACTAAATAGGTGGACATCAGGAGCAGTTTGCCATAGTGCTCATGTGGCTATTGATCTAAGATCCAACCAAGTTAAATTCCTTATTAAGGAAGTTTAAGTAAAAATGAACAAAACACAGGTGGTTGTGGATGACACCACTGGCAAAATAGTCCATCTTCTCATTTCTCTTTTGGCAGAATAAAGAGAACTCTGCAGACTCCTTTCAAGAAAAGCACACCCACGACTGGCAGACAAAGGTAAGAAAAGGAAAATGGGAAACTGCACACAATTTGCAGGCGGCTTTTATGAATAATATTTGAATATAACTGGTGCTTTAACACAAGCCTTAGAAAGTAATTGCCAGCTGGCTTAAAAAGCAAAACCAAACCTCCCTTCCTACCTGCTCCCACAGCAAAACTGCATCTGTCATATTGAAAGATATAAACTCTAATTAGGCCCTGGGTACCTCTATGAGAGATTTTGCTGAAGATGCATGATGAAAGCAATGGAAGCTACATGCATATATCAACATGGCAATAGGAATCCCCAAAAGACAGAATTAAAAATGCTAAGTGTTAGTGTCAGGCACGTGGTTTTCCATTGAAATTAAAACTGCCAGGTTCAGGATAAAAATGGTGTATTTGAAACATTTTGTAACATGCAAACAGAAGACAAACATAATTCAGCATCTTCTGCTTAATACTGCAATTTATTTCACACTTCATGTTAATTCATATCTATTTCTTAAGCACTAGGCGGCCTTCTCTTCATACTGAGCTCAGACCTTTTATTTTATATTTCATTTGAGGGACCTGGACAAGAAGCTCAAGAAGTGGGCCCATGTGAACCTCATAAGGTTCAACAAGATCAGGTGCAAGGTCCTGCACCTGGGTCAGGGCAAACCCCAGTATCAATACAGGCTGGTGATGAAGGGATGGAGAGCAGCCCTGCAGAGGACTTGGGGGTGCTGGTGGATGAAAGATGGGACAGGAGCCAGCAATGTGCGCTTGCAGCCCAGAAGGCCAATTTTATCTTGGGCCGCACCAAAAGGAGCGTGGCCAGAAGATCAAGGGAGGTGATTCTGCCCCTCTGCTCTGCTCTGGTGAGACCCACCTGGAGTCCTGTGTCCAGCTCTGGTTCCTCAGCACAGGACAGACATGGACCTGTTGCAGAGGGGCCAGAGGAGCCACAGAAATGATCAGAGGCTGGAGCAGCTCTGCTGTGAGGACAGGCTGAGAGAGTTGGGGTTGTTCAGCCTGGAGAAGGGAAGGCTCCAGGGAGATCTTATTGTGGCCTTTCAGTATTTAAAAGGGGCCTGTAAGAAAGATGGGGACAGACTTTTTTACCAGGGCCTGTTATGACAGGACAAGGAATGATGGGTTTAAACTGAAGGGGTGGAGATTCAGGCCAGACATAAGGAAGACATTTTTTACACTGCAGGTGGTGAAACACTGTCACAGGTTGCCCACAGAGGTGGTGGATGCCCCATCCCTGGAGACATCCCAGGCCAGGCTGGACGGGGCTCTGAGCAACCTGATCTGGTGAAGATGTCCCTGCTCATGGCAGGGGTTGGACTAGCTGAGCTTTGAAGGTCCCTTCCAACCCAAACCCTTTCCCAGCTGTCTCACACCTGTGGGCAGAGAGCTCAGGCACAGTCCTTGGCTCCCAGACAACAATTAAAAAGCATGAACTCTGTTCCAGGCTGTTATTCTCTTGTTCTCAAACTAAATTCAAACAACAACCGCGCTAGCTACAAAAAAGAAAAACTTCTACCTGCATGAAGGTAAATTAACTCACTTTCAGTCAAACCAGCACAGCCTACCATGAAATACCAAGTATGCACCAACAGGCTTATCTTGATCCCCTTAAACATATCCCAGCTCAAGCCATGGTAGTTACCCAATGCACAATTTGCACTACATTACAAATGCACAATAACCAAGCAACCATTTTTAACCCTGCCTTGAAAGCTAAGCTCCAGATAACATCTCAACCTGCACAGAACCCGACAGAACAGCTGACAGCCAGCAGGCTCTTGCTGATGTCACCGAGATAAAGTCTCTCGAGCCTCAAAGGATTTGCAAAGTTTATTCTGATCTGTCTTAAAAGTAGATTAAAATTTAAGGGGAGGGAATAATATTTTCGAGGCGCACTTCAGCCCATGGTGGATGTCACATGAGAAAACAGGTATCTCAGCTTGGCTTAACTCATATTCACTGCAGCCCCATCTATATCCACACAAACCAGCTTTGATATAAACCTTCAACTTGATCTGCATGGTTTGTAAAACATTTTTCTTCTCTCTGTGCAGTGTAATCAGCTGTCCTAGGTTCCATGTCTTTGATGACATAGTAATTCCCTCTTCTGAAGAAATCCAATATACCCTGGCTCTGTTCAGCTCCAACCCATCAATATACCCATCCTGAAGTACAATAATAAAACCAACTTTCTTTAGATATGTCCAGAACAATCCTTGGTGAGAGGTTTCCATAAAAGCTCTCACACTCAGACTATGCTAGCACAGCTGAGTTCACGACTGAGGCTTGAAAGTGATATTAAATTTGAATGTCTAAACTGGTCTTTAAAACACAGACTTTTGGTTCCACTGAACCTAGCAAAATACTGTCTCCTTGCATAAAACAGTTTACACATTGTAGAAGTGCATGAAACTCAGGATCTTCCCTCTATTGCTGTGGGTTTTTGTTGGTGACAGCAACTGAGTACTTCTGTCCCACCAAATTTTCAGTGATTGGGAAATAACCTGTCTCTGATCTTTAGCTAATGTATGCTCTAAACCATGGAATTTACTACCTCTTATAAAATTTGCTGCCACCCTTTACTAGTATCAGCACCATGAATATCCAGAATTAAATCCAACAAGTCTTTTAATCCTTTTAAACTGCTGAGCTCTTTTGTTTCCTTTAGCCACTAGCTCCGCAATGCATGAAAAAGTACTTCCTCTTATCAAAATTCGATTTCCTGTATTTACACTTCATGCAGTACCTTTCTCTACTGTTTAGAAGAGCAACCCCAATCTATTTTTGGCTGCTCATTATTTGCCTGTGCTAACAAGGCTATGTTCAACTATTAAAAGCATATTTACCCATCTTCTGGTTGAACATAACACAGTAACTATGGGATGTTGTGTTCTAAGCATTGATCTTATTGATGCAGGAGAAAAAGAGCAAAAGTCTTTTCTACCTGTCCCCTAAATAGAATTTAACAGCTGATAACCTAACAAAGAGGAGACCAACTACTATCAGCAAAGAAATGGGACGCGCAAAATCACAGAAGTGAGTAACACGGAAAACTCATTTGGGGACATGGAGTTTTCACAGGGATTGAAATAGATTAAATAAAACATTGTAGGATGGAGAACAGAGAGGCACTCTGGCCTGGCACAGGAAGAAAGGGTCTGGCAGTAACCACAGCCTGACATGGAAGGGAGAACAAATAACCAGAATAGAAGAAGCCAGGAAAGAGGAACCCAAGCAATTTCTCAGCACAGAACAATTGAGTTTACACAGAAGAGCAAGTGTGGGGAACACTGCCTGTGTGAAGAGGTAACTCCATGTGGTACATATGCCGAGGCCCAGCAGAATGCGTCATGGCAAGACGGCATGAAGAGCGGAGAAAAGCAAATAGTTACAGTGAACAAAGAGTCTGCAACCTCAAAGCTTTCACAGTATGCAATCGCATCCCCTTGGCATCATCTCTAAAGCTAACAATATCAAGCTTCACTCTCATTGTTACCCCTCACCCAGTCATCTTTGTTTCTTCTTTCTGTGCTGCTCCTTCCAGCTCCAGTTCTGCAATATCCACTGGAGCTGTGGTGACCAGTGTCACTCCAGTGCACTGATTTCTTTAACAGAATTGACATTTTTCCTCAGTTCACCATTTAATTCCATATACATCCTACAGTTTTCTACTGCTGCCATTAAAAACAAACAATCTTTACTAAATGCTGGCAGTCCATACGAGAAGCAGACCAGCTGTGCACGGATGAAGAATTGATTCTAAAAACCTTAAACCACTTCAAAGAGAAATGTGCTTATCAGAAAGGTTTCTGTGAGTGCTGCACTGTATTTCTGATAGGAAGCCAAAGAATTCTAACAATCACTTTCAAGTTTCTCCTGTTCTGGGGGTACAGCCTTGTGTTAAGTACTTTTCAATTTCTTTAGTAAGGGTCATACTGCCACAGGACTACCAATATCCAAGTAGGTTAGACTGGAAGTGTTCTTTTATATTTTTTAAACTAAAAAAATGTGCCAAACACTTTTCAATTTTGATTTATTTTACAATCAAGTCTTTCAATTTTTGTCTCAAAAATGTGACCTTTTAATTAGCATAATCTAAAGTTTAATTTGCACGTCAAAGTCTCCCCTAAGTTGCTAACATTAACTAAGCTTGCAGTCACAACGCTGTGACAAAGCGTAAGGAAGGGAATGTCTTTGCTTTTGCAGCAACATGAAAGAATCGTAACCAGATCTACTTTATTACAAAGTACGTGACCTTAGTAATTTTAAGTATCAGCTGTCCTTCTGTAACAGGAAAAGAGTGCTGCTGAACTGTTTAACCAGGCTGCCCAAGGAAGTGGCCGAGTCGCCACCCCTGGAAGTGTTAAAAGCCCCTTGTGGATGAGGGACATGGTTTAGAGCTGGACTCGGCCTTAAAGGTTTTTTCCAACCAAAACAATTCTCTGATTCTGTGACCTGTACATAAAAATTGAATCTTGTATTTGAAAACTGCATTTATGCTCACTAACAAAATCGGTATTGCACACAACTTAACCCTCGGTTCTGGGAAGTTATGGCGGAGTGTCCACTCATTCTGGACAGTGACAACAGAAAAACTTGGACTGTTTAACATTGACTTACAGCTCCCCTAGAAGCCTAATTTAGCTCTTAGGCCACACACAGAATCACAGAATGGCTGGGGTTGGAAGGGACCTCTGGAGATGATCCAGACCAACCCACCTGCTAAAGCTGCTTCACCAGAGCAGATCACACAGGAATGTGTCCAGGTGGGTTTGAATGTCTCCAGAGAAGGAGACTCCACAGCCTCTCTGGGCAGCCTGTTCCAGGGCTCTGGCACCTCAAAGTGAAGAAGTTTCTCCTCATATTCAGATGGAACCTCCTGTGTTTCAGTCTGTGCCCGTTGCCCCTCATCCTGTCATTGTGCACCACTGAAGAGTCTGGTCCATTCCCCTGACACCCACCCTTGAGATATTTATCAACATCGATGAGATCCCCTCTCAGCTTCTCCAGGCTGAACAGCCCCAGCTCTCTCGGTCTCTCCTCATAAGATGCTCCAGACCCCTCACCATCTTTGCAACCCTCCGCTGGACTCCCTTCAGTAATTCCTTGTCCACTTCCCCGTTTCCAAACGCCTCTGGAAGCCCCTGAAGCCCCACGGGCGAGCTGACTGCGTGGAGAACACCCAACCACAGACCAGAGACCACAGGCCCCCGGCCCCCGCCGCCCTGAGCCGTACCACTCAGCGGCGGGGAGGGGGAGGCAAAGTGGGCGAGCCCATCTCGGGGTGAGGACACGGGAGAGGCGAGGAGGGCCGCTCTTACCTCCGGGCGGCCACGCGTGGGGCTGGGGAGAGCGACGAGGTGGGTGGAGCCTCCTCCGGCGCGCAAAGGTGACGTCATGACCAGGGCGCCTGGGAACGAGCGGCGGTGGTTGCCCCACGGGTGTCCGCTGCGGTGTTGCGTCCCTGTTTGTAACAACCCGCCTCCGGAACGCTCCCCCGCCCTCCCCGTGCTGCGGGTGTCCACCGCGTGGGGCCGGGCGCCGGTGACGTGCCGGGTGGTGACAGCGACTTCCGTCCGTCACAGACAGAATGGGGCTGAAAAGGCGCTTTTTAGCGGCCGGCTCGTGTAGGTTGAGGAAGCATCAAACAGCCGGCGAGTCTCCGGCTGCTCCCAAACACCGCCAGTGGCTTCCTGGGAAAAAAAGGAGGCACGAACTGGTTTGAGAGACGGTCCCTCACCGCCAGAGGCGCCGTGTTGACACGGGGACATCCCCCGGTGGGGACATCCCCTCTGATGACGTCACACAGCTTCGCCTCACCCTCGAACGCTCGCTGGTTTCTAGTAGCGTTGTTGGTTGTGATTTTCTCTGTGTTTCTCCTCAAGAAAGCTGCTCAGGTTTGGGCCCCTCACTGCAGGAAAGACATTGAGGTGCTGAAGAGAGTTCAGAGAAGGACAACGAGGCTGGTGAGGGGTCTGGAGCACAAGTGTGATGAGGAGCAGCTGAGAGACCTGGGGCTGTTCAGCCTGCAGAAAAGGAGGCTGAGGGGGGACCTTATCACTGTCTGCAACTACCTGAAAGGAGGTTGTAGCATGGAGGGGGTTGGTCTCTTCTCACAAGTAGCAAGTGATAGGATGAGAGGAAATGGCCTCAAGTTGCACCAGGGAAGGTTCAGACTGGATATTAGGAAACATTTCTTCACGGAAAGGCTTGTCAGGCATTGGTGGTGGAGTCACCATCCCTGGAGGTGTTTAAAAGGCATGTGGATGAGGTTCTTAGGGACATGGTTTAGTGCCAGAGTGAGGTTATGGTTGGACTCAATGATCTTGAGGGTCTCTTCAAACCAAAATGAATCTACGATTCTGTGATTCTACAAATATTTCTGTACTGTGAGATCTTGCTGCCTAGGAGATTGTCCAAGCACATCTGTGGCTCCCAGAGACAAGGTCTGCTTTTTACAGATTTCCACTCTGATAAATAGTACAGCAGAAGTGAGTATCCATATCAAAAGTATTATCATTACTAGCCAACAACCTCTTCTGCCTCCTTTCTGTTCACAGTCTCATCTGAAGCTTATTGTAACTCAAGCCTGCAGCCTGTCCCCTCCAGGGCAGATTAGGATCACTGGAATCCTTCAGCATGGTTGGAGAAGTCCTGTTCTCAACTCTAGGTTACGCAGGAGTGTGTGTGGCTGATGAAGTCGTGGCTGGTTGCCTGAAGGGAGTGTGCTGAGCTGGCTTAGTCAGCATCAGGGTTTCTCGAGGAAAACAGATCCAGCCTGGAGAAGGACAAGGTCAAGGCTGAGGAAGGTAGAAAAGTGTATTCATAGGGGGACCAGGATTAGAAGGTCAGGGTCCAGCTTCAGTTAATTTCTCTGTGCCTTCAATGCAATTTAAAATATTGCAAAAGTGAGCTTCCTTTTAATAAGTTGGTTTACACCGAAGTGGTCTAGTATGTCTTCTTTAATTAAATCAGTATGAATTGCAAATGAGTCTTCTCGCTACCACAGTTGGAAGCATATCTAAAGATCTTCATGTGGAGGAGTTACTTGTTTATATCTTGTCATTTCCTTTTCCTCCAGGACATTTAGGGGTTTAGGTTTTCAGTTTCAACCAAAAGTGGCTGAAAAAGCAATACAAATATTTTTTTTAATAAGAGTATTTATGAAAACAGCAAACACTGCCGTTCTTCAAGAGCCTTTCTGCTGTTTGTGGGACATGCATATGGATAGTAGAACCACTAGGGCAGGGAATGGCATCCCTACTGTCTGTTAGTATTTTAGCGTAATATGTTTCATTGAATTTTCATAACTGGTTCTTATTTTCAAAAAACACAATTATTTCATCTTGATCATCTTTTAGTACAGCTACAGAATTATACACTGTAGGTAAAAGTGAATTTAGGAGAGTGGGTTTTTTATATATAAAATTCAGAAATACAGTAGTCTGAAGGGTAGCAGTGAAACAGCAAGACCCGCACTCCTACATAAAATAATACTTTGTATGTCCAGTGTGCCACGTGTCTACAGGACCTTAAAACACTTTACGTAGTTCATTCTTACTCCAGTATTCACATACCACAGGTAGGGAAATACAGAGAGGGAAGTTGATTGATAGACTAATTGATTTACCAAACGTTAGGTAGGAAGTTTCTGCCAAGGTCCTATTTCCTAAACCCCGTATTTTGTTTCAATTACAAGATCAAAGGAAAATGCAACACGTGCTGATCAATGTTCAGATTCAACCAGCTCTGTTTGTAGAAGATTGTAACCACATATTAATGTGGTACAGGTTGCACTCAGAGTATTTCATGATCATGCAGTGTGGCTCTGTCTCCTTCTAGTGGTTTATATTTATTATAGATTTGCTGCTGGCTCCAAACTACTAAGATTTATACTTCAGTTAACTGGAGTTCCTCTACTCAGTGCCACAGGTCTTGGAATTCTTGAGGCAGTTCACTCAAAGGATTACTAGGTATATAAGCATTTATTTTCTGCTTCAAATAGCTGTGTTGCTTGTTTGATTTACAAGGGGAGAGAGTGAGGAGTTAAGGCATTTATCCCAGCCAAAATCTGATATAATTCAACTAGTTTATGTTGGTGCCACTCTGAAAATATATTATGATTTTATATATGGATATCTATACAAAAATTTATCCAAGAAAAGCTGTACTGCCATCTGGTACTAAATGGAAGCCATTTCATTTGAGAGGCCTATGAATGATTATTGATTTTTCTCTATAATTCCCAAAACAACAGAAAACAATCCTGAATATTTTCTCCGAAGTAGTCAAGATGACAGACATCTTTAATATAATTACTCCTTTATTATGATGTATCTGTTTCATTGCATATAGTATATATTGACTCCTGTGGAATCAGTGTTCTTTGCAGAGTAGACATGGAGCCCCAATCCTGTAGCCTTGACCTCACTGGAAAGCTTCTGCTTACAGCCTGGGCCATGCAAAGCACCACAGCTTGACGTGCAGACCAGCTGGGACACCTCCAACTCCCAGAACCAATGCCACTGCAAAAGCTTTTGGAGATGCTCACATAGAAGACAAGATAAATAAATAAAAAAATAGGCTAGATTCTTCTGCTGTGAATCTGGTGTGAATACAAAGAAGGATGTGAAAAGCGACTTGCAACAAAAGGGTTAATGAATCATTGGCAGAATGAAAATCCAGGTGCTAAAATCAGACTAAAAGCAAAAGGTGGTTGTAATAAGCTTTATAGTCATCCTAAGGGAGAAAATAAAGCAATAGAATTGCTTTGTCTGCAAGTCCAGCTTCTTCTGACACTCATCGCTCTTCTTGGCCTCTTAATGTGAGCTTTAATGAAAGCGGCAGAGATACTTCATTAAATAATTCAACCTTTCTAAGTAGACACTTCCATCAGGTGTTCACCATAAGCCCTTTCTAGCAATTACTGGAAAACCAGGACATCCGAACAGAGAATATTCCCTTTTATTCTGTCAGACTCTCTTAAACCTCTAGAGATCCAGCAGCCATGCTGAAAATGCTAAGCCAATGCAGACTTAGGTGAGATTAAGTGAGCGAGAGTACAGCTACACTGCATTGAAAGTGAACTGAGAAATGTGGTGTTACCTCTGGTCAGCCTCTAGCATGCGTTCAAAATGTGTTTGTCCAAACTTGCACAACATCATGTTTTAAACTATTTTAAGAGTGAGTTAGTCTGCCCCTGTATTACCTGAACTGTGGACCATTGCACGACCATTTCGTTAATTTCATTTCAGTTCAGTTCCTAGCCTAGCATGTTTAAAGTAAAAATGTGGCCAAAGTCATTAAAAAGTCGAGTATGAGACGGTACCTTTTAAAATCCCAGGTCGGAGTGAGCAGACAGCATTAGGAGATGCTAGTATGTGTTGTATGCTTGTGTCTGAAGGGCCTTAATCACGTTGGGGATTTCTGGGACAGGGATTTTGTGATTGTGGGGCCTGTTTTTTCACAGTTTAATCTAATGAATTTGCAATCTGGTTTATCGGCAGACCGGCAAGTTACCAGAAGAGGGTGTAGTAGGAGCAAGCTGAAGCATGAACATCCGTCTGCTCACTAGTACCTGCCTGCGTGCACTCGCCGCTCAGTGGAAGAGGGGTGGGTACCCGATGTTTTCTCTGGCATATCAGAAGACAAATACTTGCAAAAGTACGGTTACAGGCAGCTGCCTGGCTCAATAGCATGTTTATGGTAACTGACATCTCTGCCTATTCAACAGAGATTAGACATGTGGAGGGAGCGGGGAGGCAGGGCAGGAGTAGAGAATTTACTGTGATTTATTACAAGGCGAATGGTGTGTCCAGGAAGAGAGCCCAAGATACCCAGGTTTGTGCACCAGCCACTAGATAGGGTAAGAAGGGGAACAGCCTTGATGTTAACCCATAGGATTGTCGCCCACCTTCAGGAACTAAAAAAACTGTAGCATTGGCAGGACACTGAAAAAGAAGTGCAACCTACAATATTTTCAGTGTTGTGATACAGTTTGCTGGACCTGGGGACAGCGTATGTGGCAATTAAACCCAGGTGAACTTAGACTTACCTTTCAGTTAAAACACTCTGGAAATGTCTTTTTTTTTTGTCTGTACTAAAATTAAATTAGAATGACTTTAAACCTACTAAACACAGACTCCTTTTCCTTTTTAAAACATAACATTTCTAGTCAAAATACAGATGTAAAAGTACATGGAAAGAAGGAAACTGAGCTTAATATAACTTTATTTTAGGGAGGAAAAATAATATAATTCAATAAAACTAGCTTAAACCCTCTGATTAAAGCTTTTTTGACATAGCAGATAGGGAGGATGAGATCTACACTGAGATTAAGATAGTTAGTACAGATCAAAAGAGCTTGTGTTCATGCCAGCTAGATTAAATGACAGGATGTGGTGAAGTGCTGGGTACCATATCCGGTTACTTTACATACAAAGCTGTATTTGCTGGATGTAGATATATCTATTAGGTTATATGCATTTGTATATGGATACTGTATAAATAAATTGAAAGCAATCTACCATGTGTAGAGAATTTGTTCTGATATTGTTCTAAGATTGCATTTCTTCCAATTAGTATGTAAAGTTGTAGGTTTTTTATAGCTGTCTCGCCCAGTAAGCTTGTGGAAGTAAATTGTATTAGAAATTGAGGTTTCTTTCTAAATGCATTAGCATTCCACCATTCTCACTTGGTAGCTTCTGTGCGTAAATTCAACACAGTCATATATTTCATACTCCAACTTCATTTTAGCAGGAAGGGCAACTTTTGGAGTAAATTAAACTTAGGACCCAAAGTGTAGTTGCCGTTTTAAAGGGGTTTTTAGTATTTATTTATCTGCACGTGGCCCCTGGAGAGGCAGGATACAGGGCTGGAAGGCTCTTTGGTCTAACCCCGTGTGGTTGCTCTTATGTTTCTCATACGCTGTGCAACAGCAGGATGTGGGAGGAAGGGAATGTGAATGTCAGGAAGGGAAAACACCAGCGGATATGAAGATGCCACAGGCCTGTGCCACCATGCACTTCTGCAAGGCAGCAGGAAAGGTCTGTCCCCACATCTGCTGAACAGGTCGCAAAGCCCTGCCTGGTCGAGCTATGCCAGAAAGAAACATGAAGGAGAGATTCTGTCTTCTTTGCAGGAAGATTGATGATTCAGAAAATGAAAGGTTTAGCATGGGATGCAACCAAACTGAGCAGATTTCATTAGCTGCACATACCTTTTATTGTCATTTGTCATTATTACTGCAGTGCTGCCTAGAAACCTGAGTTTCACGGTGCTCCAAGTTGGAAATACTCCTAAGAAATTTTTTCTCTGTCTCAGAAATCTTAAACCATAAGCAAAAGACCAAAAAATGAAGAGAGCAGGAAGAAAAAGCCTTTAGTACACAGAGGACATTGCTAGTGTTGGATTATTTCTGGCAAACAGATGCAGGACAGGCTGGAGCAACATCCCAGCATAATTGGAGCCAGAACAGCTACAACTGCAGCAGAAGAGGTGCCCGGTTCCATTCTGCACTGTGCCACAGGGAAGACGGCAGGAGGGTGCAGCTCCCTTGGAACTTCCCAGCAAATCCACAAATAAGAACAATTTAAAGCCGTGTGCCACATGTAGTTATTCACATCTCTACAAAGTGAGGATAATGTAGCATTTCTGTGCTGATGGAAATGTTTGTGCAAAAAATCAGGTCCTCAGTATTTTCTGAAAGACAGATGTTGCCATCGGTGGGTTTTAATGTAAGCAGCCTCTGCCTGTAAGAGAAAGCAGCTGGGGCTTGGAGACTTAACCAGTAATTTACTTAAAGAAAGAGTAGTTTCAACAGCAATACTGTTAACAGTCAGTCAAACAGTGGGCAACAGATACAACACAACCTGGTAAACAGGCGGAGCTACTATTTCTGAATCACTGCCACACAAAAAGATCCCATCAGATCTTGATTGCTGTGCAGCTCTGTGGGTCTTGCTGCCATTCTGCAACCCACACACCCTCTGGCTTCAAAGAGTGTCTTAAATATTTCATAACCTTAAAATCCCAAGCAACCTAGGAGAGCTTGCCTGTGCTTGTTTTATTTATGTGGCTGATGGGCTTTTCGTAGTGATGAAAAAACAGCTTCACTGCCATGCTTAAGAAGGTCAGGGTGCAATGTTCTGATCAGGAAATACTTTGAGAGGCTGGCAGCCTTGAGGAAAGCCAGGACGTGGGGCAGCTACTCGCGGCCCTTGAGAGCTGAGGTACTCCTGCAACCGCCAAGCAACACTGACCTACTCCCAGTGTCCTCTGTGGACAATACTGTGCAAGGCTGAGCTGTGCAGAAAGAAGGAGGTCCTCCCAAAAAGGCCAGCAAGGAACAAAGACCTTGTATGGCCAAGGCTATCATCACATCACCACATCACCAAGTCACCAAATAGCTCTGGCCCAGCTCCACAGAAATCCTGGCTGGTCTTTCTTCTGTGCTGAACCTGTGCATGCCTTACACTGCATGCAAACTAATTCAGCCCTCGCCTCCTGCCTGAGTTAGCAACCGCCCTTACCCAAACTACCAAGACTTGTATTTGCCATGTCCGACGCTGCAAAGGATCTTGTGTGCACCAAGGCATTAAATACACTCCAGATGTATGGACTGTGATATGGAGATTCTTTGAGGAGTGGGCAGTTGTTCTGTTCAGAGTGCCTATACTGAAAGTACAGCAGTGACAGCATCATGAGCATGAAAATGCAGGCTTAATAATTGGAAAAACAAAACACAAAAACATAGTAAATCAACATATTTCCTGGCAGTTTGTCGATACCAACTTTACAGTTAGATAATTTTATTACCATGATGAATATCCAGGCCACAAGTTAGTAGCTTCTTCCTTATAAATCAGTCAGCTTAGCCAAACGATCCCTATTTGCTATCTAATATACTTGACGGCAATAATTTAGAAGAGGTGAACTGAATTCTATTGGCAAGCTGTGTCTGAAGATGTCACTAGAGGACAGGTGTCTTTTTCTTTTCAATGCAATTCCCTGTCTTCCTTCTGTGTACCAGTCCTGTGATGTCCCTGATGGCATTGGTGGCTGTGAAGAGCCAAGGACAGATGCACTTCCAGCTGCTGGTGTATGCTGTGCACCTCACAGGTCTGCCATTTATTCCGTGCATCAGTGCTGCCTGAACTTCACAGCTACAGTTGTTATCTTGGATGGCACAAGCATTAAGTAATTATAAACTGATACAGTTCACACATGAGCCATTCTACCTTCATTGAGTAAATTCGCTGCTGCTGTCATGCTACTGAACTTTTTCCTCAGTCCTGTCTTCTGTCATGGTTCTTTTGTTAGTGGTTCTGGTTTTGAATACCTTCTATATCACAGCTGAATTTTGGAAAATCAGAGACAAGAGGTGATGCTTCACCCACTACGACAATGCACTGTGTTGTGGCTTCCCCTGCAGAGTTATAACTTGCCTTACTTTGCTTAAAATTCAATCCAAGTCATGGCTAAGCTGTAAATAATTTTGGGGAGGAAGAAAACTACATGCTATAGGCCAAATATAGACTAGCTGCACAGAAACCTTGGAAGACTGTAATTTCCAAGGAGATTGATGTGAAAGGAAAACCTGATGTGAAAGGAAAACCCAATTTGTAATAGTTGGGGATTTGGACAGCACCTGGTAAAAAAACCAAACAAACAAAAAACCAGAACCAAACCTGTATTCTGGCTACAATCATGCCCATAAACAGCTGCTTCTCTCCCATGAGCGTTCAGGGATGGCTTACACAGGAAACAAGAGAGAGCTGCCAAGCAGACAGACTTGCTAAGTGTGGTCCCTCACCATACAGCCAAACTCAGTAGCACATTCCATTCCCTGGCCGTGGGCGAAGCAGGGGTTTTCCAGAGTGCTCCTCCATGCTGCGTCAGAGGATTTGGCCCAGTGCATTTCATCTCTGATACGTGATGATTTTATTTAGAACACACTTTAGTTCTTCAGCCTCCAGAGGCAAGGTGCCAGTCTTCACCGAGACGGGGAGGGACTATAAATAGAGCAGGCTAGGCTGCCACAGGCAGCTTTTGGTCCGCTTAAGTTTCTTGTTTAGCCTGGGAGAAGCAGAAATCCAATCTGCTGAGGAGACACAGCATAGTACAGGCAGCAGCAACAGCTCTTCTCTCCAACAAGGAACTATCTTTCATTTTCTAGGTACACAGATACAGGCATTTATAATACCTTTCCTGAACGAGGACAGTACTACTGTTCATCCAGACTTCCCTCCTGCTCTCTGAGCTTTTTGCAAACTCTTGCCACGTAAACCATCGTGTATTTTCATGAAACCAGCTACCTGTGAGGGAAATGCATTCCTTCATTTTCAAAACAACAAATAAAATGAATCTCAAAATTAAGTACTCAGAGGTAACATACATTTTTGTCTTTTGGAAGCCCAAAAGTTTCTTCTTGCTCTATTTTGTATCCCCATCATGTAGGCTCACTACAAGCTCTCCCTGGAGCTGGTTGTATAAAGGACATTTTTGCTGCAGGCCAAGTTCATAATAAAAACACCACCAAGAGCCCAGTCCTGCACTCAGAGCTCTTTGTTTTCCCTCACAGGTATCTTTACCAAGAGCTTTTTCTTCCCTTATTCTGTGCTTGACTCAGAATTACTATCAGAGACAGAACATAATTCCACACATTTCCACTGCCTAGCATTCTTTTCAGAGTATAATTTATTTACATCACAAAGCTAACAGAGGCCATCTCTGAACAGTGCATTTGAGACTCTGCACTTAGATTCTTTGAACTCCGCACCCCCAGCTTTTCAAAGCATCTGCAGCCAAGATTGCAGAGCAATAGTTCCCCCTATTCTCTCCTGCTGGGATGCACCCTAAGAGGGTCAACATTTAAAATCATTTCAGAATATGCTCTCAGCATTGTGCTATGCATACAAGCAGATGGGATTAAAAGGGATGGATTCCCACTGGTCAAACCCAAGGCTGCTTCTCTGGAAGTAAGATTTTGTTACAGCATCAGGTACCTCCCAGGTTGTTACCATCAGTTACTGTGCTTTTGGCCCTGATGGCCCTTGCTAAATCTGAGATAAAGGAGACTAAATTTGAAGGCCGCCTAGAGCTGAGTATGAGTGGCCTACTAAAGCCATAGACTTCCACATACACATTTGCTTTGTATTTATTGCAATTTTCCTGCTGCCCCTCTCTGCTACAAAAGCATTAATGATTTCTCCATTACAGAAGGTTTAACAGCCTGTGAGCCTTTTCTACCCACTGGTGCCTGTTCTCTTTTTCCTTAGCTGCTTTAATCAATTAAGATACCCAGGAGTTAATAAGGACAATTCTGTCTTACTTGTATTTAGCTGGAATCGTAGAGAAAAAGACAGATCCTGAGGACATCACATAGTGTCAGGTCTGCAACCTCAGTGTTGCCTTTCTGCTACAGCTCCTCACCTCTCCTTTCAGCCCAGTTTCCCTTTCTACCTTCAGTAGTCTCTGGCTTCCACTCTGCTTCCCCCATTTACCACTCTCCCTACCTCACCCTTCAACATCTGCCTGTTTTCTCTTTCTCCTGCATCTTGCTGGGACGCCAGTTGGTGGCAGGACAAGTACAGACATAAGGCCCTAGAACCGCTCTCCCCAGAGCAGCCTCTACTTTTCAGGAGTAGCCCCTGGGAGGTCAGACTTGATGCGATACAGGTGACTCACCTGAATCTCTCAGATAGCAAATCCTCTTTCTGAAGTCTGAGAAAACAGAGCTTCCATACAAAGGTCCACACAGGGGCTTACTGAAATTAAGAAAGCCCCCATCATACATGCACTGAGAGGACAGTAACTGGATGTGCCTGCTAAAAAACCTGGCAGCAGCACACACTGCTAAAATCAGCAAAGAAACACATTGGAGACAAAGGAAATTATTAATACAAAGAGAAGTTCAGGTGAAACTACAGTAACAAAGCTACCCTGTCACATCGGGCTTTGAAGTGATACTGAATGTGTTGAAAAAAAAAAAAGACAGTACTTTGGCTACCTTACAAAGTTTAAATTTTAGTGACTTTTGCTACAAAATGAGTTAAGTTTTATCTAAATACTGTTCTTGTAAACCTATACAAGTACATACCTTCTCTAAGTCTGGATGTTTGAATAAGGTACTTTGCTTGTACTAAGACAACGCTCCATATAATTTTATTTTTAGAATATCAAGTTGCAAACAGATATAAAAACAACAGAACATAAAAACTTGTTATGAAACCAAACTAAAATAATACAGTGCATTTTGCTCAATAGTTGAATTTCAGTATGATCTTCGATAAAAGGCTTATTCCATTAAGCCTGAATATTTCAGCACTCAGTTTCTAGAGTGTATAGAAGAATCCTAAGTCACTTTAACAAACATTCTAATTAATATATACAATAACACAAGAAGTTTCTGTGAGGGAGCATATAGTAGTTTCCATTGCATGAATGTATATGGACAATACTATATATAAAAAAGCCAAACTATTTAACGACTTGTACTATGATTAAACTGAACACAAACAATTTAAAGTGACTTATGAAATTAAATGTTTTGTTAACACAAAGGCACAAGTTATTTCAAATGTAAATTCACATTTCTAGAAGGTAAAAGTTTTATGCCCAGACAACTTCAAGTCATTGCAACACAGTCAAACAACTCCAACTGCACGTATCTGAACTTCCAATAGAAAGATCTAGTTTCTATTTCTTTAATCCAGCTTTAATAAGGGCAAAATTAAATTTGAACCAGGAGATCTCTCCTTCCCATATTTACAGACTGCAAACTACACGCTGCTTTCTCATCAGAAATTCTACTTTTCCTCTCAAACTTTGTTGAGCTTGGTAACTATCAGCACCCTCACCGTTTGGTCAAAGGCACCACACACACACAGTCCCTTTTTGTCAGGGCTCCAGTCCAGGCTGGAAATGGGCTGCGTTGAGAGAGTCACGTTCTGCAAGAGGCTGACAGAACCTGCCACCCCCATCTCAGCTCCTTCAGAATCCTTCTTCGAGCGCTGAGCTGGGTATTCACTGGCAAGAAGTGAAGAAAAGTAAAATAGGCACTTAGAACTTACTGATAAAAACACATTATTGTTTTCATTTTTAAAAGAACATAGAGAAGGGTTTCCTCTGTTCTCAAGATAAGCCAAGTAAATGTCTTAAAAATTATGAATAATCATATCCAGTTACATCCATACAGCATACTGAGTAAATATTTCACAAAAGAAAAAGTGAGGCAGGAAGTTTAGAATCCTGAGGCCACTCTCCTGCAGCCCTTCATTTTTTAACTGTCTGGCTTTTGCCACTTGGAAGAAAATTTCACCTCAGCTATCCTTCCGAAACTTAATGCCTACTTCACTGCATTTTGGATGGTTATTTTGCCATGTAATGTAAGAAGATGTACATTTAAGAATCATTATTCTTCTCAGACACAACTGCTACCATGTGAGAACTTTAAAAAAATCCATTTTCTTCCATTTATCGCCTTGTTAACTGGGGATATAATTAAATCTTTATTATGTTAAGAAAAGTGACAAGGGCAAAATTTACCTGTGCTGTTGTTCCATTCTCTTGGGGATTAATACTGGATTCCAGATCAAGTACTGACACCCTTTCTACTGCATTTGTAAGCACTAATTTTAACTAAATATTCTTTTCAGGAAGATTCTTTCTTAAAACAATAAATGGTGGGCTTCTCATTGCCCCTGTTGCAGGCTGGAAAGTGATCACTTACTATTTCCAGAGATGAAGGCTTCCAGCTCCTCCACTCGTCATAAATATATCTCTGTTTTGTGGTAGGTGCCGAACCTGCCATATGGTAGATTTTTGTGCCTAATTTAAAAAAAAAATCAGCATCATATAGGGCTCAGTTATGGATGAGCTTCACAAGAAAGGACTCAGAATCTTAAAACTACAGGATTCTCAGGCTCTGTCACAGTCACCACAAGGTTAATTTCACTGTCTGACATCTCTTAAAATGATTACTGGAAGGGAATACCCTACAAACACTGTGCAAACACAACAAACAATCGAAAATTCAGATTTAGATCTCAGCCAGGGAACAGCAAGATCACAGAGCAACAGAAACAACTTACAACATGCATACTCTGACTGAATGCGTATCTCTCTGCCAATGTCCAAAAGGAAAAGCTTAAATGCAGTGATTGAAAGACAGGAAATTTCATGTTCACATGTTGATCATTACAAACACTAATTCAGTAATACTTTTGTGTGATCTAATCCAAGTACTTCCAACATCTTATCTGCTTTGAATGGTGGTAGGGAGAATAGTAATTTACAGATATTAAGTGGTAACTAAGCTTTTTCTGATTTAAGCAGTCCTGGAGAACTTCACAAAAGTTCCTTTTCTTAAATTATTATCAGATTTTGTTCACTTAAAAAAAACCAAACTTGTTTATAAAGAACTTAGATTAACCAATGCAGTGGTCACAGATGGAAGAAAACAAGGTTGTAAGAGTTCTCCATATTTAACAGCCTCCAGGCCACTAAGTCTTTCCTATGTATCCTTTCATTGCCAGTAACACAATCCAAAAATGCTTGGTTCTGAAGAAAAATAATGACTTCTCTGACTCACATGAGGTCTGGTGGCTGCAGGATGAAAAGTGTTTGCAGAGGGCTCACTTAGGTTTGGGATATATTTAAGATTCGAATCTGCATGCTCATCACAATTTAATATGGGCTCCAATAAACACGACTCCCAGACTCAGGGCACAGCTGAGTGCACAGAGGTGCAAGAGGACGCAAATATCAGAGAAGCCCAAATATCAGGTTATAAAAGGGAGGAAACCCGTTTGGGTGCTGGCAGCGGGATGCACAGGGGCCCTTTCACTGCTTGCACCTGGAGCCACACCAGCCACACCACACAGCTTGTGCCCCAGTAACCTGGGCAGCTGTTACCTACCAAAGACAACAGTTTGGGACCTGAAGTGCTTTTAACTGTGCAGCATATATTCAAATAGTTCATCTCTAAGAAACTCTCCATCCCCCCATACCTTCTCTGAAACAGAAGCAAAACCTTTGGTTGGATGCTGAGTTCTCATATCGAAAACATGAAATTTTCCCTCAAGCGATGTGGCCACTAGCTTGTTCATATTTACATCTTTTCTGTCAAACTCCACACTGCAAACCTGGAAATATAGAAAAAATACATTCAGCCTTGAAATTTAGCCACTGCTAAAAAAAAAAAAAAAAAAATATCGGGTTTTGTGATTTGTAAATATATATCGGTCATGAGTTATTTCAGGTAGACAGAGTCCTTTTAATTTTTCCATCCTGCCTAGAAACTGGAATGAAAAATACTTTTATGGTTCCCTTACCCCATTCTTAATGTTGGTCTCCCATCGTAGTGACATGGTTTTTAAATCAAACAATTTAATGTCCCCATTGTCGTATCCAGCACATACAACACGTTCCTCTTGATTGTAAGCGTTGCCTGCACAGGGAGAAAGAATTAATCAGAATACAGAAACCCTCTGTTAAGTTTCAGACCTCCTATGCCTGTGATTTGAACTTGCATTTATTCCAGAAAAATATTACTGTTGGGATATTAAGATTTAAGGAACAGTCTGGTTTTCAAACCTGAAAAGTATAGAAAATACAGCTTTAAAATTGGCAGTGTGTTTCTTTTAAAAATATGAACAAAATTCTTATTCCCCCTGCCAAGAACAGCCTAAACCACACAGAGTGAGTACTGCACACTGTTCTTGTAAATCTATACAAATACATTCCTTCTCTTAAATCGTCATCTGCTGTAAACCACACTCCCCAGACTGCACCACGGCAGAAACCAGTTCAGCAGTTCAGGCTCTCCAGCATGAAATATCCGTGAGACAAGACTCTTCTGCAGACAGAGATCCAGAGGGAGGCCCGGTGTGTTGCCATGACCGTAACTAGACAGGCGCAGAAGCCTGCCTCCAAAATCTCTCCACTGACAGGATCAGGGAAGCACATCAGTGTCGGAAAGAAGTTACCCCAGAGCATGTAGTTGAAGATGAACCTGGCCTTGGCTCAAGCTTCAGTAACTCAAAAGAAAATTGAAGATAATACGAGGATGCTTTTTAATCCCTTTGTCAAAGCAAAAGACAAAGATATCAATAGGAATGAGCATTATAGTTGCACCTTCTTGCTAGGAAATGACATCTCCTTACTAATAATTTTGTTATGATAAATGCTGCACTAATTAGCAGTTTGTAAAACTCACTCCCTGACTCTTAAGGCAAAAATGGAGCTAATTCAGAAATACCAGCCTGTGTAAAACACAAGCAGCTTGTCCTCACCAAAGGAAAAAAATCAAAGCACACATCAAGCATCTCTGTGTCTTTTATCTGCTCTTAGTTTCAAGGATCTTCTCTTAAATTAATTCCTTAATACTTGATAGCTGGAACTACGATACAACAGCAAATTGTTCCCTGTGCACAGCAACACAAGTGTTGGTCTCTTCTGCCAAGTAGCAAGTGATAGGACAAGAGAAAATGGCCCCAAGCCGTGCCAGGGGAGGTTCAGATTGGATATCAGGAAAAATTTCTCCATGGGAAGGGTTGTCAGGCATTGGAACAGGCTGCCCAGGGAAGTGGTGGAGTTACCATCTCCAGAGGCGTTTAAAAGATGTGTAGATGAGGTTCTTAGGGACATGGTTTAGTGCCACAGTGAGGTTGTGGTTGGACTCTATGATCTTGAGGGTCTCTTCTAACCAAATTGATTCTGTGATTCTATGAGCATTTACACTCCTTCAGGACAACGCAGGACAACTGTTTTTACATTCCTAGGCACAGAAATAAAGCTTACATAGCTTATCTGTGAAATGACTAACCAAAGGTCATAAGAGAATGAGTCCAAAACCCAGCTACATCATTTGATAATGTTGAAAAGCAAAACCTGCTACTGATTGGTCCATACAAAATAAACTATTTGCTAACATCCTAGAAATACTTTTATAATTGTCACAGCACAGTCATATTAGAGGAGGGGAGGGGTATAATGGGATAGATTACCAAATGCTACTGTCCAGCAGTCTCTTTTGCTCTCCCCCTGTACAGGTTCCATATTAGCAACAGGAGTATCTTTCTGCCTGGGGTCCCACACCTTCACCGTTCCTGTGAAAGAACAACAAACATTTAGCGTTATGGATTCACTGCCACATTGCGTTCATCTTCCCAGGGAAGGCCTTTGCTTTTCAGTCTCATCATTCAAAACACAGGAGCATCTCTTTCAATTCCAAAAAGCCCAACTGCGTTTAGCAGATGGAAAAAAATAAAACGGAAACCAAGCGAAAGTGTTTGTTAAGGATATATTTTCTTGAGCTTATATTTCGCATTTATTCCACTTTATATTCCTTCTGTCCCATGCTCAGTGACAACAGTATATTTGCTTATCTACAGCTTCTAAAAGAACTAGAGAAAAATTGTCCCAAGCAAGATTAAAAAGACAGCACATGAAGAACTAGTTGCAACAGATTTGCAGCTAGTTCAGGTGGCAGACTGCACCCTGCCCTCAAAGCTGAGACTACGTTCTCAGAATAACTGAAAAGACTTTTAGAGTTCACTAACTCACCATCGCGACTGCCAGTCACAATTTCTGGTGCACCTTCCCCAATTCCTAAGCCACCTACACCATCTATACTGTTTATGATTTCCTTATGACCTTTCACAGAATACACGGGTATTTCAGGAGCTTCTAAATTCCTAGGCAAGAAAGAAAAGAACAGATAACGTGGCATTTTCCTTGACCCTCAGGATTTGTATAAAAACGAGAGGAAACTCAAGCACAAATCATAAAAACTTGGATTAACAGTGGGAACAAAATATGGATATTATCATTAAGAACCATGAGTCTTTGTTCAAATTCTTCTTTGGCTACTGCTTTAGACTGAGGTTTTGTTTAGTTCTGGACTTCCCTGTTTGCAAAGGCGGTTGTGGGATTCACCACAGAAGCCCTTAAGAACCGGTTTTTATGTTGGGCTCCAAACGAATCACGCTACAGATCAAAATACTCCTATTAACTTTACTTCCAGCAAGTATATAAAATGACCTTATTCACTGATCCCCACCTTGCTCCTACTACTGCCTTCAAGTGAAAAGTTGCATCCAACTTTGGGTTTCACAGTTCTTCCCAATTGATCCACATCCTTCAAGAATCCTTCAGAATTTCATTTTAAATTTCAATCCATTTTATTCTTGCTACTCCAACAAAACAGAACCAATAGTTCTTTGGCAAGAGAAATATTATAAAAATAATGACACTAATAAAAATTAAAACCAACTTTTTTGCCTTGTAACTTTATTTGATAATCAATTTACCTACACAAATTAATCATACAAATCATTCAGGGACCTGAAAAAAACGTTTGAAACCTCAAGATTAAAAATACGTATTTAATCTAGACATCAAATTTAGGTTGAACACAACCTCATATATGTATTCATGCATCTATTCAAAAGCCTCTTTTCAGAAGAGGACGTAGCAGAACTTTAACAGGTTTTTGGGGCTGCACACAGAAGAGACAAGTGGAGCAGCACTAAATTAAACCACTGTGCAGAATTCATGTTGTTTTTACAAAACAGGCGTGTTCCAATCCAGTAGCCAAGCGAAGTTTACGACTGGGCCCAACCACATGAAGCACAGAGAGCACCTTATACAAAATCCAGCCACATACAGATATGTCAGTTTAAACAACACACAACATCAAATGAAAAAGCTGCGAAAGAATCTGTGCTTACCATATGTTGAGGTTTCCACCAAAGTCTCCTGTAGCCAAGTATCTTTGCTGCAGAGATGTAGCACCAAAAGTTCCACATTTTATAGGTTTAGCCTTTTCAATCTTTTAAAAAAATAGGATACGTTCTGTGTCAGCACATGGAAAAGAGCAACACAAGTGTAGACTGTGGCAGATTTCAATGAGAGGTGCATAGGATATTTGGCATAAAGTACAATCAAAATGTTATCAAAGGCAAACAATGTTTCATGTTTATTTCCCTGTGCATGCAAAAGCAGAGACTCCAGCTTAATGGTCTTAAACAAACACCAAAAACTTGCACTTCAGCTCATTAATGATGCTCGGAGGCTGCAGATCTGAGGCAGAAGGAAGCCCAGCTCTCCCCAGACATGCTGCACTGGGAAGCCTGAGCTGTCTGAACTGAGGAGAGCTGTTTGCTTGTGGCCCTGGGGGTCTTCATGCCTCTGAAAACCGGCAAACCCTCAAAGGAGACATTGTCTGGACACATTCCTGTGCGATCTGCTCTGCTTATAAATATCTCAAGGGTGGGTGTCAGGGGAATGGACCAGACTCTTTTCAGTGGTGCCCAATGACAGGATGAGGGGCAACGGGCACAGACTGAAACACAGGAGGTTCCATCTGAATATGAGGAGAAACTTCTTCACTTTGAGGTGCTGGAGCCCTGGAACAGGCTGCCCAGAGAGGCTGTGGAGTCTCCTTCTCTGGAGACATTCAAGCCCACCTGGACACATTCCTGTGTGATCTGCTCTGGTGAACCTGCTTTAGCAGGTGGGTTGGACTGGATCATCTCCAGAGATCCCTTCCAACCACAACCATTCCGCGATTCTGCTAGTTTTGAGTTACAAAAACAAACAAACAAAACAAAACAACAACAAAAATCCACACAAAACCTAACACAAGCATAGCCCAGCGCCTCCGGGTTCCCCTGTAACACCAACCATGGCGACAAACCAACAACCGTGAGTAAACAGAGCGACGCAAATTACGAGATCGGCACGATTTCCTCGTTTCCTTCCATTTCTGTTCTCTTTTTCCCGCGCTGGCTGCAGACAAGCCCCCCGGCGCCCCCCCGCCTCACCTCGCTGAGCAGCACGAGCCTCCCGCCGCGCAGCTCGTGCAGCTGCAGGACGCCGGTGCCGCGCGCGGCGCTGCCCAGGCACAGCAGGCGCGCGCTGCGGGGCACCCACTTGCAGTCGAACAGCGTGTAGTGCAGCGACTGCTGGACGTGCGCCACCACCTGCGGCCGCTCCAGCCCCGCCGACGACATCCCCGCGCCCACAGACACCGCCGGAACCGGGACGGGGCGGCGCGAAGCGGGGCGGAGCGGAAGCGGCCGTTGGGTCCCTTCCGGAGGGCGTGAGGTGACGCACGTGGGTACGCGCCGCAGCCGCCGCGCCGCGCGAGCCCCTGTAACGGTTGTTCCTCCTCCTCGCAACGGCCGCCATGGAGAGCGAGCCGGAGGGCGGTGGCTTCACCAGCGTCGTGTCCAAGCGGAGCCGGCGGAAGCGGCGGGCGGGCGGCGAGGGACAGGCGGCCGCCATGGACACGGCGGAGCCGCGGCCCAGCAAGAGGCCGGCTTTCCCGCCCGTGGCCGCTGAGGCGCTTGTGGTACGGGCGGGGAGGAGCACGGGTCTGGCGGGGAAGCGACTCTGGGCCTCACCCTTCTTCTCCTCACCCCCTGCCCCTTCTTCTCCTCACCCCCTGCCCCTTCTTCTCCTCACCCCCTGCCCCTTCTTCCCTTCTCCTCACCCCCTGCCCCTTCTTCCCTTCTCCTCACTCCCTGCCCCTTCTTCCCTTCTCCTCACTCCTTGCCCCTTCTTCCCTTCTCCTCACTCCCTGCCCCTTCTTCCCTTCTCCTCACTCCCTGCCCCTTCTTCCCTTCTCCTCACTCCCTGCCCCTTCTTCCCTTCTCCTCACTCCCTGCCCCTTCTTCCCTTCTCCTCACTCCCGGCCCCTTCTTCCCTTCTCCTCACCCCCGGCCCCTTCTTCTCACCGCCCTCTCCTCACCCCTAGGCTGGGAAAGCTGAGCTGAGGAAGGTGCCCGTGCCGGCCAACAGATACACCCCGCTGAAGGAGAACTGGATGAAAATATTCACGCCTATCGTGGAACACTTGCAGCTTCAGATCAGGTTTAATTTGAAAACGAGGAACGTTGAAATCAAGGTAAGGAGAGCTCCTCTTCTTGTTTTCCCAGTGGTACCTGCGCTGCAGTGCCAGAAAGTGCATAGTTTCACTTAATCAGAAAACTCTCACTGAGAATAAAAATAAAATCTGTCAGTTATTGCTTAGAAACAAGTAGTTAATGTAAGTAAAATTTAATTTCTTCTAGAAGAGGCCAGAATGAGCTGGCGGGGGTGTTTCATTTCTTTTTAGGAGAAAATTATGTGCTCGTGAATTAAGGAAGAATCTGTGTGCTAGATCTGCTCTTGGAATGCAGCATTTTCCAGCTGTCTAAGGCTCCTGCTTCTGTGACAGCTTTGAGCTAACAGTGGCTTTTGAGAGGGCCACTGTGCCATCTGATATATTTTGTTTGTGGCAGAAGATGAGAGTCTGGATTGTAATAGCTTGTGATTTTTCTTTAATGGATTACACTGAAATAGCACAGGGTGTGGATATACAGCACTACTCCTTTGGAATTGGGTTCATCTGATTGAAACCCTCTGTATAATTTTAAATCTTGAAGATGCTCTTTTCTCATTCTTACTCCTTCTTGGGAATATTCAGACTAGCTGTTTTTAAGTGGATATCCGAAGCTTGTCATACAAGTTAACTGCTGGTGTCTGTATTTTCACTATTACAAGGTCTCATACATCAACGTTGTTAACACAGTAATTTTTTTTCTAACCTTAAAATCTTACCACAAGTCTGATGGTAGCAACTAGCAGAAAGGTGACAGAACTATCCCTTATTTACACTTCCTAGAAATAACTTGAAGGAAAAGGTGGAGAAGAGCAGGAAGTCTTGCAGTTCTACTGAATAACTGCAGGCAAAACCCTTGGGATTTTAACAGCACTTTTTGATACAGAATGGTGTCTCATTGAAAAGTTGGTAGTTTTGTTAATGATCAAGCTGATTTAATTTTACCAATATCTGTCATTGGCATAAAACAGTGGAAGACTTTGAAGTGAGTTTCTGTCATTTCTTTGACATGGTATGGAAGCCGTAAATGACATTGTAGAATACATTTGTATTCCAGTCCTTAACATAATTATCATCCTTAATTATTGCTTTCTTTTTCCTTTTTTCTTTTCAAGACTGCTCTTTTCTAACTTGTCCCTGTTCAAGTCTGTAAATGCAGATGTGCACAAGCTTTTCCACTGGTGGCAGGAAAATTATTTGGCCCAGTTCTAGAATATGAGCTGAAAGAACATCCCAACAGCAGATCCTGGGCCTCTGCTGGCAGGGGATAAGAAAAAGTATAGATCTTCAACACTTGCTGATTTGTCAGGTCAATTTGTTCCTGTTCAAAAAGACCTTGTTAATCTTTCTCTTGTTCCATGTGTTTTATTGAACCTGCCTGGGTTTCTAATCACCTGCTATAATATCTTTAGGATATTGTCATTAGAATAACTTTTTTCCTCAAGCTGTCTCCTGCCGTTATCCTGTTCTTTGATTCTACTGTTGTGTTGCAGTTTAGTTTAGGGATTTGGTGTGTCTGGTGTGTGTTTGTTTCATACAAAGGATTCTCCTCAGTCACTGGTGATGGGGATTGTCAGCAGTTTCTCTTTTCCCTCCCCTCCAAACCCAGACTGTTGGTGTGTTCTTGTGGTTGAGGCTCAACATTATAAGAAAGCACAAAGTTTATCACTTGGGCCTTTCAGTAAAACACAATATAGGGTCATTACCTAAATGTAGATTTTTCTATTATATTTTTTTATGGATAGCCTTTTTCTCTTTGATTTTTCAAATTCTGATCCTACTTGCATGGTCTTAATTTGCAAACATCTTGTCTTGCAGACTTGTCAAGAGACAAAGGATCTCAGTGCTCTAACGAAAGCAGCTGATTTTGTGAAAGCATTTATCCTTGGGTTTCAAGTAGAGGTGAGTCTCCCAACAGCTCGATCGTGAGACTGCTTGAAGTTGCTTGTGTGATGTCTTTGGCCTCTCTGCAAATTACAGTAAGAAAGAAATAAAAATCCTTAGGTGGGTTTCTAGAAAGGAATTTGTTTGAAATTGTGACTGGAGTATAAGTCTAGTTCCTTAAGCTAATGCAGGACAAAAAAGTAATCTTTGAGCGGCACATAATTAAAATTATGAAAAAGAGGACATATTTAGCTGTATGTGAGAGGCAAGCATGAAGCTGTCATCCAGCTCCGAGATGCTCTGCACATTAAAGGCTGTTCGGCTTGCTTTAGTCCTAATCAATAACCATTGGTCTGTTCAGAACTCCAACTTGGAGAAAACAAACCCACTTTTTGCAGCATCGCACAGGCTGATGGTTGGTGGAAAGCTGGGCTGACTTCACTAGTATCCGTGGGTCTGGAGTGAACGTGGAGGGGTCTAAGCATGTGTAGGGTTCTCTCTACAGAAGTAAAAACGTATATTGCTACTGAAAAATAGTCAATCTAGGTAGCTGATTGCTGTTTGATATGTTAAGTGGGGAAATACTGTTGATGTCATCTGTCTCTATGTATAAAGTAAACGTATCAGCTTTCAACTCTTGTGGTACTATAACACTCATGCTGATAACAAATGTCTTAATGTTTTAGGATGCTCTTGCTCTCATCAGATTAGATGATCTTTTTCTAGAATCATTTGAAGTTACAGATGGTAAGTCATTTGTGCTGCAGTATTTGAGTAGCTGTGTGTACCATCTGCATGTACATTTTGGGCTTGTTTTGTTTTCCCCTGGTCCACTTGTGTCACTTATCTTCAGGGATCACAGAAACTTTCATACTGTTACACAGAATTATTGTTCAGGCACAGGTGTCTTGAAAGGGTTGTCTTTTTTTTAAGATGTCCTAAAAAACCTCCCAGACTCCTTCAAAGCATGTCACTTTGTTAGAGTGATTTGATTTTTCTTGTCACAGTGTAAAAAGTTACTTTAAACTTAAAGGTGACATGGAGTGTTTTGGGGAATACATCCATTAGGTTCTTAAACTGAGTTGGGCGTTGTTCCTCCCTAGATTTTCACTTTTACTCACATAAGTAAATATATATATTTCACATATAGTACAGTTGATTTCATATTACTTAAAATGCGTTTGTTTCCAGTAGCTTGAACAATGGAAGCTGTGCAAATGCACACCATTGCTGTTAAACTTAGCATGTTGTTCTCTTTTTATAACAGTCAAACCGCTGAAAGGAGATCATCTGTCAAGAGCAATAGGTAGAATAGCAGGGAAAGGCGGAAAAACAAAATTCACTATAGAAAACGTAACCAGGACACGAATTGTTCTCGCTGACACGTGAGTATTGACTTCCTTCCTTCTAGGCAGAGTGCAGGCCCTAAACTAATCCACGTCCAGTTTCGGGAACAAGGACAACTTGAATATTTTGAAACTGCTGTAGAGCAGTAGTAAGACAAATGATTTGTTATTTTTCATGAACACTAACTCTGAGTACTTATTTGACCTTTTGAGAATTATAAGTCACCAGGACCCCTAGAATGGAGCAATTCTACACAGCATAAGAATTCTTTCCTATAAATAATCAATGTTGAATCCTCCAACCCTGGAACATTATCTTCTTGAAGCTGCTACACTGTTAAACTTACATATTGTAAAGCAGTTTTATAAAGGAGTTAGAGGAGCACAGGTTTTGTGTTGTAGCTTTTCTGAGTGTTTGGCGGTTTTTCGAATGACAACTGTTGAAGAGGAATTAGAACACTCAGCTGAAATTCCATGTTCATCTCTCACCTCCAACTTAGATGCTCTACTACCTATATAATCAGAGAGGGTTTTTTCCATTAACTAATGCTACTTTAACTTTTTAACAGGAAAATTCATATATTGGGATCTTTTCAGAACATTAAAATGGCACGAACAGCCATTTGCAATCTAATTTTAGGTAAGTCCTGTTATCTAATCTTTTCCATGACACATAAATAGATGTTGCAGTCTGAGAAACTGCTTTGGGGGAGGGGGTGTCTTACTTTTTCCTGGTGTGTCCACACCCACCTTTGGAGCAGGCAGCAGTAACCTTGACCATGTTCCTCACTCCAGGCTTATTCTCCACTCCAACACAGACATAAGCATCAGAGCAAAACATCTGTTTCTGGAACATATGTTGTTTGCCGACTGACTTTGTGTTTTATTCTGCAGGAAGCCCTCCATCAAAGGTTTATGGCAATATTCGGGCAGTGGCCAGCAGAGCTGCTGAAAGATTCTGAGCTGCCATGTGCCTGCACCACCACATGCTGGGAGTCATGGATTCTGTACATCTGAGGGGTCTGGAGCTACACAAGCACTCTGTCTTCTGTTTGATTCAGAAACCCAGAATACCAGGACTGTCTGTGGAGTCTATTTTTCTTCAGATGTGCTCATTTGAACACATCTAGTACTTGTGTACAGTCATTAAAAGTTATTTTAAATTAATTGTGTATATATCAGAAAAACAGGTACTGCATTTTACCTAAATTTATCATCAAACAAAAACATGCTTCATTACTGACTTTCAGAACATCAAGGCACTGAGAGACCGCTGTCAGGACTTCAGAAACCATTTCAGTTTAAGTTTTGAGGCTAAAGGAACCAGCACAGTGTTCATAGCCACACTTTGTGGATCAGTATCTTCCTGGAAAAGGAGGAATCAACTGGAAAGTTCAATGGCAGAGGCTGCCCAGCATGCCTCTGCGGCTGCTGGAACAGATGACACAAAAATGGTAAGATGGCAAAGAGGTAAACAGTGGATTTGAACGTCTTGCTAGAATTTGCACCTATATAGATTTTAATTTTCTTGCAAATGATTTGTAAGAGCAGCCCAAGGAGGCTAAGAGCCTCCAGGTTAAATACCAGTCAGTGTACCAGAGCACAAACAACTCAGGTGCTGTGTCTTCCTTAATATAACATGTGACATGCCTGAAACAGAGCGGGGGCAGAGATGGCAGAGCCCAGGCACAGAGCCAGTTTGACTTAACCATGGTTCTTCTCTTGTGACCAGGTCTCTTGAAAGTAATTCAGTGTAGGTTTGCGATTGAAAACAAAAACCAAAATGAGATGCTCAAAAACACTAACAAATTGGATAAGCATGTCTGAGCTTCCAATGCAGCCCCTTGTAGTAGGGGATCATAATTATAACCAAATTAATTCAAGCAAGCCTTGAATTGTTAAGAGATTTACAACTTGCCAAGTGACCTTTATGTACAGCTCCCAGCAGTCTGAGCTATGTAGAGGAGAGTGTCCAGTTAGAGCACCTGGAGATACAAGAGTGCACCTGCCCAGTTCATTGTTCATGCCATTTATCTCAAGTAGCTTGAAAGATAAGGGGAGAGCAAGGCAAGGACACACAACAGTAATCTCCTCTTTATCTTAAAGCAGGTGCACAGCAATACCAATGAAAAGCAGTAGAAAGGGAGAGGGCAGGACACAAGAGGGCCCAAACTGCACCACAAAGAGCAGCAGCAACTGGTGCACCTGCTCCAGGTAGGATTGCTTTCACCTGCACAGTTCTCTCACCTTTCCTTGAGCAAGAAGCTGCTTTTTGTTCTCCAGCTAAATTAAGGTTAGACTTGGGTTGTTGCTTGTTTTGTTTTTTAAACTACCTTCAATTTAGCACAATCATTCTGAAATTAGGATTTAAACAAGGTATTTTATCAAATTTGGACATGTAACAGTGAGAACCAGATATGCTTTTAAGAAAAAAATAGATAAGTGTTCTTGAAACACTGAAATGAAGCCTGGAAGTGTTCAAGAGGGGCCTATGCACACCCTGTATGGTTTTTAAACTGATCTTTATAATTCAAGAGGACATGAAGAACTATGAACAGCAAATTTTCTTTAGGGCAGTGTCCAGAGCTGTTTCACGCTGAACAGGAAGGGTTGAGGTAAGTACTGACACACCCCAGCCAAGGTTCAAATATTTTATTTTATATTCATATAGTATGAAGGTTCTTAATAGTTCCCACAACATATGATGTAGCATGCAGAGGAAAAACTAAACATTCAACATAAATCATTTTTCCCCACACTAAAAAAAAAAAAAAAAAAACCAAACACCTCATCCCTCCCCTTCCAATCCCCCAAAGGAAATAACATTAGCACTAATTTCTATAATGCCAGCCAAGATATGCACAAGCAAGTAAGAGAAATGGAAAGCATTTGCTAAAATGTTTGTAACAAATACTTATGTACAAAAAATTCACAAAAGACTAGTTCCCCCTTGAAGCAGAGCACATGGCAGTTGACACTGGAACAGATACAACCACTGGCTGGGGTTATAAGCCACGTACTGATCCAGAGGAAGAAAAGTTACATGTAGTGGAGATTTTTGTTTTGAACATTAACATTTACCAAAGTTTGGCAACATTATCTTTTAAATTATGCAAATTATGTAAACAAGAGGAACATTTCAAATTGATCTACATGCAAAACTTCATGTCATGCAAGGACACCAAGCACCTGGATTTCTCTCTCACAGACAGAGCCCATGATGTGCAGCACTCAGTTGAAGGAACAGCTATGGCAGACAGGTGCTCACCTGAAGTAGGTTCAGACAACCTGCACTTTCCACTGCTGATTATAAAACTTTTTTTTTTAAATAGAAAAACTACTATACAGGAAAGATGTACTGTCCTAAAAAAAAAATAATCTAGCAAATGTTTTTTTCTTCCAGCCAATAGTACCATTGCAGAAAAGGGAAGGGATGATATAAAGTTGTAAAACATGGCTCGCTACTTTTATATCACACAAATATATCAAGTTACCATCTGTTACAAATTATGATATGGACAAATCTAGAAAAGAAAAAAAATTCTCCAGGCAAAGGACTGGAGAACCACAAGAGGTATAAATTTAGATAGTGTGAAGTTTTCCTCCTCTATGGCATAGGTTAACAAGATTTTTCCCCCGTATGAATCCTATATACATATATATATATATAAAATATTACCAGTTATTTATGCTACCTGTAGTATTCTTTAAATGCAGAGGGGAAACTATCATGGTTGAAACAACAGAATTTAAATGGCAAGAACATTTGATAATCTAATTACTGTATAAAATAAGTAGATGGGAGTCCTGCACAGTTACGTTGATCTAGTTTCATAAAGCTAAGCAGAAGAGAAAATCACGAATGCATCTAACAACTTGAGCAGCTGTATCCAAAATGAATCCAAAACAGCAGATTTGCCTTCACTTCAGGACAGTGTAACTGCTCCCACTTCCTAGGTGACAAAATCTAGTGGCCATACAAGCATTCTGCAGTTACTATTATATATGCACACGAAGGCTAGTTCTTGGCAGTAGCATTAAACTATATTCTCATATTAAGTAGAACTGTACTAAGTTATTTAGCAAAGAGACACAGTCCCTGGTAATATATTAACAGGTATAAATAAACTTAGTCTCCTGTGTTACAAAAAAATGTAATTAAGGTGAATTAATAAGAAGCAATGCTTTGTCAGCCAGTCAATATATAGAAACATCTGAACAGTCACAGAAAGAGAGTTGACCTAACACCCAGTTGAAATTTTACATTCTTCTACTATATATATAAAACTGTGTGAAATAAAAGTAAGGATGTATATCCATATATTGAACTGTTAATATTCTGCTTGGCACTTTGTACTCTAGTTTTGTTTCTGAATCAAGTATATTAAATTAAAGCCCACCTAGCTACTACATATAGAAAGCTACATATATATCTATATATAAATACACACACACATATATATAGATAGATATTTCCTTGTTATAAAAGATGAAGAAAAATAAATTAAAAAGCCAACCCCTTCCCTTTCTCCACCACACTGATATGCTCTTTCCATCTTTGCTGTCCTTCAGACTTTAAAGTGCTACACTGAGTTATTGAGAGAATAAAAGTTCAATAACACTTAGTTGGCTTCATGAGGCTCATGTTGGAAAATGTGGCTTCACAGAGAAAAATACTTCCATTGAAATACACAGAGAGCATTGCTGGACGTCTTGAGCAGATCTTCAGAGATGGAGAAGAAAGCAAAAGTGTTGGGTGGTGCCCTGCAGAGTCACACGTCTACAACCATCTTTTTGTGGATATCTAGGCCTCCTACAACCTGGGAAAACAAGTGTTCGCAAAGAGATGAGAATCAAAAGTTAGCAAGATACAAAGAACACACTTTATTCAGAAGATGCATTCAGGTAAGTCATAATTACAGTACTTCCCTGGCCTCCAAACTAATTTACATTTCACAAGTGCTGTGAAATATATGAATGAATTATATATTCTCTGCAGTAATTACTACAATTTACACACTCAAGGGCCTGAATAAAATAATGTAACTTACACCATTTTGTCTTTCCCGCCATTCTCATATTCTGACCTTATACTATGTTTCTGCACATTAAATTAAATTCTAACTCCACTTCTAAAACACCCTGTAAAATTGTGCACCTTGGCATGAGGAGCCACAGGCCACAGGAAAAGCAGCAGGATTTCTGACAGAACTGTATGCACCCAAAAAAGGATTAACAGCATTCAAAGGTGTACGATTCATGCACAGAGAAGGAGGTACAGCATCAGAGGAACCTTTTATAACACAGAAACAAAATTCAAAGCCCAAATGCCACAAAATATTTTTCTAGATAGCACAAAATTCAAAAGCAGTTAATATGCAAGAGGGAAGGTGATAAGAAAATCTAGGAATGAAAGTTGTCTTTTAGGAAGTTAAACTGGAGAAATTAAAAGAACGTAGAAGGAAAACAGGAGTACAAGACAGGAAGTCTGGGCAGAAGCTAAAGAATAGAAGAAAAGGCAATGTTTTATTTGATGGATGGCTCCAAGACACCCCCCTGCAAGAAATGATCAGGTGTTTCATTAATCTAAGTGTTTGCAGGCTGCTGTGGACAAGAAGGAACTCATTCTGGGTCTTCTGGAGATGACCACATGTTTTTACCTGCCACAAAAGTAACTAAACTCTGAAAAAACTACACAGACAATAGAACTATTTTGCTCTAATACTTTGGGGGAGAGCAGGTTTTTTTTAGTACTTGCATTGATCATGAGTATGAGCAAGATCTGTTTGAACTGGAGTTCTAAATTCAAAGACTAGGAAACAAAATCAATGCCTGGCTACCTACTGACTCAAGCTGTGCTACCCAGGTGTATGTTCGTTAATACACCATTTAAAATTCATGTATAAACACTCATCATTGAGATTTTCAAATGCTCAAGTTTCAATGTGCCATTTGCTTTTTTTTGGAAGAGAAAATTTAAAACTTGCTGTCAGCTAATTAAACAAATATACAACATGGGTAAAAATCAGCCCTTTCAGATCTCAAGCAGTACATTCAAGCATTCTGCTCAGTACTACCCAAAAAGTGTTTAAAATGAACCTTCCAACTGTTTGTCCTTTTTCAAGAGTAGCACCTGAAGGGTTCCTCTCCCTGTAACCCACACAAATCCCGCTGCCCAGCCTTTGGAAAATCCCCTGTTGTGCAGATGGTGATAATCTCCTCGGGCTCTCTCCACGCTGCAAATAGAAACCTTTCTAAAGGGTGATTTGGAGCAGACACCCAGTTTAGAGATTGGAAGATTAACCTAAAGGTAACCTCTGCAGAACACACCTCTCCCCTCCATCCACAGAGATCTGCCGGGACATACTCTGGTTTTACAGCTTTCAGATTGTTTGAAGCAATTTTTCCCCCCATCAGCAGACCGGACATGCCAGCCCATCATGCTTTGATTATTTTTACTCAGTGTATTCTGTGAAGCAGCTAGAGACACTGAAAACAACTGAAAGTGCTGTTTCTTTTTTAATCAAATCTAACTGTTGAAAACAAACCATCCTCCCACAAGCAGCCAGTCAATCGCAACTTATCTTTAAAGCTGCTATTTTCTACCAGCATAGAGACTGGAATGCAACATGCATCTCTATGCCAAGCTAGCATTTCTGTCTACATACAAAAATAATTAGGGCTGGTTTTGTGTTTATTTTGTCGTAAAATGACACAGAAATTAGTTTGTAAAAGCTGCTGTGCTCTCAACAATGCAATCTTCTTCACACTCAATCCAAGAGGGACATCTGTGTCCTGAAGGAACCAGTTCGTGACCTGCTCATATGTGATAGAACACATTGCTCTACTGGAAGCCATAAGACAAACCCACCATCTATAATAAAGCTGTGTCAAGTGGCAACTGTTGCCAAGTCAGAAGAAACACACTACTCATATAATATTACTCTTCATCCTATTAACCATTTTTCCTCTTTCTTTTTTTAAATTCCAAATTATTGAAATTTTCTTTAGAGGTTACTTACAGCACAGAATTCTTCAAAGGATATTCTTCCATCACCATCCTTATCTGCATTAATTATGGTTTTATCTACAATTTGCTGTAACTGAGTGTCTTTGAGATTGTTCCCAACCATCATCTTCAGCACTTGGAAGAGCTCTCCATTTGAGATATAACCATCTTTGTCCATATCATAAATGCGAAAAGCAACTGCAGAAGTAAATACATATATACGTAAACCTTTCAAGTAATAAATGTGGTCAAAGAGCGATATACATTCATGTGCTTTGCATTAACAATAAGTAATGACACAATTCTGCACGAACTGAGAAAAATACTGCATTTTAAGTGAGATTTCTAACAGCCTTCCTATTTCATCCTGAAAAACATAAAACAGAGACAATACAATGAATGGTGCTACTGTCAAATATAAAAGAAAAACCTCACTTTAGAAATGTCAGTCAAGATTGTTTCAGCACCAGGAGTGAAAGAATCCGCAATTGACACTGAACTGGAACTTCTTCACCACCACAAGTGAAGCACCCAGGTAGCAACTCATTTGCAAGCAGAAAAAATTACAACCTTTGAGGGAAAAGATTAATCAAAATCCCACCTGGTTACTTTGCTGCAAACAATTCAGCATTAAGATTTGAGTTTAGTTTTAAACATTTCAGTCTTATTTACTGAAAGCTACATCTATGACTGAACCTATCCCTTCCCAACTCCAAAAGCTTGTGGCTCATGCTATGTTTCCAAGATGCAGTTCTCAAACAAGAATTTAGTGCTGTTTTACCTGTAGTAGCAAAAAAATTCATGTTATTCTTATGCCTTCATAAAGCAAAGCACATTGCTACACAGCTTTGTGACCAAAATATCCTTAAATGATTGATTTCTTTTTTAAATGGGAAGCAATTGAAGATATTCAGAAGGCAACCTCCTCCTCAAACATTCCCTGCAGAAAGAGTGTTGGCAAATTGTTCACACAAACAACATGTGCAAAAAGCTCACAGTTTACTGTCATGATTTCCCACTTTTTCAAAGAATCTGGATTTGATGATCTCTCAATGTTAACGAGCCAAAGTGTATTATTTCAGGGTGTCAAAAAACTTCTGTTAAGGAAAATCAAAATACTTACACCTCAACTTCTGTTCCTTATCTCCTTTGACACTGAACTGGGAGACTCCTTCTATAAATTCTAAAAAGTACAAGAAAAATATTCACCAAAAAGTGTATTTTTAAATAAACCAAGAAAATCAACATTCAGAATTTTTTTAAAATTGTAAAAATAATCTAAATTACCCTCAAATCTTTAAAATATTGCCTATCTTGTGACACCTGAAGGTATCAAAGTATGTAGACACTTATGTTCTTTAGCAGGAAGTTACTTTAAGTCCAATACTGCACTCACTGAACAGACTTGTTACACCAGTATTTAAGTAATTTTGTTGCTAGACTGTTGCAAGAATCTGTTCTGAAACTCCCATGGAGATCTTTACTAAAGCCACTCCAGTGAGGGTTCTAATTGTACAGCTCTTCTCAGGACTGGTTTCTCAGCTTAAAGCATTACATTAAAACTCTAAAACAAATTAAGAAAATATTTTTCTGTAAGAAATAGGGTAAAAAGAAAATTTACACCGTTTAGCTATTAAGTCATTATCCAGGAGCACATCATTAAAGTGGCCAAAAAAAATAAAACCCTGGGATATGATGTTTCTGGATGAGATCCTGGAATTAGACTTAGAGCTTTGGGTGGCAAAAATGACAACAGTACAAAACTGCAAGTTCAACTATGGTATAGAAAGAATACAGAGGTATGGCAATACAGCATTAAGTTAAAAGGCCTACTAAGAGTTTCAACAAGTTTTATGAAATTAAGTCAACTATTCCTAGATTACTTACCAATAAAATGCTTGGCTTTTTTGCCATTATGCTTAATTATTTAGGTCTTTCAACAAAAGGCAGCAAGTTTTCTCACACTAGTAATTTTCATATAGAATCACAGAATGGTTTGGGTTGGAAGGGACCTTAAAGCTCATCTAGTCCAACCTCTGCCATGGGCAGGGACACCTTCCACTGGACCAGGTTGCACAGAGCCCCGTCCAACCTGATCTTGAACAATCCCAGGGATGGGGCACCCACAGCTTCTCAGGCAGCCTGTTCAGTGCCTCAGCACCCTCACAGGGCAGAATTTCTCCCTTATATCCAATCTAAATCTACCCTTTTCAGTTTCAAACCTTTCCTTTGAGCTTCCCCCAAGACAGAAATAATGAAATTAAATGAATCAAACTTGGCCAGATGACAACAATGGAATTCCTTGCCATTTACTGCAGCAACATCATTTTACTACACAAAATGGATTTTGACAACTTCCTGTTCCCACCCAAGAGGAACAGCTCTTGGTAATTACATTAATCACAGCTCAATGTCACATACAATGTATTTTTCATCACTGCCTATTTTTCACAACAGAATTTTGGACAGTTACATACAACATTTAGTGCTTTGGAAACTGATACCAAGAAAGACTCAAAACCTCAACATTCCAGTTACACTGTAGTTCCCCATATAGAAACTGAAGGACATCTGTAAAGTTTAGCAGCTTTTTTATGTTAATATTTTATATAAAATGTCATCCTGTCAATACAAATGAGATTTAATAACTTTCTCCTCAAGAAAAACTGATTAGCCTTTTCTAGCCATGAGCAATAAGAGATAATGAGTATTATCTTGAACAGAAGTTAGACATTATCACTTCTAAGGGGCAGTAACTGTTTTAACATAAACTAGTAATGGAGATTTTTAATCTGCTGGCCCTTTTAATCATGAATATTTAAAAGAAGTAAAAAAAAAAATGGAGGAATGTACTAAATCAAAACTTTTGGGGTTTTGCTTGAATTGTCTACCTAAAAATCATGTAAAGGCGTTAACAGAAAAATCTGAACCACTTTCACAATTTAGAAAACTATTTTCAAAATACTCAGAAAAAGATCTCATAACACCTTTTGGATAAACACAACATGTGCACAGACATACCACTTACATGGTTTACCCCCTTTTTTTCACTGTCTCTTCAGCCTAAGAATGTCCTTCAGATAGCAGCACTACTAAGAGACTGAATTAGTGTATTCTAAGAGATACTTAATGAGTAGTCCAACATCACTATGACCTGGAAAGGCATTACTGAACAATCTGCTCTTTAAGCATTTCACTCAGGAGTTGCCCTAATGCGCCAGAGAAACAAGTTTTACTGGTATTCAGTTTCACTAAGAATTAGCGCCTTATTTTGATGAACAAGTTTTCCTCACCCCTCCTTTCTCAGCAGAAGCAAAATTTGAACTTCAATTAGTAACAGCACCTAAAAGCACCGTGTCTTACCTTTGAAGTCCACTTCTCCATTTCCATCTGTGTCAAATATATCTATTACTCGCTGTACTAATGGGTTCTGTTGCAATTCAGGTAAAGACATGAACTCTTCCACGCTCAAAGAACCAGAGTTGTCCAAATCAAGCTTCTTAAATCTCTTTCCTAGTCGTTTTATTTCATCAGCATCAACTGGAAAGAAAAAACCACACAACACCTATTCTCAGAAATGCTTCAGTAAGCCCTTTACCAGTTAAACACAATGCACAGTTCATTGCTTTCCTACCAGAATTTCTCCTTTATTACAACTATTAAACATCCTCATGGAAGATTATAAAGATAACATCAAATTCTGAAGATGAACACAAGCCTTTGTGTTTTATTTTAAATAAACCTTACCTTTTTTCCTCCCTGCACCAGCCATAATACAGTTAGTCTTGTGACTCACTGAATACCACATGCTGACACAACATTTTTAAGGATTGAGAGTGCTTAGCTGGTTCTTAGTCAGACAGCTCTCGCAAATACCAGGTATGAAGAAATTAAAGAAGAGACTAAGTTTTCTTTGAAGGAGCTAGCATTATGTTTACACTAGACTAATGTAGTAAGTTAGCAATTAGTAAACATATTAGCAAAACTAGTTTTCTTTAGCACATCAAACATACTGGTGACCACTTATTCACCTACTCAAAACATACCCAGGCAGACCTAAGGTAATTTTTTTCTTCTCCATTTCAGACTGCAATTAAACATACCTGTAGCCATAACCTGCATGGTTTTTTTTTTCCTTTTGGTCCCAGAAATAAAGCAGATTCAGGTTCTGCAGCCTCTTAACAAAATCTCAAAGCACATGCCCTGCTTTACACCTCTGATAGGAATAGACTAAATCTGTGAATCCATAAACACCACTAAAAAAAGAAAATCTTGTACTGTGCTACTGCTGAAAAGCTTGAAAATGTTTCCCTGTAACAACCTGAAAATTCCTTATCAGCACCTTGATTTATGATACCCAAGTTAGTGCACAAATTGTTCACTATGTTTGGGTATGAAAGAGGAACTGAGGTTCTTAGGAAGTCCTAGAAAGCGGCCGCAGGCAGCAAACCACAGCAAACGTCTCTTGCAGAACCTGAAGCTTTCACGCTCCCCATAACAACTTGCTTCCTAACATGAACAGTCTCCTCAACATTTCTTCACTCCATTTAGTGCATTTGCTCCAATAGTAAAACAAATTGTTTTTTTAACTTCTACTACCACCTGATCTACTTTTTATTTCATTAATACTTTCTTACACTTCTGTAAAAATGCAGCGTAAAAGCAAACAGCACTTAGTCTTTCCAATACGTAAGGTCAGCCAATATACAGAACTTCATGTTTGGAAATCAGAGCCTGTTCAGTGACCTGATCCTCTACCAAACCAGCAACAAATTTCCATTTAAATTTCTTGACATCCTTGTCTAAAAACCAGACACTAATCCACAGATCCACACAACTGCAGTTATTTCAGAATGAAAGTGAGAGAGCATGCCAGAAGTCCAGAAGCACAAGACAATTTTCTGTCAAGACTTATTTTGCCTGAATAGTAAATTCTGACATTCTGCATTTAGTCAGTCTTGGTAACTGCTCACAACCGCAGAGGGCAAAAAAGGGTTGACAGTCCCAGAACAATCTTCCCTTTGCTGTGCCAGCAAGTGACAGATCTGAGTCTGTCTCTAGGGCTATAAAAATAACAGCCCTTAGAGAGTCTTAGTTTCTTCAGTTTCCAGTATGCAATTTGGTATTTCAATTAATTAGGCTCATGACTGCAATAAAGCTGCATTTCTTTTTCCACCAGTTTACACAGAAGCCTAGAACCCGATTGAAGGTGTGGCCTTCACAGCACAACATCACACTGCAGCGCCAGGAGCACGTTACATGGGCACAGTGACACAGAAGCCCCATCACTGCATGGTAAGCTATAGGTAGAACATATAGACAGTATTAAAAGACAACGGCAAAGTCCTAATAGCTGCTGATGAGTTCTGCCAGCACAAAATGCTTCATCTCGCCAATATACTCACTCCCTGCCCTGCCACCCTAAAGTTATCAGACCCACGAGAGTTTCATGCAAAGGCAACACCTTGACAAGCTGTTAACATGGGAATCTCATTTTTATTGCAAGCTATGCTCTGGACTTGCAACTTGCATAAGAAAGAGTTAATACCCTAAAAAAATCCTCACAGCATGAGCATTTGAAAAAGCACTAAAACCTGAAGCGTGGCTTGTCACACTACAGATGTAAACACATTTTCCAATGTAAAATGAGGACTAGTCATAATTTATACCTATATTACAATAACATATATAAGGATTTGTCCAGCCATGACATCAGTCTCTACTTTCATTAGCCATGTTTAAACTGGTGTCCCGGTCCAACCACAACTCTCCTGCTTCCTTACCTGAGCTCAGAAATCACAACATCTTTCAAGTACCTGACTGTTATTTTGTGCAGACAAATCCCTCACAAATGGTCTTGAAATCAGAAGTTTGTAATTGCATCTAGAAATAGGTTATGTGCCGGCTACTATCAGAACTATTTCCTACTGGAAAAAACATGAACAACAAAAGCTTGATGCATTATTTATTTCTCTAAAAAATTAACTTCACTTTAAAACAACTAAGCAGCAAATGGAAAGTATTACCTATAGTGCATATAATGCACCTTCATCCTGTTACCAGATCAGTGATATCTCACTTCCAATATTAATAGAAACACTAGCACTGAATAAAATTGAAAGATTAAAGCCTCCTAAGCAATGTGAAACCCTTCACAGTTCTGTGATTTCACAAAAAGACATGGGAGAAAAATGAAGAGCATTAACATAGCTGGGTGTCTCCTCGCTTCAGAAGGCTCACTTGAGTTAATAAACTGCAAGTTTTGAAACATTTCTAATTTACACTCAAGAAAACCTTAAGCACCAGAACACAGCAATGAAATGTTTACAGATGACGATGTAACCAAAGAGATGCTTAAGCCAGGCCTGAAGACCAGCAGTCATCAGATGGCATCATTTGCTCGGAACCCTGAAGCAGCATTGAGCAACGTCTTATTTCACAATTCCAGTCCATTCCTGGTTGGGGAACCTGAGGTCCACAGTATTTTTCCTCACACATATATAAAAGCAAAGACTGAAAGTTAGAATGGGAGTTCTGCCAATGTTCTCCTATAAAGCAGAGTTAATTATCACGTATACAAGCCACTCAAACACTGCCACAGGTTCAGGTTTTTAAATTATTATGGCTGACACAAAAGACAGACAGGATCAACTCTGCCATCACACTGGCTGCTCCAGCAGAGCGCTAAGATCTCCCACACAAGATGTGCTAAGAAAGCAAACTTTTGCCAGAAAAGTATTTTATCTCCTATCTGTTTGCAGGACCTACCAATATGACCTCAAAAATAACATTTTATTGGGACATGCAGGGACTGATCCACAGAACACAACGTTGACAAGAAATGCTGCACTGAAAATACATGTTCTGCCATCCTCCACTGTTCAGTTAAGCCTTGCATTGGCAACTAGCCAGATACTTAAACATACACACCAGCAATGCTTCAGAAAAAATACAGCGCCTTTTTAAAAATAAATAAATAAATGTTGTAGTCAGGGAGGACAAGATTATCCACTTTAAAGCCAAGAATCAGATGGTGAAAAGGAGAAGAGGTTGTATAGGCAAATTTAAGAATATTCCTCAAGAATGGGGTTTTTTGTGTGTTTTTCTGAACTATAGCAAAGCAACAACTGTCTAAATTATGCAATTAGAGATTTCATACTTAGAAAATGTTAGGTACTCTTTCTCCACATATACACATATACAATTTCACAGCTCACACAGTCAATTCCAATCCAGACACAGATGTTTAGCAGCAGTTCCTACTAGAAATGCGATTACAGATTTCTCATGCCAAGTCCTGAAACGTTCAGGCAAAGGGTTTCCCTGCACTGGAGATGTGAGAGAGGTTCTGCTCTAGGGGGAAAAAAACAAGTCAAAGAACAGTACTGAAGAAATCAGTGTTGCTGCCAAAAGTTGATCCAGTATCAATCTCATCCAACGCTGGCAATGGACACACCATGGATGAGAGTATTTGGAGGAAGATAAAATGAAACATCACAGTAATTACGGGATTAGGAACATTTCCTTTAGCAGTTCATGAGCATAAAAGCCTCTGTTCTTAATGAACATATATGGATTAAAAAAATCTGCAGATCAGTGTTTCATAACTGTGTAAGAATTTCATATCTGAACAAGTTCATTATTTCTTCCTACTTTCTCACCTACTTTTAAAATCCTTTCCACAAGCTGAAATTTTTAAAATGTATACACTTTAAAATAAGTCATATTTCAGTAACATTTTTCTCATCATAAAATAGCATTAAAATAATATAAAGCAGCTTTAAAATAATATAAAACAAGGGATGACTGTATTACAGTATTTGCCTGAAATTTTAATAGTTTTTTACCTAGTCTTTCTTCCTTCCACGCAGTGTCATCATTTCTGCTGATTCTCTCTGCCTGGGCTGAACTTACCTAAAAACCACCTTCGGCTTTCTGAGTTTTGGGGTTGGTGTGTTCAATGTGGATTTTTTTAAGTTAAAACAGCATATGTCTATGTGTAACAACAGATTTCAATATCATCCTATTTATTTTTTGTTGAGATTTCCTCCCCAAATACACATATACAAGTCCTCATCTCTGACAGATGTGTCCCTTTTTACAAGGCTGCTTTTTCCTCTGTATTTAGCAGACTGGCTTTCTTAAAACGTCACCTCGCTACCACTGAAGAACACAGCACAAAATTAATTTATCAGAGCCTGAATAAAACACTGCTTTCCTTCTCTAAAAGCTCCTTACAGACAACCTAGTGCCCATGTAAACATCCTCAAATTATACTGGAAATGCAAGGCACAGATGGAGTGAAGGTTTCTGAGCCAGCAGGACTGAGGGTGGCAGCAGCAGACAATTTTACAAGACAAGCTCAGGAGACCAGGACAGAGATGAACACACTAGGAAATCCTAGTCCACAAGACTGTAAACAGGGTGATAACACCAAAATAAGGAAGATTGAGCTTTGTTTATATCGTTTGAGGCAGAGTTTGCCTGTGACTCATGGCAGCGGTCTGAGCTTCCTCCAGCTCTGGCCGCAGCCAGGGAGCATTCATTCCTCTCATCCTCTCACGTCCAACTCCCACTGGCCTTTTCTGTGCTCACCAGCTGACGCCAGGCCCTGGGCTTCTCTGCTTTTCAGCAGCATCAGGATGCGTCCCCTCAGCTTGGCCCTGACGGCTGAGCTTACACACTTACTAACCGCCTGGAAATAATACCTGGTTAACGGTTTTCTTTACAAGGTTTTTCTGGTAGCCCTGTAAAAACATCAAACTACCCACTGTTTTAAAGCACACAAAATTATTTATGTTTATTTCATTATCCATTTTGGATTTCATTCACCTTGTAACTAATACAACAAGGTGGGGTTTTTTTAAGCAGTTCCAGTATTAAGGATTTTTTGTTAAAAAGCTATCTATATTTTCAAAAGATTGCTCTTCCATCCAAATATTAAAATTCAAGACAACAATACCTGCTTTATATCTTGAATTCATTTGCATACATCTAAAAATGTGATGAATCAGGTTAAAAAGCAAGGAGTCCATACTTCCAAGAAACCGCACACAAATGCTTTGTGTAACTCCCATTTTAGAACAGGAGCTTTATCTTCCAGTTTGACAGTAATATGTTGAAATATACTACTGAATATCCCACTCCTTTTCCCCCCACACAACAGCAAGGGATGATCCATTCTGTTTTAAAACGATTGTTTGTTTCAAGCTGTTATTGACATAATTCCTGCCTAGACAGTATTGTAAAAAGCATTCACATGGCAACTCAAAAAGCTTCGTTAAAAGCAAATTTCTGGAGTGCAGTGAGCTACATATGGAAAAAAATAATGGCATTTTTCTAGTCAATGTAAAGGTACATGGATATCTTATTGATAGTCAAAATCAAAGAAAGCTTTAAAAATACAGATCTCTCTGAAATCCACTGCATTCAGTGATATTGTGAGAGGATGGCTTATGTATTCAGAAGCACTCGACATCTTTTGGTGCAGAGTACACAACACTTACACAGGCATCTACGCAGTGTACAAACCTTAGAAAAGCTGCGCATCTATCAGCAAAGAGGTGCTGAGCATTTCTGAAATCTAAAGGGTTTACCCAAATAGTTAAACCTGTATTTACAATGCTGGCTTTTCCGATACTCTTACAATACTGGCTCAAAGTTATAACTAACAAAAACCAGACCAGACAGTGGTCACAGAGAGCCTATTTCCCACGTATTTTTTCAAATATGAGATCACTATAAACATGAATATTGCTAATGTATTAGAAAAAAGGAATTTTGTAAATAAGCCATGTTCTAAAATGTATTTTAAGTACTTCCAGGTTAAAAAGAAAAGTCTTTCCCTGTAAGAATAGATTGCAGATATCTCAAAATAAAACAGACCTTCAGCAAAAGCCCTCACCTCTATCTACAGTCTTGTCTGATTCATGAATATAATGTTTCAGAGCAGCAACTAAGACAGCCATTTCAGTCTTGGAGATCAGATTTCAAAAAGATGACGCCCTTGAGAACACATTCAACCACTTGTCTTGTATACGCTTACACGCAGCTGGCCTAATCCTTTTCATGACTTCAGATGTGTCAATTACAATTTCCTAAGTTAGAAAAGAGATACTCGTCTCCTTATCCTAAAACCAAAACATACTATGAAATATTGTTTATACTATAAGATACTATACTAGCAACTACTTTCTACTATAAAATACTATACTGTAAAAATATTGTTTACTATGAAAGTTTTCTGCACAACTTTTTGCTATGATAATATTTTCTTACGCAGAATTTCACATAGTTTGGCTGATATCAATTTCTCACCATGTAAACCAGCACTAGATTTTCAATAGTTTCTCAGACATGGTACAGCTGGGAAACAAAACCATACTGTTTTAAGGAACCCAACAACACTAATTCACCCACTGAAAAGAACTAATATTCTAAAATGAAAGTTAAGAAGAATATTCTTGACTAATGGTGTGCATCCTCTGCATAGTATCCTGAGTTTGCTTCCTGCAGCTGCCAACTTCAGAACAAAATTATTCTTATAAAACAAGACACCAAAATAGTGACTGCAGCAACAGGCAGAGGTTACAACCCAACGCCACCGTGCCGACAGCATAAACGCATCAGTGCTAACTGATGGCCTCTCAAAAGTCTAACCATTCAAAATCCTTAAAAAATTATTTTCAAACACATTGTCTGGTCTCACCATGAAAAGCTTTTGTCCCATCAATGACAACTACTTGAAAGCAGAATGATCATTTAACACTTGAAGAACAAAGTGAATACCTACGTAGCAGACTTATTCACAGATGTGCTACTGTACTCATCTGTGCCCCCACACTCCCCGCTCCTTCAGGATATTGGGGCACACAGAATCTTTAAGCACAGCACAATCATTCCAGCGATTAGGTGCAATCAAGCAAAGTGACATCTGGGATAACTACAACACTGCCCAGAGAAGCAGCTGCCGTTCTCTCTGCTGTGAGAAGGGCTATCAAAGCAGAAAAAGCCTTGATCATGCAAAACCTCAGATTTACACATTGATATCCTCAAAATACAGTTTAACCACAGAACATAATGTGGAAATCTTCTCTTTCTCTGCAATAAAAGGCAACAAACAAGCTCAGTAATAAACAGTTGGCAGTAGCTGCCAACGAATATAGCTTGTCCTGGAATCAAAAGTTATGGATGGCAACACACTGCTTACAATTCCGGAGATTTATCTAGGTGGGGACAAAAAAATTCCTTAAGTAAAAACTGACCAATGAAGCAATAACCTAAGATTGATATATATGATCCCAAAAAAGACAACTGAAGTCTTCATCGAATATGAAACTTCCACCCACAGATCCATATTTAACAAAATACACACTGAGAGCATAACGCAGCAATGCAGCGCTATGGATAATATTTGAGTGTTTACAAACTGATGACTTAAGTTATAATTCATGTGGACATGTATATTAAGCATAGAGGGTTTGCAAATTACTAGCAAAAGGCACATTTATCTCAATAATTTCTTTAGAAAGAGATTCCTCCGTGATTATTTGGTTTGTATTACTGTTTGACTTACGAGAGCCGGAGTTCAGTTATGACTAGCACTGTGAAAGCAGCCTAGAAGAGTCCCCTATCTGGAAGAATTTATTCTCCTGTTTAAGAACAAGATCTGATTAACCAAAGAATGGGAATTTCAACAAGTAGTCCATATATACATACACAGGTCCACACATTATTTAGTGCTGAAAAACGTTCAAGAAAAAACAGCTAAAAATAAGTACACTTAGCAAAGCACCACAGGGACACTTCGTAAGACACCCTTTCTTTGGTCAGCTTTAGGCAAGAAATACTTTGTTAATTTTTACAGGGTCGCCTAACTCCCTGATGCAGAGCAATGCATTTTAAATGCTCATGGGACCAAAAGCAAGTAACACTAAGTGGCTTCTCACCCAAATGCCTGTCTGGAAGCATACACACAAAAAAACCATGCTCTTCTAGCCTCAACCTCTCTTTCTTTCCTCTGAGGGTGCAAAGACAACTTCAGCAATATCCTTTGCTCCTAACACAGCACATGCTGCACCCCAGGCTCATCCACACCTCTGAGGAACTGGCACTGGTGGAAAAACCCCACCAGCTGAACTACCAGTTATAAAGCTTCACCATACAGACATCAGAACTATAAGTTCATTTCATATTCTAATGGAAAAATTGAAATAACTTTTATAAGTGATTTTTTTTTTAAAAGATGGACTTATTTATTTTACAATGTAACAGCACAAGCTTTATTATTTCAAATTTTCACCTTTTGATTTTACTTTTTTGGTTAGTATATAAACTGCGTAACTTATCAAGCAGGCAATTCAGTAAATTCAGACATGAAAGCTGTACATATCCATCTCCAAATAAGCTTAACCTCTCCAACAATATAGCAATTAAAAATAAACTTACAGTGCGAGCACATTTCCAAAGGGTAGCTTGCCTCATTTCCCTGAAACACACACAAAAAAGAACAAAGTTGCAATTATTCCAAAGTTAGCTTAGAGGAACTATTTTAAGTTTCAGCACTGTAAATCTCTCAGGCAATACAAGTTACATGGTTGCTTAAATATATATATATGCATATATATATATATTTTAAACAACTGTGGACAGTGTTTTATTTGGATAGGGCTATGTCACCAAAATATACAAAGAAATATAAAACCATTGAGAGGTCTCCTCTGATGAGAATTCCCAGGAAAATATCGGCAGTCCACACGATAAGAACGTCAATCACGTATTCTAAACTCCAACAATCAAACTCACCATTTATATATTATACAAAGACTGTTTTTCAAGTTAAAATAATACTGAATTTCAAGACTTCACATAATCTGCTTGACCATTTTATTTTATACATAGGAACAGATACGTCCTTATGAATAACCGTGACAAACCTTACTCAATTAACATAAGAAAATCACAGCATATTTCCTCCCGAGAGCCACCTGCCCATTACCCCCAAAAACAATTCACACAGAAAAAATGACGCAAAAAAAATAGTTTACATTACTAGAAATTCAGACATAACAGCTTTACATTTAAATATTTTTTTCATGTCCTATGTTAATAAGTTCCTGTTTTGTAGCTGAATGGAAAGTTAAACTAAGGTTTTCAAACCTTGCTGCATTACAACAGAGTCATAGCAATTAAAACTTCAAGGGTAGAGTCACTGTGAACGTGCACATACCAAAATCCGCAACTACTGCAACATGAACATCAAAAGACATTAAAATGACAAGTTAGCATTTTTTCCCATAAGCCTCACTTGGAGCCAGAGAAGATGACAAACACAAGCTTAGTATTTCTTTTTTAATCAGTCAGCAAAGGAGTGACCAGGTAACTGAAGAGATCAATAAACAAACATTTTCAAGAAGTTATTTTTAAGGGAGTGTTTTATACAAGAAAACAAAACGTATTTAAGATGAGTCTCAGACACGCTGTATTCAGCAGTCATTCTCTTATAGTATGGAGTGTATGAGACTCTACAGCTGAGCACTTGCATGGAAAGACTCCTCAAAATTATACACAATTGAACCGAAATACAGAGATTACTTGATAGAAGGAAAAAAAAAAAAAAGGAAGAACTACATTGAGCCTGGAAGCATGCGACTGCGTTCCCTAATAAGGACAGAAAGGGGCAGAACAAACATCTCATGAATCTAAACATGTCCAAAAAGAGATGTGTTGGGGGGGGTGTTTGCTTTTTTATTTTAACCTTCAAAACACATTAACTTTACCATCCACAAGCTCTCTTGCTTCTTTAAAAAAATTAATATACATGCTTTCTAAGTAGAGTGGCAAAAGATACCACCTTAACTTCTTCCCCAATGTCTACTTATAGCAAGACGAGTAGCAGAACACAAACGCATATGAGGACCATCAGGTCCCTAAAACCTCCAAAGCATGACTGACATATTCTACAAAAGAAACTTATTCCACTGTGGCAGGGAATCCAGAATAGTTGTCATATGCAAAATCCTGGACCAAACCCAATTTAAGTCTTAGGAAAAACAGTGAAGACCAAAACAGGCAGAAGAAGCCCAGTGTATGTATATGAATATAAAAGGGTAGGGGATTTCAAATGGGGAAAAGCAGAATTTTGAAACAAGAAGAAACAGGAACCAGGGATCCAGCTAGGCTGCTCAAGACACGAGGTCATGAAGAGGCAAGAAAAACACCAGACTGGAAGGCTGCAAATTAAAGGAGAAAGTTGAATTAAAACCAGTGCACTTTTGCACATACACATACAAATACACAATCCTAACTACATCAGAAGTCTGTTCTGGGCACTTACATCCTTGTTCAGGTGTTGGGGAGAAAGTTAATGTCTAGTACAGGCTACTGAAATCAACCTGCCTAAAGCAGCATAAAATGCTACTGAAAACTGCGCAGGGAAAATTAAGTAAAAAGGGAATGACTCTTTCAGCTTATGAACAAGTGTAGTGCTTATAAGGAATCATTATGCATCTAGATGCACATGCTAAGCATAATCGAGTTATCTACATGAAGTAGCCTAAAAAATATTTGGAGAGCAGAGAAAAAAAACTGAATAAATTTAAGCTCAGTTTTTTTCTGGGAAACACTTACTGCTACAAAGAAGTGGTAAGAATACTTACCTATCCAGGACTGGAACTTGGATATCTACAAAAAAGGAGAAAAATCTAGTAAGTGACCATGTATAAATTCCATTATTCTTCAATATTTACTACACAGTATTTAAATAACATATTTTTAAAAGTAGTTACCTGCTTTTGATGTGCTCAATGTCCATCTTCACAGGAGAATCCAGAAGTCTACTAATTTTAATGCTTTTTTTTGGTACAAGTAAGTATTCGAGCTGCACATGCCAAGATTCCTGTTTGCACAGCTGTGAGCTGACAAACACAAAGGTGCTCCTCTACACCAAAGACTTGATCCTCAGAAATGAAGATTATTTGGTCCTGGAGGCAGGCATTTTTCAGTGTATTCTGAACAGCGGTTCAAAAAGGTCACTTATTTGTCCCCAAATACAATCAGTACGTGTAGCCACTGTGCAAGATACAATATAGGCCCTTAAACACAAGTGCTAAATAGGCTGAATATTTTCTTGCTGTTTAAGAACAGATAGGTAGTGAGTAGGACTAATGTGTTACGAAAAAAAAGCAGGGAGGGAAGCACACAAATGAGCCCTTTAAGGAAGAAAAATGTGGTACATGTTTTCATCTGTATGGTTTTAATGCAAAGAATTACCAAAGTTTAACAGCAGGACTACGCAGCATTCTAAAGAACGGTGGAAAATATTACTTTGGGACTGGATGCACTAACAGAACCTTTAGCAGAAACTGTCAAATTTTATCATAAATATAAACCTTATTTAGCAAAATAACACTGCATTGACATAAATATTTTTATTTTATAGTTTTAAGATGATACTAATTTAAAGACAAAAGTCAATGTAAAAATCTCCAAACACGTCATTTCATGTCTGATGCAGGGAAGTTGATTTAGACAAATAAATGTGTAGAGTAACAAGGTTCTGATACAACTCTTAAGATTGCCAACTTGAAAAGCTCTAATAATATTCCTAGTCTGGCAATTTTTTTGGAATTCTGTTAGATCCCTACAAGTTAATTCCTGGTTAAGCAGCAGCAAAATCATGACTTAGAGACAGAAATAATTACAGATCAAGGAACAGTCCAAAACCTATTAACAGAAGGCTCACCAAATTCTGAATCCTGCAGAAATATCAGTTTACTGAGGAGAAGACAAAACACGTCACTAAAGTATTTCAGAAGATCATTATATTATATTATATTGTTCCTTTAAGAACAAAAATGTTCTTTGCAATTTATTATCTAGTAATTATTCCCCTTTTCTCCCTTCAGAAGTTGTGCCTTTTTACTGGTTAAGGATAATCTATTCACAGACTTTAGTCTTTATTTCTTCTGTAGATTATCCATAAAAATGCATTTCTTGATTTCTATTTCTTTGGCATTTACTTCCAATATTAATGGCTCTCTCTTCTTCAGATCAGTTTTGTTTATGCTCCTCCAAGGCAGGGCAGTCAAGGGCAATTATCTTGACAAGTTTCCTCTTGGCAAAAGACATGAAGAGCTGTGGATAGAAAATAAAGAGAAACTTGCAATTAGCAATATTAACCACAGAATCTAAATTCTTAGCTGAAGTTATTTATACAGAACAGCTGGTACACAGTAAAACATCAAACTGCAAAACAGCTCTTCAGCATGCATTAGGAGAATACAGTTTCTAGATCTGTTTAACTCTCTTATTTTTCCACATGATGTACATCTTTTTATAAATAGTTCAGAGACTTAAATTACAGTGTCAGCCTTCTATTAGTTTTCTTCTTTTATAAAAGCAGAAAATGTGTTTAAATGGCAGCAAGCCACAATGTCAGCTTAGGACTCATCTCAAATTTAGTCCTCAAAAGGCAGCGTGTGAGGGACTGCAAACACAAATGAGCTGTGGAAACAGTTTAAAAGTTAGATTGTTTCAAGGCTTTTCGTTTGTTTCCATAGCCAGACAATGAATTAATTCAACAAGTGGCAAGAGTGGTCCCTGAGGGTCTGTTTAGTACCTGTACAGCAGTTCTTCAAGATTTGCTCCTGCACCTTCTACATTACTTGTTATCACAAGGAAGAAACTACAGTGTGCAAGTGATGCAGTCAACCAGCCATGTCAGCTAGGGGTCAGAACTAGGGATTATCAAGATAATCAATTCTCAGGTTACACAAAAAGATGTTTTCCATCATCCAGTACTACAGCTAACAAAGAATGGGAGTGTTAAGAAGAAAGATGGCAGAGGCTGGCAGTCAGCATTTTAAAAAGAGCCTACAAAAGATCCTTCTTTCTCTTCCACAAACACACAAAATGCTTCTCTACCTTTTCTCATTCTTCTCCCTACCACCAAAATTAATGATTAATTATAATTACCTGTTGCAGAGCATTCTTCTTCATCTTCATTCGAGCTCATTTTCCACGCATTGCCATTTCCACAAAGCTTTAACAATGAAGAACTGCCAGCTTGGTGTAGAGAGGTTTAGTTCGTTATGTTTTGCAGTTGGTTGTTCATTTTGGTTGGTTGTCTGGTTTTTTTTTATGGCCTTTGTTCCAATTACTAAAGCTCTGGCTGTCATAGGTTGGTACTTTATTCCTCATACTGTATTCTTCATTAACAACCATCAGGCAAGTTGGCAAACTAAAAGGGATGGCGCTGGTTAACAAGGCTTCAAAAAACTTTGGCATTGATAGAACAAGCCACACAGACATCCATAGTCATTTAAGTATTTGTTAAAATGAATTTCAGACAAAGCCCAGAGGCTTTAAGCCACTTTAATATTAGAATTTCTGAATTAACTGATGGTCAGAAGAATATGCAAGATCTCACCTACTGCAATTTGTACATTTCATATGACTTACCAGAGAAATTAAAGCCTGAAAGAATTTTATTAGAGCACAGATGAAAGACATGCCCAATATTTCTGTAGACACCACAACAAATACGGCTTTAAACAAGACAAACAGGAATAATATTTGATGGGGGAAAAAAACAGCAAGCAAAACACCTTCATCTACCCCACTCAGAAATAGTGTGAATATACTTTGCCTTTTTTTTTTGTTAAATCTGATTAGAAAAAACAAAACACTCAAAATAGAGAAATTGTGTCTTGGCCTAAGAGGAGCCTGTTTACCAAGAAATACATGTTGCTGATTATCTTCCAGTATATTTCACAGCAATATCTATCTGTACACTACAAAAGGAAATTAATAAGGGAGATGTCATAGTTAAGATTCCTAGCAAATCTGGCATTTGTGTTTGACTCAAAGTAATTAAATCACCTTTTAGGCTTTTCAGTACAGCCACTAAAAAAAAAAATCTACTTAAAATTGAGATATCACAACACGATTACCTGAAAACAAGACTGGACGTATTTTGAGAGCTGGTAATAGTGCACACTAACTGCCAAAATTTAGAAATTAACATTTAAAACAACTTGATGACTTAAATTGTTTTATGCAAAGCAACTCCTAGGTAATTGCTTTGCATAAAAGTATTTCAGGTACAGAGAGTATAACTCCCCAAACACCAGCTCCTTGGAATCAGCAGCTCTCTAGCACAACTTTCTACTCAAATACTAAAAAAATAAACCTACTTCTGAGGTTCTTATGATTGTACTAATGTTGAGTCATATACTGTGATGCAAAGAACTATGCAAAGCCAAGACATTAGAAGGCATTAAATTAGGAGCCTTGTAGAAGTTCACATAACTTAAGAGCAGTGACAGTTTCACTGCTGACCCCAAATTCTCAACCTAGTTTATGAGATCATAACCCAAAGCAGGAATTCAAGAAATGCATAAAAATGCCTGACACCCACCTCACATTCAGTAAATTCCAAAATAAAGTATCTTCTAGTGCTGTGCTGTACTACACATCCTGATCTTAAGGAGTTTGTTGTTGGTTGTTTGTTTTGGTTGTGGGTTTTTGTTTTGTCTCCAAACCCATTCACTCATCTGAGGGGCAGCCTGATTCCTTGCCTCTCTAATCCTGAAGCTAAGATTGCATGACAGCAGTTTAAGACACAACACTTCCCAACTGGATCTAGCCAAGATGACAATTTATTGAACCTTCACAATTACACAATTTTCACAACCTCAGTTTTGCTTATGTGCCACTCATTTTTGTTACAAAAGCTTTGGAAGAGTCCCACCATGTATTTCATAACCATCATCTTGTCCAAAAGTACCTGAAAGTTGGAAATCATTTCCCTTCTGGTATTTGGACTGTCAGATCTTGTTACCCTTTGGTGTGAACATTCAGCTGTCCACATGTCCAACTGAATAAATTAAACAGGTTACAAAATCAGCAAGGAATTCTTACAGGGCATCAAGAAAAGCAAAGGCAAGGAACAAAACAGAGGCAGCAGTAATGGTACCAGGTCAATAGCACAGACTATAAGCAACAGTAAAGGACTCAGGCATTCAGTTGGTACTTCAGAGTTATGCTCTCCTGTGAGTAAAACGGCCCATTAAAATGGATAATTTTTATTATTAACAATACTCCAACAGCTGGAACTGCCAGCATATACTGAATTCACAGAATGGCATGGGTCATGAAAAACACAGAACATGGTCATCTTTAAATCTTGCAATGTTGCCAAAAGAATCAGCAGTATTGTTATAGAAGATTATCTACTATTTGGACCTTTAATTCTTCGGTCAAACAGAAAAAAGGTGCATATTACAGCAATGTATTGTAGTATTTTCTCCTCTGAACATATGATACATCTACACATGCAAACAATGAAATTTAAGTATCAACCTTAAATCTTCTTCTTTAGTTAGTACTTCCTATGAGCTCCTAAGAGTTCCCTAGGTATACAGAGATTCAACATCCAGGTTCTAAGATGCACCCTAAATATTAAAAAAACAAAAAACACACACAAAAAAAGACCAAAACAAAAACCAATCCACTCTTGATTGCTTTTCAGTTATTCCAAGCACTTTTGAGACATATTTACTTTCCCAACTATGACTGCTGGTCATTGGGAAAACTCATGAAGCATGAGGGAAAAAAAGTTACAGGGAGGCTATTTATTCTAGTACAAGAGTTTATTTAATTTAGGAATTTCTCTAATGACTTTTAACTTGTCTGACTCAGCTACAATCCAATACTCAAAGCTTCTCATGTCAAAGACACTGAACCAAACGTGTCCCACAAAAAAAGAGAGAAACTGAAAACTGCTGTCATTGAATTCTTGCACCTTAAGGCAAAAGATGTATGCATTTTCAACTACAAATTTGCAAAGGGATTGCTAACATGTTTGCCACTTTTTATTCACATACACAAATATTATCCAACTGTTGATTCTGCAAGAGTTCAAAAAAATTAGCATCATGTTTTAAATGGCCCAGATAATGTAACTGAAGTGTCAAATGCTTTACGAGGTCTAATAATATGTTCTCTTTGATAAAAAAAAATAAACTAAAAGAGCTAAAGAAAATGGACAAGTTTAAAAAAAGAAATCAAAGTCATATTAACACATTGTTGTCCCATCAATTTGTGGTTTCTTTAGAGGAGGTAGAGACATTTTCCAGCAACCATCATTTTCAAGATGATGCAGCTACCCAGCATGATACATCAATAATTCCTCAGCATCTCTGTAGTTGAAGCCATGGTAAGTTCTCCCCCAACACTTTCAGTTACACTTCTTGGAAGGTTTATCAGAACAAACCACTGAACTTGTATCAGAGCTCAGTTTTCATGTATGATCTCAACTCAAAGGTGAAACTACAAAGGTACATGGGACAGGTCTTACAGCTGCTATTAATATTCTGACTCAGTATCTCATCTTAATGGTTAATCAACAACAAACATCAAGGAAAGCTACAGGCACTTTGTAGTCTAAAAGGACACTGCTTTAAAAAAAAGACGCACCAAACACCAGCTGGTTTTAACTTTGTAAGGAGAAGATTTCAAATTTTAAATGTGTTTTCCCCAAAGTAGCCTACATTTGTTAAACTTGCCTCTAAAGAAAACACCCTGTGACCTTCAGCACTGAAAGAACTAAAGAACTCAAAAAAAGATTAATACCTAATTCTTGAACATGGCGTTTAAATTGCAGACATCAGAGATAATGAAACAAGGCAAAGGGGATTGCCGGATTTGGGATTACAGTAGAGATCAAGTCAGGTTAAAGCTGTTACAACATTCTGGCATTGTTGTTCTTTGCTAATACACAAAATAAGTGTTACAATTCCCTTTGCCACATTTAAGAAAGAAAAAGCCTTAATACAAAAACCTTGTTTTGGATACATTTATTCAATTATTCATAACAAAAGAAGTGATCATTCTTTAAAAGCTTCTTCCCATTCAGATGTACATCCGGTTCCACCACATCCCTCTCGGGATGCAAGAGACAGACCGTCCAAGTCTTCGGAAAAGCCTGCAGTTTACTCCTTAGTCACCGTCTAATCCAGCCCTGGCTCTGCTCAGGCTCTGTCAGTCATTTTAAGGGAAGCCACTTGTCCTCTGGCTGGCAGCTGGCCAGTCACTTCTGCTATGCTTTATTTAAATCCTCCACTGTCCACGGGTCTCCTCCAAAATGAGATATTAATGGCTTAAGGCCATCACAGTTAAGTAGTTATTCTAGGGTATCACAGGGAAGCCCTAAACCAATGAAGCAAGAAGCAAACCTGAAATTAGAGATAGCTACTGTTGCCAAATTCTCTACCAGACAGGAAAACCAAAGGAATCAAGAGTGTTAATTTTAAGAGGCTTCAGCCTTTATTTTTTATATGCCCTTTGCCTTTATTAATATTAAAAGGAACATAAATAAAAAGTGCATCTATTCAAATAGCATTAAACCACTCATTTTCAATTTTAATGTTTTGAATTTGAAGTGTTCAGGACTGAAAAGCAATCAGTGAAATCTGTCCAGTTATAGCAGGGATGTGATCTATATTCATATACATAAGTGCCATAGCTTCTCCTATCTGAATGTAGTTACAATTACAGAGCTTGCAATAAAAATCTAAACTTGCATGACCTTGAAGGTATGATAGAATACTTGGGTTAATCACATATCTGCACACACAGACACACAACACTACTTACTCCTCTGTAAATAAACGAAAGGTGTCCCTAAGAAAAAAAATTGGTACCCAAGATAGAACAAGACATAAGGACCCAGCTGAAACACCAAAGAAAACGGCTTTAGAAGAAAGCACGATCAAAGATGGAAAACACTTTTACTGCAAAGTCCTTTTCCTGAATTTGGAGGAGAAAAGGAGCTATCAAGTCACAGCATACACTGATAATACTATTCACTAAATGTGTCTATCCCCCACAAATCATCTCACGCAAGTTTGATGTGGATATAATAAAAAGAATAACTGGATTACTTTCAACTTAACTATTGTTGCATCTGTAGTATGTGTGACTATTAAAGTTTTCTGTTCCATTTTATAACCTCCCTGATGGAATTTGCAATATGTCAGGTAGATAGATAATTAACAGCGGTAGAGATAAACATAGTGCAGTTTTTAAAACAAAGTGAGGCAGAGAAAAGATTGTGCCATATTTAGAAAATTAGCAAATAAATCTTGCTATTTGAAGGAAAAAAGCAAAACCTCATATGTATGAGAAACCATAAGGTCTCACACAAAATAATAAGAGCTCTTGCTGCAAAAACACTGCAATCTGTAAATAAAACTTGAGAGAAAAACAGTCACAGAAACACAAGTGTGAACTTCATGAGCTAATGTACAATTCCCTGCGTGGTATTCAATAATTTTACTTTTGGCATTTCCCAGCTACTACTCTTTAGAGGCAACAATCCAGTCTACTTATGCAATCGCTACAGAGATGGCACTTCTAAAGCTTGCATCGATCTTGAAAATCCTCAGAACTCTGTAATTTTCAGTGCATAAATGAATAATGAACTCTCCAGAGCCAAGGAAAGGAGTCTCCCAGAAAGATTCTGAAGCAACTCAGCCTTTAGTAGGGGAACACTACAGTTCTGCCACCACTAAATCAAAGTAAGTTCTGATGCAATTAAGGGTTCACATTAGGAAGCCTTTGGGGTAAGACAGGTTGGGCCTCCATTGCTTCTGGATGAGTCAGAAAAAAATACACAAGATACTAACTTATTTGTTCCACTCACATTACCATTTGGTTTCACCTACAAAACCTCTCACCACGTTTCCTGCACAAGCCTCTTCAGTGAAGTTTATTCAGTTCCCATAGTTAAAGAGACCACAGCAGCTTTTTCTTTCTCAGCTTCAAAGATAATTGCAATAAAGTTCCCCAATCGATCTCCCCTACGATTGTGCTGTTATACTGGCAAAGATCACACTAGTGAAAATGAAAACAAGACCAGGCTGTCCAACCAGAAAATTTGTAATCCACATACAAAACAAAGCAGAAGCTACAGGTAAGACTACAAGACAACAGATATATCAATGACAAAAAAAATTACATAAATCTTTATGCATAACAAAAGTGGAGTTGAAGAGTTTTAGAGAGCACTTCAAAGGAGGCAATTTTATTTATAAGTATACAGTGCAAAAGCTTGTAATAAAACAGCACAGAAGAAAGCATAAAATGTGATTTAAGATCATAACAAGTGACTCAGGTGTCATGGGATTATCAGAGTTATGGGTCAACATCTAAATGATAAAGAAATGACATCAACTTACACTTAATGGGATACTAAAGCAAAACAAAAACCAGAGCATATAATATCTTGTTCTTCAGGACACTGACATATATAAATTAGATAACAGCCATTTATTATCTTCTCTGATTTAATTACTTCCCTAATAAGAAGGAATCTTTTCCCTTCACTGGTGAGTATGAACATCAAAAAATCCAAGCAATTGCAAACAGTAAATTGTGTTATGCTTGTGTGGAAGAACAACTTCAGATTGGAAAAACTGAAGTAACATATAGAACAAAAGAAACAAAACTTCATTCAAAACATTAAGCTGAAGTATGCAAGCATCCCTGAGAACTTGGAGGGACTATAAACAAAGTCACACAGTTTTCAGCAGTAATTAAACCAGATTAAGCTATTATTTATCATCTTAGAGTCTGTCAAATGAAGAAAGACAAAACTACGCAAGAGTCAAAACCCCATTTTACAGGTAAATTTTTTAGGAGGCTGTTTCAGCTTCTCCCTTTCTCTGCAACAATTTGGAGATAGAACAGGTTTTGTTCAAAGTACCTTCCCAGAAAACAGACAATGTTCAAAACTTCAACACAAAGCAATAAAACAGCAGTCCAGCAAGCCTGAGAACTTATCACTGGCTGACCTACACAGAAATAGGAACAGACAGTTACATTACAAGAAGATATTAACTTGACCTAAAGCCATAGTGAAGTATAATTTGCTATATATAGATATGCTCTCATGAGGCTGCTTTCAATTACAGCAATTTAATTCTCCGCACTCCCAGGTACTATAAAATCAAAAAAGAACTAGGGAGCTTCAAACAGCTCTCTAGAACAATCCCACTAAAATCTCTGCCAAGTGAACTGGTAGTTCAATACCTTCCTCCAAAATTAACTGTAAAAAATAGTTATGTTAACCATAAGACTTCTAGTCAAGGATTCTTGCCACTGGATTGATGAAGGGTGTGAAAGGCAGGCTTGCTTTTCTCTGCATTGTTTTTTTAAACATGCCTTAGTATGTTGTGAAAATTACTGCCACTTTAAGGTATAGTACTTGTTACTATGTTTGCAAATCTAAACTTATTTTTGGAGTAATTTTCAAAAAGTTAAAGGTAAGTGTTAACATCTGCAGATCAAACACTCCTACATCTCAAAAATGATTTGTGGCACTCCAAATACAAAAAAAGGGAGTAAAACTAAGGGTGGCCCAGTCTTTTCAAGTTTCTGAAATTCCTCATCTTGCTTGTACCAAGAAGATCAGCTATTAACACTGAAAGTTCTAACAAAGGAGCAATACTATCACATTTCTCTTTGCAGAGGGTTTTTCCAAAAGCAGAGAAGTAGCTACAGGAGTCATGGAACCCCATTAGAGAAAACAAACCACCTCCATAACTTCTGCAACAAACAGCTACAGGCTGCTTGTTACTGATCAGACAGATCTCACATGTGTATCAGGCTGGAGCAAATATGAAAGATGAGAACATAGCTGGAAATGAAACAGAGCATGTTATCCTCTGACAGCAACTAACAAACACACAGATTAATGTATTTGTTCCCAACATATCTGGTAAAGATCCCTTGCCACAAACTGTTCGCTGACTTGTGCAAGCAAAGAATGGGAGATCAGGATCAGTTAGAAAGTTCAGAAGGCTTCTTTTCTTCAGGGAGTTTAGACACAGTGGATTCATTGTAGTGCTGCAAACAGTATTTGTAGAGGGAAAGGAAAGTAGCAAAGATACGTTCTAGAAATTAAGATTACATATTACACTGCATCATATAATAGTCATATACTACTTACTATAAAAGACTATACTACCGTTAGATGTAATTCCCTATTCACAGAAAGGTGGTAAATACCCAAGAGCAACGTGACCATACTCCTCTACCAACTGATTATCTTAAGTCTTTAGATGTTAACAGTATACTCAGTTGAGGCAATTGCAAAGGTTGAAGCTTTGGCAACACATTTTTTTAATAGATGTAAGAAGATCAGGAGGAAAAAAGACAATGCAGCTGTGCCACATAAGACAGTCTACTGAGAGTTTAAGAGTCGAACATCCTTGAGGTGGAAAGCTAAAGTACCAATTCAGAGAATATCGCCAATTCACAAGAGGCTGTGCCACAAGGCCTTGAAGTTTCAGGAACGTCACGCAGGTCAATGTAAAGTACTTGAGCAAATGGTATAAGAGCACAGAAACAGGTTGCATAAGTAGATGCTGTCACCAGCCCTTCTTCCCATTTAAGAAATTTGTAAACAGTTTAATATCACTTCGTGCCAAAAAGAGAAACCTGAGTTTTAAGGAAGGGAGATAAGTGTCTTATGGCTGGCCAACAAGAGAAAATGGAAACAGTACATCAAAAAAATTCACAAAAGAAAAGTAGATAATAAAACGTCATTGTTGATCTATCACAAAAGAGGCTGAGGAACATTGCAAAGAATTATGTAAAGAACATGCAACTGAAAAAGTTCAAAAATGAGATTTGATTTCACAAACTGACAGGACCAGAAAACAATCACGGCAGCAAGGATGCAGAACTGGATAAGATGTGCAAATCAAAGGAGGAAGCAGATTATGTTCAAGGAGAATTGTTGCGTAGATACGGAATCTGCAAAATAAGAGATTGTATTCCAGTATTCTTAACTGTCTCTAATAGTTAACACTAATCTTAATACTTAGGGTTTTTTTTTCCAAAAAGAAAATAACTTCATCAGAACTTACAGCTGTCAGCTATTAAAATGAGACATTTTAACAAGCTCTGGTTTAGCTTATGCCACTCAAGGACTCATGAAGAATTCAGCAAAGAATAAAGATGAGTCATAAGGTTTGAAAACAGGCCCTGTGAACACTGTGATCCAATACAGAGGGATCAAAACCATTGTAATTAAAACATCAAGAATTTTACAAAACACTAACCAGGTCTTCCAGGCATCACCAGTTTCCATTCTAAGTGAGTAATTAGGATTTCCAGCACTCTAGAATTTCCAGCAAATTAGGAATTTATTTTCTGAAAAGATGCACTGCAAATTTCCAAAGTCTTCCAGTTATTATTATTGGAGACTTCCTGATCAAATGAAAGCAAAATGAAACCTAGGAAAACACAGAAAAATACCACTCTGCTTTCAATTAAGGTTTTCACTGATACAGAATATTGTGAAATCTCAAAACAGTTTTCTTTATATGATGTGTGCCATGGAGAAGATACTGACTTTTAAAAACCATAATGCTGAGGTGATGCCCATTCAGGAGCTGGTTATATGAAGTAATATCCAAATGCAATTAAAAAGATAGAATATTTCAGGGTAAGTTCTTCATGGCAGGAACTGACTTCGTATATTTATGTACAGGAATGCAAATAGTTACCATTCAGTATTGAATGGAAACATCTAGCATTTTTGCTACAAGCTAACAATGGTGTTCTCGAAAGATTAAATTAGAATCCCAACCCAGTTTCAGTAGCTTAAAAAAAAAAATCATATGTCAAATATTTAAAAAATTATAAAAAAAAAAATCCCATTTACTGATAGATGTTAGCGTTATTTTTAGCAGTTGCTAAAGATAAGATTCCTTGATCCTGTCAGAAATCAAAGCTTATTAATTGCTGTAACTACCAATACAATTAAAAGCAGCTGTCCTGACAAGCTGTAAATTTCCCTAAGTTGCAAATATCCACGAAAGTATAAAAGTACACACAAAGCAGCACTAGAAATTTACTGCTATTTATTGGTTCCACAGGTCCCCAGAAAAGTTCAGTAGGTGCACCCCTGCAGAGCCCCATTGACTTCCAGTCAGAATTACCAGTTGCTCTGGGGCTCGCAACCAAGAATCCAGTCATCCCAGTGCAAGGGACTGCACAAATACTCGCATCCATCCCCCACACGCTGACACATCTCTGCATTTATGCACAATCTGCCCACAGAACCACAGGCTACCACCTTGCTGCTACTTCTCGTCTTAGCTCTTCCAAAAATTCACTGCTTGCAAACCTTAAAGGCAGCATATAAAATGTATAACTTTGTACACTGGTCTGCAACATAAACTGCAAATCAAGGGACAAAACATTAGTGACACTGCACAGATGCTAAACAATACCTCTGAGAAAGCATCCCAAATAAAACGATTGTTAAAATCACTCTCAAACCACCTCTTGCCAATTATTCTTGAATCTTTAGCTGTTCTGCCCACTACTATAGGGCATTACAGTACTACCGTATCATTACACACCTAAATGTTAAACCACCATCTTCTGCTTCTCCTCAATTTTACTCCCTTTTATTCACATGATATTTCATTTTCTCACCAAGTAAAGGAATTTGGCCACCTTTGAGCTCGCTGTTCATTTTTTCTAAGGCCTCTCAAAAGACAATTTTTCAGAATTAAGCTCTGGTAAACCCTACTACACCATCATTAGAGTTGAACTCTAACATTCAAGATTACAGAAGATTCAAACTTACTAACCTTATATACTTCTATAAATCACTAATCTGATTTTTCAAAGCACTGTTGTAAATAAAAACCTAGCACCAGTGGTACCCCATGCAAAGGCTTTAGTCTTATTACTAAAACAACCACATTTAGCGTGTAGAATAAAATAGTTCAGGAAAACTAAAACCATTTTAATAAAGAATCCCTAAAAAAGTTTAATAAGTAGTAGACAGATATTTTACTAGATACCTCTATGAAGAACAGTAATTAGAGTGCTAAAAATAGTCTACTTAGGTCAAATATAAAAATCAAGTTTATTTATTCATATGGCAGTTTTTGTTATTGCCGTTAAGGAGTTCCTCTATTTATTGTGGATTTTCTTTGTAGACTTGTTAGCAGATCTACCTGGAATCAAGCTCTTCTCTGAGAATTCTGTGAAGTGTTCCTTCACCATTAACAACAAAACTGACCCATGACTGCTCAGATACTAAGGTGCTAAGCCTGTTAAACAGTGGCGCAATACTAAATCAGGCTTCCCCAAGGGAACATCGTTACATACACAAAACTGAAGAAGCTGTTCAGCCATCGCACCTACAAAGTACAGAAGTTCTCCTTCACAAGCTCGGGCCTAAAGTCATAGCCACGGAGTTTGTTACAAAAAAAATCCAACTCCTTTTAAATTCCTCTCTGCTGGTCATATAGCATCATTGAGCAGAGGGAATCCAAGTGACTTCTTTCAACTTCAGTGATGCTATTCAGAACCTACACAGTTATAATAGCAGTGAAACAACAGTTGTTGTCTCTACTACAACCTGATAAATGTGCACAGAGGAGCTATTCACAGGGTGACAACAGACAAGGGGTAGAAAAAGAGAGGAGTACTGTAGCAGAGGTCTTCCTTCCCAAAGTTTCCAGTGGCTTAAAATAAAGGTTAAAAAGCCTTCATACTTGTCACAAACATACCAGAGGAAGAAAAGAAGTTCCAGAGCATGTACAGATGATCCTAAGATTATATTCATGTAAGAATCACAACTGAATCCACTTTTCCAGTAGCTGGGTTTCTTCCAGAAGCATATGAACCCTGGCCTTCATTTCCGGGCTTCCTTGCTGTTACTCTGGCCCCTCCTTCTCCTGCCCCTCCCAAATTCTGATCGAAGTTCTTTAACTAACAAATGTCTTCCTGCATTTTTGAATTCCTACTTTACCTAACTTAGACAATGAGATCAGGTGTTTGTGAACTTCAAGCTTACTGCATAAGCTTTTTAAAATAGGCACTGTATCAGCTTACTGGGGGAGTTCCGGTTCTTTGGCTTAACAGTTTGCCTAAAAATGTCCATCAGACTTCGCAAATTCACCTGAGCGTATCAACTGGCACAACCAGCCTACAGCTTGGAAGCCAAGATTTTTATTGGCAGTTCAGGAGCAATGCTGTCCGTTAATCCAAAGCACTTAAAGAGTTTCTGACACTTCCTTAACACAGTTAAAATTATTTATATCGCTAGGGATTCTTCCTTATTTGTAGAAGAGAGTATCAATAGCGGGTCCAACTCGCTGTCAAGTTACAAGCAAGTCAGATTTAGTCTCCAGCTTGTTTTGCCCCATCTAGATAGTTTTACCAAGCAGTTAAAGTAACAATGTGCTTGTGGCTGTGCTAGGTACATTCTAAAAGCAACATATAAAACATTTTAATGGTCTTTCTGTATGTGGAAAAGGCCTAATACAGTTGAATTATCAAATTAGAAGTTTCAAGTTAAACATTTAGAAAGCTATGTAAAATGTCAAGATTAAATTTTCCTATTTAAAAGAACTGTCACTTCAAAAATGACTTCACTTGCAAGATGTGGGCTTTGTTACTAAACACCTGCAACTTAAAAAACAAAACAAAAACATAACCACACAACACCTCTCCACAGACATTTGCCATTCAAATGATATAGAACAGACCAGAATAAGAAGACAAGCCATAGGTTAAGTTTAACCCTGGTTAAACTTATCTTGATATTCAATATTACTAAGGAAATACAGTATTTCAAATGGTGACCAAAATAATCTAGCTACATCATACATCAAGCAGAATACATTGCTTCTAGTCATGTACTTAAATCACTACAAAATCATCAATTTTGAGTAATTTAAGCTCCCTGATCACTGATCCAGGGAAACAGCAGTGAAAAATTCCCAAACCACTCGAACTGGTTTACTGAAAGCTCTATCTATTCCAGATAAAAAGATGCTGGTCCATATCCAAGCCTGTCCCCCTTCATTCAGCACAGCAAGGCAATCTTTGTAGCAGATCTTCCTCAAACTGCTGGTGTCAAGGTGACTTTAGACCACTGACACCTAAAAAACTGCACAGCTTTTATCGGATATAAGGCCCTTTTCCAAGTCTACTCTCTAAAAGAAGTCACTTCAAGTGCCTAACACAGCACTACAAAGATGTTGAAAGTAGTGTATGACCAAGCTTTCAACCACTACACACCATCACAGGCTGTAAGCCAAACAGAGTACAGCAAGTTTTCTAGCAGTCCAATTCCACTAATTCATCAACCCAAACACTCTAAAATTCATAGCAGTTAAGTTGATTTAGTCTTCTTATTTAAATACTGCCAGAGCTGCAAACACATTATCCATTTCCAACACTGCATACTAATGTTCACTTCTAAACAATAAAAAGGGCCTTGGATCAGTTATTACCTCACCATAACCTCAACCTTTTTCATTTGTAGAACAAGGACAATATTTACCAGGTTCACAAGAGCAAAACAAGATAAACTCTTGTGCTCTTCAGGAAATAAATAACATATTTAAGTAATTTAGGTGACCAAGTCAGCTAATAAAATTCTTACCGTTTCCTGGAGTTCCAACTTTTTTTCCTGCTTTAATTGACAAGGACATTCAAGTAAAACAAGATACTTATTTTCTTACAATATCCCGCTCAGAAAGTTTCAACTATGTAAACTTTAAGGACTGGCCTCTCTTTCACATAGATCCATGCCTCTCATCATTCCTTCCCCATCACTTCAATCTTTACTCCCCCATCCTCACAGCGCTCACTCCTCCAGAAGCAGAGGAGTTTGATCTTGACAAGGACATGGTACAGTAGCACCTTCCCTATTTCTGCTGATGATTCTGGTGAAGAACTACCCTGTTTCCCCCAAAATAAGACCTACCTTTAAAATAAGCCCTAGCATGGTTTTTCATGATTGTCGAGGATGCTCAAAATGTAAGCCCTACTCCAAAAATAAGCCCTAGTTGCAGTTCATAAAAAAGTCAATTTAAATAGTGCCCAGGCAGCTATACATGTAAAAAAACTGAGCATCTTTTGGAGCAAATATTAATATAAGACCCTGTCTTATTTTGGGGGAAACAGGGTAGCAGGTAGGAAGCATGGGAACAGCCAGCCCCTTTGCCCCTGTGCTCTTTCTGTAGGGAACACACAGCAATAAATAAGCTTGGGAAAAGCAAAAAACATACAGGCCAGAAGAAGGAAAGGATGGAAAACAGGGAAAACGATCACTAAATTAACTGGCTGCCAATCAACGAAGAACAATGCATTGTAATTTTTCTCTGCATTAGAAGTTCACAAATGATACTGCCCGGAGCTGGGAGAACAGGCTTGTGAGGAAAGAGGAGGAGCAAAGAAATCAAGAGCAAATTGCTTTCAAGAAATCATACATTAGCTCAAATTACAAAAAGGTTTTTCCTATGAACGCAATTTTTGGTCACCATTTCATATAACTAAACCAAAGTCTTAACAGTTTCATGCTCAACTACTATTCTGACTTACAACATTTTTAGGAGAGGATACAATCTTCTTTTAACAAAACTCAGATAAAAACAGGCACTAAAAAAAGAGGAGGGAGAGCAAAAGAATTCTTTTACTAGCAGGGAAATCAAAGCAATGTTGAAAAAGCTTATGCAAGTACAATTTACGAATTAAAGTAGAACGCTATTAAGCATACCTACAATTAAAAAAAGCTACTCCTTCTGCAACCCTGCCAGCTAAACACTGATTCAACACCCAGCTACACGAAAGCCATAAGGTCTTAATCGCTAGATTAATTTCTTCTACAAAGTATGTATTATGTCAATCAAAACTGATAAATAATTTTCTTATAATAGCCCAACTACATCTCAAGAATTTTTTGTATGTCTTGTTTGGCTTTAAAAAATCTGTATTTCTGCCTCATTTGCTGCCCCGGAAATACCAGAATTAGTGAACTCTCCTTTTCTTGCACTGATCAACAGAAAATAATCCCATCTCCTTTAAGATACAAATAAAAACCCCAATATAGATGTTTTATCTCACCCCCTTAAAGCTTCCCTTTTAGTGTCAAGTCAGATGTCTTAGAAGGTGAATATTCTGCAGTTCCTGACACATGCTCACCACAAATCATTTTCCCTTAGTCAACTTTCATTTCTCCTTATCACTAAATTAATAGTTTAACCATAAGAAGCCAGAATGCTACTTCTGCCACAGAAATAGGGAAAAAACAATTACTTTTTTAAAAGTCTCTCTGCTCCTCCATCAACAGGATCTGTCTTTGTAGATCACAGAGCTAAGTAAACTTACGTATTCAAATCGGCCTCTAAACTATGCCTCTGAAAATTACTCCCAAAGTAATTTCTTTCATTAAACAAACTGGCTTAAATAAGCCTACCAGATATTTTGTAAGACCTACATATAAGCTTCACAGTTTGAATCCTAGACCAGTTATTCCATCTGTGGCAGAAAAACACCAGTAAGACAGTATAAGATGGACCATGTGAGTGCTTCTCAGTTCCTGCCACCTGTTACAAAACTGAACTGACTATTCAGATGTTTGTAATGACAGCAGTAAAATTATGATTTGGTAATGGAACAACTAGTTTTTCTTCAGCTAAGAACTAACTTATTTAATACCCTCCCTGCTAAATAGTAAATAATGGTTCAAAATGGTCTTCTAGAGTTTGTTTTATTGAAAATTAAAAAATTAGTGGTTCTTGGCTTCAGTAATTTAGAAGCACTGTTAGATCAGCTTCAGCTGGAGAAAATACAGCAGAAGCACCACTACTCAAGTCAGTCAAAACAACTGAATAGAGCCTAGCCAAGATGGGTGCACTACATAACGTGGTTTGGGTGACTCCTGTGGAATTCTGTGTCTTCTGTAACTACGAAGCTCAAGAGCTGGATATAAACCAGAATACGGAAAACAGAGTTTATCCATCCAAACCCAAGACTGTTTAATAGCATCTATCTGTGCTATTTACCTTTTCCTACCAAGTTTTTCCTATGAGTAGTATTTTCTAAGTCAGCTCTGACAGAAATAGAATATCAACATTACTTCTAGCATTATGCAATGGACTCATCTTATGCTCACTGCCTGATAGATTATTTTAGAACTGGCTATACCAAAATATCCAGAACTACATTCTTTGACTCACTAGATGTTTATGTTTTCTCTTAAGCTACCTACTATGAACACAACAATACATTAGCCTCTTTCTTCACTATCTATAACTGTTTGCTCCCTGGTCCTGTAGGAACACGAAAGAAATGTTACTCCAAACAGTGAAAAATAATTGCTCTAGTAAAGACTGAAACAAGGTCTCCTCTACTTCTTCATGAAAAGTGAACTCTTTCAGTGAAAACATCCACAGGGTAATGACAGTAAAAAAAAATGGCAACTTAAATGAAACATGAGGGGTTTTTAATGTTTATCAACTATTTAGTTTTAGCTCATTTTTCAGACTACAAGGTATCTAAGATCAGGTTTTATCAGAACCAGTGCACTGATACAGCTCTGGGGAAAACTCTCCTGGTGCTGTTACTGCTTATATGAGCGAACAAACACCTTTACTGGTAGAGATAATATCCAGCACACCTTTTGTGCCAGCATCTACATTTACACATTGCAATTGATCATATACAAATACTGTTCAAGAAGTCACAAAGCCATAATCAACATGATTATACCATCACAAGATGCTAGGACAGCTTTAGTTGCAACAGAATGAAGGAAAAAATAATCAAAGTTAATCATACGTGAAAGTTTGGTTCATTACAGGTCACTAACACACATGGGCATCATGGTTAAACAACATTTTATTTCCTTTTATGCACGATAACATCTCAGTCTTTAAGAACAAAATTTTCACAGAAGACTCAACTAATGGCAATATGAGCACAAGTGTTGTGGAAGATGATCACTGTTCATCTATATATTCACAGCTATTAGCAGAGTTGCAACCATGGCGTAATTTCTCATCATAACTTTGTTAAGTCTTGACTTCATTAATACCTTGTTCTCAAAATATAAGCCTTATTTTCTCACAGTCTTAATGTACTCCAAGACTGTGTGAAAGCATTCAGTAAACACATTTAGTTCCCAACAGAAACCAAACCTATATACATTTCAAAATACTTCTCCAAACGCACATCTAACAGACATTTAAGTGTACACAGAAGACAGCCTGAGCATAGCACATTGGTTTCTTCTACAGCTTTATTTTTTAAAACAAAGACTGCAACCCCACACCTAAAACCAAAAGGAAACTCATTTTTGGCTCCCAGGTTCTGAGGTCTAATGTGAAACGTAATGAACAGCTGGCCTTGCTCTTAAAGGGTTAAGAATGAAAAGTTTAAACCACTTTTATTTCTCCAGCTGTAAAACCAAAATATCACCAGTCTTTCTGCAGCCAGGGTACTGGATAATTTAGGCTAAAATAAATGTTTATTAAAAAAGGGCGTTGATTTCTTGGCAGTGGTGAAAAGCAGGAGACACCCCTAGTGTCGACGTAATATACTACAGGACTCCATACTGTACCTCTGGGTTAATTTTAAGGCAGTAAAAAGGTAATTTAAAACATCGTGATCTAAAAGCAGAGCAACTCAAATATACACACCTGGACATACGTTCTTCCTGCAGTCCCAAAACCCCCACGCCTATCATATTTGGAGTGTCAGCTTTCCAAACCCGGACCAATTAAAGTATACATTATCTAGCCCGTCTCCCTGCCATGGGCTACGTGCATTAGAGCTTTCCGGTCTGCACATGAACAGAAAAACGCTGCTGCACCAAGGGCGGGGGGGGAAGAACCCTACTGAGATTGCAAAACAACCCCCGCAAGACATCGCTACCGAAATGCCGGGCTTGCTTAGGGCGCTGCGGATACATCTGGTAAACAGATAAAGCGCGGGCCGGGGGACGCGAACCCCCAGACTGAGGGGAACGGCAGGGGGCTGGAGGGAAGAGAGCGTGTGGAGGGGAGGTGAGGGGGTGCCGGGTGGCAGAGAAGGGAGGGCCGAGCCCGAGGAGCGCTGCCGGGGTGGGGGGAGGCGGCGGAGGGAGTAGGCGGGGAGGCAGCGGGGCGCACGGAGCGAGGCGGCGGCCGTGGGCGGCGGAGGGGAAGCGGGGGGACGTCCCTGCCCCCGGGGAGAGGCGCGGGGCGGCCGCGGTGGCGGCCCCAGGGGAGGCAGGCGGGGGGGGGGGTTGGAAAAGCCCTGCGAGGCGCTGGCCCGCGGGAGGACGTGGACGGCCCGGGGGCGGGAGGCGGGGGAGCCGGGTCAGAGGCAGGGCAGCAGCGGCGAGGCGGAGCGGAGCAGCGGTCGGGCCGGGCCGCGGGGCCATTACCTCGCCCCCCACCCCCGCGGCCCAGCCCGGTCTGGAATATTCCGGCGGGGCGGGAGCGCGGGGTCTCGGTGGGGAGGGGAAGCAAAGGATAGAGGAGGGAGGGGAATCCTCACCATGGCGGCGGGTGGGCGTCAGGCGTCTCCCCCGCAGCTGAATCCACCGAGCCCCGGCCTAGCGCTGAGCGTGTTCGGCGCCGCCGCGCCCGGTGCCGCCGCTGCGTCCGGCTGCGCTGCGCGCCCCTCACTGCGGCACTGCCTCGCGCTGGCCCGCAACGGCGCGCACGGAGCGAGCGAGGGGGCGCGAGCGGCGCTAACGCTCGGCTGCGGGCGGGGGGGACGGAGCCTCCCACATCCGGGCACCCGCCGCGCCGAGCACCGCCTGCGCGAGGGGCGGGGCTATGACGTCACCGGGGCGGGTTGGGGGAGAGAACAAAATGGCGGCGGGTGAGGGGTGGCGGCCCTTCGATGGGCTTCTCTGGAGCAGGGGGAGGTTTCCCGAAGGTTGGGACGTGGGGAGCTCGGCTGAGGGGTTCCTACGCCGTTAGGAGGTCGCTTTTACAAGACTTTAGGTGTTTACTGCTGCCTCAAGACAGGCCTGTGGCTTCTCCCTGAGGCCTCTGCCCAGGGAAAGGTTCCCTCAGGTGCTCTAGAGCTGCTGGTTGTCTGTGTTCTCCCACACACCTTCTCCTTAGGCTTGTCCCCCTCAGCTGCCTCATAACTTATGCTAGTGGGGCCCTTGCTGCTTTAACTTTTATCCCTGTGTGTTACTTCTGTTCTCCACAAAACAAAAGCCTCCAGGCAGGCAGAGGGCTCAGCACCGGTAGGCCTTTGGAAACATGGCTCCAAGGGATGCCTCTTTTCCTTATGGCTGTTATTTTCCTTAGGGTTTTGTTTATGTTACTACCTAGGCTGGAAGGCGCTCAGTACTTAACAGATTTCAGGATATTGTGTTTCGGTAGTGTTAACAATTATACAAACTAAAGAAATTGTGATGAGATAATTCTTTGAAGTGTTTTCGTGTATGCTTCTAGTTTCATGTGGGTAGTTAATGCTTTGTACCCAGGGTAGTTTACAAAATAACATGACTGATACAGTCCAATGCAAACTAAGATGAAAGATGTAGTCTTAGTAACCCCTTTGAGGCAAGATTTAGGGCAGTACAACTGCTTGCATAAGTAAGGCTGACCCTGGGGATGATCTGTCTACATTACAAAGTTTTAAGTAGGACAGATGACACCTTTAAAAAACCGTGAAGGATAAAATAAAAGAGCAAGTAGAGATGGGTTGATTTGATGTTCCTTTTGCTGTTTTTGCCCTTCTTTCTGTGCTTACTCCTCTGAATGTGTTTATTTTGGAGCACTGTGACAGAGCACTGTGACAAATTAAGTGGTGATGTGCAAATAATAATCACATATGAAGTGTTGTTGTGTTAATGCTGCCAAAGAGAAGATTCCATACCACATTGATGTTTTTCAGGCATTTGTGATTTGGTTTGTAATAACTAGAACACTTTGCCACAGAAATGCAAATGTGTCCTGCCAAGTTCAAGGTGAATAGCAACCTAATTTGTGGGGGGAGGGAAGACTGGATTCTTACTTTAAAATTAGGTTAATTTTTTAGGGCCATAGCTGAGCATGAGCTTTCCAGTTTAAAATTGTGATTTGCTCTCCCTTCAGCTCCTTCTGGAAAAGGAGCTGCCTTGTCACTGTTGCCATTTTTGGGGTGTCTGAGGTGGTCTAAGGCAAGCAAAGGTTACCTGGAGAGTTTCTGGAGAAATCTGGAGTCTTGAACTCAAATGCTGATGTGTAAATGCTGAGAGGAGTGAGGAATCTTCTGTATAGAAGCCTGCTCAGGAAATGAGATAATAAAGGGTGACCATGAAGTTCAAGAGCAGATTAGGAAACTGAAGCAAAGCCTGGCAATAAATGTGCAGCTCTTAGAAACTGTTCATGACTGACGAAGGTTCTGTTTGGAAACTCTTACTCAGCTTGTCTTCACATCTGCAGAAAGGGGTGAGCTTGACTGGGAAAAGGGAGAGTGGATTAGGGAGGTTGTGTGGAAAAATCTAGCAAGAAAAAGTAAACGAAGGATGCGTTGATGAGTGGAACTGAGTGGTGGTGTACAAAAGGTAATTTGCACTGGAAGAAAGCAAAACAAACAGTAATGCATAACTGTAAGCTTTGAGAGAATAGTAAATCAGGAAAAAAGGCCTTGCTGCTGGTGAGAACCTGGACTTGGCCACGGTGAGAGGTTATACATTATAAAATGGTCTGATCCAGGGGAAGACTTTCATACCTTTTCTTATTAACAGGTACAGGTGAGTAGAACAACTCTTTTTTGGTGGGGGAAGAAAAATTAGAGTTGCAAAGATATCTTAGGAATAAAACACTCCTAGATTTCACTGGAAGTTAGTATTAAAGCTCACTAGACTCTAGCCAAAAAATAAAACAGACAAACACAAAGAAAACCCTTCAGATCTCTGATGTAAAACAGTCCTGCTGGGTACATCTCGGTCACTGGAGCTTCATCTAGCAGATGCAAATCTGGAGTAAAATCAGCTACGTGAAGCTGAATGTGGCTAGAATTTCTATTGCATTATATAGTAGGAATAAAATAAACAGAAATGAGGAATACAATACCTTGATTGTTACCTTTTAGCTTCCAAGAAGGGACAGCCAAGAACTTACAAAAATATAACTTTTAGCTTGTAATGCAATTATGTTACTGCGATAAGTTTTGAACATCTGGATGTGGTACAAAGACGTGCTAATTAATTTTTAATTAATTTTTCTGTTGTGTGAATGTGTCCAAGTTACTTTTCTTTTATATCTGACTTTTTTAGAGGTTAAAAATGCACAATGTCCTTTGTTAGTGTGTAGATAAGAGTTTGTAGAAAACCATAACTTGCATTTAACACGCTTTGCATTTTATTATCTGAATAGTGAATAGTATTTTTGCGAATATTGATATCCGACTGGTTTTTAGAGTAAGTTTCAAACAATGGTGTATTTAGTTAGTTTCTGATTTTGCTAAAGCTCCTTTGCAGCAAAATTACAACCAAACTCGGACAAATATATATCTTTATGTAATTAAAAACTGTTTTGAGATTTGAATTTTAATATAGTTTTTAATATAGCATGTATCTTTGATCCCCTGAGCATGTTTTCCTTTGTTTTGCCTTGTGCTCCTCTACATATAAACATCCCTTTCCAATGTAGATGGATGTATTTGGTGTGGAGCCTTCCTATCTCTGTTAACCCAGGGTGAGGGCTGCCAGCTAATTAAATAATCTCCTGTCCTGGCCCTTAACAGGCTGTAAGCAGCTTTTCCCAGCAAAGCAGGTAAACCCTTGGGATGCTGCAGTAAAGGTTGAAAATACAGAATTTTTAAGCATATGCATGGTGTTACAGTCTCCGTGAGTATTTTATTAAAAAAAAAAGATAAACTACTCTTCTTTAATGCTCTAGAAGTGGTGACCTCACACACAGGAACAAAACAAAACCACCTTTTATGAACTGGCTTTGAGGGAAAGTGCTTTCAGCTGCGGTGGGTGGGGGGAGCTGCATTTTATCAGCAAAAGAGGAAGCCTTTTCAGATAGAAATGAAAACTGTCCTCTCTCGCCATGTTTGAATTGCCCCATTACTGCAGGTCCTGGACTCTAGTGCCTGTAAAACCCATGCACCACATTCGTCTGTAATAACAGGTAGAATAATAAGCAAATCTAAAGATACAACACTGACTAGAACTGACAAATAGTTGGAAAGATGAAGTGCCTCTCATTGTGTCTCTCTTACACCTACATCTGTCAGAAAAAGCAAAGGGAATCTGCCCTTATTTTCTTGCATATTTGTGAGAGCGTGTATAAATTGCCAAGGTTTAGGAGGAGAGGGAGATGACACTTTTCAGATCCAGTAAGCAATTTGATTTCCAATTTCTAGAGCAGATGCAGGTGTACAGTTGCCTTTATCATATGTGCATTTACCAAAATGGTGGTTATAAATGCTTCTGATCTGTGGATCTTGCTGCCCAAGGTGGTGTCAATCCTGACAGTAGGATTATTTCTTCGGGTACCCTTTTCAGTTCTTGGTGGTAATTAACAGCCCCCAAGGATTTAAAGCCACAGATTGAAAATCACCGCATGAAGTTTCTTATTTTTCCCCCTCTTAACTGGATTATAAAGAGTGGTCTTCTGATTTCTAAGACTTACTGCCAGTTCTGGGTAGGATAAACTGAGGATAAAAAATGCTTTCTGTATCTTTGACCCTGTGTCTATAATAGTATCACTGTATCAGAAAACTCTCCGCAGAACAAATATATGGAAACAATTTGCAGGAAAGATTGAGACTGAAAGGTTACATTTTTCTTGAGACTCTGCTGCTGGCATAATAATTTCATGTAGTGATCTTATTTGCCTAGCAGCTGATAAGATTTCTTGATGGCATCCAGCTGTAGCTGGGGTTGGTATAATTGGCTGCTTTTTTCTGCAGGCATTTGTTCTGGGGAGCTCTGGTACGAGCTGTGGGTTGACTGCTCAAAGGCCTTGCAGCAACTGGGGGTAAGTGCTGCAAGCACAAGTACAGTGTAGATTTTTTTTATTATATGTATTTTTTTACACTGTTTTGCTTGTCTACTATCATTGTAAAGGGTTATTGCTTTTGTTTAACTCTAAGGGATATACATGTTTTGATCTGACTTATGAAGTTCTTATCTTCTTGCATTAACTGATTAGATTGGCTTGTGCAGGATATTAAATGAGCTATTAATGTATGTAACTTCAATCTTGTGGAAACAATCCCTTGAATTATTCCCAGGTAGTACCTGTTTTATCACCGGTCATGTGTTGGCTGACTGGTTCAGATTTGGGCCAGTACCAATTCTGAAGGTGATGACTCAGGCAGCAAACTAGGCTGATAATTTAATAGTGAAACAATAGAGTCTGAACTGAAACAATGCCAAAAGATCTTGATTTGTTCTTTCTTTTTATGTGGCAGAGAGAAAACTGGGAAATGGCTTGATTGTTGATCCCTTAACAGTTTCATTTGGGAACAAATTTTGAATACCAGTAAGTAATCTGACTCTTTTTAAATGAATCAAAATAAACGTTGTTGTTGCATGGAGTACCTTTTAGCATATCAGGAGGTGAGAGTTTAATGAACGTACTGTGATTTTCTGTAGCTGTTAACCTTTTTTGTTGTCATAGGAGAGAAAAATAATAGCATTAACCAGTGCTGTCTGTGGCATTATATGGTAAATTGCATCCATCTTAGGTGTGGATTTTCCTGTAGATTTGATTGCTGTGATCTCAGTGCTCATGTAATCTGTTTTCATTTACAGTGGCATCACCTGTGTGAAAAATTAAGTACCTTGTTAGAGCCTTCAAGGAGAATGTGATGCAGCATGATCACATGTGTTCATCTAAATGTTCAAGGCCCCCTCAGCTGAGGAGATGAGACCACGCTGAGGTGAGCATCACATCTGTGATTCTCCACTCTGTGTCTCTGCCCATGCACAGACTGTCTTGGGAATGGATATTGAGGACTGTATGGTTTGTAGTTTCAATTTGAGAAATAGGAGGGAATATAACCCTATATCCCAACTAGGTCTGTTTGCCACAGGAGGTGTTGGTTTTGATTTTTGTTGTTTGGTTTTGCGTGTGTTTTGTTTCCACAGGAATTTAGAAGTGTATCTAAGACCTCTCGAGTAACTAATTTGGTGCTACTACAGCATACTTTCTGTATTTTTATAGCCATGACAGGTTTTACTATTTTAGACATGGTGAAACTGGTTTTGGTGATGCTCTTTCCTTGAGATGCAAAACTAGTGTATCATCTGTGCCTGTTCATTGCTGTTTGGATCATCATTGGATACTGTCTTCTACCACGGTAGTCTACAGATATTGTGGATCTGCAGCGCTGAACTAGAAAATCGCCGCAGTTCTTTAGTGGTGGAGGAAGTTTCAGTCCTCCTCTGCTGCTTTCAGTAGAAGAGTGATGTTACTCTCATGCTGCTTGGTGGGGATTCTGTGTTTTGTACCCAGAAAGCAAGTTCAGGTCCAGAATCTGAAGTGTTTGTGCATCCTGGGTTTTATCCTTTTGCCCCGGTGCTGGAAGGGATGGAATCTGCTACTGAATGCTTGGTCTTAGCGTGGTACAGTCACTCAAGGAATCATATAGCGACTATGCTTCCTGGCTTTCCTTAGAGAAAGAATAGTTAAAAGACTGCAACATTTATTGTGCAGAGTTGTTACAGCTTCTGGTAGCTCTTACTTTGTCCAGAGGCTAAAGAATCCCTTACAGGAATTATAACTTGGCTGGACTTGCTGTTAATCTGTTTTAATCTGAAGATCTTGTGTGATTTAAGTCTTTGGGCCTTCATGTTGCACAAGACTGCCTAATTAAAAGGGGCACTCTTCAGGGATGGGGTACAGCTTGTTACTGTGGTATGTTTTAAGTCATATGTACCATCTACTTTCTGGATTGCAATGGATATATAACTCCAGTGGATTTAACCTTAGCTTCTGATCAATTGTGATGTTGCTGAGCTCTCCCACAAGAAAAGGTGAAGATTTTCCTTTTCCAGAAGGACCTGCAGGGTTTCCAGAGGAGATTTTGAAAGTCAAAATAAAGACATTTGTGCATATTTTCATATCAGACTTAGCCTCACTACTTCTGTCTCCCTGCAGACAAAAGGTATGCATCAGGAAAGTGAAGTTCCTAAGCAAATGCCATGAAATTCTGGGTGACTTAGTTATACGGTACTATTTTTCTTCCCTCTGTCAATAGGGAAGAATTGTGCACTCTCAAAATTTTGTGGTTTTATTTTGCAGCCTGCACACTAAAAACAACTTCAGATTTTGTATTACTGGAATTTTACTGCGCCCTAAGCAATTTTACTACTGGACAAAAGTTTCCTCAAGTGTACTGTCTCTATTTTAAGCAGCATACGTGCTCCAGGCTGCCTTCAATGTGACATCTAGTTGCAAAAACCCACTCCTGTAAGCCTTTTCTGTAGCAGGAGGAGTAAGACCAATAGTCATTCTAATGCTTCTCAGCTGGTGGGGAACTCAACAGAATATTTTGTGGCTTGGGTGCATGTGTTTATGCATAAATAACCAAATTGAGGTTTAAGAGAACAGTATCACACAAAGAGTAGTGCAGATCATTCATTATCAGGATAATACTAATGAGATGAGATTTTCTTGTTGAAAAAAATCATATTATTGTGTAAAGAACTTCAAGTTTGTCTTTTCCCATTCAGCTGAAGGTATGTGACCCTTTCTCCAGACTTGGGGATAGTTGGTAAAATTGCAACAGAGTTAATGAGTGGGTAGATGAAGTATGTGATTGTATTGGAGGTTTGTGAGAGCTCTGTAATGTATGTAAATCTTGGTATTAAAAGGAAAAAAAAAAAAACATAACCAAAGACTTGTTTAATGTTGTAACAAATGTGTTACCTCTAAGTAATGCTATGACTGCATGGATTGAAACTGGACAAAGCTTTACTGAGGTGTATATGGTTCTGCTGGACCCACTATTCCCAAGATACCAGCAGGCTAGGGGTGAGACAGCACTGCCATTCTGACAAACCTGCTTAGTATAGTTGCAGTCAGTGCCTTTTTCCTGTCATTGCTCTTGCCAATTTTGGACTGGAATAAACAACACTGTAGTGGCTTTTTGGTCAAAGTAATATGCAGTTTTCTGGCTGACTTGAGCTCACAGGAGCACTTTGCTACCTTCCTGTTGCTAACCAGCAGAGCTAAAGGGGTAGGTCGTGTCTGGGAAATGTTTACGTTGTGGCCCTCTTGCAAATAGAAACTGTTCTGAGAAACAGCCCCCATGGCATGGGGAGGCAGAGTGCTACTTACTGGTTTTGGCCTGTGTAGTAATGAATCAATACAAATCATCAATACTATCTTGCAATACTTTGAGCAGGAACTCAGTAGCAAGCACCTGAGAGCTTTCATTCCCTGTGTGTGTGTCCTGTAATTGTACCCTGGGGTGAAAGGGCCAAACTGATGCCTCAATACCAGGGAACGTGTAGCCAGTCTTTCACAGAGCAAACACTGGATTTAGTACTGGATTTAGCTTGGGGTGGGAGGGTAAAGAGAAGGACTGCTGTTAGGGAGAAGGAGGGGACCATATAGATAATCATCTTGGGAGTGAATCCCTTTCTCCCTCCGCCAAGCAGGACAGTCTTGATCGTTAGCGTGTCAGATGTACCCACATGTAGTAGAGTGAGAAAATTTGTCTAGTGTGTATGGAGGCTTCCTCTTTTTCTATGACACATAAATGAAGATCTGCCTTTCATGGTCTGTCTGGTGACCGATGATAGGACCTGAGGGAATGGCAGGAAGATGTGCCAGCGGAGTTTAGTTTGGATGTTAGGGAAAGGTTCTTCACCCATAGGGTGCTGGAGCACTGGGACAGGCTCCCCAGGGAAGTGTCACAGCCCCAAGCCTGACAATGTTTAAGAAGCAGTTGGAAAACACCCTCAGACACATGGTGTGAATTTTGGGGTTGTCCTGTGCAGGGACAGGAGTTGGACTCGATGATCCTTGTGGGTCCCTTCCAACTCAGGACATTCTGTGTTGAACAACCTGCAGCCCTTCTTGTATGGGCTGTCAGTTTTGGGTTGTATTTTTTTTAAGCACTGCTGTTTTGAGTGCAACAGAGAATATTTTAGATGAATTCTTCAGGGAAATTATTTTCAGTAAACCTGGTTGTCAACACTCAGAAGGCTTTGGATACAGCTTAAAACTGTTTGCAAACTTTGAAAGGTCAGGGCCTTTGAAATAGTTGGGTGGAGAAAGCAGTGTTTTAAAAATAAAATAGAAAAACTTGCCCAGAATCTGAGCTGTGTTGCTTCCAGAGCCTCCCAGTTCCTGTAAAGTCTGAGTGACCCTGCAAATGGACTTTTTAAAGAGGAAATGCTGCTACCTGATCAAGGCCCTTGAAGGTGCTAGAAAAGAGCAGAAAATGTCTAAACCCGGTAAATCTCGTGGTAGCAGGATGAAAAACATGTATCGTTGAAGTAGTCAGAGCTGGAATCCTCTAAAGTGCTTGGGACCTGTGGATAAAGCACCAGATTCTTGGGAGTTCTGTAACAGAACTAGAATACAACTTAAACAAGGACTATGTCATCTTTTAATTCATGTTGATGTGGAGTGAAATGTGTGTAAGAGTAAAAAACAAAATCAAAAAAGCCAAACCAAGAAACTTGCTCTACTGTAACTCCAGGTTTGGGAATATATCTTGTTTTTACAGTGGTTGATTAAGTATTTTGTTTGTAGAGTAGTTAAGGAAGAACTTGCCTCTTTAATGGTAAATAGTTTATTGGTATTGTAGTAACATTCAGTGCATGTTTTACTGCTTAAATGGTTAATTTGTTAGTGAACATGTACCTTTATCTTCTGAATATGTGGGTGTTTGTTCTGATTGAATGCATATATCTGTAGTTGCATGCTATATAATATAATGAAAGTTTAAAATATGTGGTTCTTGGCATCAGAGCAGCCAGTTTAAGCATTTTCTCGAGATCTCCATTAATGAGTAGCCAGCTTTGAGTCTTCTCTGGTATATTTCGTGACAGTGTTGAGATAATTATATTTTGAGGAAGCTTGGGTTAGGGGAACTTTGCAGGTAACTTCTAGTTAAGAAATTAAAATAGTTTCCTAGGGATCCTGGTTCTACTGAGATAAGAGCTCGAGCTGAAAGTGAGCTGAACCCCTGGGCAGAGCAGTGTCGCAGATGAGCAATTGAGGCTCCTGCTTGCTGCACAGCAAAGTTTAGATCACTTAAAGAAAAGTGCAACTTAACAGAGTTTGATGGCAAGGTTCGCTTTTACTACTGCATGGAGGAAATATGCCAAGCAGAATTGGGTGAGAGTTGTTTTCAAGTGATTTCTCTGGGGACAGGAGATGTGAAATAGGAGATGTCCTCCCGTTGAGTCATGAGGTTCAGAACAAACCCCCTTGTTTTCTAAACTGCTTCTCAGAGAGGAGTCTAAGTGTGGCTAGATCCAAACTTAGCTCCTTACTTGATCGTTAGTTCTAGTCTAAGAGACATAGAGGGTAAGGGAGAACAGGTAAGGGATTATATGTATATATATGTATTAGAAGGGGGTTGGTTAGTAGGTCAAGAGAGGTTCTCCTTCCCCTCTACTCTGCCCTGGTGAGACCACATCCAGAATATTGTGTCCAGTTCTGGGCCCCTCAGTTCCAGAAGGACAGGGAACTGCTGGAGACAGTCCAGCACAGGGCAACAAAGATGATGAAGGGAGTGGAGCATCTCCCTTATGAGGAAAGGCTGAGGGAGCTGGGTCTCTTTAGTTTGGAGAAGAGGAGACTGAGGGGTGACCTCATTAATGCTTATAAATAGATAAAGGCTGAGTGTTATGAGGATGGAGCCAGGCTCTTCTCAGTGACAACCAATGGTAAGACAAGGGGTAATGGGTATAAACTGGAACACAAGAGGTTCCACTTAAATTTGAGAAGAAACTTCTTCATGGTGAGGGTGACAGACACTGGAACAGGCTGCCCAGCGGGGTTGTGGAGTCTCCTACTCTAGAGACATTCAAAACCTGCCTGGACAATTTCCTGTGTAACCTCATCTGGGTGTTCCTGCTCCAGCAGGGGGATTGGACTGGATGACTTTTTGAGGTCCCTTTCAATCCCTGACATTCTGTGATTCTGTGATTATATGTATTTATGGCCAAAGGTTTATATGTGCACACTTGATTCTGTATACAGCTTGGCTAGGCTTTCAAAGTTTTCTTTATTCTGCATCTCAACCTGCTTAGCTGCCCTCCAGGATCCTGATGTCAAGTTGTTCTGAAGTCTGGATCCAACATCTCTCAAAGCAAACTTTTGGGCATTGAAGTTTGTAGAAATAAATGATTTAATGGAGTAGTACAGCAGTAGGGTTGCTCAAGCTGGGTGCCTTTGCAGAGGTCCCGGTGAAGTGTAGAAATCCCTGGGATTTTATACTGTTACAAAATAGTTACCCACCCCTCACATCATGATTCAGCCCAATAGCAATATTTGAGTCTGGGGTTTTCTTGCTTCTCATTGGATCCTTTTCACTGATCTCAGATGGGTCTTTTACAGTTCATAGCCTAGAAGATGTTGTTTTGTCTAAATGAATCCTGTTTCTTCTCAGCAAAGTGCAGAACAGGCCTTATCTCACAGATGTCCACAGTAAACTGTAGCTTCTTTTACATTAAGTAGATGCAGATTTGGTAAATATGAGCAGAACTTTATAGCGTGCAGCTTAAGGTTTCAGCAAATTCAGCTTACTAAGTAACATGAAGTAGACAGTATATTAAAAATCGCACAACCTTAGAATTCTGATATGACTGATATGAAACTTAAATTGGGCTCATCCAGTGATCTGTGAATAGTAAAAAAATAATTGCTGTACGGCCAGCTTGTGTAGCAGAGAGACCTCAAAGCAGACTCACCCAGGCTGTCATATTTATGGGATAAAGTGGTTGGCCTGTAGTCAAATTGCATACAGTGAGCCTTAGGGCTGGGATACAGGCTCACCAGCATCCTGAAACTCACCCTGTGGTGTGGTCCTGTTCAGGAACCAGACCTTGGTCATATGTGTTCTAATGTATTCTTACATCTTTACTTGCGTAAGGTTCAGCTTACACCCCGTTAATTCTGTTCTGGTTTGTGGAATTACTATGTGCTTCAGTGCTTAAGTTTCCTGCAGAGCTGGGGGTGCCAAACCTTGATTAGGACCACAGTGGTTCTTTGCTACAACTATTAGCAAATCAATCTCTTTAACATCTATGAGGTGGGTAAGTGTTAACCCTAAAGCCAAAGACAAATTTTCTAGTGTACGTACTTTTCTGGATGGTACCAGGGGAGCACCTCCACTAATAAATACTCTGTTCACAGCACTGAGTTTAAATAGGGAATTTTTACTACTAAATTTTTCACCTGTTTGTGTGACCTCACACACTGGGTGTTTCAGGTGGACATATAAACTTTAAGGTCTCTTTTGAAATGTCATCTTTGAAAGGCAATAACACTACTAGGTGAAGGATTCGGAAATTCTTATACAAATACAGTGTATTTATATGTGCATTGATATTTATATAGTATAAACCATAATTACAAAACAATACATATTTGCATATATATAATATATGGTAAACCCAACATTGCTTGACATGTCCAGCCTAAATACTTTTTTGTAGAGTGGTGAAAAAAAAAAATTAAGGATTCCTATTGACTTCTAAAAGGTTCAAAGCATAACATCAACAGTGTTAGATGAATTTTCTTATTGTCTGCAAAAACCTTCATAAGAGAGGAACAGAATAGCTCACTAATAATATTTCCCCTCTCAAAAGAGAGAAAAAACTCAAAAGCTGCGTATTTTCTTTGCTTCAGTCCTGCACTAAATTCATGGTGACTCCAGTCTTTTAAAGATATTCAAGTAGACTTTACTGTTTCATGTTTAAATGATAACAGGATCTCTAAGACTGTGTACCATCAGGTTTGAAAACAACTCAAAATATTAAAAGCATTAATAAGAAAATCCACTTTGAGTTTGCTTAGCTGTACAATAAGTAATTTACCTGGCTCTCAGCACAACCGGTAGCTTCTGTGTCAGTGTTTGGGATGATTGGTCCCTTGCTATGGATTATCTCGTAAACATAAATGTTTTGTGAATTAATAGTAGCATGTTTTTTAAGGATAAAAGGAGATATAAACCTAATTATCTAGTTATTGTATTTTGCAACAACACATTGCTCCCTACAGCTATAGGTAAATATCCAACTGAAACAAAGATCACTTCTATAAATTTGTAAGCATTTGTCACTTAAAAATCCTTTGGTAAAAGATGCTAAAGCTGTAAACCTTGGTGTTGAGAAGATCTGATTTTGACCTGGATGGTCCCTACAGAGATATTCAGATTCTAAGCTGAGTTTCTTCCCTCAAATACATGCATTGTCTTCAGTAATAAGTTTGTATGTGCACCGGAGGAAGCTGTTTGGCTTATTCTTGGAGCAAGTCAAAATTACACCCGGCTTCTTCATGATCAGCTGTACATCTTCCTGTTATCTCTTGTGTATTACTGATGTGTGGAAGGCACAGAAGAAAATCTTTGCCTTGGAGGAATTTACTGCCTAATTATAGACAACAATGAAATGTTATTAGACTATTTTATTGGGGTTTAGATCTCACTATTTTTTACCACGAGGAGGAAGAGTATATGCTGTCAGTTTTGCTCTTCTTACTGGAAGTTTCCCCCATATGATCTACTTGCATGAACCTGCTTCCTAATTCAGTTCTTAAAATATTATCACAGTATCACGGTATGTTAGGGATTGGAAGGGACCTCAAAAGATCATCTAGTCCAATCCCCCTGCTGGAGCAGGAACGCCTAGGTGAGGTCGCACAGGAACATGTCCAGGCGGGTTTGAATGTCTCCAGAGAAGGAGACTCCACAACCTCCCTGGGCAGCCTGTTCCAGTGCTCTCTCACCCTTACTGAGAAGAAGTTTTTTCTCAAATTTAAGTGGAACCTCTTGTGTTCCAGCTTGATCCCATTACCCCTTGTCCTATCATTGTTTGCCACCAAGAAAAGCCTGGCTCCATCCTCATGGCACTTACACTCTATATATTTATAAACATTAATAAGGTCCCCCCTTAGTCTCCTCTTCTCCAAACTAAAGAGACCCAGCTCCCTCAGCCTTTCTTCATAAGGGAGGTGCTCCACTCCCTTAATCATCTTGGTTGCCCTACGCTGGACCCTCTCCAGCAGTTCCCTGTCCTTCTTGAACTGAGGGGCCCAGAACTGGACACAATATTCCAGATGTGGTCTCACCAGGGTGGAGTAGAGGGGAAGGAGAACCTCTCTGGACCTACTAACCACCCCCCTTCTAATACACCCCAGGATGCCATTGGCCTTCCTGGCCACAAGGGCACAGTGCTGGCTCATGGTCATCCTGTTGTCCACCAGGATCCGCAGGTCCCTTTCCCCTACATTGCTCTCTAATATGTAATTTCCCAACCTATACTGGAACCTGGGGTTATTCCTGCCCAGATGCAGGACTCTACACTTGCCCTTGTTAAATTTCATCAGGTTATTCCCCACCCAACTCTCCAGCCTGTCCAGGTCTCTGGATGGCAGCACAGCCTTCTGGTGTGTCAGCCACACCTCCCAGCTTAGTGTCATCAGCAAACTTGCTGATAGTACACTCTATTCCTTCGTCTAAATCCTTAATGAATATATTGAATAATATTGGCCCTCTTAGCTAAAACACTTCATGTAGTTGAAGTTTTTTCTGCAGTTAATTACTCTGACAATTGGGCTGGGGAGCGAATACACATGTAGTTATGTTGGCAGACTGGGGAGAAGGGAAAAAATTAGATGAAAAGAGCCGTAATAAGTGGCAGGGAGTAGGAGCTTCTTCACTTGCCCGCTGTCACCAAGGCATCTCCAGCCACAGGGGTAGTTCTTGACACCCATTGGATGAGTAAAGCTGGATTTTGTTATCAGACTGGAGACCAGGGCTGTATCTGGATCACGCTGAGTCCGAGTGTGGTGCATGTGGACAAGGAAGAGCTGGCAACAGATGGCATCAGAGTGGAAAGAATGAGGCAGCTCAGCAGCTGGCAATGTTCCTGCTGCATTTCGCCAATTATTTGTTTTTCTTTAGGAAAGAATTTGGTGTTGCTTAAGTCTTGTTATTAGTTTTGTAGTCATTGATCCTAGGAAATCATCTTGTCTCCTCTGAATTTAGTATTCCTTAAATTTAAAGCAATTTTAGACGCTAAGGAATATGACTAGTGATCACATTTTAGGCCTGGATTTTCTTAAAACAAGTCTGAGTTATGCATAAACATTATGGCAAAGGGTTCCCCAAAACCCTCAGCAGAATATTCCACTCTGTGGCAGATGGTTCTACTGTAATTACTGATTCATAATCTTTTGAAAAAGGAAGGAAGCTACTCATGAATTTATGAACTAAGCATTTCAGCTAAATTAACTTGTTCATGTCAGCTTACTGCTTTCACAATAAGCTCAGTGTTAGAAAATACTGCTTATATTTTACAAGTAGGGGTGATGTAGTTAGTGATTGCATAGAAGAAGAGGACTCATACTTTTTAAAAAAAATCTTATAAGTATCTCTTAAGCTTTGTTAGATAGATATTTTTATCAATCATTCCTGTTTTTCTTAAGCAAAAACCTAAAATGTATAAAACCAAGCATTAAGTTAAGCTCTAGGAAGTTTAGCAGTTTAGTTTTCAGAAGAGATGGGATGCTCGTTGGCTAAATTTTCATGTGCTTTAAGTCTTGCCATAGGTTTAAATTATCAATAACTTGTTAATGAATAACAGTGACCGTTAAGCTTAAATTTTAATACTTTTTATATGTCTGTTTAGTTAAAAAAAAATCTGTGTAGCTGCCTGTGAGGAGGACAACTGCTTTCTTGAAGGGAGAATTTATCTAATTATACATAAACATTTATTCCATGCTCATCACCATAGTAACTGAGGCCTGAAGTTGCTGTGCTTTGCTGAGCAGGGTTGCAAATACTGCGGTGAGCCGGGGCCTGAACCTTCTGTATGAGGATGCTCTTGGTGCATTCGTTTGGGGCACGTCTTGTGCCACTATTCGTATTCCTGTGGCTCTAAGCGTGGTGGAAACAGAGGGCTAGTGTGACTGAAAAATAACCTCCCCAAAAATTAACGTACACCAAATCGTCCTTCTGAGCTGGCTGACCACAATGATTGCGTGAGCACTGGGGAGAGTCATGAATGTGTGATTGTGAGAAGTGTGGGGAGTGACAACTACAAATTAAGCTGATTTTAAAAGCTGCCACTGAAGCTACTTGTTTCGGGCCTGACTATGCTGCAGCTGGAATGGTTGAAAAACAGGTATTGGGTTGGGCGTTAAGCCAGCTTAAGTGAGGAAATGATCTAACCCATATTAATTTTGAAGTGTTTTTGTGACTTTAGCAGTACATTCCTGTGCCAAGTATATCTACTGCCTATACTGAAGTGATGTGCTGAGAAAGGAAAATGCTAAAAGGATGGAAATTTGATGTCTCATGTGCTGACCTCTGAAAAGTGGCCACAGAATTTTATCAGAATGTTGACTTCAGAGATGCATATCTTTATTTTCAGTCTTATATTCTTTTTATCTGTACCGAGACAATTGCTTTCTGAGATGCCTGATCTTTTTACTTCAGCTTTCTTTTTAACAGTGGGAAGGGTAGTAGCGACCCTGTTTCCCTGAAAATAAAACAGGGTCTTATTATTTTTTGCTAAAAAAAAATGTGTTAGGGCTTATTTCCAGGGGATGTCTTATTTTTCTTATTTTTTTAATTTATTTTTAAACAAAAAAATTGGCATTTATTCAAATATAGTCATGCCATCACATTCTGTCACATCTGTCCTGCTGCATTCTATTGCCAGTTAATTTTACTTTTTTACACATGTAGCTGCCTGGACACTGTTTGAATTGACTTTTTAAAATGAACTGTAACTAGGACTTATTGTTGGAGTAGGACTTATATTTTAAGCATCCTCAAAAATCCTGAAAAATCATGCTAGGCCTTATTTTTGGGGAAACAGGGTAGCTATTTCTGTAGCCTATTTGTAAATAAATCTTAGATTCCTTTTCTGCTACTTCCTCTGTCTTTTAAAACATTGTAATAGAATGTGTTTTGTAACTACAAAACTTTACAGACTCAGCTTCTAAAACATTTATCCTAAAAACCTGAGGGCTTTTACTTTTTATCTGTTATGTTAACTGCGACTTCACTTTAAGCCTTTAAAATTATGGTGCCGTTTTATTTTCCAGTGCACTTTAGATCATCACTTCTCCGTTCAAGGTCCTGATTCCATGGAGACTTGTGCATTTAACTGTGGGTGTTTCAAGCAGCACCACTGATTTATTGCTGTTCCTCTACTGTTACCTGATTTGAAGACAGGTACTGGGGAATCTACATTACTTCTGCAGTATTTGCAAAGAGATAAATGATTTGCAGGTGTAACAAAGCACTACAGTTAATCACGCAAGCAAACTGCAGTGTGAAATGTGATCTCCTATAGCCATTTATAGTCTGAGTTTTTCAGAGCTGTAACTCTGCTGTTGGCTTCACTTCTGTGGCTGTTGTAGATTACATTTGCAATCGAGTTGTTGCCAAACTTCCACTGGATGTTAAGGTCATGTTTACTACTGCACAACCGCATAGTGAAGAGTTGCAGTGAAAGCAAAATAAACTTTAAGACTCTTGACAAAGCAGCTCAGCATCGCTCTATAGGAGCCTGATAGCAAGTGGACGTTGGGCAGAAGCTCAAACTGACTGTAGATTGAAGCAGAATGTTGTTGGCAGCAGTTAAATTTTACTGTTTCATTATAGCTGATGTGTCCTTGACTGCAGCTCTAATAAAAACATCGTGTGCGTGTTCTGAGCGCTGTTTAAAAAAGAACATAGATGTAAGAAAACTGAAGTGTGCGGCTCTCCATATGTGGTGTTAGTTCTGTGCAAGGTTTTTGTCTCGTTAACCAGATCGAGTGATCTGGTAGCCTCCTAGAAGAGCCGTGCACATTCAATTTCTGGCACTGCTGAGGAGAAGAAAGCTGTTACTGGAAGATTTGAGTTCTTGTTATTCCTTCAGGGAATGGATAGAAAGACTAAATGTGGTCCTCCTGGATGAGGGTTAAGGTGTGCTGGCAGAGAGCTGCAATGGAGCTCATGTTATGGCCACAACTGTTCTGTATTACGCATTCACACACCCCTTTTTTGTTTGAAAATCTTGCAGATAGATGTATTTAGCTGGTGTGAAAGCCAGCAGCTACTTGATCTTCAGGAAAACAAACCCCAAGCCAAAACCCAAAAAACACGTTACAGCCAAGGGAAGGAGTATTACTGCTGCTGACATTTTGAGAAGCCTTTTTTACTGAGCTTTAAGAACAAGGTGTATGCAGTGATGGTCAGCTGCATTTGACAAGCGAAATTCTTGAATACATCAAGTTCCTTGTGTGAAAACAGGCCACAGAGGGGAGAGATTATTTATTTGTTATCTTTATAGAAGGGAAGATAAATCTCTTTTTTGTTAAACACCAAAAATCCATAAAGGACCAACACTTTATTGTCCCACTTGTATAAAAGGCTTCAGCTGGAGGGCTCTACTTTTTAAAGACTGGACAACCAAATATCGAGTATTAGTGTGCAAGAATCAGAATTTTATTTCTGATACTATGGACTTTTTTTTTTTCCTGATTTCTCCCCAGTTTTCAGTTCCTGAAAAGTTGAGACAAGTAGTATTTTGGGGGATTATTTTGCTGACTTTCTGGTGTGTCACAAAAACATGTGCGAAAGTTCACAGAATGGTGTTAGGATTGGAAATATAATAGTTATGGCCAGACCCAGCAAGGTTTGTATACTTTCAAATCCCAATGAACCTGATGGGGTTTGAAACCTTTTATCACAACTGGACTCAGCGCCTTTTTTCTACTGTCAGTTACTTTTGCTGATTTATTTTTGTTCTACTATTATTTCCTATTATAAATATGATTAAAAGCAATTTGGAGTAATTCCAATACTTGTGTATCAGGGAGGATGTGCACTGCCGAAAAGGGATCAATTTTAGTTCCTCTGTTTCAATATGATCAATATCTTTTAAATATCAGTGAAGATGCTCATATGCTTTCTAAATATTTTTTCTTAAGTATCAGATATTTTTGTGGACAACTTTTAGTTACACTTCAACGTGGCCGTGTTTGCAAGCTCCTGCTCTTATTTCATTATTTGTGTTAAAAGTATGGAAGATAAAAACACTTTTGTCTCCATTGATATTTCACAGATGCACATTACTCAGAAATGGCAGCGCATCACATAGAATGTTGTAAATGCTCTCTTTTACCAGGCAGGTCAAATAACTTAAATAAAGCCATTCTGCATTGTAAAACCTCTGAAAGGTTTCAATGCGTTCTTGAAAGCTTCATGTATGTTGTAATGATATCCATACAAGTGAGCTTCCAAATCAATATATTGACTTTGCTCCTAAACTGGAGGTGCTGTAGTTGCTGAGAGCCAAGTTTCACACTCAAATATAATTAACAGTCTTGTTATTATTTATTAATTATATTAACAGAGATGTCCTGATAACTGTTCTGGTTTTCTATGCTTGTGTTTTGTGCTTGCTTTGCCAGGCAGGAGTCGAACTGACTGTATTTGGGCTCTCCAGTCCCATCCCCTTTTTCTCGAGTTAAAATTTGGACATGGCTCCTGTGCCAGGTAGCACAAAAAAGAACCACATTGGGATAAAAAGTCTGGTACTCATTGATGTGCAGGGTTAAGTAGATATGTAACTTAGTAAGGATCATACCCTACCCTTTTTTGTTTTTTCTGATTTGGAATAAGAGGCTTGAAGCCAAGAGAACCTTGAAGAGCCAAATGACTCTTTTAACCTTTCATCTTCTTAGAAAGCAATATTGAAAAAAAAATCACTGTTTATCAGTCTTATGTCTGTGAGCCATAATAATTTTACAGGCGTGATACATAGCGCACTAGGTAAGTAATCTATAATGTTGCTTAGTTACATACAATCTTAGTTATGAAATAGCTCTTTAGATCAAAACAGTTGTGGAAATTTTTCTGCAACAAAATTTCCAGCTACTAGATCGAATAAATTAAGCATCTCAAACTTTGAGTTAAATTTTTGTGTGCAAATATTTGATTTCTACTAAATATGCTTGAAAATGAAAAAGCTTTGATAAGTTTTTAGTTGGCATGTGCTTTCCTAAACTTAAATATTAGGAAATGATTTAAATAACAAGGGACAATTGTTACCTTCTCAGAATTGTCAGTTATTTTTCTGTTCTTACAACTTCTAATGTCCCTTTTTCTTTCAAGTGAAGTAAAGCAGATAGACACTTGGCAATTCTGAAATTCAAGCTGTATATCTAGATATCAGGCTTTGGTTAAAATGTTCTGGATCAGTTTATATGGGTGACTGTTTGAACTGGAGTGAAACTAAGTTCTTGTTTCTCAGACTTGAATTCTAATTACCTACCTTGTATTCTGTCCTTTGCCTTTTTATCTTCAACTGAATTCTGCTCCAGTGTTTTGTGTTTCTCAGTAGCAGTTTCAAGTTGTAAGAGGATTTATGTTTTTCAGGATCTTTAAAAAGCCCACAATTTATTTTCAAATACGGGAAAAAATAATCTGCTTAAAGAAACAGAAAAAGAGTCATGGAATGAGTGTAAATATTGACATGTTGTCTTTGTAAGCTACCAGTCTTGCTAGGAAACTCAATGTCAAGTTCACTTTAAGTCATTGTACTCAAAGTAAGTCAAATGAGTGATGAAAATGTGATGTTCCTCAGTAAGGACTTTTACTTGACCTAAGGAAATGATCTTTGCTACATGCCAAAATGTATCACTGAGGATGCTTTTTTATCTGCTTTCTATGTTCAAGCTGTATCAGTATTCACACTGAACTTCCAGGAGATTCTCTGGATGTTTCATTTTATGAAACATCAGCAACAGATGTAATTATGAAAAAAAAAGGGGGGGGGGGGGCGGCGGCAACCAAGGCAGCTTTACACAGCTGTCCCTTTTCCCTCTGGGACTTATTAAGTGTTATACAAACAAAACTCTCTGGGTGCCTTTGCTTGCATAGGGACTTAGTCTTTTCTCAAGATATGCTCTCTGACCTGTTTTGTTTCATTATTGATATTCTTTTAGCAATTTACGTTTGCCACATAGCATGATAGTTTTGTAGGGTTAACTGCCTGTGAACAGGTGAAGTTGTGTTCTGAACAATTACTGTGAGCATAGAGCGTGATCTGATGTGATCTGCAATTTGGATGGGTTTTGGCTTTTTTGTTTGTTTGTTTTTCTTAAGTTATCACACCAGAGTTGGCTTTTCAGACTTAACATTTAGCTTTCTGTTTAGCTGACCGTGACCTGCAGCTCAATCTACCTTTACTACTGTTGATTATGTGTAAGCCAAAATGCAGCACATGTGCTTATACCATAGCTGGCTTTGAAGTGATGGCAAGTATTGAAGATAGGGAAGACTTACAATATTTATTTAAGTTAAGACTTCAATAGGAGGAAATAGTTTTGAGCAGCATGTGCTATTTTTTATGTGGCTAGTCATAAATCAAGATCGTATGATATTTGGAGCAGAAAATCACAGAATCGACTGGGCTGGAAAGACCTCAGAGATCATCGAGTCCAACCCTTGGTCCAACTTCAGTCCATTGACTAGATCATGGCACTAAGTGCCATGTCCAATCTCAGTTTAAAAACCTCCAGGGACGGCGAGTCCAGCACCTCCCTGGGCAGCCATTCCAATGCCTGACCACTCTCTCTGCAAGGAATTTCTTTCTAATATCCAGCCTAAATTTTCCCTGGCAGAGTTTAAGCCCATGCCCCTTTGTCTTATTGCTGACTGCCTGGGGGAAGAGACCAATCCCCACCTGGCTATAACTTCCCTTCAGGTAGTTACAGAGAGTGATGAGGTCACCTCTAAGCCTCCTCTTCTCCAGACTAAACAACCCCAGCTCCCTCAGCCTCTCCTCATAGGTCTTATGTTCAAGTCCCTTCACCAGTCTTGTTGCTCTTCTCTGGACCTGCCCCAGCACTTCAATGTCTTTCCTGAACTGAGGGGCCCAGAACTGAACACAATACTCCAGGTGTGGCCTCACCAATGCAGAGTACAGGGGAAGGATCACTTCCCTTGTCCTGCTGACCACGCTATTTTTGATACAGGACAGGATACCATTGGCCTTCTTGGCCACCTGGGCACACTGTTGGCTCATGCTGAGCTTCCTCTCAATTAGTACCCCCAGGTCCCTTTCTGCCTGACTGCTCTCCAGCCACTCTGTGCCCAGCCTGATGTATTTTGCCTAATCCTTTCTACCCCATTTTGCTCTACAGAGCTTCGACCTGCAGATAGATCTGTGTGTGTAGGTCTGTATATTGATCTGTATAAATAGAAGTTAGTTATTCATGGCAGAACCGTTTCTTGAAACTCCTACAAAGCTGGTAACCAGGTGAGAAGTGTCTCTAGTGCTCTGAGTGCACAAACCCTTCTGAAACACAGAAACTTATGTCTAAAAAACAGCCTTATTACCTATCACATGCAAAATATGTTTACCCTGATATTTTGAAATTACTGCTTCAACAGGCCTCAGAGGGCTCATTGTCCCCTTTGTGTGCGTGTTATTCCCACTGTTGACGATGGGAATTAGCTAAATGTGTCAGGAGGGGGATATACCCATTGGACTAGAACTTAGGCAGCAGGGAATATGAAATTCTCTAGCTATTAGATGGTGAGAACAGCACAGCTTACTCATTGCTCCCACTTGGCTTGTCACTTCTGTGTTTTGTGATTTATTTTGTTTTAATTTTTGTATATTTTTCACCCCTAATAAAACAGTAGTATAAGCAGCAGTTGAGAAGTGATCATAGCACAGTGTTACTGTGATAGAAATTGCAGCTCAGAGCTCCAGAACAAGCGGGGCACAGAATTTTGAATGATAGAAGTGAGCTGATTTTTCTAAAAGAAGCAACCATCCGGGTTAATGCTGAATGTCACTTGCTAGATTAGTAAATGGTTGTCTAGATAGAAGATTGCTTTCATTTGTGTCCTTTAATATATAATTTCAAATCTGTATTCAGTTATTTCTTTCATCCTCTAGGCCAAATTTCTTCTCAAGATTCTTTGAATTACTGTGATTTATTGTTCCTTTCCTAGTACTGTCTGGATAGCTGCTACCTTTGGTCACATGAGTGAAGTTTGTGTATGTCAGATAAATCTGGATGTAAACAGTGTTGAACTTGACATTATCAGGTTTTTCTGCTATATAAGTAAATTAAATAGAGGTGGAGGGATGGGGTGGGGATGAGCAATAGTGTGATATAACACAAGAGTCCAGGAATGGTTTAGCTTATAAATAATTGCCTTTCTGGGTGTTTTTTTCCTTAATTTTCTGAATCTTTGTTAATCCTGCATGGAAGCTGTCAGGCCTGAGCCCTCCAGAACGGTTTAGAGCTCCTGCACGTTCCCAAAATGAGAACTGCGGAAGAGATTTTAGTCTTTGCAAGAGAAAAGCTCCCTCCTGTGGAAGAGAGGAACCTCTGCAGTGACGAGGAGCAACGTCAGGGCGTAACACTGTGATGTTAAATTAGCAGGAAAAAAGGGCACAGGCTCTGTAGGTGTTTGCAGATGCAGGAATTCAAGATCATGGTCCCTGGTATTTTTTCTCAGAGCAAGGTCTTCAGATGTTGTATTGGAATTCTTTCTGAAGATGTATATCAGTTATGGCTGTTTGTGTGCGGGCAAAACTAGGTAGTTTAAATAACATAATGTGGCCACAGTGGAATCTTTAGTGTTAAAGGGGTCTAAAGCAGCTGATATTTATACAGATCTTGCTTTCAGTAGCTCTTTGCTGAAAAACCTCAGTATTTGGGGCAGTACATAGAACTTACATTACTACTTCTTTTTAAAATTGTTTTTATTTATTCCTTTCCTAAGTGTGATCATCTGTTTTGTATATTCTGAAGATCTGTACCTGCTTTTGGATCTTGCTGCAGTTGGGGGTCCTTGGTAGAAGGCTTTGCAGAGCTCAAAGCCTTGTCTGACTTGGAAAATACAACTGCAGAGGATCCAGAAAGATGAATTTGTGATGGAGAAGATGCAGCTAGAACTCATCTTTTTATCGAATTTCTGCTAGAAACAGTATTTTTACCCTTGAGCTGAATAGAGTTCATGCTTGTGATCTGAAGGTGGAAGGCTCCTGCTCATTAGCAAAACCCCAAGGCATTTACTTCCATAAATGCTGATGTTATTCCCTTGAGGATGAAGCACTTTAGAGGGGGTGGGGAGCGACAGATCGTTTAGCATCACACTGAAGATTTAAATTTACCAAGTCAGATTCATTGCCGTGTAGAGGACTGAGACAGCAGAGAGTGTGCTGAGCCACTGCGGGAAAAACGCTGAGTTTGGGTATTGGGATCCTGTTAACTGGCAAAATGCTAAATTACAATGTTGTTCAGAGCTGGCTAGGTTCTAGCTTGTGGCACACAGCAACACGGACATAACTTTGGTTACAGAAGCGTGTGATTTGGCCCATTCTTTGTGATATGTAACAGTGAAGTGCAATTTAGTTGTGTCTTTAGAAATTTATGATGTATCTGCTCATTTAGATACAGTTTGGAGTTATCTTTGAAATGGGAAATAGCTACGCAGCTACAAATTGGATGGGGAGGATTTTTCACAGGGTTTACAGATGCCTCCTGGGTTTTTGAAGTTCCTTTATGGTACATATTAATATTTCCTCTTAGTAGCACCATCTAGTGATTGCCTGGAGTATTTTTGATTGCTGCTTTTTCCTCTCTGGCAGTTCTAGGCTGGTTTCTTAAGAAATCGAAGCTTGTGTTAAGCAGTTTGTCTTGTTCTTCTTCCTCCTCTGCACCCCTTCTCCCCCTCAATACTAAACGTTTCTCATGGAAATCAAAAGAGAGGCTGAGGTCCCATGCTGAGTTGTTTTGAGTTTTATGAAATTACATATCTGAACAGAGTACAGTGCTTGAAATCAGTGTCCATAATGACAGAGAGGCTGCAATAGGAGTTTAAGCCTAATATTAGAACACCAGAGAATCCACGGGAGGTGGAAAGGAAATTAGTGTAAGTTCCATGATTTATTCTGATATACTATGAAGAACAAAAGTAAAGTAGAATTTTGACTGTGCTTTTAGTATTCACATGGCAGTGATGCCCGTGAAGCAACTGCGAGCTGGAAGAATGTTGCTTCAAATCCCTGAATCTTCAGCAGTTAATTTTCTTTTACTGGAGTGGTGGGAATTGAAATAATGCTGAAAATACAGGGGAGAAAATTGAGCAGAGCTGGGTATTTAATCTTTACTGTAATTAATGACTAATACTTAGTGCATTCTCACTTTAAACAAAGTCTTGTTTGAAAGTTTGTAGACCGTGGATGAAACAGAATGTTGCAGAGGGAAGTTCTGGTATTTCTACAGCGATTATTTAAAGTACTGGTTTGGGTTACTAGATGCAGATTGCAGTAAAGCCTTGTCCTCTTCCAGGAATCCTGCATCAAAGGGGCTGTACAGCAGGTAACTCATAACTGATCTGATGTAATATAGAGCCAGCCTACTTTTTCACAGCATCCTTATTTAGTCTTTCATTTCTATGTGGAGTAAACCAAACTTCAATTGTGGAATAGTAGGTGTTTGCATAACAGTTGTGATGAGCACATGAAAGAGAGATTTTTCTGGATTTGATACTTGAACTTGCCATTAATTTGAGTTTTGGCCCTTTTTATTTGTAAATAGTTTTTAAAACAGGACTAATGTTTAACACATTAGAATGCCTATTTTTGCATGTGCTTGCACGTGTGAACATACATATGAGTATGTGAGGTCTTGTCTCCAGAAAGCTAGAACTGGATGTTTTACTGGATGTATTGCAAAAGTGAAAACTAGGTGGCTATTTAAGTAATTGCATTGTTTGTCCATACAAATTATTGGCTTACATCAAGATTTGTAGCATGCAGAAATGAAGAACCTGAAAAATAAAATTAATACCATTTTTAGAACAAGTGAATGGGAACAGTGATAGTGAGATTTGTCTCCCAGTTTTGCTGGCCTACTTTCCACTGTCTTCACAGAGAAAACTCATATTAACTCCACACGATTTGGTGGAACTTTGTACCTGGAGTGCATTTGGCACCTTTTTAAGGTTTCTTAACCATCTTCCTCAAGGGCAGCAAAGTTCAGTGTAAGCATTGTGTATTTGTAAATAAGGCAACCAGCACATTAATATATGACTGTTGCCTTGTTCTTATAGACAAAATGTTGCAAGCATCTTGAACAGTGTTCAGTCTGCAATAGAACCAAAAGGCACATGAAGGCGTTTTGTTTTAATGGTGTTAAACCTGTGGAGTGCAGTCACGTATTTTCCACACAGAACAGGGATGACTGCGGTTGTATTTTCACACAGTGGTATTTCCTGCATTTGTTCAGCTTGCCTGTAGTGTAGTATTTAAGCAGAGAAGTATCTCTGAAGCCACAAGTAAAAATAATACAGTTAATTACCACCTTCCCCCCTCAAAAACAAACAAAACCACCACCAACTTTAGTCTAAATATTCTATACATAGAGTTGGCCAGGGCTTGTTCTCTGCCATAAGTCTGAAATGTGGAAGTACCTTAGGTGAATCTGTTGGCATAGCAACTTAGACTGAGCAGGAGAGTGCCATCGTAGTCAGAAAATAGTGTACATTGTGATGTTATTGCTTGCTGCTGCCATTTCTCTGCAGAAAATGCCCTCTGGGGTTCACTCGCGATGATTCAGTTCAAGCTTCTGAGAACATTTGGTCCCTGTAGCATGTACGCTGAAGCTGAATGTAGATGTTGCTGCCGATGTCACAGTCACTCCCATACAGCAGATGGCACCTGACCTTGTGGTTACCATGCTGAGAATGGGCAGAAGGTCCATCTTACCTCCAACACAGTCATATGGTTCTTGCCTGCGCTGCCTTCATCATCATCAACTGGAAATGTATTATTCTCTCAGGATTGTTCAAAGGCTGCAGAAGTTACTGGATGGGATACCAGCCTGTTCCTGGCAATTTGCGATAAAGGGAGTGGGAGTATCTGTTCTCTGGGGGAGGGAAACAAACAATAGCATGTGAAGCACTTGTATATGGCAGCATTGAGGCTTAATTTTGTCCAAACGAGGACAAACAAAATATCAAAGCCTTACACTTGGTTGATGCAGATGTGCTGTTATGAATTATTTTTTTAATTTAAGATTTTGGGTATCAAAATTGATGGAAAAGCTGTCGTTGCTTTTAAGCCTTGTCTCCGATGGAGGTCTGTGTGCCCATACCTGAGTGGTGCAGCTCACTGCAGTCAAAAGAACATAAGCTCCAGCGATTGCAGTGGGAGAACTGGCAAAAGCTTATGATTCTTCAGCTGTGTGTATCTTAATGTACAGAGAAGTTCAGTGAGTTTTAGAGCACAGTGGGGAAAAAAATCTATGTAGTTGTGTGAGTTCTTGAGCACTGTAGTGGCAGATCGAATCATGGAATAGAATCATTTTGGTTGGAGGACATCCTCAAAATCATCAAGTCAAACCATAATCCAACTTTAGCACTAAACCATGTCCGTAAGAACCTCATCTATATGCCTTTTAAACACGTCCAGGACCTCCACCCTTGGCCATCAGCAGTTCTTTCTGTAGTCCAACTTAAGTTTTTTTTAGTATCTGGTCATTTTCTTCTCATTTCTAGTTGGGATACAGCTAAAATCCCTGTGAATTTATTCTGCAGGAAGAGGCAGAGAAGGTTATATATAATGTATAAGGTCAGTCGTGGGATTATCCTTCCTGAGTGCACAGAACTAAGATGTGTCAACTAATAAGAGAAACAGTCAACAACTTTGAGGCAGGGGCAGAGAAAGCAAGGCAGAGAGGACCGGTTTGGCTCTTCTGGGTTAATTCAGCCTTGTCTTCCTGAGGCTGAAATCCGGGGCTCACAGGGATTTGAAGCCTTAAACGCTGGTGTCAGGGAGAGGGGAAAAGGAAGCGATCCATGGAATGCCGGTGAAAGCTGCCAAGCATGCAGCAGGGAAGGCCCATGGGCAGGAGCACCTGTCTCTCCTAGCCAAAAATCTGGATTAGCTGCACTAATGGGACTTTCCAGCCATGGCTTGGGAGCTTTGTAGAGCTAAGGGAAAACATGAGTGTTGTGAGACTCATTATACTGGTGCTTTGTGGTTTGGGGTTGACGCAGCTATTCAGGCAACTCTCAGTGTTTTGGACTGTGAAAGCCACAGCACTTGTTTCAGGTCTCACAAAGAGGTTTGCATTTATGGTGTGCCAGGCCATTCTTTAATCAAAGCTTTACATGGAGACTGTAGAAGAATAGAACTGTTCAACATAGCACATGCATCAACATTTCCCATAGCAAGGGAGGCAGGTGCTCTTAACTAAATGGAAACCAACCTCTGCTGGCACGTGAAAGCCTTGTATTACAAAACTTACAGCTTCATTTTACAGAAGTTCTATTCGTATCTTTTATAGGAAGAATGTAAGAAACAAGGTTTTCTGATAGTCCGTTACTCTGGAATCACTAAGGATCTCTCTGCATCTGCAAAACAATTGACAGAGCCTCAGCTGAAGCCAGTGAAACCTCCCAAACTTGAGTTAGGGCATGGAGACTTTAGCAGTATCGTTTCTTTTTAAGATACAGTCAAATGGGAGGAGATAACAAAACCTGTAGTAGCTGTGCTAAACATAAAACCTCTTGCAAACTCTAGTGATCTAATACAAGCCTCATGCAGGATCGCAGCTGTAGTAATCATGACTAATAACTTGCTCTTGGATCCTTTTACTCAGCAGTCTGAAAGTGGTAACTGCTACCTAAATATAGTGAAAAAGTGACTCTGAAAGATTATGTGTATTTGTTTCAGTCTCTATCATGAAAATGAAAGCTGGACACTTCATGAGAAAAATGTTGAAGTCTCTCATATAAAAGCCCTCAGATATGAGTGCTTTGCAATTTCAGCTGGGTTGACACATTGTCAGCATTTTTTGACGTTGTGATGGATAAAAATTAACATGTATTTAAGCTTGGTGTATTGTGTCCTGTTCTCGGTTTTGCAGTTCTATCCCGAAATGGAAACACTAATTAGAAAAAAGGTGTGTAAAGAACAAGCTTGGCTGGAAATTACATGCTGCTGACTGAATAATGTATCAGACTGTCATAGCAACAGTTTTGTAGTGACTCAAGCTTTATGAATATTTACTAGAGTTGTCCTGGATGGAAGAAATTCAAAACATTGCTTTCAGAGAACTGCTAAAGTCTTGGGTCTCCTTTACTGGGAGCAAATGTTTGCTGTGTTAAGCACTTGTTGTGCAAGGGGAAGTTGATGGGACTGTTTTGCTTTACACGCACAGAGTATCAGTGCTGTCATCTGCGGTGGTGTGGGTACTCAACAAATATCTCATGAATAATCTTTTATTTAGGCAGAAATAATGCAAAGCTATCAAGCCACACTTCTCTCTGCTTAAATTACATCTAGGAGAGAAGCATACAGCAGCTGGTAATCACAGAATCACAGAATGCTAGAGATTGGAAGGGACCTCGAAAGATCATCCAGTCCAATCCCCCCCCAGAGCAGGAACACCCAGATGAGGTTACACAGGAAGGTGTCCAGGCGGGTTTGAATGTCTCCAGAGAAGGAGACTCCACAACCCCCCTGGGCAGCCTGTTCCAGTGTCTGTCACCCTCACTATGAAGAAGTTTCTTCTCAAATTTAAATGGAACCTCCTGTGTTCCAGTTTATACCCATTACCCCTTGTCCTGTAATTGGTTGTCACTGAGAAGAGCCTGGCTCCATCCTCGTGCCACTCACCCTTTATATATCTATAAACATTAGTGAGGTCACCCCTCAGTCTCCTCCAAGCTCAAGAGCCCCAGCTCCCTCAGCCTTTCCTCATAAGGGAGATGCTCCACTCCCTTCATCATCTTTGTTGCCCTGTGCTGGACTCTCTCCAGCAGTTCCCTGTCCTTCTGGAGCTGAGGGGCCCAGAACTGGACACAATATCCAGATGTGGTCTCACCAGGGCAGAGTAGAGGGGAAGGAGAACATCTCTGGCCTGCTAACCACCTCACTTCTAATCCACCCCAGGATGCCATTGGCCTTCCTGGCCACAAGGGCACAAATGCCATTTACACCTTCCCCACAATAAGCTGTTGACCTGTCCTCATCCTTTCTATCGCTGCTGCTGTCTGTGAAAGCCAAGCTGTGGTCCTGGGCAGCAATATTCACTCAGGTTATGGAGCCTGCAAGACACTGGCTGTTTCTCCTTATAAAAGCAACTCCCTCCATCTGCAGGCTCTTCCTTGATCACCCACTCAGCTGAATTTCAGCTGAATTGCTACAAGGCTTGCTAGGACCTGAGAAAACTGCTGCCCTATTTGGCATGAATATGAGCATGAGTATTTACCTTGGGAAAGCTGTGCTTCCAGGTAGCTTAGAATAATAGCCCTCCCGTGCCAGAAAAAGCCTGGATTTAATCATTGCAACATTTCTAAAATGCTGGAGAGCTATGACATTGTGGGCCAAGGATATCATAGAAGCTGAACTCAAAGTGAAGGTCTGTCTTACATGCTTTAATTTTACCAGGACAGAAGTTTCTCTGTGAATTTATGTATCATACATATTTTTTGTTGATGTGCTCTCAGTTCACATGTACAAACAAGATAAACCAAAGTATGCCAATTGTTGCAGAATAAAATTGCAGAGATATAACTGACTGACAGCTGGAAATCTGGTATCATTGATGCCTGTTATCTGGAAACTTCTGCCAAAGTGCTGACAACACCACTTCTGTCTGCAGTATAGATTTAATTTGAATTTGGTCTGTTGATTTTTTTCACTTTGAAGAATTATTTCTGTAGTTTAGGAGAAGTCCATGAAAGAAGTTAATGCAGATTGTTTCTAGGATTTCATCTTAGTTAAGTTTTCCTGGGTAACATGCAGCTGGCTAGCTCACCATTCCTGTGGTGTGTTACATCAGTTTTACTGTCAGAAATCTGCAAGCAGTCAAGCTTTTTGATTAGTAATTCAATGGAGGAAAATATTTATTTGGTATTTTGCTTTTGTCCTAAATCTCTACTTTCCACACTATGTTAGCGCAACAAAATGCGGGTGAGTTTTATCAATGAGCTCTACGGAGTGTTTGTCACATCATCTGTCTGCATTCTGGCATGTTGGATCTGTATTTTCTTGAAACAGTAGCTTTGGGTAAAGAACGTAAGATAATTTGGTCTGGATTCTCAGAAAGCACTGTGTACCCTCTGCTGTCCAACTTTCTGAAACCACTGCCCATTTGATACATTACTTTCAACTCATTTAGATGGTCATACTAGAAAAGAAATTGTTTAAGTCCTTTATTACAAAGATCAAAAGTCATAGTTACCATTTACATACACAATTTACAAATTATTCACAAAAGGAATAACAGATATGCAAGAACCGACAGCTTCAACCCAAGTTGGGGATAGGACAGTGTATCTATTTCCCTGCTTTATTTACTGGAAGAAAAGATATGTTTATTTTTCATTCTCTGTATGTGTTAAACACTGATCTAGTGTTTATGTATTAATAGCACCTTTAGTCATAACCATGCAAATGCTTACATGTTTATCTTTATTTGAAAGAGTGCAATGCATGTTATAAGCCTGCACTGGGAGCTGTACTCTTCACACTGCTGTTTGTTGGTCAGAAATCCTGTTGATTTTGGTAAAATAAAGTAGTCAGGCTTGAAAAAGTTGATGTGTAGGATTTCACTGATTAGAGCAATGTGTCATTAAAACAAAAACGGAGATTACTGTCAGAACTCTAAGAACTCAACTAAGTATGGCTGCTATATCTTTCAAGAATACTCTATGAACTTCGGATAATAGCCATGTTGTTAGATGTCTTAGATGCCACAACTGATTTATTGTGTTACCTTTATTCAGGTTAGCATGTTTTATACTGTTTCCTAGAGCTATTTCAGAGACTGGAAAACTTAACAAAGAATCCTTTGAGAGACTGGATAAATTAGCAAACTTTGCAGAATACCTTACAGCACTTAACAAAAGGGAAAATGAGTTTCCACATCCCTTGGTATGAAAGCACAATATCAACAGTGCAGTAGCTGCCATTTCGCTAAACCTACAAATATCCATAATTTGCACTTTTTGCTGTCCACTGGGATAACATGTTTGACAAAATGCTTGAAGGAGCACACCGATTTAGGAGAAGATACAAATACAGAAATCACCAATGTGATGTTGTATCCAAATTCTAAGCAATAAAGCAAAACACTTCACAAAAGTTGATATGTCTAGTGGAACTGTTTAGCTGGCATAAGCCAAATACTTATGACACTATTATGATGATACAACTTTCTACCCAGCTATGAAATACTCTTTTATCATGAACTTTACAGTATTTGCAGGGTGACAGATAAAGAACATTGCAGATGCCATGGTAAACTTAAAATACTGTAATAGGCAAAGATTTCAGTGGCACCACCTGTATGTACAATGTAGTTGTTGGAACCTTATGGAACAAAACAAGGTTACAGCATGCCTTTGTTAAGGCTTCTTGCTGGTTTAGAAAGGTAGATTTCTCTTTAGGGAGATTGTCCAGCAGTAGTGGTTTCACATCTCTTCAGTGGAAGGTCTCTTTATTGATCCACATCAGGCTGCGCGTTTCATTTGGTTTGCATTCGTACTCAATACTGCCAAAACTGTTTCCCCATTGGCAATGATCTCGTTTGTGGTAGTTGTAGAATTTCACTTGCCAGACTGTTTCAAAAACACCAATGTCCTTAAACTGCAAGGAAGAGGGAATATCAGTATTAGTGAGCTCTCTCTTACTGAGAAACAATACTTATGAAACTGTGGAATGTAAAACAGCTGATATAAGCGCTATTGTTCCTCAACTCAATAAATCAAAAGATCTGTAAAGCCTGTTCTAGCAGTCACAAAGTCTTCTATGCTTAGGCATACATAAAGCATAGCTCTCCTTGTACTGTCCTCTGGCGCTTACATCTGGGAAAGGCAAGGGAGTAAAAATGTTGAAGTTCCCATATGGATAAATGTTACTAACAACCAGAATCAAAGCTATAATCCTTCTTAAGATGGCCCAGCAGTAGCTGGCCTGATGATTGCCAAGTGGCTTGTGTATACTGTAGATCCTATAGCAGTAATCTGTAACGATACAGGCCATTGCTTCACCTTTATACCATGCCTAGAGGCTGCAGTTAGGATTGAGAGGATTCCTTCTTTTGCTCAGTTTGAAATCTTTAACATCTCTGTATTTTATAGCCTTGTGTACGCGGCTTCTGGACTGAGACATGCTGCTCTTAGACCACTTATTCCTTCCCTGGTATTTTGTTCTGCTTTTTGCATGAAACTTAAGCAAAAGAAGCTCTTTGTGCATTTCTGTAATTGCTAGTTGGACTGTGATAGTGCAGCTTTTCAGACTTACATAGCAGTAACACAAGCTAGGAAGGAGATAATCAGTGTGTTTAGCAGTTAAGTGTCTAATATAGTGAAGGAGAAGTGAGACATTGACTGCACGGTGTGTGATTGTGCTTGTAGCTTTGATGTGAATGAGACTATGGCTATAGTGAGTTCTGTATAATTTGTTTGGTTTTTTTTTAAGCCTGTGTTAGACTCTCTTACAACATCAGTAAAACCTTATGCCTGAGGCTTTCCAGGATATATTATGATTTCATTTATTATGCTGATGTAAAATTTGAGTTCCTGTGCCTTGAGACCTTGCAGAGAATCTGAAGTGTGGGTGTGAAACCCATGTGTGTTGCTGCTGGTCCCAGCGGTATGGCTTGGTGACTATGTTGCTAGAAGGTAGTGGATTCAGCGCTACTGAATCCAGCACTGTTCTTCAACGCTTTTTCCTTTTAAATATTTCCGTCACTCACTTCGCTTGACTGTTTTCCATTCCCATCATGTGCCTGGGAGCTGACCTTTGATCATCTGCCTATTATAATCATACTTGCAAAGTCAGTCCGAAAGGCCTTTTACATAGTGACTCTTCTTGAATTACAGTCAGAGCTTTCTGTATCCAGTTTTCTCAGAAGGACATGTATTTTTTAATCCAAGATGTGGCTTATAAGATGCTGCTGAATAATGGACATTGCTTTAAACCTTCCCCCAGTCCAATGTTATAACTTAAATTTAGCCTTGACAACAGCAGGAGTTGCTGTGTGCTGTTAGTGGAAGGTTTTTATTTGGCTGCAGTTCCAAGTGTTACCTTCAAGGAGTAGCTGAAATATTTCTGCTGCTTCCTTTGACAAAGAGAGATTCAGATGTACAGGCTACTGTATCTCTCCCAGCAACTAAAACCTTAATTAAGGATTTTTTTACTATCTTTGGTAGTAATCCTGACACACTCATAATACTAGATAGTAAAGGTTAAGCACATTGGATATTTCTGTGCACAATCCACACAGAGGAATTGTCAGAGGGGAGCATCAGACACTGTCAGTCTGGAAACCGAGGAAGAAAAGGCATTTCTAATATCCTTTGTAGAAGGTGATGTGATACAAGAGCAGTATTTCATTTCATTAATGTATGGAGGATCTGAATTTCAACAAGATAGAGGAAGAAAACAAGTTCTGTCTTCCTCCAGTGACCCAGTTTACTGAGCTACCCTGAGTAGTTTGATTGCTGTGGATTTCCAGGAGAAGAAAAGAATTAATTGCAGAGCTTTTCTACCACCATGTGTATCTCCACCAGCCAGTACTTAGCATATGCAGCAGCTCTGTGGTGTAATGAGTGTTCTGCATCCTCGGGGCTTCCCTGAATTCCCGGAGCTCCTGCATCAGAATCCTCGCTCCTCTACTGGGCCTATATATGGGTATCCCCAGGGAGGAGAGGTGGCCCAAGTCTGTAGGTCAAGCTTAGAAGCTTATTTCCCTGCCTGCTAGTCTCTGTCATCCAGTGCTATAGGCATGAATATTTATATAGTTATTATTATATAGTTATTTAATCACCACGTCTGAATTGGCATGCTAGGATGATTTGATGGCTATTTATTTCTGGGAATAGAAGTCTAGCTTCTTTATTCAATCTTAGACCAAGAATAAAATGAGACCCAAAAAGAGGTTTCTAATTTAGTTCAGACCATTTGCTAGACAGTTTAGCAGTTTCTGGATAGAGTGTGTAACTGAGTGTTCAGGTAACAGAAATATCCTCAGATTCTGGAATTCAGAAACAGGGTTGTTGTTTTATGTGTATAAACTATGGCTGTAACAGGTCAGATGTCTACTAGCCAGTCAAAGTAGGAGCATAAACAATTATTTGCTTAGAGTTTTAAAGCACATGGGGAGATAAATTCTTATGGGCCTTTATGGGCCTTCTGTCTTTCAGGTGTTAGATTGGCAGTATGAGACTAGTTTTTAACTGCAGGACTGACCTCACAATCTACAGGTTATTTCAGAAAGATGGACCCAGTTTCAAGTGATAGTGATTTCAAATTGGGTCCATCTTTTTGAAATACCCTGTATTTGTATTGTGAATTCACTTTTTATGCCTTAAATAGTGTCCTTATCTCCCTAGGATGCATCAGGATCCTGCCTGTTCTAGAAAAGGAAGTGGAGGCAGAAGTTCCTCCTAGTTGGAGGAAGTAGGAAAATGTAAAACTGTGTGCAATAACCCAGTTTTGATGATTCGGGAAGTAGGTACTAGAAGCAGTTTTCAGACTGGGGTATCTGAAACTGGTTCCCTAAATCTGTTATGGTTCTGTCTAGCTAAGCAGCTAAATGATGAGTTAAACATGTAAATCCCTGTTGAGTTGCCTATATTTAATACTTAGAAGTATCAATTGTGAGCATTTAAGCCTGTGCTGAAGAACCTATCTATCAAGATCAGATTTTAAAAGGGGCTGAGGACCTGCTTAATGCTCAAAAATCCTATTAGCTTCATGGTTAATATCCCAGGATTTGATTTGTAAAAGCAACTGTTTGGACAAATGTGACAACTCATTCTGATGCTGCAATGAACCATCTCAGAGCCTGTATCTGAAAATCAGACCCTTCTTGCATTTCTTGGAATTACTTCATTTGTGATTTGATTTGATTTGGTTTTCTCCATAAGAAAAGATAAACTTCCAGATTACCAGAGTTCACATCAGTGCTACACTTAAGGGTGGAGGTCGCTATCAGAATAGCGATGCCATAGTCAAAGCAGCTGATTTTTTGGGAGCGCTGCCATTTCACCTCCTAGCCTAAGGGCATTGTGAAATATAACTGCAATACTCAACAGTGGCATCCAGCAGCCCTGTCCTGCTGGTTGGGAAGTCATATTGGTGTTTGGTTTTCCTAGGTGTTAAAAGGAGGTGACTATATAGAAAAGCAATCAATGTGGATAAATACTTCGGAGTAGTCTTATTAACCTAAGATTATGAAGTGGTAACTGTTAATGTGATGTGGGCCTCCAAAATTAAGTTGAGCATGCTGTATTTATTAGAAACACCAAGTGGTGATGCTACAGTTCTTACTCAGAAAGGGATTGCCGTGCTAAATGATGATTCCAGAAAAAAATAGTGAAGATAAAGATCAAGATGAAATCTTGCATGCAGTGACCAAATGTGAGAAAAAGCTGAAATCTGGTGGGCTTGGCGAGGTCCTAAAACTGTGTAAGTTGGAACAGGCCCTTAAGAGAGCTTCAGGTGAAGATGACTTACTACCCCATTTCCATAGAATAAACAGCAGGAATCCCTCACAACTACTATGAGGAGAGGGAAAAAACCCCAAACAACAAAACCAAAGCTGTAACAAAACAAATCTCCCTCTGCACATAAGTGCACCGCCCAAAGAGTGCTGTGAAAATCTGCCTGCTGCTCTTTGTGTCTTCTGTTAGCTCTGCTCCTGGCTGGAGCTTTTGTCATCTCACATTGAGGCCATGGCATATACTGATTCTGGCCCTTGGACATTTTCTTTTTGTTTGGGATGGGAAGCCCCTTGAATAAGAATTTAGCTTTGTGGATGCAGAAGAGGTGGGTGGTTCAGCTCATATTTCTTTCTGCTGCAGCACCCCAAAGGGCTTTGCAGGTCTCTAGAAATCCCACAACTGCTTCCTGGCCTTTGCTGCTCCATTGGCTTGCCCTTGGGAAGCAGGGCTTGTGTTTTCCAGCTACATCTGACCAGCAGTCCTACTGACACAAAGCAAAGAGAAGGGCAGCAGCTGTGATCAGACTGTGCCCTGGAATTTTTCCCTCTCTGGGATTTGACCCCCTCCTGCCTTCCCTTGCCTTTCCACGCCAGGCTTGGAGAACCACATACCTGCATGTTGACCTGGATGGGCTGTCTCTCCCCGCTCTTGGTGTGGGCCACACCTTCTGTGTCATAGATCCCTGTGTAAGAAGCCACCTGTGCATCTCTCGATTTCTCTTCCAGTGGGACACTGACACCCCCGATGCCCATTGTCCTGAAAAAGAGATAGGATCCAGCCTTTCATCAGCCCTGCATGTCTCCTTCCCTGGCAGCTTAGAGCCAGTGTGTGGGCTTGCAGCCTGGCAGCCTCTGTGCTGAGGGATGCTCCAGGGATTTTAGCAGACCTGGAGGTGCTGCTGACTCACAAAGACTCCTGAAAAAATGTCGGGGCTCTGCGGTCACCCAGGGGAGGTGTAGAAAGGAAAGGCAGGAAGGATCTGATCTCAAGTCTGTGCTTTGCCCTGCTCCAGTGAGGCTTGGACGTGGTGCATCCCTGACATGCCAGGTTGTAGGGGCTCTTTCCTCTGCCTCCAGGGCAAACTGCAGGGAAGGAGGGGGAAAAGGATGTGGGGAGAGATGGGGATACAGATGGGGAGAGAGAGGGAAGGAAGCAACTCCCAAACGTGGCCTCTCTCCCAAGCCAGCTGAGCAAAGCAGTGGGAACAGCTGGCCAGGGATGCAGAAACGGGGCCACCAAAGCAAAAGGGCAGGGAGCGAGAAATCACGGAAACTCCGTGCTGTCAGTCTGCCAGGAAAAAATATTAAACCTCTATAAATAAAGCAGCAGGGAAGGGAGGGCCGGGGGAGCCGCCCCGAGCAGGGAGGCTGCACTTACGTGGCCTGGACGGTGCCGGGCCGAATGGCCACCTCGATCTTGTACTTGGCTCCGGTCAGCAGCTTGATGGTGCGGTTCTGGCCGAAGCGCTGCCCATCCACCTTGAAATAGACCGCCCCGTCGTTGGGCTGGATTTTGAGGGAGACGCTGATTTTCACGAGGTTGGGGATGTCGCCCATCGCTTGTCGCCGGGGGATGGGGCGGCTGCGGGCTCTGCGCTCGTCTCGCCCCCTCCGCGGAAAGCGGCTGGTTGGGAGAGGAGAGCGAGGCTGCGATGGAGAGGAAGAGGAGGAGGGAGGAGGAAGAGGAGGGGCTGCCGGATCCCAGGCAGCCCAGCCCTTCCCAAAAGCAGCGGATGATATATTTGTTTTTTTTGTTGCCGGTTGTTGTTGTTTTTTCCTTCCCTTAATCGCTGCATCTGGGCAGTGGATCCTCGCTCTCCGCCCCCCCCGCCCTATATCCCGGGTGGGTGCACATTTGCAGCTGCTGAGATTGCAGCCGGTTTCCAGGGAGTTAATCCGTCCCCGATTACTGCAGCGCTAATCGCGCCGTTCCACGGAGGGGAGCACGGGGGCGCCGGGCCGGACCAGGCGGGCGCCGCCGTTCAGCACCACGGGCGCGGACAGCGCCGCGGGCAGGGAGCGCCCACCGGGCTCGGCCGCTGAAGGGCAGCGCCCCGGGGCGGGCGGGAGGATCCCCGGGGGAACCCCCCTTCAAATCACCCTGCTGAGCCCCTCACCGAGGGCTGGCTGAGCCCTCCCTGATGGGCTGAAGCATCTGGGAGCCAGAGCAGCCTGAGAGGGAGGGAAGGGCAGAGGGTTCAGGTTTTCTGGTGGGAATTTTTATTGATCACCCTATTGCAATCTTATTTTAACAGAAAAAAGTCAAACACGCCACTGTAATTGCAGTGTCAGACCAAAATCTCGTTTCTTTAAGTCTGATGCTACTCTTTTCCTATGGTTGGTACTATTTCTTCAAGAAGAAAGATGTTTGAAACTGGAAGTTGTACTGAGGGAATGGCAGGAAGATGTGCCAGGTGGCGTTTAGGTTGGACATTAGGAAAAGGTTCTTCACCCAGAGGGTGGTGGAGCACTGGAACAGGCTCCCCAGGGAGGTTTCACAGCCCCAAGCCTGACAGTGTTCAAGAAGAGACTGGACAACACCCTCAGACACATGGTGTGAACTGTGAGGTTGTTCTGTGCAGGGACAGGAGTTGGACTCGATGACCTTTGTGTGTCCTTCCAACTCAGGACATTCTATGATAATCCAGCTCTCTGCAAGTCTCATTCCTGTCTGACTGTCAGAGATTGCTTTTAAACCAGAAGCACGTTTGTGCATCCTTTCAATTCTTTTGTGTTTGTTCCTGTTTGCTCTTAAAACCACAACATTCTTGTGGCTGACACAGGACTTGAGCCACAAATATATTTTTTGTTTGGTTGGACATTATGGCAGAATTAATGATTTTGTTAGGAGAAAGTCCCAGCTACATGTTGCACTGGACCTGACCTTTTCTTTGTTTTTCTAAAGCTGGGATGTACACATGCTAGTAGTATATAGTATTGCTTAGCCAAATGGAAGATATAGCATTACTCAGTTGAATTTATTTGTGCGTGCAAGTTAGTGAATTAAATTTATTGTGAACATCAATAGAATACATTCTGTTGAAAACTTAACCTCTGAAAAAAAAACCCTGCTACTTTATTTGCCTTGATTAAGTATCTAGCTAAGAACAAGCTTCATAATGTGTTCAGCCAGCAAGGTTTCCACAAAGATAAGGGCAGGGCATGATCCCTGCATCTCAAAACTGTGTGTGTGATGGGTTTTGTGAGTAACATCCTACCTGCGATAACAGTCACTGGCAGCAGGGACTCCCCCATAGAGAGATTGCTACATACTGCAGTCGTTGCTTCTCACACGGAACAGCCAAGAGTGAAACAAATGCTATTAAAACAACAACAATAACAATCAAAACAAACAAACAGCAATTCTCTATGATGAGGTAGCAGCATTATCAATATTAATGTATGAGAGGAAACTTTTGGGCTTTTTGAGTCACCCAAGACTCTTACACTGTCCAAGTGCACCTAATCAAAAGTAGTTGCATCAAATAAAGTAGGAAGTTGCAGGAGCTGCTCATCTCATACTGAGGGCCAACTTTTTGTCATGAATCATACACTGAAGCTGATTTATTGCAAAGATCTTTGCTGACTTTAAGGGACCTCAAAAGTAGACACCACAAGTAGGTAAAATGAATTGCTCTGACCCTCATCTAGATCAACAATGAATGGTCTTGAAAATATCTTGGCAGTTATCAGGCAATCTAAGTGGTATATACAGGTTTTCAGATGAGTAAGCAGCTGCTGTATATAGACGTGTTTCTTCTATCAGTGTGGTTCCACAAAAGAAGACCACATGTGCGTATCTCCCCATCTTGTTTGCTCATCACAAGAGACTTCTCATTTTTTGTTATATTCTGCTGAAACTGCTGCATTTTGTGGCTTTTTGAAAGTTTCGCTTGCAGCAATTCCTGCTTCTGTAAGTTTAAATGTAATTCAGTACAAAATCACAGAGGCTTTACACACGGGGAATCTGATAGTATCACTTAAAGTGGTGTGTGAAGAATAATGGCCATTGCCAGGGATCGGTTTTACTCACCTCACAGGCCAGACATATCATGTTGTAGTAAATTGTGTGTAGCTGAAGACATTGATTGTAATTAGCTTCCCAAGCACACAAGAGGTCAGATCTATAATGAGGTTTTTTCCCATATTATTTCTGCCTGAATGATCACCTTTCTGTGGACATGGTGCAGGCTGTGACTTTATTCCAGACCACTGTGGCAAAAAGCAGTAAGCATGAGGGAGAACTAAAAAAGTATCGTATTATGGATCATGGATGCACAGGCTGAGCAACTGCTTTACTGTGTGAAAGTGAAACGTGCTGAGAGCAGAACATTTGTGAAGAAGCAATTTTAAATGTAGGCCTGGCCTTTCTTTTTATCAATCTGATAACTTCATACGCCCTTAGCGCATTTTATTATCTGATCCTACCAGATGCTCTTTATCAGTGTAGATCATGGGGAGGCATTGCCTTTGCCAAGTCTTTCTGGGAGGTTCGTTTTGTTACTGCCTACCTTAATGGCCCTGACCAGCCTCACCTGGGGCCTCCACCCCCACCTCTGCCCACCAGGCCCTATTTTAGCTCAGCCCTGGCCCTTTAGTCTCTTCCTAACTTATGCTTAGGAGTGCTGGTCTCCAGCTCTGCTACAGCCAGCTGTGGATGGGTTGATCCTGACCTGCAGACCTAAGCTTGACCTCAGCCCATCCATGGAGGTGCCTGATATTATGGGCTGCTCCCTGACTAGAGAAACCCATGTTCTTCCAGTCCCCATGGGGGTTTTCTATGTGCCCCAGCCCGCAGGCTGCTGCATGACTACCTGATATTAGTTGCTTGATATTCTGTAGAGAGCAAAATACCCGCAGGAAGATGGAGGTGGTGTGATATTGCAGGAGCACAGAGCCAATGTGCTGACCTTTATGAGATTCAAAGCTAAATAGATAATCATAGATGTAGGGCAAGGTTCAGTTTCTCCTAAACCACAGCAGCAATTTACTTCCAGGAACAAAGAGGTAAATTTGTGTCCATTCCATCATTCTCTACACCTACATTTGAGAGGTGAGGGTTGGAATATTTAGTGTCTTTACAAAACTGCTTTTTTTTCTGTTTGGTTGCCTTTTTTAAAAAACCTTCTTCAGTCCTTCAAGTCTAGCTTTTGTTCCCCTGGCACCTGAGACTTCCTAACCTGTTGTCTGGCATCAGCAGTATACATTAAGCTCATTCCCTTCTCTTGGGACAGGAACATTGTGGCACTCCCCTGTACCCTGGCAACCCCTCAGTGCTTTTGAAAGCAGCAGTGAGCTCCTTCAAGTGATCTGCAGCAAGCGTACTCAGCTATTTTCATCTCTCTTTTTCTTCCCAGAGCCAGAGAACTGCAGCCCTCACACTGAAGCTTCACCCTCCAAGACCTCTCTCCTGTCCCTGCTGCATCTGCATCGCGTGTATGTGTCACTGATGGGAAGCTACTGGAGGGGACAGGTGAATGTGTCACAGGTGAAGTTGGATTCATCCAATGAAAAGTCAGAGCTAATATGCAGATAAGCTGTGGCGCATGCTTCATGCTGGTCCAATTTGTCTGGAAAACGTTCTGGAGAAATCCATTTGGTCTCCCGACTGTGTCTACTCAATATGATCTCTCTGTGCATGATAATATGTCAACTGCATAAGCCTTTCAGTATTGCTATTTATGCAGGCCTTCCCACTTAGAGTTAATGCGCTAATCCTGCTGCACAGTGCCACAATAATTAATTATATAAAATGTGCCTTGAGATCAGAACAAGGTGTTTCTTTTATGGTGGCCAACCCACAGCATTTAGATTCCAAGGTGGTGTGGACAATGCCTGTAATAGCCTTTTGCTGCTTTCCCCTCTGGTTATTTCTTAACACAGTGCTAAATTTGGAAATGTTCCGGTTTGGGGTTTCTTTTCGAGAATTGGATGGAAAGCCACAATCTCTCATTTGCTAAAAATAGCCATATGTGTGATCCTCTATGGCGTGAATTGTGCTGAGACTTGCGCTTCCAGCTCTCAATCACAGAATAGCTGAGAAACTGCATGTCTTCCTTGCAGCTGACATGTTTATTTGCAAAGATTTGGCTCTGATTTTCAGTATAAAAACCCATTAGTCTCTCAGCTAGATCCCTTGCTCAGATAAATGGGGTGGGATTTGTTTGTTTGTTTGGGATTTGTTTTGTTTGTTTTTTAATACTTGCAGGGGTGGACCCTGGAGTAGCAGAAAAAACCCAGAATTTTCTGAGGAAATTCTGCAACAAAGTCTCTCATACAAGAACAGATCACTTGTCAGTAAACTGAGCGAAGATATTCAGCTCTGTTGCAGATTGTGCTATTGTGACAAATGTCGCTAATCCAGCATCATGCACCTTTACCTACTTTGGACAGAAATGGGGTGAACAGGGTAAGTTATAGCAGGTTAACACATTACAGGTTACTTTCTCCTTATGCCAGACAAAGCTCTTTCCTCCCCTCTGTGGAGAGCTAGAACTAATACAGCCCTTTCTCTCTCTTGTATCCAGTGCTGCTCTTCAGGAGTGGCTGCACGAGGAAGACACACATCAGCAGTCCAGGCTGTCCCTCACACCTGCCATGGCCACTGTATGGTTAAGGACCATTTAGCTTCATGTGAATAATTTTGCTGATCAGCACTTTTCTGCCTGGGGGAAGATGAAGTGTTGATTCTCCTGTGGCGATGTGCAATAACATGAAACTGAGCCTCAGTGTTAAAAGACAGGGATCATTCCAGACATGTAAGTTAGAAGAGCAAAAGAAATAGCTGAGCTTTGAAGATGAAATAGAAACAATATAGAGAAATAAGTGTTATAAAAGTAGTTGCTTCTATCTAGTATTGGATCGAGGTAATTTTATGCTTTGACACTGAGTTGCTTGAGTAGCTAATGGTAAATTCTGTAGTCATTGGCTTGGTGCCACCGTGTCTAGAATTTCATGTCACACCTCCAAGGGCTTTTCCTGCAGGTAAATGAGAAACTGAACTTGTGCAAAATTGTGGAGTCAGCATCCTTTTCTGTTCCTATTAAACCACTTTTTTCAGCTAAGGTCATTTAGTTGTTCTGTTTGAAGAGGATCTGTCCCTGGACATTTCATATTGGCAATTTATGGCACAGGATCCTGTCATCCTGACTCAGCACAAACGCTGAGCCAGCAGGAGCAGGTGAGCAGGAAAACCTGCGGAAAGGCTGCCTGCAGGGGGGAAAATGCTGGCGGATTCTTTTGGCTTTGTTCCCCATAAGCCCTTCTACCTGGAGAAGAGGTTTCCTTTCCTCAGGCCCGAGGGGCAGCAAGGTAGAGACAGAAGGAAGAACCAGTTCTTAGGCTCTGGTGCTCACCCCAGGCTCCATAGCATTATGACCTCAAGGCAGCTAATAAAGGGATAGTTTGGCTTCCAGTCACACAGTGAAGGGTGTTTAATTTGAGTTGTCCTTGTCTCTGACCTGTATTTTTGGGTTATCCATTCAGAGAAGAAAAAAAAAAAGTATACCCTTTCCCAAAAGGGAACCACTGGAATGAAAGGGAAGAGAAGGAAATCATTTATCTTCTTAAAGCAAAAGGAATTACTGACAGAAAAGGACATTAAACAGGAGGAGTGTCTGTGCTCCAGAGTCCAGCAAGCATCATTTCAAGGCTTATGGGAAATGAAGAAAGCCTTCACAGAAATACAACTCAGAAATTCAGTTTGATCATCTCAACTCTGAAATACACCTTCAATTTATTCCTGGCCCTGGGACTGCTAGACAGATTCTTTGCTGTAAATATAACACAAAGCTTTTTAATTACTTTTTAGTGATAAACTTGTAGCTTGGTTTCCAAAGAGCATGAAGTTTTTATTAGCTATGTGCGAGTTTCTGTCTAATAATTTTAGAACCTGCTGGCTGATGTCAAGCACACTCGACAGCCAGAGAATTGGAAACCATATATTGAATCTTTGATTTTCAAACTGCCTAATAGATGATTGGCTTGTTCAGCAATTATGGCCTTCAACAGCAATCAGGTCCTCACAATAGCATGATTTACATGAGTGAAGGAACAATGTATTGAGACTATAAACAACCTAACAATGCATAAAAGCATCACAAGGTGAACACACTGCCAAGCTTATAGCCTGAGATTGCTGGTACACACAGGTGCTTGCTTGAAGATGGGACTGGAGGGGTCATTTAAGCAGCAGGTTGTTGAAAAGGGTCTGGAAAGAAAAATTTCAATTCAGACAGTGAGGATAAACATTTGATAGTTTGAATAGCAAAGCACTAATAGAGATCACAAAGAAGGGGCAGAGTCTCATCTGCAGGAGGACCACTGAATAAGTATCAGTGAGGAAAGGCTAGAGAAAGCCTCTGAGGGCTCTTCTAACCTTCTGTCCTCTATCACAGACCTTGTCAGGCTCTGTACGCTTCTGAATAAAGGCCAAGACAGTCAAACAGAGAGCAGGAATTCCAGTCTGCAGAAAAAGTCCCTGTTTGGGGATCTTTACAAGTGGCAGAGGTGACAGATGGAATAACCCTGGGCTCAGCTCTTATCTGAACAGGCTCAGCTATCAAAGTGGTTTGGAGTCTTGTGTGTGGGGTTATACCTTGCTCTTGGCAATGCAACAGCCTCCTTATTGCCTCCCATATACCACCCCCCTTCCTACTGTGTGAGGAAGAGGGGTTGTAACTCTGGTATATATCAGCTTTAGGAAAATTATTGTTTTGCCTTATCTTTTACCCAATATAGCCAGATGAGCTTTGCAGCAAGTAAAAGATGTTCATAGAAAGTGACATTGTGCGGTGCTTTGTGTAATACACTGGTCTAATCCATTAGTGCTTCTTCTTTTGCATCTCCTTGGGGGGGCCTCAGCATCAAACTCCAAAGCCTGATCAAGCCTGATGAACAAACTTCTTGTATCAGCAGAGGGCGCATCGTCATTAACCAAACGAGAGCCCTCCAGCTCGCTGCCAAACCCCAACTGCTCACCCAGCGTGGAGTCAAGACTTCAAAGATGGGATGAAGTGATGCAGTGACAGAATCAGTGAGTTGGAAACCTGTCTCGGAGATCCTTTTGGCATGCACCAAACAGCAGCACACTGTGCCACCCCGTTTGTTTTGCTAGAGTTTATGTATTTGCAGAGTGGGGCTGACATCTTGAGGTTGGGCACTAAAATGCTTTAATTTCACAGGACTGCCACCAAGGCTGGCTGTATTTGATACAGTGGAGCGTTTTGTCAGGCTGTTGCCTGTTCTGTCAGAGGCAAACTATAAATACACACGTGCTGCTGCATTTCCCTGTCTCTCATTCTGTAAGAGGAAATGGGCTTGTTTTCATGTGATTAGCAGGCAGAGGAACTTGTGAAAGTGACACAGCTGTACTGTAAAAACGCCAGCCCACGGACTTTGCTGCCAGAGGAATTTAAGTGCCAGTGCTGGCAGACCCAAGAGCAGGATCGCCTGAGTCATGGAGCGAGAACCGATGCGCATAAGGGAGGGCTACTTGGTTAAGAAGGTAAGTGGGCAGTTTTGGACTGAGTGGAGGAGGAAGCTAACTCTGGACAGGTTGGGGATGTGTAGGGAAACATCCTTTCATTTTAGTTATTAAAAAAGGATGATTTTTTCCAAACAGATAAATGAGCAGAATTACTTGAGCAGTAAAACAATGTGGTGTTAGTGATTATAGAGGTACTTGCTAGCAGTTACATCCTGCCAGAATACTACACGAGGCATTTTGCACATATCTCAGATGTACCTTTGGATCAAAAGACTCATAGTTTTATTAAGTAGCCTAATGCCCTTAGTGGAAGCTTGGCAAAACAGGTAACAGCTTGAACTGGCCACAACATACTCCATTGCACTTAATTTCTGTGTTAAACATCATGGAAGCATAGTGAAATTCAAGAGGTTGGATCACCTTGGCCTAGAGACAGTGTGTGGGGCTAGAGGCACTTCCCTTCTTTGGGAAGGCAGTTGCTGCCCCACAGCAATCTCCCCTCTGGGGTCTTTTGTGTTAGAGCCCACAGGATAAGGCCTTGACTATTGTTTAAATCCTTAGTGAGAGTGGTGTGGCTTAAAGCAGCCTAACTGAACAATGTCAGTCCCAGGGTGAGAGAGAAGCTCTCCTGTGGTGTCTCTGCTTATCAAAGTGAGAATTTCACCTATACACGCATAAAAACCAGCTGGCTGGAGGGATCTCTAATCTGGGACCAGTGTTGTCAAGAGACCGCTCCTCAGTCTTATTTCCACTGACACTGGAAGGAAGTAACTTCATAAAATAATAGCAAAGCTGCAGTGATGCTGTCCTGAGGAAGGACTGAGCCAAATTTGTGCTGCGCAGATTCCAGATCTATAGTTGCAATGGCCTGATATATAGAGCAAGTGCTCACAATCTGTATTCCTCCATGACAGGGGAATGGCTGGAAACTTAGACACTGGGAGAGTCCCAAACTGTGCGTGTGCCTGGTTGGGCATGCTCGGGAAGAGATTCATACAGATGTGCCAGTGTCAGTCTCATGTTCTTGTGGGTGCTGCATCCCCCCAAAGTCTCTCCGTGCAGATACTACTGAAGTTTCCTGCTGGGTGCTGTTGCAATGGCAACAGGGAAGTGGAAATTGTGCCAGTTTCCTAGAACAGCCAGCCTTGTAGGTGGCTCTGTCCTTGCAGAAGTGAGCTTTTTCTGAGCAGCAGTGTGCAAGAGGAAGAGCTGGAGGACAAAAGGAGTAGAAGATACAGATCAGACCAGTGCCAGCTGTTTGATTTATCGGTGAGGCTACTGTGAATTTCACAGCCAGAGCTTCCAGCTGAGATGAGCATGCTCCTGATTAACCTTACCTGCTAATTATGTACTTTTTCTCCTCTCCTTTATGCCTGTAAAGTGAAACCAAGGATTTTACTTCCCAAAGGAGTCATTGATGCAGCTACTGCTCTGTTTAAAGAGAGTGAAGGCCATTTGCCACTGACTCTCTCCTCATGATATTTGCATCATACAGAGGAACATAGCTGTGCTTGGGGATCAGTGCTTTGGCTGGGACAGTGTGACCTCCAGTAAATGTGCGATCAAATTAATTTAGGTCAGCTTAAAACTCTGTTTGTATATTTGGGGGACCTTGTGTCATCATCTGAGAATAAGAAGCAGCTAATTTTCTGATCCTGTAGTGCTGCAGATGTTAAAAATAAAGAAGTTCTACCAAAGGGAAGTTGTGTGCATTTTCAAAGTGGTTAATGATTTCAGAGAGCAATTCAAGGAACACTCGTCTGTGTCTGCAGTCTTTGGAGTAGGTGTGATAATACGATTTTTAGTCCAGGAAAATCAAATCCAGCATCCCGCTTGCTTGTCTTACATGAGATGTCTTAGGTGAGAACAATGCGTGGACTGCCAGTCTAATACTGCTCTGTGGTGGCTTCCATTGGCAGAGCATGTCAGAGTCTGGTCTTCAGGAAGTACTGGACTTGTCTGTTTATGAGCACAAGCATCGTAACCTGTGGTAAACCCACAAACAAAAGCGAATTACAACAGTTCTTGTCTTGGCTCATCATCTGAATTGATTTCTTAGGAGAAAATCAACCGGTGGGTCAGTTTGGACTCTCAGAAAATGGCAAATTCTTAGGGCTTATTTAAAAACCAACCAACCAACAACAAACAAACCACCCCAAACAACAAAACACAAAAACCACAAACCGAAAACCTGCCAGAAAGCAGCAAACACATATGTGATATCCAGAGGAGACTTTTTTTTCCAGTTCCCTGTTTTAGCTGGGTTTCCACAGAGTCCCCCAGGGCAGGGACTTTCCTTTGCACCTTCTGCTTCCAGTGGGGGCTGCGAAGGCTGGAAGCAGGTCCTGCTCTTCATAAGATCTCAGCTGACAGTTTCCCCTCCCCAACCTGTAATTGAACATAAGGTTTGATTTGGAGTGCAAAGGGCTTTTCTTGGGCAGAAAAACAATGTGACAGACAAAAGCTACTGCCCCATTCACTTCTGCAGAAATACAAAATGCAAATGTAACTAACTCTGCCTGGATAAATTTGGGTCTCTCTTTATAACAGAAAGAACAAGGGAAGCTAATATTTTTGGAAGGATGACCTCTGTTTTGGAGCCCACACATGTCAATTGTGCTTTGGTAACTCTTCAGAGGAACTGTTGGTATTCAGCACATCTAAATGTTCATTTGGCTGGGCAGTAAGTCACTTGGGTATTTGGGATTATGACCCCTTTTGAAGCTGGTTGCAGGAAGGACCAAAGAGGTCATCTATGCAGCTAGAATGCAAGTGTCTAAATAATTTTAGTGGTTCGTGGTGCTCAACACAGAAATAGGTCATTCCTCTCCAAGTCACTGAGAGTTTTGATGTGTTTCACTATATGTAGGTTCCAGCCCTGTCGTTATCTCTATACTTCTTGCATCTAACGGTTGCGTTTCAGGAATAGGAAGTTAAAGCTTTAAAAGACGAAGTGAAGCACCTCGATTCCTCACCACAGCAGCTGGAGATCTGCAGCTTCAGACCCTTAAACTCTTCATTACTCTTATATTTTGTTCTTACATGTCTAGAAATCCCCTGAGACGTGTGCTTTCTCATCAGACAGCCAAGCCTCAACAACTGACTCTGTTGTAACATCAAGTCCTAAATATGGCATGGGATGCCCAGGTTAACAAGGCAGTCCAAAGGAGCCAGTTCACATCCAGAAATCTGGAGGATTATTCATAATACTGCTACTATGTAATCTTTAAGACAGTGGTTGGAACTAACTGAAAACAAGGGGAAATCAATGGTGGTCAGAAGAATGACAACATTTTTTAACTGCATAGTAAGATGGGTGTGGTTGTGGTATCTTCCCCTTGTTAGCGCTTGGAAAGTCAGATCTGCAGTGATTATAATGTGAGGAATGATTTATTGAACATAATTTACACAGTGATTTATTGATTTAGGGCAGCATGTTTAATACGTGGAAACCAATGTGGGTGGTGCTCTTAGAAGACGGAATTGAGTTCTACAAGCGGAAGGCTGACAACAGCCCCAAAGGGATGGTCCCACTAAAAGGAAGCTCTATTAACAGCCCATGCCAAGATTTTGGCAAAAGAATGGTAAGTACTTTTTTAAATAACAGTGACTGACAGCATATTTGTACTCCTGGAGATGCTGAAGGGGCACAAGGCTGGTGTTTACAAATTCTGTACATTTACCTAGTGGTGACTCCCAGTTGTCTCAGAAGGTCACAAGCAGACTTGGACTTGCATAGTGTTTGAAAGGTGTGACTGCTCAGTTTGTTAAAGTCAGTGGAAGTGATCCAAACAACTTCAGTAGGTGTTGGAGCAGATCTTCCTTATTGAGCCATGAACAGACTTTTGTATTAATCTGATTAAATTTCAGCTTTTTGAATTAAATAGCTTGTGGATCTGCATCAGGGCCTGGCTTGAAACTTTGGGGCACATCACCAACACACTTTGTTCAATAAATCAATTGCAAAAAGCAGGTATTGAGGGGAAAGGAAGCAATCTTGAGTTTGTTAAACTGGGATATAGCCTGTTCGTAAGAGCCTGAAACTGCATATTTTGAGATTTTATTTCAAAATGAATTCACCGGTGTTCACTGTTCTCCATCTGCAGTTTGATCATTGCTGAATGTGATGTTAATTCTGCTGTACTGGGCTTTCTGTTTTCTCCATGGCTTTCCTGTAAATAGCATTATCAAGTATGATTGCTTGTAGCCAGATTCATTTGTCTGAACTTAAATTATCTAAAATGTTGGTATTTAGTTCAGAAATGCTCTGATTTTCTCAAAACCAGAAACAGATACACATCTTCAGAGGGAGACTTTGTCAATTCTAGGATTGGAGACTCAAGCTCTTCACCAGTTTCATAGGAAGCCTGGATGTCCAGTTTAGTGTCCTGGCTTTCTAAAAGCTGAAGTTAAGAGAAAGAGCTTTCCCAGTCTCCTCTGTGTACTGCTGGAAATGAAAACTCCTCTTTAGCATTTCACTGTACGTTGCTTCTCAGCTCTTCAACTTTGAGAATGCTGATTTATTTTCCTTTGGTAAAAGCTTGCTTTAATGTTTTGGTATTTCATTCTGTTAATCTGGTGTGTTAGCATGACTCTTGGATATTGGGATTTGCAGAGATGCGTCTGTTTGCTTTTCACATGCACCGGATGTTGTTTTTCAGAAAGTCAGTTGGACTTCCGCAACATTTCAGGGTGTCAGTATTTTTCCCATTGGCAACAATGGGAAGATGTGCATTATGGATGTTCAAAAACGTTCCATTTACAATCGTAGGCTTCAGTAAACTCATTCAGTGTCTTGAGTTAATTGCTGTAGATTCACCATTTTCTACTCTTTGACAATAGTCTCTGCTTGCCCTTAAAAAGCCATGGTGTTTTCTTGCTGAGTAACCCGTCATTTTTAGATGCCTATTGAGTCAGAACCTGTTGATTTATTCTAATACAGAACAACTTACAGTTCCACTTATGGGGAACTGTATTTTAGAGGAAGTAGAAACCCTCTTGACCCAGTAATTAGATCCATATTTTTCACCCAAAAGATTGCTGGATGAAAAAAAGATCAAGGAGTGTGAACTTCGTGGTTGGGTTTTTTTGTGTGTTTTTTTGGTTTTGTTTTCAGGTTGGTGCTATTTTTTTTTCTGCTTAGAACTACCTTTAGAAGATCTTGTCTTATTTTTGGGAAATAGAGTCTTTCCACTGTTGTTAGCATGTTTAGATAGGTAGTGATCATAAGGTGTAGCTGAGGGTTGGATGTATCCTCTCCCTACCAACCCCTTAAAGGTTTGCTAGGCTACAGATGTGTTCAGCTGCTCTCCAGTGTGACTGTGACCTTTTTTTCCCTTGTGAATCAGTAGCTGAGCAACATGATGCATGGGGTTTTTTTCCTGTTTTAGGCAAACCACATCTATATCAACGTTAAGACGAATTTACACCCACTGTAAGCCTGCAAGGACTGGGCACTTCAGCCTTTCAGCCGTGGTGAACTTCTCAGCAAAAACTAAGATCAGGAGCTATATCGGTGCTAATCACTTTGGCTGTGCTGATAATGTCAGGATCACTCACAGGCAAATAACAGAAGGAGTCAGTTACCTGCACTGCCTGGTCATGTTTTTCTTCAGGACCTTCTTTAGTTTAGTCGTGGCTCTAAGGCAGTTCCGAAAGTCCCTTAGGCAGAGGCAGGCTGTGTGTCGTGGTGGTACTATGTTAATTGTGCCCAACTGGCTACACTGAAGTAACTTTTTAAAAAATCATCATTTATCTTCTAGTTTGTCTTCAAGCTCACTGCAGCCAAGCAGCAGGATCACTTTTTTCAAGCTGCCTACCTGGAGGAGAGAGATGCCTGGGTACGGGATATCAAGAAGGCAATTCGTTGCATAGAGGGAGGCCAAAGGTTTGCCAGAAAATCCACGAGAAAGTCTATCAGACTGCCTGAAACAATCAACCTGAGGTTTGTTATCATAGCTCTGCTCCCTCATTTACTTCTGTCTGCAGGCAGCGTGGCAGATATGTGAACTCATTCTGCTCTGTCCATGCTACCTCTCTAGTCTTCCTCAGAATCCTTTCTGCATGACTAACATTTTCATTGTGGCAGAAACGAGCTAGTGAGGAGAACAGGGAAGATCATTTTTAATACATCACCTGTTACCAAAACATGCTTTTTATCAAAGGATTTTGCTGATAGGGAGATTACTGAGCACACTGCAGTGCAAAAGGAGACCACAGCCAAAGCGTGCTTCTTCCAGGAGAGGCATTTTTATACAGTATATAATTCATTGCAAAAAATATTTCAAACCTTTTGTCTGCTTTCCTGAGAAATACTGATGTTAGCCTAATTTTTGCGTGGTGAGGGGAGAGTGGTGCCTGCCAGAGAACTTGTAACTGGGAAAGGGAGAAGAAGAGATAAAGGGCACACACAGGAAGCCATCTGCTTGTCAGTGCTTTGAAAAATTAAGGACATTTTTTGCCTCTAAGCAGTAAATACCAAGATACAAATGAGACTGCAGTGCTCCTTACAAGACACTAAAACTGCACAGGGCCAAGATCCAACTAAATCTGACTTCACAGGCTTCAGCAGAGGATCACCCTGATTAACAGGCCAAAGGACTTAGCCTGTGACATTTAATATTTGTCCTTCTTGTCATTCCAGAGCTGCAGGGAATTAGAGTTCTGAGCAACTAAAAAGCAGGTGGGAGGAAGGAAGTCAGACCAGAGTCACTGAAGTTCATTAAGGCCTCTGAGAGCATCCAGGCTTTGGAGATGTCACAGTGACAGGTTTTCTGCTCAGCCAGGGACCTCTGGGGAAATGCAGCACAAAGCAGTGAGCTCCCCTGTTGGCACGGAGGCTGTGGGGCCCTGCGATGGTGCCTCAGCAGCGGGTGTTGCTATCTTCACACTTACAGTCACCACGAGTTGTTCCATTCTCAAAATATGGGGGTGTGGTGAGATATCTGTGCACTCGCCCCTCTGCTCCTGCAGCTCTGACAGTCATGTAGTGAGGCCTTCAGGCTTTGCAACACAAATTTTTCAGGAGATTAAACCATGCTATAGCTCTGCAGGACAATATGTCAGCAGAAGATGAATGACAATGATATTATTGTACGAATTGGCTAAAGCTTTTTATTTGCTAACAGTTTCTGTGATTCTTTTTATGGACAGTGCTTTGTACCTCTCAATGAAAGATCCTGAAAAGGGAATAAAAGAGTTGAAGCTGGAAAAAGATAAAAAGGTGTTCAATCACTGCTTTACAGGTAAGGATCTCTTGTCTCTCTTTTCCATACAATAAAGGGAGCACAGGGATGAGAGGCTAAAGATAGATAAAACAGCTCTAAGCTCTGTAGAGCACAGAGAAGTTTGAGAAGAAAACCTGGCAGATGTCTTCTTGACCAACACAGGAGGTGCTCAAGGAGCTTGAAAAGCGTTCAGTTATAGCCATGGTGAGCAAGGGAGGAGGAAGAAATTGTAACCAGTGCCAGAAAGATTGAAGTAGATCTTTGTAGAAAGTTTCATGAAACACTTGATTCCAGAAGAATTACTTCATTCTGAAGTTTTTTATTAACAAATTCTGTCACATTGTAATTCATAGAATCACAGAATATTTTGGGTTGGAAGGGACCAAATCTGACCCCATTCCACATTAGTCACGGCTTTTTAGGCCAACTCTTCTTTCCCATGGGTAACATAGGTTAATCACTTATCAGTTGCATCCATATGAGACCAAGAGTTCGTAAGACATTATAGAATCATAGAATAGTTTGGGTTGGAAGGGACCTTCAAAGCTCATCCAGTGCCACCCCTGCCATGAGCAGGGACATCTTCACCAGATCAGGTTGCTCAGAGCCCCGTCCAGCCTGGCCTGGGATGTCTCCAGGGATGGGGCATCCACCACCTCTCCGGGCAACCTGGGCCAGTGTTTCACCACCCTCACTGTAAAAAATGTCATCCTTGTGTCTAGCCTGGATCTCCCCTCTTCTAGTTTAAAACCATCAGCCCCTGTCCTGTCCTGCTCCAAGTCAAATCTGTGGGTGCTATAGTTGAAAGTCACCCTGTGTCAACAGCACTATGTCAGTAAGATAGCCTGGAAGCCTGCCTTCTTCAAGGCTTGGCTGTTCTTTGTACTTCCCCAGTCCCTGTGGCCTCCCAGTTCAGCCCTGCATCCCCTCCCAGCTCAGGTACGGTGTTCAAGAGCTGTACTGGCCCCTGCTGTCAGTCGGATTGGTTGTACCTCACTGGGTGACCCAGGCATCTGACTAGATAAGCTCTCTGTGTTTTTAGCAAGGACATCTTCCAGGAGATTGGTGGATAGATGGAGTAGGCTTGTTGCCTGTATATTTTTGAGGCTTCTTTGTGTCTGTCTCAGTTTGTGGCTGACACTGTTTGTTCCTTTGTAACCAGGCACCTCTGTGATTGACTGGCTGGTGTCCAGCAATTCCATCCGAAATCGCAAAGAAGGACTCATGCTTGCCTCTTCCCTCTTGAGTGAAGGCTACCTGCAGCCTGCGGGGGATACATCCAAGGCTGCCGCTGAGGGCCTGTCGGACACCCCCTTCTTAGATCTCAGTGACGCCTACTATTACTTTGTGAGTGTTGCATTCTGGTGGTTTTTATTATCTCAGACTTACTGATGCTCTGCTTTTCTCAGGCTTCTTATTGGTTTTCTTAAGTCCTGGAGGAACATTGTACAGAAATGGAGAGACCCTTGTTAATTGTCTTTCGCTACATGATACTCAGAATGAATTAGCTCACTTTAATATTTGTAAGCAGGACATTTTTTCTTCTGGCACCCTTCTTAGTGCATATAGAGTGCTGAGATCAAGCTGGGTTCTTTTTTTGAGTTAGATTTTGTTCCTGGTAATTTCACCAGTGACCAGAATTTAGCCATCAGTTCCCCTGATGATTCAGTAGAAGGGAAGAGAGTAACTCATTATCATGGGGCTTTCAGAGTGCCACAAGTTACAAACCCATTTGTGTGCAGAGCCATCAGATCAGACTCAGTGCATGTGTACATGCACGCCCCCCACGGCCCCCACTTACCTGTGAGTGAAGAAGCAAAAGTTTTTAATATCCCCCAACAATACATGTCCTGGGTACCCTACCCAATCTTTTCAGTCTGTTGCTTCATATTCTGTGAATTGTTTTGAAGAACTTGCACTATCACAATCACTGTCAAATATTGTTTTAAAGATGTTTGGCTCATGAACTTATGCTAACAAAAAAGTATGCCTTCTGTCACATAAAATGCTTAAATATTACAATTCTGTGTATATTTACCACATAGAATCACTCGACTTCAGCAAAATCGATCTCCCATTAATTTGTTTTCCTAGCATGTGTCCCTGGTAGGGAGACTTTACCTTTGCAGCAGTGGAAGAAGAGACACTGCTGGTGAAGGCAGCCTTGTGGCCATCACTGTTCCTGGCTACCTGGGACCCTTCTCCTTGTTTCTAGTTTGATTCAATACCAACGTGGTGTGAGGAGGCCACAGCAAGTCGATGTCTGACTCACTATCATACATGTAGGCAGCACAATTGCCTTCATTTACATAGTTTGAACAGTGTAAAGTTTCCGTAAGTAGCATCGCAATTTATCTGGTAAGGAATGGATGTGACGCATGGATCCTGAAGCATCCCATGCTCAGTGCACATATCACAGCTAGAGAAAAATTGCAAATTAAAAAAAAAATAGGGCCAGTTCTTGTTACAGAAGACAGCCTAGACAGAGCATTTCTTCTTCCTGAATTCTAGATGCCTTGTGGAGGAATAGGAAGGTTGTGTTGGGTGCAGGCACAGTCAGCTTGGACTGTATTGGCTGTGCCAGCATTGCTTCCTATGAACTGCTGCCTGTGCATTTAAAAGCCTGTGACATTAAGGTGTTGAGACAGCCTGTCCTTCATGGAGGAAATGTGACGCCAAGAGTGGAGGCACTGAGATATATACAGATGCTCCAGCTCTCTTCAGATGCCCTGGGACACACTGGTGTAGTCCTGCCTTATACTGAAATGCTTCCATGGTGACTTGGAGAGCTCCTCAGCTTCACCAGGACATTTATCCAGTAAAAGGGTTGATTTTTTTGAGGTGTCAGAAAGCGGGGTGGAGGGAAGCCAAAGAGAAGCCAGATTTGTATGTGTACATAATGATGCAGCAGCTGTGTAACTTCTGAGTTTTCTCTTGTGGTCATGCAGCCAGACAGTGGGTTTTTCTGCGAGGGAAATTCTAGTGATGATGATGTGGTCCTGAAAGAAGAATTCAGAGGCATAATAGTCAAACAAGGATGTCTGCTGAAACAGGTCAGTGCTGCCCATGTTCCATCCTGTCCCTGGGAGAATGTTGCTTGGATACAAGGTTACTCTTTTACACCTAAAAGCTTTAGGGAAGAGAGAAACGAGCTTGTGCCATCTGCACACTTGACAGGTTTCATCTCTGTTCCCCTTGCCTTTGCACAAAGAATGCTTGCTGTAGCATGGCAGCAGAGCATTTGCCCAATGCTGCAACATTTACTGCTCTTATTACAAAATAAGCCAGTTGACAGTTTTAATTAGGAAAGAGTGCTAAAGCAGGAGATGTGACAAGTCATCGGTAGGATGCAGAGCTAAACTCGGGTGAAAAGGCTGCCAAGCCAGTGTCCCTCTAGACATACAACTGGAGTCAGTTGCCAGTTTTCACACGTTTTCTCAGCATACCTGAGCAAAGGAGACCTTTCAGTCACTAGCATTTGATCCCATCCCATCTCTAAGATGGAAGATAACAGCATACCTTCCTTTCTAGCAAAACATTAAGCAGTATGGTGAACGTCGTGATAAGATCCTTACTTTCTAAGGCCATTGCAAACATATTAGCGAACTGAAGGCAAGACCAGGATTCTTCAATGAACAGAATAGTCCGGTTGGAAGGAACGTACAACAATCATCTCGTCCAACTGCCTGACTTCTTCAGGGCTGACCAGAGGTTAAAGCATGTTATGAAGGGCAAACGGCTCTTAAACACTGACAGACATGAGGCATTGACCACATCTCTAGGAAGCCTGTTCTAGTGTTTGACCACCCTTTCTGTAAAGAAATGTTTCCTAATATCAAGTCAGAACCTTCACTGTTAAAACATGACTTGGGAGCCTAAAACCTTTTTGATGGTGCTCACTTTTATCTCTTGCTCAATCATATTACTCAGAAGCAATGGAATAATCAAATCTGTGTCTTTCTGCTGACTTTTACCCTGTCATGTTCACCTTTGCCTACTTAGTAAGAGCTTCTTTGCAAACGGCGTAGCTCATTGAGAAACTAATATTTTGAAATTCTGAGAGGAAGTGATTCATGACAGTCTCCCACTAGCGTTAGGCTGGATTTGATCACCCTCAGTGGACTGTGGATCATTGCCTGGAAGTGTCACTGCTTCTGCTTGAGCATGCTTTCAGCAGATCTAGATTTTCCCCACCCATCATTTCAGTCTTGAAAACAGGAGATGAGGCATCTATATCTGTGTTAGAAGGTGATGTTATTTCTGCTTGAACTTCTCAGCCATGAATCCTCTCCAGAGTGCGTAAGCCAGCTAAACCTTTTCTGTTGTTGTTGTCTTTGCAGGGAGAGAAGAACCTTCAGCTCATTCTTGCCAATAGTTCAGGGTACCTTCCTGTAAGGCATTTTGCAGCCATGTTTTCTGTCAAGCATTTAAACCCAGTTCTCACAGACCTCATGGGAATGTCATAGCTACCAAACGATGAGGCGTGTTTAGGGGAATCTCCCATGTTGAAGCTGTTCTCCTTTGTACAAAAAAAACAAAACAAAACAGAGAGAAACCATTGTGATAGCCCAGTCGTTGTGGGAAATGGTGGGCTGCAGAAAGGCCAGGTTCAAATCCTGCTCCAGTGAATATTTCTTGTCCAAAATATTCAGCTTTTTATATTTATCTGTTCTCTCGTGTGGGTAAGCTGACTGTAAGCACTTGCAGGCAAAACAGTTCATGACATTCCTGGTTTTGGATTTTCCTAGGGACATCGGAGGAAGAACTGGAAAGTGAGAAAGTTTGTTTTAAGAGACGACCCTGCATATCTTCATTACTATGATCCTGCTGGAGTAAGAGCCGTTTGGTCTACTTTGGTTTATTTCCCTGTTTGTTTTAAAGCTGTACCAATATCTGAGTGGAGTATTTTCATGGGAACGTGTTACGGGGAAGACCAAGCAAGACAGTGGAGCTGTTTGTGCTCACTGTGTCTGGCCACCCTTGGGAAGAGCAGAGTGGAGGATGGTTTCTGGTTTGCCAAGTCAGGGTGGCAAGTGCCACCCAGAGCTGGGAACAGCAGCACTGAACTGTGTTCTCACCTCTTATCTGTGATTAATTAGAATTAATGCAGCTCTCACTTGATTAAAATCAAGTAGGTCATAAGTGCAAATGAACACAATACAGTCATGTTGCAGATTATAATTGGGGTATTTTCTGTGTCAGGCTGAGTTCCATTTCTTGTGTAATTCTAACAGGCCAAACCCAGCCCTAAGAAAGGAAGGGGCCATTGCCATGGACAAAACCTGCCCCCAAAAAGCAGGTAGATTCAGCCCACAGGTTTTATTTCGCCCTGCACTGCTGCAGGAGCAGTGCTGTTGTGTGGTGGGTCACAGGTGCTTCATGCTGTGCCTGTCCTGCTCGGCAGAGGCAGCTTAGACACTGGAGGATCAACACTGAGGAGTTTCTGACCTCCCTGTTTCCAGTTTGCCTTTCCTGTTCCTGGCGTCCCCTCCCAAAGGGCTTAGATGTGTCAGCTTACAGGGGCTGCTTCTTTGAAACTTAGACCAACAAGAATGCATCTTCACCCATTCTTTGACTATCACAGTCCTCAAGTGCACAAGAGGCCAAATTGTAAATAAGGATAAACCCTGTTTCCCTGAAAATAAGGCAGGGTCTTATACAATTTTTGCTCTAAAAGGTGCTTACTTTTTTACGTGTATAGGCATAGCTGCCTGAACGCTATTTAAATTGACTTTTTAAAATGAACTGTAACTAGGGCTTATTTTTTGAATAGGGCTTATATTTTGAGCATCCTCAAAAATCCTGAAAAATCATGCTAGGGCTTATTTTCGGGGAAACAGGGTAGCTGCTTTTACTGCTTGGTAAGACTGCTTCTAAGATCTACTATTTTTCTAACTAATCTTCTTGTCTATTCACTGTGACATCAAAGGAAAACTTGTATTTGGCACAAGGCTTATATTCTTCTTGTACCTCTATTCAGGACATGCTAAATACTCTGCAGATCCTGAATTCCAAATCCCAAAAGAGATTTCCTATTTACTTGTAGGTCTTCCCCCTACCACTTTTCCCCACCCTTCATATCACACACAGACTGAGGTTCCCCTGGTTTCCCAGGTGACAGACTAAGTCAGCAAGTGCTTTTGTTTCCATTCTGGAGTTGTAGGCAGATATTAATTGTGAACACTTTCAGAAGTGTTGCATTTCTTTTTGATTTCCTGTCCTCACCAGGGAGAAGAACCACTGGGAGCAATTCACTTGAGGGGCTGCGTGGTGACAGCGGTGGAAGATATGCCAGACTGTAAGGAACTATACTGAATGAGCTGTGTAATAAGTTTGTGGTGCATTCTTTCAATCCGCCTGAAATCACAGTGGTTTTTACTCAAAAGCAATCTATGTAACTAGTCTCTCTATTGCTGTCTCAATTAGTGGAGAGGATGCTGTGGGAAAGGCAGCAACAGGGAACTGTGTATTTTGTCTGTTGTTTAGAGAAGACCTGTCGAAAGGATGACACCATCACCACGTTAGGATAACTGCCCTTAGACAAAGTTAAGCTGAGTTCACTCCTTTTAGTTGACGGATTTAGGTTTACATTAGAAATGGTTATGCCTACAAATTATTACTGTTCACATTCTGTTCCCTTCCTAAACTAGATGAACGGCAATGGTTAAACATTGCTGCAAGGTACAAGAAACACTCATTGCATGAATTCTCCTTTCCATGAGAGACAGACTGTCATACTAAGCAAGAAAGTCTGTTGGATTCTCAGCACCTCCGTAGTCTGTGCTGGCAGATAAGCAAGAGAAATTTTTGGGTCTGACATGAACTTAAATGTCTTGTGCTTGTAGCTGGCAAGGCACTGGAGGTTTTGGGGAATATGTACTCCCTGCAGAGCTGCAGATCCTTCTGTGATCGGAGACCAGTTAACCAGAGACTCTTCAAGGTGAATCCCTGGGTGGTTCTCTAAGACAGAGACCTATCTCACAGACACAGTGTTGCAGTATATTTGAAAGGGCATACATATTCATGCACAGCTGTAGAAAGGAAGGAAATCCCCTTATGGTGTGTAAAGAAAGAAATATTGTAAATACAAGACTTTATTCTCTCATAGCTGACTTCCTTGTTTCTTCCTTGTAGCCAAGAAGTATGATGGTGACAACATCCTCTTTGAAATCATCACGGCAGATGAAATCCACTACTATTTACAAGCAGCCTCATCCACAGAGCGTACAGAGTGGATCAAAGCAATTCAGGCAGTTGCTAGGACTGGAAAATGAAGATGATCTGCCAGTGAGAAGACCAACAACTGAAATGAGTTACTCAAACCAGGAATCTTAGCATTTCACTGAGAGAAAGCAATATCATCCAGAAAAGCATCCTAGGGCTTGTGGGTTTGGGGTGAGGGCAGGTAGTAAGTTTTAATCCTATACCGGGCACTAACAAACTAACATTTTTCCACTTGTGTTATGGTAATATTTTACTAAATTATAGCATAGAACATGCCATATTAGTGTGTGCTGCTTAGAATAATCAGTGTACCTTGGTCAGGTTGTACCTTACACCTTTCTCTGCTGCCAAAGCTGATGAGAATTCACCATTAACAGAGGACAGAGTCATGTCACTGACTGTAAGTGCGGAACTGAACTACCTACCATTCAGCCTGTGTTGTGGTTCAGTATCTTCAGATATTTCAAAGTCTTCCTGAGACAAACTTTACACTTTCTTCTTTACCAGCCAGTGATCTTTCTGCTGCCATGTTCACCTGCACAAGTAATGCCATGGATTTAAGGAAAGAAATCAACTCACTTGGAAACCTAATCCACTCCTTTATAATCCTTCAGTGTTAATGAAGGGAAGAATGTAGACAACTATGGAAACATGTGGAAAGCAAGTACAACTCTGTGGCAGCAGTATGAGCTTCAGGAAAAGTCTCTTCCCGTGGTATTTCAAATGTGAAGCAATCTCAGTTCAACTTCTTTATCACCTGATTTTGGCCTTAGCTAAATTTCTCTACAAGAATCTGCTCTAGGACCATTGTTTCCCTTCATTTAAGTCTCCAAAACGATTGCTAGGGTGTTATGTACTGCTGTATTTGACCTGCATTTGAATTAAGAATCCTGCAGGAGAAAGGAAAGGATCCATGGGTTACTTACTTGAACTACTGATTGCAGTGATTTTGTTCAGGTCTTTCTTTTTTAACCTCCAGCAACATACTCAGCCCTTGGTTCTGTGCCTTAGTAATGTAAGAGAAACCTTATCCTTGCTGTAGCTGCAATAAACATCATTATTGGACAGAGTCAGTTTATCTAATCAATCCTTATTTTTTTGTCTAATTGTATGTATCAAACTTCCAAGTCTTAAACTTGAAGCAGGAGCTGAAAGTTAATGTCCAATCCTACGTGTAGATCGTTCCTATTGCAGACTGATGTTTCTGAGTGTGCAAATAAACTTAAAAGCTTTTAAAATTCTGTTTATAGATCTAGTAGGGTCCCTTATCCTTAAGAATCCTGATTCCGATCTCTTCAGTGTAAAAATAAATCTGGCGCTAAAGCTTCTCTTCAGTTCTGCTTAGTTATACCTGTATCTGAGCTAATGAGCCTGAAGGTATTTTGCCTTAGTATTGCACATCAGAAGGAAAACACAGGCTGGCCAGGGCAGCAGGCTGGCAGACGTGGCATTGTCATGTCCATGTGAGACATCCAGAGGAAATCGGCTTCTGGCAGGTGTTTCCTGTGTCTCACACGAGCTGGCAGGGTCGCTGCAGCCTGCTCTGTCATTCTGAGTAAGGAAGACTTATGGCAAAAAGATACAGCGTTTGCTCAGCCTGCCTTCTTGATAATTGCTTTGTGGTTGCTGTTTGTTTTTGCTTTCAGAGCTGGCTAACCCAAAAATACCCTCTGGCACAGGAAAATAGATAAAAAACTCCACGCAACCAAACAACAGAAACTTGCCCAGCTTAGCAAAGAAAGGTTGGAACTCCCAATTTTTAATAAGACTAAAAAGTTTTACTACTCTTTGACCTTGTAATTTTTCCCTGCACCCTGTCAAGGGTACAGCTGCCCACCTGTGAATGGTGTTTTCTCTAGTAGATGATGCTAGTGAGTGTATTTGAGGAAGAGCTCTGACGTTTGTACTAGACTGTGTCAATGGAGTCTCCAACCCCATAGGTAGTTATTTTGAAGAGACATCACAGAGGTTTGTAGGCGTCTCTGCTTCTTAGAGGAAATAGGAAGATTGGAAGTGTATGTCTGGTGCCACCCTACCTACATTTCTTGCTATAAATGTTTTGTTCGCCTGAGACTGGTAGTGGGAGTGACTACAAACTGTTCTTTCTTGTAGTCAGATTCTCATGCGTTTCTTTACATCAATATTTAGCTCCACATTCCACGGTGAATGCATTCTGGTCCATATTCAGACAAAGCCTGACAAGAAAAACAATAAATTTGTGCCAGTCCCAGCCTTTTCTTCTTTTAGGATTAGGGATCACAGACCTTTCTCTCTGATGAGCTTTTCACAAGCGATGGACTGGGGACCAGGGTTATTATGGGACTAGTTTTCAAAGACACTCAGCTTCCTAATTCACAGCAGTGCTTTTGGAAATCAGAGTAGGTACCTGAATACCACCAGCTGTGTGACCTTGGGAACTGCGTGTGAGATAGTGATAATTGTCACAGCCCTTGAACTGAGTCAGTGCAGTTGCTTGGAGTTGAGACAAGGTAGCGAGAGCTACTGTAGTCCATGCCCATCTAATGAGGCCATCTTAGTTACTCCGAAGGCAGGGAAGGGAAGAGGCAGATATCCTGAATACTGACACAAGAGAAGAGAGAGAAGGCGTAGTACAATGAACTATTAATCGAAAGAGGAAAAATAGAAGAGCAGACCTTCATATACCATGCTTCCTCCATCTGTTTTCACCCTCTTTCTATTTGAATCACACTACTGCTACAAACTTGGCAAGTACTACATCAACTTCAGTTCCTTTTTTATTTTTTACTTACCAATTAGTTTTTTTCATAGACTGAAAGCAGAAGAAACCATTGTGAATAAGGACTATATTTATAACCTTCAGTTAGTGTAAGACTCACATGATATCATCTACTATAAAGATCCTCTGAGGTTCATATTTTACTTGCCTTGTCTTACACCAAGCAGTTTTCCTTCCTCTGGAGCACCGATGATATGCTTACTACAGTCAGGTTTTCAGGAATGTTTATTAACCACGCACCCTTACAAACATCCATGTATATGCAGAGCTCCTTCTTCTACAGTTTAAATGAAAACAGGACAAGGCAAACCACACATGTATACATTGAAAAAGAACATCTGTGAGGACTGCAGCAGCCTAACAAGCTTTCAGCCACAGGTGTTCCTTTTTCTCATACTTTAATAACCGTCCCCCAGATGGAGGTAGTTTTGTCTTAATGTGCTCCTAGCAATGGTTTCTTATACCTGTTTAATTTCCCTATGCTGCAGCTCTCTTTTGAAGGGTAAGTTTAGCGTTCTTTCATTGCTAAATGTACTTATTTTGGTGATGTTCTTTGCAATATGCTGTTGTTGCTTTTTATTTGCAAGACTAGATAATATGAAGTGTTAAACATCCATTGAAAACGTGGTTTTAGTAATGCAACAGTTTATTGAGGAATCTTAAATCATATTCATAAAGATGAAAAAACGAGATAAGGCCTGTGAGGTGTGAGCTAGGGTGCGCTGTCAAATCTCGCTTTTTATTTGCATTTGTACTTGCAATGTTGCAGGTAATTTTTCAGTGCAGTAATACTGCTTCTGTCTTTGTCTTAGATTTCACTTCAATATATACGTTAAACACCATAATTTTTTTTCTCATTTGTTCTTAGGCAATTTAGAAGTTATTTTAAATGTAAGGCACTTGCTTCACAGGGCTCTGGATAAGCTCTTCTTATTCTTTGTAATGTGACTCCATTTGTTCTGAGTTCAGATGTGTGGAGCACCAAAACTAAGAATCCTGAAAATTTCCCTTTTTGGTGAGGGCCAGAAACATATTAGCAGGGGGTTGGTGTGTTTGTTTTGTTTTTTGTATATACGTTTTAAAACTGTAGGAGGAACTTTGACAGCAAATGAGCGAGTAGGTTAAGAGTCCTCCGCTGGTTGTTGGTAGTCGATATTTCTGTCTATGTCCTGAGTCTGTGGTTTGAAATGTGCACGTACTTTTGCTTGTGAGCTCTGGTCTTCTTGTCGATATGTAGAGGTTTCATTGTGCTTAGTGTGAACTTCTGTGTGCAATAGAAGACTTGAAGCAGGCTTCAAATTTCTCTTTGGGTTTGGTAGCTTTGGCAACCTGAGAAAACCACGTGCTATGCAATAAATGATGCCAAGTTCTTTAGCCTGCCTACTTGAATAATTTTTAAGTAAATGTATTAAGTTGGGTTTGTCTTAAAGTAAACAGAAATGGAAGATATGTGTTCTTGCATGTTAATGTTATATCACAATATATCGAAGGTTCTTTTTGAAAGTTAGGATAAAACAAAATCAAGGCTGTTCACACATCAGCTGGTTTGAAGGATTGCTTCCAGGTAATACAATTAAGTAATTGCATAGTTATATTATTTAGCCTGTAAGCTGAGCAGTTCTCAATATATCAAGTGTCAGATGTTTGCCCTTCAATATCAGGACACAGGATGGAAATCTCAGTCCTGCTTCTTGTGGACCAACGTTGAGTGAGTAAGGAGTCTTTTACTTTCTAACCCTTTCTCTGCTCCCTAGGAGTGTGGTTCTTGTGTTGTAGCTGTCTGTGACCTAGCCCTGCCTGATCTGCAAATGAATGTGCCAGGGAGCTGCCATCTGCATCTGTGAGTTGTTATTGTTGTGGGGGATGATGACAGAATTAAGTCTGAATCTAATGCATGAAGAAGAATTTGATCTGCAAGCTAAGCAAAAAGCAAAACCAAAGAAACAAACAAACCCACAAAAACTACAATAAGCAAAAAAACCCCAAGCACCCTTGAAGAATTTCTGACTTGAAAACAAGGCTCTGGCATTGTTGTTACTCACAAGACTTCTTGAAATAGAGTTTCTTGTTTGGCTTCAAAATAAGTGTGCTGCTGCTGCTGTCTTTCCCCCTCCTTTTCCTTTGCGCCCCCCCCCCCCACTTTCCTTTACCCCCCCGATTAGAACATCAGACTTCCCTGCCTTGCATTCAGAACCAAAACTATGGCTTTCCACGCTTTGTTTCCGGTTTTTGTAGATTGCTTACTTTTTTTTTTTTTTTTTTTAATGTTGTTCCTTTCAGTTTAGTTGAAGGGAGAGTAAAACTGTGTATAAAAGCTGAGGGAAATATAAAGAGGGCAAGTGTAGAGTCTTGCATCTGGGTAGGAACAACCCCAGGTTCCAGTATAAGTTAGGGAATGACCTATTAGAGAGCAGTGTAGGGGAAAGGGACCTGGGGGTCCTGGTGGACAGCAGGATGACCATGAGCCAGCACTGTGCCCTTGTGGCCAGGAAGGCCAATGGTACCTGGGGTGTATTACAAGGGGGATGGTTAGTAGTTCCAGAGAGGTTCTCCTTCCCTTCTACTCTGCCCTGGTGACACCACATCTGGAATATTGTGTCCAGTTCTGGGCCCCTCAGTTCCAGAAGGACAGGGAACTGCTGGAGAGAGTCCAGCACAGGGCAACAAAGATGATGAAGGGAGTGGAGCATCTCCCTTATGAGGAAAGGCTGAGGGAGCTGGGGCTCTTGAGTTTGGAGGAGACTGAGGGGTGACCTCATTAATGTTTATAAATATATAAAGGGTGAGTGTCACAAGGATGGAGCCAGGCTCTTCTTGGTGACAAACAATTGTAGGACAAGGGGCAATGGGTATAAACTGGAACACAGGAGATTCTATTTAAATTGGAGAAGAAACTTCTTCTCAGTGAGGGTGACAGACACTGGAACAGGCTGCCCAGGGGGGTTGTGGAGTCTCCTACTCTGGAGACATTCAAACCCGCCTGGACACCTTCCTGTGTAACCTCATCTGGGTGTTCCTGCTCCGGCAGGGGGATTGGACTGGATGAGCTTTCGAGGTCGCTTCCAATCCCTGACATTCTGTGATTCTGTGGAATGCTACTTTTAATACTTCATTGGACTTCCATTTTAAGTGCAATGGGGTATAGTAAAACTCTTCACCTTTCCTCTGTATACTCTGCCTTTTTTTTTTAAGATGGCACCATGTTTCCTTCTCTTTCTTCATCCCACTAAAAGATGACTGAGAAGGAGGGAGGAAGGGAATTGAAGGGAAATGCTGATGAAACTGATGGAGTTTTGCTTCCAGCAGTTGAAAGGGAGGAAAGCTATGTCAGTAATTTTTGTAAATTTGCCTTCAGTGTGTCTTTCACCAAAATCTTGAATATTAATAAGACATAGTGATCAAAGGAGAGGAGAAGAAGGAACTGGGGATCAGCTATAAGAAAACTATAAAAAAATCTCGAACTAGACACCTCAATTTTCCCCCATCCTCAAACCCAGATATTAAAAGGACATTGAGAACTTTTTTCTTAAGGGCATTGCCATTAGCCACTTTATCAAATATACAAGAACAACCAATTGCAGACCGATCTAGTATCAATTATATAGATCAATGTATAATTAGTCTTTTAATGTACCTGCTTCCACATTGTAAGGAAAAGTCTGAAAAGCACTGAAATATATAACAGAAAACCAAACAAGAAACGATCTCTCCTGTCCTTCAGTGCTCCTGCTTTTTGTGCGCGTAGGTGTCCTGCTTTTGAAGGCTTAAGTTGCTGTGTAACTCCCTCGTGTGCGATGGTGAAAGTTCAGTAACAAAACACGCGCGTGTGAGATATTTTTAGATAACAAGAAGAGTTGTTTATATCAGATTTTTAACGCTTGTGCCATTATCTGATTAATAAAAGGAAATATTTCATTCTTCTGGTACAGAAGTGGTAAAATAAGTTGTGAGTTTTTTTGGGTTTTTTTTAAATATATTTACTTGAAGGAATACTTTTTTTCCCCAAGTTACATATTCAATTTCCCCTTTTTCCTCTTCCTCCCAACCCCTCTCCTTCTTATTAAAGCTATTTTGACCTAAACTTCCTAATCTAAAAAGGGAGCCTGTGGCTCTGCTTTTTGGGCATCATAGAGTAGAATTCAGATACATAAATGCCAAGTAGCGTTGTAGATGAGCTACAACATGCCACGTGGTCTTTAATCACCCCACTAGAACAGCAAAAGCTTCCTCTCATCTCATTGCACCTACATGCTGTGTATGAGTGTTTGGTTACTTTATGGGTATCGAGTGCTATTACAATCTCCCTGTTTAAGCATTTGAGAAGCCCCCAGTGTTATTATCTCTAAGATAAGAGTGGTGTGTTAGAATGATTTTTAAACCCAGTATAATTTAGTGATAAAATTGTCTACAGACCAGCTATCTTCAAGAATAAAGGTGCATTAGAAAAGCTGGTTAGTTTAGTGGGTCACCCTAGGTGAAACTTGAGGCACATTTCTGTTAGGTGCTCTACTATCAAATGGCTATATACTGTATTTTGAGAAACCTCGGTGTTAGGATTTCCTAGCTGAACTTGTAGAGTATTCTTGTTCTTTAGTGTTGTGGTGGAATAATAGTGGAGCAATGGAAGATATTCCCTTGATTGAAGAGGTGTGTAAAGCTCTTATGGGGTATTGTCAGACTTCATTTATTAGCAGTAAGATACTGCTGAAGAAAAAATATATATATTTTGCCTTTCTCAAGTTGTCTTTTTTCCTCCCTTATGATTAAAGGCTTGAGGTGTCTGGTTTGTTTGAAGTTTTCCTTCTGTTCCCAACTTGCTCAACATCTACCTTCAGTTCAGCCTTCAAGCTGATTCCTTCAATAGGTAGCTGATAGCATCTTGTGGTCTTTGGTGTTCTGAAATCACCAAATGTTTAAAAGCAATATTTAGTTTGATGGCTAATACATGGCTAGTGGTGTCCTGTGGCATCTGGAGAAGTCTTTGTGTGGAGTTTCTACTGTCTGACATCTCAGCAACAAAATAGGCTGTGCAGTGACACCCCCGTATTAGAGCAGCAGCTCCTTTGCCTGTTAAGAATTTTAAGGACTGTACGTTAAAATGGGCACGTGCTGTGCTAACAGTATTTTTAAATGTGAATCAAAAAAAGCTAACGTTGTACCTGATTTGCATGCTTTAGCAGGCTGCTTTATATTCCCCTCCCTGCTTTGTGTATCTGCGGTTGCTGGACGTGGGTGTCCGTGTTGGACAGGATGACTTTGGCGACTCAGAGGTGGCTGCAGGTCTTGGTGCATAGAACTGTCCTCTTGGGTTTCATCTCGGTAGGTCCCCCAGGACCTCTGAGTTTGCTCTCCATCACCTCTCTCCTTCTCCCCCTTCTGCCCACAGTTGTAGTGTGGGTTTTTTTTGGTTTACCAGAATAGTAGAAGTGGGTCTAACCCTTAGCACTGAGGCTTGTAAAGAAAATACCCACACCACCAACCCCCAATTTTTAGCATTGTTGTGCTGATCAGAAACTGCTGCTGACTCGTGGTGTTAGATGCAGCAGGATGATTTTGGGAACAGACATTTCTGAACAAGCAATGTGCTGAGAAACAACCACACAGCGTCAGAATGCTCTTGGGAATCTGATACGTCTCTACTCAGGTTCATTTGAAGAGAAAATAGCATCACCACCACCCAAGTCCTCTGATCTGTTTGCCTTTATTGCCTTCCTGTCAGCTCTCAGAGGCTGAAGCAGCTGATCCCAGTCCTGAGCCCAACTGTTCTATCTTTCTGTTGGGGTAAATATGTCACTTGGGACCTTCCAGAGATGAGCAGGATAGAGACATGAAACACCAGTGCCTGCCTACCAGGAGAAACTCTTCTCTTGACAAAGTTAGCTTTGAAATTTGAGTGGTCTACTAAAAAGAAAAAAGTCTATGATTAAACATCTTGTGCTTTCTTTTTCATTTATTCTCACTCTTAATGGTAATGGCGCAAAAGCCACATCCTGCACCATGATGAAATAAAGCCACACTATGAGCTCCTCCCTTCAAAAATGGAACAGTGCAATACTCGGTGGTTGCAAGGAGGGTTCTAACACCACAGGCTGTTTTGGAGGTGCGAAAATAAAGTACTGACCTCAGGGGACCTGAAGTTGAGCTTCAGTGCTGGCATTTTGATGTCCAGCTGTGTGCAGCAGCTCAGGACATTTTGTGCAGAAGCCTGGCTGGTTTGAGCCTGCATTACATAGATGGGGTGTGTGGCTGCAGGACATCGTATTTGCTCTGCACCAGACAAGCTTCATGTTCTCTCTCAAAGGTCTCTCTGTCTTAGGATGAGAGGAAATGGCCTCAAGTTGTGTCAGGAAAGGTTCAGCTTGTTTATTAGAAAAAATTTATTCACAGAAAGGGCTGTGAAGCACTGGAACAGGCTGCACGGGGAAGTTGGAGCCACCATCCCTAGAGGTGTTTAAAAGACGTGTAGATGAGGTTCTTGGGGACATGGGTCAGTGCCAGAGTGAGGTTATGGTTGGACTCAATGACCTTGAGGGTCTCTTCCAACCAAAATGATTCTGTGAAAGCTGGGCAGGCAGGAAGGTCATGTGGCTGGTGGGTGCCTTGGACACCTTTCTGCAGCTGATGGCTTCCGAGTAGGAGGGTAGAAGTGGCGTGTGAATGTAGTGGGAAGGTCAGTGGGGTTTGCTAAAGTAGAACTTTCCACTTCCTCAAAAACTTGCGTGTAAGAGAGCTGGGCACTGGTTTGGAAACATGGTTTCACCAGCTACCTAAGCGTGAGTCTTGCTTGTGCGTGTCCTGGGGCAGTAGGTGGTTTTTGCTTGTGTGGCCTTTGCTGCTGAGGATGCTCTCTGGGGAAGGATGCCTACTCATTAGGGCTAATTTAGCCACCAGTACGGTTTTTCCTGTCACTGGCATTTTGTTGGTTTTTGCTCACATGTAGAAGGGGAAAGGGATGAGCCTAAACCAGCTGGTGTAGGAAGTGCCACTGTTTGGAGTGATGGATGCTGCTGGGGCTCTCTTCAAAGGGAAGAGAACACACATCCAGCCTGCAGCGGGGCTCAAAGGCTGGGTGGGTGGTGGAGGGGCACAAGGGTGAGGAACAGAATCACAGAATTGATGTAATGAAATCTCCAGGGAGTATTAAAACCACTAAAGGAGGAGCTTAGAGTGGGAGGGGAACCAAGCTTTGTTTTCATGAGAACTTGTACTTCAATACTTTTTTTTCCCTTTCAGTAATAGATTTTTCATGAGAAACACGTCTGCTTCTCCAGGTTTAAAGATCCAGGCCTTGTCTAAATTGCACAGCTGAGTGTTTGATTCCTTGTGTGTTTAAAGAAGCGCAACCACCTGATCTGGACAGAGGTAGAGATGTGACAGATACTGGTGATACCCGCACTCATACGAGAACAGGAAAAAGCTACAGTTAAGTGCGCAGTCACACAACTCTGTGTCAGGATTTATACTGGAATTATTATTCCATTTAAAAATTGCATCCTGAGACAAATATATGAGAACTGACAGCTGAGGGGCAGGAAAGGAGCAGAAAGAGGGGAAAAATGTCTGGGAGTTAGACTGGAGGTAACAGATCCAGTATGCTGCACTTTTCCTGTCTTATGGTTAATAAATGGAGCACTCCTGAGGTGATGAGGATGGACTGCTAGTGTTATTCATTATTGAGTTATTTGCAGTTTGTTTTTTCCACTTCTAGCTCTATTAAAGTCCAGGTAAAAGATACTCTGAGCAGGGAGTGAGGCAGCACTTTCAGTGGAAAAACTGTTGTGCTTGTTTTTTTTAATTTTATTTTTTTAGTTCATTTTTTTTTTTAAATTTGAGCTAAGTAGATACAATCTTAGAGCACAATAGCTAATAATGAAGCTGTGTTTGTAATTCATTGAGCTTTATGCTACACTCATTATGCTTAGCAGTGCTCTTCACTTGGAGTTACACCTGTTCTAATAAGGCTGAGGGAAGTGGATCAGTGTTGATGAAATCTGTTGAATGCTCCAAACTAGAAAAGGGATCAGGTAACATGCTGTTCTTGGAAGCATTTTGGAACTACCAGTTTCACCTGACTGTTCTGTTTATCCCTTGGCCTGTAGATATGGGCATCTTCCGCAAACAGCCTGCGGACCCAGACACTTGCAATTAAGGGGAGTAAAAAATACTAGATATTTTCACCAGATATTCTGCAATGATTACATAATCGTGAGAAAATAAAAATGCGTAAGCTGGAAGCAAGTTTAAACTAATGGTTTTTTTTAACCACCAGCAGCATCAAACAAAAAGTGCTACTGGATCTTAGTCCAGAGGACCATGGGCTGTATTTTCAGATAAAACTTGCTCTATTGCTCCACCTACTGTTACTGGCTCCCTCTCCACCATTAAAAGTAAGGGCTGGACCTCGTTTAAGTGAACTGTATTTAACACGAGCCTGATTAGTGCCATTGGATCTCATGTTCATGACAGGACACTTCTGTCCTTATGTTGCCAGGTCCTCTGCCAAAGTCTGCAGTTGTTGATTTGAGAATACTTAACTAAGTTTCATAAGCATGGTGGAGGATTGGTCCCAGGTTGGTGACTGAATTGTCTAGGAATACTTCAGGCAATAGGACCTTCCCAGTGTTTTCCCACTAACTTTACTCCTTAGTGCAAAGTAGGTAAGGAAAGGTGATATTCAAACCAAATTGATTTTTGTGGTTGCTTTTAGGTTGAGAAACATGACAGGCATTTCTTTTTACTAGCAGCAGTTTTTAAAGTCAGTGACAGAAATTGCTGCTGGTAAAGCAGGGTTTGTGTGATGAATGTGTTTTAGCCTGACTACAAAAGTATATGAAGCTGTGGTGTGTGGTTATCTGAGTTATTTTATTTAAAGCGTTAAATTTTGCTCTTCTCCTTGTCATGCAAATGACTGAAGTGCATAGCTAATGGCAGGGAGGCTGTTAATTATGTGGCTGCTTCAGTCCTGCTTGGTGCCTGGATCTGTGAGCCCTAATTCAGAAATCCCACAGCTGGGCAGTGGAAAAGCAGCTCTATGAGCACTAATACCTCCATGGGTGCGGGTTCAGAAAAGATCCCTGTGAAGGGGCTCCATCCCTCGAGATGGGCGCTGGGGATGTTCAGCTGATCCCGATGTGGCTGCCTTGTCCTCTTCTTTGCTTGCCAATGTCTGGATTTGTCCCTCCCCCAGCCCTTTTGTGGGCTCTCATGTTGTGCTGCTGATACAATAAGCTTCCAAGTCAAACACATTGGGTTTTTTTAAAAGTAATCTCTTCCAAAATAAAAAGTGCAAATTGAAATTACAATCAACATCTTTTTGACGATACAGCAGATGATTAAATTTACAAATATAAAACTACAACTCAATAGTCTTACTTAGAATTTGACATAAAATTAATCAGATAAAGTGCAAATAATAAAAAGATATAACTTTTTTTTTAATATATAAACTTCCATCATGCATTTGCAAACACAACTGATAGTCAACAGCCAAATATTTACAGTTTGGCAGTCTGTGAGTTGTTGATAGAATGTTCTGGAGTTGCAGAAGCCAGCATTGCTTTCTCACCGCTCAAGTTCTGCTTCCAGGATTTCTCCCCATGTGTCGACATCCATCGGATACATGCTTTTCTCTGGCAAGCTGTTTCGTGAAGGAATGTTGCTGTATTTCCCGCTCAGCCATTCTTGCTTCACTTTGCTTTTCCAGTAGTTTCTCAGTAATGTGATCTGATGGAAAAACAGACAGCTCAACTCTTGGAAATGAACTGATTGAAGTTGCATTCAGTACAAGTAAGTTTTGCATTGGAAGAGTAGTGCTAGAAAAAGGATTTGAAACCTGTTTTTTGATATCCAGACACTAAGCCCAGGAAGGTGCACTGATGCCAAGAAGTGGACCTTTGTCCGCTTCCAGCTTTTCTAAGATGGGTGGAGAATTGCTTCTTATCTCAGTTCTTTGAGGGTCAAGATGAAAACCCTAAGTCAGGAATTCATCTTACTCTTTAAAAGAGGTGCCTTTCACATTCTCCTTCCTATTTAGATTATTTGTGACCTTTAACTCTTTTTTGGGCTCTTAATGCAGGCTGGCTGGATTCTTTTCTTCAGCCAGCCTTTCAGCACAAGAAAACACTGACATGGTGTGTCGGCTTCTACTTCAAATCCCCTCCAGATAAAGTAGATAATCAGTGCAGGGAGTTCTGGAAACTCCTATGCAAGAGTAGCAAGATCTGTGCATTTGAAGGGCAACCACTACCTGTCCAGGGGTTTCCTCACAGTGAAACAACTGCTGAAACGCCAGATTCCAGAAGCAAGTTTTACTGCTGCTGCTTTCTTTTCAACCCTGCACTGCCACCCTGCTCTCAAACACATCAGCTAAAATGGGGTGGGGATCACCCTTTGGCTGGTTGAGAGTGGCGACTGTGAAACCAATCCTTTCCTAACCTACCTCAGCCTGCAGGCTGGACTTGGCAGCCATAGATCTCCTAGCATGTTCAGCTCCTCACTCCTCAGAGCAGCTGTGACTGGGAGTGTGTGTGGGGAGAGTTTCAAAATAGCTTCTCAGAGCTTCTGCATGTTCCCTCTTCTCTACCCCATTTTTTTTTCTTCCGAATGCATGTTGCTCTAGGCATATTGAGGCAGAGCTGCCCAAGATGAATTTCAGGGCAGTTATACCTCACCAGCAGGACTGCTTCCACAAAATACAACCAGAGAGCATACACCGCCTAATATTGTCTTCTCCCCCCTGGCCCTGTCTACTGCAGTCTGGGCTTTCTTCCATGTCATAGAATCATAGAACAGTTTGGGTTGGAAGGGACTTTTAAATGCCCCTTTAAATGTCCAATGCCCCTGTAATGAGCTGGGACATCTTCAACCAGACCAGGGCTATGCAGACTTTGATGTGAAGAACATAAGTGCTGAGGCTGCATGGGCCAGTGTGAGGACTAAATGGGGTGTGCTGGGCTGGCCAGATGTGGTCCTGGGTAGGAAACAGGCCAGGCTTGATTTCATCTGTGTATTTTACCAGATATCCAGCTGTTGGGATGCACTACTGAGTCACACTGTGGTTACAGCCATTCTCCATTAGCCTGGGATAGATGAGATGTGCAGATGTCATTTCTTTATGTATTTTCCTCCTTGCTGCAAGACACTGAGGTGCTGGAGAGAGTTCAGAGGAGGGCAATGAAGCTGGTGAGGGGTCTGGAGCACAAGTGTGATGGGGACCTGGGGCTGTTCAGCCTGGAGAACAGGAGGCTGAGGGGAGACCTTATCACTGTCTGCAACTGCCTGAAAGGAGGTTGTAGCATGGAGGGGGTTGGTCTCTTCTCCCAAGGAGCAAGTGATAAGACAAGAGGAAATGCCCTCAAGTTGCACCAGGGGAGGTTTAGATTGGATATTACAAAAAATTTCTTCACAGAAAGGGTTGTGAAGCACTGGAACAGGCTGCCCAGGGAGGTGATGGAGTCACCGTCTCTGGAGGTGTTTAGAAGACGCATAGATGAGGTTCTTAGGGACATGGGTTAGTGCCTGAGCCAGTTTATGGTTGACTCGATGATCTTGAGGGTCTCTTACAAAATGCCTCTCTTACCAGCCCCAGACGCCCTGGCGCTGCTCGCGCTAGTCCCTGACGTTGACTTTACCTTCCAGGAGTAGCCGTTCCCGCGGTCGCAGTCGATCTCCCGCCGGCACACCGCCCGCACGCTCAGGCAGTGGCGCCTCCAGAGCCGCTCGTTGCCCTCGATGACGCTGTGCCAGCCCTTGCACGTCACGGCCGCCCGACACAAGCTCTCCACGTCCAGACCGCTGAAGATCCGCGCGGTGACCTCCGGGGGGAGCAGAGACACGAAGTCGGCGGGGCCGTCCCGTCTCCCTGTCCCCCTGTCCCGGCCGGCGGGGCGCAGGGCGGGTTTCCCGCCGGCCGAGCGCTCCCCGTCCATCCCCGCGTCACCGCGGCCCCGGGCGGCCTCGCCCAGCAGCGCCCGGGGCCGGTTCCCCGCCGGCCGGCATGTCCCCGCCTTCGGGCCGCTCTCGCTGATTATTGTTATTATTTTGTAAGGCGAATCCTTCGCTTTTTGGGCCGTCTCTCCGAAGGAGAGTGACGTACAGATTTACGTCATCATGCGGCGTCCACACGCCAGAGACCCGGGCCGAGCCCGGGCCCGCCGGAGCGGCGGCGCAGCTGAGGTGAGGTGAGGTGAGGTGAGGCCGGGCCCTCGGCAGCGGCTCCTCCGCCGCGCCCGGCCCCGGGCTCCCCTGAGGGGACCGTGCGGCCACCGCCGGGCTGCGGACAAACCCCCGAGCTCAGAGGCGTTTGTGACTGGATCCGCCGGCTGCAGCCCCGGGTCCGGGCTCGTTGCCGGCTCCTTGGCGGGGGGAGCCGATGCGGGAACGAAAGCTTTCGAGAAGCGCTTGGGGGGGCCTGTTTGGGAAGGTAGGGTGGACAGAGGTGGGTTGTGTCCCGCTCTGGTTCCTCAGCACAGGACAGACATGGACCTGTTGGAGAGGGGCCGGAGGAGCCACAGGAATGATCAGAGGCTGGAGCAGCTCTGCTGGGAGGACAGGCTGAGAGAGTTGGGGTTGTTCAGCCTGGAGAAGAGAAGGCTCCGGGGAGACATTATTGCAGCCTTTCAGTGCTTAAAAGGGGCCTGTAAGAAACATGGGGAGAGACTTTTTAGCAGTGCCTGTTGCAATAAAACAAGGGGTGATGGTTTTAAACTAAAGGAGGGGAGATTCAGGCTACACATGAGGAAGAAATGCTTTACACTGAGGGTGGTGAAACACTGGCCCAGGTTGCCCAGAGAGGTGGTGGATGCCCCATCCCTGGAGACATCCCAGGCCAGGCTGGATGGGGCTCTGAGCAACCTGATCTGGTGAAGATGTCCCTGCTCATGGCAGGGGTGGCACTGGATGAGCTTTGAAGGTCCCTTCCAACCCAAACTATTCTGTGATTCTGTTGTGTTTGTGATGGAGTGAACAGTTTGGCTGGTCAGGGGTGACTTCCTTGTAATGCAAAAAGCTGTGGAAGGGACAACAGCAAATCCCGAGTGGTTCTGTGCAGTGAGTACAGCAGTATTTAGGCTTTTCACTAATGCTTTGTGTTAGTGAGTCAACTTGTGGAAGGGCAAAGCATTGAAGGAAAAACACCTGCAGTTTCGGTGCACTTTCATGACTTAAAAACATTTCAAATGTGGTAGCTCAGAGCTGAAGCTTTTAAAACCAGCTTCAAGCACCTGAGTACGTGGTGTCACCTCAGAGCTGCGGACTTGTGACCTTTGGTGACAATGAGAAGGGCTGGATTCATTTGGCATCTGGTCCTGCATACTGCATCTTAACGTTATTTGACTTGGTATAGAATCAAATTTGGAGAAGTTGCACAGACTTGTGGCAGAGCAAGTCCTAAGCTTTAGTTTCAGCTTTATCAAGGTTTTGTCATGATGGTGGTGACTAGTATAAATCATGTACTTAAAAACCAAAACACAGTGCCGTAGGGATCAGCAGCGTTTGGAAAGTCTGCTTCAAAATACTTTCAGTGGAAAGTAGAAAAGAAGGCATGTTTATTTTCTCTGTTGTGGATGTAAGAGTACCTTACATTCAGTTTAGAAGTGTATTAATGGCAAATGTTCAGACTAACTTCTGTGTTTAAGTGGAAAGTACATGTTTGTGTTTGTGATGAGTTTGACTGGATAGAAATTAATTTGCTTTCTCAGAAAAACATCAAGAGACTGATGCAGAAGAAGGACCAACTGTTCGTCCTGTTGAGATGTCTTATAGTCCACTGCTAATAGAACCGACACATCCCAGCTCTGAGAAACAGGGAGCCACCAAAATGAGAAAAAACAGCGCTACTTCCAGACATTTGGTGGGTGCTTAAATTTGAAATTAATTTAATATTTGTAAGCATGCGTTGAAAACAAAATGAAGGTGTTGTGTTTTCTAAACTTTTTAATTTTTTTTTTCCCTGAGAAGTAAACTCTGGTAAAGTTCTATGCTTAAAGCATCCGTTTTATTGACTGGGATTGTATGCTGTACTAGTATATAAATATATTTCTGTTGTGTGTTTATGCTTGTTATGCCGCAGTAATCGTTTCTCTGGTATATACAAAAATCGCAGTTGCTACAGGAATAGATGTATGGTCGCTGAGTTCGGTACTGCAGTACAAAGCCCAGTTCTGGTCTTTGGTCTATCAGTATCTGCCGTGTAAGTACCTGAGAAGGTCTTGGGGAACTAGCCTAATGGCCTCTGAAATTTATATCTGGAGAGCCTGGAGTTGGACTATAAGGTGCTGTGTGCTGGCTGTAAGTAATATCTGTTTATAGTGTACTACTTGGAGCCTGTTAAATTTGAATAGTACAACTGTGGTGGAGCTGTGTTGTCAAGATCCTTATGAACACCAAAAAATAACCCTCCAATTTTTCCTTGGCAGCCTGTGTCCTGTCCAGCAAAGCAAGCTTTTCTTGCTTTTTTTAAATGTACCTGAGTCAAATGGCTTCCAGACAGTCTGATAAATGGTGTATGGAGCCAGTGGGATTTTTCTTAGGTCTTCTGTTGTGTATCCAGCAACACAGTACTTAAAGAGACATGTTGGTCAACATAATTGTATGGTAGATTACTGTACAATAGAAATGTCAGTCTTACTATCAAACTGATAGTATTACTGTCAACACGTAAGTGTGTACTGAATGTGACTTCAGTGTGTTTAATTTGTTTAGAGTGTGATTCCTTTTTGGAGAAAGGAATTGAGAGAATGCTAGCAAGACTTTTCTGTTTTGTTGCGGTTTGCTTGTTTTCAAATAGGCATTTCTTTCTTAAACCTCCTCTTTCTCCTATTTTGTGTGGAAATTCTATAGCAAGATGCTAATAAAGCTCTTCTGTGAACCCGAAAGGTCTAGGGAGGTGTGAGTGTTTTGTTTGTGTTGTTTTGTTTTTTTAACTGAATGAAGGTTTCCATAGATGTTGTTTCTCAGAGTGGGTAGGAACTGTAAAACAATTTCAGGCAATGGACACCATCCAGAAGTTGGGCGGTAATCTAGGCTGTGTTTGAAGGTCATAACTGTGTACAAAATTATGTTCTAGTTTTCCCACCTCTTTTTTTAACTGGAGAAAGGTACTAAACAGTAAATATTGTTTCAGGTTCCTCTTGATGATGATAATGAAAGCGAACAGTCAAAATCTCTTCAAAGAAGGCGAGTTCTTCCATCCTGGATGTTGGAAACAGATCTGGTTCAGAGGATTTCTGAACCCGTAATGGAAGGAGGTACGTTTGCAGTGTAGTACATGTGTAGTACGTTTGTAGTATATTTATGTGCTTTAATATAATTTTTTAAAAATTATAATGGTGGTGGTACAAAGTATTAATTTGTTATTTCTTTTTCCATGTTCTGTGCCTGGCAGCTAACAGAGACTGACTTCTGTTGTCTCCTTTGTCATCAGTCCTGTGTGCGTGACAGTGCTCTTTCTGATCAGTTTGTTTTCTTTCTGTTCTTTTTTTTTCATGCCAAGCAGTATATTCTCTTTGGACAGCTGAACATCTCGTGTTCTGAAGCCCTTTCCTATAAACTTGCCTATTTTGTTTAGTATGTAAATACTAGGTCGTTTCTGTAGCTTTAATTCCAAGTCTTCTCCACATTTAAGTCACTGAGGTGTTGCCCTTCTAAATTTAGATTCTTCTACTTCCACAGGTTGTAAAGGTGGGTTTTTTTGGGGTAGTGGTGTGTGTCAGTTTTTTAACCGTGACTGAGCCAAACTTGATTTCTTAGTCCAAAGTTTCTTCCTAGGAGGAGCAGTTCATAACAGTATAGTAGCTTCTTGCCTGTATGAGGCTAAAATAGCATTGCATGGCCTCTTGGCCTTCCTGCAAAAGGAAGTTGCTGAACACATGATAAACTTCTCCAGCATATTATATTATATCAGTGGCAACAGCAGCAGAAAACTGTGTTTAGTCGCTATCAATAGGAGACACGAGGGTGCTACATTGGCACAATCACAAGAAAACTTTCTAGCATGTCTGGCTTTGGTCCTGGTTGCTTATAAAGACTTCTAAAGCTGCCATTAGGCATTCTCTGACGAACTTATCACAAGGCATTTATTGCTCTGACTTTTGTTGATGAAACAGGAGGACTAAAAAAATGAGAGAGGGGAAGGTAAATGACTCTGTACACTAACAACATGTCACCAGTGTTTCTGTCTCTCTGCTGAAGGCAGGCCACCCCATCCTGCTTGCCGTTCTGGGCTGAGGTGGTTTAGGTGGTGACTGATGAGCTTCCTTCGTTAGTCGGTCCAAGTGTATGAACTCTGACGTGTGCATGTCCACTCCTCTGCGTCCAACACTTATTCTTTAATACCTCTCTTTCCACCTGCTATTTGTGTTGAGATGATGTAATGGATGAATTTGGCTCATGATGCCTGAGCAAACCTACAGAAGCATTTCATGTAGTGTCTGACCAATTGCTTCTTATCTTCTGTAGTGAGTGCAGTGTCTGGATGGATTGACCTGGGCAGTTGTGGCTTTCAACACCTCTGTCGTATACCATTGGCTACCCTGCCTGTTCCTTTCCTCAAAAGCTAATATTGAGAAAATTACAAGGAGCAGAAGAAACATTACTCCCCCCCACCAAACCTTGACTGTTCTCTGCTAGGTTATTCCCTCGGATGAAAAAAATTGCATAACTGTGTGTGCCAGAGGACTTCCACTGGCTGTGTTGAGTTCTGCACTAGTGTGATTGTTTTCTTATGTTTTGTTTTAGGCTTGTGTGTTGGTGGGGTTTGTTTGGTTGGTTTTCCTGTTGTTGGTTTGTTTTTTCCTCCAAAATACTATAATGTTTCTTAGAGATGTTTGTTTCAAAGACTGAACATTTTGATCACCTAGATGCTGAGATTTGGAGCTGTGTGGGTAAGGGATACCTGTGTGATGTTGAAGGCCTGACCTTGAGGAGCTAGGGATACAGACAAACACTATTGGAGCTGTTTAAACGTTCATTATGTGAGATCATGATTCCAGCTTAAAATGGGCCGCTTTAATAAAACAACCAATCTCTTCTGCAAATCTCCTATTTCCTTAAAATTGTGAAATGGTTTGCATCTTTTTAGGGTGGTACTGGACGGAAAGGTGGAGAATAACGTGAAAAGGCTGCCCTTTTGTTTCTCATCTGTATGTCTTCCTACTGGAAAGGGAACACTGATTTGTTGTTTTGAAGTGAGACAATAATAGCTGGAAAAATTCCTTGCTTCTTACAGATGTCTCTGGGACGTCTGGGTTTTTTGAAGGGGTTTTTGAAGTCTTGCAAAATGTCATCAAGTATCTTCCTTCTGAATGTGTTTTGTAGCAGATGGAGCTATAACAAAACCAGCACAATGGCCCTCCCTGTCTCCCGATTGTATATCCAGCAAACACTACTTCAGTAGAGAGAACTTAAAATGTTCTGAGATATTAAGCTTTCCAGAGGAAGGCACAACATTTGCTGTCATTTTGTCAGTTAGTGGCTGATGAAGTAAGCAACCGTGACATGGCTGACTAGGCACGCAGGCATAACCTGATTTTGCCATGTTCTAATTAATTTGTGTTTCTCTGTATATCTGAAGTGACATTTACATGAAAGATAGGTGGTAAAAGTTGTCCTTGGACATTTGGTTTACTTGATCAGCTCCTACTGTGTAAATGAAATTTTCAGTCATATTGATACAGTCAATCCAGAATATTCTTTGCCACATATTTATTGTTTTCCCTCGTTTCCCCCTCAAGCATCTGTTTTATTCTATTACATGATTTTTACTCCTATATTCGGGAAGTGAAAAATGTGCCGCTGAAGAAGCACATGCACAACTGCTACTATTTCTCATGCTTTTTCCCAGTGTCCTGTTTTGATGAGTGTTAAGATTTCTAATCTGGTCATGATTTCACCACAGAAGTTGCATTCCAAAAGTACCCTTTTATTTTTCTTTGAAGGTAGTAGAGTGAAAGGAGGCCAAGGAAGGGCAGGAAGTGATATGGAGTCTTTAGAAGTAAATGTGCAGCAGAAAAAAAGATCAGCTTCTGAAGAAGCTATAGAGGATTTTGAAGGTGGAGAGCAAGATCAAAAGAAAAGGAGCCATCTTTCCATCCACATCCCTTCGTCTCAGGTAATTTTTTGTCTCGGGGCAGAACCATGGTATTTCAAAAAACGAGAATGTAGTTGGCAATGCCATGTTGAAGGTTGGGTCTACAACACAAATACGTGTTCTACTTGTGCTTTACTGTTTTAAGATTTGTTTTGAAATGCCAGCCTGTTGGACAGCTCGATAACAAGGATCCTGGAAGCCTTCAGACACTTGTTTTCTATGCTTGTCCTGATCTGGAACTTAAGCCCTGAACATTCCGCAGAAATACCAGACTTTCGGCTTTACAGCAAGAAGCTGGAATACATGGGTGAATACTGGTCCTAGGAGTGGCTTGATGTGTGGTTTCTTTTCCTGAGAATTCTTTAGGGATAGGTGATGGTATGATGGTAATGTGTCGCTGGACTTTGCCCAAACTAGTGGCATTCTAGTTGCTGACGTTTTATGGTCAGAAGATTATGGTATGTGGCCTAGCAGCGGCTGTATTTTGAAGAAAGGTAGCAGGGAGTGTGCTTATGTCACTATCTCAAAATGTGAGTCAAAAAAAGGAAAAAGAGAAAGTAATCTGAAATCCAGAATGATCTCTGGCAGTGAGTGAACAGACACTTCAGTCCAGCTGCCCAATGTGTCTGTGTGTCCGTAAAGTACTGTTGCGTTCATAGGCAGTTAAATGCTTACTGATAGCACCCTGCTGATAATGAAAAGGATCATTAGCAAAGGCAAAACATATTCTGGTGATACCGAAGTGAGGCTTTCTCTGGCTTTTCCTTTAAGTGAACAACCTGGAGAGGTGTTTCTCATCTCTAATATTAGAACTGCCTGGATCTATTATAGCATCTGACAAAATACTTAAAATGCTATTATTTAGAATGCTTCATTGGTTTTGACACTGAAAACAGTTGGGGACTTTTGTTTTTTAATTGAATCTTAATGTTAATTGGAATGATCTCCTGATGGAGAGCATGACCTTCAGGGTAGTTCTGATATAACATAGTGGTATATTTTAATCTGAAGAAGTGTTCTGAGTGGTGAGCTCTGTTGTAGGTCAGGTACATTAATACTAGCTGCAGTGTCATTTTCTCTTTGTCAGGTCATAAGGTGAGTGACTACATAATGAATGATTCCATTTTGCAATTTCTAAGTATGAAGCCTTACTTTCTCCTAATAATTTCATAAATCACTTTTCTCTCAAGCATAGTGTAAGAAATTGCTTTCAGAACTTTGCAGAAAAAATAATGGGTTAGTGCAAGCGAAAGTAATAATCAGAGAGAGCTCTAAAAGATTGGAATTTCGATATAAAAACCAAAATCACTCCTGCTGTCATATTTAAGGCAACTGAGAAAATCTGTAGTATGGTAGGAAGTAAAAAGAATCTTAATCCGAAGTGCCAGCAGCCTCCAGATGGCAGTGAGATCACATATACGTTATAATCAGTGTCAATAGTGCCGTTGTCTCTGGTTTTCCTTGATTGCAACCTGTTTTTTCATCATAATAACTGTGAAAGGGTTTAATCTCATTATATACAATACAGGCAATGGATTGAAGTATGTAGTAGAGAAGCCACGAGTGGGAGTGGCAAATTAGAGTAATTTAAGTCCTCATTTGCAAAAGGATTATTTCCTAAGCTGCAGTTTTTTTGCTGAGCCTTATTTTGGGAGTCTTGATAAAAGAGTCATCTGTGTCTCTGAGTTGACATATACTAAATATGCTGCTGTCAGGATCGTTTGGTATTAATGCTGACTTTGCCCTTTCTTAATGACATTGCTGCTCAAATGTATTTGTTTTGGTTAACATTTTGTGAGACTTGCATTGAAAGGAGCAAAATAGGAGGCCACCAGCTGATTTTCAAGCTCTGCCCAACACACCCATGTACACTAAATATACATTTACTGCAGGGGGATCCTAGTAATAAACTGTGGAGAGCAGAGACCTTCAAATAGTTCTATGATGTATCAGAGCAGTCCAGCCTTCTGTATAGGTGCGCTTCCAGGTAACGTCTTGGTTGTTGGGACAATGTTCCTGTTTTGGTTACGTATTCATTTGTTTTCTAAACCACACGTCTCTTATTTTAAGCCTACGTATGTTCCAAAATTTAAAATGCAGTATTTGTCCAAAGTGAAATTGTTGCCTGATGGTATCTACTGACAAACTTGTTTTATGATTTAGAGTCATGACCTGAAGCATTTAAGATTAATTGGGTTGGGATTAAGCTCAAGGTGTGTGTATAATGAATTCCCATGTATCTCTCATGTATACATAAATAAATACATATACCCTACACATTTGTACTTAAGGGATTGAAACTGATCCTTGTGTAGGAATGTGTATGTTCTTCTAGAGTCTACTATATCTTCACATGTATAACCCCCATTCATTTTTCAGGAGCAGTACTTTTAACTGGAAATTAATTTAAGCTAAAGGAATATTTGCGAACTGAGGTGGTAAGAGAGGAGCCTGACACTGGTGTGAGGGAACTGAAACTGAGGACAGGTGCTCTAGTATAATTTTTTCTTTAAATTCTATGTGTGCCTGTGTTTTTAACTTGAACCTTTCATTCAGCAGCTGTATTTAGGAGCTAACTTGAGTTTGGAGTAGAAGATTTTAAAGGCTGGACCAGATATCCCTTCCAACCTGAGCTGTTCTGTGATTTTGAAAACTGGAATGATGAGATGAGACAGTGTTTGACCTTAAAGCTTTTAATTCTGAAGAGCGTAAATTTTCAGGTCCTTCAAAATGTAACCTTGTTCCACAGAATACATCTGGATTTCCTCTTGAGAGTACCATGAGAAACATGGAAGGAAATGGCAAGACTGGAACAAAAAACCCCGGAAGTTCTCTGCAAAGAAGTGATAGGCAGCTGCATAGTAAATGTTCTAAAAGAATAGGTCAGATCTCCAGTAAAACAAGTAGAATTGAGGAACCAGAAAACAAAGAGCAGATTACTGGTTCTGCAAGCCAACAAGCACACGGGGGCAGGACTGCTCAATATTTTGGTGCCCAGGAAGGGATTCTTGAGCCTGATGCAAATCTGGATTACAAGACTGAGATTTCTGATTCAACCAGAAGTGCAGATGCTTCAGAAAGCTCCAAACAGTTCAAGCGTAAGAGGACACCTTGCATGTATGGAACAGGCTGTTACAGGTAAAACAAAATTAAAACCAGCTTAAGTTAGCTTATTATTAAGAAATAATGTATTGGCTGTGGAAGAGAAAACAGTAAAGTTGTTACAAGCTTTGATTGGAAAAATTTTGGGTAAACAAGAGACTAATGAGAAACAAATAGCATAACAAGAATTTTAAAAGTATGAAAGGAGGAGCCAGCATGGCTTCCTAGCTGCAAATATAGCCCAAACAGGGATGAACTACTTCAGCAAATTAAAAGATGAAGTGTTCTAGGAAATAAGAGAAAAACAGTCCATTTTGAAAAGAAAATAAAAAACCTGTGTGTACAGTACATGTAGCAGCAGGGAGAAGAAATGTCTGTGGTTGAAATGCCCAACATAGACCCTGTAGGCTTGTTTTATTGGCACTTTTTTTCACTTGTGTGAAAGATGATTGTATTTATTGAGGTAACTGCATGTTTTGTTATTTGAATAATTAAAATACCTATTAGTTGTCATTTCTTAAATAGTCAGGACTTAATTTTATTATAACTTGGCCGGTTGTGGTGTTTTGTTTTTCTTCTTCATTAGCTTCCACTCCTGCCCTAAAGCCAGAAGAAGGCTTACTTACAAACTCCATGTTAACCATTATCTTCTCAGCTTCTTTGCTAATACAAGTGAAGAACTTTTTCTCTCACTCGTATCCTCTCAGTTCACAGTGAATGATCTGTTGTACAAATCTGTGAGATACAAACGTTTCAGTGAAGTTCCAAAACATTAGTGCTGAGTGCCTGATCTCTGGCTAGTTCTTTTTGCCCAGAAAAGATCTGAAGTGCCATGTGGTGATACATGGAGGGGAAGACACAAATTGGGAGGTGTTCTTAAGGCGAGCAAATGGCCAGTGACCTGGGAACTGCGTTTAGGAGAAGGTTTTGAGATGTAGGTAAATCCATGTACATTGTAAGCAGAAAAGATAAGGGTAATACAGGAAACAGGGAGTCTTGTGGGTTTTTTTTAGAAAAATTTCTTTTGTTTTTTTATTCCTCTTCCCCTGAGGCGCTTGAGCAATGGGAAGAACAGTGAGGTTGTTTAGAAAATAAGCAAGCACAGTAAATAGCTTCTTGTGTATGTTTGCTGTGCCTAATGCTGCAGATAACGCTGTAAATCGAAAGCGTAAAGCTGTTGTGTTAATGAACACATCAGACTTCCAATTTTTGTGTTGCTTTCACATATCTCAATTTTTGCCTTAATGAATATGGTGAAAAAATGTCTTATTAGGCAGTTAAGCTGATCCATGCAACTTGTAGCTTCCTTCAGCTACTTTTAATTTGGTTCAAACAAGTTTTCACCTGCATGGGGGTAAAGCTGATTAATACTCTGATACGCTGAAGGATGTTTAAGAAGGCAAATCTTAATTACGGTAACAAGGAATAAGAAATGTGCATGTGCACATTTCTTCTTGGATGTTTATTCCAAAACACTTGGCAGTGGTACTTTTGGAAAGTATTGCATTATAAGAAAAAATGCTCTGAAATAACACATTCCAAAATCTTATTTTGGAGAAATTTGTAAAGATGAAGTATCAAATCCATCAGTGTTGATCCTCAGGAAACGTTTTAAGACTAAACATGGCTGTTTGCAGCAAAAGAGATATGGTTTGTGGTCTGTCTTAGCATTTGCTTTTAGTACAAGACCACCAAGTAGTCTTTCTGCATGGTGGGATAGCTCTGTTAGAATAAAGCAAGTTGTTCCAGTTACCCATGTTTTTAACAGAACATGTACGTAAGCGTGATATGAACATCCGCTTTGAAGGAACACCTTGGTAGCATATTCAGTTTTCCATTGTGTAGTGTTTTCCTTGAGCAATAACTAGTTTTTAGAGTTGCTGAGGAAGAGGAGCTGCTTTGAGTGCTCTTTTGAGTGCAATGGGTAGCTGGTTTCCCTCCTTCATTACTTTAACTGTACAAAAATTGTCTTCTAGCAAGATGTGCTGTAAGCACCAACATCTTAAATGAGTGCTGCTTTGGTAACTGTAAAATTTCCTTGAAGTTTTCTTCTAGGTAAGGTTTTTTGTTCACGAAACGTAATTAGTGCAATAACTTAATGTTCTAGTCTTTATTTTGTAAACTCCTATTAAGTGATACTTGTCTTCTGGATACGAGTTTGGCACCTTTGATAGGTGCCTAGTAAAACAGCACAAACGGAAAAGATTAAATGTTAGTTCTATTAATTTTATTATATTTCTCTAACACATATCTTAAGCATTTAGGAAATGATTTTGTAACACCTAGGTCAATGTCTTCATTTATTACTGTGAAAGCGCTGCTTTGGAACAATCAAATTCGATGCACACCTCTTGTTCCAGGGTTTCTTCTTGTCATCATCCTTCACATCAGGCTCTCTTTCTGAGGTAGCATGAAGCTTTACCAAATTCAAATAAACTGCTGTTACCACCAGGAGGCAAAGTGCTCTGTGTATGTTATACGTGACTGTATTTGTTGTCAAGGAGCTTACTCTTTGAATAGTCTCGTGTTAGTTTTCCTATCTGCTGCTTGTTTTTCCAAAGTTAGAAGAATAGAGAATCAAAAATAAATCTAAACCCAAACCCCTTTTTCAAGAGCTGCACAGAAGAGGTGTGGTAGACTGGAACTCTAGTCCCTAAAACCATGGCTCACAGTTTTTGTGCACAATTCTCTCCTTTTGCTATCCTGCAATACAGTGCTCTGCTGACTGGGTACGTGTAAATCTTTCCTATAGCTGTCAAAGCAGGACACGCTCAACCAACCTTTGGATTTGTGTGTGCTCTTTGCTCTTTGTTTATGAAAATTAAGTATTTTTTCGTTTCACTTTAAACTTGTAAATCTGGCAGCTGCAAACCTGCATCTGTCTCTTTTTGAGTCCTTTCTTTTAGTATGACCTACAATTTAGAACTTACAAACATCTTGCATGCAGTTGTGGTGTAACTTCAGGCTTGAGTTCTTTTGCTTGGTAATTTGTTACATCTTCACTACCAGTTTCTTTAGTAGCTGAGGAAATAAGCCCTGGAGATGGCAGAGATCTTTGCGTGTGATGATGAAGAGCCGGGGATCCTGACCCAATCAGTTAAACTTACTTTAGAAAAAGCTTTTAAGGTGCTTTTAGTAGCTGCACCAATGAAAAACTGTCTTAAATATTTCGCTGAGCAATATTGAACTTCTGCTTGAGATGACTGCATTGATTTTGAAGAACTTTAGCAGTTTTATTTGCATAATTTTTATTTGCATCATTTTCTGCATCATGAAGTGTGAGTACACAAATTCAGAGCTTCTGTGAAAGTGGCAGTAACTCTCTATGTTTATGAGAAGGCAAATCTTTGATAAAACTTTATTCTTAATAGCCTTTTAATTGGTTAACTTTTCTGTGAGTAAAGCTGAAATGATTTTGATTTGGTGATATGAATAACATTCCTGTGCAGTGAGGTTTTGTTGTGAAACTAATTAACTTCAGTGAGCAACTCGTGGCATAACAGAGGTTGTGCTCTTACATCTCAGATCTCTTGGGCCTATTAAAAATTTTGAAACCAAACCCTTAATGAAAGGAAGAAGCTTTAGAATTTTGCAAGAAGGAAAAATGTTTGCTTAATATAAGCTATGTGCTTTTCTAGTTTGTTTTGCTGGATGTCATTTTAAAACACATAGAAGTGGAATAAGTACAAATTATCCAGATGAAGGTACGATAAAATGTGATGTTTCTCCTAGTCGTGAGCATCTGAAGTAGGACATATATAAGATGCTCACAAGTAATGTATAAATTGAGGAGCAGCATCCACTGGCCAAAAAAATCCTGAAGCCTTGTGGTAAGGAGTGTGCATCATGACCCTTTGTTTCTCTCCTTCCTCCTATACTACTTTATTTATATTATTTTTATTTTTTTTTTTCACTTTTCTCCTCCAATAAGGGCTGTTTGGTGTTGTGCAAGTAGGTTTCAAAGTAAATTTTTGAATGGAAATGGATATCTTTTAAAATACTTTAGGTTCGCTGAATGACAGCTATTAGGCCTTCTTGGTGACTACGATGCTACATATATCTTATTGAAGGAATAAATGTAATAATTATTTCACAGAGCACTAGTATCCTTTTGAGAAGATGAATTGTGTCTCAAATGACTGAAAATTCGTGCTAGTATTGCTAATAAGTTAGCTCTGTGCATTTAGAAAACAAAGCAAGTAGCTTCTAAAATGACTTGGTTTCATCCCATTAATTTTTAAATGGGAAAAGAAGTAGGCAGCCAGCCTGAATTTGGTGTAAGTGACATTTCCCGAGAACTTGTGGGAGAGTAAATGACTGGGAAAAGCAGCCTTGCAATGATTTCTAGTGAAACAGTATTTACTTACCCTTCGGGTTGCCGAAATTAACAGAAAAGACCAGGACAAGAAGTCTGTCGCCTATGTAAATAGGTCCAAGGGACCCTAAGTTTCTGCTCAGTAACTCATTCAAGTTTATCTGCAGCTTGCTTGTTGAGTTTCTTGAGTGAGAGCTACCAGGAAAATGGAGATTTAAAATATTAATACTAAATATTGAATCTTTATTGAGTGCCTAAAAGGAGTCCTGAGTGGCACAGTGCTTAAACTTTTCTTATGGTGGTAGCTCAAATGCTCAAGTTAACACTGGCTGTTCCATGTAAAGTTCGTAAGAGATAATAATGAATGTAAAGCAGAAAATGCCTGTGATCAATGAGGAAGCTGTTATGTGTGTAGCTCACTACATAGATGTTCCTGACTTTGTATTCCTAAATGCAGCTGTAACATGTGTAAATTAAAACAGAAATTACTCTGTAGTTTGAAGTTGCTGTTCCTCTTGCTTGAGGTGAGCAATTCACTTTTATAATTTCCCCAAACACATTGAAGATTATGTACTCCGGGAATTAGCATGGTCAATCGCCAAAGTCTTTTGTGGCTGTCTCTTGGCAAATAATTTATTAAAATATCACACATTTCTTGCTTTTAAATATTATGCTTGGAAAAAAGTGTCTCTAAAAGAAATAATAGAGGGAAAAAATAATTTGCTTTTTGTATCAATATGCTCACTTTGATGTAATGTTTGTGGTGTGTTTTGATCTGTCACATGAATTTCTTCTGAAGTTGCAACCTGGTTTTCTGTGTTCTTTTTAACATCACTTACAGGAGTTTTAGAAATCAAACTCTTCTCTAAGTGATGGTGTTTGTGGCTGCCTTGTCTAGTATGGTGTGTATTCGAACTTCTTCCTTAGAAACACTAGAAGTGTTCTTTTAATTATGTATATATTCACTGCTTGCTCACCTTGGATTCAACTGCATAAGTGTAGTAAAGCAAAAAGTTGTGGATGCTTATAACATGCTCTCATCAGTAGCCTTGCTGTGACCCAACTGCATACAGAGTTGTCACGTCTTATGGTCCAACTTCATGTCATCCTCGTAATTTGATATTTCAAATAAAACACTGTGGTAGCCAAGGCAAACTTGGCAGCGTAATTTATGTCTGGTAGTCTGCTCCATTTGGAATAACATGCTGGCATTTGAAGCATTGAAGTGAATAGACACGTGTGTACAGAACAGCAAATGTAGTTGAGACGTTGCCTGGAGCTAATGTGTGATAAACGGAGGGTGAGGGGCGTCTTCGATACCGCAGTTGTTTGGCTGCCGTGCGTTGGCCCTTCCAACTTGAGCTGAGCCTTCTGTTGCAGTTTCTGTAGCCCTTTGGTAGCTCCGAGGGAGTCACCACTGCGCAAGATTCATGCTATGTGGCTACAACAGGCAATTGTGTGTGTGTTGGAGGTCTGAAACTTGAAGCTGATACAAACAGGAAAAATCCTGTTTTAACTTCTTTTGCAGCATGTGCTGAGATGAAACTTTCCTTCTGTTATCCTCAAAGTAGCTCTTACATTCTGCATAATGTTAAATATTAAAAGTTCCTCTTTATGTAACCACAGAAAAATAAGTTGTCACTGATTCAGTAACGCCTTTCTTTTCTCCACTTCTTGTGTTTAAGTGGAACAGTCAGTTCTCGATACATATTTGTCTTTTGCAGGAAGAATCCCATTCACTTTCAGCAGTTCAGTCACCCTAATGATGATGACTATCATGAAACAGAGACCGTAACTCAGGATAACGATGATAACCGGCCTGAATGTCCATATGGAACGGCTTGTTACAGGTAAGAAAGATGGTACAACATGGCTTTTCTTGTTTTACAGTTTAAGAATGTTCTCCTTTGGAGTTACAAAATGACAGTAGAATGATGAGTAATTCTTGATGTTAAATCTTGAGTGTAACCTGTCATTATAGCTCTCTCTAAAGTCTTAGTGCCTTCTGAAATTTGCCGTGGACAAACTGCCTTCAAAAAACATTTTTAGATGCTGTTCTTGATATGTAACTTTTAGTTTAAATTTTGATAAAGCATTTGTTGAGGTTTTGTACAAAAACTCTATTTTAATCAGTATTTCACTTGTTAGAAAGCATAATTTAAGTAACAGCAATAAAATCCAGTTTATGGCTGACTGCGGTTTCTTTTAAGCACTGTTGATTTTCTTAAAAAGATTATTTTATTCCAGTTTGATTCTCAGCATTTAGGTTTTCCACTTTTATTTAGCAGAGCTTAATGACTGCTGCGTAATTTACACAATGGACAAAAGGATATATTTTGATGCAAAGGCACTCAGAGGGGGCATATTGAAACTAATGGCTGCTGTTAATAAAGATTTGCCTGAGCAGAAACATTTTCTCCTCTTTCTTGGAAAGTGGGGGGGATCCTAATTGAGTGTAGCTTGTAAGAAAAAGCAATGTTATATTCTGCTAATGCAGAACTGTTTCTTTTCTGGAAAACATCTAGAAGATGAATTTCTCATCTCAGGACTAGAAAATTGGGGTTATATCAGTAATTACATTTCCAATATACTTTTCAGGAGTACAACGGATGCTTTGACAAAACCAAAACTGTCTCTCCTTCCCAATAAGACAAACCTCTGTGCTGTGTTAGCTGATCATTTCTTAGTCTGTGTTTCATTCTTTGGGGGTAGAGGAAAGGAGTCATCCACAAAGCAATGATAATTCTTTCAGCAGAGCAACAGATGTAATTTGAAGGGTTTTCTTGTTGTTTTTGTTGTCTTTACCTCTTTGTGAGTACTGAAGGGAGCATAATTGAATGATCTAAATGGGATCAAATAGTCTGATGCTGATGATAATGGTAAAACAGTGAAGTAGGTGATTGTGTTTGTTTCAGTACAGTTTATTTAATAGAAAGCTGTACATCCTTTTTTTATTCAGATAACTATTACTTCTAATGCACATGCAATGTACTTTGGAATAGCAGTAGCTCTAGAAGTGTAAATCAACTTGAAGTGTGTGAATTCGTCACAAGTTGACATAAAAATAAGATTTTTGTACTGAAGAGTAACTGTGTTCTGTTTTTAAAGAATAAGAAAACATGAATAAGCAAGTAGTTTAGCTTTCAGAGCAAAGATATTTTCTAAAATATACAAAAAACTTCTGCCATTGCAGAAATTCATCTCAAGTTTCAAGCCGTGTTACATGGTATGTCATTCTTAACTAGTGGGATTTAATTGTTGCTTATTTTCAGAAGCAAAAATTAAGACAACTGAACTGGCTTTCTTCCAGAGTTATAGAAATTTTTAATTTTTTTTTGCACAAAAATAAACGGAGTTGAAACTATTTTAACATGCAGCCCTGAGAAAAGCATCTTGTACTTGTAACGTGACAGTTTAGCACCATGTAAGTTGGACCAAGTTAAAACATTAGAGCAGCGTTGGATAACTAGGGGTGGGGTGATAAATGAGTGCATTAATGACCTGGATCACAGCATGAATGAGGGGAACATGTATTGCAGGTCCAAGAGTAAGTTGACTTGAAATTTTTCTTTGATTGCTTTGATGTGGTTTTTTTAATAGAAGACGTACACACTTGTAAATGGAATTTGCTGGATTGCAGCAGCGTACTGCAGAAATGAGTAATCTCTGAAGAATCCTTCTGTGGCCTCTCCCTGTGATCCTTTGAGACAAGCAGTTCTTTCCAAATTCTTTAATTTTCACAAACGACTTCCTTTGTACCCTGATGTTTCAGAATATAGAAGCTATGCCTGGATGGCTCAGACCTGTGCTTGCCTTGTACTTAATGCACCAGAAGTTATGTTCTGGTGTTATTTGTAAGGAGACTAAGTAACTGGATCAGTTCTTAGTATGCTGAACAAATGCATCTTTAGAAACTACCTCATCCCTTCTCTTGGTTTTGATCAACCATCTTTTTTTAATGCTGAAACAAGAGAAATTCTTATTTAATGTGAATTTTTTCAACCCTACATTCTGTGAGCTGAGGCACTGCAGTAAGGCACTGGTCACAGAATTTTATTTTAAAAATAAATGAAAATTATCCACAAAATACCATGGACTTCTGGGTTTATTAAGTGTGGAACAATGTGTCAAATCCAGCTTTTACTCTTTTCTTCTTTTCAGGAAGAATCCGCAGCACAAGCTGGAATACAAGCACAGTGCCCCTCCAGGTAAGGCAAATTGTTCAAGATAGCTCAAAGCGGGCAGGGGAGGAACCCAAAACCCCAGGAACAGATACAGAAAATTTGGACTAAAATGCTTTCAGCTACTCTGAGTGAAAAAAACCTGCATTTGCAGCTTATTTTGTGTTGACCTGCACCCTTATTCTTCTTAAGTATGCAGTCTCGCCCTTGTCTGGGATGAGGAAGGTCGCTTGACCACTGCAAACTTGCACTCATTTTTTCAAATGTTTTTCAGCTGAAGTGACACACAATTAATGTGTTTTTTTGCTTTATATCTTGCATATTGACAAAAATGCTGCATGGCAAATGGATATTTTAATGAGTTTAATAGGTTTGATTGAAAACTATTCATGGTACAGTGTGACATTACTGGTTCTCTGTATTCTACTTCCCCCATTCAGACCTGGATTATTACAGTGGAAACAGGGAATATATTTAGGTGTTACTGAAGTATTTCTCAACATTTCAAGTGGATACTGCAGGAAATTATTTCTGTAGTTTTGGGGCGTAGCGGGAATGTAATTAAAACAGAATCTGAGTTTCTATTCTGGAATTTTCTGGTCTTTCATATTCCAGTAACTAATCTTGTTGAAAAACACAGGGGAATGTACTGTTTACATTTTGTCTGTTCTTCAAGAATCCAAAGAAATACTTGGTATTTTTTGTGCTTTTTCTTGATTATTGGGCTTGGAGATTTCTTCCACTTGAAATCCCAATGCAGTAGACCATACTTAAGAATAGAACAGTTTTGGAAATGTAATGATAAGGTGTTTTACTTTAAAGAATCAGGATTATGACATCATTAAGGAGAAATTGCATTTATGGAAACAATAGTGTAAAATATTTAAATGCTTTCAAATACTTTTCTACATAAAATAAACCCAAACAGTATTTATGATGCTTGTCTACGGATGGCAGGGTTCATAAATGTAAGAACTGTTCATCTGGGTAATCTCTCAGGAGTCATTCAGTACAAAAAAAGGAAAGGATTTTTTGGGCAGCAGGGTAGTTTTTATACTTGTACATACATCATGGTCATTACAGCTTTTATGTTAATAGGTCAGTCTTCTGTTGTAGCAACCTCTATGACTAACCCTTCTGTGGGGTTGTACTCTGTCCTGACTAATAACTTTCCTTTCTTTAGAAACTGGAAGAAGAACCCGGCACCAAACTTCAAAGAATGGTGAGTATGTTCTAATGTTATGAATGGGCACATCAGCATGGGACGCAACCGATCTGCTTTGGTTTTTTGGGCATTTAATAGTGCTGAAGATGCTTGTTAATACTCACCTGAGGAGAAAGTAGTTGTTACTTTAGTAAAACCCTGCTTACTTTTTTACAAGTAATAGTGCTGAAATGGAATTTGTGCCAGGCTTCCTGGACGAGCATTCCTGTACTTCCCTGGAAGCAAACAAGAAAACAAACAAATGTTTTAAGGAGAGACACGTGGCTAAATTGATTCTTCCTTCCACAGGGGTCATAATAGGATGAAAGGAATCCAATATTTCATCTACAACTAGTTAAGGTTGCCCTGTAAAGATTGATTGCTCTTGAAACATTGAGAAATCCCTTCTGCGTTGCATTGACCTTTAAATAACTTTCAAGTGATATCTGTGCATGTGCTGATGTGCTTTTCTTATACTTACTATGAGGAATCGATGTTTCAGGTAAGGTACTGGCTTCTTGTTAGGACTGAAGTGTAGAAGAAGGTTAATGCCTTTGAGTTGAGGGCAGGTCTTGCTGTAAACTCTGCATGTATCTTTCTTTCTTTACTTTCTAGTCATCAGTGAGGATTATATAGTAGCACAGGCAAGCTGTAGTCTCTCTTGATACCATAAATTGTACGTTTACCAGTGGAGCACCTGGCTTGCTTTGCTGCTGCCAACAATGTTAACTTAGGTGTTGCAGGTGCATAAAGTTCAGTTTTAAATGTACTTTAGATCTGTTTCTAGGCTGCTTCTGTCTCAGCTTCCTAATATGAAGCTTCCTATTCTTTCTAAAATAATTTAAAATGAGCTTTAAAGAGTGGTTTGAAAGTTTGTTAATAGGCTGTCTTCACTTTCACTGGCATGAGAAAGGTGTGAGGATGTGGAACTGCTGCATCCCAAGTGTGAACTGATTTGTCTTCCTTGAGATCACCAAGGTGTGGCTGGGCATTTCCTAAATAAATGCTCAAAATAGAGACATCTGCCTTCTGGAGAAAACAAATAAAAGTGCAAATAGGTGTAGTTAGTTTTCTAGGCAATGTATTTTGTCCTCCATTTCTTTTGTGGGTGGATGCAAGAAGTTGCTTTTATACTTTCAACTGAGAAATTTCTTTCCTGTCCCTTATTTCCTTATCCTGAATGCGTGCAGTAGCATATGCTGAGGCATATTTGTTACCTGTCTGTTTTGCTTCATGATGCAAGTACCAGCCCCATCTTAGTCACTCTCCCCTTTCTTGAAATGTGTATTACAACGCGGCGAGGATAGTTAACAGCACTGTAAGAGCGGTGAGGGGTTAGGATTTCATAATGAAGTAAGCTGGACTGTATGCATGTCTAAACTGCCTCTCGCTCTACGTCTGTATCTTGAGGGCTTTACATTGTAGCTGTGTCTTTCTTAAGAACGCCTTCCTTACCCGAACAGTAGATGATGTGTGTACAGTTCATGACAGGTGGCCAGCGAAGTGTGACTATGGATGGAAAAGTGCTGCTCTTGTAAGCGTGTAAAACTTTTAACATGGAAATGAAATTCAGTGTCTTAAATTCAACTCCTCTTACTAAGTATGAACCAGCAAGGAATTGATATTCTGTGCACAGGGGAAAGGAAGGGAATTCATTAATTAAAGTGCTGTTCGTATTTGCTCTTTTCTTTTTTTTAATGTCTTGTTGACTGGCTTGCTTAGCTCTCTTGAGGGCAAAGCTTGTGAAAGGTTGGGCTCAGCTTGTTCACATCCGAGGCCATTGTACCAAGCCATGTAAGGTCACACAGACAGACAGGGCTCCATTAACCTTTCTTTCGTGCTGTTTGCCATGACTGCACCATTAAGCACAGCAGGATTCATTTCCATACAAGTGTATTTAAACTCCACCAGCCAAGGAAAGAAGGGTACTGCCTACGTGACATTTGACATTTTTGGTTTTTAACATCCTTAGTCTAATTGCTACCAGAGGGATTGCAAGTTGTCTGTAGAGAATGTGGTCTATGTTCTGAGAAATAATCTAAGGCTAATATCTGGGGGAATAGTTGTAAGGGAGGAAACAAAACAAAACCACACACACATGCACAAAAAAAGCCCCAAACAAACCCAAACCAACAAACCAGAAGAAAACAGAGTTATGCTGTCATTAAGTTGTGACTCCTGAATGATCTCGCTACGTTGTTTCTGCCTAGATGACTGATCTGCTGTGGCTGTGGAGTATGCAGGATTCTTCTACACACCCTTCATAGGTTTTCTAGCAAGCTGACCAGCTCACTTCCAAATACAACTCTTTGAAAGGGGTGGTCAGCAAGCTTTTTCTTCCCATACGAAGCAGATAATTTCAGAGAAAGTTTCAGTGTCATCTTGATAAATATGGTGCCAGGGAAAAGGCAGAATTGTGCTTAATGAGCAGCTTTAGGGGCTGTGGGGCTGAATTAAACCATAGTGGAAAGAGGTGAAGTGTGAAGACATCAAAGGAAGTGCATCATTCACTGCTGAAATCTAGAAGCTTTGATGTACGGAGAGGAAAAATGTAGTATGCTCCTCTTAAATTGGTAGGGAAACAAACAAACAAACCCAACAAACCAACACCCCAGACTCAAACAAACCATTTTGATAGAATTAATCAGTATTTTGCCAGAATTCCTCCTTCTGTTGTAAAATACCACCCACAGTGCTGTGAAAGTGAGGAAGAGCTTTTCTTTGATAAGCAATTCTTGAGCTTACTATTGTTGTAAGCTGAGAAGAGAGATTTTGTTCTTATTGGAGTTAACCTCTTTGTTTTGACCTCTCCCCTCCAAGACATAATTCATTCTGCAGGACCATAGTCTATGATTCTTGTAAGAAATTCTTCTGGTACTGGTAAACACAGACGTGATTAATTTCCTCTGAAGTCTGGTAAACAATAAACTAGCAAGCATAATAGTGGATTCCAGCTCAAACTGGCTGTTGGCATTTTCAGGATTTTCTTCTAGGTGGTTCTTCAAAGAATATGGATTGCTAGCCGTAGGATTTTTCTCAGTTATATTATTGGCTGTGTCACATATGGCTGACGTTATTCTAGGAGGTCATTCAGTGCCTCTGTAGCACAATTCATCCATAAAATCGTGTATCTTTGAGAAACTTGACTAATGCTGTAAATGCTTTTGACTATCTTGGGTGGGAGTTGCTACAGAGTATAAAATGTTAATCGGACCATAATATAATTCTGGAATAGTAACATTCCCACTAGTAGAAAAATATACCTGACAGAGGATGTGATCTAACTACACAAGGTACTTGTGTTTTCATTTGTTCACCACACACAGAGTTTGAGTGCCTGGGGCTCTGACCTGAGGTTGCAAGAGGCTGCTGAGAAACCCTTGTGGTTAATACAAATGTTAATGATTTGGACTGGGGTCTGTAGCTGGGGAAAAAAAAAGAAAGTGTGTTTATAGTTTCATATGAAGGATGATGACAAGAATTGCTCAACAGATAACCTGTCAATGATCTCATGTAGATAATTTATCCCTAGATGAGATAAGAAGGCAAAAGTTGGAGGCTGGGAAGAAGAGGAATGATCATGGTTTTACTCAGAGGTATGACTTAAGGGCAGAATAACACAATTGGAATATTAACAGTGTAGCTGGTTAGGAATTATGGACAGGTAGGAAAAAAAGGAGACAAAGTGACCTTGTAGAACAGGGGTTGCACACATCTACCAAAATCAGGAAGCAGTGGAAATAAACTTGTTGAAGATTCACAGCTGCTGATAAATAAAAGGAGAAGACAGTGCTGCCATGGCAGCAGCTTTGTATAGACACTACCAAGTCAATTAGATAAGGCTTCTTCAAATAGCAGAATTATCTGGCCTCTGGGACTTTGTTTAAATGTGCCAACATATTCAAGCAATTAAAAGAATACTGCAAAACAAGCTGTCTTAAAAGTTTAGGAACATGCTGGAACAGCATCTGTTTGTCGTCAATAGAGCTTTCTTAGTCTGTGTTTCCTGCCAGTACAGAGTATTGTGAAATACTACGAAGGCAGAAGGCATTTTGATCACAAAATGAAAGTTGTGAAGAAGATGGATGGACAGCAGATTAGAAGGCAACACAATGGAATAGACTGAACTGGCAAACAGGCTGCACCCAGCTCCGGAGAGAAGCGTTTGTCATGGCCTTAACCGGTGTTCAGAAAGGAAGAACAGACCCTCCAGCGTGGATCCAAGTTGAGAACGTAGGAGGCGAGTGATCTAGCAGATTCCCTTCTAGCACCTGAGGCTTGGGAAGGGAGTGAATGAGGATTAAAAGCCATGTCAGATGGCAAGGGTTATGAGTGCAAAATAGCCCTGAGAAAGTATGTATGAATGAAGGCATAAAATGTAGGGTCAAAAGAGCTGCATAGCAATAGCTAGAGGCTAAATGGCAAGAGAGATGAATTGTTTAGGTATAGAAATAGCAGGAAGACGACTGGGAAAATTGTGTGTGCCACTACTCAAGGAAAGAGGAGTTATCACAAAACATCTGATATTGTCATCTTCTGATATCAAAACACATTATCAGAAGAGGCCTGATACTGTTTTTCCGAGCACTGGAAGAAAAGTCAGTAAGGAAAACGTTCGAAGTAATCAGACTGGTAAGTGCTGAAGTAAGTGTCAGAGATGGCACAACTTTTCATGGAAGTCTTGAAAATCAAAATAGCCCTGGGTAGAGTGCTTTAATTGTTCCTCTCTCCTCATGAGGAGAGGGGCTAACTAGAATGTCTTTGGAAAGTCTCTTTCGTTCTTTCTGTATTTATGATTCCTGAATGTCTGACATTTTTGTCCCTACAGGAAAAAGGGCTGTCAAGAAAGCTGGCGATGATGATGACCCAAATGAATATGATCTTAATGACAGCTTTATAGACGATGAGGAAGAGGAGGAGTGCGAACCTACTGATGAAGACTCTGACTGGGAACCAAGTTCAGACGACCAGGATAACTAAGATGTTGAAATGATTTTGCAAGAGGCACATACATTGTTAAGACCAAAAAGTAGCTGCACAGAACAACCTTACCAACGTCCGATCTGTTAGTGTTAAAACATGGGTGCGCAAGGAGAGGAATTGCTTTGAAAATTCTTTTTTTTGCCAGTGATGGAGGCACTACAGGAAGATTTTAATGGGAACAAGAGGATTCAGCAATGCCTTTCTTGTCCTCATGTATTATTTTGGTGGGTTTTGTTTTATTAAGTGGTGGAGCCAGAGGACTGAGCTCTCAAAGTGTTGTGGAGTTTGTTTGTTTGGTTTGGTTGGTTGTTTTTTTGTTTGTTGGGTTATTTTACCTCATCTATTTCTTTTGCAATGCTGTTAGTGTCTCTCAGTTTCAAATACAGTTTTAAAGGTTATTAGTACTGTGTTTTCCTGTGCTTTAAATAAATATTGGCATTAGGAAAGTCCTTTGTTTTGTTGAAACGCAACATAAACAGCAGTATCATGGACTAATTCTTGGCCATCACTGGGAATGTCTAAACCATTTTTTTTAATGTTCTTTTGAGTTAATGCAGTTTCAAACTTCATCAGTCTGCCACTAGCTTTTCTTTAGGCATCATTTATTTGATACTCTCGTGATGTACAGTAGCTAAATACAGGTTGTCTAAATCACTTAAATCTCCATGTGTTGCACCACGGATTGTCTCAACAACAGTTATGGTTTATTTGCTCTAATTACAGTAGTACCTTTTTCCATACATGCACATCACTGGAATTGTGTCCAGTTCACAACAAAGCTGTAGTCTTGATGACTTTATTTTTGCACAATTAAACTTGTAACACACTGGGGAAAAAACTTGTAACCGTGTCTCTGTGATTTCTGAAGACTTTGTTGGAAGATCTTCAGTGTGTCCACAACATTCCTGACTTTTCAAGAAGGTTAAGAAGTTTTAGTATGTTTGCAAGCAGGTGATTGGAGCCACATGAATTTGGCACTATTTTTTGGACACAGTTCTGAAATTTAGCAAGGGAAGAATTCTTGTGTGGCTGTGGCTCCCCTGTGAATATCTGCCCAATTGTGGTTGAAAATAGACGTTCAAATCCACTCAAGCTGGTCAGTTGAGTAGCAAAATGTTTTCTGCTTAAAGGAAAACAGCCGTTGCTGCAACCTGGCACTGGGCTGCTTTTGGATGCAGGATCCTCTTTTGCCGATTGTGCATCAGACTCTTCTCCTAGAAACTGTAGATGCTGAAAATATAAACATTCTCAATGGGCAACTGTTCCAAATTTGGAGAACATCAGCTTCTCTTGGGCCATACTTACTGTTTGCCAAAGCTTTTTCATACAGAGAGAATCTAGTAGTGTTTTTTAGTGTCTGATGATTTCTGTGACCATGACGTGGCATTCTGTATTAGAGCATTATTTTGGGCATGGCTCTTTAAGCTACTAGCCTTTACTTCAAAAGTAGAAATAGCTTTTTATCACTGAAGACTCTCAGATGTGTAATCACAAAAGCAAATTTAGAAATAATTCTTGGTTTTGCATGATAGATTAAGTTTCATTACTGATATCAGGACTGGAAAAAAAAAAAAGTGTGACCAAAGCAGCACATTGGGAAAGTCAAAGCCATAAACAAACTGCTCTATACTGGTAGACTGAAGTTATCTCTATTTAAGTGTATTTTCCTGTTTCTGTATTATTTCCTTAACAGCAGGGTATACTTTTAACCTTCTGGAGGGATGAGCTGGTAACTAGGATATTGGAATATTGATCAAAACTACTCTGTTTGAGGCACAGATGAGACCAGACACTCTGCAGACCCTTAAATGTCAAGTTATGCAATATTTTTTCAGTAAGTCAGGAATGCACAACAACTGAGTGGGCTGAGTCAAGATAGTCCCATGATTGGATTAGTTCAGGCTATAGTTTATATATATTAGTGAAATAATAAAAGGCATGTTCTGACCATTTATGTCAATTGCCTCCACAAGGTAGAGTATAACACCTCACCCTGTAGTCTCTGCATCGTGTTACCCTGTAATATATGCTTATTAGCACTAAATAAAATAGACTGGTGAAATCTTTTCCACCTAGAAAAAAATCATAGAATAATTTTGGTTGGAAAAGACATTTAAGAATGTTGAGTCCAATTGTTAACCCAGCACTGCCAAGCCCACCTCTAGCCCATGTCCCTAAGAACCTTGTCTAAATGCCTTTTAAACCCCTCCAGGGATGGTGATTCCACCACTGCCCTGGGCAGCCTGTTCCAGGGCCTCACAACCCTTTCCATGAAGAAATTTTTCCTATTATCCAATCTAAACCTTCCCTGGTGCAACTTGAGGCCCTTTCCTTTTGTCTTCTCTCTTGCTACTTGGGAGAAGAGATCAACCCCCTCCATGCTACAACCTCCTTTCAGGTAGTTGTAGACAGCAATAAGGTCTCCCCTCAGCCTCCTTTTCTCCAGGCTGAACAGCCCCAGGTCCCTCAGCCGCTCCTCATCACACTTGTGCTCCAGACTCCTCACCAGCCAGGTCTGACCGTCGGGGCCGGGCAGGACTTGCCGTTTCTGCCCGTCCTGTCAGGCTTTGCCCCTGTGTCGGGCTTTGTCTCTCCCTCCCTGTCCCCGCCCCTGTCCGGTTACCGCCGAGCGCTCCCGCCGCTGCTCCCGCCCCTCCCGCCAGCGGCGGCTGCACGCGCGGCTTCGGGCGGTAACTGCCGGCGCGAGGCGAGCGGGACGTTGGCACCAACGGTCGCAACCGCGAGGCGCTGCCTGAGGAGCTGCCAGAGGCACGAGCGGCCATGAGGGGAAAGAGGAGGAGAAAGGCGTTTTCGGGATGACGTCCCGAATCAGACACCTTGTTCTGAGGTACTGATGAGGGGTGAAAGCCGCTTTCCTCCGGAGCCTGTGCCCGGCCCTGCCCTGCGCTCCAGAGTGTGGAAATGGGCGGCACACCAGGGGTTTGAAGCGTGAGGTCCCAGCAGTTCAGAAGCTCAGGTGCTGCCGGTTTTCACGGTCAGAAGAGGTCATTACAGACCCCCCCATGGCATTTGGAAACCTTGGCATCTGGAATATTGTGTCCAGTTCTGGGCCCCTCAGTTCCAGAATGAGAGGCAACTGCTGGAGAGAGTCTGGCGCAGGACAACAAAGGTGATTAAGGGAGTGGAGCATCTCCCTTATGAGGAAAGTCTGAGGGAACTGGGTTTCTTTAGCTTGGAGAAGAGGAGACTGAGGGGTGACCTCATTAATGTTTACAGATATATAAAGGGTGAGTGTCACAAGGATGGAGCCAGGCTCTTATCGGTGACAACCAATGATAAGACAAGGGGCAATGAGTATAAACTGGAACACAGGAGGTTCTATTTAAATTTGAGAAGAAACTTCTTCTCAGTGAGGGTGACGGACACTGGAACAGGCTGCCCAGGGAGGTTGTGGAGTCTCCTTCTCTGGAGATACTCAAAACCCGCCTGGACACCTTCCTGTGTAACCTCATCTGGGTGTTCCTGCTCTAGCAGGGGGATTGGACTGGATGAGCTTTCAAGGTCCCTTCCAGTCCCTGACATTCTGTGATTCTGTTATTCTGTGAATGGGCACATTAGAAGGTTCATAAACATATTCAAAACCTGTTCTTCAGACAGAATTATTTGTGTGCAATAAATGAAACCTGGCCTATGCGCTGAGCTACATCTGGTGGGAGTTGGGGCAGAAACCAGCCAAAGGCTTTGTGCTCATTAAGCTCTAATCTTCCTGTGCTGGACATGGGGAGAAGGGTACGTAAATCACCCCCAAGCCAGGCAGGAGCTGCCTGAGCAGGCTTAGTTCTGGCATTGCCCAGCCTAGTGGTGCTTGACTGAAAAGTTAGTGTGGAGCCACCTTTCCAGAGCAGTGTCACAAATGTGCCTTTGCTCATGACGTGAGTGCCTGTTGTTCTTCCATCCCTGCTGCTTGCAGGGGGAGGAGGGGACTCGCTTTCAGAGGGCCTTCCCTGCTCTTATACGTTTGAAGGTCTTGTAGGGTGTAGTCTAAAGTGCATTGCCTTGCTCATTGCTTTAGCTCGAAGTACCCATTTGCAGAATTTGCTGTATTCTGGTGTTTGGCACCCCAGAAGGCCCTTCTTGGAGGCTTTCTCCATGCTGCATCACTCTTCTTTGAGTAATTTGTTGTACCCTCCTGGAGGAGGACTCCACTGCTGGGCTTTTTTGGAGTACTTCAGCATTCGCCTCTTTCGGAGTGCTACACGCCCATGTTTTATTGTTGTGCCTCAATGCGCTTCTTGTAATATGTACTTTCCCTGTGTTACCTGCTACATTTTTTCTGCTGGAACCAGCAGATGAGCAGGTGGATGAGTTCACATTGGAGTTTTGATGTTCCTCCGTGGTCTTCTGTGCTCAGGAATGTCTTTTTCTGGGGAATGTTACCATCTTTGTGTCTTCCGTCAGTTTTACCAGGTCCTGGTTTTGAGGGAGGCGACTTTGTGCTTTGAGCAACTTTGTGCTCAATGTTGATTTTTAATATTCATGATTATTTTGGTGGTTTCATGTCAGGTTTTGTCACTCATTTTCTTGTTCTGGATGGTATTAGGAAGGTCACTTTGGAATCTACAGTGTTCCCTGTCCTGTTGGTGGTTTTGGGGCTTTTACTGCCCACATGTTTTAGGGTAGAGTCTGTAGAACAGGATCCTAACAGGGTGCTGAGAGAACAGGAGCTCTGTTGAGTTCGGTAGTGACTGACTTGTCTCAATTCTGCTTTATTCTGCTCAGTAGTATGTTTTGGTTTTGTTTGTTTTGTTGTTGTTGTTGTTTTCTTTCAGCACAGATGATATTGAGTGTTTGGAAGAGGGTAGGCCAAGCGCCCAGTGAGGTGCACAGCCCTGCTGACACAGGGATTGAGGGAGAATACAGACACCAGAAGTGTTGCATAAGTGCCCAGGTACCTGAGAGACAAGAGCTGAAGCATCTGTTGCTACTTGTTGGAAGCATGGGAATTGTGGAAATATCTGCATGTCCCTGTCCCCAGGCTGGTGAAGTTGTCAGGACCATGCAATCAGTGTGTGATGCTGTGCTGCAGAGGCAGCAGCTGGAGGGTGCTGTTGCCACAGGAAAGGCTGCCAGGCTGAAAGAAGGAGTGCAGTTGAGTCTGGGCTCCTGAGTGAGTGACTCGGTCCTCACGAAAGTTTCATGTCCTGGCTATTGTGACCCACTCTGGTCTGGGCTTGTGCAGGTCATTCTTCTTTGGTAGAGGGACAATAGCTGGAGTTTCTTTTCCTACTATTGCTTTATTAAAATGCATACTTTATTTTCCCAGTGCCCATTGCTGAGAATAACTTCTTTTTCTTCTCTTTATTTTTTCTTAGCTGTTTGGGATCTCCATTTTAATTTCCAGTTACACATGTTTTTCTGTTTTTCAGAGGGCCAGTGTGAAGGAGCTGGGACTGGATTTTACCTTTAGTTATCCCTGGAGGAGCTGCTACAGAAGGAAGCAAGCCTGTGGTTTAGGGAGCTGTGCCACAGGAGGACAGCTGAGCAGGAATCCAGCGTGATAGCACCACATTTTTGCTTTTTGCAATAAAAGGTGGAGCAAGCCACAACTGAGCCCCAGTGGCATATGATTTTTTCACTGTATGGTTATCCAAACCCTACTAACAGCTCTCGGGAAGATGCCTCACTTCCACCCACTCCTCATCCTTGATGCATCCCCCAGCTCCTGCATGGCAAAATGCTCATTGCTGCTGTGCCTCTGAAACTAATAGTGGGCAGCTGGCAGCTGTGGAGGTCTCACTGCAGTTTTTACTGTGGTCCAGTGGGTAAGAGCTTGTGCTGGAAGTGGGTGCTGGTCCACAACAGATGTTGCCTTCCTCCTAGCTTGCGCTTTTATTTCTCAATTTAAGCGTGACTCTTGCAAGCAGAGCTCGAGGTAGGTGCAGTTCATGTTCAATTCCCTCACTAAATGTTGCCATTCAATGTAAGTGAGAAAGCTTCTGCACGGAGGGTCTGGGCAGGAGGCAGCAGGGTAGTCCCCACCTGACAGGGAGCACCCATCTCTGGAGTACCCACTGAGACCCACGCTCCCTAGCCCGAGTTGTGTGCATACAAAAAAGCCTTTCTGTTCTTTTTTCCCTGCATAACTCACGTAAGGTACAGGGAGTGTGGGGTCTGGCCCCTTCCCTCGGCTGCTCTGGTTGATCCATGGCCTACCTGCTCCCCCCCGCCTGAGGGAGCCACTCAGGTCAGGGCCTGTCCGTGCTGCACACTTCTACACTTGAGAGTTTTTAAGTGACTTTAAGAGTCTTTTAAATTCTTCGTTTAAGTGCAGTTATGGGTGGCAGGCAGGCCCTGGCCGATGGAAGGGGCCATACTCTGTCACTCTGTAGATGAAATGAGTTCTGTGGGGACACAAAAGCTCCATGGGGTTTCAGTCCCCATGCAAGGCCCTTGGGCTCGCTGTCCTGGGCCCCTGGTTGCTGGAGGTCAGCTTAGGAGCAGGCATTGGTCCCTGAAAGTGAAGCCTGTGACCAGTTTGGGGGTTGGTGCAGGTACAGGCTAGGGGCGATGTGATTACTTGGCTGCTCTGACCAGGATCAGGGGACCGCTGCCCTTCCTCAGTGGGATACTTTGTTTTCTCAAGATGCTGCTCACAAGAAATGCAGTTGAGGGCAAAGCACAATTTTTCCTGATGCCCTATCTGGTGGTTCAGGCTGAAACACTGCTTTGCTGCTGGGAAAACCTCAATATGTCAAAATAACTGCAATGTTGTGGATCTCGAAAGCTAAATCTGCAATAGGACTTGTTGCAGCTACTGCTTTACCTTCACATGGACGGGGGTGTAGTGATGGCTGAGAACACTAGGCAGGCTGGATCAGAAGAGTTGTCTTGGAGCTCTCAAAGTGATATCCAGAATTTTAAGGCAATTTTTTCCCCAATTTTTGCTTGGTACTATATTGCTTGGTGGGTTTGTTGTTGTTGTTGTTGTTTAATTTTTGTTTGTTTGTGGTTTTTTGATTGTTTGGGTTTTTTTGGTAATAAGTCAGCCTGGGGTGGATTTCCAGGTGTGGAAAGTTGTCAGTTGTTTCGCCTTATTGCACAAAGAAAACTAATAGATAGAAGGAGTATCAGGACACTCTAATAACAGGTAGTATTGCTAGCTAATCCCCAGTAACTAGTACAGGTTTCAGGAGATAAATATGGGTGCATAGTTTTAGAAGAAACTGTGAGGTATCAGGAGAAAATACAAGATCAAGCCTCTTGATGATGAAGTACTGCAACTCCCAGATCTTTAAATTTCATTGCCAAGCTGGGAAACAGATGGATTTAGTTCTTATCCATATTGAAAGATGTCATTTTGAATAATGATTTCAGTAATTGTTTTGCTTAACAGAGCAAATTATGAGATCCTCTGCCATGTGTATTTTTAAGAGCAGCTAATGGTGAGAGGACTTGAGCACTTTAATGGCTTTGAATATCCTTTTGCCATTAAATTTAATTGGTCAGCCTGGTAGTTTTTCTTTGCAGAAATGGGATAATTCACATTAGTCACTTGGGTAGGAAAATTATCGCTAGGATAAAAATACAAAAAATTAATTCACAATGCTGGTATTGATTCCATGTTTATTGTTTTATTAGCAGGATTTGCTCTTCACTTTAAATTCACAAATAGATAAATTATTTACAAAAGCCATTTACTCCAAAAGTAGGTGATACCACATACTTTAAAACAGGAAGCATTTGTCATCACGATAGAAAATACTTGATTTCAATCAATATGTTAGAGTCTGTGATATCTTATGCGTAGTTTAAATGAATAGGTATGACTGCAACTGTTACCTGCTTTAGCACAATTATCACTGAAGAAACACCAGTCCTGGAGTTGCACAAAGTCAGAATAGTAAAAACAGCACTGGGGGAGGCAAGGCAGAATTCATCTTGAGTTGTTGCTTCACCTATGACCAGACAATGAGCTTACTCACCTCAACCAGTGACTGGCTTGCCAAAGCCTAGAGTCTGTCTCCATTGCTTGCAGAAGGGCAGATTGTCTCAAGATCTCTGTGCTTTTTTGGCCCTACTTGTACTTTATTTTGAAGGTGTACACAGACTTGATAAGATGTCTAGACCTGGTTCAGCAGGGTGAGTCCTACTGATAAACAAGCTGAAACACACAAAATTCCATCTGAACAGAAAGAAAGCACTTTTTTTCCTGGGAGGGCTGTTGAACACTGGCACAGGTGGTCCAGGGAGGCTGTGGAGTCTCTGTCCCTGGAGTCAGTCAAAACCCAACTGGATGCAATGCTGGGGAACCTGTTCTAGCTGACCCTCTTTGGGCAGAAGGGTGGACTGGGCAACCAGGAGATGTTGTTCCACACCTCTACAATTCTGGGATTGATTCTGTGAAGAGCTGAGTGACTCAAGGCAGCAAAGCTGGCCATATAGTGCCTGGAGATGAGAGAAGGGAACAGGTCACTTCGATATGCAGCTGTGCCACTTCCAAATACATAATAAACACAGTAACACTCTACAAAAACTACAGAGTGGAATGCTGATAAAATGTTTTTAAACAAGGTGTCACAGGAAGAGACTTGAGGTTTTCACTAGACTGTGAAGCAGTACTTAGCTTAGTAGAGAACCTGTCTTTCATAAGAGCATGCTGCATGTTGGACAGTATAAAGCTGGTGGTCTGTAGACTTCAAGGAGCTTCATCATGAGGAGTATACTGAGAGGACAAAGTGACATGAAGCAATGTGGGCTTCTTTGCCATCATTCCTCTTATGAGCAGAAGGAAAAGGACACCAAATAGTTTAAAGGTACAAATAATAAGCTCAAAGGAGTTACAAGTTTCCTTCTAAGAAGAAACAAAGAGGCATCATTGCTTGGATCAGCAGTCAACTCTTCCATCATTTTAATATGCTTTAATGCATTCGTAGGCTTTTTGGTTCACCCTAAACAACTCTAAAATGAGTGTCTACATCCCAAATTTACAGACGGGTGAACTGAAACACAGCATCAATCTGGGTTACGGGATTATAGAGCAGTCCAGTGAAAAGAGTTCTGGTGGAAATGCATAGTAGGCTGCTTTTCGAGGGCTCTCACCAATGGTGGGTATTCCCACAGACAAGGGAGAAGCTTCTGAGGAGGCATTATTACCTCTTTACCTCCTCTCCAAAAAATGTGAGATTAAAACTGCAGAAAATTTATTTCAGTTTTATGCAGTCTACTTCCTCTGTGACAGGCATTGCACTTGTTCTCAGGTCTAAATCTGTGCTAGATTTGCTTCCTTTATATGTTGATCTCCATCTGAGAAACATGATCTTCTTGAAATACTTTATGGTGTTATTTTTTACAGTTACAAAACACAGGGTGTTTATCATGCTGTTACTCATAGCAATGCATTCAACTATGTAAAAAGCAGTAAGATAATGCTTCTCTTTCACAAAGATCGTGGGGAAAAAGTCACGGACAATTATTAAGCCATAGAAGGGTGCCCAGCAGAGAACATAGGCAATCAGGATGCACATCAGCACCATAACGGTTTTTCTTCTACATCGAAGCCTCTTCCTGATCTGTTCGGTCTGAAATCCTGGTACGGTTTTAAACCAAAGCTCCCGAGAGATCCTGGCATAACACAAGGTCATCGTAATCACAGGTGCAACAAATTCAATGCCAACGATGAAGAGGAAGTATGATTTGTAGTACATCTGCTGGTCAACTGGCCAAATTTGACCACAAAAAATCTTCTCCTGGTTCTTCACTATAAATAACACTGTTTCGGTAGCAAAGTATGCAGATGGGATAGCTACAAGTATGGAGACGATCCAGACCAAAGCGATTAGGAAGGTTGCTGTTTGATAATTCATACGTGGTTTCAGTGGGTGAACAATGGCCAGATACCTAGAACAGACAGAAACATTCAAAATGAAGTCTGAAAACACTGTTAGTCAGAGCACACTTCAAAATACAAGTGGAGAGAATTAGGCAGAAGGAAATAGCTGTCATTCTTAAAGAAAGTGTGACAAGTTTGTCTATGAGGAGAGTTAAGAAAATTTTTTGAAGTATCAGCCTTGAGCCAAGTTCCTAAATCTAGTCAGAAACTCTGGGGTGAGCCGAAGGGTTTACTAGGACAGTGGTTACTTGGCAGTCTGAAAATCTGAGTGTATGGTAAGATGACTGAAGATGGTTTTAAGATTTCAGTCTCAAACCTGTTAACAAGATCAGACTGAAAAAGTTGTAACTTTGTATCTCAAACTTCTTAACACAGACCCAGGTCTGGGAGTTATGGAAAGACTGGAAGACGAGGAAGAGAGGGAATGTTCGTATTACTGACAAATATGTTTGCAGGACCTAGCACAATATGCAGGTGAAGTCATATCCAGGATGTACCATGGTATAGCATCTGGAAGTTCTTTGGTGTTTGTACTGTTTTCTTGATTCTTTCATGGGGTGAAAAGAGCTGAAAGTGGTGCTAATGAATGGTTACAGCCAGACTCTGTATCCATTTTCTGCCCATTCAAACTTTGGTTTCATCTGCAGGAGGTGACTGTTGCTAATCTTACAAGAGAGTCAGAAGGGAGCTTTTGTGGTAGATTTCCTGATTGTCATTGCTTATCACACTGGGGTTGTTACTATAGAGTGGCCCTGGAGCACATGAACTGGGTTGCTAATCTTAAATATGCTGCCTTAAGTAATGTGCCAAAACATAAAACGTGAGTTAGGTACTTGCACTCCTTATGGCTGTAAAGCTGCAACGTGGATTGTAGTGTTTCACGAAGAATTGTGGAGAAAGGGAAGTATATTGCTTGCAAAATCCATCAGTTGCCCTTGGTTCAGTCAAAAAGGTGCCAGGGCCAAATGGCATTCACTCTGGTTTTTGTTTTTTGTTTGTTTGTTTGTTTGGAGTTGGGGGGGCTTGTTTTTTTAAGAAGCTATAGATGTAAGAAGAGCTTTCGTTAGCATACACTGTCCCAGAAAGATTAGGATATTTCTGCTAAAAAGGGTTTTCTATCAGAGACACTTTTGAGCTCCCAGTGCAATTGTATTTAACACAAAAGATTATTTTAAAAAGTGGAATTTCTCATTCATTCAGAGGCTTTTCTATGTGTTTATATTCTATACATAAATAGCATGCACAGGGTATATTAATTCGAAAATAAAATGGAAAGTCAGCAGCACTTTTCATCAGCCAGATCTTGGAAGCAGATGAATTGTTCATTGCTCTTAATAGTGCAGGCTAGATGTCAAGGGACAGCAGAATTACTCTGCCTCATTGTGGAGCTGATAAATGAATATTTTTAGATTGTGGCCTGTGGAAACAATGTTGTAGGATAATGTATGTGTATGCATTCATAACTATGCATGTGTGCTCAGCAGAACATTTGGCTGGATAGGGTAAATCTCTACAAGAGAGTCAGAAGGGAGCTTTTGTGGTAGATTTCCTGATTGTCATTGCTTATCACACTGAGGTTGTTACTATAGAGTGGCCCTGGAGCACATGAACTGGGTTCAGATGAAACGGCCCTGGAAGGTGTTCTCTAAAAATGTACATAGAACACACCAGGCACCCATGGGTGTTGATCCAGGGGACCCAGCCAAAGCTAACCCCCCCCAAATATTTACAGCATGGACACTGAGCCCTTAGCATGTACTCTTGCTCTTCATATCCTCTCCTTTCACATTGCATTGTTTTCTGGTGTAGATGTGGCCTTAAATATGTGAGATTCTTACGTTTCATGTGAACAGACATCCAGCAGGATGAAAGAGGGCCACACCTGCAGGAAATCCTGTGGGACAGGCTCACCCTCTGTACACAAGTGAGCCCTTTTAAATGATCTAGCCCATTCTTTTTAGAAACTGAAGTCAATGATCCACGTGACATAACCAACATGGAATGGTTGATAGTTAAATTAATGAGGTTTCTCTTTGTTTACCAAGTCAAAAGCTCACAAAAAAAAAAAGGCAGTATAACCAAAACAGTGTGTTCTTACAACAAACTTCAGTGATTAATCATTTCCAGGATTGTTTTTAAAGATGGGTGGGGAGATAGGCTAGAAATCTTCTGATTTCTTCGCAGGCATAAGGGCTCAGTGACCCATGTTACTTCATCAACTTGGGATGCACTAGCAGAGCTTTCCAATAAATTTTTTTAGAAGTGAAAAAATATAAACAATAGAAAATGGTAATGCGTACATGATGGTGTTTAGAAGCTTAACCCTGAGTCCTCAGCTGCTGTTCAAATGTTATTTTGTTAGACACTTGTTACAAATTTGTTTCATAGGAGCTGATTTTCCTTTCCCACACAACAGGCAAACATCTCTGAACTTCCCCAGTGTCATTTCACAGACTTCTGTTGACGTCAGTGACAGCTGAATCAGCTGCAAACAAGCTGTATCTATACAACTATCAGCAGGGTTAACTGCTCCTGAGCTGTCTTTTGGAACAGGTACTGAAAACTATGCAACATTAGACTAGAGCATAAAATGGCACATGAGAGAAATTGGGGGAAAAAAGGGAAGAGGGGGGTGGGAATCATACAGTGTGTATATGCAGAGGGTATACAGAGATGTATATTGTATTTGTACACAAAAGATGACTTGTTGTGATGGCCTTTCTGTAAAGAGTTTACTCTGGGCTTCCTGTGAGTCAGTCATATCAGACTTATGTCAGCATGAAGCTGATCCTCAGTGCCTGGGTCTGTCAGAGTCTGCAGTGCTTGAGGCTAAGAGAACAGGAGCCAGAAGAAAGAATACAATTAAATTAGACTGTTAAAATTCCTGGAGTGAGAGGCAGGCGTAGAAATATCTCAGGACTGCAGCATAAAGCAGGTAGTGTAGCAGGTGGATATTATTATGCTCTGCTTACCCCATTATGAAGGCTGTAGGAAAATCACTGCTAAACTGGGTTGGTGTAGCATTTTATAATTTTCTGGACAATGCCATAAATATGGGTGCCATAAATGATGACCTGTGGGTCTTTCCTGGCTTGCCACTGTGCCATCCTCAGAGGCATGTAAAGAGAGGAGAGTGTGAGAGAAGAGTATTAATAGAGCAGAGAGTGCTGGCCACAGCGTCCAGCTAAGACCTCAGTACTATTGAGTGGTTAATGTAATGATTGTTGGGTTTTCTCAGTGTGGCATGACAGAAAATGAGAACTCTGTTTTGCAGGTGAGACAGAAGTCTTGTCTTTTACTCACTTTCACAGCAAAACAAAAGGTGGGAAGAATACTTGAGGGAGAAAGAAATATCCTGTAAGGCAATAACCCTGTTGGAAACTCACCTGTCAAATTCTGTATCACCAGTCAATTATTTCTCTCACTGAAGAGTATTTACGTCACTGTTTATAGAAAAGGTTAGACTCAGAAAAGCTGTGTAGGTGTTGCAGTTTAACCCCAGCTAGTAACTGAAACTGCAATAGCCGCTTGCTCACTGCCATGCTACTCCTCAAAACTGGAGAGAATCAAAAGACAAGGAAGAAGCTCATGGACTGAGATGAACACAGTTTAATAAAATAAAAAAAATATGCTATTATAACACCACTACTACTACTATGTATAAAATGGAAAATAGAATATAAGGTAAAAGACACCCAATGCAATTCCTCATGAACTCTGTCCACACTGAGCAAGCAGCCCCAGGAAGCAGCACTCTGGTCACGAACAGCCAATTCCAGGGGAAGAGGGAAAAAGGCAGAAAGGCCCAGAGGCCTCTGCAGAATGACAGGATGGCAAAAGGCTGAACTAAAAGAAAACTCCCGAACAGAACTGTACTGAAATGGAGCAGAACTGGAATGGGTTTCCCTAGCCGGAAAAACCTGACTTTCCTTAAACATGAAGCATGACACTAAAGACATGGAATATTGTTACTGATCAGTCTGGATGTCAGTCAAGATTCTGCCCCATCCATGCTCTCCTTCCTCTGCCCGCACCTGCGGGCAGAGAGCTCAGAAAAACCTTGGCTCCCAGACAATAACTAAGATAACAGTAAGCTCTTATTTGTTCCAACTCAAAGACACTGTAAATTCATTTGAAGATAAACATTATTTCTGTCCTGGGGTGTTACCATCATATTCTCAAACTAAATCCAAGCAATGACTGTGCTAGCTATGAAAAATAAAAGTTTCTAACTGCCTGAAGAACGTTAACTTGCTTTCAGTCAAACCAGCACAGTAGGTCAGTACTGAAGGTTCCTTAGAGACGTATGGTTTGGATCAGGATTATATAGTCTTGTTAAACACCCTCGTCTCTGGGTGTTTCTGATTTGTTTCTCCTCTTTCCCTTATTCCATAAATTCTCTCCTACACTTGAATCAAGCATATCTTTAGGAGTTTTGGTTGGTTTTTTTTAAATAAATCAGCATTCTTTTCATGGGAAAAGTTCAATCAAGAAATTTCCACAGAGTTTTCTCTGGGGTGATGTCATGACCTCATGTAATTAAATTTTTATGAAACAAGATACCCGGTAACTACCTGGATATCAGCAAATCCTGCAGAATAGCTGAGCATATTAAAAACCTAGAAATCTGGACAGCCAACCTCAGGAGCTCTGGCAATGCCCTCGTGCATTCATACCACCCCACTTACCTGTCAACGGCTATAGCCAGGAGGGCATTGGTAGAAACATAGAGGGAGACAGTCCGTAGGTAGTTGACTGAGGCACAGAGGACGTGGCCATGCTCCCAGGACAGCTGCCGTACCACGTAGTAGTCCATCTCGAAGGGGCAGCACACGATGGCCACAATGAAGTCTGAGATGGCTAGGTTGGCAATCAGCAGGTTGGTGAGGTTTCGCAGCTTCTTGTAGCGGGCAAGAGCAGCGATGAAGATGAAGTTGCCGATGCCACAAACCAGCATGATGCCAACCAGAGCCACCCCGATCACAATCTTGGCTGCAAAGAAAGTGCGGGTTTTGGTCACGTCATCTTCACTGTCCAGTGGCAGGTCGTAATCGCTGTAACTGAAATTGAAAGGGAAGGAGAAGTTTCGCAAGGAGGTTAAATCCCCGTCGTTGAGATTGTAGATTGGAGCAAAGTTGAGGTTGATGGTAGCATTTGGGTTATGTTCAGCTTGCTCCATGGCCATGTGTGTCTTCATTTGACATGGGTCTTGGCTGGCCCTTGATTTCGTGTTAGAATTACCCAGGGTGGCAGGGCACAATTGTGGCAAGCAAGAGACCTCATCCACAGTTTCCTTCTGAGCAGTGAGTCACCTTGTCTTTGTCCCCATGAGATTATAGAGCAACAGCCTCATTTACCTCCTTCTGTGGGAACAAAAAAGAGGCAAACATTTCCTGAGAGGAAATTACAGCAGAAATACTGTGCTTGAGGGAAAGCAAGACCCACCTTATTGCTTCACAGCAATATTGCTGGTTGTGCACAGTGGGAAGAAATACCCTGTGAAATGATGCTTCTGTTATCATAAAGTCCCCTGAGTTGCATAATAGACTGGCTGTTGCACCCACCAGTTTTGTTTACCAGTGATGAAATTTTATTTTCAGCACACAGTGAAATGAAGTTATAGGAGTGTAAAATCCACTTTGAACCCTGCCAGCCTTTAAGCCCATGGTGCTGTCAGTCCTGTGCAAGGTAAAGAAACTAAAATGAGATGACACCTCAATTTGCTGAAAAGTGTCTGATATGCCATTTGGACAAAGTTTTTGCTTTATGCTAGATGTTTCAGAGCTATGTGGTAGGTGAGAACAAAAAGAGAGCTGATGTTCTGGCTTCTGAATACATATCTTAATTAAGTAAGAGTTGCCAAGACCCAAGAAAATAGCAAAGCCAGCACTTTCCCTTTTGGCAGCTATTAATTGAGTAGGGGGACCAAATTTTCAGCCAGCATTATCCATTATTGCTTCTCTCAAATCAGTGGAGCTCTGCCAGTTTGTACAGACAAGATTTTGAGCCATGAACCAGCTTGTAGGGCTTTGCTGTGATGGCAAAACTGCCATTCTCAGGGAGAGTGCTTCCACAAAGAGACTCTTGAAGTGAAAGGGAAAATCTTCGTTAAGCAGGATGAAGTGCCTTGAATTTTTGAAGAAGGAGCAGGCTCTATTTTTTTTTACTAGTGGTTATACCAAATGTTAAAAATTGATTTATTTTCCACACTGAGGGGAAAAAAAGAAAAATCTAATCTGCTTCCCAATTTTGCCTCTATTCTGTATCAAAATGCTGAGAGGGCTGTCTTCTTGCATCTTCCTGTTCCACATCTGGGAATCTTCACACCAGACTCTCAGCTGTCAGGACAGTCCCACCCCATCCCAGAAGAGAATTAGGGGCATTACCACTTATTCCGAATTGAGACAGTAGGTCTTGAGGGTGTCAAATGCTATTGAACAATGTCCATCATGGCTACAAAGGACAATCTGCAGAGTGAAGCTGTTGCCTCCCTTCCTTCCCTGGAACCACCCTCAGCTTCTGATGTACCAACATCTAATGAATTTCTGAGAGAAACTCTCTTGTACAACTTCTGTCTTCAGAAGTTGCTTTTCAAACTGAGAGCTGCAGAACAACAGAATAACAGAAAGCCAAAGCCTGAAAATAAATAACAGTTCAAACAATTGACTGCTTTACAAGACATGCCCACAGCTGCCTGGAAATGTGAACATTCCTTTGAGAGAAGTATTAAATACTTGGATGCAAAATCTGCATGTTGGTCAAAGCAAGATGCAGTACCTGTTTCATACAGGTTTCCCTGCGAAATACCGAGAGTGGGCTTTAAAATAAAGAAATACAACCCAACCATCCACAAACTGACATAACACTATCAGCTAACTGTACCTGCAGTTGCTCTCATCTTCTTGGAGGTCTCGGGCACCCTGGGAATACCCTCCACATTTCTCCCCTGCAAACGTGTCACTGGAGCAGAGAAAGGATCACTGAAAGCAGCCAGAGGACTTCGCTGAATGATCATTTCTCTCCCAAGCAGGTTTGCCCTGCAGCTCAGGGGAGGATGGCTCGCTGTCTCTGTGCATGCATCTAAAGCCTTTTCTCAGTGGGAGGCACCTTGAAGCTGTCCATGCATTTCTGATTTTAAAGAGGCAGTGCAATACGGAGACAATAGAGCACAGCCTTTTTTTTTTTTTTTTCCCCACTGAAGGCATTGAATCAGCAGAGCAGCTTTGTTACCAGGTTTGAGCATGAAAGGTGTAAAACCCCAGTCTTCACTTGCTCTTTGAGTTTTGTCTGTGCTAGGCAGCAGCTATCTACACCTGATGTGCTACAGAGGCAAAATAAAAACCTCCCAGTGGAGAGGAGGGGGAGCGAGGGGGAGCTGCTTTCACAGGGACCTTTCTCCGTGGATCTCTCCCAGGCTATTGTCTATAGATTTGCTGCTGTGGCAGCTCCAGCAGAAGGAGGGTCAAACATTGAATAGCCATAAATCAGCTTTTCTTGCCCTCTCAGGGAACTACTGAGAGCAGAAAAGTGGCAGTGAATCCTTAAGGACTTGGTGTCCTTTGCTAATGCTGCCTCCTTGTTGCTCTGAAGCACTCGATCCCCAGGGAGCAGTTCTCTTGCTTCTGAATCTCCAGAAGGAAAGGAAATGCACAGCAGATACCTTGTCCTCTTCTGCACCTCTGGTTTTATTCACATTAGCGGACATATTCCAAGATGTGTAGTTGGGACCATAGGAGGCTGTAGAGGTAATTAAGAGTTTAGAAGGTCTGCGGAAAACTTAAAATATATGGCCTAAAATGCACACTCACAAGACTCTACTTTCATAAGCTAATGGGCACTTACCTCTAGAAGAAGGAGATAGATAAGGAAAATAATGTGCAATATGTCTGCAGTAAAAGGGCCACCAGTGGGACATTTCTTCCAGAAAACTTGTGGAAGGTCAGAGAGTCCCCACTGTCTGAAGCCAGCAGACAGCATTAAGAATTTCACAGCAAATACTTTGCTTGGCTTTATTTTTGACAGCCAGTGTAATAGGTGGAAAGCCATTAAGGGATTTTTAATATCATGAAAAGGTGCAACCAAATGAACAATGAGGAAATCAGATACAATCCACTGGTTGAATTCTGTCACAAAAAAACTTAAATATAGTATGTATAAGGAGAGGCAAAGTGAACTTACAGTGTACAACAGAACCACATCTAAGGGATCCCTAAAATGAGCACATAAACCTTAGATATCCCTCAAAGAAAGCAAGTACAATAAAAAGAGCTCTTGCAAGCTTTACATTAGGAATGTGCATGATCTCTTTAAGACTTTGTTCAGCTGTCTCACATTAAGTTATCTAGTGAGTTAAGTAATACGATATCCAAATATTTATGTTCCTTTAGGCCAAAAACCTCAGCTGCTGCAGAACAGTCTATCCCTATTGACTTAAAGCAAGTTGGCATTGGAGCCCTGATAACTACAGCCCCTCCAGACCTGCGGTTCATGCTGGGTATGTAGCTTCTGTATAGCACTTGTTCATCCATCATGTTCCAAGTAATTGTACTATATGTGCTAAGCTGTTTCTCAGGAAGCGCCAGTAATATTGTGAAATTATGTGATTTGCATGTGCTGTGCAAGGCAGTGCTTTGGAGCAGTTGAACAGTTGTTGAATAGACAGTGAAACCACTGGTCTTATAGCTGCCCTTACAGCCACATAGGTGGAGTGAAAGCTAAAAGCTGGGTTTAGAGCCTCAAGAACTGTCCTAATAACCTGCTCCACTATAACAAGGGCTGCATCAGTAGTGAAAGGACTCTAAAGTTATGGGGTATGTGCAGGAGGAACTCCCAGCTGCAGATGCTGCATGAGAAGTCCCATCAAAAAGTCTTTTGTGACTTCTGGTGTAAATGTGCTGAAAGAGCAGCTCTCTGGGGCAGCCAGGTTGTGTTATGACCTGGGCAGCTGTCTGTCTGTGCACAGCTGGGATTTTCATTGTCCCAGCGTTTCCCAGCTGAGGGGCTTTGCAGCCTACAGGTCTCCTCTTCCTGGGAACTGGGGAGGCTTCCTGGCATTGCAGAGCCTGAGAGATTCTACCCCACAGTCCATATGTGACATCCATTTATCATATGATTACACTCTATTACACTGAATTTCAGTCCCCATGATGTTGTAGAGAGCATGTGATTCTGCTGTTGGATTTCTGCATAGGACAAGGTTTCTCCTCAGTGGTGTCACAATATTTTACACAGCATCACAATTACCAGTTTGCCAAATTCAGACTGAGAAAGAGAAGTTAAATTTGAAAACTTATCGTATAAACAATTTACATTCCTGGTAGGTTGGTTTCTTTTCATCAGTATGTTCACAGTTTGAACAGGGAAGTTATTTGGAGGCTAAATGATGTAAAAAACATTGCAATGTAAAGTATGTGTTGAGAAGCTTTCAAATAATGGATTTCTAAAACTAGGATTTAGATTTGGAACAGACCTGAGGACTCTGGCCTTTCATTTCAAAACAGCAAACTCATCAGGTACTGTCTGTTTTTTCCTAATTGCTAAATAAATTGGACTTCGAGCGAGGTAATTAATCCTAGGGGACTTCCATAAGCTTTACATAAAGTATAGCTGGAGTTTTACAAAGGTCACTAATACAAATCAGTTGGTGAAGTGTGGTGACAAAAGCATCAGATATCCTGTGATTTTCTGGAAAAACAAACAAAAGAGCAGCACAACTATGTGTATTTCTGCTCAGTATTCCAACCAGATATTCAGCTCAGGGGCTTTACTAAATATAAGAGTGTGTTACTGACACTTATGTTCAAGAGGACACTAGACTTGCTTACATAAAGAGTTAGGTGTATTTTTCTAACACGTGAAAACATGCCTTGTGGTACTAGAGGAAAGTGATTTTTGGATGGAGTCTGGCAAAAATGTGCACACAGGAATAGACCCACCATACTCAGCTGTTCCAGTGGTGACCTGGGCCATGGAAAAGTCTTGGGAAGGAGAGAGCAGAGAAGTGTTTGACTTATTAATGGATTATGTCATCACATGAACTTTCCTCTTACCACTCTTTTCCTCTTTCTTACCGAGTGTATCACTTCTCTGCTTGGGAAAAGGGTCAAAGCATCTGCAGGAGCAGCACAGCAGACTGTCAGCAACCGTAGTGACACCACACAAAGATGCTGTCAGCACTGTTGGTGAAGAAATGTTATGATGTAGAGGTCATGTCTTTTGTATGAGATTATTAAATGTTTCCTAGCTGCACCAGATAGAATTTTAATGGTCCTGCTTTAAATTCCTCATTTTAATATCGCTGATCCAGATCTGGAGTCTGCATTTGGCCTCCTCCTCAGGAACTGGTTTACTCATACACTGTCTTCAAAAGCCTTTGCATTTAGAAATATCTAAAAGGAGCTTAATATGTCCTATATCTTAGTGAGCCTTGTCACTCCTTTGGATTTTCAGAGACAATCTTGTTTATTTTGGATCTTACTCAAAGATACACTTAGTGCATCTTCTCTTGCAGTGGGTGCTATGAGCTGCAGAATGCTTTTGGAAATGAAGCAGCTTTTTAATTGCAGTGTCTCAATAGGAGACATATCCTTCTGAAAACATGCTGACTTCTTTGGTGGTCTAAGTAGGAGAAGCTGGATGCTACATTTCTTAAATATTTAACTCTCATCCATAGTCTCAAATTTAAGCTAAATTGTCAGCAGTTTCCTTTGCCACTACTACTCTCTGTTGACAAAGGCCTTTGATTTGTATTTTCATCTTTTCAGCATCTTCTTTTTTCTGCTCCTTTTATTCAGTGAACATTACTTTCCATTCATTTGCCAGACAGAATCCTGCTTCTTCATGTCTCCGCTTTTGAATATTGTGATGGCTTTGCCATTGCCATTTGTAATTGGCAATTCAGCATTTCACCCTGTATTTCTATGTCAGGCAGAAAGGTTCCAAGAATTTCCCTGTGTGGTTCCCATAATTCCACTTTTACCTAAAAGATGCCGTCCTTTTCCTTATTCCTACCATCTCAACAATAAGCAGATACAGACCAGAGTGTGTCACTACCAAGCACTTCTGCATCAAGCAGTGTAAATTGTGGAGGTGTGGCTTGCTTAGGCACATGCAGAGAGGGGTCCCCAGCTTCTCCCCATAGCAAGACATGAAGTATTTAAAGCTCATGTCCCATTCTGCCACCTGAGTAATTTTTTGGCACTTCATTAAAAGTAAATACTATTCTTTCTCACAAGTGATTTGAGATTTAAAGGGCTGTCAGGGTTCATTTTCAGTCTGAGAAAGGGATTAATATACTGTGAAAGCCTTATTGCTTGTAACCTATGCTGATTATTTCTGCACACACTTGAAAAGAATTCTAACCCAACAGAATAATGACTAATAGTAGTTCTGTTTGAAGCTACTCAGACCATGAAACCACAATCTTGGTGTCAGGATGAAGCATGAAAAGCTGCTATCACACCTTATTTTGGACTTCAGAAAAGGTTTTGTGGTTCTTTGATGTGGTGTCAAAACTGCGGGGCCAAAGCAGACATCATCTCATAATATTTTTGAAGCCTAAGAGTAACACTATAGAAGTGATTGCTTTGACAGGAGATGAAAGGTATGTCTGTGCTCACCAAACTAGGTGAGGATGAGGCAGATCTATCCCAGAAGGTGCACATCCATGTTTTAGGATGATGGCTGTGCCCCGCAGGCACCCCAAGGCTGGCTGCCGTGGGTGAACCTGTATAAGTGTAGACTGTGCTATGCTGCCCTGTGCCCCACCTGTAACTCGGATTTTGTGGCTGTGTTGTGCTACACATATCCCCTGCTGCAAGATAGTCTCACTTGGCTGATTGTAGTGAAGAAGCCTGCGGGCAGTACTGGCATTTATACCACCTGTGTATCCTTGTCTGTAACTAAAAGTGCAGCAACAAGTTCTGATGTAAACATGCTTTTTTTTTTTTTTTTTTTTTTGATAATAGGAATGGTAAACAGAATTGCTGCCTTTTCAGAAAATCCTATTCAAGTTCAAAAGACCAAAGTGAGATAAGCGTTCTACAGATGGCATTGGCATGGTGTGCTGTGCCATGGTTGGAGACTCATCCAACACCACACAGCTCAGGGGAGCCACAGTTTCAGAGGAACTAAGAATATCTATACTATCCTCTTTGTAGTGTTAGCTCTAATGAATGGCATTTTAGGTGAGAATTCGTAAAGTTGGAGTGCCTTGCTCACAGCAAATTAGCACCTCCTTGTGTCTGCTTTTCATGGAATATTTATTAATAGAAACAACATGATCGAATTAGAGGCAATAGAGAATGTGGCATGGCTACAGCTGTGTGGGAAGGGGCAGCTCTCGAGTTCCTGAATTACAAATCCTTGAAGAATGAAATGTAAACTAATTCCCAACCTTTTCTAAGGCTACTGTTGGTTATATTTGATAGAGACCAAAAATTGCAGGGAATGGTATTGCCCTTTTGAAATCAAAACTCATTAATTGTAAACGTCTTAAAAGACCTGCTGTACAGAGGCTATGACAGTCACAACGCCACAAAACTAACTTAGGAAGAATGGGCTGTTCAGCCAAAACTGGCATCTCTCAGCTTCATGGATTAATCAGCTAGAATGCAATCTCTAGAAGTTTCGTAGGAAGAAATTTATGTGTTCAGAAGTTATTTGAGCCTGTTGACTACTGATACTGAAGTAAATTGGTAGGAGCTCATTGTGAAAAATATCATCCTGTGGCATATAATGCACAAAGGCCAGTGTAATGGATCTAATGCTGTTTGTGAATCAGAGCATACTTTAGCTGCTGTGAGTTACCCTTGGGAGGAGTTTTGTCCATGTCACTGGAGATGGAAGCGGGGGAAATAAGCCCTCCCAGCCTGGTATGTTAGCTCTTGGGCTGGGGGATGTACTCGGGTAGCCTGCTGTTGGGCAGCCCGCTCTTTCCTCACAGTATTCTTCTAAGCAAACTCTTGTTTAAATGAGATTGAAATTTTAAGCCCAAATTTTTCGCAGAAGAAATGTTTAATATAAGCCCATCTGGTCTTTTCAAATGAAATTTTTTATTAACCAGTTTGTTGTCATTAGCTACCAGGAGGGACACCTGTAAAGACACTTACCTTTATAAAAAATGTACACTTTCAAAGTACCCTAATTTATGTAATTTTGCTGCATTTTCTCTTCATTTTGAAGAGAAAAGGATGACAGATTAGGTATTTGAGTACCATCCAGAAGGTTTTTTAAGGCTCATTTCCCTTGCAGACTTACTAACCCTCTCTCAAATCATTGCAGATTGTTTTCTATCCCGTACCTGAAATGTTACTGCTGGAGGTTTCCACCATACTATTTTCTACCTTTTGCTGCTTTTAGAGCCAGTTGTATATTCCAGGTCTGTAGCTCCCTTTTGAACCTGACACAGCCTTTAGCCAAAAATAAATACAATGAAAGAAAGATGACGAAAAGTTGCCACCTTCCTACTACACAGGGACATAAAGCAATGTCCTTTCTGCCAAGGCAAATGGATTTTCCTGAGCTTTCTGCATTGGTTTCCTGGGCAGAGGAACATTTTTTGCTTGTGTGTTTATTCTGTTTGGCCGATTGAGTTATGAGGTCATTTGCTAAAGCCCACAGAAAACTAGACCATGTATAAATTTATTTCAGTCCAGTTAGTGAGAAAGGCAGAGACATGATGTGTGAAACATTGCGTGAAGGAGACCTTTGGGAGGCAAGGAACTTACTCTGTCCCCTGCTAAGGAAGAGCAATTTCAAACTACACTTTGAAAGTCAAAGGACCAGTGCTCCCCAGAATACTTCAACTACATGTTGTCTTCAGGGTGTGCATTTTTTTTACAGTGTGACTTGGCATCCTCCAGCCCCGTCTAGTGTAAATCTGACTAAAGAGATTAAGTCAGGAAGTCTAACATCAGTCCGATGGAGATGTGCCAATCTGCTCCTACAAGTGGAAGCTCCTCCTTAGCTGCATTTGTACCAGTCATAGGAAAGTCTGTAGATATGCCCAACAAGTCAGCAGGAGATATACAAGAAAATATTGAGAACCCTCAACTATACCAGTAACTGGTCCCAAAGCCAGTGCCACTTCTTATATATTGGGGCTATTCAGAATAAAACCACCTTAAGATAATTTTGATCATTTTAAGGGTTTTTGGAGCAGTGCTTTTGAGTTTCTTCCTCTATTTGCAAGCTCTGCATTGCTCCAACACTGTTTTGTTTTTTTTCCTGAAACATTACTAATGGGAAGAGAAGCAGACTGCTGCTGAGCTGTGATGCACAGGTCCTCTTGCCTGAGGCAGCCCTTCTGCTGTTCTTTTTAAAGAAAGTCTCCAGATGCTGATGGGATAGTCTAAGGCTTGAGCCTTGATGCTGGCAGGCAAGAGTCTTAAACACACTCTGCAATTAAAATGGCAGCATAAATTGGCAGTCATTAAAAACGACGCTTTTCTGCTTCATAAAGGTGAACTATTGAAAAAGGTATAATCTGGAAAAGATTAAAAATTAATCAAAGTAACTGGATTGCCTGGGATTGCTCAGAGATGATAAAACTCTCCAGAAGTCACACAAACAAATCAGGTACTGCTGAACTGGGGGGCAAGTAGAGAGAGGTGGAAAGGGGCTGTTCTGTTACGAGTGTTCTGTGAATGCTCTAGCACCAGTCTGCTGTAGTTAATTTTATATTATGAAATTATGCATTTGAAACCATGTCGAAGCCCTCACTGCCTGTCAATGCCTGTTTCACTGCGCTGCCAAAGGGAGCAACAAGATCTGTCTTTAAAAAATTGATGTGATTTAAAATTTAAAGAAAAATTGTTTCAACTCTTGTCCAGCAAATAACACACAATGGATTTCCAGAATGACTCAGATGTTCTTCATGAGATTATGTGAATTAACACATAAAGGGAAAAAATCCTCCAAACCCTTGAATTTCCTGTAAGGTTCTGCAAGTTGTCAATACTGAATCAACCATTTCTATTTATGTCCTGAAAGGTCAAATTTTACTTTTAATGTGATGATACCTCTTAGTTCCTGACAGGTCATTTCTGTTAACTGGATGGAGTCAGGGTTAATAGAACCTATGGGACTATATATAAATGGCTGAAAAGTTTCACCCCTTTACACTCCAGCATACATCAAGTATGAATTTCCCACAGTACCAAATTCAGTATTCAGGTATGCATAACTTTTAAAGGTTTTCTATTTTTTTCTCATTCATTTGGTGAGTATAAATGATGAATGATGGGACAAACTTTTTACTTCTCCTTCCTCTCTTTGTTAGAGTAAATAACTAGGCTAAGATTTCTCAGGGCAGATGGTGATGTTGATCAACTTCAAAGCAAGCAAAGAGACACACTTTGTAGGATCCCCTCACTGCTCTAAACATAAATCTGCTCTCACTGGAAAAAAAGAATATAAAATCACATATTTAAGTTGAGCTCCTAAAAAAGAGACAATGAAAAATCCTAATTGTTGCAAATGTTGATTCCATGACTCTGTAGGCGCTAATAGCTCAAACTGACCCTGACTAGCCTCACCTGGAGCCTTTACCCACACCCCTGCTGTGGAGCCCAATTTCAGCTCAGTCCTGGGCACACCTGTGCCAGTGTCTGTCTGCCACTTTGTCTCTGGCCACGTCTCCTGGATGGACATTAGATTTATGTTGTAGCCTTGCTGTCTCTTCCTGCTCTTGGATGGACCTTGAGAATATGTCTGGAAAGCTGCCCTGGCTGGAATATTTGTTTTGAGAAGTGTGTTTGGAAACATGGATTTAATTTTGATTCTGATCTGTAGGATCAAGAAGGATTCAGGTACTTCTTTGTTTTAAAGTGGTTTCTTACCCTACATGGTCTCATGTATAGGTGAATGTGAAGTCACATATATATGCTGGGTTTAGGAGTGGCAGATAAAAAAACACTCTTATGGAAGAATTGTGATACTTGGAAAATAATAGTTATTTTTGAGATAGACATGAGGAAAAAACCATCTCTAAATCTTAAAGGAAGCTCAGTAAAGCACACTTGATGTTATTGTAATCTGGCATGTAATTTTGCTGTGAGGCAAAATTCCTCCCAAATCAGTTCCGAAGTCTGCACAACAGAAAAAGTTTACAAAAATATGCCACTATGTGTCTTGATGTATGAATCAAATAGCTGGCCAAGGGTGGGAGCAGAGGCTCAAATGCCCATGCTGTTAGTATTAGAATTTAAAGGTCACAGAAGTTGATGTAGACTCCATCAAAATAGTACTTCCAGTAATACTTGTGTTCTTAAATGCAAAGTTTGGGAGTGGAATTTTTAGAAGAAGCAGGGTTTTTTGTGTTTTGGTTTGGTTTTTTTTTAACTTTGCTATTGACTTAGTGGGTGCCTGTTGTTAACCCGCACACTTCTTGCTTTTCACCTGTGAAACGAAAGGATACCAGTGTCTTCTGGAAAATGTTTTGATACCTGAAGATTACAAGCATCACATAAGGCAGTCATTTTATCATTTAGACCATGAGGAATTACTGATTATAACTTCACAGTTAACAGGTTGAAACACCTGAAAAATCTTTAGAATTCATCTAACTGCACAGTTCCCTCCTACTGATGCTGCAGCAGTCAGTTGGTTTGCGCTCACTCTTGTTTCACAGGTTTGTTGAAAGTAGTTCCCCAGGTGTCTAAGGAGATGCACATATTTGTAACTGTGGAATTTACTGCTGTGGTAAATTTGTAGTTAAAGGAACATAACTCAGTAACGTCCCCTGAATACAAGCATCCCTTTGTGATCTTCAGAAATGAGCAAAAGTAGCCTCTCGCTACAGATTTTAGGAGTGATGTTCAGATATCTTTATGGAAAATTGCTAATTGGAGTATATGACAAATATTTCCAGGCATCCAGTGTGGACACGTGGAGGTGGTGGTCTTGCGTTGCTGGTGGAATATTTACTGAGTTGTGTGTGGGGGGGGGTGGTTTGTTTGGTTGTTCATTTGTTTATTTATTAAACGCTACTGTGAAAACTGTCAAATAAAGGTCCTGAATCTTTCAAGTCATGCATTGATATTGCTTTATACTTAAGTAGGTATTTCCTGATACAGACATACATCTGTGTGTGTATATTTATATACTCATATTACACTTACATTTCTCTTTGAGGAAGGAGCACTTGTTCCTCATTGTTTGCAAGTTCAGGGCTTAGAGTTTAACTGAGTCTGACCAGTTTGCATTTGAGAGGTAGCAGTAGCAAGAACAATGTGCAGCCTTATATAATTGTATTACAGTGGGGGATTCCTCCATGGCTGGTGGAAGAAAATAAGGAACTTGGTGAAACACTGGCCCAGGTTGCCCAGAGAGGTGGTGGATGCCTCATCCCTGGAGACATTCAAGGCCAGGCTGGATGGGGCTCTGAGCAACCTGATCTGGTGAAGATGTCCCTGCTCATGGCAGGGGTGGCACTGGATGGGCTTTGAAGGTCCTTCCAACCCAAACTATTCTGTGATTCTATAACGTCTTATCAACTCTTGGTCTCATATGGATGCAACTGGTAAGTGATTAACCTATGTTACCCATGGGAAAGAAGAGTTGGCCTAAAAAGCAGTGACTAATGTGGAATGCAGTCAGATTTGGCAATGCGTAGAAGTGGGTGGCATTCAAATACAGTTTTTGAATTGCTGCAGTATCACAAAAGGGAAGTATCGATTGTTGGATAATATGCTGAATCAGACCAATGTTGACCAACATATGAATCTGTCTGTAAACTGTTAGCTCAGCAAATGCTGCCTTGTACAGATTGTACTAGGAGCTAGCATTTAAATTGATTTAACATTTATTTTCTAATAGTTTGGTGCCACAACTCAGCCAAAAATGTCTCAGCACTTGTTTTTCTAAAATTGGTTTGCCTTGTATAATAACACACATTATTCTGTCCTTGAGATTGAATTAGTTTACCACAATATGCAGAAGCAACTGCTTTTTCTTTTGAAAATAAATTTGGAAATTTACAGAAGCTGTTTTCTTTAAGATTTTCATGGTCCTTCAAAGCTTCGAATTATGTTGTGAGTTTTTTTTTTTTATTATTGAAAAAGCCCTTTAAAGAGACTTTTAAATGGATGTGATGACTAGCGTTGGAATTGGTGTAAATGCATTATGAAGCAATTACAAAATACACAGAGATGTAACATTGTTCAACCTCTGGTGATGTGATGAGTTGCTGAAATGCTCTGGTGTAAATGCCAAGGATTTGACAATATCTTTCTTGAGCAAAGCTATTGAAGAAAACAACAAATACGTAAATTAAAAGGCAGGGATGAGGATGCAACAGAAGGACATACTGATCTAGCAGACTATTGTTCAACTGTGTTGTCCATACATAATAGAAGACAGCCTTCCCCAGCACACCTCCCTCTCCCCCAGTTTCTCTTTGGGAAAACAGTTTTCACCTAGATTTTTTTAAACGTTATAGGAATTAATTTAGTTGATTGTCTGCAAAAGAGCTGTAGGAATTTGGCTGACAGAACGGGAGAACTAAAATCAGCCTCAGGAGAAAACTGAGCAGATAAGAGCTAGTGACTGGGACAAATTCTGTTGTGAATTTTACACTTAATATATTGCTCACCATCAGAAACTGCCTTTCCAGAATCTCCTGCTGTGCCTTCGCATTTCACTATTGGGCTGTGTTTTCCATTGGAGAAAGAGTATTCACAGGGGACAGGTTATTTTGGGGGGAAGAACAAAAACAAGTTGTGCACCTTAGTGCTACATCTTATGCTCACTGAGACCCTTTTTTACCTTGAAGAAGTTAAGCTAAAAACATTTTCAGGCTGTCATTAAAAAAACAAACAAACAAAAGTGCGCAATGGGGACTACTGGGAGTTTGTGACTTCAGGACTGCAAAACAAGCAAAATTATAGGTGATAGTAAAAGGCAAATTTTGTTAGTGTCAAGAAACCAAAAAGGCTGAGCATATGGAAGAAAGTCATCTGCTTTGGTTTGGATTTAGATTATCTTCCTTATTGCTGAAGTATTTTAATAGGTATTGTGTTTTCACAGTAGTCAGTAGATGTAGCTAAAAACCCAATAGTTAATTAAGCCAAAAGCAATATTCCATGAGAGAATGTCAGCTTTTGGCTCTAAATAGCCTCATACGTTTGGTGCAGGCGCTTGTGAAGTGTATCGCTCTGCACGTCACTGTCAAATTGATCTTGTGGTTGGTGCTTTTGCACCTTTCTGTAGATTGTACCGCACACAGGCGTTGGTAGTCATTGCTCAGGGCTCAGCTAGTAGCTGGTTTCCCAGTGATGCTGAGTAATCATGTGTGTGCTTCAGGTATAGCAAACGTCCTGATCTGTGGAGGTCAGAGTTCAGTTCCTTTCTTTGGGTAGCATCAGGAAGGTTTTGGAAAGCTGCTGGCAATGAAAGGTACGTGTTACGGCAACTTCAGAACTCTGCTCTACAAATATGAAAGTGGAGGTATAGTATAAAGGATTAGAAAATAGGATTTCCTGGGGAATGGATTTGGCTTTAGATGAGATGATTGGTCACATGATGCTTGAACAAGTGTTGTTGCAATGAAGCAGTTTTTAGTCAATATTGGATGGTGCAGAGTGGTTATTCCTTTGGAGCTGGAGGTCTCTCCAAGTAGAATTGATCCAGTATAATTAACGACAAATGCTGCTTAGTATAGACAATATGAAAACGGGATGTTTTCTCTTTCTTGCCAGGGCAAGTAAAATAGTGCCCATGCAACCCAGGCCCCTGGTTTGTGACATTTGCTTAGCTTCAGAAATAGTAGTTTGGTACACTTCTTTAGCATAACACAGATAGCTCTTTATACTTTGGATCACTGAAGTTTCCCCGATTACACAGATTTGCCTCAAGTAAAGGGGTAGGTGCTCTGAAATTATTCCTCACAATTGCCTCATCTCCCTTTGCCTATTAGTTTGAGATCTGGACTTGTGAAAAAGTGGTAACCAGGACAGATTAAGAAGCTTGGAAGAATGTCACAGTTCTGATCTCAGAAGTGCTAAACCTAATTCAACCTTCACATCTGTTTATGATGCTGAATAAATAGTTATGTACCTTTAAAAAACATAGCGGGTCATAGAGAAGCCATTTTAAAAAGATGATTTAAAGGAGAACTTAGAACATCTAGAAAGGGACTGTTATAAAAGCTCTTTAATGAACAAATGAAACAAAACTCAAGGAGCAGGTAGAAAATTGTTTAAGCATCACGAATCTCAGAGGGTGATTTGTCAGCAAATGAACTGCATGGGAGACAAATGTGGACAATGGAAACATCAGTGTGGCATGAAAATGGGAACAGGCTACAATTCAGGCTGAAGAATCAGAATCCCACTGAGGCAGATGACCTGCAACAGAAATTTTCATCAATTAAAACTTCTAGCGTGCTACAAAGGTGACCTTGAAAATTGCATCAGAAAAGACATTTTGCTCCTAAGGTGCTGATAGCTCTTTTATAGGGATAGTGTCTGATGGAGCCAAATGAAATATCCATCGTGCTTATTGCTGTATGGCCCAATGCCAAACTCCTGATTATAGCTTTTCGTCATGTGTCTTTTTTCCAAACTCCAAAATGTCAGACAAACCATTTGGGGTACTGAACTGCATTTGCCTTTTCTCCATGAATTATTCCAAGTCTTAAAAATATCTGTAGACCAAGAGCATTAGAGTATATGGACCTGCCATTGCACTTGCAGTGCCCTCTCCAGTTGGTTTGTAGAGGTTTGTTAAAATAGTCAGATGTTCAGTGTCTTGTCATCTGCAGTGAGTTTACTCTTATTCCCAGTGATGGTGAACACTACCCTGGCAGAGCAGCAGCATTCTGTCCGCAGCTGCTGCTGCTTTTCCTTGAGCATAATTAAACTGAGTGAAGACATAGCGAGAATCAGCCTCTAGAGCCATATTTGCAGCCCTGAATTAATTTGCAAGATAAGTCAGGAAATTTATAGAATCATTCCAACGCTCTAAGGAAAGATTAAGAAAATCCATGATGCCGTGACGTTAAAGCAAATTGCAGTCCTTCCCTAGGGCAAAGGGTTTTTTTACAAGGCATATGCATGCACCCTGTAAAATTAAGATAGTGTTGATAGATAATGGTATTTAAAACCTCACCAGTACTTGAGTCTTTTGAATTACTTTACTTATCTCTAACTTCAAATGCTGGGATTAACACAATGTGAACATTCCTGAACATGCAATAGTGATTAGAAATGTTGTAGGTACACTTGGTTGACTGAAGGAGTTGGTAGAGCTGTGGGAATAAGGGGAGTATTCAGTGTGCTGAAAGCCTTGTCTCCCTTTACCTATTTCAGAAAGGAAGGTTAAGATTATCTTAGTTCCTAAAAGAGATTAGACACTGCATAAATGCCAACTCAGAAAGCTTCATGCAGGCTAAAGAAAATAGGGATAAACAGCAAATATGATTTGGGCTCCTCTGATAGCATGTTTCTTTTTATGAAGTGTTTTCCATTCTGTTTAGACATCTGTTTGGCCTGTGATAATGATGTCACAATCAGGACTGTGTTGTTCCTGCTGGTGCCCGGCTGTGCAGCTGTGTTCTTTTCTCCTGGGTGAAACGTTTGCTACTGTCGTCCCTGCCTCAGCTTCATCAGTGTTGTACAGGTATACTGCAGTTTACTTCTGGCTACACTTGGATCCATTTAAAGTTAAATCTTCACAGAGAATATGGCCATTATTAATACTTTGTCAGGACTCTCCTCATGTTGCCTGACTTGGCACTGAGTAGTTCCAGCCAGTTACCTCATGTTCCAGATGGTGAGAAAATTGTCTTCATCTTCATTTGCATTTTGAAAATGCTCCCTTCCTGGCCTGGGACCCCAGTTTGAGTAGATGTTCCTTTCATTGACAAGAGAAATGCCATCAGAAGAGAAAGCTCCATGAACCTGTTTTCAGTTTGGTGTTTAATCCCATAGCCCAGGAGTTCACTTCGCCTAATTAGTCAATCAGCAGAGCTGAGGGCAGAAGGACCACCAGTTTTTTTGAGTATTGAGTACAAGAGCAGAGCAGATATTACCACATTACCCGTATCGATCTGATGGTCTTGGTCCCAGCTGCATTTTTCCTTTAAATGATGGATAGTTTTTGTTGTGCTTGTCCTTTCTGAGAAGTATGAGCAGGTTAAGATTGTGCCACGAGCACAGAACTGGCAAAGCGGTAAAGGCATGGCAGTGAAATTTTGCATTGAGAAATTGTGCGTGTGGAAAAACTGCCTCAGGGAGTCTTCTGAAACCATTGTCAATTTTCTCTAGTTTGAAATCAGCAGGACTTCTTAGCAGGGAGATGTTCTTTACAGGGTTCAGAAAAGCTACCACAAAGAGAAAACCAGTTATGTGGATTACATGTTTCTGTATAGTTTTGGTTCTTTCGGATGGGCTGAAACGTGTTGGCGTTTGGCTAAAACTGTAGCTCCGAATCATGTCCATTTAGTGTCTTCTGCCAGAGGGAGAGACAGAGCCTGTTCTGGGTGCAACACCTGTCCTCCTTCCATTCTCCTGGGGGTCCCCGTGTTCACCAGATCCCAGTGAAGAAAATCCTGGTCCTTTGGCTGCGTGGGATGAGGCACCATGTGGGATGTTGCAATCTGCTGTTGTTTTTCTACGTGAATTTAAGAAGCTTAACCTTCATCTCATTTAAGTGTGTGGTGCCTACGCAGGTGTTAATGAAAAACCTTAGTTACCTGCCATAGAAAATATATGTGACTTACTGCCAGGTAATTACACCTTTTGTGGTACACTGAGGCTGGCGCTGCTTTAATCTGTGAATATGCTGCTTTGGAAAGTGTATGTCAATGAATGAACTCATTGAACTTCTAATTCACCGAAATCTGTTTTATAGTCTATTTTAAACCTGATTTACTGGGTTGTTTGCGAATGGTGCTTTTCAGTTTCCGAGTGTCTCATGCTGTGAATCCGTTCTTTGTCTGCATCCATATGAGTGCTCCTAGGGAGCATTCATGTAATCGGTACAGCCATTTTATGGTGGAAAGATCTTGAAGGATCTTGTGAATTTTGTTAAATGTAAGAGAAACTACTTGGCCCCCAGCTTTGGCTTTCCATTCAGTACTGCACTGCGTGTGCTAACTGTCCTGCTGCTGTGAATTTAATCTTAGGCACCAAAAATACCTCTGGTAATGTTAAAGTAGGTTGATTAGTCTAAAATTTGCATTTTTTACTCCTGCTGCAAAAAAGAATAATGTCAGTGCCTCATCTCTCTTTTAATCTCATCTGTGTATTTGCTGCATCTCCAATTAACATTTTTCAAATGTTAACGAGAGGAAACATTTTGCTTTCTTTTTCCTTTTTAAGATAAATTTGTTCTGTGTTTTAGAGCTGCCTGTGTAGATTACTGGATAGTTAATCAACGCTGAGGCTTAACATTTCAAATCCAGCTGTTTTTGAGCAGCAAATGCCACTGGGTCACTAAATCCACTTAGCCTAGATTTAATATGCTTTAAAGCAATTCTCTTTGATTCTGCAGGAAACAGTTTTCAAGTTAGAATTTATCTTCTGTATATTCTAATACATGATGGTAGAGGAAGAGGGGCAAATCTTCCAGTGGTGTAAAACCACTATTGATTTGCCCTGTTTGCAAAGTTACGTAGCAGTCTGTTTACTCTCACTGGAATGTATGTTTTTTTACTGCTGCTAGTTTTATTTGATGCCTGGAAATATGAGCAATAGAATAGGGTTCTGATTTTCCTCTGTGGCTTAGGATTTTTCACTGGAAAACTTACTATCTTTTAGTGAGATATCTGTCACTTAGTACAGCGAAGTCTGTACTAAATTAAATAAAATTTCAGCTTGTTAGCAAGAGAGTACAGGCTAGGCTTCAGCACTCCCAAATTTCCAGCATTTGGGAATGCTGAGGCTTTGTCCCCTTTTTTTTTGTCCCCTTCTTTTTAAAGAAGCAGGTTAAGACTTCTGTTGCTGTGCAGAAATATTCTTCATAATTTACTGGGGGAAAAACCAATAGTGTGACAGCCTTTCTGCATTTTCTTTTCATGTTTTTATAGCTTTGCGCTGCTATGTATTGATAACCAATTTCTACTGATCTTATTGCTGTACAGCTAAAAACATAACATGAAAGGCAGAGGTAGCAGTACAAATCCTTTCTTGCTTTTCCACATCTATTATGTGAAATGTGATGCTGCTCCCTGTTCAGCTGGTAATGCTTCAGATTATTGGAGTGAAAAGCTGTAAAATAGATCCTTGATAATGCATGTCTGTGAATTTGATGGTTATGAGTAGATTAACCTTGATCCAAGAGGAGTGACAACCTTGTATTGATTTATAGCAAGAAGTTATCAAAGAGATTTAATTGGCTTTGAACATTCTTCTCTCTCTATATATATGGAATTGTATTAGCTGCTGTACCCTTCACAGAATAATTGTCAGGGTTTCTCCAAGTAAACATGAAATTACCTCCTAAACAGATAGCTCGTTCTATATAAGTCTCAGCATTTACTCCACATTGGAATGTATGATACAGATGTTTGATAAATGTTCGCTGTTTCCTTAAATAAAGTTATATATATTCAGAAGGAAGTTATATATATTCAGAGTGATTAAGTTTTGTTATCACTGTTATAACTTTTTTCTGAAGAAATCTCGCTTTTCAGAAATTCTAGCATTTTGATTACTCAAAATACTGTAGATAGCAATAGCAGTGTAAAGTTAGAGGGAAGAGGGATTATATTCCTTAGGAGTAAACAAGTCTTAGTGAAAGAGAGCATTGAAACAAGACATTAACTGTATGGCAGCGTGTCAGTTAACAAGCATCAGAAGGCACCTGATTATACTGCTGTTGCATGGCGGCTTCAATGCTCAGTGACCTCTAGTTTTAAGTAGATTTAGAATTTTAAAAGCCAAAATATTTTCCCTGGACTAAACAGGCTATGTTTTGAAGCAAAATGTTATTGCTTATCGTGCCATATCTTCACAACTGATTACTGCTTATGGCTTCTGTGTTCTCTTGCCTTTTTAATTCTGTGTGAAGAGTATGTTGAGAGGAATAGCAATAACGGGAGAATATCTTGGACTCCTGGGATAAGAACTGAGTAGCTGTTATTAATCTCTCTTAATAGCTATATTTTCAAAGATCTCATTTGTTGAAGTTCACTGACTGGCAAATTGCTTTGAAATGGTAGAAAACAATTAGGAATGCAATCCATATTAAAAGAAACAACTGGTGATACATGATTTTATTGCTCTGTTCTTACACTCTAAAATTATGATCTAGATTTTTAGAGCCTTATTAAAATTGAAAGGACAAAGTAGCATGTTTAGAGTTTAGATTTGAGTACTGTTCCATGTTACCTGAAAATAAAATCAAACATCAAGCACATAATGGATACATTTAATTTCATTTGAGTTACTGACTGCACCTCAGACAAGCTCACATTGCAATTTCTATCCCTTTTGAACAGGAGTTTACTTGGCAAGAATTTGAAGTTGCTGGTTATGTTTTTAACTTGGCTTTCTACAACAAGACATTCAGTAGGGCTGGAAATCTGTGTGTGCAGTCTTCTGTGAGATGCAAGGAGAAACAGGGAAGGACTAGCTGGGAATTTACTGGAGGATTGTGGTTTTGTGGGGAGGCCTAAGATGCCCTCATATTTCCTAAATGCTTCTGAGGGTCAGGATGTCAGAGGCTTATGTGGCTTTTGATGGAAGATCATTAAGGCAAGTGCATCCCTCAATTTACTATATAACTGCAGAAGAGCCCTGGTAATACTTGCTTCTAACTTGAAAGTTCCCTAAGCCAGAGTACATCTGGCAGAAAGGCAAAGTGTTTCTGGTATAGTGAAGTGGAAGTGTACTGAAAACATATCTGACCTACATTTTACCTAGCTAGCTCTGAAATAAGTAGATGTCTTCGAACTGAAGTTTTCCTTATCCATTCTCCAACACAACTTCCTAATGGTGACTGGCCAGTATTCGTATTTGAGTAATTTAATATTTAACATTTCGGCTTACTTACCTTCCCTGTTAGGTAACTGCCATATACTTTTCTTTCTATTTATTGCCAACGTATTGGTGTATCCGTTTCTTCCTGATCTTGCTGGTTATTAGTTGCAAGGTCTTGTGTATTTTTATGTATTTTCAACTTTTTTACTTTTCTATGTCTGTCTCGCAGTCGAGACCATTTGTATCATACTGCACAGAAGTCTGTCTTACAGAGAGATGGGTGCAGAAAAGGTGCAGTGCAGAAAACCGAATTAGCTTCAACACTGCTCACTTTGTGGCCTTGTGGCCGGGGACCGTGCCTGACAGGGATTTTGTTCAGCACAGGGACATCAAGTGACAGCGTTGGGTATTGCAGTTGTTGCACATCAAGAGTGAAATCCTGAGTCTTCTGTACCTTCTTGGCTTCTTTGGAAAACAGATATATCTGCGATATAAAAGAAAATGTTGGAGCTTAGCTAGATCTTTAGAGACAAAGGGCACAAGTCTTCCTTATTCTGCAGTTTGGGATTTTATTGGGAATACAATAAGGAAGGTTTGGGGTTTATTGGGAATACAGGTGAGTTACAGAGTATCACTTTTCAACAGCACTTGTTTTGCCAATAACTCCATCATACACCAGAACTGCAGAAAAGCAGTTATGTGACTGTGGTAATGCTTCGGCTACAAGCTCCAGTTAAAATAAAACTGCAGACAGTCTGTCTATAGAAGTGTTATTTACATGATCATCCTTGATAGTATTTTAAAAATATGCATTTCTTCTGATGTGGAAAATTGTAAGGGATGTGCAGATGGGACCTTTTCACAGTTGGATGTAGGCAGAGCACATTGTTAGTGTTTCTGGCCCCCATGCAGTCTGCAGAACGGCCCCTGTGTCCTCGGGCAGGACACAGCTGCAGTTGCAGTGTCTCCTGCAGGCTGTGGCTGTGCCTGGCTGACATGCCCTGCAGCGGGGATCCAAGGAGTCCTGTGTGCTGGGCGAGGAAAGACGTGGGTACTTGTGAAGTGATGCGTCTGCACAGCCTCCTATATTGGCGTCTGTGAGCTTCTCCAAGCCTTTTCCAGGTGGCTGACCAGAGTGTGCTAACATCTGTTCTGAAACACTAGTCTTGTGACAAAATTCAGGCAAATGGGAAGAACTTGTTTTGTTCTCTTACCTACTATGTATTTGTCTGGTTTCAAGCATATATTTTCATCATTCACTTGTTCTGCTGCTTTATAATTGTGATGATCTTTGAAGCTGACCGAACTGGATTGCTTGTCCCTTATGCATGAGAAAACCTACAAATTATTACCTGGCTTAGAAATGGAAGGGGTAATAAATTTATAAAAAACAGTTCTTGTGGTTGAAGTATAGTTAATGTTGCATGACACATGATTCACCCGTATTCCCTGTTTTCTGCTAGGCTCTGTAAATCTAACTGGGTTTATGCAGTGTGGCTGTGCAGTCAGAACAGTGTCTGTAAGGGAGTAAAATCCAATCTGTAAATAACTTTGTTGAAATCACCCTTTCCATGCTTGACTTCTGTGACTGTATGCTCACTAGTTTGGTAACCGCTGATGGGATTATGAGAATTTAGTAGGAGAAAACCTGCTATTTGAGAGGGCAGCAGTGCTGTTAGGAGAAAGCAGCCACATCAGCGCTGTAATTTGGGAGTTGTTAGTACTGTTGGAGTGGCAGACCACCTGCATCAGGCACATTATGTACACGGTTTCTTTCCTTTAAACTGATGTGATTTCCAGCCACTGTCAAGTGTATGCTTTGCGAAACTTGTGAGAAATAAATCACTGGTGTTAGTTTCCTAGGAAAATGAATGATCCTGTGGTTATAGAAATGTGAGATTAGAATCAAGTGAGGAAAATATATATAACAGTGAAAATCATGATAGTTTAGTTCTCATGGCTTTCAGAAATCATTTTGCCTTGACTAGGTAATAGAAGTTAATCTATTCAGTTGTAAGTTTTTTTAAAAAAAGTAAAATCCATGCTGGCTGCAATGTCCAAATTAGACTTCTCAGATAATTATTCTGAAAATTATCTAAACAGTTTAAAAGCTGAGGGCTTCTGAATAGAATATACTTAGTCATATGAAGATGCATTATTTAGTAGACATTCTGTAAGTTTATTTGCAACTCTTCTTGTTTCCAAAGAATTGTGCAGAGAGACCAGCTAGTGTCCAATGTTTGCTCCTCTTTAATCTGTGTAGATGTTGTATCTTGATGGTGGATAAGTTGCTTTCTTACAGAAAACATCCAAAATGAATGGATCATCCCACTGATTCATCTTCATACTAAAGCAGTGAGCAAGACACATTTCTTCATGATCCTCAGCTAACTGCTCCTCTGCTTTTACTTATCTATTCCTGCAGCTGTAAGATAACTTTACAAGCGTTTCGCTTGAGCTAATCTAGAGTGTACCTGGACCAGGCAGTGATATACGGTGCTTTTGCTGCCTGCCAGACCTGAACAGATCATGCTTTGGCACACATTTCGTCAGGGCTGACCAGTTTGGCACACGTGCTCAGAAGAAGTAGCCCAGATAGTGAATTGATCCTGAATGGCGATGGGCTCTGCTTTTGGCAGTCATTGCAGCATCCGCAAGGGTGGGTTGATGACGCCCTTTCTTGCCGAAGAGGGAAGGGGAAACAAAGTGGGATTTCTGGTGTGTTCATTTTAATGCTGGGCCTGAGCCATAAGGACTGGTACTGTATATGTAGGCTGAGAACTGAATACAGGGAGAGATAAAGCTGATAGAAGAGTCTGCAGAAACACCTCCAACTGCTAGACAATCAAAAAATAACATTTTTTTAATGCATATGGTAATGTCACTTTGTTTTCTCAGGCAGGCTGAATTTCAGTGCTTCATATCTGCCCAGCCTGCTCTTTTGTAATGATCTGATTGCTGTTGATTATGTGTGATTGTCATGAAGGGCATGGATACAAATAACTCTAAATGACAAAATACACAGGTTTTAGAAGATAATCTGTTTATCTCTGAGGGCAGAAGAACAGCTTAAATTTACACATAATCAGATACTCGGGAGCAGAGAGTGTTAAAGTTATGTCTGTGCCAGGTTAAGTGCGATTTGTGTTTTGAAATTTTTATATATTTTGTACACAAACATTTGGAGGAAGACCTAGGGTTTTTTAATGAAGGAGACAGGGAGGAATTACTGAGTTTCCTCCTAGTTTTCTTGTTTTATGGGAAGGGGAAAAAAAAAATCAACCTTTCATATATAACCTTTCTTTTTCTGTCTTGCCGATTTTCATTTAAACAAGTGAAATCTTGATGTTTCATATTTGCATTTAGCTTCTTCTATGGGTGTTTCAGGCATCATATGAGTAGCTTTCCCAGAATAAATCCTAGAAACACACCTGCTGCAATACTCCAAGTTACTGGGATGTCACTGTGCCCCATGGGTTGTTGCATCAAATCCTGTACACTGCTGAGCTTCTCCAGCAAAACACAGAACACCCTTCATCAACAGGTATATCTTTTTCCCTAGATAGGATGAGAGTATTTAAAGAAAGAATTATCAGCCCTGAGGAAACTGTTCTTGCTGGGAGTGCCTTTCCTGCGCTAGGAAAATTGAGTGACACTATATATCTGTTGGTGGCTTTCTGATCATTAACAGAATTTTGATTTTAAAAATGAGTATTTTTGGTGCTACACGTACCAAAAATTGCTACATGCAATATATTTTTTTCTTCATTTAATTTTTGTTTTTATTTCCACAATTGTTTTTAGTCACTGCCTTGTGCTGTTGCTAATCAGGATAGATTGGAAGGAGTGTATCCCAGCTTTCATGTAGATTTACAGGGTGCTTGCATGCAACATGCTGAAACACCCTGATCAGAAACTCTTACAATTTGCAATGATTAAGGCTAGAATGATGCATGTGCTTCATTGTAGCTGTCATGCTATTTCCAGGATATTAAATCTTGATGTCTGTTTATTATGAATGATATAATGCTGTATCCTTGACTGTGCAATTAAGGCCTTTTTATCATCATGACAAAGAGTTACCCAGAATTATGCTGAGAAGATTTAAGCTTATTTTATTGATTTTTTTTTTTTTTGTCTTTTCTGCAGTTCATGACTGTGAAACACACATGAACTGCAGGAGCAGTTGCCTCACGCATTTAGATGAAGTCAGTTTATGCCCTTTGCTCAACCATTTCTCTTTTAGACTCAAGCTGGGTAATAGATGAAGGGAGGGGGTGGGAAGGCAGAGAAAAATTTGGAACTCTGGAATTAAAATACAGGTTAGAGGTAGTTTCTTTTCTCAGTTGACATTTTTATTAACAACACTGAAGGGTTTTTTGACAGCCTGGAGTTCTTTGCACAGGAGTCTGAGTTATAACTTGACAAACCTGTTGTTTTTAAGTGAAGCCAGGGAGTCCTGCTCTTTTGGTGAAGTCTTTCTCTGCCATCCATATGTGGTAAAAAGCAAACTAAATAAATTTTGGACAGAAAAGACATAGGCAAGACCTGCTCTTGAACTCTTTAGCTGCCATTACAGCTTCTTCATGAGAGATGAGTCTTGATCATTTAGAAGGTTGTTCTGAAGAAGGGCAAACCTTGTTTGTTTGTTTTCTGGCAGAGGCAGGCTCTGTGAGCTTGTTTATTTTATTTTATTTTATTTTATTTTTTTTATCAAATAGCTGCTACAATGTGAAAAACCCCTCAGGGCAGGAGCTATTGAACTGCAGAGGCAGGAAGGTTTCTGGGGTGCAGCCGCAGGATGGGGCAGTAACCATGTGCAGTAGGAGGCTGGGTGCCCTGTCTTGGCAAAACTGTCTGTGTTTGATACAGTCTTGAGTGACAGTGCAGCTATTCTGTTTTGGTTTGGTTTTGTGGTATGTTCTTTCATTAGCTTTAAAAACTAGATGGCATTTTTGCAAACAGAGTCGTTCTAAGGGTGGGAACACATTTGTTAAACTGCTGCCTCGGCTGACATGCTTCTCAGAGATATATCCAGCATCACTACACACCCAAGCATGATGGACTTCTGTTATGGGCCAATATGATACCGGCCATATGCTTTCTTACAGCTTTGAGCACACAGAGAATACTGCAGTAATATGCATGTTGGCCCTGGAGCCCGATTTCCTGTGCTCCTTGAGCTCAGTGCAAACATACTTCTGCAGGCTCAAGATCAGCAGCAGCTATAGGTGAAATATGTATTGTAGGGAGTGAAGCAACACTTTTTATTCCACCAGTTGGTGGAGGTAAGGAGAGACAAGCTTTGTCTATTCTGGATGTACCAAGTACTCTAGTAGAAGAATATTGCTGCTTCCTCGATCCTGCTTGGGGAGTGCAGAAAACAATTTTAAATAACCGTTACATGTTTCAGAAACTTTAAAAAAAAAATTAAAAAAAAATAGGCTGCTTATGAATGAAACATGACAAACTTCAGTGCGGGCCACTTGTATTGCACAGTCCCAATTACCTGGTCTTGTATTATTTTTCTCCCATAAATTATCTATTTTTGCATTATCACTCAAGTATGCTTCATAATCATATAATTACATACAGTGAGATGCCAGTTAGTAATAATGCTACAGCAGACCTTTACAAGTTAGTTTGATGGGTATTTTTCCACTGTGCACATCAGTTGTTGGCATAGTATTTCTCAGCAACACTTCTTTTGTCTAAGTGACAGCAGTACAGCTCACCAGTTCGATATTTCTGTTGTGTCTGTACAGAAAAACTGCTGGAAAAGAAAACCTATAATTTTAAAATCAGCATTGGGGAGTTCTGACTGTGTGCATGTGAAGTTATAGCAGAAACACTGCGAAGAGCGACGCAGCTGGAGGCAGGTCCATAGCAAACATCAAATGCCAAGCAGTCACTCAAGAAACAGTTGTGGGAAGCACCAAAACAACATACTTTGCAACAGAAATACCTATTGGCATGTTCTTTGAAAAGAAGGTAAGACGACTTTTTTTTCATTAATTATAAGCTAATAATTTAAGTGCTCAAATATCAACTCAAAATATTATGATGTCCAGCTCTGTAACCCAAAACAGTTGTTACTTCTTGTTTACTGGAGGCTTCTGGAGTGTGAGTGCTCTTTATACCTGAGACTGAAATCTACAGAAACAAGTGGTGTTTTTTTTTTTCCCCAGTTACTTTGTAATCACAGTTGCTAAAGTAGTAGTAGAGCTCAATCTGTTTGATATAAGTCATGCCTTTTTAAGGCTGAGAATATTAAAAGGAGGAAATCTGTAAGATGTTTATAAAAGGTGCACCATTCAAACTTTTTGATCCAAACTCATTATAGCCCATTTGAATCATTGCAAGTAGTCCACAGAGAGGTATACAAGTGGTTGTGAGTGACTACACATTTTCAGGCTTTATTTGTACATCGAAGGGTAAATAAATGCCTTGTCTGTGTGCTGTCTGCAGGGTGAATAAATTTAATTCAAGGGTTTCCAAATTTATGCTTCTGACACAGTCTGTACCTTTTTTCTTTGTGAGACTTGATATTTTATATTGTGAATTATCAGATGGGTTGATTGAAGTTATTTCTACTTTTGAGTGAAAGAATGATAGTTTTAGGAAAAGATTTGAGGATGTAATTGTGAGGTGAGTGCATATATAGAAATACTGATTACACTTCTTTTTTTAATGAACATCTGCGTGAACAAAATCATTCCTTCTGTAAGTGTTTCTGGTAACAGCAGCAGCACATGGATTGTGTAAAAGTGGATGGTTATGGATGTTCATTTTAAGTGTTTCTTGGGTCTGAAAAATGGTATAGAACAGCTTCTCTTGGTTTTCTGTGGCTCTTCAATGTATTTAAGATAACCCTTGCAAATCAGGTTAAAAGCAGCATGCTTTAAATAGGGTATTGGTCCAATATCCCTGCCAACCTGAATTATCTTAATTCTTATATTTTTGTGAAATCCAAGTGTATCTAAAGCAGTCCCATCACTTATTCAGGCCTTTCTAGCTGCCACTTCATCAACTAGACCCAATGTTAGGACACTTGGATGACGGCTCTGTAACAACGCTGGATCGCGTAGCTCTCTGTGGGTTTTCTGATGGGCAGTATCATGCTATGTTAAGAAACTTCATGTGACTTTAATAAGAAATCTCCAAATTGTTTATTTGCTATGCCTTTCCTTTTGTTACTCTGCTTAGAATGTATGGTTTCATAAAAGCACATTCTTTATGTTTGTTCTTAATCTTATGCATTCCTGTTAAAACAAACAAACAAACAAAAAACACAACAAAAAGCAAAACACAACAATGAAAACCAAACAAACAAAATATCAGAACCAACCCCCCCAAAACAAAACCCAAACAAAGCCAAAAAAACACCACCTACAACATAAATCAAAGGAAGTTATAATTCCTATTTATGGAAGAGAAAAGGAAAAAAGAATACAGAACAGGCAACGGAGCAAAGAAAGAGGAAATTAGAAAAGTAGTGGTCTTTTAATGAGCTGGGTAGTACTGAAGCAGACGAGGAACTGTGCAGATGAAGCTGAATAAGTTATTTTATACCAGTGGATAGGATGGTAATAAAAATTATATGCCTTGAGTCCCTCTTGGTTAAGATTTGGACTGCAAAGCAGTGGAGCCGAACTGGCATAAATTAGTGTGAGAAAGAAGGTGTCACTGGTTTGAAGGACTTCCCATTCTAATAATGTGCACTGCTTTGCTGCATCACTTGGGAGTAAACTCAGTCAGAAAATATGTGGTGTTTCATAATTACTTTTTCTGCCAGAGAAGCAGCTCTGATCTCTGCAGGCTTAGCACTGTTTTGGTGGTGTAATGGCTGGGTTTGGGTTATCTGCACTAGCGTTTTCCTGTTGGAATAAGACATAGACATTAGATGCTTCTCTCTAAACCTACCAACAGTCTTTTGCAAAGTGTTGACCATACATTTGCTCTCTTCAGTAGTGTGACCTTGCTAAGATGCTCACTGGATGCAGGAAAACTTCTGAAAGCTGGCTACAGCTCAGGATTGAACTGTTCCATTTAATCCTTTACTCAAGTGAGAAGACAAGTCACTTTCATGATTAGTTCTTTAAGAAAATCTGTTATCGTCCTTCAAAGAGATTTTACAAAGAGATTCTACTTCAGTTATGACGTTTAGGTCTCAAAAAGCACAGCTTGTAGGACCATACCATGCTTTGTTCTAAAGATAGGCCCCTGACCCTTAACTCTCTAAATATTTCATTTTTCGTTGCTGAACACCTACTGTTTCTAACAGCTTTGTCAAAACTCAAGTTTTCTCCAACCTGCTCTCAGTTCTCATGCATGAATCAAGATTTTACTACAGTTCCTCAAACATTCAGGCACCTCAGATGCGTTCCCGATCAAAAAGACCCAAGCTGTATAGACAGCTATAGGCTGACCACAGTTTTATTTTTGTTCAGCTCTGCAGCTGATGGCTCTTTCTATACATAGATTTAGGCACTTGAGGGGATTTTGCTCTTATTTTCTTGTGTGCATATGACATCTGATTCTCATGCCCTAGGCACTCTCTGCTACTACAGTAATATAAGGTTCCTTTAAATATTACTACCTCATTTTGATGGATTACCATAAAAAGACTTGAGTGTAAAGTAGAATCCATCTTGTTGTGATGTTGTTGGGAATTAAGTTGCTGTAAATTTGTGATAATCTTGTTCTTCTATTCAGATTTGTGTAGTCATTAAGAAGGGAGATATATATATATAATTTTTTAACTTTCTAGAATGGATACTCAGAGCCTGCACTGTAGGAGCCCAGATCCTGCAGTGCTGTGCCACTTGCTGGACCTGTTCACTTCTGAGGGGAGAATAATTTTCTGGCAGAGAGGGCTGGGAAATAGTAGGATCTGTCTGACTCTCTAGGCATCCAGATATGTGTTTTATAACTGAATATGCCTTGTCTTGCAGAGGAGAAGTTAGCAATGCTGTTACAAATCGCTGCTTGAAAGGCTTTGAGTAGTCTCATGTTGTTGAATTTCTTTCCGATCTCGAGCTCCGTTGGTTGTGGTTAGGACCAGTGTTTGGCTCTCAGAATGCTATTGAGACTATGAGTGTTTGCAGCAAAGTTGAAGGATTTAATCAGGATAAGTAGAAGAGTCCTTCAGACTGGCTTGCAAAACAGGGTGAGAAAGAAACCACAAAAAAGCTGGATAAAAACAAGGCAAAGAAATCTTGGTGTCAGATGGCTATCAAAAGTTGAAACAACCTTTCAGTGTCTGTAGAAAGTACTTCCATACATGGTTAGAATCAGCCTTAATTTTCAGTGAAAATAGCTTGTGAATAGTGTAGTTATTTTCTTATTATCCTGGTCAGTGCTCTTCCTCAGGTTTCACGTGTGAATTTTGTGCTAGCTTGCCTACTGCTGGGTTAAACCTGGAATCCCACATGCAAAAATTGCAAAGTTTTAATTGCAAAATAATGCAGAATGTTAACAACTGATCACCTCCCCAAACAAAAAGAACCCCAGAAACCCAAGCCCAAAAGTGTTTTTGTAATTTCTCCATGTGCCTGCTGTGAAGGAGCCAAGTACATTAGCCTGAGATACTTGTGAAGGATTTTAATATTTTCTTTTTGTCTTGACCTTAATGATATCAGCTTTCAACACTCAATATAGCAGATACAGATAGTGAAGTAATATCAGGCTACCAAGCTGAGGCAATAACTGTTCTTCTGTTTTCCAGTCATTTTATGCATTTAATCTCTTTATTTACGAACAGTCTTTCATACTGATATTAACCATACTTCCACTTCTGATAGTCATATCACAATATTTCTATTAATGTTTTCTAGGAATTAAAATCTCTACACCTCTACATTTTCAAAATTGACCTAGCATATCGTGTGAATGAGATACAGACCAATTTACAATTTATTTTTTTGTACCTATTAATTTAAAATGTCATTTTTAAAGCATTAGAGAAATATTTATTCAATTATTTCTTTTACATTCTTTAGAAGACAGTTTGAGCTTTGTGTTGACCTCATGGAGCTCATTATTTTGATTGCAACAGTGATATCCACTTTATGTGTAAGAACAACAGCTGGCCACAATGTTTTACAAGTATACACAATTTAAAAATATTAAGCACAGAACAATGATTCCTGTAGATTTTGTCTTGCTTTTTATCATCTTTCAGAGAGTGTTTTATTTCAGCTTAATTCATTCACATTTGTCAATACTTTATTTTGAAGAAAGGAAATCAGTGACATTCTCTCAGTTGTGGATGTGCTGAGCTGACTCCAGCCAGAAAAACAGCACATCAGAGCCACTGCTGGGGCGCTATGCAAATCCTTCTCAGCATCATAATTCTTCAATAAAAATCTAAACAATCCTCCTGATTTCCGAGACATGGTTTCTATACTCCTTGATTTCACACACACAAACATGCTGCAGTGTTTTAACCGCTGATTGTCCTCTCAACTTTGGAGTTTTATTAACAACCAGGGAAAACCGTTGACTGGGTAATTAATCTACTTCATGATGATGCATGGCCACTTTGGAAAGAAAACATGATTGTTTGAACTGAATGCATGTTTACTTAAACTGACAACTAGATTTTCAGAGTGAAGCCAGTGCAATTCCCCCAGAATCTACACTAAAGCAGGTGGGAGATTTTTCTTGTGCATGAATACTGGTCTAATCTTCAAACCAAAGCTTGTTTGATATGTTACTCTGGCTTTAGGTGCTTGTTTTACAAGCCACTTTAGTGTTGCAGTATCAGCACCTTAAAATCACGATAGTCACCTTTATCCCCTTTCTTCAGTCTATTTATTTCTATGTTCACAATACGCTTTGAAGAATTTCTTTGACAAGTCTCTATGTGAACCAAATGTCCCTCAGTTCTGAGAAGCTGCCCTAGTAAAATTGTGCTTGTGATGAACGGTGTGTTGTCCTCTGTCAGTGCCATGTTAGAAGATGCCCACAAAGGCTAACTAACAGAAGTATAGATACTTTGATCCTGATAATCCTGATCCAAATAATTGTGATGTCTATCCCTGGTCGTATTTGGGAGTTTTCTTCAGAAAAATTGTTTTCTTAAAAGTTCATAATCCAGAACCGAAGCTTTAAGGCACTACTTTAGTGCCTTGTGGAGAAGTCTCAGAATCCCCCTGAAGTTGGAGGATATAACACTGCTCCTTTATTTTATGGAAGGTTACAGGTGATGTGCTGATTTTCTGTGGTACTTTGTGATAGGGTAGCGACTGATACCAGATTGCTGCACTCTCGCTGTCCATTCACCACTGATCTGACCCTTCGTCTAATGATCTTGATGTTAAATGCACTAATGAATGACTAGAAGAAAAGAAAAAAGGAGCAGCAGGATAGAGAAAGAGAAGAAAGAAATAAAAAAGCCCCAATGACATTTTATAGGGGAAAAAAAGTTTAGAAATGTGCAAGCAGCACAATAACACAATTTCAAGTTCATGGTCAATAAATTCAAGAGATTGTAGTTTGTAAGAAATAACTTCAGCTGCTTGGATACCTTACTGAGTGTTAGAGTAATTGCAGTCTAATGATATTTGCAGTATCAGTGGCTCCATAGCTGGAAGGGCTTGCTACATAGACAGCAGCCATTGAAGAGCAACAAAATAAGAGAATGCATGAAGGGTGGGAGGAAGATACCAGAGATTTAATGAACTGAAAGTATAGCATTTGAAATATAATTACATGAAGAACATTTGTTTTTCCTCTTGTGATGATGCTTGAATAATGAGGACTGCAGTATCTGCAAAGGAATTGGCAAGTAAATAACAGTTAGGGATTTGTTTTCTTTATTTTCAAGAAGGTACATGATTTAAAGTGTAGTATTTGATTTAAATGGTCCCTCTCTGAATTTGAGAAGCAAGGGAAATAAACCAAAATGTATTTAAGTCAGAGGGACCAGATCCCTTGTTAGTGTGTACACAGATATACTTCCAATTAATTTCAAAGCTGTTGTTTTGATTTATTCCAGCTGTGCAGTGCAACAGTCACAGGAGCACTGGGCTGCCTTGCTTGCATGCAATTGCCATTTCTGTTGGGTTTTTAGTAAACCGTGGCCATGCATCTCAAATGTGGGAATGAGATTTGTCACATAGCCTTTGGACATGAGGTTGTGTAGCAGGGAGGAGAAAGGGACCAGGCAGTCAGGAAAGGATGCATTTCACCTTTTTCTGTCTCTTTTCTGAGTCGTAGTCTTCCTGCCCCTGTCACCAAGTGCAGTCTAACTGAAGAGCAGATACTGAGTAAGGTGTGAGCTGCTGTTCTGTGCAGTCAGTCTGGAAATTCATGCGAGATTGGTTTAATTATATAAAGTATGCTGCTCTGTTATACTAGGGTTGTTAGAAAAAACAATATTCTCAGAAAATAGGTGGGTCTTCAAAATCGAATGAGTGAAAATAGCAATTCAATTAAAGCTTTAGTACTTCTGGGAAGGGGTTTATGATGTAGCCAGAAAGACTTGAGTTTAAACTGATCTGATAGTTTGCCCCCCAGCCCCCCTCACTGGCTTGCTGGGACTGATGCGTGCCAAGTGCCCCTCTTTATCCCACATGAGGTTCCTTCAGGTGTCCTGCCCATGTCCCATCTGTGTCCTGGAGGCCCTGAAGGTCGCCTATCCTGATGGTCCCTTGGGTGCTGCTGCTCAGGCCTGGCCTGCTCTCCTCTCACATGTGTATCATGAGTGAAATTGGTCTCCCCTAACCTTATACATGTCCATTAAATGCCCAACCCTAAGCAGGCTATCCTATGCTGGATATTTTAGCCAAAACTTCATCTCATCCCATCCTCATGAGGCAGTTAAGATGAAGCACCCTTTGCAGGTGCCCTTTGAGTTGGTTGACCCTGAAGACGGCAGGTCTCTTGCTTGTGAAAAGGTCCATTCTCAGCCACTGTCCTGCTGCTGCAGAGCAGCTGGGCAGCAAATGTCAAGATGCTTCCCTGGCACATGCTCTCAACTCTTTTCTGTGTAGCTTTAAGTGGTTGCAAACTGACAGTGAGGTATGGTGGGCCTGCTGGAGGTTTAAATACTGTATTTAGTGTTCACCAAGCACAAAGTAAACTTTTTTCCTTCAGAAATAAATGTATAGTATTTATCTCTCTAATTTTTAAGAAGGATGATGCTTCTCCTAGAGAACCATAAAGGCTGAAATAGGTTATTTTCAAACTAAGGTATTTTCATCTTCAATCTACTCCTAGGTGCCACTCAAATACAAAAGGCAGAAGGTGTGACATGTAGGCTGTCAGCAAATGGCACCTTTAAAACCTCTTGATCTGTTTTAATACCCAAAGGCTCTTCTGTCATTTGACTGTAGCACACAGTGCTGCTTTAAGACTGAACATTAGAATGATTTTCTTTTTTAAATTACAACCTCTTTTCCAGCAGACCAAGAAAGCTTTTATCCATTGTCACTGAGGCTGGTGGCAAAATCGATAACTACAATTCTCTGGCAATGTGCACTTTCCTTAACTTTGCTTTCTAGTAAGCCAGAAACTTTCACCCTTTTTTTTTTTTTCTTCTGTGACAGTTCATGATCTTGACATTTTCTCTCCTATGCAGAAAAATGCACTTGCTCTTACTGTGAATTAGTAGAGAATTATGAGCTTTACTAGTCTCACCCAGCCTTGCCACAGGTTTTTGTGCTTGCAGTTGTATTAGACTGGAGTGAGATGATTTTCTCCTTGAATATACTGGGCACTGAGGCAGTTAAAAAGGCCTGGGTAGAGGTGAAGCACCCAACCCAACATTTGCTTCCTTTGGTCTTTTTCTGTCAAGCCTTTTGTAGTGTTACAGTTTTGCAGAAATGCAAACAAGGAAACTTTAGATCTACAGAAATGTTTGTAGCTAGAAGGCATCTGGGACCTGAATTACAATGACTAAAAAATGTGGAGAAATCTTTTTTTCTTTCTTGCTTTTGAGGTTGGGATGTGTGGATTGTTTGCTGGAATTTCTTATGCTGAGTAACAAAGAGGTTAATTGTAAAAGTAATACAACTGCAGTACTATGACTAAAGATAATATATGAAAATAATACCTAATGAAATCATAGCATTGATAATGAGTGTTGAAGGCAGTGTAGCCTGAATAGGCTCAAGGATTCTTTGCTGCCTTCTTTGGTTCCTCAGGGTGGTGTCCCTGGACTCTGCAATCCTACTTCTGTCAACCCTGTTAAGATGGCCTAGAACAAACAAAACTGCTTTGTTCTAACAGCAAAGACTGCTGAACATCTCTGTATTTCTGTGAAAGATATTTAGCAGGGCTGGCAAGTGTTAATTGGGTCCAATTTAACTTCAGTCTGACAGATCACACAGGCCTGAGGGCATGTTGGCACAGAGCTTTTGACATAAGGGCCATATCAGTCTCATGCATGGTGTCCTCAATTTCTCTTCACCAGAGAAATACCACTGCTATATTCTTCCCACTGATCTTCTCATGCAACAAAAAGCCTTGAGGGCAAAAAGTCCTGAGTATTGCTGGGGGGAGCGGTCCGTTTGACAGTGAGGAAATAATATAGTGCATTATGTGGTCTTGCATTTCATCCCATTCTAGAAAATCACTAACTTTTTTCTTTTAAATGCACCTAAAATATTTTCATTTTTAAAAATCTTTTTCTGACTTGTAAACAGATGAGGAGTATTTACTTCCTAGATATGTAAAGCCCTTTCTTGGTTTTCTCTTATGGTACCTTCCAAAATGTTGGGAGGATTTAGAGTTGATAAGTTTCACCTACCCACCCCAGCAGATCAAACAAGTCCTGCTTGATGTCTAGTTGCAGAGAATCAGGGAAAGAATAACAGAAGTATTTATCTACTGAGTACATATAGTATCCTCTGTTCAGCACAAGCTGACATTGATTTCTGAAATTGTTTTGAGGAGACGTATTTATCTGTTGTTGGTATTGGTGCCTTGAGTACTTCCTTGTAATGGTAGCACTGGGATGATGGTACTCTTGGTTTCCATTAATGGACAGTTCATGACTCTTAGTGGATACATGAAATGGTAAATGGTCCCTGAAGAAGCCACTTAACATCTTTTAATTCTCTGATTACTCTCTGTGGATGGAGCAGGACCTAATGCCCCAGAAGACAGGAGCATTATGGTATTATAATAGTCAGACAGAACCGACTGCGTGACATATAATAAGCAGGTAGTCAGGAATGGAAAGGTCAGAAAATGTCTTGCAGTTGTGGACTGCTGGCCACAAAAATACCTTTTAAATTTCAACCTCTGTTTAGGTGAAATATATATTTTTCCATCAGCAGAACTGAAAGCCCGTTGCTGGAACAGGAAGTGGCAGGGATGTGCCAAAATTCGTAACTCCATCCTCTGGAGATCAGGGCACTGGAGTCAGGTGCCAAAGCTCTGCAGAAGAAGGTGTGTTTTCTGATGCATCCCTACAGTTAGCATTTATTATGGACCATTGCTAGCCCTACAGTTCCTCACACCTCCCGTGAATTACAGATGGAGACTCCCCAAGTTCCTGGTGCCACATCAAAGCTGTATGGCCCAGGAATGCTGCTCTCTACCCTGGTTTGTGGTGATGTAGATTTAGACAGTGTATTAAGGGCTGAATGGTGGCAAAAAAATGGGTTTGCAAAAGTAATGCATCCAATTTCACTAAATAATTAATCCTTCCCCATCATTCCTGGCATGGAGCAGGTAAGGAGCAGGCTGTGCCTCAGCGGGAACATGTGGCCAGTCAAACATTTGCTCAGTCCAGGCTCTGGACTTGCATCAGCATGAACAGGTTCAGTCCAGAAGCTAAATATTTGGGTTGGTGTGGCACTGTGCCCAAGCAAATATGTTTTGCCTCCCAGCAGCACAGCGATGCTGCTGTTGCACAGCGTGGGCACAGGCAGGCTTAGAAACAACAAGTAGCAAAGCATGCTTACCTGCCCATCCTGGGCGGTGTCAGAACAACAGGGACTACAAGCTTAAATCCTTCATATTTCTTTTCTTTTTTTTCTTTTTTTTTTTTTTTCAAGCTTGTAGATTCCTCAGGCACTTAATATCATTGATTAAAAAATAAATAGCAAAGCCATTTAAAAGCCCCAGAACACACTGACAATCAGAGGGATTCAGGACGTGCTGCTGTTTTTGACAAGGAGATCTGAGTTCCTTAATCATCAAGGGTATGTCCAAACAGATTCCCACTGAACAGTGCCCGGAACGTCCTGGCAGAGCTGGACTGAGACACTTGGAACAGCAGACTGCCTAACATAAAACAAGCCTAGGTTTTTCATGAAAAATCAACAATGCAAGTAAGCCTAGCATAAACCAGACACAAAAATCAGGGAGTGTTGTACCTTACCCCCTTTGCCCCAACAGCATGTTCCCTGCTGATTAAAGCACCGAATGAATCTGTCATTAACCACTAAAGGAGTCAGTCTGCAAAGAATTTCTATCAGAAATGGATGAAAACTTTCTGTGCCCCAAGTCCTGCCTTTAGCCCTTATAGCTGGCACTGATCATTAGCAGAAACCAGCATTTTGAAGCTAGAAGGGTTGCAGTGTGGTTATTTTTTGTATGTCCGTATGATGCATGGACAGTTAAGTCAGCCTTCATGGTTGTACCAACCTGGGTGAGTCCTCAAGTCTGCAATGGTGCAGTGCTGCAGAGAGGAGTTAACCGATCTCAGATTTTACTTCAGTCTTAAATGGTTTTACATCCCTCTGCACTCTCCCCAGTTTTAAATTTTGTTTCTATTGTTTTCAATATTCTTTAAGCTGAACTGCTTTGATTCACGCAGCTGTGCTAAGTAAGTGTGTGCGTGATAGAGAGTCTTGCTGGTCAGTGGCAAGGTTTGAATCACATTAAAGAGTTGTAGAATGAAGCGCACAGTGAGATCTCTTCTAGTGTGTGTGCAGTATTAATTAATGACTTGTGGCCCCAGAAAACCAAACAGGCTGGTGTCAGGAACTAAAGTTGTCTGGGATCAAGGCTGTTATAGACAAATCTTGCAACAAGTAACGTTGGAATAAATCCAGGTCCTGAATCTGGGCTTCCCTCTGTGGAGGGGAATTTCTCTGTACTCAGCTGCTGTGTACAGAAAGTGTTTGGGTGAGGGAGGTGATGACATGTTATCCCATCCTGAGCTGGGGAAGGGGGATAGAGGAATATAAGTAGCCTTTGCATCCATAGGAGAGGAAAAGTCAGTGTTATACTTGCAAGTCATGTTTCTCTGAGGATCATTGAGAAGTAATAAATCATTCACAGACTTATTACAGCAGCTGCCTGCGGCACGCCATCTCTGTGGATATAGCTCAGCTAATCTTTATAAAACCAGCTTTTTGAAAAGTGGGAATTATTCCTAGCTATCATAATGCTTGGTTTCAAAACTGTCACTTCATAGCTGATATCTGGGGTTTTTAACCAGTCTTTTAAAAAAGTCCTTTCTTTTCCATCTCAAATTGATGTTTTTCATTAAATGCTTTCATCGCTTTTTCTTTACGCAAGTCAAAAGACAGATATCGGTTCCTTTGGAGATCACATATTCTTGAATTCATATTCAACAAAGTACTTTTCCACATCTTTAATAGAGTAGGCAGAAACATTTTTCTTGTTTTTATGATGCTTTAATTGAGGTGAAAAGTCAGTGCTGAGCGTTTTCATAAAATGAAAATTTAAAAAATCTGACTAGGTTTGAAACTGCTCTCATTTCTGACATTCACTTTCCTTTTAAACAAAAAGTGATTTTGAAGCAGAGTTTATCAGAAATATGAAGAGAAACTGTTTCTATAGCTTCATAGCTTAAAGCTCAAATGAGAAATTCCTCAAAACTGACTTTTGCTGTGATTAATTTTGTTAAAAAAAAAATCAACATCCAATAAAAGCTACCTATTAAAAAGATTGTGCACTAGCAAAAGTATCACAGCTTCTGGCCATGCATGGTCCTTGTGTTTTTCAAGGGGCCTCTGAAAAACTTTCTGCTTTGTTTTCCTTGGGGACTGATCCCATGCATGTTTCAGATGCAGTTTTCTATGAGTAGGAAAAGCTGGGGCACACTCTAAATGGAGATATACAGAATCTGTTCACTGCCATCTGATCTAAAAGGCTCTTCAGCCCCGATGTACTGGTGGAATTTTTTGCAGGCTGTAAGGTCTGTCCATGTAGCAGCATGTGTCCTGTGCTGGAAGGACCAGTGTAGCCCTCAGTGAGTTTGGTATGAAGAGGCACGTAACACATTAAATTAACTGAGGGAAGAAGAGCACCTTTCTTTACCTAGATGTCATTGGGCATTTCTAATGTGTTGCACAAACATGAATTACTCTTTGCATTTACTGAAAAGATAAAAAATTATTGTCATTACAAAACCAACACAGGGTAAGAGCTGTGATACAGTTATTACTTCTGCTATCTCTCTTCCAGACACAGAACTTATTCCTATTAAGCTGCAGTAATCCCTATTAATGTGAAACTTCATCTTCCATCAGAAAAATGGGATTTTTTCAAAAACATTCAGTGTCTGTCTAAACTGCTTCTGTTGAAGTTCTGCCAGTGCCATGTGCTTCAGAAAATTAACTTGAGTGCTTTATACTTTGGGCATCTTGGCTGCGCATGAAATGGGATAAGAAAACAGGAAGCAGTGAGCTGCATTGCCAACCCAAATGACTTCAGCAGAAATCTGTAGCGTATTTGTCAGAGCACTGTCTCTTAGAAACCTGTGACAGAGACTAATTTTTTATTTAAACAGGACAGAAGAAATTTTCAGGTCCCAATCCTTAAAGGGGGAAAGTAATTATTATTTCTAGAATAGTTTGTTATACAATTTCTTAAATCAGTCATTCTTAGGGCTTCTGTGAGGCGTTGCTCTCTTGACTCCTCAGGGCTGATAATTACTGTGTCTAGAGAGAGGGGATGGAGAAGCCAGGTAAGCTTATACCTGAGATGAGGGGAAAAAGAGTGTTTCGGGGCAAGGACTGAGATGCAAAATCAGGAGAATTGGAAATGGATGAAGTTTACTTAAGTGGAGACTTTTGCATGCTGAAAATCTACCTATATTTAAAAAAAACAAACACCCTACAACTGTATGATGGCTATTGACCAAGGCTGGCTTCTTAACGGTACTCTAGACTTTGCAAGGAAATTCGGGCCTCACTGAGTAAGGGAGAGAGCAAGAGCTATAAAATTATGAGTTGGAAGTACTTATCTGCATTATCTATTTAATTAAAATCCACTGTTATAAAAGATAAGTAAATCTATCTGCTAGAATGTATGGAAAGTAAACCAGCTTACAAACACTTTTTTGAGGCTGTTTAGATGCAGCTTGTTTTGGTGACTGTTCTATTCCAAGCTAGAAAAGTATGAAAGGATCAACATTTACCTAAACAACAGGTTAATGTGCAGTCCTGAGACTGGTTGTATTTCTTATCTCTAGACAGCAGGAAACATCTGTATGTTTTTTACCTCTAAAATTGAAGGTTCTATGTATGGGTGGGCATAAAAGTTTGTATTCTCTCTAGAGCCAGCTCTCTGCTGGCAGCTTATATTCAACATATAAGAGAGACTGAATCATGGAGCTGTATTTACGGAGAAAAAAAGCAGCCTCATCTTCTGAAGTTATTTCATCAGGTAAATCTTTGCTTTTCTCCCTTCAGGAGTTTGCGGTCACTGTATTTCTGGTTTTGTGCCTTGATATCCTGATAGTTAATACACATCTTAGAGCAATGCTGGTTTTCTCTGTCTTTCTGGCAGTTTCAGTAACAAATGCATAGAGTATTGTTCCATGCCATATCACCATGCGTCTGTTGCTGAGAGCTCATTTTTTGTTTGATTTTTTGTTTTCTGTGGTTACCATCTAGTGTAGAGAAACACAGCAGGAACATGAATAACATAGAATGATGTTAGAAAAACTATTATTAGTGATTATACAGTTTATAATTTTCATGTCTTGAAAGTACCCAATGAATTAGTTTCCTTAAATACCCAAACCGAATCTATATTATTTCATTTTCTGTTGTATCTTTATGTTTGTTATCCTCTTCTTTCTATACTCTGGAAGAGGCGCACAGCTGCCTATGCCTTTCCTCATCTTCACATACCACAACCTGCTGCAGTGTCTCCATCTATAAAATTGGGAGAATGACCCCACCATATATCTTTAAAGCCATAGGAAAAAATCCAACGTGTTTGAGCTGAGCTGAGAGTTCTGTTAAGATGATGAGTGATGGTCAGGAATGGAGAAAAAGTAAGCGGGGGGGGTTGGCTGGGGAGGGAAGAAATAATTGGAGGGTGCCTTGTGGTAGGAGGTTTTTTAGAGTGCCATGAAATGAGTGGAGGACTTCCATGTGGTCTGGCTTTATTAATCTTGCGGGTTGAGCAGTGCTGAGGGAAAGTGATTGTCTGGTAGGTATTTGCCATGACATCAGTGGGACAAGGTTAAGAGCAATTAAGCTCTTTTAAACAATACAAATATGAGAAGTAAAGAAATGAAAATTGCTAGAAATAAAGCTCTTTTATTCCAAATGAAGGGGAACAGTACAGTGGTTAATCTGTTTTATATAAATTGGTCAAATTGACAGAAATGCAAGTTAATAAGCTTAAATCACATACACGTTGTACTTTAATCTGTTTATTTCATTGTGTATAAACTTCTTTCATGCCAAGTAGGAATAAAAAAAAAATGAAACTACATTTAGCATCCTTTTAGATGAACCTGCTGTAATTTACTGAAACTTATTTTTCAGTGCCTCAGATATTCATTTGACATGGAGATCCTTCAGCTTTGCTGCCTGGTTGTTTATCAGAAGTGAGGATAAGCTTTTTTCTTTGTCTGTTTTTCATAAATGAGTCTATATTGATATCCTTTTGGCTTCGCATTATTAGCAATGAGTTGTTCTAATAAATACTTGGGGCTTATACATAGCAACAGGCGAAGAATAAACAACAGACTTTGCAACAGTTAAATATCCCAAGACCCTGTAAATAGTAAGCGATCTGATTCCGTGTGTTTGCTTTGTGCATAGCTCCTTCTTATTACACATTTCTGTTTCACCATGTGGGGATGTGTCCAGCAGAGCACTTGGAACACCCAGAGACAAATCAGAGGCATCATCCAAATTCTACCGCAAATAATGCGTCTATTGACTAACTAGATTTTTACTGTATTTGCTACAGTAAATCCTATTTATTTGTGTACTCATGAAGAAGTTCAAGGTCCTGTGTCTGTGTAAATCAGTTGGAATTTCACAGCTGTCTTCAGAAGTATTCATATTTCTAGACAGCAGCAGTGTGGGGAGCTTAAGAAGTCCCAGTTGCCTTGAAACATGATTGAAGTTGGCACCTAGACTATATGTTGTAGCTGAAAGCAAATCTCAGTCGCAGAAGGCCATGTGTCTGCCTTTCCTGGGAAAATAGATGTGAGAAAGGCACAGAAAACAGAACAAACGTTGTCAGTTATTTTTCCCTCAGAGCACTTAGATAATTCATGGTCACCGTCTACAGCAGACAGAGCAGATCCACAAAAAACAATGAAGCTGAGTTGTTTCATTTTTTTAAGAAAGTAGTGAATGGGGAAAGTTGATTTCAGTTGTATTAATTAGTTTCTTGCCACTGTCTCCAAGGTAGACAGATATCTATCTATCAGGCTTGGTTTGTAGCAACATTTAAGCTCTGTTTAATTACTTTGTACGTGTATTATCTAGGCACCAGGTGACAGCCTCCACTAGCACCATTGCAGCTATAAAATGTGTGAGTTGCAATAAGCAGAGAGCCAGGGAATACTAGGAACAGCACTTGGGGAAAAGGTCTATGAAACCTGTCCTGGCTGGAGGCCCATGTGTGAATATGAGAGACTAAAATTCCTGACTCTAACCTTTAGCCATTATAATGTTTTGTTTTATTGTTTTTCTTCTACTGTAGAAAAATCAGAAAAATTATTGCCTAGGGGCTTAGGGAGCCCAAAAGTCATTCTACAAAATGTCATGTGTGTGCTTCAGGTATGAGCAAAACACGGCCACAGCTGGGTCCCTCCGTGTCCTCTCTTTGCTGGGAAATGAATGGCCGTGCAAACCTAAAGCGGTGGCAAGCACTCTGTAGCATGAATGACTAAAGCCAAAGAGCTTCTCCTGCTCTATGCGTATGTTGTACTGGCACAATGTAAGAGATGAGGCTGTTGGTGTTTGGGCCTGTCAAGTCATGAGGCAGGAGGATGTTAGTAGTTTTCTGAGTGATTTGAGTGAGAGGTTCTGCAGAGCCGTGGTACTGCAATGCAGTAACAGCGTGGGATGCAGGAGCTGTAGCTGACTGAGCCCCAGGGCTGTACAAGCTACCTGTGCCTCTTAGCAGGAAATGTTGCCATACCTGAGCAATGCTAATGCTATCTGAGGAAACACCTCAAAACTTGTTAGGTGTATCTGTGAATGAGAGCATTTCTTCATCCGTTCAAGATCCCAAGCCCACTGCTGTGACCAGCTGATGAGTGTTTTGTGCAGTCTGCCCATCTTTTTGCATACCTGTGCTGTGATGTTTGCTTCTGCTTGCTCCAGCTTTAACTCATAACACAGCTCACAGGATGATTACTGTATAAGACCTTATTTTTAATTCAGGGGCTTGCACATTGTTACATAAAGCATCTGAGCCATGGGAACTGACGGCATGTGTACTGTCAACCAGCAGTCCTGCTGGTGGAGGCTGAGAAAGTGCTTGGGAGATTCAGATCTGCTTGCCCTGACCTCCTCCTCCTCCCAGGGCATCTGATTTTGGCTGTAGTCAGAGGCAGGGAAGTGAGCCAGATGGACATCCTTTGGTTCTCGAGGCAGCAGAGTGGTTGCAAGCAGTGTTCAGCTTTTCATTCCTAGAGGGCATGACTCAGATGACATTTGCTGAGGCTGAAGAGCACACACAAGGATAGACTCCACAGCTCAGGGCACATGTGAGTGTGTCTAACTCCATTGTGCATCAGCCCCTGGAGGTACTGGCCACAAAGCTTGGATTTTCCAAATTACTTCAGTCTGCCCAGCTTCAAGCCAATGGAGTTACCTTTTAGCTGGTGTAATCCCATGTAAATAGATTAACAGATGCTCCGGGGAGTGAGATCCTAGTCCATATAAAACCAAACAGAACCAGTTTTATTATTCACAGCTATGCTCTTTTATACAAGGCAACTGTATTTGAGACAGCAGGAGGCGGTTGGGAGGTACGTGTAACCCTGGCTTGGTGCTCAGTTTGGCAGAGGGTCTTGGCTGCTGTCAGAGATGCTTTTGCAGTGAGCGTGTGCATGGCTTTCATTGCTGCTTGCCTCTGCTGCATGCATTCCTTGGTACTCTGCACTGGTTGTGTAACTCTCCGCTAACTGTGGAAAAGCAGCTGACCCAAACTGTCTCAGCTACAGGAAGATTAGCTACAGGGAAGACTTCATTTAAACAAAAAACCCCCAAACCCTAAAATCTAGAAGAGTGGTTGGGAAAGGGTGGTAACTCATTTAAGAACCTAAACACTTATTTAGCAGTCTAAAAATTCATTTAAAAGCCTAAACCTCATGAGCCTGCAAGATACGATTAGATTTATTTTTTTCCAGAAACAGCCCATTTAGCATTGCTCTGCAGTATTTTGAGAGAGAGGTATCCTTGGTGCATTCTGGCCTTCTGGAAACCAGAACAAATAAAAATTCCTCCAAAACACCATAGAATGCCTGATCTCTCATGCAATGAAATACTAAACAAATACTTTTCAGAAAGATTTGAATGCCGGGTTCTTGTTTTGCTGCATCAGTCTGGGTTACCATCACTCTAGTTACCTTCAGGAGGGAAGGAAAGGGCAAATATCTCCCATGTTCAAGGAAGCTTGTGGTTATGCTTAGCTGAAACTTTGCAGTTCTTTCTGCTGGGAAATCTCAGTGGCACAATCACAAAGATGCAAAAACAATCATTCAATTTGGTTTTTTTCTTTTTTTTTTTTTTTTTAAAAAAAAAAAACAAACAACAAGGGTATGTGAGCTGAAAATTTAGGGAGTAGGTGATCTCATGTTGCTGCAGAGGAATCTTGGAGCATAAGAGAAGCTGTCTGGTGAAGGAAAGGGAAGAAAACGAGCTGCCCATTTTTTCTGATAATGTCTTACAGCACACCCTCCCCTTGATGGGTTTGGTTTCTACTGTCTTTACTCAATCTCATGCAATGCAAGGCGGTGCACTGTTTTCACCATCTTTACCCAGCTCAGGAAGGATTCAGTATGTATCAATCATTGTATTATTTACTTATCATTGTTTTCAGGTTTACTGCATGAGTTCAAGGGAACTAGGAGTGACAGTGCTAATCACCAAGCTCCCAGTTGTGCTATTATTCCTCTCTGCCTGGGGAACAGATCCTCCTGGAGGTTGTGCTAAGGCTCGTGGAGGACAGGGAGGTGATTTGAGACAGCCAGCATAACTTCACCAAGGGCAAGTCCTGCCTGACTAACCTAGTGGCTTTCTACTGTTTGGTGGATGAGGAACTGTCTGGATGGTCGCACCCAGAGAGTAGTGGTCAATGGCACAGTGTCTGGATGGGCACCAGTGACAAGTGGTGTCCCTCAGGGGTCTGTATAGGGACCGGTATTGTGACATCATCAGTGACATAGACAGTGGGATAGAGTGCACCCTCAGCAAGTTTGCAGATGACACCAAGCTGAGTGGTGCAGCTAACACAACTGAGGGATGAGATGCCATCCAGAGGGACCTGGACAGGCTCGAGAAGTGGGCCTATGCAAACATCATGAGGTTCAACAAACAAGACCAGGTGCAAGGTCCTGCACCTGGGTCAAGACAACCTGCAGTATCAATACAGGCTGGGGATGAAGGGACGGAGAGCAGCCCTGTCGAGAAGGATTTAGGGGTCCTGGTGGATGAAATATTGGACATGAGCCGGCAATGTACGCTTGCAGCCCAGAAGGCCAATTTTATCTTGGGCCGCATCAAAAGCAGTGTGGCCAGCAGGTCAAGGGAGGTGATTCTGCCCCTCTGCTCTGCTCTGGTGAGACCCACCTGGAGTCCTGTGTTCAGCTTGGGAGCCCTCAGCACAGGACAGACATGGACCTGTTGGAGAGGGGCCAGAGGGGCCGCGGAAATGATCAGAGGCTAGAACAGCTCTGCTGGGAGGACAGACTGAGAGAGTTGGGGTTGTCCAGCCTGGAGAAGAGAAGGCTCTGGGGAGACCTTATTGCAGCCTTTCCATACTTAAAAGGGGCCTGTAAAAAAGATGGGGACAGATTTTTTTAGCAAGGCCTGTTATAACAAGACAAGGGGTGGTGGTTTTAAAGGAAAGGAGGGGAGATTCAGGCCAGACATGAGGAAGAAATTTTTTCCAATGAAGGTGGTGAAACACTGGCCGGGGTTGTCCAGAGATGTGGTGGATGCCCCATCCCTGGAGACATCCCAGGCCAGGCTGGATGGGACTCTGAGCAACCTGATCTGGTGAAGATGTTCCTGCTCATGGCAGGGGTGGCACTGGATGAGCTTTGAAGGTCCTTCCAACCCAAACTATTCTGTGATTCTATATTCTGTGATTCTATTATTATAATTTACTGTTGTTGTTTGCATGTAATTAACATTTATCATGGTATTTTAAAAGATCACATTAATCAGCCAGGAAGATTTATGGTATTTTTCAGTATCATTACTATCAGCATGTGCAAATAATTACTTTTGATATTTGACATATTTTTTTTTTCTTGGCAGATCAATAAGTCAAAAGGCAACACTTCGTTGATTAATAGTTTTTCACCTTCCCTCTACTTTCCTACTAAATTAGAAACCTACAGAAACACTTACTAGAGATTGTTGTATTTATTGTGATTTCTCTTCTTTAGCTTCCTCTTCTGATCTGAAAATTGAGCTGAGAAATAGTGGCCACTTCATATGTAACACTACAGTCAGGTTCCTAACCCAGACAGATGTCTCTACTACTTTTACTTTACTAAATTGCTTGTTCCACTTTATCTCTGACTGTGCTTTAATTCACAAGGAATTGTATCCTTTTGTATGTATAGATTTCTAAGTTCAGGAAATTATTATCCATCCACATATTTTGATTCTTTGTTGTATAATTCTCTGTTTCACTTTTGCTAGTTGCTGCCTTCTCAGTCTTTGTGTCATTTATTCATTATTTCACATTTTCAGATGTTGAAGGGAGGAGAAAGGGAGCATTTGGCCTCACCAGAGTGTCACGTATGAAGCAATGTTTTGTGAGTTCTTTTGGTCATTGACTCTTTCCATACTTCGATCACAGTTTTATGTAGGGGATCACTCATACAACATTGAATTGTAGGCTGCTCATTCTGTCAAAACAATCTAACCAAGTAACATTATTGTGATGTAAAGAAGTGCTATAATCACATTTTTTCAAATAGGGGAATAAAGCACCTACCCATACAGACAAATGGCAACAGATGCAAACCCAAATCTGCTCTATAGTAATAAACTAGAAGCTGTTAAGTGCCTTGAGGTATTGAAAACTTCCTAGGAGACGCAACTGCTTTTCTTTGGAGGCTCAGCCCTGCCAATACAAATGCTGGATACTTAAGGGAAAAGACCTTTACAATTCTGCTAATGGGAAACTGTGTAGGGTTTACTAAGAAGTAAGGGTTTGCTATTAAGCAATAATGAAGTGTGCTGAGAGGCAGTGATTTATTACATGCAAATGGTGCCAGAGCCAGTAAGCCTGAAGAGGTGTATCCAGATACAGTCACAGGTATCTGAACCATTTTCTTCATCTTTACATAAGTCTTTAGTACTGGGTGTACTGTAACTGTTGATCAGTTGTTTCACAAATGTGATATTTCAGTGGTGCAATTCCTGTCCTTAGGTCTACTTCTGCAAGCCCTTTTTTAGGACTGGATTTGAAATTGTATTTTTCAGTGCAGGGTAAAAGGACACCTTGATATATTTATCAAAAGGAGAATATCTCCAAATTGGATGTGTAAGTAAAGAGGAAAAATTCTTTTCAGTGTAGCAAATGGCTTTAAAGGTCACAAGAAGAGTTCTCAGCCCTTTCAGCTTAACAAACTTGGGCTCAACACTGTTTGCAAAATTTGCCATAAAAGCTGTGTTAACTCAAAGTTAATTAACTCAGAGTTTGTTAACTCAGAGTTAATTAACATGCCAAGCAACATGGTGCTCTGGCCATACTTCTCCAACAGTGCCATGATTACCTGGGTATGTTTACTTCAATGATGGCACTGTGGCACTACTCATCATAGTAGTAACTCTCTCTTTTAGATGCTAAATTGGTTCAATTTCCTCTCTTTCACATTATAGAGCACGTTCCCTGGAACCTGCAGACATTTTCTTAACTTACTTCTGAAACCTTCCCAAGGTTGCAGCAGCATGAACGTTAGAGCTATTGCTTACACACAGGTAATAACACCCCTGTGGCAATTTGACAGTCATCTAGTTATACAACAGGTTTAATGGTGGGAAGACGACAATGAGGAGAAAAGGTAGAAGGGGTTTTCATAACTGCTTTGTACATTGTTTCAAAAGTTTAAAAAAAGGGGAAAAGTTTTTAATTCTTTTGGCCAAAAAATATGCTATGTTTCAAGGAAGGTATTACTGTGAAACTTTTCAGTTCTTTGGAAAGTGTAATTACACTTGAATGCCTTGATGGTAAGTCTTCAGTGAGCTCCAACTATTGATCAAATGGCTGAAAGCCAAGTATTATTTACTACCCAAGTGTTACTTAGGCCGTAGCACACAATCAAGGGCATTATCCCAATTATACAATGATTATTTTGGAAGAAGAATGTGCCATTTGAATCCATAAATAATGTACTTCACCATCTTAACGTTGTGAAGGGGGGCACTGGCACTGAGTAACTGCAGACTTCTGAGAAATTACTTTGGGGAGAATTTCAAAGATGCCATCAGGGAGGCAGCTGTCTGGCTCCTGGAAGTCAGATGGCAAATAGATATAATTTGATCTTAAGTGTACTTGATGCCAGGTTACTTCTGGGTTGCTGCTTTTTACCAAGGACCACTGTTGCTGCATGGTCTTTTGCATACTGTAGAGTAAAATGGGGACTCAGAGTTAAAACTGCTGCTTGGACCTTCTCTGTGTTCCTGGTGAGGGACACTAACAGGTGTTCTCTCGGCAGACTCATGTCTGTTTGCACATCTGTGCAGACTGACAATGTTGGGGGAAAGGTTTTCCTGGGGCTGCCTCCCTCCTTGCTCACAGCAGCTCAGTGCAGTGCTGGAGGTGCCATTTATCCCCATGGACAGGTCAGTATCACATTGCACCTTCCACCTCTGCAGGTGGTTATTCCCCCCTGCCTGTACCCCTGGCTTTGTACTCCAACCAATTCACAGCCTTTTCGCCAGTTCATCTTCCTGAAATCAAGATGCATCACCGAAACACAGCCTTCTTCATCTGTAACTTTTTCTCCACTAGTGATGCTGTCCTCTTTAGCTCCTTCAGAGCCATCATCCCTCTGCTCTCTGGGTTATTATGATGAGCTTTCTGTGTACTGCGTCCTTCTGGCAGAAAAAACAGGTTTGTGCTCACAAGCCTAGCAAAGAAGGAAAAAATAGCCTGTGGAAAGGAACTTGAGCCCATAATGTGTTGCTTGTATCCACTGTCTAGTGACAAAGTTATTTTTTCTCATACTGAAGTAGCTCTTAGCAGCATGTTCTCACCCTAAATAAGCTAATGCCATAAACAAAACATAAAGTCATAACACATTGTGCAAAAGAAACATATTTTCTACCCAGCTGCCTATTTACAAGCTTAAGAGGTGTGGAAATCCTCTACTCAAATTTGGCTGATACTGGGAAGTGAGTTTCTAATTTCTTGTGAGAAAGGAAGAAGTACTGGGGCTGGCAGCCTGGTGGTCACACATAGAGCAGTTGTAAGAGCTTCACTGCTGCAGGAAATCATGCGATAATCTGACCCCTCAGAGTCTTTGTCAGAATTTTATTTCATGAGGAGAACAACCTCTGTTTTTAAAAATTTAGTACTTAAGTGTTTTTCTTCTTGAATGTTTTACAGAATATAATTAAAAGAATAAGTATGATGAAACACATCAAAACATCATGATGATAACTCATCATTCACCATTTTGCATTGAAGTGAATGTCAAAGCCAGTTTCCTATGTTCTGAGTTAAGCTAAATCCAAATAACGATATTTCAAAATCATTCACATAGGAAAACTCCTGTCTCCGTGTAGCAGCAAATCTCCCACTTTATTGAAATATCAGAATAAGTGAAATGCTTCCCTTTGCTTGAAATGCCTAATAAAGTTCCAGTAAATGTATAGTGGGCACAACTTTGAGTGAAGGCATCAGGGGACTGCTGCCAAGAGCAGCCGGGCAGATTTTGCCGTACAGCTGAGTGGGATTGAGAACATCCTCCTCCCCAGGGAGGACTTGATGGATCAAGGGGTATCCCTGAGGGTACCTCTGTTTTGGACAGATGCTAATGGGGGAACAGGACCTCCCATCTGGGCCAGCACTGCCTCTTCAGGTCCTGCTTGTTGGGTGCCTAAACTCTGGGGTTGTTCCTTTGCTCACAGTTTGAGAAAGGCAAGGCTGAGTGAGCCTTGAGCGTAAGGTTTGCTGAAGGTGATGGGAGAGGAGGAGCTGCTGGGAAATAGATAGTGTGAGGTTTTCTCAAGTTTCTGCTTTTCCAGTATCTGTTTTGTGCATTTCATGCCTCAGGGATGATAATCCCGTACTGTTTGCAAGCCCCGAGTTCACGGAAATATTTTGAAGAGCATTTTACAAGAGGTTTATTGGGTAGAAATCATTAAAGAGAAATGAAAGATGCTTTTTGTGATCCTAAAATTGAACTTATTACCATTGCTTTTTGTGTCATCAAGTACGCTACCTGTATGTACCCACAAATGCTGGCATCAGTTACTTTTTAAATTGCTCAGTGTATTGATTGAGTCAATGGGTCAGAAACAAAAAAGTGAAAGATGTTTTCTGCCTGACTTTCAGCAGAAGTATTTTGGAGCAATTCTCTGTAAATATTCCCAGTTCCCCAGGTTTGCCTGGTACTATGTTTAATTATCTGTTACTTGAATAAACCAAAAAACTGTGCCTCTGTGTAAGGTTCTGTGAACTATAGCCAACAATAAAAACTTGAGTTGAAATAAATTTTAGTCATCTGTTCCTCCAAAGAAAAACTAGTCGTTCTTGATTGCTTCTCTTTGAGCACAAGTATTTTCAATCCATAACTAAACAAGAAACAAACTGAGACATCTGAAACAGTAATCTTCTAGTCAGGTCATCATTCATGAGACCACAAAGCATCTATATTGTAGGTAGCTGTTATCAGTTGTCTTACAGTAGCAGATGAAAGCTTCAAATGAGATCAAAAGCAAAGTTCTGTGCTAGCATGCCATGAGAGACAGCTCCTACCCTGAGAGATTTATTATTTAAATAGAGATGGGTAAATAACACAGCAAGTGTGCAAGGAGCCTGTGGGGGACATGGAAATATTTCAGTTTAGAAAGCTCTATAGAGCTGAGAGCTCCTTGGGAAGAGCTTTGGTCTTTTTGGCTTCCAGCAAGTCAAGAACAACCATCATCTGTCGTGGTGCTGCTAAGGAGTGACATGGCCCTGATAATAGTATTGAGAAAACAGGAGTTTGAGTGTTGACTCTGTAAATATCTCCCTTCTCTAAACATGAAAACTGCAGCCTGCTGCTATCACTTCGTTATTTTTTCTCTTGTAGTCCCATTGATTAAAAAGCTATATAAAATGTTTTTCTGCTCAGGGACTCTAATTAGTTTTTAAGTGCTAGCACTTGAAAGATGACTAATGTTTTTCACGTTCACGTGGGATATCAGCTGAGTTCTGTCACACTGCTGCTGGGAACGTGTTACAATTTAGGAGCAGGACATATTCATTTTGATTTTTATCACACGAGAAAAATCCAAGATTTAGCTAACTGGCAGTGAGAATCAGCAGTGATTAATAGTGGCTGAGAAAGGTCCAGCATTTGAATCTCATTTGCAGGCTATAAATGCTCAATTGCTTTTACCCTGTGCAAGAAAATATGGATTCTTCTTGTGCTGGGAATGCACTACAGAAAGCTGTGAGCAAGGTGATGGACTTACAGTGCATATGGGGAAACATCTTTGAGTAGAAGGTGCCTTATTTCACAAAGGGTACAATTCAAAGGGTACAAGAATGGTTTCAAGATAATTTCCAATACTGTGAGTCACCTGTTGTAGTTGTAGATGGGTCTTGAAAGTACCTGTGCTGAGATAAGTTTGGGGCGAGAGTGGCTTCTTACATTATAGCTGGAGGGAGAGACATACAAACTGTGTAGTTGCTGCACCTCCCTCATCTGTCACCATCCTGCAGCTTGCACAGTGTAAATAGACATTTGTAGCCCATTTCAACACAATCCAGAACAGAATAGCATAATTTATTGCATTCTAGCCCCAAAGTGGATTTTAAGCTCTGATACTGTCACTTACTGTAGTTGAGTAGCTTCTTAACTGCACCAAGATCTGATTGCGTAGAAAGGCTTATCCTGACTGTAAGTCCCATGCTAACCTGTCTAGATGTGCCTGTAGCATCATAGATGTGATTTTTCAAAAAACACATTTGGAAAAAGCGGGGGGTCAGGGCATGTGGTCCCCGTGTTGGAGTGAGTGCTGGAGCCAGATGCAGCCAGCTAGGGAACTGGAATGAAAAGCATCACTGCGCTGACCCTGAGGTCGATGCCAAGAGCAGTTTCCAAAATCCAGTGTGACAGGACGGTCTTGAACATACTTGACCTACACAAGAGAGCAGACACTAGGAGTAGGAAACCCCTGTGAGATCTGTGAACTCTGGTTGTAGTAATCAAAGACGTCATAGAAGATGCTCAAGCTACTCAGCCTTCTGCAGACCCTCCTAGTAGTAGGACCAGACTCTAATCCTGCTGTGCAGCTCCACTGTGGCTCCTACGCTGAGTGGGGTGGGCACAGAGTCACCTCCCCTTTTACATGCCCCTGAAAGGGAGATGAGCATCTTATGCACTGTACCTTCTTTCCAGTCCTGGTCTCCAAGTTTGACTTGTGATCCAGTGTTGGTGTGTTGCATTGCCAGCTAGAAGAGACATTACAGAAGCCGAGGGTTTGAAACCATTGCAACTCCGTGGTCAAAGACATCCTACTGGACCTGAAGACCCTGTGAGGGTATATGTGTTATATGCCTTTACTGTGAAATTCCTATTTGTGTTGGTCTTGGTGTCTGCAGTTTCTTTGGAAGTCAGTATTGTGGATTTTAGCAAAAGCTGATGTTTTTCTTTTCCAGCATGAATGTTACTTTTCAAATGGTAATCACCAGTGTAAACTGTTTTTTTCACCTGCTGCTGGATGGCAAAATCAACATGGAAAAGTAATAGGACAGTTGGGACTTGATGAGAAAAGAGTAAAGCTGGAATGAAAGGCATAGGTCAAAACTGTATATGAAGATAACTTTTTTTTTTCTCAAAATAAATATGTGGAAACCAGAGAAGAAAAAACAGAAATGGCCAAAACTTTCAGATTGAGTAAGGGTTAATGTGAACCACTGACCGGAATTGAAATGACTTTTACTGAATATTACAAATGATTTAATTATTTTTATTTTTCTGCCTATTATTGCTTTACCTTTTGTTAGCAAGGACAGTGAAGTATAAAACATTCAACTGAAGTTTGTTTCCATGAGATAACATGTTTACTTATTCAGTTTCAAATTTGATATAGTGTGGAAAAATATTTGTCCTCGCATTGTCATATTTAGTTGATATGTATTCCCAAAATATCTTTTGCTATGTACTGTTGTGCATAGAGCTCAGTCCCTGGTGACTAACACATTCTGTTTTAAAAAGGTTCTGACTACACACAGCAAACTTTGGAACCTTGTGGATCACTCCTGACTAGCAGGAACAAAAAGTGCATTTGTGTGCTTTCAAATTCACATCTATAAAAATGTCTAAGTGCAGACAGTATAATCCATTATACTCTACTTGATGGAGAGAAAACATTCACCTTCTTAGTACAATGGTAGCAGGATGATTTTCTGATCCGACTCTTTGCATAGTTCCAGGAAGCTGGGCTGTATCTGCAAGGGTAGAAAATGTCACCAGGGTTTAGGTTTGCATCTCTGAGTTTGTCTCTCAAACTCACTTTGATCCCTTTCCTTCAGCAGATCCAAATAAGTTAATTGATCATCTGGCTTGTTTCTTACACATAAAACTGCTTTCTGGTGTGAAGTGATCTATCATTTTGTTACCCTGTGGTGATATGATAAGAGGATTAGAGCCAGACGTTTCTCATCCATTTATATTTAATTAGAAATAGCCATTAGCAAGTTTGGGACTTTCAATAATTGTGTATTTTTTGCTTGCATTTATTTTTTCGTATCATCGCTTTCCTGTAAATCTTACATTAGCAAGTAATGACGCACTAATTGATTGTGAGGTTGTAAATAGGTGGTCAGAAGTGGTGAGTGCTTTTGATTCAATATAGGAACAGCAAGGTTTCTGATAGCTGAGAAACCCTGCATAATACCAAATTCTTACGTGTTTACTCAGACTGAATTACACACTTTTGTTTAGGTACTTCAAAAGGCCTTGATGTACCTTAATAACTATCTTGGAATAAAATGTTTCCTAAATGCCAGTTAGAGTGTCAGAATCCCAGCCTAAGCAGCTTACCCAAGACATTTGTACTTTCTGAAAAGTTCATTAAAACATTGAAATCAATTTTCATAAATTTTAGAATAGTGCATTTTTATTTCAGTAAATGCTAAGCACCACAAAGGGGTGAATTGCTGTTAGCAATTACTCTAAATCAGATTGGCTTGGATACCCTTCAAAAAACAATTTGCACTCATTTTAAAATAGTGTGATAATGAATTGCATTAATTGTTAATGTTCACTTTCATTGTCATTAAAGAACACGTCCTAAATACTTCCCCACAGGACAATCAATTGGCAGTATGTGCTGCGAAGAGAAATGCAAGAAGCCTGGGTATAATTATTTGTTTGTAATGGCTCAAGCCCCATTATTTACTTAGGAGAGTGATTTTTTGCTCATGTGCTCAAACTGCTGCAGCTCAGTGACAGAGGTCTTTGGCAGAGTTACATGAGCTGCTCACTTTGCAGCAGCAAGATTTATACAGAACAAGTAGCTGGGCCAAAATGACTTAAGAATGATCAGATACCATGTTCTGACACTCTTCAGATAACCCATTGGCCTTTTTAAAAACTGCAGGAGGTATTTATCAAAAGGTTATGATGTGAAGCAAAGCAACAATTAAAATATACAACCCAAAACTGCACATCATGGGAAGTTTAAATTATAAGTTGTGCTTATTTGTGGTAGGTTTTATACTGCCTAAGGGTTATTCTGGATGTAATGTTTTTATTCTTTTTCCTGTCTCTGTACTGTACTTGGGGTTCACAATGTTGCCTTCATGAGATGTAAAATAACTTCCAGGCTTCAAAGGACCTTTCTGCTCTTGGTGGTTAAGTGTTCATTGATTGTTAAATGATCAATCAGTTTGTTAAGAATTCATTGTTTATTGGCTCCGACCACATCCATGAGGGCCATCTGTACACACAGACTAAGCACAAGCAGTTGAGCAGCAGCAAAGTGTGATTTGATGGTTAAGTCATAGGATAAGGATTAAGGTTTTACAAGATGTTACTGCACCTTCTTATGCTTTAGTTTTTCACTTGAAGAATGAAAGCATCTCAGGAATCTTTCAGCTGGTAGTTTATGCTTACAAACCATGTTGATAACTGTATCCAAGACCAGATCAAATAGAGCTTTCCATTCTAAACCGGTTTGGAAGCGCTAGAATTCACTAGATCAAAATCAAGAACATGAAAAATATGTTCTGTTTTTGCTAGAGGTCTAAAGTTTCTAAGGGAAAAACTTCTTTAAAACAGTCTGTAACTATCAAATTCTTTTGCAGCACCTCTGATAAGATTGCTGTATTGGTTGAATCTACTGTACCCTGACTGTTTGAATTTATGCTGGTCATCAAAATAAAAAGCCTGGGGAAAGCAGTGAAACGTGAATGTGAGAGGTTTCCAAAAGCAACTCTTCCCATGAAACTGCCAGATAATAACTTTAGAGTTCTGCTCTACAAATCAAAGGTTGTTTTTTTGGTGGGGCAGATGCATACGGGAAAAGACTGAGTGACATTTGGAAAAGGCAGGGAAGCTGCAGCAGTGAACCAGAGGATAAAAGAAAAACAAAACCAAATTAAAAGATGCAAAGTTTAAACTTCCAAGAGAAAAATGAGGAGTGCTGCACTATTACAGAACTCGTAAACAGCCAACCGGTACCTTTAAGGCAAGGATTTCAGTCCCTTTGATTAGATGGCAGGAGAGCCATATAAGGTAAGTAAATAAGGAGAGAAGCATGCAGAAAACATTATCAAGTCTCTTCTTTATGGAGGAAATATAAGGCAAATTCATCTGCTGCAGAGTGCCACCTGCCCTGGAAGGGAAGGACAGGCAAATTCAGAAAAGTGCCACAGCACACCAGGGCCACTGGCTGCTCTGGAGCGTTGGCTCACACGTTCCCTCACATTGAAGCTGGTATGTTTTCCAGAGTGGAATTAAATATTTGCAAGGCAGGACAATATATAATCTTCCTTTCCTTTGGGTTGTTTCTTATAATTTATTGGCTTCTATTAGCATACAGAAAACCGTTCTTCTGCCTGCAGAGCCAATACCCTGAAATCATAGCAGTTAGTGACACAGCAAGACAGGCACGTCTCACTCATCATTAACAGCATCATGCTGGTGCCTAATTGTTTGTTGTGCTTAATACACTTCTTTGCAGGCTGCCTGAGGAATCACAGATGGGGACACCAGCTACCAGATCCTTGGAGTGTTAAAATCTTGCTGCACATCGTGATAGCAGATGCTGGCGTACATTGCACCTTATTAAGGGAGTCTCATCAAAGTTGTTCTGGATACAGGATATCTATTTCAAACAGCAGCAGTACATGGGTAGGTGCATTTGAAAATTGTTTCATTCTTTTGCAGCTGCTTTACACCACCTGAAGGCCCTGCATGTTCTTGACCTATATAATTATCTGTGTTCATTAGGTTAGAGTAGGGTATGAATTTGCTGAAAGATATGGGGCACATTCAACAGATGATGCTCTGTTGCTATTGAGGGCACTGATGTGGCTCATACATGTAACTCAAAAGCATTCCTTTCATTTTGGAAGAATTACACCCCGGAGGACTAGTGACTGAAGGAGACAGACTCAGTAATACACAGTGAACACTCCTGCTCTAATGTGTGCCGTGACTGGAATTCAGGTACGCTGCAAATAACCAGGTATCATAAAAGCTTTTAGTCAAGTTATGAGTAACATGGAAGACCTGCAGTGTCAGCAGCACAGTTACATTAGCAAAGGGAAGGTCAGTAAGAGCTGCAGGTGTTCAGTATCTCCTGGGGTCTGGCTCAGGTGCAGCTTTGGAACAAACAGTCTGAATTTACCCAAGGTCTTGCTCTTTTTCAAGCATCAACAGCCATGTCTTATCTTGCTAAAATGCAAATGTCTACTGTTGAAAGATAGCAGGCACACATAACACACAAGATACTTCACTATTCAGAATGATCACAAACATTACAACAGAGGACTGGAGCTGATCGTTACTCAAATGCTTGCCTAGTAGAAACCAATTTTATTTTCCACTTTGACTGGGTTTTGAGCCTCGATATGCCAAGTCCCTACTTGTGTTACAATCTGAACTCCGTGTGAGGATGTACTTACATCTACACTGAAACAGCAAAAATACTACCTCCTGGGTCTTATGAATGCACCTTGGTATACCCTCCAAACAGAGATTTCACATCTTCTGTAAAATCTATCACTATTTTACCTGGTGGCAAGTGATAGCCCTCAGGCATGCTCTGTTCTTATAATCGGGAAGTACCAGTTCCTCAGTCAAGAGGCAGGAAATTACCTGTAAATTATCCCAGTCTGCTGTGAAAGCAAAGCTTTAACCATTTCCCTTTCCTCAGCTTTGCAGGGAGCAACGTATTGCTTTTCAGCAATAAGTGATAAAATCTTGTTTTCTCCAAGGATTAGTTGCTATTCAGGTATTTTACAGGAAGGTGGACAGTACTGAACTTTTTGGACCAATGAATCTTCGATTCTTTCATGCAGAGAGCAATAAACTTCAGGGTGCTCACACCTTCCCTCATCAAATGGGTATCCCAAGCATGTGGAAACTACATTTCCTTTGAATCTTCACCACAAGGAGCAAGGCGAGATCTGATAAGAGCTTTATCAAGCATGTTACCTTGAGACGTTATCTGTCCAGGTCATTGATGTGCTCGTGCATCTTTACTGTGGGGAAAGGAAAGAAGCAGCTTTCAAAGGCTGTTAATAATGCATCCTACACAAGAAACCTAAGCTCAGCAGCATGCTCATGTGTAACCCTATTTTCAGGGGAAATTTTCTGCATCTAGCAATATTGAGAGCCAGGAGGGCAAACATGCATCTGAGTAAATTTCTCCAGAAGTCTGAGTTTAAAAATATGTATGTGTGTACACGTCTACATGTGTACTGAAGATGACTATTAAAAAAAAAAAAAGCTTCAAACCATCATTACTTTCCCAGGAAAATCATAAATATTCAATTGTATCTCTGGCAAAAGCATCCCGTGCTCCTTTCAACCATACTATATGATAACAAACAAACCAGAACCAAAAACCCAGCTACAAAACATGGAAGATCCATTGCTTCAGAATTCAATGCCTGAATGGTTAGTGCTGTGCTCCAGGGTAGGGGAGAGGTCACAGTTGCCTTTCTAGAGAAGTCTGAATATGTTGATTCAAATTGCCTGGAAAAACTTCCAAGCCCCTAAGAAATGGTAATACTTGTCTTAACATTTTCAACACTTTTCATTGATGATGTGATACAACTGAGGTGTGACTCAGCCATGAATTTACTGGAGAATGGGGGAAGTATCTACAAAATATCTGTTCTCATAGTTTTCTGCCAGCTCTTGGTCTTTGTGGTAGACAGAATGACACATCATTGCCCAGGGAGCCATTTTTTTACCTTATTTGTTCTCATGGTCAAAGCACTCACAGCCTGGCTGTCTCGAAAACATCAATGATGCTTTTCTTGGTGACAGCAGTTGAGGACAGGAGCAGAACAAGATATGAAGCATGTTGATTAAAGCACAGGACAGAGAGACAGCTAAATAAGCATCTCTGTTTGGCCTGTGGTTCGGAGAATGACTCCTGCAGGAAGCTAGTGCCCAGATTAAAGCATCAATTTTGGGATGAATCTATTTTGTTTTAAGCTGCATGGGAGAATTACAGGCTTTATAAATCTGATCTCTCCCCCTGGAAGACCCAGCTGCCCTGTCCTCAAGGGTTTGTTCTCCAAAAGGACCTGGGGGAGAGCTCCAGTTTGTCTGCTGGGTCCTAATGGTATTGAGCCTGCAGCCTTGCTATTCATGAGGTAAGGAATTCACTTGGACATACGAAATTGCAAATTCATTTCCTTCCTCATTATGAAAAATTGAATTTAAATTGGCTTTCCTCCCTCTCTCTCCTTGGATGGCTGCAGCAACTGAAAATATTCTGCCTTAGAAATAACATTTTCCAGAGATCAGACAATACTGCCAAGCAATTATCAAAAAAGAACCCTTGGCACAGATAACAGAACTTACCTGTACCATTGGCAAGGCAAACTGCTGTGCCTTCTGGTCTGCCTTTGGTATGTCTTGCCACATCTTTTGATCATGGCTCAGCCGATGCAAGTATGTATTTATAGCTGAAACATCGCTCAGACAGTGCATCTGGCACCAGCAGTTTGATCTGAGTCTGTTCAGTTCACAGAAGGGGAAATGAAAGTGTAGAGTTGCTGAGAAAGATACAGCTGTTACACCAAAGCAGAGGAATAAAAAGAGGCTTTAGTTCAGGGAGGGAGACTGGGGAAACTAAGCTGAGCCAGAGACTTGGGGAGAAACACCCTGGAATGCTGAAGGGAAAACGGTGATGAGAGCAAGAAAGAGGGAAAGGACTTGAAGAGATTTTGGAACCTTCAGATCTATGTCCAAAGAGATAAAGCTTGTAATAAGCTTGCCTCTTTTTCAGTACAGTCTTATTTTCCTCTAATATTTTGTAATGCATTTAATACTCTGGAACACGGCAACCAAAAGCTGTCATGTGTGCCAGGGCTGAAATATGAATAAAAATTAAAATTCACTGAATGGTAAAGATTACAGCAGCTGTTACGTTGTGATTGCTGCTTCACATCTAACTAGTCCTCAACAAGTTTTAAGCTCATTCTCAGCTTTGAGCATATATTTGAAGGGGCTGAAGAAAACATTGTGACTCACTTTTACAGGACCAGAGGCACCCTGCTTCAGAGTAAGGCTTGTCATGAAATGTGGTTCCCTCTGAAACAACCTCAGAGCAGATGTGCTGGTGCAAACCTGTGGTTCAGTGTTAGCATTGTCACCATCAGTGGCCATTATGCAAGTAAACAGAAAAGATGAAGTACAAAACTCACATAAGTAAGACTGTCCCTAATTTTCTTCCAGCCTACAGCTACTTCATTGGGGGCTTTTTATGAAATTGTTGGGCTGCTTAAGTTTTCCTGGTGCATCTCTGCCTTTCAAGCACTTAGCCAGTCACAATTAAAAGAATTTCGATATTATAAAGCAATTTGAGAAACAAGAGGTACCTGAAAAGTGTGAGGACAGACTGTGAGTGCAAAGCTTCTAATAGGAACAGCAAGAAACAGAAACCTATGACTAGATCTGGGTTGCATGTTGGTGGAGGGCTATTTGGGTAATTTCACAAAGGTTTGCCATACAGAGAGCAGTGCACCCATTCTGTATTTGCAAAGACAGTCCACTGCTTCATGACTGGGTGCTGCAACTGTGCAGCGCAGTCAATTGCCAAGAGCTTTAGAGGACGCTAATAAAAATTTCTGTCTCTCCACAGTAATAAAGTACCTAATAAGATACTTTTCCTTTTCTCCCTTTTCCTGCTTAGTTTTAGTAGACACTCCAGGAAACTTAATACTCATCCTTTTCTTGCTTTCTCTCCCATGCCCAGTGACCCTTATGTAGGTATAAGAAGTTTCTTAAAGGATTGCTTTTATTGTTTTCTCTCCCTTATATTAAACCCCACCTCCAACCTGGTTTCATCAGGCTGTTTTACCTGCAGAAAGCTGATAAACCTTATCAAGAGGGGGCTGTGGTTGTACCTCAGATGGACCCATGTGTTTCTCAGCAGTTATTAGCTGCTGCTGTTCTTCTAATTTCCAAGAATTTTACCACCTAGGAGATGTGAGGCTGAACATGACTCTTGGGTTATTAACACATTTAGTGAATGATCCCTTGCCTTGTGGTTAAAAGTGAGGATATAAAAATGAGAGCTCCGAGATGGAAAATTGCAGACAGCTAAATTGGAAGTTGCAAAGGAGAAAATGAACTTTTATTTCACACAATGATGCCTTTTCTTGGCCCTTTCTTTGACCAAGTTGCTCTGATATACTGAACTAAAAACAAGTTAATCTTTTGGACTCAGAAGTAGCAAGTATTTGTAGTCCATTTCTGCAGTGAGGTGTTGTGAAGGTCCCTAAATAGCTTACGGGAGATGATGTATAATGAAGAGAGTGAAGACAGTGGTTTTTGCACTTTATTACATGGGTTATCATGTATTATCCTCCCACACAGCCTTAGGGATTGACTTCAAAAGCTCAGGGATGTTGGTGTGAATTATGCAAATTTCTTTCATGTATCTTTAGGCATCTGTCAGTTTTGGAAATCTATTAATCCCATTAGACCTGTTGATTTAGCTCACAAATCCTTCTAAACGTGATGAATTTTATGTTGAAATCAGTAAGCATTTTGTCTTTAAAGGTGCTAACAGAGCCTGTCCTGTTGTCTCCTCCCAATTTCTTCTTTGGACTTCTGTATCCCTTAAAAAAGCAAAACAGAAAACAACTCTCTTATACTTCTCATTAGCTGGTGTATCAACTGATGTCTGATTTTTCTGCTGTCTTCTTAAAACAGCAAAAGCAATCTGTTCATGCTGTGCATCTTTCCAGAAGCTGTTCCAGTAGAAGTTATCATATTTAGCCAAGAGTAGATGTGAAAATACACCTGTGAACAGCTATAATCTTCTAGAAACAACAGACCACAGATTCTGATCCTGCTCATTTGAAGTGGTTGAAAATTAATAGTGTTCACTAAGATTAGGCCAGTTCACAGGGAAAGAGAAAGCAAGAGTATTACATTATCCTCTGTGTTTCAAATCCTGAGGCATACTTTATATCAAAGCACTATCAGTCTTTATTATTTAGCACTCGCATTAGTAAAATGCTTAGTATCTATGTCTATGGAATAGAACCTGTGGCACTGAGTAAGATGACAGTTTTCCTCACAAGAGGTTTACAGAGTAAAGGCCAGTGGATACAGATCTCCAGGAAGTACTTGGACAGCTGGGGAGGGAAAGGCTTATAGCAGACTTCAGATACGCAAAGCCAGGCATATGGAGTTCATTTTCAACTGCCTGGGAAACGACTTTCCCAAAGCTGTAATTTTAAGTCTTATGATTGCTTCATGCATCCTCTGCAACATATTTTAACGTATCCCAATAAAATGGGAAGTTTTAATTCTTTCATTTCACACCTGCTTATTAAAATATGAAAGGCTGGTTCACGTAAGTGTTTTGAAAAACTACCAGTTTACCTCATTATGGGTGACTAAGCTGTATCCAGACTATTTGAAGTGTTACTTTCCCATCATATAAAAAAATTCCTGTGGGACCCCTTTTGCAAGGGCAGCCTTTTCAAGCGCGACAGTCGCTTTTATCTGTGCAGGATGGATCTGTGTGTGGTATCTGTGAGGTACTGAATAGTGACAGTAATTTTGCCGACAATAGAGAAGTGAAAGCGTCAAAGGAAAACATCAGTGACAAACGTGTGAGAAATACAAAGTACCAGCTGGTTGGTCCTCCCTGGAGGCAAACTTTTTTTTTTTTTAAATTAAAAGGCCTTGCTCTTTAGGTGGTCTATTTCTCTGTCATAATTTGACAGTATATGAAAATGATACTTGAATTTAGTTTCCAGAAGATAATTGCCCTGGCATTTAATCTCTACATCATCTTCTAAATCTTCCCAAAACTTTACTCTTCTTCTGTTCTTAGGCAGGTTCTACATCTCCTAAATGAAGCGGTATTTTCCCTCACACAGACGGTCACTTAGTGGCTGTCACTAAGAGAAAATACCTGCTTGTAGTGGGAAATAAGCACAGGAAGGAATAAATACAGCAGACAGGAAACAGGGCTTGCACGGCATGTTTGGAAACTCTCCTCCAGTACCTGAGGACTCTGTCCAACACACTTTTGAGACCAGGTGAAAAATGAGGTTTCTTTGATGCCTGGGGAAGCGTTGCTGTGTAATGGGTGCCACAGAAACAGCCACAGAGGTCTCAGAGGGCACTGGGAATTCCTAACGCCAACCATCTCCCAGCCTCCAGTCTGTTCATCTTTATGTCCTCCCATACTAAACTCACCATAAGGGAAGCAAAATGGTTGCTGGCACAGCTCTGGGAAACCCAATAGCTTTGGGAGGGTGCCCAGCACCCACCAGGGTCTTGATTGTGCCAGTTACCCTCTAGTTCACAATAATGATGTGTCTGATCAGGCACTGAAGGGCATTAAGGTTGCCCCCAGCCACCAAGAAACACAAAACTCACAAAAGATTTTGTTTGGCACCAGACACCAAAAAGGTTAATTGTCATGGCTTTAGACTGTGAGCATTAAAAACCCCACAAAACTGTGCTACTGACCTCAGGACAAAGATAATTTGGTGGTGAATGGTGTCAGTAACTGAGGATCTAAGCACAGAGGGTAACATGCTGTCATTGACCTGTGCAGAATTTGCCCCATGAGACATTTTCTTACACTTAATTATTTTGCCACTCCAAAGTCAACACATTTCTCCTCTCACTCTCCACCAAAATTTTTATGACATGAAAATTTTACTAAGATCATTTTTGAGCCTTTTGCAATCAGTAGGAGTCTGGCTTTCAGGTTCAATATATATTTTATTCAGGCCCAAAATTCTCTCTGCAAAAGCCCTGGGTAGTATATTCAAAGACTTCCTTTTCAATTGTTATCTTATATTGGATTACATTTTGAAAAAATGTTTGATGTTGGCAGTTGGGATTTGACATTAAGAAGTGCTCAGCTGTTGTGTCAGCTTTTTAGTAGAGTAGCAGAATTTACAATAATGCTCAGATTTGAGCATCTGCAAATGTAGTTTCCTTATTTTTTTCATAAGATCAGTTGTGCTGCTCTGAGGCTTTACAACCTGGATCCTTTATGAAATGCCTTGGTTGGTGAAGCTGGGCCATGAACCCCCAAAAGCTGGTCCAAAGCATGCTGTGATTTCAGTTTTGTTTTTTAAAGCAAGCAAAATCAGCAGGATTGCTCCAGAAAATACTTTTCTTTCAATATGGAGGCAGGCTATTAATATTTAGGAAAGTTTTTAAAAATTACTGATACCTGTTTATACTCTTAGATGCATAAATTCTGTTGTAGTTCTGTAACATCTTAAGCCTTGTCTATTCTCAGATGCTTAAATCACTTTGGAATCTAACACTAATGTACTTTTGAACCTTTATCCTGACGTCTCACTAAAAGTTATTGGGACTCCTAAACAATTTTTGAATGGTGGAAGTCCCGCAAAATATTATTCCTGAAATTCTTTTAAATACTCTTGCTTGTTACTAATTGCACATTTCCTTCTGTATTACTAAAGTGTTTCATTAGGTTATTGAGATGTTTAAATTTGTGCTCTTCTGTAGAAGAGATCGAGGGATATTGGATTCTGCATTTTGTTGGATCCTGCTAGGAAACAGCTGTATGTACTTTTCACATCTGTCACGGCAGGCTGGAGAGATCTGGTCTCTGTAATATTTTGGTAGGTTTATGTCCTGAAAATTTTTGTAGGTGAGAGTGACATGAGCATATTTGATAATGATGGGCTTTTGTTTATCTGCAAATGTATCCTGATTCGTGTTTGCCGCTCTCAAAAATGACTGGTTTTACAGCTTCCATGCAACAGGTTTAGCTTAGGATAATTCTCCGCAGTGTGTAAGATGTGGAGATATAGATGTGTGAGCTGTTTGTGTATGTGATGCACAGAAGGGATCCAGGGATCCTCCACAGCTTGAGCAGCATCTGCTGACCTTCTAATGCGAGCAATGATGTGAGGATTAGACAGGAAACTAACGCAATGGGGACGTGGGGGAGAAAATGGAGAAAATTAATTGGAAGCCCTGTAGCACATGCATATTCTCTCTCTCTCTTTCCTACTTCTGCAAAGAAATGCTTGTGGGGAATACTTTCATCCCACATGTGATGGAGGAAGTGTACACATGAACTTCTCATTCTGCTCATAGCTCTTAGCAATTCTACCAGGAGCTGCCTTGCATGCAAGCAGTGAGCTATAAAATTGTAGCTGTAAAACAACAAAAAAAAGGAGAATAACTTTCATGCTGAGCAAGCCAGCTACTCATATGTTAGTGAATTTTCCCTCCTGACTAGCTTCACTGCAGCCTTTGGCCTTTCTTTGCTGGTTTTCTCTGCCTTTTTCCATAGCAGACAGGGAGCAGTTTCATATTGCTATGCTACAGGGAAGCAAACTCCAGCCCAGGGCAGCAGGATGCTGTCCCTCATCTCTCAGCCTCACAAGGGAGTTTTAGTCCTAAAATTGAAATTTTTGTTTTCATCAAACTAGAATCTACTTGGAAAGTTCATCCTCAGACAGAGTGGGTTGGGACCACTGCCCTGGATTGCAGCTGTACCTCAGTAAGGAACAGCTAATTGCAGCAGCTTAAATTTTCAGAAAAGCACATCTCTCTCACTGCCTGAGAAGGTACATGAACTCAGAAACTAATGGTCAAGCAGGTATCTATGGGAGCTCAGCTTATTCCCCCAATTTTTAGAGTTGTTCCACTCCCCATGAAAAGCATTTCAGAAGCCACAAGGTGGAAATGTTACAGCTGACAGCCCAATTCTGTTAAAACCAATACCAAAATTTCCGCTGACTTCCCCTGCCAGGGTCTGCAGTGAAGATTTCAACTGCAGTCTGTTGCACACCGATACATTCAATACAGCTTTCTACTGCTCAGCTTTGGTATTCAGGAAACATGTCTGCTCGTTGCAAAAGATTAACAGATTAAACTATTTAAGAATTTCCAGAAAGACTAGGCTGCTGTTGGAACCTCACTTTATTTTGATAACATCCAGTTATTTCATCCCACTTCTTTTAAAAATATGATGTTCAACTCATTTTCCTCAAAAATTCTAGTTTTCAGAAGCATACATAGGTGATTGAAAACGTTTCATATTGCTTTCACTGAGAATGTAGGGAAAGAGAATCTTTTAAGGCAGAAAAATTAACAGTCAAGGCAAATCAAGGTGGAAGTAGAGTGCCATGTTCAGAGTGTGTGGCCACCGAGGTGACAGCCCAGCCCACAATCGCTGCTTTCTTCCCATCCTTTGGAAGGCTTTTAGTCTTCCAGCAAGATCTGACAGAGGTTCATCACAATGTGTTTCCACCCTGAAATGCTCTGCAAAATACGCTTTCTCATAACATAGATTGAGGTTTGTGGATCAGCTTCCTAATGGGAAGGATAAGGTTTTCGTAGTGGGAACTCTTCTGCTGTTGCTTTATTCTGTCAGTATTACTATGCTTCTGAACAGGCCTCTGAGCTCCTATCAAAATACATTGTCTGTCATACTCTGAATGTATTTTTACTGCAAGGAACAGCGATGCTCTATTATGGCCAGCACAGGGTAGCCACAGTCAGAGTGTGTCTGTTAATTGAAAAGGCATACCCAAGCACCGATCCTGCACCTCTGGATTATTAGTGTGTAGCCTGCAGTGACCACCTCCTAGATCACAACACAACCCTGCGAAAGAGGCTCAGACAGCAGCCTTCTGTCTCCAAATGCAGAGCCCAGCCTGGCCGAGCCACATAGCGGTTCAGGGAAAACAACCCCAAAAGCATGTTGTACTACACATTATGGATCAGCTGGAATAAAAATGCTCAAGGCAGGGTAGTGCAAAAGTGGCTGATCTTCTGGAAACACCTGGTTGAACACAGCAGCTGCAGTGCGGTGGTACTTACTGAATGACAGCAGCTTTAATGGGAAGCCAGTTCAATTAATGCCACTGTGACCAGCAAACTAGCAGAGAGCTAATCTGCATGGGCGGGAAAGGGAGGAGTGAATTAGACTCAGATGATGCTAATTGATGGCTCACAGAGAGGTGTTTTGTCTGCCCACGAGCTGGAAGCTGTTTATTACACCTAAGGTCCCAGCACAGCCCAGGCAAGCCAAAGAAGCAAGCTGCTGTTTTGCACTTATCGATGTGCTGCAGAACTGATAGGTAAATAGCACGTGTATTTTTCATTTTCACAAAATATATCCTACTGGATGCAGTTATGAGAAATTCACCCAGGAGCTCTAACAGTATACTTAGTCCTGAGCTGGAAGCAAAATAAATATTCTTACAAAACATCTATGGGAGATTGTTTTAGCCTTTGGTAAAACAGATAAAACATGGATTTTGAGCACTAGAACTCTGCTTTCTAAACAGACATTTCTTTTGCAATCTTCCCCACGTATAGAAGACTAATTTTAAAATGTTGTTGAAATTAGCCAGGTTTAATTTCGTCTTATGTGGCATTACAGATAAGTTGATCCATAGAATCAAACTTATTAACCCTACCTGTTAAAATTCCAGAGTCTCTTTCCCTTAGATTTTGACAAAAGAAGAACGAAGCATTCCTAAATCTCTCAAGACCCTGAGCTGACTTTTTTGCTGGGGGTAAACAGGTCAAAACTGTACCTGGAGCCAGGCCCAGAGGAGAGGTTAGAAGGGGACTTTTGAGATTTGAGGAACAAGGACTGTAGGAGCTGGTTTGGCATAGCTGCAGGATCAGTGCCTGCTGTGTCCTCTTTCAGCAGCCTCAGTTACAGGGAGCATATTTGTGGGGGTCCCCCGGCTCCAGAACCTCCTACCCGCATCTTTCCATTGCCAACCTTATCATAGCACTTCCAAAGCTGCAAATGATAGTCAATTCAATGGAAGAATCCTGTAATTTGACATAGTTGCATTTTAAGTTACCACATTTGCTTCTGCAACGTCCCCTGCTGCTTCCCTTATAAAAATTAATTGGTTATGATTTCATCCCTGACTCACTAGTGAGGGAACCGTTGGTCATACTACAAAGCCACCCACCTAGTGTGCATGGAGAATATAAAGAAGTTTCTCTCCTTCAGCACTAACAGGAGACATTGTTTTCTCTGAGGTCAGTGTTACTTGTTCACTTGGCACAGTGCTTAGGACCTCCGCTGAGCTTGCAGCCTGAATGTTGTACAAACATACAGCAGAGGATGGCTTATTTACTGTTTTTGTTAATGTAAACTTTATAAGGCAGAAAATACATATCTTTTTAATCCATTGTGGTATTAAAATGCTTTTTGTAATATGATGGCATGCTGGGTGCTGCTTCCCTCCTACCAGCTCCAGCCAGTTCAATGGTAGAGCAGGAGCCGCTAACCCAGGCAGAAGATGGCCCTGATGGCTGTCTGTTCCTTTTACATTTGTTCTCTTAGAGCAGTTACAAGAAATTGCCGTGCAAAAAGGCAGCTCAAGTTATTTTGCCTGCAGGCCAGGGTCAGTTCCTGTCTGAGGCTTGCTGTCTGTCCTGGTGTGCACAGCACGTGTCACTTCTCAAGTGCTTAAGCAGGCAGTGCTCCAGGAAAAGTCACAAACACCGTGTGTGATCTTCGGGGTGTCACGAACAAGAAACACAGGGAGTCAAATATGGTAGTGTTTTGAGTCAAGTAGATAAAAGACAAGGCTTCTTTAATCAAGGGATTTGCCAGACAAAAAATGCTTCTTTTGTGTTACTGCTGTTCTCCTTATTCAGCTCAAGAATATTGGCTGTTTGTCAATTGTTTCTCCTTCACCTGTTTACATAAAACACGGCATTAAGCCCAGATAAGTTTTCCCTTCTGTCTATTCTTCTCCCCTTCACAGTAAGGGACGTTTAAAGACAGCTTTATATAAAAGAGCCTCTGCAGAAGGCAGTATACTGGCACAATGCACCCGTCCTGTCATGGAGCAGTGTCCTTGCAAGCAGAACTTCTCCCTGCAAGATGCTGCAGTCAGCTGAGATATGGGAATAACTCAGGCTTAGGTACCATCTAAGGCTCAGCATTGCACAGTTGGGAAGCTCAATGGGAAATACCATGTAAGAGTTGCAGTCTTTTGTAAGCTAAATATGAATCCTGTTTTCTTACTACATAAAAGCAGTTTTGCTTTCCAATATCTGGAGGACTCGAGATCCTCTACACTTTTAAGGAGAGGCCTTGTGTGAATCCAGAGCTTGCCTGGTTCCAACCAGTCACTGATGCTAGCTGGAGCTCTGGTAAGGTATTTTCTGAGTTAGCCTGGCCAAATACAAATAAAAGTCACACACCTGCCTCCTAAGTTCAACTTGGAGGCAAACCACCAAAAAAACCCCCCACTAACCTTTCACAAGCAGAGCCTGCTTCTTCCTAACACCAGGCTCAGCTCACAGCCCTTTGACACCAAGTCCCCCAGTGCCCTGAGGTCACTGACAGATTCATTACCTTGAGCAACCTCACCTGGGGCTCAGCCACACCTGCAGGCTCTATTTAAGCTCCACCCCAGACACCTAGAACCTTCTCTGAGCTATGCTGTACAGATGCTGCTCCAGGCCTGTCTCCTGGATGGACCTTGGCCAAGCTAAGGGTGTAAGTCACTTTTTGTTTTGGGAGAGAATTTCTTCTTTTTGATGTTGCTGCATTTCAGTGCAAAGGTGATGTTTTTGTCTTGTATCTCGCCTGTGATAGAAGTAAAGCTTTGGGCTTGAGCCTTGCAGCAGGGAAAGACAGAGGTTTGTTTTTTCTGATAACTTATCTGACTGCCTTGTAAGCGTTTAATAAGGTGCATCAAAGAGAATTGCATAAATTAGCTGCTTGTGAATTTTGAGCTGTTATCTTTTGGTAACGTATCTGGAATCCAATGGTAATGCGCATGGTGTATTATTATCCAGAGAACTGCCTTGTGATCCAGGCTGTTGTACAACAAACTGCTCGGCTTCAGCAGCATGATATTTTACTACTGGTCCACTGGAAGCCCTAATTAGCCTAATTTCATGGGAGGAATTTGCACTAACTTTTGTTTAGGGAAATTGGACAACCTGTGTAGTTTCCAGAGGTCCTTTTGTGTGTATGGTTTGTATGGAGGGGTGGGTTTGGGGAGTGTTGATGTGTTTTGTTTTTTTGGGGTGGGTCACAGAGTACCTTTCTCTCTATGCTGTCTCAGTGTATCCATCTGCAACACACAGATCCCGGTCCCAACTCACACGTAAGCTGAAGTTTAGGTCATTTGAAAATCACTTTTATGGGTAAATGTGCAGCATATCATTATATCTGAACGAAATATGCTCCTTCTTCCAAAGTAAATGAATATAATAATATATGTATGGTCTACCAGAGGCCAGAGCTGAAAGATTCGAAGTCTGGGGATCTGAAAGTGCTGATCTGTGGTGGCTGGAAAAAGGAATTGATATGTGGCATTTACAGAATTAAAATGTACAGCTTTGTAACAGCCCTGAAAATATGGGGAATGAGCAACAAAGATTGAGGAACAGTACAACATGCTGAGGAAAAGTTAAGTTTTTTTCATTGGACTCTTGTGTGCCAAATTATTCCTTAACACAAACCCTCCTGTGCTTGCTCTTTATCAATGTCTGTGAATATGGAGTGTGTTCAGATCTGTAACTCTCTTTCTCTCCTCCTCCTGTGTCTGGCAGGTGTCTGATTTCTGAGTATGAGGGGACTATGGTTGTACTGTGGTTACTAACTATGGATTAATCATACTGCAGCTCTGTTGTTACAATGTTCTCAGGCAATGGCTAAATTCAAGGAAACTAAAAAGAAGCCAGTCTTCTTAATTGATTTATTGGTAATGCAATTCTCATGAGGAGGAGAATCTAAGTACCATATGCTCTCACTTCTCTCCCTTCTCTCCCTCCGAGAGCTGATTTAAAGATGAAGGTATTGGTGAAACAACTATTTTCTGGTTCGCTTCTTAGCGTTCTGTCTTAAAGACAGTGTTTTTTGAGCTGCATTTTCATGTCAGTATGAAGACGCAAATGAAATTTCAGTTGAGCTGAGTCTCAAATTGCTGATGTCAATAAAAAAAAGAGGTACACGGGCTAATGTGAAAGACCCCACAATTTTTTTTAGAGAAACTGAACATTTACCAATAGAAATGTGCTTTTCCCCTGTGGCAGTGGAGCACAGACTTTGTCCTAGAAGGAGCAGCAGATAAAGCCACAAAATAAAGGTGGCACCTGGTACTGTGATACCTGAGCAAGGATATGTGGAGGAGGAAGGTGGCCTTCCCTCTTAGGCACTCAATTATGGACTCTGATGCAGAATTTAAAAACAAATCTCAAAAAACCCCACACATGGAAGGCTTAGTCAAAGGGATTAATTTTTTTCCCTTATATTTACTGGAAGAAACAAATGACCTTGCAGCCACATTTCGTGTAGCGGGCACCATTTGAGGGATGTCTGAATGGTTGAAGATAGCGCTGTAGCAACATTAGCGAATGGTGTGATAATTGGGTTCAGCTAAAAGCAGACCTTATTGTGACTCTGCTTGCTTACAAATGCTCCATGCAGACATGAATGCAAACAAGGACAGACTGCTCTGCAGAGGCTGCTCAAACTGTAATAGGAGCAGTGCTGTCAGGAAAAACAAAATCATGATCTCTAACAGTCGACTAATACAACATGACATCTGCTAAGTGAAGAGCCAGGCCCTTTGGTGGTGCCAGCCAGCCATACAACTGCAGAATTGCCTCTGCTTGCTGCTCTGCTTTGCTGCACCAAGGATGGGGCTTGTGTCCAGAAGCATTAAACTGAAGAACACAAATCCAGTCAGACAGCATCAGCAGAGCCATCATGAAACATGAATAAGGCTGTGCTGGTCCAGCACAAACTCAGAAATGCTTCATTAAGGGATATTTTTGTTTGCCAGTGCTGGGGAAAGCTGCTTTGCATACCTTAGAGAGGAATGCCAAGCGTGGGGTGCATTAGGCTGTATGTAAAACTTTGTCTGCCACACAGAATTGGCTTTTGTGCATCAGTGAGCAATGCACAGTATTAACTGGGTGAGAGGCAGAGCAATGACACATGTTAATGAACTTCACTGGCAGGCCCAGGACTCAAAGCAGCCCCATATCCAACAGTGAAAATGTGTTATTTCAGACCTGTGAGTCTCCTCCAGGAAGGTGTGAGGAGCAGGAACCCAACCCATTGGACCTCAAGATTGTCTTACTTGGCTGTGCCTCTGAGCAGCTGCACTTGAGCTTTGCTTCAGAGTGAGGTCGATCACCACACGTTTGCCCAAGTATTGTTTTTTTCTGTGTATGTTCATGTCCATGCAATGGGTGATTTTTGAGTGTTAATTCACTCTCCACCACACTCTCTAAAGAGCAAATTGCTTCAAGGCCTTCCTATTGATGTCTTGACAGTAGAAGAAATAGGCTGTACACAAGGTAATGTTAAACACTGAGCTTTAGAAACCATTAGTATTTGTAGTTCTTGTTGCAACAGCACTGGCCTGTAGTTTCTACCCCTGTCCCTGAGAAACACTTAAGTACCAATGAGCAAACCTCCCTCTGGCTGTTTTTCCAAAAGTGAAGGCTCGTGACTGTTAACATCACTGTGATAAATGTGATACAGGTATTAGAGACTTTACAAAGGGAAATCAGGAGGAGTGAAAGCAAATACTTCCCATAACTCTTGTTCCCATCAAAGAACTGATGAAACAAAAAGGGAAAAAATAATCTCAAAGGCACTCTGAATTAAATGCATAAATAATTTTGGGCATCAGGAATGGGCTTAGTAACTGTGTGCTGTGAGTATGGTGTTTTAGCTGAGCACAGGCGGGGATTAGTGGTGTGGAAATATGTCAGGCAGCAGCAGTGTGGATGTTCAGCCTTGGATGGACATCTGCTGTTAAGCTCCTGACTTGGTAATTAGCAACCCAGATTTTTTGGGAGTGTTGAGTGCCTGACAGCTCCAGCTGGCTTCTGCTGTGATTATTAGGAGTTCAGTGTTCAAGTTCAATGCCTTGGAAAGATTTTTTTTTTGTTTAGCCCTGCATTCAAAAATCTAAGTGTTGGTAGCAGTTTGCTAAACAGTATGCAATGGGCAGAACTTGTGTGCTGATCCTGAATACGTGGTATTGTTTTAAGAACTGGAGGTGAGGATGGTGTGCGAAGGTATACAGGTGGATACCTGCATAGTAAAGGGATTCCTATGCTGCTCTGCCATGTGTCATTCAAGAAGGCTGCTCTGAGGGGCTTTAGCTCCTTCATTATCTGCTCCTCACAAGAAGCTTTCAGCTTCAGTGCTCTGATTCTGGTTCCTGTAATGGAGAGGGACAGGTAAACCTTTGTTGTCAGATACCAGCAACACTTTGGCAGAAGAGTAAGAGGAGCCAGTGACTGGTTTGTCAGCTCTTGGTCATTTATTGGTCTTTCACGAATTCCAGACAGAAAACTCAGATTTGGTGAATATCTTAATGGAAAAGGGAAGGTGCTGAAAGGAGAAACAGAGCTTGATAATTTATTACAGAGTATACTTACTACACTTTGACTGGGAAGATCCCTGTTGTTAAAGTTGCTAATTATTTCCCACTATAATACTCTAGTTGGACTTACTTAAAGTTTGGTTGAAGTTTGTGAGAATTTGGGGTGAAATTTGCAGTGTGGAGCTCTGAGCTAAAAAATCCAGCAAAAAAAGTTCTAAGTTGTTTGAAGCCAATATTTTTACTGAAATTCTTAAATCTCTTTTGCCTCACACAAAATGAAAAGCCTTGGAAGTTTACAGGCCTTCTCTTGTCGGATGGCCTTGACTTTGTGTTGAGATAGCTGAGTTGAAAGCTCTTGGAGTCCTTGAGCACTTCAAGATCTATTGTTAAGAAAGAACAGGTTATTACTGTCTGAGACCATATCTGTCCAACTTCGCTTTTCCTCTGTGTATAGGATTAAAGCTATAATGAATTGTAATGCAATTATGAATGGCTCTTGGTACCTGGCTTGTGACACTGTTAATCAAATTGGAGATGCAGAGCAGTCGGCTGAAACCCAGGGCAATTTGTTATGCAAGGCAGAAATTGAAATAGTTATTCTTCTGGTGTCTCTGGCGGTTGTGTCTCCTCTAATGCATGATGAGGAATGGAATTCTTAATATCACCTCACAAAGTTTGGAAACGAAAGTTCTAGTTTTCTGCACCTCAATGACAAGATGTGGAACTGAACATTGATTTCCAAATTCTTACTGATATCAAGTATTCCTTAATAGCTCCTTGGCACTGTTCCCTCAGTTTGGACAGTGAAACAAATTTGTTGCTTGCAGCCCTTCAGAGACTTAAATTAAGATACCAGAGGCCAATTATGTTTTTCAGTCTGATGCAGTTACCAGTGCCTCAACTCTTAAGACTGGAATTCAGTTAACAATTCTGTCATTCTAACCTGAGCACTGTAGGATCTCATTGGTTTTGAAAAAAGGTCCTTAATGATAGTGAAAGCAATTAGTTATAAAATGGCATTATGGAGTATATGCAATTCCAAGTGTATTGTGTCTCACAACTCAGTGAACCACAACTGTAGTGATCAGTATCAACAGGTCTTGTAGGTCTAAGAAGTAAACTTGCAAACAAAAAGAAGGGCAACTAAACTCAGAAGGAAAGATGAAGTAACAAGCAGTAACCTCAAAAAGTTCTAACTTTTGGCAAAGTTGCAAGCCAGGTAAAAGCACTGTCCTTCTATATGGAATGTCAAACACCTTTTGATAGGAAGTCTTTGTACCTGAGCCTATTTATAACTGAATTTCAGTGAAATTTCATGAGTGCAAAGCTCATGAAATATTCACATTGGCTAACACGGGAATTTTTTCAGATGTGTTGGTGAATGGTTGAAAGATTCAGCAAAGGATGACAAATGTCAGACCTAAGCTGAGCTAAAACATCTCTAGAAAGATGCTATGGAAAATGGTAATAGCTCTAGTCCCTTTCAACACCTTTCCTAGTGGACAAGATGAGAAAGTATGGAATGTGGTGAAACTGCCCAGGGATCCTACAGTGCACCTACCCCTACAAATACAAAAGTTAATTCATAAGGAGATAAAGATTGGCAGAAGATGCTTCAGCCTGGAAAGGAATGGAAAAATCTAACCCTGTGGAGGAGGCAGGTGGAAACAGAGGGAAGCAGTATGAGCTGGGAACTTCCAGAAAAATGTACATACACATTTGCAGGTTTTGTTATTGGGAGGGGGGGAGCTGGGGACACTGAGAGAAGCAAATCTGTTTATCTTTCATAAATATAAAAGCATGTAAATTGAATACACAGAAATGTCTTGCAGCAGACAGCAGGAGGGAACAGAGAACTGTTTCAACAATGGCTTTTTGCATGGATCACAGATTGTCGCAAGTCCCTCTCTGCAAAGCAGTCACCCTGTAACAACACAACAGTTTCTGGCTGTTTAATTACCAGGAAAATACTGACAGGCTAGAGGATATGCTGGGAAGAGGAATAATTACTTTGAAAGGCCTGAGGGGAAAACAGACCTAAGCTGAAGGCCTGAGAAGAAAGAGATAGATGCCAAAACCCAGATCAAGCCACCAAATCTGTGGCTGTTCTAGGTGGTAACATCCTCTATAGATCCAGTCAGTATTTTTTTTTACTACATGTTAATGTTAAATTACGTACAGCTTTCCAGTACCCTTCGTACTTGCTTTCCTGTCACTGCTGCATCTGTTTGAAATTGTCTTAAGATGAAGTTATTTCCTGGAGAAATTATTGTGCGCTTTTCCACCAGCAATTCATCATTCTTATCTGCTATATTCATTGTCAGGAGGAAGATGATTTTTTTTTTTTTTTAACGTATACTGAGCAATATAAAATACTCTTTCTCATTTTTCTCTTTGGAGGATTAGTGAATAACTATCTCCTGCCCGCTTCTGGTGTTAAACCTTTCTAGAAGCTTGACTTAATTTGTTTCTCTTTTTATTATCATCCAGATACTTGTTTTGTTTTGTTTCATTTCAGAGAATCTGTTCCTGAATTCCTCTCTCAATCTTTACTTGACTGAAAGAATGCAGTGGAACCGATTACTGCATTTCAGGTCCCACTGTCTGCATCAAAAGAAAGCAGAACATCCTCCTAATTCCATCTTCTATTTGTGAAACAAGGGAACCAAAGACATGAGCTGTGTGGAGTACGTCCTAGTGTAATGACCCATCCATCCAGATGTTCCTTCACCAAACTAGAGACATCCATTCCATAAGACGCATGTCAAGACAAGCAATACGCTTCTTGCATTTCACATGAACGCTTGAATATCCTGCCCGTGTTTTGTGTATCTTCCATGAGAGGGCATAGAGGTCACGTTATTCCTTTTCTATACAGAAATCTTTTTCATATGTGGAATTTTTATTGATTCCCCCTCGCTGCTCTGAACATCTAGTGCTCCTGCATCATGTCCCTATTTGGTGTTTGTCTTTCTTACAAACCGGAGGATGTTGCTGAGTCCCTATTGTTACCATCAATCCTTTTATGCAGAACTGTCACCCACCTAATTGTTCCTTGTTTCACTCTTGGGTAGATGATTATTGCAAACTAAATGTAGGCTCTTTATTTGCCATTCTTTTTTTCAGTCCATTCCTGTAACTTCTCAAGAGTATTCTAAATCATGGCCTATATAGGACTAGAAAAGTAACACAAAATGCATTCTGAATGCAGAATGAGAACTTTGAGGAGATTTCATCACTGCAGAACAACCAGTGGAGTCATCATTAAGGGGAAATGGAGGCCTCAACAGTGAAGCTAAGAAACACTCAGCAAACCTAATTAACTGTGGAGCATATTTGATGAAATGACATTTCTAAGTAAATAGTTACATTAAAAATAAATTTAAAAAATAAGCAGCAATAACAGGATACAGCATCAGAGGAGAAAAGTCAAAGTTGCAGTCATCTGCATTTTTACATTATACTGGTTGAAAGCTAAGGAAACAAGAGATAAAGGCTCAGTTGCTAGTAGAACTTGTACTTGGAATAAATCAAGATAGGCTTGAAAATATCGGGGACAAATGACATTTCTGAGAAACCTTACATATAGTGGCCTTGTTAATGAAGTTTGGAGTCATGGTGACCTTTTCTACTTTATGAGAGTTTGCTTGCAATGGCTTCTTGAACTGCAACGTGTTCAACCTTATCAGCAAACAGACATGGGAGGAAAAAGGAAACCCCTCTGATGTTCATTGGCAGTGGTGGAGATCCAAACTACACTAGTGGAAGAGGACCAAGCTATGTGTTTGACAAACTTAAGACCATGTAGTAAAGAACTTTCTTCTAAAACAGCAGAATATATAAGCAAAACCATTGATTTTACCCCTAAAGATAAATGTAGGTGACTTCAGTCGTGTCTACTGAACCACTGATACTGGTGTAACTTTACTACACAAAGTTAGTATGTCCGGTGTAATCACAGTCCCTTTGTTTAGCTGAAAAAGGCAGGGGAAAAACTTCAGACTTCTGAAAGAAATCATCATATGCGGTCCCCACTGATATCTACAGGAGAAAAGATTGAGGTGTTTTTTGGCTTGTCATTGCTAATTTATGGGGCTAAAAGCTGTTTATTGTTGACAGTGTTATTACTTGTTTTTTTCAACCGATTTAATTTGTGGTGATTTGGGGTTTGTTTGGGCTTGGGAAGGAAAGACGTCATTATATTAGTCACAGTAATTGGTCAAGAAAAAACAAATTAATATTTCATGGAAAGACTATGCAACGCTTTCTTTTGTAGAAGAGCTTCCTGGGGAGGGCTTTAGGTGTGCCCTAAAAGGCAAGCTCCAGATCTACTCTCCATTGGAGCTTTGATTTTTCTTCCTTAGTTTCCCAGTCTGTGAGGATGTGAGTGGGCTTGGAAAACACAGCTCCAAAAAAAAAAAAAACCCTCACTTTGATTTCACCTGAGGTAGTAAAGCACCAAAATTATGTTACCTGAAGAACAGAGTTCTTTGATGCCAAATAGACATGTCAGTAGAGAGATACTTGTGATATTGGAGAGATGCTGCTGAAAGAGGGAAGGCTTAAATGCAGCTATAGTTTCCTTTTAATGGAAAGCAATGTGATTTTCTCAATGGAGAGAAACAGAAAAATCAGTTCAAGTAACTTGTACCTGAAGCCTTGAGGGCAACAGAGTGGCAGCCTAAAAAAGGATGGAAAGCAAATGAAATCTAATAGCTTCCAGGGCTATTTGTCAGCTAGGACCAGGCAGATTTGATTGCTTCTTATCGTGCGATCGATAAGAAGTGAAAAGCAGAAGAGATATTTTTGGGATGCATTTTTTGCACTGCAAATCCCTCTGACCTTTCAAGAGCTGCTTTTCCTCCTGGCCGCTCCAAGATGCTTTTTTCCCCTTCCTTTTGTAAGGGTATGTGGGAAGTTGTGAGTGCACCTGCTTCATTTAGGCTGTCTGATGAAGTTTGATGGGAATAATAAGTAACAGCAAAAGTGATAAACAAGCACAATAACATAAACTGGGCAGACTAGTGACAAAGGACACAGTATCCAAGACTAAAACTTCTGCCACTGGTTATGGGCCACTAAAACTACAGGTGTAGCCTTGAAGAAGTTCAAAGTTCAACCTGGACTTTGTAACTGACAAGAGGGAAGGAAGATTAATAGGAACATTATGGAATACGCCAGGGGAGACTGTGGGACTATGCACTTAAATCTGAGTGTGTCACTACAAAGAACAGTAGCCATAAAGGGTTTGTCTGATCAAAGATGCCTTGTAGGTGGTTGTACCATCAATAACACCATATATTTGTAGGAATTACTATGCATTTACACCCAGAGTGATTCTGGCCCACCCTTTGACTTGACTGAGCTCTGCCTTGGAAGCAGCTAATAAATCAAAAGAAATGGAGTAGGATCTGCTGGTGTGGATGTGCTGCTCATTTTGAGTGCATCAGGCTGTGGCCTCCACAGTGAGGGAACAGAAAAATATCGCAATTACCTGAAATGCAGCCCTGGTTTGTGCATGCTGGGAAGGGCAAGGCAAAGGGAATAGTAAAACCTGGCATTTGTTGTAGCAGAATAAATGCTGAACAGTTTTGCTTTTTGCAAGGTTGGAGGGACAGGTCATTCCCAAGTGACGGTGGGATGTGACTGCTCCAGATTCAGCTCTTCCCACCTTACACAGCCCTTCAATATTTTATTACTGTGCTTTGGACCCCAGTGTGTGCAAAATGCAGCTTGGTCTTGTGCTGTAAAATATCACTGGGGGTGGCTTTTGATACAGCCACCAGATGTATATAGGGTACTTTGGATACTTTGAATGGGAAAAACATATTAAAAATTGCATCTTCTGGCACTCACGGGCCATTTTAGGCTGCAACCTAGCAGAAAGGGCACCAGCTCTTCCACAAAGGGTAGGAGAACAGCTGTAGGATATGTAATATTCCTCATACTCATGTGTAAATATTATTTTACTTGCACAGGAATAATATTTCGTTTTGTCTCTACAGAAAACCACCAACTAAACCTTGTCATGCATCAGGATTGCCTTACTCTCTGGTAGAGGGCAGGAAACCTCGCTCCTGGTAAAGGCAGTGGTAGGTTTTGCATGTGTTTCTTTTGTTCTTTTTCTCAATTTTTGATCTTAAGGACCCCATGCTGGAGTTGCTGCTGGTGACGCTGTTTCGTGTTAACACTGTGTTTTGGCCTTATGCAATTCTAACAGAAAACAGCCCAGTGGCTAATAAAGTGATAAGAAGAGTGTATGTACGCACTGTTTAAACAAAAAGCAGGACTGTAAGCTGCCTGTTTTTCTTGTTGAAGAGCTGGCCTGAGCAGAGTAAGCTGGGCAGCTGTTGCTCACGCTGTGATGACCCAAAGCATTGAGTGGGAACACAGCTTTGTGCAATGTTCACACAGATGATTTCTTCCAGGAACTGGGGGTACCAGCAGCTACACTCTTACTGCCAAAACATGGTCCATGATCTGTTTCCTTATTTTGCCCTGTTCTGCTGAAACCAAGAGAGCAAATTGGAGCAGCGTGTATGAAATCTCTGTGTACGTTTAGGCACACTTGTCATCCTGGAGCTAGATTCATTTACGTTATATGACATTACCTTGCAGCTAGCTGGACATAAATTGAGAGTTAAGCGTAGCTGTAGGCAACTAGCTTTTTGTGCACAATTGCAGTAATAATTTAGAGTAATTTCTTTTGCTGTTTTGTTATGTCAGATTTTTAACATTTATAAGCCATTTAAAATGAAAAGACATATATGGGGGAGTTTGTTTGCCTCAAGATGCTATTTAGAATAATTGTGATGCTCTAGCCCTGCACAAACATTTCACAGGGAGGAGATAAATACACTTTATTAAAACAGGAGATGTCCACAGCAAAGACCAACATTACATGACTGCAGGAAGCAACATATAAAAATCACTTCTTTCAAAGTTCACTGCTTTTGGTGAACATACAGCCTCCACCCTGGCCTAATTTTGCCTGAGGCACTGGATACTGAAGAGAAGCCATTTAAGGGAAAAAAAGTATGAACTGTCACTTATGTATGAAAATTGGAGTTCATTACTTAATGACTCAATGCTTTGATACTGTAGGGGGTGCTTCAAGATCAGGGAGTGAGTGGGAAATAAGTGGTCTCTGTGTTTATTAAATGTATGCTTCTTTTTCTAAACAAATATGGTATACTGAAAAACTGTCTTGTGAGGGAGTAACTGGCTATGATGTGTAGTGGGACCTTGTTTGCTTATAGGTTTTGATTTGGCCCTTTTTATCGCTCAGAAAGCTGAAATCCATTTTCAGCTGCAAGACCCTATACTTAAGTGAAACACAATGGAGAAGAATGTTTCAGCTGCTAATCTTTAATCAGTATTAGAAACTCATCTAGCTAAAAAGCTAAGAGAAAGTTTTTACTCCAGTTTTGTTTTTGCAAAATCTCTTAGTAGTGCCAGGAAGACAGATGGGTCACAGAAAATGTCAATGAAACTCCCATTAATATCTCTTCTGTGGTTTTATGCACATTATGGAAAACTGGTCTTAAGTTTTCGCATTTGCCAGGTAGAGTGGGTAAAAAAACACTTTGTGATAGTAGAAGGAGTAAGATCATGAGATGGAGCAGCTCAGTTCAATCTGGTCCCAGTTAGATTTGGAACTTTAAACAAAACTGTTAAATTACGTGAGACACTGGAAGGAAAATGTTAAGACAGCACCTGGTTGCTAATAATTTGTAAGATTCACAGTAAAACATTACTAATGCTAATAATTTGTCTCCTTTCTGAAGATGGTAGCCATACTTTTATATAAATTATTTTGCAGAGGGAAGTATTCTTTTTTACATAAAATGTCCATGCCTTAATGATCGTGAGAGTAGAAAATGAATAGAATTCAGAAAATTAGATCATAGTTCGTGGTTCTGGCTTGGCAAATTGTGAGGGTACAACATTGCAGTGGATGTGACAGTAACAAGGCTGATTGGAGTAATTATAGCAAGAATATACATGTGGAAGGTTGCAAACAAAAGCAGTGAGTCCAGCCTTGCACCAGAAGGAGACTGAGTTTCAGAACGCAAAAGATAGGGTCAAAAGAAACTGTGCAGTCTTAAAGCAAAGAGCACATGGACGAGATGGAGGGGAATATGCTAAAAATAAGTGATGACAAAAGGATAAATTGGTCCAGACACCTCAAGACAACTGGGAACATGTAACTTGGGTGCAGTCTGTTCAGATGTGAAGAGAGCAAGAAGAGAAATGCAGATAACAAGTGACGTGAAGCATTTCCCTCCCCTGCTCCCAAGGACAACAGGGGTACAACAGTGCCAGCCAGGGCAGCAGCACAGGCGTCTGCAAACACCAGTGCTGCTGAAAGATCCTTCCCCAGGGAGCTGTAACCAGTGGTGGCCATGGCCGAGGACTGTGACAAGGGAAGAGCTGTATCATATGCAAGATAGCAACCAGAAGATTGAAAGGCTTCTTTGCCCCATTATCTCTCTCAACTCCATTTTCTATACACAGCAAAGACAATTAATATTTTCCTGGCAGATCCTTCCTAATTCCTTGACTCAACCTGCCAAGCATCAGAGGGAATCTGTGGCATCATGGAGAAAATGAGAATTAATCCTGAAATGCATCTTGTCGCGAGGTACTTGGTGTCCTTTGTACCAGCTGGCACTGGGGATATGTCTGTCCCTAATACACCTCCTCTAAATCACACAGATGATTGTGTAGTATATTTGTGTTAGGGGGTCACAAAATAATACCACTATTGAGGCATCTGTCAGTGACCCCAGAGTAATTCTGCATGACCAGAGTTGGAGAATTTACCTTGAGTGTTTAGGAAATCTTTTCTAAATGCTGTTGCAATGAACTCAGAGTAAATGATAACTGGTTTACTTTTGCCAGGTATTAGACTCTGATTGACTCTAGCATGGTGCAGGGTGCAATTATTTCATATGATTCAAGAAGTCAGACTGTTTAAAGCACTAACCTGAGAACAAAACTTTGTTCCATGAGAAATACTTGGTGTCCAGGTGGAGTCAGTACAGGAGACTATTGAGTAATCCTATAATGAACACTTGGTGACATTTTTCATGCTTTGGAAGGCAAAGTCCATGGCATTTGGAGCATTACTTTATGTGACAGCGCCTCAAAAGTTCAGCTTGTCTGCTTTGATGCTTCTGCAGCAAGGGCGGACAGGACAGCATGGCTCTTCTAAAACAGCACCTCCCCTTGCTGGACATGTTGGCATTGCTGCCTTGTTCCTCCATTACAGTCTACGTCATATATTTAATCTGCAGGATCTGGATATTTGGGCCTTTTTTTTCACTGCCACCCACAGAGGGCTGAGAATCACAGTCGTCTTTGCTCAAAATCAGTGCCAGTGCCTCTCAAATTAATTCAAGAGGCAACTGCAAACAGCCATAAATTGACCCTGGGATTTATCTGCATAATGATCTGACACAGTTTGTGCTGAAAAGTTGGTAGCAGCCTTTTTGGATAATAATGGCCTGTGTGAGCCTCTCTATGCACCTTATTAACTTTGTAAAGACACGTAGCAGATGATGATCTGTATGTGTGTTTATAGTCTCGAAGCTGGATGGTTTGTTATGACACAAGTAGTTTCTCTTTTAACATACTGGGCATTTTTTATGTTCTGGAAGATTTATAATTAGCAAGTAGTCACACAGCAACTCATGTTTTAGTCTCATCAGGGAAACAAGTAATTATTTTTCTCAACAGTGGAGCAGTGATTTGAGTGTGTTTTCAGAATGTGAGAGGCACCTTAATAAGCCAAGTTAGAGAAATACTTGTATTCTGATAGTCTGTTTATTCACATCTCTGATCTTGTAGGGAAGGCTGCCCCCTTTTTAAAAAACCTTTTTATTATTATTTTCTTAAAGAAACCGTATTTGTCTTTTCATCTGAGGGATCTCAAAAAGGAAAGAAAACTGTGGTGTTTCTCTCTGCTGAGACAATTTTCCTGATTCTGACTGAGTTCATTTCAGAAGCTTGATCCAAAGAACAGCCACCTCACTCTGCTGTCCTGCTTTTTGCTGTTGCTATTTAGATGCAATCAAGACTGGTGGCTTGACGACAGCCAAAGGGTACCAGCAAGGAAATCTCCAGTGACTCGGGCCACAGCAGCACTGGCATGGGGCAGAGTGGATGAAAAGCAGCAGATCACTTAAAAGGCTAATTAGGACCATGATCTCCAAGAGGGATTTTTGAGCTAAAGACAGATCAAGGCATGCACTTCACAAGTGCTACTCCTGAGTTTTCCAACAAGCACTTGGTTTGCAAAGTACAGTAGCTTTGAAGTGCATTTTAGTTGGAGAGACAGTTGAAATAGAGTTGTTCAAATAGATGATTCATAACTGGCTGTGCTAAGACAAAGTCAGTGGTCATTTATTTCTGAGATGAGCAGGCAGCAACCACCAGGCAGGGGAATGAAATATCTCCTGGCCACGCTGACTCTTTCCCATCTTGCCTCCAAATACCTGCCCAGCTCAGAAGTGAATGCAATGAGACATTCAAGGAGTGACCCCTGCTCTCCATTGCAGAAAAGTGATGGGAGCTTTGCAGAGCAGCACAGAGCAGCTGAGGGTGGGAGGCACAAAGGTGAAAGCCCGTGTAGAGGTCTGTGCTGCTTCTTTGTGAGGACCTGTGAATCTGCAGGGTGATCTTTTTCTTTTCATGCCTCTGTGTATATGCTTGGGGGTTCCTAAAGAGCTGTACCCCAGTGATACATCTGCCAGAAAGTCCTTGTCACCCATTGGGAGGAAGGAGTGGCTGGAGAGACTAAGAAATACTTGGTGTCAGCAGGAGCTTGCTCTTCGAATAACCAAAGACCAGTCAAACAAGGATTGTCATTATACCCCCAAAATCTTAAATAGCCACCCAAACCCTTCATGGTAAGCTGCTTCCATCAGGAACCAGTCAGAAACAGGCTGCAAATAAACAGGACTCTCTTTTTGTACTTTAAGTACCTTAGTTCTGCACCCATGGCCAACTTCTCCCTGATGTAGGCAAGCAAAGAGATGAACGAGAGACTTTGTAAATGGCTTTATAACATGAAAAGCCTCGGATTTATGGTGATAGCTGATGTTTTCCCCACTTTACATCAACCTGACTAATTTCCTTCTATAGTTGTGGCCTATATGTCCTCTAACCAATCTTACACCATAGTAACAATAACAAACTGATTGCTGTACCATTGCAATCAGCTTCGATGGCAGTTAACAGAGGTATTGTTGCTTCAACAATAACAGAGGTTTCATTTCTAAAAAAAAATACCATTTAGCTCCTTTAATCCAGTCACAGACATTATCTTTTTGTTTTCTGAACTTTTAGTGAGGGGAGAGCTAATGAAGTGCTTTATTATGTTTTCTGTTTAATGGGTTTCATGGCAAGCAGGACTGAAAAGCAATACCAACAGAAAGGGAGATGATTTTATTTTCAGCTCTCATTTGCTCAAGATTCCTTAGTTTATCCTTCCCCTTTCATTTTCAGTGAAAAGAAATCAGGAAAAGAGTAGAAGAAAATACTACCCCTGAGCCTAGTGTGGGTTTCTTAAAAACTTTTCTTGGCTTGATCGTTTTTGTTACAATTGGTGAATTCTCAGTTTCCTTGTCCCCAAGACACAAACCTCTGGGTTGTTTATTTCTCTCTCTTGAAATTTCAGTCTGCTGTTAGACTGCCTTTGACAGCTCTGAGATGCTGACTGATTGCCCAGAAAGACAGAGCAGGTTTTTAAAATTGCTTTTTGAATTAGAAGTTGTCTGGTTCACTCTTGTGACGATGCACCGAAGATGTGATCTAGTAGAAATCAACCCTACCTTTCATTATATATTTGCTACCAGAGAAAATTCAAGCACCTTATCTAGTTTTATTAACTTCCAGGAACTTAAGACAGCATTTTAGCACTTATGTGATAAATATTCAAGGGGGTTGGAGGGAAGAAAAGTCAGTGGCATGTGTTTAAAATTCACAGCCTTCTGCATGCTGACCATGTGTAATGCTTCATTTTGGGGTTATGTTTTCAGCTACAGTGTCCCGATGAGACATTGCTGAGAAGATGTGCCTGACAGTAGCTCTCTGAAGTGAGCAAACACTCACTGTATGGGTGCTGTTAGGAAAAACATCATCGTTTGCTAGTTGTTTGGGTTTAGGCTGTGGGTTCCTGGGCAGGAAAAAGCAAGAACGGCTGCTGGCATCAGGGGCAGGGGAGGGATGCTGTATGCGCCCTGGTGCTGCTAGGAAGGAAAGGAAGAGACAGACCAGTGTCGGACCTCCATGTTGTTCCTTTTTTTGGGGCTGTGGGGGCAGAAAGGCCTTATCAGCTCTGAATGCAACTTTAACCTGGATGGCAGGTGACTTTGGTGGCTGTGAGGACCAGAGGCAGCTTCTTGGATTTGCATGTGCTGGAATATGTGTGGCTTGTGGTCCCTCTGTGAAGGTGGCTGTCCTTAACATGATCCTCATCCTGAGCGGCTGCTGGGGCAGGGCAGGAGCAGGGATTCAAGCTGTCCTCCTCTCCCTCTCTCTCCCCAGTCTGCTGGAGGCTCCTTATCCCATTTGTCAAGCTGGACCTCCCACCACTATCACTGCTGGGATGCAGCCAGCTACATCACCAGTAGTAGCACCCCCAAAGAGCCAGATTGGCATATGCAGTTGGCTGGTTTATACCAGCTCCAAGTTTATCCTTTGGCTCTTTTTCAAGCTCTTCTCTCCTTGTTTTCCTTCCCCAATTCTGCAACTTCATTCATTCAGGGTAGTTTTTCCAGCAGAGATTGTACATCTCTGTCTTCTGTTTTCCTTGTTCTGTTACAGGAATTCTGATTACCATCTACAGGACTCAAGTGGATTTGGTTAAACTGCATTTTCTCTCTTTCCCCTTGTAGCAAGGGTATCAAACTCATTTTCACTGGGGGCCACATCATGTTACATTTATACAGTCCTAAAATTACATTGGGCCTTTTGAAGGCAACCATGAGGCTGATGTGGCCCCAGTGAAAATGAGTTTGACACCCCTGCCTTAAAGGAAATAAAACAAACACCCTTTCAGAAAACAGAGCTTCCTGCTCTTTTTCCTGGGTGGAAGGAAAGGCCACGTGATTTCTGCAGCATACTGTGGCTTTCCTTGCATTGTGAACTCTTCAGGGGAAAAAACGGTCTTTATTTTTTCTCTTCTCCACTGTCAAGTATATTATTTGCCCCATCAAAATTATGTATTAATTGCAATGTTTTTCTCCAAGAACAGGAAATGGGGGAAAAACTTAAGCTTGTGTGGGAAAATTTGGGTTGAGATGTTTTGTTCCTGAGAGACACTCTGAAAAACAAGATTTGTTCAACTGGGTTGGTTTTTATTCTGAAGTACCAAGAAAATAGTCACAGTTTACTTAAAGTTTTCTGAATCAACATCTGAACAAAGAAATGTTTATTCTACAAAGACAAAATAGGTACTTCAGTTTTCAGCAGTTTTGGGATGAAAATTTCCAGACAGAATATCTCAAAAATGTTCTGTGCTTCCAAATAAGCAATATTTATTTAATAATGAGGTGATCCTGTAACAATGAGGCCATCCTGTGCCCCTGTCAGGAGATGCTGAATGCTGAAAGGATCATTATTTACAATTAACTCAAACTTTTTTCTCACATTTTTCAGTTTCACTTTTTCCCAGTAGTTTGAGGTCTAAACCAACTGCCATGTTCCAGATATCTCATTTCTTTTTCATGTATTGTCCTTTGCTGTTTTGTGCATTATTCAGAGAGGGAAAGAAGAAATCCCAAGTGGTTAGATTAAATAGAAAGTAGGAAATAAAAATCAAAATCCTGAGAATTTACCCCATTTTTGTCTCTGATCCTTTGACTGGAAGGGTGTCTCTGAGTGGTGTTTCTTCTTGTTGATAGCCAAAATGAAGGTGGGGCAGGGGGGGAAATCTCTCAGCTTAACTTGGTAGAACTTGTCTGCCTAACACTGCAATTGGGAAACTTAGTTACTACAGCACACTTACCAGTACAAAACAGACCAAAAGTTTACTGCCATTCTGATTTTGTTTGATTGCTACAGAAAATTAATGATATTGTTTACTTCAATCAGATTTCTCATGTCATGCCCAGCTTGAAGAGCACAGCCTAACACCAGGTTTGTGCAACAGATGTTCTGCTGACCTGATTTCACAGTGGGAGCTTAGCAAAGGGTCTGTCCCAGGGCTGCTCTTATTTTTGGGGTGTATATTTGAGCTGATTTCTTGTGGTGTGTGTCCTGAGCAATGCAGCAGATACCCAGCTTTATAGCAGCACATTCACCAGGCACGGGGCTGACCCTGATCCCAGGGGAGTTTAATATCCTTGAGCAGAAGCAGTGGTTTGTTGCAGCACAGGTACTCTTGCAATAAGGACAAAATCCAGCTGGTTTTTATACTGCAGAGCAAACTCTCTGTAGGAATCACTGGTGTTACTTATGCTGGGAACTGAGGTACTGAATCTCCAGCCCACAGCCTCCTCCTGCTGTAGGACTACAGCCCTCTGGTGGTACTTAATCGTGTATTTTGTAAAGAACTGCATGATGTTATAACTAAAACTCAACTTTGAGCTTTATGTTGTAACCTGGAGGGATAGGAATAGCTGCAGAAAAAGTCTAAAAAGCAGGGTGCAAGTCAGCATACAGATGTGATGCGCTGCAGAGAAATGCCACGCCAGAGAATGATTTCTAAAGCAAATATGAAGACTGTGTGCAAGGGCACTTAAGAAGCAGGGAGGGTATGGATCTCGCAGGGTTGAGAGAGACCTCAGAAATCATTGCTGGGGCCCCAGGAGCACTAAGAGTGACTTAAGGAACACCCCCTGTAGTGTCCTGTAAACTCTTTCCTAAGGGAGGGTAAACTGAATACCCCTCAATCCTGGGCAATGTTTGTTTAGCCTGATCTTTAAAGTGCTTCAGTGACTGAGATTTTGCAGTCTTTTATTTCTAGTGTTTCATTAGAGGAACAGTTAGACTACTTTCCTCATGACTAATTTGTATCTTATATTGCACGGTTTAAACTCGTTATTGTCCTGTTCGCCATAGACATGGGGAAAAAAAGAATAAAAACCTTTTTTTCAGTGCGCTGTACTCTTTTGTGTTTGAATGTACGTCAGTTTGAGTCATCCTTAAAACTAATCAGCCCAAATTCATTTAATCTTCCTCACCCATCATATTCACCAAGAAGTTCCAGCTCTGAATGCCTTCACTGCAGCTCTCTTCAGCCCTGTGACATGACGTACCAGGATGTGGCCTTTTGAGAATCAGTTCTCCAAATGAAGAATAACCTCAATTTCCATCTAATGAGACCTTGCCGTGAAATGATTGTGACACATTTTGTTAGCACACCTTGCTCTGAAGTTTCAATCTGAACTACAGAACAGGACACTTTGGGCTATAGTATCAGGCTCTGAATGATGCAAAATAACTTGAAAACACAGCAACAGTGAACTGAGTGCCTCAGCTGGACTGTACAGGTAGAGCAGCATGGTTGTCTGCAATCAGTTCATAGCAGCTGAATAGACCAACAAGCTGTCCTATTATTACTGAGCTTGGAGGATTAATTTGAAAAACCTGAGCAGGCTGCCTGTGGGGATCTGTCTTGGGGCCATGCAGAGCACCTCTAAGGCTGGGCCTGTTCTTAGCAGAAAGAAGAAGTTTCAACTAGATTGTTTTATTTTATTTGTTTTGATTTAGGATGAGAAACTCATGTTGGTTTAGCTGAGTGGGAAGGAGTGCAAGCAGGTTGATGGCACTGCCAAAATATACTCATGTTGTGCATAAGGGATATAGCCAAGTTAGTCTGCAAAGAGTTTGTAGCAATAAAAGCAATTGGAGAAGAAACAAACCACCTACTCTATCAGGGATTTATTGAGCTAGGCAGTGGTAGGTAAACACCCGTGCTGGTACAATGGTGACGTATCATGTAGTGCATTTAAACTGCAAAGAGACAGCGTCAGGTTTTGTTCTCGGAAGAACAAGTCCCACGTACTCTGGGGACAAAGAGGGAAAAATACAAATTGTTTCTTCATGTTCCTTCTTATTTATAATGCAGGTATTAGATTAAAAAGATGGCATATTTTGTATAAAAGTGGTTTTGTATATATACTCACTGATTTAAATCTAAAAAGCTTCCAAGCAGTCGTTTGTCAGACACTTCGTTAGTGTGTGTATTGATAACCTTTCAGGCTTCAAACCTTCGCTAAATAGGAAATGGTGTGCAGGATCCATTTGTAAGAAATTCACCTTAGCAGTCCATTAGATGAGCCAAATAATTCAGTGCATGACAGGAGCGGATTGATTTTTCTATGTTATTTTTGATGCTCTTTCTTTGAAAAGAAAAATAAAATTTGCAGTCTAGCCCAAACTGTTTTTCCTTTCAGGCTGTTTTATTCTGGTTTGCTGCATTTGAGTGTTCATGAGCTGTCTGGAGGCCAAGGTGTCTCCTTAAGGCACTGAACTAGCAGGTGGAGCCTCCACCACAGAAAGTCACTAACACAGAGCCTGAGTGATTTAAGCTTTGGCCCAGTAAAGCTGCGTCTACAGCAAGTCAGCAGAGGAAACGGCTCAAGGTGAGATCCTGGTATCAGAAATCCTATCTTAGAGAAATGCATGTAATAGCAACACATGCTATAGCAAACCCAGATTTTTCCTGGCAGAAACCATGGGATAAATTTTAATAACCAAAATTAGCACTGCAAGGGTTTCCCTGCAGACAGGCTGATCTGTTTGGGGATATGGTGGGTCTGTACACATACTGTACACAAATATTAATTTTATTACCTGAAGGGCTAAGGTGCATGGTCAGCATGGAGTCAAGGCTGCTTCCAGCCTCAGAGAGAGGGATGGGATGGTACTCACATAGGCTATTATTGTGTTGAAAGGCTATCGAAAAACCTAAAAAACTCTTGCCATGAAAATACACTGTCCACAATCCAGCAGAATCTACTTTCTCATCTCTTCTGGAAGACTAACTTTGTAAAAAGCTCAGCTGCATTGTTTGGCTGGGCAGGCTTGTCCAGCCAAAGAGCTGCAAATGCCGACGTGTTTGTACTGCGTGGAAAACAGTGCTTTCATGTCCATTGCTATATAAAGATCCCAAACATTTGTAAAAAATCTACATCTGTTTTGCTATGTATGTAGTTCAGAAGCTTTTGTGAAGCTGCACAACGTGTGTCCAAAGCCGCCTTTGATTTTCTGAAAGATCACTTGATATTTCCTCGTTGCATTTCCAAATAATCTGAAGCAGAATAGGAAATATGCAGAAAACATCTTATTACTTTTTTTTTCCCTTTTGATACAGATTTAATAACAGAACCCAAACTTCAGAGCCATCTGAGTGCCCAGCTTCTTTTTTCACTTCTGCGCTTGCCGTCAGTGAGATCTCTCTCCATTAAGGTCCCAATACATGAGGTTTGAAGAGTCATGTAAGATGTGTCTGTTAAAAAATGAGTGACTTTTACAAAAATTAATTATTAACAGAGATCTCAACATTGGACTGTCTTGATGCTGGGCTATTTTGGCTGGGCTAGTAGACATGCTTCTGGAAGAATGGGCCCAAGAAGCAGAATTTTGTAAACGGAAAGACTGGGAAAAAAAAAAAAAAAACCACTAGAGGAAATACATACATCAATTCCAGAAAAGCTAAAACCTCTCAGGGAATGGCAACACACAAAACTCCATTATAGTGGGAGTGAAGGGAACCAAGGAAGGGTGGTGATTGCCCATGGGTTAATATGAAAAGTCCAGAAGAGGACATGGCATATAGCTATCCCCAAGGAAACTGGCCTCCCAACAGGGGCCTGTTAAACATGGGGCTTTTAGTGCCACTGCTGCTTTCATGCCTCTTATGCAAGGTAGAAATAACCTGCAGAAAAGACTGACATGAAGAAGCATGAAATGAGAACTGAATGGCAAAATCTTGTAGTTGGAGCAGTAGTCACATTGACTATTATACACTATTCCATCAATCTAAACAATTGCAAAACTGTCAAATAACAAAAATAAAACTCTGCCATCTGCTCACCCCAAAATCCTGGCTCAGCAGAAGGCCTCTGCACACAGCCCTGGGGACACCACCATGGGACAAAGCTCTCCCCCCAGCAGAGCCATGAAAGGCTTTGAGCTTAACCTCCAAAACTGCAAAGTGCTTGTTTTGTTGTCCATGGATAATGCTTTAATCTGCCGGGTGAAAGCTGGATGTTGCTCTCTTTTATTCTGGCCATACACAATTGCAACGCTCAAAAAGAAAAGCCCCTCGCCCCCCCCCCCATTCCCACTGCTCCTCGGAACTGCTGATGCCTGGATGGGCAGCCCCAAGGCGGGGCCACCGGGTTTTATTTAATTCACTGCTGCAGATGATGCCTTTAGTGCCACAAACTGCCCTGGAGTCAAGTCCTAATCATCTGGGGTGGGGTGTGATTATGTTCAGTTCTTCCTCCCAAAACCCCCCAGACATAATTCAGATCCAAACTGGAGAGACAGGCAGGCACGCAAGAGGGGAACCCAGCACTGCATACTCCCCCCAAAGCCATGTACAGGAGCAGCTTTCTGCGCGAGGTGCGCAAGGAGAAATATGAAAGGTCCGATGCCTACGATGAGCTGCGAGGCTCCCCCGAATTCGACAGCTTGGCCCAAGCCCGGGGTCTGGAGAACCTGCAGGAGCTCAACGAGCGTTTCGCCAGCTACATCAACCGGGCACGCGTCCTGGAGCAGCGCAACACCATCCTGCGGAAGCAGCTGGAGACCTTCCAGCGCATGGACGAGCTGGTGGGCTTGGACGAAGCCTTCGCCGGGCAGATTGAGTTCAACCGGCAGCGAATGCGGGAGCTGGCGTCTGACCGGGCCAAGCTGGAGCGGGAGGAGAAGGATGCCCAGCGCATGCTCGATGAATACCGCAACAAGTAAGGCTTGTGAATGGAGGAAGAGAGGCAGTATCATTTCCATAGCAAATCTTTGTAGTAAGGATGGGTTTGGTCTCACCAGCTGCTTCTCGTGCACAGGTGATGTCTCTCCATGTGCATCAGACTTGTAGCCAGGGATGGCCTGTAAACGCATTGTGAAAAGCAAGGTTCCAGGACTTAGGAAGCTCCAGTTCTGTGTTTCATGGTTTCACTGCTGCTACCCTTTTTCCTTGAAAATAAGAGAGGGTCTTATATTAATTTTTGCTCTAAAACTTATTAATTTTTTATATGTATAGCTGCCTGGACACTATTTAAATTGACTTTTTTATTAACTGTAACTAGGGCTTACTTTTAGAGTAGGGCTTATATTTTGAGCATTCTCAAAAATCCTGAAAAATTTTGCTAGGGCTTATTTTTAGGGTAGGTCTTATTTTTGGGGAAATAAGGTAGACAGGCAATTGCCCTTTCCCTTCCATGGCAGCAACTCCTTGGTGTGGCACCCATTGGTTGCTGTTGCTCATCAGCTCTAGGAGGATTTTGCTCTGAGCTGCAAAGAGGGAATAACCTAGTTAAAAAACAAACGGCTTGAAGCAAGTCTTATGCCTGAGCAGTAAAGTTACGCAATTCCAAATATCTCCTGGGATGTGTGGGAGATCTCTGATAAAGTCTTATTTACAGGCATTGTGAGGCACCTGGGCCAGTCTATGCCACCAACTACAGATGTGGAATGAAAAGAATGTAAATAATTTTTTTCCTGGTTTGTGAAATTTGCCTAATTATCCTCTTCTTCCTTGCATGTTACTATTTGCATCTTGTGTTACTAAAGCAATAGCTGTAAGAACAGGGTTTCCCCACCTTCACCTTTCTTTAACCTCCATGGCACCACGATTCAAAGAGCAAGAGCCTTAGAGGGTGAAGCACATCAGAGCCTCCGGACACATCTAATCTCTTCCCTCCAGCAACAGACAGTTTTGGCCATGTTGCTTAGTTGATTACACAATGAGACTTGGTGAGTATTGCTCTTGAAAGGTCTGCTCACAGGAGAGAAGGATCTTGGTTTCCTGTTATATATGGGTCAGGTTTCCCCCCCACCCCAAATGTATATTCGTCTGGTTCATTCAGGAAAATATGGCAGCAGCATGGAGGCTGAAGCAGAGCTTTTAATCCTGCCCACCAAAGTGTGAGGGGTGCACTCTGTATAATATGCTTTAGCTTAGTTAGAAACAATTCTCACTGATAGTGATGGGAAGGAAAACAGACAACACAGTCTTGATGGAAGTGCAGCCAGTCCCAGACAATGCTTGCCACAGCCACCAGAAATATTTTTAGTAAGGCAGCAAGTGAATCCTCTGGAGTGCTGTCTAGCTACTGCAGAAATACGTGTCCCTCAAGACTTCATCCCTTGTCTCCATCACTGACATTTTATCTGACCTTACCCAAATGATATGATTTTTTTTTGTCTGATCCTTTACTGATTTTCCCCTCATCTGGACTAGTAAGTGTAAGACATGATAATATTTTCCTTTTCTGTCTCTGATCATTTTTCAACTGGAAAGAGCCAGAAAACAGATACGTGATAATTGACATCGAGGGCATCTGTGTCTTTCGGCCATTGTCCCATGATGTGTTGCTATCAGCAGCCGTACAGTCCTAATGTACCCTCATCCTGTCCCCACCCCTGCATGCTGCTCGGCACACACCGCCCCATCTCCTGTCCTGCCACAGATATTTCTGGGGCAACCCTGAGATTTGAAGCAAGAAAATGAGCTGGGTGGAAAAAAACATCTTCAACCCAGTTTGGAGAGCTGCCACACAAACAGCCCATGGGGGCTGTGAGCTGTCACAGCTATAGAAATGCCAAGTCCTGATCTCTCTTTCTCATCTGACAGCAGAGAATCGCCCATCGGGATGCACTGAGGCTTAGTGCTGGAAATGGTCGGATGTCCACAATGCCCTGGCTCGGTGCCAGCAAGTAATAAGCACCTGATTAAGCAGTTTTGTATAGTGGTATTTATGAGCAGGAAATTCAGCCATGAGCCAATGCTGTAATTTAGCTGTTGGCACTGATGCTTGTTTGTGTGTTTTTATTACACGGTGTCTATGAGATTTTGACTAAACTCCAAGTTTAGTCAAAATTAAATACTTAAATGTCTAGCTGCATATTAGTAAAAAATTATCTACAAACTATATAGAAACATATAGCGTTATGATATACTTGGGCATGCTACATTATCTGTGTCTGGAATATTTCAGGCAGGGGAAGAGCCAGCACACTAAAATACACACCTCTCTCTTTGGTTTTGATAATTTTCAAGAAAAACTGTCCAGAAAACAATTAGAAAAACGTACCAGAAAATATTAGTTTGTACCAGCAATATTTTAACACATTCCTGCATCCACCTAAGCAGTTTATGGATTAACTGGCAGTATGGTTCCCCAGCAGCAGGGTTAGTGATCTCACACAGGATAATTTACTTTTTATTAGAGGTGCTTTATGCAATTTATAAATAGGTAGGGAAGAATACAAGACATTGAAACTCCTGGGGCAGGAAGCACCCAGAGAAGTGGGGTGTTCTTTTTTTGAAAGTGAGATTTTGGGGGTAGTTAGTGACTTGTTAGAAAAAATGGACGGTGTCTTGTCATACAATCCTGGGGTGGGTGCTCAGCAGCTGTAAACAAAAGTAAAAAGGAAACTATGACTATATCAAAGCCAACAACCTTGCAGTTTAAAAATCAAAGGTACACAGGGCCATTACAATGGAAGAGCAGTGGCTACCTTTGTGACAAATTCCCTTCAGTTTACATCAAAAAGTGAATATTGGTTTTATTTTTTCCTTTTGCGAGCTGCAGAATTTGACTTGAAGACAAACATGGAAGTTTTTTTAGCATCTGAAAAAAATGGATCGGGTTTTGACTTGCAGGCATTAAAATAAAGCCAGCGCTCTGACACCAGGTACTCTGCCTTCTCACCCTGTTTCTAGTTCAAAGCCATCCTGATGGCTATGATTTAGATAGTTAAACTTATAAGTAAAGCTCTCTAAACAAAATATAAAGGAGTAATCTTCTGTGCTGTGTTAGGGCCTTGCCATGTTGCTGAAACTAGAAGGATTCCTGTGCCGAAGAGCTGCTCTCCTACCTGGGCCTGCGCTACCCTTGCAGATGCCTTTCCCTGTACTACCAACATACAGGTTTCTTGCTTCGGTTTGAAACATAGAGGTGTCTGCTTTTGGCACACCAGGACTAACAAAATCTCTTAGAGTAGAGCATTGTGTACCAGTTAATTCTCAAATGTCTGTGCCTTTCACTAATGCAAAGAATTTTAGCTCTTAGAACCATTTTTTAATGCTCATAGTTTGGGAAATAGATTTATGCCTATAACTAGACCTTTTAAAGCTACATTTAAACACAGCAGGGCCTGGGACTGTGCAATTAAATGTGCATGAACCATTGAAAAGTAGGTCTTACATTAAAATTTATTTTTAAGTCCTCTATAGGCACATTCACAGCTTTTCATATCAACATGAATAATTCGGACTCTACCAATGGAGAATTCTTTCTCTTGAAGCTGGAAAAAAAAAGCATTACTAGGAATTGTTTGGATGCATCTCATAAAAAGACTAATTATGCTAATTTTATTGACCATCATTATTACAGCAATGTTGCATCTGGCTGTGGGAAAGGACTGTGTTTCTCTCTCCATGATATTGGGAAAGATGTAGAAACCCAGACTTTAGTACTCTTGACTGAACAGGATTAATTAATTTTAGAAATTAAAAGTCTTACTAACCGATTGTTTCATTTAAAATTCATTCACTAATCTTGTGGGTTTTATATATGCCATATGATTCTTTGGAAATAGCTAGACATAGAAATTTGCCCTGTGTTCTCCAAGCTGCACTGCGTGGTGATGCTCAGAGGAGCTGACACCCTTTGGGACCACAGTGGAGATCCAGCACCCATGAGGGGGAACAAAAACAAGTAGGAAAATGTGATAGCTGGGATCTGCAGAGCAGTAGAGACTCTGAGGCCAGTGAGCATCAGCAAAGCCATTTTTAAGAGCAGTGTGCAGGGGTTGTGTCCATGCTGCTTCTGTGGTGATATGGAGAGTTTAACCTGCTGCAGCACAGGTGAGGAGTTCCTCCCTGCCCTCCACCCGCTCCTCTTGCCCCACGGCTGTCAGCTGCTCAATAGCAGCTTTTTGATAACACAGGTAGCAATCACTTCATAAATCAGCAGAGCCCTCACGGGGCTCATCCTAGCTTCTGGTGTTTAACAAACCAAGCATTACTGGCTTGTCCATCATCGTTGTAGGACCAGCATTTTGCAGTTTGTGTTCTCTTTGGTATGCAAATTACTGTTGCCTCTATTGAGAAAAGGCTAGTGAAGTACCTCAGGGAAACTGAAAAGGAGGAAAGCAGCTTGAAAGTTTAACCTGGGCTTGCGGCAAGCCAGGTTTCATATCTTGCTGGAAGAGTTCAGCATGGTTCAACAGAGAGACAACATTTCCCTTAATATTAAGAGCACAGGCTTGACATGGAATAGAGTATCTGACCATTGAGCATCATGAGGATGTGTTATCACTGTTTTCTTTGGAGAGGAGCCAGCCCTTGCACTGCAGCAGAGACAGAGTCTGAATAAAAGGGCCTTGCCCTGAGGACCCCATCTCTTAAGAGCCCGTCTGTCAGCAAGAGACAGGAAGAGAGATGTACAGTGCTGCTGGAGCCGTCCTTTCCAGGTAGAGAAACCAGCCTGGCAGTGGGTTTCCCTCCTGCTCGCCTGTTACCATCACCAGCCTAGTGCCCTGAGCTATAGTGGAGTTCAAGGGGTTTAACAAACGTCTGTAAATCTGTTAGTGCCCCAACAGAGAGCTGCTAACCTAAGAGAGGTGAGGGAATGGGAACCTTTGAAGTGTAATGTACTTTCTTTGAGCCCAGCATCCCCCTCCACTCCATTTTTGTTTCCCCTCTGTGAAAAACAATATCTTTTTTTTTTTCCTTTATTATTTTTTGTTCCAAACAGTCAGAAAAGTTAAAAGCAGTCCTCCTTCAAAGAGTAAGCACACAATATTAACTCTCTCAAGGCTGCCAGGTGGATATATGGCCAGGTGACACAAGAGGTATTTGGGTGATTTGAGAGTGAAGGAAAACATAGCTGAATATTTTGGTCATTGAAATAATTGAGTGAGGATCTAGCAACTTGGCAGCTTTGAGCAGGTTGGAATGACATTAGGGCTGAGATTTAGAACCTGACTCTATTTGGGCATGTAAACCCAGCCTTTTATTGTAGCTATGTATTTGATTTTCACAAGCTGCTGCAGAAACCGAGTAAATGAAGTGTTTATTGTCCACTGCACGCAAAAAAATTTATAAGATAGAAAGAAAATTGGTTGGAGGTAAGCTACTTAATAAACGGGAGAAACAAAGGCAATCTCACTTTTAAAGCTGAATATTCTTGGTTATATCCTTGAAAGCAAAGCCTGTGTTACTACAATTTGGCAAAAACACATTGTTTTAGTTTTGTCAGAAAATAGCACTTCAGTTGAGGAGGCCCAATGATTTGTAGGAGTGATAATGAAATAAAATCTCATAATTTTCACTTGTTTCTTTGCTGTTCATGGTAAGAATTTAAAATAGGCCAGCGACCAACCCTGCTACTATGAGATTTCAAAAGAAGGGAAAGTTGGGAAACCAAAGCACTAAGTTGAGTCCATTTCTTTGTTCTGCCAAGTTCTTTCTTTGTGGTCCTGCTCAGTTCACAAGTGACCCCATCCCTTCAGCTTTCCAAGACATATTAAAAGAGATGAGAATAACATTGGCTGTTCGTCCTGCAAGAGATAAATGAAAGAAGTGGGGTTAACAAGACTATTATAATTTGATCCTTGATCTGTTCAGTCTAAGAACTGACACGTTCCCTGTTGACTGGAGCAAGTCCCCTGGGTGCCACTAGCATATGTGGGCTTAACTGATGGTTTCAGAAGACAGACAAGTGCTTATGTTCAATTCTGAATTTCAGCCAGGGTTCATGCTTATGTTGATGTCCATTGTTTGTACTGCAAATGAAGGATATTCACCACCAAAGCTGACTTGTCACCCACCGCGAGGGTTTCTTGTAGGGAGTAAGAAAGGAAAGCTTTTTATATTTCTGTATATCTATTATTTTAAGGAAAACAAAGGGATAAACAGGAATAGACTGTATTTATGTGCTTTGGCACTGGAAGGAGATGGAGTTTGATGAGCTGCTTGTTCAGTACTGATGGCAAAGCCTTGTACTATGAGATGCTTCTGGCTGTGTTTGTTTTTTTTTAATGGAGTCTCATTAAACTGTGTCTCCTATTTTATATATAGTTTATTTACGGAAAGGAATAAACGACAGTAATGAGCAATTAAGAAATTTTGTACTGTGCAACTAAAAGCATTTCCTAGAAGATAATTCTAGAGGGATTTTTTACAAGGTCCAGTAGTGACAGGATAAGGAGCAATGTCTTTAAACTGAGGGTGGGTTTAGATTGGATATAAGGAAGAAATTTTTATGATATGGGTGGTGAAACACTGGAGCGGGTTGCCCAGAGAAGCTGTGGATGCCTCATCCCTGGGAGTGTTCAAGGTCAGGTTGGACGGGGCTTTGAGCAACCTGGTCTAGTGGAAGGTGACACTACCCATGGCAGGGGGGTTTGACTAGATGAGCTTTAGGGTCCCTTCCAACCCAAATCGTTCTATGATTCTATGAAAATACAAATACAGAGCCATAATTCTTAAAAGAGTATGTGCTATTTCCTCAAATCAAAGGTACACAAAATATACATCCATTGTTCACTCAGTCCAGGAACATGGGCACAAGGCACGTGTGGACATTTTGTAAATGCATAAGAATATTTGACTGAATGTAATCCTTACTAAGAGTCACACATGATTTTTACCAAGCTGAAGTATTAATTGCTATTAAAGGGGACATAAAGCTTGATTTATTAAAGCACCCTAATATAGCATTATTCATACATAGTCAATATATGAAATTGCAACCTTTGAGTTTAATGTGTTTATCATGAAAATGCTTATTGAACAGAAAACCAAGTACAATGTAATTAAATGCTAATGTGCCAATGTAGCAAATACTCACATAGTAGCCACTGATGAATGGCTGTCACTATAGTCCAATGCCAGTCGAATATACTTTTATTGTCAATGATCTATTCTCGGGCTTTCTCTGAAAAAGTGATAGCAAATGTCTTCCATTGTCTTCTGCTACATAAGTTGAGGACAATTAGTAAATTCTGGAATTACTCTTAGCATCTGAGAGAAAAAAAAAACAGCTAATGCCTAAATAAATCTTTTAGGCCTTTTCAAGATTCATATTCTGCTTCAGTGTGAAGCATATGTTGTGTGTGATATTGCAGATGACAGTGCAGTTTGCAAAAGGATGAACCATTGACATTCATCTCCTTTCTTCTATTTGCAGGTATAGAAATGAACGTGAATATCAGCAGAGGCTAAAAGAAACCCTTGAACGTCTTAATAAGGTAAGCCTGGGAAAATGGAAAAGGAAAGGTCTTCATCATTTATTCCTCTGATTTAATTTACTACAGCAATCTTATTTGAAGAAGCAGTGGGAAGATAAAATGTCAGAGCAAGACATTTTTTGTCATCATACACCGATGAAAAGTTCTCTTTCCCCTCCAACCCCTTCCCTAAGCCTCGTGCAAAGGGCTGAACCTTGGCATGTGCAGTGCCCTGCTCTGGACAGCCCTGTTCATTTTGGTCATGTAGCACATGCCATCTGCAGCCCACAGCCTCAGCTGTGCTCAGGACCTCATTCATTTTTCAGTAAGACCGAGGACTAGGAGGATCTACTGCACAGCACTCCTTTAGAGCATCAGCAGATGGCTCCTGCATTCATTTCAGGACCGGGAGTTGACATATCTTTTCCTTCTTCCACATCCAATGTTAGCTTTGCTAATTCACCCTTGCTGAAGACCTGGCACACGTTTAGATGCCTTTAATCATTCTTTTTAACTCTTAACACTGTTTTTTTACACTCAGAAGACAATTTTTCCGAGTTAGAGTCTACACACAAAGGTAGGAAGAGTCCATTTATTAGTTGTAATGTGCAGTAAATTCATGTATTTAAGAGTCTGGAATATGACTGGAGAAAACATATTTTTTGCTAAATATTTCTTTTCCCCCTCTTTTCTTTTTTTTTTTTTTTTTTTTTAAATACAGTTATTGTGTTAAAGTATATTTAGAACTGATATCATGGCATGAGGAAATGATGATTGCATCCAGGTCTTGAAGTCTGTTGGATCTCAAAGCTCCTCAGTCCCTCACAGGATATGGTCAGTCCTTCCCAGGACAGACCCACAGCTTCCCACCAGACTTCCAAGCAAAAGAAAAGCTGCAAAACCCCCTGATTTGTTCCTTTCACAGTGAAACATGTGCAGTGTTTACATTGAGCTGCACTTTCCTGAATTAATGCTATGCGAATATCATAGCTTGAAGAAAGTGTAAAAGTTTACTAACATATTTAGGAAGTTTCCAAACCAGGTCTATGACAGTGAGAAAGCCTGAGTCATCTGCTTGCTACTTGCTTTCATCTGAGTGAAGAAAGTTGTATGGTATCTTTCCCCAGTTCTGTTTCTCACAGCTTATCCTTCATCTTCTGTTTTGGAAAACAATTGTGGGTGAATTAAATAGAGACTTTTATTTCCCCACTACAAATGGCAGGAGCCATTCTGCTTGAGCACTGTCATATCAATACTATGCATGTTTTATATTAAAAATAAGTGAGCTTTTCAGCATTTCTGTCTCCCGTGAGCTCTAGACATCCTGCATCGCTGCTGTTTTCCAGTGTACTGGCAGGGCTCTTGGACACCCTGCAAACTCTTAAAAAATATTTGTGGAGGCAAATATTTTTTAGGTGGTAGTTGGAGGTGGTGGGTCCAGCTTCACTGTTCTTCTCAGCCTATCTGTAGCTAGAGAAAAGTGAATTAATTTGACAACACCAGGCACATCTGACAAGATCTTGAACTGTGGGGGGTATTTTTATTCCAGGCTGCATCTGGGCTGCCCTTGTTGCAGCACCTCCTTGTGTTGGGGAACCAAATGCTGAAGAGAACACAGCTGATTTTCTGCACAGTGCCTAAGACGTAGCCCGAAACCTGCATGTCCAAATGTGATTTTGCATCTTTTCTGACAGATGGCGAATCAGTTTGGAAAATCAGCACACAGTGGTTCTAGAGGTAGCTGAGGGATTTGTCTTCCAAGGTAAATGAAAATGCTGCTTCAGCACATGAATCAGGGTTCTGGAATCAACACCTAAAGCAGAAAGGTTTTTCAGAAGTTGAGTGAATAACGAATACTGCAAAGTTCCGAAGAAAATGCGTAGGCGCTGCACTGTTCTAATAGAAAGCATCATCAATGAAGCTGGTGTATCTCAAAGCAGAGCATAAAAACAAATGTATTTTTCCCCTTTGAAGGAACATTTGGCAAGCCAAATGCTGCTTTTGCTTATTACATGCAGAAATATTTGCTTGTCTGTATTATCTAAGGACTTTGGGGCTTTTTTTGGCTCCCCCCCAAGCCTGGCAACATGACCATTGTCCTGTTGATCTTCCCCTCAATAGGAAGGCAGAAGAGCACAGAAAAGCAGCGGGCATTCCTGATGACTGGCTCGGAATGTGCTGGTCTGGATGTGTCTGAATCAGCTGCTGTCTCACAAAGCAGAGAGACCGCTGGAGAGGCTCAGCAGCATAATGAGACAGCTGACATCTACGCATTTTTGGAATAGCTTGTGCTGTGCATGTGCAGAAAGAAAAATCCCCTTCCACCAGTCATATGCTGCACCCATAGATTTCAGTCCTTTATTTGCAACCTGTGTTCCCCTCACCGACACACATTTACAGCTGGTAATTTTAATTTTAATGAAATCACAGCGCATAGGTAATTTTAAAGGGACACCTTTAAATTCTTCCCCCTCCCCCTTTTTTTACACACTTTAAGTTAAATGCAGAAATCAAGACTTTCTTGAGGCAAATCGCAAACTCTTGGAGGAACTTAAAAGTTTTGTAGAGTTGCAGGGAATAATCTGTTGACAACTTCCAAGATACTTTCTCAAAAGTGATATTTTACAGTATTAGTTAATGATAACCCTAACCAAGAAGACATGCATGAAGTAGAAGAATAAAGCTATTACTTTCACACTTACATATTTGTAAAATATATTGCCAAGTTCCATGGAAATTATTCTATATTCAAGGGCTTATATTAAGCAGCATAACACAGGAAAAAATCTAAATTAGACCTTTGAAAATGGAGATTTCGCTGGATTTAAGTACTAGTGCCACTCACACCTATGTACTTTGAGATCATGACTGCTAGTCATACACCTTGTCCTCTGATTAACTGGACGTTATGAACTTCCTTCCTCACAAACCCCAATATTAGGAATTTCTGCAGCAAACTGACCTTTAGTAGACTTGCTCATCTGTCATTTTTGTTCTTAGAAGTGGCTCCAAACGTGACAAACATTTGTGATACTGAAGAAGACACCAAAAGAAGAAGAGAAAATACTTTGGACCATCCTGTGTTTTTTTCAATAAGAGATTACTTACTGGGGATATTAAAAAGTTGTCAGGATACCTCAGGTCCTGCCATAAACCCTAGAGAAATCAACACCTTAGTCTGTTGATGTCTTCTGTTTAAGATTCATGCACCATTGCAAGCTTTTATTGTCAAAACCTGGTATTTCGTAGCATCTATTACTTGGTTCCCAGCATTCATAAATCATATGGTAAACATATTTTGACAGTGCCAGTGCCAACCTGTATCATACATTAGGTCTGTACAGAAAAGCAGCATGTATAATAAGAGAAGATGATGAATAAGGTGCCTGTTGTTTGTTGATTCCATAATACTTTCGTTTCTCTAGGCTTTAACTCTCCACACAGGTTTCTAAGCATGTGCAGTGATCCTTGCTATGGCCCAGTGGCTGCTGTGGTTTTGGTGCTCCAGCTGCACAGACTGACCGTACTGTGTGTCTCTGCGTTGCAGGAAGCTGATGAAGCACTGCTGTGCAATCTGGAGCTGCAGATCGAGTCCCAGTTCCTGCAGGATGACATTAATGCCACGAAGGACAGATACAAGAAGGTAACTGACTGAATTTGCCATTTTCGTTGTATCTTCCTTCTAGAGACGCCTGTGAAGCTTTCCTTTGTCCGCAATCTCTTCCAGTGGCAAATTAAAACAAATCCCGTTTGTGTTTTGGTGGGTAAATATAACACTGTATATTTTCAGTGGGCACAACAGTTGAAGTGTGGAGGTCAAGTCCAATGGCTGGCTGGTCGCAAATGTCTGAATTGACTCCTACAGGATCCAATGTCTACAGCTGTAGCCATGTCTTGAATTTGTTAACCTCTTATTATGATTTAACCTAACAGGCTGGTCAAACTGTCCTGTATTTCATGCTAAGCAGCTATTGCTTTCATCAGAGGAGGATACCCAGTTTTCTGGGACAGAGCATTCCAGTTAATCAGCAGACATGAGCCTGTGGCTGTATGATTAAGCTGCAGCCAATTAACATATGCAGCCCCCTTCTGCTTCCTAGGAGAGCTGTGAGGCCTGGTATCAGGCCACTGTCCCGTCTTTGCTGCTTTTGAAAGAAGAGGCTCACTTTTTTGCATCACATGGAAAGGTTTTGTGGTTCTCATTTTGAAAATCTCCTGTGAAATCAGAAATCACAAAATCCTTAATTAAGACTGTGAACTATGTCGTCACTTAGCCAAATGCCTGTAATGTACCATTAGCATGATGAACCTGTTAGCACACATGCACTCAAAATCAGGTCTAAAACCACACTCCAAAACCACATCTGAACAGGAACTGGACTTCTATGTACTGAAAGATATAAATATCTAGGAACAAGCCCCAGAAGTGGAGTACATTGAAGGGAGCACCTTGCTATGGCATTTTCTGATGAAGGTGTTTTCTACTTCTCCACAGAACCTTATGGAAATCCAGACCTATGTCAGTGTTTTGCAGCAGATTATCCAGACAACCCCTCGTGTGTCCCCTATAGCCACTGGCATATGTGAGGTAAGTGTTACTGTTGGTAAATACATGCTGCTCCAAGTAAGAAAGAGACAATGTTTACTCCTAAAGCATCCCAGATCCTCTAACTCCAACTCCAGGGTTAAATGAAAACTGCAACAGCTATGAGTAAGTACTGAATACTGAATATAAGAGAAAAAACTACCTGTAGTTTTGAAAAATGAAATTGATCAGGAGAAGAGAGATTGTGTTAGTCAGGTGTGCTCTGGCAAATGTGCTAGCCCCAAAAATGGCTAGTTCAAAGGCAGCAGAAGTGGTTGAGCTGCCTACCTGAGGAGGAGCTGGCAGGATATATCAGTATTTACAGAGAGAGAAAATCTTGTCCTGGAGGGGCAAGATGTGGTAAAAAGTTGTAAGTCAAATATATTGTTATAGAGTAGATGAAAATTTGGTGATTCCCACCAGTATGAATGGCTATGCAAAGAACATTTATTAGTTGGAAGAAGATATGAACAGCTACATCTACAGGGTCTAATTTCAACATAAGCTGTACTTCTACAGTCCTGCCATCTGAAAACCTTTATTCTTAAAGCCATGCCACAAGGGTTTACTTGAGGTTCAATACCCATCTTTGTCATTGTCTTTTGTAATTTTCTGTTTGTCTTTGCAGTTTATTTCCAGTAGTAGAATATCTTTTAGCTCTTTTTAAAAGAGTGAAACATACTTTCCTGTATTAACATTTTCTTCCAACCAGGAAAAACTGATAGCGGAGAGAAGGATCCCTGTTCTGCAGAGCCAGCTGGAGGAATACAAGAGCATCCTCTGCCAGCTACAGGCACAGAAATACAAACTGCAGACAGAGGTACTGCCATAACTAACCACAAACACCACTGTAGTGCTTGTGAACACTGCTCTTTTTATGGCCACATGGTCTTTAAGAGGGTCAGCTGGCTTGGAGACTTGGAGGTGTGTTTTCATTTTAGTTTTCCACCTTTGTCTTCAGCTGTTTCACTCCCTTTCTCTCGGTGGCCCAAATCATCAGGTTTAGATGGCCAGGGAGGGCTGTAGGTATCACAGCTACAGCGAAACTGTCCTGGCCTAATGGAGTGGCTGGTGGGAGAAGGTTTCCACTTTGCAACTAGATTCCTGCAGGATAGAGTCAGCAGGAGGCTGTGGACGGAGAAGTCACGTGGGGCTGGTCTTGCTTTCTTTCTCACTGAGCTTGGACTGGAAACTGGCGCCTTGAAAAATGATGGGGCACCTCCAGGGCTCCTTTCTGTCAGTGCTGAGCTTGCTGTGAGAAAGACTGGACAGACTTAGTAATCAAAAGTGAACATCCTTTGAAATAGGTGTTACGATACATTTGGCATCCTACGTTCATCCCTGTCACTACTAAGCACTAAGTCAATGCCAAAACCACTTACTTTTTGCCAATTCCTGATTTGCAGAAAATGACTGGTCAGGACTTTCGTATGTTGCTCCTGCCCATCTCTCAGCCAAAATTGCTGTAAATCAACCTTCCTCCTCCAGCCACTGTCTCCGAGCAAGCATTCAGTGCTGGGACAAGGGCTGCAGAGATGGAGGAGCAGCTAAAGGCTACAGTGAAGAGAGACCAGACCTGAATAACTGCCAATGGCAGGTCTGCCTCCATGCAGTTGAACATTTCTTAGTGGATCCAGGGTGTGAAAAATTATATACTGGCATAAAACGCCTTTTGGTGATACTTTGGACTCCTCTGGACAGCCATAGCAGTAGCTATGAGCATAACTTCTCTCAGTAGGGCACTCGGGGACAGTGCTAACCCCAGGTCTTTTTCCCTGGTTTCTTTCTCATGTGTGATGCTTTGGTGGAAAGGATGCATGTGCTCTGGGAAGGGCAAGAATCAATATACTGATAAGTGAGATAATGACTCAGTATAGGGACAAGGGGAGAAAATCAACCTCCTGCTGGCAGACGGAGAGAGGCGCTCTTTGGGGAATTAATCATGCTGCTTTCAAAATCAAATCTTCATGTCCCATTTAGAAAGAGTTTATTAATATATTAATTCTTATGCCTTGAGTTTAAAAGGGTGAAATAACTTTATGAGTGGAGGTCGATGGCATGGTTTCTTGTGATGGTGAAGGCTCAAGCTGATGACTGAGGTGTCCTGGAGCTCCTTTGCTGTCCTGTGTCTGAGTCTGATAACCATGTTGGTTATCGACCCCACTTCATGAGCACCAAACGCTAAAGGGGTTTGTGGAACCTGTCGGTCCCCTTGTGCTCTGCAGTATAGCCAAACTAATACCAAGGGACTTAACTCCTAAATTTAGGCCCTTAAAAGGTTTTTGAAATTCTTGCCTGTAACATATAGAAATAAATCAATTATTAAAGAATCCATTAGTCAGTTATTGCCCCATTAGCTTTTTGCGAGTGCATCTCTTTAAAAGCTGTTTGAAAAGGGAAAAAAAATCTTAAGTGATAAAGTAACTATAATAAATAGCTGAAGATAGCAGAAGAAAGTGAGAGCAGAATTACACTGCCAAAATATCCCACCTGTAATTCCTGGTCCTCGTTTTTGCAAGAGACTCATCGCCACCTCCTGGTCAATGTGCACTCCAGTGACTGGCATTGAGGCCTAACTGCACAGCACTTATTTTTATTGCTACAGTAAAAAAGCTGAGGAACTGAATGCACAAATGCAGTGAAATTGCTGCTGTGTTTCATCAGTGCAGCCTCACACATCATAATAAAATGTCTTGCCTTTAATTACCCTTGAAATGTGGGGATGCTGGATGCTTCAGAGCTGCTTCTTTCACCCACCAATTTTGTTTACCAGACAACCATGCTAGAGCAAGCAATTAAAAACACCCAGGAGAGTTACGACGATGAAATTCAGCTTTACAATGAGCAGATTGAAAACCTTAGGAAGGGGATAGAGGAGGCCGAGAGGACCTTGGAGAAGTACACGACCGACTGTCGCCAGCTGGTGATCTACCAGCAGTCCCTGGAGAACGAGCTGGAACGGTACAGGCGTATCATCGAGAACGAGGAGAGCCGGTAAGGCTGGATTTCTGGGCTCTCCCAAAGGGGCCGGTGATCTCTTTTGTCTCCTTTCAAAAATGTATGTTTCAGGACATTTGATCCACCCAAAACTATGTCCATTTCACACCTTTCACTGGTAGATATCCAGGGACAGGAATCTAAATAGATGCAAAATCTGGTCCAGCCTCTGCCAAGGAAAGGGTTAGAAACATTTTGAGCTGCTTCTTTCCATACAGCCCCATTTCCATAGGCTGTCCTGGTGTCAGTACATAGAGGTCAGGAGCACATGAAAGCAAACCGAATGCCCTCTCCACGGCCTGGGTGTCAGCGAAGCTGCTGGGATGTGACAGGCAGGTTGGTCTTGCAGTGCACAGACAGCGAAAATGTCCTGTAAAATGAAACAGTCTTCACAACAAGGAGGGGGGCGAGGGGGCGGAAGAGGAGACTGCAAGAAATTTACAATGATTTAGGTTGCGTTTAAACCTACATGAGGAGCACTGGCTCCCTCTAATGTCAGCCATCAGCCTCACACAGGGAAAGGAGCTGGGCTGTCACAGCAGTGCCCAGTGCTGCCTGCGCAGGCAGATGCAGCAGGACCAGGCTCCTGAACACCCAAACCACTGCTCTGGGTTGTCCAGAAGATGCAAGGGAAGGACATTCACTACTAATCAATCTCACACGTGGGGAACAGATCTTTCACCAACTTTCAGTGTCTCGTTTTGGACACTGCATTCTGGTTAGGAGCATCCCATCAGGGTAATTCTCAGCTCCAAAAATCAAAATGTGGATCTCTTGTATATCTACACAGAATATATATCCTTCCTAGAGGCCAAAATATCTGAAGTTCTGGCAGAACGGACTGGAAAGGCCACAGGTTTGCATATAGGCCAGCCTCTCAGTTATAATTTTTAACCCTTAATACCACTGACTCCTCAAATATTTACCAAGAAAGACTGCTCAGTTTTCTTCTTGCCCTTCTGAAGTCAGGCATATGCAGGTAACGTTGTAATGGCTACCAAATTTCTTATTTTACTGGCCAGCATTTACAGCTCTTGCTGACCTCTGGTAGGCATGGATTGACTGTTTGCCCATCCAAAATCTTTCCAAGTACTGTGCTAAATTACAAACCTGTTGCAATGGCTTTTAATTACTAGAGTAGTTTACCTAATGGAGCATCCCACATGTCCTGCTGGTGGAAACAGTTCAACTCCTGTGAAGGTGCTGTGGCTGTGTCTATTTTCCCCAGGCAAGAAACAGGCTCCCAGTGTTCTTCTTGACTCCTCACCACAAAGAAACACATTTCTTTAACCTCCATGCTTCATTTTGCACAATTTCACTTGCTCTTGATGGAAACGAGGGGGAGAGATCTGACCGATGCGCGTCTTCTCCGGCAGGTTAAACTCTGCTATAGCAGGAACGCCAGTCACACTCTTCACGCAGATCTATAGACCTGTCCAGCCTCAAGCTTCAAGGGGAAGAGGTAAACCTGTGACATATCTTCCTGTGTCTGTCAAGAGCAGCATCATTGTATTTTTAAGCTGTTTTTCCATTTGTCTTCCATGCAAACACCAGCCATGACAGCTTGACTCCAGGCTTGCTAAGTAAATGAAACAGTTTCAGCTTACCTCAGCTGGCTTTGGGACAAGTTGTCAAAGGCCAAACCCACAAACTAGTTTCTTTGTTAATTTTGATAACTTACTACTTAAGCCAATCAATAGAGTGAAGTCAGAAGGCACCTGAAACTGTGGCAAGACTGACTTGTTGGCCCACACTTCAGTTCTGTACAAGGAGCATCAGGGCATGTTGAGTGCTGCAGGCAGGCAGAGGACACTTTTTTGGGCCTGTTTACATGCCATGGCCTGGTTCCCTCTGAATGGTGTTTCTTCCGTGTTGTATGATTGCTTGTTAGAATGAGGATGCTTGTAAACCTGGTGACGAGGAAATGGCCAAGACTAAACAAGCAAGGCTCCTCTTAGCAAAGAGGGGAGCTGATTTATAGAGAGGTGCTCTAGGTACTAACATACTGGATGGCTTGCTATAGCTTGAATCCAAGGCTCACCAGGGTTTTACTAACAACAAACTGCCCCTGAGAATAGAGATAAGCTGTCAAATGAAGCTTTTCTTTGGGGTGCAGCTGTAATTTTTCGAACTGCTCTGTGAACTGCAGCATTTTTCTATTATATGGGTCCATAATGCCTGAGGCCAAATCCTCAGCAGCTGTAAGTAACTACTGTGCTGCAAAGTGTTGTTTTATACCCGCTGAGGATTCGGTCCGTCTCTTACCACACGTGCAAGGCAAACAGGGTGTTTTATGTGCATTACTGCACCTGTGACATGGGACAAAACAACTGCCTGTGGGAAAGCGTAGTAATAGCTATCTATATCTTTGTTCCCCTAATTCCCAGCACCACCCTCTGCCTCCTCTGCTCTAGCTGTTCATGCCATAGGAATCAGTAGCCTGCCTGTGTTCCTGCTGAGCTGTCATGGGGTCTGTGGTTGCTGACTGCCCAGGAGACCAGAGTCCCAGCCTGTGGGCTGGGATTTCCTCTGCACGGGCCTCCAGCTCCTCCATGTTTGAGTGATGCCAAAATGATGTTCCTCAGCACCGCACCGCTGGCGGGGCAGCTGCTTAGCTCTGAGCCTGCTGGCCGCTCGCTGTGACATGCCTCCCTGCATCTGCCCGTGCCCAAAACTGCTGGGAGAGGAGGTGCCTGGCTCACTCTTAACTCCCCTGGACACGAAGGCAAGGCGCCCCCATGCTGTGCCCATCTTCAGAAGCACTGGAAGAGCTGGGGATGACCCTTACCTTTCCCATCAGGCCTGCACTGCTCACGCAGCAAGGCTGCATTCAGAGGGAAGGTTTCAAATAGGGCTTTTGTTTTTTTTCCCTCCCTAAACCCTAGCAGGAGTTGTAAAAGCCAGAGAAGCTAGTTAGTCCTACTGCCGTGCCATGCAAGACTTTGGGCACCTGGCTTCAGTCTCTGCCTTAGGAGATGAGGTTTCTTGTCTAGTGAACAGGGCCAAACCCTGTCACGATGCCTGGGAGGAAGGTGCTTAGCCCAACTGCAGCAGCAGCCGGAGGTGAACGCTTCTGCTGAGCATTAATGCCGGCCTGAAAGGTGAACTTTTTGTGCAGCTGCTTCTCTTACACAAACAGTTGTTCTGTCCCCACGCTGCCTGTGGCAGTGGCGACCTCAGATGCAAATTGACTACTTGGCCAAGGGAGCTCAGGCAAAAGAGGAGGCTGTTTAATGTGCTAACAGAAGCTATGCTCACATGTGCTGCTGCATTCAGCTCTCTACATGCAGCAGGGCAAGCAAGAGGAGGCTCTAGCATTTGCAGCAATTGTGTTCAGCACTGTTTGTTGTTTGCTTTGTTTTGTTTTTTCCCTAGATATCACCCAGGCCATGCAAGATATTGCCAGTGTGAAGCCCAGACAAAAAGCTCTGACAAAGAAAATTGCCAGGAAAAAGGAGCTGATGTCTAGAGACATAACTGATGGTCTCTCGCCTGAAAGAATGTACGAAAGAACTCTGGAAGGTTTTGACCAAGACCAGCTGGAGTTTGTGCACGAAGGCTCAGTCACATGTGAACCTGGGCAGGAAGGATTAGAACTTGCTGAGAAAGAAATGGGCCCAGAGGATGTACCTGATGGAGCCCAGATAAGTAAAGCCTTTGACAAATTTTGTAACATTGTGAGGGAGAAAATAAGAGTCTGCAAGAAACCAGAGCCAAAACCTGAAGGCTATCCCAAAGGGCGTTATGTGCTGGTGACAGGGGAGGAAGGCTACGAGGAACCTTCCGTCTTGGCCCCCTCCATCCCACCTGTGGGAGGGATCACAGTTTCAATCAGCAACGGGAAGGTGATGAACGGTGGTGAAGTGGAGCCCATCCCAGAGCTGCCCGAACCTGGTGAACCAGCAGAAAAAGAGAAAGAGCTTATCTGTGAAAGAAGGGAAGAGTTTGAACTCCAAGAAGAAGAAAAAGAAGACGTGCTTGAATGGGGGAAAAAAGCGAGAGGAAAAATTGAGCAAATCATAAAGTATCCAGACATCTCTGAGCCTGAGACAGTTCCTTCCCCTGGTCTGGTAAGCCCAGCCGAGCCAGGAGTCCTTCGAGAGACAGAATATGACCGAGAAGATAAGCAGGGCCTTTTGTTCCGGGAAGCAGGCTTGCCTAGCTCCATGAGCTACGAGAAGGTGGAGGTGGTGGAGTCCATCGAGAAGTTTTCAGACGACAGAATCCAGTCATACGAAGAGACGGCGATGATTGTGGAGACAATGATAGAGAAGACAAGCAAGAAGAAACCAGGTGACAAAGGCTCTTAAGTGACACGCCCCCCCCTTGATAGTCAACTTGTCTGGCATAGTTATTAAACGACTGTTTTTTTTCCTGACCGAATGATACAGTAGTGAGATTTTTGCTGTTTGGTATGGAACAGATTGAAACCCTGATGGCAATTCTGTCTGATGTAGGCTCACCTTTGGTGCAACAACCGTTGGAGCACTCCAGGGCAACAAGTAATAGGCACATCCTATGCAACTGATTTTCATGATTAGGACAAGTTGAAAGTAATTATTATTATGGAGCTGCCTGGCTTTCCACCGTATCTGGAACAAATTTGTGTATTCCTCTACTGCTCCTATAGCTGCCGTACAATTCCCCATCTCTCAGACAGCTGCAAATGTTAACTTGTGACATCTGGTTCATTTAATAAAAGTTTTGCCTTCTACCGAATATCCCCGCTGTGGGTTCGTGTTGCCTTTACCATTGACTAATAGTCCCTGCTAGTAAAAGTCAACTGACTGGGTGTACAGGAGTTCTTCCAGGGGAAGGGATGGACACCTCTTAAATAACCTATTCCAGATCTCTTTGATTTACAGCCCTTAAATAGAGAGGAGCTTGGCAGACCTTTCTTTTTGGATCTAAAGACAAACTGTATTTGAATTAAGATCTTACTGTGTATCATCTTCTCAGAATAAAACCTGAAATTGCGGCAGACTGGAGGATAACTTGCAAAAGATACTAAAGTCATTGTACTTCACCAACACGACTATGATATTTATGAACGCCAACAACCTTTTGAGCAGACTGCAGCCAACTCAAAAGACTGTGTGTTTTGGTATTTTTTGTGAAGTAGCTCCTTGGCCCGTAGCAGTTTACAGAATCCAATGCTGCTGTGGGATCCTGCTGCAGCCCAGGCAACTGTGGTCCCCCATGGGATTGCTACAATGAGTGGTGCCTTTCCATGTCCCCATGCCCAGGGATGCAAAAAGCAATACTGCAACAGCCTCTTGCAGCTTCCAGAAAGCTTCGATTCAGGAAAAAAAAATCCTTCACCTCTCTATGCGCAAATACCAAGCACTATTTAAAGTGCTGGTGCATCATTTAGGCACCAACTTGACTTTAGATGTACCAATAATCCTACTTAAGGCAGGTACATACTGATGTACTTCCTTAGTTTGGGCTCTACATATTTCTTCTCCCATCCCAGTTCTCAAAGTTTGCTCTTCAGCTTTTGGCATTGTTATGCCTTTTCTTTCCTGCCTGATTACTCCTGTAAATAACATTTGAGCTGACAAGCCTGAGTGTCACGACTACCTTCTCATATCACCCAAGGCTTTCCTTTGATATTGTTGGTGTGTGTTTTCTTTTTTATTAGTGACATCCAGTGCAGGTGTAGTATTTAATCTGCTCTATCATATCTACTAAAGTGGCACCTTCTTTGAAGCAAGGACAGGTGACCCACAGTCACATTTTTACTTAGGATTGTTGACACTGTTTTATTGAAATGCTGTGGAAGTATACGCCAGACATGGCTTACTAGGGTGTATGCTGCTTTTCAGTTTAATTTATTAACAGTGTAAATAACTGCAGAGAAGGAATTTATCACTGCATATGCAGGCTGCAGCTTCAGTCAACGCCACGGAGGCAGCACTTCAGGAGAGCCTGGGTTGGGTGTCTGACGTGACTATCCCGTCACCTTTGGCTGTTCTCTGTGTGGAGTCACCACTCTCCACTGCTGACACAGAACATGTTTTTTTCTGATGCACATAAACCTTGTTCAGCAGCTGGACAGGATAAATATGTGGGTTTACTGGCACGTTTTCTTTAAGACATCTCTTACTGCATTGCATAGGCAGCAACTTGAGGTGCAAGCGGTGACTCGAGCTGGTGCTCAGCTGCACTACAGCCACCAACATCAGAAGTCAAGGACCATGAGGAACTGAAGCCTAAATTCTGCTGCAATCTCTGACCTGCTTTCCACAGACATGACGGTTGCCAGTAAGGCTGCAGATGATGGGCATCCAACCTCCAGCATTCTATTGTTCCTAATGCCAAGAAGTACAGTAAATGTTATGAGTTATGGGCTCACCTCGGCTTTAAATGCAGACTCTCAATGACGTGTTTAAATGCTGATGGTGGCGGTGAGATACTTGCAAGCATCGATTCAGGAGCACCTGGGACAAGACGTAGGTTACCCCAGACACATTCTTGCCTTTGTGGCAATCAGAACTAGATCAGGCGGTTCTCTGCCACCTTTTACACGGTAAGAAATTCTAAAATGCAATGTACCCTGTGTCATGCGATCATGTGAGATAAAAAAAGTACCTAAACGTGTGGGTGAGAAGTCAGGAGGAAGAGGGGAAACAGGGTTGTGTGGATCAAAGTGTTCCAAACAGTGGAAAAAAAAAACCCTGCTGTAGTATTTCCTTGGGGCCAGAACTGCTGATGAAGAGCAGTGCAAAAACATCACTGTCTCCTCGCATGTCCCCTTCCCCACCAAGAGCAGTGGCTCAGTACCCACATTGCCATGTCTCGGCAGAGCTGCCCTTGGACCTGGCGTGTTTTAACCACCCAGTTACAGCCAAGGCTCTTCCTCGCCCACGGCCTTCATCTTCTCTGTCCCACTGTATCACAGAGTTAGCGTAGAGCCTGTCAGGCTGCCTCTGTTGCTACCACCTCTTTTGGAGGACTGTGTTTATCTTCTCAGTATACATGGGCTACAAATGTATTTATTAGAGTAAAAAGCAGAGGCATAGGAACTCATCCCACATTCAGCAGCATAGCACTGCCTGTGCACCTTTGGGTTGGCAATGATGATAGGACCTGCCAGTTTGCAACAGCTCTTTATTTTACTCATATTATAAAACATCATCACAGGGCTTTAGTTAAACAGTGTTCACCTGTTTCAAATAATGAGCTTCAATTTTTCCCCTTTATTATAAATACCAATAAAATTAACTTTATTTTCCATCAGCAATACCATAAAAACTTAATCTAACTGGACATACTTTTGCAGTGATCTCCTGATGCAAAAATCCTGAAGAATCTGAAGTAGATCTCTATACTGTATATACACTTAGTTTTATATATACTTATATCAAAACTCACCATTTCTTTATATCACTCATTATCGTGATCTTTCACTTAATAAATTATGTCAGCATTATGAAAATATGAACAACCATCTAGTTATTTTGCTGCTTTATAAGATATTTAATGATTGAACAGAGAACTTCAGGATTACATTAATGCAATGGGGAGTCATGTACATGGTCATATAAGATTTCCACACGGACTTTTCTTATTCCAAAACTTTTCCCGCACTTTAGAAAAAAAATCTTCAAGTTACCTCTTTCTTTAACACGTACACACAAAAAGTAATGATGTGTGTATATGTAGAATACATTACATACCATATGTAATTCTATACATATTTATAAGCAAATACATGTAACATACTCTGAATATACATATTGTATGTAATATATATTGAGAGAGAAATACCAGAGGTGTGTCATAAGCATTTAGACATACAGGTGTATGCATATATATATATATGGTAAATTCTTCCCTCTGATATGTATGTGCTGCTCTTGCTGAGAACTGGGTGCGTTCCACGGAAACCCACCCGCACCAGTGTGATCCAAACAAAGACACAAACAAACCTGTCCCCAACCCCTTTAACTCCAGGAGTTTTGGCTCGTGCCGCATGAACTACAGTTCATGCTTTGAAATGGGCCCCTCTTGTCCTTGGGTTAAGTTTTAGATGACCAAATTAAACACAGTTGACACTATAATGTATTGAAACAAATAACAGAGCACTTAAAAATCACATGGGTCCTGATTCTTTTCCTGCCAATGCCTGTTTTATCCCAGCGTGACTCAATCATCTGAAGGGACTGCGGCACACACACCGAGGAACCTGTGAGTAGTGCGAGGCTTCTTGTCTTGGCTTTACAGTATAATTCACATAGACTTTGAGTAGGTTTAGCTGTTTATTATTTTGCATTTAGATTTGTAAAGGGAAGAACAGGCCTCATGGAAAGATAAAAGATGGATATTCACTAGAATAACAGCACGGATTATACATTCTTAAGTGAAACGTGTGCACTGTGTAACCTTTGGGTTACGTTTTTCATTTGTTAGATAAATACTGAATGTGTTTCTACTACTATACACCTGATCAACCAGGACAACTCTTATTAAAACATTTTAGATTAATACTTTGCATATTAAAAATACATAATACAATTCTAAAACTAGTCACTGCTAAAAAGTAGATCTTAGATCCTGCAAAGATCCGAAGCACGTGCTCATTTAGCATTCGAGTAGGTCCACTGATGGCCTTTACTGTGCCTAAATATTTGCAGAATCAAGACCTTTTATTATTCAAAGGTTAACTTTTGGATCTCACACCTGAGAACACAGTGGTTACTACCACGAGTAATCCCCACCAAGGAGAGTGTTATATCTTGCAGCAATAGCCGGCACATGCTCCAAGGGTGGGAGAGACTGACTTTACTCATGTATGAGTGAAGGTGGGACTGACTCTAAACAGCCAAGAGCAATGATTACCAACAAATCTTCCCAAACATACTACAGTTTATTTCCCAAGAAGGCCAACTTTGCATTACACATTAATAACTTAGGCAAATTCTTCTCCTTAAATATATTTGTATAACATAAAAATAACTAATCTCTTTTTAAAAAATGAAATTTGAATTAAAAATTGCCTTGCGACTGAAACTGCGTATTTCAAATTTCCCCCCCCGCCAGCAATTTACTGACAGCTTGTAAACCCCAGAAAACACGGGTCTGTGGTTGGAAATGCTGACGCTGCCTCATCTTACACCGCTGTAGCACATCTTGCTATAGAGACTTTTGCACACAGGTTGCCAGAAATCCTACAGCTCATTGCCCACGTGCTCATTCTGCTGTAAGACGGTAAATTGATTTAAATTGCCAAAATTGAAAAAAAACCCCAACAAAATAAACTGAAACTTGTGCTTCTAGAATGCCCTGACCCTGTTTGTAAAGCACTTCCCCTTGTCATCTGGCTTTGGCATTGCTTTGCCTTCATTATTGCGTGCCTGTCAACCCATTCTGTGGCTGAAGTGTTAGTGTGTGTGTTGTACAAGTGTATATTTTAAAGAAAACTCTCAAAATAATTGGATTTCTGCAAATCGGACTGATAAATTTTCTTCAACTCTGGATTATTTATTTTTGTAGGGTCTAGTGCTACTTTGGTTGAACCCAATGGGGAAAGTCCCACTGAAGTCAATGATTTAAAAGGAGCTGTTAGATGTTCAAAGGCCTCTCCAGCCAACCTCTTTGTGATTCCCTCTCTCACAATCATTTTTTAAAACGTGCCCATTATCACCAACTGCCAATGTTAAAATTCAGTCTTTTTTTTGTTGTTTTTTTTTAATACAAACAACATTTACCACAAAAATATGAAGGTAAAAGCTATCAACTTGTTTGCAGGTTATTACCTATTCGTATGACACAAAAGAAAAATCATTTACAGTCACAAACTGTACATAGTATTTGGTGGGGGGACTATATTGTGGTTTAGAGTAAAAAAATGATTGCTTCAGTGGTAATTAAAATAATTATTGATGAGATAGAAGACTTTAAAATCAAGAAAGTGTGATAATTTGGCTACAGAGACGATCATTGTAATATGTCTAACACAGAGGTTTGGATAGTAGAAAGGTGAGCAGAGGGATCTGGGGAAGGAAAGACACCGTCATGCAGAACAGCATTAGTTCTTGCTCAGTATACTCTTCAGGCTTCTCTCCACTGCTTCATCTAGTTCTTCTTCCAGCTCTTCCTTCTTGGACATGGCCAGTTTGGACTGATAATCTTTTACTATTTGGTCTATATATGGTGCGCTCTGGGTCCCGTGCAGCATCAGTGTCCACTCCTTCAGCACCCCCCGCTGCGGCAGGCTGCCCACAAACCCAATCTCTAGAGCCCAGGTGCCTCGGGGGTCTTCTCCCCAAGTGTGTGTGGTCATGAAAGGCCATTTGTCAAAACCCACCTTGGAGTCGTCATCCCTGGGACGCCGGCTCAGCAGAATGGACTTTGTTCCCATTGGCGAGGTCATGTTGATGTTGAGGTCTCCTCGCCTGGTAGAATTCACAGTTATAACTGCTTGGACGTGTTCAAGGTATCGGACAAAGTTTTCCTTCCCCTCACAAGCATCAGTTGTAAGTGTGAGGACCAGCTTGCCACTTGGTGGTATCTTTCTGCAGGTCAAAAGATAATTAAGCAAATTAAAAGAATAAGATGGCATGATATGCCTCAGTCTAAAACTACTGGGTTTTGGTGCCTCACAGAAAAACCTGTACTATATTAATTGTTAATACATGGAAATGTAAGAAAACAACAGGGGAAAACTTAGCCAGAAAAGAACATTCTGTTTTTAGAAAATGATATCAAAACCTTAATTTGAAATTACATTATGAAATGTACACCTACACAAAGAGAGAAAGAATACAATTAAGAAGTACATGCTGCTATTTAATAAATATTAACATATATTTAATAGCTGCCTTGTCCCTACTATATTGGGTAATTGCATAATAATGTGTACATTCAGTGGCAGAACCGTGAGCAGCCGTGTCAGACAGTCACCTTAACAGGCAGCAGTGAGCGGCTCGCTGGAGCCAGAGCAGCCAGTTGCTCAGAACTGGTGCAGTCACACTCAAGCCTACATCCTTGTTTTAATTTGGAAACCAGCACAACCACGAGATCCCAGTTTCACCTCATCTGAAAAATATTTTTCCACTAAAATTGCTATCCCTGAACTGCTCCCATACAGGAGGACACACAGAGAGGAAAGAAGTTGCACTTCACTGAGTTGCCAAAGTGCTACACCTCGAAGTCACAAGTTCCTTGGTGGTTGTAATTCAGTCCTTATGAAGATGAACTCACAGCAGCTGAAGGACATTTGTCCCAAGGCTCATCAGAAGGCTGGATCCACACATGGACACAGGCCCAAGGCTGCCGAGCGCCTATGAAACCCCTCGGGGGTCTGGATGACACTGCCAATTACCAGCTGCCTCAGAAACTGGCTGGCAAACTACACTGAAGTATAAACATCTTGATCAGCCTGCTGTGAGCAGTGTGATGCTTTCCTCTGTCTAGAATACTTGCAAGACAAGAATTACTGTGATCATTAAAAAAGGGAGTGAGTCACAAAAGACTGCAGTCAGCTTGTCGTTACCTCTTCCGGTGGCTTCTCCATGACCTACATTTTGCATTAACCACACTGTGGCAATGAATCCCTCCTTTTCAAAAGAAAAGAAATGAGCATCAGCCTTTCCCTTTGCTAATGAAATAGTGCATTCTTTGGAGACCAGTGAAAGCGTTTCATCCACGCCTAGCTTCCAGGAATTATTTTCTTCTTGAGATGAGCTCCAGGTATTACAGCTTAGTACATCACTAATTGGCTCAGGCCAGTCTCTTCCCCACCTTCATACAGTATTGCTTTCTTGGGAGTATTTGCAGAGTATAAAGACATTCAAGTCCAGGTCCTCATGGCATTTAAACACCTTAAATGAAAAACCTGAGTTGTTCTGAATCTTACAGGTGCCCTTAGAGCAGAAGCTGGTATAACATAAATATTGTATGGTTAAAATACCTGAACATGTGATACCCTCAATATTTATTTAGTGTGCCAAAGCACAAGGAAAATGCACTGTATGCAGCCAGAGGTGAAGGATCATAATCCCACAGTTGCCATACACTTGCAATTTCTCTACATGGGAAGCATCATCCTCAAAGCCACCTGAATTCATATCTCACAGCAACCTCACAGAGCGGACAAAAACATTTGCCAAAAAGTGTTTCATTCCCACAGTTGTGATAAGCGCTTCTACCTCCTCCAGTAAATGAGGGAGGACACCACAGCGTGAGCCTTTTCTGTCTAGCAACAGCAAAACCCAAAGAAATAAGAGCAGTGTTATCACTCCGTCTGCTTTGCAGACAGCCTGACAGCTGCAGCTTTTCTCTCCACCTTCGTAAGTGCTGCAGTGCAAAAGTTATCTCAGCTCTCAAACATATGAGAAAAGGTTTGCTCTGTTTCCCCCTCTCCTATTAATTAGAATCCAATACTCTCTGCCTTGCTAGACTAATTACTATAGTCCAGCTGAATTTCCCCAAAGAAATAAAAAGAACCAGGGGCGGTCGAAAAAAAGCCTGCAACGAGAGGAGCAGAAGAGGGTTTTCCACACCCTCACAGTGCAGCGCTGCCCAACTGCTATATATGTGTATAAAACATAGTCACTTTTGCATGAACTGCGGTACCCAGCTAGAGATGAGCAGGGGTTGCTCAGCGCTCCCTGGAAACACACTCTGGTGCTCCTGTTCCTCAGCTAATCAACTATCGTGTCCTAAATCATATCTCCCTGAAAAAGCCAGATTGAGACTTGTCCATTTTTTTTCTTTTTGCTGACGCAACAAAAATCCCTTTTCAGGGACAGTTGCTATTGCTAACGAGCGTCTCTACATGCAGCAGAGAAATGCTGCACTAAATACTGATTGCTTTCAGCACGCTGTCTATTCTAGGCTGTCAATGATTTCCTGGTCGGTTCCTGCTAATTGACAACACTGCTCTGGTACACACCTCTGGATCAACCTACCTAAATCAATATTGAATATGTATTTTACATATACCAATATCTATACTAACATAACCACATAGAGAATATATATAGAAAATGTTGCTCCAGCAAAGCCAAACCAGAAAAATACCCCAGTTATCCATGGCTGAAGTGCAGTGTAGTTTTAATTTCCAAGGAGTCTCTGGAGATGCTGGGACCGAGTTTTATTTACTATGTAATTCAAAAAATGTAGATATTGCAAGTCATTATGCTTATTATCTCCTGTCAGTGACATTTTCATTGGGGGATGTAAATATTACTGCAGTCCTATTAACATATAGATGTGTTAGGTAGTTCTGGGGGGCACCCATGAGGACCACACAATGAGATGACATTGCAGTCAAGTTAGGAGGTTGGCTGGTGACCGACTTGGTTGAACTTCACAAATCTGCATTAAAAAAAGGTTGTTCTGGGTGCTGCTCAAAAGATACCCATACAAGGCAGCGTACTTCTCAACCATGGAGCTTGTTGGGAAGCTTTACTGCAGTTCCAGATCCTTGAGCTGGAGGAAATACACCATCACCTCTGCTCTTCTATGTGTTCAACAGCAGAAATGGGACAGAAAAACAAAGGGAAAGGAGACAATACTATGGCAAAGCAGTTGCCCCGCTCTGGCTCAGTCTGCACAGTGTCTAATGCATGGAGCCAAGCCTGCAGAAAGAAATTTCCTCTCTTCTTCTAGGATGATCCTCTTTTCAATAACCAGGGCTGTCCTAAGATAAATGCGAACTTTTGACTGCATTTAAATTATGAATAAACTAGAAAGAGCTCAAAATTAGCTTCTGCAGTTTCTCATTTGGTTCCTACCTGTGCGCATGCGTAGGCCAGATAAATTAAAACTCAGATCTGTGCTGTGAAACCTTGGATCCTGCAAATATAAACCCATCTGGAAGGCTGGGAACAAACTTACACTTTGCCTGGCTGAGCTATGTGCCAGGATGGCATAATGGTTTGCTTTTCTTTTCCAATAGAATAATGATGCCTTCAAAAATGGCACGGAAAAGTCATATTTCAAATGGTATAGACATAAATTGGCCACTATTAGATTAGTGTTTCAAATAATTAAATTGAACTATAGCTGTTGTAGTCAATTAGTATTAATTCATTCACTTGTTGACTCATTCACTTTAGCACATGAAGGTAAATCAGAAAATAATTTGACTACCTAGCCTGCAATTAGAGATTTGAGGAACATAAACCAAACATAATTAAATGCTGTAGTCTTCAAACTGAATCACTGGTACCTATAGATGATTGTTTCAGTCTTCTGGAGATAAAACTGTCTGCTGGAATATGTCACAAGGAGATACGACCAGGCTGACAGATGCTTCATGTGGCAGCAGTTTATGTAATTTACAGTGCCAGCCTCCCAGATTTTCACTTGTGCACAGGCTCTTAATTCACAGGAACTTTGGCACAAACATACCTGTAAGCACCCAGGAGAAAGGGATGTTGCTGCTACCCCTAGTGATGATGAGCTGTGGAATGTACTCCTCCAGCAAACCGAGAGTTCAAAGACCATGTAGTTGATTTTACCGTACTGAAATAATTGGAATGCTACCGGTAATGTTAGGCTTTCTTAGAAAAAAAATCCTCGTTATGTTTCTTTGACTCTCTATGCCTTTGTCAATGTCTTTGCATGCCTGGAAGAAGCCAAACATATACTAAACCATCCACTTACTCAGGTTCCTGTATTGACCCTCCAACGCAATGGAATCTCTCGGGAACAGTCTTCCAGTCTTTCGCCATCTTAACCATCGCTCCTGCATCTAGGACACCGTAGCCAAACAAATGGTTGAATTCCAGCCCAACGCCATTTCTGCGCCATTGATGAACCTCATCGTGAAGCTGGTTCCTCTTGGAGGTGAGCACTGTCAGATGCTGCATGTCTCTCCATGTCAGATCCACACTGGGGAAGAGCAACATGGAAAACAGCACAGTATTTCCAAGCAGATATTAAAGAAAGTGTGTTTGAGTAAGTCTGCTTCTCTGAATCACACAGAAGTTTTATCTAGACATATCAATAATAAAGCTTCTGTTGATTTCAGCAGGAACAAGACTAGGTTTTAATTGTATAGTACTTCCCCAAAATATACTCCCCAAAATTGCAAAATAATTTCTTATTGTTTCTCTGTTCTTAAAAACAACTGCTTTTAATCACACATGACAGATCCACCATGCAATTTTTAAGATGATGAGTAGGATATTAAACCAGATCCTGAGAAGAATACAAAGAGGAAAGGATGATGACAGAACTTCACCCAGCCCTCTTCTTAAACTGCCCTCCTTCTCCTTGGCTGCTCATGTTTCCCATGGGCTTTCTAAGGTTCACCCAGAGGTGACCTGATGAAGCTGTTGAGCTATTATATAACAGCCAAGGTCTTAGTAATTCTGGTGGTCTGGTAATACAGATATACGGGTGTGGGTGGCTGTAGGTTTGCATTGTAAGGTATAGCCGAGGTTTATCACCTGTGATAAGCATGGATGGATGCAGTAAAGTAACATTTGTCTAGATTTGCTGGTTATTTTTCATCATCAGCTCTTGTCTTCCTAGATGTGCAGTGATTATGCTGACAGGAAGGACACTTGTAAGTTATTATTCTGGAAGCTTTAGAACTGACACTCTAAGGCTACATAACTAAAGCTATTCCAGTTGTTTCATGATGAACTCTTTCAACGTTACAATATGTCTGATTCAAACCATCAACATCAAAGGATCTGCTTTTCAGCTTTCTGTGCCCCAAGTAATAAGCATGTGTGCATGCTGAATGTACACCAGAATAGCCACTGTCATCTCTCCGCGGTGACACAAGATAGCTGAAAACCAGGTATCACTTGCATCATTCTTATTGAAACCTTTAAAGAGCTGCTACATATTTTAAACCCATACTTTCCATTTCACAGATTGATGTGGTTTTAGAGACATGTCAGACATATATTGTATATGAGCTGAGGGACATATGACAGACAGCAGTTGTCTGCATGGACAATGGTGAACCAATCCTATGAAGGCTCTTGCAACTCAGCCTGGGTAGTTCTGCACTCACATGGAGGTTTAACAGAGCCAGCCTAGAAGAAGAGGGGACACTAACGGTTCTTTCTGTCTTCCCCTCCCTGCCCCTGCCCATCTTCTCAGCAAAGGCTGGAAACCCAATGGCGAACCAGGGGTAATAGTCTGATTTCTACTCGTGATAGTTTGGCAAGAGTAATTCCAGTCTTCATGGGCAGTCCGAATGAAGAGGGATGGTAGTTACTACTGAGATATTAAGGTTGTAGTCCAGGTTAAACATGCAGTGGCCAGAAAACTATTTAAATCTTTACATTTTTATGGCCATGATTATTTATTACATCATGGCTGTCCCACTGAATGAATTCAATAGTAGAAGGATTAATCATCCAAAGTTAAACACTTGGCGTGTGTGTTTTATGTTTATAAAACCTGAAAAATGAAACCTGGTCCAAGTTTCACACAACAATCATTGCTCTGCTAATGACAGAAACTTTGTCTCCTCTGCCAAATCTTCATTCTTCTGCATACTGTTGAAGAAAACTATGTACACAGTGCTCTCTTCATGCTATGGTTACAGAACCTAAAGCTGTACACTTGAGGAAATGTTGTCTCACTTCATAAAATAATTTAACACAAAGTGAAGACATGGTATAGGTTATTGTAAGGAAAACTCTTCTGAATCATTAGAGAATAATGAAGCAAGATATACAAGAGGTCTCCAATGCCATGAATACCATGGAGATGATATGGATATTTACCCTTTCACATAACAGAGCAATTATGTAGCACAGAAGCAAATTACCAGGAACGGGTTAAGAAAAAAACAAAGGAAACATTCCCCACCACCATCACCAAAACCTATTATTACTGTAGAACTGATTGCCACTGGATGATATAGGTGCCAAATACAGACAAGCTGAAAAGAGTAAAATTCAAGGAATATAAATCTGCCTGTGACTATTAAGAAGAACAGGCTGACTGCTCTCTCTTCACACCACTGGTTGCCAAAGCTGTTGCTGAAAGACTGCTCCTAATCCCCGTTTGTTGTACTCTCCCCTCAGCATCACTGCAGACAGCATGTGGCACAAGATGAACTCCTGTTTGATACCACAGGTTTGGTTTATATTTTTGTAGGCTGGGCGTCCCACACTGGATATGTGAAGAAACGAAATCATCTCTCCATCCAAACAGTGCTGGGGAAGACAAACCCCTGGAAGCAGTGGATGGAGAGGACACAGAGAGAGCGAGTCAGCCAAAATCTATCTGCTCTATGGCTTTGGCGAGACTGTCACTGCATCGGTAAGATACCACACACATCACTAGGGCAGCAGGCAGCTTGTCAGCTGCTCCTTCTAGCCCCGTGCCACAGCCAGACAACTTGTCTGATGAACAACGTTAAAGAAACCGCAGGCGCTCTCCTCTCTAGAGCTCACAAGGCATTTCCCAACAGCATACTTAGCCTCCAGGGCCAAGGCGAACACTCCGGCTGCTTCAGGGGCGGCTGCAGATGTTCCTGAGTGACGCAGGGTGCAGTTGCCATACAGATCCGTTGTAGCCTGCAATAATATTAGACGTAATCAATGAAACCAGCTAGCCCATTTTTCTTGCAGCTCAGAAAAATACAGAAACTGGAGTTTGCGCCCTTGCTCTTCAGAGTAATTGTGTGTTTGTTCCTGGATCTGTTTTCTTTAGAATAGTGTATCAATTTAAAACCACGGTGAGACATAGCTACAGAAGGCATGAATGCAAGAATAAATTATTATGTAGTAAAAGAGTGTTTATTACCACTTAGAACTCAAACTTCTATAGATGTCATTCATGTTCCATAAACACAGTTTAAACAGAGGCCTTAAATTACCTTGTTGTTATCAGAAGGATTTGAAACTACAACTTTTAACAGTATTGAGCTTCCTAACATTTGTGCAACTCTAGGACCAACAGTAGTACCAGGCTGCTATCCTCTATGCAGATTAGTCACTAGAAGAGACTAGAAGGAAGCCTTAGAAGTACATTTTATGCTCATAATTACAAAGGTGCCACAGATCATCTTGGCTGACAGCAGCACAGAGCTGATATCAAGACAGAAATCGGTGTTTCTCCATCTGCTACTGCACAGGGTCATTTTGGATGCTAGGAGTTTGTCTTTGGGGTTTGAAACAGGGCAAAGGAAAATGTATAGAGGTGTTTAGCAAAGACTGACCTTGAATTACTACACCTGAACTTTCCACTCTGTGGACTAGACTGTCCTGGCTAGTCTGAAGGTGCTGAAGAGCAGCAATCAATACAGCGGACGAGAATCCCAGTTACACTCAAACAGAAACTGCCCATTTTCCAGGAGCAGGTACAGCCCTGTAGAGGACCTGAGGACAATGCTCTGCACTGCTCAAAATGAGACTGTGTGTCTGTGGGTAAATCTGAACCCCCACATTTCCTCCGTGGGTGACTGAATGTCTTTCTGCTCTGTGCGGTTTCTAGCACAGCAGAAGTCTGGTTCGCGACTGCTCTGCCTGTACCAGTAAGTGTCATCTCAGATATTGGCACCTTTCATTTCGATTTTTACAGAGACCTTTTGTCACACTGTCCTCTGGAAAGAGTGCAATCGAACTTCTAAATCTGATTTCTGGCAAAGGAAAGCATGAACTATATGAAGCTCCAAGAGATGGAAGATCATTGCTGTTCTCAATATGAACCCCACATCTCCTCAGCTGACAGTTTTGGCATGACCACGTACTGCAGATGAGAAAATATCCATCTCAACAAAGAACCATCTGCTGCTCCGAAGCAAAGAGAGTTGTAATAGGTCATGGGAGCGCACAAAGACAGCAGCGACAGCACAATAATATCTGGACTCACCACGCCAGCCTCCGGATTTCTCTTCCTCCCATTACTAAAGGTGGAGGCTAATGTTGAAGAGCAGCTTTCATCATATAGGGCTGTCCGTCCATCATTTATAGCAGAATTGATGGAGATCGTCCACATGCTCGATGCATAACCGTCGCAGTTACAGTCATCATAGCTACCCCCATCTCCAGAGGCCCACACGTAGATGCTTCCTTTGCCACCCCGGCCCTGTGAAAGGGGAAAATCGACTCTCTTGGGTTAAATTGCAAATAGGAGACAGCAGCTACTTTAAACTGTACATTTAATTGTAAAGCTAAGCACCTATAAAGGAGAACACTGGTCAAAACAAAACATACATCAACCTTAAGCTGAAATAACATGGACTTGTGCAGGTTATTAAATCTGGTTAACTGGCAGCCACAGGCAGTTCTGCAGCCTTAGGTACACAGCGTATTTCCATTTAGCTCCTGTTTTGCTTCATGCCCTGAAGGGTCCTGTGCCAGATGCAAAGACATTTTACGGATTCATTAGCGTTTATGTCAAGGTCTAAGTGGTAGGAGGAAAGCGTTCTTTCAAAAGGGATACAGGTCATCTCACACAATGCGTTTGTAAGATCCAATTAGGTTCAGCATTGGGTAAAACACTCTGTAAAACTGGCACCTTTTTCTCTCAATAGATTTTTCTCCAAAGGTATCAGTGACTCAGAGTTGTTTTTCTGACAAACCAGCTTCTACTATTAAGCAGAAAACTAAGTTATGAGACCATATAAGTCATCTACAGAAAGATGGTCTACCAGTTACACTGAGAAGGTGGGAGATGGATGGGAGAGACACAAGCTGAAGGGCAGCTAAAAAGGCTTCCCGCTAATTAAAGGAAAAATCTGTATCCCCTTCCAGAGAGGCAAGAAGTGGGAAGGGATCAACTCAGCTCCTCATCCCAGACCAAGGAAGAAGCAGAGGCTGCCTGGAAGAGGGTTAGACCTGAGAACCGTGGCACTCAGGGAAAGATCAGTGCTATGGAACCCAAAGCTCAGATCTCTAGTATTCCAGCACAGCCACCATTTCTCTCCGTGTTTAGCTTCACGTAACCCAACATTTACTTCTACAGCACCAGAAGGGCTCATGGTCCCAGTTTAACACACTGTTTATATGCACTGGGCAGAAAGTAAGAAAAAAATATCTCCTCTGGCCTCATCATTGTCCATCATTAACTGCAAGTTAAGGAATATATAAACACAGCAACCTGCAATGGTATTTTAATAGGGAACCTTTTCTGCCAGGAATTTAAATCAAATCTGAGTTCCCAGCAGTAGCTTCTATTTTTCATCATCCCCCACTGAACAGAGCAACCTCATTATTTCAGGCATGTTAGTGAGTTGCATTATAATCCACTGAATTGCACAGCAGGTTTGCTGCCACTGGAGTACGTAACATCTCAGGACATAAGATTTTCATAATAAAGATGATGGCTATGAAAAAGCTTATTGAAATCAGTCTAAGAACTCCCACAAAGATCTGAGCTCGATCATTTGAGTTTTAAGGGAGGAGGACACTGTTGCAAAAACACATACTCCAAGAACAAAATAATTCCAGGAAATTATTTTAAAAAAATTTAAAAGATCGGCATAACAAGAACAGTTATGTCTTTTTTCCCCTCGACTTTTTCCAAATCCCACCTTGTGCTCTTGCTGATAGCCCACAGGGCCCAACTCTGGGCTTTGGCCCCACTTCAGAGGCTACATCCCAAGCTTGACACCGTGCCCGCATCCACCTTCACGCCACCTTGCCACCATCTGTCTCCTTTGGACAGCCTTGGTGGCAGCTCGAGCACATCTCTCTGTCCCAAACAGGCAGGCTGCTGCCCAACGCAGACAGCAGGTGGCTGCTGGTGCCAGGAACAGGAACCCGTTTTTAAACAGCCTTTTCCTTACAGCCATTTTAAAGGGAGAGGAAACACTTCCTTTTCCTGTGATAGATTCACAAAAGTAGCTTGGTGCTTGCAAGCTGGCCTCTGCAGCATTCATCATGGGGAAGCAGACTTAGCCCTCCTTGGCAAATTGTTTCACGCAGCCAAAACTGGGTATTGCTGTGAAGCATTTCATTCAACCCACAGGTGAGATTTGTGGCAGAAAATGAATGTAACAGATTGCTGGTGGGGAACAGGAGAACCCATAGAGAAACTGAAATTTGGACTCGAGTCCGTAGGTGGAGTTTATCCTGCTGGGTGCTGCTCAGGACGGGCTTTCTGCATGTAATTACTGTAATGTGAGAATGGCCTGAGGATATCACTTCTAGGAGAGTCACATACCCAAGCATGGCTTAGTGTTAAAAACCTGTAATTCATACCTTAATACTTAATTTCAGTTGCCTTTCCCTCTTAGCTAGGACTGGAAAGAGGAGAAAACACCACTGGAATAAACTAATAGCAGCCCATTGTTTGCAATGATGCTCAGGACTTGCTGCTCACATTTCGCACAATCAGACCTGGAGCAGTAGGACAGTTTACACAGCAAACTACTATGCCTGTATAGTAGTGGTCTAAACCTGAAAAATCCCAGTTGGGTCACCTGAGTGTCATATTTAAAGTGAACTGAAAGCTCCTCTTTGCATCTCAAACTTACATGAACCAAAAAAATCTCAGCGGTGTCACTCAGCTTAGGCTGCTGTAAATTCAGGGCAAAATCTGGACTGGAGAGGGTGGTAGTAATACAAGCCTACAAACACCAGAGGGAGCCTGAAGGAAGACTCAGGAAGAAGAGAGAAGACTAGAACAATAATAAGATACATTTTAAAGAGTCTCTCTCCTCCGGAATCCTATTGAACCCTGCTCATTTACCCCAAAAGTGACACACCATGTGGCACACACACTTCTGAGCCATCTCAAGCTGTATCTTGCTAACAGCTGAAAATGGATCTTGACGCATTTAGTACTAGCCCTAGAGAGACCCACCTATCAATTCACGCTAAACCAGAACTGAATCTTGGGCAAGGCTACATGGACAAAGTCACAGATAGCAACCGAGAAGCTCTCTTTGCAGAAACGGCAGGTGTTCTATTTCCAGTGTTCTCCGTGGGATGTTGTGCTACCAGCAAAAAGTATTCCTGAGAAATTGCATTACCCCCTTTCTCATCTTCTGAAGAGCACAGTCCCAGAAAATTTCCACTGAACTACCTTGCAAAAGTGAGAATGCAGCCAAATTCACTTTATGTAACTTTAGGCACATCCTGAGCTCTTTTTTCCCTTGTTATTGTGTTCATTCATCACGCTTGCTGGGCTAGTACTTCTCAAAGTTTTCACTGCTTGATCACACTATCCAGATAAAAATGAGTGGTATTTAATAAACCCACTCCCGTCTGGGCATCGAGGTTGCTAAAGATGGATGGAAGGAAGATCACAGGCTTTACAGCATGTTCCTGATGCCCTTTGGCTCTGGCCTAATCCTGCAGTCATAGGTGAACAGTACAAGCTAAAAACAAAGAACAGGCTCCTGCCCTGAAAAGCCAAGTACCAGGGAACAACAGCATCAGGACAGCAGCACGCAGATGGGCCCAGAGTAACAGGAAAAAAAAGCAGCACCTGACTGTCAGGGGGTATTTCAAGATAAGGAGAGCCAAATGGCTTGCTGATGTTTATAGACTGTCCCATGTCTAAGGAAGAAAATGCACACAGAGCCCATTTGAAGAAAATATGAAGAATTACAGAACTGGAAAATGCTTTCTGTAACAAATTCGAAGCACATATTATTTTATAAGCTCCTTTCTTTTTGTGCAACATATGATAGCTATTTTGTAATTCTCCCCCTTAAGAAAACAGAAATGTTTCAGCACCCTCTATATAATTTAATAGCAATTTGTGTGCCTGCTATGCTAAGAGATAGGTTGGTGTTCCAGGAAAAGCAAAAAATTCTATAGCTTTTTCAAGTCTTTGCGACGGGTCCTACTGACTTATGAATAGGACTCGAGTTATTTTCCATCCCCTATTAATTCTGACTGTATTTTCATCTAAAACGAGTGTTTCTTTCTCTTCAGGACAGAATTATTTGAAAATCCTTATGTGTGTTGTAATTAAAAACCACATTCTTCAGTAATGATTGCTAATTCTCTCAGAAAGCCTAGTTTGCAGTCCAGGGTATGGTGTGCCCAGAACACACGGCTCTGCCTGGACACACTTTGCAACGCTGGCTCTGCAGGGAACATGAAATTGCCACCGTGCCCCCAGGATGGGCCGTGCCAAGGACAGACTGTGGAACAGCTGTGGGACCATTTGCCCGCTGTCATGACTTGGCCGGGGAGCATCAGGCTGGGTTCTCCAGACATCTAGGAGCCTATGCAGAGTCCTTGCTCTGCCTTGGTCTCCGCATCACTTGGGTACACGAGCGGTCTGGCGATGGGGTGTCAGCCAGCTGGAGGCAGCGAGTCCTTGGCACTGGTGTCCTGCTGCTCATCCTGTGCGCTGCCAGGGTTTTCTGGAGCCTGCCTGCGTGTTCCTGCATCCCTGACACGGTGCCAGCTGGACAGCCCATAGAGCCCTCGCTCTCCTGGCTCCTCCAGCTCCCTCTGCATCTGCCAGGCTGATCTGCTCAGAGCAATCTGGTAGCCCATGACTTGTCACGCACCGGAACAGGCTGCCCAGGGAAGTGGTGGAGTCTCCATCCCTGGAGGTGTTTAAAACACACATAGATGAGGTTCTTATGGACATGGTTTAATGCCAAAGTTAGGTTATGGTTGGACTCGATGATCTTGAGGGTCCCTTCCAACCAAAATGATTCTATGATTCTACGATTCCCGGATCCCTCTGCTCCTTTGCTGTACTGATTTCTTGTGGAGCGCTAAAATCTAAAGCCCAATCTGGGCAGAAACACATGCCTGACAGTAAGCTCACACATGCCAGTCAAGTAAGCTCACTTTAACCACACAGCCACCAAAGTTTAAAGCAGGAAACATATCTGGATTTCCAATTTTTGCCATGGCACACATTCCGGGGGACAGCTGCCTTGTTTGAGCTGAATGCCTTAACACTTCTCCCACCTCCACCACTTCCAAAAGCCTGGAGCTGCAGCACTGTACCCCTGGCGAAGTCCAGGATGTCCAGCACACTCCCAAGTTGTGGGGTTCAGCACAGAAGAAACAGCAGCTGGGTTATCACACTCAAATCCAGCACTGCTGAAGGTGCTGTCCCTTTGCTGTTGGCCTGCCCAGCTCTCACGGGTTCGATGGGGAAGGAGGAAAGTCTGTTTTGGCAGGAGCAAGAACTCAGCGGAACACTTGGCTGCTATGCAGAGGACAACGGTCCCTTGGAACCATGTTTCAGCCGTGCTTCTCCTGGTTTTGTCCCTTTCATATTCTGCTGCCTTCAATAACTGGCTTGTCTGGTTCCTCCTAGCAGATTTCTGAAAATATCTGGCTCAAGTAATAATCACCCAAGTACAAGAGATTGCTGCATACAAGGTTCTCAAAGAACTGAGCCCTATAATTGTTAAACCCTAACAAAAGGCTTTATGTAAGTTATTCTAGACCTGGCCAGAGAAGAGTACTGAACTCCCATCCACCCCCCCCCACTTAATTGTGTAACAATACCTCCTTTGGCTAAAAATACAGGGTGTCTCAAAAAGACGGACTCAATTCAAAGCAGCTGTGGGGTCACCATCTTGTGAATCACCAAGGCTGGGGCTGTTTGTGCCCTGGGAATCATTCAAAACTCTATTTCCCGCCCTTTCAGGTGCTAAGAGGTTCATCCATGGGCAGTTCATGGTTGCAGAGATACAGTGATTTCAAATTGGGTCCATCTTTTTGAAACACGCTGTAATGCTTGACCCATTTTCTACATTTAAATTACTGTCGAAGCTGGGTGGGCTTCTATTAACTGAGAGAAACAAATGGCAAGTTACACTTTTGGTGAAGAGGCGGCATTAGTTTTCAATTAGGGTTCAGTCCAGCACGGCAACGGGGCAGGAACTTTGAAAATGCTGAGATAAAACCGAGTAACTATCCATTCCTTTTTCTGTTGGACTCTCGGCTGCATACTGTACGTGATAATTTGTTACTGTATTCCAACAATTCTGCAGGTGTCATTCTGGTATTGATAATACTTGCAAAAATCCATCCTGTATTTCTGAGCTAGATTACCACTGAGAAAAAGATTCTAAACATCCGATTTACTTTTTGCCAGTGATGATGCTGGTTTCTGTCCCCAGAGCTCCCAATTGGCGTGATGAACCCTGGCCTCACAGTGTCACCTGTGGCTCTTGCAACACTGTGCAAAGGTCCCAGCTGGCAGCACCAGCCTTGCTGCTGAGTTGTGGCACAGAGATTGGGCAGAAACACTCTTGGGGTCAGACTGAAACAGCTAAATCTACATTTCGAGGCTACATTATTGTCTTGCCTCCTTAGAAAACAGTAATTTACATGTCAATAAAGGAAATATTTACATTTGGAGCCTACAAATATTGCCGTGTTGGCCCATGATAGAGCAGCTTTCTGCTCTTTATTGTAACAGTCATTTGAGTCTTTGTGAAGGGCACTATTTTACCATGTCACAGGCCCATGCAAAGCACAAACCTACAACAGCCAAGGTCCTCAGCTGACCAAAGCATCCCTGAGGAGGCCAGTATCACAACAGAAATCAGTGGCACTTGGATATTTGCCCCCATCCTGTCCTCATAGAATCATGGCATCATTTTGGTCAGAAGAGAGCCTTAAAATCATCAAGTCCAACCGTAACCTAGCTCAGGCACTAAAGCATGTCCCTAAGAATCTCATCTACATGTCTTTTAAACACCTCCAGGGATGGTGACTCCACCACTTGCCTGGACAGCCTGTTCCAGTGCTTCACAATCTTTTCCGTGAATAAACTTTCCTAATATCCAGTCTGAACCCCCCCTGGCACAACTTGAGGCCACGTCCATTTCCTGAGCTGTGGCAGGAAAGCAGACGGTCACAGACCGATCTCCAAACCTGGGTCATGTACTCAAAGGTTGTGTACCCCATCGTCAGGTTGGAAAAGCTGGTCGTGCTGTTTTACAAAAGCCTGAAAATATCCCGTGAGGTGAATGAGGTGACTTCAGAATTCCAAGCAGATGTAACATACTTGGTGTGAGGTTTTAACGAGGTTTGATTTTATCTTATATGAATAAGACAAGGCACGGAATTATAATGCATATTCCAGACACAATAGCAATACAATAGTAAAGAGCTCCCAGGTTCTAAAGAAGCTTGTAAGGCGTCCTCAGAAACTGAGTAATCAGATGGTCGCCAGACAGAACATAAAGCAATTTCCCTATCCTCATTTGGCTGTTGAGCAAATGAAACAATAGAACTGCATATACTTTATTAATGTGCTATCTTCAGCATATTTCAAAGAACAATAACACAATGTCTGTGGCCTTGGAGAGAGGTAAATGAAAAATATTTCTTTTCATTTTTAACACCGTCCTTCCTTCTCTCATTGGTAAGCCCAATTACAGACCCATGATGAGACTATAAATTCTTAATACTGCTCCCCTGGCAATTTGTACTTGTGCAGCATTTTCTTAGGTAGAACCATATTATATAAGCAATAACATTTTCACCAGCACAAGCACAAATGGATCGTGACTTATATATTTTGGCTTAGCTGGCAAAGTCTCAAGAAATTAATGCAGTCCAAAAGCAACTCTTCACAACCTACTAATATAAAAGCCTACATGGTAAAAATGCAACAGATAGAGACCAGCTTAGCTTGATTACTTCTTGTTACTGCCTTAAATTCCAATAACTGAAGCTGGAAAGAACTGGACTCACGAAACAGCAAGTAAGAAACATTTACTGGATATTGCATTAAAAACAGGATGTACCACAAAATGTGGGTGGAATTAGTTCTTGAGCTAGTTACCTTTTCCTGTTTAAGATGACTGCTGATACAATTCTGGACGCAAGGTACCAGAGAATAAAAAGTCTATATTTAAGAGAGTTGTGCTGTCTCAGGAATCCATCCCTACCTCCCCCCAGCGTGGCTCAGCACAGGTCATACAAGGGCTCTGTATATCACGCAGTATCACTTTGGCCATACTATATCTAAAACAATACCATCAGCTCATTCTCCTCTCAAATGAAAGTACTTCTCACTCAGATAAGACAGCTGGGTGTGCTCAACACCAACAGGCTGCTTGTTCCTAAGTCCACCGTCCTGGTTTCTTACTCTGCTCCGCATTTTAGTTTGTATTTCTGCACCTGCGGTAAAACCCCTCCACAGCTTACCAAAGAAAGATATCTGCAAATATGTGACAGTGTGATGAGGAGTGACGAAACTGAGCACATAAGCAGGGCCAAGATATCTCAGGACAGCTTAGAACCATGTTAGGTTGGTGATTTACTGAGACTGTGAAGAAACATACACCTTTCTCCCTAGACCCCAAGAACCTGCTGCTGATTATAGGTGAAGCTCAGACAGAGTCTAGAGGCCAGGTAACAAAATCAATTTTTTGCTCCCGACAAGTGTGTTTGAAGAAAGACCGAGCGTGACAGAGCACACTCCCTGGATCTCTCTTTCACCAAACGGAACAGCATTTGTCCCTTTGCCTGTTGGGGTGTCTCCAATGGACACCTGACTCTGCCTAGCACAGTCCTCTGTTACAGCTGGCACCCACCATCAGCTTCCTCACAGCCACGGGCGAGTGCAAGACCTCCTCATTAGGCAGGTACTGGATATGAGTTTCAACCTAGTGTTTAAATACCTGAAGTTTCATTAAGTCCTTTCCAACTGCGTCCCCAAATACGTGTTGTCTAGCAGCTGGAATTGGCATTAAGTGAGATTGTTCATTTGTGTCAAACCGACGCTGGTAATTGCCGAACTGCTCATGGATGTTTGTGTGCATGGAACTCTTTCAATCCCTGTCCTGAATCGGCTGCTAATTCAGCTGCGAGCTCATTTCTCTTTGCAGCCCAGCTACCACTATTCAGTGACCCAGTCATGCTGCTGACTGCTGCCCCGAACTAAAGTAATGAGATAACACAGCGAAGCACAGATTGAACTAAAAATGAGTGCAATTGTGGCTTAAGAAGAACAAGCAACTTGAGTCCCCTTCCCATACCTTCTGATTACAGGTATTACACTGACACCAAGTTCACACACACGCCATCCCCTTTGTTTTCAGCCTCAGAAAAGCAATTAGTAAAAGAGCCCATAAAGGGGTTGCCACTGTGATGGACAGATTCTGCTGTCCTTAATGACGCTGTTTTAGTGCTGCCTTTATTTATGCTGTTTACCTTACAAGCAAAGAGCTCACCGAGGTGAATGTATGATTAAAACAGAAGGTAAGAATTAGCTTAACAAATGTCAGGACTGGGAAACAGAGGAGGAAAGGTAAGAAGATGGGCTTAGTCCACCTGGTTATGACTGCACAGCTTCAACACATAAAAACAGACACACAAACCAGAAGTCTCACAGTTTCTGCAGTTGGCATCATCTTCTTGTTGTCAGTGACTCATTATCCCTGGCAGCTCTGGAAGGAGGACTTCAGAAGGGCATGACAGTAGAATTGAGTTTAGGGGAAGGATGAAACTCTTGCCAGTGGGTTTCTCCTTGGGCTGGGTTCCCAAGTATGGGGGCAACAAGGTAAATATTTGTCAACTCAGTTAACTGCATATTCCTTGTCAGAATTTTCTATCACTCCAACTTATTTATTTCTAGTTTACTGCATCAGAAGCAAGGATATTAACCTTGCTCTGTGCAAGAGATCTTCCATTTCCTTCTAGGATATTTGGAAGTATTGCTTTTAGTTTAATGACACGTTTTTATTCTCAGCATGTTGCTTCCTCCCAGCCAATATTTCAGCTTCATCACTAATTCATGAACCATCACTCTGGTGAGAATCAGCCCTAGACTAAGAAAAAGAATTTTCACATTTATTTGCCTCTCAGTTTATAGAAGATACTTTTCTCTTTAATAAGAGGGCCTTTTATTCAGAAAAATGATCATAAATTAGATTTACATTTGTACAGTCAATAGGAAATTTGATGCATATATTATAGACCTAAACTAGGTAAAAGGGTATTATATCAAAGGCTGGTTAGTCTTCCTTTACATGCAGGAAAGTGCAGTGTTTTTTATAAAGCACCACAGAGAGCACCCAGCATCTTGAAATACCTTTAGAAAATATGGCTCTCCACAAAAAGAAATTAGAACAAACTATACCCAAAAACCCCTTCTATGACAGGAAATGTAATGAGCAAAATAAGGGCAGATAAAGCTACCATCACCGTGCAAAGGGTGTTATCTGGGGTGGAATTGTCTCTTCATTCCCACACATACTGCCAGGAGACAGCTGGGATGCTGCCACTCTAAAATTACGTGTAATTGTCCCCAAACAACAATATCTTTCTTAGGTACAGTCCAGTATTATTCCTCCTGCTCTTTAATTCTGCAATGGCTGTTTGACCGAACATGTTTCCTAATGCAGGCTCTCCTGTTCATTTTATGCTTTCTGATCAAGTATCAGATCCCCATTCTCCCTCCTCAAGCATTCAACCTGAGAGACCTCAGGGCCCCTTCCAGCCTTAATATAGCAAATTATTTCTTAAAGAGAGTTACACACAGTTTTGAGGGGAAGGAATTAAAACAGTAATATGCCCAACACTCCCAAGTATGAGACTATGACCAGGCAATAAAACAGAAGAGAAAAATCCCTTCTCCTGCACTTAACATTCAAAGAGAAGGTTAATTCCAGTGTAAGTCCACAAACTCAACCATACGGTGATACAATAACAAGTTAATAGAAAGATCTTTTAAATACCAAACTGCAAAAAAACATGACTACAAATTAAAATCTGCTTTGTTTGAGAGGGTGAAATACCTCTATTTAGTTTAGTTTTCAATCACCTGTCAGGGTTAGTAGTGCATTTTCTGTTACTTTAGACAAGTTCTGCATGGGAGGAGAATAACACAAAAATTATACGGGAATTCTACATTCAGAGTTTAACTCTGCTCCAACCAACGTTAGTGGAAGATCAAGTATCCACTAACTGTAAGATATCAAGACGTGGCTAAAATATATCAACTGTGTGACATACCTAAGAAAGATTCTACCCAAGACAGGAGTATTAAGAAGGTCTTTATGGAAACTCTAGATAAATGAAAGAAAGTCATGAGAAGCTTATGTTAGATGGCTTCACAGCAACTTTGAGCTCATCAAAGGTTTGTAAAGTTTATACTACAAAACTGAGCAGACTCAGGAGAAGTTTGTGACAAGTCTTGCCAAGTTATTGCAGTACTTTTTGAGGGGTGAGAGCATGAAGGTGACTAATCCATCTATTATAGGCAAAACATTTGAGGTTCAGGATTCGAGAAACGTTAGATGCTTCACTACCTACCACAGCAGTAGATTTAATTATCATGTCACAAAACATGGTAAACTGAACGTGCTGCTCACAACGAGGTGGTGATGAGGAGTGGGAGAAACTGGCACAAGTAAGAGGAGGAAATAATTTGGATGGAAAAATGAGTAATTGCAGAGCTCCCACACAAAACCACCCCAGATGTGCTGGGGAATTTCAGATCTTTTCATGATGGATACCCATCTATGTTCAACCAAGGCAAGGAGGCTCATTCCCTACAGCACCAAGAGCAGCTGTGGTTGTCCTGGCTGCATGACACCAAATAGATGGAGACAGAGCCATGCAAGGTTGGTTTTGGACTGGTCTGTTTTGGTTTGTTTTTTTCTATTTGAGTCGTGGCACACATTTTACGCGACCTTCTAATAGAGTACAGCTTCAACAGATTCCAGGATGACACTGAGTGTCTTCAACAAAGACCACAGACTGTTCCTAGAGGGAGTTGGAAAGGTGGGAATAAACAAGGAGGCTTCTACTACTGGAGAATATATCGTTCCATGGACACCTGAGGAGTTGTGATTCAATCACAGCTATAGTAATGACCACACATGAGTGACCTGAAAGACACTACAAATTGAAAATTATAATTAAACTGGGGGCACACCAAAACAGCCAATGTGAGGTCAGTAGCACAGCTGGCATGTTTCAACCTGCGGAATATTTACAGCATCAGGCTCCTCCATTTTGACTGCATGGCATACGAAAAACATTTGTAAACTGACCAGAGATAAACACAGTTCCATGCAAGACAGCACTGTATCCTGAGACTACGCAATAAAAGCAATGCAGCAATATTGCTGAGAGAATATCAGTGGACCTGGAACATGCTGAAAATTGTGATAGTTTACATAATTGCATTGTGTTCTGCAACGTCTATGGAAGGCCCACGTATTCCCAAGTCACTGGTTTCAGCGCATGTACGTATCATTCTGCCCCAGTACCCAGCTTATTTAGTAAGACTGTTACCTTGTTCACACCATCTGCCATCGCTTGCAGTGTTAGCTCTCTAGGTCCATCCACAGTTTTCCCATTATCAGTTGGTCCCCAGCTGGCACTATATATGTCTATGACTTGAGGCATATGACTGATGGAGGAAGCCTCAATAATGTCTGTCATAAATGGCTGATCGAGCATTCGAATACCTGTAGATTTAATCAACGTAAACATGAATTATGCATTACCCACCACAAGATGAAATCTCAGCATCTGGAGAAGTCCCTCCGTTACAAGTATTTTAATTCACTGGCAGTTTAACCTGCTCAGTAATTCCGTGCTTGCCATTCCCATTTCACCAGGGTGTGCTTACCCAGCAGGACGGCAGCATTAAACACCCAGCCACAGCAATGCAGTGTGGCCCAGAAAGAGAAAGCACTCGTTAGCTTTACAATTACGTAGTATTTTCCATCTACTATTTGAAAACACTTTTAAAACAGTAGTATTCATCAATCTCAACATTTCATAGCATTTAAATAATATTAATAGTATTTAAAATATTATTTTGTAACAACTAGGGAAAAGAATTAAGGCCCCTCCCCAATCTAATTTATACTCAGTGATGTCCTGACACTTCATTAGTTTTTCAAGTAATTTTTCTGTTTATTTTGGTTCTACTCCAGAATTTAATCAGAGAGGGGAAACACACTACACAATTTCCTGGAAAAATATCATTGTGTCAACATGCAGACACAGTAGCAAAATATCACCAGTATTTGGAGAAAAAAGCAAACTAAAACCTGCTTCCTTTAACTCCTACTGCAATAGAAATTGAGTTAGAGTTTAAGCAATACAATCCTAGGACATGTCAACTTCATAAAACCCCAAAGTGTTGGCCCTAAGCAAGGCAGAGAGTGTGACAGAGCAGCGCAAGCCCTCACATCCATCATGTCCCACACACAGGACAGATCCACTGAAAGTCAGTCTCTCGGTGGCCTCTGGGTGAGGCCTGAGTAACCACGGACACATCCCACCTCTCTTTTGTAGCCCTGAGTTGAAGTTCAGTTTACCCCAACAGTTTTAGGACACAAATGGGACAGAAATTAATACCGCACAGTGTGAATGGCAGTGATGACCCTGATTTAGAAGCCACTGCTTTTTCTATATTCAATACAAAACCCATGTGCCAAATGTGAGGCTGGAAAAAGTGGTAGAAACTTTAAATAGAAACCAGATGAAAACTGGATATTCCTGATCTGCTCATTCAAGCTAGAAATTATGAAGTCAAATTCTATGAGAAATCCCTTCACATGATTATACAATAAAGATCTGCACTGTAAACACAGAATTAATTCCTGACCCCAGCGAGGTGGGGGAACAACAGGAGGAGCCTGGAGCAAAAAGCGAAATAACACGATACCCCAGATTGTTTGCTACCAACTTCCAGTTCCACCTGCACACATGGACCCTGCATCGTGTTAGCAGCATTCTCAGCTCTAATGGACCTCCAGAACCTCAGTGACCAGGTGGTGGTGCTACAGGTGCACACTGTCCCCAGGCAGGACCGGCTGGCACTTCCAAACACCTCTAGGGATGTTAGCACCAAGCAGACAAGTATGGAAGATTATTTGCAGGTCATCAGAACAGGCCTTTTGATTTTTAAGCAATCGGCTTGAAGTTGTAGAGTTATACCAATAATGCAGATGAGATCCATTCAAAATCCCACATCTCAATTCACACACCTCTGAAAGCAGTTATTGCTAGAATATAAACATTATATGTGCCATCTCTGGAGGGGACATCACTATTACTGAAGAAGGGGACATCACTAGACCTGCGTGGCCAGTTACTGGCTCTCAGTGATATCTCTTGGGGTAACAGCTTAGCAAACATTGCTTGCTGCCCTTCTAAGTGGAGATTCAGCTTTCGATCGTGCAGGTGGTAGGTGGAACGCAGTCTTCTCCTGACTCTCAACAGCACGTTGGCATCCACACTGGAATTTTAGTTGGACTGGGGAATGAAATGACATTCATAATCATCTATCTCTGCTTGCTGCACCTTGGTTCTCATCACGGAACAGTCTTAGTGTGGGAAAACTGGATTTCTTTAGATTAATTAAGTTGACACATGCTGTGCAAGAGCCTAACTCACTCCAATCCGTGCATTCAGTCTGTCAGTGCAGACATGAGATAGTTAGAAGTAAAAAAACCCAATACCCCCGAGGTGTGAATGCTGGGTACTAAGCACCACCCATTGCATCCTGTGCACCTGTTCCCACCACTCTGCATTGCTTATTAAAATAGAGGAAACCAGTGACTGCAGAGATTTACAGCACTGCAGGGCCTGCCCTGTGAGAGTCTAAAGAATAAAAGCAGCATGGAATTTGCCTTTTTAAGCACTGTTTCCAAGTGCAGCAGGAATTTATAGTTTACCCCCTGCAAAATGAGATTCACAAATGATTCTGCAACAACACAGGGAAGAAGCATTGAAAATCAGTATACAAACAGGAGTTGGCATAAGAAGGAGCATATCTGATCCTTTGCGATGTTATTAAGGAGCCTATATAAGGTCCTCAATTGAAAAGTCAAAGCCACGGCGAATTTCTTCTCCTCTGCTACTGCGAAAAGTAATAAACACATGGCCCAGTGCCAGCCTGTAGTCCTGTCCTGGGCAACACTCCCTGTCTCTGCAGAAGTTCTGCCTGAGGCGCAGTGCTGTAAGGACCTTATGCACCTTGAATGGCTACCATACCTGCCACCTTGGAGTTGTACGCGACTCCCACGCCGCAGATGTTGTTGTTGGCAGCTGCAGACACCTCTCCTGCACACCTCGTCCCATGGCTGCAAAAGAGAAGACAGAGATACCATATGAACCTCACCTAATGCATGTCCTGAACTGAGCTGGATCACCACGATCTTGGTTTTGCGTCACAATCGGCTTCCAGCACTGCCAAGGAAACCAGTTCCAAGGGAAACTGTTGGCTGCAGTACTCGGATATGTGGATGAGCAGGAGATAATCAACTTCCCCTCTGCGGTATGAGCGATGCTTGCTCTGAGGGTAACATGCATACTTATGCTTCATTTAGTCCTATAGTTATCCAGACCTTTTCTTTTTAACTCTGTCAAACAGGTTCTGCCTTGTTAACAACTATTAGTCAGTAGAAGCAGGCCCTTGACAGAACAGTGTAAAAATAACATCAATATTAATTCCTTCATTTTTGTGACTTGACAGTGTGACACCCACTTTTTTGAACCCCACAGAACAAAGTCTGATTGCCTTTTTGCTATTCAAACACGTAGCAGGAGCATACCCCTGTCCACAAGAGAAATGCTATGGTAAGAGGTGGGGTGGCAGAAGGGAGCAGAGCGGTGGGCTGGCTTGCCAGACCCACGGTATATGCGTTCCTGTCCTCCAGTGCCTCATTCCCAGGAGAATTCCCAGGTGCTCCAGCTGTCAGCTCACAGAGCTACAGCTTTCTACTCAGACGGGACATGCCTCTGCTCTGACACGGAGGTCCAAGTTCGGGCTCACACATGGCATCTCACAAACACCTGGCATCTCTGAATTGCTTTACAGTCCTGCAGGAAGGCAGATCACATTTTCCTTTCTCCTAATTCATCACAGAAATTAAAACACAGAGAACGTAAGTATGGACAGTATAATCTAGTTTTAAAAAATACCACAGCAGCAGAGAAACTAGTAAAACCCATACTGCTGTCAAGTTTAAGCTTAAGATGTTGAATCAATATCCTACTGCTCACATCAATCCACTCTGTGTATTAAAACTGGAACTGCTCCTATAGCATGCTAAGAATTCAGGCAATTAGCAGTGCTGTATTATAATATAAAGGCTATGCAGAATACCAAATGAAGCATCCCAGAAGGGATGTTTTGTTTTAATCATCTTTTTTCTCTCTCTCCCTTTAAGCATCTCTGGCAAAGGTGAGTGTAACATTAATAAGGGAGTGAGAAGCAACACATTATTTTTCCTGCTGTACCTTGGAAGTACCCGGATATTTTTAAAGGCAGCTCCATGAAAAAAAATGTCTGGCCTCAAATGTACACAGTGTCTTGATCATGAAAGGGTGAAGAACTCATGCAAGTTCCTTTTATAAAGGGGGCAGAGAGGAAAGCAATGCAGATTTCTTATTCAGCTGCTGGAGAAATTTCTTTCAGCAATCAAGCAGGTTTTCCCTCATGCCCTTGTTCAAGCAACTGTGAAAAAAATAGACTGTTGCCAGGCATTCATTATCTGCTCACCTGTGGGCTAGCTACAAGCCACAGAGCAGAATAAATGGCTTTGTTAAAAAATTGAAAAAAAATCTTGATTGATGCTGGGGTGCAAAAAATCAGTGACGCTGCCAGGTGAGCTCTTTCTCTCATAGAGGGAAAAACTGCATTAGGACCTTCCTGGTGAACAGGTTTTAGCAGAAGGTCGGCTCCCCCACCTCACCTGCCCACTGGCCCTCAGGAGGGAGACTGCAGGCAGACCTGTTCCAGCAGCTCTACATCTAGATACTGTGCTGCCGACTGGAGAAAATAAATCACATGTGAGTTAGTGGAAATGCATTTGGTCGAATTATTAATGGCAAACAGCAGACTTTTCCAATTTAGCCCTATTTGCTGTTCATGTGTCACCGATAAAAACATTGTAGTTTCTATGAAGTGACCCGTGTCATAGCACAAATCACAGCTTTTCTCTCTAACGTTCACCTCTTCGCTATTATTTCAATGCTTAAAACAAGGGGATAGAAAATAATTATTTTAACCTATGAACAAGTTACTTCAGAGGTAAACCATATAGTAGCGAGCAGGACAAGTTTTCTATAAACATTATATAAATACAAACATTTCACATGAACATTTGTGAAAACCTAAGGTGGGAGAGAAAGGGTAACTCAATTGAAAGTCAGTTTGCCTTCAGGTGTTTTAAATAACATATCTGTACTAGTTAAAAAAATGTCACTTTGCTCTGTCTTTGAAAACTATTTCTATTTCTAAAACCCACTGCCAATGTGACTGTGCACGTCTTTTTATTGACACATTTTTTAAAAGTGTCAGAGGTCGCACGGGTTTTCACTGAGGTTCCTTTTCATCTGCTTTGAAATGCGTCTGCAGAGAGCAAAGGACAGGATCCGTCCTTCCCAACTTCAGCTGTCAGCAGGGGAGGGCTGTACAGAGCTCAGTCTCAGTCACTGGACTGATGTGCCTGTCTTGACCACTTTAGTTGCTTGCACTGGGCAGCAGTGAAATATGCAAAGCTCAAACGGACACTTTTGTGGAGTAAAAGCCATCCCCTTTTTACTCACATCCATTGTCAGCTCCTGAGCATTTGGGTCTTTGTATAAGGGAAAGCGTTCCCCTGTTTTGGGGAAGGTGTCGCTACGCCTCCGCCCAAATACACGAAGAACCAGCACTAGTGCTGTGGCTCCTCCTTGACACTTACCTTGTAACACTGCAGGTAGAAAGAGCTGCTAAATCTGTTTATACACATTCTCAATGATTATGTTGTTTCCATTGTATTGATTGAAAAATTAGGAGGATGGGAGCAGGTGTTTACCCTGTTAATGAGCACTGTCTGGAAGCCAAGGGGCATTCTTTCCTTGGCTGAATAGTATTTTGTTTGGATCTATAATGAGTAAGGAACATTTTTACCCCTGAAGAATATGGGTTTCCATGATAGTGAATAATTTTTGCCCAGCTAACTCTTATCTGCGTGAGAGGATATACAGAATACAAAGGCTACAGGAGTGAAAAAAAAATACTGGTTATTTATATCATGGCAGAAATTTGTAATCTGCACGCTCTGAGATGGGGAACCCTGAGTTGTGCCTTCTGCCTGCTCACAACAAGAAACCAGAGGGCTGTGCAGAAAGGCCAAGCTATCTCTGACTCCTGTGGGTACCTCTGTACTATACAGCATAGTACACACCAAGATGCTGAATGTGGTTCAGGAGAGTGGGTGTAAAACAGAATCACAGAATCACAGAATCGACTGGGTTGGAAAAGACCTCAGAGATCATCGAGTCCAACCCTTGGTCCAACTCTAGTCCGTTTACTAGATCATGGCACTAAGTGCCATGTCCAATCTCAGTTTAAAAACCTCCAGGGACGGCGAGTCCAGCACCTCCCTGGGCAGCCATTCCAATGCCTGATCACTCTCTCTGTAAAGAATTTCTTTCTAATATCCAGCCTAAATTTCCCCTGGTAGAGTTTAAGCCCATGCCCCCTTGTCCTATTGCTAACTGCCTGGGAGAAGAGACCAATCCCCACCTGGCTATAACTTCCCTTCAGGTAGTTCTAGAGAGTGATGAGGTCACCTCTAAGCCTCCTCTTCTCCAGACTAAACAACCCCAGCTCCCTCAGCCTCTCCCCATAGGTCTTAAAACATCACAGGCAGTTCCCAAAGTGGCTCCTGAAAGCCACTGAGTGCTATGGAGCTACCTCTGCTTTTGGAAACACGGCTTGGCTGAGTTTCCTTCACCGCTCCCACTGCTCCTCAAGCTCAAACACAGCTCTGCCCCACATTGTACCCACTGTCCCCTGAAGTGGTTTGGTCCCCAAGCTGTGAGACTGAACACCGTCAGTATGGAAGCAGAGGAATAAATCCCTTGGCTGCCCTGTCACCTCTGTGCCTGTAACATCAGCCGAACTGCCCAACTGCAGTTCCCAACCCAAGCAACCACACTCTCTCTTTCCAAAACTCACCCGAAGGCCAGTGGCTGTTTGATGGAAAGGGCAAAGTGCTTCCAGCAGCCTTAAAAGCACAAAGCGGAAGGGGAATCTGTGCTTCTAAGCAGAGCAGCTGCGATTAATGAAATACTCCATGCAAAAACCTCTCCTGATTTTTCTTAAAGTCTAATGACACTTCACACATGCAGCTGGCAGCTCACAAAAGCTCCTTGGTTCATCTCTTTAAAAAACAGTCCTCTGCTTCTTGTTGCACAAATCACTTCAATTGCTCACACAGAAATGTATTCTTTATAGAAAAGGGATATTACGCTATCCTGTTTTGAGTCTGATCCTTCTGCATGCATAAAATTAAATGGGAGATACATCACTGACTGCAAACGGGGCAAAACGGAGCCTTTATTGCAGGTTTCTCTGAATGGCTTTTCTGTGTAACTGTTCCCTATTCAGACACACCTTTGCAGCTACACATATGGACAGAGAGACTGTCATAAGCAGACAGTTGTAACCTACCAGTAATAATAATCCAGGAGTCAGAAATTATGGCAAAGGCTTATATACGAGAACAACAGCTTGATTAAGAGTATATCCAAGAAATATGCAGAGAAAAACACAGTCAAAACTACTTCTGAACAGCTGGGTATGGTGTGTTGGTTTGCATCTGAGCCTGGAGAAAACATGAAATCTTGCACCTGAAAGCCTTCTGGAGTTGTGCAGGCGGGAAAGGGATGCTTTACTGAAGGTGTTGTTCCCATTATTTACCTTGCAAGGCAGAAAATTCCCTGTCTCACCAAAGAGACCTCAAGGTTCATCAAAAAGAATGCTACACTTTCTACATATCATTTTTTTCTGGAAAAAATAAAGACAGAAATCACCAAAGGAATTTCTGCATTGCTTTTCTCTTCCTGACTTGCTGAGCTGAGCTCCCCATCCCCTCAAGAAAAGAAACAGAGGAAAGTGTTGCAGTTCTCTGAAAACCGGAATCATGTTGTTCTCAAAAATTACAGATCGGCCACAGATGACCATGCTGCTCACCCTCGATTCCTCACCTGGGTGCCTGAAGTTGGAGACCAGAACTCTTGCCCAATCCAGGATGCTTGAGGCCCGTTTTAAGAGACTTTAGAGGTAACTCTGCCTCCAGGGCCACCTTGCAGAAGACGTGAGGACTACAAATTCTGCCCCACTATAAAATACTTAATAGCAGCATAATCAGTGTTAATGGGGCTTGGCAGAACACACTTAGTTTTATGAAGTTCCACACTGAAAATGGCACAAGCTACCATTAGCCACTAAAGCTAAATTTAATTTTCCTCCGTGCTGCCCCAAAGCTAAGTGATATCTTTCTCCTACAAAGATCCTTTGCATAAATAAAGTGAGAAAGGCAGCAGACCTTCACAAATTAGAGCCCTAGACTTTCTCCAACTTTCCATTCACTAATTGGATTCATCCTAATTTAAAAGTGTCCGATGTCCTTCTCTGAAATGAAGGAGAAATCTCATTGCCATCCTGCTTTGGCTGAAAAATAGCAGGACTACAAAGGAGGACATCACAGCTCCCAAATCTGTTTGATCCATTCCGGGAAGCTTGTGCCTGAGGTAGAAGCACAGCTGCTCCACTACTTTGTTGTGTCACTCTGACAGAACTAAAACTGATTTCTTTAGAAACAAAAACAAAAAACCCCATATGAAACTCAGAGGCCATCCACACCAGCCATACTAAGTTAGAGATGAAAACCACATCAAATAGGCCTGAAATACCTTTTGATAAGCGCTAAGACTGACCCCTGAAACCTTTAGAATTTTTCAAATCCTCAGGGGTGCTGCTACGCAAATGCTGGCAACTGCCATTATATTTGCATCTAGAAGACTTCTGGAAATTTCATTAAAAATATCCTGAAACAATTTTTACAAATGCAGAGACCATGAGCAGTGTGCCGCAGAGCCAGAGATGCTGGATGCTGAGATCACCAGGTAATAAACACACCTACGCGTGTGCCTTGCACTCTGCTCCCTTGATGCTGTTAAACCTTCCCAGGAGCAGTTAGCCTGACAGAAGAGGCTTTTTCATGGGACAGGTGTAGAATCCAGGGCATGGAGTTTTATTAAAAACTGTTGACGCACATGTCTGTTCCATTCTGACCAAAAACGAGCTTTGAGAAAAAAATCTGAAGACTTTCCCTTTGGGCCATTCTTATTTACACTATACCTTGAGGACTAGACCTTCTCCTGCTGGTAACTCTTCAGAACATACTAAAGGAGTGAGTCTTGGGCAATCATGGTCTGTTCAGGAGAAGTAACACAAGCAGCACAGCTGCGCTGTTCATTTCAGGTTTATGAACACAACAGAACAGGTTCCCAGTCCGTGTACGTGGTCTTTAATTCCTGCAGCAGCTAGAAATATCTCAGAATCAGGCCCGAAATGCTACTACTGTACACCATTCTTAAGGTGAAAAGACAGATTATAACATTTAATTGTTTTTAAACTGGTCATTCTACACCCTGCTGCTTTTCTGCCTTCTTAGTCTACAACTGGATGAAAAGACCTTTTCCTGTCTTGAGCTTACTCCCTCTAACATTACCTGGCCGTCAATACTGCTTCAGACACAGCAGATGGGAAACCAGTCTATACAGATTTACTGTAATGTCATAGGATACTGACTGAAAAAGGTATGTGGCCATCACCCGTTCAAACAACCTACATATAGACTCCTCTGAAGCAGCAACTCCATTTATAGACTATAAAATAGCCATCCAGTGCTAATTAGAGGTTACCTAAAAAAAAAAGTCAACAGTAACCTCTAATTTTCAAGCAGTAGTGTGACTGCATCTTCTCTTCTGGCAATGATTTAATTTAGGAGGAAACAGGCATTCCAGAAATACCAGCACGTACTTGTAATTTCTTAAGCAAAGCAAAGTGAAGAGCAGGCTGATCAAAATCCATTTACCTGTTAAACCAGTCATCTGTATAGCGAGGGTAGGGGTAGGGATCGTTACTGCTGAAGTCGTAGCTGGCTTTGGCATTCTGCAAAACACAAAGAAGTTCAGTAAGTCAGCAGAAAAACAGATGTGCAGGGCAAAGTGGAACACAAATGGAACGGGGAGCTGAGAATCGTTAGCAAACTTCATCCTCTTCGTTCTGCAAGATGTATCTGGATGCAAACCGGTCCCTCTTGTGCTGTGCAATTTCCCACACCAGCAAACCTGGGGAAAGATGCTTTCTAGAGGGCAAAGTCTCCTGCACATCCTTAGTATTTCTAAACACTGTGGGTAATTGTGAGGTGGTGAGAGCTCAGGTTATTACTGAGGAACTCTTCACCAACACTTACAAAGAGCATTTATGTGTTATGCTAATTGGTGTGGCAGGACAAAGGTTAAATCCTCTTTTCCAAACAGTGGTGGAAGTGACCAGACACTTGAGACTTGCATCTTATAATTACTCTTGAAAAACTCATTTGTGGTACTACAACAAACAGACTTCTAAAAGCATTTCAATGCCTAAGAATGTAAACTACTCTAAATTCAAATGTGAAAACTGCATTAAAGGTCAGTACATATGCCTGGAAATCCCTTTGCATAATTTCTTGGTCCTTTAGTTGTCAAACAGCTTCACAAATGCAGCTTTCAGGCACTTTTGAAAATGTTATCCCACGTCTCTGCTTTTCATATAAATCTAAATCATTCCTGATTTTGCCCGATCAGCAGAGTTAAGGACACTCAGCAACTTTTTGATGCTCTATCTGAGAAGCAACTGGAAAGTTTCAGAAGTCAAGTGCCATCTACTTTCTTCTCAATTAAAAAATAAAGGGTGACTGAAAATTGAGCTTTTAAATATATTTAAAGCTTCCTCTCAAGTGTACGTTCACAGAAATTATATTTTAATAAACACCATACTCAAGGAATAGAATTATGTTAATTCTTAATTAATGTGTGCTTGTATTCTTTTTTTTTAGATTTGGCTAAGCATGCTATTGAAGATAATTTGAGAGTCGTGTATGAATAGCTTTGCTCCTAAAAACATCTCCCTTCAGCAAATTCTCAGTTCCTGGGTTACAGGAACAAACAGTCCATTGGTAGCACCAAAGCCTTCAGGTTTTGCATTCAAAAACCCTAACTCTCAAAAACTCTCGTGCCAGAACAAAACAGGGACGACATTGTCCCTGAACCTTGAAGGGTAAAACTAAGTATCTTTCAAGCTACTGCACAGCAATTTTTGGGTGTTCAGAAAGCCTGGGTGTTTATATTCAGCAGGGATGATAAATATTTTGCAGCATTTGAATGGAGCAGAGATTTGTAGAATGTCTATCACACGGCTTGATGCTGTTCTCCAGCTCAGACACAGCTGAATCCCTCTGTATCTTTATTGATCCCTCCATATCTCTAAACTAAGATTTTCAGCCTGAAGGTGCCTTCCAATAATATCAGCTGTAGCCACAAATTCTCTGTGCTTTAAGTCTCTGCACCCAGGTGTATGTTTAATTTATCTCTTTTAATTACCGCAACTGCTTATACAGCACTTTGGATTGCATAATTTCTATGAGCTAAGAGTAAACAGAACATAACTTTTCAGCCAGGGAAAGAAGGAGAATTTGACAGTAGTTTGTAAATCATGAATAGCACAGAGAAGGTGGTCAGGCAGTTATTATTTACTACTTCTCATAATATAAGAACTAGTGGGAATCCATCGAAATTACTAGCAGCAGAAAACAAGAAGTACTTTTCTCCAGAACACATAATGAGTTACAAAATTCATTGCCTCCCAGCAATATAGAAGTTAAAAGCCTAAATGCAATCAAAAAGTGGTTAGACAAATTAACAGAAGATAAATCTGAAAGGGTATAAGGTGCTGTGCCTTCCTCTTGTTTATCAGCAGTCACCATCCACACAGAATTACTTATAAAGAATGTCTATTATATAATAAAAATTGTTGGTTTGCTATCAGAGAAAGAAACTGTTTTGTACTTTAAGGCATGTCTCTATTTTTGCCTCCTAGCATCCTGTACCTCTTCCCAAATAAGATGCTAAGAGAAAAGTACTGGATCAGATGATGACATTCTTTAAATCATTTATTAACTAATAGCTTGCATACCACGTACGAATGGATTACTTCTGCCTGTGTATAAAACAATGCTTTCCTTAAAAATAAGCTTAGACTGGCATTTTCCAAAGAATTGCCCTGTGCTTTCTAAAATACAGGCAATAAAATCTTCTTTGTAAAACATTCATTCTGTGAAATATGACAATAACAATAAATCAGTTGTCCCTTGTGTTGCTCAGATCTGTAATAAAATTATGTACCTTGAATAATGCAGCAAGCCCATAAATTTTTATATAGCTTTACAAGCCTCTGAAGAATAATTCACATACTCTTTTCCTCCCTAACACAAGAAATGTGCCTGTACTTCCACGCTAGTCCAGCAGACAACCAATTAAAGACACACGTCCCACTAGTCACAGGCTGATTCTTCATGATGTTAAAGCACCGATGAATTTACCCCAAAGATTTGTATCTTTTAAAAGAAGAGAAACATTTTTAACACGTGGTATCTGGTCTTATCCTCTTCAGGCAACAGCAAATCCTTAGAGATCTGAGGCAGAAAGATACCTTTTGCTTGTTTGATTTCTTTACTGATCCAAAGAATGAGCAAACCCCTGGGCTCATATTACAACATATAACATCTCGGAGAAACTGTACTAAAATAACACCGACCGTCATGTGGTGGAGAAATGAAATTCCGCTTTGTACACACAAGCTTAAGAAAATGGAATATGCTCACCAGGAGGCAAAGAAGGAGGCAACGTGATATTTTGTCTAGGAGGGATGCTATAAGGCTTAAAGGTCATTAATGAAAAACAGAGGCACTGTTTTTAAGTCAGCAGTCATACAGTAAGCCATCTCCTCCACCATGGGAAGCATGCTGCTCTATTTTGTTTTGGTTTGTGTTTTCTTTTCTTTTCTTTTCTTTTTTTTTTAAATGGAAATGAAGAAAAAACTGCAACTTCTCAAATAGTTCTGCCTCTACATGAACTAATTTACACATTCTGTTTTACTATCCAGCAAATTCAGAGCTGCATTCAAGACCCTGTCGACACCACGCATATATCCACAAAGTCATGGGCTGTGTTCAAAAATATTAACCTTAAAGAGCAAATTCACTGCCGGTGAATATTGTCGTCTCCCTCCAGAAACATGAGTCTCTCACCCAGTTCTTGCAGGTACATCACAAAAGTAAAAATACTCAGCCAGACAACACCAGACAGATCTTGAATAATGAATAAGACAGCAGCACACTTTTCTGCCATCCTTCTCTTGAAAACAGTCACCAAATAACACATCAGAGCATCATTTGTAACAGATGGAGTAAGGAAGTCTCCTGGGTCCTGAATAATACCTGAGGTGCACATAAGCCCTCCCAGTATTCTGCTTTCAGTTGTTTATTATACCAGCGGCCCTGCTTGGCCACAGAACAAGCAAGGACAGAGCACACCGGAACGGTGACTTCTTTTTGTGGGTATCACTGAAAAACCTCGTACTTCAATTTCCTTAACACTCAACATGCACCTGGGATTAGGTCAAAAGAAAAACCAGTGAAGTTATAGCCGAAAGAGGATAAACTGACTACAACCAACAGGTGACTACAGCTTAATTTTTACCAGTAAAATTATTTGAGGTAACAAGTGGTAACGATTCTAATAATCCAGCTATTAGAATTTATCGGAAGACACATTCACTGTCTCACTTCTGATGCAGCTGCTTATTTTGCAAAGCTGAAACCTTTTCCTACTGCTTAGGTTTAAACACATACAAACAAACAAAAAGTGCAGCCTAAAAAGACATGAGGTCTCCTGTTAACATTTATATTTATCTTCATTAAGGCAGCATTATTTTTAAAGTAACAGTTACGAAGAAAAATTGCATCACTGTGATCATCTTACATTGTGTTCTTTTTGTACATTAGACAGATTTCCTTTGTCAAGTAACTGATTATCTTCTCTACATAAGACTTGGTGCTACAACATCACACAACCTCTTATTTTACTTTTTCTCCTCTAATTTCTTTCCTATCTCCCTTGCAGACAAAACCAGAAAGGCGACATGAGTTACATGACTTCAGCATCTCCAAAAGGGAGGCTGCAGGGAAACAAACTATTTCACAGGGGGATAATGCACCTGGCTGCACAGCAGTGATGTTACCAGCGAGGTACATCTAAGTACTAACTTTTTCAAGCCTCAAAGAACAGAAGAAATTATCAATTCTGTTCTTAGACACCAAGACCATTGAACGTTTTCCCAGTAAACAAAATGAAAGTCCAGACGCATCCAGCTAAATGCCATCTAACGCACTGTGGCCGTTCGCTAATGCTTGGATCAGAGGTACATAGTCAAACAGGACAAAAAAAGAAGCAAAAAGACTAAAAGAAAATATAGGCTGGGCAGAATTTTTAAGAAATGGATAATTGCTTTTTTCCTAATAAGCTTTATAAATAAAACGAGCACATTGAAATATCCTCCATTTCTTCTTCCCTGCATCTTCACCTGATACTAGAAAACACATAGGAAATTGAGGCAGGCATGTGATTTTATTAAAAAGCAAGCAGCCAAATGAACTTGTGCTTATAACAATTCACCTCTTGGCATTCTTAGTCTGCTCCGCAATTTCCAGGTTGATGTGGAGGAAACCTGAAGCACGTCACCAGTTGTTAATTACTTAAGAGTCAGAGCTCTGAAGGCAAAAGCAAGTTAACCTACAAGAAAAGAAAACCTATTTGTGCACTGCCAAACACTCCTCAGTTTTCAGAGGGAGTGCACAAGAATCTTCAAGCTGTACCTGCAACATACTGAGGAGGTACTGAATGTCCACAGCGTGGCACGTTATTAAGACCATTAATTTCATAAAATAAAATAAGTAACTAGCTACTGATAAAGATTTTAATGGCAAGTAGCCAATTTAAAGCTTTAAAGCTTCAGACTATGGAATGAACTCCTTGATTTCTTTAAATGGGGGGGGAGAGGGAGGGAAAGAAAAAAACCTGGCATTTGAGTGGCTAGAGATATATGAGCCATTGGATTATTTTATCTTAATGGCAAATACAAAGAGTGCAATGTCTTTTTACTGAAATTGAATTTTACTGAAAAATACTGTGAACACACACCTCATCTAGCTTTAGTGTTCCATTTTATTAAAGACCTGGCCCGCATTCTCTTTCCAACACATGGATTTTTTTCCCCCTTCAGATACTTTGGTTATATATTAGTGTGACCTTCTGAAGTTGAGAGAGTAATAGAGGTATGAAGCTGGCAGCAGAGCAATGAGATCCAGGTCCATTATTCTTAGTTATGTTCCTGTAAGAAATAACTGAGAAGTTTATCAGTACATCAAACACATGTTGAGTGCTGAGCTGCAGCAAAGGTTGTGTTTGCAGAGCTTTGATGGCAGGCAGCACTTAAGAGCCTCTTGGCGGGATGAGCTTTAAGAGAAGGGGAGCCCTCGTTCCTCCCAAAGCCCACCAAAATCTGCCACGAGATCTCCCACCAAATACGATAGGCAGGATTCAGTATAAAGGTCTCTTTCTTACACATCATGGCATGGATAAAAGACAATTTTGGCCATCAGTGGAAGGAAACCTACACCTCAGAGTTTGCAGTATAAACTCAGCAGTCATTTAAACCCAGTTGTTTAGCATGACATGAGCAAGAAAGACACTGAGGTGCTGAGGAGAGTTCAGAGGAAGGTGATGAAGCTGGTGAGGGGTTTGGAGCACAAGTGTGATGAGGAGCAGCTGAGGGACCTGGGGCTGTTCAGCCTGGAGAACAGGAGGCTGAGGGGAGACTTTTTTGCTGTCTACAACTACCTGAAAGGAGGTTGTAGCATGGAGGGGCTTGGTCTCTTCTCCCAAGTAGCAAGGGAGAAGACAAGAGAAAATGGCTTCAAGTTGCACCAGGGGAGGTTCTGATTGGATATTAGGAAACACTTCTTCATGGAAAGGGTTGTCAGGCATTGGAAAAGGCTGCCCAGGGAAGTGGTGAAGTCACCATCCCTGGAGGTGTTAAAAAAGGTGTATAGACGAGTCTCTTACGGACATGGTTTAGTGCCAGAGTCAGGTTATGGTTGGACTCGATGATTTTGAGGGTCTCTTCCAACCGAAATGATTCTATGACATGGTCTGGGTGAAGAGTGGCCACCTGAGCTGGGAGAGCAAACACTTCCCCGCTGCTGTGAGTGCTCTGCAGGCACCAACACCCACATCGGTCTCTGCAACCGCAAAGGCATCACAGTCAGAGTCACTAAAAGTGGATCAATGATCAGCAGTGCTTACAGCAAAGTGCAGGGATACTGAGCACACGGTTATAATGGTGCTCATAAAACAAACTTGGCAGAATATTAAGGATGATGACCACTTGAACAGGTTAAATCAATCCTGTTGTTACAAAACAGGTAAATGGCAGCCTTGCAAAGAGGGAAATCAAAGTGAATTAGATGGTTTGGGAGCTGGCTACAACAGACAGACCTGGTCTGTGGTGGTTATGGAGAGGGGAGGACAGGGAGAGCTGTTCTAGTGATACAGAGGAACTGAAAGCAAGAACAGACGAGACAGAAAAGCGGTTGGGTATTTTCCTTCTTCTGAAAGGTTTCTCAGCTGACAAGAGAACATTAACAACTGCTAAACATGCGTTTCACCTAAGTTGCACAAATATGGAAGATGATGAATGGACACATGAAAGTGATACTGTAGGTGAATCAAAAGGAGGTGAACATTGCAGAGAAGAGAGTCAAAAAACATAATGCCATCTATTATCTACATTTCTTTTGTCACAAAAAGCAAACACAGGTTGATTTACAGGCCTCAGAGTTAAAAGATCTTGAAGATCTATGCTCTTTTATTCCAGTCGCATGCTGACCTCATTAGCATAGTGTGAGAGCATCCCAGAGGAGTATTAACAATGTGACTAATATATGTCAAGACATGCTGTGTTCTCAGGGATTTTAATGGACCAATTTATGTGCTTTTGCATTAATTAAAAAGTTTGCATCACTTACTCCATCTGGAATCAGCAAAAACAATGGACAACTAAACCCAAAATTTCAGGGAGAGAAAGTGGGACCTTCAGAACAGACATTCTCATGTAAACCCACACATCCTATATTTTGCAGCTGTTTATGATTTTAAATAGCACATGATCATTCCATGTTCTTCTCTTAAAGATTAGTATCTTTGATCACAGCTCATATTTTCACAGCAATTTACTGGATACGTAAATTTAAGAAATGTCCTAGACATCTTGAGCTGACAGAAAGATTCACCATTCCCTCCATCAGACATGGTATCGCTGTTCACTAATTCTGCAGCTGAGTTAAGCACCACTGAAATAAAGTGATTCAGTTTCCCACAAGGATTCTAAAGAACATGTGCTAGCATTGAAATTATTAACTCCCTGAACATGGCGCATCCTTTGTGCTCTTCTTGGTACGTATTCGAAGAGAGAATCACCTCCTTTCATAAAATCCAGACCACAACCTGTCTGCAGAACATTTCCAACAATCCCCAATCTACTTCAAGGCTTATGATTAAGGACGGCACAGGGAACGTGTGACTGAGGTATTCGCTACCGTATCTATTTAACTTTCACCAAACAGCTCCACAACACTGGAAGTGGCCAAAGTTTCATCAAATACAAGTTCCTCTCTACAGTAAAACATGTAACCAACATGGTTCTGTGATTCCATGTTATCCCAGGCAGTCATGTTTCCACAGCTCATTTGCTCAGTTGAAGCTATGAAGCCTATACCTGTTAATGTGGTGATTAAAATAAAAGGAATACACAGTAGAACAAACATTATAAACCTGTTATTTATATGATCTGCCAAATTTCTCATTGCTCTGAACTTAATGGTAAAAATACCAGTGATTTCAATGAGCCCAACATTTTATTAGACATTGTGCACTGCTATTCAGTTCCCCTGTAAAAGATGTTCATTATGCTTATTGCTTCTGTTGGGAACGCAACAGAAATGAAGACCATTATATTTAAATCAAAGCAATCTGAAATAGGGCAGGCGTTTAAAAATACCTTAACCACCTACATAGCTACTGAGAAGTAAAATATTAATATGAAGAATACAGATGCATACAACTAAAATCAAACCATGCAAAGTAAACACCCATGTGAAGATGAAATGCGAGGACAGAAAAAACGGAATTAACTTCAAATGAACCAAATTAATTTACAGGCATAGTGAAGGAGAGGTGTTTAAAGCACTGGAGATCATTTGCATCTTTACCTACTGTATTTATGCTATTATGGTTTTGCAGAAGAAAGCGAACTCCTTGTGCCTCCCTGCTCTCCTCTTCTGCAAGTCTAGCTTATTCAAAGGCTTGGCTGAAACTCCTTTTAAAACCAGTTGCATACTCACTAGTTAACAGTGGGTTTGAGACTCTCCTTGCCAAAATCATTGGCAGGACTGAAAGTATCTCCCTAACACCTGTCAAATTTTGATGAGGCTTTGTGAGGGACTAATGTTCCCCACACGCACCATCTAATTCAGGCTTCCCTGGGGACACCCTGGGTAGCCAAAATGTAACTACAGCATGTATTTCATAGTTAACTTCCATTTCAATGCTGATGGATATTCAGGGACGTCAACACTGCTTAGTGTCTTAAACAGCACGAGGAGTTAAAATAACTCATCTTTGAAAAACAGAAAAAATAAATAATCTTCCAAATAGAAAAATACTCAAAAATGATTTTGCCTTTTACAATCCAAAATGTGGCATTTTGGCTTTTAGGAAACAGAAGCTCTTTATTTGATTTTGTTGAAACTGGCTTTAAAATTAGATGGTGTGCTGCCTCCAGGGGACCGAGTATCTGACCCTGCTCTCCCAAGTGGACCATGCACCAGAGTGGGATTTTGTTGCTGCTATTTTAATTCAGTGTGTTCTAGAAGCCAAATATTTAAAATGAGGTTGAACTGATCAAAAATAAAAATATTTTGCTTTTATCTTCCCATAGACACTTTGATTTTCTAAAACACTCATATTTTCTAGCAAAATATTGTTCTAATGGAAGATTTCTGGCCAATTCCAAAAGCTAATTGGTCTGCAGGAAGGGAGGTAATAAAACACCAATACAAAGCAATACCAGATCCCTTCTAATAACGTTTCTCGACTTTTCTTGTCCAAATAGAAGAAGAAAATATTTCCAAAAACTCACTTGGAGATGCCCTGGGGAGAGGCACAAGCCAATTTCCAATGCACCATGTAGAACTGATGCAGATACGTCCTTATCTGCTCTCTTCCACCCCGTGCATTTCTCATTTCAACAATCTTAATTTACTTTCCACGGATGATGCCTTAAGTGAAAATTAATACCACCGCTTAATGATTAAAGCGATTAGCCACCTTGCACTTTCTCAGTGTGCAGCTGATTAATTAAGTACATTGATTATAGAGAAAAATAAATGCTGTGGACAACGTGTGGTCTTAAGCTTGCACAGCAAGTGTCTTTGGCACTATCTCACGTTGTTTGCACATCAGGAGTGCATTTAACTCGAAGATTTTTCCTTTCAGGTGGGTCTAATGTAGAATAAAGCTGGCAACCTTTTGCAGCATTCATTGCTCTGAAAACAATCTCAGGCAAATGTAACTACAATACGTATCTTTCTGATTCTAAAGGAACTGTACTCTGAGGATATTTTATAGCCAGTATAAATCAGTGCATCCCCCTGAAGAGGCCAATACCAGTGTCAGCTCCAGCTGTATAGATGGTGCTGAGCAGCAAGGCCCAGAACTTGCTGAGCATTCAGGGCCCAGATCTCTCATAATAGGTTTAACAAAGCAGTTATCATCCTTCAGTGGGAGAAATACAGTGTTCATGTGCAAACACAGCTCTGTATGTGAGACAAATCACATCTGCTTAAGGTAATCATACCTCCTTCACTAGTTGCAGCCTTCTTTGAAAGAAAAAGCCTCTTCCTACACACTTGGGCCACCTGAAGTGATCCAGAGGAGAAACAGCCTTCAAATTCTTTTTGTTTTTCCATCTCTTTAATTGAGTTGAAAGCTAGAAAGCTGTGATAACACCTATGATTACAAAACATGTCCTTTACATAGCACCATGGCCTCTCTCTCCTGTTAGCAGTGCTCATATTAAGTCACTATAAGGCAGAGGAGCTATACAATAATCTGATCTAAACTGGAGCACACGAGCTCCCCTGCAACAAGTACATGCAAAACCAGTTACTGGCAGGAGCAGGGGAGGAGGAGAAGACTGTTTGCAGGATCCCAATATGTTTTATAAGATGTGAAGCATTTTCTGTATGGTGAAGCCAGCGCAGCCCTCCAAGTACAGAGAGAACCTCATTTGCCTGGTTAATCTTATCAGAGACGGCATCATCTCTTTTTCAGCCTTTCCTATGTTCAGAGAAAAAAACAGATTGCATATAACAGAGAGATGAGCCCAGAAGCTGATCCTGCACAGAATGACAGAAAAAAATAGCCAAGTCTCAGACAGATAACTTCATTCTCTTCCCAGTAACTTCTAATTTATGCCAGTGAAACTTCATTGTCTTGCATGTCTTGAATGATCATCTTCTAAATGCTAAAACCAGCCTCCTAGCTGCCAGAAGCCATCTGAGCAGCATAAACAGCCCAGGAGAAGGCCATCAGTTCCGGTTGCTAAGGCATCAGTCAGCCTGGCATTTAAACACCCAATCCATCCTTCTATCCTGGCAAAAAAGAGGTTTCATTTTGTCTCAACAATTTCTTGATGAAATTTCTGCCACAATCTACTTCAACAGCATCCATCAAACAGTGTGCTTACCAGATTTTCAGTGTTAGCAGAAGGATGTTTGTGAATTTATCCCAGGCTTTGGTTGATAATTTTTAATTGTTATGCTAGTGTTTATATTAGAAAACCTATTAGCAAAAAATCCAACACCAAAACAACCCCAAACCAAATAATCTAAAATCCAATTAGTGTGGAAACATCTGAATCAGTTTATTTCATCCCTTGTTTTTAATCTGTGTTATTTCAATATCGCAATTAAAAACAGGTACTAGCATCAATGGCCAGCACGCAGAGTTTGCCCACAAAATACTTTTGATGTTATAGCACTAAAGCTTTTATTGACATTCAATGTCTAGTGCATGTGCTCATTAACCCTTTGAAATGCAGTAGAAAATGGCAGTGTAGCTGTCGCAGTCTCCTCAAAAATCACGCCATCAGAACCAGATCTCATAAAGTGAGCTGAAATCATTTGCTGACGCCAGGCAAGGATGAGCCCGACTCTGTTATGGTTTAGCTTTACACTCCCTGTGGATCCCCTGGGCCGATATTAATGACAGTGCAAAGACCCTGGGAGCTTTTCAAGGTCTTCAGAGGGTTTCCAACCAATTTCTGTCTTGGAAGGGCCACCAGTTACAGCTGAACTCTATTTGACTTGGGCAATTACCTCAGCTGGGATTCTAGTGGGGCAGATCGTCAGGGTCAAAGTAGAGGGTGTTTCAAAAAGACAGACCCAATGTGAAATCACTATCCCTTTGAAACAGGGTCCACCCTTCTGAAACACCCTGGAGCATGGTTCAATAGATGTCAATGGAGCTCTGTCAACTTAAAAACCCTGCAGTTAAGCCCCAGTGATTTTAGTGGAGATACTGATGATTTATACTAATAAATCATTAAGATCAGGCTCTCCACCTTCAGAACAATTTTCAGGCCTTTTTGGTAGCATGGAAGGAGGCCAAGACATATTCAGAAATTCAGATTAATGAAGGAAACACAAACTTTATAAAAGGAAGAAGATCCTTTATGCTGTTGCTAAGCTTCACTGCACATGTTGCAGTGTATAATTTATTGCCTGTACTATTTCTTATTTCTTTTGTGGCTCTAAAGATTATTCAATGATGGTTTTGTTTCTCTAGCCAACAATGGAAATTGCAGTTTGTAACAGAAGTAGAACATTTCCCTGCTTCGCTGCTTATGTGATAAGATAATTATTCCAAAAATATGCTCCAGCAAGGCGGGTGGAGCTGTTATCACATTAACTGGTGACAAGTTACTAAAAGTTGTGAGGGAGAGACTGCTTCGTGTTTCAAGATGATGCCAAAACTTGAAAGAGAAGACAGGTAAGACTACATGCTGTTCACATTTGAATAAGAAATGACAGATGACAGAAAACTTCAATTAACACTAGGGTAACTCCAGAAAGTCTTCCCTCATTCCTTCCCTTCCATATGGGATTTTTGCTCAGCAAATCCTTCCTCGCATACAGCTCGACTGAGAGCTGCTAAGGACCTTGGAAGATGGAACATAAGGTTGTATCATAAAGACACATTACAGAGAAGAAAAGTTAGGGGAAGGACAGCAATGAAGTGCTGCTAGGAGGAATGCATGTTTGTTTGTGCACGTTACATCTGTGTAATTACACAAATTCCAAAATATTTTCTCATCTGAATATGTTACATTACTATCTATTAATATTACTAAAAAGTTCTGCATGGTTCTCATTGTACAGGTATCAGTACTTTGTAAAAAAGTTACCTATTCAGACAGTCCCCTCCAGTTTTCCTACATTAAGTGTTTGTCTTGTTCTTTCACCCTCCCCACCTTTCTGCTTCAGGCAGAGTTCAGACACTGAAACCAACAGTTTTTACTCCTGGCCCAAGTCTCTTGGTGGGATCCTGATTTTTCTCACTACTGCTAATCATGGGCAAACCCACTTACGTGAGATGATCAGCTCCCTGCTGCTATAAGTGGGATAATGCAGCTACATTGACCTTCACCAGCAGACACCGGCCAAGTACAAAAGTCCTGCAATACAAACTGATACGAGAGAGATCAGCTTATGTTTTTGTTCATGGCAAAACAAAGCTCCATTTGCTCTCTTAGTTTTTTCTTTAAAACAATCTGCTAAAATTTGTAATGTACACCCCCCACAGCTGCTGTTCTCCTCTTTTATTAGGTATGTCTAATATGCAGCCCTTGTTACTTCACTCCTCTTTCTCACTCAGATGCTGTATCTTGGAGAAGTCAGCACTGAAAATTGCTGGCTTTGTATGTACAGTCTGAGTTGAAAGAAAACCACGGAGTACGTTAGGCTTCAGCTTTTTAATCATCAGTTCATAATGAAGAGTTCTCTTTGTGGGGAAAAAAAACAATTTCCTGAGGCTGAACCTCTGCAGGGTTTCCAAGGCTCAGAAGAAAATATCGATCATTTGACAACGAGTCCCTCTGCATTGACGGTGCAGAATGGAAAATTCCAGCTTTGCCATAACCCCCCAGTTGCAGAAAAGCAAGTAGCTGTACTGCACAGCAAGCTGGGAGCACGCATACTCCTTTCCATGTATATAAAGTGCCTTAAAAAGAGAAATGGATGATTTAAGCAGTGAAGCTCAGAAACTGCAAAGAAAAATATGGATAGAAGTGCACTCCATATGACAGGTCATAGTTCAGCAATTTTTAGGAGACAATACAATTTTTTTTTCTTTAAAAAGCTCTTTCTTTTCCCTGACTCTCCATTTTGTCTAAGTGCTAACCCCAATTAAACTGTTCAAGTGAGAAAACCAGCAAGTCAAAAACATAAAAGCCAAATTAAACTGAGTAACCAAGGCCAAGTTTTTATACTTGGAAATGCTCAAGTGCCAAAAACACCACCTCTGGGAGGCCTTCTAATTGCTCCCCATTTTCCAAGCAAGATGCACCGACATTGCCAGTGTACATAGATATTTGCAGACTTGAGAAAAATGAGGTGTAGGCTTTTAATTTCCTAACAATAACCAGTCTAACTTAAGAGAAACCTACCCGAAAGTGCAAATGTCGTGGAACGCCAAACGTGTGGTATAGGAACAGTACAAAGGTGACCGCAATTGCTATGTCAGCCCGAAGCGAGTTAACAACTCATTCCTTAAGACTCATTTCATCGCATTTTTACATCTCGACTGATGTTCCTTCAGCTGAATTTAAGTCTTTGTCTTTAGTTCATGCCCAAATTACTACCTATTGGGAAAAAAGGCCCCTGTGGTCTCTGAGACACAGCAGATGCTGTCAGATCAAGATCTCCAAGGACTCACGGCAGCTGTCGCAGCTTTGCGGTGAGAGCAGGAGGGGCCAAGTGCAGCTGAACCGAGCTCTGCAACCGCCCAGGCGAGGGAGGAGATGGCAGATTTGAGCAGCAGGAGCACGAGTTGCCCTTGCCCTTCAGCCAGCCGCCTCTCAGACACAGCAACCACAGCCAGCTCTGCACAAGCAGGTGCCAGCACCTTTTGCTGGTTACCTTGCATATAGGATGCTTATCTGTCAGCATGTTTCCTCCCTGTGTCCTCTGGTATATTCCAGCATGGAATTAAAAGTGAATCTTAGGGGAAAAAGATGAACTATGTATACTTTATGTTTGATTGGGTTTTTTTCCCGAGTGCTGTGACAGCCTAGAATCACAGATTTCATGTGATAGCTCATATTTCTGTATTTACTTATTAAAAGCATTGGGGTGGTATCTCCTTTAAGACTGTGATCTTTCAGATGGGGCTTCTGCTGCTCCTTTAATGACTGTCTTACCAGCCACTCGTTCCTCAGTCTAATCTCCCCTGTGTCTGGCTATTGATCTGCCCTGCACAAGCCAGGCCTAATTCTGCATTTTGCATTGGCCAGACAATCTTCTTTTGTCCCTCCGCAGCCTCATCATTGCTCCACTACTGCTCCTTGCTTGGACAAACTCATTCCTACACAAACTTTCCCAAGATTGTCATCTCAAGATCAGTCTCCTCACAAACATGACTGCCATTAAAGGTTTGTTGTCCCCATGCCCAGACAGCTTTTCTTCTCCAATTCTCATCCCAATATTTCCTTTTTTAACTCTAGGAGTTCTATCCAGCTCCACTATTTTCTGATTTCTAGCATCGTATCTGTGCATTGTCATTCTCTGTCATTTTCCATTAATTTCCAGAATACATACTGTTGCCAGTCTAAACCAAATACATTTCTGCCAAGCCTGACAAATATTTGTCCATCAAACAGAAAATATTTTTAGAATAAAAAGAGAAAACACTGTATTACTGAGAAATCTGTTTCTGGTTTCTGTGCATGATCCTAGGTCCACTGTTAACAACAGAAATGTTCCTATTTGACATTTTATCAGATGTGTTGTACAGAGTTTTTGTTTATTTGAAACATGGGGTTTAGAACCAGAATATTCCCACATACTTCGTCCACACCTGCTGCTGAAAAGTGAGTAAAGAGCATGTGTTGTTCCCAGATCATATGATAAAACCTATACCAAAAGCACAGTTCCTGCAAAGAAAAAGGCCTATCTTTGTTTCTGGAAAGATCCTTCTGCATTATTACTCTTGGTTGAAAGCTTTGCAGCTAGGGCACAGGGTTTAATAATCCGCTATCAATTTATTAAGCCAGTTAATAAGGAGTGAAACTGGCTATCCTGCACTTTACCTCTCTGGTCAGCTACTTCCCAAATTCCTCACCCAAAGTCAACCCCTTTGACTTTGAATTTATTCTCTACCAGAGGTGTTTTGCTACTTGCTACAACAAATAGGTTTTCATCCTGTATGTTAATATTTTCAAAACTGAAAATATGTAAAAATAATTGTCTTGCTCTTTCTCATCTCATGCTTTTATCAACATTTCCACTTGTTCTTTTCACTTCATTGCAATTTCAAACTAAACCACATTGCTCAGCTGAAGAAGCCTGGGCTTCCCTCGGGAAGCCACTGACTGCAGGAGAATAGCAAGACCTAAAGCAGAGACCCTGCAAACCCCCCAGGAAGGAGCCAGAGCTTCTTGACACCCATTACCCGATGGGCTGCCACAAGCAGGATGTGAGAGCAGCATCCCACAAAGGCAACCTACAGCCCTTGGTGCTGGGACCCCTTGTAGGCGCTTGGAAATAGGAGTGATAGTGCCAATGGGGTGTTGGGGAGCACCTGGAAAAATTAGGAAAGATAAAAAATCCTCTAGTCTGAAAGTCTGAAGCCTGAAGCAGGTTTGAAGAACAATCAATCATCACAGCGTGCAGTGAGAATACACAATCTGACCTGCACATGCTTTGAAGCACTGGATCAAATCACCTGTTATCAAGGAATTAAGCTGTTCCTGGAGGTTTCAAAGGCTAATATGTGTCTTGCCACAGCCCACAGCTCCATGGCCCTCCGAGTGACAGGTGCATTCTGCATCTTAATAGCAGGATTTAGAGCCAATTCCCAGGTTACACATTTTTGTCCTAAATCCAATATTGCAAACTGCAGCTTATTTAATGTGAGGCAGCACTGTCACTCCTTCACAAAGAACCCTGTCACCTTTCCATTCCTCGCACAGGCAGTCCCATTTTCAGTCTGGTTCTTCCAATGTGAAATGTATCATCTGTAAGATCAGCAGTTCAGCTGTACTGAATTCCACTCATTATTTTAAATATTAGAATCATAGAATATCCTGAGTTGGAAGGGAACCCCAAGGATCATCGAGTCCAACTCCTGTCCATGCATATGACAACCCCACAGTTCACACCATGTGTCTGAGAGTGTTGTCCAACTGCTTCTTGAACACTGTGAGGCTTGGGGCTCTGACACCTCCCTGGGGAGCCTGTCCCAGTGCTCCAGCACCCTCTGGGTGAAGAACCTTTTCCTAATGTCCAACCTGAACTTCCCCTGGCACATCTTCCTGCCATTCCCTCAGGTTGTGTCGTTGCTCACCAGAGAGAAGCGATTGGCTCCTACCCTTCCCTCTTCCCCTTGTGAGGAAGCTGTAGCCACCATGAGGTCCCCCCTCAGTCTCCTTCAAGCTGAACAAATCAAGCTGCTCCTCATACAGCTTCCCCTAGCTTCCCCTCTAAAACCTTCACCAACTTCATGGCCTCCTCTGGACACTCTCCAGTAGCTTCATATCCCTTTTATCCTGTGGTGCCCAGACCTGCACACAGTGCTCCAGGTGAGGCCGCACCAGTGCAGAGCTGAGCGGGACAATCCCCTCCCTGCCCAGCTGGCCATGCTGTGCTTGATGCACCCAGGACATGGTTGCCCTCTTGGCTGCCAGGACACACTGTTGGCTAACGCTGAACTTGCCGACGACCAGAACCCCCAGATCCCTCTCCGTGGAGCTGCTTTCCAGCATCTCGTTCCCCAGTCTGCATGTACAGCCAGGGTTGCCGTGGCCCAGGTGCAAAATCTGGCACTTGCTTTTCTTGAACTTCATATGGTTGGTGATGGCCCAGTTCTCAAGTTTTTCCAGATCCCTCTGCAGGGCGCCTCTGCCATCAAGAGTGTCAACAGCTACACCCAATTGTGTCATGGGCAAACCTGCTTAGTATTCCATCAAGTCCTGTGTCTAAGTAATTTATGAAGATATTAAAGAGTACTGGCCCTAAGATGGATCCCTGTGGAACTCCACCAGTGACTGGTCACCAGCCTGACATAACCCCATTTACTAGAACCCTTTGAGCTCATCACACTGGGTTTCACTTATGCAAATGTTACCATATCCCTGGGACTGGGCCAAAGCTTCTAGTTCATCTTGCTTTTCCCTCATGCTACCTGCATTAATGTAGAAGCACTTCAAGTGTGGTTCATTGTGTCCATCACTTCGTGGCGCAGTCTGAAGAATATCACTATCACACACAGCTCCTTGAGCTTTGGCGTGCCATCCTCTTGCTCATCGCTGACTAGCCTGGTGCTGCCCCATTCCGCCTTACAATCTAGTTTAAAACTCTATCTATTGTAGCAGAGAGACTATAACAATAAGAAAACTCACATTTTACAGAAAAAGTCAGCATGTACTTACATAGTTTGATGCAAGGTCAGGATGTAGATAGTCAATTCCTGCAATAACATAATGACAGAACAGAAGCCAAAGGTTACAAGTTTCAAAAGATTTTCTAATGATCACAGAACAAAACAAGATTCCTTTGCAACCACAGGAAAATTATTATGATGCTGCAAATGGCAGATGAGCAACAAAAGTTTCAATGAAGAACCATGTTATTTGGGTGCTCTCTTCCAGAGTTACTAGAAGTGAATATAAGCCAAATCACCTCCATGTCTAAAAGCTGTATCTGACAGGCGAATAGCTTTATTTGATGTGAAGTTCAAATAGTTTGTTGTCATGCCCATCACAGTCATGCCTAACTATTCTGAAAGCGAAGTTCTGCCTCTGTGGGATCAGTGAAATCAATATACAGATGTCTGAGGCTGCTTTCTTACTTCCACAAAACCCTTGTCTTAGGAGTAAGCAGATGAGGAACAGAAGTGAGGACAGACCTCATATGCGGATCCAGATATCTTATTTAGTTTCAATATTATTCAGTCAGCATAAAAGGGCAACATTAGAAATTTAGCCCAAAGAAAAGCATTGAGAGACTGCATAGAATTCCTGTACTTCAGCAAGGAACCCGTGGGTATAACAGCTCTGACTTCAACTGTACCTTTTATCTTCATCTTCCCTGAACTTAGCCTCAAATTAGCAATATTTTAATATGCAGGTCTTTATGGACATTCAGCATGAAAGTGTTTAATTATTTCAGCTGTCAAGTATGACTTTGAGAATAACATAACTCAGAAATCATTTTCTTAAGTACTTTTTGCACAGCAATTACATCCCCCAGTCAGCGCCTACAGAAGTCAAGGGGAGTCTTTCCTTTAGCTTAATGGCCATTATGGTGTGCCCTGGAAGATACCTGAGTGATAATTGCAAACTACTTTTAATGTTTGGATATCCATGCTTCAGTATCCCTACTGAAGACTTTATAACATATTTTCCCTGAAGACCTCAAAGTCCTTACAGAGGCTGGTAGTCTCCCCACTACGAGCAATCCATTACTGCTTTTTCATCTTTTTTTTTTTTTTACTTTGATTACATGGAAAAAGTAACTTTAATATTTTAAATTAGCACTCAAGTCTTCACTTACCATCGTCCATAATTCCTATGGTTACTCCCTTCCCTGTGTATCCCAGCTCCCATGCTTCAGCTACATTAAGGTCAAGTCCAGGAGTCCCATCTGCTTGACCAGTGTTAATCTAATATATTAGTGAAAAAGAAAAATAGCTTTTTTAACTTGACAGACATATTTCTACAGCCACTGAATTCTGCTTTATGTCTCTGCATGTATCTTTGGCATGGAAAATAGATCCCATTTGCTCCAGAGTGCGCATTTGTACATAATCGTATCTACTACAATAATATGCTAAAAACAAACAAAACAAAACCGTGGGTAAATTCACTTCTTTGTGGTCAACAAGATTTGGTTAAATACTGAATCTTTTGGACACAAAAAAGAACCTTTTTACTTAAGCATGTCAGAGCGGTGGGTCAATCCAGAAAAAAAGTTAGACTAATGGATTTTACAGAGGATATTGTGGTTTTTTGTTTTTATGAGCACTATATGTTTTTTCCTTGCAAGCAGGGATCTACTGAAAATCACAACCACTGGGGTTTAGTACCAGAATCAACCAAGTTAGCCCTTTGTTAAGAAGGGAAGTTCACTCCATGAACTTCAAGGGTCCTTTCCAGCCTTGTGTGTGTGCGATGCTGTGGTTCTACAGGACAGGCAATCCCTTGTATTTTCAGACATTACTCATGTTCACCAACCTCATTCCCAAATTTCTCAAGTTCCGTGGGAAAATTAAGGTGTTTTTTGCTGTTCCAGTTGTAAAAATTGTCCATTTTGTGTCAGACAAACTCTTCTCAAAACACATCTTAGTATACTTTATAATTTAAAAATTGTATAGCTTCATAATAATTCTGTTATTTTTATCACTGCGACATTTTGATTGAAGTACCAGAAAGAAGTGAATTAATATACACTTTAGTTTATCATCTCATCAAGGATGAAGTCCCATCCATGCTAATGTGCCCTTGTTCACCTGAAAACTTGTCTTAGAAAAAACCAAAACAACCATATTGGATGGGTTCAGAAAACATAAAAAATGGATTAAATGTCAAGAGAATAAGAAATACTATGCTTAAGCAAAAAGGCAGTACTGCATTTACCAATATTTCATCCTAAATACGCTGCAACATTAAAACTTACCAAAATAGAAAAATATCATTCTGGTTACTTTTATGTAAAAAATTGTTTTTTCTTTTATGATTAAAGACTTCTCCGTATAAAATATGACATGTTAAAAATGAAACAATTTAGCAAAATATTAATTTCTTTTGACATTCACTTAAGCCAACATTCATCAGCTTTCAGCTGTTCTGCTTTTGACAAGAGAAAATCAATTAATATTCAAATTTCCATAAGAAAAGAAAAACCGTGACTTTTTCTAGCCAATGCGCTAGAACTTTTTGTTGTAATTCTACAACAATGTTTTACCTGGCAACAGCTCAAAGACATGATTCATAGGCAGTTTTAGGGGTCACATCAGCACACCAGGAATGCCCACAGGACACCAATATAGTTCCCTTTCAAGCCTTCTAAGGATCTTTCCGTTGACTGAAATGAAATTCAGCTCTTGAAATGTGCTGGGTCTTCCCAGCATAAAAGAGCTACAGTTAAAAACAACAGGACAGAGCCTTGGATCCATTCCCAAGTTCTTGTCACATATTTGGAAAGAACTCTTGCAAAACATTGCAATAGCACTGAATGGCTTGAGTGCCAATTATTTAGTTATCACTTACCAGGTACCATTGCTTCGTAAATAAAGGATCATTCATGTTGATGTCAATGTCATTGATGTCCCTGTATCCTCGCTTCCATCTACTGAAGCCTTCTTGTTGCACAGCTTTCTTTACCTGGAAGGGTTAATTATTACATTTTTACCTCAACATTCTTAACCACAAAGATTCTTTCAGCCTTGTTCTCATGATGGATAAGGATTACGAAATCACAATTTTTGTGTCGGTGTCACTTATTTGCAACTTCTAAACTTGTGGCTGATTTCAGTCAAAATTTGTGAAAGTTCAGAGAGCCCAAGGACAACTACAATGGCTACATGGCGAAGACATACTCAGAAATGTCCTATCTGGGAGGGATGCTACAGCTTGAACGTGTTTAAGACACCTGATAGAAAGATATCATAGCGTCATAGCATAAGATAGATATCATTAGTGTCAGGGATCTTCTTGCCATACTTTATTACAGCCATCGATACCAAACCCACTGTTGTTATTAAAAGCTAAAATGATTTAATTAATTCCCAATATGTCACTGCTCCAAGCTGCAAGGATGCAGGTCTCAACCACACTTCTATTTTTCTTCAGAGCATTTTCAGAGCATCAGATTTCATTTCCTGCCAAAGAGAAAGCTGGGAGAAAAATACCTGGGATTGCGTGCTTTCATCATTCTCCTAAGGATCTCAGAAACACATCTTGTAGAGCAATCTACTTTCAGGTATTACCCTTGCAATAAATAAGTGATAAATAAATACAATGGCAAGAAAAAAATGGCAAAAAGGCCACTAAACTGATCAGATTGGCTAAAGTGTAAAATATGAAAATACTGGTGATGGAACACAAGTAGCCATAGTTTTTTAGAGATCCTTTCCTTTATGAACAGCAAATCCACAAAAACAATTAACTAAGTACGGTAGAGAACAAGAAAGGTTAGACACACAAATAACTTTGGAGACAGGAACTACAAATGTCAGACCATAATAATCTTATTTGTACCCGTTTAAAAGAGCACTCCTAGAGGAGATCACTGAATACGTGTAATTGTTGTATGTGCTAACATGTTCCCAGACCTTGCAGGAGTGCTGTCAATTTGGCGTGCTCTTCTTGTACTCTTTAGCCTGACACCTGGAACCAAGATGACATGAGTCCCAGCATTTAATTTAAAAAAGAAAAATAATTTTTACAAAATCTAATCCTCTTGTTCAAGGAGAAATGCTTAAAACCATGAATTAAATACATCTTGAGGTGCAGCAAGAAGGCAGCAAAACCCATAACACTTCCTTAAGCATTTTGGGTTTTTTTAAATGCATAGTTATTAAATAATTCTACTAACGCAGAGAACTGCTTCTACATGTGTGGTTTTGGCATTTCTGATTGAGAGGACATATACAGGAGTTGCACCAGTAACTCATGTAGCATCAGGTAAAAGCAACAAAGGAGAAAGTCATCCAAACGCTAAAGCTTATGTCAGTTGAGTCATTCTTTAATGTGTCCTTCTGTCTCCGTTAATTAAAGCTGGAGCCTCTAAAGAGGCTCGGTGAGGTGCCTAAGGCTGAGATGAAACTTGAATCTAACGGATGGGGGTTAAAAGCTATTTTCCTCACAGCTATATTGCTTCATTATAACCCTAAAAACCAAATAGCAATCCATAGGGAGCAGGATGGGGCAGTGTGTCCTGAAAAGGCAGTATCAAATGTTTCTAAAATTGCACTTGCGTGGATGCTAACTCTTTAACTAAAGGTACAAAAATATACTATTTTGAATTGGTAGGTTCTGTCATTTATATATGTGCTTCCATTAATTCTGCAAGTTCATTAAAAGTGGGGCAGGCTGAAAAGAAAGAAAAAACATAATACAAAATATGCTGGAAAGAGGACAGTGATTAAGTAGGACCTATACTAGTCTACTTAGTGGTGCCAGGTATCTGTACAGCATAAGCAGGTATAAGCACACTGATACCTCTAAGATAAGGCTCAGTGATGCCATGGAGACAACAGAGCAATCACCTGTCATTACGCCTTCCTCCATTACCACCCCTGCCTCTCTGCTTGCGACTGCGAACCCCGAGCTGTCACCACAGAAAATCATTATGAACAGAAGCCAAGTCTCACTCAGGGAGATGCCAGAGAAAAAGATTTCACGCGCCTGTGCTCCCACGCAGGCTCGCTGGCTCTGCAGGACCTGCTGCATTAAGGCATGGAATTAGGATTTAGTACAAAAGGATTTCTACTAATTAAAAAGCAACGCTGCAGAGCCCTGGCTTTTCTTTAAGACAACCTGGAGGAAGGGGCGGGGGGGGCAACAATTTGCAGAAATAGCACAGGCTGGTTTCCCTCTTCAGGATCATCTAATTTGTCTGATTTGTTCCATCTTCACAATAATTAATTTTTTGTATGATATTACATTATAATTTCCTGAGACAAGGAAATATAGCCCTTAAGGAGGTATAACCTTCTCTGAACTAAACCAACTCTGTAGGCTGTTTTCTGAATGTTTCACACAGATAAAAGGGTACAGGATGCTACAATCCATGGGTGTAACAGTTTCAGAAATTCTGAGGCATAGTGAAACAAGGGGTTTTTCCTTATGTTGGCTAATGATGGTAACTCACATAATTGCATTGAGAAAAGATGAGACATTTCTGTCATAAAATGAATTGCGAGGTTTGGGCAAGGCCAGGGTAGCTTCCTAATTACATAAGCTACAAATTGCCTTGTATAAGGAATCTCAGCCAGCATGAGGTAAGAACTTGCTTTTCTCCTCAGGAAAATGTGCGTAGAAAGCAATTATCCCAAGATCAGATAACACCCTTACAGTCCATAAAAAATCCCCCAACAAACAAATTTATCATTGGAAAAGGATGATCCAAATCCAATGACTTGAGTGGGGAACTGCCTGTTGAGGGCTCAGACAGCTGACTCAGGAGAATCTTCTTGCCAAATGAGTATCCGCATTAGAAAAATACTGGTTTTCCAATGCTAGAAACTTGTGCTTTCATATCTAGCTGAGATCAGGAGAGAGACCACATCTGATTCTGCTTCTATTTATGGTTTTCTTTTTATGGAAGAGTAGGCCTCCCTGTGGCATCAGTAACGTAAATGCATTAAGTACCACATTGCAGGTATTATGTTTCGAAAACACATACAAAAGAGAACATCTTCACTTCTGCAATGGTAGAAAATCATTGGCAAACATTCTGATCTTAAAACCACCATAATCCCACATACTGGTGGCAAGTTCAGACCTGGAATCCAGCCCTCAACCCAATGCACAAGGCAGCCTCATGCCATCTTTTAAATACTTGTTTCTCTAACTGAAGCAGGAAAAGTAGCCTTTGTAAGACTCAGGCTTTTGATAATAGCATCTCTAAATGATCTGAGTCTGCGAAGCATGATACTTATTAGAACCTTTTGAAGGAATGAGATTTTCTTACTAAAATAGCATGAATTCTACTGTTTCAAAATTAGCCTTGTTTATCAGCAGTAACAGCCTTTTGTTTATTTCATACTTAATTCATTTATTTCTTCTTCATTAGGGTACAGGATTAAGTGAGAGCAAAATCTGAGCATCTACTTTATCAGCATGTGACTAAATAATGTAAAAGTTACTAGGTGTCTTGCAATCAGAATGCAGGTCATGTATCAAAGAAGGTAGCCCACGGATGATAAGATCCTTACAAGGAAAAAAGGTTCAAGTATTGATTTTTAATATAGTTGTACTTATGCATGGCACATAAAGTCACTCGGATGATAATAAACCAGCAGGATACTGCTGCAGAACAAATTAACAAAATAATCAATTGACTGCAATACTGCTCCGGGAGGGCCAGAAACCACAGCACTCGAACTGTGCACTCTGAATGCCAAGATAATCAGCTCCTCGATTCGACAGAACAGGGTTAATTGTACTGGTGAGCTCCTGCAGTTAAATGACTCTGTTACATTGAGCATAAATGACAGATTTACTAAATTATACCAGTGGGTGCACAAAAGTGGAACAGTACACACAACCCCAACCTCGAGAATCCAAGAACTTCAGAACAGAAGAACTGGGGCCAAATTCCAGAAAGAAAGTCTCAATGATGACATCTAGTAGGCATGGCTTGCATGGCTTTTTTAGAAACAAAACATAACAGTGTGATGATCAACCAATGGGAGCAGTGGTTCTTTTTCCTCTAAAGCCTCATGGTCAGCACGGGTTTGCTCCTGAAGGTGAAGGGAGAAGTTGTAAACTGACAATTTGTATTTTTGAAGAAGTCAGGCTGCTGGTTGGACACAGGGCCTATGAAATGTATCGAAGATCAGTCTCCCATGAAGGTGTTTGGAACCGCCACAGGAACCACCTTCAGCCAGGGGAAAGCTGTCCTAGCTGTTGCTATCATTAATTTCTGAGATCCAAAGGAACGTGACAGCAACAAAAGATGGAGGCAGAAAAGTTTGAGTGAGGCAGTTATACACACACCTAATTCTCTTTAAAAATTAATGACAATGGGATATCACATATCCACAGCAGCTTTTCCAGGGCTTATCCATAAATGACAACATCTCTGTGCCTAAACACTATACAGAGTTAATGAGTGAGTGTGTCTCTTCAACCTCTGATTTCTGTATAAGTAAACAAAATGTACTTTATTTTTACCGTCCAGCCCATCCACAAAACATAAAAGAGAGATATCTATTAGGGAAATACTGATCCCATTAGCAGAGTACACACTCTTCACCTGTATTGTCCAACAGCTGCCTGTGGTAAGAAGCTCTGAGGATATCAGAGAGAAGCACCCGTCTCACATTCTTCTACATTTTTGTTAAAGCCCCAAAGTAATCCACTACAAAATAAAAAGAAAAATGCTGACCTTCCTCACAAGCAAAAAGAAAGTATAGACCTTCTTGAACTGTAACTGAAGTCACACAAACCAAATAAAACTGAATCACTTTTAAATGGCAATTTAAATTAATTTAAATGGCATTTCTGCTACTGAACCAGTAACCTGGGAGGGGAGGCTGTTAGACTCCATCCAGCCACAGCAATGCAGAAATGGATGCCTTTCGTCTTGACAAAGCAGGATCCATCTGCTTCATTTCAAACTTTCTGAGCCTGTTTCAAGGCCCAGAAAGAATGATGAGGGATGTCAGGGGGCTTGTGAGTGCTGGTTGAAACAGTATCATTAGATATCAAGGACCTGCTGATTTTTTTGGTTATTACACTTAGTTACATGTTCTGGACCAGTTCCAGTTTTTCATTTTCTCTAACCAGCCCCATTTGTTTCCACAACAATATTAACTTAATACAGACCACCAGCAGATACTAAAACCTCTTGACACACTGTCCCCAGTCATCCCTCTTGGGATGTCTTCTCAGTTTTCCTTGAATCCAGCCTGTGGTCTTCGAATGTCTTTCCCCTCTGTCTGGATATGATATTGCAAAAATGCAACATTCCTGGTGGAAAAAGACGGGGACAAAATACTGCAACCATCAAACTCTGACCGTGAGTGCCTTGCACAGCAAAACCTGGCATAGTTGGGGCTGCTCAGTAACTTCTCTGCAAAGATCACTGAAAATTGTAAGGTACATTTAGGAAACTACCTCAGAAGTTCAGCGTCCATCAGGCAACAGTAAAATAGAAAGGTGAACAGCCTGAGCTCAAAGGTTCCACTCAGGCAATCAACCTATTTCGACTGAAAGACAATTTAAAGAACTCATGTTTCAAACAAGTTCACATTTTTTTAAAAAAATATGCAGGAACTGACTTGCTTCTGCCTGATTTTATGACCTTTCATCTTTCTGATACTAGTTCAGCGCTTGGTAAATAAGGAGCTTTCAAAAATAAAAGAAGGGGAAAAGAAATCAATATTTTTGTCCATTTAGCAGGCTTCTCACAGTTCAGTGACATTCAGGAAGCGGTGAGTAAAGAGACAAGGAATCAATGTGTAAGAGGAGGCTGCAGATCATATTCAGCCTGCTCGACTCAGGGATCAATAGCGCTCCTCTGGCTTCTGCTTTGAAATGCGAGTTGTTCAGGCTGCAATGTGAAATGAATGCCAAGTATGGACGATCTGCAATGGAAAACGCTGATTTGTTAAAAAAGAAATTTTCATAGGATCATGCCCTCTTTGAAAAAGGCTCGGTGTTTGTTTTTTTTTTCTCTAGGGTAGAATTCAAGAGGAAAGTCTGAAACAGAGAAAAATCCTTGGTTAACTCGACATGCAGCCTACTGCTTGAAGAACAAGCAAACTGCTTCACACCTCTGCTCTCTCCCCAGTTTGGCGTGAGGGCCATATCCAGATCTTTACTATCACAGGTGTTGGCTATTCTAGGAACACTGTTCTTATTTCCATTTCTTTTCACTGCTTAGACAAGCCAAAAAGAGAGCAGGAGCATTTCTGAAATCTTAACAAGTTCCCAAAGGAATGAAAAACTGCTTCTTGTTCTGCACGGAGAAGCTGGCATTACACTTTATGGTACATTACAGAAAAGTCCAAGGAGTTTATATTTCAAAAAAATGTCTTATTGCAAGACAGCAGGACAGTCACTACAGCTACAAAATCAAAGATCTCAGTAAGAATGAAGTTCCCCAGAGGTGGGCTATAACTGCATGCATTACATTCTCCATTGGATCTGGAGACTGCAAACCACAGGGACACTTCATCAGCAGCTTGTGGGTAAATTTTGCACTTTGCTGTTTCACTAGTTACACCGGGCCACAAAAATAATCAGTCTCTCCAAATTAATCAGAATAATGATGTCTCAGCGCAAGTGTAAATAACAGTATGCCTGGTGACAGAAAAGAAAATTGGGCCCCATGCACGTAGGGCACTATTGACTGCAGATTCTCCCTTCTTAGCTGCAAAAATAGTTGCCACATGTCACAGTTTTCCCCTTTCTTACATCCCTTTGCCTAGCACTGCAGATATTATTTTCTTAAAACATCATGCTTGAAAAAAAAAAACCCAACAAACCAACTTCTTTTTCCTCGACAGTAAAAGTCTTTTCATGGAGTGATTTTCATTTATTACAAAGGCCACCATCACCCTTTGAGGTGATACCCAAAGGAGGTCTAGGTTTATATTTGCAGCCTCTCTGTAGTATAAAAGGGTTTTAGTTTAAATGGGAAGCAGGCCCAGTTCATCTTTAAGAGCACAAAGCTTCTGGCATTGAGACTAGCTTTTGGATACATCTACGCAGCACGAAGAAGAGAGGTGCTCACATGATGCTGAATCTTCTAATTTAATAATGCCTTTTTTGTCATCATTTGTTCATTTATAACTTTGGACTGTTTCTTATATTCCTGGGCAGTCTTCCAGAAAAGGACTTTTCTCTTGCTCCACAATAGCTTACTACAAGGAGAGAGCTACTACAGAGTCCGCCTTTACATAACCTTCTTTTTAGAGATTTTGTTAGTACGGCTGCTCCTTCTACACAAGGCATGAACATCTGATACATCCCAAGAGAACAGGAGGGCTCATGGGCTAAAGATTCCTCTAGCTGTTGATTTTAAGGCAATTTATTTCATGAAGCAAGTCTCCCAAATAAGTGGGGACTGTGAGAAAACATCACTTGGAGAAAAATCCGTTCAGTTTGGTTTGTATGGGAAGACTCAACTGACAGGTAAAGTTATTCTCTTTGTTGAAGCATACCCTTGACTCATCCTGATGCAGAAAAGACTTCTTTAAAATGTGTGAGTATTTGTGCTAATGCCAAAACACATTTACAGTCATAAAGCATCATTTGTAGCAGTTTCACCTCTAACGTCATGTATTTCCTTTCTAAAGACACCAATTTGCTTGACAGACATCAAGTGTACTCCATATGGACAGACTGGAAGAGCCTTGCAATATGCCTGTGTAGGTATGCATCGTCATTTAGAGAAAATGAGTCAGCACAAGATAAAACCTTAAAGTCAGTCTGCAGTATGTGCTGAAAATAAAGCCCCTGGTCTTTAAAGTGCTTCTGCACTTAAAAGGTGGCTCCTGACCTGTGCTACAACTCTTCATACTTCCACTTCATTCTCCACGGCCTACTTCCCACTCAGATTTCATCTTATACGTCATAATTGGCCTTGAAACATCTGCTTTGAAAAATAAAGTTCCGCATTTTCTGTCATGGAATTACTGGGATAGATTAGCCCCTTCCCACGTTAAGAAAAAAGTATGTCATAATGTCATACTCATTGAAGAACTGCATGCTGTCCCGTCCTTTATGTGATTTGCTTTGCTGTCCGTGTGGACTCCTTTTCTAAACCGTTTCTAAGTCAAAAAAACCCCAAGTATTTTTATATAGCTGCCCCAAGCCAAAGGCAGTGTTCAGTCATGGTAACAGTGGTGGGTTCCTCTCTCATGCACTGGGGCTTAGAGTAAAAGTTTACTTCAGCTTCCTCTGTCATTTAGGGCCCTTACAAGCAGGTGAGCCCCACTGGATCCAGTGGCAGTGACAAAATTTTCATACAAAAGTGTTGCCAGAATCTCAGCTGAAGAGCAGCTTCCCAGAATAAAAATGGTATCATGGCACTAGGAGGGAAGGCAGACTGACATCAAGTGCTGTTGTCCTACATGCAGTGCAGGAACCAAGCTGAAAATGAATTTTATTTCAATTCATTTAAGAAAGTCTGAATTAAAACAGTTACTTAAAACTGGATATGGGTCCTCAAAACCTGGACTCATGGGGTGACGGTGATGAAAAGTTTGGCTGCACCATATAGAATATAGGCTTTCTCAAACCTGGGTTCAGAAAGGGCACATGTGGCTTTCACTTTCTTCTTCCTGGCTGCAGCCGTGTGAGTGCCCCACAGAACACAATCCTTTCTCTTTTCTAACCTATTCTGCACTGTCTTTGCCCAAAACAATCCTTCCTTTCCCTTCTTCTGCTCTGTGAGCAAACGATGCAGTTTGAATGTGGGGAGAACACCTCCTGAAGAGGCATCTCTTGGAGTGGCCATGGAAGGGAGCACCTCTGTGCAGAACATTGCAAGTGGTCACATTATCTTCTTGCAGCAGCTCCTGCAGCCTCTGGTAGGACTGGGGTCCCCAGCACCGCCCATCGCCGACAATGCTTCCCCAGCCAGGTGGTAATGACATCTGCAGAAAGCCCATTTAGCTTTAATAAAAACCAAAGCCTATTTTTACAAAGCTGCCTGCCCGGAGTGATATAGTGACAACTGCCAAAAAGTCTAAGCTTACTGTAATATTTCAAACCTGCAATACTTAAACTTCAAGGTTTGCGTGAGTGGTAGTGATATATTACTGAGCCTTTCTTGACCATTTTTAACGCCTTCACATTTCTGCTGCTATCTCAGTGAAGATGAGATACAGAATTGCGAACCACCGATCTTGCTAAAGTGCTGCCTGGTGGGAATTACATGGGCTGTACAATGTCTTCTCTCAGGAAATTTCATAACTAGAAGCCAGACACAAAACAGAAGCCAATCTTATGACAGAGGGAAACCGCAATTGTTCTGCTGCTCACATTCACATATCTGTTCCTGCACCGAACAGCGGAGTGGTTGTTTATAGCATAGCTACTTCTTTATTCTATTACCGTGAATACATTGGATGGAAAAGACAAGCAAGCTTGCTCCTGTGCTTGCCTTCCCCAGCCCCGTAGGAAGCGACTGATGATTTTTATCGATCGGGCTGTACGCCGTAAAGGTTGCAATTGCACTTCTTCAGCTCCTAGATTCAGAGGTTTATGGATCCCCATCACAGAGCACATTAATAAAATCAGCAGACGTTTATGCATTACTGCTGTACAGCATTGGGTTAGCAGCGCATAGCTGCCAGGAACAGGCCATCTGCCACAGAGGAAGCATCAAAACAGAACTGTTCCTAGAGAACAATTTCTTTATCAAGAGGAAAGGTAGGAAAAGCTGGGAAATAAGAGATCGGTCTGCAAAAAGGGAAGAAACAGCCGATGTCGTATTGTTCTGGCCTATTCCCAAACCAGTTTTTAATTTGATATCTTCAAAGGACTGGCCTTGATCCTTGTCAAGACATGCTGTATATCAGAATCTTTTAATCTTCAGATGTTCTCCTCCAATTCCTGCCTCGGAGCCTGCGGAGAGCGCAGCTGCAGAGCTCCCTGGTGCCCGGCACCATGGCAGAGAGCACGGCCAGCGCAGGGAGATCTATGTCAGGGGACTTTACCCATCTCACCCCAGAATCTGGCTGCCATCAAGTGGCAGAAAACCACCCTTCTGCCCCTCAACTCCCAAACTGCCCAGCACCGGCTTGAGCAGCATCTTGAACCCACGTTCCTCCAGGCAAAGTCTACAGCTCTTGACAAAAAAGTCACCAGGACAAGAGCGATTTGGCAAAGGGATCACATCTAGTGTGAGACAGTAGATAGGAGACCTAACACAGAGTAGCAGCAAGGTCAGCAAAATGGGGAAAGAGATGCTGGGGCACAGCAGAGCCCACAGAGATTTAACAAGCAAGGACAAACCTGTGAAACTCAGACAAGTATTAATACACTCAGTGTTTATCCCAGCTGAAACTCTACTTAGCTCGTTACAGAGACAGAGCAGAACAAGGCACAGAAGCGTGGTCTGAATATTCTTGATGGGTTTTGTCCACAACCCCCTTAGAAGAGAGGCTTTTTCCATCACTGCCCCTGTTTCTCCAGCAGCCTGTCCTGCTGGCTGCTGGCCAAGCCTCTCTCCAAAGCACATCTGCACAATTAAAATTATTTTCAAAAATCTGAGAAACAAAGGAGGTTCTGCCTTGATTTCAAGGGTCCAGGACATCTGACTGGTTCACATTTGTCACAGGCCCCTCCATTTATCCAGTGCCTAGAGCAATGCAACCCAGTCCCCAAAGACTACAAAATTCATTGTTAATTGGAGTTGCTTGTGCATCAGCAGGGATTTTTGGAGCCAGAACTTTCCCTTGACCCTGCTGGGTCAGGGTACAGGCTGCTTTAAATGAAGTGATAAAATTATCATCCTGCTGCAAATTTTTTGAACTACTGCTGCTTTTTTAGCCAGAAATGAGGGAGTATCTTTTCAGCTCAGTTATTAGCATAAAATAATTAGACTTTGGAGTATATTTTCCTCCCAGTGCACATACATAATTTGCATCAATATTAATAGGAACCTCTCTGTTCAAACTCATTGAAAGGAGGCTGTACCCCATGGGACTGAGAAAGACTAAACCCTAAATATGCTTTTGCTTATCACCGAAGATTGCCACACACTCCTGCAAACTGCTATCCTCATTATATACTTCTTGCTCTTCCTAGTTTATTTCCATTGAGACAAATGTTTAGCAAATCATGGAACAAAATAATTTGCTCAGGCTTCACACAGCAGGCAATCAAAAATGATGCATGCAAATTCTATGGAAATCGCTCTTTGTGTCCAAACTTTGAGACCAAATTCACACTACGGTTTCCAAAGAATAAAAATTGAGGAGAAAAGCATCCCTGATGAAATAACATTTCTTAGGTATGAAAAGTGATCAATCTGTGGTTAATACTAACAGTGCCTGCTGGACGCATATTTAGAGGCTCTTCATATTTCCAATGAGCCAGCATTAACTTGTGTAACGGCAAGCACTGGAGAAGTGGCTTGAGATCACCAGTACTTCACAGAGTAACGAAAGGGACATCTGGGGAAATAACCTACCCCAGCAGAAGGACTGTCTTTAGGACAGTTCGAACCGATGCCTGGATGGGGATATAAAGTCCTGCGTGTCTTGGGCCACTGCAGTCTGAAGAAGCGTAAAACATCCAGCACTAAGTGACAGAATGATGGACTTGGTGAGCTGTTGGCAACGTAATGACGTCAGAGATGATGTCCCTTGTTCTGGGCCTCTCCTTTAAGAAGGAGAGCTGTACCTATGAATGAGCATCACGAAAGGAAAATGACAAACAGCCAAGCACTGCCAAAGGTACAGTGGAATTATGTAACAGATGAAGCTGGTTGTGGCTCAAAATGTCTTTTTATGAGACTTGGGGTAACAACAGTACTCTGCAAATTGGGAAACGTGAACAAAAAATAGAAAAGAAAAAACATCGCTGAGAAGGACTAAAAATTACTATTGTCCCACCTGGGTAGGGCCTGTCATCATTCCTAACTTCCTTCAGAGAAAGGGCCAACCCAGCTTAAGTTATTCCCTCATTTCACCTCACCACATGCCACTCTGGACTGAACCGCAAATGAGATCAGGGAAATGCTCTAGCTTAGAAACAATCTTTTTCTTTGCATGGTACTTTATAAATGCAATCACATTCCTCATCCCAGCACCAGCTACCTCTGCAACAATAAAAGTGGGAACGGTGTCAGAGGAACAAACAGTGAGAGCAGAGGCAAGAATACCAAAACTCAGGAACAGCACTGAGAAAAACATGAGGTGAAACCACCACAGTGGAACAACAGTGTGCATTTGGTATCAGCTTTTTGGCTGAGATTCAATTCTCCAGAAGTGCAAAGACCCAGGTTCCACCTCCTCTTGCCCAAGGGTAAATACAGACTCACTGCATTCATTTCAGGGAAATTACTTCACATTTTCACTGCTGCAAATTGGAGCAATGTCTATCTCTTGTGTTTAACACCATCCCTGTGAGGAGAAAAACTGTTAAAAGCCTCCCTCCGGTTGAACGCAAGTTCAAACTTGCTGGGCTGAACTTGTGAGGACAAATTATTATTCTTTGCTTCAGGGAAGAATGTCTGTATCTAAAGAAGGAACCAAATCAGAATATGCAACCCACTGGTGAGGAGGGACACTGAGTTACTGAGGAAGAATGAGTAAGTAGAGACGCCCAGAGGAGGTGCAAACTGCGAAGCCGGAGCAGGATGCAAAGCCTTGTGAATTGGCGCGTTCAGGTTCTTCAAGCAGCAATGGCACATGGACATGATCTGCAGACGTCCTAGTGCAGACACAGTGCTAGTGTGTCTTGTAAGCAGGGGCTCACAGGTGGCTCCTCTCCAGCATTTCCATCTTGGAGCTTGTGGAGGGGTCAGCATAAGCATCTGTGACCAGTTCCACAGAAATAGTGCAAAGAACCCAGTAGGATCCCCACCTGAGGCACATGTTGTCCCTTCATGTGCTTCTCCTCCCTCCCATTGAAGCCAGATACCCCCTTCCTCCACAGTTTCCTACAAGTGATGAAAACTGTCCAGGGGAATTTATCTTCCCTTTACTATAACTCAAATGTGGGCAACTTGTAGAGAGGAAGAAAGCACAAGATCCTCATACCTTACACAAGCATGTAACTGAGATTATGGTTTGGTCTGGGATGAAGGAAGAAGATGCTTATTTTGTTTGTTTTCCATTGACATCTGTTATGAAAACAGAGTCCTGGAAAGCTACTGCATTGTTCAGTAAAAATGTGTCGAAGGTCCTTATGGAAAATATAGCTGAAAAGAAAAAATCCCTTTCCTGTTGTCAACTTTCACAACAAAAAATAAAGGTAGTACTGAGAAAATTTCTCTCCTATTCCTCCCTCATGTGTCCCCTCTCAATTTAACTCAGAACTTGATTTAAAAAACCCACATAAATCTCAAGGAAATTATTCATCCTGTCTTTCATCAAAATCACTAGTTTCTCTAGTCACAGTGGGTAGATAGATGGCTGTGGTTTCAATCAGGCAAAACATATTAAAGGAGGTTTCAAATCACCTCACGAAGGGGACAAAAACTATTTATCATTTAATTCCACATCTTCATCCGAGGGAAATACACACAAAGACGACAGTGCCTTGGCCTGGAGGCAGTGCTGAGGTTTGGGATCAGTGCTAAGGAGATGCCTGGTCCTGGTGTTATAACATACACGATGCCCCGAGCACCTGGGGCAGAAGAACTGACAGGAGCTGAATTTCACTTTCCTACCTGCAGAGGCCCAAGAGAACTGTCATTTCCATGAGAAAATGTTATAATAAAAACTGTGCGACACCTACGCAACCCTAATTGCTAAGAAACCACTGATACGTCTCTCTGGCAAACCATCCTTTCCCCTGCCATCAACACAAATTTGGGGTCAGTAGCGTAGTCTAAAGTAGCACAAACACACACAATTCCCTGACTTTCTGCTTCTTTCCATCTGCAAATGCAAAGGTGGTGGGGAGCGGACTTTGCCTTTTGGGAAACACTAAACCTATATATTTCAAACGTATAATCTGCAGCACATCCAGCCAAGTAACTCGTGTATAGAGTATGCAAAAAATAATTAGTTGCTTGTTGGACAGCAAAGCATTAAACAGTAAATGAAAAAAATGTTACTTAGGTTACAGTCTCCTGAGCACAAAGACCTCTCACGCAGATCTCTGTTAATGCCAGAGAGGTAAATGTGTTTTCTCCATCTGCTGCTGGATGAGGAGGCGTCATCTGGGAAAAGCTGGAATGAGCCAAAGGGAAGCAAGGACAGGAGCAGAGGCAGGACCAGCAGTGCTGGACTATGCCCAGGGACAAATGCCTCCATACAATTCTGTTATTATTTTATGCTTAGATAGCCTCTAGCACAGTAATTTCCCCTGAGCCTCCAGATCATGCATGTGGAAACACTAGATGACAACAGTAATTACAGTTTAAGGTTACTGTCCTTAGTCTAAGTCCTTTGGGCTTCAGAGGATCTCTACTAATCTCATGGTTTTTATTTTTTCCCCACTATTCTCATCTCAGTTTTCTTACTGCCCAGGTGCTGTAAAGACCACAAATGGCTGTAATCCAACCTCCTTGGTTTTTTTCTTCCTTCCCTTTTTCCCAGAACAGGGCATCTGGAATCTACTCCTACTTTTGCTCTGCTTCACTTTATGATCTTTTGGAAAATTTAAAGGCCCCCCCCTCTATTTCTTTCCAGCAGTTGTGAAATGGGTATAATCCATGTTTCAAACATGCTCTGAAACCTACAGATTATTTCATTATACTGTAAAAGACCACAAATTATTTCAGATGGACAGATTATTCCAGTGGGAGATCTCAAGCACTATATCACCAAAGCAGTTCATTTCTCACTTTCATCTATTTTGTAGGCAGTCAGAAAGTATTTGGGTAGATTTATATGACTTTCTGTTTTACACTGAATTATTCATTGTTGGCAAGTCAGGTAGGTAATTCACCTTGCACATGCTTCTCAAGTACAGTGCTAATAGTGCTCAGAAGAAAAGCACAACAGGTAGATTTTTCTGACAAACAACATTCTCAGGCAAGCAGCTGTCTACCGAAATACGTCCTTTCTCTACGCAAAAATGTTCAGTATTCTACAGTGAATGGCAGGACACCAGTACACGTCAGTTTGACTCATACTCCTAAAAGCAACGTCCTTTTTCATACCTTCCCATTTCCACCCAGAATTTGCATTTCTTTCATATACTCAAACTTTCTTCCAAACCTCACCGTCACATGAAAGTGAAAACATTTCATAATTAAACTCCAAATTCCACTGAACTGAAATAAAACCAGTTTTTTTGCTATGGCAAGTTGCTTAAGCAGAAAAGGCTTCTTTAGACAGAGAGAACTAACCAAACTAACTAACCAGACTAACATTCATATCTTCTTTTTCAGGTTCTTCTCCAACTAGCTTCCTGGAAGTAAATAAATAAATAAATAAATAAATAAATAAATAAATCTCCATACCTCATCTGCTGGACATGTCAAGTTAACTATTGTTTGGGTTTGGGTTTTTTCTTGGGTTTTTGGTTGGTTGCTTTTGGTTGTTGTTTGTTTGTGATTCTGTGTGTGTGTTGTTGGGTTTTTTTTGGTTGGTTGGTTTTATTGTTGTGGTTTGGTTTTTGTTTTCAGTGAATTCTAGCGTAGTAGTTAATACAGCTTTCCTCATTTGGAGGACTGCATCATTCACCTCCCATTACCTCCTCAAAACGGAGAGGTTCTAAGAGAAATCTCAGCCTCCTTACATGTTTTTAGAAGAGGCAGGGTGAGTTGAGATCCCCTGGATTTGTTTGTGATAAACTCTTCTGGCAGTTTTGGATCAAAATGACTTCCTAGACTAACATCCAAACAGGGCTAAAAGAACCTTTTGATGCAGATGTTCAGCAAATTGTCATTGTTCAGCAAATTAGCAACAGAAACAGCTTGTATCAAGCCCCTTTCCTTCCATTTTTCAAACTGGCAATGAGGCAAACACCCAGGGGAGATTTACCAGAATTATTAAAAACTGGTATTAGAAAGCAAGGGGTCTGCACAGCTGAGAGAAGCTCCAGCCCTCACAGTGCCACCACTGCCTTTGAGTTCATTCTTAGCCATTTAGATTCAGTTAAGAAGAGCAGTGAAGTGAGCAGCGAGTTACCTATTTTTACAAGCAGAAGGCTGGAGTTCTGGCCAATAATCAGATGTTTGTTTCAGAGGTTGTCTCCCACCGGCTGGTTTTCCTTGCATGAAACACACTTTTCACATCGTTATGGAAAATGGAGTCAGACCTATGGGTGTCTGGAAATAGGATACTCATTTGGAAAGAAATAATGAAACTGCAGAAAACAGACAAAAATTATCATGAAACAAAACCTTACAAAGGTTCCAACCAGAAACACTGAAAAAAAATTAAACTTTTTAAAATAAAATTTGTTTGGTGCAATAAAATATTTTTGCCCCGAATCAAGTATTTTGAACATGAAAATGCAGATTCTGTCTCTGTTACTTTGCAATTGCATCATCAGAAATGAGTTGAAGTCTTAAAATAAATAATTCCTTTAGGAGAATATTCATTTTAGTTAGTTGATTGCCCAATGGACATAAGCTTTTCAACAACATGCCCTGCACAACTTGGGAAAGGACCCTTGAGATTTCTGACACAGGATTATGGGTAGACCACGAAACATGAAAAGTTTAACATGGGGGTTTCCCTTCCTCTTTTCAGAAAACAAATCGAAACAGAAATCCTCTTCCTAGAGCAATCAAGTGAATTATTCCAAGAAAAGCTCTTGTTCCTAAACAAATAAAATGGATTCTGATGAATGTTTTCCCAGGAGAGCATCCCAGTTGAGAAACTGAAATAAAGCAAACACCGTTCAATTATATCAGGATCTCCTGGCCTAAGAGAATCAGCATTTTTGTCCAAACTCTGGCAGAGATTGCTTGTTGCCCCACGGTATCAGATCAATAAGATGTGTGAGGCAGGTCATTACAAGAAGAGTTCAGCTGGTTCTGAGTTGGTTAAGAAAAATGTTACAATAGTACCTGTACAGTTTATAAAAGGTATCTCACATTTTTAAGACACACTGCAGACACTGACTAGAACACAGCTTCTCCAAAGAGCAGAGGGGCTGGGATAGCAGCTGCCAGCTGGAGAGAAAATGTCCCCAGGCATCATAATGGTGAGTCTGGTGGAACCACAGGTAGGACAAAAGGGATCCAGAAGCTCTGCAGAAGAAGGCTGGATGAGCACCAGGGAAATCAGTGGCCTAGCACACCGGCTCAGGATTGAGTTTATCATATTTGCCAGATGATAAAGTCAAATTAGATGGTGTCCTGGTTTCAGCTGGGATAATTTTCTTCCTAGTAGCCAGTATACTGCTGTGTTTTGGATTTAGTACGAGAAGAATGTTGGTAATACACTGTTGTTGCTAAGCGGTCAAGGAGCTTCTCATAGTGGCCTGCCAACAAGGAGGCGAGGAGTGCACAAAATGTTGGGAGGAGACCAGGCAGGACAGCTGACCTCAACTGACCAAATGGATGTTCCACACCATATGATGTTGTGCTCAGCATATAGAGCTAGGGGAAGAAGAAGAAAGGTGGGGACACTGGTAGTGATGGTGTTTATCTTCCCAAGTAACTGTTAGGCGTGATGGAGCCCAGCTTTCCTGGAGATGGCCAAACACCTGCCTGCTACTGGGAAGTGGTGACTGAATTCCTTGTTTTCCTTTCCTTGTGCGTGCAGCTTTTGCTTTACCTATTAAACAGTCTTTATCTCAACCTATGGGTTTTCTCACTTTTACTCTTCTGATTCTCTCCCCCATCCCAGCGGGAGGGAGTGAGGGAGCGGCTGCGTGGTGCCGAGCTGCCAGCTGGAGTTAAACCTCAACAGATGGAACTGCAGTCAATGGCTTAGCCTCGGACTCCAAGACAAAACACAGGGCATCTCCTTGCCCCAGTGGCTCATTTTATTTTTCAGGTTCTTGGTGAGGATGCAACAAATGCATCTGGACTTCCTCCAAAGAAAAGAAATAAGAAAGAGTGTGCAGAGGTGGTGAGGAAGAGGAGAACCAGCTTTCTATGTTCAGCGGAGCACTGCAGTCTTACATAAGCTAGAGTAGAGCAGTAATCAGCTTAGTGATACTCTGTGAGACCAGGAGCATAAAAATAATAATTAGATCAGGCAATTCTGGTCCTTCTGTGAAGACTTCACATTTGCAAGGCTCATGGATCCCTTACTGTGTATTCCTCTGTATGAAAGAATAATGCTTGGAGTCAATAAAAATAAAATGGAGACTGACTATTTACATTCATAAAATATTAAATCTGTAGACATAATAGCATATTTCTTTTCAGCGCTCAGACAGTAGATGGCTATCAATATAAAACATAAAGCTGGATCTTCACAGAAATGTGGCCATTCAGTTTTCACTTCCTATAAGTAAAATCGTAATATTGACCCAACTCCATTTGTCATAGTATGGAACAGATACTAACCAACTCATTGGGAAAAATATGCACCATGAAGATGTTAAGGTATTCTTAATCTTTCCACAATGTCTTATTCTACTTAGTCCTGTTCTCCGCCTCAGTATGGAAGTTTACAAGCCCAAGAGAAGCATTATTCAACTTCACCAACCCCTGACATACATATTAGCATTTTAATTACTATTGGCTATTCTCAGCTGTTAAAGGCACACATTTTGCTGAAAAGCCATGTTCCAATGCAGCACCAAATAATTACTGCAGTAAACTATTCAGAAACAATTTAAATCTAAACCCTTAATTCATTTCCATTGTATCTTCAAATACTGCAATCAACTTTCTCTGACCTTTGTGAACCCCTTTTTGTAGTCATGGAACACGTCATGCATGCAAGCAATGATTTCACAGATGTATTTGTAACTTCTTGTTGGCTTTTGGACTGTTGAGTTGGTGGCAAAAAAACAATACTATACTTAAGACATTGCATACATACTTTAAAGATCTGGAAGTACAGAATGCTTGTAGCAACAGTGTTTTGGAACAAATTGCAATAAACCAATAGATTGAAATGCTGTTCACAATGAAAACACTTATCAAATTTTAAACAACAGTAAAGCACATTAAATGGGATGTGTAGATGCACTACATAATGCATTTATTAGGTGATATAGTAACATGTCATTATATAGATTCTTTGAGTTTGCATCTGCTAGTAGAAAGGTGGTTTGTTTTTAACGTCACAGCCTTGTGATAAGAGCCCTGGCCAGATACCCCAGAAAACTGCACCAAAAAGAAGTTCCAGTCCTATGTTCTTCTTGATTTCACTGTACATATTCAGCTGCACCACCTTTTATTTACTGCCCATGTCATATACAGTGCACACAAGAAACAGAGTCACTGTTTCAACAGTGCATTTTTCTGAAGTCAAGAAATAATAGAAATAAACCGCCACAAATCTATTTTGTTTTATTTTAAATCTATCACATCAGAGTCTAAAATACATGGGCATCATATATTATCAGGTACATTATTTTAACTAATTCTATATTCTTCCCAAAGCATTTGTCAATCAACATATTTCCAGTCTTTCAAAAGGGTTTAACTCAAAGGCAGTTTTCCAGTCTCTAAATTTTCTGTTAGGCTTAGAGAATTGCCAAAAAAAAATAGACTCCAAATGTCTTGAATAGCTCCTGAGGAAGTTTTTCTAGCATACAATTTACTCATATTGAAAACAAGAAGGTAGAGCTGAATACACACACTTTCTATAATGAAAGTGAAGTTAACCCCAAAGATGGGCTTACACATCCGAGTCTGGATCCTGTCACAGCTCTGTGAACAGCAAAAAGCTTTGTTGTTGTATTGGTATTTTCTAAAGTGTTGGCAGCTTGGGAAGGGACAGTATTTTGAAGCCCCACATTTTGTGCCATCACTGGATTCCTGGATCCAGTGAATGGTGAAATGTCCATGACCTTCAATGTCTGTCAGCTCAGCACACCAGAGCCCTGCATTTCTTATTCAAAACCAAACCAAGCTTGTCGCAAACAAATGCAAACCTGTGTAGCACACCAGGTTCCATGTTAATCCAAAGTCACTGGCTCACACTGGCCATTCCTCTCAACATCCTACTAACAAAAAACCTCAACAATACATTCTCACTACTGCCACTGCTTGTGTTGTAATATTAAACAGACCCCACTCAAGATTTAAGGCCGGAAATTGCACAGACAAATAACAAAGGCAAGGCCGGCTCCACAAAACAGAGACTTTTCTTCAGGCAGGGAACAAGAGGGAGACAGGAAAAAGCAGAGAGAGACCAGGGAGTGATGATGCAGTCAAGAGAACAGACGTCAGTGATAAAGCAGAAACTTCACTAATGCCAGTTCAGCAGTTCGTGGGCAGCAGAGTGAAGGCTGGACATGGTGAGCTGTCTCAACAGGTTTTTGTAAACTTACTGAACTTCCATGTGGTTACAAGTATTTTTGAGGAATAAAAGCTCATTTTATTGCCTTACCCCAACCTTACCCCGCATACCATGCTCAGCAATATGAAAATGATATGTGAGTGGAAACAACTTCAAGAAGAGGAATCAGCCACCCCCAAGCCAGTTACGATCACTGTCCAACCTTGTCTCAGACCCACTGACCACGTGGCCTCCACAGCCCCCAGTGGCACCAGGACAGCAGAGCACCAGCGCTTTTATTTTTGGAAAATTCTGTGTGAATTTGCAGAGCGCTGTATTATCAGTCTATTATCTTGCAGTGCATTCATTTGTATTTCCTCTAACAGAAATACTTTCAGCTTACCCTGTAATTTTAGTTATACACTATTTCTATAAAAGACACATGAATGTTTGAGTTTTATGTCACTTTGATAGTCTGTTACTTTATTACGTGCAGCTAATGGTGCTTTTTCATATAATACACCTATACAAAACTTCCAATAGTCTCTAATGTTGATGGATCTTTTTCTTCCTCCCTGAAGCCGTCTTTCTAGTTACTAATAGAAACAATAGATCAATTCCGCTTAGCTTTTACATCATGCTGGATAGAACGGCATTTGCTCCAGTAGCAAACTGTTTGAAATATTTACTATTCCATACTCAATAGCGTTGTGATATTTTACATTTGAACTCTATTGCACATCACAAATACAATATACATGCACAGTCCAAATATAAGCCAGCAACAGCACACTTACTATTATGAATTTAAACTCAGAAACTGGGAAATTCTTCAGCATATGTTTAATATATTCTGCAGTGAAGGGGACTACTGTGTCAAACTAACTGACAGCTTAAGTATCTGAGTGACTCCAGGCCTCATTATTTTTTTATATCAGAGAATTCTTTTTATTATAGAAACTAACTCCTACACAAAAGTCATGATATCTCAAAGATCAGCTCAGTGCTTTACAGTTGGAGTCACTGCTGGTCAGCTATGCAAAACCCAGCTGAACAGGGCTTTTTGTGAGCAGCACATCTCCATCAACCCTTGCTGCGCACACAGAGAGTCTACAAAGGCCAGGGACAACAAGAAACAGGCCTCCCCCAGATTCAGATTCCAAAAAGTAATCACAGGGAATTTAGCAATCATTACTTGCAGTGACAACAACCACGCTATCTGTACAGTAGAGTCATGAATCAAATTTGCTGCTTCACTGAATTTCCAGTTTTTTTCTTTTGACATTATCACAAACACAATGTCATGGCCTGAAGAAGAGTTTATCCCCTATGCTCCGGATGCACAGCATTACCCCCTTACTTCTGTCAGCAGCGCAAGAGTGGCAAAATAATTCCTTAAGTAGTGGGTAAACATTTTTTCCTCACTTATCAAACACCTAAATCTCCGCTTTGCAGCCCTGTTGATTTCTTCTTTGGAATGATGGAGATGATACAACACACATATCATATTTCCTCCAATTACTTACTCTTGTCCTACCAGCTGTGTGACCCTTTCTCTTTGCACAGGTAAACTGTAGGTTCAATTCCACCTTCTGATGAACTGACTCTAACTGCATCTGATTTTTTTAACAGCGTGCTGTGATCCACGCTGCTTCTTCCTTTTCATTTTCTCAGATAACCCTACTCATGAACTTGTACATTTAAATAACCATCCACCACCCTGCAGAAGGTCTAAATATCATAAAAGCAAAATGCTTCATTTAAGGGTTGAATTCTCCCAATAGGACAACATATATCGGATCAATTATCACAAGATCTAACACATACAGCTGACTAAAGCTTCCTCAATAATTTTCTTATAATGCTTGCCAACTGGCTTAATTATTAATTTAAAAATACAAATTATTAGGAGAGGGTCCTGAGCTGTATCTTAAAGCAAAACAAATATAGTTCAAGATGATATCCACCTGTTATTCATACAAGAAACCAGCCTCTCTCTGTGAACTGGAACAGATTCTTGGAAACCCTTCCTCAGATCCACTGGATCAAGTGTAAGGTGACTTAACACCAGAAAGAGATAAACCAGGGATCCATTCATTGAAAACGCTGCTTGTTTTCTGCACAATATGCTTCACTTTGTCAGGATGATTTATGACAAAATGTCTCTGGTTCTTGTTTGGTGAACAAGCTGGCAATGCAGCTTCATTCATCAGTGTGTAGGTTTGAGGGTGGTTGGGTTTTTTTCTGCATTGGAAAGAAGATATTTCCCCTAATGAGTTTTCCTTGGCTGTTCAATATTTATTACAGGTACTTAAGCAGAGCTTTTATTACTTAATGTTCCATTTCCTTCTAAAAGCATAACACCGATGCTCATGTAATGCTGCCCAATAGCCTCATAAAATTTTTGGCAGCTCCAAACTTTTTCTGGGCATAATCCTACCAGCATGCAAGCCCCACAATAGCATATATTAGGGCAAAATGCTAAACAGGCTTTGCAGAGAAGTTTGTCACCTCTATCATCTACAGCATGAATTTACATAAAAGCCCTGAAAACATGAAGGGCTTTTTATCCTGCTATTTCCTCTTGTCTCTCTGTCCTACCAAGCACATCCAAACATCCCTGCATAGCAAAGAACTAAACAGGGGACCTGAAGCCTCCCCCCAGAATTGAAACTGCATGGCAAGTTTTGGGTATTACAGTCACTTTATATAAGGTTTATCCCCACAGAAGTTGAAAGCTCTGTATAGATCTGGGGTCACTGCTGTGGAGAACTGCATGGAAATTTGCAGATGACACCAAGCTGACACACACGAGGAATGGGATGCCATCCAGAGGGAGCTGGACAAGCTCGAGAAGTGGGCCCATGCGAACATCATGAGGTTCAACAAGGCCAAGTGCAAGGTCCTGCACCTGGGTCGAGGCAACCCCCAGTATCAATACAGGCTGGGGATGAAGGGATGGAGAGCAGCCCTGCAGACTTAGGGGTGCTGGTGGATAAAACATTGGACATGAGCCGGCAATGTGCACTTGCATCCCAGAAGGCCAATCATATCCTGGGCTGCACCAAAAGAAGCGTGGCCAGCAGGTCAAGGGAGGTGATTCTGCCCCTCTGCTCTGGTGAGACTCACCTGGAGTCCTGTGTCCAGCTCTGGAGCCCTCGGTACATGGACTTGCTGGAGACGAGCCACAGGAGGCCACAGAAACGATCAGAGGGCTGGAACAGCTCTGCTGTGAGGACAGGCTGAGACAGTTGGGGTTGTTTGGCCTGGAGGCTCAACCTTTAACCCACCTCAGACCTGTCTGCCAGAAAGGGCATGAAAAGTTTGCATCCATGACACCACCGTTGCTAAGGGCTGCTGATTGTGATGCGGCGGCGCTCTTCCCAAGCTGCTGGCCCTGTCCCCCGTTAAAGGTGACCATGGATGAAGCTTGGCAACCCCCTGCCTGGCATCACAGGGCACATCTGTTTTCACAGGTCACAAGCCAGTCACATTAAGGAGGTATGGGAGGGATCTGAGGCAAAGATGGATATGGAAGATTTTGATTGATTAAAAGCGTAGATCCTCTGCATTTACAGCCCTCTTTTTTTCCCCTTGTCCCATGGCACAAGCAGTTGGGGAGTACCATTAACCAGGGGCACCTAGAGACTGTATGTTGAAGCAGCTACGCATCTGCCCTCCCAGAGCTCTTGTACCAGCACAGACATCAGCCAAGTCTCCCTTTCTAATCCCTTTCAGCAACATAACAATTGCCATCACTGGGATGTTTATTTCAAAGAAGTCATCATCTAAGTGCCAAGCTCGCTCACTCTCAGTGGAAGATTTTCACTTCACCTCCCCCCCTCCACACAGATATATATTTATTCCCCCAACATCAACAGAGATGCACTCACATACAGATATCAGTAACGGGACTCAGCTCTTCTCTGTATATTAGAGCTTCTTCCTTGAGTGGGATTAATCTTGGCAGCTGTCTGACAGGAGAGACTGTGTGGGAGGAAAATGGTTTTATCTAAAACTTGAAAGAAAGCAAAATAATCTTCGAGAGAACAAACTGTGTTTCAACTCTTGCTCCTTCAGTGGAAGACTATTTACTAACAGAAAACACCCAACAACGGCAAAAATACAAAAGCATTGCTCTGAAAGGTAACATAACAACCATGCATTTTTTCTTTTCTTTTACTTATGTGGCCACTTTTCAAAACATTTATTAATAATACAGCCGAGTCTCTCCACAGGAGGCCAGAATCTGAGTCAGTTCGGGAAAATTAAAATGAAGCAAATGCCATGGTTTTCTTCCAGCTGTGGTGGAGCAGGAAAGGACTCTGCTTCCAAACCTGCCTCTGCTGTTCTTTCAGAGACAGGACACCTAACAACCAAGGCAGTATGAAGTATCTCCATATTTCTGATTTACTTTTTCCAGATCAATTACACTCATGAAACATACCACTGTTCCACATAATTAAAACCAAACTTTGCTCTTACAGAAGCTTTATTTCCCCTTGTTCACAGGAAAGCCTCCCTTGGAAAAGGTCACCTAGATCTAAGGTTGCGTTGTGACCTGCACTTAGATGTCAACATGAACACCCTGTTTCCAGTCTCTCCAGTCCATCCTGGTGCTTCTGCACGGCCTCTTCACCTCACAGGCTGGCTTGATGCCCAAATCACTCCACCTCTTTTCTGACTCTGGGCTCTTGCTTCAGCCTGTCCCACTTATCTCTCCGCACTTTCACGCGATGTCTGGTCCCATCCTACCATAGTTCCTCTATGGATTTCTGTCACCCAGGGCCCTTGTCCCCACTGTCACCTCCTCCCAGCTGCCTGTGACCATGGGCCATGGCAAGGACTGTCTCCCTGCCTGCAGCTCCAGGGCAAAGTCGAGCAGCCACTTGAGTTTCCCAATTCAGACCACGCCTGACCATCTGGTCTCAGAAATTTCAGGTGAAACCATTAACAAAAAAGGCAGATGAAAATGCAATTTCGCATGTAGTATTGCTGAATATCTTCCTGCTCTGTCTCACCTCATTAAAAATTCCAGCTTTAATGTGTAAAATGTTAAAGGGGCTTTATTTCCTCTCCAAAATTCTGCCTGGCACCAAAGGTACATATTGTAAAGTAACAAAATACAAGTGCACCCGAAAATCATGGACACACACACATTTCTGTGCAAACGTCTCCTGGAAGGTTCTCTGTACCTCAGAGAATGTAGTTTAAATAACTAAACAGTTCCCGTTTGAAGCAGATCAATTCACTATGGCATTTGCCATCCTGATGGTGAGGAGCCCAGGGAGTACGGTACTGTCAGCAAAAGCCACGGTGCTTCCTGCGCCTGCATGTTTTTCTGGAATGGTTCAATCGCACAACAAACTGTGTGACACTGTTACACACCTGTTCACCTTCACACTGTTCACCTGCTGCCAGCACTGCTGCAGGCTTCAGCAATGCTCATGTCTTAAATTATGTCAAATCAATCATATTTGAGGCTGTTCATCAGCACAAAGATTCAGTTCTTGCTGGATCTCTAGGAAGGCATCTCAATAACACTCCATTCCCAGCCTCTTGACAGTGGATGGTGTTTATCACACAGCCACTATATGTTTAGCATATCTTCAAATTACTTTGGTGAAAACATCCAGTAAATTTTACACAGCAAAGCTTTTTCGAGCATTTTAAAAGACATGCAGAGCATGAAGATGATGCAGTAACCTATTTGCGTAGTGTTCTGCCATCTATCTCCACGGACTCTTGAAAAACTGACATGGTTCCTCAAGGGACTTAATTGATTAAAGAACATTAATTAATTGAGTGAACATCTGTGCTGGTTTTCAACTAATAATTAAAATTAGCTAGGAATTGTAATCTCCTTAAAAGTGAAAAGTAACTGCAGCTCACTTTCTCACAACATTCGGGTAGGGCTAAGAAAAACAGCATTTACTGTAAAGGTTCCTGAGAGATTTGTAGGGCCCTGTGGTGGAAGTTTTCTCCCTGGTTCGCCTGACAACAGGAAGATTTTATTCTTGGCTTCATGTGTTTACATATTAACCATGACAGCGCTGACATTTGTTGCTAAGTAAAATCGAATGTAAATGGCCTAGAAAGCTGCCATTAAATGTAGAAATTATTTTCGGAGTTTGAAATTAAGTACTGTCAACACAACTCATGTTTCCACTTATAAGCAAATATGACTGGAATTTTAATGACTTCCCCAAATCCCACATATAAAAGAAAGAAGGCAAGTAAGAGTAACATTTTAATTGCTTTCAAACTGTATTACAAAAGGCAACTGGCCTACATGGTATCGTAAGAGCTCAAGGACTATCCAACAGGACAGAGTAAGTAGGAGGGCTAGATAAGAAAATGTCATGTTACATGCGGAAATGAAATGTCGTAACCCATGAGACCAGCATACACCCAGGATCATCCTTTTCCTCACATGGAAGATATTCTTTCTTACTTAAACACAGGACTTTATTCCCTGGGATCAGAGGAGGGTGCCAAGGAGAGTCATGTCATTGCTGTGCAGCACCAGGAAGAACTGGGGATTAACAGCAAAAATGAGATTTAATTGCATGTGACAGAAGCCAACTAAGAGCATAGAGACCACAAATATCAGATGACTGCAAAAGAGAGCACCTCTGAACAAGAAGGTAGATTCATTTAAGCTGTTCTTAATAGCACTGCAGACAGTCTAGAGGGAATCAATGCAAGAGTCAGTCTGGAATTAGTGCAGGAGTGCTCAGCCATGTGATGCTGAGGCTACAACGAGAACTGGTGGATTCATACAAATATCACAGATATTTGTAAAATGTTCAGAGGCTTACAGAAATATTTCTTTCCGGTACAGAGTCACTTGCACAATGACTGGACTTAGTCCCTAGTTTGCAATGTGCTCACCCAGTTGTATGTTCTTCCTGAAATGGCTTTTAACAAGATTGGGTGGTTCATGGAAATGAAAGTCACCTCTCTCAGGACACGTGCTCCATATCCCACTAATTGTAAACAGTTTCTAAAAGGTTTACTTTCCGATCCCTGCTTGGTAAACAACATGAGGGAAGCCTGAGAATTTCTATCCAAGGCAGGTTGAACGGGTCTCTTCCTCACAGCCCCTCACCTGTAGCTGGTACCAGCTTTAGAGAAGGGGGCGAGGAAGAGGGACCTCAGACCAGCAGCAGCCCCAGGGAACCTGCCAGCACTCCGTTCTCAGCATCTCAGGATGAAGTGATGGGGGAAGGCAGCACCGGGAACCTGTGTGGTTGACTCACATGGCTCCCAGCCACAGGAGTGACCTGCCACAGGCATCCCAGCTGGACCTGGGCCCAGCACCACTTGAGATTTCTGCAGAAGTGGGAAAATTAAGCTGGGAATTCATCAGACCTTGCTTGCTCTGGTGTCACAACAATAATTACGATCTTATTTAACCTATTTTTTTATTCCTACTCCATTTTTCATTTTCATACGTGTTCCAATACAATATCTGGCAATAAAATTCTATCTGGAATAAAACTGTTCCCTCCCGCTCTTTTTTGCTCACAGTGCAGAGAGTTTAAAGCCTACTGAAGGATTAAAAAATAATCTGTTTGCTGTCATTATATCATTCCTATCTACTTTGGGCAGCAAATACTCTTTTTGTGCTACCTGGCCCCACTCCAGCCCAGTATTACACTATTGTAAGACCTCTCCCTCCTGTCCGAGGGATTTATGCTTCTGAAAACTGAGCACAACATTTGCAGACTGTGAGCATCAGCCTCTAAAAGAAATACTGAGGTTTGACAGCATACATTCTCAGCATCTGGGGTGTATGCCATTCCCTGAGAAAAAGTGCCGTTGTGACTGCAGAGAAAACCACAAGGTGTTCTGACCTGCATGACCCATGGACTTGAAGAACATTTTGAGGGGACAACTGCAGGATGAATCCTGGACAGCCCCTCCCCACATAAGAGAGAGAGTACACTGAGATGTCCTGGAGAATATGGCACTGCTGAGCCTTACTGGAGAGAGGACACATCTTAGAGAATGCAAGAATATTTGTAGTAGTGAAAAACAATAAAAGCTGAGGCTGTCTGAGAGATCTGTGCACACAGCACAAGCACCAGCACCAAGCTTGAAAAGAGCACGGGGAAAAAGAAGTAGTCGTAACCACAGACTTGCTCATCACCCTGATCTCATAAAAATAGTCTATGTGACAAAGAAAACATGAGACAGGAACATAATGATGAAACACTTACCCTGGAATCCTTTTCCAGATGAAGCTTGTGTTGAAGACTGCGTCTCCTCCTGGCCTTGGCAATGCCATTGTGATAAAAGAAGTAGCCAGTATCTAAAAAAGGGAGCTGAGGAAGAGAGAGAAAAAAACCATCATGGAGCTATTGGCTATTAATAAGGATGACACAGAAAACTTCTGCCTGTGAAGTGACTCAGGCAACTAGAACAAGACTTGTGAACAGTTACGCCAAAGGGCCCAAATCATTCTTGATAATGTCACTTCTAAGTTACTTTTGAAAAGTGTGCCCAGCAGCACTGAAGTTATTTCCTACAGGTTTACAATGTGTAACTTCACTTGTACATACTCAGTACAATTTTCACCTTATGTTTAAGGTCAACAGTGCACATTTTTCTGAAGGGCTTCCTAAATCACATCAGGATTATTTCCAACTTCCTGACAAAGCCAGAATAAAATAACAAAATGAACTGCTAACGATTTGAAGCTACCTCAAACCATCCTTCAGCAATAAGGCGTTACAGAAGCGCTTTCCTGAGCTATTACAACGCACCCAAGCCGATGCCGTAAGCAGTAAGGCAGAAAGCCGATTGATTTCCACTTTCCAAAAAATACAGCATTTGGAATTTCTTCTGAGTGCCAGGAAATGGAACATAAGAATAATATTAAGCAAACAGACAGTTCACAGTGTGTGGGTGGGAACAGTCTTGTACGGCTTTATTGTCTAAGGCATTTTGGCAGCAAGCAAACACCTCCCAAAGGCTTTCCAGCCCCACCTCAGGCAGGTGCCAGGGAAGGAAGATCCACATCCATCAGTAAATGCATTTCTGTCCCCTGGATCAGCAGAGAGTGACTGGAAGGCCAGTTGACATTTAGCTTTGAGAAGGCTAAAAAACATATGGTGTTAGAACTGCATCCCACTTCCAGCAGGCAGTTAGAAAGTGCCATTTGCATCTCAAATTCAACAGGTTTTTCCCCAATCCAAACTAATAGGGAGATTCTGGTTGGACGTTCAAATCTAAGCAAGTAACTGTATTTTTAAATTCAGCTTTTCTTTGTAAAAGTTGGGAAAAAAAAAAAAAATATGGGCTTTCATTGGGAATTTATAGGTTAATTCTGTGAACATTTCAACTTCAAAGGTTAGACTACCCTGCATGTAAAATAACTACTTAAAAGAGATATTCCAGAACAGCCGTGACAGCCCTGTTCCTCTCCTTTTTATTACCTTTACTTCATGATAACATAAACCTCTTAGCAGGAGTTCAAGCTTCTTTACTGAAAAACTGAGACTGACATCTAGACAGAATGTTCACTGTGAAAACCTGGGTTGAATAAGGGTAGCAGGATCTTGCTGCTATAAATAAGAGATTCTTTACCTGCTCACAGGTATACACAGTTCACAAATATAATTTTCCTTCTATGAAATTATCTCCTGTTTCATTAGATCTATCACTGTATCTGGTGCAGTTCTGCAAATGTATTTTGGCATACATGTGCAGTGGGAATGGAAGATTCACGGTGAGTTCTGAAAATTCAAAATTTGGTTACATTTCATAAAGAAGTATGTGAGCGGTTTGTTGGGGTTTTTTTGTTGTTTGTTTGTCTTTCTACAAAGCCCTTTTTAATGTTAATTGAAGCATTTAATATCAATGAAATCAAAGCATTTTGTATTCTCTTTTAAAATGCCATTGCGTATGATAGATAATACATAAATGCAAAGTAACTTAAAAAAAATCAAAGCATTTTGTTTTGATAAAAAGGCCTCTTTTGAAGTGTATATAAAAGGTTAAAGAGATTTCATCAAAATCATCATGGTCCGTTGGAGCTGATTTGCAGGACTAACTGGAGAGCTCTTCTGGGCAAGTAATGAGAATATTTTGCATGGACTCCACATACACAAGAGCTGAGGCAGAAGGAGAAATGAGGTTACAAAAGCTCATGGCAGCGGCCACCAAAGTCTCCTGTGCTTCACATCCATCCTCAGAGCCACAGCTCTTAAGACTGAAATTCTGTCATCTTTACCAACTAGATAATAAGGTATTTCCATAATCCAGAAACAGCCCTTCCCCTATATTGGATACATTACTCTAAGCCTCAAAATATGCAGAAAAAAAATATCTAAATAGCCAGATCAGTTATAGCTTGAAATCCATTTCACCATGCTAACCACTACCATTCATCGCAAGCTGTGGTCCAATTACCCCTCTGATTCAGCAAAATCAGTCTATTTTTCTTCTTTTAATTTCAGTATTAACCATTCAAATCAATTCCAGTCAAATATTGATCTTGATACTCTTGCATTAAGGAAGACTCAGCAATTTTAAGGCTATCTGGCAACATATAACATGTATTCACTGTTTATTTCCTGTGTAGCATTAGTTTCTAGGGCCACTTAAAATGAAGCAATATATTATATAGGAAACTTTTAAAGCTGGTGTATTCAAGTCTAACTGTAATCAAAAGCAATATAAGTTAGTCCAACCAGATTTATTGACAAAATAATGACGAAGTTTGACCGAGACTATTCCATTCTTTCCACAGCTATCCCAGGAATCTCTGAGGAACTCAGATATTTCACAGTTCGCAGTGAAATGAGACGGGAAGGCAGCTAAGTGAGGAAATACCTGAAATATGTCATGATCAAATGCCATGGACTGTGAACAACAAATAGTAGAAAACAGGCAACCTGCAGGACCTAAACCCTTCAGTAAATCCTTAAAAATTAATGAACGTACATGCAGGAGAAGTCAGACAGCAGCAAAGGGCCTAAAATGTCACATGCTTTTCTGAGGATTTTGCACTGAGATCTGTGAATGCCACAAGCAACCACTGAAGTGCTCCGGTTCTGATGAACTCCTGCTATTGAGTCAATAAGTGCTCGGCAGCAAGCGACGGGCAGGACGCAGGGAGCGCCCAGCAGGGCTGATGTTCCCGCTATTGGCTTCTTTGACTTGGAACCAGAGCAAAACAGCAAAATGAACAGTGCATGTAATGAAGGGAAATGAAAACAGAAGGGCTCCTGTACATAAAAACAACTCCAAAGTGTCACCAGCAATTGCTACTCGTAACACCCCCATTGTAAAGCTGGAATTGTATTTGAGTAAAATTCCTATTTCAGCAGCAGCAGGCTCTGCTTGTGTAATAACGTGGAGAAATAACACACTCAGCCTGGTGGTTCAGGTTCTTTCTGTAGGATAGATGCAAAGCTTCCTGCCCTCAGAGAAAAATTAACAGTTACGTAAGACAACTGATTACTGGAAAGCACTTGAATATTCAAGTGAGGAAGATTACTTAGAGATAGAAAATGGTCTAGCATTGCCTTGATGTTTAAACATGGTTCAATACAAAGTAGGACTCCGAGAATCTGAGGAATTACAGGCACTTTGTTACTTGCAATATTTGTATAAAATTAAACACATAAACACAACACAGCAAGTAGAAAACCTTATATATCCACCTGTCTCCTTCAGATTTGCAGCCTCCTTGTGGTTATTAACAATACTATCTAAAGTAAAGATGAAATCCTGTTTAACCACCTTCCTGAAAAGGATGTGGACCAGAAAATAGCTTAAAAATTCAGTGTTCAACTAAACCGAGGGGAAAAACTAACACTTTAAATGGAAGAGGTCTATTTAGAAAGCAAAATGACAGGGATGTACCATTCGGTATAGAAGGGAGCAGGGAACACTCCATATGGTGCACAGTTTTAGCACCGATACCTCCAACTCTGAGGTAGCTTGGCTGTTCTCAGGCTACTGCTCCACCAGAGAAGTCCAGGTGTAATTACCATTGAAATAAAAATAAGTTAAATCCATGGCTCCCAGTCTTTCTGCACTCTTCTTCTTACATCTGACTATCTTTCCCCAGCAAGAGAAAATAGCAAGAAGTTTACTCTCTGCTACCGTAGGTGCCGCCTCCTGGAAGAAGGGCTGTAAATAGGCAGCTCCAATTCTCCCCTGCCAGGTGTTGCTTCCGGGCGGTCATTCTGTTGTGTTGGAAAGGGAGAGGGAAGGAAAAATAACTAAAAGGACACGGTCCACTGCTGAGCCCTCAACCACTGATCTGCTCCAGGAAACAAAGATCAGGCATAAGGCAGCCTGGATGAGGCAGCACACAAGGCTCCCATCCCATTCCATCTACTTGGCAGAGAAAAATCAAACTGCACTTCTTATTTGGTCTTGCCTTGGACAATATACATGGTGGTACCAGATGTAGTTTTACCTGTCTGAAAGCAAAGGACAAAGTGCAAAGTGTTGCAGGGTTTAAAGAAAAGAAGCCACAAAAAGACTAAATTCAGACACTGTTCCTCATTCTAAAACAGCACCACTGGGGCCACCTTCAGCAGAGCTAACACGAAAGCAACCATAAAAGCATCAGTGTCATTTGATCAGGAGAGCCCATCTGTAGCAAAAGTATAACAAAGCAGAAATAAATGCTAAAATAAATAAAGTATTAATAATAATCAAAATAATAAAGGTTGAACCAAGCTGCCAGTGGCATCAGTACTTCACCTGGCTCACAGTGCGAGGTCCAGCATTTTCGGTCTGTCACTGGTTTTAAAAGGTAACAAATACAACACAAAAATAAAGAGGAACCTTGGTTCCCAGGCTGATCTTTAACATTAAATGTTCCTGACTCCTTACCTTTAATATTAAATTTTCCTGACTTGCTTCAGGGCTCTACCTGTTCCACATACATCTCACAAGCAAATTAAGGTGCCCACAGAAAACTTCAGCACAGATCGATTTGCCCCCTCCTTTTTTAACACGATTGATCTCTGCCCAATCAGCCTGCCATGCTGTATCATGTAACACAGCATCCGTACACTACACTGCTTTCTTTTGTGCAGGATTTCCAATGGTTTCTACCTGATACTGTAATATTCCAAAACCAGCTTACTTGAACTTATTGTTAAGGTTCCTCTCCCAAGTTACCAAAGACAATAGTCCATAACAACCTTCTTTTGAGCAAAGCCATTTTAAAATACAAGCAAAGGGTGATTTATAACAAGTTACCCCAGGGTCAACTTCTTTGACCACCACCAAAATCAGCATAAATGGATCTGTCAGCAAACAATTCACAGAAATGAGATTCATCCAGCCAGGCTGATAAAGACCCTCTTCAGGGCTCCTCGCTTGCCATAGCGTGAATGTGTGGTCAGGCACACAAGGGTTCAAACAAACATTAGTGCTAAAGAAACCCTTTGTCTGCTCTGAGGAAAAGAAACCAATACCCAGCCCCCAAACTAAAAACAAACAAACAAACAAGTAAAAAATTATTTAAATATAACACAAAGCATCTCTCCCCCACAGAGCACAGCTCCTGACTTTAAAAGGGGCCATAAATCTGCACAGGTGAGCTCTTTCATCCCATTACTGCTCAGTAATTACACCAACAAAATATACGACCTAAACCTGGCACGAGTAAATGTATTTGGAGCCTTCACAGGCCCCACAAGCCTTGCTCCTTCAGTCACCATTATAGCTGAAGCACAACAAAGTGCCTCCCAGCAGAAATTAGAAACCTTTTAGAAACCTTTTCATACCAGTTTCACCAAATGCACTGAAGATGCTTATAAATATTCAATATGAATTTTTAAACTCTCTCTCATTTTCCCTCACCCCAATTAGCATTAGAAATCGTTTTACTTTTAAATACACAGATGGGAGCCAAGTCTGAAGTCAAAGGCGCTCACTCACTATAGCGATGAGGGCCATGTAAGAGTAGAGCCAGCTAGAAACACAGGCAGCCCCAGGCCTCCAAATAACACAGAACAAAGCACCAATAAGAAAGAATTAATTCAACTGTTGGTGGAGAAATGTGAAATAGCACAGAGGACTAAAGCTGTGCCAGAGCTTACCCAACATGCAATCCAATCCACTGCGTCCTCACAACCCTAGGCAAGGATTTCACACTTTCTCATTAGTGTGCTATAATTACTCTGAAGGCTCAGCAGAAGGATCTCAGGTGGAGCGAAGGATCTGCACAAGCTCCAAGCAGCCCTGAAGACTCACACAGCCTGATCCAGGTCTGACTGTTATGACTCACTCTTCCTGGCTCGTTTCTCATTGCACCTGTGTCTTATTTAGCTGCCTCCACCAAAGCCTAATCTGCTTATCTTGGCAAACCTGGCAGGTGGAGGTGTTAGACACAGCTTTAACTGTCCCAAAATGTAAATGTCACATTAAAACATCATTAGAAGATGATCCTTGTGAAATCAACTGACTAACAAACAGTACAACATTTTTCCTACCAAATAATTCAGAAATGCCTGACTTAGATGCTTACATATGTTTTCAGCTCTGTTTCATATGCATATCCAACCACCTTTTAAGGGAATCAGCAACAGGTGGTGGTAACAAGAACTGTGACAACTTGGCTGAGAGCTCATTGATCTGCTTGTTCTTCCTTTCTTCCAGAAGCCAATGGAAATATTGTCATACGCATGGCAAAAAGTCTACCTATTATTGTTTTTTAGGATATAGGTTAGCCTGTAAGAAGATTACAACCCTGCTTTAAAAGTTCTAATTAGTCTTTCTCAAGACAGCAGAAGTAGCTTCCAACAGTTTCTGAAGGGTTCTCTCACCTCCACAGTGAAATGTCTTTTTGTCTACAAACAGTAAAACATCAATGTGTCAACCGAAGACTTTGCCTAATATATACCTTTGGATATTAATTTATCCAAAAAGATAAAATAAAGCCTTTTGTCTAGTCCCTCTTGCATGCAGCACCACAAGGCTAAACAGTCTTGCCAACACGAGAGGTTTAGTAAATACAAGGAATCAACAGAACCAGATGTGGGCTGCTGTTACACTTAAGTCTCCAGTCTGTCCATGTGGAATTCGTCTGAGCTCCACATACAATTCATGACCAAAAAAAGAGGCACTCTGAGACCATTATTCATCTGACCTATTTTCAGTGACCATGTTAAAGTGAGCAGAGCTGAGCACCTGGGAAGAGGAGCACAGCTGTCCACAGTCAGGTGGATCAATTCCAATGTTAAATGCCTATCTCTTATCTTCTCATCAGTTTTGTTCTTACATTATCACACATAGTGCTTCCAGTTGTTTACTAAACACTGGTCCATTGGTTTGGTTTCAAGTTTGCAATATTTGTAATTTGATTTGCGAGTGAATGAATCATAAAGGCTTAACGTTCTACTGTATTTATATCACTATTAAGTTTGTCATTGAAGAGCTTCATCCTGCAAGCATGGAACAGTCATATATCAGCGACAAGATTGTGGATTTGCTGATAGGTTTCTCAGTGAACTGAAGAAGCCATTTGAGGCTCTTAAAAGGATTATTCTAGTTTATGTGAATGGATCTGTGCGTTTCAGACAGTTTTACTTGTTACTCCCCAGTAACTATAAAACCCACTATTGATTCTACCAGGTGCCCTGTTGAAAGCACTATACTTTCTAGATTTGGAGAAGAGAATGAACTTGCATTGGACTGCCTGGATTAATCCAGATCATCATTACCTAGAGTAGATGATTGCTACTGTTTGGCCTACAGCCTTAAGTGAAGGCTTAGCAATCATCATGATGTCCTCTTACATAGATGTGGAGGATCCTGCAAGAAGAGCACATCAGCCAAGCCCCAGGCACCACGACGAACCCTGGAGCTCAGCACCCAGAAAGTCACTGGGAGCATCTCATAGTTGTGTTGTCACTTTGAGCAGCAACAAATGGCCACTGAGAAAATGAGACGGCCCCTTCCAGTCATTCAGCTGTGCAGCTCCGTAACAACCACACACATAACAGATAAACATACACATCATTTAGAATAATGAAGTAAATAAGATTCCATCAGAAGCTGAATCAACTACATTTTCTTAAAACAGGTGTCAGTAGCACAAAATGCATTTTTTTCACAATTCGGGAGAATTTAACTCATCCTGTTTAAAAAAAAACAAAACCAAAACAGCACAAATAATAACAACCACCAACCGAAAACCAACACACACCACTCCTCTCCAAAAAAACCCCAAACAACAAAACCCACAAACAAACAACCAAAACAAAACAAAACGACAAACAGAAATTAGACTCCAGACATGAGACATGCTCTAGGCACACTTCCTCCTAGGCTTAAATTTCCTAACTTGTTCATGTTAGTAGTGACCTCAAGGAATTATTGGCCCTTAACAGTGCAATGTAAATAACATCACAGCCAAAAAGCCAGTCAGTGCTTGACCCAGTTAACTAACTTATGTAGTGATTTAGACCGTGACAGTCAGTGCTTTAAGAATACAAGGAAAAAAAGAATGGTGCCCCAAAAGTGGTTTTGCCAATTCTACATTTTATGACCAAAGGCAAACAAAACTCTTGCTATTCATGCCTGTCTCGTGCTTGGAGCAACGGGGCTCTTCTGGGTATCCTGCCACTCTTTCAAGTCTCTTCTGTGTTCTCAAAGCATCTCCCAAGATGATAATACTCTGTGAAAGTTTATACATCTCAGGCTTCTCCCCGAGATGATTCTATCCAGGACCATTTAATTTGTGCTTTGCCTCTCTGCGGTAGGACAGAGCCAGGACTAAAAGTCACAAGACATGAGTTTCAGCTGTATTCTAAATAATCCTTGTAGCTTAGCCCTGGCCAACGCACTAGAGTCTGTTCTTCAGAAATGCTGGGTAACTCCAGCGCCTACTAATATTAGGAGAATCTCAGGCAATTACAGCCGTAATATTATTGTTTCAGTTGCCTCACATGTAAAATGGCATAGTATAATAAGTACTTGTTTACTGATTTTATTGATAGGATTAATTTAATCAACATTTGCACAGCACTATAGACTGTGCTATAAAACAATAACTGCCATTGTCAACATATATTAATGGGTATATCTATACCCGCAATATATACATATGTAATCAGGTATCTCCTTAGCAATAGATATTTGGTAAACATTTTAATATGTTTAAATACAACATGATGGATATTTCTTCATATTAGTATATCTGCCTTAGGAAAACTCATAAGAAACAGCTTGATTTAGTTATAGTTTGCAAATGGAAGTGACCATGGTATGCATCTAACTAAGCTGGATCGATACTGCTGACAGCAATTAGCGTTGCTAACAACGGCTGCTTGGCCTCATTCCTGATCTACAACCCAGCTCTCCTCTTCAGCACATAAGCAAACAAGTTGACTGCTATTGTCACACTGGAACCTGGTGTCACATCAGCTCTAAAGACAGCGAGACAAAAGCTGTGAGATGAAGTTTGCTGGTTTTAAAACAGCAATAAGATGGGGTGTGCCCCAGCCAAAAATTACTAGTATTTATATCTTAAGGATGGAGAGAAGGCAAGACATGGCTACTCACTGATGTTTCAGCAGAGCAGTTCAGCATTATTTTTAAACCTACGTCCAAGTAGCGAAGCGTGTAGGATATATAAACATGTGTGCAAGTGCGCAGCTAATGTAGCACCAAAACGTAACGTCATGAACTCAAGCTCTAATGAAGTAGTGCTATAAAAGCAGCTCAGACCAAAATTACTCGCATACTGACAAGAGCTACTCAAGAAAGCAAAGGTGAATTGCACTAATGCAAGGATGCGAGTCCTTACCAACACTTAAAGATGATTTGTAGCTCTCTTTCTAGTAAAAAAAAATTATTCTTCCCTTTTGTCTCCATGTCTGTTTAATGCTAAGCTGCCAAGCAATAGCCGATTGACAGAAAGTGCCTCACAGAGAGGTTTCTGTTGTTAGACCACAGTGAACAAGTCTTCCAGTTCCCAGAGAAACAGTCAATTCCTGGAGAAAAATATGTGCTTTATGGGACAGAAGCTCCCATAAACTGTGACATTAAAGTAATCGGGGTTGGGGATGGAGGGCACACTGTTGCTGCTTCTTTTTTAAAAAAACCACCTTAAGATAGTAAGCTTGAGAAGAGCAGGGCAAGGAAACTTTAAGGAAAACATTTTCAGTGGAGCCAAGGAAAAGAGAAATTTTGGGACACTGCTGTTTTCCTTACTTTTATAAAGCTGCTTGAATCTGCTAAGAGAAAGTCACAGACACTGATCCCCACTATTACAGGACCAGGTCAGAGGCAAATTCTTCCATTATTTACGCCATCAGGAACTGGAGAGATCTCCTCTCGCCTCCAGTACACACCAGTACAGTCATCACTTCACAACAGGGATCAACCGCTCTGACTGGGTTCAAGAGCTGAGTATTAGACGCAAGAAAAAGAATAACCCACATCCGCCTCAATGCCAGCAATAATGATGTGAAAGGAAAGAAAAAAGCACCATCACCTCTCCCTCCCAGGACCTGCCTCACTGACCTTTCAGGCAGCTGTGAAATACACCTTTTTACTGTTTGTTACCATCAATTAATAAATGATAGAAGTTTATTGCCAGCAGAAACTGTGGTCAATCCAGCATGTGACAATATGTTATCTGGCTTTTATTACATCGGTCACACAAGGCAAACGTAGGTTCTTACTTAATCACTCAGTGTGTTTCAGCCTTTAGAGCCTGGAATACTGGTTTCTCTACCAAGGTACAACATACAAGGTGTTTCAAAAGATGGACCCAATTCGGAATCACTATATCTCTGCAACCACAAACCACCCATGAATGAAACTCTTACCACTTGAAAGGGCAGGGTATAGTTTAAAATGATTACTGCTTAACTTGATAACTCATTAAACAGTTTGTAATTTTTGTGTAATTGTAACATGTTGCCATCGTGAATTATACTGCTTTGAAATAGGGTCCATCATTCTGAAACGCCCTGTATTTAACATGAATAAAATACATCTAGTTAGAAGGGGAAAAAATGGGATTTCTACAGAATGAAACTGAGTGTTTTAATCTCCATCAGAAGAAAGAGGAAAAAAAACTCCACTTGCTGTTCTGAGTTTTATTCTGCACTATATCTAAATTGTAGAAGAAATGGGACAGTTTTCCTTTCAAGAGTAGAAAAGTACATTTGCCTGTTTTGCCTGTGAAGTTTAATTGGTAATGTAAAAATTAACAGACATAAATGCTCTGAAGACCAGACTTCACATGATGTCCTGATCTACAACTGTCATTCCACCAATGCTAACAACCGAATTTTCCAAACCTGCTAATGACTTCAGTTCTGATTTTTGATACTTCTTCACTCAAATTCAGAATTGACAGTTCCACTTTACAATTGGTTCAGAGTAACTTCTAAATCACTCAATTCACTTGAAACAGTTCTAAAATGAATTGACACAGAGAGGTGTAAGATCCCTGTGGGACTGACTGGAATCCAGTGTCCAGTTCTGGGCCCCTCAGTTCCAGAAGGACAGGGAACTGCTGGAGAGAGTCCAGCACAGGGCAACAAAGATGATGAAGGGAGTGGAGCATCTCCCTTGTGAAGAAAGGCTAAGGGAGATGGGTCTCTTTAGTTTGGAGAAGAGGAGACTGAGGGGTGACCTTATTAATGCTTATAAATATATAAAGGGTGAGTGCCACGAGGACGGAGCCAGGCTCTTCTCGGTGGCAAACAATGACAGGACAAGGGGTAATGGGATCAAGCTGGAACACAAGAGGTTCCACTTAAATTTCAGAAGAAACTTCTTCTCAGTGAGGGTGACAGACACTGGAACAGGCTGCCCAGGGGGGTTGTTGAGTCTCCTTCTTCTCTGGAGACATTCAAAACCCGCCTGGACATGTTCCTGTGCGACCTCACCTGGGTGTTCCTGCTCCAGCAGGGGGATTGGACTAGATGATCTTTTGAGGTCCCTTCCAATCCCAAACATACTGTGATACTGTAATCTACCAGTCATGGTAGAGTGGATTTCAGAACCACACTCATTTGTTTCACTCGTGTTTCATAAAGAGTGAACAGGCAGACAGAAGCATCCTCTGGCATCAGGAGAGGGGGGATATATCCCACCTCTTTTGCTGCCCAGACAAGGAAGAGATTGATCTGTTTGGCTCCAGTTTGATATCCAACACCCATCTTATAACACTGCCCATTTCTCTAGCTAATAATAATAACTAAATACATGTTTGTTGGGTTTCAGGTTTTCACAGTTTGGTTCTATACTCTAGGAGAAAGCAGTTCTGACATATTACCCTTTTACTCGTCAGGTAAGCAAATAATGTAATTCAGTCATGAGTACCCGGGACACACTCGACGACTGGCTTGATGTAAACACTGAGGTCACTCTTTCCATTTGCTTTCTGTGGACAAAGAAGTTAAGGATGTAACATTTACACTGAAGTTTTGTTTGAGAAGGTAGGTAATACATGACAAAGAACATTAAGTCCCAGCTCTCTCCTTGAGAGAGTAAACTAGAGCTATCGCTACCTAATTTATTTATGATCCCAGCGTATAAATGGTAAGACTGGGCTAGCTTCTAATTTCCCTTTTTAAGTCCAAGCTCCCGCTAGTTGCTGAACACAGCCAGCGTTCAGCTGAGTCGGTCTTTTGAGCTACCGTCATAAACCCATGACCAAAGTGGATTTCACGCCAGCAGATAAACCGTGTGTGGTGGTCACGCAGAATTTCACACAACACAAGACCAAATCCAGCTCTCTCTGGGACAGCGCTGTCTGTCCCAAAGCACGGCCTGGGATGGCTGAGTTGAAATTAAATCAGGGTTAGCTTTTCCAGTGAACTTCTGAGAGTTAAATGTAGAGCTCATGTTGATTTACAGCAAGAGCGACACACCAGACTCCTTCAGGTTACTTAGAGAAACCCTGTCTTTGACAAATAGTCGAGCTGCTCGGCTTCCTCCCACCAGAGGCCGGTGATGGATGGAAGCTCTGGGCTGCTCACTGCAATATTTATAGCTACCGTGCAGGCAGCATCCTGTAGAGACCTGACCCATTTAATTATCTGAAAAAGTTGAAAGAAAAAGAAATAAAGAACAGGGTTTCTGATGACCAGGGTACCATTACAAGACAAAGGTAAATTTTAGATGTATTAACCACAGCACTGAATTTGTTCCTACAGCTCTCACAGAAAGCAGCCACCCAGGCTAAGGACTGGAACTGCACAGGAGGGTTTCCCAGGTTTAATATTTTCATAAGAGCTGGCAGAATTTATCATTCATTTTAGCGCTTTGTCTTCATTTCCAGCTCACAGAATTTTCCATGAGCACAGACATTTCTCAGGACTTATTAATTGAAATTATCTGCCAAATAAATTCTACACACATTTCAGCAACTATTTTGTACTTTGTTGCAAGCATTTGAAACTTGAGTTGCATTGATTAATTTTAATTGGAATAATTCCATAGATGGATGAGGGAAAGGGCCACATGCAAACGTCTCCTGAGCTACACTACAAAGAATAACCAGTACAACTATTTCATGAAGCCTGATGATTTTTTTTCCTTCTTGTTGTTGGTTTTGCTTGTTCGTTTGTTTTTCTTTTAAAATCAACATGGTCTAACTGGTAAAATCTGTAGTTTAAACTAAATTGCTGCTAATAGTGTTCTGATGTTCAATGAGTTAAAGATGTTATCACTCCTACACTGATAGTAACAGCACTGCAATTGGGTTTGTTCTTCTATTTTAACTACATCAGTACAGTTACAGCAGTAAAAGTTTTCAAAGAGTGGGTAGGGTGTCACATCTTGTCACCTGTCATATTTTCTGAGAAGGATAGAAGGTGATCTTCCACCTTCACACAAAGGTTGGTTCTTCTAAAAGGTAATGAATTCAAGCGTCCCACGACACACCTCAGTGCTTTTCTGAAGGAGCCAAACCCAGCATGCTCAGTCTGTGGGACCATTTGCCTGCTAATAAACAAATGCCAAGGATGACACAGGTTCTCAAATGGAAGAACTTCAACCTGAGAGTCAAACAATTTATTTTGGTCTAGAGTTTTAACTGGATTTGAACTCCCAAGCCAGAAACCAAACACCTCACTCGCAGTAACCTAAACCATCTGGGTCTGGTTGTAGACACAGCAATAGGATCTGTCCATCTGGCCTGATACCAAAACCCAAGTCTTCAAGACAGAGTATTGTTAAAAAAAAACAGTTATCCTTTTGCTGCACAGCTCTGCAACCTCAGGTGTGGGGACAGTTATAACTTTGGTGTATGTAATGGCAACAGATACCCATATTGGCTCTTAGAAATGGCTCTCAGACTGCTCTCAACACATGGAAAACCTACTCAGAGGAATAAGAGCTTCAAATGCAGCCCCAGACAGCATCACAGCATATGGGATTCCAAAGTTCAAACACATAGAAGCAATGAATATACCTGTATGTCACATAGTCCAGAAATGGCCTGAAAGTCAACTACAAGAAAGTTATCTGGGCAGAAGGATGGAGTTCCCAGACTGACAGCAGGACAGTGAACCCATACTAATGATCTTTGTTTATCTAGTGCTGATATCAAAATAACACTTTGGACTATAAATTTCATAGCAAAGGTCCAGAACAGCTATAAGGATATCTATATCCTTATATCTATAAGAAACTGGCAGGTTTGATATGTGAAGGAAACAAAGTCAGAGATCAGTTTCCTATATATTAATCCTGTTTCTCCCAGTGCAAACCCTGAACCTCATTTGTACAGCACAGAAATCTCCACACACCACTGTGATTCTTTCAAACAGGGGCATACAAAGGAGAGAAATAAACTGGGGAGCTAGAGTCACTACCAGCAATACTTTGAAGGGATTTCACGAGAGTAATAAAAGAAGCATCATCAGGGTTAGGAGACGGCTCCAACACTTCGGCAAGGGGGGGAAAGGAGCCAGTGGCACCTCCCAGCATCCACACTTTGAGCACTGATGCTCCTCAGCTGCTTCAGACCCCCAGACCTGGAGCTACTTCTTGGAGCAGAAACCTGTCTCTGGAGGGTGGTGGTCTCTTTTCCCAAGTAGCAAGTGATACGATGAGAAGAAATGGCCTCAAATTGCACGAGGGAAGGTTCAGATTGGATATTAAGAAAAATCTCTTCATGGAAAGGGGTTTCAGGCATTGAAACAGGCTGCCCAAGGAAGCGATGGAGTCACCATCCCTGGAGGTGTTTAAAAAGCATTTAGATGAGGTTCTTAGGGACATGGGTTAGTGTCAGAGTGAGGTTATGGTTGGACTCGAGGATCTTGAGGGTCTCTTCCAACCAAAATGATTCTGTGATTCTTCACACCACAACCACAACAAGCTTTCTGATACACACCATGGGCAGTTCTGCTGTGCTGGGATCACAGCATTCTGGAAATACTATTCACTTCTTTGTATTTCTCTTTCTATTTTTCTCCTTGACACTAGCAAAACTAAATATAATTTAAATGAAAACAAATAACTGCACATCCCCAGTTGGGCTGCAGCATCAAAAAAAAGAGTGAAAAAATAATTACTCGCAGCACATTTCCTGGGTCTCTACCACATGTTCAGTTTCACCAATGAGCTCAGGCAATATGGAATAAACAAAATTATAAATGCAGGCAGCTTTATAAATAGCCAGAATTTTGTATCTTTGTGTTTACTGAGCTGTAGCTCAGCAAACAAACAAAACTTATCTGTAAAGGTAGCGTTTAATGTGCATGTTTTGCCAAGAAACAGAACTACTACACCGTGTATTCAAAACAGTAATAGAGCAATTACAGCAGGGCTCTATAGTATGGGAGTCTGACCTTCTTGTTTTACACTCAAATAATAAATGCTATGAAAATTTGACAGGGTAATTATTTCATACCTCAAACAGAACACTCACCACCAACAAGTAGTCGGTCTGAGTTTCCAGCAGAGTAGGAGCTCTACAGAAACTGGGTGAGGGATGTACCTGAGCCTGTAGCTTACAACCTTCTTGTTGATACTTTACAGCTTTCACATGCGTTAGTACATTTAAGTAGAGGGGGAATTTTTTTTGTTTTAAGTTAGCCAGTTACAGTGTTTTCTCCTGGGGCTGCTTTTGCATCCAAGGCAGAATGCAAAATAAAATTTAAAACCCCAAACAACAACAACAAAGCAACAAACAAACAACAACAAATTTTCAAAGAAATACAGTTATTTCCACGTGAGATAAACTCCCTCCTAGCACACCAAAACCCTTACTTGAGTCCACTAACATTTCTCCCAAGGTTAAATAGAAGCCAACAGGACTTCCCAGTCTGTGCTCAGTGATCGGTCGGGATTTCACCTGCGAGGAGCTGACAAAGGTCCCTCCAAACACAGATGGCTGCTCTCCCTGCATCTCCTCAGTCACATTCTTCCAGGGTTTTTCTGGAAAAGGGCACTCTGCATAACCACCCAGCACTGTGCCTTCCCACAGCAGGATCAAACTTGCTGTGCTAGTTAATTGCTCCTTCTCCCTAATTTAAACACATCAGCTCAAACTACCTCTTAGAAACTGACGCAATCGCTGTTATGGGGAGATGACCTATTGAAATCTCAGTAGCTGTGCAATTAGCACTTGCATGGAATTTACTTTTTCTTATCTTAGTAATACAAAATTGCAATAGTGAAATCTAGGAAATTAAAGCTCTTAGTTTCCTCAAAAAAATTACATTATACCTTATATTTCTAAGAGGTTTTCTGTTTCTATAATAAAGGATTATCTTTCCAAGCATCCCTTCCTCTAGGCCGGCATAAAACACAAAGCTAATTAATTATTAAGCACATATGAGCACACAGAAACACGGCAGTCCGTGCCTCAATCTCAAATCCTTGGCCTGGGCTCTCTGCCTCCTCTTTGCACGGGATGCTCCATCGCTTCGGCATCTGTTCCCACACCGGAGCATGTCTGCACCCTCCGTGTTGCCTACACCAAGTCAAAACTAATGCTTTTATGAGCACTCAGGTTAGCAGCACGTGTGATGGCAACACAGGAATGTTTATCTGTAAAGTATGGACCACCACATATATGTGGATAAATCAATATACATGCACAAATGGTCAGCCAGAATCATAGCTAAGAATCTACCCTTCTTCCCTCCATGCATAGGTATTAGGGGAATAGAAACAAGAAACACACGTATGTATATAAACACACATATCTATAAACACACATACATGCCCACATCTACAACAACTTTTTACACATACAGAATCCCATCTGTCCATCACAGCGCATTCTGGGCATGCAGAACCATAGCCTGGCACCTTAAATATCAAGCCAGGCAAATACCTCCAGATTTCAGGGCTGTTCTACACAATAGGGAATTTTCAGGGCTCTAAGTGTGAGGACCCAGGATGAAATTCTCAGGATCCCAGCAAAGAGCTGCCGAAGCTGCAAACGCATTATTTTGCCTCCTGGTCTGCCTTCCACACCACATCTCCCAGCTCACAGCTCCCCAGTCTAGGTGCAGAAGTGGGCGGCCACAGCAAGAAAACTGGCTTCTATATCTGTTAAGATTTTCTTCACCATTAAATCCACACTTATGCAATGTAAAAAAAAACCTCCAAGATTCCAATATTTCATCCAGAAATTCCTGGCCAACTCCGAAAAGCTTGGTCCTCAACCAGCAGCCTCCTAAGGAAAAATGGGAAGCAGAAAAGCCACAGCTGTGAGTGGTAGCTTGGGTTCTGCAAGATTTAGAGGCAGACGTGACCAGGTGATAGATCCATCAAGGGAAAAACAGACCAGCTCTATGAAACATAAAATTCTCCATGTTTTAAAATCTATGTTTGGTTCTTATTTTAAAATCTGAGATTACTAAATGCTAATTGTTTAAAACCCTTCACTTCAATGCTACCAGAAGTGGAATATTTAGCTATGGTGGCATTTTGGAGTTTGTCTCAGTGTTGTTGATGAAATGGGAAGAGATATCTAACCTCAGATCACCAATCAGGAGACCTTCCCAAATGCTTCTTCCAACGCCCCTTGTTAGAAACTGAGAATTGCAAAGCAAGGTCAGAAAGCAGCTTTTTTTCCCACCTGCAATAAGAAATATATTCTGGTGGCAACCATACCAAGAGGCAAATAAAACTAATAGGAAAAAATTAATTTTAAGAAGTTGTTCCTTTTGCAGTTCTCACGATTTCACATGTAGCTATTGGGGGGCATCCTCATGACTCCTGAATGCTCAAAGATGGTAAGGTTAACCATTTTAAGAAAATAATATGCCTTATCACTGTATCTGTTTCACCATTAATACAAAGAATCAATTTTGGCTGGTACACCTGAACTGAAAAATTGCAATCGCTACAAAATAATCAAAGAGCACAATCAGAGTTACAAAGAGGTCTGCATTCAGGATTAATTCCGGGAAGGATAAAGAAAAATTGACCACTGTTTTTGAGTCTCTCTCAGGATCCTAGATCTAAACGTAGGCACCTGTTTACGTGTAAGTACCAAGCCCTTCTTCATCAATTCATCAAGCACTGAATTTAAAGTACACATTTTAGCCCACCTGAAGTCTTGTAGTGTTTTCAGAATGCTGGTAGGAAGCACGGCCAAAGGATCAATTAGAAAGTGCATCACACAGTTCATAACATTAATCTTCAAGGCAATACTTTCTGTTGTACTTGTGCAGAAATCTGCTGTTAGGTAAATGTAACATGCAGTTGCTTGGAGATTGTTTGTTATCAGGAAAAAACCACATGTACTAGAAATTTGTCATTTAAAAATCAGCTCCCATAAAGTCTGTTAAAAGAGGTCTGTGATACATAGCACAAACAGAAGAAATCCCTCTCCTATACATTTTAAATCCACACACACACACAAAAGTTGAATCTGCCCTTGTGCTCCCACTGGGAAAATCCCTGAACTGAAATAAAGGTGATTATTTTCAGACAGCTCTTCACTAATACAGGGAAAGATAACTCTATTGTGTTTAAGTAAATAACTCATTTTATCACCAAACGCTATGTATGCTTGAAGTACGCAAAGATCACTTCTCCTTGTGGTATAATTTGATTTCTTTCTGGCATTTTTTTTAGTATTGCATTCGACAGCATATCTACACATGGTACTTTCCCCTGAGAGTTTACCACTAACAGCTCGGTTTCCATACACACATATGGCCACGTTCAACTTTCTGCACTGTCTTTATCGCCATGAAAGCTGAGTCTGCGGACTGTAAGCAGAGACGCTAGACAGGCCTGATGATAGCAAAACAGATTAGGAGTCTCTTCAGTTCAACAATACTGAAGAGACGCTGGAGTAGGTGGCACAAGCTTTTATTAACGGCTGACTATCGCTACCCAAGCAGGGTTACCGATTTCCCCTGCAGAACAGAGACTGCTGCCAGCCTCTCAGGGATTATCCTCCGACACAGCTAAATGCCAAACCCTATGAACTTCTCCTATTCCCTAAAATTACCGCCTTGCAGTCACGCCTCTTGCATTTGTGGAGGAGGGGTGGGAGGCTTTCTAGCTTTTCAGGGTCTGGGATGATGTAACCTAGAAACCTCTCGGGACAGCATGTGCTCAGTACAGGAGCCACCGCCACCATCCACCCCCCACCCTGCCAGCACATGCACGTCACGCCACAGCTCTGCGAGGCTTCGTTCCTAGAGGCACCCGCGTCCATGGGAAACAGCCCCCCTGCAGCACGTCCTGGAAAGTAGGTACTCTGCACACCCCAGGGACTACCCTCCAGCCCTCTGCCGACATGAGCTACAAAATTGATTTCCATGAAGAATCTGTATGTCTTCTAATGTGCTCAAGGCACCCTGGGGAGAGGCATGCTGGAGGGGAGAGGACTGTAACAGCCCAGAAGCTGCACTACTTCATCCCACAAAATCCCCCACCCTCCCTGTTTCTTCCCCGTGTGGGACACAGGATCATTTGAAAGCATCTATCAAAAGTAATAATTCAGCTCTGCACAAAGATACTCTTCCCTCCCCCTAAGGCCTTATCAGTCAGATATCCCCGTGATAAGAGGGAGGGAGTACGAACAGGAGGGGAATATAAAGGGAAAACTGTTGACCAAAGAGTCATATCTAAGGAGTTTCATGTAACAAGATCTAATCCCCACAACGGATCCTTTCCCAAGGGCATCAGCAGCCCAGCTCTGTCACCATCAGGAGGAGGCTGTGAGCCCAAAACAAAAGCATCTTATCAGCAGCAGGAGTTGGCTGTGGTCAAAGCAACAACGATCTTGTTCTCATTTCTTTAAGAAGCCCCCATTGGAGTTGAGACAAGGCAACCCAAGGGAGGGAGTCTCACTTGATATGCTTTTTTAATTTTATTTTTTAATCAAGGTCTTAAACCATTTCACTCATCCATGTTCAGGGTACCATTCTCATTCATTCCCTTGGAAGTAGGATTGGGCTTTCATTGCATAACTACCAGTGAAAGAAAAAAAAGGAAAAAACAAACCCAACACAAGCAGCAGCAAGGCTCACACAGCTTGCTTTCCCTCGAAGCCAAGTGCTGCCTGGGCATTAAACCTGTCAGGAATTGCAATAACCAGGGTACTGAATTAGCCTCTCCCTGTATTCACCCTAGATCTGACTGTATCCTAGAATATTTAGAGGTCTAATTATTATTTGAATAGGAGACATTTCCAGTGGAGCTGGGCTCCCCAGGAGTGGAAAGAGACTCCCTGCCACTGTAGCTACCTCAGATTTCTTGGGACTTCAGCAGAGAAAAAAATCTCCAATGGCACTTGAAGTTTCCCAACTTAAGTTCATTAGTGCTAAGCACTGATTGCTTATCATCCTTACTATTAAGCAGTTTCATCAGCCTAGGGGTATCAACAAGCCACCAGCCTCACACACTTGACTGTCAAAACCCCTATGAAATCTTCCACTTAAATTGTGTGCAAGCTTCTCCATGAAGATATAGCTTTAATTATTTTTTAAGCGCTCCGAGCAGTTTCAAGTGCAGCCGTGCAGCGGAAGTCCTGGGCGGCCCCAGCCGCTCCTGGACCCAGCCCCAGCTCCCGACCCCGCAGGATGGGAGCTCAATTGGAGGATGTTTACATAGTAAGTCAAAAAGCACCGAGCTACCATGTGGGAAACTCCTCTGCTTTCCAGTCCAAGAAAATCACCCTTCAGGGCCGCTGCTGAGGAACACTTGCAAAGGCTCTTGGCACCGCTACTCCTAAAAATCCCCTAGGAAAGAAGGGGGATTAACGCGGGGACAGCCGGGACGCACCCCGCTCCTCTCCCGCGGTAAAGTCGCGGGCAGGACCGTGCCAGGGGCCACCCCCGCGCCGCCGGGATGCTCACGGGAGGACAACGCCCGCCCTCAGCCCAACGTGAAGGGCACCGCACCTCCCCACCGGCCCGAGCCTGCGCTGCGCGGGGGCTTACCTTCCGCACCCCGCCGAAGCCGTGCTCCGCCGCCACCCGCTCGGCCTCCGCCTGGCCCCCGCCGTGCAGCTCCACCAAGAAATGGTTGGTGTAGACGGTTCCCCGGGCCGGGGCGCCGAGGAAGAGCAGCAGGAGGACGAGGAGGGCGGCCGGCAGCAGCGGCGGCCCCGCCGGCATGGCCCCGCGCTGCGCGCCCGCAGCCCGCCGCGGAGAGGGCGCCGGGCGGGCGAGGCGGGGAAGCGCCCAAAAGATGGGAGGGGAAGAGGGGGTGGAAATAAATCAAGATTTAAAATAATAAAATAAAGCGGCAGAGGCAGGACGGGAGCTGCGCGGCGGGGGGCTGCTGTGGGGGGCTGCTCCGGGGTGCCCGGGTGTGTGTGCCAGGGAGCGGGTGTGTGTGTGTGCGCGCTGCCGGCTCCGCATTCCCAGCCCCTCCTCGGCTCTAATTCAGCGGCGGCCGGAGGGAAAGCACCAGCCGGGAGGGGGGAACTGCCGCGCTGCCAATCATGGGCGAGGAGGATCGCCCCTGCCCCCCCCCAGCACGCATCTCACACACGCCCCCCCGCACACCCCACGGCCCTCCCAACACCACCAGTGCACCTCTCACACCCCCCTCTCCATACTCCACCCACCCACACCTCACACCCACCAAACCACCTCACACACCCGTCACAATCCCCCCTACAGAGCTCTGCCCCCGCACAAATGACACCCCCACACCACACACTGGCCCCAGTGCAGCACCCACAGCTGCCCCTCAATACCCCGGCCCAGCCCCAGACCCTCCAGCTCTTCCACCCGTGGGTCTTGAGGTGCCAAGAACTGACAGGCAAGTGGCTATAGGGCAGGGGTGTGAAACTCATTTTCACCAGGGCCGCATCAGCCTCACGGTTGCCTTCGAAGGGCCAAACATAATTTAGGGCTGTATACATGTAACTACTCATTTATACGGTCCTGAAATTACGTTTGGCCCTTCGAAGGCAACCGCGAGGCTGATGTGGTCTCCAGTGAAAATGAGTTTGACACCTTGGCTGTAGGGTCAGACGAACCAAACACTTTGGCAAAACCCAGATGACCATGGCCAGCACCAGCTTCTATTTTGAGCCCAGTGAACACAACACAGCTGGGGGTGCCACCTACACACTCACCTCCAGCTTGCACCCCACACCAGCTCCTCATGGGACAATCAGCCCCGTGTCGCCATCCCTCATTTTTGCAGAAGGCCCAGGGAAGTGGCTGGACAGTCCTAGCACAGCCAGGGGAAAGCCTCAGGCCCAGGGCTCTGAACCCGGGTCTGCCAAGCTGTGCAAGGACACATAGGGTCTGGGCTCACCGGGCGATCCCCACTTGATTTCACATGGAAATCACAGCAGGAGAGCACCTGGGCATTCCCTGGTGTGAGACAGCCAGGGAATGCCAGAGAAGTGGCAGCACCCGAGGGGATGGCAACTCAGTTCTGTAAAAAATCATCTGCCATTTGCAAAACTCCAAGCAGAAATGAACAGTACAGAATATGCAAGCTTACGATAGGGTATAGTTTAGGTTGTTCCTACAGATATGTTTGTTAATTTGTTGCGGAAAAAGTTAATCCTTTGATGGATCCCTGAATGGTCCCTTGGGAAAGACTGAGGGCATAGAAAGCATGGAAAGTTAGTACTGCCTTTAAAACAAACAAAATGACAGATTTACTGTAATCCATCCTACAAATGGTCAAATAGAGTACAGAACTTAAATCAATCTAGGAAAACAATGGAAAATGGCGAAGATCACAAGTGAGACTCTTCTTCCATTATCCTAAAATGCTTTAGAATATGACAGAAGAGCTTACTGCGTGATTATGAATCCAAATGAGCATCGGTTTGTCATGACAAACTATTGATTTCTTTCCTCTGGATAAAATGAAATCCCTAATCAAACAGAAGGGAAATGGTAACTTGGAGCCTGATCCAAAGCCCATTAAAATCAACAGAAGTGCTGTAAATGAATGACTGATGTTGAAAAAAAATCAAACATGAAGGAAAGGTAAAACATTAGAAATGGCATAGTAGAAAAGGAAAACATCTTTGTAGCCTCATTAAGAGACTATGTCAATAGAATTCAGCTTTTAGATGCCTGTTCTAAGCATAGACAGTTATTAAAAACAACTTTGTTTTATTTCTTTAAGCCAAGTTGTTTGTTTTCATCACTATTAAGCAACACTTCTTACATCATCCCTCCCAGTATTAAAGCAGATCCTGCTGCATGACACGTTTCCAGGTGACTTGGGGCCACTAAGACCTGCTGGTGATTGCTTGACAGCTGATGGAGGCCCTACTGGTTTCCATCCATAGCTGTTCCCTGGGAACAGAAACTAAAGGAAAATAAAAAAGCAGCAAGCAAAAAGGATTTTTCTCTATTTCAAATTCCTCTCCGTGAAAATATAGATAAAAGCCTTTCTTGCCCCAGACATCTTCCCTTTTTTGACATGTCTCTTTCCACTTTGTTGCCAGTCCACAGAAATAACATCAATAGCAAAGGCAATGGAACAGCTCTCCTGACTCCCTCAAATTAGCAAGACAAGATCCTGCACACATTCAGAAACCAGGACCATATCACATGTCTGGGTGAGCAGCCTAAGTCAGTGAGTGCATAACCCTGACTGCCAGCTGACAGAAATGCAAGTTGGTGCCACTGAAGAACTGTATGGCGAGGACACTGCAATGCTGAGGAGGCAGCACCAGCTGGCTCTAGCTTATACACCTCACAAAGTTGAGCTTTGATTGTTTTGTATATGTGATTATGTTTAAAATTTAAAAGACATTAGATTAGAAAAGACTTGAGTTAAAAAGTCAGATCTGAATAACACCAAGAAGAGAAAACTCAAAGTGGCCATTTAAAGAAAAATGGTCATTAAGAGTTGATGACTACAGAAGTTTAAGACCAGACAGAACTACTGGGATTTCTAACCTAGTGCTTTATGTATCTGTAGGGCTTATTGGTATTCATTCTTGCTTCTGGTCTGTAGTCCTTTTTTTCCTTAATGTACCAACCTTGAGTTAAAAATCAAGACTAAAAATCAAGATGTATTACAGCCATTGTGGAAATGTTTCAATGATTGCTTACAGCCATTTGTAAAAAGTTGTAGCTCTGTCTCTCTAAAATATTCATTGGTCCTGCATTGACTTCTAGGTGTTGTTTTTATTTTGAATTTGTCCATGGAACAGCTTGACTATTATTATCCCCAGATAGTAGCTTTAAGGTTGTGATGATGAAGACATCTAGACAGCACTCCATGAGTCTTTTTATGTAAGGCATATTTTCCATCCCTTCAAACATTCCCATTAAGTCTTTTTTCTCCTTGAATTGTGAACCATAGCTGCATCAGATGTTTTCTCTGCAGAGGTCAGGGCAGTGCTAAATAGATGTTACATCACATTTCTATTCTTACTGGGTACCCAGAGCTTCATCAGCCAAGGATTCAATTCAGTCTCCTTACCACCAAGTCTCCCTGATGTGCAGGACTGCTGCTCTCTAGGACAGCTTACTGCATCCTACATGGCCAATGATCTTTGTCCCTAGATATATATTACCCTACTTTATTGAAATACACATTGTTTACTTGCATGCAGCTTTCCAAACAATCCAGATCACTCAGCACTCCTCTCTTTTATGGTTTACAACCTCCTTCTTTTACCTACAGACCTTATCAGTAATGAATTTACATTGATGTACTGGATTTAGCAAGATCTTACAGAGATCATTTCTTGGCCCCAGTCCTCTGGAACCTCTCCAGAAACAAATCAACTTCAGCAATGACTCCCACTTTGTAATTATACTTAAGAACCTAGCATTTAATCAGTTTTTAGCCTGTTTCATAAAGGCCATTTTGATTTTGTATCTAATTTTTTCACTCACATGCCATGCAGTATCAAGGGTCTCTCAGACACAAGCAATGTCATAGACATGATGGATCTAAAACCTGTGGGGTTTTTCCAACTACGTCAGTTGGCCCAGTAAAAGAGACTGAGGTTCTCCATAAACTTGGGCTCATCTAACAGAAGTAAACAACACTACTAGTTTCACCAATCAAAACTACCGGTGTTTTAAATATTATATAATACTAGTTTAACACTTTCAGTTCCCAGAAAGATTGCTGACTGCATCTTTAAACAACCATTAAATTACTACGATGCTTTTACAACAAGTAGTTGGCTTTCAGTCTAAGGTCACAAAGTACTAACATTTACAGGAGGTGTTTCTTTCCCTGGGGACCGCAGGGGATGGTGCCACTCCACAAGAGGCCAGTATGTCAGAGGAAGTTGTAAGAACTCATTTTCTCGCTGTGGAGTCAACTTAAGTACAAGATTTACATTGCTTTTATCTTTAATCATTCATCCTAGCAGATGTGTGAGCAGTAGCGTTCTGAAGAGCTGGTAACAGAATATTGCAATAATCAAATTTCACATGTTATGAGAGAGAAAAACACAGGAGCATCCTTTTGCACAAGTCTGAGTCTCCCTTAAACATATCTTTCTGAAGCTGTGAAGGGAGCGTACAACCACATTTTGAATGGACTCTGGAGCAGGCTCGAAGATAACACCTACATGTGGAGCAACAGAAATGGGACTAAAAAGGAATGAGAAGAGATTTCAAAGGAAATAATTGGATGCATATTTTAAAAGCCCACACCATGGTGGCAAGAAAGTGAAACACTATTGTTTAACAATCTTGTTTAGAAGTTACTAGGTCAGGGTATGAACAGACCTATTTGAAGAACAGCAAGAAATTGAGCCTTATAATCTCTGCATATCAAGAACACCAGAGAACCTGTGTAATTCAATGTACAGTATGAAAAGAATGGAGGGAAATACTATCAGGAATCATCACAGCAGCTGAGTGGACCAGCCCACCGCTATGAGTTGACCCACGGCAGCTACAGGATAAAAGACACTTCAGAAAGATTCCAGAACAAGCACTCTAAATATACATGTACTTATCAGCCTTGCTGTGGATGACCTTAAGACAGTGTATAAGACCCAGCTTTAAACTGGTTTGGTTTAGTACTGAGCAGCACAGGTATGAGGAAAGCAAAGCAGAAAGCATACTAAATGAGTTCAGAGAGAGCACAGCTACTATTGCTCCACTTTGGGCTGATTGCCAAGTCAGCTGTGACTCTGAAAAAGGGTTTTCATACAACACACCTGGGCCATTTGAGTACAATGACAAGGAGATGGATGCATGAGTTATCATAGTAAACTGATGAAGCCCAGCAAAACCAGTATTTCTGTGCAGAGGTTTTAGATGAAATAGCTTGGGATACAGTTATCTTAAATGATTTCAAGATCATTTGCCCTACCCTGTTTCCCTGAAAATAAGACAGGGTCTTATATTACTTTTTGCTCCAAAACTTATTACTTTTTACATGTATATCTGCCTGGACACTATTTAAATTAACTTTTACATGAACTGTAACTAGGGCTTATTTTTGGAGTAGGGCTTATATTTCAAGCATCCTCAAAAATCCTGAAGTATCATGCTAGGGCTTATTTTTTGGGTATGTCTTACTTTCAGGGAGACAGGGTATTTCAAAATAGTCACCTGAACATTTTCATTGTTTTATACTATCGGAATATTTTATTACTGTTACAAATGTATGAATGATGACAGCATTAGTTACAGGCACATGGCTCCTGATCTGCTATATATGTTGAATGCTGCTGGGGGAGAGGGGTACAGCAGGCACCACTTTGTATCTAAGGTGTGTGAACCCAGGAAGACCAGCAATTACCAGGCACAGGAATTAAGAACTAAAATGAAATATTTCATGCCATCACTGTGTGGGACTGCATGGACCTCTCAAGCTCAAAGGACATTTGACAAACAGAGGCCTAATCCACAGTTTCCAGCTGCATGTTTAACTATACAAGTGTTACACTGCCAAGCGTCAGGGTGAACAAAAACTGTATATACTCATTTAGTGACATGATAATGCAAACAGTAAAGAAGAAGAGTATAAGAATTGGTTTTCAGCATCCATTGACTGCAGGCTGGCTGGGCTGAGCAAAGAGGATGGGAAAAGGGTAATTTCATCCTCAAGCAGATTTGGTTTTCTTTCATTTATTACCTCCAGACACAAGGAGGGGCTGGTAAGCACCATGGTGTCTGACAGGCAGAAGGTGAAAACAGTTACTATAAACAGTGAAAGCAATCTCCCATGCTTACTTTACCAGTTTACAATCCAAAATGGACAGAGAGAAATAGCTTACATGTAAAACGTATGTTCAGAAGCCAGAAAAATAAATCCCTTGAAAGAAGAGAGTGTTCAACTGAGCATTTGAGTCTGCTTAAGTTTAGGACTGTGCCCAAAGCCTCACGGATTTCACTGGGACTACAGCATGTACGTGTCTGTTTGCTAAATGGGGATATGATTTCCCATGTGCTGAAGTAGTTTCCTGAACCTGACTCTTAGCCACTGCTTAATGTCCACCTAGACAGATGTTCAGCTTAGGCAGCCATGGCAGGGAGGTACTGCAAGTAATGAAAATATGTGGTTCATTTATAATAAAAGGATATGCTTGTCACATTTCCCAGGCTTGTCTGGGTTTTATGCTACTGAGCTTTGCTGGAGACCAAGTCTGTCTGGAAAAGAGGTCTGTGCAAATGGTATTAGAGAACTAGAATTGCTCAGCAGAGTCAATCTGGAGCTGGTGATGTCAGTGACATTTCAGAAGATAACAATGGGTGAAAGAAAGCTCCTAAGTGGGACTTGGAAGTAAAAACAACAACAATACAAAACTAAAACCCATCAACAGCAGCAGACTCAAGGGAAATGAGCCCAAAAAAAGCCAAGGTAAAAAGACACCCATGAACAATGGAAATTAGTGGGCAGAGGAAGATGGCTGGATAGGTAGAGTGAGGGATAGAAGAAAGACTGAAAGTGAAACTCCAAAGGGAAAAATCAAAAGATCCAGCAAGATGGTCTCCAAGGAATCCACTCACATGGGTGATAAAACTTTTTGGCATTACTAACAAATCTGTTTGCTTCAGAAGCTCCCAACTGTGTCCTGAATTCATTTCGGAAAGGCCCAGGGAGGGTGAGGAAGAGAGAGCAGTAACAGCACTTCACTCAACTTTCTGAGCCCTTGTTATTGTTCATCTCTTTGATAAAGAGAAATGGGTGAGAACATACAGGTGTAGCACAACTAGTAATGAGCTCATCGACTTTGGTGAAGCACTAATTGTGAACGCGTTTGGCTGAAACACGGAATAGAACAGCTGTATACCAAAAATGCAGTTCATTGTCTTCAAAACCCATATGCAGTGTTGACAGTTTCCATGACGATTTTGTTGGGTTAAAACCAGATGTTTGATTCCTAATGAAACAATGTTGAAAAAGCTTTGGTTTACTGTTGTCCATTTCATTTTCACTTTCATTCAAACCTATTAAACATGATATGGGGAGCATAATAATTTTTGTCTTAATAGTTAACAATCATCAATATAAAACGAAGATATGCTTTCAGAGTATTTTTTTTTCATTTCCATGTATTAAAATTTCAGGCTTTGTTTCCAATCAAGAACATGAATTAGAAAAGCTATGATTTTTATTTTTTTTTTAATTCAAGTGCTTAAGAAAGAGGTATGATCACAGAACAATAATTTATAAAGGTTAAGACTGAAAATAAGATGAAAGAAGATGCTCCTATGTGAGCTGAAAGCTCTCTATGGGCAGGCTTAAGTTTGCTTGTAAACTGGAGAAGTGTCACTATATATACAGATAAATGTAGGCTTCTTTCAAGTATATCTTTGAGATCCCAAGTTTCTAAAAGGTGAATGAAACTCTTCCACTACTAACTTTGTTCTCTTGTTGACAGAAAAACAACTATTCCAAGACTTCATTCTATAAATATCCTTTCTGATGGAACTTACAAAATGTCTGTATTTTCCATTTCAAATTAAAGCCTTGAAGCTCCTTGAAAAGTAGAGGCAAAGACGGAAAAAAAATATCTCCACTATCTCTGCTGGGCTGCTTCGATCACTTTTCTCGTAATTCAGCTGCCAAGTACTGCCACAGTTAAGTAGCTTGGTACATAACTGAGGTGAATTTGTCTGTGCTCTTTCTTGTACCAATTTCACAGCCTGCAGTTCAACCCTGTCCCTGGAAAAGGCTGAAAACCAGCAGTTTTTCCTTCATGTCATCATGAATTTTTACACGTCTTAATCATCACTATAAAAAAAAATAGAAGAGAAACCCCCGATGTAGCTTAAAGCATCATACCAGCATAACAGTTTTAAGTTAATAGCAATTTACCCCTGTTAAGGTTCATTTCCTTCAGGATTCCTGCATAGCTGCCTTTAGATTTTGTCACATTTTGGCGTCTCATTCCAAGGACCTGCCTAAGAACCTTTCCTCTTGCAATCAGTGACCTTCCAACACTCCTGGTACACGGGCACCGGAGCTGGCACGGGGACACAAAGCTCCGAGGATGCTGCAGACAGTCCTCTGCACATCAAGCCTGGACATTGGGAGGGTCAGAATGTGCCACATCCCGACATGGTGGCACGGAGAGCAGCTGCCACCACCCACCAGCCCAGCCCCTTTTCACCAGTTGTACCACGAAGAGCTGTTTGGTAGAGGCCACAGCTGGTGTGGAGGAGACAGGTTTGCAATGGGAAATGCACAGGGAGAAACGACAACTTGAATTTTTCCATCCATCTCCCATGCACCTCGTGTAGTGATTACTAAGACTGTTCGCACAATGAAACCTCATTCCAGTCTGAGGTTCAGAAGTGCTGTGCTGCAGACAACAACTACAAACAGCCTTTTGTAGAGAAAAATGGAGGATTTTCTAAAAGGCAGGCCATACAAAGCCTCCTGAAATTCAGTGAGAGATGGATGACAAAGCCTATTTGTTCTTCGAAATTCTCCCCTGGCAGAAATAATTTTGTCTGGATTTTTGGCATGAAAACAAACACATCTATTCCTACACCTTTTCCGTAGTGCTATTTCCAAATCATTATAAAGCGTATATACACATATTGTCACACTAAACAGTATCATGGCTTCCTCAACAATGCACCAAAAAGCCACTGCACATCCATAATTGAAAAAGAAAAAGTCAAATCTGACAGTGTAATACAAAACAGAAATATATATGAGCAAATAAATAATTAGAAAAAACACATCACTTGTCCCCTGAACTTCTCTAGTATCATAATTCTCTTCATAAAGAAATGCATTACCTGTTATTACTTCTGCTGTGAGATAACTATAATGAACATCACAAAAATATGTGGAGGCTCTGCTCAAGAGTTTGCTTCTAAACCACTGCAAAAAAAGTGGCATTTGGCTATGTCTTAATTTTACTTGGAGAAAATAAAGAAGCCATGAAGAGCAGATGAGAGTTCAAGTCTTTCATAAGCATCTTGATACGACAAAACTGAAATTTAGTGTATTTGGTATGACAAAACTGAAATTTAGTGTATTTGGAGTTTTGTTTTGGGTCTGATTCTGGTTTTCTTCTTACTTTGCTACATAATCAGATTTTAAGAAATGAGAACCTATTTTCCATCAGAACTACCATGCTGGCTTCAAGGTGGGGAGCCCTTCAAGAGACTTCTCAGTAATTTTTAGCTCTTGCAATCCTCACCTTTCAATGGGAGCCAAGCTGCATCAGCATCCCAAGGAAAGGCTTGGGATTCAGCAAGTTTTCTGTTTGAATTTCACTTTAGAGAAGAGAGTATAAGAATCCCAAAGAAAGAGGAAAGACTGACACTTCACTTGAAATCAACAGTTTCCAATCCAAGACAAAAGAGTTTAGATGAGAAAGGAAACAAAAGGCCTGGCCTTTGAGACAGGTTTGCCTTTGTACATGTTTCTCACCTAATCTATATGAGAGGACACTGGTCTCAGTGAAGCCATGGAGCACTGTTTTAAAAACACCAAAAAAAGAAAAGGCATCTGGCTCCCCAAACGTGCATTGCTGCTTTGCACAAGGGTTTGTTTTGGCAGGTTCTTTTAGCCACATTGCATCCAGGTTACTCTCAGGAGCCATCCTTTTGAGCCATGGAGACACCTGGATGAGCAACAGAATCACCAACATCATGAAGGGCATCACAAGACAGAAATAATCTCAGTGGGAAATGTATTGATTCAATCTTCTTATGGAAGTGTGTAACACAGAACAGTCCAAATAATTTTTGATATTGAAAGGTCACAGTAACATATTGTAGATACTGAATAACTGTTTGTGTTACTAGGAAAGACAATAAGGAAAATAAATATGAAGAACTGAAAAACAATAGAAAAGTGGAAGAAAAGCCTTCAGTGTGTTATTTGCTATGCAACAATCATGGATCTTATAAAATCACACCATCGTATCTTTGTATAGACTCCTCTGTGTGATTATTGCTGAAATGTAGGACAAAGTACACCCTATATTCAATTTATATAGGCTGCAGAATATTAAGCACTGAATAAAGGATTTTTTTTTGTAATAAAGAACAGATGGTCACCTTATTCAAGCAGCTGTTAGGGAAAAGAAAAATGATTCACTATCAGGCATCAAAGGCTAAAAATGAACAGATTCAGATTCACCCCCTCCTGCGAAGCAGTGGTATCAGCATCCAGCCACGAACTGGTATAAGGCAGGAGAAAATAAGTGATGGAAGAGGGCTCCTCATGGTCAGCCCTGCCCGCTGCTCTCCATGGGATATAAGCCATACCTAGCAAGTCTAAGCTTCTGCTGAGCAAAAGCTCTAACAGTGCCTCAAGGCATTTTTGATGTCCAAGTTCAATGATAACAAATGGAATCGCCAAAGGGTACAGTAAAGGAATAAACATCTTAAAGCCTGTAAAATTAAAATTGAGTTACATCAGGAGATCATATTTTATCACTAGGTGGCATTGCTCTAAATCTTTCAGTGCCTCAGTTCTGAGCTCTTTACTGTACGGGTAATACTCTTACAGCTAATGAAACACGCAGGTTTCACTGAGGCAGCACCAGCCATGCTGCTGAAAATACGTGTACACCACTTCACTAAATCTGTATGGTAAGTGTTTTATTCTAACTTTGGCCTTCAACAATTCTGTTCACTACTACAGAAATAAACACAGTCCGTAATCAGATGTTCACATACTCCAACCGAGAGCCTCAGCCTACTCAGAAGCATTTGTAAAACAACCCCAGCCCCTCCATGGCTTCCCCCTTCATGCTCACAAATCTTGCCACCAGGGACAGCAGAGCTGGTTACATCCCATGTATCTGTCTTGTACAACAGCTATAAAACCAGGGCTGTTTGCCCACCACTGCACCACCGGGTTGGCTCACTGGCCTATGGAATTTGAAAAAAAAAAAGTTTAAAAGTTATTTTCAATTTTTTTTTTTGCTTGAAGTGTTAAATTGTCTGTGAGAGCCGTTAATGAAAAGTACAACAGCGCAAAATAGAGAAGTAAAAAAGCACAAACATTTGTATTATCTCTAAACCGGAGTAAGGTTTTCAACAGCGTAGAAATGATGCAAGAACTCAAACCTCCATTTTGAAACAACCTTAACAAAACATGTGTCCAATTCAATTTTGGAAACTACTGAAATCTCATTGTGACTTCAGTAACTAAATCCTATGTGTTGTATTTAGGGCTTATGACCCAGTGTGCAATGGTACAATATTCCAAAGAGTGTTTAAAGCTTAAAGGAAGTTAAGCCATGTCCAAAATGCAATCCTGAAATCCCCTAGCCTGTAATTACCTAAAGCACAGACATGGCAAAAAGACTGTTTATGTGTTTTTTATTCAGGAGGCACTGGATAAGAAACAGAGCAAGGTCTTGTAAAAGGGACTAGAGCCTATAATTCCTCACTTTTAGCCGAGGACCCCAGGCACCAGCTAAGAAATCATGCTCCTTACACATCTACATTTTTTGAGAGACAACAAGTAAGGACATCCAGCCTCTCACACAGGAAATCCCTGCACATTTGCCACCTTAACAACTACAGCCTCAGTTCCATTGCTCCATTTTCTCTCCCTTTCTAAAACAGACCCTTTAATGAAATGTACAGTACGGCCTGGATGGCACTATCTGCTTTACTGGTTTGATGAGTTGATTTGTATTTGCCTCTGTTTCAACAAATCAACTTCATTAAGTCAGCAGCAATGACCCTTCCCATTTTCCTAAGCCCAGATCAAGACAGGGGTCAGAAGAGCAGTGCTCCTGTTCAACAGAATGCTTTTTAGTAGAGGAAATCAAGTCAGTCAAAGGAACAAATAGTTATTTCCACTTTCAGTCTCACACAGATTTAATTTCCGAAAGTCAAGAATTGTTATTAAAAAACCCTTATTTCCCTTACACTCCTCCTTATACACCTTCTTACTCTGATAAACATAGAGATGACCATCTTCCAGCTCTGAGAAGTGAGAAAGCCTCACAGAAGCGGGTCAAGGAAGCTTTCTCCCCTTTCTGAGCCTGTACAGCCCGAGTTTCATTCACAAGGTTCTTCAACAATTGTTTCAAGTCTTTGTAATTGGGCACGTGTAAATCAGACCGATAACACTTACTCATCCTTGCAAAGCACTTTAGCTCCAGGGATTGAAGTACCTTAGCCCTAATGGCAACTATTGGCTTTAGCCTACGAGAGCCTTGAATACACACTGGGGAAAAATAAAATAATAGGGAAAAAAAAAAGTTTTAGCAGTGTAAATGAATCAGTTTAGAAACAGTTTAGCTAAAATCAGTGAATCTCCCTTATTTGTGTGCTGTGCTCTCAGCCCAAGGCACAGGGCACAATGCTGGTGTGCCCAAGAGACACCACTGCTGTCCTCATACAACACCCCTCCTCCATCTCTCCCTTCCTCTCTGAAATTAATTCCATGGCAAGGTACTGCCAGAAAACAGCCCCTCTTTCATGAAGGATGCAGGAAGTTTTGCTTGTTTTGTTTTGTTTTTTTCTCTTTCATTCAATCCAGTGAATGCCAGCCACTGATTAACATCTCATTTCCACTCCTGCTACATTGCAAGTACCATTTCTTCCTGAAATAGCCCAGTGCAGATCATACAATCATAGACCACTATCTTTTTGTACGTGCTTTCAGAATCACATGTTAAATCACTGTGGTTAACCAGTGACTACCTCAGCTTGACACTGCTGTGCAGATATGGGCTGAGTGTACATGTTATACCATTGAAGAATAATTAAGTAGTCTGTTAATAATCTTTAAAATGAAAAGTGATTGCTATTAATATATTAGTCATCTTAATAAAACTACCCACATATGCATGATAGATGGTGATGCTGACAATAGGATTTCAAAAGGAAAGACTGTGTGATGACTGATAGCACAACCTCTGTGATTCAAATATGTGAATTCAGAGGCTAAATCCCTTCTCAAGTCTGCCACTCACTTCCAGTGTTGCACTCACCTACAAAATGGAGACATTTATATGAATTAGGCATATCTAATTTAATCAGGCATGCTGTATTGAAACATTTGCATGAAAGATTATGAGGAAATGCAAAAACCCACATTTGCTCTGTCCAGAAGCAACTGACTGAAGTCTGCAGGGACTCAAACTTTTTGGCAGAGAAACAAGCTTCTCTTTCTCAAGAGCAGACAATCCGTAGAGTCATTTACTCCTTGCTCTCCCAAGCTGCTCTCCCAAGGTCTGGCATTTCTCTGCTCAGGAAGCGATTCCGTTCATTTCTGTAGCATCCCTTGTGAGACTCTCAACGGGGCTGAGCACTGAAACAAAAGGTCACCAGGAAATCAAACCAGGAGTGGGGCTGTGAGCTGGTGCTCACGACAACAGGACAGAAGGATGGCTTTGTGGTACAGGGGCTAATTGTAGGTTTCTTGACCTCTGAGGATTTGGCTAAGATATCAGATCTGAATTGGTTTTATTGAACATACAAAGTAAAGTCAGGCAAGTGTTAGAAGCAAGAATGCCTTCTGGAAATAAGACATAATTATAACATCATAGGAACTGCTCACGCATATCTAAAAGAAATTGTGTCTTAAAATCAGTCTGCTGCAAGGTTAAAGTGAAAGAGCATCTGAGATTGAAGTATTTATTAGCTATCTTTCTGCTGATTTTCACTGGTAATTATTAGCTGCCTAACATTTCCTACAAAAGCAGGGTTTCTTGTCAATAATTTGATAAGTTGCACTGCAGATATTTGGAATAATGTGAACAATTTTGGTCACTCAGATTCAAGAAAGATGGAAACCCCTGGAAGTATTGTAAGAAACAATGAGAGCAGTCATGACAACCGAGAGTCAGCCCAAAGGTTGCAAAGTCCATCTGGCTTTTCTCAACCAATCAAAGCAGCAGAAGAGAAGGGAAAGGGATGCTCAGAAAATCACAATTCTAGAACCATGGAAAACACAACTAGGGGGAAGCACTGACAAGGAAGGGACACTGAAGACCAGGTGCAGTATTGTTAGAAGAATGATTATTAATAATCCATACTGAGGCAGGATTACACAGAAAATTAAAAGATTAAGCATTAAAAGAGTGAGGTCTTATAGCTGGGAGACAGATTTTAAGATATAGCTTGCTAAGCTTCTGAAAAAGGCTGTGATGTGGTGCACTCAGCAAGAAGGAACTGGAATTGCTAACCTGGTAGAACTCTCCCAGTTCTTTGTACCAATGTTTCTTTTAAAATTAAAAAAAAAGCCATGCTCATATAAGGTATTTTATTTCAAGAAACACAAACATGAAATAATTTGCATAGAAGTTTCATTTCCCCATAAGGATTTGGAGGGAAAAAAAAAAAAAAAGAGTTAAACTTTGTTTTTCCCCTATTACAACTAAAACATCTGCTGTGGCTACAGAGTGAAGAAAGGCAAACAGCTAGGATGGAGCATTTTATCAAAGGGTGACAGATTTCTGAAAAATCTATCAGCAGGGCTTGGCAGCTAATAGATAAATTACAAGCCCATGATAGATAATAACTAAGTTCTGTGGGTTGAGCAAATGCCAAACATTGCAGCTGATGTTTTTAGATCATAGAAAATCTCCATAGGTAGGGAGAGTTTCTAACACAATGTACTACCCTGCTGGTCACTAGGCATGTTCTGTAGTATTATATATATCCCTCTAGTAGGATAACACCTGTACCTTTTGGAATTAATTTTACCAGTTCTGACTACATTAGACTGAGGATGATTGGGGCAAAAATACCAAAATACATGGTATGTCTTGACCTGACCTTCTCTACAAAATGGTACAGGAGATGTAAGTGTTCCTAGGTGAGGATTTGATCCCAAAATGACAGCTCAGGTCCTTCTTGTACCTTGAGGGCCTCATTGGGAAGGGATGGCAGCCTCAAAGTCTCCCTGAAAAAGAAACTGAGCTGCAGTTCCCCTTCTGAGCTGCCCTGCACAACACTACCTGGATCAGTTCGTGTGGAAGGAAACATGTGCTCGTCCTCTCCTCTCTCACAGCCAAGGGGTACCTGGAGGATGCAATGGTTTGAAGGTCTCAAGAAGCTGCAGAACAGGTCCCATTTGGATACAACCAGGGTGACTACAGCTACCAGCTGGCCCTTGCATGCTGCCCAGGAAAAATGTGGAGATGTAAGTAACACATGGAGAGTGGCAAAGGGGGTGGAAGAGAAGGAGTGTGTAAGACTGAAAGGAAAAGTAAGGAGAGTAGGCAATGGGAATGCAGAGGAGGATGGAGGAGGGAAAGAAGTGAAAGATGGATAAACCAAAGAACATATATTAATACAAAAGAAAGATGGCATGAAAGAAGAGACAGATAGAGCCAAAATATATGCAAAGCCCAAACAGAACAGGGTGAGAAACTGCTATGGGAAATAAGAAAGCTGAGAGGATGTGTGAACGAAATGTACTTCTCTTTGTCATGGCAAACCCACTGCCTCCCGTCTGCCTCCTTCCAGGCTGCTTCCCTACAACAGCTTGCACTTCCAGCACAACTGCCCAGTAGCCTAAATACTCATCTCCATATCTATTGAGTCTAATATTTAATCTACTATCTTGCAAAGCACCCAAAAACAGCTCTAAATAATCATCTAGTACAGTCTCTGCACATCTGTAAGGGCTGGGATGCAGCACCTTTTCAGTACAGCACCATTACAATATGTCTTTAAGCCTCTGCAAATAAATTCAACTGGTGAACAGTTGTTGGTTTATCATGCAGTTCCCTAGAGCCACAATAGGTTGAATCTGCCTCCTAGATTCACCGCACAAATTCCTGAGAGATGACTTGAATTACATTTAGTCTTTGTTGCAATATGAAGATGTTGTGGCAGTGAGAGATGCATCCATCCCTTAAAATGAACTAATCACCTCATTCCAGGAAAAGGTAAGATGCTGCTTCAGCATCATCAAGCATAACTACTGAGGTCAACAGGAATTTCACCAGTACAACAGATGCAGAATGGATTGAAATTCTGCACTCTTTTTATTTGCTTACTGGCCTCTAAAGCAGGCTGTGACCCAAATTATGCTTTCACACAAACCTGGTGTTCCCCAGCAGGACTGTTTATGTGGATAGAATTTGGCACTAGCGGTCTTAGGTATAAAGTTGTAAATTTACTGCTCACAAGCCTGTGTTATTTCTCCAACACTTATTCACTCCTGGCTTCCAAAAGTTGCCATAAAACAGGAAGAAGGCTTTTTAGTGAAATGACAGAGAAGTGGCAGTCTTCCCAGCTGCAGAGCTGTGAAAAGATGATGGCTCTTAGGTGTATCCTTTCTGAGTGTATTTTTACAGGATGAAATCCGTGTGGGTATGCACAATCCACAGGCACTTCCTGGAAGATGGCACTTGAAAGCAGTTTTTGTTGGAAAATACACAGGAAAATCCTCAGAACAACAGAACTTCTTCTCTAAGAGAATCATCCTATCTCACAAAAAGCCCATGAGAGTCACTTCCACAAACCCGATCATTCCTGGGGTGTCTGCAGCCACCCATTCGAAAATACTGTGCTTCTTTCCAGCACTCATCCCTCACTCATGCTGGTCCATGGCTAAGGGACCACAACCAAAACTCAGGTATCTGTTCGTAGGAAGCCTTTCATCCAGCGTGGCTATAGATTCTGTTATGTGACACTGATCTGTTTGTCCTTTGTTAATTCTTTTTCCCCAAGATTGCAGGGATCCCCCAGCTCTAACTATGCCGGACACACTCTACTGCTTGTATTGAAGAGCTTCTAGAACATGTTTCAGGAGCAGCCTACTGAACCTGCCAGAGCACTTGGACATATCTGAATACACTAGTGACACTGGATTCCTTGGCTCTTCCTTGGGCTGAGGTAGCATCAATGATGTTTTTATTTAAGAATGTAATGAAAGGAGACTTAACGACTTTTGACATTTGGCTTGATATTTTAGCAATACAACTAATGCAATGACAAAATTCAGGCATGTACCTTATTTAAAAAAAATCAAATACCTAAAAATTGTAAAAATTACATAGTGAGTTTCTGTCCTTATCAGTTTGTTAATCTCAACCACAAAAAAAGCTACAGTTTTACGTACTTCCTAAAATCAGGTTGCCAAATGCACTAGGGCTCATAAGCAGCTTGTCTTTCAAAAGGACCAAGGATGTCAGTGAAAGCAGAAATTCTCTCCACATTCTGAAATTATTTTATGAGCTAATATGGTTGAACCAATAATTTTAATTTAAAAAACAGAGTACATGCTTTTGCAAAGGTGGAATAGATGTGGAGTGGGCAGGTAAAGCCTTTTCACCTTGAAACACACCACGTTCTCATTTCTAAGCCATCTTTCAGTCTTATAGTTAATTGCTTCTCCCCTCTGGTGCTTTTGAGCAAAGAGCAGGTTTTTAATACCACTGTGTGTCCTAATGTTAGTACAAAAAGCATCCATGGGCATGAGACAGGATGCAGATTGTAAGCGTTCAAATCTGGTTTTAGGGTCCCAGAGCCAAAATTTGCTACTGCTTTTGGTTATGTGCCCTTAAATAGGCAACTAAAAGAGGTTTTGGGAACATTTCTCAGAAGTCCCATGTGTAAGGAGGAAAACTGACTCCAGAGCTCAGGGCACTGTCCAAGACATTACATCTGGGTGAGAGCTGGGACCACCAGTGGCTCCAATGCAGGGTGAGAAATGACAACATTACAGTGTAAGTCTCTTCATAGCACCTACCACCATTAAGGCACCATGTATGTGGGAATGGTTAATGACAGAAGGATAGAAAAAGTAAGAAGCATTGGGCAAAGGAAAAAGGTGAACAATTTAGGTAGCCTTTAATGGCTGATGCCACACAATTTGAGTCCTTGCACACAGCAGGAGGTATTTGATATTTTCCTCTTCAGAGATTAGCACTTGCAGGTATTGATTTAAACTAGGATTTATACCATGCGTGTCATTTTTACAAGGGGTACAATAAAAGAGATTAGCAAGAAATTGCCAGGCGCACCATCTTTAATCAGCTGCAAACTGTTTTCATCCTAAATCTGCAGGTTTGTCAGAAAAAACAAAATGCACATAACTAAGTGGAGCAGCAGTCAAAGAGCATTCAGCTCGACAGAATAAAAATAGTCACCAAGGAAGGGTGCCATAAGAGAGCTTTTTGGTTTTTATTTTTGGTCTGGAACAGATTCGCAATTCATGCCACATCTTTTTAAATCTTATTATCTGGTTTGGATTAGAATTAATGCTCCTTCTCAAACACCAAGCCCTTTACAGGCCATGGGTTCCACCAGAGCATGTCAGAAGGCTGCCAAGTCAACTTCTCATTACCCAAGTCCCTTGCTGGATGCAGTCCCAAGCAATGAGCATCCTTTTTTCAACCCAGAAGTCTTCCTTCGGAATAAGTAGATTTAAAAACACAACACAAGGACAAAATCCACCCAAGTTCACTGTCTGAATGTATCCCCAAAGTTGTGCCTGTGTTTATGTAAGCAGCCACCTTTGGATCTAGTTTTCCTCTCATCATGTGGTGAAAGTTTACTGAGGCCAGGCTGTGCAAGGCTAATCCTGTCACAGGAATTGAATAGCAAGAGAAAAGAGGAATGGCTGGGACAGAGACATTGAGCCTTCAGGGGCTGCTTCAAAGGAAATTAGAGAGGTGAAGTTAGAGAGGTGAGGTGCAGTCACAGCCATCTCCCACCCCAAACAGCAATTTTGCACCTGGGAGCAGCATGAACCAGCCTCACTTCCCAGGCTTCGAGCCTAAAAACAATTAGGTAGGACATTTTGCTGGTTTGTTTTAGTTTGGTTTTTCATCTGCAGCCAACAGTGTGGAAAAGCTGCTTTCCTCATCTGCACCTGTCCAGTGGGAAGCTCTCAAAGGAACAATGTCAAAATGCAACGCGCCACCATGGCCCAATGGGGCCAATTTATGATGGCTGAGGATCTGACCCGGGGTTGCTTCTCTCATTTCTCTGCTATTCAATCTGTATTCAAAATGTTTTGCTGTCAGAGGTTTATCTTATGAAACAGTAACGCCATTCTGGCTGAATGCCAAGGCTGGGCTAAGGGACAGCAACACATTAATGCTCCAGGCAATCAGCTCAGCAACTTTCAGCCGTCAGTCACAGCTCTCTGAAAGTATCCTGGCAATAATAAATGTTTTTATATATGCTCCAGAAAATGTGAGACTTTCCTCTCCGTGTACACAATGGGTCTAACAAAATTGCAATGAAAATCAACCAGTCAGAAAATAATTTTAGTTCTTGTATAAAAGTCTATGTTTTAAGCAGGGATACACAACCTGCTTTGGGGAGAACTCAATGAATGTTTTTAACATTAAACAAAACATAACATAATTACCAAAGTAGAAAACCAAGTCTACTGTGCCCAAGGAAAACAAAAAGCTTCTGGAAGGGAAAAATAAAATATTTTATTGTTATTTTACTCGGAATGTACTTTGAGTTAGAGCATATTTAAATTACAAGACTGGATTTCGAAGAGAGGATAATATAGCAAACCATCCAGACCACATAACCCTCTGTAGGCTGAATCTGCAGAGAGCTCAAGGTTTCGTTTCCTGCATGAAGAGATAGGTCAGATCTAATTCTTGCATTATTGCATTCTCTGTTTCAGTACAGCTTTAGAAGAAGAAAATTCCTGCATTACCAAGCCTCCCTCTATGGCATATTGAACAGTTCCTTGATCTCTTCCTACTACCAAATAATTTATGGGATTCACTGTGTGTTAGTCCATAGAAGCTTCTTGTAGTAGAAATGCACTAGGCCTTGTGATGGAGGAGAGACCAAGATAAACAAGAAAAAAATTGTTCACTGATTTCTTTTTTGTTTTTTTTCCCTTCATACATGTTTATCCAGTTACCAGTATTTGGCATGTTTTCATATTCTGACTTAAATCTAAATTTTTACATCACAGAAATTTAATTCACATAAATAATAATTTGCAAAGAATTACCACCAAGAGCATCGTGCTCCTTCAGCAATTGTCTCCCTCCTGAAGGACTGTCTCCCTTTGTAAGGTCGCTTTCCAAGTAAACAATCTCACCTGACACTTTATTCATCATCTACTAATGGTGGAGAATGCGAACGTGCCTGCACTCCTGATTTGTTACTCTCTTCAGACAGCATAAAGAGACAGAAAACAACAGTTTTGAAGGGCCAAATGCAAGCAAAATGGTTAGTCCTGAGTGATTTCCATTCTCAGTGACAACCAACGGTAGGACAAAGGGCAATGGGTTCAAACTGCAACACAAGAGTTTCCACTTAAATCTGAGAAGAACCTTCTTCTCAGTGAGGGTGACAGACACTGGAACAGGCTGCCCAGGGGGGTTGTGGAGTCTCCTACTCTGGAAACATTCAAACCCACCTTGACACAATCCTGTGTAGCCTCATCTAAGTGTTCCTGCTCCGGCAGGGGGATTGGACTGGATGAGCTTTTGAGGTCCCTTCCAATCCCTGACATTCTGTGATTCTGTAAGTTAGAAAGCGTCCTGCCTTTGCATTATCCACTGCCAGAACAGCTGCCTGACACCTGTGATCAGCTACACCACCTTTTTACTCCCTTAACAGTAGCATTGATTTAGAATTAAACACAAAAAAAACCCAAGCTATGAAAGTTCAGAGTCTAGCTGGGGAAGGGAGAAGGTGAAGTCTAGTTTTAGTTAGAAAACAAAACAAAACAACAACAACAACAAAACCCAACACTCCACAACAACCACAAACCAAAAAACCACCCCACAACACAACATTACTCACAAAATTGGAAGACCAAACAAGTTTGGTTTGGGGAGGTTTTCTTCCCCCCCTATAAACACCAACATGCAGTATTTCCAAAAGGAAACAATTCCCATTGACCCAATAGCCCATGAAAGGAAAACTGGACAGTCTACTGAGCAACTGCAGGAAAGTCCCAGAAGGATCCCAGGAAGACCTGTTCCTTGGGGCTCACACAGTCCCGACTCTCTAAAAGGCAATTAGTAGTACCGACACCAATTAACTCTCCCCAACCAGAACACATCAAAACTTTCTGATCCTCAGCCTTGGGCCAAATCTCTTCCAGAACCAGCAGTTCTTTCCTGAAATCAGAGGGGCTGAAAAAGCTATCCTGTCCTGAAGCTCCGTATCTAGAAGGCATCCTTTAACCACATGATTCCCCAGCTGCTGGACCATCCCTATATAGCCAGAATTCACAGATGTTAACACTGCATTCAGCCAAAAATTGTCAAACCCCAAATACAGGGGCATATCTCTCTTTACTTGGGAAAGAAACATAATCAACATTTTCCTTATGCCCTATTTCTGGGCCTGAGGAAGGCGCTGAGTGGCACCGTTTCTACATGCTTCCTGAAGCATTCTTCTGCCTTTTTCCAATCTACAGGGTGTTTCAAAAAGATGGACCCAATCTGAAATCACTATATCTCTGCAACCACAAACTATCAACTACCGTCTCCATGTTGTCCATACAGCAGGTGGAAGGAACATAGAGCATTTATAAATAATTACTAAAACTTGATAACTCATTAAACAGCTTGTAAATGTTTGTGTAATCGTAACATATTAGGTCCATCTTTTTGAGACACGCTGTAGTCTGAAATGTCCTTAGGTTAGAGTAAGACTTACATACATTCCTCCCAGGAGTGGATGACTGTACTTTAGTGTTTAAGTTTCAATTACTGGCCTCCAACATCAACTCTGCAAGCTCTCTGACACTCAGTGAAAACGTACTTGTTTTCCAGTTGACATGTGCAACAGCTTTTAGTTAATACACCCCAAGACCAAAGAAGCCATCAGTGAAATACTATTTTGTTGTGCTGCTTGAATTACAGTTCCTGCCTGGGCAAACTAAGAGGTCCTGTCACAGGAATGGGTTGGTTACATTTAATTGTGTATCTTACTCTCTTTCTGAGTCATCAAAACGTTTGAGTTTTCTGCATAACTTAAAAATATCCGAATCAAGCATGAAACGCTAACAAGAAAAGCAAAGCAAAGAACTGAATGCTGTCTCACACTGCCCAATATGATTAAAGAGAATTAGAGAATGAGCAGAAAAGCCCTAAAGTCAAATGACATGATACTGGGCAGGAATGAATGTCTTGGGAGCTGCTGAAACTGCTAGCACTTGGGAATCTTCTGCAGTTTCCCACTGTGGAAGATGAAATAATTAACCTACAAGCCTGTGTGTCTCAGTCAGCCCAAGTAAGGAGAGAAGGGATGAGCAGAAGTCAGTCAGACCTGAAATTTATGACATCTGGCATATCTCAAGGGAGCTGATTCCAGCAGAGCAGGTTTTGAGGCAGAACACAGTGCTGGGATTCAAGACAATGGGATTTTGCTTCTGTCTCTGTCCCCATAGAGAAAAAAAACATTTTTACCTTCCTGTTTGCTTTCCTGTCCCCTTGTCTGCTCTATCAACTTCGAGCAAAATGTTTTGTGTGCTTGCAAATTGGCACCCTGTTCCCAAGCAAGACTAAAAAGTGTGGCATGCTATAAATAAGCATCACATTATCAAACTGACCACTCTGCACACTGGGTCAGAGCCATCGTTCCCACCATAGCCACAACACGGGCAGGCTCCCTCCTTGCTGTGTTGGCCAAAGCAGACCTGATTGAAAAGAGATCAGGTGCAGTAGGAATCAAAGCCCATTCCACAATTTGGACCCATTTTTTAATTTAAAACAGAGGACCAAACTGCCTATAAAATACCCCATTAAAGCACATTCAATCTAAATGAAATGTTCTATTATTCCTGCACAAGCTCACAAGCTATCCACTTTGAACATCAGATTTGGTGTATTCCAAACAAAAAGGATCTCTTCAAACAATATAATGAGAAATTTCTGAAGGAGAAGGGATGGGCAGATCTCCAAATAGGTTTTTGCACTTGGCAAGTTCTTCCCAAAATAAGGCCTACATAGGAACAAAAAAGTCCTCCCATAAAGTTAAATTTTTCATTTTTTTTCTTCAATATGGGCAGTAATGACTCTTCAAGGTGAAGGAATGAAAAGAAGCAAAGGACTAACTCCTCACGCTGTCTGTCAAGGCAGGACCAGTGCAGCCAGGCAGCAACCTGCAGCCCCTCAGGTGAGCACAAAACATATTTAGAAACACTTTGCCTCTCTCCTGAAGTTCCCCAGGGGAAATAGAGCTCAGCAAACCCTTTTATTTAATGAAAACCTTTATCTAGAAAGTAGCGCACTGTCCGAGCCCACATATCATGTATCATTTCCGAGTACTGAGAAGCTGAGATGAACACTTTGCCTTACACAGCCATTGGAAATCTCTTGGAATAGGGAAAATAATTAAGAAAAGGCCTCTGTTATGCAGACGCCAGGAAAGATGCATATTAGGTTATTGTATGCATCTGTATATCTGTGTCTCTGTATCTATCTAAAAATATACACTATTGGTACTTATTTTAATAGCTTGCTGAGAATGCCAATGCAAAAAGAATGTGGCACATCTTCATTTAATATGTTAATCACAGGAGAATGTCTGTGTTAAACACACCATCAAAGCAACTACACTTCTTTTATACGGAAAAGCCACGGGATACATTTTGGTGATGCGCTGCAGAAAACAGCAGGAAGGCTCAACTCTGTGCAGCTCCAGTTAATTTGTAAATAATCTTTGTTCAACAAGATTAAGGTATTTACATTTTATGTTTTAGTGAGGGAAAAATTAGTTTTCAATAGTATTGGGGGCTTGTATAGAGACTGAGAAATGTAATTCAGATGGTCATTTTAATTTCCATCTCCTGTTTTTATTTCCAGGCCCCTCCATTCACTTTTTTTTACAAAACATACATCTTTTTAAAAATCTGGCTCATTTCTTGAGATGACACAAAAAGTGAAGTCAATGTATTTTAGGGGAAATTCAGTGCCTACATTAGTGCAGCTGGTTCAGTAGTTATTCATTAATCTATTAAGAAAGATCTACTAAAAGATATGGGGTGAGAAATATGCAAATGTATATTAAACGATTTACCCAGATCACTAACAATCATGCAAGATTAATAGACCTCATTAATGTTTATAAATATACAAAGGGTGAGTGCCATGAGGATGGAGCCAGGCTCTTCTCGGTGGCAAACAATGATAGGACAAGGGGTAATGGGATCAAGCTGGAACACAAGAGGTTCCGCTTAAATTTGAGAAAAAACTTCTTGTCAGTGAGGGTGACAGACACTGGAACAGGCTGCCCAGGGGGGTTGTGGAGTCTCCTACTCTGGAAACATTCAAAACCCACCTGGACATGTTCCTGTGCGACCTCACCTAGGCGTTCCTGCTCCAGCAGGGGGATTGGACTGGATGATCTTTTGAGGTCCCTTCCAATCCCAAACATACTGTGATACTGTGATACTGTGAAAACTGACTTAGAGAATCAATATCCATTCCCACTCTCAACTCTAAGCCTGGATATATCACAAGAGCAAGCCATATTAAATTTAAAGCTAACCTGATCTAGGCTGTGCTGTCCCTCTATAAAGGCAAAGAATTCTCTGACATTTGGAAATGGCAGCTAGTTACACACTATGCATTTTTCAATAGCATCCATTTCAAAGTGAAACCATCACAGGCATGAGCTCTGCCCACTGCTTGTGGAGAGATTTGCCTAGTGTGGTTTCGTTTCTTTTTTTTTTTCTTCACAAATCACTCTACAGCATAAAGCTCTGAATAGGATGAGTTTATGAACCTGTCTATAACTGTACTGCTATTTTCACAGGAAAGCTGTCATTATAAAAGCACCCAGCACAGGGCCTCACGGCACTTCCCGTCGGAAGACAATTGGTAGCTGCATTATCAAATAACCTCAAGGCCGTGCTGGGTGAATAATAAAAAATGGATCTCTGTGTGGGATGCAGGAGATGGAAAGAAATTAATCTTTGGAGCTCATCTTGAGAACATCAAATAATATACTCGACCAATGAAAACCCAAACTGAAGATCTTATTATAGCTGCACAGACAGCACTTGCTTTATGAGACAATGTAAATGCAGCCAAAAGCACTAGAAGACAGATCTTACCTTGTAGTTTATAGAAGCTGGTATTTAGCCCAAAATCTTTTAAAAGACTGCCCAAATTTCTTCCATCAGATGTAGAGTCATCTGCAGAGAGAAAAAGAAAACAGATGATTGTAAACATACTGAAACCCAATAAAAATGCAGTATCTCCAACTGTATATGTGTTAAGCAACACGAAAACCTCTTTTCAATGCATGCTGTAAAAGATGTTTCAGTTCCTTGTTCTATCATGAGTATTCAGCCTAAATTGCTGCCCTCTCTAGAAGTTTTAAGCTCTGAAGAGTGGAAGAATACCTCAGAAGACGAATAACTGATTATCTCAAGGTATCAAGATAGGTAATAGTGACCTTGCCTCTTTGTTCAGTGTGAACTCATCTGTTCTGCCAATGGTTCATTTTAGCCTATTGGTAACTTGTTAACCATCAATTCTGCTTAATTATTTCTAGCTAAAAAACAAACAAAACGTTGATTTTGCATTAAACAAATTCATCTAACAAAGTTTCCATGAAATTAAATATATTTATCTCTTTGTCTGCTAACTGAACCATCAGTGATGCTCTTTTCATATACTGCAGAAGACTTCAGCTATTATTCTAAGCAAATGAATTCAGGACAAAAATAGAAACAGCCATTAAAAGATAATGCTACTGGATAATTCTTGCTTCCAGTTCTGTCTACATATATAAGCTTTAGATTTTCATGATACTCCAATCAAGCTGAATTGAAATGCTTTCCAAGTATAATTTTGTGCTATAAAAACTTGTCTCATTAAAAATTGGGGATGGGGGAAAAGCCAACATTGTGACAATGGACTAAAAAAAGTGCTGGTACTGCTTCTTGAGAATAAGGCAGACTTTTTGTGCTCTTGTGTTCCTTGTTTTCACAAATGAAAGAAAACCTAATCAGGGTTTCGTACATTTATCTGGAACCTCCAAAGCAAAACTTACAAGAAATAATAAGATGTCAAGCTGGCCTTGCAGAAGTCTCTCCAGCCCCAAACACAGCAGCACTGCAGGTAGTTCAAGGTGTCAAAGCAGCAGAAAGTGACCTTTCTTCTGCACAATAGCTGCCTAATAGGACTGTTTTGACAAGAGCACCTAAGGCCTTATAAATAACTATCATCTCCAGGAAGATTTTTCTTACATGTCTCCCACTTAACCTGAACCTAATTATGAGGACATAGTGGTTTGGCAAACTTGGTGATTTGAAACCCTGCTCTGTACAGGTTTTCACTTCCCAGCTAGGAGAGGCTGGTACACAGTTACTCAGAGGCTCCTTTTCATCCCTGTGTTGGTATAGTGAGGTTGCAAAGATTCTTTGACAGTATCCAGCTATGTAAGGTTCATGCCAGGAAGGGTTTTGCATGCAGGGCTGCTAGTGGTAATCACTTGATGGTTATAGATGGAAAGGCATATCCTACCCTGACAGGAAGGACCATCCTGAGCTGCAAAGATGGTCAAGAACATCATGGATTTGCACAAGACTACTTGAAACGACAGCCTGAGAAAAGGAATCACAGGTTGCTATTATTTCAAATTACAGAAGAACTATGACCCAGCAAAGCTACCCTTGATCGACATGACCACAGCAGACCACTTGCACTCACTCTCTATGGGGAAAATTTTCTTCTTCAATCAGTTACACCAAGAAAAAAGGGAAGAAAAGCAGAGCAGCTGGTAAGGCAGTAAACCAGGGCTTTGAGTGAGCAGGAACACTTGATCCTCTCCTCTTCTAATTAGCTGTAACACAAGAGTAACACAACAACATACTGACTTCTTCCAACCCTCTTTGTACCCTATCTAAAGTGGTTATGGCTGCCACTCTGTCTCAGGATTTTCTGGTTCTCTATTTTAAATGTCACAGCTGAGTCAAGAGCCAGTGTCAAGAGAATGAATACGCAGTCACCTGTAGAAGAGTTTGCACTGACAGATACTCTCTGCCTCTTCTCTTATCAAAACCATTTCTCTTTTCATCATTTAGCCCTCAGGGATAACGTGACCTACAAAACTGTCAGTTACATAGCAAAATATTTTTTATATAATGTTCTGCCCAAATTCAACAAACTCCATCAACCTATGATGCAATGGTGACAGATTTGGTAGGTGATGAGCAATGTTCTATTTGTTGAGGACTTTGTTACGCACAAATTGTTATCCACAACTTAAACCAGCTGCTCGTAAGGTGGTTTCAAGTTTGCTTGCCTTCTTCAAAAATCTGTGTTTATAATTGGCAATCCATTTGAAGAGCCAGAAAATTATAGGGAAGGAAATGACTCTTCATCAGAAATGGTGTCAGATGAACAGTGGCAGATTAAACGGCAACCACGCTCATTTCTGTTTGTTCAGCAGGACAACAGACAAATTTAATGAAATATAACAAGGGCAAGTGTAGAGTCTCACATCTGGGCAGGAACAACACCAGGTTCCAGTGTAAGTTGGGGAACAACCCATTAGAGAGCAGTGTAGGGGAAAGGGACCTGGGGGTCCTGGTGGACAACAGGATGACCATGAGCCAGCACTGTGCCCTTGTGGCCAGGAAGGCCAATGGCATCCTGGGGTGTATTACAAGGGGGGTGGTTAGTAGGTCCAGAGAGGTTCTCCTTCCCCTCTATTCCGCCCTGGTGAGACCACATCTGGAATATTGTGTCCAGTTCTGGGCCCCTCAGTTCCAGAAGGACAGGGAACTGCTGGAGAGAGTCCAGCGCAGGGCAACAAAGATGATGAAGGGAGTGGAGCATCTCCCTTATGAAGAAAGGCTGAGGGAGCTGGGGCTCTTGAGCTTGGAGGAGACTGAGGGTGACCTCCTTAATGTTTACAGATATCTAAAGGGTGAGTGTCACGAGGATGGAGCCAGGCTCTTCTCGGTGACAACCAATGATAGGACAAGGGATAATGGGTTCAAACTGCAACACAAGAGTTTCCACTTAAATTTGAGAAGAAACTTCTTCTCAGTAAGGGTGACAGACACTGGAATAGGCTGACCAGTGGGGTTGTGGAGTCTCCTTCTCTGGAGACATTCAAAACCCACCTGGACGCCTTTCTGTGTAACCTCATCTGAGTGTTCCTGCTCCGGCAGGGGGATTGGACTAGATGATCTTTTGAGGTCCCTTCCAATCCCTGACATTCTGTGATTCTAAGGAACTGGAGCCAAAGGACTGAGGTCTATGTTGATATCAGTTTGATGGCCAACTGAAATATCTGTATACTGACACACAGCTGGCTCCAAATCAGTCTGTCCTTTCCTCTCTTTCTACTTGTCCTGATTTCTCTGGTCCAGGCAGGGAGGCACATATAGGCTACCTGGATTTCGGAGAACAATAACTGAAGTGAAATAACAGTGCTCTCATTCAACCGCACAGGTAGGTGTGGGTCAGCAGACTAAGAGACATTCAGAGCACTCTCCCTTTACAATCTTTCTCCTCTTAATGCTTGCTGGTTTATCTGTGCATACACATCTTTGTTATGGCCTCTAAGTCACTTCTCACAAATTCTCCCCTGAAGAAAAACAGAGTAGAGTAAAACATGAAAAAAATGCCCCAAAAAGGATGGCAGAGAGCTGGGCTTTTCACTCTGCCCAGTGTGGCTGAGTGCTCTCAACCCCAGGCACCAACCTTGAGCAGTTATGGTGGCCACTTGTGGTTGCCACTGCCACATCTGGTTGCCACTGCCACATCTGGTTGCCGCTTTTCTGCATACAGAGGCAGTTACAAGCAAGATCCCATGCTGTAACAAGGAATAGACAGATGCCCACTCCATCACACCATCACCGTAGAGCTGATCACCTCAGTCAGCCATCCAGGCTCCTCTCCTTGTCATGGTCTCTGTATTTGCCCTACACCAATAACAGTAAGCTCAACTTTTAAGCAGCTGTGTTTAATTGAACAGCATTTTAAAATCTCCTTTACTATCAGATACAGAAAACACTAAGAGGCAGGACAACAGGTTATTGAAAGTAGGGTTTCAACTCTCCATGCTGAACCTTGGGGTAGATTTAGCCTGTTTTGTGGAACTGCAGCATTTAAACCTGCTGAAGGCCTGGTCCAATTTTTGTGACTGTTGCTTGGTCTCACTGTAATTCCCAGAGCTACACTGGGCTGGTAGCATCTAAGGATGTGTCTCTCATGTTTGTTTTTAGGGACACGAGGGCATGTCCCTATGACCACACTGATGCTAATGTCACCTGTAATAACAGCATGATTAAGCAGGGGAAGGCAGGGTAGTTTCCTGGCAAGCCGACTCCTCTTTCCTCATGAAAGCCAAGCATTTGCTTCAGCCATTTGTCACGGTTGAGACGGACAAACGACATGGACCAAGTTCTTTCAAGATGAAAGTAGTAGATGCCATTTATTGCTACAAGTGCATTTTTATACAATTCTACCAGTTCATGTGTCCCCTCACTATTGGTTACAAGTTACAGCACTAACATCTCATTGGTTAATTTTTCCATCATCCATGTTATTCTTCTATCCCCTTCTTTCTCGCGGGTACATCTCTCCTCTCTCCGGATACTCCTTTACTCCCATCCTTCTCAAGGGTAAATCTTAATATCTCAAGGCTGATCTCTACTCTCATATTTTCTGTCAAGGATTCCACAGACCCGCTGCAGTTTCCCACAGCCATTATGTTCAACAAGGAAATAGTTGCTTATCCCATGGTTTTCAATTTTCTTGACATTTACAAACAAAAACACCTTTAGTCTTACTAACTCTCCCCCACCGATGGCACCTGATGTACAGCTTTGCTGACTGGGCATTTGACCTTCTGCTCCTTTGAAATTAAATGAAGGCTCAGAGCTTTCGTTACCAAGGCAACCCCTGCTAATATTTGTAGGCAGTTACATGCTTTGGAGGGAGCATGCAAAGCTGTGAGTCCCATAGGAGGGACACCTGTGGCTCACTCTTTTACGCTGATGTACAAAGGACCAAGGCCAACACAGGCTGAAGCTCTAACAAAGTCCTGGATAAATCTGTCTAAAACAAGAGGAGCTCAGCTGTGTGAAAGCAGCAGCAGGTTGCATATTGCTAGAGAGGATGAGAAATCGTTGCTGAACACCATGCCTTCAGAGATACTTAGCAAAAACGACATCATGACCAATATTTCTAGAGCTCAAATGAGAGCACTACTTGCAGAAACACAGAATAGGAACAGAATAGCTCTATGAGAGAGCAATAAATCTGAAGTAAGCAAATATCTCTTGGATGCGGCATATCAGGGATCCCACTGGGAGAGAAGGTTTATTGGACACAATTCCAGAGGGTAGTGTATGTGTTAGTGAGAGCATCTTTTAATTTTCCATGGAGAAAAACCAAAGGTAACATGAATAAATTACACTGAAATGACTGAGAGTGCTAGAGTGCTCAGGACTTCAAAAGAAAAAATTCCCAACTAAAGAAAGGCCAAGTTGAGCAATGCTGGAAACTCCCTGGCACAGCAAAGAGAATGAGCCTGCCCAGCACAAGTCAGAAAGCAGCTATATAAAACATTGCAGTAGGTTACAGAGGTCATGAAAACGAGGGAAGGGTAAGATTGCCATTTCTGGTGTTCAGTCCTTGCATGAACTCCATGGGCTAACATAATTCACAAAGCCAGCAGGATTTTTCTATCACTATAAAAATAAACCATTGTAGATTTGTTCTTCAATCCCATAACTGTTATTATTACAAGGAACTGTATATGAACCAGTTTATAATGAATGAAACTCAAATTCACCAGCATTTCCCATTATAAAATCCTGTTTTCAGTTGCTCACAACTTTTTCAAACTATCAAAATTGTAAAAGCAGCTTTATTTTGGCATTTTAAAATCGACAATTTCAACTTAGAGCCTTAATACCTGCATTTTCTAAGAGAAAGCTGGGCTTGGGTTTGTCAGAGAAAAATGGCACTTAAGAGTATAAAATAAGCAAACTGAAGGTGCAAGGAGAAGTTTCTAGTTCATTCAAGGTTTCATTCCTAATTCTGCAGCAGGACTTATCTACAGTTCTGCATGGGGGGGAAGGCCAGGCTTGCATGCATTCCCAAGGTAAAATGGGGCTATAATGATTTTTACTTTACAAGTTTTTTGTCTGGCTAAAACTAAATGAAATCTTTTTGGCTTCTCTCTTTATGAAGTTGTGAATCCTTACAGCTGACAAGGGTGAAACAGGCAGTGGTTTGCGAAATGCCATGTCAGCCATAGATGGACTTCCACAGTGAACACCGAGGTCCTGCTCAGGACCATGAAATTGTCCATTTGGTGGTGAACAGCTCGTCCTATCATGAAATAAAAGCTTTGTGAATTATACAGTCTTGACAATGCTACAAGCAGCAAGAAGGTCACATGAACTCCCTGAAATCTATTAGTTTGAGTGCTAGGACTGCCAGTTTGAGTGCTAGGACTGATTGTTGTTATACCCTTGTCTACCTAATTATGGCAGACATGAAATAGCACATCTCTGACAAGTCACAAACAGCAGAGACAGCTCAGAACATACACACCTTGCTGCTGTATTTGCTCAGTAACAAGACACATTGTCCTACTTCTTAAAATATAGAGTTGCCTGACTTTCCAAAATAATCACCAGCATGATCCAAACAGATAGCTCTACTCCATGCTGAAAAGTACTTCAGTCATACTGAGACCTGCCCATCCCTCTTGAAATAAAATAAGCCATCCTGGGAAGACAATGCTCTGAATAAATTCTTGCTTAGCAAATAGAGTGTTGATTAAAAAATATCAGTAAGAAAGTGGATAAACAAATGTAAATATCTGCATCTGTGTGAACTGTATCAAGACCTCAATTCAGATAAGTACATAAATATATATTTACAGAAAAGAATGTATTGTTATTCCTTATTAGAGGTTTCTGACTTCAAGGGCATCTAGAAACAACAGAACTGAACCATCCCAAGTTACTGTGAAGTTTGCTGCATGTGGGTTTTGTTGTTGTTGTTGCTCGTTTTTCAGTAGTAGCATACTTGCTCTATTCCTATAGAGTCATTTGGAGTTAAGGTAAAATGGATCTGTAATTCTAAAGTAAACTGTCAAGAAAATTTAAACTGAATTGAGCTTATCAATCCCCTGCTGCTGTTAGCAACCTTCAGTTGTGCTTTCTTTTCCTCTTGTTTCCTCTCCTTAAAGGAACACAGCCAACATCTCTTGCCACTGAGGGAAAATATTCAGTAAATGCAGTAGCCTCCAGCCCAACTAAATCCTGCTGTAAGTTCACCCCAGCAGTACACAAAGACCATCATCACTGCTCCTGGTGGACTGTTAATTGGGTTCTCTGTCTTATTATACTCTATTACAGTAGCGACAATAATCAAATGGCTCTGTACAAAGAATACATCACTGACCTACTGTATGCAGCAATTCCCGAGACATGCTTTTGTTTTTCACCACCAGCCACCATTCCCTAGAGAAAAATACACAGGATCTGTACAATCTATCAGACAGCACCTGAGAGACCAGGCTAATCCCCTCCCACGATTTTTTTTAAGATATATATATATATATATATATATATATATATATATGTATATATATATATATATATAAACCAGAGTAGATATTTCTGAGGAAGGGAGGTAGAACTGGCTAAGGAAAAGATGATGCAAAATTTAACAGTGATACCTGCATAATGGATGGTATGACTTATTAGAAATCTTTAATTGTGTTTGATCATTTGGAGCAAGTATTTTCAGACACACAGCAAACCTCCTAAAGATTTCCCTCAAGAACTGCACAGCAGAGCACAGGATCCCTCTGCCACCACAGCAGATACTCTGCTTTACAAAAGCAAGTATATTTACAATGCCAAAGCTAATTCGCAAAAACAAACGCAATATTTAAAGCATGGATACAGGCCCTAGGTTTACACATCAACAGCTACTGGTACTACTGAAAGAAAACCAGTTTTTAGCCCTTTATAACCATATGTGAATCTTTAGCATTAGGAAAGTGGCAGATTCAGCCCAAGCATCAAATGGTTTTTGAGAGGCTTACATTTCTTGTGCTTGGACTCAAAATTACTTGGCAGCATGCTGAAAACAAACAAACAAACAAGATCTTTTTCTCCTAAACACAATGCTTAGTTTAATTCCAGAGCTCTCCACAACAGAATGTTGTGGAAGCCAAATTATAAATAGGTTGAAGAAGAAATTAGACTCGTTCATCATTGGTGGATATTAATCACGATGGCCCAGCCACAGTCACCCAGTCTGGAAAACAGTACTTGGCACATTACCGAGAGCTAAAAAGAAATACATGCGGAAAAATATTTTAGTCTCACATTGTTTCATATACTTTTTTCCTGAGTTTTTCCTGAGTAGATACTTGTTGAGACAATTTACTAGGTTGGATGAATTTTTGGACTGATCTGGAAGAGCAAACAGAGTTCTTAATGCCTCTAATGTAAAAGAACTAAGGTAACTCCAGTTTTGTTTGGTTTCCCAAGTTTAAGCAGAGAAAGTGATCTGGAGTTCAGTTAAATTGTACTAACTTTTGTGATGTTTGCACTGAAAATATCTAGATATTTTACAACAGAATCCCAACAAACAGATCATCCTCATTTCAGTTATCCTGCTGTTTGTAACAGTCTTTCCTGATCTAATGAAAGCCAAAAGCGAACATGAAGACAGGTGGGGAATATAAAGAAAAATAACTATCATAAATTCATATGCAGAGCAGAAATGCTGCAAGGTTTGCAGTGAAGCAGCAAACCCAAAACTACACACATTTTTTCAGCAGTCCTTTCAGGACTTGGATCACTGTCTTTGGAAAGAGCAAAAACAGGCATCCCAGAGTCCACCTCACATTATGAAATACAGCCCCATACTCTTGTTTTTCATCTAGTTGGACAGACTGCAAAATTTCCAGCTTATCTTGAAGGTGTGAAATGTCCTGTCCATTTACCTCCAGGCAGTGCCTCATGGGGTGAGGAACAAATCCCCACAGCAAGTTTACATGGAAAATACTTTATGCCCCAAAACCAAAGCCATAAAGAACGCCAACAAACCATTTTTAAATAATTGAGTTTGACTTTTTTCGCAGTTGATTTGACTTTTCAAACAAAATTCAGACTCTCTTCAGAATTATTTTTCTTTTTTCTATGTTTCAAAGCTCACTTTCTGCTAGGAAAAGTACAGTGACAAAAGAATGGCCTGTTTCTTCTAGAGCTGTGCGTATAGCACAGACCTTCTCTACACTCAGGTGGACTTGCTCTGATTCAGCAAACAAGCAAATGAGAAACAGCCATAAGGGAACACCAGAAAAAGCACAGATTATGAAAAAAAAGGAGGCAAATATCAAGAAAATATAAGGCAAATCATCTAAAAAGCAGTGATACATCTAAAGACATTCAAGGCAAATATTAGGTGGGTTTAATGCAAGCTGGATGAGTCAGGTAAATATTCAGAAGAGTGTAGTAAGAACATCTCATGCCTTTGCTCCATGGAGGATGAAGACGACCACCCCTCGGAGCTCAAGCTTTTCTGCATCAGTTCTCAACTCAGCAAGAAAGAGGATGAAGAGTACTTGTTGACAATAATTCTGCCAAACAGAATCCAGTAAACAAGAGCAATATCAACAGAAGGCCTTGCTAAAAAGCCAAATGGCTTCTTTAATGAAGTGTCTAGAGGACAATAAAATTTACAAAGCGAAATTACAGTGGTATTAAAAAGAAAGTTGTTACGCAAATTGAAAACCAATGAAGGCGGGAAGGGCGGGGGGAGAAGGAGAGGAAATCAAAATTGCAGGGAAAAGGCCTGAATGGAAGTCACAACACACAAGCTTTATAAGAAATACAATTCATTCCCACAGTGAGTATTGCTATATTCCTCAAGAGATGAAACAGGCAGTGGCAAATCAAGCTAACCCATGTAGACAGAGATGAAGTATGTTGACTGTTTTGTTTACAAAGTTTCATCATACAGATGATCGATGAAAATTCATTACAGCATGTACACTGTAGATATGAGCCTTTAATATCATCAGATTTCAACTTTCCCTAGTTTGAAAACTTGAATTGACATATTTTTTTTCTTTTTTAATTAAAAGGAACTGATCACCCATGCAGCCTCCCAAAGAGCACTTCTATGTATATATTTCGGCAATTCTGCTTGGAAATCTCCCGGGTAAAACTAAGACAAAACCTGAGCCTTTTATTATGTTACATTAAGCAGCCCAAACCAAGACAGTAAAAGTCTTATCACAGCCACACAGCTTGTGTACAACAGAACATACAGCTTGTGCACCATAAATTGATGGGCACCATTAGAACACAATTTAAACATTCATACACCTCATTTTTTGTGATCATAAGGAATTATGTTCTTTATTGTTTACCTCAAAACTATTACTGCCATCAAGCATACTGACCCACTGTAAGACTTTGCGGAAGATATTGCTATTTACAAATCATCACTTCTCCTCCAGCCGTACATTTTTGATTGGCTTGGACCAAAGTTGTCTGATGCCATGAGGAAGCATCTCCATGTTCAGATCTCCTGTGGCAGGTTCAGCTTTGACCCAGTTTCCAGGCTGATGTGACTGGGAAGGTGAGGGAAGGACTACAGCCTCCAGAAGGACCATACTGCACCATGGGTCACTTTGGGTTTCTTCTGCTTGCTCTACCAGGGTGTCTCTTAGTGTCACTGCCGCTATTATATTTTGGTAATTGGAGACCACAAGACCTCACACTTTTATTCTTCTTGGTGGGTGATACGGGTATTTCTGGACCAGAGAAAGCAGATATCTCTTGTTTCTTTGTTGCAACAATAATAAACGAAGAGGTTAGAGGCAGAGACACAATCCCTGACATTCAGTTTGCAATATATATATAGGAACTGTCCGTTCTTCCCACATTCTCATTTATCTCCTCTACCTTAAGTTCATGCAGCAGCAAATGGATACACATCATTCAAAGTGCTAATAAATAACTGCTTTGTCTACATTTAAGTGGAAAACACCAAACCTCAGCTAGAGAAGGTTTTGGCTCAAATAGGGGTTGAAAGAGGCACCCTCTCTCCTAGCTCAACTCTCCTAAACTCTCAACCATTTCACCAAAAATTTGGGTTATAAAGAGCTATGATGATACAAACAAAACACTCACGCTGTCCCAGGTATACACCAGTGACAGGTTTCCAGCTCACTCATGTTGGGTGGCTTTGCTCTTGAATCACACAGCACTGATGGCTATAAATTAATGGAATTCTGTATCATTCAAAATAATGAGTAATTATTGCCTGGAGCTTAGAGTTAAACTGGTAACAAAGTTTAAACATTAGTCATCGACTTAATTCTGATCATTGACTTGATGGAATTCTATCATTTTCCAATACCACTTTACAAAATGTTCTTTAAACAATATCTTTGTAATATACTATAATATGAAAACATTCAAAGATGACTGGCAGCTTAAGCAGATGTGCAAACCTCAAACATCAAAAGACTGAACTAAGTGTCCAAAGATTGGGCTATTGGAAAAAAGACTGAAAGATTCCCAAGCCTCATTTTTTCTGTTTCCTGAACGACTTCTGTGGCACTTATATCTTCTGATATTTTTATCCTGATCCAAGTCAAACCTCAGAAATTCTGAAAGAAAGAGAAATAAGGCATATACTCTATCTAGCATGACATTAATAGCAAAAGCCATGGAAAAGCTACATGCTGCCCTTGACAAGAAAGTTCTGTAGACCAGAAGTAGGTCTGTAAAAGAGAAAAAACATGTACAATGTGATACACTTTCTTGGGAATCAAACTCTGAAAAGTTTTCTCACAACTGACTGTCTTGGAAGAGCAGGAGAACACAATTACCCCATTCCTCAGAGAAACTCTACCGTCAGAATGCTTCACACTCTCTATATTTGCACTTAAAGTATTAGCTGAATTCAAAGGAAACTGTCAGCAGCACCAAATGCCTTATTGCACTCCATTCCCTCGTGGCTTGCGATTAGGGTCCTACTGAGAGGTAGGTTTTCCCTTGTCCTGAGAAGGTACCACAGCTACCAAAATAACCCTAACCCAAAGAGACAGGCTGGACTTTTTGTGTGTATTTTTACCCTGTCTGACATTTATTGCCAGTAGCTACCATATCCTAGATGGAGAGAAGCCCTGTCTGCGTGCTTACTGAGCTCATGCTCTCTTTGGAAGAAGCAAAATCATTAACGATTCCTAAAATAGCTGGAGCCATTTCCAAAATAATAAGAGAACAGAACAAAGCAAGGGCAGCCAAACTGCTCTAATAAAACCAGCTTGATAAAAGGTAGACAGAAAAGCATAACACAAAATATAAAACCTCAGACTATTGCGATGGGAGTAAGGGAATGAATATAAGTTAGTTGCCTGCCCCACCTCGAGTTCTGGGTTAACTTAGACATCCCTTCTCAAAAAAACACATATGACATTCAGAGACTACCATGAAGAATAATTAGAATCTTGCAAAAATCTTACAAAGAGTTATGAAAGAAAGATGTGGGTTTACTGCTGGGTTGGGAAATGTGCACAGAATATAAAATAAGTAGTCAGCTGCTTCAAAGAAAGAAAGTGAAAAAGTAAAGAGCATATCTTCCTTAAGTAGAAATTAATTGTTGAAAAATATAAGGCAACACATTTACAGTTGCTACAAGTGCGAATATATTTATATATGGCTTGATGATACTTCATTTTACAAATCACTGTAAAATTACTCAAGAAAAACAATTTAATTCAGTGGAGAACTGAGACTTTCCACGAACAAAAAGTTTTGCATTTACAACTTCTGGAATAAAAAAGAACAAGTCAACTGTTACCAGTCTGAGGTTAAAAAAGATACTTATGAATATGCAACTTTGCATCTGAAACATCTCAGAGGCCAGGGACGATACAGGTGAAGCTGAACAGACTGTCCACCAAGTTAGCGTGCATCCCTGTATTCATCAGGGATTGATTCGAGCATGGTAACAATAAGTCAGATTAAAGGTAACTAAAGAGTAATTCCAAGTTCTCCTTTCTCTGTCTGAAGCCTTTGCACAAGCAGGCTTGGTGAACATCTTTGAAGTGTGTAATGCATTGGCAAATAGAGGGGGATCTATACCTGCAAGTCAGACATTTATGAAAGATGAAGGAAGCAGCAAAGAATTCTATCAGTGTCTCCTTTAAGAAAGTAACATTAATAAATTCCCAGAAAGTAAAATAATGCAGGGGTAAAGATAACAAACATTAGCTAGGCAAGTATAACCTGTGTTCTTCAATCAAGATCAAGATGTATTTCCCTTTCTGTGGGGAACACATCAACATGTTCTTTGTAGATGTCCAGCTCCTCATCTATTTCCATCAAATGTAGCTGAAGCTGACTCAAAAATCATCAGGGAGAAAGGAGGACAGACTACAACATCCACACACACAGTCACTGCGTGACTGCAAGTGCCAGATGCCTTGGGAAACCAAATGAGACTTCAGAAAATGGCTTCAAAAAAACCCCAGGAACTGAAGGCGCCATCTGAACTAACACATGATAAGAGTAGAGGGAGTAATGAAGGACGGAAACTTTAATGATCAAGGCTGATTATCAAGAAAAGCAAAGTGCATCTATGCAAAGCAAACAAAGACAATTAAACTCGTCCTAATTCAAAGATAGGTGGGTGCCCAAGCAATGACAAAGGAGTAAAAAAACCCCAAGAAACTGCCACCACAGAGGGGAACCCACCTGGGGAGGAGAAAGAAAGTGAAGAGGTGGCGGAGGCAAGTAATCTACACTGAAGTCTTTGTGTCCCAAACTTCCTGTGCAGTATGGACACTCAAATAGTCCAGCTGAGAGGGACTGAGGACTAATGTACTGGAACAGGCTGCCGAGAGAGGCTGTGGAGTCTCCTTCTCTGGAGACATTCAAACCCATCTGGACTGTGTGATCTGCTCTGGTGAAGCTGCTTTAGCAGGTGGGTTGGACTGGATGATCTCCAGAGGTCCCTTCCAACCCCAACCATTCTGTGAACTGGGAAGATAAAGAGAGGTAAAGATAATCAGATAAAAACACTGAAATTTAGTGATAGTAAATGTTAGTGAAGTAAATGTTGAGGAAAATAGGTGTGGTTTTGTAGCAATCAGGATTAGAAACTTAAGGACGTCAATTAACAATTGAGGAGCTGATTCTAAAGACTCAGAAGTATAATACTACCCTGCATAGTTTTCTTTTGTTTTCTGAACTGTGTCTCCTTACCATGAAATAAATTTTTTCACGGGTTTGGTAGACTACACAGACTTTGTATACAACCTACTGATAGCTACAGTATAAGGAAATTCTAAAAAAAGTCAGGATAAAGAATCAGTTCTATCACTTGAAATGCCCCCTGGGGAAGTAGAGACATACAAGTACCGAGGCTGATTTTGTATTCCAATTTATGTTTCAGAGTATCAAAGCCAAAAATCATACCACCCCCTGCTTAGATCACCTAGCTGGCACAGAACAAGATGAATTTCCTACTGATACTGTGTTTGAGGAAATTGCTCATTGCACGTTCCCTCGGACTGGATGCCAAAAGGAAATTAAAGATATATTGGCAAACTCAGCTGCTATGCAGCAACAGCATCTGAAAAATACAGCCCGTGATCTTTGCCATGTCAGGGCAACCTCTCTGCAAATGAAAGCTAAAGAATATTTGGATTGAAAGGAGTCTGGGAAAGACTCAGCTGCTGGGACAGCTGTAAGAGTCAGAACAGAATACTTGCTGAGGACCCACAAAATTGCCAGATCTATTACTCTCTTTCCTTCCAACTGCTTTGTAACAGGGAAAGAAAATGCTGCAGCTTGCTGAGAAGCAAGATTCTGTCAGCACTCAGAACTATGTTGATATTTTCCAACTTGCACCAAGGCAGAGTTTTCTGACTGCTGGTTTCATTTTGGCAGGGGAAGGAAAGGGGTTGAAGAGGAAGATTGTATTTTCTTCTGTAATCCTTCTTAAAAAGATCCCTCTGAGATACATACGACTGGACAATCGGTACACAGCTCTAAAAAATACCACCTTAAACCAGTCAGCTGTTGAGAAAGCAGCACAGCAACAAACCAATAAATTAGGCAGCCACTTAGAACAAGGACACCTCACTCCAACTGCTTTCACCTCACTGCGTTCCTCCCAGAGGCAAAGCTCACTCAGTCACACAGATATTCTGTGAGATACCTGTTCTCTAAGATCCTGAACATCCTATCGACTCATTCACATCCCACATATTCTCAATGATCAATGACAGAGCACACCACAACATCCAGGATTGATCCCACATCCAAATTGTCTGTTTTCTACATCACTCCATCCTTCCCATTGTTTCACCAACTGAGAGCCACAGACTTTCATGTGTTTCTTCTCAATACTCCTGCAAAGAACAGCAAAGCTGCTTTGGTGAAAGGGGAACACGGTCCCCAACACGTATTTGGGCTCCCTTGGATTCAGCTAGACTTACCTTTCTTTGAATTTTGCAGTCATTTGATTTTCCCTTTTAAATATTTATTTGTCCAGTGTCCATGAGCAAGTGCAATTTTCAGTATTAGCCCACATATGATTGCAGCATACCTATAAGATACTTTCAAGGCTCTGCCCATTGCAACACAGAAATCTAACAAATATTTACTCAAAGGAATCTTAGGAAACTAAGCAGGAGTTAGACATGTAGGTATTGTTATGTATACAAACATTCACCCATCTGGAGACTCACAGAACGTCCCTCACAACGAAATACATAAAAATGTGAAAAGGAGGTGGGTTTTTAATCAATCACCTTCTCCTATTATAGCCACAATACTAAATGCATTGCAATGCGCTGTCATACAGTGACACTCATATGTTGGACATGCCACTTGCAGGAACACATCACTTAGTTGACAGCAGGGTAGGGAAGCACAAGCTTTTCTTTTTATGTAAGAGCATCCCTTAAAAAACTGGAGGGACTGGCTGGAATGTGTTTAAGAAAACCCCTTTGCCTAGCCAAAAAAAAAGAAAAGGTAAAAAGGTCATTCATTTTCAGCATAAGTTAAAGATTACTGCAAGCATTGTCACAGCTCACTAACAATAGCCTCAGTCACAACAAGAATGGGTCTCAGACACAGAGGAGATGTATAAATATTCTCCATGGTTACAGATTTCAAGCATAGCCATCTGAAGAGCAAGTGCGTTCATGTCCCATTTAGTTCAATAAGAACAGAAGCATCTTCAAGAGCAAGTCACAGATCATGTCTAAATCACTGACAAAAATCCTGATTATGCTATCTGTAACAGAACGTGCTTTCCAGAAAACACAGCATGTTAATAATGAGATCAATAAGATGTAAGTGGGACAGAAAAAAGGTAAATATCAGCATGGGTGAAGCTTGGCTGAGGTAATACAGCCAGTGTAAGAAATTATGCTGTTAGGAAGGCATAGCTCAATTACAAAATGATCAGAAGTCTAGAATACATGATCTATGAGAAAAGATGCAATGAACGTTCAGTCTAAAGAGGAGTCATCTGGAAAAGGATAAGATGTATAAGTACTCAAAAATACAAAAAAAACCCCAAACCTGTCACAAAGTGAGAAAGATGTAAATGGAGAACTTGGAAGAGCAATCTCCTGCAAGTTACTAAGCAGAGACGTCACAACAGGGTCCGAAAATCCTGTGACCAAAATGGACCTGGCTGTGCTTTTGCAAGATGACAGATCACGTGTGCTTATCCTGTTCATACTCCTTCTCAGCCATCCTGCTGTCACTGCTGTTGGAGGTGGACTGCACTGTTAGACATTTGTTCTGGACCACAAGAGCAGCTCTTGCAATCCTGCATGTTCTCCATGAGCATCGTAAGTAGAAGACAGAATGATTAGGCTTAAATCTATATAAAGGAAAATTCAGGTTATTTGTGAAGAAAGAGAGAACCAAATGCTTCCCTGCCAATAAGGACAGTGGTTCTTCTAACTGACTGTTCAGAGAAAAGGCAGGATCTCCATCACAGGAAGATTTTAGAAAGAAACTCTTGCCAGAGGTGACACAAGTCCTGCCTTTGGAGACAGGAATGGACTGGATGATCATCAAGCCTTCTCTCATTTTACAATACAAGGATTTAATACTGAAAGGTTTTAAGTCTACCACCCTCCCTGTGTAACAGGTCTCTGGACTGGTTTCAGAGACCCAGGCTAGCTAGAAAACATCTGGTTGGGGTACACCTATCATGTGACAATTTTATTTCCTAAGATAGACTGCTAATTAAAATAAGGTGAGAAAGGCAGCCTACCTGAGACTGCAGCTGGGACAGTTAGTGAGCACTGAGGAAAGTAGATCTGCCAACAGGCTCCACAAACCTTCTTTGCATGATGAAAATATCTTGCAAACTGGTTGCTAGGTGCTCTGCTCCTTGACATTTACATGCTTGAACAAAAACACATCTGCTGCTTAGCAAAACGTCATAATAAATGTCATTTTTAAACATCGTCTGCTGCAGTTCTGATTAGGTCGTAAGCAAAACATGGGTATCATTCCACTTCTTAGAGGGAAGTCCTGTTAATGTGACAGCCAAATGCAGGCCACCTCTTAAAATGCTGGGGGCTGGTACAACCACTTGCAGAAAGCAAGTTCCAAAAGATTAAAAAACAATAAAAATTTGCTGGCAGTAATATCTCAATTTAAAATCTTAACCAAAATTAATGTTTTTGTAGGGAAATTCCTATATAATTCATCACATCTCCATATCGTAAGCTAGACAGAATGCGAGAGGGTTCATGCAGTCAATTACACAACCTAAAAAGAGAGTATAACCTTTAGTAGATATTAGACTGGACCTCAAAAAAGAATAAATCTGTGTTTGAGCTCTGGTTCTGACAGATGCACAGCATCTAGATTAGCAGCTTATTCTCCCTGTATGGATTTCCCAGGTATTAAAGGAGAACAATGCTACTTCAGTCTAGTTTAGTTGTTGCAGGGGCTGTCTATTGCCTTTGGTAAATGTTCTGGGGGACCGGTATATCAATATGGAGGCCAACTGGGAAACAAGCACTACTAGGTGGCTTTCCAATTGGAATCCTGTGGTTCTGCTGGACCAATAAAACTCATGACAGAATGCTGCAAAATGGTTTCCTCTTGACATCTTTACATCAGCTTTGACTGGTTAAAGACATCGCTTGCTGAGCATGTCAGGGACTCACCACCATTTTGGCTGGTGGCAGCAGTGTGAGAGTGTTCACTGCAGCACCGCTCCAGGGGGCAGCCGGACTGACAACAGGTAGTCCACATCCCACCAACTACTGCTGAGCTGCAAGAAGCTGGCAGAAGGCCAAACAAAAAAGCATGTCCTTGTTTCAACCCTGCTGCTATTATACTAATAAATCAATAGAGGGGAGAGGCTTCCAACCTCTAGACCCAAGCCAAAGTGACAGTGATCAAAAGCCTTTGCTGGGCTGGCTGTTCAGTGACAAGACACCAGGGAAGGAGTTTGAGTGGTGTGACACAGGCTCCCAGGGAGTGGATGTCAGCATTGCAAGAGAATGACAGCCTCAAAGTAACAGCCAAGGAGCAAGCAACGATTACACAATGTTATAGGAGGTCTGGGTACCTCACACATCCACGGCTTCTGCAGCATCGCTCTGAGAACAGCACACTTGGGCTAGGCTTGCAACTTTCAGCTGCTACTTCAGATACAGAGTAAGAGAGCAGAAAAGGTCTTGGCTGATCTGTCTTCTGAGACAGCAAGGTGATGCCAAGCAGCCCATCACAGTCTGACATGACAAACTCCCAAAGGCTGTTAAATAATGCATTCCACGCTAGTCCAGCTAAACTTGAATAATCAAAAATCTTCTGTGTGTCACTGGGTGCATTAAACTACCCATTAGCTGATCAGATCTGAATTTAGCAACATTGAACAAACCCAGTGCAAAGTCCAAATTTGTCACAGTACAATGGTTAAGGAAGCTGAAGAATCCTGCTACATATCAAAGTGTATGAACCTACAGCTATTGCATAGAATATAAGGCTAGAAAACTTAGGAGGGAAAAATGGTCCTGAGTAAAGTATGAACTTGGGTTAAAAGCAAAGAAAGAAAAAAATACATTTCTGTAAATTAGGGATTCTGGGAGACAGAGATGGCTACAAATTAACATAAAGCTGATGTAAATATGAAGGAACATATAAAAGTTACTTACTTGCCACTGCAGGCTTTGGGTTTTTTACTATATATCTTGCAATACTTGGTGCTTGATTTCAAGATCAAGCTCCTTGTCACATGAGACAGAGTAAGAACTTCAATTTGTTTCTTGCAAAGAAAAGCTCGAAATTTGGGCAAACCCCAAGGGTAACCTGTGAACCCAAACAAAAAGAACCATCTGTAACCTGCAGGACAGATAAAAGGAACCATAAACATTAAACTATCATGACAGACCACCAGTGTCAGGATGCTGCAGACTCCATTGGTCTTGGTACCATGCTTCTGGCTCAGATATTCTCCAGAAGCAAAGTCAATGTTACTGGTACAACACAAAAAAACAGTTTTGCCTGGTCAATGTCAAGTCCAAGGCAGAGAGACTCAAACATCTTTGATTCATCCTTCAGACACTGTGCATGGGCCCCATCCACATGCTCAAAGACAAGACGGTCTCTCTGACTTCTTGCGAAATACGTACTTCTGCAAGAGGGAAGAGTAACAATAAAATCCATTGCCCTGCTCTGCATATTCAGTGAATTTATCTTTGAAAAAGATAAATTAATTTGCTGAAGGATTCCCCATCATCTCGGGACTAAAAGAGCTCTATTCTGGTGTTAGTAAACAGGCACACCACCAGTTATTGTTAAAAGTGATGTATTTGCGCTGAAACTCTTCGGCTCGATCTGCTGTAACTAATTTAACAGTCACAGTAATGAAAACTTCCACTTCTGTCATAGTAAATAAAAAAGAAGAAATGCTGATGCTATGAGAAAAAGGTTTATCAATATACATCTGACACCACACATTTCTAAACAATACAGATACCAGCAGGCATTGAAATGCCCTAACCATGTAAATCTGTGTTAATTAGAGCTACAAATGGTTAGCAGGGGAGGTCTGTTCCACAGCATCTGATGTTAATGCATGTTTTGGGGGCTATTTTTAAAAAGCTGAAGGCAGAGTAAGATCATTTCATGAACATTTCAGTGTGCTGTTTCTCACAAAACCTACGTGATTAGTGCTGAGGGTAATTTGCGTGGAGGCGTTTAGCACCTTTGTGCTAGTATTTTTTACTACAGTTTTTCTATTAATTCAGCAGTTTGATACCCGGCTGACACACTGAGGGCTGATACAATGGAAAAGCAGATAGAAAACTATAAATAAAGACTAGCTTAGTGTGGGGGCATTTGACAGACACTGGGAGCCTACTCTACTGAGCAAGGTTGGTTTTTCTGACTGCTGTCCAGAAAAACAACAGCAGACAGCTATGTAAAAACAAGCTGAACTAAGCATACAAAAAATAAGTTAAATTTCTACAAGTTATTCAAGGCCATGTCTTTAATAACTGGATCTGAGAGGAAGGAAAAATTGAGATTCAGGATCCTACCTTACAGCATATTTTCTTCCTATAGCTTTCAAAATCCATATGAATAAGATTTAGTCAGTTATACAATTGAAGATTGATAGTTTTGTCTATGCAGTAATAGACTAGAAATCCAGTTCATGTTTAAATATTAAGAAATGTACAACCCATTTGGAAGGAGAATCCTGTGTAAATTTTTGCTGGAGTGATCCCAAAGATTTCCTTATTTATGGGGAAAGGAGGATAGGGAAATGATACTAGCTAGTATGAGATACAGAGTAACCTACAAATTAGGACTCCAACCTGAGAGAACTACATTAAAGTTCTAAATTGTACAATAGCCTTCTATGAATGAAGATCCCTTTTAAGCACTCCTCGGAGTTAATGGCAACCATATTAATCAACACGTTTTAATTCATTGTAAAGATGATTATAATAAACCTTTCAGACTCATGTCAAAATACCCTATTCAGATTAAGCCATTAAGGAGCTGAACTACACAAGAAGTTAACATTTGGATCACAGTAAAAAAAAAACACACAAAACAAACGTTCACCCCAATGCAGTTTTCTCGGAGATATTTGAAAATTACCTGTGTCATTTACAGTAAGATATATATATATATCTATATATATATATATTTTAGAAAGCTGAGCCCCGTGGAGTGCTGGTCTAGTTACCATAACAAGCATTAAGCTTGTAATGCATTACTTCACAGCCCAAAATCTCATGGAAGGTCGACACAGCCTTCATTCCACCTATTGTAGTAAAAACTGAATTAACTACTGTTGACTTTGTGGTCACATTTCTGTTTTATACTGCAGACCACACAGTTTTAGAAATTGGGAATATGTTACTCAAGTGTTTATGTTTAAAGCAAAAGCCCTTCATTCTGAAGTTAATTTAGCACACATGCTGGCAAATTCCACTCTGCACTTGCTGATGCAAGAGATCTGGCATCTCTGATTTTGTGTGAAAACAGATCTTCATAAAGCATAGAGTTCCTCAGACAGAATTCCAGAGGCAACTACCAGACTGGGTTGCAACTCCCTGACATGTGTAGAATAATGATTAACAAGAAATTTATTGCATCAAAACACTGTCTCTTATCTACTCTGTGAAAAAAACAATAAACAAAAAAAAAACCAAAAAACCACACAACCACCAACCAACCAACCCCCAAAAAACACCAACCACAAAACCCAAAACTGTGACTGAGGGAGATTTATTATGACAAAGGAAATGAAAGTGAAAGAAAATAAAGGCCCCCAAAGCTTTTAATATAAAAACATCACCTTTAAAAATATTCTAGATGAGCTTGCCTATCCTGAATAAACAGGGACATGAGGGTGATTGTTATCATTTAAAACAAACATTTCACAAAGTGTTACAAAAATCTTTTAAGTGTTCCGCCCTGGCAATTTATTTTTCTAATTCACTAAATTAAAACAGAGAATAGGTCAAATTATCAAAACCTAATTTGTAGTGCAGAGATGAGAGTGAGTAATCTCACTTAATGAAGCTGTAATCAATGCCTGAGCAACTCCATTATTAGTATCATTACGTAATTTATTTATGCTCTGTATTGCTAAACTCTTCACCATAAACAGCCTTCAAAGGCAAAATTTGCATAAGCTGAAGTGTGTTACTCCAGAGCGCTGCAAACAACCTCTTGTACAAGTGCAGTAGCTCTCACGCAAGAAACAACATGAGATCTACAAGGTCAGGTTCAGACATTGGTTTAAGTCAATCTGCGTAAGAAAATGTTAGTTTTGCCTTAACAAAAAAAGCAGCTAAAATGGGGTAGAAAATATTCCAGCAGTAGTTGGAGTTGTGATGGGAGCTAATGCTTCCTAGTGGCAATTACGGCATCTTTTTCCAGGAGCATCTCTGCCTGGATCGTTTCATATTGACTATGAGACCATAGATCCAGCCAATCTATTCTCCCTTTAGAAGGGATTCCACTTGTGAACAGCAGCATGTTCTTGGCTGAAATATTTCCCCTAAAACTCCACTGAGAGCAACACAGGAAATTTCAATGTCAGCAGTTGAAACATTGCCCCCCACCTGCCCCCCCAAAAAAACCCAACACCAATAAAGTTACTAAACATTTGAGAAGGTCTCAGGGCAAGTGTCCCCACTGCCACCCACTGAAACAGCTCTTCCATTTTTGTGAGCCTGCTATGGCGCATAAGCCACAGCTTTAAGTGTTCACCCAGGACACTGGCACAGTCTCTGAGCTAGTGAAGGAATTTCTCAGATATTAAATAAGTGGTATCAGCTCAGTGTACTAAGAAAACCTAAACTGACTTTTTTCCTAGTAGCAGAAAGGGGGCAGATCTCTCACTGTTCTTTACCAAGTACCTATTACATTAGTCCCACCCAGTGGCACCTGTAAGGACTTAGGACAATGACACACAGAACACCTGAAGACCCAAGATCCCCCCAGCACTAGCAACAAAATATGAAGATGAGGGATGCAGACATTGCTTTGCGCCAAAACCTCTAGAACCACCAAACCATTGCCATAAGCTTGTAAACCCCTAAGAGTCTGTCTTTACCATAACAAAGGTTCTTTCATATATTCAAACAGAATTTTTTTATTTTCTTGAAAGAAAAAAGGTATGGCTGTCATCAGCTTTGTTACCAAAGTATTTAATAAGCTGGTCAAGGCCTAAAAAAGGCACAACAGTCCTACAGATGTATGAAAAGTAGTTAAGTGTCTTCCTTAATTAACCTCAAGCACAAGGGGTAGTGCTTATTTCATGAGACTCACTTTAGCTGGTGATGTAGGGGCAGAGCAATATTTCATAATCTCCAACAAGATCTCATTATTCCAATATCAGAAGCTATATCCTGTCTAGTGATACAAAAGTTGAATGTTATCCTAGAGATATATGCTTCTTAATATCACTAGTCTATGTCTAGACAAATATTAAGCAAAGGCTGACCAGATATGAAAAGCTATTAAAAAGCCAGATCCTCCTACACACCGCTGAAATAAATTTGCTGTTTTCAGGTAAAGAATGCCACATAGACATCTGTGAGGGAGAAACAAATGTATAGACTGAATTTCACTTATGGAAGAATTAAAAAAAAATAAATCAACTTCCATTGCTACCTAAAAGTAACTTAGAGCAATTGCCCTTACGTGTACAACTGTATGACCACAAAGCTTTATGAGAGCACACACATTCAACATGTTTTGAAATGATAACCAGTGATGCCTTTATGAATTCATGATGTGAAGTTTGGATATCTATCACCATAAGATCCCGTGTTGCTGCAGAATTGAGTCTGTAAGGCGATTATCTGGTTAGTCAGTCTGTGGCATATACACAATGTTCATGCACAGGCCACTGAGACATGTTCTGGCTCCTTCAGATTCAGGTGAAAGCAATTAATTATAAATGGAAAATGAAGGCTTTAAAACCGAAGCAGAAGGTCAGTTCTTCAACTGGCCTGGCAGAACTCAGCTCTGGTGATACAGTTTAGCTGTCTCCAGTTAAGCAACCTTTTAAGTCCACATAAAAACAACAAATCTGAAAGGGAGGGGCTGGGGAGAGGGCAGGGAAATCAGCTCCCCTTATATTCCAAACAATGCCATAAGTAAAATTTGTGTTCATGTATGTGATAGAAAAATTACATATGTATTTACTTCAAAATTACTGCTAGTGTTATATAGTGGAATCCAATTATAGCGATGCAAAGTTTATACCAACCACTTTCATTTTTCAATGTTTTATGTGGGAAGTAATAAACTGTGATAAAAAGATCTAAGTACGGACAAATGGAGATATTTTGGCAAACCCTATTTTATTTATGAAAAATCAGTACTTTATAAATTATACAGCTCAACCAGCGATTAATTGCCTAGAGCTTTGCCTTAATACACACTGCCAGTCCTGTTCTACACTATGTTAAAGGAGTAAGAGATAATATGAAAGTGGTCAGCATTGCCTGTATGCAGCGGATTGGTCTCTGCCAAGAGAAGTTTCCTGAAGTTATTGCTGGCAGCAGTCTCTTATGGGAACAACATCAAGATGGATGAAAAGATACCTCAACTAGTTTAGCCAAATTGAAAATGAAGACACTGGAAACATGGCAGAAAATGATCAGATGACACCACTGGCACATCCATCCAGCTGCCATGATCATTACAAACAAGCATCATATAGCAGGACTTTTATCAGAAAGATTCTTTCTAACAAAATAGGACATAATTCCTCAGCAGTTGGCCTAGAAAAAATAAGCATTTGATATCCCAGTTTCGTTGCCAGTGCTGTTTCGTATCCTTTAGAGTCTTCTACTGCACCTCTAGTTAGGTGATCGTTTACTCACACAGGAAGACGACCACACAGGATGAAGCACTCAAGTTTCTTAGAGCTGATGACTGTCAGAAAAGCAAAGGCAGAGCCAAAGAAAACTCCAAATCAAACCAGAATGCAGTTGTGCAAAGGAACACTGTTTCTTTTAAGAGGTATAGAACTGCTTTGCAACTGCCTTTTTAGGTGGAAACTGCACTCCTGCAAAGTGACAGAACCGTTACATAAATTAAGCCTATTTAATGCAATATTGTTGTATACTTTGTGTGTTGATGCCAGTAACTATAACTGGCCCAAACACGTTGCAGTGAAATGTTAACCTAGCGCAGTAGAAAATTATTTTTAAATCACATTATTACAACAGATGATGCTCACAACAAATGCAGCGGTAAATAAGCGCCCTCTTAAGGGCACTTGGTACAAATAATGTTCCTTCAATGCACTTATATAATTGTGAAGGTCAATACTGAATATTTCTCTCAGCTAAAATGGCAGCTTCTAACATCTCCCCCTGTCAATCACCAGTCTCTGGGGGTACTTAGTTTGCAAAAAGTTATAAAAAGTTATATAAAAATATTAATTGCAGTGTATGATACTCACCTGTTCCATTCCTCTAACAGGAATTAATATTAGGATGTCTTCACTCATCTGGATATGGGGAGGAATAAGTAGAGGGAGAACAAGCAGATTTAGTCTTTGGCTGAAGGAAGCCAAGAGAAAAAGAGAGATCTTCCTAATTATGTATATTGCAGACACTGTTGTGTTTTCATGATCATATAAATACATACCAGCCTCAGGAAGATAAAAATTCAAAGTGCCATTTTGTGTTATTAATCAATACAAAAGAAGCATGAAATTGACTTCAGAAACCATAGCGAGAGACCTGTAGGTAAAGTCATACCCACGGTTCCAAAAACAGCTTAGCCATGCCACGCGGGATCCTTGGAAAGAGCACCCACAAATTTAGGGTGCTGTGACAGTAACATGGAGCACACTAATCCCACTTGTTCCCTTACACATGGGTATTGCAGAACTGGTTGTAGAAAACAGGTTTACCAGAAGCTGAAGCTTGCTCAGTATGGTCTGTAATACAGTCTTTGCCATTTAAGAGCTCTCACAAGATCACAGAGTGGCAATTTTAGGCTCTGCAGATGATTTGCATAAGTTGAAAAAACTTCTTCAACAAGATATCCTAGTGCTCATTTTTGTATCTTAGGTGGGTGAAGCTAGCATCTCAACTTAAAGCAGATGTGTTCCTGCTTACAACAATACTGCAGAAGCAGACACTTAGGATAATGCCAGATTTGGCTGTCATACCCATTCAGCTGCAAAACCAGATCCAAACAAAGAAAGTAACTAACTTCTTCAGAGAGTTTTCCGTTTAGCAAGTCCCAAGATTCAGGTCAACTCTATACTTTAAAGCTGTTTATCAGGTCAGCTAATGTTATGTGGGCATTGAGAATCTGCCTGGCTGGTGGGTTTTTTGGTGTATGTTTAGGGTTTTGTTTGTGTGGTGTTTTCGTTTTCTCCCAACCCTCTTTTTCTTAACAGGCTGGGTCCTCCTGTTCCTTTTAGTACATTTCTTAAACACAGCCTGATTGACAGACTTTCTACTTTCAGAGAAGCTATAACAGTCATTGCTTCAGCAGCTAGACCAGCCTATAAGGAAAGCTATTTCAAGAACTCCAAAATTTGAAGAAAGTCTACTTTTGAACACCACAGCTCCGTATTTTCTCTCCTATAATCTTATATTTTAGATATTGCTTATGGAGGAAATTTGAATGCTTCTCAAAATAAAATGTGAAATTTGCTTTGTATATTTATAGACAAAAGCTTGCTTTTGGAATGTACAGCATCAGGCAGCAGAGAGAAGCAGTCCCAGGAAGAACCATTACCAGCTATGGCCAAAAGAGAGGCGGACCCGTAAACCTTTCTGAGCCTGTTTTTGGAAAAGATTGTTTGGAATTTTTTTTCACTTCTACAGAGAGTATAAGAGAAATGAGGGGTGAGGGGGCAGAAGAGGAAACTGAAAGGAGCCCGTCTTAAGGTTGACAGTTGTCCCACTGAGTTTTCTCTTGCCCCTTTTCTCGTGTCTTTTTAAGACATTAACACCAGTTCCATAGGGTAGGATGCATCAGTTGCTGTGACCACATTATACTTTCAAATCAACACTCCAGGCTCTCTGCTATTTCAGTGGGCCAAGTAGAAAAACAACTAGAATATTGCTCCCATTTTTCACTGCTCAAGTCTCTTCAGGAGAGACCTGGCAGCAACCAGAGACTGGTATGAGAGCATAAAATCCCCAAACAGCGTGCCCAGCCGTACCTGCCACACCTACACACATCACATTCCATTGACAGCTGCCTGCAGCTCCTCAGACTCTGTGTACTGGAAAAGCACCTCCCAAGTGTGTTACATAACGTGCGTTAAATTCTTTGATGAATTATTTTTCTTGGGAACATACCTGTTCTAAGGAACCCATGGTGATCAGATGACTCATCATCAACAATGACATCGCAGTGGAAATTGATGTTTTACAGATTTAAACTATTAGGTTATAGAATCACCAGGGAAATACTAGAAATTATCTTCCCATAGCTGTTTTCATTTGTGAGAACAAACGTTTCTCAAAATAGCCTTTGAACAATTGTCCTACTTTAGCATAGCCAGTCATCACAGATGCATTCACAATACAGTATGTAACCAGCAAGCCCTGCAATATGGTATTGCCATGGCGAGTAATAGCACATAAGCTTTGTACTGAGTTTGCAGGGCCTTAGGACTGAAACTTATCAGGCTTGCTCTAACTGAACTTATCTTGACCTGCCTGCAACTCTAGTTTTAGCTTCATTTAGCTGTAAGGGGAATTATTTTCCAATTGACTAGGTGTCTATGACTGATTTGTTTTACTTCAGTGTATCTTTGTACGGTACTGCACCATGGTTCTATGACTAACATAATGTAGTGCAGTGAAACACAGCCTGACATGACATCAGAGGTCTGGGGAATACAGATATAGGTTGCAGAACAGAAGAACAGGCATGGGATGATAAGACATGGGGCACAGGTTTGGCACTGGGAACCCCACAGCTATGAACACCTCACTGAGTCAAAGAAATGCAAAGCTAAACCTGGACAAAGCTTGTTTGAGGAGTAGCAAAAAGAACAGAGAAACAGTATCTAATATAAATGAAAACCATATGTACTATTTTGTTTGTTGTTTTTTTTTTTTTCCAGTCAGAATAGTTTCACACACATACAGGGCTCATCTTACTCAGGCATACTGCAGTCTTGGTATAGCCAGGAGGATAAAGAGGCGGGGGGAAAAAAGGTGGTTTTCTCTCCATCATACGGTCTCAGTCATGTAGATGTTGGGCAGTGCTAGCAGCAGAGGGGACACTGCCAGCTTTGCACCCTTTGTCGCAGGAGTCTGCTTGTCACAGCTCCTAAATTACACTGCCATGGAAACGCTAGTTTGATTTGCTATTGTTCTTCCCAGTATCTTAGGCTGGAAAACACAAGTTCTTTACAAGTCTTTTTCAGTTATACTAACATAAATCACGTTACATAATTCTAAAAAAAATTGGACTCTACACTTCATTTCTTTCCCTGTGAAGAGCTTGAGCTGGAAAGGTCTTCAGGAAGACGAACATCACTCTGTTTCTCAATAAAAGAGGACTTTAAGAGCTAATTATATCTAAAGTGTGCCCCTTGTGCCTTCACAAGATAAACCAGTACAGTTTTGTTAAGTGTCTCTGAACAACAATGGATCCGCTACTGCACAGTTATGTCCCTTTCTCAGTTGGGAAGACAGCACATTTATTGCTTCCTCTTCCCTTTCTTTTAGAATCATGGATTAATTTTGATTAAGTCTTTTTCTTTTCAACAGGGCATCACTGATAGCCCAAGTTTAGCCTTTTTATAATTACATACATAAGGAGAAAATGTTTAGGAAACGCAAGTGAAGAGATGAAAGGTAGCTGGAAAAGCAATAGGGGTAAGTGACTAATGGACAAGTTTGCTCTGAATATATTCTCTGTGGAAACTTTCTATTCCTGTTCAAATTTGCTCTATGAGATGACATTCTCACTCCCCCACACGCCCATTTGCATTTCACACACAGGTCTGACCAACAGTAACTGAGGAAGAAAAATACTGTTATAGACAGTAAATGTGCAAACCTGACCTTTTCTCTAATTGGATAATGTCTCCTAAGACATTCAGAGACTGATTTTGTTCTCAGTTACATGGATGTAAATCAGGATGAGTTTCTTCCGAGACCAGAAGAATTATATTCTTAGCCTTTATGCCTTCTGGTAGTCTATTACACAAAAGCACGTATGTCCTTCTCCGTAGATAGCTGAGACACTTGTCTGTCTGTAGCACATTATCACTGGATCCAAGATGAAACAGCCTCTTTGATTAAGATACAGCACAAGACGGCAGTGGATATTGACAGTAATTATTGATTTGTCCAGCCTCTGCATCACTAGCACGATAACCAACCATCTAAACTATGGCTTGGTCATAGGTGACACAGCACATAACAACACTGCTGTGTAAGGAAACCTATCAACAAGCATTTGCACTCTTCAGGACAGCTTTTAAAGACTAGGTCCCAAGGGCAGTTGGAAATTAAAAGGCTTTGTAAACTGATGGCAATTAGCCTGTAAGTCATCAGTACTGCTTAACATGGAAGTTTATCTTTATAATCACTAACTATAGAAATAAAACTGGCCATGATAGTTTCAAACAGAATTCCCAGAGTTATTATAGGAGGAGGCTACCTTCTGGCTGTAAAACTGACAGCCCACTAATGAGAGGCTTAGGAACATCATGTAATAATGTGAAAGAAACTCTCTTGCCAGAATTCAGAAGTTCTTACCTTAATATCTGTTTTAATCTGGGGGGGGAGTGGAAAAAAGAGTTTTGCAAAAAGTGTTCCAATTAATTTTAAGAAATCCACCAAAAGAGCATTTTTGATCAAACAGATAATGAACCCTGACATAGAGGGAACCAATTTTCTTAGTCAGTCACTTCTAATGAGTGAAAAATAAAAGACTGTGAGTGCAGATATAAATCATTGAAAAAATGCAACATGGCTGAAATACTGGTCCATAAGCCTATGGAAGAATAAACATCAAAGCATTTTTGGGCACTAGCAAGTGAAGATGGATTTAATCAAAAGAATATTTACATATGAATAATATAACTTGTTACACATTTATAGCCATCCGTGGAAAATTACATTAATTTGCAATGCAAATGAACTGGGTCAGCTAACATACGCCAATGACTGATGAACACTGCTAATGACAGAACTACATTTAAGTAGTTTCCAAAAACCTTATTTTTTTTCCAAAGTGCTTATTGTACACTACAGAAAATTCCTAGTGTCACTGTGCAACTAGTAAAGATATCAGTACAGGGGTTGTGGGGGGAACCCATCAGAGCAGGTTATGATCTTTGTATTTCCCTTTACAGAAATAAGGATCAGCTTAACCAACAAATAAGAAAAGCTTAGAAAACGTGGTTTAAAAGATGTGGAAACTGGGCAAAATGCACTACGGTCAGTTGCAGCTTGTTCATACCTATTTAAAGACAGATAGCATTGTGTGAAGGAAAGTGCCTAGTGGCATTTCAGTACAGTAAGAGGCAGGCCAATGATGACTGAAAGACAAAAACTGACTCTCACCTTCCTTTCTCCACCTTCCTGTCCTTGCCCATTCATATGTTTAATGTATCTGAGAGCACCTTAATGAGGTTTTTTCCACTGGCCTGTCATGAAGGACAAAGCACAAGGTACAAGTTGGCAGCATGAAGTAGGAGGTATCTCAGTGGAGACAGATATGTGGGGGACAGAGAAGCAAAAAACCAACTGAGTAAGCAACCAGATAAACAGCTTACCATACAAATATCTAAGTGCAAATACTTCAATAAGAGAACACACTAAGAATTAGGAACACCATCAGGATTAATCACCTTCTCATCTTCCCCCTGCAACAATCATCCACAGATACTGAACACTTGATAAATACCAGTTGAGAATATTGGCACCAAATTTTGCCTTGAATGCCACTGCTCCCACCTCGGGCCTGCAGAACTGCCCAGAACCCTAAAGAGCACAAGGGCAATAGCAACAAAACCTTGAAAAAAAGCTCAGGGACTGCATTTTCAAGCCTCACTGGTACAGAAGAGTGTGAATCCATGACTGACCTTTCGGTCAGCTTTGAAGCCCATTTAATGCTGGCACTCAGTCCAGAAGGCCAGCCTAAACCCAGTCCCAGACAAAGCTGACAAGCAGCACACAAGGTACATCGAAGGGCCACAGTACCAACTGTTTTCATCTACTGGTTCACTGCTCATGTACCAAGTTACTAACATATAGAGATACAGCCTAAGACCAATAGGCAAAGAAAACGAGTTCTCTCAGGGCTGCCTGCAGATTGAAATTATACACAAAAGTCACATAGAAGCTGATTATTGAGACCAGTGCCAGTAATTGCCTGCTAGCTGCAAAAGCCAATGTAGAAGCTAAAAAAATATATATATGAAATAAAGAGCAGGCAAATATCTTCAGATACATTTGCTTAGATTAGCAGCAATTTTTTTAATTAAACCGAACATCACCATGCCCTTCAAATCCCAAACACACACAAATATTGCCTCGAACACTACAACTGCAAACTGTGTTTCAAGCAATGTGCAATGAAGGCAGCCCAGGATTACCCTTTCACTGAGATATATGTTAAGACTAATATAATAAAAATCAATTTATTTACTCAACATCAGGATGTAGTTTACATTTTTTATATCACAGAAGCAGATACTGCCCAAGATCCATTGTAGTAAGCAACTAATTAGTACAAAGATTAGGATTTCCAGTCACAACCTTCTGGGACTGCCACATCTGAAATGCTGTTTCAAAGAAATCCATCTTGAAGAATGTTTTCCAAACAAAGTTAAAGGCACAACTCAGTATAAAGTGTTACCAAGATGTGACAAGTTTTGATCATGGCTGATGTTTATTCATGAGGTGCTTTCTAGCCATTTTAATAAATTACTGGTATTTTCAGAGCAATAAAATCGAAGATTTGAGGCACAATTAAGGAAAATAACAGAACACACCTAGCACTTGAACAGAACTGTGCATAAGTTTCTACTCTATCTGCCCAGAAAATACTTCACAAGGCAACTTGAGTTAACGTGTCCAACTAATGAAATAGCACTCGAAGAAATAAAAAACATCTTCACCCTGCTAAATAATTATACCTTTCATTCATCAGTGACACGCAGTGGTTAGGATTCATAAGAGCAGATCATGAAGCTGTCTTTTCCATATTCTGCCATCTGGAAGCTTGTAATATCACACACCTACATTCCTCTTGGTTAGGAGACCCAATAACACTTTACTGCCATCTGTTATTTTGGGACTCCTCATGACTATTTTATGATCCTGTCAGAGAGCCACTTTGCTGTTATTGTTTATTGTGGGGGATGAAGAGGTAACTGATACCGCTGCATGTAGCTGCACATTCTGTCATATCTGAGATATCTCCTCTCTCCACAGGCTCTTGTTAGAGGAACGCAGGAGCTTATAAATAGTGTGTGCAAAAGTAAAATTAAATACAAACCTTTGTAGTAAATCACGTGTGAACTTGGTGAAACTGGTTCCACTCATCCATGATTATAGAAGTTACAAGGAGGTTACTGTGGATGCCTCTGTGTCCAGCTCTAGGACATGAAAGAGGAAATATGACATCGCATTTTTAAAATAAAAGTTGTGTTAAAAAAAACAGTACTTAACAGCAGATATGACTTTGTCCTCTTTGAGCAAGTGAAGTTCTGCTCAAAATTATGATTAAATTCCTTCTGGTTAAAACAAAACAAAAAAACCCACGCAACTCAACAATATATGAATTTAAGCGTCTTGAGTGTGTCAGAACAGGTAAAAGTGCAAGGAGGGTTTAGTAGTTCACATTAATCTCTTGATAGAAACACTGTTGCCATAACAACAGCATATTAGAAAGATGGGTGAGAAATGCCAGAAACACGTAACTTTAATAAAGAAAATATCTAGTTTCAGGTATTCTCTATTATATGCTACAGCTCATTTAGCACAGCTAAATAAGCACAGACTGTACACAATAAATTTCAAACCAGCATCTATTTTCTTCGCTACTCCTCACCTTTATCATACCTAATACTTCAGAAAGCATTAGTCATTATGGTACCCTTGTGAGGAAAGTGGCGTTATTACTGCTGTTTGGCATTAGGGAAAGTCAATCGAAGAGCACCAATTAACCTGCCTCAAGTCATATTAGAAACCTACCACAGAAGCAGAACTGCATTCCAGACTGACAGAACTGTACATGACCTCGCCTTCAGCATCTCTCTCTTCCCACCACTGCCGAGCAGATGCTCAGCCCCTTCCCCAAGATTCAGACAAGGTCAAACATGATATTTTAGTAACAGAGAAAGCACTGTACTGAATAATTGGTGTAGTGAGCATTAGGGATTCCCTCCTGCATTTGTTCCAATTACAAAACAGGCTCCCCAGGTTCTACTAAAACAAAGGAAAGATTTCCTCATTTGCACAAGCTGTACTTATGTGGAACAAAATGCCCAGAAGGGGATCTCTCTTTAAAGGGACAACGGTCCCCAGAACAATTTGCAAAGTACAAATCTATCATCTGCATGACATTGCCTGGAAGAATTGCCCCTCAGGACAAAAGATATTCAGCTACTAGTAAATGTCATATTTTTCTTTTCTTACTTCCCACCCCCCTTTTTTGTATCCCACTGGGGGCTGAATTACTGTAGTTCTTTATTTCCCCAGAGTTCCTAAATGCTCTTATCATTCCTTGGATGCATCTGACTCAGATCCCTACAACTTGCTTCCTGACAGGTTTCAGCCTAGCCCTTCCGACACGGGACAAATTCTTATAAAGGCTTTTAAATTGATTTTTAAGAGTTTGAGGTGTTGCATGGAAGGTTGCTTTTTAGCCATGACCCACTGCACTTTATCAGTCTTCTTACCTCAAATACATTTAGGATGTCACAAGGATTCTAGCAAGCTATTCATTGGGCTTCTGTCAAATATTCCTTACAGCCACAGAAGCTTTATCTTCTGCATATCTGCCTTGTGGTCATGAAACTAGCCCCCAGATGGTGTTTAAGTCAACTCCGTCATGCATTTCTGTTGTTAACACAGTTCAGTAATGGGACACTGGCAGGCAGTAAAATCTGGGGTAAATAGTGCCTTTTGCCTATAACACACTACAAAGTTGCTGCTTTACAGTGCCATTAGAGAGAAGTATTAGTCAGTGACACAGCACGTAGCAGCCAGGTGCGTGTCTGCTCAGGTTCCCTGCTCCTGTTCGTCAGAGCCATGGGCAGCCTGAGTTCAACCCCCTGCTCCTCCTGGGGAGGTTTGACTCTGTGTCTCTTCTCTTCACATACATGTCACCCTGCAAGGCTTTACAGGTGGAGAGGGAGACCACAGGACCTTTGCTAAGAGGACTTAGGTTGTGGTCCCTCACTCCAAAAACATTCTGTGTGACCAACTATTCTCCCCCTGGAGCACAAATTAAGGTCTCTTAAGAATGCCCAGCCCTACCTCTTGACTAACACAGAATCAGTACAGCAGTGCCAAAATAATCACTGCACCCACCTTCATTTACAGGAGCAGATAATTCCCAGAGTCTCCCTCTCTGCACAACAGCCAAAGGGAGCTCCACAAAATAATGTGGCCCTTCCCTGCATTCAGCTCACCCTATTCACATGCTCCATCACTGGAATGAAAGGTTCATACTACAGTGTGAAGATAACATCATAAAAATCAGCTGGAAAATACTGTGTTCTGGATTAGCACAAGCCTTCAGATCATAGCCTTGAATTCAGATAACAGGAATAAGTACTTCGTCTCTCAGAAAAATCTTTCCTGACTTGGGAGAAATTCTACCAAAGAGAAAACAATTGCTGAACATTTTCTTATGTAAATGATACTAGCCTCATAATCTCCCATGTCATTTATGTGGTTGATCTATTCACTCTCCATAGGCAACACTTCAGAGAACCAAGCTCTAGCATTATTTTACTAGTAATATCTCTGCAAAATACAGGAGCACTAAATCCTGTTTTTCCTTAGGTGAGAGAGCAATGGGAATCTCTAAAGGTAGGTATAACCATCTAATATCTTTGAAAATCAGAGTGATCCAAATGCCTTTGCAATTTTTTAAAATTCATTAAGACTCAAGGTCACAGAACACTTTATGTTCAGAGCCAGCATGGTTTCCTTTTTCTAGACCCCTACTCTAAAGACTTTAAAGTACTAGCTTCAATACTTCTCTTTGTTACTTCAAATAGTACAGTATTTTTGCTCATATGTTTTTCTTCCATGTAAAATTGGTCCCAGTGTAGTGTCTTAGCTATTACTACCACACTTGAACTTACATAATTTGCATTCCTTTTTTCTTAATAATGACAAATATCACAAAGTGCCTGTGGCAGAGTAGGTGCGACGCCACAGCTCAGGTTTTTGGTGTATCTAGATTTACAATTAATGAAATTTATTAAGAACTAAGGTGTTTCCTCACAATCACAGACTGTCTAGAATTCTTAAGCAAATAACCTACATATTGCTTCAGCATCATTATTTATATGTATTTGTCAGTGTGCTGAGGTAAACAAGTTGCACTGGGAGGACAGACCTTTGTGCAATTAAATGGTCTCTTTCAGATCTCTTTCAGCAGGAACCCAAGCTTCAAAAGCAGTAAATTGTTGATCCATTCTTCCCATTTCTTATGCAGCATTGTCCTGGAAGAACACTCATATATTGGCTGGTAATGTCCCCCTTGGCGCTCGGGCACAGCATGTTCCCACTGCAGAGAACACCCTTCTCCTGACCCTGATGAATGATTACAGAGTAGCTCTGATTCAGCACTACCTTTCCTGCACTGCATCATTACGCTGGAACACAATAAAACTGCTTCTGCCATTGTCCACAACCCTCAGCAACATCCACCCTCATAAAAAATAGTTGTCTGCTTCCTCCATTAAAAAACATCTCTGCATTTCACAATGGTAGCTGCTCCATTCTCCTTGGCAGATTCACTGTTACATAACAACCTTCTCTCTCCCAGACAATGAAAATCTTGGTGTTAAATATCCAGTCTTGCAAGCTTTATACTTTTCCACAACAAACAATTATCTAACCTTGTTTCAAGCAGCAATGACTGAAGTTCCATCTGAACCTATCACGACTCCGGAACAATTAAGTCAACACATGCTAATTACAGTTTTGTACCCTCACTACCATGCATTTATCTAAAATACTAGCTTTCTGAAAGATTTTCTACAATGATCTAAGTTGCCCGAGGGCAAGCCATAAATAGTATGATGCCTATTCAAGGAATACACAGGTCCTAAATTTCCACACACAGACACTCTGAATTTACATACACAGCCCCACTTTTGAATATAAATTCAACTAGAAGATTTCATAACAGTTTTCATACAGATCACAGAAGGGTGTCAACAGACTAGACTATCTCACAGTCCCCACATCTTCCTCATCTACACCTGCTCTGAGCTGGGAGAACTTTTAAGACCTGTGTATTTGGGCTTATTGTAAATGTCAGTCACCAAACTGCCCTGCTCTGTTCTCGGAGCAATTTGAGTCTTTAAAATATCAATGGATTTTGGTCTCTTGTTTTCCCTTGTATCTTTAAATGCAATAAAGTATTATAATAACTGCAGAAGGTAAATAAGGAAGCACACAAAGTCCAAAAACAAACAAACAGAAAAGGATGGTTCTAAACTATTGCTGCATCATTAACATTTGAAAGCAGCACTAGCATGAAGCAAACAGTAATTAGAAACAGCCTTTCCTTATCCTGCCAAGAGACTGACTGCCTCTAGAGTGATGACAGAAAGGCACGAGATCTCCATTTCATAAACACAGGGAGCAGAGACCAAGAAATACATTCCACAAGGAGTGATTCTCTGTAACAGTTGTAAAGATTTGTGCAGATCCGACGCACTAACAAAATCTGCATCCAAGAGCCAAAGTTTCTCCTGGAATTCCAGCTCTTGAAGTCCAATTCTTCTCTCAGACTCACAGCTTCCATTTTTTCTACAGAATAAAGGTCCTTAAAAGGGAGAACTCTGAAGGCTCAATAAACATAGAAAGTAAAGGACAATCACAACACTTAATCATGTTTTCAGGCTGTTTTTTTAACCTGCATTAGGTTAAAACAAAGGAGGCATGTCACACACCATTAGAAAGGCCTAAGTGCTATTCCAGACAGAAACATGGATATCTTCTCTAACAGAGGAGAATGAGCAAGATTTAAGCCTCAACCAGAAAAAGTGATCAATCATTTTAAAAGATTCAAAGACTAATTCAGGAAAGCAAAATATAAAGGTAGCATATCATACTGTGTAGATAGAACAAACAAACCCCAGAAGAACTGAGAGACTTTTCAGGTACATTTACATGCATGAACCAAACAGACATCAGTTCATAAATACAGAACACCTTCCAGCCCCTACAAAATTAACAAAGTAGCAACTGAAAATCTGATCAAAGTCCTATAGGTATAATATTAATCACTTACACCTCAGTGTATGTGTCCCGTGGGACACACAATGTGAACTCAAGTCCCCCTGAGGTGGGGTACAGGTCCTCTCTGCCCAGCTCTGTGCCACACTGCCTTGCCCTGCCACAAGGCCTGAACAACTCCAGGATCCATTTTTATGATGGGCAATTCACCCAGAGGCTCCTTAGCTCAGCTTCCAGTGCCTTCTTACACACTGCAACCCTCACTATGTGTCCTGTGTCCCAGAGTTACAAGACCAATAAGAAAAAAATCAAACCATTTGCACAGAATGGGTATGTAGGAATTTTAAGATTTCTTTGGCAAATAACCTAGCACTTAGGTTACAAGGAAGAATCCTGCCATGCAAACCCTCCTTGACTGCAGGGGAACAGAAAGAGGTACCAGATGCCTCTTCAGTATATATAGCAACTTTAAGTTTTGTGTCTTTTCTTTGCCTAATTTAAAGAGCTTTTTATGGAGGATTTCTTATCAGTTTGGATCACACATCATGTTGGCCTGATCTTTTTGTAATTGAAGAAAAAAAGATCTATGCTATTTTACAGGAGGATAAATCAAGGCACAAAAGAGGACTCATGTCCAGGGTTTAGAACGGGATACAGATTCCCTGTCCCATGGGGCTCGGTCATGCTTTCAAGGCATCAGAGCAGGCCTGACAAGGCACCACACTTGCTCCCTCTCTCAGGAAGCCACAAGAGCTCAGATATTGATGAGGCGGCCAAACTGCAGGCCAGCTCCTGAGCTGCAGCATTGGAAGCAGCTCTACCCAGGCAGCCCTGAGCTCCTGCAGGCACAGCCCCAGCGACCTCTGAGGCACTTCTGCACCACAGCTCTGAGATACAAGCTTCACTTCACAAGAGGTGAGCATCCAACATACCTCTGCACACACAGAGGAAAGGAGGTGGTTTCCACGGCAACGGACATCGTAATAGAGCTTTCAATCCATCCAACTTGCTCCTTTCTGCCCCGTATCCCAGCACACACCTCTCCCCGTGCTCAGCAGCATGCTCACAGCAGCACAGCTTTCTGCCTCCCTTCTGTGTGCAGGGCTCCCATGGGCACCTGAGAGGGCAGAGAGACCTTTGGGGACATGCTGGAATTTTTCAGACACTATGAACAATTAGGTGATGAAAGCCTCAGTGGGCTCAACAGGATGGGGATATTTGAACTGTGAAGAGTTCCAGCTTCAATTGCCATATCACAATATGAAAACACAATGGTCTTAATATCCAGGCTGAGTTCCCGCTGATAAAGCAAAACTCAAAGCAAGATTCAATCATTGGTTTAGAAAATCTAAAAGCATATCTCCACATGCCATTTGTTCACTCATACTAGTGACTAACTTATCATTCCTCTTTTCTTGTACTGATGAGGCGTCCTAGCTGTGCGAAAAGGTAAACAGGAAAACCATCCAGTGTCTTTTTCTGTAAAGTACCTTAAGCTGTCATACATAGTACATGTTTACACATGTAGATCTGCATGGACAGGCGGAAAAGGACAGAGCCCTGCCCTGGGGTCCAACATGCAGAGCAGGTCCTGGGTCATGACACCTTTTGCAAGTTATTGATATGACACCATTGCTCTGCTTCCACAAAGCCAGGTGTATGGGGATGAAGAGTTGGTCCACCCATCCTCTTCAAAGTACATTGAGACCTACTGATGGAAATAATGCTAAATATTATAAAGCTGATACCTTTCGCATAACATCCTGCAAACTTAATATTTGTACAAATCAATGCTTCACTTTCACATAAGAAGTATGTATGCCCCAAACAGGAATTTACGACTTATTCACTGTACCCAGAGTTATCATATTTCACTGCATGAAGTTGCAGTGTATTTCTTAAATTGTCTTCGCTTTGCTGCTGCTGGGTTGCAGGCAAGTAAAGTTTATGTCACAGCCCCCTTTCTTCCTACAACTCTCCTACCCTCACTCTCTCTCCTTTTCTCTAATAGAAGCACCTCCTGGTCTGCTCCATCCCCAACTCCCAATGACTCTCTTACCATTATTTCTAGTTATGTCAGGAATAACTGAGCTCTTTTTTCGATGATACCTGTATTTTTAAAGGAGGCGAAGTGCCTGGGTGTGCAGGTGGGTAGACAGTAGATTGAAAATGCAGTAATGCCCCTGCCCAGTCGCAGTGACTTTGATTACCCAGTACAAGGCAACATCATGTAGCATCCAGGTACAAGCACGATCAGCAGCACCGTACACAGGCACCTGCTGCTGCCCCCACCTGCCGCATGTCTGGGGATATTGGTGCTCACAACAAAATGGCAAAGTCTGGCAAAGCTCACATGCCATGCAGCAATATCCCTGGAGAGGGCACGGCCCTGTTTACACAAAATTCAACTGTGAATTTCCAGTCTTACAGTGCTGAGCTCTGAATACTGATGCTGTAGTGTGGGAAAAAGAAGGGGAGGTGACTGTCCTGCGCACATAAACAAACACATGGTAATATGTATTATTCTTCACACAGACAAGTATAGTCTAACAAAATAACCAACAACAAATCACAGCTGAAAGCAAATGCTTTGTTTCAAGAACTTGCCTTCCAAAATCAAAGCAATGCATCTTGCAAACACAAGTTGTACCTGAGCTGACAAAGCTAAGGTACCAGATTGTGGTATGTAATAATCTATACTGGTAGATAACGCTGAGTAATTTCACAATTAGCTACAAAGGTGGTGTTTAAAATTGGAAAAAATGAATATCTTCTCCCAAATCAGTGCATTAGATGTCAAAGTTACTGTAAATCATTAAAATCCCAAACCATAAAATCCTTCTGCCATTTTACTTCTTCCTACTCATCTTATGGCACTACAGCTCGCATCCAGATTTGATCTTTCAGACAGCCTAACCACAGCTATTCTGGAAAATGTCAAAAACATTTCATACCTCCTTAACTTCAGTAAGAATAATACAGTATTTGCATGCTGTGTCATAATGACCTGTAGCTTCAGTCTTGCAAAAGAAGAACCATAAATGGAAAGTTGAATGCTATGAAGATGAACTTTGTCTTTCATTTGCTTTAAAGTTAAGGGAGTATTTGTTGCATTAATAAGTTTAAGATGTCACAGTTAAGGGCTAGAGGGACAAAATGTCTGATCTATATTTACACTGAAATAAAAAAGTAAAATAGATCAGATGCGGACTTTTATTGAAGTGAGTGTTCAGCTTTTTTTGATACCTCAGTTCTACCTTTCGCTTTTCAAAAGTTTTACCATACAATCTAAAACTGAAATGAAAAATAGACAAAGAATAGTTTTCATAAGTAATACTAACTATCCTTATTACCACATTTTGAGATTCAAGATTCCTCTAAAGATACTTACGCAGAGAAATTAAATGTGTGTATTCAGCAGGAAAATGTTTTTCTAGACAACACATATCTGCCACAAGAAAAAAATCTACACTTCCCTCAACCCTCTCCCACTCACATAGAGGTCTCCCAACCAAAACACCCTGTATGAATATCAGAGACTCTCATACACAGGCAAATTTCAAGTATTTTGCAGGAAAAGGCTACAGGTTTACACCACAGCGTACACTCCTTCACTGAGGAGCATCAGCTGAGTAGGACAGGAAGGGGCAGAGATGATGCATCTCATTACAGAATTTTTCATGACATGACACTCAAAAAAGTGTACAGAGAAATGTCTGTAAATGCCAAGTTTGGGGAAACTTGCACACTGTTGTTTGCCCTCAGTTTCTGCAGTGTAGTGTGAAAAGAGAGCTACTTACATGCAGCTTCATGACAAACATCTATTTGCAAAATAAGAGCCCCATGCAAGATAGGATATGAATTACAGGGAAGAAACAGCAGCAAGAAGAACATTAATAATCTGTGCAGGTGCAAAACGGTACATTGCATTATCCTGTGCAAAACGGTACATTGCATTATCCTGTTACTTTGATATTTTGGAACTGTTCTACCAATGCTCAGCACAGACTCTCCTAGAGCAGTACAGACCCTGCTACATCAACTTACAGTCTGAGAACTCGAGTTTCAAGAATATAACTTTACTTCTTGCAATAGCTTGAATGACAGATTTACAGTGTCCTCAACCAGTTCCACATTACAAATTCACATTGCATTTTGCTGAACTAAGTTACATTGAATTTGACAACTCTGGCACAAGAGCTCCTAATGTCATACTAACACAAGCTTTTTTATACTAGGTCAGATTCTCCTGTGGTAAGAATTTGACACAGTCCACAAAGAAGGTCAGAACAGGAGTTAAATTGATTTATATTAGCAATGGACTACGGTCTAACATTTTTCATGCTAGAACTGAAAGTAACTTAGGGTGCCAAACAACATCTGTTGCCTCGACTCGCTTCATATTCCTGTTTCTGCTAGTTTTCTCTCGTTCTTCCTTACTGGTTTAGGTGTAAGGTAGTGCTTTCTACAGAAGGGGGAAAAATTGCAGCCTTTACAGTTCCATTTGACTTTCTCCTCTTTCAGAAACCGCCACAATTTCTAATTATGATTGTGCACGTATCAGCATGTTTTCATCAGAACATTTTCTGTGTAAAGAGATAAGCCAGCTCCCTAACCTCATGTACTCGCCTGCACTCCAGCTCCATTATGAAAGCAAACACACATTTTTCAAAGCAGCTGACGAAAGTCTTGGGTCCTATTCCCTGGCAGCCACACTGATAAATTACCAAATCATACAAGCTTCACCTAGTCCGTTTGCTTTACTGAAAGTAGTTTATTTTTAATATTAGGGAAGGAAAAAACTAAAATTAAAAAGTCTGATTAAATAAATGTAATCTAAAACTAGATTATCTGTATTTCAGGTTAGACACACATTGGTTCATATCATTTTGACTGCTAACATTCAGTCTCATGTCAGGTCATTCGGGGAGAAATGGACTTTGGTACAGTCAACAAAAATATTCACTTAAAACAGCTATTTTCTGCATCTATTCTCAGTGCAAATTCTGATTATGGTAATATCTTCCAGATCTAAGCAAGGATAAAATAATACTTAATGTAATGTGAAAAAAATAAAATAAAAATAAATAAAACGGGGGGGGGGGGAGTAGGGAGAGGGAAAGAACACACCACAAAACACTCAGTGCTGGGAGAAAACATCCAGAGGACAACTGCTGGTGGTGGTGGGGAGAAATCAGAAATCTCAAGTGGTTTGAAAGAATCTAGTGTGCGATACCATATATGTGTGCAACCACTTTCAACCTAAACCTTTCTTTTTGCTCCAATTTTGCACTCAGACAGAAGGATATAAAAATATAAGCTATCATTGGAAAGGGCACTTATAAATACAGGCCTGTGCACAAATATATAGCTAGTGAATTAAAGTGTAAGACTTCCTGAACCAAATCCAAGGCAGGAAGATTCATTCCTTCTGCTGCCATGAGGCAGAGCTCACTGAAGTTCAAGGGAGCTCATCAGTTTCCTTGGGCACCAGGCTGGACCTACAATCTGATAATCACAGTAGTACAATATTTGCCATCATTGATGTGCATCATTTTCTTCCAGGCTTCAAATGCATCTTTCACTTGAGAAATGATGGTTACAGGGGTTACCAAAGCAGGTTACAGGGGTTGCCAAAGCAAGCAGAAAAAAGCAAAAACTAAACCAAAAGCCAGGTTCAAGTCTTGACCTCCTCTTGAAAGTGCTTTTCTGCACATACCTGAGTTTTCTCACTGAATTACTGGCAAACATTGACTTTTCAGAAGTTGTCTCTATTTGCAGCCTTCACAACAGCACCTTAGGGACTGACTCACAAGTTCTCTGGGCCATTTACACCTTCCTCCCACTCTGCAAATAAGACTGTTCTTTGTAAGGCCACTCCCCCAAGTATTTTCCTCTGAAGATATGGAACGGATTGGATTACAAATACTGTCACCAGGGGTCTGTCAATACAAGGTAAAGCCCTAGCAGATCTCAATTCCTCTCCTTTATTTTCTTCTAATAGCAAAGACAGACACAAGCTAATACTTGCTATGACACCCACTTACCTGGAATCTTCTGTTTCCTCAAACCAGTGCTAAGGGTGCTCATCTGAATACATTCCTCCAGAAGGTGCTAAAACCCAGGGGTTTACATCTTGGAACATGTGAACGGCAGGTCACATTTCTGATCAGAAGAGCTGAAAGCAAAGGATGTATTCTCTCTTGGAAGCTTACAAGTGATAAAGAAACACTTTTGTACTTGACCTTCAACAACTTTCAAATGAAATTCTAAAAACAAATTTAAAATATCACAGTCTACAAACCAGGATGAGTTCAGCTGTCTGTGAAACACTTTGATGACACACAAATCTAAATCATCTATTTCACTTCTAAGAGCAATAGTCTAGTTTCCTACAATTTTAAGACATAAGACTTGGCAGACAATGCTGTTTACCAAGTTGTCAAAATGCAACATGATGCTGGCCGAATAGAGAAATCCAATTATTTTGCTTATCAAAAGGAGACTGGATTGTAGTCTTTTTATTTGATAAAGCATCCATCAGTGCAGAAGTCTGCACCCCTACATAAGACTGTGGAATATGATAAATGAATAGACAAACCAAAACGCACCTTCACTTCCAAGCTTCTTTAAGGAACTTGGCTTCATTGAGTGTGTTTAGAGGGCAAAAAGAACCTGTAGTTTTTCCACTGTCTCATCTCAGCACAATGGAGACAAGGTTGTATGAAATGAGTACATACTCCAACTAGTGGTTTTCCTTGTATTTCCAATGAGGCATCTAAATCCTGATCAAGAACACACTGTTGAGTCTTTGTTCTCATACTCATCTCTTCTCAATTTATTCTTACTTATACTTACTAATTATATATTAGTATATATAATACTAATATATACAATATATACAACAATATATATTAATGTCACTCGATTGGAATAGACTGAGAGTAAGAAAGTGATAGACATACAGGAAAAGAGCAACTGATGGCAGAAAGTGGAGAAGATGGGGCAGGAGGAGACTGTGACAGTAGTAAATCCAGAACAATAACAAGGTAAGGTGCTGGACTGGTTTCAAACACCACCTGGGGTAACTGCAGCTGACATGGCTGGCTGTGCCAGGGTGAGCTGGCAGAAAGACACCCTCCTACAGAGCGGGCTGTTACAGCAGTTATGAAATCTCTACCAGGTCACAAATCAAAAAGCCGCACTTGTCCCTACACATCTGGGCACTGAAGCCCAGCTGGCACCAACCAGCTTCTCAGACTGTGAATGCAGCAGCCCGTGATGTGCATATCCAGGGAATCAACCCAGCAGCCTGGGTGGGAAGACGGGGTAGAGAAGGAAAGGGAGGGAAATCTAATTGATGATATTTCAATAGCTAGAGGCTGGCACAATATTCTCTACTTAACTGCTTTCTTTGTAGAAGAAAAGCCATCTGTCAGTTTGCTTGATAGCCTAATTCAATCCTGTTAAATTCTGTGTTAAAATTCTACTGAAGGTATTTTTGGTGTTGCAGTTGGCGGGAAGAGAGGGTTGTTTTGTTTTGACATGGAAAGACTATAGATACAGCTTTTTTTTTTTTTAAGCTGCCATCATAGCAACACTAGTAGAAAAATAGATTTTGTACCTTAGCCTGTATTATTCTACAGTTTTCCTGCGTAAGCTACTCAGATTTCTTAGTATCTTAGAAGAGAGGAACTAAAACTGCAGCCCTCTGGCCTATTACAGCCTCTAAAGGTTTTTTACATAGTCAACAAAGAGGCTTTTAACGCATGTGGAACTCCTTCAGTGGTACCAGCTGATCTTTGCTATCCCCATTGTGGTAGTAACTGCCACAGGATTTCCCCAAGGGGTATCGGATCTGTTCTGCAGGGGGCGATGCAGAGAGGGCTCCAGGCATCCCCTGGAAGTGTTTGAGGTGAGGGCTGGGAAGGTCAAGCCCTAGAAGATCTGCTGGGTCATCCCAATAGCTGGTCTGCAAAGGCTACACGTCACCCTTCAGCTGAGGACATTTGAGACATCCCAAAAGAGATTACTCTTTACTTAGAGAGAAAAATAAAATAAAATAAAAATCACACCACCACACACACAAAACCCAAAACCACCCACAAAAACATCCCCTGATGTAAGGCACACAGGCATGGGATGACAGAGCTAACACTGGGGATCCCCAGGTTATAAAGAACTTGCCAATGGGCAGATAAAAGTAAATGCAAAGCCAGGAGCTGGGTAAAAATAATTGTAAGGGTAATAGCATACAAAGTACAGTTATCCGGCAAATTAAATATACACCATATATATAGTAAATTTGGATGTAATGGGGAGATACAAGACAGTCAAGAAAAAGGCATAAGATTGTTAGAAAACATATTTTAAAAACTACACCACGTTCCTCCCAGTGATGATTATTTGGGACAGTCATATAACTCACTGTAAACCCTTTACCCTCACCTGAGCCAACATTAGGACCCAGAGAGACTATGGAAGGGCAAACATAGCACCAGAGCTGGGGTAGGCGCTAGGAAGTATCAGTGAGATCTTCCTGCCAGTTGTTAAGCCACAACATCACCAATGTTATTGGGCTTCAATACTGCTTTGAGAAGAGGCAACACAGAAGCCTTCTATATATTCTGGATTTAAAATATTAATTCCTCAACCAGCATGCAGCAGAGTTGAGGGGAAAAAAATTCAATTTGGGAAAAAAACAAACAAACAAACAAAACAAAACAACACTTTAGAAACCAGAGGAAGAGAAGTTGAAAGGAAGCTTTGAAAATAACTTCTTCCAGATGAAAACAACACCAACAATAAGATGTGATGAATGGAAGGACATAAGGTCAAGTGCTAAAGGAAACCTGCAGCCCTTTCTCTCAGCCCAGCAGTCGAAGAGCTCACAAGACAGGCTGTAAACAAACTGTCCAGTGCAAGGCTATTTCATCCTTTAAAAAAGAAAATGAAAAAGGGTATCATACTTTGAACTCATGGGTAGATATCTGCAGAAAAAGGGATTAACAGCTGAATGACAATTATAATAAAAATCCTTTAAATGCTATACTGCTCTTTACTTTATCCATGCCAGTAAGCTTCTCATTCTTACAGGCTCAAGCAAGTTTCATATACATTTTCTGCTGAGCAACAGCATGTTAGCTGAGCCAGTAAGCTCATCTAGATTGATTTCCCAGTTTGGGATCACAATTTTCTGTTATTGGTAAGACATAGGGAAGCACAAGACCAATGTGAGAAGGGTTCATAAAACCACAAACAGATATAAATGAAATCTGAATTCTGTGGCACTGTAAACATTGAGCTCCTTAAAAGAAAGGGAAAAAAAAAACCAACAGCATATGCCTTGACTACAGGAAAAACCCAAGTGACAGAAAACTGGTCCGCTTGTCAGCCATCCTTACTAAGTGGCCACACAGCACTTTTGAAGATAGAGTGAGAATAGCTGTGAATACATGCAGCGCTGTAATTCAGTTTACTTATGGCACTGAAGAAACCTCTGAAAATCAGAGACCTAGACAACCATGAATGTGTAGTTTCTCTCCAGCGGGCTCTATCAGTACCAATTTCTGCACCCCCCTAATAGTCTCAGCAGAAGTCAACCTAATATTTTGACAGTGCCTTTCTAAAAGTAAAAACTAGGAACAAACACAACCTTCAAAAACTCTACTACTACACAGATAAATACAGTGTTTGCAGTACCTAATGTGCTGTATTTAATATAGGAAAAATACTGAAACCTCACCTTAGATGAATAGTAGATTCACCACTTTGCAGCCCACATACCCATTTTATGGCTGTTACTGTATTACTTTATAAATTGACCATTGCCAGGGCATGAACAACATTTTAGCATCCTCTTTGTAAAAAACAACTTAACATCTGCGAGTGAAAACTTGCAGGTCAAATTCAAATATAAAAGAACTCATTTAAGTGTCATGGTGCCCTCTCAACAGGTACTTTACTAATTCCTTAATGTATTTCTAAGCAGTTTTATGTTGTGATTTGATTAGTTGATAACAACATCTCCCAATATCTTCATTCCTCAGAACTAAAGACAGTAAGTGTTTTCATTTACAGCAGTATCTCTCTTGCCCTTTACTCACCACTGTACTGAAAGAGACAAATTAGCCAAAACATAATCACAAAACTTTGGTTTGTAAGCACGATGGAAGTGATGCCTAATAAAGCCTGGTGTGAATCCATTAGACTTCACTGAACTACAAATCTTGAAAACTGATGGATGTTCTACCTCATACTTTTCAAAAGAGCAGCAATAGGAGATTTAGGAAACCTGGATAACAAGAGTGAGGGTCAACACATCTTCCTGGACATACTTGTTTTTCCTCTGAACATACTATTCTTCCACTCACAGAAGCATCTGTGATTCAGCTTAATCTTCAAAAATGTAGAAATTGCCTGCATGAAATGAAATGACAATGCTTCTCTGTCAATTAGATCTCATTTTTCTGAGCACACTGATCAGAACAAGTGGCCAGGTGTTTACATGAGCCCCATCTGGTTTGGATTCACTGGCCAAAGAGAAGTAATGCAGGTAGAATAGTATTTCCTTTCATTAAGTATAAAGAGCATTATTCATCCAAAATATCTGCCTAATATTTCTCTCAATGTATTTTCTTCATTTTGCTAAAACCTTCTTATATTAGTTTGACGTCACACAGCCTGTCATCATCGCAATTTTTACCATAGCAACCCATTATCCTACATAGTCAGATGAACTAAAGCCGAATGTGCCACTGTCCCTATGCATATGAAGTTTTAATTTAGGTCAGTATTCAATACTGGCAGCTAACAAAGTGAAGTCTCAAGCTGCCTCTTATATCCAGAGCACAAGGAGATGTGTACAGTGTGTACCAAAGCAATTTATATGAGGAGGTGTTTTTGCAGTGACACAGGGTTGGAAAAACATTAGTTATAACTCTCAAGAAAAAAAGTAATCAGATGTTTAACTGTTGCAATCATAATGCCATTTATAACAGAAGGATTTGTGGATGAGCCTCATATGGATACCAAGGACTTATGTAGGTACAAGTGGTGCCTCCTCTCTATGCACCTGAACAAAAGGACACTAACAAAGCCTTAAAATACATTGTTGAAAACTCAGCTGCTTTATTCTATTGCTCATGAAAAGCAGATTAGTTTTAGTCTATAGATCAAATCAAACTCATATCTTGCATTGTAAATATTAATCTCAGTAGTATAAAGGTTAGCGTAAAGTTTTAGAACAAAACTCTGAGAACGGAAAAAAGACAGACAATAAACAAGACTATGCGTAATAGAAGATAATTAAGAGGTGACCACATTTCCAGAGGGTCATTTGAAGCATCAGAAACAGAAATCTAAAGTACATGATCCCTGGAGAGCATCTCTCTCAGCCTCGACATTCCTCATCACTCCCAGGGCAATGAAATCATTTAATTATCTTTCCTATGCCCCCGAGTGGACAGCAGAACATTGATTCTAGTTTTGGGGCAAATTCTCAAAAAGCAGTCTGGCACTAGAAAATTGTAAATCCCTGTTGCTAGGGAACCCTATGGGCTTTTTGTCATTGTTTTGTTTTTAAGCTTCATTTCCTTTCCAATTTCTGCTTCTCAGTCCTTTTAATCACAGTACAGTCTACAATTAGCAAAGTGGTGCAGATGAGTGCTCTCCATTTACAGAAAACAATCCCAACTCTAAAAAGTTCAGCAGATATTTCCAACCCCCTGTAACAGTGCCACCCTACTCAGAGCACTCAGGGTGTCAAGGGAGCTTTAGCTGAACTCCACATAAACCAGAGATGCAAAACTAGTAATATCCAGCTCAGAGCATGTGCACTGGGTAAAAGACAAGATTTAAAAGTTGAGACACACTCAATAAAGGTATGATAAGAGCTAAATGCAGCATTGAGCTACACATAGTGTATGGGAGCAAAGTCAGAAACACTTCAGTCTATTAAAAATGAATGTAAATAAATCAAAGCTCCCAGGAAATGTCCTGCTATTTCTTATGTGCCTCCATAATCTTCCAGGAAACTACAGCTAATGCAGTTAAACCCATATTTTTCTACTGAACCTCCTCATTTCCTATTCCAGGACCCTTTTATAGGTGACCATGTGTAGAGAAACATAGTTAATTTATTGGGTTTATTTTCAGCTATCTTTGATACTGGCCATAACCAGATTCTGACCCAGCATTCTAAGTGGTGTAGCCCTCAGCTGGGATCAAAATTGGAATACTCTACCATTTCCAGTTTTGCCCAAAAGCTGTATCCAACAAGTCTCTTAAAAATCCATAGGAGTCTTTAAAAACTGGTTTCCCAGAAAAAACAAACAAGCTCTTTACAGGTTGGTTGTACCCTCATCAGAGCCTGCTGGTCATGACACTAAGCCAGAAACTGCTGGTACTGAAACTTAAGATCAGACTTTCCAGTTTAGAGGACTAAATGTCACCATAACTTTCTAAAAGCATCCCTGTAATGATGAATAAACTGTATGACTTGTTCTGTAGGTGACTACTGTGCAAAAAAGAAAACCAAAATCCACCCTTCTGGTTAGCCACTTTTACAGAATTAGCGTGTATGGGGAATTCTTCTATGGAATGAATGCTGAAAGTTCAACTCCAAAGCAGACTCTTAGCTTTGACTAATGATGACATCTCTCTCAAAGTAACAAAGACAAGCCCTTTTAAATCTTTTTAAAGGCTCACACCTTGCCACAAATTTAATAAGACAACAAGGTCAAAGTGCTCTTAATAAGCCATTTATGGCTTTTGAGGATAAGAAGTTTTGTACTTCTGTAACAGGCATCATGTCTGTGCTGCAGAGAAATGTCCCAGCATTTCCCTGGTCAGAGGTTCCTTGTTTAAGAAGTATTAATGTAATTCCAACACATCTATCCTGAAAAGACACCATAAAGGTAATTTATAAAGCGTTGTGTTTATAGACATCAAAAACTTATTCTACATAGCAATTATGCTAATGAGTTTCAATCTCTTTGTTTAGTCTGAAATCTCCCAAGCTACCACACAAGGTCAATAGCTTCTGGAAAATTAGGATTCCTACCTAGACTTCACGGTAAGACACTGCATGGTACAGAACCTCTGTGAGACCACAAAAAGCACTATCAACTGTACAACCTTCAAAGCTCATCTAGTCCAACCCCCTGCCACGAGCAGGGACATCTTCACCCATATCAGGTTGCTCAGAGCCTCATTCAGCCTGGCCTGGGATGTCTCCAGGGATGGGGCATCCACCACCTCTCTGGGAAACATGTTCCTGTATTTTACCACTCTCTTTGTCACTAGCGTCCATCCAGACATTGTGCCATTGACCACTAACTACTGTCTGGGTGCAACCACCCAGCCAGTTCCTCATCCACTGAACAGTCCACCCATCAAATCTATAACTCTCCAATTTAGAGAGAAGGATGTTACGGGAGACCATGTCAATGGTTTTACAGAAGTCCAGATAGTTGACATCCATAGCCCTTCCTTTGTCCACTGATGTAGTTACTCCATTTTAGAAGGCCACTAGGTTGGTCAGGTAAATGACCTAATTGACAGCTCTTAATTGACTACTTCCTGGCCATCAATGTTAGACTTATGAAGGCAAAAATAAGATAAACTGTCATGTCTCTTTGGAAGTTTACTGCAAAGATTTATTTGCTCTCCAGTTTCCTGACCCTTTTGTTCACTGTCAGGAAGGTGCCTTTGTTTCACAATGCGTCATACTCATCTCTAAAATGCTTCCTGTTTCACCAGTATTTTCCTTCATTTCTCTGAATTCAGTTTCTGTGTTTCTTTCTGTTTGGTACCTTTCCTAATTGCAGAATGACAGGCCATATTTAATCATAGAACATAGCTACAGCTTAAATACTAGTACCAGATTTTTGTTCTCATAGAGAAAAGAAGAAACACAAATCACAATTTATTTTATTTATAGTACGTCATTCAATATTAAATAAGGGCCAGAAAATTGCCTGCTGGAAGCAGAAACTCCATTTCCTTTGGGCTTTGATTTTTCTTCTATTTCCAAAATTACACCAAATACAGAGAGATGTACAGAGGACACAAAGTTTTAATTTTTCTAGAAATGATAGGAAATCTCATACTAGTATATTGTGAGACAAAATAAACAAAAATCAGAAGGAAGGATCTCTAATGGTGACCTCTTTTTTTCCTCTCTCTCTCAAAAGAAGATATTCAAATTTGCACTAGCATTAGATAAAGGATGAACCTGAAGCCAGATTAGCTATGCAGACATCTATTTTCATTGTTTCTTCAAATGTTTCTACATTGGCCTGTGCTCTCAAAAGTCAAAGCTACTACATCTGCATGAAACAAAACACAAACCTAACAACACACCCTGTATTAGAAGTCTTACTCCCGAGTACTCAATCTTTCAGCCTAATCTACTCAGCATTAGACCAAAAAAGGAGGATGCTCTTAGTTCCAGCACAAGGTTAGATGGCCCCATCTGTTGCTCTACATTTAACCAACTACGATGACCCTTAATGCTTTACTACATGGCAAGACTTTACTCACCTAAAGGTTCTGGGGACACCAACCATCAAAAAGATCTCCCTATCTATCTGGAATGAAGTTTTCACAGATAGCCTACAGTGGGTTTTGAGGAGTGCGGTTTTGTTTGTTTGGGTGTTGTGGGTATGGGTTTTTGTTTGTTTGTTTTCAATGTATTGATACTAAGGATGTAGGTGACATGAACTGTTTTCTCAGCAGAACTGCTGTAAATTATCACCAACATTAGATGACAGTTCTTTTCTCAGCATTGTCTTTGCACCCTACCAAGACATACCACATTGGCAGATCTGCCATGAGAAGCATAAAGCTGATTTTTAAACCATATCTACCAGTTCTTGTTTATATGTGGATTTTATATGAATATATATATGGCATATACATAATGAAAAACAAATCAAAACTGTCTTCTGATAGGTTTTCTTTGGAATAGGGAGGGGAACATTTGCTTGGTTTGATTTTTTTTTTAAGCCTGATCATTTCTCAGATTATGTTTCAGGAAGGGCTCATGTTTGAATCAGTGTAACCAAGGAAATAGTAACCTTTGTGAGGACAGAATGAGTGACTGGCATTACTCAGATCTCTTCTCGACAGAGCAATCCTATATAAACACAATGGTTTTTTCCCCCAGTTTCACAGCAACTGTTCAATTAATAAACATGCTTTATCACACACTCACACGTGTTGTCGCTGCAGTAATACCTCATCTTTGCTTAAGACACTGTGATGACAGCAATGTCATACATTTTCCAGACTAATAAGTCACCAAAAGATATCAAAAATACTATTCTCACCTTTATGTGGTATTTGGTTTTCCCCAAAGGTATAACTTAACAGCTGAAGGATTACAAATAGATACATGAAAGACATACGTGTTTGCCAATCTTAAAATAAGCATGGTTAAGATCACCGATGGAAACATAAACCCCGGATTTTCTGTGGCTTTTAATTCACTTGTTTATGACCCCTTCAGAGTTTTACATCAAAATCCGGAAGTACAGAAGCTGACAATAAGTTTTGGCAGTTTTACACAAGGCAAATCCAAGCTACCAGGAATGCCCAGTTTATTACTACATACAATCAGCGATCAAATTATTATTTCTTTCCACAGCTTGTGGTAACCAATACAGCACAGAGCCCAGATGCAAGTCTTAGCCGAATACAGTGCAGAGGTCTGAAAACATTTGATTTCCAAGCACATGAGCAGAAACTTGTAATTAAGTTACATACTAAAACTACCCATATAGCAGTCTACAGTCTGCCACTTGGATTAATAGATGATATTTGTATTCCATCGCAGGCAAAGAATGTATTCAACAGTTTCTTCCTTTAGGAGTTACATGTTTGAACTGAACGTTATTAAAAGGAATCATCCTTCAGGAGCACTGGGAAAAAGGGGGTACAGGACAGTGTAAACAGGATTAGCTATTTTTGTGTATCATTTGATCTGCCACTCATGTACTAGAGACAACAAGTTCTCTATATTGTTGCAAAGTTAAGTGCACAAAACTGCTATCATCCCCCGAACAACAAAGATGTTACCCTTTTATGAAATACCACTTCACTGCTGCCTGCAAAGCTAGTTACAGAAAGTAAGAGCTCTGGAAGAAAACAATTTTGTGCTCAAGTTGTAAATGTCATAGGAAAGCTCCACTCAAAAAATGGTGCATTACTTATTACAGTAGAGATGTTTTCTGTTCTAGACTGGTGGTAGAGGAATGAAGCAGAGGTCTGTTCCTAAATAAAGGAAATTGCTCTGTTGGAAAGGCTGCACAGGCCTTACAACAGTGACTCAAATCAAGTGATAGCATCTCCTGCCCCCATTCCCCTCCTCACCACCCTACAAGGGACAGTATTTACAACAGGGTGTAGACAGCATGGCAGAGCCAACCTCTACATAAGAGCTCGTAAAGTCCTGATCTACCAGTAACTAGTCATGCCAAAAAGCATAACTCCCAGAAGAGATCTAAATGTATTTAATTTTGCTCTGCAAACTACTCTCTGCTTTTAAGAGGTTCCACTTAAGAGGTTTTGGAGTCTCCTTCTCTGGAGACATTCAAAACCCGCCTGGACATGTTCCTGCGTGACCTCACTTAGGTGTTCCTGCTCCAGCAGGGGGATTGGACTAGATGATCTTTTGAGGTCCCTTCCAATCCCAAACATACTGTGATACTGTGAAGAGAGTGTGGGCAATCTCACAAAAAACATCTGGGCTTCACAGATCATATTGGATGAGGCTGCTGTTACAGACAGTATTAAACAGCACGGGATGAGGAATTTGTAACATTAACTACAATAACAGTGACAGTAAACCCCCTGCTAAATAGCTTAATATCAGCCATAACTACAAGTCAAAGCAGGGTAGCCAGGGTAGACACAGTATAGATTTAATGCCCAACCATTTATATGTTCTCCCCCCGAGATTTGCACAGGATTTTTTTTTTCCATGGTAATGATCAGTAGTGTCACTTCAATTACTCAGAAGACATACAATGGCTTTTTGGCTGCAAGTGAAACACCATTGCTGGAGCTAGCCTTGTGTTAGACGCCCTGCCTTCTCATTAATAAAAATATAATACCAGTGTACTCTCTATACTTAAACACTTATCCTATTTTAAAAATAAGGTAGGGCTGCCATTAGGTAGTACTTTGTTTCTACCGACTGGTTTTAACTGATGGCAAGGACAATACTGATCATCAGCCTCTCTTTCCCTCTCTACTTACAATAACTAAGCTCCAGTCAAATACCATGCTACCATTTCTGAGAGTGCTCATTCACTAGAAGATTCTCAGCCCCAGCAAGGGCTGCAGAAGATATCTGGTGATCTTGTTTCATATTCTTTATTTGAGCCTTTAACATATCTAATATATACTTACATGGTGACCATTATTCTCTCCTCTGAGCTCATTTAATGAGCACACCTTCAAGATAACTCTGCAATATATATAAAGAAAGGCTATTGTACTTCTTTAAAGGTGGGAAACCAGTATGGGTCCCTGCCCCTCCAGGGGTGCAGGCATGTGTAGGCCCCAAAAGAGGGGTACTCAGCCCATGGTTACATTCCCTTGCTTTACAATGTACATAGGAGTCAAGGTGCTCCACAAGAGCCAGCACACGAGGTCAGCACAGACTGCAAGGAAAATTGATTAAATACCCTAAATAATATCTCTTTCTGGAAAAGATTCACCTTTTGGGGAGCTGCAAAGCCACATCCGCTTCACCTGGCATTCGTATTTGCACAGATATCTAAGAAGCATTCAGGCTCCACCCTCCTCCAACTTGGGGCAGGAATCTGGTGGTGTGGAGAGACTTCACCCATCTTTTATCATTGTATATATTTCTGTTCAGACTCACCAGGACGTCAAGGGAGGTGATCCTTCTCTCTTCAGCACTGGTGAAACATCTTCAATGCCAGGTCTAGTTCTGAGAGGCATGGACACCCTGTAGTGAGGCCAGCAAATGGCTACAAACATGAGGGGCTTGAAGCATCAGACACATGAGCAGAGGCTGAGAAAGCTGGGCTTGTTCAGCCTGGAAAAAAGGCCGCTCAGGGGGATCAGTGTGTACAGAGAAACAGGACAGGGGGGGCAGCGGTGCCCAGTGACAGGACAAGATGGCCACCAACTGAAATACAGGACATTCTATACTAAACAAGAAAGACTGAAGAAAGCTCTAAGGGTGACAGAACACTGGAACAGGTTGCCTAGTGAGGCTGTAGAATCTTCACCCTTGGAGATGGACAATACCCAACTGTCCTGCACCTGGTGAGGAATAACCCCAGGCACCAGTACAGGTTAGGGGTGGACCTGCTGGAAAGCAGCACTGCAGAGGACTTGGGAGTTCTGGTTGATGTCAACCATGAGCCAACAATGTGCCTTTGTGACCAAGAAGGCCAACGGTATCCTGGGATGCATTAAGAAGCATGTGACCAGCAAGTCGAGGGAGGTTTACCCGCCCTTCTACTCCGCCCTGGTGAGGACACATATGGAGTACTGCGTGCAGTTCTGGGCTCTCCAATTTATGGACAAAATTACTGGAGGGAGTCCAGTGGTAGGCTAGGAAGATGATTAGGGGCCTAAAGCACCTTTCTTATGAGGAGAGACTGAGAGACCTGGGTCTGCTGAACCTGGAAAAGAGAAGCTGAGAGGGGATCTCATCAGTGTTTATAAATATCTCAAGGGTGGATGTCAAGAGGATGGGAGGAGACTCTTTTCAATAGTGCCGAACAACAGGATGAGGGGCAATGGGCACAGACTGAAGCACAGGAGGTTCCTTCTGAATATGAAGAAAAACTTCTTTACTTTGAGGTGCCAGAGCCCTGGAACAGGCTGCCCAGAGAGGTTGTGGAGTCTCCTCCTCTAGAGACATTCAGACCCACCTGGACACATTCCTGTGCGATCTGCTCTGGGGAAGCTGTTTTAGAAGGTGAGTCAGACTAGATCTCCACAGGTCCCTTCCAATCTCAACCATTCTGCAATTCTGTGATGCAGCACTGAAAAAATCTCTAATTGACCTTGTTTGGAGGGAGGGGTTTGGACCAGATGATATATAGAGGTGCCTTCCAACCTCAGCTGCTCCATGATTTCTGTTGCAATCAGTGGGAAGTTACAACTCCCATGTTCTAAGCCACCTTCTCCTTTAAATCAGGAGTCTCGGCTCCTGGATTGAATGATACAATGCCTTTTCCACCCACTCCTCAATCCATCTGTATTTAATAGCACGGAGGCAACCCACCTGCTTTAAAATCCATTTTGCACTTCTACTTCACAGACTCAGATTTTCCTTATTAATGGTGGAGGCCTCTGTGGTTATTTAAAAAAGCAAACACAACACCAAACACCACATCAACTGATTCTTCATAAAATCTTGTTTCCAAGAAACAGAGCAGCACAACAGCACAGCATGGTCTCACAAGCAGACTGAAAATAGATTTCTGTAAATTACAAAGTTTCTTAATGCTCTATGTGTAAAACCTTATATAAAATAATTAACTAGGCAACATGCATCATTTGAAGCACCTTACCCACAACAGTAATTTTCAGCTTTTAATTCAGTAGCCCACCCTTTTAGAGAGATTGCTTAAAACTTCTGCAAAACTGGTAGGTGGGAACAATCAGCTCTTTCAGAGCTGCAGAGAATGAATCTGGGACTAATTATGTTTTTCTTTCCTTTATCTTTTTCACATGGCCCTATTCTTATTTATCATTTTCTCCCATTCACTGCAGCTCTGCAAAAAGGTAACAGAAAGGCCATTACTTTCTTTTTAGATACTTGACAATTTCTGGAGACTAAGAAGAATAACTGTTGGGCTTTCTTATGCCCTAAATATATGCATTCAAGACAGCAGTCTCACCTGGGCTGCCAAACAACAAGTGTAAGATGCTTGGACTCTCTTAAAAAGAAAAAAGCAGGGAGAAAGGGTGGCAATAGAAGAGATTTCTGAAATTTAATGGGACCTTGCTCACCTAAACTAAAAATGTCATTCCTGCATTGTTTGCCATCTCTTCAGGGAAAATGTCCTCAGCTCCTTCCCTGTCTCCTGACTCCAGGGAGATCTGGATCTCCCAGACAAGCCCCTCAAGCCAATTTCTGCTTGCTTGCTTCTAACATCTGCTACCTGTTTGCAACTGCATCTGTCCATTCTAGTTCACTGGAAAAGATCTATTTTCCAGCATGAAGCAATGCGAAGCAGAGTTACTGTATCTGAATTAAAGCTCTGATGCACTTCGAGCTAAGAGACATACGTAAGCTGCAGAGAGAACAGAATATTTTCTGTGACATGCTAGCTGCCCTCATGACCCAAGTCATGATAAGCACTCATCACAAACAAGCTTATCTTCCTCCTGCAAACATTTACCCATCCTGTATTCCTGCTCTGTTGCTCTCTGCTGGAAAACCAGCACCTCTAAGCAAATTGCTGCTCACCAGCTTGCAAGTATACACCTGGAAATCTTTAATTTGTTTACGTTCTGATGTTGCATAATCCCCATATGTGCCAAGGCTGAAATCCTACTCAAGTCATAGATGAGTCTTATCTATCTTTTGAAATTAACAGTTTTTTGAAGAGCCGTTCATTCTTGCATACTAAGCCAGGACACCTTTTGTGCCATTTAAAACACTTTACCAAAAGTAGAGTCCAGGAAACAATGCAGAAAAATTATCATTACCCTTCGCTGGTCATGCTGAAAAGAAAGGTGAGATGACTTTTGCAAAAAATTCTAAATTTAGACATCCAGACAAAGGCCAACACACCTGCAAATGACCTGCCACTTGCCTGCAGCCAGTAGAAATGCCCACAACCTGCTCCAAGGAGTTTAACTCATGATCTGTGTGACCAAAAGGATGAACATACGCATGGGTAAAACAAATCGTGCTCTCTGGACTCCCTTGACTTTATCCACTAAAAAGGCAAAAAGATGACAGCTTAAGGTGACTAGCAGGGAGACAGACACCTACACAGTGAGCAGGTAGTCCATATTTAGTCAACTGAAACTCAGGCTAAACTGAGGATTATTTGGAGTCTGGCATGTGTAAGCAGCTTCTATTCCTAGTGCAGCCAGGTACACAGAACAATACATTTCAGGGAAAATGCTCATAGGAAGAAAGGCAATGTGATTTTAAATCACCCCACCTGCCATGCTGTTAATACACCTTGTTTGAAACACATTGCCCCTCACTCCTTTGAAGCTTTGTGCTAATATGCAGTTGCCAGTTTCCCCCCCAACCTGTAAAATCTTGTACATATTTGCCATCATAGTATTTGATAAACATTGTCGTACATTACCTTAGAGCTTTGTCCATGCAGGACTCACTCATGATCTCCAATTCATTAGCGCTTTTGCCTAATGTTACAAAGTTTATATTCAGGTCTGCCAGGTGCAGTAAGCAGCTCATGCAGAGACTTTGTTCCAAAGAGGGCACCGTGTCACAAAAAGCAACAGAATAAAATCATGCCACTGTAAAGGTGTAACAGGGTCCCTCAAACAAAACACTTGTTATGATATTTACAGAAAGTTACCCTTGCCCTGAAAGGAGCAGCAGAGGCCAAGCCCCCTCCGTTCCCCAGTCACTCAAACCCATCTGCCAGGTTCCACATGCTGTTTCAGACCCCAAATTTGACAATCTCCTCCATTCACTTGAGTCTTCTCTGAACTGGTTGCTGTTTGTATTCAGTGGAGGACCAACATTATCACTGTTTGCAAAGGCATTAAAGCTGCTTTCACTCTTCTTAACTATGCCCAGTTTTGAAAAACAATATTTGCCCCAAGCAGGAGCTCCTACTATGCGTTGCTAAGTCCATGGTCCTGGACTAGGCAGAGGTTTGTTTTCAAGGTTTCAGGACAATCCAAGACCCCTTCTCTGCAATGACACTTTTTGGTTTGTTTAACTTTGTCACTAAAAGGCTTAATTTGTATAGTCTGTCTTCTTGCAGGATTTCTCCTACAGAAATAGATTTCTTAAAACAAACAACAGTAGAAAATTCTGAAGGGTTTTTCTCTTTCCTGGTTCTGTCTTCCCCTCCTCCACGTAAGACTTCTTGTAATAACCTCTTATATTTCCTTTCTCATGTGGCACTGTACAAATCTAACTGATATTGAGACAAATGTGAATTTAACTAAAACATAAAAGAGGAGGTAGTGTGTTATGGAACAACCTCCACTTTCATTATCCAGACCGTTTTTACCCTCATTTCCCATTTGTGCATCATCCTGCTATTATATTATCCCCCAAATTCAACCTCAGCAGCACAAACCTGCCATCAACCCAGAGAAGTTAGCTCTCATTGTGACAGTATTTCCTACAAGCTAATAATGAGTTACAGACATTACTCATACATACATATACAGACTACATGTATCTGCAACATGTAGCATCACAGCATCTCAAGTATAAAAAAGGCTGTCCTGTAAGGTGAAAATCTATAGAGTAAGGGCTGCACAGAATCCTTTTACTCCCTTTCCAAGCCCTCTCACCCTCACACACTCTGCTCCAGGGAAAGGCAGCACTTATTTCAAAATGAGCTATTTGTTTTTCTCCAAGTTCTATACCAGAGCAATCATTAACACTTCATTAACACTTTTGTTTACCATCTAGACAGGAGATGGCTTCAACAAACCATGCCCAGGGGAAATTAACATTTCTAAGAGTTTACGTGGTAAACCAAACATCTTAATTAAGCTTTAGGTCACAAGAAACATCAGGCAGAAAGAGATCTGAATCTACACCAGAATTTCAGCAAACCTCTGGATATGTCAGGAAACACACATCCCAAAACAGTACCATCCTTCTGTTAACTCTCCACCTAGTGTGAAATTTTCTGCTGGAAGGATGTACTCACGCCTCCCTAACAGCTGAATGATACAGAAAGAGAAAAATAAACAAGTATCTCAGAGATCCACCGGCCTGTATTGATACTGGGTGTTGCCCCAACCCAGGTACAGGACCTTGCATTAACATTGTTGAACCTCATGAGGTTCGAAAAGGCCCCACTTCTCGAGCTTGTCCAGGTCCCTCTGGATGGCATCTCATCCCTCAGGTGTGTCAACTGCACCACTCAGCTTGGTGTCATCTGCAAACCCGCTGAGGGTGCACTCGATCCCACTGTCTATGTCATTGATTAAGATGTTTAGTAGTACTGATCCCACTACAAACCCCTCAAGAACACCACTTGTCACTGGTGTCCATCCAGACATTGACCACTACTCTCTGCATGTGATGACCCAGCCAGTTCCTCATCCACAAAGCTTTCTTCTCAGTATTTCCCATCAAATAGTAATAACTCATTTAAAAACTAACAAAAACAACCACACAAACACAACCACAACACACATAGCAAAGCAAGACATCTTTCAACAAGAAGTCAGGTTGATCCAAAATCCTGAAAATTTTGTCATCAGATTAAAAAAAACCAAAATCATTGCTAGAGCACAGGTTGGTTGAGCTGCAGCTCAGGGAAGTATGATTTTAAAATGTTTACACTGACAGCAATATTTGGATTTTCACTCTGTGGGGTAGGATTGTTTTCTACATCTTTATTCCTGATGAAGGACCCCTGCTGCATACCTGGAGACAGTTTCATGGGATTTCTTTGTGTCATGACTCATAAAACGAAGATACAGATGACACTGTAGAGAAATAGTTTTGCCTCCTTCTCTCAAACTTTATCCACTGCCTGAATGCATGACTCATTTACCATCAAGTCCAAGTATAATAAGAACTTTTATTCACTGAAAACTAGTTCTATTTCATAGCTGCCTTTAACACCAATAGAAAGGGGAAAAATCTGGACTGGTAATTAGGTTATTTACGTAGTTATCTAGAAATGGTGCACACATTTCTGTGTTCGTGACATTTTTAATAGTCCGACCAGTAAAAACAAGTTCAACCTCAGCTGAGGCATAAAAACAGTTGTTGCATAAAACCACGTTTTATTCACGGAGAACGCACCAGCACTGTATTCTGTCCACACTCAGTTTTTCAGAGCCTAATCAGCACTGTTTGCACTGAAGGAAGTGGGAATACCCACTATCCTGAAAGAAACCAAACCTTTAGGCCCACTGATGATTGATTTATGTTTGTGAATCTTGCCATTTATCCTAGCTTGTGGGGTTCGTGAGTCAGCCTCTCATGAGCCAAATAACAGGGCCTTCACAGACAGATCCACCTCTACAGCACAACATGGGAGAATTCAAAAGAGGGGTGTAACAGTACATGGGGCCAGCACAACATGTTCACTTGGACTGTTTCCTACAACCTGCTCTGACCGACAGAGAGACAGTGCAGCTTCGACTCATTTAAGGCACTTGAACATCTATCTATTCAGCTCCTGGTAGAAAGGGATCCCATAAGTTTTGCAGTATCCACTCTTTGTAACGTGATGCAGGAGCTCAGTATGGCTGAGCATCAGAGACTTTAAATCCAACCAAGAACTAGAGGCACTAAAAGAAAATAAATTTTAAAAATTATCGAAAATTAGATAGTGGTACAGCTGCCCATAGTGCAGTAAAGCAAGCAAAACATGTTACTGCAAAAGAGAAGCAATTTTAAACAACCTGTCAGATTTTGATCTACCACAAAAGCCATCCACAAACCTCTCTACTACTACTAAAAAAAAAAAAAAAAGAGAGTTGCTCTCCCAGACAAGTTTGAACCTGAATCATCATTGGAGGAGCTCTCATAATCTGGGTTACTATTCCAAGCAAAACTCTGCATAAGCAAAGAAGCAACCCTTTGCTTCATTTAGCATCTACACCTTCCTGGAAAGTTTCCCCTCCCAACGGGAAACCCACATTGCTGTAGCTCACCACAAAGAATGGAAAGTCCCAGCACAAAAGCACAGAAAAGGGCAGCCATGCTTTGTTTAGTGATGGGCTATGATACAAACAAAACTGGCTTCCAAGAATGGCTCTTAAAAGTGCATTTACTTCGCCACACACTTCATTTCTCTGTATTATAGAAATATTCTTCAGCCAAGCTACAGCAAAGTGTCATGTTTGCTTGAATCACTACCAGTGACAAGCAGAATACTTGCGTTAACATTCACCCTAATGGTTTTTCACTGCCTACCCTTTCGCAATCATTCTGCTGTTAGGCTTTTTTTAACCTTCCAAGATTAATTCTGTAAAGTGATCAGTGACATTTGTAATGTTTAAACAAGAACGAAAAAGTGCCTTGATGCTTCTTTGTTTGTTTGTACTTTTGCAGCTCCAATGGAAAGTCTACAAGCTGGCTTCTGTTTGCTAATTACTTTAATTTGCAGCATGGAGAGAAGAAGGGTTAGCACATGGCAGATAAGCTTTACTCTAAACATGAAAGAAAGCACATGGCAGAGCATTCAGGCCCTAGGTGAATTATTTCCATGCTCTTTATGAATCAGAGAACAGCCTCAATCATAAATTACATTTCCAGAACAAGTAGAATGTACGCATGTCCCAGGCTCTGTTTGCAAAGGAGAACAGAAGTTCATTGACACTGTCCACCACTTGCTTGCTTTAGAAAAGAAGTTTACATTGGAAATAGTTCCAAAATAGGAAGCAAACAATTACTTTGTAACACCCTCCTTTTTCAGTGACTAGTGATGCCTGTGGTTTCCCTGTTATTCGATTTCCATATGCTGTCATCCAGAAATTGTGTGGTCTTAAAAACAGTGTTATTCCTGCCAAACCTGCAAAGCCTGAAGTCTCCAGGCAGCTGTTTTTAACCAGCCACACAGGCCCCATACTTCAGTTTTAGCCAAGTAACAGTATTCCTCAATGTAGTGGGAAATTAGATTATTCATTGATACTAGGAAGTGAATAACTGGACGTTATTACTGACAAGCCGTCTGCTGCTCACCTACCAGATGCTGCTCTGGGCTTTTTTTTTTTTATGCTAGCAGGTACATTTTCACAGAGGATGTGCAGAAAAGGTTCATCATTAGTTAAAGGGGCAGCTTTCACACAACTCCAAGGTGGTATGACGCGTGCCCCAGTCCACCCCATGGCACACAGGGAGCGCAAGAGAGGAGACAAAGCTGCTCCTTCAACATGTGGCCTTCATCCAGGTCCCTCCAGGGCTGTGACCACATACTTCATCTCCCTGCTTCATGGCTGGCACCTGAGCTGCCAGCTGGGAATTTGCTGGCACTAAACTGGTGCAGAAACCTCAAGTAATGAACTGCAGAGTCAGCTGCAGCACAAATATCACTGACTATAAATCAAGGAAAATCTAATTGAAACCAATCTAGTAAACTAAGAACAAGGTGAATGCAGAACCGTTTTGTCAGAGGAAACGCCCTGCTACAACTTGGAAAATTTAATTTTTCACTTTCTTTAAAGCTATAATCCTGAAGTGCCTGTGTAACCTTATCACAGATAGAACAGTGAGTGGAGAAGCAGTAGAGTTCAGGGCATAAGAGACGCCCCTCACCCCCAACAAGCAAATGGGAATATGCTACTATCCTACTGAAGAAAACTACCAATATTTAATTTTTCAGTACACCAGAGAAGGGAAAATAATCAGAGAGCTTTTTCCCATTTCACCTTCTTTAAAACAGCCAATAATTTATCTTTTGTATAAGAAGCAAATAGAAAAAAAGGACAACGGTAAAAACATATGTTGCTTTTGGACACAGATGTTATTCAAAACCCACCTCATAACTGTGCAATCTGATTATGTTGACTCTCCATGGAATTCTAGTGCAGCGAGTCAAGCTGGTCTGCAGAGTTCTTAGGTCTATTACTAGGTGTACAGTAATCTTTACCCTTCTCTGCCTTTCCAGTTCCTGACAGGAGTAATTACATTTATACAGTCCTAAAATTACATTCAGCCCTTTGAAGGCAATGGCGAGGCTGATGTGGCCCCCAGTGAAAAAGAGTTGGACACTCCTGCACTAGAAAATATCAGCAAGGAGCTGAGGCACATTTTGTCTGATCCCTTTCCCTGTACTTGTGAACAGAAGATGTAGAGCCACTCACTGTGCTGTTGCATGGTTTAGTCTCCTCTGCCACCTGATGGCTTCTGCTTGTTCTGCAGCCTGTCAGCGCTCGGTTTCTCCTTCAGTGAAGCTCTGCAGAGTAAAGATATTTTTGCTAGACATTAGGGTCACATCAATGGAGCACAATGACAGCAGAAAGCCAAAGCCTGGTACACTTGAAATCAAGCCAAAAAGCACTTTCGGTTTTTTTTCCTGATGTTTCTTCACTCAATACAAAGCTTTTCTCCAAAACAATTAAGTTCCAATGAAAACTCCTCTCATATTCAGGATGGAAGTTAAAGTCTGAGGGGATATAAATGGCCTTCACCATAACCACCTAGACTGTTTCCCCCAATATTTCATTCTCAAGCATTTTCCAGTGTGGCAAGAGTCCCAAACTACAGAAGTCTTGAGCACTTGGGGTTTTTTGTTTTGTTGGGTTTTAGGGTTTTTTGTGCTGTATTTTTTTCTCTTGTCAACAAAAGTATTTAAAAGTGTTACTTGCCTACAGAGTGACTGAAGTCAGTGAGATTTGAGTTACAACAACTTTGAAAGAAAATTGCTGTTGTCCTTTCCTACCAGAAAATTCCCAACCAGTACCTGAAGCAGCACCTTTGTACCAGACTTAACTCATACTGCATTCTGACCATCTTAACTAAGGTTCTATAGATATGCATCATATTAATTTTATTTTTATTTGATTGGGTTATATTCTTTTTGACCCCTCTCCGACCACAACAGATAACACCTCCTGTCAGGGAAGTGCTTTTGCAAGCAGAAAAACTCCTGCTCTAAGTAACCAATTGTTAGGACCATCTGTACAGACGACCTTGACTTAGGTAGCTTGTTTGGTGAGCATACCTTTCGACAGAAAACAGTACTCTGGCCTGTACCTTTAACGCATTGCAGTAAACACTTGCACAGATGTGTAACAGCAGCACATCTGTCCAACACATTCTTGTTCTACAGGTTTGTTTGTAAACTCAACATTTTAAAATTCCCTTAAGTTCCATCCTTTCCTCTCTTTCCCCCTCCAAATAAAAACCATCCTTCCTGAAATGCTATCAGGAAAGCTTTGTGTACCTGACCTTTCACATTGTATCTTAAATGCTTTGTGCTAACGAAGTAGCTGCATTTATATAGACACAGAGAGAGTTTAATAGAACTCCGAGGTCCTTGAAAATGGAAATTCAGGAAAAGACTCCACTCTAAATTAGCATGTTGCAAACTGCCATTAAGATTAAAATACATACGTAGTGCTGAAAACTAAATTACTGCTTCACGGCTGAAAAGCCAGTCTACCTAAAATCCAATGAGTAGCAAAGAGACAAGGGAGAAATAAGGAGCTGGCAATTTTGTTGAGCAAAAGCTACCCTGACTCTTGGATCTGCAAGTGACATGAGCTGCTGCATTTCACAAAATAACGAGGCAGAGAAGAGCTAGCGTATTAAGTCATCTGCCACCATCTAATCCATACGCATGAACTCCCATGTTAGAAAGACAATTCACTGCATATTAGTGAATTTTCTATATAACAGCTGCTTTTCTACTGCAAACTAGGTTTTATAAACCAGCCCACAGGAAAAAAAACAACAAACATGTCAGGTACTCTACAAATATTTTCATGGAGTTTTTAAAGTCCGTATTTTTAAAGCAGAGATGAGTTGCAGTTATATAGAAATTAGCACATATCAGCTGTGCTAACAAGCCAAGTTCCAACAGAAGAAACTTATATGAGCACAAAGTAGCTGTAATAGGTATACTGACCTCATTAACACCACGCTTTCCACACGTGTAATGCATGTACCCATGTTTAGCAGACAAGCTCAGTGTGTACAGCTACTGAAAAACGGTCTAAGTTCAGTGTGAGATCAATTGCTCAGTTTTATACACAGAAGATTGTAGGGGGATGTTCCTATCCTCATGGACACAGCAACAATACTCTGATGGCAAAGTGCAAGTGAAAATTAATTTTTCTCATTTTCTGTACATCTCCCCTTCCTAATTTTTGCTACTTTCAGAAGGCACAAGATACTGATGCTGAATAGAGTGAGCTTGGCTTCAAGAGCAAGAATACTAAAGGTCAAGAATATGGCTACCACTGTGCCACAGAGACAGGCTGTTTCAAGATTGTTATTTTCTTAACTCATCAAAGCAACAGCAAACTAGTATCTGTGATGTAGAACTAGGATGTATGAGAAACTCTATGAAGACAATGCATTTAGTGATAATGGACACAGCTGATTTGTGTTCCAGAAGGCCACAGCTGATTTGTGTTCCAGAAGGCCTTGGTCTCTCTGCCAAAATAATGAGTTTAACACTGAAATAAAAATAGCTTAATTGCTTCTGCCATTGAGACATTGCTTGACTTTGCTCTACATTGCTATGAATGCAGTAAAGCTAAGCTATTTGTTCAAACTCTAATAAAATCAAACCCTACACCTTCCAAGTGAAAATGGTTTTGTTTCCACAAAGATTTTCATGGCCACTGAACTAAAAATGGAAATTAGTCTGTAACAGAAGCATTTTTGCAAACGTAATTTTCCGTCATCCTTGATTAGCATTCCCCTTCCCCATGAAAGGAGACAGAGATCCCTTTCTGACAGAGCTAACACCTTCCGCAGCCTCCCCACGTCACAGGTTGTGCCAGGGCTCAGGAATCCCCATCTCTTCTCCAGGCAATGCCACAGTGACACACAGCAAGGATCTTAAGAGACTAGCAAGGGCAATTCTCCCAGATGGCTGTGCTTCTGAAAACACTTGTTGTGTTGCTCCTAATATCTGTCCACAGTAGCAAAAAAGAAATGAAACTCACTCATTTAGGCCACACAGTGCAATTTGTTTCTCGGTAACAAGTTAAATGTAGCTACTACAGAGACTGAAAGTTCTATACAAACAGCTCTGACCAAATATAATTCCTCCCACTTCTATCCTGTTGTGATCACTTCTACTTTCAGCCATTTTTCCCCTCACAGGCTTTGACTCCACGTGATCAACACCAATGCTTTGCCTTACCAGCCAACAATTTTATTCCCTCTTCATGATAAACCCAGATACCACACACCATTGTCACTGCGTCTTCCTCTTCTCTCACATTTCAGTCTAGATTTCAGCTTTCCAACCCCACCACAAAATCCAAATCTTGTTATTTTTCCACTCAGCTTCCAAATAATAATTTTCCTCCCTTAACTAACAAAACAAAAGCCACACTGACTTTTTTTTTTTCCCTAGTTACACTGAACACTGAATCTTCTCCACCAGCTTCCTCATCCCCCATTTTCAAAAATCTTATCTCCCACAGACACACTGACATGCTTTTGGTTAATAGTGGTTGAACTGCTTACATGTCCCCAGCTGTTCAGGTCCACTGAAAAGATGTAAGTAGTAATCTCCTAGTGAGTTTCTAGGTTTCATTCTGGGGAGGGCCAAATCACTAGAAAATGGGCTTTTTCATGGACTGCAATTCATCTGGAGTAGCTACAGTGTAAGCTTGAAGAACCATATTTTGAAACCTCAGGGAACTATTTGTATAAGACACATAACAGTGACTGGGTGACCTGGGCTCTGTGGTCAGCTGTGTTCCCCAACTACTGTAGCATTATGTATTGTCTTTTGTCATGTCTTGCTTTGCCCTCTTGATTTTCAGCTGTAAAGTATAAGCAAGTACAAGGAATTTTTAATCTCCCCTGAAGTCTGCTGGCATTCTATAGCATAATCTTGTTTTTTCCTGGTCAGCTGAAAAACTGTACATCGTACCGAATTTTAGGCACCATTCACAACTAAACCCTCCCCTTTCTCCCTTCCTAACTGTTCAGCTCATTAAACAGTTAAGATGGTGCTGCTCAGAATCTGTGGTCATACCTGCACCTTAAAAATGAGTGCATACTTATGTGAGAGGAGGAAAAAATATAAAAATCAATCCTGAAACAAAGAGGACTGGCCCATTAACCAGGTTGTCAGGGAAGTAAGAATTCCTTGCCTCATAATTACTGCTTTAGCCTCTCTGTTTAGAAGAGGTTAGAATACAGACCCACTTCCAGAAAAAGAATTCATGTTAGGAAACTTGTTTCAAACTTTAGAAAACCAAAACTTCAGAAAAGCCACAATGTGTTTCTTTCAATTAGATCAATAAGCACATTTTACTTGTCAGGTTTGTTTACACAAAACTTTACGAGCTGTCAAGGCCCATCAAAACTAGATGGAAAGCAACTAGCCACCCACAGCATTGCTTTGTCTAACAAGCCTCAATAGCCCTGAAGGCAGGAGCTTTTTTCCCCTACATGCAAGAGGTAGCTCAGAGGAAAAAACAAACCCAACAACAACAAAACACCACAAAACAAACAAAAAACCCACAACAACAACAACCCCACAACAACAACCAAAAAACACAACACAACCCCCCCCACAAACCACAAACAGAAACAAACAAACCAAACCCACAAACAAACCACAACCTCAAACCAAGCAGCAGCATTTCACATCGTCTCCTCAGTTTTATGTTTCTGCCCATGAAGAACATTTTAACTGTCTGTGTAGAAAATGAGACTGTCCAATGCTGCCTTCCCCCTCAAATGTCTATGAAGTTTTATTCACAACTATTGACATTGCCCATTTTTAAACCCCTATGACTGGTACAACATTAAGTCCAAGATAAATCACTCCCTTTCAGCAAAGGCTTCTGTGCACATGGCTGAGGTATTTCACCAAAGGGCAGCAGCTTGCAATGTTACATGGAAAATACCTCTGGAGGTACAAGACAAAGCAGCTTTTCCAATACCACATTAGATACTCCACAGCTGCAGGAGAAAATTCTTCCCCCAGATACAATTACCAGTTTCAGCTGAGTCACTGTAGAGGTGAACCTGAGTTTGTTATAAGGCCTCTTCTGTCTAGTGCACTACTGGTAAGTGATGAATTACACTGAGCAAAACAAGCTCTTCCCTGAAAATGAGTCCAGCATTCTAGAAACACAGCAATTAATCGTATCAAAGCCAGACAGCAAATCCTTGTTAAGTCATCAAGACAGGAGCACGCAGTGACTAAGTGCATGTCCAACCCACAGCTCCAGGAACCTTCTCTCCATAGAACCCTGAGCACACTTCTGCTCAGAAGAGGGATCAGGCAGAGCCCAGACTTTCTTCCCTCACTCAGGTGCTGAAGTCAGAGCCAGAAACTCCCTACATTCCTGCCTTTTTGATTTTTCCCCTTCACTGGTGCTGTTACAAGAAATTGGAGGGGAATGACGGTGCAAACAAACCCTTTTCACATGGAGAAGAGGGGAAAGTAAGGTACAAGGAGGCTCTCCACACTGAGAGTATTCCATCTATTCAAAGCACTTGCCTTTCTATTTACTGTTGCAAACAGTTCAGCTGCATTCCACATTTTGGGTGAATTTGTAGGATTTTCTTTGGTTAAAAGAGACTTTTTTGTAACAATGTCTGTAGTCCACTCATGGAAGAAAATTGAAACCAGTAACTTTACTAAAAAAAGCTTTTAAAAGCGCGTAGCAGAAAAATAAAAGGCACTGTAACCAGCATGCTTCAAGTGACGAGCACAAAATGTTATGCTCACACATTCACAGGGATACTGGTTTTGGCAAATAAATCAAGCAGAACTTCTCCCAAAGGAGTCCATAAAGGCAGTCAAGCAACAAAAACAAAAAAAAAGCTCTATGAAGATGAGCTGTATCTCAGGCTCTGAAGTTGACCAAAATAAGGATGAGAGGCACTGGAAAGCCTCGTAACATAGCTGTCATCCTTTCACTGTATCTTGTTATCTACAAATCATGACTGCCCATTGAAAATGACAACTTGTAGCATGAGTCCATGACAGCAGTTCCCACATGAAAAACAGCGACCAACTACAATAGCTACCAAACTTAAGAATAGGCGTCAGGCAAAACAAATCTAAAGCCTAGCTTTAGATTTAAAACAAACAAACAAACAAAAGCAAACACCCCCAAAACAAACAAATAAACAAACAAACAACATACACACACAACCACACCCTTTCACTCTGCCCTGCTGTTTAATACTTTTAAAAATAGGTAAATAAACATCAGCATACTGCAATCAAGTGTACTTGAGTTTCTTCAGTGTCGTAAAATGAAAAATTTGCCATTTTCACTCATATAATTGCAGAATTAGTCTTCTATACACAGGCATTCTAACGGAACTGCCGTTCTTTTTGGAAATAATAATGCCATTAAGCTTGCATTTAAGAGCAAGTGATACTGCTTGGGGATGCTGCTACGTACAGTTAAAAGAGAGTCTGAAGAACTCGAGTTTTAATAAAGCCAAGGACATCCAGGACTTAGAAGATTTGCATTTTGTGGCATGCCTAGTATGGCTAGAGATGTCTTGTAAGTCTTGCACTTCTTGACACCCGTGTAACTTCAAACAGGGCCACCTGAGACTTGATACAACAGCTCTACCCACAGTGATTCTTTCCAGACTACAACATCCTCAAGCCAGCATATCCAGTGCCAGCAGCACCACTGCGGCTGCTTCGGCAGCTCAAACGCTCCAGCAGCACAAGTGCTTGTCAGAATATTGTAATAATCTGGCCAAGGTGTTCTCAGAAAACAGCCTACAATCAACCAAATTCTTAGAATTATTTCCCTTCATTTAACTGTAAATATTTTGTACTAAGCAAAATAAAAAACCCAACCCTCTCAATGATGTGTTACTCCAAATTATAGTTTAGATTACAAACCAACCAGCCAGCCCTAGAACTACCATGAAAGAAATACTGTTTTCTCTGCCTACGTTCATAGGACTCTGACAACACCAAGATCAATCTGTTTTTCTACAGAACTACAGTGCAGTGTCACTCCTCCAGATGAAATTGCTATGTGTTTTGAAAAGCACAACTTTAAAGTCTGTTTGGGAATTTCAAGCTCCAGCCTTAAAAAAGAAAAAAAGAAAAAGGCAAAGGGAGGGTTAGCTTTTGTAACACATTCTTCTTTTCTTCATGGTACCCGCTAATCCAGAAGAATCTATTATTTTTCTATTTGTCAATCTGCTTTCATTATCTTCAATCTTGTTTCCTTGCATTTCTCTGACCCTACAAACTTGCTTCTGTGTTTCCCTTTTACGGCACCTTCCCCTGAGCCAGGCTTAATAATTGCCCTCTTTCTTACAAGCAATCCTTTTTTCCCCCTTAAAAGTGCTAAATGAGCACTTTTAATCTGCTGTTACCCAGATTCATTTTAAACAGGAAGGGCAGGTAAATACATAGTTCTTTCAATCATTGTAGCTGGTACAAAGTAACGCATGAAAATCTTGATTTTTTTAAAATAAATCTGAATACAATCTAATCTAGGATTAAATGTATATATGAAGAGCTGTAAGTATAAGCTATCCTTTACAGAATTTTAAATTAGAGCCTTCTAAAAACAGGATTGTAGCAATTTGTAAAATTACTTCAGTGATTTTTTCATCATTCACTTTAGCACCTCAACAGCTACAGACTATCCCTTTGAGAAAACAAGTCCCATTTAACTGACACGCAACCACAGCAACAAAAATGTCAGCTGCATATGCAGAAACAAACAACTACAAATGAAATAGAAAAGGATATTGATATACAACCCCCAACTCTCAGATAAAACCCTCATCAAAAGCATTGCATAAAAATGACACAACAAATGCAGATAATTGCAAAGAATGATTTAATAAGATGATATATATTATCAAAAAAGCAGCAGGCTTTTCATCCTCCAATAACTTATTGTCTTCCTAAATCAAATGCAAATAGCCTTTTGTTTTACAAAAGGGTGCCCAAATGGATCCAGCTATTATTTCACTGTATCACCCAGCAGACTTCCCTTCCTCTTTATCACGTATTTGATGGAAATATTTTAAGAGATCTTACCCTCTATAAGAAGCTTATTGGCACATAATACCGCAGAGCCCAAATTATTTTCTTTGAATTAAATCAATACTGCTGAGACTGATGCTATGACATAATTCATGCAGGCTGAAAGGGAAGTAGAGGCTGAAAAAGGGGAAGAAAAACACCACAAACACAAACCCAAAAGACCCACATAAGCCAATTACAGCCAGAATATGAAAGTTGCAGATATACGAAGCCTAATTCCTTTAAACTGAAGATCTCCAGGCACACGCCCCCTTTTACCTGCCTGTTACACTGGAGGAAGCAGACCTGCACATGCATGAAACACACTTGAGTTTTACAAGCAGTAAACTAGTGCATCAGATGCTAAGAATTATGGATCCATTAACAACAGCCTGCAAAGTGTCCTTCTTGAGCACCCACAGGTTAAAGCAAAATAACTATGAATCTTCAGCAGCCTGCCTGCTGTAAGGGGAAAACAAACAGACAAGCAAATACAAACCACCACAAAACCACACACCCCACCAACAAAAAACCCCACCACACACAACAAAAAAACCCACATCACACACAACAAACAACACCACTTTGCTAGTAGGGTGTTTGTGTCCAAAGAGATCTTGTCTCTGTTCTCAAATACTTGTTCAAACAGAAATCTGTTCCATTGTCTCAAAAGCTTCAGCAACAGCTGCTTCTGATTTCTCAGAGAAAATTGTCTCTTCAGCTCCATGAAACTCTATGGAACATAGGAACTATATAAGCCTAATGGGGAGGAAGCTAAGGGGAAGCCTCCAGGAAGAGATTTTAAGATGCACATACCAACAACTCACTGATTCAGATTACCGACACAGCTCTGCGATGCTGCTGCAGGCCTTTCTGTTGCAGCTCTTGCCAGCACATCTCCTGGGAAAATGTGGTTACCCTTAATATTGCCATCCTTTGACAGACCTTTGAATGTCAGACCAACAGCAAGAAAGATGAAGATAGAGATAACATTCAGGTGGCCTGGGTCTGGTCTTGTCTAACACACAGAAAGACCAAAAGATGATCAGTTGCCCTGCATTTGCAGATTCCCAGTCTTTGCAATCAGGAACCCATGAGTCAACAATCCCAGTGAACCCCCAGTTGCGGCACAAACTCTTTCCCCATGCTCGGGACATACTTAAATTCATGAACTGTAGCTTCAAAAGTTCACATAATCAATTCTGGCTCCTGAAGAATTTAAAATAGGAATGGCCCTAAGGTGCAGCTCTGTCAGTAAAAGCATCACTTGGATTAACAAAACTAAACCAGACTTCTGTCAACATTTTCCAAAAGTGTTTGAGTGTTTCCCCACTGCCAGGTGGGGAAAGTAAGTTTACAGGGCTCAGATCTTCATTTGTACCATGGAAGGTACTTAAGCCTCTAAAAGTTTTCATCTGAGCAAAATGAAGCTTTATTTTCTAGCTAGGTAGCTTGTGACAGCGTGAAACCTAGAACATCCCTGTGTTCAGGTACTCAAAGAAAATCAGGCTCACACAAGTTTTACTAGAATGGCCTCTGCAGCCACACGAGGCAGCAACTCATGAACTGCCACATCAAGAACCACAGAAACAAAAAGAGCCCACAAAAATCTATCTTTAATACACCTCATGTCACAATTCAGAGAAACAAACAGCATGTTAAATAAATTTCATGACCCTCCAGCACAAAAAGGATAACACTAGATGTGCAAAACAGAACTTAACCATTGATCTAACAGCCTAATTCTATGCCTTGGAGAAGCCCTTAAGCTCACAGCAGGATAGTGGTGATAGAATGTGTGACAGAACAGATCACCAGGGTTTGTTTTTTTTTAGTTTGGTTTGTTTTTTTTAGAATACATTCCTCAACGGACTTTCCCTCAAAACTGAGGCCTCCAAAACAACACACTTTAGTCATCAGCAACCAAAAATCTTCTCCTAATTATATATTGGTCACAACCTTTTGTGGTAGCTGAGAGACTGAGCAGGAGGTTTGTGCAGGATAGGGTCTCTACTCATTTTCCCCAGACAAGATGAGATGCTGCCTGAGATGCACATCCTGTACCCTACAGAGACTAAGGCTACTTTTTCCTCCTGAAGGATTAATAGCTTTTATCTTCAAACAGTTTTTCTTCCTTCATCAGTTAAGATCAGAAACAAGAGAAAGTACAATTTATTTTTAAAAAGGTGCCTGCCAGGATTAAAACAAAAGCATTCTCCCCAAAAATTAGAGGGGGTGGCTGACACTACCTGCTAAAGCTTGCTAACATTTGGGCTTGCAGCCAGCTTTGTGAAGGCATTTAGTTTCCTGTTTGGTGGTACAATCCCTTTGAATATTTTCCCTGCAGTGGTTTGTGAGAAGAGTGGAAGAGGTCAGCTTGTGTACAGATCCATCTTGGCACTTCTAGTTTGGATAGTGCCAGCTGTAGAAGAAGTTAAATCTATTTAAGGATACATTTGGGGTTAGAAAATGTGGCTGATTGTATTTCCGTAGGCTTTACAGCCTGAACTCCTGTGGGATGCCAGTAAACCCATGCTGACAAAGAAGGGGTTGGTAGGGAAACTGTTCATGGTATGCGTGGAACAAGCTATACTTTGAATAAAACCAGTTCTTTGCATGGTAAGGGGACTGAGGACAGTTCTGTGAATCTCAGTAGTGCTTCAGTGAAGAAACTGTTGTTGCATATGACAAGAGGGCAACATCCTTTACTTGCCTGTAGATCTCCAAGGACATCTTGCAGGTTCTCTAAGACTAGAACAATAAAGGATTCTCTTACATGACCATTTTTAACATCATGGGAGAAGGAATTTGGTGGTGGTGTTAAAAATATAAGAGGGGTACAAATTAAATTCTTAAAAGCATAAGCTAGTAGAACTATTTAGGGCTACCACCATTTATGTTAGTGGTTGAATCCTAATTTTTTTTTTCCTAGCTAGAGACAGAGTAGCAATCGTCATTCATTCTGAGTGCATCACAGCAACCCCAACATAGGAGTAGATGCAAAGTGTTATTCCCACCCCCAAGAAGACTGTGCCAAAAATAACAGGGCATGATTTTTGCATGTTTGTGCTCTAGGCTGTCAATGGGAATGGATGGCTGTAAGTAGCTTCATCTTGTTTATAAAAGCAAATGTTACCTGAGGAAAGAGAAAAATTAAAAGAAGTTGACTTCAGAACTTTTGAGAAAACAGATCAGGTTGTGCCTGCAAGCAGATGAAGAAACCAACAAGGCTGGCTTATGAGTGGGAGCCTCATGATGGTCACACCAAGATGACCATGGTGTCACACTTTAAATATACAGAACTCTGCTGCTTTAAGTTGCATTGCAACACCAACTGAAGACCAGAGTAATAAGCTCCATTACATCACGGAGACATCTAATCCATGCTGCACTGTGCTTCCCACAAAGAGAAATGCTTTAAAATCCACCAGTTTTCCCAATCACACCAGCTGCTCTTCACACACAACCAGCCATCAGCAGGTACAAAACTGAAGAGAATGAAAAAGCCACTGCCTGCAGGGAGGGGCCTTGCTGCTGCCAGATTTAAGTTGCAGCACAGCTAGAGCCATAGTGCCACAATCAGCTCAAGGTAGAATAGAGCAGAGCTGCAGAACTGTCAGTGTGAGGAATACTTCAAGAAGCATATCCATCACTCACTGTACTACAGTTTCCTGTTGGAAAGCATGGCACTTCGGCCACAACACTCTGACCTTTTCTTCCAAGTTACAGCAAGATCCACAAGTCTGTCCACCCTGCAAAAAGCAGCGTAAGGATGAGAGCCTTGAGCTGGCTAAAAACAAGCTGTGAGCATTGGAGTTAAAACACTGTGGTGTGCTATGGAAGCTATTTATCGAGTTGAAAGACAGGGATAATTTACACCAGATACAATGTCAAACTCACCTGGCCAAGAAGCTTTGAAGAGCCACATCCATAGCTTGGAACATGATTCTGGGCTGTGTAAATGTAGCCAAGTCTGATGCATATTGAGTATCCTTGCAACACAGAAAGTGGAACAAGGCAGGCACACCAAGTAGATTAAGCTACGGTGACTGGAATGAGGTTCACAGAGCAACTAAGCAAAACTTTGAAAGAAGAATCCATCCAGAGTTACTAACTGCAAAGACATCACATGTAGTCCCAGGAGTGTAGAGATGAATCTCTCATCTAACACAGGATGGCTGCATTCTTGAATGCACAACCTGCAACATCTGTGCCCTGTTCCCCCTACTTGGGCTATTTCCAATGTCAGGTCTGCGCATCTCGGCTCTTTCGAGGTTCCAGGCATCTCTCTACCCCAGCACTCTACCCCATCTCTCACTGCTTCCTTTCAGTTCACAGTTGTTTCATTCCCATTGGTATAATTCAAGCCAGGAGACTTTACCTATTGGTACACTCTTACATTTACAATACCGTTCTTGCTTTGAGTTACAGCAGTGATCTCACAGAGAGCTTTTCTCAGACCGTGACCATGGTGGATAGAGTAACCTTCAGGACTGTGAATTATTTCAAGGATTTATATCATATCTTTGCAACCAAATGTCAAATGTCCCCTGAAAACTGAGCCCAGGGTCTAACATTCACTGTCTCCTCCCACAAAACCGAGGCTAAAATACTAATTTTAGCAAGATGAGTTATATGCCAAGGAGAAAGGGCAACATGATAGTAAGAGGCCAGATTTGCTATACAGAGAGAGATACAAGAAACGGGTCTATAGCAGAAATGGAAAATGATCACAGATCTCAGCTACTTGGGTAAGGTCTGCTCCTCCAGGCATTGCTTAAGCTCTCTACTTGCACAGCCTTGAGAAGGAGCTACAGCCCATATGAAGTTTTGCTAACTCTCTACAATTCCTCGTTATACAGTGTAGTGGGATAACACACTGAGGATCTCATAGTGACTTTGCATCTTCTGCTTCTCCTATTATTTTGCATACTGCTACAGTCCTTTACTCCAAACTTCCCCCGGGAATTATTACTTCACCCCTTTTCTCAGAACTGCCTTCCCATTCAAATCACTGACAATTCTGTTTTTAAGGGGCAACACAGAATTATAACAATATTTAAAGATATCCTTAAAGCAGTCAGCCTATCATTTCTCTATTACATCTTCTAGATATTTCCAGGCACAGCATGTGGAATATCACAGAAAGCCATCTGCATATCAAAGATGATGCAAGGCAGTTTAATACTTTTGCTAGCATCATGATCAATACATGCTATACAGCCCATTAAACCAGTCTGACTCTACATTAGACCACTGCTAGCAATTTTACCTTTTGCAGCTTAAAGTGCCGGAGACTGCCTAAAAAAACAACCCAGGCATCTCTTTCTTACAGAGGAATTTCTCTATTCTGCACCAGAACTGGGAACCATCCCCTTCTGCCACCAATAACTGCCCTTGTAACCTTAAAAAATGAGAAGTGGTAGGATGCAGTTAGTCAGAGTTTCAAATACTAGGATTTAGAAAGAGCACCTCCCTGTATCACAGCTGAATGTCCAGCACCCTGACTTTTTAAGCATGAAGAGGGATTTCTCCACCTCTGGCTTCCAGAAAGCCTGCCTGGGACTTGAGGAACCTTCAGCCAACAAAACATCACTGAAAAAAACAGATTTTAGATAAAGTAATTGTCACTATGAGAATAAACGAGGAATAAGCCTCCTGGCTGGGGTGTCCCTGTGATGCTGCTCACCAGCTGATCCTTTCTGTGGCCTCAAATGGTAGGCCATAAGGGAAGAAAAAAAAAATCCAATCTGATTAAGGGCTGGGTACTACACCCCCAAACTTAATCCTCCCCTTAAGCAAATTTACACAATCCTGTAACAAAATTACAGCAGTGGAGCCCAGTTTCCTTTTATGGGAATTTTCCCCCATCTGGTAAAAAACCCAAACCAAACCAAAAACAAAAAATACCACAAACTTTGGTGAAACCCTCTAACAAATCTTAACCTCACTGCCACTGTTTAAGGACCTTGCAATTGGCAGTGCTTTGCTATAGCATATATAAAAACAAACATTACAATACAGACAGGTGAGCCATCTTTAAGCTGCATTCTCACTGCACTATGATATAATACAAGCTTTACAGTTTGTGTACTTCTTCAAGACTAAGTGTTCTTTCGCATTTTACACTCTTCAAGGACATTCACACCTTTGTTTAAGCCATGCCAAGGAACTCAATTATTACATGCATATACATTCAATGCTATTTGCTCATGCAGTTTTACCTAATACCCTATATTTCGAGCTCCCGCTTTTTTTGGCTGGCAGTATAATTTCAGTCTGAACAGGAAAAATTATCAGCCTCACACTGGTTCCTTATGATTTGTATTGACGTAACACTATTCATCCATCCCAAAGCAGTTTTTTTTTCCACACACCTCTGAAAAAACAGCAATTTTTAAGCCTGAAAGCCACTTTGTTCCACAAACCCATCAGTCACCTGAGGGCTGGTGATACAGCCGTACCATGCCAGTTCAAGAACACCAAGCAGTAGTGGGATGCTGTAAGATAAAAAAATCCATGCAGACAGGTCAATGTCAGCCAACAGAAGACAAAGCATCTCTCCTTTGCCAGAGAAAAGAAAGATGACCTACCTTTAAGCTTAACTCAGATATTTCCAGTAAATAATCATAAATCAGGAATAGTTTAATAGCAAGCACTATTTTAAGAGTCAACTCAGGCCCCAAGGTTAGCATTAATATTTTCCAGTTATTCTTTGCTTTCCCTGGCCACTCCTTAACAAGGGTTCCTAAATCTCAAGGTCACAAGACACTTCAGATTCATATTAGAAGGTATCTTCTTGCAATAACCAGCTCAAACAAAGTACTCTGGGTGACAGAGAACAAGACAGTTCAGACCATTAAATTTCAGATGAGAGGTCACCCCATCTCATCCTCTCATGCAACTGCCTTACCTGCCAGCCCAACTTCAGGAACACACAGCATTCTTCTTGTCAGGGTGCATTGGTATGACAAAGTTGTGGTGGCAAGGACACGTTTTCTGTAGAAGAAACACATTACAGAAAAGCCCTGAGTCAACTCCGTCACCTTTCATAAGTCCTGAGGCATGTTTATTGTTAGTAGAACAGATAACAGTATGCTTACATCAGCGTATGTAATTAGGAAAAAATCTCTAGTGTAAAATGTTAGTGCCATCACAAGTAAGAATTAGATAACCATCTGTGAATCCTTTATAAACTCAGTCATCCTTACTGTTAGCAACAAGCCAAATGTGAAAGTTGACCTGCTGCTGTGCAATTTGAGCATGTTCTGCGCAGAGATCGGCAGGGGCACCAAACCCAAGAGGGGAGGCTGTGCAAGCTGGACTTGTTAGGCCTGGGGAGGAAACAGCTTCAGGGGGACCCAAAACCAACCCCCCAGTAATTACAAGAGGTTTATTAAGAAGACTGATCTGAGATCTTTATTGAGGTGCTCTGTGGAGGAAAAGGGACAATGGACATAAGTTGAAAAAAAACAGATTTTAGATAAAGTAGTTGTCACTATGAAAATAATTAAGGAATGAGCTTCCCAGCTGGAGTGTCCCTGTGATGCTGCTCGCCAGCCGATCCTTCCCATGGCCAGGCAGAAGCCAACCACTGGATGTCAGCCTGCGCCCGCCAAACAGCACTGCTCGTACCCGCAAACAAAGGATCACATCCCACTGCAGCAGGAAGGCTTGCTTAATTACAAGCTTTTTACTTCAGGTAATAACTTCGGAGTATTACACTCCTTCAAAACCAACCTTGCTGAAAAATACACAATAGTTTAGTTTAAAAGCTTCTGAATCTGCACCTAAGGTTGAAAACTTAAGGCTAATTTCAGCGAAATAGATACCATGAGGTCACAAGTTCAGACTGCAGTACAAGGGCACATCAAGAGTCCTCTACAGTCTTGTTTAAATGCAAAACTGAAATACACATCAAGCTGGGTGTGTATTTCCCCTATGCTGGGATAAAGTGAATAGAAACAGACCAGTAGATGTTGTCATATAAATAGCACACCCTGCATGGAAGATATTGTGTGTGTATTACTAAAACAGCAACAGTGAAACTGCTATAATTTCTATAAAGAAACTGCAAGGACAATAATCACTGTAGGGGAAAAAGAAACTAGAAATTCAAAACCATCCTCCACTGCCTCCTAGCATAATATTGATTCTACTCTCCTCCTGAAAGTCAGTTCCTGTTTATTTCAGCCAGGTACACTACAGCATGAACACTTAGAGGTCTGAATGGCAAGCTGTGGTGTTCTGAAACGAGCTTCACCTAAGAATGTGAAATGCAGAAAGCAGATCTGTGTTCAGCGTCAAAACTATTGATCTTTAACTGTCAACTTCACACTAATAGTGCTGCCAACTGCAAGCACTCAAAAGTTTTCTACAGACATTCTGTGTTCCCCTGCCACTTCTGCCTTCCCCACTTCCCCCAGATTTCACCATACAAGGCTGGGATAATTTTGTTTACCTTTGGTGCTAGTACTGTTAAGATTAAGGCTGTCTTGCTTCCCTACATTTGTAAATGGTATAAACTTAAGCTTTTCCTCTAAAAATAAGAGATTCTCAAGTAATAATCAAGCCTCAGCAATGGGAGTTTTAATTAAACATTGTGAAACAACAAAATAATGACAATTGAGGCACATTGTGCTGCTTCTCTAGAGTGAGAAGACCACGTCAGACTGCAATTTCTCCACTCTTCCGAGCACACACATCATCTTTTGCGGTGAATCTACCCAACACACCTTCTCAGTGCAGAATTCACATAGTGAAGAGACTGACCTCAGAGAGACAACAGCCATAGAAATCAGGAATTGTTGCACTCATTGTATCACATCCCTGGTGACTGACAAATGAAGTCACAATTCTCTTTTGGACAACTCAAGAAAGGATCCTGCCAATAAGTCACATGATGAAGCTATAAATTTATCTAGTCTATCACACCAGCAGTCAGGTTATAGCATAGGTCACTAGTGCTTGTGAGATGACGGTTTTACACAATGTGGGCATATGAAACAAGCACCTATGACATTGTGCAGACTAAAGGTGCTATAAAGCTTCATTAGATTGGACACCATCCAACAGCTGCACATTAGAGACTGAATTCAGTCGACTAGTGGCTTTGCCAGTACAATGCTTCTTCACAGCCAGATGCTTTATGAATACCACAAAGTGCACCCTTATCTTACTTTCCTCGGAATTACATTTTCAAGTAGCAAAGACAGACTTTGATGCCTCTTGAAAGCCTGCTGAGTTTTTTTTCAGCACAGAAGAGACAACTGCAGAACAGGGTCTCTGATGGCAGCCAGGGCAAAAGCAAAGAGAAATAAACACATGCTGGCCATTCTGCCACGATGGCCCCAGACTGGCCCCAACTGCCTGAGGAAGTCATAGCAGGCTGTTTTTCACCGATATGCCAAATGCTGCCCATCGTACAAGCACCAAAAGGAAAGTAAACGCGTACCTATGCTCTGTCGTATGCAGCTGCACTGAAAGTATTCTCCTCTTAGTTGTTCTGCTGTCCTGAAATATCCATAGCTCACAGAAGCTGGTTAGAGAGCAAACAGGAGCTGGAACCAGTTATGCCCGCAAGCTTTTTGGATTAATTGCAACGTCAAGGACTACAAACACTGGTCTCACTTTATACCACAAAATGTCCGTTCTTGCCTGGAGCTCTTGCACTGTATGGGAAGAGAATAGGATAGTATCTTTGTGGAGAAATTTATATAACACTTTTTACATTTGCCTCCTATACACCCATGTAGAACTGGGTATGTTAATAACTTTAAGCAATGATGTGATGATTTGAGGCAAAACTTGTATTTTCCAATAGCAAGTGCTAAATATCACAATTTTTATTCAAATCCACAGGACAATTTAATGTATTTTGTGGCTACACATACTATTCTGGTACTCACCGCTCCTAGCGTGTGCCAAGGTGTAGGATGCATTTCCACCAAGTAGCAGGACTATCCAAAATGAATGCATCCAATTGCAGACACCTCATCTTGGAATACTGTACTGAGTAGGAACCACCCAGCTAAAATATTACACTTTGTTAGTTAAAAAGTAACTGTTTGCTCACAGACAACACCGCCAGAGGCCTTTGACAAGTTCCAAGTACTGCTAGTCCTAAAACGTTGTCATTCAAACCCCTTCAAACACAAAACTTCACTTGAAGAACCTGCTATTTGAGGCTGAACTGACAGCGCAGGGGCTTAATACCACCACCTTCAGCCACAGACACTTTTGAGTAACACACCGGGGGGGGGGGGGGAGGTGGGGGTGGGATGCTCAGCCCCACACCTCTCCACACGTCCCCGCGTCCCGAGTGGAGGCAGCAGAGAGCCCAAGGGGCGATAACCAGCCCAGCGGGCACTGACAGCAGCAGAACCACCACCCCCGCGGCCATTTTACCTCAGGAGGCCCTTCCCCTCACAGACGCAGGCGCGGGCAAACGCGCGGTTCCGATTGGCTGCCGCGCTCGGCCCCGCCCTTCTGGAAGGTTCTGCGCCGGCTGAGGCGCCCGGAGCCGCGCTGCCGCAAGGGGGCACTCGGCACCCAGCAGAGCTTGACCATCTTCACTACCAGCACTCCGGGGGGAAACTAGGCGCCGTGGTGCCCCGAAGCCGGGGAGGGAGCCCCTAAGCAGGCACCGTCCTCAGCCTCACCCCGTCCTCCTGCTTCAGCCACAGGTTCAGCTTGAACATGCCCCGTACCAGCACACACGAGGGGTGAGATACCGTGCTGACACATGGCTGAGGCCCATAATTAGTTAATCAGTGATTTCTGAATTGTTGGCACTCTCTTGCAACAAAAGTTATTTATTCCAGCGAGTCACACATGGCTCACCCAAGGAAATTATTTTCAATGTCTAATGTGGTGTGAGGTTATGGCAGGGAAGTGCAAATCAAGATTGCACATCTAATCCCAGACGTGACATTTATACCACACAAGACTTAAAGCAATTCAAAGGCTATTAGCTTTATTACCAAGTAATGAAGTACACACAGGTAAAAAATGTCTAAAAACAAATCTTGCGTGGGACTATTTCCCCATCGCAAATCACTCCCTTTAAATGAAAACTTTATTGATGTGAAGACAGATGACTTGTTTCACAAACGCCCATTACAGACAAGGCTGTGTGTCGAGGGAGGGTGTCCAGGTTTCCTCCTGCCAGCTTTCCCGAGTAGCAGCCAAGAGATTACCTGGCTGCTTCCAGCATTATTCGCAGAAGAAATCGATGTCCTGAAAAAGAGAGAAGGAAAGATGCTTTGGGATTATGAAGGATTAACATTCCTTTATCACCCCCAAAGGTACATAAGTAGATGTAAACACCAAATACGCTATAATATACCCCAAACACATCATAATATACTCTGTAAACAAACTAACTTCACACAATTTTGGAAAAGCAAAAGGTCGTCTTTCAACTCCTTTTGCACAGCTGCAATGATTTGTTCCTGCTATATATATTTAAAGTGAACTAGACAATACCACCTTCTCTCTTTATTTGAAATGCTTCTTTTATCTCTCTTTTTGTTTTTTTCCTGTATTCCCACATCCATATCTGGAGTTATTAGTCATATGTAACCCTTTATCCTTAAACAGCTCCTAATCACTCATGAAAAGATGCCTTAAACAGACTGAGGCTATGCAATACACTTGCTATGGAGAAACGTGACTAGAAAATGAATGCCAGTATTTTTGCTCGAAAACTTCCAGCATGGGCCAGACGTTCACAGCAGATTGCTTTCATCTAACTTCCCACTATTATCTCATACAGCTATGTAGATCTCGATTCTGCTGCAGGGAATTATCACGCTGTGGTGCTCAAACTGTACAATATTTACATTAGCCCAGCGTATTGCATATAGTTGTCCACTGGAAGGAGAAGCCAGGGAGCTGTTTCAGAGCAGGTGCTTGCTGGTAATGAAAGTGCTCTCATCTTAGCCAGCAAATGGCCAATTTTAAGTGATGGAGGGAAGGCAGGCAAGTCCAACACCACTTTGTAGTACACAGTCTATTGTGTGGAGTCTATTGTATTTAGTGTGAATCAGAAGTAGCAGCGCTGGGGGGAAAAAAAAAATCTCCTAAAATGTATTGCTCAAACAGCAACCAACAGGCATGGATTACCCAGTGCTGCACAAAAGGATGCTCAGAGAAGTTCACAGGCAAAAGTGTTTATTAGCAGGGTCTGTAGCTGATGGCATTGTCTCCAAAAGAGAAAGTTACTTTTTGGAAAAAGAACAAAATAAAAAATGAGAAAAAAAAAATAAGAGGAGGCTCAGAGACACAGAGGCCCCCAGACTAATGTCCTCTTTCAGCCTTCTCTCCAGTGCAGCATGTGCCCCCCCGCTAATACTTTTGCCCATCAGGTTCCTCTGAGCAATGCCATTTGTGTGTGCCACCCAGTGCTTCCATCAGTCCTGCATGCTGATTAATTGTTAACCTTGGGGCATCGGCACGACGCCTCATATAAATGAAACACCACAGCTCAGGGGTAGGTGGAGAAGGCTGGTTCTCACACCCTTCCCAAGAGAATTCTGTCAGTGTGCAACACTGGCTCTGTATTAAAAAAAGCATCTTTAAGGGACATTGCTGGAGCAAACAAGCAGGCCCATCCACAGATGGGTCCAGATGTGCTGCAGTTTTAAATAGGAACTTACAGTCATATCCTTAAGGTCACATTTGCAACATACAGCTGAGAGCAGCACAACAAGGAAAAGAACATACTTGTATCACCCTTCATTTTTGTTATGAGAATGTGAAACAAGGATAAAAAAACCCTGTGAAAGTCTACGTTGCTAGTTTTGCCAAAGAAAATTACCTTCCAATTAAAGTTCTGCATTGCAGCCTGGCAACAGCCCATTCTGGGCCCCGAGTCAGCCTACAGGCTACAACATTGCTTTAACCTACCTCTGCTTCCAGTTCAGCTTGCCATGCAGCAGAATGGCTGTCATATTGTTGAGAAAGAGCTTAGAAACATATTACCAATTCTTTCATGTTCTGTGATTAATTAATTGCTGCAATGCCTCTAGGCCAAATTCAGAATAACTGAATATAGTGTCAGGAAAAGCATTTCCTCAAATAAAGCTTGTCTGACAATGCAAATCCTAGCGATTATTAACATGAAACAAAATTCTTTCTTTCACTTGCTTCCTCTATGTTAATGAAACCCTTCTAATAATCTGGACCTAGGATTAAAAACTCTATATAGAATTTCAAGATCAACACACTAATTGTATTTTGCCATACGCTTCAAAATGGCATATAGCTAAATATTCAACATTGATGAAGGTAGTTATTGGAAACATAGGACTCAAGTTAAGCACAGAAATAAGCTACCAGTAAGCGTTAATTGTAAACTAAACCATACCAGCCTCTGAGAAAGGACCCCCCTTTTGCACTGCTCTGTGAAGTGTTTCAGATCTTCAGTTAAATTAAGAGTTGTCTGGTGTATGAGACACTACTGTACTTCGTTGGGGACAATTACTCTTTCAGAAATACAACCTGCTCACTCACAGAACACTAGCATGTTTCCCATTCACATTTTAATTCAGCTTTTTGATAGCCGTACCAATACCTTTGAAAGAGTGCTTGCTTTCTCATAAAGGACTGTAAATCAGAAGTTCTCTATGACAGTGTCAATCTATAAACACAATTAAGAGAAAGTGTGTTTATGTGCGTTGCTGAAGTTCGCACCACAATATCCAGACTCTAAAAAAGAAAGCTTCTTGCAATGTACTGCAAATGGTTTGGATAAAACTTCTTGAAGGAATACTATTCAAATACAATAGGAACTCTGGTAAGATCAAGCCCTTAATGCAGTATTCGCAATGCTTGCAATGTCAGAGCTTACGTTAGGGATTTTATTGAGGCTATTTGCCTGTATAAAGGCCCAAAGATTGGATCCCTAAGCACCTGTGATATGCTACAATCAACTGCCACTATTATGATTTGTTTTTACAGCAAATTAGCATTACGCAGCCAAGTATAATTATGTAGCCAGCTGGGCTTTTGCAAATTCCTTACCGTTGTAGGAACAGTCTTATTTGCTTCTTGATAGACGTGTTGTTCTGAGACTAAACTGCTAGGGAAATAACCAACTGTCCCCATATGGTCTTCATACTGCTCTCCATAAACCTTCAAGCAAGGAGATGTATAATTAGGTCCCTGAAAACAGTTCTCATCTGGTTGGAGCTAGTTTGTAATTTAGTCAAAAGCAGTGATTAATAGTGTTTTTTACCCTGGTGTTAGATTTCCTAGTTTCCAATTAGCTGGCACATGAAACGAACCATTAGCACAAGTTCTGATCCAGGCATACATTTTTGGAGTAAATTAATACTGCCTATAGTTTATTTGGAAATCTTTTATAAATACAGCTAATGTTTATCTTTGCTTCCCTTAATTTTAAGGGGTTTATGACAAACTGTGGTAAAAGCTTTTTCCTCCAGTTTCAGCAAACAGGCACAGAAAAAACTGTCAAGCCCTTCCATTAATAATTACCATATAGTTATTCCATTACAGAAAAAAAGCTTAAAACCCTCAAGACTCCTAAATCAGTTTAAGTTTAAACATTCACTTTGAAAACTAAGTAGCTTCTTTAAAACCCACAATAGCTCAGCATTAGCATCCATTTCTTGACAGAAATGTGTGTTAATCTACTTCTGGTTTTCTCATATACACAAGAATCTCCTCTTACACTTCCAGCCCAGAATTCTCCAGAGTCTTTTTCTTTCACTAGTTTTGAGTAAACATAAATCAACTGCCCTTTTTTAATATTAATGAATCTGCAGTCTGGAGCGTTGTAATCCTCTTCTGCTCTGGCAAGGGAAATGGTGTCTAGAAAAAAAAAACAAAACAAAACAATAAAAATACATGAATGAGGTAGACAAACTCATATTTCTCTCTGCCAAAGGATATATGAATTTATGTGTGCACACATGTAAAACTGTATCTACAGAGAAAGTAGGTTATCCTGAAATAAATAAGAGTTTTCAAGAGTTTGTTCTGCTCATTTTTATATTCTCCAGTAAGCAAAGTTAACAGCTTAAGAATGTTCGCGGTGGAAGTTACAATCCTCTCTGCACCTACTTTTCATTGGAATGAAAAATGTCCATTACAAAAACTTTTTTTGCAGTAAAACTGCACGTGACATTCCACACGAACTCTACCAGTCTGCTTTTAAAATTGACAAACCAATGCAAATATAACTGAGCTAAATAAGCAGAGTAGTTTTCCCTCACACTACAGCATCCAAACACCGCAGTCACTCTTAAGACCACATTCTCAAAATTAGAATTACTTACAGACACAGTTGTCATCAGCACACAGCTTCTTGCTAGCAAGCTTGTCCATGAAAATTCCAGTTACAAGAGGACACATTAATCCGACACACAAAACAACCAAATAAGCAGGTTGTGTCATTTTTTTTGCTTTGCTGCAGTGATTGCTGAATGTGTCGGGTCCAGCGATCCCCATCCTTTATGGAAGAGGCAGACACCTGGACAAACATGCCGGGCCAATGGGAAATAGTCAGGGCGACATTCCACCCCACCAGAGGAGCTGCGGGCGGAAGACCTCAGGGTTCGCTCACGAAACTCAATCCCTTCCCAAAGCTGTTCTGCATTAACATTTCAGTCAGTAACTGTATTATTTAAATGTTCTAAGCCTTCCTGTAGTTGTCCATAATCTTAATCTTACATCAAGAAAAGTTCAAGAATGAAAATTAAGTCAGACCCTGGTAAGCAGCAAAGGAAATTACATCCTTCCAAATCCTCGAGTTCTTTATTTTAACAAATGCTGACTGACAAGTGTAATCTTGGACCGTCAGCCCTCTGTGGCAGAGATTCTCCTGTTATGGTCTACAGAAAGGACCTACTAGGACCCTAACACATGGATGCCAATGTAAACAAACCATTAGGGAGTTGAAACCCAGTAAAAAGGTTTTGCAAGTCAGCAATTTAAATTTGAAGTCTAAAAGGTTCAAGCACTGCACAGCCATATAGACAAGATCCCTTCCACAGGGAGATGCTGTGGAGAGCAAAACACACAGGTTACACTAGGACAGTGACCACTTTTATTGACATAGCTGAGTTCAGCTGAGTTTGCAGATGCAAGACACTGAGCAACATACAGTGCCACAGGCTGAATTAAATGTTCCTCTTTAAAACTTGGAGAGAACATCTAGAATTCATCTAACTTCCCCAAATCTTGTCCTAGCATACATGAGGCAAGACTCACAGGAAGTATTTTAATTAAAATAGGTGCACAGACATGCACAAAAGGAACAGCCACTGGAGTTACCGCACTGTAAGCAATATGCATCCCAGCTGTCAGGCTGCAGAAGGCTGCTCTGGATCAGCCCTTAAAAATGACCAAGTGCAGGTTTGGGAATTCCCAAAATGTCACTCCAGATAACCTACCTGATTCATGAGAAGGCCTGAAGAGCTGCTGGCTGCACCAACTTTCAGTCCACAAGCAGAACAGAGGAAGCTGTCAACCGTCATAAAAAATCCCATGCTCTATTTTAAAGAAAGAGCATCTTGCAATTTCTAGCATCACCCTCCTGTAACAACTGACTTCACTGTATTCTCCTCTCCTCTTCCAGCCCATTATTCATTCCTCCAGCCTCCCATATGAAGTGTCTAACTTCTTTCATACACAGCTCTATGCAAACCCTTCAAGTGAAGGTGAAGAGCTGTGGTATGCAATGGTATCATGTACACAGACTACTGGGATGCAAAGACAGCATATCTAATACCTATTATTAGGTATTGTGACTGCAGAAGAAAAAGCATAAGGTTCATGAGAAAATAATATAGTCACTTTTGCTCCCTTACGGGCACATTGAAATGGTTCTCACTTGCAAGTATATTCATGAAATCACAGGAAAAAAAAACACTAAAAAGAACAAAAAAATACGTGTATGGAGGTATGACAGTAGTCGAGATGGCACTAAAACGGGAATAATCTTGCAATGTACTCTGGGAGAAGAAGATAAAAGATTTTTTAGTTCTTGTGCAAAAGAAGTGGTTTACATAGCTAGTTTTATGCATAACTTTTTCTCAGAAATTGAGTGGACGTGCCAAAACTACTAAGCATACCAAGATTTTATACAAAACAATTATGCTTCCCTGAAGGTGCAGCACTTTGTCCAAAGGGCAGGTTTAAGTCAGATCTCAAGTGTTTCAGAACACAAGCTGGGGGAATCATGCTCTGCAGCTACAGCCGAGCCCACACAACACAGGATGGGCTGCACCAAGCCACAGCCACTACTGAAAGGCTACAGCTTCCAGCATCCCACCCCCATTGACCAAATTACTCTGGAAACAAAAAGCCTCAACACTTGCAATGTAGCCAGTCTGCAAAACATCTTCCTTGTAACACCAGCTACTCTAATACTTGCCTGATCTACTTCTAAAGGAAACCATGCTAACTCTGTCCCATTACTTCTTCGTCTGAAAGGGTCGTTAGTGGCCTCACAGAGAAAGTGGCCTCACAGAGAAAGTGTCCAAGTGAGGAATGGTGCAACATGAGCATGCGGTGCGACCGCTTCCTCTCAAACAAGATTCTGCAAGAGTCTGAATGCAATCCTAGGCAACACCATCGAACAGATACTGTGAGATTCACAATATAGTAATATTTTAAGTAAATTTCGTTATTCTCTTAACCTAAAATATCATTCTAGGTCTTCCATCACTGGAACAAAACACTTCAGCTTTTGAAGTGATTGTTGCACCCAAATATTTAGAACAGTTGCAACTCACAGAATTACCTTCATGTACTTCAGTGTATTTCATGTCACACAAGACCTGTAAAGCTTTATGACAAATCAAAAAAAATAAAACACCAAAAACAAAATAAAGAAAAAAAACTACACAAAAAACCCCACAAGCAAAAATCAAACAACCACAACCAAACCAACAACAAATCATATCCAGAAGCACTAGGACATGTATTTTAGAAAATCTGGCCTAAAACCAGATCATCGGGCTCATCTACGCTGTCTTTGTAAAGGGCCAGAAAGCTCTTCCTAAACCATGTATTAAAATCATTGGTAATAGGGCTGGAAAGAGCAGAAGACAAAAGATAAACTTTTATGTTTCTTCTGTGGACCTGCTTCTGCTACCAGCCACCATTATATGAAGACAAAACCAAGTTGAACAATAGTGCTGTCAAACTCTCATCAATTTCTACCCACATCTGGAAAAAACACTACTGATGATAAGCCATTTTTCTTAAGTGACAAAATTATTTTTGCTGAAAAGTGACTGTCCCTTTGATAATGAAGCTGAAGATTGAGTGTTGTCTTTATTCTAAATATGATAACATTTAGCATCCCTGCTCAAGCTTTTTGCTCTGGAAAAACAACTAATTTTCTAGTACTCACTTCTAAGAAATGAAAGACACCTAAAATGTAGTTAAACTAATATAGTGGATAAGGCCTGCAAGCCTAACAGGTCAAGTAAGAGAGATTCAAAGAAAAACATGGCTTGAAAACACCATAAACCAAATTTATTTTATAAAAATTAGTATTTCAACACAAAAAATTACTATCCAGTAGATCTGTGGAAATCCTACTTCTGTCCCAGCCATACTGGCAATCTTACACAAGTCTTAAGTTTTCTGCAGAGAACAGCAAACACAGTAGCTGATCAAAGTATCATCCATCGTATTAGAAAAAAACAACCCCTATCCACAGAAGTCCTTTATAGGAGCATATGGTTATTTCTTCGCGTAAGTGATTTTCATTGCATGAGACGGAGTAATCTTGAATCCTTGGAGGGCATCTCGAGCAGCTCCTGCTTGATTCTCATTTTCAAACTCCACAAATGCAATATCATGGCGCCCAGGCACTAAGCGCACTTCTTTGAATCCAGGAAACCTTTAAAATAAAGTGAAAGAGTCAGATAGTACTTCCTAGTTTGATAATACATCTCTCTTCAGTAGCCATAAGACCTTATCATAAGCATCTACTAGTATAGTAGTTACTACTAATGAAAGATTTAAATTGAAGGGTTTTAGATGTCCAGTCCTGAGAACCATGCCTCAATTAGGGATCATGACATAGAAGCAATTTAATCAGTCTTGCGCACATATAGAAGCAACTAAAGCTAGTTTAAAAACTGCTCCTGCTGTCGTAAAGTCTTTAATATTACAGTCACCAGCTTTAATCTGGTGCAGATTGATAGCACATAACTTAAATAATCAAACCAGCTATGAATAAAATATTATTTGCTTTCTGCACCAAGTCATGAGAACTGACATCTGCAATCTTGGCAGTAAGACAACTGAAATACCTTCAGAAGAAACTCTCATTTCTAAAAAGTCAGCTTGCCAAGAAAGAAAAAGCATACAGGTCACAGAAGAATTCAAAGGAGAAGTCCTTTCTATTCAAAACTTACTGATTGAATAACATGGACAGCATCATCTCATTTGTTTCCTCAGGCAAGTTATTAAGGAAAAGGATATAGTTTGGTGGGTTATCAGGCACCTGCAACAACAGAAGATCAAAGCTCAGAAGATTATACGCAGCTATCTGTTCCTCTGCATCTGCCTGCATGATTATTTGAACCAAGACTCATGTATCCTTAGCTTTGTTTGCAACACTGCTAGCTGGACTTCAGTGCACCCTCATGCAATATGCACACATAGCCCCTTGATTCTTTTACAATGATGCATTGATTTTCACCAAAAATAAATAAATAAATATCACAGTAACGTATTGTCTTAGGTGTCATTTAAACTGGACATCTCAGCAGTTGATGCTGCAGTATTCTTGGTAGTGCTGCCCAAGACACACACATGCCAGCAGAAGAACCTAGGAAAGCCTTGCACCCTTCTAGAAGAGCAGCTGGAGGCCAAGATAAATACCCTGTGCATCTGGAGTAGTACCACAACACTGAATATCTTTGGGCAACTGAAACCCATAAAACACACACGGTTTTATTACAGTGTTCTACTCAAATGTATTAATCAGAAATTCCACTAGATTTTAAACTTTAGAGTCTTTATCTAACAGATTTGTCTGCTAATATGAATTTGCAGCAACCTGCAAAGCTGAGCAGTCGGTTTGCTGACAATGGACTGAAAGGCTGGAACCTTCCTAAGTCATCAAGGAAATTACAAAAATAAACAGAAACTGGACACTACTTCAAATGTCCTAATAACGGTGCCAAGTAAGTTACTGCTTCAGCAGAACAATTTCCTTGAGCTGATGGAAATATTCCAGGCAGTGCCATGAGAAAATAAACTTCCAAAGTTCAAACAAATATCTAAATACTCTGTGTTGTGCTTCGATGCAAACTGACATACACATATTGTGCTGTGTTACAAATGGCAGCTGAAAGAAAATGCAGACTGGGAGCAAGACATTTTCCCTATGGATTACATATGCTATTTCCAATGATAGTACTCAAGAAAGAAATACAGGGCAGGCAAAGAGATTCTTCTGCATTATTTGCCCTCCTGCAAATTCTGGCTCTTTAATACTGCATTTCCACACAGTCCTCTGGAAAATAAGACAATTATGGGGAAAAAAGTGAGCAGAGGAACCCAAAACTCCTGAAAGGAAGCTTTAAGGCAGATATTCCAGCACCCTATGTACATTTCCTTCTCCACTTCCACTACTAGAACAAAGCAAGTTAAAAGGAATCTGTTAACAATGAAAAATTAAAAATCCTTCAACCAATACTAAACATAGTCCAAATTTAAGAATTAAGTGGGATTTGTTAGTAGTGCAGTTTTCTGTATAATTCTGAGAAACTTCAGATTTTCATTTCATGCCAACCAGATATAAGAGAAGTGGGACTTCTTTTATATGTTTACTATAATTTCACTGTTAGACAAATGTCCCATAAAACAAAAAGGAAGTTGTAAAGTATGCCCTCGAGTGTCCATGTGTAACAAACTATTATTCCTGGAGAATCATTTTAAACATCGGTGCTTTTAGTCACAAAAAAAAAGCATTACCTGTTGATTCTGTGCTGCAGTCCCTGGGGCACTGGCTGAATTTGGTGTTGCTCCCTATCAAATAAGTACAAAGTAGTTTTATAGAGGTGTTCTGTCAGAAATACATAAACACGTATCACCATGTTTCTATACAACTCAAGAAGTATGCTAAAGTTTTTTTAAGCTACAATCAGACAAACATTTGTTGCTTATAAGATACCTCCCAAAGGGAAACATAAAGCACATGAATTTTGCTGAACTCCAAAACCAGGCAAAGATAATACATTAGTAGTATCTGATCTCACTAATGGTCAAGTCAGCAGATCCAACAAATCACTATTTCTCCACATTATAGAATTTGGTTTAATAGACAGGAAGGAAGCAGGTCTGAAAATGAAGGCCTTAGACAGGACACACATAATAGCAGAAAAAAAGCCACTGCCATTATAGCTAGTAGCAATTATTTCTTCCTAAGAGGTTTGTATATAGTGATTGATTTTCCAACTCCTTTTCATCCACCTGTGAAAGAATTATCTTGTTCCCATGTACCACTCTTCAGTGCTTAGAGCAAATAGGGCATTAAAACGCTGAAGGGAAAAACTGTTTGAGCACTGAAAGCTGGTAAAGCACACATGCTTCCATTTTTTCCTTTTTAAAAAGAGGTTAGTTTCTGCTTTGATTTATTGTATCTTTGCCCTACATCTTATTTTCATCTGGTAATAGGAAAGGAGGGAAAAAAAACTGAAGGAACAGCAAGGACTATGTAACCATCCCCCTCTTTCAACTTACAGTGAGTGCTCAAGAGCACTAGATATAGACTACAGTTTAAGGAATTGAGAAGTTGCAAAATACAACACTTGATTCTTTAAAAAATTATTTAAAATAGCTTTTGTGTAAACAGAGAAGCAACTTACCTGGATAACCTTTTTATTTGCCGCATTTGCTGACTGCTCCAGAGACTTGGCCTTCTTCTTTTCCTTCCTTTTTTCCTTATCGGCAAAAGTACCACGCATTTTAGAGATTATGTCAGAGTCTGTTTTTGCATACTGAATACGCTTTTTAAAAGGAAAAAAGAAAATTTGCGGTAATAATACTGAACATTTTGCACCACCTTCCTTAACTTTACATTTACACATTGTTTTGCAGAAACTTCTTGTATTAATAATATTGCTATAAACTGTAGTTATAGTTACAGCATATCTATTCCTCGTAATTCTGAACACAACTATGGAACTCTAAAAAGCCCTAAGATGGAAATTAGTAATTTTAATTCACTAACATTGGAGCTCTGTTGACCCAACAGCACCTTTGTAACATCTGTCATTGTAAAAGATGTACAAAGCTACAAAATGACATTTGACAAAATTGGCACTAGCTTCTGTTAGAAAACCTGAGAGGGTTTTTTAACCCCATTTTAAGGAGAGTTTAAAATTTTAGTGATTTCCGAGATCTCTGCAGAAAACAGAGTTCAGCAAAACTCAGACTTCTTCAAAAGAAAGGAAGATACCTGCCTTAGCCCCAACTGGATTGCGTAAATCATGTCAGCAGCAGAACTAAGACGACAGAACTAAGCTGGCACAATTCCTTGTTAAGGATTTCATTAGAGAATCTGAAAGTGTTAATGAAAAAAGTTTGTGGCTCAGCAACACAAGAACAGTCTGTGCTCTCCTGAATGCTAAAAGCCAGTGTTAATCCATCATTGAAGTCAAGCAGCCCATTTGCATGTATCATTACACCTCACAAATAGTTGCAGAATCAAGAGACACGTAATTATTCAAGCAGGCAACAACGTGTCAATTGTTGTGCTATTCCACACATTATCAAGTACATTATTAAATGATGTTCTATCAACCAGCAGTATATTTGCTCCACTGAAGGTACACTAAAATTCAGTTATTTGGTTTGGTGATCTGATGCATGCACAAAACAGAACTAGCCATTGATTCAAAAAATAAATCACTGGTCACATCTGTTGATTTCTGCCATGGGAAGCAACAGAGATCTTCACCATACTCACTGTTACCTCACAAAGGAAGCATCATATTCCAGCTGTTTATCATTAACATAATAGTAATTAAGGCTACTCTAGATAAATTAACTGAAAGCAACTAATTTCAATAATATTACAGAATGAATTTAATCAGTTCAATAGAAGATATGATGACGAAAATGAGAGTATTTAAGATCTTAAAAACTATAGTCCAGCATACAAAAACATAAAGCAATCACTTAGAAAATCTAAATGAAAAGTTCAAACTCCATGTGTGTTTTAACTACAGTCTCTCCAGCATCCCTCTAGCTTGCATAAATACATATATTTATCAATACGTGATACGACCAAATAACAGTACAAGTACACAATACACTGTATTGTACCATGGCAATATTTTTTTGCTTTAAAAAGAGAACAGAATAACTTACCATTGGTTTCCCATAAAATGGAAAGCCTTGTAATTGTCTCAAAGCATTGGTAGATGAACCAAGTTCTTTAAATATAACAAAGGCCTGTCCTCTCATCTTCATAGTCTTTAAAGCCACAATGTCAACCACATGACCAAACTGTGAGAATAACGCATACAGGGACCTCTTCAGTTCTGTTGACAATATGAAAAAATAGATTACAACAGGTTACAGGCAAATGTCCACTTTCATGGAGTTTGCTGCTCTCCAGGGACAATGTTTTTTGCCAGCTTTAGCTCTCACAGTGTGACGTTACATGAGTTTAGTCAAAACTCGTATGCACGTGTACGAGTTTATTTGCCCAGTTTTTCTAAGTCTGTGTATAACACTCGGTTTCACAACTTGAGTATTCAGGTAGTGGAAACAGTTGTACCATCATCCATTCTAAGAGGGTAACAATTACACATGGGTATGTATACACATTTCTTCAAATGCATATATATGCAGACACACGCACACTCAAGTATGATGTATGACAGCCAAAGACTGACCAGAAAATCCCCATTTTAACATGCAATAGTAGAGAGGTATGACTTAAAGCAAGAACATGGCAAAATAGTAACTACTGAAAGGCTAATTAAATGTCAACATTTTGTTTGTAACTTTTATCAATTCTGTCACACACTATGTTTTTTTTATATTCTGGATCTGATTATGTTTTTGTATGATCACACTGTACCTTACAACTGCAGTGGATTTGTTTTCATTATTTAAAAACACCTGACTACAAGCCAACCTAAACCTGAATTTTATCCAACCAAGCTAAATAAACCCTCTCTATTGTGTAATCATTCTACCTCACAAATCGTAAGAGCACTGCCTCTTGTTTCTCACTCAGACTCGGTGATACCAGCCCACTGTCATTTTCTCCAGCTGTGCTTGAGCAGGCACAGTGCTATATATTTTTTTAAAGTTTTAACAAAACACTTTCCTTAAAAATAACTTTAAAATCTGTATTTTTTAAAAATCTCATTTGTGGACTTCACAGGTAATTTGAAATTCTACATTTAAAAATTATACCCACACAATTTCATAACGGAGACTTACTAGCTTATAGTGCACTTAACAAGCTATAAACAAAGCCCCACGTTAAATTTATTCAGTAGAACCATCTTGATAAGTTAATAAATAATTCCTCAGCAAAGCTGTTCCCACTTTCAGATCTCTCTCTGAAGCACCCTGAAGAAACATTCAATTAGTACTAGTCAGATCCAGTCACTCGATTCACAAACAATAACAAATAAATTACAATGATTACTTCAGAATACAAGCAAAGCATGAGTTTTAAGTGGATGGTTTCATGCAGACATTGAATACACAGCAGATAAGGGCAAGAGATTTTGTTTTCGGCACACTTTGAGGATCTATAATTCCCAACACAAAGTCATCTATCTCTAGTGAGAGCTGTTGTAACTGCAAGGCAGCATCTAACAGGATGATGCAAAGCAGGCTGGCTTGTGTCACACTCACAACTTTTGCACGGTGCTAAAACAAATGAGAAGCGTACAAGTGCCCCCACGTTTTAGTGAGAAGGGACAGCTGGCCACTGAAATCTATACCAACATGCCTGTTAGCATCCATTGGATATCCTCCTTACTCCTATCGTTACAGTTATTCACTCATGAGCAAGTCTAAGCTATGCAGTCAGCTACAGAACCACAGGAGAGAGGCAATAAGAAGCTTCCTTAGACACAAAAGCCCTGCTTTACAAAAAGACATTGTGCTACTCTTGCTGATTTTAATTGCTGCAATTCAGAGAATTTAAAGATAGAACGGAATTATGAGTTCATCTTGTGTGTTCCATAATTTATCCTAAAGAACTAAAACCAACAGTTTACATAATAAGGCTATAACTTATGATATGTCTGTAACACATATATTACTATTCAGCCATAGTTTAAAGATTTCAAGTGATAGACATGTGTCATAATTATAAGTAAGCTGTGATAAAAGTTAATTATAAATTAGTATGACACAAAACATTGTTGGTTATGTTTGCGAGACAGCCTGGAGAAGAGAAGGATCCAAGAAAACCTTATTGTGGCCTTCCAGTGCTTAAAAGGGGTCTGTAAGAAAAATGGGGACAGACTTTTTAGCAAGGCCTGTTAAAATAGGCCAAGGGGTGATGATTGTAAACTAAAATAGAGGAGATTCAGGCCAAACATGAGGAAAAATTTATTTACACTGAGGATGGTAAAACCCAGCTTGCCCAGAGAGGTGGTGGATGCCCCATCCCTGGAGACATCCCAGGCCAGGCTGGACGGGGCTCTGAGCAACCTGATCTGGTGAAGATGTTCCTGCTCATGGCAGGGGTGGCACTGGATGGGCTTTGAAGGTCCCTTCCAACTCAAACTATTTTGTGATTCATGACAAGCAGCCGGTTGCTGAGCTGGGTGCACGGTCCCCTCGTCTGGCACCTCAGAGCAGTCCCGGGGACCCCTCACACCCCGACACTGCCAAACACCCAGCCCTATGGGAGAGCCCATGCCCAGGCGTGGAGCCAGCCCGGTGTGACACCATCCGTCCTTCTCACGGCGAGTCACAGGCACCGGTACCTTCTTTCTTAATCTTGTCGTTGATGTTGTTGATGTAGATGGTGTGGTTCGGCCTGATGTCCATCCTCGGCGGCGGCTGCAGGCCTGCCTGCGGGCAGAGAACACGTGGGAGCTGTTAGCAGCGCTCAAGGCGCGGCCAGAGCCCCACCGGACAGCTCCTACCGCCGGCAACACCCCAACCCCCGGCAACACCATCCATCCTGGGCCCCAGCCCCACACTACCCGCCTCACCTCACCTCAGCTCAGCTCCTCCCGCCGTGATGGCGGCCGCCCCTTCCCGCCCTGCCCCGCGCGCGCGAGGACGCAGCGCAAGCAGCAGAGCCGCTCCCGCAGCAATCGATATGCCGAGCGCCGGCGCATCGATGCGGCGCGGCGCATGCGCAGAGCCGGCTGCCGCCCGGCGCGGGGTTTGCTCTGCGGGCGCCATGTTGGTTCGGGCCGCTCAGGCCCTGGCGCGGCTGTTGGCTCAAATAAATGGTTCTTTTCCCTGCGTGCTCCCAACCGGCCGAATTTACACACAGAGGCGAGATATCGCTTATTGCAGAGTTGCACAGGTCTGGATGCTGGAATAAAGCCAGCACGCCAGGAAGAAAACCAACAGCCACTGTGTACAGAATCTTACCACACTCAGGGCAGTCCCGAAGACCCAGCGGGTTACACATTTGCATACTGGTTACATCATAATTTTAGCGTATGAGCAATGTTCAGGTAGAGGACACTGCATCCAAGAGTCTCAACATCTTAAGGCTCAACTAATTGTGCAGGTTTCAAAGTGTCCAAAGCTGCAAGGTCAGCATGATGTATAGTTTCTGATGAGCTGTTCTGCAAGTCACTCACTTTTGTTAGAGGACAGACTGACCTAAAACTGAAAGGATTTATGTAACTTCTTCCCCCCAAAATAAGACCTACCCTGAAAATATGCCCTAGCATGATTTTTCAGTATTTTTGAGGATGCTTGAAATATAAGCCTTACTCCAAAAATAAGCCCTAGTTACAGATCATTTAAAAAGTCAATTTAAATTGTGTCCAGGCAGCTATACGTGTAAAAAAGTACTGGAAAAAAGTACATGTAAAAAAGTTTTGGAGCAAAAATTAACATGAGACCCTGTCTTATTTTTGGAGAAACAGGGTATCTTTAGGTTAGCAATTGCCAACAGGATTCATTCTTTGAAGTGGTAATGACTACACGCTCTGGGCAGCAAGATAAAAGGGGAAATGGGTTATGAAGCCATTCTGCAAGCATCTAGATTTCAATACCATGGGGTAGCAAACTATATTGGTTATTTGTCCCAGAGGCCCAGCAGCCTGCAGTGCAGTACGGTGAACCCTGCAGAAACGCCTTGGGGCTCGGTCCGTCTTTCCATCAGCCCTGAGGTGGAAGGGGGTCATAGCTGGGCAGAGAGGCTTGACAGTGATTGAAATGAGGATTTCCAGCCCCAGGCTTAAGCTCTGCTTGGTGCCAGGACAGTGATAAGCAGTTAGTTGCGATTTTTGTCTCTTCACATTTAACACTTGACACAGCATTGTGGAGATTGAAGATCAGAGGGCTGGAACAGCTCTGCTGGGAGGACAGGCTGAGAGAGCTGGGGTTGTTCAGCCTGGAGAAGGCTCCATGGGGACCTTATTGCACCTTTCAGTGCTTAAAAGCGGCCTGTAAGAAAGATGGGGACAGACTTTTTAACAGGGCCTGTTACAATAGGACAAGAGGTGATGGTTTTAAACTAAAGGAGAGGAGATTCAGGCTAGACAGGAAGAAGAAATTTTTCACACTGGGGGTGGTAAAACCCTGGCCCAGGTTGCCCGGAGAGGTGGTGGATGCCCCATCCCTGGAGACATCCCAGGCCAGGCTGGATGGGGCTCTGAGCAACCTGATCTGGTGAAGATGTCCCTGCTCATGGCAGGGGTGGCACTGGATGGGCTTTGAAGGTCCCTTCCAACCCAAACCATTCTATGGTTCTTTAAGAGAAGAAGTAACTCAAAAATGCCTGTAGACAGTCATTAGCTAACTTTTTTTTTTTTTCTTTTTTAGTTTTGATATGAAAAAAGGCAATGTATTTGAGCATGTAATTTCTTGAAGGTACTTTGAAAATCCGAGGGGTAGGGGTTGCTCAGGATAAATAAACAAAGTAGAGATTGAGGCTGCAGCCTTTGAATTTTTGAAATAATTTTGCAGGCTGCATACCTTCATTTCTATGAATAATTATGCAGGCCTTTACAGAAACAATTTTAAGTTGCAAAGGTTTGACCTGGTTACATATTAAAAAGAAGTTCTTGGGGCAGGGGGGAATATAATCAATAAGATAGCTCTCAGTTAAACTATAAATTATGTTTGGACAGGCCATCCCTTTGTGAAGAGGCAGGAATGTTAGGTAGAGAGTTCTTGGTTCAGTTACATTTCAGACAAAAAAACCCATTACTTCCAGATTCTAAAGTTCACTTGAGTAAAATGAAACATGGTATTTAGGAAGCCTGTAAAGAACAATGTGGATCACATTGAGTTGGATATAAAAGCAAATTAAAAAAAAAGCACCATTGATTGAGATGTTACCTAGTGGTTGAAGAGAATAGTGTCTGCTTCAGTTGTTTATAGCATTGCATTGTATGGGAAATAGTGTGCTGGTACAGTGCCATATGCAATGCATACATGCTACCAATTCAATACATGATATGTACAGCTTGGTCAAGTTTTCACATCCTATTTATTTTTCTTGTTTCTTTTGTTTATTGTCTTAGAAGTAGTTGTTAAGCCAAAGCATAACTTTGAAATCCAAGTATACACTAAACCGTGATATTTCAAAAAAGGCTGACTGCTATTTTATGCGTTCATCACCAGTAGAGTCCACGTAACTTTATAATGCAGTAACAATGTTCAAAACTACTTCTTATTTAGTCAACATAGCTAAGGGAATTTGTCTTGTGGAATCAAAGATACTGACATATTATAAATGATTTTTGAAATAAATTCCTTAAACGGTTCATAGAGAAGACACTCTAAAGAAAACAAACACATGAAAAAACTCAATCTGACACAAAGTAAGGATGAATTCATGGCTTCTATAATTCTTCCAGCGCATCGTGCCACACTAGTGCTTGCTCAAAGTCATTTTAAGCACAGCTGATTTATTCTTGCAGAATTTGAATGCAATAAAGCAGAAAAGCTGTGTCTGTCTTGCTCCTCAGGTGGGATTTCACAGTCTGCCTGCCGGTTCGATAGAAGTGACATTCATTCCTCAGGCTGGCTTCCCCTCCTTCTCCCCAAGGTTTATTTGGATTACTTTTGTTTTCTTAATCCCCAAACAGAGAGCTACAGTGCTCTCATACTCAATACAACAGTCATTTGTTTAGAAGTCCGTGAAAGCTTGAAGTATTGTAAAAAATATTTCAAGTTTCTCAGCAAAAATGCCTGTAGCAACTTAGTAAGCCGTTATAATTCATCACCAACAGGGTTCCAGTTCCAACAGGTAGCTGCTTCCTCAGAGACTGTCGAACAGTGTTGGAGAAGCAAAGCAGAGAGCAGAGGGTTCTTGAAAATATCTTTGTAGCTACTGCTCTTCCCCCTTCCTGCCCTTTGCTCAAGGTCAAGGTCACCTAGCGTTTCATTATTGCTGTTGTTTGTTACGAAACCTGTAACAAAAATATTTTTGTTTATTTTTTTTTTCTTTGCCTTCCTTTTCTAAATTCAGTGCAATTCTCTGAACTAAAGCAGAACAAGAGCCAAGAGCTGCACATAGTGTAAGCTGCACATCATCATCCGATCCTCACAGCTTTGATTTGGTCCAGATACACATAACGAAGCTTCACACTTTTCACAGTTGTTACCTTCCTGTATGAAGACTGTGGAATAAGTCACTCTAATTTATCAGTATGGAAATACTTTCATCTCACCTATGTGTGTGTTATCATGCTAGAAAGACACATGTGTGAATGCTTTGTGATACGGCTGGATTCGTCTATGCTACTTTGTTTGTAGCCTTTGACCGATGTGTTCTGCTGCATCAAGAAGTATGATAACACAACACACCACTCACCATCGGAATATGGACAGGGGCAGTGAACAGAATTATGGGAAATCAGGAAATTCCCTCGCAAGTGCAAACAGTGGTGCTGTGGGCACTTACAAAGTCGATATACATGACACCTCACATTTAAGACAGAAAAGGTTCTTTGAAGGGTGAACAACTTAGGGATCTATATTCAATTGGAAGGTGTAGAATAGAAAGAATTGGGTCCTATAAATCAGTGGTTGCTGGGCAGCTTTCCTGACTGACATCCCCCAGTGTGAACTGCCAGGAGCTGAGGAGGCCGCAGTGATTTACAGATTATTGTTCGCAGGCTGAGGATACCTGATCTCCGCAAACTAACAAAGCAAAGTGGATGGACAATGTGATGGCAGGAGAAAGTCAGTATTGGCAAATGTGTGGCAAAGCACTTGGAAAAGCATCATTTGAAGTGCCTGAATTAACTGTAGCCATTTGGGAAGAGGAGCTGGCTGATGCCCTTTGGGGGACAATAAAACACCCATTGGTAGGGAGTGAGGCAAACAAAAACACCACGTGGAAGATGAAAAGTGTACTGCAGTTCCTTTAATAAGACTGTTTCATAATCTCTTAAAAAGATGCTTGAGTGTATTACTACTTGATCTAGAAGAAAAGAACAACCACACATTTGTCTAACATTTATTTTTGGCAGTTTATACTTTCAGTTATTAAATACACTGCTTGGCAGACCTTTCAGGTAGACAATGTAATTTAGTCAAGAGAGCCTCACCAACCGGGGGAAGTGTGAACCACCGCAACCATGTCACCCAGAGAGGTGGTGGATGCCCCATCCCTGTAGACATCCCAGGCCAGGCTGGACGGGGCTCTGAGCAACCTGATCTGGTGAAGGTGTCCCTGCTCATGGCAGGGGTGGCACTGGATGGGCTTTGAAGGTCCCTTCCAACCCAAACTATTCTGTGATTCTACGAGGAGGGAGGTCTCCTCAGCTGAGGGTTCCCACAGCGCTGGCAGCTTGCCGTCAGCATGAAGCGTGAGGCTCCGTGAACGATAAGGTCCTCTCAAAAACCTCTTAGATTTCTAAATGCTTCCTTCTCAAGCCAGCTCAATCTTGAAATTGCCAAGACCCATGCTAGCATCAAGCTATGAAGCCATAAATAACCTTGTTTATTACTAGTCTTATGGTTAATAACTCCTGCAGTTTGAGCAAACAGCAGTAGGAAGCCCCTCTAGTGAGTTCTGCCTGGGCTTGTGCTGTATGGATACTAATATAGCTTGTGAGTTATTTTGATTGTTTCATTCCTTCAAACATTTATTGTTTTAAATCATTTAGTTCTCAGTCACAGCAGACACTGGGGAGCTGATGGTAAATCATGCCATCTCTGGTGCTTGAGTTCACTGTAAATTTGCCATATCTGGTAGACTCGAGCTGACCATAAATTCTTTTAGCACTCCTAAAGCTTGGCTGGCTGTGGAAAGGACCGTCTCTGTTGTGCTACCTTATGTTTGCAGCCATGCTGGGAGCCGGAGAGCCTTTCAGTGCTTATTTCTCATTTAGCCACAGTGTAATAGAGCCCCTTCCAAGCGTTTGGTTTCTCCTGTGCCATCCCATTAAGAAAAAACCTTACATCAACAAATAGTGTAGGTCAAAAGCAACATCAAACGTGGCTTCAATCTCCTTGCCATCAGAATTCCACCACGGATCAGCTCTGTGCGTGTTGGCTTTCTGAAAGACTCGGTTCAGAGAATGATTTACACCATCTTGCCTTTAGTAACATAAAAATAAATCTTGGCTCTGTGAGATGAGATCTTACCTCCGCATGAATAAATTTCCCACCTCCAGAGAGTGAAATGAGAACAGGTGCTTGGATATATGAATGTATGAATCTGTTGGCTTAAAATTAAGTGCACAGGTGGATTAAGACAATCCTTTCCACCACACTTCTAGTTACAAAGTAAGTCTATACAATATTAAGCAGTCAGCATCCTAAATCAAAAAGAAATATCCTGTTTTCAGCCTGAAAGGTAATTATTTCACATACAACTGGTTGTAATTTTTCAAGAGAAAAGTAGTGGTGACAAAAAAACTTCCGCTTAAGAGTATTTTTATAAATTACAGTAATTTTTTTATAAAAGGTTTTGTTATTTGTAAAATGGATAAAACACTTGGACATTTTCAAGCACTGAAAAATTTTATTAAAAAAGGAATTTTGTTCTTTTCTTGCAAGACAGAGAAACTATGAAGTCTGCCCATACTCCTCCTTCTGCCTCCTTAAATCTGTGTGATAGTTTATCCCGGAGAATCCCACTGAACTGATACAACTTCATTATCTTGAGGTTAGTCATTTCCAGATAAATGTGCAGATGTGATCTTGTGGTTGCTATCCGAAGGTAAGTCTACGTCACTGCCAAAGATGTGATTTCCAGAACAGCGAGACATTTCTGCTCAGACAGTAGTTTAGCAAGCTCATGAAGCAATAACATCAGGGTGACAAAAGCACAGAAGGATGACTTCTGCAAAACCGCTGATGGTCTCAGGTACTTGGATGGCAGCATTTCACCACTCTTCACTCCTCTGCTTGATTCAGGTAGGTATGGAAACCATCTAAGAAGGCGTGGAGAAGTCATAAGACAGATGAGAAAAGTGATCTTCCCAGATCTCCTCCATCCACAGGACAGGACCAGGAGGGCAGAGCAAGCTTGAATGAGTTTGTCAGTGAAGATGCACCTGTTGGGTAGCATTGCCTCAAAATACAGCGCTGCCTTCTAAACTCCACTCTCCTAAACCTGCACTGAAGTGTTAGAAATCCAATACTACCTTTTCCAAATTATACGGGATCTCAGCTAAACAATAAAAAAGAATGTGTAGTCTCTTTCTGTTTGCTGAATGTAAAATATTTTTAGGGTTTGAGGCTTTTTGGTCTATGTTTTAACTAGCTTATCAGTCGCTGTGAATATTTAGCCCTTCCTAACACTGCATTAAGAATAAAGTGGTGTTAACCATTCACAAGTAACAACAAATCGAAATTCGAATGCATTTTCTGTGACAGAGATGAAATCTCAGTAGCCTGTTCCATGCAATATTATTAATATTAAATAAAGGTACAAACCTATTTCTGATCCTGTTCTCTTATACTGGATTTGGGTCTGTGTCCAAGCACAAGCTGCTGATCTGCTGATCAGCCCTGTGAGGTACAGCCTGAAGCTTTGCAGCTCTGGTAAATCAGCCTCTAATCTCCTGAAAACAGGACCTGTGAGGGGGAACTGACATCTAAAACCGTGTCTGAGAGAGAGTCAGCTAATCAGTTGCATTTGGACTTTATCATGCTGCATCCATGCCTGCTTGTTATAGCTGAGCAATGAACAAGGCTTGGGACTGACATTGCCCCTTTGGACCTCAGTAAACTTTGAACTCTCAATTTCGGGTGACAGTTGAAGGAAGAAATCCATACCCTGAGGAGGGAGTAGCCTGTCCTTTAGCTTAAGTGGGTCTATCAGTGAGGAGAGGATCAATATTGTTTATTGTGCTTGGTGCTCACATCTCTGCACCCTGTGTGACTTTCCCCAGTCCATTTTGGCCATAACGGTGTCTTGCCCCTGTGTACCGAGACCACATGTATGTATAAATGTCCACAGCGGTGGGTTGTGTCAAGGCTCATCTGTCAGAGGTTGAATTTCCCTTCTCCAGTGAGTCCTTCAGAAATGTTATTTGTTTTTGTGGGACATCTGCTTGTACACAGGGAACTTCCCCATGCTGATTTTGTTCGACAATCAAAGCCTTTGAGTGAGTCGGCTGGGGATGCTGTCACCCTAAGAAATACTGCTCAGCAGCCAGATGATATGCCATGAACCATTTCTGCAGGGAATCCATCTTAAACTCATTTTAGGCTAACACAGCCCCGGCCGTATATTACAAAAAGGGGCAGCTAACCCTTTAGATCTGCTAAGTGTGATTGAAACACATTACTCACTTTCTCACTACTTAGTTTTCTCCAAGAAAACAATCACTGAGGGGGGAAAACTCACTATGCAGACAATCACAGAGCTATGTTAATAACAAGGTTTCTTTGCTCTGACTTCAAACCAGAGCCAGCTGCCAGAGGGAAAAGCACAGAAAATTTACTGTTTCAGGGTACGCTCAGACCTTTTTCAAGTCAAACAAACTTTGCCTTAAGACACTGAAGTATTAAGAATATTGACAACACCAGTACAAGCACATGTATTAATTATTTGTAAATAAAGTGTTTTTTCTTGATGATGAGGCCAGGCAATGTATCTTCTCTGTATGCTGTGGAGCTGACAGCGTTTCGGCATGAGCAAGCCCTTGGGCAAGGCAGGCACAGTGTGTAAGGGTCTGTTCATTTGTTAGAACACCACAACATTAACTAAAGCCTTACCAGGGCTGAGGAGGGAAGTTGTGAGGAGTGAGAGTAAAATGAGATGTTCATCAGAGGACTGCAGATACCCTGCATAATCTAATATAACCAGCGTAATGGAAATGAAAGAGAGAAGCTTCCTGGTATCAGAATCCTGGTGGAAGTTCTCTGTAACGAAGAACAGGGAATAATTATCTTTTCATTTATCTTTCCATATATTTCAAAACTTCCCCTTCCCTTCCCTTCCCTTCCCTTCCCTTCCCTTCCCTTCCCTTCCCTTCCCTTCCCTTCCCTTCCCTTCCCTTCCCTTCCCTTCCCTTCCCTTCCCTTCCCTTCCCTTCCCTTCCCTTCCCTTCCCTTCCCTTCCCTTCCCTTCCCTTCCCTTCCCTTCCCTTTCCCTTTCCCTTTCCCTTCCCCTACCCCTTCCCCTACCCCTTCCCCTACCCCTTCCCCTACCCCTTCCCTTCCTTTTCCCTTCATCTCTGTTTTAAAATGGAAATGCTAATTATTTTCCTTTTTAAAATAAAGACCTGTTACATGCCCAGCAGTACATTTGTCACATTGCCACACATTGATCCTGCAAACTGTAAAAAAATTACCCCAGCCATCAAACCACCCAGCTGATAAAGCCAAACTTCCTGATAAAAACAGGGGATTGTTATGTCTTTGGGGTGAAATAATATGGGATGACTCAAAAAAGAAATCCCTAGAAAGAAAAATATAAGTGATTTTTAGATAAAAAAGTCACATTAATAATGCTTTCTCTGTGTAGAGAGAAAAAAAAGAGAAGATTTTGTGTTTGAGTCTGGTATTGCAGGAGCTGATACCGCCGATCCGCTCATTCATTTCAGCAGGGCTCTCTGGAAAGGTCTGCCGGCGGGATGAATACGGATTGTTAGCATTCATAAAAGTGCCTCGGCGCTTTGTTGCCAGGAAACGGTAATGAAAGTATAGGGATGCCAGCTTGATGATAGGGCTACGGGGCGGTGGCATTAATCCTGTGCTTTGCAGACATGAGATCTCTATCATTTGCAAACATGAATGCCTGCACAGACTGATGGAAATTTCGGAAGGTCATTTTGCTAATGGTTTTCTAGAAATGTGGAACATCAGAAAAGCTTAAGCCAACAACAGCATCATGCAAGGGCTCTGAAAAAAGTCTCCTCTACCCTGTAGAATACAGTTTTATGGGATATACTAGTGAATAAAGTGTTTGTGCTGTTTGCTTTTGACATAAGGAGAGCGTAACTAAGGTGACTTGCCTCTGCAAGGATCAGGGACCATCAGGTGTTATTGTTAGTTAACAAGCAGAGGGATGCTCATGTTTTACTGCAAAAGGCAAAGAAAAAACCTGGTAAACTGTGACTGGGCTTTTCTAGATAGGCTTGCCTGTGAGCAGAATTAAGACAAGACCATGGTAAGTTCCAGGGATGCAGATGGAGTGGTCAGGATTTCACCTAAATTTGAGGGCTTTTATTTTTGTTTCTCATGTGTAATATTTTCTAGTGGGAAAGACATAAGGTTCATATTTGTGCATTCATAATATGGTAGAGTTTCTTAAAGGTTTGTTCTGTACAGGGCACTTTATGTTGTCCTGCTGCCTCTCAAGGGATTAGCGTCAGTTCCTAGCTAGGGCAATGAAATCTTGTAAAGTTTTATGAGTCTGCTTCTTTGGTTTTTACCACTCCTTCAGAATAATTTGTTTATATGTGTCTAAAAGGAATACATTGAACAATCTCAGTGTCCTTGAGCTCTGCTGGACTCTCATACAGGAGACTCCTTGCAAGGCAGAGGGCTGATTATAATGAAAGTCCTAGCCTGCTTTTAGTCCTTCTGTTCTTTAATCTTCAAGAAAAGCAATCTTCGTGTGCATGGCTCTTGTAAAATGACTCCATACATCTTTTATAAATGCTCAGTGGAAAGTATAGCTCAGCTGAAGCAACGCTGGGGATAAGGACGTAGGGGTGAGCAGCAGCAGCACTTGCCATTATCCGTGCCTGTCACCCTGGAAAGCTCGCTCGTCTTCTGACAGCTGGCCTGCCATTTATGTGTCTTCAATTGCAATCATCCTGAAAGCAGCAAACCTACATCTGGTTCTTAATTATTCAAATAGCGCTCCTTGAGAAGTGTTTAAATTAATAATAATACTCAAAACTTCCCATGATGGAAAGTGATACAGACCTCCTGAGCACTGCTCTGGGGTCGCATGCAGAGAGGCTGTTTTGTACCATCACTTTGGAAATTAGGCACCGTGATATGACATTTCCTTTTAGCAATCTTGGGAAGCTCTTCCAGTGCTGATAGCAATCATCTCCAAAGAAAAAAAAAAGTGCACTAACCTCTGGTAAATATCTCTTGAGAGAAGCAAAAACAATCTTGTGAAAGGTATTACCAGGCTTCTGAAGGAAGAAGCCTCGGTAAATGTGCCTGTGGTTTTGACCTTTCCAGCCAATGGGATGTGGAAATGGGGAGATTAAAGAGGCAGAGCTCATTCCTTGGAGGGGAGCTTCTGAGAAAAGACAAAGCAGAACAAAAGAGAGCCCCAAAGTGTCGAGTTTGCTTTTGTGTTAGAGGCCTCATCTAAACAGCTTCAGAAAGTGGGAAGTAAGATGGTTCCCTGGAAGACCTAAGGCTGTGTGAAACCACTGCAATGGGTACAGCCTCTCTAATGGCAAGTGCCTACTGCCCTGCCTTCAGGAGGATGCCTTTCCTCAGCAAGATGAACGCCAGCTTTGGCCTGCTTGGTGGTGGGTGGACAGCTGGAAGATGTCCATGATGATGTGACCAAGCAAGATGCTCTTAGTCAAAGGGACGTCTTTTGGGACTTGTATTAGTTGACAGCTGATTTAGGGCTACGTTACAAACATAATGGCTGAAAACTGTGATCTGGATTTAGCCTTTACTGTCCAGGGCTTCTCCTTCGCTGTCAAGTGTGCAGGAACAGACTGATTACCGCTGCTTTTCCACATGGGATTAGCAATGCGCCTTCTGACTAAACACTGTTATGAGGTGTTTTATTTCAGCCTTTGAATGGTAAATACACCTTAAAATTGCACCGACTTAAATTTCACGACTTTATTGATTTACTAGACTCAATTTCATACATGAGCAAGTTGGCTTTTGTTTAGAGGCAGGGCCTATTTCTCCGTGGCATGCCAGACTGGGCAGGTACACGAGATAAAACATGTGCATAACATTATATCCTTAGTCTTTTGCTTCTTTTTAAGCAGTGGAAGGGTTAGTTAGGGGGACACAGGGGGCTGTTCCTTGGTTTTCTAACATGACATACACTGAGCTCTGGCTCTGCCCTTTCCATCAGGTCTGTGTGACCCTGATGTTGGGCTGTGAGCACATGGTCCCTAAAACCTTTGTTCATAAAACCTCTGTTCTTAGGTGCTCATTGACTGCTTGTGTGACTCTGTGTGTCTCCTTTCCCTTCTTTCTTCCCATGCTCTTTTACCTGTCTTCCCTGTTCAGGTTGCGCATTCCTGGCACGGAAAGAACTCTGCTGCAGCATATCTGCTGCCATGGGCTTTCTGGCTTGACTGAGTGGGTACTCCAGACATTTTATATAGCAATATAAATTGTTATTGCCGATAATAATATTACCATGTTTATCCCAAGGCAAGGAGGGGAAACATAAATTCTCTCTGGCAACGCTTATCATCTGAAAGTATGTGTGCAACAATATCCCATGTAAATTTTCTAAATATGCCATCGTCATTATAGCAGCGATGATGCTTCTCACAGCCAACAAATGCTATCAGGTTTTTTTATGCAGTCAAGTATCAGTAAAATACTGTATTAGTGTTTTATGTGTTTATACGCACAACTTCTTGCCAATAAGAAAGTCATATTACTTTGAATAATTGTAATACTGGTTATACCTCATATCAAATATAGGAAGCTGTATCAATTGAAGTACTTAGCAAAAACACGTTCGTAACTTAGTGTTTCTTCTATTTTGAACTGTAGCGAAGAGGGGCAACTTTTTAATGTAATCATTATATGGCAGATTAGAAATGGGGTTTGTGCTTTTTTTGCTGGATGAGTAATTCAGCAACTGAAAGGCAGCTGGCCCCTCGCCAACGAAATAATTTTGGATGTGGTTTTAAACCAGATGATTCTTGCTGTAGCTGATGCAGGAGGATGTGCAAGATCTCGGTGTCCTGCCCTTGACCAGCAGCATTAGATCTGTTAGTGAGACATTGCTGACCAGAATAGTAGACACTTGAAATGTGAAAAGCAGTTTCGGGTGTTTTTCACTCGTTCTTTCTTTTCCAGCGTGGTGTGATTTACCTCCATGCCTTTTATTTTATATTTTTTAAGGAGCAACATCTACCACTAGAGGGAGAATAGGTTCTGCATTTGTTTTGGACGTGCATACTTTTTATTCGTGTTAAATACATCTTCTATATGCAGTTACTGACACATAAAACCTGTTTTTCTTGTTCTGGTTTGTGTGATCCTAATCTAATTCTATCTTGTTGAAGAAGCACAATGAAGTAAGAATGACAAGCTGTAGTTTTATTAAAATACTTTGCTTAGCTTGATTTGTGCGTAAATTGCAGCGAGCATTGCCTAAGCCCTTTGCGGATGTCATTATAAAGGAAATAATTTTTGCAAGTTGAAAGACTACTTAATAATAAATGAGTAGTTTCTTATTATTGAAGGTTGTTTCTGAAAGGAACCGGGAGCAGGTAACACTGGCAACTTGGAAGGAAGAAGTGTTTCTGATGATGTTAGTTTCTTGCTAAATTCTCCCCCAAACACTTTTAAAAATATATACCACTCCCCAAATCTGTTTTTTTGTTTATTTGTTTGAGTTTTGTTTTGTTTGAGTGGGCTGTTTAATGACTATCTGAACAACTTTTCTGCTCATGAACAGTATACGAAATCCTTTTTGCATCACTGAATGAAGTCATCTAAAGCTGTCTGCTGAGGGCCGTGTTTGGGAGTGTGTTTCATGGGCTTGGTACCCTGGCAGGCCCTAAAGGGATGCCCTCATCGTGGAGGCTGCTCTGCAGCTGGAGCAACACCGACAGCGATTTTGGAGAGCGCACCAACTCTACCCATCCACCTGCCTTTCAAAAGAGGCCAAGTCCTGCAGTTATTACTCCTTATTCAGGGAAAACTGGCTTTTGAAGCCAATTTATCTTTTGGACAACAAAAGTGGAGTCTGTTCAGTGGATCTCCAGGGGATGTGCAGGAAGTGCAGGGATGGACGTGAGCAGTGGGCTTCTCGGGATGTTCCCCCAAAAGGCTGAATCCTCCCTTGCCCACCCTGTGCAAAAACACAGCTTGTATTCATCAGTCAGTCATTCTCTTTCTCCTGGTGCTTCCCATGGGCTCTTTTCTTCAGCAGGAGCCCCCCTGCCCTCCCCAGCCCCATCTCTCCTCGCACCTTCACTTCTGTTTGCTGTTTCTTCTCTTGCCTTTTCTTTCACCCCTTGAAATTCTCAGCAGGACTTGCACGCTGCCACGCTGGGTGGTAGACTTGGCTTACTAGCCTGATTAGAATGAAGGTTATGTTTATTTTCATGAGCGAGTAACAGGAAAACTGCTTTCCAGACTGCCTAAATATTTCATTCCAGCCAAGAGGAACCTGTAGATCCTTTGAAGATGTGTGTGCCGCCTTTCAAGTACCTCCTCAAATAGTTTTCTTATGGATATTACCATATTCAGCAGCTCAGTCCTATACCGTCTCTTTCCCTGGGGATTACAGATAAAGACTTATCTTATTAAGAAGGCTGACCCATACTCCAGTCTATTTTTCCACTGATCCTAATCTTAATGTTAAATACAACAAGATTTCATGTAGAAGCAGTGTATTAGGACATAAATGTGCTCTGTACTAACTCAGAATAATCTCTTTATTTCTCTCCAAATTTGGTTTATCCAAATCCTCTAACTGTTTTCTCAGGGAACATTATTCCAAGAACGTATTTGTCTGCTTTTCCCTGTAGATATTGATCAAATTGCACTGAAGTCAGTACAAGACTTCTCAATGATTTTCAGTGTTTTACTTTCAGCTTTGCATCAATTTATATTTTCCCAGGTTGTTCTTATTTTATTCTGAGCTTGGCTATAATGCTAACCTTCATTTCCGTTAGAAATCCAGTAACTGCTGAAGATCAAGGAACAAACTTAGTGTGAAACACACACAGAGATACTTTTTGTGCCTGTGACCTTCCAGTGTCCAGCCTCAAGCTGTCATTCATTATCAGTTGCCCTAAACCCACAGTATAAATTGCTCACTAATTTCCTCCCTGAACCAATCTAGGCAAAAGAAAATGGACTTTGCCATGAGAAGGAATAGAAATAACATTGGAAATACAGAAAGCAAGCTTAATTATTATTCCTTTCCCGTATGCTATCAACCAAACCTTTTTGGCCTCTAGGAAAGCTGCTCTTGCTTTTTAATTTCTTCCATGCAACTCATGGTTTCTGTCTGCAGCCTGATGTCCTCCAAGGTGGATACCTGAAGGACCCTTTCCTGCCTTAAACCTCAATATCCTGACAGCAACCATAGCTGAGATCCTGGGTTTAAGATGCTAGACAGATGCTTTTTACAACCTTTATGTCTTGCTTGGTGAGGATGTTGGCATCAGCATCATCTACTTCGCTTCTCAGGATGCAGAGTGAAGAAAGAGTTCTTACTCCTAAACTCTTTAGTCCCTCCAGCTCTGTGGCTCGTTGAGGTGCAGCATGGCTGGGGATGCGAGATGGCAACAGGTCCTCAGTCTTGTGTCTCACTGGAAAGTCTGGAAGAGACTTTGCAGCCCCAAACCTCCTCCATCTTTAATACAAATAAAGGCGATAAAAGGGGTCTCAGAGGAAAGAGCAAGGGGGAATGCAGTGCTTGAGTTTTAAAAAGCCAGGAATAAATGGCAGTGCTGTGTGCAAGGAACTCCCTTAGCCTTGTGGATAAAACTGCACTGGTGTACACAAGAACTTGGCCCTGACATAGCCTTGATGTATACAGCTGTTCTTGATCCCAAGTAGTGACACATTGATGTGTTGTGTAAATCCCAGGGTGCTGCTGAGACAACGTCTCAAACACGGCACTGCAATAATTCATTAAACGTTATTAGATCTTTCTGTGGCTTGCTTGCTTATCAAGCCCTGTCATATTACCTTTTGGACATAACATATTGCCTCTATGTTAATTGAAAGATACACCAGAAAACAGAGCAAATGAGAGAGCTCGGAGGCTGGCACCATCCATGAACTGTAAATAATAAGAACTTGATATGGAGAAATTATCAGAACATCTCCTTATTATATTTAATAAAGAAACAACAAATTGCTCCATTCTTGGGTGGCTGAGAAAAATAATGAGTTGAACAATAGACAATCTCACTTCTGTTTCCGACTGTGCAGAAATTAAATGTCAACTACAACCACTTATTCTTCATTTCCACTTCTCTGTACCATACTTTTCCTTGTCAGGCTCCTTAACTGCAAGTTAAGCAGGAGAGGGGACGAAAACAACCTCATTTTTAAGAAGCCAACAGCATATTTAAAATGCTAGAGCATAGTCTGTGAAACTCATGAGTGCTCTTTGTAATGAGAAAAGTTTCTGTGTAGAGCAAACTTCTATTGTGCAAAGCCATCTGTCATTAATATTTTGAAATAGAATTTAAGTGTCTGCGTTTCCCCTGTTAGAGATCAAAGTGACAATTATGTGTCAAAGGAGAAAGTTGTCTCCTATAGAATATACATAAGGATATAAGCAGTAAACTTGTTTCTCCATTGTTGTGTACCTTATTTGCTTATTCCCACATGAAGTATGTTTAAAACACTTTGAAACTAAATGGAGGTGGAAAGCAAAGCAAAAGGAAACTCAGCTCAAGGAAGAATTAATTAACCCATTAGCAGTGGATCAAAGCAGCACAGAGTCAGGCTGGTGACTTTGTGGTTCAGTTCTAACTAAGCTTTGGCTGAAGCTGTTCTGGTTCAATTCAGGATCAAGTTTAACACAACAACTTGAAAATGATGATGTATACCCAGCAGTTTGAATCTTTGATTAATTCCCCCGGATGATCAAACTCAAAGGGTATTTGCAAACTTTATTCTTTTGTGTGGTCCAGCAGACCACAGGAAACTTTTTGTGCAAATTTGATGTTTCCTCATCCTGCCACAGCTACACCACTGTGGCTTCTTGGGTCCCTCTGTGGTGGGACCAGGGGCTGTGTCTGCTTCCCCAAACCAACAAGAGAGCCAGGGTGGCCTTAACCCCTTTGCACCTGCCCTGTGGCTAAAACAAAGGTCTGGGTGATGGGGTGCCAGCTTCAACCCAGCTAGCCATCTCCCTATTGCACTGTTTTAACTGAAAATGAGTTAATTTTCCCTCGTGCAGTTAGAAACCTTTCTTTTTTCTTTTTTTTAGCTAGTACAGCCATCATTTGGATTTAGTTTAAGAACAAGAAGATAACACCTCGGACAGAGTTAATGTTTTTAATTGTTGTTGTCCAGGAGCCAAGGATGGTCCTGAGCTCTCTGCCCAGAGGTGTGAGGCATCCAGACCGATCAGAAAGAATATTCTGTGCCATTAGCATTATGCTTCATATTTAAGGAGAGTCGGGACCTTCTGGCTAGGGACGGAGTCAGATTGAATTCAGGATGGAGACCTGTTCTAGTTTGGCCTTTTGCCATTCTGCTGTTTTGCAGATGCCTCTGGGCCTTTCTGCCTTTTTTTCTTTTCCTTTATTCTCTCTTCGCGATCAGCTGTTTGGGACCAGGTGCTGCTTCCTGGGACTGGCTGCTCGGTGCGGATGGAGTTTGTGAGGAATTACATGATCTTGTTTTATATTCTATTTCCATTATATATATGGACATATATATAATCATTAGTAGTAATTTTATTATTTTGTTAAACAGTGTTTATCTCAATCCATGAGTTTCTCCCTTCCTTTCAATTCTCTCCCCTGTTTAGGGGTGGGGTCTGGGGGGAGTGAGCAAGCAGCTATTATGGTTATATTGCTGGCTTGGGTTAAACCATGACACCTATATACTTCAGCCAGGAGTTTGGAGAATCCTTGTACATGTGCTGTCTGCACTGGAAACAGGCCACTGTGTCAGGTACCAACCTCTCATGATGCAGCCTCCAAACATTTGTGATGGACACAGGGCTCTCCAGGAAGGGATGCACCTGGAAAGACAGGCAGTGTTCACCATCCATGACATCCATCTGCCAGATGAGCTGCTGGTGGTCCCTCCACCAAGCGTGAAAGGAATGGCCACCTTCTGGTTTATATTATCACCATTATGACCACAGAATCATACAATAGTTTGGTTTGGAAGGGACCTTCAAAGCTCGTCTAGTCCGGCCCCTGCCATGAGCAGGGACATCTTCACCAGATCAGGTTGCTCAGAGTCCCATCCAGCCTGGTCTGGGATGTCTCCAGGGATGGGGCATCCACCACCTCTCTGGGCAACCTGGGACAGTGTTTCATCATCCTCAGTGTAAAAAATTTCTTCGTCATGTCCAGCCTGAATCTCCACTCCTTTAGTTTAAAACCATCAGCCCTTGTCCTGTTGTAACACGTTCTGCTAAAAAGTCTGTCCATGTCTTTCTTACAGGCCCCTTTTAAGTACTGAAAGGCCACAATAAGGTCCCCATGGAGCCTTCTCTTCTCCAGGCTGAACAACCCCAACCATGAAGGTCAGTGAGAGGGATGGATGCAGATGACAAAGATGCGAGGGAAACGGACGCTCGCTACCGTTCAGTTTAAGCCAGTTTCCCCAGTTGTGGCAAGCAGAGTGCTGGCACACAGCCCAGCACAGCAGCAGCCGCTGCCAATGCTGCTAAAGGCACCAGGTCCTGCGTGTCTTCTGCAGTGGCTGCTGCTGCTCTCCCCGAGCCACTGCTGAGGATGGTGCTGGCAGTGCGAGCTCTGGGGCTGCCCCAAATTCATTGCTCCCACCCTGAGCTGCTGGCAGCACCCTGGCCGATGGTCTAGCTCCATGTCCATGGCATTTCTTTAAAAAGAAAAAGGCAACCGTAGGAAGGAGCGAAGGGGGAAATACCAAAACCTGGCACCAGTAGTAGCTCATTAAAACTGCACAGCTCCCGAGGAGAATTTCAAGCTGACATCTTGATTGTTTTTTACTTGATACTGCATGCTGAGACCTGCTGGAAATTGGATAATTCTCCTTGTTTAGTGTGGATTCATGCAGCACTTGGTTTAATTCTTAATACAGTGACATCCTTTATTTTTCACCCATCAGGCGGCTCCGTTTGGACCTTCCATCAGGAAGCTGTAGTGAAGCCCTGGTACTCGCTGGGGCTAGCAGCGGGGCACTTGTCCCCTTGATAAGTTATCCATCTGAATTCAAGTGTGAGTTCAAATTGGAGATGTACAAACACATTCCATGCAAAGTGGGTATGAATATTGACACAAAACTTGGCTTGGGCATGAACTCAGGAAAGGAAATTGTGTATATGAATCAAAAGGACAGTGCTTGTGTGCTGCTGGGAATGGGCAATGCTGTTTATTCCTTGTGATTTTGACAGATTGGAAAATCAGAGGAGCCCGAGGAAAAGGACAATTCCCCTGGCTGAGATAAAGGAGTTCACAATGCGCTGCAGAAGTAACATCTGACTCTGCATGGCACATCAGTTGAGAAAAGCCCCACAGAAACAGGCTGGAGGATGATGCTGAGCAAGTGTTGTCCCCAAAGGATTCTGAGGAGTGGAGAGATGGATAACTTTCCTGATGGATCGATCTGTGACAAGATAATACCTTCTCCCAAGTATTGGCCATGGAGGACCCTCTTAATCTCTTTAGCAGCAAGTGTTGAGCTTTCTGCATTGAATTAGCAAATACTGATTTGCTTATCAGCAAACTGAACCAGGGCTGATGACGAGCTCCATCTCGATGGTGAGTCCTGCGTGATGGGGAGGTACCTGTGCATCTGTCCCATCCACCATCTGTCCCCTCCACCATCTGTCCCCTCCACTGTCTGCCCGCCTGGAGGGTATCTCAGCACACTGAGGTAGAGGTCCTGGTTGATGTGTCCCTCGAGCTCCATCTCCATGGTGAGTCCTGCGGGATGGGGAGGTACCTGTGCATCTGTCCCATCCACCATCTGTCCCCTCCACTGTCTGCCCGCCTGGAGGGTATCTCAGCACACTGAGGTAGAGGTCCTGGTCGATGTGTCCCTCATTTGGCACAATGGAAACATATTTCAAACTAGTGATGGGAAGAAAGGATTATAGCAGATAAGATGTAACCTTTGGCCGAGGCGTTAATTCTTGCCCTTTCAGGCTATTTGCATGTGACCGTAAGGAAAGGGAACTGGTCATCATCATGGGGAAGTGTGCATTAAAGGGCCTGAATGAAAGACTTTGTACCACTTGTTATTAGTAAGGTCCAGCCTGTCATCTCGTGGGCTTGGGACCTGTTTTGCCGCCCCAGGAAGTGATGGTATGTGTCTGAAGGTGTTTCTGAATGAGCAGGTCCATTGCAATTAGGAGTAAGAGGGAAGTGCAGAAGGCGGTGGTCAGGAGCTGGTCAGCTGCAGTGCTGCTACTCTTGCCAGCAGGCTGGAGATTCACAGAAGCTTCAGAGATGCCACCTCTAAGACCCGCGGATAATTTCTGCTGCAGGTGGAACTGGCTTTCCCAGCTCCAAGTGAAGGGCAGCAGAGGGGCGCTTTGTGATAATGCAAGAAAAAACCTTGGAAATGCTTCGTTAACTGTATCTGAACCGTGTGTTCATCAAAGACATTTATATCACAGGAGTAGAGGAGTATTCAGGAATGTGTGTGCTTTGGGTCTGGTGTGGATTTGGGTTTACAAACTTTGCCAGGTGTTTCTGAGTGTAAAATATTTAGTATTTAGAAACTGACGCTATATTTTCTACCAGATTTTTAGAGAAAAGCAGTTGAGGTGTTGTTGTGGATAAGCATATTCACATACCTTTAGATTTGCTTTTTTGGTTTGATGTCTACACACTGTGATCTGTGTATGAAAGTCTCAAAAATATCCCTTTCTGGCAAGTTTTGCAGAAGTCAGGCTGAGAATAGAGTGGCTTTCCTAAAGCCTCAACCCTTCCAACATCCACTGAGCGGCTTAGCTACAGGACACAGCCCTAAGAAGGCAGGTTCCTCCCGGGTCCTCCTCTTGTAGAACTTACTTGTTCCTCACTGAAATTGCAGATGTTACATGTAGAGTGTAGTAATTTAATGGGGCCGACTGAACCGATGAGAGTTTCAAGCAAAGTATGATTTAACTCATTGCTGAAACAAATGGCAGACGAGAGAGGTGTGTGTATGCACAGGGGTGTGTAGATATATAAGGAGAGATACATATGGGGTGTATATAGGGGTATATATACAGGTCTATATGTATATAGCCATCCCCACCTACAACTGTGTATATATCCCTATAGATAATGGGGAGATACATATCAATAGGGGGTGTTTGTGTGTATATACATATATATGTATGCATAGGCAGATACACACACCTCTAAATATATAAATGTATACATGTATATTATAGATAATATATATAATATATAAACTATATACATAAACATTGGGGTATGGCCCTCGTACACTTCCTCCCCAAGGCATCCCCTCCCAGCCTTCTTTTTCTTTCTTTTTTCTTTTCCTTTCTTTTTCTTTCTTTTTTTCTTTTTCTTTCTTTTTCTTTCTTTTTCTTTTGTTTCTTTTTTTTTTTCTTTCTTTTCCTTTTTATTTTCCTTTTCCTTTTTCCTCCTCCTCCTCCTCCTCCCCCGCCGCGGCCGAGGGCGGGGCCGGACGGAGCAGCGCTTTGTGACGTTGTTTGACCCCGCACAGCCCCCATAGCCGCTCGGGGGGCGGTTGCCATAGCGACATGGCCTAGGCCGGCAGCCGGCCTGGACTCGGCCCCGGCGGGCGGGACGGCGGCGGGGCCAGGCCAGGCGGGGCGAGGCTGGGCCGGGCCGGTGGCGACTGGAGCAGGTGCGGGTCTGAGCGGCCCGGCGGGGATGAGCCATGGCTTCGGTGAAGGTGGCCGTGCGAGTGCGGCCCATGAACCGCAGGTGAGTACGGCCCGGTGGCGTGGCCGCCCCGGCCTTTCCTGCGCCTCGCTCCCCAGGGGCTGCGCGGTCCCAGGCGCTGGGCTGCAGCGCCAGAGCCGCCGGCGGTGGCGGAGCTCACGCAGGGGGTGCGGGACACTCCGTGTCGCACCTGTGCAGGCGGTGCCCGCTGAGGGCGAGCTCTGCCCGGGACCTGGGGGCTGAGCCGCTCGGGGTGCCAGGGGCGGCTGCCGGCAGCGCTGCTCCCCGGCGGGCTGGGAAGTGGCTCCCCCGTTATGTTGGAAGGTGCGGGGCCTTTCCTGGGAAGTTCACTGTGTCATGGTCTTAAGCATTGGTTCGCCTGTTCCTTTTGTAATGACAAAAAAGTTTACTTTGGTGAAGTTAGGAAGCTGAGAGGCAGTGACCTGCCAAGCGTGTACAACCAGGCTTCTGAAATGTGAAAGGAAGCTACTTCATTTCATCTGGCAACTGCAACCCCTTCTACCGACTAGAAAAAGAAACATTGTCTAATTCATTTATAATGCCAGTTTTTGTGGAGGAGCCACTATGGTAAAGGTTATTAGTAGGCTGCTTAAGCTCACAGTATAAAAGAGGCAGTCTGCCCCGCTTACTGCATTGACAAGAGTTTATCACCTGCCTCCTGGGATAAGTCCAGGAGATAAACACGCTTTGGTGAAACAAGTGCATAATGTGCGTGATAGAGTTATTTATTAATTATATAATTTAAGAGAAATGTAGAAAATTATCAGATTCTACTGGTAGAGCTCTTACTTCTTCCCTTGTTCTGATTATAGTTATGATTCTGAATATAAGTATAATTTGCCAAGTTCTGAAAGTCAGTCTATATCTTGTCATTTTCAGTGGGGGAAAAAACCAACAAACAAACAAACATGAAAATAAAGTTGCTGAAGATTGGAAGGGGAAAATATTGCAGTTTGGTTTCAAGTAGTTCAGGCAGTTTGATGGAGTCAAGTCAGTTTGATGAAGGGGTCAGGGTTGGTGAATAATTTTGTCACATCCTCTTGCTTTCCCCCTTGCTTACCTCCCTCCTATTTAACCATATGGTTTCTATAAATTTTAGAAGTTATTCTATATATACTTTTCATTTCAGCATCTCTGATGACAGCGTAAGTCTTAAAGTGTTGATAAGTTGTCTTATTTGTAGTGTTTTGGTAGCAGGGAGAAGTTTTATTTGCAAACTAGAACCATGATTTGCCAAGAGACAGAAGAGAAGGAAATGGAAAGCGTATGGCAGAAGTGAAAAGGGCTGGTAATTGTGATAGGCAGTGGAATCACCAACAGGTGAAGTGTGAGCAGAAGTTTGCAAATGTTGTGGCAAAAGAATATTACAATGACTCTGGACCTGGCATCTAGAGTGCACGTTGGAGAACAACTTGGATGGGGCTAGATCAGAACGCACCTAGAAAATGATGGAAAAGAAAGAACCTAAGAGCAGGGCAGGCAGAGGCTGGGTGTGATCAACGTAGTCTTTGCCACTGTGTACTAAGTGGCAAAGGGTAAACTGTGAATAACCTTATTCTGAAAACTACTGTCTGACTGTGGAGCTAAGCAAACTGTGAAGAGCCTTCCAGTTCAAGTTGTTAAAACCTTGCTATTTATGGGATGGTACTTGATGCTTGTAAATAATTCTCAGGAAGCTGGATTCAGTGTCATGGGATGTCGCATCTGAGTTTTGATTTTCAGGAGCACGGTTGCTGTTTGGTGTGGCACCCAGTACTGCAGCCCAGACGCGGTGCTGGGGTCGGTGGTGCTTCTCTCCTTCAGTCAGTGCTGGACTCGTGTGCTGTGTGTTGTAAAACAGATTCTAAGCCTTAGAGGATCCCACAGGTTTCATATTGTGATAGTGAAGGTATGGTGACCCCTGAGACAGGAGCACAAATAATATTTAGCTTTTATTGGTTTCCCTTGTATGTGTTTTCTCTCAGCTTTCCCCTTCACTCTATGGGTCACTGCAGTGATTTACAGAGGAAGGGCCTTTCTGCCTCGTCAAAAGAACTTTTCAATCCCGTGTTCAATCTGCAGCACTTATTTTCAAAATCGGTACCATGATACTGTATAGAGTTAAATTTAATTTTGTGTGTCTAAATTTGCTTTGTTTTTTTTCAAAGCTTAATCATACAATGCAGCTTATTTCATGAGTCATTTTTAATTAGAGAAGACAGTAAATGAATGGTTATTGGTAAGACTCCTGCATTATGGAGCAGTTGCACTGTGTGGTGTCATAGTGCTGCTAATTGTGTAATAAGTCATGAACATGGATCTTGGAATGAATCATGTGATGGGGGAGGATGTTGTTTAAGGTTTACTTGCTATTGCATTGCTTAGGTGACAAATTTCAGGTTTGTTTTTTTCTGTGATTTATTTTAAGTCTTCTCGGCTTCTTGCTTGACCTAGAAGGAATTTCTTCATTTCAGTGCTGTTGCAAAGCCCTTGACCATTCTTCTTAAAGTAGTTAACATCCCAAATAGCGTTACACAGAGGTCGCACTAGAGGTTTTTGACTGTATCTCTGGATAATGCAATAAAAATGATGTCTAATAGCTTTACAGTTATTACTCTGAAAGTAGTTGTGAGGATGAGCTTAGAAAGTCAAGTTACTTGGTGAGCCTTCATCTATCCTTCAGTTTCCCTAATTCAATACTGAATTGAATTTCAGCTTGTACTTATATTTTAATGTACCTGTAAAGTGGCTAAAAACCTGCCAGCTGGCAGAAGACTAGGTTTTCTTCGTCAAGTAGAAATCTGCAGGGAGGTGTAGTTGGCTGGGTGATGTATTTTGCTCTGGCAAGTTAATGATTTTGGTCACCATTATTTCTAAGGTTCATTTTCTGAAACAGTCACTAGAAGCATTCATTCATTGTCTTATTATTTGAAGGACCAGACTGGAGAATCCCATATCTGCTCTCACAAAATGCAGTTTCTCATCAAGATCCTGTCGTTCCTCAGAATGGCTGTTTCCTGGGTAAAATAATGGGATTATAGAGAAGTGTAATCAGCTTTGAGGCACTTTTCACTTACTGCACAGATGAGTTTGGGTTACTGGTTACTAGTCACTGTCTCCTGCATAGTGTGAGATATTTGGGGTGCTGTTAAGCCTAACCTAATGCTGACTCTCAATTTTGTATTATACACTGCATCTGCGCAGTTCAAGTGAATGCATTGCTTTATGTTCATCTGCTCAGAGTCTTTTCAGAAGAATGAGGGGTAATCCTTTCTTATTTGCATTTTATGTCACATTTTGTCTGAATGAAAACTAGAGTTCAGTTAGTGTTTGGGAAAACCAAACTTTTAGCTTTTTTTGTCAGGTAAATTAAACCATTCAAAGTATGCTAAATAAGAACAAATATTTTTTATATTTAATAAAGGAAATATCAACTTGACTCTTTCAGATACTAGTTCTTGGGCCCCTCAATTTCTTACACCTGTTAGCCATGTTCTGTTTGGCTTTCAATTCACAAAGTAATAGAGAAAAACAAGCTTTGTCTGAGTTTTTTTTTTTTTTTAACCTTTTAAATCTGTTTCTTGCATTTGCATAAACTAATTAATGTATTTAACTGTCTGAACGAAGTAAACGAGGGTCAGAAGTTGCAGCAAACATCAGCATGGGCTTTTGCACTGCACTAAGTTCTTCTTCCCTGTGCTTATCCTGTGCTCTTGGCATTTTTAAATGTTTATTTCAATGAGCTGTGTGGACTTTCCCACTGCTCTGATATTTCCAGTACAGCGTCTTAGAAATTCCAATTTGATTTAATTTTTAAATGATCAATTTTTAACCCTGGATGCACACACTCCTTAGATTTGCTCTCCAAATAGAAGTGACTGATGGGGAGGACAGCAATGCGTGCCAGTAGCTATAGTGCTTTACATGGTTATATGGTTATTACCACATGAAGACAAAAAGCTTTTATGTTTGATAGTGGGGAGGTGAAAAATATGTTTTATTGCTCAGAGGAGGCTTTTGTGTGACTCTGGGATTTGTTTGGATTAAAAGCCAGGCCAATGTTGATACTTAAATCCACAAGTACATTGCATGTAATTATTCATTAGATGTAAGACTGGCCCTCTTGGTTTTACATTATTACACCTCGGTTATGCTTGTAAGTCTAAGTGACTCATCTGTGTGCAGAGCTGGAGTCAGAGTAGCATGGGAAATTTAGGAGCAACTTTATATTATCTTTAAAAATAACCGCTTGCACAATCCAAGCCCTAGTGTCAACAGCAGGGTTTTCAACCGCTGAAATTAATATAGCAATGCAAAGGACAGAGATGTAAACGAAGCAGTTTCATTTTACAAGGAACTTGTGACTAGAGTGTTTTTCTAGCAGCTAAAAGAGATAAACAGGTAAACAGTGAAGAGCCAGCTGAAATTTTAATTTCCTTCTGGATGTTTACAAGTGATTTAGGTAGGAGCTTACTGGCGGTATGAAAGTTATAATTAACTATCCTTGCTTTTTAGAATTGAGAAGCAAAAGAAATCCACAGGCAATATATTATAGAATTTCCAGTGCAGGGAAGAAGGGAATGAGGCGCTGTTTCATGATGAATTACTATGTCTAAAATATGGTTACTGTGTATATTTTTCATTTTCATGAATTTATAAAGATAGAGTGTTTTGACAAAATGTGTATAACATCAGTGTAACACAGGTAGAGTGAGAAAAGATGGAGTGATTACAAGCAAGGACGCCCATAGCTGAATATCATTTTTGTCTCTGAAGTGCATGGTGAAATTTTTGCTGTGACTCTTTCTGAGCACTGATTGTTGGTTGTTGCTCGTAAGAGGACCCAGAGTGATCACAGTAATGTGGCTCAAAGCTTAAATTTAGCCAAGTGTTGCAATACTGTCACTTTCTAAACTGCAGTACTGATGAGGATAAGCCATTTATCAGCAAGCTGAGTTTGCTATTTCTTATGTTAAGTGTTTGAACTTCTGTTTTAATAATGGTGCCTATGATTTGATTTACAATCATGTACAATTTCTCTACTATAAAAATAAGCTGTAAGATCTGTAAGAATAGGTGAGGCTCTAGTGTTCCTGGGGTGAGTGTGCCTGTCTCTTGCCTTTGCCTTTATCTGTGGGTGAGTCCAAATCCAATAAAAATCTACTTTGATGCTGAGTTGTCAAGACAGACTAACTGTTCTGAATGTGACCTTTTCACCTTGCTGTATTTTGTGTCCAAACCCTTGAACCCACCTAATGACCTCCAGCAGATTTTTTCCTTTGCGAAAATGTTCAGAGTAGATACACTTCTCTCCCTGGGAGTAAGCTGTATCTGTGTATATGTATACGTATATATGTGTAATGACCTTTGTCAGCATGCTACTTCTGTTGTTAGCGTTGGACCAGTGCCTAAAGGTGTAGACAGTGATCTGAGTTCCTGGATCATGTAAAGCTGATCCTAGGAGAACTTAGTCTGAAATGAAAGTATAGTATGTTTTGTTTTGTAAGGTACATGAAGAAATGGTTTTATTTTCTATTTATTATCTCTCACCTCTTCAAGAGAAGCAAACAGCAGTGAGAGTTTTTATTCTTCACTGTGGTCATGCTCAGCTCCTCAGGACAGGTCCCTTAGTACTGTGAGGACCAGACAGGTGAGTGTTGGCATGACAACGAGCACGTCATCTCTCCTTCATAATCACTACCTTTTCCCTGAGCTGAGTGAAGATGTGCTTAGCGGATGGGTCTGGTTGGCGATGAGGTGGTGATACCCGGTCAATACGGCCAGGTTCTGGGGTGGGGTGAAGAGCAGTGGGTGCTTCATCCGCTTGGCCTTTGCAGCTCTGCACAGTGAGACTGCCAGATGTGAAAGAGCACAAAAATCTAGTACTCACTCAGTTACGAGAAGTGTAGAATAAGATCAGTTTTTCCCTATAGATGAAATGAAATAATCCTTGTATGGCCATGTTACCTGATGGTTTAGTATGTAGGACTTAGAGAGAAAGCAAAGGAGAGGTGGGTAGTAAAACAGGTGGCTCTGCTCTGAAAGGGACTGTTGGTCCCTGGTTTTGATGGTATCTGACCAGTGCTAGGGAGGGTTCTGCTTGTTAAATGCATTGAACGTGTGTTCTTCAAGCATGGGTACCAACAAAAAAATGTGGCATAAACATTTGTAATTATGTAAAAATGCCCTCAAAGATTTAAAAAGTTTTCAATCATGGTAGTTGATGGCTGTCATTATTGCTGTCAGTAGTTCTGGAATGAAGATGCAATTGAGTTAGCAGTGTTTATTGGGAAACATAGGTGCTATGTACTGTGAGGCTCCTTTAAATGGTATCTACGGGCATCATATGTTTGAGAAAGAAATGTAGTAAGCTGTGTTGTAAGGCTGTAAGCAGACCATATGAAAATAGAGGAGAGGTTGGAGAACTTGCTGTTGAAGCAAATGAAGTAGAAGTGACAGCTTGCCCACAGCAGAGTGTTGACTCAAACTTGTAAGGATTAGAAAAAAATAAGAACCTAGTGGACTTCCAGAAAGGACTTGGTTGTCAGTGGCAAGGATAAGAGGTGATGAAGGTCTTATAATCAATATAGTAGCATGGGTAATGGTTGCTTTTTAAGTTTCAAGGTTCTTTGGTTGTTTTTTTTGTTTGTTTTTTGGGAAGGGGTCATAAAGGCAGTAAGTAGCAGAAAATAGTTCAGGCATGGTTGTATAGAATGGGAAGAAGCAGCAGCAATGAGGTGGAGGGAAAAATGCCAAAGTTATTTTACAAAATTATTTTAAAGAGAACATTTCAAATGTGAAGCAGAATTGTTACTCTCCTGAAGAGTTTAAATCTCAAATGGGCTGGTTGTGTGTTCCTAAGGGGTGTTAAAATGCAGCGTTGGGCAGCTGTGAGGAGCGGAGACTGAGCGTGTGACCTTTGGTAAAATGAAAAGTTAAAGCCAAATGGAGAAGCCAACACCAAGGATGGTAGTCAGCTGGGAATTTGGATACCACAGGTCAGGCTATTCTAGAAAAACTTGTTGGACTCTCCTGAACCATTTCCACAATAGCACTGGCCAGCAGCACTGCAAGCTGCAACTTATGGGTAGAAGCAATAGAGAATAGCAGCACTCTCCGGTGGTTTCTGTCTCTGGAGTTTCTCACCCCTGCTGAAATAGATGGTCTTTGAACATCAGTGGCGTGTAGCTTGCTTTCCTCTTCTTTTCTATGTCCTTTTCCTCTGAGGTTAATCTTTGAAGTTTTTCCTGCTTAGAACCAATGAATTTGAACTTGGGAGTGTCATACAATACAGTGCAGTTCTTGTTTCCAAATATCTTGCAGAGCCAAACACTAAAGCTGTGGTTGGGGCTTTGCCCAGTGAGCCTCTGGGTTAATATATCTTGGAAGTCCCATTTCTGGAACCTTAACAGCTGAATTATGTTAGAAAACATCAACAGAAATGTCTGGAATCATCGATTCAAAAAATACTGAGCAAAATGTATACCGTATGTGTTATGACTACCAGAATGGATTAGGAGATGGAAATCGAGAAATATTTGCTGGACTTAAATGTTGAAAAGAGGAATTAAATATTTAGTTATGGCTCCTTCATAACATCTTGGGAGTAATGGAATGAAGCTAATAATGGATCAGCTTAGACTGTACCAAAGGAATTACTGCTAATGAGATAGTGCAGGTTGTGGAAGAGTCTCCCAAAGGGAATGAAAGCCCAGGCAGTTGGGAAGAGCTAATTCCTTTGAAGAAAGTCATTACAGGAAATTATCTTGCTTGAATGGGAAGGTGAGACCAGACCTGGGTGACTTAGAAGTAGCTCCTGCATTTGCCATTCTGCCTCCAACTTCCTCTGTGGTGGTTATTGCATAACTTCGTGCATACCCAGCTTATTCTCTGTCCTGTGTAGTGTTTAAAATGGGATCTTGGCTTTTCATGTGTTGGGCAAGATGTATGAGGGAGAGAGAGTCCCAAATGCAGAGATTTATCCTTGTGTTTGTGAGCAGCAAAAATGGAACAGACCTGATTGCTGCAAAAGGAGCTCTAAGGAGTTTCAGCAAAATACTGGATTCCCATTGACTGAAGAGTTAATGGCTGGGACTGACAGTTAATCTTGCATAAAGCACCAGAGGTCGGGACACCCACGTATAGCCTCTGTTTACATCAGCTTATTTTTCTGTCCTTTTTAGTGCATTAATGCAAGTGCTTCAAAAGGTTTTCAAGCCTGTGGAATTTGTCACAATCGCTACCTTGTTTGGTCTGTCCCCCTCCCTAGCGTTGAAGAACAAAGACCTTCCAGTGCCAGTGGTGCTGGAGCACAGCAGCAGCGTGGGCATGTGTGGGGCAATGTAATTAAATTGGCCTCATTTACAGTTTCTAATCCCCAAAACGTTATGATCTTAAGCATTTTGAACTTAAAAACCAAGTTTTAGAATAGTGTTTCCTAATTAATTTATTTCAGTGTTATCAAACACATTACCAGGCTACCTACTCATGTTATATCACTAAAACGATGAGCAATAAAATACTTTCAAATGCTGCTTTTTGTTGAGAGCTGCCCGAGACCGGCAGAGTAAAAGGTAATGAGTCTCTCTGTATTGCAGGCTTCATAATGAAACAAAGTGAGAGTAAGGTGAGCCTGTCGGTTTCTCTGGTCTTGTTTATTTGAAATTAAGATCAGTTTTTAAATAAATGGGATTAGCACTCAGCTCTTTTAACCTAAGTGAGCTCTTGGACTTGAAGACTCTTAGAAGTCTGAGCATGTGAAAGGCAGGTATTGTTGGTGAGAACAGCTGACTGAATTGAAGAGCAAAGTCCTCTATTTTGCAGTTGCTACGAATACAAAGCCAGGGTTATTTATTCAGAGAGGGTTTTTCAGACTCATCTAACAGAGGGTGTACATGGCACTCAGCATCTTAATTGATGATGGGCTGAAGTTCTTATTGTTGAAAAGTCAGTCACTTCAAATATTTGTTCTTTATGAAGATTCTTCTCCAAAGCATTTGTGTTGTAAATACAAAGCAGTAGTGAGATACAGAAACCTGGAGTACACCCATCGTTTTTCTGAATGCTTATATATTCGAAAGATACTTGTGCTTACATAACTGAAATAATTTGTTGTTCTGTCCAGATTGCCTGTATGTGTCTCAGTAGAGGAAATAGCAACAGAACAGCCTTTTGGATTACTTGATGGGTTAATAGATCTGTAAGATCAGGTACAGAGAAGCAGCGTGATTTCTTTGAATCGTGCTTTGCTGTACACAAGAGGTCAAGTCAATACTGTCTTTATGACTTGGGATAGCAGGACTAAAAGAACAAATCAGAAGAAACAAGGTATGAAAAGCAAAATATCACATGGACTAAAATGCAGGAGTCCTAGAAAAATGTCATAGTGTCATAATAATAGTTACAACAAAATTCCAGGCTGTCATTCAAATCAACTCAATTGTGTCTGAGTTTATATTTTATGTTGCTTCTGCCAAAGATCAGCATTTGCTACATTTTCTTAAAGGCCAAAATCAGAAGCAGGTAAGAGGTTTTACGTGTGGTTATCTTAAAACTTAGCTATGCAGGACTAGTTCCTACTGGTAAGACCGTTACTGAGCCTGGTCTGATGTTCCATCTACACAGGCAAAGCAAAAAAGTTGCTGTCGAGGTAGTCTGCTAATTGAACATTAAATATTTTTCAGGTTATTATGTGATCATTGACCATGGCATGTGTAGATACATTAACTTTTTTTTGGAGTTAGCTTTTCCTGGTGATTTAAAAATTTGCTTTTGTGGCTATCTACCCGACCTGATCTGAGTTGTTGGGAGGTGAAGTTTACCTAAAATATTATTAAAAATGCAAATTTAAAAAGCAGGTCAGATACATGATTTAATATAATGACCGGTCTGTGTGTTACCACGAGCGTGCATAGTTTCCCTCAAAAAGCTAAATATCATTGGAGAGAAGACAGCACAAGGACACGGGTATATTCATTTTGCAGGAGAGCCTTATGGCTATAGATTAAACTACTGCCTTTCACTATTGTTGGTAAAATTTATTCTTATAGCTAAAGGCATTTAATCTAGGTTGTCCTTCATACAAGAGCTGATAGGTGTGTAGTGGCATCTAAACTAAGGGAATATATCTGTTTCATGAGATGTACAAGATTTTCCCCTGCTTCTGCTTTCTCTGTCGCTGGGTTTATTATTCTGGTTTCTGCTGCACTGTGACGGAAGTTCACAGTTTAACTATTTGCTATTTGCATGTAAGTATTTGCAAAGTTTTCCAATGCTTTTTACGAAACAGGTATCAGAAAAGAGAATGTGAGTCTGCACTAGGAACTTATTAAGATTATGTTGATCACAGAAAACCTTACGCCCACACAAAATGTGCTTTTTGACAAAACTGCTTTTTGAAGTACCAAGTACATGTATGGTTTCATTCTCTTACTGAGACACAATCGCGATGGTATCCATAGAAAGCTGTTTCTTTTCACTTCAGTTCCCAGGATTTTTTTCTGCTTTTTTCTTGTCTGGCTTCTTGAGGTGAAACTTGAGAGAGAGCGCAACCCGTCTGTCAGCCGGTCCCGCTCTCGTCAAGCACCTTTTGAATCTGTTGGCTGCTGTCAGCCAGATTTGACAGTTTGGTAGAGGTCTGGAAGATAATGAAGTTGTGTTGTTCAGAGAACACGGGTGTCTGTATAGAGGCTGCAGAGCTCTCCTGAACAAGGGGAAGGCTGCAGCCCTTCCTGACCGTCAGAGGATCCATCCAGGGACCTTCTCTCAAACCAAGGCTGAAGGGCGATTAATTGTAGTTATGCTGCTTGATGTACAATGCGTAGTTAGAGAATCACAGAATAGTTTGGGTTGGAAGGGACCTTCAAAGCTAATCCAGCCCAACCCCTGCCATGAGCAGGGACATCTTCACCAGATCAGGTTGCTCAGAGCCCCATCCAGCCTGGCCTGGGATGTCTCCAGGGATGGGGCATCCACCACCTCTCTGGGCAACCTGGGATAGTGTTTCACCACCCTCAGTGTGAAAAATTCCTTCCTCGCGTCTGGCCTGAATCTCCCCTCTTTTAGTTTTAAACCATCACGCCTTGTCCTGTAGTAACAGGCCCTGCTAAAAAGTCCGTCTCCATCTTTCTTATAGGCCCCTTTTCAGTACTGAAAGGCCATCCCCTTACGGAAGAAGTGCTTTTTAAACTATATGAGTGTAAACATGGCTTGGGTCATTTGATTATGGGCTTGTAGCGGCATCGGTCAAGAGCATGGGGTCATTGGAGCTCAGGATTTGTTGGGCAGTTGCCCCGCTATGGAGATGACTGTGATTTTTTTATACAGTGTGGTCATGTAGTACTGGTAACTCAAGCCACAATGGATTCCCCAAATCTTGTGTTTAAATCAGATTGCTTGACTTGTTCTGATTTTAGATCTCAGCCAACATTACATTGAAACTGTTTGTTATCAATGTTTATGGAAAAACTTATTTTAACCCAAAGGGTAATGAATGTGTTTTTTATATACAGACCTCCAGATTTATGTTTTTGGCTGCACCTAGATATGGAATCACATTTAAAAAAATGCACTTTCTACAAAGTTATTTGATAAACATTGAAGAAGTTAAAAAAAACCCCAAACCAAACAAAAATCTTTGAATAGGAAAGAGAAATTGTGTGATATTTCAGATTGCACAAACTTTGCTTTTCTGGTAGTTACAGAAAGTAACAAAGAATTTCTTGTGTAGGAGAGTTTTTGTTTGACTTTTTAAAGTATATGGTTGAATTGAATGTTCCCCTTCTAAGAGTTACTCAAACAAAGGGAAGTGCTCTTGGTCTGTGTAATTCGATGGGACATCAGGGCAAATGTACAGTTGGTATGTTACCAAGCTACAAGAAAAAGCCAAGTTCTTTCTGTGACACACTTTGTGCTTGTTTTTCAGTTAAATCTACCTTGAATTTTCCTGGTCATTAAGCAACCCTCATGCTTTCACTTTGTGACCTCAGAAATACACCTGGGTATTGAACAAGCAGAGCGATAAAATAGGAAATCTGTAACATTGTGCCTAAAATGCGAATATAAGAAACAGCAGGCACTTTGTTGAAAAGAAAAGCCATTAAGCATGGTTGAGTTGCTTTTACAAGTGCTCAGACTATGTCTTTGAGTAGCTAAAAAACAAAATCGCATGTCTGCTCTTCAGTATAATCCTTTTCCAATAGACGTTCTGTTAGATGTCTATAGCTAAGTGAATTTCCAAGAGTATATTTTACAGGCAGTTGTTCCATTTTGACACAGAGATGCTCTGCAGGCAGTTGTGGTAGTGCCTGTGTCCTTGGCTGTGTAGCCTTGGAGGTTTTCCGAAGTGGTCTTTTGAAACACTATTTGGGAAAACTGATTGCACTTTCTGTCCTGTCGTTTCTGATTTTCCCCTCCCACCCCCTAGATGAAATGCATCTTTCTCTTTTCAGAGTTATGACTGAAAGGGATTACGGTAAACAGAACTGATTCCCGTAGTATTATTTTAATGGAAAACCTAGTATCATGATTTTCTAATGAAATAAGCTATAATAAATGCTCTGGTGTCTGAATAATACAGAAGAGATCAATAAAAAGGCACTATTTAAATAACCGAACATCCCATTGAAAGACCTTAAAGGAAAGAACTTAAAGATGAACTTGGAAAAAGACCAAACACATTTTGCATGTCTGTAATAAGAATTTTTCTAAAGCTTTCCTTGTTGATTTATATTTGAGGTAACAGTGCTTTTTGATGCTCTTCTTCCTTTTCTCTGTGAGAGGATGTTCAGAAAGTCTTGTGACATAATGAACAGAGGCCACTGAAGTTTGCCTTGAAATCTTGAGATAGTGCTAATAGTTGGCTGCCTGTAGTAGGATTTTGACCAGATGCCCATGGAGGTGCAAAAGCTGCTCTGATCCTTGCCCTGAAAATAAGCAGGGAATACAAAGGAAGGAGAGAAAGAAAGTTGGCATAAAGAGATCTACCTCTGAGCTTCTTCCATGGACCTGCTGTGTTTTGATATGGCTTCTGAATCATACTCAGTTTAGGGTGGTTCTTCATAATCCATGTGCCCCTTGTGGTGAAAAAAAAATTGATAAATGGCTTACTTGGGCAAAGTTTTAATAAGTTATCCCATTGCAAGAGTAGTAGACTAGTTCTTTTAAGTGTATCTTGGTAATAACATTGATACTGTTTACACTAGAACAAAGTGCTGGTATTATTTGAAGTAGTCATTCTGATTTCTCCTTCTCCTTCTCCTCGCCATTAATTGCTGGATGACTAGCTGAATTTAGCAATAGTAGCACTGGGCTGCTGTATTTCCTGGTATCTGTGCCAAGAAACTTGTCTCCTTGATCGCTTCATAGTTTGGTTTGGAGCCATGAGATCACGGGTTAGAAGTTTCGTTCCCTTGTGATCCTGGAGCTCCACGTGGTGTATGAAACAGCAGCAAGGGAAGCCTGGAGGCTGGCCCAAATCACCGCTGTGGGAACACATTGGGCTTGGGGGGAAGCAGGCTTGCTTAAATCAAAGCATTAATTGTGAACTGGTTTTGGCAGCCAGCCCCTTTACGTTGCTTTGTAATGAAGGGGATGGAGTTGGTGGGGGTGTTTTTTTGGGTAGTGGCTGAGGCTTCTCTCTGGGCTGAAATGAGTTTCTATGGATGCTGGAGAAGTAGCTGGTTGCAGCAGGGTTCTCCTTGCCCTGAAGGTTCTCAGAATGGTACCCAACACTGCCATCCAGCTGTTTACAGCATGAACCTTTAATTAAGGTAGAACTTGCAATCAAAACTTTTGGAAGGGACTCAGACCCTGCTGAACTGCATGAAGTGAGTGCCTGGAAATGACTGGCATCATGCAAGCAGTTGTTTTTTATGGGATCCTCTCAACCTCTTTATGTGTACAATAAATTATACTCAGCTGTCTCATATATTTAAATGAGGGTTTAGCATTTGATTCCTGTTAATTTTTTTCACATCTTGCAGGTTGGCTTATTGATTCTGATCTTAGTATTCCTCTTTCAGGTTGTCTTCTCTCTATCCCTTCCCCTACAAGAATGCAGGGTTCTGTTTATTAATTTTTTAATTGCCTAGTGCTTTACAAGGCTTTTTTTTTTTTTCACCTTGAAATACTCATTCTTTAGTGTTTAATATTGTTATTGGTGTTACCACAAAAATGAATGACTGTAGACTTCTCAGAATTGTGTGTAGTTTGTACATGGGTGTTAGACTTGGATCATTTTGTATCAGTTTTCCATTATTGAATAGCTTTAGGTTTTGTAATATGGAGAGCTGACTAGCTCTGAGAAAGAAAGCGCAAACATATTTTACTATTTCTTCTCAAGCGTAAAGAAATCCAGACAAAAAAGCAATAATTACTTCCCTCTTAAAGTCCTTCTGAACTTCCTATAGGAAGCAGGTTACAAATTATATTTGAAACAAATGTTTGTGGGAATATAGACCATTTAATTGGGCCACATTACTTATTACAACTTTGAGCAAATAGTTACAGACAGGTAGAGGCAGTTCGGGAAGCATGGTGAGTAGTAGCCATGCACAGGCGGCATTACTGCCATGTCAAAATCTCTTTATTACTAAAAATACCATTGGAAACTTCTCAGTTTCCTTGTTTATTACTCATAGCTGCATCTTAGTATTTCAGTCTCTTAAGTGTAGACCTTAGTAAAAGCTACTAAGGATGACATGGAAATGACTGAGAGGCATCTCTTAAGACGTGTCTCTATGGTAGATCTAAATTCAGTTGTATAATTAATGCTGTAATTATAACAATTATATGTTTTATTACCTTAGAAAATAACTTAATGTGTTGATATTTAAATAAGCACTTTTATTTGCCTAATCTTTATTCATTAATGTAGATTTTAAAATGGGGTTTTGCTTTTCTTTACGATTTCTACTGGGAAACTGAATGTGAATAGAGGGGAGCTGCGCTGTCAGCTGATGAACATAGACCTGGGTGATCTAGTGCGCCACGAGTAAGAAAATGTCACCAAGATCCTGAAGTCAGGTTTTTCCTTTTTATTTTGCTTGGTGCAAGCAGATATCCAGTAATCTCTGAGATGCCGTGCAATGTGGTAAAGCAGCACTTTATTACTTTAAAGCCCTTTGCTTTCCTTGGCACCAGGCAGGCACACCAGTTTGTCGGGCGATTTAGCAGCTGGTTTTGGAACAGGCATGTCTGTCAGCATTTGGGGAGCAAGGTTTTGTATGGTGTATATAACAGTCCTCCTCTTCCATCGCTTTTTCTCACGTGTTTTTAACAACACAGGAGATGTTATGCTCCAGGTTTTCATTCAAGAGCAGCCTGTGTTACTCTTACGACTAACTGCAGTGAAATCCCACATCTAGCAAGCAGGTTGATACATGTTTTTAGACACTAAGCTAATGATTTTTTTATGATAGTTTTGAAAACAGTCAGAAGCAACTGATGTGAAATAAATGTGGATGCACAAGAACACTGCTGGACTTTTCTTCTTCCTGGAATCATTGTGCTCTGGGAAGCAACAGACCTGTGTAACACTCCCTTAGCAGCAGAGCCTCTCTTGCGCATTGCCATGGGCATCACAGCTAAAAAAAAACGCTGAGTACCTTGTTTTTAAGTGAGGTTTAAAATACTGACGTCTTGTGGATTAAATATTTAGTCCCTGTTACCTAGGCTATATGGGTAAATGGGGACTGCTACTGCTAGGATGGTGGTAAGAAGCCAGGTCTTATCTTAAAATGTTCTGTTTCGTAGATCCTTAGAGCCACGTAATTGACTTCACTGGGCTTTGGATCAGAGTGCTTAAAATCAAGAATAAACCACTTAATTGCCTTGCAGAGTCAAACTCCGGAAGCAGGTTTCCCTGAGTTGCTGTTCTCTTTGTAGATGAAAGAATTTGGAGGCAAGCCTGAGTACTTCAGCTGGATCCCACAGCAATAAACAAACATTGGTCACAAGAATAAAACAAACAAACAACAACAAAAAATCTAAACCAAAACACCAAAGAACCCCCCACAAGAAACCCCCAAACAAACAAAACCAACCAACAAACAAACTACCAAAGAAGCAAAACCACACCAAACCCCCAAAAACCCCAAACAAAACCAATGAAATAAAAATGAATTCCCGTGGTAGCTGATTGTGGCAAGCAACCTCATGAGTGGAAATATGGCTGTGGATCATTGTGATATGTTTTATTTAACATACTCAAGTCTTGCTTTTCTTTCAGGGAGAAAGAACTTAATGCGAAGTTTATTATTTCAATGGACAAAAACAAAACGACAATCACAAACTTAAAGGTGAGTAAACACAATTTAAAGAAGGAACTCCTAACTGAATATCTGACAAAATATGACTGGATGAAACAGTGGTGCTCACTGTGCTGTGGAGAATAGCCCTTAGTTTTTAAAATAGACTGTTGAAGTAATCCTTTGGGGAAACAGATTAAACTGTTAACTTACTGCACCGCAGTTTTCTGCAAACCACTCTAGGCTGTATATCATAGGTTTTTCTAAGGTTTATCACTCTGGTCATTATGTAGGTGGAAGATGAGAGCCAGCAATAGAAGAGAGGTACCTGCCTGGTAGCTATTAAACCTTTGCTTCATCTTTAGAAATTGTCTTCGGGGATTCCCATGAAAATGAACTAAATCCAAAGTACCCATCGCTTGCTATGATCTCTTCATGGTATATTTTAACTTTTCTCTTGGCAAGAGAAATCATGCACAGCAAATAGGTTTTTGCAAAATAGTTTCCAATGAAGAATATTAATATATGAAAAGGAGTTTCAGTGTGTGGTTTGTTTGGACTGATTCAGAAGCAGTGACTGTTACTAAAGTGTAGTGCAAACTGTCCTGTCTTGAGCATGATGCTGGCCTTAAGCAGCAGGTAGGTAACACCATTTAATTACAAGTCCACATTGAAATGCTGTTCACAATGCAAAGATCTCTCTGGCTCTTATTTATACATGTGGGATTATCCCTTGTTGTAAACTGAATTTCATATACAGGACTGGTTGAACTGAATATAAGTGACAAAAATGTAGAGTGGTGTTAGGGAGCAGTAAGCTGAAATCCAAATAATTCCTGCTGTGCTGTCTTGTAACATAACTGTCCTTACTGAAGGGTATATCCGTTGCTATTTTTTTTGCTGTTGTTTGAATAATAGGCTAACCTGTCATTGTAAATTTCTAAATGTTTATATCCTTGCGTTAAATTTATATTTTGATTATTTAGTGTAAAAAATTTTTAATTACTTCATCAAGATGTATTGTACCAGCTCTCTCTCACTCTATTTTTGTTTGTTAAATAGGTACCAGAGGGTGGTAGTGGAGACCCAGGACGAGAAAGAACTAAGACCTTTACCTATGATTTTTCCTATTTCTCAGCAGACAGTGAAAGTCCCAGCTTTGTTTGTCAAGAAATGGTAGGATTTCTGAATGTTAATAATTGATTTTTTCCCCTTTTCTTTGCCTTAAAAGCATTCTTTTAAACTTCTTTCCATTGAAAGTGCTTCTTGTGCAATTTAGAAATTCCCTAGGTGCCTGAGAATTTGAATTTTGTTTTGTTTTCTTAAGTGCTGTGTTTTCTAATACAGCAGGCTAAATTCCTTCTTTCTACTTCTCTGGTCTGATTTATCTTGTAAGGTCAAATTAGAAAACTTCTCTGATCACTAAGTTTGTTTTTGAAAAGCTTTTTTGAAAAAAATCACTTTTGAGAAACCAGTATCTATCCTTAATTCACTTGGAGAGAAACATTCTTATCTGATTGAAGTGGTTTTTGTTTCTTTTTTTTCCCAAAAGTCTTGGTACACATTGAAGAAGATTCTTCTTTCTCCTCCCTTGTGTTAGATAAGGTTTTCTGTAGCAGAGACTCAGGCATGGATTCTGGAAATTCTTCCAAAATAAATGATTGATTTGCAAGGTAGAGCATAGAGCAGCTCAAGCTGGGTGCCTCCTTTAGAGGGATCCTCAGCAGAAAAAAAACTTGGGGCAATTATAACCCCCCAATTGAAGCCACCACCCCCTGTGTGTCACTCTGGGCTGACTGCAAGATTAGAGCCTGGGGTCTCCCCATTCTTCATCAGGTCTCTTCACTTTCATCACGCCGGCTGTCAATTAAAGTTCTGACCTTCAGTTGCTGTTTTAAATTCCTCCTCATAGGTGCCATTTTGCTTCTATTTCAGAGTGGATCAGCAATTTTTTTTGTTCTTTTAAACCTGTGAGCTTTATGGTTCATAGTAATAGGATGCTATCAATAAATCCTAAACATGGCTTAGATGTCTGTGTTCCATATTCTGCTATTACAGCGTGTCCCACAGCCCCAGACTGCCTCCTCCATCCTTACTGGCAAGAACACAAACTCCTCTTTCTCAGCCACAAAAATGTTGTCCCCGTGTCAAGTGTCATTTTGATTACAGTGCACGCAGCACATTGAAAACAAAAGGAGTTTTCAAACCATGGGAGTGCGGTTTCTAAACAAATATTGCACAAGCTATTGTTTTGCTTACGTTATTCATTTTGTGTTTAATTGGAAGACTTTGTAGTTAAGCTCTTATCAAGTTGCTGCAGAATTTCCAGTTTGCTGCACCGGTGGCATAGAAGAAGGGTGTCTTTCATTCACATTCATTGTGCCACGGAATAAAATTGATCTTGATTGTTGGTAATGCGGTTGCCTAGTGTGCTTTGTTCATGATTGTTATATTTTTCCTTCTGAAAGGCAGAAAAATAATAAATGGGTGTCTAATGCTACATGCTGCATTAATATGCCTTGTAGATGCAAACTATGCTTTAGTATTAAAAATTTGGAGTGGGAGTGGCAATTTACCATCAAGCTACTTAGTTTTTATTCATGGACGAGAAACAAATAGAATTTTGATGAGTTTACTGCCCTTCTGGGAGAAACCAGTGTCCCGGTCATTTGGTTCTGTTAAAGTTCCATCCAGATAATGTATTTTCCTCTAACCTGTGTTAAGCTTCTGTGCTTAGACAACACTGACTGTAAGTGTCCCATATACTATCTCATATCATTTTGCAGGGTATACACACATTTTTAAAAGAGAAACTAGTCAAAAGTAGTGCATGAAGACTTGGTCCAGATGGTGAGGTAAAAACTTGGACATAGTGAAAGGGAAAAAGAGGTGGAAAAATAAAGGAGCAGTTATTTAGGAGGGAGACTTTGAGTAAGATGCTCCTTTTCAAATGACAAGTGAAATTGTACTTTGGCTGATCTTTACGCTCTTCCTCTTTGAGAAGTATCACAGATTACAGAATTGCAACTCCTTTGCTCAAGGGAAGGTCAAGTTAAGTATTCCAAAGGCATGCTTGCAACTGAGTGTTAATGATTAAAGAAATTACCCAGCACTCCTCCAAGGGAGGAACAGCATGATTATACTGTGTGGGTGTGCCGTTTGCTATCAGTAATGACTTGTACATCTTGGTTAATTTAAACCACACATTCTGCAGATGAGTAGCCAAATTATGTGAAACATCTATGAGGTTTTTGAAAATCATGTCTGGATTGGGAGACTCAGATTAATATTTTAATGGAGAGAAATGCTGCACCAAGTGTTACTCCTTGACCAGCGTGGGGATGGATGGAAAGGGATGGATAATTAAAGGCTGGGGATCTGGGAGGGGGTTGAAGGCATCTGGTGAGAGCTGAGGTTATTAGCTGAGAACAGACTCCCATATTATGGGATGTGGAGGAGGAATCGATACCAGGTTGTACATATTAAGGGAAAAGAAAAGGGGCCAGCTGATGATAGAAGGCCACATACTGCATTTAAAAAAAAAAAAAACAACATTTTTCCATGTTTGTCAGCCTAAAAATAAAGATATGTAAAAGCCAGTTAGGGAGGAAATACAGAGAAAATAACGGGACATTTTCTTACATTTGGTTTAAGCAAAAATCCAAAACCAACCAAGCAAAACCCTCCAAAAACACAAACCAAGAAACCGACAGGATCATTGAAACCTTTCCTTTTGAGAAGGGGCTGAGTATTTGCAGAACATAGAGAGCTAGCAAAGATACAAAGAGTGAGATTAACAATAAGGAAAAGTAAATGGAGTGTCTGAGATCAACTGAAAGAAATTGGAGCTATAGGAAGGAGGGTGTGTTGGTGTTTTTTTGTTGTTTTTGTACTTCTGCATGTCAAGTAGATCTCTGACAGAAAAAGACGTAGAAAATATACTGTTGCAGTGCTATAAAATAAACAGTGGTAAAGTTTAGTATTATATTTGAAGTACTAATTTCCTGTCCTATAGTAAACATCATTGGTTGATGCCAATAGCTTATGTTGTGGCATTTTATTGTTCAATATTTGCCGTGCTGGATTGCCGACTGATGACAAATTTTTTCCCCAAGCTTCTGTTGTCTTAAAAAACTTTCTATGTTTTTAGGTTTTCAAGAATCTTGGTACAGATGTAATTAGGTCTGCTTTTGAAGGTTATAATGCTTGTGTTTTTGCGTACGGACAGACTGGATCTGGGAAGTCCTACACCATGATGGGAAATGCGGTATGTTGGATTTTGCAAATGTGCATTTTTATTCTGTAGCATTGTGTTGCAATAATGCTGTTGCAAGAACACGTTATTATTGCTCATCCCGTCTGTATGCTACTGACCCCCCATCTATTGAACCTTGGAGTGGTAATCAGAGGTTTTAGAAGCTGTTTATAGGTAGGTATTTATAGTTGGAAGAAGTGTCTTTAAGTAATACTCTGTTATGTTGGAAAAAAAGCAAATATTTTTGTTCAGTAACAAAACCAATAATGTCAACTGTTACTGCTGATTTTCTGTGCCCAACTCGAGGCAAGAAAGAAGATACTGATTTTGAGAATATGAATGATCAGCTCTTTCTGAAGAGATCTGGTTTTTAGGCCTGTTGTGAAGGGTCGAAAGATTAAAATAGGTCCTTGAGCCCTGTTTAGAGAAGGCTACCAAGTGAGGAGTAGAAACTGGGGATGCGAGGTGCTAAAGGTAAGTTTCAGCAAACCATTATGAGATGGTACAGTAACTTGAATTTTAAGGTTAAACTCCTCTTTAGCACTGCGGTGAAGACCCTGCAAGAGGAGCGTTTGGCAGTGTTTGAGTGAAGGACAGGAGTTGCTTCCATGACTGCCCAAGGACATAAAGAACCTAGTGGAGCATTTTAAAAGGGCGGACTCATGAAGCCTGTTTGCAAGGCGACCTCTGCAGGTTTTGTTCTCTTTTAGACCTTGGGGGGAAAGAACCACAGCATCTCTTTTCCCAGCAGAATTGAAAAACGGGAATACTACCATTTGTCCTTCCTTAGGTAGATCACTCTTTTGAAATATAGTAAGATTGGCCACTTTGCACCTATTTTAGTTTAGGAGAGTAAATTAGCTGTAAATCTTTTTCAGTTGTCACTGAAGAAGTAGCTTTATATTTGACTTCAATATGGTAAGCAGATTAGACTTTTGTAACCAGAAAATATGTTATGACCTAGATGTGGATTTCTATTTCAGAAATTTATAAAAGCGACATTTTTATGAGGCTGCCTCACTGTATGTAATGACCATAATCATCAAGACATTTTGCAAATGAATAGGTGCTGAAGTTTGTTTGACACTATTCAATAATAAAGGTCTAATCTTCTTGCCATGATACATAAATACTTTAATCTGGATTTGTACAGCGTGTGTATAAAATATTCTCAGATGCCAAGTTAAATGCTTGAAAATTGATGGCCCTGTCAGAGAGACTACATTGGTATAAGAAAACTTGAATTGGAAATAAATTTTCTCTTTTTCCTTACTTCTCCTTAAAAAGTATGAATTCCATTCTCATTTTCCTTTCAATATCTGCTGTTCCTGGCTCTGAAAGGCTTCTGCAATACCGTGTGCAGCAATCATTTCAAGAAATACGTGAACCACTTAGAATAAGTCTTGAGCAGAGATATTGAAATGATCAGAGATGTATAAAATATGATCTATCAAGAAGGTCAGACTTGCGTAAGCAGAGAAAAGAACACTGTGGAGGAACAAAAGTCTTCCAAGACATGAAAGGCTGCTGCAGAAGGCGGGGGAATTATTTGTTCTCTGTGTCCAAGGTAGATGGGTAAGAAACAGTACATTTAAATTGCAATAAGGAGTTTTCTGGTTGAATAACGTGGAGCGGAAGAAAGGCTTTTAATGAGAAAATTAAGCTCTGGAGTGAACTCCCTGTGTTGGTTCTTCAGATTTCCATGGCTAGAAACTATAACCCAGAAAACAACCTGTCAAAGATGTAGTTGATCCTGCCCTGGAGCTGTAAGGAGTGAAAAAGGGAGAAAACGTTTAAATATAGTTTCTAATAAAGAATATACATTCTGTGAGATGTATATTTTACTGATGAAGAATGCTGGGAACTGTGTGTTCTTCCTTTATCATCACTATATTGCTGTGGTTGAAGTTACTCGATTAGAACCAATATTTCATATTTTAAGACTCTTTGCAGTTGCTAAATTATGTCAGACACTAATGACTTGCCTAAAACTTTGTGATGGATCTTTCATGTTTTATCCTTAAGCTTTAATTAAAACTGTTCAGGTGTTTCCAAGCGTGAGATGAAAGAAAATTCTTACTTTTTCCTGTTCCTGTAGCTTAAAAAACAAAAGGTGAAGGGAAAATTCCAACATTGAACCATGATGCTTTACCTGGAGTAGAGACTGATACATATTGGCAAAGGTGGCTCCTTTCTTATCAAAAAGCCCAGTTAAGCTGCAACTTTTTCCCTTTGTCTAAGTGGGAGTGTTTTTTTATTTTACTTTATTTTTCTTTAAACCAGGGTGCAGTCAGGTGAAGGGCTAGGTGTCATAGGAGAGAACAGATTATTGTTTCAAAGAATGAAGCCTGGTTTGAAAAGGACAGAAAGGCTGTGATTTAGAGGAGGAAGAAGCTGGAAAAAGGGCAAAATGGAGGGATAAGAGTATGATTAAAATAAAAAGAGACTGCATGATGAATCACAAGTTATATCTAGGCAAAGGAAAGAGGAAGAGGAGCACCTGGAAGAAGACTGCTGGGACAGAAAATGCAGTGGGAAGCTGAAGAATGAGGACAGAGGGGACCAGCACAGGAGCAGACTGGAGTGGGCTTGAGCTAAAAGTGTTGGATTTTGTATGGGAGTCCAAGTAGAACAGAAATCTTTGCCCAAGGAGTGCTCCCTCTGCCAGAGTCTGCTGCAGATTTGTCCACTCTCTGTGTTTTCCTGCTGCCACATATCTAGAATCCCACCAGGCAAACTTGCTTGGGTGCCTGGGCTGTGCTCATGTTGGATGTTGGGTCTGGTTTGTCCTAAGTTGCCTCCTGCTGAATTACAAGGCCCCATCTCTAAGCAAGAACACTTCTTGCCTCAGCGGCGCATAGAATTGGAATTAGTCCATCGCATCAAATATCTTCTGCATTTTTGGACTGGAGGCAAATTGTAGCTGACAGACTGTTTTGTAAGCTGCTTCTGAGTTTGCAGCTCGGAGCCCAGAGCTCATCTGTATGTATATGTCCTCTTCTTTCATTCCTGAGAGCCATGTTCACTCATTTCAGCTCTGAAGGAGCATTAGCTGCTGTTTTCCTCAGGAGGTGCGCACAGCAGGTTGTTGGTCATCAGCCTCATCAGACTGGGTGGGAATGGGGTGGCAGGGAAGAAGCAGCTTCTTGGCAGCTGAGACCAGAGCTGTGTGACACTCTGCTGCTGGGGAAAAGCCTGGCTTTGACTTATTGCCTTGCTTCTTGGCTGGAAGGGAGCAACAGGCAGGGAATGAAGCTTCCCTGGAGCACCGGGAAGGGGAAAGCTGCACGCTGAGCCTCTGGGTATCTCAGTGTTGTTAGTAGCTGCCTCGCACTCCGATACGTGCTTGACATCAGTGGTGCAGCAACAGCCTCGCTGGCGTGAGGCTCAATTCTCAAGTGCCAGCGTAACCAGGAAGATGACATCCTGCTGTTAGCTGAAGTGGCAAGGACCCTGTAATGGATAGTGGCAGCCCTGCTGGTAAACCGTGTGGTCTGTAGGGATCTGTGAGAAGGAATATGTTTTTTCAGTTTGCTTTATTCAACCAACTTTATGCATGAAAACTCTAACTGCAGAGTCGAACATTCAGAAGTCGAATATCAAATTTAATTTGGCTGTACTGTGAGATACAGTGAATGTAGTTTTAATATTGCCGTTGCATGCTACTTTATCTTCTGCTGCATCTTTAAAGACAGGAGCTGGGGATTTGGGCTTTGAATGAGAATGGCTCATGGATGCAGGTAGATGGATCCTCTCCCGTTGTCTGCAGATGGCAAGTCCATGGTGAAATGAAATGGAAGAAGTTAGAAAAGATAGTGTTGAGATAAGACAGTTCACACGTTGCTCTGAGGAGCCAGTTTCTGCCTTAAGCAGTTAGGATTATTCAAAGGGCAAAATATATCCCAACAGCGAAGAATTGGAGCAAGTCTATGCATTCCAGTAAACACGAGGATTAGTGTCAAGGTGACTGCAGTTAAATAAAGGGCAGGAAAGTATTTGCTGAAAAGTTTTGATTTTTTTCCCCCCCATTTTCTGCATGTTGGAGCTCTCTAGTGACCTTGGATTTTATTCTTCAAAATATATTGTGCATGCCTATACAGCCTTCGAAATAAGAACTGTTGTTATTGCAGGGTGATGCAGGTTTAATACCTCGAATTTGTGAAGGATTATTCAGCAAAATAAGTGAGAAAACAAAGCGGAATGAGGCATCCTTTCGAACAGAAGTCAGGTAGGTCTTGGCATGTTAATAGTTTGCTGCTTATCAAACTTGTTTCAGTTACAACCACCCTGTCTCACTTTATCTCTGAGAAAAGTGTGTGTTTTCCAAATAACTTTCCATGCTTGGCCTCAGTCCTATAATTGATTTTTTTGTTGGCAGTCGTAGTCAAAATGCACAATACTTCTAACTTCAATCCAACAGCTGTGCATTTTGCTTTACGTAAATGATTGTGAATATGCCTTTGCTACTGAACAGCATGTTCTTTATTTTTACCCTTTATTTCAGGCTGACATTAGGAGATCTTGATATCGCTAATGTCTGCTTCCTTTCTACTTGCTTCTTTTTTGGCTTTTTTTCCTTATGATACAAATGCACTGTAGTCACTAGTATCTTAAGCCAACTTTGGATCCATCTTGCTTTCAAACACAGTGTTATCGTGACTTTTCTTTCCTTAAACACTCGTGAATCAGTCAGTGATTTTTTTCTAACCTTTCTCTTTCAGTTATCTGGAAATTTATAATGAACGTGTGAGAGATCTTCTCAGACGGAAGTCATCAAAAACTAATAATTTACGGATACGAGAACATCCAAAAGAAGGGCCTTATGTTGAGGGTAAAAACACTTTCAGTGTTTTGCACTGGATATTTTATTGCCTTTATATATTCTAAAATGCCATGTCTAATTGCATAGGGCATTTTAATCTTTTAAAACCTAAATGATGATGGATACAGTGCTTTCCTTTGATATAAAAGCATTAAAAGAGAATAGCCTCTGATTTTGTATCCCCACTCGCTTCCATAGTTCTAAGATTATTATACATATAGAGCTTTATCTGTACATTTATAACACATTTTTAAATAACGTTAAGAGATGCAATTGGTTTTAAGGATTTGTTGCCTATAAATGATAAATCTTTAATGTTTAGATGGAAACAACCTGTTAGGAAGTAATTGTCTTTATCTGTCCTCTACCAGGGAAGTTTCATGTCTCTTGAGGGATTACGCTTATGTTATTGCACTAAATACTTTAGTAAGATTGCATATTTTTTTCTTAATTTACTGTAAATGTGTAAGTTCTCCATTGTTCATTCCTTTCCTTAACTGATAAACAAGTATGACAATAAACACTAATTGCAGCAATACTTTGCAGTAGTGAGGGTAATTTGAATATTTTTGCAACGACAATCAAGTGCACCTATGAGCATACTGAACCACTCTGCTTTTCTTCAGACTTGTCTAAACATTTAGTGCAAAATTACACTGATGTGGAGGAACTTATGGATGCAGGAAACATAAATAGAACGACGGCTGCAACTGGAATGAATGCTGTCAGTAGCAGGTCGCACGCCATCTTCACGATCAACTTCACTCAGGTAACAAAACAAAAGCCCTTGTCTTAATATGTGTTTAGATTCAATAATTCATATGATAATTGAAAAATAAGGTTGTCAAATAAGCAGGTATGGGTAGATAAGGACTATGTTGCTGTCTTGTGAAAGGGAAAGTTAAAAGTGTGGAAGTACTGTTTTGAGAATTATAAATATGTTTATCAGTGATTACAATCTTTAAAATTTGAATTGTAATGGGATTACTTAAAATGGTATTTAGTTGATTTTGAGGAGATAATTATAGGGAGTTTGGGCTGAATAACAGAGACTGGTGCCAGGTTGTTTCATGGTGCTGCAATGGGGAGGAGTGGGTGAGGTGCATGTTGTGTGAGAGCCCGAGCTTTCGTGTTATCACAGAATCACATCCGAGATTTATGAAACTAGCTGTCTCCATGGCCCGAATCATAGTGTAGAAATGTTTTCTGAGCATTTTCTTGCTGACTCTGTTACTAGTGGAAAACTATTTATATTCCTTGATTTACTGATGGAATAACGGAGAGATTTAACACATTTTCTCAGGACATAGTGATCTTCTGGTTTATATATGGTAAACTCCTTTTCTAATGGCTCCTGCTCTTCATCGTTGTTTTTGGGGAGCTTTATAAATGGTCCATGGATAACCCACTAAATGAAAAGAAGGTAATACAGAGGTGGTTCGTTCTACTGACAGAACTTGCATGTTTCCCCCTGCCAAACATACACAAAATCACATGCACCAGCTGTTCACCAATGATGGTTTGCTCATCACAAAGCTTTTGAAAGGGGATGACAGGCAAGCAGCAAAAGGTTTTGTTCTACTGTTGTACTGTAGAAGTAGAAGGAATTTTGAGACAGGGCAGTCGGATTTGACTTACGTGAATTAAGATAAAAATCAGAGGAAACCTCAGTTAAAATTGTAGAATAAAATTGCAGTTGCTGCCTACTTGAATTTGGAGGCAGGGGGAGAAACTGACTGTAAATATGTCTGTGTATGCTGTAACTTTATGTGTTGAAAGCATAATAAAATGGTATCAGCACATGTTCACTGTGCATTGTGTAAATAGCAACTCTTATTAGTCAGTGCATGTGCATAAGTGACCAGAAATTTGCAAGTACTACAATTTAAAGAAGTGCTTGTGTGGGAGTAATCCAGCAATTCAAATGCCTTTCTGTGGCACCTCTAATCCACTTGTCTTCTCAAGCTCTGCTGTTGTGAACAAGTTAAATTCAGTCATGACATGAAAAAGGCTACTAGGTTGGATTCAGTAACATTTCAGAATTTGGTAGCTTAACACACTTTTCTTTGTGTTTTTCTCTGTAGGCTAAATTTGATTCTGAAATGCCTTGTGAGACTGTTAGCAAGATTCATTTGGTAGATCTCGCTGGAAGTGAAAGAGCAGATGCCACTGGTGCCACAGGGGTTAGATTAAAGGAAGGAGGGAATATTAATAAGTCTCTGGTTACTCTGGGAAATGTAATTTCTGCCTTAGGTAAGTCACTGGGTTTTATACTTGTCTTTTTTTTTATCATTACACTTCTGTTCATATTTACTTACACAAGCAGGGGTCTAACACATACAGTTTTTGAAAATGAATGAAAATATGTATTTTTTTTCTTTTTTTTTTTCTTTCCTATTTCCTTGTCATAGCTGATTTATCTCAGGATGCAACAAATCCTCTTTCTAAGAAGAAACAAGTATTTGTGCCTTACAGGGACTCTGTGTTGACTTGGCTGTTAAAAGATAGCCTAGGAGGAAACTCTAAAACTATTATGATTGCCAGTAAGTGTGTTTTAAAGTACTTTTTTTTTGCATCCTGAATAGTGCGTTCTTAATAGGAGTGGCTGTAAATAATGAGATTCCAGATGCTTTGTTAAGGCAGAAAATTGTTTATATGTATTCATGTTTTCTTTATTTCTGAGTCTTCTAGTAACACCCTGCTTTTATCTACATGGGTGCATGTGTCACTGGCTGTTTGGTCACAAAGGTAACAAAGCATCCAGACTGTGTATATGCAGTCGTTAGACATTTGTTTGCATAGTAAGGATCATCTAAATGTATGTGCCTAATTTCTTTCATTTGCTCATCTACCTCACTGCTGTGATTCTTTGACACATACCCAATGTAACGGCCAATCCGATCAGTTAAACTTCAAGCAACAGTTCCTGCTTATACCTCAGGTTCACTCGCATTCCAGACAGCTCTGTTACTTATGGTCGATGCTCAAACCTGGCTCTAGATAAAGTCTTGTACTTCTCTCCCCTTACACCTCTCCTCCCCTGCTTACAGTCTTTGATCCCCAGTAAAAAAAAATGACTACATACGTAAAGCTGGAATGTTTTTAATACTAATGTGTGAATTGGTTTGCCTTTCCAAAACTGTTGGCTTTGTTGCATTAGTAGCAGAAACAACCTGGTCTCATTTGACATTCAGTGGGTAAGACTGTCTTTTTTTATTTAACCTACTTTTTGAATGCACACGGTGTTTTAACTTTCTGTCTAAATTTAATTATTTATAATCAGTCATCTAGCAAACTTTTCTTACAGTTTCCTTTTTACCCGTAGGAAGCTCTGTAAGGATCACTTGGTTTAAAAAGCTACCTGTAGCACACATATTGCAGGTTTTTGAACAAATTGGAATGGGAATTCTGTTCCCAAAATAACCAGGTGAAGCCAGGAGGATGTTTAAGGGAAGGGGAGGATTTTGGATATAAGGTGTGAAGAGAAGAGCAGCTCTGATATTTCTCTCACTTTTTCCTGCTCAAATGAAATGGAGTTTCACCATCCTCTCTTGGGAATGGTGGGATAGCAGAACTGAGGGAATAAAATGCATTGGATTAAGTTCTGGGTCTTCGGTGGTTTTGTTACAGTCAAATTCTCAGAGTAGCAGTTCCTTGTTTGCATGATTTTGGGGGCTGTTTTTAGAATCCATGCCACTTTCTTTGCTTGGGCTCATCACTGTAGTACCAAGAGAGGATCTTGGACCAAACTCTGCTTTTTTTTCCTGGCTGTTTAAATCACACTGTATTGACATCTTTCTTCTTGATGCTTTCTTTCAGTCACAGAATCACACACAATCACAGAATGTTAGGGATGGTTGAGTAACTTGTTTTGGGCTGTGGTTTGTGTTTTTTTTTCTTTTTTTTTAATTGACAAAGGTATTGGGAAGAGAAATTATAGAAACATAGTGAGCTTTTAGTGCCTATACTAATGGTTAGAGTGCCCAGCTGCTTTTTCAGCTACCTCTTTGTCTATTAAGGATGCTTCTGCTGGGCAGAGCCCTGATGGTTGATCTTTTCTCCAACAGTAACTGTACTGGTAATGCGGCTGAACTGCCGAACAGAGCCTGACAAGCTGTCCAGATCCGTTTGGCCTTCCTTTTCTGTAACTAAACACACAAAAAAGCAGCAAGATCATCTCAGACTGTAGGAAAGGCTCTTAAACATCCAATTCCCATTTGTCATATTTCTATAACGTATTGTAACATCCTTCCAGAAAGAGAATAATTTAGTGCAGAGGAGACTGTAGATAAAGTAGGGAAGTAATAGTGTGAGCAAGGGAAGTATAGTCTGTTGCCAAGTGCATCTCCTCTCATTCAGGGAGTCTCTGCCACAAGAATAATATTTATTACTGTTGAGAGAATGAGGAAGGGCAGAATATTTTGGTTACTTGATTATTTTTACAGGTGTTTTCATGGTCTGATTCTCTGGGTCTCTTGTTCAGTTTGATTACTGATTACTGGTCCCTTGTCATTTCTGCATGGCGTTCTCTTCTGTGTTTTTGCTCATCTATTTGGATGCAGTAATTATCTTTTTAATTGGGAACATCTTGTATATTGTTAGGAAAATTAAGTGAAGGAGAGCATTAGCACTTTCATTTTAACTCCATTGTTTTTCCTGGTTAAATGGCCTGTAAAAATAATACCAATTTCTCTTGATGCATCAGCTAGGTAATAGTTGTGTGTGCTGCCAGGTGCCTGCAGCTCAGCAGAACAGCTAGGCTTGTAAATTATAGAAGCTCTCATATGTTTTACTTTTTGTGCCTGCTTTATGTTTGAATGCTGTTTAATTTCTCTTCAAAACTTGGACTGAACCTACTGTGTTCTTATCTGAAGTGACTTTTCCATGCCATGATTACATTGGTGACTACAAAATACTGTTTGTCCCACTATTTTTGTAAAAACATTCCAAGAAAGCTTGTGAAGTATTCACATAGGATGTTTATGCTTACCAGAGAAATGTAAATGTTAAATAGATTGACAGCAAGATTTCTTTACAACGCTTGGTTGTTGGACCTGATTATTCTAATACACTATTGTAATACAGTGTTTACTTAACCAAAGGTATAATGACATGAAAGCAGTGGAGATAGGTGAAGAACTGGAACTAATTGTAGCCATACTGGTTAATCATATATTTCTGTCTCTTCATCCACATTATCTGACTTCTAAAATATAGACTAACTTTACTAAATGAAACATACGCTGCTGGATAAACTGTTTCTGATTTCATCTTCTTAGCTATTTCACCTGCTGATGTCAATTATGGAGAAACTTTAAGTACACTTCGCTATGCAAATAGAGCCAAAAACATCATCAACAAGCCTACTATTAATGAGGATCCTAACGTCAAACTGATCCGTGAGCTGAGAGCTGAAATAGCCCGATTAAAAGCCCTGCTTGCTCAAGGGAATCAGGTTAGCTTTACTTGAAATTTATGTGTAATTTTCCTTGAGTTATAACATCTATTTCTAGAATGTAATGAGATAATTATCTTTCATTATATTGATTTGAGTAAACAAGCTCTGTGAGGCTATGAATGAATATTATTTTCGTGATTGAATCAGTTTCCATATGGCCAGTAGATTACCTCTTTTAACATAAGGGGGGAAAAATTGTCATCCCAAAGCTTTTAGCTTTCTCTTGATATAATCAGAGCTTGATTGCAGTGTGCTGTGGAACAGGTCGTCACCACAGCATACGGAGTCTGAGCACCAACATTATTTCCTGGGTCTAGCCTGAGGGACTGAAGAGGTACTTTATTTACTGGTAGAAGGTATAAAGCATTTAAGATGTATAAATATTAAAATGTAGGAGTATAGATGGGTTTGAACAATTTTTTGTGTGTGTGTATGTGTTTGGCTGCATGGCACATTGGAAAGCACGTAACATGCTAAATAGTACAAGTATTTTCAGTGGTGGTGTAAGAAAATGTGTGTCACGCTATGCTTTCCTTTTGCATAGCTCTCTTTCTTGTTATAAACACTTGCTGCACAAGCTCAGGCTTATTTCTCCTCTCTTTCCAGGATAGTGAAACCAAACTAACAGTAAGGAATATGCAATTGGCCCAGGCCAGTCGTCTTTTCTAAATAATGTCACTTGGGACCGCTAGATTTCATACTTGAGCAAATACGATTGGGAAATATCTGAAACGATACTTCAGGTTTATTTGTAGAACCATCTAATTTTACTTTAGATAGACTGTGAAATGTCACTCAGCACAGACTTTTTTTAATAGAAGGCTGGTACTTCAGCAAGATTTCATGCTATAAAATATTTGCTGAAAAAGAGGATGGGACCACAGTTGGAAGCTGTAATAGGCATTGTAGATGACTGAGGCGGAGAGCTCTGCGTTGTTACAAACAATTAGAAAACTCTTCATGGGGTTGAATTACTCTGTTGTACTTGTGTTTCTTCTTTAGTCTTTAGGAGGGGAAAATTAATTTATTTTCAGAATATGATTTGATTTAGAGTTATCGAAGTAGATGTAACTTGGACCCCTTTGAAGATCTAATGCTTTAACCTAGTTCTGAGCTGTAAAACAGTGGATATCGCAAAATAAATCTGTTTCAGTTGTAGGATGTGATAAATGGCTGTGTGGGAGACAATAGAAAACTTGCTGAAGTTAATTGAATTTGTGATGGTTGGTAAAACAGCAGGTGGTGTTATGTATGCACAGTAGAATAGAAATCTCGGTTTAATTTCTTTTGTAGTTTTCCTTTTTATTCCCAGAATACTGTATTGCAAATCTTTATGTAGATCACTGAAGATACTGGTTACCAAAAAATAGCACTGGATTCAGTGCAGAAGGTCACGGAACAATGAGTATTGCGCGTGTGTGTACATGTTGTATAGTAGTTTTCTAAGGCCAGTTACATTAATATATATTAAAGATAAGCAGTGCACATAAGTATTCTAGCAAAATGGTTAACTATTGATGCATAGTAAGAAATATAAGGATAGATGTATCAGGAATTACCTGTTAGAAACTTGTGGCTGGTTCCAGTGTCTGCATGCATGTATATCCATAGTGAATGAAAATAGTGCCCTCAAATCGATAACTGGTATTTGAAGTATTTTCTTTGACAAGATTAATTACTCTCTTTACAGTATTTCAAGGTAAAATTATATATATTGCAGTCTAAAATACTTGATCATAAACAATTTAAAAAGTTGAACAATTGCATTTCTTTGATTCAGCCAGAAATTGTTACATTTTCCTTCTTTTTCTAAACTTGGTTATGTTTACTCTTTACAATTTCAGATTGCACTCTTGCATTCTCCAATAGCTCTAAGTATGGAAGAAAAGCTTCAGCAGAATGAAGCAAGGGTGAGTTATAATTTCATAAAGCAGTTTTTAATCCAGAAAAAGAAAAGTGGGGAAGCCTGGATGCAATAGTGTTGATAATTATCAGGATTTTTTGCATGCACATCTTAATTTTCTCCCACCGTGGTACTGCAAACTGTTTTTAAAAAAATAGCGTTACTCAGACTTTGGAAGAGAGGAGAGGAAAGTATATGGAGTCATTCACCTACATGGCAGCAAATATTTAGTTCTGTATGTTGTCGAGAAGTTGCCAATCAACTATAGATGATGATGCTTTTAAAAAATAGGGGCTCCTTAGGTGGTTTAAATGGTAAGGTTTATGCTGGTGCTGCTCGGATCTTTATTAATACAATTAGAGAACGAATGCATTGCTTTGAGAATCTTGTTTTGACCTAAGTAACTGGCACGGTGTCTGTCTGTGCTTTTCAGGATTCCCACTGGTAAAACCAATTTTAAAAGAAACTTTTCAGTGAAATGATACTCTAAAAATAAACCTCATGACAAAAATGGACAAAACACGTGTTTTAGTATGAACTATAGCTGCAAAATAGACTCCAGGCTTCTCCATAAGCCAAGTTTCTGCTGGAAATGCATTTTAGAACTTGGTAGTATATGCAAGAACTCTTATTGTGTTGTGTTCAAAAATTAAAGTAGGACCTGCGTAACCATAGTAGGAGCCTTCAGTTGCGAATTGTCTTTTTCATCTTCATACGAGGTTTAGAAAACAGTTTAGCTGGATCAGAGCTGAATGATAATATTGTTAGTACATGTAGTATGGTTTCATTTTTGGGCACAAACATAAGGCCTTTATCTAACCGTAGCTGAGTAATATGAAGTGCTGATTATTTGCTAATTACAGTATGTTATTCATGCTCTGACAGTAATCACTGCTTGTCCTGCTCAGAAGTGTTGGCCCCTCTGCGTGGGGAGTATATCGAGCATATTTTATTATCCTTTGTCAGCCTCATTAGAAGGTTATGTGATTACTATTCATGATAATTACAATAGCCATAATTACTGAAAAGTCTTTCTAGGTGTTGCAGTTTATGGCTTTTTTAATAATTGAATGAGTGCAATAATTAATTTGTTTATACAGATCTAAAGATTTTATCACCGTATTTAAATTATCTGACAAATATATGGAGGCTTTCTTTAATGAGCTGATTTGTTCTCATATAGGAACAATGTTTAAATGATTTCCGAGGAACAGAAATTATTCTACTATGGTAAATAGACTTATGGACCTCCATGCTTTTCTTTAATTTGTTTTTGAATTATTTTTTGTTTTAACATTCTGATAAGCAACACTAGGACCCATATGGTGCATTGAAAGATGTATTTACTTTTGTCTTTTGAAATCTTGAGCTATAGAGATGAGAAAAACTTCTTTAGTTCCCATTGATTAATTTGCAGCTGATCTGCAAAGACAGGTAGGACGGTAAGCTGGAGGTATCAAATGTGGAGATGTTTGGAGGAACTGCATTGATTACCTGTGTTCTGTTTCTTTTTCTACAATGGTTTTATACATAAGGTAATACAGGGATGTAGCTGTTGGTTTGGTTTTGTTTATTGGTTTGGGTTTTTTCAGCTTTTTGCAGTTGAAGTGAATTCAAATAATTGTGTATGTTTTCAAAAGTCTCTGTATTTAATTCCTGCACAGAAATCTGGTGGTTTAATAAATGAAAGTGTCTCTCTGTATACATGTTGTATTCAAGGTGATTTATGATTCCAAGTCAGCCAAAGCTTTGAGGTGGATGTGCCTGAAGCACCCTCTATGCAGTGCTTTCTAAAAAGCCCAAAAGGCTCTGAAATGAAAGGAACCTTTACTGGTATGACAACTGTGAAAGTTAACTCATGAGATGGACAAAACCTAAGTGTTCATAGCCAATACTGTCCCTGTCTGTAACGCTTTTGCCAGCAGCTTCCCTCTTGTGTGCTGAATTTGATCAAGTATGTGATTTCTAAGTTGCAGCAAACTCTACTCTGATTCTCTCCTGAAGGCTGCCTGTCTGATTTTTCCTCTGCATGCCGTTCTCTGCAGGGTATTTTAGCCTGAACGTGCCTATTTGCACTGTAGGAAAGGAGCTGTTTTGTTACAGCGAAGGGATCAATCTGTGGCAGTAGACTTTGTAGGACTGATGAAGCACTTAATGGAATTATTCCATTTCCTCAAAAATGCCTGCCATTATTTGAAGTGGCTATTCCTGTCCTTTGTTTTATTTTGTACTATAAATAAGATTTTTTTCTTTCTTTTTGAGAGAGAGAAATTGTAGGTATGGCCACTTGCTGGAGGAGCAACAGTGCTCTTCTAGATGTTTAAGTACTAATGTTCACAAAGAATTGCACAAATATTTAGTACTTCTCTGAGAATGCGTTATCAAGGACTTCAGAAGAGATGTGATTTTTTTCTCTTTTTCTATATTTGTTTTATTTTATAGGTACAAGAACTGACCAAAGAGTGGACAAACAAGTGGAATGAAACTCAAGATATCTTGAAAGTAAGGAAAACAAATACGTTTTCAACTTGGCATTTGAACTAGTCTTAAAAGCTTTTCCTTCAAAAAATGTTTCTGTTCTAAGAGCAAATATTCAGGTATGCTGCTATTTTTGAATAAGGTTTTAAATAATTGTTCATAAAAACGAGCACAACTCTTTCTTTGTTTTCACCGTATTGACCTTGGTGCAAAACAGCTTATCTCTTAACAAATCTTTAAAATACTGCATGTTTTTATTGAGTTACAAACGAAGAAAACATGGCAGAAGCACCAGTACATCTCTCATCCTCTTGGTGTTTTTGTTGTATCAATAAGACCTGTGAGTAATCACCTTTTATCTTACATTCATCTCAGTGAATGTATTGCATAGTGGATACAGATTTTTGCATTGGCCTTCAGATTCATGTTTTGGTCAGCAATGGCTTGTAAACTTGAAAAACAACTTTCAATGGGATTTCTGCAGTTGAATCTCCTCCAGTAGGTCTTGATCAAACCAGACAGATGCATCTGAGCTAAGTATGCTCTGGAGTCCCAAGCACAGGGATTTTTGCAACTGGTTCACATAAGCTGGTTTACATTGTGCTCTTTATATGACTCCAGACTACATCTGGAGCAGTTAAATCCACGCGGTGCTCTCTTGTGTTTTGTAGATTTAATACAGATCCAAGGGGGCAGCTTGGTGATTTTCTGTGCTGTGATTTTTGCATGATGTAGACTTCAGACTTTTGTGTTCTCTGCATCTATCTTTGCTGCTGTTCAGTTGTATGGGTAAGATTTTATGTTGGCATTTGGTTCATGATTAAGGTGATATTTTAATAGGCTGCTTTATAATTCCACACACGTATATAAGCACATGTGTGTGCACACACACAGAGGAATAATTCACAGTTTCCTTTCCGTAACATAGACTGACATTTTTTACCAATTTTTTTAACTACCTTGTTAAATAAACATTTTGAAAACAAATCTTAAGCATTCATGATTTGCTGTACATAAACTTGTTTGGACTGCAATTCAAGCAAGCATTTAGAAGTAATTTTTTAATTCTCCTTATCACTGAAACTTGATTTTTGTAGTTGAGTTTTCTTTTTGTGTATCACTTCAATTTTTTTTTAAAGTTCACCACCATGTCTTTTATCTGACTTCCAAGTAAGTCGAATGACTCCGTGCTTAAAAATAAAGCACAAATAGCATAGAGAACAGAGCAGAGTTGGTAACTGCCTAGCAGATGGCGTGGCAGAATGGACTGTTTAATGTCTGTCCACCTACTGAACCGGGAATTACCATTTGCATATTCCTCCAAGATGTTTTCGGTCCAATTTTACATTATTTCTTTGTTATTTTGTTACCTTGAAGCATCTATATGTACATAGAACTTTATTAATCCTCTCTTTACTCAGGTCTAGATTTGGAAGTTCATTGTCACACGGAGAGATTGTGAATTTTCATCAATTGTGAAAGTGAACATGATGTAGCGTATGGGAAGTCTTTAAAGCTTAATGTTGGAAATGGACCGATTCTTCCACAGAAAATACAGCATTGTAGAAGTTGTGAAGTGAAAAGTTCCTATAAGCAAGGGAAAGTTGCATTTGTTAAATAGTTGAACATAGGGCTTAAAAACACAGAAGCTGTGATTTTGCTTCTCTGTTACGGAGCTTTTGTTAGTTTAATTCATGTGGCTTCTGTATTTTGCTCTTTTATATGCTGATATCTGAGTACGTTAACATAGCTTATATTTCACTTTTGGGTTAAAGCTGATAAGACTTTCTTGGCCTTGAAAGTTGAAAATCTGCAAAAGTTTTCTTGGTTGTATTATTTTATTTTGCACAGTTTTACTGAAGATATCAGTACTTTTATTCACTCCTTGTTTAATGATTCCTGAAATCATTGCCAGCATACAAGTGGAAAAGGGCTGTTTGAAAATTTGCCAGGCCGAGCAGCTACAAAGCTGATTTTAAACTATGGAGAGCAGCCGTGTTTCTTGTAGTGGACTCCTAGAATTTCACTGGCTATTTTGTTTCATTGTTGATGTACACCCCCTTGCACACAGAGACCTGACACATTGTTCATTTGTAAAACTAGAATGTCTCAGCACCCCTTGGGAGACTGGCTTTGAGTGTCCTCCACACCACAGCCACAACTGCAACTTTTTCCATGCCATAATTCAGTATCTTTCAGGTCATTCTTCATTAAAGTACTTAGAATTTCACGTTTGCATTTATTTATGGTTAAAACCTGCTTCTCCTTGTCTCCCCCTGGGCTCACAGTCCTGAGATAGTTGCTGTCCTGCAGTGGAGAATTAAAAACCTTTTGCTTTTCAGTCCCTAACACCTTTTGCTCTGAATCTTTTAGGCAGTTGATTATGAAAATCAATGTAAACAGCTACCTATTACCTATTAATACATGCCTGTCAGATGCAAGTGCACTTACTAGTAGCTGAATGGTATTTGCTATTCTATTATATGTAGTTACGCATTTTCATTCTAGGTTCTAAATATGAGAGTTCACATGGTTTTGAATTTTTCTCACAGGGCAATGGGAAAATCTGTTCATGTTTAAATCCAAAATAATTGAAAGGGTTTTGCATGAGGCTTGTAAAATACAGGAAGCAAGATTCACAGAGCATGTTGGTATCTTCTACTAGATTAACAGGTATTGCTGGAAAAAGTTACCTGGCTTTTACTGAACACAGCGCTTTCATCAGGCCTCACAAAGAAGCGATGCTTTCTGTTTTGCAGGGAAGATGTTCCTCAAACTTCTTCACCCTTGCCAGTTATTTTGAACCTTGTTTTAAATTAGAGCAGCAACATCTAAATCCTACCTTAAAAATAATTCATAGAGAATGGAAAATACTATCCAGCTAGAAAATACTGAGGAAGAGGGAATACTGTGTGAAGGCAAGGTTTTGATAAAAAGTACTTGGCAGCTTAAAATTCAATTATTTCAGCTGGCACAGTGCCATGTGTGCAGCTGACATGCACATCCCAGTATTCTTCATTATTTCTGCTTGTAGCTTTTATCTCTTTTGACTTTTGTCTCTGTGCATTTCACCCAAAGTTACGGGTTTCCATCACAGTGTGCATCTTTAGGCTGGGGATGTTGGACTACCCTATCTTGAAATGTTGTCAGTTCTGGATTTGGTGCAGAGTCTGTGTGGCTGAATGTCATTATCAGCTGTGAACATCTTGTATAATCCTTCATATATGCTGTTGTCAGATGGGACGTGTCTTGGACAGGTGATGGGAGTATTGATAACACGCTCTCTTTCACCTAAAGCCCAAATCCTCCCATTTTCCTAATGCAAAGATTAGAACACTGCATACATGGGGGGTTTAAATTTGTGCTGGTTCCATATGAGGTATGGTGGTGTTAATCACTCTGGAGTGACAAGTGTTGTTTTCCATGATGATGTTTGCTTTCGTGCTTGAACTCCTCACTATTATACAACAAATAAGGGATTGTAGCATAGAGAGTGTTGGTCTCTTTTCCCAAGTGGCAAGTGATAGGACAAAAGGAAATGGCCCTAAGTTGTGCCAGGGGAGGTTTAGATTGGATATTTGGAAAAAATTGTTTATGGAAAGGGTTGTCAGGCACTGGAACAGGCTGCCCAGGGAAGTGGTGGAGTCACCATCCCTGGAGGGGTTTAAAAGATGTGTAGATGAGGCTCTTAGGGACATGGGTTAGTGCCAGAGTCAGGTTATGGTCGGACTCTATGATCTTGAGGGTCTCTTCAAACCAAAATGATTCTATGATTCTATGACGCTCTAATCTTACTTAACTAGTGCTACACTCCATCCCCTCTTGCTCTTTTTAATCAAGGGAAGGATAGTTTAGTGCTTAATAAACTTAATAAATATGTAGAATGATGCTTCAGCATTGGGTAAAATATTGAATTGAAAGCCAGAGTGATAGCATTTTATCTGGAGCCTGTAACCTTTGGCTTACATCAAATGTTACCAGCTGTTGAAAGAATTGTACTTTATAAACTAGCACGGCTTTACTTTGCTCTTGTATCTTCAGGTGGCTTGGAACCTCAGCACTTATTTAACTCTAGGTTTTTGCTTTCATCTGGCTCTCATTGAAAATTTCAATGGATTTTTTTTCCCCTTCTGTTAATGATCTTCTGTACATATCCCTGAGGAGAAGAGGAGGAAGGAAGAAAAACTGTTTGCTCTTTTTCTTAGTTTAGCCCTTTATGTATTGTTCTGCTAAAGATCAATCCTGGGGTCTGTAATTTTTTCGGATGCTTTCTAAGATGTTAGAGTAACCTATCCAACTTTCGATTTTTCTCTTTCTTTGAGGCTTTAATTGGTACAAAATTTCTTTTGATGTGGCTTCTATATTTGCCTGCATGTGTTGTCATTCTCCTAGAGATCTTTTTTCTTTTACTGGCATCTTATTTTTGCCATCTCTTGTGCATGTTCCAATTTCTTTCTCTAACCTTTAGCAGCTTTTGTATTAATCTCTTTAAAATGTATACTCCTTTATATAATCCTCTGCTTTTTTTCCCTCCCAACTTTATTTTAAAATTCTTCTCCCCTTTACTGTTTGTGTAGCTTTTGCCTTCTTTTGATGTATATCTTTTGCACCTAGCATTAAGGTAGAGACTTTTTTTTTTTCTAAAGTAAATTTAAGGTTACCTTTATTTCATTATCCTGTTGTTTGCATCTAATCATGTCATTAGCTTTGTGTGGCAGAGCTCAGCTGATGTGAAAGGATGCAGGGAGATCTGTCTTCATGGATTCTGTTAAAGGACAGAGGGTTTTTTTGTATGTGTCCAATTCTCATGATCAATAGTTTAACCAGTAGCTGCGTCAACTGGCTTTGTCCTGTTGGATTTAGTGGCACAGCCTCACTTTCATCAATAATACTAATTCTGCTGCAGCCCTTTACCGCATGTTGTGTAAATATGTTATTGAACACTGTTGATTTGATATTTTTTTTTGTGCCCTTTGGTTGAGTACTGCTGGTTAGTAGTGCATTTTTATGACTTAACAATGGTTGTTCCTACCCAGGGAAGAAAACTGTTGCTTGTATGTCTGTCTTCAGGCATTAACAGGTACCTTTTTTTTTTATATCATGCATCTTTGGGGAGATGAAATAGTCTTAATTTGCTCTGATGAATACATAAAGACTCATATCAGTTATTTCGGTAGGCAAACTCACCTAAATGGAAGAATATTCTTTCTTTATGAATCTTGGCTATACCCAGCAAAGACACCAGGAGACCAAAACTCAAAGTAATTGCGTAACTATTTATGAGGTGCTGATTAGGGTGGCAGAAGCTAACAGATTTTTATTTTAATCATTTCCTTTCCATGCTGGTTTGTATACTGTAGTGAACCCTGTCAAGAGCAGTGTGTTGTGTTCTCTATAAATGCTGCTTTAATCTACATAATTTTTAAGCCACGGTTGCTGAATGGCATTTATACACCTTTATCTCCGTTCTTCTGCCTGTAAAGGCTGGGCACACATCACCATTTTTCTGTTTTCGGTCTTTTTGTTACTTTCTATTAACCTTGACTGGCTTGGCTTCTCCTCTTCTCACTTGGTTTATGTTCTACCCCAGTACTTGGTAATCGTGCATTAGTCATGGAATGTAATTCTTGTCCAAAAATCTGTCATTGTGATACTTCCCCACTCAATACCTTCCGCAACCAATAAAATCTTGTGGGGTTTGTGCTTATTCCATAGTATGATTACTAGAACATTAGGAACTGAATGCATAATATATTAGTTCTTGATCGCTAATGAATAGCTGGTGGTGATTTTTTTTTTTTTATTCAGATATATATACATTTTATATATGTAAAATTATGTGACAAACAAAAAAACTACAGCTTTATATTTGTGATTGTTTGTATCACTTTAATTGTTTTACTGTTGGTTAAGTTTGGTTATTGGAAAGTTGCAAATAATGTTCTTTTTTTGAAAGGCACCAATGTAGGCTTTAATCCTGAGTTTAAAAAGTACCTGTGGCTTTTTGAGACCTCTTTGAAACTTTGGAACACAGGTCCTAAAATGGTTGTATTTACAGGTGGAATGGAAAAAAGAGTTTTAAGAATGATGTGCATTTATATACAAAACAATGTATGCATCATACTGTATTTAAACTGTTCATTTTCAGTTTTGACATATGTGTTTATTTGTATGTTTGGCAAGAGAAAAGCTTGTTTCTAAGGATTTTTAACGTTTCAGTAAGTGAATCATTTTTGTAAAGTTGTTCCTAGTTAGACATGTTGGTGTTGCATCTTGGTTATGATGTCTGTTGGCTGTGTTTGAAACATAACTGTACTTTTAATAGGAGAGTTAAAGCTGTACTTTGATTTTATTTGTTATAACTTCTTCTATTTGTCATCTGTATTAGACAACACTCATTGTGTGCTTCTTGTTTTTGTTTCCTTTCTACAAGTTGTCTTCTGCTTGAATTTTTAAGGAAGAGGTTCAAAAATCACTGCAAAATTAAAATAGGGTAGTGTATCTATGGATCTGGCAGAAAGAATTTGTCAGATGTTACTGCTGAATTTGTTTTCTTTTAGAAAAGTTGATAGGATAAATAGAATAACAACTAGGGCCAGAGAGTTGTGGTCAATGGGGCGGAGTCCAGTTGGAGGCCAGTATGTAGTGGAGTGCCTCAAGGGTCAGTACTGGGGCCTATATTATTCAATATATTCATCAATGATTTGGACAAGGGAATGGAGTGTACTATCAGCAAGTTTGCTGATGACACCAAGCTGGGAGGGGTGGCTGACACACCAGAAGGCTGTGCTGCCATCCAGCGGGACCTGGACAGGCTGGAGAGTTGGGCAGGGAAAAATTTAATGAAATATAACAAGGGCAAGTGTAGAGTCCTGCGTCTGGGTAGGAACAACCCCAGGTTCCAGTATAAGTTGAGGAATGACCTATTAGAGAGCAGTGTAGGGGAAAGGGACCTGGGGGTCCTGGTGGACAGCAGGATGACCATGAGCCAGCACTGTGCCCTTGTGGCCAGGAAGGCCAATGGCATCCTGGGGTGGATTAGAAGGGGGGTGGTTAGTAGTTCCAGAGAGGTTCTCCTCCCCCTCTACTCTGCCCTGGTGAGACCACATCTGGAATATTGTGTCCAGTTCTGGGCCCCTCAGTTCCAGAAGGACAGGGAACTGCTGGAGGGAGTTCAGCGCAGGGCAACAAAGATGATGAAGGGAGTGGAGCATCTCCCTTATAAGAAAAGGCTGGGGGAGCTGGGGCTCTTGAGCTTGGAGAGAAGAGGAGACTGAGGGGTGACCTCATTAATGTTTACAGATATATAAAGGGTGAGTGTCACGAGGATGGAGCCAGGATCTTCTCAGTGACAACCAATGATAGGACAAGGAGTAATGGGTTCAAACTGGAACACAAGAGTTTCCACTTAAATTTGAGAAGAAACTTCTTCTCAGTGAGGGTGACAGACACTGGAACAGGCTGCCCAGGGGGGTTGTGGAGTCTCCTTCTCTGGAGACATTCAAAACCTGTCTGGACACCTTCCTGTGTAACCTCATCCGGGTGTTCCTGCTCCGGCAGGGGGATTGGACTGGATGAGCTTTCGAGGTCCCTTCCAAACTCTAACATTCTGTGATTCTGTATTTGCTTTCTCAACAGTTGTTTGCCTTCCAAGAATTATGTAATATATGTACATTTATCAAACTGAATTTGTATGGAAAGGAAAAATGCACATTTGAATTAGTCTCTTATTAACATGTTACGCTTAGTAGGATTCCCTTTAGTCAGTTTGTGAAGGTTATGCAGAAGACAAAATACTAAGAAAGTTTTAAAAGTGCTGATGTTAATTATTCTTGCCTGTCTCAGTCAGAAATCACAATAAATGATGATAGCTTCTTTTTCTAGAAGCCTGTTTAAATGTGATTTTGGTTTCTTACACTAGATGTCACTGCAGATACAAAAATCAGGTTTTTCTGCATGCGTAATTCAGATTTAATACAGATATTTTAAGGCAAAATGATTTGCAATATCTTGACTTTCATTGCTGTTCGGATCTACTAAAATAAGATTATGAAAATGCCAAAACATTGGCTTAGGAGCAAGTCCCGAAGAACCTGAGTAACTGTTTTGACAGAAATGCTTCTAAACAACGATTCACAGGTGGGATGCACTGTAAAGTGGTTATGTACATTCGAAATTTTTGCAATTATTTGTCAGTACATTATTCAACTCTCTTTTTCAGAATACTGTGTATCTAGAGTAGTTCACAAATTACCTAAAGCCTTTAAAACATATTTATTTTCTTAACTTTATTATAGCTCTGATACTTTCTAGATACAAAAGAACAGTTTCTGGAAGAGGTAGTATCTTTTATTTGACCGGGTAATATTGTTGAGAAAGCAGACAGGCTTTTGCACATACAGATCTTTCACCAGGCCACTTCTACTATTTGTTTTCTTTTAATGGATCGTGCAGTTGAAAAGCCAGAAGCAATGATGTGCAGCTTCTATTTATGACCATTTTCCTTAACATTCTTCTGTTCATTAATCACTTCTGTACATTTAGAATTGAATGTCAGTACATTCTAATTTAAAAAATTTGGGGGTTTTCCCATCTTTTTTTGATAAATGCTTCCTGTTCTCAATCCAGTATTTACCCACAACTCCTGCCTACTGAATGAAGATGAGTAATATCTAGTTTAGCCCTTGGTTTTCTTAGGGTTTGTTTTCTTATACCTGGCCTTGTGCATTGCTTATTTATTTCCCAGGTGCAGCAGCTGCTGGCAGTGCTTGTAGTCTATAAAATCATCTGCTCTGGTTGTGAGATTTAAAGGTGGGACGAATTGTCATTACTAAATGTCACATAGCTTCCCTCCGCCAAAGCCTCTATGGATAGACTTCTTGTTCTATAGGGCTCACTTCAGAAGCCAGAACATGAAAATGTGGCATTGTATCTTCCTGCCCCATGTTTTGTTGTTGTTGTTAAGATGGAATGAATGTATTTACATCCCAGGATCTTTATGCTATTGGCCAACACACGGATTTCTGTTTTGGAGTTTGAGTTTGGACAGAGATCAACCCAACATGATCTGTTTTACCATAGATAGACATTGTTTTTTCATACTGTGTTACGAAACAGATGCCATTATTAAATTATGACTATTATTATAACTGATCATCTCTCTTCAGTGTGGTATGTATGCCGAGGTCAATGCTGACTGAGAAGAAAGAAATACAGTGGAATTTCCTATAAAAGCAAACAAACAGGAACTTTTTAAGGGGTGTTATGGTTGTCCTGAGATACACATTACTTTTTCTTCAGCAGAGCAGCTCTCATTGCTCTTCACTCACCAGTGATTTTTTCAGGGCTTTGTCTACTCTCAGCATTGGCTTACTGTTGTCAGAGGAAGAAAAAATACTAAATTGGGAACTGGTGCTACTGATGTACTGTAGGTCTTTTCCTAATAGAAGTGCTATTGAAAGGGTCCCAGCCACCTGGGGAACGCCAAGTGCAGCAGTCAAAAGTAGATTTCAAAAGAAATAGTTGTCTGATTTCAAGTCTGTCTCTACCACCTGTGTTCATCTTATTAAGAAACCTCCTTTCTTTCTTGTAGCCTCTTTAGCTGCTTACGATGGCTCTGCGGTTGGTCTGACCACTTTTAACTTTCAGTTTCTGCTAGAAAGTTGCAATCAAGAGATGCCTAATGCTACTGATTGTTTTTTATTTCAGTTTTAAACCGTTTTACCCACTTCAAACCACCTGGACCATCAGAGAAGCACGGTTGGAGGCCACCGTTTCTGGGCTCACCAACCACGGATTAAGGCACGGTTGAATAGTTTGGCTGATCCAGGCTACACATTCCAAAAGAGGCCCTCTGGTTTCTAGGAATAACCATACTCCCAAGTATTTCACTGCTGTCCTCCTTACAACTGGGGCTCTGCATTTGTAGATTATCCAGGCCATGCTTAGCTTTAATCCATCCCTTGGGCTTGTAGGAGGTTTTCAAATGAGAGGGAGTCAGACAAGAGTGAGTTGCTTTTGAAATCCTTTCTACAGCTCAGATGCCACTTGTTCAACAATTCCTCCTGGGCATTTGGTCTGCTTTTCTATTAATTTTCTTGTGGCAGGAAGGGGAGCTAAATTGAAAGCAGTGGAAGCTCCCGATTTAGCCTGTAGAAAATAGAAGAAGAAATATACCCTGAAAGCTGTTTCTTCTAAAGGATCAGTGGAGAAGCAGTGGGAAGGAGAAAAGACAATGTCAATTCCTCATTGCTCTTGGTTATGGAAGGTTAAACAAGCATTCCAATATCAACATTTTAGACAAAAACCATAAATTTATCTTGAGTCCTTCACCAAGGAACTGTTTCTAATGGCAGTGTGTATTGACTATGAATACTAAAGCAATTTTATTCACCTGGTGGTTTTAGCAGTGTATTTAGGAGTCTATTACTGCATGATTCTGGTGGCTTTGAGCACACGGGACTGTTCTTCAGGTTCATTCAATCTCTGTACCTCAGCAGCTGGGCTGTGAGGGACAAGGATGTGTTGGCAACCAAGCCTGTGCATTTTCCTCTGCAAAAGGCACTGCTATTGCATTGCTAACCCTAAAGTCTGGTGTGTATTTTGTTTGTTTGTTTTTGTTTGGGTTTTTTTCTGTCCTTGGTAGTTCTTGCGTACTAGTTTGCATAGTCCTACTCCTTCCTTCATTTCTTTCAATGGCAAGGCTTACATTTTGTCCCCGAGGAAGTAACTAATAGATTTAATCTATTACATTAGATTCATCTCTGCAGAACTAGAGATGAATTTCTAGGTAAATAATAAACAAAACAGAACTCCAGATAAGTGACACACTTCTTAATTCTCCCATCCACCAAGAAACACACAAAAACCAAAGAACCTTTTAAAATGAATAAATGTATTAGCTATGAGACTATTTTTTTTTCCTGTAGAATTCCAGGACTCATTCATCATGCAGCTTTAGCAACAGATGAGGTAGGAGTCCTGTAGATAATAGTCTAGTTCACTGCATTCTCTTGATTCATTCCCAGAGTACAGTCTATGGAATGAATTATTCACAGGTCCTGTAGAAAATATATGATCATGTAATTAAAGACTGTATTGTAATACATATGGGAGAAGAGGATGAATTAAGATAGTCTGTTTCTTTCTCTTCAAGCCAGGCCCATTCTCCCTTTTAGATACCAGCACAAAGAATACTGAGAGTAGAGTTGTTGTCTCTTAGTTGGAAGGTATAGTTAATCCTGCTAGGAAGGATTGCTAATGGCAAGGAAAGTCTTGTTCTCAGCCCAAAATATCAGTGCTGCAACATGTAGACTTGTTTTTCCCTTGAGACTGGTGTATGCTCAGTGTGTCATGAATAGGAAGAGATTAAGCCTGCTCCACTTGAGACATAGCAAAATGCTCTGTGTACCTCATTTTTTGAACTAGAGGAAGAGTTTTCCCTTAAACCCAGACTGGTCAGGGCAGAAACCAGCCTGGAGCAGATGCTCTAGCTGGGAAAATGGCAGCCTTTATGGTTTGAGTTTTATAAGCCACTGGAGAACAGGATTTTGCAGGCTAGTATCCAGGAAGCCTGAGCAGCCAAGCAGGCACTTCTATTAACAATTAGCCAAATCCTGCGGTTCTGTTCAGGGAATTTTTCTCAGACGTCAGCAGTAGTTCTGTCTGTAGAAGGTCTAAAGTGTCCGGGAGCAGACGCTGCAACTTGTTAAGTTTGTCCTTGCAATTCTAGGAATGAAGGCCCAGTTTCCTGAGGAATTACCTTGAATCTGCCAAGGCTTCTGATGGAAATCCTTGCAGCTTGTTAAGTATAGTGGTGCTTTGGGGTACCACTACAATAACAGGGTTTCTGTGTATTATAATAATAGACAGCTGCATGTCAGCAGTGAGCACGTGGCAATCAGTTTTGAGGGGGAAAGAGAAACAATGAAAAATGGAAAAGGTAAGATGGCCTTATGAGAGTAAGACCTGCTCCTGTAATTCTCTTATTCTTTAAAGGAATAGCATCATTAACTTTCCATCATTTTAGCTTCACTATCTTAGCAATTCGTCATTTAAGCAGTTCTGCATCTGCCTTTTTAATTGACATTAGTTTCAGAGAGTTATCGATGGCTGTGTGGGCTGCTGCTGTAGCATCTGCACTTTCACAGTAAGCAGTTCACAACAAAACTACAGTTTTCTGATCTTAGTTGTTGTACACTTTTTAATGGGTTTTCTTGATTGATGGGGATCATGTGGCCTAAAGCTCTAGGAGACTGCGAAAAATCTGGGAAGTTTCTCCTCAGTTGTGGTTATCTTTATGGCTCTGGATACTAGAAATTTCTTCCTCTTGGAAGGCTAAAGAGTTTTAATTGTACTAAACTTTTTGTTTTAATTGTACTGAAACTGACTGTGGCAGCCAGAGAGACGGTGTTATTTCTTTGTCCCCTTGATTAGAAAGAGAATATGTAGTGGGAACTTGTACCTTACCTAAATATGAGGGAATCAATACCCTCTTTCATAATTGATGATTAAATAATTTATTTATTGCTTATAAAGGAAAAACATATTATTTAATGTTCAAAATCATTTTATTGATGTCCTAGGGTAGTACAAAGCACAGCTTTGGTATGTCCACGGATTAAGAAGGATATGCCTCATCACTGATGGTGTGTTCCGTATTCCCTCCTCTCTTCCCCTTGCCTCCCAAATAGCACCTGTAGCAGGTACTCAGAATTTATTTTGTTATTCTAGAAATCATACATCTGTGAACCTGAACATAGTAAAACATAGGACAGATATTTGATATTGTGTATACAACTTTATAGGATACAGCAAAAGCTTGTTTAACAGACACCCACTAAGGAAAGGAGCAGAAACACTGATACAATATGGAACAACACAGCTTTTCCTAGTTAATGTGTAGGCTGCCACTTTAATGGGAATCTCAAATATTTCAAAGTTGTTCTCTTGGAAGAGAGATATTTTTTTTTTTACCCTGGAATTGTCTTGTCAATCACGATTAGACACAATTGAATTTCTTTCAGCTGCTGCTCAGTGTTTTGTCTGGGCTGATCTCTTTGCAGAAGGTATTTTATAAGGGATCCATCCTGAAGAGCCAGAAGGGTCTCCATGTAACCAGTTCCCATCCAAAATAAAACAAGCTAAATACTCAGCTGTGCTTCTTCTTTCATCTTTTAAGAAATTGTTAGTAGTAAGCCCAAACCAGATTTCATAATCTTTTGAAGTCTTTTTTTCCTCTTACCTCTTGTTTCTCTCATCCATCCATCCATCCATCCATGCATTCATCCATCCAGTGTTTCCTCATGCTTTGCAGTAAAGTTCCTTGTTCCTCTTTTTAGTTCTTTGAGCAATATTGTGCTTGGAGAAATCTTTTTGCATTCTAAGTCATCGTATCAATAACTTTGCTAATGCTGGCGTTTCTAGTGTTTCCTGGCATACATTTCCAATATTTCCTAATATTGGCGCGATGACTATGGATATGATAGTTGTCTGGAAAAATGTTGATGAAATGTCTGCCTGTCAGCCAGGAGGCCCTCCAGCATTTAAAAGTAAGGAGTGGGTCTGTTCCATCTCTCAGCGTGTAGTCTGGATAGTTTAACCCATCAACGAAAATGCAAAAAGCTCTGCAAACATATCTGTGTTGTTTCAAAATCATTTTTCTGCCACTGTTATTGTAGATTTTTCCAGCTGGTCCATAGCAAAATTGCTTTATTATGCAGAGCATTTTTTTTCTGGCACACTTAAATATTTTCCTCTCTGACTGTGAGGATGTTATTGAGACATATAGTATAGAGAATACTCAGCCCTGACAACCTAATATAACTTAATATCCTTCTCTTTCCACTCCAGTCTTCCCAGAAGGAAATAAAAAATCTTGTCAGCAGTGATTGACTCATTCAATAGATTCTTGTTAAAGAGTGTGCAGGTTCAGTTTTATTTGTTGGAGGGTAATGTGCTGCTGTTTCAGGTTACCCCTATTTTAGGTACTGAAACATCAGTTAGCTCTTGAAAGTATTTTAGGTGCCTAATTCCTATTTGTTTTGGTTGGATTTGGCTTTATGAGTACCTTAAAAACACCGTGATTAGAATCATAGAATAGTTTGGGTTGGAAGGGACTTTCAAAGCTCATCTAGTCCGGCTCCCCTTTGGGGTAGTTAATTCTTTCTTTTCCCCAGCACAACTTCCTTCCGTGTGAAAGAAATCTCATTGTTTTGCAGGAACTTTTTCAGCAAAAGATTTGTGATTTTTGGGCAGCTTCTGACCTAGTGATAGTTCATCCATAAATATCACCGTTTCTACGTCTGGAGTTTTTACCCTTAGGTAAATCCAGAAGGCATAATTAAGACCAACCAGTCCGCAACAGACCAGTTAAGGACTTATTTGTCTTCAAAATGTCAACTTCTGTAAAGCTTTTTGTTAAATATTTACATTTAATTTCTCTAAAAGTCTGGTTTGCAGCATCTGGACAAACTGTTGCTGAAGGATTTGTTCTGAATGTGTTTTATTCAATTCTCGCATTTTTCCGTATGGCACATTTCTGTTGACAAGTATCTTCCTGCATGAGCACATCTCCAAATCTTTGCTTGTCAAAGGCTGGGAGTTTATTTTGTTTCCAACTGTTTTTCATTTCCCCTCGAGTTCTCATTTTGTGACTATGTTCATACAGCATAAGGAAACAAATCTGGAGATGAGTTACATTACAAAACTCTTCATGAAGAACAACATTTCAACTTCTTATATTCTGTAGCAGCCCAAAGGTGCTCAGACCTTAATTATTTGAAGAAGCAGCCTGATGCATAAGAAGCAAAATCAGCTTATTACCTCCTTGTTGAAGCTCTTTCATCTCCTTGCTAGGCTTGCTCAGTGTGCTGTTCTCTGCTTGTCTTTTTGCTGTTGTTTAATAGCTCCTTCTGGAAAATCAGGGCCGAGATGCATTTAAGTGGGGGGCTTATGGAAATTTAGGAAGGGGCAGGATTGAGTTATCTCTCTTGGTTTTTAGGGGCCGCTTACATGGAACAGCCACTTGATTCTGTTCCCTCTATGTCTGTTGACATTAAGTAGGGGGAATTTGCATTCTTGAGTTCAGGCTACAACACTGGACCACTAATTTTGGTTGGATAGTGGCCTGGTCAGCACAAGGGTTTGGTGGGGTGATGGTGGGTCAAGAAAGGTGCTGACATGACTGAAGGAAATATACTTTGAGTCTTGAGGAAAAAGCGGTAATTGGACTCTTCTGCCTTGTTTGTTTGTGGTTGTGTTTGACTTTATATCTATCTATCTATCTATCTATCTATCTATCTATTTATTTATTTATTTAGTTGAATGTGGGGATGTTTGTTTTAAAGACAAAATTCTGGTCAAGGGAAACAGTTCAAAAATCCCATACCCTGGTCATCATGGAAAGCTTGATTGCTCTAAGGAGCAAGATAAGCTACCCAGAAACTTAGAAAAAAATCAAGATACCTAGTTGTGGATGATGTTTTGCATGAAGGAACGACATGTCCTTAGTGTTTGGTTGGTTAGTTTGTTGTTTGTTTGTTTTTTCTAGTGGGATCCACCTGTCATTTGTGTTTCTGCAGCATCTGTGGTGACAGTTTTTTTAATGGGAAGTCTGAGAAAACCAGAGTTTGGAACGTCAGTGTGGCAATATTCATGTGTTTACTTGTTACGTGCTGCAGGGACAGCCTGAATTTTGGGGAAGACAATAAATATTATTCAGGCAGAGTGATATCATGTAACCAAGAATTAACTGTGTTAAGGTGAGAGAGGAAGAAAGGCATGTGGTTTTGGTTTTCTGGTGTTTGACTTGTGAATTGGCCCCTATAGGAAAGCACAGATCTCTTTGTCTTTTTGGATTCATATACTAACTTAATGTTTGCAAGGAAAGCTTTTTCCATTGAGAAATGCAACTGATAATGTGGCAAATATAAAGTCACACTTTTGGGCAGCTGAAATGTAGATATTTATAATGTTCAACTGTATTACAGTAATCCTGCTGCCATTTACCTCTTTTTACACAGTCTTTAATTACATGATCATGTCATGGTCCCTCATTGTTTCTTTCTCTGGTTTCAGTCACTGGACAGATGGCTGCAAAATCCAACACGGAGCTTTGAGATGTGGAGGGAAGGAGACCGTGGTCTGATGGACCCTGGTTGGTTCAGAGTGTGGATCGTATCTAGGGAGCACAGCAGAAAGGCAAAGGAGGATTTTAAGGCTAAAGACCCAGGGAAATGTTATTGTATCCCTAACCTAGAGAAATCTGAGAGGTTCTCTTTCTGGGGAATTTTGTTTTGGCCTTTTTACTTTAAAGTTGCCAGTCTCTTAAGACCTAAATTGATTAGCTGAATTTAAAACACTCATTAAGACACTTAATTGAACTATGCCTGGGAGACAATTTGGTTATATTTGGTCTAAATCTCTGTAGTTTTCTCTAAATCTCTAGATTTGTCTAATTCTCTGTAGTTTTGTCCAAGTGTAAGCTGCCTTAGATAGGAAATCTGAAAGTTTTCTCTATTTTTAAAACAACATATTTAAATGTTAAATCCATGGAGAGCTTTTGGTAAAGCAATATCAAAGTTTGTCCTAACTCCACAAGTGGTATTCAGAAGTCATAAGCTTTTGCTTACCACTTATCTTTTTGGTCTTAATCTGCCTATGAACTGGTTTTCCTTAAGAAAGGACACTGTACATGTGAAATTCAAGCTGACTTCCATGTCATCTAGTCCTGGTTGGCAACATTTTTAGAAGATATTTTTAATGTGCTCCTGACAGTTCATGTTAATGAAGCATTTAAATGAATATTTCAAACACCTAGTCTGCTTTTTATTATAAGAGTTAACATTAGACCTATTATGAAGTCCTCTATAACTTCTGAAAATGTGGAACTCTTAGTGTCTTGGCTGCCTCAAAGGCTTAGGTTTGAAAGAGTGGATTTGCCCTCCATATGTTGTGGATGGTGATATTTACTTGCCGGTCATTATAAGTCATTGAAAAGTGCTACGTTGTACTCCATACCAATCTTTTGAGTTCATTTACATAGTGGGATGAATTCTCTCTGCTAGATCTAGAATTTTGAGGTGCAGTGATACCTGTCAGGAGTCGCTGAGAATTGAGGTAAGAGACAAGGCCGCCATGATACGCAGAATTTGTGCACCAACATTTGCAAATCTCAGTAGGATTATAAAAATACCATAAAAATTTGCCACTGAAGGAGAAAGGCTTCCCTCATTTTTTAAAGATAACAAGTGTCATACGTCTTATGGCAAATATGACTTTCTTTTTTATTATTTTGTACTAGCTGGCAAAAATTAGGCCCTTGGAGGTTTTTCTGAGAATGCAAAAAAGACGACAGTTTTCTGAGTTAGGATTCAGATCAATCAGCTAAATGCAGAGTTCAGTGATACATTCTTGAGGTTTGAGTAGATTTCTTTGCATTTTCTCCCAAAAGATACAGGAGGTTTGTATCTTTTAAGGAACAATTATTTTCCATTAGTAATTGGCAAAGCTGTGCTAATTTACTCTCATTGGCTGGATTGGCCTTAAGTTTGAAAAATACTCAAATCTGGCAAAACTACGGTCTACTGAGAATGCCATAATGTACTGTAGACTAGATAATATAGATCATGAGATTCCCTCTCTTCTAATTTTTTTTCCATTCAGTTTTACATAAACTTATCCAAAATGTGATGTGAACTTTACCGTTCAGTCAATATTTGGAATGTCTGTCTTGGCAATGAAATATGATTGAAGTATTTTTTTTCATTAGGTATATTTATTTTGGCCTTGGTTTTAGGGACTGATGCCAGATTATAGATTTTGCAGTACAGGTTGTTTTATTGAAATGATTTTTAAAGGACAGTTCACTTTGGTACAAATAGTACCTGTGTTTTGTGCGTGTATTTTGGGAATTACACCCTTGTCATCATGCCCTTTCTCCTTATTCTCGTATGTTTATTCTCTTTGTTTGGCCTACTGTCTTTTTTTTAAATGGATGCTTTTTTACTTGGAATCTATACATGTGATTCATTATTGTTTTTAATTAAAATTGAGGTCCTTCTATTATGATTACAGTTCAAGCATGTGGCATCCCCTCATTCTGGAACAGTTGAATGACTCTGTTGGGCTATTGCAAATTGTTCATTTTTATTAAAATTTTGAAACAAATTGTAGTTTCATTAAATATAGTTAAAGACCGTGGACATCTCCTGTGTCTCTTCTCCTGGCTTTTACTAGTTGTACTGTAAATGCTGTGATTTAGAGAATTCAAGTCAATTGATAGTACACTACGTATATAGTGAGAGTTTGTATTTATACGTACATATGTATAACTCGCATACAGTTAATGACAGAATTCGAGTTTGTTTTTAGATTATATTTACTTCACAGGAGTTTGAATTAAGGATGTATAGTTGCTAATAAAAGCATCAACAATCCTCATCACTTTATCACATAGAAGCAGTTGCTAATGCCATTGGTGCCACCTTAAAGCCCCAACTATTGTATTTTATGCTTTGTGTACACAAAATCAAACCGATAGTTTTTGAAGGGCATTTTATTCTGTCTTTTTGTAGCATCCTCAAATGTTTGCCTTGAGATCAAAGGGATTATAATTTTGGTGATTTCTGACCTTTTAGTAGTCCTTTAATTTGCATTAAAAACTTCACATAAGTGACAACTTCTGTTTGCTGTCACCCATCTAATAAAAACTAGCATATTACTTCTAGGGAAAAAAGTAAGGTGACTATACCTTCATCAATACCAGAAAAGGCATTATAAACTCTGTTCTCAACATGAAATGAAAGGAAAACAGTCTGCTAAAATACTGCCTAGTGGAACTAAACATTTAAAGCTAAATGCAAATGTTAAATTCAGAACTGCTACTCTGCCCTATGTTCATTATGCTGAAGTAAATTGTGGAGGGACTCAAAACCTTAGCTAATATCACCTCCTGCGTGACTTATATTTGCTGGACTAGTGAGGAGAATTTCATTTTCATTTTTGTTGTGAAGAGTTCTTTAAAATGGCTTATTTATTTCTTCCATATGTCTCCCAAAATTTGGAATGGGAACGATCATAACTAAATTCTTTCCTCTAAATATATTGGGTTTAAAATAGTCATTTCCTATTTAATATTAATAATGTCTGTAGTCTGTGATTGTTTATAGAGTTAGCTGGTGTGTGTGGATCTGGTTCGGCCCGTCAGCCATCCCTGCTAGGAACAGCTGTGGGACTGGTTCTCATCTCAGTGGGTGTCAGTAAAGCATTTGATTCCGTGACACAGAGGAAACTACTTTCTTAATTAGACAGTGTGGAGATTAAAACTTAAATAAATAAAAATGGTTATACAGAGGATGTGATGGAAGTGGTGGTACTAGGTAGTAGTAGTGGAGTTTTTTGGGAGGTGGTGTTGGAGCTCATTTTTTGGGCTTGATCACATTTAGCAATATCTTTAGGTGCGTTAACCAGTGAAGTTTGCTGATATTAAAGCTGGGAGACGTTATTTGTTTAGCAGAACATCTTGCAGAGGACGGGATGGCTGAGGATTAGAATAATAGAAGGGTGATTGCTGGTAAATAATTTGCAGTGCAAAAGCATTGGGACTAATAAGAATGTAATACACCACGGGAGGCGGGGAGGATGGCGTGAGGCTTTATTTTCATGAAATAGTATGTCCACATGAAAGAGAAATGTAATCTTGGAAGAATCACATAGATGTTTTGTGCGGTGAGTGGGAAACAGGGGTGCAGTTGTCTACACTGCGTCTACCCTGGGAAAACAGCGTGTAAGTCATTAAGGTCAAGGGAGATGCCCTTGAGAGAGGGTGCATGAAATACCTGGGTCTGGTGAGTCTGGTTGTATGAAAGGAGGCGCTTGGAGCTTGGCCTGGTAAAACCACAGTAAGGAGAGTGGATATGGCTGCTGTCAGTAACTGTATCAATGAATAAATGCTGGAGAAGGAAGAGAATTATTTCATCTGAATGTCAATAACAATGCAAAATACATGAATATGAACTGTTAGTTAAGCTCAGGCCAAATACTTGAAAAAAATTACCTTATATAAAGGATGAGACACTAAGCATAATCTATAAAATGATTTATTAGGATATTTGGGAGCTGCACTTGGTAACATAGGAAGTCACTTTCATTTCTTCCCTCTCAGGTAGGAGAAACAATGCTGGAATTTTAAGCAGAGGTAAAATTCCTGAAATTTTGCTTAAATTACAGAACCAATCAAGTGAGTTCTCTTGTGTTTTGTAGGGCTTACTGGCAACTTTACAGAAAATTTAATATGCTTGCCTTTTAATATTGTGAGTGCAACTTCAATAGTTGGCTGTGTCTTCTTTATAAATATAATAATTAGCCTGCAATGCAGTTGAAAATTCAGAGTCGTCCATCTGTTTATATAGCACTTTTCTTTCAGAAGAATTAAATCTAGAATTATTGATATAACTTCTGTAAATAAAAAACAGAAGTCTGCCTGCAGTGCATTCCTCTTAAATCCTGCTATTTTTGATCTATTAAAAACCTCTCCAAACATTAGTACTGTGCCACCCAAATTGTGGGAATAACCTCTGAGTGGAAATAACAGTTAAAAAGTTTGTATTTGGAAGGGAAAAGAAATAAGATGGAGCCAATGCTCGGCCATGACCTACATCTGCTTGATACAAGCGTGGTGATCTTGTTGTGTAGTCACAAACTGGCTTTTGTCAGAGACCTTGGACTTGGTAACGGGTTGATGCTTTGCAAGCATTTGGTCAAACACCAGAGTACACACCATAGAAATGCTTTGTGGGTTCTGCATCAGGCTTGAGGCTTCAGCAACTACATGAGCCGTGCAGAAGTGCGTGCAAGTCGGAGAACGAGACTAAAGTTATGGAGACGTTTTCATGAAGGACAGTTATTGTTTACCAGTGCCATATGGAATTTAATACAGTTGCAAACAACATTTTTAAAGCTTATGTAAGGAGGGAATTGCATGCTGGAGAATTGCCTCTTATCTAAGTAGGCAAAACATTCCTCCATTTAAAATGAAAAAGAAGGGGAATCAAACATGATGATAAACAGTATTTTTTCATTTGCACTGAAAGCTTTCATATTTTACAAGAGTATTTGATTAATGTAGATAAGTGCATAAGTGTATTCAGGGTGATATAGCAATAATAAAAGAATCAGATATCCCAATGACATATCTGGAAAATTTTTAAACTCTGGAGATAAATTAGACTTCTGTGGAATGCACAGATGATGCGTACAATAATAAGATAATATTTTGTTGATCCGAGTTCCTCATTATTGGATAATTTAGTTACAGTATTGAAGCAGTATATTAATATGGAAAATTGAAGAATAATTTAGCTCCTGTACTTCAATTGTTTGATGGAAGCTCTAGTAATTTATTCAGCTAAACTATTTCTGGGTTTTATTCTATAAAACCTCACTGATCTATAATTTGGCTTGTTTGGCTTTATAATGTGATGACAACCTGCAGGTAAATGCAGAAATGATTTACAGGTTAACAGAGTTTAAGTGAAAAATTGTTTGTGCTGGTAAATTGGAGTTTAGTTTCTTCAGTTGTCGGGATGGTGAGTGAATCTACACAGGTTTTTGCTTTCTAATGCAAATTAAATGTAGTGATTTTTTTTTTTTCTCTTAATAAGACAGACTGTGCATGTTATTAAAATATAAAGCTATGAATGCTGATAACACTGCTAGCATTGTTGTACTTTGTTTATGCAAAGAAGCAGAAAGCTGCACATTATTAAAGGGGATATGATCTCCATGAAAGCACAGTGTCTATAGGCTTGTTGGGCTAGACCTTGTGCAAACTAAGAAGAAAGGGCTAGGTAAAGACAGACAATTACAATAACCCCCCAATGATTTTTTTCCTCTTGTTTTCTCAAAAATGTCAGGAATTATGGAACGTTTCACAAATTGCAAAGTTGGGGAGGTGGCCAGGAGAGGAGGCATTTCTCTTCAGAAGTGCTGTTTCCATATTTGCCCCATCTTTGCACAGATCTCTTGGAAGGTAACTTGCCAAAAGCAGAAAATGCTGAATAGTGAATCAGTATATGATATAAATAATTTTATTTTAACCTCAAATTTGAGTTTCAACTGCTGGAGAGAGTCCAGCATAGGGCAACAAAGATGATGGAGTGGAGCATCTCCCTTATGAGGAAAGGCTGAGGGAGCTGGGGCTCTTGAGCTTGGAGAAGAGGAGACTGAGGGGTGACCTTATTAATGTTTACAGATATTTAAAGGGTGAGTGTCAGGAGGATGGAGCCAGGCTCTTCTTGGTGACAAACAACGGTAGGACAAGGGGTAATGGGTACAAACTGGGGTACACTTAAATTTGAGAAGAAACTTCTTCTCAGTGAGGGTGACAGAGCCTGGCACAGGCTGCCCAGGGGGGTTGTGGAGTCTCCTACTCTGGAGGCATTCAAGACCTGCCTGGACGCCTTCCTGTGTAACCTCATCTGGGTGTTCCTGCTCCAGCAGGGGGATTGGACTGGATGAGCTTTTGAGGTTCCTTCCAATCCTTAACATTCTGTGATTGTGTGATCTTTCTTACTCCCTTAGAAAGACTGGATAAAACAACTTCATTGTGTGAAAAAAAGGAGTAAATGGGAATGAGAAGTGTTTTCTTATGTTGATATTTATTCATAGTAGCCAAAGAACTCATTCCTGTAAGAATTTTTTAAAGTCGAAAAATTAGCAGGAGCCAAAAGAGGCTCAGAATTTGTACTGGTGACACAAATCTCTAAGGTGTATTTACTGATAATAGTAGAATCATTTGAGTTGGAAGAGACCCTCAAGATCATCAAATCCAACCATAACCTCACTCTGGCACTAAACCATGTCCCTAAAAACCTTATAGACCTGTTTTTTAAATCCCTTCAGGGATGGTGACTCCACCACTTCCCTGGGCAGCCTGTTCCAGTGCCTGACAACCCTTTTCATGAAGAAATTTTTTCCTAATATCCAATCTGAACCTCCCCTAGTGCAACTTGAGGCCATTTCCTCTTGTCCTATCACTTGCTACCTGGGAGAAGAGACCAATGCTCTCCATGCTATTAAGGCACTAGGAAATCTGGCTGTAAGTTAAACTTCAAACTTCTTGTCGTTTGTGCTATTGTTAAAGAAAAATTATACTGTTTCACATTAAATACCCCCATAGGTGAAGCAGGGTTTGTTAGAAAGTATCTGGTTTTGGTATATGAAACAGGGCAAGCAGGTAACAATCCTTCCCCAGAAACCTTCCTGTGCTTACTGTAAATGAAGTTCTGAGTTTTTCACTCACTTTAATTAGAGTGACCAACTGAGTCTACTTCATCCATATTTCTTCTTCTCTCTGTTTGCGTAGCCTCTTTAATGCCATGTGTCTGCTGGGTTTGGAAATCAACATTTCTAGATGCCTTTGAATTCTGAGCAGTATGGAATATTTTCTTTTCTGTAGGTATGAAACATTTGTTTCCAGTGATTTAAAGGGAACACAAGGTGTACTGAACACATAACTGGAGGAAAAGCAATTTAGAATTAAGAACTTCCCTTGTGTACAGTTTACATCTGTTTATTTTATAGAGAGCTTGATGTTAGTGCCGGGCCACCGAGTATCTTCAGACATTTTTGTGAACTCGGGATATAATAGCATATTTTCAGTGAAATCAAATGTACCCAAAGTACCTCTTAGTGTAAGAATCTGCTCTACTAGTCTGGTTAAATATTAATGCAAAGACTTTTGCTGTTGCACATTTTTACCCATAATTTCTTTAATTTGGTATTATGCGTTTTTGCATAATTTAAATATAGACATCTGGACAATTTACTTAGCCAGCATAATGTTATGTTTTACTGAAAGTGTCTGCACAGTGTATTCTCAGGACTGTGTGCCAGCCACTAACTGTTCAATTTTTAAATAAAATAGCTGAGTTTTTGCATTAGAAAGTGTAACAAAAATTAAACTCCTCTAAGAGGTTCCGTTCATTAAAAGGGCAGTGTGCTAATTACGTGTGCTCTTTAATATGTGCTGGGCCACTAGCAGCATATATTTTGCTCTACTGGTAGATTGGTCAAGCAATGTTAGAAATACCCTTTGGGCTCGTTTTCCTTTTTTAGTTGAATTCAATATCCTATTGGCTAAAGAAGTAAAATTCTGTGATTCCATTTTCATGTGTGTTTGTATGTATGTAAATAAATGCATTTGAAGAAATCCTATGTATCACGAAGGTGTTCTTTATCATGAGCAGTTGTATACTGTGAAGATGAATGAACTCATAGGCTCAAGTAAGTTCTTTACGCGAACATTTTGTTTCTAAACTGCAGAAATATATCTTAGCTGTGAGTTTGGAGATGCCCCCGTATCACTTAATACAGCAAACTTAGAACATGAGTGCAGAAGGGATGCGATTTCACAATAGCTCTTGGATCTCTTTCAGAAGTGTTAATGAATTTACTATATGAGGATATTTCTGACTGCTGAGTCAGAGCTAAACTCAAAGAGACTATTATTTAAATACAGAATATGATTCCGTTATTTTAACCTTGGCTCAAGGAAGGGTTTTCTCGTGTCCTGACTTCAAATGAGTCTGTTTGATCTAGGAGCTCCTAAAGAAGAAAACCTTTTTTCCTCCTCACACAGTAGCTGTTTATATTAACTGGAGTGCTCCTTTGTGGATAACACTTGGCTTGCTTTATTTTCCAGAGTTTATGAATGCAACTTAAATACTGAGGGAGTACATGTATACTTTTCTGTTCAAGGATAATTGAAGCAAAGATGCATGCAATACATTCAGCTTTCTTAAACTGTACCTTAAGGTTTTCAGAAATTTTCTGAATTAGTGTTTTTTTGAATAGGGACAGTGACCTTTCCTGCTCCTGTCATTTGACTTATGGATTCACTGCTTCTTAAAATTGTGTTGCGCAAATTAAAGTGAATCAAATCGTGGCTCAAATGTAATAATTTCCCTGTCTTATACCAGCTTACAGACCTTCAATTTATTTCAAAAGAGGTCTGTCCTCCTTCAGAAGCATCCTTCTTATGCCGTCATGGAATAAAGAGGGACAATTTGGCTACTTTCTGACCTTTATCATTTTCTCTCACTGTGGGAGAAGAGAGTGATAAAGAGGTTTCTGTGATTTCAGTTTAGGGCAAAAGAGCACAGTTTGGTGTTTGGGGGCATCCTTGCAGAAGCGTTTGAATCTGGAATTAAATTTTAAACCAAATGACTAAAAGTTTAGCAGTTAGTCCAGATACCTAATTAAGATTGAGGATTTTTAGTAAACTATCTGAAGAGAAAAGCTAATTTACAAGTAGTAAAGAAAAAACCATTTTAGTTAATCGCAGCTACTGTGCGCTGCATTTATGATAATGCTTCCATCAACAGGATGCATTCTGTGTGTGAATTGTAGTAATTTAGAAAATAAACGTTTAGAAACTCAATTAATTTGTGCTCTTTAATTTTAGATCTGAATAAATAAGCAACACATCTATTTTAAATCATCATTATATATGCTACATTTCTGAATATAGTAAAAATGCATTAAATATTGAAAGACTGGAAACTGAAGAATCATTTTTACAATTATTCTTAATTATTTGTGAGATACTTTTCTCACCCAGTGATAATTTGTTAGCCTCCTGGGAAGTCCATTTTTTCCTCGGTCAGGGATGTTGGCAAATGCTTTGTTATGCTGGGGAAAAAGTGTTCAGCTCTTAATATTCTATCAGTTCCATTGGGGCAAAGGTGTCAGCAGTTGTGTATATGACCGCCAATAGTCAATGTTTGAAGTCTTCAGCCTCATCGTATACGAGCATTATAAATTATGTATAACAGTAGATGCTACTCAATAAATATTTAATATGTGATAGGTATTTTTTGACTGAAAATACTTTTTCACTCAAACCGTGATTTAAGCAGCATTTTTTGGCTTTATAAGGTGACGCTATTATAATACCAAGGAATAGCCAGGTGCAGTTTGAATGTCAGAGAGCTGCAGGGCAACATGAATCACAGGTTCTTTATGGTTTTCTGAACCTGGGAGACCTTTTTCATTCATCCATGGCCAGAGTGGGATTTCCCAGTTTTATTTTGGAGTGTCCTTTGTATGCTGTGTCATCATCTTGTCTTGCCCAGGTGTATCCATACTTAGAATTTTTTAAACAGTGTCACTATTGGTGATGTTTTGTATTGTGCAGGGACATGAGATATTACATCTGTTTTCTTCAGATTTGCAAGTTGCTGTGCTTGGGAAAATACATATAACAATCTAGCTGTTGTTTTTTCTTACTAGCAGTGTAGTGTCTTGCTTGGCTCTGAAGAAAGCATATTGATGACTTTACGTAGAAAAACACATTAATTTTGAAAGGCGGTGTGTGTACGCATTCACAATCTCTGTTGCTGTTATCTTACAGGCCTAAAAGCCAAGAGCATTTTTTTCAACTTGAAAAATAAACTTTATAAATACTAAAACATACTTCAAAGCAATCATGAGTTTCTTATTTGTTGCATAGACTGTCTGATCTGTACTACATCTCATTATATTTTATCCAAGGTTGAAGTCTCTCACTTGTCCTCCTGAATGACGCTTCATCCTACAAGGTGGCCCAAAGGAATTTTGAAGAATTGAAATTAAGTGCTGCAAATATTTCTTACATTCATTTACTGTTGCCAATACTTTCCTTGCATTGGTTGAAGTTTTAACTGCTTAGACTTAACAAATTTTCAGGTGTCTGGGGTTTTTACTGAGCAAGGTTCAGTTCATCTAAAGCATCGTCAAAGAGTTTCCAGTTTTCTATACCTTAGTCATACTGAATTCTGAGGAGTTTTAAATTCTCCTCACCATTATGCAAGGTGGTATGTAGCTTGCTTTTAGACAGCGTTGCTTTGTTATGCTCTTGATTGATCTTCCTTATCTGGTAGAATTCAGCTGTTTTTCTGGTTTCTTTCAAATAACACCTTCACAGATATTGTGAAAAGCAAGTTTGGAATGCTTAATGGAAATATAAAAGACACAATTACAGAAAAAATACAGTGCCTTTTTTTGGTGTGTGATGTAACAGAATAAGTTACATATAATGTGTTCTAGAAAAAGAAGGAAGAGTGGTATTTCGTGCTTATCCTAATAAATAGACTTTTGTCCTTTACAGGAACAAACCTTGGCTCTGCGGAAAGAAGGGATAGGTGTTGTTTTGGATTCTGAACTGCCTCATCTCATTGGCATTGATGATGATCTGCTCAGTACAGGTATCATCTTGTACCACTTGAAGGTAAATACGCATCTGTGTTTCCACAGCCTCCCTATGCCTCATGATTATTTTTTTCTTAGTTGACAAATTGTAGTATTAATTTTCTATCTAAATATAGTGCTCATTACATTTCTCCACCGTAGTAAGAAAAGCTCATTACATCGCTCCACTGCAGTAAGAGAAGCTCTTAAGAGGTTGCAACTGATTTAATTAAAATATCTGTTAATTTACTTGTTTAGGTTTATCCTGAGGGTCAAATAGTTAACCAGAGATAAATGTTTAATATTCCTGCCCATGTATATTGGGTTTTCATTCATTTCACTGTAAAACTTGACTTGAAATCTGAATGTAGATTAATTGCCTCAAAAATATAAAGGACAGTTTAAACTTGAATTTGTTAATAATATAGTATAATAATTGACTGTGAAAGCATTCTAATAATGCTACCCAATTTTTCTCTTGTATGTTTAAAGATATATTTCATTCAGGTCAACCAGAGAGAGTGGAAGGATAACTTTTTTGTGGGGGAGGAAGGGAGATTTCAACTGAAAATACTGTATGTTTCTCTCTTACTTAGGAGGGCCAAACGTATGTTGGCAGAGAAGACGCTGTGACAGAACAGGATATTGGTATGGAATCTGGGATTTTTTGACGTTCTTTCCTTTGTCCCAATATGTGAACAAAGCTTCATTTTTTTTTTTCCTATTTTCAATTGGCAGTCTATATGTTCTTGCATATATTAAGTCTTAGAAAATTTGAGAGCTGAATTATGTGTGACTTGCTTCAAGGAGCATGACTCCTAGAATAGCTTGTGTGCTTAAAATTTATTCATATACTTGTTACTAATTTATTTATCGCTTCTTTTGAAATAGCATCATTTAAAAATACCATCCTCTTTGATACAGCACCTGTCTCAATTACTGCACAGTCATTCTCTTAACCTTTGTATAGTGACAGTATTGTTATATTCTTACACCTAAAGGAGTCTTTGGACTCCTTTAATTCTCAGGTGAGAGACTGAGAGCCAAATACAATGATTTGGTATGTTTTTGTGGGTCAAAAGTGCCTGGATTAAAATTTCTATATAAATTTAATGAAACTACCAAATTTGCTTTGTGGTATTAAACAATACTGGTAGAGACAATCATACATTAGTTGAAGAAGAGACAGAAAGTAGCATAACTGATTGATAAAAGGCCTGAGTATAGTAGAAGGTAAGAACCTTATTTCAGCCATCATTAGTCTACAAACACAAATCATAACCTTTCTTTTCAGACCAGCATGGTTGCTTTAAGGTCAAGAAGCTTTTGTAATTTCCAAGAAACGGGTCAAAAAACCCTTTTCTCCACAAATATATAAATTTTGCTTTCCCGTTTGCTATCAGAAGAAAAGAAGCATTTGCTAATCTGGTGCTAAAACATAGGAGGAAGGAACGTTACACCAAAAAACCCAAGCAGTCCAGCTCACTTCCCTTTCCACTACAATAAAACAATAAACAGTGTTGTCATTTAGGCATGCATGATGTGATGAAAGAAGGGAAAAAACATTGTCCAGAATAAAGAGAAAAGATACTCTCAAATATTTAGTGCAATATGTCCTTAATAAATTAATATTGGCATGCTAATATTACTAGTCATTGAAAGACTAATTAAGCTGTTTTATTTCTTTGTATTTAGTTCTTCATGGCCTTGATTTGGAAAGTGAGCATTGCATCTTTGAGAATCTCAACGGTACTGTGAATCTAATACCACTGAATGGAGCGCAGTGTTCTGTGAATGGTATTCAGATTACAGAGGCCACACAACTAAACCAAGGTATTAGCCAGTGTAATGTCATTTTTGGTACCGCATCTTTGTTTCTTGCTGGCAACAGCACTGAAAAAATGTCTGTGTGTATAAAAGGGTTATTGTTTAATCAATTTTAATTCCATGTGTTCTCAACTAGAACCCAAAACGATCAGGAGGGCTACAAAGTTTTTGTTCTGTCAAAGCATAGCCATGTGGTGAAAAGAGAATTCTTTACTAATTTAAGTCACTTCATAATCTTGAGTATGAATTGATAGTTACCTTTTGATTTCATTCCACATTTATACATAAATTAAACTCTGTGCCAGATTGCTTAGGTTACTGTAATATTAAGGGAAAAGAATATTGGTCTCTGTAGGACTAAAATAATATCAGAGACACCTCCTGAAGCTTCAGGCCAGTCCTACTTAACACTTTTGTCAAATCCTCTTGAATAGCAGGAGATTCAGCTGGAGTATCTGTTCGCTGCAGCTGTAGGGAAATGACAAAAAGGGGGAGGCTAACTTTTATGTAGGAAATTTAGAGAATTATAATTTTAATATAAAAGCTTTACAATCTGGAAGTGAAAAAGCAGGCAGGACAGCTGGGAACAAAGGTGCATTGTGTTGGCCTGGAAAGGACGAGCTAACACGTAAGCTGGTGAGGAGATTTGGGATGTTTTATCTTCCAGGAGCACCCAGAATATCTTGCCATTTAGCAGTGAGCTGAAGGCCTGAGCAGTGAGGCTGAGACACAGCTCAGCTGCCGAAAAACCAAGTCACTTTACATTCCTGCAAAGGAGCTTTCAGAGTGAGCTTATAAGCTTATTCTAACAAGGGAAGGATGCAGATTTGAACAAGGAGAGTCTTGGTGCCTTTTCTGAACTCAAACAAGTGATTCAAATGTTGGCTTTCAGTTTTGGTGTAGAGGACGTTGATCTTGGAAAGCGTCTATTTCTTTATGCAAAACCAGAGGCATAACACACTTGTTTCTGTACAGATACTGGCAAAAAAAGAAGAAACCAAACAAGCCCAGCCCCCTTTATCTTCTATTTGGTTAAATCCCACTGATAAGTTGTTAGCAATAGAAATATTGGCATTAATGCACATAACAGCATAAACAAAAAGAATTGCAGTTGCAATGATTCATCTTTAATTTTATCCTACTGAATTTCAAAGGCAGGAAAGGTTTGTTGCGCCTCAGAAGAAAGTAGGAGTTTGGATGTGATTTACCTCTTCCAGGCATATGTTACAACTTGATTTTTGTACTGTGAAGAGTGAAAACACGACTTTTTTTCTTCCCAAATTCCTGTCTTTCTAAAGAAATTTGCAACTCAAAAGAAGGGGAGAGCATTCCTTTGCATTCCTAAATTGTGAAAACCAGCTGCATAAGCTGACTTGTAGCTTGTGTAGCCAGCCTGAGTCTGACAGAAGGATGGCAGTTATGACGTCAGGTGGGCAAAGCTGATGAAATAATGAGTTTAATGGCTCGTGCATAGTCAGTCTTAGCTGTGTTAGCATTTAGTCTCTCAGCATGAAGTACCAGCCTCCTTAAACATCCTCTTTAGGTAATGCTGATTAACTGCTACTATATTTAAATGTTTCCGTTCATCATTAATAACTGTTCATTTGAAAATGTATTAAGTTTTTAGACTGGCATGGAGTTTAAAAAAAAAAATAAAAGCATATTAATTAATTATCACTTCCTTCTTCAGATTACTTGCAGCATTTGTGAATTCTGGCTGATGTGGCCTTTTTGTGTAAATGCAGATTACTACTATAATTTTTATTCTTAAGAACAGATGGTAGGATTTCTAGAGGTGACTGAATTAATACTCATAATTTGTCCTTTACCTTAAATTTATCCTCAACTAGAAACCAAGATTTTCCTGGTTTTAGGCCAAACTGCCAACCTTTCTGTACTTAACATAACCTCCCACTGCTTGTTTTTTATAGTTCATTAATTTTAAAAAAACCTTTTAAAAATGGAAAATGACTTTTACAAGTTGCAAGTATCTTAATTATAGGTACATTTGTTTGCACAGTTCCAAAATATTGCTCTGTGTAGGCCAGTTGAATTAAGAAATCAGAGCTTCATGAATGATAGAGACTTCTTTTGCTTAGTTTTTGTTGCTGTTCTTAGTACTGTCACTGCATTTGACAAAACTTTTTACTTTGCCATTTAACAGTCAAGGAGAACAAGAATTGTTGCTTACAGTAAATAAACGGAAAGCACACCCCATAGCAAATCCAGTTATGATTCCATGACGACATTTATGCTGCTCTTTGCACACTTGCATTGTGATGGGGAGCTGCACTGTACAACAATGGACAGTCCCACCTATGCTTAGGAAATATGACTGTCTGGTTTTGTCCAGACTTCTTTTCTTAAAGGGGCTTCTATCAAGTGAGAATTGAGATTGTAGTGATTTTCCTTAATAATAGAATACAACAAGAAATAAAAATTGCAGACAGGTACCATAATGCAATAAGTGGCATCATTAAGTAATTATGCCTGTGACACATTTGGATAAAAAAGAGGAATGTGATGGGAGAAATGAAGGAGTTGTAGTTTGCCTTCTAATCTGTACATTGGCCATGTTAGTGCACTGAATACTTCCATAGCCATGCATCATGTGGCATGTATGTGTCCCTTCTCCTTCCTCCCATCCAGATTTATGTCACATCTCCTTCTAGGCTCATGATCGTAGGATTCAGACAAATACTAAAAGAGAAACTTAGGAGTTGTTCATATGATCCATTGTCTGGGTTTGTCATGGACATGCTGTTAATCCCCTCTCTCCTCTTCTAAATTTGTCAAGTTGGGAACATGTATCTATATCTGTAAATGTTCTGAAAGTATAATCTGTTTATTTAAAGTTGCTTCCACCTAGTAACATGGTAAAAATATTTACCATTTATTATTTTTATCTTCATTTGAAAGTAACTGGAGGTGTTTAAAAGATGAGATTCTTAGGGACATTGTTTAGTGCCAGAGTTAGGTTATGGTTGGACTCAGTGATCTTGAGGGTCTCTTCCAACCAAAATGATTCTAAGATTCGATAACTGAAGGACTTCCATAGAAGTCCTTGCTGTCACCAAATCCCCCTCCAGGCAGTCAGCAAGAGGGGAACAGGTTTGGGTGAGCAGATGAAGTCGTGGTAAACAGAAACAGTTTTGGCCCTTTCACTACAGCAATTGTGACCATCATGGACCCCTTTTAATATCCTTACATAAAAAGTGTGCCCAGCGCAATTCCCAAAGGAAAGGTCAACCTGCAGCATCACACCAGTTACAGAGGTGGTGTCAAAATGACTTTGCATCTTTAGGGAAGGTAATTCTTTTTAAGATTAGACTGAGATAAACCTGAGTTCCTGTGGTCCAAAACTGAGGTGTTGCATAGACAGTGAGAAGCAATGATGTGGCAATAATGCTTTTTGCTGTTTATTTGCAAAACTGGATGGCCTTATTTGGGTCAATAGTAAGATAATTTTAAGAGGAGCATTCCTTATTAAGGACAGCATTTCATTCTCAGATGGTGAGAGTTTGTTTGCAGTGAACAGTGGAAGTGCACTATTTTTCATAAAGTGAGGGTGATGGAGTCCTTTTCATTTTAAAAATGCCTCACACTGACCAACAGATAAATGCTTGATTCTGTGGTGGTGAACCTGGAAGACTTCCATGTTGTGACAGCAATGACACATAGCTGACAATATACTTCTTAGTAGGAAAGTTTTCATCTAGGTGCCATTGTCTTTAAAATATAGGAATTACCCAGAATTATGTTATTTGTGACCTCTACCTTGACTGATAAAATACAATAATAGATGTGCATTGAGCAATATGAATTATTCATGGTTCTTCCCTCAGAAAATAACTGTTGGGTATAGAAGTCTAGTAATCCTGCTTTGAGTGACAATAAACCTCAATGTTTTTCTACACAAAGAAGAAAAACAAGAAAATCAGAGTCCAGATTATGGAGAACTGGGGCTTTCAGTGTAGGTGAATTCAAACCTGACTGCGACCAGTAGTGGATGGATAACAGTTTGTTCTTAGTCGCATTTATGGATGTTCCCATTGTGTTTGGTACCTTCTGGTAGCCTCCAAAGCTGTTGAAGGGTGTACAGGTCAAATTGGGGCATCTGTTTCCACTGCTTTCTCTACCTATACTTATTTTTTTAACTGAATGAACATGATTGACCTTTGTGTGTGTGAACATGTCTGGGTTTTTTATATTGCCAGTGAATGGTGTGTGTTTTTCTCATCAGGTGCTGTTATATTACTTGGAAGAACCAATATGTTTCGCTTTAACCACCCCAAAGAAGCTGCTAAACTAAGAGAGAAAAGAAAGGTGAGATTAAATCAGTGTTTCGGAAATTTAAACCTTTTCACAATTTTTTTGCTAATGTATACATACCTTGATTGTTGTAGAATACCTTTTTTTACTTGCATCACATCCTTTAGTTAATATTTCGAGTGAAACAAAGTAAGAGTTGGTAAGCACATCAGTGTTTGTCTAATACATTTATTTTCTGGTCTGTTGTTAGATTGGACTGCTGTCTTCCTTCAGCTTGTCTATGACAGATCTTTCAAAATCTTGTGAGAACCTGTCAGCAGTTATGCTTTATAATCCAGGGTGAGTACCTTCTAAAATGCGGTTGTTAAAATTGCAACTGATCTTCATTTTGAGTGTTCCAGATGGCAGTAATAGAACATATTTTGTTCTTGGGTTAATAGTATATGCTTGCTAAATAATGGACTTCTGAATGAAGCCAGAGTCTTTCAGAAAGGTTATTTGAACTAGTCCATGATAGAAAATAGAGTGAAGGGACACTGAGGAACTTACCATCCTGTTTAAAACTTTCTTTTACCTGGGATTTTTCTACTTAAATGCAAGAAGCGTGACTGCACCAGCAAACAGCCCCACGGATAGACCTGACACAGAGAAAGTTGTACCTGGAGTCAGGGACACATTCGTGTTATAACCAAGGCAGTTCAGCACAATAACGCCGTGACAAATTTTGCGTTTATGCTTTCTTAAAAGTTAACTATTTTTGCTGAGAAAAATGTGTTATAAACTGAAAATTAAGGTTTCTTGAGTTCGTATAGTACCAATATAAGCACAAAAAGGCTGGGAAATTAATGTCGTCTGTTCTTACCTATATAGATCCTAGTAGGTGGCCAAGTTAGGATGTAGAAACCAGTTTTATTATACACTTACAATGACATAGACTGCTTATTTTAGAGAAGCTGGTTTTAATGTTTTTACCAGTATTCTTAAAGTGATTTACAGAAAATTGATGCTGTTTTGTTCTATTTTTTATTTTTTTTTCAATAGCTAGTGCCTCTGTTTTGAATTGGGTGTGAGATGAAGCACTTTAACCACCTTTTCAAAAATTGACTAGAAATTGACTTAGAGGCTTGGATAGTGCAGCTTTATTCCCAAGTTTTACTGTGGGGTTGCTCTTTATCCATTAGAATTTCATAAGATTGGATAGGTAATAATAACTTCAAGTTAGGCAATGTCTTAAAAACAGTGCGTATGTATAATAACTGCTTCAAATGTGACTGTTACTCTTTTGCTACTGAGCTACGCACAGACATTTCAAGATAGTGAACCAGTTGATGATTAATTACGTCTTTTTTTCAGACAGATGAAAGAGAACATCAGAAAATATATGTATTATTTTTCTATTTCTTTAGCTTTTCAAGTAGTTCTATCTAAAAGCTTCTAGTGACAGTTACTGATAAAATATTTTCTGTGGGTTGGGGAAAGTTCCTGGGTATTGTTTGTTACCTCTAGTTATTGATCAGCTACTGTGGGCTTTTCTCTGACTAATAACATTACTCTGCTACAATACTGTTACGAATCACTGCATTATAGCCCATAGTACTGATTTTGACTTCACAGTCAGCATAGAGTAGGGCAGATTGTTGCAGCATCGGCTCACTTTTAGTTTTTCAGATTTGCAGCAAAATATAATGATATGGGCAAGGAGGCGTAATCGAAGATAGGCCTAAGAATTATTTACCTGCCCAACAAGTTCATATGTTCTTCAGATATTGCCAAGTTGTGTCTTAGAAAGAGGATTTTTCCAATAACCCTTATTAAAAAAAAAATAGAAGAGAGGGAGAAAGTCTGGAGAGTTACTTGATTGTCTCTATGATAGAGAAGATGGCAGCGAGTTCTTCTTTTTCCCTGATATGTTTTGTGGAATATAGCTTCCCTTCTCATTATCAGCTCTTCAAACATCTTGCCTTGCTTTCCTGGAAATCAAACATTATGAATAATAGAATTAAATTATCGACGTATCCAGCAATTTTTAGAAACGCTACCATTTTTCCTAAAACTTTTTATAACTTTTATTTTCATTTCTTGAGTGTGATTATGAGAGTGCTGTTGCTGTTGAAATTGAGGATAAGATTATGTGAAATAATCCTCCTATTCCTGAACACTTTCAGGCCTGTGTTTTATTAGACTATAAACTCTGAGCAGAGGGCTAAGTATTGATATTCCCCTGCTAGTCTGCATTCAATTAATCTTTGTGAACTGGCTTGCAGGAATAGATACTTTGTCCTGCTTAATTTGTAAACAGAAGAAAGGATTATGCTTAAAGCTCACATTAAGGAGGAATGCAGATCTGCATGACTGTCACTTGTTTGAGAGCAGTAAAACCTGTCTGAGGTTGTTCCATAGTTACTGCTATGTACGTATGTTTTTTCTAAGCAAGGAAGCTCATGGTTGCATATTCATCATTTAAACTCTCATCCCTATGTTTAGGTGCTTAAACTATGGTTAAAACAGTAGATGCCATACTTTATAATACACATTGCCCACAAAGTGCAGAAGTGGTTGTTGTCCTAATAGATCTGGAATTAAAAATAAATAAATCTCAAATATGTTTTTACTGCTTTTGTGACTGCTGCAAAGAGAAGGTAGGCTCTGAAGTTTGCACCACAGTTTGACTGAGCCCTGGTCTTACAAATGAGTAGAACAAAGTACTTTCCACAATTGACACATCTTTATGGAGGGAAACTTGGCAACAGCAGCTTTTCAGCTCAGGCTGGGGTTCCATCATAATTTTACATTTATTTATGTTGTTACTAACACTGGTTTTCCTTTGCAATAGCACTGGGTTTTTTCTGGTCATGTGTTGGACTTGTCCAAAGAGATAATGCTGCAGAAAGCAGAAATTCCTTTAAAGGGAACTGGTACCTGAGGCTAATTGCAAGTTCAACAAAAGCAACCATGTTTTGAATAAAGCAGACCCCAAGCGTTTAGGGCTTAGTAATAGTCTGAAGCCAATGGCACCATGTCTGTAAGGATATAGGTGGCTTGCAGGGTGCTTGTGCCGGGAATGCTGCTGAGCAAGTGAAGTGCTGCCTTGCAGATTCTTCTGTGTGGTGACTGCTCAGCCTGGGTAAAACATTCCGTAAATCCCATCTCTGGCTGTCACAGGCCAAGGTGATTGTGGCCAAGTTAATTGTATCCAAGGCATTAGGTAGGAGTGAGCACCTTGCTTCCTGGAAAAGTGCCGATGAAAAAGAATATCCTACACTAAATTTGGCTTGGATTTTTTTTTTTGTAATCAGGGACAATGGAGGATGTGGACAACTTCCTTTGATACGACCCTTTATTACAGTAGACCATAACTCATAATGTAATCGTGAACTACCCGCCAGCAGTGTAGGTCTAGATTCAGTATCTGACTGTTTTTTTCATGACTTCTGTAGCTGACCAGCATTCTGCTTGTTAACTTAGCACTTTCAAGACCATCTTTTCTTCCAGTTTCAGTATTGAAAAGCTAAAGGCTAGCAGCTAGATTTGCAATTTCTGTAGGCTACAAGAAACAGCTTGTAAGATTTAGCATGGTTAGCAATCAATGGCAGAGGAGCCTGTGGGGTAACCTGCAGTTGTTGTGAAAGCAGATAAATGATGGATCTTGCTGACTGTATCTGTATCTTTGCTGTGTGAAAACCAGTGTTATATTTAATTGTGTATTCAGAATTGTGTGTGGCTTTTGTTGTGTGTGGGGTTTTGTGTTTGGTAGTTGATTTCCCATATAGTTGCATAAAATTTACGCTTAACATGCAAAATTCTCTGTTGTACTTTTTGCCAGTCTTTGTCTTTAGTCTGGTGTCATGCAACACTGCTTCAGATAATAAACTTTGGATAAAATAGAATTTTGCCCATAGATTTATGCTGAAGATTTCATTTGTGGACCTTTTATTAGCTACATTGTGTTGTAACTCTAAAAACACTCGTGAGAAACGTTGGTCTTGTCATAGATTTAGCATGTTTGTGTTTTTGTTTTTTTAATTAATTTCATAAATTGGGCTACTGAATGTTGTCGTAACATCTTTGTAGTCCTGCCAATACTCGGTCTTTCCTAATATGTGTAGTACCAGATCATACTTTTGTGCTGTATAAATGAAGCTATTGTAGTACTGTGCTAGTAGAACTGACTTCCTTTCTCTGCAGCTTATCTACTCTGCTCTTATCACTAGATATGCTATGTTTTCCAGGAAAATGGTGAATATTTAATTCTATGATCAGATTAAGTTCCTTTGTGGTAGATCTACAAAAGAACAGTGGATTCTAGTCTTTAATATTTGTATTTTTTTTCTTTTTAATTTCAAGTTAATATTTTCTCCTCTTCACAGTAGTGCTCACATTTCTAAAGGGAGCAGGGGGTTATGTGAAAAAGGGTTCTATTATGCATAAGCTAATTTGAAAAACATCAGTCTTGCATCTGTACTTTGTAAAACTGGCAGTGATTTGTTATAGCCGATGATGTTTTTGGTGATGCTGAGGTTTATTTATTTGCTAGTGTCTTGAAGACACAAGGTTTCTGCGATCATTGGCAGCCTGTCCTGCCTCCCCAGATTCTCTCCTGTCCTGAAATAACTTTGAACTCAGAACCAGTTTGAAGCAAATACTGCTGAGGTAATGGTCTCAAAAAGTGGTGAATTCCTAAATATATCAAGAAAAGAGGCAGCCAGCTAAAGAAACAAGGCATCATCATTACCCCTGCAGAAATAAAGGCTGCAGCATGAGTGCCCTTGATAGAGAACAGAGACACTGTGAGTAAATCCTGGTGGGAGAGGGAGCTCAGACCTTCTTAGGCACCTCCAAATCTCCATAGCAGCAAAACACCAGGCTGTGTTACCCTGTCTGTTCATAGGAATATTCTGTGCTTGTCTAAAATACATTAAATATGCATTTTTAAAACGGTTGGGCCTAGTGTTTGGAAGCTCTTGATTGGGGTGTTGATGGTGATCCAAGTTTAGTTTTGGGAAATAGCCATTTTCACTGAAGAAAGAACCATTTCTGCATAGTTTATTCTTGTTTCCTGAACCTTTTGAGCACCACCTGCTTCATTTCAGCGGAAGGTAAAACTGATTGTCATCATACCACTGTTGAAGGTATTAGAGACACTTCCTCCAAGTGAAAATCATGGCGTTTTCACAACTGATCTGTTTTTATATCAGACTGATTCTATGGTGGCTCATTTTCCTTGTATCAATCAAAAGCTAGTTTCCATTTTTATGTGTGTATAAAATACATTTGCCAAATTATGTGTTTTATAGGACAGTCAAAATATCAAAAGATTTTGCCCTGGCTTTTGCACATTATGTTAGCTGATCCTGAAACGCTTTACTTCATTGGGGCTTAACCAAGCATGGGGATACTTGTAAATCACCCTTGCCAGTTGTCGGAGCAAAATCGGTCTCCATCTGACAGCGCCCGACAGACATCGGCATTTCCACAGACCAGAACTATATTCCCCAGGGCCTATAGTATTTTGGACTGGAGTAATGACGGATATAGTGGTATTTGTCAGCCAAGCCCTGGGTAAGAAGTGACAACTAACGGTTATGAATTCCAGACGTGGACAGTAGCCAGGAAAAGGTCTTTTGACATATAGCTTAAAGAAAAAATTAAGGTGTGTTATAACCATTAAATTAAGCTTTTCCTTTCTGAAAGTCCATTAAGATAGCTCTTTGTTCTCTTAGCGTAACTTTGTGGATTTTGCATTGCTGCTAAAGAAATGATGATAAAAATGAAAAATACCAAGTTGTTTTCATCTCTCTTTGTGCTGTAATGTTGAGATAGTGCCTAGAAGTGCCCAGCCTGGACAGTCATAATGCAACCATGAAGGGACTCTTGGTGAGATGTTTGTATGAAGGCTCCAAATGTCTGGACTGGTGTATAAAAATCTACATTTGCTAATCTCTTAGGCATTGTAAAAAGTATTTTTAAATGAATTTGTGAGAAGTAGGGAAAAAAAGAATTTGTTAAACTAGCCTTTCTCCGTTATTGCAACAGTTAGAAAGATGCTGCTTGAGCACATAGGAGTCGAAGTTCATTTAAACCGCTTCATAAATGTTAGATTATTATTGAATTATTTGCACATTTCCAAGGGTGAGTCCTTTTTGTCATAGGCATTTGTATGATTTTACAAAGAAATACTAAATCTGTCTTAATGTTTTTAAAACTGTATAATTGTGGTCATGACATCTTAAGCTGCAGTTCCTCACATACTTGAAGTTAACTTGTGGGGCAGTCTTGCATTTTTTCAGTGTTTGTGAATCATCTTCCTAACCTTTAAACTCCTTAAGATGTAGCAGGTCTGAAATGACTGGATATTTGTGTATTTAGTCGAGTATTTAAGTCCATATATAGGTTCTCTATGCTTTGAAAAAGCAAGGAGAATATTTATTTTGAAAAACTTCCTTAGAAAACAAATCATTCAAAGAAAATTGAAATAACTTCTGTACTACTGTAGTAAGAGCTGATATTAAAAAAGACATACTCTTCCTTGATTATTCAAAACCTTATCAAACTAACTATGTGCAAATCTCAAAATATTTTAGATAAATGAGTTTGAATTGTGTTCCTTACTTGAATATTTGCAGGAGTTTGAGGTTTTTCTACCCCACAGGTCACCTTATAATAACATAGGTTATTTCTTTGGAGGAAAAGGAAGATCTGTGAGCGTGCCGTAGCTTAGTTTCGTAGCTCTTTCCCTTCTCAGAAGTGGCCAAGTTAATAAACCATAGGATGATGGGCATCAATTTAACTGTCACTGGCATTTGAAAAATGTGTTTAGAAAGAGTAATTATTTACATTTGACTTTTGAGTTGTAATGTGATGAATGTTCCATGAATCTAACCAATTTAACCTCTCGGAAAACAAAGTGTTGTTGACTTGTAAATATTCTGTACCGCTAATACGTTTTTTTTCTATCAATTCCTTTCTTAATTGATCGCTCTGTTCCCCCCTGCCTCCCATGGCAGTCTTTTCCCTGTAAAAGGACCGATCTGTCTAAGGTAGAGAAATTCAATTTCTATGTATTGATTGCCATGTCTGCATGTAGTTAACTTGCAGGGGCTATGCTAATCATTTATCTGTCTTGTTTACCTTTACTTTTTAATTAGTTTCCCCCCACCCCCCGAAATTCATTTACTTTTGTTTGTTCTCGTGTCAGACAGCATGATCTCTAATTTCTAACCCTAATGAAGGAAATATTTTCTGTTATCGTAGAAAGTAGTTTTATAAGACTTTTGATTTATACCATTGTTATAATCTTCTAAATAGACATTGAATTACATCATAGCTTCCTATTTTTTGTCATATTCAGGAAATAATAACCTTTTTACTGTGTTCTTTTTGTTTTGTTAACTCAGGCTAGAATTTGAGAGGCAGCAACGAGAAGAGCTTGAAAAATTAGAAAGTAAAAGGTAACATTCTTGGTGGTCTTTATGTGTGTTTGTGTGTGTATATATACATGTTGTAGACTCATTTAAATCATTAATTTGAAAACATGGTGTTACTCAGCAAGCAGATGATCCTCGTATGAGTAATTTTATTTTTGTCTTCTATTTGGTTATTTTCTTGAACTGTTAATGGTTAGTAACAGACAAGCTCAATTGTATTACTCTTAACTTTCATGGTATTATTTTAAAGATGACAAATTACATTCTTTATTCAGATCTTTTTTATCATTTAGTTGTCTTTGGATTGAAGTTTGATTGGAAAAACTCACATTATAAGCTCTGTTTCTCTCCAATAAAATTGTAGTGTTGCTGTGGGCATACCCATCATACTTATCAGAACATTATTTTGCAATCAGTATTGTTGTGAGCTGGCAAACTGAGCTGACTGTTCTGGCTCATCATACCTGCTGAGACTTTAGAAGGATTAGCTGTCACCTGCTTGCAGATCACAGCATTGATTAGATTCATAAGATGAAAGACACTTTCTGTCATCTCAGCTTTAGACTGCTTGCTCTGCTTTGAAAGAGCTATTTATATGGTTGGACTGAGTTAAGTAAACTCAGAAAAACCCTGAAACTCTGAAGCTCGAGGTGTTATTCAGAAACTGAGGCAACAGAATCACTGATGTTTATCCTCATTGTTATGTTGATAGGATTTGAATTCAGGTTGTGCTGAAGTCAGTTTACTTGTGCTTTAATTTATGTGACTTCTTGCAAAATAACCATCTGATATGCAGGTTGTCTCTGTATTCATGGGGATCATGGTGACCTTCAAGTCTCAGTCTGTCCTCATTTGGAATGCACTAGAACCTTTAACGAAATATTACACAGGACAAAATAATTTGTCTTAAAGTAATTTCTCTCTCAAATACATCTGTACCTAATCTTATAATCCTGTTTATCAATAATTCAGTTGGGTTCACCTAAAGGGAAGACATTGTTTCAATTAATCTATTGGCTCTAAATTTGGTGAGGCAAATTTCTAATGAGCTCCTTTTATACGATGTTGTGTATATAAGAATGGATGTATGCATAAAAATATATGTATTTACTCTTCACTGTGTGCAGTGATATGGTCTATCAGTATAGACTTTCTGAATCTCTTTACTGTTTGTCTCATGCATTGAGTCACTTCCAAGCAATGTAAGGTCTTAATCTCTGGCAAAACAAAACTATTAAAAAGAAAAAAGAAACTGCTATATATACTGCAAAATCCTTGTCCAAACCATTTTAACTTCTAAGGGATATGTTGTCTTTTAGAAAGAAAAGTTTGAAATGTTGCATTTAAATGTTTTACTGTAGGAAACAAATAGAAGAGATGGAAGAAAAACAAAGATCTGACAAAGCCGAACTTGTAAGAATGCAGCAAGAAGTAGAGTCGCAGCGCAAAGAGACAGAAATAGTACAGCTGGAAATTCGAAAACAGGAAGAGAGTCTCAAACGGAGAAGTGTTCACATTGAGAGCAGGTTAAAGGATTTGCTGGCTGAAAAGGAAAAATTCGAAGAAGAGAGATTACGGGAACAACAGGAGATAGAGCTTCAAAAGACAAAGCAGCAGGAAGAAATTTTTGCCCGGGTCAAAGAGGAGTTGCAGCGACTACAAGAACTTAATCATGATGAGAAATCAGAGAAAATGCAGATTTTCCGTGAACTAGAAAAACTTAAAAAGGAAAAAGATGAACAGTATATTAAGCTGGAATCAGAAAAAAAGAGACTTGAAGAACAGGAAAGGGAGCAGGTGATGCTGGTGACTCATCTAGAAGAGCAACTTAGAGAAAAACAGGTAATGATAGAGCTCCTGAAGAGAGGGGATGTACAAAGAGTTGAAGAAGAGAAAAGAGATCTTGAAGATATTAGGGAGTCTCTTTTGAAAGTCAAGGAAGCCCGATCTGAAGGTGATGAAAACTGTCAAGAGTTAGAAAAAGCACAGCATGATTTTGTGGAGTTTAAAAGGAAACAACTGGAACAATTGACTCTTTTGGAAAAAGATTTAATTCAGCAAATGGATCACCTAGAAAAGGAAATAGCAGATGGCAAAGGAGCTCTGGAACACTTAATATTTGCACATGAGGAGCATTTAAATCTCAAGAGAGATGATGAAGACTTTGTGGATGCTGTGTTCAAGGCTGAAGAAGTTGACAAGGTAAAGCCAGCAGAGTACAGGCTCCAATCTAAAGTACGCCAGCTTGAGTACCTGAAAAGTAATCATTTGCCAGCTCTGCTGGAAGAAAAACGAAGGGCTTCTGAAGTCCTTGATAGGGGCTTGTTAGGGTTAGATAACACTCTCTATCAAATAGAGAAAGAAATAGAGGAAAAAGAAGAGCAGCTTGCCCAGTATAGAGCCAGCACAAATCAGCTGCAGCAGCTTCAGGAAACATTTGAATTCACAGCCAATGTAGCTCGTCAGGAAGAAAAGGTTCGCAAAAAGGAAAAAGAAATCCTTGAGTCAAGGGAAAAGCAGCAGAGGGAGGCGCTGGAGCTGGCTGTCGCGAAGTTAGAAAGACGGCACTCTGCTTTGCAGCGTCGTTCGACGATAGACTTTGAAATCGAGGAGCAGAAGCAGAAGCTTGCCACCTTGAACAACACCTGCGGCGAACAGGCTGGGCTGCAGGCCAGTCTGGAAGCTGAGCAAAAAGCCCTCGAACAAGACCGAGAAAGGTAAGTGTTGTGGGAGCTTCCATTTATTAAACCTGTCCACAAAAAGTGAATCATTTTATACCTTGCATGTTGAGAGAGCAACTTGCTCCGTGTCCCAGTGTTTGAGTTTCTTGATGAGTTTCAGGTAGTTTAACCAGAAATGAGATTCTGTATTGATCTTTAAAGAATTCTTGGTTACTCATGGAGTTTGGTTTTCTTTAGAAACTTATCCCATCCTCAGCAATATAGTATTTGCATTAGCCATCACAACACTTAAATAAATCTTTTTACCTACTTAGAAAGCTCAGCCAACCTTATGATCTACCCTTACAAAAACATGGACCATCTAACAACTTTTTTCTCTTAAAACATTAACATCTAACATTTTGTTTCTTTTTGTGTAACAAACTAGATGTTTGTTCAAGATTCGGAGACTGCTAGTGATAGTAGATTGCAAACTGTGTGTCTCAAGTGGTGATGTAGTGAACACTTCTGGTATTCAAAGTGAACAGGTATAATGATTAATTTTTGCTGTAGGTTTCAGGGCTAAATAAAATAGAGTAGCCATATATCAATGTAAAATTTGATGGTGCTTTTAAAACTTATTGGAAAGTATACAGAGGATTTAATAGGGCCCTATGTGGTGACAAATAGAAGCAGTGGTGGAAGTGATTTCGTCAGTTATACACATATCTGTAGTTATACGCATGATATCTGTACATTCAGCCCAAGTATGGGAGAGTCAGAGAAATGTGATTCAGGTAAGGGAGGATCTTCCTATGTGGAAGAAGAAGAAATATTATGTTTTATTTTTGGCTTGACCAAAAATCCTCTGGGATTAATGCATTTAATCCATGCAGTGTGGAAAAATGTGTCATCTGTTTTGCTAACAGTAGATCTTTAAAACTGGTGATTATTGGTGAAACAGTGATATCTTTTTTCTTGAGGTAGCATTTGCCATTTGGCTTTTAGTATTTAGTAATTATCTGCTCTTCTTTCATAAGCTCTTCAAACAGATGCTTGATTAGAAACTTTCCTGTAGCCAAGATGAAGAGCTCTTCTGTATCCTTTTCCTTTTAAACCATTATCAGAAGAGAATAGTTCTTTCTATACGCTGTGTAAAGGTCACTTTTGCAACGTTTAGAGCCACATTGTGTGGATTTCAATTAAGCGTTTTCCTTACCATTTTGTTCTGGATATTGCCATTATTTTTCATAATTGCCCTCAGCATAAAATCCTGTGTTCTACACTAAGCATCTCGCTTGACTAAAGTCAGCTATAAACAGCTGGACACTCCACAAAAATAGGCAGCTTAGTTAGCCCTCAAGAGATTGCTGGATTGTGTGATAAGTGAAAAAATACATTGTCAGCTAGAAGACTAAGGTTTGGAAAAGGTACCAAGGAAGTGAAAAGATCTTTCCTCTTTTTTCTATTTCTTTTTCCTTTCTTGTTTACTTTAAAGTCCTCTTGCACAAACTAAATAAAACTTTGAAGTCTTTCAGTGGCTTGCCCAGGGGCCTGAATAATTCAATTCAGAATATTTTTATGAAATTTTTTGTGAGGCTGAAGAAAATATTAAGGTACATGATGGTATGTTAAATGTTTCGGGCTACGTGATGTTCTTGTGTTTGAGTTTACACTTCACAGTACAGAATGCCTCAGGCGCTGTGTTAAGCGTATGAATTGTATATGTTTCTTATTGTTTAGCTAGGTACCGTTATGTGATGATGTGCTCTGGTTCAGATCAGTGTTAGTTCTCTGAAAATGTTTAAATGCAATATTTATTTGAAATGCTCTATGAGCATGAGTCTATCATAACTGGTTTGGTTTGGTTTTGTCTTTTCCCTAGTTTGAATAATATGTTAGCGCAAATTCTTTCACCTACAGGATGACCCCCAGAATTATAATTTGAAGTTAATTTATACTGGAATGATGCGTACACATTTTGTCTTTGCTGGCAGAGGTTTGTGGCAATAGGATGAGCATGAAGTGTCTTTAGAGTCACCTTTGAGACAATGAGATGTATTGTTCACAAAGCGCAGTTTAGTGAACTTACTGGTGGTTGCATCACACAGGCGCATAAGTTTATAGCTATAAAAAGCAATATCTTTTGGTAGTAGAATGTTTACAGATCAAGAGGTAAGCTTTGTTCCTTTAATGTCATTCTGATTTTTGTGGTTAAATTGATTTTCCGTAGATGCAAACACTCTGCTGTATCCATCAGCCACCTCCCATCCACTTTCCCTCAGGATGCGAGATTGTTTTGCTGCTAATCAAAAGGAGCAGATGGCTCCTGGCAGTGCTGCAGAAAGTACTCTAAAAATGAAGTAACAATTCAGCCTGCTTTACCTCAGCCTCAGCATTCATCATCTCTAATTTTCTGGTTTAACCTCCAGGATGGAATAAAGTAGTTGTAGCGTTGTATTTCCATTTAGATATATGCAGTTGTTGGGTAAGTGGTAGAATCACAACTTTGCATTGTTTCCCCTTCTTGTGCAGGAACTTCTTTTCTTTTAGTCTTTAATTTTCAAGTAACCCCTAGAAAAACAATCGCCTTTAGAGACAAAAGTCATTATGGAAAGGGGGAAGATTATTACTGTGTTACTAATCTCATCTCAGCTACATTGCAAGTGAAAAGTGTGTTCTGGAGGTTACTTTGTTAGAATATATTTTAATTTGACTAGGTGATAAATAGTGCAAGAAGTGCTTCCTCTTTTATAATAGGTGCCTTAGGCATTTTCTGTCAAAAATACAGTATCTGATTTTACATATTCTATTCTGTGCATGAATCTGGCTGTTATGAAATGTATTTGTTAAATCAAGGAGGTTTCCATTTCAAAAGACGATTTGTTAGGTATTCATAACATAAATACTAACTTTTAATTTTGTAAGTACATTTTCAAAAATACATATACAGACAGAAGGAATAACTGGAAAACAAGATTACTTTGTGTAGTACAAAACCTAAGGATTTTCCTTCAGCTATCTTTTGCCACATCATTGTTTCAGGTTGTCTGTCCTTTTTTTTAATTACTATTTTTATTATTAGTGCTGTATTTTGAGTTTTTTCTTTCCCCCTCCCTATTTATTAATTTACTTCACACTGGAAGCTAATAAATGATGTCATTGAGAGAGTTCTGTAATGAGGAAATTTTATTTGAATTATGCTAATAGATGGCTTAAATCTTATTAATATTTAATGTTCTGAGTTAGATGCCTTTTGCATTGGAAGTTACTGAAGTTGTTTTATTCAACTTAAAACTGCTGTTGTAATGTGGTTTTGATCAGTCTCTATTTTCTGATCTGTGCCTAAAGAGCAGTTATTGTTTTTATATCGTCAAAATATTAATACTTACAGTCGTACATACATGAGTCCCAGTGAAATTACAGCACTTCCCACAAGAGCTATGGATTTCAGCTCTAAACCAGACAAAGTGAATTACATTTTAAGATCTCTTCATAGGTTGGACCAGGAAATTCAGCAACTGAAGCAAAAAATCTATGAGGGCGATGGTTGTCAGAAAGGAAATCATGGAACGTTAGAAGAGAGACTGTCCCACCCCGCTTTCCCTACCAGCCCGACAAAGCCACAGCCGCCTGCTGCTCCACTAGTTGACGATAGGTAGGTAACCTGCATTTCTGCAATATTTTGATAGGAATGCAAACAACAGCTTTAGAAAATAAATATATTAAGTTGTCATTCCTCCAGAGTTGTTTTTTAATTAAATACTGTAGTAGTACTTAAAGGCTAATCTGGAATGAAAATTCATTTGCTGTATTTTACTTTAAATAACCAAAAGATTGATCTATTGCTCCTGTGCACTTTGGTTTAGAGTAGAGGTTTGTGAAACTGTAGGCTTAAATGTATTTAAATTGTTTTTGTGTTTACCGTTACCTGTCTATATGGAATTGCTTTAAATCGACTTAAAGCAACAAAGTAAATGAAATTGTCTTAAGCCTTGTTTAATACGGTAGCTCTCTGGTATCACTTAAAATCTATTTCCTCTCTGTTCTGTTTACACTTACACACTCAGTTGTTAGTATCAACTCTTGGAACATTCCTTCTGTTTGAAGACCAAAGCTTTGTTAGCCCAAGTTGCCGATATTGCACAAGTGATAAAAGCAAACTATTAAATAACTAAAGATGCAACCCCAGCCTCCTATTTCTTCTTCATCTCTCGTACACTCAGTGCCACTTGTAAGCAGAGCTGTATGCATAGCAGTGGCTTAACCTGTGCTCCATTAAATTGTCTAATTGTGAAAACAAATTGTTAACCTTTGCCTGTTAAATGAACACTCGCTTAAAAGTCCATGTTCCTTAAGGAGCGATAAAACCTGGTTTAACATTAAGCCTGCCAATTAGCAGTTGTGCAGTACTGGGGGTTCATAAGCATTTCGAAGAGCCCTTTAGCCTGTCTTGATTTTTATCTAAGCTACTTTTCAAAAAAATTGTCTATATCTTGAAGGATAAATGCCTTTATTGAACAAGAAGTGCAGAGAAGGCTCCAGAATATTCATCATAAAGCTGAGGATAATGACGTTAGCCTGTCCTGGTCTGCAGAAAGTGGAAAGGTGAGCAGAGATGGGTAGGAAATCCTGACCTTCACTATACCATGTGTAACAACTGATTTAGTTTTGTTCAATAATTTTCATGTTTTCCTATGTGTACTTAATTTTGATTTTCAAAAAAGTAAACAGTAAATCAGGGATATCAGTTTTAGATTTTGCTCATATTTTTTCCCAGTGGCTGTTTTATGTTGTGTTCTGTTTTTTTTGGCAATAGGAAACAATAGGAAGCTCACAGATGAAATAAAAATCTTGATTTTATTTCTGTAAAATACAGTGATAAAATTCCATCCAGAAGAATGGTAATTGTTTATACTTGCAAACAAATTCTCATTTAAATACTAATCGTCTAATTCATCTCAAGACTGCGCTGATTGACTTCTAAGCCAATGGTTTAATAAATATCAATAAGAAAATAGTTATTTTTGGCTACTAAAAAGAGTATTTCTTCCTCTAAATAGTTTTAAGTGAACTTGTACAAGGAAGGCACTCTTTTTAATAATCACCTATACCTTTTTTATTGTTAGGATAATGAGAGGCTTAATAATGGCACTGTTAAACGCAAGCTGAAGTATGAGGTAAGTCATAATTTGTCAGAATGAAATGGTTGTCTTAAATTATGGCATGTCCTATAATTAAATTTCTTAATGTTTAGCTGCATAATTAGAATGTTGAATTCACAGCAAGATTAATGGCTAGTAGAAACAGAAATGTGTTTTGCCAACTGGAATGAAAGTGATTTTTTTTTTCAGATTTGACATAGCTTTTTCTCTATCTGAAAGCTGTGGTGGTATTGTGCATATTTCTTCCTTGTTTTGTCATGATTCTTAATTTGGAACAGTATCCTTTTCCTGATTTTTTGAAGGATAAAAGCTTATAATGAGGAGAGATTGTCTGAATTCAGAATACTTTGCATTTTTGACTCACAAGGAATTGACTGCTGTAAGTGTGTCTATAGCAGCATCAGCCAAATTTGTCATGAAGGGTTCATACATGTATTTTTAAGCTGAGGCTCAGACCTCTCCCACTGTGTTTGGTTGCCTAACTATTGCTTGAAACATGGTTATTTACTCATCTTGGTGAGTAAATCACAAATACCTTCACATTTTTAAACCTTAGTAGTAGGAGGGCTGCAACAACTCTAATTTGGACTGGTTTTTTGCTTTTACATTTATTTTTAAACTGTGTTGGACTTTGAACAGTATCTGTGATAGTACAGGAATTTTTTATGTGTGAGCATGTGTGGAAAAATAATAAAGAGCTTAAAATTTCTGCATCACCCCTTGAGTTTCCTATCATTTCCAAGTAAAGCGAATATCATCAAAGTGAAATGGATACTGTACAAAGGAAAAGCAGGCGTGGGCCGGGCGGATCAACCATTCCTGAATCAGATCTCAATCGCTTCTCTTGGATTCTCTCACTCAAATTTTGAGAGATTGTACAATGATTGTACCAGTTTTGAATGATTATCCAAACCTAATCAAAATCAGTCATCAATTTAAGAAATGTTCAAATCAGAAGATTTTTTTTTTAAGGGACATTTCTGTTTTCTTCTTTTGAATTTTTTAACAGAAAAGTCAACAGTGGCAGCCACATTGTGGCTTTCCATTTATGCCTAAAGATGGCAATTGTGTTTCTGAGTTGTGTGGAGGCAACGCAGGAGCAAGAGTCCATAAAAGACAGATGGAATATACAGAGATGTGGGATTTATTTACCAGTTCTGGAAGAATCTCCTCCTCTTTTACATCAGAGAACACATTTGAGAATGAAGGGAATAATTTGGAACAAGAGAACTTTGCTTGTCACTGTGACGTTGAAAGTAGTTTAATTCACTCTAAAAATATTAATACTTTAAAGAATAAGAATGTTCCTCATCAGAATGTTTTATCTACTTCTTTACGAAGTCATGACTTAAATAACGTGGCTTATTCGCTCTGCAAGGTTGAAAATTTCAGTCATTTTGACAATAAAATAACAATTTCTCAGGATTTTGACAGCTCAAGAACTGAATCTGATTGTTCCCACTTGAAACAGCTGTCTCCTGTAGGATCCTTAATGGGTGCTAATGAGCAGGATGGCTTTAACAGTGTATTGTGCCTTCACTTTTCTCAGTCTAATGTGCATTCTGAAATAATAACTTATAAAGAAAACAGCCCATTTAAGACGATGCACCAGACAATCAAAGACCAGGCTAGTAATCCTCAGCTTCCAACACAAGAAACCTCTGAATTGATTTCTTTCAAGTCAACAGCTTCTCGTTTTGATGTGAGCCCAGAGCACAGCTATGGCTTGGGTTATCTTTTCAGTAAGCTTTCCTGCCTCTACAAAGATACCAGTAGTCAGCTGCTCAACGGTACGGTGGTTTCGAAACAAATAAAGGAGCTGGGAAGTTTGTGTGACAGAAGTGAGAGATGTGCACAAGTGGTATCATTAATAAAAAATTTGCCATTTATAAGAAACTTGCAAGTAAATATATTCTTCAAGTCAGATACGAATCAAGACTTGTGCCACTCTACTGATGATGCTGAAGTTCATACTGGAAATGTCATTCAGCCTGAATGTCCTGGGCAAGAGGTTATCACAGTGTGTGCAAGCACAGAGATCTCTGGCGGTTGTGCAAGAAAGCCCTACGAAGGATTCGCGTGCTGTTGTGAAAATGAAGAGCTGGAAAAGAGTCTTGTGTTAAGACAGGAATTTGTGCATTTTCCTGCTGTCCTTTCGAAGCTTCAGGTCTGTTCTCTGGAAAAAGTCCTGGAATTTTTGACCTGTGCCTTACCTCAAATTTGTATGAGAATGGAGGAGTTGAAAGGTGTCTATTGGCTTGTGGTTGCCAATTGCAGAAAGCCTGAACCACAACCTGCGTGCTTGCTTTTGTTCAGCTCCATCCTCTATGTTGTTTCACCAGTCAAACAAGATGTCTGCCCCAGTTCCTTGGCAATGCTTCATGAGGTTCCCATTGTCACGATAAAGGAGATTCAAGTTGGCTTTGCCGGACAGAATATTAGTCTTCTGTGTTCTGCTGAAGATGGTTTACTAACAATATTTACCTATAACAAACGCTTGACTCAAAGAATTTGCCATGATATAATAAGCCTTTTTATTTCTGCAACGGATGATGCTATTTATTTAAATCACCAGCTCTTGAAAGACGATTTGATGCAACTTTCGCTTGACTGGACAGCAGAAGTAAATGATTTCATTTTTTCTAATGGAGTACGATTGTCCTGTAATTTTAGAACTGAATTAGCTGATCTAGTTTACATCCTCCATGAAAATATGGGAAGTATTAAACCTTCATTAGGTGATATTCATGTACTGCTGTATTCTTCAGTGAAAGTAGACTCTGCTAAGCAGACTTTGTATAGAACTCTCATTCTTACAACTACTCATATAGGTCTCTTAAGGGAAAATAAAGTCTTTTATCCTTCACCTAACTTTCCGGGTGCTTCATGCCAGCGTTCACAATTTGACAGCCTTCAGTTGTACAGTTTGAATGATATCCGATGTGTAGTTTTTCCAGATAAAGAGAACTTCACAAAAATTGAGCTTGTGTTTTCTAGAAGGAGTAAGGTTGGATCTGATTCAGGAATTGTTTGTTCTAAATACTGTGAAAAAGAAATAAATACTCAACTGACAGTCATCCCATCAATTCTTCAAAGCAGTTCACATATCCCTTTGGAAACCTGGAAATTAACATTCAGTTCAAGTGAAGAAGCCATTTGGCTAATTAAGCATCTGACTAGGTGTTGAAATCCAAATACGTTAATGAATACTGATAATTTTTTTCTTTTCTTTTTTTTTTTTTTTTTGTTTTATGTTATCAATAGGCAAAAGAGTCTCTTAAACCTGTAAGGGAATACGGTACAATATGAACATACATATTAGCAAAAAACATTATTACTTGAGTACTTACTTTTTGTGAGTCTCTGATATGCTGTATATAAATTTTATTGGGAAAGTGAAGAAATTAAATGTTTCTGTCTTATGTAGTAGCTGGATCAAAACTAAAATTACAACTGTGTCTTCTGATTTCCGTTTTGGCTGTAGTTTCTGGCTCCCTCGATCTCCTGTCTCCCTTCATTAATGTCTTCTCCATTCCTCCTTTATTGCCTTTTCCTTAATCTTTCTGAGTATCTTTGTTTTTCATGATTCTCATCTGTTTTATGCCTATGATCTCAATATTTCAAAACATCTGCTTTTTTGTTTGTTTGAACTGTAAGGTATGTTTAGGTTCCTATGGTACATTCACTGCATGCTCTTAATACTGTCAATGTTTATAGCTTTCGTACTTTTTGGGAAGAACAGCATTGACAGATTTCCCCCTCCCTTCTTTTTCTGAGTGGGAAACAATGTCATTTAAGTAATTCCTGTTTATTTTGTCCAAATACTAAAGTGTTCTACACAATAGAATAAGTCTTTCACTTCGCTCAATATGAGTGTTTATGGAAAGTATAATGTGAAAATGCACCTGCTTAAAGGCTGTACACATTTGTTGTGCTTTAAATAGCATTTTGACCTTTGGTCGTGCTACTATACCTAGGGTAAGACAAACATTTTGAGGTTTATGATCTCTGTACATGTTTCTCATGCTGTTAAATAGATAGTTAGAGACTGGGGATACTGTCTGAAGGATGGAGTAAGTTTAAATCTAGAGTTATCTCCATGTAACCTGTCTGGTTTGACTTTCCTCTCCTTCTGCCTGCTTACTAATGGGGGTTTTGATGCTGTGAGATTGCGTCTCTGACAGTCTCTTTAATATTACATTCCAAGAAATAATGGAGGTATTGAACATTAATAAAAGATTTCCATTAGTTGAGACTTCACTTGAGCTTAGTACAAGGTTGTTTTTTCCTGTTAACCCCTGTCAGATGTTGAAATAATAAATAAGCTGTTGTCTCCCATCTTTTGTTTCTTCCCTGGTGAAGGGAGCTGAATACCTTTGAATCCTGTTGCTTGAATGTGCCATCTGCCTTGTTTGAGGAAGATGGTCCTTGGCAGAAAAAACAGTGGTATCTAATCTAAAATTCTAAATTCTGTAAGCATATTGCCAGTAGAGGTGCAATCTTTTACTAGACAGAGTTAGACTTCAGTCTCTCTACTGGTATAAGAACATTTCCCATTTGTTCTTACCATATGTTAAGACAGGGTAATGTAATTCATGTGGGATTTAAAAAGAAATAACTTGCATTGGATGAGTAAGTAGTGTCTGGAAGGATGAACGCTGGTTTGGATAGAGAATTAAGGGGTTTTTTTAATCATAACAAACCTTTCTACCTTAAGGAAGTCCAAAGGTGAGGAAAATGTGCCACGTTATTTTGAAGTATGTTGGGTTTTTTTTAACAAAAAAGGTATGTACATATATCACACAGAACATGCGGTAGACAGAGTAGTTATGAATTGGACCCTCATCTTGTGTCAGTCCAGCCTAAGAGTGGATCACATTGGCGTTTCTTCTGAGCCTTGCCAAAAGTGAGCATTGAGTGGCTCTATTTGGAAGGACTGTCTTAATCAGTTAAATGAGAGCAATTTCTGCAAATAATGCCTTTTCAGATTATACCTCAAAGTTAGATATTTATGCGTGTTGTGTTCCAGATAACATGGTTTTCCTCTTTTGTGTTTCTTTTCAAATCTAAGTTGATGAATATTCTGCACTTTTGTGACCAAATGACTTCACAGCAATTTCTTTTATTCTACTGTAAAGGAAACGTAACATAATGGTCGATGTTTATGACTATCAAAGCATTATTTAATATTTAATACATCATGGTGTGTTTTTCACAGTACTTTGTGTTTGAGGTTATTTTCTCTCTGACTATTAGCTGTTTGTAATAGTTCCCTGGAAATGACTGCAAATAAATTACATCTTGACAGAGGTGGCTTTAAGAGTGGCTTTATGGTTTTATTGTTGTTTTAAAACAGATCATATTGTTGTCAAGGCAATGAACTCCTCTTTCCCCCAAGGAAAGAATTACTTACATTTCTACACTCCAGAAATGAGTTTTAGTTGAAAAAGCCAGTAACCTGACGAGAAGTGGAAGAAGGACAAAATGGCATGGAGAAAATGCTTGTTGTGTAAACAAAGGTTGCTAAAAATGTTTTTCCATTCCAATGCAAATGTTTTTTGTATTTTCACTAAAAACAGAAGTTAGTGGAAAACACCTTCTAGATACAGTCAGTTAATTGGAAGTAAAATTCCCTTTCTTTGTATTTTCTTTTAGTCTTAATGTTAATTTTAAGGGAAATGGCATTGGCATTTATAATTGACTAGGAATGAAATAACAGCCTCCCCTTCTCGAGACGCACATGAAGATGCCAAAAAGCTGTCTGTAACACACAGCGTTCAGAGAGGCATTTATGAATGAGTTTCGCACTTTTCTCCAGCTCCTACGGAGCATCACGTGTACTGGGAATCCCCAAGCATTGCCCAGAGAGACCAGGTGTCACTGATCAGAGACGTGAGCATGTTCATGTGTAAGGGTAGTGTTGGTCAAGACTCAAGAATTTTGTCCAAGCAACGTGTCTTGTGGTAGTTGCAAAGGGATCGAAAATGAATGTTAAGAATACAGTATCTATACAAGTGATGGATAACATCACTAAGTACAAATATATGGCATGGTCATAACTTTAAATGGATAGTTTCTCAGTCTTCTTTGTTATCAAGTATAACTTGTCATGGTGCTGTTGTCTTTTAAGTACAAGTTCATTAACCTTTTCAGACCAAATATGTTCTATTGAGAAAGTGGAAGACTTCCTAAAAGGCAGTTTCTGTGCTTATTCACTGTAAATACTTATGCTACTTGTGGACACACTCACTGCAAAGCATTAATCTTTTCAGCTGCAAAATTGTTTTATTTTTGACATAACTTCAGATTTACAGATTCCATCTGGCTGTTAGTCAGAGGAATGTGCCCTCATTACAAATACCTGTTTAGATTTTTTGTCAAGACCATGAAAATTTATCATAATTGAGCTTTCTGTTAATTAGATATTATTTAAATAAAATAGTAGGAAACTGTTCTGATGGTGGATTACTGTGTTAGTTATAACTTAATTATAAAAAGAGTTTGGATTTAAGAGTCTAAGAATTTCTGAATTTCAAACCTGTAAACAGGTTTGTTATATAAAGATAAAGACATAGAAAAATATGACTGGCTGTGAATGCTTGATTCATATATTTTTAAAAAAGAGGGCTAATACAAAGTCTTCTGCTTTCCCTTGTTTTTGATATCTAAGCTAAAAATGCCTTTTCAAAGAATAAGCAATATTTTTGAAGACATTTCAACTCAATTTTTCCATGCATAACAAAATGATAGGGCTTGCTTATAAAAGGAGATCCACTTTATTTTCAAGTAATTCCTTCATTTGTGAAATAATTTTACCTCTTCCATGTTCTCTTTCCCTGTTTTTCTGGCCAAGAACATTTTCTCATTTTTAGTGAAGTTCTTTTCTTTTTTTTCTTACATAGTGATTTTGGTTTTCCTTTGTTCTCCCTATTTGGTATGCACATGAAAGCGGCTGGTCTGTCGTTCTCTGGCACCAAATCCAGATGACCTAAAGGACCCAATTAAAATTAGTATTCCACGCTATGTCCTGTGTGGACAAGGAAGGGATGAGCACTATGAGTTTGAAATAAAGGTAAGTCCTTTTCACTTGCTTCTCCGTAATGTTTGGTTTTTCCATACACATGTTGCTTGCATTTGAACAACAGCAGCATCGTAGTAGCAATAATTGTAGAAAAATGCCTTTTGTTTAAAACCAAATAGTTCCTAGTTCGCTCTGTCCAGCCGTCAGTGTTCACTGTGACAGCAGCACAGTTGACAAAGATGGAGATGCTAACTTGAAACATGCTCGAGAGTCTGCAGATTCCAAAAATCACTTTACTAACTCCAATGAAATGTAGTTTTTGTTTCCACTAACTGCAATTTTTGGTTCTGTCCCTTTTCATTGTCTAAGTGGCCTCAGTACTGCTAAATGCCAGAGTCTGTGAGAATGCTACAGTACACTATAGAGACAGGTATTTTCCAAGTGGATCGATTGTGTGCAGGAGGTTGATGGTCAGACTCTTGGGGTGGGCAGTTCCAGATCCAGTGTCAAATAATTCCGTTGAAGGGGTTGCATACTGGTTATAGCAAAGCCCTTTACTGAGATGTGTCAGGTGTAAAAAAATTATTAGACTTGAAATATTTACCTGAAATGAGAGCATAATTAAAGTATTTTGCACATATCCACAACAAAGGTTTGATTCATTTCTGGCTCTCCTTGTTGTTCAAATTCTTGCCACCCTGCTTTTCCAAGATCTTGCTTCTCCAAAATGTTATCTGCTTCGCCTCCATTCTGGTGCCTTCCTCAGTTGATCTTCTATGCAGAAATGCTGGAAGAAAATGCATATTCATTATGCTTCCTCTGGTACTAAGCCAGAGTTTTTTCAAAGCAAGATGCGAAGTCTAATTGGAAATGTGCTCTCAGTGCATGTGGACATGTAGCATAAGTGATGTACATGGCATCAGAGACAGACTTGGCAGCCTTTGTTGCCGAATGGGCTGCCAGATGCTTCATTAGCTGGTGTGAGTTGGAGGAGTGACCTGCCCTCGCGGTGTGCTGGACCACTTTTGAACTATCCTCACATTGTCTTTTCCAAAGGCTTTTTCTAAGATGGGCAATCTTAGCTCTGTTTGAGCTAATTAAATTTTCATCTTGAAACACACTACACAATTTGCGGATGAAGTACTTGCTTCTGCCTTTTGAATGTTTGAATTTCCTGGGGCCAGCGAAAGCTCAGAGCCAAAGAGATGCTGAGAGAATAGTAAGCACATACAAAACTTCCCCAAGAGCTGGTCTAGCTGCCAGCTACTTTCAGCACACAGGATTTACTAAACTGGATAATGGTTAGGGAAGATAAATACAGTAAAAAGGTATTTTCTCTTGGTGGATTTCTTTTCCAAATATTCTCCCTTCACCTCTAAAACCACTGTAAGCAGTTGCAATATCGTAGGATGAATGGACAGTTAAAGAGTATGTGCAGGAAGACTTGGCCTTACCTGGAAGCAGATGTAGTAGAAGAAAAACGTTGGAAATGGGTGAGACTCGTAACCAGGAAAGAACAGGAGGATATATCGAGGAGAGATAGAAATGCATGTGAAACATGGCTCCAGCAGTTCTGTGGCTTGTACTGTGTTTCTGTGAGAAGCAAGTCTTGCAACCTCACCTCAGTCATGACATGGAATGAGCGGATGCTCTGGCTAAGAGAGCTGTACATGGAATAGCTCTTCTCTTCTGTTCCACTTGCCAGTACCACCTTTTCTCTCTCTCCTGTGCCATTTCTAGTCTGCCTCTGAAAGAAACTGCTGTTTAAATAACTGCTTTGATGAAGCTCAAAGCAAAATTAATGGGTGACATATGGGTTAGGGAATGGGTTATCACTTCAATAATTGTATCCCATTGCTGTCAACTTCCTTGGAGCACTAAACATTTTATTGCAGCTCATATGCACCTTAATTTGGCTGTCTTTGGGATATTTCTTATGGTCATTCCCTTACACTGATCAGTCAACTATTTATGCTCTTTCCTGTGCCTTCAGGTCTCTGTATGTCAGTGGGCTGCTTTTGCTGTGCTCAGGATTTTGTTCCAAGCTACAATCCACAGACCTTGCACAAACAAAACTTTAAACCTTTCCCCTGCAGATCTCCCAGTAATAATTTGATCCATTATAATCTTCAGCTGCTGTTACTTTTATGGGAAATCAGGATACATGTATAGTAATTTTATTTTTTCCTTAAAAATGGGGAAAGTAGGAAGACAGGGCAGGGAGGAGAGAATGTGTACCTGCTTGAAATCCCTTCTTGATGGGTCAGGACACAATGTCAGTTGCTGAAATAATTCCTAGTATCAACTGTCCTTTGTTCAGGTTTATTTTCAGATGACCTCATACCAGAATAAGTGTTAGGTCTTGGGGAAGGGTTGGACCATTGATTATCTCATTTCCTTTGCCAGCTCCCAAATAATCTTTTTTCACCAAGGTTCCTCTTGGTCTTGGGAGAATCAGTAGCTGACCTATTTGCATGTAACAGCACTTTGAAATCTGACAAAGGGACATGGGATGATTGAATGGAGTTGTAAACCTTTGATTTGTAGGTATCTCAGAAGTATTTTCTTCAGTAGATATTTCTAGTCACCGTGTTCGTAGTTAAATCCTGACATATTGCTCTTTAGAGGAAGAAATATAACAAATTTCTACGTATAGCAAATGTATAGATTTCTTCTTGTGATATACAATAGTAAAGGTTATTTCCTTCAGATGCCAAAAGAGAGAGAGCTTGTTTTGCTTTTCTTGGCACCATCACAGTCAGTTTTTAAGTCTTTCAACCCTAATATACTATCAAAAAATATTTTCTTTTAGTGCAGGTTCAGCAGCTTGTCCATCTAGACAGATGGTCTGTCCACTCAGGTTCTTCCACTGGATGCAGATCCTATGTTAAGTTGTTGAGTGACTCCCATTAGAACCTACTGGAAAGAGTTCAAAATAGAAGCAAACCCATACTTTATTAGAGTTCAGGTAGCACCTTCTCCTTCTACAGCAGGAGACATCATGCAGCGGTTTGTACCGATCCGCTGTTAATTATTCAGTATGAATAGATACATTTAAAAAAAAACCCTTCTGTTTGAGTGACGTTTTTATGTGTTGTCTTTACAGACATGATGAAACAGTAGTGACTTGATCAGGTTTAAACATATTTATGTTAGAATAGCAGAAAAATATTCTTTTATTCTCCCCTTCCTTTTATGTTGTGATGCGCAGAATATTCAGACAAGGCTGTGCTGGAAACAGCAGATGGGAAGAGTTTTTGCATCAATAAAACCAATGGCATCTGCTCCAGACGGTACCTGGGGGTGGCAGAAGGAGCAGGGAGGCAGCAGCTCCAGTAGAGACACGCAGGGTCCCAGGTGATGGTAGCAAAGCCTGCAACCGAGCGCAGCCCTGCAAGGGATCTTCTGCCAAGAGGGAAAATTGTAGATGAGCCTTCTCATTCTTATTCAGTTTTCCTGGTTGTTCTGACTTCTCTCATTTTATTTCTTCTCTTTGATATTCTCTCAACACCTGTTTGTTTTTTTTTTTCCTTGTGTTTCAAAGCCTTTCGGTAATTTCTGACGAGTTCCCTATAGAAGATCCAGGCTGATGCACCCCAAAGCAGTGCTTTTCTCTGGGTCTGGTCACAGTTCAGTTCAGCCAAATGCTGTGAAGGGTCTGTTCAAACTATCCATGTTTCTAATCAAAGTTTCTTCCTGAGCTCAGCAAACTATTGCAGAATTGGAGTACAGCAGAAGCAGTACTTACTGATGCAGAGTTCTTAAAGAAAATTGTCGATGCCTCATATCTACTTAAATTAGAAAAGAGAAAAACCCAATCTTCCCTCAACTCTATTGTTTTAATACCCTTAATAATGAATTTTAAAAGGTTCTAAGAAATTTTACAGCAGGTTTTAGCTTTTCAGATGCTGTATTCATAGACAGCGTGAGGAACAGTTTGAAGAAGGTCCATTTTGAGAAAGATGAGCTTTCACAATGGTTGTAGACAGTTTAGCCAGCCCAGGTGGGCATGTTCTGTTCCTTCTGGTTGCTTCAGAATCAGGTGGAATGTATTTTTCCCTCCCCTTACGGTTTTACTTCCATTTATATGGGGCAGAGGGGGAACAAACTCTGTGACATGCTCTACAGCGAAGTAAGTTGAAAACATCTGTTAGGTTATTTGCTGTCAGTCATTGTGTAGAAGAAAAATTAAGGAGATGGGACTGTAGCATCTCCTTTCAAATTTCTAAGAAAACATAGGAAATGTTGTGCTTGAAGGAAAAAAAAAAGTCACAATTCTGAGGCAAGTCTAGGGTCACATAAGTGCCCAGATAAGAATATTTTGAAAATCTCTCTTACAGATTTACTCAACCATATATATTATTATTAAGAAAATATTTTAACTACCATATTAGCAAATTACAAGTAAAAAGTGAAGGGCTTTTCAAATTTGCTGTACTTGCTGTTGTCCAAAATATCTGCATATGTCTCAATGCCATATGCACAGGGCCTATATAGTCTGTCATGCAGCTTTTTGAATGGAGAAAAGGAATCCCAGCCCAAACTGGTTGGATCAGCTTTAGAAATAAAAGACCCTTTTTTGGAAATGGTATTACTATGCCAGGTGAGCTGTAATTTTCATACTGATTCTGATAACATTATTTTTAAGCTTTGTGGACCGGTTTAGCTTTGAAATGCGTTTTCCTATAATCTCAGCAGTAACAACAATAAGATTTTGCAATGCATTACCTGCTAGTCACATTACAAAAGTTAGGAAAATAAATGAAGAAGATGACAGGGATCGAGTTGGGTCAAGCCAAGCCACCAGAGAACAGATCCTTCAGATCTTAGGCAGCACAGCTACACAGCTTTGCTGTTTTCCTTCTTGTCCATCTCTTAACAAGTTGTTTATTAAACTTTATAGAAGAAAGCTAATAAATAATTGGCTGCAGGCAATTTGGTTTGGGTATGTTTGGTGCCACCTTATCACCCGGACAGCTGTCAGATGCACAGAGAACAACTTGATTGGCAAGATGACATCTGTGCTCTTCCCCAGGCTGTGGAGCTGGACCAGTCCTGGGTGCTTTGTGCTGGATTGCTTCGCTAAAGGCACGCTGCTGTGAAAACTCGAGGGGAAAAAGAGGTCATTTTTGAATAAAGATCGCATACAAATGAAATTATCACAGCAAAATTTCACAACTCAGAAGTATTAAAATACAGAATTAAAGCAAATTTGTATTTTATGATTAGCCATTGCACTCTAATGTTTACCTAAAGGGTTTTGTGATTTCTATGTTCAAATGATTCAAAACAAAATGATTAATTGGTCAATCGAGATAAGTTTAACCTGCATGTTCCTGCATTGTTACTTTTCTTTGTTAAACCTGCCTATGCATGTTAAATCCATTCACCTGGTTTGTAAAGTTTGAGACACTGTTAACAGGGAATATAGTCTGTCATGCAGGTGTCCTAGTAGCAGTCAAGCTTTCTTGTGACAAAAAAGATTAATTTAATCAGAAATAATGAATTTGGATTGTGGAGATGTGCTAGAAGGAACCTGTGCTTTAATATCTGTGAAAAGTTTTTGAGTTTTGCTTATTTACATCTTTTAGCTAAAAACAGAGGTAAAAATAGGAGAAAAAGCACCCCACCCAAAACCTGGTTCCTGATGTCATAAAACACACAATAGTTTTGGGAGTTCCAGAACAGTTCCCTTGGTTACCCTGTTCTGAGTACACCAAAGGCAGTGGGGATGAGGAAGGCTGGACCAGAGATGAGCGTGAGCTACAGTGGTTGGGTCCTGGTTTCCTCTGACTTCATTGCGCGGTTTTCTTTTTCTTCTACTCATTTATCTTGCTCTGTTGTGACTCTGTAACTTTCTGATACGCTCAGTAGTTGAGGGATCTACTCCTTCATTTTTGGAGTCACTTTAGGATTAAAAGCCAAGGAGTAATTCTGTTGATTTTAATGAAACTTCCTGTAAAATGAGATGTACATCAAGATATTGATGACACAAAATGTTTTAAAGGAATATCTTCTGCTGAAAGCTGGCATATATAATTTTTTTTACCCTTCAAATTGGAATCCCATCCTGGTAATGGACTCCATGTGTATGAGAAACACATATTTATTATCTATGTGTGTAGCTGCGTATATGTGTGTGTATGAGAACATTTACATTTCTGTGAATGTATAGAGAGCCTTTACTGTGCTTGTGCTGGGTGGTGTCCATTCATCAGTGGAACACCCACTGATTGTAATGCTATGAGCTGAAAAGCTGCATCAAGGAATGATTTGGGATATTTAAATGTATTTACAGCCTTCCAAACCACTCCAGAATAAGGAATTAAATGCCTTCAGTGTTTTTTCTTTGCAATCAGTGCTCCTTGTTAAGTGGAGTACTGTGACTGTAATGAAAGAAAAATTAAGTAAGCCTATAAAAGCTTATGATTTAAGGGAACTAAGAATTGTCTGTTTTAATCTGATAACCTTGTATACTGCAAGTTTTCAGTGTTACACATTGTTTTACTTCTGTTTTTTCTTTTTATATTATCTGATATAGATAACAGTCCTGCATGAGACGTGGACGGTGTTCAGGCGGTACAGTCGTTTTCGGGAAATGCATAAAACTTTAAAACTGAAGTACCCAGAGGTAAGTTTTGGTAAAACTTCTTTTGCAGAAAATGGTGGAGGTAGAAAATAATACTTGAAAATACTTGAAAAAAAATACTTGAAAATAAGTTTGTTTGTTTGTTTGTTTTTAAAGTTGTATGCCTAAAACCAATATTCCTCTCAGCTGCGTCTTCTAGTAAGATTGGCAAGTCCCTTGGCAGTTCAGAGCTCCAAGACTCCTAGATAGAGGATGGATATAGCAGTGAAACTGTGTCTCCGTGTGTTGCCTCCAGCCATTAATTCCCTTTACTGCTGACCGGCGGCGTTCCCTGGAGGCTGCTGGTGCGTTCATTGCAAGATACTTGCAGTCAGGTCATGTTATCCTGACAACTCCTCATTTAATAGAAGAGCCTTGTCTCACAGATACCCTTTTGTAATAGTGGCTTCCAGGTTTCTGCAAAATGGAAAACTGATCATTCTGACCACCTGGGAGACTCTGGGTGTTTGGGATATGAGCAGCTGTGGCTGACAGAGATTTAATTCATTGGAATTGAGCATTTGTAGAATTACAGTTCTTGGTTTCCACATCTGATTTTTAATTATTAACATTTTTCTTACTTTCTACTTGTTCCCTTGGATATTAGAAGAAATAAATCACTCAAGCAATGGAAGTGATCCTGATTTGAGAGTTAACACAAGTAAAGAAGCCTGGGCCATATCTTCATGGGCAATATATTAGAAACCATTTATATGTTCAAGAAAGAGAGAGATGCAATAGTGTGCAAGTGCTTCCTTGGTCTTCATTGACATATTCTTTAAGCTAAAAAGTAATTGAGCATGAAAAGACCTTGAGTTTTAAAGAGTAAAATGTATAGATTTGTGTTTTCTGGGGATTCTGGTCATAAAGACACATTCCAATACAGTATGGAAACCAGAAATTGAAACTACCACACACCAAATATCTAACAAAAAGCTTAGATAGAGAGAGAGAATTAGGGAAAAAGGTAAAAATGAGTTTTGCATGGAGAATTGAAAAGTGCTATTTCCACATATGCTTTTAAAAATATTACTTCTGAATGAACATCAGTATCATATTTTCGATTCGAATGAATTGCCATTTCCTCTTGGATGTTAAACTTAGTCTGTCGACAGTAATATCCTAATTGCATCTTAGTCTTGAAAAAGCAGCTCGGCAGTCATCCAGCTGAAACAGAAAAGGGCTACCTGAATCCTTCTGCAGACTGATCTTCCCCGTTTGTGAAAATGTGTTTGCATAGACTTTTCCAGAGTCTGTTATCAGTCCTGACAATACATCGAGGAACAGTTGAATCTGGCTTCTACAGTTATGTCAGAGGGAGAGCAACTTCTTTGTCGTATGTAGTAATCAGGGTTGGGAGGAATCTGATGTTCTTAAAGCCATTATTAAAATGTCCTGTGTGCTGCAGTATATTAATGTCACCTTTTAAATCAAGCCTCTGTGACTCACAGTACAAATTCAAGCCTTTTTGGTTTTACAGGAGGGAGTGGGGCTTTTTGTGGGCGTGGAAATATCCTTGAGTAAGCCTGTAGCTGCGGTGCTGGGTCTTTCTGACCCTGGGTGGTACACCAACACCCAGGTGTCTTCTCCAAAGTAACAGGCAACAGGATGAGAGGCAATGGCCTCAAGTTGCACTACAGGAGGTTTAGATTGGATATTGGGAACAATTTCTTCCCAGAAAGGGCTGTCGGGCATTGGAACAGGCTGCCCAGGACAGTGGTGGAGTCGCCATCCCTGGAGGGGTTGAACAGACACAGAGATGAGGTTCTCAGGGGCATGGGGTAGTGCCAGGGGTGGGTTAATGGTTGGACTCGATGATCTTGAGGGTCTTTTCCAACCAAAAGGATTCTATGAGCACAGGAGTGGTGTTATTAGGTCAAAATGAAGTCTAGCATCCAAGAGCATACAAAGTAGATAATATCCTAGCACAGAGCGAAGGTACATTGTTTTCTTCATCTTGGAGTCTTCCCAGATGAAATTATTTTGGTTGTAATTAATAGTTCATGATTAATATTTTTCCTGTGGATTTTATCTATGTTTTCTGTTCTCTATGCCACTCACTTTATAGGTAGCTTATACAGATCATTTTCTTTTTCTTTCTTTCTTTTTTTTTTTTTTTAATAACTTCTTTCTATGTTTGCGGTCATGCTCACAAGGTTAATACATTGTCTAGTTTAATGTGCCAGTTTGTTTCTGATTGACACGTCTGTGTTGCCATATGTCCATGTCTTAGTTAAACTTATTGAGATTCACATCTAGTACATTAATGGAATTATTTGTTTAACTATGCAGATGATTAAAGTTCGAATTTCCATATAGTAGTTTGTTTTATTATTATTAATATCAATACTAATGTTATCTGTTCCCTTCTCAACAATTTTTGGAAGTCAGGGCAAATACCACGTCTCACAAGTTTGCCATTATAACATTCCCTAAAATATTATACTATTTGGAGAAGCATAGTAATGTGTTTTGGCTTCTAATATACTTGAAGAAAATGTTTAGTCATGTTACTTTCTAAAACAATAGATTTATAGTGTTAGTAGTATCTTCTTCCAGCCTTTATTGAGCCTTCACTTTGCAATAACCTTCAATAAATTATCAGTGAGGTTCAAGTATGTGTATCTTTGATAAATACAAAGCACAGTGAAGTTCAGGAGAAGCAAGATAAATATTTGGCCGTGCCATCTCCTGCTTTTCGATAGTTACTATCACTCGAGTGCCGGCTTTGGAAACCCTTGCAGCACTGATACCGTGTTCTTTATTGGACATAGTACAGCTGTTGCGTCCGTTCCTGCTTTGAGACTTAGGGCACTAGAAGGAAAAGGCACGTATGGGGACAGATGAAACCCGACTGACACACAGTTTGTTTCTTCCGCTGATCAGCACTTCTACAAACTACTGTGTCCTTGTTTACAAGAGGGGAAGAGCACATTGTGATGGGTGAAACGTGTAATGTTGTGCGCTGTAGTGAAGATTTCATTATCAATGTTGCATATGTGAATGATCGATGGCTTCCCATATTTTTACCTTTATTTAAAATAGCCTTTATGTATGGTAATTTTGGATTAATTTTGCAATGTAAGTAGGAGTTCAGTTTGTTTGGTAAATTGAAAATAATCTGTCTGCTTCTGCTCATCTGTCATTGACCTAATTTGGGCTTCACCATGACACTAAAATGCATTTTAATACCAAACTTTGCAAAGTTGTGTCATTAGTTACTGTATATTATTCCAGAGAAACTTGATCCTTAAAAGCAATGTTATCAGAATCCATCAGGGTTGAATTTTATTTTGCATAGTTCACCTTCCAACTCTAAATTAATATTTATAATGAACAGCGAAAATACTGTGGACGTGTTTAATGTATGAGTGTCCTGCTTTTAGAAGTGAACTTTACAGCTCATTAATTGCTCAGCTCAGAGTTACTACATCAGTATTTTAATAATTTGCTGATCTTGCATTTCGTGTTGCTGCCACTGAATTCCCAAAGGAATGTATTGGCAAACTGATTTATTAGGAAGGATTTTTTGGTGTTTTTTTTCTTTTCTTTTAAATAGTATCTCTTTCGGAAGCAGAAATGTCTTCCAGTCTTATAATATGCCATATATTTTATATACCTGCATATTTCTTCTAATGTAATTAAGTGGTTGCTGACAACTGGGTATCTAATTGAAATATGTCACATGCAAATTTTGAAAGACTGAAGAAGCTGCAGCAAGGTGAGATTGTGCCAGAGGCAGATGACTACCAGCATTTTAACAGTGCCTAATTTTTTTACGTCTGCATGATTGTCATTTGCTCAGCTTTAGCTTTCTTATGCTGCTAGATTGTTAATGACTTTCTTATTATTTCTGGAATTTTAATTAAGACCATACTTGGCTTTTAGTTGCAGTAGTCTCTGTAATGAATGTACTTTTTAATTGTCATTGTCAGAAGCAGGAGCAAATGGGCTCTTTAATAGAGAAATGAGAACTTTCAGAGTAAGATCCTCCTTTGTTAACTTTTCCTTCATCTTCTCATACCAGTTCATGGTTTCGACATATTACTGGGGTGCTGCTTGCTGCAGAAAACCTTCCCTTCCTTATCCTTGTTTTGCTGTGAGGGAAAACTCACTCTCCCATCCCTGTTAGTTCAGCAAGTTCAAGTGATGCGCTGTTGTGATGGCCAGTGCTTTCCTCTTCCTACCACTTTCTTCCCTCTTTCAAAGGAGAGAAGAGGAACAGTTGTCTGTTTGTTTTCCCTACCCGAATCCAAAGCTTATGAAGTCACTCATCCTAAATTCCTATTTGCATCCAGGTTTATAGGCCAAGGTTAGTGGGCCTTTCACTGTAGACTCTGCTTATGGACTTGCCTGTGAATCTTCTTGAAACTTCTGTGTCCATAAAAATGTCTACATGGTGTTAAGGGGAGCACCAACTATTGAGGCATTTTTATTACTAATAGTGATTCTCAACTTAAAATATTAGCAAATCCATAGAGAACTGCCAAAGAGAAGCTAAAAGGTATGCTTGCATTTATAGATTCATTCATTGAGTTAAGGACATATGCCTATAGGTAAGATTGCTACAGGAGTGCTGAAGCTATCACCTTCTAGCTTATTTAAGAGAATGTATTAATTTGTGTATTTGTATTTAATATGTGGATTCTGTATGTAAGTGTATATTGGTATCTTTCACAGTCTAAAGCACAAAAGGACTGTTTATAATTATTAAGGAATTTTAGGTTGTATTTGAGCCAGCTTCCCCTTCTGCTGGTCTGGCTTTTGTTGTCTTACATGACTGAATGGATGCATAACACCCATATCAGAAACATCTATGTAAACTTATACCTTCAAGCCAAAGTTCCCAGGTGATCTATCCCCATCTGCTATTTCCCGGGGAAATGAGTGTGCAGGATATATTGCAGTAGCAGATCAATATCATGAGTCTCTGAGGTTGGGATTAGAGACTGTTGCTTGGATGATGGGGTTTTTCAGGCACTTTAAGTATAGTATATTTTTTAATGTAGTATTCTGGAGGAAGGGCTTTCATTGGTAGTGTCAATGAGAGTTACATACTGCTTCTTTTTATTTCTGAAGATAATATCCTCTGCTTATCAGAAATCTCTGACAGAATATTATTCTGTTTGAATAATATTGAGGCTTGAACTCGAGGCTTTTGTCAATGGGAGGAGTTAGCAGGCTGATCTTTGCCTTGCATACCTGTGAGAATTGCATGAAACTCAAAGAGCAGAAGATGTTTCTCTAGTTTTTCAAAAATAGTATGTGAATGTTTTTAAAAACATATTGCATTCAAAATGTTTCTTGCAAGCTTATTTTTAAAATATTTTTTAATAGTTCCGATTTTTCAAAACTCAAAGTAGCTTGTTCATTTTTTTACTGGAAGTGTTTTTTATCTCAGGGAAGAGATATAAGAAATATGTTATATCTCAGTGAAGCCATTTCCCATTTCATCCAGCCATAACCTCCCAACTTTATGTACACGTTTGCTATTAAAATATAATAGGCACCAGTTTTGTAGTCCTTTCTTAAGTTCTTTTTAAACTCTTTTATAGACCCGCTTATTTAGGACTAATTCTGCCCTGTTGATGAATGAAGAGGCATGAGCTGTTCGTTTAATCACCACTGACTGATCTTGCTGTCCTTTCCTTTTGCCTCCCTCCTCTTCTTTTGGGTGACTGCCAGGGAGGAATCTCCATTCTCTTTTTCAGTGGTCCATACATCTGGTGCTCCTGATAAGTTATATGTAGAAGAAATCTGCAGTGTGACATGTTGGCAGAGATAATGGTGAGGGGATGGATTTGAGATGAAGCCATTAATTTTAGGAGAGCATCCTTGGGTTCTGGAAGAGATTTTGTCCAGGATCACTGACAGAGAAATGCAACTTTTTAACTAACATTTAAGACACAGTTGGTGGGAGTTTGGGGATTTTTATTCTGCCCACTCCCTTCCTCCCTCCCCCCCCAGTAGCCTCAAGGGTAATTAGGCAACTTCTCTCTGTTTATGTAATTATTACTTCCTTAGCATAGATTCAGAGGTCTCCCTCGAAAGGAAGAACACAGAGAAATTAAACCAGGAGCAGAGCAGCCAGGCAGCAGACTTGTGCAGAGCACTTAGGGCAGAGTTCTGGCTGAGGTCTTGGCTATCTGGCCAATTCTGATTTTTAACTGTGCAGCTGTAGTGTCTCATCAAATGTAAAATTTGTGTTAATCTCCTGGGATGACCTGGAAAGGGAAAAAGAGGAGGAAGCAATACCCTGGAGGCACTTGGCTTGCACGACTGGCGAGCTGGTTGCCACATAACCAGTGAGCTCCTGGGGCTTGGGAGCTGCTTTGGCAGCAGGAGAAAGCTTGGTGCATCAGAGCTGGCCAGCCTGAATCTCTGCTGTTTTACCTTTTTCTTTTTGCCTCATTTATTGGTGTCAGTAACTGGATATTTAATTAATATAGAAGATCTAGGGAGTATGCTCATATTGAATGCCAAATTCTGGACATTTGGATGCTTCTAGTGTTGTAGGTAGTGTAAAGCACTGTAGCTGTACATAACTGTAACTAAAAACTTCTAAGATTATATTTTATATTAGTTTGTTCTGAAACATTCAATGTTTATGCTGAAGCATTGATCCTGCAGTGACTAAAGTCCCAGTTCCTTCACAAGTTCAATGATTATTGAGATTGATGTATAGAAACCAAATTGACCAAGAAACTATTTAAAAGCAAGGGTTACATGTGCTAGAGACAACAGGATATAGCACATAGTATTGAACATGATGGTACGTATCTTGCTACAAATGTTTTCTCATTATTTCAGAAAGTCTAGTTTTGCCTGTGTATGGATTCTTAATTCGGATTTTTTCAGCCTCTAGGAGCTCCATAACCCTTACTGCACATAGTGTATGACAATATTTTAAGATTTATTTCTGTATGTGTAAATTTGATCCAGTGAAGAAATGAGCTTGTTGATGTGTTCTGCTTGGATTGGAAGGATGTTTCTGGATATTAACTACCAAACTTGGATATACGTGTGTATTTTAATAATCAAGAATATGCACTGTCGATTTGCTTTTATACAATGGAAAAACATAATAGAAGAGTAACAAATTTAACATGGCAACCTAAGGACAAACACCAAGCGTGCATGAAAAGTCTAAAAGCTTTTTTGCAAGAAACTCTGTGTTTGAGCATAGATTAGAATGCAAATTATTTACAACATTGATGTGCTTGTAAATATCAAGTGCCATGATGTGTATTAAAATAATACCTCTAGCAGAATTGCAAGTATATAGAAAAGCATTTAGAAAATGGTTTTTGAAATGTAAAACCAAAACTAATAGTAAACCTTAATTTTTACTTTCTAGCCTGGAACTTCATTAGCTTTAGTAATATATCTTTCTATAAATATTGAAAGAAAAACAAAGTAGTAAATTTTAGAATCCATATCTGTGTGTAAACCTTATAATACCATTATACAAGCATATGATTATAGCCTTCACCTTCATTCAGTACCAATTACAGTAATTATGGTATAGATAATTTTAGATTTTTAACATTCATATTCTTGTCACCTATAACAGCCAAGAAGTACATACACAGGAAGCATATTTTGTCATATACACGCTTCCAGCTCCCATTCCTAATTATAGTATGTTCAGAGCATTCTGAAAGCCTGCAGGTTTATATATGTAGTACTTCCAGATCAGCTTTAGTTTGCCACCAGCTACAGAAGCGATTTAAGAGGTAGATCCCTAAATGCTTTCTCTTGCCTTCCTTTCGGCAGCACAAGACGTTTGGCTGCTGCTCTTTTTAAAAGAAACTTCAGGACTTTGCTCAGTACATCAGTCTACAGATATCTATGAACAGGAGAATTTGTTCCCATAAGTGAAGTGTGAAAAACATTGCTGCTAACCGTATCGTGTAGTTCAGTGCAAGTTCGATTACAGGGAAGTGTATTTATTCCGCGTGGTCCCTCTGAATTCATAGCTGCTAACCAGGACTGTATCCTGAGATACAGCAACCAACCACCCCCCGGTGTATTTGCTTCCAGCATAATATGCAATTCCCAATGTACTTCTAGTGGGAAAATAAATTCAATGTGTGAATTTCTCGTTGTAGAGCTGAATCTGAATGTGTAAGAGCCTTGTGAGAGCCTGGCTTTGGGACTAATTTGTGATTATTGGGGTTTTGTGTGCTAGATTTGTACAGCAAAGTTTTCTTGGCTTGGTACAGGCAATCCTGCAGAAATAGTTTCTCTCCTTCCCGTCCTCTCTCCTGTGTTTTGGTCAATGATGAGACTGGTTTTTTGTGTATGGTTGTTTTTTGTCTGTCCTGAGCAGATAATGAAACCTGTGAGTTTCCAAATAGTTCTCTGTGAAAAAACCATTAGCTTTATAGGTCTTATGATAAATTCAGCACAAGATACAATTAAACTGCAGGCAGACATCAAATGCCATGTTTCACTGATTGTGCTGTGCAAAAGTCTTTTACATTAGTTATGTAGAAATTGAAAAAAAAAAAAAAAAAAACAACAAAAAAAAACATTTGGAGGGGGGTGAGTCCTTCATCTCATAATGCATGATCCATTGGACATAATAATTGCTTTGATTGTTTGATAATTTGATTTTCAAGGCTCTGCTCAATGATCTAGTGAATTGCATAGTATCATAATCATGTTTTTTTATCAGTAAAATAGTTTCAGATCATAGAATCATAGAATGGTTTGGGTTGGAAGGGACCTTAAAGCTCATCTAGTTCCAACCCCCCTGCCACGGGCAGGGGCACCTTCCACTGGACCAGGTTGCACAGAGCCCCGTCCAACCTGACCTTGAACACTCCCAGGAATGGGGCACCCACAGCTTCTCTGGGCAACCTGCTCCAGTGCCTCACCACTCTCAGGGTGAACAATTTCTTCCTTACATCTAATCTGCCCTTTTTTCAGTTTAAAGCTGTGACTACATGCCCTTGTAAAAAGTCCCTCTCAGCTTTCTGGTACGTCCCCTTTAGGCACAGGTACCCCCTTTAGATACTGCAGGGTTTGATTTACATATCTAGAGTAGCATAGTTTCCATTCTGATCGTACCTGAAGGCTCCTATGTGCTGTAACTCATTCTAAGGATGCTGTAAAAAATAATAATTCCATGTCATCCTGTAGCTTGCCCCGGCTTTCTTGGGTGACTAAAACTTGTGTAGGTGGAGCAGCATCACACGTATATGGACTCAATGATTTAGTGCTTGCTGAGGATGGAAATATAGCTTTCTAGAAATCATCTGACAAAACAGTAGATGTGAAATTACTGACATGTAATCCAAACCCAAATACTTGCAATAGTTAAACACATCCCTGTTTTCTCCCCGACGATTAATAATGATGGTGGCTTCAATATCATGTCATTTTAGTCAAGTGCGTCTTTGAGTTTTCCATCTGTATGTGGTATATACGTGGATCTTGCTTGCGAAGCATTTATTTTCAAGTGCTTGATCAAGAAATTCTGTTATACTTGGAAACGAATATCTACTCTCACCCATCACTGTGCATCCAGGGTCTCAAGAGCAATTCTAAATCTGATCGTAACAGTGATCTTTCTGGTCCCCATAATTGCTTTTTCTGTCCTGCAGATTCAAAATCCTTTGCCAAGGAAGCTCCTGAAAATGTATCTTTTAAAGGTATTACATTTAATTAGTTATCTGTCATTTTCAACTTTACCTAATGACAACAATAGTGGGAGGAAAATCCTGAATTTGTATGAGGTTTACAGCTAGTTTTTAGTCTTGTGATAAAGCAGCTAGTTCTATAATGTCTGTAAGACTAGACATAAGTGAAAGTTTATGTATGACCTACGTGTCTATCACTCAGTCTTACTGCTGGAGGGGGCACTAATTAGTTCCTTTTAGGCTTCCCATTTGTGTACTTGCACTGCGCTTTCTCGGGTTGTATCATTTGAAGTGAGGCAGAAGGCTAGCTGGCTTCTCCTTCTAATCAGTCCAGTTTGTTGTGAGAGCTGCAGCTTTATATCTGTAACAAATCAAACTCAGAGGCACATTGCGTGTTTGTTTGCAGGTGTGTTTCTCTGTGACAGCTGTTCGTTGAGACCCTGAGATCTGCCATTAATTTTGAGTAGTCAGAAAGGCATCCATCTAGTCAGCAGTAGAAATTATCGCCACTCTTTGGGTTTTCATTATTAGCATTTCTCAAAGGCAAGGGTGACTGAAATTTATGGCATCAGTTGGCCGCACGAGATGAGGATGTTTCATAAGTGCTGCCAGCTGTCACTGCAATGAGCTCGTACGCAACAAGCAAATCTTTTTTGGAAGAGCTGTTAAAACTGCTATGGTGAGTTCTCCTCTCTGAACGTATTTCTGTTGCTGAAGTCAAATGGGATTGGGACTTCTCGGTGTGCAGTTGAAGTGGCCTCATAGTCACCATGGCATTGCCACAGTGAAGATGGTGTCTGCCGTGCAGCAGGGACAGTTCCTTAACCTTGCTAGAAATCCCAGTGGGAAGATAATGAATCAAATCCCTAATAATTTTTGAAAGGAAAATAAACTTTGCAGAGAGTACCAGAAAATTCCTTTTTTACCTTCTCTTTGAGAAGTGGGATTTGAGCCATGCACAGATGAAGATTGGTGAATCTGTTGAGCTTTGAAGACGTGGCCTTGCAAACCCATCGGTAGTTTCCATTTCTTTAAAGAAATAATCGAGCACCATGACCTGAGATTACATGACAAAAACTTAATGTTTAGTTTGCAAAATCATGAGCTGAAATCGTAGAGAATATGTGTTAAACTTGCCCATAGACTCTGTAGGTCAGCACATGCCCTTGTCTTAGACCACTGTCTGCCATGCGGTACTGGTATTTTTCCCCCAGAGACCTATATTTTAGGGCAAGGGATAGATTAATAGGGGAGCAAAATCCATAGTATGTTACAATTTTTTTCATGCTTATTCTATGGAGAGTATTTAATGATGTTTTATTTCGGTTTTGACTGGTTTACAGGTGAGATAATGATATCCTTTGGGTTGGTGTATGCTGCTCCTCCACCATCTTATTCTGCCTTTCTGCAGCCAGAATATATTAATATATTTCCCTTGGCATTTGAGCCAATTTTTGTCCCTCTTTTCTTAGTTGATAATCCTGAGCTATGCAGATAGTAGTTCACATTTAGAAAGATGCCCTGGCTGTATTAGTTGCCAGTTTTCATAAGAGAGATTAAAAGCCCGAAGCTGCATGATTTTATAGAACTATGAAAGGTTTACATGAACTTTGATACATCCTCTTGCTCATTTTTATAGTTATTCTGTATTTAAATGCTATCGTGCTACTTGTAATGAACAAAACAATGAAGTAATTTGTCAAATATTATATTGACCATCGTTTATAGCTCTTTTTCAGTATGTTATTATTCTGACTAGTCTAGAAATTGCTTTAAGGAAAAGAAAAACACCCCTGTAATGCAAGGTAACTTCTTTGGCTGCAGTTAATTCATTTTCTCAACAGCAGGAGGCAGACTAAATGGAGTTAAAATAATGTGATGAGCCGTGGCCTCCACATCTCACCATAGCTCCAAAAATGCATATTGAGCAGGTCAGCCTGCTTGTTTAAGGAGAAACTTGGATGTGAGAACTGCCAAACCTTGTTGATAATTACAGATCATGTTTGATAGGCAGGTGGGCAGAACTGAAAGACAGTGAGGCACACTTAGTGAAATATAAAAGAGGAATCTTTGGTGTCCAGTTCTACTTGGTAATTTTGCATCATCAGAGTGAGTTTTCAGAGAGGTTCACAGGAGGTGAATGTCTTTTTTGTATTCTTAGCCCTCTTCAGTGACAGATGAAGTTGAAATGTTCTTTGGAGATGCAGTTGGGCCTGTCTTTGAGGAAGGTAACTGGCAAGCATGCCGCGAAGATCTTAGAAGTTTAAAGAGAGTTTCGCAGAATTAGAGACAGCAGAGCTGTAAGAACTTGTGCATCCTGAGGAGATGCTCATGTATTGGTGAATCCAGAGAAGATGATCTGTGGGGGTTAGTCACAGTGTCCAGACTTTGAGGGGCCTCAGAACAGAACTGCATCTGCTTACAGGAGGAGATGTTAAGTGCTTGTGCTTCTTGGCATGTCTTAGTGCCAGTATCACAGGGAAATGGTGCAGAGGAGGTACCTATTTATAAATGGGTAACGCTTCAGAGACATAAGTAGGAAAAAGGCAAGGAATTGTCGCCAGTTTGAGTACAGCGGGGAAGTTACAGAATTGCGTGCTGGGCAGGTTAAGCCCGACAGGGTCTCCAGGATGCTCTGGCCAAAATGGGGTGTGTTCTGGAGGGCAGAGAAGAGACCTGGCTCACCAGGCTGCCTGCACTAGGCCAGGCGAAACACAACCTGCAAACCTGGAGTTGCTGCTGCCAGCCAGAAATGCAAAGGTTGAAGCAGTTCTGTGGGCAGGCGAATCTTTAGCACAGAGCAAAAAGGATGGAGAGCAGGGAGAAAAGAGTGTTCTCATGTATAAGGGGAAAAACAGTTTCCTCTTTGAGGAAAGGCTGCACTGTAAAGAAACGGGGAAACCAGGTTGTGGCATAAATTGTATTTGGGAGAGACCACACACAGACCAAAAAACCCCAAAATGGAACTCTACCACATCACTCTGCAATGTGGTCTTTCTTGTATTTGTCAGAAAGAGAATATTAGCTGACTGATTTAGCTAGGATTTTTCAAAGCAGACTCCCTCAAGGAACGAGTAAGATCCTAATTCCTTTGTCTCCTAATTCTTTGGTCTCCTTTGAGTGAGATGCAGCCTGTAGCAGTGAGGAGGGACAGCCCCAGAGGGCTGGAATCTGTCGCTGATGGAGGAGCTCCTCAGGTCCCAAACACCACAAAGACCTGGGGAGTTCTGTTTCCTGGTCATCTGAGTTTTCTTTGGTTTAGGAGATTAATTATTCCTATTTGTTTGTTATAATAAGTGGTGCCTTTTGTTGCTCTTTAAAAGCTCTTCGGTCTTCTCCGAGGAGTTTGCTACGTTAAGAAGTTTGACATGGGTCCACCTCAGAGTTTTGGCTGATCTGTAGTTACTCAGATATCTATCCTGACTCTGAAAATGTCAAATCCTTTTCTCCTTCTGGCACATAGTAGAGAGGATGGGGTGGAACAGGAACTTTGATATGGCAAATGGGTGATGGAGCAAGAAAAATAATTAGTTAGATCATAGAGGGTGGAAAAAAATATATCAATAAAGTAGAGGCAAGCTGGGAAGTGTGGGAGAACATGTTGGAAGACATGGAAAAGAATTTTGAGAGAGAATATTAGAAATGGAAGAAGAAAAGTAGGTGACAAGCTGGATATCCAGAAAATAATCCCCTGGATATTCCCTCTCCTGCATTAGGTGATAATGGAAAGTATTGTCTTTGATTTTCCTGTCCTCCAAGAGCATCACTTCCCTGCAGTATACGTATCAGTGAAGCACTGCAGGGCTTATATGATGGAGGACTATGTTGTTATTTTTCTAAAAGGAGAATAAGTTTAGAGTTTTATTCACTCCTATTTGGGAAAACATCATTTGAACTTTAAATAGTTTGAGCTATATCACCTGAAAATGTGACTTAGGTGGTTTTTAAGTTATTTTGCTGGTTTCTTTTTTAGTGGATAGTACATGCTCAGATTATCTTTGATCCATATTTGATTTTTTTTTCCTCAGGATGTATAAAGTTGCCTTTAATTTGTTCATTACGTGTTAACTCTTTTCCATTGCCTGAGGCTCTTTTATGAAATTGTTTAGAATAGGTGTGTCACAGTTTATTTCACACAAAATACTAGTAAAAATACAGCAGTTAAGCTTTCTTCTTCTTACCATGTTGTCACATCCCTGAATATTTAGTGCCGGTTCCTAGTTAAGATTCCAGCTTTTGTCCAATTTCTTTAGAGTCTTAGTACATCTTGAGAAGCTGAGGCTTAAGTTACTTTGTTTAAACTTTAAAACCTAAAAGTAGGACAGTTTTTTCTTTCATTACTCACTGCAAAATCAAGTCAGGTGCAGCCACAGTGGCTGCAAAACCAAGCCACATTCTTCTCTTTGATTTTTCTCATCTGTGACAGAGATTTCTGGTACAAAGGATCAAAAGTCAGGCGTGCTCTTTGAAAAATGAGAAAATTCAGAGTTGTAAAAGTAACAGGAGAGTTAAAGAAGACTGACTTTTAAATTTTATAGTTAGCATTTTCTTAATTTTCTTTTTTCCTCCTTTTCCCTCCATTTAAATATATCAAAACATTGAAGCACAAAGAGAATTTGGGATGAAAGATTAAAGATGACTCAGCCTCCATCAGTGTCTGCCCTGTTTTTCTTCTTAAAAAAATCTTTTACCACGTTGTAGGCACTAAAACGTAGATTTTACCCACCAGAAATAATGAGATCTTTCAAATCCTGTAGATTTTTGCTTGATGTTTGAAAATGGCCCTTTTTTTAATGTTTAGGGAGCCATAACACTTGGAGCAATTTCACACTTCAGAAGTGACAAGCCTACATGACTGTATTATGTGGTATTTTACTTTGGTCCACTATATATTGAAATATGATCTACAAAGTACTGTACAAGACTTTCTGTTAACATTACGTTCTGCTCTACTGTAAAACCCCTGAACTGAATTAAATCCAGCAGGTCCCTGGCTACCTTCAATTAATGTCAGTGAAGAGTCTCCAACTGAATATAATAGAAAATAAAGGGCACCCTTGAAATGCTGATGGCTTCATTTTGTAATGGTCCTAAAATGAGAATTCACCCTGTCCCAGGCAGAGCCTTTCGTGGTTTTGGAGCCTTCGTGTGCACTCTCTCGGCTTCCAGAAGGTCGTGATCCAAATTTACATGTCTTCTCAGGGCTCAGTAGTTGAAGATGTATGGTTTCACTTGAAAGGACTGTGCTTACATATAGATGTTGTTAGGTATATGCTGTTGCCCAAAGTGGGCAAATCTTAATGTCAGAGTTGTATATAAGATAAAATAGGTGACTAAAAAAAGGGTTGCTTACTGTTCTGCCGTCTACTCTTACCAGCGTTAACCACCTGCTGATAACCTTGTTAAAACCCATCTCCTGGCAGAAAAGTGAGACAAGTACAGGAATCCATTAAGCTGTTTAAAATTTGCTAGAATAATAATTGCTAGGGATGTAGCACTTTCCCCTTGAGGACTGGGCCAAGTACTGTCTAAACCAGATCATACTAATCTCACAAATACTATGTCATGGTAGGTAAGTGTTGCTTCTTACAGATGAAGTTACTGAGACAGACAAATAGCATGCCCCCAAGTAATACAAGACTCAGAAATGAAACACAGCCTTTATTTATTGTAAAGAAATTAGGGAATAAATTGCAAATGACTGTTTGCCTCTCCTTAAAACTGCTACTGCCTAGCAACGAGTGCCAGATAGGATAAACATCATTAACTGTAAAAAGTTTAATGTCTAAAAGACATTAGATGTGCTGATGTGCAGTCTTGAGGTGTGTCTCTACTGTTTTAAAACATTATCTGGCTTTGCATTTTAGGTCTAAGAGTAGTCCCAGCCTGTTCCATGGTATGCATGTACACACTCGTATGTATGTAATAGAATTTGTATGCAGCAATGCTTCTGCAGCCAAAATACAAATTAGAATTCTTGCACACTACATGCAGAAGCTTCTCAGGAAATCATTTGAGCTCTCTCTTCCTGTCAGGCCGGGGAATATGCCTCTTAATTTCCCCTGACAGAAAACATATCGCCTTATCAGCAGCCCTAAGAAATGACAAAACATCCCTGCTGAAAAAGACTGCCTGCCAAACTCTGTCATTGCTGCTGCAGTAAGGGGGACAGGGAGAGAATGGGCGTGCTGCAGAAATTTCAGGGAAGTAAAGTGGTTTACCTTGCTACCTGTGGAGTCCCACTCTTACGCCTTTTAATGCCGCAAAATGTTTGTCTTGTAGTCAAGGTGTGACCCTTGAAGAATTAACTTGAGCCACAGTGTACATGGCCATTTAATTCTAAAAGAATAATTTATACTCCTGCATCTGGATAGTGTGAAATTCTCTTACGGTGTTTCAGCTGAGGCAAACATCTCGATGCAAAATCTCCACCTGCAGATCTCTTCTATATTTAAGCAAGAGAACAAATGCGGCTTATTCACATACTGTGCTATGTGCATTAACCCATAGCAGGGGTGAGCTCATGTGAAGTTACTGCGCCGTTTCTTAAAGGCATTGTAGTCCTACTAATAACAAAATTTGGATTTATTGAAATATTTTCCACTGCAATTTGGCTTAAATGAATAAAGTATTTTAAATAAACCGCAACATTCTCTTGAATCATTGCATTTCTGAATTGCGCATGGTTACATTCAGAGTCTGCATGTCAAATGATACATCAGGATAGAGGTTCTTTATAGAAAATTATTGTAACGTTTGTCATTGCTTCAGTATAATTGTATTGCTGGGCTTTTTCTTTTCTTTTATAAACCACAGTTCTGACAAGATGAGAAAATTTTGCCATCACTTCGCATATTTGTGGAACTCTTACACCAATGTATTTTCCCCACACTAAAAGAATAACTCTGTAAGTTAGAGTGACAGAGATCAATGGTGTGTACATATAAGCACATGACCTCTGCTAAATATATTAATATTGTATTTTTAGATCAATGTACTACAATAGACAAGCTTCCTATTACAGTGAAATTACACGGTCACATAGAGGACTGCATAATTCACGGTGCTGCATGAATGGTTCTAGTTCTCATGTTGCAAAGATAATTTTCAAGCTGTGAACCAAGTTGAAACTGGTGCTGTCATGTCTGCAAAAGCGTTTCGACAGCCTGAAACTCAAGTCTGGCAAGTTCTAAATCTCTTTTATTTTGCTGGATTCAGAATCTTGGCATGTAGTGGAATACAGCGTATTGGAATAATTTAGGGCTCGCAAGATTGCTGCCGTGGTGATGAAATCTATGGCTGGAAGTTTTCTGTCATATAGTTGGGTGGTCATCTGCGGGACAGAAATGGCCTTCATTTTTTTGTGTGATGGACATCTGCCAATCATTTGGCTAAGAGAGGAGGCCGAGGGCCCTTGGAAAGATGGCAGCAAAGAGCAGGACATGCAAGTGTTCCAGCAGCACGAGGTTTTGTGCCTTCTGCATCCAGCCCCATAGAGGTGGTGACTGCAGGAGGTGGTCAGTGCCTCGTGATGTGTCACCTGCAAGATGCAAAATCCTTCCAAGTACATAGTTGCATGGATATGTGTATTCTGTATACATATATTATTTATAATATATAATACATTATATATTATAGATTATATAATATGCATAATAATATATGTAATATAAACACAAATAATATGCCAAGTATACTTTGGCCCATTGGATAGAACTTTCTGTTATCCGTAGTTCTCCAAGTCCAAAGTATTCAGATTCAGGTCTTAATCACCATTGAAATTATAATTTTCATTTAGGTACATGTTGCAAATTTGAACATTTTGGAGCCAGTTGTACTGGCTGAGGCCTTTCCCTTGCATATTAAAGTCATTACTGTAATAATGGACTTCTGTTGGTTTGTTTTCTAAGATTTGTGTATCATGGTGATCTGTGAGATAAGAAATGTTAGAACTATGTGAGTAGCTACTTCGGTTTAAATGAGTTTAGCAAAACTTTCTGGCTTTGGAAAATGCAACTGTTCTCCTAAAACGTATTCAGAAAGCTAACAGATTAGAAAAGCAACTTCCCCATCCCATAGTTTTGTAGAATCAGTCCCCAAATGTCCGTTAAAATCAAATTATACTAGATGAAGAAATAATTCCTGATTTTAGCTATAATACCTTGCTTTGACTCTACAGAGTATGTCTGAGTATGTTGTAGCAGTAGCTTTTTTTATTAGTGCAAATTATTTTTTAACATACTAATTTAAAATCCTATAATGAAAGTATTTATCAGTAAATAAATACAGAGCCAGTCTTTCTAGGGCCAGAAGGGGATTGTGATGGTAGTTGTTTTACTTTGCTTGTTTCTTGCAGTTACATCATGCAGTAGTGTTTTAAACAATAAAATTTCTGCAGGGGTGGGATTTTGAAGTCCTTAGAAATATTAGCACTTATAATCTTGTATAGATTAAGAAGTGAAAGTAGGTCTCAAGGACATAATTATAGGATACAGTTTGGCTGTGTACTGCTTGTCCTGCCAAGATGAAGCAGCAGCACCCTGAGAATGTGGTCAGAGAAACCTGAGGAATACAACTGGGACATGCTGGTGAAACTGATGCTGAGCAGACATCTCCTTCGTCTCCTTTCAGTGTCTCTCATCACTTTGTGTCACTCATTCTCCAAGCTGGAGTTGAACCAGAGAATGGGCATAAATTATTTGTATTGCAGAATTCCTCTATTTTAAAGATGCTTACATTCAATGTTAATAGTGAGGCTTCTCATTTAATTCAGTATACTTCTGCGCCATAAATTCTCTACAGTGCTTTATGTGCTGATATACTAAAAGTGATGCATCTTGTTTATTATTTTGATATCATCAAATGGCACGGGGAATTCATGCAAGAGGCATTTTTACAGAGGGCTTTCGCCTGCAGAACAGCTCCAGCAATACCAGTGTGAGGTTGCACATTTCTGTCTCATACAGTGAGAACTAGGAATAAATTAGTTTTGATGTGTCTTCAAGTGCAAACACAAATGATGCTTTCGTGTGCAGCCTTCCCAGCAGCAGCAGCTTCGCAGACCAGGTTCATTGGTACTTGTTACCAACTCCTGAGTCTTTTGTGTGCTTTCCAGATATAGCTGGCTGGAATTTGTTCAAGCATTTTATTAGTCAGTGTACAAGAAAGGAAGACAGTTCCCTCACTCTCTTCCTTGCCAGTGTAGCTTGCCACAGTTCCTAGAGAGAAACGAGAAGATAGCTTTGAGCACCTCTGTGGAAGAACTCCTAAAAGGACAGATCTGAATAGCTGTTTTCAGGAGCTGTGCTGCTGCCTGGTTTTCATTTTCAGTATGTTAAATGGGATTTTGCCTGCTCGTGTGGATTCTCTTCAGAAATTAAAGCTGTCAGCTTCCAGCGTGGACACACATTTGAATGTGACTGAGCTACAGTTGAGTTACAGCTCAAGAAGCCCCATTTTCCATCATCTTAGCTTCCATCACAGTATAGGTACATGCTGTAGAGTCTGTTCCTGCTGTAAAGGAAGAAGTTGTAGTTCAAGGCACAACTAAAAGGTCCCTCAGATCCAGCTCAGATGTCAGCTGGAGTCCCACAATGCCATCTTCCACAATGTAACTTCAGTGATCTTACATTTATGATACAACATAAGGCAATCAAATTAACACAACAGTGTGGTTGGAGACCACAGGTTTTAAGAGACTAATGGCATTCTTCTAAGACAGAATTTCTGAAGAGGTCTTTCATAGTTCTTAGTTGGTGTTATCACATCAGATTCAATTTGCGGCTTTGTAATCCTTATGTGGGCAAACTGTGGCAGCCTAATTCCTAAATTTGCTTTCTGTCACTCACTTGTGACAAAATGCGTTGTTATCTTAGCAGTACTACAGACCAGATCGAACTAACATCAGTAGAAATGTGTAATGTGATATTTGCGAATAGCACATAGCGTAGCTCATGAATATGTGGCATTTTCTTTTTCCCAGTTGCTTTGTAGTTTAAAGAGAATTTTCTCATTTGAGCTTGTCACTTCTGATGCCGATTCATCCTTTAATGTTTTTCAGCTTGCCACTTTAGAATTCCCTCCAAAGAAGCTCTTTGGAAACAAGGATGAACGAGTGATTGCAGAACGACGGAGTCACTTAGAGGTAATGCCAACTTTTTAACAGGTTTCTGCAACATATTTAGGTGGAGTGCTCTCTGCTTGACCAACAGAAACCATTCCCATATGGTGAAAGTTAAATAGCTGCTTGTATGAATGAAGTTACTTGCTGCCTCATTTAACACAGGAGATGGCAGCAGTAGATTGCAAAGTAATGAAACTGCCGTAAAAAAAACAATCATAGTCTAGGAAACAAGCGTCTCTTTAGAGATATTCATAGGAGATACATTTATTTAAGGGGGAAAGATTGTGGGTGAGGTAAGTGTTCGCTGTAGACAGATGGTCTCTGTGCAAGACAAAAGATCAAAAAAAATATCGCTACTTCAAATGCAATTGGTTAGCTGAAGATTTGCTATTTTACCATAGTTACTATATCCAAATATCTCATGACAGAAAGAAAGCAATATTTAGGCATTTTTGAGCTTTATTTTGTAACCCAGCTTTCCAAATGTATTTTTTTTTCTTTCAATTAGTTTTTAAAATTAATTTTACCGTGGACAAGGTTACTGAGCTTATAAGAGTTTGGGTTTTATTGCTTCTTTTGCAGTGCCATGTAGCTGGCACAGTTTTGACTCCTATCACACATTAAGTCTTTATATTTCTATATTAATGCCTGTGTTATTGCAGCCCAAAGTCAGGAGCTGAGGTTTTGGGAAAGAAGAGGAGGCATGAACAAAAATTAAACCATACACCCTACAACTGTATTGTAGCCACATGTGGGTTACCTGATCATGCAAATCATTAAGAATTACATCCTTTGTAGACCTAAAGTGGCATTAAATAGAGCTTTAGAGAAATTAATATAAAAGTAGATTGCTTCCAACTGGAATATTTTCATGCATGTTTTTAATTTTTTCTACATACTTCACCTTTTCTTTGATCTACAAACAAAACATCCTCCCACAGACTTTTAATGTGAGTCTGTCGTACATGGAGCGCAAAATGTAATCTGGTTTTTGTTCGTGTCCTCTATAGAGGGCATAAAGGCATGGCCACATTCCGGTCTAATACTTGATTTGCATATTTTTGTACCAGTAAGAAATTTAATCCCTTAATCTTTCTGACCTTTCATTGATTTAATAACAAATTTTAATGTAACATTTCTAAATGTTAAAACTGCTGGGTATAGTGATGCTTTGATCATGGTCGTACAGTACTTATAGCTCTCTCTATATAGCCAGTTTTTAACTTGGAATTAAATTGTATCTATTTTAACTAAGTCATTAAAACTTACAACGTATACATTTTGCAAACCTAGTAATAATAATAAATAATATGTGACCACTCTTCACGTGCATATATTTTGCCGTGTGCCATATAGTATACTTGGTCTTGCCACTCAATAATCTTGACACTGAAGATCCCGTATGGCTCAGGGAAAGTTAAAGAGGACAAGGAGTCAAGTAAATGTTACCATTCTTGCCAACAAAACCAGGACAAGGGATTTGATGCAACAAGCTGGTGAAAACCCCCTTATGTCTGGATCTCTATTTGTGGTGTTTTCTTTCCACTGTGTATTTGCAGTGTTTTCCTCTGGCTCTGTACTGTAGGCCAACGACTGGAGAGCTTCAGCTAACATAGCGACAGCCTACTTGGCGAACAGTGGGAGAAACCACCTAGGTAGTGATGGTTTCCAAAGTCACATAATGCTTTGAAGACTCCAAGTACACCTTGAGTTATACTGAGAAAGTGTTGGGCAGGCAAAGTGCAATGGTAGAAGACGGCACAGGCAGCGCTTGTATTCAGAACGCTGGGTGTTATCGCTGGGTGGTTTTCAGGTTGATATGAACCTTGAGCATGCTTCAGAGGGCTAACCTGAATGAGGTAGATGGATGGATTGCCTCTGTAAGGGATGGGGGTTCGTGGCCTTTTGACCATAGCGCATTTCTCAGGTGGAAATTTGATCAGGTAAAAGGTGAGGGCTAATGGTAACAAGCAGAAACATGGCTTGTATTCAGTTGACTTCCATACCTGATCCTGTACATTGATTTGCTGGAAACCCTTTGCAATCTCTTCCAAGCCTCGCAGGTGATGTGCTGTTAGAGCTGTCATATAGTATAAAAGCTTATATGGTTGTTCCACATGGTTAGTCAAGAGCTAATGAACTAATACAGTATCTTTAGAAAAAGCAAAGTGCAGCTTCCAGGCCAACAAACATGTATATTCTTATCCAACGTCTGAGCTGACTTAATTGACTAGACAGCCTGATAAATAGTCTGATAAGTGTTCTGAACAAATATTCTGTATTGTAAGATCTTTAGTGGAGCTGTCATCCCAGTGGTGGGTGACAAAAAAATTGCTCTTCAATTTTTTACATTAGGTATTTGTACATCTTGAACAGGCTGTGACTTCACCTTGTTTTTCCTGAACTTTTTGGATTGAAGTGGGATAGTACAGCTTTGGCTAGGCCAGTGCCATCATGCACAGGCCATCTCTGAGTAACAGCATTTTCTTTTTTTACTTTTTATTCTTTTTAAAGTATGCACATACCAAATTAACATTCAAACTCCACTGTACACCTGTGTGAGGGATAAGACAAGTTAAGTTGTTGTTTAAGTCAAACAACCTGGGTAAAGTATTTGCTGGAATCAGCAACTGGTTACTGAAATGGTCTTGAAGGCTCTTTTCTTTGCCCCAAGACAAAATTGCAGCTCTCGGTCTGATCCAGAGGAATGAAGCAGATAGACTGGAAGTCACTGTAGGAGCAAAACTACTCTTCCAATTAACTAAACATACAACAATCAGAGAACTGATTCTAGTGCAGATATCTAAACTGTTATTTTATTTGACTTGCTGTGGCTTTAGTCAGGGACGTTTGCCTTGCACCTAGTTATAAAAAAAATTGTCCAAAACATCCTTTGTGTGGAACAGTTTAGGAAGAGTTTGTGTTTTTGCTATGCATCACCTCTTGGATTCTTCTACTGAGGACAGCAGGGGGGTTTGGTACCTTTCAAGGCAACTAGAATCGGGGGGCTGACTGTAGGGTTTGCTTTGGTTTACAGTGGTTGTGTAGAGTTACCTTATTTCAGCTTGAGATGAGAAATGGGCATATTTCATCATAATGGAGATGAAATGACTTGGAGTAAAAGACTCCAGAGAGACCCACATTATGCATTTATTGTGATTTCAAATCACAATCCTCAAAGTTTATGTAAAACATTGTTATTTTATTTATCCTACCTGGTGCAAATGCTTAATAACCAAAAGCTTCACAATAGCTTGTTGGTAGGGAAGCACATTATGTGTACTGTTTTTGTGTGAGATGAACCTGAGAAGAAGTCTTTGATCTCTAGCATGATACATAGCTGCAATGCAAACACTTTTGTTTTCATGGTTTTTGGTACTGCAAAGTCTTTTGAGAAATATCTTACATTTCCACTGAGGTTTGGAAAAATAACATGCAAGTTTGCACAAAGGTTTTGCCTATACATCTTACAAGAAAACACCTAAATTGTATTTAAAATTACCTATCCAAAACGCTGTATTGCAATCTATTAATTTAGTATTTCATCAGGGACCTGTTGCAGAAAAAAACCTCTAAATTAATTGTTCCGCAGTCTAAAGACACTAATTTCACTTCAGAGCCAACCTTGCTTGATTAAATCCGCCTTAAATGAAACAGCCAAGAATTCTTTTGATTAAAGTTAATGAATGGAAGGTAGTGTGTATCTATCCTTTCGTGCAATTAGAAATCAGTAGATAAGAGTATAGGATCCTTTTTTAAAACGAAATCAGATGATCTGTTTTCCTTTTTCTATTTTTTAAGCAAAAACTTTGTAAAGGAAACACATGTCACAAGATGCGTGATTAAGTGAATGTATCTGTTCCTATTTTAACTGCAAACTGTCTTTTATTCCTTAGTGAGTTGTTAGGTCTGTGGATGATAGTAAAAAGATGCTTTCCTGAAATCCCAGCTTCTTTGGATACAGCATTTGGATACTGCATATCATATATCGTATCATTGCGCTGATTGTTTCTCTTCTCTTAGACTCATGCTTTGCTGTAGTAATGAAGATTATTATTAGCCCCACTGTCCTATTGTGCAGCCAGAAAAACTGGACAGGAATAACTGTCTAAGCTGACGGAGCAGATCGAGTTGTGCTTCTTTACTCCTTGGTCAGAAGCCTTGCAGTAATGGACCCACAAGCCTTTCATTTCTGCTCTTGTTGTTACTGTTGTGCTCAGAAAAAAAACCCAAATGTTACGCTGACAAAATCGCAAGAGGTGGTTGTGTAAAGGAAAACAGAAACTCCCCCAGGCCTCGGCTTGTCTCCTTGTCTCTGTTCCCTGTTTCCCATTCCCTATTCCTACTGCTGCATTTCTTCAGGTTGTTTGTGGACTGCAAAGGGGGACAAGCAGAATCCCCAGTCAAGGATGCACCAACAAAAAGACCAACAGTTGGTAGAGTTGTGTGTTTCCTTTTGCTGCCACTTACAGAGCTCAGGGAATGAAAGAAAGTCGACCTGGAACAGTATGGTAAAGCGAAGCCTACTTCAGGTCTGTTGGAGCACATACATCTTCCTGGCTTTGACTCTGCTCTTCTTTTTTCTTGGTACTTTGAACCTCTTTAAAAGCTAGACACGCTCAATTTATTTAAAATTAATAATACAATTGTCCTTAACCTCCTCACTTCCTGCTGTCATCTGATGAGGTTTTCAGTGATAGGTGTTAATGCGAGAGGCAGAAATAAATCTTGTATGAACTGCATAATTCAATTATGCTCTTGAATCTGTAGAACTGGCTGGGGAAGGCACCATAGACGCTGAACTGATTGAAATATTACTGTTCCCTCCAATCAAAATTAAGCTTCCAAAAAAAGATTCTTTAAATTAGAACCCAAGTGCATTGGTTTGGTTTTAGTTTGTATTCTCACCTGAATCCTTTGAAGTTCCAGGGGATTATTTTGGTGTTAGTGTTTTGGATTGTGTTGTTTCTAGGTTTTTGGTTTGGTGGTTTTTTGTTTGTTTGTTTTTAACAAAGCTCTAAATTTAGCTGCTCTGCCTTTCCCTTTCAAAAGTGAGATTCTGCTGGTTTTGTATGGCTCCAAGAATCTGGTTCTTAAGGAAAACATGAAATAATGAAAATGGCACCTTTCTTTGAACTTGAATTCATTCTTGTTTTTTAAATGTATTATTAGTTTCAGAAATAACAGCTCAATGGCAACCAACAAAAGAAACATGTGAGGAAAAAAAGACCCTCAAAAGTATTTGTTGACGAATTTCGGCAAACAAGATGTTTGAGTCTGTCTGAGACCTCATTTCTTGATGTTTTCCTTGCAGTCATGAGGACAGAAGCATTTAAATGAGATTTTAGATGATTTGCCATCTGAACATTCAGTATGAACTTTAGGAGTACATCCCTCTGGCCTTTGTATCACAGCCCCATCCTGTATTATGTTTTAACTGAGACAACCTGCTTCATACTAGTTACAGGTGAATTGATCTCTCTAGTGCCAAAGCCCTGTCACATGGAGTCAGAGTTAGCATTTCTGTTTGATTTTTCCTGACTCTGATGCCAGACACAAAAACCTTTCAAACCCACTGATTATGTGTCCATTTAAAGTGATTATTAAAAGGAAACTATTAGACTCCAGTATCAGCTTACAACAACATCCCTAACACCAAAGCTTTTTAAGAAGAGCTTTAAAGCCAGCTGCTCACCAGCCTGGCTCTTGCAGATTGAATGTTTGCCTCCAACATCGTGGTTGTAAATACTGTTCTTAGAAGCATCTCAATGAGAAGGACTTTAGAAAGCATTCAGAATACATTTGATAATCATTGAAAGATAAAAGGATGCTTTTCCTTTTGTTACAGACATGAATGCGCACTAGATATGACTGCTGGCACAAAAGCGAGCTGCTGCAAATGTCAGTGTTTGATAATCCTAGAGAAGATTGTTTCATAGCCATAGTCTAAATTACAGAATGCAACATCTTGGATTGATGTTTTTAATTTCCCACTAGAGGAATACGGATGCAACAGGAGCACAGGAGGAAAGAGCATAGATGCATCCACAAAGACAAGAAAAAAGTGTGTCTGGTTGGGCTATATTGTGAATATCAATTATATGAATCATAGAATAGTTTGGGTTGGAAGGACCTTCAAAGCTCACCCAGTGCCACCACTGCCATGAGCAGGGACATCTTCACCAGATCAGGTTGCTCAGAGCCCCGTCCAGCCTGGCCTGGGATGTCTCCAGGGATGGGGCATCCACCACCTCTCTGGGCAACCTGGGCCAGTGTTTCACCACCCTCATTGTGAAAAATTATCTTTCTCATTTCTGGCCAGCCAGAGCTGGACACAGGACTCCAGGTGGGGTCTTACCAGAGCAGGGTATGTTAAATCCATGTCAAGGATAAATATATTAGGTACAGACAGTCTGTACCAAGTGCCCTTCATAACCTCTAATAACCGTTTAAAACCAAAAATAACTGTTTTTCAGCAACAACACCAAAGTCTTGCCTTGCCTGCAGCCAGTAAAACTGCAAGCAATTTCACACATCAGGTTTCCAGCCTCTGTGCAGCATCAGGGCTGCCCAAGGCCTTGGCTTTTCTGCTTTGAAACAGCAGCCCTCAAAGAGGAGTAGCAGCACTCAGCAGTGAAGCACTTCATCTTTTTTTGAGTGGTCCTGCTTCTCATGCAAGGCATGTTGGCCTCAAAAAGTGAGTAAATAAAATTAATTTTACTTATTGATTACAGTCACTGCATACAAGTAAGTCGAAATTAGGACTTTGCGTACATCAGCAGTTGATCCTACACCAATAAGATGTTACTTTGATTAAATACCATAGACTCTCAGCCAGGCCCACAGCAAATGCAAGATATTATTCTTATAATAGCAATAGAAGAGAAAGATGGTGGTTTAGGAGGAGTGAAAGCCTGGGGTTATTTTCTGAATCAGTTAATTTTAGGCTCCAGTCCAACAGGCTGGGTGCAAAAGGAACGTTGAGCATAAGCAGCCCCTTGGTCTCCTTTGTTTAGACTCAGTGCCTTATTCAAGATAGAGTCTGAAACCCTGTTTTGCAGAGTTTGCTTAGAGGTCAGTTTACATATAATACATATACGCCTTTACAGTAATTTTAGCATTTCTTCAGATGTATAACTTCAGATTCCTACCTCAAAAACTGGAGCTTTTGTGATAAAAAGTTCATCTCCATTACTACGAAATAATTAAATAGGATGTGCAAATCAGAGACCTTTTTTATTCCTTTTTTAGAGATGCCAGAGTATCAGAAAATAAGGAGGTATGTTTATCATAATTTACTAAGTTCAGAAAACGTGACAGCGTATAGTTTGAACTCTAGTTAGTCTCCACATCACAGTGTATTTTGCTGTCAGTTCAGAATAAATTTCCCAACATCCTTCTACAAATCACATTTTGAAGCTGTTTACCGGTCTCCAATCACTGCCCTCCACATTCAGATGTGAGCAGATGAATAAAGGGAGCGCTCGCCCAAGGACACTGGGTTGAACTTGGCATGATGCATTTTCAAAGCAAGTGTATCAGTCATTCCCCGGCATCCGATTTCGCCAAAGCAGAGGGAGACGCGTATCAAGTGCTTTGGTAGCTGTTTGCCAAGGCCATTCAAGCAGACGAGATGCTGTCGCTGCCGGCCCAGGGATGCGCGGTAAATTCAATCCTGTTGTTCTTTCTGGAATAGATTTTGACAGGACTTGTTTTGACTTGCGCTCCGGAGGAAGGATTGGTTTCCTTCACTAGTCAGGTCTGTTTTGATCTTTTTTAATATGGCTGTTCCCTTCCAAAAGAAGACTTGCACTGATAGAGCACCTATAAATCATAGCCCTAGCTGCCCTTTTTTTTCCTGCTAGCCTACAATTCAGTTTCCATTGGAGCTGCTTAAAGCCAATGAATCTAAGCTTTTAGCATGCAGGCATTGTAAGAAATATTAAGTCCTGTGGATTTTAAATGAATTTCAGGCAGAATAAGATTGTAATTTGGGATGTAGACTGACTTCAGAAGTTAATTCAATTGATGCGGCATAATAGTAATTCAACATAATGTGCTCATACCATTAGACTTGCACAGAAAAACACTCTAAATAGCTATAATGAATAGTTTGGATTTTGAATACCCAGGAGAGCGATTTCACCTTGAATTATAACTGGCATCTCTCAGAATGCTTGTACATTACAAAAATTCAAAAACGTGTATGAATGCAAGTAAATTTCAGTACTACCCTGGGTAAAATTTAATTTTAGTGGCACTCAAATACTTCTGAAGAGGTAGTGCTAAAATCTGCTTTCACCTGCATAGCTGTGGGGGAAACTGTAACCCTGATTCAAGGAATCTGCATTACATTGTGCATAAAAACTGGAGGGAGAGTTTCTCAAGGGGCTAAAATGTGAGTCCTCCTTTTTTCTTAATGGAATGTAGCTGCTTAAAGAGCTTGATTCTCACCTACTTAGTTCCAAAGTAATTTAGATACCTCTAAAGATGCCCAGAGGAGCAGTGTGGATGGCATTGCTGCTTCTCTCTCTGCTTTGGGTTCAGTCCACCACCAACACAGACTGCTGCAGTGTTAGTGCCACTGCAGTGGCAAGAACACCGGTCTCCATAGTTCAGTTTTGTAGCTCCAACAACAAAATCAAAGGCTAAATTCTCAGCTAGCAAAGGCATATTCTGTTTTTATAGATCCAGCATTTGCAGCCATGTCAACATTTGGGAGCTATATAGGTAAATCTGTTTGCTAACGAAAGAGCTACACTATATTTTGGTAGGAGCTTTCAATCTCATCTCCTCCTATCTAGCTCCTGAGCAAAGAAGTTCAGTCTAACAAGAGATTATGTATGTAAACATACAGTCACATTGGCAAGTATATTAAACAAACCCAACAAAACCCACACAAGCAAAGAGCTTGTGGTGTGCATTGTGCGTGGCTGTAAACTTATATGCAGAATCTGTATGTGGGATTTATTTGGGATGGAAATCGCTGGTGTATGGGATGGACTTGTACGTAGAGGTCTAAGACATGCAATAAAAAAAAAAGGTGATACTGATTGGGAAGTTATTTTTTTTGTTTGGTTGGTTTTTGGTTTCGTGGGGTTTTTTTTCAGTGACTACTAAGCCTTATCTGTAAACAGCCTTGCTTCTGATTAGGCCTAATCAAAGTGAACAGGAAGGGTTTGATTAAAACAAGTCATTTCTTTATTCTTGGCTTGCGTAATGTGAAGCCAGTTAGTCCGGTCCTGAGCCTAGTTAATGTCTGCTAATCTGAAGCAAATAACCTCCCTCTTTAGTATTATGGCTGATGTCGTGGTGACTTGTCAAACATGCACGAATCTGTCTTTTTCTCTTGAAAAAAATCTCTCTGTGTTCACACAAGTTGTGTGTGACCAGAGCAGGGTCTCTGATACCCATGGGATAGATACATTCTGGGGATATTTGTTGCCTCTGACTCCTCAAGGAAGCTTTGCACACAACTTTGACAGTGTCTAATGCTGTAGTTTTTGTAAGGAGAATCCAGCCATCCTGGTTTTTCTGCAAAAGAAATTCGCCTGGGTGATCATGTCATAATTTTAGAAGCTTTCTCTCTGAATTTTGCGCAGAAATAAGATCCTTCAGGCACAAGGTAGCCTCCCAGGCAGTCTTTTTCTCATTGCTATGAAATCAGAGCTGCACGTAATGACCTAAGGGTGTGTGCAGGAGGTAAAACCCAGAGGTGACATGAGGTGCTTCCTGAAGGGCCTGAAATATCACTTGAGATATTGAATATCACATGCTGTCCTGCGCACACATTTTACTCAGATCTGCTTTATGATATCTTGCAATATATGTCAAGGTGTTGGGGAAAAGAATTGAAGCCTCATGTTTTCTTTATTAAATTAAAAAGAAAACCCCACAGAAGACCAAAATGTTTCTGAGCTTGACATTTGATCTGAATCTTGAATTGCTAGAGGTGAAGATATTGGTCATAGTCTGTGTATGGTCCCCCATCCTTTTGAGCTGCTGTACTCCAAAGCAATGCCACCTCCTATATTATATTCTTGCTGTCTGCCAATTCTTTCTCTGCTTGCTCATATTTAACAGATCCAGAAATGGATCTGAAACTACTTTAGTGAGCTATCAGAGCACTATGCTGGCAATTAGTCACTCCTAATTAGCCGGTTTAGCCTCAGGTGGTCCCCAAGGGAAGGGAAAATGGATTGTGTGGCAGGCGTGGGGAAGAAGCTTAAATGTGGTGAACCAAATCATGACCTGGAGGGCCAAGTTAACCTTGCAGACCACAGGAGGAGCCTGCTGGGACCGCTGCTTGGATAAAACACCTTAATTTGGACAGTTTGAATACCACTTGCTGTGTAAAAAGACAAGCTATGGAAGAAGCAGATCCAATGTGAAGTTTGCATCCTGTTTTTCTTGGGAACATGTATAATATCTTCAGATCCTGTATATAGCATCACCCCAGACAGGGCCCTTTGCCAGCCTGAAGTCTTTGTGGGGCACCATCTCCTGTTGGTGCCATGTAAGCCAGGCTTAGAAACTGTATTTAGTGATGATAGTGTTTCTGTAGCGTTTTGCATTTGAAAAATCACACTTGAGGTAATATTTTTATTTTTTTTTTCTCTCTTCTCTTCAAGACACCAATGGAAAGGTCCAAAATAGAGAGAGTTGGTTAATTTGGGAAAGGATCCTCAAGTGTTCATTTTCCTTTGCATATGCCCACTGATTTCTTTCTATGAGACAAAGGCAGAAGCACTCCCACTTGGCATTACAGAAGGCGTAGTTCTCTAAGCAAGTCCTTATTCTTGTGATCACAGATTGGAAGTGCAGTATGTTCCTGTCTGCTTGTTTTGGGCCGGAGTCTTCTTTGGGAAGATCTTACTTTGCAAATATCTAATTGCAGCATAATGTAGTTTTTCAGAGTCAGGAAATATGCTTCAATCTGTCTCTTCTTTTTTTGTAATCAGATTCCTGTCCTATAGAAAACAGCTGCTGATACCTGCATATGCTTTGCTTTATGAATAATTCAGATCAAGATTTGATTTAGAGCTTGCAGCACTTAACACTAGTCAACAGAATAATTATGTGATTGGTGCTGAGAGAAACTAGCGTCTATATTAAAAGGAGAGAGGAACCAATGTGAAAAGTTAGATTAGCAAGTTAATTAGTCCTGACTCTGCTGCCATTGACCTTCTGTGACCTTGTGGTAGAGCGTTTGACTGTCACATTGGTGTGTAGGTGTTGAAAGAGGGGTATTGTTTTCAAGAAAAGAGCCTATCATTTCAAAAATCCCCAAAGCCTTGTAAGGTTTATCTTATTCAAGTTTGTTGTGCTTTCAGCTGCGTCAAATATTAGCAGGTGATATTTATAGTGCTAATTGTACAGTGTTACATTTAAAGAATTTAAAACACTGACTTTTTTTGAGGAAATTGGTAGAAATGGCAGCAGGAGAGAGAAAGCTCCAAGTTTCTTCACTTTCTGGAAGTACCAGAGTTGATGAGTTTTTAAACACACCAAAGTTTAATGAAAAATCCAATTCTTACTAAGCTCTGCTATTGGTCTCTGAGGCTGTCGCTGTTTGTAATGGATTATGAGAACAATGTCATTGAACTGAACTCCTCTTTAATATGCCACAATTGAAAGGATGATAAGAACACTTTCACATTCCAGAAAGCTTTTTGATTGTAATAACTTTAATAAGTTTAAATTAAGTTATGGATTTATATTAAAATGTGCAAAATTATGAGGTCCCCACATCACAAAGTAGTGCAAAAATCATTAGAATGACTTTGCTGTGCTGATGGATTGAGCATGAGATGAACACTGGCCTACTGCTAAAAAGGTGAACCCTATTAAAATGATTTTTAATAAGCTTTTAAAATGGTTGCCATTTTGCTATTCACATAATTAAAAGGGAGACAAAGCTACTCAAACTTGTAAGTAAAGAATAATCTTTGCGCCTCACAACACTTTCTCCAGTCTTTTTTCCTTTGCAAACACTTGGAATACAAAGTTAAAACTTGCAGGTACGGCTGTCATAAGTTGTAAGTTAAAGGCCATGCAGGTTCTAATGCATGCTGAGAGGGTAAAACCACTACTTTTCCTATTTCAGAGGTTTTTTTTAACCTGGCTTTCAATCTCTATGAGTTTTGTACATGCCAAGACTATTTCTGTTCTCTAAACTAGTGCTCCTGAATGTGTGTTTAGACCGAGCAACCAACACGATCGGTGTGTTAAGTTACCCATTTTACAACCCTATTACAGTGCCTGGGTCCTTTGCCCTCACATTAAGACGCTGACATATTTATAATTAGGAACTTTTCCAGCAAACCAGCAATGCAGCAAGTTGAACACTTAGTGAAACAAAACTCCTAAGTATATTTGGAAGAACACTGATTACTAGACTAAATAATCCAGAACTAATGGCTAGAATTTTGAAAGGCTAACAAACAAAACCAAGTAATAAATCCAAGCCTTTTGGGATATTTGTAGCAGTGATCTATTTTTTTATTGCAAACCTAGCACAAGTAGGGTTGCTATAATGTAGTGCTTTGCATGTTAGGGGCAATGATTTAGATGCTAGGGGTGAAATGCTGGTAGGAAGTCACAGCATTGATTTGTAAAAAATCTGGACATTTCTATAAAGGCACCCTGAGCTTGCTAGAGCCTGCTAGATACAAGAGTGCTTCCCACCTAGTTTTAACTCGGCACAGATAACATTGTTTGGTAAACAGAGAAAAATCGTATCTGCTGCTAGAAATGGATTTAATGTAAAAGCTTTGAAAATAATTCTCTCCCTGAGTCCTTTCATCTAGCCTTGCTCCCACTCCAGCAGCTTGCGGTGGCTGCCTGCCTTGCAACAAACTTCTGGATCGTATCTTCTGGATCGCTCAAAGTTTTCTTTCCATCACCTCTGGTGCTTGGTGTGGATGTGCCCCTGCCCCTCTCCCAGCTTGCCGTGACCCTCATCCTCTCCCTGTCCCATCTGAATTTGGGAAGTGTCTTTCCACACAGCGATAAGGAGCGCTCTTCCTTTTCTGTGACCACTCTTTTCCACTTTGTTGTCCACATTGCAGCCAACAGGACAGAGCAACTTTCCCCTTACTGCCCAGCCACAGCTCTTTAATCGAGACATATGCTTGTGGGGTGAGCAAACACTACTGCCATCAGTCACTGTTCTCCTCACTATGTGACTTAACTCCTAGCCAGCGTATCTGCCTTAATTTCATTGAAGCAACAGCTTCTTTGTGTCAAGGGCACATCAGCTCTGTGCTATGCTAATACATCAGTATTGCAAACAAGGGCAAATGCAGATATGGGATTTAAAAGAGGGCTAATTTGCTCAGAGGTGGTTGTTAAAGAGCACATAATGCCAAGCCATATGGCTGGAAACCTTCACACAAAATGAATTCCATCATAATGTGCTAGGGTCCGCTTGCTGCCATTTTCCCAAGGATCTTTTTCATGTTCAAAGAATCTGTGATATTCACTGAGCAATTCCTGCGTGCAGATCTGGGAAGATAAGTATACCTGCTGTTCCTAGTGTTTCCTTGTCAGATAAGTATACCCTTATAGCAGAGGGATTTTTTTGCTCTGCCATTAGAGCTATCATGCCAAAACAATGAATAATGGCTGTACAGGAAAGGCATGACAGTCAATTATCTGGCCATATATACCAAGGTGAACGCAATAGGTCTTGCAATGTCTCCAGCGAAATATTTGGGTACCTTTGAGCCTTCAGTAGCCATAAACTGGAATTACTGCAGTAACTTTTCAGCACAGCGCTAAAACTCTAATAGAATGCCATGTTTTACATTTGATTTTCTATCATATTCATCCTTCAGGCTTTACTGGATTGGGACTTTGTTTAAAGGGCCCTACTTTGTGAACCGTTTGTGGCAAATGTTGATATGACATCTGTTGCTCGCTTTAAATTACCTCTTAGTCTGTTGGAATTAATCTTGAAGGCATTTTTGTAATGAAATTATTTTTCATGAACATTAGTACAACCTGTGGGAGGTCTGAATAAAAAAGAAAATCCCCCAGTCCTGCCAAGAGAGTAGTTTATGTGCCAGCTGATTTTATTTTGTTGGTGTTTTTTTTTGTTATCCTGCTTTCTGTGGAATTACTACAGCTGGTTTCCAAGGTACTTAAATAGGTAACAGGTTGTTATAGCATGGAGGAATTCTCCTTGAGAAAAGAGTGAATAATTAGGGCTGCTTTCTGAACATGGAACCACTTCCGTGACCCAAAAGCTGCTGCATTCAAATAACTCAACCTTGTGGTCTTTATAGGAGATTGTGCTGTTCTGTCTTGCAGATGTATTTCCCACTACATCTAAGATGAGTGAATAATTTCTGGAGTTCTCTTATAGTGCGGTCGGTCTATAGCAGAGCAAAGGAGTTTATCCCTGTGCTCCACATGAGATTTGCCTTACAGCTATTTGGGTAACAATGGGTACTTTTTTTAGCACCTGTCTAACCAATGTTTTACGTCCTGTGTTTCATTCAAAAGTTATAAATATGACTTATCAAATCATGCTAAATGATTCTAATAATTCCACCCATATGTGAAGGAAACCCCATCAGGAATGTGAAAACTTTGTGTTAATGTACATCTGTCACAATTTCTCTAGGTAGAAATGGATGCAAGTTGCACAGCAGTTGGTGAATAGTAATGTTTGGGAAGGGGAATTCTTCTTATGTGTAAGGCTTTAAAAGCCATGAAATTTAGAGGGCAGCTCAGTGAAAAGATGCTGGTGGGTTCTGAGATGATATGAAAGTCGTGCAATCTTTGTGCAGATGGCCTTGATCAAAACAAATCCTTATTGATGCAAGGATTGTGGAGGCTTGATGAGGGAAGGATTTCTGAAGGCCTTTTGTGTCCATATGTACTGAAATTCCTGCAGAATGGATTTGAGGTTTACACCTGCTATGGTGTTTGGTAATGCTAGACGGCAGCATTAGCAGGTCATGGTTAGCAGAAAGCATTACATGACTGCAGAATAAACCAGAAAGCGTCACACAAGCACAGAATAAAACAGTCACTAAGCTTGGCAGGGGAGGAAATTGGAAAATACTTCTTTTCTGCTTTTCCTGAGCTTTATACAGACATTTCACTAGACAGGTTTTATAGATGGATTTAAATGCTGATTGTTATTAAAAGGACTTTTCACAGTCCATGGAGATCTTGTTGGGTTTTTTTTATTATACTGTTCATTTAATTCTTCAAAGTGGTCGCAATCAATTTGATCAAGTAAACCTTATGACATTTTGCGTTTCATTCCACAGAAATACCTCAGGAGCTTTTTTTCTGCAATGCTGAAATCTCCATCGTCTCCGCTGCACATTGACAAAGTGGGGCTCACTCTGTCGAAACACACCATCTGTGAGTTCTCCTCCTTCTTCAGGAAAGGCGTTTTTGACTACAGCAGCCATGGGACCAGCTAACTTTTGGGCCAGGACCCTTCTGCCAGAGGAGCGCAGTCAGAGTGGTGCCTTCGCTTCTGTGGTGCAAGAGGAATAGAGAGAAGAAAGCAGGTATCTGCCTCCGTACCTGGGGAGTTGCATCCAAACAACTCCAGTTACAGACTGCGAGCCTGTCCCCTGTACCAGCTCTCATATTAGTGCCTGCATTTTCCCGGCATGGGGTATACAAACATTTTTTTGTAAGTTGCTCTGTTAATACTGTACAAAGATTCTGAGTCTCATGCTGCGTTTGGATCCACTCCTTAGCCCGGAGCGCTTCCTTCCCGATTGCTCAGAGGATTTATTCTGGTGGTGTGAGAGCAACTCATTTGCCATGGCGGTGTGTTGTGTGGACAGAGGGTTTCTGAGCAGCCTTTCAGTTTCTGGCCAAGCTGTTCCTGAAAGAACATTTTCTCTTCTGTTTCCTTAAGCATACTGCGGCATTTAAGGTCATGCTCATACGCCACTGTTGTTTCTTTTTTTTTCCCCTCCCAGACACACTTTTAAACTATTTGACTGTATAATTGTATAGTTTGCCAAAGAAGAGTTAAAGAGCCTGGGTAACTTGAATGTTTACAAAGATATATGCAAAATGATTATTAAAGCCTAATATAACAACACTGGTGACATTTTTATTTCATGACCTAAATTATAGTACCACTACTGTTTTACATTTAATATGATGTGTAAAGATAATTGGGTTCCATTACTAAGCCTAGCCAATTACAACAAGCATTTCTAATTGAAGGAGTAAAAAAAAAAGAAAGGAAAATTTATCACTATGGTTCATTTAAGTTTTGAGATTATTTTTATTTTGATTCATTTCAGTGAAAACAAAAGTTAGGGTAAAATTTCTAAACCACCAAAGCCCTATTATCAGCAGGTTAGACTTTAATGTCTTTGGATGTGTCTAACTGTATCTGACTTAGGCATCTTAACGCCTTCAATTGGAAGCCAGGTTTTTAAGCTAAACATTGCAAACAAACTGGTCGATTCCCAAACTGGTTTTGCACTGTGTTTCAGCCATTCCCAGTCTCCCTCGTGCATTTCTGCGCTGGAGTGCTGCATTCCCCTGCACTTCATCACTGACAGGGACCTGCCCCTGCGATCTTTACCATGCCCTGTGCTTGTGTTGTGCCTCTCCAATCTCTCCCAGGGCCTCCCTGTGCACATATCGTCCCCCTGACCAAGAGGTGATGTCTTCCCTTTGTTCCTCACCCTGTTGTTGGGCGATGTTCCTGATTCCCCAGTTAGAAAGTGGAGGTTGGGTGCTTGCTGGGTTCCTACAGTGAGCTGAGAAACTGGAGTTTGATGTTGCTGCACGTGTTGATGGAAGATTGGTGACAAGTGTGATGGGGAGCGGCTGAGGGATCTGGGGCTGTTCGGCCTGAAGAAGAGGAGGCTGAGGGGAGACCTTATCACTGTCTGCAACTACCTGAAAGGAGGTTATAACACAGAGGGGGTTAGTCTCTTCTCCCAAGTAGCAAGTGATAGGATGAGAAGAAATGGCCTCAAGTTGCACCAGGGGAGGTTTAGATTGGATATTAGGAAACATTTATTCACGGAAAGTGTTGTAAAGTACTGGAACAGGCTGCCCAGGGAAGTGGTGGAGTCACCATCCCTGGAGGTGTTTAAAAGATGTGTAGATGAGGTTCTTAGGGACATGGTTTAGTGCCGGAGTGAGGTTATGGTTGGACTCAATGATCTTGAGGGTCTTTTCCAACAAAAACGATTCTGTGATTCTTCACTTGGCTGTATTGACCCTCGTGACCCAACAGGAATGCTTCAGAGGCAGAAACTGGGCATGGTATTGCTGGTTCTCATAGTGGCCTGGGAACTTTGACCCTAAATCTCACTTCAAAACCAGAAAGTCTTTTCTGTGTCTCCTTCTCCCTTGGCCTGCTCCCACTCCTGCCTCGTTGCAATGTAATATGATAAAGAATTAATGCTTAAGAATTTCAAATAATGAATTTTACATAACTGTAGAGTATTATTTCCTGTGTGCAACTTCTACAAAAAGACTTGGCAGGCCAAGAAATGGCAAGCTTCTTTGTGTGTTGCACAAACCCAGTTTCTGCAGATGTCCTACCTGAAGAAAAATCTAGTAGTGGCAAGTGCTTTTCCATGGTGAGCAGCGCAGAGCCTGATGAGCACAGCCCATCGTGCCACGTGGCAAATGCTGATCTGCGAGAAGGGTTGAGCGCACAGGACTCCCAGAGGTAAGTCCCACGCTTTGTGTCACATTGGATTTGGAGAACCTGTTTAAGAAAAACACAACTAGACAGAGAGTTAAGTCAAGTGAAGAATATTAATATTCATATTTTTCACATTAATTTAAAAGACGACTTGTACTCGGTTCCTGTCTATGATACAAATTAATTCAGGGAGGACCAGATGCTCTAGTGATATAAACCTGCCAATAAAGTGGCTAATTTATGTTGGCTAGTTTATCTGGCCTGAAGCGTTAAATGTGTATGTAGCAAATAACAAAGTAAAGGCTGATTAATCTCTCTGTTTAAGATGTCATCAAGTTAAAAGCTACAGGAACACAAGTGTAAGCATGCAATTAGGACCGCAGCCCCAGGCTACCAGCTTTTGCCACCTTCTTATATATCCTTCAGTGGTACCCACAGTTTAGTCAATGACTGCAAGCTTAGGCTGGACTATGAGGCATCTTTTAACAATTTCATCACTAAAGATATGATGGATTTTATAACCTACGGTCTTTAAATCCAGACTTTATAAGAAGTTTTCAGCAGAAGCTGAGATGCGTGTCGAAAAGCTGAGATGCATGTTGAAATTAGTAGTTATTTTCAAGATGTTCAAAGTGCATTTCTGTAAAGGTATCTTCAGGCTCTAAAATTCTCTATGAATTTTATTTTCAAAATATTAACACTTTCAAAGATACTGTTAAAGTAATCTCCAAGTCTCATACAGTTGTTATTTTTGGTTTTGTTTTACTGTTTGTTTGGTTTTGGGGTTTTTTAGGTGCCTCTTTAATTGGCCTGTGGGCTTCACATCAGCAAAGTCCTTAAGTGAAACCTTAACTTCTGTATCAGGACTTGTTACATTTTAAGAAATGCATGTATTTAAGTGCTTTACTGAACTGGGGTCATCATTCCTACCAGTGTAACTGAAGTTGGGCCTCCATTTAAGTCACCAAACCGTTTGGCTCATATCCTTGCTGACTCTGCTGCAATTTGTCATCGATAGTAGTGCACAAAAAAGGCTAAAAAGCCCACTGGAGATGATACTGGGCTATTTTCTGCGTGATGACTTGATCAAGATGCAAAATAACTTTGGGCAAAGCCTTCTGGCTGGTCTTGACCCTCCACTCCTTTAACTGGAAGTGCCCTTCCTCTGAATATGCTGAATGTGGAAAGAGGTAGAGCAGTTGCAGATAAAATGAGGAACTGAAAGAGATATAGGTAGATAGATACATTTATAGATAGATAAATAGATATATAAAGCCATCAGGCACTGAATATGTTGCTCCAGACAATCAGACCCAATCTGTCCAGTTTAATCAGTGGTTCTTTAAAAGATACTGCAGAATTTCCTATTTACTGTCCATGCGACCTATCCTGTAGATCAGAATAACAAACGCATTTGTACTAGACTGTGATAAAGCTGGAAACTTTACATGCTGCCGCCTTGCTGCTTTATCTCAGAATTGGAAGAAATTAATTACTTTTCACTTAGCAAGATTCTCATGTCCACCCCTGGACTTGTTTTCTCTGTGTTTCATTCAATCCTGGGAAAAAAAAATAGATTTGATAGGCTAAAGAGCAAAAAATTGTTGGCTCTCAACCTCTCACCATGGGAAACAGAGGATGTTCTTTTGCGGGCAAGTCTTCATGAGCAATTAAGTTCTATGGAGTTGCTTAGGCCTCGAGATCCAGTTCAGGGGTTGAAGTCTGGTTATATTTTCTTGGGGACCTATGAAGTGAATTTTTGATATTTTTTTTTTTTTAAATTGTTGTCTTATTATTTCAAGAGAGTGTTTTGTTACAATTGGTTGCAGAGCAGAATGCTATTGTGGATGCACTTTTCTCAAAAGAATGACAACAAAGTCAATCAAAAAAGAAACTCAAAACTAAAACAAGTAGGGAAAGAGAGCTGTGACCTGAAAACATGGGGTTGGGTTTGGTTTGGTTTGGTTTTTGTGGGAAATCTGTAAAATTCAATTACACCATCCTGTCTACTTCAGTTAAATCAGTAAAAGATCTTGTCCAACTGGACAAGAATACCACATCACAAAAGATATTGTTCTTTTGTCTTCTTGAGATTGAGTTTTAAAACAGTTTTAAAAGGAGTGGGTGTGTGGGGAAGTCTTATTAAGGGATCACATTGATGTTTGATAAAATGGAGACAAGATTTTGGACTAGAGGCTTTAGTCTTGTGTCTCAGCAAAAAAATGCTAGCGGCAGCACGGGGAGCCCTGTTTCTGGTCTATTCTTTATCATTGTGTTTTCTTTATAAACACTGACATTTTTCTCCAGTGTCATGATGACAGCTGAAGTGTCAGCTCCCCGTAGCACAGCTTGTGCATTCACACAGAGTTTTGGCAGCGTTTTTGTTGTTGTTTTTAAGAAATCAGTCTTTGAAAAAGTCTGTAGACTTTTCTTCATAGATCTGTTTCTTTTTCTAAGTCCTTCTTGGTTTCTTTTGATAGCTTCTTTTATCTTATAGCAGTTTTGTTCGAATGGCTTTTTCTCATTCTTCATAAGTTTTCAATTCTTTCCTTTCTGTTTTCTTGTTTTACAGACAATTTAGAAGAATGTGCTGGGAAGAATTGAAGAAGAAGAAAGCCCTTTATTATCCGAAAAGAGGTAGTTATCTCATCCTCTTCTGATGTAGCAAAGTGGAACATGAGTTTTTGATCTTTTTACATATTTTGAACTTCTAAGCCTTCAAAGGTCTCGCATGCTACAGCTTTTTGGGGCATCTTACTTTTTCATGATCATCCCTATATTCTTTTCCATTCTAATTAGCATTTGACACGAGCCTTTCTTCAAACAATGTGTTTGAGGAGAGAGAGCCTTCTGCTTAATGATACCTCCTTGTTTAGGTCAGGAGGTCTTTGTGGGACTCTGACTTTTGTCAGCATCCTTGCCCAACAGTGTATTTTCTCCACATTAACCTATTTTAATGTCACCTTGAGACAGGGTTAGTACTTATTCTGTAGTAATCTGTTTTTCTGCTTCCTTAAGATATGGATGAGGTCACCGATGGAAACCAGGTTTTAGTCACCTTCTGGAAAAATCAGTGTTCTTGGTTTTTGGTATTGTGAATTACGTCAGAAATCAGGATCTCAAAAATGGGGGAGGGAAAAAAGATATTATTATGTGACCTGGGAAATCTCAGCATGTTTTCAGGACTTCCGTGTCACGCTTGTCTTTTATTCCCAAAGACTGATAGCTAGGAGATGCGTGGGTTGGAAATTATTCCTTTTCATGGTGCAAATGAGCATACTAATAACGAGAGCTTCAAGAATTGTTCTATGGGAGCAGAAATTATCTGTGTATCAAAGCACCTGTTGTTGTCACTGATTTCAACATAAGACAAGGTAATGTACTGCTACTGAAAAAACAAGCCATGACACATTTCTGTCTATAACCACCTCTAATTCTTGTCTTTTTGGTGCCTGAGTAACAGGGGAAGAGTGCTGGACAACACAGGGACAATACAACCCTATGACAGGGTATCTTAAGACCATGTGAGCAATTAGATGCATATCTCAGTTTGTCCTGTACTCACATCTGTCCAGTTTTGAGCTTGGGAGTGTTCATTAGTGCAGCATGGTTAAAAGAAATTGCCAGTTCTGGAAAGCAAGTGCTTCCAGGAGGTACAGCGGACACCCCCTGTGCTTCGACACAAAAAGGTTGCTCAACAGCCTGTGAAATCAGACGCTTGGACAAGCTTCCAAGCTGCTTGAGCGTATTGATTCTGGCACCAGCTTTCATAAGCAGGTGCTCAGGTTTATGTGTCCAGATGAAGTTACCTCTTAACATCTTAATTATATGCCAGACTTCGGCTTTAGCCGTTGTGTCAGTAGCACTAAGTGTCATTAGGAAAAGCAATGGAGAATGGAAGCAAGCCAAAAAAATGGCAGGAAAATTATTAAAAGAAGTGCCTGTTCTAAAAACACATATATCACGAATCTGTCGTAACAATAATATTTGCGCAGCATTATACACTGAATGGAATCGGTATTGCTCAAATGAGGGAAGCTCACCAGCAGGTGAGAGCATCCTTCAGCACAGCACATCTGATGTGCAAGAGGATTTCACTTCCCTGGTGGAGTAAGGTTTGCAGTGAAAAGTGCCGAGGGTTTCCCAGTCCTAACTGGGACTCTGTTCAATTGTGTTGGCAATGTGTATTTCATTTTGTGTGAACTGAATCGTGGCATTTTGAAGTTGTACTGAGTAGTCTGGCCTTTACCTGCAAGCTGAGGTTTTACAGGGCAAGTGTGCCTGCTTTATTAACGCCCATCTGGTATCCTGCACATTACACAACAAAAAGCAGGGAATAATATTCACTATACTGTTACGAAGGCTGTTGTAATACCTTTCTAGAAAGAGTTTTATGAAGCTGGTAAGTGAGACTGCCTAGATGATATCCTTGAAAATCAGTGAGGACAGGACCTTCTTGGGTTGAGTGATTTATTATTTAGATAGGAGAGATGGGGCTGTGGTTATTGAGGCTTCCCAGAGCGCAGTGCTGAAAATTTAGTGTTCAGTGTCTCTCTCCTTGGAGATATGCTGAACTTAAGACAACTAATTTGTTCTGTGAGCCTGTCATTTGTTTTCACTTTAGCCAATATTCACTGTTCAGGTGGAAACTTTCATTCTGTGGTACATACCCATTCAAAATGCAGGAAAGTAGTGGTGGCAGAAGGGGACCAAGAAGGGTACTGGTGCCACTTGGGTACCTGAAGAGCTACGTCTAACACCCCTTCCGCAGGTTAATCTGCCTGACAAAGCTAATTACTTCCTACGACTTCCCACAAATCATGCAAAGCAGCTACTCTGTGATGTCTCTGTGGGTTTCCAATGATGTTCACTTCCTCTGGTTCTTCTGCTCAGGCCATTTCTAATGTGAATCATGTTTAAATTTGAGTTGTTTCAGAGATTAAATGCACATGCTGTGTTGATCCCTTTTCATTCCCTGGGTGTACTTTGTTAACTGTCCCCTTACATATTGCCAGGGATGTGGGTGGTTAAAAAAAAAAAGCAAGCTGGAGTACCCATTTGTTTTTGTATTTCCTCTCAGTTCCTCCAGCTTTATGATGTTCAAAAACCCCTGTTTTCACCATCGCATAGAAATGCACCTTCAAGAACAATTTTATACTCTGGTTGGTCTCCAGGTAATCTAAATTTTTCATTCCCCTATTACTAAACCCAAGCTTGTAACTGAAAACAACTCTCATCCCGTTTCAAATTAACCCCTTGGTGTGAAATGTCAAGGATTTTCCAACTCTATCAAATGGAGTTACCGAAGCTGGAAACCTATTGACACCAAGGGGTTAACCCATTAGCCACTATTTAATGTCCTCAGCTTTCATCTACAGAATCACAGCTAGCGCTGTGACTTACTAACCCCACCACAAAAATGTCCAAGGATGTGTGTTATTAGGTATTTTATTTGGGGATAGACTTGGGAGAAAACCAAGCTACTGCAGAGCTGTAAAGGAAAGCGAATAAAGGGCCTGAGAGTGAAAACCAGCAGTAATTAAAGAGAGATGCGTCCCGTGTTAATGGGCCTCAGGGCAAAACCAACTGTTTCCTCCACGTTTCTGCTCTCAGTGCAGCTATGGTGGGATGGTGTGTGTGGTACCTGTGGCACCACAGGGGCTGGAGCAGACTGGGCAGACTGGTCTGGAGTGGCTGCCTGTGGGAGGGCTGTTGGGTTTGGTCAAGCTGTCCCACAGATCTCCCAGCTCTGGGCACGTTTTCCCCAAACCGCCAGTCCAACTGTGTGATATGGGATGAGCGTGGGCAAGGGCACGTGGACACTTCGGAAGGCCACGCCAGGACACAGGAGTGGAGGTGGTCTCCAAGGCATCCCCTGCTCCCAGCGATGGAGCTGTTGACAGATGGCTTGCGTGTTTGAGAAATCAAAGCCAGGATTTCCGCAGACGCACGGCATACCCCAGAGAGCCCCTCCTTGCCAGCTATTAGCTCAGGTAACACAAATAGGCCAGGGAGCAAAAAAAAAATGAGCTTTTCCATCCGATTCCATCACCAAATGCTTCTTCCCCACAGTGCATGGGATGGGAGCAAGAGCTGTGGCCAGACGGCGAGAAGGACCCCAAGGGTGCGGGTATCCCCAGGATGAGCGCTGCCCGCCCCTGCTCCCAGCTCTGCACAGCAATTTGGCTTGTTTCCCCACACCGCTTAGGTACGGACTGGGAGTGCAGCATCGGTTTTTGGCCACACAAATCACGCATTAGTTTACAAAGTAAAATGCGAATGCGATGTAACACAAGGAGATGGGCAGGGAATGAGGCGGTGAGTTTGGATTTGCGGAGGATGCTAAATCTTCAGGGATTCATGTTTTTGGAGGAACAGGCTGAAACACTGATTAAGTGTAATTCCTGGGTCCATCAGGCTGGAGACTGGCGGTCTCACCTTATGTTATTCAAAGTCTTCCTCTTAGTGTCACCTCATTTTTTTCCTACAGAAATGCCTTTACAAGATTTGCAGCAATTTTCCTGACAGATCTGATAGTCCATCTCTACTGTGGAAGCTTTGGAAGGTATCTGCTCAAGGAGAGCGTGTTCCCGTTATCACCAATTCTGTGAAAGTACTGAATTAGGATATTAGTTATTAACTTCGACTACACAAATTATCATTTATATCATTACAAATCTGTCTCTACTGAGCAACCATTTTTATGGTGATGATCCTAGTATTTGCATAAAAATTGCAGTACACAAGGTAAATTACGTATTCCAACCTGCAATTTTTGCCAAGGATTTACACATGCAGAATAAATTATTTTCTCCTTCTTAAGCAACAGTAATCATAAGTAATGTGCAGAAACATTCATAACCATGGTCTCACATAAAAGCTACATTTTTTCCCTCTGTAACCTGCTGTAATTACAGTGTACATCAATTCCACCATAGGTAGATACACCAGGTTTTTTTTTCCCCTCTTTCTCATACAATTTTAATGACTATCCCTGCTTAGAATACAACATTTTAAATTAAAAAATTAAAAATTTAGAAGTAGATTGTTTCCCTGACAACAGCAACAGCAATATTTAATTCCCCCCTGTGTCATTTGTAAATAAATACATACAGTTGCTGATACTAGTGAGATAATGTGCCTGAGGCTAATTGTGCCATTACAAATATTTTGAGCCTGAGCTTGATAATGCAGGTCGTGATACTTAAATATGTATGAACTGAACTAATTTAACTTTCTTGCTGCTTACCAGCATATTGATAAAACCCTTCGTAACGAGGCTACATGGACATCACAAAGCAGCAGAGTTTTGCTGGGTTGGGTATTATGGGGCTTGGGTTTTTTGGGCTCCTGGTGGCAGCCCAACGGAAGAGGCTCATGTGGGACCATGGCGGGTGTGGAGCAGATCCTGCCAGCTTCCTTCAGCCCCATGGATGTCATCTCCTGGGGTGGCCTGGGGTGGGTTGTACTTGTGAGACACCCCAGACCTTTCAGCACATGTGGTATGTAAGAGAGCTTGGCCTTATTAAGTCCTGCATAAAGAGGGCAGGTTTGGCTCTTTCATTTATTAACTAGTCACAAGAGGAGCTGCATGTGGATGGGTTTTGCTCAGACTCATGAGTGAGAACACCCCACATTTGTGTTTGGAGTCTGGGGCTCTGCAGAGCAGGCCCGCAGTCGTGTCCTGTGCAGCTCCTGATGGTGAGGCTGGGTGAGATGCGGCCAGAGGCAGAGTCCCCACAGGGTGTCTGACAGAGGCCACTGCAAGTTAGTGACTCACTAGAACAGGAAAAGATGAGAAAATGCCAAGACATGTGGTCTAATCCCCATGTCTTGCTGTCCTGGTTTTGTTAAATACAAGTTTCTCTTTTAGTGAATTTGCCTGTCAGCTAAAGCTGCCTTATTAGCTGCATTTTTCAGACAACCCTTCTGTTGTAGGACTGCTGATGGCTGGTGATGAACAGGTGCCAATTGCTACCATGACAGTGCATTGCCAGCAATATCACACCAGTTGAGACTCTTTGATTTCTATCCAGAAGTTGATTTGTCAGCTGGAAAGCCAGGGAGTGATCAGTAAGACTCGCTCACCTTTTAACAGCCCAATTTGGTCAGTGCCTAAGTCTAGTGATGAGTGGAGACTAACTGTAGGCTACCGTGGCCTGAATGAAGTTATGCCAGCACTGAGTGCTGCTGTGCCTGACATGCTAGAACTGCAATTTGAACTGGAGTCAAAGGCAGCCAAGTGGTATGCTAAAACTGACATTGCTAATGCATTTTTCTCTCTTCCTGTAGCAGCAGAGTGCAGGCTGCAGTTTGCTTTCACCAGGAGGGGCATCCAGTACATGTGGAATCGCTTGCCCCAGGGGTGGAAACACAGTCCTACCATCTGCCATGGACTGATCCAGACCACGCTGGAACAAGGTGAAGCTCCAGAACACGTGCAATATATTGATGACATCATTGTATGGGGTAACACAGCGAAAGAAGTCTTCAAGAAAGGTGACAGAATAATTCAGATTCTTTTGGATGCTGGTTTTGCCATAAAACGAAGCAAGGTCAAGGGACCTGCATGAGAGATTCAGTTTTTAGGAATAAAATGACAAGATGGTCGTTGTCAGATCCCGATGGATGTGATGAACAAAACTGCAGCTATGTCTCCATTTACTAATAAAAAGGAGACACAGACTTTCTTGGACATTGTAGATTTTTGGAGAGTGCATATTCCTGACTACAGCCAGATTGTGAGCCCTCTCTATTGAGTGACTCGTAAAAAGAACCAATTTGAGTGGGGCCCAGAACAATGACAAACCTTTGAACAAATTAAGCGTGAGGTAACTCATGTAGTGGCCCTTGGACCAGTTCAGACTGGACTAGGTGTTAAAAATGTGCTGCACACCACAGCTGGAGATAATGGACCTACCTGGAGCCTCTGGCAGAAAGCACCAGGAGAAACCCGAGGTTGACCCATAGATTTTTGGAGTTGAGGATACAAAGGATCTGAGGCCAACCATACTCCAACTGAAAAAGAGATACTAGCAGCTTATGAAGGAGTCCAAGCTGCTTCAGAAGTGATTGGTACTGAAGCATAGCTTCTCCTAGCACCTTGACTGCCCGTTCAAAGGGACAGTTCCCTTTACGCATCATGCAACTGATGTTACGTTGGGTAAATGGGTTGCATTAATCACACAATGAACTCGGATTGGAAGTCCCAATCACCCAGGTTTCTTAGAAGTGATTACAGACTGGCCAGAAAGCAAAGACTTTGGGATGTCTCCAGATGAGGAGGAAGTAACACGTGCTGAAGAAGCACCACCGTATAATACTCTTTCAGAGACTGATAAGCAGTATGCACTGTTCACAGATGGATCCTGCCGTCTTGTAGGTAAACATCGAAGGTGGAAAGCTGCTGTGTGGAGTCCCACACGACAAGTTACAGAAGCCACTGAAGGACAAGGTGAATCTAGTCAATTTGCAGAAGTGAAAGCCGTCCAGCCAGTTTTGGACATTGCTGAACGAGAAAAGTGGCCAGTACTTTATCTCTATACTGACTCATGGATGGTAGCAAATGCCTTGTGGGGATGGCTACAGGAATGGAACAAAAGCATCTGGCAGCACAGAGGTAAACCCATTTGGGCTGCCACACTGTGGCAAGACATTGCTGCTCGGATAGAGAGTCTGCCTGTGAAAGTTTGTCATGTAGATGCTCATGTGCCTTAAAGTCGAGCCACTGAGGAACATCTGAACAACCAACAAGCAGATCAAGCTGCTAAGATCAAAGCAGCTGAGGTGGACTTGGACTGGCAACATAAAGGTGAACTTTTCTTAGCTCGGTGGGTCCATGATGCTTCAGGGCATGAAGGTAGAGATGCAACATATAAATGGGCTCACGATCGAGGGGTGGACTTAACTATGGACACTATTTCACAGGTTATTGGTGAATGTGAAACTTCCGCCAAAATAAAACAAGCTAAATGGTTAAAACCTGTGTGATATGGGTTGTGATGGTTCAAGTATAAGTACGGACAGGCTTGTCAAATTGATTATATTATATTTCCACAAACATGTCAAGGTAAGCGTTATGTACTTACAATGGTGGAAGCAACCACCAGATGGTTGGAAACATACGCCGTACCTGATGCTACAGCCCGGAATACTATCTTGGGCCTTGAAAAGCAAGTCCTTTGGCAACACGGTACGCCAGAAAGAATTGAATCAGACAATGGTACTCATTTCAAAAACAGTCTTATAGACAATTGGGCCAAAGAACATGGTATTGAGTGGGTATATCACATTCCATATCATGCACCAGCCTCTGGAAAAATTGAAAGGTACAATGGTTTGTTAAAAACTACATTAAAGGCACGGGGTGGTGGAACCTTTAAAAACTGGGATTCACATTTAGCAAAAGCCACTTGGTTGGTCAACACTAGGGGATCAACCAATCAAGATGGGCCTGCCCAATAAGAAATTCTTATGTACTGTAGAAGGAGATAAAGTCCCTGTAGTACACATGAAAAACATGTTAGGAAAGGCAGTCTAGGTTACTCCTGCCTCAGGCAAAGGCAAGTCCATTCGTGGGATTGGTTTTGCTCAAGGACCTGGCAGCACCTGGTGGGATGGAGAAGTTCGGTGTGTACCTCAAGATGATTTGATTTTAGGTGAAAATATTCAATACTGAACTGCATGATGTTAATTGCCATACTAACAGTGTTTAATAAGTGTTTTTCAGATCAAGACAGTGGTGATGAAACCAGAGCTAGCTTCTTTGAGTGGCACCTGACAACTTCTTCGAAGTTTATGTCTTTAACCCACAAACAGTTGTCATGAGATGTACTAGATGTACCATTTTTCCTGCCCTGGGAGACTGTTGTGATAAAACAACTTAATGAACTTTTCAAAGGATGGTCCATAGACTAGGAGAATGATAAATTACACCTGTGTATATATGTGTGTGTGTATATATATAGTAGTAGTGATTAATTAGATTGTATTGCTAAGGTCTAAGTATGCCGTGAATGGCATGTTATAAGGAGTGGAATGTCCTGGTTTTGTTAAAAACAAGTTTTTCTTTTAGTGAATTTGTCTGTCAGCTAAAGCCTTCATATTAGCTGCATTTTCCTGAAGAGCTAGATAAGTGTTTTGATAAACATAGCAATGGAATGTGAGGTCACTGGTAAGGATGGATGTACATCCCGCGAGAGGGGCAACGAGAAACAGGTGACCAAAAACTGACCAGGTGAGTATAACATCCCATTCACGTGATACTTCATATAAAAGTGGGAGATCACGAGGATCTCTGCCCTTTTCCTTATGGCTGACATTAGGAGAGGACCTTACGAGCTGTCCCTGTGAACTGAGGACTAATGATCGACTGAATCCAGTTCCAGTTGGCTGCAGAGTCCAGTCTAGGACTTCAGGTGCCGGCCCTTCATCTGGTGGAGCAGTTGCCGGGACTTTCAAGATTGGTTTTGTATATTTTGTAGTATTTTCTCTATTTTTATTAGTAGCATTAGTAAAACATTTTTAATTTTTCCAACTCTCTTCTCTCGGTCCTTCTTTCCCTCCCAATCGCTTGTCCTTAGTGGGAAGGGGGAAGAGGGGGAGGAGAGTGGGCTAACAATACATCTGCCACGGTTTGTTGTCACCACGCAATCAAACCTTGACACTTGCCCTGTGTCTATATGAGAAATTATCTAAGTTTACAAGCTCCCTGCTTGCAAGATATTCTGCCTCATGTGAGCTCAGCCGTTTATTTTATCCTACCAAGCATCAAGTTCAGTTCTAGTGGAAAAAATCCTTTTGAACCCTTCAGTGAGCATTGCTCTTAGGCTCAGGACTTCTGGTTTAGCCCGTCAAGAGCTTTGGCCAGGTTCTGTGGTGCTGTGCTGTGCCTCTCAAAGCAGAGCAAAGCTTCTGAGGGAAGCAGATTCCTCATCTCTGGGTTCAGCCTCGCCGGGAAGGGGAAGATCAATCTCCTGCTGGGCTTTGGCTCAGCACATGCCTTTGGGCTGGTGGCAAATGAACTCTTGCAACATCACTGCAGTGTTGGGTTTGCCTACAGATAGAGAAATGCTTAAGGTACAAGTTCTCTTAGATTTCTTATCTCCACTTGTCATGTTCTTGTGTAGCTAATTAAGCAGGTGCTGAGCCAAGTGAAAATTTACCGATGGTACAGGTAGCACTAATCCCAACTCCAGCATTAGGAAACCTCTGAGACCAAATTGTGGTTGCCTCCCAGTTGGTGTGGCACCAGCTCATCCTCTCTATGGTTTGTGTGTGTCAGCTGAAGGCTGCAACCAGCACAACCCACGTGAAGTTGCTTGGACCCTGTGGTAGCTGGATAAGTTTATCGTTCTCATTGCATCAGCAAAATCTTCAACAGGACTGTTGAGGCTGGAGCAGATCCTCAACTCACGCCTGCTGCTGGGGCTCAATCAAAGTTTCTATCACTCTCTACATGTTTAAAGACTTGTAGATGAGGTCCTTAGGGACGTGGTTTAGTGCCAGAGTTAGGTTTTGGTTGGACTCAATGATCTTGAGGGTCTCTTCCAACCTAAATGATTCTATGATTCTAAAGTCAGTGGTGCTATGTTGTTTTATAGAGTCTGAGGCATTCACTATGTGCTGTGGGGAAATGTAATCCTGAAAGTGGTGTATTTCAGGGGATGCAATTTCAGCAGAGCAGAGCATTGCTCTTGTAGGGCTCTTCGCTGGGAAATGGGCTGCCACAAGTCACCTAATAAACCTCGAGGCAACGTACCATGATGTACCGTGATGGAGGGGAGGAAAAGCAGATATAAAGAGAGAAGAAGTAATGAGAAAGAAAAGGCTTGAAAACCTGGCTGTCATGGTTCGAGTCACACTAAAAGGATTATTTGGTTGTGAATAACGGGTCAGCAATTGTGTATCTGACTGGAAGAACCATGTGCTGTCCGATACAACAAGCTCTACTTAAAGCTTGTTAGATTTAATGTGTTGAAATGATGTTACACACAGTCAGCCTTGGTCCACACTAGTAATTAATGTGAGTACAATTAATTTGAGTGGAGATGACACCTTTTGTCAGCAACAGGTGGTGCAAAGGTAAAGCTGAGCAAGCAGTTGAAAGGGAAATCATTAGCAACTTTCCTCTACGATCACAAAGTTTGTCTTCACACCTTGTTACTTCCCTAGATGGATGAGCTAAACGCAGAGAATAACAAAACAAGAGAAAGCCTTTCATGAGCTTCTAAAGCCATTCTCACTGGTTGAAAGGAAAGCTTTCCTTTGTATACAGTGATATTTCTTAAATGAGATGCTTTGATGGTCCTTGAGGCATTTAGCTCATCTCACAACAAATGTGGAAATTAAAGGAAGTATGCAGTTTGTAAGACAGTCCTATTGTTTGAACAAAGATTGACTGCAAGTGCTTTTGCTCAGATTCAGCACACTTAGGCATGTTTATACCTATTACTACTTTGCTGGAGTCTCTGTCAGAAATTGGCCCCCATTTGGGTATTGCACAGGACGCTTTCCATGGCCCAGCCAACCAGCGCTGCCTGGGACTGGCTGGGGACCTCTGCAGAAATGTTGGTTAGCAATAAAAGTTCTGCAAACAAGCATTATGCTGTCTCCTTATACCTCCCCTGCTGCTGCTCATAGTTGCACAGTAATGTCCAGAGCTAAAAAATGGATGCTGTGGGCTTCTGCAACTCCTCCGCTGCTTTAAGTTCAGTGTGGTGTTTTTCTGGACACCCTCTCCTGTGGAAGTTGGGATATCAAATTGAAAATAGAGGATTTGGCCACCGGTATCCTTTCTCAAGGGATGCTTTTCGGATTGGAGTGTCTGTAGCTTGCATCTAATTCCTCTTGGACTAAACAGCTTTGCTTTCGGTTCCTGTCTGTGCTTTTGTCTCAGGTGGCATTTCTGCAGGTGACTTGCAAATCTCTTAGCTGGTGAGTGTCATCCGCACATCTCAGAGGGGCTCAAGAGGCATTATTTACCATTTCTGTCCTTGGTTCTTTTTTTAACTGCAGTCCCCTTGATTTTAAAACAGAAAAGCCCATATGTCTGAGCAGTCTGTCTTTTCTCCAGTGTAATTATCTATTCAGGGTGCTGCATAGATTGCCCCATCAGGGGCTGTTTAACTCAGGGAGGTTTTCCCAAGTGGAAGTCCCTCCTCTGATTGCCCTGAGAGGAATGAGCTATGGATTTGCTCTATGGAAGGAGAGGCGCTGAAGCCTTCCCAGCACTGCCGTCACACAGGCACAGAGCTGGAAGAAGGACACAGCAGCAATTACTGTGCTGGTGACAGCCTTGCAAGGGAGATGAGAATTAACAGAGCAGTTAAATCAGGGACCAGAGCATGTGCCTGTTTGCTGCTCTGCAGCATTGCCTGGAAAAGCATGTCTTGGTGTTAAGGGACAGGAGAAGGGCTTGGGCTAAACCTTTCTTCCATTAGGCAAGTACTTAGGTATGAGATGTCATACTTCCCCCAGAGCACCCACAAGGCTGAACTGAGTCTTTAGTTGCCTTTTTCCTACCCAAACACATTGTGTCTTCTAACCTAGGGCTACATATCTGATGTGTGTCATCCATCTGGCATTGAGTATTTTGGCTGCGAGCTGACATGGGCTTTTTTGAACACTGTCGGCAGTCAGGTGCTGTGCTGCACTCCTTTGCAGGGAGATGCTGCCTCCCATTTGAAATAGTCTTACGAAGCCAGCATGCTCCAGAGATGAAGGGTGCTGTGGGCACACCCATGCATTTTACTTGGCTTAACTCCTTTGTTCTTTTAATCATTCATTATCCAGTTGGGAACAACTTCAAAGCGCTGTTGCTCAGCAAGACACTTTCACCCGTATCACTCAAATATGCCCAAAGCCAGTTTCCTGAAGGACTCAACTTTTTTTTTCTTTTGCTTTTAAAATGTATAGTATTTCAAAGTTGCTGTATGATGAGACCAGGTTCACTAGCAGTCGAATCTATCACGATCCAAATGTGTTTGTGGGCGTATTTTTCCTAAGCCTGGGTGCAGGCATAAGGAGCTCAGCTGCAGAAGGCCTCCAGGTGCTCCACTGCTCCACATAAAAGAATAATAATGGATGTTTTTATTAATTAAAGTGCAGACCATCACTTATGCAGTCCTAATCCTGGAGTAATTAAATGGCTGGAGAGAAGGATGATTTCATATCAACACTGGCTATGCTTAAACAGTTCTTTTCCTGTATGTTTGAGTGTGTCTTTAAGAACGAATTTGCTTTGTTCTGTCTTGTAAATAATTTATTATGCTCTTGCTAAAAAGCTGCTTTCTGGGGAGGTAAAAAAAAAAGTATAAATAATCACTGTATTTGGTTATCATGGTATACCACACAAACCGAAGGTTGACTGCTAAGCATTTCAAAGGGAATGGTGTGAGATTTGCAGAAGAGCATTTCTGGAAGAAGCAGTTCAAGGCAAGGGGGCTCTCCCTGCAAGGGGAGGTGCAGCTTTGTAGTGGTTTTAGTATTGTGAGCTCCCACTGCGTGTTTCACGGTGCTGGGGGTTACAAAATACCCCAGCGTTGGGAATTCTTCAGTTCTGTGCGAGTATCAGCTTTCATCAAAAAAGCATTTTATTTTCTTTTTACTCCTCATGGCTAAAGAAAAATGGTCACAAATGTGACCCTGCAGACTCAAAAACCCAAGAAAGAGAACTCAGGTTGACTTAACATTTATCTCATGATTAATATTTGGGCTGACTCACCAATTTATACTACTCGAAAGGCCAACTTAAATAACCTGTAGCATTTATATACTACCCTTCAGTGGTGGACTGAAAAGCCCTTTCAGATGTGAAACTCTGTCCCTTGTGATATGCTTGTGATAGATTGTTACTGTGAATTTTGGCTAATTCGGTCTCATTTTTCTATGGTGATTTTTCTTAATTCTGTCTCACTTTTCCATGAGCGATGGACTGTACTTACACGTTGCTCTCGCTGGGATCTGTAGAAGCCTGAAACATCCAGTGATTTCACCACAAAATTATCTGGCTGGGGACTTCACCTGCCTGAAAGTTAATCTGGAGGAGAGCATGTGTAGAGAAAAAACCTGACAGCCGAGAGGTGATATTAAGAAAACCTAGCAAGGAAATCCCCCAGGAAGCTGTGTTTCTGCAGCAAAGCAGAGATGCTCCGCATATTACCCAAGTGAATTAGCTCACAGGTCTTTGAGAATATACTCTTCTTGGGAGAAAATCGGAGTTTGCCCACCTTTCTCCTGCTAACTTTTAAAAATAATCTTTGCTTGACTAATGCCAAACTGCTTCGAGGTAAATGTACATAGGAACAAAATGTTATTTGCAAGAGAAATTCTGGCAGTGGAGGGTGATGTAGGACACAGGGTTGTCATTGTCCTGGCCATGAGCTTTCCGTGTGTGGAGGTAAGGGGTGGACTATGCAGCCAAAGGATGCTCAGAGGACCAGAGACTTGTAAAAGCAGCTGGTGCTGATGAGCCTTTCTTCAACTGATGTGTTGGAATGGATTGACAGCACCTTCCCTCTACCTCAGAGAATTTTGGCCAGAAGCACCCAGAACATACCTTTTGTCTTGACTGGGCTGGGCTTAATCAGATTGCACCTCTCCCCTTCTCACCCTTTTGTTTTTTCCTGTAATTTTCTGTATAAACCTTAAAGAGAGCTTCTGTGTTCATATTTGTGTATGAATAAACACCTGTTGGGGGAGGTTGGGGTTGTCACCATGAGTTGGCTGACCCAGGAAGGCTTGGACCGAGCAAACCCAACCTCACAGCTAATCCTCCGGCCAGGCTTTCTCAGCATCTCATCACGTCGCTCTTCTTTCCCCACTTGTTCAGAAATAACAAGCATAATGAGAGATAATTTATAGGGCAGACAAGCTCACAGGAGCAGTAAGAGCTGAGCAATACACCCCAGAAATCTCACTGCTATATGGTAAATGTAGCACCGATTGCTTGTACACTGATAGTTGCATCTTTGGCTGTACTGTAAATATTTTTTCTTATTACTATTTAGGAGGAAATTTCCCTCCTGCGTAGCCGTGAGCTGATGGCGGCTCAGCAGAGCTCCCTTGTCAAAATCTTGTCTTCTTCTGATTTGCATTACCACCCACCAACATGCACTCATCTTGTGCACCCCCAACAGAGTAAATGTTTTGGTAATCCCCAAATGCACAACCCTCTCTCTGCAATACTGAGCTTCATTCCACTTCCATTTTTCCCAGCTCCTCAAAGTTTTCTAGTTCTTCGAGTTTAATGCTGCGATCCACCTCTATATTGATAAAAGCTCTGATTTGCAGTTCATACCTTACTTCCTTATGGATATTATGTCTGTTGAGCAAACTCTCTTGCTTCCACCTCTGCTTCAAGTGCCCCAGATAGCGGCATTGAGGACCTGCCAGGGGATTTATGCAGCAATGCTCTGAGCATGTTTTTGAGAAGTATGAAATATGTTTATTGGGTTTTAGGATTGTGCTTAGAATCAACCCACCTCAGAGTATATAAAAACCAAAACAAACTGATTTACGAGAACATGCATTTAAAAAACAAAACACAACATGTGTATGTTTGAATACCTTACTTATGTTCTTAGGGCTCGGTTCGTGTGTGTGCCTGTATGTGTGCTGCACCATGGGAGTGCAAGCCCATTAATAACTGTGTGCAAATTGCGTGCAAAAGGTTTTGCAGGAGCACAAGGCGGTTCCCTTTGCAGCCACATGTGAGTCAGGGCTGTAATCAGCTGCATTCGCTTCCCACACCCACCTGGCAAACAGAGCTCAGGGTGTGCGTGAGGGAAGGGGTGATATTTAATTCATGTGCAAGCATAATTAAAGGATATTCAGTCTGCAAAATCGACTTGGGAGAGCGCTCCGATTGCCGCCTCTCTGCTCCTCTCTGCACCTCCTCCTGGATAAAAGCACGAGGCAGAGATGGTGGGAGCCGGGTGAACCTTCCTTTATCTGCCGAGATTAAGCTGTGATTTGCCTGCACATCCGAGGTGAACAATATCACTATCCAAATCAGATTAGAGAAAACAGCAGAGACAGCGGCACAGCCGCAGGAAAAATGGGAACAGGAGAGTTTTGAAAACTGGAGTTCTCCTCCCCGCGAATTAATGGGACAAGATGAAAGGGTGAGATCAGTGAGCAGATGAGGAACAGGAGTTCATAAAATCCTCAGACTTTGGAAGATTTACCTGAGTCTATTAAAATGCAGCAGGTTTTCCTCACCTGGACCATATGAATGAAGGCGTGATTGACAGAGCAGCCAAGCCTCCTGAAAGCAAAATTAAGCGGGCCTGAAAAATGAGCGATGCCAGTGCTTGAAAAGCCCATGTAAATGTCTCTGAGGCAAGAAAAGGAGAAGGGATGTGTCTGTGGAGGTGGTGTGAATGCCGAATCGGTGCTATTAACTGTGAGGGTGGTAAAGGGCTTTGCTGTCCCGCTAGAAGCAAAGCACTGCAGTTGGTGTCCACCTCATCACGTCAGCTTTGGTGCTGGGAAGTGTGCGGAGAGCAGGGAATGCATTCCGCTTAATATTTCCTAATTATTTGGTCGGAAACTTGGCTTCAGTTTATTGAGACACCCCGAATCCCTTCTTCACCCTGTGAACAGGAGCCAGGATTTTTCCTGGCTGTGCTGTTGACATTTGCTCACCCCCAGGGATGTAACCATGTCCTTGCTCTGTACAGCAGGACTGTAAATCACTGCAACAGCATTTACACTGCCAGGACTGGAAACCAACGAGACATTTCTATTTTCCTCTATCCTTTTGTATCAGCTAGGCTTTCCGTCGATTGCTTTAAAAAAAAAATCTTAGATCATCTCATTATTGCAATACGTACATTTAACTAAAAAATAATGCTTTGGAATTAGTGTCAAGAGAGTTAACTGCACTTCCATGAGAAGACCATTAACACGCACAGCATGGAGGAATACAGCATGGGGACTGATAAAAATCAGAAGTCAGAGAGCTCAGAAGAGGAGCCTAGGAGGTTTTTCTTTCAAAATCTTAAAAAATTCGAGATCTTCTCCAAGAGTTTATTATGGGCTCCTAAATGACTTTCACTTAGGAGCTTAGGGGTTTGACCCAAATCTTGTCCTTTTTACACCTTAGAGAGACTGCAGCATTAAGTGCACGTAAGCCTGGAAGCTGAAGATTAATCAGTCTTCCCAGAAGTTGACCCAGCTCTAAAGCCAACGTGCTCATAATCTTCTCCCTTGCAGAAATACAGAGGCTTTGAAGCCAAGTTCTTGGTTTAGGACAGGGCTTTGCTCTTCTGCATAGCTCAGCCTGCTGTGGAAAACCAAGGAAGATTAGACTACAGGCCGCTTTCCCGAGTTTATGTTGAAGGCGATTTAACTGGAAGCTGCAGATGAAAGGCTGAATTTGTTTAGTCACTGTCTCCTGGGAAATTACCAGAGTCTTTGAGGAATGCTGTAAACCTCTAGGCAGGCACTTGCTGTCCCCCTGGACACTTGGCAAATCAGGTTTTTAGAATTTTAGGTTGTTTCTAAGAATATAAATAGGAAAAAATAATGTTTGTGAGAATGTAGCACTTCCCCAGAGCACAGGGATAGCTGAGCCTTGTGGCTGAGGCGTTGACACCAACGAGTGAGGTTGAGAACAAGCAAATATCTCAAGCCTGGTGAAACCCAGGACACCAGCAGCATTTTTCTTGTTATTTTGTGTGCGTGTGAAGAAATTAATTACTTAACCAAACTGCATTGCAGTTTGATTCAGTCAGAAATTGGCCCTGAAATTCAAACAGGGGCTGTGAATTTTTGCTTGCTGTGTCTTCAAGTCCTATTTCTTTCCTGTGTTTGGGTTTCCCAGTGTGGTACAGACTGGCCAGAGGAACCGCTCAACCTTCAGCCTTTGCCAGGGGCTTGGTGCAGCAGCTACGGGCTGACAGAGCAAAGTCCATCTTAAATACACAACTGGAAGACCTGGAAGTTGCTGGAGTGAAATGAGGAGAAAATGTGTTTGGTTTTGGGCCCCTCATTATAGGAAAGACATTGAGATACTGGAGAAAGTTCAGAGAAGGGCTACCAAGCTGGTGAGGGGTCTGGAGCACAAGTCTGATGAGGAGCAGCTGAGGGAACTGGGGCTGTTCAGCCTGGAGAAAAGGAGGCTGAGGGGAGACCTTATCACTGTCTGCAACTGCCTGAAAGGAGGTTGTAGCATGGAGGGGGTTGGTTTCTTCTCCCAAGTAGCAAGTGATAGGATGAGAAGAAATGGCCCCAAGTTATGCCATGAGAGGTTTAGATTGGTTATTAGGAAACATTTCTTCACAGAAAGGGTTGTCATGCATTGGAACAGGCTACCCAGGGAAGTGGTGGAATCACCATCCCTGGAGGTGTTTAAAAGACATGTGGATGAGATTCTTAGGGATATGGTTTAGTGCCAGAGTTAGGTTATGGTTGGACTCAGTGATCTTGAGGGTCTCCTCCAACCAAAATGATTTTATGATTCTATGACAAACCCCTCTGTGCTGCCAGAGAGGTGGGAAGATGTTTTTTAGACCTTTGCCTATTGACCTGTCTCATCCCAAAGTGGCTTTAATTTGAGATCTCTAGACTTAACTTGCTCTAGCTCAGGCTCTGACCTTGCTGAGCATCGGAAAGCCTTTTGTCACTTGCTCACTTTGAAATCCAGGTGCAAGCTTTGCTACTTCAAGGTTCTGTCAATGAAGTGTCCTGGGCAGAAACCACCCAAGCGCCTTCCCCCTTTCACCTGCCACTCCTGCTGCCTTTCAACCCAGCAATGGCCCGTGACATCCAATGACCTCCCTCTCGCAGCAGGATGCTTTGCTGGTTAGTGCCGTGTTTAGGCTGCTCTGCTCTGTTTGCTACCCTAAGTAGCTTGTTCAGAGTTTGGTTAATTAAGCATCTGGGTGCAACGAGCTCCTCAGTTAATTTGTTCCCTGCTGAGGAATGTTTATCACTGGATAGCATATGCTCAAATTTTCCAATATTCCTCTGCAGCAGAGGCTTCCAGCAAACCCTTGCTGGTTTTCTGATTCTCCAAGCATCTTTCTCAAAACCAGCTTTTTTAGCTCAGAGAGACTGCTTTCCTGGGCACTCCTGGCACCTTGGTGATGTTACTGTTTTTCCCTACTCTAACAAGTGCTTTCTCATTTTGTTTACTCCTCCTGTTTATCTCTTTTTTTTCCTGAATCTCTTTGGATGACATTCTCCTTTTTTAGCCCAAACTTTCTCATTTCTCTCCTTCACACATAAGCTGACAGTAGCTAACCTTGCTGCCTCCTTGTCTCTTCTTAATGTCATCTGCACCGAGCAGGTTGGGTTTCTTCTGATTCTAGTTGTAAATACACAACAAGCAGGGACCAAAGCGATATCAGCCTTGCATTTATACAGAGAGGGAAAACACCAGCCAATGTGGCAATTAAAGATCAGGGAGCTGCTTGATTAATGCCCAATGCGAGAGCTGCACGGAAACATTTGCACTAAGCGCTTGCCGTTAATTATTCATCCTGCCCAAGCAGAGCTTATCTCCAGCTGAATATCCCAAGATACAGGGAAGCTGCCAAGTCCCCTGTGGGCCAAGGAGACTGGGAGAGGTGACGAACAAGGTACCACCTCATGTTTTACTGTCTCCTGCTGCTGTGGAGTATCTCGACAGGGTCAAATTCCTGGTTTGCGTCTGCACTCTTGGGGCGTTTTTTTGGAGGCACAGATTTGTGTGCCTGCAATACATTGCCCATGTAAAATCGGCAACATTTTATACAGGCCTCCTCTTGGCAGCAGAAATCATAAGTGGGCTTTGCTGGGATGCATTTTTTCTCCCCGCTTTTAAGACTTTGGTCCATGTAAGGATACAGGTATACACTGAACTTGACACTGAGGAAAGGCAGCATTCACATTGGAGGGGCCAGCAGGAAGAAGCAGGAATGGGGGATGGGGACCTAAATACTAACAAAGTATATTGTATTTGTATTCTACTACCTCATCTTAAAGAAAGAGATGTTAATGGTACCTGTTGCTATTTTGCCCTGTGCATTTTGTGTCCTTTCCCCTCTTCACAAAGTTGGCCACTGTCCACGTGCCGACCAGAAGTGCTTTGGTATGTAAAATATATATCTTCGCATCGTGTATGAATGCGAGATGTATAGTTATTGCTTCACCTTGGCTTTAGGTACCTTCTTATGCAACTCTGGCCTGTTCCTCACATCTGCCGTGCACGTTTGCTTCCAGTTCCCGTGGTTACATGAGACAGGGCTGCACCAAGCTGGTGAAGGCTATGAGATCATAAAGGACTGTTCATCAGAGAGTCAACAAAGGGAGAGCAGATCCTGGGGATGGTGGAGGAACCCACCTCCAGCTCCCTTGTATCGATGGCACTCTCAGCTATTTGGAAATCTCGGTTGGTCTCAGGTACAGATTCCATCTTGATATGCCCAAGGCTGATGGTACCTCACAATTTTTTTAGGTGTTATGTTGTTTCAACCATCTTTATTAATATCTTCGACCTTCTCTCCTGGCCTGCTCTATAAGAGTTTTGGGTTTTCTTTTTTAAAGTTTAAAATAGTCTAACACATCTAATGGATGAGGTGGAAACTTCATTGACTGATTTACCCAGGAGAAATGTGTGGAGCTCATCACACCTAAATTAAATTATATCTTGAGCACCTTTTCTTTGAGTGCTATCATTTTCCTCCAAGAGGCTGGATAAATTGCTTTTTCATTTTATTTGACATGGCAAAAAGCCAGACTGGAATCTATCGTTCTCCAAATCCTGAGCAGTGGTGATGGGTCAAAGCAATCTAACATGAAGGTTATTATCACTGAGCTTGTGGGTTAGTGTGGTTGAAGAAAATAATGTATTTGCCTGAATTAACACCTAAGTGCATCCTGACACAGAAACTCTGTCCTCTCAAGACTTTTTTTTTGATTCAGGAACTCCTGTGAACTTCATTGATTATCTCAGTCCTTGATTTCCCTTGAGTGACACAGAAGGCAAATTAAGTTTATGGCAGACAGTCTTCTAAAGATTGTGTAAATCTTTATGCTAATTCTGTTAATAAAATAGGTGGGATAAGCTGAAGTGGTGCATACTGTGTGAAAGTGGACTGCATAGTCAAACCAAACAGGGGGTGAGTTTTGACTCATTCATGAAAAAAATCAACACTAACATCATCAGAATTTGGTTTTTTTCGTGCCCAAGTATGTGGAAAAAAGATGCTGGTCCATTATTTCTGTGGTGGCCAGAGGTTTTGCACTGCAGGCTGCAGGTCAAGCGAGTCAATAGTGCCATGCTTTGGATCTGCTGCCCCACCAGCCTGGAGATCTCCCACTGCTCAAGGTTCGCAAGGCATCTTACGGGGGTGATGGTTGTGTTAATGCTCATCTTAGTGACCCTTTAGTTTTGCCTATCTGAGGTGTACATCCGCCAACACGTGCAGTGTATATCCCCCTTGCAGAGCCTCTTTGTGCGTGACAACAGCTGCATGAGCTGAAGTGCCCCACTGATGAGTGGTTACCCTTTTTGTGTTCCTGCTGCCCTCCAAACTGCTCTTCTCCATCTTCTGAGACCCAGTAAGGGACAGAGCATAGAGCTGTGAGGCTGTGTGGTGGTGCCAATGCTGTGAAACAGGAAAAACAGAATAACAGAGCCATAAAAGCATTTCAGTTGGAAAAGAACCTCAGGATCATCCAGTCCAACCATAACCTAACTCTAGCGCTAAACCATGTCCCTAAGAACCTTGTCTAAACACCTCCAGGGATGGTGACTCTACCACTTCCCTGGGCAACCTGTTCCAATGCCTGACAACCCTTTCCATGAAAAATTTTTTCCTAATATCCAATCTAAACATCCCCTGGCACAACTTAAGGCCATAACAGGCAAGAGATGAAACCATTGTTTAGTTCTGCTCCCATCTGGATGCCTTCCTGCCCCAGACACACACATGCACCCCAATTTGTGTGCTGTGGGTATCCTACTACAGGCAATGAGATATGCTCAATATGCAAGCAGAGCTCACTCAATGAGCAGGTGATTAGTAACTGCATTTGTGCTAGTGCAAACTGAGGAGAGAAGAAGTCAAGCCATTGTCTTTTAATACAAAGGAGCTTTGACTAGTTGGTTAGGATTTTAGTTTCTTTAGTAATATGTGTATTACAAATTACGTATATATATATGTAACTCCTGTATGAATCTGGTATACTAAGGAAGTTTGGACTTTAATGTCTGAGCTGAAAGAGGTTAGAGTAATAGAAATGTAAATTATTTCTGATGTCCAACTACTTTTACTAATAGTACTTTTTTATTAAAACAGGGTTTATGTCTTTTAATGCACTGAAAATACTACTAGTCTTCATAACAACTGTGAAGTCCGTGAGCATTATTGCCCTATTGTTGTTTAAAATGAATGGATTTCTTTTGGCTTTTTTATAGCTTTTTATGTTGGCAAGAAATGAACAGGATACATTATACAGTGATCAGATTCAAAGGCTGTTAGAAACAGTATAAAGATGACCACTGACTGCTGAGCCTTGGATAAGACCCAAATATTTTCTTCGAGACAAGTTGTGTGGCAGTTCAATCCCATTTTATGTTTCATTCCTTTCTGGTTTATGGTTCTTTTGGGGTTTGATTCAGTAAAGGGCCTGATAATGATCAGAGTTGAGCTAGGACTGCTCATCACTCTGTATCCCAGCTCCCAGACAAGGGTTTGCTTCTTGCAGGACAAGGGTTTTGCTGAAGCTGGGAAGCTACACCAGCTGTGTGCCAGTTCTCCCGTATGGATCCTTTATACTCTCGGCGCACATCCCACTGTGCCTCAGCACTTGGCTCATCAAAGGTATTATCTGTCCTCGCTCCTTTGCAACAACTTATGAACATTAGCACAGCATAAATCTATGCAAGTTGTCTCCAATGATGTTAACAGCACGAATGCGCTATTCATTTTCAGGCCATCACTGGCCACCTGCCACCGGGTTTTATGATTTGCATGAGGTTGATGGACAACATGCAAGTTCTCTGGCCAGTTCTGAAACATCACTTTGAATTTTTGGGGCTTACTTCCCTTTCAGACTTCTCCTGCCCCTCCTCTGGCAAGCTTTTCCAAGGATGGCTGCAGAGTGGAAGGATTGTAGGCAGATTTTCTTCAGGGTCTCTCTTAATTTTGTAATTAATCAGTGATGTTTTTTTCTGGCTTGGGTTCTTTCTAGCTTCAGTGCCGCCGTCTCATTAATCGCAGCCAGTTAGCACAGTGGAAGCGCAGCCAAGTGTCAGCTGGTATGTGCTTTTTGTCTCTTTTGTCGGCATAATTAGAGAGTATTCACCGACTGTCATTTTACTCAAACATACTTCTTTGTGGTGTTCCCTCTGTTGTGTAGCTCTATCTCATGGCCCTTTGGCTGAACTTTGGCTCCTGCAGTGCGGAAACGCGGCTGGGAGGGAGGTTCGCTCTTGGCGCTAAATAAAAACATGGCTTGGGATATAAAATATTGCTGGGAAGGATTTGCAGGCTGGTGACAGTGTGTTTCCTTGGTGATGCGGGACCCAGTCCCCATGCACAGCACTCAGTTTCGTGACAGCAAGGCAAGCATGTTCCCCTGACATGGTGAGCGGGGCTGGGGCATTTGGGATATGTCATTAGTGGTCAGGGTGGCCTTCTCTGGCCACTGCAAGGTACATGAGGGACCACTTGAGGGTTAGGATGTGCAGAAAGAGACCCCGAGAACCTGAGCACTTGCCATGCCTGGGAATGGCTGGCCAGGAGGGAACAGTCAGGAGCCTTCGCGTGAAGTGCTGGAGCGGGTCCAGAGAAGAGCAACAAGACTGGTGAAGGGACTTGAACACAAGACCTATGGGGAGAGGCTGAGGGAGCTGGGGTTGTTTAGTCTGGAGAAGAGGAGGCTTAGAGGTGACCTCATCACTCTCTAGAACTACCTGAAGGGAAGTTCTAGCCAGGTGGGGATTGGTCTCTTCTCCCAGGCACTTAACAATAGGACAAGGGGGCATGGGCTTAAACTCTGCCAGGGGAAATTTAGGCTTGATATTAGAAAGAAATTCTTTATGGAGAGAGTGATCAGGCATTGGAATGGCTGCCCAGGGAGGTGCTGGACTCACCAGCCCTGGAGGTTTTTAAACTGAGATTGGACGTGGCACTTAGTGCCATGATCTAGTCAATGGACTGAAGTTGGACTAAGGGTTGGAATGATGATCTCTGAGGTCTTTTCCAACCCAGTCGATTCTGTGATTCTGTGTGATTCTGTGAAAGTATAAGGCTCCCAGTTCTGCTGAACATTTTTTAGTATGTTTCTCAGTTTCTCAAAACCAAACATCTTGTTTCTGGATGTATGAAATGTCTCGCTCAAATCAGCTATGTGGCAAAATTAAACAAGGGAGGGATTTCCTATGTGGCCTGTGACCTACAAAAATGCTGATACCTTGTGCATGGAGTCAGCCTCGTTTATTCTCCCAATCTGGTACATAAGGCAAGAGCAACCCCTGCCCACTATTAACCAAAACTGAGGCAAGGGAAAACTCAAACCACTCAAGCTCTTCCCTCCTCCAGCACCAAACCACTGAGTGCCTGGTCTGGTCTGCATCCTTCTGACCCACTGGGGCATCTGCTTGCCACTCCAAATTCCACCTCTGGTGTGTGGCCTTTTTTTTTTCCCCCTCCTTTTATACCCTGATTTGAAAGTGAAGCCTCATGCAAGGTTGTAAGTTATAGTTCATTCCACTACGTATTTCTTTCTGTCTTCTCTCTGTGATCAAAGGGAGCAGATGGAAAACTTAGCAAAGAGAACAGACATCTCTGCTCCCCACTGCAAGTCAGGAGGGAGCTCAGGTGTTATCTCTCATACTTCGTGCTGCAGTTAACTGGATTTATCCAGGGGATTTAGGAAGAAAAGATGCTATTGCCAGGCATCTGCATATAGGTAATTTGTCTTGATATGTTTTTGGTGTTACTGATGAGAGAGGGAGACGAACGCCTAATTAGGGAATTAACCATCTTTTAACAGATTAAGTTTTCTTTGAACTCATTTATTAAAAAGAAAGTGCTGGAAACTGACAGCAATCTCTTTTCTTAATATGAATGAAAGACTGAACAGCTAGAATAAAAGACTGGCCTAATACTAGATAAACCTAGGACTAGGCTTGCCTTATAGAAGTACTATTTTCCCTTGCTGTGCCAATCTCGTGTGCTGCTCCTATTTTCTTACCTTTCCAGAACTATTCCATCCAGCCTTCCAGGAAAGGGGGACACATGCAGGTATCCCAAAGGCTGCAGGCACCAGTTCTGTCCCCATCACATCACACAGCACTTGGCTCTTCTCCTGAAGCCCTTCTCTGTTATCTACTACCCGTTAGCTGGAGTGATGCAGGTTGTAATTTTGTGGCGCTCGAGCACTTTTGGGGGGAAACGGGAGCTTCAGCACATGCAGCAGGGACAGGGAGTTGCAGATACCTCGGGGTGACATGGAAGCCATTTGTCTGATGCAGTGCTACTTCTCACAGCTATATGCTAAGTTAAACCTCAAAGCTTTCAATCAGTCAAAAGCTAATTCATCCCTTTTCCATTAAGGATTAATCCAGTTTGGAGAGAGGAATAACGTTTTTTTCCTTAGGATTACGTACTGATTTGGACGGGGATAGAGTTAATTTTTTTCATAGTAGCTGGTATGGGGCTGTGTTTTGCATTTGTGCTGGAATAACACAGGAATGATTTTGTTATCGCTGAGCAGCTCTTACACAGAGTTGAGGCCTTTTCTGCTTCTCACACCACCCACCAGCGGGTGGGCTGGGGGTGCACTAAGAGTTGGGAGGGGACACAGCTGGGGCAACTGACCAAAGGGATATCCCATACCATATGATGCCATACTAAGTCTATAAAGCTTGGGAAGAAGAAAGAAGCAGGGGGGATGTTTGTGGTGATGATGTTTGTGGTGATGATGTTTGTCTCCCCAAGTAACTGTTATGTGCGATGGAGTCCAGCTTTCCTGGAGATGGCTGAACATCTGCCTGCCCATGGGAAGTGGTGAACTAATCCCTTGTTTTGCTTTGCTTGCGTGTGTGGATTTTGCTTCACTTATTAAACTGCCTTTATCTCAACCCACAATTTTTCTCACTTTTACCCTTCTGATTCTCTCCCCCATCCGACCAGAGGGGAGTGAGTGAGTGGCTGCGTGGTGCTGAGCTGCCGGCTGGGGTTAAAGCGTGACAGATGAGCACCAGGAGGAGATGTGTCTGTACACACCCGATACTCCTATATGCACCCTTCTGGTTGAAACTTAGTATTTAGGGCTGTTAAAAATATTCACCTTTTATGAGCAGAAAGTATCATCGTACACACTGTGGCTATATTTTTCCCCTCTCTGAGCTAAACCCAGTTATCAGTGTTTTTTCTCCTAAATTTCTGCCTGATGCTTTATGGAGATTCTCTAACTCAAATTGACAGGTGCTTGTACAGCAGGCTGAAATGCCAAATAACAAGCTACATTTTACATCTTTATGCATGTATGAGTGGAATATGAATTATTTCAAATTTATTGTGGGAATGGCAGGGAGATAAACAATGTGGACTACCTTTTTTGTTTGTTTCTGATGCACTTAATCTGCCCCTCATGAACCTCAAAGAGCACAGAGCTATTAGTGGTTTCCATTTGCAGCAAAGCAACATCTCTGATGCTTCTCTAATATTTACCAGCGTTTGAATGGAGAGTGGGGGTGATTTTTGACTCTGAAACACCATACTCAGCTCTGCCCCAGGCCTTGCTTTGAGGCTGCATGTAGGAGAGGGATGGCACACAGCTGCACATCTACGAAGTTCACTGGCCCTGGGGTGATCCCAGAGCCTCATCTCCTCCATGTCTTGAGCCATCATTTCATTTTGCTCTTGGCAATAAAGGCTGTTATTGGTTTCTTGCAGGAAGAGCAGTTTCTGCAAACCCATCTCACTTGGATGCCCCCCCTGGTGCTCATGTACAGGTGGGTCCATCACAGGTGGCTCGTGGCTGGGTTCAGTGTGACATGGGGACTCTTGGGGACTGTGGGTGAACGCCTGCATGCTGTGCAGCTTTTGGGTGCACAGAGAGGACAGGCAGCTCCCTGGGTACAGGGGTGTCCAAAACAAACATGTTTGAAGGGGTGAGAGTGTAAGCAGATGCCCATCAGCATCAGTACTTAAAAGGAGCCTATAAGAAAGATGGGGACAGACCTTTTTAGCAGGACCTGTTGTGATAGGACAAGGGGTGATAGTAAAAGAGGGGAGATTCGGGTTAGACATGAAAAAGAAATATTTTACAATGAGGGTAGTAAACTACTGGAACATGTTGCCCAGAGGGGTGGTAGATGCCCCATCCCTGGGGACATCCCAGGCCAGGCTGGATGGGGCTCTGAGCAACCAGATCTGGTGAAGATGTCCCTGCTCATGGCAGGGATTGGACTAGATTAGCTTTGAAGGTCCCTTCCAACCCAAACCGTTCTATAATTCTGTGATCAACCTGGGAGTAACTCCTCAGTTGCTCCTTTGGGAAAGCCCCACTTGAGTCCCTACCTCCAGGTGTCTCCATAATGGGACCTGCCAGCGGAGCCCAGAAGAAAGGACCCATGTGCACATCTGCACCCGAGTTCACTTCTCTCCTGTAAAGAACTCTTCCCTGCACCAGACACAGTAACCAGGAGGTATTTGCAGGACAAAACCCAAATGTTTGTAAGTGTGCCAGGAGTTGTCTTTGGAGCCGTTGTCACTTGTGTGCTGAAAAAGAACAATGTAAAAATGAAAATCAGCATAGCTTCACTGAAACCCAACAAAGCAGTTATGATTGGCTGGAAAACTGGAGCAATAAGTGGCACCTCACTTGCTGTATATAGCTACAAGAATAGCTTTTTAGCCTGATTCAGTGCTTGTTAACACCTTTGTAATATGAGGGTTATGGCTGTGAATTTACCTAGATGTGGCATTGGAACAAATACCTTTGTGTCTACTCCTTAAGCTAATAGAGTATCCTTAGTAATGCTCAGTCATGCTAAGAGAGCTGAAAGCAGACTTGTCCCCCAAAAACATGGGAGTGATGCTCATGTACAGCAGCTGGGCTCCTCTCTCAGGCAGCATTCTTGTAGGCCATATCCTTCAGAGCAGATGATTATTTTAGGATCGTTGCAGCCATATGTGCTATTTATCATGAGTAAATAAACCCGTTTCTGATCAGTCTCCGTCACTGAAAGGAGCCCAAGCTGGGTTTCATTCTTAAATGAAAAGCTGCTAATAAGGTGTCCCCATTGCACGAGGGCTGCTCTAACGTTGAAATCTCTCACCTCAGTGGGAATGATGCTTTCATCTCTCCTTCTCCTCAAAGGTACGACGGCGACTGTGTTTCCTGTGGAATAATTATGTGGAATTGTTTAAATGAGCCATAAAATGAAAAGACTGATGGGGAGACGTGATAGACAGGCTCCTGTGTTGGCAGGTTGCCTTACAGCTGGAGAATTGCTGGTTCTGGTTGTAAAGTGGGGCTTAGTAAAGTCAGACTCTCTATCCCCACCCATAGACCAGAGCAGGCTGAAACTAAGAGTGTTTGAGCGATACCCAAGTGGTCCTTTTGAGTGAGCCCTCTGTACCAGCTGCCGTCTCGCCCCTGCAGAAAATTAACCCCAAGTCTAAGGAAAACCAAAACCAATGGGGCAGATTTATCAGACAGCTAATCCATTGCAGTGGTCCCCACTCCAAGCCTCGTATTTGGTGTGGACAATACAATGATGATTAATTGGAACAGCCCGACTCTTTCAATTAAAGCTTCCAAAGCGACTGCTAAGCAGTAATGCTGTACAAGATGAACAACATATTAACACCCCAAATTTGCAGACGAGAAACCCTCAAATTGGTAAAAGGTCCTGATTTAGAAACCAGAGCTAAAGTCTTCGTCCTGTGCAAATCAATATTCAGAGTCCCTTGAAGTTCTGTAGGACCAAGTTTCCACTTCAGGGACCTCATGTCCCCCATAACCCTTGCAAACAAATGTTTAGTTCAAAATGTGAAGTAGAAGGAAATTTGTTATGTGTCCTCAGAATTGCTTCAGCATTTTGAATAATTCTCCAATAATTTGTGATGAGACACCTGTAATTACCGTGCGAGTTTAATTTAGAGTAGGTATTTACCAATCAAATTATATGTGACACAGTTCTTCAAGAGATGGAAGTTATCTTGAAAAAAATCACTATGTGCATCAGTAATATTCCAAAAATCAATGTTGTTTAGCAAGCCATATTGACCTGCTTAGAAGTTGAGATTTTTTTAATTACATCTCTGAAATAAGATTAAAACCTTTCATTATACCTTTAGAATTGCCTTAAAATAAATAAATAAAACATACCAAAGCATTTCTTATTGATTTAAAAGTATCTTGAGTCTCATAATAAGTCTTTCATTCCAAGCAAATAAAAAGAGAAACAACAACAACAAAACACAACCAACCCTCTATTATTTTCTGCGTGGCGGGGAGTCAAGCTTTGACATACATTTTGTAAACGTTTTATTAATGATACCCTCACTGGCTTTTTGGTGTGCCAGCAGTAAAATCTACTTTTAAGCTCCTGTGGCCTCAGTAGAGATGGTTAATAAATGTTGTTATTTTGGCACCTGAAACTATGCAGCAAGTAATGCCGCTCTGTTAGCACCGGCACCGACATCTGTTGCTCATGAATCATTGTTCATCGTTAGAATGCATAACTGGGGATTTGTTTAAATCAAAAAAAGCTATTAGTAGTGGGAGAAATGAATATAGAAAGAAGGTTTCATCTCCAGGAGGAGTAAGGAGCATCCATGTGCTGAAATGTGCCCTGAGCTCCCGTAGAAGCCTACATCAGGGCCCAAGGCACATGCAAAGAGAAAATAAGTGAATAAAAATAAATCTCCAGGGAGATTTAGCTAGTTTACAGGTTTTCTTTTGGGGCTTTAGCTGCTCCGGAGCGATCTGGCCTTTTAGGTTCTGTCTGTACGTGGCTGGGTTGTCCCCAGGTGTCCCTGGGGCAGACCACAGCTGTGGTGTAATGCTGCTCCTGTGTGCAAGGCGCTGTGGTCAATAATGCTAAAAACATAGAAGGGATGCTGTTAAAACAAGCAATACAAGCAGATTGATCCATGGGCTTTTTTCCTTAGGGGGATTTTTTGGGGGAGAAGCAGGAATATTTTCAGGAACATTAAAAATATTCATGTTTAGTTGGCAATTGGCAAGAGGTTGGGGATGAAGAAAAGTCAGATTTTTGCACTTAAAATATTTTGTTTGTTTCAAAAATGTTGGGTTTTTTTTTAATTAAGTACTGCCCTTCTGAGACTCGCCTCTGCTCCAGGTGCTGTGGTGGGTGCAGGTCCCAGATCTCTTGCTCCTGTCCCCGTTTGGTGTTTAACCTGCGGTTTCTGGACACGCTGTGGTGACCGTATCGGGTACCTCCTCGCTGGCTTGCCCCCTCGCCTTGTAGTACATCCTGGCGCCAGGCGACATCCCTGCAAGCACCGATGGGTGAATTCAGGCAACCTCTTTTCCCCTCCTTAGGAGGACACGCGCGGTTGCTGGCTGTATTTAAGTACTCTTCAGTGAACCCAATGCAATATTCATGGCCCAGCCGGTGTGTGCAGGAGGATGAGCAGACACTGTCCTCATAGGGAGGGCAGTCAGCGGTCTGGGGGCACACCAGGTCCTGTTGTGGTGGCTGAGATGCACAACTCCAATGCCTGACACACCATGGGCAAAGCTCCTCTGCAGAGAAACCCATGCTGCCTCTGTGGGGTGAGCTTACACCGGGGCGGCAACCTCCCTGACATCCCACCTTTGCTCCCCAGACACAAAGTAGGTTTTTGGCTCACCTGTGTCATAAACACAGAGCTACATGTGCGCAGAAATGAACACAAATCTGCCAAAATGCATCCCGGGAGGAACAGACAAGTGCCAAATGTTAGTGACAAATGTTGTTGATGTTATCATGACCTTAATGGAGCTACATTATGTAAGCTAACAACTGATTTTTATTCCACGTTTTTGTTTTGCCAATATTCAAATTTGCCTAGCAGCTTTTGATTACATAGACAATTTACAATCTGCCTGAAAAGCCAAAATTATTAAACTTTAGCAGGTGCAGAAAGGATGCACTTGTAGCCCTTTCTCACCATGAGCGATGCCTTTGTGTTTAAACATTCAGCAGTGGTCACAGCAGTCATCTCTACATTTCTATCCTTGCAAATATGTGTCTTTTCATCATTTCTGTCCTTTGCCCAAGTTGTCACAAATACCTTTGCCCCCAACCCTATACCTCTCTGGTTTCTCTGCAATTGCTGCAGCACCTTGTTTTGATCCTCCTTTTACTCCCACTGATGTGACTCCATTAATTGCTGAACAAGCCATTGATATCTTCTGCTATATAACAGCATATAAGAAGATGAAAGACCTGAAGTGTACGGAACACAGCTTTTAAAAACTGGTACGTTGTCTGGCCTCATGTCTTACCTGCACCCTTCAAGCCTACCTTCATGTTTGGTGGTGTACATGGGCCAAACTGGCACCATAAAGCTCTTTTGTTTCACTGTGTAACCCAAATGGTTCCGAAAAGTCAACACTTTTCCTGAGAAAAAATACTGTGTCTTAAAGAAATAATGTATTTGATGGAGATATAAAAAAGCGTATAAAATTTGCAAGCATATTCAGCAGTTTTAGGAACTTTACAATATGTTGGTTTTCTTCCAAAGAAGAGCCTGTGTTAGTGTGAAAGGTGAGCCCGTAATTTTATTGTCTCCTAGTAATTTTCCTGTCTTCCATTTCATACCTTTAAAGATGTAGGGGGATGTGAGCAAATATGGCCATTTGCAGTTATGTTTTGTTTTGGTTGTTTAATTTAAGCAGTACGGAAACTCCAATTGAAATTAGTGTGAAAATGCAGTGGCGTTGTACAGACAGTCCTGAAGGGGGAAAAAAAATACTTTCCATGTTGCTAACTTCGCTAGGGAATTTCCTTTTGTGTTCTGAGCTAATCTTCTTTATGTTATGCCTCCATTGTTAAACATTTAAAGACTAAGGCTGCAAAGAATTGATTAAAAATCTTGGCAGTTGCTGTGTGCCATTAAACTTCATTTTTGCTGTAACATACTTTGCTAATTTGCTATGATGTGTTTGATTTAGTAGTTCATTTAGCCATTGCCAGAAGCATTAGAGGAAAAGGTAAATTTTTAGCTTGTTGACTTGTTTAATAATTTGATTTAGTCTTTCCTCTTGGACAAATTTACACCAATGGCAGCAAGAGCTATAACCATTACTCAGTCAATACTTGAGTTTCCCATGAACTAAGAAATCCTTCAGGCTATAATGGGGTCAGGCTTGTTTGTGACCGAGGCTTTCTGAGCAAACAAACATTGCTGCTGCAGAACCTGTTCCTCTATTTTATTTTTTTTTAATGAATTCAGTACTTATAAGCTGCTTTGCAGAAAAAATCACATGTGTTAGGTCCACATTAATTACTTTGTTTTCCTCATTGCATTCTTGGATAGCTGTAGAGTGAATTGCAAAGGTTTTAAAGATCGTGTTCCCCCAGAGGGACCCCTGGGAGGGCACACTGCCTGTCAGCAAAGCCTGGGGAACAAGGACCTTTCCTTAGAGAGGTTACATTAGGTGAATACAGCTGGAAACTGTCTCATTGCCTAAAAGTAACATTACATTTGTTTCCAGTCTTTTGGAGTTCACTTACTATGAATATTAGAGCAATCAAGTTCGGGAAGGAGAAAATTTCAACACTGAAATATTTATGAATTTTAAATATGCAGCTAGAAGTGCTCCTAGTAGACATGGTGGTTTGGTTTTTTTCCCAAAGAAGTAGCCACAAATTACCAGATGAGTGCATTTATAAGTGCTTTACAGAAGGCTAATGGCTTCTAGGTATTTTATGCCACAGTTAATCAGCTGTTACAAGCAAACTAGCCAAACAATTACCCAGTGTGGGGCAAAAAGCACCAAATTGCTCTAGATTGACAGGCAGTTCAATGAGTCGCTGTAGCATTCAGTGTGTCTTGAAGAACCGCAAAGAAACCCGCCATATCATTTTAGTTTGTGCCCAGGATGTTGTTAGTGCATATATAATACTTATCCATTGTATAATACTTGCATTTTATTATATTTTATATAATAGTTGTATTTCAGAGATATATCTATTTTGCTTATGACATAGCTATGTATTTCATTATTTAGCAGTAATAATGAGTGCTAATTACATCATTATGCCATGAATAGTAGAAAAGTGGAGGTTGATAGAGGCACTGGAGTCCACAGGGGGGAAGTTGGATCTAATGCAGGCATCTGACTTGCCGTTTGAAGTGCCTGTTGGAGAGACACGTTGTTTTGAAGGCGTGTAGAGGGAGAGCATAATTTATGCGTTTAACCCAAAGATGACAGGCTGTCTGTCTGGGGTCCATATTTCCCTCTGTTGACAGCCTAAGAAGTTGATGCCCTGCTTCTCTATGGCAAAGGAGGTTTTTCTCCACTGACGTGGCACTTCTCAAACTTGGCTTGTTCACTTGCCACTATAGCTTGCTGGAAGATGTGTGAACCATTTTAAAAAATGAATAAATAAGGCTTTGCTAACAATCCCTGTCAACCAGGCAGTTCAGGAATGTCCCAGTCCAGGCTGGGGGCAGATGTTTCTAGAGATACCAGGGTGTCTCAGATCTCTCTGCAAGCAGTGCTTTTAGTTATAGATGTCTCACTAACTTTATTTTATTTAAGTGAAATGCTGGGCATCTGATTACAGATTTGGAAAACCTATATAGAAAACAAACAAAACCAACCAACTAACCACCAAAACCAAAACCACAACCCAAGCCAGGCTTGGGCTGTTACCTGAGATTTCCCCTGTAGCCCATTTCACTCCACAGCCCCATGGTGTTCCTTGGAGAGAAACCTTGTCTGCGGGCTTCTCACTCCAATTTACATTCTGGAATTCAGTTGCTTTTTCAGGATTGTTACCATGTTTCAATCCTAACTTTTATTTATCTCCTGATTCAGGTGCCCTATTCCTGGTGAAGCTTCTCTTTTGCATGTCAGCACCTGCAAGATGTTGAAGGCAGCTCTGGGCATACATGAGTACTCTCTTCATTAGCAAAGGCGGTTCCTGGGGGCCACAGAACCATACGCACAAACTAGAGAGGTTTAGACTGAACATGAAGAAGTATTTCTTTACCAAGTGGTCAAACACTGAAACAGGCTTCCTAGAGAGGTGATTGATGCACTAAGCCTGTCAGCATTTAAGAGGCATTTGGACAATGCCCTTATACACTTTGACTTGTGGTCAGCCCTGAAGTGGTCAGGGAGTTGGTCTACATGATCAAAGTAGGTCACTTCCAGCTGAAAATTTCTCTGTTCTATTCCATTAAATTCATTATGGCACATTGCAAAGCTAGGTGCCCCAAGAGCCCCACGTAGGGGTTTCACCCTTCCTGGAAACATGACCAGCATCAGGCTTGTTATGGGAAGCCCAGCCTGCCACAGCGCGTGGTCTGCCGTGGAAGGTGTTACGGAAAAGTGTCACTTACACAGCCTTTTCCCAGCCTCTCAGTTCAAGCTCCATTGTGGTGTTTCCAAATAGTGCACCTGTAATATTAATATGAGTTACTGACTTGGCGCATGAGTGCCTGAGGTTTCCCATTTGTAGGATTTAGGGCATTCTGCCTGTTGAGAAGCTCTGGGACACAGAGTCCTTTCCAGAGCTGTTCTCTCAGGCTCTCCAAGAGAACCACAAAATTATTATTACATTGATGGCTTCTGGGCCACATTTTCAATTTTTTTTTTTTGCTTTAGCACAGTAAAGCCTGGAAAACCATTCTCATTAACACTTCATCAAGTCTCCCTGACATTTTCTTTAGTGCGATGTGATTATCACGGCTGCATGTATTCATCTGATATTCATCCTTTCCCATAGCTCTTCTACACCTTGATGTTCATCTGCATGCAATCACCCTCATCTTAAGACAACTGGGCATGTTGCTGGCAACAACATCTTTGTGCGTCCAGTGGTTCACAGGCTTTTTTTCAGAAAACAAAGCCTGAATGCACTTTCAGATACACTTGAAAAGCTGAATGGGACCCTCTATTTCCCTCCCATTGGAGGGAGGTAGGGTGGTCTGTAAATCTTTATGAACAAGCGGGGAGCAAACAAGCAATTAGCAATATGCCAATGCATGTGACAGTCTGGTGCTGAGCATGGTGCTGTGGCTGATGGTGAAAAAGGCTCTGGAGGAATGAAAGACCCTTGGAGGTGCAGGCTCTCCATGAAGCCTTCACTAGACCTGACATTGGGGCGAATCTGCTCGGAGCAGTCGTACTGCAAGAGCCAGTGGAAACTTTTACAAAGCTCATCTTCTGCCTGCCACCAACTGGAAACCTAAAGCAGCCGAACCAGGTGAAACAGCAGCTGAGGGTGTTCTGCCTTCGCTGAATCTGGCCTGTAAATGAATATCAAATGACGGAGACCAGGGATGCAGATCACCATCCTGAGTGTCTTGCTTGATAGGATTCTTCCCACAGATTGCTTCCTGCACATATGCAGAAAGTCTCTTGAATTATCTGATATTGAGCAGAGCTTTGGAAAAATAAATGGCTCCTTTTCACAGCACCTGAGCTGGCCCCACTCCAGGGGGCATTTAAAGAGCAGCCTCAGTGCTGCTGGTGGCCTTGCAGCAGGCAGAGGACATGGATTCAACATTGCCATCACTCAACATCTTGCTTCTGTGAAAAACTTGGTCTAGAAAACATCCCAGATTTTGCATCTCTTCTGACAGAGGTGATCAGCTGACAGAGGAGGAAAGGTGACAGAGAAACCTCTTCAAACCCTTCGAAAACAGTGGATACCTCACTCCACAGAAGCCTGACTGACATCAGCAGTTGGCCACCAAAAAAGAAGTGTCCATGTCTCCTGTACCTTCCAGGTCTGTACCATTCATGCTTGCAGAGAAAAACCTGGAAACATCACTGAAATAAATCCTAGAAGTCAGAAATGGTGTGGCAACCCTAGTCCTTGTTGCTTTTAAGAAAAGCCAGTTTAAATGGTTTAAATGTCTGACACATGGGGGTTTTGTGCATGTTTGGGATTGGCAGTGCTCCTTTGGACATAGTATAAAAACAACCCACACAGAACTGGTCAGACTTTTTTCAGCAGAAAGTATTTGTGAAAATACATGCCATAAAAACACCCATTTTTGTCTGCAAATACATTTCAGTGGGGAATGCTAAATTTTTATCCAAACTCAAGGCACAGTTTTCCCTCACTGACAAAGTTTTTTCATAAACAGAGAACATCCTTCTGAAAACTCGATAAACCCATACCATGTTCCAGCATACTTTGATTTAAAAGAAAAGAAACAGTTTATCTCACAGTGACCTTGGGGAAATATGGCAAATTCTTTGGGGAATCCGGACACTTCCTTTCCAATGATTTTTTTTAATTGGGTGTGTGTTATTGAAAGTCTTTGCTTAAATTCACTGTCTTCTTCACCTTTTCAGCTGTAGAAGGTTTGCAGGTGCATCCAGTAAGATGCAATGGTAGCGACAGATCTCTTTCCGAAGAAAAGCGGAGCCAGGTAAGATGTGTCAAGAACAAAAGAAGCAGCCTCCTCTGCCCCAAGCACCGGTGTAATGAGTTTGTTGGCACCTTTTATCTTGGTGTGCCGGTGTGCACAACCTTTCCTGGAGCACCCTTGGAGCCTATCTGGACAATCGCTCTGGTCCCACCTGCACAGGGCACGGCTGCAGCCACCTTAGGGTTACATTTCACTTGTATTTTCCTCAATGAGCTGCTGCTGTTGCTATGACAATGCTTCTGTAGCTTATTAATAAGGGAAGAGTAACAGTTAATTCAGGGAAAATGAAAACATGAAATATTTACAGCTCATTTCTGGTTTATTATTGCTAGTTTTCTTTTCTTCTTTTTTTTTTTTTTCTTTATAAGCAACAAAATAATTGCCCAGTTTGTGAAAGAACAGATTGGGTTTCTGTTTTTAAGACTGCTTTATGTGATTAATTCATAGTCATTAAACAACAAAAAAATGTAAATCCAACCCCCCCAAAAAAGAACAACACGGAGGATCAGCTGAAGCCAAACTTATATGATGTTTTTCATTACATAATCATGAAATGCTCCTACTGAAAGGATTTATTGATCACCCAATAATGAAGGAACAGGAGTAAGCTTCCAAAAATGCAGCACCCAATCTATATGGACTGATAGACATAATTGATTCCTTTCAGTACGGAGGTGTTAACGCAGGAAAAGATTAGGTTTTCTGAGAGGAGCAGCCTGAATGTTTAGATTGCTATTCAATAAAGGCTTTGTACGGTACCAGCACTTTGAGGGGGCTGTTACATATTTTCGGTCTTATCTGTCAACAGCTGCGCATAATCCACCACGGGTGGATCGATACGAGCCAAAGGTATTGCTTTACAGGGTGGTAATTCCTCAGAAAAGAGAGCATGCATTTAGGCTTCTTTGATAATATTGATGTCAGTGGGCAAGTTAAGCTGGTAATTATCCCTCCCTCAAATATCGATTATGTAAAAGTTCCCATGTATTGGCAACATGCTGAGCACAGGCTATGCAGCAGAGGAGTGGGTGCCTGGCACGGTCTCCTTGCATCCGATGTGCCCTGTCATGGCCAAAGTGATCTCCAACATGCATCATGCCACCGGTCCACGTGCTGGTGGAGGACACTTCATCGCACACACGGCAATGCCCAACAGCAAGGGGTTTCAGCAGAATGACTTGTGTTCCGAGCTCTCTGCCTTCAGACCCACTGCAGCAAATAAAATAGATGGTTTTGATGTTTGGTGTCTCTTGCACAAGCACTTTTGTGGGTTAGAAAACACCGCTGCTGGAGTTTCACCATCTGCCCACTGGTGCAATGGAGCAATTCAACCCCATAAGGGGTGATGTGGGGCAGAAGAGGGGAAAGCAGTGCTATTTGCATGCTGGCTCTGAACCAGCTTTGTCTGAACTTGTCTCCCCTGTGACCATGAAGACCAGTGAAAACAGCCCAGAAATGAACCTGAAAATCCTCAGTCCAGCTACCTCTGTTGGCATCCTGGACCCCCTCCCCAGCAGTCAGGGCACCGTGAGCAAGGGTAGGTGATGCTTTGTGGCTGTAGCAGAGGTAAAATATTCACTTGGGTTGATCCATCCATCGATTGTTTTTAGGTTTCTCTCAAACATTTCTGAGTTCAATCCCACCTGTGAGGAATCATGTAATCCACAGGCTCACTCAGAAGCTCCATTGTGCTGTGGTGTAAAGCACCGAGTTCACTGCTAAGTTATAGATACCAAGAGGAAGAGGTACTAAAGAGGAATCACATATGAATCGCATGTGTTCATTTTATACCACGAGGATTTTATTTGTAAGATTTGTGGAGATTTCCCCCGTTTGTATAAGCAGAGGAGGCAGCTTCCAAATAAAAATCTCTTTTCCAGCAGTGACCATAAAACATCATGAAATAACAGCAAAGCCAGTGCCTGCATTTTTCAAACTGGTGCTCCAAACTGGATCAGAACAAGTGCACCTGTCTTCAGAAGGCCAGCAAAGAAAGGGCAACAAAAACGCTGGTGCCAAGCAAATGCCACAACATTGCCCAGAGAAGCCTGCGGACAAAATTACATGATCTGCAGAGAGCCGAGCTGTGCCGTCTGAAAGGAGACAGTCTAAAGAAAAAAATCCCTTTCTGCAAGCTCCAAAATCCAATATGGAGCAATTCTGGCTCCTTGCTCCCAACCAGGGCCAAGAGAGCGCCGAGAGCCCTGGCCGTCAGCCAGCGCCGGTGTAATGAGAGGAAAGCCGGCCGCCGCGCTGTGCCGCGCTCCCGCTGCCAGCCCCGAGCAGGGATCCCTTCTGGCAACCCGCTTGCTCATCCATCAGCTGCTGTGGGATCGCTGGCATCCTAAATCAGCTGCGTGGGGAAAGGAGGATGTCCCCGGTGGGTTGTCTGGTGAGGGCTTATGGTAATAACTCCTTGGCACCGTGTGCTTTTTTATCCACTTTTTTTGCCACGTTGTTCTGCAAGCTGCTTAGTTTAATTAAAGCTCCTCAGCATGGGCTTCTCCCTGTGTGTACTAAGTGCTGCCTTTAGGTCTTCCAGTGAGCTAACTATTAATTTCTATAAGTTAATCTGCATGCCTGCCTGCTCTTTTGCCTCAGGGGACAGGAGGTTTCTGCGCTCCCCGCTGTCCCATCAGCCGCTCGATATCCCTTTGTGGACAGACGTGGCATCATCAAACCTTCATCTGCTACTTGGTGCCTGAAGGCTGCGCCCAGCTTTGCCTGGAAGTGCTGGTGGAGAAGCTACAACCAAGTTTTCCCACACAGTCAAGAGATTTTTATGTGCAAATCTCTTTCTAAGGAGTCATCAGGTGGCTAAGCACCCAAACAATAATTTGGTTTGTCTACCCGTTGTTTTAAAAAGCAAACACATGAAGGAAAAGCCTTGCCCTGGTTATGTACATCTATTTACAGATTTCATACACTCAGCACAGCGAGCAAGTGCCAGCCCTGAGGTCAGAGCCAGCCTGTTTGCTTCTCCCTGCCTCTGATTTCTGAAGTTTTCCTCATATCCATATTTATAAGTCCCACTGAAGAAGAACAGAGCTGTCTCCTCCTGTCATTGAAATGCCACAAAGAGCCTTTAGCTCCTCAAAAACTAATAACCAAAATGCTGGGATTGTTTCGCTCCTCGTCCTTCCTCGACAGCACATTAAACAGATGTCACAGTGTGCACCAGCGAGACGTATGTGGATAAGCGACAACTGTCTGGAGTTTAACAAAAATAAGGGAGAAGGAAAAAGAAATTTATTGAGAAGCTAGTCAAAATCTGATTACCAGGAGCTGGTGGGGATGCCTGCTCTCTTGACAGCAAAAGGAACCAAAGCCTCAGAGGCACTGGATTCATTTCTGCTCAGTGAGTGTTACGTGCCCGCAGGAGCAGCTGCACCTTCAGTGCACAGTGATGTCTGTGTCTCTTGGGGAAACACTGGGTATGGACACATCTCTGGGCTCCCTGCTACTGCATTTCCCTTATGGTGGCATTTTCCTTACACTTCTGCCCAAAGCTCACTGTGCCTTCTTTTCATGCCATCTCTGTGAGCAGCCAAAGGAGCAGAGGGGGTCTGAAAATGCATCAGGTGAGAGGCTTATGCTCAGTTCTGCTCTTACTGTGGTGCAGGGTCTTGAATTTAATCTTCAAAGCAAGGTGGACCACAGCTTCCCCAATGCCTGAGGAATTCACCCTCTCTAGACCCAAATCCAGGGTGGGAGGGATGGCACCAGCTTGTTGAGTTGCAGAAAGGTGCCTCCGGTAGCAGTGCTGCTGGGCAAGTGCCTCTTCTAGGAAATCAATTCTGTATGGATCATGTTCAGAACTTGATACAGACCTCATTCTCTCCTGGCCTTCACCCAGACGATCTCAAAGAAACAAGTCTAACAAAGGGAGAAGATTGATCAAGGAATGAGGGTATAATCAGGTTGCACCTTTGGGTAGAAAGCACATAGAGGTGTTGGTTAGGGGTTCATAGTTTGGTTTGAGATGCTGTGATCATCTGATTGAGAGTTTGGAGGTAAGATGTATTTTTGGCCAAGAGAAGAAGTCCTTTTCTTGAATGACAGTCATTCTTCATGTACCAAAGTGAGGCTATGGATTTGATCTAATGAAGCTATAATATATGAACAGTAGGTCTAATCTGCTCTATATGTGCATTGCATTTAGCACTTAACCATGTCTGGGATAGCTGTTTATTAAATCAAGCTCATCCTGAGAAAGCCAGAGGCGGGAGACGCTGTGGCACTGAACTAGTAGCAGCAACACTATTCTCCCGATGAGATATCATATCAAACACTTTCAAGCTGCTTTGGGTGACCAGGCCATAGCTGTGTCCCACAAGGCAAAAATAATTTACTGCTGGGTTTGCATACTTGGCAAAGGAAGGCTGATGAGCTCTTGGTGCCCATCTGTAACCAAGCATTGCGATGCTTGGTGGATTCTTCTTCTGTTTAAAGAATTTGGCATTCACGTAGGGTTTCACCAAAGGGTTTCACTAGGAAAGCAATGATTTGCTAGAAGCTGTCTCCTCCTTCAGCTGTAGCATTTTACTCTTATGTCCACATAAAGCACATTCCTGAATGGTCCCATATATGCCTTTTCCTGAAGCTGTGATATGTAGCATCATTGTTGACAGGCCATTGCTATTTCCTGTAAGACTTTTACTGGTTCTTCTGCAAAACAAAGGAAGGTTTATGGTTATATCTATGAACCTCAAGGATGCTTTGCCCAGCCCACAGGCACCCTCTAGTTGGAGCAGTCTGTCTACATGCTTTGCTTACTCTTAAATTTATTTTTTGGCCTAATTTAGACTAATGACCCAAGTAATGAGCTTTCTCAGAAAGCCTTGAAAAGCTCTGGAAGCAATATCAGTGCCAGGGAGAGAGACCAAAAGAAAGGTGCATACTACAGGCAATCTGAGAACAAGAAGTGACACAGCTCTGCCTCTTTATGATGAAGAAAATGTCAATTAAAATCCTTGTACGCCTAGAAAGAGCGGTTTCAAACATTAAGTACTAATTTTGTCGTACAATAAGGGACATGAAGCAATATTTTGTAAAGGCTGAAGAGCTGTTTCGGCATCTCCTTGCTGGGTTTGTAGCAGTCTCTTTTTGACGTCAGAAAAGCGGTTCCTTTAATTCCGCCTTAAATGAGAGACTTCTCTGCCTTTTTTTATTAGCCACTGCTGCTGGACTGCCATAACTTTAATGTATCCTGAGGTGGGCGAGTGAACAGCTCGGGTTTGTCAAGGCAGCGATGGCAAAGCCTAATGTGGCCGTGCTGCAGCCTATTTGCACCCTTTAATGCTTCGGAGGCTTGCACACGGAGTGAATCACACCAGAATAATAACGCTACATCTTGCAATTCATTCTCATCAGTTTTAATGAAGATAAAGGGGCTCATTTTATGAATCCACTTGGGCTTAACAAATTAAACATGCTGCTGAAAGGGTACATGTGAACAGAATATTTGTCCTTATAATGTTCGTTTAGGCGGACAACATTAACTAACCTTATTCCGTATATTTTTGTTTTCTTGCTGCCTAAAGAAGGCCTCACAGCTACACAGTCAACTCTGATCTTGTTCCCAGTTCATTAAACACATTGTTTAATTAGCATTTTCCCACTATTCCTGATGATGTAGCATCCTTTTGCTTTGATAAAGTATTTGGGGTGTCCGGCAGCCAGGTGGAAAGAGTGTTGGGGGTCAGGGGAGAGGGGGCAGCAGCATGAGGAAATCTTTGTTTTCTGCAGCAGCAAAATCAACCACCGACCAAGCGGTCCCACCTGCAGGCAGCTCTCCAGCCCCTCTGTGAAGCTTCATTTCATGGCCCTGTGTCTATCGATCGCTGCCAGACTGTAGCAGCCACCTGGAAGGGAGAGAGTAACCCTTCTGCCTTGCTGGGGAGGTTGGCTTCAATCTGCAAGTTGCTGAGATTTGTTACAAGCAGATGCTACAGGGAAAGCTTAAGGATAATACCAGCTTTGCCTCCAAAAGCTCAACAGCAAAGCAAGCAATATCTATTACATCGAGCACCTCCTTTCTGTAAGCTGCAGAGAAGAATAAGATAATAAACACTAGAAAGGAGGTCAATTAACACCCTGACAAGATTTATTTCCAGCAAGAAACAATCTCCTGCAAATAGCCAGGGAAGGGTTGCAAATACTTGCCTGGAGCTGTGACCTTGGATAAAATGCAGAGCAGAAGCGGGAAAGTCAATGGGAAATGACACAGGGCTGTGTTGGGGATTAGCATTTATTACCGTGATTGGGGCGGCAAGGCCGGCTGCTCACAGGCGGTACCATGAACATCGTCAGGACGGGTGTCGAGGGTTAAGATTGCGGGGTGACAATAAAACCCTGGCAGATGTATTGCTAACCCCCTCTCCCCCCCACACTTCCCCCTCCCTCTCCCCCCTTTTCACTAAGGAGAGGCGATTGGGAGGAAAAGAAGCACAGAGTGAAGAGAGTTGGAAAAAAATTAAAGATGTTTTACTAATGCTACTAATAAGAATAGAGAAAATAATACAAAATATACAAAACCAATCTTGAAACTCTCAGCAACTGCAGAGCCGGCACCTGAAGTCCTGGATTAGACTCTGCAGCCAATCGAAGCTGGATTCAGTCTCTCACTAGGCCTCAGTTCGCAGGGACGACTAGCAAGGTCCTCTTCTAATGTCGGCCATAAGCAGAAGGGAAAAAAGGCAAAAAGGGAAAAGCCAAACGAGATCCTCGTGATCTCCCACTTTATATGAAGTATTCACGTGAATGGAATGTTATACACAGTTGGTCAGTTTCTTGCTCTCTTGTTTCTCGTCGCCCCTCTCGCGAGATGTCCATCCGTGCTTATCAATAAGTTTGCATTCCATTGCTAGGTTTACCAAAACATGTGTCTGGTTCTCCAGGAAAATGCAGTTAATATGAAGGCTTTAGCTGACAGGCAAAATTCACTAAAAGAGAAACTTGTTTTTAACAAAACCAGGACAACGGGTCCCTTGTGAAGCCATGGAGCAGGTACAGCCACTCCCTGTGCACTTAAAACCACAGTGATGCCATTCACAACTTGCTTTTTCTGCCCTGTTAATGATAGGGAATAAATAGCTATGGGGGGTCACAGGTGATAACTTGGCTTTGACACTAAACAATGCCATGTAGCTAAACAAGATCTGCGATTGGCCTTGACCTCTCGCACACGTTCACTGGCAGTAAAAATGTTATTTTGCGTATAATTTTCTTTTAAGAAAAGGATATGCCCCTGGTTCAGCAGTCTGTTGAGATGAAGAGAGGGCCCGAATGTCTCCTGGGAGGACAGGTGGCCTAAGAGGACAAGTTCCTTGAGGTCTTGCAAGTTGCTTTTGTTATGAAGAGTGTATGCTGTTTTCCTGAAGACAAAACAGTATATGCAAAGGCCAAAAAGGGGAAATGAGAGCACCAACTCCCAAAAATGCATCTTTCCTCTTTGCTGTTGTCTTTTCCTACAGCTGAAGAAAGATAAGCACAGTATGTGGTACTATCAGTCACTCGAAACCTCCGTCAACATGTACCAGCGTCTGTTCAAAATATTTCAAGCTTTGGTTTTGGTCACAGACTCACAGCAGCTGTTAGAAGACAAATCCTGACTTAGCCCGCGGCATCGGGGTGTTAGTGGCAGGAGGCAGAGAGGGACGAAGAAGAGGTGGGAGAAAAGGACACGCAGGGCAGCAGCAGGACCACAAGCGCCACAAATTGACTCAAAGATCAAAACAAATTCAGTGGCTCTGACTTACACCAACTTGCACTTATTTACAGGGGCTGCCTTGAAACACTGTCCGTCACCAGCACTGATGATATCTGCAATTAGGATGCAGAGGTGGGCACTCCAGCCCCATAGGATGAATTACTTTAAGGTTTTCTAAAATAAAATCGTCGCCCTATGGAGTACAGACAGCTTTGTGTGGCCACAGCACTCAAGGTGATGGCATTAAAGCCGATAGCTCATAAAGGAGCAACTAGACCAAAACTTAAAGTACTTATTAGCCTAGCAGTTATTTAGCTCAGCGGTTTTCTTCTAGAAAGGAGCAAAGATTTTGAGGCCATTCTTTAAGAAAACCTGTCTGTGGCTTTTAAGAAGCAACATTTGAGAAGAGACGACGGTGATTATTTCTGAAGTATCTGTAATAATGATTTCCCACCAGTCATCCACTCGTAAGGAAGAACAAAATTTTCATCTTTTATTGTTGTCAGTCTTGTCTTTTCAGTTATAAAATACTTTCTTTTTTTTTTTTTTTCCTTCCCCTGGTAGAAAACCTTCATCGTCAAGAATTCCTCATTACCCTGATAAGACAGCTGTCCCTTTCCTGAACCATTTCAAACATCCCCCCCAGGTTCTGAGGCAGCTTTAATCTCTAGGTCACGCCACAGCATTTCATCTTGTAGGCAAGACTATCCAATTTAGTAATAATAAAATAAAAAATAATGAATAATAATAATAGTAAAAAAATCTGACTGAAGCCAGAAAAAAGCCCCAAGCATCTGTTTGTGGTGAGGTTAATCACAGTACAGATCAACCTGACCAGCATTGTGCCTTCCTTTTCATTTCCCTTTCCCCAGCATCATCTCTGAAAGTACATCAGAAAAATACAGCACGGTGCTTTGCTTGCCATGTGCTCCGGCTGTCTTTGATTTGCTTAACCATCTTTGACCTTTCAATCCCTTGTGGCTGCATCCAAATAGATTTTGCCTGGTGAACCGTTGTGGAAAGGAACCGGCTCACGCAGCCCCCTCCAACATTTCTGAGCCAGGATGGAGAGATTCCTATTGCCCTCCACGGGGTGATGATAACACATTAAAACCCTCTTTTGCCATCTCATTTATTACCCGAAATTGCATTGCACTGAAACATTAGAAGATCCAGCATCCACCGAGCTAGGCTAATTTTAATGATTAACTGAGGAACTGTTAAATTTTACTTCAGTGCTCCACTGTCATTATGGAATTAGTATTAACGGCCATGTACTGTGAGAGCTGTAATGAGGCTGGCTGGGAGTGACAGTGCCAGGGAGCTGGAGCTCTATAAATATAAACTTAGCACATATCATTAAAAAGAAGAAGAAAAAAAAAAAAAAGATAAAAAAAGAAAAAAACCCTCAAGAGCCCCACTTTGTTGGCAAATTTTGCTTGGGTCTCTGGAACATGAAGTCAAATAACTTTATTTTTCCCCTCTCTCCTCCTCCCTCTGTCTCTCTTGCTCTCTCTAGTTGCTTTTAATTAAGTCTGGATATTAGTGGACAGAAAATCAACAGTTGTAAAAAAATATCTTATTACAGGATGATAGTGGGGCAGCTTCCTGAAAACTCTAGCAGTTTTTCACCACACCGGCCCTAAAACCTGCAGTGATGCCAGACCTCCCAGCCGCCTGCTGCAGCCGCTTGGGAAAGCAGGTGGACAGAAGAACAAGCAGATTACTCAATTTGAGACTTCACCCTTTCTCCCCTCCCAGCTGCACGTTGATCCTTTAAGATTTGCTGCTGGTCAGATGGTCTATTCCATTGCTGCTCTGAAGCCCATGTTCCCTCTGGTATCTGCCTCCCGTTAATGATCAGCCTGAATTTACTGCTTGCAGAAATGCCCCATGAACATGGGCAAGCAGAGGCTGCACCCCAGCTTTGGTGGCGCTTTGCGCTGCCGCACACAGAACATGGGCTCCCTTTGGTCTCTGGCGGTGCCATGCTTTGTGTCATTTGTCTTTGACCCTTGACTTCATCTCTCTCTCCTTTCTGCTCGGTCCCCACCCCTTTTTGAACACCTTCCCAACTGCATCCTTTGCTTCAAAGCATCTCAGTCCTCCAGTGAAGAGTCTGATACTCTTTGAACATCTGAGCTCACCCTTCATCACTTGTTTTGTCTGTTTTCACTTTTCTGTCATGAGCATCTCATCCACCCTCTGGAGCTTCCTATTCTCTGACAGCCATTTATGCCTCATTATCTCCTTGACGTCTTCTCTACTTGATCCTCCCAATCTTTTCCAAATGTTTGTTTTCAAAGTTATTTCAGCTTTCCCTGTTTGTTTTCTTGTGCTAAGATTTCATGTCCTTATACCATCTTCAGGGTGATGCTCTGAACCTTGACAGTCCTCCTTTCATCCGTGAATAATCTACTTCTCGTCTGAATTCCTGAAGAACCTCATGGCGGCCTCTTATACACCCAACAGCCAAGCAAGTGACCCTCTGCACAGATTAATCAGGTAGGAATGAGGTTTCCATGGTGAGTCCTGATCCTCTTCTGCCGAGAGGAAGAACGTACTCTTGATGGCAGACCATATAAAATGAAGGCTTTTCCAGTACACAGAGACATCTTGGGGCTTTTTGCTTTTTTCTCCAACTCCTTTCCCCAGGAAGATGCACAAATGCAGTCCTTCTTATTGTCTGTTTGTAGTGTCCAGAGGGGCTTGATGTACAAGGCTGTCCACTTTCTGTGCAGAACTTCATTTTATGTTTTTTGTTATCTCTAAACACAGGAGTTGTTTATCACTGACCTTGAATAGCAGCTCTTGCACCATAAGAAGTCTGCTAAGGAAGGTGCGGCCCGTGCACTCTTCTGTTACCTGCGGGCGATGTTCTCCCTTTCCTAACTGCCCCTTTGAACATTTACGGCAACCACATCAGATACTGTTTTAAGCTATTCTTTTTCAGATGAAAACTTGAGACAGTATCTAGCTCCAAAATTTTTATCAAGTTCTCTGTCTCCTCTTTATGGAGAGATCCTTTTTGGGTGGATACTGTCTATAGTGCATCCTGGAAATGACGTTCCAGAGTGTGCAGGAGATGCTACTGTGCATGTTTTTAAGCTGATTTCTAGAGACGTCCTTCAGTGCTCACATTTGCAAAGTTGTTGAAGTGACAGCTGGCAACAAACCACTGCTCCAAACTATGTACCCAAAACATGTTAAATGCTAGAGGCTGCTTCTGCATCAGACACAAGAAATGAGTTATCCAAAGGGGGTTTCATTGCCAGGAGGTACCAAGCCAGCAAAATAAAGGAGAAAAAGCTGTTTGTGTTGAAACCCCATCTCTAAACAAGAAAACAATGTAAACCCAGTTAACCCAATGGCTTCCAGTCTGTCTTTAACCTTCAGATTACATCACATCCCATATGACAAAAACATAAGGTGTTTTTGTTGCACAGCTGGAAGCCCTGATGCCCTCTGCATTAAGCAGTACATCAAAACACATTGCTTTACCACATCAAGGATTTGTTCAGACCCAACCAGATAGTGGTTGATATTTGGTCAGCACAAGATCTTGTACCTTCTCTCTCTGTCAGTACTTGTGTTTTTTTCCAAAGCAATCTGCCCAGCTGCATTTACTCTACTCATGATAAACTAAAACTTCTTTTTTAATCAGTTGTTATCAGTGTTTCTTCAACTTTTACAGAACCTCTGAATCAAAACAGAGGGAGAACTGCACTGGGCAAGGCAGTTAAATTGCTGTGTACTTTGTCTCTTGAGTCAGAATGGATTAATGGACTTTCTTTAGATGAATCTGACCTGTGCCTCATCAGAGACAAAATTATAACAACTTTTTTCAAGTCAAATAGCTTTGGGACTTAAAATAGTTAATTGCCAATAGTATTCTAATGCCAGCACAAATCACCACAAGGACAGAAAAGGCCATTGGGCTTCATGAATTTTTACACCCTCTCCCTTTTACCTAAAAACTACTTCATTGTATAGAAAAGTTACAAAAAATAATACCTCCTTATCCTTTTCATAGAGATTCATTTCCTATGAAATAGGTCTTATATTTGGTCTGTTCCTGTGGTTCCTTTTAGAACCAGCGTATCACTATGTTAATGCTTTAAACACTGCAACAGAAGCTGAGGATTCAAATGCCTTAAAAAAACACTTTATAATTAATATGAAACCCCAGATTTAGTTCACAGGCATTTATTGATTTTTTTTCCCTATATATTGTCCCTCTCATATTCCTTGCTGCTAGAAGAACTTTTCTGAAGCAGTAACATTTGCCACCATAATTTCAGCAGGCCTTTTAATTTCTGCAGGTATTGCAAACTTTCAAACCAATGTCATGATAATAATTTATCTTAATAACCTGCTAAGTTTCCAGGGTATTGATCTGGCATTGCAGTCTCATGGGGCCTCTTGTATCCATGCATTTCTGTGGCACTTCTCTTGTCTCTTTGACTTGCATTGGCATGCTTGCCTAAATGTGACACTGTTAAAACTGACTTTATAAAAACAATATGAACTTTGAAAACAAGAAAAATAGAAGAAAAATACAATCCTACACCCCCGAAGTCTTGAGTTTCCTGTTGGGAACATGAAGCAACTCAATTTGCCCAATTTTTACCTTTGGAATTTTCCCTTTTGCTGTGACCCTTACCTCCCAACCTGCAATAATCACTGTGGTGGATGAAACTGGGAGATTTTCTTTTTATGTCATCTTTTGCTCATTACGTCTACAGGAAACTGAGCTTATTGAAGTCCTTAGAAACATCCTCCCCCTGCCTTTCTGCAGTGATTTCATTCCTGGTGCTGCCTGCCAGAAGTGCTGCCTCATGTCCCACTGAAGCTTCTCCTGTGCAACTTTTCACATGAAAGTCAGGTAAGCACTTTCCAGGACAAAATAAGCTGCCAGTGTTATTTCCTGGAAGGTCCCGTGTCTTTAAAAAAAAATCAGAATTCTCTTGCCCCTTGGGAATGGGCATATTTTAGTAAAATATGTTCATTAGAATCTCTTCCCTTCAGAAAACTGTCATGCTAGTGGTTGCACCACACCGTTTTCCTTCTGAAGGTCATGGCTATTGCGTGCCACTAAGCATTGCTCTGGCACTTTGAAGTAACTTAGCTGCTCAAAATGATGTGAGAAAGTTGTGGGGAAAAAAGAATATAAGAGCTAGGACCTGATTTTAGCTTTTACCAAGTCACTGGAAAACTTTTGTCCATGTACAACCATGGCATAGTTTGTGACAACACACTTCAAAGATTTCGCTTATTTGCTTTACTGACAAGGTGGCACCTCACCCAGAGGCAGGTCTGTAAGAGCTGGCTTTGTGTTGATGAGCAGCAACAGTCTGAACAAGGGGCAGTGTTTGGGCCACAATTACCATTTTATGGATTACCTTGTTTGCTCATTGAGGTCTCCAAAATCCAACCCTCCCAAATGCTTCCTGTATGATTCACCAGGTTGGTTATGCAGCGATCAATAACATTAGCTAGAGTGAAGAAAAGTCTAGACTATTATGATCTAGAGCTCAATATCCACAGGAGAGAAAAGAGAGGGCAAATGTCTGGCTGAGATACTCAGAGTGGCAAAAGAAAGCATGGAGGAAAGGAAGGGTGTCGTAGGAGGGTTGTCTGCATCCTTAAATGTTGCATTGCAGACAGATGATGTGCGTCAGAAGGAAGCACATTGGGAATAAAAAGATATAACCGTATGAAAAAGACTGGTTTTGTGTAGCAGGTAAGAAAAAAAGAAAGTAGCAGGCCGAAGATACAAAATGTCATAGTGGAGTGGAAATGAAATGGTCTGCAGTGGGGAAATAGAGAAGTGTAAATGTTTGATAAGGATCACTGAAGTACAGGGTGGAACAAAGGGTTAAATAAAGGTAAAAGAAGACCTGAGCTCCTAAACCACACAAGAAGTGGGAATCCAGGAAGTGTGTCCCTGGGGATGTTGGAGAGCTGAGCAGAGGACGTTAGCGACAAATGAGCCCTGGGCAAATCACTAGCTGTCAAATACAAGAGGGTCCCAGGAACCGGCAAGTACAGTGGTTGTCCATCCCTCTAGACTCCAAAAATCCAGGGACCTCCTACAGGACATCTGGCCTCACTTGTGTCCGGGGTTGCTTTGCCTTCAACGTCAACAGACTCAGGACTCGGTACTTCAGATGGTGTGTGCCCAAAGCAGGTACTTTCTTGACCAAATTATTTATCCTGGGACATCTTGAGTCAATAACCAAATCTGGAGGAAAACATTGTGACTCTATCATTGATTGCTGTATATGGTGGTTAATGGAAAGATCAGAAATAAATCGGGAATCTCTTTGTAAACATAATGAAACACGGCCTGTTTAACAATATTTTAAATACATATTTCATGCTTTTAATTTTAAGATTGGCTTTTCCAACAAGAAGTTCACTAAATCTCTGCAAGGTGTCCTGTTTCAGATAAACAGCAGCTTCTCCATTTCTCAAATATTTTGAAGAGTTTTCAAAGAACTCAGAAGTCTCCTGGAAAAAGTGACATTTTCAAGAAGTTTGCTCAGTGACTTTATCCAGAATGGTTGAAGTCCAGATGAGCCTCAGTCAGTTGCTTTAAGCTGCTCTGAATTAGGCCCATCTTGCAGGATACCTTCCAGCGCATCTCAAGCTTGGTGACAATTTCTGGTCTGCACAGGCAATGCATGCTTTCTTCCAAACTAAGCAAATTCATCCAAATTCTGTTTCCTGTAGGTTTCTTGAACACACATGGCTTGGATTTCGTGCTTGGTTGGCATCAATGGCCTCTGGTCTCCTCATTCTCCAGCCATCAGCTTTGCTCCCTGCAGAGCCTTCCTCATGTAAGCAGAAGGGCTCTTCTGAGAGGAGTCTCTTTGGGGAGCTGCCATTTCACCATTTGGCCTTCTCGCTCCCTCGTTCTGCTTCAGCCTTGAACGCCAAGTAGTTAAGGACCAGCTTTGGCTGAAAACGCAAGGCTTAAAAGTTAAAGAAAACTGAGAACGCATCCAATTTGCACCAGAGGGAGCCTCTGTAATTCGTTTTGTTGGAGATGGCATCCAGTCGGCAGTACACATATGGCGTAAGTGTTTGAAAAGTTCGTAGGCTGGCAAGCAGAGCTGTGCCGCTCTTGTCCAAGCGAGTGGCAAAGAGACCGGCCCATCTGTGAGCAATGTCCTCAGGCTGGGGGCTGTTATCCCATTCTATTTTATTTCCCCCCTCCCTCATTGTAATTTTTTAAAGGAAGTAACAGCGTTCCGTTCAGGAAGATGGTGCAAACAGCACGATTGGATTTATAGCATTTCCTCTATCTGCTTCTCATTAATATTGATTTTTTAATATTTCATCACTGACAACAAACATGACTCTTAGCAAAAAAATATAAAAATCTTCAGTTCCCAGCTTTTCATGAATGGGAGATACGTGCCTTACTCTGAGCAAAACATTTACTGCTTCTCTACATGGTTAATTACAGTTTTTCACTTTATTGTCTGGCACTCCTAAACAATTACTGCAAGTTTCTCAAAGAAGTCTGCAACCGAGAAAATAATTTCTGGCGAGAAAACTGTATTCACTAAGTTAAATCATAACATGCTGCTCATTTTTCTAAACTTCTAAATTCATGTAATGCTGGCGCATTATAATGCATTCTTGTAATTAATAAGATCGCAGATTCCTGGGAAATGAGCTAGAGAAAAGTTCCAAATGGCAAATTATTTCTTGATGCCAGAAGGTGATTTTTTGTTGTTATTATTACCACTCCTACATACTCAGTCTAAAGAGTTAATTCCCCTCCCCACCAAATTAAAGTGACTGGCCTAAAATGATGAAGACAGATAGAGGAGTGTTTGGCTTTTTATTTTTTATTTCGCCTGATATCTGCAGAGCTGGAAGAGTTTGAAGCAGAAAGGAAGCACCTTTTTCTCCACCAGAACTGGTGACAAAAGCTCTGCTGAAAGCTGCTGTTCCTGCCTGGCAGATTTGGGTGGCATGAGGACCATGTCTGCCCAGAGCCACTTTGGACCTCACACCAGGTAAACTGGATTTGTTCATCACGTGCACATCCAAGAAGGGCTGTGATTTCCTTTCCTAGTTAAACTTGACCTGAAAGGGAAAGGGTATGTTTGTGCCTTCTTTTAACCCCTAGTATATGTTTTTTAAGGAATGGAGATCTGGGGAGGAAAGGGGGAATCTGTTACATGGGCAACACTGGGCTTATCAGCCTGTGTTTTCCCAATGCCAGGTCAGGTGCATGTGTGTCTGGAATGGTATGATGAGAGTGAGATTCTACTTCTCCAGAAAATGAAACCCCAATAGACCAAAATGGAAACTCACTTTTAATAGCTATTTAAGACTCTTCTTTCTTTTCCTGAAGGCAACTTGCTTGTTGGAGGCAAAACAAAATAAGGACCAGGCCACCATGAGCAAGGGAAGCACTCCTCTCCTTGCTCCAGAAAAATCCCAGACCCACCCAAATTAGCTAAATTGACAAAGGTCAACCCAGAGTGTCCCTTCCTCCCATGCCTGTAAGCTGGAGTGTCCTCCAGGGATGCTTTGTGCCCCCACTCTGCCCGAGGGCTGGGGGTGAGGAGCTTTACACTGCACAAACCAGATTAAAAATAAATAAATCCCCTTTTGAGAGCTGATCTGCTGCTTACTGTGCTGCTTTGCTTCCAATATCGAAAAAAAAATCACTGCAGTGCCATTCAAGCATCCACACACAGCCCAGCAACCATACTTGGGTTTTCTCACCACATTTCAGGCTGATTTAGCATTGGGTACATTGCAAATCCCCAAAATAAGAAGTGGGAGCAAGGAAGACGGGAAGAGAGATGGGGAAACTCTGTAAGAGCAGGCAGTGACAGGGAGTAAAAATGATGGGATTGACACATTTTCGGTCGCTGGGCGTTCGAAAGGGGTTGGAAACAGGGTGTGAAGTTATCAATAGCAGTTGGGTAGCGTTGCCGGTGTTGCTGCTTCACTTGTGGCTCTTAAAATGGAAATGGCTCTTAAACTCACAGTACTTAAAATGGGAAGATTGATTGGTTTCAGAGTTCGCTGTAATCAATACAGCACGTTTGGATTAATATTGCAGCTTTCCACTTAATTAGAGGTGACTCAGTTGTTTAGCATTTCAAATCAGTAAAATGATCGTGTCAATGCTGTAATTTCCTAAGAGGTGAAATATCACCTCATTTTCTGGTCTTTGCTTTGTTTTATGCATATGCAGCCTTATTTCTTCATTTGCTTACGCTGTTTGCTTTAGTGAATATGCTTTAGTGTTTTTTCAGGCTAAGACTGAGCAAGATTTGTCTTTGAGCAGAGCTTGACATCAACACTTAATCTGCAGCTGAAACACTTATTTTTCTCCTTTTTTTTTTTTTCCTCACAGGTTTGTAAGAGAGCAGAGTAATTGCACGGAGCATGGTCATCGTATTCCAGCACTCAATCGCCAGCAGTCAGGCTGCAGGCTGGCTTTCAGCAGCATCTTTGCAAGTGTCTGCAGTGCCTCCAGTGCTCACACTGACTGTCGCCATCCGCAGCATTATGGAGACATCATCATCCCCAAACCAGGCTTACTTATGGCTTTATTTGTGCCGTGATGTTTTAATGCCACTACAAAATGCCAAGCGATGCCCCAGAGCAACGTGATCAACGAGCGCTGCCTTGTGTCCTGAGTGGCTGCGAGGTGAGCAAAGGGGCTGTCACAGCCTCTCCAATTAGCTGGGTCTCCAGTACACAACATGCATGCCCGAAGGGGATTTGTGCCCACTGAGACAATCGGCTGTCCTCGAAGGGAGATGTGCTAATGAATTAATCACACAGGATTGACGTACATGGGTGTGAAGGAGGGGCAAAGAACCCTGCTGTCACAGGTACTTCTGGGGTCAGAGTGCCCAAATCCGGAACTTTTACAAATGTCAGGTTTCTAACTCCATAAAATCCAGATCGGGACAACCCTCCTGACTGGACACATGATACTGGGTCCTTCCCAAGTGTCACTTTTAAAGATGCATCTGTTAGAGAAAGGGGTAGAGGGTAGACCTGCCTCTGATAGATGTAGAAACCGGAGAGGCCAGAGTTTGCATGGGGGGAGAGGGAGATCCAGCTCGTGGCCTTCACCCTGGCCATACATGGCCACACCTTCCCTCTCTGTTTGCCATCCCACCTAATCAGGTTATCATCAAGTCCACGGGAGCCAAGCGATGGACAAGGAGACTGATCCCTGTCTTTCAGAGCTGACACCGCAGGGCCAGGCAGTGTGGAGGGGGTGTAGATACCTGAGCAGATACCTTTGCTGCCACACTGATTGAAAATTAATCCTAGAGGCACCCACATCACCATGTGCATGAGCCTTCAAGTCCTGTCCTTTCACAGCTGCTGGTAGCCAGCGGGTCCCGGTGTGGCCGGCGGTCGCCTTGCCCAGGTGTGGAGATGGACGTGGCTTTGCCCTGCGCCAGCGCTGGGAACACTTACAGAGACACCATCTGCAAGAGAGTAAGTGATGAATGCATCCAGGGAGGCATGCAAAGATAAATGAGCTCCATAACCCTTGGCTTTGTCCACTCTTCTTGTCTTTAATAACACCCCAGACGAGGTTAATCTGCATCAAATGCTTCCAGCAGCAAACCGCGCATGCTGAGACAGCCTATCGCACAGGCGTTTAGCACACCTCGCCGCAGTTTTTTTTCCTGTCACAAGACTATTTAAGCTTGATGCCTGGCAATTAGCTCCCAGTCTGCTGCCTGGAGAAGCAGTTCAAAACAGGACATTTGATTGGTTGGCGAAGGAGCTTTTTTTTTCTATATATACATGTACATACAAATCTATCTCCTCCCAGCAGCTGGGTCTGTCCAACCAGCCCCTGGCTCCAAGTGCTTGAAGGGTCTCCCCTGGTGTCACCAAATCCCTGCAAAGGTGTATTTCCTCCAAAGAGGATTTTAAAAGGGCAATAATCCATGGCCAAGCTGTAACAGGAGTCTGTCTGGGGGCAGTTGTCTAAGTAACTGACTTCTTCTGCCTTTGGTTTTGCAGCTGAAGCTTTCAGTCCTCCCCAGATTTTACCTGTGGCAGCAAGAAAATACAGAAAGGGAAAAGGGAAAGTAAGAAAGAAAATGACAAAATTCTTTTGACCATTTTGGTCTGGATTTAATTGCTGACATGCCAAAATATGAAACACTCCAATTACCTCAGCAGCACGTTGGAGATTTCGAGTGGCTCCTGTTAGTATTTAAATGTGCATCAGGGTGGTGAGGGATCTAATTAGGGGCTGTCTAATTGTGATGATGTTGTCCTGAGAAGCAGTGGTCTCCTGGTGACTAGAGCAATCTGTGAGGTAATCAAAGAGGCTGCCATCATTCCTCTAGAAGAAAGAGATGAAATTAGACCACCATCCTTTTCAAAATGGGATTCCTTCACCCACAGGTTACCAGGACCAAGCCTGAAAGTGAGCCGTGGAGGTGGGTGATGGTGAGACGATGGTGACTTCCTAATGTTTCTTTTATATTAATGACTTGAAAAATCCTGTGAAGCTGAAGCTGTGAAAGCTTTTTTTTTGGGGGGGGGGGGGCTTCAAACCAGCCTTTCCTAAGAGCTTTTTTATATATATATACAGTTGTCCTTTTTCATCCCTTCTTCTTCCTCCTCTCTATAACTTTTCTTCTCTGCCTATTTTATCCACCAACGTGTTATATTTCCCCCACCGTGAGCTGCCTGCGAGGCAAGCAGGAGGAGATAGCTCAGGTCTTTTAGAGGGCCAGGGTTGCCAGGCACTGCCCACCAGCAGGACTGGACCTCACCATCTGTCCCTCTGGAGACCATCACAAGCAGGTTCCACAGCTCCTGCTGAGACTGGAGGAAATAATAAAAAGTCAAATGAAATTCAATTTGGAATCCCACCTACCCCTGTAATTCTGCTTGCCTTCCCCAAACCCTAAGAAGACCTAAGCTGCCATCAACAAAAGCAAGGCGTAAGAACATTACAAAACACCTCTCTGGAGTGTGGCAGGCAGGCCTGCGCTTGGCTTTCCTCTCAAGATCTTTCTCATCTTTTGGCGGTTTTGGTAAGAATTAAATCATCTAAATTCCCTAGCAGTTTTATTTGCGTGTATCGATTCCCAGAGAGGCAGGAAGTTTAAACTGGAGTGACTGATCGGCGCAGCGTGAGCTCTGATCAATATAGCACCTTTAAATGAATACAGTCATCTTGCACCTAATTAGAGATGACTTGGTTATTTTGCAGAGCATGTCATGTCAGGACGGGGACCTGACATGGCTGTTCAGCTTGCTGCATGAGGGAATGTGGCTGGGGGGGTGGTTCTGGTTTGCCCATAGATGTATAGAAGCAGATGGAGAGAGCAACAGAAATTTGGAAGCCAGGGGTGCAGCTCAGCCCCCTGAAGCCTGTAGGACATAGCTGAGGACCTTATGCAGCAGAGAAGAGCGGGATTGAGAGGGGTCCTGGACCACAGCCTCCCTGCTATGGTCAGTTAATGGGGTGGTCACCAAGGGGGTGTGCCACACTGAGTGGACCTCTGCCAAATTTGTCATGCTAACTGCCACAGAAGGAGAACTTAAATACGTAAGGAAGGAGAACCTGAAACACATAAGATGCCTGCATATTTATTTATTTCCACTTGGTCTATTTGACAGTGTTAATGAATGTTCCTTGTGCTTGAAGGATTATTCATGTCAGGGGAATAAGTCCAAGTACCCCTGGCTCCCTGAAGCACAGTGGTCCCTGTGCCAGGGGTTACAGAAGACTCAGCTCTTCCTCCATTCCCATCCCAGCACAGGTGTCTGTTGGTCCCTACATCCAGAGGAGCTTCCCGGGCTCTGGCATCCTCCATTTCAGGGGTTTGCCCAAGTTGATGGGAAGAAAGACCGGTTTCTAACTCAGTGCCTGGGTCTGCTGGCACTCGCTGCTGCTGGAGTCGATTTAATTCCTCTGCTGCTTGGCACTGGGTGTTTAGTCAGAGATTCCCCATTTGCAAGCAGGCAAAGCACAGCTGAGAATTCATCAGGCATTGCTATTAAAATTTTCTTATGTAAATTAATTGCATACATAAGCACTGACATCGCACACTGGAACACAGGCTTTTCAGACTCAGAAAATGCTTGCAACTTCTCTGGATTTCCACAGTGGGAAAAACGTTTCCTTTCCCTTCCAGAAATGCCAAAGCACACAAATGGGTTTTTCTTACCCAGGGGCAAGGAGATAAATCATCCAACACAGAAAAAGGGCATCTGACATTGGGAGGGATGGGTGCGGTGAGGCAGCCGTGCCCTGCACACGGCTCCATGAAGTTCCCCCACGCCATCGCATCACCAGCCTGCTTTCTGAGGCGTGTTCACCGATCTCGGTGCAAATAGCTAAAGGTTTCCCCAGGTCCTCATTAACTGTTTCCAAATGTTCACTGTAGCTTGGCTGTATTTATTAATATTAAAATGTTTCTTCCCCTCTCCATTTGCTTTTGCCTTTGGGACTCAGCTGCCATCATCTCCATGGTGGCTTGGGAGCCATTTCTCTGCTGGCATTTGTCACCAGCCGTTCTTCCTCCTAGGCCAGGTGTTGGGGGAAAAAGTCTCGATCTCAGTATCTGCCGCACTGAAAACTTCTCAGAAATGAGTTCCACAACATTTTTCTTCTTTTTTTTTTTTTGTCCTCTGCAGATGTAAGCCCACGCTGAGTGGAAATGGAGGTCAACTGCACCACGGCACCTTCCGTGTAATGTCGCTTTGCTGTTAATTTGACTCCCCAGGACCCTTTTGTGAACGCAGGTTGCATGGGGTGATACGGACCTCCCAGAGAAGTAACTCTTAACAGGCCCTTGTCAGCATGCAGAAAACAAAGGGAGTGGAGCATCTCCCTTATGAGGAAAGGCTGAGGGAGCTGGGGCTTTTTAGCTTGGAGGAGACTGTGGGGTGACCTCATTAATGTTTATAGATATATAAAGGGTGAGTGTCAGGAGGATGGAGCCAGGCTCTTCTTGGTGACAACCAATGATAGGACAAGGGGTAATGGGATCAAGCTGGAACACAAGAGGTTCCACTTAAAATTGAGAAGAAAGTTCTTCTCAGTGAGGGTGACAGACACTGGAACAGGCTGCCCAGGGGGGGTTGTGGAGTCTCTTACTCTAGAGGCATTCAAGACCTGCCTGGACACCTTCCTGTGTAACCTCATCTGGGTGTTCCTGCTCCGGCAGGGGATTGGACTGGATGAGCTTTCGAGGTCCCTTCCAGTCCCTAACATTCTGTGATTCTGTGAAACAAAGCATTTGGGATCTCTCTGCAGAAGGTAATACAAGTTTCCTACTGAAATAGTTTAGTTTTGTATATAGTGTTTTATTCTAAAGACAAATCTAAATACGTTCAGTGTGAGACTGAAACCACGGTGGAGAGGGAGGCAGGAGCAGGAGAGGCAGCCAGGAACGTGTGGGGACATCAGGTCAGTCTTTGGGAGGAAAAAGCCATCCTGTCACCTTCATCCAGTGGTCCCCTACAGCAGCACTGCCACCACAGCTCCCCTGCACATGTCGGGATGGGTTAGGTAAGCAGTAGATGGATGCTAACAGAGGTAAGAGTCAAGAGGATTTTTTTCAATATGCTTTTTTTTTTTTAATCTCCTCTTAAGCAGACTTACTGGAAGAAAGCTGTAATTATTTAAATCTCTTTTTTCCCATTTCCTACTCCACAAACACACTCAGCTTTGCGAGTCCTCAGAGGCAATTTTATGGAAGAAAATGTGGTTTTTCAATATTTATTTTAAGTACATTCTTATCAACATACTTGCCAGTGAAAAATGCCACCACAGGCCATTCCAGATCAATGAAATCTGGCTTGCAGTTGTGGCAGGGACACTCTTGACCACACACCAAACTCTCAGCTTTGCACACCCCCCTCTACCCCACCGTATGGGGGCCATGTGGACTGAGATCTGTGTCTATCAGTCCTGCCTCCTTTCTCCCTTCCCCCCCCACCCCCCTTTTTTTTTTTTGTCTGGTTTCTTTGTTTGCTATACTATTGTATTTAATTTGTCCCTTGTGCAGCCACACGTCAAACCTTTCAACCTCCATCCTCCTGTGGGTTCTGTTTTGTTAAAACCTAGAAGAGCATTTCCTCAGGGCTGCTGCAGGAGGTTGTGCCCCTCCTGGAACAAAGTGATATTTGTGGAGAAGCCTGAGATCTCTCAGCCCTGGAGGGGCTCACCTGGAGGTGTTTGCAACAACTTTTTCCAGCTGCTGATGGGTAATACCATAAAGGGAAAAGATGTCTCCCAGGAAAAAAAAAATATTAAAAAAATACCACTTTTTAGCTGGAAGAACTAATGCCCCACATGTGCAAAACGAGCAGCACCTGGCAAGGAAGGCTGGGGCCAAATGGGAGGGAGATTTTGCACCGGAATGCATTGCACCTGTGGCAATCTTTGTAGTGTTAGGTCAGAGCCTGTTCCACTGCAGTAAGAGCAACTTTGGGGTTGTTTTTGCTCTTCTAGCAAGAGGTTCAGAATGAATGTGAGGCTGAGAGTCCAAGTTCAACTTTGCCTTGCTAACTTGGACCAGGAGCTACTGTGAAACCACCATTTGGGATGGGAGCTGTGGGAATATATCTCCTGCTAGACACAGGTAAGTGGTGACTGGCTGCTTCTTAGTGGGGTATGTGTGTTAAACCTATTTTGCTTTTGCTCAAACATGTAGAAAGTGCCTGTGTGTGCAGAGAGTCTCTGCAGCTTTGCATGTCTATAAGTGCATGTTTGGTTTCTAGTGTGGTGTTTAAAACAAAGGGCTCCAAACCTGTTCCTTAGAAAACTTACTTTGTCTGAAAGGGATCTCTTGAAGATCTCTTCTCCTTCCCAGTCATGGGGGATGAGAGAAAACAAGAGGTGCTTTGTGTGTGATTTGAAGATGAGAAAGTTGTGGTCCTGGGCACCTAAGCTGCATATTTATTACTCTAGCTGGGAGTAATAAGACGTAAAGGTTTGCTGCTTACTAGCAAAGTTGATGGCTGGTGGTTGCTGGGGACAGGAGGAGCAGAAGTAGGGAAGGAGAAGGGACCCTGTGGTGTAGCTATGGGGGACACCTGGCTATTTGCAGGCTGATGCAGAGAGAGGTGCTTGCAGAAAACCTGCATGATTGATGGGCAAACCAGCAGCAGTCTGGACAGACAGTTCTCCTCTGAGCTCATGTGAGGATGGTCTGGAGCACCACGGCCCTTCTGGAGCACAAAGTTGGGCTGGTGTGGTTGGGTGCTAGCTGCCATACCTCTCACTTTGTGAGGTATTTTCATGCTGTATTGATGGTGTTCTTGTGAAAGTACCTGCCAAACACCTAGTGCTGCTTACTCAAGAGAAGTTGGATTTAAGTGGTGTGACCTTTAGCTCTTGGGAAATTGATTAAAGCCAAGATACAAATGCTTCCTTCTCCACTCCCACCTGCCTTTGGGGCTTTGCAGGCTGGGGTTGGCCCACCTCTTGGCCCTTCAAGCCCAAGTCCTCCCTGTGTCCTGGGACTTCTCAGGAGTTCTTGGCAGCTCGAAAGACACATTGCACTTGCCTGTTTGACCCCTGCAGCTGTCAACTGAGAGTTCAGCTGCAAAAGTCAGCCACAACCTTTACTGTAATGCTTGCAGGCTTTCTGAGATCCTGCTCTTGTGTTCTGGCGTGTTTTCTCCCCAAAACCCTATGTCTGAGGGTGACTTGGCCTCCTCCCTTAGAGGGGCCTGGTCTTTGTTCAATGTGTATATTGGAGTCACTCATCCAGGTTGGGGGCTGCTATTCTCTGCTCCTCTTTTAGTCTTGCTCCATTGAGGCTTGTGTGGGGGTTGAGAAGGTGACTTTGGCCCAGGTGCTGCTCTCCATCTGAGTCAACAGTAATGGTTGTCATCAAGGCTGTCCTGTGGCAAGAGGCTGTGTATGCAGCTTGTCCAACTCTTTTCCTCTTTGTTTAGCAATGAAGCTGAGAATTGTGGCGTCTCTTTGCTTTCCACAGTCTTGCATGAATATGTGCCTTTTCACACATCAAGGTAAAGGAAATGTGCTTAGCCTGTCCACAACAAGGGTGTCTTTGAGTGATTTATTTAGTGATTATAATACTGCTACTTCAACAGTCTTTGTTTGTGTCTTTTTTGGGACAAAGAGGTGTTCTTGACTCCTCTTGTGTTTCCTGGTTATTTCACACCCTTGAAATATGCTGCGTTACAGAAAGGATGTAAGGGTTATAACAGGTATATAAAAATATGAAGCTGGGCCTTATTATAGTTTAAGGTGCTGCTACTTCACTGAGGCAGTTTAATGTTTGACCTGACTGTAGACAGCAAGTATGAGGTTGTGTCACCCGAGTGTCTGCAAGGCATGCTGATCTTGCTTTTGATGCTGGCTTAAACAAGATATACCCCAAAGAGGCTCAGCTTCAAGATAAGGAAAAGGTCATCACAGGAGCCCAGTGTAAGTGAGGCAGCCCAGCGTTTAAGTGAGGGATGTGGTCTGTAGCACCTCTGAACCGAAGCTGTCACTTGTTGCCTTCAACCCCTTCCTAACGCTCCTTGAGAGATGCTGAGCCCTCTGCTTTCCTGTGAGACTACTGTCTGGTTTTTTTTAGACACTTTTGTAAGTACATGAGGACAGAACCTATGTAGCTGGTTGGTCTGCTAAGCATGTTTGGGTAGAAGCGATGTAGCCAAACAGAAGTTCTTGAAAGACATACAGCTCCCACAGTTTTGGCTGTAGTTTTGGAACTAGCAGTGGTAAAAGTCTACCTTTCCAAGGGGTTCAGCAATGCAAGTCAAAACTTTAGCAAAAAAACAACTTAAATTATTGTTTTGAGAGTGTTGCATGTTGTCTCCACCAGCAGGAGAAATTGTATTTGAGCTGGGTGCTTTCCGTGTAGGAGAGGAAGCGATGTTTCATCTCGGTCCTATTTTCTCCGACCACAGTGAGGCTGAAACAGCAGGAGGCATTTTCATTGCTCACAGCTCCAAATCTCTTTTGGACTAATAGCTAGTGAAAAGCACGCTGCTTTTTCTTGGGGTCACACTGCCGGGGCTGCTGTGCGGTTGCCAAGGCTGGCTTGCCATCCCTGTCTGCCACTGTCATGTTTCCGCTGTCCCCTTTCCTTCTCAGGCAAGCAGCTGACTGCATCTGCCTCCCACCCAAATTCTCCAGCCTGCTGATGGGCCTTTGGCCCAAGTTTTGGGCAAGGGCTGCTTGCTGTCTTGGAGCCATTGGCTCTGTGAATGGTGTTAGTGCCTGGCTGGCTTGAGGGCTGCTGTGGCACCCACCAGCCTAAATAATTTTGTGCTGTCCCCAAGTCTTACTGTGTGTTAACTAACACAGCCTAGGGGGAGAATAAAAAAGGCAATCCAGGGCCTCCCCTTCGCAGCAAGAGAAGAGAAATCATGCAGCTTTGCCAGGCAATTTTCTCTGTATTGCAGGTTTTGTGATACTTGCTCTGTATGACAGGATAAAGCAAAAGGGGATTGCAACCTTTTTATTATGTTGTTTTTAAATTAAACTCTCATCTTTGACATTTGTCAGTAGGTTTGACTGGAAACAAACAAAAAATATGCTGCTTGTTATCAAGGTTTTTAAAACTTTGTTTTCTCTCTTTTGATCATGGTACAAATCACCTGAACCACACAGAGGCAGATGCTGATCTCATTTCCAGTGATGTAAAACAACAAAACCACTGTGCCTAGTAGCTTTATTAATCTCAAATACTCTCTGTTCAAGTCTCAGTGCAAAGAACGTAGGTAGGACTGGTGTTCATCTGCCATCCAGCTTCAGCCAGAGCAATGTGCCCAGCAGGGGTGGCTGGGGCTCTACAAGGAGCATGGCAGCAGTGAGGAGCAGTGTTAAGAGATGAAACAGTGGGGTTTGTGGCTTCAGGCGGGTCTTGTGAGGCAGGAGAAGGAGGGATTTGATACCGCATTTTTTTTTTTAAATTTATGTGGAGAAGAGGAGTGGAAATGGTTATAGTTACACCTGCCAAAAATAAAACCAAACAAGCAAGAAGTGTGGGAGGGGCAAAGGATATCCTGGCCCACCTGAGGTGTCTTTCTGGTGGGCAGCAGCAGCCTTGCTTGCAGATTGTGTGGTAGGATGACTGTAGCACTCTGCAGCCTATTTCTGCATCTAGCTGTATCACAGCTGGACTGTACCCCAGACTTGACCGCTCATGGCAAAGACAGCAAGGACCAAGCACACTGGCACTTGTCAAGAGTGATTCCACAGATGCACCTGTGCGTATGCGCTCTTCAGTGCAAGGAATTTACTGTGGTGGCCAGCTGGATGCACCAGATTTCAAGCAATTTTGAAAATCGTTTGATTTTCTTTTCTGATGGCATGCATGCATCTGTCTGAAAAGCCAGGTGGTGGTGTGGGGATGGGAGATGTGATGTGGCTTCCAGCCAGTCCTTCTCTTTTAACATGGGGATTTTGCCAAGTGAGTTGCTTTGGCAAAATCCCTCTGTCTCCCTCCTCTCAGCCTCTTCGGCCTCATTCATGTGCAGAACCACCGGGATGCCTTGTACCTGGATATTGGCACCTGGCCCAACCCTTGGTGCAGGGCACCTCGGGCAGGTGAGTGCCTGCCAGCCCTGTCCCTGCCACTGCTATTGAAGCACTGCAGGTGCTTCACCACAGGAATTAAGTGGATCAGCTCTCACCCACAGTTTTTTATTGCTGATTTCTGCAAGTGCTTTGTGACAAGAATGCTGCAAAGCAGCAGTAGAGCCTTCCTTCCACTCCATTTTGTTTGGAGAACTGACTTTCCTTGTTTGTGAGGTGGTGGTGTTTGGTTTGTGGTATGTGGTGTTTGCTTGTTTTTGTGTGGTTTTTCTTTTTTGTTCCCTCTTAGACTGTGCAGTTGCTGTACCGCCCAGAGTTCATTCTCCTCTGGACTGTGTTACATGAATCTTGGGCTGGTTGTAGGAGCCGTTCTCTTCCTGTCAGTCCCCCATAACTACTCTGCACAGCACTGTCTTGCTTCCCATCTGTGGGTGGACGGAAAGGCATGTCATAGATTTATCAGAAGCATTGGTGCATCCAGCAAACCAAACCAGCGACCCAACAGCCCACACACAAGGAGGAAAACGCTATTAGTGTTAAATTCTTAAGAGTTTTCTTGCTTCTGGAGTGGGGTTTTTCTATGTGTTTTTTAAGTAGGAAGGATTTCTGGGCAATGAAAGCTGCATTTTGTGGAAGTTATGCTCAAGTCATACTGAAAAGTTAATGGTAGTTGGAAGCTAATGCATTGTTTGCTTTTGAGAAGTTTCCTTCTGTACATACCAGGCTTTCCAGAAGGATCAGGCAAGGGAAGGAGCTCTGTCAGAGTTGTCTTCTGATCAGGGCTGGTCATGGTGCAGGAGGGACCTGGCATGCTCTGGGGCTCTCCTCTCAATGGAGCAGGACGCACGAGTCCTTCAGACCTCCAGGGCTGGGCTTCTGTCATTATTGGTTCTATGACGGGGGGTTACATAGGAGGTGACACCTCTCAGCTTTGTCCGTTTATTGGAAACTGCTAGTCTAAAATGCTGAGATGAAGTCCTTTCTGGAAAGAAACTGTTCTCATTGCAGTTTGCAGCAGTGCTGGAGAATCAAGGAGCCTTGGACTGCAGAACAGTATCAGCAGGTGACAGTGTCCATGAGCGGTGTTCTGTCACATTGCTGAGTCTGCAAAATGGTACAATTATGTTCTCCAAAATGTTAGTGCTGTGTTCTGTGCTGTTAAGTGTTTCTTGACTGGTAGTGATGGAGTAATTGTAACAACATGAAAAACTTTATTGTTAAAGTAGCTGATCTCACAGCGAGCATGGAGGTGGGAAAATAAATAGGCTGGCCAAACAAAATGTTTTTGCAAACCCCCACTCCTGTCTCCGTATTATCAGAAGAGATGGACATAACAACATGTTATGATCTCTGGAGCAGGAATAATATGAGCACAGAAGAGAAACAGTGAGATCAACCAGCGTGGTTATGACTCCCACCACAAAAACCCTCCCACTAGGGATGTAAAACAGTCCTAAGTTGCTGTTTATGATGCCAAAAAATGTAATAATGAACAGTAAAACCATACAATAAAATCTGGGCTAAATGATTATTATTTTCAAAGACAGTACAAAAAAGAACTAAGGGAGGGTAAAGTGAAGGGAGATTGATAGACACTATGTGAGATATGTTTGTTCTTGATTTTATTAAACTAATATACTACATAAAAACCAACTACAAGAACATACTCTACATTCCATAGATATTATATGCAATATAGGCCCTATTGCATCTAAACCGATTATCTAAGTACTGAATATTATGTGACCATAACATGTAATGTATTTATACTAAATCATTTACATAGTGTATTAGTATTATTTAATATGTTATACAGAGAATATAGTATGATGGAATCACTCTATAGTATGATACCCATATATTACATATAGGAATAGTACACATATCAGAATATTATAGCATAGAGACTATATACTACATAATCTATTCTGTTCTGTTCAGATATAGCACCTAAGTTACATATATACTACCTTAAATGCCACTAATAATGTACTGTGTTATAGGAAATATTTTTTTTACATCATATTAAGCAGTATGTTATCTATAAAGTGCTCGATAACAAAGTATTTGTAGTAGATAGCTGGTAGAGGCATGGTAGATATCTCTGCATAGCTGGAGAGAGATATGTAACTTCATAGTAGAAGGGCACAAGTTACATAGTATTATACATACAAGGTATTGTATTACAACCTTTACCTGTATTGTTTTCAGAGTGAATTAAAACAAGTTTGTTCTAAAATACATTCTCTATAGGATACACAGCTTATCTACTTGAATTAGATCTATAATAACATACTGTATACCATTTAAAATATATTAACTACACATAATCTAATACATAGTATAGTAAATACAGAATATATGCCACATCATGTATTATTTATGTCATACATGCTACTGCATACTATATATACTACATCTAATATTCTCTCTTAGAGCATATGCTATCTAAGTCTTGTATTTTAGATGAAATGTCTTATATAAATGCACGTGATGGGACAGGCAGGCAGAGACTCCTCATCCAGACAGACCGGGGCTCATTTCAACTGTCTTGATTTCATCTTTCTCTGCTCCATCTTTGTTTCTGCTTTTATTTCAAATGTAATGTCCTGGTTTGCTAGAGAGTGGGGAGATAAAAGGGAGAAAAAAATAAATGAAAATTCAAGTTTAGGCTTACATTTTCCGTCCAGAAGGCCTCTTCTAGTGAGCAGGTGCTCAGAAGCTGGTGTGAAACGAGTAGGAGTTGGAAGTGCATGGCCCAGACCCAAACAGCTCCTTGGACTCTGCAAAACTGCTTCCCAGGCTTGTGCTGAAAATACTAATAAAAGCTTGCTCCGTTCTTCCCTGCATTGTGGCAGCAAGGTCATTCTCGCTGGGCTTGGCTTCCTTGCCCTTTTGTACCCATGTTAATATTGACTAAACACCCTTTCTAAGGGGTGGGGGGACTTTTCTCAGTCTCCTGTCCCAAACACCCTTTATTGCTGATGAAAATCAAAGCTCCATTTATAATCCTGTCTTGGTGGTGGTACCATTTCTAGGTGCGATGTGTCCAGACACATGGGGCTGGACTATAGGAACCTCCACTGCAGAAGCATTTAGGGGGTGACTGGGTGCTGTTTCCCCTGCAATCTCACAACAGCCCCATGATTTTCTTGAGCACGCTTACCTGGCATCCAGAGAATCCTGGAAAGCTCCTCTTCTACCACTCTCTCCTGCTAAAACAGCCAGAGGGGTTCTGTAACTTCTCTGGTGCAGCGATGGGGCCAACAGAGCGACCTTTTCCCCTCCAACCTGCAAAATCCCTGTTCTTACCTTTTACTGATGCTGTCCAAAAATCCTCCCAAGGTATCTGTTTCTCCACCATCAAGTGAACAATAAATTTAAATGAGGAACTGGCTGTGTGCACTGGCAATTGTGTGTCCAGACCAAAACACTGACAACTGAAACTACTACTGCATGGTCAGCACAGTTAAGAGGGAATCAACACACAAGTGGCATTGCCTCATCTTCAGAACAAGCTTTATTAAAGTTTTGCTTTAACAAACATTGTATGTAGCATGAAAGCATTGGTTCTTTAAGTTTTCCAATGCATGGCATAGACAAAAGGAAAAATAACAGACTCAGAGGCAAATTCAGCACGTAAATGACAGAGTACCAGAAGAGGCATGTGTTAACTGATGTAGCTGCTAGACCATCTATTAGAAGACATTTTGCAAGCAACAGTCTACATTTCTTTGCATTGAAGTAGAAACATATTTTTGGATTGAGTTTTTTTTTAAACAACTTTATATCACAAATGCCAGGGTAAGGCAAATCCTGGATGAATCATATGATAAAAACCCCTTTTTCCCAAGAAAATAGATCCACATACTCTGTTAAGTTTGTCATTTTAAAAGCAAAGCTGGCATGCACTGCATATAGAGAAAAGTATCTCATTTTGTTGTTGTTTTTTAATAAGTATATTTTTATTCAAATGCCTAAAGCCAACCACTGTTAATCCAGAGAGACTTTCTCAGAGCTTTATAGAAAGACTGACAATTGGTAAATGTGTGACCTGGTGCTATAGACTGTGTCTCAAACATCACCTTTGGGTGTCAGCACATGAGGAAACCATCCTCCATCAGAGCAGCCACCAGCCTGAACGTTATCATGCCTAATGGCAGGGCTGAGCACTTTTGGACACAGGAGTGACAAGACAAGGCAGAGCCTGATACTTTGTTTGCAAACACAGTACCAAAGGGCTGCTGTTCTCTTTACGCCACATACCACAAACGTGGTTTGAGTTTAAACCAAAAACCCATGCCAAAAATCCCTGCAGAGTGATTTCTGGCCTGACACTTGCTCCTCTGTGAAAGTCCCTCCCTGCATTTCTGCAGCCCTAGCAAGAGTGGCAGAGGCTGCAGTCAGGGCCATAGGTCCAGCCCCTGACTAACTTGCTCTGCTGAAACACTTGACACTGCCGAACTATATAACCCAGTTTATGACAGGTAAAAAAACCCCAACAACTCAAAACAAAAACCCACTTGGAGAAAGCCAGATACAGACACGGCTGCAAAGTGTCCTGTAAGGACTTACTTAACCACCTCCTGCGTTTCCTTGCTTTACACATCCTACCTGGGCTTCATGCTTTGCTGCTGCATCCTTGGCCAAATGGTTCATAGTTTCAAAGACTCGCTGCTGTTTGAGGAAAAAGTTTAAATGGGAAGTGCAATGAAATTACTGTCAGGGGTTAGAGTGTCTAATTTGATGCATCTTTGCAAATTTTCTTTTTTTTTTTTTTTTTTTTTTTCATATCAGTCAGTCTTTACCAAGACTTTAAGGAGTCTTTGTCTCCTCGCTGAACCGTCACACCCCAGCCTTCTGTGGGGCTCTCCCTTTGGCTCCCCAGCTACAGCTAGTTGGTGATGGCAAGAGGGACATGGCTAAGAGCAGCCTACAGCTCCTTTAACATTGCCCACCAGCAGGCATGATGGAAATGAGCAGAGCTAGATTCAGAGCACTGGATACTTTCTCTTGGCTGAAGACCTGGCCACCTCAGATCTCCTTGACACTTCGCACAGCTCCAAGTCGAGCCTGATGAGTCCATTCCCTGCACGGCTGGTTCCCTCACTCACCCAGATGGAGGGAGCCCTTCAACCTGATCTCTTCACAGCAACCTGCACAAAAGGGGAATTGAGAGGACAGACACCCAATGCATTCATTCCCCCTCCTCCCAAGGTAGCTATCAACTCCTGCCTCACCTATTACGACAGGCTGTTTCCAGCAAAATCACCCAGTACAGAAAATATACAGAAACATACAGGATGTGCAGTAGGTAGAGGCCAGCTAGTAAATCACTATTTTGAGATTCATGTGTATTTGGGAGGAAAAAAAAAGAACAGAATCAATTGTCTATCAGTTTCAGTTACAGCATGGTTGGGTATGACTGGTATGTGAAACCCTTTTGTTCCTTTTCTAAAAATTTCAATGCAGCATTTGCTGGCAGAACAATTGACATATGGTAAGACATTCTTATCCAAATAACTGTTAATTGCTTTTTAAAAAAAATTCAAAAAAAGAAATCATGCATATGCAGTAGAAAATATAATGAGGGCTCACACAAGATACAGTGTGAGGTTGTTAAAGCCAGAAGCCATATTTAAAGGCGCCTTGAACGCAGAGTGCATGTTTTCCTCTGTCACTCACAGGCTCAAGGAAACATGTGTCGCCTACCGGCGCCCGAAGGTCACGCTCACAGCACCGATTTCAAGGTGCGCGGTGCTAAGTGGGAAAGCGCAGGATGATTTGGGGCACCGGCTGTTCAGTGCCACGTGTGTTACTCACATGTAGGACCCACAGAGGGACACGCTGCAGCGTGGGCTGGTCACGGTTTGGCTTTCCCAGGCCAGACTGAAAGTGAAGGGCAGAGCCGTGGGTGATCCCGAGGTGTGGGGATGTAAGAGTTAATGCACAAACTCTGCCTCCAGTACGGACTCAAGGGAATACGGCCGCGGTCTTTTCTAGCAGCCACGGTTTGGACACGGTGACCTGCTGGCGGGTGCCAAGTGACAAGCCCGGAGGCGGGCAATGTGTAGGGCTGTCTCTATCAATATTTCTGAGATTTTGGAGCATCTAGTCTTTCAAATCCCTAGCACAAGGAGGGCGTTTGTTAATCAGTGTGTGCAGATTATAATCCTCTGCAGCAGTTCAGGTTCTCGATGAAAATCTCTGTTTATATCCTAGGAAAAAGTTTAAACAACAAAAAAAAAAAGAGGGGGTGGAGGAGAATAAACTGGCTCCCACAGGTGGTTTGCAGACAGTACCGTAACTAAGAAAGAAGATAAAGATGCTAGAAAAGGGGTGGGCCTGGAAACAGGCTACTGATGATACGATGCAGGAAGAAAAGAGACCCAATATAAGACAGGGACTCACAGTTCAGAAGAAACTGTTGTAATTGCAGGGATAATTGCAAAACATCGTTAGAAGTGGGAAGTTATGTTTTTTTCAACAGGCTTACAGAACAAAATGCAATGAAGAACAAAGAGAAATTAAAGCAAAGAGTCATTTCCCCAAAGCTCCCTCCCTCCCAACCCGTGGAGCATCTCTGTGTGCTCTTTTCTGCCGAGAATGATGCCGTAGGATGTCAGTGCCTGCCCGTCGGGTTTCCTCGGGTCTCTCCTCTCCTGCATCCTTCCTTCACCACAGCAGGGGAGAGAAAACACAAAGAAAATGCAGAATTTCAAATGTCTGTACAGAACCCAGCCTCATCTTTCTACCACAGATGCCTACTACAGTTTATCTCTTTGTCACATGCACAGCACATATACATGTCACGCAGTTTATATGTATCACAGCCACTATTATCTCTATAGCAAACTGATTGTGCTCATTAGGGTTTCTTGCTTTTCCATAGCACTGTGCTACCTGGTTTGATATCACAGACCCCCAGCTCTGGTGGGTGCTTTAGTGCTAGACCACAGAATAGACGTTAAAAACAACACAATAAAATACTCACCATACTAAGCAAAGGGATCCCCTCAGCTCTGAAAGACCCTAGTGAGATGCTTTGAAGTTTACCAGGCTAAACAATGCTCCCTGGGAACCCGCTCCTTATAATTAAAACAGCAGCAATAGGGTTGAGAGGACTTCAGTAGAGAGCTGAGGATTCGATACCTGCTTCTAGTCCCGTGCACGCCATTAAAATGCCGGGCAAGATATGGTGTGTCCCTTTGCTTCAGAAAGGTGCCTTGCAGCGGAATTAAGGAGATTTATTCATTGATTGCTAGTTGTGGTATTATTCCTGTGAATTCCACCTTTGTAAAGCAAAAAGACTCCATCAGCATAGCTGAGGTTCTCAGGGACATGGTTTACTGACAGTGTTGAGTTAATGGTTGGACTCGATGATCCTGAGGATCTTTTCCAACTAAAATGATTTTATGATTCTATCATTCACAGATATTAATTTCCATGGGAAAATGCAGCATGAAACACAGACTTCCTACAGGCTGCATGAAAGCACTAGTAACTGTCAGATGTATTTTTTTTTAAACTGAGGAAGGGTATTAACCTTTCCGTGTATTTTTAACAGCAAGATTTTCATTAATTCCTCCTCCTTTTTTTTTGATTGAAGGGAACATAAACCCAGAAGCCAGGGGCGGGGGAAGGAAGAGTTGTGGAAGCTGCATTTTAATGGTGAGGTTGCCTTCTAGTTTTGCCTCAGTACTTTTTACCAGGGACCCCATCAGGCCTATTTCTCACTCCAGCAGTACAGCAGCACATCGTCTATAAGCTGATGAGGACGAACGGCTACACTCAGTAATAAGACCTTGTATTTTAAACCTCTGTGATACAGCTGCTGCCATTGTAAAGCCGCTATATTTGGTCTACATGAAATCCCATTACAAGTGCAAATAACGCATCTTGCTGTATGTGATATCAGCATCTCATGATCACCCCACGCCAAAGGAAACTGTGCGTTGATGCTAAAAACTACTTTTGAGGGACAAATGCTTCTTGTAATTGGTGATAAGCCTCTGACTTCCTACCAAATTATTAATTTTTATCTAGGCTGTTTATGCCTATGACAAACTCTACAGGCAACAACAACCATTGCACATTTGTGCCATGCCACTATCATTGAGCGCATAAAGCCATTAAAAGCTCTAAAAGGCGGCAGAGCTCCAGAAGGCAGCTCCCTGACTTTGCCTTGTTTTTCCGTGCTATTGCTACGGGTGACGTTCGGCATCGAAGAGCCAAGAGCAATAAACCCCTCATGACGTGAACCTGTTGTTCCCAGAATACTGATCGTACAGAACTGAACTCGGTTCCAACCGGTATAAATTGCCTGTCATTTTCCTAAGCAATGCCAAAAATTGTTCACTCAGTTACTCTTCCACTCCTTATCTCTCTGCTGTCTTGCCTTCTGATGATCTAGGACCGTGCACTGTCTAAATGCATTACAGTTGCAGACTGCTACTATAATATTTAGTTGACAAATCAAGTCTACTGGGTATTTTCATTTTTTTGGTGCAATACAGGCCATATTATTTTCTTTTCCTTCGTATTTTTTTCTTCCTTTTTTTCCCCCCTTTTTTGGTAAATTCTACTTTTAATTACGGTAATTTTTAAAGCAAGTTTTCAAACAGAAACAGAATGGAAGACAGGAAAATGGGTATAAAAATAGCCATAAAGGTCTTACCTGTTACTTAAACTTCCCGCTCTGTTTCCATAGGATCATTTCTACTTTCAACTTGACTGTTCATTTCAGCTGAAAACAAAATGAGACAGTCATAAAATTCATGATATTTGTGAAGTATATCACGTTGAGTAATAACCACTTTGAACCAAACTTTTTTTTCCCATTTAAAATTGCTAAAAATAATTTAAATAGAAGGCTTAAACTCAATTCAGCATGGCCTTTGCCAAAAATATCATCTAAACTATGGCAGGTGTGATTGGTCTTATCTAGGCTAAATATAAAAGTGTTACTTTAGCACCTGCATTTTTTAAGATTGGTATTTAGGATTTGTGCTGCAATGAATATGAATATAGATATTTGTATCAAGACTTTTTTCCTTTCTTTAACCTTGCTTTATGTTGTGTCATCAACTGCACATTATGAGTCATTTGACACAGGCGATGGGGAAAACCCTCACACCTGAATGGGAGATTTGGAAACTAAGGGAAGATGTGAGTGGGGAGGGGAAAAAAAAGCCAAAAATCAATAACTATGCTACTTCAAGCCAGGCAGTATGATCTCTTTGTGAGTCAATATCATGTCAATACACCTGTTGGGGTTTTAATGAACTATTTGTAAATTGTGCATCATCCATATGCAGAAGAGATACCATAATGGCTTCCTGGATGTATGCAATGAATAATAAGAAAAGTATCAGCTCCTGATTACGGAGCTCTGATGCACATCGTATTTAGCGATGTTGTGTTCTTTACGTGCATTTGCATAGCAAAGACAGGATGCTTAATAAAAAATCATTAAGGGAAGGCTGCTGCACACTGACAACAGCAGCTTTTCTCAGCCTCATTATGCCGGCCAGTTTCACTGGCTGGGTTTTCTGAAAATACCGTAAGGCTTCACTTGCATTTTACAGAGATCTCCTGCAAAAATAAAGCTTGCTTTGAAACCTGAGGTTAGGCTCCATCAGCACCCTTGATGAGGATGCCTCCTTCCCCTTCCCTTCTTTACAGCTGTGAGTAGTCAACCCCCATCATGTTTGCATTAACACTGGTCAGGACAGGAAGGTCTAACTGAAGGATAAACTCCTGCAGACTCCAACAACAGATGTCACTATGAGGCCACCTATGCAATCCTCTCGATTTAGCTGGAAAATAACATGGATGGAAGAGCTGCCACTGGGTATGGTGGGGATGTGACTCCCAGCAGGAGTCAGCGTCAGAACAATGTCGTTAGCCCTGGGCACGCTACATGTGACTGCATCGCAGGTCAAAACTGACCTTCTCCCCACTAAGCAATGTGTTTAGAGGTGTTAAACTGCTAACTTACATTACTGGTCTTTTTGCATCTACTGTAATACACTACAACACCCAGCAGCTCAGCAAAGCACCCCAAGTTCAAGGAGGCTGCGCATCTCCTAAATTCATTTTTATCCATTCCAACTTTTGCAGCTTTGCACAGGACGTTTTAGGCCACAAACGAACATTTCTGTGCAATGGAAATGGATATTAGTCTGCACTTTCCCGCTCTCTTTTCCCTTAAATTTTGGCCTGTCGTGGAGGACCCATCTGTACCTCCTCTTGTCAATCTGTGAGCTGCTTTAGCAGCTCTCAAATTACAATCGGGGAAGGATTTATCCCCAAAAGCAAGCGAGTTTCCCCGCAAGAAGAGAAGAAATAGCCCGGCACACAGTCCACATCTGTCAAAGCGCTGCAGTTGCTGCTGACCAGGTGGATGTGCCGAGGCAGGGATGTGCGGCAAGGCATCCGCCTCTCCCCTGCAAGAAGCCGCGTTCTTAAAGGTCAGGTAGCCAGCGGACACAGGGCTGCACCTAAGTAGAAGAGACAGCCAAACGGGAGACTGGAAAACCAAGTTTAGCATCATCTGTGAGAGCGAGCGAGCACGTTTCCCCACCCCGGGATATTATACTGTAGACCCAGATGGCAGATGAAAGCAAAATATTACTGTCTTGATTCAAGCAGGAGCTTGGTCAGACTCTTACTTGCAAACATAACTTACTTCTTCAGCCACGTCCTAAACAATGTTTTCCTCTTGCATCTACATAACTTGGCTATAGCATATTCACCTATAACTCCAGACTGCCTAGAAAGAAAACCATCTATTTTGAATTCAGCCTGCTGTGCGGTGATGAAACACATGCAACCTGTTTACTTGGTAGTCACTTGTTTCTTGGATATTTCATCAACACCAGAAAAAAAGCATGAGGGTGTTAGCTGTTGAGATCTTCCTTTTGTATTGCTTTGGTGAATCACAGGAAGGTCAGGTTGCTGATGGTGCATTCATCAGCCTGTAAAAGCTTATAAAGAAATGGGAAATTTCAGGTTTGACACTGCCTTCATCTTTTTATTTTCCTCTATTGTGTCAGCAAGTGAGGAGGCAGCTTTCCACGGGCTTGAAATAAAAAAGGCGAATGAATAAACCCATTATAAAAGGAGTGAAGAGTTTGAGCTGCCTAATACCAGTTGGAAACTAACATCTACCTTAGTAATCCTGAAAAGCTTTGCTGGTGTAAAACAACAACAAAAAGAACAAAACAAAACAAAAGGCTGCCAGCACGAAACACGATCTAGGAAACCAATCACCAAAGGTGGGTTTTCTCATAATTAAAAAAATACTAATCAGAAAATCTATCCTGGGTACAAGAAATTTAATATCCAGGGGTCTTTGTTCTGGTGGTCTATGGAGATTGCCAGCAGCAACTGTATCTCTGTATACGCATCCCTATTCAGGCTTACCCTCTGACAGCTTTCCTGATGGGGAATCACGCCCAGCTTTCAAATAATAGTAATTTCTGAAATATATCACTATTACAGCCCTGCCCACTAGATGAACCAATATTGAGATGCACCTGAGCTATCTAAACTCTCTGCATTTCTAAAGCACTTTTCATTGTGACATGGTACATGAAATTAAAACACAAGAGCCAGGCTGCCAAGGGGTACCTGATGATATATGCTTGTGCTTTCAGCTGTGAAGAGATGAGCTCTCCTGGGGTGGAAGGAAGGGGACCAGAGTAAAAATAGGCAATTTACATAAAAATTACTGTCAAATGGAACCTTTCATTTTTTTTTTTTTTTTCTTTTTAAAAATCTCAACTAGTAACCAGTACATAAAGAAAATTTATGGCTTTTTTTTCCCCAGTGAAACTTAACCCTTCAGAGAAAGGAGAGTATGGGGAGTTTGATCCTTTCGCTGTTCTGATTTATGTAAATGTGTAATACACGTCCACAAGAAAAAATACCCTGTAACACAATCCCAGTAGCAACTTAAGCTGTGGAGAAACAAAGACCTCCCTGAACAGCTGAGTACTTCTCTGCAGCCTTGGCAAACACTCTTTTTCCTGACCTCGCATATAACGTCAGAATGTCACAGAAAGCAAGCCACAGGATGAGTTATATGTAGAAGACCCTACCAGATAATCAAGATTTGAAACTAAGAAACCTATTGTGATTGTCATTTCAGAAGCTGTCAGCTGATCCAAGAGTTATACGATTGTTCTTCTTCCCAGTGCGAAATCCCTCAAGATATTCTTTTAGTAAATTTGGATTTGTTTTCATGAAGTAGCCCAGACCATTGCAGGGATCCAAAGGTCAAATATTTTAACGTGACTACAAGGTTTTGGCTGGTTTGTTCAAGGGCTGACGAGAGAAGCCTGGTCTGGCTTTATTCTGCACACTTACTAGAAATAGCATAGTCTCTAGCATTATTTTTTTAAAGAAAATCCATTATGCATGCTTTCTTTTCCCATTCTTGCGAAAACTTCCCTACAGGCCAGTATCTAAATCAGCCACCAATTCAAACGCTGCAGCACAATCTGACACCAGAGAATGGAAATCAACATTAGAGTCTTTGTGCAACTAATATCAAAAGAATATAATTGTTTTGTCTTAGAAATGTAAAAAAGTATGCCTTGAGTTTATAGTATGTCAGCACTGAAGAGGTTAAAGGAGGAATCAAAAACCAAGTCTTTGCTACAGAGAGGGGTCCACTTTATGATAAGAAAACAAGGACTGGAACCCCAATTCCAAAAGCACCGCGTCTTGGAGCAGTAAAGGGGGCTTTTTGCGTAAAAACCAAGAAAGTCCTTGATGTAGCTCTGCTAAACTCTAAGAGCCCATCCAGAGGAGCGATAAAGGGTTTGCCTCACCAAAACCTAAGCACTGGGACCCTGATTCCATCCAGGATTTCTTTACACACAAAGAGAGCCTAGAAAGCAATTTTTCTTATGTTAGGCACTGCAGAATCACAGAATGTTAAGAGATTGGAAGGGACCTCGAAAGATCATCCAATCCAATCCCCCTGCCGGAGCAGAAACACCCAGATGAGGTTACACAGGAAGGCATCCAGGCGGGTTTTGAATGCCTCCAGAGTAGGAGACTCCACAACCCCCCTGGGCAGCCTGTTCCAGTGTCTGTCACCCTCACTGAGAGAAGTTTCTTCTCAAATTTAAGTGGAACCTCTCTTGCATTCCAGTTTGTACCCATTACCCCTTGTCTTATCATTGGCTGTCACCGAGAAGAGCCTGGCTCCATCCTCCTGACACTCACCCTTTAGATATCTGTAAACATTAATGAGGTCACCCCTCAGTCTCCTCTTCTCCAAGCTCAAGAGCCCCAGCTCCCTCAGCCTTTCCTCATAAGGGAGATGCTCCACTCCCTTCATCCACTGGTGTAGCATCCTGGGACGCAGCCCTTGCCAGGACTTTGCCAGATGACAGCTGGGTCATTGGCTCACTGAGGTGAATAACAAAAAAATTTCACTTCCCAGTCAGGAGATTTGGGTTGAGAATGTCTGCAAACCTGACCGCAATTGCTGTTGGCTCACCAAATCGCGACAGTTTTATCAACAGTAAATGTTCTAGGGAGAGAACTTTCATCTACTACCACATTGAGCTCCGCAAGGACGCTGAAGGAGGAGGAGGAGGAAGGGAAACCAGTTCTGAGCTGATGAGTTCAGAGTGCTTGTATAGTCAGTGCTTGCCCCGTGATGGAGTTGGGCGCTAGCACAGAAATTTTCAGACTACTGATTACAATGGGCCTAAAATACTGTTTAGTTAAAAGGCAAGCAGATTGAACATACCAACTGAACACCTAAAGCCAGTCAACTACAGAAAAGCAGGGTTATGGCACTGAAAGGTACCTCCGCTTAGACTTCCAAGACAATGGAGATTGTGTCAACTCTCAAGAAGACTTCTAATTTCAGGGGCGGAGTGTCCAAACAAGCATGCTACATATCTACTTCAGGACAATTAAAATATTAGAACAACATACCATCTTTATTTGAAACATCTGCTGCTTCACATGGAGGGTCAACTTTCATAGGCTCCACAGAAGTTTCCTCTTTCCCTTGCACCCCTATAAGACAAGCCAAAGAAGGAGAAAAATCAATACAGTACCTGAATAATGTATAATTCTCAGACTCCGCATGCCTGTTTTTTCCCTTTTTCTTCCGGGATGCTCTTACCTTCATAGACTTTGCTGCTGTATGGTGGTACCCATTAGAGGAAAGGGCAGAGGATATAGGGGGAGGAATGCGATTTGAAAATAATTGCTTGAATATTTGTAGCGATCTGCACTCTTCTGACTGGGATTGTTAAGACCACATCATGGTTTTTCTGCGTCCCTGCCATTCTTTTCTCATCATTTTTGAAGAATCCCTTCTGCTCATAAAATACAATATATGATGGGGACCTAATCACAGTTACAAAGTTTCTCTAGCTAGCAGAATAAAAATAGATACAGTGAGAGTTCAAATATAGTCAGACACAAACCAGAATTTGAATTTGGAAAATGCGTTTTATCACTGTAACTCAACATTTTTATCTCCTTTGCCTCTGGCTTATCTAGAAGCTTAGATTCAATCTCCTAATAATATTTGAAATGGAAAAAAAAAAGTGGTTTTGCTGTTTTGTACACAATCCTCCTAATATTCTGCCATTTCGAGTGCTGAGAAGCCAATTTTTAGTTAATTTCCATCATGCTACTTCTCTACATTTGTGGCTGCTCTAAAGCCTGCGGCACCCACCCTGTGGCTGAACTACACGCTGCCAAGCTACTGGTTGCTCAACATGTATCTACCGCTGAAGTTTTCAGCCAGTTTCACTTTTAATCATATCCACAAGCCAATGTCACAGAGACTTTAGTTCCCTCTGTGCTCGCTATGTTGGCAATGCTATTCACAGGCAACTGGTCCTACCAAGCATTGAAATACTAAATCAAGGATCCAGCACATATAGAAAGCAACAAAAAATAACCACTGGAAAGCTCAATTAGCAATCTCAGTGAGCACGGGGGAAAGTGTGAAGGAAGGCTTTACAGTGATGGAGATGTCACCCATCGTTTCAATAGATCTTACTTCTACTGCAGAAATCCTTCAGTGGACTGTCGTATCAATAACTCCACCTCTTCCTCACGGGTTTAAAATCACCTCCCTGTACAAACAAAATGTCTGTAAACATCTGTGACTGTGAACTCACCTGTCAGCAAATGACTGAGATGGCCCCTTTGAGGATACATCAAATTCCTGATGCTTCTCTGGGGAATTCAGGAGAGCAAGTGAGGTTTTCTCCTGAGGTTCCTTATGCAGCAACAAGCCTAAGCTTTCCCAGAACTCACCCATGGCTCTTTTTGGCTCATGAAAATTATAAACCCAGGTCACCCCACTGTGGAAGTGTGCACACATGGCAGGGAATTGTCAAGTAGAAGGCTGAGAAGGCATGTTCAAAATCCCTGCCTGACTGCTAGCAAAATCAGTATGAAATTTGGGTGACTATGAGAGCACTGATAAATCAAGGAAGAAACAATGAAAATCAGGTTGTGCTACATTTTGATTAGCTTGGGGAAGCAAAATTTTGGAGTATCAACAGTCTCACCACAAGTGCAGCCTGCAGTGGACACAGCCCTTCCCACCAAGACACTCAGATATCTGACTTGGGGATATGGGATCCCTGCTAATTACCAACGCATCCCGACTGGCAGCTGATACCTCTGAATCCGACTTTGCCTCCTCTAAACCACCGTCAATTAACCAAATAAAGCAGATACGATATGACAGGTATTGTCTTGTCTCCTGGTTTCTCTAAGAGCCAGAGATACCTCGTCGCTCTCTTCTTGTCAGCCCACATGAAGTTCCCAGTCCGTATCCCAAGATCTCCCGTTAACCAGCCGGCACGCCTGGCCTCTCCACTCTGCCAACAGATTTTTCACTTTCCATTTCAGAAATCTCTCATGCAGCTGACAGGTGCAAAGGATTATTGGCATGGCACTAGGTGCAGACTGAGCCTAATTAAAGAGAAGACATTCCGTGCATACACGTGTGTGTGCACACGTGTGCACAGGTGCTAATTAGGCCTGCGGTTGTAGGGACGAAAGCAGAAGGCATTGAGGGTGCTCGATACCAAAAGCCACAGGCGAGCAACCCCAGAGAGAGGCTGGAAAGAGGAACAACAGCAGCAGTAGACTTGCAAAATTACTTTTTCGAGAGGTTTAAGGCCATAAACATTGTCAGAAGAACACTAATGTGTCTTCTGCTTTTTCATGTTCTTTCCAAGTCAGAATAGCTGATTCCCCACCCCTTCTAGGATGGGATTATGGTCATACCTTTTTTATTTTTCTTTGAATTGTGTATGTTGATTACTGGATATTGTCAGCAAGAAAACGATAGTGGGAAACAACGTTCAGGGACAAACAAGGCAGAAGATATTTTAAACCTTAACAAAGCCAGGCACTACTGCAAACTTGGGAGGAGGCTTGCACATTCTATCATCCCATTTTTGGCAAGACTTTCAAACTCGGTCCATATAAATCTGCATTTCTTTCCTTGTTCTTATTGTGGGTGGGGAACAGAAGAATTCGCTATACTGCCATGCATATGGAAAGGGTATTATTCAAAAAGCTTCTTCCCTGCTGTGCAGTAAAAACTAAGTGCCACAAAGAAATGAGCCCATTTCACTTAAACAGCAGAACTCGATCAATACCAGAACCACCTTCACAATCAATTTATTCTAAAGGCCTCCCCTCACCCCCTTGTTTTGATTGCTCCAGGTTAGAGCACAAACAAGCAAAGTATTTTGGGTCTCTGAGCAGGAGCTGAGAGTTACTGAAGGGGAGGGAGCTTGGGAGAAACCACTTTCAATTTCAATTACCATTTCCAATTGCGCTCCTGACAGAGCTCATTACCTGAGCCCTTGGCAGGCTGGTTACACAACCAGCCCGGCACTAAGTGACAACAGGCTTCTGGCACGGGCAAGGATGGCTCCCTGCCTTGTGAAACGCATAAGACCGGGAAGACAGAAATCTCTCTGCTGCTATTTCATCATTTTTTCCTCCTTTATAGTCACAATCTGTCAATAGTTCCACACGGTTACAGCTAATACAGTGTTCCTTCTCTAGAGAAACATGGTTCCAGATTGATGTATGATTCACAAGACTGACATGGAGATGTGGTCGTTGTTGGTACATTAGCATCAATTTTAAAAGTGCCCGAGTACAAAGGTCAAACATCTATTCTTCACACCCCTGATAAATCCTAATAAGTAAAAAGTGTAACCCTCCTCCTCCTCCTCCCCTTGCACAAGGTTTACACCTATTTTAAGTGATAAAAGCAGGCAACTATGCAGGCTTAGAAGCTGTAACACAGAGCAATCCATAAAACTCATTTTTACTTGATCATCAGCAAGGCTTTGCCGTGTACTGAAGAACGCCTTTGTAATCAGGAGAGAGAGGCAGGCTCCTCTCGCAGGTAATTCAAAGCAAAATCCCAAGGCAGTCTCCTTTGAATCGATGAATCACTCTTGGAAGGTGCCTGAATTAGGTTTCTGCTCCGAGCTGCCCACCCAAAGAACTTTATTTCTCTCTCTGCAGAGCCCCTGCACCCACTATGGGGAAGGGATTGTCAAGCGGGCTCTGAATCGGGAATCTGGATTTCTGCTATTCACTCCTAGCTTGTTACAAGCTTGTAGACTAGCTTGGCGACAAACAGAAAAACAGACTTCGTGTATGCGTGAGTTCTGTCAGTGCCACTGGGCAATGTCAAGATAACTGAAATCTTAAAAATTTCCCAATTTTATGAGTCTTGCAACTGAGTGGGAAATCCTGGCCCTAAGGTCATTCTGAATATTTGAGGAAAAAAAGGGTTATCAATAATACAACAGTCCAAGCAACCACTATTTTGACAGGCAAAATTACGAGGTAATTCCTCTAAGATGTCTGCCCAGCAATTCTGGGTGTTGCCATGGGAATTCCCATAAAATAGTATCCTGACCATGGACAATTTGCAACCAGGAGAAATTCATTAATCATAAATTATTTGTAGAGCAGTTGCTTCTACTCATGTTATATACTTTGAAAAAAAAAATCACCTCTGTCATTATGCAATATGAAAATCCAGATTTCCCCGATTCATACCCACTGAATAAAATGTATTGCTTTGCATTTAGCTGTAAATATGCTTTCCCTAATTGGGAGACTCTGAGAGACAGAGTGTGGCAGGGTATAAATGGAACCTGCCAGAAACTCCTTTTGAGTCGGTCTTCCTCAAAGCGGCAGGTCTGCAGTCAAAGACTCTCCTCCTTAGACTGGTCATCTAAGGAACATTCCCTGGGGACTGAGACACCTCACCGACCTGGTAAACAATCATCTGGGTAGCCTTAAGTGTCCTCACTTTGACACAGAGTGAGAAGATGCACATTTTGAATCATTACTCTACAGGTCTAGGATCTAATTGCCTTGAGATTTGAGTTGGTTGTGTAGCAACTGAACGCCTAACCGGTATCTGAACCTGCATTGTATAATGTTATCAGAGCAGTGAATAATTTTGGATGAACCCCGTATGTAGTTGGTTTCTGTTAAACAGCTCTCATTAGAATAAAGTCTGTTCAGAGCTTGTCGCCTGCCTGAATTGACTTTTGAGGTGCCTCCACGACACGGAGTCTTGTTAAAATCCAAATTTCTCTGGTTAAAATTTGAAGGCACCATTTTTCATCTGCAGCAACAAAAAAGGCCGACAAAGCTCTTCTGACCCACAGCTACATTGTCTTATCTGTCAAAACCAGTTCCATTTTTCTTGCTCTGCAAATAGCCAGAGCTGTTTTTTTCCTTCTTCCCAGTCATTTCACTGTAGCTCTTTGCTAATGTGACTGTCAAGCCTTCATGTACTTTGTTTACCGCTGTATTTTAGTGGCATTATAAATGTTACTTCACTTAGAAACTGAAGCTGTCAGTGATACACGGGCTCGGTTTGACTCCTGTGCGACACCTCCATCTGGAACAACTGACCCCTTTAACCAGACCAGATTCTCCCACATAAAACATTTATGCTGTTTTCTTGCCTGTTTCTCCATGCAAAACCACCCAACCTGCTGCTCTCGGGGCTCCAAAACAAACGCAGCAACTGCTGTCTATCTGTACTTTGTTATGTTCAAGTCGGGGGGCAGTTTTTCCCTTTCTGCAGTGCACAAGTCGAGCACGACAGCACCAAGCCTGCGGGAATGATACTACTGCAAAGGTGCCTCTCGCTAATAAGCGTGGCTTCGTTAACAAACATCTCCATCTGTTAAATCAGGAATACTCTACCTTGATCAGAAAAATGCCCAGCAATTAGACACCATGGAGATGAAAAGCAAACTTGATGCTGCAGATTTCAGAGGAAGGTGTGCTGGCTGGGACAGTAGCTTCGCTTTTGAAGGTGCTGAACGCTATTTCTTAATGCCACGCGTGGGCTACCAGGACTCACATTGCAGCCCCTTCGTTGTTAAACGGAGTGTTTACCCTCCCTTTTGGCAGTTTGGCTTTGTCTCCCAGAGTAAGCCAGCGCTATAAGGCTCCCTGTCCCTCCAGTGCATCATGTCAGCTCTCTGTGTTTGTGCACACAACTGTACCTAAAGGCATCGTACTGCTTCCAGCCACTGGTATTTCCAGCTCAAGCTGAACCGCATTTTATTTTTAACGTGATTTAAGTGTCTAAGATCTGCTTATCCCTATCCCCTTCCAGCCCTTTATTAAACATACTCTTAGTAAATCTCATTATGCCTCCTTTTCCCTAAAGGTGGGAACGGGAATGCAGTGAAGATTGTCTCTCAGCAATACGGTCCATAAGATCCATACAAATTGGGCGTCTCTAAAATTGCTAATGCCCATCAGGCGCTCTTTGTATCTTTTGTCTCTCTGCAACCACAGGATAAACATGCACACAGCAGGCTCTTCATAAATACAAGCACATTTCCCTTTAAGGAAAGCCTTTTTTGAATTTTTTTGTTCTTACAAAGCCTTAGCTGTTTAAGAGGCCACGTAGCTGTTTTCCAGATGCTCTTTCGCTGAAACCTCTCATAGAGAAGAAGCTCGCAGCATGGAATATCTGACATGGGGCACCCAGAAGCTTTCATCGCATTCCTCAGTCACTAGCTGTTAACTCAACTAAATGTTGTCTGTTTATATTCAAACTAGTAGATCACCTGTCCCAAACAACTGCCAAAGTCCTTATGCTCCATTTCCCTGCCTACAAATAAGGCAGACATGGCATGCCCAGCGGTGTTATGAAAACTGAAGGGATCCTGAATGAATAGAAATGGCACGATTATTTACCTTTCTTTCCCATTCTGTCATTTCCCCTGCCAATTCCCTCAATTGTTTATGAAACTCCTAAGTGATTTGGTTCCGCTCCTGATTGCTAGCTTCCTGATCCTAAAAAGCTGTGTAGATATGAGGAGTTATAGCACTGGAGGACCCTTTGGTGTGAGCTGCAGGAAATCTTCAGGTCTCCTAAGGCTCAGCTTTCACCACGAGGAAATGATGTTGGGCATTCAGAAATGCTTCTCTAATTCCATGGCCATAGGAACTAAAGAATTGTTCAGCCTTCTGAACAACTGCTGGCTGCCAGAACGATACCTGCGCATCTCCACTCCCACCACAACAGTATTTTTTCGGCACACTCACCATGCTCATTACCATGTACTTAGTCTGCCTCCAGCTGTCCTTGTACAGCCAGTTTAATTCCTCTGCATCACTAACCTAGGATGAGGACTCAGTCCTTAATTTTGAAGAACTGAGTCAGGAGCCCAATGGTTTTAATAGGCCTTGCTCTCCCCTCCAACACGAACAACTTAATAGCTTGTGCTGCCGCTGGATTTTCCATCAGCACATACTGCGCCTCTACTCCATTTCAATCTTGCATTCGCTGTATTTTCTAAGCATTTCCAATGATCTTGAAGCAATGACAGCAAAGCAATAGACTGTGAAAGCAAGAAGGTCCTAGATCTCCTAAGCAGGCCAGATTTGTCAGAACGCCACACTATTTATTTCAGAAAAGAGAAAGAAACTTTCCATTCCCCTCCAAAGGGGCTGCTCCAAACAGGAGAGACTGTGCCAGTCCTCAGCCCTCAACAGCTGCTCAAGAACTAGGTGGGTGCTGGGAGTGAATAGAAACTATAAAAGAAATTATAAGGAAAGGGTGGGGAGGGAGAGGATAAGAACCTGACACAAATAGCAAAATTTCATCAAAAACCTGAAAATTAGGAAAGTTTCTTTCAGACAAGCACCCTCATATTTTCCAAGTCCCCACTCCCTGGCTACAAAAGAGCAGATGATGGGGTGAAGGAGCACAGGACAAAAAAAGGCTTTGCCTGAGTTTCTGATAACACACAGGCAGGGCTGCTCACCCTTACAGCTTCAACCATTTATTTCTGGGGTCACCGCTTCTGAAAGAGATTACCACAGAGACAAAGAGTAGGCTTGGAAAATATCCTGTTCAATTCCTTTTCAAGGAGACTATTGCCAAGTATATGAAAAATAAGCTTCAAAGTAGCAGGGAACTGCAGACGGGTAAATGAGGAGGGTGTATGGATCTAGCTGAAAGACAGCAACAATACATGGTATGGTAAAAAGACTCTTCCCTGTTATTTGTCCAGAGACCACAACTAAAATTTTGCGGCTTAAAATAAACCAGAATATTCACCGCAAGGAAAGGCACATGAGGTGCAACATAGTTCTGCTAATAGATGTGACCTTACAGGTATGCTGTAATTTTCAAACATTTTGTGATATAAAGATGCAACAGCCAGCATGAAAAATAAAAATTAATTAAAAAAACTCCAAAGGCCAAAAAAACCCCAAACTTCAATAAAAACTTGGATAATCAGAGATAGAGTATACAACACGCCTAGCTGAAATGTCTTGCTCTTTGGAAAGAGTACTTGCATTTCTAAAGGCTCATCACCCCCGATGAAGAACTCTGTTTTAATTTTCAGAAACCTGTTACCTTCCTAAAACAAAGCTGAGCATAATACGGAACTCATTTGCTCGAAAATAAGTAGTAATTGGCAGTGCTTAATAACAAAGACCTTACAGATGATACTTATTGTATTTTTCCCCCACTGAAACACATTTAATAATGATCAGTTTTCAAAAACAATTAAAGAAATGTACATTTATCTATCTATTTATTTTAAACTAAGCTCTGCTCTGACTCCTTCAAAGCCAAAATTTTACAGTCAGCTTTAACTAGACGGTAATAAACACAAATCTACTATAAAGGACTAATTTTGCTGCTGAGCTCCTCACCTGTTCTGGTTCTCAGGGCCGTCATTTCAGACCTGGATAGTGACTCATCAAAAATATAACAGATGTTTAAATAAAATAATTTATGTGCAAGGGCAGAAAGCAATTTTCCATAAATGGCTGGGGATTGTTTTCCCTCTGCAAGGAAGGGAAACAGCCGGGTGATAAATGGTGGTGCGGGATTTATTACCCAAGTGATGCTCTCCATACTGCTCGGGAAGTGCCATGTGCCCTGAGGAGAGAAACCATGGCTAAAAATCTGGCTTCTGGAGGTTTGTGTGGCTTTTGCTGTCACAGGGTGTCATTAATGCTGATTGCTGCCCCCATTTCTTGGGTGAAAGCCTGGCATCCTCCTCTAGAGCAGTGATGGAGTCAGCACCAGCCAGCCTCAAAGGAAGGGGAGGGAAAACAAACATATTGCAAGTGCTATATTACCTCCTAGGCATGGATGTCATTTTTAATTTCTACTGATGAATATAAAAGCACAAGTCTGAAACAATGATGTGGTGGAAGATGCTTCCCCAGGAAATAGCAAAACTACATCAGAACAAGGGGTGGTCTGACCTCTGGCTGCCCTACACCAGGAGGCAATAACCACGTCCTCCTCTAAACACAGAGCATATAGAAATAAGCCTTGAGAGGACCAAAATCCCCAAATCACAGCACTGCTAGAGGGAATCACGTGCTGTCTACTCCCGAACCAAGGCAAGCCTAAAAGCGCAACCTAGCTACTACTGTAGGCATTTAGCTCCATGCTGGCAGTCATGTTCTCCTACTCATTTTAGTGGAATGTCTTAAAATTCAGCTTTTACCACAGATATTTTGGGGAGCGAGGGAGGTGCAGAGCCAGACAGTGATAGTGTAGCTTGTGTTTAACACCTGAAATACCCACCTGTCCTCCTGGCACCCACCTCCTCCCATGAAGCCAAGAGTATTTCCCGAATGCTGACAAGCAGAATGGAAAAGATGACTCCTGTGGCCTGCTTTTGGAACAAAGTCATCCAGCAGCCTGGGTGTCATTCTCCGCACCACTGGAGTGTATCACCATGTGATGATTGGCTTGGCCCGTATTTCCTGGCAAGACTAAAGACTGGATTGAGGCTACCAAATCAATGAAGCTTACTTGCTCTATTTCTTGGAGAAAATGTTAAGACTAAATTCAAAATTCACAGTGTGGGGGTAGAAAAAATTTGCCCGCATCACAGCTTCCAGAAGAGCAATTTTGCGGGCCAGGAAAAAGCAAGTGTCAGTACTGGCAGTCATACACTTGCTTCTCCTCCTTGTGGAGAGCCATTATGCAGTGTTTTCTAAAATTGTAAATGTTCTTTCTGGCTCACAATGGGAAACAACACTAATATGCATCACAGGGTGTGAGATAAAATGTGCGACGCTATTGTTGCCTTTGATTTGTCTTCCATTTATATCAGCTGCTCAGTAAGAATTACACAAAGACAGAGCTGCAGATTTTTCTTCTCAACTTTTTCACATTTCATCCTTTGTTTGGTTCGTACATTCTAGGGTCTAACTAGGACGTTACATCAGAGACAGGAATTTACATTTAGATAACATAATGCAAAGAATATTAACAACCATAATCCTCCCCCCTCCAAACAGCTCTGAGTACTTCCCAGCTGACCTCAGCTTTGTAAAGCAGGGATCTGCCTTATTTGCTTTAACCTAACATTTCCTTTCTCCTGTAGCCTAACATTCAGGTCTCTCTCTCTTTCTTTCTCTTTTCCTCCAGCTCAGACTAGGTGGAGAGGGCAAGTACTGAGGGCTATTTTGTCTCCCAAACAACTTTATTCCTAATTACATTTTCCCTTATATAGGCTTGTTCCCACTGTTTGAAGAGGTCCATCCTGCTGTTATTGGTCGCTCTGGCAACTTTATAAGCAAGGGGTCAGAAATCTACTCTAGGTTCCACACATGCCAGAGGCTTATTTGTAACAAAACTAAGTAAATTCTAATAGGAAGACAGACCAAGGCTGGCTTAGGACACTGGGTACAAATTGAAGCAACTCATTTGGAAGGCTTAGGCACATTTTTCCTCAACTTTCACCTCAACCATTTTTTTCCTCATGCCTTTACTCCAAATTATTGAAGATTCCTCAGAGTATCTTGAGGCACTAAATAGAAACTGGAGGCCAAAAATCCAAAACACATAACAGAGTTTGAACAAAAGTCTTTAAAAAAAAGTGAGGGGGAAGTAAACTTTCAGGTTTTTCTCAATATGTTTCTTATCAGATAATATGCTTTCAAAAAGACCAGGATTTTTCCCTTTAGCAGTAGAGATTGTATCCCCTCTCTCCATCAAACACTCTTTCAACACAGAGGTTGTTCTAGATGCCAGCAGACATAGGTCAGTATTTTAAAAAATAGGTGACTTACATTAGGAGCTCTTTAAAATGGAATTTAGATCCAGATTTTTTCAAAAGCTCCAAGTGCCCTGCAGCTCCAGGGGGTTCCAAGGGGATCTCACTTCATACGGTGTTTGGGATGTGCTCAGCATTTTTGAAAATCAGGCCACCTATTTGGGATCTTAAACACAGACTTAAACATTCAATGCCAATTCTCACTGCACTAAGGATGATACCACCTCTCTAACCCATGCTTAGAAAGCTCAGTGACATTACAACTAACAATATGGCTTTTGCCTTCTTTTTCCCACAACAGAATTTACAGAACTGTTAATAAAACCTGTGTCTATCACAAAAAATGGCAGACTCTTGAGTCTAACAAGATAACTATAATTTTCCTCGAAGCTATTGAGCAAGTCTATAACATCTCCCAAAATCCTCTTAATAATTGATGGCTAACACAGGTTCCTTACAATGAGGTGTCCTGAAGGTTGGCCAGAATACAGCAGCCAGTGCTGTGGGATACTCAGAAATGCCACATGCCGTATAAAAGTACCAAACCCAGGCAGGCACGCTGCAGTACTTATCCCTTCCCGTAATGCCATCCCCTGCCACGAGGTGCCAAAAAACTGAAAGGCTTATACTTGGGATCTTAGCGCCAAAGTCGAGACCTCTCTGCCAATTAAGCCAGAAGAGAATAATTGTATTAGCGGCTGATAGCAGAAGATTTTTGTCCCGCTAAAGGAAGATGACATGCACACATTAAAAGCATTTCCTCAAGCTAAACTCCTTCAGATCACTGGATTTGGACCACGTTGTATGACTTATTCATAATGAAGAGCTGCTTAGCTCGTGAACTTGCAGATGCCCAAAGCCTTTTCATTATACAGCTTTCAACTATTCCGGGCTTAAAAAAGAAGAATAAATTGATATAGTGGTTCCACCCTTAGGTCAACCGGCAGCAGCATCTCCTCTCTTCTTTTCCTCGAGTCCCCACAGCTGGAGGACAACATAGAGCTTTTGCCAGCACATGGCACAAGGAGCAGAATCAGATGGGCACTATTTCTGATGGTCCATGTCTGCAAGAATCTGAACGTCGGGGTAAGGATTGCAACTGCCCACAGTCTCCACAAATGCCTCAGCGTCCGTTTCGTTCACAGAACTACCGAAGCTTTCAGAAGAATGCAAAAAGTGTTAATCCCCTGGTGCAAGTGACTTCAGCCTTGACAGATGTTTTCCCAAGAGTCACAGATAAAACTGAAGGATTCAGCCGTAAAAGATTAGGAGTGGTGTCACCTAACATTAAGTCCCTCGCCTTGAACCGTGTTTTTGTTCAGCCCTGTCAATTGCAAATTTCGCAATCTTAAGAACAAGTTTTATTGAGTTTCTTGAAAAATACATATATATCTCGACTTCATGAATAGGTTTAAAGGTCTAGGCAATTCATGTTAAATTGTTTTATAGTTTCCATTTTTAAAAAACATCAGTCTGACAGTCTGAGGAGAGACAAACAACTTCACAACTGCACACAGGATGTTTCTTACATATATAAGGAAAGCAGAGAAATAAAATAAACACCTTGCATGGCTCTTTTCACATAGAATCTATTTCAAATACTACAGATGCTAAAGGGGAGGGCCTGCTAAATCAAAAATAGGTGGTCTTTGCCTAAAGAGTTTGCAGTTCACAGCAAATCTAGATAAGTATCTTACCTACTTAACTTTGTTTTTCTGACGTAAGCACCTAAAGGAGGCCCCTGCATGATATGCACTTTAAGTTAAAAATCTGTGGCCTTTCACTTATCAGGTATATAGATTATTTGGGGTGGTAGGGAAGAAATATGCCTTGTGCCTTAATGGATTGTGAGGGTCCTACACACAGAGTACTATTCATCCTCAGCCTGATAAATTCTGCTGAAATTTGGGACTGTTGTGCAAAGCTAACTTGGACTTCAGCATTGTGCAGTACAAACTGAGGAGGAATTTACATGCTGGAGGCTAGCCTGCATTTACACATGAGAGCCACAGGTTTTTACATTTGTTCCAGAAATACGGTCTTGCAAAAATGCAACAGCTGAATAAAACCAAACCTTACCTAAGCCTCAAACATGGGGAAGGAGAAGGAGAGGGTAAGCCTCCATGACACGCCATGTCGTGCGGCACCTCACAGAAATTTTGGTTGCTTTGTTTCCTACCATCAAAGCTCTTGAAAGTGCATGGCTCAGTATAGACACTGGCTGGGCAGTTGGCAGCAGCCCCGAACCATGCCAAAGCCACTGACACCACGCCAAAGCCACTGACACCACGCCAAAGCCACTAACACCACGCCAAAGCCACTGACACCACGCCAAAGCCACCGACCCTACGCCAAAACCACCCACACCACGCCAAAGCCACAGCAGCTACTACATCCTGCAGGCAGCGTGTGGTCCTGCCGCAAAGGGAAACAACTAGGAAGGCACATGTGGAGTTGATAAAAATATTTCTAACAAAACCTCTTCCTGAATCAAATTACCTTTTTTATATATATATATATATATATATGCATATATCTTTCTTTCTTTCTTTCTTTCAAAAGAACACATAGCTTTATGGGAAACATCATGTTTCCAGGGAGTCATGGAAATGGAGCCTGAGAAGCCCAAGCTTTCCAGAGAAATGTTGCTGGTTCTTGCCCAAACTATAAACCATGTTTAAAAAAAAAAAAAAAATCAGAAAAAAGTTTAAAAATTCCCAAATTTAAAATGAGTATTTTTTTTATTTTGTAAAACAATTCTCGTGGGGAGAGGAATAAGAAGGACATGCTTCTAACTAGTAGCAGGAAGCACCTATGAGTGCGTGTATTGGTCACTGATGCAACAAGTATTTCTGGCAGAGCTAAGCGAGCTGCTCCTTAACCAGCAGGAGCCAGAGGAAGCCTGCTGGTCACAGATGAGACACGTATAAGACAGCAGTACCACTGTGTTGGAAATCCATGAAACGGATGCTCAAGTGGGCTGATATGCATGCAAATCCATGAAATTCAGGCTGTGCATTCCTTGGGTAGAAAACCGTGTACAGTACCTTGCACGATAATATGATTTCTAAGAAACTGTGTTGCACGCGATATGGCAGTAATGACTAGTGGAGATAGTAACAACACTAATGGTTAAAAAGATCCTGCTTCTCCTTCTGGCATGTTCATTGTCAGCAAAATTCTTCCATTATGTTTCATTTCCTTAATACAGTAGTAATTCATAACCCAAGAGACAACTTAATGGTGTACCAATTACAATACAATAGAAAGTATAATGGAAATAGACCCAAATTAAAGCTTGCTAAGTTCAGTTTACCAACTCGTCACTCTCACAGCAGGCTTGCCATAGCAAGCCTGAAAGTTCAGATCCATTTTATTTCTGCCTGTCCTCAAGTTTACTAACTCCAAATTAATGCAGCTCTTTCCATAGCCCAAACACAAAAGAACTCTGCAAATAGCTGAAAGAAACGATAAGGCCTCCAGGTGACATAGATCATGCACTGTACACAGAATTACTCTCCCCAGAGTGAGCCCACGTAGCAGCATTTTGTGACATTCATCATTAAAGTTCAGTCCTTGGAGTGCTGCCACTGTGGTCGTGTGCAGCCAGCTCTCTGCTGATAGAGCGGAGCTTATAACCAAAGGCCATCCCTCCCGAGGGCAGCACAAAAGTGATTTGAATATCAGGCCTCCGGAAAGGAGGTTTTCTGTCTTAGCAGGTTTTATTTCAAACAGTCTTTCAAGGGCTGCTAGAGGGCCAATCAGTTTAAGTGCGTGACAGTTTATAGCACACAACCGTGAAGTCTCCGGAAACCAGAAAACGGTGAAATCTGGAAAAATAGTTGCCTTATTGCCAAAATAAAATTTCTGGTAATATACAATGTTGGCTCAAAGACAAAATGTTTTTTTAGAAACACAGAACTTACACAAACCTTGTCACGAAGGTTGCGGGGTGGGTGGCAGCCTCTCCGGTGTCTTCGGCCACCCTGGCTGAGCACAGCCAAGGATGGACCAGCCTCCTGTCCCTCCCTCCCTCCAGCTTCTCTGCAGATGTATCCTCCCAGCTGTGATTTATTGCCCACATGGGGACACAGATCAGCATCAGCAGGGCTGCTTGGGGGGTGACCGGGGAGCCCCGCTGCTCCAGGCGATGCCTCCTCAGCAACATCACAGCAAGAGGACACGAGAGACAGGAATTGTGAAGTGTGCCTGGCAATCTGTAGCTGGTTCTCGAAGGGTTAGAGAGCTCATTCCATTCCCAAAGCCTCCAGCAGACCTGACTACTTCCAAGCTACCAGACAGGACAGCGACACAGTAAAGCACAGAGCAGCTTCAAGCGGTGTCACTTCATTCTGCATATGCGTCCTTTGGGTCCTGGGGTCTTTGCCAAAAGATTCTTCCACCTCCCAGTCAATTAAGAGAAGGTGCAAAATACCAGAGAAATGGCATTTCCTAGCAATTGTGATACACAAAGTATATAAGCAGCTACTTTCAAAGCAGACTTTGAAATGCCACTGGCTTGCTTCGTTCTGAGCACATTCCCAGGGAGAATGTCAGGTCGCATAACTCATTTGTTATCTTTACGCAGAGGAGTTCCACTAAGCACCATCGTAAAAATACTAACATTCTTTTTTTTTCGTGGAAAACAAATATAAAAGAAAAATGCAGCATCTCTTAAAAAAAAAAAAAGCCAGTTAGCACTTCAAAGATTACAACATGGTCTATAAATAGCAATGTCAATACACCAGGGAGCTGCGTTCCTCTTTATTTAACAACAGCCTGAGTTACTCAAATGGAGGTAGCAATGTTACAGGCCTTCCCTGCGACAAAAAACTACATCATGCATTCATTTAGACACACTCTTTGCATTTTATTTCCCTTGATCGCTTAAAAAAATGCCAAGAATTGGAATAGAATAAGAACAGCATTGCAATCTAGCTTTATATAAGGCACTGTGCTCCTCTGGGTAGCGTGCACCCAGCAACATCTACTTTATATATACCATGAGGGGGAGCGTCGGGGACAAAACTGCAGTAATTGAGGTCACATCCTCCGTGTTTGTCAGGAAACCCCCTCCCACATTTTCCCATCATCTCTGGACACTTCCATGTATTTACAGCTAGCCACTTTAATTATATCTAAATATTTATCTCCTGAGCAGCTAAATTAGTAGGTATTTAATTCTAGTGATGCAAACACCTGATGGCTGGATGCTCTCATTTGCCTGTATATGCAAAACACAAGCCACTGAATTCAATTATGTGGCAAATGTCCACAGGTACCTCTGAGGTATCCAACATCCCCCACAAAATCTGTGCTTCACATGCTTAAACAGCTTTCTGTCAAGCTCTATATGGAGGGAGGGAAGAAGGGAAAGAGGGGTTTTGTTTGTTTGTTTGTTTCTTTTTAAATTACATTTGCAGTCGTACAGCTAAAGCTCGGAGATTAATAATAAAAGTGCATATGTAACAATGCAGAAACAAATGCTGTTCAATGTCAAATACAAAGCAAGATGCAAATTTATTTTTCTGTTAATTAACCGAGCTTTCATCTCAACTGCTCTGATCTGTAAATAAAGCTCACAAGCTAGTTTCAAATAAGTCTGGGAATTAAGCAAACAAAAACCCAAACCCTAAACCAAAATACCCCAACTCAACTGTCTCCTAGCACTGGTTAGCGAATTATGTTTGCCTTTTTTCATTCGGGGGGTGGGGGGACACCTAAACAGATTAAAACATGTTAAAAGCAACAGTACTGAGGCGCTGGCCGAAGGGTGAATACCGCCAGCCATCAGACAATGCCAAACACTGCCAAGACCCAAGTGCCATCCCTGAACATTCTAAGATAAGAATAGGAAAAGAAAGACGGACAGGAGGATGGATGGGAAGACAGACAGACGGACGGAAGGAAGGGAGAGAAGAAAGAACAAAGGTCTGGTCCCCAACACTATGTAACATTACATTCCCCTGCAGCTATGCCTTGCCTCTAAGGCTTTGCTTTCCAAGCTCTTTATTGAAATTGTTCAGGTCCTTAACTGATCTCCTGAAAAGCCTTAAGCTAATTAAGCATGGCTGAGACATGCTTGATGAGATGGGAAATACACAAAGCTTTTGAAAGGGTGAAAAATCTCCGACCATCTGGTAGTGGCATTGCAGAGAAGAAAGAGAAAGGACAAAGGGGCAGCAAGGAGGTACAGGATTCCTTTAATTACTGGGTCACTGAGACCATTACCACTCCAAATGCCTGTGAAAGCCCACAAAACAAGCTTAGGAGGCTCAGTAAAAAAAAACAGCTCTTAGCAGGAAAAGCATCTGTAAGAAAATGAATCGGAGCAGCTTTCCCCAAGATACATCCACTAATTAGAAATGACAGATAATAGACAGGGGCAGCGAGGCCCCTAGATCAGAACGAGACCTTTTCCAGCAACCTCTCTACCTCTTTCCTCCAACTGCTGTTCTCCAAGGCCCTGCAGATAGTCCTCTCTTTAAATTAATACCACCCCACCAGCCAGAAGGAAGCTTCTGTTGTATTTGGCAATGCAAGTGAACAGACTGAGCTTAGGTTTCTAATGAACACCCCAGGTGTTTCATCGGTACGGCAAGCAGCTGACGTGCTCCAGCCTCCTTAGGCCTGGTTAAGGCTCATCTGTGTTTTCCCATCTCTAAGATCAGCTAGAGAAAAATCACAGCGTTCAGAGGGCAAACTTCACACACCGGAGCAAAATCTGAGCTATTTTTTGCTCTAAATGGCTTCGCCAGCCATAAGCTGTGAACATGCCAGCGCAATCCAAATGAGGAGCCCTCCCCTGTCTTCTCCTCTCGAGCTGGATACAGCTACGGGTGACTATAGGTGCAGGCTAGCAAAGAGCAGGCTGGTTTCGATGTCGGAAGCTGTGACCAAACCCCTGCCAAAAAGCGGAGCGATGCTAACTCTCGCTTCGGGATGCGGATACGTGCAGCTGATTTCCTTCCCTCCCACACGCAGATTCTTCTCCAATTATTTCGGCTGTGTGCTGTGATCCAGTCAGATTCACAAGCTGAGCAAGAGCGGGCTATATATCCATCCTTGGATGGGAAATCTCATTAAAAGAAGGAAGCGGTACCGGCAATCTGAATGCATTGCGCTGTGCTCCTGTCTCCAGGATCAGATATATAAACCCAGGCCTTGATGACCTGTGGTTGTTAAATATCCTGTAGCTGTTGTGATGAGAACAAATGGCATTTCCCTATTATTCAGCCAAATCTCAACATGAATTTCGCTCCACCAAGCTCTCCTTGAAGGTTCATTTGGAAAGACTTCCTGTGTCTTAAACTATCGCACTTTTAAACAGTACTGTTAAACATTGGCTGCATTTAATGCCAGAGGGAACAGTTTCACAAGCAGATTCTGTGATCTCTGTATATATCAGTTTCTAAGATAACTTGGATTCCTTTAGAGATGTACTGGATATAAATGTATTTCTTATCATCTGCTTTTCACGCTCACATACTTCAAGAGCCAGCTGGATCTGCAAGCAGAACTGCATCCAGAAAATCTATTATATTCCCCTCCACATCCATTGCAATGCTGGAAGCAGGCAATATTAGAAATATTGCTTAAGGGATTTTTCCCTTTTCTTTCTCTTTTAAGCAAACTTGCCCATGTTTGCAGGGCCAGGAGATTCAAAACCAAGCTAAAAAATCATCCAGACTGTTGGACATTTACCTGAAAAGCAGCTCTGCTCCAGCTGGCCCTTGACGCTGTGGGGGCTGCAGTACCACCATGTGATTACTGAGTCATCCAGTGCAGATGATGCAGTTTAAGACTCAGGTTTATACATGCAAGTGGATTTATGATGAGGCAGGAATTTTAAAAAATTAACCATTGTATAAAGTGACTACAATAGCTGTGCTTACTCTGCATTGGACAGTTACTACTTTGGAAGCCAGAGAGCTAAGACAAACAAAACCACAGAGGATGCCAGTTTTGCCACTCCAAGACCAGTATGAGAATTCTTAGCTACACTCATGTTAGAGGAACTGCAAAGTGTCTGCTGTCCCAAGGAGGAGGCCCTAGAAATGGAGCTCTGGTCTCTTCTGGAAACCCAGCTTTGCAGACCAGTGCGACCACCGGAGCAGGGATCCTGATACCCAAAGAAAGACTGGGTATGCTGGTAGGGACCTCACCAAGACACTGTGAGAGTGTGAGGTGGGGATAACAAGAGCCAGGGTCAGCAACTGAACTGAGCTGTGATTGCAGCAGTCACCAGTATCCAAACTCCAACTTACCACTGCCCTTGTGCCCTGCTGATCAGAGCACACCGGAAATAAATATGAGTTGGAGGCCCTCTCGGTGCTGGAAGGGGTCAAATCCTTATCCTCACATCCTAGAGATCCCTGTGAGGCAGTTGTGAGGGAAAGCCCCTTCCATTCTTCCCATGCATGCCAGGCTACCACCAACAAAAATGTGTGACCTGTGGAGCCCTTTTCACACTCAGGAATAAGCAAAACAAAAGAGAGTGTAGCTGCTGCACACTCCAAATAAAAAGTCCTGCTCTGTTTTCCATCCTCTCTGGACCATCTGGGTCCTGGGCTGAGGCACCATGCTTGGGTACCAGCATCCCAGAAAGGGGGTGACACTAAGACACAGCCCTGCTGACCATCTCCCTGTTCTAGTCTGTGAGCTTTTCTGCTGATCTTCCATCTTGCCTGGACAGCTGGAAGAATCAGTCAATTTAATTTCCTTGAATTGAGTTGCTGGAGTTAGGTACTGATTTTTCAGCACAGTGACATCTTATTTTGAAGCACCTGAGGTATCTCCATTTGTGTTCATTTGATGCTTTTGTGCTACATTTCAGGCTGACAGATCATACAAACACATCCAGTGAATGTGTTTCAACTGATGAAACACCTTGTAACCATGATAGCATTTGGCCACAAATTGGGAATCTCAATTTTTTCCAGCCAGTGAGACAGTGCCTTTGCCACCATGACCCCCTAACTATATACCATTGTTAGCTGTAACCAGGGGGCAATGGAGAAAAGATTATTGACTTTTTCTTCTCAGAATCCAGAACACAGTTTAACTGATTTTCTATCCAGGTAAGAATGGTATAGCCTGTAAGTGACTGCTTATTTCCTCCACAGAGAAAATGCTGAACGTGTAAACATGCCGTCTTTCAAGGGCTGTCAAGTAATGTAGGTATTGAGTGTTTTTTGACAGGGTGCTGTAAATGGAATAAAGGCATTTTTGGCCCCTGCGGTAGCTATGATTACTGGCAGAGCTATGCCCTTCACACTAGTGACTGGGGAACAAACAAACAAACACGGCTGCACATCTGCAAAGGGGCATAATGGGACAAAAGGCTTACACATCCCAACATTTCAGGGTAAAGATTCTGCGCCAGAGAAACAATAATGAAGAGTGTTTTGTGAAACAATAATGAAGATTGTTTTGTGGTTGACCTTTGCAGACTGCAGAAAGCTATGGATTTTAAAACTCAGGTCAGAAGTCATAAGTAAATTCTGAATGTTGGAGAAAAATCCTTAATAAACACTTGAGCAAAGGACAGTGTTAATCAGGTATGGAACAATTACACTACAAGCATCCCAGCAAGTACACGGGTAAGTAAAAGACTGTGCCAATCTGTACTCTTCATATTTTTCTTGGCTCTCTCAAACAAAACGAAGTATTTTTGCAGTTGCCTAAAGACTGTCTGCAGCTGCAACTGAAAGTGCATCATCCGGAGCACCTGCTTTGCTGGACTGGTTTAATTGCAGCTGCGACCACATTCACAGCAAACTGAAGTACTCCAGGAAAGGGCCTCCAGAACTCATGCAAGACCCCAAAAAGGAGGTGCTGAACTTTTTGTTAAATAACAGGAAGACCCAAATTGCCGCACTCCTGCACCAGTATGGTGATATACCACTACTGCATGATTAAGACAAAGGTGCAGTCAAAGAGATGCAGGAAGCGAGATAATCGCTCGCTTCCTCCCCAGCAGATAATTCACAGCAACTAGAGACAAGGTCATCTTGGGCTGTTGGGCTAGCGCTATGGGCCAGGTATACTGGGTGCCCTTATGCTTGTCTGGAGGTGAAATGAGATGAAAGCAAACCAAGCAGAGGAAAACTGATGGCGAGATCTGTTCAAGAGAACTCTCACCTGTCAACTGCATTAGGAAAAGGTGAGGGGACAGAAAACTTGCTGCCAAAAAATCATGAGTAACTGGCAGAAAAAAGGAAGAGGAGATTCAGAGGCATGAGGAAAGGGTAATGTTTCAAAGATCTGAATGAGGTCGGGTGGGATTTTTCCTGCTCAGTAGTGAGAAGCAGATTTAATGTTAGTCAGGGTCATGCTCTATTCAAGGCAACCTCCAATTTACAAGTTGTAGACACATTTTCCCCCTCCTTGTGTAATAGTCATAATAATCCTTGTAGAGCACTGGCCTCCTTCTCAAATGCCAGATGCAAGGGCATCTGTGAAGCCACAGCAATCCTCCCCAGCAGAGCCAACACCATAGGGATGCACAGAGCAGAATAAAAACATGTCCCTCCTGACCCACCTGATAGTATGCAGTGAGTAAATGCCACCCTTCTCACATGAGAACAAGGTTAACTACTCACCCACACCACTGGGCACAACTACAGCAACAAAAACTACTGTCAACAAAGCAACAATGTCATTCCCCTACTGCCCCAAAAGAACAAACAAGATAATTTTTGATTCTAGGACATACACTGCTTTCTTTGAGTTCGTTCCAGATGTACTTGAAATAAAAGACAGTTCTTCCAAATCATGCCCTTCCCACTCCCACTGCTTACGGTTTTTTCCACACTTATTTATGACCGCACTCCACTCACTCTATTTCCTGAAAATCACTGGCTAAATGCAGTTTCTTTCTCTGCTGCCCTAAGTGTGTGGCCATTTGTGTTTATGAAATAGCTATAAAATAGGGGAATAACCTGGACAGCATGGTACATCCATACATAACGTAAGCAAGGGGGAGTACAGAATTTTCAGTTCCCAGAGCCAGCTCAAATGGATCTGTGCATACTCCATCATAAGCAAACTTTATTAAAGGAAGTAGGATTCCAAAATTAACCACTGCATAACAAAATGAAGCCTCCTTTTGTAGCAGACGGGACACCAGAACATAAAATTTGTCCACGAGGGATCAAATTCTTTCCTTGTGTAGCTCCCTGCACTCCATTGGGCTGCTGGACTTAGTCTAATTTAAGACCACAGTTCTTACTGTCACCAAAGGGAGTTAAGCCTGCTGTTCCAACACGCCTCTGTAGCTGTACGGTGCTGTTTCTCAGGAGGTGCTAAAGCTAATTTCCAGATATACTGTTAACTAGGATGCCATCTGTAACAGCGCAGTCCTTGGCCAGTGAGCTCTACTTTTTCAATATGCTACAGGAAAAAGTTTCTAAGATGTCAGTGTCTCTCCCATGTTCCATTCACTTGTTCCTTGGGTGCTATTTCAGATTATTTGAAAGAGATACACATTTGGTTTGCATAAGGCATCACTGCCTCTCTGGAGATTCGAGCTAAAACCAAAGCCTAGTAGGATTGGACTAGATGATCTTTCGAGGTCCCTTCCAATCCCTAACGTTCTGTGATTCTGTGACTTCGACACAAGCACACAAAATACGGATTCCATTATCTTCCCAGTTTTCATGTGCTAAAAGGGCATTATCAATATCTTAAAGCTCTTTAATCCTTGTAACTCACAAGTACACAACATGTAACATCATGTAATATTACAGGGTATTTTCAAAAAGATTTTGACATTAATTCAGCTACTGTCTCAATGTTGTCCATACAGTAGGTGGAAGGAACACATAGCACTTATAAAAAGATTACTAAAACCTGATAACTCATGAAATAATTCGTAAATTTTTGTAACATGTTGCCATCATGAAATATTCTGCTTTGAAACTGAGTCCATCTTTTTGATGGCCCTGTATTATAAACGTATGAAGACTTTGAAAGACTTCATAGCATCTGCTTTTCAGTGGGATTTCAAGACTCTATATTTTTTGGCATTCCTACCATGGAAAATAAAAACGAAAATGGCACTTCAAAATATTGCATTAAAAATATCCAGTTTCTCTTCCAGCTTCTCAGAGGATTTATTTTTTTTTGTTTCTTTTTATTTTCTGGAGATGGAAAAGAGTTCTAAAAATTATTTTACTTGATTTAATGCTGAGTGTGTTTCAATTCAGTGCTGTAACATCAGTTAATTAAACTAAACAAAGGCCACATTGTCAACAGTTTCAGCAAGAACAAAGAGATGATATTTTCAAATGAAATAAAAATTGCCAATTCATAGTAGTATTTCTATTCTGCTTAGTGAAAATGAAATGAAGAAAGCAATCAGATACACACAATAAACCTTAAAAACTATCATTGTTAAAGTATTCCCTTTTCTTGTTTCCTTTTTTCCTTTCCTTTTGGCTTTTTGTCTTGTATGCTACCATCAAGCCTGATAATATAAAGTGACTGTGACAGCAGGCAAAATGTTTAAGCTGAAAAACTCTTTACATTTTCTACTTTTTATTAGAAAAGCACACACACAAAATACATCACTTGTCATTGAAAGAGATGAAAAATAATTAAAACTTAAAATTGATCTTGCACCAACTATTCTTTACATAAATTCAGGCTAGAATCTGATATACAGAGAGTAATGAAAAGAAACAGATTCCTCCTGTGGCAGGAAAAAAAATATGACTTTCTCCCCCTAGAGAGACTGAAATCAATACCTGGAGCAGACTGGTGACAGTATAATAACCACCCCATCCCGTCAGTGCTCAGCGCTGCTCAGCATGGCCCAGCAGCACCCTTGGGGAAGGTCTGTAGGGGGTCTGAAGCCCATTTGCTGCCTCGTTCAGCACTGGCAAGGAACATCATTTTGGGCAGCGTGTGCTGCCTGGTGTGGAATGACTTCTGCACCAGCCCGTGCTCAGAAAATGAATGAATCTCATCACCTCCATAGTCCTGCTGGTGCACACCAGTGGTCACAGCTGCCTGCAAGGGGACATGGAGCAGCAAAGCTGGTCCACAGAAGCAACGCTCCCTCCTAAGAGACCCCACCTGGAGTCCTGTGTCCCGCTCTGGTTCCTCAGCACAGGACAGACATGGACCTGTTGGAGAGGGTCCAGAAGAGCCACAGAAATGATCAGAAACTGGAACAGCTCTGCTGTGAGGACAGGCTGAGAGAGTTGGGGTTGTTCAGCCTGGAGAAGAGAAGGCTCTGGAGAGATCTTATTGTGGCCTTTCTGTGCTTAAAAGGCGCCTATAAGAAAGATGGGGACAGACTTTTTAGCAGGGCCTGTTGCAATAAGACAAGGGGTGATGGTTTTAAACTAAAGGAGGGGAGATTCAGGCTACACATGAGGAAGACATTTTTCATACTAAGGGTGGTGAAACACTGGCCCAGGTTGCCCAGAGAGGTGGTGGATGCCCCATCCCTGGAGACATCCCAGGCCAGGCTGGACGGGGCTCTGAGCAACCTGATCTGGTGAAGATGTCCCTGCTCATGGCAGGGGTGGCACTGGATGAGCTTTGAAGGTCCCTTCCAACCCAAACTATTCTATGATTCTATTCCATGATTCTATAATAAACTTGCTGATCCTTTGCCGTCAGTGAAGCAATTGCTAATGACAACTATCCTTTGCTGCTATAAGAGCCTGGAGACTTCCCAGTTCAGAAGTGACAAAGCCATCACAAATATAACACTGACAGTGGGACCAAAAACCCCACTCCTCTTCTGCAAGCTGCAACACCCAGGTAGAAAACATGCTTACACAGAGCCACAGGCAGGTCTGCCTCACCTGCCTTCAGCTTTTAAGAGAGCTACCCTGATTCCATATCTGCAAGACATTTTAAGTATGTTGATGAAATTCAACATATCATTTGCAAACTTAGGAAAAAATGCCACCTCACCTTCCAAAAGTAATCTCTTGCTAGACAAAAGGGTTTCTTTTCCCTGCCTACAGTTACAGACTTTGCTACTTCCACATGGTATAGAAATTACCTGAATATACTTGTCTGCCACAGTTATGATGCCTTCAGAAGAGTAAAGTGCTTTGCACTGGGAGATACAGACCAAACAGCCCTCAGACCACCACAGATGGACCACAGCAGAATCTGGCGATGAAAGCTCCTCATCTGGCTGATATTGCAACTGCAAAGCTCACTTGAGTTCCGGGAAGTCCTCGAGAAGATAAAGACACGTCAAGTGAGGCTTTTTAAAACCTACAGGCACCCCCTGGATAAAGGCACGTTTTTAGCTTTCCAGTGATAATCCTGTTACTGTGTACCTCCAATTACTCCCAGCTACTTGCTTCGCTGTGTAGCTTGGAGCTCTAGAGATGTGAGTTTAAATACCCATTTGCAGTTTTCTGGTGCCACAGCACTTCTGGCATTTCTGCAAAAGGTCCAAAGGTGCACCTTCTTTTTCTTTGCCAAATATCAGTACCCATCAGAAGTACATTTTAAAGATATATTTCATATTTAGGGCCAGACTATTCTGTAACAGCCCCCAAAATGTCATCTGATCTATGGGTTGTTATCAAAGACCAAACACCCTGTATCTGATTTGGAATATTTATTTCTTTCTCCTTTGGGCAACTGAATAAAAGAAGTTGGAGCCTTTATACTAGATCTTTGGAGCCACAACACTCCAGAATCGCTTGTATTCTTTTCTTTCCAAAAAGAAAGAAAACATATTTTAAAACATATGTATGGAAGATATTTAAAATATCTAAGTATTTTTTTCCCAAAACATGTCTCATCCATCTCTACTTGAAGCTGAGAGTAAGTTTGGTTATGAAATAAAAGGTAGTTACAATTGCCATGATTCAAGAATAAAGACGTCAGATTTGTCCAAAAAGATCTTTCTCAAGAAGTGTTTAGTTTCTCCACAGCCAAAATATCATATCAAAGAAAGTCATTATTTTGACATTCTTTACAGCTGTACCAATGCATATAAAATCCTATAAATGCCTGAGACTGAAACTATAAAAAATTGAGAGCTCTCTTCTTCCAGGTTTTCCAATATTTAATTCTCTCCAAGATTATACCATAAAATTATCTCTCTTGCAAAAGAGATGGGTAAATGACCTGAAAATCCAGCCGTTTAAGTGAAGAATGGACAAAATGATGGCTACAGAGTTACATAGCTACTCACGTAACAAAGGCTGCTGAGCGAAACGGGGCTTACTTAGAAGATAAATAAGGCAGAATCCAAATTTACAGTAAACACGCACTGACCAGAAGACTGGCGAATGAAATCACACATACTGCAAAAGATTTAAACTGTGAAACCTGCCCCAGCCTTTTCCAAGCCTGCCTTAATATTGCATGGTTCATACAGAAAACGAGATGGTTAACACAGTTTCCTAAACAGACTAAGATGCAACTGCACAGAAATACTAATTGTAAGGGCTGTGTCCTGCTCTTAAGCTAAATCTCTGGACACTTTAATATCTTTTTAATAGGTGTTAATTATGGTATTTCTCTCCTTGATTGTGCTTCAGCAACAACCTGCTGCTGCATTTCTGGACTCATCCAACAGAAAACAGAAGTGTCCTTTGCCCAGGGAGGACGCTACCCAATCACTCTACATTTGCTTTTTGGATGGATAAACACCCCAGGTCAATCTGGAACCATGTTCCAAACAGCACGATGAGACAAAATGTTTTATCCCGAGTACAGAAGAGAGCCAACAGAGAAATAACTACTACTTCTATTCATTTTCAGTGCTCTGGCAGAAATCCTATCCTGGAAAGAGTTAAGCAACTTCCAGAGATGACCAGTAAGGGAAAACATCATTATCTAATGTCTTGATAAAGGGAGATAGAAAGAGGTGGGAAATAAGACAGAGGGGAGAGCAGGCTTGGAGGAGGAAAAGATGACATACTCATACAAATAAACTTGAGTTTTATTTCCCTGTAATTGTGTTACTGATTAAAACTACAACTAAATGCTGAATCCATGATCATTACAACATGATGGGACTACTTCCAAGTACACATATAAAGGGACTGGCAAATGGTCTATTAACAGCGTGTACACTTACCTCGTCAGCAATTAGGTCAGTGACCACCACTTACTCTGCTTTTTAATAAAGGGATTTGAGAATATTCCCTAATCTTATAAGAAACATAGATTTTTCTTACTCTTTTGTGAACTGGAATCTTTGCATGATAGTAGGAGGAAAAAAATCCAAAAGGCATCTCAGTTGGTCTTTTTTTCTTTAGTTGCTCCCTAGTAATATATAACTCTAAGTTACGGTAGGAAAAAAGGGAATAAATTGGCACATGCTATATTTTATTACTAATTTTGGAAAAAGCAACAGCAGGTTTTTATGAAACACACACAGTGCCTTACATTGTTAAATTCTTTAGGGTAATCTGTCTTATTTCTCACTGCTGGCAATGGGGAACAGTAGTGAGACTGCCAAGACTTTGATTCCTCGTTCCTGTGGACTCCTGGCGACCCAGAACCTCAAAAGCACCAGGATCCGTGACTCCTTGGCAAGATGTGCTACAGCGTGACCCTGGAGCTGTGAAGCCAAATGTGCTACAAAGAAAGGACCCTGCAAACCCTAAAATCCCCCAGAACACATAGATGAGCTGGCAGTAAAACCTGCACAATCAGATCAGCAGCTTACCTCCCTTTTGCCAGAAGTTTGCAAAAACTGTGACACGTCTCAAAACCAGCAAGAAATAGTGTTTTTTTTTTTTTTTTCCCACAGAAAACCAGATCAGTGAAAAAATTCCTAGCACACTTCAAAGCCACAATCAGCAGCAAAGCAGAAAACTAGTTTTAGGTTGGAAAAGGGGCTTTGATCTTGGTTGGTCATTTAGTGGCTTCCACAGCTGCAGTGCTGGAGACCACACAGGGCACAGATGACTCCCATTAATCTAATGGCTCCTGATGAGAGAGAGAGAGGAGAGAGGCAGCTATGTGCTACCCTTTGCTCCAGAATGAGCTTGGTAACCCCCCAAAAATATCAGATGCAGAACAGAAAGACCAGGTAGTTTGCAGCCTAGTAGTTGCTACATTTGGCTACGCATATAGATCTAGTACAGGTCAAAACCACTTAAAATCCATGTATTTCTATTTAATGGCACTAGCAGTCCTATGTTAGCTTTTTCCCCACACATTCTTAGACAAAAATATGCCATGTCACAGTATGTCAAACATACTGTGGATGCTGCTGGAAAACTATTTAACTGAATGAGTTTATAAGGTAGCATGAGGTAGCACTTGTGTTACATAAAATAATGTTACATATCAAACCTCTGCTTTATGTCAGGTAATCTCCTTCCATTAAGAGGAGACTCTCTTTGGGGAATATATATTATTTTATCAGCCTGAACTTTAGCTGACTTTTTTACCTCTGTTTGTCCAGATCCACCTTGCTTTGTGGTGAACTTCCAAAACTCACAAGGCAGAGTATGTGCCATCAGAACTGGAAGCATGTAGCAAGACGAGCACTCAGGTTGCTTTACGTGTCCTTTTACCCATAAGAATGAAACAAAGCAAGGGAAATCCTTCACTTCCTTCCCTTTTCAAAACCCTGGAAAAGCAGACTTTTATTTTCCCTGGCCCAAAGACAGTATGTTTGAAAGAAGTTGAACAGAATATCTATGCAGCTACCTAAGTGCTGTTACCCTGCACATAGATTCAACACGTCATCTCCTCTGACGGCCAAACCGACCAAAAGCTCACTTAAGTCAATGAGAGTCCTTCTACGAACTTCAACGAGCTTTGGATCAGATGAATCCTGCACAAGAGCAATACCTGAACCCCCAGGTAGGGACAAATTCCAAAATGTGTGGAAAGAACTGTTTACTTACCTGGTACTTGAACCTTTTAAATCAGGGCCAGGAAAAGTGCCGAGAACAAGCCTTTTCTGACATTACCTTCTTAATGTTGTGTATTCTAATAGTAGCTGGAACAGATGGTGAAATATAATCTCTCCACTGAGAACTAAATAACAGTCACTAGCTGTAGGGGACACTAAAGTATTAAAGAGAAGGAACCGTCCAAATAATGAAAGTACATTTTGTCCAACTTGCTTTCGATGAGGTATAAAATAAAATGTAAATAATTTCTATTAGGAGGAAATTAACATAACAGTCAGAGTGAGCTTGTACTATATAACCCAGATTTGCAAGTGAGGTAGCGCAATACCATTTACCTGGATTTGAAGTAAGGATTATATCAATTCTATTTTCACCATCAGTAATAAAACACAAACCCAATACCATTAACATGTCTGATAATAAAGAGATGTGATTAGTCTCAACTTGGATAGGCAATTAAGAAAAAAAAAGGAGAGGAAATGTTGTTTAGCTGTATATGAACAAAGAGGTTCCATTAACCTGGGTTTAGCACTGAAGAAAAGTGTCAATATAGCTAACACAGGTTTGCAATTAAGTTGGTGTCAATTTGACTGGGAAAAGGAGTTAATAATTAGGACTACAGAGTTAGTATTGACCTGAATTTTCAATAAAAATCATGTCTGGATTTTAATTTGGAACTGTAAAATTCATCCCTGTGCTCTAAAAATGACCATATAATTATTAACTTGCAGTTACTTTACATAGTATGTTATTTTTTATACAATCACGTGCCTGTTACAAACGGTGACCTGAACACAGGGTTCCCTGAGGTGTTCAACACTTAAAATTGAACTTCTACGTTTCTTTGCAAAACATTCCTAAGGATTTAAATACTTCACTCCCAGAAAAAATTACTGCTTCAGCAAGACTCTGTTCCTGCTCCAAGCATTGGTTTCCTTATTAGAATTACTAGTTTTAGTTAATTACTAGTTAAATCTCTACTAATAACCTCACAAATAACTATCATACCCATTTATTGTGAATAGTCTTGATGCTTCTAGTGAGCATGATCAGGCGGGTACTTAAATGGACATAAATTGGTTATTTAATCAGCCTTATGCACTTCAATGCAGAAAACAAACAATGAAAGGGTATTTATTTTGAAGTCACTTTAGAACCTGAGTGTGCAATTTTTTGCACTTATTTCTTATGTAAATCCAGGTCCAACACATCAAAACAATACTCAAGGATAGGCAAAAAGGATTTTTTTCAGGAAAAAAAATGCTTTTATGTGCTCCTTCCATGTTTTTTCACAATAGAAGAGGAAAACACGAGCCCAGCAGCATTCTCTGTCTCAAACTATTTTATAAGTAGTCTTACCTCCTCCTCCTTCTTCTTCTTTTCCTTCTTCTTTTTCCACTGCACCATGACTCAAAGGTATCTCAACTTCTGTTGTGTCGTCCTGGTTCAATAGTGGCTCTGAATAAATTTGATAAAAGAAGATGAACAGTAAGGCTTTTAAGGACACGAAAGGATTAGCGTACACTAGAGACATTAGTATTAAAAACACCGGCAGAGGAAAAGGATCCTTTTTCCCAAGAGTACAGGTACAAAAGCGGTCTCAGGGAAATCCAAGGGGCTGTATTTGAGAGCAAGACCTTGATCCTCCCAAGATGCTGGGCTTTCTGGGATTTAGCACAAAACCCCCACGTGTCTGGCTCCAAGCACGGGCCTTTACCAGGACTCATTGCAAACCCAGAGAAACATGTACTCCAGCATTTTGCAGGGCTGGGGACAGAGAATTTAGTTCTCTGAACGTACAAGGCTGAAGTGCTCGTCATCAGGCATAAGAAATGCACGTTCACTTCTTTCTCTAACAGTTGCAGTCATTTGAAAAGTCAGCTTTTATCACTGAAAATCCTTAGACGCTCCCCAGGGTTGAATTTAGAGTTTCCATAAGAAGATCTGGCTCCACAGATCTACCTTTGTACACGTGGAGAAAGAAAGGGAACACTATTGATAATATCCAAGCAATAACTAGTGGTTTTGCCTGTTAATCTTGCTCCTTGGTCTCAAGCCACATGCAGTACCTTCTAGTTCCATGCAGGAGCCTTGGGAGTCTGCCCCAGTTTTCACCTCCTCCTCTGCAGAAACATCCTGTTGTCCTGTCAACAGGACAAATTGAAAATGCCATCAGCAAGATGGCTGTGTGCACACAACGGCAAGTTCACCAAAACAGGACATGAACCGAACATAAAGCACGGTACTTTTCAGCCAAGTACCACTTTATTTTCCTATTAAATTAACAATGTTGGACTTATATATTAAAATATCACTTAACAAACTCTAAGCATTAAGTATGTTGAATGGCCGGTCAAAACTGATGCTGCAACACTTCTCTCTTTTTCTTTTCTACTTTTGTAGCTCAGCCTTGACACACCGTTTCTCATAGGAGTTGTTGTGAAGCACTCGCACTTGGCAGCTTGGCAGAAGGAACAGAATCACCCCACAGGCTTGTATTATAGAACAACAACAAAAACAAAGAAGAAGGACAATAATAACAACGCTGTGCACCTGGGATCAATATGGTTAAACCCACATATTTGGAGATGCATGTCTTTTCCAGCAACATCAGAGATTACTGCAACACAACTGGTTGCCACACAACCTCTACTAGCTGACAGCGTTTTCTTAAGGTGGCAGAGGTCAGGCTGAAAAACACTGGATACTGAGACTGGAAGAACTAAGATTCCCAACTGGTTCATTATCTCTGTCTTAAGAATTTCGATACAAAACTTTACCTTGGGCTTGATCTTGTTGGCATCCCGCAGGATGCGCTGGGTCACCCTCCCGTGCGCCTTTGAAGTCTTTCAGGGAGTCTGAGGAAACAGCAAAACAAACAAACCAAATGACCCTGCAGCGGTTTTCCTGTTGGAAAAGTCTGGTAGTTACTTCAGGTAGCCCTTAGGTACTGGCTTCATATTAGGCATTCTGACACGCTGACAAATTTTCTATCTGTTTAACTACAGACTTATACACTGTAATACAAAAAGTATACTCGTGGGTTTCAATTATTCAAATTGATTTCAAAATCTGTACACTTACTGAGCAGTTTTTTGCCTGCAGTACAAACCTTAAACAAGAAACTGTCAAGAAAGGACACGTAAGAATTATCAGTAGTGCTACTGAGAACTTTATTTCTAATGAACGGAGTGGCACAAAGCTACGAGAAACAGCACAAACCACCTACATGATAAATAAATTGTTTTCTTATTTATTTAAAACAACACTTTTCTTGGTTATATTTCCACAAGTTCGACAAACATTAAGTCCTAGAAATGCCAGTGCAAGCCCTAGCCTCATTTCTCCTGGTGACAGAATTCCCAAGGTCATTATCGTGGCCAAGACCGCTTTTCCTTTTGGGGCAGACCATCACAATGAACTGCCTAAAGCCATATCCTGAACCACAAGCACAGCAAGGTTTAAACTAGATGAGCTATCTGCAGTCGCCATAATCACAGGACATGGTTTTGTTGTGTCGAAAGACGTTTTCTCCTTAGTTTTTGGGTGGTGATGGAGAAATGTATCGTGCCAGCACAGTGAGGAAATCACAGCAATGCAGCTACCTGTTGTAGCTCTGCTCATCCGCGTAACACGCAGCTCTCACCGGGCTCTCTTTGAGCCTTGTTAAAAACCACTGCAGATCTAACTGGACATTTCTGCAAACTACAAGGGTAGAGTACACTTGAGGTCATAACTCTGTGTTGCAGAGTGAAATACTTCCTAAAATGCTGCTAGATGGAAAACCTAAGTAACTGTGCCAAAACATCCATGGTGCATGATCATAAATTACGCTACGACAGTCTTGCTACGGCTCTACTTCTGGAAGGTCCACTTCTACAGGATAGCAGAGTAGATCTTACAATATACCAAAGGATGCGCCTGTAAAACTCCGTTCCTGAAACTTGCCAAGAATGATCTCTGATGGATAAGTGAGAAAGCTGGGTTGTTAATATCTGATCCAAATTTAATAATCTGTAGAAAAGGTATGCACTGAAAATGTGTGGCTTTAATTAACTGCAAATAATTCCCCAAGGCAAATATTTCATTACCTGCATAGCTTCTTACTTCTTTCGTGGCATGACAATAAGTTTAGAAATCCAAATTTGAAAGCCGAATATCCCACTGATGTACAATTTGATAAAATTTGCCCTTGCTGCACTTTTATTCAGCCTATTGTGGACTTAAAAACGCTACTCACTCCCATCAGCTGGACCTCTGCACTGGCTTTTCACACTAGGATGCTGCTTTGTGCTGTGAGTTCCAAGGGATTACCAAATCAGAGCAAAAAATAAATTAGCATTTCATCAAATTCCAAGTATAGCCAAAAAACGAGTTGAAGGACCTCTAGGTAAAAATGGAAATGGCACTAAAGACCTGAAGTGATTTTTTCCAGTGAACTTTAAACCCACTGGGTGAAATTCTGGCTTTGCTGAAGGTTTTGACAAAGCTTTCAGGATTTCAAACAAGTTAAGATTTGTACCACCTGCAGCCCCATACCCATAATTAATATAATTTTCTTCTGTATGATTTAGCTGCACGTTTGTAAAAGGAACTGTACTGACAAAGCTGGAATCAGAAGTCCTCTGCGTTAAGTACTGTGCAGCCAGGGCTTGAACACAGCCCTTCAAAGAGCCAAAAGTGATGATAAAGTGTGATATTACCTGCTATGGCTGGGAGATATGCACGCAGTTCTGTCCCATCAGACCCTTGGAGCTATCTCATCCTACACCTTTTGCACAATACTTCATCCTCCCGCATCTGTACCTTTAATCTCAGTTCACAGGTGCCACCTTTTCTCCCAGAATGAGGAATGACTCCAATTTCATGCAAAAATCAATCCCCAGCATCAGAGGAACAATTACGCGCTTTGATCAATAATAACAAATGGAGTTTAAGGGGTCTCGTGCTCGGCTGATAGATGTGCCCCATCACGCTGCTGTTTGGAGGGGAGCATTGCGTAGCCGATGGCAAACTACAGGTATTGTAAACTACAGGTATTGTAAACTACAGGTATCGCAGAGCGTGAGGAGTTGCTGCTACTCCCAACCTTGGGCACAGCTGGCAGACTGACCACCTCTGCTAACTGACACATCTTCACACATTCCCATAGCTGCCTCTGCGCAGTTTATTCTTACGAGACTGTAATTTTGCATTGAACTTTCATTTTGATCGTAAGCGCTTTTCTTCTAATTGTTCCAAGGTTCAAGAGAGCAATTTAAATGCACAGAATTTAAAATTATCCCAGGTAACATACAATGATCACTTTGGACAAGTTATTTTTTGTAAAGCTTATTTCTGAAAGGAGCAGAACATGGGCAGGAGTTATGCCTCACTGTGAGAGTCTGCCGCTCTTATTTCAGCAGCAGGAATCAGTCTTTGCATTAGTATGCAAATTCTGAGATTCAAAATCTTTAAGGTCAAGACCGTATCAAAGATTTCTTTTCAAATGCAAATATTAGATCAAATATTCAAGCCAAAAAGTCCAAAGACAGACTTACTTTTAGGATTAACAAGAATAAAATAAAGCAAAGGAATAACGCCAGCTTTATGAAGAAAATCTGAGCCCAGCAAGAGTAAAAGTCACCAGTCAATAAAAGCTGTTCCCAGATTGGATACGAGGCGAGTGCCACCTCAATTTCAGTTGGCAAGCAGTGGTGGGAATCCCACAAATGCTGGTGATACACTGGTTTCTGCATGCAAGTTTTCAGTATGGTAGTGGTATTGCTTGGGCTCAGCTGGTCCTCTGTGCTTGCTTAGCCCTTTAGAGCCTTGTTGAATTGCGCATAAGCCAGTATCACAGTCCTAAATCGTTCCAGGGTCTACAAAAGCTCGGGCCAATCCTAAAGCCCTTGTTCATGTCTAATTGGCTAGGGAACTAACTGATTTTTTAAACAGCATAAACCAGTGCCAGTCTTCTCCTAACACCGTTACTTATCTGTTAAGTTGTGCGGAAGAGTCCAGGTCAGGATATTATTTTGCAGCACGGTACGCTTATTTTTTTGATAACACACGTTGGGCATTATTCACCTTGGGAACCACAAACTGGGACTGTAAGGGTTAGCATTCCTCCAGGCAGGACTGAGAACAATCAGAGTTTCTGATACTACACTGGAACACAGCTCCTAATGTCATCATTGCTCACGTATGAATGAACTAAACATGACATTTAATGACATAAATGAACCAAAGATAGGCCACTTTTATCTAATACACATCAAGCCCTGAAGTGTTCATTGAAGTCCGAGCATCACTTGGTTCCTTCCAAGCTGCTGTTCCTGGCTGGCTGTAGTGACAGTGCCCACGCCTGGACACTGCACCGCTTCACTGGATTGAAACAACCCTCTCATGGGGCTGCATGGTTGAATGCACCTGGGAATTAACCCCAACCTTTAAAAACCCGTGAAGAAAATATCTGGCCTTCAAGTAAGCTGGTCAGAATACTCCTTAAATACATTCACTGTTCCAATATATCAAGTGTATGTTGAATTTTGCTCCAACAAAACCATGTAGCTTGTAATAAACTACCAATCCTACCCTTCCTGCCAATAATCAGACACTATTTTATCTATATACTGCATAAACCCCCAGGCTTTTCCATATCATTCGTATTTTTTTGACTGTACAAAGCAACACTGCTCAAACAAAACTTTGCAAATGCTACGAAGAGGACAAATGGTAAGATCTGAATATTAAGTGGTTTTAATGATCTTTTAAAATTCACTTCCCCAGCTACTCTCTGTATGGCTTATTTACTGAGTCGTTTCTAATGTGCAACACACCTGGGTCCCGCATACAGCACAGATAAATCACCATGTTTTAGGGAGCTGTAAGAAGATTAAAGAGGGAGAAAGCTGGTCATTATGAAAGAAAGAGATTCGGTGCATTTTTATTTTTTAAGCATGATACTGTGAAAAATGACTGGAATATTTCTAGAGTGAAAGAAATCAAGCAGGCGTCTAAAATTACAGGTAATGGTGTGCATGGAGGCTGCCACATGATTAGGGTATTCTTTTGCCTCATAAACCGAGGAAAATGTGTTTAAAATGAAGTACTATAAAACGGTGATTTACGAGAAGTTAGGGAGATATTCTTGAGCTTTGACTTTAAAACGTTATTTTTATATCCACCAAGAATTCATTTTAATCTATCTTTATGATGGATTAGATTTATTGGGGCCCAAGTTTATATGGCTTGGTAAAACACACTTTTTGGGTGCCACAACCTGTAGATCCATTTTTGCGAGTGTTCGGGTCAGAGACCGGGCGGTTCATCTCTGCAGGTGGGGTCCACCGAGTAATTCCCCCACCTGCCTGTGCTTTGAGCGGACAGACGGGCATCTCATCTCTCCTCACCTTTTGTTTGCAAGGGAAATTTTGGGCGCAGCTGGAATGATAACCGTAAGGGGCAGGGGTGGTTGTACAGCGAAAGGAAAAAGCTGAGAAAAACCTAGTTTCTTGGGTCAGACCCTGCCCAGGGGAAGATGTGGTAAAGGCTTCAGGAGAGAGATGGAAGGAGCACTCACTCTAACAGATTGACAGGAGCACAGCTGGATGGCTCCAGGTCAGCTAATATTTAAAAATAAGTAGGATCTAAATAAACCAGCTAAGTAGATTAATGTCAGCTGTTGCAGCTGCCTGTGCTGGGGAAGGGCAGAGCAGAAATACCTCTTGAGTAGTTTATGGTCTGGAGCTCATCTGGATGCACAATGCTACAGATTAAAAGGAGAAGTGAACAACCCACATTATGTGACCATTGTGGAGGGTGTTAGGAGAACAGGCACTTGGCTGAATGGTGATGGTTATGTACCTGGTTTAAAAAAAAAACAACAAACCGAAAACAATAAAAAGAAACCACACCATTTAGCTTGTGTTCGCCAATTTGCTTTCATATAAATCCTTCTAACCAAGGGAGAGAAAAATGTTATCACTGTAGCTGGCATGCAGAGCCACAGCTACGGTTGGAGGTGTTGAAACTCTTCCATTAGAAAGGTTCTTTTTCAGTTACCTATAATTGAAATTTTTCAGGCTGAAATTTTCCAGGTCTAATCATAGCCCAAGGGTAAAGTAAAAACATTTCATTGGTAGCTGCTGAGCACTCAGCACTTCTGAAAATCAGGTCATTCATTTAGATGTCTTAATGTATACTTAAGAGCTGATTTTAAACACCTCTTTTTGACATATTGGCCTTTCAGTCAATCTTTTTCACCCACTTATCAATGTCTAATTTATGTCGATTTGCACAGCTCCCCTGCATTTGAAATGCTCTGTCTTTCAGTTTATCCCTTCTCAATCATTTATGTCTTTAGGACACCAGGATTTTTCCATGGTGAGAACTACAGCTGGCCAAACAGGAATTTTATACCCATTATGTTTTACGGGCAGGATACTTACAGGCTGCTGGGTTGCACAAAGTGAGTTTTTAGGGCAAGCCCCTAGCCAAGGCATATAGCTAATGCTGTTTCTGACAACATAAACCCTCCAGCTGACTGAACCTGACTCCGCTTCAGAGAATGTAGAAAAATAGTGATTTGCTTTAAATGGCACTCTCACAGGAGCATAGACTTTGGTGAACACCTGGAAATAATTAATCGCTACTTTATTTTTAAAATTAATTAGCATATGATTTAATTTAGTTGACCTGCAAATGAAAATTCAGTTCTTATTAAGTGCTAATGAATTAAAATCAGCATATTGTGCACAGAAACTTTGCAATGATTGCATAGTGGGGAGTTAATTCTTCACCTGTAGTAAATCCAGTTCCTTTTTCCATTTTTCTGCCAGAAAGCCCTAACATTACATCAGGTTAAACAGTAATTGGTAGGACTGGCAACTGAGATGAGGGTGCAGAACACTCACACAGACATGAATGCACACACACATATATATTTAAAAAAAATATAATCACAGCTTCAAACCAATCCACAGCTATATAATATAGTCCATTTAAAATCAGTTTGTAGTCCCAGCACAATCCCGCATGGACAGGTACACTAGACTAAGCGCAGCCTGTCTGATCCGTGTTTTATCTGCTGCATAAACATTAACGACTTTAATCACTTTGTTCTGCCCTTACACTTCATAAAGTGAAGCATCTCTAACTTGAAATACGCTGCGTATAAAGGATCTGCTTCCACATGCACAGTAATGAAGTGCTACGAAGGTGCTGCCCAGAGATGTCAGCTCTCCCCTCAAGAGCTCATAGTTATGCATGCAAGTTTTCAAGGGTAAAACTGCAACATTTCTTCGCAGCATTTCCAGACAGTAGAAATAGAAACTTGGCATGGACTGGAGTAAGAAGATACCTCCGTAGCATAACATCAAACATCTTGATATTCTTGGAATACGACTGTTCTGCTTTTTTTTTCTTTGAGGAGAGACAGAGCGCTCAAAAAATTCAGTCTTTTCAAAGGCCACATGCAAACTGGGCCCATGTGAAGTGTCTTCTTTATTTCCTGGACAGTATCTATTCTATTATGAGTAACAGAAGAGATACACCTTCACAATAATGTGGGATATGCAATCACACAGTACATTTTCGTTTTAATCACAACCCCTCAAAACATAATTCCTGCACCGTTCTACACAGTTATCACAAATTATTCCCTTTTATGTTCACTTTTTCCTTTAAAAAAAGCCTGATAAAAACATCTCAGGTAAGATAAGAATACTAGAACTTCCTGACAGCAGAGACGCATGTGATTTGTTTTGCATATCATCACATTTTAGAACAACAAATAACTATTTCAATGTGTTTACTATTTCCTAATCCCAGAAATACATGCACAAAGTAGAAAAGCTACTAGTCAACACTAATTGGTGTCAAAATACTTGTTTTGGTGCACTCACAAGAGCTGACATTTGAAAGACTGCGGTACTTTTATAGTAGGCTTGGAAACCTCCTATTCTGAGCACTTTTAACTACGCATTTTGGGAATATGTAGCCTAGACTTATTTGCCACAAATCTCCTTTCACAGTAATTAGGTGGAAGGATTGGAAAAACATAATTTCTGTAAATGCTTTACATCCCGTTCATTCAATTGAAGATAAACTACAGAAATGAGTATGTTCCAGAACCTGGCAGGTTTTTAGCTGTGTTAACTCAGTGGGCAAACAATTTGAAGGCTGAAATTTATTTCAGGAGCAGCAGGTGTTTTCAGAAATGCCAGGATTTTGTAAAAGCGCCATTTCCCAAGTGGTAGCAAGTTTTTTTGTAACACTGATATTCATTTTAAAACAATTCAAAATCTCAAATCTGGAGAGTTGATAATCTACTAATGGAAATAAGGATTAAAATCATGGCCAGGGGGGTGCGGCAGCCTCATCGTTCAAAATTCTTAGTTATGGTTAAAAAAATAAGCAAGCAAATATTTTCCCCACCATTCCTTTTTTTTTTCCTACTTGTACGACTTTACAAACAAATTACATGGAAGAGAGTCTGTCTTGCTGCTTTTTCCCTTCCAGATGCTTTCTGTCTTACTTTTGAGGAGAGGCAGGACATCAAAGAGAAACTGCCCTTTGGATTTCTCAGGGCACTATCTCTTCTGTCAGCCTCTCAAGAGAAGATGGGAAAACACTATACTCGTAGCGTATTACAGGAAAAGTGAGACCTATAGCACTGCAATGGCTACTCTCCTGAGAAGAGACAAATAATACAGAGGGTCAGAGAACTGGAGTGGTTACATGTTGAGATGGTCCCTGAAAAGCGTATCAGAAGACACCGGCTTCATAGTCAGGAACAAGCACTCCAAGCAGCATCGAAATTATCCAGACCCAAAGCCTCACCATGACCCTCACATTATGAAATGTAGAAAACACATCCGATGGGGGAATCTTATAGATACAGCATACATAAACAGGCCAAATGTCAGAAAAAAAGAAGATAAATGAATGACAGGCAATCACCAGCTACGCTGGGGCTGAATCACCCACTATTTCTGCCTTCCTCTAGCCTTGCCACAACCTTCATCTGCAAAGATATCAAAAGCAAAAGCCAGTTTGTGGGGTTTTTCTTCCCTGCAGGATCAATCAATCAGTTAAGAGAGCACTTAAATCAACCTGCACAAGGCTTTGAACTCATAATCAAGTGAGTATGCGGGCTCTCTAGGATGTGTCTTTGGAACAAAAGGGCAAGATCTCACAGTCCGTCACACTTATCTAGAAAAATGAGAAGAGAGTCAAGCAGCAATGCTGAATTAAACATTAAATCTTTTAAAATAAATAAGTTAATGGATGTTAATAATTATGTTATCTCAGTAAAATGCCATTAAAATTTTCTATTAGTCTTTCTTGAAGGTTGTACCAATGGACTGTATTTATTATAGACAGCGTAACTCCTGTTTTGAATTACCAGTAGCAAACATTTTATAAATCACCCAGGCCTTTTCCTTGATGTACACCCCCCAAAAAAAATGTTGAAAAACTCAGACCGGCACAAGCAATTAATAGCATGATAGCATAAGAGAATCAAAACCAGTATGTCTGTGCACTCGTTCTTATATGTAAACCAACAATTCCACAGGAAAAATCTCAGCTTGAAATATTTAAATTAGATCATCCTTCTTTCTTGTTTCCTAAACTCCCTGTCATTTGGCCACATGACACTTTAAAATATTTATCACAAACTAAATGATCTGAGTGCCCAGCACAGTCTGCACAAGATAAACATTACTTTCTCCCTCTCAATTATGACTTCATCTCCTCCTGTCTCCTCTTGATGTGTTTATAGCTATTGTGTTTTTCTCTTTCCCCATCAGGAGAGCACTGAACAGGGAGCTAATACTGCCGAGAAAGACATGCATGCTTAACTCTACGCCTGTGAGTCACCCCAGCGAGCCCAAGCTTTGGGTTTATTTCTGATATGTCATGTATGATATTTTAGTATTACCTCTATAACAAGGGGACTTAGGAATTTATGGCATCTCTCCTACCAGCACAACAGCTGGTGCCAAGTACTTCATTACAAAGACTTCTGTAAATGAAAATCCAAGCATTTACCTATTTCTGTGTTGTTTAAATGTGATTTTGGCAATTTCCAGACAAAGGAAAAGAAGGGTTTATGAAATGTCCCCTTGGGACAGGATTGTGTTTGAGACACAATTTACAATCTGTACCTTTATCCTCGCTCAGCTCTGTTTCTTCTGATGATAATAGGCTGGCTACAGCTGAAGGTTTCGTCTCATCTATAAGAACCAGGGAAATGAAAGAGAAGTTATTCATTAGATACCAAACTGATGAACCACTTTAGTGAAAACAAGCGTTACACTTTATTGAGGCAAGAAGTTAGACCTGAATTTCATTTTTCTGGGCTTCCATCCATTCACATTGTGTTCACCAGTCACTACTGGTCTCATTGTCTCCCCTAGGCCAGGGCTAAACTTACATTACAATACTGCCAGACCAAGTCTCTATTTCAATTTCTCGTAATACAGAGGGAAGAACAGTTATCAGTTTCATGGGTAGGCTGGTGTTGCTATTTAAGATTCCTTTATTTTCATTTAATCCATCTATTTTGAGAAAAAATATTTAAGCCATTCTTAATCATGTCCATGAATGCCATTGGAATCAAAATGATTACATGCAAATGCTTTCCTGAAAATAGAAGCTTTCGTGAAATCAGCAAGTCCATGGAAATCTGCAACTTGGAGTTTTTTAATGGTAGAGCATGCAGGTAAAACTAACATAGTTAAAAGATAAAACTAACACTTCAACAGAATTTTTCAGCTTTCCCTGTTGCTTTTTCTTGGCAGTTTTTTTTAGTTCTAAAACCTTTAAGCGCCTTTGTTTTCATTTTTAGCCTTTCATTTCTGTCAAAAGATTTGTATCTGATGATTCTAACATTTTTTTTCCCTAATATAGCCATTGAGTATTTTTAACCAGCTCGAAACAAGAGCTCTGAACCACCTGCCATTTTGTTTTTCCACATGTTAACCTTGAAAGTTCACTGATGATAGACTGGAGGTCAGACTTTAAAAAAACCATACTAGTAATAGCTGGGAAATTTCAGGCCAGTTTTTGTACACTATAACTGGCTTTTTCTCTACTGTATAAGAATAATATATAAATCTTGATGTAATGGACTGGGTAAGCATACAGCGTCTATTTTTCCTACGTTTTCTTTTACAATATCAAAGTATACCATTTGTAATTTGCAACACTGAGATGAAGGTTATGCCTTTTGGTTTAGCAAATACAAATAAGAACTTTAACATCTGATGGGATTGCTCCTTACAGGGATCATTCATAGTGATTAGAAACATTTGAGGCATACAACTGCGTATCTTAGAAAATCGGGTCATTTCCTGATGGGCACAGAAGCAGCAATCTAAAAGTTCCTGATGATGTTTCGTCTCCACAATGAGTGGAAAGCAGCAGCAACTCATTAGCTGAATGTAACTAACTCAAGGTAATTGTACAGCTCTCTGTTCTTGTCGCTATGTGAACCACTGGGGATAAACGTTAAGCCAAATAGTTTTTTCTTTTAACTCTGCGTGCCTGTGGCCAAGGAGGTGATTCATGGGCTATGCATAGGCACAACGCTATCTCCAGGCATGTACCTAAACCACGTTCCTAAAGTATGACATTTTCTGGATCCGGGACCTAAAACGTCTGGAACTTTTCTTTGACGCTCTTCATGCGAGTAACAAAACATGACTACCAATACGAGATAGGAAAAGAATGTACATTGTGGCTATGATAAACCGGCTCTGACAGCTCGTAATGTAACAGGTCATGACAGTTTTGGGAAAAACACAATGCATTTAAGACACCTCCAGGAGCAAAGTAATAATTTTGAGAGGTATGTATTCCTTAATTCTCTTGGGAAAAATGAAACATATTCAATCAAACCGTTTTGCAAATCAATATATTAACACCAGGGAAATAGGCACCCCATCAGAGGGAACATAGCTAACAAGCACAGCGAGCTGTATTTGGCATCTGCAGAGAGCGGTATAAGCAGGTTTAACAGGAACCTCTGCAGTCGCAGGTCCTGGCAGCACTTGCTCTTAGGCAAGCTGGCAGCCAAGCAGTATTTGGTATATTTAAAAGCTCAATATTGCTCAGGAAAAAATATCCCCCTGCCTAGTCAGAGATTCAAAACAAGAGTCCAAATTCAGACAGAGCAACTCATTTTCCCCTTCTCTCCGGTCTCCTTTGCCTGTTTAAGATATGACCAGCATAAAAGCGAAAAACCCAGGAAAGGAAAAGTGGTTGTCCTCCAGCACTTAAAAAATACCACTGCATGCTTATCTTGGGGAGGATAAAGGGTCTACGTCCAAAATTCACTGAGGTCCATGGGAATCTTTCTTATTCTGCACTGCCTATGGCTTCGCCTCCTACTGCTTGCTCCATGTGAGGACATGCAGAAGAGGTGACAAAGAGGACATGAAACACAGAAGGACTTCAAGCACTCGCAGACAGCATCAGCTGTCAACACCTGGGAGCAGAAGACTGACCTGTGGAGTGCAGGGAGAAATACACCCAATGCACAGGACAAAAAGAAGGACTTGCCAAACGAATTCCTTGTCTGGAAACAGCCACAATGCAGTAAGGAAACCAGAGAAGTCAAGAATCTAGGCCTTCTAAATTTTTTTGCTGCATTTACTAGCTGGCTTTCTTCAGCTCAATCTTCCCCATACTGAAAACAGCCCTGAATTCACATTTTTTTATTTGTTTATTTTAAAGAAGATGTTCTGAAGAAAACGCTAGCTTCATGCTCTCTGGATTAACTATGTGTAGGCAACATCCTGCATTACAACGAAAAAAATACCAAAAACCAAACAAGAAAAGCATTGTGTTACATGTAATACTACACTGGAAGAAATCCTTAAGAAATAAGGGGATTTACAGACATTTTGATTGTCACTTCAGCTCTTTTGAAAACTGATTAATTCTAGTTGTCTTCTGCACTGAACAGGGTTGAGGAGGATGAAAAATACAACCACAAACAGAAAAAAAACCCCAGAAAACCTATCTGGAACACAGAATGACATTATATTTTAAAATATTAAACTCACTATAATTTGTAAGTGTGCCATCTGCAAAACCTGCTGCTTGTGAACTCTGACATTCATTTGCAGTATATGCAATATCTTTCAGTGTGTATTTAGGTCTTCATAACCCCCGAGACTTGTGTAGACAATTTATTAAAACTTGAAAATACCCTTTAAAAATCTTCAGAAGTACAGTTTTCATCAAAGGAAACCTGCTTCCTCCCTCTCCAAATTTCCTTTTGCCCCATTTCTATTCTATGCAGAGGGCTACTCCGTTGTAGAAAGAGGGAAATTATTTCTTAATACTTAAGAGGATTAGCTAGAGATAGTCCACCTTAAAGGGAGAATGTAAAGCTGGTAAGCTAAGAGGGAAGTCTGCATTCCTGCATTGCAATACATTCATTCATAATGAATGGAGTTGGGTTTCTAATGGGAGAATTCCTCAAGAGCTGAGCTAATTTGGTGAAAATGTACAAACATTCTCCCTCAATAGCATTGACTAAGGTTATTGTTCACCAAGGTGGATAAAACCTAAGTAAATCCTTCAAGGAACTTGGCACAAACCTGCCTCTCGGCTCTGGGCCTCCGTTTCTTCAGTGTTTTGCTTCTCCTCTGTGCTGTTACCACCTAATGAAGAAAACACATAAAAATTATTTATGATACATCTTTTTATAGGGAACAGCAGCGGCAGCGATATTAATTGTAACCAATTCAGCACAAACTGCTAGTTTACAGCAAGGTGCTGTGATAAAAGGCAAGAGATATAAAGGTAAACTGAAAAAACCTGCAAACATAACCAGCTACATTTAAAACAGTCACATTTTCACATCTCGAGCTGAGGAAGCAGGGGTGAGATTAAAGATTTTATGTCAACAGGAATTATCTGTATACGAAACAGAGTTATGTTTCCCTAAACACTGTCAGCAATAGATGAAATTGTTGCTTGATCTTGGTCTGTGTATTTTGGGAAGATTTTTTTTCTGGGATTATTTTCCTCCAGTAACATTTCCACAAGATCCTTGAAGTGGCTGCGTTCTGACTTGCAGAACCTACTTTAATGGCTATTGAAAGTAAGAATAGGAGGGGGAGAATCGCCTGAATTTTATTTTATAACAAAAGGCACAACACCACTTAGCATAAAGTATAAAAATGCATCACCAAATGACTGCAAAGAGGAGCACAAAATAAACCGAAGATTGCAAGGATTTAATGCATTTTTGCCCTTTTTCCATTCACATTCATTTCCAATTTTCTCCACTACTTGCATTCACATTCATTATCCATTTTCTTCCCTCCAGCTCCCTTTCTGAAGGCAGGTACCAAACAGCGAATTACCACCAAGAAAAGTAATACCCTGGGGAACATCTACGGACAGGACATCAAGCTCTCTTAACCTTTGCTTGGCCCGATTAGAAATAGAGCAGGGAGACTGTATTTTCAATGATGGAGAAGGCTTGTTTAGCTTCATAATAACATTAAAGGCTGCGGTGCTGCATGCGGGATCAGATGCGATGGCTACACTCCTCCTTCTGCAGCGTGGCGAGATAGACGGTGCAAACAGCTGAGTACCAGCCTTAATGAGGCATTTGAAAAACTGACTGCTGAGCACATACACTGGGAGGAAGGAAATTCATTCCGAGGCCTGTAAACGTCTTGATAATGATACACATATTTTTTGCTGTGATCTTTGCTGGCTCCTGGGTTTTTCTGATTACAGCTTCTCCAGAGCAACGCACTTAAAAGTTCCTCGCGCCTCCACCTTGCTTTTGCTTGACACACGGAGGCTGTTGAAGGGAACAGCGGTCGTCCAAATACAATTAGGGGCATGGAAGACAAACAGAGAGCGCGTGTATTTCAGAAGCAAACATACATCTGGTGGCACGCTGCATTCAGCTAATATTATAGTTGCAGGCTGAGGCACAATGCTCTTTCTCTTTCCAGCAGGCAATACAGCCTGGCATCCAGCAGATGGGACTCGTGGAGAAGTATTTCCAGGCTGACCCCGCACAGAGCCGCTCTCAGGAGGAGAGGGGATGGGGCAGGAGTTTGAAACCCCACCTGAGAGGGGAGAGGTGGGCAGGGACCAGAGGGGACTCCAGCCTCCTGCCCGCTTGGTCGCTCTTCCTATGGATTTTAACCAGCCTTAATACATGACTTGCTATAGCGATTTCTTAGCACATTTGTGAGCTCTAACCTGTAAAAAATTGCATTATATGGATGATCAAAACGGCTTGATAAAACCAGCTGGGTTTCTCCTTCCCCTACTTGAAATCATAAAGTGCTCTTTTCAGAATCAGTGTTCTGCCTGTCTGCACACAATAGGAAACTGGACACAAAATGGAAGGTTACTTGTATTACAAGACAAATTTTTCTCTCTTCGTCTCCTTTTCTTTTAAACCATGGGCTTGGGACTTTGTGAGCCTTGCAGCAAGCAATTAATAAATACAGGAAAAAATCCTGTGCATCACCAGGACGTATTTCCAAGGGCTAAAGTCATCTAGATCAGGAGGTGCAGAAGGGAACAGTACGTTCGAGACAATACTGTAATGCAACAATGCAGTGACACTTGAAAAATCTTCTACCATTAGGTCAGATCCAAAAAGAATATTGCATCACTGCGAAACAAGTGGTGCCAAAGCACAAAGGATTTCATTATGGCCAAGTGCAACACGTTTCGCTTTGCACAGAAAGACTTTACATTCAGAGAAAACAGATTAGGAAAAAATGGTAACTACCGATGTATCACTGCAAATCGTTTCACTGACTACCTTACTGCATTCACAAAGTAAAACTATATTTCCAGACAACACTTGTTTCTACATCAATTATAACAAGTACGACTACGACCATGAGTTCAAGGATTCATTCATGTTTATTGCCAAGGGTCTATATGTCTTGTTAAACTCAACCACTCAGACCGAAGTTGAACTACAAAAGAAAGTTTAAATGATCATCCAGTACATCAGATTATCAGATAAAGCACATATTCATCAGTGCGTTTTGTCAACCCTAAGCCTATTATTTCACTGGAGATTCACTGTCTAAAACTGGTATAATAGAACGATAATTACAGCAGTATATATGGGATTCGCAACATGTTTTCCTTCTAACACATCGTTTTGTTCCTTCAGAAAGAAAAATGTAAAATACTTTAAGCAGAAGCTTCACCTCTTGTACTCTCACCCAGCCCAACACACTGACTGGATCGTGACATGAAAATTAATCTCAATCAGCACATGGAACGTATGTGTCGTGCCTGCCAAGTGACTTTGATACAATTAGAGAAAAAGAAACGCTAAAAAATTAGGAGTGGACGAGTGATGCTCGAGTGAATGACTTGCAGAAGGAAGGGTTAAGCTCTGCTTGGCCTGGAGAATCTCTTCATCTCCAGGGAAAGGGAGGAAGCAGCGTATGAATGCACTGATAAGAAAACAAACCATATAGGGTGGAGAAGTGACTAATCCCAAAGCATCTGACAAACAGGTTTTTTCCATTTTTAAAAAACCCTTCTAATAAGCCTCTCACCGAGCGCCTTCTACTGATGAGGAGTCTTTCTGTAATTATTGCTCTCTATTGGAGCTGGGTGCAGAGCAAAGGGAAAGGCTTTAAGTAGCACATGCTCAAGGCAAGGAGCTGGAAATATATTTTACAAGAGTAGCAAGCCGGTTTTTCACCATATTTTTATTCACCTCTGGCTCTCCTTTTCTCCAGGCAGAAAAGCCAAACCCAGTGCATTTCCCTTGAGTCTTCCCCATGACATTATTAATAATAAAAATGTCTTTTCCACTGGATGGCTTCTACAGTATCTGCCATCCTTCTCTTTCCACTACTGCAGTAACTGGCGATTGCATTTCCTTCAGGTGAAAGCTGTCCTCACAATATCTGCTTTTCCATTACACTAGTAATTGAACAGCAATCTGTCACTCACTCCAAAGGAGACAGAAAAAGTGGCAAACGACATGTCGTGTCATTTTAGGCCAGCAAATGTAAATGATTTTGAGCCACATCAAAAGACAAATGGGAACATCTGTTTATTTTTCATGGCATGGCAGTCAGTTGAAAAAACAGGAGTTTGAGAATTACAGTAGCACTGTACAAACAAAATAAGCACATCAGACACTAAAATTCCTCCTTCTGGTCATATATTTTGTTTTCTTTTGCCAAGCTGACTACTGCCTGATAGGTGCTTGCTCTCTCCTCTTGGCCTTTTTCTTTGGGATCAGCAAGAAAATTCTTGCCCCTCGCAAATGATATATACCCTCATTTATACTTGGTAGAAAACAGGCTAAACAGCGATCAATCAGCACACTCAGCAAGCTGGCGGAGCAAGCGGCACTTTCAACTGAACCAAAAAACTGGATAGTCTGCGAGTGCCTGCCCACTTTACGTTAAGGAGAGGTATTTAGCATGCACAGTGATGTGCCAGCTGCAGCAGCAGCCCCTAAACGAAGCAGATGATATGATAAATAATAAGCCGGCAGTCAGATGGGAGAGGGCTGGGACAAGATCCCTAATGAAAGACCAGAGGACAAATTCACAGCAGCAGCAGCACCAGAGCAGGTTTTAGTATTCTTGCCATTTTCTCTGTGAGAGCCTACAGGTACATGGCTTTTTACATCTTCCACTGGTCTTGCGACAAACATGGCAAGTCAAAAATATTAATAGCCTGCTGGCCTCTTGGCTCTTCCCATTTCAGAGCTGAATAAGTGCCAGGTTTGCTCATACACCTACTCCTCTTCAGCAGTACCTTTCTCCACAAGCAGTCAGCGATGTACTTAGAGCTGAGGCTAAAGTCACTGTCTCAAAAATGGGTACAAAAAAGACATTTCCCAAAAGAAAGTGGAATTGGAGACAATGTATTTTTAGCGAAAGGAAGAAAGTCTGCATAACCAGTACAAACCAGTCTACTTCTACCCCTCCAACACAGACGTTATTAGCATTAAAATTGTTTTCACTACTGAGAGAGCTGTACTTATATCACCCATAGAGTGTCAACACTCAGCGTAAGGTTCCTTCAACTAATCTCCTTCCTGGAGTAGAAATAAAAAGAGATAGAGAGCTAATGCCTCAAGCTCACACCTTCTTTGCTACTCTCACATATCTGTGTATGTACAAAAGCCCCAGGCACTGGGTTTGACACTGTTATATCCCCACATGGCGCTTGCTGTGCAATTCTGGGTGTATCCTCTGGTTCTCCGGGTGGCCCGTGACCGTGTGTCTCTCTGCAAGCTGGGCCACGCTTCTATGACAAACGCAAACCAAGATCTGGCAGATAAGGGATGCCAGTTCTGAATTCTCTTTTTTAGAGCACAAAAATATTGCCACGGTAATCATACTAATGATGTGAAGGTCCTTCTAGGACAACAGGGAAACTAATTAATGAGAAAATTAAAAATATAGGCCTTGATCTTACAGCTGTTACATTCTGCACACTTGAGTAGATATGCTGACTTCAGTGAAACTCCTAATATACGAGAAGAAAGCACACGTATATCTATATCTATATATATATACTCAAGATCGTACAGCCTGCAACCATTTTCAGACTATTCCAGTGGCAAAGTGATATCAGGCATAACACAAAAAGCACATACACAAAAAGGCCACTATTGTAGAACTACAAACACATTAAAATGAATCATTAGGGTGGTGGCCTGAGGTTACCAAACATTTTCAGTTTGCATTTTAATTTCTTTTAATTAAATTATGATTTAGGTCAGTTTTAATCACAACTTGCATATAACCCCTTTGGGGTAAATTTTAAGAAGGGTTAGTAAAGAGTTATCTGCAGTAATTGCTTAATGGAGTTATGAGACTTCCTCCCTCCGTTCTGCTTCAACAATTTACCTCACTGCAGCCGCAGACCCGAATGTGCTGTCAATGCGCCTGGCCTAGCGAAGCTGGCAGCGTAATAAATAATAGGTTTTCATTTTCATGCAGCAGTTTGTTAAGAATTGTCAGGGAGCGTGGGAAAAGAATGAGAAAGCTGTAGCTTGTGGGGATTGTCTCAGAAGTTAAAAATAACACTATTGTATTCCACCTATTTAACGTCATGAGAAATATAGAAGCCTAATGTAAAGCGCGCTGAAGTCACTAGGTGTGTTCCCTCGCCTCACCCCTCCATGGACAACAAGGCAAGTAACTCGGCTTTGTCATACCTTTCCTGGCCAGGCAAGAGCCATGGGACAAGAGCTACAGCACCAAATTAGGTGCAAGCACTAAGATTTGTCTGAACCCACTTTGCTGGGAACCTTGTGCTATGCTGGTTTTTCACTGTGTGCAATTCTTCCATCTGACATGCAGTGTGACTCAGATTTTGCAATCCAGATGCCTGGCGAGAGATGAAATTTAATTGCCAAAGGTGCTGATTTTCGCTATTTCTGACATTCTGAAACTGTGACTGTTCAAAAAAAATGGAAGTAGGCATCTCCTGGAAGCTTGAGCTCTCCAGCGTAACCAGAATATGGACATCACAGCCCACACATGATACACGGCCTGTACAGAGAAAAAAGTTTAAATTGGCATTTCGATGCAAAAAATACACACATGGTGCCGTGCAAGTGCTATCATTGTTATATGGTATACAAAAGTGAGCTGATGTATGTTGAAGAGCAAGCCAAGGCAGAGCTCAGAGCAGAACGGAGGAGTCCTGACGGGCAGTCCCGTCTAAGAGACAGAGAAACAAAGGGACCTCATACATGAAAGGTGCAGAAAACAATCACAATTTTTATTATTACTATGTCAATTTACTATTTGTTCATATTTCCTTGGTGTGCCCAAGAGACCAGGTAACTGCACACCATTAAGGACTGCAGCACGGCTGCTTTTCCAAGCCACAGTTAAAATAAAACATGAGACCGATTCCATATTTTCTTTTTTTTACATAAGGGTCACAAAATCATGTGGTGAGGCAATGTAACAAAGTGAAGAAATGCACGGAGAAGCCACACAGGAGATCACGTTTTTTAAAACCAGCATATAATGTGAACCAAAACATGCACTATCTTGCATTAATATTTCAGAATTAAGGGACTAGCCCTGTATTCTACACTGGGCCCGGACAATCACAACGGTTTACTGTTATTCACATCATGGTTAGAAATGAGAAATGAATTCCTTGACAGATGAGTCCCCTGCAGGTATGCTCGTTTGTCACTGTGTATAATTCTTCTCTGACAACACTGCATTAGTCACTTTAGTAACTTAGTATTTTGCACCTTAGCTCATCTCAGGAGAAAGAAAATCTACTCCGAAGCATCTAGCGTGAAAACAGGAATTGCAACGGTTTGCCTGTTACCGTTTTCACACAAATTTATTCAGTTGCTAAAAGAAACCCAAACGGGTAAATGGCGAACACAACAGGACTGCGTGTCACCTGCGGAGGCCAAAATGAGCTGTGTTGTCTTGTGTAGCCACTGCATGGCAATTGAATGAAACAGTAGAAGTCACTTCATCGATGAAAAGAATCTTTTAAGAAGGGTTTGCTAGGAGAGCAAACAGAAATACAGATAATGCCCTGTTTTCCTCCTGGCTAAGTGGAAGGTGATCATCTGATATTCTGAGAGCCGTAATCAGTCAAGACAGATGGTGGACCTCAAAACAGAAGTGGAAAAAAAAAAAGCTATCAACCAAAGTGGACAGGGGTTAATAGCATCACTTCAAATATAACCAATCTGCATTAAGGTGAAACATTTTACAGACATGTTTGATACACACACTTCCCAGGGAATTTCTTCTGCAGTGCTTTATCTTAATTTAAAATTTCATTTAAGGATTTGCTTTGGTAGCAAAAAGAATACAGTAACTTCTAAGCTATCTTAATAAGAAGTAGCACTTTTAAGGCTGTATAAGAGAGTTTGTGGTTTTGAAGTATAATTATGTGTCTAGATGTTCATTTTCAGTAGATTATGAGTGGAGCAGAAATTTACTGAAGAATATTACCGCCCTGTGGGATGCAAAGAAGAAACGTAGCCACAATTTCTCAAATGGTAGAAGAACGTTTCAAAACTAATCGGAAGTCAAATCTAGTTAATATAAATCCATACCCTATAAAGAGAGACAATCGGGCCTGCATAGTATTAGAAGACCCTTAGAAAAGATGCATTGAACGTGGCCATGCAATTGGCATTCCTGCTGTACACAACCCCTAGCCCCAGGGGGGATCAAGCCCATTTCAGAGGGGGACTGTTGACTTTTGGGGGTGCATACCCTATTATCCCTCCCTATGAAGCTAGGGAGTGAGCAGCAGAGTTGCAAAAATTGTGGTCCATAAAGGAATATCAGGAAGGGGAAGCCTTATGTTAATCTCACAATCAAAGGACTAAGCTGTAAAATTAGTTTTACTTTCTGGCTCTAACACTACGCGCTTTTTGTCACTGGACAAAAATATCATGGGCCAAGGGATGAGGGGTCAGGGTATCTCCATCTCAGTGAGCATCCTACCTAATTGATGTGACCTGCTGAACCAGTGAGTTGTTGCGATATGATGCGACCCCCATTTTGCCCCATTTTCTACCATGTACTCCTATCACTAGACTGGCGTCTCTTGTGGACAGAGCATCCAGGCAGAGAGGCGGGAGCCTGCTGGTGAGCCTCAACTCCTGACACTGCCAAGCAACATTTCAGACATTTGATGTTGCCCTTGAAAGCTAAAGGGTTGATAGTGTGATGACCCCATCAAGCAAAGGAACCAACTTTACCAACTATCTTAAAGGTGATTTGTGTTTAGTTTGACCTTCCTGGCTTGGCTTATCCATCAAACTGTGCTCCTTTCCACCAAGTGAGCAGAAAGCAGACAAAGTTCATCCCAGAAGAGCACATACACTGAACTTCAGCTAAGGTGATCGCATGAGAACAACAACCTATCAGTCTATCAGGAAGCATCTAGTCCAGTATAAATGTAGGAGTAGTTATGTTTATACAGTCCTAAAATTACATTTGGCCATTTGAAGGCAACCGTGAGGCTGATGTGGTCTCCGGTGAAAATGAGTTTGACACCCCTGATCTAATAATTAATTTTGGGCGAAGCTTATGAGAAAACCTGGAGCAAGACAACTTGCAACTCCAGTTCTGTCTTCACATCCCTTGAGGGATGGAAAGGATGATCCTGACCTCAGGAGGCACAGAAATGGCTTTTACTGCATGGATTGATTATCTTTCTCCTGGAAAAGGAGAAAGATCAGGCATTTATGCTGCTGCTATTAGGTGTATTAATTGTCTTTGATACAATATTGATCACCAGCAGACCATGGGGAATGGAAGGAGTAGGAATTTTGGAATAGAATTTCGGGCGGGCTCTGAAATCCTGTAATGAAAGAAAGGGCAAACAAGTATCAAGAAAATCTTGTGCACACCTTGCCTTTCAGTACATATAGGAGGATGTTTGGGGAGATATCTAAGAGAAATAAGGAACATTCTAAATTTTTGTTTTGTTAGGCTTTCACAAAAATTGTTTGCTTTTGCTTGGTGATAATCAGTAAAATGAGAGCAGGTGACCTGTGGCATTTGTGCTGACTTGTGGCTGCTATGCTGTGACAAACACCACCATTTTGCCTATGTAATTACTTTAAGATTGTGTTATGAAGCTACTGATGTAAGACATGCTAAGTTTTGTTTCGTGCCGAAGGTGTTTTTCTCTACAATCACGCAGTCACTGAGTGCACCTGACCGAGGGGAAAGTCAAAATTCTCAGTGGCTGATTTTACTCTCGCAGGACCCAGGAAAAGGGCGGGGGGGGAAGAAAATTACACTGCATGTTTGCACATGTCAAACCTGAAAATACTGCAGGGAGCCTGGGAGTAAAGAATGTTTCTCCATGTATCCAGTCTAAACATTTCCCCAGACAATAACCTGCGCTACCGTGAAAAACTACAGAATACAACCATTGACAGGTTGCAGTTCACACTTGCTTTTCTCTATCAATGGTCTGAAGGCAGAGAACAATATATCTAATAGCATAATAACAGACACCATTAATACTCTAGAGGTTCAGCATAAAATTGCTTTCATTAGCATGTCAAGTGTTTATTTTAGCTTACTGCAAAACAAGCTCCTTACATACAGCCACTTATGCAACTTCCCTTGATTGTGGAGAGGGTAATAATGAAGGAGTCTACTTTCTGTGATCTTCTGTGGAGATTTCTGCATGCCCTGAAAAGATATTGCTCCATTGCCTCTGGCCAATGAGCCAGCTGGGCACACTGGAGAAAAATATTACGGCAAAAATATTACTGAACTCGGTAGGATAGTTTTTGCAGACTGCCACATGGGCATGCATGAGGCTGCTAAAACAGCAAGTTGTATTCCCATCATCAGTCTAAAAGGACACTGACAATTAAGCAAAGGAAAAAATATCTGGTTCTTCCTGCACCTCAGCGTGTATTTGTTAAATATTTTATATCTGGTCACGTTACTAACAGAAAAATACTATGTTTAATATAAGTATCCTTGGACTTGCTTTTATTGCTAAAAGCTATGGGTTGGTTGGGGTTTTTTTGTTTGTTTGCCTTATTTTTCTTTGTCTTTTTAAATTTCAGGTACCTAGAGCATGTGAACTATCCCAAAGTTAAAACACGCTGAGCAGCAAAGCACTTCAGTTTTACCATGAGGAAAATTCAACAAAGCTCACCTAAGGCAGAGTTTGGCTTTACTGTGTTTTATTTGAGACTATATGCATTAGCTATTTAGAAGTTCTTTTTATAAATTAAAAAAAATAAAATAAAAAAGATAAAAAGGCAGTTTTTTGGAAGTGAAGACAAACTCCTACCTAAACAAAATTAGTCAGACATGTGGTTCTGGTTCATGTCACATGGTTTCATAATCTTCAAGGCTCTCCATTAAAAGTTCTTTTAATTAGTCAAAACCGACAGCTAATAACTAGAACAGTAGAAACTAAATCCTATTCTCAGACAAATGCGTGCAAATGCCATTTACTGAAATGGAAAGGGTTCACAGGGGTGTTAAATTATAGGAATTTATAGGAATTCAGTGTCTGGAGCTGAACAGCTTGAGTCCTCTTCAAAACAGAGGCACAGGTAATGCCATAGAAATCTGATCCAGGTTTCTTCCCCAGCCCCCCTCAGCAAACACTTTAATTACCCTTTTCTTTTCCCCATCACAACCACCCTCAAGTCTAAATTCAGCCTTTCAATCCTAAACATTACAGGCCTGATTCCTGCCTAAGGAATAGAGGGCTTCATCACAGGCTAAACTAAATTCTGCAGCGGTGATTATGCGTTACAGGCCTCAATTCTGCATCAGCAAAACCTACTGTATGGCATCGAATTCAAGGAGTTCAGGCATTTTACAGCTCGAGGGTCACGCAATCATTCTATTGTCATGCTATTTACTTCACCCTTCCAATGCATTTGTTTGTGCCCCACAAAGTGAACTGTAGGTCACCAGGAAACACTGACAGGCATAGTAAACGAGGAAACCGTATCTAGTAAGCCACAGAAATAGTGGAACAACATTGGTTATTTTTCCAATGGAAGGGAAACCTTACACTTTTTTAAAACATTTTTTCCCAGCTCTTTTCTTTCTTTTTTTGACACTGATACAATGAAAGCTTTTAGCCACCCTTCCAATAAAAATATATCATCAGAACTATTATTGTTTTGCCTGTTTAGGAATATGGAAAATGACACCATGATCCCGCACGCCGTTTAGCCTACACACAAACTGACATGTGGTTTGTCATCACTGAATTCTATAATCGAAACGTAAAATTGGTATTTTTTATTTCAGCTGGGGTTAGTGCAGCATGAAAGGAAAGACAAGCGGTCAGGATGAGATTTCTTGGGTCCCCCCACACCTTCCAGGTGATGACAGCTATTGCTTTAAGTACTTGCCATTAACAACCAGTCACAATGTTAGTGACAGGATGTTACTAGCAGTTACTTAAAGTGATAGATGTTAACATTTTTCTGCTCTTTATGACTCACACTATACCCCAGTCAGAATATTTTAGGAGCTGGATGCACAGCACCGGGTCAAAATGGTGAAGATGGGGGAGCCACTGGTTGAGGTCCAGAATGAGACATGTCATTTGAGGAACATTAGGTCAAAGAGAATCCAGGATAAGGAACTGTCATGGATTAAAGATTAAGGTTCATCTTTTTAACTACTTCTCATAAGGGGAATTCTCCAGCATTAGGGCATTTTGCTCTTCCACACATATGAGAGCAATGTGAAACTCTGCACTCTGAAAATAAGCCTTTGATGTTACCGTCTTTTAACAACTCTCCCAATGAGATATAGATTAAGAAAAGATACACTGATCTGATTTTAGGTCAATGTAGACCACATTTACTTCCATACACACGGACAAGCTGCTCTGTGAAGACTCAAGCACAGGAAAGCACTCTTACAGGAACAATGCTATGGGCATAATGTTAAGCACCTGTGACTTCTGACCATAGATAGATGTAATACATTGCATTAAACACCGTAACTGGAGTGGAAAGGGATACGGCAAACATTTATTGTAGAAGAAGAAAGAAAGAATTTTATTGCTCTGTGTTTTGCAGCAGGTAGCTGATTTACCTGATCAACTTAAACCCGACTATGACCCAAGCCCTGCACAACACGTGTTACATTTTGTATTACTAATTAGATAGTCAGAACAGGCCAGAGATAAACCAGCAAGAATTTCTCATTTTATATCAGCAATAATCACTAGTCCATGACATAAAAATAGCATCTGTAATTCTGAATCTACCTTGAAATGAAATATAATTCAGAAAAATTGCAATCTTATGATCTAGGCCAAAAGGAACTTTCTAAATGTGTGCAAACAACATTCTTAATGAAGGTTTTCCAGTTCTTTGCCAAGAATTGAGAGTAAACCTTTCCCCCCAAATGCAAAATTGATTACTAGCTCTGAAAAGCTGTCAGGCCACCTACCTTCAGCATCATCGTGCAGGTCCTCAGGCTGCTCTGCTTTGCTCTTTGTGGGAGATGGAGGCTGGCCTTTTTGTTCCAATCCTTCTTTAAACATAAAAAAATAACTACATATATTATTTTGAAATTGTTTTACTGCATCAAATATTACTATGCATGACACCACAGCTGTGACCACATCTTATCTCAGCACTCCAGTCAGTGCCCAATTCCTATCTTTCTATTATTAAAATTAATGACTGCATCATCTGTTATTAAAGTCATAATAGGTACCCTTCAGCTTGGACTGGATTTCCCTAACTTTCACATGGCAGCAGCGAAAAAAACTCACACTAAAATAATCTGCTTCTTCACAAGCTCTTAATCTCTTCAGAAAAAAAAAAAAAGTTTTAATTTGTAGTTTTTAATGTAATATATATTATACTGCATTATGGATGTGTGGAGAAATAATCTGAATGAAATGATTTTTCCCTCTCAGCTCAATTCTCCATTCAATGTTATAACAGAGTAACAAATGAATATTGACCGAAATTAGTAATGAAATGAGAGAAGCAGGTTTGATAGTGAAGTTAAGGAAATGAAAGCTTTACAAGATAGAAATGTTCTGACTGAAAAAATCCATCCCAACCTTTTAGCCAGAAAGCAACAAGATGATGGACGAAAAGGAAAATCTCTTAAGTAAAAACTGTAACTGAGGCCAGTGAAGCTTAAGGTCTCCCCTATTTGTAGGGACTAAAGTTCATGGTGTTTACTGTCAGTTGGTTAAACTTCAAAAACTTTGAACTTTTTTTACAACATTTTCAAGATACCCTGTCGTTTTCATATAAAGAATGAAATTACTGTTTGCTTGATAAGACAGACCTCAAGGTACATACTGGTAGCACAGAAAGTCTGTTAGTACAAAAGGGAGCGCAAGCTGGAAATTAAACATAAAGTATTTGTAATTAAGACATTTAATGAAAGCAGGTTCACTGATTAAAACATTCTTCAAACACTGTTGCTTAACTACAAAGGCAGAGAATTAAAACTCAATTCATTTCACCTACTGAATCTATTCAACTGTGACGGAAAAATGACTTTCTGTCAAACCTCCTGATTCCCTGTGGGCTTCTGTGAAGGAGATGCCTATAGAAAACATACATTTGTGCATGCTGGAAAGAAACCTTGACCAAGTCTATCTGGGAAATTTAGGAAAATGTATGACATTGCCTTATATTCCCCTACTGCAGTGCTGTGAGAAAATAAGAATCATGGTATTACCTCAAACTGATTAGCTCATTAGTAACTGGGAAAAAAAAACTGTCTACATGTGTATCATAAATTGCTTAAGTGTTTTAAAACCTCCCGTCTCTTCTGCTGTCATACATACCCCACACAATCATCTACTCTGTATGTTCCTGGATTTTTAAACCGCTCTCAGCAATTTGATGCCCGGTTCTCATACAGGACTCAGCTCTGCAAAGAGCTGTAGATACTATCCTTTTATCTCCTACCCTTCCAAAACTTCTATATCTAGAACCAAAATGCTGAAAGTTTCCAAACAGGAATATGGAAGAAGTAGGCGAGGATGGGGAAAGGGAATTTGCAGGTCAAGTGGAATATTGTGTTTGTGCAAGAAACGAAAAAGGAGTGAATTTTGGTTTTGCATGGAACCCAGGAAACTCAGAAATGCTTTCTGCCTGCTGTCTGGGGAAACTGGTTGTTCTACTGTATTTATGTCGCAAAAACAAAACAAAAGAAAGAGCCACGGATTGGGATGCCGGCAAAACATGAACAAAAATTCCAGTGGAGAACCGTATATGAGTAATTAAAGTCCACCTCACTTGCTCAATTTTAAGGAATGAGCATGACCCCAAAAAAGCCAAACTGACTATTGTTTTTCAAAGTTACTTCTACAATGGTATTTCTGTTTCATTATAGAATTCCCTATAGTTCAGAGAGCACAAAGGGCCCTTAGCGATCAGTAAACAAAGCTACAGAATAAAGCAGAACATGCTTTGAGGTTTGGCTTGTTATCAGGAGGTAGACCTTCCCTGAGAGCACTTATCATATGACACGTCATGTGTCATGTCATCACATTTGCTCATCTGAATTTGAAATTCAAATACTATATTCTGAAGAAAACAAGAGGTTTGAAGTGCTAAGATGAATTTATTTCTGGAGTGGTGAGAACGTAGGAGTAACCACAAGAAATACCGTGGGGAAAAATAAAGGCAAAACCTGCCAAATAAAGACACACTTTGTCAACCCTTTGAAGGGGTTACTCAGGAGCAGCGGTGATAGAGTTCAACAAGAACTTCAATATAAATGCAAGATCCTGAAAATAACCAGGCTTTCAAACGTTGATTCCTGCCAACACTCTCCCATTCTTTTAAAAAAATAACTTGAATATTTATAGCGGACCATATAGATGTACGGCTCCTTTGGTTCTAATGCCACTCTGAACTACCTGCTATGTTCCCTTTTTTGGTTGACAACAATTCACATCAGGGGACCGAATCAATAGGAGTGTTTCAATCAACACTCACCCCTCTGATGTTGAATTTTATCACCTAACCAATCTGTGCTCCTCCAGTCCCACGAGTCAAATGTCAGTCAAGTTTAAGTGCAAGTGTCCAGTCAGGTCTTTCAGGAGTATCTGAATACGTTAGATAATATAGCCAACATGTAAATCGACAGCACAAAGATGGAGAGGGAGAAGTCAGAATTGTTACTATCTCAAAATAAATTATCTTTTTTTTTTCACTCTATAAAAAGCATTAAAATGCTCAAAAAAGGATGTAGAGCCACTGGCCCAGGAGAACAAGATTTCCATCACAATTTCACTGCTTTTTTAGCAGATATCTCTCATTCCAGAGACAGAAAAGGATTTTTGTAAGCTTCAAAATAATTTCATTTTGGTCAAAACACAACTCTTAACCCTTTCTGCTCTCCAGTCTTCCAGAACAGTTAGCCAAGCACTAGAGAAATTTTGCCTGCAAATTTCTGTTTAAAAAACAGCACACCTAGACAGGTGTCTGAACTGATCATACTAAAAGCTTTTCTAATTGTCATCATCTGTGCAAAAAGGTTTCCGAGCTCTAACACTGGGAGAAATGATTCTTCTTTATAGGCTAATTCAGAGGGTCAACAAGCTACTTAAATGTCACAGTATGTCTCCAAGTAAGCTGTTCCCTAAATCCCTCACAACTTCCAAATCTCCCTGGTTACAAGTGATTGCTAATTTCATCTCAGGAGAACAAAAAAAATATCATAGCATCATTTTAGTTAGAAAAGACCTTTAAGATCATTGAGCCCAACCATGAACATAATGCTGTCAAGTCCAGTTCTAAACCAGAAGAGCGCCCAAGAATGTGCACACAGTACAACATACAACGAAATTCTGGTTATACAGAATTGTTTACAATAGAGGTTTCCCTGTTAGTGTGAATGCGAACCTTCGTCTTGCCATCCCAGCTGGCTGTTGCTTCCGAAGCAATGAATAGGTGGTTAATTAGGATGCTCAGGATACAAACAGGATAACCAGCAGGGTATTTATCACGAACTATTAGAGGGGAAATGAGAGACAGTAGTGTGGCAGCATCCATACAGATGAGGTCAAAAGGTAAAAGGTTTTGGTACCTGGTGGAGAGTGAAGCTGAACAGGTTGAGGGAGAATATAGATTCAGAATTGAAATACTTTTCCATGTGTTTCTTTTTCTTTGGAAGAGAATTAACTTACGTCAGTGGATAATAATGCAATACCATTGTGTAGGAATCTGGACAGTGCTTCTCATAATAGCACACGCTTCTCTAATTTCCACATGCAATCACTGCAATTGCGCCCATAATTATGGCAGTATTAGGGCTTATTTTGCACAGTTCTGTGCATAGATATGTGAATCTATGGGTATAAAAGCCAAGTCCTTCAGAAGTTAAAGTTTAGAATAATCTTCCCTTAATGAAGCTTAAAACATTAAGCACCATGACTTTGCACTGTTAAATCACTGAAGTTAAAGGCAGACAAGACTACTTGGTCATCTGGTCCTTCTCTTTGCCTATGTAGGAAATAATTCATAAAGGAAAGCAGAGACATAGAACTGCACAGGTCCATACCCACCGTTGCTATATCTGCCCTTTGACTCAAGCCATTCTAACAGCAAACTGTATGGCACACGATAACATCAAAGCACTTTAAATTAAATGGTGCTGTTAAGTCAGCAGTTGCTATGAGATACAGAATCCAGAAAAAAACTGATGGGTTAAAATCCTCTGAGCCAAATGCCATTACAAGAGTGGTCTTAAGCATCTATATTTAATATGACTATGTTATCTTTATTTTTAAATGTTTTTCTTACTCAAGTACTTCAAATATATGCAGTGATGTTATGTGATTAACTCACTAAAATGATCATTCCTGCCTGTTTATTTTATACTATTAATGTAGATATTAATGGAAATTATCTGGCAGATGTAATCTAGATATTCCCTTATTTATTTTGAAGAGAAATCACAGAAAGAAAGGCCTTACTGCACATAATGAGATATTTGCACTTCGGGGTGGCAGAAACACAAGACAGATCACTTTCACAATGTGTCCATCACTCAGTAATACACACATTTGGTCATCTGTTATTCTTTACTCCCAGCTAAGGCTCTAGCTGTTCCCAAGCCCTAATCTGGTGTGTGCTGAAGTCAATGGACAGATTCTCATTGATTTCAGCTGACACCAGACCAGGATCAGGTTTTTTTTTCTCTAGTTCTTGCCACCAGCTTTAAATTAGGATGGATTCTATAACCCCCACTTCATCCTACTACAGTCTTCAAACAGAAACTGGTACAGATACAATGAGTCTACATCTCATTTGTGTTTTCTCTTGGTTCGATATTGGCCCTCGGAACACGTAGTAAATGGAAACTGGAGGTACAGGAACTTAAGTAAGATGTAGAATATTTGAATCTCTGCAAAAGGTCCTACATGTGTGTAGTCTGTAACATACGCTTTCCAGGAATTCAACCTTTTTTTTTTCCTTAAGCACAAGAATTGGAGAAACAACCCTAAAACAGATTGGATATGGACAGCTCAAAAAAACAGGGTCATCGATATTGGTGCCAACTGCTGACTCCATCTGCTGGAGTCACGACCCGTGAAGTCAAGTGGAATGAAGAATGATTATTCAATTAATATCTTGAAGTGGTGACTAGAAGTTCCTACTCTGTTTTCTCCTTAGAACAGTAAAAAACAGATATCCTTCAAACTGATAAAAATCTGAGTATAAAGACGAAAACTCCTCACAATGCAGTAATTATGTGTATTCACAGTTCCCACGAAGGCATCCTGCAATCATTAAAAAGTCCATATACAAAGAGGTCAAAAGGGCAAAACTTTTGAATATCTGCCCCACTGCTGGAGCAAATATAAAAAGATACTGACAATCAATGCACTGATTCCCGAAATATCTCCAAGTGATGAAGAAATAAGCAAGTACGTGCTGTGGAAGCTCAAAGCACCCTAAAAGCAGCCCTGTGAGAGAAGCTATGATCTCACCCATCTCATATGCACAAAGAGACAAGTAGGGAAATATCTTCCTTGAATGACTTAATTCAGTGATAATTTCCCAGAGCAGCTATGTAGCTTCACCTAAATTAATGAACCTGTGAAGGATACAAGGCAAGAAAGAGGAAAGCAGCTACTAAGTTGAAATGTACTTTTAATTCTAATTTAAAATGTTGTGGGGGTTTTTTTGTTTAGTTTGGGTTTTTTTTTTTTAGTAATTTGCATAATCTCCATAAAAGCAACAAGACAAAAAATGCAAAATAATTTGGCTTATAAAAGTATACATGCCATGATAACTATAAAAAGTGAAATTGGAAATGTCAGATGAATACTGCAAATTCAACTGTAGGATAATCTTTGGCAAATGTTTGTTGTATAATGACGGTCTTTATTTTTCTACTTTTATGTATGTGTGTACAACTCTATCAATCGCACTAATTGTGTTAAAATTTCTGAATGTTCCTATCCAGTAAACTTGACACCAAAAAATAATTATAATTATATGTAATAAAATCAACAGGCCAGAACAGCCATAAAAGAATGTACTAATCTATCAGAGTAACACGTATCTATCTGTGTATATCCATGTTTTCACATCTATGCATATACACCATTCTTCAAGTATTTCTAATTTCTAGGCTAATTAAACGGTTGCATAAATCATCGTAATCGATTTGTCTTTAGGACAATCTTTCCGATTTAAGCAGCCAGCATAACGCTTCAAAATGTTTTCCCTCTGTTTTCTGGCTGGGATATCTCTGCCTTTCTCTATGTGGCTTTCCTTTTGGATCCTGTAGCTTTCCACAAAGAACCGGGAGTTCCCGCACATGCACTGGGCTATGATGGGATCAGGGTCACAGTACCCACGCCTGGTGCACAGTAACGGGTGGGTACCAGGCTGGTTGGGAAGGGAAGGCAGAGCAGAAGAGTAGTGGAGCTATGCTGTGTATAAAAGGAGGTGCTTGACTGCAGAAAAACATCTTATGGAACAGGAGATGTCCACTGAGAAACTCTAAGTGAAGATCGGCAGGAAGGTAACACCGGGTGCCGTGGTGGAAGCCTGTTACCAAAAGGCTGATCAAGAAGGTTAAATGGATGAAGCTCTCTACAAAAAAAAACTAGGAAAAGTCTTCTGATGGGAGATACCTAATCCTCTGACTTTCCTTTTCTTGTTCCTCAGGCTTTTCTTTCCTTTACACCTATCCAACATTCCCATTTCAAGTCTATACCCATCCACAAACCATAAACATTGATACTTGTTTTAAAAACAAAGCAAACTAGGAGGACCAGGACAAAAGTCCTCTGAAAATACTGTCCAGTCAAGTTCAATGTATTTAAGAGTCTGCAGGAGAGTTTTGCTTCTGTTTTAGGTGCAAACAAATCATGGCTACTAATCAGAATTGCATTTGATTCAAGAATTGCTGTATTCACACTACTATACTGACAAAGGACTGCAGAATTTTAATTATTTCCCATTCATGTTCCAACTAGTTATTAATAAATAGCAATGAAAACGCACTCAGAGGCTCATAACAGATGATGGCACTAAAAAGGTAGTCTCAGCCATTCTTACTATGTATTATCAGGGATAGTTTACCCTATGTTACGCTAAAAACCAGAGATGACTGTTGTAACATTGACAATAAATGACTGGCACTACTTATCACAACCAAGGCAAATACTTTCGAGAATTCTTTCAGTTTGGTTGATGCTTTGGAGAAGTGATATATTTTAGCATAAAATATTGTTTGCTCACCTCTCTCTTCACTCAGCTCAGTCCCTTCTTCATTAGCATCATCTGTCAAAAAAAAAAAAAAAAAGAAAGAAAATGATTAATAAGAGAACCAGGAAAGATCTAAAACGAAATATTCTATGTTTCAAATCACCCATGTCTTCATTTGCCTGCTCCCAGTTAGCATTTTGCAGTGAAACCTAGAAGTAGATGGGAAAAGGAGGTTTTGATACTAGACTGTTACTACCAGATGCAGGAAATGCAGAGAATAAAGAGAATTCTGCATAATATGTAAAGAATTTGCAAATTTTGACTTGTATAAAATGAAATGGAATTCTCTTTTCTAGTAGAGTTTTTGGTTTACTCATAAAGTTTCAGTTTGCCTTTTTTCCTCAGAACAGCTGGCCATGTTAAGCAGAGAACTATTTATCCAGAAATCATACCACATAAAGAAGTTACTATTAATATAAATTTGCCAGACAGGACTTTGGTTTAAGACCAAGCTCGTGCTTGCCAAGAATTGAACACTTGCAATTATTAAGATGATATATGAAGAAAGCAGATTCATTTTGCAAAAAATGCACTTAGTAACAAAGGAATTTTGTACTGCAGAACTCACTGACCGTAGAAGTTTATGTCAACCGTGTTTCTAACTCATATTGACTCCATTTATACCCTTTTAAATGCATTTGGGCACATGCAGCTTCTGCAGCAAGCCTGTCCAAAAATTAACAGCTTTCAAGCTTGCATTTGTGGATATTACGGTCACCATTTGAACCTAAAAGAGTTTTGCAATACTATGACCAACGGCAATGGAAACTAACAGCAGTATTTAGGTGCTAATTTACAGGGTCAGATCTTTACACTATAAACTCCACTGAGACCCAGATGCTGTGACACACACTATGAAGATTAAGCTCTGCTTTCATAAGGTTTGGAGCCCGAAACTTTAAGTAGCATGAAAATAGAGCAACTGGTTAATAACAGAGGCCACAAAAAACCAGCAGGTTCCCTTTCTCTTGAGTACGTTTTAGTCTGGCCCAAAGGATCAGGACTGAAAAAAGTCATTGCACATTTTACTTCCTTTCCCCTTATTCTGCAAACAATGCTTTTAGAGACCAGAATGGCACATGGGCTCCTACTACACAAATATAGATCTGTACACAGAAACTTTAAGGAGTTTTGACAAGTCATTTTTGAGATGAGAAAATGAAAAATCTTGTTAAATCCAATGGGAATTCTGCCACTGACTTCATCAGAGCCAGAATTTTCAACTGGAGTCCTGACATTTTTCAGCAAATCATTCAAAAAACATTTGTTTAACATAGAGATTATTAATTGTTCAGTTTCCAATAACATGTTCTTTCCATGGAAGTGTTTATAATGAAACCAGCATGCCAAAATTTCAAATTAATCTAAGGCTTGACACTAAATCAGCAGAATATAATAGCTTAACATGCATATATCACCTGGTCTTCTGCAAAAGTTCTTAATTATAGTTCTGTAAGTGACTTGGAATAAGAAATTCCCAAAGCAACAGAATAGCTTCTAAGATGGTGATAATGGACACAGACAAGAAATCTAATGTTATTAAAAAGTAGTGAAGTCATTATGCAACATAATTATGAAGAGGCAAGGACTGCTTTTGTGAATTAATTGTGAATTAAAGGATGTTTTTCCTGGGAAAGTGAACTTAAGTCTTGCTGAAAGGCAGTGAAGTCCTTATGCCATTTCTGAAAATGGAGATTGGGCTCCCAATCACTTGGTGACACCATCTCCAGGTCACTGTGGTGCCTTTGAAGATTCTACCCCAACATTGATCTAAATCTGACTTCCACTTTGGCACACAGCACTCCCCAGTCACTTCCCGTGTCTATAATTCTTATTCTCACATTATTAATGCATCTGCTAGAAGAGCCTCCCTGTCAAACACAATGCAGTCTCTTTCACTGACCTTGGTGTGGTTGGCTGAAGTGAAAAACACCATGTTTAGCTGTCAGGGTTCCATGCCAAAATCAATTATTTGAGATAAAAACCAGTGGTTTTGAAATCTAAAGCCAAAATTCATTCACTTTCCACCCAGAATAATGATATTACAGTCAGTTTCTTGGTTATTTGGTCTGAAGAAGTAAAAGCAAGTAAAAATATTTTTTACTGAAGCTCTACATGCCTAATATAAAGCAAAATCAGTGCAAAGACTGGTATAAATGAGATTTGTAATACCTCAGGTTGTTTTGGTTTTTTAATATTCCCTGTGCATTTTCTTACCCTACAAGATTTGCATCTTAGAGGTTTGCTTTGGTTTGAAATATGCACCACAGTCAATCGCAAAGCCAAATTAGTAAAACCATGGAAGAACCCAAGAGTGCGTCTTTGTCACCAGCAGGTAATTTTTTTAAAGACATATGATTCATATTTCTTGCCCAAACTTCCCCATTTGAAAGACCAGAAGTGAGATCCTCTGTAACTCTCACCCCTTACTTAGGAGCTGTTGAAAAATAACTGACTAGGAAAACACGCCATAGTATGTGCACGTATACCCACTCTTGATTTACTCTCTTGTCTGGAGAAGCAGAACAGCAACATCTCACATGACTTCCCTATTAAAGCCCTGGATTTTGGGAAGCTCTACCAAGATGACCTTGGTGGAACAGGAATGAGGAATGATGTGTCTTGCAACCTGGAGTGAGAGGAAAACTACCAACGACTCCTGCAATCGTCAACCCAGCCCCAAGAAAACCCGCATCAGTCTTTAGAAGGCTCAGGATACAAGGAATCGTCTAATCCAAAATGTGTGATATGGTAAAAAGTGCAAAATTTTACACCATATAAACTGCACCATAGTATACAAAATAAGGGTAGTCAGATGGGTGATGTATGGGAGAAGTGTTTCCAGTGAAGTATAAAATAACCTACAGTTGAGAGTCAACATATGATTGAAACTCGCCGTCTAACTCTCATATAATCTGGGGTAACACCTGTAATGCACCTCTGAAGATCACAGAGCTTTGCATGTGGCACCAGGTTGCTCAAAGCATACACATTTGCATAAGTCAGGGCTTCATAGTAGAGTCATGCACTAAGTGATGCCTGTTACTCTTTATTCCTCTCTCTCTTGTAACGTGCTGAGCCCTGTGAAACTGAGTAATTGCACCATACCTGCTCTTACTGCTATGGAGAAGAAAATGCCGCCTTCTGTCATATACCTTTTTTTGTTTCTTCTTTTACCTTGCTGGTCAGGTTCTTTCTCTATCTCACTAGTCATTGCATACAAGCATACACAAGCCAGATGGCTAAAACCATCAATCTGCGTTAAGATTTATGTTAGGAACAGAGAGGTGAAAGGCTCTAAATACCGCTGCTAATCCCCAAAGCCATTAAACCGCCTCCACCTTGTTGCTCACGCTTCTATTTGCATTCTTCTTCACGCTAGCATGCCGAGACTCAACGCTGTACAAACACCTTTTATTTTTAACTGTGCAGGCATTGAAAAGCTCTTACAGGAGAGCAGGAGGCTGCTCTTTCCTCTGCGTTCAGAGCCCGGGCACCGCACACTGCTGGCTCCCCCCTGCCTTCCTCCTCTAACCTCTCCTCAGCTGCCTCGTCTCATCCTTCAGGATTCATTCCTTTCCTCAGCATTGCTGCCGCTTCCTAATTTAGGGACATTTCCTTATTTCCAGCCAACCCGTGTGTCTCGGTCTGCTCCTCCTTGCACGCGTGGCTCTGTGTAGTGAACATACCCCCAGGAGGGTCTGGAAGGGGTTGGTGAGGATGGACTGAACTCCCCTCGGTGTGCACACACACACACACACACCGGCAAACAGAGCAACAAGGTGGGCAGAGCTGTACAGGAGGCTGAAGACACAGGTTGGTGATCATGCTGCTGATGACTCAAAAACACACCAACCCCAAAAAAAACCCCATAAAACCTTTCAGCACTAAAAGCTGCAGTCATCCCGTTGAGCTTGTTTGCTATACAAAGACAAGGAGTCCAGCTGAAAAAGTTCCTGCGGTCAAGGATTTGCCCAGCAGGTATTCCATGATCTGCCTGCACAGTTTTCACTAGAACAGCAGAAGATGTGCAGCACAAGTCTCACAACATTGAGGAAAACTGATCCCATTTCAGGGCAGTCTCTGCTTGTTCAAATGAAAAGCTTCTCTTGTCCAACCTGCTAGTGGGCAGCAGCGTGGGCCAGGGCACCTGCCTGATACAAACGGTCTAAACCATGATAATACCAGGTTTCCAGAACCAAGTGTGTTCTCAGTTTCCAAATTTCTCTCTGCTGCACTTGTCTTTCTGAAACTTTGTCGCAAAGCTTCACCCACCTACATACATGATCATCTTACTATCCTTAAGGAGCTTTATAATCACGTGTCTCATGTCTCTTTTCAACACTTAGTAATTGAAAAAATAACTTGGTTTTGATTGCTTATGGCCATTGCTGCTACCCAACAGAAGCTCCACAATAGTATACAGGCTCTATCTCCATCTCAACATAAAAGAGTCAATGTTTTGTAGCATAGTAAAACACATGAGAACACCCTGGTGTCTGATGAAGCCCAAACGTACATATGAAGCTTACAATAACCTAGAAGCTCATGAACAATTTGGGTTGTTCTGATCCCTCCAACTCAGTTCTCCACCAGAAGAATATAACAGACTGACCAATAGCACTGAAAAAGGGAACATTTTCTTGGAGAAAAAGCAGATTTGGAAATCTCTGCCAGATGAGATCAACGAAACCCAGGCCTGACTCTTGCCTCTACTTGTAAAAATGTGTATTTTCCATAAAGCTTTCCCTCATCCTCAGTGCTTTTAAGAGGAAGAAGCAAAAAATAAAAAGGTAAAACAAAAAGATCCTTAACAAAAAAGTACATACTTCTGCTTTGGAAGAGGAAATAGGACATGTTTTGGCTCTGAACATTTGTATCTTTTAATCATGCCATCCTCATACAGAGCAATAGGCACTATATAAACCTCCATCTGCCACTAAGCAAGCGTAATCAAACTTTTTAGTCTGCTTATAAAGAAACTTCCACCGATACACTCTGCACATCCTGGCCTCACTGCAGCACTGGTGCGGTTTTTCTTCCCGCGTTGCTTAGTTACACCAGTCCCACAACACCAGAGTCTCAGTGAATGTAAAATGTGTTTGTAGCTTTTGAAGCCGTATCAAATAGAAACCCTTAGTACCAGCCTCCTAAGAAGTTAGGCACTGGTTGTTTTTTTTTTGTCACTGCATAGATGGCTTCTTTTATGTACCGTATCACTTGATCTGCTGTAAAATACATATACCCGTACGAGCCTCAGCTGCATATAAAGGCTACGCGGTAGCTGCCATTCCCACTGCGAGTCAACTGGACAACATTGTTCCAGTGCAGGAAATGGTGCTCACAGCCAGGATCAGATTTGGATTTCTATTTCCCAGATGCTTCTACCTTACACAAAAGGAATGAGGCACTCCTTGGGAAAGTACACATCAGTTTTTTGAAAAGAACCTATTGCAAAAACTCCTTATTTCCTCCCTGTTCTAAAATACTGAAAAAACCTGAGTTTTGTTTACACAAGTGCTAAAGTGGATTTCTCACCCACATGTATGCTAATGTAATAGTCACACACAAAATGGTATGTTTTGCATGTGGTGACACGTTTCTAAATACAACCTTCTAACAAAATCTCATCAGTAACTTAAGGCAGAGGCAATCAAATGAGACAAACACAAATTTAACTGCATCCTTTGCAATTAGAAGCACTCAAGCACACAAAGTGACTCAGTGTCAGTGACCAGAGAGGACAGGATATTTTTGAATGTGACATAAAATGCATTTGGAACGCTTTACGTGGGATGCCATGAGATGCAACACAGCAGGAAGAAAAGATCCCTGATCAAAGATGTATTCATGTAAGATATTATACAGAAAAAGCTTCTGCTTGTTCACCTTCTGGTGCCAGGCATCTGTGTGTGAAGGACAGAGTACAGAACAGAACAGCAACACATTTCCCTACCGGTCTCTCCCTGAGCCTATTACATATAGACCATGGTGATTAACAGCCACTGTTGGACCAGTCCTCTGTTGGTTGGGATAATCCTCTTTTTAACTATATTTAAGACCCGCAGGCTCCGCAGCACCTCATAGCAAGCATTCTTACATCCTAACTATGTGTTGGGTGAAAAATTACTTCCTTTTGCTTGTTTTCGTTCCGATTCATCATTTCCTGGGACACCTTGCACTTCTTCTGTTACAAGAGATGGTAAATAATTGCTCCATATTCACCTTTCTAATTACTGCACTCATCAAGCAGCAGCCTGGTCCTTGCATCTGCATGACCGCTGTGCCTTCAAGGGCATCCTCATCGCCTGCCACATCATTGTTTCAACACAGCCCTTATCCAGGTGTCTTCCCGGAGCTGGAGAGCTCAGGGATTTGAGTGAGTGGACACATACAGAGAAACAGACATTTCCTGTGATTACCGGATTGACTGCAGGCTCCACTGTCAGCTTCACAAAAGGAGACAAGGAAAATGTCCACAAGATACTACTGGAGCAAAGAAGAGAACACTCCATTTAGTAAGGAAAATACTACTGGCAACAGCACTTCAGTAGGTTATGGTCCCATTATCTGTCCAGACCCTGCTCCAGGAAGTGTCATTGCTGTTATCAGGAATGAGGAAGCAAACAATTTTCCACACAATCATAGAATCATTTCAGTTGGAAGAGACCCTCAGGATCCTCGAGTCCAACCACAGCCTAACTCTGGCACTAAACCATGCCCCTAAGAACCTCATCTAAATGCCTTTTAAACCCCTCCAGGGATGGTGACTCCACCACTTCCCTGGGCAGCCTGTTCCAGTGCCTGACCACCTTTTATCTGACAATTTTTTTCCTAATATCCAATCTATACCTCCCCTGGTGCAACTTGAGGCCATTTCCTCTTGTCCTGTCACTTGCTACTTGGGAGAAGAGACCAACATCAATATCACGAGCCTCTGTCAAACCATGTACAAGCAGAAGACCCAAGCACAGATTTTGAGCTGAGCCATACTTGCAACACACAGCCAAAGGCTAGAGCAATGCCCTGTCAGCAGTCAGCCAGGAAATAATGCAGAAGTGATTGTAGCAGGAAGTTTTATTATGGTTCAAACTAAAGCAGAAAACTGCCCATTAACTTTTTATTAGATACTGGAAACCCACTGCCATGTTAGAAGGTGTTAGAAACCTGCCTTGGGTCTGCATGTCTAAGATCCTAAAAATAGTATCTGAGCCATTAATTACAGATTCTGTCTCCCAGACACCACTCCTGAGCTGCTTCTTGTTCATCCTCCTGCACCACACTGAGATGCTGGCAAAAGGGGTCAATGAGTGGTAGGACTGGCACAGTCATTGCTACAGCAAATGAAGACAAAAAGCCATAGAAAAAATTTGGTTTACAGTTTTACAAACACCATTAGCTTGCAGTTAGCTTGAGATTTTATGAGGTAAACTGTTTCAGACACATTTTGAAATGGACAGATATTTTAAGCGTTATGGCTAGAGTAAACTTCTGGATTGAGAACAATTTTTATAGCATCCTGTTTACATTGGAGTGTACCTTATCAGGATCTGTAGGTGCTGTGAGAGAGAACTAGAGCAAAACCAGCATCCTGTTCTGGGGCAGAGGCTTCTCCAGCTCCCCCATATAGTTGGTGCTTCCTCTGAACCCTCCACTACTGGGGGACAAGGAACCATCATGCGAAACAGCAGGGCCCTGCTTCTCTCCAGCTCTTTTGAATTAAGTCCTTCAGCGAGGGGTCTTGCAGAAGCCATCTGAAGATGACATCCTCCAATACAAAGACAGCTCGAAAGAGTGCAAGTGCATATTTCACACCCACGTGAAATTGTCAGTGTGTCATAGCTTCTCCAAAACCACTGCTGCCTTCCACCCACTGAAAAACTCACTTGTCTCTGCCTGTACACAAGACTCCCTCCAAGATTTCTCATTTGGGGGGAACATTACATGCTGGCATGAAGTCCAGAGCATGCCAAATGGCTGTGAATGCATAAAGACCGAGTGGTACCCTGGCAGGCTCACACAGCCCTGGGAAAGTGATGCATGGTCATGCACCCATCTCATTGCACATTCACCACCTGAAGAGGCAAGCAGGACCTTCGAGTGACAAGTCAAGAGTTTCACAAGCCAGAGAAGCCAGAGTCCCCTGAGCACCCAACACAACAACAGGGACACCAGCTCCATCAGAGCTGTGGCATCAGGGAAGCGAAACTCATTGGGCTCCTTCCAGCAAACAGGCCCGGGCTGCAGATGATCCTGCCCACAGCCAGGGCACAGACCAAAGACTGTGACACCACGTCCCAATCTGCCGCTGCTGTGACCGGTCACTCCAGCTCTGTCCCAGCTTCTGCTCAGCCCCAGACGTGCTCATGTACCCACAGCAGGTATCAGGTCACAGATTTAGGCTCCGTGTCATCAGCAAGGACCCAGCTCATACACAGGGTCTTGGAAGCTTTGTGAGGGAAAGCAGCAAAGAAAATGAGATGACAGTTTGACTGCCTCTACTTTAAACCTGTGAAAACACACAGGCGGTTATCAGCTGTGAACATGACAACCTGAAAATTCTGTGTGGGGACGGGAAAAGTACTTGCAACCAAAACCTTCAGGATGGCCCTCACTGATCAGGACAAGAAGGACAAAGGGATTTCAAATTCCCCAAATCTTACTCCCTAACTTGTATTGCTGGAGGGCCCCGGTGGCCTTTGCACACCTGCCTGAACCAATCAGAAAAAACAGAGCCTCATGATTTATGAGGCAAATCACTACCCAGGTGAAATCTCAGGCAAAGGATACCGGGTACTTCCAGTAAACTGCTTGGCACCTATCCACCTAGTAAAATAAAGCCAATGAAAAATATTTTGTGGAATACATTCAGGTGATGAATTAAGGAAACGAATCGGCTCATGAACACTGCAAATGCAAATAGAGAGGCTAAATTTATCAAGCGAATTACCCATTTGATACAGGATTAGTTACTAAGGTCTAACTTATGATTCCTTTGCTCACACTGAAGACCGCTTTAGCCCCAGTGAAGTCTGCCATATCAAGGGGAGAGGGCGATGCTTCTCCATGCCAGTACAGAAATTACAATCTCTGCTTTGGAGTTCACTCACGTATTAGTGCAGGGATCTACCTTTTTAATACAAAGCCCTTCACTCAGCCATTTACAGTTTCCAATTTGATTCCGAGCCTGGTAGATCTCTTAACAATGAATTTCCTCTGCAATTGTAATATATTTGCACGTTTATGCACAACGAGGATGCTGTGCATCCTCCTGAAGTAACAGGAGTATTAATGTAAGACAGTAGCTCTTATCCATATGTTTTGGGTATGGGGGGACAGCATTTTCGCCATCCAAGATAAAAGCAAAAAAAATGCATTAAATGTCATAACCTGGAATAGAAGGGAGAGAAATTTTTTTCAAAATGAAGCAATTTCTCTCTCTTTTTCCTAACACAACTAATATGCCTCAAAAAAAACCAAAACCAAGAACAAGGTCTTGGGCTCAGCATCCTTTCGTTAGATCTGAAAGGACATGGAGGCTAAAAGCTTGCATCTTCTATCTATCAATTGGTCTAATAAAAGTTCAAACCTGTCTTCTCTCTAACAATTTTAGCAATGTTTTAGTGAAGTAATTTTGTTATTCTGTTTAAAGTAGTAAGAATGTAATATAACCTTGAATGCTGCAGCTCCACAGTACGTACACTTTATAACATTATTTTTGGCCAAAGAACATTTTCAGAAAAAATTATTTCCCTCTCCAATCCACTGATAACAGGTGGTAGGTCTAAAAACACTTTAAGCATTACAATTTAAGATAAACTTTTCATAATATACAACAGCCACAATGAAAAATAAGCATTTGTCAAAGGTCCTTTCAAGATTATCTGTCTGACTTATTATGTAGCTGGGTACACACAGTATACAGGAGAAAGAAAAAAAAGGTATCTTTGCCTCCAGCTGGCGACTGTTTACAAATACCCTTAATTTATTTTACTCCTACAAACAGTATCCTAGAAGTGCGTATCACTGCAAGGTAAATGTTGGCAAATCTAGCTTTCCAAGGGAGACTGTTTTTATACCATTTCCTGGTCAGTCTTATAAACACATATATTTAGTAATATAAGTAATGCCTGGTACCTAAGCTCCATGCAGAGTTCTGTTAGAAGAAATTATGAATTCGCAGAGAAAAAATGGTATGAGCATCAGCTCCTTTCCTGGAAAGCTCACTGATAATACTAGTAGCAATGAATCCAGCAATGTAAGAACTACACATCTGAGCCAGAACTGCAGGCAAGGATATTTTATTTGCCTGAAAGATATGTAGCAAGACATTCCCTTGGATTAAGCAGAGAGAATTTCCCAACACAGCTGAAGGGAGAATGTCTGGGCTATCTCGTTCCACTAAGAGATACGACTCAACTGGTAAGGAGAAAAAAAACCAGTGTTTAAACAGTGATCCATCTTCAGCACCGACGGTTGGTTGTTCTACCAAAACAGTCTTCCATCCTTGCTCTTTTTCTATCAGGACATACAAAAACTCCTCAGCAAAAACCCCAGCGGTTAAACAGAAAATTCTGCGTGGAGCAGGACCCTTTACTTTCTGAACCAGTGCTTTTCTAGATGACCACTAGGATGAGATCCTAAGTCTGAGTTAAAGATTAAGTGGTGCTCCCCAGTGCAGCACCCTGGCTTTGGCTCGGGTTCTGTACAGGCTACTGATTACCAAGATTAAATCAGAAATGCTGAGACTGTGACAACTGGTCTGTTACTGAACAGCTTTGCTCCTAAGACATGAAATTACTTAGAAGTCTATATCTTCCTCCTATATATTTAAAGTTTGCAAATGACAAGGCTCTTGGCAGTTGTCTTAATACCAGTACTATTACTCGACTAATTTTTCTGGCATTCCACTCGCAAAACAGGCCTAATGATATGTTCAACTAATGGAACAATTTCCCTATATCTATATTCCACTTACTCTAATGCACTGAGGTGTAACTCTAGCTTCATTTCATTATCACTTGACTAACTCAAGCACTTGGATGTCTTTTCGGATTTATTAATGCACTGGGTTTAAAGTAATAACTATTTATGTATATAACTCCGTGAATATATTCTTCTTTCTAAGCATTTTTGTCCACATCTATTAAAGCAGACATATTTCATAATGTTTCAGAATGTGAGACACTTTAAAAATGTCTCGATGTTTTTTTCTCTAAGCTTAAAGCAATATCTCAGTGTTATTCTCTCTTGTGAGTGTTCAAATAGTGTCCTATCAATTTAAATTTAGGGCAAGTCTATTCTTAAAGACTCCCATTTCACTCCATTAATAGATTCACTTAAAAACAAAACTATAACACCAGACTTTTGGCAATTCCTTTCACAGTCTAAATAGCAGGAATTTATTGCCAAAGGTAGAGATAGTTGCTAATTCCTTGACACAGAGCCATGTTGACTAAGTTCTCTGTGCAAGAAACCAGTCCTACAGAGAAACGGAATATCCCTCCAGCAGGAGAAGCTACTGATAACTCATCAAAGTCTACTATGTTAAATCCGGGTGGCAATTCACAAGAAACCAGGAAAAAGGAACAAACAGCAGATGCAGACATGATGGTTCTCTGGAGATCACCATCTGGACCTTCAACTGATGTTCCCACCAGTAGGCTACAGGCAATTTAGGATGGGGTTGACTTCAGCTGACATCTGTTGAAGAGGTGGTACCCTGTGAAAAAGTATCAAGATGGCAAAGTAAGCCTGAGACTGTGCACTAATTTTTAGGGCACTCCTCTGAGAGAGACAGCTACTGATCATTTCTCCAGGGACACTTACGGAGACTCATTTGAGCAGCACTCATCGCCTCTCCCTGTCTCCTCATAAGCTGAAGATCTAAGTGACTCCTACAAGGACATACCAAACATCCATGGTGATATAAGATATTAAAATCAGATCTCCTGAATCACTAACCACTGCCCTGATCACAGGAAATCCCTCACTGAGTCAGGGATCAAGCTTCAGGTGCAAAACTGGTTCCTTTTAAAGCTCTAGCTCACCAGCCAGTAGGCGGTCAGGTCCTTCTGCAAACCACCATCATTAAGGCATATCAACTGGTATTCAGAATCATTAGTTATGAGAAACGTGCAGCAGGGAGACTATGAAAATTGGTCCTGAGATCTTTTAGCAATCTATACCAAATTTGCTGTTTGCTGAGAACTAAAACATCTTTCTCTGGACAGTTGTCTGTGGATCAGCGGGATCAGCTTTTTGCATAGTCACATAGTCGCAAACCACTGGATTTGCTGCACCTTATAGGGTTCCCACCATGACCATCTTTCTATGGTCACATATCACATTGCCAGTTTTAATTCAAGCAAGAAAAACCTGTCAAAACTTTCTATGCATGAGAATAAACATACTTTTAGAACTACGGTACAACTGATCATCTACCTAACATGGCATAATGCAATTCTAAGTCTTTATATAACATGACATCCAACCACACAGGTTCTCTGAAGAGAGGAGTTCAACAATGACAGATTTTGAAAACCCCAGAAAAGAAATAAATCTCCCATGTTCCTCTGTTTTCCCCTTTGGGCTTACCATGCTTCAGCTCTGTAGCATCTTCTTGACTCTCAGGCTTTCAAACCCACGTGGGTTTTACAACAACAATACCAGACTTTAATCCATTATTTCAAAGACCTTAATGATGAAGGTGAGCATTAATACTCTAATTTGTTGACAAACTGACACTATAGTCTACTCTGGCTTAATGTGAAGGACAGGGACAGAGCCAGAGTACAGCCACTTTATCCTATGTGTTGGGGTACACTGGCCAAAAAAATAAAATCACACAATGAATGGATTAGACACCAATGCAGCCTTTGGAATGCATGCTCAATGTGTTCCAGACAAAAATATTATTAAGCAGTTAGACACCATTCTGTGCCACCTGAATAATTCAATAGGTCTTTACATTTCAGCTGCCAGTCATTGCAAACTGGAGATTACAAAGTCGTCTATGAAAAGCTTTGTTCTAGTGAGATGAAACAGAAACATCACCATTTCCATGCTACCAGCCAAAGCAAAAGGCAAAAAACCACTGTGGCTACTGTGACAACACAGTGCTGTAGAATTAACAGAGACTCACAATACACCAAAGCTCTGCTTCCTATTACTCAAAGACCCTTTCCACTAAACAGACAGCGTGGGGATTATTTAATTGACTGCCACTTCTGAAATGGGGGGATAAAACAAAATACTAAAATCCAGATCATGTCACATATTGTAGGACTGATATCATAGAAAGCAAAATAAAATGGGAGAAGGTTAGGGTTGATAAAGATATGGAGCACAGACTTCTAATGATATATGATAAAAATAAATCACAGACACATGGGGGCAGGGGAGCGGGATTAACAAATTTACTATCCACCAGGTTTTCTTAAATTCTAGAAAGTAACCTCCTGTGTGAAACATAAGATGAATGGCTAACATTTCCCAAGTGCTCCAGTGAGAGCCATCTTTCTCCCATTCATTCTTGCACAGGGACAGCTCAAGTTTAAAGTTCTCATTCAGACACAGTTGGGCTCTAACCCCTGCGGTATCTTTTCAGACCCAGAGAAACCCCACCAGCATCATTAATGAAAGAGCAAAGCATGCACAAAGTGCATGGAAAAGCAATATACACTGGGAGCTATACACATTAGTGCAAATAATTTTCTTCTCACAGTCAAGAGAGCCAGCGCCATGGCCCAGGTTTCTGGAGGAGATAAGAATACAGCAGAGAACGAAGCAACTGGCTGTACTGAGAATGCAAAAGTGGGCCTTGATTTTGCAAAAGCAGTATCACAAGTAGTTCTGCTGGTTCCCAAATTTTAAATGTCTGCATTTGTCCAGGATCAGAACCTCTCTGTGCAGCTGATCTTTAAAGAAAGTTCACATTTTAATATTTGGCTTAGCCAGAGAAAGAAGAAAGGACACCAACTGTTGTCTTTTTGCTGCATCATATTTTAAAATCAGACGGCACTCGATTAGCATACCTACCTAGAGGGAAAAACTCGCCCATTTTCTTCTTGAAAATTTTGTAGTCAACCTCCAAGAAGACGCAGAAGATGATACGATCCACCTGTAAGAAACAAAATTATTCACAGTGAAATGATGGCAATCATGAACACTGGCAATAATAAAAGCAAAGACACTTTAAAGCCAACACGCTTTTATGCTCCAGGCAAGAAAGGAAACATCACAAGGAGGCATGTTTTGACTTTATAGTGCATCTGTGTTGTAATTTCTAAAATAACATTTGCAATCGCAGCTCACAACTGTATTCTTTGTTAACTGCCTCCTGTTTACGCAAACTACTCTTGAGCACAGTATAAATGACTTTTGGCATTCTAGATGAGTCCTGGGATGCAATGTTTGATGAAAAAGTCACATGGGGGGCTTTAATAAGCATACAAAAGAGTAAACGGACAAGGAAAGAGCTCTTTTTCCAATCCTTGTCCGACAAGCCTATTTGCAAAACCATTTAGTATTTTAAAATGGCTTTAAAAGGTTTCATGTGGCTTTAATTTACATGAAACCACTTACTCTTGCTATAATACAAGCAGAATGCAGCAAAAACAAAAGCTGATTAGATGACAGGTAGCACACAGGGTAAATAAAACATTTAATATGCCATCTACTTAGCAAGGTTGAGAATATCAATGAAACCACAGCCCATAATGTATGTGCTACCCACCAATGATTTCAAATAAATTGTTTGGGAGATCATTGTATGTGAAAGGCTTTTCTAAAAGAGACCAAATAAAAAGCCAAACAAAATTAAAATGAGAATTCCAGAGCCTTTAAGACTGAAAAACACCCACGCTGGACTTCACTCTAGCCTTGCTATTTCTTTACCTGTTTGCATAGCCCAGTACAAATTGCCTCCGCAACCAAAACCCAGCACCAGGAGGGAGCTCTGGAAGTCAAAAAGACCCTCCCACGGCTGAGCTGAGGGACCTGCAACCTGATAATCAAGTTTTTCTCTAAGTGCACGAGAGCTTAACCAGTAAAGGATGAAACCCAAGCAAAGGAAAATCAGCATTTTGGCTGGCATTACGCTCTCCTCGCGTCTCCACGGGCAATGAGCCGATGAGCTGTAGCAGAGCTCCTCAAGAGCACCTTCGCACATGCAAGGAAACGCACCAGTCTCACCCCCCACAGGGAGACCAGCGGGAGGAGCGCTCTCAAAAAAATGCCTTCTTTCCCTTATCTTCAGTAGAAAATGCTGTCCTTTTGCTAGAGCTGCTTTTTGAAGCGAAGTACAAGTCATGGCTTCAAAGACACCATTATGTCGAGCAGCTCAGGACATCATTTTAAAGCTCATTTTGGAGCAGCCTGGTAGAATACAGAAGGAAAGCGCTTGTAGTTGCTAACAAGGACATCTCTGAATCAAAGCTGCCTACAAAACCTGAAAGAGCAAACTAGGGGGGAAATAGAAGACTGAAGGTCCAGGTGATGTGGGTGTTAAGGAAGAAAGAGGCTTGTGAGCAGGACAGAAAGCAGCAGGGCAGAGCCGGGGCGGCCGCTGCTTGCCGGGGAAGCACAGGGGCAGATTCGTAAGCCAAAAAACCGCCTGTTGCTGCCTGCTTGTGTGATGTTCACAGAAATAAGCCGCTCTGTGCATCCCTCGTAAACAGACCAGGCTAGACCTTAAAAATATGCCGGGCCATGTCATCAGCTTCTCTTCACAAGGGATATAATAAAGAACCGAAATACCGATTGAGTGCTCAAGCCCAAAAGCCATACTCATCTGTGCACTCACAAGTTTATAATGCAAAGCACCGGCAGCAAGTGGTGTCACATTTTACCTATATCAGAGTTTCCACCTAAGTAAAGTTGTGTCTTTTCAGGAAGGAAGCTTTAGACAGTGAATGCTTAAATTACATTTATTGTGAAAATTGTTTTAGGATAGTGCTGGGGTGATGCCAGATTGTCGTCTTCGATCTCTGCCTCCTGAGCAGAGCAGATATTCAAGCATCACAGTGATAGGCCAAATAGGAGAACCAGGACAGACAAAAGACCAAGGATGGAAACTTATAAACCACAGGAGGGATTACATTACCATGCAGAGAAATTCTGAGTTGTCTTGCTCTTTCTATAGTCTCACATCCTTTGCTGTAAACAATACAGACATTTCCCTCATTTTATACAGTACAACTTCTCAAGGTGTTCCATTTACTTTTATTTATTCTGAGCAGTGAACAATGATAAAACTTCTGCAGTACTGATAATTTCTACTACTTCTAATATAATTCCTTAATTTAAAGATAGGGAATCTCTCTAGAAATGCCAGACTTTAAAAATTTCTAGCCTCCTGACTGTACACATCCTATATATAAAACTATTCAATTTCTTCTTCCTGTGAGAAAAAGTGCTCTATTTTTAAGTATGCATAAGATATTGTGATGACAGCTGAAATCCTGTGTTTATCTGATTGAATGGCATGTGTTGGCAGATAGTAAACCTGAAATTAAACCATATTCTATCATCCTGCCAGTCACTGACTATTTTATCTAACATCCCCGGCTAAAATAACTGGAAATCAGGTATAGAAAGTAACTCCTGTCCCCACCGTTCCCATTCCAGCTACAATAAGGAAAGGTTTAATCCAAGCGACTCCAAACCTCACAAAAGCTCGGCAGGCCTTTTGGGATGCACGCTTAGGAAAGCCGCTCCTTATTCAAAGAAGAAATCTCTCCTCTCATGTGGCTAGGAAATGCCAACTCGATTTTAGACATTTCATGTCGCCCCTTAGAGAGGGCAGGGAGTATCTCCAGGGACCCCCCCGAGGGTGCCCAAAGAGCCCCCGGCGCCTTTTGTAGATGCCCGTCTCCTCCACAGCTGACCAAGCACCACTCGACTGCAGCAGAAGTTTAAAGGAGCTGCAAGTTGAAGGTATTAAAGCTCATCCTTGATCGACAGCTCTTTTTTAGAGGCCGGTATTAAAAATCAACCATCCCCTGTCACAGCCTGATTAAATTCTGCTCGCTTCGCAGCTATGAATAGGTGGATCAAAGAACCCCCAAATCAAGAGCACCGCAACGCAGGAAGAAGGGAGTTAAATTGCATGAGCTGTTCGCTTAGTAGGCAGCTTCACGGCCCAGGCTGCACACACATTAATTTATTTAGATATATTTTCCTTTATTTTTTTCTTCTTTCCTTGGGCCTTTCTCTCTTTGCCAGGCTCCATTTAATTTTGAGAGGGATACCTTCCTAGCGGCTTTGCTAGCCGCACCTGATAAGGTTCAGCGAACTTCTGGGGCTCTGCACGGCTCACAGGGCTCAGGCTGTTCTGCAGCGGAACAGACCCAGAGTCAGTCATTAACACCAGGATTTTACAACGATACAGCCACATCTCATGAACTGCAACCCTCTCCACTGGGTATAAAAATACTCTTGGTCTTAATAGCAGCAGCGTTGATCTTAATACAAAGAAGCTAGCAACAAAAATTTCCTGCTGTTTTTTGTTCAGTGGGGATTTGTTTGTTTTCTTCCCCTGGTGAATTTGGGAGCACTTTGCATCTAGTGAGTTTTAAGTTTATTGGTGGGTTAATGCACCCTGGGTTAGTTCACTCATAGACCACTAATGGTCTAGAAGAAGCTCCATGGGAGGTTGGGTGAGTGGTCAGGGACTGCTCTGTCACCACACCATGGAACGGTGAAAAGACAAGAGCCTGCTGACACTTTTGGGCGACTTTACATTCTTTTTTTTATGGATCCTTTGAGCAGGAAAAAAGCCCTGCCTTCCCAGCAAACTAGAAGTAGCCACCATGTTCCCCAAAGGACCCTTCCCTCGTGGGTGAGGACGCCACATGTCTAAGCACACATCTGCATGTGCAGCCACCAATGCAGGAGGCGTTCATACTCTACAGCTGTACTTATAGAGACATTTTCGATCCTAAAATGTACTTTTTTATCTCAGCTCTTTTGCTGTGGCATTTGGCAGGCTGTCCAGTTCCTCTGACTTAGTTTCCCTCTGTTCAGGGGACAGTAGTGCTCAGCTGTGCTCCAAAGAAGTATTGCCAAGCACCATCTGCAGGACATGCCAAACTGTCACATGTATAGCTGTACGTGTACCCAGGTACCAAGCTGCGTATTATCAAGCACAGATTTGAAGCAGAAAACAGATCAAAAGACATTCTAGACTATTTTATCTAATGAGTGTTTCGATGTCATTGCCACCTCGTGTCTAACAAAATAACAACTTGCAATGAAAATAAACCCAACTGCATTTCAGCAATCCCAAGGATTTCATGTGAATCCCCAGTGCCAAGACACTTACCCAGCAGGCAGCGACTGCTTTTTATTACATGTGACAAGAAGTTTCATCATAATTTACATCTTACCAGAAAATACACAATAGAAAAACAATGTGAATTGCAAAAACTGTTTCCCAACCCCAAATCAAATTAATGGTAACAAGCAACAAAGACAATGAAGCAGTTTTCTGCTCTTTGTATGCATCGCAAATCCCTTTTATGAAACACCCTTGCCTGATCCCACCAGGACATATTGTCATAAGGCGATGGTGAACACCAGAAGCTTGCTGTAACATTCCTAGTTTATCAAAAATTCTGTGGACTTAATTCAAAACTCACTGAAGCCAAACAGAGGCTTTTTATTGACTTCAGTGTGCTTGGATTGGCGCCTATACTCCGTAATGACAGAAATAACATTTGCCTCTTTAAGAATTCTTCTGATATTCAAATTTCATTCTGATATTCAAATTTTATTACTCTAAATCTTCAAATACTTTCTCAAACTTATCCTTAACAGTCACAGTTCAGAGCTGTCTGTACCCATTAAGTCTTGATTACTGTGTCTGTAAGGAAGCAGTCCTGAACCTTCAACTGTTCCAAAATCCTATATTTTCCCTCTGTTTGGACTGCAGCTGCTCAGGCAATCCTGTTGGCTCTCACTACCTGACAAGAATTCCCTGATAGAGACCAGAGGGAACAAGGCCACCTAAGTCAGGTTTCCAAGGCATGCCCTCCTGGAATCAAAATCTTAATTGTGGGAAGCAAAGAATAAGGAGGAAGAGATTTTTAATGCACCGCAGGATCAGGCTACAAGTGTCCTAGCAGGTCCCTGCACATGGTAAAATTTCTTCTATTCTGCAGCAAAGGCTCACTTTGCTGTTCTAAGTCCACATCTCTCTATCTTCAGGGACACCATTTTCCACCTCCCTCTTTTCTAGTTTTCTGCCAGAGCTCCTCCCTGCCCAGCACCGAGCTGACACCTTGAACTGACGACAGGCAGAGGTACACTTCAAAGAGAACGACATCTGTTTCTGTCCCCTTCAAGTACCGGTAAACGATGTTCTTGATGCCGACAGTCCCCCTTCGGCCTATCCTCTGCCCAACCTGATCCTCCAGTAATCCTATTGCAACCAACTAACAGATGGAAATACCAGCTTTGTAAAATAACACAGGCATCTGACTTATCCCTTGCAGCAGCCATGATCCACTTTGCCAGAGGCACTGCTTTCCTGAGCACCGTGCACATCTGGCCAGCTGTCCAGACAGGAGTCTGCCCGACTGCAAACAAAGAGCAGAGAGCACTGCACCCAAACTGGGAATGAGCCATGGTCAAAGACAGAAGTTTTCACATTCTCCTTCCAAAGGTGAATGATTCAGGCCCTATAAAAACTATCCATTTCACAGCACTGTAAATTAAAATTCAGCCTTCAGGCTTATTAATTTCACAGAAATCACTAAAGCATAGAGTCTAGTTCTGTCTGCGCCTTTCAGCATGACATCACGGTCTATAATTGCAGAATTACTCTCAGAAAGAACTTCAGTCAAGTATTTATGGAAAATACAAAGCTTCGGTGCCACATCCATCCTCTTAACAAGATTTAAGCGGGGCAGGTGTGTCAGACTGGTGATACAGTGAATTTGACAATCAATGAACTGTGTGATGATGTCCACAAAGCAATTCACCCAGCCTTAAGATCTTTACACCTGGCCCAGCTTCAAATCCACTGCAGACCTGAGCCAAAACACACTCCTGTTTATTGAACTTGCAGCCACCCCAAGGAGCCCAGCTTTAGGCTGACATGCCATCTCTAGATCATCCCTCAGTCCCGCTGGTGGAGGGAGAATGACATACTCTCTGAGGAAAAAGGACTTGGATTTTCATGGATTAGAGTCCTGAGATTCTTTGAATCCAAAGCAAAAAATCTAAATAAAAATCCACATTACCATGAACCTCCTGCAAGTACTGGTATTAATGGAACGTTACGATATCGCATCAAGAGCAAATACCCGCTGAGGACCAGCTGTGAAAAAGCAACTCTTACTTAAACTATCGTATTGCTTAGGCAGTCATTGAAAGAAAAAATGATATGAAACATACGAATTATAAAATGATCTATGCTTATCAGAAATAAGAGTGGAATGTTTTCTGTGGTGGTCTTACTGAAGTTAAAAAACAGAAACAGAAAGTTATTATTAGTGATTTAATACCCTGCTTCATGATGGGATGCTTACTTTGCTAGGAGAGATAATTAAACGTCCAAAGGCAATTTAAAAATGAAACAAACCAAACAAAACCACAAGAACAACAAAACAAACAAAAACCCCCATAACAACAAAAAAACCCAGAAATTTATTACAAGTTTAAAATATTAACACAAACAACATCCCAAAGGAACAGTACGCTATACTTTGCAGCAATCCCTGCCTCTAAAACAAAAAGCAGTAGCAACACACTTAGCAACGAAACTCCAGATAAACGTAAAACACGGTCAGAATGTCTCTCCCTGTCTACTGTGCCTGTTCCTACAGCTCTGCTTGTATTCAATGGACGAGGGCAAATCACTCCCTGTATCACTGCCAGACATACGACCACAGTTATCGCTAGAGCGCAAGCCTATCTCCATGTGTCTGAAACACATTAAAAACCATAACACTTTCCAGCGGAGAAGCACTTTCACCCTCGGATCTCAAACACAGGTCGGCATTACAGTTTTGTGATAGTTCCGATAGATCTCTGCCTCCAGGTGGAGATTTGATGTGCCCAAGGTCACAGAGAACAAGAGGAGCAGAACTAGACCAGGACCCTGGGATTTTTTTCTCCTGTTCTCTCTCAAGCAAAAAATACTACAGGGGAAAAAAAATATCCTATCAGTGGTCACAAGCTTCACTGTACACCACCAGTTGTCTTCTGGCATAGCCTTTCAATGTACTCATGTACTGTGAGAATCAATAACAATAACTCGTTTTCCCTAATACATCGGTTATTTTTTAAAGGTTACTTATTTTCCTTCAGACAATCCACTCTGTGCCTTCTATACCTTTTTAATAGAGTGTATTGTTCAAGGACAGGTAGAGCTTTCCCTTTTGGGCCTGGTGACTCTTTGTGCTGAGCTGTTGTTTCTTTGTGTGTGAACAAATCACCTGCCAGACGAGCAGAGTGGCTGTCCTAAAGAAGCAATCTGGATCTAAAATAAGAAATTATGACAAAGTTTTCTGGGGAATTTACAAATGGTCAGCAACAAAATTGTATGTGTCCCAGTTACTTACATATTGCATGCTTATATAACAAATAAGACATGATAGTCTGGTAGTGCTAATATAGACACAGACAGACTAAAGAATAACTAGTAGTTAATAGTCCACGTGTGGGTTGTTGCCCAACAACTTAAAGTTTTTCAGTTTCCTAAGGGTGAAAAAACCTGTAAAATCAGCCCAGGATTTAAGGCAATGTCACAGTATATTTCTTTTGATGGTCACTAAAACTTGTCAGGAAAGGGGCAAGAGAGTAGTTTAAAAATGCATTTGTTTTTACCAAGATATCCATCAATCTGCACAATTCACTTTTATGCCACACAAACACAATGACATAAAGCCCATTAATCTTTTCCAGCTTAATACCTACTGTCCTTTGAAGACACATGTTTGGAATATCTGAAGGCGACCTCCATTTTTCACAGTTACCAGTCATAGGGCAGCTGACACAGCCAAGATAATCCTGTATTCAGCGAAACTGGGGGAATGAATGGATTCTGATGAATGTAATTTGCTATCTCAGTGACAAATGGCAAATGTGAAGAGAGGGTACGCATGCAAATATAACTGCGTTAAATAAGGGCTTGTGAAGGATAGTACTCTGAAAATATCTGATCGGCAGTTTTACAACAACCACGCGTTTTTGAGGAGATAAATCGTCAGCTTACTTAAAGTTATCATTATACGCTCATTGTGGATCTCTGCTGAATAAGATGGTATTGTGGCGTACAATCAAGCAGGGGGTTGTAATCCCACAGGCCAACCTTCTGCACCACATTTTACCTCCCAATATAAATATTGCAGTATCTTTTTAGTACAATTTGGACTTAAATACCCCGAAGTTCCTAATGATTATGAGCATCCTAAGTCTGTTTGGGCATCCAGCCTATGGTAGACTAATTCTTAAAAGATGCCGTGTTCTGCTAACACCAAAAGCTCTTTGCTGGATACCCTGAGGCTGAGGTGTCACTTTGGAAAATCCTTGTATTTCTGATGTTTTTATCAGTTTTGCTGCAGTACCACGTAATATCTACCAATATAATTTCCAGCCCTTACCAGGGCCAGCAGGAGAATCAGCACCACTTGCTCACAATGCACCACTCAAGAAAAAAGAATGTGCTTGAAAATAGAAATGTAACGTCCTCCTTGCCTTCCAGGCAGGGGGTATTTGCAGTTGTGATAAACTAAGCAACAATTTTCTCACTGAGGTCGAGCAAAGGTTTTACCTCACTTTGGGGCTGGGGTGCTTCACAACTGTCGACTGCTATCACTTGGGCTTTTCATGTTATGTTCTAAATTACTGACACAGGAAAGAAATCTGGCTTGATCTTACAAAGTTGGTTTAAAATTCAACGTAAGTATTTCTATCAAAAGAGGCCAGATGACTCTCACATACAAAATTACACACGCACCTAGAACCTGGAAGGTTTCACCTCAGAAAGCCATGCAAAATACACAATTTGATGCAGAAATCCCTCAAACCTAATGCAATTGACAGCTCTGGGTATTTCCCTTCTTTGCTATCGCTTATTTAATCATCTCACCTTCATCCTACATCAAAGTTCATGTTAGTTACTCTTTATCCAAAAGCCATTGACTTCAAAGGTGTTTTGGATCAGCGCAGCCAAGCGTTTCCCACACTGGTGGGTGGATGACAGAAGCACTTTGAACACCAACATTACCTGACTACAGCTACATTCCCAAAAAATACAAGAAGTGTCATAAAAACTGCACCTTTAGGGATGAAGAGTGCTCAATTAATCTGTAGTAGCAGCACTACCACTGTGATCATCTGCAACGTATTGGAAGTTCGCCTCCCCAGCACCTCCGTATATTCTCTATTCAAGGGAAAACATAGGTATAGATAACAGTGGTGTAGAAAGTTAAAAAAAAATAAATCATAAATTGCTTTCCCAAGAATACAGGCCACATTGCATAACTTGAAACAGCTTTGAAACCACTGCTTGTACTAAAACCTGGACTGAATCTCATTTATGTAAATATTACCTTATCTCTCTCCTTGAAGAAAATGTTTTACGATTAAGTTATCTGTCATTTATAGATCAAATTAAACTCATTAATGCAAGCTATTAAAGACCATTTATAAAGGACAAGGCTGACTTTCTCAAATACTGTACGTCTCTCATTCTAATGCTAGAGATAAGCTTTTTTACCATCAGAAAAAGGCAGAAACAGGCAGAGAGGTATTCTGAAGCTATTCAGTTTCCAGCACTGCTAGAAAAAAACCACTTCCATTGTTAGGATGCTCACTCCAGTGTTATCTTCCAAAAAGGAGATCAACGCAGGATCATTCACTTACTGCATGTCAGATACATGCCAGGTAAAGTATATGGTGTTGGGGTTTTTTAAAAATCTATTTATCTCCTTCCTACACATTTTTTTCTTTATGTAGAAAGTCACTTCTTACAGTCAAAATTACAGCCTATCCATGCCTGAGATACCTAGGTAGATGCGACAAAATAATGTATGTTTTTGTTAAATAAGACAGACTGTAGAGTGGTGAGTTATTTTCACAAGATTTCACAATGGCTGATTCCCATCATCTTGAAAGAAAACAAGTCAGTAGTCTGTATGATCTCAGCGCAACGTCTGCAGTGTTTCTTGGGATTAGGAGGAACAGTAAGACAAGAAAACTGGACATAAAATACTTATTTTCTGAGAAGTCCAAGGCTTGAGCCACTGGCTGGGTCAGTTTGGGGAACAGCTGCACTTCAGCGCCTCTAGGACACTGGGACCAGTAAGGAAGATCTGTGCTTGAGAGCAGATGTGATTATAGATTTGGCATGTGGGCTTGGTCTGCGATTCAGCCAAAACAGCCCCACGTGAAAGGTCATTAAGCCAGCTTGGTACAATTGACAAATGGGTTCCATGGAGGATATTGCAACTTTAATATAGGTTATTTAAAAAAAAAGATAACCCGCTGGGATATAAATGTCAACTGTATGCCAACATTTTTCATAAGAATCAGGAAGGGAAAAAAAGAGATTAATCTCTAAAAGATCACTTTTAAATTAATTTTAATAGATGGTAATAGGCTGACAGCTCTCTGAAAATGGCCAGCAGATGTTCAGTGCTTTACCAAGTCCTGATGTCTGGCCTTAGGTATACCAGTCCCACAAAATCCATCTTCTGGCCAGTGCTGTTTCCACAGCTGGAACGCTAATGATGGCTTTTAGTGGTTTCTGACTTATACCAGTGTGTTTATTTCTGCAGTGGATCAGGGTGTACGAGCCACAGAGACGAGTAAGCACAGATTTACTTTTTATTAGAAAGGACTAGAAGATACCTTATTTATGGTACATTGCTATCTACAGATAGCCTTCGCTCTATCTGCTCATCATAAGATAAAACACATCTAAATTACTAAGATGTTGCCCAAACACTATTGAGAACATTAGCACAATTTATAGGAGCTGCTTAAATGCACTGATGAATATAAAGTCTCCAAAATAATTTATTGTCAAAATGTCAATGCTAAATGTGCAAAAATGTAACATACTTTATGCCACTAATTAACTAATGTTTGCACAGCCCTTTGAAAATGTAAAGGCACTTTGAACACTGAGAGCTAAGCAGTATTATTTTTACTCATGTGGACTCACTGTATGAATCATACACAATAATCACCTCTTCTGGAAAGTATTTTTGGTCCACAGCCAAAACCTAACCTAAGATTTGGCACTGGTGTTTCATAAAACATCTGTAAATGGTCCTGTTCGGGTTTCAGCTGGACATTTTCTGCAACACTTTCATTACTGAGTTCTTCACAATATATAATATCAGGTATAAGGTGCCTTCACTGCCTTTTAATTAACATTGCCTAGTGAGGCAGCAAACATTTTATTGTATTCTCCTCATTTTCTCAAAACATTTGAGAATGTGACTTAACTCCCTCCCTTTGATCTGTACAAGATGCAACAGGCTTAAGGATATAACACAGAACTGGGATTCCCTTTCACCTTTCTGAAAGCTGTTGCTCTCAAATTATTTTGTGATCTCCTGGTGAAAAGCATTATGTAAGAAATAGATGGTATCATCATTATCTATCCCCATGCTGTGATTTTCTCCCCTCTGATCACCCTCTGTCTGGGCTTTTTTTCTCCCCTCTTATCCTTTGTGACTGAAGAGATGCCATGACCATGACTATTCTTCCCAAGTTGAGAGCGCAGAGAACCTTCACAAGGCCACATTTTATACCTGTAAGCACATCTGTAGCTTCATCCTTGAAAAAAAAAAATAAGCTTGGCAATCCCATCCTTGCACAAAATTGCTTCTTTGTAATCACATTCATGGAGGAAATCTAAGTCTCAAATAACCAAAAAACAACACAACTTCACTATTCTCTTGTTTGGATTGCTAATAAGAACAACGATGACTTACAGCTGGCTTGAGTACCACCTGCAGTCAGGTCAGCCCCACGTTTCCAAAGGTTTTGGCTTCCTAGCTGACCCGGTGGTGATATGCTCCCATCATTGTTATAACTCTCCAATCAGGAGATATTTTATGCATGCCTTGTACTTGTTTAAACACATGTCTATCCATGTTATATATTAGTCTGTGTGGGATTAACCTAGCCAAGAATTTCTCTTCTACAAATCTGTCCGGATGTTCAGATTTAGAGAGTTTTAAAGAACTTTGTCTGTAATACACCACACCCAACTCCTATTAACCACTACCATACTAGACCCTTTATAGCTAATAAGTATATTTATTCAGCATCATTTTTCATTCTTGAACTAATGGAGAAAGAAAAACAAGGAGCAAGAAATATCTAATATGGTTAACACTGATCTACAAAGCTTGGACCTATTTTCTCCACTGGCAATAGAGAAACTAATTTAGTGACTTTTAATAAGAAAGAACAGAAAGAAAGGATATTTAAACCAAATGACTTTGAAAAGATGAAACATTTTATATTTGCAAACCACTCTGGGGCATCTTATCCATAAGGTAAACATGGTGAGATCGTATAGTGGTTCCCAGCATCGTGTGGCCTTGCAGGACCAGCATTTGCTTGGGTGCAGCTGCTGAGCCAAAGGGCGGACCGAGGCTGTCAAGAGGGAGATGAACCGCTTGGAAATATTGCTCAGCAACTGCTCTTATCCTGCCTGGCTCCATGGTGAGCTCTCAGTAGCTCCCACTCACCGAGCAACACCTTTACCTCGTTCGAGCCAGACAGAAAAAAGAAAAACACAGGGAGGGCAGAGGAGAGTTGGCTGCTGTGAATGGAGTGGGGCTGCTTTTCGTCTGGCACCTTGCTCTCCAGGTTCAGTAATTATTGCTGTTAAAAATCTGTACAGTTCAGGATTCCAGATTACTCAATGAGCTACAGACTTATATAATATTCTCGACAGCCCTTTAATTGGCTGTAGGTGAAGGAGAAACAAACAAAAAAGAATAATAGCACATCTCCTGCAAACACTGTAAATAAACTATTTCACCTAAAACAATCAACTCCAATAACAGACATGAGTCTACCAGGTGCCTCTTTTCAAGACCTCCTGCCAATTCCAGTTCTCTGACACCTCAAGCACCAAGAGGACAGGGAGTCCCTGAACCCATGGCTGGGGTAATTAGTGGCACTTGTCCCCCTTACACAGCCAGGACCTGATTAACACCTACACAGACGAGCGGCTGCATTCAGAGTCCTCACTACAGACGCAGCCTGTGAGTACTCACGGAGCATCTGCAAAGCTGATCTCAGAGCTGACTCCGGCTGATTTAGCTCCTGGCTCTGACGTGCGACAGTCTCGTGTTAAAACTCACACAGCATGTCCCTGTATTTGCATTATTTATGATTATCGCAACTAAATCATTACTTGCTGTGGATCACATAACACCCACCCAAAGCTCCACTTTCTTGTACATGGTAACTCACCAAAAGATTTCGCTCTGTAAGTACGATGTGCTCAACAACAACTTGAACACGTCTAAATCTCTGAAAAGCCAAATCAATTTTCTCACGTATTTTCTGTTGTAAAAATAAAAGCTCCAGGGCCATGATTTTTATGCCAAGTTTCAAAGCAGAATGACTGTATACAGTTAAATTACAACCCTCTAAAATGTGGATTTATAATACATATAATGGAAGTCCTATGACTATAACATTTCAAATGTGCCATTCCAACAAATGCCAGTTTTCAAGGGATGTTATATGATGTTTGAATTGACTCTTGATCCACGGCAAGATGATACTTTCTTGGGGGAGGAAGACTTTCATTATTTTCTGATTATCGTACAGAATTAAGATGGCACCTTCCTCTTAGAAGGCAACTCTGCCTACTAATAAGAGATCCCTATGGAGTGATAGATGATTGAGCTTCTGTGGAACTAAGGCAGCGCTTGGTCAGCACGTGCCTCATTCTGTCTGCAGAACTGAAAACATACTGTTGCTGTAAACACCACATTTGCAGCCTTAACCATCCAAAAAAGTCACAACAGCTTAAAAAAGATCATGGCATTTCACAAACTACTGATTGTGGGTATCTCTTCTGCCTTGTAATTTCTGAGGTTTTAGGAACTCAGGTAATGTTTTCACCTGTGTTTTCCAACTATAAAAACTGAAACATATTAAAAGCACATACATGCAATAGTTTAAAAACCAAAACGAACCAACAAAAAACAAACCGCATCTTGGATGCCTCCAAAGCTCAGGCTTTGAGGAAAAATTTCAAATATCACAGGAGCTGGCAACAATATAGACCATACTATCCATTCTTCAGGAGCACAGGAACATGAAATAACCACGACCCAGCTGAAACTCCCCGATATGATTTGCAAGGTTGCTCTGGCTCTGACCTGTTCATACTGAACTCGGTCAGGCTCCTTTGATTATGAGGGGACTTGGGTCACGCTTTCCGTGACCACTCTTGCACACTTCTGCCTCCATGGAAAAAAACAACGCTCCATATCCCTCCTGCTGTTATCTGTATATAAGCATCTCTGCATGGTTATTTCTCTTTACTGCGCTGAAAAGAGAGGCGGCGTTTTTTTGTAAAGCAGGTCATTCTCTCCTGAAACATCCAAGAAGGGGCTCTGAGGGTTTGAAGTGGCAGCAGAAGGAGCAGCTCTGGGAATGAGCTTTTTTTCTGCTGTGCTTTTTCTTAGCGTGTGCCCCAGGACATACTGCAACTTGGATCTGTATTTCTAGGCTTTGTTGCCCTGCAGAGCTTTTCCACTGGAGCCTGTAACGTGGCATCAGGGAATAACACCAATGATACAGGGGACCTGCTGCAGTGATGCTGCCAGGCACAGAGCTGCAGCTCACTCTCAAAAAGCTACCACTATCCTTTCCTTCTCTAAGAAGAAAGTGGCAAGAAAACTCCAAAATAATCTTGAGAGGATCCTGCCTTTTGCCATGGAAGCCTTCAGTGGGACTTTTCGTATGAGGTTTCAACCTGACCTGAGAAGTTCACCTGGAAAGTTAACAACTTCAAAAATATTGCCTGTTGCAAGCTCCTGGGAGAGCATGTTGTTTGATTTGAGAGGCCATGATTCGAGGTGGTGAGCGGAGAAGTGCTGCAGACAGGATTCCTTCAGCTGGGATCAGCACAACTCAAAACGAAAACCTTCGCTTTGCAGTAAACAATACAACCATGGACAGGTTTTAAAGCCTGCTACTAAACATGTTCTGGCAACAGAAAGTAGCTATCAAAAATATTTTCAATCAGAGGAACTGAAACGTGCTCTCTGTTGAAATGAGACAAGTACACAAATCGCTGGGTTTAGGAGTTTTTACTTTTTCCTTACCCCGTTGTAACACTCAGAACGGTCTACTGCCCTGTTATTCATGTTGTGTTTATTTAAAAGGTTCAATCTGCCTTAATCCAAAGCAATTTTGATTGCAAACTTTTTTTTTATCATTCTTCTATGTGCTATTCTTTCCCCTGTGAAGCCAGGCGACCGCAGCTCATCAAAAGGAAGCAAGGCGGCCTGAATTTTATCTTACTGTTATTGTGATATAGCTGCAGTGGGCAATCTGATCTCATCAAGAAACAATTGCAGTAAAGATATCTAAGTGGATGTCACAGCTCTGCTGAAAGATAATAAAGTGAAATGAACCAAAAAAACCAATCTTTCCAATACAAATCACATAGTTAAGTTGTAGTGATTTGCAAGCAGAATATGAGGGAGGGAGGAGGGCGATGTAGTCAGAAATGCCCAAGTAACACTTTTAAATGATTCTTAACACATTTGGTGAGTGCAAAATTAAGGGATTTACAACCTTAAAACCTGGAGCTGTTGTGAAGTACTACCCTATATGAGACAATCAGTAACAAGGGAAAGGGTGAATTACACCACCTTCCACTGCAGTTTGAACTACTGTCTCCTAAGATAAACACTATTGATTGCTTTTAAGCCTCCTCTCTATTAGAAAGAGACTTCTAATTTTGAGAAATCAATAATAAAAGATGGCAGAAAAACCCAGATTCTCTTCACATAAGTCTGCAAACAGGAAAGGGCAGAACCTCCCATTAAACTGCAAGAGCATCCCTGATTTGCAGGGCGGAGGATTTGCCCCCTTGGGCCTCGTTCTTCTTCAGCGCTGAATCTGCATCAGCCTTTTACAAACTATTGTTTTAATTTCCTGATAGAATAAAAACGTCTTGTCACACGTGTTTTAACTTTTTTTTTTTCTTAATGTCAACCCTGCCTTCAGTGCCTGAAGATTAACTCCTTAAGTAGTTTAACAAATATATTTTCTTTTCCAAAGCAAAGACTTCTGGTACAGACCAAAATAGCTTTCAAGCTGTGGGGTCCCTTCTACTTCTTTTGTCTATTTAATGGCGTGGTGGTATTGAATTACCAATGCTGATGTGTTGGGAGGCTGTTTGGGTCTCTGCTCTCTGGTGGGGCTTCTTTGGGGAGGGCTGTTTCTAAAGCCGAATAGACAATGCCAAATCTCTTAACAACAGATATACGCAGAACACTTCATAAACTACATTTGGGCAGACGCTGTGCATTATATACCACGCAAGATGCCCGACGCGCCTTCCAGGAAAAACACCAACACCGATTGAACGCGGGCCAAGGATTTTCTCATTAGCATGAAGAGAGGCCAGGCAGGCACACGGCGTTTCCCCTTCTGTTTTCCATTTACAGAGGCGACCACTCCCAGGCATATTATACCTAATGCACAGCTGGAGCTCCTACAAAGAAATAGTTGTGGTTTCTGCCTGACTTTCGCTGCTAAACTCCTGTCTGCTTGGAATTCTCATGATTTCCTCTGAAACTGGTGAGGTTTGCCATATGACACTGCTTTCCTTACAGTCTAGCAGGGAATGGTCATCCCAGGCTGGTATTAAAACAGCAATTTCACTGGTGACTCTCTTGTTAGAGCAATTACCTGTGGCCATTATCTAAACGCATCACTTAGTCTTTGACGGCAAATTGTTTAAATAAATAAAAAGGAACAAAAATAGCTAGCAAATAGCAGGAGATAATTGTGTGGTTAACCCTATAAATGACAGTCTTAAGAGAACAGCGGAGGAATTTTTAATAAAGTAATCACAAACAGATTAATAGCTTGGAAAGCAACCGAGGATTTTCTCTCCCACAGCAATGGGATTTTCAGCAGACCCAAAACAGTTCTCATCTAAGTAGAAATGTGCTTATCTATATCCATCTCCCCTGATCGCCTGACTTCTCACCATAAAGGGAAATCAATACGAGGACTTGTTATTCAGAAGATTCTCAAGAGTCAGGCACTGTGATTGCACCTCTAATCCTGCAGGAATCTATTTCCAACAACGACATCCTATCGAATGCAACAGGCACATTGTTTACAGCTGCTTTGCAAAGCCTATAATATAGAGCAGCAAATACAACCAGATACGGGGTATCCGAGCTGATCTCCTGCCTCTGGGTCTGACTCTCAGTACCAAGAGCAGTTGCACTAAAATAATCCTTTCGATTGCACGGGTTTCTAGGATTGAGACCTCCATTATAAGAGAAAATAGCTTGATTCTCTGCACAGCGCCTATGAATGGATTTCTCTTGCACTCATTTGGCTGACCAATTAGAAAAACAAGGGCAGTGTAAGGGTTAAACTTCGATCCCCCTGTTCCCTTGGCATGCTAAGGAGCTGCTGCTAATAACACTGGTGGCAGTTTCCTGAGCTGTAACTCACAGCAGTGATTAGAACGACTTCTGATCTGATGAAAATTCCTCCCTCACTGCAGAAAAACACCCTATCGGTTGAAAGTTTTGAATGTGCTAACAGCTAATTTATTAAATTAACTCCTGCAGTGTCCATGTTTACAGGGCTCAGGCCTATTTGATGCATGTAAGGGGAGCGGAATCAAGCTGTATTTTTGGAAAGGCAGCACCGTGTGGCACAAGAAGGGCTGGACCAATGAAAAGAACAGCTATGGTGTTGTGCTGAGACTCTGTTCAGCCTTGACTCAAAAAAGGACAATTGTGGACTGGAAAAGATGAACAAATAAGTTGTATTCTACAAACGTTGGAATAAAGTGAAATGATTTCAGGCCAGATTACGAGTACTGAGAAATATAAGCCTTTCCTAGATGCTCAGATATGGTAACAAAGGAAAACCTACATGAGGGCAGACAGACCTTTTAACTGATTTCTTGTTGTGTCTTCTCTTTCTAGGAAGGTTTATACTTCTCTTTATAAATCCCAAGGTAAAATTTCTCAGCCCAAAACCTCGTCTCTGCCCCCAATCCAGGGGCATGAAAGGGACAGAATGGAAGAGAGGCAGCATTTTCCACAGACTTTTGCTTTTAACTAGGAAAATAAGATACCTGCCACAAATTTGAAATGGACAAATCCCCCTATCTCCTGTGCAAAAAAAAAAAAAAAAAAGCAAGCTGTAACAGACATATTCAGCCATCTCCAGTAACAATCACATTCCAGATGTCTCTCTCTGACAAGCTGTTACACTGCCAAAGCCTGAAAATGGAAGAAGTCCAAGAAAGAATTAGGTGTCCTCTACATCTCACAACATTACCTCATTACCTGCAAGTAAATATTAGGCATAGCCTGAGTTTAGAAAATAAGGCTAAGTGCAAGGAGCACCTGGTTAACAAGCTAATGGGCTAAATAATTCTGCATAATTTTCAGACATTAACACTTAAGTGTTAGATTTCCTTCTCCCAGCTGTGTTGCTTTGGTGAGAAGTGTTCATAAAATAATCTTAACAACTTTGCAGTATTCATTTAAATTAAATATATACACTTCAGTTTTCAGTAAAACACTATTGTTAGAAGCCAACCACTTGATGTGTTGTCAAGTGACACTCTAACGAGTGTGATTTTTAATGGACTTGAAGTAGCTGAGGGGAAAGCAGTAAAACCATGGATTGAACATCACACTGAAGGTACATCTATCTGTTGGACGTACAGCATTGTCCCTGAGCCTCTGATGTATGCTTATGAAAATGAATGTTTCTATATTGAGTATGCATAAATATGTTTACATTACTTTGCCTTACTTCATTCAGCCTACTTTTGAAGTATCAACTTAAAATACAGTCACAATATTTTTTGCTATGTGAATACATTTATGTATTGAGTAGCACTCATTATCAGAAGCAATGTTCTGCTCCTTGCTGTGCAAAGTCCACACGACCCACATATGTCCAGATTAACAACCTCTTTACCTTGGTGGGGCCCCAAAACTAATGGCACGTGGTGCTTCCAGCACAGGACAGTCATACCTATGACGTGCTGGCCTGTGCACAACTTCTCATTCAACTTTACCGTTTACCTATCCCTTACTATTTATAGCCCCTCAAGACTCCTTGGAAGAAAAAACATGTTCCTAAATCCTTTAGTGTTTACTGTGTAACTTCCAACAAAGCTGCTGGCTATTCCTCACCGTTGCCCTGGGCAGCGGCTCCATCCACTCAACTCTTGGTAACTCCCTGCTTGCCCGAGCTGCTATTGTGCCGCTGCCTCGTGGTTCTCCCCACCTTTCAAAGCAGTCATGTCATAATCTCTTGGCCAATTTTATCAACTGAATTACTGTTAATATCCCATTTTACCTCAAAAAGCACAACGGTCATCTTCCATCTGCACTTCTCCTAAGAATGGGATATTTCTGTGCCTCTGCCCCCGTTTGTTTCTGCATGAGGCTGGCTACTTCTGCCTCACTTGCCCTATAAACAGATTTATATCCAAGTTCTCCACCAAGGATTCATTAATCTCCTGAAGGTGGTCAACAGCCTTTTTAGTGCTTTTTCTCCCTGTGCCAGAAAGGCACCGAAACAACCTCTTCTGCTGCTGTTCTTCTCAGAGAGGCACAGTGGGAGAGTTTTAAGATGACCTAAACGTCCTGCTTTTGATGTCCTGCTTGGTAACTTCATTAGTGCCTGGCATGATCGACCACAGGCAGATGTGGCTCCACGTTGCCACCAGGAAAGCCAAGTGGTGATGCCACACAGTGGGGACACTGAAAAGAAATACCAGGTACAAGAAAAAACTAATCTGGGGAACATACAGAGAGCCCAGAGAAGAGTATTAAACCTCGAGGTGTAATCGGTAGGAGACCGGATTGTTCTTTACACAAATGCTGGGGCTGTGAAGTAACCTGAGGGGTTATGTTGATGCCAGTGGCTGCTCAACCTATGGATCAGAGTGCTTTAGCAGCTATGGATGCATATATATCTCTCACCTTGTCCACACCTTGCTCACTGCAATATTGGCTAGTAGCACTACAAGGCTCATCATCTCCTTTAGTCATCACATGTTCTGTTAAAAAGCATCCTACATCAGCTTTTCAAGGTTCCTTAGATTGCTCAAAATATTTTGCTTATAAACAAGTCTATGATATTTGACATGAAGTCATCCATAATTATAAAGTGCTGAAAACACTTTAAAAATAACCCAACGTATTTTTGTGTGTGTATATACTCTTGCAATGGTGATAATATGCATGTACTAGGCTGAGAGGCCAAAAATATTTCAGTATTAATTTGCAAAGGGCCAGAAAACTTCCCTTCTGAAGGTTAGGTATTAAACTAAGACAAATTCCTTATCTATGGATGACAGTCCTGTAAAAGTCACCACAAGGCCAGAGGAAGAGAGAAACAAACATTTTTTATACATTGGCCTTCTAGAAGGTAACAAGGGGAAAAGTCTTGATGCCAGAAAGGACAATTTCATTGCAGAGGCAACCGTCCCATTGAAACCTACACATCCAAGCGTGCAATTCAGTCTGAGGTCACACTGAAGAGAGGCAGGAGTGTCAGCAGATGTCAAAAAGACTCAGAAGCTGTGATTCATGGAGGGGATATGAAAGTGCCTGAGCCCTAAAAGCCCAGAGCAGGGGTGTGGGGGCCCAAAGGCGGCTACGGTGTTTCTGAGCCGGCAATCTGGCCGTGGGAGGGATCAGCACCTTCAGGGACTACGGGAAATCAGGGAGGTTTTCAAAGAGCACCAGAGAAACTCTGCTGTCTCCTCCTACTGCATCATCTCTGAGGACTATCATAATTTTACCTGATAATGCACGCATCAATCTGAGATATTCAGAAGAGCCTGAATTATTTCAAAGCACCTATCTGATGTGCTTTCAGAAGCTCTGGTAGTAACAAGCTTCTTCCTTTGATGCTTTTGACTATTATTTTGAAGCTGCTGGAGATTTTGATGGCAGTCATGAACCAGATTCCACAACAGATTTTAGTCCATAAAACCAAATTAGGCAGAGAAAAATTCTCTCCACTTATTTATACCGCATTTCCCTGTTTGTCCCATGAACTCCAGGAAATCCCAGTCATCATATGGATCATGAAGGCTAAGCCAGTCACCGTGTGAGGACGTAGTCATTGGTCGACTGAAAAAATGAAAGCTCCAGCAGAGATCAGCTATTTCTAAAAGCATATTTAAGTTCAAAAGTCAAAGCACTGAGTTTTGACAGCAGCAGAAGAATGATACTGCTGCAGGATTTGCAAAAAGAAATAGCAGAACCAATATCCAGGGTTGCATCTCTGAAGAGACACATCAAATCTGTTTGCTGGCTAAGTCCAGAAAATTCTGTCATCATTTGGTACCACGGAAATATCTGTTGGAAAACAAAAAAGCCTTCTCCTAACAGTTAAAGAACATTTAAAGATTCGTTACTTATGCTCTCTCTAATCATCTGCTCTGAGCCTGTGGCTGGGGACTAATTAGAGTAACTACTGAAAAAACAAAACATATATTATGCTGTGTATTTTACTGAAAATATACTATAATGAATTTCAGTGGGAGAAGAAAAACACAGTATTTAAATCTCCTGGCAGAAATGTGTACTTACGAAAATCAGCCCCTAGGATGAGGCGATGAGAAGGAAGCATTGTTACCTATATGCTAACAAGATTTCTGACATATGTACCCCTGTAGGTCAAATAATAGACAAAGAAAAAAACCCCATCCTTGGGACTAAACTTGCCCTTTAACATTCAATGAATTGTAGACTAATTCCAACCTGACAAGTACAAGCTGGACTGGACAATTTTTCTCAGAGAACAAACGGTAATTATGAAACTTAACACTGCTTTAAAGGACCCACGTGCAGATGAGACATGGATTTCTAACATTTTCTTTCTTTTTTGTAATTCCTTTTTCTTTTCTGTTCAATAAAAGCAGGTCGTATTGCTCCCCATTCGTTTTTAGGCAGCTATAGCTTTATTTTAGATGTGATCGAAGGAACAAAACTCCTAATTCATAACATATTGACGTTACCCGCACTGCCCCTGTTTTCCCATTTTGTGGAACAGCTTCCCTGCATAACCATCATTTCTTTGCTTCTCTTTAGGTACAAAACCAGCCCCATCCTGTAACACGCTCTGGCCATGCAAATTGTGGAGAAGCTTCTCCCTCAGCCTCTGTGCTGAGCTGCATGGAAAGGAAGGAGAATCTGCTCCAGCATCAGCCGGACGCGAATGTGGAAAGACCAACAATTCCGAAGCAAGAAATTACAATCAGAAAAAGTCCTTCCTTCTATCTTACACATTAGGGAAAAGGAAAAAAAGAAAACTGGACGATAAAGAAGGAATCATATCAGCTTTCTTGAGCAGAAGGGCAAAAAGCAGCTTCTGCTACCAACTTCATTATTTTTGCAGTCTTATAACTTATGGCTCAAACAAACTGCTCTCAGTTCTAACATTTGTTTCTGGTTTCAGACTAGTAGAAATCTAATTTCCTTCTCCCCAAGAGCAAATGTCAGCACAAGAAGGATCTGAAATTTGTTCCTTGACACCTGCAGCAAAGACCTAAATTGAGAGTAATATTTCAAAGAGGTACTTTGGAGGTGCATGCTTAAATTTGGTTAACAGACAAGCAGGCTTGTGTATGTTCGTCCTGCACGGCGCCTCTAAAGCGTATCCCACATCACTCCAGACCGATGTAAGGCAAAGGAAAGGGAACTACTAGAACCGCTCTGGTTGGAACCACACAGGCCAAATTCAGCGTTTTAAGGAAAATTCTTAAGTCTGGCTTCAGAAATGAGTATTACAATTTTACACCAGTAAATATATGGGCCAAAAGAGCCTGCCTAGCTTTTACATCACTGGCTGGGTTAACAGTTAAACCAGTCTACAAATTAAATATCTGATATTTGTGATTCAGGATAATTCCAGATCAAAATCCTGACAGCTATACACAGTCACATCCTCTCTCCTCCCACCCTTGCTTCAGGTGTCGTGATTTCTACACCACTGTGGGCAATGCAACCAGCACTGGCTGTGAGCTACTAACTGCAACCCAGGGATTTCTGGAGTTCATGACACTCAGCATCCTGTGAAGAGGTGTGCGGAAATTAAGTATTTAAACGTAGCAAATTAGCACCTTTCTGTAATGATATTCATTGATATTTATTCTAGCTACTTTGTAAAATGCACTATTCCAACACAATGCAAAATGTGAGCTACCTCTAGTCTGGTATCTCACTCCAGGCTGAGTAAGCAGGATAACTCCTGTCCAGCTCTTACTCCATGAAGCAGAAGCTCACAAATTCACTGCATTTTACTGCTTTACTGGTATGGCTTGTATAATCCATTTGGTACAATTGCTTGGCACAATTTCAAAATTTGCAGCGTCGATTTCTCATTTTGGAATGGGTCCCTGAGCTGGAAACTGATAACGCTTTAAACTACTCTGGCAACTTCTGTTTGAAGATGTCAAAGTGCATTTTCAGTCGTCACGCCAGCCTGAATAGACAGGTATCTTATTTAGAGATAAACAAACATACACTTGGGACAACTGAGGCACAAAAACGTGAGAAGAGAGCCAGGTAAGATTAAAAATCAAATCGCCTGCCTTTTTGTCCTCTGCTACAAACACAGGAGTACAAGAACATACATGGTATTTCAACTTAATAGAGCAGAATTGATGTAAATTCACATTGCTTCCACAATACAAAAGAACAAAGCAAAACTAAAAGGATGCGACAGATCTTAAATGGATCCAAATTGGCATAGCTCCATTAAAGTCATAGGGACCAAGGTTGTAATCCATTCATCTTCCATACAGAAATAGCAATATTTGGATAGGCTAACAGTTATTAGAAATTCTACTGGCATGGAGCTGCTTTAATCTTAAAATCAAGTGATGTCTCAAAGGCACTAACTGGAAGATTGCCATTACTTTCAGCACCCTCTTCTAAAGCTGCTACAGAACCAATAATTAATGCAAAGGGCAGATTATGCACATGCAGTAGTACAAACATATTAAAAGTTCTGATTTAAGCAAGAAAAAAAGATCGCCTGTAGCCTGCCACCCACAGGGACCATTCTACTATTTTTAAGTCAATTAGTTCAACTTCTCTCAAAAGTCAGCCCTCTCTATCCTCGTTAGTGGTGACAAACACCGTTTACTGCACTTATTATTCCTTTAGCAGCTCATTAGAATTGGAATACATTAGTGCCAAAGGATCTAAAGGTCATTTATCATTAATTTCTTTAAATACAAAAGACGAAAGCCATCTAAAATCTCCAAAGGATTGAGACTACTGTAAATAGGATAACTTAGAAAACTGAAACAAAAACCCAGCAACACCTGTATTTGCTGATCATTAGCTCAGAATTGAAAGCCCATATTATTACATTTTCTTAACTTTCAAATGTGGAAACATGTTTATAAAACAACAGGATGATTCTCAGACATTGCATTGATGAGGAGCATTGATGTGTACCAAGAGGAGAAGGAGTATGACTGACCAATGCTATGAAATGCAGTATAATCTTATAAGTACCATATTCACCATTAAATATGGTTGCTCTCCAGGACAACGACTGCACAGATCTAGTAAATGTCCACAGAAACCATATATTTCATTATTACTCACTTGTATTGGGTTTTTCCACAAGTGCTGCATTATGATAAAAATCATCAGATGCATTTTAGGCAAAACAGTTAAGCTTTTTGCATGAAAAATTAATCATTATGTATAATTACAACATAATAATAGGAATTACCAGATAAATAGTCTCATCAATTCCTATAAGGAAAGTGCCTCTAGATGCCTTTAGCTGAAACTAATTGAGTTGAACAGGAAAATAGTCTGAACAGCTGAAGAATTTATCAGAGAATGACAAGCTTTTTATATGTTTTTGAAGCATCTTATGATTTCTATCCCATAGGCATAATGTTTTGTGCTTCATTTTCTAACAAAACCTCTGCAGAATTATCACCATTACCTTTTAAATCTTACAGTGATTTTTCATAGGGGAAACACTTTTTACATTTGGGAAAATATTTCATACATAAAAAGGACTTAAATATGTATTCAAAAACAGGACAACCAAAACAAATAGAAGTTCTTAGAGCCACAGCGAAACAAAAATCCTACCCAAGATGGATCAAGGAAGAGCATTTATAGCCTACACCTGAAAAGAGAGACCCTTAAACCTATACAGCTTTGCAGGAGCAGAGGGTAGCATAGGGAATGAAGCACAGAGATGTCCCCTGAGATTTGGAACTGGGACAGGCTCCCCAGGGAGGTGTCACAGCTCCAAACCTGACAGTGTTCGAGACTGGACAACACCCTCAGACACATGGTGTGAACTGCAGGGTTGTTCTATGCAGGGACAGGAGTTGGACTTGATAGTCCTTGTGGGTCCCTTCCAACTCAGGACATCCTATGATTCTATGAATTTGGGGACCTCAGAGGGCACCGCTGTGTTTTGCTGAAAGCATCCTCTGTGGGCAGGAGGAGCCAGGCAGGCAAGAGTTCCTACTACTACCGAGTTCCCTTCATCCATAAAACACGATGTTTTTTGCCCAGGCTGGGGTTTTACATATGAAAATTTAGGCTAGAAGCAAAGAAAGGGATTAGTGCAAGTGAACAACGTACAGCTCCTCACCCAAGCACAGCAACCTATCACTCCCAGCACTAACCATTTCTAAGTGAAACACTTTAACTTACAGCACAATACTTTAACCCCATAACTTTATTTCATGCAGACTTTTAAAGCAACATCATAAGCCATTTAAGATGGTGCATTACAAAAACAAACACAATTTTTTCTACATGGACAAATTAGAGCCCTTAACAGTAGTTTCTAATTCCACCCAAACCTATGCAGGTCAAAAAGACAGTTTTATAAAAGCATTAATGCTTTAACACTCTGAATTAATGTGGAGAAGCCTCAATTAGTCAGCTTCTTTCCTTAGGGAGAATCTATCCTGTGTTTATTTTAATTAAATACCAAACAATATCACTAAAACATATCCCCAGCACCGTGCAGGAAACAAGGTAGTTAATCCGATTTTTTTCTTTTTTGAGGATATAAAGACAAATGCATTCAGAGAAAGGCATAACTGCTTTTAAAATGCAGAACCGATTTTCCCTACCTAACGTAATAAATTGCAAAACAGAGAGGTATCTAATGCATATTTATGAAAGGCAGCACTTAGCTGCTCTGTAATATTCAGAATAAAACCATGCAGAAGGTCTGCGCAGCTTATTCTGAAGGTGCAAAGGTGCAGACACCGCGGGTCAGGTGTCGGACACGAACCACCAAACCTCTTTGCTTGCTACGGAGTAATGATGCACCCAGCTTCTCTGTGCTCCATGTCACACACAGGCAAGACCAGTGGCAAATACAGGTACATGATGTTCTACTGTTCTTATCTCAAATATTCCCTTTAACTTCATACAAAAAAGGAGTTGTTCTCAAAAACAGTTTGACAAGTCCGCTTTTCAGGACAAGTAGCCTGAGCGTTCAGCATTATTCGTGTTCAATAAGCTTTTTCATCATGTCGTTACTAAATAAAACATCAGCTGAACCCTTCTAAAGTTCTACAGATATATGAGGCACTTGTTAGCTATATTTATATGGGACATTTCTGCCTTGCTGCTATAAACTATTCTTACTGCATCAGATTCTGATTCAGCATTTCCTTGCACGTGTAAAATTCATGCAGAAAGGGAAAAATCTGGTTTGTCCATTTCCTAGGGCAACACTAAGGAAAGTCATGCTTAATTAACTTGGGCGCAAACACATTAATATAGTAAGAGTATGCATCCAGACCTAATAAATAGCTGTACGTGATATCAGCCCATGTAAGGAAACAAATATCTTTTCAAAGGGAGTGTAATTAAGTAATAAGGGGGCCCCTGTAGTTAAGCTGAAATTACTGTAAGTGTTGTGAAGACATTTATCACTTTTCCCCATGCTCAGCCTGCCCAGCCATGGTTGGATGCTGCAAGTGCTCAGGGAGATGAAGACAACGCCTCCGTGACAGAGATATTTGCAGCCTCAGCTCTTGCTGGAGGAGAGTGATGTATAGGAGGAGAGGGCTGTATAGGGCTTAATCTACAGAGCTGGTGGCTGGGGACAGGCTGCAGGTCCCATCAGCCTGTGCCTTTTGTGCAAACGCATCCAGGAAGGATTTCCCCTTCCCCAAAAGTACCAGCTGCAGGAGGATGGAGACGAGGGTGCCTCGAAATGCTTGCCACCTATTACAAAGGAGTAAAGAAGACCAAAAGGCAAACAACATTAGATCAAAAGAGAGATGAAAAAGAAAACACAGCTGTTGAAAGAACAAAAAAGAACAACTAAGATGGTAAGGAGAAATATTTCTTATTCATATTTGCTGAAGACCACAGAAGAAGCCATCTTTCAATAGGGAAAGCTATCCTGGGTTATAATCCCTCTCTTCCAAATACATGAGAGCCCAAAGGGCTTCACACTGTGTTTTCTGATCTGGCCAACCAGCCCCAGGGCTCTCGGCTCCCACCTCTTCCACCCTGCCAGACTGTGGAGGAAAAGAGGGAGGAATTTTCCTTCCCTCATTGAAGTCAGGGTTGGAGTGTAGGCAGTAGACCAAGGGTCAGGTTGGTAAATGTGAAATGGACAGAGATGTGTCCTAAGCTAATAAATCCAGAATTAAAACTTTATGCTTGTTTCAGATCATATTTACAGAGCTTTGTGCAGCGGGAAATCTCCCAAGATGCACCTAAACGCAGCTTTGCAATCAGGCATATGAGTATGAAATAACAGGACTGAAATCCCAAACGCTGAATTCTCAAATGCCCTGACTTTAGTTAGAAGCTGGTTTTGAACTAAACCATGTTTGCATTTAGCAGCAATCTTGCTAATAAATGGCCACTGACCATGGGCTCACGTCCAAAATCTGTTCACTTCAGTCCTTAAAAATACAGGAACTGCCACGTTAGAATAGACCGAGGGTCCAGTATCCTTGTCAGTGCCAGATGCTTCAGAACAAGTTAGATTAAATTCTGCTGCTAGCAAGATTAATTCACATACTAATCAACCCGGCTGAAACCAAGACAGTAGTGAGCTCTAGAGCAGATTTTGACCCTTACTGTACAATTTACAGCATGGGAAAATAAGAAATATTTCTTCTGACCACAACAGATGACGCCCTGGAGCAAACTGACTGATAAAAGATTGGCACGCAGCGGTAATTTCATTTAAGCTAGTGTATCCAATTCAGTGTTTTGATCTTTGAGGATAATGTTACAGGATAACATTTTCAGAAGTGCCCGAGCAGCCTTAGCCGTTTAGCCCCACTTGCTTTTGGTGGGGTTTATACACTACATCACCCAGGAACATTTGAAAACTTTCCCAATACACTCAAAGCTCTAGACATGAGCAGAGGCAGCTGGGCTTTGCTCTGTGAGCTCCATGGGGCTTTTTCTGAGGGAGCAGAAGTGGGTTTTCTTCCCATCTCTGGTCTGCATCCATTTGTGCTCCTCTGGCGGTTCCAGAATGGAGCAAACAAGCTCCCACTTGACCACAATAATTGGGAACTTTCCTTGGGGCAGCCCAGCTTTCATTTTTTCTGCCTCCTCTCCTGGCACGAAGAGCTTTTAACAGGCACATTGCAAAGAGGCAGCATATTTCATGCTCAGTGCAAGGGTAAGAAATGCAGGTCAGTTATTTTCGAACACTATTTTTAATTACAGACACTTCATTATTTATTTTGTACTCTGAACAGCTTATCAGGATGATCCATTCCTCGTATAATTAATTAAATTCTGTGGGCATAATGTAACATCTCAAATCTTTCTTTCTGCTCATTGTGTGGCCGTATATATCACTTCATCTCTTTGAATCTTCATTTCCTTGGATTTACGGGCTGTTTGTTTTCTTTAATTCTCCCAGATTCTGTTCTCTAGGTTTTCTTTATACACTGCATTCACCTCAGGATGTTAAAATGACATATCCAGAACGACGCCGCAGTGCATGTCACTGATGTAATCCTGGTTCAGAAAGTACGTTCCCAGTTTGATGGATGGGCTAAAGCTTTCTTTTTCAGGTGGGAATGTACTGCTAAGTCTATGCAGATGGACTATTTTTTCCTGTGGCAGAGCAACATGAATATGGATATCCAGCTGTGGTGCTTAGGTGTAATCAGGAAGGGAGATGCAAAACCACAATGACAAGAAGGTCAATATGTTTTGGCCTAATAACAAATCCTACTGTTGGTACAGCTAAAAAAAAAGAGCTGGAGGGAAAGGCAGGCATTAAGAGAAATGTATTTCAACAATTATTTCATTCCAGGAAAAGTGATAATTGCGTATGCACGGAGTAGCCACTGGAGACCAACTGCAGAAGATACGTTGATTGGAAATGCATTAAAACAACAGATTAATACACAGTAAATATTGAAAAGTTGTATTAAATGATGCATCAATTAGAAGAAATGCATAATGTATGCGCATCTAAGTATTCTTAAAACGGGAAAGCCTGCCATGCACACACCTCTGGCTGCAAGTATTCTCATAGCCAGTCAGTGTGTGCAGACACACTAAATACAAACCAGAGCTGTGAACAGCCCGGTCATGGGATGGTCTGAGCAATGCTGCGGCGTGGCCCTTGCTGTGAAAGGCAGCAGCCCTGGGACAGCCCCATCGTCCCACCACCCTCGCTGAAGTGCCGGCAGCCAGCTCTGTGACCTGTGGTGGACAAAGGAGCTCGGTCCTATGTCCTTCTCGCTGGAGCATCGTACCCAACCCTGCGGTGCCCTGCTCTGGGTAGATGGGGAGCAATTCCCTGCTCCAACCCCCTCGCGTCCGCCACACAGGGAGGTGTATGTTGCGCTGCTCTGTGCATCGGTGTTGAACAGAGGAAGAATGGAAGGCTTAAAAACATGCAATTCTCTTTATTCGCCCATTCCCATGCCTACTGCCACAACAAAAGTAAAAACTGGGGTGCTCCAAGGTACAAAAAAGTCACAATTCCTTTGCATCCAAAATCTCTGGGCCTGCAGGGCCAATTAGACCGATACTGCGGCAGCATAAGCCCCTGCATTCCACATTTTACCATTTTCTGTGCTGCATCTGAATCCTGATGGCCAAGAAATATGAAAAGATCACAGCAAAAGCAGAATCTGTTTTGAAACAGTGAAAGAATTAGCAGCATAGCTGGCCCATGTGAATCTCCGGTGCTCATTCATGCACCACTAACACATAAACTCTGCTTGCTAAGTGCAGCAAGACTAAACTGTTGACAGCAATTTACAATAAATCAATTCATTGATCCTTCCACTGTTGAACCAATATATATTCCCATACAACTTTAATTAGCCCTGTGAACACACTGACACCTGGCAAACAGAACCATAAATTACCCTTTGATGTTATCACATCCTAAGGCGAAGTACACAGGGCTTGGTTATTTTACTAGCTGGTCCACATTCCTGAGTATACTTTACAAGAAAAAAGGAACTAAATGCACTATTAACACCTTTGTCAAAGAGACACTTCTGTTGCTCTTGAAGTCCCCAGTTTCCTTAGAAAGGAAGAAAGAAATAAGGTGTCCGAAAAGACTGGAAGAGATATGACAAGTATTATTACATCATAAAATAACAAAATAGAAAATACCCCTTCTAGTCAGCAAATACATATTAAGATAACAAAAACACCCCTGCCTCAAAAAAGAAAACAAACCAACCAACCAACCAAAAAACCCACAAAAAACAACAAACCAAAAAGCTGAATGAAATAGAAATGATGGAAGGCAATAAGGATGCAATTCAGAGCCCAGAGCCAGAAGAGTCCTTGGTTCTGCCACTAAATCATTCCTGGGGAGAACAGTCCTTCAGCATCCATCTCTTTATCTGCAGACTCTCATTCGATTGAGTTTGGAGTAAATCACTTAATATTCAAGAGATAGAAAGTCCTTTAACAGTGTGAAGTAATACTATAAAACATGACGGTTGCACAAACAAATCAATAACCTGAACAAGGAAGAACAGCCAAAGCCCGAATTCAGGGAGATGAGAGACGGCAGTCAAACACAATGAAACAATCAGAATGTGCTACTGATACTTCTGAAGCTCTTATGTTCTGACAAAGGTCCAGAAGGTCTAAAGGTTTGGAGCTGACATTTGAGGTTTGCACACTGCATGCTACGTGAGAACCTAAGTTATGACTCAGCTTGTACAATGACAAAGTTTCATCTATGTTGAGCACCCTCAAAACTGCTTCATAAATCACCCACGGTGATTGCTCCAGAACCAACATTTTTAACAAGTGCTGTTTAAAAAAAAAATAGAAAATAATCTGGAGCAATTTTTAGACAGCATTTGTTAGACATTCTTGATCTACATCCAGGATTTTTCCTCTTTCTGCTATTTTTTTCCCAAGTTCACTGTCAAGAAGCCTGAGACATCAGGGATCCCCATCAGAGACCAAGGTGCCTTGGGTAGATTTTGCAGCTTTTCCCTCTCAATTAATTCAGCTTCTGGCATAGTTTAGCATTAGATTAAGAGTATCTTGCAAGATAAATGTAATGTACTCAATAATTGATAGCATATTCCGCTAAATTTATTAAAAGAAAAACAAGCAACTAAAGCATTAAAACCCACAATATACACTGGAGATGAACAAATAAAGTAATTAAGAGCACAGTCAACCAGATATATTCCAAGTCTAATTGACCTAGAGGACAAAATGACAGACACAGTACTTCACCAGCACTTCACAATGAGATTTTTTTCCTCCAGGACAGTACTTTCTGCAAAATTCAGTGCCAGAGAAAAGTACAACCTTCCTGACTTTAAAGACATAGCTCAACTATGTAATACCCTTGTTTTTTAAAAGCCCAACTCTCTTCTAGCTCCCAGCTGAAACACTGCAGGCCAGACCCTCATCTGCAGTTAATCAGCGTGGCTCCACCAAAGTCAACAAATCTGTGCTATTTAACACTAGTCCAAGAACTGACCCCATGTTATTTCCCAGCGTATTGTCTTCAGTTGGGACTGCAGAGGTAATTATTTTGATTCCGGCATTTGAAATATTTGATCAAGAGTGAGTTAATTAGGTTACTGCCAGGAGAGTGTCTTAAACTCCCATCATTTTTGATGTTGACTAAAACAATACATATTCTGCAGCTGAGTAAACATTTCTTTGGGGAACATAACATATGAATTTGTTCTCACTCCAGATGTAGATTGCATATATATAAATTTGCACTGTGGCTTTGATGTGAATCCTATCATCCTCTGGTCTGTAATAATTGAATGCCTGTAGACTCACAGCTATATCAATAGTGATATTCTAAACTTTTGCAGTGCTTTTTTTTCTATTTAGTGCTTTACACGCATTAATGAACTAAGCCACAAGGATCCCTGTGGGGTAAGAATTATTCTGCTCATTTTACATATGGGAAATTTATGATGTAGAAAGATAAAGCCACTTGCCAAGGTCATGTAAAAAGTCGAGTAAAAATGGACAGAACTGCAGTCAACACATAAGAAAAGTTACAGCCTTATTGAAGAGTGAGAAATGTTTGCAGAATTCAAGCCACAATTTTCAAAAGCTGAGAGGAAGACAAGTATCATTCAATATAAAAGAACAATAAAAACAACAAAGTTATTTTGCTGAATGAGAATTAAATGCAGTGCATATTTATTGAATATGAGAAGTTCTTTTTTCCAGCAAATCATTTTCCCTGAAGACTTCAACTTACATATATTGGAATTTCCTTTGCTGGAGAAAAAGTCTCCCTCAGTGCATCCAGTAATAAAATAGCACAAGGAATAACTATTTTGGGTGGAATTTGCTCGCATTCATTAACAGTATTGGCTCAGATGTGTGGCATTTCTGGAAGTGCTTAAAAAAAAGGGGGTGTTTCCTCACTGACAGCAAAGGTAGACCAACCCTGAGCTATTTTTAACATCCAATTTTGACACATGGATTGCATTTTCAAGTTAAATAGCACAAAAGGATTGTAGGCCAATATTTAAGAAGATACTACAGATCATACAGCTCAAGTCAGACAATGTTTCCAAATAACGATGGTTGACCTGACAGTCAGGAAGACGAATAACTACCCGTGGCACTAATGGCTGCGGCAGCAGAATGAAACACTTGGGGACCAACAACCCTTGACTCCAGAATGACTTTAAAGATGAGTATTACGCTATGTTTGAGAATTCCTTTAGGAAGGACTACCCTATCATAAGCCATATAGGCTCAGGCTTGGCAGTTCTAAGGATGGCAACAGAGATGCTGATTCAGGAAAGGTTCCTTCTTCAGGAGGGCAAAACCCAAGTCACACCTTGTTGTAGTTAAGGGACTTCATCTTGTACTGTTGAAGAGCTCATGATGGGGGATGTACTAACTACCTATGTCAGTGTTCTAACAACACAGAAGAAAAGGACATAATTTATTTAAGGAACAATAACACAAAGCACAACAGACCTTTTAACAAATATCCTGCTTTGCTCTACCATATATAAAAAAAAAACAGCCTGCATTTCAGTTTGAAGTAAAAAACTATTGAACATTTTAATTACTATATAATATTAGCTCTTTAGTATGGAACTGTCTCTTTTCCTGATTAACTGTTCTGTATTTCCAGTGGAAATATGACAATTTATTGAAAATGAGACTCTGATCTTGTACATTTTCATATTTCAGAGGTCAATTTGCATACTAATCATGCGCCTCTTCTCTATTCCACAATACGAACAAGTTCATTTGCAAAATGTGGTACAAATTGACAAGGCATAATCGTTTCTGTTGAAAATACAAATACATGAGCACTGTTGAGTTACAGCTGAAAGCAGATCTTTCTTTTTGGCAGTGTTAATTCACAAATAGGGTAGTCATGAAACTGCCAGAATTTGGGGTACAGACAAGTTTCAGAAGAGGAAAAAATTAACAAGTGGAGAAATAAAGATGCCAGGTAACACCATAAAGAAGGAAATTGCACAGAGAAAAAGATGCAGTAAAAAAAGAAGTGTAAGGATGCATATTCTAAGGAGAGATGAAAGGGTGGCAAATGAAGGGGAAATAGTAACAGAAACGAGGCCAATGGTCCACACAGAAGTAAGGATCCTCAGAAATAAGAGCTGCTTCTTGACTGCTAAAATTTTGCTGTTAGATAGAACCAAATAATTCACTAACATTCCTACTTGCAAATATGTGCCTACATTTTTATTTATTTATTTTTAAATTTATTTTACCAGCTCTTCTTCTGGTGATAAACATTGGATAGACCTGGGTTTTCTAATGCTCTTTGCTGAAAAAAAGAAAAAAAAAGGGGGGGGATGGGCGTGTGTTTCTATATTCATTCTAGAGCAACACAGAAGAACACTAACTGCTCATAAAACACCAAAAAGAAAGCATCGCGGGAGAGTTCTTGCATGGCTGAAAATAAAACCTAAAATCACATCAAAAGTGTTGGCCCAAAGTCATTTTCAGTGAACCACAACTGTTATTTCTCATGCCAGCTGGGAACATAAAGAGATTTTATTAATGCATGATTTCTGCATTTACCTCATATTTCTAACTTGGAATAAATTAGAAACAGACTTAAAGGCCCCATTCCACAGCATGAAGTAAACAAATGTGTTTTACTATATATGCTTTTCAGTATGAATTAAATTCACGCAGCATTTGTTTTACTTGCTCACAGCAGACAGCTTTCATTCCGTACTAAAGTCTGTAAGAACAACAGACAACGCAGGGAAGGTTGGCACTTAACCTTCAAACAACAGTCCCATCTACTTCTGCCTTGTTCCTACTGCAGCTGGGTCAATGCACTGAACAGCAACGGAACAAACTACATTTTTAAACAGTAAATACATTTCTGTGACCTCCAACTGAAAAGATAACTTCTATTCTTCTACCTGGAAAAGAGAAGGCTCTGGGAGAGCTTATTGTGGCGTTTCAGTGCTTAAAAGGAGCCTGTAAGAAGGACTGGGACAGACTTTTTAGAAGGAAAGGCATGTTGTGACTGGACAAGGGTGGATGGTTTTAAACTAGAAGAGGAGAGATTCAGAATGGACATGAGGAAGAAATTTTTTACACCGAGGGTGGTGAAACACTGTCCCAGGTTGCCTAGAGAGGTGGTGGATGCCCCATCCCTGGAGACATCCCAGGCCAGGCTGGACGGGGCTCTGAGCAACCTGATCTGGTGAAGATGTCCCTGCTCGTGGCAGGGGTGGCACTGGATGGGCTTTGAAGGTCCTTCCAACCCCAACCGTTCTATGATTCTATAAACCTTGTTTCTAGTTGCCGAGACTCTCCTGAGCTGCGACGCTGCGCTGGCTCCTCTGGCTCCAGAGGCAGCTCCCCCAGCAGTGGTTTATGGAGCCACGTGCATTGTTGCATCAGCACGTTGCTGCGGCACTGCACTGTTGTTGTGTCACCGACCGGCCACCCCCGGGCCCACCTGGAGCCCGTCTGGACACGTGTGTGTGGGACACCCGCTCTCGCTGACCCTGCTCTGAGGAGGGGCCTCGACTGGCACTGACTTTGTCACTGAAGCAGAGAAAGGTATTAAAATAAATAGTATTACGATAGGACAAGGGGTGATGGTTTTAAACTAAAGGAGGGGAGATTCAGGCTGGACATGAGGAAGAAATGTTTTACAGTGAGGGTGGTGAAACCCTGGCCCAGGTTGCCCAGAGAGGTGGTGGATGCCCCATCCCTGGAGACATCCCAGGCCAGGCTGGACGGGGCTCTGAGCAACCTGATCTGGTGAAGATGTCCCTGCTCATGGCAGGGGTGGCACTGGATGGGCTTTGAAGGTCCTTCCAACCCAAACTATTCTATGGTTCTACTCAGCATTGTGTTGTCAGGCAAGTAAACTGTTATCTCAAAATTTAACAATAATTTAACGCAGGAAGAAACATGGGAATTAAACTCCCTCCTCGTTCCTACCAAAAGAGATGCAGTAAACAGAAGCAGGAGGAGATGGGGGATGTGGTGGCTCTGGAAAGCTGCCTGCTGCCCAGAGCTGGTTACATCTCATCCCTAACAGCTTCATCTCATGGCTTGTTCAGAGGAGGACCATCCCACAGGTCAACATGTATGATCTGTTAACAACACCTAACCAGATGAGCTAGCACTTTATTAAGCAAGCTGAAATGGGTCTTGACCTTCCGGGTAGATCTTTCGTAAGTTGAAGAAAAAAAGGAGCTCTGCTGTTCCCAAACTCAAAGCCATCAAATTATTTTTTTCCTTGCTCAAACGGGAGCACCAAATTCTGCTTCAAATTCAACCTCACGGATCTGAGGTTGAACTGAACTGAATGAGTTTGGATTAAACCTTTAGAAGGCAGCTAGCACACCATTATTATGCGTACCATTGTGGTATTTTTGCTGAGCAGCACTTCACTTTTCCAAAAGACCCCAAAAAGTCAATGAAGTTGAACTAAAAAAATTGAAAAAAAATATACTCATAATCTTGCACCTGGGCCAAAACTGCTAAGGAACATAATTTACTTGAAAAGAGAGTCTAAAAGCACTATCAATGCTCAATTCTTTTCTCATTCGGTGTGGTGAATATCTAAAATCCCTCGGTGTCCATCCAATGGAAATAAAAGGGAACTCTTACTTAAGCTAAGCAGGAGAATTACCTTAAACTCAGAATTTCCCCGCTAATTATGGTTTACAGTGAGACCATAATAATATACACAATGAACAATGCTGCTTAAACAGCCACGACTACAAAGAAAAAAATGTATGGAAGAATTAATAACTATGAGAAACAGAGGTGTTTGAAGTCAAATACATATGCAGCCCTTAAAAATATTTTCTCCAACCTGTTTTTACGACAATTTTTACAGACATATGGGAGGTTTAGTAGCATAAGCATAGATTTCCATAAAGAAATTATTAATCAGATTTACCACGCCTTCATTTCTGTTTCATATCAGATTTTAACATCAATGAAAATAATCTGACTGTACTGGTGAAAGACTGGATTCATATACCAGGGTGTCTCACTGTGAGTTATTAATTTACTGACAGAAATTTACGTTCCAAAGGAGATGCACAACACATAATAAGCATAATGACATGAAATAAAATAAGACAAAACATTAAACCTTGAGTTAGCCCCTCTGGGATAAATATATTCAGACATTCTGAACGATTAATGAGTCGGGTCATCCATATAAATCTCTCATTTCTTAAGTGGAGTGTCTGTTTAGGTCCCATGTATGCTGCATTTATGAATAATGGAAAGGACTGTATATTATGTCCCTTCATACTGTGTCTGACTTGGTGTTTTCACTGACAGGCATTCTAGCCATAGTGCAAATACAACCCAAATGCAAAAGCAAACACATAATAAAACTCCATCTATAAGCACAAACTGGAAGGAAAGATAATCACATTTTTTGCAGGTGCACGTTAAGGTCACTGAATTCAGGTGTTAAGCAAACATTTTAAAAAACCTTTTATTACTGCGATACGCATATCCCTCCTAATCATCACTGGCATTGGCAAGCTCCTAAGAAGGTCAACTAATCTGCCCATCCCTATTAAAATATTGTGAAAGTCTAACGACACACATCCAAATCAGTATCGGGTTACCGTACATTTCAAAGCCAGCACTGCTTTTCTTGGAGGAAAAGAGATGACGTCTTTCAGGCGCATGGAACCTTTTGACCACGGCGTATGTTCAACCAACATGCTCGACAATACAATTAAATTAGTGAAATGCTGTCAATCAGAGAACATTTCTATATATGACTTAGGGGCAAGAGGAACAAGGGGGTTTGGGTATAAATTCTGGCTCCCATTCAGGAGAGCACTTCAGCGTACTCCTGAGCTAAGCACTGAGGGTCTTTACAGCTACTGGACCATAAGCAAACAATTACAGAAATAACTATTTTCATAATTCAGTCCAAACAGCTTGATCTTGCAGTAAACACCCTCAGCTACCCTTATATTAAGAGCTGTTAATGCTCGGTGCGAAGGGATGGAAACATTTGGGTGCACGTGTGATGGCTGGAAACCAGGTCTCTGGCACTATGGAAGAGGCAGAGCTGTGCTGAGCCTGGAGATCGGATCATCTTCTTCCCTTACAACAAATTCAGCACTTTGAAACCTGATGCAGCCCCTTTTATCTCATGCACATCAAAAATACAAATAACCGGGGTAATGTCCAGGGTAAACCTACAGAAGGATGGAAAAATGTGACAATCCAAAAAGACAAGAAAAAGTTCAAGGTTGTAAAGTAACTTTGAAAATCCCATCTGCTGTGGCCAAGGTAGTTTGTCTGGGGTTGCTTCTACAAGCGAAGTGGATTATAAGTGTTGTAAGTGAATTCTAATGAAAGACCCTTTTTCAGCCCTACCTTGCTTTTAGCAGCATTATTTCGTTATTATTAGCATTCAAGTTTATTAATTGTCCATTGCATGCCTAAAAGTACTTTTGGGGAGCTATAATAGCAGCACTTTGTGTGATGGAGGGGAGGCTTTGTTAGCACTTAGGCACTTGAAATGTGTTAAGAGGTTTGAGAGTGGTGCAACTTGAGCCCCGGGTGAAAGTGGAAGTAGATTCTAGAATATCTGACAAGTGGGATTTAGATATACGAGTTTAACAAGTGTACACTAATGCAGATGAATGTCAAAACAGAAAGGAGATATGTCATCCTTGAAATGGCAGAGTTTTTTTAACTCCTTGAGACTTTAAGATTGCATATTTGATTGCTCATTAAAGTTATTATTGTCATAGAGTTTCTTAAGTGCATTACACTGCCTCTTGGAAGATTTGCTATCCAAACCATTCAACTGTCTTTGTTTTCTGTTTAAATAAGGTTTAAATTATTTAACAGAAAACTGGTGCAGTCTGGTGACCCAAAAGTTCAAAAATCAAGTGGAACTTCTAATGAATAAATTGCAGGAACAACTGGAAAATTGTAAGGCTTAAAGAACATTACGAGTCTCATCTGAGGAAAAAGAAATCTCAAAGAATACTATTTCAAAAAGGGGAAAGGGGAAAAAGGGGTAAGGAGAAAAAGGGGCAAGGGGAAAGGAAAGGGGGAAGTCTGAGATCTTTAAGACTGAGGAAGTAGACAAGACTTTGTTACAAGAATAGATTGCTCAATTGCAGTAGCCCCAGCCTCAGCTTTCAAAGCTCAAATGTTTCCTGTTGACAATTCATGTATGAGAGAGAGGCTAAAAACTTAGTACACAGCAACAAAAAATAGGACTAGAAATACAGGTTTTTTTAAAGATTATGTATACATCTTTCCCTCCTTCATACATTTTCCTTTTTCCATAAATGCATTAACCTGTAAGAAGATATAGACTCTATCCTAACCAAAAAATAATCAAGAAGCTTGCCTGTAGAAGTAATGGCAGTAATGCAATACATACACATCAAGCCCCAAATGAAAATTCTACCATGCATAGCTTGCCTAAACAGGAACCCTTTTTAAAAAGAGTCTTTAACCATGGAAACCAAACTCTGAAAATCTGACTCTTCATGCTTGTTAAATCACTGGCACTGACAGGCCAAGGAAAAGGTAAGAAACAACTGTAAACAATCTGAGGATACTAATTTACAGAAGATGGTTTCTATATATTTTCTCCCTTGGATTTCTTGTTAACAATTTACAGGAACTAGAGCTGAAGTTCAGTATCTAGTATATCACATGCAAGTGTACAGCATTACAAAATCTACTTCCATTCTAGGAAACATTAACGAATCCAGTAAGGGTCACTCATTTTAAATGCAAAGATTATTCCTCAAATTACTAGAAAGTATCAAGAAACTTCTGCAATATGTTTATCTCTTACTCCTAAAAATGAGGAATAACTTTTCCACAAGAGCGTACTATCTTGAGTACCACTGCGAAATTCCACCGTGGCACTGAGATAGATTTCCTACTCAAGAAAAGGTTATAATTTTTCAAAAAATAGTAATTGCACAGATGGCAGGAAATAAGAGATTAACTTTCAGATTCCTAGTTTTTCAATTATTTGGAGTATTGCAGACTTGGATTCACAAAGAGGAAGACATTTGGCTTTTCCTAATATTTCCCAAGTATATATAAAACACGTAGTAATATTATTACACTAGCTGTCAAGTTCTCTGCAATGATAAAATGTACTATTTCCTGTACTTATAAAAATGAATATTACTCCAAAGGTATGTTTATTAAAAACATTTATGTTCTTCATGAACATACATAATTTATTTTTCTAATAATACAGTTTTTCAATCTAGGTTGCACTGAAATTAGAGGAGATTTTGTAAGTGGTATCTATAGTGCCATTAGTTGACCAACAGCCACACGCTGAGCATGAATCCAGCAGACTATATCTTATTTAGCCCTTATTCTCAGAAGGAGAATACGGCTCTAGGCAGATTTGTAGCAGCTAAGGATTTGTTGTTTGCAAATTAATATTTAAATTTCTTCAGTTTTTACTAAATCTTAATTAATAGGTTGGAAAGCAAATCATCATCTAATAAATTTAGAGACTGAAGTTGCCATTCTAGTGGTGTCACTGCTGCACTCAGAACTACATCATCACATTATTAGTCAAAGTACAATATGAAATCCCCGATGTAATGATCTTAAAATACTTGTGCCTGGAAATAAAAGGATATGAATGACACCCTTCTGTGTGCAGGCGATATGCAGGGCATTACCGTTTGTTGGTTTGCTCTTGACAAGCAATGGCACGAAGTCCCCGTCCTCCTCGTTTCCAAACATCTTATCCACAATGCGGCCATGGCATTAGCATCAGCCTTTCAGGAGGCTGCTGGCTATTCCTCTTTGTGTCTCACAGGAGTTATTACTGAGCCTTCTGCTGGTTTTCTTGGTCACTTACTGAAACACTCAGGTGTGGGGCCGAGGACCCCCTAGATAATTTTGTATAGCATAGCACATGAGTTTAGGACTTCGACCAGTTTACTTCACAAGGCAAGCCTAACACAAAGTACAGTAAAATGATATAAACGTGTGTTAAATGAGACAAAACATCTTTTCCTTTAAAGAGTTTTCCCAAGGAAAGCAAATGGATTTAATGACACTTCCTACTAGTCTGTGAAACAAAAAGGGCCAAGAGCCTGAACATCATTAAGGAAAGCCAAGGGTGGTGATAAAAGAAACACAGTTTTCGCTGTTTCTCCCTCTCAGCCACCACGACGGCAGGTGTGGGGAGAGCTGTGGCTTAGGAACCGCCTGCCCACAGCACCTGTGGAGCTCACAGGGACACTTTGGAGCTTTATCCCAAATCCCAGCCCAGCCGAAAGGCCATTTTTCACATTTGATGGCAGCGTTTTGCAAGTTTCTCCCCATCCGCCTCCCAGCCCTGCCCCACACCACCCTCTGCAGCGAGCCCAGACGCTGAGCACGGCGAATGGCATCAGGAAACTGATCCATCATAAGACACACATGGGGAAAAACTATGTTTTTTCAGCTGTCACGCATGCAAAACATCTGTCACAAGGGGCTGTGCTGGCCAAACAGGTTTTCCCTTTGGTCTGAAAGGTGAGATCTCCATCCAAAGCGGAGACCTGGTGCAGGGTATTCCCTGCAGAGCGCTGGCTACAAACGGCACGGCAGCTGCACGCAGCCTGCTCTGTCCCTTGGTAATACGAACAATCTGGGTAGCTGCCTTTGAAGGAATAAAGAAAAACTTGCCTATCCACAATCTGGACTTTTATTTCTTTATACCATGCACCATACAACAGCAGTTTTCACCATCAGCCTCCCTCAGTCAAGGTGTAAATCTCTGCAGATGCCAGCAAATCTTCCATTTCACTTTCACGTGAACAGCAGAAGCCAGCAGTCCTACCGTAGAGCCTATTATGCATTTCCTAATGTTAACCTATGCAGTTTCGAACACCAGCAGAAATCACACGTGTATTTGAAAGTAGGCTGCAACCCCTTATCAGCTCTCCATTTGACTGCAGACAGGATGGCCTGTCCTCATGAGGACTTCAGAAAGCAATGAGTCAGACATCCTACCCAAGCACTAGGTGTCTTATTTATCTCCTTTGCCTCTGTGCAACCTGTTGATTTTTCATAGCTGCAAAATTCAAGCAAGTGACAGACTTACAGAAAAATCAGGTGTCTCTGTCCAAGAAACCACTTAAACACTTGATACTATATGGTATGATATCAATTCAGTAACGTTCCTTCAGGACCCAGAGCTTACCTGCTTGGGGTAAATGCTTCCTAACACAAAATCCAAACTCTTTCAAAGCCTAGTGTTGCTATGATAAAATGTACATGATGTAGGTGTTGCTCAGGAAGGGGGAAAGCCCCATAACCCCAGTTGCTTAGAGGAACTTGCATTTCAGAACCAGGCATTAATCAACAGTTACCAGAAGTAATGTCTCCCTGTTATTGCCTTTTATTTTTAAGTACCTAGGTTTACCTTTTATACGATGCCATCAGCTCTAGAAGAAGCCACAGGAGTTACAGGCATCTTTACTCTCCCTGGACATGAATACATCCTAATAGTTTAAAAATTCCCAAATACCAGATAAACCTTAGCCCTGGAAGCATTCTTCTATGCTTTCATCTATGGCCCATCACACAACTAAAACCCGCTTCAAAGCAAGTACAACACTTCTCCATAACAACACACTCCTGCTGCTTTTAAAAGTAGGTTATGTGAATTTGGGACCACGCTGGAGCCTGTGTGATGAGCTCAGGTGTGGGGGGATGCTGGGGCAGCAGTGGAGCGCACAGGGCTGCTCATCGAGAAATGGAAAGCAACAAAAGCGTATTAAAAACATGAGGAAACAAGCGGCATCTGCAGCAATGCAACTTCTCCTCAATGGTGGCCTCAGCTAACGGTCTTAGTATGTTCACATACACAGATACAGGACTGTCTGGCACAGAAAAATCTTCATCGTGTGATTGCATCTGCGTTTGATACACTGCTCTTCTCCCAGGAGAAAGCCACATTATTCTTTATCTCCTCCAGGACAGCAGTGGCTGAATCGCTGAGCTACAATACAGGTGCTATGCGAAAAGAGCAAGCTCGCCGGCCCACAAAGCCAGTTTAAAACGGCTGCAGATCCCTGAAATCACACATTTGAGCCCTGGAAGGGGCCTGGGAGCCTCAGGTCATCAGCTTTCTAAGAAACGTAAATTGCAGAGGGTGGGGTTCAGGCCACGGGGTGTCCCGCACCGAGATGGGAGCCGGGGGCTGGCAGCTGCTGTGGGCAGAGCCGGGGCAGCCACATCCCCTTGGCCACAGGCTCTCCAACTAGGAGCAAAGTCAATTCCTTTTCTCAGGGTAATTCAAATGGAGATGGAGAACCATTTAAAGATGAGAGGGATGGGGGTGGGGGAAGTAAATACATGTTATTACAAAATTCTGTTTAATGGTAAAGAAAAAAAGATGCATCTTTAAAGCCAACACTGGTGTCCTCCAGACTCTCATAAGCCAACCCTAATGTTTTAAACACAGTCATAATATACCTATACATTACCTCACTGTCACTTCATCTGAATCATTATCGTCATGATGAAGAAAACAGTCCTACTGTCTAGGTAATTACTGTATATCTATTAAAATGAATTAAGTCTCTATTGAAAATGCTTGTTTGTTCCATATCCATCCTGTTAATGTGCACCTTTTCCTTCATTATATCTAGTAAAATGTCAAGCCCGCTATGTTGGGCAAATCAATAATTAAATAGCTTTACAGTAATTACTCCAATAACACACATTCTTGCCACTTAACAATACAAATTAAATGCACTAAATTAAAATTTACACTATCAAAGATGGACATGTCAAGCACCAGCCCTCAAAGACTGCCTATACTAGTCAGAAAGTCATTACACCGAGCAACAAGTCTCCTGAAGAATATTTTATGGAGTACTTTATTTGCTCATTTGTCTTTATCGTCAGTGCGTTTCAAGGTATGAGAGGCAAGTCAATACCAAAACACAGCATGCAGCAGCTCTAAGGAACAGAGCACGCTTTTCTCATACAGCACAAATAAATGGGAATCATTTGCAAATAATTTCAGCGTAGCTGACCTCTCTGCACCTGATCCAGTATCTACGGTAAATACCTACATAGAGACAGATGTAATATAATTTTTAATGTATGCTTACAAATAAAATATCCTCATATATTTATTTGTAAGCGTACATTCACTGCTTTGATAACATGTATAATCAGATGCATAAGACACTAGGCATTTTGCATTTTCCTTATTTCAGGAGCTGTAGGGGTTATTTTTCATGAACAGAACAGTGCTCATCTAATTAATCTGAAAATTAATATTTTGGCATATTCCAACTGAAGAACACCAATGTGTGCAAAGAGGTGTAGCTATGGACACGTTCATCCCGGATTACACCAAATGCTTGAATTGCAATAGCTCACTCTACTATTATTAATCCCAGCCTACAGGGGAGATTGATGGCAAATTTTTAATACCCTGGGTTCATGGACACAAGCCATGAACCAGAGTTGCACAGCTACAATAATGAAGCTTCCTTATTCCTGGGTGACTTCTACCCCAATGCAGCCTCATGGTAAAATTGATTTGGGATTGGAAAGGCTAATTTTAATCATACTTTCCACCCTCCATTTCCCTGGGGCTGGAGTGAGAAGGGTGGGCAGGAGCCAGGAGTGTCGAACTGCTATTTTGCAGAGTGGCAGAGACAGAAATGACCATCTAGCAATCCAAAAGCTGAGGTATCTGGAACCTTGCTCAAGGAAGGACCAGCTCCAGATACTGTGTTTTCTTTCACGTCAAATTCTCTACCCAAGCAGTAATCTTAATGGCTTAGTCACATCTGCTGAGATAGGAACATTTTCAGATTCTCATTTTAGAATAACCAATATTTTGGCCTTGTCTACCTCAGGGAAAACACTTCTTTTTCGAGCAAAAGGGAAAAAAAAAAGAAAAAAGAAATAATCTGAAACTATATTCAAACATACTCTCATTTCCACTATCACTTCTTCATAGATTGTAATAGGTATCTGTGCCCCACGTGTGAAGTTAACCAGCAACCCCACGTTTCCCAGTTGCACAGCAGTACATATTAACATTATCTTGAAATTAACATTATCATATATATGGAACAATTTCATTTATTGAACATTATTACCCAGGCTTAAGCACTGAGAACAGATGGATATAGGGGTGAGTTCAAGCGCTCTGTTCTGCGCAATGCTGCTCACAGGGCTGTGCTTCTTTGTGACGTGCTTCTACAACAAACTGGAGATCTGGGCCCAGAGAGTTATTTAGGCTTTTCTCTCGGTTATGGCAAAGATTAGATTCCCTCATTTTTTAGTTCAGCTAAGCCACTGATATTCAATTTTTGCTGAGAAGTTTACAAAATAATCACTTGACATTTCACAAAATATCACAGTATTTTTCCTTATAGAAAAAGCCTTGCTCAAGCCTTAGGTAGAGGAAATGGATGTATTAACACTAAATCAGTGCTGCCTCAACACTAAAGCCTTCAACCCACGCAGCCTTCGGGGAGTCAACCACTATTCCATGTAATCTTACTGACTGAACCTTCACCAACAGTGACCGAGTTAATGTCACGGCTGCTGCTTCATGCAAGCATATACAAGATTAATTTAGATGTTGACATGCAAAAATCTTTAGGTGAGATTGAGTGGGACGCAGAGGGAGCGGGCAGAGCTGCTATCTTGTATTTACCACCAGCCTCGCAGTCCCAGACCTTTCTATTTTCACTCCATGTGAAACTCCATTTTCACCACTCCTCAAAGTTAAAGCGTCTGTTTTGGCAGCAGGGAAGAGATGCCCTAGAAGAGCCTGCGAGCAAGTCACTGAACCTGAAGAAAGTGCTGTGCTTTAGGGTGACTGATCCTTGAGATGAGGGCGTTTCAGATGCTGAGCATACTTTCAATATCACACAGGTCAGGAAAGGCTAAGAGGTGTGGAAGACACCAGAGAGGGAGTAAAGTGTAATCACAGGGAGAAAGCAAGGGGAAAAAGAAGAAAAAAGAAGCAAAAAGATCAGATGTCTACTGTGAAAAACGCTGCGTTATCTACTGATGCTTAATATAGCTATCACACAGAGCACTACTCATATCTTTTTTATAATACATATTTTTTTTCCTTTGTGTGCTCCAATTTATATTTAACAAGACCTTTCATTCACCCTCTCCGTATCCAAATAACAAAAATAAAAAAATCAGAAAGAAAGCCCCACTGGGACTCAAATAAGGTAACACTTATATACTTTGGATGCTAGGGTAAAGAGACCAACAAAATCACGGTCTCTTGACCTACATGGGAAGCGCTGCTATTACGCTGAGACAGCACGGGAAAAAAAGATAAAGCACCTTCCCCCAAAACTGCTACGAAATAATGCAGACTTTGCTGTGTGCTAAGTGCACAGCTTCTGCTGCTCTGGCAAATGCTGGTGGGGTGTTTTTTTTCCCCTCACATATTGCTTCATGAGACAAAAAAGAAAGGAAAACACACTTGAAATGAAGCTGAAGTTGAATCTTTTCTGCCTTTTGTGTTTTGTTGCTAGATAGATGTTTGACATTTCCCTTGACTGCATCTGTGTTCGTCTAATCCATTATTCTCATTCAGATTTTAACTGTACATTAATTAAGAGGATATGGCAGCAGCTTCTGAACTGGTGCCCTGATTGTATTACAACTGGGAAACGGGACTGTATCAGCCGTCAAAAGATATAAATAGTCTGTGAGATCTGTGAGTTATGAATTATCCATGGATACTAAATTAACGACAGATAACCAAAATGTACCCTTTTCATAATTTTCATCCAAAACAGAAAAAAAAAAAAGTGCTAAACTGCCATCAGTTGCACGATTTTCAAAACAAAAACATACTTTGTGGTTGTCCGATATTTGTGTCACATCACGCTACTTGTAAGCTGTCTGTCACTTATGGCCATGCTCTCCCCCGACGGGAATATCCTTACCCCTCTGCATATACACACTGAACCTCAACAGAATGGTCATTACTTAGGAGGGCGAGAGCATCTTGTTGAATGTTGCTCGAACCAAAATGACAGAGGTAGTTGTGAACAAGCATCTATGGTAGCAGAGAGGTGACAGTAAAGACTGCCATACCATTATACACATTGACAATACAGAACCGGTAGATTTTTTTCCCCTTACAGGATTATTGAGACTCCTGGAATCATTATTTAGCCAACTTGAGAACAGTTTATTCACTCACAGAAGAATTATTTAATATTTATGGCAGTAATGGACAAAGACAACAACTTCATCTCATTAGCTCTTTAGATAATGCTTATTCCAGAGCTGGGAATAACCATATGTTATTGCCCTGCAAACGAGCAATGCAAACCTGAAGTGCCCAGCGTAAATTCCCTGAGCCAGTTCCCAAATCCTGGGACCCCTCCTGCCATGTGGGTGACAGACCCACGTCCTCAGCTGGAGCTCAACAGGCTGGAATGTTGCACCAACGTGGCAGGAACCCAGCTCAGCCTTTCCCCTAATCAGTGATTTTCTGTGCATTTATTTAGGGTATGCATTTTCCAAATATCAAGACAAAAGCTAAACACAAATCATAATTAAACCTTGCAAACCTTGTCCTGCAAGACATAACATAGACCTGACATGCTCTCAGTTTTTATACTGGTAAAAAATATGTTCATTTTTTTAATTACACCATGTCATTTGCTTCAGATGCAAAAGAAGAAAAGAATAATGTGTGCTTGCAGAAGTACACCAAATCCACACATTTTCAGTCCCTGAGCTGGTGGTTACGCCAAGTTCCCAATAAAGGGGATTTGTGGGGTGACAGCGTCCCTAGTCACAATGCAGAGCTATAAAGACCAATCAAAGAAATTCTTTGTTCAAGCTAGTTCTTAAAAGTAATGATTAAAGAAAATGTAATCTTGCTTTTTATATTATTAAAAGGTCCCTTGGAGCAATGGGATGGAGCTGTAATTTTTTCTAATTAAAATATCATTATTACCCTATGCGTAAGGTTTAAATTTAAAGGAGCTTGAAATTTTCAAGATTTCTGAAGAGAATCCCTTATTCCTTCTGCCTCCTTACCACCTGCAAGTCATACATAACTTTTATGTCGCCAGTGAACAACTAGGATTCATTCAGTCCTACTGAGCAGCAGGCTCACACTGACTGTCCCATTTTCATAGTTAGATGAAAATTTGGGTAATAGAGTTTGTCTGAAGCCAAATTAGAAATCAGATAAATGATAATATTACATGAAATCACTTTCTGTAGCTGATAGCTTAATAATAAGGCCCCATTTTAATGCTATGCCAACTCCATAATCCCACAAAATTGAATACATCGAAATGCATACCTCCTCTATTACAGTTAGTTAGCAACTTGCTAATATTGTTCATCTGTTCCAGCATTTTCCCAAAATCCCCTGCTTGGAAGAGGGCATCATTTTATGATTGAAAAAATCAGCAAAAAATAAAAGTAGCAGCTGTTAACCTCAGCAATCACAGACCAGATGCAACTATAAACACATAAAGTACTCATTTTAAAAAAAATCACTTGTTTTCATTTCTCTGTTTATTGAAATCCAGGTTTGGATACACCAAGATGTCACCAATTAATCTAACTCACACAGCAGAATGATCACTTAGCTCTAAGCAAATGATTCATATTACACATTACATCCCCGTTCATATTTACTCTACGGCTTTGCATTTGGACACAGCCAACAACCTCTTTGGTAGCATTAACTGCTCTGATATTTATAAATCCAGATCAAACAGGACGGACTGCAGTGGGAATCCACTGAACCATCGAAACACTACCAGGCTTCACAATTCTACTTCGATTGGTGGTTTTATCAAATCCCCGCCGAGAACGCTACTTCTAAATGTCGATTACTGAGGAAGGTTTACCCAGTGTCAGAGTCACCAGCATGTAAGTCATTCTAAAGCAACTACTTGCCTTGCATTTTAAACAGTGTTAAAAAAAACCCCACTTATGAGGAACTAAAACAGCATGTGGAAAACGAATCTGGGAAAGAGAAGGCGAGGATGGCAGCTCTGAGGAGGGGTCTGATCTTAATCCACATAAACGGGTAAACTGGGAGAGAAGAAGACAAACAGGTGAGATGGACTGGTATCCAGCTACAGCTGGGTGAAGGCAGTGACTACTAACATGAGGCTGGAGAGCAAGACTAGGATTGAGTCTGAGTACAAAGACCATGAAGATAGGTGGGAGCTTTCCAAGCAAAGACTTGGCTTGAGTAGGCAGCGGGAAAACCAACAGGGCAGGGATCATCAGGGAACACTGAAAAAGTCCAGGTTTGAGGACCAGGCAGTTTCTCCCGCAGGGTGCCTGGAGAAGAAGTCACCACGGCATCTCACCATGCTTATCTACCAGTAAATATCCCTGAGATGCCCTACAGTGCCTTTCTAGTGCTGCCTCATGTCAAGGCTAACACTGACTTCTGCCACCAGCTCCTCTCTCGGTGAAGCACAGAGAGCCCTGATGAGTAACAAAAGGCATCAAGTAGATGCCTCATCACAGTTCTTTCTTTTAAAACCCAAGGCAGCTGCATTTGAAGACCTACACAAAAGAACACGGGAAAAGCTGTCATCATGAAAAAGTTAAGAAATGCATGAAATAAATGGCCCATACAACCTTTCTTCAGCTCCCTTCTGCATTTGCAGATGTCATGAAAATCCAGAACACCAGTGACACGAGGCAGCTGGATTCATACTGGAGAAACACTCTTAGTATTGGCATTTCTTAATTTCTGACTGTTTCACAACCATAATAAAGTTTGATTCTTTTAAACCTCGAGTGCCATTTTTATGTTATTTAGTAGGGGGGCTTCTGAATGCTATTATTAGAGTGTGGCATGTGCAATACTGCATTCATTGTACCTGCTCTCTGAGGCTTAGTATTGAAATTGAAGCCCCTTGAGATCTTCAGCCTTTTTGTTCAATATATGTTCTAATATGAACTTATATGTATGTTTTGTAGTATAAAATTCTTCCAGGCACACACTAATGCTTCTTCCTCCTGGACTATATTGTTAGAATGAGCTGCTTTGAAAGCTGTCAAAATGACACAAGACACTTACTTTATCTGTCTCTTCCTTCACCGCCAGTGGGCAATATTATTTCATAAACAGACTACTTCCTGGCTGATGTTGCCCACAGTAAAAAAAAACATAAAAAGCCACAAAGTCAAAAGGCAATTTTTTTCAAAACATACATTTTAAGCATCCCATACGGTCTAACCACATGTACATCATCACATAAAAATAAATAGGAATATTTTTACATTATAAGTAGCTGGTGGAAGTGGAGGAGAAACAGTGGCAGAACAGTGATGGCATCCTGCTAGAGATGCAGAGGGTTTGTCCAGACTTAGGGTAAAAATACCCTCTCTACCAACACAGCTGTAATGGGCACCCGTGTCCATGGCCTCACAGATATCATAGTTTAACCAAGTGAGATGGTGTATTGCCACCTCAGCTGCGGTAAGGCCCTCAGGAGGCTCTGAACTTCTGACCACAAATGCAACCAGGGCGTATTTATATTTCAAGCTGGACTCATCCTCGAATATGAAATGTAGTTTTCTGCCAAATCAATGCCTCTCCAGATGTAACCACTTTGTAGATATGCTCCACTTTTTGTGAAAAAGACTCTCTTAGAGAGGAGAGTGCCAACCCAAACCAACCACGGGGCATTCACCACTGCAGTGCTCTGGGGGAGCAGAGGCTCATCATCTCCCACTCTCATTCTTTGTGCCCTGGGCTCCCAAACCAGACTACAGCAGCCCTGGCACTTCAGAGTATTCCCCTTTTTTTCAAGCACAGTATGAAAACCATGATGCAACAGCATAAAGAGACATCTGAAGAAAACTTGTTACGAAGAGCATCAGTGACTCTTCTGACACAGAGCCTTTTTCCCTGAGATGTTGCCTTCTTCCCCAGAGCAAAAGAACAACAAAAGAACACAAACAAATAATGAATGTTTTCTCAGTAACTTCTACAGATGCATCTTTAACCAGATCATCTGAAATGGTAAATCACAGCTGAACTTTGAAAATATTTTTCCTTTATGACAACATACCTATCTTCACCCTCTTGCTCATGAATGTAGTACCTACGTGCCTGCAGCTGCACAGAAACAACTTCAAAAGCCAGTAATATCTTGATCCTGCTTTACTCAAATGACTGTTGCAATCAAAAGGAAAGCCAGAAGTAGATGAAAACCTATTTTCACTAATGCAATAACAATAATTCTATAAACATATCAACAATTTCCTGCCTCACTCTTAATTTTATTTTCTCTCCTTTATATTAATTTAGGAGGATAATGATATCATTTGTTATTCTGTCTCATTTTCGTTGAGCATCCAGGCTGGGAGAAAGACAAATGAGATTGTTGGCATTTAGACAAAAAGGCAGATACTGTGGGACATAATTTGGGTATAACAAATTATTAGGCAGGTACATACCTGTAATTGGTACTTGGTTCTGCAAGTTTATTACAAATGTGGTTGCATTTGTAATGGGTCCACAATGTGCTTCTAGCTATTACTCAAGAGAGTAAATCTTACTCAGGCAAGTTCAACAGAATTGAAGGCAAACTCTTCCATTATTAAAGCTCACAGAAGCCAGTGCTGTGTGATCTGGGATTGATCAATATGTTTGGTGTGATTTATGGACTTTTTTTGCTTGGTTTCGGTTGGTGTTTGTTTTGTTTTGTTTTTGCTTTATTACTTGAAATTAAATTTATCTGTAATTTTATCTGCAGAAAAACATTAAACCAGCATGCTTTCAAATAAATCCTAATTACTTACAAATGCAAATGCATCAACTAGGCTTGGACATGCAATTAGATAGCTAATTATTATTAAAAAAAAGACAAGCACAGATTGTAATACACGCTGTCAGGTCCTGAGCTCACAAAATATAATGTTTAAGTGGCCTGGGAAGAAGCCTTTGCTATTTTTCAGAGGATATAAATGATGGATGGAGTCGCCGGGGGGATCGATAAGAGCCTGTCACAGCAGGAGGGGTGACATGTCACCTCGCGCTTTCCCAGGAGCCGGGCGGGAGCTCAAACAGCAACCGCAGGACTGGGGTGCTGGTTTGGGACATTCCTGGGCAGTGCCAGCTGCACCCGGGCTCCCGCGTGAGCAACGCGAAGATTAGGAGAACGGGGCAACATCTACCAGTTCTACAATTTCAGCATTCCCTTGGGGATTTTTCAAGAGGAGTTCCACTGAACTTGAAATATTTTTGCAATTCTGCTTGTCTGCAAAGAATCTTCCCCATGAAATCTTTCCTGTATAATGGTCTCAGATCACAAGCCTCCCTATAACCCTGCAAAGGCCTCGCATCTTTTCTCCTTCCAGGCACGTGGCCTGGCCCAGCAATGCTGCTCCAACACCCACCCGCTGCCCGCAAAGCTGGGACAGAGGGAAACCAAAGCTCTCCAGAGGAAATTCCCATTCCTGGGCTTCTAAAAGAGCACAGAGCTGAAACAAAGGTAATAAAGAAGAAACCTCCCCTGCATGAGCCACCAGTCAGCAGAATATTAGTCTGAGGTCATGATAAAAACAGATCTGCCCAAAAAGATTCTGCAGAAGCAGTAAGTTGCTAATGATACACCTCATGTGCTGCTCACTTGCTGATGTGAGAGAGATCTTAATCCTCCAAGAAAAATCATCTGAGGTGAATAAAAAGCTGTGTTTATTTTATATGTTACTTTTAAGCGTTTTCCTGTTGATAAAGTCTCCATGTTTCCAGATGCTTTTGAGACTTCATATATCATGGCTCTGATAGCAATTAAGAGAATGCTACACAAATCCATCTGACACAAGTTATCTTTTTGTGCCATGATTTTACCATGTAGTATTTCCAGCTGCATTCCTTTTGAAATGCTATCACTGCTTACAGAAACGTGTAACAAATCTGTCACTCACCCTTTTTTTCCCCACTATAGCAAACACACAAAAAGTATAAAACAATGAAGGCATTTTAAAGCATTCCTAATTCATTTTGCCTACAAGAAGCTGAAACCGTTTTCCAGATCAGCCCATGAATCGATACAAAATGCAGATGGCAGTGCTATTAGGTGCATCCACACCAGCCAAACTCGCCGCCGGACCGCTCCTTTCACCAAGTATTTTGTAGCCTGTGGCACTGGCGTGAGATTGCTTCAACTGATGGATTCAGCTCATTCCTAGGGTTCCACATTAGAAATGGCACTGGTGGTAAAAGGCGTGAGCAGGGGCAGGAGAAGCCAGAAGCCAGATGATGAGTCTTGGCTTAAGAGTAAGTTCAGCCCTGCAATCTCAGCAGAGGCAACTGTGGCAAGACGGGATTTGTCAGAAATCCTTTTAGATCCTGCATGGCCAACGTATATTCAGGAGAGAAATGCCCATGTCATCCGCATTGGCATTCAATGTACCTGACTGTCTTTCTGCCCTTTGGGTTTTTTTAAAAGCGCTCTCAGGGATTTCTCTGTGCATAAACTCCTCAAAACTCACCTGCCATTGTTAAGGCTGTGCTTTAAAGCAGCTACTCAAAACAAATAATATCCTACTGTGTGAGTAGCTCTGCTGTAAGCAAGGAGACAATACGTAAGGCAAAGCAGATCACTGCGACTGAAGGACTGCAATGCTTTTTTCTTAATCAGGAATTCACAGCCTCTTTTCTCTTCATGTATACAATACCACAGCCGCTCAAACTACAGCGTGAGATACTTTTCCTCTCAACAGCTCCCTTTACTTCTTGTTCCCCCCTTTTTTCACTCACATGCTTTCATATTATTTCTGTTTTCACAAAGCTCAGCTACAATACTAACTTCTGTTCTTATTCCAACATTCTGAAGCGTCATATGATTTTTTGTTTTCCAAGACTGGCACTAAGTCAAGTCATACCAATTCCAGTCACCACAAACACAGAGGAAAACACTTGCAGTCAGGAGCCACAGGAAAAAAACCCTCAAGGTGCCTGAAATGCTATATAGACAGGATATATACACTGTGCCCTATCTCTGCTGAAATCTTCGATTGTTTAGGCAGCAGTCTATGTCAAAATCCATTTCAATAATACCCTAACTGGCTCAGCAGCCTCCTCTCATTTAGTAGATTCAATCATTTCTTGCTGATGGAAGGCAGAAATCACAACTAAAAGATGCCATTTACAGTACATTTCTTCCTTGACTGTAATATTTTATCACTTACAGCCTTTTGAACGAGATTCCATATCTTGCTCAATGTGTCATGAAAAGGGAAAACAAACAGGAGGCAGAAACAGCGGCAGCTTTGTCACATCTTTACTGGACTCATTAATTAATGTTTGTACCGTTAGCGAACCAAAAACCAGGTGGTACAGCAAAGGCCCAGAACTCTGCCTGCAGCCCTGGGGCTCTTTCCACCCCCAACATGAACTGAATTTCATACCAACAAAGTCAGATCTACTATTCAATTATTCAAAATACTTCAGCATAATTAATACTTTATGAGCCCAGAGTAAAGCCAGGTCAATAGGCTTGTGTCAGATTATGAGTCTAATCCAGGAACTCCAAGCAGTTAGTTCAGATTAAAAGTACTTCATTCCTTTCTCAGAAAAATCCATTGCACTGAAAGGTCCTGAACCCATATGGTTGAAAAGAGTGGGAAAATTGCCATTCAACTGAATGAGAACACTTTGAAACAACAAAACCAATTCAATCTTTGTTGCAGTATGAAATAAATATATCTAATCAAAAGTAATTTCAAATGTTTCACTTATCTCTTTTCCTAAAAAGACTCGAACCACAAACCAACCAAACAAAACCCCTAAAAATATATGGAAAACATTCATTTATAACAGAAGACATTAATTTTCAGAGTGCTTTGGGGCTATATATATTTCTGGTTGGATAAGTAGATTATTGGAACTAATTTTCTTTCCCTGCACATTCTGTACACTAAATTAAGGGGGAGGGAGATCTGGTAGGTTTTTGCAGAAAGAAGTATTCATTCAAGGAACGCCTTCTGACGTGTTTACGGCAACACTAGCTAATGACTATTCATTACATTGAGGGAGCATCTTTACAACTTGCTCCCCAGGTCTGCTAAAAACAGTAACAAAGCCATTAGGAAAAACCTGAAAATCATGCAAGTATAACCCCCTCTGGAAAGCCCCGAATGATGTGGGCTTCACAGATGGTCTCCTAGTTTCTCATGGGGAAAAGCCCTCATTGGCAGAGGTGCTGAGCACCTATAACTCGGTCAACAAAACTTCTGCTGTGGGCTCGAAACTGAGAACTGATTCTGTAAAACTAATAAAACCCTGTCAATAACTGACTTTGCAAATATTACTTTTCTTGTTACTGTATTGTATCTTCAATTTCCATGACAAAAAGGCATACAAGACACGAAGGACACAATCTTCCAAGGACATTACCTGGCAATAAAACACAGAGCTGGATGTTCGTTGAGTGTGCACAGGGGCTTAGATGACTGTCTTCAAACTCCCCTTTTTCCAGCTTGACCTCAGTTTGCCTTTGCCCTTTTTGCAGCTGATTTCTCTCTTACCTATTACACTGCCTATGTCCTTTGCACTAGGGTTGTAGATGCCAAGAAGCGCGTGTTTCAAAGCCTTCAACTTTTTCTTGCAGGAACAATATGAGAACTCCCTACTGACTCCACATAATGACTGTGAGCACTTCTTCTGTAAGGGACTGGAAACAGACATTGAAAACTCACAAGAAAATACCAGATTCCCATTACTGCTGTGAACATCATTCAAGCTCAGATTTAAGTAAGCAATTAAAACAGAAGGAGCAATTATGCTCATTAATTTTTCTACTCACACCTAAGGCAAAGCCTGTTGGATCACAGACGATCCTCAGTATCCCCACCTCTCAGCCCAACCTTCAATGGCTACTTATTCACATCATTGAAAGTGTCAGGGAACATTAGTTACTATAATTTCACCCATTGGTCCTGAATTCTTATCGTCTTTATAGATCAGGTAAATCAAATAATACATAATCAGAACATGTCAAAGGTCATGAAAGAACAGCTGCTTCTGAATAGAATCTTCCAGCATCCTTTATATTGTTAATTAACAATGAAAACAGGACCAAAAGCTTGAGATACAGCCACTCTTTCAGAAGAGAAACAGAATGAGAATCTTCCTGTCTTTACATTTTGGTGATGCCACATGAAAGGGGGAAACAACCAGTAATAGCCAGCTACACACCCTGTATTTGCTGTGAGTGAAGAAATGGCCTGCAGATGCAACTAAAATCAATAAGTGCACCTGTAGGGATTCTGTAATTTACCCTGCTGTGAGACACGGAGTACAGGGCAACTGGTTATCTGCAGAGGGTATGATTACCCAGCATGAAAAAAAACTTAATGACCTTGCCATGCCCTCTCTTTGATAGCCACTTGCTCTGTGTGATCAAAAGTACAAGGCTGTATACCACACCATAGAGTTAATAAACAGTTTCTCCAGGAAATCTCTTTCCAAGCATCAAGAGACTACAGATTTCTACAAATACAGCTGACCTTTACATAACACTTAATTCCTAGGTGGTATCCGAAAATGATGGGCCCATCTGTAAAATCATTCTTTCATCAAATTAAATGTTTGACAGCATCCAGCAGATTTAACTTTCACCTAAGCAGAGATATAGTAACCTGCCCGGTTTTCAACAGTCTGAAACACCCTGATTAACTACTTCTCTGCTTAAACCATTGCCTTTTTTTAAGATAGAAGTTCAGCTCTCTAGTGGGGAATATGTCTATAAAGCAAGGATTAAAAAAAACCTCAGAACTGAGCAGATGATTTATTTGAAACCAAAAGATAGGCAGGTGTCAAAATTAATCTCTGATAACACACCATTGATCAGAAGAGTCTCTTCCTAAAGTTTACATTTTTTCTTTCCACTGCTAGAATAATGGCATTTTGCACAACACATCATGCTGTGCTTTATATACTCCTATAAAAGCAATTTTCATTCTTGTTTCTATGTCTGTCTCCAAGCTTAAGTTTTGCATTTTTTATAAAGTAAATCATATAAAAGGTACATGATGGGCAAAAATTCATTCTTTCCTATTTTAAACTCCCTGGTGACTACTAGCAAAAGGCAGCACAAACCCCATTAAGAAGTGTTATGCTTCTATATACAAACTTTACTCCTAATGGCTTGTTCTTTCAGAATAAGATTACCTCATTAGCATGGTGGAATGAGTTTGGGTAAATGAATGGTACCTATATTGTCAGTAAAGCTGAAATACTATCACACACATACTTCTCTGGGGAGACTCAAGTAAGATTTAAATCAATTCACAGCACATTTTTTATGATATAAAAAGGGGGGAGAAAACTGGTACATCTGGTGTGAGCTGACCTTCCCGTGGGACACAAAACTATTGATCCCATTTTCTCCCAGCATCTGCTAGATGACATGGTAAATGCAATTAAATATGTGGTATGCCATAATTCTCATTTGTCATGCTCTCCTGAGGCAGAAAGCATCTTTCCAAATTCTAATATTTGCCCCTTACAGTGTCTGTCCCCACTGTCAAGTAATAACAGCTGGACTTCACTAATCAGGAGGAAAGTTCACTTTCCATTCCCTTCTGAACTCACATGTCTGATGTTTTCTCTAATGAAGAGATGACAAACTCTGTCTTCTTCATCATCTGATTTCTTTACCATCTACAGGGTGCTGACCTGCTCAACACTCAAATTCACAGGTGCTAAAGGAACAAGCTCTAATTAAAGCATTTACTACATATGTAACATCACAACAGAGCAATTTAAATAAACTAAATATTTTAACTCAGAGAAAAAGTTTTTGTTAATACGGTGGAAGATTACCCACATTCATTTACACTTCATGTAATGCCTTACCACAGTTTTAAAATAGACTCGGTACCACAAATGCAAAGGATTTTAAATGCAAACTTTGTTTCACTAACCAATTCAATGACATGTGCATTATACTTGGTCTTTTATCTGTATTCCAAACTGAGACCACGCTCCAGATAACTACTTCATTATTAGCCAGCAATGCTCACACTGGGCTTTCTATCTTTTGTACACAGATGAAAGACTGAGACCCGTGATACATACCTGTGGCATTCAGAGACCATAACCTCCATTTAATCATGCAAAAACCCTCAGATGTCTTAATATTTGGTAGCCACGCAGTCCTGAATGGACTGAAAATCAACCTATACCTCTCCTGCACCAGTCACTTCATCACCAATTAATAAGCCTCTTGTTAAATGGTCTGATTTTTTTTTTTTGTCTGTGCAATTTTGAAATCATTCCCATAGCTGCAGAAAATCAAGTCAACAGCAGAAAGCTGTAAAAGGATCAGAATTTGGCCAGTTTTTGAAAGAGTTGTTAGTCATTGTGAAGAACCAGAGCATAGAAAAAGTCTGACCGCTTGTTTTCAAATTTAAAAAAGAAGCTTTTTTTGTCTATGTAATCACTTGCATGAGGGTTTTAGCAAAATCTTCACTGAATTTTGACTGCGGTATTTACAAAGCAATTGCTTTTGCAGGTGACTTAAGATTCATGACAACGAAACCCCAAAGAACTCCTCCTGCAAAAGGCCCTTCATCTTTTCCCTGTTAAAATAAGTTTGACCTTTATTACAATTATGGTTTGAACTTCCTTACGAAAGACACCAAAAAAACAAATACGGTCAATATAAGAAGAGGCCACACCGTGAATCCTGGTGTCAGGTTTGGGCTCCACACCTCAGGGCTCAAAATGGCTGCACCAAGTTCAGCTCAGGGCTCAAAATGGCACCAGGATCACCTCAGAGTGCAAAATGGCGCCAGGATCACCTCAGAGCGCAAAATGGCGCCAAAATCACCTCAGGGCGCAAAATGGCGCCAAAATCACCTCAGGGCGCAAAATGGCGCCAAAATCACCTCCTGCAAGGTCTATCATTTGATGCCACCGTGCAGCACAGTGTTACAAGCTGAAAAGCCAACTCCAAACCACTAAACTAAACCACCTCACCTGTGACTTCCAGCAGGAACTTCAATCTGCATTTCTATGAGTGCTGGAACAAAGGTGGAAAAGAATGGCCATACGGGCAGCATAAAGAATCTTCCAAAATACACTGACCTGCTCCAGGGCAAGCTCCAAGTAAAACACCATAATTCTCTCTTAGTAAGAGCTGTTATTCACAACAGCTTTGTTCAACTTCAAGCTGAACTTTCAGAGAGATTTACCTACACAGAAAATCTGAAGGTTGAAAGCAGCCAGACTTCTACATAAAAATTCCAGTTTCCAAACATGCTAAATCTTAAGATACACCCTTCCTTCGTATTTCAAAAGGATCTCAGATAGATTTAATAAATTTCAGATAGATTTCTGAAAGTGCTCTTGAAGTAGAGCACCACACAGCAGGAATAAAGCTCTAACGAAAAGCGATCTGTAATACAAAAACTGTCAGATTTCACAGGTTTTTACTAAATATTCAGCCTAAATTACTTAATTAGTCAGAGCTGCAGAGAGATTTAACATGGCCTTAGAGGCCTAGAGCCAACTTAATTTGGTACAGCCGCCTGTACAGGTTAGTTAAAATGTTTTTGTGTAGTTCTTCTCCCGTCCCTCTCAGATGCCCAGACCACTATGGGAACCTGAGCAGGATTACTACTTCTATCAATGCTAAGTGCAGAAGGCCTTTGTGTTTATTCTGGTGGCCATTACAATGATATTTCATCATTTGATAAAATGCCTCCACCACCCCAACTAGGGCTTGCCCCATTTCCCATCCTTTTCGGGAAAAAGACAAAAAAGAAGTGGGATGAAATTACTCCCAAAAATTTTGGCACAGGGGTAGCTGACTTTATCCATCTAACCAGTACAATGCAATGACTATACATTTAAAATATGCAGTATAACTGATTTTCTCACATAAAGAGCCATAGTTCCTTCCCCCTCTGCTTTTGCAGGCTAAAGGTTTGAGAACTTGGCACATTTGGAGCACACATTGGAACAGCTTCTTGGCGGTTACCCAGGTTTTGAGATCCAATTTGAACATGATGAAGGAGTAGTCCCTGACCTAGGAAAGCACTTAAATGTATGCTTTACTTTACAGGAGCAAGGCTAGTAGTTCAGTTTTAGTGAGGTAACGCTTTATTACTAAAACCCATCCAGTTCTCAGAATGCAATAATAGAGAGGGTGCCTTCATGAATCTGGGATTTGCTTTGGGGAGTTTTTCTCTTTGCTGATTTCACAGCTCAGAAAAAATAGACGAAACCCTCTTGACTGAAAATGATGACTGTAAAACTTTGCAAATAGAAACACACCATTTTCTCCTTGTTGTTTGCTCAACAGTAGTTTTCAAAAGACTGGAAAAAAGTTGGTTTGGCATAAAACATTAAGGCTTTCTTCTCAATAACCAACTTGAGTTTTTGACAGGCGACGGAAAGGGTAGACTAGCAGCCCCTAAAGCTATCTGTGTGATAAACAAGTGGGAAACCCCTCAGGACAGCTGACTTTCTGTTTAATTGGAAACACAAGCTTAACTGTAAACTCTGGGGACCGTGGATCAAAGCAGGTCACCCGCCTTTGCAAAACACACCATCTGATCTCCATTTCATATCAACAATAGATGAACTGACGAACTAGCCACAAGTCTGACATAATGAAGGCAAAAAGCTTTCAGCCTACAATAAACTTACCTTGAGGCTACAAGAATGTCGTCTTTGAATGTTTTCTGGCATTACTTGATCTGTCTCACCCAATTAATACTAATACACTACCCAGCTAATACAAGCACTTCAAGGATTTGTTGCCCGTCATCATGACAGCAATGAAGCATTCAGCACAGCTTAAGAGTCAGAAGGTGGTTTTGTTCCGTTTTAAAAAATTTATTCAGTGAAGTAAAATTCCAGTATTATGCTGAAATACACTTTTATTATGTGGACATTTACGAATTATTTTCTAGCATCCTGTGGCTCGTAGCTTCTTAAAACTTTTGAAAATGTTAAAAATTCACCTGACATTCATTCTCAATGCCTTTTTTTTAGGAAACTCAGTTTTAGATACACACACACCCCTAAGAATGGATATGTAAAGAGATATACCTATAAATATATATTCAAAAGCAATGGTTTATAATTCCCATTATTTCTACCAGCACTATTACAAGTTAAACATTCCGAAGAGTTCCATTCTCAAAAGAAAAAGATCCATATTTCTTCTGTATGAGAGAATGTGAGATTTCCGAATCTCCACCCGAAATGTGCATGAGCTAGCAGTCCTAGACACATCAGTATGAAGGTTCATTTACCTTGATGAAAACCAGGGTAAGGGAATCTAAGCAGAGCCTCCATACACTTCCAGGGCTAAATAGCTCCTCTAAAGCTTTTATCTACACTGAACTCCCCCTGGGAGCATCAACATACCTTGATCTCTTTGTACTCTATTCCCCATCTATAAAATGGGGATATTAGTCAATGCCAAAAAGGAGCTCTGTAATATATTAAAGAGTGTCAGGTTCTTCAGTCACACGAACCACAAATTCCAAACTCCCACCGCACAGATAAGCTGACTGCTGATTCCAATACAAAAAGTTTTGTGCTTTAATTCAATATTATTCTAACATCTCTTTTTTTAAACACAGAAGCGATCTCTTTAGCAGCATCTGAACAAAATATTTTCCTGAGATAGCTGCAGTCTCAGCATAGTAATTACTGCATTTTTAATACGCCGATTTTAAAAGGCACACTTCTTGAAGAAGAAACTACGGGATCCCCTGTCTTTGGTAATACCATAAACCAAAAAATAGTGATAAGTCATCTACAAATGCATTTTATCGGTGGAGAGCAACATATTCTATAAAAATTGATCTTACTATTTTGCATATCTCTAGACATTGGAGCCCCCCTGTCACCAAATGCTCTTACTGCCAGTTAACCTTCGATTTTAACAGGCAGCCCATGCCTGACATTTAATTAGTGACCCAATTAAATCTTTTGCTGTTCTCAGCTTATTTTATCATTTAGAAGCAAAAGAAAGAAATCAAGACAGGTTTCCATGAGGAAGAAATTACAACTGCCTTTATTAGCTGTTAGAATAGTGATTCCAGCAGTATAATGAGATAAGGACTTTGACCATTTCCTTAATACTGAGATGTTTTGTCCCAGGGATTCTTTCAGTACTTTTACGGGAATGAAGCAGTTGTAAAAAAAATAAAGTATTATGTACTGGCTATACTGACATTAACAACACTAACACATGGTTCACCCACCAAGGTATGATAGAAAGATCTCCATGGGGACAGCAGGCTGTCATGAATGGATAATGAGTACAGAAGTGTTGATCTGCAGAGTCCTGTGCCATCTCTTCAGTTTAACTACTCACTCTACAAAGATTTCACCATTAGCTAGCTACACGTTGTGAAGCTGTTTGGCATCTTCTCAATCATAGAACAGTTTGGGTTGGAAGGGACCTTCAAAGCTCATCCAGTCCAATCCCTGCCATGAGCAGGGACATCTTCACCAGCTCAGGCTGCTCAGAGCCCCAGCCCAGGAGAGGAGGGCTTGTGTCCAGCTCTTCCCTTTTTAGATATCTTTTCCCTGGTGCTTTGCTTCCGGAAAGATATTCCCACAGAGGAGAAGTTTTCTGGAAGTCACAGCTTTTACTAGGACGTCATTAGGAAAGCACTGGTGCAATGTCCGTGCTCACAGCAATGTCCCTAACCGCCTGACTGAATGCATTCCTGCGACAATCTTGGGAATTACTCCATGCAAATGAAGGAATTGAAACCTCATCCCATGAAATCTCTCCAGTTGTTACTGTTCTTCTGTCTTCCTTGGGTATCATATTTTATACAGATCCCTTCATATGTGCCTGGTAATACAGGGTTGACCCCAACTGCATCGGACATCAAAGATCTCCAAGAATGGAACTATTCTGCCTCACCAGGCTAACGGAGACAAACTGAAGTCCCCTGTCTTAAGTTACAAAATCCAGCGGGTCACATCACCCAACTTCACACTTAGTGTGTACCAACTGTGTTCGCCGGAGAGTTAAAGCAGAGTAGCTAATGATCTGTTAAATCCCACCTTGAATTACCACACACAACCATCCCACGCAGACAAACCCAATTAAGGGCAACTGAAACTGACCATTCCTCTCCTGCTAGCGGGGAGATGGGACCTGAGACTGACGTTCATCTTTAGCAGGGAGGGAATCAAGGCAGGAAATCTTTGCACCCAAACCCACTAACTTCAGGTTTTATCTGTGCCATTGCGTTTCTTCAAAAATCAAAGAGAATTTTCTTCTTAAAATAATTAATTATGGAATTAATTGTTGTTGAAGCAACAGCCAGAAATGTCATCAGTAAAGGTCTGTGCTAAGGGTGTCTTATTAAAAGATCTGTTTATAGATTTTTGAAATATATTTATCTTTCTTTAAATCAATTTGAAAGTGACTAGCAGCACATAATTTTCTATTTTTACTAATTACAACTAAAGAGCAATATTAGGATGACACAGTTACAAATAAAGCTTGTTGAGCGGCACGTTGTTGTTATTTTATAAAGCTTAAACTTGTGCCAAGTTAATAGACAGAACTTAGAGCACATGTGGAAATAACAGATTTTGTTAACCCTTGCTGTGTTAGTAGCTGAAGACCTTTGCTATTTCATTAAAAAAATGCTGTATTACATCAGTACTTATATCATTCTTCTGATGGTAGTCAAGGAGTTAACAAACATCTGGAACGTGCCTTTTTAAAGATCATGAACACACTGAAATTACTTTTATCTTGGAAGTGATCCGGTGCATCTGATCTACTGTGGTGTAAAACTGGAGGAGCTGTCACATGCAGTAACTGAACAGTTTGAGGGGAAAAACATTTCCAGCTGTAACATAAAACAGTTTCCATATAAATCTGAATACATTCAGTAAATGATCTTCTTCATGAGAAAGGGGCTATGCTGTACCACAGAACTGAAGGACAGCCAATGAATAGACACTAAAGCTAGGATTTTAAATTTATTATTGAGGATTTGACAATTGGATTTTCTGAATTATGAGCTCTGTGCTTCAATTACTGAACTAACTTTTCTGTATCATGAGCAGTAATGAAGTTTTGGGTTTGAGTGGAAGAGTTTTGTTTAATCTTTCTGTTGCCAACACCACCTATACTTAATATGCTTCTGGTAGGTTCCAACAGGCAACTGGCTACACCATCTTTTAATGTAACTACTCCTACATTTATACAGTCCTAAAATTACATTCGGCCCTTTGAAGGGAACCGCAAGGCTGATGTGGCCCCTGGTGAAAAGGAGTTTGACACCCCTGAGCTAGATGATGGTAAATTCACAAACCTACACAAGTTAATAAGATCTGACAGAAGAACAAGGGGTCCAGCACTGAAACAAATTGTATGATGCAGAAATACATCTGTAGACTCGCAACACTGGAGATCCCTTGATCTCCAGTGAAGTTCTGGTCGTTAAACTTGCACGTGGTTAAACATTGCAGGCTTTGACAGAGCATCAATGAATTTCAACTACATATTAGTCTGTGCATGTGCTCTCCTTTGCCTACCACACAGATTTACAATCTGCAGTTGAGTTGTAAAACCATTAAATGACTTTGGAGTAGAAGAAGATGGTTGTGTTGCTTGGGTTGGACGAGTAACAAGCCAACCACTGTGATGATGTGGAATCTTTGCCAATATGCAGTTGCAGGCTAAAGCAGCTAGTGATAAGTGAATACTTTGCTGTGGAAACACCGGGGTCTTCTAGCTATGTACTTGGTGGGAAAGAGGGGTGACCTATGTGGTGAGCCTATATTACAGCAGGATATCACTGCATCTGCTGTTCACAGTCAATTAACAAATAATTAATATTTGTGAAACTCCAAAATATACTAAGTAAATAGTCTTCTACTGGGCTTGGTCATTTTCCCTATTCTGTATTTTAGGATACAAGAACAAACACACTGCAATAAAATCAAACTATAAATAAACTGTCACACGGTTTCTAACTGAATGCCCGGATAACACATACACAGCCAGAAAAGCTGTGCCCACTTATTTGCTTAATATCGAGGGATGCAACCTCTGCAACAAAATACTCTTACCTGAAGCTAATTCACTTCATCCTTCTGGATAGCAGTTGCGTATTATTTCCTCCCAAATATTTTGGAACCGCTTACTGCAGCTCCTGCAGGCTTATGTCTTACCCACAAGTAGCAGGTTGGACAACCCTCTTCTGCTCAGTTTTCAAGATATCGAAGTAGACGCTCCTGAAAAGCATTTCACCGCTTTGATCCAATATTAGGCAACTGATGCATTTGACTTCACCCTCAATGGATAAAGAACATTAACCCATGGAGTTTTCAGTAAGAAGACTACACATTACCTATCAAGAGGTTTTTGCAATATGGCTTCTTTTTGAACTCACTCTCCCCTACTTTGTGATGTTACCTGCTGCAGGTGTATCTATCGTATACTATTTCAACTGAACACATTATATTTCTGCTTATTGACTCAGTTTTGTGCAGCTGATGAAACACGTCCATCTACTGTGATGAAACTGGTTTTTTTGAACACTTCATCTATGTGAGGAAAATAATGCATAATTTTGACACTAAAGACACTCTCATAATATTTCTTAAGACTAATCACTCTATTTTCTCCCATTCTTTATCTTCATTATATGCCAAATTATTCCTTTATTTATCACTTTTTCCTTCTTTCTAGAGATCTCCTCCCCTTGATTTGCCATATTCTTTCTTTTCATTGTTCTTTCCTCACTTCAAATCCCTGCTTGTCAGCGTATTCAGAAATTCCTTTTGTTCCTTTGTTCTCATCATTTAGTCCCCCACATCTGCTCAGTGACGCGCATCTGCCGGTCCCAGTCCTGCCCCTTGCTCCAGGGTTGCCATGCAAAATTTCCTCCCTTTCTCAGATCCTTCCTGCAGTCTAACAGGGCTCACTTAGAAATCCAACTCTCAGAGATGCCTTCGGTTCAAAACTAAAGTAAATAATTTGCTTCTTAGCTATCAGCAGCAGCACGTTCACTGCCTGCACACAGACCAGCTCACAGACTGCAATATTGCTCGTTTTTCTGAGGCTGGCACGGTCTGCATTAAGCCTGAGTTAAACCCTTCCAAACTTCTACTTGTCTTACTGTGGAAAATATAGTCACTGATTTCCTAGAACTTTGCTCCATCCTCCTCTTCCTCACTGCAAGACGACTTCACCTTTCCCTGAAGAGGGAATAGGGCCAGGCTGGAAAATCAGCAGCCACACGCATTTATGCTTTTATAGTTTCTGGTAATCAGGCCCAGAGAAGGCATGAAAAACCAAGATGACATCGGCCACATCTAGAGAACATCCTTCTCTGGCAGACATGTAAGACAAGCTGCCAAGTCCACGGGAGCAACAGAAAAAAAGGCGTTGAACAAACTTTGGTCTATGTCCTCTAGTAATTAAAGCTGCTATACAGCTTGCCATTTGCCCTCCACAATGAGTAGCATCATTTGTTGGTTCGCACAGAGAGAAAATAATAATGCCAGCTTACCTGAAAGCAGCATTTTTACCCTTTATTCCCCACTGCAGGTTTTAGCCTGTTCTTTAAACCAGGAGCTCTTTGCGCTCCACACGCACACATGGAACTGACACAGAAATGAGGTTCCAGTGCAAGCTGGTGTAGCAAAGAGCTCACCTCTGTTCCCACCACCGTGCCAACACTGCAAAGAACAGTTTATCTCCTATATGGTTCAAAGACTCTTCAATGTTTCTAAAGAAAAGCTTAAAATGCTCCACACTCCTGCTCCAAATGCCTTCTGAAGAAGAATGAAATGTATCTTTTAAGTATTATTTGTTTTCACGTCATTCTGTAATGACAAAAAGTAATTTAAATCTACGCATGAAATTAAATTTCCCTGAGAAAGGAAAGATGGAGAAGTGGCTAATCTGCTTCTAAAACGTTCCCATTTCTGGTTGCCCTGATTTCTAAATGGTGCTCGCATCACGAATGCACTCCGGTATCTGAATTCAGGCACCAAAAGCACTCTTGCTCTTCCCAGGAACCACCTGGCTAAAGGGGCCTGTAGTTCTCAATCACACAACTCCCTTTTACAACCTTGAAAAACACTCCTCCCCCTGGACAGCAGTGGCCAGGTTGCTCTTTTCTTCCTAATTTTCATGAAGACACCAGCACTGAGGTCCTTCCAATGCGAAGGATCTATTTGCTACTGGGTACGCTTCCTCCTCCTTAAATGTATAATCTACTATGATAACAAAGCAATTGTTGAGGAATCAATAATGCTGTCACAAGTGGACAGCTTTAATTACATTTGGAACAATTTACGCATACTGAGGAGCTTAAAATTAAATGCAGAAAGCCTAAAAATAAGGATAGGCATGAAAGTAAATGAATATCCAACATAAAATGCAATGGGCACAAGATTTGCACAGCACATGCCTACACTGCAGTTCTTTAGGTCAATTTTGCACCTATATACTATTGACACCATAACAATGAAAAACCGGGCAAGATAAAAATGAGGAAAATTAATCTGGATTTAAAAAAAAATAATAGATTGAAGGATTTGCATTAAAACCGCAATTTCTAAGCACTTGCTTGTAAGGATTGATCAAATAAAAATACCACTTCAAGGCAGGCGGTGCCAAAAAAATACTGTTAGTCCCTTTTGGGAAATACTTGATATATAACTTGTCAGATGTCACAATCAATAAGATCTTTTATTTTAACATATTACACACCAGTGTTTACAAATGTAATCTTTTGCGATCTCTTTGGAAAAAGACCTAACAGAGATAGCATTACACTGTAATGCAGAAACTGGTATAAACTAGGTCTTGATTCGGCTGAAATGAAAATATTGGCAAAAATAACCTTTAAAAAATACCAATGTGAAAGTCCTCCCACAAAATAAATACTCTAACGCCTTATTATCTTAGAGAGGAACAGAAAGTCTGCGTATATAAAGCTAATGAAAGGATTGCTCAATTTATCCGAGCAGAAGTGCTTTTAAAAACTTGATAGAATGTGCAGATACTCATTAAACATCACAAGTAGCTCAGAGGCAAATAGGCACAACTTTCTGCCACGGGAATACGCAGCAGATCAAAGACAAGCAATGAAGAATAAAACTGGCTAATATGACAGTCGAGGCTGGAAGGATTTGCTGAGATAAGAAATGGTTCTCAGCGCTCTGGCAAGTGTATGGTCGTCAGACGTTCAGCGCTTTCCATTTACAGAGAGTTTCATTGCTCTTTTTTATTTCGAGAATTAGCATATCAGAAGATAAAGCCTCGAGCTTTGTGGTTTTTGCTTATTAGCTAATCAAAAGCATGTGTTTCTATACCTTTTGATTTAGTGTGCAAAGAAAAAAATGAAGGAAATAATTCCATCTTTCAAATTTCTTGCTTCCCTGAAAATATTTACAGGCTACCTTGGCTGAGGGAATGACATAAACCCTGCTCAGGTAATCAGAGAATGCATAATGGTAAGCACCGGATGATTATAATTTCACAACTTATATTACGCAGTCAATTTATGATAATTTCTTCAATATTGCCATAATCTGTAGGGTCAGTTTCCTCAGAATTTTCAAAACCTGCAGGTGAAAATTCTACAAGTCTATATAATGATACGTTCAGCATTAAGGTATCATCTTGAAAAACAGACTGACCACATGTAAAAGTCATTAGTGCCTTCACGGAAATGATCGAAAGGTGATTATTTTTACTGGAAAAATAAAATAATCTGTAATAGTTTGAGAAAAAGTTTATGTACCAAGAAACAAACATGGAGTCCAAGTAAGAAATGTGTCAGATAATTAAACATTGTTTAAATACATATCACCAACTGCCTCGTAACTCACAATTGAGAAAGAAGGCTACACATATACGGAAAAAAAAAACCAACCAAAAATTGGCACAAGGAAGACAGAAATCAGGGTTCTGTGAATAAAGAGGCACACATACTCAGAATGGCTTAAACAGGCAAAAAAAATCAAGTCTATGGATATATACAGACCCTGCATCAATCTCCAATGTAAACACGTGTGGAGATATGTATATAAATAAATCCTATTACATGATATCTCAGTAAAGCACTCGACAGAGGTGACCACAGGCTGCAAGTAAGAATTAAAGGAAAAGAGATAACTGGCAATTATTGGAGATGCAAAGGAAAGGTTTTTTAAAAACTGTGTTAGGAACAAAAGGACTCCGCAATTTTCTTGTTGATTAGCAAATGAAGATGATTAGTTGTCGATGTTGATGCAAAAGGGAGCAAGCATTAAATAAATTTCTCTCTCCTGCATCAGGAAAATAAGACAGAAGATAAAGTCATATGACTTAATGATGATATTTATCTTTCATTTTGAAAGTAACAGAGGGTGATGAAGAAAAGCTTCTGAAGTTAGAGCTTTTTAAAGCAGCAGGCCCACACAAGCTTCAGGCCAAAACCTTCAAAGAATATTTGGCAAGGAGCAATTTTTACCATCAACATCAATTTCTAGCAACTCTTTGGAACAGCACCAAGGAAATTCAAGAGGTTTGGAAGAAAGTAAACATGCTAATATAGCAAAAAGAGTACTTAGTGATATAAGTAGATAGAGACCTGCAACCCAAAGTCAATCCTGGACAAAATTATGGAACAAGCAAAATAGCCATTTTGAGTAAGTAATTCAAAAAGGACTGTATCATTTAAAAGTGCTTATGGTCTTGCCAATCTAACTCAACGTATGTGCTTATGACATTACACACTAAAGTGTTAATAAAGGTGCTGAGATGACAAACTTCCCTGAGGTATGCAATTCAGTGTCGTGTAATATTTTAAGAAATCAGAACGCTACAATTTCAATGTAATACATTAAATATAGGAAAGATCAGCTAAATGACAGGTTTTAAAATTGAATTGGATGTTTTCCAAGCAGAGGCCAAAAAGGACCAAACCTCTACCCTACTGCTACTGAACATAAATCCAGAAACGAAGAATTAAAACCATATTTAAGGAGTAATTACTTCATCCTAGAAAGCAGCGAGGGAAAAGGACGTGCTGAGCTGCTGGGCAGCCACCTGGCACCACTGCAACATCATCTTCAAAAACTTAGGACAATTGTGCCCTTGTCCAAGAAGAAAGAGAAGGAGGATACGAGAAACTACAGGTCAGTCGGCCGCACCTAATTTCCTGGGGAAATCACAGAGCAAATCCTCCCAAATCCATCTCCAAGTACGTGAAGGACAAGAAGGTGACTGGAGAAACCATCAGGGATGCACAAAGGGCAAGTCTTGCCTGACAAACCTGGTTGCTTTCTAGGACTCAGAGGACAAAGGAGGATTAGCAGGCATTGATGACCTTCATTTCAGCAAAGCTTTCGTCATTGGCACTCACCATATATCTTTTTGAAATGTGTTGTAGCCAAATTCTTGTGATGTGGTTCGGATAAACAGTCTATAACATCAGATCTTGACCCTTGGAGAGATTCAAAACTCAACAGACGCAGCTCAAAGCAGAGCTTCAAGCAGGTAGCTTGGACAAGGTCTCTCCAGAGCTCCTTTCCACTCTGAATTACTCTTTGATTCTGACTCTATTTAATCAACCAAACATGAGCTCCAAATACGACATTACGAGGCCTCTAACCTTGCAGCTTAAAGAAAATGCATACAAAAAGAATTCAGATAAATTCAGGCTAGAATTAAGGTGCAAAAGTTAACACCAATGTAAACGGAACTTTAGCGCCCTTACAAAACAGTGATGGATTTTCTAAGACATATTCCAGTTCAAAAGTCAGAGTACTTCCATATCTTGCCTCTTCCAGAAGGAAGGTCCATCACAATCCTCTTCTCCAGCCTTATAAGCTATATGTGACAGGAAAACAAGATTGCTTTTCTTCCTATTCTAATTCTTAAGAGAATTATACTCTTATTATCCCACTGATGGAAGGAAGAAATAATAAGGGAAGGTGAAACAACTACAGCACAAATAAACCAACCAAGAGTAATGTTCCAGCATTCAAGAATCCCAATGCTGAAAGTAGTCCCAGCAGAACATTAAATCACTGCTCCAGGATGCCATCGGAAGTATAAAGCTGGGTAAACTATTAGAAACTCTACAATTGCAAGTATCACTTGGGGAGAAATTCTGACAAAAAGAAGTGATAGGCACATCATGTTGTGAATATACAGCATTAATTCTTTAATGTTTATATACCCACAGTGTTTCAAAAACAAATGCTTTGTGCATAAAGAGACTTAATAAAAAAATCTTACTACTTCATAAGATCTCATTTTTTGGTGAAAATGTTTTTTCACTATGAACATCCAATGTACACATCTGCTAGAGCTAAAAAAATTAGGAATTTAAAAAAATCACTAGTACTAAAACCTGCTAAACACACATAACGTACTCAGGGACTAAAACTTTGTATGTTATGTTTCTACACACTCGAAATTAAAGATCTACAGGACTCCTTTTGTAACCTTCTCCATTGAAAACAATATTTTGAAAATTTTATTTTTAATTGTGTAACATTTATGATGTTATTCAATGCACTGAAGTCCATAGATGCAATTTTCAAAATAAAATTAATTATGATTGGTCATAGTTTCACAGGCAATTTGAAGAAGTTAATTACACATTCAAAGTGCTGCTTTCTCTTTTCAAATTAAAACCAGAACTGACACCAGCATTACTTAACAGCTTATATAACATAATTATATCCTTTTATTCATGCATAAACTACATTTTCATATCACTGATTTTGTCCAGTGAGTTAAGTTAGTTCCTGCGACCAAGACAGTTCCATTACAAGATTCTGTTGGGCTTTTTCCAAGTAACAAAAGCAAGGCTCAATGGATTTAATGTATAAAACTCCAGGATATTGCCAGATTTTCAGAAAAAGGGGCCACAAAGCTGATGCAGCTTCGCCAGTTCACCCCTACTTAGATCTGCCCTCTTCTACATTCAACACTCAGGAACACACAGTTTTCACTTCAAATATATTTAAAGACTCAACTGTCGTTTACACTTATCTTTTATCCTCTCTCTGCTATCAGGATCAGCCTTTTATCTCTGGCCACCCACACAGCCTGACGGTTTGTATTTCAAAGGAGCAGACATTCTGTAACGTCCACAATATATATAGTTCTTGCCATATGCACTTCTCTTACCATTTCCTTTTGAAGGACTTTCCTAATGTCACTTTCTGACAACAGGCCAAATGTTTCCCCTTCCATGGAGAAAAACAAAGCTGAAATCCCCTTTATAAATAAAACGGAGATGATTTCCCTGTAACAAGTGGCAAACTGACAAACTGAAGAGGCGATGAACCCCAAGCACGGGTGGAAATGGTGGTCCAGAGAAGCAGAGCATCTTCTACGTATGTTTCAGATTTTCCTATCATGCAGAACACACAACAGTTACTGTTTGGTTACAGTTACTGAACTAATCGGTTTTTTTAGCCTGACAGTGATTTTACAACATTCTGGTGTGAGGATGTAAAATGCTGCAAGAAAAGATGCAGAAAGAAAAGAGCTTGTAAACACATTAGGAGCAATAAAAATGAAGCAAAGGAAAGATCCTTTACTTATAAATACTAAAGCAATGGGCAAATGGAGACAACTGATGCATTCAGCGCCTTTTTGCTTCACTCTTTGCAAAAATGTTCATTGTGATCAAACCCTTAACAGAATGAAACGCAAAAACAAAGAAAAGGGATTAAAAAAAAAGAGAAATAATATATTTGGATGTATATAGGTAAAAGAATTATCAGTGGAGCCTGAGGAAATCACTTCAGAGAGTCCAGGGAAAAATTGACCATTGTCCTGAAGAATTCATGGATGATGAGAGAAATCCGAAAGGACAGGTAGGAAGCAAGAAAGGGAAAAATCAAGAGAATGAGGATTTAGGAAATTACACAGCAATCAAATAAATTAGAAAGGTTCTAATCCAGAAAAAAAAAAAAAAATTAACCATCCCTAAGCAGACATCTAGAGGATAATGAGTTGCCTGCAGATAGCCAGCATGGAGCTGCTTAAAACAAATGCTGTCAAAACCAACCTAATTTCCTACAGTGGTCTACAGTGGGCTAAAGAGAAAGCATCAGATGGCATCTACCTTTACTTCAGTCATGACATATTCCACATGACACGCTCCTAAGCAAACCACAGAAATGTGGGTTAACATGAACCCACAACAGAACAGATGCTGGACTACGTGAAAAACTGCCCTCAGGGTCAATGATCAGTGATTTCCTGGCAAAGCTAGAACAGGTATCGATACAGGTATCAGTGGCTCAGTTCTGGGCTCCGATGCTTGATTGTTGATACCATTAATGATGGAATGAATACACATACAAAATTGGCTGGTGAAAAACCTGAGAGGAAGGGTGATTACTTTGCAGTATCTTGCTGAAATAGAGAAACAGTCTGAAACCAAAGGCAAGTAAAAAATACTTCACCTACAACAGACAAGTCATAAATACAGATTGGTCAGTGCCAGACTATGAAAACAGGATCTGAGGAATCTCATGTGCATCACAGGATAAATGAATAAACAATCTGACGCAAAATTTGCCACAAAGGATGAAAAGCATTATTCTAGGAATGCACTAACAGGAATGCCATTTGTAATATCCCAGAGCAATTAGTCCATCACTATCCCTAGTCCAACAATGATGAGGTTTCAGGCACAAGAAGAATAACACCAGGCAGACTGGTAAGAGACCAAATAAAAACCACAGAGGTTTAGGAGTGTGATTTTAGAAAGGCTTAGAGAAGCGTGTGTGTGTGCATGTCCAGCCTACAAAAAGATAACTGAGGAACAAGCTCCAGCTATGCACTCAAACATGGTTGAGTAGACGGTGACCACCAAATACTCCGTGTATCAGGTCTGGGGCAACGAGATCTCATCAGCTGAACTTGCAGCAACATCAATTTAAGGTACTAGACCAAATCACCTCACTGTACATTCATTTAAGCAAAGGAGCAGAGTAACCTAAAGAAACAGTGGCATCCACATTACTGGAGGGTTGTTTCAAGATATATGTTAGACACATCTCCCAAAGACATGAGGATACTCAGTACTGACTCAGACCAAGGGGGTTCACCAGACACCTTTGTGAGGGCCTCCACAGGCCTGGCTCTGTGATCTGCTTTTACGTTTACTTATTGCCCAGACACACATTTCTTAATTGCCAGCTGCTTTAATATGCACATCAGTAACAGCTAGATGAGCCGGATGAACCTGAATCTTGCTTTCAGAACAGTTCAAACTGAGTCACCAAGAATCCAAATTCTTCACTTCTTTTTCAGCTGAAATATATTTTATTGCATTGCAGTGTGTATAATCCTTCAATAGCTATTTTAAAGTGTTTGCACGCCCAGCTACCATTTCCTCTGAGAAGACTATGATGAGATACAAGCATACAACACAGGAAAGCTCATGCTTTAATGGGGCTCCTTTGGAACAGCTCACTCGTGAAATGACAAATCCCAAATCTGCTCTTTTTCTTGCCCCTCCAGACTACGGGGAAACTCTGATCTGAATCTCATGATTAAGTGCCATTTCTGAAGAATAGCTAGGACTCAATATTTACTAATACGGTGCTTTCTGCCTAAAGCGCTTGTTACAGATACAGCGACTGGTGCATTCGAGTTTATTCCCTGCTTCAACGGGACAAACACGTTAATCACAAAACATACCTGGCAAAAGAGCTCAACACCAACAAGGCTGATAAAAAGCAGAAGTCTGAAAAGAAGATGTGGGGCTGTCAACGTGAACGCGTGGCACCTTCAGTAACTACTGGATGCTTCAGTATTTTCAGCTTGAGTCACAAGTTCAGCCGGCAAAATCTGCGTACAGACCTTAACCTGTCTCCTGCGGGTGAGAGCTCTTAACTGTGCCTGCTTGGACAAATGACAGTAATACAAAGCAATGGTTATTTCTGCTCAAAACTTTGTTCTAAGGCTTTTTTTGTTTTGTTTTGTTTAAGATTCCAGAACTAGCGAGCTAAAATGCGCATGTGTCTGAAGCAAGCACAGAAATAGGATCTCTGAACCAGTAATTTATATCATACCATTCTTCCGCAAGGGATGTAAACAAAATATAAAGTGCTATTTTAGCATACATGCAGCCCCTGGGGTTTGTTTGTAAAACGTTCTGGATCAGATTTTCAGTATCAGATGCATAAGTTATGTCAGGGGAAAAAAAAGAAGATTGCAAGCAGACTTCAGTGCACAGAGTTGTCCCTTCCAGGCACAAAACGGGTTCTGCCTTATGGAGCGACCTGTCCTCGGCACGTCATTCTCTGCTTCTCACAATTAGCAGCGCATCGGCCCAGAAAAACCCACAAAAACGCGTGTTTCATCCCATCGCCTTTGCATTTTTATATATTTGGCTGGTGAATTTGAAAATATGCTTAATTCTAAATATATGCTGCTGTAGATAAATTGGCTGAAGAATGAAAAGCAACCCGAAAAAAAGAGCAAACCCGAGAAATGACAGAGAAGATGCATGTTCACTTTGTCTTTCAAAAAGAAGAACAATTGTAATTAGCCTTTTCCCTTGTCCTTCCTCCATGAAAAAGCGTGTTTAACAGATCTTAAACATCAAACAGCCGATCCTCACATTAATTTGTGAGACGGGTAAGTATCCCATTTTTTTTAATAGAAGCAAGCAGAGATGGATCAAGGTCCAGGCTGTAAGCGTTTACTCACCAGAGTCATCACATTGTTTCAGTACTAATTCTGTGAAACAGCTGCTCCAATATGGCAGTAAAGGTTCACAGGTGGGCTTTAAATGATTCTCTCAAGTTCACAGTGCAAATCATTATCAGAAATTCAATTTAATCACAGGAGTTCCCGGGGGTGTTTTATATGCTCAGTCCATTACAGTAAGCTACCACTAGGAACAATGATAAGGTAATAAAGTGGATCCTGAAAAACTTATTAAATGTGCTTTTTGTATTACTGATACCCACGGAGATGACGGAGTTTTTCAAAATCATCATGCCGTTCTACAGATTGCTTTACACAGAAAGGGTCACAAATCTACTTCAGGTCTTTAGCTTTGTCTCTATAAACAATTTAAAGTGAAAAGTTTCTTTCTGGTACTATGGTTATTGGGGACAGTGCTATATAGAATGAATAACAGGTCTGCAGAAAGCAGAGAATGAAGAAAATATCACAAAGGTGAAAATATAAGGGGAAAGAGTTGGTCCACAGACCATATTATGTGAGTGGCCCATATCTAATCCATTTGGAAAAGAGAGTAGGCTAAAGTAATGCCAAATGGCAGCAGATGTGGAAAGACACAAGAGAAGACTTCTGGCCCAAAGAAAGTACAGACATAATTTTGGAGGTGAGATGTAACGGTTCTTTCTCAGCCAGAAAGCCCTGAAGAGGTCATTTGTGCAAATAAGATACCCACGTTATACATACAAGCGATTGCTGCACACTTTCATAGCCTCCAGAGATGCACGTGCATAACTCCATCACCAAACTTCACCGCTTCCACTGGGCAGGGGCAGCCTCCCTTCTCTCCCTTTAGCTGCTTTCCTCATTTCTAACACCATCCCCCCGTTAATTTCAGCTAACTACACTCCGGTCTGTGTTCAAAACCAAGAGCTTGGGTAACCAGGCAAGGTAATGGCTCCTGAAAGCCACCTGAATTCCCAAGTATATACGCGTATCTTTTTCCAGTAGGAAACCTGCTGGTTTTTGGATGTAGCTCTTGGCGAGTCTCTTTCCATCATCGCTGCACCTGAGAAAGGGGCTTTCACCAGGCTGTGTTACAGCACACAAATGAAACAAGCTGCCAACAATTTACTCAATTCTAACAAAGACAGTGCTTAAAATAATGAGTTACAAAGTTCTTTTAAAAATTATCATTGCAACTCATGCATACTATCACTGCAGTAGTAAGTCCAGTACGTCATGGCTGGGTTTCTAGGTGTTTTACATCAGGCATGCAAAGCTAGAGGAACATGAGTTAGGGCGATAGTTCACAACATGCTATTTCGCACCCATCTCCGTATGGCTATTTTCTGTCTCCACAGCCAGGATCTTTCACAGGCATAGCTTAATGCATTGGAGAACAGGTCAAACATTGGAAGTACCTGAATCTACAGAGGCAATAGGATCTCAGGAGCTGAGTATCCACAACACACAATTCTAGGCACCTGAAGTGTCCTTCAGCAACCTGTACCCAGCTGGAGTATTCCCTTGCAGACAAAGCATCCACTGGAGAGCTCAGGGCAGGTCCTTGCTCTTGACCATCACAAAAGCCTCTCCACCTGCTAAAAAGAGTGTCCAGGCAAACAGGTCCACTGCTGGCAATCCGTAAATTCACATTCCCAACCTTTACACCCTTGAGCAGAAAAGTCCATTAGAATAAAACAGCTTTCAAACAAATAAAAGTCCCTCACAGGCGGACTATTCGTATAAAGACTTTTCCCAGTGACTGATGTCTTACTTATTTCAAGCTGTCCTGTCTGTACTGCGCATACTCTAAAGACACGTATAATATTTAAGCCTGGCAATAAAAGTTGTGAAACAGGGATTCCAGATGTTATTATTTCTTAATCCTGGGTGGTTTACTCCCCGAAACCATTTGAACAATTCATGCCAAAGTTATGCATGTACTAAACCAATTTGTCTGTTGTCAACAATTACAATACAAAATTACCCTCCAAGAATCTCTGCACTTTATGATAAATGCTAAAAGGAGATTAAGTGTCTGTGCTGCAGCACCATTTCTGCCTGAAAAATAATGGAGAAAACTGTTCACTTACTCTTGGCATTATAACTAATATTTATCCATGGTGTTCAAATTCAATACTTGTTTTCAAGGCAAGCAAAGCCAGTGACTTGGTCCCTTCCAATCCCTAACATTCCGACATTCTGTGGTTCTGTGTGTGACTTCTAAATATTACACAAGCTATCACTTAAAATACTGGGGATAAATTGTTCATTGATGATGAGTTTTATTATTACACTCTGAAAAGCACTATTTATTGTCTCCACTGGTCACTTTTAGAAGGAAAGACGCAATAAGTTAGCAATAGGGCATCAAGATGATGACAAGAAAGCTCTGACTTATGGCATTAAGTAAGATGAATAATGTGAATTAGCACCAGGATTTAGAACAGTTGGCAATGACAGAGTTTGCAGAATTTATTACCTTTCATTTCAGATGTGCTTATTACAAAATAATGATCTCTTCCAAAAACTTAGCTAGATACAAGAGCCAGTAAGCCCTCCACTACACGCTGTTGTAGCACAAAGAGGAAAGGCTGCAGAAGAAAGACTTCTGGAAGTAAAATATGACAGGCAAATTTTTCAGCATATTGTTTACAGTAACTCAAAACTGTCACGGACAGTGAAGTCCCAGGAGGAACTGATAAGGGATCATTGCTTGGGCTGCAAACGGTAAATGTCAGATTGGCGCTTGCCGATTCTTACAAATTTGCTACAGGTAAAGCAGACATCTTACGGACATGTAGCAGAGTTTAGACAACTCCTTTTACTGCGTTTCTAATAGCAACAGTATATCTCTACACCTATACATTCTTGAGGCTTGTTCCATATGAACACGGAAGATTTAGTCAATACATTTTTATGAATCTGAAAGTGTTCTGTTGTACGTGATACAACAAAATGTTGCTCCCTAAACCAGACCATGAGATAGTGTAATAACTGTAGGGAATGCCAAGTTGATAAAATAACATACTTTTTTTATGACTAAAATGTCAAAATCCCAAAAGAGAAAACATTTCACTGTCATTAATCTAATCAGTGTGCATGAATCATGCAGAATGAGATTTTATTAATTTTACCTGTTTCTGACCCTCCCTGCAACAAAACTAGTACATCTACCTTACTGCAGAAAAACCCCAACACCGTCTGCATGAATTCCAGGTGATGTTCTGATTGTTTTGTACTTTTCTATATTCACTCATATTTATTTAAAACAAAGTAAAGGCATCATTTCCAGTCACTATACCCCGCAAACCTCCAGGTAGGAAACATTGGTTGGAAATATGATTTTTGTTATATAAATCATTATGTTACAAACTATTGCCACTTATTTCCCATCTTCTCCCCTTCTTCAAACTGCAGTTAATCCTCCAAACCATTTCCTACACCCATCCATTCCCTCTTCCCGCCCTAAGGATAAATCTTTCAATGTGCTTCTAATCACCTATCATCAAACTCTTTTGCTTGGCTATTTTGTACCAAGCCGTCCCATACCCAAAATTATATTATGAATATTTTGTCTCAGCACTTCACTGACATCAATCTCTGTCTCTCTATATTTTATAGGTCCAAGCAAAGCTACAGACACACAAACGTTTAATTCTGCTTTGTTTTCTCAATTTACTACCCAAAATGGTAAGCATAACTTTGAAGTAATATAACTCAATGGTTTAGGGTTTGGTTTTTTTTTCCCTCCATCTGTGAAATCTCTGTGGGTATAAAAAATAGTAGTAGACACCCCTATACTGGAAATAATGAACAATACAAATAGAGCGGTTCTAGAAAGAACGGTAAGTGGTGGTGAAATGAAATCAAAAGGACTTTTGCTGACATCCTAAAATTGTGCTGAGGTCCCACTGACCTTTTATGAGCTCAAGTCAACAGCGGATTGCGGAGGGTGAAGGATGAACTCTGCACTGAACAGGCGCTTCACTGAAGTCTTCTCCAGCTACTATTTTTGTCTCTTTCAGATACTTAAAAATTATGAATCGACTTTAGGCTGTAGAGTGTTTTCCAATAAACTGTATCCATGACCACTTCATAGAATTAATACAATCCAATGACCGACCCTCAGCACTGCACAGATTGCAGAAAACAGTAGAAAGATACATGGCCATATCATGCCATTGATTTTTAAAATGCACTCCCAATTGAAGTCAATAATGAAATATGCTTAAAAATCAATGACATGCCTACTGTGTGGTGATTAAATCTGCAAAATGAAGAAAATCCATTAAAACTTTGATACTTAAAAACTCCCAAGTCACTAACATCCCTGTTTCTGAAATTCATCTTGACTGCACATCAAGACGATATATTTGACTCAAACGCAGCACTAGCAATTAATATTACAACTCCTAGAAAATCGCTAAAAGCAAATTTTCCAAAAAGCCGCAACATGTAAGTTGTGTTGCTAAAATGCAAGGACAGAATATGTCTGCAATATTTTCTTAGGATGGAGCTGTTGACTGAGTAAAATTAGTGGCCGATCTCTGTCTAATCATTCATTATTTTTATTTAATCATAATAAAAATTCACAGTAATCTTCAGCCCTCCCCTCCCAGGAGGTCGTTAGTACAAATTGTTCACGTTATACTGAAATGACACGCAAAAATCTTGTCATTGCCACTGAGATAAAACCAGGTCCTGCCTACAGCACCTGAAGGAAAGCAGCGTTGGCAAACACTGAAAATTAGCCAAAATTAGGGATGGTGTGATTAGTTTGCAATGATGTCCTCATGCTTAAGAAGAGAAACACTCTTTAGTTCTAGGTTCTGTAGCTGTCAGGGATGAAAATGAGATAAGATGGACTACTAGTTTGGTCCAGATGGCAATGTCTATTCCTGAAAGCAATACTGCATTGTTTTCTTGTTAATAAAAATGCAGGTAAAAACCACAGCGTAACAGTGATTTACCATCCATGAGTGCACAGCAGCCATTAATTACCATTATCTCTGATTGTTCCAGGTGCAGTCAGTAGCAAAACCAGCCATTTACATTATCTGGGGATTCCTCCTTAGAAGTTCAAAACCACCACCCAAGTGCCTGCTCAGAAATGTGGGAAAAGTTGATAACTTCCCTTGAGCAATCTTTGTAGGTAATACTACTTTCCTGACTTGTTTCTTTACTGAATTGCAGGGTTTAAAACACTGAGAATTCTGCTGGGAAAGGAAGGAATCTCAGGAAAAAGTTGGAAAATTAGTAAGTAATAAATCAGCCTCAGTCTTTCAAGCGAGATTCCAATCCCCAAGGGCATTGGGCAATTGCCTCAGCTTCAGGCGTCCTCCCACGATTCTGGGTGGTTAACAACGCAAAATTTGCCTGTGTTAGTTGCTTTTCACCACTCTTTCCATGCCCAGGTGCATTTATAGGTTGGCAGAAGCAGAGACTGTTGGAGGATCCCAGAATTCCAGCAGATAACTCTGGCCCTAAGGGATGTATGGCTTGGGCAGCTTCTTTACCACCTCACCTAGGGAAGCAGCGACAAGATTACGCAGCCGGTGCCCAAACAGCTCAAATACACATTTATTTGTAGCTCTGGTCCTGTACTTCAGAGAATATTTCAGTATTTCTCTACGCTTTACTCTAAATTCAAAGCTACCTGAACCACTTCGCCCTCCCCTGCCAGGGCTGAAAACAGCAGTTTCTGAAAAAGAAATACAACAGGTAAGAATGCTAAATGTGGGAGCTTTTGCCACCATAGAGACCATTAAAAAACCAAAAAGTTTGTACCCTTTTATTCAGTCATTTTTCTTGCCATCTTTCTGGCTCGAAACAGTTATAGTCATGGACATCCAACCGGTCTCTAGTCTTCAACTACACACACTATGTGCTTTCTCGATCAAGAACAACAGAAACTGATTCTTTATTTACAAAGCAAATGGACACACTGGGTTTCTTTCCAGGTCATATACAATTAAAGACAGACAGAAAATTAAGCCCTGGGTTAATTTTCACTCAAACACAACAGATTTGTGTATTGCCATAGGCATCACATTCTTAACCAACAGACATCAGAACCCAATACTGCCACCATAGAGCATGACTTGGCTACAAGGGTTTCTTTGCATGTTGCTTAAAAACAAAAGAATGCCTGTATTTTACAGAGTATTTCCATGTCTTCACGGTTATTTGGTGGCTCATCTTCCTCTCACAGCTTCGAAGTTATAGAAAAGGATGTTTTTTCTCAAGTCTACCACAAAGGAACGCAGCAGCAAATGGAAGTTTACCTCTTTAATTGAGTTTATTGCAGCGCTTACCTGTATCCATCGTACCCATCTAAAAGCAGGAATGGGAACTGCAACAGCAATTCACATGCTGTTTCAAGAAACACTAGAGAACATGTTTCTACTACTTACATCTACTTACATTGGAACATCTACTACTTACCACTGGTGGCCCTGAGAAGAAATGAGCCTTTGTGATGTGCCCTGGAGGTCAATGCAGCAGATAACAGAAAGCATATTTTAAACAACATGCTTTACAGTGAGCTATTAAAGCACCTGTTTGGCATCCGTATCTCCTAACTTAGTTTAAATGATTTGTGAGGACTCTAATGTTTTAGCGATATATATATTCAAAACTCGGTTAATGTCAAACTTTGAGAATGGTAGCGATACTGTGCTTTTCACTTTGACCACTCTAAAAGCTTGGGAAAAATTAATAGATCAATTATACAAATACTGAGCACAGCTATGGTATTTAAGGTATTTTACCCCTGATCTTTGTAAGACAGATTTATATTTGGGATGCATCAGCTGACTTAGAAAATATCCAGAGTTAGGCTGTTTTGTTGGCATTAACCAAAAGATCGGGTAAATTATGGAACAAATAAAATTGCCAAGATTTGTACTTTTCAAAACTAGTTGCTGCACTCCTGATTTATTAGCTAGAACTTCAAAGGTTTGTCATAAAGATAAATAAAAGAGCATGGATGGGAGCATAAATACATGGACTTGACAGCTCTAAAATACACTGTTTACAGTGAACTGGGAGAGAGCAGCATTTCAGGTCATATTTTATATCTAGAAGAGCAAAACACCAGAACCGATATAACTGATAACTGCTGTAAAGACTGTAAAACCATTTACTCCAAGATGGAAAACCTTTAGATATAGCTGACCATTGTCCAGCTTTAAAAACTAAAAGCAGCCAAAGTGTTAGAAACAGACTCATGTCTGCTGTGATCCCAGGACACTTCTCAATGAATATTGATAGCCCTTTGGGAAGGGGAAGAAAGCAAGAGCTCTGTCTTTTGCATGTGATAAGTAGAATGTAAAAATGCAAAAAGTAGCACAGTTAATTGATTATGAAGACTCATGCATCACAAAAAGAAAAGTGCCCCTTTTCCACTGCCTTGATAAATTCAGGACAACAAAAATTATGACATTTTATCCTTCAAAACTCTATTTGATTCACATGCTGTAATACTTAGTACTTACAGAGCCATATGAGCAGGTAACATACATATGAAACAAGAGCAGCAGTTCAACCAGTTTTACTCCACGAAGAAAAGAATGAAAGCAGACACGGGCTCACAAAGGACATCCTGGTACCCCGATAAGGTCAATGCCAGTTCTGCCACTCAATTTGCTGAGGTCAGGCTTTCACCACGTCCCATCACATTGTTTCTTGGCCACACATGCCAAATACTTTTTCACTTTGAGGACCAAGCTGTCATTTTTCACTTTGTTACCCTGCCCTTTAGCTGTCACTAAAGTGACACTGATGTATATCCCAGGAAACAGGAGGACATTTTTTTTTTAATTATTACGTGCCAGAACTTCATTCCCTTTTAAATATTACAGTAGCTGAGCTGCTATTGCCTTATACCTTATTAAGTCTAACACAGTGTTGGTGTGTACACAGTACACTCATTAACTGGTTTTGCAGTTACCAAGTCTGAAGTTAGTATTTAATTGCCTAGAAACACTGTTGGTTTGGGTTTTTTTTTTAATTCACGTTCTTCTCTATTCCTCTTAAAAATGACCATGTTTGGTATCTATAATTCAGTCTCAAAAACACGAGCTTTTGGGTTGTTTGGGGTTTTTTGAAGTAACCATAAGCAATTAACTGGGAATATATAAACCAACACTGAATTTTCGAACTACTGATTAAAAGAGGAACTTTCCCAATTAAAAAATAAGGCATCTCAAGCAACATATCCATGATTTAAAGATAAAAAGTATGGTTAAGTACAGTCAAGTGTTGGCATACCACAGCTGATTTCTGGACATAAATAAATAAAAATCCCCAAATAATGAAAATCAATGGCTGAAAAATATCTACCAATGAATTCAGTGAAGGTTTAACCTTTAAGGGATCAGATTCCAAGCAGGGACAATCTTGTCTTGGGAGGTGAGCGCTGGGGTTGGCGGAGGCAGCAGATGTGGCGGTGGCTGCGGGGCATGTTCTGCAGCATCCGCACAAGCCGAGGCTTTGTCCAGCTCTTTAAAAACAATCCCCTGTCAGCCGTTCCCTTCCAGGTGTGAGACACTGCTAATGAAATTTTAATACAGCAGCAAAGGTCACTTCCCAGAATTCACGCTCCAGGGGATCCAACCTCCAAATTCCTTAGCACCACACAAGGTGTTTTCTCTGAGAGAGGTGCTTCCTTCCCACTTCTCTGCATCAGCAAAGCCTCCTGTACCTTTCACAGAAGGATGAACAGCTGTCAACTTGGTAGCGTTTCAAACAACGTTTTCATTCTTTCTCAAGTGTTTTCACGCACCCAGTTTTCAAACTGGTACTTGTGCTTTTTAGTCCATCTAAAGACATATCCTCAATACTTAATGCATGGAAAATTTTTATGCCTGTTATTGCCATACACCAATTCAGTCCCTCCCCATATTGCAGGCACCAAGGACTCAGCAAAGCACGACATTCCTGCAGGCTCCCCATTATATCAAGTACATTTTGGCCTCTAGAAAGGAAAACTGGCTCCGGTGTATGTTCTAACAGTTCATTTCAACGTGAGTTTTGACAGTTCACAAGAAGAAGTGGAATCCGCTTAAGTACACTTCTTATATTCTCCATATTTTAGTTTCATGGGGACTTCTATATATATACTCACACACACGGCTTTCAATGACTCTTCTATTTAAATAATGATGGAAATGGCATGTTATCATTCTGACTAATATTTGCAATGACCAATGGTGCATTTACTTGGCCAGAGTCTCACTATAACCTGGCAATCTGATGTTTTCAAACTTCGGAGTCCATAAATATGTGCGGATGCTCTCCAAGGCTGCTAAGTGTAGCCAGGCTGAGCTTACAATGCAAACAGAGCGAGTGAAAAAGCCAAGGCTCAAAAAGAAGTTTTATGTAACTGTTTGGAGATGAAAAGCTATATAAACACCCCCAAACTCCTTTTGGAATAATGCCTCAGATCGAAAAGCTTAACTGATGACAAATTCAGCAAACACTAAACCCAGCTCTTCTAGTTGTCTTAGCCTTACTTTTTTCCTCCTTTTCCTAAATACTTTTTAAATGTCACTGCTCAAAAAAAACCCCACAAATTAATGGCCCCAGCCCCTGAAATCCTCTGCCCAAACTCTCTATTAAATAACAATGCCACTACATTTCAGAGCAAAGAGAGTTATCAAGTTTTCTGCCCATTTCATCACTGACCTCTGTCAAATCTGTGCAAAAGGGAAATACAGAAGAGCAGAAAAAAGCTCGTACCCGCTCTCAAACAGACTGTTCACTTGATAAAACTGGCCATCCAACAATATCACCATTTTCTCTAATTATCTGCCTGCACTCAAGTTAAAGCGCTTGAGTCTAAAGCCTCTAAACTTTCAGTACTTCCCTTGCTTGTCCGAGACTAAACATACCACATAAAACAAAATTTTAGTATTCAAAGCCGAATGATGTATTCATTTTCTGAATGATGTGATATAGTAACAATTCCAAGAGAAGTTTTAATTAAAATATCTGAAATGTCTCTAAGATTTTTTTTCACGCAACTGTGCAAATTTCAATGACCAGTTCTTTGCTACAATAAAGTTAATGCTCTCCAGAAACATAACCATTCTGTTTAGCTGCTGACAGTGTTCTCACCAGCCTGAGGTGTTCCGTGACACAGAAACAGCTCATTGCTCCCTCCTGAACGCTGTGCTGAGGACCACAGGTATTTTAGAGGAAGCAGAAAAGGAACCGAATTAAACAGCAGCACATACTCCAATTTGAAAACAGAAGTGAGTAGCGAGAAGAAATCCCATGTTGGGAAACCAAAATAAGCAATACCAAATTCACAGTCACATCTAAACATCTAACAGACTTCTACTATTTTATTTCCCGATATATAGTCCCATATTCTGCAGCTTATAATTGACACAGTTACACTCAAAAATCCAGAAACAGAAGAAAAAAACATCTGATAATTGCTTAGAATCACCGTATAGTTTTCTCCTGTAGCTTTGTGCTCAAGTAATGAAGTGGGATGACACCACAATGATTTGCTGCCTGTCACTGTCGCTGAGCAACATGTTGTCTTCTAATGGCTAATGTGCCTACACCCTTAAAGAGAGGGAATATACTGCCAGTCATTGCAGAAATATATCTGTTCTTGAAATTGAGCCATTTTGCTGTCTCTCTACCTTACAAGCTACATCATTAGTTATTTTCAAAGCCACAGGATTTAGGAAACTTGGAGAAATTTGAACTCTAGATGATGCATATTTCTAGGGAATTGCACACTGTGCTGTTCTCTTCTCAGTAAGCAATACCCATAAAAGTTCTATTTCATAACATCTCAAACACATTCCCCCTAGTAAGTTGGAAGATTGAAATCTTCCTAAGTATCCAATTCTGAGCAAAAAAATTATATCCTGCCTCAAAGTTAAATGTAGTAAAAAATACGACACGAAGAAGTTGCAAACATGGATGTATCCTCAGTTACACACGCCAAAGACACTTTGACTTCAGATGAGTTAAATCCATCTGACAACACACTAAGGTTTTCTTGTTGCTTCCTCCAACTCTAACAATGCTACACAATCAAGTTGCCTATGCAAATTAGCACATCCTAATTGGCAGCAGCTGAGCTTAACTTCTAACGAGACAACCCAACTGTATATGTAAATGTCTTCTGGGATTGATTATTGGAGCTAATGGCATTTGGAGTTTGGGTGGCTTGTTCACCTCTCCCCACCCAGAGAGTGTTAAGACAGTGTGAAAGTAAGAAACATCATCTCAATTTGGTTACAAGCTATTTGGTCATGAACCTTCTTTTAGAAATCTTTTACTTGAACAGTTGTGAATTCTGATTTCAGTGGATATAAAATAGGATAGCCATGTGGCAGCACTTTACTATGATATTTGTAAAATATACTAATGCACTCCTCAAGAATCACTCGTTCTTCCAAACAAATTGACAATCTGTCCTTGTTCGTGACCTACCTCGTCTTTTCTGAAACAGATTAAAGAAAGCAGCAGAATCTCTCTCCTCCATTCACCCAGCCCACAGTGTACCTGGCCTAGAGCACACAGCTTGTGTACCCCAAGGCACTGCAGTGAATAATGGGCTGACTATCCTTTGTGGCAACTTTGCCCTCCTAACCTGTATTGACCAGGTAGCTATCAATACCTAGACTGGAGTAGGATCAGCCTTCAGCACTAATTGACAGCTGCTTTTTCAGAGTGCCTTAAACCAGGACCTTTTTATGTAAAAAAAGCTTTTATATATATATATATATATTTATGACTGTACATATGCTCTTTTATATATATATATATATATATAAGACTGATACAAACAATGCAGAATTTTGAACTTAGACTTCACCCATTTGGCATAATCCTGCACTGAAGTCTTTGCAAATAAACCCACAGTTCCAACAGAACAGCAAGACAAAGGTCTACCTGTCTTTATCACCACCAAAAACGGACACTCACACAAGAGAGGATGCGATGCAAACAGTGGTACCTCCCCTGAACGTCGTTTCATTATCAGGGAGAAAGCGTTTCCAAAGGCCAACAACTCACCACGTAAACCCACTCTACACCAAGACCTTGGGGTGACCTGGCAGCAGCAGCAGTTGATTGTGTCAACAGTTAAAGTGGTGACAACTCATCCATGGGAATGTTCCTTTGTAATCACATCTTGAGGCCCACCACAACTTGCCTGCTTCTATCTAGGACACACTGCACGCTGCAATATGCACCCAAATCTTTCCACTTAACAGCATTGCGCTCCCTCCCCACGACCCAGAATGAACCCGTTCCCATGCGCCTCCCCAAAAGTAGGAAGGATTCTGCAAATCTGCTGAGCAGCATCGCATCGGTCCCAATAATGTCATCTACACAGCACTTGTAAGCTGAACAGTGAAATGAGTAATTCATTCTTTCAGGAAAGAATGTTACAGTCTGTAAAGTAACGAGCTCTGCTTGCAATGAACATTTGCGTTCTGATGCTAAGAATTCGGAATCATGGAAAATTCAGATTGACTGGTCCCTGGAAGAGAAAAATGGCTAATGTAACACTGGTAAATGGACCGTGGGTATGGGGAGAAACATCTGTTACTTGAGCAACTTGGGCTTTATTTGTCTTTCAACATGGTAATATGAAGCACCAAAGAGAAACGACATCTGGCACAGAATACTTCGTTGAGAGCTATACCTTTTGTAACTTGTAAATGCACTTAGACTGGGGACGCAGAAAACAAAACTAAGAAATATCTTCTGGAGCAAAATCACTGGGTGGAAAACAGATTAAGATATATCTATATCTCTATAGATAAATAGATATTACTTTTTCCCCTTTAAGAAGAATAATATCTTTCTCCTTTCATACTCCAAATGTGAACATTAAGCAAAACTGGAAATCAAAACATTCCTGATGAATTTGTTGTGTAAGTAAAGTAGGAAAACGTCAAGTGACAGCTGGCATCTGAAATTTTGTAGGAAATACCAATACTATCACTCTTCTGTATTGTTACTGACCAGATGGTTATTTATGGGCCTTTTGACCTCAATTTCTTTTAAACTGGGAGTAGTAAAGTTGAACAGAATATAAGATAAGGGTAATTATTTTTAAAGAACTGAAATGTAAAACCAGAGCATTATTTTCTTCCCGGCTGACATCAACTTCAATACAAACCAAAGGCAAATTGTCTGGCAGGAAATGAGACCATTTCAGCTGCTGATTCCAACCTTTACTTCACATTTTTGATTTCCCTAGGTAGAATATATCAACTATAGAAATCATCACCAAATTTTGCTAGGAATTACCCCAGAGAGTGCTCAGTCTATGTAGAGAAATAAAAGATTTATCTTTATATCATTTTGAAACCACATGGAAGTGATATCTTTTAAATGCAACTTCTGTTAAAGGCAGGCTTTAAATCACGTTCATGCAGTAGATATTCAAATAAGAGAGTGTGAGTAACTATGTTTTCTCTTTAAACAAAGGCAGCATGGAGTTTGTAATCTTTCTAAAATCACCTTTTCAGTCCCACTCAAAGCCTGGCGCGTTAAAAAAAGAAAGTTCAAAACAGATTGCAACAGAGCCTGATAATAAAGCCTGCCTGGATATCTTATCTTTTCAAGCAACAGAGGAAAAAACTGGTCCTGAACACACACTGCCACTACAGTTACAAATATGAACACCTACACAGCTACAGCTTCACTAAAACCACACGTATTTTTACTACAGCTTCACTAAAACCACACGTATTTTTACTAGAAGTAAACATAGCTCACATATTTCACCTTTTCTTTTGAAGAATTCCAGACTTCACCATATCCCCTACAGCCTATCCCAGAGTCTTTTCGGTTTTGTCTGCAGTGGTATTTTGTTATCTGTCCTGTAAATCCAGCACAGAAGACCTGTCAGCTTCCAGCTGCCTGCAGACGTTCCTCTGGATGATCACATTCTTAAAAAGCTGATATTCATTTAGACTGAGACATCCCCATTTTAAAGGAGGCCAAAACTGTCATTTCTGGTTCGTTCAGGGAGAGGAGGGGCTGTAACTGTTTAAATGGTCTGTTATTCCAAAATTATTTGTAAGAATTCAGTATTAATCCCTTTAAAGATATATAGAAACAAAAGCTTGGTGGATGAAGGTATCAGTAATGTGCTATCTGGGCTCTGCAGAAGGTAGGGATGCAGCACACATCCTCACACACCTTTATAGGTCACACACATTTATGTTTTCTGTTTGAAAGTGACAGCGTACAACAGCATCCAAAGAGCGTATATAATTGCTATGGCACTACTGCTCTCCTACAACCTGCCTTACGAGCAGAGAGATAGATGTGGGAAAACTTACCCAGTATTTCACTCACAGAAGGAAGAGCAAACCAGCTAAGGAAAGGGTAACAGCAGCTGTGCTACACTTTGCCCACGTCTACAGAGCAATTTGTTGCACGAACTGCTGCGCTGGAGCTGGAATGGCAATTACGGCGAACACACATCCACTGAAACAATCTGCGCCTTTCACTCTGCTTTATGGTGGCTCCATTCCCCGTGCTGTTCGTGAGGGGAAAAGTACTCCATCTGACACACCATAAAGGAGAAGAGGACACAATATGAGGAAATAATGCACTGGGTGCCTTTATATATAGGTGCCCCTCAAGATTTTGTCAGTATTGAAAAACCCTACTGAAAGCAAACATAAAATACAATAAGTGGAGGATGTGGAATCACAGAGAGGCATGGATGAAACAAGGGAAACTTGTTTGTATGACAAGTAATGAAACCAACCTCCAGAGACAAGAGAGGATAGTGGTGAAAGAAACACCGCAACAAAAAAAAATGCACAATATAAGACCACAAATTCTTGCTCTCCCATAAAACTGCCATAGCTAACTTTATCATGTTTACATGGGACGTTGGCTTGACTTTAAAGGAAACACTTACTACACTATATATAGTTGGCAAGAAAAAAGGTTCTCTCCAAAGCTTCTGGGAGCATATGTTTTCCTGAATACATGGAATATGTGGAATAAAAGTAGCGATTTGTGCAATTAAAATACATATTATTCTAACATGTGCCTGCATGGCTCAATCAGATTTCTTCATTTAAAAATACAATGCAATGTAATTTTATTCAACTTTTGAGAAGTGAAATACAACCCATGAATAACCTCTTTCAAATCTCTGCCATGAGAGCAAGTTCTCTAAATGTTATTCTGAAGCACCAGATAATGACTCCCGGCATCTAAACCCCAAACCACTTGTGAAAATTCAGCCTTTCAAAGTGCTCTAACTCTATTACTTCCAGCTGCTTGCATCTGCCCAAATGTACCGAATCTCACACACAAAGCCAGTAAATCAAAAGGAGGAAAGTGGAGGAAAACGAGAGTAACAGAACTCGAAAAGACCTGTACTGAAAAATAATTTGCCGCTATTAGGGTCTACTGAATTCTACATGTTTTCAAAAACACCACCAGCACTGAAGTTCCTAGACAGCTCTTTCCACAAAAGAAGCCATTTCAACCTGAAACGTGCCTTATATTTCAAAGTAATTTTTCCTCTAAAACCTGCCCATTACCACAGTCAAGAATGAACCTCAGAGAAATCTCACAGTAAATATATATCCTAGTGTGTGACGTTTTAAACATCTGTATATATAGCAGGTAGCACAAGACAGCTGAAACTGTCTTTCTTCTACACTACAAAGACAATACATTTTATAGAAGAAGCTTTAATATGTATGTAGTAAGTTCAAGTCACCTGCACATTCCTCATGCAAAGGGATCAGTAAAAATTAATGTCAGATTTCAGCAACTTTCAAAATAAACAGCTTAACAAACGGATACGATTTCTGATGCTTTATGATTTGTCAGGATCAGACAAACAGACTGGCAAATTCTCTTGCTTCCATTAAAACACTTAACAAAGAGGTTTGGAAATACAAGAGCACTTTTGATTTAATTTTAAAATACTCTTTTAGCCTTCCTGGTCATTTGAAACACAAGAAACTGCGATTGCAGTATTTCTTCACCCCCTTTGGCTGGGATCAGTTTTAACAAATATATAACTGCAATAAAGCTCACGTGCAAACACCCTCACTAGTAAAGTCACCAGAACTGGACTCTATATCTAAAACATTTGTCCTTCCTTCACCAGAGCTAAAGGACACTTGTTCCATTTGGTTCTAATAACAGTATTATTATCTAATTATTATCTAATAACAGTATTATTTAACACCCTTCCCTTTTTTTCCCCAGCCACTGGAGACCAACCTCACACACACACACACACACACACAAAAGGCCAACATTTGACATGCATCTCCCTACCATAAAATGCTGCAGCCCTTTTTAGACTCCTTTTCAGACTTATAACTGGACTCCACCCTCACTCGAAGGAAAACCTCAAATATGGCAAAATGCAAGGCTGGAAACATCTTTTTCAGTTAAGTAGCTTAATAGGTCTAACTTTTAAAACCTTAATTGTACCTTTTATTAGGCCAAATTAATTAGTCATTTTGATCTTACAATTGTCTTCAGGTGGGAGGCATGTATGTGCATTATCTAGCTAAATCATATAGATGGCCAAGTTTCCTGTTGTTTTTTATCTCCCCGTGTTTTGCCAAATCTGGCAAAATGCTTTGAAGTGCAGCTAAGCACAGGAAATAAAACCACAGTTTCACTGAAACCCAAGAATTTGCTATAAAATTCAACAGGAATAACATTTCAGTTTAAGGACAGGCCTTGAAATGAGAACAAATTAAAATCACAGAGATTCAAGAGTAAGCCAAGTTGAAAACAGAACAGACTGTCTCTAAGATGACCAACCTATGTGCTTTATTACTGACACTTACCAATAAAGATTCAGGTTGCATAAAACAACTACTTAGAAAAGTGAAGAATAGTCTCTTTAGAATCCAGACCAATGGTATCCACTACAAATTCCTCAACATAGAACAAAGACACACTAAAATAATAGTAACATAGCTCAAAAACTATCAGGCCAATGGCTTAGATTTTAAATTTTATGGTGGGATTTGTAACAGAAAAATAGACAAACTGTCTCGCCTAGGCAATCTAGACAGTAAAGCCTAAGTAAACTACACTAGTGGGTGAAAAGAACGTTCCAAAGTCACAGATGAATGATGTAATCAAGATGAGAGATGAAGATTTTAACTAGAAACTATGAGAAAGAGTAATGCTGATGCAAAAATCGACTTTGAGAGTCATCCCAGAGAAATGGATGTGGTCCACAGTGTTCAACATGGTGCTAAAAATGTGAAGGATAAATATTTGCAGGGATCACTGACTGACAGAAAACGAAGAAATCATTTTTCCTGCTGATAGAAGTATTCAGAAGGGAGGCATCCGGAAAGGTGAAATGGATGAGGCACGTAGCGTGTGCTACAATGGTTGAAAAAGTGAGACCTTCTTCAGGACTTGGCTAAGAAAGCATGTGTAAGAATAAGAGCTCTTGACAGTATGAAAACAACAAAAGCATCTCCTCAAAGAGATAATAGTTTAAACATTTTACCTAATACTGAACGCAAGTCATTACTATTGTGTGCAACAAACAAATAATTACAGCAGCACTCAATTGGTTTTGAAAGAAGTTGACATATTTAAGCTTAAATCTCTTTGTTCTCTTCCTGTATTCTCTGACTTTCATATTACTTGTAGTGTTGCTATTCGGTAGACAGATCATCCTCTTCTCTGCTCGCTTTTTTTTAACATGGGAAGCAAGACACAGAAAAGGCTCTCTTCATCTTGTCAGGTTGTGTCTTATCCTTGCTAACATTCAAAAAATAGAGAAGTCCTGTCTAAAAGAAAAAAACCAAATGGCATCAAGTGAAGCCTAAAATGTCAGAACAAAACATGAAGGCAACTTCTTTTTCATACAGCTTTGACCATAAGGTATCAACATTTCCAAAGCTCACTATTTCAAATAGAAAAGGATGCATTTGAACCGCCTAACAGCCAAGTGAATTCATACACTTGCAAACTGCTTCCGTGCTCAGGATCTCAGGTTTTAAGAGTCTACACGGGCAAGATAAACAAGCTCCTACAAGGAAAAACCCAAATTGCACTACAGAGCGTGATAATAAAATGTTCTTTATTTAGCTTCAATGTAAGGCAGATAAATATTTACAAGATTAACTTAGCACAGTTAATACAAGGCTTCTGGGAATTTTCTAAATTTAAAGTTACAGTTGTCACGCTGGACAAACAATTCGTCAGGTGGAAGCAAATCAAGAGTCCTGCCACCCTGCATTGGCAAATTTCATAGTGTGCTCATGGCACGCTTGCCTGGAGTTTCGGAGTCACTCTAAGAGTTAAAACTACTGCTTTATTCAGATTTACAGCTTCTTTCAAAATACTAAATCCTTTTCAACCATATACAAATTCAGCCAAACACCTAATTATATTTTGCCATACAAAACAGTATGGAATAAACATTCACTTTAAACATCATTATCTCAATTATGGTAATGGCTTCAGGAGAAACCCACAGAATCATGGCTGATGATGTCAGTCTGCTCAGTCTTGGAAAATAATACACACCCAAGAGCTACGTAGGTCTAAGAATACTGAGAAACAGCCGAGCAGAAAGGTAACTAAGTATAGCTAAAGACATCCTGACAATTTAGTGAGTGCTGCTAAAAGCAGTGGATAAAGATGTCCTGCTTTCAAAGGCATCAGAGCTCAGCCTAGCTTTTTAAGTTAAGTCAAGGGAAGAAGACTTCTTATTTTTATCCTGGTAGCATATGTGTTGGTTTCCTAGCTGGCAACATGCTCCCTGCCTGATTGTGATAGCTCATTACCAAATAAGGTGGACTCCCATAAGACTAGAAATCGAGAAAAGCTTTTCAAGAGTTTTCCAGCCTATAAACAACAGGCTGCGCTCCCCCATGAAAGATGACAGAGGAAACGTAAAAACAGGAGAGTGAGGAGATGGAAAAATGTGGCATATGGACAAAGATAAAAGATCTATGACTATAGGAAAATAGGGGGAGAAGACAACTAGCAATGCCTTTACCCTGTGTAGATGCTGTTGCTTTGTCCCCAGCCTAGCATCATTGTACCACGCCTCTGGCAAATGTCACCACGGGATAATAAAGCATAAACACCATGAACTATGAGACCATGTACCATTTATTTCAGACTCCAGTTTAAAACTTGATTTCTTTTCTTATATTAACTACAACGGAATTGGCTGCAGCAGGTCTTAACAAATAAATATAATTTCAAGTCACTTTAAATTTACGAAGGTTTCTTTGCTGCCGCAATACAAGAACAGGACCACCATCTGTGTGCTGTGCGCTACGGAGGGACATGGATTGGACAACCAGAACATGTCCAGCCTGGTTGTCCCACACTTACTGAGAAAATCTGATATTCTCAGGATACTTAGAGAAACAGCACTGTGCATGCAAAACTCCCCCAAAGGTGTGCGGTTATTGGGAACTGATGAAAAGATGCAGATGTGACTCTTGCTGGTAAAAGGCCTTTGATCATACTGTGCAAATGGATGGCACTGTTGTCACTTGCATTTCAATGAAAGAGATCAGCCCTTTTCATGCCATAGGGTTTTCTGAATCTAAGAGAATCACCATCACTCTGTAAACACTTTGAGTTTGGTGTTACCTGCAATTAAATGCCTGCTTATTACAAAAAGGGTACAATCACTGCTAATTAATGATTAATTTTTTGTTGTTGTTTTCTTTTGTTTACTCAATGATGAATATTCACCAAGAACCCATTTCTTCCTTCTCTTCCTTGCAAGGACTTACATTGAACTGCAGAAAGCAGGCTAGACTGTGCCTCATATAGATAATGATGAGATTTTACGCTTCCAGCAGCAAATCTCAGCCTGTTGTCTTTGGAATGAAGAACAGCTGGTTATCTATGAGGTGTATTTTCTGGATTGTCAGGGATGCTATCTATAGTATAGTTCAGCAAAGCATAAGGAGATACAAAGTCTTCCCACCATCTGGGAACATCCTCCCAGTGTCATTTAAAAATAGGTTATATAAAGGGGAGGCTAATGGCAAGGACTGTGATAATAATGTACAGGCAGAAACCCCGTTAGTTATCAACAGCCTGTCTGTCCCTGACAACAATAGCTGCTGTAGTACTTTAGAGGTCACTGGCATGGGCAAGGCTCACTTCAAAAATATTGTGCAAATGTGAAAAAAAAATAGTCCTGAATTTTACAGCCTCATTATAAGGTAAGTGACAACAGATGGATGCAGAGAGATGTCAACTATGTTGTGAGAATTATGCCAAAGGATATTTTAAGGGAGGACTTCAAGGTTTTAACAAATTTTTGAAAAGGTTTCCAGGGAGAACAAGGGGAATAATTTGCAGGACTCATAAAAGGTCTTATCTCAGAATATAACAGAGAGAGGTTGTCCCAGCTGAAGAGCTCAGTGTGGGGTTGGTATGGAAAAAAGGGCACAGAAGCGAACACGTCCATCTGTTGTGCTGCAAAAAGGGACCACAAAAAATAGGAGTAAGATGGCCAAGGAAAGAGATAAGGATATGACCTTTACAGCAGCACCCCAAACAGATAAAGAGGCCACAATTGAATGTGGGAGAGCCAAAGAAAAAATAAAGATAGCTGGAAACAAAACGTGAGATGATGTTTGGATCAGAGCTTAATACAGCAAAGATGTGAGGCCCTAGAGATAAGTAGCAGTGGCCCCTCAGAACAGGATGAGGAGGAGCAGTTTAGGTTGCAGTGACCAGTGAAACAGACAATGAAAATTATTTTGGAAAACGTGTTTGTGGCTGTTCGAAGCTGAGGCAACGATTTAGGAACAGTAAACTTGAGTAAGAGAGACCGCACCCTCACTTATATATATGCTTTAAACTGGTTTCTGAATAACAGACAAAACCCCCTACAACAGATTATAATCATTGTTCTCTCCCAAAAAATAACTGGGGTGACAGCACTGGTGCCGTTTTCTAACCACACAGAACTGTAGTACTTTACGCTTATGAGAATGGTTTCCTGAAAGAAACTCCCTTAATGCATTAAGTCTTATGTGCTTCAATCATAAAGAAGCACAAAGAAAGCGAGGGGAGAGCGATGTATTTCAGGCAATTAGATACAAGATGACATAGCTGTCATTGCTCATTGACTGCCTTTGACAATATCTACTGCAAATAGCACAGATCCCTATGGAAGTCTTTCAAAAGCTCACACTATTTAATCTGCAGGCATTTTAATTAGAATAAAAGTGATGTTTTCTCCAAACAGTCTGAGAACAGGGTGAACAACAACAATCTAGATAGTCTCGAAGCACTTGAGAATAAGGCTTTCAACAAGTGATACGCGTTACGCAGGCTCACAAGTCCTGTACGTAGCTTGGCATTTTAAAAGGCTGAATGGCAAAATCAGGAATACGTTTTCAATGGCGTGAAAAGTGGGTGTTGTTTGATTCATTCTCCCAAGTATCTGAATATCTTGTACAGCTCAGAGGCAAAAACTAGAGGTGGGAAAAAACCACGCAACCACACACACACAAAAAAACTCAATAAAAAAAGCCCTGTTCCAGGATGTGTCTGGAACATAAAATCCTGTCTAGCATATGTCGTGGCATGTTATTGAACAGAAACATGCTGTGCCCACATGCTGCTTACAAAGACGTGACCTTACCAGTAATTTTGTGAGGATGACTCTTCAACCTGCCATCCCGTGGAAGAGCTCTGGAAAAGCAGCTTTAGGCAAACACTGAACAGGAGGTGAGGGTGAAACCAACAGCAAAAAGCTCTAACCTACAGCACTCAATAATCAGCAAGTGGGATTTCTAGGCTGAGGATGAAAAAAGCCCCCATCTTCCTCCCACACTGGTACCCTGTTATCCCAAAAATAAGACGTGGTCTTATATTAATTTTTCCTCCTAACGATGCTTCCTTTTTTACATGCACAGCTGCCTGGACACTTATTTAAATTGACTCTTTAAATGAACTGCAACTAGGGCTTATTTTTGGAGTAGGGCTTATATTTCGAGCATCCTCAAAAATCCTGAAAAATCCTGCTAGGGCTTGTTTTTGGGGAAACAGGGTAGGCAGGGCTCAGCATTGTGGTGTTCCTGATACAGAGCACACGCCTCAGGCGTTCGGCCACGGTCATGTCTTTCTGCTCAGTCGCCCTTATGCTTGCAGAAAACAGCTGCCAGTGTTTTGAAAGGGGATGTGTTCCGAATGCGCTCAGCAGACACGCTCATCCAGGTTTTGCTTTATCTGTGCTATCCCATCCTGCCAACACCCCTGGAGAGCCCAGAGCTGATTGTGTGAGGTGGATTCTCCCAATGACCCGCAGCTTTTACAGCACCGGGCCGTTGCCAGCCCCAACAGCAAGCAAAGAGAGCGCTACTCTGCCAAACCCAGGCATTAGCCCTCTATCATTTGTTGCCACTTTCCTCCCATTTTGCGACAAATTCCAGAGAATCAAAACCATATCGAGCAGAGACACAATTTACACAGGTTTATTCCAGTTGTGTGCCTCCTCTAGGAGACGGAATGCCTCGCTTCTCAGCAAGGCATCAAGCAAACACTGAGCTACTGACAGTGTCACGGTTATGGAAGCAAACAACATTAATGCATGAAAACAGGAAGGTATCGTAGCATTGATTTTTCCATCAAACGTCCACCTGGAATCAACTGTGCGCTGCAAGATGAACCAAGGGAACCACATAATTTTCAGAAAAAGGGGATTTTCAACAAAGTCACAAGGCTGCTGCTCTTTCTCTGGTTTGGGACTCCAAGATATTACACAAACCTCTGACACAGGCTTCTAATAATTAAGCAATTATTTTCTAACTTTGATATTGAGAAAGTGGGATGTACGGATAAGCCAAAGTTCCAAGCAGCTGAGAAGTTTTGTAGTAGAATAAAAGTTAAATCAAAAAATGGCCAGGCTTTCCCATAACAGCCCCAGTTGTAAAAGTTTCCCTTACTCCACTTCTAGCCCAGCAGAATATTCATTTCTAACAGAAAAATGCTGAGAAAGGGATGCAGGCTGAACAGAAGAATTACTAGCACAGCAGAACTCTCTGGGATCTGTTTCTATCTTAAGCCCAGTATAGGTTCTGCTTCTTCAACACTATTCAGTTTGCCACTCTCTGCTGTGTTTCTCAGCAGCAGAAGTCTCAAGATTCTCCCTCTAGAGAAATCTTGCACAGATTGCTTGTACCAGTCCAGCCACAGGCTGGGCAATCTGTTCTGTTTGTTTCTTTCTTGGCTTTACCACAATGAGCTCTTTAAAGGCACCACAATAAAATCACCCTGAAATTTTAAGCTGACCCTTTGAATTCTTACGCTTCCCTCTAAGTGGACGTTTAGCTGAGCAGGAATTCAAGAGCAGACATAGATTGCTACCGGCAATTTAAGCATTTATCATTTTTGACATGACCTTGAAAAAGTTACAGTCATATAGGAGTATAATTTCGATAATAAACTGCAAGGTGAATTTCTAAAAGCATCTTTTCCTCTGTTATAGACCCCAGGCTTTGTGGGAGTTTTGAGTACTTGTACCAGGCGTCTTCATACAATTCAATGACAAGTTTGTTTAGCTCGTATATTTTCTTAGATCTACCAACACAAGTCTGATATCTTCTTGGTACTGCTAAGGGACCAACAAAGAGGTTTACTGTACTGTAGCTGTCCAAACCACGGACATTACACATGATGCAGGGAAGTTCCCATTCGTTCCCATAAGAAAGAGGAAAAAGGTCACCCAAAACTGCCTTAGAGTCTTCTAGAAGAGTTGAAACTTGAGGCATCCCAGTTTTCTAAAGGACAATCAACACAACATTGTTGAGAGATGAAAGGGTTTTGGCCACCTTTGGTTTGTGTAAGTCTATACTATTTCCTCAATTTACAGACAACAACAAAGTAGTAATTATTGGATTTAGAAACCCCCCAAAATCCAGGCTAGAGCCAGAAAGGACCTCAGCCAGATGAAGTCACTGCCCCATGCACTGACCATGAAACTCCTCCTGTATTCATCTGCTGTCCCCTAGGACTGAGCTCATAAGACACGGTCAGAGAACTTTGTTTCATGCCCAATAAAAACTATACTGTTGTTGCTGGGGATTAACTGCTCTTGAAAAATGGAAGAATCAAAAACTAGGCAGCGAGAGAACGAACAACATTTCTAAGTATAGATGGTATCTTCCTAATCCCACATACCTTAGGCCATCTAACTGTCTTTACCGATCTGTGTCAAAAATAGGGAGGAAGATGCTCTAACATTGCTGAAAATAAGCATGAGCTGGTTTTTAATGCAGAACCACAGAAAAAAGAGCATTGTATTGACTAAATTACATTAACTTCAATGAACAACACATGCTCATCGGGCAATCCCCAAAGTCACAAATAATTCTCTTTTTTAACTCTTTATATGTTCATTGACATATCTCTGAGCATGCAGTTAAGCACTTTTTATGTGCTATGTTCTAAATGGCAGATTACTTCACAAAACAAAATGCATTTATTTCTCTCCTATAGAGGGAAGGGGCAGTGATCGAGCATTGTTCCCGAATAGAAGGATAAGTTATAAAGCTTACTTGTTCATAGGGGTTTTCTTGGTGGGCTTTTTTCTTCCCCCCCCCCCCCTCTCCAGGGCAGAAAAATATATGTTTTAAATGGAAATTAGATGAAAAGGAACACAGATTTAATAATGAGAAAGAGCAAAGAGAGAAATTCACCTAATTCAAAACTCATTTTGTTATATCCAAAACGTTTGGAAAATGTTTTATCTGCATTACAGAACTCCAAGCTGTACTAAGTTCCCCTACCCCTCAACTTCAATTGTTAGCTCACTAAATATTTTCCCAGAAGGAATATGAATTAAACATGAAAGGAAAAATTCCACTAAATACAGCCTAGAGAAAGCAGGTGCAGCTTTTAGAGAAGAGCCTGGCCCCAGTTCAATTTGATGGTGTAAATTACATCTCCAGCGTCCATGTTGTTGGCATTAGTTTAAATTAGGACAGGATCCTGCAAAATCCAAAAAGTTATGCAGATCTAAAAATACGATAAGAGAAGGGAGAGCTGGGAGTGGGGAAAGAATAATGAGAGAAAGTGAGTGTGGCAGAGTAATATAATGTATATGAACAAACAAAACCAATATGAGTTATAGTTTCCATTACTTCCTTTCCTTATGATATTTTTTTTTTGCCTGAAGGGAATGTAACATAAAGGAGAATTCCTTGTTTTGGATTATGCTTCTACTATCCCCTCAAAAAAAATTCCAGAACCAACATGAGTCTGGAGACTTCAGTAATTGGACCCATACATCACAGTGGGTTGTCAAAACAAACTTGTACTCTGCTTTGCAGAGCTGGTTATTTCATAAGTGAAGACCTAGGAAGGGACCAATGCTGAACAGTGGTGAATGCCTCCTGCGAGGTGCTAAGTGCCTTGAATGTCCATTAAAGGAAGTGAGAATTGAGAGCAGCCAGCACTTCACAAGAAATGCTAAAATGCTTTGCAACACTGAGCTATGGATATGTCAGATCCTGAACCCTTTTTTCTCTTTTTCTTCTTTTTAACAAGGTCTGTGTGATGCCACTTTCATCCGTGTTCTTTCGAGGTGAGGACAGCACTGGAAACGTGCTTGTATGCAGCACTTTGCCATTTTATAACCCCCTCTGGTTTTGTTCTAACCGGCACATGCTGATGTGCAGAAGTTGACTCCCTGCGCTACCGATCCGCGCTGTGGGAACCTGCTGAGCTGTGACGGACGCTGAAGCAGAGTCAGGAACATCTGTCCTCCCCAGCAGCACTATTTGGCCTTTCAGAGGAGCAAGGGCTCCCGCTTGTTCCTTTGCTCCCAAATGCCGAAGCAAAGCTGGAGCCAAGTGCACCCTCCGTGCTGGAGACAGCACCTGTGATGCACACTCCATCCTGTCCATCCAGGACAGGGAACTGCTGGAGAGAGTCCAGTGTAGGGCAACGAAGATGATGAAGGGCGTGGAGCACCTCCCTTGTGAAGAAAGGCTGAGGGAGCTGGGGCTCTTGAGCTTGGAGAAGAGGAGACTGAGGAGTGACCTCATTAATGTTTACAGATATATAAAGGGTGAGTGTCAGGAGGATGGAGCCAGGCTCTTCCTGGTGACAACCAATGATAGGACAAGGTGTAATGGGTACAAACTGGAACACAAAAGGTGCCACTTAGATGTGAGAAAAAACTTCTTCTCGGTGAGGGTGACAGACACTGGAACAGGCTGCCCAGGGGGGTTGTGGAGTCTCCTACTCCGGAGGCATTCAAACCCGCCTGGACACCTTCCTGTGTAACCTCACCTGGGTGTTCCTGCTCCGGCAGGGGGGTTGGACTGGATGAGCTTTCGAGGTCCCTTCCAACCCCTGACATTCTGTGATTCTGTGATCTATCCATCCATCCCTCCACCTGTGCCAGTCTGGGGGGCACTTTATATTGAACACATCTATCCTATTTACACATCCAACAGCAAGAGAAGAATGAACTGCAGTAAAACACCAGACATCCAGGCACTTCCAACAAGGGAACACGTCCTTATTTGTGGCACGGTACAACTTTAAATTGCTGGATGGTGGTTCCTTACGCATCCAAGCAAACAAATTAATTTGCTATGATCTGATGGTTCTAAAGGCCCAACTATAATGAAGTGGGGGATTTTTACAAGGAAATGTAGAAACAGACATTGGCTGTGGTGGACAGCATAATGCAAGACACTTTCATCTTGTATTATCACAGCTTGTCACATTAACAGAAGTATTTATTTCAATTTCCATGGTTTGGAGCAGCCAACGGGAAACTTGCAGCTGATACAAAACCAGGAATCAGTCTGAGTAGCTTTAGAGCAGGCACACTATTTTCACAAAGCAAGTGCTTTCTCTGAATATAAAAAATACTGCCGTGACATGACAGATCTGATCTTTAATTACCTCTGTTCAGTACACGAGCATTTGTCTGACATAATGAACACCAAGAATAAAGCAAAGAGGAGATCCTGTGAAACAAGGGGTAGACACAAAAACTATTTCAATGTGAATAAACTGACTCTCAACAATTATTCGTCCACTGCTATTTTGACAAGCAAATACACATTTCCTGTAGGATGCTGTAATACACAAAACAAAGGCAGCAGCAGACTTGCTAAAAGAAAGAGACCTTTAAAAAAAGAAGCAGCACAATCCATTTCATGAAAAAACAGGAAGGAAGAGAAAGGAAAGGGGGGGGGAATAATAATCTCTCTTCAATTTGACAACATTTCATTTCTAGAGAGTTAGATCTAAATAAAATTTAGGATGATATTATTTCAGCCAAAATCACAGGCTGCCTGATACAAAGTGATGAGGCATTGAAAATATCCCTTTCTAAAGCATGCGTTCTAATTCATTGATTTCCATTTAGTTCTTGCCGATATAAAGCTTTGGTAAGTCTTTTTGCCTCTTCAAATATCTGACGAAGAACAGAAAACCGCTCCTGTGCTTTTGCTTCTCTTTAGAAAATTTCTGACTTAGAGTGGAAAACGGGAATCGGTGAGACAAGTGCAAAAATAATTGGGACCTGCATGATCTCTGTTGGTATGAACGTCCCAAACCACAACCCAGCCATTAATAATGTAAACTGCAAGCTTTGGGAGGCCGAGAGCATCTCCTAGGATACGTCCCGGCATCCAATCACGGCCGTTTCGGGGATGAGCAGCACCGGGAACGCGTGGATTCGGGAAGGGGACGAGCGCCGCGGCATCGTGAGGCCGCTTGCGGTTGTGAGTGACATTAGGCAGGTGCAAACTTGCAAATAGAGGGAGAAGCTGAACATGATCGGATGGGAGCGGGATTATAATGGATCATTGTTGTAATAGAAAGACACACTGGAAGAATCATTTGTTCAAACGTATAAAGGGAAGGACGGCATTTCCAACACTGAAACATACCCAGACCCAACCTGTTTTGGATTAAAAACAAAACCAGTGGTGACATGGCCCTGCAAGCAAGACCCTGATCCAGAAAAGCAATTCAAATGTGCCATAGCTGTTCTGGGTGTTCACAGTCTAAGACAGATCTAACGAATTTAAACAGCCAGAATTTAATAACCTACAACATACCAACCCTAACAGTTCACTCTGTTAAAAGTCCTAGGGTACTTTTAAGAAGCTTCTAGCTACTAAAATCAATTCCCTGATTTTCTTTAAGTCGGAATCTGATCCCTGGCAGCACACCTGTAATTGCCCCTGAAGCCTGAGAAAGGCAAAAGCAGCTCTGCAGCACCAACAGCACAGATCGGCTCTTGCTTCTTTCTCCCTTCAGCACAGGTCTCCCTAAACCTAGTTTAGCAGATTAAAACAGAGCTCTAGAGGGCAATTCTGCAGCCAGATCCTGACCAAGTGGTGGGAGACAGATGGATGATGGATAAAAAAAAAGGCCCCGACCTTACTGCTTTGACTTTCTCCACTAACCCAAAGTAGGATGTGGAGAGTTCTGATGAATAAAATAAAAAAGAGAGAAAAATAATCTAGTTGCATGGCTTTAAAAATGGCATTTTGCAGAGCGCTCAGACTGCTTTAGCAGGCACTGGCCTTGAGCACTGGGAGCTGAAGAAACAGGAAGGATTTGAAGGAGTAAATACACTGCGGTGCTGTGGAAGAGCAGGAGGCGTTCCGAAAACCTGACAGCATTAGCCATGGTTTTAAGGACAACCATTAAGCAGCTGCCTAAACAGACAGTATCCAGGGGCTCATATCCCATTGCAGTCACAACGCAGCACAAGGGAAAAAAAAACCCCTCGCTTAGACTCCAGAGATGAAATAGTAGAAATGAAAGCACAAAACCCATTTTCTCCTGTGTAATTCTTTTGAATTATTGTAAAGGCAAGCTGCTTCCAAATGTGTGAACAGAAAATCCAGGTATAAGACACACTGAATGCAGGATGAACGTCTGGAATTCTCAACACACCAAGTCTGTTTATGATAAGTAGTGTAAGAAAAAAGCATTTTAGCCATTGCTGCCATACCCAAATTTACAAATCGGAGACTGCATTTACTATCACAGGGCAGGTGTCCACAAATCAGCATAGGAGATATAAAATACGACCTTACACGTACACCAGAAGGGTATACATTCCTACACATTGGTACAGGGCTATCATGATTACACTGGCAACCAGAGGTTCTACAGCACAGGATGCTATTTGTCAAGACAACAAAAATATTAAAGGTTACAAAATAAATCCTGACCTCCAGGAATCAATGACACGATTCCCATTGGAGTCGGCAGAGCTGGACTCAGCCTGCAGTCCCTGCTGCAAAATCTTGTGAATCCAATTCTGAACAACAGGGTAGATGGAGCAGCATAAAGGTGGTTGGGTTGAATGTACAGTGAGTATGTCTGCATAATAAGTAGGAATCTAAATAGACTAAATTAGCAATTTTCAGGTACTAGTATTTTATAAATCTCCTAGGTGAGCTGAGTTCACTGGATGTATTTTACCTCCTAAGCAATGAAAGATAAGTAATGGATTATGAAGATATACGAGATTTTCAATTCACTTAAGTTCATGTGATAAGGTTAAAGAATGAGTTCAATTATGGTGCAACATTCAAGTTAACATGGAGATAACAATGGGCAAGTACTTGTTGCCTGATTAGCTGAACAAAAGAAAAATTAGTATTTTTAAGGAGAAAAAAAAAGAGTGGCTAAAAAATAACTAATCTCGAGTACCTAGGCAAGTGTAGGTGACACTTGATAAGCTCATTCATTAGAATTATAGAAGCAGGTTTTTTTTAAAAAAAGGAATTTATTTCACTGGGATTTCTAGACTCGTACACACACTAGAGAGCAGTGTAGGGGAAAGGGACCTGGGGGTCCTGGGGACAGCAGGATGACCATGAGCCAGCACGGTGCCCTTGTGGCCAGGAAGGCCAATGGCATCCTGGGGTGTATTAGAAGGGGGGTGGTCAGTAGGTCAGAGAGGTTCTCCTTCCCCTCTACTCTGCCCTGGTGAGACCACATCTGGAATATTGTATCCAGTTCTGGGCCCCTCAGTTCCAGAAGGACAGGGAACTGCTGGAGAGAGTCCAGCGCAGGGCAACAAAGATGATGAAGGGAGTGGAGCATCTCCCTTATGAGGAAAGGCTGAGGAAGCTGGGTCTCTTTAGTTTGGAGAAGAGGAGACTGAGGGGTGACCTCATTAATGTTTACAAATATATAAAGGGTGAGCGTCAGGAGGACGGAGCCAGGCTCTTCTTGGTGACAGCCAATGATAGGACAAGGGGTAATGGGTACAAACTGGAACACAAAAGGTGCCACTTAAATTTGAGAAGAATCTTCTTCTCAGTGAGGGTGACAGACACTGGAACAGGCTGCCCAGGGGGGTTGTGATGTCTCCTACTCTAAGGCATTCAAAACCCGCCTGGACACCTTCCTGTGTAACCTCATCTGGGTGTTCCTGCTCCGGCAGGGGGATTGGACTGGATGAGCTTTCGAGGTCCCTTCCAACCCCTGACATTCTGTGATTCTGTGATACTCTCCCTTTCCCTTAAAGAAATGTGAGATTTTTCACAACAATCTGCTCACTGATGAGAACTTAATGGTTCAATATTATTTTTTACTTGGGACCACTGTCAAGGATAGCAGTGAATCTAATGGAGAAAATAAGACTGATAAATACCTTTGCCCATTACCTGTCAGTCTTTTTACTTTGTTTAGTAGCATGTAAGAAAATGTAATTAATCCTCACAGTCTATACCTACATACAAACGATATATTGCCAAGGGCAAATAAAGAGAGAATTTGTCAGTGGTGTTCATGCGTCTTTGTCAATGCAAAAAGCAAATCTCTCTTCAGAATGGCAATGCAGCACTGAAACAGAGTAATCACTGTTACTTATCACAAATAGTTGAAATGCCTCTTATATGGACTTACATTGTTCCCAATGAATGAATAGTAGTTTTCTGGAGTAAGTGCAGGAGTGTGTCACGTTCTGGATATCACAGAAATCTATGTTACGTGCAAAAAAAACCAACCAACCCATTGCTGCTAAAAATGCTTCTACAAGAAAGGGTATTTTGAGGAAAATGTTTTACTCAAGCTATCATTTCTGCCACTGTAAAACTGAATGGGAGATTGTAGTGATAATGCAGCATGAGCGAAGCTTTTTACTGGAGAGGAACACTACAAAACCAGCACAGAAACATACTGTTGCCCAGTAAAACACGTAAAGGTGCGCTTCGCTTCTTTCAAAGCTCTACGTATTTCCAGTTACAAGTGGCTGGATACTTAAAATTGCATGGTCTTGCCAAGCGCCTTAATGTCATCATCAGGCAGAGCTGGAGAGAGGGAAAATATGCACAATAATGGGTTATCATCAGAGAGAATATCTTGTGTGTTCTGTTCACGGTGAAGCGATACTCACTGTCGCCTGCGCAGGCTTCTGTCTGGCTTGCAAAACCGCTACAGGTTTTCAGCGTCCTCTTTTTCAAAAGCAGGGCAACTATTTTCTAGCATCAGACTCATCACCCAACACATTTGTTAAAATGGCGATTTCAGGAGCTGCTGTTTCTGGGGATAATGCCAAAGAGCACAACTGCCTGAAATACCCTGGGATTTTTCATACCTGGTGCTTTGGGTGTTGGAGTGATGCTTTGCAGAAGCCCTATGACTGCAGAGGCTCTGAGGGCCTACCAGTTATTAAAACCTCCGCTTCTGTGTGTTTCAACTTTATTTGCTAAGTTTGGGGGTAGAATAATAAAGATAAAATATCAATCACATTTAGCGTTGCTTCCCCTCATCGGTAATGGAAAATCAGCTAGTAAAAGAAGGTCACTTCTAATGGCTTGTCTTGGGAGACATTTACTCAAGGTTAGCAGCCCTATGCTGATGTAAAACACCTTAAATATTAAGGGTTACTCCTGAATAAATACCTGGAAAGCCATTCCAACTCTAGGTGACATAATCAGCTGAAAAGTGTTTGATATCAGCTTCTCAGTCCTTGGTGCTGCTAAGTGTGTCTGTGACAGGAGCTGCTGAGCTACCTTGGCATACAAAATTAACTGGTAATTCTAAACACAGGTAGGATAGAGAGCTAACTGGAAAGTCCCCTGGCATTAAATAATTCCCACCTGTCTTCAAATGCATAGTAGCAATCACAGCAACGGTTGCACTGGTCTTCCTTTTCTGGCATTCTCCAAAAAGGAAATGGGAGAAGTACAGAACACATAAATCATTTTGATATAAGAAGAAAGTGCTTAGACAGCCATGTAATGAATCCCAGCACTGTCATCTAGGTTAAAGGCCAGGAAAAGTTTTTGAAGGTCATGTGTATGAACAGCAGAGCGTAATGGAAATGTGGTTTACACAGCCACACAAAAATACAAAAACCACACAAGCTTAATTCTAAATAATCCGATAAACCAGTAACCATAGTGAGATACAGTCTAAGCTGTGTGTCTTACTCTGAATCTTTGAGTTTTGCATTTTAGCAGCAAATATTAAATTGCCAATTAGATTAGCCACTTGCAATTATTTCTATATTTTGAAAAATGTCTGGGTTGTTTCCAAACAGTCCTTCTTTACTTCCCACTTACTAGAAAGCAGGAGCCCAAGTATTCAGTGCAACTCAAGACCCAAAGCTGATGCTATGTCACACAGTGCAGAGACTGCAGGTTAACACTAACCATGAAAACCATGCAGAACATTTATCAGATAAAGAGTAAAATGGCTCGTGCCCTGTTCAGAACGGAAACATGCTCCTCTCTGTTAAAATAAAACAAACAAACCAAACAACAAAAAAAAATAGGTAGGGCTATTATTAGAAATGAACATGTTTTCTCCATCCTACTCAACCTATGCCATCCTGGACAACTTCGAAGTCATGTTTGCTGTGGGCTCTGCAATACCTTGTCTGTGTGTGCAACTGCATTCTCACTATTTGTATATTTGTGTTTTATATATTTATGTTTACCTAGAACCAGCAGCTCTTAATGTGCACTTAGAAATGACACTAAAACACAGGTGCTGTTGAAGAAAAACATCACAATGCTTTGAGCTTTGTTTGAAGATTTTGTGAAGAAGATCTGATGTCAAAATAACGTAAAAGAATAATTGGATGTTGCTCTGTAGGACCCTTGGAAGATTCCCTGGCCAAAGTATAATGGAGAACAATACACAATGGCAATAAGCATTAATATATTCAGGAGAGGATTTTAAAAGATACAAGAATTTGACTTTACATAAAATTATCATGAGGCGAAGTACTGATTAATTTTTTGAAAGTTAATTAATATAGCGGCGCTGATTTCTAATAAACCTTCTATCAAGTTGAGAAATATTCATACTACTTTAATGCTGTCACACAGAGACGAACGAACATGACATACAGCTCCTCAAGCAGCAAAACCTGAGCATTTAATGTATGCATTAGAGAAAGTATATTCAACTACAACTATATAATTCTAAGCTCCATTTAGTGTGGTTTAAGAAGAGATAGGCAATATGCCAGGGATATTTAATAACAACATTTACAGGGGCAACAAATTTTATTTCCCTGTTCTGCAATCCAGCAGACAATTCTGTATTTTAGAAGTGCTAAAGATTCCTCTGTCTATGCTACAGACATCAGTGTAGTGCTTATAAATCTGCAGATTCCTCACATTAGCTTATGAAATTTAACTTACACTTTCATTAGGCACCGGTATTCCTTCTGAAACTTTAGATGTTTTTGTGTACCTAGTCTTCGTGATATATTTATGTACCTAGTCTTCTCTCCTGATTCCTCGCTGTAAGATTTGCAGTAATTTACCTTTAGCATATTCACTTCCATAAGACACGAGGTGGATTTCCCTAGATTATTGGAAGCCTCTTTGCTCCTTTGTCAGACAAGTGAATAAAGACTTAAAGCCTGCCTGCTACTGACTGAATGCTGATGTTCAAATGGGATAACCAGATTCAGATCTTCGAACACACAGCAAAAACATCGGCAGTAATAAGGGATTCAAAACTAAACTGAATTAATGTTCTTTCTTGGTGATTTTGCGATCTACAGAAAAAATAAGGCAAAACCCAATAAATACTGATAAAGCAGAAAAATCTCAGTTCTACCAAACATGTGGCGGTGTCACCTTCAGCTAAATACGATGTATAGAGCTTGACACAAGATAGACAGCCCTGCAACAGAGCCCATGTGACAATGAGTTCGGGTAGACAGGTCCCTGATAGCTGTGGGATAAATACTACTGAAAGTCCCACTTTTGAATACACAGCATTAAGCTGAGAAAGTCTCCAATTCCATGATGCAAAGACTTACTGAAATAAATTTATAAGATCACACTAGTCAAAAATTGTTTTCACGTGTCACCAGTCCCACAGATGGTGTTAAGCCACATTAGGAATTATCTGTGCTTTCACCCTCATTCCTAATAATTTAAGCTACCATAAGCTCCATATCACATTTCAGGCAATTTGATCATATGTCTATATCAGATCAGATAAAATCTCTACTTCTATTTGATGTGGCAATGCATAGATCTAATATTTACAGGCATAAAATTGTGGTCTAACTTTCAGGTTTCAAATGTTGTTTACCCAGTCTTATTTTTTCAGAAACTCGTTGATAATTTCCAGCCATATCAGGAGCAAAGATTCTGAACTCCATCAGATACTCATTTAATGCAAGTATCTGCATAGTCTCAGGCTCAGTGTTAGGTAAACCTTCAATGAGAAGAAACAAGTCCATATACAATTCCTGTCCTAAACCCTCAGGCTGAGGGTCACTGAACTAAATGGACATAAGTATATGGAAGGAATAGGTATTTATCATCATTTTTAGTCAGGTAGGTTTAAAACTGACAAGCAGCACGCCTTTCAACGTCATAGGCTAAAAATACTATATCTTACTTTGAGGGGACTTTCTGAAGAATAAGCATTAACTCTTAGCATGAAATAAAACCCCTAGTCTATAAAGCTTTTGTTATAACTTTCAAAAGGTAATTTTTCCATGAGCGTGCTGCATCACTAGTTACCCATTGCTGTGGTTTCTTTTATTTAGCTGAAAGCAGTACAGGTCTTCTATGTCAGTATTAAAGGTGCCACAGTAATTGCTGTAGCTGTCTAGGATAAACATAAGAATTGTCCTCAATTTTCATTGCTTCTTTCTTGCATTCACTTTTAAATGTGGCTTTTGATCAGAGCATCACTAACTAGACTTTCCACTGCTGCTGAAAACTTTAAAAAATAACTATACTTTTAAAAATTTTCATTCTTACTGTCACTATGAGTTCAAATTTTGCTACTGATGAGACTTAAAAAGAAGCAGTTCCGATCCTGGAATTTCCAGATGGAGAACAGAAGAACTGTTAGTACACTTTAAATCGGACACACGTCAGTATGAACATGGCTGTGGGCTGTGATGGTTTCACTAACTGGGACATTTGACTGGTCAGGAAAGAAACACCAATTTTGGACGCCCATGGAATGAGTTGTTATTCTCCCTCTGATATTCAGGATCCCCAGAAAAGAGACGACTAGGTGAAAAAAGACAAGCAGAAGGGCTTGTAACTCACCTGGAGACCAGCTGAGCAATCAGCAGCCTTTTGTATGGAGATTGGAATTGTCTGTAGTTACAGGGCCCCTGAAGAATTTTTTCCAAGAGCGAGCTGTCCTGCCTCAAAGCGAGGAAGGTACCTCACATTTTTCTTATGACAAAACAACAGACGCCAGGCAGGGAAAGCAAACTTCTTGTGCACCCACAGTTCGAGAGGAAAGGGGAAACTAAGGGGAGAGGGCTCAGTGCAGCTGGATGGCCAAGAATCAAATGCCAAATGCAGAAGAGAGCAGTAGCAGCTTGGTGGCCTCTGAGCCAAGGCCAGAGACCAGCCTGCCACAACAGCTGCTGGGCTCTTGTTGTGTCCCAGACCTCCAGATCCATCTGAAGGATTGTCCAACTCTTTCCTCAAGGCTCCTAAAAGGACCAAAGAATTTGATTTCTCTCTGTTACAGAGCACATACTAAACCCCTCCAAGCCCTGCAGTGGACAAAACTTACGTCAAGATATGGACACATAGCATACACTCTACCCTGACATTTAATCTTGGATGAGATACTTGTATAGGGCTTTACCCGAGCATCCAAGCCAACCGTCTCATAGCATCTGGTTGCAGTCTGGTTTATCTCAATCCACACAAACCAAGAGCAAAGCTGACTTCATTCATATGACGGGGTCAGTGGCGCTTGGCAAACACTAGGCTAAGTGTTCTTGATCGTAGACAAGGAAAGTGGTAGAAAACTGCTGTAGTCAATAGGGTGATGTCTCAAACTTTTTGGCAACTTGACAAGTGCTGCACCGCTTTTGTTAGTTGGGCCCTTCATCCATAAGTAACATCTACACACACCAATAGCTGAAGACATGGATTATAACAGGATGGCAACAGTCTCATAAAGAACACTACTGGTATTTTTGCTTGATACTTCCGTTCTCAAAAAATACAAACATACAACAGACCCTGAAATTACAACGACTGTATTAAAAACCTGCTTCTACAAATCCCTACTATACAGAACCTTTATCATAATTTCTCATCTTCTGTCCATTAGTTTAACTCCTTTAAAACCCATGTTTAAAATGTTCCGCAATAGGCAGGCAGCTCTATGCATTTCAGGCATCCAACTGAATGTGTTCCTTGAGGAATCTCTTCCTCCTTATATTGTTCATTTTTGTGCCAGCTGTGAGAAACCACCAGTCTTGACAGTTTAGTTTAAGATTTAGATGTCTGGTGTTAAATGATGCTGGGTTTAGAAAGTGGGAAAGTTACTGAAGAAGTTTATAAAATATGTGTTAGCAATTATTAGGCAAACAACTTCTGTTTCCTACAGTACTGCTGATAATAATCAGGAAAAGGGGAAAACCTCCTGAAACCGTAAAAAGTCATTAAATTGTCATCTTGCTATAAATTCCCATTCTCAAGTATGTTTTTCAATTGCCAGCTTTGCCAAGTGGAAGATACATTATTTGCTCACACAGTTGGATTAGAGAGCTATATCAAAACATTTTTTATGTGGGGTTTCTCATCCACATCCTTTTACTGTATCTCAAAACATTAGCTTATACCAAGTGGCTGTTGCTTAAAACTAAGTTACTGTGTGTCCTGACAATTCTGGATGTCTTGTTGCTAGCTGGAAATTCAGATCCTGCTCCTGTAAACATATAGATATACTGAAAATATTTAGATAGGTCAGATTCATTAAAAACAAGCTTGAAAATCAAGAGAAGCATTCCCCATTTCATGAATCTTCATTGGTTTGGGATCTACATGGGAAGAATTACCCAAGAATCATTTTGCATGCTTAAAGACTGATGAGATTTACACAGGTCTGAGAACTGTATATACTCCAAGGCACCGCTAGATGTTTATGTAGGCACCGAATAGAGAAATACGAGCCCAGCCGCCCACCCGAGAGATCGAACCATTCATAACACAAGCACTGTACCAGCTGTCTTACAACCATTTCACCAAGGACACTTCAGTAAGAGCTTCTTAAAAATCTCAGTGCCTCTCGGTGGGACTTCTGACAGTCCTTCAACATTCAGTGGGAATAGTAGGTGCTCAGTACCTCTCAAAAACCAGGCTGTTCCTATAGGGGCCCAACTTCAGACAGCCATGCCAAAAAACCATCTATAATCTCTCCCAAAGAGAAAGAAGGGCAAAATGTTTATCAGAAATAATCTCTTAATAATTTTGTGTGTTCACTAGAAGTTTGAACTATTTTAAATTTGCACAAATGATCAGAAAGATTTTAAAATTTTGTCATGTAGCTCAATTGAACAAGATCAGTAGCTTCACACAAGCTTGTATTACAAAGAACATGATTACAAGGATATTTTGAAGTCAAAATTTCACCACTGTGCATAAAATTCTCATAGTGCTACATTAGCTCTGTGATCCTGAAGATATGCACATGGACCATTTCCTTCCCTTCTTCATTGACAGCAACTTGGACATTTGTTCCTCCACTTGCCTCTGGACATGACAGAGAAAGTGTTATGAGTGGAACAGCACATGAGAAGTATTTTCTAGCAATAAAGGAGAAACAGCAAACACCTTTGAAGAAAAATGCTTTTCTTCCCAGTAACGAAGATGATGACAAAACTAATGCAACTTTGCTGGGTGGCTTCTCTAACTAGAGTAGCTTCAAGAGTTCTGCTGCTACAGAAATCGGGGCACAGATCAGACTAGTGAATTGCAGGACAAAAGTCTCATCAGGACACATATTTAACGCTGGCTATAAATATCAGAGATTCTCTTTATAACACAGTGAAGATTAAAACAAGCCTATGTTATCAATTTGCTTGGAGAGACTCAATGTGAGAGAATCAAGTGGCGCAGTCTCACGGGAGATGATGATGATGTGCAAAGGCAACCTGGACATCAATATTTTAAAAAAATAATAAAAAATTCTGAGTCCATTAGAAAACTCCCTCCTCTTTTGCCTTGTAAGTACCCATTTAAAAGTAGACACAATCTATTTTTTTTTTACTGCAAAAATAGAACAGAAAAATTCGTCACAGATTCAACTTAAAACTACATTTTAATACGAATCATTCCTTTTCTAATGCCCCCTCCATTAAATTATTCTCTGGATAATGAGTCAGATATTATTTTATTAACTAATGTAATTTCTAAGCTTTTCAATACATAGAAATAATATATATATATATATATTTTTTTAGCAAGAGACAGCTCTTAGACAATAAAAAGATATTAAATTGTAGGTTTAAAAATTTCCTTTCTACTGGAAGTCCATATATATCAAGAGGGTAAAAGAACAATTCTGTTACCTCAAGATTCATTAACTACTGATCTCACTTAACAGACAAGAGAGAAAACGAAGAAGGGAACCTTCTGAATATTTCATTAACTCTGATGTTCGATTATTATAACAATGCCACTCAGGAGGGCTTGCACTGAATTTCTGTTAAGAGATTGTTATTTTAAGAAGATGATAACAGATCAATTTGAACACTCACAAAACTGTTTTCCAGTTTCATTAGTAATGTATATTACTCATCCTCCTTTCAGAAACAGGAAAAAGCTGTTTATGTTGCACTAAAATTCTTAGAATTTGAAGAAAAGCCACTTAAAAACAAAATTGGAAATGTACATATTTTTACATGAATAAAGACAGAGGCATATCCAATTTCTGTATTTTCCATAATGTAACATATACAGCAAGAGGAGTAATATAATTTCTTTCTTTAACCTCACCAGATCCTACTTACATTTCATAGTGGCTTTTTAAAAAGCATTCCTGTTTTTCACATTATTATATTTCTTCTCAAAATTGTCAACATTTCCCAGCTACTCTCCTGTAGATTTTGGTAGCTTGCAGCACGCCTTCTCCTTTTAATAATTAATAGGCCCATTTTTATTTTTCATTAACTAGACACCTACAACGTAAATGGCTCCTAGGAATTATTTGCCATGTCATTCAAAGCCCCCAGCAGAAGTTCTATCTAAATGGCTCCTGCATGAAAGTGAAGATGTCGCCCTGTTTGCCCCACTCTGCTTCCCACCCTGCTTAGATTATCTAAAACCACATTGGAAAAAATGCTGTTTTAATGCCTTTCCATTAAGCTAATTAGAAGCAAAACTGCTTCTGAAGGTAAAATGAGTAATAACAGCTAAAACAATAGATCCAAAGAAAGGAATCCTGTATCTCGGCTGATAGAGAACCACTTGTCAGCTGGAGGCATGGCAACCGAATGGAAAAAAAATTACTCATTTATTTCCAAAAATATGCAAGTGAAGAGCACTAAGAGGCTTTCAAAGGATGTATGTGGGAATCAACACCTGTTTGGTGCTTTTTTCCCTGTGGAGGACGAGGTAGAGCCACCCTCAGCATCTCCTCCTAAGTACCGGTGGTGAGACCCTCCCACCTCTGCAGATGCTCTGAAGGTCTGTGCTCCTCTTTGCATCGCACCGTTCAAACAACACGAACTTGGCGTACGCGTCACCTGAACAATTTAGGCTTTGGGACCTGTTTTACCGAAATCAATACTACGATATGATTCACGCTGAGGCTAGTTTGTAATATCGGAATACTCTATAGCTTGTCACAATTACATTTCCACAGTTATATACAGAGTTCAATACGCATATGAGAGAAGACAAGAGGTTGCTGTTCTCCACATTAATCTTTACTTTCAAAATGCTAGTTATTTTGCAGCCTCATATTACATCTTTGATATAAAGATCAGATGTCACAGCCACTAGTGCTGGTTATCTAATTACACGCAGAGCACATCTCTCTGTATTTTGAAAAATGCAGTTAATGCACACGTTTCTCTTGATGGAAGCCAATTTCCTTTAATTTCATTGACTTCAGCAATAGCGGAGGAGCAAAACTGTCCCTAAAACGCAATCAGACAAAACCATCCCAAGACAATCCTCTTATCTGCTGCAGACAATTATGTACCATTAACATTCTCTGAAAAAAATAATTCACAGAAAAGCCACACTGAAGCTACCATAAGGCATCAATTACATGGAGCAGAAGCAAACCCACATATGAAAAATGTGTCTCTCCTGCAGATAGCTCTAACCTCAGCCTAAGCTGCTGCGGTGTGGTCACACAGATAGTCCTTAATAAACTTACTGCTAATGTTTAAAAGGTTTCAGGACAAGCTTTATTGCAAGATTCAGGAATTCTGGTAACACTTCTTAAGTCAGCCAAAAAAACCCACCCAAACCACTCCAAACCAAAAAAACAAGCACGCTGAGTTCAAAACCTTTGGTTAAAGCTGTCGGAGCCTTATGTTCCCCCATTTGTAAAACTAAGATGATCATACCAGTGTCACCTAGCAGGGCTGTCTGAAATTTGCTGGATAATATTTGTGAAGAGCCAAGTGCCAAAGTTACTCTTCGATGCTGACTTTGTCAAGACCATTACTGTCCAAGGCCCCAGTCAAATAGGGCTTGAAAACAAGCTGACCGCCATCAGACAGGCCACAACATGACTGACTGCACTTGAAAAATTACGTTTGCAATTAACAGGATCTCTCTCTCTAGAATGGTTGTGCTTTATTACTGTTAAATATAATACACATATTATAGAGAGAATTAAACACATTTAAGTTCAGTTGCTTTTGTCACGGGACTTTCTTGATATAACGTTGAGAAAGACTATTTTTTATATTTTCCTCAACACCATTACTGGAAAATATATTTAGTGTGAAAATTAGATACACATTCAAATTTTTTCTCTCGATAGATAAAACTGGCACGAACATATAAATTCCCTTTACTTTATTTTCAATATAACCATTTTATTTTAGCTAAAAACATGTTTATTAAAGGTTCAATGATTGAAGATAAACTAATCTTTAGCTACTGTTGACAAACGATTGCTTGGGGACTCCTGCTCATCGAATAAAGTGAATCTGCGCTCTCCACATTTCTCCTTGCTATCACACCATAAACTATTTTTATAGCACCTTCTATGCAATGCATCACTAGGCACTTTACATTATAAGACTAATCAGCAGATAAAACACCACTGCAGCTTATAACGCTGACGTAAAATTCAACACCTAGTAAAGACTAAATCAAAAAGATAAGTTTTCTACATCAATTTGCAAACTAAGAGAAACACATACCCCCTGTACTTGGGGATGGGAAGTCCAGTGATGTGGAGCACAGTAATTCAGAGCTTATATTCAATAAAGCTTGCACGCAAACCTTAGAAGTTACTTTGGGAGCTTTTCAAAGAGCCTAACGCACGCAGAATGAAAATGTCAGATGCTAAACCCACATAATGCACATTCCGCTTTCTAAGAGCACAGGTTTTAAATGTGCATTAGAGCCCTGGCCAAAAGCAATTCCAATTCTTACAAAATTGTCTGATGATTGCTTGTATTATCTCCATTTTGGAAAGCAATAAGCAGCTGTTTCTCTCACTATAGAAGTGGTCAAATTATTTTATTGAACCACTAAGAAGTTACAGAGGTAAAAAGGTAAGGAAGGTAAACTAGCTCAGTCAAAACCTGATGAGAAACAAAATGATTCAACACTCAAGATACTTCAAAAAATAGCAATCTAATCTAACAGTTGCTTTCAGAAATATTTGTTGGTAACCCAGTAATCCCATCCTCGCTCACCAGGACTCACATATATAATTTTACAAAGTCAAACCAATCATGGATATCAATGAAGTATGGAGAGAAAAAAATTAACTGCATTAAGAGCAATACTTATCTCAGTATTAGTAAAGATGCTCATCTATAGGAATAGCACTCCTTCGATAATGATTATCAACCAGATTATATGGGCAGAATTCAAAACTGATACAAACGAATCTTCAGGGAATATTTCAGGGAAGAAGGAGCTTTAAGAGGCTGAAAAAATCAGCAATGAAATAAAAGTCAGGACTTGTGAAAGTCTGGAGCATGGATGCTAAACAACTCTATTCCATAAAGAGCTGAAAAAAGATGAGACATTTAGCCAAAATGCCCTGAACTACGCAACATTTAAAAATAAACAGTAGCAAAAGACACACGTAATGTTGAAAAACAACAGTGTAGCAAGTTCTCGAATGTGGGATGCGGATACATCAAAAGCAGCACCATAGGACTTCATACAGAGAAAACACCGTTAGGTGGGCTGTACGTGTTAACAAAACCAGCCTGGAGAGTTTTCATACAAATTGTCACATGGAAATATTTTAACTTGCAAAAGCAAATTAAAAGACTCCCCTACAGGAACAACGAATAAAGGAGCAGAGAAGGAAAAGAGGTTTGAGAGGGTGTGGGTAACGTGGACAATGATGGCCAAGCTAAGCAATGCTGGAGCCCATAATAATAAAACAAGATCTTCTGAGATCTCCGTACAACTCTATTATAACAGGATTTGCAACAGTCAATATCTATTTGGTCATACTGTGAAAGCAAAACCCCCCTATAATTATATTTTTCTAAACCCAACTAACATATTAGCAGGTAGCAGTCAAGTCTCAGTGCACTAAGAGTTGGTTGTTGGTGCAGTCATTCATCGCTTGGCTTTTAATACATGCCCAAACTATACATCCCGTTACTTGCAACACAAAACAAAACCAAAATTGTATGTGTCATGTGGATTAGAAAAACAAATAAAAATGATTTTTTGCACTCAAAAAAGGAGTTGGATACACATTGATATTCACACTGTTGCTTATGTCCTTGCAAGGTCAAAGTCAAGCGCTTCAAGGTGCTCGTACAGCTCCTCAACTATCTTAAATCGCCGATGCAGCAGACATAGCAACTGCAGCATCATCTGCAACAGATGCGGTATACTGTATACTTGGACAAATTCCCTCGCAAAGAGCCAAAATGGGGCTGCGAATAATTATAGGGGAACAAGTAACCATTACTGGGAGTGTGGCCTGCAAGTTGAACATCAGGAACAAAGAGCTAGATTGCGAGGCTTTGTGATGAAGAGCGACTGAAAACCCCTGCTCAGTGGATTGTGGTTTGAAAAGCTCTGCCTGAATCGGCCAGAAATTTACATGATGATCAAAGGTAAAGTAAGTTGAAGCTGAAGAAGAGCAGAAAAGTGCTTCCATTTTCACAGGCAGAATGGGAGATGGCACACTGCAGGCAAAAAGATGGAAAGGAGCCCGAGTGCTGCAAATTGAGGTTGAGACATTTGTCGTTAGAACAAAAATTTAGCTGCACTTCAGATTTTTACTGATATGCAGGTGGTTCTGTCACTGTCACCCCCAATGGTCTGACAGGACTCAAGTGTGATCATGACCCTTGTTTAGAGAGGACACAGGGTGCAAGGGCAGCAGAAGTGATGAACTGTAGATCCCAGTTAGAGAACTGGAGGACAAGGGGTCCTGGGAGTACTTCTGCTTCATCGCTCTCTGTATTATGATTGCCACAAAAATCAACCCATTTGGTGCCTAAACAGGGTAAATACAGATAGCTGTACATGCATGCACATGTGAATGTGAAGAGTCCAAAACAGAGCTGCTCCAACAGCAGTCACTCCTGTCCCACTCCTCTCCACATTCAGGACTCACTGTGTCAGTAGGACATTTTATTAATAGACAGATACATCATATTCAAGAATTCACTGTACCGTTCATCAAACAAATATACAGCAATTTTAATACCTGACAGCCTCAACCATAAATACCTCTTTGGTTAGTGTAGAAAGAAAATAAGCATCTGCTGCTGACTCAGAGCTGGTTGTCTTTTACATAGTCCAGATCTTGGGTTTGCTTTCTAATTAATTAAGCACTAAAGTTTTATTAAAGCGGGTGTTCAGTTGTGCCAGGTTAACTAGTAATAGGCAGTCACTTAGCTCACTGGTGCTCAATAAACTGAAGTCCAGCAGAAGACAGAACAGATATATGCAATCACATGGCAAGAATAGAATGGAAGGCGTTAATAGCGCTATTGAGAGACGCAGAAGATGCCAAGAGATTAACAGATTGTCATAAACTTAGTGTCCTTGAACAGCTTTCAGTTAGAAGGCCTTAGACAAGTTTCTAAGTGCAAATAGTAAATCACTACATATCTGAGCAGCGTAAGTAACTAAACACACTTGCTTCCTGGCTTAATTACGATCTAGTCAGAGAACTGCGTTTTTATATATCAAAAAAGTCCCTAATCAGAAGAATCATTATTCGGAAGTACACTGTTAAATGGGAGATGGCAGCCAAGAGCTAGATGCATAATTCAGAAAGTGAGCTGGGATTACTCACTGGTGTACATCCTCCTGGGCCTCAAACATGAGCTCCAACAGCCATCAAAACAGGCAATGCAACAATACAAGTTGATGAACTCACAAAGGAAAATCATCTCATGACTGTGAATAGACATTTTCTAATAATAAAACATAAAGAAATGAAAACTCAGGACAGCGTTAAGTCTAAAATTTGTAGGGAACATAGATACGGGAGAGGAAGCATCTCCAACAACTCTATTTCTCACAGAAGAAAGATTTCCTGACAAAGGTCATTTCTAATTTCAGCTGCTACCTTGTTCCCAATTTTTGGCACACTCTGAGCAGATGATGAGGAACAGACACTTGGCCCTAGGTCAGTACTGGAGAATTCAGCAGCTGCAAAAAATCGCACGTTCTCTGTAAAGAAACAGTCATTCCTGCTTGCAAACCTGCAACATTTTTGACAGAGTGAAAAATGTCTTTCCAATGTAGACAGATGAGCTCTGACCTACGACAATCAAACATAACATTTCTCTGATGAAGACAGCAGAGCAGAAAAAGTGAGATTGGATGCTGACTTCAGTCACAGGAGTAAACTCAGAACAACTCCACTGACGTGCTCTCCATACAGCTCGTGTTTGGTCCTTGGAGTCCAGAAATCCAACCTGACAAGAGACTCCCTCAACTATCCTTCTGAAAATCATAGTCTCAAGTCTCTTTAAGTGAGCCAATGCTGACTAAATCATGGGACCAAAGAGGACCGCCAGTGGTTTGATAGCGGGAACATCAGATTTTCTGATGGCAACACGATGCACCTAATGAAAAGTCCTCTACCTACACGCAGCATCCATAGACAGCAACGCACTGTGCAGGCATTTGGAGTCTCAAAATTACTTAGGCATGCGAGAAAGAGTGCTGGAAAACTGTAAAAGAACACATGGAAAACAAAGTGTAATCTTAATGAAAGAACAGAAGCAATATTTAAAGTAATCAACTGTGAGCAGTTACAAAAAAAGAGTATAAACTAAAGCCTTCAGTGCAACGTGAGCTGCCTCTCAGCTGGATTAGCAGACTATGAAGAAGAGAAATCAACTTCCAAATTACAATGCAATTATTTCAGCAGCTTCTTCCTCAGAAAAAGATAATTATACTCTTGCAAATACTGAAGGGACATATCAAAAAACCTGAACTGTGGTGTTTCAAGAGACATTTAATAATCCAAAAAAATCAATACAGAATTCTACTTTCACCTGAGATCAGAAAAAAACATTTACAGGCAGGATAAGGTGGGGGGAAGGCATCTCATACTAGTAAAACTCAAATTCAACCAACATTTCATTTGATGAGCATGGAGTTTAATTATATGCTAGGCTGAAGAAAGTTTAAAATAAGTTACTATATGAACTTAACGAAGAAAATAAGCCTGGTTCAGTGAGGAGATGGAAATCTGGAAGGTTGGCTAACAGTTGCATCACAAACAACTAAATTCTTCCATGCCCTTTAGCTGCATTTACCAGCAATAAAAATAATCTTATTCCAGATTTTAAGCATGACATCCTGGAGAGCTTAGTCTATCCCTTACAAGAAGTTAGATTCTACTAACTGCATCATGTATGCAACATTAGGCAAAGTGCAGAAGGAAAAAGGAACGTAGACTTTGGGTAGTTCACAACTCCTTTATCTTGAGATGCTTCCAAGCAGAAATGATGCAAGTAATAGTAATAATTTTATAAAATTTCCTGTAGATTTTTAGGATTGTATATTTAAAGTCATGTCTTTCACTCTTGTCATGACCTGAGGCATATGTTGCTAAGTTCCTGTGAAAGCCACTTCAAAATCCATGCTCTGCACCCCAAACCTGCCAGAGGTTGGAGAAAGTAATCTTCAAAAAATCCATTACAATTTTAAAAGCAAGCTCCCTCTGTAGAAATCTTTATAAAAGACAGCAGACTTAAAAATTAATATCTGAGACTTCCTTTAAAAAGTAGGAAAATTAAGGTCTTTCATTACTTCAGCCTTTGCTGCTTCACAGGCTTTCCACAGTACTTGTCTTTGCCGCCTTGGGGAACAGTAAATGTGATTACACAGTGCAAAATAAGTAGCATTAGCCCTAAGGTCAGATGAAACACCTAAAAACTCCCAGCTCCTTTCAGGGTTATGAAAATGTACACTGACTTTCCTCCTCCTCCCTTAACAAGATGAGCAAGTTGTGCCTGAGGCCAGTTGAGTTCCAAGCAGCTTAGCTACGAAGCCTCAGCCCGAGTGTGATTACCCACTGGCTTCTTCTTGATGACCACTTTGAGATCCTCTGTACATACCAAATATGCCTTAAAAACGTACACGTATTTTTTTTTCTTCCTAATAAACTAGTCTTAAAGGTAACGTTGCAACAGTGCGGGGGCAAATATGCCAGACCACATCACACTCTTGAGGAAAAACCGACCTTTTCTGTTTTTCTGAATTTCCCCAATATATTCCAATAACAAAAAATAATATATATACATATATATCTATAAAATAAAAAAAAATAAGCTGCCTTCCCTTCCCCAACCAGCAGTGTGGATCTATGTTAATAATGAATGCTGACTGCCCTGTTTAAAGAAGAAATTAGGAGAAAAGTAAAAAGACTCAATAAAATGTTTGGCTGCACAGATTTAGAAAATATTAATATTACAAAGTAACAATAGGAGTCGGTCAAAATACCGGTCTAAATGCTTCAGATTTATAGCTGTGCATGTATCGATTTATATAAGTGGTTTTGGCAAGCGTTCACACTGCTATTACAAAAACTAGTGCTATTGTCTCCGCCTACAAGTTAATATCACACTGCAGTGAAAATCTGCATGGTGGAAACCCACATCCCCCTGTTTTACTGCCATAAAAGGCAGTTTTAGCAGGAGAAATGTTTACGATGTCAATTCATACGGATCTGTACAAAGCTGGCGATGCAGGGTGCAATGAGGACAAGAGATACTTGCAAGTCCCACCATAGGTCTAAAATATCCACGGACACCTAACACTTCGCTGTCTCTCTCTGGATATTGTACATTAGCATCCTAGGCATGAAAACAAATATCTGAGGAGAGCCCACAACATATATCTAACGCTATACGTAAAGCAGTATTTATCATTTTCACAGATCTGCTGTTACACTTAAAATTAAGCATTGCTTTCAATAACACTACTGTTTGCCCTAGGCAGGAAAACTGTAGCAGTTTTAGGGGGTTATCAGAAGAACTAAAAATGAAGTATTGGAGTTTGACAGGCAATTAGCACAAACACCTTTTCCAATAAAACTAAAAATGCCCTTTAAGTAAAGAAGAAAACATACTTTATCCCATAAATTCTTACAGCTTCAGAAGACAATACTCGAATCAAAGCAGCGAAAGTGTAAATTCAGGCTGATACTGATAAAACGAGGAAAGGACAGTTGTTTTGGCAAATCTGGGAAAGCAAGCAAGGCCTGCAAATCCTAAAAGCTTTTAACAGGAAAACATTGCACACACACAAAGTGCGGTTTGACACGGCAGACCAGAAAAAGAAAATCAGCACCTTGTCTCAGCCTTTCTAGGCTGGAAGAATTCAAACAGAAAATATGACAACAGGATTCTACCCATGTCTGTATTTTTCACTTCAAGGACCTACCAAACACTTTCTAACAAACTGTGAATTGTAGGTTATGGCTCTCTTCACATAACAAGGCTCCCAGGTAAAAGCAGAGTTTGCCTTTGCCACGTTCAATTCCAACTTCTGTAATGAAACTGTAATACAATCAGGCCAAAAGCTCAGTCCATTCAATCATCTTCAAGTCACACTTGCTGGAACCAAATCCAGATAAATCACAGAATATCCCCCCAGCTCAGTGTTTTGGCCACACCATGTTCCTGAAGTACAAGAAAAAGATGAGTAAAATAATGTTTAGACTAACGGCATGTCCAACATGCTCTCTGAAGACTTGGGTTTCATACAGGCGCCCTGATATTTTACCAACACGTGCCAGGTCCATTGCACGATGCTTTCCTGACTGCCGGGTGTCAAACCTTCCCATCTGGTGCTACAGCTTAAAGCCAATTTAAGATTAACGACAACAAAAAAAGGCATTTTATTTAGAATAGCCAAATTAAGCAGCACAGTCACACAACTTTCTAAAAGACATAGGTGAAGAACTGAAAGCAATGCTTTAATTTTACTGTCTTCTTTATACATCTCATTGCACAGTTTCACTCTCTGTGCATAGTTTATGCCTGAGGTTGTATCTGCTAGACAGTGCCTACATCTGAGTTTTGTCAGAAAATTTCCCTGTAAAAGAGAGTTTCCCCATGGAGAGCTTCCAATAAAAGAAAACCCTGGGAAGCATCTGTCAGATCTCACCCTCACGTGGCTCCATCTTCCCCGAGCACACAAGCCTTTATAGCTAATCTCTCCTTTGAAGTTTCCCAGGTGTCCAGACAGATCTGATCTTTCATTCCAAAATGCACTCTAATCTCCCCTTATCCAGAAGATGGTCTTACTACTTTTTTTCTGATAAAATAATCATTGCTTTCCTCCTTTAGAGATGCAAATATCGCTGTAAGACACAATGCCAGCATTGAGTGGTTACTGAGCAACCCCCCTTGCTTTGACAAAGGAAGGAATCCTCTCCTGCTTCCCTTCCGTGACTTCCTGCAGCGCTCCTGTATCAACCACTGCATTAGATACAAGCATCGTACAGGTACATAAACATGTGTAACTCCAGGTGTGACTCTGGACAAACATCTTGCTAAATAAATCTCCCTGGGGTTACAAAGGGCCTGTGGTGCATTTTTTAAAAGTACTACATTACATCTTTATGGTCATATTTAGCAGCATGCTGGTGTTATACCCACATGGCCAGAAATGTGTTCTCCCACATCCTAACTTGTATACCCCATTGCCTCCCTTAAATTTTGGCAACAGCACTTAAGCACATTCCACTTGCCTCAGGAGTCATCTGCTTGGCTCCTCCTTAACCAAACACACTTTTGAAGTAAATACCCTGCAAATTCATCACACCTTTCAGACCCTTCTCCAAGTGTTGCCAGGGACTGAATACTACAAGTTTCAGTGCAGATAGCTGGTGGGTATGGATATGTAACTAACTGTTGGGGCAATGCTGATCTGAACAGGAGTAGGTGTACAAAGCATTATCCTTACTCCATTCTACTCCCCTTGTATCAGCTCAGTCCTTTCCCTGTAGCTTGGGAACTAGGACTCAATGCTCATTCAGTACCCAGCAAAACATTTCTGTAGCTGAATAGGCAAAAGATAATTGGAGCCATTCAGAACTCAGATCAGGAAAAGTGACAATAGGTATTAAATGCACAAATCCCTTTCTATTGTTGCCATGTGTAAGCACAAGCTTTGCTATGCTGTTAACAAATCCCCACATGTCATATGGACTCTCCCCAAGGTGAGTGAGTGAATTAATGTCTCGTTCTTGTAGCAAATCATTGCGATAGCCTGGAAGTTTTAATGCAGCCGCACGGTTCTTGTGTATGTCCTGTCATTCGGCAAGACCACAACATCTATTTGGCAGCACACGCTACACAGTAAAGTGAGATAATCCACCCCAGCCTGCAAGAATGCACCTACACAAACCTTTGGTAACTTCCTCTTGACATTGCCCTCTGTTATGCTATATCCCCATATAGGAAATGTCACATTTCCCATTTGCTCCATTTACTGCCTCAAACATGTACAAAGTCTGCTAAAGCACTCAGATGGGAAGAGCTAAACAAGTTGAATTATACAAGTATACAATCATATACTATATTTTTCCACATTGTTCATTCTTTAACCGGTACACAGAATACTAATGGCCACAAAACAAGCACAGGTTTAATATTATGTACTTCTGAACAAGAGGAGGAACTAATGAGGAAAGTACTTTTTCCCTACATCCCCATCTTGCTAACTGCACGTTACTACAAATATTCTTAAAATATGTTAACTTTTCGCCAGTATCTAAATATTGTGTTTCTCCAAACGTTAGAGACATTCATGGATTTACACCAGCAGGGTGAACACGCAATACTGCAATGCAACTTACACACAGGGAACTGGGAACAACAAGGATGAGCTAAAGAAGCATCTACTATTTCTGAGCGCCCTATTTGAGGTAACTTAGCTTTTCCACTAATGCTGACTCTAGCTGTTTAGCTGTTGAAAGCCAGATATTAATATTTCTCCTTGGACATGCGAAGAAGTTCTGTTAAAGTCATGCAGGATGACTCATTCACAGGCCCAGGCACTAGTTCTCAGGGCAGCTTTCTTGGCCACCATATGACTCTTTTATAAGCATCCATCAGTTTTTCATCTTCTCAATTCTGCTACATATGGTGTGACACAACATCCTTATGAAGCTCCTTGAAACAACAGCATCGTTTTTTTTCTGCTTAACTGTGATTTGTCCAAAGCACATGCCATCTGTGCATCCTGGAGAAAAAAAACACACTGTAGCTAGGGAAATGCTTGGCAAACTTTTAAGCAAAGGAAAGCAGGTCATAAAATGGGACATAATGGGCTATTTTGACTATAGATCTTGAAACCAGCCTTCTCTAAATTATATATGCTATGACATTATATGTTAATTTTGCTGTTGCATATTGATGTGATACACAAATGTAAACCACAGATCTAGAAGACAAGCTACCACCATCATTACTAGTTTTTGCTCTGCTGGAGATTTGGAGAGGTATAAGAATAAACTCAAATACCTTTCACAACACAGTACCCAAAACATCCACCACAGATCTAGCAAATCTGGCCCTTTTTCCTTAATAGGTACGGAGGGACTTCTATGTAAAAGCACTGAAAATAGGGAATGGGGAGGAAATAATCCCCTTAACACTAGAAATTAGATACAGGCTTTCAGGATGCAAATGGATCCAGGTTAACACTTACTAATGCTATCTTAATGTTTTTATTTTGTATGCATTTTAAGAAATTAAAATAGCTAAAATTATTGACAAAAGCTTGGAAAGGAAATACTATTAATCCATTTAATGACACGGAGCTTAGTGTTCTGCCAACACGGGCACCTCGAGGGGTGACCACCTTCCCCCTGGCCATTCAAACCTTCACATCTCCTGCAAGGCTGCTGAAAAACACACTAATTACCGCCAACAATGATAACACTTTCTGTGTTGTGAAATGGATACCTGGCACTGGACTAGTCAGATAATTTCACAGAGGTGAACAGTTGTCAAATGATCATTATTTCTGGCCACTACAGAAAAAGCCTTTATGGGGAACTGTAGAAAAAAGTCATGAGACGATGACATAGAAGGAAAGAGAATAACATGTGACATTTTCTTGTCACAATGTTGTATCTCTTTTCTCCTTCAAACATACATTAATAGAATCGAGAATAAATATATTTTATTTGGGATGGGGCTATAAGAACCAAGGAACAGAGTGGAGCGTATGTCTGTAAGGTGAAAAGTGCTGTATTTTACTCCCAGACTAAAGAAACTCAGTCCTCCAAATTTGTATTTGAAACGAAAATGGTTTAAACACGATGACTTTTCAAATTTTTACTTTATCAAAACCCCTTGCATATGAGCAAAGTTCACCCTCATTAATGCTGCTTCAAGTGTACATGTCCTTGACATTTTGCCATATCTGTGCAATAACATTTATTTTTTATTAAAGTCTTGATGCCATTTCTCAAACAGTTGAGCCAGTTCTGTTTGCATTCACAAGAAAGCCCTTTTCAGCATTATTATGCAAGATGATTCACTTACAACACTGTCTTCCGTTAAAATTATACAATTATGCCAAAACAAAACAAGCAAATAAAATCCTTCTAAAACACCACCCAAGCTATTAGCCTACATAATAGAAATGTTTTAATGAGAGCATCTCCATTTTTCTTCTGAAAAGGTTGATTATAGAATACCACATACAGTTCCCTGAGCATTTAGCAGATTTACAAGTTGTCCTTGGAAGCATCTTTTATCATTGTTTCAGATGTCACCTATATGCAACCACTCTTGGGAATTCTGAAAGGAAATTTGCATTTGTGAAGCCTTCTGCTGGGAAACCTTTGTGAAAGAGGTTACAGGTTAACTGACAGGTTAAGTGGAGCTGCTGACAACTGGAAAACATTGAATCATTTATAAAAAGACATGTACAAACGCTATCTGTAAATAAAGATTTTATTACAGACTACAGAGCACTTCCTCTTTGTTCCCACGATCTGTAGCTCTGCTAACCAAGGATTGCGGTACCATCTACCAGCCTCTTAATGGCTATATCCACGGTATAACATCCTCAACAAGACGTGAAGTGGTTTAGAGCTGTGGAACACTACAGCACAATGTGCACAATCGGCCGCTGCTGGAGTAGCTGGAAGCCTAAAATAAAAAATATAATCCAATATGCAGAGGGTGAAACGGTACTGGGGAAAAAAGGCAGACTCAATCATATTCCCTCATGGGATAACACACATCCTCTTCATAATTTTAAATTTTTCTACATATTCTACAGCCTGTAACAAAAGATCACCTGCAGGCACTTTCTGTCAAATGCCTGTCAAAGTTACGTTGTGTAAAGCAGCCTAGAAGGATAGCAACTAAAATGTGCTAATGTTATTTGAAACTGTTACCGATTTGAGGCTGTATTGTAATATACTTACTGAATATCTTTCTTGCTATGATTTGAAGTGATAACAACTGACAGAGAAACTGGTGCAGCAAATACTCATTCAGTGTCACTCGCTGTCGGTACTAAACTGGGAACATATCGACTATGTGGAATAAAAGTACACTCAAGGAAGTCTGGGAGGATCTAAGCCAAACAGAAGTTTGGGCTGATTTAAATGAACTTATTCAAATCCCCTTTTAATATCAAGAAATAATGTAGAAGCAAAAGGAAAGAGGAAAAAATGCTGCCCTCTGTTTCAGCAGTGAACAAACCAGAGCATGAGGGGGAGACTGCAGAAACTTCTTGCCACGATCAGCCCAGGAGCACATACATGGCATTGCACCCTTTTTCTAGCTAACTACTCGCTAAATAGGCGATTGAGATTCTGTTCCACTCCAGAATGATATTAATTTTTAAACTCCGGAGAATTATAATAATGACATACGACCATTCAGAAATATCAATGTACGCTTGCAACCAGTCTCTCTGAAAATTAAAACCCTGTAGCAGCATCCTGTATAGATAGGAGCAACATAGGGGATGTGACTATACAGATCCTAGTGATGCACTTATTTATAAATATTAACAAAAGAAACAACAGAGTAGAAGAATTATTGTTTTTGTTAAAACACTGGGGTCAGATCCTGAAACTTCACATCTGGCTTCTGTAGATTTATGATGTTCAAATACTTTGCTGCGACGGGTCTTCTTGGTGTTAACCTCCTCGTTGTGTTTAAATACAGAGGTAACTACGTGAAAGCCTGAGTTCTACAGATATCTCACTAAATCCAAGCAGATGTCAGTACTTCCAAACACTAAATAGCCTGGACTATTTTTGCCCAGCTGCTTAAATACAGAATTCACTGTACAATTAGGTGTTCCTTCTGGAATTTTAGACAAAGAGCAACTTGGACTCACTCTACCTCTCTGAGTTCAGTCTCCTTCTGCCACTGGCAATGAAGTTGTGAACCCCCTTCCATAAACTGATTAAGCTCTGTCTCAAAACTAATGAAGGTATTTTGTCCCCTGCTGGACAGGTTGCTCACAATTTCTCCACTGATGGTTAAGTATCTTCATGCCAGTTTCAACTCATTTGTGGCTACTTTATCTCCATTTGCTCCTGTGCCAGCATCACCCTCCAGCTTCAGCAGCTGTTCTCGCTGTTTACCTGCCTGACATACTTACAGAGAATAACTATAACTTCTCTCTAACCTCACTGTTGCGAGGTTTAATCCTGCTCTCAATAAGTAAGCTCCCCCTGTTGTTTTCCAGCGTCAGTCTGCATTCCTCCTTAAACACAACTGATCGCAACACTACACTAAATACAAGACCCGGTTTCTCTAGTGTCTTCTCCATCATGACCATGTCCCTGCTTTTACTAGAATATTTCATTCTATACCTCCCCTAAGACTGCACTTGCCTTAGCCATGGCATCAGCACATTGCTCATTCCCAGTCATTATGTGATTTAATAGTCCTGAAGCTTTTTTGTATGTCCTTTCCAGCTACTGAACCCACACATTAACCACAATGTGCATTTGCCTTATAACTGCCCTGCGTATTTCTGTTACTCAATCTTCAACGTTATCTGCTATTGTGATGGATATAGCAAAAGTCCACAACTTTCATTGATAAATTCAGTCGCTTCATGTAACAGTCACACTGAAGCCATCAGTGGAAATAACACAGAAAATCAAAACCACAGCCAAAGTTTCTGATCCGTGACTTTTCTCTAGTTTACTACTTGTAGGCATCTCATCACCGCCACAGCCTGGGCCAGTCAATCATACAGTTTTCTACAGATCTCCACCTTCTTCAGCTAATGAAAATTTTCTACAGAATAGCACATCATGTGCTTTATCAAAATGCAGGTAAGATCTAATGTTTTCCCTTCAAATAGGAAGTCAGTCCCATTATATGTATATAAAAAAAAAGTATTAGGGAATATCTGAAACAACGTCTTTGGCAAAGTCACAGTTATATTTTATCCCACTTCTCCATTAACCTCTGCCTTTAATTATTCTTTATTTCTTTTCTTGCTCAAAAAATCTGCATATTGATTATCAAGTTTGTAGTGGGCCAGATCACTTTGTCTTCCTTTGATTGGCTGTCCCTGATTTGAAAGATTTATCACCAACCCTTGCTATTAGAGAAGTCATTTCATGTTATCGGGTCTTCCCGAATTCTGGAGATTATATCGGCTCCCATGACTTCAGAGCATTTATGTAAGGACTTTAGAGCTTGGCTTCCACCTTCATTATGATACTATTCATTTCCATACACGAATTCCTGTGAGGCACCCTGTCTCTGCCCTACCTTCTCACTGAATGTCTTTATGTGAAGCATACCTGTGCTAGCTTTAATTCTTCAGAGTAGCATATTTCCACGATGTGGTCAATATTAATAAGTGCAATGATGCTACGCATGTGCGCACCGAGAATGTGTTACTTTGAAAGCGATGCGGGTATCAGTGGGGTTTCTCACAGAAGAGAAAATACTTGGTATGAACAGAGATGGCAAAAGGCTTTCAAGACTTAGTCTGAAGAAAAAAGCAGCTGAAGAGCTTCTCCAGGATTAACTTGGAAGGAAAAAAACATTCAGTCTCTGGGAGAAAAAAAAAATATAAAGGCAGAAATGTGATTGCCTCCACACCTGTGAGACAAGCACAAGCAGAAATGGGGAGTTTTATGCCAGGTTGTTTGAAGGAAGGGTCAGGACAAGGGACACGTAACTAAATGAAAAGCCTGCACCTCTCAGCGATAGGATATTGCACAGGGCAACTGTCAGACTACATCGCTCAAGGGAAAAAAGCAGCGTTTCCAATGCTGCCTTGCTTTGCCTTCTGTGGTCACCCGTTTTCCTCCCGGGAGAGCGGAGAACAGAGAGTGTGACAGCAGCTGAGGACAGGCAGCATCTTGCTGGGTCAGAAATATGAAACTAATCTATACTAAGCTGAGAATGGGAAACTAATCTATACCAGGAGGAGAGCTGCCAACTTGGGCAGCTAAAATTGACAGTTTGAGATAGCTTTTGAATGTGTGAACTAAGCCGGGATGAGAACCACTTTTAGATAGTGAAAGGTGTGATCAGCCATTGCTGGGAAAGGAAGGTTGAATTAAGAACCAGGAAAAACCAACCCATGATGGCCAGAAAAAGCGGTTTAAGATGCAGGAGGGCTCGGAGCTACTGCCACATGGGTAGGAGCGCAAAGCCTGGTGATGGCAGCAAGGACAGGGAGCGGGAAGCAAAAAGTAAAGTAACAAAGCCAGAAAGTCAGGAAGTTCACCCTCCTAAATTAGGCAATATTGTCACATCCAGATACAGTGTTGTAAGATAGAACAGAGCAGGCCTAGTCAAATGAAACAGATTCCTGAAGAGGGTTTACTATCCTGGCCTTGATCATGTCATGTCCATACCAGAGGAAATCCAAAGTACTTTTCCCAATTTGCTGACATGGTTTCACATGTCAAAGACATACAGAAGAGTAACTGTATCTGTATGTCAACCTACTGTCCCAGCATGCAGCAAATAGCGATGCCTGATCCAGCACAGATCTGCTTCCAAAGCATTGCTGGCCACAAGATAAAATTGCCTCTAAACTGAATCAAGCTGCACTATCTCTCTCCCACTTCAGCCTCAAAATTCACCTCTATTTTAAAGGCAGAAGAAAACCACAGCCAACCAATTATGGCTAAGCAGTAGCTGGTGATAGCTGATTAAACAAAATAAAAATAAGATTTTTGCAAACAATCATAGCCACAGTGACAGTGCAATTTTAGTTTGCACTCTTCTCTGTTCTCCCTTGCTCTTCCTTTGAATTGTTGCACTTCAAATTAGACTGTTACCTCTTCACAACAGGGACTTCTAGTAACACAGCAAAGTGATCTACATGGTGATCATACTAAAATAATACATAATAACGTTCTCAGGGGATTAAACAGGTACTTGTTTAACATGAAGATGTCAGGAAGGGATTCTGCAATATCTCCTATGATACCATGGTTTGTCTTGCTATTTCTTTTAATCCCCTCAACAGCCCCCTGGGTTTATATTGTTACAAAGGAAAAAGCATCTCAAAGCCAGTGTATGTGCCGGTTTAATGATAACTACCGCTAAATAATTCACTGCAAACAAGGAAGGCTAAAGAGTTGTCTGAAGATGCCACAGGAGCTTTCTATGCACTTTCACCATCTTAATTTCAGTGTCAAATGTTTTTGTTTGATTTTTATCCAAAGGCCAAAGGCAAAAGCCTGTCACTGACAAAGAGGTGCAAAAAGTGCTGATTTCAGAAAACAAAGCCATCGCAGTGATGACAGCGTTTAGTTTTGGTCTAGTGGTGGCAGATATGTCACTTTTATGCAACTTCATATAGAATACACTAATAAAACATGATAAAAGTCTGCTCTACTTATGGAGAAATGCAGCTGAGGATAACCCACAGTGGAAAGTTAATTTTTAAAAGTCAGCATTTTAATTCTGCTAGCAATTGTTAATTCTCCATTTTAAGAAGCACATCCTCAGGAAAAAAAAAAAGGATTATTAAAACGATATAGTCGGTGTTGTTATTTGGGTTGAGATTCTAAAATATGCTGTCATTTACAATCAGGCACTATGAAATTAAAACTTCCTGAACATTATCTGAAAGCACTGGTTTTTGAAAAGGCAGCACCCACTGAACTAACACCGTTGAAGGGAAGGTTTGTGCTTGCATACATTTCATTGCATCCTGCCTGACACAATATACAGGCACCAAAACATTTCAAACCTCTTCAAAGAAAATGACGAGAAGCTGTAACTTGTAGAATTTCTGAAGCGAATGGAACAGGCCTGATAACACCACTAGAACAGCTCTTCTTATGTAGCTTGTCCCTCCTGATTTGAGCTCTAGCTGGACCCAGAAATGAAGAAATTCAAGACACGTAGCACAATTACATACTTTGAAAGTGAGACCGACCGCATGTTTTTCTGTTTGCCTGATGTTCCTTTTCAATTCAGGGATAAGTTTAAAGACTATTCTTATTCTATGTGAATCACACCTCTAACATTTGCCTATCCAGCTGAGGAAACAAACAGAAAAGGTAATAACATCTAGTAGTTTGGGGACCACTATCTGGCAGAATTGTCTAGCTGGCAGCACACTGGCCATCAAGAGCGGACTATGCACACTATACCAAGAGCCCACAGGCCTATTCGCATTAAAATAACAGCTATGATATACTAAGCATAGTGGTGTCATTGTCTTTTTCAGCAAAGCCATGGCTGCAGGAGGAAGCTGAGTGTGGGCTGCTTTTATTGATTTATATGGAGTAAACACTTGTTTGGTCGCAACGTCAGAAAAAACCTTTCTTCTCATACAGCTGGGCAAGTGCTTTAAATAAATAAATAGCTTTTAGGTCACCACAAATATCAACTCTGACCTGACAACAACGGAACAAACTGCAGATTTCCTAAAGGCGCACAGGTATTTGTGATCATTATACTACAAATACGGCACTTAATATTTTTCATTCGCTTGTTTTTTCATTCCCTAGATCTAATCCAACTTCCCAGAAAAGTTGTGCTTTTCCCATCTCATTCACAGCCACGCTCCAGCATCCAGAAGCTGGAACGTATACTACACAGCATATGCTGATCCTTGCAGATATCAGCATGGAAAGCAGCGTACTACAGCGCGCGTCTCTGAAAAGAGGCTACAATGAATCATTTCAGCATGCTGATTAGCATTTTTACTACTTTCAAATTTCAACTTTCATTTTTTACTGCATCTTAATGCACTGTTCTTTCCCTCTTTGGCTGCCTGCTACTCACTGTTTGTAACTAAAGAATTCTTCCTCTGGTTTATCTCTGACTGTAAAGTAGTTTATGATGTTCTGCATGGCAAACAGCACATATAAAAAAAACATTGTATGCTAAATATGCTCAGGAGGTAATACGATAGCAAATCACAAAACAGGAAGATTGAAACCTCCCTTGCTGCCCAAAAGACAAACAGCTTAGCAAAGATGAGGGATATCAGCTTTGGTTCAATATTCTGCTTCCCCTGTAAAATAAATATTTATATTACATATACGGATATTACGTTTTACAACAATAAGGAGAATTTCATGCCGCTCTAGAATACCAAATAAGATAAAAGGCTGGACAGGCAGCTGAATTTCGATTCTTCAAACAAAGCTACTGGATTTGATTTCAGCTCTTACTGTGATCCAACAGATAAAGGAACGATGCAAGCCTGAAATTACACTGTGCAATGTTTTCCATCACATATTCAGAGGGGTTAGCAAAAGGCATATTCTATAAGTTATACACATGCTTTACTACTTTGTGGGGTGGAGGACATAACTGTGGAGTAATGCCACGGAAGACACCGACTTTCCCATAGTTATTCCTGAGCGCTCACTGGAGCCAAGTGCCCTCCCCACACTGCTCCATCCTCTCCCAAAAACAAACTACCGCCGGAAAACTCTCAATCCCTCAGAAACAACTTCTTAGAGTACATAATATACATTACAAAATGTTAGACAGTGTCCGCGTATCTGTATATATTCTATTTATCAGATTAATTATATTAAGGAAAAAAGAGCATTAACTTTAAACCAGGTCTTCAGAAGTTAGAAATGGCTCTTACACTGTGCTGCACACTTTGCTACTCAAGATCACTGAGGAGGAATCATATAACCATAAATAACATACTACATTTAACAGGGAAACTATAAGCGGGCAGTATATCAAAACCTGCTATTTACTTGACACAACTCAAAGTAAGCTCGTTTTTGTTGTAAGTAAATCAACTCAATATAAACAAGTACTTCAGAAAAACAAGCAAGATTTCATAGTCTAACTCAGGAGTGCTATAAATCTGAATATCTCCTTATGAAAAAAAAGACACAAACCCACTACCTGCATCAAATTTTCAGCATACAAGACATTTATCTTGCCAGCGTGTGTCATATCATTACAGCACTATTCATTGAGATGCCGGAGCTGAAGACTCCCCAAACGGTCTGAAATGGACAGATGGGTAAAGCTTTTAGAATGTTCCCAGAATGGCTATTTTCATGACATGCCTGAAAGAAAACACAGACGTATATGACCCTTTTAAATTTTCCTCCTCCGAGTCCGTATGCTTCGCCGAACAAGACGCAGTTCAACAGCAGGTCTCAAAGAGTGACGGAAGTGAGTGATCCATTTATGACTCCTGAGAAATAAAGACCAGGCGCTGGTTCTCAACTAAACCACCTTCAGTCAGAAACAGATACTTGTTCTCCATCTGAACACTCTACAGAGCTGTAAATATCACACTTGTACACTCAAATTAATTTGCAGAACTGCCTCGGGTGAAGAATTCCCATTGAGCAATATAAGCACAGGCCATAAACCTGAAATGCCATCAGTTTTCATCAGTATCTCACCAGACTTTTGATGCTCACAGTAATTTATTTTTAGCTAACTTAGCAAACCTCCCTGGTTATGATACCATCTTCATACCACCATCCAATAGGCTTCTTCAGTGCAATGACTTTTACATTAAATTGTATTGATAAAACATGGAATTATTAATAGGATCACACAGTGATTTTATATTTTGGATAGCTGGAACCACAGAAGCAGAAAACTCTAATGATAAATCCGCATTATTTAATTTTACTAATCTTTCAATAGTTGGAAACGTTAACCAGAGCAATCCAACCGAAATTCTTATGGCCCAAGCAGGCAGTAGGTGATGGTGGAAAACATTCCCTGCAAATATTCATTCCAGGATACATGTCTTTTGTGCTCATTACCCACAAAAATCCAAGACTCATGAGTTTACTCACACTGCTACTCACCAACAGCACATTTTGATCTTACTTGCTAAAACATTCAGAAGAAAATTATCTACAGTATGTTCACGTGCTGACTTTCTGATTCATGCTGAGATGGCTGTTCATTCAACCCTGTAAAACCAACATCGCCATGTGACGTACAAGTCTAATTAGCACTCCACAAATTATGAATGGCAAATGTTCCCAGTGAACTGTTCCTAAATATTCTGAAGACTGAGAAACAAATACAGGAGAAGTTTTTTATGACTTTTCATATTTAAGAAACTGCTTATTTTGTTATCAGGGGAGAAAAGTATTCTCTGCTATTTATCAACTGAGCAATAGACCTGGTTATATAAATAAGTACAAAAATAATAAGCAACAAGAGGAAGAGATTTCTGTTCAGCTTTGCGACTGTATCTCACTTTGCCTCCACATCCCATGAGGGGTCAGCATCCTGTTGGGCATCAAACGTGTGTCAGAGGAGTAAGACCTAGAGTGGAAGGTTTTGCAATGTCTAAGGAATTAGGAAACTATATCAGAGAATGTACTTCCCATGCAGAAGAACTTTCCATGTAACCACCAGCCTTGGTGTTTGATAGGATTAGTGTTTGCTTTTTACTTAAATTGTGTCAGCACTGCTCTCTCCTCTTGCCATCAGTGCTCCTTAAGCAAAACTTTGAAGAATGAAACTTGAAGGGTAAGAAATTTGTGTGAGGACTGTTTGTTCAATGCTGAATCAGTGGATATATAAGCAAAAGCCCAGCCATCAGGAGTGAAGTATGAGCAGCTTCAGTGAGGCATCTGATCGTTTCATAACAACATTAAACAAAAAATAACATTGAGTAAACCGCAATAAAGTTCTATTTAGTCATGTAAGTGCGAAAACTCATGTACAGATCCTGATGAGGCTGAAGGACCTATTAGTGTGAAGGGCTGCTTATGAAAACAAACAAACATTCATAATCAGATGCTCTTCCCACTACCCAGTATTCACTGAGTAAAATCCCCTACAATTAGAGTAAGGGATAGAAGGAGACCCTCAGTTACACAATGTGTTAAGTGTTTATTTTCCGGTGCTTATCTAAACTCCCATCTAGCTTGCCTATATCAAAACTCTGTGATTGCTCTGGCACATACACAAATAAACACTTAATATTCTGTTTACATCAAAGAAGCTTCATTAGTGGCACCGAGCAGCAACAAATACATTTCACGCTGCCAATCCAATCCAAATACATATCAATCTGTGGTTTTTGCAGGCAGGATTGGGCCATGACAAAAGACTCAAGGACAATCTTAAATCTAACACGGCACAGCTAGTACTTTTAGGAAAGTTAATTATCTTGTGGATGCCAGTCCAACAGAAGTAAATCTGAGAAAGTACAAAAAATAATGACTTAGTTATTGTGACCATTTCTAAATTCTTATATCACATTTTCACAAGGCTACAGGGTTCCTTTTTATGTCTCTGGCTTTGTTAGCATTGTACACTGGCTCTTCAGTTTCCTTTATAGCCACTGGAAAACCATTGCATTTTCAATGAAAGCTAAGAGTCTTATGTGATGCCAGGACCCGAGGCTTTAAGGCAAGCAAGCAGGGCAAAACTCACAATAAAATCGTGCTAGCAAAAAGCAAAATTATCAGAAGCAACAATTACAAAGTATTTTTCCTGAGGCACCAAGGTCATTTGGCATATATCTTCAGCGTGTACACACTGGGTAAAATTCACTCCTGTGCAGATAGATGGCACAAAACCCGTGAACCACTTCAGTCTCATTTAAGAGTTTAAATTAGGACATAAGTGATGCATAGGCCTTCAACTGGACGCTAGCATGGAGCTGAATTTTATCCACAATGGATATTGATCTCATCACAACTGGTGCTGCTCTTACATTAGGTGTAAATTCATGCATAATTCATTTTAGATAAACAAAATGATTCTACAGCTACCAGGCATTAACTCTCTTGCTGAATAAGCCACATGAAAATTTCATAAAAAAAAAAATGAAATCAATTCTTCAAACCCACCCTCATGCAGAGAAAACAAAGCACTGTGTACAACACTAGTTTCATCTTGTGATTCTTTAAAAATACCTGCCTATTAGCACATGCCGAGGCAATAAACCTGGAATTCAAATTTAGTAAAACAGTAAGATATTTCCCATTGACTTGCCTATAACAACTAAGCAAGCATTTCGTAACAGATAACATTTGCTGCCACAAGTAACACTGATGTGTGTATTACTAAGGTTAGTTAGGGATATCAAACAGAGCAGTTCAACACTCTCTGTGCAAACTATACAGTAACAGACCACTTGAGGATTTATAGGAGAAAGCAGAGAAAAAGTATTTTCAATCAGGAAGTAACACCATGTAAAAGCAATGCGGAAATTCTGACGGCGTTCCTGTGGTTCTGAATAGATCTTTCTATTTACTTTGTGCAAAGACATGAGACCTGAACTCCTGTGCCGTGCAACGTGATCGACAAAAAGGGAGGATCCCTCCTGAAAGTTAGACTCTCAAAAACTCGCAATGCAGCGACCACAATTCATTGACAATTTTAAAGTTGCCTTTGGAAACTGCCAACCAAGTGCACAGCAGTCGAGAAGGCTAATGGAAGATAGTGACATGTTAACTGTGTGATATATACAGAAGCAAGTTCAAAGCTGCAAATATAGTGCCTGAGGAGAGTGACGAAGAGCCAGATGCTGCTTCTGGCAAAACGTCTCGGAACCATCACACTGACATCCATCAAAGGAGGATGGCACGTCGGGAGATGGCGAGTGTAAGCCGCGCTTCCTCACATCAAACATCTAAAGCCGGTTCTGCTTTCAGAAAGATTAGTTAAGGAAAGGCTGATATTTGGATAAAGAAAAAGATAGGCAGAGGAAAATGTGATACCAAATCCAACAAAAAGGCAGCATAAACCATGGTGCAGGGACTACTCATGGCCACAGATCCCACCGATAGCCCTTGTGGCGGCCAACCACACCTGAGGAGTGGAGACCAGCTTCAGAACACCCACCTCACACCTGCAGAGATACTGAACACACACTCACATAGCTGCTCAGCACTGCGTTAGGATTCAGGCACAGAATCACCATGAGGGCTCGGAGGAGAGCTCATGCATTATGATGACACAGAGAGAACTTGCCCTGTATTACTCAGAGATGTTCTTGTAAACAGATAAACCCTAATAAAGCTCCTGATGAGAAATATCTGGTTGTTTCCTTCCTGGGGCTAGGGTGGCATTTCAGTCGACACTTCCATTTTCCTGTTTGCATTGGGCAGGAGGGAGGTAAAAATGTTGCTGATTTCTTTGAGCAACAAGGGGTGGGCAGGAAAAGGCATCTGGCACTCGTGCCTTGCGGGGCCGCTCTGCAAGCTGCCTCTGCAGGGGACTGGGGGAAGCAGGGTTGAGCTGAAATGTTAGTGGAATATATTTTGCATTTATTCTAAAAAGATTGGGGGCATTTAAAAAGTTTGGGTTTTTTTTCTGGTTCCAGCTAAGAATTTCTGTGTTCTTCCATCCAAGAATCTGACTCATTTTGCAGTTTGGGGAAAGACACAAGTAGGAATATTTGTATCTCCTCTTTCTCTGTGACACAATCTGTAGTTGAGTCCTCTTGGTGGCAAGAAACATTTGTCTGGAAGTCTGCCTGGGAGGAAGGAAGGGAACGTTACCTAGTCAGAGCTTTCTGTACCAGGCCTTAAAGCAGCATCTAGACAGAAGAAGAAAAAAAACCACATCCAGGGTTGGTTCAAGACTCTAGAAGCCAATTTAATACTGTGCATCCTTATTTTAGTGCCATAACTTAGTTCAAGATTTGTAATGGCTTCGAAGTAGCAAAAGAAAAGGAACTTGATACCAAAATGGAAGAGCTACTCTGACAGTGTCCAGACAGAAGAAAAATAGAGTGAGAGAAACAATCTTTGATGAAGACTGGAATGCAGCTACACTAACAGAAAGCAAATTCAGTATCAAAAAGTCATTTACTGAAGAGGACAGTTAGAAGAGAATATCTTCTAAGAAACAATGCTCAGAAACAGAAGGGAGGAGAAAACTTAGAGGATGAAGTCTAATGCAAAAACCTATTTTATCATATTTTACAGATGATCATTTATATAATTGCTATGGATAGCATTGGATTATGTATTCGAAGACAGAGGACATAATGAATACGAATAAATTCATGAGGAATATGAAATCTATATCAAGTATTTAGATCTAGCAATAACATACAGCTTTGCTATGAGCCCTCAAAGAAAAGAACAGTTTCTGACATATTAACAGCAAAACGCTGGAGATGGTCACACTTTGACACAAACTGCTAGGGCAGCTATTACGCTTACAGAGCTCTAAGAAATGCTGTAGCTTATTTAGCTCAAGCTAGCTTCCAGTATTTCACTTCTACTGATACTATTTAAGACTATTTTGTCACAAAGCATTCATTGAAAACCATAACTCTGCCTTTCAGTTTGTATGTTAACACTTCTGAACTGATGTGAAACGCTACAGAATCAGTTACTCGGCGCAAATCTTCGACAGTGACATCACAAATCAGTCAAATCTTTCCTCTTCTGCCAAATCCAGAGACGCTATCGGTTTGAAAACATAGACAATATACAAAGACATAATCCAAACATTGGACAAACACACATCTCAAAGTTACAAGCACATTTACAAAGACTCACAAACCCTTTTTTTCCTTTAGTGCAGCTGATGGGGCACAGATTGCTAAATCACAGACTTTCATCACTTCCTCTGTTGCTAACTCCCAAAAGAGGGCCAATCCACATTTATTATCAAATATGAGGAAAAATATAATAACTTTATAAAACATTTATCCATCTACCATCCATCTATCCAAAGGTTACTCAGTCACTCAGGAGAACAATTCTCATGGGAAGCTTTTGAGATGTCGCACTGGAAGTTAATTAGACTTTGGCTCCCAGGTGTTAAGAGATACACTTGAAGTAAGACAGTTTTCCCTCCCCTGCGAAACACATTCAGCTGATGGCTTCATCTAAGCTTTAAGGACCACTGCAGAGTGATGGATTTCGATAACAAATTAGAGAAGTAAGAGTTAAACAGATGCACAAGGTGACCACTTTTGCCTGCCTGAGTGGCTTGATCCAGCTGAGAAAAGGCCGCAAGTGCCCCATGGATTCATGAAGGCAAGAGATTTATTCACCCAAGTTGTTGTGCATGTGCCCAGGAACCCCGAGGGGTGAATTCTCTGAGAAACCGAATTTAGGACAAAATACCCTATTATCTTCTTGCTTCTTAAAACTCAGGAAGAAGAGGAGCTTGGATGACAGTTTAGGAGCGAGATCTGCTTAAAACTGACAGCTAAACAGTTTATCAGGATTATGTTAGATGATCAACAGGGGTCTCATGTAGCAGATTTGCAGCTTAATATTTACCTTGTAGCACTGATTTATAGGCACATTAGTATTAAGTGGACTGTAAGCATACCATGCAATTCTTTAATTTTCCAATGTGCTCCCTGTACCTTTGCCAAAAGTTACAATTTTCCAGCATCCTGGAGAGTCACATAGCCAAATGATAAATGGTTTCTCATTGAAGAGAACATAATTTGATTGGATTTCTCCTTAAGCTCAAGCCTGCCTAATAATAAATATATTGATTAAAATTCTCCCTGCTTGGAAACAAAGGACAAATTAAATAACTGCTTTGCTGTGAGAATAAATGTGTGTGGGAATCTCCACTTCTACACACAGCTTCATTGAATTTGTGAATGGAGACAGTTGGTTGAATGAGACTTGGTTAAAAAAAAAATAAATAAATTACAATATCCATAGACTGATGCCTCTGACATTGAGGAAACTTTAAATCAAGTAAAGAAATCTGGAAGCAGCAGAGTGCAATGGTAATACACTGTAGTTCATTAAAAAGTGTATTAGCTGTCAAATATTCTGCTGAAGAGATTTTTGCCTCACAATAAGAGGGTTTTTAGATATAGCTCAGTGAGCTGTCCTCCTTTAAGTCACATGAACAATTCGTTTTGGTTGAGTCAAATCTCCAGTCGCATTTCATTGTTAGGCACAAAAAAATACAATATGCCACTTTGGAGTGTCTCTACTTGCAAAATAAAACATGTTTGAATGAGTTGCTTCATATAAACAAGGCTGACTGTTCTAGTACTGGAACTGTGGGTAACCTGGAAACAAACCTGACATAACAGATCAATGACTTACACCTGGGATTCCTCTGAGACCATCCACGATCCTGTCACATCTGCTAGTGCAGCCTCACCTGCTGCTGGAAGCAGTCACTGATGATGAAATAATGCCAGCTTTGTGCCACCCCACCCATGCCGAGCGACCTGACTACGGGTGTCAACCTCTGCCATGGCCAGATTGGTCAAGGGGCAACGTCTACCTGTCACCACAAAACCTGCTCTGGAAATTATAACTATTTTAGGAAAAGCACTTACTAAACCCAAACGTAAGTTGAAAGATATGGAAAAATCCACCTTTAGAGCAGCACGAAGTAACGACTGCCAACTTATGTTTAGCAGAATGCCTGAATTTCTGACTCTGATGGTTTCAAAACACCAGGTCTTAAAATGTCACTGATTCCACAGAAAAGCACTGATGTGCTTTGGCATTGGTTCAGCTCCGTATGGATACGTACCAGGTCTCAAACTGGTTTAGTTTTCATTACCTGAAATGTCAGTTTTGAAGGGTTCCCCGTTTAACATATAAATGCCAGATGCCAAAAAGATGTTCAGTGACCTTCTAAAATAATAGTGCTATCATCTTGCTTTAAGGTACACTGATTTCCTCCTAGGCATGGTGCCCACAAACCAGCCCGCAATGTAGTAACACCACCATCGGATGGTACTGGTAGAATCAAACTTAGACTAGAAGTGACAATGGCCATACGGTGACAATTACTCTGAGGCGCAGTCTTGGCAGTTTGGATGTGTCTGGATTTCAATGCAAGGCTTCTAAGTCCAAGTGGAGTAAAACTGAAGTATTTCACTGTCTAGGACCTTTGGTTACGTTTCCAAAGGTTACTCAGTCACTCAGGAGAACAATTCTCACGGGAAGCTTTTGACATGTCACACTAAAAGTTAATTAGACTCTGGATCCCAGGTGTTAAGAGATACACTTGAAGTAAGACAACCATTTGAGTAATATACACACATGTAAAATATTTACCTGTATGTACCAACCATCCTGAACTTAGGGGCTAATGACAAATACTCAATACCTCTGGTAATAAACCAAATTTCAGTCAGTTTTACTGGGTCACTGATTCACTGTATTTTTATAGATGGTACTGCCCATCCCTTGCATCCTGGAAGACGATGACAATATTATAAAAGCATCCCAAACTGTTCAGAGAATGAACAGAGTAAAAACAGTAGGGATTTTATTACTGAGTGTGCTGATGGTAGTGTTGACAATAGATGCTGTCTAAATCTATGCCTAAGAGACTTCTCTCTCAGATTTCTTCTAGAGTTCATGTTAGTCTCAACATGGGGACAATTAAATTGTAAAATAAAAAAATATCGCAAGGGAAGAAAACAGTATTTTAAAGTAAATCATCCCATGGCAACATTACCTACAGGCTGCTTCTAAACAGAGGTGAAAGGCAGCACTACAGGGACAATTTTATTTGATCACCCTCCAAGAGCTTGCATGCCCATCTAACGTAGCACAATTCAGGAAAACTTCTACAGTGGCCGCAGCCTTGCGGTTCACCTGCTCGGGAAAAAGGGCGTCTCAGTGCCATCCCATCCTCTCCAACAACACGGAACCCTCTGAGAGACAAGTGAAAACTGAACCCTCTCCAACAGATCATTTGAAGTGTGGACACATAGAAAACGCCAACTGCAACTTTCTTCTCAGACATGAGCAATCACCCCCTCTTGCTGTTCTACCTGTGCAAAAATTGTCTTTAGCTGCAGGGAAGGAAGATGGGTGTATATCTGGTCAGTACTAATAAAAATGCAACTGAGTGTTTTGGGAAAGAGCTTGAACTAGCGGGGGAAAAAATAACACTGAAAAGGCTATTGATTTCAACTAAACTATGTCTATTAAAACTGGCCTCTGTCTTTGGGGCATCATGCCTATACACATATATTCTAAGAACAGACAATTTTCAGAGTTATCAAACATATACACAACATGCTCAAATCTATGGAGACTTTCCACATAGAAAAATAAAGTATTTTTAAACAAAGCACTGAAACCACAACATCCTCTGCCCTATACAATCCAGACCTATGTTTTATCTGTGTTTTTCAGATAGATTAACAAGCTGTACCCATTTAAACTAATGCAGAAAAAAGGGATAGAAAATTATCCCAGAACTTCAGCAGTTTCCTCTGGGTCTCAAGGGACATTTTAATAATCCTACAGGAAATTATAGAAATAGTGTGACATACCTGTAGCTAAAAGAGAATAATTCATTCATGGCTCCACTCTATTGTCCATTTACAAACTTTTGTTATGCTGCGGAGACATAACTACCAATAAGAAGACAATACTTGCAGAAAAGGTGCTCTCCACCATTAGCCCAATAGCACAAAAGTTCTTGCATGCCGTGTCTAGAAGCACAGAGATCTTCCTACAGTATAGCAGTAATAGCCACAGTACAAGTCCAGCTGGCAAATTTGTCAGTGCTACATCTGCATTCAAGGGGTTCTCTCTCAAAACCACACTCTTAAACACTGTTCACCACCCTCACCAAAATAAGATAAAACAGGCTAAGCTGTATACATTTATATTTTTTAAATTTATTCAGCTGTTTATTAACTTACAGTAGAAACTACGCTGCTTTTGAACTCCGACCTTTTGATTAGGAAAACTCATTACAGAAGATAAAACTAACCAGATTAAATCCATAAACCTTATTCAAGAATGGCCGTGAACACCTAAATATGCCTCGTTACAACTAAAAGGAAAAACTTAAGACTGTTTATTCAAGTTGTACACTCCGAGATGTGAAATGCTAAATTATCTGTGCCTGAACTGAGACGGTTAAACTGAAAAAACCAAACCAACCAACCAACAAAAAACCCACCACACACACAAAAACACAAACAAAAAAACCCAACCAACAAATCCTACGAACAAACCAAACTGGGGAAAACAGCAAATCCCCACCCAATTATTAAAGGAAAATTAATTTCCAAGGCACAATCAACACTGCACCAACATGGTCCATTTCTCTAATGAAATTTAGTAGTATACAGTTCCGCAATGGAAACCTGCAGAGATATAGACAGTGCCGTATTCTGACAGGGGACAAAAGCCTCCAGTTGTATGTGTGGGCTATTTATTAGATGACACATAGGGCCAGGTCTTCATGTACGACAAACTGTCCCAGCTTCACTGACAGGAGCTGGGAAGTGGCATCAATGTTGTGATCATACTTCAGTGGTGAGAAACCTTCTTCACTTTCATATTGTCTCCACATACTTTTAAAACCTACTCTTTCATAAATTTTATCCTACAGTTGAAGTTCAAAGGCAAATTCTTCCATTGTTGGGAAAATCTGCTCTTCTATTACAACAATTAGATGGGGTACATCTAGATTTAAATAGCTTCCCTGTCAACAGATCTCTGGAAATCTTTGATTTTATCCAAAAAGACACACCCAACACCATATTTTTTCACGGTAAAGCTTGGTTTCTAGGTCCGATTTTAAATTGGCATCTGCTAGGAATACTTTTTGTGATGTTTCTAAAAGAATCCGCATGTGAACTAAATAATAAATCTGCCTGGACAAGTAATTACCAGTTTATTGTAGCATCCTGCCATAATAATGACAGCACAGGAAGACTTCATTCAGGATTTCTACAGAAGGCAGATTGCATTTAGGTCCCTTACAACTAACAGATTTGTTAAAGCTTCTATTATGCAAGCATTGCTGCTGCAAAACATTGAAGGTATCTTGTCCTACATAAAAAACTAATTACAAGTGTACAGAATCAATAAGCTAACTCATAACTTTGAACCACATGAATCACGGTTTGTTCCCCCAAATACTTTTTAATTTAAGATTGAAAAGATTTTAGCTTGCTTAGACGGAAAAAGGAAGTTTTGAGATTAAGACCAACCACTAGATGCTCCCCAGATGTATTTGCCTGTAAGTAATTAAGGAGTGCTTTACAAAATAAAATATTTATTCCAAAATCAAATTAACATTCTTGACGTGTACTTCTCCTCATTGCTGACCCAATACTCCTACTAAACCATATTAATAAGGAACCATTTTCAAAAAGTTAAAATGGCTAATACAGTCCTCATAATCTCTTAGTCCTGGAAGCCAAAGATAGCATAAGTAATGTTCATGATGAATGTCAGAGAGCTGCTGCTTTGCTTCTTTACTTACATGGGGGAAAATGGGAGAGGAGGGAGGTATACAAAAGCACTGAAGAAAAGCCATGGAGCTCTTTAATATGTAGTCGTTTTCTTCTTTTTCAAGTACTCTTACAGACGACCAGGCTCTGAAACACTGGAAATAATTGACTCTTTTCACTGTTTCCCAAGATGAGGAATGAGTGCCCGGCCTTGCAGCGTTGTCATTGTACAGCAAAGACAGCCCATGTGGAAGAGATAAAAAGCCCAAACACTCCCAGTTCACCTCTGTGTGGATGAAGAAGAACAAAACCAGAGGGCGATGCAGCTTTATCAACAACTGCCAGTCACTACAGTTTCGCCATATGCAAATACGTCAACATTCATTTGTTGAATTTGTTCAAAGCAAAATGGTTCTAGAAACAGAAGTGCTGACAAATAGAAGGGGCTGTCACATGGAGCTCTTTGGCAGACCTGCCCTCAACTTGTCACCTATTGTCATTTTTACTGTGCTTATAATTGCAATGATATTATAAACAACACCTCATGTTCTTTCACTTCCATTCTGAAGACGCAAGTTGCTATTAAAATCCCAAATTCCAGAGAAAACCTTTGGATCTAATTTTCTAGTGCTGCCTTCTGTAAATCACTAAAGTTCTTGCCATATTGTGCAAATAGTAAATTGTAATGTTTTAGTTTTTTTCTATTTAAGATGTAAAATTTGTAGGTGTTTTGGCAATAATCAGACTTAAATTCTCAAAACCATGATCCAGAGCCTTATACAGCAAAAAAAAAACCCCAAACATATTTGTGTGTTCATCCAAATCCATGCAAAACCATAGGTTTTTGACTCCCTCTCCAAAAGGCTTTGCCAAATGTAATCGCCAATGCTGCACTGTGAACAAGCCTATGACCCCTCTATCACTATATTTTCATAGAAAGTAAACATACAGTATAGCTAACCTATACCTACTGTATTCTAAATAACAGCTGAATATCACTGACCTCAGAAAACACAGATAAAGAAGTTCAAAGAAAAAAAAAAACATAGAAATAATTACCTTGTAATATCATTTTATTTATGGTCTGTTCTGTTTGCCACTGTCATTTCTCTAATCGTTCAAACATACATCTACAACTGGTACTTGCAGACTCATCAGCTAGCACTGCTTGATTGACTCTTACTGCCCCAGAAACAATATAATCTACAAAATTTATTGTCAAATATTCTATAGAGTCACCTATCGCGCGCATGACTGGTACTGCAATGATGGAGTATAAATCCATAGCATCATTGAGAATCGGGTCAGTTTAGTCCAAAAGGTATTACTGAAGTCATGCAGATGAATCCAATTATGTTTAGTGAACCCACAAATCATCCAAAAAGCTAATTTAACACATAGATGGCAACTGTTTCAGCCTTGCTAGGGCCAAGATGAGCTGCAATGTTTACTTTGGTGTGTGCAAGCCATTCAAATCACCTCAGTCACACCATCATTTGTATACAGGCAACAGCATGATTTTCACAAGTTTAGCTTTCCACTAAATTTGTTTCCTTCCAAAGTCAACACAAACTCCTCATATTTCTCCTCCCACATGACAAGTTCAGTCAATAACTGAAAGACCCATGTGCCCACAAGAAAGGTGAAACACGTTCCACTGCTTGCAGTGGATGTTATGGATCGCGGATCGTTTGTAATCATCTGCAAAACGTTTAGGTCATTTTTTGTTGTTGTTTTCTTGATACAGCTCCATGCTTCGTGTTTTATTTCTTTATCAGTACCCACAAATAAACAATATAATGTGGCTTTTTTCTTCTTTTTGAGAAAACCCTTTTCTATACTCTTGTGAAACAGGCAGAGTCTATTAGGGATTGAGACAAAAGAGACCCAAACATCCATATGGCACCTTTACTCAAGCGGGGATAAGGACCATGGATCATCGCACAGAACTTACAGTATATACTTAACAACATGTTACCCCCAAGTACTTACTAAGGTTGATGAAATAGTAATTTCTATTTGGGGGGAAAGGGGAATCATGTTTGATGACACAATCAACTATCATCAATCTGAAGTCTTTACATGTAAGCACAAAACATACATAGATGTCTATAAAGCACTGAGAACTCTTCTGTGGCTTTTAATACAGCGTATGTAGTGAAAATGAAAGAGATGAAAAGAGGGTCTTCTTCACCCAAACTTCATATATATTGTGTAAATATATAGAAGGCAGCTAAGCTAGGGGGAGGCAGAAAAAAGGAATAACACATACACAGCAGAGAATTAACCATATCCTGGAAGTGCTTCCCTAGCTTCAGGACACAGTGGCATCATCCTTACAGCAGAAGTAGCCTCTTGGTAAACTCAGCTCTAACACCTTTCCTTAAGCCTGAAGTTTTACCTTGTTTTGCGGGGATACAGTTTCCCTGCAGAGGACCAGGGTCCTGCTGGAGGGCTGGGAAACAACCTGCAAGCTAAGTGTGGTTGCAAAGAGAGTAACCTCATTTTCAATTGGCAAGCAAAAGTCTATAATGGACTGATCTGAACTAAATCCTTATTTGAGTTGTCCCCATACAAATATCATTCATCTAGGGAAAAGGAGGATCACAGCTTCCATCTAGGGAAAATCAGTCTTCCTTCTTATACTCAGTAATACCTAGAGCATCTTTCCATGCATCTCCCAGACCCTCACAGCTTACAGTTTTGCATTCAGGCTTTCAATTAATCAAACAAACGATTAGCAAAGGGATGAGACATAAAGACAAGGCCCAGGTCAAGAACAAGTTTCCACTTGGAACTTGATCTGCATTTTATATATGTTACAATGGCACCTCCTGAACTTTTGAAGGTTAAACAAAACATCCTGAAGACATTGTTGTAAGCCCAACTTGATAGGACTTGAAGCAAAATGACAAGAAATAGAAGCAGCCAAGGCACCAAGCTAGACAACCAGTTTTCTTACATGCCACTTCCTGCATTGCTTTTGTTCCTAACGGAAACGTGACCTGCGAGTAAATGAACAGGCAGGCACTAATTGTCACCAGACCTCTGAAGTGACAAGTTTTTAATAAGACTGCCTTCTGCAATAAACCTTTTTTTGCAAGAGGAGATGAAAATTGTCCCTCAAAATGTATTAGTTAGACTGGATTGATTTATATAACAACACAATAGAATAGAAAGTCATGAAGGATAAAATAATTATCTTAATAATGTCCACTACAATGATGAACTCAAGCAGTTTGTACATTAGTACGCTATTTATGTACACTTGGATTGCATTAGGTTTCTCTCCCTATAGTTACCTCAGAAGTGCACCAACAGCTCTAATTCACATCACTTTGTGGTTTATTATTGAGAGTGTGGCAAGTAATAGTTCTTCACTTTCTTCCCAATTTTTAACACACACATTTTTGCCTTTTTAGTAGTTGCCAGTAGGTAGTATTACAGAAGCAAGAAGGTAAAGCATACCATTTTTGTACAATATTTTGATATTTATTGCAAAATAATTTTTTGCTGTTTGCTTTTTAGCTCTTCCCTGATGGGTCATGTCCAGACCCAGCTATATCACATCATTTTTTCTGTTGTTAATAAATAAAACCCCAAAATAATTCCTGGGAAACAGAGATCAGGTTTGGACTCATGGCACTACTGAAACAAGGAAATGTCCACTCTTGAAACCGCTGCTCACATCACATCTCAGCCTGGGTGGCCAAGAATCTGAAATAACGGGAACATTGTCAAAATCCCACAGCAAAGGGCATTTTCCAGCCGACTGATTCTTCTAGCACTGACAACAGTTGAATACAGGCAAAGACCACCAGTGCTTTCCATTCAAAATCACACTTGAGCAAGAGAAGTAAGAGCAGAAGTATCTGTTTCCTCTCTTGGCCAATCTGCAGCATGAGAAGAGCAGAAGATGAACAGATGAATGAACTGAGGTCCCCAGGATGAGGAAAGACATGCAAGAGGAACTGTTGGATTTGCACAGGCTTTTGGGGGCGTTTTATTTTGGTGTTTCGGTTTATTTTTGTCATTCTTGTTTTAATGAAGGAAACTGGAAACTGTCCTGCCTACCAGTGCAGATAATACACATGGAGCACTTTGAAGAAATGGAGCTATTATGAAGGTTTAATCAGGTCACACTGAAACAAGTGAATGTATTTTGCAGTGTCCATTCAAGATTGCCTCCTGCCACTTGGGCAGCGTAACTCATTCTGCACCCAAATTGAACGTCGCCCTTTACAGACTACAAATCAACCTCAATGTGTGGGAGTCTCTTGTATTTAGCAAGGCATTTAAGGTACATTTAGGAATACAATATTTTTATATATTTACTCTGGCATCTTGTATTGCCTTGACACCGCAGAAAAAAAATTGATATGTTTTGTTTAAAATAAAGGCATGCCTTCTTTGTAACAGTTTTATGATGATCCCATCTCTGTTTTCATTTAAATGCTATTAGAAGTGTTTGGTTTTGAACAGCCTTTGCAAAATGATGAGTGATAAAAACACTTAGATAATGGTTCATCTATTTTTGTTCAAACTGATACATCAGATATGCCATTCTTTGCTGGATTCTGAAACGACGGAAGCAGTGTTACACAATATCCACCACCCCCTAGTCTTTTTGTTAATCATCCCTAATCAGCTGTTGCTTCACAAATCAAATTTTTAGTCCTTTTAGGCATGCAGTGTGATGCTAATGTGTGGCAACAGAACGTTGATTATAGACCACTGGGTAGCACTAGCTGCCCCATTAGCGGCATCCAGCTGTCCAGATTCATGCATGAGCAAGAAGGATTTAATAAGTTAAGATGAAGAGCAGTGAAATGCCTGTGATGCAAATAAGGACAACGCAGAAACATCCAGTGTGAAGCAAACCATCTTTTCAAAGCAGAATTAGTTCAGAGGTAGATGACTGCAACTTCATTAATTGCTAGGTGTATTGTGAGCTTTTAAACTAAACTGCTTTGACACTATAGAGGAATGTAGGATATTATGGAATTCCTGTAAATAATTACAAAAGTTAAATTATTTAAAAAACTATATGAACCATTCTTACCCAGTGCAAAAGAATACAATTCTGACAAATGTCTTCTGAAACTATTAAGAAGCATCAGACTAAATTACTATTTATACTATGTGGATTGATATTTCTTCTTATTCTGAAAGGAATGCCATGAGCACACCATTATTTGTGGGTGCAGTAACCTCAGCAGACAGTGCCAGAGCCAAGCACTGACCACAGTCTGCAGTTCTCATCCCGCCCAGAAAAACAGCAACTCATCGGGCGCAGAATGCTGAGAAAAGTCACACACATTATCCACAGAAACGCTACGCGGTGGATGTTGATGACAAAGTCAAGCAGCTCCAAGTCTGTAATTCCTGAATCAAGGTCTCTCCAAGACAGGACAGTCACATTTATTTCAGTTCAACAAAACAGGACTTTTACTCTCAATGATTTAGATACTGGTATTTTCTAAAATACCCTTTATCTGGCAAAGCTGAATGCAAAAGCAGAGTGCAACAAAGTGGGCATTGCAAGGCCTACAGTGCTAAAAATACCCATGAACAGCTTGATCACAATTTGCAGGATTAACTGTTTAAAGACACTTAATTAATAGAGAAGACTGCTACTCTTCTGGGATCCCTGTGTTTTCAGCTGTAGGAAGCATCAGACTCTCGCTGGCCTCCAACTTACGTTTTGATAACATGGGAAGTTTGTTATTTTTAATATTATCTTTTAAAACCAGAATCTGGAAGCTTGAATGTGGAGAGTTTCTGATTTTTTCACATGTAAAACACTTCGGAAAGAACTGAAAACAGGAGCATTCAGAGTGCTGTTATTGTACCTTGGTTGCGCATAATCAACGACTGTTTCTCCAATTACTATTTTGTTCCTGTGATACTCAGTGATAAAAGCTTTTCTAAAGGTCAGACTTTTCCCTCCCCCCGCCCCCAACAAACTTTCCCATGCCTGTTATTTTTTGCCTTGTGATCACAGCCTACAAAGACCAAAATCCCCCACACGTTTCCTTCCAAATTGCAAGCACGTCTGCAAATCATCATGGTAGTTCTTTACTTCCATATCCAATCGCTGTAAGTTCTAACAAGCTTCAAATAAAAGTGCTGAAGGTTGACATTAGCCCATCATTACTTTAAAAATTGAACACAGTACCATCTTTCTTACTCTGTACATCTTGGCCTAAATGTCCTTAGGGTACGGAACTGGGCTGTGTGTTACTCTGGTGTAATAAACAGTCAATGGTTCCATAAATACCAATGTCCAGCTTCTCAGCTGATGCAAATTGACTTAAATAGAACGAAGCAGACTGACACTGGCTGAGGAAACAGCTCTGTATATCTAATTATACACACGGTAAAAAAGTCACTAAGAGCTCTATCTCAGTTCAGCCAATTTTACGTAATTAACTGTACAATAAAATGTCCCATGATCAAATAGCTCAGTTCCTTTGAAGTACACACTTTCCATTTGCTTCAGTAAGCACATCTAAGAAGAAATGCCTTTATATGTCTATGAACATTTAAAACCATCAGCACTAGAGGCTGCAGTTTTCTATTTTGTTCCTAATCCCAGCTATTCTGGAGAGAAAAGCAAAATTTCCAGCTGGGTGCTGTGACTGCAGAATCAGACTCTTCAAATGCAATAATGTTCATCTGTACAACCAGAGTCACATCAGTTGTGACAGGGACCCAAAGCCACGTTCTCCATTTCATTCTACAAAGACCAGACTAGTGCAAAGGCCAAAAAGCTCTCAGATGTGAACAAAATGGTCTGGATGTGAACTGGTGACCCGGAGGTGAAAGTAACCTCTCCAGCTTCACTCTGTCTCTCTTCTTTAGTCCTCATTCTAAAAACAAAGATGCATTCGTTTTAAGCTCCGTTAACTTTGGGAGAGGAAGATGACAGTAATTAGCATGCCTCACTTACATATATGGTTCAGTTCTTAAACTCCTTGTCAATTCATTACTCCAATTTTTGACAAAGCAGGCTGGATTAAATCCGTAAGTAAATGGATTTATGTCGTTTAGTCACTCAGATTTTGAAACACTCCAAAGGCTCAGTGCATTGCTCTACGCCTACAGAAGCTTATGTCCTATTCCCACTGACAAAATATATTAAGTTCATTACATCATTATTTTCCAAACCAAAATTCTCTACATATTTTAGTAAATTGCCTCCTAGAATCAAGGTACACAGAGTCTGAGAACTGTTAAGTTAAAATAACTTCTCTTTGGTATCTCTGCTTTATTTCTCTCTAAAAGCCTTTAAGCCATTCACAGCAGTCCCTGACAGAATGTGCTGGAATACAATAATATGTCAATTAACTACAGTCAACCAGCTGCTAATACTATTTCTCCAAAATGTCTTCATTATTAATGGAAAGCACTGCAGTGTAGCAACACCCTGGAAGACTAACTGCAAAAGAAATTATGATCCAGCTCTATGAATAATTGTATTGCATCTCCTAACATTTTCCTATCACATTAATTAATACAGTTGTGGTTTTAAGTTCACAGATCCAATTTGGCCTCTTTTAGCAAAAGCCCACAGAGGCCGTCCAGCCAGCAAAACCCTGTACTTGCAATATATTTTCATGGGATAAAGCTTTATAAATTATATACCATCTACAGCTTTACATTCATAGGTGTTTTTATTCAGCACTGAACATTTCTTCAAAACCACTTTCCAGTGAAGTTCGAAGAAAATAATCTGGAAAAAAGGTAACAGCTCTAAATGACTGTGTATGGAATTAGTCACAGAGGTGCTAATTAATCTCATCAAAAATTGGGACGTGACGGATCTGGAGACTATCATAAAATATCAAGCCTTTTTTCGCTTGTGTATCATTAGGTCAAACACAGGCCGGCTGACACGTGTCTGAAAGCCGACAGCAGCCGGGGCCAGGGCTGCTTGGTGGCCTGTGTGAAATGCGCCAATTGTCTCAATCCAGTTCCAAAGCGACACGTGTCACCGTCACAAAAAACGCTCCAGGAACTGGCACAAATTGACACCCTTGTTGGCAGCCTCGGCGGTTATGCCCAGGGCTGAGGGGGGTCTGTGATTGCTCTGTTCTTTTGCTCACAGACGTTGTCATTTCTGATCACGCTGACATCTCAACACAGCCACAGCCCGACACCCTTCAGCCCCTTTTCTCCTCGCATCCTGCTGGGCAGCATCACTACCTTGGGCAGCAAAAACAGTAAATGACCAAAATACCTTAGGTAGTACACATAGACCATTTCTAGACATATACTCTAATTACATTCTAAACAAACCTAAGTTTGAGCAGTAATGCAGTGCACAATAAACAACAATACATCGTTAAAACGTAGGACTTGCTGCATTATAGTTCAGAGATAGCGAATGGTTTGATAGCATATCATGTTCAATTTTGGTTTAAATAACAGCTGTTCGTGCTTCTCGGTGTCCCTGCAGGAGGAAAAAATCAAAGCTAATGCAGAAAAAGTACTACTCCCCGCCTCCTCTCCGAAAGGAATTCTTCAACTATTCAGTCAATTCAAATCTAAAAATAACTGGAAAAAGAAATACTTGGAAAGAAAAAAGAATGCCTTCCTAATTGCATATTAATTGCTGTACCCAATTGTAACTTTCTTTTGCACTAGCAAGTAACATCATTTGTGCCATTATAAGGCTCTCAAAAATCCTGCCAACAGAGAATGTGCATGTCAAATAATGGATTCAACCTGCCGCTTCCCACAGGGTCAATAAGGAGCAGCTGGACTTGAAATCCGTACCTAAAAACAACAGCTGCCGCACACGAGATAGGCCCAGAGCAGAGGTACAGTCTTTGTTTCCTCCCTCCTGATCCAAAGCGCTTAGTTAAGTGCCCAGGCAACAGCGCAGAATATAAAGAGACAAGTTCACCGCTCACGCAGGGGGCAGGACAGCGACAACTGAAAATAAAGAATTGCAAAGCGAAAGAAGGTATGAAGGAGGGGAGAGCAAGATGTACTGAACCTGCCAGATCCCTGCTCCAGGAGTTCATTTTTACTCTATGCAACTGCTCTGGATATGTAGGACATCCAAAATCAACTTTTTCCACCAGCAAGCTTCAGAAAGCTAAGGCTGCACTTTCAAGGCCTATTGCAGCTTTCTCTTTCAACTAGGTGATCTGGGAACTAAGAAACCGGATCAAATAGCTTCTCAGCACTGCACTCTAAAAGTTCCCGCAATACTCTGGGTAAAAGTGTCTGCCTACCTTGCTCCTGGCTTACTCCAAATCCTGACCAAAGGGGAAAAAAACCACTCACACTCTTCATGACTGTCTACGGTTCGACATCTGCCCTCTTTTGCCAGATCTTGGCCAACTGAACTACAGCAGGATCCCTTTTTCCCCACATACAAAACCTAGAAGGTGACCATAAATTGCCAATGAAGTCAGGCTACTGACCATTTTCGTGGACGTCCCAGTTCACTGAGCAATCTGGCATTAAAGCAATATTTATACGCGGTGTTATCTGTCTGTAAAGAATTGTTTATTCTCTTAATAGAGTCTGAAAAATCTTACAGTTACTTATTTCCCTCTCAGCTTCTGCTATCTGGAGGCATCACACAAGCTAGATTTCCTTCTGTAATGCCATGGCTGTAAATTGCATGTGATGGGATTGTCCCTCAAATACATCTCTGAGTGAGCCTTGCAGAACCTGAAACACCACGCTCACAGCACCACAAATGCTAGCAAAAAGCCAACTATATTTTCTTTAAATACTTTCAACAACGGAGTAAATTCAGCCTTTTCATCTACACCCTGTAATGAACACTAACACTGCCATCATTAAGGATACTGATGCCTGCCCTTCCTCATCAGCAACTGGGATGCAAAAATTCTTTCACTATGAAAATGCTCTCTCTCCTAAATTTTAGGAGAGCTTTGAGGACTAGTGTTAGTCTACAGAAGCTCAGAGCTTTGAGTTACAAGTATCTTTGATCATTTGAGATACTGCAGTTTTGTATACATGCAACTCCACCTTGCTAACAGGAGCTTCAGTACCAACAGCATCCCAGGCACTTTCCAAATGCCCAGTAAGACTCAGACTCCATCCTGAGCAGCACAAAGGCAAAATTAACCTGTAGTTATAATGAGATTTTATTCTCATATGATATGCTCCATAAAAATCACATTGGAAAAAAAATGCCTAGGGTATTCCACAAATATAAGTATGCATATTCATTAGATATTACACTTATGCTACATAAAGCTGTGTCAATGTTCATATAATCCAACAAAAATCAAGGGCAGTTGTGCCTCAACTGTCTGAAGGGAAATATATTTGCTTTGTAAATATTAATGAACTTAATGTGGTGTCTGCAGGGAGAGATTTTAACAGGAAACACAGAGCTGTGAGGCAACAGAGTCACAGAGAAAGGCAGTAGCACTAAAGCATAAAATTTCTATTGTGCCTTTTAAAACATTTCCCCATCATGAGGTTATCATCATACAGTTCATATATTATTCGTATGCAGCCCCAAAGGGAGATGTTTGTTTAAATGCCCACAGGGAAGAGGTTATCATCTGACGGGCGCCAAGATTAAATTCAGAGGAGTTAAAGTGCTATGTGATAGGTTTCTTTTCATATTAGGGCAAGGTTTGCATGTTGACTTCAGAACAGTGAGCGGCGGTGCAAGTTCAAAGACTTTTTCCACACGAGGAAAAGACATTTGACGCGTACTCTTGCAAAACAAGGTGAAAGTAAAAAGAATTAATGAAATTAATCAAATATGCTGTATTTTAGCAAGAAAACAATAGTTATACATTAACACATCAACTGAAGGATAAGACTACGAATACACAAATAGAAGACTAAGGTGTTTTAACCTTTTAGCTTACAAACCCAAAGGGACCTTAAACGGAAGGTGAAATTTCCAGCAGAAAAGGCTGAGAGTCACATGTAAAACCCTCTCCCCCAACTTGAGAATGTGTAGCTGGATTGAAGCTTAAATACACTCCCTTGTAAGTGTGTGGAAAAGCTGGATGGAAGAAGGCAGAAAAGAATGCAGGACCTGAAAAATCCCCTCCTCTCACCTCATCAAATCCAGGACACTTGGAGATGGGCTCGTGAAAGGCCTTGGTTTCTGGAAAGGGAGAGAAATCAGAAAGACACCTACCTCCCTGGATTTATTGCACATCGATCATCTGGAGGAACGTGCAGCAGCTGGTTCTTACAATTTTATTTCAGGCTGCAGTACTAAAGAGCACAGCAACGTATTAGCATGTGGTATTTTTAGTCTAATAGCAAAGACAAGACAAATATACTGGCTCAGAAAAGTTCAATACTCCTGGTTGAGAAAAGCATCCCGAATACAGTTCTGGTAATATTAAAATGCACTCCTGAATCAGGATGAGGACGGACAGAAAAGCAGAGAGACATGGGCAACGCCAACCTGGTTATTTACAAGGCGTAACAGCAAGTCAAATCTGTGCTCTGTGCCATGGTGACTTCCATTTCAACTGTGAAATTAGATTGCTTTTAAACCTACTTAATTCTGGTTTAACCCTCAGCCAGTATTTGTAGTCTTAACCACTGATCGTTTTCCAGTTATTTTACTAGTCTCAAAGTACATTCATCATTTTTTTAATGTAAAAAAAAAAGAAAATTAGACTTCAATAAATGAAGCCAACTTAGATTTAGTAGCTGTAAACAGCCTCTGTAGTAAAAATTAACCTTCACTCTTAACTCATGAGAGATCAGGTTAGGATCAAGGTGAGAACCTGAGCAAGTGTTTTTGTGGCCTTTGTTCAAAAACTATTCTCAGGAAGCACTGTTTATTCCCACTGAAGTAAAGAATTTCATAGCTTACCTAATTTATTCTTGTTTCATTAATCCCAAACAAATGAAGAATCACATAATCTGTCCTGAAGTCTAAGGCGGCAATACACAACCTTAAACAGTGCTCACATTAGAATTTAAGTGAGTTGTTCTGTATTAATTATGGGGCGTTTTATTTTGCAAGCCCACCAGTCATTCCCATGTTTCCACAGTTCTTATTGTCAATGCTCCCCACATCCACAGTGCTCTTCTCATCTGTTCTGTCATTTCATATATAATAGACAGACCCATTTTTCACCTTCCCAGGAATACAGTATGATACAGAACCTATGAAGTATGTGGCCAATATCATCTAACCTATTAAATGTCAGAATCATATATCTCAAACTATATGTCAAGATGTGGTAGTCTAGCAGCAATAAACTCATTTTATTCCTCACAGGGAATGCACACTGGATATAAGAATCCATGCAGGTTTCATTCTGTATGGGTTTGACTGTGACCTACTGTTGATGGCTAATATGCTCAGTAGAAGTTGGCCAGATAAAAGATCACATTAAAACTTAACAAAGTACTCCCTTTTTAGTCAGCTAGTTTGTACCAGTTTGGTCCTTTGCAGGGTGATCCAGTGCTTGCTCCAGTATGAGACTTGCCCAACTTATTTTTATATCTTCTTATTATTTCACCCTCACATGCCATGCCGGACATTCTGCTTTGCAGAAAATCATAGGCAGTGGAACTGAATGCAAATCGAACAGAAGCGGCAGCTTTCCAGAAGCGAAACAGCTACGTGAGTTTATTGGAAACAGAACACCAAAAAGCAGACGTCGTGCGCTCTGCAGGATGCCAGGAAAGCGCCAGCAGAACAAAGCCCGCGCTCTTGGCTGGCGTGGCAGGAGCGCTGCCCGTGCCAGCAGAGCGGCTTCGCCCAGCGCCGCACCGTGATCCGTCTGCCCCGACCACACGCTGGGCTGCACAGCTCCAGCACCTCCAGGGCACTCGGAGAGAGGTCACACAGACAGACACTTCTTGCCTGCAAAGACCGATGGACATGCCAGCCAAAAGCCAGCTCAGAGAACTGAAAACCCTGCAGTGGAAGGAAACCTCCAAATCAAGACATCCTCTGCAGGCTGTGGAGCAGGAGGCTGGGCACTGGCCAAAGGGACACTCCTCTGCTGTCTGTGTGGGCAGCTGTGGCGTCCCTGGCATCAGGGACACACTTCAGCTGGCCACCTGCTTTATCCACTGCCTGGCCATACCCATCCTCACCAGCCAGCTTCCACTGTCAGCCTCCCAAAACTGTCTTCATGCAAAGACCCCTCTTGCAACCTCCAGAGAGCCAAAGGCAAACCTTCTGCTGTCCCTCCTTCCTCTTACCCCATCTCAGCTCCATTCTGCTGAGATCCAGCTGTAATCCGCAGCCGCAGTTCAGTCAGACATGAAAGTATAGCAAAACATAAATCACAACAGATTTATTAGGATGAAAAGCTCAGAAGCGACACAAAGATTGCAACGGCAATTTCTCCGTTACTCACGATGTATTTTATCTGTGTATCTCACTAGAGCTGCATGGATTGCTATTCCTCATTTATTTGCTTATTTACTCCTACATACCCATGGGGTGAGGAGCACAAGCCAATTTAAAGAAAAGAGGGTCTGGAAGAGTAACAACAGTAACTGAACCTTCCCAAAACAAAGGCTGGACCTCCTCTGCATTTGGCTGATTTGACAAGCCAGCTGAATTTATCAGGATTTCTGGCTGAAAGCCAGTACTGAAATAAAAGGATGTTAACGTGATCTTTTTTTTTTTTCTCTTGCAAGAAATAACAGGAAAGGGGGGAGGGGGAAAGTAACATTGTTTCTATTTACTCTTAAGGTATTTTTACACGGCTCACTACAGCAGCCAGGCCCCTCCAAACATACAGAAATAGAAGGGGAGAAAAAATATTCAAAGAAACAAGACAAAAATCTCAACCCTGTACTAGCAACAATTTTGCTAATTTAGCAACATGTATGTACATTTTTTGAGCTATTCAGCTCTTATCATAACCACCATTTAATTGTAAAGATAAAAAGAATAAATGCTTTGACAATTTTCAATTATTAGATAGATAACTAGTGTAAACACAAAAGAACCCATGCAGAGACCTGTCTTGTATTACTGACACTCATTAGCTGTAATAGTTACAGGAGTCATTATTTATGCAGTTCAATAAGTGCGTACAAATCTTAACAAAGATGTATGGACTGAAAACATCTACACTATGCATAGAGGTGGGTTTGCTTGATCCCCAAGAAATTTTAGGGTGAAAGGGTGACAGGAAGACACGTTTCCAACTCTCCCACCCTCCCTTTCTTTTATTTTTTGGTTGAAAGTGGGTAGCATAGAAACTGGACACATAGGACATCGGTCACATGGGACATCCACAGCAATCACATTTCTCTAGCTCTAACGTTTCTCTCCAAGAGGGACACCTTCCTGCCTTTCTCTCAATAGCTATAGCAAAAAATAACAAAGGCTTTTAAAGTTTAATAAATAACATATCGTGTGATGAATACGGGCTTTGTCTGCTTTGCTTTATCAGCCCTCTACCTGAATAGCAGTCTGAAGAACATGTAAGGAAGCGCGGCTGCCTTGGCAGCTTACTTATCATTTCAGAAAAAGACTTGTCTGTTGGGATGATAGTTCGGTTTGGGCTTTGGGGACCGCACAATCTCTTTGAGCCCAGGGAAAGAGCAGCTACACAGAGCAAGTAAATAATTTTAATTTTGTACAAGTTGAAAAGCATTTTTTCCTCGACTTCAGTGAGATGACAGTGGCATGATGGCTGATTTTCATTTCAATCAGAGCAGCATATGATTACCACCTAATTAGAATGTAGAAATAGAAAGGAGATCATTTTTTAACCTACCCAAGAGAATCGTGCGGGGGGAAGGGAGGAGATTATGTTAATCAAATGATACTGGCATATAACAGCTACCAAAATAGCCACCTGAATTTTATTGGCACCCTTATTGTCCTTGAGAATCTGTCAGTGGCTTCAATCAAAACCTGTACTTTCAGAGCTTTATTTCTGAGTAATAAATATACTCTAAAATAAATACATGCCACTGCAGGCCCAAACTTGTCATAAAAGATATCACCTTAGGCATAAATACATATATTTTTTTCAAAATTACACATACTTTTGTTGACAATTGTGAAACTGTAAGCGTGGAAACTACCCAAGCAAAACCAAAAGTAATACTATCTTAGGGGGAGTTGTTTGCATTAGTTAATTTTTCTTTTTTTTTAATTTTGATTTGCTTTCATTAATTAAATCTTGTCAGCCAGTTATTCCCCTACTTTTTTGAATAATGTAGAAACTTAGTTGATCTGCCTAGGGGAATATAACTGAAGTTACATTAAAGGAAACTGCATCAGACAACATCTTCCAAGACACACTGTCTCCCATCTGCATCCTTCTGTAGAGATAAAGACAAGACCTCATCTCAAGATGCCACTTTGTTTAATTGCCTCTGAAGAATGATGAGCCAAAATTATGTTGCTGAGACCACCAAAGGGAAGGGAAAAGAGAAATTTAAAAAAAAGAATAAAAATTTAAAAATCTTTCAGGTAAGCAGTTTGCAGATCTACCGAAATTGGGTTTCCTTGATGTTTTCATGGGCTCAGGAGGTAAAAACAACTCTTTGTTAGTTGTTCAACCCGTCTTTTGAAGCATGAGAAACGTTCCTAATCTGGCCTATTACACCTGCTACATAATACAATGCTGCCTCACATAGATACTGTCAAATGAACATGGTACCCAAATGGATACCATGGGGTGCCATGCTTAGCTGCAGAGAGCTGCACATGACACAAAGTCGTGACCGGGTTGCTCCATCCCAAAATAAAGCTCTAGTGTTCTTAAAAGCTCACAAAGGCACACCTGCACTATGCTGCCCTGTGCAACAGAGAACAGCAGCGAAACCCTTTGCTCTGTCCTCCCAGGCAGCAGCTGCCCAGCAGAACATGGACCTCTCCAAACTAGCACCGGTACCCACCACCACTTTAGGTGATCAGGACAGCCTTGCCTGGCACACAGATACCCCTCTGGAGGCCACTGGATCTCCTGAGGGTCCCGTGCCATGTCTTCCAGCCCACACAGTGGTCCTGTCCTCCCTTGGCTATCTAAGACCCCCTTAAGGAAGCTGCTGCCTTCACTGCCCTTCTCTGGTCTTTCCTGACCAGGAGGAGACACCTGCTTACCACAGTATCAGGGTGAGGAGCTCCATGAGGACTGTGGGAAACCAGCACAATCCCCGAAGCTCTGCTTTCTCATCAGGGATCCTCCCTTCCTCAAATTCCTATGCCCCCTCCCCATCCTTAGAAACTCAATTGCGCCAGCAGCTTTCTATCAGCAGGGTAAAAGTCCCCTGGTCACACCCCCCGTCCCCATGCAGGGAGCATCTCAGCTCAGCAAGACCAGCCCAACCCCTGCGTGCCACCAAGGCACATGTACAGGAATCAGCGCACAGGAAAGGTAATTTCACTTCAACTATCTCAACAGCGGAAAACATCACCGTGATTTGGATGAAGCACCGCACAAAATGTAGCACAGGTGCAGGTTGCTCATGTTGTGTTGTGCCCAACTTGACAAACCAGGTGTTTCCTCCTGAAAATTTTTGTCATGAGGAGTATAAAAAGTGGGATTCTGCCCCCTCCACTGAAAACAGAGTTCCACTGATTTCAGCTGTGCCAGCATTTTGCTCATCCTGTTTTGCTGGAAACAGACAGATATTTTTGTTGGCAGTGAGATGATGGATAACTGGCTCGCTGAAACACAGGGACCTAAATCTCATGTACTTCAGGCAACATAAGGAAAAGTCTCTCTTCAGTAGTGCTTCTAATGAAAAGGAATCAGGAATGTGCTGATTTATTTTCCAACTATGTGCTTTTAATTTCCATCAGTTATTTCAATGGAACGTATACTGCAATCTCGCTTTCCTGGTTGTTCTACCGGGGTGCGTAATAAATGTTGTGAGATATTGTGCAAGAGCAAGAACAATACTTTGAACTAAATGTGCTGTTAAATTAAAGTCTTTTCTTGAGCAGTGAAAAAGTCCTGAGGCTTTTCATGTTAGTGACATAAGGTAAGGCATACATGGAGCATTTTTTATTTTTCAGGATTTTGAGAAACACAGCATAGTATTGAAGCAAAGCAAATAATTTCTAACATTGCAAATGTTCAAAGATAAGCCACCACAAAAAAACCAAACATAAGCCTCTCCCTACCATCCTCAAAAATGGGGGGGGGGGGGTCCATTATTTAAAGATGGCACAATTCTTTTGTGATACCATTGATCGCACAATTCTTTTGTGATACCATTATGGGAAATCAGGTGGCAATATCTCAGACCTTGCCAAAATTATCCCAGAAAGAAACATTGTGAACTGTTCAAAGAGCTTAATGTGCATTTTTAAATGAATCCTAGTGTATAATTTCCTAAAGGATGGAATCCAACTCTATTTTGTGCTCTGAAGAATTCTATTAAACCTCTAGAGCACATTGTGAAATGTGAAAATGCAGTTTGCTAAAGAGATAGCCTAGGTGGTCTGCAGTAAATTAACCCAGTAATGCTGACTGTGGCCATTCTTGTGAGTTTGCTCCAAGGGATTTCTACGCTTACAGTATAACACCATTTACCAGCTTCAAAACTAGATTTGCCCTCTGGCTGCAAGTTAGCAGACCTTGGTGTAAAACATGGCCAGAAATTAGTTTGGCTAAGAGTTCCATTTCAAGACCAGAACAGCGCTGCGTGTTACATACAGCTAAGCCCAAACCATTACTTACAATACTGTTGTTTTCCCTAGTGGACTTTGGGTAGTCAAGTTTTAGGTTGCCAGACCATGATGGCTGCTGCCCTGCCAGGCTGGTGTTCCATGTTCAGTAAATTACAATAGATCTCTCTCCCTGTGTTGCTTTGTAACAATTAACCTCGGGAAGGAGCTAACTCCATTTGCATGGTAATGAGACATTCATCTGAGTGACATCGGAGTTAAGCATGCTAATAAGTTTTTATGCAAACACCTGAGGGGTCAAACACAACAATGGACTTGGACAAGAAAACCTTTTATTAAATGCAAATCACTTCTCCTGTAAATACTACGGCAGAGAACTTTGTAGGACTCTAACACAGCTTGCAAGAACGGAGTAGTTTAGGTTATATTTTCAGGCCCTCAGGCTAAGGAATATAACCACTGATTTATTTACTTTAAATTAATATCAGTATGGATAAAATCTTCATTATAGCATCAAAGGAGAGAAGTACTACAGCAAGGTAGAGAGGAGAAAACAACAATATCGCCTTATCTTTCACAAATTTGTCACAGTTTCCTGGGATGCAGGAAGGCAGATAAGGCATTGCTGCTGCAGAGCACAACAAAAGCTTACAAAATTGTCAGGTTTCCATCCTACCTTCCACCTTACCATCCTACCTTACCTTCTGCCAAGGGTACTTTTAAGTAGGCAAACTTCCTAGCAAGCAGGCTATCACTTTGATCTCGACCTTGTACTAAAACTTATCGAATTCAATCAATCCATTCACATCCTACACTCAAAGAGTTTTAGAACTTCCTTAGGACAACATGTATCAAGCATTACCTAGGGGACAATTGGCTGCCAAGCATCTTTGGGACTAAAGGAGCAGAACCGCACAGGATTTCTCAAAGCCGAGTCAGATCGCACGAGAAGGGACCACAGAATCGCAGATTGTCAGGGATTGGAAGGGACCTCGAAAGCTCATCCAGTCCAATCCCCCTGCCAGAGCAGGAACACCCAGATGAGGTTACACAGGATTGTGTCGAGTCGGGTTTTGAATGTCTCCAGAGTAGGAGACTCCACAACCCCCCTCGGCAGCCTGGTCCAGTGTCTGTCACCCTCACTGAGAAGAAGTTTCTTCTCAAATTTAAGTGGAACCTCTTGTGTTCCAGTTTGAACCCATTACCCCTTGTCCTATCATTGGCTGACGCCGAGAAGAGCCTGGCTCCATCCTCCTGACACTCACCCTTTACATAACTGTAAACATTAAGGAGGTCACTCCTCAGCCTCCTCTTCTCCAAGCTCCAGAGCCCCAGCTCCCTCAGCCTTTCCTCACACGGGAGATGCTCCACTCCCTTCAGCATCGTCGTTGCCCTGCGCTGGACTCTCTCCAGCAGTTTCCTGCCCTTCTGGAACTGAGGGCCCAGAATTGGACACAATATCCAGATGCGGTCTCACCAGGTAGAGTAGAGGGGAAGGAGAACCTCTCTCGACCTACTGACCACCCCGCTTCTAATCCACCCCAGGATGCCATTGGCCTTCTTGGCCACGAGGACACAGTGCTGGCTCATGGTCATGGATGGAGGGAAGGAACTGACTTTGATTCATTGAACTCTGTCACAACCAAAGTGCAGGAGGCCTCTCGATTGGCAGAGGCTGCTCGCAGGACACACCAACTCCTTTTGACAGCACAGCGGGTCTGGTGAGCAGTAACAGGAACCAAACAAGGGAAAAAAAGGAAAATGGCAAACCTCATGGCAAATCATTAAAAGCTGTGCTCCCAGTCTAGAACATGTGAATTTAAATATCCAGTGGGTGTCCTGGGAGTCGCTCTGTCTTTTATGACAGAATTTTATAGAAACGACTATGCTACACAGCGATCTGCACTAAGAGTGGATTATATTGTTGAGACACACAAAGTCTCTTTCATTTCCGTTGCTGTACGATGAGCTACTTCTGGAAAAGTTTGGGTGATGTATAATATTACTACTCACAGCCCAAAATTTAATCCAAAGGAGTATGTGTGCACGATATAAAATGGATCAGATAGACACCTGGCACAGAACTACACTAATTCATTTAAACCAGATGAGCTGTGCTCATCTTGCCATATGCACTAAACAGCACAATCCATGCTTCTCAAAGACCCCTTTCACTGCATAAATTACTGCTCCTTCATTAGAATTAAGTATTTTTATTTTGCTTCTGACCTATTTATGACATATAAAACATACTAGTATGCCACAGTCTAAAATTCAAGCCAGCAGATTGCAGAAAAACCTTATGAAGAAGGAAAGCTTTGTAGAGGAAAATACAAAGCTATGGATAACTAAATCTATAGTACTCTACTGCCTTCTAAAATTAACGAAAGCTCTTGGGGATTAGCTCCGAATTGTCGTTCTCGCTAATATGCAATAATTGCATCAAATGCATCACACGTGCATCTTCAAGTGCATCAAACAGCATGACACCTCAACTTGGTGAGTTTGGGATTCAGGCTGTGAGGAAACATTTAATGTAACAACTATTAGCTATACTAGTCCACATTCAAAAAACAGCTGTGATGTAAGCTCAGTAGGATAATTTTTTACAATTGTTTTCTAGTCAGGGCAGCCTGGTCTCTTTTCACTGTCCAAACATTGTAAACCACAGCTACTTATTTAAAAATAATCCAGATTCAATTGGAGTTTGTCAGGATCAAGACAGGAGGTTTAGAGCTGGGCGGTCAAGAATTAGAAGGGAATACATTACAGAGAGTGAGAAAGGAGGAATCAGGCACAATTCAGTGTTTATAGTTTACGTTAATTTGTGCGAACCATAAAGACAGAGACATTTTGCAAACTCGTGTCAAAGTATAGAAAAAATTATTGAAATGCAAATAATAGCCAAGAACATGTATGATAAACTCTGTCACTTCAACCACCATCTGCTGCGCGCCTCAAGTCTTCTTCCTAAACAGACTCAGAGCTTTGCAAGGACAAGGGCAGGAACTCACCTGAAGTCTATGGAGGGAACCAGAAATACATGGAAGCAATGTGCTAATTAAAAGTAAGAAAGAGGCAAAGGTGACACACAGGGTGTGTGAGAAATTCCAGGCCAGAAGCAGAAAAAGGAGATAAAGGCAAAACTCAAAGTGTATATTCAAAGCAAAAGCTGTCTTCTAGCTGAGAAGCAATAGCTGAGCTATAGAGCAAAATACTTCAGAAAATAGTTTTCATTGAGAAAACTTCTACACTTCTGATGGGGAGCCTACCAAATGAAGTCAGGACTCTTGTAATACCACTAAGAGAAAAGTAACGAGCAGGTGTATATCCAGTACATATTCAGCTTTTGAGGTAGAACAGCTTAACTTCTGGAGCTAAATATTTTTTTAGTCCATGTTTAAATGATATGGTAAAAATGCAACTAAGAGAAATTATAAGATGTCAAAGCAGCGCAAACACAGAGGTTCCAGCCTTCCATTCAAAGGTTAAAATTACATACTAACAGACCAGACTCCCCAAAATATAAGCCCGGAGCTTGGCTGACGACTCTTAGACACCCGTACTGCTAATGAAGATTGTCCATCCAAAACCCCTGCTCCGCTGCTTGGATCCCTAAGTCACGGGAAGCTACCAAGAGCTCAGCGCCACAAAGAACCAGCGTCCAAACACACACACGCTCCTTAGTCCACCTTTCAGAAATCAGGTTTGAAAACCTCAATTTACCAGTCAAATCTTGACATAGCGTTTCCTTCCAATTCAAAGTCGGTAAAAAACAAAACAAAGCACATAAAACCCTCACGTATCACATCCTCTTGACATAAAAAAGGCCCCATGAATATATTGCTGAAGGAAAAATACTACTAATTATGTCCCTGTATCCAGTACTTCTCCACTAGATACTCTGTTAAGTATTTTCAGACAAAAATACCGAACAACTCTAGCTGTCTGAAATGCTGGCTGTCGTTAGGAGGAAACAGGCATATCTCCAGTTTAAGACCATCATGACTATTTTATTTGTTCTGCCACTTCTCTGTTGCATTTCACCAATTCAACACTAGGAACTATCAGCCTGCTAACAACTCTGACCAGAGAAAGACAAACGCTAAAAAGGGGAGATATGGAGATCATTCTGTTGAAAGCATTTTTTTTGTCTTGTAAAAATAATCACCATCGTGTTGTCACTGGAAGACCACCAGTCCTGTTAAAAATTCACAGTTGTGTCACATATTTAGTGAGCATTACAGGGAAAAGCCATATTCAACTATAAGCAAACAAACAAAAAAGGAAGAAAAAAGAAAATACTACCATATTGCTCTTTACAGTAAAGTGACCCCTGGACACCACTGACCTTTGGTGGCTCTTTCCACTGACAACTGCAATATACATTTCCTTTCCAAGGATCTCCTCCTTGTTACACAAAAACTCTGACGCTCAGAAAGAGCTTAGGAAGAGAATAGTCTTTTGCTTTGCCAGGAAAGATTACAATGCACAGGAAACGCACAGTATGGTTTCAAACAAAGGTATTTCCCGTCAACTCCAGCGTCGCTTTTAAATATAACAATCTTTCCCCGGCTATATTGTCCCGACCTGATTTCCTTTGTCTTAGACTAAATAATAAATAGTAAAAGACTTCAAGGCTCAAGCCTATGTTTACTCTTTTCAGCATTTTGGAATCAAAGACCATTTGGGAAATTTATATTTTATTCCATACCTCATTGTAATTCTTGCTTAACCATTCCTTAGCAGTGTTAAGGGCAATGACAGCAGCAGGCTCATTTGGAAAACCTAAAGACAGAAGGAACGAGAGATAAGTAAAAGGCACACATTTTTATACACATATAACAAAAATCTGGATTCTTTTTTAAAATATTTTTGGACTATTTTGGGATTACATTTGGCCAATTCACTTCTTCGCAGATTTATATAAAATAAAGGGTTTAGGTGACATCAATTACTCTTTTTCCCCGAGGTAAACAAATTGTAAATAGGGTCTGTCATGTTTTCTTGGGGTTTTTTGGTTTTGTTTTAAACTCTAGGAAAACTCCACAGCTCAAGAAAAGTAGAAACAATAGAGAGTTATACATGTGTCATACTAGGCAGGCAACAATATAACACAATATATCACAGTAACAAATACTAGGCTTACATTTCATGGCATGCAAGAAAGAAATCAGACATTTTTCAAGCCCTAAGGGCTTTCCTAAGGCTTTCTTTCTTTAATCCATCTGTCAGCAAAACTATACAACACTATGACCCTAATGCCACAGGCCGTATAAGGATAGAAATGTTTGAGTTAGAAATCGCTTAATTTATGACCTAAAATATAATTAGCAACTTTGGAAGTTAAGGAATTCATGAAGCATAAGCGTATGAATTTAAGGTTTGATACTGCATGATATACTAGCAACTGTAACTCCCCCCAGCACTAAACAATATCAAAAATCTTTTCAGGGATACAGGCTTTTTGCTTTGATGGTCTCTATCTATCAAATCTAAAGATGCTTTCATTACTTAGGCAGCCTTAATTTAATTTTCCTTTAAATTCCTAACTTGAGGGCAGCAAATCATTTTTGTGAGGATTTAAAAATAAAACCCCATAAGCTGTATGAATAGCGCTCATTCGGTTAGATTAATAGAACAGTCTTTGAAGAGGTGGAGCTGCAGGCACAGTGTACAATCAAGCAACGGGGCTAGACAGAAACAGTCATGAAATTCGGCATACAGCTGTGTACATACAGCATTTTTTACATCATGCATCACCCCTCGCACCATAAACTGAAACGCAGACACTGCAAATGTTAGTGGATGTGTCCAGCTTTTTGACCTGGCACGTTAACCTCCAAACTCGTACCTTCTTTAACCCTTTGTCAGAACTTGTGCTCTGCTAGATTAGAGAAGAACACAAAAAGGACCAAAATCCCTCCACCCTGAGCCACATCCCTAAAACATCACTCCCTGTTCCAGGAACTGGACTCCGCAAAGGTTTTGTCCAGCAGCACGTGTCCTGTTTCAAAGTGATAGATGACAACTATCTAGCAAGAGTAGCATGTAAAATAGCCAATGTCTGAGTAATACTGACATTTAGCATGTGCTTCCTTTCCATATATTTCACCATAAAGAATGTTTTTAAATCTTCTTTTTTTCCCAGGTCTGAGATGGAAAATTAGCTAAAAGCCTACAAGTGTTACTGGGGATACTGCCACTGGGTAAATACATTCTTATGACATTTAATAATGCTGCTGATCTTATCAAAGCATATGTCTTATGACACAAACTAATGAACACTAACGAAGCTCAAAGTAGGGACTTTCAACAGCCTAATTTTCATCATAGAAAATAACATAACTTTAAGGGGACCGTCTGCTTAAATCAGTAATATCCTATCTAGCGAACCAAAACTTTGTAACATAGAAATTCCGTATCCTGAGTGTGGTAGATCTGCCCGGACATAAAATGAACTCCATGCAGAGGGAGAAATGCGTATTTCAGACAACTGATACACCATTGTTTATGTACTGAATGGTTTATTTTCAGAACAATTCTCCCTCCAGCAAGATTCACTTTTCAGGCTTGTTTTTCGCTTCCTTGCAGCAGGGTGTTTACCCAAAACTGTGATAAAGCACTGGCAATTTTATAGAATCTTTCCATAAATTCGGCATTATTTAGAAAACTGCTGCCATACTAATCAATCCTAAATAGAAGCTTATCTAGAAAACTGGTGTTCAGTTACTCATAAGTAACCACAATGCAAAGGAAATAGCTCAGCAACCAAAATAAAAAGCCTTGAATTCTGTGTATTATTTCAGAAAATGTCTTGGAAAAAAAAAATCTAATTAGTATTTTACACACATTTCTGGTAATTTTAATGAAAGGATTACCTTATTAGCTTTATGCAGAAGCAGGACAGAATTTAGCCTCCTGTTCTGTACCCTGCACCAGTACAAAGGGCCCTGTGTCTTCGATTCTTGAACAGAAAAACATGTTGTTTTATAGGACTGGGTTGAAGGGAGATAAAGCGAGATGGGATATTTTAAACACATTTTTGCGTGGTTTTATCTCTAAGCCACGTTTTGTCGGTCATGCCATTTCTGGTCAGCTCCCATATACGCACCCATCCCCCTTCCACACTTTCTTTTTGGCGACAAAGCAATCTCAGCGAGCACGTGGGAATCAAATTACTTGAGAGAAATGAGCTCGAGGAGGCTCACAGTTAACCGGCTGCTGGAGCAGCAGCTCAGGCAATTCTGGCTAAAGGCTCAATTTCACAAAAGATAAAACGGGTAAAGTAATAAGAGTGACACTGGCCCACGTTACTGCAGTGAGTGCTCCTCCAGAATACTGAAAAGGACAAGGGCACAGAAAGGCGAACAAGCATTAGCCGTACGGTAGAGGCAAGCGGTGCCTCTGAAGGACTTCACTGGGTTTATTGGGCTGGAGAAAAAAGGAGGGTTGGCAGGCTGTACGTCATGGATGGGTGAAGTGTCTAACTACCCACACAGACCTCTAACTCGGGCTGGGCTTCCTCCACCCTTCAGTAGCAAAGCTGACATTTTGGCATGGCAAACCTCGCTACACCAGAGAAACGGCGGGTTCCCGAAGAGCTCCCCTGCAGCCTGTGCATTCTGCAGCGCCGGCTGACCACGTCTCACCATCCATCACCAGAATCTACACCCGGCTCTTCAAGTACAGCAAATACTAGAAGCGAGCAGACACCGTCTCTCATGCCCCACTCACTTCAGGAGCCTTCTTTTACAGTATGGTTTTATTGATTAAAGCACAGTGGGTGCAAGCCTGATAAGTCAATAGGAAGGAAAGTGTGCAGAATGTCCTGCACGGTTTAAAAAACATGAAGGATGAAAGAGAGGTCCCATGTGCATGCATGGCCAGGCTGAGCTTTGCTCTGTTCATTCAACACTAACAACTCTGCAAAGTATGTCAGTATTGACCATCTCTACGTGCCTGTCCCAGCTGTATTGCAGCTGTGTCTCCAGAAACACTTGTTACTCCAAAATGTGCTTGGAAACTGTTAGGAAAGGTTTCACATCTTTGCCCAGTTGCTTCACAGCTAAAATGTCACTCTAGACAGGACAGCTGCCTTTGCATACACCTCAGAATAGCGACTGCCAGCTTTAACGCTGACTTGGGTACCAGCACCAATCAAGCTACAGCTGAACTTAGAAACTTTGTGTTACTAACAGATGTATCTACTACTGTGCTAACTCACTAAGATGAATATTACTCCATACTCCCCACTACAGAAACCTCACCTTACTACCACCACATAGAATATACCTCATCTGAACTCTGCTGCTTTTGGTGTGTCCTTGCACAGATATTACCCACCGTGACGGTCTATGAAAGCTTCAAACTAAAGAGCTTCTGCACCTCTTCCCAGGACTTTACCATCTTATTCCTGGGAATTACAACTCTGACCGGAGAAATGGCTGCTGAAACCAGCTGTGTGCTCTGTAAGCTCTCACAGTCATCATGGTCATCATTTTCCAGAGGAAGCATGGTAAGGTCTGGCAGAATTATTTTAAAATATTTGATACTAAATAAATGTGCTGTTTCGGAGGAGGAGAGTGCGGAGGAGACTTGAGAAAGAATAGCAACTATAGAGGTGTATGTTGAAGTTGCCCTTATATGTTGTATTTATTCCCTGGAAAGCAACTGGTGAGAACATAAGGCCCCCCTGCTTCATCAACATACAGAAAATCTGCGATCAATTGCCCATTGTTAGAAACTCCAGTGTAAACGCTCAGCCTTTGGTGCTTGGGGGATTTAGCAGAGAAACATTCACACTATTGTGTCTGTTACTGTATGCCTAATTTGACTGTGTGGTATCTGAAAAGGATATACTAGAAGTTTTTCGATGAAAAACAGTGCAACAAGGATGTTGTGAGACAAAAATAATAGAAAACTATTTAAAGGACTCCCAAACTGTATGGAGATGCTAGTAGCTTTAACCGTCTCTTTTACTGTGCTCAATCCGAAGCTGCACCTTATTAAAATGTCAAACTTACAACCAGGTAATGCCACCTCTCCAAGAAAAGCCCATTAACAAAACCTAAGTACTAAATAATCAACCTTTAGTATGACATAGCTGAAGATGATGATAACAGATCGTATTGGTTAAGCTGTAATACTGAAAAGCAGATGTCAATCCAGAAAATCACTCCGTAGCTGCAGGGTAAGTGTTATAATTTGTCAGCTTAACTGAGATGCCTAATGTTTTTCATAAATCAACTCATCCCGGTAAAAAAAGTCTGCATTTTTTTTTGTTAGCACAGCCTAAATGCTAGGCAGGTTTTTATTCATTTAAAATATGCTCTCTTCTCGATGGTTTCTGAAAGACTCATCACAATCTTAATATTCTTATTTGCCAGCTTTAATGGTTTCATTTTGAAGCAAATCATGAAAATAACCAAATGCACATCAACACAAATACTCATTATGTGTTTCTCATACTTTCTCAGAAAAATATCCACACTGGCATGATTGTGCATCTATCAAGATGCAACAGTTTCCAGACTGTTCCCATGTTCTAAAAATCAAACCCAAGTCTCATTGTTTAATCAACATGACTGTCAAAATGTAATAATTTGCATTTATTTAGCTTTTCTAATTGTCAACGACGCTTAATAATATATAAAGAAAGCTCTTCAAATAGTAGCTCAACAGTCACATTTTAAGCTGTGCAAGGGCACCAAAGGCCCTTCCTGCAGTCGGTATGACAGGGTATTTCCATCATGCATCAAGTTTGCTATGTGGGAATCATGAGCACCAGATGGTGTGGGAAATAAAGACGTTTCTCAGGTTTGTTTAAAAAAAAGGAAAAAAAGCACTAAGCCTTTATTCCATATATGTTCTGCAACCCAATATTATTATTGGTGCCACACAATGCTTTCTGAATCGCATCAGACATGTGAATAACTGCACTTCATTATGGTCACGTAGGTCAAGACTAGCTATTGACAGCACACTAATCACAACACTTCAGCCTCATCACTTTATGACAATAAAAGAAAACCAATGAGATGCACAGCCCTGCATGCCTTAGTTGGGGTTACTCGATACATTCACTTGTCCCTCAGTTGTGAAACTGTAATCTTGCAACTGATCCCATATAATCATCTTGTCAGAGAAATATTTTAGTAGTCAAAATGCATTCACTCATGCTACGTTGATTCCCACTATCATGATAAATCTGGTCTGTTCAGAAGCGTAGAGGGCAGCATCCTACCAACGAGCTTAGGTTACTGCTGGTTTTGAGCTTTTTTTTGTCTCCCCCTGCCTTTTTTTAAGTACCCATGGTCCCACGGTGACTGGGTAAACAAGCTGAGTTGCTAGCTTGATGACTTTTGTGGACACTCACAACTTGGAAAGAAAGTGCCCTCCTTTGGATCGGCTGTATTGAACAGTCATGAATCTTCTACTAAATAACCTACCTTGCCTTATTGAACTCAGTCAGCCAGAGAAAGCCTTATCTGCTGTCCGCTCGAGGAGTAACTCTCAGAAAGACAGTGAAATTAAGTACTGTGAAAAGCCAGTAACCTTTCTGTTACCCCAGTCACGCCAAGTAACAAAGCTTTACCTATTTACTGGATCCCTTATAGAGTATGCTAATTAATTACTGTGCATATAAAACATCAAGAGAAAACAAGAAATCTTCAAAATGCAGAAACAAAACCATCGTTCTGAAGGAATGATTATATGTCTCTCAATTCCTCTCAGGCAAGGAACGTGCCTTTTCATTTTCCGTGAGTGAAGACATTCACCTGCAACAGGAAAATACATAGAGTCCCTAAAGAATGATTGCCAATTGCGTTCAATTGCTGAGATGATAAAGAGGCAGCTGGTATAAGATGGTCAATAAAGAAACCCAAAATGAGCATCTAGCAACTAAGGAAAGAAACACAACGTCTCTCTGCTATGATGCAGTGATACAAAGCAGGGACAGTATTGAAATGGTGGAGAGCCCGTCTTCATTCATAGAAATGAAGGTTCCAGTATAAGTTGGGGAATGACCTATTAGAGAGCAGTGTAGGGGAAAGGGACCTGGGGGTCCTGGTGGACAGCAGGATGACCATGAGCCAGCACTGTGCCCTTGTGGCCAGGAAGGCCAATGGCATCCTGGGGTGGATTAGAAGGAGGGTGGTCAGTAGGTCGAAAGAGGTTCTTCTTCCCCTCCACTCTGCCCTGGTGAGACCACATCTGGAATATTGTATCCAGTTGTGGCCCCTCAGTTCCAGAAGGACAGGGAACTGCTGGAGAGAGTCCAGTGCAGGGCAATGACAATGACGAAGGGAGTGGAGCATCTCCCGTGTGAGGAAAGGCTGAGGGAGCTGGGGCTCTGGAGCTTGGAGAAGAGGAGACTGAGGGGTGACCTCGTTAATGTTTACAGATATATAAAGGGTGAGTGTCAGGAGGATGGAGCCAGGCTCTTCTTGGTGACAACCAATGATAGGACAAGGGGCAATGGGTACAAACTGGAACACAAGAGGTGCCACTTAAATTTCAGAAGAAACTTCTTCTCAGTGAGGATGACAGACACTGGACCAGGCTGCCCAGGGGGGTTGTGGAGTCTCCTACTCTGGAGACATTCAAACCCGCCTGGACACCTTCCTGTGTAACCTCATCTGGGTGTTCCTGCTCCGGCAGGGGGATTGGATTGGATGAGCTTTCAAGGTGCCTTCCAATCCCTGACATTCTGTGATTCTGTGAAATGTAATGGCGTAAAAGAAGTCAGTTACAAGGAGGTGGCTAAGATACAAGAAAATCCACATGAATGCTGTTTCCCTGAAACACACGGTATCATGCCATGCTTCACTTCACAATCTACTACACTGATATCATCAGGAAAATGCCTGCCACATAATTGTCTTTAAAGTGTCAGCTGAATGTAGGGATATAATACAATTATTTAGGTGATATGGTAATAGGCTTGTGCTAACAAGGTGTTCGGATTCCATTAAAGAAAAACTAGATCTTGAGTTTACCAAGCTGTTTGATATTTGCTAGTATTGAGATAAAAGGGGAAGGGGGGCAAAAAAAACTAAAGAAAGAAAGAAAGAAAAAATAAAAAAGGGGGGAATGAAAGAAAAATAAGAGAAAAAAAGAGAAAAGAAAAAAAAAGTTCAACAGAAAATGCATTTATACTTGGGCTGCTGAAGAGGAATCAAGCTTCCCTATGAGTACCTGACTGCAAGAGGTATTATACCAGGATTCTGCCTATTTGCAAGAATTTCCGTGTTCTGCAGCAGTCAGTAGATTTGTATTGAAAGTCAAAACTTTGGTTTCATTCTTTTTCCAGCATTTACAGGGAGTGTGCTTGCGGGGGGACCACACCATGGATAAATGGGTTCTCTAACAGTCTTGTAAAAAAAAAATATAGCTAGCAATGCTCAGAGACTCTCTGGGAAGCAACTGCTTCAGAGCTGTGCTGTTTACTGTGCTACATGATGGAGATTTTTTGTGTGTCATGGTATTTCTAATGCCCACGTGGAACATTGAGGCTTCAAGCTGAGCATAATAGGGGAAACAGCAGAAAAAGACCACCGCAAGACTGAAAAGGAAAAGATCTCACTACCCTGGCAATTAACATTCTCATATGGTAAGTGAACATATACACAATGCAAATGCAAATGAAAGATACACAGGTAGTTTTGCAATTATAAAATCTACCTATGAGAGTGTATATGCAATGTTTGCATAAATTGCACAGCTGTTTAGACACATGTATGCAGCTGTTTGTGAGCTCAAGTACATCATTCTTCTTAAAACACGCTTCACACCATATCCAGAACTGCTATTCTGTTGTACAGAGAAACGTTAATTGAAAGAGGTTTCAAAGCGTACATGAGCTCCTTAATGCAGAGTATTTCCTCTTCAACTTATCCCTACATAGCAAGCAAGTTGTTTCTTCAGGGTGGCAACAAAATACAGCAAAAGTAATTTGAAACAAAGTGTAAAGCACTACTCAACTGTGAAATCTCCCATCATACACTGAATTGAACAGCAATGGGATATTGGCTTCATTGCGGCTACAATTCCAACAAGGTTAAACATTTATGCTACCCACTGATTTAAATAAAAACGCCTTCCTGTTCTCCACTGAAGCAATGTGTAGAGAATCAATCCTGCTTTCCTGAAGTGCCACGCTAATGCTGCCAGAGAGAAAAAACAAACAACCCCCCTACCCCACCCATACTCTCTGAATTCCACCTAAAATTGGTAGTTTTTCTAAAAAAGTGTTCCTTTGCAGCGATGCTTACCCTTTACTGACGCTATCCCAGGCCCTCCTTGACGCACAGTGCTGCTACGCACTGAGGGAAGCCTGAACATCCAGAGATGTGCTGTTCAGCAACAGGAATAAAATAAGGCTCCTGGATCTCGCAGAGCCCGGTTCCCTTTGGAAATGCATCTTGCAATTGATTGCAAACTCTAATTGCAGGGTCGCCTGAACTTGAGACATTCTCGACGTGCCTCTCCTTGCTGGAGTCCCTGATGTCTCCTAATGCATCTGCCACTACAGTCTGGGCAGGGGGAGAAGTTGTCAGGAGAGGTTTGTTCTTCTCCTTGCTGACAGGATTTTTCTGCAGACAGTGGGGGCCAGGAAAGAGCCCTGAAGTGCAGCAGGTTTTGGGTGGTGAGAAGGAGGAGAGCGAGGGAGCACAAGACCTCTTGCTGCAAGATGGGGTGTAAGGTTTTGGGAGAAGGGCTAAATCTGGTAGGGACAATATCAGGGCTGTTGGCTTCGCTGGAGCTCTCAGTATTTCAGCTAGAACAGGCAGCATGTTGTGACAGAAGTTACAAAGAGAAAGACTTGGGAACACACAAACGTGTATATATATGTATGTATGTATGTGTATATATATATATATACACACATATACACACACACACATATATATATATATACACACATATATACACACACACATATATATAAGGAACATGAGGGAAGACAAGCTTCCAGAGCAAAATGAAGGGAGAAGACAGTATAGAAAGTCTGGGAAACTTCAGAGGAATAAAACACACGCAGGCAATGGACAAAAATACAAAGTCACATAAAGGAAACAGCCAGCATTGCCAGCCCAGCGCTGTGCTTTAAATCTCTTCCACCACATTCAATTGCTCTGACAGATGCAACCCAAAGACCTGGCTGGATTATCTAAAACCAACAGAGTACTTGGTGAAGGCCATACGCACACAAGACCAAACAAAACAATCTGACATTATTTCTACTGAAGCACAAGTCTTATCTCCTCTCTAAGGGAAATGTAAGATTTCCTAAGAGCACATAAAGAAAATCAGCTAAAAATACATTGTGAAACTCCTTGTGAAGAAAAATAAAGGGAAACAAAGATGTGCTTTTATCTTTTTCCCCCAAGAGACATATATGAAATAAGTTATAGGGCAGGCTGGGTGATAAAGCAAGATACTGTGCAAGGAATATTTCATCTACTTGGTTTATGCTTTTTAACAAATACATTATTGATTCTTGGTTTGTGTGTATTATTTACTGTGGATTTTATTTTTGTTTTCCATTCTTGCCTCAGGCAGTGATAAACCATGCTAAAGGGTCACACAGACCAGCAGCTATTGTATTCAGGAAATCTACAACAGCTCAAGACGGAAATATTTCCAGATAATCTGGAGTTCAAAAATGCCAGTACATTCTGGAGGAACTGGGAAGGGGGTGCCTTTTATTTTTGAGGCTTAATGGCTTCAGTTCTTCACTATACAGCAGGGCACTTCATACTACTTCAACACTCACTATGTGAACACTCCTAAAACAAGCGCTTGTGCAGGATGTTTGACTTGGCACATCACTGCACTGCCTCCACATTATATGCATTAATTTTTTAAGAGGAAGCATTTTTTTCCTCCTTGCCCAGATGTTGCTTCATTTCTGTAGAAGTCATTTGCATGACAAGATAGGAGCTCTGCTGGAAAATGTATTCCCTTCTTTTTGCCCAGCAAGGGTCACAGTGTGCTTTATTTGATTTTATGCTACCGTATATCTGAGCAACCAGTCAATCTACTTTGGATACTTCATTTCAGGCTGTATTGCACCAACATTGTGAACAAAAAGTATATGGAAGACACCAACAGCTCTCCTATGCTTCCTCCCAATGCTGCACTGAAAACTTTTTGCTTGTTCTGTTACATCACAGAAATACAGGCAAAAGGAGAAATATGATTAGAGCTAATGGGAAAAGTGGTTTAAAGCAAGGAACTTGAAATTTAAAACCCTGATTCAGCAAACCTGACTGGTTACAACTGTGCATCTCATCCTTCTGATGCTCTCAGCAAGTCCTCATGTTGAAACTCTTAGAAAACCTTCCGTCTTCTGCCTTCTTTCTGTTTTTAAGGACTGATTGACTCACATGCTGATTATATATACACCTGTGTTAGCGCTCCCTTATTGCAACTTCTCTTGACTGACAATCAGCCCCTTGCATCAGCTGCATTTTAAAGCCAACAACAGTCCTTGATCAACAGATCCAGATCTCGTCAGGTTCTCCAGTGTGTCAAAAGATCGCAGGTTTAATTGTCAAACAAGTATTTTTTAAAAAAATCCGATTTCTGCTAATATCACTAATTTGCATTTCACTCACAATTATCCATTTACTCAGTTTTGCATACTTCAATCAAAAATGAAATTAAATAACTAGTTAATGGCACTTCCAATCCCACAAATTCAAATCCAATTTAGTCTTGACATGAACTTTAGGCCCTATTAACATTTGTTTTAAATAGTATTTTCAGTATATATTCTTAGAAGTTGTGTCTTTTTTTTACTTTTTTTTAAAAAAAGTCATTATACAAGCAAACATGTTCAGCTTTATTAGGTAATGCAAATTCCTAATGTTAACAAATGTCAATATTTCTGGTTAGACCAACATTGGTAAATAGGGCTTTAAAGTAAAATTATCTTATTTTGCAAGGGGCCATTCTTCAGGGGGAAAAAAAAGGCAAACACACATGGTTCCCATGTCATTTTGAGCAACATTCAAAGAGAAATGCCAATGCAAATTACAATTGCTGTAGTCAGAAGCAATGGCCATATTTGAAAAGCAGCAGCCTGTGCTATGGTTGGTTAGATCAAGCAGTGAAGGGGATATAGAAGACTACAACATTTCTTTTGTCAAACAACCCAGTACAAATAAGAAGCTGATCTGGACAATTTAAATGTAAATTTCTTCCCACCTGTCAGAAAACAGAGATTTAAAGACCTACACTTAAAAAAAAAGAACAGGCATCTCAAGTCTAAGTGAAAATTTACCTCCCACCTAAATTTCCTTGTAAACGTGGCCATGTGGCAGAAAAGGGGGTGGTTTATTGGAGCACTTTATTACATTTAGCTTGTGCATATGCTCAGCGTGAGATGACCCATGTTACATCTGGGGAAAAATCACGCATTTGGGATAGATCACCACGGCCAAGCACAACTAATCCCTCGGACACACGACGTCTCAGGTAGGTTAGCACAGGCATATGGGAAAGCACTTGAATTAATCGGACGGAGAGACCTCATTGATTATCAAGCAATGAAGCAAACTGGGAAAAATAAAAGGTCTTTAATTAGGGGAAACGTGAAAAGAAAGTAGGTCAGTTCAAAAGAGCTTTTTACATAATCAAAACCAAATGTAAGCGGTAGAGTCGATCTTGCCGAGCAGCTCCAGCTAATGTGATTTCCATTAATTTTATCAGATCAAAGGGTCCTCTCTATATACACCATTACATTTGAGATAGCTTGCATTAACACGACAGCTGCAAATTGTGAAAAATACCACGGCAATATTGACTCGGGCCAGGATTATTGCAGCAAATTATCTCGTCTTCCTCACATCTCCGGGGACAGAAACCAGGAAAAAAAACCCAACACACACAGCTGCATGGATGAGGGAACATTATCACTGTGTGGAACACCATCTAGAGAAGCCAGGACAATTCAGGCAGATTTATGGAGGTTTTACCTCACCTCTCCTCACAGGTTTTACCCCTCAAGGAAGGAAATGGGCTCTACACTTTAAAACTGAATAAAAACACATTTCACCAACTCTCTTCCTTCCACTGACACGCTCACAGACAAGATGTGTCTAAATTAAAACAAAAGTTCATTGTATTTCCTGGTCTATGGTTAAGTTTTCGCTCTTGTATTGTGTGCAGGGATGGATGCGCTGCCATGCCCCGGGCTGCCCCACGTTGGTTCCAGCTGATACCATTAAATATGTCATAAAACATTCTGCTTATTCTATTTCTCTTTCACCAGAACACGCCATTTGAAAGACTGCAAAATGAAGTCACAATAACACGCACAAAAAAAACTATTAAAAAAAGGCACAGAATGGAAAATTAAGGCATGAGGGAACTTACGGCATTGAGACCAGTGTAAGAGTTTGTTAAAAACAATCAAAGTAGTATTTTGGAGGTTTGGGGTTGCAATTCTAGTTATGCTTTTCTAGTTAGATCTACAAAACTAATATGTATTTTATCTATATCTATATATCTTTAAATAACTGCATCCAAAGCCTATTAATATGATGTTACTGTCTTAAGCGCGGAAAATTATAGACATATAATTCAGAGTTGGATTGAAGCACATCATTGCTTCTTAGTGTTTACTAAGTGGATATTTAGATTTGTTGTGAAGGAAAAGGAAGAGGAAGACAGTTTCATCATCAGTTCTGACATTTTAGGGGTATAAAGGAGCCTTATAATTTAGAGATGCACAGACAATTATGTATTTAGTAGGCAGTGGGGGAAAAAAAAAGGCAATAAATACAGAGTAAGTTAAATAGCAGAGATCATACATTAAAAGTTACAAAATTAAGACTGCACATGAAATTCAGGCAGAGCCATTTTGTTTAGTAAGTAGAAAACCAGTGAAATATGTTGACAGCAAGAGTCATAAAAACAAATAATAAAAATAAGTAGATTAAAAAAATTGTGGAGGTAAGAGAAAACTTAAGACACCAAGAATGATAAAATGTGGAGCCAAGGCTGAAATATATTCTGTGCAAATATCAAGGTGACCTCTTCCTAGCTGGAAGCTTTGATACTGTGAAACTTCAATAATTTGTGAAAATTGGGCTATTACGTAAACGTAATTCATTATCCAATCTATTTTTTTTAAAGTATAGAATTTCTTTAAATCATATGTAATTTAAATATAATATATGTTTATGAACTACAGGCCTGTATTTTATTGGCATAAGTGCTGATGGAGAAACATTTCTATCTATTCCTTTTCAGAAATTGTTCAGCTTAGTTAAGGTCAGCAAAATGCCAAGTAATCAAGATGGGAAACTCTGAAGAAGGTCAACCACTAGGAAAAGAAATCTTGAAAACATGAAACAAGCTAAGAAAGGATTTGTAAGTGAATTCTTTACCATCGAATGCACAAAATACCACAACTAGAACATCGCTGACTGCCTTTGGCGAGACTATTTTGAATACGTTGGCATTATTACAGAAATTCAACCATAGAGCAGTTAAATATTTCCATGTCACTTGTGCGCAATTTTAAGAGACATCAACTGAAAATACACATGGGGAGTTGATAAAAACTTGTGTAAGTTAACCAGCTAGAGATTCTTGTACATTCAGTTTGCCAGCCGTATATGCTCCAATTCTTGGTTGCCAAGTATAGTAAATACGATCGCTGCTTCTGATTACCTATATTCAATACAATGCTGACAATTCATTAATCAGGCCACACAATAGAGAGACTCGTATAAGGCTCTACAACTTGAAATCTTCATTAGGAACAACACAGCAGCATTGCCAATGTGCACCCTCGTTACCTGCATCGTGGTTGGCAGCTTCCATTAGAAGGGACTTTTGAATCTCACATCTTCCATTGCGAAGAGCCTACTATACATCAGCAAACTACTGCTTTACTGAAAACCAGTACATTACAACTTATGAAGTCAACAGCAAAATAAAACAGAAGATTCCTAGGTCACTGACCAGCATGGTCAGCACGTAAAAGTAGCATCACTGTTTTCTTCCATATTATGTTCAACCCCATGGAAAATGCGGTAACTTTTCTTTCTCATTTGGGAACTAGGCTTTATTTTTCTAAAAGGGACAAAAATCATCTTCTCTTGAAGCAATGCCTGCTTAGCAACTGAATTGTTCTTTTCTCTCATTCCTAAAGCCAGAAAAAACCAAAACACACACCAAAAATACCCAAACAACAACAAACTCCAAACAAACAAGCACACCACCAAAAAAACCCCAAAAGACTACAATCAGCTAGCAAAACCAGCTCAAAATGTTGTTGGTCTTAGAGCAGTAACGTTCCTAATGGCACTTGGCTAAAGAAAATGTTTTGGACTCATAATCATCTGCTCTATTTTGTTTACTAGCCACAACAAAAAGAACGGCTAAAAGCCTATCAGCGGCATAATGTTTAGCACCTATTATGGACACAAGTGTAACTACTTCACAGTAATTAAAGACATAAGAAAATGATCCGTGTTCTGAAGCCATAAAACTGCATCAGTTGAAAAGCTATTATGATTGCACTCTCTACAGGTCACAGCCTACACCGGGCAATTTACACTGATCTGCATTCTGCATAAAACTGATACTCATTTTTCCCAACATTGGATAATGAACTGGTACATAAAGCTTAAACTACGCACCACACGCTGGTCACGCTGGAACAGTCCATTTACTCTTAGCCTAAGGATGCAACTGTTTTTTTAAGATTAGGTTCTACATCTTCCTATTCTGTGTTTTTCTCATCAGAATGCCCAACAGCTCACACTGTCATCTTCTCCATTTTTAAATACGCTTCTGATCATAAAAACTGAGAAACAGGAAAATGGATGCAGAAAACAGGCTAGATGGGTGCCAGCTGGAACAATGTGCTGACATTTATCTTGGCGCTTATTTATCTCAGCGATGTCTGAACCAGGCCTTTCCCGGGCAGGATCAGCACAACGTTGTTCACATTGAACAGGACCTTCCTCAACAAGTGACCTCTAAGTGCTACTCAATTTGACTAAACAAACCAAACTTTGGGTTTTTTGACAGAACAACTCTCAATGTGTGATGAAAGATGGTATTTTCCATATGGGATACTTCTAGCTCCCTGAAAGTGGAGGTTTAATGTTCTTATTCCAGAGAAAAATGAAAACAGGAGGGGACAGAAAGTCTTCCCCTGCCACAGAATGACATACAGTAAATTATTACCCTATAAATAGTTTCCTACATTATTTCTTTTAAAGGGTTCTTTCGAACCTCTCAGAGAGAAGGGAAAGGGGAAAAAAAAAAGAGTGATACGCTGCATTGTCCAAAACTAAATTGGAAAATGACAGATATAGTTTATCACCTAGTAATATATAGGAAAGCAAGCACTACACTCTTTCATATATGAGTAATACACTGAAAGGAATAAAAAGAGAGACACACACAAATCGTTTAGAAATCAGACAATAATGTTCCTTCCAAGGGGCTAGATACTCTTTCAAGGAAAAGATAACAAAGTCTTCTCTGCCTAAATTGAACATTATAAGAAAGGTACGATACATTGCACCAGATCTCTCCTTTGCTGAAGTCAATGAAGTCGGAGTCAAAGCGAACAGGCTAATTACAAGAAACCAGATCTATTCGTCTAAATTCAATGGAATATTTCACAGCTAGTGCAAACCAGTATAGCTTCTCTGAAACCAAGGTATATTGACTTACTCCAGCACGAATTTTAGCTCTGTTTCCTTCTTAGTTACCAGACAAAACCTAAAACCATAGCAGTAGATAGTATAAAGAACATTATTATTAATAAGACCGTTAAAATAAAGTCTCCTATTCCAAATATAACCCTAGAAGCCACGCACATTCTGCGCCATTCCAAGAAATACGTAAGAAGAAAGCTAAGTAAAATATCTACCAGAAGACCTCAAGTTTTTTTTCATAGCTGACAGAGTAAATTAGGTCTTCTGGCTGCTGGTTTTTCCTTTGTATCAGGAACCAGCCTAGGTCTCATTCCCTAGGACAACTTCACCGAGTAGCTATCATTGCTCAGACCTGCTAGCAATAATCGTTGCTGTTGTTGCAGCACCCGTAACACATCCACCCAAACTGAGTAGCCATTCCGGTTCCTATGGGATCAGACACAACATCACTCCTCACGACATAATTTAGGTTGTGCCCTCTCCAGCAGTCTTGTAAAGCCACAGAACAGCGACTCTTCCTCCTCAGGACTAATCCCGGTGATCCTCGATCCACAGCGGTGATGGACGAGGTGCCGGGTGGCACTCAATAACCTTTATCACAGCCGCCAAACCCTCACGCCGAGAGCGAACAGTTTGTTTATGGGTGGTGCTGGTGACAGGCGCACCAACAAGTCCTCTCGTTCGGTCTAACATGGTGAATTGAAAGATTAGTCTGTCAGGCCAGCCTGAGGACTCATTTTTTTTCTGTGCTACCTAGGTCGCCCCCTTCCCGCAGCCCGTATGTGATTGTGATTAATTTGTCAAGGCTGGCTATAGCATGGAAATGAAGAAATGGATTGCCAATTACAGTTAGTCTTCTCACAGAATACCCCTCGATCCAGTGCTATTCTGCAGCAGTGACAGCTCAGAAATAAACTGAATTCAGCTCTATTGAGCAGAAACCTGACCCGAAGTGTATTTTAAAGCAGAAGGTGACTTTTCCCATCCCCACTCTGACTGGCTCTTTGGTAAATGGTTGACTTCTATCCTGCCAGCCTGGCAGGTACACAAAAAGGCCATCCACATTTATTTTTGTAGTCACCTTGTTAAGACATACTGAACTTCTGACTTAACACTCTTCAACAAGGTGCACATTTGTTTCTGAACATCTCACCCTGACTAAGCCTGAAGGGGAATTTAATATATATACCATTACCAGAGTAAACAAAACCAGTAACGATTCTGCTCTGCACAGAAGCTCTTAAAAGCATTCAAACGTCCTCCTGAACAATCTTCACAAAAAAGTCAATTTTGACTCTTTCTGCATTTCCTCTGCAGTAAACCCCCCATGTTCTCACAAGCTGCTTAGTATTTCATTGATATCGACAACTAGTTTGAATTGAACAATCACACTCTGATAGATTAATGGAATAGGAAACAATTCCACAGTGACCCGATGTTGTATTAGTAATTATTAAGACGGCATTTGAGAAATAAAGCCTCAGTCCCAACAACGCATGCATGCAATTCATTTTGCGCCCTGATACAACCACCAACAAATCAGTCAAGTTGCATAAATTCAAAGCATGTGTAGAAATCTAACTTTCTATTACCTTAGAAATTCAGTCAAACAAAAGAGATCCCTTTTCCTTCAAGAAAATTCAGACCACTGCAATAGATGTTTCCTTTTATTGTTGTAATTCACTGCGCTTTACACTATTCTCTTGGGTATCGCATCTTCAGAGAGAAGAGAGGTGAATGTGTTTCCAATAGCCAGCAACACACCATGGGTCCAGGTACATTCTGAAGACCAAAGGCACAACCCTCTCCTTCAGGCCCAAGGTCGCCTTCCATTAACACAACCAGCACCAAGACCTGCAGAATATGGCTTATAAACAGGAACCTAGCTTAGGAACACGGTTAGTCACTCATACCACTAAACCATCCCACTTTGCTGTTCTTCTGCCTCAGCTGCTCTTTCCAATGATATACAATAGCATTCCTGCCTAACAAAGATGCAGAAAGAAGGACAACACAGCGAACGACCCTCGGAGGCAGAGACACCCTTAAATCGCCTTTCGGGTTCTCCAATGAGACTCAGAAGAGCAAGTCTATTCTGTCGATCTTTCATTTCAGGAGAAAGCATGTGCCCTAACAGCACTACATTTTTACCTTTCAAAGGCCACCTAAAAGCCCCAAACATATGAATGAGAAATGATCTCGGTAATGTAAATTTATGTACTTGTGACTTTCTGTATTTGTCCTGAAGTAGTATTTAGGGTCTCCAACACTGACCAGGACCATTATGATAGACATTGTATAAATACAGAATAAGAGACAATGTATGCTATGGAGAACAAAAAAAAATAGGACAAATAAGAGGCAACTCCACAATATTTTGTGGCCAGACCGATAACTGTACACTAGAAATAAGGAAACAATGAAAAAGAGGAGCTGTTTTCCTAAGGCATTTACTATTTAATGCAGTCACACAAGTTCATTTTTGATATAGCTAATACCTTTGTGGTAAAACCAACTGACGTGTTACACCACAACTCTTATCCCTAGTCAAATTTAGTGTCTCAAGGTTTTTAAAAGCTACTTGTACTGTCCACAAGTACAGACTGACTATTCTGTTCTTATAAAGTACGTTTTAAGCTGTGAATGGAATTCAGTATTAACTGAATACACTTAACAGTTTTCATATGTAAACGTCAGAAAAAACAACTGCACAGTATTAAAATGCTTGTGGGTGATGATGCAGCACTAAACATCTTACCCTAGACCCTTCTTAGATCTTTTTCTAGCTGCTGAAATATAGGGAATTTGTGTTGTATAACTAAGGTCACATACAAGACTAGTTAGGCCACAGCACATGGGTAAATTAAATTGCTGCTAATACAACACACATCAGCTTTAGTGCAAATTTTCAAACCCAGGAGTAGTTTTACAGCTGTCAAGATGACACATATTCTTCTTTACCTAGATTGATTTTATATTAAGTTCCTTCTTTCAAGGAAGCTCGGTTGCATCATGAAATTTGACTTAAACCATTAAACTGTCTTTTTACAACGTGTTTAAAACTCAGAGGTAACATACTTCGTAGACAACATTTTCTGTAGAAATGGGGAAGGCATGAAAAAGATGTTCTTATTATTACTAAGTTGTCACACTACACTTAATCATGAATATGGTTAAAAGACACTCACAACAATAGTGTTCTGCTTTTGCAAAGGAAACCTGCACCTGATGAGATCTCACCAAGGAACCTGAAGTAATCGTATGATTCCCTGATAAAAATCCCACTTGTCAAAGAAGAAGAAAAAACGTAACAAGCTTGGAATCATAGAAAAACTCAGGTTGGAAGGGCCAAAGGTTGGAGGTCATCTGGTCCAAGCTTCTGCTCAAAGCAGGAACTTGGATGAGGTTAGTCAGGGCCTCAGAGAACCCTAAGAGAGCACATCTTTGTCTTCGCTTCTGAATGCTGACTTGTCAAGATGAATTATAAATGTAGAGTAGTAGTCATAAATAGCAATTATACGCACTTAACTGGTTGATTTAATTATATGAACAGGTATCCAAATTATTACACTAGTTGATAGTAGCCTCTTAACTCTTCAAGTCAGTAATTTGTAAGTTTCCTTTATATACATTTACAACTAAATTAAGTGAAACCACATAATTTTGAACTTGGGTCTCCTCCTGCTGCTGGATTCTTCTGCAGTGCTGGGGTACGTTCCAGTCGTGCCAACGCAAATGGTGGAATTCACTAACAGATTGGGCTCCAGGTTTAGTTTTAGAGACATGCTGGTTTATGGGGGAAAGGGCAAGATTACATCCAAGAAAAATTCTGGATTGTGATAACTGGGCCTTTTAGCAGGAAGTAATTTATACTTCATGTATCATGCTAACGTAATGTCTCCAGGACAAGTTCCATACATCTATATTTTCTTACTTAAATTCATTGCTTGATAAACTCGCTTCAAAGAGCTTTAGCTTTTCCTGACTGGAAAGCCACAGAACAAACACGTAAGATTATCTTGTTGACATCAGCCAGGAAAATTTAGAAGAGTGAATTAAGTGATACTGTTGGTATATAACAATAAAGAGTTTTTACTTTCATCGTGGTAATTGAGACATTCTTAACTCTTTGAATGGAAAACCACAAATACCAAAACAAACATTCTATCTGACCAGCTGAAGCCCTGTCTGTGATATCAGCAACATGTTTTCTGAACACCAGAGATCTTTTCCAACTCTTTTAGAATAGTTTGCCTGGAAAGAAAAATACGAAAACTGAAAGGAAATAGGGGAAAAGTGCCCAAAGTGCAATGTGGTTTTGATGCCTTTGAAGACGTTACTGGCTTTTCTTCAACAGTCTGCAGATATTTATAAAATTCACTGCAAAAGCAACTGGCCATGAACCTTGCTAGGAGCCTCGAGATGTAAGCTGCCATGAAATAAGAGCAAGAGAGCACACAAGCTATTATTTCTCGCAGAGTAGAGCCAAAAAGAGCGTGGGTAGAAGTTGCAAGATTGAAGAGGGCGATTAGTATCTGCAAATCTAAACTCAGAGCAGTGAGCCTAACAAAGGAGCCAGGCTTTCCAGACTTCACAAAGCCTTAAGTTGTTCTTGCTTCTGCCGATTTTAAACGAGAAAAGTAACTACATGGTCTATCTCTTCCCAAAAAGCAAACAGAAAAGACAAAAAGCAAGGCCATGAGGCAACCGAGCATTCAGTGTTCACCAGTCTCAGCTTTCAAAGGGAAGTTTTTAAGGACAGTCACTAAACGCCGTTTTAATGAAGGACAGAATTTGTCCTCCAGTATTCAAGGGAAATGCTGTAAGCTGGACCAGTCAGCAAGAACTTCAGAATAGATAAAATTCCAGATAGTCTAACTACAATATCCATAGAACGCCAATTTCCACTGAAAAAGAGAGCTGATTAAGCCTCTTGTCTGGAATCAAGTCTGAGGTTCTCCTTGCTAAATATGTCACATGAATGTTAATTTTAGACTGTTGAGAGTTCATCCATTTACACTTTCCAGTAATATTTTTTTTAAGTATTTAAAATATGCAAAGAGACCAATTAGTATCATGGACACTACACTGTCTGAAACAAGAACACTGTTAAATAATGCATGCAACAAATTTTTATACAAGTAGTAATTACATTTCTAGGATTACTTGACTATTATAATAGTCATTCCATAGCTGTTACTATTATTAATTTTAATAATAATCTCAGTTAACTGGTGATCAGTCCCAAAAGCAGTGACAAAAAATGAGTTCTCTCTTCATTTTCACTAAAATATTACATTACACAAATTATGGAGTAAATAACAAAATCAAATTAACTTCCTGAAGACTTTCAAACAATGACTGTTAAAACCACACAGCAGCATCAAAACAATTGATGCGGTCTGAGTTGAGGGATGAGGAGCTGCTGATCAGGCTAAAAAACTGGCTTAGTAATAAGAGACGATCTCATTAATGGGAACATTACTATGTGATCTACTGGATTTTTTTCTTCTCCATCACAAAGAATTTGTATGATAATATCGATTTTCCCCGGTCACCATAATTGACATCACAATGCTGATGATGACGTACAGCACCAGGCCATTGTGATGGTTACAGGGACTCAAAACACCAACTGGAGATAAATAAAAGACTGCTATATGGTTACTTGTTATAGAATTGAGTATAGTGGCTTTGAAAAATTCGCAGCTAACTCCTTCCTTGGAAAGAAGACAATGCGGCCCTTACTAGAATTGCTCATGAAAGAAATGAAACGGCAACAGAAAATGAGAAGAAACAGATGAGAACGATGGAAATAGATTGCTTCAACCTTTCTCCCTGTGTCAGGAATTTATTCTGCCTTTGAAAACATTTGCTTTCGTCTTCTGACTCAGATTTTCAGAGGGCTTTTATAATCCTCCCGTGGCACACCTGTCGGTTAATCCCTTGTTGTAATCTCTCCGGGATCACCTCACGGGGAGAAGAGCTGATGGATGCGCTCCCAGGCCTCTGTGCATGGGCAGGATGAATTGTTCTTTGGATACGGAGGAGGATGCGCTGGGGTCAGGACAACTGTGACACGATATGGCACTAGACCAGGGGACATCTCTCCCTAGATAAAGCCAAAGCAGCATAGAGGATCTGTGATACCTCCCTGCATCCTGCCTTGAGAACATGTTATATGTTTTTATTTCCTACACACACTGCACACATTTGTTTTTCTTTCCTTGCTTTCTAAGCTTGCTTTTCAGACTTTCCTTTAGCAACACATAATAAATTTAACTTTGCAATGTTTTGCAATGATCAGGCCAAAAGCTACAAGTAAGCATAAGTGGCCTGGTTCTAAAAGAAACAAGGCTTACGCCAACATAATAAAGGTGTTTAAAATGTGGTGAATCTGTGAGTTTTCACTGCCTAACTCACCGCAGATATTCTGCATTTTTATGGCTTTTGGTCTTTTTCTTTCCCTTTCTCTGTGTTTTTAAAAGAAACTCAAATATACCTTCATAACAAAACCCAAGAGCCGCCATAATAATTTTTCTCAGAAAGGACAGATGATATATTTAATGAAAGTCAAGCTTAAGTAAAATGTACAGCTACACTGATGCAGAGGCAAAACCAAATACCAGCTGGAGATTTCTCTCAAAGTTTATCTTTCTCCCTCTCTTTCTCCTGTTTTTTCTCCTTCCTTAACTTTAAAATAACATTTAAATTGCTTATGTTGCCAGAGAGCGGTTTATGTTGCCAACTTCAGTATCTAGGAACGGAAGCCAAACCCTACATTACTGTAAAATAAAAGTAAGAGGGAAACAAATAGGTGTGCATAGACCGTAACATCTTCAACTCCTTCCATATGCAGTCCACCCCATAATTATCGCTCAACAGAGCACTGTGACAAATATGAAAACTCCTCTCTTCTCATAGCCATCTGCAGAGCCTTGTTTTAATTTTGCAGCTCATAAGGTTTGTAGCACCACATCAAGACATTCTTGTTCACTTTGCAGGCTGCAAACACCAGAATTTGTGGATAGCTTCTTAAAGACACGATAATGAGGTGCCCTTCCATAAAATCTACTGAAGAAAGTCACCTTTTTTAGTTCTTTTCCTTCTGACAGTACCTCAGATGTAACAAGATGGTATAATGGGGAAAGTGGATGTGTAAACAGTGATTCAGTGTGTCTAAGGGTGAAAATCTGATATGCTACAGCCTAAAATAATACATTCTACCCTCTTGACCACAGATTTGTCTGTAGATTTACTTTTGTCACATTTCCCCCCTCAATTTTTTTTCTATAAAGACAGCAAAATCGCTTTGAAAAATGGAAAAGAGACAATATGTAAGAAAATCCCTAAAAATCCAGCTGGCCTATGGAAAAGCCTTGCTAAGGCTGAGGCTGCACTCTCACTTATGTTTGAGTATTACTGAATGGCTACTGAGGATCTGGCGCTATGGGGGCGACGTGTGTTCTCTCTGCTCCTCCAGGAGCCGTTTTGTTTGTGAAACTTCATGCTCTTGGTATAAAGGAAATCATTTACTGCAACAGACAAGAGTAACCCAAGGATCCATGGGGATATGAGTCTTCACAACCTTTGTTTGCTTAGACTGATTATCGGTTTATCAGCGTATTAGAGGTGACAGGGATCTCTTGGGACAAGATAACACCTCTTTTTTTCCACAGTGCCTGTGGGTATACCCTTAATTGTTTTGCAGTCCTTACGAACATTCAGCATCGGTTGCTTTCTACCTAATTTTTTAAAGATTTAATCCCTCGTTTGAAGTTACCAGACTTGTAAAACAAAGATCCCTCATGAATGAGTTTGTTGCCAGCGCTCCTTAAATAGGAGCACATTAAAATAGAAGTTTTAACCCCTGGCACGGTGCCTTAATTGCCTTCCTGGGGCTCTAACTCATTTAAGCTGGAACATCCACAGTGCAATGGGTGGAGATGAAACATCAGCAAAGTGTTTGGGGAGAAAAGGCAGAACTTTCCTCTACCCAACACCCTGCTCATGAAAAGCAATCTGCCCTCAGCCAAAACTTGCTTGTTTCTTCCCAGTTTCCTTTTTATGGGAGAAAAGGAGCACTCTGCAGTGATGCAAACAGGAAAAGATTGCTCTCCGGAGAAGTGCGACTACCCTCTCCTCATCGTAACAAACAGGGAAGCAATCTAAGCAGTTACAGGAATTTGGAGCAGAACACAAACCAGATTCTTAAATTGGATACACTCGAGTTGATCTCCTGCAAATTTGTCCACTTCCATTTGGAGGTGAAACTCAGTTCTCAGCCAAGGGTTTCTGAAGGGACAGTGTTTGTTTGGATGGATCCGAGGTGAGAAATCAAGGCTTTATGTTCCCTCAATAACATTTTATTGGGATAGTGCAGTGTTAACTGCGCTATACGTAATGCAATACTAATCAGCCAAGCCACCAGGAATGAAGTTTATCCACTTGCTTGTCTAGACACTGACTTTATCTAAAGGAATGTGCATGTATAGATGGGAAAAACCCGACAAAGTCACAAAGATGAAAGCACAGCTTTGCGGGTTTGGGGGTACTTTACACCGCAAGCACATCACACAGCATCATTTTAGCACAGCAACTGCTATCAAACATTCCTGAAAATATTGACACCTGAAGCAGGGTTGCCTGTTTAATTACTACTCTCAGGCAGTATGTCTAAGAGGTTGAAAAGAAGGTATTTTTTTCATTGAGAAATAGAAAGCATTTATTAAAATATAAACAGTAAAATCAATTAAGAGATTGTATTCTCCAAACAAACTAATAAACAAAGCAGCCTCAGAAAACCAGAGTCTTTTAGCAGAAATGTGTCTTAATTCATTTCCAAAGGTGAAGACAGCAAATAATTACTGAAACAGCATCTGCCACGCTAGATAATGTTTCAGTAACGCCATAGCTTTCCAGTTGAAATCAAGGCTAACTTCAAGAATAGCATCTGCTACCTCAGGAAAACCCAAGATTCCTACCAGAGATCCTTTCCAACTTTCTTTATTGACTTCAGGAAACCATATTTCTCACCCGCTGAGACCTTTTCCTATTAACCAGGCCAATTCTAAAATAAAATGAACTGTTATTATTTGTACATTCCACTTACTAGTTATTTCCACACACTTACACCACATCTTGTCTGGTTTTGTAAACTAATAATAAAAATGCATCTATGGTAGGATTTGAAGATCAAAGGTTAAGCCAAAGAGTCCAGAGTCCCCCTCAAATTTCAAGAGGTGGACTTGAGGACCAAGGCAGAGATTTATCTGAAACTTGATTCACAGTCAGTGACTTCCAGTGTTTGTGGAAACAGCACCTGCATGTTCTTCTGCAACAATGAAAGCGCAGTTTGCACAGAAAAGGATACAGCACCCGAAGTAATTCAGATTCTACCTTCTCAAGCCTAATTCAGATTTACAATCATCAAACAAGCAATTTTAAATAAGAAGACCTTGAAAAAGAAGAAACAAGCCTAAATACTCCTGTCACTTTTTTCTCTTCCATCTGTAGTATCTGATTAATCAAAGCTCAAATTAACTAAAAGTTACTCTGTTATTTCCATGCAGTAGCACCTATGCTACACTATGGTTTGTTTTTTAATTTAGTGCTGCTTAACTTGTTTCTCCAAAACCCCTAAATCATACGAGTAATCAATCTACTACCATTTGTATGCATTCACTGAGCTTAAATGAAAGAAAAATCAGCCTACATTATTTTTAAATGATTTTTTCCCAACTTGCTTCTCATAAATTTCTCCATATATTTTTCTAAATACCAAACAGCCTGTCTCTTTCTTCCTTCAAATATCATGCCCACTTCTTCCACAATGTCAACCAAAAAGCAGCTGATTCAGAGATGGATTTCCTTAAGATTACAAACAAAGCGAGTGTCAAACTTTCATAATAACCCTTTCCCCTCCAAGTTCTTCAGGCGGTATTAATTTGCATTTAAATTAATTAAACTAAAAACGTGGAAGCACATCTCAAGGGAGCTAGGACTATTACATGTTATTCTAGCACGTTTGCTTGAGGAAAACATTCTCTTCCCCCAGTCTTGGGCATTGAGGAGAGTTGCCTTTTGGATGGAAAATTTTGCCAAAAACCTTATTTTTCCCTGTTGAAGCCACAGGAGTGTGTTTAAGAATTACCGGAGCCGCAGAAATGTAATTGCAGTTATGGGCCTCAATTCATGGGCTGACGGTTGCGCCAAGGGCTGCACAACAGTATCGCATTTATCAGCACGTGGGTATCTAGTCCTAGTCAACTGCTTCGTGTCTGTTATTTAACACAGTATAAATAGATTCCCCAAGCCAAAATGACTGACGAGACAGCTGATATGAAATAGCATTGTTTAAAATAGTAATAATAGGAAAAAAAAATGAGTAAGCAATAAGTGACATCTAAGGTCTTACTTACCATAAATTCCTGTTGAAATACAGGGAAATGCCTGTAAAACAAAGAAAAGAAACAAACAAACAAAAAAAAATCAGTGAGATTTCTGTTTGCCAAAATTTTTATCAAAACCAAAGGCATCAAAACCAAATGCCTGTTTTTCAACACCCAGAGATTACATGTTGTAGACTTTGCTGTTACGGCATTCAGTTCACGGGCATTTTCATGTCATTATATGAAACATATTCCATATGTTTCTCTTGCTGCCATGTTAATAAAGCTGCATTCTTTTTCTCATCTTGTGCTATGAGCAACACTTGAACCCAGAATCATTATTAAAACTGCCTTTTGAGCTAAAAATTATTACCATGAGCTAAAAATTAACACCATAAGGTAGTACAGTAGGAAAAAAAAAAAAGGTCATGTTCTCTGGATAGAGTTAGACAATGTTTCTTCAGTAGTAAAATAACCTTGGCCAGCTTAAACCCTGCCCTCCCCTGCCTTTTTGCCATGCCCTTGTTCACTATAACCTCCTCTTTTTTTATTTCAGAGCCTTTCATTTTTAACCTCAGCTCTTTCAGACATGTGGTTTGCGGTGTGACTCAACACAGCTGCACTGGTACCACAGAATCACAGAATGTCAGGGATTGGAAGGGACCTTGAAAGCTCATCCAGTCCAATCCCCCTGCCGGAGCAGGAACACCCAGATGAGGTTACACAGGAAGGTGTCCAGGCAGGTTTGAATGTCTCCAGAGTAGGAGACTCCACAACCCCCCTGGGCAGCCTGTTCCAGTGTCTGTCATCCTCACTGAGAAGAAGTTTCTTCTCAAATTTAAGTGGAACCGCTTGTGTTCTAGTTTGAACCCATTGCCCCTTGTCCTACCATTGGTTGTCACCAAGAAGAGCCTGGCTCCATCCTCCTGACACTCACCCTTTATATATCTTTAAACATTAACGAGGTCACCCCTCAGTCTTCTCCAAGCTCCAGAGCCCCAGCTCCCTCAGCCTTTCCTCACACGGGAGATGCTCCACTCCCTTCAGCATCGTCGTTGCCCTGCACTGGACTCTCCAGCAGTTCCCTGTCCTTCTGGAACTGAGGGGCCCAGAACTGGACACAATATTCCAGACGTGGGCGCACCAGGGCAGAGTAGAGGGGAAAGAGAACCTCTCTTGACCTACTAACCATCCCCCTTCTAATTCACCCCAGGATGCCATTGGCCTTCCTGGCCACAAGGGCCCAGTGCTGGCTCATGGTCATCCTGCTGTCCCCAGGACCCCAGGTCCCTTTCCCCAGTCGAAGGTTTGCAAATGGTGGGGGAGAGGAGCTGGAAAGAGCCAGGTGAAAAGAAAGGGCACATTTTTGGGTCAGCTTGGACACCAAAGGAAAAAGCAATATGCAACAAAAGATGGTTATAGCCACGGTGCCAGGAAAAAAAACCCGACAATTTACGTTCCTCCGAGCTGTATACGTTGTCTAGAGATTTGCATTTCCGTGAGCCAGAGTCAGTTTTCCACCAGGAGAAACTAAAGCTGTACACGGTTTCACAAGAGAGACGATTTTCTTTGTGTGCAGTTGATATGTGATATCACCTTTGCCTCTCACCTCTGCACTGACGGCAAACACAGCTCAAAGGTACCACAGCACCTGGGACCAAAGTCTCAAATATCCACCCTCAGGCTCCCCTCCTGATCCCCTGGCGATGAGTCATCATACAAAAGAAAGGAATTCTTCTTTACTTAATCACACAGGAAAACATTATTCAAGGCTAATGCTTGCTTTATATTTAACCAGGGAATTAATTAGGGAATGGTGATTAAGAAAGGAGAGGTCTAATGGAAAAATATATCCTCCCCTCCCCTCTGAAAATACTTAAGTAAAATAAAGTGGGGCAGAATTATAGTCTCGTTCCTCCTCGCAACTGCTACAACTTACATCCTGAAAAATACTTAGCTTTGTAGTTTGTACCCAATAAATCACAACGAATCAGCTCTTTAAGGAAATGAGGAACGGAGTAGGGAGGGGAAAAAAAGAAGAACAAAACTTACACACAGTTACAGAGCTCAGGCTGAGGTGGCAAGAGATGCTCCAGCAATGAGAGAGAGGCATAACAGATGATTTTTGTCCCGTTTAGCAACAGATTTTAAAATTCCCCACTGTTGAAGTTTCACATGTTAAGAGATAATTGCTCCAAACAAGTGTTTGGTTTTCCATTCTTTTCCACAACTTGAGTTACAGCACGTGATTCAGATGCTCTGCTCGGCCACAGGGAACAAATAACAGAGTATTCAAGGTTCCTTCTCTCACCTGCCACACAACTTTGGGCAGGGAGAAACAGTCCTGCAGCACCTCTGAAATCCCATCAGTCCTGCAGCTCCTTGGGCAACACCACACGGTGCCCATGGGCAGCAGAACCACCACCAGGGACTTCAGATCGCCACCCACCTGGGGGGCCACAGGCTGGGGAGGTTCTGCAGCCCCATGGCAGCCCCATGTGCTCCCCCCATGTTGCTGCAGATTTAGCATCTGCACAAATCAAAGGGTATCTGACTGATACAGCATCCAAGCAAGATGCATCTACTGAAAGCCCTGATGGCCATCTCAAAGAGATCTACAAGACTGGCTGCGGCACCATGGGACAGGCCCTGCAAACACCATCATGACCTTGCCCAGCAGCTGGGACGCTGGAGCCGAGTGTCCCAAGGAAAACCTGCAGGCTCCAGGGGACCTGGGTGCTTTCCAGCTTTGCTCAGGGAAGAGGAGATGAGACAACCGCCTCTCCAGCATCGCACGTCAGACGCTTGTCACATTTGTTCATCTTCATTCACAGAATACGCTGCTCTCAGGCTGTTTAGCAAGCTTTAGCTAGCAATTTGTGTGTTGTGCCTGTTTCTTAATACCTACTTTAAAATTACTGCGTAGACACATCATAATCATTATCTTGCTTGCAGTTTCTGTCATGTACCTGAAACATATCTGAACGGAGCTACAAGAGTGTGTAAAATCCCATCAAGCTCCTTCCGAACAGCGGTCTGTGCCGTAACTCAGATGAGCTCTGCCGTCTCCCTCATTCAGAGACGATCACAGCAGATGTAATTTTGTAAAATGTGACAGTGCTTTTATTCATTCAAGAAAGGTCCATGCCTGAGATCACATATCAACTGTGTTTCCTCTTGGCTCCCAGGGAGACAATTTAGTCTCGATGTCAGGTTGAAATTACTGGCGGAGCAGTAATGGGGAACTCACAGCATGGATTATCAACATACTACAATATTTGGCTTATGGACAAAAGACGTTAAGGTTTCTAACCTTTTGTGTGCATAATATCTTAATTATATACATGATTTCAATAAAAAAATACAATTTCACAGTAGGACACATTCATTCCTATTTCCACAATAAAATGTTTCTCATCTTAGTTTGTTGCCAGTATCTACTATTGACTAACCTTTAAATTCTTTGCTACTGAAGTCTCCTGATTTCTTTTTACTTCGGGACTAATAAGAAATGCTACCCTGACAGCACTCAAAACAGACACAGCTCTGGAGTAGAACACAAGTAATAAAAGCAAGAGCTTCCTACCATGCGGCTGCCATCATCTAGAGAAAAGGAGCAAATTAAATCAGCTGTGTGAATACTGTAAGTGATTTAATTCCTGTAGGAGAGGATGTGGGCAACTCACTCAGCCTCTGGTACTTTTTAATCTAATGTTTCTTCACAAAGGCTACAGCAGCAGTGCTAATTAGGATGAAACATAATGCAGTTCCATGAGGAAAATTTACAATAGTCACCATGTGGAGGCCAAGTCAGACTCTAAGACATTTCAATAAGAGGGACCTGAGTATTTAAATACTTAAGGGCTTGTCTACAACAAGGGGTTCTAGTTCACACTGAGCTGCAACGTATTAACTGTTATACATTAGATGAATACAATTGCTATGTCTACATGACCAGATACCTCCTACCGCAGTCCTAATAACTGCTACCACAGAGCAAGGACTTCCTTCAAATTAAGCACTCAGCATTCTGCACCAGCATCCCAGTGTCGTTTCTGCCACAATCCAGCCCCATTCAAGGTAAGTACTCTTCTTCCAGCAGATAATAGAGCAGACAAAAATAATACCAAACACAGATTTGAGCTTTCTCTGATTTCGCTGCATCACCTCGAGAAAGCAGACAGACCCTTTTCTTTGGGAGCTATTCCTTCACGCAGCTTTCATCACTGAATCTTCAGGAACTCATGAACTTTAAAAAGTCTTTATTTTTACTAAAACTGCAAGTAGAAGCTCCTGAACTGTTTGCCTCTATCCCCTTGACATTGTAGGGAGTTACCCATCTGCAGCCTCTATTTCTCACCTTCTGCCTCTTATTAGCCAGCAAGTGGGATGTTGCCCTGGGTCTTGGCTTTGAGTACTGCATTTTCCATAATGGTCAAGAAAACGATATGCGGTCATTTTATGGATCAAAACAAATTAACTCGCCTACCACTTTGAAAGACTGTCCCTTCAGCACCTTAGCGGCATTAATGAATTGCAAAAGCACTAACGCCCAGGCTAAAAGAAGACCCAAAGCTCCAATAACTTTCCATGTCAGACAGGCAGATGCTGGAAGTCTTGGATAAACAGGAGAAGAACACCCCACTCCTGCCACCCATGGACCTGGCCCAAAACTCAGCCAAACCATGCTCATGAGTTGCCTCATTTTCTTGTTTTTAAAGCTGGACCTAAGCTTTTGTTTTCCATTTCATTTATACCACAATATTGTGGGAAGATGAGTTCCTCCGGGCAGTAGGCAATCTTGTCTTAAAAACAGTACAGTGAGCACCTTGGTGAGATTGTTTGTCTTAGAGGTGGTGATTGCCTCACGAACTGAAGTGGCAGATGAGTGGGCAGAGAGAAAATTGGTTGTTTAAGAGCAGTCCAGACAACGCTGCTCTGCTGCGATCCATGGGGCTGAATGCCAGAGGGACTCTGCAGAGGTAAAGCGGAGGGTTACAAGGTAAAGCTGCCTGTGCTACAATGAGCTCTGCTGGGTAGAATTAAAGTATAATACAGAAATTTTCGCACCTTAAGTTCCCATGTATGTTTTCAAGAAGTAAATATATAATGTAAATATATATTTGTAATAACTTTGTAGAACATCATGGATTAATAATGTTCTGGTTTCCTTGTCCAGGAACTACCTCTACAACTTGTCATGTCCACCTTAAAGAAAAACACCACCTAAACCTACGCTTTCTGCCACAAAAAACAAACAAAAAACCCACAACAAACATGTTTAGATAGCAAGCTACCAATACCTTTTAATATGCAACACCAAAAAGCTGTGGCGTGTACATCACGGCATTACAAAGTGCTGTTTATCAAGACTGTGGTACAGCACTATGAAAACTAAGTATCAGCAAAACCACAAAGCAAACTAATTTAAATGGTATCAATTGTTTGAATAATTTATTTTCACAACAAGATTTTGCTGTTTGAATCTAATGGGTGTTGAAGAGGTGTGGAGGAGAATATAGTGGTGTACATTTATCACTTGGAACTTGTGGTCAAGGTGCTACAAAGGCAGGGAACATACAGGACCTCAGCCATGAAATGGGAAGATGGGAGAGAGCTCGGTGTAGTTTGACATAAGGTGTTTTTCACTTCCCTTGTTCAGCTGGCAATGTGCATTTTGTAGTGCTTACCCCACCCTAGGTGTTGCTGACCTTTGGAGGTGAATTATGGTTGTCAAGCTGGAATATGGAACAGCAGAGAAGGTACAATCCTGGCTAAACTTCGAGAAAACCTTTCAATTGTTTTAGTGTCAGCAAACGACATTTAACCATCAGCTGCATACGCTGCAGACCCATTGTAATTGCTATTTTTTATGTACAAGCAGAGAGATTCAAAACTGGAAGCCCTTCAAGATCATTCATGCCCACCCTGGGAGCTGGTGCACACAAACCTAACACCAGGTGCCCCCAGCAGCACCACTTACCTGCCACAGCACTTCAGCACAGGATCATAGAATCATTTTGGTTGGAAGAGACCCTCAGGATCATCGAGTCCAACCATAACCTCACTCTGGCACTGACCCATATCCCTTAGAACCTCATCTATTCGTCTTTTAAACCCCTCCAGGGATGGTGACTCCACCACTGCCCTGGGCAGCCTGTTCCAGTGCTTCACAACCCTTTCCATGAAGAATTTTTTCCTAATATCCAATCTAAACCTCCCCTGGTGCAACTTGAGGCCATTTCCTCTCATCCTATCACTTGCTACTTGGGAGAAGAGACCAACACCCTTCATGCTACAACCTCGTTTCAGGTAGTTATAGATAGTTGTATAGCATTAACACCCAGTACTCCCATCCTCCAGTTTTAGTCTATTATCTCCATTGTGCAGACACTGGCTTTTGTGCTACACAACCACAAACAGCTTGACAGGAGGATGAGAGCACAAGGAAGGCAGAGGGAGGTAAGTACATTAACTAACGAGTTACCACCAGGAGAAGCAGCAAATCACTGTTCCTTTTCCCTTGCTGTTAGTCTGCCCTAGCTTAATTTCTGTGAGCTTAAACAGTCTGAACCCAGTTATAGCACCACTTCACAGTGTGTATCAACTAACCTCGGTATCAGCGATGCTGACACTCCTTGTTCATCAGCCAAAACTCCTAAAAAAACTGGGTGCCTTAGATGGTTTTCAAAACAACATGCTCTATAACATCACCTAACTCTAAAAAGCATAATAAACCTATAAACTTTTACCTCCTAAGCTGCACAAAATATTGACAGGGTACATACATACACATTTAAGATATTGGTAACATCAAACATTCAGAGCCAAGTTTCACTACTTTTACTACATCAAACTTATAAAACAAACCATTTCATAAACCACTAACTATAATACCATCCTGCTGCCTTTTTAAAATCCTTATACTGCTATTTGGAAGGAAAATAAATTAAAAACTTCTGTTATTTCCCCGTCAATTTCCCATCATAAATTCTGTATTTGTCATCACTCTCAATTGTAATTTAATGAACAACAAATTTTGCAAGTAACTATCATTCAAAGAAGCCTTATTAATAGAAAACACTAGTGCAATTCTCTATATTTAAAATGAAGAGAAAAAATAAATGTAGGAACTGAATATGAGAATGTTTAAACTTGGTTTTCTTTACAGAACTTATTAGCATGTTTATTAATCTATCTTTAAAGAATACAAAAGTAATTATTGCCTCAAAAATGAGTCCCTTGAATACAGCAGATCCCACACAAACCTTCAGGCACCCAGACCAGCTTCCTTATCCACACACCAGCTACACCATGAGCTACAACATCCAGCGGTTCAGCCCGGTCAGAAACATGGGGCGTGCAAGTGCCAAAAAAGCTGGGGGGAATTTTCTGGTAAAAACATCAGCGTTTGGCTATTTTACATGCCTAAAAGTTTATATGTGAGCTATGTGAGAGTTCTCGAATGATGCAGAGAGCTGGCAAAATGCTGGTCAAGCAACTGCAGTTGAAGTTCAGACTCAGACCCAATGTGAGACGTTCTTTCTATATCGTGGCTCAAGACTTTTCTGTGCACCTTCATTTACAAAAATGTAAGTTAATATTGTACAACCAAAGGACAAGTGGTTTAGAAAAATTATACACAGCAGTAACTCAATTTTAAATAAACATCTAATGATTATTGAGAGAGAGGACCTGTTGCAAAGCTGCTGAAAGCTGATCGAAGGACTCCTATTTAAAAATGAAAAAAAGATGCAACAAGTCCATAGAGAACTTCATCGTAACTCAGAAAACCAAAACAAATGTGTCTCGTTTTTTTACAGGATCTCCCCAAGCCTTCCCTGCTGGTTACACCTAAAGACTGCTCCAGATAAATATTTACCATAAAGACTGTGGGTTTTCTTTAAGTCTGTTTATTTATACAAAGGGGCAGTTACTGAAAGAGGCCACCTGAGAGGTTAAAAGGGCCAGAAGAACATCTTTAATATTTCCTGTTAACCACACTAAATAGATCAAGGGGCTGTGGGGGATTCTCTTCCTTTGATGATGTCTTTGCCACAAAAGTGACAATGTTCTCATTGTCAAATCGCGTGTCTCATTTTGCACGACGAGTGACAATTTTGTCTAATTTTTACTGAAATAATTAAAAACTTCAGCCAAAGAACATTCACTCAGCAATGAGAATGTTGAAAAAATAACATTGAGGAATCACTACTAAGATTTAGAAATTATTTTTAGCAGCTGTGCATTCTAACTTTATATGAATTTAAAATAGATTTTTGAAGACACTGAAAACAGCTTCTACAATGAACTATGCAAGATTGTAGTATGTAGTATGAGCACTGAGCATATGAGCAGATTGAGCATTGTAGTATGGGTTTAACTTAAAAAGATTCACTACTTGAGGAATCTCACCAAATTTATATTTTAAAACTTTCAACTTTATTATCTTCCAGTAATTAGAAGTAATAGCTCAATTAACTGCCTAGATAAAGACCTGGACTGAAAGTTGGTCAAATAATTTATTTGATTTCCCCAAGTATATACTCAGTTGTGGGGTGGGGGTTGTCTGTTTTTCCTCTAAACTGCACATTTGTAGTTAGAATGAAAGATTAAAGGGGAACTATGGACTAACAGTTTGGCACCCACTTAAAAAAAAAATCATAAACCATTCCTATTTAGAAATCCTCGGAAAGTAATTTGTATGTTTTAAAGAGCTGCAGAATAGCTGAGGTTGGAAAGCACTAGAGATTGCCCCGTCTAAGACACTGGCTCAAAGCTGGTCACCCAGGACCACGGCCAGTCAGGCTGGAGCATCTCCAAGGATGGAGATCCCACAACCTCTGTGGACAACCTCTTCTGCTGTTCGACCAACCCTAGAGTAAATAAGTCATTTTTTATGTTTAAATGGGATTTCCTCTCTTTCACTTTGTACACACTGTCCACTGAGGTGCTTATGTTTACTCACACTTACCAGGCATTTATATACATAGAAAACATCTTTTGCTGAGTCGTCTTCTGGCTGAACAGTCTCTCAGCACCTCCTTCTGTGAAATACAGTCCGAGCCCTTCACCATCTTTGTGGACCCTTCACTGGAGTCCATGTCTCCCTTGAGAGCTCAGTAGAGGGGAAGGCTCACCTCCCTTGACCTGCTGGCAATGGTCTTCCTCATGCAGCCCAGGAGGCTGGTGGCCCTCTTCTCCTCCAGGATGCATCGCTGGCTCAGGGTCAGCTTGCTGCCCACTGAGACCCCCCCAGGACAACCTCTATTTTCCATCTAGTCACTCCCAAGCATGTACGTGTGCATGGGGCCTATTCCTTGCCAGGGGCAGGACTCTGCATTTCCCTCTGCTGAACTTCATGAGGTCCCCTCTGTCCAATTCTCCAGCCTGTCAGAGCCCCCCAAAAGGCAGCATGACCATCTGGTGTATCAGCTGCTCCTCCCAGCCTTGGATTGTCTGAAAACTCCCTGGGGTGCTTTCTTCCCCATCATCTAAGTCACTCATGAAGATCTTTACAAGTACTGGCCCCACTATCGATCCCTGGGGTTCACTACCAGTTACTGGCCTCCAGCTGGACCTTGTGCCACTGACCACAACCCCTTATTCCCAGTAGCTCAGCCAGTTTTCAGTCTACCTCACACACAGCAAAAAACTATAGAGAGAAACATGACAATTGGATTTATAAGACAGCATCTGCCTTGGATGTTGAGAAGCCATTGCAGTTGAAACACTAATTAATGCAGCAAAAGCACAGATAATGAGGAAAGAAGAAAACACCAAATGAGAACCTAGAACAGATTTTGGTTTTTTCCTTTCTACAGCAACCCATGCCAAAACAGGCTTGAAATGAATGATGATTTTATTTTGAACCACATCTGTTATGTGCTTTTAGCCTCAGTATAGAAAAGTTGTGAGCTTCCTTTGTGTCAAAGAGCAAGAAATTACCCCTGCCTTGGCTTTTTCAAAAAGAGAACGGGATGTTCACCTATGTGACCCATATGGCATCAGCCTCTTGGCACCGCAGAGCATGGAGCAGTTCTGCGTTTGCCTCTGGAGTCCCTGAACTACCAGTATCTAATTGTTTTGTGAAGAAGAACTTGAACATGCAACTTCCTTCACAAGAACACCACAGACAGAGCCCTTATTACTTTTTAACATGGAGGATATTGACCATTTTCAGAAGACTAATACCACTGTTCAATCATCCTTCAAAAAAGAAAACAAACCTGTTGTATTAAGGGATTCCAATTCTTTAGCCTCAGAGGCCACCTTCACAGAGGTGGTTGGGCATCTCACCCCCACCACCATATTTCTACTCACAAGATCCCGCAGGATCCATTGACCTCATCTTCCGTGAGTATTGCTAAGACGAAAGATAAGATCCAGCTTCATCTCACTTAAGCCGTTTTGAGGCTGGACTTCAGGTCTAAGGTTCTCTCTACAGTTAATAAAGAGGGTAATTCAGCTGATTCTGGTCAAATGAATGGCACTCATGGGGAACTGCTGACTACAGAGTGAAGCTAGATACCTAAGCTAAATTTAGGTGAAACAAATCTCTCCCTGAGCACAGGAAATCATACATGTTTGCCAGAAAGCACATTCAGGAACTCTCGTTCTCTTGAGTCCTAACCACAGGAATATTCTTTCCATTGATTCAGTACAAAATCACTTCTAATAAAAAATGATGGGCCAGACTTCTCCAGCTTCATGAGATCATCTGTTGTAGTCAGCCTCATGCGTATGATGGCAAAAGAGAACCTAAAACAGTCCAGGAAAATGTCTGTCTGGCACAATCCTGCCTCAGACAGAAATACACACATGCCAGCGCTGAGCAGGCACCTCCGGGCCAGCAAACACACTTTTTCTCAAAAGGGCTAATTAAGAACCACACAACATCCCCGGTCTTGGGCACTGATCTTGTTTCCAGCAGAGCAGCTGTGAAAATCAGATCTGCTGGCCACAGCACAGGCTCCTGGTAGCCCAGGGTCATTTCCACCCCATGGAGTACAAATGCTGAGACATCCATTGAGCTCAGAAGACACAGATATTATCATTAGTATTGCAAGCCTGGCCTGAGCCCACACAGGCTGGTCAGAGAGGACATATCTAATGCAGCATTAGCATCTCCAGCATACAGGTTGCTACGCTTACTAACATATTCTTAACAAGCTCAAATTTAGTGCCTAGGGCCCTGATCCACATCTACAGATCAATACTAGCTTTACATTTATAGCAGTATCAAATTAAAAGATAAAGGAAGAAGAACCCACAAGACTATACTAATATGAAAACATCTGAAAGGAGATGTTCAGCAACAAGGAATTGGACTCGATGATCCTTGTGGGTCCCTTCCACCTCAGGACATTCTCTGATTCTAAAAGCATTTGCTGACTGTTTCATCCTAACACTAGGTTAGCCTGTCCTTACTGCTTCACCTAAACCAACACACCCAGAGAAACACCGCTGCACCTTTTCCTGTGGTCTGATTCACATTTGAGCCAACCTTGCAAGAAAAAGCCATTAAATGACATTAACGTACTATTGAGATAATTCTCTGACAACTAAGAATAATGAGGTAAATTAAGGGCAGATGGAGGTTGAGGCTTTCCTCTAAATGTCCTTAATTTTGTAGGTTTTAGACATACCGTCTCCTGAACCTTGGTGCAATTTTAGCTTTATCATTTGTGATATTTATAGCTCCCATTTATATAAGTAATACGTAATTTTAATGCAGGTCTAATAGTTCCAACTGCCATTGACACAGATTGTAAAATGAAAAAGGGAGGATACCTTGTTGAATAAGAGGCTATTTTCTTTCCTTCCTGCCACCTCAGCCGCTGCGACAGAGCGGGTTAATGTCTTATCTGGATTCCAACCTTGTCAACACATCAAAGATCCTCCCAGGTGAAGAGGAGCAGGGCTGTGCAATTGATCTCCCCTCACCTGTAACGTCTGTGTCACTCTGGTCCAGGGTGAGTGACTGAAATGCGTGCTTCTTTTTGAGAGAGGTAAGGGAGCTGCTGATTGCCTTGAAGAAGTACATGATGATGAAAGGTACGAGACAGGAGTAGACCTTGGGAAATGTCAAGGGAGATCACAGTCAAAATTGCCTTCTTTAGCCAGAATAAATAACAGCAGTTGTGGATTACGCGACTGTAATTCTGTTGAGGAGGGCTGGTAACATAAATCACGATAAAGGGAACTTGAGACTCTTTTTAAAGACCAAGGAGATTATTTGTATTGTTTAAATCATTTTCTACTGTTTCCAGGCACAGTCTCTACAGATGTTTCTATGGCTATCGTGAGCCCCCTCAATGCAGTATTTTTCCCCTCCCTATTTATTCTCTGCTGTCACCCCAAACGTAGCTTTTTCCTTTCCATCCCTCCACCCCGCCCCAGGTGACAGATTGCTGCCATCCACCCCATCCGGAATCCACTGCTTCCATCATCACTTCCCTTACAGCTGTGGCACATCTGCTTTCACATCCACTTCACGATATTTCCTAAGGCCCTTCCTTGCTCCCAGCATCGCTGGAGCCCCTGCAAGAACAGCAGCAGCTACAGGAACCTCATCACCATCTGTGCCTTGATTCGGAGCCATCGCAGGCAGCAAGAAAACCTCGACTTCCAGCGCAACCCAAATCTTATTTCTACTATTTTTTCTGCTTTCAAACTGCCGCCAAATGACACAAACAAGTTAAGCTGCACCGATATGGCCAAAAACAGGTCAACAACTCCGGATGCCTCATTCCTGGTACACTGAGGCTGGTTCAGAAAATGGAAAAGTGGCTGAAAAAAAAGATTTTGGAAAAATCAGTGGTAATGTGCTCAGTGGGGCATTCAGAACATCAGGAGTCTCAAAGAAAGGCCAGTCCAGGTTTGCAGGTTCGCACACATTTCCACATTCTGAGTGACCCCAACAGTGTTTCTACCAAGTTGAATGAATCTGCATAATGCTTCACTGGGCATCAGCAAACGTGTCAAGATACATCTCAATAAACTTCGATGTCAATGCAAGAAAGGTCAACATGTAAGTTGGGAAAAAAAATAAATATATATATTTTTTTCCTCTAATATCTCCAAGCTTTCATTCTCTTACACACATTTATTCTTTCAATAGGTGCTGCTGCAAAAATAAAAGGTTAATGACTTTAAATGGAAGTGTGACTTTAATTTTCTGTGTCCTCCTGTTTAATATAATGATCCAGACATATTTTTGTATTGGATTCAAGTACCACTTAATGCCTTGTCAAATTCTTCCAATTTTCCAATGTTTTGAATGTAAATAACTGGTATGTATATTTTTAAAATAGCAGCATAGAATCATTTTGGTTGGAAGAGACCCCTCCAGATCATTGAGTCAAACCATAACCATAAAAGCAGCAAAACTGAAGGAAAGGTATAAAGATATATATATATATATATATATTTAGAATATATATTTCCCAAATGAAGAGAACTGCACAGAATAATCAAAACGGAACAGAAAAATATAGCTATGGCTTTGATTTTCCTGTCTTTTCTGGATGAGTTGCCTCCTGATGCCCTTTTTCATTTTTACAAAAAAGCATATTGAGATCCTTGTGCTGTTGCTTTGAATTTCTTTTTTAAAGGCAAGACAGACATGAAAAGGTCTAAACCAGAGACACATTATTATTCAAGAAACGTTATAAGGAACAACCACTTGCATTACTAATACTTTATCATTCATGCAAACCATTTAGCGTGAGAGATAAAAGCAGGATATATATATCTAAACAGCTATGTATGCCAAATAGATATCAGTTCTGGAGAACAAATATAGCACACAAAGGGAGGAGAGGAGGAAAAGAGAAAAAAAGAAAAACAAAAACAAACCCACACACTAAAAAAACCCCAAAAGCAGTGAGGAAAATGAGTGAAATTAAGAACTTGCATCTGTGGACATTAAAGTTTTAAGACACTGGTTTTACAACTTCTTGGTTTCAAATACTCTTAAGAGAATTAAGTGAAATGTTGTGTACCGTGTGCTACGGTAAGGACTGTATAAAAGATAAAGGCAAATGTTTGCATTAAGGCCCCAGTTCATCTTTCTGTCTTTTCTCCAAGCTCCCACTGATTTCAGCGAGAGTTCAGCACATTCAGCGACTCCAAGACGGGGCTCGAATTTTTGTTTTCAGACCAATGCAGAGGCATTAACACAGAAATTTCTGCTTGTGCTAATGCGATCTGTATGGCAAACGATACTTGTTTTTCTTCCTGAGTACATTCCCCTGGTTCCTGTTCTTTTGAGATCTGCTTCAACAGAACACTTCTGTCTTGCATTAAAATACAGTTATGAAATTCATAACTAAACAGGGCTTCAAACCATATTGTTTAATCTATGACTTTTCCTTTGACAAGTGTGAAAACGTGTGCAATATGACAGAAGGTTTGCTATAGTAATTGCATGTTGTGATTGAATGATAGAGTAACAACCGCGGAAATAACTGTCTTGCCCAAATTGCTGCAGAAGGTAAGTTGCTCCTGTACAGTTTTAACTTATGCACCATCTGTTTTGCCAGTCCTTTAAATGTTCCTTTAACTAGAGAAGGGATTTTATTGTTCGTATAGGCATTGCCACACTTTCTCTGAGCTTTTTGCACATTTTACTTTGGAAGGAATGTCTCTTGGTCTTTGTGTGTGTCCCACCCTTCCAGCCCTGCTCTCCCCACCTGAGACTCATCCATCCACCACCCACATCTAACAGACCTACCAGCCATGGCTTTTAAATTGTTGCCACGTCAGCCAGCAAAGAGGAGATTATACATATAGGCAAAACGTGGAGGTCCTTTTGAGTATTTTTCCAGTAGATGGAGACACATCCACAAAGTGTTTATTTCCCTACAAGTTGACATTATTAACCCATCAGTTCAAGAATAAAGTCATATTCCAAAATTACTACGATAGTCGAGACTTACCCAGTTGTGAGAGAAGAAATACGTTCGGATAATAATCACATTGTAGAGTTGAATTAAAATCCCAAATCATTTGTAATATAGCACTAAGTAACACTACATTAAACTTAACAGATTATCAAGACACTAATTCTATATTAAAAAAAAAAAATCAAACAGATAAAGTTAAAAAAAATGAACAAAAAACCTCGTCAGCTAAAGCGTATGCATTGTCCCCTTTATACATCAGCAAAACCCCAGGATGAAATAACCAACACTATAAAACCGTGTTGTTATTATAGTGTGGCACACAGTGACAGTACATTACACTACAACAATGAGAACTAAGGATCCTTCGAATCAGACTTGCAGGTGGACAATAAAAAAAAGGGGATATCAATGAAAGCAGCGTGTTTTAAGTTCAAAACAAACGGAGATGTTTCTTCACATAAAGCAGAGTGGATGCCAAACAAAAGGGAAAAGTTTATGGGAGCTGAAAATCAATATTAGAAATTCACCTAAGAAAAAGTCAATGAGGGAGTTAAAGCATGAAGATAAAATCTGTGGATCATAAAAAGTCCCTGAGCACTGAAAAGCCAGGGCTGGGAAAGCGTTCAGAAAACTGCTATTAAATCCTTGCCCTGTCCAGACTTCTCACTGAGCATCAGCTCTTGGCCATAGCAAAGGCAGGACACTGAATGAGACGCCTGGTCTGACCCGGCGTGGACGTTCATACAGTCTTCAACAAACTTTCTGCTTAAGTATCAAGAAAACTATGGATGAGGTGGCAAGAGGAGAGGGTTTTTTTTGCAGGCTAAAATCTGTGAAAATAACAAATTGCGTCAGAACAATAACTCCCAACTAGTAGGAGAAGCATGAAAGCAGCGAACAGCACAGGTGGATCACGGGCTGATGGCCAGCTCAGGTGGATGCAGCCCATGGAGCTGTTGATGTACCACTGACAGTCAAGGAGAAAGGCACATGTTGATGGACATCGACTTAACAGAGTCACCAAAGGTTAGAACCAGCCTAAAAGGGACCCATATGAAAGGCATGGCCCTGTTGCAGTATCTTTTTACCAAGGGGAAGGAAAGCCACCATCACAGGGAAGCAGCCCACGAGCCTCCTCTGCCGTGCCTGAGACACAGGTGTTTGGAGATCAAGTCTTGATGTTCTTTTGAGCAACCCCTCGCCTGTGAAGAACCCATCAGGCAGGGGAGTTTGCTACACAACACGCTTTTGCACTCCTATGGCATGAACAAGGAACACACATCACACTAGTCAATGGTAAAAGGGACTATGGACCCTCCTTATCCTTGCTGGATTTGCCTCCAGCCCCAACCTTTGAAGTTTCCTTTCAACCCAAACTATTCTATGATCCTCTCTTGCCCTGAGAAGATCTTCTCTCTCTAGTCTTCATTGCTTCTTCCCCAACGTGCTGCTGTGGAAGGCTTTAGGAAGGACTTCATCCCTGACCAGCGAATAGCTTTCTGAATCAGAAAAACAAAGTACTACATAACCTTACATTATTAGTGTCCTCTTGCTTTACGACAAAATAAACACGAGGAGGAGGCACATTTTACACTCTCCTTTCATGTATGTATTAAATACACCATTTGTCATAATCTTTTGAGTATCTGATAGATCTTTACTACTCCTGCTACATCCTTTTTTTCTGTAGCTCAGTGTCCCACCTGAGAGTAACACTCACATCATTCACTCCCCTTAACAAAAATATCATTCCTGGCCACACCTTAAGAGCTGAGAACTTTATTTCCCTCTCCAGCCAGCACTATTTTCAAGAAGTCATCCAAAATCACTTTCAGAAAACTTTTCCCCAAGGAATTACAACTAATTAAGAACCCATCCGTGTTTTAGCCATTTATATGATTCCATTGTGGATTTTGCAATTTTTATCTAAAGTCTTTGAAGTTTATATAACGTCAGTCATTCTAAGCCATCAGCAAATTACAGCCCTCTTTAGTGCATTGCTGGAAACGCTGTCAAATATATGGAGCAAAACTGGTCCTAAGACTGCCTCCCTTAATACTACTGCTAACCTCTTCCATCAGGAGAATGGATTTTTTTAATAATTATTCTTTGTATTAATTTATAATCTGCTAATTGATTTTTAATCTATAACTTCTAAAGACTATTAACTTCTGTCTCAGGGTTTTTTTGCCTGCTGTCAATAACTGTGAAGGGGAGCACACACTGCCCAGGACAGACAGGGAGTGCTGGGCAAAATAGTAACAGCATGTAGAAGTGAACAAAAAAGAGGGAGGCAAACACACCTAATGTTTCAGTCAAGTTTGGACCTGTTCTAATAATAAATGAGAGAAACAGTTTGAACACTACGTGTAATCAACAGTGGTCCCTGACCGTACCACCATTTCTCTCTTTCAAAATATTCCTTAAAACCTTTTATTTTTACATCAGCATTTAAAAAACATGACAAAACATAACCTGGTGTTACAATGAGCCTGCTTCAAATCACAATAGCCAACACCAGCTCTTCAGTGGGCTCCTGGTCTTCAAGCAGAGCTCTTAAATACACCAGCAATAAAAAAGCATCAGCTGTGACTGATTTGGTCTCTTGAACTTCTGGGATCAGTAAAGACAACCCATAAATTCTTTATGGACTAAAAATGCAGAACATTAAAATATACAGATTAAGCTAAACCCACTTTAATATAATTCAGGATTTTGGCTGCCACTTCACCCATAATTAACATCAACGCTAATATGTTTTACTGTATTAGAACAAGTATAGCCATAAGTCTTCCATTACGGTATGGAACAGAAAGCGGCCAACTCCATAATGCGACTCAGAAACACCATATGTTATCTGGCAAATTGTAGTCACTTCTATGTCCATCCTGCAGCTGCAACACTCCCTGGTGAGGTCCCAAGTCCTGAGAGCTCCCAGGACGTGGCTGTGCCATTGTTCGGGATACTGAAGGGTTGGTTACATGGCACCTGTAACAAATAATCATGTACAGAAAAGCCTTGTCTGGGAATTGTAATATTATGTCCATTGAAGGAGAACTGGGGAATGATAGAAGGTTGAAAGGGAAAGCCCATGAGGATACAAGTCCTGCTCTAAGAACACTACCCAGATCAAAGAGATTCAGAGAACATTTGGCTGCAATTGCAGACACCATAAACTATAAAATTTATCCAGTATTTTAATGCAAGAACTCCAAGAATAAACAAGCAACAAACCTAATTCATGCAACACTAGCATGTACCTCCCGCATAATGATTTTACTTGCTACACGTGTGGACAAATAAGAGGAGAAAGGTGAAAAGAGTCCATCCCCACCTCAAAGCTTTTTAGGAAATTCCCAGAAAGCAATAGAGACTCCTGTGTTAGAAATGCATAAGGGAAAAGACTGTTTCAAGTTTTACTTGCTTCCTTGTGAAACTTCAGTATGAGCTACATAATCTCTTTTTTATCTAATACAAACATTTCTACTCTAAAAACATTATCAAGCGTGGTGCTTGCTACATTACGCTTTGACCATCTCACTCCTGCTGACACGCAAATCCAGCTGAACCGGTGCGCTGTGCAACTGAAAGTCAGCAGAACTCTTTACCATCACGGTTATTCCAGAACAGTTTGAACTTCCTAGGCTGTTTGGTAAGGTTTGTTGGGTTTTTGTTTTGTTTTGTGCCTAAACTCTTCTGACGCAGCGTTGCAAACTCTCCAGTGCAGTTATAAAGCAACTTTAAAGATGTGAGCATTCGCTGTGTCACCAATTTCCATGACAGAAAAAGTAACACAAGCTCTTGCTAAGGTAATTAATAGCGTCTCCTGATTACTTAAGTTTCAAGAAGTCGATTAAATCCAAAAAGCAATGGGCAAAACCAACAGTTTTTCCTTATAGCCATGAATTAACTACTCCCAAAAAAGACAGATGATGTCCATTAGCACAGATTTAATAGACAGTTGTATACAAAACTTTTCTTCCTCAGCATCATCTCTAACTTCCAAATCTAACAACGGAAATATTTTTACTGCCAATTCAAGTTACAGCACAACTTCAACATTCTTCTGTTGCAAAATAATTCACCTCACTTCACAAAGGGCAGAAAGGTCCATTCTTTTGTATTTCATGCCAAAAAGAGACAACATCTACCTACTCTGTTTCTACTTAACTGAGATGCAAAAGGAAAACTAGTAGATAAATACATTTTATTCCGCAAAAAAAAGCAGATAGACAATACTTTTCACCACAATGTAGATGCCACGAAATCCATATGTAATGGCCTAAATCCCAGATGGAGGGTATTAATTTCTCAGAGAAACAGTGTAAACTGATCAAGTTTTGTCAACATGAACTAGAAAGACAACTCTTTGCCCTAAACACATAACAGGAGAGTACATCCTCTTCCACAATTGTTCCTGTTGTGGGGACAAAGTCAATCCTGTCACACACAGGACTGCCAGTGGCTGTGCCTGCAACAGCAAATTCAGTTTCTGATGCCATTAAAACATTTTGCTTTAGCTGCCTTTGTGTTGATATCATGCTCATTTCATATGTATTGGATACACAGAGGTAGTTTAGCCACAGAAAATATGATTTTCAGTCTCACCAATGTATTCACTTCTTTCCTGACAGAGAATAATTCAGGAAGAAACAAAGTTGAAAGTGGATTATGCAAGCTATAGGAAAATCAGCTTCACGTAAGCATTGTTCTATATTCAACCAAAATATAAGGAGAGGCAGCTAACATTTTCTTAAAGCACAGTGGGATAATAAACACACCAAACTTGTTGGGTGTTTGGAAACCCTGCAGAAAAAGAGCACACAAAAGTCATTGCCTGAAGTGCTTCCAGCACAGGTGTTTCAGTACAGACACTGCTTATCTTCAACCCAGACACATAAAAACCTGAACCTGACCCAAGACACAGTCCTTGAATAGGTCATTATTTTTCATATTTTAAGAAAAAACATATTCTGGGTGCTACCAGAACTGCAATGATAGGCTTAGCCGAACCTGCCCTCATCTAGGAGCCGTTTCCTGGTGAGCGACTGTCTCAAGTAGTCCCTTAGGGAACGGGGTGGGAAGTCAACATTTCCAAGGATTTAAATATTGCAAGTACGCCACTCCAATGAACATATCTGCAGCATATCATGATAAGAGATTTTATTGGCCCCGTAAAGCCGGCAAGCCCCAGGAAGGCTGCTGCATATCCTTGACTAAGCCGATTTCTCCATCAAGTAACTATTTACATATAAACAGGCTTTGCTATAAAAGCATGCCATGACATTAAAGATAGAGGGCAAAACAAGTGTTGGAGAGACTGTTTCCAAACACAAGCTCATTTGAAGCTTGCAAAGCATTTCCTTCAGCACACAAAACAATTTCTATTCAGCCATTTCTATCTCACGCACATTTTTAGTAAGATAAGCTCTCTGAACTACCAATTAGACCATTTAGTTCCTGGGAACTAATGTAATCATACCCTGCATATAAAGATAGCTTTTAAAAATATTCTTTAAGGCTGCCAGTATAGACAATCAAAAAACCCCACAAAACTCTAGAATTAATATTGCTCTTACCATAGTTCACTCATTCACTCTCCCTTGGATATACTTTTTTATTATTAAATGATTCTTTCTGCTGAGCCCTAACTCATTCACTTCACAAAAGCACAATTCAAGTCACCAGCATGAAGTACGTCATTTTAAGCATCTTCTGAAGGGTGTGCCTGAACTTATGGGTTTTTCTGACCCTCCAAACCACACACCACTCACCATAAAGGCTTTGTGAACACCTGGATCCATCAGCGGTATCACCTTGACCAGGACTCAGATGGACTCACTCAGCATTTCAGCAGAAGGAGGCAGAACGCCACACACAAACTTTGTGTTGGCTTTGAGCTGCTGATACTAAAGCAGACAAACCTTAATCCAGCATAAAAGTAGTGAGGTGCAGAGGGGTAATACCTATTATGACAAGGTTTTTGCAATCGAGCCAACATAACGATTTTATGCCAGAACAGTGCTGCTCAGCACATGGCTGTGGCAGCCTCACCGCAGCACTGAGAGCCCCCAAATAGATTTACTGTATCATCAAACCACAGTTGAAATAGGAGCCACTTAATTTCCTAGTGTGGGGTATTCACATGCGGAAAAAAAAAATCACAAAAATCAGTAGTTAGACATATAGCTGCTTGACTCATCACCCCACCTTTTTTTTTCCACTAGAGATTAGCTGTGGATAAATCTGTGTGTTTTCTTTTGATCACTGATAAGCTCCACTTACATCCAGCCTTTTAGAGCGAGATTAGAAGAACGAATTTTGGAAACAGCACACACCTGTCCCTCAGTTTGGCTGACCTGGAAGCTAACTTTGCAGCGTAAAACACTGGAAACAGTCTCGATAACACAGGGATGACTTTGTTATCGCTGACGAGTGCTTACGCAAAGCTGAGGCCTTTTCTGCTCCTCACACCACCCATCTGTGGGTGGGCTGGGGGAGCAGAGGGAGCTGGGAGGGGGGACAGCCAGGACAGCTGACCCAAAGGATACTCCACACCATATGATGCCATGCCTGGTATGTATTTTGGGGGAGGACGGTGGGGGCATTTGGAGCGGTGGTGTTTGTCTTCTGAAGTAACCACGAGAACGCCTGGCTTTCCTGAAGGTGGCCGAACACCTGCCTGCCGGTGGGAAGTGGTGAATTAATCCCGTGTTTTGTTTTGCTTTGCTTATTAAACTGTCTTTGTCTCAACCTGCAAGTTTTCTCACTTTATTGATTCTCTCCCTGTCTCACTGGAAGGGGCATGGACGAGCGGCTGTGTGGTGCTGAGTTGCTGGCTGGGGTTTAAACCATGACACTCAGAGAGCTGCCTCCTCACAACGGGTAGTCTTCCCATTTTTTGCTACTGAAATAAATGGTTTCTTTACAATTTTGAAATGTTTACTTTGAAACTATTTTCAAAAGAATATAATTTTCAAAGGTGAATTCATAAGATACATAAATAGCTAAGTAATGAAAAAAGTACACGAAACAAGTCATTCTGCTGAAATTCTCCTAAAAGCACGTGCTTCACCCCTGTTACCTCCTCAAGGATTTGCTTTTCTACCAGTGTCAAGTCTCACTTGGTGTTGCTTGCAAAGCAGCAGCTTGTACGACACAGGTTGGAATTCTGGTATTTGTGGTGATTTCAAACACCAGCCAACCAGTTTATCAGATATGTCTTCCACAGTATCTGTGAAGTTCTACAACCTTCCTGTTTGTTCAACAGTAACACTTAACGGCCATCAGCTACCATTAATGGTAGCTACATTGTCTGCCTTCTATATTGAACAGCATCATACAAGCAGCACTCACTGTGGGGAATTCTTGTGGTCAGACGACGTCTGGTTACAGAGCATTAAAAGAAAGCATTCCACTGTTTACAAAAAGAAAAAAAAAGGCAGAAATCTTCTCACCTGTTAGCAAAATATAGAGGCAAGGAACCTTAGGATTAATTTGCATTTTGGCGCACTCCCACATGCAAAATTAAATGGCTTTTGGTTTTGTTACCCTGATCTTTATTAAATCTTCCATTTCTATTCGCATCCTTGAGGCGATGACATCTTACTGTATACCAGCCTTTGGCTGGAGACAAATAAAAATAAAAACAGAACTAATGCTACAGGGATCTAATTAGCACAGCTGGAATACATTTTGCCAACAAACGCCTGTAGATTTTCTCCTTCACTATTTCTTTCTGGAAAAGCCCACTAATATCCTTTTGGAAGTTCCCCATAGTAGCCGTGCTCTGCTAATCGAACTTCAGAGTGCAGAAATAGCCTTGTGTGCTCTACCTGTGAAAGAGTTTTCTAAGCTTATATATTTTGAAAGTATCAAAATGAGCAGCTTTTTCCAAGAGCCCTTGCTCCCAGCATTCTGCCCTCCCAGACCAGCCCGAGGCTGGGGCTCCACAGAGTCATTTTCATTATGTAATAAATCAGCAACATAGAATCACAGAGGAGTTTGGGTTGGAAGGACCTTCAAAGCTCATCCAGTGCCACCCCTGCCATGAGCAGGGACATCTTCACCAGATCAGGTTGCTCAGAGCCCCGTCCAGCCTGGCCTGGGATGTCTCCAGGGATGGGGCATCCACCACCTCTCTGGGCAACCTGGGACAGTGTTTCACCACCCTCTGTAAAATCAAGTACCTCACTAACATAATCTCCCAAAGCATTTTCCCATTGTTTTGAGCTCCAGACACAGCGGGCTTCACCAGACCCATCTTTGTAATCTCACTGTTCTATGACATGACTTCCCATATAACAACAGATAAAACAATTTTTAGAATTACAATATGAATCAGAAATTCCTATAATTGTGCAATGTACTATTATTAAAAAATAATATATATATATATATGTATGTGTGTGCGTATATATATACACACAAACACAGTTAGCACCCCAAAAGACTTTGTGCTGGAGTGGATGGAGTAGAAGAGGACAGGGATTCACTCCGGCTGACCTACAACTCTGCACTCCTGAATTATTATTTTTTAACCTTGGGGAAAAAAATGAATTCTTCTACTGAATAAATTTAGCATAGAGTCAACTTAACGATCACATTAGTCCCCGTCTGTTCTCCCAATGCCCATTCACTATTTAATTAACCTATTTTTGTAGGTTACTTCTTGGAGCTATTTTTAGGTATTTTAATCTAAGTTCTCCCTTCTCTAACAATGGTTACACGAGTTACCTTTCTGCTACCAACCGTGTCATCGCCATTTGGATGTTAGCAAGAAAAAGGTTACGCCAAAGCTTGCTCTGACTTAATTTGCCAATATACTGCTGCCAAAAATTCATGAGCTTTTTTTTTCTGGTTCATACCTAGGATAACAGAAATCATTCCTGCTACCTTACCAATCTGCTGGAAGATAGATTTTCTTCATTAGGCCAATAACGCAATCATCATCATGGGCTGATTTAATTACAAGAGGTGAAAAATGACCCCATGCGTCATTTTCCTGGAAGCAAGACCCGCACAGATTGCAGCTGTGCCAGCCAGAGCCGTGTCTGGCGGTGGATGTGTTGACAAAAAAACCTCATTATAGAAAACGGGGTAGTGACACGGATGTTCCTCTGGCCTGCAAAGGCTGCAGGGTGGACACGACTAACAAAGTCGCAGAGTTGTTATTGTGGTTGGTTTGCCACAGCTCACTGTTAACCGTAAAGCTAGAAAATAGGTAGGTAAAAAGATACCCGAATAACTACCAGGGCAGAAGCCCAGCAAAGGCTTAAAAATGTTTGTGATTGTAGGTCAGAACCTGGGATTTGCCTGAACTGTTGTAAAGGGAACCTCAAAACTCTTTCCCCAGCTGATCCACAGACAGACTGGGCATCTTTTGGAAGGAATTTATAATTACCAGGGTAACATTCTGAGCAATTGTCATATTGGCTGTTGAGATCCCACATGTTTCCAGCTGTAGCAGATTGCTGCAGACTGGTCTCTCCCTTTGCTGAAAGTATCACGTCTGAGATTTTAACTGGGAATAATGAGCCTTTCATTCTGTATTCTTACTGCACATTTGACTGATCTGCTAGAGTATCAGCCTTTCCATTCTCAGTCTCTGCCTATTGAAAACATCAAACAATTCCTCATACCTCTAACGGGTAAGAGATGATGATTAAGGCTTTCAAGCTCCTTCTCTAAAATCTTATCTTTGTTTTAGTGAAAAGCAAGTTTTTTGGACTTGGAGGAAAAGGGGTATTTCTGCAGAAGGCTCATCTGTCTTGACTATTTTAATAAAGTCCGTTGAAATCCATTAAAAGGGGGAGATACAATGCAATCTGTACAGTGGGGAATTTGCCTCCTTATACTTTATGCTCTTCCAGAAAGCAGTTGAAGTAAGAAGCAGAAAATAAAGAAGAGAGTTTTCAAGTAGAAGTACATTTGACAAACACAAAAATAACATGGAGACGGACAACAACGAATAGACTAAGTATTAAAGGGATTATTAGTGATTACAAAGCCTCATCTGTAACCAGACACTTTCAAACTCAGCACAAACAAACATTTGCCTTTTCTAACCTTCATCTTAAATATCTGAAGTTTTGTTCTTTACTCCCGAAGTCTTCCTGGATATACATTAACAATTACATATCATCGTTAATAATAGAATTGTTATTTTATATTGCAGTTGCCAATTATATATAATCACTAATATAATAATATATAATTGCTATTTTATATAAATGTTATATATAATGTTAGCAAGAAAAGAGTTATAGTAAATCTTGCTCTAGCTTAATTTGCCAGTATACCGCTACCCATTATTAATGAAATCATAGAAATTGCTAAATAAAATAATTATATATTATTTTAAATGGTGTATAATTGTTGTTTCATATACACACGTGTGTGTGTGCATATAAAACCAAGCTCCTCATATAGCAAACTTTTCACCTTATGTATATGTTCAAAACTCTGGAGATCTGTACAATACGTAATTTTACAACAAAGATCTTATCAAGTAAGGATACAACCAGCTATTAGGTTTTCTTTAAGTAACAGCAGTGTTTTGGTTAGTAACAGAACAAAACAGTTAAATATAAGGTAAATCTAGTATATAAAACTAAAATGTACAGTTTTCTCTGGCTGGGAAGCTTACAGGAGAAAGACAAAATTTTGCACACTATATCAGTTTCTTTTTGTATCGACTTTAACTTGCAATATACTGCTGGGATCTTTTTAGACTGTCACCCGGATTCATCTTAGGAGACAACACACTCATTAATATCCACAACGGGTCGGGATTTGTTATTCCGTTAGCATACTTATTAACGGCAGAAAGCAACAACTGGTGCACAACCCGTAAAGCTCGTGCTGGATAATTGCTCCAAGTTATTTTTTTTAAGCGTACATGTGGCTGGTTGCAGCTTCTTGGGAATCCGATTGTACCAGTAACGTTCTGCAGCAGAAAATGCCCTTATTAATGCAAGATCTGCCAGCAGATACAACCCCAGTTGCTTCTTTTTCTATGTCTAGGAATAAAATTAGCTCTTCAAAAGGATGCCTGCGAGAATGAAGAGAAGTTGACACAAAACAGAAGCCAAAACAGAATAGCAAAAAATTGAAGGAAATTCTGGATTTTCGGGTCTTAAACTTCACGTTACCTTTACCAATATTGTTGTTTCTAAGTGCTCCTACCTCCTCCCCCTCCAAAAAAATTCATATTAAATTCAATGGAGACAAACAACTACTTCAAGGAAATGAAATAGCATCTAGGTAAGGAGCACAGGTGTTTTTTACCTTTTGTCCTCTTTTAATCATAAACTTCTTCCTGATAACTGCCTTCCAATACTGTAAATATCTTGTAAAATCCCCATTGAGCTGTAAGATTACCTCGCAGCTCTGCTGCAGGTTGATATGCTAACAACCAGCGAGCACATTAAGCTTTCTTGACCTTGACAGGACAAGCTACTGCAATAAAGTGAAAGACTATTTCGCCAGAACCGCAAAAACAACTCCAAATCTCAGGTTTCCCAGCCCAAGCCCAGATCTCAGGTGCTGTCTCAATGAAATTTGGAAATAACATGTCAAAGGAACTTCGCTAAGCCTCATGTAAAGACAAACTTCTCTTTTGTAGGAACTGACAGAAAAAAGATACAGTGTCCGCAGCACCAAAACCCATATATGCATTCACCATGAAGCAAATCAGCTAGTAACTACTTGTTTCTCATGTTTTCTGAGCTCTTCAGAAGAGACTTCTTGAAAACTGATCTTTATAAAGGGGGAGAGAGAATCCTGAAAACAAGGATTTGGAGGTCCAGCTGAGAACTGCAGTGACGACAAAGAAATCTTTCATTACTCCTACCATAATGCATGTAAGTGTTGATCAAAATCCCCTATTCAGGGCCAGCCTGATGACTGTGACTATCTGTCTTCCTGCCATCAATCTAAACTGTGGAGAAGGTTAATGGGTCAGTGGTGTTGCCCAGGGCTCAGCATTTAGGCCAGTTCTGTTTAATCTCTTTATCAATGATTGAGACGAGGGGACTGAGTGCATCCTCAGCAGGTTTGCAGATGACACCAAGCTGGGTGGGAGTGTTGACCTGCTGGAGGGCAGGAAGGTCCTACAGAGGGATCTGGACCAGCTGGATCGTTGGGCTGAGGCCAATTGTATGAGGTTGAACAGGGGCGTTGATCCATACAGCATCCACACTATGGAGTTTCATGGGGAAAACCACAGTTGCTAAAGTAACCACACATTTGAATTTCTTCCTTTTTCCACACCTTCAAGGCAAATTACTTTTATAAAGTTTACAGCAGTCCAAACCACTATAATAATGTATTCTGAGCATACTGCAACACATCCATGGTATTCTGTCAAGTAATATTTATTATGTACTCAGTAATAGTAGCTTACCAGGAGACGTTTCTGGAAAAATACTGCATCTTGCTTTAAAAAATTCCATTGGCAGAGCTTCGAGAAATGCAAAACTTAATTTTAAACAAACAAACACACACACACTTTGGCAGAGAACCATCCAAGTTCATTTTATGCTGTTTGTCCCCCCCGTTTCCCTACCTCCGCATCTCAGACTCTTCTCCTGACCCACCAGCCTGTGGCTTCCAGTTATTGCAGTCACTCCAGTGGCAGAGGTCTGGTAGGAGAGCCCACAACTGGCAGCTGAACCGGCATCAATTTCATCCCACAGGTTCTCTTGGCTTAAGGTTTGTTCTTAAAAGTTGAGGACAACATCCAATTTTTTCCGTGCTGCTGCCTCCAGTGATTCAGGCTCGTGTAATGAATGAGGGCTTAGTCTATAAAAATCTATCAAAACAATTTGCAATCTCTATGTCAACCAATTTGCCCTATCTCCTAAAAGAATCAGCACAGGGGTTAGAATGATACTGGGCTATTACAACAGCGAGAGTTTTGCCGCTAACTTGAAGAGGGACAGATTGTACCTCTTTTTCTCATGTTTTCCCAGCTTCCCCAAGGGGAAAAACTCAAAGCTATGTAAAATTCCAGACAACTGGCTTATGTAGACAGCTAAAAGAGAGAGACAAAGGGAACAGATGTTGCGCAAAAAAGTCAAATTCACCCTTAGTAATGCAGCAGGAAACGTATCCCTTAAATTTAAAAACAGGTGGGTGACAATAATTGGTTTAAACGTAAGGATTTTCAGTACTCTCTGTTGAGTTGCAAACTTTTACATTTAACTAAAAATAAATAAAATACTCCAGTTGCAAAAAATATGAAAAGCAAAGTAAGTTGACGGGATGCATGCGTGACCCGTGCATTGAATCATAAGCACCATTCATAACAAGACAAAGCCAAAGAAAATTACAGCGCCTTTTATTCTGCTTGAGTAAGACTTTACCCCGTCAATAGTCCTGCCAATGTCCAAAAGAGGCAGCGTGGTGGAATCAGTACCCCAAATGGCATGTAAAGCATTGAATTTCCAGGCTGAATAGCTCACTACATACATTGTCTATTCTTTAAGATAATTGCCACAAGATCTCTCTGTAAGATCACTGCAAGAAGCCTTTAGAAAGCTTACCAACTCTGACCAATACATTAGCTACAGTTTCAATTACCCTGTTAATGTGAAATGTTTTTCAGCATGCAGCCTCACAGAAACCAGTTAGCAATACTATTAACTTCGTGCTTAGTGGGTGAAGAATTGAAAAAAGATTAACATTAAAGCATGGAAATGCCTAGCTGACTTATGCAGGTAATAATCATGAGTGCATAATTATGCCAAATGAAAAAGAAAAAAAACCCCACACACTGAAGTAATGAAAATGCCAAATCTTAAAAACAATCCTACAATGAATAGCAAGGCACAAGATATACTATTTGTAAGCAATGCTGGCATACAAATGAAACGCACCGAAAGAAAACTGCCCAGTACAGAGTGCAATTGGACTTGTTGGTAAAGTGCACTCCATAAATTCATGCAAACAAAAGAAATAATCAAAAACAACCTTGTTCACCAAAATCAACATATAATAATACATCCTATTTTAGACAAATTCTCTTTTGGTATAACAAATGTTATTCAGCAATGCAATGAGGAAAAGAATTGCTGCAAGCCAAACCCCACTGTTCTTGCAGAAGTAAATGTTCCTTTAGAATATACCTTATCTGCTCTCCATATTTGAAATAAAAGATGTTTTTATCAATTACAGTATTTTTATCAATTCTTGTAATAAGTCTTTTGAAACAACTGTATTTACTGTAGCAGCCAAATAACTGTGAACTGACAGAAGATTCTGTTGGTATTTTCCTTCTTTTTGTAAGAAACAACATGAGCACTGATTGAGAAAATGACTTAAATTCCTGTACTACATCCCAGCACAGAACAAAACATTAAGGTTCTTATGTGATTTGCTAAATTGTGAAGAAGTTTAGCACATACTTAAATACTTTGCTGAGTCCAAATGCAATGTTTTGCTAAGCCCAACTGCACAAGACTGTACACACTGCCAAGCCCATACAAGCTGGCGTATTAAACTTTGTCCATGTGCCAAATAAGGTTTGCTACAGTGTGAGCCTTAGATGTTTATTTAGAAAAACCAATGTACCAAAGATTAGGTCTTTCTAGCTGCAGGCCCTTGGCTTTGTCCAAAGTCAACGGGACCAGAAGGTGTTTGAAATTAAGACAAGTAGCCCGCAGGTTGCCAGCATCAAATCCTATGGGCACAAGAACCTGTTAAAGGGAGACATTTCACCTGAAAGCCAGAGCACCATTCAGTTCAGGAGACCCTGATTCAGATTCATGATTCTGTCTGGACACTTCGCCTGTCTTGCTTGCCACCATCTTCTCTCTTTAATAAGTGGAAAATATCCCTTGAGCTGCTGCTTTGATGTAAAGGGATGAAGACAAAAGTATGAGACACCAGTAGCGTTGCTTACTACAGGCATCGGCTGTCTAGGATTTGTTATGAGATATGATCTCTAAAATATGGTCTGGACTCATGGCACTACCAGAACAAATTCCTGACATTTAAAGATAACGCAGGACTGAATTCCCTTCACCACTGAAGCCAAAGCTTTCCAGTCCTTGGCCTCCTGGGATCTCCTGCTTTTCAGAGGAACCCATCTTCTGTGGCACGTGCTGGCTGGATGATGCTACGGCTGTCATCTCCCACGTCATTTCTTACTTACCTCTCTATATCCACATTCTCATTACCCCAATTTCTTAGCTCATCTGTCTGGCAAAAACGCTCAGTTCATCTAGAATTCAATCTGCTCTCTCGTTAATTAATACAACTCTAAGCTGCACGATCTCAAGTAAACCCAGGCTTGGCAATGCTGTGGAAACCTGCTGCCCATACGGCTGGGGGACAGACAGACTCCAGAGGAAGGAGAGCCGCCTACAGAACCATCCAACTTGCTCTTCATGTGCCTGCAAGCACACAGATTTTTTTTCCTTGGAGGACTTCCATCAAGGATGCTTAAATCACTGCTTTGCACCCCTGCTGCAGGCCATACGCTGGGCAGGAAACTACTGCACATTTCTAGGAGGCAGAATTCAAACAGAATTGTATCCCTTTCAAAAATAAAATATATCCAAAAATCCCTTCCTGTCAGTGAAACAGTTTTTAAAATGTCTTCAATGCTCCTCTCCCTCCTGCCTGCAGCTCTGCTTTTTGAATTGGACTTCCCAGATAATTTGGATGCCAGCACAAATTATTTGGCAAAGACTGGACTGCTGGCAGGTGGGCTGCTACTTTGGCAATTTCTAGTGAAAAAAAAAAGTCTACAAAACCCCAAACGGGCAAACAGATTACTCACTGGCTGGTAAGCCAAATCCTCTTGGGGCTGTTGAGGGAGCTCTACCCCTGGCTGCCAGCCTGCTGCAGTACAGATGGAAGAACTGGCTGCTAAAATGCTTCTCTCACCCACAGCTCAGCAGGGGAAGGGACCCCAAGTCCCACTGGAAATATTTCTCTGGTAACTTATCTTGTACTTATAAGTGCCTTCCCACAGCAGAAACAGTATTGTTTTTCCTTATGCGAGATCTAAAGGAGAGATAAGTAATTTTCAGGTGTTTCATTCAAATCAGTTACTCGTTGCAGAACACTGAGCACAGTTAATTGAAATAGTTTCCTTGCTCAAATATTTCAATTTTCACCACAACACAACTGGAGACATCGAAGATAAAAACTTTGCAGCTGTTATTTTGTGGGCTGAACTACCTCATTTCCAAATATCATGTCATTCTTTTTCAGTTGTTTTGACAAGGTCTTCCCTGTGTTCACACTACATTTGAGGTCTTTATATCTTACACGCTGCATGCACATTTCTGTAATAAACAATAAGCTCAATCCCAAATACGTTCTATATTACATCACAATGAATCAACAGATTCAAATGTAATTTTGTTCCACAATTCCCTAGGTGTACTTAGAAAGTGCACTATGGCTGGTTTCAATCACAAAGCCTTGCTGACAAAAGCACTGGTATAACATTGTGTGTACTCTGCAGATGCTGGGGAAGGGGGCAAAACCAGTCCCTGCTTATGATATACCCCTGACGTTATAACATGGACATAACTATGATGTGTAGACATAGAGATTTATCGGTGCTTTTTCAGTTTTATGAAATCCTGCCAATTTAAACAACAAGTGAAAGTTGGAAGTGGTCAAGATCAGTGCAAATAAAAATAACATTCTATTGGAATGCAAGCCAGTAAGTGAATTCAGTAAGCACCAAAAGCAAAATCTCACAGACCTCAAGAGTTAGACACGACATTGCTTTGTTTTTTACTTAATTCATATTGTCCCTTCCATTTCCTTAGACATAGTATATAATACACAAAACATAAATGAGTTTGTTTTTAATTTTCCAGTTTAGTGAGTTCTCCTAACAATCTCTTGATCTCTCATCCCTACCAACTTGCTTCTCATCCAATCTCTGACAGCGTCCCATGGAACAAACACTCAGCACAAAGGGGGCATTACGCAGGTTAAAATCCCTTCTTCCAGCCCCACCATTTGTTCCAGTCACCTGTCAGCGTTCCATCTCTGTGCAGCTCCAAGGCTATGATATTAATCAGCTGTTTGTCTAACTCTTGCTTCTTAAATAATATTCTCTGCTTTCCTTGACCTGCTCAGCACTGGCAGCTTGAACAGATGACAGCTGGGGGTCCCTCAGAACGATGTGACTGTGTGAGACCACCAGCCTGCAGTTTGGCAGCAGGGACAAGGCGGGATGTTGGGGAAGCCAGCAAAGCAGCAGGACACCCTAGAAAGCCTGGAAGGGACTTGCCAGTCACTGCACTGACAGCAGCAGCACGTCACGTTAACATCTCCTTGCAACTTCATTCCCAATCTCCTACCAAGTATTTACTTTGTACTGTAATCAAATCAACTTCATTTCAGACCCCACCTGGAGTCCTGTGTCCAGCTCCGGTTCCTCAGCACAGGACAGACATGGACCTGTTGGAGAGGGGACAGAGGAGCCACAGAAATGATCAGAGGCTGGAACAGCTCTGCTGGGAGGACAGGCTGAGAGAGTTGGGGTTGTTCAGCCTGGAGAAGAGAAGGCTCTGGAGAGGCCTTATTGTGGCCTTTCAGTGCTTAAAAGGGGCCTGTAAGAAAGACGGGGACAGACTTTTTAGCAGGGCCTGTTACAACAGGACAAGGGATGATGGTTTTGAACCAAAGGAGGGGAGATTCAGGTCAGATGTGAAGAAGGAATTTTTTACACTGAGGGTGGTGAAACACTGTCCCAGGTTGCCCAGAGAGGTGGTGGATGCCCCATCCCTGGAGACATCCCAGGCCAGGCTGGACGGGGCTCTGAGCAACCTGAGCTGGTGAAGATGTCCCTGCTCATGGCAGGGGTGGCACTGGATGGGCTTTGAAGGTTCCTTCCAACTCAAACTCTTCTATGATTCTATAATTTGTCTTCATTTGCAAATCCTGAATAACAACAAAGATGTCCAGGGACAGGTGGAGAAACCTCAGATCCCACAGGAGTTGTCCCAGCTCTTCTTACTGAGTGCCCATCGCTCCGCACATGTCACAGGGCTCTCCAGAGCCCCAGGCACAGCCTCCCCATCACCTGCCAGGCTTAGGCTGGGGATTGCTGGTACCAAGCGCCAAGCACATGAAGAACATCCCTAGGCAGATGTCAAGCTGGGCCCCTCTGGCAAAGATCTGGGGAAAGGAAGTTTACAAGTCCAGGACTAGTCATATTTGGGATGAGTTTATTATCCCTGCCAAGAGTTACAAAGTAGAGGGACAGTCACTAGCAGAAGGGAAAACACTTCAATTTCTTGGCTAGCGCCCGCATGGCGGAAGAAAACAAGCAAACCTACCAGAAATCACTGAGGAAGTGATGATGGAGAAAGTAACAGACCTTATTCTCAAAGTGCAAGCAGAGGCGGGGGAAATGGAACTGTCATAACCAGAAAGGTGAGGGAGATAATAAAACACAGGAGAAAGCTGTTCCTGTACTACAGCCAAAACTAAACGCAGGCTGTAATATATCTTTGGGGAAGGTGCCCAGGAATAGAAAGGAAAAATACTTCCTCAATCAATCTTCATTAGGAAAGGCAACACTGGGACTGGATAAGGGTATTTTAGTATTATTTTTTAGCCAAACATTATCAATTGTAAGGAGTAGGGGGAAACTAATATAAGAAAAAAAAATAATCCTTAAAATGATAAGGAAGTACCAACAAGAGGCAAAATGATCAGTATGAGAAAAGCTTGGACTTCACACTGAAGCAGAGGTAGTCAAGCCAGAAAACCGTTAATCTCCTCTTTAATCTTTTTAAAGGTTCAAAATCACCATAAGCACAGGGTCCATCAACATAATTTGAACCCTTCCTAAATGGCAGCTTCACATTGAACTACCAAACTGGTTTTGTTACTCCTTGATATTTTTCTCCAGCAACTGCATTTGACTCAAGTCATTGCAGCAAATACATGGCAAGCTGGGGAAAGTATTTTTGGCACATAACATGACTCGTAGGTATTTGGCAGGCACGGCAGACAGTTGCACTGATTGCCTCAGTGCTGCCTCTGTCACTTGGTAAACTCCACGATAGATTTGGCCGAGCTGCTGCATCCTCCTAATGCCGCATTCAGCTCGCTCGCTCTCCATTCATTCTTAAAAACAACACATTCAAAACCAACGTGTGAGACAAAATACTATATATCACCTAATACATCACCCCACACAATGTACTTCTGCTACTGAGCACAAATGTATTCCACCATAACCCAGCAACTAACAGCAGTTCTTGGTGTGCCATGCAATTGAAATGCTGGAGCTGAAAATGAAGTGGTGGAGGAAAAGTGGTTATTGGAAAGACAGAAAAGAAATGGGACTATTACTATGAAGGTCTTTTAAAATAACTTGTAAACCATATATAATGAAGAACCAAGCTGGTTTAGCAGCAACACACATTTAGTGCCGATTAGGAAGCTGGAAATGCTTGTTCAGTCTGCCCTCCTCTTCTGTTCCAGATGCCAAAGGCTTTTCCTCTCCAATTATTTTTAAAGCTTTTGAGTTTTCCCGATTACCCTTTTGCCTTTACTTCATGGTCGCTCAGACGCAGCGTAGGTAAAACATAAATAGTTGCAGAAAAAGACTCAAGAAGCTGTTCAGTATACTATCATTTCCCCTTCTTTTTTATAGAGGAGGAGAAAGGCCCAGAATAGCATCATGCCATCATGTGCTGAGATGCTCCCCGGGCAGCAGAGCTCCCGAACGGGCTCCTTAACGCCTTTAACGAGAACAAAATGTAGCTGGCCACCTCAGGCTTGACTCTTGGAAAATACATGCAGAGGATATTGCAGATTTTAAGAGCGGCAAGTCGGGATAAGCAGGAATGTCTAGTTCAAAAAGAAAAGAAAATGTTGATACTAATGTATAGCAGCATTCCAACAGGGCTCAACATGTGCCATAAATCAAACTGAGCTATAAGAAAATATCAGTGGATTTAGACAATATAGGTGCTTTATGGTATAAAATAGTTATAGCAGCTGACTGACTCCACACTCCTCAAATTTATTTTTTCTTGCCAATAGCAATTATTTGTAATATCCTATTGATGAGAAAAACACCACATAAAAGAAAAATCCACGTATCAGGCACAGGTCTATTCTGCAACTAGAAAACACGCAGCTGATATAATCTCAAGCCTGTTCATGGGAAGTGGTGCTACGCAGGGAGAGTTTGTATAACACGTTTTACATCTCCAAACCAGCACACACAACAAAACACGACCAGCGAACAGGCAGAACAGTCTCTTTTAATTGAGCTGAATAGAGCACAAGCAGTTTCTTGCCTTAGAGATGTGCCCACGAGCGAGCCCTGCTGTTGTTTTGACTTGCATACGTGACCTATGTTGCGTGCCAGACCAGGAATCGCTTTCGCTGCTCCAATCTGGTGCGACCCCTCTCTGAGGGCTACACTGCTGGGCAGCATGGGAGGCACGGGGAAAGATCAAAGCACAAGATGATATAAGAATAAATTACATAAGAAATATGTATTAGGAACTTCTAGTCCCTCTAGCAGATCAAAGTGGCAGTGACTGAAATTGAAAGGTAGTTGAAAATGCAAAAGGAATCGGTTGGTTGGTTCGTTCGAATTAACTGTGGAACTAACTCCAACAGAATGAAATAGAAAATAACAGAGGAACACTAGACAAAAATATCAAATAATAAATTTAAATGCAAGCTATCTGGCATTATAAACAGCAGCTACGGCTGAATTCTCTGCAGAGCCTTGCTTGTACGTCTGAATCTTTATCAAAAGTACACCCATCATTGCAGTTCTCAATTGCTCTGAAATCAGGCAAGCAAAAAGTTTCTAACTAGGTGGTGGTTTTGCAGTGTTGCCTAATGTCAGCTTGGGCTCTGGCTGACATCGCTGAATTTATTTTCTCTTCTGATCAAAAGAAGATTTAGTTTCTTGTAGTGAAAGACTAACAACTAACTTAAAGCCTCTGGAACACCTGGCAGGACTGCGTATTATTTTGGTAGCTTGATCCCCTCTGTCCTGTTCTCTGGGGTTCAAAATTAGGCTAAACAACATGGGAGCAAACTGATGAAATCATTATACACAACAATTTTAAATGTAAAGCAGAAACCTGAGCTAAGCTACTTCTGTCTATTGCACAAGTCTCACTATAATTCTACATTAAATGTGCTGTCTATAAATAATACAAATCTATCCATACATAAAAACGTACATGTGGATCGATAGCACCACAGTAACTGAAAAGCCAGTTACCGATGCCAGTGAGAAATTCAGGAGTTATTTTAATAATGTGCACTTCTCTGGCTGGTTTCAACAGGTTAAGCCTCTAAAAAAACCTAGTATAATTCTTTAACCAACTCAAAACAAAATCGTCTCTTTTGCTCACAAAAAAGCCATTAAGACTCTTCCTCTAATTCAATCAAAACTTTCATCACTGACAATGCTAAGAACAGCACACTCTTCAGATCTTTTCCAATTTCCTAAGCTATCAAAATCAATTTCTTTAAGACCTGCAACTTATCCTAATTAGGAACTTTGCTTTGATACGCCACAAATGACCTCGAGGATTCATTCTAATAAACAGAAACGATTCTTGGTAGTCTGCGGTCCTCACAAGCTCTGCATCAGAAATCAATTAACTCGTTCCATGACAAAATGTCCTGTGGTTGATGGTTCTGTCCCAAATGGTATCTGTAACACACTGACACAGCCTTGAAAAGCAAGGCATGGGCTGCTCATCTGAAATGAAAGTTTCTCAGGAAGAACTGGTTTGGTAATTTCCTCTTTCAATGCAATTCTGACAAATAAAACTAATCAGCCTCATCAGTGGAAAAATAAACAAAACCACATCACATTCTGAATTAAGTGACAACTCGCTGAAGTAGTATCTTGATTCAGGCTCACAAAATACTATAGTGACTATATCCACCTAAGCTAATAGTAGCCTTTTTCTTTCTTTCATAAAAATTCACTGATTACCCGCTATAATAGCACTCACCGTGCTATTGGTAGGGATTAGAGTTGCCCAGCAAGGTTGTGGGGTCTCCATCTTTCAAGAACTTCCAACCCCAAAAAGGACATGGTCCTGCACAACCTGCTCCAGGTGGTCACGCTTTGAGAAGGGGGGTTGGACAAAATGATCTCCAGAGGTCCCATCCAACCTCAGCTACTCTGTGACTCTGTGAAAAACATTCATGAATTACACTGCACTGTAGCGTATGAAAGAGGTCATTAATTTTAGTCTGCATGTGGCTTATTAATAACAAACTGTAATTCAAAATGTAGGCAGGTTTCATGGGGGAAAACCCCACGGTTGCAGTAACATCTTCCCCCTCTCACCACAAAACGATTCCTTAAATCAAGGAGCTACTCTGTGGCACTAGAACTTCAGTTTGCTATTTATGCATGCGGGAAAAAAGTCAACACTGAACAAGGCTTTGTCAAACATATTTCGCACATCACCGGAAAGGATAAGGTCGTATTATTAAATAATAAATCTTATCTGCTTTTACGGATTCCAATATATTACCGAGCACTGCTATCAAACTGAGAGTACTTTGAGTTTCTGATAATGTACCACGCTACTGTGCTAGGTCAGCACAGTTCCCATATGCTTTACTGAGGTGATTTTTTTCCCCTCCATTTCAAAAAATAAAACTCAAATAGTCTTATTTTAGCACAGAAAGACAAGACAGCACTAAGGAATCAGGCTTTTATGTAATCCCCAACCCCCGTATTATTATCAGAGGAGCATGCAAATGTGCTAATATGAAAAATCACCTCCATTTTCTACTGCCTCACAGAGAGAAGCAATTTTAATCTCAATACTCACTCCACTCTTGGACATGTCCAAGTGCACAAACGGACGAGAGCATATTCATCAACTGAGTAAAAGTGCCAAGAACTGCTTCTGGATGATACCACAGATCTTACACTTATATTGTGTTGGGGAACAAGGGGAATGCAAGTCTTTTACTCATTATTGCTTATTTCTTACATCCATCTCAACAACAAACATATTCTTTTCCCCAGTTCCGTGTTGGGTCACTGAATTCCCTTTTATAATCCTCCATTTTCATTAGTGACAGATATTTTACAAATAACTAATGTAATTGTCCCTTGGAGAGATGGATAGTTCCAATAGCTCTGCAAATACTTTTTCAAACTTTCAAGCCGTTGCCCTCAATAATGATCTGTAGCAAATTTGTTGTAAAGTGGAGAAATAATTCAACTTTCTTAACGGCTCATAGCATTAAACCTCTAATGAACACAGAACCCCACCAATTCCGCACGAGTATGCGAGGTAGTTTAGCCAGAGGTCAGAGTTGTGATTTTCAAGCTCATTTACCATGGTAATATATATTAAGACACAAACCACATATGTATCACTGAGCTAGGGTGCTATACAAGCCCATTCATCCTTGTGTCTCTGCGGGGCAGTTCACTTATTGCAGCTTTACCACGGACACGTAGGTGAGCCTGCCTGCAGCAATGGGAGAAACCAGCACCCTCTTGAATAATACAAATCTCAAACCACCGAGCCAAAAACGAATTATAGATTCCCTTCCCACACTCCGACAGATTAAAACTCAGATTTGCTGAAATCCATCTGGAGATTTCGGCAAATCTGGTTATCTTTGTTCTCACCCTGTTGTCTTCCCATCGTTCTCATGCTGTGGCCTGAGGTTGGGATGAGGAACAGGCAGACACCTTCACATCTCCACAGAGTATTTATACAACCAAAGAGCCCAGCCCTGCAAGAAACGCTGTAGAACTGGATTTGTCCCAACATCTAAGAGATCGTTCCTTCCACAGCCATAATGGAATTTCTGAAAAACACCACATTCCCCATTGACCGTAAAATGTTTTCAGTAACTTCGGAGCGCTACTCAATCCATTTGTTATCAAGTCGGAGTAGAATTGCAATGGACTTCAGTGAATTTAACATACTTTAAAACCTTCAACCAGACCCTTGGCTAAAATTATTTTCTACTGCTGATCAAAAGTAAATTACAATCCACTAACAGCAGAATAAAACATGAAATATATGATAAAGTTCACGCATGCTCTTTTCCCATTCCAAGTACAATATTTTGCATTTTTAAGCTTCTTTCTCTACACCTTTCATTTGTCAGAATTAGTAAAACACTGGTTGAAAAGGAAGGAAAAAAAGAGACCAAACACTGATCTGCCAGGCACAATCTGATTCATGTTCAATGTAACACTCAGATTCATATATCACACATAACGCTGTATAGATGCACACACATCCTTTTAGCCTGAACAGACTAAAGGAAGAGAGAACACAGCCCTTGCTGATTTGGGGTTTGCGTTGAGCTTCGTGAGTGAAAAGGAACAGAATAAAACTTACAGCAACCTTGGCAGAGAAGGTCTCAAAACCAGCGCGGAAGACTTGGAACCAATTTTAATTCTGCAATGTTCTGCTTAAAATAGCATCCACGTCCACCTGCAGTATTAACACAGCTGAATTTATGGCTACCCCTTACGCAAATTTTAGCTCACCTCTTTTCAGGTTATTTGGTCAAGATTTGTCGTATTAGATAATGGCTAATAATAAAAGGCCTTGTCATGGCAAAAAAAAAAAACCCTTTGTAGTTAACGCAGATTGGTGACTTAAGTAATGAGATACAATTATGCATCTGATTCATGATGTTAAGGTCGGAGCTAAAATATACAGCAATTGAAGACAAAGAGAATGACGCTTGGCGTTAGAAATAGATGCGGCAACACCAGCAAAGTTGCCTCCGCAAGCAGAATATCATCAAATGAAATAGCCAGCCCAAGCGCTGTCAACTGAGAGGGACAAATACAGTTACATTTCATTTGTCAAAGGCCCACTGCAAGCAGGCAATTGTTAAACATTTCTTAGCTGTTGGAATCATTATTTCTTCAGGCATAAAATACAAAAAAAGTATAATCACTAACTTCCATCTCCGATTTATGGTGAGAAATTTCACAAATAAAAAAGTGGATCAAAGAAACCCGGTTAAATCAAGGATCTGAAGAGACAAAAGCACTGGCAGGTAGAACCACTTGAATATACAGTATATCAGCTCCATCTCATATTTAAAGGACACCACACAAGATGTCCCTCTGTTCCCAAAGCTGCTCATGTGCTGGTCCACGGTTCCCAGCCAGGAGCTGGGAGCTGCTCCAGCAAATCACATTAACCAGTAAAACTGCCACGTCTCAGCTCTAAAACATATGACAATGAAGAACAATGATGTTTTTCCTCCAACACCGTGGCCCTGAAAGTGGCCATTTCCTCCAAAAAGTTTGTGAATCACCATCTTGGGTGTCTATTATGTGTGTTAAGTCAAAAGCAGAGGGAATTAATGTACTTGCTTTAGTTTATTTTCAACTTCAGTGCTACCATCATTCTAAATTTGAACTATAGCTCTGCAGCCTAACAAAATCTTTGTTCCAAAACAAAGGTTTAATGCCTCAAATGAAGGTCATAACTATTTGCCTGTCTCTAACCCAGATTCAATATTTTTTCCATGTGATTTGAAAAGATCAGAACAAAGGTTCTAGGCTATATCATTAAAAAACACCAGACATCACTAAGACATCTGCCCTTTACTCAAACCTATCTCATTTTCACTTGTGTACAATAATATCTTCGGGAATTAATGTTCTGTGACAACCAAAATAGAATCCTACCTTAATTGTTTAACAATAATCTGAAAATATTTGCCCAGAACCAAAAGCAAATGAAAAAATAAATGAAAATTGGATTCATTCTTCCCCTGAAGAAAAGGCTTTCTTAAATGTCAACAAAACCACTTACTGTAATCAAGATAAAACACCAGCTCCTCCCAAATTAGTAAAACTATCAAGTGTCACATAATTTTTAGTAATTAGACTCATTAACATTCCTTAGAGGCTGATTTGATTCACTATATGAAACAGACTCTTACAAAGCTTGTTTTTTCACCCCAAAGGAAAACTCTAAACAAGTACCACAGACAGTGAATACTCCGTTTTTGCATCTTAACACTAACCTCCAGTGTGAGACTAGAACAGTGCCCTGAATATGCAATAGTCTTCAATTAAGCCCAGATTAAAAAGCAACTCAAGGTCTAACAAAAAACCTTACGCATACTTGATCGACACTGTACTGAACTCAGCAGACTGCAGAAGGAGAAACTGTCACGGAGCAAGCAATCGTATTATATCCAACTTTGCCGAAATACAGATGTTTTTTTCCAGCCATAGACGTAGCCGTAACAACAGATCAATAAGGTGGGTTATAGAAGCGAACCGATTTCAGAGGTGGTCTATTTGACATCTCTTGCCAACTCACATGTGGTTCCTCCTCTTCGGTCATGCAGAGGATAAAGGTTTCTGCCATGAAGCTTCAGATACTCAAATCAAATATAATGAAGGAAGCATCGTCTAAAACCCAGTGAGAACCAACAGCTATTGTAGTTCTTGTATGTTCTCTTTGTAAACGTGCCTTCAGTAAGATAGAAGAGCACATACAGTGTAAGGTGATGAAAGCAGTTGAATTCTTTTTTCTACTTATTCCAAAAGCAATTCCCTACCTAGCAGATTGAGGAGTTGGGTCTCTCAGTCCGTCCCATCGAAGCTGCCCCAGATGATGTGGACAACTCAGTATTTGTATGTTCAGAGAGAACTCCCTTATGAGGAAAGACTGAGGGAGCTGGGTCTCTTTAGTTTGGAGGAGACTGAGGGGTGACCTTATTAATGTTTATAAATATACAAAGGGTGAGTGTCACGAGGATGAAGCCAGGCTCTTCTTGGTGTCAACCAATTGTAGGACAAGAGGTAGTGGGTTTCAGCTGGAACATAAGAGGTTCCACTTAAACTTGAGAAGAAACTTCTTCTCAGTGAGGGTGACAGACACTGGAACAGGCTGCCCAGGGGGGTTGTGGAGTCTCCTTCTCTGGAGACATTCAAAACCGCCTGGACACCTTCCTGTGTAACCTCATCTGGGTGTTCCTGCTCCGGCAGGGGGATTGGACTGGATGAGCTTTCGAGGTCCCTTCCAATCCCCAACATTCTGTGATTCTATGAACTGGACAGACTGTTACATGGAACCCAGGCCTCCCACATAATGAAAAAATCCCTCATCTTTAGCATCAGTCTCACTCTCCATATTCTTATCAAATATTCATCCAAATGAATATTTAATTATCTGTAATAAGTAAAACAGGGACATCAGGAGAAGCTGAGGAAGAGGCTGACAAAACCACCTGAAGTTTAGAGAACGCTGCAGCGCCAAAGAAATCCGCATTTGTCACAGCTCAGGAGACTGTCCAACCTATGAGGCTCTTGCTTTGCCTAAAGCAGCGTTCCTACATCTGGTTTGCTTTGGGGAAGACTTGCTTGTTCAGAAATAGCTTTTTGTTTCATTCCAAACTGAGATCTAGAAATTCTTTACAAAACTGGTCTTCTGAGCAATTTAATTATGAACAACTTTTCATTATCCAAATGTTTTGATTAACCAACCTTCAAACTTGGAGGAAAAAAGGAGTAATAGCCCAGCTTTAGAGCTAGAAATTACTGGCAAAGAGGTTTCCACAAATTGTCAAAGATCAGCTGCTCAGTTATCTATACATTAAATACAATATTAAATCAGGTTTGAAGAAAATGCCCTTGCTCCTCTCCTTAAGAATAAAAAGTAAAGCATCATCAATCTCCTCAACTTGATCTCCCAAGTCATTAGCAAATGTTTTTGCCGCCTTTTCGGTTGCTCAGTAGTAGAAGCACCTTGTCTGAAGCACCCAAGGACACCAGGGTTAGTGTTGGGGATGGAAGGACATCAGGTCTGACACAGCTAAGCCAAGACCTATCTCAGTACTGAATCTAGAGCGTGGGACAATGACCGAGCTACGAGAGCCTGGCTGTACATCAGTAATAATAATTTTAAAAACCTCTCAGGCATTACAGTGTTAAAGGTTGGTGAGAAATAAGATCAGGAAGAAGTCAAAGTATGACTGAAAATACATTCAAAGGTTTGGGCTGGAAGACTGTCTTAAACGTCAAGACATCTGCAAATTATGCCGAGACTGGTTTGGTGAAGCATCAGCAAGGTAACGCTGTTCCGAAGAGCTGCAATGCATTTTGGATACAGGCAATCCATAAAATCCATCTCCTCCATTGAGATTCTGGAAACGTGTCTTTCTGAGGAAAAGTCTACAAAATCCGGGTTGACTGAACAAGCTCCTCACTCATTTCAAATGGATTTTACAGTAATATCTACAGTGAACGTCTTCAGTTCAGCACTGAAACCACGTGTACAGAAAATCGTGATGCTTTTCATAAATGTACTGATATCTAAAGGTGGGGATAAGCAGTGCAGGCTCCTATTGCTAAACATGAACATCCCAGGAGCTGGAAAGTCTCCTACAGACTGGAGTGAAAAAGAAAGTACTTTATAAACCAATTTTAGGGTGTAAAATCTACATGTCCAAATGAAGTTTCAGCTTTTGAGATGGAGGATCCCTTCATACTGTCAAGCTTATTCCAGGATGTATAAATCATATTAGTGACCACAAGAAACTATCAACTACAGAAATGGCTCTAAAAATTTGGACCATTTGAACAAGCAGGATCTGTACGGCCCACAGAACTGCTGGATCAAAGGGATACTGGCACTTTCATAGCAGGTTGCAACTGGCAGAAAGGCCAAAAAACATCACAAATCGGAGTTTAAAAGTTTACATGATATATGGCCCTTGTTCATTTTAATACATTTAATTAAAAGAGATAGTTTTACTTAATGTTATAGTCCCTGATTTAACAAGTGTTTTAGCTTAATACAATCCCTTTGCAGACCTACACTCTTGCTAAATGCATGTTTACAGATTAATATTACACCAAATTCTCTCAGGCTTCTTATAACGGAAGGCGAAGCATGCAGAGCAGTACCTTTAAGATTGTCTAGAAAACCAGCATTTCTATTTAAGATTATTTCAGTTTCCATCTGGTGTGTCCTCAGCTGATTTTTTCTAGGTACTTTGAAGAAATTGATTCCGATTCAGCCATTTTTGCGGGAACAGTCAAAAAAACATTTTTCATTAAAATATAATTTGAAAAATCCTTTAGTTCAACTTCTTCAGTACCAAAACAGCTGGGAGTTGAAAAATGACATTTTTTCTGAAAAGCATCCTTCGGTGATACATAATTAAGTTTTCCAGTGAGCAGTATTTTGATTTCAGTAAGCTTTTTGAAACTATTCTTAAAGGATGTATAAAACTCTTAACAACAACAGTAAGAAATTAAATCAAGTGATTTTTCTCAAGGAAAGAGTGCTATACTGCACAGGTAGCTATACCATGATAAATAAAGGTACTTTCTGCTGCCTTGGACCTCCAACCTCATTTCATCTGCTCCTTAGATGCGGACAAGAGGTCACCGACTGGAAATCATGTAGTGCCTGACCTTATACAGCAAAAAGACACGTATTTGAAGAGTTTCCCAGTAAATCCAGAAATCTGGTTTTGAGGTGAGGTTGTTCATTATTTTTTCTGGGTTTGGTTTGGTTTGGGTGGGGTGGTTTTTTGTGTGCTTTTTGTTGTTTGCTTCCTAAACTCTTCAAGAGAAGGAACCTCCACGGTTCAGACATTAATGTTTTCTAGATCAGTGGTGAATAATGTGTAATTTTATGTCTCTAATAATTTTATTTTGCTTACTATGTTTGTATTGATATGCATTATATAGGAAAAGCTTCCCCTTCCTCCTCTTAACCCCCTTCAAGAGACAGAGGAGAAACAAACATATCTGCCTAGTAAGAATTTATCCATTGTATGCCCAGATGGATCAATTGTGTGGAAAAGCAGACATGCAACAGTGACATGACTTTTTCATGTCCAAAGATGTCACTGTGGAACAGTTACCCGTTATGTCTACAGCATACCACCATGAATTAAGAATTTATTTATGAATATATGAACAGAAAATGTTAGAGGGAGCTTTCCCAGGAATCTAAATCGTCATTCACTTCCCAAAAGCACTTAATTTGGTTCAAGCACGACTTAGAGCAAGCATTTTGGTCACAAGAAGGAGACCTGCCAGTACCTTGGCCTCAGGCTCCTGCTACACTTGTCCCATCAATGTCTGACATCAGCATGGAAAACATGACCTAAATGATCCAGAATTTATAAAAAGAAGGGTGTTTTTTTTACAGTTCTCACTCTTTTCTTCCTGCAGATTGCCTAGGATATTGTGAAAATCCAGAATGAAAGTGGGAGGTAACAAGAATATTCCTCTTGGCTCCCAGTTTCAGGATAGCTGGTCTACACGGTGAACAGTCTCCAGCTGCTTAGATGAGACAAGAGAAACTAAAACAGGCATTTAAAAGGAAAAAAAGGGTTGGAGAAAGAAAGGAGAAAAGCCGTAACATGCACAGAAACTTTTGTGGTTTGGCCCTTTCCCAGAAAGAATAACTGAACTACCTCAGCTTCTTCAGAAGTCCTCCCATGTTACAGCAACCAGTCATTCTGTCCTCCTCTGTCATCTCAAGCTGTGCCGTGTTGGTATAACTAATGAAGAGAATGATCTATTCTCTCTAACGCGTATCATCAATAACATCATGCCGATGCAAATCTTATGTTTCTCATATTGTTAAGTGGCCACAAATCATAATTAAAAGTGTAATTCTTCCAAAATATCCATTCGTACGGAACATTGCAACTTCAAACAATCCATCCTTCAGCCTACGTATTAACTTTTCACATTGTTCTTCTATATTTTTGAAAGGTTCTGAATAGAAAGATCGATAAAGTATGTTTGGTCATGGAATATGCCGTACAGCATTTTAAATAACCTCATTTTCCTCTCTTCCAAAGTAGTCAGAATACTCAAACAACTCTTGAGACAATTCTTCTCTACCTATCCATACAAAATGCTATCTGATAACTTAGCTGTAATATCACACCTTTAAAATAACCTGGTATTTTCTGAGTAACAGTCAATATACCTACATGCAAAAGAAAGAAGTTGGTGGACCATCTATTGGCTTACTCTTGCTGTATATTTTCCCCCCCTTACAAAACACGACCATTACATTTTAAGTACTCGTAAACATACGTCTGAATAGAAAAATCAATGAGTGCCATGATTTTTAAAGCACAAGGGAGCCCACCATCATCACTATCCCTCTTGGTTTGTAGAGTGATAATTTCTGAGAGTTTTGCTTTGGCAATTCCGTCCTCACTTAAATTATAGTTTCACTTATTGCTTATTGGGAAACTGCCATTCAAGGAATACAGCAAATTGTGACAAAGGATCCTTCTGTGTTTCAAATTTCTCTAAATCTTCTGGAAACCTAACCTGATGAAGATCTTCCCTTTGTTCCAGTCCTACCCTACTGATTTTTGTGCATGGGTGAGCACTCACTAACCTCAGAGTATAGGAAAGCATCAGCTTTTCCAAACTACTCTTTGAACACAGCAGAATAGGAAAGAAAGGACGCTTAGCCTTAAAGAAGCGAAGAAAGGAGACGTATAAACTATCTGAGGATATTAGACCACATTAAGCATTCAACTAAAGTTCACAGACTGACATTAATAAAATCAAGTTAACCCAGAGTTGAAGATAACAAATATTTCATAACAGTCCCTATGTATTTTGCTATTGCAAATATGTTAAAGAGGATCAGTGCCATGAGGAAAGCCCCAAGATACTGGGAACACTGGGACGTGCAGGTGTCAGCATGGAATGACGCGAGAGGTTATGAGCACACCGAGTACCACCAAAAGCATTTAGTAGAATTAGAGAGGGTTCAACGACTCCTGAACTGCCGAGAGGAGCCCTCACAAAAAGCAACTGTAAAGACTGGAATCGATGACCCTGGGCTACATGTGCATCACACGGGGTTATGTGCAATGAAGCAGTGCAAGGCACCCATGACAAGGCCCATATGGCACTGCTGCCTCCATTTAAACTAATATAAATATTCACTGTACTCATATGGCAGAAGGAAGGTGCATAACAAGGAAGAAGACTGAAATATAGATCGGTAATATACAGAAAAAGCAAATTATTACTTTATTTCCATTTTTTTTTCATATTGCCACAAACACTCATCAATGATGTAATATGGAACTGTGGAACTCGCTGCCACAGGATAGTTCAGAAATAAATGTATGTGACTTAGCCTTGCTACTAGATTCAATAAAGCTTGAATTTTCTTAATATTAAATTAGAGGAAATATACATCAGATTTGAAATTCAGATGGGAGCTCAGAAAATGAAGCAGGGAGGGTGTAGATGGGAGCTCAGAAAATGAAGCAGGGAGGGTGTCTCTATTAGAGGCTATGGAATCAGAAATATCTGACATTGTATTTACAAGGTTTGTCTCAAAATGGCAAGGAACAATAAACCCCATGACATTTCTGAACAGAAATGGGACAGAGTGCTGACTGTTTCACATTTGAACAAGACAGAGAAATGCATCCATACGAGCTTTCTCATTATTACTACAGAAGATCATTTTTTTCTGTGATGCTTATCCATGAAATAGCACCATGTAGTATTTTCATTATGTCTTTCCTACTCTGCTTAACAACCACTCTCATTCTCTGTATTTGCCTCAGTAAGAGACCTCAACGGACTAGCATGACATTTTCAAGCACCATGTTTTTCCGCCCAAAAACTGAATTAAAACTCAAAATAGTTAATTAACAAATAAAATAAAGTTAGCATAAACCTCCCTCCTTCCAAACCTTTCAACACAAAATTGCAAATCTATCCATCACTCGAATCACGATGCACTTGATGCTCCCAAAACTTTCAGCTGGACCAAAATAGGAGCCTATAACGCAAAACCAGGAAGACCCCCCTGAATATCCTGGTTCCAATGGGTAAAGCAGCAGTAAAGTGTGATTAACAAGGCAGTTAAATTGCTGCATCTTTCTGTGGTCCTTCAAGTATCTTTCAGAAATAAAGAACAGCTTTTCCCTGCCTGTGAGATCAAGTTCTGAGATTTAAAGTCTTCCAAGACCCAATATTGCTGCCAACTGCTTTGTCAAACCTGTTTCTACTTCAAAACATTCTGTCTATCACTTTCCGACAGCGAGCAAGGATTTATATGCACCTCAGAAAGCTGCCCGATCACCAGTTCTGCAAAACTTCTAAGATGCAGAGACATTTAAAACTGTGTCCTTGACTATTAGCATTACACCAACCTCCTCATTCTCTCACAACGTTCCAGAACAAATTAGAAGTGGTGAGATTATGACATTTGCATTTAATTATCAAGAAATGCAACTGCTAATGATTAAAAAGGCTTTATTGGAAGTTTCCAGTAACAGGAATAAAAACAGGAAAATTATTAAGACTATTATTTAAAACTGACATTTAAATTGTGTTCTCTAGCAGAAGATAAATTGTCAAAAAAAAAAAGTATAATAATTACTGACAAAATAAGTTGTCCCAGGGTGGTCACTTAAATGACTAAAGCGCTCGTTTTTTTTCTTCCAAATAACCCCTCTGCTAAACCTTCCTTCGTATTTCTTTAAGCAACATATGAACATATAAAATCTCATATAACACCATGACAGTGTTTTGAAGCATCACTTCGCCTGGGAAGGAGGAGGACAGGGCTTTGGTTTTTAATAAAAAAATGAGTTGTTTAAGAGCAATACATCATCAGATACAGCCCCAAGTCTCAGTCACATCCTTTCTTACTGGTTCGTACTTTATGTCCTGCCACCATTCATACACTTTCCTAACCCCCCTGTATAAAACTCCTTTAGGATAAAGTTTATTTGGAAGGCACATAATAAAATAATTAAAAATACAAATAGTCCTCACAATCCTCATCAAACTAAAGGAGTTTTCTCTAAAGAGATAAAAAAGTGCTGCTTGTCCCTGGGCACACATTGATCAAAACGCAGCCAGATCTGGGCAGAAGATTTACACAAAACACCTAGAGCATCTAATGCATCGTATTTAAAATGGAGTTAAAATTAATTTAAAAATAATAATTAAAAAAAAATTAAGAAGCCCAAACCAAAACACCCCAAACCAACACTCTCCTCCCCACCCCCCAAAAAAAACCCCGAACCAAATGCCAAATTAATGAGGCTGCCTAAAGTACATAGTTTCATTTTTCTTCCAAGAATACATCACCACAAATGTGTGGCATTTCTTCTCAGGAGACAAATAAGTCTTTTAACAGTAATGTTCTTAAGACACTAGTGAAACACAAAGAAGTAAATGTTAAGCAAAACTCCTTTATTATCTTCACACCAGCTCTCATTTGTTGACTCGCGCTCCCCACTGGGAGCCAGGCATGCCAATGCCTCTCACCAGCATCTATCTAAAGAACTGACAGCAGTTTTGTTTCGTTTCCTACTACCAAAATGTGCAGCCTGCTTGCAATAAGCAACTCACCAAGGATGCTTTAGCCAGTGCCATGGAAGAAGGAAGAGTCGAGAAACTTCTTTATTTTTGCAATTCAGTTAAATGGGATCATTTGTGAAAAAAGCATGGACAACAATAACAGCATGAACAATAATCAGAACAGAAAACACATGCTGAACTTTCAGAGACAACAGCAGAGCAACCGGGAGTACCATTTCTGGAAGTGTTAAATTATAAAATCTGACAGATTCGGACTATGACCAGTCAAAAGGAGCATCTTGTATCAGATTCCTTAATCCACACAGAACCACTTGCAAGGGTGTACTCTTCTCATCCTCAATACTTTTCCTACAGACATGAGATAAGACTAAGCCAGCAGCCAATTCAGATGGGCATGTCCCATGATGAAGACATTGCAAAGCCAGCGAGCCACCCCTAAACACTGTAAGAAAGCGCTGATGAACTACTTCAGATACTTAAGCCAAGAAAAGAAACCAAGCAATGGAAGCTCGACCAAAGCTCACAAGCATTTCTAACAGTGTTAGATACAATTCAGCCCTTACTGAAATATTCTGAAGAGTTACAACCCTGAGAACTAATGTCTCGGGACAGTCGCCACCACCACCACCACTCTTCTTTGCTGATTCTTCCAAGGCCCAGCACAGATGGCCAGGAGCCACCAAGAACTTAAAAGGAGCCTATAAGAAGGATGGGGACAGACTTTTTAGCAGGGCCTGTCAGGACAGGACAAGGGGTGATGGTTTTAAACCAAAGGAGGGGAGATTCAGGCCAGACATGAGGAAGGAATGTCTCACAATGAGGGTGGTGAAACCCTGTCCCAGGTTGCCCAGAGAGGTGGTGGATGCCCCATCCCTGGAGACATCCCAGGCCAGGCTGGACGGGGCTCTGAGCAACCTGATCTGGTGAAGATGTCCCTGCTCATGGCAGGGGTGGCACTGGATGGGCTTTGAAGGTCCCTTCCAACTCAAACTGTTCTACGAAAGCACCTATACACCCACCAACAACCCTGTCCTTTGGCAGAGACCAGCTCCTGGGCAGAGCTATTCAAGACAGCTGAAAAACAAATCCCGCTGCAAACAGCTGCACAAAGATGCCACAATAATTGACTGCTTAGGTGATGAAAAGGCAGATGAAATAGCATGTTGACAAATGTAAATTAACACGCATTGAAAAAACATTCCTGACTTAACTTACACAATGATAAGCTGCAATTTAGCTATTAGAACTCAGAAACAAGAGCCTGGAGTTATATGTAGTTCTGAAAAAAAAAAATGCTCAGTACTTAGGCAGAGATTAAGAAAAGCAAACCATGAACAAAAATATTCATATTGTTGTATGCTTCTCCTTTCCTCCTATTTTTTTCCAAGTATTTGCTCCTGGCCACTCTTCCAGAGCACACAGTGAAAGTCAGATCAACCTCTGATCTGATTCAGTAACACCTTTCAGATGCCCCACCTATGCCATTTGATAAAGAGAGTATGAATTAAAACATTATTACATTTACAAGAATTTCAAGTTAATAGCGTCAACACTAGGTAGGCTAAAAATGCCTTCCTGGTTGTTACAAAGTTTATTTATAGGATGAGCCAGATGGCTCAGGAAAAAGTGATAGAAATTTGAAAAGTTTGATTGTTGTATATTGCCATTGCATAACTACGGGAAGCAAAATACATTATGTTAAATGTCAGTGACCCCCAACACCCTATATAAAACTGTGACCAAAATAAGGAATTTATAAAGAGGGCAGTTGCAGATCTCTTCAAAAGCACTTTCAGCCTAATACGGACGGAAAACAAATCCCACTGTAGTCAATAGCAGAATCCCATTAATGAAATGGGCTTCTACACAAGCTGACATTTGTTTAGTTAACAGTAATAGAATCATGGAATCATTTTGGTTGGAAGGGACCATCAAGATCTTCGAGTCCAACCATAAGCTGACTGTGGCACTAAACCATGTCCCTAAGAACCTTGTCTACATGTCTTTTAAACCCCTCTGGGGATGGTGACTCCACCACTCCCCTGGGCAGCCTGTTCCAGTGCCTGACAACCCTTTCCACGGAGAAATTTTTCGTGAAATGAAATCTGAACACCCCCTGGTGCAACTTGAGGCCATTTCCTCTCATCCTATCACTTGCTACTTGTGAGAAGAGACCAACCCCCTCCATGCTACAACCTCCTTTCAGGTAGTTGTAGACAGTGATAACGTCTCCCCTCAGCCTCCTTTTCTCCAGGCTGAACAGCCCCAGGTCCCTCAGCTGCTCCTCATCACACTTGTGCTCCAGATCCCTCACCAGCTTCGTTGCCCTTCTCTGAACTCTCTCCAGCACCTCAATGTCTTTCCTGTAGTGAGAGGCCCAAACCTGAACATGGGATTCAATGCTGGGCCTCACCAGTGTCCAGTACAGGGGTTGATCACTGCCCTGGTCCTGCTGGCCACACTATTCCTGATACAAGCCAGGATGCTGTTGATTTTTCATGGCCACCTGGGCACACTGCTGGCTCATATTCAGTCAACCATTCAATCAACAGCCCTCAGGTCCTTTTCCACTGACACCTTTCCAGCCACTCTTCCCTGAGCCTGTAGCCTGGGGTTGTTGTGACCCAAGCGCAGGGCCCACACTTGGCCTTGTTGAACCTCATACAATTGGCCTCAGCTCATCAATCATTGATATCATCAATAATGACATACAGGGAATAGGCAACTTCAAACCACCTACAAACTCATCCATCCCATACTACACAATAACATGACACCTCAGAATGTCTCACAAAGGGGCACATTGTATTTTTAGGGCCAGTCAGGAAGGGAACCCCCTTCTACGCATAGTAAAATAACTCACTCCACAGCGCACAAGTGACAATGGTATGTCACTACCCACTTAAGGGCTTTAATTCTGATTGTAGGCATTCAAGTGACCAGAAGAGACTGCAGCGGGAACGTGTACACATCCTTGTAAGTGTTCTTGCTACCAACTCAAACCAGAAGCTAATTACACATCAAATATGCTGAGCTCTTATTGTGGTAGGTGCAAGACTTCTTTTTTCCTCCTGAAGTCACTCCACCGTAAAACCCTTCAATCACCTCTATGGATTCCAGACCCCAGATACACTGAAGGGCAAAAAGAAAAATGAAGTAAAATAATAACGTTACAAGTGAGACACTAAATCAAAGTAAAAGATAGCCAGGAAAACAAAATTTTTAAAAATGGAGCAGGAAATATTTAAATTCCATTTACATAGAGCACGAAGTCCAGCTCTAAGTCCTGTGAAAAATGTTTTTGATTGTCATCTTTCAGTAGAAATAATTCTGCAAGTGAATCCTAAATAGGAGCAGTGTCTTCACAAGAGAAATTTGATCAAAGCTTCCTTCTCAGAAAACAGCTACTCTATATCTTTAGTACTATCTTGACTTTGAAAATATCTCAGAGCAATCATTTCACTTAATCCTTGCATTAATTTTCATTACATTTACCTGTGCCCCAAATATTCTACATCAGGATACACAAGAAAACACTTAGGAAGGCAATAAGTCCTCTTAGAAAAATTCACATAAACAACTGATCAAATTTAAAAACTGAGTTTTTTCTGGATCTCTCAAAATCAGCATTTTAAAGATAACATGGCAAACAGCTTGTGGTCATCATGTTGCTACAGGTGCTGTTATTTGTTCAATAAATTGTTTTCTTGATTCCAATTTTATGGCACACAAATTTCAAATTACAAATCTGAAGTTCCACTTCCTAATGTAATAAGAACAAAGACTCCACAGCATCACATGAATGTTTTGACTAGTTGATACTTTTTCCCTTTACCACATCCAGACATATTGAGAACAGTAAGTAAAGCATATTAGGAGCTACAACTGTCAAGATTGAACAAAATAGAGGGAGAGGTTTAGTCCTGCAATATTGTCTAGGAAAAAAACAACCATGGAAGTCCTCACACATTCTTTAACAGCAGAGCTGTTCTGAAAAGCTATTACATTAGATAATCTTCCATGAAACCACAAAAATTCATTTCTTAATGCACATGAGAAATCAAGCAAAGTTACTAGGTAGAAGTTAGTCATCCAAAGGGTGTGACTAAGCCTGATTAGATTTCCACTCAGATCATTTTGAAACGTACACGTTTTCATTGTAGGTAATATTACAAATGGCTGATTATAAGTGATCACTTAGCTGTGCCACTATTTATGAGCTCAGGAATTCCTTTACAACTTTTACTAAACAAAGAATTAGTCAAAAAAGTCAAAATAATCTTAAAAAAACTCACCCAGATCTATGGGTTAGGAGAATTTTTGAAAACTTAGAATTTTTTAGCCTTGAAAATCCCCATTTTTTCCTTTTTTGTAAAAAAATAGCATACTAGCTGCCCAGTGACTGATCTATTTGAATATTTTTATTTTGAGGGAGTCACAGTCACATGCAAGTTCTTTATTCAAATTTTACGCACTGCAAAACGCAATGGAGATCAGAAGGTAACCCAGGCAGTCACACAAGGGCAATCCTAAGAGAAAACACACTAATTCCTTGCATGGGTGGTGCTGCTCCAAATTTTGTGGTCCATTTTGTCCCTTGGCAGCCTCCTGCAGTTTCACGACCTCACCCATGTCCATCTGCAACGCTAATTGCCCTTCCACGATGAAGAAATAAGCCCGGCAGCTAGGGCTGCATTCATCAAAAAGGGGATTTTCTAGCAGGGTTTTTGGTCTTGTTCTAGAGAAAAGAATCAGAGCTGGGGTAACATAATATCCTGGCAGCCCCAACAGACACCCTGTCTCCCAGATTTGGATTTACAAGTAGGCTTGACTGAAACCATCCCTCGCAGAGTGCAGAAAGCAGAGTTCCTTAAATAGCCGATCTGGCAGGCACCGCTCATTCGGGCTCATCTGGCAGAAACAGCATCTGCAGAATCCCTGGGAGTTAATAACGCATTCATCGACACTGAAAATGACTCAAAATTCCCTTTTTGCTCATTATCCTACCTCTCTAATATGTTTTAAAAGGAACCGTAATTAGCATCGTGCGCTGTTGTCAGGAAAGGGGAGATCAAAGCCGCTGTAAAGCAGCTGCGCGGTCCCATCTCTGCTCTGCTCTCTGCTCAGTAACAAACGTGTGCCTTGAAGTGATCGCTCCGCGGCGAGAAGCGACTTGTGGGAATGGATTGCAATGACCTTGGGTTGTTTACAGGGGAACTTATCAGAGCCACCACTTAGGCGAGGGCAAAGGAGATTTGATGTAAGCAAACCCAAAGAGTTATATCTAGAACAAACAACACGGTATCTTCTAAAACGCCTGTGGCACCCCTAGCAAATACAACCTCCGCTTCCAAACTTTATTATGTTCACAGGGACGATTGTTTGATCTGCTTCACATCTGATCAGAGAGCCGGCAAGATCTTTCCTAAAAGGAATGTTAATGTTGAGCCTGCTTCCAGTTTCCAAAGAATATAAAATAAATACGATTTAAAAAATAACCCAAACTTCCCCCTCCAGTTTCCTGCCACAAAGACTTCACAAGTGCAAATAAAGAGGGTGAAACATGGAAATGAAACAACACACCAATGAAAAATACTGCTGCTGGAAGGCTTTAAGAAATGTTAAATGTGTCACCTATTTGCAAAATTTTAACAAAGCTGTTGCTGATGAATGGCTATAAATATAAAAGAATAATGGGACAGAAACAAGAAAAAGAGCCCTAAACAAGAACAGAAACATTGCCTGGCTGGATGAGTAAATATAGCTTAACATGGTTTTGATTCACTGGTAATTTATGGGTCTTTTATCTTTATGAATATAATAGCTAATAGGAGCCATAAATAAAGATAACAAATGTTAAGGATGTATTACTATAAGTTCTGCTATACCAAAAAAATACATATATAATAACAGTAAATGGTCTGCATGCCAAATATACTTTAACTGCTTAGCAGCATTTAAAACCAACACAAAATAACAGTCTCTCCTTTTCTTTTAAGCACATATAACCTTCAGGGCAAATTAGGGCAAGACTAAATCACCGTTTCCTTGCTGAAAAACACAGGAAGAACAAACTTTTGAAGAATGAATGCTGAATGTAATTTAGGAACTGAAAAATGCACATGGTATTATTATAAAGTTAATAGCAGGCAAAGTATCAGTAGGGAAATGATACATGCAGCAATTTTTTAATTTCCTCATATGCCAGAGGGTAGAAGGATAAAACGGATCCCGTTTTCACTGTTTAATAATAAACTGGCGAGGCACAGCTCAAACAAGCCTCATTAAGGTGAGTAACTTATGTGCTGTCTCTTCTCCTTTAGTAGCCTGTGTGGTCTGTTGCTTAAATCAAATTACCAGACACTGTGTGAATTATTGATTACTATTACATGCGATTACACCAAAGTTGGCCCCGCTACGGACAATCTGAGAAGTGACTCACAGGCCAGAAGTGGAAGGGTGATGATTTGAAAGCTAGTTAGTAATTAATGGCTTCTAATCAGCCAGCTGGATTCCTTATTTGATGATCCCTAACTAGCCTTTTCCCAAAGATGAAACAGCTAAGAGTATCGCTAGATGGTACATTTCCTACACAGCACAGCTGCACAACAAACCAATGCAATAAAAACAATTGATTGCCCATGCAGTACAGCATTACTCCCTTAACCTCGACTCTGTTCACCTAGAAAATGAATGAAGAAGTGTGGTTTCACCAGGAAGCTCGGAGGTTTGAAGCTCTGTTTTCCTGCAGGAATAAATTGGTACTAGCATCTCCGTATCCCATTTCTAATTCTCCACCTGGCTCTAGCTGCCTTACTTCGAATTACAACTGACCGAGATTCAGGGTGTGATTTTCCAGACAGTGTTTAGTTGTGAAAAGATACTGATCTAGAACATATATTGATATTTAGGCTTTTAAAACTTTCTACAGTTGTCTTTTTCCCCCTGAAAAACGAGGGTTTCTTTTTCAAGATGCTCTTTCCGATGCTAAGTGCGTAACCAGGCTTTGGGGTGTGGTGGCAGCTGCTCTGGAGCAGTGGGGGACAGCAGGGGACCCGGACTCATTCAGAGCAGAAGGAAAAACCCACCCTGCAGCCAGAGGGTAGCAGCTCTTGTCCACACAAGAAACCAAATCTACATGCCGATGGCAGGGCCAGACCCCAAAAAGCTGCTCCCCACTGCTGCAAGCCATGCCCAGAGCTCAGCCCCCTTTGTACTTTCAAAGATGGAGCTGTACAATAGCACCTCATAAAATAATGTTCTGGAAGTGCTTCCAGGCTCTCATCTCTGTTGAAATAAATTATGGCCTCTAGTATTTCAATACATGTGTGACTAACACGGCGTTTCACGCCCCGGTGGTCAGTGGTTTAAATGGCATTGCACCGGCATTCGATACCGTAAAGTTTTACACCCTAAGGAATACCGAGATATGTTAAAAACATCACTGGTGATTTCATTTCAGCCTCGCCTGCCAGAGCAAGAGAAAGTTCACAGTTACATTTTGCTATCTGTCAAAATACAATAAAAATAATTAAAAATACAAAACATGTATTATACACACACACAAAAAATAAGATACCTTTCTAAAGCATCTATTCTAAGTGCTCAAAGGCTTGTGGAAAGGAGAACTGTCTCACAAATAGTCCAAAAATAGAAAACTTTCAACAGTGTTTACCAAAACAACTAACTTCAAGTGACGTTTTCTATTTTTATTTTCTTCTATATAGATCTTCTGTAGAACCTTTTTACCTCTTTGACAGAAAAGCTGCTTTAAAAGAAAAAAACACAAGTGCAGCAACAGAAATCAGTAATGGGTAATGCTTCCATCAAGAGTGAAATAAACATTTAAGGGGCTAGGCATTGTAAGTTTTTTCACTCTTTCCCTTACATATCACAGAATGTTGGGGACTGGAAGGAACCCCGAAAGCTCATCCAGTCCAATCCCCCTGCCAGAGCAGGAACACCCAGATGAGGTTACACAGGAAGGTGTCCAGCTGGGTTTTGAATGTCTGCAGAGTAGGAGACTCCACAACCCCCCTGGGCAGCCTGGTCCAGTGTCTGTCACCCTCACTGAGAAGAAGTTTCTTCTCAGATTTAAGTGGCACCTTTTGTGTTCCAGTTTGTACCCACTACCCCTTGTCCTATCATTGGTTGTCACCAAGAAGAGCCTGGCTCCATCCTCCTGACACTCACCCTTTATGTATCTGTATACATTAATAAGGTCACCCCTCAGTCTCCTCTCCTCCAAGCTAAAGAGCCCCAGCTCCCTCAGCCTTTCCTCTCTTGTTGTCCTCTATTAAAACCAGAATATGAAAGGAAGTATCCAACACCATGACACGAAAGGAGACACCAGATAATTTTGTGAGGAAATTCATCAGCCAACAGTTATCGTGAACTGCATTACTCATCCATCAAGCATCTAAATTTTATATTGCAACCATATAACTGCTCTTAGAATGATCTACTTTTTCCAAAACGTATTGGCAATGTATGCCTTTAAAAGAATTTCTTTCATATTCTCAAACCATCATGCAGAAAATAGCAGCTATACAAATTTATAAGGACTTCAGTCTTTCCAATGACTGGAACTAACCAAATGTATGGCATACTAAATGAAATGGTTTTGCTTGACAAAGGCTGCAAGTTCTTTGAACAGTGAAACCAACTGGGATTGAATATTATAATTCTCAATCATATAAAACACCATGATGGACAGCTCTGTCAAGCTCATTAATACTGAAGTGACTGCTGATAACTGCTCCAGGTTTCAACCTCTAATTAAAGCTAAGTGGCTAGATTTGCATATAGTAAACAATAGACTTTTCTTGCAACCGCACTCCCAGAGGCCTTATCAGCGTCACAAATACAATATCATTAAAACTTGAATGCTAATTATGGTTAATTTCTCAATGCAAATAGGAGTAATTCACTGGATATTTAGGTCTTTCTTGCTCAGGCTTAGCACTGTACTTTATCTAAATGCACCCTAGACACTTACCAAAAATAACACACCAGGAAGAACAAAACATTCCACCACTCTCCCTTCTCCCTCCTGTTTAATAAAATGATGTCAAATGTTATCAAAAGCATTCTGATAAAATGAGCAAGGCAAGTCAATCAGCCTTTCTCCATTTGTTCTGTCTATCTGGTTAACAATGTGGAAAAAACCCTGATCCCTAATTAAAAATACTTCAAGCTGAGCTACTGTTCTCATGTTGCACACACTGGCAATATAATAAAAACTTTTCAAAACTATCCTTATTTTAAACATTGTCTATTTAATGACAAAAGTAACATTTTGGAAATCCACATCTGTTGGGGAAAAGACTAAGATGCATTAAAGTGTCTTAAAATAACACACTTGTATTTCTAATATTTTCTGTGTAACTGCAAGAAAAGAAAAAGCAGGGGAACAAAGAATTTGAAAACATTTTTCCCCCAAAAATCATAGAATCACAAAATAGTTTGGGTTGGAAGGACCTTCAAAGCTCATCCAGTGCCACCCCTGCCATGAGCAGGGACATCTTCACCAGATCAGGTTGCTCAGAGCCCCGTCCAGCCTGGCCTGGGATGTCTCCAGGGATGGGGCATCCACCACCTCTCTGGGCAACCTGGGACAGCTTCTCAGCACCCTCATTGTAAACAATTTCTTCCTCGTCTGTAGCATGAATCTCCCCTCCTTTAGTTTAAAACCATCATCCCTTGTCCTATCATAATACCATGTATTTTAATACCCTTCTCTGCTTCAGTGACAAAGTCAGTGCCAGTCGAGGCCCCTCCTCAGAGCAGGGTCAGCGAGAGCGGGTGTCCCACACACACGTGTCCAGATGGGCCCGGGGGTGGCCGGTCGGTGACACAACAGCGCGGTGCCACAGCAACGTGCTGATGCAACAATGCACGTGGCTCCATAAACCACTGCTGGGGGAGCTGCCTCTGGAGCCAGAGGAGCCAGCGCAGCGCCGCAGCTCAGGCGAGTCTCGGCAACTAGAAACAAGGTTTATGGAATCATAGAACGGTTTGGGTTGGAAGGACCTTCAAAGCTCATCCAGTGCCACCCCTGCCATGAGCAGGGACATCTTCACCAGATCGGGTTGCTCAGAGCCCCATCCAGCCTGGCCCGGGATGTCTCCAGGGATGGGGCATCCACCACCTCTCTGGGCAACCTGGGACAGTTTCTCACCACCCTCATTGTAAACAATTCCTTCCTCATGTCTGGCCTGAATCTCCCCTCCTTTAATTTAAAACCATCACCTCTTTTGTGTTGTAACAGGCCCCACTAAAAAGTTTGTCCCCATCTTTCTTAAACGCCAAGTATAATGGAGTAACAAGTCACCCAAGAACAGCTCATCTGTAGGTGCTATAAAAATACTAGTGCAACACTGACAATGTCACTGGCTAATTACTGGCTCCAAATGTACCAGGGAAAAGTTACAGTCTTCTTCTTGCTGCTACGAAAGCTGCATTAATGAGTCAGGTTATGATTTCCATTGACAGTCCCTACTATTTTTACATGCATCCCACACGTAAAAGGTTGTCCACCCAACTCAAGCCCACACCAGTTAAGTTACAGGTGGAAAGTAATTAATTAGGATTCAGAGGTAGCTGTTTCATGATAGCTGTGTTATGTAGAGAGTAGCTAACTTCACTCTCCTTGCCAATAAATATTTATGTGTGTGTGGCCTCTACAGGGTCACCAAGGCACTCCTGCCACTGCTTTGCATGGAAACATCTCTGTTGTCCAGCCTGCCTATTGTCCTGCCTGTTGTCCATACATGCCTATCTGCTTTTCCAAGGAAAAAATAAATGCCCAGGTTTGTTTACCTGGTAAAGCCTTATTGTCTTTTCCCCATTTCCCTTTCAGGGAGCCTCCACTTTTCTTCTTTCTTCACCAGCCTTTCATCTTGGCCTTTTTCAGAGAGGCAGCAACCTTGAGGGCAGCTCCCAAGGCTTCTCCCCAAACACCCAAACTTTTGTTCTACTGTGACCTAGAACTCACTTTAAAAATAAAAATATCCAACACTTCCTATCTATTCTGCCTCCTTCTAGTTCCAAGGTACCATGACTCAAACTACGTTCTGCAACCACATCATCTATCTAATCTGACAACCGAATTTTATTCTATTTTTTTAAATTACATTATCCTTCACTCTTTCTATCTCTGTCAGTGATCCCGTAATCAGAGCCCCTCTAGATTAAATTTCCTACCCCCTTAAGCGTGCCTTTTTCCATGCTGGCCATTACTACAGGAATGCCTCCAAGTTCACAGTGTGCCAAGGTTTTCACCTCTCCCTCAGTCAATCAGAACAGGACACAAACCTCTCTCCTTAAAACCAAGGCAAGGAAAATAAAGCAAACCTACCATCAGCCTTGGTTCTCTGCGCACGGCGTAGGAATCTGAAACCTGCCCATGTCAAACATTTCCCCGCAGACAGAGCATCACACTGAACCAGACAGGCTGAACTCTCCCATTAGTAAATGTCCAATTATTTGCAACTCTTCCACTGCCGGGGCTTTGTCCTCTTTATGACAAACGTTGCCTATTAGCTTTCAAAGTATACCAGCATTTTTGTCTCTTCAATTATTACTTTCCATGAGCCGTTAATCATTTTTGTTATGTTGAACTGATTGGAAGCCAAGGACCACAAGCTGCACTAAGCAGACTCGAACCGCTTGCAGCAACAGCTGAGCACTCGTGCAGTGAAACTCCAAGTATACTGTGAAATCAAAATTTATACAAAACCACGTAAATCTTTTTGCAGGAACTTCAGTTTTTTGACACTTTGCTGCTGCAGAATATTGCCCCGCTTCGATCGCTTCCACTGATGCTGTTTTCTGACATCAATGTGGTGATGTGCGATGTACCAGAACATTTTCAGAGCCTTCCCTTCTCAAGTCTGAATATTGATTATTACTTATTGATCATAGTCTTTACGCCAGCTGAAATCGTTTTGGGCACTAAGACTTTACCTACTCACTCAGAGATTTGCCTAGATACAAAACATGGGATCTTAACACCAATAGCTTCAGCTGAGTCCAAATTTTTCATCCACAACAGCTGGGGAAAAACACACTTACGATCAGTCTATTTGAAAGTCAAACCATTTCGTATTTTTGTGTTGTTTTGGGTTTTTTTTGTAAAACAAACATTTCCTAATGTGCACCCAGCAAGTGCTCCATGCCATTGTTTTCAAGAGCCCTTGTAAAGCTTTATTTCTCATGATAATGCCTCAGAAGAGGATAGCAGTATATGCTGCAAACCTGCTCTTCACCATTAAGAGAGCCTGCTGCATTAAAGGGATTTGATTTATTTATTCTTCAGCACAGAACATCTGAACAATGTATTCTGGAAGAGATTAATAAACATGCTAGAAACAATCTAGAAAAACCTTGGGGAAAAATAGGCTATGGTCCCTTGGACACACACCCTTTACCTACAGATTTCAGGTTTTCTGATATTTTAGCATAAGAACGTACTTTCATTTGCAAGTGAGCTATCACTTGATGTGAACTTAGCTCATTGACTCTAAGTCTAAATATTTCAGGACGGTGCTTTCCTTGATGGCCACAGAACCCAAAGAATTTACAAGATCTCCTGAGTCACTCAAATGAAGAAGAAACAAACAAACAAACAAAACCAACCCCCAAAAATAATGAAAAACAGTCTAGGGGCACAAAAGGTTTCCAGAGACCTTTTTATGACAAAGGTCTGGACAGGCATTCATAACCGCTAGTGGTTTTTGGCAATACAAACCAGTTCCTCCTACTGATGGAGGGACCTTAGGATTATTAATAGTACCACTATAGCTCGTTAATTTTTGGAGGAGCACTTAGTCTTGATCAGCTATTCTTTCTCTGTAGTGAAATTCCACATCTTTTGCAGACCAGAAGACACCAAGATGAGACACACAAACATCTCAGTGAAAACTTCCCTGCTGCCCTTGGCGTTCTGCCATGAGTCACCCTCTCAGAACACACCAAAGGGAACAAAACACATTGAAAAAGCCCCCAACAACTCTTTTTAGGAGCAGCTCAATTAAACATCACCACCTGTGTGCTCACAACAATACATGGTTATATGGCTGATGTATTTCACATACACTTTTAGGAACTCTTTGCCTTCATCCTTCCCAAGACCTGCCCCCAAGTCCTACCAGAACTCCAAAGAACTCAGCATTTGCTTTTAATTATCCCCCTCCATGAGCATTCATACAATTTGCAAGTCTGCCTTGAGTAGGATTTTACTAGCTCTTGCATTTGCATTTGAGCATCCCTTCCTATTTGCTATTCTTTTAGATTTAACCACTGAAATGGGTACTATTCACAAGCCAGAATTACAAGGGTGTCTTTATCTAAAAATCTTTCACGATTTAGCCCAAACCATCTGATGTTTTACACTGCTAGAAACGGTTTTATACAGTCCAGGATATTATTAAGGTTCTAGTGAGAATTTACCTTGGTATTTTATACTCCAAAGCATTTTCTTGAGCCTCTCATATAACCAAAATCTCCCTGACACTTGTGTAGCATTCCATTATTCTCCCCAAACCACCTCATCAACACTTGCAAGGTGCACACATTTGTTTCATAAACCATCTCAGCTCTCCCACCTCTGGCAGCACTGAGTACAAAGGGACTTGGTAGAATGGCATTTTGTGAAACAATACTTTGCATATTTATTCAGAGAAACCCTACACTTGGGGAAAACGCAAGGGCTGTTTGTTTTTAACAAGGAGATAATAAAGAAAAATGGTTTCATTTACTTAAAATACCTCCACACTGCAAAGGAAAGGGATGATGATAAATCGGACTAACACATCCAGGCTACCCAGTTCAGGGACTACACATGGTGCAGCTATGACAGAGCTATTTTTGGTCGAGATTCGCGAGTATTTAGCCAGAATGGGATAAGTTATTTCGATTGTCTCTGGTACCTGCAGAAATCCTGCAGCTCGTGTTGATGATGCTGGACTAGACCTTTTAGAAATGAATCCAGTTTAAGCCCAAAACATGAGAAAACAGCAAAGTGTTCCCCCCCCCGAGCTACAAATGAAGGAAACAGACATAACACTGAAATGATGCACAATAAATGGTGATGAAGAACACCAGCAGTTCTTCCTTTTAAAACCATCGATCACTAGCAATTTTAATTAAAGCCAACAGTGTGGTAGGTGACTTGGCTCAGCATCTTTGAATTTATCAAGTGGGTTGTTCCTAATGCCCAATTACAAGCTGTAGTCACCACCATCATCAGGCTTAAGTAGAATTAGCTGTCATTAACGTCATTAGCCTCTGAAATATGATAGATATACGTCCTCTCTCAGACAGAAGCTTATTTGAATGAACCAATGTCAGACAGTGTCACTGCCCTGCAGTTTTTTAGCAATATGCTGCTTTGACCACCAAATGACCGGTGGTCTAATGAAACTATTTTTTATGACTCTCATATTGTAGCAAAACTTTTATACCTAACTTTGTCTATACCTGCACATGGTCCTATAGGTTTGCTTCCCTAAGAAAACTGGGAGCTGCGTTTTCTGAACTGGTGTTTTACAAAATTTCAGATATTAACATGGCATCAAAAATTCAGCTTATATACCACACTCCTCATCTCTGTGCCAGGGCCATAAAGACGTGTTTATGAGAATATTTCTGTATCTGCCATCACTGGTCTGGAGACAACTTTTCTTCTATAGAATGCAACTCAGCAGCTCTGAGAGTCAAAGACCCTTCATAATTTTGCAGCTGATTTAAAAGGGGTGAAATAATGAAGACATATGAGAATATAGAACAAAAAGGAGATGGGGAGAGATTAGGGAAATGGATAAATAAATGTCCTATGGAATTTAAAATTATGAAACACACTTTGGAGGATCAAAGGAGGGAAGTATGTAAACGCTTAAAAGGGAAAAAATCTACAGACAATGACAAAAACAACTCAAGATTGCAGTAATTAATAACACTATGTTGGGAACACAGCATTTGTATGTTGAAGAAAGCAAATATGGCACCACAGTACATAAACAGGGGATCTGGAATGCAAGGAAACATTAATTCAGCAGAAAGAAAATAGATGACAGTTTGATGACTTAAATTTGTCTTGAGCTTGCCCTGGTCACTTAACTTAGCCTTGGTGTATTTGAGAATGCAAGCATAGATACAAAAAGGTCAAACAGGAATGTCTGAATGTAACAGGTGTATGAAGAAATGCTTTGCACCATCATGTAGTTTGCTTTGAAGATCACAATTCTGATCTGCAATGATCCAGTTAGAAAAGATGCTCACACAAGGACTTAGAAAAGAACATAAATAAGAACTGAATAGGAGATAAGGATTTAAGATCAATATCAAAAATATTTTGGTGATCCAAAATCATCAATGGCAACGTTTTCTCCTTCTGCAGGAGGCAGGTAGGAACAAAACTTTCTCTATCATGCGAACACTAAGAGATTCAGCTCCACGGGTAGGGGAAGGTTGGGGGGCACATTTCAGTTCCAGCACTCCAAAACCCAAAGAAATATATTTTCAAAGGTGGCCATGCAAAAAATCAAGAGCACAGAGAGGTCCCATTGAAACAGCATCATCTACTTACAAATCAAGAGGATTAATCCCATCATCACTATGCCAGCAAAATTTCTTGTCATGTGCTTGACTCAGGGAAGGATGCATTCCACAGCAAGGAATACCAACAGGTAATAAACGTAAGAATATGTTTGGCTTATGGTGCTCTCACACCTTCCATATGGGCTCTGACACACTTGCAGTTTTCCTCCTTTTCTCACAAATGGAGGAAGGAGCTGCGCTGTGTTTATGGTGCTGCAGTCAGGATTGCATGATCAGGGAGGACATGGTAACGGATAATTCCACCCCAACACCGCCTAAGTTTTCTCAATTGAGGTCATAATCCAAGGTGTCTGTCTAAACTGCGTCATTTGGCATGAAAAATAACCCCATTGTGTCATGTCTGCTCCTCTTCTGGAAGCGCACGGTTGTGTGGAATAGACACAGGTTGAGATTCAAGATTTAACCCAGCCAGTTTATGTCAGAGAAAGTTCAGAAGGGTATGGCAACTCAAAAACTAGCAATATAGTCATTTCTTCGAAAAATGTTTTCAATATTATTTTTTCTATATACCAATATGAAAAGAACACAAATACTAGTTTTTAATAAGACCACTCGTAAAGTAAATGCTCAAGCAAACCGCAGTCTACAGAAATGTGTGTTACTGGCTTATAGCTTTGCTTGAGGAGTCATCTTTTAGGAAGGAAAGGCATAACAAGGTAAAATTAAAGAATTAATCTACTGGTAATTAACCCAGTTTAAAATATTCTCTCCGCCTTGCAGCGATGTCTTTCTGTGGCAAATTACGGGAAGTCATGTTACAATACCCATCTTTTCTCAAATAGTTATCCTTACCAAAACAACTAACGCTACATGCTATATTTGCTTTCATCTGTGCTATGAACCTATTTCTAAATCCTAATTGGCAGCATCACTAGGAGTTGATAAGCAAGTCAGCTTTGAAAAAATAAGGCTGTAAACTGTTTACTTCAATACGGGCTGCATGTAGTTGATATTTGGTGAGAACAGTTTTTCAGATTAAAGAAATTAATATTTCATCAGAATAAAATACTGAAGTACCTGTCATATTACTTTAATTAGACCATTCAGGTTATACTGGTTTTACTCTGTACAGGCCTTAAAAGATAATGTGACATAATCATACTCAAACAATATTAAAAACCTCTCAGGTCAGGGTATAAATTTTGCAGCTAATCACTGATCATTGCTATTTCTTTATAGGTAGCTATGACATACTATATCAATTCTGTGTGATGTATGTGGCTCCAAGTGACTAGCAGCAATTCAGGGAAAACACATTTAATGACCTGCAAACAAGGCTCATGAAAACATGCCCCTTCTGTTGATTTTTCAGAACTGCTTTCCAATATATTGGCTCTTCTCCTAAACAGATATTATGCTGTAATGAATGTTATTTTTAACCTAGTTAAGTATTGTGGTACCCATCTGATACACAGAATAATTGATGCTCTTAGTTTTATTTCCTGTATATTAGCTGTATAAATATATATTAAAACATTCAAAACAATCTTCTTTTTAAATTTGATATTTGAAAAATGGACCAATTTCACGTAAAAAAAAGCAGATACGAATTTCACATGATAGCTCATTCTTTGTACAGGTAAATTAAGGCAATGTTTAAACAAACAGGAGGTACAGAAGTCTCTCAAAATTATTAGATGAAAAATGCCAACTGACAGGACCTCATGAGCACCATGAAGTGTTAAATTCAGCATCACGTGTTCTTTGCTTCACCATTAAATTACAAGGAAAATAGCCTGGTAGTGGCAAGTAAGCGTCTGCCAGACAAAGTCCCTGTTGCAACTATTATTTTCTGTTACTGCTATTACTGGTGAATCCTGTGAGTCTTAACAGGGGTTGCACCTTTGCAGCACATACAGACTGTCCTTATAGAGCAAATACAAGCCCTCCCAAAGCGCCTACAAACTGCAAAGAAGGTGACAGGGAATAGGTCAGCAGAAGACAATAAAGTAGAAGGGCAACGCTGACTTTGGACGGAGCCTGATGGCCTCAGCCCACCAGCTTCATGGGCTTTGTTAGGAACTTGTACATGCCATCAACTTGCGCTCTGAATTTCCACTACAAACAAGTATTCCTCTAGTCTACTTTAACATTTTCTTTCCTTTTTCAATCAAAATGAAGAGGGTTTTTTTTGCAGTACAATTTCCTCTGCACTGGAACATAAATCATTTTCTTCCCCTGCACTTCACAGTGTAGACTTTCCAGCAATCCCTAGATTTTATGAGCTGTCTCATATAAGTAGCATCTTGGTCCACTGTCTGACAGGTTCGTACTTTGTCCTTCCCTAATGAGACAGTTCCCCAATTATCCAGCCAACAGGCAGTGTTTTCTAGAAAGTTTCATCCTTTCAAGCACAGGATTCCCACAGGGTGATGGGCAAATTATCACACGTTAAACCCACCATATACACAAACTTGCAGAATTTATTCTTCAATAAGCGATTTACTTTTTATTCCACCAGTTCATTTTTAAGTGTAGATTCTGCATTTCATTAAACCTAACAAAAATAACTAACCTTTCTCCCTCTTCACATCACAAAATCACCATGGTGCAGAACGACTACAAGACTAATATCACAGAACAACAGAATGGATAGCTGAGACTCCTCCCTAGCAATGCAATGTTTATTAAAGCACTGCTATTGTTTCTTTATACTATCTAGACAGTTATTTGTTGTCAGGCAGAAGATGAACCAGGCAGGTCAAAGGACCACAGTGCCTTCCATCCTCTGATAACAACACTTGGTGCAGCATCTAAGCCCCAGCACCCTGAGATGAGTCAATACAAGTTCAAGCACTTGCTCCAGTCTGTACTCAAATCACTTCTAAACACCTGGGACAGCTGAGAGGGGAGGAAAAATAAAAGGGATATCCTTATTCAGAAGTCATCATGTCATATTTAAAAAGAGGAAGAATCAGCATCAGGTCACACCACCATTACCATGAATAATTTCCATGTGGTACCTGGCTATGAAACATCTGTGACTGACCCGTGTGTCCCTCTCAGCTGCTCCTGGCCATAGAAAAAAAATACCACAATATGCCTCAGGCATCAAATAAAACAAATCCACTTCCTCCTAGAAAATACATACTGAATAGGTAAATTTACAAAATTTAAACCGATAATTAAGAAAAGCAAACAAGTGTACACAAGTGGTTAGAACATCATTGCATGAGTTGTATGGGCGCCCCAACCCGGGTATCTTCTCAGTGTCTGTACAAAACCCTCTGTGGTGAGATGGAAGGAAAGCCGGGTAGCAGGAGAAACAGAAATCAAAGGCATTTATCTCAATGGGAAAACCATTCCCAGTGGCACACTGGCAAGGCTGTAAAAACAAATTAACAAGAAGGAGGAAAAGATAAAAACGCAACCACACAACCAAAAAAAACACAAAAAACTCCCCACCAAAACCACAAACACACAACAAAAGAGAAAACCCCCCAGAATTGTGCAACTGTGTGACCAAAACAAACCAAGAAAACACAACCGCATTAAAAACATGTTGTTTTTAAAGGAACTCTGTTTGCAACATAAAACAATCTGTCGGCTCCTGCCGTGACCAATTTCCACAAGGCTGCAATGGACTTGCAGCTGGAGCCCAACCTTTGGGCTTTTGGAAGCACTTAGTGCGTTAAGAACCTGGGTTTCAATAAATATAAATATTATTTATATATATATATATATATATATATATATATATATGTTTTCTGTCACTCTGCTGTTGGTGCTGCTTCTAAGTCTCTAACCATCCCTGGCTAAAAAAAATCTGTCTCCAGTTCCCTATGCTGGACACAACAGTCAAGTCAACTTCATTGAAGTCGAGCAATAGATAAATTCACAGATTTAATTGTCACTCTACAGCTACTCCTTTCTCAGTTTTCCCCACAACAGGTTGTCAACTCACTCCCAGTGCATCATCCACTACAAACTCCGGCTTAATTCTCCAAGGAACCTCTGCCTAGGGCTACAATCATCCCTCAACCTTTCTCAGTTGAATGAGTATCTCTGTTTAGCTGTAACCATTTACACTTGATCTTGCTGGATACATCTTACTTAACAAAATCTTTACTGAAGAAACTGTCTCGTGATTCAATCTGCCAAGATCATTTTGAAAGAAATGGTTGGGAGCACAAGCAACACGCAGCAGCAGGTTCACCTTGGGTTAACAAAAGCATGGCCGGCTATGACAATTTCTGTAGCCAAAAAGAAAGATCATAACCTCCTCATCTGATGTAGATGTAAAAAGCCAAGCTAGATAGAAAACTCACTTTGAAAATGGAAAAAAAATCAGTCATATCATAGCTATAGTTAAACAAGTGCTTCAAAGAAACAAATTAAGTGGATTTATGATGCTGCGGAAATTTCCTTCCAAGGTAACTCTTCTGATTGATGGATATGAATCTATATCAGAAAACCAGATGATAAAATAAAGTCAAGCCTTAAGAATTTCAGACTTATAACTCATTGCTATGGCAACATTCTCAGCAGGAAATAAGTTTCCTTAAAATATTAGAAAAAAATTGCCTTACTTTTCCTTAAAACTACTCCACATCATGAGAGAACAAGACAGGTAAAGGCAAGACTGTAAAACAATCTGTTAGACCAATACCTTACAGTACACCATTCCAAGTGTCTTTCTACAATCCAAGTAAAATTCCTCTGATTAATTTTATAATTTAGCACAGGACTTGCTGAGAACACTCTGGGTTTGAAATCGGTATTAATAATTTAGGTCCATGAGGAAAATGTGAAGATTCGGGCATGGCCGTGGCTAAATACATCTTCACTCAAACAAATCTCAAAGAAACAGGGCAGCCTATCACAAGTACACCTTCCTTTTAAAGGTAGATACAAATACCAAGGATAACACTGCACAGCTGCAAAGTCTACTTTAAAAATCCATAATTACAGGTGAGAACAAATATTTAAATCAATTAAAACCACAATTAGGTTATTTCTTAAGTGCTATGAACAGATACGTAAGAGGTACCTTTCTTGATGTATTTTTTACATGAATAATAGGTTTTATTTCTGTACAAATTAGATATGTTAGTATTGTTATTTATTTGAGCAACACCAGGACAACAAATAAAATTAAATGACCCTTGTTTGTGAAAAACACTTGTGAAAATATGAGTTTGAACTCCCTGTATATTAACTTAATGTGAAAGGAATAGTTATCTCACAAAGCCTCAAATAATACTTTAATATAAAAGGACTGCATACGCAGAACTAGTTATATGTCTTGTGTACACTGATGTAAATATAGATGAACAATGTGGATTTCAAAAAGCATTTCCCAACCTTATTTAGCATATTTTTGTAATAGCCCTAACCAAAGTGCAACATAACCTGCATGCACCAGAGGGACCCGTTTTATCCAGGGTCAAAAGAGACAACTTACCCTTCCAGAAATATCCCATCATTACAGGCCACCAGCTGTTTCACTGGAAAAGCCAAACGGTGGCTTTTCCACTCGACCTGAACATGAGCAAGTCAGCCCCTGAATGGGTTCTCTCAGTTCTGAAGGATTTCTATATGGCCTTTTGCCTTTCTACACTATAGAAAGAAAGAACAGGGTGGTTGTGCTGAGCAGCACAGTCCAGTGAAGAGGCTTTCCCTGGAGCAGGACTAATCTTGGGCATCTATAACAAACATCCATGGCTGAGAGAGCTGGGGTTGTTCAGCCTGGAGAAGAGAAGCTCGGGGGAGACCTTATTGCAGCCTTTTCGTACTGAAAAGGGGCCTGTAAGAAAGATGGGGACAGCTTTTTTTAGCATGGCCTGTTACAACAGGACAAGGGTTGATGGTTTTGAACCAAAGGAGGAGAGATTCAGGCCAGACATGAGAAAGAAATGTCTCACAATGAGGGTGGTGAAACCCTGTCCCAGGTTGCCCAGAGAGGTGGTGGATGCCCCATCCCTGGAGACATCCCAGGCCAGGCTGGACGGGGCTCTGAGCAACCTGATCTGGTGAAGATGTCCCTGCTCATGGCAGGGGTGGCACTGGATGGGCTTTGAAGGTCCCTTCCAATCCAAACTATTCTGTGATCCAGGCAGAAAGATGGACTGTTAGACATTTATTTATTTATTTATTTATTTATAATGCAACAGCAAACCTAGGAAGTCTCTAGAATAGCGTGAGCTCTTCCCTACCTGACTCTAGGGATCTGATAGGAAAAATGTCTGTATTTTGTATTTAAGCCTGTTAATATATTTGGTGGCAGTAAGCAGGTCTCCTTCAGCAACTCACAAAGCCACCTTCTGTGAGGATTTCCTCCAACCCCCACACACCAGCCACAATCCTCCCAGGAGGTGGAGGTCACAGAGCGCCATCTAAAGAAATGCTTCTTATAAAGCTTCACAGTTCACCCCCTGCCAACAAGAAGTGATCCTGAAGACAGCAATGCCAAACACGGTCCTGAACAACAGCAGAGCTGCTGTCCCCAACAGAACTTCTCCATTTCTGCCCCCGTGGCAGAGGAACCCGGCCTTGCCGTATGGGTGAGGGATCAGCACCAACCTCCCTTCCCTGCAAACACACTTTGGACTCGGACCCAGCCACAAAAATGTACAACTTTTTAAAAAACTTTCTGTTTAATTCAGAAAGTGTCTGATTAACTGCAATCTCAGCTCTGACTGACCTCAATTGATTACGATTTTTTTTCAACCACAAGCAAAGTGTGAATGAAGTATGTGGCAGGGAAATGCTTGATGTTCAGAAAAGTTTAAGATATCAGGCGGCTTCAAAGCAGCGTATGCAAAGAGAAGCAGGACAGGAGGTCCTCTGAGAAAGTCAGAACACACAGAGTAAATAATTTCAAGCAATGCATGAAGAGGGGACCAACTTAATCCCCGAATACAATGAGTACAACTCTCCAAGCTTGATAATCTAACAATTATTTAGCCTTATAAGACTCTTATTTAAAAAAGCAACACAGGAAACAGAAGACTAATCTAGCAGAATATTTTTAGCATTTCTTCTTCAGGAAAGATTTGGTGCCTATAATGTATTCCCAGTGTTTCAGGCAGCAGAGATTTAATTGATGCAAGACAGCAACTGCCACTGATGTGTTTAAGAGACCAACATCAAAATACAATTTTTTACACTACGAGGAAACTATTCTGAACATTTAATAAACTTAATTTGCTTAAATTCCAACTATTTACTCCTAAAATAAATTCCTTGGATTACCAAATCTTCTCTCTCATTGATCTGTACTGACTTAGGTGGAGATAAACAGAAACAACGTCTCAAGTATCCTCTTAACTGTATAAATAACAGGCCCATCCAACACAAAAGGTGCACCCAGCGCCGATGAGCACACAAAGAGTAACTCAAGTGTCTGACAGTGGGCACAGCTACATAAACAAGTGCGAAGGAAAAAGCGATGCATGTTTTCAGGAATGCCAGATAACAGGAGCAAATACAAACATACACTTTACTTCTAGTAAGCGAAAAGATGGAGTAAGTGACCTGAGAGAGACGAACTCCAGTATGAAAAGAGCCAATGTGGCATTCGAAACCTTACATTGAACATAAAAGGTCTGAGAAAGCAGGAGTGGGAGACAAACGTCAGGGGATGTTTGATTTCTCTCTCAAGAATCCTGTGGGTGATCAAATTTGTTCCTGAGGCTCTTCTTTCTGCCTTAATGGCTATGGAAATCCTCACCCATAGCTGGGCTGCTGGTGAATTACGAACCTTGGCAATGACACTGACTGGTGTTTTATTATATTCCCTCATCTCGTTTCACTTTTTTTTTTAAATGCTGAGATTATAACACTTTCCAATGAGATTTGAGTGCTCCCCCAAGAGTTAGCACAGAGTTGCTCTCATCCGTGTCTGGTTACCTCACCTTGGACACAAACACAACCCAAATTAATATCAGCTACACCATTTATTTCTCATTTTGTCATATACACAATGACATTCTTCTCTTCCCCCCTCCACAAAGCTGCATCTCACAATTTACACAGTGTTTCAAGACCACTGCTTTCCTTCCTCAGTACGTAAAACATCTACATACACATATAAGTGAGTTTTGATCTATTTTAAATCTTATTCCTGTTCTCCCCAGTCCATTTTGAACAGAAACTACAACCTCTACGGCATTCATCATTTATAGGCAGCTCAACAATACATATAATACTGAAACAAAACAAGTGACTGCAGTAAGTATATCTAATTTGAGGCTCATTATTCAAGACCATTTTCTCATTATGCTGGTTTCCAGCATGCTCATCCCTTTGACTGTTTGCGAACTGGGTTATTTTTCCCCACCAGATGCTATTTCATCTTTACCCGTGCTGAGTTACTCAGTAGCTGTGAGCTCTGGTTCTGATCTGCCCCCCACTGAAGTGGAGGCAAAAACTCCCCTCTGGTGCGGCGGCGGATGCTGGACGAGGTTATATTCGCCATCTCTGTAATCAATTGTCATCATACATCTCTGTCCCTTTCTGGCGTTTGCAACACTGCCTAATGTAGCATCATTTGTAAATGTAATTAATGAGCTGTTTATGTACGCTTCAAAAATCATTAATAAAGATGTTAAATTAAACTGTGTTTAGTGGTGCACCCTGAGTCACCCTGCACACTTCTGCCCAACTCAATACGGGGCCATTCATCACTACTCTCCATTCATAATGCCTCCAGCAATTCTAATTCCTATGACACAATTCATGGTCTAAACTGAATTGTGGTGGGTTCCCCCCCCCACACCTCTTTTTGCATCATTTCCTAAACTTGCTGTCCTTTCTGTTTGGAGGGTAACACCTTCACCTTGTTACAATAATTTCATGCTTCCTTGTTTCCTTCTCACTTGGTACAACTACTAGTACCCCATGCTTTCTAGTTTAGTTAATTCTTTTCGTATTCTACAACTTATTATCATCATTACCTATTTAATTATAAGTAGGTTGCTTTTCCTGCATTTACTCAGTACCTATTTAAAAACTCTTCATTTCCCTCTTTCCCATGCTCATTTCATCTTCTTGTCACAGAGGCCCGCACAATATACTGTCCATCAGCACCGATTATTTTCTCTTCCTTAATTTACACAGGTAACTTCCCTGCCCCTCCAGTTTTTATCTTCTCCCTATAGCAAATATATCTGCTGCCATAATCCAGTCCACACTCAGATGTTGCCTATTTGAATCAATATTCACTTATGTTCTCTCTACTTGGTCTCTACAAGCCTCAGAAGTCTGCAGGTATTTTTCTTTCCTTTCCCTTGATGTCTGCTACGCTAGATCTTGCAAAAGCCACTTGCACTTTGTATTCTTTTCTTCAGACTCACAGTAATCTACTGCTCCTTAACTGAATGAATTATACATTTCACTTTGCTCCGGGCCTGATTTGTTCATTAGGGCCAGTGCTCAAGTAGCCTTCACTTCCCAAAGCATCACTGAAATCACTGGACTTAGGGCTTTTCAGAACAGTCTGTGATCTGCCAATGTGGACTTTAAAATCCATATTGCTTGCTAAGCTTCTTAATGCCGGTACGAATGAATGGCTCTTGGCTCCTGTTCAGCTTGGGCAGCTGTGTTCTGCGAGTCCGGGTGTCGAGTATTTTTTATCTCAAACAGGTGCACAGTCAACAGCTCTTAACCAGAAAGGAAATAATCCATGGATGATTTCTCCTGTGGTCATCTTTTATTACTAAAATACCAGGCTAGTTTTCCTGCAACCCATGAGTATGACCATTCTTTATTATTCCGTGTTACGACCAAGCTACCACCTAGAATGTTCTAAAATTACAGGATCCCTACAGACGCAAGGACTACCAGCACTGACTGTCTACCGTCACCTTTTCCTTTATTATTTCAAGATGCTTTTTTACACATTTTCATTATTATTTCTTTCTTTTCTTCCCCCACACCGCTGCATGTTAGAAACATTATTCTCTCTAAGCTGAATACCCCAGAAGCAGCATGTAATTGCCCAGAGACTGAAGGCAGGAATGAGGATGAATGCAGGAGCAACAGCACTGAGATCTTACTGGCTCCAATGAGAATCACAGCAGGACAAAAACATCCTTGTGCGTTTAAACAATCCCACAGAGAAGTTCGAAACATGCCCCCCACCCCAAGGTTGCTTTCAGTTCTGACTTATGTGCCTAGCATTAAAAGAAAAAGAAAAATATCAAGTAATAACTCAATTGGGTACCACCTCTGTTTTGGGGCTGGGTAATGCCAAAGACGGGGACCACTGGACACCATGTTTGAGAAGTACAGAGACCACTTCATCAGCAGAAAAAGTGTGAAGAGAGCACAGGTTTCTCCAGAAAGAAAGACATAACTAATATCCATCAGTGTTGGCTCTGAAGAGTACATCTAACTCAGGCTCAAAGCCCTAGACCTGTCCTACCCCCTCCTCAAAAACCTTTTATCTTCCACTTCTGATTTTTCATGTTAATCACTTTTCCTTCCAGAGTGTTTCACCGCCATATAATACCATTGGTTCAATTAACATTTTTTTACATTAAACATATTTTCTAAGTTGCTGAACACGTGTTATCACATAACCAGCCAAACTGACCCATAAGGTGTGAAGTTCTTCCCAGGTGACGCCCTCCTTCTTGGTTCAACATTTAGGAAACTAACCAGGAGGACACCTCCCTCTCTTCCTTATTTATTCAGCTGTTTTTAAACCTACTACCAGGCCAGCTTTCCTTTTCTCCTAAAATAACCATATCCCTTTCTCTAACAACTATTTTTGTCAAATGATACTTAATTTCTTGCTTTTTCACATTACCTACAGCAAGAAATCCTTCTGGAAGCCTACCATTATATTTATTATTATTCTACAGCAAGAAAACAAAGATCCAAATTAGAAAAAACAACAATGTGTTCTCACAGAGTACTTACAATTGATCTGATGTTGTTTTCTTTTGCCAGTTTCAGAGAGGATTTATAGCAATTTGCCAAGTTTTCTTTATGAGTGTCGGTGAGATGGCCTCTTGCGATCGGCCCCACAGTATGGATCACATCTGCAAGAAATTAAAAATAAAATAAAAATTATACTCTAGCTGCCTTAATGTGGCCTATTTATTGATTTATTGCAAGTAAATTCATTCTGTATAATACCTAGAGACAGAGGTAGGAATTATATTGTAAGAAAATTATGATTGGAAACCATATAAAAAGATGCAACATTGATCATTAAATAAAAATTAAAAGCAGTAAAGTCTAAATTTTTAAGTATTTGGATTGAAGGACTAGATGAGGAAAATTGACTTAATGCTTGTTATACATGCCCTGCAATCTACATGCGGGATAGATTAAATGTTCTCATAAATACCCTAAATCTTCAGGGCTGTACAAGTGTAAATATTTCACAAGTGTTTGAAACCCCCAGTTGTTTTCAGCCCTTGAAGGTTCCCTCACTGGGAAAGTTCACTACACAAGACCTCAGAACTTTGATGGTGATACCCAGGTCACCATTTTTGTCTCATACTTTAAGTCGTGACCTATGGATGTGTTAGTTATTCAAAGAATGTGCTTTCCTCTCATATCAGGCCAGATGGAGACACCATGCAATAACTCAAAATATTCTGTTTGAAGGAACTTAATGAAGAAAAAGGGAAGGTATAGTCAGGAAATATCTCAGGTGTGATGTCTCTGGGCTCATCCAAATCAGATGCTGCAATCAAAGTCTCCAAAGTGCTATAAGAAAAATGACTAAAACCAAAACCAACCACCAACAACAAATCACTAACCACCACCCCCACAACACCCAGCTGAAACAACCTTGAAAATACATCTACAAACTAAAAGGTGTTAGGATTTTTCCACACCCCTCACTTAACTAGAAGGAAGCACATTTACTTTTCAAACATCATTTTCCCCAGCATGTGTGAATACACTAGAATGAGTTATAATGTCAGATACTTTTTTTCCCCCTTATCATCCCCATACAATATACAGCAGCAGCAATAAACAGAGGTACTATTTTTCACAACTTTACTACAGAAAAGGATTAGGCAAACGCTTTCAGTTCTGGTACTGCTGGTTCTATTGGCCAGGTTGTGTTTCTGTCCCATACGAGACAGGTTTCCAAGCAACATCTGCTGTTATTACAATCCAGAGTATTTTAATTTATTTGCAAATCCTACAGAACTCACACCATTATTCTCTTTCCAAGCTGTTTTTGATTATTTCCATCCAACCTACACCCAAGTGCAAGTGAAAATGGTCAAACATGAAAAAAATCTTGACATCATTTGTTGAATCTTGGTCTCTACTACTTAAAAGGTGACTTACATTCTAAGGCATGTTTTGAACATTTCCAAAGCTTTTCTTTACATCAGTCAGCAAGTATCGACATTCAGCAAAATAAATTCAGGTCAGAGAATATCAGTGCCCAGAAACACACCAGCTGTGATGGGAAACTCAAGCCCGCAAGAGCCAAACTTCCCAACCGCTCCAGAAAACCACCCGACTGAGGAGTAAATAAAAGGTTAACTACTCTCTATTTCCACTAACTACTCTACATTTACATTTTGATCCCAGTCATTTTCGGATAATTTCTGTTCAACCTCATAGCTGCCAGACGGCAACTCCAGCAAACCCTGAACCATCAAGTAGGTGAGTCTTTGTCCTTTATTTTTGGTTTGCCTTTTAAAATTTGTTTTTAAGATGCATTTTAGCTACTATAATAAACAGAGAACTATTAAGGCCTAGGAAAAAAGAAACACCACAGCTAGTTTAAAGTTTGCTTCTGCTTGCGGAAATAAGGTTGTGTGAGCATCACCATTAGGAAAGACCGTAATTTCAGCCCACAACCACAGCAGGTTCCTTCGGGTTGAAACTTTGCAAGGAAGGTTTCTGTTCAGAAATGTTGGCACTTGGCAACTTCAGACAAAGAAAAAGCTTCTCTTGGCTTTTTTTTCTTAATTCTTATTTGTTTTTGTTACTGAGCAAAGGGAAAGGACTATACCAGTGAATGGGACCTCAATCAAGGTCATTTTACATTTACACACGCTAATATCAAAGGCACTGTGACGCGTTTCAAATTCACAACACCCAGTAAATAAAATCCAAATAAAGCTATGGCCATAAAATCAACTTTATTTTAAAGTGTAAATGGTGAATAAAAGAAAGAATCATAAAAGATTTCCCTCTTTCTGCTAAGGCTGAGTTAACTTGCATTTCAAGGTGCAGCTGTTTAAAATTGAAGCCTAATAGCTTAAAATATTAATTACTTACTTAGCAAGAAGGAGATTTGGGGAACAGCCCAAGTACCAAATCCTTGCTTGAGTCTTTCTGTACAAAACTCCCCTTGGTATAATTTCTAGATGCATTTCACTCATTAAATGTTTCACTCCATTCCTTTAGTCTTCCATTATTAAACACTAATTTAAAACACTCTCAGCTCAATGAATGGGATATGTTATTCTTTTTTTTTCCAGAACTTCCTGATTTAGCACTTTCATGGTGCTTCATCACCAACCCTCTACCACTGCACCAGACACTTCACATAGATAGGTAACCTTCAATGCGATTATTAGCTTTTATGTTTTAACTTTTACAAACTCATCACAGCTGGATCTTTAGACAAGACACTTGAGATGGTTATGAATTGGTTTATAAATCATCAAAACTTTTGTAATTGTTTACAGAGTAGCGTTTGCAAAAATACTTAGGCACATTCTTATTGTGAAACACATGATAGAGTAAGATTTTACTAGTGGAGCAGCATTAATGAAGTGCCAGTTTCATGGTCAGCAGACAAACAGGGAAGTAATAATTTCATTGTAGTACATTGTCAGTAAAATCAGTGTATACATACATTGTCTAAACTATTCATTATTCTGCACAGGCTATTCCACAATATGTTAAGGTTTGTAAGCAGGTAAAAACCCTTTGAGATTAAACAGGCATAAAGCAAACAGACCAGAAAATAAAACAGCTTTTCCCCCTTCAGCCCATACAGTTAATGTACGAGGATGAGACTTCATAGGCTGAAGCAGAGCCATTTATTTTTAATATTATCTACAAAGACTGTGTCAATCTTGCAGCTTGTCTGTCACAATGAGGTTTCCTTTCTGCTCACACATTCTCCAGCTCTGTGTAGATGGGGCGGGGGGGGGGGAAATTTCTACGCTGTGGAGCTGGAGAACGAAGGAGGGTGGGTGTGCTGGAGCATGGAGGTCTACAGGCATTTGTCTGAGAACATAAAGGGGCCGAACTGCTACCCTGGCCACCCGCTACAGCTGCATCACCAAATGCAAACCTCCAGCACCGCCAGGTGAGGACAAACACAGACGTGCAAACCCCAGTTGACCACCTTCTATATGAGTATAGCCAGGGCCAGAACGAGCATCCACCCCAAAGAAGCCTTCCTGAAGCAAACATGACTTCCAAGTCGGGCTTCAGCGATGGCAAAGGACCATCGCAGGGCACGTGCAGGGATGAGTTTCACCGCAGAGGAAGGCAACCTGACTGCAGAGGGAAACCAAGATGGGAGCACCAGTCCCCAGCACCAAGGGGATGAACATGATGATGGGCTGAAGATGCACTGCACATATGCAGAAGCACAATGGCGTGAAACAGAAGTGATCTCATAACCTGAAGATTTTTAAACTGGGGAAAATGCAGAGAAACTCCAAAAAGATTTTGTTTGGCTGGAAAGGCCTGGTAGAGATCCCTGCTACCAAACAGCACCTGTTTCTTCTTGGACCTCCTGCACCGCTTTGCCATCGGAGCTCTTCTTAATGAGGTCAAACAGGAGAAAGGGATATGAACATTTCCCCAAAGTGTCCTCTCATGTGTTTTTTTGTTCTTGCAAACTACATAAACAGAGAAAAAGTTGGAACAGCCAGCTCTCAGAGAATACCACATTCACCGTTTGTAGTATTTTAATTTTCGTGTCAAATGAAGCTGCCAGCACTGCTTTGAAGCTTCTGATTTACTACGGCCAGTCTTCCAGCCAAGCACATTGATAAGAAACTTCATTAAACAGAAAGCTGCAATCCGTGTGTTCGTAAATCACTTTCCCTGTGTACCCAGCGCAGAGCTGTTTGCTCACAGCTCTAACAGCACAGTGAGGCCCAGAATAAGGGAGATCCTCAGTCAAGGCCACAGCAATGCATCAAACTGCTTTAATGCTAACCAAGCTGCTTAATTTTAAAGTGATATTTATAAGGAAAGGAGATACTTTTTCCTACAGAAATGCTTCCAAAGAGGAGGTAGAGGCGGTTGAATAAAAGCATCAGCACAGATCTACACTGTGCAACTGTGTTTTGGAGCTCTTTTGGGGCTGAAACGTGTTATTTTCACACTGGCTTTTCGAAGATTTGCGTTGCAACATATGCTTGTTCCACAGAGAGCTTACAGGATATAACCTTCTCTTTTTGGTCATTTGACGTTCAGGCATGTGCTTTGAAATTCTAGTGGCCAAAACAGGCCCAGGGCAATCACACACCGATTTGTGTGTGCACTCTCTACTTGATTCTGTTCAGCGTCATCTTCTTTCCCCCTGAAACACTATAATAGAAGCAGACCACTGAACCTTATGTAAGCCACAGACTAATCTGGAGATGTAACAGGCACTTAAGCATTTAAAAACATCCCTGTCACTACTCCACCACTAGTGTAAATAAATGTAATTCGCTCATTTAATCGACACTTCAAAAGCACAGCGACTCTCCCATCAAACTTCTGTATAGGCCAGCCAAAAATGCAAACACATCTGCTCTATATGTAAGAAGACCAATGAGGCTTCTTTTCTCCGGTTTTCTTCATTAAAGAAGTCAGTCACTACACCTTAACATGCTGTTTGTCACACCAGTTTTTACCCGCACTCATACACATAAAGGGCAGAGCAGCGCAGGCCAAGACAAAACAAGGATGAAGTGACTGTGCCTCAGAAACCAACCTGGAAGACCGATGCAATTTACTTTTGATGTAATTTACTCTTCCCTCATTCTTCGTTAAAGTGACACTAGATGGCAAAAGTATTAACACAATGAATTTTTCTGAAACAACCGAAAAGTACAAACCGGCTTCTCTCATTTCTTCCCTTACAGAAGCAAGCGCGGTGCGTTCACACTCCACTAATGAACCAGCTGACCACAGATAGAATCAATTACACTTTCCTCTCATTCATCCTGTTCACGCATTCACAGCCATAATCGGCCCATCTAGCAAACTGCATAATGAAGCTCTACCCTGTCAATCACAGCAGGGACTGAAGGCATTTTAAGAAGGAATCTACCACACTGCGTGAATTCAGTTAAAATTTTAAAAATCTGTCAAAAAGTCAGAGGATTTAGGGCTCAATTTGTAAATCTTATCAATTGATTTACACAATAAACACCCACCATGTTGGTGCTAAAAGGGGCAGCTGATGTTCAACTGATGGGAAATGGAATTACCTCCAGATATTCATACAAACTGAATATCCCTGTTCTTAAGGAACACACATAACCTAACGCTTTGGTATACGAATTTGCTCAGCTTGTTCATTTTCTATCTCTAGTTACATGCACTTGCACATAAAATGTGCATTTTCAGTGTGTAACAAACAACTGTTAATTTAAGTTCAGCTTAAATGAATCCCCCAGGACCGCAGCCTAATTGGAGTTATTTACTAACGTGTGTCTCCAAAACTAGATTAGCTCAGTTGAATATTTTAAGTGCAAGATGACATCTTTTATAGATCACACAATGCAAAACTTGACTACATATCACACAGCTCCTCAGTTTGGAAGTATTTTTTTGCTTTGTGTAGATATATATCGCATTTATCAGCAATTAAAGAGACAGTCTCAGTTTTTTAGGCTTGAAGCACTAAGCACTGCTCAATCTGAAGTTTGTATCTTTTATAGCTGCCTTCAGTGATTAAAGAGCTGATTTGGGTGAACCAAAAAAATGTTTCAGGAGCCACAAAACTACGATATCTAGAAGTCATTCATATAAAATATTTAAGCCACTTTTTACCTAAATAGCATTGTCTTCCCGAGAAAAGGTAAATAGTATGTTTATTGTAAATAATTAAGCAGCATCACTCTTTGTGGATTAAATGTGTATTTTAAGTAGGAGACAGCAGAGCCAGCCAGAAAACAATATTCCCAAAGGGAGAGAGGAAGTTCGCAATGGTTGCACCACTCGCCTCGACAGCCGGCCAGAGAATTAAGTCACACAGGTGAACCCCCCCAAAGCCTTTTTGACACTTGTGCCCGTCATAAAATACAAGGCCCGAGTCTACTCGTGCGATCCCAGAGCGGTTTCCCTCCCAGCATCCTTCTGCCACCAGGGCCTCGCCGACAATGTCTGGAACAAAAGTCGGCTCTGTTCAGGCAGGAGAAGCGAGTGGTGCAATTAAGAGACGCTACGCTATATCCCAAAGTAATAGGTTTTACAAAAGCAATTTAGTGCGACGATGACAGATGTCAAAGCAGTGACTAGACAGACGGCCCCACAACTTGGATGGAAATAATTGCCTATGTGTAAAACTAAAAGGCAACAGCTCCATTTGGGATATTCATAGTGTGATATGATATGGGTGAACATGAAATGAACACGGCATGACTTAATGTGAAATTCTGACATCCATGATTTGCTATTTATTTTCTTTTTCAATCAGGACTTGAAGCATTTGCAGCAGAAGTGCTCCAATGCCATCCTCGTTCCCCTCTACAAATCATCTACCCAAATCAAGACCTTAACTTACCTATGAAAACAGAACAAGAAATGAAAATACGCTCCCCCAAGCTGATTTTATCCTCATCATAAAACAACAAACCTCATTTTGCTGTAGCAGCGAAGGAGCTTGGCCAAGCACCCTCCTCATTGAGTGGCTGGGGAAACACATCCCAAGTGACCCCCTTGACCCACGCAATGCTCTCCGACTATTATTCTTTGCAAGTGGACAAGGCTATAGACAAAGACTCCCTTAATCTGTCTTTTGGTTTATGTTTGCTACATGTAGGAAAGCACGAGCCACAAAGATTCTCTCTTTATTGAGCAGTAAAAGCATGTTTGGGAATGAGTTTGTCTTTAATTCGTCTCGTAATTCAGTCAGTCGGCTTTTCAGCACTCAAAAATAAACTTGTTTGCCCTTAAATTGAAAGTGCTTATTCTTAAGACACTCAGTAGGAAAGAGTTTCAGTCTGCCATTCCACAAGAATTTCAAACCAAGATACACAGCATGGTGAAGGATATAACACTAGCCACATAAATTCAAGGTATGTTTAACCAGACCTGATTCAGAAGAGAAGCTTTCAAATATTACTCTACAAATCATACAGCACAAATCAAGTCATAATATATGCAAAAATGCTTCAAATATGTTGGGGTTTAACTTAGCCTCAGAGTTCCCGTTTTGGAACTGGATTAATCCTTGTTGCACTTGGGCTGTTTTCAGGGTCCAACCCAGTTCCATTAAAGCTGATTTAGTTACCTCTGGTGCTGTATCACACAATTAAATTATAGATATGCCGGGGGGGAGTGGGGAGAGAAGGGCTGGGGGAAGGTGGAAGAGATGAAAGAAAATAAAGAGAAAAAAACCCCACATCACACACACACAAGTCCCACTGAGACTCACTACAAAGCTTAATACCAGGCTAATTTTATACAGTGAAGATTTATACTCAGAACCTAAATTCTTCCACTTTTCCTCTGAGTGCCAAACAGTGTTACACAGTACTCTAATAATTCAACAAGAAGTTATAGGAAAAGCCTTTTATTTCCTAAAGATTTTTCCCGTGTAAATTCTGTTTTGATAACATCACTAACACTCCTTATTAAACCACCTTTCATTATTCATTTGAGATCTTTGCAGGGATGCTGAAACAAAGGAAGGCATCCCAAGAAAACTACAATAAAAGGACTAACAAAAATCCCCCTAACGTTTAATGTTTGCTATGGACATGGGAAACCTCCAAATGGGTCTTGAATATGAGCAGATCCCCTGATCATTCACAGGGTGAATATCAAGGAACAGGGTTTGCTGTGCCAACACTTCAAAGCTTTCTTTCCCTTTATCAAATTATTGAATCATTCAAAATATTTGTCCTTCACGTGAGATTTAAGAGTATCGGCATAAAAATTTACTACACTTCATTTGAAAGGACGGGTGATTATAGCAAGAAGTTTTCAGAAGAACAAACTAAAGAACCGTCGATCACACATTAGCAGCAGAATAATCTCAGGTGTGAGGAGAGGAAAATGCCAACACCATCTCATCTGCCTAGTAAAGAGACACAAGGTTTTAAAATCCGATTGCTTCAGGTAAAAAAATCAGACTGAAAGAATTCTTTCCTTAATTAGAAGTTTTATGGGCTTCTTAAAGCCGCAATAAAGCATGATTTAATGTTTTAAGGAAAATTGTAGTATATTCATAGCTTCACTGTGGTACATCTATTCCTCAATGGTGGCACGATAAAAAAAGTTACCACGTTCATTTTTTCATTTACTTTTTCTATGTATTTAACGGGAATAAAAAAGCTTCTTTCACCATCAAAACTGGAGCACATCTTTTTCATGCGACACTTCTCTAATCCACGTAACCTTCACACCAGAAAACACACGCTTTGCTAAGAATTCTGTGCATCATCTTTAAGAAAAAAAAGGTGATAAAATTACAGGCTCTCCACACATCTTCTAGAGGAACCAGCAGTAGCTCAATCAGTCTGGTTAACCTCAAAGTTTGAACACTTAAAACTTAGGCAACCATGGTAGGGAAGTTTAGTATTTCCCTTGCCACAAACACTCTGCTTTTGGAACACAGAGAGAAGAGCCTCACGTAGCTTGTTGGTACCATCTATCATCTCTCTGAGATGACAAACTTTCTTCTTCCTCTCCTTCACAGAGGAAGAAGAAAGTTCGGAACAAAAAAGGCCTTAAACCATTACGTATTTCTTAAAACATGCGTTCTCATTTTAAAAAGATAGAGCTAAGGAAAACACGCGAACCATCACTTTATCTTTTAAGTGTCATCACTGAAAAAAAAGGAATACATCTCACTTTTAGCACTTCTTTTATTATAACAAGGAAAATATAGCTAATCCCTCCAATTCGCTTTCAGTATTCCTCTTTCGTACTTTTAGGAAGTTGCATTTCGCAGACCTTTGTCCACAGTCGGTTCCTTTAGAGATGGTTTCCCCTGTTGCTCCTGTGAGTCCATCACAAAACAATGGAAATAAAGAAAATAACTATCACCACTTCTCTCCCAAACTCACACAACAAAAATAGTCAATGGAAACAGGGACAAGTAGCACAAAAAGTCATTTTTAAAAGCTGACTAGATTTCAGGTTGGCAATGCCACTTTAATTGCTTCATAGAAGCGCGATAAGTGAAATAACTGGATGGCTCTTTGAAGCGTAACATGAGACTTCATGCCTAAAAGAGGAGTCTAGCTTTCCATCATCCATTTTATTTTAATTTTAGGTGGCTGAAACCACGCTAAAGCACCCTCCAGATATCAACACATTCCAGATACCAACTTGTGGGAATGCAGAACATGCCGAGCATCTGTCATAAATTGCTCTGACTGTTTCCTCCCAGTGTCTTTCCCAGATATGCTTTCTGGTTTGAAAGATAGTTCCAACAAGACACACATTAGCACTTGGAATTCACTGCTCTGCAACCCATCTTAAAAGCAAACCAAGCAGATGATGGGGGCACGAGCAAGCCTGAATGTAAGAGGGTGAGGGAAAATGGAAAGGCACATATCTGCACAGACCAGGCTATACTGTAGATGTGGACTAATGAAAAAAATAACAGATTCAGAGAAGAACTTCAGTGCCTCGACCCTGCTACCTTAAGGCTTGATTAATAGACAATTATTGTTTCACCAAATACTTCAAACAAAACGAGAAAACAGGGCAACTTGTATTATTAATAAAACCAGCTACTATTTTAGCAGAACTAGGTAAGCATAAGGCTCGAACTGAGACTGAGAGCAGATCCTTGGCCCAGTCGGGGTTGCCCCCCCTGCCCCCTCTGTTCTGTGCACGTCAGCCAACTGCAGCCTGTGCCCAATACAAAAAGGACATTAGCCTTGACTTCCCAGCTGTGTCTTGCTCAGTTTTCATGTTCCTTAAATTTGAGGCCAAGCTTACAATTTGCACTTCAATCTGTACCTCTGCACATGGCGTAGCAAGACAACACTATCCATCTTTAACCCACTTGCTGTCTGGATTGAGTTTGTGTCACAATATTTGGCTCAGCAGATACTGGATTTCACACTAAGGCACATCCACCCTCCTACAGGCTGGGACCAGCTCAGCCAGGCTACTGGCCCACTGTGCTACCAAAGCCGCCAGCTGCCGTCACAGTTCAGTTCACCAACAACAGGCCTGTTATGACAAAACAAGAGGTAATGTTTTTAAATTAAAGGAGGAGAGATTCAGGCCAGACATGAGGAAGAAATGTTTTACAATGAGGGTGATGAAACCGGGGCCCAGGTTGCCCAGAGAGGTGGTGGATGCCCCATTCCTGGAGACATCCCAGGCCAGGCTGGACGGGGCTCTGAGCAACCTGATCTGGTGAAGATGTCCCTGCTCATGGCAGGGGTGGCACTGGATGGGCTTTGAAGGTCCTTCCAACCCAAACTATTCTCTGGTTCTATGACAGGGATGAGCACTGCTGAGGTGGAGAGGAGCTCCGAGTCTCCAACAAACGTGCACAGAAGTGCTGGCAAGATACAAATACTACACAGAGAAACAAAATGCATCCAATAAGGATTATTTCATGAAAATTGTGGTATGTTATTTTGTAATGCTCGTGTGGATTTAAGTGAAAAACAAGCTTTGACAAACATCTTGAGAGTATTTTGCATCAGTGGAAGTTGTAAACAGCTGAATGTGAAGCAGCAGCAAGCATACTGAAACAACAAACAGAGGAACTTTTTTTTCTGTCAAGATAAAGCCTATTACAAAGCAAACTGTTAGTACCTTATAGAGGCTTATTGCACTGCTAATATCCTCCAGCCAGAAGATGTCAACTCTCCTTAAATATGAAACACGAGGCTAATGGGCCGGATTATTCTTATTGATCAGTCTGGATGTCAGTCAAGGTCTGACCCATCTCTGCCCCCTTCCCAGCTGCCTCACACCTGTGGGCTCTGAACCATCCTTGGCTCCCAGACAACAATGACAAACTTTAACTCTGTCCCAAGGTGTTATCATCTCATTCTCAAACTAAATCCAAATAATGACCAAGCTAGCTACGAAAAAGAACAGTTTCTAACTGCACAAAGTCAGCCCAGCACAGGAATCTGGGATGATGATTTCACTGTGCTCACCAAGTTGTAGAACAAAGTGAAGTTTCAGCATAAGCACAAAGGTATCTTTCCATTGGCATGAAAACTCAAAAGGAAACTTCTTAGAAAAGAAGTCATTTAGCCCACGTTAGCGCTGTTTATATTTTATAATTTAAATATTTGCAATACTTGGGCTTAGTAGAAACTTCATTTTTTCAGGGAAGCTGGGATTTTTCTGCACGTTTGCAGGAAAATCTATTTCAAGTTACTAATTCAGAATCTTGGAACCTTTAGTTACAAGATTGTGGTTTCATCTATAACTATCTTTGGCTGCTTCAAGATCACATTTTCTGAACTGATACACTTGCTTTAGGGGCGGGGGAAATAAAAAGCAAAAAAAAAAGGACACCAAACCAATCCTTCTTCCCAGTTTCCCCCAGATTACAATGCTAATATAGCCGAGTGCTCAATTTCTCCCTCTTCTCATCCAATAAAGTTTTTGTTGGGAACTTCATTGCATCGTCAAAATAATGTTCAGCAATCACAAAAAGCTCTGTCATAAAGCTTTTGATAGATGTCTTGCAGCCAACATCGAGTCAGGATTTGCAGGAACAACGTGGAAAAGTGAAGAACAGGACTATCTTTTAGCAGAGAGATGACAAATGCAAGTTCAGAGGAAAGACTATATCCTTCTCTTCATAAAGACACATTTTTAAACTAGTTTCTGCAAAGTGGGACTTTCAATAGTAACATTAGGTAAGGAAGGAAAATTACAATAGGCCAGGTACCATGTCAGCCCTGATATACTACTACACTTCTTTATGAGCACATTACAATTCAGAGAGCTAATAATAAAAAGAAGTGATGCTGAGATGATGAATTGATGCTATGCAATTAGACCTATTAGAATTCACAAGAGTCGACAGGCAATAATCAAACCACTTTCATGCTGCCCATTGCAATTATCTTTGCACTTAAGAATCAACAAAGCACATAATGACTTGCTCTCGATTAAGGAATTCATGAGAAATGGAATTTTAATTAGTGTGTAGAAAATTTGGGCCATTTATTACTTTGCAGGACAACAGATTGTGAAAAGTGTTCAACGGTGGTTCAGGACCAAGAACATCACACTGATGCTTCCAACAAGAAGTTTCTAATAACATTCTTTGCAATGGGATTGCCAGAATAAGCATGTGTGCACGTCTGCTAAATTAAAAAACCAAACAAAAATACCCCAAAACAACAACAAAAAAACCCCAACCAAACAAAAACCCCACATACAAAAGGGGAAAAAAGAGGAAAGAAAAGGGAAAAAAATAAAACACAAAGCCCCACATAAACAGAAAATGAGCAACCAAATCACAAACACAACTATTGGAGACCTAAGACTAAAATGGCAAGCACTGCTGATGCTTTCAATTACCAGCTGGTGAACAAGTCAGGTAGAATTACATTTATTTGTGGTACGAACCACAGATACCAGAAGGCCTAATTCTACACTATCACTGCAATATGATTAGCACAATAAGACAATAAAAATCCATAATCAGTTAAAATAAACAGAGTCTGAATAGTAACTTGAATGCTGATTTAATAATTCTTTGAAAAACTCCTAAATAGGGAGATTACTTCGTTTCAAATAAAATTACTTCTTATATTTTGCTGATCTTAGTACAGAACAATTTACTAATAACTTGAACCGAAGCACCAGTTAACAAGTCCTGGAAATGCAGATCCTTGGATAATATAAAATAGAGATTCATGAGGAAGTTAAACAATTATGCTGAACTCAAATGCTATGAAACGCACTCTTCAAAAAAACGCAAACAAAAATCTATACTTCAAGTGTGAATCCTGGCAATATAAAGATGAATATAACATTATCTTCTCAAATAACTGAATGGTAACCAGTAGGATATTAAATAACACATCAATCTGTTAAAAACATAATATTTACTTAAAAAAAATACTAGAGGTCTAAAAGAGTTAACAGTAAATACTGGAAGCATTTGGATTATTCACAATCAAATAATAAACAGTTTGGATTACTGTGTGATTATTGTCTGAAAAAGTGGTCCCATGCTTTAAGCCTTCCGAATTTCCTCATTTGCTATGGATAAATAATTAGATATTTAGTGCTTAAAATCTGCCAGAATGTTATTTTTTTCCCCATTGTCAGGTAGCTATTCCAACATTTCTGGTTCTTGGTTCTGTGGGGGAGCCCTGTCTTTCTAATAGCCTCATCAAAATAACATTCACAACAGCTTGAATGGTTTCTTGTGATCATACTTAAAAAAAAAAGTCATATAGGGATTCACTCTTAAATGGAGCTCTGTGAGGGCTCTGGGAAGCAGTGGGAAAGCAGCAGGCTTGCTGCCCCAGGGCATCCCTCTGCAATGGGAACATTTACACAGGCTGCAGAGCCACCAGCTCCACCCCTTGCAGCATTTTCAGGGCAAGGGCTCTCATGGACGCGTCTTTCTGTCCCCAGCATCTCCAGCGCTGCCGGAATCGCCCCTTGGGAGCACGAGAGCCCGTCACAGGTTAAGCAGCTCAAGGTGCTGCTGTCACTTGCGATCAGCTGAGGGCTGGAGAGCGGCTGGCTCAGACACAAGGACAGAGAAATCTGGCACCAAACCCTCCTGCCTCACTTCACACCTTCTTCTGGGCTAATGTCAAGTGCGGCCTGTTTAAAACGGAGCATCTCAGCCAGGGTATTAAACGTACCGCTGAGAACTGCCCTTTCTCACTGCCCAGCACTCAGTGCTGTGGTTGCAACTGGAAGAAGCTGGGGAAGCGACAGAACCTGTTTTCTTTGATGCAGCTTTTAAACACAAGTGATTTCTGTGAAAAATAGTGGAATTTGACTGACCCAGCTGAGGCAGCAAAGCTGCTTTTGGAATGGATTTGAGAGAGATTAATCCCTGCCCTGGGTTTGGCTGGGATAGAGTTGTCTTCCTAGTAGCTGATACAGAGCTGTGTTTTGGATTTAGAATGAGGATAATGTTGATAATAACAACTAAAACATGAGGGTAATTAGTCAAGGACTTCTCAAGTTTTTCAAGCTGTGCCAGGCACACAAAGCTGGGAGGGGACCTGGCCGGGACAGCTGACCAAAGGGGTATTCCACACCGTACTATGTCATGCTCAGTACATAAAGCTGGGGAAGAAGTTGGAAGGGGGGGACATTGGCAGTGATGGCATTTGTCTTCCCAACGCATGATGGAGTCCAGCTTTCCTGGAGACTGCTGAGCGCCTGCCTGCCCGTGGGAAGCGGTAAATTAATCCCTTGTTTTGCTTTCCTTGTGTGTGCGGCTTTTGCTTCGCTTATTAAACTGTCTTTATCTCAACCTATGAGTTTTCTCATTTCTTACCCTTCTGATTCTCTCCTCCATCCCACCAGAGGGGAGTGAGTGAGTGGCTGCGTGGTGCTGAGTTACCAGTGGGAGTTAAACCACAACAACGCCCTTGGAGTCCTGCGGTGGACACAGGGTGAATAGTTCAGATGTACCAGTAGATTTTGTTCAGAAGGCAAGCAACAGTATCATTGCTTTAACACAATTAATTCAAAATATGCTTACAAGGCAAAACACACAGTCACTCCAAAAAGGGCTCCTAGATTAACACCAAAATCTGTTAAACAATGTCATAAAAAGCACCGTGCTGTTGAGGATTGCTGCAAGTGAACCTGAACTAAGTGATTCTCTGTGCCACAGAATTTACAAGATGATGGCTCAGTACCTCATTAAAATTAGGGTTCTGTTAATTAAAGCCTTCTTTCAAGTGATAGATGACTACTGTGGATATAAGCTGTGCATACTGTTGCAACTTCACATTAGGAAAAGCTAACGCACATAAAGCATAAAGCTCTGGGTGGAAATAAATTTGGGGGACTGCTCCTATGGAAGCAAAGATTCCTTACACTGTAATACAGAGAGGGAGAAGTGGGGGGACAAGTAGAAGGTTCTGTAAAATTCATGAAAGGCTTATTGGCACCCAGCTTCATCTGAAAGTCCAAGAAGTAATAACACTTCCAAATATAACTTCTTGTTAAAGGAGGCTTTTATTTTTTTTGCATATTCCTAACTTCTTAGAGAAGACAGTGTTTGAGAAGAGTGTTCAGTACTATTTGGATATTCAAGTCTAGTATTATCCAGCTGACCCTTCCAAATGCTTTATTTGATTCTTTAATGGTTTCCGTGAATTCAAATTCCTTATTTCCATGACTAAAAGGTAAATTCAAAGCCCAAGGATTAGGATTAGATATAAATTAAGCATGTGTAGAGTCTAGATTGTGTTGCAATGAAACAGAGAAATTATGGAGGTCAGAGCACACTTCCTTTTTTCCTTCCCCATATCAGAAAGAGCAAAAACCAAACCATTAACCATATTGATAGTCACTAATAGCTCTGAACCATGAGAAGCCTCCCTATATAGACATCAGATCCACGAGCACCTTCTGCAAGTAGGATACAGTTTTGAGAATTAGCTACAACTGAGGAGACTCAAAACCCTGAGTCTTGCTGCCAGTTTTGACGCCGTAAATGCAAAAGGTGGAAAATGGTACTGACCTCCATTCAGCATGGGCTCAATTTTAAGCCTTAGCATTATTTTAGTTCTCTGCAATGTTCCCGCGGCTTCAATGGGAATAAGCTAGAGGGCAAAAATACAACTGCAGCAAATCCTTAGCATTTACTTGCTTTTTACACCTAAAAGTCTCAGCACTGGCCTATGGAATAACAAACACAGCCATCACTATTAGCGTAGCAAAAAATACAGCAAACAAACCGATGAAATAGTGTAATTATTTGAATTTTGTGCCTCTAATGGAGGGAGCTGTTCCCAGATGGGACTAAGAAGTTCCTGTAGGTTCACCTGGAATCATCCTGACAAGAAGCTGTTCCCCCTGCTCTCCTGCAAAGGAAAGTGTCCTCACCCTGGGGAGCACATTCCCTGCTATGGCTCAGGGCTGTGCAGAAAGACACTCTCAGCAATTAGGCACAGCTACACGAGCCTTTTCAAAGGGATGATGCTTTCCAGAAAGTAAAGAGGCAACTGGGCCTTGTTAACCAGAAACCAGGACAGTAAAACCCTAGAGACTTCATACTGATTGGCTTTTCATTATTGTGTGTTGTTGCAAGGAAAGTACATGAATGAAATGCAGCCACACGTGTTTTGACCGCACAACAAATGCATTTAAACCCAGAATTTCTCCCTTGTATTCATATCTCTTCTGTATAACAGCACCTCTCTCTTTTTCACTCTGCCCCTACCCTTCTTCCCTGACATGCTTATGTATGATTAGGATTTAAATCAAACCATATTTTAATAAAAATAAATGGAGACGAAGATAAACAAATCAATACTGAGTAGCATTTTTTTACAACTTTCCCAGAAATAAAACAACTAGCACATTAGCAGAGAATGTAGTAATTAAATTAGTCAATTAGGATATTTAAGTGATTACCACATTCAATCAAAAGATTAGCTGAAATAAACATGGATAAGCTCTGAGATAGTAAAAAAAGAACATGCACTGTCCTCTTCCTTATCAAATGAAGAGTGTTTATGCAACACAGTAGATTTATTGCCATACATGCAACTTCATCTGATCTGTTACTCTTAGCATATGAAGAAGATACCTTTAAAGCAAATGAGATCATAGCTCTGCCCACATTAATTGCTGCTGTAATACTACTTGAAGCATCCTTTGACACCAAAATTTACTACAGAGTTATAATCATTTTTAGGAATACTACCAACTCGAAAACAAAACACAAAACCCAAAAAACTAAAAGGTTTAAATATTAATAGCACTTCAATGCTCCCTCTCCCAGATGGCAACACAGCTGACTGCTGTTCTCTCCTACAATTCAGCACTGTTTATCCTCTGAATGTCCCCAATATAAAACCATTTTAATCTTTTGTTGCTGTTGTAAAACTTGATCTACTGTGGGACAACATAATTAAGTGTCAACTTTTTGATACATGGTACAAAAAGTAGATAGAATAATCCAGCCTGTACATCACCAATAATTCAGTTTACGGCTCTGTGATAATGGGATTCCAGATTATCAGCCAAAAGACACAGTATTTTACCCCTCACGGCACCGGACTAAGGTGTAATTCTGTTGCGCTTGGCGCCTTTTCAGCACGTTTTCTTGCTGCCCCCTTATCTCTTCCATTAGCCTGTTAAAAGTGTTACGATACTTATAGAATCATTTTGGTTGGAAGAGACCCTCAAGATCATCGAGTCCAGCCACAACCTCACTCTGGCACTAAACCACGTCCCTAAGAACCTCATCCACACATCTTTTAAACACCTCCAGGGATGGTGACTCTGCCGCTTCCCTGGGCAGCCTGTTTTAATGCTTCACAACCCCTCCTGTGAATAAATTTTTCCTCTTATCTAATCTGAACCTTCCGTGGTGCAACACGAGGCCATTTCCTCCCATCCTATCACTTGCTACTTGGGAGATCCCTCCCAGCTCCACAAGTGCATCCCAAGGCCCTGGAGCAGCCCCACACATCCCAGGATGAGCGCCTTTCATCAGCCCCTCGCTCACCTCTCCCTGTTCCCGCTGCACTCAGCCGTGTGTCCACCCGCGGTCACAACAGCTCCACGGCTCCTACCGAGATTCTCCTGATCTGCGACGCTGCGCTGGCTCCTCTGGCTCCAGAGGCAGCTCCCCCAGCAGTGGTTTATGGAGCCACGTGCATTGTTGCATCAGCATGTTGCTGCGGCACCGCGCTGTTGTGTCACCGACCGGCCACCCCCGGGCCCACCTGGACACGTGTGTGTGGGACACCCGCTCTCGCTGACCCTGCTCTGAGAAGGGGGCTCGACTGGCACTGACTTTGTCACTGAAGCAGAGAAAGGTATTAAAATACATGGTATTATGATAGGACAAGGGATGATGGTTTTAAACTAAAGGAGGGGAGATTCAGGATGGACATGAGGGAGAAATGTTTTACAGTGAGGGTGGTGAAACCCTGTCCCAGGTTGCCCAGAGAGGTGGTGGATGCCCCATCCCTGCAGACATCCCAGGCCAGGCTGGACGGGGCTCTGAGCAACCTGAGCTGGTGAAGATGTCCCTGCTCATGGCAGGGGTGGCACTGGATGGGCTTTGAAGGTCCTTCCAACCCAAACTGTTCAATGATCACTAAAGAGAGCTACCTCTAAAAATAGTAATCTACCCAGGCCTCGCTACTATTAAGTGGAGTTCTATTATATATAATTAACCTGAAATATTGGAAGAAAGGCAGCAACGAGCGAGAGAGGCTTCCAATAACGTGGCATGCTTATAGTTGGATGAAATTCTGAAATATATATTCTTTTAGCCATAGATCACAGAATCATTTTGGTTGGAGGAGAACCTCAAGATCATGGAGCCAAACCATAACCTCATTCTGGCACTAACGCACGTCCCTAAGAACCTCATCTACCCGTCTTTTAAACACCTTCAGTGATGATGACTCCACCACTTCCCAGGGCAGCCTGTTCCAGTGCTTCACAACGCTTTCCATGAAGAATGTTTTCCTAATATCCAATCTGAACCTTCCCTGGTGCGACGTCAGGCCATTTCCCCTCATCCTGTCACTTGCTACTTGGGAGAAGAGACCAACACCCTCCATGCTACAACCTCCTTTCAGGCAGTTGCAGACACCGTAAGGTCTCCCCTCAGCCTCCTTTTCTCCAGGTTGAACAGCCTCAGCTCCCTCAGTCGCTCCTCATAAGATGTTGATCAATCTTTGCTCCTGAAGGGCCAAACAGCCAAACATTGCACCCATGAGGAACTGCCACGTGCATAAGTTACCAGAAGTACAGAAGGATTTTCCTCATCGGCACATAACCTGTACCTACAACAGTTAACCTAATGTGTTTATTTTATCACCCACAATATGCATCTGTTGAAAGATGCTGCAGTGTGTTATTTAAACACAAACCATTATGAATATTTCCATACGGCTGCTATTCCCCTCTAGCACACATTATTTCCATTTTAGCTCGATAGTTTTCTCAACGAAGGCTCCTTGGCATAGATCCATGTGGGAACATCAACTGCTAAGACTTTAAATCAACCTCCTTGTTAGTGGAAGCACACAACACTATTATCCAGTGACTTGATATTCCTGCTAAAGAGCAGGAGGTCAATTCTCTTTGCCAAGTTAATACCTCCACAGAATAATTCCCTGGCTGGCGCATCGAGAGGAAAATCCTTCACTGTGTGTGGCACAGTCCGGGCCACCAAGACCCAGCAGGGACAGTGGGCACAACCAACTCTCTGGAGGCCACCACTGCGTCCAGATCTGGGCCTGATGCTCCGCTGTGCGTTCCACCAGCTCTTTACCCACATCAGCCCAAAAAGCTTTTGCAGAGAAAATAAAGCTGAGTATGCTGGGGTGAAAGCAGGGCAGTGTACCGAGGAATCAGGCATGTTATGCTTTTCTTTGATGCTTTGAAGCCAGCAGGGTTATGCATTTTAAAACATTGTTTCTTTGCATAGACCTAGTATTCACAAAATAAATCTAATTAGTTTAAACAGCTTCTATATACCAAAACAGCCAAAAGGAAAAATCCTTTACTTTTTTTCTTTTGCTTATGTGTAAGAAAAAATAAAATTAGACACTGTGAGAAAGATGGAAACCAGTCAGTTTCCACAAATGTCATCCACATATTGAAATACATGCCCAACTGTAAATACACACATACAGCCAGCAGAGCAGGTAACCCTGTCTTTTCATTTAACTTCTCCTAGAGTCAATCAGATGCAAGAAGGAGTATCTGCCACTAACACTGTTCGGTATTCGACTGGATTTTAAGCTCAATATTTAATTTCATTTTGACAATAACTAGTAGTATAGAATTCCCACCAATTACCAAGAGTCAGACTCTCAATTTTCAACTGAATGAACCAAGATCAATGCGATAGCCACCACCTGATTTATCAGACTATGTATACTGAGGATGTTTATAAAAACTTCTTTAAAACTCTTTGCATTTCTGCTCTTTCAAAACAATATGGTAGAATACTATTATTGAAACATGGAAATTTCATCATGAGAAACAGAACTGTACGGTTAGAAGAATGAGGTTTAAAGACAAAACATTTTGAGCACATGGAAAAGAAGGCCATCCTAGAGATGATGACATGGTTACAGGGTTGACAGGTGCTTAATTACAGGGTTTCAGACATCAGGGACTGACCATGGAACACACGAAAGGTTGCACATACAGTAACTATGCGAACCATTTTCAAATATCATCATATAAAATCTTGTATGCCCAAAAAATCAAAGAGAAGTTTCCTTTCCCTTATCTTAAGGAAAATTTGCAATCGTGAACTTCAATGACTGCAAAAAGACTAAGGCATTTTGCTGAATCACAGAATGAATGATCACTGACAGATGATGTTTTGCTTTATTATCATGTCCACATCACAGCTGGGATCACTTGAAGCACCAGAGTCTCAGCTCAATTCTGGACCAATTCCTCCTCGGCTTTCTGGCAGCGTTTTTGCCAGATGTTGTTGGCTTTGAGGGCTCTGTGCATGAGTTGACATGTTCACGTGTTGTGAACATGTGCCACTTGCAAACCCAGCTGGATTCATCCCTCTCTGACTTCAGTTAGGCATTCACAAAAACATCTGGTATTGGGGAAGAGCGAAACATCTGTTGACTTCAAGCAGAAACAGGTATTTATGCTATCATGTATTTAAAGACATCCTCTTCCCCCTCTAATTATTTGGCCATCCCTTTGAAAGAACCTAATATTTTGGGGAAAGAAATAACGTTGCCTACTACAAAAATAAGCCAAACAAGATAGTTCTTCAGTGCAAGAGTCTAGAGTGGTAGTTATTGACCGGTTTGATATTATATTACCACAAACGACTGTGCACCAGCAGCACTGATTTTAGCAGAAGTGTTTAGAAATATCCCCGTGCCCCATCCAGCCACATCCATTGACTCCAGAACTTCTCAAGTCATTCCCAGAGAACAGACTCGCCTGCTGTCAGGAGCAGCCTTTGCCTTTTCATTTCAAAACTCAAAAGCACCGCAATGAAAAGCAAATTTAGAGGACCAGCTGCCTTGGTGCAAATGAAGAGCTTGTGCTTCTGTCCACATTGGAGGAAGTTTTGTGGATGTTTCCAGCACAGATGGATTGAAGCTAAGACAATTTATTTTGTGAATAAGTGGAAGAAATAATGACTAGAGCAAGTCCGTGACAGCACTGCCATGAGGTACATATGAGGCTCTCTGGATGGCTCACAATTACAGAGTGTTCATGTCTTGCACTGTTTCCGCTCAGTACGGAGCTCAGCGCCAAAATTATTGGGAAGAGTTACACGACAGATGTTAAAATCCCCAAAACCCCATCATTGGAGCTGGAGGGATGATCATGATTTTTGATTATATCACTGTTTTATTCTGAAAGATCCCAACGTGCAGAGAAGAGGGTTGTTCTGTACTTACGGAAAAGCCTTTTTTAAAAAGTTGGTCAGTTAAGTAAACTGAAATCCCAAGGAGAGCTGGCAAATACAATCGTAACAAGGCACTCATATAAAGAAAAATATCAAGAGTCACTAAGGCCAAAGAGACCCCTTCCAGTTGAGGCATCATATAAAAAGAACCCAGTGTCTTTGCAAATTCAAGGCCCCATGGCATTCTGGCAGTGGCGTAGATTTAGCAAAAATGCCACTAAGCTCCAACACAATTAAAAACTAAATAACATTGCTGTATTTATGAGCTCTGCATCTACGTCCTGACCCCATCCCAGGCTTCTCTTACAAACTCCATGCCACATGACAGCAGGTTGGTAAACATCACGTTATGAACGACCTAGATCCAAAATCAGGATTTAATGGTCAAAGAAAATGTGTCTAACCCAATTTATACTCCATGTAAATTGCTATGCTACCATATTCTGCAATTATTTGATTTTCATTTTTAAATGGAATACTGAAGTCCTGCATGGGAATGTCTCCTGCAAGTATGTCTCTTACTTGCAAATGTCCCTTAATTGCAGATTTCATGAATTAATGTATATTATCAACGAAAAGTATAATTTGTAGGCATAAAGTCAATACAATAGACAGATAAATTTTGCAATAGAAAATAATATAAATTACAACCACAATGCTAAAGGCAAACGATGGTTAATATTTTTTAGTACCTAATGATGTTTATTCTCCTCTTTTTCTCACCAGCTAATACCATCATAGCATTATTTCTTTTGAGACAGAGCTGACCTTATCTATTTATGAATAAAGTTGGATTTTATTTCAAGCACAAGAAGCCAAAAAAATGAGTCTTGTTATAAACTGGGGGAAGTGCGATTTGTTTGCTTGTTTCTAATGAGTGAACAAAAACCATCAACAGGTAAGCACTGGAACACTAAATTATTTTCAATACTGATTCATCAAACTGCGTGAAGTCTTATTTTAATAAGTTTTGTTTCTCTATTTACCAATCTCCATTTGCTTAATGCAAAGAAAGTAGCTAAGTAATTTATAGACAATACATTGTGCATAAAAATGTACAGAGTCTGATGACCACTGAAGGCTGAACTACAGTCAATCATTCTGTCCTGTGTTCTTCATTCAATGGAAGATTGAACCACATTGTTTCCTGCTACTAAATACTTTGGTTGCCCTGTATATTACCTCTGGTTATGCCAATCCAACCCAATCCTATCACGTATTCATTATCTCTTATGTTACATGGTATTTTGATTCTCTGCTTTGCGTTTGGCTAAGTTCAATTGTTACATATCTTACAAAAGAAACTTCATTTGCATTTATAGTAAACTCAGCTGCACTAATTTGATAACACATGAACCAAAAAGGTTAATTATGCCTTATAAATTGAAATTAAACCCGAAATTTCAAAGCTTGCTCAAAGTAAGTGCATTTTAGTGAACAACACTTGAGTTTGTCTCGCATACTTCCAAGTACAATAAGATACAAGAGGTCTTGCATGTGTATGTATTGCATAGAATGGCAGATGTTCTGCAACACAAACTGAAACTGGAGTCAAAATAAGGGTGGGGAAAAATAAATCAGAACAAGGACTGTTGCAGAAAACCCACATGAAATTTATCAACACGCAGTTTCAAAAAGGAACTTCCCTGGCAGACCCTACAGTAAACTCATAATGAGGACCCTGCAATTTCTGTGGTGATGGGGGATCATAGTCTTGGTGCAGAATCAGAAACCGAGGGGCAGAGCAGGGCAAAAGTCACACACCAGCAGGTATCAGCAGGCAAGAGGAGTCAGTCAGTTAAAATCTCACCAAATAAACAAACTGGCAGCCCCTGTCTCCCCACAGATGAGGTTTTGAGGAGTCACAGTATCACAGTATGTTTGGGATTGGCAGGGACCTCAAAAGCTCATCCAGTCCAATCCCCCTGCTGGAGCAGGAACGCCTAGGTGAGGTCGCACAGGAACATGTCCAGGCGGGTTTTGAATGTCTCCAGAGAAGGAGACTCCACAACCCCCCGGGCAGCCTGTTCCAGTGTCTGTCACCCTCACTGACAAGAAGTTTCTTCTCAGATTTAAGTGGCACCTTTTGTGTTCCAGTTTGTACCCACTGCCCCTGTCCTATCATTGGTTGTCACCAGGAAGAGCCTGGCTCCATCCTCGTGGCACTCACCCTTTATATATTTATAAGCATTAATAAGGTCACCCCTCAGTCTCCTCTTCTCCAAACTAAAGAGACCCAGCTCCCTCAGCCTTTCTTCATAAGGGAGATGCTCCACTCCCTTAATGTCCCAACAACCACTTGCCAAGTGACACCTGATGAAAGCGCAGGGATAATGAAAAGCACAATATGAGGCTCAAAGGGTCCAGAGGAATTCAGAGGGGTGATCACACAGCTGGAGGAAGCAGCGAGCGACGCTCTGCCAACCCACCCTGCTCCACCATGTTATTTCTTTAATTTGTTCTACCTGTCTGCTCAGATTATCTAATGTGAATCTCCACCTGCAATTACACTGCTGGCCAAGCCATTGGGTAAATTGCTTCTGACAGCATTAGGAAATTTGTGCTGTAATTGGGTGTTGCTCAGTGATGGACACACGGCTTTGCCTGATCACCACGCTGAGCCGGGAAGGACATTTCAGGCCTAATGGGTTTTCTGTGCCATAAAGAGAAGGCTTCTGCAGCTCCTTGAAGCTGAAAGCAAAACTCCTTCCTCACACTAACTAAGCTGCTTAGAAGGCTTCCTAGAAAACAGACCTAGCACTGCCTACAAATGTTGGGGACCTTTGCGCCAAAGGCTTAAATAGGGAAAAACAGCAACAATTTTAAGAGGAAAGCTTGGTCCAATTTAAGATTACAAACCCACAGAGACCACAGAAGGTAAATGTGTTCCCCAGAGGCCAGAAGGGAGAGCAAGACCCCACCGTTGTAGGTTATTCACCTCCTGCCGCTGCTTTTCCAACTAAGAAACTAAGTCCATCCATGAGATTCACATCAGTATGTATTTTCCTAGCCATTTACCGCACAAATTTCAGATAAATGTGCTTCCACAGACAGTGTCTGGGCTCACATAGGCCAGAGCAGAGTTTGGGCCAAGTTTTCCCCATAAAGGAACAAAAACAATACCGGAAGACCCAGCTAAAAAGTTAGAGCGTTATATAAAGTGTGCATATCTATACTACCCATATCTATACTACCCATCAGCATGCACATGGCAGATATACCTTTTCTTTCCCATTATGCTGGTATTGGAGGGAAAGGCGGGGAGAAATGGAAACCAACTCAGTTTCAAGTGCACAGAGCCTGCAAGTGGACCCTTGAGTTCTGCTGGTGATTTGTAGCTGATCTCTCAAAGGAGCAGAAACTAATGAGAAAAACAAAGTCCCTCTAATCTGTCTTTGCTTGCAAATTCTTTCCTATAATCCCCATCTTTGTTCCCCCCCTGGTAGGCTGTTCACCAAATTTACATTTCAGAGTGTTCCCAAACATTCCTTTCCTGCTGCTACTGACACAACATATAATCACCCTACCTGAGCCTGCTACTTATAAATAAACAGAAGGACTGCCGGCTCTTTTTTTGTGCCTTTGAAAAAACCTAAGTGATTAAATATTGAGAACATTCAAATATTTAACAATACACTCAAGCACACAGAAAGAAACCTGGAAATTTACTTTGCCAACAGGGAGTGTCACCCATTTTAAGTGACTCGGATGATGAAGGGCTACAGGTGGATTTTAGCATCTTGAATTATGCTTACAGAGTAAAGCAGAAGCAGTAGGTGGTGACAAAAATGTTAACTACCTTATAGGTATGAAAAAGTAAAGGTAATAACCAGATCTGCTCTGAGCAGACACAGTGACATTAGCTTAAAAAGGGAGGAGACAAAGGAGAACATGAAACTCTACTATTTATATTCTTGCATTGGTTCTGAAATTCCAGGTTTGTTATAGAGGAAAAAAAATCTTGTAAGACAATATAAGAAACTTGGATATGCATAGAGGACAAAAGGAAGCAAAGATGTTTCGATATGAAACCATTACAGCTGCCATCACTCCAGCTAAATATTGCTATTAATTTATGAGATACGGTGATGGAAATTAAAGAGCTCAGATCACAATAATCCATAAAGAGCTATAAATCAGCTAAGGAACAGACTTATTTTTGTACATATAAATCCATGAGGAAAAATTAACCTATGTAATCAGATCCCAACTACAAAGGGGCAAAAACTCCAGTCTTTGCTGTGCTGGGCTCCTTGCTGGGACAGGTCACTGAACAAACCCAGCCCTGAAAACACACAGACCTGAAAAGATTTCCTCAAAATAGTGACACTCAAACAGCTCATGCCCTTTTGCCTCCCATGTGCTTCAGCATCACTCATATATATATATATATAAAAAAATATAAATATATAGCACATTTCCCTGCATAGTAATGGTATCGTAGAGCTACATTTGAGATTCTTCCTGAGATAACCTTTAAGAGTGAGGGGGATGGAAGAGCTCACAGCGATAAAGCCCCTATAGCCATTCCAATCACAAAGCTGAGAGAAAGTGGCGGATGAATTTCAAAACCTGACCCTTGCTGAAAAATAAGTTTTCCCTTCTACAACTGCATTAATTTTCTAAATTGACTAATTAGGGCTTTCGCCCTCCTCTTGGGAGCTGGGTACCAGCAAAGGCCACAAGGAAGTTTGCCAGACACGTGGCCCAGCAAACTTAATGGACAAGGCATAAGTTACATCAACTTTTTGTCACCTACAAATCAACTACGCCGACAGTGTCTTTTTTAGCATCTAAGTGTCAATGTACAAGAGTCATTATCTACAAAAGGTTACTGATTAAAAGAATCTCTTTATAAAAGATATAATTATCTTCTAGAGATGACTTATTAATGTGAACTGCTAATTTTAAGAAGGTAGAAAAACAGAGTCTCAGGGAAAGTTCCTGTTATGTTAAAAATACAGTTTAGAGGGAAACGTTTACCATACATTAGAGGTTCACTTGGTTGTTGGGGAGGGAGGGGGAGTGATCACTAAGGAAAAAACATCAGGTCTATTGGCCAGGATGGATATTTAGATTCAGTGAGATCACTAAGGACTGCTGGGGTTGTGCCACAGTCCCATGTTAAACCTATTAAATATTTATAACAACTGGCATTAGCAGAAGCATTTGATTAACAGCTTAATGAATACACTGGTACTCTCTAGTACCCTGGTTTTAATCATCAAAAGGTAATTCTTATCCCAATTCCCAAACTTGCGGATACAACTACATTTCAATATCAGTGCTGGTGATCACAGCAATATCAAACAAAGTCAGACAGCACCATAAGCTTCCAGGAAAAATAGAATAATAATGAGATATGTCAGTGTTTCTCACCACAGTTTCAATTAAAAGTACGCAACAGTGATACGGTCAAACTAAAATTGGTTCTGCATGACTGGAACCAAGGCCTACTGCACGGACTGTATTTATACTCTATTATTGAGCAGTGACCCTTGACTTGCCAAACAGGCAGACAGCCAAAAAGCTGCATTAAAATATAGCTTGAAATCCAGCCAGTTTTCAGAATTCTCCTGAAAGGGAATGAGCTCTGTGTTGTGCAGAATTAGATTAATTTGACGACATTCTTTTCACCCATATTCAGTAATTGTGGCCCTTTTTTCTACTGGAAGACCATTTTTTGAGTTGCCAGCTCTAGTAATGTACTGCCTTGCACGTAATACATAGAAAACACACACACACACACAAAATTATGTCAAATCAACCCATCCCATCTCGCCAACATTTTGCCCCCTTCGCCCCCTCCAGACTCAAGGGATGGGCTGGCAGACTCTCAGGTTACTTTTCAATGAGCAGGTTACGCTTGGGTGTAAAATATGGCACATGTACAGAAACCATTTTTATCGCTACCAAGGTGTGATTCAGGAATTAACATCCAGGTTTCCTGCACAGCCAGAGTCCAACAAAGATTTAACACACAAAGCGTACACTCTATTTGTTATTGTCATCCTGACAATTCATACCTGAACGAGGGTTTTAACTGCGACATAATTAACGTGAATTGTGTCCCAGGTTTATAATTTAGCTGTTACAATATAAATTAAATTAGCACCTAGCACTAAAGGTGTCTTTGACTAAGGAAATGCATGTAGGTTACACATCCTGTCAAACCATATTGTGCATTTAGCCACTGTTGGGTTTAAAAAGCCTAAAAAGAAACTTGGTCACTTTTTCCAAAGCCTCCCATAGTTCTGAAATGTTCCACCTTAAAATGTTATTGCTATTAAAGGTGAGCTTAAATAGCATCTGAATTAAATGCTCTAATGTCATATTCATATTTAATTCTCACACTAGACATGGAGATTGGATGTTTGCATTTCATTAGAAATTACCAACTGAAATCAGTGGGAGCATTGGAAAAAAAGCCACATTTCTAATGTCACAAGATTTTTTTTCTTGAAAAGATATAGCCAAGCACATGTATTTAAAAAACTGTCATTAAAGTAGTCTGGCATATGAAAAGCTAGTAAACATACAAATAAATACTTAGATATCATTTTAAAACACCTTCCAGTGGCTACGTTTCTCAGTATGCTTAGGACATTAACAAAAACATAATAAAATATTTAGTCTAGAACCATGCACGTGTCTCATCCAAGAACATAATGCAATGATATGAGAACATAAAAGGAAGGATATATATGCATAAGTACAAGCCTGGGCGCTTGCCTCCAAGCATGCCTTCATCCTTCATCACATGCACAAACACATATTGATTACAAAGATACATAAAACTATTCTTCCTAAAAGCCTCGTTGCATAGGATCGAGTAAACATAACGCAAGAAGTTCACACAAAACGTTTCCCATTACAGTTCTGCAGAAACGAGTAATAAAACATCAGGCAGCCAAAATTTCAGAGCAGCGACTTGGGCTGCCCAGGGCGCTGGAAGGATTGAACTATCGCAGGTAAAACCCGTGCGGGGCTTTGCAGGGAGGTGACAGTTACACGTGGCCCGAGGCAGCTTGGTCTCAGCTTTCCCCCTTCGCCTGCATTTGGGGCCAGAAATCCGCAGTTTTGTCAGGATAAATAACCTAAAAGCTTTATGATGGAGAGGCAGTTAGCAACAGGACAAGGGGTCATGGGCTTAAACTCTGCCAGGGGAAATTTAGGCTGGATATTAGAAAGAAATTCTTTCCAGAGAGAGTGGTCAGGCATTGGAATGGCTGCCCAGGGAGGTGCTGGACTCACCATCCCTGGAGGTTTTTAAACTGAGATTGGACATGGCACTTAGTGCCATGATCTAGTCAATGGACTGGAATTGGACCAAGGGTTGGACTTGATGATCTCTGAGGTCTTTTCCAACCCAATGGATTCTGTGATTCTGTGTGACTCGGCCTGGCTGGGAGCTACCAGCCAAAGTGGGAGCACGCAGAATCCAGGGGTGCGACGTCCAAAAACACAGCAGGGTATTTCTCTCCTTCCTCCCCGTGATTCTTACACAGACACGGGCAGCTGCTGTGTTTTGCACGGGACTTTGGGCTTGGTCCGTGTGCCTGCAGAAACACCAGATTTGTGCTTCTGAGGTGGATTTAGCTCCAGAAGAGATCCTGAGTTACTGGGAACAGCTATAGAGGTGCTGCCTCCCAACAACATACCAGCAAGCGTGCAACTTTATGCATCACCTACCCAGAAAAAGAATATATATTTGTTTACAGAAACTACCTCGCATTAATTATTTCAGGGTTTGTGAAATCCTGATACTCTGATCTCCTTCAAACTACACCTAAACCTGCAAGCATACCCAAGGTTTTACAGCTCAGATCTGAGGGCTCTTTCTCAAATGAATGTGCAAATTACCCAAACTTGAATTATCACCGCACTGGCTGTTTATTACTTTGAGTCACTCCAACACTGTATCTTAGCCTGGCATCCAAAGAGAGCATGGCTATAGCTGTTTTTTTCTCATTTCACTCAGATTGAGATTCAATGGAATGGCAGCCTGTTCAGTCTTGCAATATAGAAAGGGTCAGGAATTCCTTCTCCTTAATCACAGAAAATTCTTGTTGAAGTAAGGTCAGCGAAGCTTTTGCCAACAGTCCCTGAAGTTCACTGTGACTGTTCACTTTACAATGCAGAAAAGCAGTTTTGATAGCACTGGAGATGGGCAGGGGGCACTTTGGCAAAGCAAGCCCAGCTCTGAACCTCACAAGGGGATGGGTCAAGTCTGCTCGGGCAGCTGTTGGCACAAGGAACTCCCGCCCTGTCAGCTTCAAAACAGAAACTCCCACTTAAATGATGCTACCGGCAGTGTTATAATTTGTTTTCATGTATTTCAGAACAGATCCGTTTATCCTATTACTGCTGATCCAGCTTTTTTTCAATGTACGTCAGCGAAGATAAATCCTTTCCTATAAACGTAGTACATAGGCAATACTAGAACAATTACAACTGTGTTATTGATAATGAACACAAATCTTATTAAACCTTTTTATAATTGTATGTTATCTTATCCAAAGAAATACACAGGTATCTCAACAGCAGACACAGTTATCGCTGTTAACCTTGCGCCTCACTGTTGTCTGGTTTATATCCTCTTCCCCAGCTGCTTTTTGTTGCTGTGAAATAAAGCAGATGTCTCCCACAAAGTTTAAATCTTCTAAGCCAAAATACGGAAGCCAATCAAGTCTAGTCCTTTCTCTCCACCCAAGCCCCTGATGATAATAGTTGCAGATGAAGCCCATACATATAAAATGCCAGATGCGAGTCCAAATTGCTTGTGGTTACCTGACCGCAATAGAGTTCGTTCACGTACATTCTTCTTCCTTGACATGAAGCCAGCCGTGCCTCCTTCCCCTGGGCACGCTTTATTTGAAAAATTTATTCTAACATTTGTCTATGGAAGGGGGATGGAAAAGAAAAGACTGCGGACCCCTTCGGAGACTTCCAGTGCAAGCTTTGAAGATATTATTTTTGATCTTCTGTTATTGTTATATCTTGTTACACTTGTCACATCTTATTCAATAAGGTCAGGCTGTGTTCAAGTCGGAGGCAAAGCAGCGTGCTGCAAACTAATACAGCTGCTCTCTTAAAAACACAGGATTTGGCCAAATTTGGCAGAGAGTAGACATGAGACCACAGTGTGTTCCTGTGATGAGTGGGCAGCCACAACTCCTATCACAGGTCAGATCTTGTACACTAAAATTACTGTTCAAAATCATCCTACTATTGAAGGTTGTCTTTCCTTGCACCTAGTTTCTAAATTGTTTTGTAAACTTTGTACATGGTTTCAGATGTGATTTAAACACACAGACAAAAAGCATATTAAAGCACTCAAAAGGCTAAATTTTAATATTTGAGTTATAAATTTCCTGCACAAAATTCAAACCCATATAATACTTCAGAGACAAATTAAGGGAGCAAAAATATTGTGAGCGCTGCACATTTTACCATGCATGCCAGCTAAAAGTGCTCTCCGATTTGCCCCGAGTGTTGTGTAACTTACCATGTAACATCCTTTAGACCACTGATTTATTGTAATTTCATCAAACGAGCATACAATCAAATAGCCTCCAGACTTTCTCAGTATTAATGAAACACCATTTGTTTCCAGGCACATACAGTATTAACTTATTAGTATTAAGAGTGCGATGTAGAAGTGACAGTTGATTCTAAGAAAAGCTCACATCTCTAAAAACACTCTATTTTCTTTAAAGCTTTAAAGAAAGCCCCTGTGCTCTGTGGCAACATTGATAAGGAAAATGCTTTGCCTGTGGAGCTAAGCCCTCCACAGGCAGCAATTAGCAGTGACTGACAGACCCAAAATGCTGAGGAGCCCAAGGCTTTTCTTTTTCTTTTCAACCCGTCTTGGGGTTGTATTTTAACTTCTTTCCTACCCTCACATCACGCTTTGTGGAGGGCAGAGGGTGGTGGCTTGCGTGAACGATGTATTACTAGATCCCAGGTATTGCCAACCCAACAAATGGATCTGACTGAAGCGCTGGCCACACATACAAAGATGTCAGGGGACAGACAAACGCCTTGGTTCATCATCAGGAAAAGGGTGGATCTATAGGGTGACCGCTATCAATGCATAAAAAGAGAGAGCTAACAAGCACTCATGCTGCAAGCAGAAAGGATCATTCCTGTTACATGCTGAGAGAGTTCAGATGTTTGCTCAGCGTCAAGAAAACAATCCAAAACCCATCAAACTAGGCAAAACCGAAGACTGCGCAACCAGCCCCCTACAAAACATCACACACAAATCCAGCCCTTACGTGGACTCCAGCAATGACATATCTTAGTTAATTTACTGTAAAGCATTCTATGCACTGGGAGAGAGAGGGTACGATCTGAGTCTTTGTGCTCACACTCTCTGGCTCTGTGTTCTGGCTGGAAGCGAGTGCCGCACGTGCTGACGTGAACCCACGTGTGGCACAGCAGATGAGCCACGGCCAGCGGTCCTGGCTGGGGAGCTCATTCGGGCAGAGCTCGTCCTTCTCCCTCCTCCCTGGCTCTGAGATCCTCTGCATCTTTATTCACAGCACAGCCTGCAACTGAAAGACCTTTCACTGCCTGCCCCAGCTGGCCTCTCGCTTTTGAATCCCCAACAAAACATCTCCCCCCACCCCCCCCACACACACTTCTCCAGGAGATTGTCGTGGTTAACCCTCAGCTTGCAGAACTCCGTTATCTCTTCAATGAAATAGCAAAATTTCTTCCAGCCCGAATTGTGATGGAATTGTTTCATTTCCTGTTCACTCAGAGCTGATTTTCACGAGTCTGGAGCACGTGATCCAATTGTAAATTTTAATAAAAATACCACATTTTATTTGAGCTCAATTCATTAAAAAAAAAAACCAAAAAACAAAAAAAAAAACCAAAACACTAGCTTTCAGGGGTAGACCTAAAGTATTTCGGTCGACAGGTCAGTAGCCAAGAAGATGGGAAGGCTGGACTCAATTCCATCCATTGTCCAATTTTGCAGCTTGCGATGAAAAACCTTGCCCTGCTTGACACAGATCAGAGACTCGCAATTTTGTTTCCCAGCTCTGTAACGTAACTGCCCATCTGTAAGCCATATACATCTTTCCACACACAAAGACACTTTTGTAGCTCCTCGGAGGATGAAAGCTAATTGTGAAAGCTGGAGAGGCGCTATAAGAAACTCTCCTCTGGCACTGGGTTTTGTGGAGCACCGCAGACCCCAGGTGTCCAGTTATACAGCCAGAAGGGTTCTGTCCCATCTCGCGTGAGCTCCCACACGATGCAGGTTGCAGCGTTTCTCCCTGCCAAGCCTCTCTTGTCCAGCCCAACTACTTGTGATGGCAACAGAGCGTAAGACGGGATTTAAACGCTTGCGGTGATGGACAGTTTCACCATGTCCACTGGCAAGTTGTTCCATGGACTAATTACCCTCACTTAAAAATACGTCTCGCATTTCCTACGATCTTTGCCGACTTTAACTCGCAGCCGCTAGATCTTGTGTTTTTGCCTGCTAGCTTAAGAGTCCTTCGCTTCAGACATCCCTCAGTGGGTATTTACAGACCATGATTAAATAGCCACTTAACCTTCTCTTCACTAAGGTGAGTCCTACGAGAGCAGATGGTGCTGAGCACCTCTAAAAATTAGCACCACAGCTATTTATGTCTGTAAACTGCCAGACAATTGTTTCGTAAGGCCAGTTATGGAGAGCTGCTGGCATCTGTCTCCCCATCGACAAAGCACTGGTGCCCAGCATTTGTTTTTCACACCCCAGTTCCTGAAGGCAAAGGGCACGGTCTCCTGATCCAATACAGCAAGAAGCATTGGAGATGCCCGACACACAAGACCAGGTGCCTCCAGGAACAAGATGGCTTTATCTGCATTGGTATCTGCAATGTTGGTACCCTAAATAAATACCCAAACCCAGATTGTTGCCAACTTTGTGCGCTCTAGAAGAAAGACAAAATGTCTCCCACTACAGATGAGGGGGACCAGGTCCTGGTGGAGCACAGGCAGGAGCACTCAAGTGACTGACTGATTGAAATAGAGCAACAGCTCTTTCCTCTACCCACCAGAAATGTCTCTGCAGCAACTGCAGCCTGGGGAAGGTATCACTACCAAAAAATTGCTCTGCAGCTTTCAAGCTCTTCAGACCTTTTGGGTCTCTTCTGCCCAAGCTGCTGTACTTCGGAAAGAAGTGTCCCTCACCCAAAATGGCCTTTCATCACAGGGGCATTCCCATTGCTCCTTGGCTTCCCAGAAGTCATCATCATACCCCAGAGAATACATCACTTTTGGCATGCTAAACAGTGAGACAATAACATGCATCTTCTGCCCAGGCAGTTTAGGAGCAAGATTCAACTGCTGTAATTCCTTCATAAATAGACTGTGGATATTGACGTAAAATACATTAAAAAAAAATCTCTGCGTCCTTCGGTTCTGGTTCATTCACATCTTGCAGCTGCAATGTACTCCCAATTTGGACCTCAAAAGCTCCAAAAGAAGTAGATGGCTCTAAGGAAAACCTGTTCATTCACACCATACTATAAAGATGGCCTGCTTCCTAGGTCATGAAGGAAATGGCATTAACTCCTGGCCACAAAGGGACAGGACCTGGGGAGATTTTTGGGGTGTCAGAACCTTCAACTTTGCACCAGACTGAATATGCAACTTCCCAGTCACGGCAAATGAGAGCATTGAAAAATGTTAATGGATACATAAACCACATCACACTGACTCCTCAGTCATTCCCCTCTCATTATTTTTACCTCCTTGTGGAAAATAAGCCCAACACTTGCAGTTTTCTGACAAGTACCTTAATAAACACTCAAGCAGCTAAAAAGAGAGGACAACACCACTACGTACTTTAAACTAGAACTTCCCTCCCGCCCCTGCCATTTAAACCACAGATAACCAAAGACACTGAAAACACATGAAATGTCAGAATAGAGCCCATACTGTTCTCATAATTGATAATGATTTCCAACAAACTGAATTCAGTTCTAATCTGAATGAAACAATCTTTTTACATCCAGTGAAAAGAGAAAGAGGGTTGTAGTTTTTTAAAGCCATCCCCTAAGAGAATACACATGTAAGTGTTGCGTACATAAAAGGGGCAAACAAGACCAGAAACAGCGAAGAGAAAGGCAGAAAATGCGAATAAGGAGGAGGCCCATGAAACACTCTCTAGATTTCCTGCCAGTAACCATCAACTGAATACAAAGCTACTGAAGTATAATTACCTCCTTGTCAATCCTGACATTAACATTTTTCTAACTCTTCAATGACAATCACTTCTTTCAGCACCTCCTAATAACAATTCATTTACTCATCCTTTCACGGATGTGTAAGATTGTCAATAACTTCACATCCTTGAAGTAAAACTGGAGATCTGTACATCAGATGTGGCTACTGAAACTGAACTTCTGAACAGCCACGATTTTTCAGAGGATGCTTTCCACTTCTTTCATAAACCAAACACAGGAACGGCATTTTTTAGAAAGTTACTCTATTTGTTCTTTTCTCTTAGATAACGAAAGGGAAAAATAAGTATTCAAAGGCAAAGATTACTATGTATAAACAAGTCCATAAGACCCCCACCCACCCCGCATTTCCTTAAAAGCGGCTTAGGAAGTACTTTTCATATATATATCTCTATACATATACATATTATATATATATACATATATATATGCACACATAGAATACAAGATCGTGCAGTTATTTTTCTAGACTTTAGCACTGACAGGTTACATGCACGTCTTAGATAAGTCACTTCGCATATACCTGCTTATTTTTCAACTAAATGAAACACTATAATGGTATTCAACTTCTTCAAAATACCAGCAGGAGTACGGAAAGAAAAACCCAATGGGTTTCCATAGCATCAAGTCCTGTGGATCAGGTCACAGCAGCGATAGGATACAACACTCAATGCTTTCTACAGTCTGAGCCATGACAAACATGTTGAAAGAAGACAACTTTGAACAAGAAACATTAGCATCGCATTTTTAGGTACAGCACAGTCCTGTGATCTGCTTCCCACCCCTTCTCTTTGTTTTGGTAACAATCAAGTTCTAGTCCTTCAGATAAGGTATCTTCAAAATACAAAATTTAAAGATTGTATGGGGCAGAGTTGGCTTTTCCCTAGATTTTCTTTCTCCAAATGCAGAGTCATCCTCACAGGCTGCAGAAGCTCCTGCATCCACACTAGTACAAAAGGGTATTTTAATCACAGAAGATGGTTGTTTGCTAAGGAGCCACCCCAGTTGGATGTGAAGGGGCGTACCAAGGAAAAAAAAAGTGAAGCAAGATACAGAGGAGACTGCATATTAAACCTTCTTTGTAATAACTACAAACTGATAAAGGAAATATGTATGCAGACAAATAGAGACAGAATATGGAAGTGTGAACTTCACCTAAAAAAAAATAAATCTTGTGATACAAACAATATTTACAAGTCTGGACCTCGGTCCACGATTAGTCATACATGGCCCCATACGCCAGCAGCAGGATAAGGACCAAGGAGGAATCATCATCTCATTACAATTATCCTGCTCTCAATTCTGTCAAGTCTCCAGTGGCATATTTAGACCCTTAATGAACAATTGCTAGAGAAATACTACAACACCTAGCAAGCTCTCAGCTCTTCTCTCAATGGATCATATCTGTGCCAGTGGTTTATCTGGAAAAGGAAAAAATAATCTTGGTTCTTGCTGCTTAACAGGCCCCTGCAGGGTCATATAAGAGAACCCCTGCTAAAAGGTTAAGAAGTTTCCACAGGACCACAGGGACAAATCACTGGGAGTAAGCCTGTCTTCATAATCTGAAGAAAAAGAAAAGAGAAATCTTTAAAACCCACTACAGAAAACAATTTCTGTTCTGGATGCCCAGCTCCAGGGCACAGTCCTATCTCTGATTCATCTGGCTACTTAACTTGTTTGCCATAGTGATGGGTCTGTTTACAAGGAACACTGAGCAATCACCAGTGCTCAGCATCTTAAAAACCACAACTAATACCATGTTGTCAGTAAAAAAGCTTTCAATAAATCTCATGATTTCTCTGCCTCCTTCATTTGTCACACCTAAAATAATAATGCCAATTAATAAAACCCCCTACAAGAGCAGCCAAGCAACGTTATGCAACAGCATATAACTTAAACTTGAGTCTTGCAATGAACTCCTGCAAGGAAGAACTCTCTTTTCTGTGTAAACATCAGAGAACAAAACCTAAACAGTTAACTAAGAAATAAGAATTATTAGACTTATTCTATTAAAGATCTGCAGCCAGTTTTCTCACCTTGGACTTGTTCTCTTGTTGAAGTCAACAGCAAAACTGCCATTGACTTCATCAAGAACAAGGTCATGGTTCTTCCATGCTGCTGACTGGGTGATAGAATGGTCATAGGTCCTGAATTTAAAGAAAGAAAGAAATCAATAAAACCAGCCTACAGCTGTCCAGTTACATCTCCCAGCTACCTATAGACTCACATTGGGGACTTCTAGTAGTTTTTACTTTCTGGACAAAAGGTTCATCTGAGAGTATATGATGCTTTAGGGCTTTATATTTGGACTCTCAAAGGGGTTGTAGCCAAAACACCATGGAGATAAACATGACTTGCTGGTGTCTGGGTGCCCCGTCAACGAGGCTGTTCTGTGTATATTATATCCGACCCACTGTGAACACACAGACAAATGTAACGCTGTCTTTTATGGAGCAGCTCATGTCAACAGTGGCACCTGCACCTCATGATTTTATACATCAGGGAAATCCAACCCAAACAACTTGCACAGAAGAGGCATAAAAAGTCAGAGCAGATGACCACAATCATTTTGGTATTTGCTTCCATCCATGCAAAACTAAGCACAAAGCTTGCCCTCAGTATGTTCAAATACAAAACTACCTTGTCTTTCAAAGTAGAAAGAAAAAAGAAATAAAGCCCATCTGCCTGAGCATTCATAGAAAGAAATGCAGGTCCTCCCTTAATAAATATATGTACATTAATTTGCACATATACAAACAGACATATATATGAGATTATTCTTATCTTCTGCCTTAGAGAGAAGTGAACTGAATTTTATTTACAGGAACTTCCGTTGCTTTCAGCCACTTTTAAAATCTCTCATTACATTTAGAGTTTCCTTTGCTTGGCATCAGAAGTAAATACCACAAAACCATTAAAACCAACAGCGTAAGAGCATCGCCGACTGCAATCTAGAGATGCAAATGAATCTTTTGCATTGCCAGCGTCAACTACCCCTTGCCTAAAAAAAAAGCTTAAAAAATGAGCGCTTAAATGTGCTTTTACTAAACTTCAGCATAAACGGTGCAGTGTACATTCAGTAAAATTTGCACTGGGATTTCAATTAAAGCCCAATAAAACGCATTGTTTCTACATCTGTCTTCTCTATATTCGTCAGGTTTCTCTCTCCCCAGCTTTAAGTGAAGAGGCAGATTTGTCTGAAGCTACAGCCAAAGCCCAGAAAAAAAAGAGATAAATTTAAAAAAAAGATATAAAAATCAAAGCCATTTCCAGTTCCTGGGCTGGCTGTGAACAGGGTTTACGGGCGACCTTGGGAGCATCAGTTCATTGACGCCGCTTCTAGCGGCTGAGAGCTGGATCATCAAAAATCCTCCTGAACATGGAAACGTGCAGTGCTGGCACAGACAGCGGATCCAATCTGCTCAGCAAAACAGCGCTCAGGGAAAGGAAAAGAAAGGGCAAAAAGAAAAGCTCGTGCTTACAGTCCAAAGCAGCCACTTGCCTCTCGTTCAGCTTTGCAAACTCTCAGAAGCAAGGCAACATTTATCTGCTGGGTCTTTCCTTTCTGAGGAAACTTGCACTGTTAAGCACCACAGGTAAAAATACAGGTATAATAAAATACAGTTAGAGAATCCAGGCCAGCTGGCAGAGGGGTGCTGTATGACAATACTATATGAACGTTTACAGAACATGATCCCCTAGCTAATTCGTGACAGACTAATACCAAAGTAAAACTTGTAAAAGCTACCCATGATAAAGACAACATTCAGAATTTTAAATAAGCAGCTACAGAGGCCATTTGGGAAAAAAAACCAATAAAACTATAATGTTGCAACGCACTAAGAAAATAATCCTTTGTCTAATTAGAAACAGCACATTTGATTCTTTTGCAGAACTGTTAATTAAATGTTCATCATCCAAGTAGCAAACGGTTTGCATTTTTGTCAAAAATTGTAATATATTGCCCAAAACTTTGAAAAGTCTATATTAGAATTACCCAAGTCAAAAGACTTGAACTTTCAATCAAACAGTGTCTACAGAGGAGCGATGAGGCAAATTACGCAACAGTAATTTAACGATCAATCCTTGTCATTTCAGGATGACGGTACTATTTGGAAAAAAAGCGCAAGGAAAAATGGATTAAAGTGCTAAAATAAAGACGCTTTGTTCATCTGAATAAAACATTTGTAACTCTGGTCTGAGAGGTTACTTTCATTTGCAGCCAGTTTGATTTGCCACTCATCTTCCTTTGGGAATCGTCCTGTTTCAAGTGCATTAAGAGATGATTTATTTGCATAAGCCAACAGAGGGTTATTCTTTCCTTAAAAAACAGAGTGTGACATTGCTGTACAAATGAAAGAAAATGTTAACAACTCCTGAAAGTTCTCATAGGTGATTAGAGGAATCACACCATGTATCACAAAATGATTAGCACCAACGTGGCATATATTACATTTTAAGCATAGTCGAGCTTTTGCACTATTTCCCTACCTACTAACAAACTTATTTTGAAGACACATTTGAGTATTTGACCTTGAGAAGCATGTTTTGGACTGAAAACAGAAATTACTATCCCTCATTTAAATCTTTTCCATATATAAGTAGGAAATAAGTAGCATTCCTACACATTTATGTAGCCATCCATCTTGAAAGAGGAAAAAGCAAAGCCGAAGATGGTCTCTAGTATTACGATGTTGTCCCCTATTTCTGGGGACAGTTGTGTCAAGCCGTGGCACAAAGGTGGTTGTCTCTGATGTCCTGTTGCTGTGCCTCCTGTCTGTGGATGTCACTATTGCACTTTGTAATTACAAATATTAAGGGTGCCTTCCTGTCTCCTGTGATGTGGATAATCCCATAGTGGCCCCCAGAGCGATCTGGCGTCGCTGGAGCAGATCCGGGCGCTTTCCACAAACATCTGCTGCAATTTCTACATGAGTCCCTCATGGAAACTTCAGGTACTCGCTCCATGTCAAACAGGCTTTGAAAGTCAATATAACAAAAATGTCAGCCCGGCGCCTTCTGCCATCCTTCCTCTCACCTACTTATAACATCACATCTTACAACTGGTTTCCATTTCATGTATTTTATCCTTTCGGCATGTTGCAAACTGAATGCATAGAGCACAATTTGACCATTAGCTTTCACAGAAGCACAGAATGTTGGGGATTGGAAAGGACCTCAAAAGATCACCTAGTCCAATCCTCCTGCTGGAGCAGGAACACTTAAATGAGGCTACACAGGAAGGCGTCCAGGCGGGTTTGAATGTCTCCAGAGAAGGAGACTCCACAACTCCCCTGGGCAGCCTGGTCCAGTGTCTGTCACCCTCACTGAGAATAAGTTTTTTCTCAAATTTAAGTAGAACCTCTTGTGTTTCAGTTTCAACCCATTACCCCTTGTCCTATCATTGGTTGTCACCGAGAAGAGCCTGGCTCCATCCTCGTGACACTCATCCTTTATATATTTGTAAACATTAATGAGGTCACCCCTCAGTCTCCTCCAGGCTCAAGAGCCCCATCTCCCTCAGCCTTTCCTCATAAGGGAGATGCTCCACTCCCTTCATCATCTTTGTTGCCCTGCGCTGGACTCTCTCCAGCAGTTCCAGCTTTATCATGATGCCAATCATTCTTCTACTCCTACCCAACAGCCCTCCAGAAAACCTCACCTTACCAAAAAAAACCCTTGCCAGCATCAGAGAAAAGTGGCTTTACAAGCACACGTAGAAGGAACCACCTCCAAAAGCAAAGGTCTCGGCAGAGCAATGCATTACAGAGCCCTCACACACTCGCAACCAAATCCACACCGAAACACAAACACCCTGCAGCTGACAGGCTTCTGCTGAGTAACAAATACTAAATGTCATCATCTTCTGAGAGCAAGGGAGGGATTTACAACAAAGTCGCAACACTACTTATTCATTAGAAGCCGAGATCAGGTCTTCGAAGTTCTTTGGGAAGTCTACGAATGGTAGAACACAACACTGTGCAGCACAATACTGTTATCTTCAAGAAATAACTGATCTTCTCTCATTTCTACAGGTGCTGGCAGCTCTTTTTACATTTTTCTATGCCACCTACACTACCATTCCTGTCCTGGTAAGCCAAAGGAATTGGGCTCCACCTTTCAACTAAGGATTTCTTTACAGTATAAGCCTCAAGGTAATGTAATACTCTCCCACTTTCAGGTCTCTGACTAAAGAGGTATCATCCTTTTTTTCCCCGAGTTTCACATGGAAAAACATTATCATTCACCCACTAATTTCTCTAGGGCTGTTTTCCGCACTGGAGAACAAAACTTCTATTTTATATTGTTTCCCCTCGCTCATCATTGTCACATCACAAGGAAAAAAACCTGGGAGACAGTAGAGCACAAGTAAGAGCTCAGCCTAAACCATTTTAAGAGACCAGTTTCTTCACAGCTAAGAGGAAAACAGAAAAGGAAAGAAAAAGGAGCACAGGGATGAGAATATTCAAAGTCACAGTTGTCACTTCCTAACTCACCCAGAGCACAAGCCAAAAACAATCATGGAGAGACATATGTTGATAGCAATAAAACAATTACTTGCATTCTGTGCCTATTTTAAATATTAAGTGCTAGCAGCATGTTGCTTAGACATTTCAAAGCCCACAAATTTTAGTTTAGCACTGCATACAGAGGTAAATCAAACCCCAACATTTTTTTGTTTGCGTATTCAATGCCTATAATATTACGTAATCAAAAAATCACGGTTCAGAGTTAGTTTAACACCGCAACTGATTTGGCATTGAAGATGACCATTTCTATGTTAAAGTCTGGCTGTACGCTAAAACACGTAGATGCATAACAGCTTGTATTTTAAAGATAATACAGTGCACATATAAATGCAAGTGCTGGATCTAATTTAAAAAGATTTGTGGTTATGAACACACGGACACCAAAAATCCAGGAACAATTGCTAAGCTGCAGTCCAGCGCGGTTCCAGCTGGCTAAGATAGAAATATTTCTTCCCCAAACTGCAGTCGCTAGTAAAATTTGTATAGAAAATCTGATCATACCTACAAGCAAATGCTAGTTTTATATTTTACTCTTTCTTAAAGTAATGCAAGGAAGCTCAACAGCATCCCTTCAGCTTTCGTCCCTCAGCTACAGGGACAATTTGCTATCAAAACACAACTGCTGGACCAAGAAGACAAGAGTCTGGAGATCAAGTCTGAGTGAGTTTTATCTCACTTTTGTTCTTTAGTATAGCATATATATGTAAAACAGAGGTGGAAAACGACTGTAGGAGGACTCGTGTAAAAGAAGAACGCGCTATTGCAGCAGTAAAAGCACATTCAAGCAGTAATCAAAGCAGCACCACTCATGTATGCAACAGGCATAACTTACACTAACTTGTCTTAGGGTAATGAATAATAATTAATTTGCACATTGTGGTCCGTGTTGAAGCAAAATTCAAAGCATCACAAAAGACACACTGCCCAGCAAAACTGATGTCACATTGATCTTCTTTGAAGAGAATCTTAAGAAAAGCAATAACCCTCCAGTTTACAGTTCAGGTTTCTTTGTTGGTATCACTGTAGCTGTGAAATGTGGCATGTTGAACATTAATCACAGCAACACAAGTCACAGTAGCTGATCTTTGGTATCGACTTCTGGCTGTTGCAATACGTATCTTAATAAAAAAAAATACAGCCGTATTTTAGAAGCTTTACGGTACTATTGCAAAACATCCATGTGAGTAAAACCACCAATAACTCAACCTATAAAACAAATTAATTTGCGTTTCTTGCTTATGAAAAAGATGCTTGTGAAATATTGCCTAACCCAAATTTAACAAACAAAAGTTAAATATTTATAAACAAGACACACTGAAAGCACAGGAAAAGCCTTACAGAAGATACGCTCCAAAATGATTGAGTAGTCATGTCTAGAGTATGACATATGATGGAAATGAATAAAAAGTAAACAACTTACTCCATTACTTCCAACATCTGCAAAGCCTATTTTAAACTTCCTAAATTACACAGATGTAACAGCATGGAGCTCTTAAGCCTCAAGTGCATATTGATGAGATCGCGTTTCTGTGATCCTGAAGTGAACAATTAAAGAACATACATTTCTGTACCGCAGCTGAACAAATCCAGAAGGTCAGTATTTCTATTTGCAAGGCCAGCTGACATGCACATCCAAGAGACAAATCAGCAGCTCACAAGGAATATCTCGTTTTATTTTTTAAGAAAATACAGAGTGTTTCAAAGAGATGGACCCAATTTCAAAGATACAGTAATTTCAAATGGGGTCCATCTTTTTGAAACATCCTGTACTGTGGCTAACTGGGGAGTATAACAGAGATGTTCAAACAAATGCTGAGATTTTTGTTCTGTGTAATACACATCATCTCACCCTAACAGGGCTAAGAAAAGTCTATGCAAACAACAAGGAACAGCAGAAACTAAACTAATGACACCAACTTCGAAGCCACGTATTCAACACTGGAAAAAATAACAAGGTTTACCATCCCATTTTACCCCCCCATTTTCTCTCACCAGAGCCTGTGTTCTGGACTATCTCATCCACTGTCCTCCAAGACCAAATCTCATATTCCTGCCCAAATACTGAAATACGGTAGAGGGGAACAGGAGTGGATGGTCTCTGTGAACTAATCTTACAACCGCATGGGTGAAAAAGTAAATTCTGCAGCTATAAAAGTTGACCTTGGTTTTTAATACCAAAAATCACCCATCAAGCAAGAGTATGCAAACATATTGACACTTTTTTGCATCTTCTGATTGAGGTCATTAACATCTGAGGAGTCCAAAAAAAAATCATGCTGTTATCACAAAGACATGACCACAACTTTCGGTCCTAATTATGTTCAAATGAGAGCAACGCATGGCTTTCACCACGAGTACATTTCCTCCTCCTCTTTTGCAATTCTCCTGATGTTAAGTCTGAAAGAAAATGAGCTACTGAAAGAGAGGGTGACATGAAAGCAAATCAATAGGAAAAAGAGAAAACACTGCCGACTTCTGTGTTCCTTCGTAACAGAGTCCAGAGCCAAGCGCTGCACGTGTCTCCCGCCAGGAATAGACGCAATGGGAAGGAATAGACGCAATGGGAAGGAATAGACGCAATGGGAAGGAATAGACGCAATGGGAAGGAATAGACGCAATGGGAAGGAGCGTCTGGCAGGAGGAGGAACAATCCTTAGTGGAAACAAGTTTTTGAAAGGCTGGGGTTCAAGCCCACGCACGAAGATGACTGAAGTTCGACGTGCCTGGAGGCCTTGATGAAACAAACTCCTACAGAAAAGGCAAAAATTCCCCATCTGTCAGTAGTTTCAGGATCCGTTGTTTTGAGGAAGCAGCTGATATATTGGCATCAATAGCCACAGAGCCAAGTTAAGTGGCTACATTAATACTATTACAAATAAGCTATATATGTTATGCATTACGGTTAAAGATCAGTGCAACAGCTTTTTGATTGCTTTGTAACTGAGATCCAATGACAACTTTGACTGGCAACACAACTGAATCAATTGTCTTTATCCAAGTATTACCCTTTCCATCGTAATCATTGATTCAGCTCAATGTGGCTCCAAAGACAGATGATGCCAATATTAACAGATCAAGATATAACTTCTGCTTACCAAGCACTCACCACTGTAAGCCTTTGCACTTGAAAGGAAAGGCAACAACCACATGACAAAGATCATACTATTCTTTTTCCTGTAAGAATCACTCTAAAAATAAATGTCTAAATATGATAAGAAAATTCAGTATTTTTAGTATGAAAAGTAAGGCTTGAAACTAAAGTTATTTATTTAAAACAGACAAAACACTGTAATTCTTCATTACCAAGGCTATTTTAGCACTCCAGAGGACTTAGTGCCCAAAAAGCACTACAGTACTCGGCAATCAAAGTCCAAGGTGGTAAAAAACATCAAACCACCTTTAAACCCAGTGAGTGTGAGTTTCTCTCATAGGGCAAACAGTCTTTGTTCTGTGCTTCTGTGTGCTGTTAGTGTCTCAGATGTAACGCTACCATGATGTCAGTGTTAACATCAGAGCTCCATAAGCCTCACAGAAACACCGTTTGCTGTTTCATCAGCGATTATTTGCAAAACATTTAGGAAAATATAATGAGCCCAACAGAAGGTTCAAAATCTAACAGATCCTGTCATCTGCCTTTTCAAACCTCAACATCTTGAGCTCAAAGCTACTTTTCACCTTTTTATAAAAAAAGTATTTTCTCATTTTCTATATTCCATTTCCTATCAATAGATTTTTCCATTCAGTAAACAAGGAAGCCGCTGCTTCCTTAAGAAGTGACCTTCAAGGCTAACAAGAAAACCTACAGCTACTACACACACAAAAGCAGCACCATCCAGATACAAGAGTACTTATCAAATCTTTTTTTCCCAAGAGACATCTCCATACTGTAAATATCGACCACAGTTGCAATGAGGCTTAACAGAAGCCAACATGTAGGTTGACCAAACCATTCCAGAAAATCCTATACAGGATTATTCCTGCTCTAGATCCCCCATATACATGAGGAGGACTACAACTATATCAGGAAGATTTTTCTAAGTATTTTCTAAGTGATACCAAGGACATTGTTTCAATGCACATGCGAATACAGCGTGATCTTTCTGCTTTACAAACCCATCCCATGCACGTGTTTCTGAATAACGACGTGCTCTCACATATCCAAGAACAGGTTTGGTCATATTTCCAAGGCCTGTAACTGGCTGATGAACAGCAAGTTCACTAATAATAACAGGGAAGTGAAAATGCAAGAATGACTCAATATACAAAACTAATAGTGTTCAGAAAATGTTGTTAGCCTTATTACTGTCAAGGGAAACTAGAAAATCAAAAGATACAAGCAGACTTGCTAAATTAAAAGGAATTAAAATTGCTAAATGCAACACAGGGGAAAGAGATGTTTTATTTGTTTTCTTTTTATTTATTTTACATATTTTATTACATGTGTGGGAGCCAATAATTGAAATAGTTTCACGGGCAAATTAGAGAATCACATTTTATTCTATAAATGAAGCATCTCACATGAATGTGGAAGTTACTTTTATACTTCAATACAACCTGTACTGCAAAAGAAATGTCATCTTGCAAGAAATTCAGGGGCCACACAGTCAGTGCTGCTTTTGCAAAAAGTAACTTCCTGTTAGATCAAAAGCAATTCATTACATTTGTAAATACTGCTGCAAAAACCCCAAACCTAAAGCTTTTAACACAGAACGTCTCAGTGGCAATATCTGCCAGCAACAGTTTAAAAGGCACAGCAGAGCCCAGGAATTAGAATACCTAACAACTCAAACATGAATGCTACAATGTCCTGCCTTGCAATGGCGTTACGTACCAACATGGGTTTTTAATGAAGGTAATGTATTATTATGGATTCCCAGGGGAACACACTTAGGACAGACATCTAACTACGCTTTCAAAAATGTAATTGCAGGATTTCCACATGTAACAAGTCAGGCAGTATTCCTTCCAAAAACGAAGCCAGTTTCAGCACGCTGCAGCCAACTTTTGTTTTTTCAAGAAAGGAAACCAACCCCCTACAGTGGTTCGAGTTTGTCACAGACTCTCATTTCTGCTTCTCTATAAACACTGAGTTATTCGAACTAAACCAGAACAAGACCATCAGAAACATCGGTCTTGAAGCACAACCAACCTGGCTGGTTTTTCTTTTCCTCTTATTTTTCCAAACCCTTCGCCGGGCTGACCCAGGGGACAGGGCCCAGGCACAGGCTCCTGCAGCCATCGCCCTGCGCTGTTCGGTTCGGATCTTTACCTTCCCGCTGAGCTGTGGCACAAGTACAACGCTACTAGTCCATTTACAACGCGTCTGTCAGAAAACCAAACCTAAAAAGCAAGCAACAGCAACTTTATTAGCACTTACTGATCCCAGGGGTGATAAATACGTTTGTTTACTTCTGCGGGAGCAAAGCTGGTGGTAAAAGGGAAACGGATCAGACTGTTAAGTGGCTGGAACTCGCGTTAGAAACCAAATGATAATATAGTCCCAGGAAATTGCCAGGATATAGAGATCCAAAGTGCTGTAGTATCCGGAGCCTCGTGGGCATCTTGCCAACAGCCTGAGGGTCAAAGCTATTCTGCGTGCGTATTTACATAAATTTACATATATTTTGCATAACAAGTAAACATAGCATTAAATGCTCTTCATGGGGGAACCATCCTGAACTATCTCATCCACTCTCACAAGACCACAACCCTAGCGGTTCCTGTCCTTATTTTTAGCTTCCCATACAATACCTACTTTATTTTTACAATGCAACCACGTGAGAAGACTCAGGTCCTCACCAAGTTACTCCTCGGCTCACAAGGTCGTGTACAAGAGGATGGGTGCAATGATGAGGGATTCACTACCTGTTTTACTACGAGCACAGATCCCGTTCTCCTATTCATGGCGCTAAGGAAATTCTTAACTGCTTTTCTCCTTTACTCCTCTGGTTCTTCGTAAATTCAAGTTGTAGATTCAGACTTTTCCACCTCTTTTTGCAGAAGAGGTCAAGAACCTCCTTATCAATAGCCAGAATGAAAAAAAATCAATGGGAATCTTTTTTCTCCATCCTTCTATGCTTAGGAACACAAACCTTACTATGGTATCGATGGTCATACACATGCGCTGTGAGAGCCAGAAAGCACTTCCAGGCTAAGAGATGAAAAATGTAATCGCAAACATACTTTCCTGGAATAAAAATGTGGATGTGCCCTCCCATTATGACACATAAGCACAATCAGCTCCTCTTGCAGATACAATCTGAGTAATTGCTTTCAACTGGTTTTGTGGGATGTTTTACTTTATGAAACTATCAGAGCCCAAGTATGTCAAACTGCAAACTACGCAAAAATGTGAGTTCTATTATTGTTTGCAAGATGTTGCACCATTTCAGAAAGGAACTAAACCTGAGCTATGCATAATATTGGCTTTAAAAAAAATTACTCTGTGCCACATTTCTAGACTTTCATCTCAATTGATATCTCATACTATTTAGTCACAGATTTAGGACTGGGTGTTTCATAAAGTTGTCCAACTACCTCAGATGCAAATTTCAAACATATAAAAGCAACCTGATACTTTCTGATTTAATTGCTAAATAGGAACTAATTATCTAGAATGATAGAGTGCAAACTTGCACACACAGCAAAAATCCCAGCAAGGCAGCTACAGTGAATGTGCATTGGACTATGCACATAAAAAATCTGGACTTCAACTATTATCCCTTCCCAGTTTACATGTTGGCGGTACACCTCCAAATTACAGGATATTAGAAACTTCTCATTATGATTAAAAATCTAGTCCCAAAGAAGGATCAGACTACCTTTGCAGTACAGAAGTCAGATATCTCAGTGCCAGGTCCATCCTCTCTGAGCCTGTTCTGCCTTCTGTCCTAAAAGAAACAGACCTCAAATGCCAAACAAGCATTACAGCCTCCAGGATATTAAGCCTAGGCTATCATTTCTCTCTTTTTTTTTTTTTCCTGGAAGTCTATCTGATTTTGTTTAGAGATTCTTTTGAAAAGCTAATGTTTTCACACCGCCTTTTGCTTTGTAAAACAGTCAAGTGACTAAGTCAAATCTCTTCAGAAATCCTACAATAACAAACTATGCACACAGCACAAAGGTTGGGAAATTTTGCAGAGTAACAGATATCACGTTTAAGCTTCCAGGGAGTTCGATTAAACCCATCAGATTTTTTTCTTAATTTTTAAAGGCAGTTTCAGATGTCATCTGTAATGAAGTCATTGAAATACTTCTCTGAACCGATTGCTGCCGGGAAATGCAACCAATGCATCGCCATGCAAAACCACGCTCTTTGTCATACTGCCATACGTTTCCATCATCCCTCCAGTCATTTTCTTCTCATCTGTCCAGCCATACTTCTCATCAGCATCAACTGCCAATTTGTACCGTCATAAACTCAAGCTGTATTACTTCAGCGAAGTTTATAAATTCCTTATGCTTCCTTACAATCTCTGCAAAGAATTAAAATGAGATTTGTCTGGACAATCATCACATTTACCACGTTAACACAGTTCTGCTCAAGACAGCAGTTCATCTTTTCACTTTCCAGACCTGCATTTTAAACAAGAGAAGATGTCTTAATGTGACTGCATAGTCTCACAGTGGCTTTATTTTCCTTTATGTCGATTTAAGTAAATAACGCATAATCTGCGTACTTAATTTTCTTCTGAACGCTGCAGCTGAATGCAAGGAGGGAAAAAGGGGGGGCGAGATAAATCCTCAAAGGGTGACGGCTTGTGATTTTCTTCTGCTACTTGCATGTACATGGCAAGAGACACAAAAGGCAAGCTTGCTGGATTTAATCTTATTACAACCCGTTTCTACACATACTTCATAAATCTGGATGTTCAACATACACTTATCCAAGCCCTGTCAGTCCCTGGCGGTCTGTCTGTGCTTAGAGAAGTGGCAAACAAGCCGCCCCGGGATCCCAGAGGAGCCCAACGGGCTCTGGGGTGCTCGGTGACAGCAAAGGCAACGCCGGCTTAACTACACTCACCTAACACAGGTCTAGCTCTTCCAGAACCCGAGTGCTGAAGCGCTCGAGACCGACCTGAAATATTTTTATCACTATCTGGGGGAGTTATCATACAATTACAGATCACACTCAAGGATGAAATGTGGTGCTTTCTGATTGGCATAAAAGCCCAACAGACTGTTCAGGGAATAGTTTGTTCTTCTAATGTTGACGTTATATCATTTGTTTTTGGCAGCTCAACACCATTGACGAGTTTCATCTTATTCAAATTGTCTTGAAAAGCTTAATAAGGCTTTTTATTTGGCATATCTTATAGAAGGAAAAGAAAATAGATAACATTATTTGTAAAGCAACATATGTTTAACAACTTTGATGTGTGCTGATGCAATACCCCTGCAGGATAAAAGCAGATCTGTTTAAGAGGACGAGTCATCATATGGATATACTCTTCCTAGCAGCTTTTTGAAAATATATTTCTAGTCAATTAGCACTTCCAGTGATATCTAATTTTAGATATTAAAGCACTGAACTTTCTGTTGTCACGCTTTCATGCTACAGTCCTCTCCAATCAAAGCAGAGTTTATTCAGAATGTATTTTCTCTGCTGAAAGCTGTCAGCTTAACTATATTACTACGGAACACAAAGGCTGAAACACAGGTTAGTTATTCAGCTGTTAAATTCCTACAGAAAAGTGAAATCACAGAATGGTGTGGGTTAAATATATGCTATAGAGCTATAACACAGTAGGGGACACATTACTGATCTCACTTTGCTTGTCTTGAGCCAGAAACTTATGTGATTCAGCCTTAGGTACACAAGTGACATTTTCAATATTTCTGACTATATTTAATCTGATGTCAACTTTGCATTGTTTACTATGCAAATGTATTTATACTAGTGAAAATGAGAGCTTCGGGGTTAAGGTTTTTTTAGTGTTGTCGTTGTTTGTTTTTTAATAAAAGCCATAAAACCACATAATAAATAACACATATTCCTGCGAAGGATACAATCCAGCCACACATGTGCTTGGCATTCAAGTTTACACAGATGCTGACCCTTCATCTGGGTTACGCTTTCTCTTACATTTTGATCATCCCAGACTGTTTATATGAAAACTGAAAGGCATTTTTAAAAATAAATCCTGACACATTTCTCCCCGATCCGTGGCTGTGCAGTTTATGTGTGGTGCAAATGAAGTTCATTGTTAATACATACAAGATCAAGAAGCGCTTATGAAAAACAGAAGCGGATCAGCACTTGAAAAAACCTGGGGCCCCAGGAGGCTTTTGTGGTGGTCAGAAGAATGGCAAATTGAAACACTTCAGAACAATTATTTCTTTCCCAACTGCAATTAAGTTTTCCCTTTAAAATTCAAACTTTAGTCGTAAAACCACCTAAAACCTGTAAAATAGTCTAAAGCCAAATCACAAATACAGTAGGTCTCTCTGACCGTACTCGCTGGATGTGACTTGACAGTAAGATCCAGAGACACTGAACAGTTCACAAAAGAACTGTTTAATTTCACCACATTTTTTCATGCAGTGTGTATTTAAGCTATTTTATGAACGTGTGATGCTAGCCTTTTAGCAACTGGGTATAGATCCATCAGTATCTTCATTCTGGGTTAAGGTTTTTTATTGTCACTGATAACTCTGGGTTTCACTTCCCCAGTCTCTCTATCTACATACTTTGCTACCTGTGATATTGAAGAAAGAAAATTCAGCAGTCTTATGAGAGACCCAGTTATGTCGCATGATCAATCTGAGAGAAAAATCAACACTTAATTTTTACGCTGACAATAAAAATGCTCCTCTGACTGTTCCTTGCACTTTGACACCTTTTTCTGAAAGGCCACTATAACATGTCCTCTATGGCACCTCTTCCATGAGGGACATCTTCCCTCATCAGCTCCCATCACTGCGCTCAGCATTGTCCTCTGATTGTTCGGTCAAGTTTGTAGGGAAACTCCTCCATCCTCTTGCACGTACAGTGACACTGCAAACTCAAGTACATCTCTGAGAAAGTATGTGTGATTCACTCATCACGAGAACTCATTTGCCCCAAGAGTTTAGATGCCACGTCAGTTTTTCCTGTATTTCACTCCACAAAAGTAAATTATATTTCTAAAGGGCAACCTCCCCATAGCTAAATTCTTTACATTCTGTAAGCCACATATTCACGGGTACCTAACAAGTAACAGAAATGTGCATCTTCTTTACAGCTGCCTTTCAGCTATTTTCAAAATTTCTTTAGAGTTGACATTGTTTTACTGTACTCAGCCATACGCTATAATGGACTTCGATTGCATTTGCCTTTCAATACACGTCATCAAGCAGCACGTTCACATCCATAGTTTTCTCTTAAAAACACTTTGGAAGTATGTGACCTCCAGTCATTACACATCCAAGAGTGTTTTTTGCAGAGAAACCTCAGGCATTGAGTTCCTGCTTTCACAGACACACCAGAACACTTTAGTTTATTTGACTAACCGCTACCACTTCTTTTTCCATAAGAAAATGTGTCTTGTGTACACTCAAGAAGTCACAGTACTGGAGGTATTTCTTTCCATTATGGTTTCTTTTTCTGCGTTGTTTGCATTAGCATTTCTTTCACATGAACGTTCACAGCCAGGCAGTTCATTTGAATCAGTTCTGCAGCTTGTCTTTTTGTGCTCTGTTACTTTTTCCATCAGCTTTTCCACTGAACTTTCATTTCGAGATCAATAGGCTCAGTGTACTGCAATGCAAAACTTTCCTGCTATCACCACTGTCATTTTAGTCACCTTTAGCAGCTTGAAAATCCAGTTTCATTTGCTGAAACTCAAATGGCTTAGCAGGCAGGATATGAATATCAAGTGTTGTTTTCTTTTTAATGATATATTATGAATACAAGTCTTAAAAGGGGTAGAGTTAGTAGCTGTGCCCCACAGTAAGAAAATGGATTAATATCTTGCATTCCACTATGCATCACAGCTCCAACACAGTAGCCTTGAGTTCATTTGATGAAATCTAATCAGGACTGATGCTACAACCTGAAAAGCAATAAAATTTAAAGACAAAATTTGAAATCCTCCTGGGCTTTTTTCGCTGAAATCATACAGCAGAGTTTGCCATGAAGCCAACCTAATTATAGCATAAACTTCTCAAGAAACCCAAACCTAATCATAAAAAGCAATGGCACTGGGGAAAATCAACAGATTAGGTAAGTCATCTGTAACAATGGTGTAACAGAAAAATTCAGCCTTCACGTGGACCAGAAAAACACTTTTTTCTTCATTTTTTTTTCCTCTCCCCATTCTGTCCCTTGTGTGGAACATAATCAATGACATAACATGCTTAGCAAATCACTGACAGTTAAAAAATCTAATTGGAAATACCACCTCACTAACAGCAAAAGTGCTGCTAACATACACAAATGCCTACTAAAAATCAATCGGCTGAAAATTAATAGGGATCCATTTAGTTACTAGAATGGTTTTGCATTGATTTTTTTCCTTTATCATCTTCTGTATGTTAGAGTGTGGCAACTGAAGACAGAACCACATATGCAAAATTATTTATTTGGCGGACATTGCACAGACATGACATTTCCATGCTTTCCCCAGCAATTCTATTTCAATAATGATCAAGAAACAATAGAGAAATAGGAGAGGGAGGAAAGAAAAAAAACCCACCAAGCACAAACCAATGCGATGTTAAAGCTCCCCTTTAACTCCTCACCATAGGACAAGGTGCTGTATTTAACCAAAACTGCAAAAAAAACCTTTCCTAAACAGTGGAATTCATCCATTATACAATGAATCACATTTTCATGAAAATGAGGAACAGAAAACTTTCCTATTTTAAAAACACTGTAGGAAAAATCTGACTCATTGTAGCTGTTCCAGCCTACCCACCTTAAATTTCAAAAGAAGAACACGAAAAAGGAAGGAAGAACCAGAAGCTATCAGCTCCAAAGTACAACAACCCCTTAGCATGCACAATTACTTTACCCCTATTAACATAAACAGAATTCTTGGCTGATAAACATGATAGGAACTATGATTGATTTGAGCATGTCGCACAGTTAAGCAATCACAAATCACTCTGAATTTTGGTTTTAGTGGGATGTCTTGAAAACAGAAATTCAATATCTGCAGCTCTGGAGACTTACAGCCAGATTTCATTTCAAATAATGTCTGCAGCTGAAGAAAACACCAAGATAACAAATGTCATTTAATAGAAAATGTATTTCAAAAATTTTAGATTTTAAGCAGCTGCATATCTCTCAGTATATTTTAGAAACCTTTTATGCTCATTAAAGAAATTTTAAAGAACCAACTCACATCAAAAAAAAACCACACTGGATTTGATGTTCACATTGTATCTGAGTTAGAAATAAGTTTTATGCCACGTTCCAAGCAGTAAATAATAGTGACATTTTGGTATCTTAATTTTGAATTAAAATACTAGCACAACTCACAGTAGGGCTGGGCAGAACAAGGGTAAAGAGAATCTGAACCTCAAACCCTCTCCAAACTCCTCCCCCTCAGCCCCACTTTGGGGCAGCTCTTTATTGATCCTGTCTTCCAGAATCCCCCATGGCAGCCAACTGATCCCTGAAAACACTGGTATTTTCTTCGTAGACATCAACCAGTTGTGTTACCACCTTCACAGGCCCCAATGCCCTGGTTGCCAGAAACCACCCAGAGGTTCTTTCAAAGTAGCAACCACAATAGTTTCCAACTGAGCCCCTGCAAAATAAGGAGTAATCAGCTGAAGAACAGACCAGGACAGATATCTATCCAACTTAGGCGCAATCCAAGGCCGCTGCATTTCAGGATTTCCAGTTGTGCGATAGGTGTAACAGAACACCATTTATCATCAAGTCTTAAGTCTCAAAACCATTCATTCAATTTCTATTTGCCACCCCACCTTACATACTGGATCCACCAAACTGGAGGGTTTCCCCTTGGGTTAGTCTCAGAATTACAGATTCACAGAATGGTTGTGGTTGGAAGAGACCTCTGGAGATGATCCAGTCCAACCCACCTGCTAAAGCAGCTTCACCAGAGCAGATCACAGAGGAACATTTCCAGGTGGGGTTGAATGTCTCCAGAGAAGGAGACTCCACAACCTCTCTGGGCAGCCTGTTCCAGGGCTCTGGCACCTCACTGTAAGGAAGTTTCTCCTCATATTCAGATGGAATTTCCTGAGTTTCAGCCTGTGCCCATTGCCCCTCATACTATCCACTGAAAGGAGTCTGGTCCCATCCTCTTGATACTCACCCTTGAGATATTTATAAACATTGATGAGATCCCCTCTCAGCTTCTCTTCTCCAGGCTGAACAGACCCAGCTCTCTCAGTCTCTCCTAATAAGAAAGGTGCTCTAGGCCCCTCACCATCTTCCTAGCCTGCCGCTGGACTCCCTCCAGTAATTCCTTATCCTTCATAAACTGGGGAGCCCAGAACTGGATGCAGTATTCCAGATGTGACCTCACCAGGGCAGAATAGAGGGGTGGATAAACCTCCCTTGACCTGCTGGTCACACTCTTCTTAATGCACCCCAGGATACCGTTGGCCTTCTTGGCCACAAGGGCACATTGTTGACTCATTCAGTCACCTTAAAAGCTTATACATACCAGGGCAGTGAACTGCAGGAAAAAAACACTATAAAAAGTAAATTTTGAGCTCTTGTCATTAATCCAACCACCACAGCTAGAAGGAAACAGAAACCTGGCACCATGAAATCTCGGTGCCTATACAACCACCTTCCCTGGTGCTTGCACAGCTGCCAGCACAGTCTGTTCTTCTGACCACCTCCCACACCAAGACCTTTAAACATCTTCACATACTTTCCCTCCCTAACGAAAGCGGCTTAATCTAACCTATACCTGACTTAAACTTCAGTACAAAAGCATGTTCGCTGTTTGAAATCCTACTGGAATTTAGCACTGTTAGATACAGGGGACATAGAAGTTGCAGAGCTGGAAAGTTGTGTATCTAACCCACCCACTGTGGGCATAATCCCTAAACTACGGATAAAGAGCTGACTGCTTCAAAATCTCTTTCCCATTCTCCCTCAGCTCTTGTAGAGGGCCTGTGCTTGAGGTGGTAACTTACGCATACTGAGTGGCAAGCAAAGAGCAGCTTCTATGCTCAAAATGTTCCTTTTGGATGCATACAGCAGCTGCAAAACCATGTGCTGGCCAACCCCACTGGATGTCCTGCTCTTGGCAAACAATCACAAACACATGGAGCTGCGGGGGAGCGGGAAACAGCCAGGGTAGATGCAACAAAACAGGAAAAAAATGCAAAAAAATAATAAAGAAACAATAGAAAAAGGGTGAGAGAGGGAAGACGAGAAGGTCATTGCAAGGCAAAGAAAGAAAAGGGCAGGAAAGTCTGGGAAAGCAGCAAGATAAGTGAAGCGTATGAGGAACTGGGCTGTGAGGAAGATGACCACTATCAGCACAGAAAACAAGGCTCCTGCTGGAAGGTAGCTGGGAACAAATGACCAACAGAGACAACACCAAACAAACAAGACACAAAGAGAGCTCAGTCACACGTTAGTAACCAGAAAACCTTTCCAGTCCACAGCTACTTCTGTGCTGGTAACTGAGATAGAAACACACTAAAAGGTTTGGGTGTTGTTACTGGCTGAGTAAGTAGGTTAGGCTTGAGAAGAGATGATGCATATCAAATGCAAAATGGATAAAATTAAACATTTATTGACAACAGAAACAAAGTTGGACTAAGCTTCCAAAAATACCGAGCACTACCAAAATACAAGTCCAGTCCTAAGACAGAGAGACAGCCAATTGAGCCTCCTACAGCTTTTAGCTTAAATGGCTTGCAAGCTATTCCTTCAGGTCTTTCATATTGCAAAATTAGTGCTTTGGTTCCTGCTGACTGGTTTAACTGCTGCACCTGTGCCTCTGTATTTGTCGCTGCTGGCTGCACAAAGGCGGCATTCACTGGGGAAGGGTGAGCACAGAACACACCACATCACCTCGGGGTTGGGGAGAACACAAAGTGTTGTTTCCCAGTCAGGTAGGACAGCGTTTATGTCCCCATGGTCCTCTTCAGAAGAAGCAAATTAAAGCTTTGCTCTTGTTCAGTAAGAGACACCCATCTGCCTTCCTAAACCCAGCAATCTTCAAGCTAAGCAGGGCAAAGAAAAAAGCAATGAGGAGAAGGCAGAGGAAAGAGCCACTTCTTTTCTCTGCGGGAAAGGGAGATTCTGTGGTTCATAGTGAGGTAGAGAACAGGTAAGAAAGGACTCATTTATAAGTTGTATTCACGCACTGTTCATATTACCTTCCCTTCTACGTTTATAGCGACTTGCAGTCACAAAGAAATTGCAACCCCAAATTGCACATTTCCTGGGCCCAAGAGAACAGAGATAAAGCTGTTCCCTGTCTACACAGCATTAATCCTGCTCCCAAGCTACATAGCACTTAACAGAACCATCTGGGTAGGAGGTAGAACAACATTTTTGTTTGCTGCTGCCTGTTAGGCTTGGCCCAGAAGATATTTTGTTGCTGGATTTTTTGAAGTGTTCCTCACTAGAAATAGTTTTGTCTTTATCGCTAGGATTACAGATATGCTTGCACTGTAAAGATCCATTACACTGACACAGCTTATTCCCCTTTCTGCCAGTGCAGGAACATCCATCCTGCACAAGTCCAGCAGGGTGACACGGCTGTCACCACACTTAACTGAGCTAACAGATACACCTTTTTTTGTGTAGACAAGGCTTCATCTGTAAAGGAAGAGTAACCTCCTCACAAAACCCCAAATTTATTTTGAATGTCATTTGCAAGAGAGGATTTCCTTCTATATAATTTTTTAAACTGGGTGATTTAAGCTTACTTACAGTTAATCCGTTTTTCTAATTACGCTGTTTCTCTCACTATAGATCAACAGTTGATTAATCAGACTCTTCAGTGAAGCAGCGAGGTGTCTGACCTTCTTACTTGCTGTATTTGTAATGAACTTCATCTCTTATTCCTTAGTGAAATAATAATAATAAAATCTATTTCAAGCTATCTTTAGAATACCTGGCTGACTACAGGGAGCCCATGAGGAGCTCACCTATGGGCATGGCTATCAAATTTATTCCCTGTCAGCACTTCTTCACAAGTCGTGTAGTTTACTACACTCTCTTGGTGTCAGCAAAGATGTATTTCAAAAGCCAGTTTTTCATAATTTAATCTGCATTTGCACGTGGCCACTTTGTAGATCCTCAGGACTACTAAGGACACCCAGCAGCACTGTGATCCACTGCAGCAGAAGGTTCCCCTACGGAGCTCTAAGAAACCACCTTTAGTTGTGAGAAAAGCTGTTACCACTTAAATAGAGATGGTAGCACTTGCATTTCTTCTGCATCTAACATAAATACCTAAAATCTAAGCGAACCTAAGCCCAACCATTGCTCACCCTCCCAGGCATTTGCCAGTGCACAAATCACATTCACACAAAACAGGGGCAGAATACAGCACACCCAGCCCCAGAGCAGGGCTGCCAGGGATCTTGAGAAGTTATTTCTCAGCTTCAAAAGATCGGTTCAACAAGATGTTTTTCTAACTGTCCTTAAAGATTCCCAAGGATGGAATCTCACGTTGCTTTATTCTACCAATTTGCTACCATTATAAACAGGCAGTCTTTCCTAGGCTTTAACTTACTATCTTTTATCCCGTTGTTGCTCAACTTGTACTTCACAAAGCAAGACAGATTATTCCCTTTTTCTTTACTGTAAGACTACGTATTTTAAAAACTATTAGAGTGTCATTCATTCTTTTCTTCAGTCTGAACATCTCCTGTTCATACCTAGCGGAGTCAGGTTTTCTAGACCTCCCACCAGTCTCCTTCAGGTTTTCTTCAAATGGTCCTTGTCTTTCCAAACTGGCACAGTATCTTGAGGCTTTGCCAAAGCTGAATGGAGTCTGGAGAACTACTGGGTATCTCTGTCAGGCCATTCTCCTGTTTACACCTTGAAATCAGGTGTCTTTTTATGTAACAACAGGATTTCACCTTATGACCTGCTGTTATCCCAAACCTGTAACCCTCCCACCTGTCTGCTACCTGGGTGGCCGATTTCTGAACTGAACTAGTTTACACATCATGATACACATTCAAACATCAGTAGGGAACAAGGCATCCTCAACTCTTGACTCTTTATCAGTTGATATAATCTAACCGTATGACATCTTTTAACACCTCACACAGGAAAAGGATTTGGGTGTCATAACCAATACCTTCTCAAGCATACACTATATAGCCCTATAAAACAGTAAAGAAACACAGTATTGGCCCAGTATCTACCGAAAAGATGCTATGCAAAGCACAGATTCCTAAAAATTACATGGAATTCATATCCCTTTTCCCCAATCTTAAACAGATTTCAGAATTCATAAGTACAAACCCTACATAGGGCCAAGCTCTTGTAAATGCCCATAGTTTGAACTGACAGCTGAGATGATGAGTACTGCAAGTTAAAAAAACCTACAGTTGGAGCGAATTACCTTAATTTCACTTTTAGAAAAAACTATATTAAAGTTGATCTTGGTTTTGGCAGACTCATTTCCAAACATACTGAAGGAGTACTAGCTGTATACATTATTTAAAACAGAAAAATTGAAATTATTTTTTCCCCCTCAAAAAAGATAATGCGTGTGTAAGGAACAAGCACACTGAAACAGTATGGGCGAGCCTGCTGCTCCATTTGGAAAAGCTGTTTTACTTTCAAACTCTGTTCTTCCCAGGGGTCCCCACTCATATTTGGCTAGCTGACTCACTGAATGTTCCCTTTAAACTTATGTGGTAACAATTCATAGATTATAGGAACCATTGATTTACCTTTAAAGTTCTAGTTTATGATCTCTGGGAAGTGAGTAGTATCTATGTAGTGACAGCTCACGTCTTCAGCAGCCTACAGCAAAGGCTGACCTTGCAGTCACTGAACTAAGACTAAGTAGGACAGGGAAAACACCACATGAGCTTCAAGTACATGGTTTTCTATCAAGCAGCTGAGCTTGCCTAAAAACCCCTTGATCATGGGCGATTTGTTTAGAAAGGCCAGGGACTGTACTGCTGAGGTTGTATGTTGAAGCGACAGGAATATTTTTATTGGCTCAATATTTCAAATTCACAATCATTAAAGTATAAGAACAATCTGCAAATTAACTAAAACCCCACTGAATGGAACAATTGGTAGACTAAGTCCAAACCAGACCCAGGTTCAAATCTAAGGCTTCCTGAGACATCCAGTCCACTGAAAACACTCCAGTGTGATCACACTGCTTCCCAGTCAACACCTGCCCATGGGATGACCAGATATTCTTGTCCTGGACTGTCATGCTCCCACAGACACCGTGCCACCTCCAGGACTCAACAGTTACCAGGCTTTGCGACCATATCAAGAACAAAATCTCAGTGTCCTTTGCCAGGGGAAAATAACCTCTGAAAGTTACAGAAAGGCTGTTTGGAAGTGGGAGCAATCTGAATGCTAAAATGTAACACAATAAAATGAGTATTCTAAACGATGCTCTTTATTGCTCTTCTTCACTTACTAAGCACCTGTGCAATCTGCATATGGGCCTTCAGCCAACCTTCCAACTTCAGCTTCTGGAGCCAGGCTTGGTGCACTGAAAGCACAAGTTTGCACCAAATCCAACCACAACACAGAGCAATACATCTTAATATCCTGACATTTTTAGTCACTTATTAATCTGCTTAAATCATTGCTCCAGCTCACATACCATGGTTTCTTCCATAACTGTTGATCATGCTCCAACTGGAGTCTCCTGATAAACTTAAAAAAACCCATGTTTACTAACTGGAAGATTAATATTTTCAAAATATTTGTCCTTTAACTGTAAGTTTGAAAACACAGTGAAGCATCTAGAGGGATGCCACATAGAACAGAAAGGCATTGAACAATGTAGCATACCAGCTGAAGGAACCTTAGTGGACTGTAATGAAGTGACTTAGTTATTTTTAAAACTCTTCAAAGATTCAGAAAGGGTGATTTACCCTTTTCCTTCAAATTCCCATCTGCTTTGAATTCTTACAGCTTCAAAATAAGCACACAGTTCTAATTAATTTTAATGATCCATGCTGAATTACTTACCGTCTAAACAAAACTATTTAATTTGTTAGTGGTTTTGGATTTTATTGTTTTATCTTTGCTAATTTATAAATGCTTTTCATAAACAGAAGCTACAGTTCACCTTGAAGAAGATACTTTCAAGTGTGATGTATGGCTGCATACGTCTATTGTGTTTAGGTACGCTGGTAGGACAATGCTGGATGCAAATTAATACACACAATTTAAATACAGATCACTTGGTGCTCTTTTTGAGGAGGTTCCCGAATGAATGCAGATCTCTGTGTCAGAGCAGGGATCTCACAGCTAGAAGGACAAATCCACATTCAAGTGAACTGAGGGCAAGGAAGGAGAAAAATCAACGTTTAACCAACTTGCACATGTTTCTCAGCTAATTTAATCTTTTATCATCAAGGAAAGCCTCCACACTAATGTCTTTTGTAATGGTTTCATTTTAAGATATGGCTTATGGTAGAGGGATACAAGAAAAAAATAATTAAAAAAATTAAGTATGAAACTCTGACTTCAGACTTGACACAAATTTTGCCATTTAACTCAACGGGGCCGTGATTTCCCCCAAATATGCCTGGTAAAACGAGGAAACAGCTCTGGTACTCTACAGTTTACTTTAGATTCCTGACCTTAAAAAGCTTTTATCCTGCTTTACAGCAAAGTTTTTCCTCATTCAAGGTAATATGGTAAAGATGATAACCAGAACATACACACGGTGATCACTAACAAAACACTGTCTTATTAGCCTGGACAAACATTGAATTTTGACCTACAAGTCCATCCCCAGAAAGGTTCTTTAGAGGTCTATGAAAACTTGTATTGAGAAAAGGTATATAACATACATATAAAAGGTATATAGTGTATATAAACTGAGCTCCCAAAATGACATTTCTATATTTCCCTGCCTTGTACAATTCCACTTCCCACCTCACCTGCCCCCCCCAACACCCTCTTTTGTATCTACACTAAAACACACCACAAAGCATAACTGAATTCCACAAATTAACACTAAAACACACCACAAAGCATAACTGAATTCCACAAATTAACGTAATGTCAAAATACTATCAAACAATGGTCTTTTTTCCCTACTCGCTTTCAACTCGGGGTTAACTTTCAAACATCTGTTGTGTCCTGCTTTGTGTTCTTTATCAGAATCCTGTTCCTCTCGCACTCTCAGAGTCTGCAGCAACGACAACTGGCGTTTCATCATTAGTTTCCGAATTTGCACAAAAGCGTTCAGGTTTCAGACAATATGACCTGTGGGTAATTTGCATACAGACACTTCAGCGTCATTGGTGCTTTCTGGAAAACGAATGGCTCATTACAATGCAAATTAAGCCAGCCCATGCCACAGGCTATTAAAAATTATTTAAAAATCAAAAATCTACTACCACCAAAACCCATAACGTCCTCATGGGTCTGTAAGATTCACTGCAATGGACACTGAGTGGAGCCTTATGTATGACAAGACCCTATTTCCATTTCCCCCCTCTGCCAAGCAAACCTATTTAGCTTTCAAAAAGATTTCTTCTCCACAAGTCAGCTTCAGTGTTTGATTCATACATAGAAGAAAATGTAGACATTCCTTCGCTGAAAACACACCAGACACCCTAACACGGGTACAAATCTCTCATTTCTCCAAGTTTATTTGTATGCTGCAAAGGGAAAACCAGACTAAATTAAGACCATCAGAAGACTGGAGGAAAAGATTATGTTTGTATAATAAAACGTTCCTCTGCTTTCAAAATACACTATATGTTGATAATACATTTTTCTATTAATAATCTATTAATGACCCTCATGGAAGCTTCAGTCACTGAAGACAACAGTCAGAATGTGGCAGGAGTCAGCAACGTGTTTTCCATAATGCCAGTTGCCTATGCAGGGAATAGTGTAAATGTGGGTGATGTCTTATTCATAAGAGTTACTCTTTAGCACTTTACAGTAGCAAAAAAAGGCTTGTTACAATTTGTTTGGTATCTGGACAACCTCCCCAGATACACAGACAAGATTTATCCTACCACAAATGAGCTAAAACTCTCAGTATTTGTAGGAAACAGGTTTAAACTGATACATATATAAAATATATATATATAAATATAGATACAATTCTATATCTAAATATAGCTTATATTTTTTTTTACCTCTGCAACTCATTTAACAAGCCTATCACTACTCTTCTTCTCCCTTGCAGGTGACAAGTCTATGTGGACTTGATAGAAAGATTTTGGCCTTGACTCTCGAGCATTAGAGATTACAGAATAAGTCTGGTCTACATTTTCTTTTTGCCAAAGGACTATGAAGCAGGTCTGAAAACAGACAGAGGGCCAGCAAACAAAAATCTGAGAAGTAAAAGACTCTGTGCTGTATTCAATGAACTTAACTTGCAAAGTGCATGCTCATTCCAGTATCTAATGTACTGCATATCACTATGACTTTTCTTCCTTTCCTTTTTTTTGGTGATTTTTTTTTTTTCTGGTTTATTTTTTTAAAAGCTTTTCAAGTTGGAACCGTGATCAATTGACTATTATTTCTCTGGTGACTTGTGCTGCTCAATTATGACATTTCATTTCAACCTTACTCTCCCAACACCTTGCATTAATCCACCCAAATAACTACTGGAGACGTTTTTGAGATGATTGATTTTTCACATCTGAAAGACATTTGTTCTGGTATGCTAACAGTAATAAATGAGAAAGGGGCCTTCAGGAGTACAGAATGAAACTGAATGCCAAGATAAATGTTACATTTCAAAGTATAATGACTGAAAAATTTCATATAAACATCCTGCCTTTTTTAAAGAGACAACTTTTTTTCTCCTTCCATAATGTACATATGTGTTTGTTTGTCATCAAGGATTTGAATTCTACATTATCAGCATGATTAGAAACACAAATTGATCTATCCATCATATCAATAGCAGCTATAGCCAGAGGATCAAATATCTGAATTTGCCCTTGCACATCAGAGAAACCTCAAGACAGCAAACTAATATGTCAAGAACTCAGCAGGGAATACATGACAAATTAAGTCTCTAAAATAATTACGACATCCCAAAGGGAAAATGTACTTCGCTTGCAAATTACTCCTAGACTTTTACATATCTTTTAAAACACATTTTAAAAGGGCAGTCCTGTCATAGTTTATAATAGATTATGTTTCCAGGATCGAAGGGCTCATTGTTTTGAAGACCTAAACCAGATCCCAGCACAGGACATACTTGGAAGTAAGATCAGGATTCTTTGCTCTGAAAGGCCACCTACCTTCCCAGGAAGGGAATTTTCTACAGGGTTTATTTCAAATGCCATAGTCTTGATATTTATAGTCTTTTATACTTGTGTTTATACTGATGATTATTAATACTGGGGACCAGTATTAAGTATTGAGAATGGGGAGATAGGGGGCGGTCAGGAAGGGAAGACAAGATGATAAGGGTACAGAAAACACTAAAATTATGGGGGAAATTCCTAGAAAACAATCCTACTACTTCAGATGGTGGCAGAACCACATAATGATGACAAGCTCGCTGTCTTCCCAGCCCTCCAGCACAACTGTGGCACAGATCTGACACTTAATAGTTACCTGGGGGAACCATATACATCTTTCAAAAGAGAAGCATTAGTGTCTCTGCAAGCCAGGTCAAGCAGTATTCTCATTTCTTCAAAATAAAGAATAGAGAAACACAAAATAATGTGTTGTTTGTTTTTAAAAAAAAACCTAATCTGATAGATTTAACATCTATACACACACACGCAACTACAAACTGTTTTCTCTTATTCAAGCTAGTTGTCTGAAACTGAATCAGAAGGATGACATGTTAGCAAATTATCAGTCAATCACTTCTCTAGCTTTATATTACTTTTTACTTCAACATAGCAAAGAAAAAAATTCATTTGGCAGTGCCAGAGGCACCTTCAAGTCCAAAAATAGTTAGATCTGAAAACATCTTTTTCTACAAGGAAGAAAAGCGAAAGAAAAAACCCCGTAAAGCCCACTGGCAAAATACTAAAAGCAATGAGTAGGCTGAAGTACATTAGCTGTTAGTAGGAATGCACAGACAGACAAAAGGTTGCAGTAGCTTTCATATGTTCTTCTACTAAGAGACTTTAAACACTGTGTTGTGGTGCCAGCTTATAAAGAGCAGTGAAACCAAAGTTTTGGAAGCTATAAAAATGAAGCAGGTGAAGCAAGGAAAATGTTATCGCATCTGTCAAGTTTTTTTTAATACAAAGAGATCTGACGACCGCCAAGAAAAAAAGGCAATGTATGTAACTGAAAAGCCATACTGATTTTTCCATATAATTCTACGGCTTGTTACGCTCATCTCTCTCCCCATTCTGTTTAATGAGTTTGTGTTCACAGAGAAAACGCTTTTTGCAGAAAGATGAAGTATGATCACAATACCCACCAAAAATAGCAGTCTTACCAATGGATTGTTTAGGTATCATAACCATATATACTTTTTACGAAGGCCGGAGAAGCTTCTGTATAGCTTCGGCACAGTAGCAAAGTCTTTAAGGAAATCACAAGGTACCAACGTAACCCAGTATTCAAATTCAAGCACACAAGCACCTCAGAGTACAGGAACCCAATGTCTTCTGAGTCGGATTGGGGATTTTATCCTGTTTTCACAAAGGATAATCTGTAGAATTTACACACAAATCACAGCACTGCCAGCAGAGCAAGATTTTATACCTGCTAACTGAACCCAAGCACCTCAAGTGGGAGATTAGCAAAGTCTCCTGTTCAACCACAGGTGCGTTTTCCCAAAAAGGACAGAGATTGGAGCCATTGCAGCCTGAATCAGAATACATTTTGGCATTAATTTTAATATGTTTAACTGTAAAAATGCTATAAAACACAAAGTGAAAACACACCATATCTACCATTTAAATAACCTTTAAAATTTTGAAACTGAACCTCAAAAATATTTGCAATGCTCTCAGCACAGGAGTATTTTCTACCTTCTCTCAAGCTGCAGCCATCCAGGTTTCTATTGGGTTATACTGTCTTGACAACTCCACAGACCTGTTCAATTTATATTACAAATCATCAAGTAACAGTGAATAAGGCTGAAAAAGTCAAGTGTGTCAACTCTTAACATCTGCTATTCATAGCTCAAAGCAAGGTTTCCTGTATTTCTTTTATATATAGGCTTAATTTCATTCATTCAAGGACGTATGGAAAAACAGTATCCGATAGCATATACGCCAGAAATTGCAGGGCACATATTCAAACTGCCTTTTATTACAAGTTAAAAGCTGCTTCTAAACACAGGCATCACCTCATTTCAACAGGCTTAAGCACCTGAGAATGGCAGGACTGAATCTGATTGGTACAGTAGGACTTTTATATAAGCTTTTTGAGTTTTTTTTGGTCATTAAGCACACATACAATCAGCAGCAAAGCACGGCCTGATTGAGAGAGGAAAGAAGAACTCAAGAGAAATGATTGTATTTCACAGTTCTGAGACATAACTGCTTCATGCCCCAGGCAGGTGTGTTATCCTCTACCTTAACTTCTGCTCTGCAAACAAATGAAATAACCAATAATACTTAAACACTTCCCAGCCCTTCTTTGAGAACGGATGTCCTAACGTTTTCTAGATGCCACATCTTCAAGGCCATGAAATTGAAAAGAGCCAGAATCTGTAACACTGCAACTGCTGCACTGATTCCGAGCCTGTAAACCTCCCAATGCTACTATAAATACACTTTGTTTATCACCATGGCTGTTCATATCACACAGTTCAGTCAGCATGGGGGGCAAAAAAAAGTATCAGCAATGAATATAATGTACTTTGTTTGTGAAAGAGTTTGTCGTGGCCCCAGAGGTCTGTTCTTCACCATACATGTGCTTAATTCCCATCAGAATTAGTGAAGCTTAATACCAAATTTATGGAGGAAAAACGAAGGGTTTGTATTAGCCCCAAGTGAATGGGCTGTTTTATCTTTTGGTCCCTCTTAATGAAAAATAGCAGCTGCTTTTAAGCGTGCTTTGTAGTTAGACAGGTCTTTGTTGCTGCAGAGCAATAGAAATTTATGGGAGTAACAAAATAAATTGATTAGTGACATGGAAACCACTTAATTCTTGCTCCCCATATAGGAGACTGTTAAGCAACCATTTAACCTATTGGTATTTTATAAGGAAGATCCTGCAAAAGCCTTAAGCTGAGGTGCTGAAAATTCAAAATTCTCACCTTTTACTTCACTTGCCTGCAAAACTACAGCCTCCTTACAGCTCTACATGGGGCTAATCATCCAGCCCCGCTAGGAAAGTGGGCAAAAGTGCCAAGATTCGGATTTAAAGCAGCTACTGATTGTTGCTGTACATGACCCAGTCAGCTCAAGGTGGATGAAACCACCTTTTTGAGTACAATCTATGCAAACCCAAACATCTCAATAGTCCAAAAAACAGATTAATGTATGCAAACCATGTGTGTCTCTAGCTATGGCATTACACAGTTGTGTACAGCACCTGCTCCCCAGTTTTACATACAAACCCCACACATAGGATACACACCCTAAACGCCACGCACATGTAACTTCTAATGCAAACACAATCTGCAATAAACAAAAAGGCTTAATTCACATTCAGATACACTTCCACACACTCTTTCCAACGCATCTATAAATGTGATAAACACGTATCAGCCACTTTGCTTCCTCATTTTTGCCATTTCATACAAGCTAATAAAGTAGACTGAAACCACAGGCATTTTAGAACACAATGTAGAACTACAGTTTAGAGATAATTTTACAAAATGCCAATATAAAACTGTCCCTTCCTGGCCAAGCTGCTATATATTTATCACTCCCTTACAAAAAGCTCAGTATTTTAAAACAGAAATACAATAGCAAAATATTGAATCGACACTTATGATAAAATGCATTTGATTAAGACTTAATAAAGTAGTCTGTATATTACCGGTGAATAATGCATCATAAGATAAAGCTAGACATAAAGCAAATAAGAGTGTCAAAGCTAATTCCAATGTGCATTTTTCAGCCATATTACTTATTTTATTACTGGATTTTAAAACACTCACTGAGATTCAATAGCGCTTTTTTTTTTTTAAAGCAAATAACAATAAATCCCTTGAATAAATGCACCTGATTTAGTCACGTTGCTAAATTAAAATCAATGCAAACTTTCCAGGAAACTAGTTAGTTCCCTGGCTGTCTTCATACTCTGAAAAGCAGAACACTTCAAGTAAACTTCCAAAAATAAATGTGGACTGTGGTTTGTTTTGTTGTTGTTTTCCTTCGTTCATCAGGAAAAACAGAACAACAAGAAAGAGCATCGTAAGATGTGACTAAACATTTTTTAGCTGAACTGAGTTTTAACTAAAATATTTTCTTACTATTCAACACGAGCCTTCCCAAAACGACAAGCCGTAAACTAATTGTATCAGTAAATGATATTGTACACACTGGATGTCAAAGCACAGAAGCAAACACAGAATCACAGAATGTCAGGGATTGGAAGGGACCTCGAAAGCTCATCCAGTCCAATCCCCCTGCCGGAGCAGGAACACCCAGATGAGGTCACACAGGAAGGTGTCCAGGCGGGTTTGAATGTCTCCAGAGAAGGAGACTCCACAACCCCCCTACTCCACAACCCCCCTGGGCAGCCTGGTCCCGTGTCTGTCACCCTCACTGAGAAGAAGCTTCTTCTCACATCTAAGTGGAACTTTTTGTGTTCCAGTTTGTACCCATTACCCCTTGTCCTATCTTGAGGCTTAAGTACATGTATCTTTTTTGATACCGGTACCAGGCTGGCCTTACCTGAACCACAACAGGAAATCCAAAAAATACATTTCCAATAATTAAAGATATTTGCGAAGGCAAATATTTGTATACAAAGCCAACAGCACATTGCTTGGAAAATACATTTTATATCCAAGTTGGAAGTTTCAGAATGTCTCCGATTTCCCCAAGACCCCTATACAATTCTCCCAAGTAAAGTTCGCACTAAAATTTTCACTAAATCTCTCTTCCACCCCATGTATATCCTCCTTATTACAGAAATACTGTCACCATACACGTTGTTACCTTCCTGGAGCCACATTCAAGAAAAAGACAAGAGTAGCAGTTAAAAAACACTTAGAATTCAAAAAAGTTCCCAAATTTCAGGATAAGCCACAAGGCCTATTTACATTTGCGCTGAATTAACAGTGACTCTTTCTGCTGCTTTTAAAAGTTTAATAATTGGATATTATTGTAGTTCTGATGCACAGTATGCAATTTCTAGAAATCTTACTTATAACTCTTAAGGAGCTCTAAAAAGGGAATATTGCAAATGTTTAAATATTGTTCAATAACACATTGTCTCACAAAAATTTAACTTTTTCTCTGAATAAACCCCAAAACAGTAAAAGCAGATGATTGAAAAACAATTATCAGGGCCTCTGCTCCTTTTTTTTTTTTTTTTTTTTCAATATTTGTGTAATACAACATTTTCCTGGTCTTTCCTGGTAAAAGGAAACATTGTCTCCTACCTAGAAGAGTATTAATTAAAAGGAAAATGGAAAATATTTTTGTTAGAGACTGAGGCTTCTCGAGAATGGGCCTCTTGACCCAGATGATGGATGAGCACAGGCTTCTCCTTATCCCACACATCGCAAAATTGCATTTGATTCTATGTACAATGGCAGAGAAAGCCCCAATACAACACCTTCTGCACACTGTGTTGAAATCAAACCTTTTAACGATGAGCAAACCTCACTCAGGCTATTTACACATTTTAGTAAGAAAACCTTCTATTGGTGTGCTTTAATCTATATAATGAAAGAGTAAGAACAGCCCAAATGTGTGATTTATAATCTGTAAAATGACTGCTAGTGCTGTAAAACTCCTAAGGAGCAACCAAGGCATCTTTCTTTAGAATGATGGGCTCCGTAGCTTCTAGCTAGTCTGCAAGGGGTGCTGAGTGCTACAAGGGTCACATCCTGGGGAATCCTGCTCAAGTGGATACTGTCTCATTTTAATGAAAATTTAAAACCATTGTCTGAAAACCAAACCAAAAAAAAAAAGCAGCAGCTACTTTTTCAGTGAGCTCCTCTAAAAGATTCACTCTGAAGAAATAACAGGATATCCAAGAGCTGCACAAGAAGTTGTGTAGGTAATCTAAATGTGATTGCTCTGTTAATCGTAGAATGGGTTGGGTTGGAAAGGACCTTAAAGATCATTTGGTTCCAACCCCCCTACCATGGGTAGGGACACCTTCCACTACATCAGGTATCTTCCTCCCACTGTTTTTCCCAAGCACATAAAGACATTCTAAAATGCAATCACGTGATATGTTTTGGCCACAAAACCCAGCCTACGAACCAATAAACACAGTATGAAAACCACCTTCTTCTCCTCATCTCAAATGCCTTGAGTATTGGCCTCCGAGAGCAGTCGGGTATAGCCCGAGGTTCCATTTCCACACACAACCCTTGGAACTACTTAAAACCCCAATTTACCAGGTCCCCCGAACTTTAACATGGCAAAATGCAAAAAGTGCAGGTAAACAATCCTAATACGTTTTTTCCTCCTACTAAGTTTTTTTGGGGGAATCACAATTCATTCAACAAACATGAACTTCAGCTAAAAAAAATTTTAAAGATCTTATTTAACAGCATCTTAACCCTGCGTCATCAAGATTTACATTCAGAAAAACGTTCTTTTCAATTGGGAAGCTGAGAAACTTTTTGCTAATATAACACATGGCTCTAAACAACTAGTATTAAAAGATCTTTTTGTACACGAGATCCCTTCTCAGGCTGAGTGACAATTGTTCTCCTTGCTCTCCAATACAAGCAGACTTCCCAGGGCAGAGAAGGAGGATGTTCGCTCAGTCTGTGGAAGCAAATGAACATGGTCCGAGAGCTTCAGCTGGCTCAGAATATAGGTCGAGATTGTCAAGTTTGCCTGCAAGTAACCATGAACACAGCCCCTCCATCCTATGGACCTCAGACCACTTGGCAGCGCTCCGAAAAATCTGCAAAAAGCATCTGTGGACCAATTCCACGCAAAGTATAACTGAGCACAGCTCAGCCCAGAATGATCCAAGCAAATATATTTAATCCCCATTGTATGAATAGTTGCCAAGGTTCTCAGTGAAATATTGGTGTCTTCATAATATTTTAGGCACAAGAAGCATTTCAAGGTATGTTATTCACTTTCTGCTCCATCCCAGATTTATTAGAGTGGCAGAAGAATCTCATAACTAGAAGACAATGGTTCACCAGGGTAGGGAGGGAAGACAAAACACAAACAGAATCACAGAATCGACTGGGTTGGAAAAGACCTCAGAGATCTTCAAGTCCAACCCTTGGTCCAACTCCAGTCCATTGACTAGATCATGGCACTAAGTGCCATGTCCAATCTCAGTTTAAAAACCTCCAGGGCTGGTGAGTCCAGCACCTCCCTGGGCAGCCATTCCAATGCCTGATCACTCTCTCCATAAAGAATTTCTTTCTAATATCCAGCCTAAATTTCCCCTGGCAGAGTTTAAGCCCATGCTTCACAACACACACACACACACCAAAACCACCACCAAACAATAAAACAACCAACTGAAAACAGCCAGAAAAAGGTGCTCAATTAGAAAATATGCTGCACAGGAGCCAAAGTCAATGCACATCATGACTGCTTACAGCAAGGCTTGCTTGAATGGTTGCCAGGACACTGTCAATTCTTCTTTCTATTAAGAATTAAAGTTTTATTATTTACTCAGGTAATCTCAGTCAATCTGAAGACTAGAAAGCGTGTTCAGCAGTAAATCTCTTGGAAGAAGATTGGTTTGCTTCATTATAGTTTTGTCTTTTAAAACAGGCTGTTTAACCAGTTCTTTATTAGGATACAGCAGAAACTACAATAGACTTAAAAATTGCAGATTGTAGTATCTGCAGCTTAAAATGAATTTCAGTGCATTTTCTCAAGAACCTACCACAAGAAATAACCACTAACGCACATTTCAAGTAGCTCTCTTGGTCAAAGCAAGAAAAATATAAATTGCCAGAGGATCAGAGAAATACAGAGGTGAAAGAGATTATATAGTCCCGAGCCTTCTATGGAAATACATTTCCATAGAACTTCTACAGAAACACATTTGCATATCCACAAGGCTGCTTTAGATAGATAAGTATATATGAATTCTCTTTTATAAAGGAAATTCCATTAAAAATTATTTTAAGCCTATGACTTCGAAAAGGTTTTCTGACATCCAAAGAAAACCATTTTTGCTTCCAATTAAAACAATTGCTTCTGGAGTTTCCCCCACAAGATACAGAAAATGGAAGATTGCTGTATTTTTAAATAGAAACCTTTTAATACAAAAGACCTGCCATCCCACGGGTAGTCTCAGAAGCATCGAGACAGAACCATCACTCCTTCCCCCCCCCAATTTAGACATGCAAGTCCTAGTAACGTGCAATTCCTAGTAACGTGCTCTCTGGTGCACGTTTTTTTGCACCTTTATCATATTGATGAACCTGTGGTCAGCAAAACATAATTCCAAAAATACTGTTTATTTTAGAAGCCTTTCCACGCTGGTTCCCTAACTACAATGACTTCATACCAAAGTAACCATTGAAGAGATAGCTGGATGTTTTACGCTTCACATCCTCGCTGCTTTTGTCCTCATAGCAGCTGCTATGCAGTTCAGTGGCTCAGCCAAAATCACTTCTTAATAAAATTGTATTTTATATTTACAACAAATTCACAAAGGTGATCATATTTTGTTCTCAAGTCTGTCCTTAGACATCTTATTTGGGGTCTCAAAGGAAGCAGCTTGGATGTTTTCTGAGTTTTAACTTGTTTATGTGTCATTCTTCATATAAAATGTCCCGAACATAACATATTACTTGCTGGAAAAGATGTATGTTAACCAATAGATAATAAACATTTTATTCCCAAAGTGCACCCTGTAACTTGATGCTACCATACAAGACTAACACCAACCATCACTTATCTGGCTCAGAAAGCCAAGAGAAAAGTTATCCTCGTAGAAATATATATGCATTTGAATTCCACAAAAGGAGATTGCACTATACGGTCCACTGAAAACCTGGAGCACTTTCCAGCAGTGCAACCCAACTGTTTAGCTGAAACTTAATAGAAAATTATATTGTATTTCCCCTCCAACTTTACACATCATTATGAAAAAATAAACCTGCTGCTTCTAGCCTCACCCACCTTCATCGGAAGTAATTTTTCAGACATAGGTGGTTAATCTCTTTAGCCAAACACCCCAACACTGCCCCAGAAGCAGAAGCTGCAGAGCTGCTTCAGCTCGCATCAGTTTACAATGGAGTTGGGCCTGAGAGGGTACACGGAGACCCCCAAACTCGGCAAAGAGATGTTATCCAGAACAGAACTAAAGCTTTGCCATTGATTTTAAGCTCCATAGTATAAATTACACTTAATATTTCAAACCTTCACTAATGCAATCAGATAAACACAATATTTAATTAAACCCATTCCTAACACAATTTCTTCCGAATTGTCAGGAACAATCAGCAAATTACAAGTTTTACATCATTAGTCTTTCTTGCGATTGTTTTCAAAACAACTAAATTGTCATCACCAGAGGCCTAAAATACCGCTGGTCTTATTGCTTATTGCTGTGCAAAGACATTTTTCTTGCCTGTGTTCTTTTTCCAGCCTTGCGCACAAGGATAATTAAGCAGCGAGACAGAGCGGTGCTGATAACGCACATCCCTGGTCGGGCAGCGAGACGCCAGGGGGAAGCCAAACACCTTCCGTTGTGCACAACGTGTGCTCAGCACAGTCCAGCAGGTCTCCTCTCACACTGCAAGGGTTTATTCTCAATAATAAGGACAAACACCTTTATTCCTATGCCAAAAAAAACCCCAAAAAACAGCAAAAAAATCAAATTGCTGTTGCTGGAAACAGCGCCCTACACCTCCAAAGTGCTTTAAGAGCATTAATTCTTCAGCTTCTCAATTAGACTTTTAAAAAGTTTAATTATATTTTTCTAACAAACATTGTTTAAAATAGTAATTAAAGAATTGGGTTTTAATAATCTGGGAACTTGTAGTTTTCTTCCTAAAATGCAATTTCTGGCTAGACACTGTTCCTACTCTGTTGACTGATAGTTTAAGAAAAAATGTCGAGTAGCCACACAGAAATGTCATTGCGATGTCCTTATACACAACAAATACAAGAATTACAGTGCAATAAGCCAGGCGTTCTATGATCTAAGAGAGGACAAGCAGGTCCAAGATGAAAAAAAAAGGCTTTTTGTAGGAAATATTTTGGTGTTTTGATTTTTAACCTTCTGCCTCACTAATGAGTTGTGGCTACATTCATCCCATTTATCTTCCATTTTATTTCGTAAATTCATGTGGGAGCTGTTTAATGTCGCTGCGCTCCACAACTCAGAAATGGAGAGGCCACCTCAGCGGTGTTCCCACATTTCGGATCGGCACCAGCCTCACCCACAGGTTTTTCTTCTGAAGGTCAAACAACTGCTTATTTTCCATAATCAGAGAGTTAATTAGGAGGAACGCCAGCCAGATGACCAAGAAGGGTTCTTGTCCAGACCTGGCATTCTACAAAACAGTAATAGGGTTTGTATATTGTGTGAACTGCACAAAAATAATAACGCTATAAACAATTCCATTCGTCTTTGCAAACTACACCAAAAGGGATGGAAAAATCTCCCATATGGTTCAATGCACATTAGAACCTTAACAGTTCATGGACCTGCTACAGGGGACATTTGAGTAGTGTACATCAAACTGCCTAACATCCATATCTATACATTTTAACTAGCAGCTCATCTAAAATGGATTTGTGTTGGTAATGCTATTTTCCTGCACTAAGTGTGTATTTGCTATTAGAAGTGTAGATAACTTACCAAAATTATTCTCTTGTGCATTTAACAAGCAAATAATGTGGCTGAACAGGGAATAAATGTGACTAAGTATAAAAGCAATAAAAAAAAAGCAGCTACTTAACAGACCCGATTTGTATTTTTCCAGCATCTACAACTAAACATTTCAAAACAGTTTCAACTGTTTTGTTTAAATTTCATACTAGCTTTAAAAATTTAGTAGCGTAATTGTATGCACAAACAGTCGCCATTATGGCATGACAGCACCAGAAAAGATTCCACCTCTTTCAGACTGGTATAAAAATCATTAATTTGCAGCTTCCCACACATTTTTATGAAGTAATACACAAATTTCAGTCATGATACTACCACTGAAAGTTTCATCATATGTATAGAATCATTAAAAACATGGGACTTTACCTGTTGAGGAGCACAGCTTGTTAGTATGTCATCATACAATATTACAAATAAACTAAATGTACATTTTACAAATCTTGTTCATCTACAAAATAAGTTCATATACTGAGAGGTTAATGCATGTTGAAAATACCAGGTTGTCAGAGAACATATTCTTCAATGGAAGTGTTGATATTTGCAATATCTTATCTCATATTGAAGAACATTTCCTGCCTAACAATTTTCTTTAAATATCATCACCCATTTGGAAGAATGTGGATGAAAACCGGCAAAACCAAGAGAAACAGAAACAAAACATTACACATACATGCAAATGAATTCTATACTGGAGATCCCGCATGCTTCCATATACTTTTGTCACTAGGTATAAATACATATTTAAAAAACACCATAAAATAAATCAAGAACACAGTGTAAGCTGTTGTCACAGAGTCACCCCAGATATCAACTTTGGTGATAAACTCCAAACAGACTTTATTCTAACCACAAATGTTTAGCAGATAACCAACTGAAAACAAGGTTTACAGAATCATAGACCAGTTTGGGTTGCAAGGGACCTTCAAAGCCCATCCAGTGCCACCCCTGCCATGAGCAGGGACATCTTCACCAGCTCAGGTTGCTCAGAGCCCCGTCCAGCCTGGCCTGGGATGTCTCCAGGGATGGGGCATCCACCACCTCTCTGGGCAACCTGGGTCAGGGTTTCACCACCCTCACTGTAAAACATTTCTTCCTCATGTCCAGCCTGAATTTCCCCCTCCTTTAGTTTAAAACCATCACCCCTTGTCCTATCATAATACCATGTATTTTAATACCTTTCTCTGCTTCAGTGACAAAGTCAGTGCCAGTCGAGCCCCCTTCTCAGAGCAGGGTCAGCGAGAGCGGGTGTCCCACACACACGTGTCCAGACGGGCTCCAGGTGGGCCCAGGGGTGGCCGGTCGGTGACACAACAACAGTGCAGTGCCGCAGCAACGTGCTGATGCAACAATGCACGTGGCTCCATAAACCACTGCTGGGGGAGCTGCCTCTGGAGCCAGAGGAGCCAGCGCAGCGTCGCAGCTCAGGAGAGTCTCGGCAACTAGAAACAAGGTTTACGGAATCATAGACCAGTTTGGGTTGGAAGGACCTTCAAAGCTCATCCAGTGCCACCCCTGCCATGAGCAGGGACATCTTCACCAGATCAGGTTGCTCAGAGCCCCGTCCAGCCTGGCCTGGGATGTCTCCAAGGATGGGGCATCCACCACCTCTCTGGGCAACCTGGGACAGGGTTTCACCACCCTCAGTGTAAAACATTTTTTCCTCATGCCCAGCCTCAATCTTCCCTCTTTTAGTATAAAAACATCACCCCTTGTCCTGCTGCAACAAGGCCTACTAAAAAGTCTACCTCCATCCTTCTTATAGGTTCCTTTTAAGTACAGAAAGGCTGAAATAAGGTCTCTGTGGAACCTTCTCTTCTCCAGCTGAACACCTCAACTCTCTCAGCCTGTCCTCACAGCAGAGCTGTTCCAGTCTCTGATCATTTCTGTGGCTCCTCTGGCCCCTCTTCAACAGGTCCATGTCTGTCCTGTGCTGAGGGCTCCATTATTCAGCACTCCAGCAACGTTTAATAAACTGCAGATTCAATACACCAGTTGAGTAGATTATTACCATCCAACCACACAGTAATAATGATCCACGGCACACACACTTGCAAAAAGAAGAGGTCTCTTTCACTCAAGAGTACCCACAAGAAATAACCACTTGTTCAAGGTCTCACTCGAGGATACACCCAGAAGAAAATCATTCACCAGAGAGCAGGTGATGGCTCCCAGTCCCAGGAATTCTCCTTCAGACAGAGTCCCTGATCTCAGGGGAGGGCTCAGATCACACCCCCACAGCTCTGAGAGGATCGCCCAAGGTGGGTCTCCCACAAGGGCCCGGTTTTATAGCCTGTTCTGATCTGGCTGTGGTCATCACCAGCATGGTCTAGAAACTTCCCTGTCTATTACAACAGGTCACAATGATGGGGATGTGACCAGGAGGAGTCACTGTGTCCTGGGGCGGGGGGACAGGGACTGTCACACTGACCATGGCACGTCTGTGGGGACAGGCACAGTGGGACACACAAGGTGCTAAAGAGCCATCAATTGACACACTGGCAGCTCCAGACCTCACGGCAATGGAGAGGTCTGCAACTGCCACATACATATTATTAATACACAGTAATAAGCCAATCCAATGCGATCCTTCCTGGTGTGTTAAGGATGTATCGTGACAACACTTAAGCACCCATATTTTGCAACAGGACAAGCACAAGAGACTCCTTCACTTGAATCACAGCACTGATGAAAAATCCTCAGAGATAGATCTGAAGGGACCATATTTAAGACAAAAAACAGTCAATATTAGCTGAGGCTCTGCTCAAACAGCCAGCAACAGAATGAGACCTTGTTCAGCAGATGATATAAAAATAATTGAACACGTTCTCTGCCTCTTTTTTAGCTACTCATTTTCTTCATTGGCTTGACACCGTCTCCATCTGATGAGGCCTAAAGGCAAAATACATACAGCCTTTCAGGGAAACAGTGTTCAGAAACAGCAACATACTCTGCAGCATTCTCCTTGTTGTTTTTACTATGTAGAAGTAACTACCTGGCCACAGCTTCTCTCTTCTGTATATGTACAAACGTAGATTAACTGTTGCAATGTTGTCCTTAAAAAAACCCACAACAGCAAACTAAAAGGATGAAGAAACATGAAACACCACTTTGATGGAAAAGAGAAAAAAGGATCGTCCACTAAAGACCAACATCACAAGGCACAGTTAACGAATGCTGAGAATAAGGGAAAGCGGAAAACAAGCCAGTGAAGAAGGAAAGAGAATTCCCTTAGGTACAGAACAAACATACATGCATCAGGTGAAATCAGACTACTTTCTACCACATACCTGACATCCTTGATATCCTCCACAACTTGTATATCTAGTCTAGTTAACAACAAAAAACACACACACAAAAACCCCAAACAAAACACACACACGACAGAAAAAGCAAGAAAAACCCCAGAAGATAATCCAATCTTAAGTTATGCTTAAAAGAGGGAAATGTAAGAGACAATTCATGAAACTCACTGGATGTGACAAAAAGTTACACAGCAATTTCTGTTGTGTTCTATTTAAAATATTTACTGTACTATTCAAAGCCTTAAATGAAGTTTGGGTATTATACTTCTGAAACAGGATCTTACAAGACAGGAAAATGTAAGATCTACCTTTTCCCAATCATTGCCTTTAAAAACCTTCATCAGGGAAGCTGTAAAACAATTGACTGTATTCACATGCAGGGAAGCAAGAAGCCACGTGCAGACGGTATCTCATCACCTCACCGTCAGTAACATTCATATGCTGTACACTTCAATTATTATGCCTGCCCAGAAAACTGCAACAAAGAGGAAAAAGCAGCAGCAGTGAAGAGAAGAAAAGGGATGAAATCCATTTGTTGTCTCTCAATAAGCCCATAAACCCAGCTACCTTGTTAGCGTCTGTTTAAAAGTGCTTTTGGAAGCAATAGAGCTGATATCACCTGGTTTTAATTTTCTTTCCTTATACAAGCAACTGAAATAAAAGCCTTCCTTGTAACCAAAGAATATAAAAGACATTGCAAACAGATTTTGTTTATTCCATTTCTACTTTCCTATGATAAAAAGCACAAAGAAATGAGAAACAAAACACTCGAGACTTGAAAAAATAAATTATCAACAACTTGAAGCTCCTTACTTCAAGGTTAATGTCAGCAAAATTTACTCAAGTTGAACATCACACCAATTACAAAAGCAAAAAAGTGTAAGCTCTAACAGTAGAGGTAGACATGCTGTTTCCAGAATGCTCATTATATATAGATTTAAGTTGCTCCAGGGACCGATTAAGGCGAGAGAAGTTCTATCAATACCATTAAACTCACTAAAATGCAGTTCTCCCCTTTAAATGCATTTATACCTTAAAAAATGAGGACACAACTGCAAATGTTTCCAAGTCTCATATAATGTCATGGTTGTTCTTTCTTGGCATCTACAGAGAGGCTGTGCTCTTTCAGAATGGGAATCGGCCCAAGGTTGTTTTTTAAATTATTTTAATGATTATTTCATCTTACGCTGATAGAGACTTTCACACACAACATGACTACCACAAGGTTAGTCTATGAAGAGACACTTCAGAGATTTAAAAACAAAAGTATGTCCTTGTGCAACTTCAGATAGTCCACCTTCATGTGCACTAAGTTCTCATCACTCCTTTACAATGAAAAAATAAGGTAAATAATATTATTTTCCTCTCCAAGGGACAACCATAATCCAGTTGAAGACCACAACCATTTTGGTAGTGACAAAATGTTTAGAAAAAGCAAACCCACCCCTCAACTTTCACACTCAGCACTGACATTTGTGGCAGGTCAGAATATCACCTCCAGTTTCCCAGTCAGGTGCTGCATTGTAAAACTGGGTAAAACCTGTTTGCCAGGACCTATTGCATTTGTTCAAGAGTAACTACTATTTTTTAACAGTGAGATAACTTTTATACCTGTAAACAAAGTTTTCATTATATTAAACCAAATCTAGTCTTCCCAACTATTATACGTCTTCAAAAGGACCTACAGACCAATATACACATACATCTGGATATTGTGTCCAGTTCTGGGCCTCTCAGTTCCAGAAGGACAGGGAACTGCTGGAGAGAGTCCAGCACAGGGCAACAAAGATGATGAAGGGAGTGGAGCATCTCCCGTGTGAGGAAAGGCTGAGGGAGCTGGGGCTCTTGAGCTTGGAGGAGACCGAGGGGTGACCTCATTAATGTTTACAGATATATAAAGGGTGAGTGTCAGAAGCCAGGCTCTTCTCGGTGACAGCCAATGTTAGGACAAGGGGCAATGGGTACAAACTGGAACACAAGAGGTTCCACTTAGATGTGAGAAGAAACTTCTTCTCAGTGAGGGTGACAGACACTGGACCAGGCTGCCCAGAGGGGTTGTGGAGTCTCCTTCTCTGCAGACATTCAAACCCACCTGGACACCTTCCTGTGTAACCTCATCTGGGTGTTCCTGCTCCGGCAGGGGGATTGCACTGGATGAGCTTTCAAGGTCCCTTCCAATCCCTGACATTCTGTGATTCTGTGAGATTCAAAAGTCACTAGTTCAAGTTACTTTTTGCATTTACCAGATCATACCAGTAGGATTGCCCAATTTAGACTTAATTCTTTGCATCCCAATGCAAAGATGCTGCTACCAAATTATGACTAATAAGAAAAGTTATTTGACCTCTCCAGAGCATTTGCCTCACTCATCTCTAGGTGCCAGCATAGGCAACAGCAACAAATTACACATTTGTCAATCAGTCACAAACTATTATCCACCTACATGGAGTCTAACACCTACATGGAGTCTAAAACATCCTAAACTGATGCAGCAGGGATTGATAAGTAAGCATTTTTAATTCATGCTCCGAGTTGCTGTATATACGTCTCTCAAAAGCTGCATGTGCAAGTCCGAAAAATTCGTTTGGCGTTTGAGCTCTGTAGTAGTTTCGGTAGTGATATATACTCTTACTGGGCACAGGTAACTGGTTTTTAGTTAGAGCATCATTTCCCTGTTATTCTTCCAAAAAAAACCCGTCGTTTTAATTTTTATGGCACGTGTGTGAGAAAAAGCTGTAGATGCATTAAAGCTAACTGTACAAAAAGCATCGCTGCCCTGGGATCCATTCCAAGCCAAAATGTGTAAGTGCCATGGGGAAAAGCAGAAGGGAAAATTCATTAAAGAAAATTAAAGTATTTTAAGCCCAGAGAACGGTGCAGCGAAGTCTTCCAGTTTCAGTAAGCTTCTGTTTTCCCTAAGAACAGACACAGTTATCTCGGATGAGCTGCTTCCCATTATCCCCAAGAAAAATAAAATAGGATCTACTTTTAGCTCCTGATATTACTACTGTTTTCTTGAGAATGTTTAGTTTATTTAGTGAAATCGGATGTCTTCTTGGATCTTAAATCAGTTTAAAGACATACAGATGGTCTAAATGCTTACTTTCTTTTTCATCTTCTTGTCAACTGAGACATGTCAGCCCTGTGATGGCCAGACTATTATTGATAGCATCAAACACTTAATTCCCCTGCATTTAAATAGTCTTTCCTGGCTATTTTCTTTTTCTGCAGGGTTCAGATATTCTACAGTATTTCGATATTCATCTGCTAAATGATTTGTTCACAAATAATAAGTGGTTGGGCAGCTGGAAGAAAGAGCATTCATCTAGAGTCAAATGGGTATGGACAGCAGTGTGAGCACCGAGAGGACAAGAAACACACACAACCAATTAAAAATACTGTGCCACCATCTCCCTGCCTTCCCCTTCAGACTGTCAGGTTGCCATCATGCAACGAAGGGTAGTAGTTAGAAAATGGCAGAGTTTAATATATTTAAATAAAAACGACAAGGATTTTAAGTTGGAAACAACAAAAGTACTCATTTTCTTAGAATTAAGCACTTTACTGATTAGAAGATCGCCTCCGAGCACATCAGGAGGAGCCATTCCCATTAAGAATAAAAGAGCCGGTCCATTAACTACTCATGTAAACAACCAACACAGAATTCCTAAAAAGCTTGGAAAATAAATATAAATGAATATGTATATTCTGAGCAGTACCCAGCACTACAGACTTCGCAAACACATCAACGAGTGGTTCCGCCTCCGCACGACTTGCCCTACCAGAAGAGGAAAGACATTATCGTTAACAAGAAAACTACTGCAAAATGCTGATGTAGTCAAAGGAAATTATACAATCATTATTATTAATAAACAAGCACATTCCTCCTTTTGGCCTCTTCCCAAAAATACTAATTAATGCAGATACTACATTTTATTCACATTAGAAAAGCTGGAGAGGCAGAGGTGTTCAAGAGCTGCTCAGGCTGGATGAGCAGATGAATTAACCGCATCTGCTGACTAATATGAAGTGAAACATTAGTCATCTGACAGCCAGTCCAAGCAACAGGCTAAATGAATACACACTGGACATTTACATGCAGTTACCTTAATTCAATATATCACTGGCTACACTCCTGCATTTTTTAACAGTGAAAACGTCGCTTTTACATTTTTAACTTGCCAGAATCATCCAGCTCTTATAACTTCAGCATAATCAGCACAACCATTCTCTCAGTGCAATAAAACCGCAAAAGCACAGCCAATGATGCATATCTAAAAATGCAAGGCCTATAGCTGCATCTTGTATTCTGCATTTATTTAAAATCTGGGTGCCTATGTACCCATGCACCCATTGCACTTCAGAACTGAAATTCTTCTGAATTTCCATGGCCTTGAGGAAAAGGGCAAGGAAAATATGGCTGCATCTCCAAAATGCATCCCATTTACCATACAATAATTACAGTTAAATTGAACCATAGGATGCAGTTGACAGAGACAGATTTTCTCAAGCAAGTGTGTTAAATCAAATACATTTTACTGCAGAATTCAGCATTTTATTATCATATATAAGTGAAACACTAAAAAAAAAAGGAAATCAGCATTTCTGTTTTCACATTCTAATAGCGATCTATCCTATATTTACACACAGATGTTTTGTCAAACTAGGGAGTTTACCAAAAGCATGAGAGTATCCTGAAAATATTACTTATGCTTGTTAAATATTTCCACCCTTTTACATTTAGTTTATGACTTGTACATTTCTCTATGTGAATTACAGCTGTCATGAACTAACTAAAAAAGGAGGGAAAAGAATTAGTCATAAGCCCCAATTTAGAAAGACATTCATGTTCAAGTATTCATCTTAAGCAACTATGAATAAATTGGGACCATAGGTCTTGGTAAGAGATACATCCCAAGGAGTTTTTTTAACATAAGATCTCACAAATTCTTCTTTTGTAAATATGCCAGAAGTTACAATGCCAACTATTACTCCTGCTGAAGTAACAAAGAGCAACAACCAAAAACTGTATTAAGCTATTACCATACTCTTGTGCATCTACTCTCCTCCTGTAAAAGTCTAAGCTTGAAAGTGTTTTTAGTTTTCCTTTCTGTTGTTAGGAAGACAACATGAAGCTGAAACCTGAACACACTGTCACAGGAGGAGCACATACTTTCTAAATACACTCACAGTCAAAGAGACCTGTTTCATCTATTACTACACTAGAAGTAGAAACTCTTCTGACTAAAGTACTTAATTCTCCCTCCTGACACATCCTCACAATAAAAAACTGGGAGCATACCTATCAAGTCTCTACCACTACTTGTCTTCACAAATATATATATATAAATTTAAGTATAGATCAGGACATGAAAAATGAAACAATTGAAACACCTTCCTAGCATAACCCAATTGTGACTGTGGAATGCTCCAAAGCCCAACAGGAAAAAATGTAAAAGCATTCACAGGTATCCAATGAGCTTCCTAACAAGCCAAAGACTCATTAGTACAGGATATTATCAGGCCAAATGGAAACCCTCTGAAGTTATTACTTCTGAGGTGAGATTTCTGTCTTCTCCTGGGAGCTCATTGCCTCCCGTCTTCAAACTCCTCTTCTCCTCCCCTTCCACCTCTGCAACGCGCTCGGCACAGAGGGACACACAGACGTGTTGAACCTGATGCTTTGCCTCCTACTTCACGCAAGCACGAGCCTTACAAGTGCTTGCCTTCCAGTGCTTTTCACAACTACCAAGGCAATTCCAGCACTTCACAAGCCATCTCTGAGATCTGTAACTCTGATCCTAAGAGCTGCTTGATGGCAGACAGCCCTCCCCCAAGAGGCATTCCCAGCAGGCACAATTAATCAAGAGGATGAGTGGCAAGCAAGCACATTCAGCTGTGCTCAAAAGCGGGTTTCAGAATAGCTGATCACACAAGAGAAGCCACAGCTTGGGGCCTGAGCTGGGAGAGCCAGAGCTGCCATCAACATCCTGGAAAAATAACAGAGAAGAAAGAATGAGTTCCCTTAGAAAAGCTCTCCCTTAATACTCATTGTCACCCCACCAAGGTGACTCGGTCCTTGGAAGAGATGGAGGTACATGCTGGGAGAGGGAAGGCGGCAGAATTCTTAGCAGGCCCACACAATGCACGTTCCCACACTGAGAAGTCTTTGAGCTCTCCCCTGCCTTTGCTGTTGCAGTTTATCTTCACCTCAACTTTATTCTGCCTCCTCCTCCATACTCCTTCAAGTTTTCCACCTCTTACTAAGTTTACTCCTTCCTCCTCTTCTCTTTTTATTCACTGAGCTTCTCCTATTATCCCCAAACAACAGTAACAAGACAGTCTTTAGGTCAAAAGCACTTTGGGGTAGACATCAGCCCTTAACTTGTGGTATAATACTCATCTCAGAGTTCTTACCTTGTTGACTTTCATTGATCACCATTAAACAAGCCAATGAGCAAATGTCCACACACACACCAGTGTATTTATAGATTTTACTACTACTTTGCTTCCCATCAACTTAGAACCATATAATCATTTTGGAAGGGACCCTCAAGATGATCAAGTCCAACCATTAACCCAACTCTGGCACTAACCCATGTCCATAAGAACCTCTTACTGAGTAGTCACTTCATACAAAATTCTCTGCCTTATGGTTTTTTTGTTGCTGTTTTTTGTTTGTTTTTAAGCTAGGTGGCTTCTTAAAGAGAAAAATCAGCTTCAGTACAACAGTTTTTCCATAGATTACCCTGAGAATTCCCACTCTGCTTGCGAAATTAATTATTTAACTTATTGTAAGTAGCAGGAAGTCAAACAGGAGCAGCATCCTACAGGCAACACCTCTGGTATTCTAAAAACACGCTTAAAATAAGTAATTGAGAAATTAATATAGAAATTTTCCTAGGAACAGCATAGGAAAGTATTACTAAGGTATAGTGTGTTCTCAAAGCAACAACACTGCTAACTGAGACACAAACTTTTCTGAAAGGAATGAGCAGCCTAATAGAAAAGTGCATACTTGATCAAATATTCTTGTATAAAGTAATTTAGAATAATTAAAGATATAATAACCTCTGACAGTTGTGCTGCTGTGTAGAAGAGAAAGAACACTGTCTGGATTTTGCCCCCCTCGCACACACTTACAGACATATAAGCTTTATTTCTCACTGGATTTAAAACAAAACTAGGCTTGTAATTTGTTTTGGCTTTGTTTCACTGTAGCAAAGAGCCTCGCAGAGCAAATTTCCAGCACCCTTGTGCTGGCTGATATGGGGCAGCGCTGGGGACACTCACCGCACAGCCAACATGTTCACTTCATGCTGAACCACGGTGTCCGGCTTAAATAAGCCATCACTTAAAAATCAGTCTAGGAGGATTTTAAAGGCTTCCTTCTCCCTCTCCCCAGGGGAAGCTCGAGAAATTAAGTCTGGAAAAAGCCCCTTGGCAGGACAGGGATGTAGTTGAGCCGCTGCGCTGTGACTGACAGAGCGCTGGCGGCACCGGCGCAGCTCTCCCTACCAAGCCACAGCCAAAGGAACCCACTTGACGTCTTTGTTAGCATCAGCTTTTCAAAAGTAGAAGACTATTTTTTCCTTTTCTTTCGCAAATTTGGGCTAGCCTGACTTTGCCCAGCTGTTATCACAGGAAAAAAGTGATTTTTTTCATTAGAGCTTTTGTCTCCATTGCAGGAAAAAAACCCCAAACATCAGTTTAGATCCCAGCAGCTCATGAAAGCTGGATTTCCACAGCTCTCTTTTTATCCTTCATCTCTTCACATATGCCTGAAGAGGACCTCTGTGGCCCCAACCACCTGAATCACTTGTGCTGGCCACTCCCTTGGAGACGGTGGAAATTAAGAGGCAAAAAGAAAACAAAAAACAAACAAAAGGAGTTAGAAAAATAAAAGAGCCACCAAGTCAACATGTTGCCTTTTCGCCACTGTCCCACACAAGCCAAGTAATTCTGAATGCCTCAGAGCCTCCTTACCAGCCCACTGAGCTGTGATGGACTCGGTTCTCTTAGAATTGGCCAGAGTAAAAACATCGAAAATAAGATTAACGTATTTTTTTTTAAGTTAAAAAAATCTTTTTTGTTTGCATTCCAAATACCAGTAATACCTCAGACTTAAAGAATGCACTCTACTTACGTGATAATGACCATAATTAGCGTAAGCAATCATTTACTGTCAGAAACTAATATCTCCAACCAAGTATATTAAATTCAATATATTTTCATTAGTTATAATAGACAGAGACTTGGCTTTTAACTGACATCCACAATTTATTCATTGCTATTACTCACACTATACAAGATAATGGAAAAGTGGGTGGGTAAAAATGGAAGATTTGACAAACACCATGGGAGAAAGGTCCCTGTTTCCTATGCAGAAAGCTGCCCAAAAGCTGCGTAAATCACCTCTTGCAGCCTGACAAGCCCTCTGCATTTTTAATCAGGCCTCCTATTAGCTATTGCAGAACATCCAACGAACTTGAATATACTGTAAGCCAGAAGACTTACGCTTTAATGAAAAAGTGTCATCTTCAGCAGGCTTACATAAGTAGACTTACTTAAAGAATTCTTACGATTTCCAATTGAGGTGAAAATAATAAAAAGCCCAATTATTTTGTGACCAAAACCTTGACCAAAAGCACGCAACATTTCATTTGCGTTATTTCCCCTACAAGGAGTCATTCTGTATGGATCCATTCTCTTCGAAGAACTGAAGAATTAGCCATTTATACTTTCCAACAACCATTCAGAGTATTTGTCTGCTTGTGTAATATGATATAACACAGTAACGCAATTATTGGAAATTAATTATATGAAATAGCTCCCATGAGGGTTACGCCATGCATCACACATTTAATTATGAATATTTTTATAGTGCCACTAAATATGGAAGACACTCTGCGTATGCCGATGCATTTCAGATAATAATCCCCTGCCACAACCCATTTCTTTCTAAAAATCTCTTTATAAAGATAACTCTGTGCTTTGCACTCACTTCCATTACACCACATAATGATTGCCATATAATAGAAATGATTGCATGCAGAAAGAAAAATACAGAATTAAGGGCATAACAACACACTTAACTCTGCTGGAGTGGTTTGTGTTGTTCTTTTTGGTTCTTTTTAAATCAACACTTGTTATATTCCATGATTTGCTGAGAACTCTAAGTACAGTATGAAAACACAGATGAATCTGCATAACTGCACAGAACTAGATGATATATCATTTATTCTCATCACTGTATCAGAAAACATGAAACAGCACCTAACAAAAATACATAAATCACCTTTTGTTATTTTTAGTAAATATTCACCTTATCTTTTGCTCACTGATCTCCATCTTACTGTAGTATCCAAACCAACTGAAGCTTGTTTCCTCAACAAAAATAACCACAGGAAAACAAACCTGAAGAACACATTCATTAAATATTCTTCAGTAAGAACAAAAGGCTTCTCCAATTATTTTCTCAAAAGCAGTTTTTCCTTAACAGCATGATAACTGGTAATAGTAGTAAGTATTAATATCCAGTTAGTACCCAGGAACATAGAGAAGAGTGGCCTCTAAAAATTGTGTAGTTCAAGGACAATATCACATAAATCCATTCAGAAACTTTTCAAGTTCTATCTTCGTTCCCTCCCCAGCACCCCAAGGGAACACCAAGACCTGATTATTTGAGCCTCTGCCAGGTTCAGACAAACAAAGGCGACCTCATGCCCTCATCAGCATCTCCCTACCTGATGTATGGCGACCTCTCTCTCCTCCTACAGTCCAGCAACTCCAGATAGATCTCTCTTGAAGGCAAGAATATCAGGATCACACCCAATATTTCAGGATTCACAGCCAATATTCCAGCATCTCCCCTTCCCCACACTATCCTGTGCTCTCTGAAGCACTACAGCCCATTCTTGCCTTGTTTCCCACAGCTGCACAGCATCTGCTGCTGATCCTCAGCCCCTCACCTGGGAGCTCACACACCTGTGTCCTTTCTCCTCACCACTCTTTCCACAAAATGGCAGCAGCTTTTTTAATTCCCCCATTCCACAGAAGACCGATTTCCCCCCTTTATCTCTTCTTACTTGCTCAACTGCAGAATTCTGTGACAGATTTTACCAAGTCACCCCCATATTCAGCTCATCTCATGCACACACCTTCCAAACCTCCCAGGGAGCTAAGCTGCACAGGTATCATGCAAAACGGTTATAAGCCCAAAATAACAAATTAAAATCTGTTTTCTCCCTATTCTTTTTTTCTATTAACAAAGAAACCCTGTGATAAATACAAAAAAACCCCTCAGCATTCTCTGATTTCACAAGGTCTACTATGCACATGAGAAAAACCTATTACTGATTTTTTCAGATCTATTTTTTAAGAACCACTGAAAATCAGCCCATGTAATTACCTTAAAGAGTGGGCCTCCCTCCACCTTAGAATTCTTCACAACTGTTTTTCCCTCGTAAGAATGGCAGAGATCGTGCTAACTGAACACTTGTGCAATGAAGAAACCAAACTTCTTTACATGTTAGTAGTTAAACTTCCTTCCTCTAAATTAGTCAAAATGAAAAATGCACAAGCTCAAAAAGGAATTACTTTTACCATCATGAATGTAACACGATAAACAACGGTGTATCTCTAATCTCAGTACAATGTCCCTGTGAGATGCATTTCTGGGGCAAAACACAACCAGCCTCCAAAATAATGATGCTGGGGCCACAAAGGAAGGAAAAAAGAGACCTGGGCCAGCACTCAGGGTGGTGCTGGGTTGGCCATGGACCGGACTGTACCTGTGTGTCCCCGCAGAGAGGACAAAGCCACGGCATCCCGGGCAGACACCGCATTCTGCAACAGCAATGCTGAAACACAGTCCACGCTTCTTTCCTTTTCATACCGCTTATTTCAGATCAATCACCTCCCTTAGATATGGGGGGCCACTGTTAACAAAATATCCCTACTCAAGAAACATCTGAAGTTAAGCAGAGACACGCTTACATGCTATTGCTGACTGGAAGCCATTGCTCGATTTAGCAAAGCAATTAAAGACATGATTATTCAGAAGTGAACTTATATTCGAACCATCTGAACGTCCCTTATGCTTATCGTTATGCAGATTCTAAAGAGGCTTTCTGAAAGAAGTCATATGGATCTGATTCTTTACATCATTTACAAGCAAATGTGTAGGGCTAGCTGTCAAAACAAAGGAAACAAATATGTCACATGTAAATCAATCTAAACAGTCCCTGATTTGCAAAATCTTTGCAGTTTTTGCATTTCTGATCATAATAAAATTCAAATCATGGGCCAGCATGATGATGTTTCACACAAACATCAAGATTATCTTTTGTTATGCACAAAGTTGTCATATATGTAAAATTTTACCTTCCATCTATTAAGGATTTTGCAGTACCCCAAATAGTACATTCAATCTGCAATACCACCAGGTGGCAACTTGAAAGACTAACGTGTAGATCTTCTTCAGGTGCACGTTTTCACTCCACAATCAAGCTACACTGAAAATTCCTCCCACCAGAAACAAATCAGCTTCTATTTACCAGAAGTAGTAACTATCAAAAATCTGTATTTCTATTTTAGATGATATTTTCTATACAAGAACTTTCACTATTTCATTACCATTTGTGAAAGTTAGTTACTAATATACAAAAAATGGTGCCAAAAAAGGTTCAAACTATAGGGAGAGTTTGAAAGATGAGAAAGGCAGTTTGAATCAACTCTACCAGAAAATGGATTTTGCTACTAAAAATCATTCAACCTGGAAGCCTCTTTTTTGAAGAAGACAGAGGAAGCAGGATAAGGAGACCACTGTGGAAAATGTGTTTACAGCCCTACCCCCAGGTGTCTTTTTTTCTTCTACCATACAGCAGGAATTATAAGAACTGCAAAGACATTGCGGGAGATAGAAAAGAGTAGCGCTATTTGAGTGAAGTTTTCAAGTAGGATTGGTGAGGAATATGGGCACAGGAGAAATGGTAAGAAATCACTGTGCTGCCTAAGGAAGCGAGGCCGGGTATGGGCATGAAGAGCTGTCAGATCAAGGGAAGGAGCAGAGTTCATTTTGCACATCCTCTGGGTTGTAGATTCAATCTGTACTGGACAGAAAAACCAAAAAGTTTAAAGAGACTGAGTCCTGAGTATTTATTTATAGAAAACCTTCTATCACAGATACAGATTTCAGGCCTGCATTGTCTGTTATCAGGTAATTTTACAGTCCTAATGGCTTGAGTCATTTGGAATCTTTAGTAAAACACTGATACCAAATGAAAACATAACAACAGGCTCCTTGTTTTACCGGCACACTTTGTCGCTGTCCTGGTTTTGTTAAAAACAAGCTTCTCTTTTAGTGAATTTGCCTGTCAGCTAAAGCCTTCATATTAGCTGCACTTTCCTGGAGAACCAGAAACATGTTTTGGTAAACATAGCAATGGAATGCGAGGTTATTGGTAATAATTGATACACCTCTCACAAGAGGGGCAACGAGAAACAGGTGGCCAAGAAACTGACCAAGGGAGTATAACATCCCATTCACATGATCCTTCATATAAAAGTGGGAGATCATGAGGATCTCGTCCCTTTTCCTCATGGCCGACATTAGGAGAGGACCTTGCTAACCGTCCCTGCGAACTGCGGCCTAGTGACAGACTGAATCCAGCTCCGGTTGGCTGCAGAGTCCAGTCCAGGACTTCGGGTGCCGGCTCTGCAGTTGCTGAGTCTTTCAAGATTGGTTTTGTATATTTTTGTATTATTTTCTCTATTCTTATTAGTAGCATTAGTAAAACATTTTTAATTTTTCCAACCCTCTTCTCTCTGTCCTTTTTTCCCTCCCGATTGCCTGTCCTTAGTGGGAACGGGGGGAGAGAGACGGGCCGAAGGGGGAAGGAGGGGGAGAGGAGGTTAACAATACATCTGCCATGGTTTTACTGTCACCCCGCAACCAAAACCTCGACGGTCGCAAAGGCAGAAAAAACCTATTTGCATCAGATATTCCAGTGCATTAAGCAATAAAAGACACAGGATTTGTGCTGTATGCCTCCTCAAATTAAACACAGCTCTATCGGGAAAGTTAGTTTCAAAAGAACTAAAAAAGGTAAGTTGAAAAACTTCCTTTACCCCCTCCAAAAGGCTTAATGGAAATTTAGTCAGGAGAGTCACCCAGAGGATCATCAACTGGTAGAAGCTGAGAGAAGATATTTAAGTTCAAGGCCTGGTCACCTTAATTGGGAGAAAGTATTAAATCTTAAAAAGTCAAAGTCACTTAAAAATTTTTAAAAGACCCGATAAATGTTAGATGTCAAACACAACAGACAGGACTCGGCCATCCCTCAGTAATGGAGGCCTCTTCAAAAGCTGCTTCTAAATTAATTTCTTGCACTTCGTGCTGCTAGAACAGACTGGAACCAGGGACTGCACTGAAAAAAGGCCACTTATTTTTGCAGTCCCCTCCTTCCACATCTTCACTCCACTTGAAGGAGGACCCTGAAATACTTCAAGCACTTGCACACGGGCAAGGCAGCCTGAGCCTGGGTCTTGAAACTGAAAATGAACACACTTGGCCAATGTTCTCGGGGCGCCCAGTGAGCAGGGAGGGACAGGGGAAGACCCCTGGGTTTTGCAATGGCTGCTGCAGATCTTGGCATCTCTCCTTTAAAGTATTAAAAGCACTTTAAAATACAGGTTATTAACACATGAAAACCTTTGTTATGCCACAGAAGCCCACACCAGCCTCTTGTAAACTACCTGTTGTCACTTGGATTTTACAGACATGTTTACAAGTCTAGAAAGATAAGAGCAATTCTGTGGCTGTTTGTACCCTGTGACTTTTTGAGGACTCCCTGAGAATCCTTTTCCCTTTTCAGCTCATCCCCACCCTTCCTTCCAGCCTGATGTGAAGCTTAGAATCATGCTTAAATATTAATTTAATTAAGACAATCAACTAAAATAATTGCCTACAGAAAGCTATCTCCAGCCTGCACATGGCTTAAAATTCAATCATTTACTCGGGCAGGGTCCTCTCGGTGATTCAGACACACACCAGATCCATTCACCTGCCAGATGAAGGTGTACCTAGAAGCAATGTAAACGTTCAAGCTTGTGCAAAATGCAGCTGCTCGGAAACATTCAGCAGCATTTCTGCATCTAGAAGTGATGAATCTGCTTCCCAGTCCCTCATGGACATTATCTTTTGCTCCTAGTAGATTCCAGCCCACATCTATTCAAGCTGAAAACCTCAATCCTGATCTCCGAAGCCATTCGACAGAACAAGTCCCATCTATATCTATCAGGGATAATATTAATATATCCTTTCCTACATGCCAGGCTGCTGCGCTTCTTGTGGATTGTGCAGTCTGGAAAGCCCAGGACAACTGCACGTACCGTTCCTGTTCGGAAGGATTTGTCAAATGAATTTTGTGGGCTTGAACACCTTTGCAGCTTTCCTATCCAAAAGAATGCTTTTGCAATACACGGTAGGTACAAAACTATTACTTCCCAAGGGTGGGTTTCCTTAGCTAGGGGATAGACATGGCCTCAAATGCTAATAGCAAGTGAGAAAACATCATTTCCTTAAATAATACTTACATATAGTTTTGGTAAGAATAAAAGAAAATGGCAATATTCTAAGATGGAAATAACCAACCTATTTACATATTTACATTACAGAAAAAGCTTATAACTTACGTGACTCTATTTCATGTGCCTGGATATACAAATCTAAAAGACCTTGACATTAAAAGTTCATTTCCGACAAAACATTATTTATCAAACAATAAAAGCTGCTAAAATCAAAGCGAACATCAACTGCATGATTGGCTTAAATATACTATGCAATTTCCCTTCCTAAATTTTGGCTTGAATGCTGTTTGACATAATTCCAGCAAAATGCAACAAAATTAATTCTCCACTTGTGCCCTGCACAAGCCATGTGATTTACTTAGAGGAAATCAAAGTTTTCACAAAGTGTTTGATAATGGACCAACTCCATCCATCACTGTGGCAACTCCTCACCCGTGACTTCCTGCGAAGTCTCCGAATGATCCTCCATCCAAAAGGCAACGTGAGTTTTGTTTAACCTCCCCAACCATAAAACACAGCTCTTGTGTTCATCTGTCATCCACTAATCAAGGTTCCATCCGGAAGGGCCATGAGTATCCATTAGCAGCTGGAATGCTGCATTCAAATCCCGGCACAAAAATGACAGATTTGGGGACTATTACTGGTCTAGGATGATTCTTCTTCCGTAGATGCAGGTGCTTGTGTGAGTAATTTTTAACAGTTGTAGTGCGAAATACAGATAAATCCCACAAGTGCTAATGTAGAACCATCCCATCTGCTACTCTGACAGGAAAAAATTCCCAAACACATCTCTCTATTAAAGTCAAAACTTCTCAGTAAGTATAAAGTGTGTTCATAACAATGCATATCTCTGGTGTAACAATATTTCCCTTTAGTTACCGACATAATGAAAATACTGCTTTTGACAATGAGGATCAGCTTGTTTTCTGATGGTTACAGATAAAATGTTGCGGGAAGCATGCTGCTGTTCCTATGACAGATGACAGAAAAACCTTAGTGTGATAAATTACAGCTCAGCATGTACTTTAACAAGATTATTTACCCATATTTTTTAGCAGAAGAAAGCGGCATTTCTTAGGGTGGCTGCGCAAATACCACGTATTCTCAAAATCTCTGCATATTTCATGTGTTTCTGAAAGTTGGCACAAACTAATAAATCTTTTATAGTCTTTATTATCAGCATCTTATTTGTAAAGGGCTAATTTTCTCTGTTCTGACATAACAGGTAGTGGGATAAATTTTGCTCAATTCAGACTTTTTTTGCCATCTGTCAAATCAATTCAGAACTCTCAGGGTCTTTTAACAACTCTCAGTGTTTTTTAAAGAGGGAACAATGAAATTTTGCGTAGAAGTCAATCTCAAAACACGCCGTGCTTTCCACACATTTTAAACCCAATTTTTGCTGGTCTCGTTTTTTTCAAACCTGTTTCAAATAGCTTTCCTAACAGTTCATGCTACTTCATAATGGAGAAGCAGTTTGGAACATACATTTTACTACTTTCCATAAATTACCATGAAATGATGGCATATGCTAGAATGACATTGATGTATTTAATGCTTTTTAACTTCCAAGACATCAAAAATCCACCCCAAGTCCCCTGCTCCCCCTCCTGCAATTTCATCAGCACGTAACAGGCTGAATTATGGATACACAATAAAGTATATATGTATAAATGTAGCGACCACATTTCAGGAATTTTATCCATATGAAGATTTATGACTGACACTTTACCCTGAAATTCTCCGACATCAAAGAGCAGTGTTAAAGCACGAGTGATAGCTGGGACAACAGCTGTATGGATAAAATATGGTTTCTGTAACACGTACCCTCTTAATGTAAAAAAGGTCAAGGGATGCTACTTTCATACTAAGGTGTTCATCAGTAAAGCTTCTTAACTGTGACTGTTAAATGTGCAGAAAAAAGGTATTTTGGGGGTGACACAAGGGAAAAATTAAACATCTGAGCTTGCCTTCACTGACATTGTAAAGGTTTAATATTGGGAAAACCTATTGTCAGAAGTTCCTGCTCACCGCAATTCCACACAGCAAAACCAGGAGCTTTCTGGAACTATGGAAACTCACTCCTAAGTTCATAAATGAGTGCGTAATATCATAGTTTTCACTAAAACTAAAAACACTAGCTTTAGTTTTCACTAAAACTAAAACCACTAGCTTTAGTTTTCACTAAAACTACTAATTTACTTGCCATCTTCTATCTTTCTGAGATGTCCTTGCAGCTGCTCGTTGCAGATGATCCAAGGGAACATTCACATGCTTGAGACAAGCATAGCAAATTTGGACTAAGGAAACACTTTTAGGAAGAGGTGAAAAAGGATCTGAACTCAAGAGAAAAATATTAACACCTCCTGGTTCAAAAGCATTATAAAGGTATGCCCTGATATTGTTGTTTCTACGAAAGCTAAAAGTGTGTACATGAAACTTAAAATAAAAAATGGATTAAAGGGTAAAGAAATTATGCTCTTGTTTTAGAAATAAGAGCAAATGTCAGCCAGCGAACTTATTATACATGTTATTTTGTCCTTGTTGCATTTGCATTACACTGTTCAGAGTTCCAATTTACTTTAGGAAATAATATCGAATATAGGTATGTGTAGTTATTAAATGGCTGAACAATTATGGCATCTAGTCTAGAGCAACTGGATTAAGAGCATTTGGTATCTACAGCCTCCCCTGGTCCCCAGTGGGTTGAAGGGTGCTGTTTGCTGGCAATGCCTTCACCGCTGCACATTCCGTTTGGATTGATAAAGTTTTGGTAACGGAGTTTTGTTTAATTTTGCTTTTGTGAGCTACAATTCAGAGACTCGAGAGGCAAAGTAATTAATAACTGAGATTCTAAGGCTGGAATTCTCTTCAAGTTTTGCTCATTTCATGCTGTATATTTTACCTTCTTTTCTCAAATAAAAGCAGTTTGTGCCTTCTTGCTTCCAACTAATCCTGCCTGCCTGTTAATGGGAATGAAACGCGAAATGAAACATAGTGAGCTGAATACTAGAGTCGGAAAATCTGAGCATGCTTCAGGAGGAGATTGATGCTGCTCATTTTCATTAAATATAATTCCTAGAAAACTTTAGAAGAAACAGCTGTTATTGTTAATGACACCTCAGAAGACACGTATATGCCACCATATGCGTACACACGCTCCATAGCCTCCGTGCATGTGTCACGGTGAAGACTTACTGACATAAAGGCACTGATGCAATCAGCCATGTAGCTCTTTGTACAATATTTCTTTCCAGTCTTTTCATAAGTCTCCCACTGTTATTTCAACCTGTCAAGTTTTCAGGGAAACAGTGTCAGCTGCAGTTCTTGTGTTATAACTAGACATGGTGTGCACCCAGGTGCTCTCAAGTTTCCTTTGGAGTAAGTTAGTACCAGCTCAGTCTCTTTTTTTCTGGCAAGAGTTACTGAGAGAGATAATCTCCAGCTTCCCTCCTCCTTCACAACACCTCTCATAAAAAATTAACAACCTGATAGCTTAAATCTACCCTTTTCTCACAGCTCCTTCCTTCTGGGCCCCCTGACTTACTGGATGATGTATGTAACATACAGCTTTAGTAAAGAGGTCCTGTGAACCTCTACATATACCAAGAGAGAAAAAAAACCTAGACAAAAATAAAACAAACATCCCTCCATCCCAAAGCTTCACTTTCTTCACTCTTGGAATTTAGAAGAGCCCTCTCTGATGTCCTTTGGCACCAGCTGTCCCTCTGTCCTCCAGCCAGAGAGCTCCATCTCTCCAAATCCCACCACTAATCCTGGTTTCTTTGCTCTGCGCCTGTCTAAATTCCCTTTCTTCTCAAGGCTCTGCAAGGAAGAAGACATGGGAACCTCAGGTTTTAAGCAGAGCCCACATTTTTGTTTGTTCTAAGTAAATGATTACCGGCGATTGAGAAGACATCTGGTAACGGTCAGCAGATGAGAGGCTGACAGCCTGGCCCCGCTCCCTGAGTGAGCGGCTAACTCAGAACTCGCTTAAAAAGCCCAAATTAATTATATACAAGGCAAGGAGCAAAGGGAAGAATGACCCACTGAGAGCTCCTGAAGGAAACTTGGCTGACCCAAAAAGCAGCACAGGTGAATTTTCCCCTGCCCTTGCCCTTTCTTTCCGGCTGGGCTGTAATTGCTAATGTAGTAATGCAACAAAGTGCAAAGCACCGGTGCTATCAGAAATACCAACAGGAGAAAGAAAAGACAAGTTTCTAACACTTGTTTGTCCCCATGTTCACCTGCCCACAAGTGGCAGCCCCTCTCTCTCTGTGTAAAATCATCCTATAAAAAGAAAATCCCAACCTTTTAAAAACCGTTCTCTAAAGAAAAGCAAACCAAATGTGTCCTCGGGGAGGCCAATGGAAAAAGCAGGATAATTGATTCTTTCAGATTTTCGTGATACTCTGCTATTGCTCCTGTACCTAAAAGCAATATTGTTCAAATGTATACAAAAGTTAACGCTGCAGGATAGATCCCCATCCAGAAAATGCTGTAAGATACATATAAGACCTTTTCCTCAACTGTCTTGCAACTTCATAAACAGTTTTTCCTTCTCCCTTTGTATTCTTTCTCCCATATTCAAACCAAAACCAGTCTGATACTTGCTGACATCAACTATTTGTGCATTTTACCACAAACTTCTATGGATATCGCTCATCCCTGGCTACTACAAGAGATTATAAACCCATCCCCATGTGCTTCTACATTACCAAGCAAAGCTGGTCTTTAGGCATTACCAAAATAAACAGTATTAGCAACAATTAAGTCTACTTGATTCAAATCCCTCTGTGTCTGGTTACATGATAGATTTGCTTATATCACACATGCAAAAAAGCATATACATTTTCTTTACTATTAGAGATTTAAAGCCTCACAGTTTTAAAAATGTCATTGAGGAAAAATCACACAAACACAGGGCTGAGGTTAAATAATGAGGTTCAAGTAAGCCAGGCTTAAAACAAAAAGTTGGCATTTTAAAGGCTTGCAGATAGAATTGGATGTACCCAGTCTGTACAAACATTAACAAGTGGGGCTCCTTTCAGATCTAATGTCACATGAGGACCAGCATGAACTCTCTTTAATTTCCAACCAGAAGGTGTGGAGGTTGAAGCAGGTAAAACAAGTCCACAGAAAGGTTCCCTAGGATATAGATTAGGATCTCACACTTTCAGCCCCTCTTTCTGTTTGGCTGCAGCTCTGTCTGACCCCTACTGAGTATGAGCACTTGTCCACTTTACACCTTTAGCACTCTAAACATTAAAAATGGCATTATTTGTTCAAGCTGCTTCTCAGAAAAGTTTCTTTTGGATTTTAGATTTGTTTGTCTGGGACTTTGGCTTTTTTTCATGCTAACCAGTGAGAAAACATGCAGTAAGAATTAAAACTCTTGGTTTCAGTTTGGTTCCTATTGCTGCCGCTTGGGCAGCCTAATAACACAGTATTTCCACATGAGGCAAAATGCAAGGCTGCAGTCTAGACTTCTAGCAATGATATTCCCAATGCGTATGGGACCAAAATAAATGAACTATGAAAAGTGAAAAATAAAACTTAGCTTTTGCTCAGCTGTGTATGCCAGGATACAGCATACAATCTTCCGTACCCTATAATCTTTATGCAGATGACCCTACCGTAAAATGAGATTTGACCCTTAGAAAAGAGCGGCAAAAGTTCAGGAGTTAACAATTGAGGGGAATTCTATAAAAGTGAAGTTTAAATATAGCCTGCAATACATAATGTGAAAACTGACAAGGAGATGGTAGCAATATACCATCCAATCCTTCGCCAAAGCAAACGAAAAAGTCACCCGGGCAGATAACATCTGGATATGTGCAATCTCAATTTAGTCAAAATCCCAATGTAAACAAGTCCACTGATAGCAGAAGGGTAGTTAAACATTCCACTAGGTTTGGATAATTGAAACCACCTTCCTTTTCTAAAAAAAAATAATAAACCTTTCAATTATCAAACTCTGAGGAAGAAACTGACAGCTATTGGAAGGATTCCATTAAAATTTCAGTTTTTCCCTTTGCAGACAAACATCTCTGCAAACAACCTCTTGTTTATACAGGTTAGAAACTGCAAAAGCTCTCAAATGGCTTAATACTTGTAGATACTGGTAATATACAGTATATGGATTATATATAATATAAACACAATATGTTTTGATCTGATTTACGAGACTGAGACAGAGAAGGATGTTCTTCAAACTCTATAATGATATTATTTTTCCAGTGATATGAATATTAAAAGAAAATTTGAAAGAAAAAATGTATTTGTAGCTGTGTAACATGGAGTTTCTTTAACATATGTAATGCCTCCCCCCAATTCTAAAAAAAGAATGGTACCAGTCACTCTGGGAACAGTAACAATGTAGCAAGATAATTCAGTCTCAAACAAGTTTCATTTAAAAGCTGTGTAGGATCAGTGGAAACGTATCACATTACACCAACTCCGTTATATATTGCAATAGTCATCCAGTCAGTCCCTATGTCAACTTACTGCATTAGTACATTATCATTGATAATGAAGTTTTGACAGTAATCTGAAACATCTGCAACAAGTACCATCAAAGCCATTGAACACTGAATAGCATTAACAAAACACTTTCCCCCCCCACCCCAAGGCTAACAACTTAATATAGTTCTGGGGTAAATGTCACATTAGAAATAACTGTAATCATATACAAACCAACTTTCATGACTGTTCCTTGAATGCACATGAAATGGAATAATCTATACATTCTAGCAGCATCCAAGCAATTTTTAAGTGACAAAGCTGAAGCCTGTACTGTACTGTACAAGTCAAACGTTCAAGAGAACTAAGCAGGTTAGGAAGGACTAGGGGTTAAATTCCACTGCAAAAGATAACACTTAAAAGGAAAATATCATCCATGTGTGGCCCAGGAAAATCTAACAACAACTATCTAATTAAAAAATAAATTATAAAATTATAAAATTATGTGTTTCTGGAGCTAACAAAGCTAAAAAGCTCTTTTTGAAAAATAGGTCAAGTGTCTCATCTCCATGTAACAGTGACAGAAGTATTAAACTGGTTGATTTAAAAAGAAGGGGATTATCAGAACACTTATTTGCACACGGCTATGCAGAAAATTCACCTCAAATGAAACTCAACAGAGCATTGAGTAGAATACACAAGTGAACCTGATAAACAACACAGACAACCTGAAAATAAGCTATGAAGTTTCCAAAAAAAAAGCAACCAAAGAGGAAGCCACATATTTGAAAAGTGAAAACATGCAAAACTAAAAAGCTTGCTCACCAAAAACTACCTAGTTTACATGAAAATAAAAACAGTACACAATGCGATATTCACGGATAACTTAAGATACACCATAACCTGACTGAGAGAACAACTGACTTACTCAACCCTCACGTGCTGCAGAAGGTAAAACAAATATGAACTAGTGTTCGGGTGAGGGCTGGAGATGAATTGCAAAATATGCAATCCCTGAATTGATCTGCACAGTAAAAATCACATTCCAGTGCTGTTTAATAATGAAGGAATCTGGAAAAGATTATCTGACTCTTTTTGAGCACACCATGGCCAAAAATGTACAGACAACATTTTCATTAGTGCAAAGATACAGGGATTTAACTGTCAAGACAGGCACTGGGACAGCCTCAAAATTAACCATTTTGAAGGTTTTGTTCTATAAACACAGCCTGGACACGTTCTGCTTCACTGTATCAATTCAGTATGGGTGTGCTAACCATGCTGCATTAGATATGAATGACATAGTTTCACCAACCTTTGTGCTCAGATCCCATTTTTCTATTACCCTCGAATGTTGAGATGCTTATAGATATTATCATTCCAGCCACAAACAGATACCCAGAAAGAGGTCTCAGGGTGTGTGTTTCCATCATTTGTACTCCTGCTACACGTTTGCAAGGTAGGACTCATCAGCTGCTACATATGGTGGATAAGCTTGGGGAATGGTTTGATTTTAAACAACTTTTCTCCTACTGAAGAAAATTAAACTCATTCTGCAGTTATTTGATTGTCCAAAATTGCACTGTCCATTAAAAAAGGAATGACTTATTTCTACTAGAATGTAAGTTTCCCAGATAGAAAAACTGAAACTGAAAACAGTAGCTCAGAATTATCTGATTAGAAGACCCATCTGTCTCCTGAAACAAGATTTGAGAAAGAGAACACAGGCAGAGTCCACACTTTTTTTTCAGATATTACAATCCAAATCCTTCAATTCCATTAATCTGTGTATTGACTCTTAGTTTCCTGTGAATATAAAGGCATGCTGGGGTAGTTAACCTGCTCCATCACGTTCTAATTGAACCAGCTGACAAAGACTTTCAAGTAGCGCCCACAAACCAGCATTTTTCTGATAACTGTTTTGTTCCACTGCAGTTTGCCCCTATAGGGGCTCCTCTTTTGTATTACATTGTGAAACAAATACTTCAGAACTTCCTCCAAATGACGTGCTTCCAACTCAGAGATTCAATATTCCAGAACCGGAACGCCAGATCTCAGCAGTAAATGCTTCTCCCTCCTCGAATTCTTCCAGAAAATAGCAAAACAAAACAAAACACCATGTCATATCTGAGATATATCAGTCTGGAGGATATTCATGTACCACAGAACTCAGTAGTGTCTCTGTGATAGATTCTTGAATAGCTGCACTGTTCCACTTCAGAAATACCATCTCTGGAAGGTGTTTATACTATGTTAAACTTGGCTCCCCTGAGCAATGCATTGAAGGTAATCACCGGTACATCTGTTTCTGTCATATTTCAATTCATAGCCTAATTCAATTGCAAGTCATTAGCTATTTATCACCATGAAGTTCACATTATAAAATTAGAAAGGGCCAACGTAATCCTAACCACTTAACAAAAGATACGGGCTTTAAAGGGAGGAAAGGGGAGAAAACCAAAATAAACCCTAGCCATCAGTCCCCCCGTAAATCACATACAATCAGTTCTGCTTGCCAATCATACCCCTGCACAACCCAAATCCCTTTGTTTTTTTACACAGACTTACAGAATATATTGCCATCCATATCAGTTAAGTCCATCTTTCATTTTTATAGTCTGGAGAGGAGAATTATTTAGTCAAAATAACATGAGTACACAGCTCTTGTAATACTGTTGTGACCTCGGTTTCTAACACCTACTTTGGAACATTACTATAACTCAAGAACTTTTTTCACTTGCAAGGACATCTTAATTATCCCACCCGTGACATGAATGTTTTTGGAAGATAAAGTCTGTAATTAACTTGTTGCCAAACAATATGTTTACTGTCCCTGAAGGTCAGTTCTCATATAAAGACATAAGGACACTTAACTTTGGGGGATGTGTATTGTAACTGCCGTCAAACATTAACCAAGTGGTCATCCATTATCTATAGTAGCAGCAATCCAGAGGATGAAGATTATTTCAAGCACCGTAAAATGGCTGCATTAAAATAAACCTCTACTGAGGCTTGCAGCAAATACATACAATGAGAGAGACAGCACTTGACCCATTGTAACAGGATTTGTTAGAAATTCCACTTCATCTCAGTAGTCAGTTGGTAATGGGAGAATTTGCTCAAGGCGGGCAAACAAGATTGCTGCTGCGCTGTAGAAATCTGTCTTTACCAATTGCCCTTGTCAGGGGAAATTAAATTTTGAAACTGGTTTTAAAGATTTCACCAAAACAAGTGCAAGGGCTCCTTGCCTTGTTTAGGTCTGAATTGACACCAGAAATGTGCATGCACCAGTTGGATGTGCAAAGGGCAGTGGGGTGGATATGGGTATAACGAGGTTTCATTAGCCCTGCAGAGCCATGGAAGGCAGCTCAGCACTCCTGGTACAATTCCTATACCTACAGAGCTCACTGTTCCTGACAAATGAGAAGGTAACTCTGTTAGATTAAAGATCTCCTATAATACATCTATTAGTTGTACATTTGAGCTGGCTAGGAGAGGTATAGAACTAAACCCAGACTAAAACCCAGGAAAATTATAATAAAGAAACATATGTCGAGTACTTCTATGCTGTTGTGCCCAGTGCTAGTCTCTGACTCACATCCTCATCATTATTCTGTATTTCAACAGGAAACACAACAGACACTTGGCCCTCACTTCGCCTTATACTTTGCTCACAGGCAGAGACAGATGGAAGGAATGGAGGGCAAAGAAAAGCAGCTAAGAAAATCAAGGAGGAATAAAATAATCTTTGTCCAATGAGAAATGTTTTTCTCCTCCTAAGCCCACAGCACACACTCTTCCATGTAGAGGAACAGGTAACAGCTGAGAACGTGTGTTTCTCTCTGAGTGTTGGACAATACAGGCGCTACTTGTGAAGAAATGGCATATGGGAGAACCTAAACATGGCAAACAGGCAGGAGTGAAAAAAGTAAACAGGCAAAGAAATTCAGATGAGAAAAAAGGCAAAATGGAAATTACGAATATTCAAATAGGGGAGGGAAAGATTCAGCTACAGAAGGGAAAACAGTAAAAATTTAGAAAGGGAAAGAAATGAGAAATTAGGAATGCCAATACCCATGAACATAAGAACTGGAGGAGGACAGGGAGCCTGGAGACATCCACATGCAGGTCTGGCAATTAGCACTGCAGTGACCTGGTAAACAGGAAAGTTCTCCTGGCATACCATGGTCCATTAAAGAAGATATTTTGTATTTGTACCTCTCATGCAGAAGTATTTGATTCACAGTCTCTGCTATTTGAAAAACTCATGTATGTCAGCACTTCGGATACTGGCATCGCTTGTTCATGTTGAAACATGTACTATTTGCTGCTTTTCCCTTGAGAACAGATTAGATTTCAAATTCCCCCACTTGGTTACCAAAAGCGTTTCCATCAGCTGGAAACACTTTTCAATCCGTCTTGCCAACTTTTGACCTACGCTCGTTTCTTTTGGAAGGTGAAACCAGTCAGGATCAGGCATGGATAAGCAATTCTCTGCTGAGAGCACGTCAAACAGACACACAGTCTTCCCGGGCCGCAACCCAGCAAATGTGTATTTCTTGACAACGCTCACTTACTCAGAGCTGTTCATATGGAAGCAAATAACAAGAACCTATGTCACCCTGCAGTTTCTCTTGTAGATGAGTGTGGGCATCACATGTGCTATTCATTTTCTGAAATAATATTGGAGAGTGCTGTTTATATGCTGCCTATAGACCACCTAATTTAAAGAATACAGCATAAAGTAATTGAAAAAGGCATTTGTTTCTCCAGCACAAAATGAAGAGTCTGAATATTAGACAAAATAATTGGCATACAGTTACACTATACACATTTGTCTGAATACTATGTTATAATAAGCCATTATATGATAAGAGAAGACTTCAGCTAATCTCAGCCAAGAAACATTATTCCTTCCCCACTGTCAGAAGTACAAACCACATGCAAGTTGAGTTTTGAATGAGCTCTGCCCTTCCTATGTGAAATGGAAGGCAAAGATCTGTTGCCACGGCTGGCTGGCAGCTCGTGGCACCTGATACCACAGCACTATTATCTTTACAAGACTGCAGATAGAGATAAACCTACATCCTTCCTTGTGTTCTTCCCACCATTCCCTTTCACCACCCTTCCACACTTTTTATTTTCTTTTTTTCTTCTTTAAACAGGTCGTCGCAAGTCCAGCTCTGATGTCTCTTTAATTTCCCCAGATGATCTGCTGACTTACTTGCGGTTTGTGGGAATGAAAAGCTTGGTGCAGGCTGGTTGCACCCAGCAGAGAATACAGATGCCTTGTTGCAGCGGGAGGAAGAAAATCAGAGCTGAAGTCATTATCCCCTTCACCACCACCACTCTCCATGCTCTGTGAAAACTCTCTGACAGCATTCCCCCCTTGTCTTCTTCTAGAGTGTCAAGTAAAATGAAAAGGTTAAACTTCAAGGCTTGTATGTGGCCTGTGGGTTAGATATCCACTTTGAAAAAGAAAAAAAGCCCTACATACAGCAAAATATTTTTAAAATCACAAAAACATGGAGGTTCAACGACTAAATTTGATGCCTTAGCTGAATTCCAAGCAAAGTCTAGTACTGCTCCCCAGAGAAATACTTATTATCATGCTTCCCAAACTGACTCTCGGAAGCCAACTTCAGAATCGAAATCTTGTACCAGCGTCTAACAACATGTCACAGGTGCTTTGAAACCCCATATTCCTTTACGTTGCTCTTCATACAAAAATATAGGGATAGTAAGTAAAACAGGAACAGGTAAGTATTTTCAACTTCAATCTGCTTGAGGTTTCCCTTTTTACTTTCTATATTTAGCATCTCTCTTTTCAATCCTCTTTCACATGCATTTCCTTTTCTTGCTCTCACGGAGGATATTTGGACAATCAAGCAACCAGTAAGAAGTGCAGACATAGCGCTGTGAAAGCCTCTAAAACTCAAAAGCCTGCTGTGAACCAGACTTACTGGGATCACAGGCTACTGCTCAATTTCCCTCACAGCAAGAGCTATCGGTAAAGCTCCAAGAGAAAGAAATGGGGAAAAAAAAAAAGAAAAAGGGTGTTACTAAATATTCAGCTTCCAGTGCTTCATGCCAGCAAACGTCCCCTGGATGATGGATTGCCCTGCGCAGTCACCCATGGTTGTTACCCCAGGCTGAATCCTACTGAACAGAGCAACTTTTGAGTAGCTTAGAAGCCTTTGCAAAGCATCAGCTTTCAGGCTTTTCCAGTTAAATCAGGAGTATAGGGTCAAAATATAGGAGCCTTAGTTTTGCATTAACACCGTTAATGATCAAAACAACTCGTTAGTTATGATTCATCTGTTTGTCTGGAAACACGTAAATGTCAGTACTGTCAGGAAAAGGAAAAGTTTATGATTAAGCTCTGGCCATATTCATTCCTCATAATATTTGCTTGAAGATCTCATTCGAAAGCATTTTTAAGAGATTCAGCACTTGATATTCTACCCGCTTCATTGAGATAACATTGCAGAGAACTCACACAAAAGAACATTTATGTAGAAATATCCACCTTTGCATTCAATATTATTCTATGAAACTGTTTTGCAATTAGTTCAATTTTAGGCCAGAAAAATAATTCAACAGAAAATGATGTAAGGTGACTCGAATAAGCATAGAAAGCAATAGTGTTTAAAGACACACAGACATCGAGTCAAGGACCTTGTACAGCTCGATGGAAAGCTCGTGTGCAGTGCTTCGTTGTCTGACTTTCCAAACACTGACGGTCTTCAACATTTTCCCTCAAAGAGAAACAAGGAAACCACCTTTTTTTCCAGAATATACAGAGTAACTACGCAATCCTTATCATGATCCCAGGGATAAAACCTCCAAATATGCCCTGGCCATCAGTAAAGACCATTGAAGGAACCCCTAACAGTCACTTCAGGATCCTTGATTTCCATTATGTTCATCTGCATCTGAACACAGAATTATGTCCTTCACGTAAAGCATCACAGAACAGCTCTAGAACCAACAGGCACTGGCACTTTATTTATTTTTTTGATGTACGAATGAGTTTTGTGTGTAGATACCTCTTCTGCTGCCACGTCATGACTGCAGAACAGCAGCAGATAGTTATCAGCTCAGCCTTAATTAATTTACTCCCAAATGAATACAGCATTTAGAATGAAATGAATTGTAATTTTATCCTGGAAGACCACTTCACACAAATGGGACAAACTGTTGCCTGATTTGTATCTATTCTCCAATCATGCAGAGACTTAACTATAAGGAAACTTCAAATAATACTAAAGAACATCCAGCTGCTACTGCACATAAATATTGCATCTTCTTCTCTGGATAAAATCCTTTTGAGGGAAAGAGCCGAGTTGCTTAAGGCTTGTTTTTCTTACATCTCACATGGACATGCCTCAAACACTCATATCACTGTTCCATCAAATTTTAAATCACCTACGTGGAAATATCTACAAGTTCAACAAGGTTTCACTGCTTCTGTTCTGTTGTTTTGGTGTTTTAATTGTGTTACTTCATATAGCAGAATGAAGTTTGACATTAGTACTGAATCTCGTAAATCATCACTTTAACGAAATGCATTCCCTAGAGGGGAGATAATACAGGCCATATGAAAGGCCCCATTTTAACTTTAAACCTTCTCAAACAACCCTGACCATTTTCAGAAAGTCAATGGCAGGATTACGCTCTGAGGCACAGAAGAATTGAGTTATATTTATATGTTAGCTCATTTTTGTTTATTTTTTATTGTGGTGAATGTCTAAAAAAAATAAATATGAGGAGTGAAAAAATAAAAAATGAAATAAAATGTGAATTCAACATCAATTCAATAGTACTGACTCTGGGACAGAAGTGTGATAACATCACGCTGGAGATGTACAGTTAACGGTGGTTTAGGGATGTACAATCCTTATCATTTTTCTTCATCTCTTCAAAACATTTTACTAAGGAAATGGCCAATGCTATAACACAAAGACCAGCGTACAGCACATAAGTTTAAAAAAGCATAGTTTCACAATAATATCCAGTGATTGAGCACATCAGAAACTTACACAGAATTTAACAAATAGCGAAGTTTATCATGTTTCAATGAATTCCACTAAACTGATTTCTTATAATTGTTTTTATAATTGTTGCTTTTATAAATAGTCAATTCAAGACACCCTAGGTATCACTCTCTAAAGGGAACCCAGCAATCTTACCTATGTGGTCTAATTGTCAATTGACTAACGGAAGTTAATTTTTAAGTCAGGGCAGCGGAAATGTTGCTGTTGCGTGACAACTTCCAGTAACATGGGCTTATGTTTTGAATTTGCTAAGGACGCAGACTGGTATAGAACATTATGATAGCAACAGGCACACGCAGTCACCTGCACAAAGGTTCAGATGTTTCTGCCCCATCCCTGGAGACATCCCAGGCCAGGCTGGACGGGGCTCTGAGCAACCTGATCTGGTGAAGCTGTCCCTGCTCATGGCAGGGGTGGCACTGGATGACTTCAGAAGGTTCTTCTAACCCCAATTCTTCTATGATTCTCACAATAATGTCTTCTTAAGAGAGGTGCAAAGAGGAGGAAGTGGAAGTATTCAATTCTTTCAAGAAATCTGTCCAACTCTTCCCACTGCTCTCGCCAATTCTTTCAATGTGCGTATCAAGAAAATGCCGCCGAGCCCGTCTCAAAGGATGAGCACATATGTCCCCGTCAGCTCAAAGTAAGCGATGGATGCAGAGTTTTGTAAACACATTCCCATGCATTATCTCAATGCATTCTCTCTTCTGTGCTTTCTACCTACACACAAAAGCAAGACTTGGCTATCACAAACCTCTCTACTTTCCCCCAATGGATTTCTGCATGCTGAAAATCGGCACAGCAAAACGCAGATCTTTATGTTTCTCCCCTGGCTGCCTCTGGAAGGCAGAAATGCACTAGTGCCTTTGGCTTCACATAGATCACCTGGTTTTGGGGTATAGAACCACTCAGAAGTGGAGGAAGAGGGCAGGATGGATTCTACTCAGTTTCGGCTAGAAAAAAGAAGCCTGCAGTCCTTTTGCTATAGACAAGTGGGCCACAAATCCTCCCATGCTCTGCCCCAGGAGACACTCTTCAAAAGAACCAGCACGTATGTGCTGACCCCAGGGTAATGAAGACGCTTCTTGAATGCCGGCCCATGTCACAGGTTTAAGTAGCCTGTGGGGTCCTGAGCTGCCCTCACCTCACCTGGGTGAATATAACTCACACTAAATTAATTTTCTCAGAGAGCGAAAAGAGAGAATCAATATTTATTCCAGGATCAAAATGGTTTTCGCTTAAAGAACTCAGCAGTCAAGAAAAATGAGGAGCAATCATTTTGTTCCCATGACAAACAAAAGCTTCCTTGCCAGTAGACACCGCATATTGACAATAACCTGTGAGAGTCGTAGTGCACATAGTAATAAGACGGTATTTTGCTGCAGTGGATTTCTATCTTGTAGACATTATTTTTTGGTTCCAAACAGAAATTTTAAATCTAGTATTTTCCATTAAATATCAACATTAAAATAGTTCAATTTACAAACACTTGATTTATCTCCCCCCCAGAGCATCAGCTTTAACATGTCCTAATTTAAATATTGAGAACATAAATAATAACTAAGAAATCATCAGCTGATTCAAAATGCAAGGAACAGAAAGTTTGGGGATTTTTTTTTAAAACTACTGTTCCATTGCAATTAATTTGGTAGCTCACCAAGCTACCACCAAAAATGTCACACCAAATCAACTTTCTTTTTATTAACCATGGCAGGTCAAATAATTAAAAAACTAAAGGTGTCTTGGTAATGAGACTTAACTCAAGGACACTAATTTACAATGACACAGGTTCCTTCTTTCTGTATTACCTCACATACTTAGTAAGAACTCCTTGAAGGGTCAAATTCTTATGTCACCTAGAAATTATTTTGATCACTTTCTATCTGAACTACATTCGTTTTGCTTCTAATACAACTTCCAATTTTCACCCTGTCACATCAGCTTGCCATTTAATAGCTTGATTCTGTTTCTAAAGATGTCATAAACCACGCTTGTCATCACCTGCTGCATTACATAGACCTCAGCGGTAACTATGGCACAGGCCAAATAAAAGCAAATTGGTTCGCCACCCACTGATTGCGACACGTAGGAACAGTTCTGGACCTTCAGTTTGTAAAACAGCATAAGCTGGGGTTTCATTGATCAAAAATGTTTGAGTCAACCCCAACCCTCCACGGTTTTGGGGCACATTTCAGAATATGTTTTAAACACTTGTGACAGCAGTGTTTCCTCAAAGCTATCAACTGCATCTATGACTTTCCAATGGTCTTTCATCAACCCAAATATAATCCTACATGCACTATTTCACCATGATGTAGTAAGTTTCTTCTCTTTTGGATTTTGAGGTTATTTCTGATCGTCATTTTATCTATTTTTTTCAGAAAAATAGCATCTGTAAGAGTCGTCAGGGAAGATAAACAGCAATGGTGATGCAAGAACTCTCTCGTTGCCAAGGATGGGGGTCACCATATCGGTCAGTGCAAGGTAATGCCCAGTCCTGAAGGTGATACCCTGATGTTATAACACTGGATGTTACAAAATATACTAATATGGATTGAGAAGACAGTGACTGAAAGATTAAAATGCAATCAGAAATGCTATTTTATTCTCCTTTCACAGGGGTTTTATTGAGGCTCAGGAAAACCCCTGAGCTGAAAATAGGTGAAGATTAAACGAATACTTTAGAGAAGGATAATCTATGCTTCTGGCTCTTCCCTTTGCACTCATCTATGCTCATTAGGGGCCTTGTTGCCTTTTTTTTTCCTTTTTCTTTTCATAGCATTCTAGAAACACAGCAATAGCAGGTTTCATGCATGAAGAGGATGGTGTAAGCTCCAAGCACATTTCCCAGTCCCCAAACTCATTTAATATAAAATCCTCAAGTTGAGGACACGACAGATATTAAACTGATAGAAACATATGCTATGCTTGATCTTTGCCAAAAGGTCAAGAAGCAAACATGAGTCAGCGGACTCGATGGTTTGTTGGTCTGACTCGGTGAGCACACAAAGCCTGAATCATCGCAAGAGTTTAACACCGCAGTAGCGACAATTATGTAGCTTTATCACTCAGATTTATTTCAAGAAGCTGCAGACAGAGCCCAAATAACTCACTGCAGGATTTCAATGAGCTCATGATTTCGCACGCACAGTAACTGTTCCAGGACAGGAACTGGGGAAAGCTAACGATGCCACGTTCAGCCTCCCAAAATATTCCAGTCTTTGGCTGATTATTTTCTCTATGGGAAACTAAATAAGAATTAAAAAACACCCAACAGCCTTCCATGTAACCTCCTGCTGCCCCCCCCACCCCCCAAACACTCACACAACCTTCTGGTTTCTGAATCATTACGGGGTTATTTTAGCAGCTTCTCCCCATGGGTTAGAGAGCAACAAATCTCCCGTACAGAAAGTATTTCACAAGATTCTAAAAAGTTGAGGGACTTTTTAATAAACAACATATGAAGGGCAGAAGTACATGCTGCAGTGCATTTTCCTAATACTTGCTGGGCTCATTAGAGCATCTTACACGCTAATTCAAAGACTACATCTCAGTCTTGTCAAAGCATAATTCTTAATTACTCTGTATCAAACTCCACCATAAATTAACACTGAAAATGTCCACACACAAGGAACACTAAGATAATATGGCTAGAGCTTCAAAAAATCATTCCTGTGCGTGGAGACTAAAAACGTGTTTTGAAGTTAATGAGTAATAACAAAAGATGGTTGAGTAACTTGGAATAAGACAACAATTCCTGAAAAAATATTTTCATTTTCAAAAGTACTTCGTAAACAAGCTTGGAAACCTTCTTATTTCCCATTATGTTTTCAGTCACTCATTATAATCACTAATTATTTATAAGAATAGAACAGTAGGTCAAAAGTAAAAGGAAATGTATTGTCACGGCAGAAATACCCAGCTAATATACTGATGGTGGTGTTCTGAGCTGCACAACAGAGCCAGCCAACTATAAGGTAATTGTTTTACTTTAAACACAGAGTATTCAGTGACCCAGGATTAGAAAATCTACTGGATTTCAATGAGTTAAAATATCTTAATAGCATAGCTTTGTTCTTTAGTATAATCACCTTCCCCTAAGGCTCCGAACAACATTTAAGCATGTGCTTAATTTGCTCCTGAAGTCAACAGAACTTTCAGTGAATACTGGAAGTGAAACACGTGCTTAATGAGATTTACTGAATCAGAATGCGTGAAAACTGATGTGAGCAGAATCAAAGCCCAGAGGCATTAGTCAAGTCCACCCTGTGTCTCCCTAAAGATACAGGACCTCCAAAATGAGAATGAGAATTTTTGTAATTATTACGACATGTCTACTGTACATCCGTATTTCTGAAATGCTTATGTAGCAAAACACATGCCAGACTTTGTAGATCTTTAAAGTAGCAGAAGGCAAAACCCCTTGAATTATCCTAAAATACTAACTGGAATATTTTGTGGCATTTTGTTTGGTATCAGTATTTAAGCAATGCCCTTTGACGCAAGACAACTGTTGATTTGTCTCGTGGTTCCTCCAAAAAGAACATGTAGTACAATTAAAATACTTAGATTTAGGGCAGGAGGGAATGGAGAGATGGCGTTACCATATACTTCAGCTATCTGTTCCTCAGTGGAAAAGAAGGAATGTAATCCGATATTCGTATCTCACCTCCTCAATCATTCAGGCAAACTGTGTAATCCTCTCAAACCTGCATATGAACCTGCATTATACCAGATGCTCCTCGTTCTCAGATTAAATTAAATTACCTGCATGCCTTTAAGTTCCCTTTTTTATTACTACAGACTACCATTACTTCCCAGTGTAGAGTTTAGTTTAACAAATAACTCAATGATCATTGTACGCAGCATGTAAAATATAAAACTATTCTTTACTATTGTGTGACATTTAAATGGTGTAAGTGAGCATTTAATTGAATTGCAACTAATAAATATTTTCCTTGACAGCAAACATTAGAAAAAATATTTAACTCCAAAAGAAATATTATTTAGATTCCACACTTGCTATAAATGGTCAAAACTGACTTGGCAATATTTTAGTTACACAGAGAAGCTGATTCTGACATCAAATGTCAGAAAGGCTTTTCTTTTTTTTGCCCTGTCCAGAAAAACAGTCCACTGGACAAATATTTATCGATTTCTCTTAACAATATGCTGCCACCAATCCTTTCTCTAATATACTGTCAAAATCAGCAAATCTTCTGAAGCCAAAAATCCGCAACTTTAGATTTTGACTGTAACAACTGTGCCACCACTATGGCAGCCATTAGCACAGAAGGAGTTAATCTTCCCCACTCATTTTAGGAGCAAAAAAGGCTACAACAGCTGTCACTCAGGTGATGAATACAAGCTGCCAGCCTTTTAAACAGCAGGTACAGCATTGGAGCTCTGAATTAATTAGCATTCAGAAAGCCTAAACACTGCTTGATAACACCGCAAGATAATTTTTGTCCCTTCCTGCAAATTAATACTGCTATTAAGATGAGCAAGGACACAATGCAGATCGTAATTGTACCCATTAAACAAAGTTTCACAAATAACAAATTAGAGGTTCTAGCCAAGAATGCATTAAGGCAAATAAAGCATCTTTGCTTTTTCACTGCATTCACAAAAACACATAGAGTACGAATTATTGTGTAAATGCATGAAATGTGTTCTGCACATAAGCACAAGCTTCTCAAAAGTTCCAATTTCTATATGCTTAAATAGTGGCTTTGTCTCAAAAAAGCATTGGGGCTACTTCCACACAAGAGCTTCTTTGAACATATGCATGTACACTGAAATTACAATTTAGCAAGGCCTTGGAGATTATACGTATAACATCTTAAAAAACAAGGCCTCCACCAAACACTGTCGCAGCACGGCATCAAATGTGGCATGAAAAGCCTTCCTCCTATATACATCATTTCATTGAAATGGCGAACATACTTTAAAAAGCACAAAAATGATTGATGTCAGAATTTAATGATGTTTAATAAGTGGCCATCTGTCAACAGTCAGGGAGTAAAAAAGAAACACATTATCGGTTCCCAAAAGATTAGAAATATTGATGCTAATTAAAAGGCACATTATCATTATCTCAAAGCGATGTCTAAACACTAATCAGACTTCAAGTCCAGTAAAGGGAAAGTGGGGAGACCTATGGATATGGGTGACCATGAGTGATCATCTTTAAACTGGGCTTGTGATAGCATATGGATCAGAACTGGGCGAGCAGCAGGTAACTCCTGACTGGTGGGCAAGCAAGTCAACCCCGAGCTGATCTATGAAAAGATTATTTACTTTTTAACTGAAATCTTTAGAAGAAATCTCGAGTGCATTTTCACGAAGAACTGCAAAAGAACTATACTAGACACACCATTTTGCTATTTATGTTTTCCAATTTTCCGCACACGGTATTTGAAAACAAAATAAAAGTTGGCATCAAAGTGGCCAAACATATGATTAATTGCACCATACTAAACTGCAATGTCCTACGTATTTTTAGCCAAGAAACGGATTGATGTCACATGCGCATAAGGGACGTGCATGGGTATTTACGGCTGAAACTCACACACAAAGGAATAAAATCCATGAATATAGTGTCTGTGGAGCATTTTTGACTATTTATGTGTTTAAGAACTCCCGTCTGGGGTCCAGGGCTGCTTCGGCTCCTCGTGCTGAGTGCTACGGAGGAACAAGGTACATAAAGGTAGGTGGTTCAGGCTGCTGCTAATGTTTGCCTGGAGCTCTGCCTTCAACATTAATATTCAGTTTATTACCTTTTAAAATGTGGTATTTATTGACATTTTCATAATTCATCTCGATCGGAACCTCTTTTAAGCAAACAGACCTCTACTAACCTGAAAATTCGCACTCGGTGTTTGAACAGAAGCATCCAGCAGCCCGTAACATGCTTTTTGCCTTAATATGTAAAAAGCTGACAAGACTCTTGGTATTTATTGCTTGCAGAGAGGCAAAGTTATAGGCCGTTGGCAAACGTTTCCCTGCCCTAGGGATATAAGATATGACTGATCCCACGTCACACGTCATGGAAACTACATGTACAGACCCAGGTACTGCAATTCTGACTCTGTGAGTCTTGCTCGTCAGCTTAACGAGGCCAGTTGAGCAGTTTTGTGGTGCCAGAGGAAAGGGGCAGGCGAGTGGTCCAGGATGCTCCAATGCTGAAGATAAGCACACACACAAAGCAAAAGGCATACTGGGAACAGATGGAGAAACTGGGGATGGGAGAATCACATGGAAAATACAAAAAAAATGGCAAACAGAAAGTGTCACAGTGTCACTGCAGAAAAGCGCAGCGGCCCAGGGGCATGAGTACCCACACATAATTAAGACCAGTTATTTTTTCCACTGTATTTTTATCAGCAAACTTTCTCACCTGTAACTGCCGCTATCAAATTACCATCTCCACAGCGCAAATCCACCTTTAGTCTTCCTCCTCAGGTCAAGGAACCCATTCATCACCGCCAAGTGAAGCATATTTCTATTCTTACTTGTCATTTTCAAACCATCACTTCACACAGGTGTGACCTCTGATCCTGATTTTCCTTCCAACACTCCCTTGCCATACTCTCACAGTTCTCCATTCTCTCCTCCCTAAGAAATATTAAAAGACTTTAAAAAGATGGTCCCTGGTTCTGATTACCCTATTCCAATCTAACTCCTTGATCTTCAGCACAAACACTTCAATCATTCTGGCATTTTCATTGACTCAAATTAAATGCAGAGCCGATAATTATTTCACAATCCCCTTGCCCTTTCATACACAAGTCTTCTGCCTTACACAATGACAAAGTATAGGGTGTTTCAAAAAGGTGGACTCAATCTGAAATCACTGTATCTTTGAAACCAGGTCCATCTTTTTGAAACACCCTGTGTTTCCTCCCAGTTCCTTAAGCAGTTCAGATACTTCAGATACATTTTGGATATGAATCTGACACAAGGGGACTCTTAAGTAAACCTTGTGAGGCTTACCCGGTACTAATTATTAGCAATTACCGTGTTTTTCTAATGTTGAGCTCCAATGCTCAAATATGACGCGAGCCATATAACCATACAACTGTTCCACTGATTCACAGGTTCCTCATGGTGATCACGAGTATCAAGTACAAGATTCCCCCATATTTTGCAGCCTTTTAAAAGTAAATTCAGTGGAGCTGATGCTGAACGGGAAATTCACAGTACTGTAAAGGTAAAATTGAGACATGTTTAGACAGACATACAGAAATGAAAAAAATACCATCAGTATTCCAGTTTCACTTATGTTATTTACTTACATATTCACTGCATTTGTTTTAAACTGTCAGCAAATTCTTTATTCTTTGTGCTTCACAGATTTGCCTTCTGACTCCGTGCAACTGTGGTACATTGTATAGCTGTCAGAGCAGAAGTGGAATGTATTGAAAGCTGGATAATTGTAAGTTGGGGCATATGGCACTAAGGAGAATGTAGGAGTTAGAGGGAAGAAGGGGGTTTTGTTTTGATTTTTTTCAGGAGTCCGGATATGACTAAAGCTCTTTCCGGTGGGCAAAGAAAATACCCCTTGTTTCTTTGTTTCTCCACAATTTGAAGTCGCTTGCCTTTTTTTTTTTCGGGGGGGGGGGGGGCAGTGGGGAATGGGAGAGAGTGAGGGGAAGAAGAAGAGAGGACAGGAAGTTTAACATTAATTCTAATTTACAAGAAAAATAACAAATACTCCTTCTGGTTCTCTTCTTCTGTCCCCAGAAAACACGTTCTGAAACAGCATGCATTACACTGTGGTTTTGCAAAAGCAGCACAGAAACGAGCTAGCTGCTGTGTAAACACGTCAGACTCCATAGCCCACATGCATTTAAATGACCAGCGCAGTTCGCTCTTCTCAAAGGTATCGCTTCAAGCTGATTGCTGACTCAAGACAAGAACGCAACTCTGGTGGCACTGAGTTTCTGAGTATTTTCTCTGCAGCTGCAGGTTTTCTGTTTGTTTTGCTTTTTTCCACCTTGTTCATATGAAATCTCAGATTCTGAAGTACAGTTTGGCAGCACCGGGCTGAATTTGCTGCCAGTTTTCTAGGGTACAGAATCCCTAGTAACACAAAGCCCTGACTATCTTCTTGCACAATAATTTTACACCACGATCTTCCTTTAAAAATATGATTATTCCTTTCTATCTCTCAGTTCCAGCTAATCCTGTCAACCGTGTTTCATCGGTAACAAGTCTGCCTGCGACATGTTAGGTCCCGATGCATCTCTTAACAAATCCCTCACACACAGCGCATTTCACAGAGTGCACAGGGTGCAAAAAGGACCAGAAAGGCTGCGCTTTCACATGGAAGACGCTCATCAAATGAGAGGACGGGAGAGACAGAGCGCTGCCGGGGAAGTCCAGGTTACGTATTGCATTTCGAGTGCATAAGCAGAACAGAGCAGGCATATTTGTATTCTCCAACACCTCTTCTGTCGGCTTCAATTATTGGTCATGTGCTTATTGCTGTCATGCAGGAAAGCTGACCCAGGCGATCTTTGCTTCATACTCAGCAATTTTAAGCAGCTTTTTTTCCTCGGCTTTAAGGGCTAGCATTGTGTAACTTGCTCTCTAGGACTTTCCTCCTCCCCTCTTCTTGTCCCTACTTCAATTTTACGCTTGTTCACTTTGCCCAACATGAGGCAGTAAAAACTGGACAAATGTTTTTGCCAGGAGTAAATTATCAGAGGCTTCCCTCGGTTTTGCAGAAGCAATAATGGGAATAAACTCAGTGACAGCTATTTGCTCTCCCCACTTTTAAAACCTGCCTGCATCCCCATGCACAGCAGCCCATTAATGCGCAGGAGCCCATTAATGCAGGGAGACGGTGACAGACACCAGCTTTCCTGCTTCCCAGGCACCTTCACCCACCTCTCCTGCAAACTGCTGTGCAGCCGCTGTCTTCCACTTTCTCAGGGCAATAGTTCCATTTTCATCTCATTGACAAGGAAACTAAAAGCGCACTTAAATTCGCTATAGGGACCCCTGACACCTAGGGGGACATTTCTTCCAGTAACTTTGGATTTTAAACCGGTTCCCACAGAGCTCTCTGAGATTCTCAGAAATATTCTGTCAAGCCAAGAGTTTCATTCACTCAAAGACCGAAAGCGCTGCAGAAGTTGCTCCTGATGGGCACAAAACTGAGAGATTACAATGGCCATGTAATCAAAAATTATAGGTATATTATATGGTAGAGTAGCACGACACAGCTAAGCACAGCGACACATTCACTCATACACTGCAACGTTTTAAATCCTTTCAGATTCAGCATCTTATAACACTTCAACAAATACAAACTGCAAGACTTATCTATAGTACCTTTTCAAATAATTCTATTACTTAATTATGTTCTATATAGTTATTTCATGTTATAACCAGCTGAAACATCCCAAGTATACCGTGTAAAACCTGACCTTGGGCTTTCTGCTCAAATGCTGGTATTGCAAAACGCCCACAGGACATTGATACTATTGCAGACACTTTAGAAAAATTCATACACACAATTCTATTAATATTGGTTCGTATATACAAAGCTCTCATATGAACCAGAGGCATTCATTAATAATGTGCATTAATGGGCAGAAATTTCTTCACATGGAATTATAAACCTTCGAATACAAGATAAATACTTTGCTTTTGTGTAATAAGAAATAATAAAATTTTCCTTTTGTTGAAACACTTGGACCTAATTTTCATTATGAGTATCTCAATGCTTGTACCAAGCACAGATGGGAAGAAGTACGAATTTATTTTATGCTCTCTTTCATACATTCATAGCAATATAAATTTAATTTATTGTATTTTTGCTAATTAAACTTGAGATCCGTTCATCTGGGGAAAACATGGGAGGAAAACCCAGATTCCTGAATGGATGTTTCTTGTTTTGGTAAAAGAAATTAGGCCACAGGCACTTCACACACCTTGAAATTAGGTGAGATCCTGAGGGCTTAAAAAATGAAAAAGAGAAAAGGGGCATCTGAACGGGGTTTCCCACCTGCTTTCAGAATGGCTGGTAAATCAGATTTCAATGACAAAATCAAGGTAAAAAAAAAAGATACATGAAAAAGTCAAGTGACATTATTTACTAACTGTTCCAAAAGAGCACAGAACCAAACAACTCCTCCTCTCTTCCCAGCAGAAAAGCCAGCCATGCTATTATCTCAGGGGGACACTTGTCCCTCTGAACAGCAAACCTACTTCACCTAATAAATCGGTTTTAAGTGCTTATACTCAGTAACTTTAGCTGAATTTAGACACCTGTTTAACTTTTTTCTTAACTGAATATGAAAGCAAAAAGACCTATTTAAAGAGACCTTAAAAGCGAATCAGATCTGCTGGAGGAAGATAATAGTACAAAGAATAAACAGAAAATTGCCCGAATTCCTTATAATGGTCAAAGACTTTGGCTTTTCAAGGCACCTGGTGATCTAAACGAGTCCACTGGGACCACATGGCATGTAAACAAATCAACATTTTGTTTAAACGTCAATCACCAAGATCTTTCCATTCAAAGCCAGGTCAGCTGCAGCGGCAGCTGCTGAAGTGGTGACACCCCTGTCAGACACGGAGGCCAAGGAGTGGGTGGAAACACCATTCGACTTCTAAAACATCTCCCTAAAACCTTACACTTTACACTTTTCAAAATTTACACAAGTAAACGTTATATTACAATTCCTGGGGACAACCTCCCCAGTTCCTTCCTCCATCCTCTTCTCATTTAAACTGCTGGAGGTTAAAACCCCAAACCTTTCAACAATGTATGAAACTTCACCCTCTATTGCTCATACTTATACATTTGACCCAGTTTTAGTGACATAATGCAAACTCTTCGAGAAAAACACAAAAGGCATAAAAAACTGTTTTCTTGGTCATATTTTTAACTGCTTGTCCAAATTTTATGTAGCTTTCTTTAATGAGGTTTCTTCCAGTATGAAGAAACAGCACTGAGCTTTGTTAAAAACAGTCTCAATTTGTTAAATAGATTATGAACTGCAAAGAACACAGAAAAACAGGTTCTTCCTCTTACCCACATAAAAACACATGACCAAGTTGCAGGTGATATATAGTCACGAATAACAAAATCCAGTCTGCTTCACTGCGAGTGAACAAGTTATGCACATAATCCCTTTCCTAGATACTCCTAGCACATGGCACAAGAATTTTAAAATGTGTTGCATGTGATGATTCTCTTAATATCCTTAATTAAAACACTACCACAAGTTATAATGAAAAAAGATTACATATATATATATATATATTTTTAATACACTAAAACCTCAAGTTCCTGTTATTTTACATTCTGGTAAAAAGGAAATGAACAATGAAGCCACATTTGGGGATTTAAGATAATCACAAGATTTTAAGTTGAAGGGCAGGAAAGAAGCTTCATTTTAAAATCTGCTTTTAACAGATACAAGCCTTATGTTCCTTTATTTTTACAAAGACTCTCATTTAATTTTTCACCCTTTAAAACTCCAACATTTGTCCACAAGCTGCATTTTCCTTCTGCCCCAATATAAGTGACAAACATGGGCTCTCCCTGAATGATAGTTAATATAAAGTTAATAGCTATATTGTAATTTCTGGCTGTCTTGTAACGTACTCTAGATTTTGCTCTGAATGCAAAATTCTTAATATCATCCTAGTTTTCATGGTCAAAAAATCTTTTGGGCTCTATGATCACATCACTAAAAACTGAATTATGATACCCATAGGAGAAAAACTTGAGCAAAGACATACAAGTGATTATAACTCTGACTTTCTTCTAATGCACAGCCTCTGTATGTAATTTCTGGAGTTTGGAAAAAAATATAGGAATTGGTTTGTTTGGATGATTATTTTTTTAATGTAAACTGGTTGTTTGGATTTTCTTTTTTTAATTGTAAACAGGAGAGCCAAAGTGATATCCCACTATGGAGCAGCATGTTGATGCCAAAAGGCATATCATCAGTTCCAAAGATCCACTTATCAAAAATCTGGTAGTTAAGCAACTGAAGTAAAAGACAGAGGTAACAGATTATCTTCTGTGATAACAAGACAATAAATATATATCTGCTACTGTGTTTCGTAAGCTATTTGCTAACAGCAGAGCAAATTCCTGAATTCAATTCCAGATTCGTGATAAAGGTGCTTATTACACTTATTACAGATGCGTCCCACCCGGCTCCATTCCCTTGCAGATCACAGCTCTCAAACATTAACACCTCTGCTCAGCATGGAACAACTGGGGTTTTCAGCCCCTTGTAACTTTGAACAGCTTAGACAGATGTTTTACAAGAGAAAAAGAACAACAAACCTTAAGAATTTCCAAACCCTTGCTCAAAGCAAGAGCTCTGCTTCTTAATGAAAAACCTTTCTGTTCAAATATGGACACACCAGTATTCTACTTTACTCTCGGTCTCACAAATGCTTCAAGTGTTTTCAAATGCACTTTTGGGGAGAAAAAACTATACGAAAACAACAAAACACCACCACATGCACACAATGGGAATAAAAATGTCTCAATTCAAACAAGTAAAATACAAAAAACTTATGAGCAGCTGACAGAAATAATTCAAAACGAAAAGTAATAAACAATGCAAAGTAAAAATGTACCTGCTCCACCCACAATTCTTTATATTACCGGAGTGCTTGGAGACCCAAATGGCACACAGGTCCCCAGCAGGAACTGTGGGACAACAAAGTCCCTCTTCCGAAAAGATTTCATGGATGCTGGCCTTAAAAATCATACTCTGATAATGCCGCAGTGCAACTCCAGTGACAGCTTGAGTATAACTGTGCCACAGGAAGGACTATTTTCCACTCAGAAAAACAAAACCTGATTTAAGATTTAACAGATTGGAATAAATTTGGGATCTAACTATAGGGCAGAATATGAATGCATTGCTGCTGCCCATGTATTTTGCCCAATTGTTCTGCCAGGTCATATTGACTTGGAATAAGCAGCACACGTATGTGTGCAAATCTGAATGCACTATACGCACATCTCTTTGAGAAAGAACACCTATGCAGGATTTATGGATTTATGGCCACGGACACCATTTCTAATGGCCTTTTTAATTGGCACTAAGATGATTAATTGGTGCCTTCGCAGATCTCCAGGAGTTCTCATTACCCAACAGCGTGGTGTCCCGGCACACCGTGTGGGTGACCGTTATTGCTAAATAGCCACCAGATCGTGAGACATAGATAAGATAAATTTTATACAAGTCCACAACCCCAGAAATTGAAGCCTACTACTGAGACAGCGGGAAAATTCTGTTTCCCTCTTAATATATAATTTCAGCAGCGCCTACATGCTCCAAGAAAACAGAACAGGCATTGCGAAAAGATATTGAAAACAGGCTACATATGTAATAGGGATTAAACACTCCGTGCAGCATTTCTCACCAGTACAGAAGTTTACATTTGCTCACAGCTGCTCACAGGATATTGCAACGACCCCTGCAGATGTAGGCAGGAGCTAACAAAGCTAGGCCTGGTTAGTACACACCAGCAATTGCTGGGGGAAGAGCAGGTACCCGCAGAAACAGTCTTACCTGAACTACACCTCGCTGCCTTTCATGGAGAGAAATGCCTGATGAGCTGCTTTTTGCACAAAACCCAATTTCTGGGTCCGCCAGGGCTGACTGACCCACCACAGGCCCTTCCCTGCGTGCCTGAGGGCCCAGGCGGGAGCTGGCAACACGGAGGGCACCTCCAGGGTTTCTTCTTTCCAAAGGCATTTAGAAAGTTCTCATCTGGCTTCCTGCATCAATCTTTTAGCTATTTCTCAGCATTACCTGAGTTTACAGCGCTCAAGCTGTGTTTGAGTCAATAAAACCCACCTCCTCCCCAGCGAGAGACAGGTGAGCCTTGGAGGCCATTTCTTCTCCTGAGGTGAAAACGAAGGCTGGCACACCTTTAATGGCCCAGATATGACACAAGGCAACATGATTCTGCAGGGTTTTGTTGAAGAGCCACCAAGTGTCTCCTGTCTGAGGAGGAATTTGGGTCTCAAAGCTCAGTGTGAGGCAGGGGGATGCAGGACCAGCTCGATCCAGCACAGAGCAGAATGGAAGTCCCTTTCCCATTCCCTGCGCGGCGGCAGCACCACAGGCAGCAGGTGAAAACCTGGAGAGAACCTCCAGGGCTTCTGCTTCCCAAAGGCATTTAGAAAGTTCTCATCTGGCTTCCTGCATCAATCTTCTAGCTATTTCTCGGCATTACCTCAGTTTACAGCGCTCAAGCTGTGTTTGAGTCAATAAAACCCACCTCCTCCCCAGCGAGAGACAGGTGAGCCTTGGAGGCCATTTCTTCTCCTGAGGTAAAAACGAAGGCTGGCACACCTTTAATGGCCCAGATATGACACAAGGCAACATGATTCTGCAGGGTTTTGTTGAAGAGCCACCAAGTGTCTCCTGTTTGAGGAGGAATTTGGGTCTCAGAGCTCAGTGTGAGGCCAGGGGGATGCAGGACCAGCCCAATGCAGCACAGAGCAGAATGAAAGTCCCTTTCCCGCTTCCCTGCGCGGCGGCAGCACCACAGGCAGCAGGTGAAAACCTGGAGAGAACCTCCAGGGCTTCTGCTTCCCAAAGGCATTTAGAAAGTTCTCATCTGGCTTCCTGCATCAATCTTCTAGCTATTTCTCAGCATTACCTCAGTTTGCAGCGCTCAAGCTGTGTTTGAGTCAATAAAACCCACCTCCTCCCCAGCGAGAGACAGGTGAGCCTTGGAGGCCATTTCTTCTCCTGAGGTGAAAACAAAGGCTGGCACACCTTTAATGGCCCAGATATGACACAAGGCAACATGATTCTGCAGGGTTTTGTTGAAGAGCCACCAAGTGTCTCCTGTTTGAGGAGGAATTTGGGTCTCAAAGCTCAGTGTGAGGCCAGGGGGATGCAGGACCAGCTCGATGCAGCACAGGGCAGAATGGAAGTCCCTTTCCCGCTTCCCTGCGCAGCGGCAGCGCCACAGGCAGCAGGTGAAAACCTGGAGAGAACCTCCAGGGCTTCTGCTTCCCAAAAGCATTTAGAAAGTTCTCACCTGGCTTCCTGCATCAATCTTCTAGCTATTTCTCGGCATTACCTCAGTTTACAGCGCTCAAGCTGTGTTTGAGTCAATAAAACCCACCTCCTCCCCAGCGAGAGACAGGTGAGCCTTGGAGGCCATTTCTTCTCCTGAGGTAAAAACGAAGGCTGGCACACCTTTAATGGCCCAGATATGACACAAGGCAACATGATTCTGCAGGGTTTTGTTGAAGAGCCACCAAGTGTCTCCTGTTTGAGGAGGAATTTGGGTCTCAAAGCTCAGTGTGAGGCCAGGGGGATGCAGAACCGGCCCGATCCAGCACAGAGCAGAATGAAAGTCCCTTTCCCGCTTCCCTGCGCGGCGGCAGCGCCACAAGCAGCAGGTGAAAACCTGGAGAGAACCTCCAGGGCTTCTGCTTCCCAAAGGCATTTAGAAAGTTCTCATCTGGCTTCCTGCATCAATCATTTAGCTATTTCTCAGCATTACCTCAGTTTACAGCGCTCAAGCTGTGTTTGAGTCAATAAAACCCACCTCCTCCCCAGCGAGAGACAGGTGAGCCTTGGAGGCCATTTCTTCTCCTGAGGTGAAAACGAAGGCTGGCACACCTTTAATGGCCCAGATATGACACAAGGCAACATGATTCTGCAGGGTTTTGATGAAGAGACACCAAGTGTCTCTTGTTTGAGGAGGAATTTGGGTCTCAAAGCTCAGTGTGAGGCAGGGGGATGCAGGACCAGCTCGATGCAGCACAGAGCAGAATGGAAGTCCCTTTCCCGCTTCCCTGCGCGGCGGCAGCACCACAGGCAGCAGGTGAAAACCTGGAGAGAACCTCCAGGGCTTCTGCTTCCCAAAAGCATTTAGAAAGTTCTCACCTGGCTTCCTGCATCAATCTTCTAGCTATTTCTCGGCATTACCTCAGTTTACAGCGCTCAAGCTGTGTTTGAGTCAATAAAACCCACCTCCTCCCCAGCGAGAGACAGGTGAGCCTTGGAGGCCATTTCTTCTCCTGAGGTAAAAACGAAGGCTGGCACACCTTTAATGGCCCAGATATGACACAAGGCAACATGATTCTGCAGGGTTTTGTTGAAGAGCCACCAAGTGTCTCCTGTTTGAGGAGGAATTTGGGTCTCAAAGCTCAGTGTGAGGCCAGGGGGATGCAGGACCGGCTCGATCCAGCACAGAGCAGAACAAAGGTCCCTTTCCCGCTTCCCTGCGTGGCGGCAGCACCACAGGCAGCAGGTGAAAACCTGGAGAGAACCTCCAGGGCTTCTGCTTCCCAAAAGTACTTAGAAAGTTCTCACCTGGATGCCTTTTTGTTTTGTCACGGAATAATAATTATTTAGTATTAATACTGTGGTGACTCTACCCAGCACATCTGTAACAGCAAAGGCTAATGGTCTTGGATATATTCACATCCCCAGTTGGTGAGACCACATATACAAGGTCATGAACATTTTATATATTATTATGAAGAAGCATTTAGCCATTTATAGAATATTCTGTAAATAATCTTGGATAACATTAACACCATCTTAAATTCTGGGAATGATTTGGGATTTTTGTCACGTGCCTACAAGGGACTCGGATTCTCATTAGAATTATGTGAAATCTTCTTACACAAATCTCCTGTCAGCTTCAATCCATTAAAAATAATGATGGTATGCTCAAAATTAGGGACCAAAGCAAATTTTGTCTAGACCTAACACATTAAATTTACTATGCTGTTAATCGGATAGCACCAATACGCTTTTCACTTTGCCTTGATGACGTGATCTAATATGACATTTGACTCCATTTACATCACATCTGTAAAATGCCGGTCACACCCTAACATGGATTCAGCCGCAGCTGCAGGTGAAAATTCAGCGCTTGGGCTGTTACAAGGCGAGTTGGTTCTCCCCAAGTATCATCCGTTGTGCTCAGCATCCTGTGCTCTGACCTTTGCAAATATCCCCTCCAAAACCAGAACCTGCAGTAACCATCGCCCACCACCCAGTGCGGGACAAAGCTTCCATCATCTCTTGCCCAATTAACTGGCTTTTCATTCTTTTCCTTTCTTCTTCCCACTCAGAGTCCTTGCTGCATCTGAAAAGGCTCTCAGGCTAACTGGAAGAAGACATGGGATAGATATGATGACCAGGAGAATATAAGCCACATAAAGGGATGGGAGTAGCCCTCAAGACTACACTTCTTAAAAATAAAATAAAATAAGATAAAATAAAATATTACTCTTCCGATGAGGACAAAGTTGATGGCTGCTGGGGTAGTTGGCTGCACACCCCAAATACTCATGTGGCACACAGCTGTGTACAGGCTACTTTGGGGATTTACTTTTAGTTGCAGCCTTCTGTTAGGAAACAGCCCTGTTCTCTGAGAAATGTGCATCTCCAGCCGACTCGCACCGAAAAGATATATTGCAGTAATGTATTTTTCCGTCTCACTTTGTGAGCTATGGAAAGGCAGTGCCAAGAAGAAACATGGCGAGCATGCAGTCAGTTGTCAGGAACGTGTGTGTTTTTAGCCACGGCAGTAATGCTGGAGAAAACCGGCTTTGAAAAATCTCTGAGCTTTGTGTTTTTGAGGAGTTTACGAACCAGTTTTAAATGTATTTGGATCATTAACAATTAGTTTAAGTTGTACTTCCCTGGGAAAGAAAGTACTGTAAATCAATCTTATTTTAAATACACATGAACAGCTTAGAATTGCATTGTCTGCCATGACTAACAAGCAATAGCCTCCAACTCCAAAGTAGGTTTAAGTTGCACTACAGAGCTGAAGATATCATTCAGAAATAGATGTTAAAGTGTCATGAAAAGCAGCTATCTCACAGAGTAAATTAACTTCTTTACAGCATTAAAAGAAAAATCAGACAGATTAAATAACAGATGCCCTATTCAACATTTTTAGATGGTGTAAATAGCCACGTCTGTGGATCACAAATCATGAGAAACAGCCATGTTTCTGGAAATAGATATTAATCTCCTTGGAACACATGTCCTTGCACTCATGACACGCAGCAAGCTTACCCAGCAGAAGCCCATGGAGAGGAAAAACAAACCAAACAAACCACACACAAAAACCAAACCCCATCACAACCAGAACTGGCACGCCTGACACATTCATAAGAATAACTGAGCTGGTGAATCCCAAATCTTTTTCCTGGGAGCACTGCTTCTACAGACCAAACCCAACCAAACAACCAAACACAAAAACCCCAAACAAACAAAAAGAAACAACAAGAACAAAAACAAAACCCACCATGGCCAAAACATGTCTCTGTTTTGAAGTGATCTAGATTTTGTCATTCTAAAGATATAAAGGTGATAGCACACTAACCATTGTTAAAATGAACCTTAACTTCAAGTTTGATTTAATAAGGAGTTTTTAAAAATGCTGCGACACAAATGAACTCACTACATTCTCCTCCCTGGCCTCCAGTAGACAGCAAATTGTATTTTCAAAATCCATTGACACAAGTCAAATTGTCTTGCCTCTCGACTTTTTATGGTTTCAGACATAACTGACATACCATTTTTGCTACCCCCTTGTTAACTCTCTCGAATCATTAGCAGCGTTTCAGTGTACAGGCGGAGAATGCTAAATTAAAGAGTAGCTTTCCGTTTTTAAGCCCCAGGGCAGAAAAGGTTGAGCACATCACAGGTAAAATGTATTTTACTTCCAACTCAGATTGCCTGTGCTCTCATTACGTTAGCTCAGCACCCCTTCAGCTTCTGTGGGAAGCAAAGGTATATTAAGCTCTGAAGGGAACTCATTCTTCTGTCCTGTAAGCTAAAGAAAGACGTTTCTGGAGTGATGAGAACTGCTTGAGTCGGATGGAGGAGATACTTGAAAATGCCTCGTGGGGTTCCAGCCGTACAAGCCGCAGCATAATAGTGGTGAATTGGGGGTGTGGCACAGCAGAAATTTATAACCGCTGGTGGACAAAGCTTTTATTGCCCTCAGAAACACTGAGATGAAAGGGAAAAACAACTCTACATTAGAGCGAGGTGGGAAAATTAAAAAAAAAAAAAGAAAAACGTGAATGCACACAATTTGATTTTTTATACATTACCTGGACAGCATCTACTGCTATGAGACTTTTCTCATCCATTGAGCTAAGAGGATAACTTTGTGGTGTGTCAGCAGAACAACTGAAGGACTTAATGGCAGCGAGGGGGCCGGTTGGTTCATGCACACCGTGACAAATGGCTAATTGCAGCTGTGGGATGCTCCGAAACGCGGAGCGTTCGCATGTCAATTAAAGAGATCACCAATGAAATCTGGTAGAAAAGGAGAAAGGAAAAGTGCAGCATATGATGGGGAGGGAGGGTTTGTTACACAAAGGAACTACAACAGGATGTGCGTGAAGAGCATCAATGTGTGACCGGTGCCGGTCATGAGAGGAGTCTAGAGAAATTTGGCATGGAAAGCAAAAATACAACAGAAAAATGAAAGCAAACATAGCTTTTTACACACTTCCTAAAATTACAGACTTTGGTTCCAAGAAAATGAGGATAATGAAAAAAAAAAAAAACAACCCAATGAAAAGCCCACACACCGAACCAACCAGCTTCCTTTCACCCCCATCTCTCCTTCACTTTTCCAAAATCAGCAACTCTAGGATGAAAGGGAAAAGACACCAGTTCAGTTACACGATGGCAGGGACAGATGAAGCTTTGAATGTGGTGAAAATCAGCAATAACATGACTGTGTAGAAAGCTAAAGACAGCTGCACCATAGAGTGAAAAACATCACTCGGTGTGAGAAACATGAGTATCCACAGAAACCTCATCGCTCCATCTTCTCATAGGGCCTGAGCTACCAAAGGGAAACTGTTGAATTGCCTTTCCCCAGACCAGGCTCTCCATGTGCACCTTCATCCATGGCTTTCACATCTGCGCATAATCATTCCTCATTCTGTAACAGCTGAAGATGCACCGTGTCATTTTTTGGGGGGAATAATACATTACAAGAGGCGGTTGTGAAAGAAAACTGCCCCAAACGTTTCAAATTAGTTTTAAAAAAACCCACTCCATACACTCTGCTCTTCAAAATACTGGCTTTTCATGCAGCGTTTTCAAGTCTAACTCCTCTGAAGAAATAAATTCAATTAAAGAGGAAAAAAAGGTACAATTTTCTATAACTGGAAAAGGCAAATCAATACTTCATAAGTATGGTGTGTGCAAAGATAATTAATTTTCCACAATATGCTCAAATCTCAGCAGTGAAAGCAGAATAAAACCAAATTAATGACTAAATATTCTACATACTAAGAGCAAGAAAACACACTTTAATTCTTGTTAAATAGATTAAATGGAAAATGGTTTCTATGGCTGTCAAACTGCAGCCAGTCTGAACACCTTGAATTCTGAACCCAATGGATAGTACCATAATTATCTTTTCTTAAGGGTTTGTTAGAAGCTCCGTACTGTATCAAAAGCCTTTTTGAGGGGAAAGGCAACCTTTAAAGGTCTCATTCATTTAGGCCATTCCTCACTTCCATTATTCCCAAAGCTCGCGTAGATTTTATCCCTCTCGTTCTTTGCAAGGTCAATATTCTTCTGTCACTTTACTCGTTACATCCCGAGCTTCAAGATCAGCAAACACAGCCTTAAACGCTCTTCACCCTCACACTAAAACAAGAATAAAATTCCTTTAGAAAAGGTGATTTTGACATTGGCTGCCTGCAGTTTGACTCCCTACCGCTTCGCAGTGAGATCAAGAATAATACTTCACTTTACAACGCTCACCTCGAGATTGTGTCAGTAATGAAACACTCCAAGCAGGGATCAGTTAGAACAGCAAATGGCTTTAACATTTCTAGGGAGCAAAGGAATTGAAACACACCACACTCCACTTTTTCGGAACAAAGAGGGGACTAAAAAACACAGAAATAAAATAGAAATTAAATATTCTTGGTGGAACTTCTTGAAAGAGCGAATGTGTAGAGCTGAAGTAGCTGCTGTGCTGTATAAGGCACTATGGTTTTGTTAACCACAGCTAAAAGTCACAGTAAGCACAACATAAGTTCTCACCAGAATATTTTCTTTAAGTATTTCAACCTATTCCCACTTCTTCATAAAAGCAAATACGTGACCAAAAAGCCTTCGTGAAGGAAAGCGTTGCATTGCGAGGGTTTCGTCGAGTTGTGAATTTATTCCCACATTTCTACCACCACACACAGATTCGCAAAGGAGCTTCAAAAATACAGAGAGCGAATGCAGAAGCAGAAGCAATAAAATCAAATCCAGTCATAAAATCTGCCCCCCTCTGAGTGGGATTTCACGAAATCTCAACTGGAGGGAAGGAGGCAATAAAAGCAGATCCGGGGGTGTTCGCACTACACACAAGAATGTACGCAGGCGGATCTCACTGCACTAATATACAAGTTATTCCACTGGAAATTTCACATCTTCTGACATGTCATCCCTACAGACCAAGAATCTGAGCTAATTTGCATCATTTCTGACCAAGTATTTTGATATAGCAATTCTCGGACAGAGCCCAGCACCAGCCTTGCCCCATGGAGAGATTGTTGCCAGCACCTCTTCTGGGGTCAGATCCTCTGTACTGGACACAAGCCTTTTCTCCTTCTTTGAATCAAAGCAGAAACTGTAATTTAATTATCAGGTTTACAACATTTTTAACTGTGATTTCATCCTAAAGGGTGACAAGTTGAAGACAGTTCCTCCTATTTTTAGATCTCCTCCATATACCTTCATCTGAAGCTGGATAGGGAGATGATAGTTGGTGAGAAAGCATGAAGCCTGAATTGCAAACTCTTGGAAAAACAGCCAGCTACAGAGAAATATTTTTGTCTGTACACACTACATTTAATCTAAGCCACCGAGACCAAAGAAATGCATAAATTTACAATTACACTAAGCTAACCTGTGCTTTCTGGTGCAGTTCTAAGCCTGTGTCTTTCAGGGACAGACTCATGCTCTGAAAAGTGAATATATCTAGTGAATAGAATTGTAAATAAAGTTACTAAGCTAAAATGGGGCTGCAAGGTATTTGGTATTTGCAAATTTAAGCTAATGCAAGCACCACTCTATATTGGCGGCCACTTGGACTTGCCAGTATTCTTAAAAGGCATGTGAATTTTTTAATTGTAGCATGATGATGTAATACAGATGCATTTTCTCGCTTCTGTATATCTCTGTTTTGTAGTTAAATATTTTGCCATATTTTAATTTTGAGATAAAACTGAAAACATACAAGCAGGAGGGAAAGTTTTCCATTAAAGAACACAATACTGGAAAATCTAATTTAAAAAAACCTTTGGAAAGTCCACAAGGATTTTAGTTCAAGGCTTTCTTATTATACAATTAAATGATTTAACGTCCACTCCGTGTACGAAGCAACGTTATTTATTACATACCCTCTTCCAGAAGAGCACTTGAATATTTGCAGAGAAATAAAAATGCATCATAAATTTTCCTGTAACCAACATTAAAAATGAAAACAACTGCTTTGTATTAAAGAATTACACAGTACCAATCAATTAATTTGGAAGAAAAACATCAAAATTGCTTAAACTGGATTTTGACTGGAACACTTCAATTGCATTTTGTCCAAGGGTTAGTGCCAACCACCTTAGGTTATTTTGAAGTGAAAAGCTATGTTATTTTTCACTGGTTATGAGAGAAACGAACATGGCATTGCTCACAAGAGCGACCCAACTTTGTTCAAGGAATTCAGTAGGATTTCTTCAAAGACGCCTTGGGAGTTCAGTTTCCAGACCAAAAGTGAACCTCAACAAAATAAAACCTGTTAGTTCATCCACTACAACACTGCTGAATCACACCACCAGCTACAGAGTTAAAATGCAGCTTTCTACAGCTCAGGTATGATTATAATTAAAGAAGGAGGAATAGGAGAAGTAGAACCAGTAGAAAAAACTCCAAATGGTACAAAAGAACATTTATAACAAAAACAAAAAAAAGTAATGGGAATGTCTTAAACGACAGAACTGTGTGTTACAGTATCAAAATCTAAAGCATCAAGTGTAAACTTGCAAGGGTGAGGAGCAGCTTCATGCAGGATTCCCCCTCGTGAAATAATGGCTTATAATAATAATGATAAAAATAATAACTTGTACCAATGCGGGACAAAGAGCAGCCCAGAGAGCAGAGGTGGCACGCCAGCTACCTGGAGTTCAGTGGAAGACATCGGTCTGTCCAAACCCAAGGGGAACGTCTGGAATATTCTGGTACATCACACCAGAACGTCTTTTGGAGAGGTTTGGGAAGGACAAACCTGCTGGGCGAGGAGTTGGATTTTGGGGCTGAGCAGGAGTCCAATCCGATCCCCAGTGAAGCAGTTTGGGTTGACTCAACTTGGAAGTGCAAAGCAGTTGGCAAGAGGGACCGTTCGAGCAACGGGAGCCTGGATCGAGACTTTCCAGCACACAAATGAAAACCAGGGACTGCAGCAAACGGTTCTCAAGAAAGTAGATTAAGAAAAGCCGTAGCCCTTACCCAAACTCTGTGGTCAGAGACCAATAAATGGTATAATGACACTGGGGGAATTGTGAATGTAGTGTTATTGTTGTGGAATGTATAACTATATCTTCCTAAAAGGGCTTTGCCTGGTCTCAGGGCTTATCCTGCTTAGCTAAAGGGATTATTTTACCACTCAAAACAGTCCCCATTCATAGAGTTAACTCTTGATGTTTTAAGAGGGCCGGGTACTTCAGGATGGACAGTTAGCGCTGGGGTGGGCGATTACCAGCTGGGATTACTTAACCAGCCTGCAGAGAGCCCTACCTGACAGAGCTATCAGCACACAAAACCATGGCCAAAGGCATGCTGAAAAAAAACATTCATTAACAGAGAGAAAAATGTACTAATAAGGACTGGGGACCCTCAACATTAACTTTTTAAGTTAAGATTTTTGGACGGTTGGAGTTTTTGCTCAGTTTACTGCCTTCTACTCTGATTTTCAGGAAGAGCAATTATAAGCAAAGTTTCTGATGAACTCTCAGAACACACTGAGTCACTGGAAGGAATCTCTTTAAGAATAATAATAACAAAAAAAAAGATCATGAAACTTAACCTGAGGATTTGATTGGGCTGTAATTATCCTCTTGAAAATCAATTTTGCCGGCATCCCACCTCAAAGATGAGCAAAACACAACATGACTCTGTGATTGAAACCTGTCTGCCGTCAATCCACATAACTGCCTTATACTTCACGTGGACCTGCTCATCTTGTCAAGCAAAGAAAAATCTCATAATCAGTTTTAGCACCCCGGAGCCCTTCCAATTCTCAAAGTAATATTCCAAACAGCTCGAGTAGAGCACAGTAACACACAACTCAGCAGCCAACCTATTGTAATGCTATGGAAGAGCAGAACTTCAGACGATAGAGGCCATAAATTTATAAAACCCTTTTAAGGCCATCCATACTGCAATATGAAACTCAAATGTGTGCTTCTCTCACCTGTTTGTTACGGGGTTTTGTTCCCTAAAAGAACCGGGAAGCGACAAAAGGATAATCAGTTACCTAGCACTGGAAATCTGTACATTAAAAAATATATCATATACTCTTTTAGTCTATGCAGCACGCTATAGAATGGGCTACAAGGAGCTCTCGAATCCTACTTTACCTGAGTGTGTGCACATGTATGAGCACAAATGTGTCCTTGGAATGGAGATAAACTCTATTTCCTACTAAGCAGTCCCCAGAAGGATCACCAAAAGAAGGAATCCGTAGTCTATACTTACGCTAGGCAGACAACATATTTCCATTGGTTTGGGGAAAATCTGGGTAATAAGTTCTAATTTAGAGCAATCTAATAAGTTTCTTATTAAATATAAGTATTCCTAATATTTAATAATAATTCAGAATTATTCATATTAAATGAGTCAAATTAAATTGGAGTCAAATACATACAGTGAACAACTCATCCACAGGTTTGGCAGAACCATCATCTAGGAAAACTCTTCAAAACACCTGCCTTCTAATTCTTCTGATACTTATTAAATCAGCCTGTACTGCATTTTCTTAATTGAGCTTCAAAAGCATTGCTACACAGAAGTAGTAAAGGCACCTGATTGTTGAGAAGTGTGGGGCAGAGAAAAAGCTTAAGGTCAAATTGCTAAAGAACTGTTAATTTTGTGTATAACTACAACCGTATCACAATAAGGGTGCTGGGACAGGGCATTGCTTACTACCGATGATGTTCATGAATCAATAAATTGTATCTTTGAAGAGGAGATGTAGTTCAAAAGAGATGAAATGCAACTCAGAGGGATGCAAAAGAGGCAGCGCTTTTTAACACATTATCTTCCACATCTGGAATCCAGCAGTGGGAGCCTGAGGAAGGGATTAGGAATTCATAATTCTAGATCAATATTTTGGCATAACAACAAGCTATATCATCTGGCTAAAGAATGTTTCATTTAGGTAAAGCTTAAACATCTGTCGCTAACATTAATTTCTGCACATATCTTGTAAAGCTCCCTCGAACTTTCATCTAAAACGAAGTTTAGCACTGAATACTTTAGATATTTTGCTAGAAAATAAACTAGCAGCTCTCAGGCAGAGGGAGATAAGGGCTTGAGGGGTGTTTGTTTGGGTTTTCTTTTTCTTTTCTTTTTCTCTTTTTTTTTTCTTAAGAGCATAAAGTGGTGCCAAACTCAGGCCCAGACGATGAATACTCCGGCCTTCATGTCACACTTGGATTTCTCTGTATCTCAGCGCTGCCAGCTCTTTGCGTGCTGAGTCCGCTGCAGGGAGAAATGGATTTGCCAAACCCGTTTCTCTCACCAGTGGGTTGTGTGAGCTTTACACATGAAAGGGTCGCTGAGGGGAATGTGCTGAAGCGGCAGCCGGTGTCCTTTCTGTGGCATTTTCATGTGTAGAGCCACTTGTACTGAACGCTGGAGTCCGGGAATAGATGAAGCTGCACAGAGTGTGAACACGCGAGAGCCACAGGATGGGGTGAAAATAGGGGAGAATAATAAAAATCACTGCTCAACAATTCACAGTTAGGAAACTTACGCGATCATGGAAAAGGGGTGGAAGGAAAAAGGGGCAAAAGAGAGACAAGTCAACAAAAAAGGAAAGAAAAGGGGGGAAAAAGGAGGGAAAAAAATACCATTTCTTAAGGACACACAGTTAATAAGGTGTAAAAAACATTTCCAAAGAATAAGCTGCCCATTTGCCAAGCATCTCAGTCTCCTATAAATCTGCATTTCATTCCCGTGAAGATAGAATAGATCTGACTCAAAGATTCACGCACCGTCTGAAAAAGGAGGCGAAGGAGACTCAACAGGGAAACACAGGCTGAAAATTCCTGTGGTGCTCACAGAGGAGCCACAGCATTTTCCTATGGAGTAGCACTGAATGCACATGTTATCTTTATACAAATAATTCCACATGTGATTAGTGCTTAATTTAGATGCCATTTCAATGCCGTTTGGTAAATAATGATACTTCACCTTTGTTAGCATTGCCAAAATCTAGATTAAACCCGAACCAAGGTTCTTGCCAAAGACTGAATTTGAATCACAGGCTCTAAAATCATTCCCACCACTAACTTTGCAGAAAATCAAAGATGAGAAATCACTTCAAATACCAGAAGACAATGTTTCAGCTTACTTTTATAATTCAAAATAAAAGCATGCTTCTGCCTTTACAACACTATGCTAAATTTAAGTTTAGCAAAATAAACCAAGAATGATGCTAATACACAGCCATAGTATCGCTCCAAACAATTACCATTTACCTGGTAAATTAATTGTGTGAACTTTTAAAATGTAAAGTCTTTTGCAGTATTTCACAGCTGAGCTATTAAATCTTGCAGGTGTGTCATTTAGCGACAATGTGATTTTATTTTAAAACGTGTGTGCGAAAGACTCCCTAGTCCAGTTTATACTGAGGCTTTACCTAGATAATCATATTAACCAGTAAGACAAACCTGTCCTGACTGGAGACAAGACCTCATTAGGTTACGTTGCATTATAACAAATTCATAACAGTTCCTAACGAAACCCTTGCCATCCAGCAAAGGCAGATGATGAAGCAAACAGCACTGCAGCATGAGACCATGTGGTAAAATGCCATGGGGAAGGGTTTAATTGCAGAAGTTTGCATTAAATCCTGAGCTCTAAGTGAGTTGATCTGCATCCAAAGTGATAGGAGAAAAAACAGAGCAGTCTTAAAATATTTCTGGACCGAACATCTAATTACTGGTGGATGGAAATGAATCATGTCCAAAATATGCGCAGCAAAGAAGGAAACATGATGGTGTGCACACACACTTATAACTTTTTTAACCCATAGAAAATTCACGTCCCAAGGTTGCCTATATATTTACTGCATATGTTTGGTCATATACATATATTTTCACAGGTGTTACCAGTCAGGTTTTCGTTTTTGCATAAGCAAATGTTGAAAGACTGATCCGATGAGAACCTCCGCACAAATAAATACCTGCTCGTCAGGCACCACGTTGTGATGTGGGAAGTTCGTGTCACCTTCTGGCGCACACTGGCTTGATGGAATGAAACTCCATGCTTCTTGGCAGGACACAGACAAGTTGTCTCGCCACCCTGTTCTCTATCCACAGTAGGTCAATGTAGGTCTCTAAATACTGAGGCTTTGATGTGAAATTTTCAGAACTGCCCAAATGACTTGGTCCTTTCTTCCAAAATGATACAGATGCCAACACATCACTGGAAGCCAACAGGATCTCAGATTCTATGAGCTCTAATCACTTCATACTTCGAAAGAACTGAACGTTTTTCCTCTCAGAAAAGAAGAATCTTCTCATTTTCAAGTCATGTGATGACCTGAAAACTTGAGAGTTCATTGAGCTCCCCAACAAACTTCCTCTTAGCATAGAAAACATCAGAGCAACTGCAATTTTCTGAAGCTTTGCAGGACATGGTTCACACGCGACAGCTCAGCTATTGTAGGTGCTGCACAGCAGCTGCCCAGCTCTGATGGTGTTTTCCCTGGAAACCAGAGCCAGACCTACAGACTTGGAGACCTTCAGACAGACTTAGCCATGGATACACACAGATTATAGACAGCAGTAAACTGCTCTTTGTTAAATGAAATAACACAGCTTCAGAGGGATGTTTTAAAAATAAACAAAAGACTGACAACCCCAGGAGGCACCACGGTTTTAGAGGCTGGGTTATCCTCTGAACGCTGGGTGACAAAATCTGTCTGCCCACCTCAGCAGCCCCAACCGGGGTGAGCTGAAGGGTTTTCAAGCCTCGGCCTTAGGAGGTATCTGAAAAGGATCTGTGGAATGGTCCTCACAAGACGTATGGACTGACCACTCAGAGAGGAGCGGTGAGATGGATCCGCGCTGCCCGCGCTTCCGTGCAGGCAGCAAGTGTTGGACATGGCAGAGTTATCGCAGGGGAGCAGGGTGCGGGTTGCCCGGGCTCCGTTTATATTTTAAGCATAGTCTGGGAGAATAAAACATGCCACAAGCTAAAGAATTAGCCTTCCAAGCCAAATGGTATGTATCGCACAGATATTACGGTGTAGCTTCTGATCTGCCAATGAAGGGGGTTACAGCTGCATGTCATTACATTGAAGTGAAAATAGATTAAACTGAGTACATAAACTGCCTGATCCTTCTGTAAAACTGAGAAGGGGATTTGTGGGATCTGTAATTCTGGTATTCAGGTCTTTCCTTATGCTCGGCAAAGACATCTGAATCTCTTTCGGGCATGTCACACAGCTATTTTCAGTTGAATCCTCTAATGCTGGAGATTTTTAAAAAAGGTCTTTGCAACAATATTCAGCTACACTAGACATGAACTATGATGGAATTTTAGGCAAATGCCTATACATACTGCCATTCCCCATAATGCAGTATATACAGTATTACATACTATGTGCGGATAGTACTACTGTGACATTACTGTTTTCTGAATGTCACTTTTTCATTTCAATTTGCAAGTGTTTGTCTTTATAAACTAAAACTGTCTATATTCTAGAAATAATAAATGTTTTGGGGCCATCACTACTTTGACGTTAAAAATAGAGATATCTCCACATAGAAGGTAATGTGAATATACACAGTGTTTGTGTGTATGTGTATACAGACAAACCTAAGTATGGACGTGTACATTTAAAAATTCACCACAGTCATTCTCATCTTAGAAATTAGAATGAAATTTTGCAAATGTTTCACTAAATCTAACCAGTCTGCAAATACATACAAAACAACAAAAAGGCAATATCAGAAAACTCCTCAGATGATAAAGGAACCTGTAAGTGGTGGCTCAAGCTCTGGAACCCAAACCAGGTCTTCAGTTCACCCCACAAAGAAGGCAGCAACAAGTGAGACTCCCAGTAACATGACATCCTTACAGCTGGATGTTCTAAAATACATATTCTTTTATCCATAGATCATAGAATCGTTTTGGTTGGAGAAGAACCTCAAGATCACCAAGTCCAACCAAGTCCAACCTCACTCTGGCACTAAACCACGTTCCTAATTTTAAACACCTCCAGGAATGGTGGCTCCACCACTTCCATGAGCAGCCTGTTCCAGTGTTTGACTGCCCTTTCTGTGAAATTTTTCCTAATATCCAATCTGAACCTCCCCTGGCACAACACGAGGCCATTTCCTCTCATCCTATCACTTGCTACTTGGGAGATCCCTCCCAGCTCTGCAAGCACGTCCCAAGGCCCAGGAGCAGCCCCGCACGTCCCAGGCTCCCGGGATGAGCCCCTTCATCAGCCCCTCGCTCACCTCTCCCTGTTCCCGCTGCGCTCGGCCATGTGTCCACCCACGGTCACAGCAACTCCACGGCTCCTACCGAGACTCTCCTGAGCTGCGACGCTGCACTGGCTCCTCTGGCTCCAGAGGCAGCTCCCCCAGCAGTGGTTTATGGAGCCACGGGCATTGTTGCATCAGCACGTTGCTATGGCAACACACTGTTGTGTCACCAACCGGCCACCCCTGGGCCCACCTGGAGCCCGTCTGGACACATGTGTGTGGGACACCCACTCTCGCTGACCCTGCTCTGAGGAGGGGGCTCGACTGGCACTGACTTTGTCACTGAAGCAGAGAAAGGTATTAAAATACATGGTATTATGATAGGACAAGGGGTGATGGTTTTAAACTAAAGGAGGGGAGATTCAGGCTGGACATGAGGGAGACGTTTTTTCCAACGAGGGTGGTGAAACCCTGGCCCAGGTTGCCCAGAGAGGTGGTGGATGCCCCATCCCTGGAGACATCCCAGGCCAGGCTGGACGGGGCTCTGAGCAACCTGATCTGGTGAAGATGTCCCTGCTCATGGCAGGGGTGGCACTGGATGAGCTTTGAAGGTCCTTCCAACCCAAACTGTTCAATGATTACTGAAGGGAGCTACCTCTAAAAATAGTCACCTACCCAGGTCTCGCTACTACCAACTCAAATTCTGTTATACATAATTAACCTGAAATATTGGAAAAAATCTGATTAAACACACAACACTTAAGCCCTCTTAAGCATATTTGTGCTTCTATTGAAACTCTCCCTTAATAGTCCAAAATACTCTCTCCTGGACCTTCTAGAAGAATCAAAACGACCCATTCAACAAAAGATATTTTAAAATAAAAACCAGTTTCCTTAAAACACACAATTGTATGAAGTACAATGATATATTTTATAAAACTATAATCTAGCCTGAAATCTTTGTATTCATTAACATGCTATGCATGAAAACGTGGGAAATGCAATTTATATTGTTAACTGATTATTTGACAGTTTCAATTCAAAAAATATCATCATTTTTTGGTCAGATATTAATATTTCTATTTTATTTATAAACCCAGCATACTTGTAATACCAAAAACTACAGTTGTAAGCGACAATCACTTTTTCTTATGCTGTTAGCTTACAGTAATATTCTGCTCCAATTCCAAAAGCATTGGATAAAAATGTGCATGAGAAGCTGCAAGTAGACAAAGTTTTCTTTGAAAAGAAAGGGAATAATTAGATTACCATGAGGAAGTGACAGTTTTTGAAAGTATCTTTGTCAAGTTATTCTGAAAAGTGCCACTTCCAGCTCACTGTCAAGAGAGGGAGCACATACTTACCTGCCAACAAGGGAATGCAAACTAGGAAAATATTTCGTAAGAGAATTTAGACCTCCTGCCTCTTTGATAAAAAAATCCATGCATGAGAAAGCCTAGTGTTAGTCCATAATCTAACATCAATATTGTTTTGGCAAGTAATTATTAATCCATTCAGAAATAAGAGAGTTGAGTTAACATCTAGCTGCCACTTTGCATGTTGAAGAGCGAACCTGACACTTCTAAAAGACAGAGATACCCGAGCTATTGGCGTGTGTCACGACTGAGGTACGAATCAGCTGCTCTCTTAATGGGTTTTGCAAGAGTATACAAAAGAATTGAAACCAATTCCCTTTGCTTCTCCATCAAACTCTCCGTTGTAGTCATTTTGTTACACAGAATACTGATTTTTTGATATAAAAATTGATTTTAAACAAGTATATTTTAGGAATTCTGGCATGCCATAGGAATATGTGTTCTTTCTTTAAGGGGTGGCAAATTTTTGATAAATCTCCACTGCAAGGTCATGGCAAGATCAAAACCAAACTCTATTTTCCCTCTATGCTCAGTTAATGTTGTGCTCTTGACAGGCTTATGCGGATGATCAGTTCTGAAACGTGCAATAAATTATTCTGTATGTACTTGGTATGCAGGCACCATGAAAGGCAGATACACACAAAACCAGCAGATCTGTAGGTATCCTCCTGGGTCGATTTTCATCACTGAGAAAAAGTAAATCATTTTTTTACCAAACCAAATCCTTTGTTTTCTTCTTGTAGTTGTTATTTATTGCAACCCATGTAATATTTCTTTCTCTCCCTCTTTCGTGATTTTGCTGCTACACTCAAGCAGGACACTTGGCTATGAAAAAGGACCCGTTTGCCTTTTTCCCACCTAATGCCTCAGCCTACCTCACCCAAAGCATTTTCTATACTTCTATACATCAGTCCTTTCCACTCTGCTGAAATCCTTGAAATCTCTGCCTTCAGACAGGACTGCAATGTGGAGTCACTGGAGTTATTTGCTCAACCACAGTCGTAAGAGTTATTTCATCTGCCACGCATGTTAAAATAAATACATTCCCTTTGCTTTGATCTGGAAAATTTATGTCTCAGAGGCAACGGGAAGATGGTGGATCCCATGTATCCTGGAGCCTCCTGGAAGATGTAACCAAAGTCCTGAGCAAAATCCCTGTGTGATATACAGACTCTGGTTTCACGTACAGGGTGGGCAACTGAAGCATCCTGCTAAGAAAAGTCATTCCCAACAATCTCCTGTGGTTTCATTTATTTATCTTTCACTCTGGGAGAACAACAAAGCAACAAACAAACCAAACCAACCAACCAAAAAACCTCCACAATGCTATCATTATTGCAAACTATTTTGTTACCTAATTGAATGTATTTCCTCATTCTCTTTACCTTCTCAGAAAAACAAAGCAAAAAAACCCATTAAAACCAAACTGAAAAACCCAATCCTACCAGGCAGCTTCACGGCTTCAAGCATAATCCCGTCTCACAGGAAAATATCTGACTTCTAAAGCCTAAGTAGAACGGTAAATAAAACACAGTGTGAAAGCACAACTCCTTTATAGTACAGCAAAACAAGTGGCAGGAATCATGAACATAGACACGAAAATTAACACAACGGGAAAAAAATCAACCGCTCTTTGACTGAAATGGATCCTGTTCTTTTCTGAGAGTGATACTGATGCCACAGGTCCACCTGCATCCTACAGGACTTGTGTGTCAAACCAAAATAAGATTAAATATTCTGTAAAACTGGTGCACATTTCTGCTCGGAAACTCATGGTCTGAACTGAAAACAGCGCTTGTGCATTCAGATATTTTTGAGCCTACTTTCATATTTTTTTAACTACTTTCGGTTGTTCTTTTGAACAACGTACAAGAACAGTGTATCTAAATATATGAAACAGAAATAGCAAAGTATTAAAAGAATTTTTTAAATCCTCAGTTTTCAGTAAGCCTGCAGTAGCTACAGTAAATAAAATCTTATTACTTGTGAAATATAAGGTCAACAGCTCTGGTCTTCAAGTTGCTTTCCTTTCTCAGGCTAATTTAATAAAACTGAACATGTCAGTTCCTAAATATAAATGACCACCAAGAGACTGGGTCCACAGAAAACATGTAGAGTTTCATATATGGCAGATTTTGTTTTTAAACGTTCCTTCCAATGACAATCAAAGAAATGCAATAACCCAGTGGAGTGGACGTACCTGCTGCAGGCTCTGGTAGCTGCCCCAGGCAGGGGAGAGGAGCAGCTTTGGACACCAACAATTAAAGGGCGGTGGGTCATTAATCTTTGCTGTCAAAGCCAGAGTTCTGCTTGGGCAGCTTCTGTCGTATACAACTTGCTGGATATGCTTTAAACCGAACCAGCTCAGTTCACCTTCATTCTGCTTCAAAACTTCTAAATGCACCAATTAATTAGCATCTATACAACAGGAACAATTAGAGAAGCAACTTTGCCGGGGATACGTATCTTGACGCTTTCATGCACACACCTTTTATGCTCAAAATGTAAAGCTGCTGAAACACCTTCCACCACTGCTGGTAGAGGTTATTTTAACGGTGTTCTTTGCTTCTTCACCCAGCCTAACCTCTGAGGCCTACTATTTCATTCTTCTCACATGCATTTGCTAAACTAAGTTTTTTTTTTAATTAATGCTAATTAATACAATTATTACTACTCCAAAGTCAATTCCTCAGTTACAAGGTGTTTCCACGTAACCATAACAGTTCATTCATGAGACCCAAAGTTCACTGATAGTCCCAGCTTTCAATAATCGACTCTCAGTAGACAACAAACCAGTTCAGAATAGATTCCCCACCACACGTGGGACACACTGATACACTGCCAAGACCTGAGTCTACAGCACCTGTGTTCAAAATCATAGAACAGTTCGGGTTGGAAGGGACCTTAAAGTTCATCCAGTGCCACCCCTGCCATGAGCAGGGACATCTTCACCAGCTCAGGTTGCTCAGAGCCCCGTCCAGCCTGGCCTGGGATGTCTCCAGGGATGGGGCATCCACCACCTCTCTGGGCAACCTGGGACAGGGTTTCACCACCCTCACTGTAAAAAATTTCTTCCTTATATCTGCCCTGAATCTCCCATCTTTCAGTTTAAAACCATCACCCCTTGTGCTATCACAACAGGCCCTGCTAAAAAGCCTGTCCCCATTTTTCTTATCAGCCCCTTTTAAGTACCAAAATGCAGAGTCGTGACATAAAGGTTCCAACTGGGACCGTTGGAGAGGGAAGTGTTTGCAAGGGACTCAGCCCTAGACGAGACTTAACAGCTCCCATCTGTTTTACTGCATCACCATTAGTCTTCAGCTGTCTTGAGAGGAACTTTAACAAGGAGAGCTGCTCACCTGGTTTATTGCCCATTTTGTATATCCACTCCATGTTAACCTGGTCCTCCTCTAGATCACTATGTCATCTATTCCTCTTTTGTCAATAGTATATGAGAAATCTGGAAAGGCAGTCTGAATGTATACGTATTTATATCCTTTATTCCCACACAGCATTAGTCCCAAAGCCTAGATTAATTCTTGTAATGCATACATCCTAGCACCCTAGAATAAATAAGGCCCAGGCAATTCCCTCCTATCTACCTGCCTCTCCTTCCTTTTCTATGGAAATTGTCTCCTAACGCTTTTGGAGCCATCGGGCAGCTTCAACCAGACCTGGAAGAGGGGTGGAAAATGGTACGCAATTAATTTCCCTGCAATTAGGGAAATGGGTAGCAGGGAGGCCCCTGAATTCACAACCACAACAAGGCAAGATGCTCCTGCCATCTCCAGTGCTGCCGGACAGATCCTGTGGACACTGGAAAGCTGTTCAGATGGCTCCTGGCTTTGAGCTGGTTGAAGAACGCCAAAGGCGTTTAGGAACCAACAACAGAAATCTCGGGAAAATGTGGGGTTTTTTGCTCTGCTGTCCACAGGACTCTTTCACCCCTTGTCACAATTAAGGACACTTTCTGAAGTGGAAGCTTATGGATCACACCAAGCACAAGCAACCACTTCCATCCACCCATGGCCACGGTTCATCACAGCCAGAAGGGAGCTCGATGCTCCCGTCCCGTGACATGCCAATCCATTTCCAGTTATTTTTATTAGCTTACTTTCTGTCTTCCCCTGTAAATTATACACAAACCAAAGCAGACTGGTAGAAGAAAAAAACACTTTGTTTCTCGCAACACATCCTACCCACAATATCAAGATGAGGGATTTTTTTGTTAATTAGTTTAATAAAATGAGGAATGGTGAATAATTAAAATGGTAAAAACATTTTTGATCCAAATCTTTCTAGAAATGGTGTGTTAGTAGTTTGTTGCTTTTTTTTCTAAATTGGAAGGCAAGATTAATTCTGACTTGGCATCTATGGCCTGGGGTTGGATTCCAAGTTTTATAGTTAAATAACTCTCTGTTCTATTGCACATGTGTACATCTGTGAAAATGAGCATTTGTGTATCTGAAGAGATATTAATAAACAGATTAAGTTTCACATTAAAATGCAAAAGACAGATTAAATATTTGAAAACACACTGAGTCATGAATAAAATTATTAAAAGGACGTTCTGACAGTATCCTAAAATTTCCTTTAAAAGATCAAAGTATGAATTTTGGCTGTAAAAAAAAAATACATAATCCAAGTCTCTACATATTGTACACAATTGTCAATGGAAATTTCAGCCTTTGCCAGTGGGCACAGGATCAGTTTAGTTTTGCAGCAGAGAACACAAAGTTCTTCATGAGCCTTCTAGTGCAATTTGAATGTTATGGATGCAGCCCTTAAAATAAACAGCAAATCTGTACAATGACATAATGAAAAATATTGTTGGCCATTGTCTCAGACAGAAGATGCTGAAGAACTATTCTCATTTTTTTTCCTTTTTATTACGTTATGTTGTGATGCAAGCTGCTTAAAACAAGAGAGAAGGTGCAATCTCAGTGCAGTACTTAAAAGCTCAGACATTTTTTGAAAGGAAAACTCAACTCCATGTTGCATGTGGCACTGTGTGGGTGTTTTTCAATGTGGTATGAAGAGACAATAGAACTAGCAAAAAACCTGCCTTACTTGGTGCTCCCATATTCTGATGTAAAAGCAATTCAAAAAACCAAAAAAACAGTAAAACTTAAAATATTCCGAGTATTGTGTAATTAAAAAAACCCTTACCCATAGCATCCATACTGCAGCAAATCAACGTATTACATTCCACAGGCTTCCCGACAGCTTCACTGTGATTAGCTTGGTTTGTATAATTACTGTTATTTTAGTAAACACTTCACATTCCAACTACTTAATACATTATTCACTGCAAACGGTTCCATTCTGCTTTTGGTAAATCAGTATCGACACTCAGCAACTATTTCAGATTGAGATTGAACTCTATATTTTTGTATTATTATATATAAATTTCTCTATCTGTCCTTCTCTCTACAATATTTTTATATCAAATCTGTTACATGTCAGTATGGGGGCATTTCCTATATTCATTTGCACAACAATTCTCAGAATGTAGATGACCACGGCAAGTGAGATCTGTAATCCCAGATTCCAGTGATTCCCAAAAGAGGACTGCATTTCAAGTCTGGTGAAATGCGTAATAACTTTGATTCAGAAAAGTGACAGAAGCTTCATCTTTCTACTAGATTTAAGATACCTTTTTTTCCCCTTGATCTGAATTGTTTCAAAAGTATTGTACCTGTATGCTCCAGGGAAACCAAAGCATCACATCTTTCTTTGCAAAGCTTATAGGGCATTTTCTGGATCAATACCTCAAAGCATTAGACTTCTCTTCAGTGCCAGCTTCTATCCTTCAACATGTTTCCTTTCAATATTTAATATTTTTGTTTATTTCTTAACGGAACCAACATTCTTGGTCATTGTTTGCCTTGCCTTCAGTCTTTATTTTCTACCCCGGTTGCACACACCTCAGGACTGGGTAGTTTTGAAGAGAAATTCTCTTCCCATGGTTTTGTGAATACAAATGTAGGATTATTTGAATTCTTCCATTTTCTGTCTGCCACCTCCAGCTGTTCACCCTGAATTGCAGTGGTGAACTCTATTTGATATTAGCATTTATTTTTCTTCCTTCTCCACTTAAAAATGCAGTTTCCAGTTGTCTGGCACATCTGTAGCATTTCTAGCTGTGTGGAAGTGAAAGCACGGGATGAAGGGAGGGAGGGATTGAGCACTCCCAAATGTCCACCTACCACCAACTAAGAGTAAATATAAACTCTTCGCTTGTAAAACCCCGGCCTCCCAAACATAAATCAAACTCTGCATCTGTGGGAAAAGATGGAGCCTTGGTTTAGAAAGGATAATTTTCAAGAGAACTAGGCTTTTTGGGAATTTTGCACATGCTAGCAAGTGCTTGAATAGGGAAACAAGCAGGATGGGAATAGTTTGGGGGAACAGCAGAACAATCTGAACCAGAGAACTTTGCGCCTTCCCCACACCCTGCTGGGGGCTTCCAGCACAACAGGAGATCAAGTGATTTCCTCCAAATGACACCACAGCACTTACCACTGAAACATTCAAAAATATTTATTCAGGTTGTTTTAAACAATAGCTTCCAGAATACTAACTTTTTTCAAATCTCAAATACCAAACACTGAGCTGCCTCTCTCAATATTCCCTTCCCTCATCCCAACACAGGTAAAATGAAGTCAATATAATTTTATGATTTTACAGAGAGGTTGGGGTGTTTGTTTTTTGTTTCGTGTGGGGGTTTTTGTCTGTCTGTTTGGGTTTTTCTTTGGGGAGGTGTTATGGGGACTGTGTTTGGCTTTTAAGGGACAAGAATCCCCGCTAACTTTTCCAATAGAAAAAAAAATACCTTTATGTGAAAAACATACGTCATTGGGACAAATGAGTTTAACTTGCTGACTTCAGCTGATTGCTTCTGTCATCTCCTCTGTTTTCTTCCACTGTTCATTGTGGATCCTTCTCTCCATGAATAAGTCCAACAGTCTGAGCAGCAGGGATCCCCCTACCCACATACACCTGACTCTTGTCAATTCTCCAGCTCCCCAACAAGACTCCAGGAGCACTGATTTATCTATTTTTTCCCCCTGCTTGGGTAGGTTTTAAGTAAAGAAATATGGGAGCCATCTGTTTGATGATAATCTCCTAAATGTAACCCTCCACAGAGCTATCTCTGGGCAAATAAATTAATTTTATTTTAATTGAAAACTTAATTTCCTAAGAATTTATAAAACGGATCCCACTTCCTGCCATGCCCTTCCAGATACAATTTCCTGCTCACCAGTAGCATACTGATCTTCCAGTGCTGTCATCAGCCCAGATATGAATCCTACTGAAAATTTAAATGAATCATGGAGGAAACTAATTGGAGGGGTTTATTTTGCTTACTAAAATCTACTCTTAGCATCAATTTACTACCTGTAACCTACCATTCCTGTAACTTCAGGATCAAGTTGGACTAGAATTCAGTAGCCTGCAAAGGACACAGTCCCTTGGGTCTTGGGCCAAACTCTGTTGCAGTGTCAGACACATGGGGTGTCATATTTGGAATGTATGGGAACTGTTTGGCTTTCCTTAGCCTTTATACCTGGAAGCAAAGCAATGCTCCCCGGAGGACAGCTAACATAAATCAAGTTAGTCCTGTTCCTGAACACTGAACTTTCTGAAATTTCACCTTCATCAAACAACGTGAGCAGAATTTTGAATGTGTTTTAACTTCAGAATGAAGGAAAAATAATTGGAAACTTGTAATGATGGCAAAAAGTACCGTTTCTGCTCCATTACTGACAAAGGACAGTGGGCTTTTACCATTACCAGAGAAACAGTCTCTCTTTTCCTTTGTTCACAGAAGGTTTCAAATAAGCCATATGACCAAACTATTGCTAAAAAGTGAATGTTAATAACCTGGCTAAGATACCATCCCCTCAAGCCTAAAGGAAAACTTGCCATATTTACATATTCTTCTTCTTTTTACCCCTCCAAAAGCCATTCCAAGTCAAGTTCTGAACATCTAGCGAGAACTAATAAGGACTTTGAAGACCTTTGGTGCTTCTCAGTCCATCAGATGCCACGCTGATCATCTTTTGCTTCTCTCTTGCTTTTCAGGGGAGGTAAGAAAACTTCCTCCCTCAGACTGTCAGCAGCACTACCATCACTTTGTAGCAGGTTCGTGACCGAATTCATTTTTAACTGTTATAATAAATTACTGCAACTACCTAAGAAAAAGGGAAGTTGATTTTTTACTTTATTACAAGTAGCCATGCTAGCATTCTAGCTGCAATTCTCTGATTACATCGTATTGAGTCTGGCTTGTGATATGGAAAAAGATCCCATTAGGAACTGACCTAATCTAATCATGCAAAGAGCCCACAGGCTTAACAAAGAGGTTGGCCCCATATCGTCCATCTGTCAAGAGTCCTACGTAACTGTTGCCAAGTAATACAGGCCATCAATAGAGCCACAGACTCCGAAAGTAGTTCGGGTATAAGGCACTTCAAGATAAATAATTACTGAAATTATTTAGCCTTAAAAATTAAACATAATCTTCCCCCTTTCATGTTGGAAACCTGGCCAGGCACCTGACAACACATCACTATTACGTTTTGAATAAAAGGATGGGCAAGAGCAGAAGCTCCATCACCGCTCCGTCCTGGTCAGGCAGTGGAGCTGCTGTTGTAGCTGGGCAGTCCTGAGCTAGATGACCTTCCCAGAGCTCTGACAACTGTCCTGCCCTAATGTGGAGGGCTGCACAACCCTGTTTCTACCACGCAAATGCATCCAGCTCTCAACTTCGTAAGTGATCAAAATTTTGGCAGTACTCACCTGTAACATAATTGTTGACAGAGCTGCGTAAAGGCTGAGTTTGCTGCCTGTGACCCAAGAAAACCTTTGTAATGAAGGTGTTGCAGGCAGCAGCAGAGAATAAAGAAACACTGGGTATTTAGGGAAGCTGTGCAGTGTGTCCTCTTGCTTCTCCCTCTCATTCTGCCTTGGTAGGTGATAAGTACAGCAGGTCTTCCACAACAGACTGGATATTGCATGGTGCCCCAGCTCAGGTGGGCCTGGAGCCCCTGCCAAGTGCTGCCATTGAGCCCTTGGGCCCTGCTGAGGAAGATGAGGCGATGCTAACGCAGCCCATCATCTCTGGCTTTGCAGATGGGTGCTGGATGCCTGACTTGGAGAACAGGCAAAGCGAGCACATCAGCTTGCAAAAAGAGAGAGAAAGAAGCCAGACAGGATGAGAGCCTGGCAAGGTCAAGATTCTGACAACAGCACATCCAGCAGCGAACACGTGAGGCCGGGCAGGTGTTTTTATCCAACACAGAAACAGTTCATGCTCTTACAGTATCTTCCTGATCAAAAACCAGATTGCTTCTGTAAGCATGAAGAAATTAAAACACCAGTTCCCTTCCATTAGTGTCAGAGCACTGAGGTGAAGGGGTGTGTGTGTCTGTACACGTCCCATCCGCCCTCCAGAAGACACAGTTAAAGTAATTCCCACCCAGCACCTCTCACTGCAACAATCATGACCCAATACAACCCCACTCAAAAGGCTGGAGATGCCTGTAGGTGCAGATGAGAGATGAGTTAGGGCCCAGCTGTACAAACTGGACATACACCAAGTCCATAAAACAGTTCTGCAGCCAGTCAAGGGATGTGATTACTGTACTCTATTCAGTACCTGCTAGGGCATGTCTGGAATACCGTGCCCAGTTTTGGTCCCCTCGCATTTCCACAGAGATGCTGAAAAAATTGGACATGGTCCAGCAAAGGGCCACCAGGATGGTTAGAGAATTGGAGAACTTATCATATGAAGCAAAGCTGAATGAAGCAGGCATGAGAAGAAAAGGCTCAGAATATCTATTTATAAACTTACAATACTTAAAAAAAAGTTAGAGAGAAAGCAGAAGTACTCTTCTCGTCAGGATGCATTTTGACAGAACATGAGGCAATGGGCACAAGTTCCTTCAAGGGAAAGCACAGCTGGATATAAAAAAAACCTCTTCACCATGAGAGCAACTGAGTGTTGGAATGCAGCGCTCAGAGAAGTGCGGGAATCTGCTTGCTGGTACGAAGATAACAATCAAGGCCAAGCTTGGTCATGTCCTGGGTAACCTAAACCAAGGCCTGAAGTATCTAAGGCTTGCAACAGAATGTTAGACAAGTGTCTTCCAACCCAGACTTATCTGGGGTTTTAATTCAAAACCAAAAACAAAGGAGAAAAAAAAAAGAAGCAACATTTTTCTCTAAGTGAAGGTATTGCCACAGATTAATTTCCTTCACTCAATTCATTTAGCAACAACCTTTTTTAAATAACACAACTCCCTCTCTCTCTCTAATCAAATAAAGAGGAGAGCAAAAGCCATCGATGTAACCTGCCGCGCACAAATTAAACTAAACTGCTGGGTTGTAAAAATACACAGCTTGTTGGGGCTGCATTTATTTTTGAAATGGTTAAGATCCTACTCAATATCACTGGCAAAGCGCTTAAGCAATCATCAATAGTACAAAGCATTGTTGTATCCTAAATGCCAAACTTAAGTGACTCCGTTATTGAAAAAGGAGAATTCTACATGACTTTCCTGCAGTATTGCGTGGAAAATGGGAGGACTGAGCTGCCTGGCACCCAGTGAGCCTTGCCTGGATCGCTGAGAGGTAACCCACAACCAGATAAAATGACGAGTGGTTGGCTAAGACAGAAGGCCTAAAGGGGCAAATAACAGGCTTTGATGAATTATCTAATCAAAATCAACACACATGAAAGGAAGAAGATTGTCAAGATGATTTACTAACAAAGACAGGACTCCGGGGCCACCTTAATAAGAGGAACTGTTATACATTATTTCTACATTCGAATTTGGAGAAGAAAATAAAAAGTCCTGGAGAGACTTCGAAGAAACAATATATTGAGTTATTTTACATAGTTACACAGTCTGATCACATTGATCCAGCCCCACTAGCAAAGACAGAATTTAGGTGCAAAAACTAGAACAGATTAAAGTATCTCTAATTCAGTGCTTTTCCAGGGACAGAAACCAGCTTCAGTTCTTCCACAGCTTTTAAATCTCCAATCTCAGTTGTACAATCTGAGTACTTATCGCAAGTTGCATGTATTAATTAAATACTGCTCAGGAAAACTCAGTTTGTTTGTGCCTTATGCAGTTAGGAAAAGAAATCTGACCAGCAAAGTGATGCTCAGCTGGAATTAAAACTGGACGGAGGCTTTCACTCACCAACTGCTCTTACTGATGCTCTCATGTATTATGCTCATACAATGTCACTCCTGTTTCTCCTCTATAATCAAAGCAGCACAACAAGCATTTCACTCTCTGAAGTCTCTCTAGTGGGAACAAAAACGGCAACAGAGATAGTAGCTCCTCATAGGTGTCTAGAAGGCAAGATGCACCTGGTGTGGAGTATGAGACATCTTGCTGGGTCCAGAAACAACAGAGCAAAAGGAGAACAAAAACACACACTGGGGAAAAGCAAGATTGGAGAGATAAGGAAGAGAACAAATTATTTTTAAGATGAAATAAAGGACAAGTGGAAGCTTCGGCCATTACAAAGAAGACGACAAAAAGTAATTAAGAAAAAGCCTAAATGACATATAAGGAGGAGAAGGCAGTTCTTTTGCTGAAGCTGTGTTGCTGTGGCCTCCCGTGCAGAAGCCGGGGACGGAAAGAAGAGCAAAGCAGGTTACTGAGTGATGGGGAACACTCTGCCCGGCTGACACAGCCTGTGCGAGGAACCGCACAGCAGCTCCGCGTTTCCCCCGGTTTGATCTCTGAAAAACAGCGCTAAAGTCAATATATGCTCCTGTAGAAGTTCAGCGATGTCCCTGGAGCTCATTCATTTTCTAACCTTTTACCAGCTGCTGGCCTGAAATGGTAGGAGTTCACTTTGAGCCAGACTGGGTTTCAAAGGAAAGGTCCCAGAGGTGACTAACTGCTCATTAATTCACTGCAACGCTTTAGTGCTGGAGGAACTGTTTTAAACGCACAATCTGAAACTATTTAGAGCCACCAAATAATTATATCACGAGAAGCCACTGCACACTTCACATTTACTAATGTTAAAAATCTAGCTCTGTAATCTGCTGATAGAATTAATGAAGAAAAAGGAGGAGACTGGCGTTTTATTAAGAAATGCTAATCAACCTGGTTTTGAAGTGTCCCTCATTTGCATTACAAACATTATTATGAAAATTCAGCATTATGCTTCTCCGTGCAGCATTGTACTGCTCTACTGAACATCAAAAATATTCACTTCCTTAGAGCAGGGGAAAAAAAACGAATGAAAAATCACGATCAAAGATAACTTCAATTACTTGTTAATTTCACCTTAATTCCACTCATGGGATAATAAACCTTCCTCATAAGTTTCCTTCCCTGTAACAAATTCTGATATATGCTTATAGGTCCCTGAATATATTCCCACAAGAAATACCTGAATAAATATACATCACTGTAATTTACATAGCCTTCACCACAAGCGTGGTACGACTGTTCATAAACTCACTACTGTTTACTGTGTGAAAAACTCATTAAACTCCCCTTTGAATATAGGAGTGAAACTTCTTCTTTAATTTATTAGACATACTCTCATTGGTCTTGCATTTCACAGCATCAAGTGAGGGATGCACAGAGACACTTTTATTCTCCAGTAAAAATAAAATAACAGGGCAGAAAAATCAAGTATGTACTTTTGATCGCATATCAAATTTCACACCTCATTCCCAAATCAAATACTTCCTTTGCTGTTCTATAGATGTGGTAAGTTGATATGAAGAATAAGTAAAGAATTTTTAAGTTGGTTTATCTATGAAGTATTTATCCTTAATTTGTTACTGAATATACATTCTTCTCACAGAGCGCTGAAATGTTAACTGCAAAGATTCAGGGAAACAGACCTGACTCATTGATCAATTGTATAAACAGGTAGAAAATTAATAAATTACTAAAGTTGAAAAAGCAGGCAATTAATTGGCAGATCCCCGTTAATTATTTAGCTCTATCAGCTGCATATGAAATACATTTCTTGAAAATATTTCTCTGTTGAGGAACTGGTGAGCTCTGAGGAAAAAGCTTTATCTTGGAAAATTCTTGACCAGCTCTGCCTAAAAACACACTCTATAACGTGATTTCCAGAATTTTCGGTAAGGGCAGACAAACTCTAACTGGAAGAAAATTTTTAAAAGATACCTTCCCATCAAAGCAATAGATCTATTCTGGTTATGACTCTGAAACTTAACTGATCAGACTTGGCCATTCACAGGAGCAGGACTGAACTTTTAAGCCTAGCAAATATATTTTGAAGATACAAGTAGTGCTTTGAGAATAAGTAAACCATAGGGTATACAAGGGGACATAACTCTTCCCTCTTCTCCTCTGTCCCCAAACTCTATTTCCCCACTATTTTGATTGCGCCAGTGAAACGACTGACCTAACAAAGAGCCAAAATACCTGGTGTTCTGCTGTTACAGATGCTTTCCCTGCACAGTGAGAGTCTGCAAAATTTTCCCCCTGCCAGAAGATCAGGCCAAGGGCAATTTGGCCTCAGTGTGGTAGGGAGGGGTCTCACTTGCAGCCTAATGAAGTGACAGACTCAGCCGCAGGCTGCTGTGACAAGGGGCTTACAGGTTTTCCTGACACAGGAGGGCTGCCAAAGGAAGAAGGTTCCCAGGACAAAGGCCATGCTGTGTAAAAAAGGGAGAGGGAACCATGATGAGGAGTATGTCCCTAAAATGCATCCTTCTCTTTGGTGTTTGTGGCTGTAGATAAAAAACTACCATATCCCCAGTGAGCAGTGCTGTGATGAATAATATATTCATTACTCTTCTTTCTACCTGGACTGCAATTATAGTTGTCCTTCAAATTTGCTTTTATTTTACAGACCTGGATGACTGAAATGTCAAACACCTTAAGGGATATATAAAACATTATTTACTCAATTGCAAATTAGTTCCTAAATCATAAGCATTGGTCTATCCAATCAATGTGACTTGAAACACAGCACACTTGCGCAACAAAGTTTTGTGATATGTTCTCCTGATTTGTGTTATTTTTGAGTTGTTTTCTCTGCTGCATAATCCTCCTAAGGATACAAAAACTCAGGTAAATCACCATATGATTTGTCAAACAGGCTGCATTCATTTTATTCAGCAGTTTCTGCTCGTGGTATTTAGACATGGCAGACGTTAGGGAGCTGTTTGAGAACATACTCAATTCTATTTTCCCTTTTCCTTTTAAAAACATGCATTTGTATCACTGAGGACTGTGATTTAGGAAAGACAGGAATACAGCAGACACCTTGAACCATCCCAATTTTCCCTCCGTATTTAAGTGACAATTATGGTTCCTCCAGCGGGCATTTTATCTTTTATTGGGGTGCTTGACAATCTTCACTACTACAGTATTTTGTCCTTGAAGGTTCAACAGCTGTAGCAGTCCTTAATTAAATTTCCTCTGTTCATATTTTTTACTGCAGAGCACTGTAATAAATACTAGGAAAACAAAATCTATTAAACAGTAGAGTTATTAGAAAAGGAATAAAGAGGAAGGAAAAAAGCATTTGGGTAGGTACAGGCAAAGCCACTACTTAGATGGTTTTTGAATAAGCACGTGGAACCAGATTCATCAAATCAAAGGAACAAATTGCATTTGTGGATACAATTGTTCCAGAGCTACCCCCCTCTCCCTTTTTTTTTTTTTTTTTGGCTAATTCATCGTATTCACTGTTTTAATTCTCTTGGCTTCCCATTCATATTGAGTTTCTCTTTTAATCAATACTCTAAACCATGGGCTTGATCCAAAGCCAACTGGGACCAATGAAAAGTTTCTTCAACTTCAGTAGAGCGCAAGCAACAGAATTACATTAAGTAACTAGTCTTCATTGTAGATTGACTGTATGTGAGACAAAGCATAAAATATTTGAAATTACAGCTTTTTAATATCACCTTAATCACACAGACATTTGCTCTGGGACTCTGACTTCATATATCAAAATTCAAGCAGCTGCTATCATTTTTGTCTCATTTACCCAACAGCGTAAACAGGAAAACACACATTATAGGAACTATATTAAAACTATTCCACAGCACTTCACCAGACAAGTCTCAATTTAAACCTCCATTTCTTAGAGTCTGGATTTCAACAAGGATACCTGGGGCTAATAATTAAACTCCACAGAAATTACAGAAAGGGAGCACTGAAAAAAAAAGTCAATAAAGAAACCTTTTAGAGGAATATATCTCTGGAACAAATGGTTGCAGTATTCATTCCATTCAACTGTACCTGAAGGAGAGGAGACCTTAAGCTGGTCCTTAGCATAAATGCTGCAGGGGCTACAAAACAGCTTCCATCACTTTGCAGATGCAACTTTATGTCAGGAGACTTTATTGCCTTTTAAGTGACCAACACAAAACAAACCCACACCAACATAACAACAACACCCCCGAGTTTACTGAAAATCACGTCATTAATGTTTATTCACGACACTGCCGTGCAGTAACCACCAGTGATGGATGCTGAAGATGAAACACGAAGACTTCCCTGCCCTGTGTGCCTAGAAAACTCCTGTTATATTGCCATTCAGGGGATCTAACACATGGCAAGTGCTGCCTCATTTTATTCCTTTTTTTGTTCTAAAAATAACTCTTCAAATGATAATCTCAGGGTGGTACCTCAAACTTGCGTGAAACTGCACGGAGCTAGGATAACTATTCATCCCATTCATCATTCTTTTGTTTCTTGCTTGACAAGCACGATAGCCTAATTTTTCCTTTGCATTAATAGAACATTCACGTCACATCAAATTCCAAAGTCATTAGTTAGTATATTCACCAGATCTACGTTAATAAAGCAATAACTCAATCACTAGCTTTTAAAGTGCCAATTCAAAATAGAAAAACAGGTGCTGTTTAAACTGCAAAATCATCATTCTAATTGATACGTTATAGTTAACACCACAGAAGAGGGAGTAACTACAAGCACTGAACTCCCACATTTGTTTCAGTTTAAACAGGTATCTCTCACCCAGCGTTTAAGGCACAAGAGTTACTGGCATGGGAACAAGAACTGCTCCCGCTAATGCTTGCAGACCTCTATCCTCATGAATGTCTGCTATTGATTTAGCTTCCAAACACTAAAATATCAGACTTCCTCGCTGTGGGAGGGCTGGAGAGGAACAGGAACTCCAGCCAGGGACACGATCATTAAATGAACCACCTCCGAACAGACCTGGTGCCAAATATAAAAGCTCCTGCCACGATTCTAAAAGAGAAGAGATTCAGGCTAGACATGAGAAATTTTTTACAATGCGGGTGATGAAATACTGGCCAGAGAGAGGTGGTGGATGCCCCATCCCTGGAGACATCCCAGGCCAGGCTGGACGGGGCTCTGAGCAACCTGAGCTGGTGAAGATGTCCCTGCTCATGGCAGGGGTGGCACTGGATGGGCTTTGAAGGTCCCTTCCAACCCAAACTGTTCTATGGTTCTGTACTCCATAGCTCTCAACCTGCTTCATGAGATTCAAACGCCTGGGATATTTTAAGGTTTGTCAATCTAAATCCCAATGCCTGTGAAGCAGAGAGAGAACTGGGGTAAACAAGAGGCTCCAGCACATGCCCTGGAAGATGAAGAGTTGCAGAAAACGTCTAAACCTGGAGAGAAGAACGTAAATCGCTTCTCTAGTAATCTCTCATGGACTCTGTTGATTAGGCCTGCAACTCACAGCAGGCTCTGGACATGTAGCAAACATTCCTGCAAGTTGTACCAGGGACAGTACGGAAGGCAGACTGAAAAACCATGAAGTCTGAAGCTGTCCAGCAGAGAGGAGAGAGAAAAAACCAAACCAAACCAAACGAAACCAAACCAGAACACATATTTCACAGGAACTGCTTGACTTTGCACCCCCTTCACTGAATGACCAGGAACAAGGAGGTTTTCAACTCTAATTCTCATTCATCTCTCCCTAGGTATCATTAGTACATTTTAAATAGGCATCTCCTTATTTGAAATGAAGCATAGATTCATCTCCCTAAATTCATAAATATTGTATTCATAAGTATTGTATTCTATCATTACAAAATTAAATACAGGGAGAAGAGCCCTAGATCTACTGCAAAATACCTTTGAAAGATAGCAGTTCATGTCCCAAGTAAAATCAACGACAAGCAGCAGAAAATCTTACCGGTTTGTCATTTTAGCAATCTATTATGCACAATAAATGTGCAAATTAAAAGAACAATAATACTCAAATTTCAAGCATATTCATTTTCACACAATTGTTTATTCATCTGTCGTTTACATAATCCTTGTGACAGATGCTCCTGGAGGAACGTAAAATACATGTTCCCTGATGATACAACCGTACAACAAGCACTTTTGGAAGCAATTCAGGTATGCGGGCATCTCTGCTCTACCTCAAAACTTAAAAGGTGTTACTTTGTTTAAGAATACACGTGTATTTTTAAGAAAGTGATTACTACTGAACAATTTATTGTTCCCTACCTGAGAATATAGTACGATTTCTTGGTGATGCTTCTTCCACCAACATGAAAAGGTTATGTAAAATAAAAAGCATGAGTATGAATAGAATATATGAAAGGGCACCACATCTTTGAACCTTTATATGAAAACAATGAGGTGGTACTAACAAAGCAGGAACACATTACAAAGCTACAGTTTTGCAAAGCTTGGACAAAAAGCACCAAAAACCTACAGCATAACAAAATGGTCAAGAAGACCTCAAAAGAGGAGAGTTTCTGGATGACCCACACAGTGAGAGATCATGAGCCACAGAACTTTATACCCTCCACTATGGAGAAAATGGGATAGAAAATGGAGAGTGGCCACTGAGAAAAGGGAGAAAGAAAAAAAAGAGACACACACCAAAGCTCAATATGGAAAGAAAGATACATAATGAGCCAGAGCAGGAGGTGGAAGAGCTTTCAAACATTTTAACTTTACAGCGCCTCTGAGGTAAGTAAATATTACCTCTTTTTGCTTCGTAATTGAGGCAATAAGGGTAAATGATTTATCAAGATCACACTAGAAGGCTGAGGCAGAGCCAGGAACCCAGATTTATTACCCAACCTCTACACTACGCTGACTCCTGTGAACGATGTGGACAAACTGCAGGGAGTTCAGAAAGAATAAACCTAAGACTCCAATCTGGCCAGACTCAGATACAAAATGAGATATAAAAAATACAGCACAGGCTTTCAGCGATCAAGTGAACAAACTCTTAACTGCGCACCAAACCCAGCACTTCATTAGATACTCCATTGTGCGCACAAAGGAAAAGCAGCAGAAGACCCAACAGAAACAGGACTGTGTCCTGCACACATTCCTCCCACTGGTGACAGGAATCGGTCAGATTGCTCCATTCGGTGCTTTAGGAAATGCTGGACATTTCTGACATACTTTGGTGTAGCGCAAGACCTACACAGAAGAGTCTGTCTCTTTCTTGCCAAAATTCAACCCATTCCTTGGCTAAGGAATGATTGAGTATTCATGGGGCTTAATTGTTTCCATACTGGGGAGGCAATCGGTAGACAAGACAGAGATAAGTTATTCATTTTTATCTGAGGGTAGGTATTATTGGCCACAATGGGTAGAACAGAGAAACATAAAATTTAGGCCTAATAAGAAGTAACAAATCACCTACGAATTGAAGCACTCCTATTTTAACTAATGAGGAAAAAAAAAATAAACACACCAGACAGAAATACTGTTATTTAAATAAAGACCTATTGCAGATTTAAAAGGTGTATTTACAGGGAAATACACCAACAGACTATTTAGGGGGACCCAGTTTGAGTTATCCAGAAGCTGAAAATCAACAGCCCCTCTAATTTTCACTTTGAACGTAATATTTTCATGAGGGAGGTGAGCATTACAAGGAAGTGGAAAACTACTGCTGTTGAAGCAGCGACCTTCACTTGAGAGGACCTGTCAACACATAAAAGATTCGAACATCAAATGGGCTTAAGGTCAATTTTAGCTGTAACCTTTTTACTGTTCCTTTAGCTTTAACATACATAACTGAGATCACAGAATTGTCATCTATCCCCCATGTCCTCCAGGAAAATTGATGAAAACAAGCCTAACTTCAGCAAAATACCCTGAAGAATTCTGTTCCTGGGAAGTCACTTCTAAGGAGTTATTTTACCTATTTAATTTTAATTAAAACAACACTTAACACCATACAAAGCTGAAATGAGTAAGTGTCATTAGGGCAGCCTCAGAGACGGGGCAGCGCTTGCTGGTCAAGCAGGATCAAAGAGGTCACGGACCTTTTTTGGTTTATGGTTTGTGTCCCCAGGTCCTGTTTAAGTGAGTTGGTTTTGAAAGAGGTCTAAGCAAGGCAGGGCATCATCTGTCCCAACTGACAATGTCTATGATACAGGTATTTTTTCAAGCGTAACCCACTTGCATAGCCACGGGTTCACAATAAGACACAATTTAATTGTGCTGGATAGGTTTGCCAGGACAGGGAATGATTCTTTCTTGCATATTCAATTTTCTTTCCATCACCAGCACCACCACTGCTTTCGGTGTCTGTCCAGGCAGATCAGGATGTTGCTGCTTAAACTAAATCAATTAGCAAGTGGCAGATCTCCAGGGCGAGGACCTTTTCCATGGAAGTCCGGCTCCTCGAAATCAGTTGGAAGGTGAAGACGACAAAAGTTGGAAGCATCTGCCTGGGCTCTAACACCAGTCACAGGGTTGAGACCAACCACAGACAAAACTGAGATCAGATGAAGGCAGCCCTACTAAAATCATCGGATACCAACAGGAACCTGCAGCTATGCAACTTTTTGCCAGATACATCTCTAAACAAATTAGCTTAGCAAAGCTGACATCTAATTAAATCTGCTCTTTAGTGTGTGTCATTCTTCTTGCAAGCCCATGCAAAAAGGGTTATAGGCAACTTTTTGATGACATTAAACATAAATTGCTAGCTCTATTCTTATGTCCTCATGCCAATTTACCAGCTCCTAAGTAAAAATTTATGCCACACATAATACTACGCAGCACATGTGAACTCATCAGGATCTTGTGTTACAAGCAAACTGAAAAGCACATCTACAAAGATCTAGCCATATCGGGAAAAACATTATTTAAAATCAAGGGGGGGAGAGATCAAGACCTATTCTTTTGCCAAATACTGTGTGGCACTGAGGGATTTGAAAGCATTCTGTGTTATGCTGCACATACACTGCTGACAGCCAAAACTCATCAGGAAACCCAACTCAGCGCTATTTAATGACTGACAATCTCCATGCCACAATATTTTCATTGGCAGAAAAGGAACAGCAAAAGGACAGAATACACAACTTTACATTTCCATTGGTCTGTTAGATTAAGATGGAATCCTCATATTATCAAGCACGTTTTTTAAGAAGCTGGAAATGAAGTAAAAGGGAGACTTCAGACTTCACAGGACCTAAATCCATTCATAGTAAAAAAAAAAATCAACATATGGGTCTTGACATCACACAATGAAGACATGATATAGCAGGAAATCATCACCTTAAACCATCGTTACACATCTCTCTACACTTATCATTTAGCCTTAAAGCTTTCCAAAATTTTTTAAAAGTGCATTTTAAAAGGAACTGGAAATACATGGCTACGAAGATGAATACACAGCTAGAATTGTGTCAGATGAGCAGAAGGGTAAGGCACCCCTTTTTGTAGTGGATTATTTTCACATTGTGCGACTGCTCTTCCTTGAAAATCATGCCCACACAAAGGTAACAAAAGGATAAATATATAGGGTATTTTAAAAACATGGACCCGGTTTCAAAGCTGTGGTGATTTCAAGTTGGGTCCATCTTTTTGAAACACTCTGATCTGAGGGAACGAGATCTGTACGGAGTTCATCATTGCAGAAGTGACTGCGTGTCACAAAACACTTTAGGTAGCTGGAGAATAAAGTGTTTGCCACTTATTTGACCAAGTTTATAACACGTGTGTCCCTATCTCTGTTGTATCTTTCTTCAATTTACATTTACTGGCCACAAAGCACTATGATCACCCTTAATTGCACCATGGTTATCTTCTCAGCAGGCTGCCACTGTCACGTACTGTGACAGCTTTATGTTTATGGTTTTCAAACATTATGGAATTGTCCATCATTACATAGACAGGCGCACATACTGTTGATGGCATCGACTCTGAATCATATACATGTTTAGCCAACCACAGGTAATGTTGCACCTAAATATTCCCAACCCAGTATTGGACAATTTTTTTAAAAATACTATTTCTTTAAAAAAGCCTTTAGAGAAACCTCAAAACGATCACATATGCAAAAGTTAAAGTCAGTGACTTCACTGATGTTAGACAAGTCATCACAGATATAATTCAGCATAGCACAAATTGACAGCACCATTTAAACTTCATCAGTTTCGCTAAATACCACTCCAAGCCACAGACACAAAAAAAAATAAGATCAGAAATTCTGTTTCAAATACTTTTTAAAAATATACCCCAAAACATTTCTTTATATGGTGCGCGATAGAGAATAATGTTCCAGGTGATGGATAGAAATCCTCTTCCAACACTTAAACTGAAAATCTTTCTCTACCCTGCTATTTCCATACTATACTAAGAAAATGCATCTATTTTCCTACAGCACTATATTTCTTTAGGTTGTTTTCATCAACACAATAAAATTCTTGGCCCCTTCTGGACTATAGGGCTGTCAGAAGCCCCAGTTTGCTATAACGTCCTCAACAACCTTTGAAAATTTGCAGGTTATTATGGGATGCAGAAATGCCACCTGTCCCACTCACAGCCAAGCATAACCTTGGTGTCCCAGCCTCTCAAATCGACTTGCTCAGTGCACATTTAAACAGCAGAATGTTGAGTAAGACGCAGCAGCAGCCAGTCCACCTTTGTTGCTGTTTCCCCTGCTATTAGCACGAGGGAAATCAAGACGAAGGCAGCAAGACCAGGTTCACAGCACCGCAAATGTCTTCTGCTGTTTTCTCCTCTCCGTAGGCTAACGCAGGATCTGGTTGTTCCTTCAGCAAGTTGGTTTCCACATTAACAAAAGCAGACCAGAGAAAATGTAATTCCTAGCTGGCTTTCCCTTCTTTTGTTTAAATTACTTTTTCTCTTTTCCCATTTCATTTTCCTGACAATAATCTTCTCACTTTTATTACTGCATGTATTTTCTTCCCCTTGCGAATGCCCCCAACAGAAATGTGAAAATGCTAGTGTCACTTGTAAAAGGTGAGTCTGGCTGAAGTAAGTGCAAGGGTTCCCCTCACTCATGAATTTGGCCTTAGCTGTAAAGAACGAACTGGGTCCCAGTAGAATGTCGGAAGATACGAAGGCAGTGGATCTCCAACTAGCTAAATTCAGGCAAAGAGTTAAAGTCAGCATGTCAAAAGTTCACCCTTCACTCAGCAAAAAGCAAGAACCATCCGTTTTCCTGGCTGCTTTCTGCTTGGTATATAACCTCCAATTTAAAATGTTATGGTCTTTGGGGAATATATTTTTTTTTTGTACTTCCTCCTTATTACCTTACTTACACAAGTCACATTTTGAACTGCTGCAGTTGATGGAAATAATCACAGCTCCAGAGGAGACACTTGTTATTTTTTGCTGCTCTGATTGTGAAATTGATTAATGAGCCCTGAATTTAGAAGCATCTATACTAATAAACTCGGTTTTTAAATAGTCTCACCCTTTCTCAGCTAAGACACAATATGTTGTTCCTTCCTGATGGTGAAATATGTACTTAGAGTTTTAGTAGATAGAGATTTTACGTCCACAAGCACATCTTGTTTGGTAAGAATAGCGTAACCTCCTGTGACACAATTAAGGTAAAGATGTTGGTCTACAGACACACAGACTGTCTAAACCCCAGAAAAAACTCGATGACTAAGCCCAAGGTCAAAAGTAAGTGTTTGATCCTCAGAACATGAGAAGTGGAACTAATTTTAATTCTTATTCAGGAGATGTCAGCCTTGTTCAGGTAAGAACACTTAGGCTGGCTTCAGTTGCTAGCACAATGAATTGTTTACTACCAAATAAATGTAGCTTTTTATATTATACCAAAAGCCAAATAAATGGGCATTAAAAAAATACAGCAAATCTTCGATAAATATAAGAAATCCTTGATAATATAAAAGTAGCAAAAAAAAATGACAAAACTATAAATGTAGGGGAAGTGCTCAAATATATTTATCAAAATATTCTCATCTTCCTCTGCAGATTAACTCCTTTTACAACTGAAAAATCTAGTATTTATTTATTTGCATACAGATGTAATGGTCCATACATGCAAAGTCAAGTCACTAGTTTTAAAACCATTCATTTAACAGCAAAAATAGAATATACGAGCACTCAACCAGCATCTCTTCAGGCAGAATTTTGTCACTAGGGAGCACAACTGCAGGAACCTGTGAACTTTCCTATACCTGCCTGCTCAGCCATGAGCACCAGCATCCCTCAGCATCAATAAGAGCAAGTCCATCATGGCGAGATATGATTCTTCTTATAATACTGGCATCAGAAACTGAAGAAGGATGATCAATATTAATCATAGCTAATAAATATAATTAATAATTAAGAAACGACATGAGGTGAGAAACACTTTTTCCAGAGCAGCAAGACTCAAAAAGTCATGATCAAAAAAGAAAGTGCTTTTCTGACTGAACAAATGTATTGACTCCTCGGTACCACAAGACCAAGATGTACCGCAATGCAGTATTTCCAGGAAAAAAAAAAAACAAACAACCCAAAAGTCACCCCAGCAGCTTTGGAAGTCACTCATGAGGCAGCACTGACAAAACCAGAAATTCAATATCTTGTTTTGCCCTTAATGGGGAGACTGAGCAAAGAAGGATTTCTTCCTTTTTCAAGAGGCAAGCAGTTGCAAACAGAGCTGACCCTTCACCCCTGCTGAAGTCTATGGGAACAGGAATCCTTAATACTGAACATGATTTATTGAAAGGGCAGGATCAATTAAAACCTCATATTTCTAGTTGAACATTTTATTACCAATAAGTCTTAAGGCTTTATCATTACTAATGGGTAATAAATACTTCTCCTGCTGTGTTGTTTTTCTCCAGTTCTCTGCCCACATGCACGTCCCAGTTTTGCCAGGTAGCTCCCAAAAGCTCACATGAGTATTTCATGTTTTGGAATGATAAAACCAGTTTGCAACCATGTGGTTTTTAAGACTAGAAATGTTAAAGGAATATGTCATCAGTGAAAGAGCTGAAACTACTCAAAATCCCTCTTTAGCAAATATGAAATATACAGTCTGTATTTAAAGAGAATAGATGTTCAGGCAATCTAAATACTACCTGATTGTAGAGATTATCTACAGCATAATATATTGCATGCAAAAAACACAGTTACTTATCAAAGTTTTAAGTATAGCAGGTTTCTCTTCTAATATTAGTATCTTTCAAGGCTATTTCAGGTTCTATGTTTTATATGCATCTCTCTCATCTGCTTTGTGTTATTTCCAATGCATCAGACCCCTATAGCAAAAAAGTTCTTCAAGAAGTGAAAATTTTGCTGCCAATCCTGAGAGCTCATAAGATGATGCAGGTGACAGGTTCAAGGCAGTTCTCAGAAGGTAACATGGTATTTTTTCCACACACTTGTAGGGGATGTGACACCAAGTAAAAATCCCCTCAAAACTCTGTTCACAGCCAGGTTCCTTCAAGTCTTACCTGAGGGGTTATCAGCAGAATGGGTGGCAGCATCGTAACCACAGCAAATCTGGATCTTGGGATTGTGACTTCTGTTTGAGCGTGGTCTGGCCCAATATGGGAGTAGTTACATTTATAGAGTCCTAAATCACATTCAGCCCTTTGAAGGGAACTGTGAGGCTGACGCAGCCCCCTGTGAAAATGAGTTTGACACCCCTGATCTAGCCTATCCACATCACAGATGAGAGAAGAACTGGAAAAACGATCTTTGCTGCATTAGTACTTCCACTCAGTGCAAAGTAATGCAAGGAACAAGCCTCAGCTCCCAACCGCACGGTGCAATCCAAGCGTTACTTGCTCCAGAGGGAAACACAAAGCTGAGGCTGGAGATACCCAGCTAAAGGTCACCAACATCCCACCCACCAGCACTGAGAGGCAGAAAGAAAAACTATACTTCAAATCAAACCTGCAGCCTTGAGACACTTCTGTGTAGTTCCAAAGCTGGCACATCAGTTTGCACACCGCCAATACATGACAAAAACATTACAAGTCACTCAGGTACATGTTGGGCTAAACAGCATAAACTTCTCAGTGCCCAAACTGTATGTGTTCTGAGAGAAAAGAGCTTAAACGTGTGCATTGGCAGTTACCTGTAGTATTTTCTTAGCCAGAATCCTTGAACTTGTATTCACCCTCAGAAGACTCTACCGTGGTCATGCTGTAGAGGTCAAATATCTCTTTAAAACTACACAAAAGGTAGCAATCAAGTAGAGCCTGAGAGCTAGTTTTAGCATTTTACTGATTTATAGTGTTTTCACTATTTTTTTTTTTTTTTTTGATGTCTCCTTCCAAGTCCTAAAAACAAAACAAGAATCCACTTGAGTGAGGACAGAGGTCAGCAATCACCATTTCAACTTAGAATATCTCCATTTAAATGCAAATACTAGCCTTTCTTCCTGACCTTTAAATGCTCATTTCATAGAAATGGAAGAGAAAGTGTAAATTTTGCGTCTTGATATCTCCAAGCAGCTCCCATGTCATTTAGTCACATTTTTTGTCACATAATTCCTTCTTATTAAACATATTCCTTCTGATTAAATATGTCATTGTATCAGTGTGCTCTGGCTCTTCTGAGACAAAACCCAGTAATTTTGCATGATGTTTCATTTCACAGAGTACACAGATGAAAATGGAGATTATCATTGTTTCTTGCGCTCTATTATTTGAAATAAACCCAAGTTCGTGTGATCCCAACAATAACGGCACAATATTCTTTCTGAGGCTTGCTAATGACAAATTTAAACAATACTGATGTTTGTACCAGAGGCTTGCAAGCACTCCCCAAACCAGTTCATCTAACTCAAAACTGCACTCCCCAGTTTAACTACAGCTACGTAGTTAAATTTCTTGGCAATTAACAGACTATTATGTGCATAAAAACAAGACAATATATGTTTCTCTTCCACTGAGGTTGTTTTGTGGAGGTCCTCTGCACCTCCAGAGCAAGGCAGGGAACCTCCTTCCTTGAAAAAAGGTTTAAAAAAAGAAACAATGTTGCCATTTCAAGGATCAATGATTTCCTAAAATGTCAGATTTGTAGCTGTAGGGCAAAAAGGAACCAGTTCCCAGGTCAAATATAGTCACATCATCATCACTCCAGAGTAAAGCTCAATTATGATCTATATCATCGTTTCACATGTCATGGTCTGCCCCCCCTGTTTCATCAGCAAACCATGTTTATAAGTACAATTGCCCTCCCTGGGGAACAAATAGGATTCTCTGTGCCAGCATATGAGAAAACGTATCTTTTGTCGCTGATTTCACCGATTCAATTATTAGTTACTGAAATCAGACCCCATCCCTTTCCATATATTCTACTTCACTATTTAAATCAGGACAGACTTCATTTTGTTGTCAATGAATTACAGATGCAGCATCACACTGGTGCTCTGGTGAATGTGACTCTAACTTTCATTAAAAATACCAAATTATGTGTTATTGTTCCATTTATTGGGGGGACGGGGAGAAGAGGTATAAAGATCGATTTTTCATGATGGCATTTGTTCCTCTGATTATAAATCTGGCTAATGGCAGTAGCAAGCCCATGGAATTGTCAGATTCTCATCTCTCAAAAAAGAAGATTAAGAAAACGCAGCTTGGAAAATTACTATTTTGTACAGATTATCAGACTCATTTCCAAAAGCTATTTCATAATGAAAGAACATTGCTTGTATTTTTTGTCATCGTACAGTGAATTTCTCCGTCAAGCTTGAAATACAGAGTTTAACCATTAAACAAATTAACTCTTTAACAAATTGTGTGGAGTGTAGAAAGACACATGCAAAGGACATAGCACAACGTCAGACGATTACTAATCACAGCAACTAGAGAAGCACAGCACAGTCAAATCAATTTTCAGTGATGCCTCCTTAAGCTCTAATGAACCATGGTGCCCTAATGAGAGGTTTCACTGAATCTCAGCCAATCAAGCAGAAATTTTATGGGGAAAAGGGAAAAGCTAAGAAGCAAAACCACTCAATAGCTATATTTCATGGTGATGTAGTCAACCATGGTTTAATGGTTACCCTTTAAATCTGTAAAAATCGGTCATGATAGAATTTTAACATTGCAGTGTAGGTTTGGCTTGTTGCTTCCAGCTTCATGCCCTCCTTCTTCTCTCCAGAAATTGCTGTATGGAGAGAAGAAATAAATGCTGAAAGAACAGCAAAAGGAACCACAATACCCTGGTTTGTCAGACACTGGCAGTATCTTAGGCTGCCCTCATAACTTGAAGCACTTTGATTTATTGGGCCATTAAAGCTCTAGTAATAATTCCAGCGTACTTCCACAACTAATGGTTACTGACAGGAAGAGATTCTGTCTTTCCTCTTAACAGTGTTAAAAAAATAATGGATGCAATCCTGACCTTGCTGAAGTCAATACCAAAACTTCCACTCCGTTCCAACAGACGGACTTCTATACATCCTTCTAGATGTATACATACTTCTAGACATCCTTTCCAAGATATAAAATGCTTTTTTTTAAAAAAAAACAAGAGTAATTAAAATACGCCAAATGAGCATTGTCAGCTGGTGAATTCTGTGCCAAAATGAAACCGTTGATCAGAGGGACGGGTAGTCTTCTACAATGTGAAGGACAAAAATGGGTGACCTGCTAAGCGTTTGTCTTTCAAAATATTCTTGGGTTTGATTGGGCTGCACGACGAGATGTGTTTCCACAGTGAGTATCTGCATCTGCTGAGGAAACAGGAGCCTTAGCAACAGATTAACTTTCATCTTACTAGAGCCAATCAGAAGAAAAAGAAAGGAAGAAGAGTAATCAATACCTCTGAACGCTTTCTTGTTGAAAGGGAAGAATTTGGATGTTGCTGACTTGACAAAGGTTATTTGCCTTATGAGAGTTCAGGTTGGGATGGAGGAATTGCTCTTCATGAATTTCAAGACTATATAAGCTTTCTCTTCAAAGGATGATGATGAAGGACAATATAGAAAAAAATAAATCTTTATGGCTTTAAGAATTACAGTAAAGCTTAGTGTGTCAGCAAATCTCTCCCTCTTGAAGAAGCAAAGTGGGACATGTCATACTTACTCAAGCTCAAGAGGAAATTAATGGATTTTGGGCCTTACTCTTTGAAGACTCCCAGAAAAGCTCTTCTACAGAGCACTTAGCTGAGGTTTCCTGAGCAAATCGGCACAGGAGATCCTCTGAGGAAAGGATACAATAATCTGGCTTGCTTGGCAGTGGAATAAATCAAGAAAGCCAGGTAGTGGTCACCAATACACCACCTTTCGCTTTTATTGTATGTCCACTAGGACAAACTTGCTTTCCATTCCTCGTCTGCAAGATGGTAACATTATCAACACAACAATATCATGGAATAATATCAAAGAATCAAGGAACTTCTTCTGATCCTCTAGGTTCAGCCTCTCACACATGGATCATAGATCATCTATGGATGTAAGTACATCTCTTCAGTCGTAAAACATGTTTCACTGTGAAGCTATAACTGGTTTTTTTTCTGTAATGAGAGAGTGTCATATGGCTGCGATGCTTCTAAACCACATAACCTCATGTTTTAAAATGTGCGTAAGATTCTAGTGCTTCACATTCTAGACTAGAGACAAATGTGTGAACCAGCGGAGCAAAAACTGATTCCACTGCTTTTATATGAAAAGCTAATGAAAATCTAAGTGAAAAAATATTGTTTCATAAAGGTCCTGAAAATTAATAATATCAATGAGTTTTAACAGACAAATGTGGTTATACAATCTATACACTTGGAAGCATTAAACTTAAGAACTGAATCGAGAGCTGCTTTATATTTTTTTGTGCCAGAAAGACAGTGACTAGATCTTTCCCATTCCAAAGCGATGTTTCAAGTTTCCCAGCTTTTTGGTTTAGTTTCTAGGAGTTTTGTTAAAAAATAAGAATATTATATAGATGTTCCTTATGAAGTGAATTATTTTCTCCCAAATGTTCGGTCCATACGCCCTGAAGAAAACCAAGGATTTAACAACAGCTCAGTTTAGTATGGTCTAGACAGTATAAAGGACTGACATCAAAATATGGACTTTTTCACCGCTATACCTCTGACCCGAGCTCATAATTACCTTCATGTCAGTGAATCAATTCAGCTGTGCTGCTAGAATTCATAAGTACTGACCTTTGATAAATGTGAAAGCAGATGGCTCTGTTGGATCACTGGAAATTTGGCACATATCACACACCGCAAAAACTACGCTGGCCTGTCAGCATCTTTTTTAGCCCCCTCCCTTTTTTATAAGGCTAGAGAGCTGGATCAACACAGAACATATGTTACATTCAAATGTCAGTGACTGCTGTTCCAATTTGCTCCTGGGGCACATTTAAGAAGGAAGGGAGCAAGGCTGCACTTTCCCATACCATCACATGCCATTCCTGCTCCGAAAGGCAACAGCGTTTTAGTTTGAAATTTACCTTTTAGCATCTTCTGGAAGGAATCAAAATGACTTGACCACACAGAAAATAAATTAGCAGCATGTACAACAAAATTACTTAGAAAAATAAGAATATTCATAAGCTGTATGAATCAGGAGAACTAAGGACAAAGTGACAGATGAATGACTTAGCAGTCTAGGAATTGCCAGACAAGATCATCTCCCTGATTTGACTTCTTCAGTATCATTTCACCAACTGTGGCCAATACCAGATGTTTCTGAGGAAGATACAAGAAATCCAGATGGATACAGTTAAGGGATAACATTATGCTTAAAGGTAAATGTTTTCTCCACATTGTGAACGAAATCTGAGTTTGTCTTTTGCCCTCAAGCAGGGTTAAATTACTTCCAAACCCCAGGTTTTCTCATTTAGGTCTAATTTCACACAGCAAGAAGGCTTACGTGATCACTCTGGCCATAACATTTTCCCGTCTTCCACCACCAAAATGTGACTTTTGAACCTTTTGGCCAATTTCATCAAAACTAAAATGAAAGGGCATGGAAGTCTACCAGACAATTATATTCCCAAAGTGTCATGGCAGGCAGCGGACACACCTAAAATCACACATCTGCTGTGGCAATGATGAGCCATGGTCTGCAGATACACGGCCCATTTGGCAGCACCCAGCCCATCAATCACATCACACTTACAGGTTGATCAACCAAACCATGTCCGGCCCAAGCCAAAGCCTTTTGACCCAGGAGAGGTAAAGGGCTTCTGCATGGCCCAGGGGAGGAGAAGGAGTGGAGCTGCTCTTAATTCTTTGGGGATATTCAGGTGACAAAGAACACGTACCCAGAGGAAAGGTGGTTTCGTTCATTTGACTGGTCATTGAGTATCCTGAGAACCTTTTTCCTCTGCATGTATCTACTGACCATACAAAGGTCTAATTCCAGCGTCTCCCCTCCCATCTTTTGCTTTTACATCTTTTAAAAGCTTGACCTAATACATTAGAGCTGTAACTAATCAAACATTACATATTTTTATATCACCTTTTGCTTTCTGTAGCTTGTTCAGTTTCAATAAACTTCTCCCACCTTCCTCCTCATGCACCACAAAGTTCTCACCTCCATGTTATATATAACAACTATTCAATGTTCTCTGCACCTTTCCCAACAGAGGATGTCTCTTTTGAGTCTTCCTCTATGAAAGATTCTGTGCCCCTGAATTATTTTCACTGCCTAAATGTGGATCATTTTAAGTTCTGTGACAGCTTCTCTCTGAGAAAACATGTCTAGAAGCATCCAAGGCACAAGCACACCATTCATTCATCCTTACAGCGTCTTCTGCACAGACTTGGAGTCCATGCCTTAGTCAAGTTCATGTTTTCTTTGGTTGTGGAGTTCTGTTATTGTTTTGTTTTGTGGGATTTTGTTTGTTTCAGGGTTTTTTTGTTTTGGTGGTGTTTGTTAAAGCTGCAATCATACATTGGTCAACAGTCCACATTAAGTATTTTTTTTAAAAGGGGAGCATCTGAGATTCAATACATGTTTACATAGAAAGGCACTAATATCAGCAATACAACCCTGTACAGGATAAGGAATTTAGACATGTTTGGAATGCTGAGATTAATTTCATCTGCATTCCCTCAGAGGTGTTATCATATATACCAGTACAATACCAGTAACACAAACTATCTGTTTGAAAGCACAATAAAATTATATACTAAAAAGTGGACTAAACTTTCAAGGATGAAATAATCATTGGAAAGCCATTTTATTTTAGAAGATACACATACACAAAGTTTGCACAGCAACAGACAGTAAGAAAAAGCCAATTAAAAAATAAAACCAGAAGCGAACAATGGCACTGCGATTTATTGTTATTGATTCTAGTGAATGAAATTGCTATTAACAGCCCTACAGGCAGAAAAGGACCTGGAAGAGAGGGAAATAGTTCACCCATACTCGAACATAGGTGAAACTTTTCATATAAACATCCTGGGGTGCCCGCTGGGGCACAGGGAGCAAATTCACAAAGCACCTGAATGACACGTGTGACACATCCAAGCAGACACCACTGAAAATACAGCGGAATTCATAATGTAAGGGAAGTGCTACTGCACCTCTTGACCGGGAAACAAAGGGCTGATGAACACGTCCTAGAAAAAGTAACTTTTTCCAACCTTCAGCTTTGACATTATTTTCTCCTTAATAGCCTAAATAATGAGCATTGATGCATTAATTTGTTCATTCAAACAGAAGCTTCCGGATCTATTAATTTGATGCTCTATTTAAATAGTGTACTGAATTGCTAAACTTGACTACATTGAATTTGAATTTTACGTGATTAATTTAAAACCACTTTTTTTTCCTGGAACACCAATTGGTATTTAAGCTTTTAAATTGCTGTCAACATTAGTCATATATAAATGTTTCAACCTGAAGGGGCAATAAAGCAATTAGGATTCATTTACTATGCCTTATCAAGAGCACATGTCACAAATGTAACCTGGTGGTCCCAGGGCAGTATTTTAATACTTGAAGAGAGAAAAGGAGAGGCTGCAAAGCAGCAGGTGGTGAAGCAACATCAACACAACACAGCACAATTCAGAGACACCAAATCTGCCAAACCCAGAATAAACTGTTAGAATAATGACAAAATGGACAGTGTGTGTGTGTGATAAGATCCAGGTGGATGCAGCGTAGGCAGTGCTCAAAATATAACTGATATAACACGGAATATAACTGAGGATGGAGCCAGGCTCTTCTTGGTGTCAACCAATGATAACACAAGGGGTAATGGGTTCAAACTGGAACACAAGAGGTTCCACTTAAATTTCAGAAGAAACTTCTTCATGGTGAGGGTGACAGACACTGGAACAGGCTGCCCAGGGGGGTTGTGGAGTCTCCTTCTCTGGAGACATTCAAAACCCGCCTGGACACCTTCCTGTGTAACCTCATCTGGGTGTTCCTGCCCCAGCAGGGGGATTGGACTGGATGAGCTTTTGAGGTCCCTTCCAATCCCCGACATTCTGTGATTCTGTGATGGAGCAAAACCCCTTTGCCCTGGCAAGAACTAGACTCTTGGATTTTTGCGGAGGTGGAAGACTCTTAAAATGCCTCTTTACCTATCCTTACCTTCATAAGATTTTATTCTTTTGAAAGCAAGCCAGGTTATGTCTCTTTTTTTCTAATCAACCAACTAACTAATGTTTATTGTGGTACACGGATACTCAGCACAAAAGTATCTTCTCTAAATCATATCATATCCCAGATTAAAAAATAGTAATATGCAGATCAGCAATGACTAGTGATATAAAATACTTAAACAATGACCACTGATTATGAGTCCATGCACAAAACTCAACAAGCTGAGCCCAGGCAGCAAATACAATGAAGCCAAATTAACCATTGCTAGTATCCCAAAATCCATCTCAGCCAATTTGTCAGTTTTATTGTGAAATAATTGTGAGAGCCACCTATCAAAGTAGCAGCAAAACCCCCTTCACCTTACTGCCATTTCTGCAGGAAATTTGGTTAGGAATACTAAGGGAAAACAAATGTTCTCCCACAGTATGAAAACGTGACAGACAAAAAGCAATTGAGGAGAGGAACAAGTGACACCACCAGGGCTGAACAGGGCAATGAGATGGAACATCCAAAGGTCACAAAGGGAGGGAGTGGAATGGAAAATATGATTTCCTCTAATCGAGTTTTGTGCGTACAGGTATGCGTAATCTAATTCCAGGCTGCCATATTAAGATATTAACCCAATTATATTCATTTTATCACCTTGTAAAAATGAACCATCATTTTATTTAAATTTGTTCAACTGCTAAAGGCTAAAAGAGTAATATATTCCAATGTCAATACAGTGCCAAAATACATTTCATGCAGAAAGCATCTATTTATATGAATCTTAATCAGCCTAGACAAGTGCTGAAGAAATTGTTAGTGCAGCCCCAGATGCACAGCAGAGAGTAAATTGAGTGGGCACAGGGAAGATTTACATTAGTGAAACTGAAAACTCATTTCCTAGGCCCATTCATAATGGGGAAATTATTGTCCCATTCCCTACAGACTCTCCATTATCCCATTATAGGAAAGCCAGAACTTCTATCCTTGCTTCCCCGCCCATGCACATGGAGCATGAGGAGAATATGTGAACTTAATTTGGCTGAGGGCCATAAATTCCCTGTGAAAGGCAAATGAAGAGCCTCTCAATCTGGCCACCATGGCATGACGTCCTAAAATCCAAGTAAGAGACAGCTCAAAAGCCTTGCTGAATACAGCATGTTCTACCTAGGTGGTAAAGACCAACTGTGCTCTAACAATGTGCACGTCCCAAAATTAACTGAGTAAATACACACCTTCCCTCAGGGCCTAATGACCGATTTTCAGACTGCTAAACACAAGCAGATTGAGAAGGAAAGTGCACAGTGCTGCAGTTTGGTGACACTAAATTCTTCTAAATTGTGTCCCGCAAAGCCAGCCCAAACACCAATTCTTCTAATGCTACACTGTTACATTGAAGACAAGGGAATGTTAGTGCTGGCAATTTGATGGCAAAAAGATGGCAATTTGCAGGAAAACAGAATACAAGCGAAAGGGAAAATGGATTGTTTAAATCAGACCACCAGAGAACTTTCTATATCAGCCATTTTTCAGCAAGGCTCTAAAGCCCATGCTTAAGTGTTTAGGCCAACTGGGGCCATGTCATCTTATCAATCACATTCATGTAAAAAAAAAAATCTTCAAAAGATACTGAAAATTTTGAAAAAAATTAACTATGAAATAACACACCTTATTCTTGTAGGGGCTGTTTCTTATGAAAAGAGAACTATCACAGGATGGGGAAAACAACCATGAGAACTTCTGAGGTCTGTTTTATGAACTGTAGACAAGCATTCTCTTTTGTGTGTTTCATTTTTTGTTCTTCTTGTTGTTTTTGCAGTTTTGGTTGTTTCTCCCCCTTTCTTGCTTTGCCCACCATCCTTCTCAAATAAGCCACCACCATCTGTCATGAAGATTTTATGAAAACCATTGTTTTATGCTGTCTTGTTGCCCGTTTCTTTCGTTGCCAGATTGAGTCACCTGCAGGTGACTAAAGTTTCCTCTTCAGAGACGGATTCTGAGCATGTTACGTTTGCACCAACGCTGTCTAAACATGCTGGGATGGTGAAGCACACAGCTCAGACAGAGGCACACGTGGCACTGACCTCTTTGCTATGGCTGCTGATTAATATGCAATTTATTAAAGCAGGTTCTTACACCAGTTATTCAATCCCAGCTAGAAATGACACCTTTGCCAGTAACAGATGTTTCAGTATACCAACCCTCAGAACCACGCCATCCCACAGAGCACACAACTGGGGTTTACTACCCCAAGAGACGTGCCATAATTACATTTAAAAGGATGCCTGCCCCTCTTACAACCAACATATTAAGGCAAATGTAAAGCAAAGTACATTAAGGCAGATGTAAAGCAAAACATGCATGATGTAAAATAAATGGAAATGAACTATAGTGCAGTGCCCTTTGAAACATGAGTTATCTGGCCACATGAACAGCAGCAGCGCATTAGTAAGGAGAACAGAGCGCTGGCTCCTTCTTGGTGCAACAGAAGCCACGGGAGCACATCAAAGGAATTACCTTGGAGACGTACAAAAAAGACAAATCAAAACAAAGAAAATGCAGCTCTACACACCCCTTTGGCAACCTCAGAATTACGTGTGTTTGTATGAACGCACGGGCACCACCCTGTTCTCGTAACACAGGACTGCAGTAAGTTTTCCTTGAAACCCCACTAAGGTCTTCAGGAACTCAGCATGTAGCCCTAACCGATATGCAGAAACCATTAAGTATATAAAAACTCCTCACTCTCTTTCATCAATTAACATAAAATATCACTATATTATATATCAACTACATATTTTTTTTTAAATTGTGATGAAGGATCATAGTAAATGGAGTGGCCTGGCAAAGGTGATTAAGCAGCAGCTGTTTGCTGCCTCTTCACATGCAAGAACTGGAGTAACAGGCAGCAGGAGGCTGAAAAAGAATCCAGACAGAAGAAAAACAAGGGGACACGGTGCTTCATTAAACATGCAATAAAACAGTGAAAAATGTGACAGAACGCTGCAAATCTGAAGCATTATGTGAGTTTAAAAGCAACAAGAGACATTCGGGAAACTAAAATCTTGTGAGAGTTATTAAAAAAATGAAATTAACAGTACCAGGCTGAGGAAGTTTCTGTTACAAATACCCAGAAGATGGGAGAATAATCTGAGATTTGGGAATATTCTTCTTGGCCTGACATGACATCAGGCTAAACACACCTCCAGTCTGATCCAGTACAGCCAGCAGCATTTTCTTTTGTCAAAACTGGTAACATTTGCAGATGGTTCCTGGGGACTTCGACCTTTAAACTCTGTGTCCCTAACTGTGACAGAGGCACTTTGATCCAAAAGGCTCCAGACCTCTGGTGAGCTGTTAGCTCCTATCTGACAGTTTTTTCAGGCTCCTTTAAAATTAAAAATTAGTAGCCTTCCAGTAGACTGGATGTCCTCTATCAAACATCTTCAAGTAAAAGCCTACTCAGCTTCATGGATTTTCTATTTAATCAGTCAAAACACACTTATTTTCTTGTTTACATGCTGCAATTATTCATTTGCTTTATCAGTTTACATAACTTAAATGAAATTTTGTTTTATCAGAAGGCATAATAGAAAGATCACTTTAAGGCCAGCACCCCATGTAATGTAATTTACCTCCATTACCCAGCTGGCTTAAAACATTTCGTCTGGGAACAGTCTATAATAAAAAGCACTTCAATCCATCTCATCCTTGAGCTATGCTGTAATTTTCAATTCAGGGTGTTAACACCACGAAAAGAAAGGTAAGCTAAAGTCTATTATAAAAATATCAAGCCTATTAAGAAAAATATATAGTGGAAGAACTTGAAAGATTATTCCCTTACCTCTTCAATCATTCGAATAATTTCAGTCTGAACCCAACTTAAATATATTAATACGTGCGTTTAAACATCTATTTCATTACACGCCACATACTATTTTAAAGGTGCCTTTTTCAAATGCACAAGTCCAACTGACTTTCAACAACGTTCATAGTCTGACCTCACAGAGAAGTTGTGTGTTGGGGGTTGGTTTAAGTCTTGACTTTAGGACAAGAGTCTTCAAAAGCTTTCTGCTGCCCTACCGTGCATCTTCACTTCCTTACTATCAGAGTTACTTCCATTTCCTACCACCACAAACACCTTTTTTTGATATATCAAGGATTCTGAAAGATAATATTTGTCCTTTCCTATTTTCCTGACAAACTTAGATTTTCTTAGAATGTGAAAACTATGGCTGTATCTAAATGAGCGTTGTAGAGATACACCCCTCTCCTATTTAAAACTCACTTTAAGGAGCGAAACAAAGAGATAAGGGTACTACTAGAAACTCGTAAAAGCATCATGAAATTCTGTGACCTAATTCTATGCTTGCAAGATCCTTCTCCCATTATAAATACATAAATTGAAGAGGCAGGGGGCTTAACCAAAAGCACCTCTAAGTGTGGACTGCTGAAGAGTGATACCTTTGATACTCACAAAGCCATGTCCTACCACCAAAACTGAACATCTTGGAACCGCAAGATGAATGAGAAGTGAGCCTACGCAAAGGAGATTTAAAATAAAATAAATTAAAAAAAAAAAAAATCACTTTTTGCCAGTGTAAGGAGACTCACAGCGTTCCTCAAACCCCAGAAAATAAAGAATAATGGCTTCACTGACATCTGATAAAAATAACGGAGCTCAATGAGGAATTGTAACAGTAAAATTGTAGAAACAAAAAGGTAAACAACAACGCTACAAAGTGCAAGATGGGCAAAAATGAGAAAAGGCCGGGCTTGCGCCGTATTACACATGTCAAATAGTCCCTATTATCCACTTGCCGTCTCTAAAAGGCAGCTCATAAGGTATAAATTTACACCAGAGTATGTAGGAAAACCCAAACATAGATCGGCTCTTTTTCTATATGCACCTAAACTCATGCAGAGACCATCCAAGACTGCAAACATCCTGCTTTCAAAGCAGGTAAAAAGAAAAAACACCTCAAACTTAAAGCACTGTGTCCCTCTGTGAAAGATTTGATTCAGGAATTGCTTAAGAGGCACACAGCTGTGAAGATTTATTCAATAGCATATGCTATTTCCTTTAAATAATAATCTTAGAATGTTTTCTTCATCAGGCCGGTATTTTCCTCTAATTTATCAAAAAAAACCCCACATTTTGTTTCTTTATTTTTCCCCCAATGATTTTCTTTTCCTGACGTGACAGCTATTGCAATAAATTAAAAACAGACATTTAAAACCAACTTACGGACAATATTAGTGGCTCAATATCAGAGACTCACAGTTAAATCCAAATCAAGAGCTACATAACAAAAATCTAATTCCTAAGAAACATTTGATAGACTTTGGAGAACCAACCCAACCAGCAGAAAAACTCTCGCAGATCTGCAAAGAAGTCATTAGTTACTTGCAAGTGGATTATTCATTACTAAGTTGTTTGCTCTGCTCCTCTCTTTTTCCATAAGTCAATACATCGTATTTCACTCAAGAAGCCGTTCTCTTTTCCTCCTAATTCTTCCTATGTCTCTAATAATTAATTCATTTTGCTTACACTGCAGCAGCCTCAAAATCAGGGTTTCAGTTTCTCAGTAATAGGACTCAGCCAAAGGCAATCTGCCATGCCATAACCTCAATTACAACTTACACAGGCAAAGGCTCCACTTATTTTCTGCTGGAGTCACTATTTTGTCCTAAACTAAATTCTCTATGGGTTACTGGGTGCCAAAGATGTACAGCAAAAAAGCATAGCAGATAATATGGGAAAAAACATTGCAGAGACAAGATAAAAGATCCACGTCAGGAAATACAATTAGAAAAGTCCATCAATATTAGTATTTATCCTGCTAGATGCTTTCGCAATGACAAAATTCAGCACCTACAAAATATTTGGGATTTAGCCTGTGACAGAGATTAAAAATAGTACAGGTAATACAACAGTTTTTCCCAAACCATTTGATTCTTCTATAGGAACATATGACAGATAAGGCTGTGTGAAAGGGTTTATTCACAAGCTAAAGTTTTAAGAATACATAACGGAGTAAAGGCTAATTCTGAATTTCCTGAGGTCTTAAGAATTACATTTCAGCATTTAAAGAGCAGTGAATTAAATCCCCTGCCTGATCAACATTGATCTACCTCATTCATGCCCTGTTTCCCCAAAAATAAGACAGGGTCTTAAATTAATTTTTGCTCCAAAAGATGCGTTAGGGATTATTTTCAGGGGATACATTTTTCCATGAACAATCTACATTTATTCTTGAACAAAAACAATCAACATTTATTTAATCACAGTCATGCCATTGCATTCTGTCACATCTGTCCTGGCGCATTCTATTGCAAATTAATTTTGCTTTTTTTACAAGTATAGCTGCCCGGACACTATTTAAATTGACGTTTTTACGATCTGTAACTAGGGCTTATTTTTGGAGTAGGGCTTATATTTCAAGTATCATCAACTTACTGAAAAATCATGCTAGGGCTTATTTTGGGGGTAGGTCTTATTTTCGGGTAAACAGGGTAGAAATTCCCCACAGCCACGTCAGCACCAGCCTTTTCAAGCCCCAGTTTTCTCCCTCATTTGCCCAAGAAAGGCTCCCTTTGGTAGCCACACAAATACTCTTGACAGACTTGGTAGATGTTGCTCCCTCAGTCAAAAAGGTCACCTGCTCTCTACGAACAGAAAAGGCAACTTATTGGAGACTCGTGGCCAGTATAATTAAAGTACATAGAATTAGCTGTGCAGTTTTCAGAGACATTTATTGCCCCAACCCCTGAAGTAGGGCTAAAAAAAAATTGAGGTTCCCCGAATGAAGTCTTTTTAGAGAGCTGACATTCCAAAAGAAGTTCAAAGACTTTCCACAAAGTGAAAAATCAGATAGAAGACTTTGAAATGGGAGTGAAGAAATGCTTGGTCCAATTAACCTCCGGCCTTAAAAAAGACAAAGTCTGCTGGCTTAAGATCACAGAAGCCAAAATAAGTGAGAAAGGATCTTCTACGGGAGAATGAAGGAAACGCTTAAAATCTTTTCAGAGTCAAACATGATGTGGCGTGAATTTCATTTGTGAAATCACCAATGTAGCTATAGGAAATGATTTTTTCTTCACTGGCAATGAATAACAGTGAGCTAATTTATCTTAATGAACAGTATTTATTCACCTGAAAAGACAGAAAATTATTTTGTTAGCTAAGTTTATGCAACTCCTATTGGACCTGCATAGCAAGAAATAACTCATGGATGCAAATATGACAAAAAACTCAAGTCCATTTTCCCTTGAACAATTAAACTAAACAGTTATTACAAGGTATGTGTTTTTGTTCACAAGCTGTATGTAATTTTCTGTCAAAAGCAGCATTATGAATCAAAATACTGAAAGGAAAAGACTAGCGTTCAGTTATAAATTAAACAACAAAACAACAGGAGCAGCAAACAGAAAACTGCTCTAAGACTTTGCAGCAACTTTTTAAAAAAATGTACAATTGATTAACAGGATTCATCACAAAGTTTAGTTCAGTGAAGTAAGAAGTCATACGATGAGGGTCAAACTGAAGGCAGAGTTTTCAATAACAGTTTAAATTGCACAAGTTTAGTCTTGTCTCTCAATTGCAATTGGGAACGGTCTCATGTTTTTCCCCATGGTGCCTTGTGTGCTTAGCACAAGCCTAACATGTGCGGCACGTCCCTTTAATCACCGTATTCATTGTGCAGGAATAAAATAGTCAAGGCACTTGCAATGTTAAGATCTAGAGTGTTTAATATATGGAAAGTGATGCATTGGAAATGAAACAGTGTAATTTGAAAAGATATTGAAAGAAAATCTTACAGGTGACAAAGACAATAGCAGAATTTTGCCAAATCATTTCCACAGTGGGGCTTTTACAAACAAGAGGGTGGTCTTGTTCACTAATGCATCTTACTGTAATGGAGGTGAAGAATATAAACGGAAAACTGAATTACTACGTGACTCAAAATAACTAAAGCCTAAAGGGAAAAGGATAGAGCTGTCTGGGATACCATTAAAAACGACAGCAGTGCTCCTTCCCTTTATTTTATCCAAACCTGGTTCTCTTGTCAGAATTAGTGAAATGAAGTGACAGCGGTAACCGATGCTGTCAACAACTTCAAGCTGCCTTCCAAATCAGAGCTGGGATGAACACCACAGCTACACAGCTGGCCACAACACATTATGCCTTGGGCATAACGCCGGGATTTGCTTTGTAACCTGTCCATCAGCCTCGGCGTGCCCTGTGACCGCGGCCAGATTGATGTACAGAAAGTATTTGTAGCCAGAAGTATCAAAAGGATACTTGCACTTCAACTTAGAATAGAGCTTTGTGAACAACAACAGTGATGACTCCAACCTGGCTTAGGCTCAAAAAAACCAAAGGAAGCACTCCTCTTTTAGATTCCTCTTGGTGATACGCTGTAGATAAACCCTCTCTACACATACACAGATGCATATATGTAGTTTTAACCAATGTATTATCATGCACCTTTGTGTGTTGTGGAGTCTCCTTCTCTGGAGACATTCAAAACCTGCCTGGACACCTTCCTGTGTAACCTCATCTGGGTGTTCCTGCTCCAGCAGGGGGATTGGACTGGATGAGCTTTCAAGGTCCTTTCCAATCCCTGACATTCTGTGATTCTGTGTGTGCATTCTAATCTGAAGTTACAATCAACTAATTCACTCCAAATTCAGTTCTAAGGCAGCTTTAAAATATTGTGGAGACAAATACAGGAAATGCAGTTCAAAAGCTGAACTGAGGCTTTCAAGACTATTTAGATGTTTAGGACAGTCTTAAAAATTCCATTAAAAAGTGCTACTTGGTATTCTTTGGACCATGAAACTTAAAATTCATGCATCAATTCCACTTTTCACATCCACACTGAATCTCTCTCCTATGGCTAATAACTCAGTTTGCGTTGGCTGTCATAAGCCAATCTGATTTACCAGCCTAAAACTAAAGAAGCAAAAAACCACTTGAACTATCAGCATATCACCTCTTTAAACCTTCCCTTTGGACTCTCCCTTTATTCTTTTTTGCTTTTGACCCTTCTGTCATTCCCCCTCAGAACTGTTACCAGGTTATCTAGAATTGATACCAAATGCAATGTGGATGTCAAAAAGTGAATCTCATCTTTCTTGTGTAGCATCTTCTCCAATTTTCCGATATCACGTCACCTTAGTTACGTTCCACTCTATCAGTGTGTGACCTTTTTATACAACTTACCATGGACTACCTTTATGATTTACATTTGTTTCTGCCATTCCAAAAGACTAACCAAGCATCAGAAGTGAGGTTATAAGAATCATTAATAATTAATAAAAGAATTTATAACATATGAAACAGCTTCATGAGATTTTTGAAGGAAAATCCTCCCCAGAGGCAAGATATACATATTCCTGTCTATTTAAAGAACCACGAGAGTATCTTAGAGAAAGCTACACATTTTGATTTTAATGCTTTCAAGTATCGGTCAAGCATTTTTTTAACACTCTGGAAGATTGTTTAGTTGATCAGTGTATCACTGCTATGATAAAAAGCTGAAGTTTTCCTTTTATCTGTCTCCATGTTCTACCTTCCATGTAGTGAATCCCCAGAGAAAGTAAGCGCTCTTCTCCTGGAGTACCCAAAAGTTAACGACATTGCATACAAAGAGAAAGTTGGGCAATTAAGCAATACAATCTCTATGACCTTTACCCATCTAAAAAGAATTTGACCTGATGCTACCAAAGTGGTCATTTAATGGAGTGTGGCTCTCCGCTACCAGCTTGAGCAAGTTTGTTTCTGTTGGCCTCTGTATTTGCATTTAATCTTTTATTTAGTTGCAGAACACCGAGGTCACCTTTTAGAAACCACCTACAGAAATAGGGGAGCAAGTGTTATCTTTCCCCGGTTCCTGCAGAATGTTGCAAGATAATGGCAAGTGGAGACTATTTCTTCCATTAACCCTTTGACCCTTCCAGTTAATGGTCTTTTGGTTCACAGAGATACAACTAACAAAGCTCCCTCTGAGATCCTACGCTATAGGTAACCTAAGCAAGTACGGGATCCACAATTACTTGAAAAATATCCTATGTCTATACACTGAATATAGACCACACCGAATAGGCAAGCTGGAGGTTCCCATGTCGGCCCTTGGTTTAATCATCTCAGGCAACAGAGCACTCCTGTAAAAAGGCTTACAGGAAAACATTTTAATTTTGAACGTTACAAAGCACAAGTCATCAGATCAACAAAACACACCATGAAAACTGACTCTTTCCAAAAAGTGGTTAAAAAATGGTAGACCCTTTTCACTCAAAAAGAATGCATGGTTAAATACCTGCAGAATATGTTTCAAAGTTAAAAATAATGTCCTTGTGATTAAAAAAGTACTTATAGCTAGTCAAATTAATACAAAATCTTAATGAGGTGATAGAAGCAATTATTTTCACTGATTTCATGCGTCCTTATTACTGCTTTGCAATGGGTTGAACGGCAAACCTTTCACACAGTGAAATACCTTAACCCATGAACAGAATCACTGGAAGAGGAAGGTGTTACCCACGGCCAGTAATATTTTTAGCCGTTTGGTGCTGAACACTGAGTTAAGGTATGCCAATATTTCTGCTACCACCTTCCCTAACATTTAACTTGTGACACTAAGACTGTGCCTGAGTACAAGAATTCGGTGGCAAGTGTCACCTGCCACGTTTTGCACAGGAATTAAGAAGTGCTGAGTGGACTTCGGATTTCATAAGCTCAGAAACTGGCATTCTTGTGACTTGGGATTAGGAAAAGGAAGGGAGGGAAGGACCTATTCTCAATTTAAAAAAAATCTGTGGGAGTCTGTAATATTTTGGCTTCTGAAATGATTATAAAAATAATAATACTGTATTTTAAAACAAAGCTACACAAACATACAGCCACAGAAGGAGTGCCAAAGTAGCCAGAGCGGGCTGCAAGTAGAAGCGCGTAGCAGAGGTGTAGAGACGGCTCATTCCACAGCATGAGAAAGGAAAGAGACCTTTCAAGGGCCAGATTTAACGGCTACAGAAGCACATGGAAGCCAAAATACAGATAATCCTATTCTGATTCCCTTTTTCCTTTATACATCTCCATTCTTCTACTGTTTTCCAGCTCACATCACATCACCACAAAATGATTTTATTTTTCCTCTGCAGGAGTGATATGTAGAATTTGTGACCATAGACAGGCCCAGCTACCTGGCCTGCCACATCCATCCATTACGGCTACGTAACCTTCGGAGCCGTCAGGATGTGGCACACGGACCTATTCTCACACTCGTCCAACCTCAGGCTCACCTCATGGGAATTGGAAGGTGCCATGGAAGACAAAGCTGAGAAAAACACAGAATTCCAATTAGTATGTTTTGCTGTGGCATGCAAGGAAGTGAATTTCACCCCCGATAATCCTCATTAAAAACCAGTAAATTAAGATGGATATCAGATCTAAATTTCAAAACTTCGTAAGACTTTTGTGGGCTTTGGATTGGTTTCTATGCAAGGATAAAACAGATGCTGAGGCCCAGTCTTATGCCTGAGAACGAATCAGGGCAGAATATCTGTCTAAGTGGATGGAAAAACTCATTAAAGCTCAGTAGCATTTTCAATATTAAAGATGATGACAGTGTTAATGTCCAAGTTAATTTATATTTTAATTTGTGCAAAAATGGTTATTATTTGCAGACATTCCCATGGTGATTTTCCAAATAGCATTGGGGTTCCGATTAGCAGCATGCTCTGAAATGACAGTCCTTAGGATTGCCTTTTCCATAGAGAGACATATGTACTACACGTGAAGCCGCACTGTATTCAAAACTTGTTCACTTTCTCAGTGAAACACTTCTTTGCTAATTTATTAGAATTTTTTGCCATTTCCTGTTCTTAAAGTATCTTTAAGGAGACTATTTCATTGTCCGTAAACACGCTTGTAAAGCTGAGACCTGTGGTAAAACGTGGCCCGAAATAAACTCAGAAGGGATCCCTTTGTTTGGGGTGACAGCTGTTACGATTCCTTCTGTCGGACACGCGATAGCCGAGCCACTTGAGTGCTACCGAAACGCCATTCAGTTATCATTTTCTCAATGAAAAGCACTTGTGAGACACATCGCCTTCCATGTTTTAAAACTGGATCAATTTTCCTTTATGGGTTCCAGTTGTTTCAGGATCAGAACACTCCCCAGGGCTACGCAGATCAAACGCAGTATTTAAACTGAAGATGGGGCAGGCTAGCAGGTGATTCATCTTAGCCAGAATTATGGATTATTTTCATTCTTGTTTTGTTTTGGTAACTGTCACTCATAAAATGTCTGAGAAGACCACAGCTACTTATTGTTTAAAAAAAACAAAGAACAACAAAACACAACCCACTTATAAAGAATTAGACCTTTAGGAGACACCAAATTCCTTCTAGAGCCAAGAGAAAAGCAGACTGCCTCAGGCAACATGTCTCCTTCTTAGTTAACACACTGTTCTTTTTCCCCACCCTTTTAAGTGAACTGTTGGAAACGTTTTAGATCGTGTCTAGAGATAAAAGTTAATTTTACACGGTGCATCAAAGACATAGCATAAACTCATAAATGAAATAATATTTTTCCATGAGCCGTCTGCTGGTAACACAAGCGCCTGACTTTGCACCGGTGTAAAGTTTCCACATATGAAGGTTTAACTTATGTGCCTATCAGCATTATTCAATAACACAAGTTCAAATTTATTAAGTTAATTTCATCACTGTTTAATATCAAATGCTGTCTTCCTCTGCTAAAAAGGTATTTAAAGTTTTAAAACTATCAAAATCATCTCCCACTGCATGAGAGTAGAGCACATATTTTCCTCTCTTGTACTGAGAATAAAACAGATGTAAAACCAAAATGTACTATTAAATAGCCACTGTGTTAATTATTAATTTAGTTATTATTTAATTATACACATAAATTAGTTATTATATTTTTCCTTGCTTCAGTAGATGGGTTTTAATTTTTTGCTTTCCCTTGCACAAAAAAAAAATGGATGCACCTTTTGTGGCACTTTCTGCATGCATTATGGATTTATTTTGACTGAAATTATACTTCTGGGTAAGCCATGAAGTTCCAAAAGATATGTGGCCCTTGTTTTATAACCAACACAAGCTACCAGTTACTATGCACTGAATGAGCTGTTCTTGTCAAGAGACTCATTTATCAACTGATGAGGAAAACCATTTAAAAGAACGTCCAGAACAACCTCTGATGACGTATTTGTAAAACGATCAGAAAGAATGTTAACATGACCTCAATGACTCCAATACAAATGTTTAAGACGTCGGGACAAGTTTGTGATGCAGACCAGGTAACGCAAGTGTTTGGAGATACAGGTGTCCAGAGCTAAGGACTCAGTGCACCAACGAGAGATGCACAGATCACCAGTTTATCCGAGAGGCTTTTCGGTTCGACAGCAAAATCTGGCACATTACCAAATGATTCTTTCACAGCCAGATAAACAGTTTTAAACCTTAGAGGCTATGGAAGGCGATCCTCTGCCATATATAATGAACACAAAGTCTTATCCTACAGTACTAAAGTGATGACCTGTCATTGTGAGAAAAAGCCAGCTGAATACGCATAAGTATCTTCACCTGCACATATTAAAAGGCAAACAGCCCTCCCAAACAATGTTCAAGAATTCTGCTCTCTTCATTTTTTTTTCCAGAAAAAAAAAAAACAAACCAAAAGAATACGCTATCAATATTATATCATTTCAAATAAAAGCACACAAACTAAGTTGTATTCATTATAGTACATACAGAGCAATATGAGAGGGCCTGGTGATGAACTCACCAATATGACATAATAATACCAGTAAATTGAGCATAGAAAACATCATGACAGTCGTACTTAAATATTTCTCATGTGCACGAACAGTTTTTGTGCATTAGTAGCCTACTGCCTCATCACTGACCCACAGAACAATCTGGACGTCTAAGTCTTTCTGACAAAGACCGCCATTTATTATCCATTCTCACAGCACCCAGAATAGCAGCAGTCCATTTATATTAGTAATAATCAAAAAGAAAACATCCCATTTGTAACACAGAGCTCGTATCCAAGCAGGGTTGCAATTTGCAGCCCATCTGCCAACAAAGATGGACATAAGAATCTCTGCTGCAGCTTCACACAGGCATCACAGGGCACATGAAAGGACACATGGAGAAGCAGCCTGGCGGCCACGGGGGCATGAAGAAGATGGTCTTTACTTTCTTAGTGTAGGCTCTCTGTTACTTAAGCTCTTGATCCAAGGCTGGCAAGCTGGTAACATGCCCCAGAAGAGGTTGCAGCAGTGGGCAGGGGAGAAGAAAATCATGCAAGCTTTTGGTTGTGCCCTAACTCTGCTCCCCTTGTCCTGAGCACTGTACAAAGGAATAAAGGAGGAAGAGAACATCCCGGAGTGGTCAATATGGCCAGGACACAGGGAGATATGCAGGGGTCAACATTACAAAATGATACCAACTAAGACAAGACCTTCTTCCAAAAGGGATTTTAGAAATGGTGGTTTTCCAAATACTTTTTTTTTTTTTTCTTTTTTAGAGTAGATACAGGCTGATAACATAGACAGATGAGTTATAAATACAGTTACACAACCAAAGGATGGGCCACCTGACAAGACAACTCAAATCAGACTGCTAAGAAAACACAGCTCTCCCAGCACACAAACATTTTAACACGCTGCCATTGTGAAACACACTGCTTTGAAATGGGGCCCATCTTTTTGAAACACCCTGTAAATACCTTGTCAAAAATATGGAAATACTCTGTCACTAACAAAGTCTGAAGTGAACCACTTACACAAAACACCACCACATCAATTAGTTGACAACAACTGGTTCTAGTTTGAAGCATCTCAAACTCACGTTTAATTATGCTTAATATATCACTTTATTCTCCTAACATAACTGGTTAGCATAAGCACACAAAGTGCTGACAGTGACCTTTCTGTCTCAAATATGCTATTCACAGCTATTTAATTAGTCCCTTATGTGTAGTGGGACATCCAGCCTAATGTACTACAGAAGGGCACTGAATTGGCCTTATTGTCACCATATGAGATGGCATTCATCTCCAAATGCCAAAGCACAGCACAAGGAATGCAGAATAAGAACAGAAAGTATTCAAAACAACAAGAGAAGAAACTCTTGAATAGCTTGCTCTTTGGTTATCATTTCCATATCAACTTTTTCAATGAAAAACGTCCAAGAGATTGTTTTCCCACTTGTGCAGCCCAAGTCTCTACATGCAGTGACTGCTTCTGCACTTCAAAGGGAGTGTTCCTTCACTAACCAGCAATTAAGAGCCCAAGGTCAATCAAGGGAAAATTCATCTTCTCCAATTTTGTCATTTTCCCTCTTATCAAACTATATATGTGCATAAAGCACAGGCTGCGATGGCTGTCATGGAACAGCTTGAAAGCTTCAGAAGCAAAGAGAAAGTGAACTCTATTTAGCTGCTATGGCTCAAGAAATTTTAAGAGATTCTACTTCTCTCTCTTTTGATCCATAAACCTGTCAAAAAGCAAGTTATTTTCAGTGTGGGCATTTTATTTTTTTTTGTTTTGGTCTGAATAAGAGTACATTAAAAACATATTTTAAATAGTTTCAAGTACAATTTGAAAAAAATTTAAAAACCCACCACTTTAAGCTACTGAAAGTATAGAACGTACTTAAGGTTAGTAATATGTTTAAGACAAAACTGTCTTAATATACATGGAAATATATTTAGATGTCCAGTTATCTCTAATCAAGAGATAAAAGTGCAAAACGCTTCTTCACCCACTAAACCTTCTGCAGCTCTCCTAGTGTACTCATCTCACATTCACGCAGCTCCCGTACTGAACTGGCAACTTCCAACTTTATCAAGAAAAACAACTTAAAACGGGTCACATATTTATTAATAATGACAACCATATAAGGCTGCAACTATCTATAGATAAACGAGCGGTTATTCTAATTCCTATTGAAAAGAAGGACTGCTCTGTGCAGTTTTAAGCAAACTCCTTTCCATGGGGCACTACGTAAACAAAACGTAAAATGAATAATTCAAATGTCTCTTTTACACTGAAAATTTAAAGTACCTCACAAAAAACCGTGAGATTGATAAACATTTAACTGTATATACTTTAACCAGTTCTACTGAAGTATTTTTACCAAATACAGTTCCCCACACCACCTTCTATGTCATAGTTATTTCCAATAGCATGTGGTCCTTATACACACAGACTAAGCCATTAAAACAAATGTATGCTGTATGGAAGATGAGTTTTTATTCATTGGTTTTGAAAAGGCAAAATATTCCTTTCTTCTTTGTAGAATTTTAAAAAATACCACACACACAACAAAAAACACCTTCATGCTACATTTCTAAGAGAAATTCTTTTTCTTGTGTGCTCTGTATCTAGAGAAAAGTGATGGTATCACAGTATGTTTGGGATTGGAAGGGACCTCAAAAGATCATCCAGTCCAAGCCCCCTGCTGGAGCAGGAACACCTAGGTGAGGTCGTACAGGAACATGTCCAGGTGGGTTTTGAATGTTTCCAGAGTAGGAGACTCCACAACCCCCCTGGGCAGCCTGTTCCAGTGTCTGTCACCCTCACTGAGAAGTTGTTTCTTCTCAAATTTAAGTGGAACCTCTTGTGTTCCAGCTTGATCCCATTACCCCTTGTCCTATCATTGTTTGCCACCGAGAAGAGCCTTGCTCCGTCCTCATGGCACTCACCCTTTATATATTTATAAGCATTAATAAGGTCACCCCTCAGTCTCCTCTTCTCCAAACTAAAGAGACCCAGCTCCCTCAGCCTTTCCTCATAAGGGAGATGCTCCACTCCCTTAATCATCTTCATTGCCCTACACTGGACTCTCTCCAGCAGTTCCCTGTCCTTCTGGAACTGAGGGGCCCAGAACTGGACACAATATTCCAGATGTGGTCTCACCAGGGTGGAGTAGAGGGGAAGGAGAACCTCTCTCGATCTACTAACCACCCTCCTTCTAATACACCCCAGGATGCCATTGGCCTTCCTGGCCACAAGGGCACAGTGCTGGCTCATGGTCATCCTGTTGTCCACCAGGACCCCCAGGTCCCTTTCCCCTACACTGCTCTCTAATATGTAATTTCCCAACCTATACTGGAACCTGGGGTTATTCCTGCCCAGATGCAGGACTCTACACTTTCCCTTGTTAAATTTCATCAGGTTATCCCCCACCCAACTCTCCAGCCTGTCAGGTCCCGCTGGATGGCAGCACAGCCTTCTGGTATGTCAGCCACACCTCCCAGCTTAGTGTCATCAGCAAACTTGCTGATAGCACACTCTATTCCCTCGTCTAAATCGTTAATGAATATATTGAATAATATTGGCCCCAGTACCGACCCCTGAGGCACTCCACTAGATACTGGCCTCCAACTAGACTCCGCACCATTGACTACCACTCTCTGGCTTCTCTCCTTAAGCCAGTTTGCAACCCTCCTCACTACTCTATTGTCTAGACCACACTTCTTCAACTTAGCTGTGAGGATGCTGTGGGAGACTGTGTCAAAGTCTTTACTGAAGTCAAGGTAGACTACATCCACCGCTCTGCCATCATCCATCCACCTTGTTACATTCTCATAAAAGGCTATGAGGTTGGTCAAGCATGACTTACCCTTGGTAAAGCCATGCTGACTGCCCCTAATAACCCTCTTATCCTTGATATGCCTTGAGATGGCACCAAGGATAAGCTGTTCCATTACTTTCCCAGGGACAGAGGTGAGGCTGACCGGTCTATAATTACCCAGGTCCTCCTTCTTGCCCTTTTTGAAGACTGGAGTGACATTTGCTTTCCTCCAATCCTTGGGCAGGCTTGTTAAGACAACTGATACATCATGAAATGTATTCACTCAGTACTATGTGCTGGGGGGGATGTGTGATCATACACTTTATCCAGAACAATTTGAAAAACATGTTCACGTTAAAACACAGGACTACACTGTAGTAAGCCTTACACTATGATTATAATTATAATAAAGATTTTGATCAGCTCACTTGCATTCACACTCTGTGTGCCAGAGGGATCTTCCTGGCATTTTTGGATAGCTGCCGTTCAGAATTGACAGCTCATTCTCTATTAATCATATTGTAAATCCCAACAGTCCCTCGCCACCTCCTAAGGGCCTCAAAAGTATTTTTTGAGTATATTATTAGAAATGACTGCAGAAACTCAAGTCAGGAAAGAAGCAGGTGTGTCACTGAGAATTGCAATCTAGTCCATGTAATAAAATTGAGCTTGTATTTCAGAGCAGCTGAGCTTCTACACCTTCCTTTTCTCTTCTGAATCAATTAGATTTTACTTTATTCTTCTTCAATCTCCATGCTGATGCTAGTGTCCTGTCTGGACCATTTCTGCTTTTAAAGGGTCAAGTCCACCTGGCTGGAAGAGTATTCAAAGGGATAGAAAGAAAGCCCTAAGGATGGCTGGGGAGAAGGATATAGAGTATAATTCTTGACAAATTTAATAGCACTTTGAAGCCTGCCATTCCCTGCTTACACATCTTTTTAGCACTAGTCTTTCTGCTGCATCCTGGATTTTAACAGTAATTAAAGGCCCTTCTCAAAGGCTGCAGATATTGACTTTATATCAATGTTCTATTCCCAAATAGCCCCATAATCTCTCTCTACTTTCCGAAATTAAAAGCGGCATGTTTTTCTCAGAATTGCTGTGCTTTCATTGTTTCCAGTGGAAAATGCAAGCGCTCAGCTTCTCTAGACTCTGGCTGTACAGCATGAAAGGCTTGGCTTGCGTGACTCTGAAAATGGTACAAAAACAAGACCGTGTCCGAGACAAAAGTAATCCTTTGTTCAGTCTACCAGATCACACAGCTTCATGGTATCAAGTCTCCTCTCACTGCGAGAAACATGGACTGGCACTTTCCAAAGCAAATTGCTCACTTCTAGACTGTAAGTTGAACGAATATTGAAGGAGCTCCTGGACCACCAGCAATCAATAATGGTCCATTCACCATCAACGTGGCCAGGAGGAGAGTGGGAAAAGCAGAGGAGGTACCTGCATTCTTGTCCCTTCAAGAAAATGAATGCCAAACACCAAACAAACATCCTATACTTATTTCTTACACTGAGGGCTAGCAAACTAATGAAAGGAGGAAACTTCCCCTGCTTGTTTTATTCTAAAATATGAGCACAGGTAACAGATGCTCCTTGATATTTCCCACGTTGTCTCAATTAGTGGCCCAGAAATCCTGGGTTTTATATTCACAGTGAATTCTCCCTCTACCAATCTGGCACACAGCAGGCACCAAAGGAAAAGATGAGTGTGGATTGGTATGAAGCAGAGATTCAGAAGTGTGGATATGGTCTACCTGTCTGTTCGAGCTAGGTGTGTTTTCAATATCCAGGCATTCAAGTCTCATATTCATCACATTCAGTGCAAAACAGAATACTTGCTTTTACCCGCAACCCATTCAGTGTACAGAGAATCTATATCCACATCCATCATATCCAGTGAAATAGAGTCTATCTGCAAATGTTGAGCTCCAATTTCCCTGCAGTGATCTGAATTACAATATGCTGCAGGTGAACATGTTAAATTTCTGAATTGGTAGATGTGAAAAAAGTTCTGCTGGAGTCATTAATAAACGTGGCTAATGTGGAAAAAGACTCATTTCAGAATGTATCTCTGCACCATTGAGGGTGCTGGAAAAAGCTCTTTTTCAGCAAGCAAATATAATACTCATGGCAGATGTCAGTGTGTGTAATAGAGATAAAGATGAAGCATCTGCATTTATTACTATAACATGTAGAATGCTGGTATCCACAGTGCAATCTGCCCAGGCAATGCGGCTTCTAAACCTTCTGAGGCAACAACACACGCTTTCAAATTCATTTATCATGTCCACTTTGAACTCCTTTTTTCTCACTGACAACCTATCAGCAATGCCAAGTGCCAATGATGAAAACCCAATTTTGGAGGAAAAGTGTATGTAACACATAAAACAGTGAACACGTACCAGACTCTTGCAATACTGTTATTTCTTTTTCAGGCACAGCTGGTCACTTCCATACCACAAAAAAAAATGAAGGAGAGCTTCAAGTGAAACACATTGCCAGTGCACCCTTGCTGTAAGTTACACAAATTCAAATAAGGAAACAAGAAAAATACAACTCCACATAAAGACTAATTCAACTCACAAGTCATGACAATGCCCATAAGCTATCCGGGTATGTGTATACCTTTTAACGACAACCTTGAAGAAAGAGATTTATTGGAAGAGTTTTCTGGAAATGAACAGAATGAATGATTGAATACTGATGAGTTAGGTAATCGAACCTTGGTCCCATATCAATGTGCTGGTTTGTTTTCAGTTTCTCCTATTATACTGTTGGGAAACACAGTATCTATTGGTTTCAATGTCTGAAATTACTTTTCAGATTAAAGTAAAACCTCCTAATGTATAGAGAATTATAAACAAGTGAATCTACAAAGATAAAAATCAAAATAATCTTTGGACGATGGGTAAAGGACTAACAGACACCCTCGGGGGGGGGAAAAAGCCACCATCCTAGCAACCATAACCATGGCACGTGTTGTTTTTTGAATAAGGATCAGAGAAAGTGTACCATGAAATTGAAAAAATAATCTCTATAGAAAAAAAATTTAAAACCACAAGCAAACAAAACCACAAACAACCCCCAAACTCAACAGAGAGTAACAGAAGTGAAGATTCATGCACAATTTCAGTTTCAACCTACTTAACCAAGAATCCTCCCCGGCCAGGTCCTCCACAAAGGCTACATCACCTTTCACTACACCAAACATTTCTCCTAAATCTACCCTGCTCCACACCCTTGACTCTTGAATAAACCGTGATGGCCTTCAGGCGGCACCACACAGATGCAGTTAATTTTGCTGATTATTCCCAGCTGAGATACGGAGTCATGGAAGAGTTTGGGTTGAAAGGGACCTTTAAAGCTCATCATTCAGAGATGGGGCTCTATTCACTCTCAGTGCGTGAAAATAAAAAAATATCGCTTTATTCTGCTTTGTCCCAGGCCAGAAGATTGTTGGTTGAATAAAACATATTATTATGGCAAAACTACGTGATGCAAGACATTAGATGTTTCTCTAACTGCTAGAGAATGCCTAACACCCCTTTTCCACGCTGGCCTAAGAATCTGATAAGTTCAAGTCTACTGATCCTGCAGAAAAGCTCAGACGCACCCAACTTTTACTGGGCTTAGCTTGAGAACCTTCTTAACCGTGAAATAATGAAACTAAGAAGGAACAGTACTGAAATTGTCTCAAATGGAGTGTGGAATGAGCATTATATAAGAGCAATTTCCTTGTAATAACAAATCTTACTTATTTTTATGGGGCCCTAAATATTTTTTTCCTAGGCTTTCTATATGGCTTTTCAGCACTGCATAAATGAATATCAAAGAGCTATTTAAGGTCTTTCCCATTCCTTTTCTAGTTGCCTCTTGGCAACTAGACTTGTTTAATAGGAACATATTTGATATTTGTATCTAATATGGCATTTCTGTGATATGAAAATAACTGAAAACCATCCATCTAACAAGGGAATGGGGTATGAACACACATACATGCCTAAAACAATCTCTTTGAGACTTTCATACAAGTTTTTCTCATTAAGTTTTTGTGTTTGGAAAAAGCATTATTAAATATTGTGTTTTAGTCCACAAGTCAAGTAAGAACATCCTTTTTATATTTTCTGAACTCCCACTGGTGTCACTGTATTTAGTGATCCAGTTAACCAAGATGTGCTTCATACTTGCATGGTCTAAATAAGTCACTTCTCTAATTTTTCATTCATTAGTAAGGCTGTAACAGGCTGCCATGAAAACATCACCTGGAAACCAGCAGTAGAAATGGATCGCTTAATATCTACTTCAGCAAATACTACGCAGATAATATTTCTCACCATCTCCTGGAATCCACGGCAAGTTCCATTTGTTTGTTAGTGGTTTATTATTATAAAGCTGACATTTCTGTCGTGGGGAACACGAGATTTCTGTCTTTCAAATAAAACAGAAGGAACCAGCCTTTCTGCGTTAGGTCTTCAAACTGAAGATGGAGGAATTCAAGGTTTTCTCCAATTCATAACTGCCATTATTATCTTGCATTTCTGAGACGGTGTGTTTGGGCATGCGAGTTATGCTGCCCACTGAGCTCATCTGCTGGGTCTCCTTTATACGTTCTGTGCTGCTGTATTTCTGTAAACGTTTCTTCGGTGTGAATTTGATATTTATTTTAGTATACTGGATGCTACAATTCAACAGATTCGTGCTTCTATGTTTTTATTCTTCAAAAACAGTTAAGGTTTCCATCTAGTGTTTGCTGAAGACAGTCGGTGTCATGACTGACAAATCTAAGACTGCAGGTAGCCCTAAGAATTTTGGGCATTTTCCATCAAAAAAGTTTTGCATCTCTTCCTTTCTGCTTGGTCCCCCCCACCACTCCCCTGTCCCTCCTGCTAACCTACATCTACCACACCACTACATACCCAAACGGGCGGCAGTATTTTTTTTATATACTCCAAAATTAACTATTTTCTGCTGCTCTCTGAATGCACTGTAACCTTGTCAACCTTTCGTCATTTTCAGTTTTGAAGAAGAGGCTTATAAGGAAAATTTCTGGACTCACTTAAAGGAAAAAAATAAGATTTTCTGTTCACTAGCACAACTTCATAATCTTCCATAGGCTCCACTCCCTAACCTGCCATTTTCACCATTGTTAGTACTATAGTGATGCCTTTCCTCTTGCCATCCATTGCTGCATCCTTACATGATTTGCTCTTCCTGTTCTTCACTGAAAATGCGACAATTTCCAACTAGTTTCTGACCCTGCCTTTTGATCAAATACTTCAATGCATAATACAGAGGTATGTCCCTAATGTTCATGTCGTCTCCCTTCCTCCATCACTTCCTTAGGTTTCCTTCGGAACTTTGCCACCGAAACTGAATTTTTCATTAAGTATATACTATGAATACCTCTTCCTTCTTGCATTGAGTTGTCTGTCTTTCCCTCCCCTTTCTTCAGACTGCCTTCTTCTTCTAATACAAACCACGGACCTCGTCCAGGTTTTTCTACCTACCCAACACATTTTCTGCGTTTCTGGTTCTCATTCATTGGCTGTATTTCTTAAAAGTTATGATGAGAATTAAAATATTTATTTGAGGCCCTAAGATGAATAAACCTCAGAGGCTTAATACCCAGATTCAACAACTTTAAATGTCATCCAAATTTGACTACAAAATTATGCATTACCACTTTGTTGTCTCCGTTTTTTTAATCATCATTCTTCCTTCCTTTCTTAAAGTATTCGAGGCATATGTAAAACATGTTACAATTACATCCTTATTCTTTATTCTATTTAAAAGAGATAGAAATCTAAACAGAAACATTATTATGTGGCTATTAAAATACAAATTATTGGATCAGATATGAAAATCTGATGAGAAAAGATCCTACTTGCATGAGAAAGCAAATTAATGCTGGTTCCTTATAATACACAAGGCACTTCCAAGATTTTCTGCAATAAAAAACAACACTTAATGATCCAGCACGTAAGTATAATTTGTACAATGAATAATGAGTGAACCTCAACTATATACATGCTTTGAAATTTGAAATTTTTCCTCCCAAGTATTACTCTGTGTAGATGTGAATGTAATTTGAATTTTAGGTTCAAGGAGGATGTTCAGGCACATTAATTCCAAAAACGCCTGTCTCTTACTTAACACATAGTAAAACAGAAGAAAAGCAGAAAAATCCAATGCTTTATGAAATCTTTAAGCAGAGTATCTACTTAATTTCTAGGACAGAATTTAATAAAAAAGAAGAAGATTGAAAACTAAAGAGAAGGTCACCTCATAGGATACAGCAGTATAATTGGTGTGAAGACAGCGTGCTGTGGCTGAACGTTCCAAGTGTGAAAACATTTATCTCTTCTTAGATGTCAAACAGCTTTTAAAAATTAGGCACAATTAGACCTAATAAACATCACACTTCTTTTTCAAGCTACTGCACTTTGACTGTGGGCTACGCATACCCTAATGGTGAAGTCTTGGAGAGACATTTTATAATGCCATGGCATGTAGAGATAAAATCATTATGAACTAACAGCTCTGAAAGCTACAGATAGTTGGAAGATACTTTTAACTGTAAATGCCATATTAATAAATTGCTTTACTCTGAAATACAGACAGTCATACCTTAAAAGAATTCTACTTTTATCTACATATTGGTGTCGCGCTGTACTCTGCCATGTATGCAGAGTTTATATCGGACTCTTTACAGATAGAATTATTTACACTCTTCACCACGCGGTATGTTCATCTCTGGTTAGAGCATTTTTTGCAAGCACTCACTCTGCTTTATTCATGAGATACTAATACATCAGATTTGTACTACAGACAACACTCAGCTCCTGCAAGGAAACTTTTCTTTCTCTCTTCATTTCTGAAGAACATTTGGAGAGGTAAAATTAGACCTCGCAAAAATCATTCCTACTCACTCAAAATTGTTAGCAGAGCAAAGAATGTGTTTTCTGTCAATGTTTAAAATCAATTCCCTTTCCTTTGTTAAGATTTCTTTTTGAGATCAATCTTTAATGATTTATCAGGGACTCGAAGCAATCAAACAACAAACCCTACCCAATGCGTTTAGCAGAAGTACTTACTCCTCCATGTGCAAGAAATGGAGCAGATGGTGAACAGGTTAAGTCTGGCTCTCTAATTCATTCCAAGGAGCAAGTGTGATTCACATGAGGTTGTGATGTGACCCCTGTTGTAGCCAACTAGTTCAAAGAATACTAGAAAAAGCAGCCAAGCGGTGGGAATTACGAGAAGAGACACCACGAGAATGGAAAGATTAAGATAAAACTCGTGATAATAACAACAGAGGTTGAGAACTCTTGAGTTTTGTCTGAGCTGCCACCTCGTGTGGATGCTCCAATGTGGACAAGCACAGCTATTACACACTTGCTGCTTTCTGTCCGATTAAGGAGAGGTTTGTATAAACAACAGTCATAAATGACAATTTGCACAACATTCCAGGTCAGCAAAGACTTATGAAAACCGAGGTAAAGTCATCTTGATCAATGAGAAACATAACACACCTTGTTTTTAAAAGACTCCAGTGTAGCAGCGCGTGGTACTGATTTGGTTAATACTAAATACTCATACTTCATATAAGAAGTTTAATGCTTCTTTGTAAGAAATATTTAAGCCTTATTTTTTTTCTGCCAAAAATGATTTCACACTTTCAAATAGGTGACAAAATAAGAACCACATTGCCAATTTACTGAAGTTGTGAATTTTGTTTTCTAAAAAGCAGAGAAAAGGCCCTAAATCACAGGTACATTGCAAAAATAAAGCACTGTAGATCTACAAAAACAACAAAAAGTGAAGTCATCCAGTTTTCCTGTGAAACCATGGAAGTACAAACACCTACTGTGTCTTTGATTTTATTGAACATTTGGATTTTGAAATGAGCTGGGCAAAGGATTTCTAGAAAATATCATCCAAAACTCAGAAATTTTCCACTGGAAATTTGATTTTCAAAAATGGAGTATTAATGCTAAAGAATTAAGCTCAGTTGACATGGGATATTTTAATTAAAATCACCCAAATCTTTTCCATTCGGGAATTTGGCAAAATGTTTCAGTCTCCAGCTTTATAAAGCCAAGTATACACAACATCTCCTTAGCTGTGTAGAGCCAGAGAAGAGTGTGCTGGTGGAAAGCACATGCAGTGCTTATTTGTGATTACGTTAGGATTGTAGAAATCCAAAAAAAAGTCACCGCCTACTTTCAGAATTTGATTTGAATACCTTATACTATCCAGCTGGGACTTGAGAGGACTCAAGGCATTGCGGTGGGAACGGCCACACCTTCTCCCCACCTTCACATTCCCCCAGGTACCTGAGACCCAGCAAAGGGAAGGAGCTGGGCCAAGCAAGTCACACGTGTTACGGAGGGATAAAGTCAAGAGACACAGGCTGCTCTGATCATACGGATAACAGATAATCTTGGCAGGTGTCCATTTATTCTGGAGATAATGTCTGTGGCATGGGAAAGAAGACTTGTATCTGAGGAACCCCTTTTTTTTCTCAAACAGAAATTATAGAGGACACCTGTCAGCCTCCAAAGACCAGTTTCTCAGGGAACTCACTGTATGCAAGGAAGCTGGTACATAGTAAAATGGAAGAAATTAATATATGTATAGCATATAGGGTCCTAACTGCAGTTGCTACGGCTGTGAAAAGAAAATTATTATTGAGCAATATAATACATATATACATCTGCCTTCTAGTTTATTATGTTCTACTTCGGAAGAAGCTATTAGCATTGGTTTACTATGGAAGGAAAATGAGTGTATATCAAAAAAGCACATCAGTCCAAACCTTTATTTGAATATCTGGGCCTCAGCCAGCGCTACTGTTTATAAGACAATAGCAAACTCGATGTGCGTTCTGGGTGTGGACATGCAAACAGCCCAGCAAATGAGCTCAGATAGCCTTATATTGTTATACCCGGGTCTGCCACGAGAAGTAGCTTTTGAACTACAAAATGTGGAACCATGGGAGCATATATTTTATATTATTTGGAGGCTCATTAGCACATTTCAACAATCTGCCTGGGAAAATAAGGCTTGCTACAGAGAACAACAGCCGAGCCAAGAATGGGAGATACTTCCCCAATTCTGGCTTGCAAAACAGACAGGAATGAACCATGTCATCCACCTGCACGCCCAAACCTGTTTGTTCCCAGAGCTGAGACAGCAGCACCGCTCAGCAGCAGCTGTGAGCGGGGTAATGACATGCAAACGCCAAGCAGGTTCCATTTCTTCACAAAGCAAAGGAGATATTTTCTGAATAATACATACTGCCTTTGTATCTTAGAGTATCGCAGCCTCAGAGAAGCAGTGATTCTGCGAAAAAGCTTTATAGAGGGTTAGTTTTATGAAATGTATGGTTAAACACAGAGCAACCAAACTTATGGCAGCACATCCAGTTCATAGAAGAGACACTCTCAAAGGACTCTGTTGGGAAAAAGGCAATTTCTGATTCACTCGATCATTCCACTTCGAAATATTTAATAATAACCAAGAAACTTTGTGCTTTAATAGAGAGGGTTCTTTAAGCAGAGGATGATAGGAAATCTTTTGTAAAATCCTGCAAGATTTGATAAGACTTAGTGACTAACAAGCCAGGATAGCTTAATTGGGCATGCTTCTCCACAAAAAATATCATCATGTTTTATCCTAAAGGGGAGAAGTGAAGAGAACTTTTGTCTGTGCTTTATAGTAGGATTGCAATAATGTATTCTGAATCTTGATACTCCTGCTCTAGATTTCTACTCATGCTACAGCACCAGACAGGGGAGAAGTCCACATGAGGGAAGACCTCCTTGCTCTAACATGTACAAGCCATGACGACACATACATAGCATCTACCTCTTTAAACAGGGAGTGATTACATGTGATTACACCATGTGATTACATAAACTACCTTTTGGAAATGTAGTTCTCATTATGGCACAACTTGGCCATATCTGCCAAATTAGATAAAAGATTGCTTTTGAAAAGATTTTTGTTTGCATTTCAGTGAAGCAAGAAAGCAGAAATGACAGGATTTTCCCACAGCTTAGATGAAACTTGAGTTGTATTTTATTGAGTCTTAGGTGGGTGGAATTTCCTTTCCTTTCAGAGACTTGGATGGGACCCCATTGAGCTCCATTCCCTGCCAACAAGCCATGTTCACAGATAAGTCCAACATGCTGTACACTGCACCCAAAGCTTTGGAAGAGACAAAATAGAAGAGGTCTCATCAACCAAGTCAAGGCACCACCTATCAGAGAGCCTTCCTAAAATTCATTATATGCAAAATTCTTCTGCATAAGCAGATATGTACACTTTGCAAAAAAAATCCCACATCATGCCTTTTACTGAGCACGCTTGGTAGTCTGAGTAACTCGAGGTTTGCATGGTTTTGTTGTCTCGAACACACAGAAGATTCTTTGTTACGTTTTAATCTAGGAAGACATGTGATTATAAAATTAACACAGGCAGAATGCTTTTTTGATATAAGTTCATGGCTTTGATGACTTTAGACGGCCAAATAGATTAATTACAAAGGCATCTGCTCAGCTACTCTACGGGTGCCTCCTCAGTAAAGGAACTCATGATTGGATCTCAAAGAAAATGTGTGGGTAGTCTTCAATGAGAAGAGGCCCAAGTGATATCCGTTCAATTAGAAAGGATCTGACGCTGCAGCTAAATTCCTGTGTGATGCTATCTGATGGAGGTGACATGAGGTGTACATAGTTCCAGGGCCATTCCCATTCAACTGCAGCATGAGGCCTGTTTGTGGAACTCAACTCATTTGCCCTCTACCCCAAAAATACCACAAGAGGGCACGTCATTGGGTAGGGACTGAAATATTTTATAGCATCTGTGCTTGGCAGAGTTAAAAGAAGAAGTAGTAGAGACTGAGATAATCATAGCCGGTCATAAGTCATATGCAGTCTGCAACACCTTAAAGAAATGTGATGACTATGACACAGTATGAAGATCGGTGACACACATCTGAAGAGGCCAGAATGGATCAGCAAGGCAACAGAAGGCAACAGCCCTCTGAACATGCTGGAATGGACTTGTTCTGACCTATGAAAAAAGGAAATCATCCTTTGGACAGGGCTGGAAAAAGTGTCTATAAACACCAGTGATGCACAGTGGAGGCTGAGGAAGAAAAGTGATCTCATCAAAGAGTTCTCGTGCTGAGCCAGCTCGACCTCAGGGATGAAGAGAGGTCATCGTCTGCAGCCAGCAGAGCCAACAATACAGCATCAGATCTATGGTACTGTACAGCTAAGGCTTGACTCATATCTTCGATTAATGCTCGACTTGTAGTTGTTAAGTGATAAATAGCATAGTAGTTTAGCATAGATAAACGTTTCTCTGTGGCTCCTGAAATCTGCCAAAATACTCCCATCACAGTGGTCCCCAATTTCCCAATCAAAATAGCTGCTGTACTTCCTAAATCACCCGTGTCTGAGCCACTCGTTTGCACACTAGCTCTAACAATTTACAAAACTTATATTGGATTATTTCCAAAGTTAAGCCCAATGTACCGTTTCAGAAATCCCCAAATTCCTTGTTGCTGAAAAGAAATGAAAAGCCATTCATCTACTTTGGAGACAGGCAGGATCAGCTAACTACCTCTGGCAAACATGCTTGAACACTGGATACCGACTCTATCTACAAAACTACTATCTCACCCAGGCAATCAGACAAACACATCCTCCAAGAACACAAACATACCTGCTAGTCTGGATTGCACTACAGGACAAGCTTTCCAACTCTTGCATTCTCTTGGAGCAACTACGTGCACAGATAAAGACTCTGGATCAATGCCCACGGGATCTCATGAGTGCAAAGAATCCCTTTCATGTGGTAAGATCACAAAACTGAAGCAAGCACAGAAAAGCTTTCTATTTAATGCATGAATTAAACACCCAAGACACAGAGGTCATTACTCTAGATGGCTGCGATTTCAAACTTTACAACACACAAGCAGCAGTCAGCCTAGTCACTGAAGCCAAAGTTCACTGCTATCTACGATAAGGAGCATAAACACTTCTTTTCTCCTGAGGCTGGAAACAACCCAGGGGACAGCAAGGCAAAGAAAGCTGTGTCATAAAGACATGGTTGGGTCTACGCAATGCCAGGCTGTGCAGAAGCTCAGAGAAAAGGAGTCTATGGAGATAACAGAGTGGAAAAACAAAGCACCACAATGATATGTAAAAGGCAGCGAAACCTGAGTTCTTGGTGCACTGAAAACAGAAATGTTACTTTTCCAGGCAGGTGGTACCGGAATGCCATCCCCCAAGGTAGTGGCACAACAGTCCCCCAGTGTAGGGGGTGTCTCTTTTCATATTGATGCAACAAATTAAGGCTGTAAAAAACAAATGAGAAAAACTGAGACAAACCGCAGTGGCCCATGTTGCATCTTTCCAAGGGAAGACTAAGTGATGCAGTCGGTTGACTACAGGGAAGCAAGATGTCATGTAGCACATGTTCTTTGATAATGCCCTACTTTAGAACCGAAGAGCAGGTTGGTTGTGTTTTGAAAGCTACATGATCAAAGGAATGCAGAAAAAGCCTTTTGAATCATTTTAGTAGATGCTTCTATCAAACTGTATTAGGCCAAATCCTCCCTTTCAATTTGAGCAGTTTGAGCCATAGCATTACTCTTCTGCTCTTTAAACCTATTCATAAACAAAAAATAAAATCCTTCCCCAAAGAAATGACCACAGTAACCCATTATCTTGTGTAACCGAGTGCAATCAAAGAGCTTCATTTACTTTATGTAAATGTCCTCTCCCTTTCCCAGGCCTAATGTTTTCTTATTCTCTCTTGTGTCACCTCATATCTAACCTAGATACTAAGATCGTCTGGGTGGAGACTCTGAGTTAAACAGTCACTACTGACTAAAAAGATTCAGCACCTTAGTAAGTTAAGATACTTTTAAAGTAAATACCCTGGTCCCTCCTTCTCTGTTTACAACATTTTTTTTAGAATTGTTCATGCAATATATCCAAATATTTCTATATCAACTGCAATCTATTTTCTGCCAATATAAAGTTTACTATTCTTTATGATCTAAAATAAAGACTGATTTTCAGTTGTCTAAGACACTTAAAGCAGACACACACGAAGTATGATATTATTAAATACAGAATCACTTAATGCTTACAGCATTTCCTCTGTCAACATTAATAAAGCAGGTGTAGAAGTCAGAATTGTCTCTTCCCAGCAGCACCACTCAGTCTCCCATTGTTTCCAGTTACGTTTCTGATTCGGAGACCAGTAGCAGAGCCAGCAAGTGACAGCTGCTCCATTGTCAACGCGTCCCACCGTACAAAACCATGAGTCGTGGCACAGAGCACTTGAAGTGTATGATGGCAATGACAGGATTTTGGGGGGATATTAAAACGCTCTGAAGCTTTGGTGGTTTATCGCTGAAGTGTAACGCTTTCCCATGTTTTGTTCCACGGCTGGTTACGACAGTGTAAGGTATTTAATTGTATGGCCATTCTTACTTCTGCTCCACTTCTCTCCTGAAAACTACAGCGTAGTGTCGGCAAAAATAAAGGGTGATAACGTTTTGTGGACCAAGGTCTCCCCTAAGATTTGAACACTAATATTCACCGAACAAATGTGAGATGAAGATTTGCCTTATATGATTTGATACAACAGAATTTGATGGAAGAGATTTTATCTCAGTTTTCCCTTGTTCTGTTTTCACTTAACAGGAAATCTTTATGCACTGGTAGTCAAGATTTCACAGCTAAAAAAATAATACCTGCCTTGAAAATTTGAGTGTCTTTCATCTATTTTCTTTTAGCACACATCAATGAGCGTTTCATCTGAGACGCATCAGGATATACACTAAGCTCTTAAACACATTAAACCAACTGGATCAAGTCCTTTAAATGTGTTAACTGATGTCTGCCTTGCTCTTTCATTTTATATCATGATTTCCTTTTCGTTTATTAATTCTATATGTACCGTACTAAAGAAGAATAAACTAGCACTAATATTTTCTCAGACCATTTTATATCCTTTTCCCCTTTATCTCCTTGCCACTTTACATATTTCCAGTAATCATAACCTGGATAGGCGACTAGTATCTCAAATACACAGGCAGAGAACAATTCAACTGTTTCTCTTTCTTGCTGAATCTCCTCCGGTTCCAACTATGAGTGACATTGCCACTGCTCCCTATCAACTGAAATGCATATCTTCTTGGTTTTCAGTACTTTTTTTCCCTTCCCAACAGTCTCTTCAAAGTTTTTTCTTTATTTACCCATTGCAGAATTTGTAATAGCTCTCTCTTCAACCCTTATAAGTCTCCCATTCAGGTCCTAGGTATGTCTTATGATGATGAAAGGATCCTCAAGCCTGTTCTTGAGCTTCCGCATATCTGCTACAATTCCTTTTATATACCTCCAAAATATTGCTACTCAAGCCACTTCACCTCTCCTTTGATTCTGCCTATGGCCAGCTTATGCTTATCCACATTTTGCTGTTAACTTTTGTTTAAACAAAGTACAGCTAATCATTTTACTAATTGAACATTGCAGTAAGACATACTATCATTATAGCTGAAAGACAGAGATTCACTGTGTCACCAAGCTGTCAATGTAGTATTCAATACTTTTACTGGAAGTTGATATTGTTGTTGCTGTTATTATTATTAAAGTATTTTTCTCTAGTATCCAGCAAACATTGTGCTAGAGCAGTAGCATGTGTACTGATGACAACAGGGTACAGGAGGATACAATCTGCATCTGCTGACTTTGGGGAACCACTTCTTTCCTGCTCTGAACTCGAGGAAAAGTGACGTAAATACGCTCCAATGAAAAGGAAACTCTGAATCCATATAAAAAAAAATGAAAATGGAGTTCAGGTTTGTATTATAATTTACACTGGTAGCTTCTAGAAGCTTGTAGTTTTCAACATTATAAAGGGTCATAGATCTGGCTTTCCCGGTAAGCTGGGTCACATAATCTTTATTATCTTTGTTTCACAGCTGCATGCTGCACACAACCAAAATAACCAGCAAGAGAGGCCTCCACCCTGCAGTGGAACCACTGTGTGTGTTTCAGCAAGCGAGAAACCACCATTTAAACAGCCAGGAGAACAAACTGTAGAACTTCCAAAGCTATTTCAACACCTTCTCTTTTGGTAGCATTGCAGCAGAGGGCAAACAGCCAGAACAATTTTATGTTTCACATAAATTTCGGTAGACCTTTTCTACGCAAAAGCACTTGAACAGAGTAGAAGGAGGCAATTTTTTTCTTATACATTGATTACATAATTTGGTTGAGCTGCCAGCTTTCAGCTTTATATACTCCCTTCTCCGGTGAGATTTGAATATCCTAGTCCTTTGCCATTTTTACGCTCTGTCTCCAGCATTTGACTGAATTTTAAATGTCTAAACACTTCAAAGGAGTGGAAGGAGGCAATTTCTGTATTATACATTGATTATATAATTTGGTCTATTTGTTGAAGGAGAGGAGGAGTTGATGACAAGGCTAGCATTGGTGCGACTCTTTACAGATGTAACTCATCTCAGAAGACTTTCATGTCTCTTGGGTCCCTGCCATCTCCAACCACGCTAACAAAAATGGCAATGGGCCGAAATCTTCAACTCCAAGAACCCAAACATACTGAAACAGAAAGAAAATACACATATGGATGGCCAAACATCAGCCTTCACCGCAATAGCCCTGTGCTTCACAGTGGATAATCCGCAACAGAGGAAGAAATCAGCACCTCAGATTAATTTCTGATTTCATCATTAAATGCTATGGAAGTGTATACAGGCTCCAAGAGGCCGGAAGATGGGAAGCTTGTGCATAATACTTTGCTTCTTATTTGCTACTACTAGGGATGACTTGTATCAATTTGTATTTTAGGTCAGCTTACATAACATACAAACACCTTTTTTTACTACATACACACACCTCCCCTTCCTTTGTAGTCCAGTGTGACAAATCACTGGATTTTCCATTCCCAAGGCCATACTCAAAACAAGGAACTGGAAGGACAAGAAACTATCTGAATTTGCAACCTCTTTTTCTGCTTTAACTAGTTTTCCTAGAAACAGTGTTAGAAATTTAAAGTACGGCAAAAAAAAACTAAAATGCAGCGTTCTGCATAATAATTTTCCAATCCAGTGCATTCTACGGTGAGCACTAACAGGTGAGTTTGGGACTTTAAAAATCGCTTCCCCCTTTGCCCCCAAGAGAGAGACTGATGGGTCTAAGCTGTAAAAATGACAGCACACATGTATGTTATTCCAACAGGAATATTTGATATGAATGCAAATTGCACGTGGTGAAAAATGCTTAAAAAAGACAGGGGAAGCAGGGTAAATCTCTAAGAGGGAAACACATTATGAAAAGATATCTTTGTAATATATGCAAAGCTGTCTTTTTGACTAAGCTATTGACCAGGGAAAAAGGACTACAGGTCTTTGCTATTATAGTGAGCTGCCAGTTTTCAGCTTTATATACTCACTTCTTCAGTGAGATTTGAATATCCTAGTCCTTTGCCATTTCTACCCTCTTTCCCCAGCGTTTGACTGAATTTTAAATGTCTAACACATTGAAATTCAGTGAATGAGATGGAATAAAGTGTGCAGTGAATAATCAGCAGTGAATAACATCCAGAAAGCACTTGTGTGTTTCTTTCCTACTGAGAAAAATGTCCTAAACAACATTTGATTTATTTACCCCGATGTTCTCCTTACAGGGACTGACATTGCTTTTGACTGGGCATTTATTTATGATCAGTTGGTACCAGGCTCTGTGGGTTTCATAGCAGGAAATGTGAAATTCATTACTCTTATCACACTACACAGTCCATCTTTTATGTATTATATAGTGTACCGATTTACCACAGGTGTAGACTCGAAAACCTGAAAAATGAATATTTAATGATTATAACATTATATATGCCCATATTTTGTTGTAAGGAAAATATATCAGTGTATTTTGCTGCATAAATGCCATTATATTTTTCTAACAGGTCAGTATTTGTCCAGGTCTTGGTATCAGACATGTATTTCTACTCTACCTGGCATCACTTCTACCAAACTCTAGTAAAAGAGGTTCTACTAAAGAGTAAGATGACATCTTTTCAATGAGCAAAATGATTGAATCTGATGAAACAAAAGCAACTTCCCCTGAATCAGAAATAGCCTATTTCCCTGTCGTCTTGCTTAAATGGAATGAGCATTGGATTCAGAATATGAATTTAACCGCTGAGTTCTGAAGGAAATCCTTTTCAGTAAGAAGCATTCGAACAGAAGTATTTCCAAATACAAGTTTCTCTCTAAATTTTCCTTCATAATAAATGTATAATGCAATATTGTGGCTATTTGCCTCAAATGCAACTTGCATATATTCCTATTTATAAGCTAAATAACATACAAATATATACTAGAGATTATACTCTAAATCTTGAAAGTACATAGCCTATCGTATTAACTCAGCTTAATTCACTTTTTTGTGTGTTATCACGTTATTAAGATACATAAGACTTCTGCAACAAAAGTGAGCAGACTAACACTTCACATACCAGACTTGATGTCAAGCATATAATGGCTCAGCCAACCCAGCATTCTTAATTTGCTAATCTATAGCAATGAAATGAAGCATAAATGGGAAAAAAAGAAGGGGGTAAGGGGAAGAACACACAAAACCTCAAAAGAAAATAGCAATTCAGTTACAAGATTTTCTATGAAACCATAAATATTTATGAAAAATATAGGGTTTATGAAAAATATAGGGTTTTTTTCACTTAGCTTCAAATATGTCCTTTAAAAACTCTTCTCAAATATTAAGACTTGTATTAAAAAAAATAAACTGTGCATATAAAAGGAGGCCAAAATGAAAGACATGCAGCTTTTAAGATAAGCATGCTTTCAGTGCAAGCATCTGCACTCAGAAGAGCATTTACACAAATTAACATATTTTATCCACTGTAAGGACCATAAAGCATTTCCAGTTCAGCATATAATTTTTATTTGAATTGTTATGACAAAACCTTTAAGTGCGGCACTAGTAGAAGATATAAGATGCTGCAAAGACCAAAGGCAACAGTGAATTTCCCTACATAAAGACATGAATAACAATCAAAAATAGAAGGTTTGGATATTTGGGGCAAAGGAAAGGTGTCATTCTCAAGTTTACACAATCAGCTTCTTGTTACTGTGAGGTTTTAAAGCAAATATCATCTCTTTCTGGGTGAAGACAGAGAAGAAGATTACATGATACAATACAATCCCTTCTATAGATAGACACATGGCAATTTTGTCATCAATGCATGGGTGAGAGATATAATTTCTCTTGGAAAATAAAAGTAATGGAAAGCTACTAGAGCTCCCCGGCCCAGGGCTATGCCCAGCACACAGGGTCACTCACATTCAAAGCTCTACGTCATTTGCAGAGTAATGTCTGTTAATAGTATAGCTCGCTCCTTCATCTACCAAAATTCAAATTGTGATGCTTTGGTACATACCACAGATAGGGTTGCTATGGTACAGCACTCGTAAAGGCAACGACTGCTTCCAGCACCTTATTTCATGGCTGCAAGGACTTGTCTTCCTTGATCAATTTTAAGGTAGTGATTAAAATACTAAGAAGTCTGAAATAGGAAAAGCAAATTTAGGGAGCTGCACTGTCTCTTGGACTGTGCTATGATGTACTTCTCTGCAGTAAAACTTTCAAAAGAGATCATTACTTCTCAGGTATGTGTAGGAAAAATATTGAACTGCTTTCTAAATATACAGTATGTTTATTTGTATGTATGAAGCACCAATAGAGTGAATAATAAGTTACCTGTAAATTAGCTTTTTTCACTTTATTCGTGCCTTGATGTACATAAAATGTCTTTCCAAGGCATGTTCTGTATCAGAGAAGATATTTTATTCCACATAGGTGATTACAGAAAACAGACTGGGTTAAATACATCATGTCCAACATTTTCCGTCTTCCAATAACAAACTGTCTTTTGCCCACGTTTATGGGCGGCATTTATCCCACCCTACCATCACACACTTAATGAATATGCCTGAATTACCAACTTAGCTCTTTGGGGAACATGGAGAAGTGTACCCTCTTCACCCTTATCTGCAGATATAATATCTAAACTCCGATCCCTCAGTTACGTACCCAAAGACATGGATTTGGTCCTTGCCAAGCCAGGGTCACCTCACAGGACTCCAGGTCCTCACCTGAATATTTTTAGGGAATCAGGACCTTCTTTCACCCAAGGCAGACTACAGCAGGGCTCCCTGTCACAACATTGTTTCTCAAACAGTTCTTAGTCAATCAGAACCAGAATTACTTTTATTCTTTTTCTTTAATAACACTGGTGCATAAAATAAGGCAAGTGTACAGTAATCTGTATAAAATCCATTGTAAATTATTCTAACACATGTTACGTTTAGCATACTTTATTGGTCCATGAGCACCACTGTCCTACAGATTTAGAAATTGTTACGTTAATATATAAACTGAGAGTCGAGAGTCTAAGTACAACCTGCTCCAGAATACGTGAAAGTGGTGCAAAGAAGCTGCAATGTGTATCACATTTGAATCCTCAAAACTAGAACCTCTACCTTGAACCTGAAGTCAGAAATCCACGGCCTGGTCCTGCACAAGAAATCTTGGCAGCTGCACTGTTCAAGAAAAATTTCACTGAAATATGTCTGAAATAATACCAGTGATTTGTTACCCTTGTTTAAACAACACGTAGGAGAGGGAAGGCTCCCAGTGTCTCAACATGCAGGCAGACTGGCACTGTATTTACCCGTTGTCACTATCTGGAACTCCAGAATAATAAATGGATGAAATGCAGCTCATAAGAATATTCATATGATGAAATTTATGACTTACATTAAAGCATGTTTAACTTGAAAAATGACTATGTAAAGCTCAACTGATCTGCTCCCCGTGTATATTCACAGTCAGATCTGTTTACTTTGGAGCTGCATGTTTAAATTTATTTCCACTTGTGCATATCCCAACTTTGTGCACATCCTGAACAACTGAAACTTTATTTAAATGACATGCAGGTACTATATTTAGAACAGGGTCTGGTATCTGGTACAATTTGATCTTTTGGATCATAGACAAAGCCAAACCCTGAAACGGACAATGCAAAACTCTTCTCCCTTTCCCTCTGCAAAGCCAAGGATGGCGAGATTCCCTGCTCGCAGCGGAAAGAACCAGCCCTGCAAAGCCCAGCTTGCTGAGAAGAGCACCGTACCCGGAGCGCAGGTTCCCTGTTCTTTTATCGCACCGTTCGCATGGGAAGAGACCCAGCTTCTCCCCGCACAACACAGCTGCCTGGGACCAGGGAGAACCAGCCCTGGCCACCTCAAAGGCTGCCGGGGCAGGAGGCAGCAGGAGGAGGTTGGCCACATGAATCGACCTGCAGGGGCAGAGCCACCTGGCTGCTGGTTAAGCAACCCAGCCGAAAGCTGCGACCAGAAAGCTGCTGCGCAGATGCCAGTATAGATTACATATGTCTTCTTATTTATACCTCCATTAGCATAACTAACAAGGAGTAAGCAGTATTCTCTTCCAGCCTGTATGTAAAACAAATGCCTCCTTCAAGCGTTTTTCACTGTAGATAAAGAGCGGAAAAAATGCTTTCACATGCTGTTAAACTTCTCAATTTCCCAGCAGCAACAAGACACTTTTTCTTTTTTGAGGGGGCAACAGAAATATAATCATAGAATCATGGAATAATTTTGGTTGGAAGAGACCCTCAAGATCATTGAGTCCAACCACAACCTAACTCTAGCACTAACTCATGTCCCTAAGAACCTCGTCTAAATGCCTTTGAAAGCGCTTCAGGGATGGTGACTCCACCACTTCCATGGGCAGCCTGTTCCAGGGCCTGACAACCCTTTCCGTGAAGAATTTTTTCCTAATACCCAACCTAAACCTCCCCTGGTGCAACTTGAGGCCATTTCCTCTCATCCTATCACTTGTTAGTTGGGTAATACCAGTACTTCTCAATTTAACATCCCCTGTGGTTTTATTCTGTGATCTTCACTGTGGTATCTCCATTTGTAATATACTGAGAGAAAGTAAGTATGGAACTTCCACAACGCAACCTGCGCACGGCCTTCAAACAACACACCACGTTCACAACATGCCTGAGTGCCATCAGGGAGTCATCCATTCCAAATTCCTTCCCAACCTACCGGTAAAAGCAGCTGGTAATGAAATATATATGGTCAATGCTAGTCTTTGGACATACTACAAAGTATATGGGAACATGACAAATTATCGTTCTAAAAATATTGATAGGATAGTAGAAGGATGAGGTGCTTTGCAAATGGACTTAACTCATGAGGGTGGTACCAAACCAGAATGTTCTCAGTATGGAATTATCTTCCCTTTGTTTCATTCACAAATACAGGTCAGCCTTATAGAAATAACACTTTAAAGACAATCTCCACAAGACAATAACACTTTAAGTACAATCTCCACTATGTATGGAACAATTCATGCTACAGGATAATTCATGCTACTCATGTACTGAACTTCTTTTGGTTGAACGGTTTTGTGTAAAGAATGGCTTTTCCTTCTGCCTCAAAACGACCTATCCCTCCTCCCAAATATACCTGTAAGAACTTGAGTGCAATTTCTTTTCCTTTTCCCTTATTTGAGACAAAGAAAATGGAACAAACTGAAAACCAAACCAGCAAGGGCAGAGGAGAACCATCAGCCAGGGAGACCTGGGAACAACAAGATGTCTTCACAAAACTATTGTGTATTTAGATATAAATATTTGCAATTAAATGCTATTAAAATTGAATAGCATGTTCCAACCTTTTCAAAACCAGCATCTATTCCTAATTCCATTACATCCAGTTTGCTAACGAACAGTCTGAGTGACTTGTCATTTACAGAATGATTATTCCTCAGAGACAGACACATTTAATGGGGCGGGGGGGGGGGAAGACTTAATTTAGAGGAGAGACATGGATTCATGGATTGAGAACCAAACTCTTCTTAAATCTTTTCTGAACTGTCTTTCATTGCTCAGTTGAAAGGAATCTGCAGTGCAAAATGATAAGAAATACAAACCACCTTCTTAATACACATGCCAAAACATTTACTTTTCTTTTTAATGCCACTTTAATTTCTGGTAAAATTCCAAACCAAGGGTTTATATTTCATGATATTGTCAACTTTGCATAAAAATACTGGTACTACTCATGACTTATACAGCCTCAGGGAGACTATTGATTTTTTCCCCTTCATAAATCTGAAAATGCTCTGTCTCTTCCCAGTGGACCCATTATATTTATTGGTATCTATCCCAAAACAACTGCTCAAGGTTATAGCTATGAAAACATTTGGGGTTTTAATTCACTATACGGAGGCCAGAAAAGCCCACAGATTTTGGCTCAGAACCCAAAATTTGCCCTGAACGCAAAAGAGATATATATATATATTTTATTGTGTGACAGGACCACAGGGTTAAACAACTTATCTGGATAAGGCTCATACCCTTAAGCAAAGTATAAAGGAGGGTGAAAAGTGAAGCAAGCCCTTCCTTTATAGGCAGTGAAGATCCGATAATTACGGTTACCAAGAAATATTGACATATGTAAATATTTTGTAAGTATTTATATAAATATTTATACTTATACATAAGTATTTCCCCTAAAACTTGAATTTCCTTATGGAATAGGTAAAATACAGAAGTTACTCCGGCCCTCCAGAATAGTCACCCAACATTAGAAAACCATTTGAATGTCTGACATCTCATATGGAAATAAAATATGTAGAGGTGTGGTCAAAAGATGAAAAAGAAGATTTAAGCTCTTCAGGTCATTAAAATACAGTACGCTGTAATGACTGATTATGTTGCTATTGCTTTAATTGGCGTTTGAATCTTCAAAGATAACTTTGCATCACCTTTTAAGCTAATTTATGGAGGAACAAGGGCTGGCATCGTGCAATGATGTTCTACTCCCTCTCCCTGTCTTGAACCCAAACAGAAGATTTGCATGTGAAATTTTTAAAAGCTATACTACACCACATATCCTATGCTATAATGATCTTCCAAGAGAGTATATGCTGACTATACCCTGTGGGATGTTCCCCTCAACAGAAGAAAACTGTTGCCAGCATCCACCAAGACGCTTTAATCTGAGTCATGGGACTACTTGTCAACTTACTCACGGCCGCCCCTCCAGCAGGTGCTAGAAAGACACAGAAGAGAATTAGAGGAGAGATTCTGACTTCTCTCCCTGTGTTATTAGCATGGAGCAGTTTCCTGATTCACAAAGCAGCTGTGGGGGAAAGAACGCTGCCTCCAACCTCAGCTCCAGCGATGCCATTTCATTTTAAGACATGTAAAAATATAGTCATCACAGTAAAAACTGTAGCCTTTGCCAATGGATTTCATTAAGTGGTATCCGAGATACCATAATTTTGATTACATTTAGAACAAAAGCATATGCCTACTGTGCAGTTAAAGTATGCAAATGCTGACTATAAATGGCTTCACACTACACTTTAATAAATGAAATACAGAAATTGCAGTATGTTATCCATATTCTACATGAAAACACCTAGAGCATAATTTATAACTGGCAGCTGACCAGTTGGCAAGGCAGGGCCAGACTTTGCATATCACATGAATACATAGGCTTTCATTGCTAATCTAGCTTTCACAAAATGAGCAGCAGCAAATTTTCAAGTCTGTAAATTCTATGTTCAACCAACACACTCAACTATAAAACCTTGTTTCTTAAGAGTATGACCTGTTCCACAAAAAAAATGGGTTTGCTTTAGATCCTTTTACAGTGTCAGCTTTTATAAACATGTTTGGTAAATATATATCACAGCACATACTTCTGTTTTGTTGTAAAACTTTGAAAGAAAACAGCATTTGATAACGATCCAAAAGTTAAGGGTATTTCCAATAAACAGAGATTGTCAAACATTAACACCACCGCTTCACTTGCTTTCATGATGCGCTGGTTATTTGTTTAACAGCAATATTTTGTAATGTTGCTCTTTCCTTTAAATCTTCACAATATTGAAGTTATTATCATCCGACTATTGTAACAAGAGAATTATCAAACCTTTCCTGCTTTGCTCAAGTTACGTTTAACAGATTCAAAATGGGATAAATGTTCCACGTGTATGTACCTCTAACTGTACATGGAGTTTGTTATAGACACACAGTAAAGATGGAAACAGCTTTCAGAAATTTACTAATACATTATTGATAAAATATGTCATATCTACAACCAAAAAAATGGTTGTCATAATAGGAAACATTCTAGCTTATCATCACAGAAAAACTGTACTCGTATCTACTGAGAAATGTATGCACTGTATTTTGACCCACTCACATGTAGAATTAGTTTTTATATGACAATCCATGAGAGGAAAATGCAGAATGTTAATTTACAGATCATTAAAATCTCTCCATATCTAACAACAAAATCTTTACATAAATTACTGAGGCTGTGAGTAGGAAGAAAACACAGACAGAATCCAGGCTCGCTTCAGGATGCGAGCGAGTGACTTCAAAGTAAATAAAAACACCTCTGACAAGCACAAAACATGATAAAATGCACCTTTTTTCTTTTCTAACCAGGACTCATTATTAAATAAAGCCTCTCTCTCCCGGGCAAAGCAGCCACACTGCATGTTAAAAAAGCACCGCACTTGGGCTGAAAGCCACCAACACTGTGCTGCAGCGTTTTTCTTTTGCTATTAGAAGCAACGACATTGTTACTGAAAACACTGAGCTGACAGGATCTCTGTGGCAGGTTTCAGTGCAGCCGTTTGCATCGTCTTTAGGGCCAAAAGGGTGCTCTTTGGGACTGGAGCTACATTTGGGATGTGCCTTTGGCTGGCCAAGAGATCACCACGCAAATAGTAAAAGTCACGAGGTCAGAAATGATGAAATGTATTTGGTGTTGTCCCAAATGAACGTGTCAGTGAATATGGCACGGTTCATTTGGTCCTTACCACCTGGTTTCTCCCAGGTTCCTCGCTGCTTTTCCTTTTTTCTGCTGAGCACAAGGAGAAAAACGATGACTATAATTTCCCATCTTACCCTCTGCTGACCCCAACATAAAAAACCATCAAGCAGATTATGCAGAATTCCACATTAAGATTTTTTACCTAGATCCGCACGGCAAAATGAACATGTGACTTAGCATTTGCTAGACTTGTTTTACATGTCAGATAAGTTACGCTGTTCTTTCATTCCCTCTGCTAAGCAAGGAAACAACAAGCAGTGGGGCTACCCACAACAGCATCTACCTTCTGAAATCACACCCACTGAAACAAATAGGACAGTCCTGGTTAGAAATATCTAAAATTTCAAACAGAACTGACTATACAAGTTGTGTTTGCTTCAAATTTACTAAGTTTTCTTTGCAACTGCAGAGACAGAGACTCTCTCACCCTCTCTTTGAGCGAAAGGTACGGCTCTGAGCAACACAGAGTTATCCTAGTACTCAATGTAGGATGGAACACTACTACGTACTTAACCATTTCTCACTGAATACCAGACTGTGCAATACTGTTAAGGGAAAAGATGCAGCTGCAACATGTTTCGGTCACTGAGAACGTGTTGCTGTTGTAAGAAAGTGCCCCAATAGGCCAAGCAGCAAGTCATGATGCTATGGTTTTGCATTGATTTTATGGAGAAGGTGTTCAAATACTGCAGCAGTAAGTGATATAGTTATATCCTTGAGCCCATAAGACAAAACCAGAAATGGGTTAGCTACTGAAGGTAATTAACTGTAAAAAGATAATTTGAAAATGGTATTTGAAAACAAGACGTATGAGGAGAAATGTAAGAATTTTAGCAAAGAAAGCAAATAATACAAAATGCCTCAAATGGTACCTGCAAAGGTAACTTGGTCTCCCCTACACAGAGGTTGCATTTCCAGAGGTAAGTTAAGGCATTTCACTGAATTACATTTCCTGCTTTCCTGTCTCTGTCCTTACCGCAGTTTCAAAAGAATGTGTACGAGTACCACATGAACAGCAGCAGGAAATAAAATCTATTTTTAATGGGAACTACTGAAATGAAGTTTAAAAATAAGGTACTTATTTTCAAAACTAGATTGCTTAATTTTTTAAGGGCTCTGGCTCTGCAACGTACAAGGGTGCTCTAGGATGCATATACCCACAACCCCAATTCACTTTAAAATTAGTGCTCTCTTAGAAGTATGAATTGCTCCATCTGGAAGTGATTAGGGTTCCAAGGATGTGCAGCATTAAGTAATTCAAATTACTGAAGTACTTCTTTTTTAATAAGCTCTTCAATTTAAAAATAAGAATAGTTTAAAAAAAATATATACCCAAACCTTCCTAGTACAGCTGTTTGAGTCACGTGAACCACTTTATTCATTTAATAGACTGAAAGAGGTGGGGGAAGGAATTACTTGAAGCTGACAGTAAGAATTGTTATAGCAAGGAGGTAGAGGTACCACTGTACAGGGAAAAAAATCAAATACTTGACCTAAATGTTCATCTGTGTTTAGTCACCAGGTTACCCCCTCCCACGCTACCACCTGGATACTTATCTTCATTGGAAAATCTTGCTGGGAGAAAATAGGGACAGCATAATACCTACCATGGGTGTTTGATCAATCAGTAACGCATATATATTATACTTGATAAACAGTAAACATAATGGGTGCAAGTACAATGCAAAGGCTAATATGTGAGCACGGAAATCAAAGCACATTTCATAGGTGCAGAGATACAAAAATGAACTTATTAACTTTGTCGTTTGCTTTCACTAGTCTTGCTAGATTGTTATTTGAAGAAAGACACAAAAAAATGCATCAAGGACTGTGTAGCCCAGGGACAAACGGCGCAGCAAACGACTGCAGAGCTCGGTGTCAACTGAGCACTTTGCCTCGAGATCCAGTTTCCCTCCCTCTGAAATGTATGATCTCTCTTCATGTCCTCCCGCTTTTGCCACAATTAGTTTCCTAAAAGTATCACTACAGAAACGATTCTCTGAAACACTTGAAAACTCTTTTGGGAATACGCCCAAACTGGTATTTAAGGTTTGGCATCTCAGTTCACCAAGTAAAACAAAATTAACCGTTTTGTCTTCTGGTAGGAACTTCTTTCTGACTTTCTGGCTGTGTTGGAAATTTTGTGATAACTATTTCTCAGATGCTTCTAGGGGGTTTTAACACAAGGGAAGTTAAAGCTGGTATTTGTCAATCGTGATTTGGTATTTTTCAGGTTAAAATCTCTTTGTAATTTTGCAGCACTGAAATGTTAGAGATGCTGATTTCACCAGGGAACATGAAAATTAAAATATATTTCTAACTTGAATGAACTGACATGCATCATCAGTTGTATTTTCAATTAAGGTTCTGTGATGCTGATTAATTCACTCATTTGAAAATAATTTACATACAAGATGGTCAGGGAAGTGGAATGTTGCCCTGAGGGAACTCAAGAGAAGAGTCAGGGATCAAAGTTTGAAAGCAAATTGACATATTTGGGGAACTTTCAATAGCATGATAGCCGTGGTTGAAGATCACAGCAGTCAGATGAATGTTATTTGTTTAGAAGCTGGTTACTGCCATCACTGAAGATTTGAGCCTTCAGATTGTTCATAAACACACAGCTTTGTACTTCAAACTATCAAGAAAATGCCAGCCATCAGTCTAGGGAAATATTTGAATACTGACATGGAAATCAGCTTTACAATTTGCATTTAGCAATGTGTAAGCGTGTGGATGGCCTTCTAAGTTATGAAGTTATTTCCTTGTTTAAAACAACCTTTGCCAGCTGACTCCAGAAAAACTCTGACTCTCCTCTGCACTCAGTTGTTAAAATTAACCAGGTACATTAATGAGAAACTGACTTATTTATAAAGAAATGTATAGAGAAAGATTACTGATAGTTGCTACAGTATTTCAATGGGGCTCTCCAAGTTAGATTTCAATTTGTTATGCTTAATTTGCAAATACAATTCAAATTGCAATCAACTGCATGGTCTCTTTGAATTGTATAGAAACGTCAGAGACACAGCATCAGAGGAAATTAATGCAGCTAACATTTTAAAAGCAATTCAACCAATTAGGAAATTTACTCATAATGCTGAAATACCATGCCAAGACTGTTGTCTTCACACTTCCCACATAAGGGAATGTTTAGTAAAAAACACATATTATGTATAAGCTAAATCAATGTCAAGCAGAAACAAAAAAATCAGTAAATATTAGTTTGAACTTAGAGGCAAACTATGAAATACAAAACCATGTGCTTTTTTTTTTAATCAATTTCATAATGAACAGCTAAAAAGTGCCCCTCAGCAGCTGTTGTTGGAAAGCTGTCAGTTCATTTTTAAATAGAGATGTCAAAGGTCTGCAAACCTGTTATTGAACAAGACCGAAAAGCATATGACTATGAACAACTGAAAACGACTGGGGTGATGGGGTTAGGTGCTGGGACAGATGATTTCAGGCAACCTTTTGGCTTTGCCGTGTTCTTTGAAACTCAGTCCTCTGGAGCTTTCAAGGCTTTAGTGGTACCCCAGTGATACATAAATTCAGGACTGCAAAACGTACCTCAGCCTCTCTGCTACAGGGGCTCCTCATGAGTTAAAAATGAGAATGTCAGCACCAATGAACTTTCAGAAGAGAAAACGTATGCTATACATCCCTAGGGGCCAATAGGAGACCTAGGTGTAAAAACTGAAATGCAACACACCTCTGCTTTAATAATACATTCTACAAATAGAAAGCGTCCATGTAAAATATCACCCAGTTAGCACCAGATGCATAGAAAGACATTTAAAAGTCTTACCCTTTATCATAAAACCCACAGTTCTTTATTGCTTCAGTATTTTTTCCTATGACAATGTGAAGGTACATATTTTTACTGATGCAGTGGTGCAACGTAACTCTGATGTAGACACTCTAAGCAGAAAGCTACATTCACATAAAAGTTTTACCTATGCCAATTTATGGCACAGGAACAAAAACTTTGCTATATGCTTCAAACATCTAGTGCCACAAAAGTGATTGTGCCAAGGAAAACTGAGCATCCAACCTAAAGAAAAAAAAAATGTATTTTAATATATCAACAGGTCCTCTTTAAATGAGAAATTAATAATACCATCTGTAATCATTAGCAGATATCAAGGATAAGTTTCCCCCACCTGCTCCATTTAGCAATGGCATCGATGGCTCATTAATGCAAACAGTGAGGAACATATGCTCCCTTCTCCAGAGGAGGGGAAAAAAAGGCATGAAAGAGACAAATGCATGAAATGCAGAAATAAGTTGTTACATCTCATGCCACTGGTATCATGCAGATAAATGAATAAAGCACAACCACAGAGAGCGGTGGCTGAGTTGGGTGTCAGCCAGGGCTCCTTGGGCTTAGACCTGGGATTAGTGCTGTCGTGTTCTTTACACGGGGTTTGTGCAGGGACCAATACCCAGGCCATGGGGAAGGATGGCTTCCAAGGATACAAACCCAGCATATGGTCAAACACAATGCACGGTGTTTCAAGAATGTAACACCGTCTGATACAATTGTTTAAAGGATGAAAACGCCACCACTGAAAGCACAGGCATAGACCAAGAGATTATCCAAGACACAACCAGACAGTAACGAAGAGTGCACAGATCAGGACAAGCACTTTTCTAGAGATGGCAGGTAAATGTAATAAACTATAGTTGTGTTATCAGCATCTTGCACATTCTCAGCATCTCCTCAGGCACAGCCGAGTCTCTCCCGTGCAGAGTGATGGATGAGGACGCGCAAGCCGTGCAGAAGGGATGCTGTTTCGGATGCTGTCACCAGGACCTCGGTTGCTAAGCTTGAACTGCAGGAACCTGGGACATGAGCTCCTGAACTGCCTGGTTCAAATCAGAGTGTGCTGGGTGGAAAAGCAGCCGTGAAAGCCGCTGGCCTCTGAGGGCTGCTCTGACCCGGCCTCCCGTGCAAGCGAAGGGCTGGGTGAGCTGACAAAACCCGTTCAGCAGAAACCCCAAAGCAAAACATTTTTATTATTTTTTAAAAATAGGAGTTGACAGAGGTGTCTGTCCATTGGCAGCTGACTCTGGAACCTGGACATGCTTCATTTTTAATGCTGTTTACTATGAGTAGTTGACAGCACCAGCAATAACCATTGCTATTGTCTTACTCCAGGCAGGTTTGCAGGATCAGGGTCCATGCGAGTCATGCCGCCCAGGCACACATCTTTCCCATAGCAAGAATTTAAGGGAAAGTAAAAGAAACAATGAACAATGGAGAGAGAGGAGAGAAAGAGAGAGAGAAAGAGAGAGAGAAAGAGAAAGAGAAAGAGAAAGAGAGAGAGAGAGAGAAAGAGAAAGAGAGAGAGAAAGAGAAAGAGAGAGAGAAAGAGAAAGAGAAAGAGAGAGAGAGAGAGAGAGAGAAAGAGAAAGAGAAAGAGAAAGAGAAAGAGAAAGAGAAAGAGAAAGAGAAAGAGAAAGAGAAAGAGAAAGAGAAAGAGAAAGAGAAAGAGAAAGAGAAAGAGAAAGAGAAAGAGAAAGAGAGAGAAAGAGAAAGAGAGAGAGAAAGAGAGAGAAAGAGAGAGAAAGGAGAATAAGAGAAAAGAAAAAGGAAAGAAAAGGGAAAGGGAAAGGGAAAGGGAAAGGGAAAGGGAAAGGGAAAGGGAAAGGGAAAGGGAAAGGGAAAGGGAAAGGGAAAGGGAAAGGGAAAGGGAAAGGGAAAGGGAAAGGGAAAGGGAAAGGGGTGATGTTACAATCAAAGGTATTTTAGCCTTTCTTATTTAATGAAGGCAAGATGACTCTAAAAGACAGAAACAGACAACAAATTTGTATGTAAACTAAAAGGGGAGAGCAAGCAGTTGCATGCTTGGATATAAACCTGAAGTAAGGCAATGAAACATGGCTCCATTTTCAATTCTGCTAATGCTATTGTCAGATTATCTATTTTCAGGGAAACAAAACAAAGAGTTAAAGCCCATTTAACAAAAAAATTCCCGTGTAACTGGATGACTGTAAAGATTCTTCTGCAAAAACATCAAAAGCATCCAACTACTTGAAGAGCAGGCAGTTTTAAAAGTCGTATTAGGCAATGAAAAGAATATGTCCTTTTCCCTTCAGCAATCCTATTTATATGCCTGAAATTAAACACATGCCTAATAATTAAGCATGATTAGGTTCCAATTACTTCGTTTGTGCTTCTTTAGTGCTTCTTTCATTTCATTCTAGCTGCGTCGACACGTGAAAACCAGAGAAGTGAATGGCTGAGACTGACTGCCATCCGTTCCAGACACATTTCAGCCCACCCTGCAAACTGTAAGCTTCCCGTCATACGCTGTCAGGAAAACTCATGTCTTCCAAACAAAGGTTCTGAGAACAGAGCTTACATGGCGCCTTCAGATTTTACATTTTGTTTGACACCTACCATTTGTGAGAATCGGTATTTTATAACCGCTTTCCATCCTGTCTGTCCCCATCACTGCCACCCCCACCAAACATAATTGCTTTTGCTATAAATATCTGACAGTGCCAGTGAAAGTAATAGAGAGGAAGATTTAGAAAGCTCTTTTTGAATGCCTAATAGATTTGTTATATAAGTGCAAATCTTATTCTAGTGTTAGTGTTGAGTAGTTTCTTTTTGATGGAAAAAAATAATAATAAATCAGATAGCAAGTGGACAGCATGGTCTGACCAGGTAAAAAAAACCAATTTGTGTACTTAAAGCACATTCCAAAAGTGAGCTTATCATCAGGCAGAGCACGGCATACCTGCAAGTTTCACCTCAGAGATTCAATATTAATGTCATTTTTATCAATTTCTTATTGGAACACATCCTAAGTTTGGTAGGTACAGTACCTTTGCTGAGCAAAATGGAAAGGAATTGGGTTTGCCCAGGTAAATCCCATTATTTTCTGACTCAACTACTCATTAAAGTAGAAAATAACTGATATGATGCACTGTATCAGCTGCTATGGAAAACTACCCTCGATAAATGTTCAATTTACTGAGAGGATCTTAGAAGTATTCCAGACTGCCAATAATAACTGAGCGGCAAGCCTTGACGACAGAAAAGCAAATCAATCCATCTAAAATGACATACACAGAAATCTATCTTGTATTAAAAAGAAACTCGAGCAAATCAAACAGATGTTGACTTTAAAAGAGAAACGTTCCAACACAGTTATCATTTCCAGGTATAATTCAGGTTATATGTGTTATTCAGAGCATCAAAGAACTCCCAAATTACAACTGCAGAAATGCCTCCCTACAAAATCACTCTGGTCACATTAAAAGAGGATATGAGGATTTAAGTAATTTTTTACACTTCTCTCACCCTCAAGTAATTTTGTAAACTTGTGAGAGTGAATCAAGGTTAGAGCTATTGTGAAGACACAACCTTAAATATGATAACCGAAATACTTTTCTGAAAGTGTTCTTCATATGTTGCTGTCACAGAACCAAAGGCCTGGGTTCCAGAATGGCTGTTCACAAGCAGCCAACACTTGTGCCTTCGTGCTATGTAAAATCTATTTTGCTAAACTCCGTGACGAACAGGATCTCAGCCACAAGGCGCCCCCTTATCCACAACATCTTGGGAAACTGTGAAGTCCTGAAGCAGCACCAGGCCTGATGCATATCTAGCTATTTCTCACATGATTACGCAAAAACCTAAGGAGGAGGAAATGCGATTTCACAACCGCATCAGAGTTCAGGAATAGATTATGGCACCTGCAGCCCATGGAAAAACCACCCTTCCAGCAGAACCCCTCAGTGGAAGTGACACCCCCCGGCTCCCCTTCGCAGCCCTTGTTCCCTGCCTGGTACCCACCCGCTGCCCCAAGCAGCATCCTCCAAAAAACGTGTATGTTCTGGGATCGTCCCACACGGTGAGTTCCAGGAGGAGCTCGCCTGAACGTGACGGGAACTTGCCCTTGAAACACACGGGACGGTTTGTACCTCTCAGAGCTGCTGTTTCCTAACATCAAAAAGTAATTAAGTTGACTTCCATCACAGAGTGAACAGTTTGCCAACAATTACCACATAATCTTAAGTAGAAATTATACATGTTCACTATGCTGGAGATGCGCCTAAGGCATTAACTGTAAATGGTACTTTCAGCAGGGATGTGTGTGTGGGCACGTGCACTGGAGTAAGAAAAGCCATGGCAGTCATGGGTTGCAAAACCGTTTCCATAAACAGAATCTTCTGTTGAGAGCTTTTCCATCCGCTGAACTGAAGTTTTCCGTGTTTGGCCTTGGAAAGAATCAGAATTGCTCTAAATACTTTGGGAATGAAAGAACTGCTCCCATCTCCAATCCAGCACCAGCGAGAGAAACAGGAGCCTGATTTCACCGTGATTGTTCCCTTCCAAGATGTACTTCCACAAGCGATATTTCTCCCTTTTCATCTCAAATTTCCTTGCAGAAAATATTAACTGAGCGAGGTTTATTGAGATGGCTAAACATATCTGAGCAGAGGGAAGCCCTGACTGTGCTTTAGATCAGTTGGGGCATCTAGGGATGGAGAGCTCAACAACTAAGCCTAGCAAAGCATGGACCAGTTAGGAAAGGCTGGACAGAAGCTTATGCCCTGCTTTCTGTATTTTGGAGCCTGGAAAGGTACTGAAAAGTTGTAGTAGGCTTTAAACTACGTAGTATATAGACCCTTTAGGGAGATCAGAGGAGCAGCATGAGTAAAATTCAATCATAAGTCTGTAAAGATCAGGGTGAACAGTCTAAAGCGTTATTAGCTAAATTCAGCGTGATGGATGAAATTCATACACGGAACCAATTCCTGCCCTACGTATCATTTAAACTGTTATTTCCTCAGGTGGTGCATAAATCTTATAATAGCATTTTAAGCAGGGTGATTTCACACTGAACCATTTCCAGAAGTCCTGTGAGATATGAAGATCTACTGGGTTGTTTACATTTGTGATATTCAAAAGGAGGCTTTGTCCAGAAAGACTCATGACATAAGGCAGATAAGCTGCAAGCAAAGGAAAATATCAGTCACACACACAGGCCAAAGTTTTCCCTTTACAATCTGACATTATCTACCTAGGTTGAAATATAATCTCTGTTTTCTTCTAGACATTAGGAAAACAAAACAAAAGCCCAAGCATACATATTAAATTGCTATCAAGAGGAAAATCCATACTACGGAGGTGACAGGTTCCTCTAACAAAAGCATTTAAAATAGCCAAGTATGGGAAATACCATTGCCTGCCTTCAAATACCTGCAGAAAACACTAAGGAATACAAAAGCAAAAGAGGAAGAAATATTAGCACACAACAGCATAAGCTAAGAGTGCAAAGTGTGTTAATTAGTGTATTATAATGACTTCTGACAGATTCACATAATGCCTTTTCATCATCATACTGTTTCAATTACGCATTCTTCACTACCCGCATTAAAACCAGCTTCACTATTATTTTTCACCTGCTGCTTCAATATTAGGTTTAAGCACTTATGTCTTCCAATAAAATGATTTTATTTTCCAGAAGTTAATCACTGATTCCCTCAATAAAAATTAGGGAAAAAACTCCTCTGCTCTGTGAAAGCATAAAAGGAAAAGAAAGTGAATTGTTATAATGTGGTATGCTTTGTTATCTCCAACACACCATGATCATCCATGCCTTGCAAAGCCCTTGGTTAGAAGCCAATCATGCAGCTCAGACTTGGAACATGTTGGTACAGAAACCTTAAAGCTGGACTAACTTCCTCCTAATGCTGAGAGAATGATGAAGCAGCCCATTTTTTTTAACCTTTAGCTCAGCCACTAAACATGGAAACAAGCATTAAGATAAATGTCTGGAAGTTTGATCTACTAACAATATAAATTAGAAGATAAAGTTCGCTATTTTATTACTAATGACCTGCTGGGGAAATATGTACCTTCCAATTTCTTTCTTTTTTTTTTTTAACCTTGCGCCTTCAAGAATCACAAATAAGGAAATCCAAAATGAATGTGTAAATAGGCCTAAATCCTTTCTGATAATTAAAATACTGGATTATTTCATTATTCGCATTGCAATGGCGCACAACGAAGATTGGGAGACCCCCTCGCTCCTCTTTGCGAAAGGACAAGCATTACGCCACGATGTCAAACACAAAGGACACATCCTGTGGGGCAGAGTGTGAACACATTGAAGGAGCACAATGTCCCAGAGATGCCCACAGCCCCATACAGGAGCCGGCTCTGACAACAGACCTGAGCCAAAACCAATGGGTGTCCTCCTACACACGCCTCTGAGCTCACTCTGGGAAGAGGCAGCAGCGGGAGGACGACGATTGCCTCCGGGAAACAATCTTTCCCGTCCCGAATTTCATGGGACACACCCTATCTCCAGTCATGGTAGAGCTGGAAGAATTTTTTCCATGCACTCATAGACCGCTCTGTTCCAACAAGTTTGGTACATTCTTCCTTCATCCACTCCTGAAAGGTGCCAAGAACTTGCAAAGCAAGTTGAGATTTTTAGCTGTGCACACGGAGCCTCATGAGATCCAGTGTTCACAAAACCACCACAGGCAGAGAAGTGTTACACAGGGCAAAAGATCTTGATCGTTTAATAACAGTTTACTGTAGTATGCTTCAATATAACCCACATTTTCAACCACTTCTCCACTTGGTAAGAAACCACGTAGTAAGAAAACCCTTGACACGGAGCCACAAATCAGAAACTCCTCCTTGAAATTTTCATGCAGCAACTCATCACTCAACTATTCCTCTTCCTTTTACATCTCACTGAATTTTAACACTGAAAATGGCATGGAGCTAAAAGGCAACTTTGTGGCCTAAATTCTACATTTGGTCAGAGTTCTCAATTCCTGTCTCTTCTCAGCCCTCTCTTCCCCCTGCAACATAATGCTTTATAAACCCTTAATTAAAGTCTATGCGGCTGGGGTGCCACTCCCAGGCCATGGAAATGTGCACTTGGAGCTTTGAAAGTGGTATCTTCCATCAAGCAATGCACCAGATAAAGTACCTGCAACCTGGTTTTAAGACATTTTGCTGCTTGTAGCAATCGGGGATTGCTGGACTGAATTTTCAACCCAGGGCACCATTTAAGCAAGACTCTTCAGGCTCCACAGTGCCCTTTTTTTTTAATCTAAGGAATTATTTAGTGGCCAGATTTTCCAACGTGCCTGGTACCCACGCACTCATTCTGCAATATCTCTGAAAAGGCATCTAGTAAGATCCTAAATCAGCACTGGAATGCTTAGAATTAGCATGTAGTAACAGATTAAGCAATAAAATATTAAGCTACTGAGGCTTATTATTTTCATCCTTAAAATCTATTCATGTAAGTGCAGCAATCTTCCAATTCAGAGCAGAATATTTGTGATTTTAAATGCAAGTTCACTGGAAGTGAATTAAGCACACATGAAGTGACAGGAGTTGGAATATGGCTCTTTTGTGAATTAAAGAAATGAAAGAATAGAAGCAGCAAACAAATTACAAGACCTGTCAGCCTTGTTAGAGATTGTGTTGAGAGCAGTAGGGATGGATGGGGATTTCCCACTTCTGTGCCTATCACAAACAAATGAAAATATATGCATATTTTCAATAAGGTATTTAGGAAGTGACAGATAAGTCTCGGGAAGGCAAGTTTGCTTTCTCCGCTGAGAAAATAACATATCTCAATAACACTACTTGCAAATTCCTCAGGACAAGGATTCACATAGGGCAATGATAATATACTTTGTTTAATCTTTGTTGACAATCTGAATTGGAAACTTCCAATATTCTACTGTAGGAAGCAGTCTGAAATATGAAAGTTCAAGCTGTAAAGAATAAATCTCTTCAAAATTATACACTTTTTAACAAACCGTTTTCTTCCCAGCTACTCCAGCTTTAATTCCAGTTTCATGTTTGTTTTCTCCAAAAAGAGGGCATTTCATCCCACAATGTTATTGTTGCCATTATTTTGGAATTACACATATGGACCACGTCTGGGTAAGCCCAAAAAAATGGAAAAGAAAAAATAAATTGAATGGTAAAGGTGCTCATTTATGTACTTCAAAAATTCATTTGATCAAGATTTCCCTGATGTGAAGAACACAATCCTATGTTGTATGAACGTACAGATAGAGCTATCCCCAAGATCAAAATAGATTTATGCAGACAGCATATTTAACTCTACAGTAACCATCTTAACATGAAGGGCACAAGTCAGAGCAATAAAACCCACCTCTGCTTCCATAACTAAGGGTTGTCTCTGCCGCAATGTAAGCAATTGTTTTTAAATGTCACTAAAACCCCTGCAGACTATATTAAGCTCCTGAAAAGGCTTTCCAAGAACCATTTCTCACCAGCACTTTGTTGAGGTTGCTGAAATGACATCTCTAACAGGGGGCAAACTGAATTTCCTGTGTCTCAGAAGTCTCAGATAACAAGTACCACTCCTCTCAAGCAAGACACTTTTTCTTTTTCAAATTGTTCCATTCCTCTCTCTAAGCAGAAAAAGTGCACCTTACTATTTGCTCACTATTCTCAAGTAATCTGAAGCGTACAGGAATGTAAAATTAAAGCGCTAACAAAACTGACATCAGCTTCAAAAATCATTCCACATAATCTGAAGTTTCCTGCTTCACTAAGTTTTATTGTTCTCCAGTTTGGTTAATCTTCTGATATGTAAAGGTCATTGTTCCATGTATTTTGAAGGTTTATAGTTATGCAGGAATGGTTGTGTAGGTAACTCCGAAATCAATCCCATTAAAGTAGAAAACAAGAATAGTGCCAAACACCTCTCTTACAAAGATAAAATGTAAATGCTCTGCAGAAAGTGAAAACAGCTCCTCCGGGAGTTGTCAGGAACTGGGCAAAAGAGCATCGCAAACCTTTCGTTCGTCAAGTAGGAACTTGAAGGGAGAGAACCAGGAGTGCTTGTGAGAGCAGAGCGGCACTGGCGGCGTGGGGAGCCCAGCTCACAGAGCTCGCATACCCATGGAACATCAATAAAAGAAAAGGAAATAGATAAAAATCTGGACATATAAAGTATACCCCATTTATTCCTTAAAGGATTTAGTAAATTCCAGAAGTCTTCAGAAACATAAAGATAAGGTAGCGGCTCACGAAGGGCAAAGCGCTCTCTGTTTTCAAGCCGGCTTCGCTGAGTTTAGCAAGGGCTGCAGGGGGAACGGCATTTAATAACATCTCTCGCTGCTCTTCAAAGCAGAGCTACCTAAATAGGACCCATAATTTAACCTTCTTCCCTTTGGAACATCGTTCTCAAGGAAAACACTTCAAGATGAAGAAGGAAAACTGATTTACTCGTCTCTTTCTCAGCTTGTTAGTTATGATTGAATTCTCCATACATTACAATTATGTTCTGAATGCATTAAGCATGACTGATATTCGGGGAAAAAAAAATATTAATGATCCACCTCTATCTCTTTTACATTTTAAAAAATTTTTAATATAATTTAATAAAAGAAGAGAATGTCGAGTGTTCAGCTGGGAGAAGAAAATAGAATGATAAATACCTCACAACTTCTTTAATCCAAATATTTTCTTTAAAAGAAATTCCACTTTCAAGCTTCATTTACAATCTCATTTGCACAGAGTTGCCAATCCTGATTAGCCCGCATGAACTCCCTAAAGATGAAGGTGAAATCTCCCAGCCAGTGATAGAGCAGGAGACCAGGACACCTGCAGACAACCACTGTGCCACAAGAGACTAGGTTTCATGTGGAATTACCCTCAAATGAATACCTTCTAACATAAATGTACAAAAGAAAGGATCTCACAAGTCTTGGTTACACAGAAACCTCGCATTTTAAAGACTGAAGAAATGCATGCTGTTTCAGACTGAACGCTGAGGAACAAATATCTCCCTAGTTTTCAATAACAATGGCCAATCGTTGTTTTATTATCTCAAAACACTTCTAATAGGATAACAAGCCATGAGTGATGTTACACTAGGCAGCATAAAGAAATATTCATTCAGCCCACCAGCTGAATGCATAATTCTCCATGAAGACCCCAAACACAACCATCTGAAAGGCCAATGTTTCTTTAAAAAGAAAAAACAATATATATATAATTTTATTGATACTACGCTTATTGTGAGACTGACTGTAGATGAAACTCATGTCATCAAAGTAACAAATGCCTTAATAAAGGAGGATTTTCACAACCAGTAAATCATCACATGCCATCTATTCCTGTTGATTATGGCATTTATTTGGTCAAGTATTCACAAGTTAAAACTCCACGTGTTTAATCATAGAGTCTGGCCTGTTATAAAGCATTATATCTTAAGACTTCATTGGATCAGAAGGCAAGCTTAGACTAGTTCTTGCAACTTGGAGAAATTGCAATCAACCGTTTCTCAACATCTGATAGGAAAGAAGCAGAAGGAATACATTTTTAAATGTGTAGGGTTTGATCAACAAGCAATGTGATTCTTAAAAATGAAGGGGTGTTCCCTGTATGTATAGAAGAGAGAATTGTGCATATTGTACCTCATGCAGTAAAAAGAAATGTCAATCATATTTTTAATGCATATATTTAAACAAGGTGCAGAACTGAGATGAAAAATAAAATCTTTGTCATTGAACTTGCATTGTGAATTAACTATGGCTTGAATTAACATAATGGTTTAGATGAGAAAATAATATTTCCAGATCAACTGGAAATGCTTGAGCATATCTGATGAACGAGGACTGGTTTGCTTCTGGGATGACAGCATTTCCATCTCCACATAGCCCAAGCTCAGATGCTTCTCTTGCATTTACTAGGAATGAACCTTAAATCTGAATTTAAACTAGTCTGACTTTAATGAAACCCAAGATGTAGACCAAATTTTGTGCTAAGAGGAGGTGTTCATTCCATTAGGTGGAGGGAAGAAACAGAGGTAAACACTAAGGTCAAAAAAGAGGTCACATCAAACAGAAGCAAGCTGGACAATGACTGGGAAAGGACAGACAGGGTGAGGGATGGTTTGGAAAAACTAAACTGACCAAGGATGCTCTGTCAAGTCTCCAAAAAGACACAATAACAACATGAAGAGATTGCCACTACAAGTGGCTGCCCGAGGAAGTGGTGGAAATTAGGTGGATGTTTGAAGAAACAGAAAAACGCAGGGGTAGGAAAGGCATAACATACTTGCCAGAAACAGCATTGAGATAAGATTTAACTGTAGTTAAATCTGCTAATTGTACACCTGCCATTTTATCAATTTGGAGGCTAAAGGTGCAAGACATAATGGATGCTGGGCTTGGAGCCAAATCAGAGCTCCTGCTGCTTAACCTCCAGCTACTGTAAACCAGCAGGAGTGCTTTTGAAAAACAGAAAAAACACTGGTAGGTAAATACGTTGTTTTCCAAACATCAATACGTCTGTTACAATTTCTCCAATAAAATACACAATAATCCTAATGAGCATTAGTACTGTTTTGTATTAAGGACAGCCTGGAGCTAATTGTTAAATCCAAGGCCTAGCAGCAAGGGAACACATTGGGTTCCCTGCTCTAGGCTGGGAGATACATTTGGCTGGTTGGATAATGTGGAAAAGTGAGAAAAGCGTGGCCAAAATGGCATCACTGAGAGGTGACGGCCTTGGAGACGTTCGCTTCAGAGCAGCGTTCAGTGCAACGGGCCCTGCCCAAAGCTTTGCCCCCTCTACAGCCACTGAATTCACCTCCTGAAAAATGGGCAGATTAAGGAACTATTCATTCACTTTAGAGTGATGTGTCGAAATCTCAGGCTGCTCATGCTGGCAGGCTGCTGGAACAACACAAGACAGGGACTTTTCACACATGCATCTAATATGAATCGCCATTTATTTAATAAAATAGGATTCTTATGAGGCACTAGATTAGATAATGGGTTACAGAGCCATTTGCTTACACACTTCTGCTTCAAATCCAGCACTGAATAGCAGCGACAGACAATTATTACCAACTGATGCTGGTTCTACAGATTACTTGAAATTCACTGATGGCATAAGTTTGGCCTCAGTGGGTAAGTTACTCCGATACAAAAGTCACATCTATAGTTTGAACTAATTCAAAGAATATTTTAAAGCATAGAACGTTCAAAAAAACCCTGAAAAATAAAGATCTTCCTCATCTATTAAAAGATACTCAGGCTAAGAGTTGGAAACTTTCCATCGTGCTAATGGCACCTGTTTAATGTGGGTTACACACAAGGGGGGGTTATCTTTTCTTTTGAAAACCAGTGCTTAAAGTGTATATTCCCGCAGGCACGAGTGCGGCTCTGAGCTGTCTGGGACAAGGAGCAACAGCAGCTCTGCAGCTACAACTTCTCCATTCACCACAGGAACACACGACACAACCGAACAGCATCGCAACGTCTGGAAAAGGCCAAAGACCCCCAAGCTCTTTGGGACAGGAGGTGAGGACGTGTCCCACCTTAGAGGATTTCCTTTCAGAACATGCTGTGTCTGCTATACAGGGGATTTACTCCTTTGTGCTGCCCCGAGTTCTTGTTCATAGTCATTTGGTCTCCATAAAAATGTTACTAAAAATAAAGATCAAAAAATGTCCTCTCTCATTTTCAGCCTCACCCTCTTTGGATGATCACAAGAGATTCTCTGACCCATGAACTAACTGCTCTTTTTGATAAAACCAACTGGTAGAAAAGCTAAGCAAAGCACTGGCTAAAACCAACAACAAAAGGACAGAGGAAAAATAAGATGAAATCTTACTGTGTTTTTAGAGATTGTGAAATGTTACAAATTATTTTGTCAAAAAGTGTCTCAGGAACTTCTAGAGTTGCATTTTTTTTTAAATGAGAAAAACCTAGATACCCCCATTGTATAATTAAATTTCCACAAAGAAAGAGGACTCCTGGATCTGTACATCCAAGAGGACACCCTGGTAGCTGTAAGATTCAGAGCTCTCTGACACAGATCTTATGCCTTTTCACCAATGCCTCTGAATTACCCATGGGGGAAAACCTGTCTATAAGTTTTCTTTACTACTGGCCTAATTATTCCTGTGCTAACACAGGCACTGCAGGTGATCAAACGGAATCTATATTTTCTTTCACATCTCAGCCTGGGGTGTCAGAGAGGTCCCTTCCCTTGGCAAAAGCAGCAGATCCAGAGTGGTGGCCGTGCCATAGGGCAGCCAATGTCACCCAGGACCATGAGCTCCTGAGAAAGGCAGGGACATGACAGGAAGCATTTTACCCATAAGAGGAGAGTTTTTACGCCTTTCAAAAACAGTGCAATAAGGGGGGATCCTGGCAGTGATGGGGAGGCGGTTTTATTCTTAAGTTGTGGCCAGTCGTTCAAAGCCAAAGCTCATTTTGTGCAGTTGTCTTTCATTGCCAAGTATAAGATTCTGATTTAAAACGACTTGGTTTGCATCTTTGTTTATATTTGACTCTCTAAACTGAAAGAAATCCAGCATTATTCATGGCTCCCCAGTCAATTTTGTGTTCACTTCCAGCTTCTCATGAATAGCGCTGTATTACAACAAATACATTTTAAATGAACAGTCTTCCCTGGAAACATTTGTGCTCCATTTTGTGAGAAAAGAGTTGGTTTAAACAAGATTACACCTCTGACAGGATTACACCTGACATGAGTGTAACCTTTTACTTAAATGAATAGTGATTTTCAAAACTGTGGGCTTTCAGAGTGTATTATATGACATTATTTTGCTATCCATGACACCTCTCAAAGTCTCAAGGCTTTTTCGCCCTTCTCTGCTTCACATACAATGTGTGTGGAGTCTCCCCAGTTTTACTGGCAAATTAAAAATGAATAATGCAGCTGTTAAAACAAAAAGCTTCAACAAGAAACTGTTTCCTCCTTTGTGTTCACGGGTTCTTCAAACAGTTTACAGGCTCGATGACCTGCTGTTTATAGCCCATGCAGGCTACGAGATATTAAACAATATTCTTACTGTATTCTTACTTTCTCAAAGCCGACCCACATGTTTTAATTGTAATGCAAACACTGCATGAAAATAGACTGAAAGCACAGTAAGAAAGTTGCAACAAAATAAATGCGATCCAGACAGATAGACATATAATTAGATATCAAAGGGGTTATTTTTAGTGTTGCAAAGCATTTCTCATTTATGTATGTATTTATTTATGAGCCTGGAAAAGCCCTGGAAAGCTACTAACGAATTTTATTGAAAACTAAATAGGATGCTTACTTAGAACTGTGCAGTGATGTATCAAACACATTTCTTTTTGCCATGTTGAAACATTAAAACGGTCGGACGTTTCTCTATCCATCTCTCTGTTACATCAGCAGAAAATCAGACCACTGTGACTGAGGTTAAAGGGAATTCAGTATAACTCACTTTCCCAAGGAGCCAGCAGAGAGATTTGTAGCATGACAAATCACTAAGGAAGAGCATGTAAGAAGTAGTAATTCAAAGCTGGCGACAGTTGTTTAATTAACACTTTCTTCTGGCTTCTCACTGCGTGTATTATTTTATACAAATTATGCTCACCTACCAACCAGCATGTGGGCAGAAACGGCTATAAAAAAGTTTACACTGAAAATACTGTATCTTGCACTAATACATTTTCCTCTTAAACTTGGTCTCAGAACTACTACCAGTCACTGCGGGTATTGTTGGGTCTTTTTTGTTACAGATTGTTTCGCTGATACTATTCCAAGGCACCCAGGAAGGTGGAAAGCCCAGGTCAGAGTGAGCGCTGTGCCCTGTAGATGATGCATCTCAAAATTCCTCTGTATTCCAGCAGTGAAACTTCAGCCCTAATCCAGCAACCTGAGAACTCTGTGCTGCAACCACTAAAAAGTAACGTTTCTGCTCGGAGTATCCTGAAAAAGGCTAAAAATCAATGACATTCTGAACCTACTTTTTATTACCTGATAATTAAGCTAAAAGTTACTGCCACCTATCCAGAGTTGCAGAACATTTGCAATTCACACAGTGGTGAAAATAATCTGCAACACTGACCAGCATGCACAGAGAAAATACAAACACACAGAGAAATAGATGTATAGCTACAGACACATAGTAATATAAGTGTATCCCCTCCATCACTTAATTTTCCCTTTTTTTTTTTCGTAAAAAGGTACAAGATCACTGAGAATAACTCAAGAATCCTCATAAACACCATCAAAAATTCACCAATACCAAAAAAAGAAGAATCTGAGAAGCCTAATAAATGAAAAAACAAAAACCCAACCCTAATGGATCCTCTTTGAAATGTACCAAATATTTCAAATAAAACTAAAATAATTTTTTAAAAAATAACAAAAAAAAATGGAGTGTGAAGACAATGTTAAGAAATGGGGGATATTATCGGAAATCTAAAAAAGCAGGGAATTCATTTTTCATAAATCCCTACTGCTGCACAACAACAAAAAATCCATGTGATTCTGATCCCCATACGAGAAGGTAAAACATCCTGGATGATGGTGCCTTTTCATCAGTAGTAAAACAACATTTCAGGATGTAAAGTAATACCACTTTTATCTATCTATCTATCTATCTGTCTATCTGTCTATCTATCTGTCTATCTATCTATCTATCTATCTATCTATATCTCTCTCTCTATCTATCTATCTCTTGTATCTCTCTCTCTCTCTCTATCCGGTTAATCAGTATTTAGATTCTTTCCTACAGCAATTAAAACATTATTTACGCTCTGCAGTCTCACACCTGATGTCTTTTTCCTGAAGAGAAATGTTCCAAACATTTGACATCAGTTTTGACCAAAAAACCCCAAACAAACATGTATTTGGGTCTGTGCACTTAGGTCATATGAAACAGCCTCAAAATTCCTCTGCTCAAACAAAAATCTTTGTAAAATCATTTTACGTAATCTCCCCATCCTATCCACTTTGGACTGATCTAAAGGAATTAGATTACAGGTAAAGAACGCCTCTGGAAATAGTCCCGCTTTTCATCCATAACATTCTTTCAAAATATATTCAGAAAAAAATAGAAATAAAATTAGCAGCTTTAAACGTCAAGTAAACTGATGTTTGGGGGTGAATGAAGGATAATTCAAAAAATCACAGCACCTTTCATGTCCTTGTTATTCCTTTTGCCTTATTTCCAAATAGTAGACTGAAAATAGCTATGTCCTTATTTGTTACCTATGATCTGACTATTTGTATTTGAAAATAATTTGCCGTATTTTTGGCTGAGGAATATGCAGAATCGGCACAAAAAGGAATCCTATACTTTGCTTGCGAGAAAGAAAATGAGGCTGTACTGCTTTTAAAACATTCCAGATACAATAATATAATTATTATGAATCTGAAGAAATGATATCAAGATAATGACCTCCGAGAGGCTACAATTTTAAACCTTTTTCCTGCCATAGGGAGCTGGAGGATCAGCAGTTAGTGTTCCAATTCAAGCCCCAAGCCTGTGCCAACATATTTTATAAGCTAAACCCAGGTTTGGGAGACAAGCTGAATATTTTTCAGAGACTAAACCAGCATAAATCACAGAGTGCCAACACACTATGAGGTTAATGTTGTGTTTTACTACAGTAAGCAACTTCTATCACCATTTAAAATGAGACAAGCAAAATTCAGGCAGACAAAATCTCATGCATCAAAGATTAATTTTTCCAGTACTGAGCGTAGGCTTTCACTACTGAGAGAAAATATTAGAGTGGGAGCAGAAGCAACCGCTGCAGTTAAAGGAGCATAAACGTTTCCATTATAACCCATTATAACTCCTTCTCCTTGTCAGCTGACTGCAGCAACCAGAATTTTGTTTATTTTTCTGCTACACATTAGACTTTTCCTTATTATTCTTTGAGTAAAAAGGACCAACTATATCCAAATATAGTGGAAATAAAATATATTAGCCTTAAGGGACAAAACGCCCTGCTCCAGCGCCAACACGCCTGAGGAATGACTGTATGCCACCACTGTGGAAAGGCATGTTCCACTGAAAATCATTTTTCACTGAATTAGGAGGCATTTTAAATAGCGCCTTCCACATAAATTAAGCATTAGGAAAGAGTTTACACCTTGTAACTTACTCTCTGTTTCGTCAGGAGGGTATTCAGAGGGGACACTGACACCAGAGAGCCGCGGTACCAAACAGAGGGAAATTTGGGCTGTGCCCGCTCCTGTCCTGGTGTTCAACCAGATTGGAGCAAGTGATGACCAGAAGAAGAAGGTTTAGATTTAGCAGTGGGGATCGATAGTAAAACATTTCCTTTAGCCACAACTCATGCATTTGTTAACTGAACAGTTTGATGTGAAATGAGGATTTCCAGCGTTAACCGCAGCACGACCCTACATGGAGCGCTGACAAACGTGCACTCCGGTCCATTCACAAATTAAATTTTAAAGAATCTATCATTAAAAAATGTATATGAGCTAGGCTCAAATCCAAGGATAAAGACCATAGACTCTCAAGATGGAAGATTCTTGCTGATTCATAGCCACACATTTCAACTGGTGGCTACAGCCCCTGGCCGTATTCTACCCAAACCAATGACAGACCCTGAGCAGACTTGGAAGAGAATTCAGTGTTGGAACTTGTTTAGTTGCAGTTGATAAATGCATTCCATGTTATTCCCCAGGAGTCCTAACTTTTCCCTTTGTATGTGTATGGGGGTACCTAAGGGAGAGACAAGTCATAAAGCTTTACAATATAACATAAAATCTAAGCAGGTTTTAGGACCAAAGAAGTAATCATTAATATTTCCCTTCCAACACATTTACAGCATATGCAATGTATGCTGTTTTTAATGGCGAATATAGCAGGTCATTAAGATGACTGGAGCCAATTAGGTGAAATTAAAGCACAATAAAGACATCACTGCACTTATTTTCAAAATGGTTATAAAATACATGAATTGAGCATATAAAAAAAACACCTTTGAAATCTAGACAAAACCAGAAGAACACACAAATACACAGTAAATGCTTTTATTAACCATCAAAAACCCTTTCCCGAAGAAATCCAAACAACAAAAGCATTGCTCAAGAACAAGGAGTCCTGGACCTTTGATCATTATTAACTTGCTTTGCTTCATTTTAAATTTAATTTTCAAATCTGAAGCAACGATACAGATTTAAGAAATACAGCAAAGGACAGCAAACAGTTGCTGCAATTCAGTGCTGTTCCAGGAAATACCCAACTAGAGCTTTTTTCTGGCTCTGTCTACAGGTGTCAAGCAGTTTGGGCACAACGCTGACAAAAATTTGATGCTACTCAAGTAAGACAACCAGTATAAAGACAAAATGATAATAACATTTATGAAGCTTCAATTATATTAATGATTGTGTCACCCTGTGCTTACCAGCAGCCTTTTTCAGCTGAAATTTCATCAAACTTCAGTCTATTTATGCATCTGGTGGCACATGTGTTTTCACTTAGATATTTAAAAGCAATTGTGGGAGAAGATCAAGGACATTGTTCCAACATGGACAAGTTAGTCTTCTCCAAGCAATCCTCTCTTGGCCACTTATTGCTCGCTTTTAATGCCTTCTTTTCAATTCCCAGACTTATTATCCTATTCCCAGAGTCACCTCTTTCCAGACGAAATAGGAAGGTACCAAACTGAATAATCATGCAAAGATAACGTTCTGCTGCACATTAGAAGCACGCAGAAGAAAGTATCGCTCTGATTCTTGCCTACCAGAAATTTAGAATCATTTGAGACAAAATTTAAGTATTATTAAATCAATCAAGGTTTAAAAAGTAAGTTAACAAAGTTTTGTGGAACCCTGGGAATTTGAATAATATGCTTGAATATTATGCCCCATTTCTCCAATTGATCTGGCTTAGAGTGCTGGAGTAGGGTTTTGGTGTCAACCTTTTAATTACAGCTCTGTAAGCAATCTCCAAGCAAATACAGAAAGAGTTAAAACTGCTAACCTCACAGCCTTACTTTAAAATAATACCCTCCAAATATTCACCTTTTAAATACAGAAAATGATGCCTACATAGTAGAACACTTTTTAATCTCTGCTTTTTAATCCCCACTTTTTAATCTGATTAAACAAATTTAAAGGCTGCTTCCTCCTACTGCGTTTAATACCAGCACTCCTCCTAACTACTTATTTCACAGCAGGAATTGTCTTTGAGAGCACAAGCACATTATTACTCCAGATTGATCTACACAGTGGCTTTGGACCAGGAGACTATGCTATATACAGCATTTCCTAAAGGACATTGCTTAAAGCACTAAAAATATCAAGCAAACAGAAAAATTTATTCTAAATATTAGAGGTTTATTAGCAACATAAACCAACGTATTAGAAACTGCCTGGCATTTCCAGCAAGGCACCTCCACTGAAAGTCCACCTGTTGGATTTCATTTACCAATGGTTGGCTCTATCCCATATTAGGGGCCATAAAATTTTATTTTCCTAGGTTTAGGAGTTTTATTATCAAACATTTTTCAGAAAAAAATAAAGAAATTATTAGTGGAAATACTAAGAATAGAAAAAAGATGGTTTGGGGCTCCTTTCCTGCCAAGGTCAGGGTACTGATTCCCTGTGCCGAATGTTGTCGCCACATCTCCAATTGGTTTTAAGCCCGTTAAATACCTTGCAGAGTGGGACTGTATTTTTTAATGTGTTCTGACAGGGTCTTTTTTTTTCTAGTGGACCTCTGCAAGCAGATAACAAGCCACAAGGCTGTTATGGACCCTCGGTTCCAGCCATAAACACGATTTACATTCAGACCATTTTCTGCCAGTATAACCAACTGAGACTATTAATCAACCGAGAAAGAAAACAAGCATTTGTAGAGCTTTAAACAGACACCGTTCATCTGTTATTTAAAGCATGACGCTATCAGGGTACTGCTCAATGTTTGAGGAGCAGTTGTACAATATTTAGAATGAACTTTTATTTAAAAGGAACAACAATATGAAGTGCAGAAGTTAATTGATGATCAGTCTGGGAGAGCGTGAAAGGAAAATATCTCCAAGCAAAAGGCACTGCCTTTTTCAGCCCTGCAAAGCGCTATGAAAACGTGGGTGCCTGCATAGGTGTTTGCTGAAAAACAATAGATGACATCAACCAAATTATGTATTCAGCAAACAACTCCATTGGCATTTTTGGGGGCTTTGTGTAGGCTCTGGCAGCACACAAGGCAGATGGTGATCGCACTGACTTCTGTAAAACCATACTGAACATTACATTAACTGGTAATTAGAAAACAATTTGATTTCACTTCTATTTTCATAGAGACTATTTTTTGGCATTCAAAAATACATATCTCGAAAAGTTCATAGAGCAACATCTCCAGGCTACAGACGTGTTAGTCGTGGTCTATTCGCGCTATCAGGATAAAAAGATGAGGGAAAAAAAGTTGATGATTTTATGTATTCTCTCCCTGAACATTTACTGTTATTTGTGTATTTCACAAGCTGATCTCTGACTCAGATGCAACAAGAACAAACCACAGAAAGCTAGCCTATAGCCTAAATCTTCACATCTTTCAGTCAGACAGTAGTTTTCAATTCTTCCTTTGTGAAGAAATCATTTAGCAGACCTGTTCTTATTCAACCTAAGTAAATACAGCAAAGTACTCAATAAAAACAAAACAGATCATAAAGGAGATTGCAAGAGTGCTTTTTATCTACCGACTACCAGCTTCCTACCAAAGCGTATCTTTGCTTCAAATGCTGAATTTAACTCCAAATTCCTCCAAGTTGTCTATAAAATAAAGCAATACGCTGAATGATCTTTGAATACTAAATATTGTTTAACATGGAGTCCTCATCTCCAGCCCAAGTCCTGCCTCCCTCAGCCAGGCCGGCCTGGCCCACGGCAGCTCTGCTGATTTCAGCAAAATGCTCCCAAGCAAAGCAGTTCAGGATCCAGAACTAGAGACGGGAAAACCCCAGGGGTAGGAAATGCGATCGTAACATTTTGCAAATCTGTTAAATAACAACAAAAAATAACAATTCATCACGCTAGGAAATAGATTTCACATTTACTACCATTACTCATCCAACTGCAATCATGACAAGAGCGGAGACAACAAAATAATCACTGCACTACTCAAATTGTTAATGCATTCCAGTAGTTGGTCTCCTATATACAAACAGATAAGTGAAAAGCAAACTCATTGTGAGAGCTGGCAGTTGTCCATTCACCTATAACCTCCCATGAGTCGCTGACACACCAAATTGCATCACGGCACATCTGGATGGAGAAGTCCAGACCTCTCGTCATGTTGTTGCTTTCATCACCAAAATCAGATGTGAAACAGCTTCCACAGTCAAACTGTAATACTATCACGGCAAAGTGACACAGAGTGACAAAAGATTTCTAGTGGCTCTATAGCTCTTTAAAACATGAAAACAGAGTCTTGATTGTTTGATTACTTTCAGATGAATGGGCTACAAGGCACAATAATTTAATGAGTCTACAACCAAACAGGAAAAGTAAAAGAAAATAACAGCCAGTGAACACAATTACGTTTTCAGGAAAAAAAATCTAAGAAATCAAGAGCATCTAATTCTCAGGCTCTGCACGCAAACCGTACATTTCCCTGCTTGTGCCTGTGTGTCAGATAAAGTGTCTTTCCACTTCTCATGTTGATGTATGATCAAACAGAAACAGATGTGTCTTTGATGCAATTTCAATTTCTAAGAATATTGATTAAGCAGAATATTGACTTTTCTCTATGTCTGGTTAAGGTTTTATTTCCAACTGCAAGTGATAATGGGTTTTCTCATTGCTTTGTTTTGTTATTCCTACATAAAAAACAAGCAAAAAATTTTCCTATAGTCTTCAAACAGCATCTCATTCTACAAACCGAACTTAAGCAAGACCCATTAAACTGCTACAATATTTAAAGGGAGGCCGTATCTCAGACGTGATCCTCTCTAGCACAGTTCTGTGCTCCTTGCTTTGGTACCTTCTATTGAATTTCTTTTATCAAAATACATGGGAGGAATTATGCACCTATACATGAACAGTTTTTCCATACCTCCCAGATATTTTCTTAAAGAGGAACAATTAATCATCAAAAATCCCCAGTAAATTACAATGTGTTATAAAACAATCCTATCAGCTTTATAAGAATCTGGTGAAGATTTTGGCCATAAACAAACCCAACATTGCTAGCATATGGAATCTTCCTCAACAATTTCCCTGAACTCTAGTCAAATTCACCTTTCAGAAGTAACTATTAGAGTGGTAAAAATATAGCAATTATCACTGTCAAGGAAATAATTGGAAGCTCTCATCATCATGATCACAGAAGGTGCCAACAATTTACTTCTTTACCAAAGGCATTAAGGACCACAGGAACCTGCTACTGCAGTAAGCATTTGATTTTACATGAAAGTAGAAAAAATTACGAGATGTGATCTAAATACATCTGAATGAGTCATGTTCCTAGTGCAATCTGCGTATTAAAAAAGAGATGTTGAACTCTAGTTACATGCTGTTTGTAATGCTTTCTTGGTATTTGTATCATCATAACTTAATATACCATTCTGTAAGATCCTAACTTGCAGATTTCCTACTTTTCATTCTTACATAATAGAGTGGCCAACCAACATGCTGTCAACATGCTAGGTTTTCCAAGACAAGCTCAACACGTATGCAACAAGGTCAAATAGCCATCTTCCTATTTTAAATAGGATGGGAATTTGTACACTTTCAATGTGCAAAAACAATCCAGCACTGAGCTATGCTCTGCTGAAAGCTCAAGTGTGACAGATGCCTTCTCAGTAATTCCCAATCAGCCACTACGTACAGCTGAAAACACAACACATCACTTTGATCTCCTCCGCTCTCCAAGTATTCACAATCAAGGAATCTGCGTGAAGAATATGAAATACGCAGCATTTCCAGAAATTGTCTCCATGGAACTTAGAATATGATAATGTGTATTTTGTTCATACTTCATAAAGCATTTCCAAACCTTTATTATGCATATGATATGTTTAAGCTTGCAAAAAACTAAACATGAAAGCTGCTTTATATTTTAGAGACGTGTAGGTTTCATAGGATAACACAGGTGAAATAATCGTTCCCTTTTGAGGGGAAGGCATTATTACAAAACATGCTTAATTAAGTCCCACTGCTAATTTTTGTAAAATGAAGACCTTGTTGAATTACACCACAGGGAAATAAAGCATGCACGCCCCCTCCACTTGCTTAAAACAAAAAGAAAACGCTTTGGGTTGACTTACATTTTGCAGGGAGGTCGTATCCACAGGTGATTTTTGCTTGTCCAGTCTCACAGCCGCTCAGGTTGCGACATTCGGCAACTAGGCAGGGCCCGGCAGCTCTGTGTATGCAGCCATCCACTACAAAACAAACCCAGAAAACGGGATTTATTCAAAGCCAGTCTTTATGTTGCCTTCACACAAATATACGGTGACATTTACTGCTCATTTTTACACTCACTGCACAGACTTACTGATCTATAAGTAGATAGCCAAACCTATACATTTTTTTCTGCCAGAAGGAGTCAATGAGTTTATAAAAATATCTATATGTATGTATTTATTCAACTCCACGTAACTGAAAATACCTGGAAAAAGGTAAAGCAGAATTAAAATTTCAATATTAGAAATGGGTCTTATTCAAGGCTCTAAGAAATTGTCACTTATGAAAACTATGAAAATAGATTTGATCCTCAGCTAAATGCCAAACTTTTTTACTACATACCTCTGACACACAGACTATTTGATGTCACTGTCCTACTAATGTCTTATACAAAAATTCCAAGAAATGATGCCTATGGATTTCAAATACAAAAAATGCCTCATTTGGAAAGCTGGAGAGGGACTTTTTACAAAAGCATATGGTGATAGGACAAGGGGTAATGGTTTTAAACTGAAAGAGGGTAGATCAGATCGGATAAAAGGGTGAAATTCTTCCCCACGAGGGTGGTGAGGCACTGAAGAGGTTGTCCAGAGAGGTGGTGGATGCCCCATCCCTGGAGACATCCCAGGCCAGGCTGGACGGGGCTCTGAGCAACCTGATCTGGTGAAGATGTCCCCGTTCATGGCAGGGGTGGCACTGGATGAGCTTTGAAGGTCCTTCCAACCCAAACCGTTCTATGATTCTATAAACCTTGTTTCTAGTTGCCGAGACTCTCCTGAGCTGCGACGCTGCGCTGGCTCCTCTGGCTCCAGAGGCAGCTCCCCCAGCAGTGGTTTATGGAGCCACGTGCATTGTTGCATCAGCACGTTGCTATGGCAACACACTGTTGTGTCACCTACCGGCCACCCCTGGGCCCACCTGGAGCCCGTCTGGACACGTGTATGTGGGACACCCGCTCTCGCTGACCCTGCTCTGAGGAGGGGGCTCGACTGGCACTGACTTTGTCATTGAAGCAGAGAAAGGTATAAAAATACATAATATTATGATAGGACAAGGGATGATGGTTTTAAACTAAAGGAGGGGAGATTCAGGCTGGACATGAGGAAGAAATGTTTCACACTGAGGGTGGTGAAACCCTGGCCCAGGTTGCCCAGAGAGGTGGTGGATGCCCCATCCCTGGAGACATCCCAGGCCAGGCTGGACGGGGCTCTGAGCAACCTGAGCTGGTGAAGATGTCCACGCTCATGGCAGGGGTGGCACTGGATGGGCTTTAAGGTCCCTTCCAATCCAAACCATTCACTAATTCTATGATTCTATGACCTTTTTTTCCCTTTTTTTTTTTTTCCTCTATGTTTAAATTTTGCATTATTCAAGCAATACTTCGGAGTTAATTAAATAATAATTACTAAAGGTTGCAATTGCAGCTAAGTATGCAAGAAAATGAGGAGAGTGCATAGATCTTACTGCCCTCGGGAGCCAGCGAAAGAATAATAGCAACAGCAAAGAATAAAAAAAAAGGCTGCTGGCACAGCATTTCTGCCCTCTCTACATGCAATCAGAGAAATTATTTACTGTAATTATGGCAAAAAGTTTAAGAAAAAGGAAACAGAACGAAACAAAACCGGGAAATACTGTGTGCATGAACATATTAACTATGGTAAAGCCCTAAGTCAGCAGCAACGATGAAGTTCAACTGTAGGAAATAATCATCATAAAAGCTACAATATCAATTCAAAAAAGGTAATATAAGCTGAAGTATAAAGGCTAAACAAATACCCTGTTTCCCCAAAAATAAGACAGGGCCAGTAGTAATCTTTGCGCCAAAAGATGCTTATTATTTTACATGTATGGCTGCCTGGATATTATTTAAATTGACTTTTTTTTTGAACTGTAACTAGGGCTTATTTTTGCAGTAGGGCTTATATTCTGGATACCCTCAAAAATCCTGAAAAATCACACTAGGGCGTATTTTTGGGGCAGGTCTTATTTTTGGAGAAAGAGGGTACTTATGGAGACAAGGAAGATTCTGTATGACTATCATCCAATATTTATTTCAGATATTATTTCAGATTTCACCAGTTCAAAGTTGCAGCACTATGTTGAGGCAATTAAACCAGAAAAGGTTTGAAAAGCCAAGTGTAGGTGGGTTTTCAAGAGATGCATATAATCTGTTGTTTTTTGAAGCTGGAATGGAAATGACAACTGGCCTTTCTACATTAAGGGTATAGCTGGTTTTGAAGCCATGTATCCCCAAGGAGAGAGGCAGATAACATCTTTATCTGAATGAAGCCACCTCCTAATAAGTGTTAAAAACTTGATTGTTTTATGTCAGGGTCAATATTCAGACGACACAGTAAAACTGGATAAGTGGTTCCTTATAAAACTCCATCCTCACTCTGGACATGGTGCCCAAGTTTCAAAATATCATTTTGAAATACTTTATATTAGACAGAAAAATAGTTACAGAGTCATGCGATGTTGCACTTTCAATGACATTTTCTATAATTTTCTTATTGAAATTATGCGGATACCTCTGTACCAAGACACCAAATCTATTTACTCTACCTTAGCCGAACTTTTGTTTGTAACCTACTCAAAATCTCTGCTCAACAGACTCCAAGATGCTAATGCAAGAATAATATTTTGTAACCTCGAGGTGAAAAAAGAATGCTTGGAATCTATCTTGTGCTCATAATATCCAGTTTAATCATTTTAACTTAATTACTAAATGCTTTTCCAAAGCAAGCACAATAAGCAAATCAGTATGCATTGAAACCTCAATAATATTTTTATAAGCATGACCACGACAATCTTTACCAACATTAATATTTCCTGAGACATTAACAAAAAAGCAGCACTGATGGTTAGGACTAACACTTTCTGCATGATCCTTTATAGAAGAAGTCTTTCAGCTCAGGAGTATGGACAAGGGTTGGAATCCGTGCAATGATTCCCTTGGCAGTGGATTCATCCCACCCCAAGCTCCTTTTTGTCCCTAACAAGCAGGCACCCTCCCTCAAGCAGTGTCTGTACAATTATTGGTTCAGCAGCTGTCTCAACCGAATCATCTGGACAAACAAGCTCTCTTCTCCCAAACTCCATTCACTTTAACCCAAGTCCCTCGCCATAAGAAGGACATTGAAGTACTAGAGACAGTTCAGAGAAGGCGATGAAGCTGGTGAGGGGTCTGAAGAATAAGTGTGATGAGGAGCAGCTGAGGGACCTGGGGGGTTCAGCCTGGAGAAGAGCAGGAGCTGAGGGGAGACCTTATCGCTGCCTGCAACTACCTGAAAGGAGGTTGTAGCATGGAGGGGGTTGGTCTCTTCTCCCAAGTAGCAAGTAACAGGATGAGAGGAAACGGCCTCAAGTCGCACCCGGGGAGCATTAGATTGGATATTAGGAAAGAATTCTTCATGGAAAGGGTTGCCAGGCACTGGAACAGGCTGCCCAGGGAAGTGGTGGAGTCACCATCCCTGGAGGTGTTTAAAAGGCATTTAGATGAGGTTCCTAGGGACATGGTTTAGTGCTAGACTCAGGTTACGGCTGGACTCAATGATCCTGAGGGTCTCTTCCAACTAAAATGATTCTATGATTCTATGATCCTAAGTCCAGCTCAGAGAACAGCCAAAAACCACAACCCGCAAGAAAAGGAAGCACAGGTTCTGGCAGGGAAGTGGAAGCGCAGATTTATCACTTCTTCTGAATCTGCAATGTATGAACATACCTAATGTGTTAACGTACCACATGCCAGACCAGCTGTGACGGCCAAAACACAGGTGGCCCCAGCTCCCCATCTATAAACCACCTCATGATGGAAGAAGCTTTTAATGCACATACATCCAGCTGTGGTATGGATGGTCTACCATGAATTTCCTGGAGCTGGTTCCATGTCCAGCCCTTGTCACTGAATCAGCTTCCAGAAATATGAAAACATAATTAAAAAAAAAATTCTTAACAGAGGAAAATCAATTCTATCATAACCAGTTTTGACATATGACAAGGAAAATGGAAGACACCTGCCAAAACCAAACAAGTAGATGTGCATATTTCCCTTATAAAGGTGGCATAATAGAAAATGATTGAATACTCCAGACAGATGGAAATGTAGACATTAGCATTTGATATACACCAGTGACTGATGACATAGAAGAATGAAGAATGGGGGGGACAACAACCAAAAGAACAATAACAACAACAAAAAAAACCCACCAAAAAATAAAATAACACTAACTCACCCACAATTTTCTGAATAACCTCTTTTCTTCTACTATACTTTATTAAATACTTGAGCAGAGATGACCTCTGACCTATGTACACATTTTCCATTTAATATGATAACTCAAGAAATCATGCTAGAAATACTCTGTCTCCAATAGTAAATACAATCTATAATACAAGTTTGATTATTCTTAAAGCAAAAACCCAGGCAGTGAAATATCTTGCCAATATGAGCACTCTGCATAACATAAAGGAAAAAATTGGCAGAGGTGGCGTAGATTAGCAAATCTAAATGTGCTACTTCAGCCTCTGCTAAAACACGTCCTAGATGTACTCATTCAAAAAACATGGAACGGGCATGCACAAAACATTTATGTGAGATATTCTGTTCTTCTGGAAGTGTACACTGACTAATAAGTGTAGGGAGAAGTAAGTGCTGTTAACGTGGAAACTTTATGGAAATTACACATAACAGCAACAACCTCAGGAGGGAAAAATTATGGCCAAAGAGATATTGTTATTGTGTAGTAGGAGATTTACATTATAATAATGGCATGCTGCCAAATTATCTTTATAGGAAAGTGAAGACTCTTTGATATATTGGTTTCAGATACTTCATTGGTTTGATATATAGATGCTTATCTGAATTCTTCAAAACAGATCCGGAAAACTTTAAACCATATCCCACTGTTCTTTCCCTGGAATTTCTTTGTGCAACTGGATGAAAAACCCAGACACCTACGGTCAAATCTGCCTTGCATCGTGTGACAGTGATAAGGAATTCTGTATTATCACTGTGCTTTACAACCAATGTAAAATGTCATTTTACTTTGAAGCTATCACAGGTTGCCTTTTTTTACAGGCTGCCCTTCCCATCCAGATTTATGGAAATCATATCTATATTCTGGGCCACTTATATACACAGAGACCTGTCATTTCACAGCTATGGGAAAGACGTGGGATAATCCCACAGACAAAATTATCAATCATAGTTTGACTAGAAAGCCTATGTCTGGTCTACGTGATGGTTAATTGGCATTTCTAAGTCCTTGGTAACACTTGAAGGCACTAAAGTCAGGGCTGCTACCTGTCCTTATGATACTGTGCTTCTTGATATGAGTTATGCTTACAAACCAAGCTATTTGTAAGGATTTTTTATAGCACTAATACTAAATGAGTCCTGCCCTGAGCCACCAGCAATGTGGTAAATATCACAGAATCACAGAATAGTTTGGATTGGATGGACCATCAAAGGTCATCTAGTCCAACCCCTGCAATGAGCAGGGACATCTTCATACCCACAGGATGGTCCTTCTTCTGCATTCCATAAAGCCATCAAAAGTACTACTCCAACATTTTTTCATTAAAAATAATATTAGCAACCTCACTGCATGCCTCCAGAAGTTTTAGGAGCCACTAGGGACAGCATTTTGTCCTCCCAACAATGCAGCAGAAGCTGTTAATGAAGAAAAACTCTTTTCAAAGATACTGCAATCAACGGTAGTGGTTGCACAAACAAGTCACCTGAAAAATAATAGCTTAAAATACATGGACAAACCCCAGAATCAAAATAAAACTCCCAGTCCAAGTGAGAGTTTGTGAACAACAATGCATTGAACAAAAATATGGGAATCTTTGACAACATCTTTCTGCACTGCACACTAAAGGATGCTAAAAGGTTAAATCCTTTCTTATCTATTGTAAAGCAATTGTATGTGTCCTCCAGATTTAAAGGGTTATATAGTGAAAACTAGTGAAATTATTGATGTACAATATAGAACAAATCTGTTTCTCACAGAAATCTCTTAAAATTGCAAATGAAGCAAAAGCGCAGGAAACACAGAATTAAGGGTATCGTGGGATGCTGCTTAAAAAAAAAATAACCTCAGCAAAACTAGCCTTGCAGTACAGATGGTAATAAAAAGGGGAAGGCAATCAAACACCGCAGCAAAATATACACATTCCCCTGGGAATAATAAGTCCCAAATTTCTTTTGTGACCTTGTGTGCAAGTCTGGATAAATTGAAGTTACAGTGTAAACAACACATGCAGATTTATCATGTTATATTTCAAGAACCTATATATATATACATATATATATATATATATATATAGTAGTTGTTGTTCTCTGGTGCTTTTCCAGATTTTCATTTCTCCTTTTCACTAGGAACTTCAGGAGATTTACTTACTTAAGAAAGTTAGCTGTGCATGATTTATCTGTGAAACACGACTGTTCTGCCACACGGCAAATGCCAGGAGTGAATAAAAACAGAAAAAAAAAGTCATTATATCAGATATATTGCCTGGGACACACCAGAGGAAGCTGTTTTGCCCCAGCTGTACCACACCTCTGGTATATAGGCCCTCAGGACTTTTCCAAAATACCCATTGCAAGGATGTGTATGGAAACTAGGGGGGGAAAAAGAAAGAAACAAACAAAAACCCCACAAACGCAGCCCCAAGCCCCCCCCCAACAACACAAAAACAAGCTCACAATCTAAAGCAACCTCATTCTGCAAAACTGGTGAAGTATCTCGAGGAAGTTCATTGGAACCAAGTGCTGCCAAAGTTGCAACTGCACCTCTGAGACCGACATCAAGGGGAAATAAATCCTGCCCAGCAAGAGACAACAGCTGCTGGTCTAATGAACAAAGGTGGGGATCTTCAACAGATTACAACACAGATGCCAGGCGACTGCTGCTGCTAAAACCAGCGGTTTATATTGTGGAGATGGCCTCTGCCATTGGGAAGTTTAACGAACGGAAGATTTTTAATCAACACGCTGGTTTATAGGCCTCCGACATAATTAATTTTAAATACTTAGCATTTATACAGTACTCTCTGGCCACGATCTCAACGAGTTTAAAAGCATGATCTGATCTAGCCTTAAAATTCTCTGTTTTTAAAACAAAAAGCAACTATTTATTTTGAAATGGCTAATTTCCTGCGTTAGGTTCACATTTCATCACAATCTAAATGTATAGTTTTCTAAATATTCTTATTTTCAGAAACTCTTGGTGCCGACATCTGAGCTAAATCAAGACAAACCAGTGAGTTTAAGGTCTTAATGCTTAATCTACTGATTACCTAATGTGTCCATTCCCATTCTCTCTATAGTGTTGATTCTTTATTTAAGAATCAACGTTTTGAGACTGCACAAGGGGCCTCATTGCAGCCAGAATTAAAATTCTGGGTCCTCCCAGCTCCAACCACCACCCGTGTTGCAGAGAGTTTAATGAAAAGTCATCATAAGGTGTAATAAGACCATTATTCCAGCACAAACTGCAAGGAGCAAAACTACTCATAACAAAGGCATGTGTAAGCCTTATTGTTAAGTCATACATGAGCAATTTGTATTTTAGAATATTGTTTAGCTGAAATGCTCCAAATGTCGCATTAAAAACCATCAGTTACGGCCGGCTATGATGAAAAGTGCTGGGAATTAAATTTTAAGACCTACTGGTTCTTTTAAGAGAAGGCTGCCCTTGATCTGGGTGCAGTTCACATTCAAGCACAATAAAAGCAGCTGAAAGATCCAACATAACCAGTGTCCACACTATTAACCAGCAAAAAGACATATGGAAACAAAGAAGTCAATAATGATTCAAAATAAAGCTCACCCATGGACCTGTTCAATTTTAAGTGTCCTACATCTATTGCACAAAACCAATTATTCTTACTTCGACAAAAACACGAAACGGTTGTAAAACCACACATTTTGGCAGACTTCTTTACTTTAGTCAAATATCTTGGGATATCAGAAACTCATTAAAAATATATGAAAAGCCAAGTAAAAGTTGTTCTGTCACGTTAGCAATGACGATGGGTAAATTCCTTCCATAAACAACTAAGCAATAAGGAAAGTGCTCGTTTTATCTCACACTTAGGACATCATCTTTCTTCGTCTCCGAGTGCTCCACTCCAATTTTGTACACAAAGTTAGAATGTCAATAGGATTCACACTTCCGTCAGCCCACTCAAGCAGCATAAGGGCTCAGAGAAACATGGGTCTGATAAACCTGTCTGAATGTCACACTTTTGGCAGGAAAAAAAGAACTAGGAAAGGCTCCAACTGTGTTTTTCCCAGTCCAAAACGCTGACATTACGGCATGTGCGAAGGAAGCGTTCACTTCCTTCGAATTCTGTTCATGTTGCAACACCTGACACAACACACTCTTCTGCAGATGGGAAGGAGACGGCTACACCTTCAATACCTCACTGCAGCAAGCAAAAAAAACCAAACGCGTGTTGCTGTTTATTGAGAAGCGAAATCTGGTGAAATTTCAGGCTATTAAACCAAACTCGTGTTCATCTCAGTTTGCTCCCCCAGCTTCCCAAACTGACTAATAAGAGGCTGCAAGTTTTTTTTAATATGGTATCGCACAGAAGAAATGAGTTTGGTGAGCTCAAAGTCCTTTCTTCATCCTGCTGGGCAGTCACAGCTGGATACCACATAGATTAGGAGGACAAAACTCTTTAACTATATTTTATATATTTTAACTATATTTCATTGGTAGGATGCCTATTAGTCCTGGTTTTGTGTTCATGTCAATGTGCTATTATTACAGGACTCATTCTTCATCAAGAAAATAACTCTGAAGTCCTACTTCATGCATCATAGACTCTTCTTATGCCCATTAAAAAATAAAAAGCATGTGGAACAGATTAGAAATAGGACCTTGTGCAAAACAAAAATATGTAGTTGTGTCCATCTGAAAAGGCAGCAAATTGGGAAGGTCAGTTACACTCCTTGTACTACCTAGTTCAGACATACAAATTGAGTTCTATTAGTTAAGCTTTAACCTACCATTTAGGAGTTTACATCACCAACTGAAATGATGTAAATGTTTAGGGAGATGACACACAAACCTCCCCATTTTCAAAGCTGTTTGTACATTAGGCTCTGCTTAGCACTTACTTCTAATTCCACACGGAAAAGTTGATGCCCACCTTCACTTGGACCAAGATGCCTACTCCAGCCCCTCACTTTAATAGTTTTAAACAAGCACCTTTGTGCTTCCTCCCTCAAGCACAGGCAAAACTCCCAGTAAATGTCCACATTATTATTTTTAAATCTCACTGAAACTCTCTTTTGCCACAATGGCTGTTAAGCTATTGACAACATTGGGCTACTACCATTGCATCCATCTCTGTCTGGCACACAGAACTACACAGTCTATTTTTCCTCCTGCACTGTTTGGAAACACTAAGTTAAATTCTGAGAAACAGAATCTAAAAAGATAAAAAACAAGCCTGAAAGGGCAACAAAACTCAGATTTTATTTAAAAAAAAAATTACTAATGTTCTGATGCTGCATGTAAATGAAATAAAGAACACAGAAATGGACAAACTGGTAAGACTCACTGTCCATCTGTCTCTAAAACCTGTCTCACATGATGGCCAAACAAAATGCTTAAAAGAAGAGGGCAAAATCAGAGAAAGAAATTACCAGTGCTTCCACAGAATATTCTTCCAACCCTTCACTAGCGGCAGCTCACAAACCTGAGCAAGATGTCTTTTCTGTATCATTCTCGACATGCCTTTTCCTTGGTTTTGGTTTGTTTTAGCATTTTCTGAGCATCTCAGACTCATACAAGCATTTGGATTTGTATTTTTCAATTTTATGCAGTCCTCTGTGTATTGTGGGCAGCACCATTAGCAAGGAAATAAATAGAGCAGATTATTCTGAATAAAAGCACGCTGCTAACCTAGAAAAAAAGAATGAAAAAAAATACTGCAAAGTCTTTAAGGAAGTTTTTTGTCATTTTTTCCCCCATTTACAACACACACAGACAAGTACTTCCGCTCTGTTGTTCGATAACTATTTTTCTTCGGGTTTTTTGTAATACATCTTTTCCTTCGCTGTAGGTTTCAGCATTTTAGGGCTCTGCATGAAAGCACAGGCAACTGCCATGGTGTGCTCCACTACTTGCAAACATTTCAAAAATGCCAAGTGCACGGGCCAGTCATGGCAGATGAACTGTATTAAGCCAGAATAGGTATTTGCATATTTGGAGTATAGTTATTAAGCAGCCATCACACAGGGTTTATACAAATTTCTTCACTAGGATCAGCTGTCAAGCGCAAGTCAAGGATTTAGACAGAATGGGCTACCAAGTAATAGTTGCAAAATGACAGTGTAAAAGGAAGCCTTGTAACCAGGGTGCATCCTCACAGCCCAGCAGGCTGTTCGCATGTCATTCCTAAGAGTTTTAAAGGTACAGTGAAAATCAAAACAAAAAAAATGTCGCAAGTTAACCACTTTTTCCCCACAGAAATGCCAGGGGATGTGATCTAAGACCTTCTCTTCACAGTGAACGTGGAAGCAAAGCCATTCTCACATAGGCATTTGAGGATTTGAAGCCTGAAGGCTTCTGTAGCGAAATATGACTTCTAACTAAATATAACTAAATCAAATACAGGAGAATGTGATGTTTCTTTTAGCTATGGGGTGCACCAAGCACCAGAACACCATACATCACTGCTAGAACAAAAGTATACATTAAAGCTTTGGAGGAAACCTGGGAGCCTTAGCCAGATACATGATACAAGGCAAGTAGCTCTGCTTCCTTTAAAAATCTTGCCAAAGATGGGCCACCCTGCCAAAAAAAGGGCTTTATCACTTATGACTTCAAATATTACATTCTAAGATCTTTTTATGAGCAACTGGCTTGTTGGTTTTCAAGAGCCATCTCCTCCCTTTCCCTCTAACCCATATGGGTTCAGCTTGACTACTCAACAGCACTGGATCTTCATGCAGGCTTAAGCGATGCCTTATCTATGAGAGACAAGATGAGGAAAGTACCAGAGGAAAGGTTAGTTACAGAACCAAAGTACCTCCACTTCTGTGCAAAATTCAACAGGAACTTTAAAAAACACAGGGATTGTCGGAACTCTGAATCCAGGCAACAGCTGGAATGTACAAAGGAATAAGACTAAGTATCCACAAGGAGACATTCTCTTGCTTGCAGTAAGGCTTAGCATTAGCAGGCTATAGGAATACTACAAATTATTTACAGAGGCTCGTTTTCTTATTTCCTGGACCATTTTCACTTGCGCTAATTTACTTTTATTGTGAACCACTGAAGGGAGAAAACTTGGTTGAGATACTTTTCGGTCTGCAATCACAGACACATCCTCTCCATTTGGAGTGCTGTTTCAAGCCAGATTAATTAACAGTATTAATTATATAAAAATTGCCTTGCAACAAATAACTGCAATCGAACACATTACAATGTGTTCAAATGGAATAAATACAAGGGAAGGGAAAGGTAAACACTAGATTAACCAGAGATGTATGAACAAGGTTCTTTCAGATAGTGTTTTAACACAAGCCTGAGAACTAATTACCCATAAAAAGTCTCAAATACCTTTTCCTTTTGTTGAGAGGCTATGGCAACTCATATGTGCAACACATCTAAGACAAATGCTTGCCAAAAGATAACTGAAAAGATCTAGGATACAATTGCTCAGCAATGTTGAAATATCAAATGTTTTCCAGCACCATGCACAAAAGATTCACATGCACTAAGTACAATTTTCCCTATAAAACCAGTGTCATATCCTGATCCAGCCTCATACCACAAATCAAATATAGAAGAAAAACTAATTACTCTCACTAATATGTCAGATTGCATTGCAGAATCTGACAAATCTATAAAAATATTAGGGGCATCAGCACAAGCTTCACACATAATTAACTGTGTATGGAGTAAAGGGGGTAAACTGCCATCATCAGACCCTGCCTTCCATCTCCGCTCAGATTGGCTCTGACAGTCAAGTTCTGCTTGCAAGGTAAATGGAAAGCCATTATACTGACCTAAGATTGTCAGATATATTCATAATGATCAAGTGGAATTTAAGTGACTGCATAACCATGAATAAAATGAAAAGGAATAAAAAATATTGAGTGCTTATTTATTCAAGGTCAGGAAAAAAAAATGAGATAAAGGAAAGAGCATTATATAAAAACGCCTTCCACACTGCCCACTGTAGTTTTTTTTTTGTTTGTGGGTTTTGGGGTTTTTTTTTCAGTGTAATCACTTTGGACAAAAACAGTTTTAGGAAGGAGAAGGACACAAAGCCTGATTGTAGCCAGTGACCTTTAGACTGTGAATCCCAAAATTGCAGGGGGAACTTCTCTGGGCTGCTCCCTCTCCCGCCCTCCGCCAGGCTCTATCAACAGCCTGTGTCCCACACAAACTTTGTTACCCTACAAGAAAGGTAAGCCTGTCATTAATGAACTTATTACTTATCTGAGCTGCCTGCAACCCTCCTTATGCTCCTCGAGTTGTGGGAAGGGAAATTAAAGTACTAAGCAGAGCTTAAAATTACAACCTAATACTTTTCGAGTAAGAAACAAGCCATCCCACTCAGATGGCTATATTTACCAGTTCGGTAATTCTGGTAATTCCCTCCCAAATAACTTTATGTTTGTCCTAAAACACTATTAAAAGAGAGATAAGGAACAGAAGAACTAAAGAGCTGGTTAATCTATGCAGCATCATTATGTATTATTTAGTTTAATATCTTCTTGTAGTAAATACAAAATCATTATGTGCCATTTTCTTCAAGAGAACACTGTAGTAAATTTGGTGTTGCAACAGAACCATTAAAGTATAATAGTGTACACAGAAAAATTCTACTGATTAGCAAGCAAAAATATGTAATTATAGCCACAGTGTGGGACTCAGTTGGCTGGTGTTACATTGCATACTGCTTTGTAAGACTACTTTGCTGCCAAAACTAATGAGGAAAATACTGAGTTGTTACTTCCAGTTGTACTAGAGGTTTTTGTCTTGATTTTATTGACATTTATAAAGTGATCATCACATGTAACAAACAAGCCACAGTGCCAGCACTGTGAGCTGCAGCCTGCAGTGATTAACAAGTAAATAGCATCAATTCCATAGCAATGTACCACAGATACACCATGTATTAACCAAATTTTTAAAAGGTAATTCTGAACAATGATTTATCCAAAGTGTCTCAAGTTCTCCACAGTTTGAGCAGTATTCACAAAAAAAATACAATAGCACTGAGATATGACTTTAAGAGGAAAAAGCAGCTCAACATTTGCCCATAAATGTAAACATATTCAAATGTGCATATGTCCAATATATAAAGCCACAGCTTTTAAAGGAAGCACATATGAACATAAGTAGAAAGTCTGAACAATATATATCCTGTGATATTTGGTATTATACTTAAGCCTCTAGATTTTCCTTTCCAGCTTTCATTAAAAGGGGAAGGAGGGTTATTTCTAGCATTGGACAAAAAAGATGGAAAGTTCCAGTTTAAAAAGCTTACAAAGAAATAAAAATAAGAAAGAGTTAATCCGTTTCTGAAAAGTTATGTCAGAACCTTTAAGCCAGACTCATTAAATTTCCTATTAACCATATGTGGTTCATATCTAAAACACAGCCTGACACCATTAGAAAGAAATAAACACTCTGATATGCCAAACAATAAAGTGAGAAGACACGTAATGCTGGCTGAAGATACTCAAGCTCCAAAGACTGTATTGGTGATGGAGCCGGGGCATAAATTCCAAATCAGGATCCCTTCCAGAAACATTTACAGAGCAGAATCTTTACCCATATTAAAAAACAAACAAACAAACCAACCACAACAGCTTATGCCAATGGTGTCAAATGCAGAATAAATTTCATCATAATTCGTAATATTACTCCACTCACTGCCAGCAAGCACACTTTTAAAAATAGCTTTGCCTGCCTTTCTTATTATTCAGAGGCCTGCAAATAGGAACTCGTACACAGGATTATGAGAAGAAACGTTGGTGAATCTGGTAAGGAAGCTTGGAGAGGCATTGTGAGCTGCCATCTATACAAAAGGTGTATTAAACACCATCTACATTTTTCTATTAAAATTTAGCACTTTCAGTACATCTTTATTAGCAAATACAGAGGACCAATAAGAGCACATCGTGGAGTAAAACAACTGGTGTTAAGAACCTGTAGCAGAAATACTAGACACATTTCAGGGTTTTTCCCTGGTGGTGGAGATGGGGTTTTTTTGTTTGTTTTGTTCTTGATTTATTTTTCTTTTGGGCTAGTTCTTGTCTGGTCCGTGGACTGAAGGCCAGTTTTCCAGTGACGTTCCTTAGGGACGCATCCTCCAGTCTACTTTTATCAAAAAGAAACCCAGCTCATGTGCTCCGAGATACCTGATGATGCTAAATACCAAAGCAGTGAGAAGACTGAGGGGATTTCCTTCAAAAGCACATTCTCAGACTCAACTATAAACAAGGTATTTAAGTATTTTTATTTGAAATTTATTTGAATTTTTCAGGATTTTCAGGAATGCCTGAGTTAGTGTACCTGCAAATAAAGGGGAAAAGCCCCCATTCTCACATGCAAATAAACCAAATTTCTGCATTAGAAGAGGGTAGCAGTTCTGTATGAATCCAAGTTCGAAAGACCAAAGCAACAATTCACATCAAACTCCGCACCAGCCACACACAGAAGGCAGCATGATTGGATAGCCTTCCCTTAAGGTTTTACTTGTAAACTGGTACTAACAAACAACTGTGCAATAGCAGAAAAAACAGTCACCTTGGGGTACCTGCATAAACAAGCCTTGTCTTAGAATGACTAATGTGTTCTGGGGATGTGAAGGATGAAGCATCAGGAAGCATGAAGAATGAGGGAATGATGGAGAACTTCTTTCAGAGTGTCGAGGTGATCTACACCAATAATCTAATGCCATAGTCCTAGTTACTTCTGACGGGAAGATGATTGAGAAAAGTAATCCACCCCTGCCTTCACAATATTATGTATAAAATTTTACATAGGTAAGTATTTGCAAAATACACATCTCAGTTCAAATCGAGTACACAAAATGCATGAAGATGGCTGGCGAAACATCCTCCAGAAGATCTACGGTTAACTTGCAATCCCACACCATAAGTATTTCACATGTTTCAATATCAGCAGCATTACACTGTAAAGACTAGCTCGTCACGGTCCTATGAAAAGATGATGCTCTTCACTCCAGTAAATGCACATCCTACATTTACTAGCTCCAATAGTATTAATGTATATTTTTCCAACACATATCATTTCAGAGAATTGGAGAATAACATAGGCTGGATAGGACCCTGGAGGTTGGTTATGCAGTCCAACCCCCTGCTCAATTTTTCTTTACGAAACAAAAGCATAGCTGAAACAGATCTGCCTCCCACCCTCCTGAAGCGATGAAAATCTACAGACAAAGTTGAGAAGCTGTTCTACCATCTAAAATCTTTTTATTGTTATTAGTTTTAATACTTATGTTTATGCTCCAGGGTAAAACAACACCCAACACCTACATGTTATTGAAAATAAATGTTTTTCAATTATTAAGATGGAAGACTGAGAGCTAAACAATAATTGGTACAAAAGGCTCACTCCAAAACAGTCCCAGGACGACACCTATTCAGTCTGGCCCGGCACCTCTTTGTGGTGACAGCAAGAACCACAAAAAATAGGTGTAGCTTAAGTATTAAGGAGGATGAAAGGTCTAAGCTGAAAGCAAATCCAAACCAGATCTGAATCCTCCACTTGCGGAGGCCAGGCTGTAATTTGTTATCTGCAGACTGAGGTATGCACAACAAGGGCAGGCTCTGCAGGCGAGGATCAGCGCGAGGATCCTTAATGAGGGACAATCCAAAGCCTCAAATCTCTCAGCGCCTAACACGGTGTGATTCAAAAGAGACAGGGCTGACTTTTAACACAGCTCTCAGCAGAGCTCTGATTCCCTTTCCTCACGTCTAGATTGTTTTTCTTAATTTTGCTCTTCGTTTTTAACGAGAACGAGTTTTTTACAGCTAGCTCTCCTAATTAGAAGGCCAACTTCCTGATGTATTGACCTATCGCACAAGATGATTTTAATTAGTTCACACTGGTATGCAATACCTGGGGTTTAAGTATTGTTTTGTCTGAACAAATCTATTTGCCCATTGGAAGCGCTTACATAAACAACCCAGCAAAACCATTTTCAAAAATACTACTGCATAAAGTCCAGTGGGATATAGTTATTTAGCGGCTTGACTGTCGTAAAAGGGTGAGAGTGACATCCACGACCTTCTCAAAGGCTGTTTTCTCTATTGAACTACTTGGGTTTTTTTGTTTAAAATTAATAGGATTTTTTTCAAGTACCAATATATTGTTCTTTCTCCATTAATGCCTTATATGCATGTCAGCACAGATACAGATATTACAAGAATATTCGTTTGCAATAGAAATCTCATTGAGCAATGTTTTACAGACCAGACATAATTTGAATGCAGGAGTTTTGATCACATCAAAACAACTCCTCAAGGCTCTACACAGCTTTTTTATTAGACGATTTTATGTACTTCACATGGGAGACAGATACGGAAAAAGCGCAGAGAGGGAAAACAAGGGTAAAGTGCTATGTGGAACTTTCAACACCTTCCAGACCCTCCCTATGGCTCCAGAAAACCCCACATCTCCAGTCTCCACTTATTCTACACTCAGTTCTTCCACACCTCCAACCTGGACGTTTTTGGTTTGCCAGCAGGGTAAAAGCCACCCGTGCTGTGCTGAATCTGAAACACTGCCCAGGAACACAGTGACAACAAAATGTATAAGAGCTGAGTCTCCTTTGATTTCCCCTCCTTAAAAGAAGCTTTAGCTTCTCTCTGGACAACAGCATTCAGAAATGTGCAGAAACCCACTTGTTTTGAAAGTTTCAACCCTCTGTCAAACAAATCTGCAGAATAACCAGTAGATTAAATAATAGGTTGGGAATTAATTAATAGTAGGCAAGGAAAACAGAATGAGTGTGTTTCAAAATCTGCAGCCTGATCATATAAGAGGGCACATAAACAGTGCACAAATGGATACTATCACATCTTTCTCTTCCAGTCTGACAAGAAATCCCTGACAAAATCATCTTTGGCTTCAAGGAGCCGGGGTGGACAGACAGCAATCTGTCCATCTGTGAATGAGTAAGAGAAGTGAGTGCACCTGTGGTCACGACACTGATGAAACGCAGCAAAGATCACGGACATGACGGACAAAATGACTCAGTGATCATCAGGGTTTGAACTTCCACCTCCAGCATTCATTGGTGCCACATTGACCAACAAGTCACGCAGTCTGAACATAATCTCATGTTCAGCAGATTCCCTATCAAATACAAGATGAGCTAGTGTTGCAAGCCCAGCTACTTGAAAGCAACAAAACAGCTCCACGAGACAGCATTTGCACTTTGTTTAGATGCCATGGAGTTAATCATGGTGAAACTAATAGTGTTTTCTTGATACTTCAAATAGATACACCAGGAAAGCGAAGAATAAAAGGTGAAAAGAAAAAAAGTTTAGATAGCTATGTTCAATCTTTCCCTTCCATTATTCATAAACCTGCAGGTTTTTAAAGGAGAATGCAATTATTAGGGGTTCTCAGAGAAACCTGGCCTAATTAAGTTTTAATTGCACAGATCAGGAGGTATAGGTCTCCCCTGCAAACACAGAGCCACATTTTAACAGCATTTCCCAAAAGCCAGAGTTCCTTGGTAATTCCACAATGGATTTAGTCCAAAATTTGGCACCACCTCATTTCCATAATAGGCCTTTGTGATTCAGGGGTCCAACCAGCCCGCTTGTCTACAGGACTCCAGACGGCCACCCCGGCCACAGGTGCCTCCAGAATCCCGGAAGGAATTAAAAATCACTGCAGAATAGCTCCAAAAATGTCCCTTCCTTCCTCTTAAGACTTCTGTCTACTTACTGGCCTCCAGATATGCTTAAACTGATGTAGAAGTACTTTAATAGTAAAATGACATTACCAATGGATTGATCCCTTGAAAAACAACAACAAAAGAGCATAACAAGTCAGATGGACTGCAGGAGGGAGAGGAAGAAGTGTAGAGATGCATATGTAAAGCTTTTTGTAGAATGTAAATGCTAGGACGGGCCAGAAGACCCAACAGTCACCTTCACCATCCTCATTTCCATCAATACATTCTTAAATTCATCTCAACAACAAAATAAACTATTCCCATGATGCAAGGAGAGCAACTTCTTGCAGCGCGCAAGGCTCCTTGACTCAGATGAAAACCTCACCCAGTTGTCCGGCTTACCTTTGAATGGCCCTTTCTAAACATATTCTGGTTTAGAGCTTTGTGAAAGAGTTAAAATTGAAGCATTGCTAAAACACACTCAAAAATAACGTCTGTACGGGGCAGTCATCACTACAGTCAATTAGGTATTCATGGCTCTGCTCCCATTTCTGCTGCAGTAGGTGTCATTGTTGTACTTTACTTTTTCCCCAATTCTCGCGCTCCATTTAGTTCCACTGGTTCAGATACCGCTTCACTACACAGCAAAACAAAACCCACTCCAAAGCGAAGCAGAGATGGATTTACAGTGTATGAAATGCGGCATAATTTTTCGAAAGCCTCAAAATGGGACGCAATAGCACACACTCCGCTGTAGAGGGTAAATGTGGCTATTTGAAAGGGATCTTCCAAAATGAGGAGTTTGTGAGAACTCTTTCCAGAATGCTGAGACACTTGGGTGAAAGCACAAAAGCCCCATGCTAACTGCAGTACATAATTTTCCTTGGCACAGGAAAAACAACAATTAAGCTTTTGTCAAACATATCGTTTTTCCAACAAACAAATAAATTATTCCTGAATACCTGTACCGTCAATGTCTCTCTCGCATATATAGTTATATAGTCTCTCTCAAAAGACTACGAACAGTCAAATGGCATTGTTAAAGAACCAAATGTGTTTTCTCTATCTTAGTTGCGATTATTCAACATTACCACATAAATTGACAGTTATTAAGCAAATGATAAATGTTATCTGTTCATACAAAGAGTGCTTTACTGAATCAAAACCATTAACAGTTCCCAAGAGCATAAATGTAATTCTTTTACAATACTGAAAAAGAAAGCTACTAAAAGCGGGGCGGGGGGAATGTGTCGATGTTATTACACTCAAACATATGCAGAGATTCCCCAGAAGAGGCAAGGAACATAGCTGACCTAACACAGTGCAGCTTAAAAATCACTGTAGAACAAATTTAATGTGTGTAAGATTAGAAAACATGAAATTTGATTTCTTTTCCTTATGCCTCAGAGCTTCTGTAATGCCTCTAGTCGATTTTACCAAGCTGAAGAAATACTACAAATTTTAAGCATAAACCTACCCTTGTACAATTTTTTTTTCCTGCGCAATAAAGTAAGTATCCTTTGTCAAGCACAACGATCACATTAAAGAACAGGAACTCAACACAAAGTTACTTCTGTTCAAATACCCTTAATTCAACTCAGAAGATTCAGAAACACTGCAGAAACTGAAGGGACAGATTTTGATGAGTCCTTCAGGACAGGTAATGGTGACAAATAATTGGAATTACCATCTAGAGGACGTCCCAAACCCTTCTGTCTTTTCAAATATGGTATTATGGTATTACTCTGACATCTGCCAGGGAAAGAAATTCGAAATACACTGCGAAAGAATTGGTATTGTTTTCCTGCTGTAAGATGTCCCTTGCCCTTCCCATGACTTTTTCACTTGTCAACACCAAAGTTTCCAAAGCACTCATCAACAAAATCAACAAAGCCAAAGAGAAAACCTTTTCTGTTGGTTTTGTTCCATCACACTTTCAATGCAAATAAGCGATACGAGGTCTCAGACCTTCAAGTGAATATAAAACAAGAGACTTAGAATATGGTTTTCCCTAAGAAAGAGAACAGAGGTGCTTCTGGATAATGAGGTAGGAAATGCGTAAATCCCACCCCACTTTCTCGTTTGGAGAATTCTAAAGCAGCACTGTGTTGTGGCACACCGATATATTTTGGCAGCATTTGGAAAGATAGCACCTCCTGAGCTGTGAGTACAGTATTGTACTGCACCCTGTCAGGTTAGTTAAAAGCTGTCTGCAACTTTTCTATTTTTCCTAGACAGAAGAGTTTCACAATATTGCCAAGAAGCTTTAGAACCACACACATTAGCCTATTGCTACTGCCAAACAATTTTTAAAAATGATATTTCCCCCTCTGTCTAAAAGGTGCTCTGGCAATTCTACAAACATTGGAGAAAGCAGCATATTCTCCAGCTCTGCAGCAAACATTGAGATCCAGCCTTAGAGAGCCTGACTTTGGGGACCCAAGTCTTACAAGTTCTTAAACTATTCATAAAACAACCTCCATAAGTTTTTTTTTTTTTACTTTCACATTTAAAGGATAAACATTTAAAAAAAATTAAGTTCTTAAAGTAGCCCTAGAGGAGTAAGGCAGAAAGGAAAAGGGCAAATAGGAGCACAGTGTAAATACATGAATTATTTTAGCATGTTAAACATGAATGGAGAGGAGGGAACCTTAAGTTAATAGCAGCCTGATTACTCCAGTCGGGCCGGTTACTAATAGTGATGGAAAGATAACACTTGCCTAACTAATGTTTGTAAAGTACTTTACATTCCTCAGATAGAAGACCTAGAGATACACAAAGTATCCTCATCATTACACTGACTGCTACTATGACTTTTGCAAGTAATGAGAGGCTGGGACATTACTCCTGGTAAGCATATCGGAATAGAACATCTGGGGGTGGGAGGAACAGACATGACCAATGCCTCCATCCTGTATTTGATGCATGAGGAGTGATAGACACTTGATGGTGTGGTCCGGAGGGCTGGCTGGGAGCCGGTCACGTTTCCTGGAGACACTGCAGAGTTCCTTTTGTTAAGACAAGAAGCGATCAATAAGCTCAAGAGCCAAGCTGCAATAATACGGGTTGAATTTCAAAGCAGCATTTCTTCTAAAGAAATTTGTTTTGTTTACTTTGTTAGAACCTCTTAAACATCTTCCAGGCCAGTGCTCAATACCTTCAGGGGACAATTACTATTTTACCAGAAGTATTAATTAATTTTAATTACTCCTTCTGACAAATATTTTGTACAGTGTAATGCAGGTATGTTTTATTAACGACCCAGGAATTTAAGTTTTTTACTTCCCCCCCACCCCCCGCCAGCCCCCACCTCCTGGTTTTATTACTCTAACAATAATTAAGGCAGAAAAGATACAAAACATGCCACACAAAATGCATACAATTCTGACTTTCAAACTAGGGAGGCAACTTTGTGAAACTGTTTTTTTTCAGACCATTTACAGTAAATACAATTTAGACTGACTCGTTTCTGCCCAACTGAATTTTGCTGCTCATCTATCAGATCCTGGGCAAGAGCAGCACACGGTAGCAATAGATAATGGTGCACTGAAGATGGAAAGGCATGAAGTAAGAATAAGGCTATTGTAGCACAGAGAAGAAACACAGAGAAGAAACACTTAAGTTATGAGAAATTGCCGTTATTTTCAATGGTGAGGTGATTCATTAAGTGATTTTGGGCAGACACGTTTTGTCAATACTGGAACAAAGCTACATACAAGAACGTAATTTTAATTAAGGTCTTAAAGGATGTCCAGTGAGTTAACTGGTATTAAATCACCTACAAAGAATGTTCTTATTTCATCTGACATGTGTTTTCTTCCAGACGTTCACTTCACAGGAGGAATGCTAAACATAATGATAAAATGTTTTCTCTCTTTCTGTGTAGGAAAAGATTCAAAAGGAAAAGACAAGCCAGCAATTAAATTCCACTGGATAATAACTGCACAGTAGCTGATTTTGTATGGTACACACATGGTTGTATTCCAATTAAATATATATTTAATTCATCTAGAAATTCTAATATCAAGATCCTGCTTTAAAACATCTAAAAACATGCGTGCTGTGAAAGCAGAAAAACACCACTAAAAAGCACCTTGTTAATTGTATCACAATCTGAAGTTAATTCAGTTGGTGACACCCAGTGTGTCAAAAAGCATCACTTTGTGCCTAACGTGACCTTAGGCCATGGCTGGAGACAGAAGGAGAATTACCAGAAGAGAAAGAGAACCATCTCCACTGCATGACTGTTCTCCTTTCGAATGAAAACGATCTGACTCCTAGCATTGCGTTCAATATGGCAAAAGAGGTTTTCACATTTTTGGGTTAGTTTTTAAATGCATGTTTCAGTGTTTTTCTGATTCAAAGCCAAACTCTTTCTTGTACACACATCCTTCAATATTACTCATGAGCTAATTTAAACGCAGGGATCATCTAGTTTCAATAAAAGACTGAAATGAAAACAAATACAATAATTTAATACAAACTTTCATAATACGATGAATAGTACATTTTAGAGGAGTGTGCTAGGAAAATAAATCATAATGTATACTAAATAAAAAGGAGTATACTCTCAAGGGTTTTTGAAACGTTACTTTCCTCTTGATAAATTACAATGCAATTTTCTAGCCAACTAATTTCACTAAAGAAGATAATGACTTGAGCGAAAGGCTAATCAACTGCCAATCAGGATTCCTTGAACCACAGAATGTCAAATATTGAAGCAATTTTTTTTGCAAGTCATAAAAGCACTTAAATTCCATGATATGTCATAAAAGCTGTGATGAAAATCTGAAGTTGATGAAGCATTCTTATTTCTCCAGCGATAACAAACAACTTTCAACTTTAACCAAAACTTCCATTAATATTCAGATATATTAAAGAAGCATCATCACTACACAATTAGCCGTGTAAATGTCAGTTGGAGAAATAAACAGATTAATCATCCAGGTTGTTTTCTTTACCAAGTGTCTGAATTGTCAATGTTACTTAATTTCTTCAGGAGTGGAGGGTGAGAAGGGAAATATTTTTATTAAATCTTCACTTACTGAAGCAGATTTTTAACATAACAAGCAGCTCTAATTTATCATGACAATTTATTGTTAATTTAAATCCAGTTTGGTTTTGTGTTCTGTAATATTTCACTTTTTTTTTTTTAAGTCAGCAGAAAATGTTATACAACTAAAGCTTTGTAGAAAAACATTCATTGACAGCTTCATGAAAAACACAGATCACTACTCTTCTATGTGTGGAAAAATACTGTTTTCTGAAGGCACAACTTAATAATTTTAATGTAGCTTGTCTGTTCCTTACTGTTTTTCAAGTCAATAATTAATTATGTGTCCAGGCTTTTATTTCACCATCTTGTGTATTTTTCTAGGTAGAAATCAAGGTAGCTCGAATCTCTATTACCCACTTGATCTTGTTCTGATGTTTTAAGTTGGATACGTATTACATTGAGAAGAATGTTCACACTGATGAATACTGGAGAATGGAGAATAATATCTTTAAGCAACCTAAATCAACAGTGTTTTCAAACTCCAAAACTTTTGGACACCATGAAGGAGAAAACAGACAGTTCAGTGTAATATCCTAAAAAGCTATACCTGCAAATTGAGTACACTGCATAATCCCAAAAAACACTGGAAAAGGGGTTCTAGATTATAGATTAAATAGAAGAGTTTAGAATGTTTTTCAATGGCCATTGTGTGCCAGCTAAAACTATTAGATTAATTTTTCACCCTTACACAATTAAGGACCATCTCTAAATACAAGAAATTAAAGTCATCAAGTGTTTTATTAGACTATTCTATTTCACCCTGCTTCCAAAATCTGCTTACAGCACAATGCCTGCATGGACTTACGCAGACAGAATTGGTGCAATTCCTGTTATAAGCTTAAAAAAGGAGTGGATATGATGTATTTTCAACATAACTCCTCTAACCATGACACCAGTTATTCTTGCCCTTTCCCACCCTCACGCTGCACATCGCTGACCCTCACCTTTCTACAAACTGGGGATGAGTGCTAGAAGAGGTAAAACACTTCCCAATTCAACAAAAAAAGGAGATCTGGGCAAAGAGAGGAAAACTTGGGGCTTTCTAAGGCAATGGGCCAACTCCTCAGCCAATACAGCAGGGATAGGAAAACTCTATTCCCCCCTCTTTTGAGAGAGATTATCTATATATACACACAGAAATATATGCATATTTCTGTGTGTATATATATATATATATATAAAATGCCTACATGTGCACACACACAAAACCCAGAAGACATCAAACCAGTCCTTTGGAAGGTCTTCCTTAGGCCTCCATCCATTCATAGAAAAAAAAATCTCTCAATGAAACCACATAATGCCTTGTTAAGATTTTTACCTCCTTTCTATCAATCACTTGGGAAACAATCAGCTTGTTTCAAGAGGAAGAACTAGGCTTTGGTTTGCTGAACAGCCATTCCACCCTGTTGCTGGCCTCCCCAAATCCCCCAGGTCTGCACAAAGCTGTCAGGTGATGACAGAGTCAATCAGCAAAGCATCCACTTAAAGTCAATGTATTAGTACAAATTCTCACTGGCCAAACAAGCCCAGAGAGCATCCAGCTGGAGAAAGCCACTTCTGAACACTGACCTGCCCCATGTATGTGCTTGGACCTCAGGAATTCAGATTGCAGACCAGGGAAAAAAAGAAAACAAACAAGACTGGGGTAAAAAAAAATAATCTACAGGCAGCAAAATATAAAATGAGTTAGAGCACTGTGAGCACGGTAAGACACTACGTGTTGCATATTCTTTGGATATTAACTCCAAGAACATCCTCCTGTCTCGCCAAACACTTGTTGAATGCTTAAGTATTTTAACATATCAGGTTTATTAGATCACTGTTTGGAAGCCTTTCCAAGAAAACTGATCTGGTAAAGCTATCAGTATCTCGGGGAGCATAGCTGAGCCGCAGAAAGCCACATGGGCTAGGAAAGCTTGACTTGTTTTACAGCAGGCAGTGGAAGAACAGGATAGAAATAACTACCATAAAAATCCAGATTTAAGGAAACCAGGAAAGAAGTAAAAAGGTTCAGGAAGGCCTTGCAGATCCACTAAAATTAGGCTTCATAAGACTTGAGTCATTTTCTGATCATGTGTATGGACACTGTAGACAAAACCCACAGCCCCGGCCTGGCCAGTGCACTGCACTGTTCCCAGATGCGTGGATACTTATCCGCTGTTTTCCTTTCCTGACTCAAGTGAGACAGGTTTGTTCTTTGATGGGAAGATTATAAAAAGTATTTGAACCAAATAGCTAATCTGTGTCCACAAAGAGCTCAAAATTGGGTAATTTTTACATAGCAAAAATGTCTCCTTCCTCCCAAACTTCCATGTTGGTATTATTTACAAAGAATTTGCCTTAGCCAGTCTGCCAACCTGTTCAGGTATGTCCTGTACTTGCTAGCCTGATAACCTGTGACTCCGTTTTCCATGATGACAGAAAAAGCAGTACTAATGTAATTTGCATGAATTTATATAGCCATCTCATTTCTTGATGCAGTTTCTGACTGCTCTTCCCATTTCTGAGGAAAATGCTTCAGGCCCTCTAGAAAACTAAAGGCTGATGCTGGAGCAACCCTTACACACCAGAGCACAATACCTTTACCCACAGGAAATTTTAGCTTTCAAGGCTAGAAAGAAATACATATGGCGATAATATCACCGCTAGGTCGCCTGTCTTCAGACAAACCAGCAAAGAAAAACTATTTGAAATAGAGATCTTCTGAAATCAATGGGAAATGTTAACCAAGAAGCGAGACATTGATTTTTCCTGCTTTTTTAAGCCCTGTACGCCATCATTTGCTGTCCTTCCTGGTTTCCCTGTTATACACATTTATATTGACACTTTCTCCTTCCATTTTCCTGTCTCTACCTCAGCTTTTCCAACAAAGAATGGCTTTTGCCATCTGTCTCGCTCTGCTTCTGCCACCAGGGAACAATGTCACTGACGAAGCCTCATATAAAACACCATAAAGATCCAGCGTGCCATGGGACCTTGATGATTCCGGGCCGATGGAGCAGCATGCACCCTATCAGCATGATACCGCTGCCTGGCCTCGCAAGAGAAACACACAAAGGCCACACATGCCCCAAAGACATCATACGCCCTGTGCTTCTGTCAAAAATAACAAGCTTCCATGACAGTGTTGAAGGGGCTGTCATAAAGAAATGGCATTCAAGTGAACCAGTTGGATTTTAGTCTTACTTTCAATTTGTTAAACAAATTGGAGACAGACTTAATAAGGCCTCCACCAGCAAAAATAGAAGAGCCATATTCAACATCAGACCATAAAAGGTACCTAATACGATTTCTGTATATTACTTAGTGTTTTTCCTTGCTATGACTTACCAACTTCTCATATTTCGATGTATAAGTTAAACCTCTATTTAATCAATACCTAACTATATAATACAGAAAAACAAAACTTGTTGTAATAATCCACTACTGAGAATTAAATACTTAATAACTGAGCACTGTGTCCATTTGTGTTTAAACTCGCCTGCTCTTGATGATCTAACATCTGGGTAGATAATTTTCACCAAAAAGCTCTATAAACAAGCTACAATGCCTAACAAACCTACTATATTTTTTAAAGTTTAGTTTCATAGGTATAAAAGCAAGATATCCACATGCTGCTGCCAAGTGCCCACGAGTGCAATTCTTTCTGCAGATAATGCTCCCTCTTCTGTTTCCTAAAAAAATCATTGATCTAGTTTATGGTTCAAAGTCTAGATAAGTGCCTGAATATTCTGTCTCACGACCCCACACCTCATTTTAAAATGCAGGCAATTTAGGAATAATGAAAATCTGTAAGTAGTCAAAACATACAGCGGATAACAAATCGTAAAACTTGGGATCAGAGATGGGTATATTATGAGAAGCTACATAGTACCGTCTTACAACATAATAGGAGAGAAAAGCTCTGCGAGGCCAAGCAGAGGAAGTACACGGCAATAGTTAAAGCCTGAATTTGCAATAAGTAGAAATGTCAAAACTCCTCTCTCCCCCTTTTACAGCCCTTCCAACCTCAGCTTGCTTGCAGAAATCCTTCAGTCACATTAATAGCACTTTGGGGGAGCTGCGTCTATGAAATGTAATAGTATGGTGATGCTTTTTAATAGTCCTCAATAAGGCACAGTGCTGGAAGTTTCATCTGGATGTCATTCGTACAGAGTAGCACAAGATACAATGTCCATTATTTTGCTTTGGGGCAAAACTCCTACTGACTACAGATCTAACAAAGCAGCCAGACACAGAAATTAACAGTGAAGTAATGGATTTGCACCTCTCCAGTAAAGTAAAAATCTGTTTTGGTAAGGATTAGCCTCACGCAATATATAACAAACCAGTAAAACAACCAAAGGAAACTAATTATTTGAGACACTTTAGGAGGAACATCTGCCTCCCCTGCAACACACACAAGCCAAGGACATGGCCAAAAAAACCTCTAAAATTGTACACATTCATCAGCACATCAGGAGTACGTGAAGAACAGAATCTAGATGTGAAAATTAGAATTCACGGTATTGAATTCACTCAAAATGGGCTACGTTTGCTGAAGGCTCTTGCAGGAGGGCATATTTGTGATAAAAAGAGAGCTGCAAATGGGTACGTGCAAGTAACGCAGAGATTTGGACTTTACCAAGTAGCCAACCTGTGCTGTGTGCAGATACCTGTGCTAGTCTTAAAATGTCTATGGCAGCACAGAGTTGGGCGTATTTTAACTAATTTGGTGTTCGTTCTTTGGTAGATTTTGCAGGATGCACTGGACTCCAGGCTTCAGCAGCTCCCAGTTACTGCTAATGCCCAGATGAGATCTGCAGTGACCACAGCCCACACGCACCCTCAGGAGGAGGCAAGAACAGAAGATTTAGTGCAGAAAAAGGGAAACCACAACTGTGTTATAAGAAGAAACTGATTTTGACAGAAATCTTAGGATCTAACCCAAGCCTTAAGAGCAATGCTACTGCAGAAAAATTCTGTCTAACTGTTGCAATCTGAAAGCAGTTTTATGCCAAAAAGTGGCATTTTCCCAATCTTTCCTTTGATTTGAAAGCAATCTCCTCAGTTTACAGTTATGATGTGTTGCCTTAAACAGCTACGAAGGGATATGGGGAGACCGGCTCTCTGCTGGACGCAGCAGACTCTTCTCCATGGCAGAAGGCTCCCCCGGCCAGCTATGGCAGACAGGAAAGGGGGATTCCCAGCCAGATGTGGGGAGCCCGTGTGCTCACAGGAAAGGGGGATTCCCAGCCAGATGTGGGGAGCCCGTGTGCTCACAGCGGCTGCAGCAGGAGGCACAGGGCCGGCTGCCTGCTCTCCGAACGCTTATCCCCATCACCCTGTTGCTATCTCAGGGCACCAAGCTGACTGAACCAGGGCTTGAAAGCAAAAAGCTGCCTGCCAGGACAAAAGGGGAGATTGTCTATAAACCCTTTTTGTTTTTCTTCTGCCTTGCCTAATCACTTCAAGTTTTCTGTGTTTAAGATGCAAGATATTATAGTTTGCATTCAAACACAATGTGGCTTTCTGAGTTTAAAGGCTCTGCCGCTGGGCAGATCCACTTCCCAGCTCTGGACAATTCAAGGTCTTGCAACAGCTTTGCCTCTCCCTTCCCCCAGTGTATTCCAATTCGCATAACCACAGAATTATTTAGGGTATCTTGCTACCCTTAAATGCACTGCTCTTTCTGTAAGCTTTTCTTCTGTTCCAGAAAATAGTTATTGCTTGCAAGCCAGTGTTTTTCTAATGCATTACGGGGCAAAACACGACAGCCAGGATGCACTATTTGCCATCGGGCTGGAAATTCATAGCGGGTGCAGGAGACAGGCTGTGTTTGTAATGGAAAAGGTGATTTCACACTAAAGGTCGGCCAGTGTCAGACCTCTGGCAAACAGGAAAATGGAAAACTGCCAGGAGTAAAGCATCTTTCCAACCCAAGCAAACCTACTTTGTCCCTACACTCTGTTGTCCAAGGAAACTGGAAAAGGAGCCTCAACCTATGAGGGGAAAGGGAGGCCTGGGAAAAGGACAACGCCAGATGTTACAAGTCCCCTTGACACCCTAAGTAACACTGGGAATAGACTGGGAGTGGAAGATCGATCCAGAGTCTGGGAAAAGGAAATACATTGTCCATCTTTCAGAGTAAAGACATTCATAAAAATCACATTTTTCAGGTTGAAAAGAAGACACTGTAAAGAACATTCATCTCTGCAAAAAATTATGTAAACTCCACTTCAAATAAATAGCAATCACCAACCATTTTGATTTTATTGTCAAGACTAACAATGTCACTAGCAGTACAGCATAACAATATTTAAATGCCATAACATACGGAGAAGAATTCTGCAAATATTATAAGTTGGAGCTAACCTCATTAACTGCCTGCAGCATTGCTTCAATTCATTACATGACACAAACAGAGCAAATTTATATAAGAGCATCTAAAATTAAGCAGGTAGTGTTATACCTCCATTACTACATCTCACCAGAGGTATTTATGTGGCCATGAATAAAGTCATGCTGGCATTTTGATTATAAAACTGTATTTATAGGATTATTTATTTTTTAAGTTGGCTGGAAAAAATGTGAGTTTACTTCAAAGTTACTATTCACAAATTGTCTTTAGTGACTTTGTATGACTAAGAAGTCCTTAAAATCTAGAATGATTTTACAGGAAAGAAACCCATAGACTCAAATTACAGGAAGTCAGTAGGACAGGAATGAGGTTATTTCTCAGAGAGATACTGACAAGTTCTCTTGGACAGAAATTCAAACTAATCACAGATTTGCCGAATCTAAAATGGTCTGTGGTGAAGCCGAGCATCCCTTTTTGAAAACGCAATGGGTGAGAATCCTTACAGAAATACTGTAACAATGTAAACAAATGCTATTAAACTGCCGAAAGATTAAAAGCTGAGGTTAAATACACATGCAAAAAATACTTGTCTCTGCAGATGCTGACAAGAGATCAGTTCACAGCTGTACTCCTTTGTTGTCTACACAAAAATCAGACCTCAGGACTACTTTTTTCTTCCACAACAACAATCTCTTTTGTCTTGCACACAGAAGCAGCAGTGGGGGGTATGGTTTAGTTGGGTTATAATTCATCTGCACTAAGAGTTATCTGACAAAAATGGCAGGAAGTGTCATTCTTCCCTTCGGCTGGTAGCTGGGGAAAGTGGTTTTGTCTTGTTTTTTTGTCCCTTACAATATAAGGTGTGAGGAGCTTCCAGTCTATCCCCCAGGTTTTTCTGGCATCTTTTGTCCATTTTTATCCCTTGGCTTTGTACCCTCCCACGAGTTTATAAATCTTTGATGAGATCATATGCTGCTATTCACTGGGGTTTATATCTAGAAGGTGCCAAGGGTGCAGCATTGTATGATGCTTGTGTGCCAAGAGTTACCCAAACATCACTTAACTCTGAAGTCACTGCCATTTACTAACTCCTTAGGGGCCAGATCACAACGTGGTGATAAAAATACCAAATTAAGTGCTATGAATACATATCTAAGAACCTCACTGCACCTTCTCTCTTTACTAACCATAATTTAAATATTTAAGATAAATATTCATGTAAATATTTTCTAGTAGCTTTTCAAGGGGAAAAAAAAATGAAAATAAAAAATAAAACAGGAACATACACCTGATTTAAACCAAACAAACTAGCAGCTGAGGCCTATGACGCTCAGATAGGCTCGTATGTCCAGTGCTATGTATCAGTTGTTATTGCTTGGGGTGGAAAAAAACAAGACCTTGGAGTGTGGTTTTCTGGCCCCACACAGGACAGAAGATCCAACAATCTCAGCAAAAGTCAAACAAGAAACCTCTGTCTGGAAATTCATCTAAAGCTGAGGTGAGAAATGGGCAATAATATCATAAACCTTTTTCCCCAGTGGACATGAAAATTATAAAGAAATAAAGAGCACGTTGTCTTCCCACCACTCCCTGCAACACATGCAGCGATATCTGACATTAAAAGACTCTTTGATATAACAAATAAAGCAAAGGTCCAGTGCTTAAAATCTGAGTCCGGAAATGTTCAGCCAGAAATAAGGTTCATAATTAAGATATATAATTAACCAGTTGGAACAGCTTCTGACACAGGATGCTGTAAATTACTTAGGAGCGTATACAAAAGGAGGGGTTTTTTAAAATAGATTTTCATTTAAAGTTTTTTAACAAGAAAGGTATGTTGACCCCCCAAAAGTGAAAAAAATAACTACCACTAGAAACAGGCAAAGGTAAGAGGGGAATTTTTATAAATGTGTGACTGCTAGACTGTTTTTTCTTTCTAATTTGAATTAAAGAGACACAAAGTTCTGCAAACAAATTGTACAGTTCAAGTGCTGCACAACCTCTACTGCAAACTCAACAAAACCAGTCCTGACTCCATTAATCTGTTCATGCCCTGGAAACTGTCTAACAAGATACAACACAATAGATTATTAAAGAGGATTGTTTTATTTTGGTGCTTGTTGTTGGTGGTGTTTTTTTTTACTTTTTAAATTGCTATTACTCATACAGGTAAAGTAATATCTTAATTTTAAATATGAATCATAAGCTGACACAGTGCACGGAAAAAAGTCAGGCACATCTCACAAAGTAGCTGCCACTGCAATGCATTAGACTATTGTCTCAAGCCTGGTCTCTGGGGGAAGTGGGAGCACTAAATTGGACAAAGAGCTGTCACTGCTTTTGTGAGATGATCCTGAATGTGCCAGCAGATGGAAGAGATGACCTAACAAGTTTTATCTTCAAAGTGAGAACCTCGAGGGATTAAAAAAAACAAACCAAACCAAAACAACTTACCATTTACTGTTTGACAACTGTAAAAAGTATTTCTATGCAGAAGGGGAGAAACTTGGTAGTAGATGCTTCCAGGAAAGATGATGAACAGATTTTACAGGAAATTATGGTTTCTTCACATGAACCTTTCTCATCACAAGAGGAGAGGGAGCACAGCTGCCCCAGACTGCTTGGGGTGCTTCTCCCAGCTGAGCAGACAGATGTGCAGTTCCCCGCTTCTGTCCACACCAAGAAACAAAAATAAAGATATTCTAGGGGAGGTTTTGCATTCACACCCTCGCCTCTTCCAAATTCCCTAACTCAGATGAATTTTAAAGCTTATTTTTAATGGCAACATAAGTCGGCATCCAGCATCAAGGGAGAGCGCATCTCCCAGGAAACGTATAGCATCAAGGTAAAACACCATCCCCTTGAGAGTCATGAATAGGTAAGCAAGAAGCAGAAGTATTAACACATTTTAAACGTCAACATTTTAAAACAAAACAAAGCCTAAAGACTAAGTAATCCACCATCTGGAGTTAGTTTGTGTGCATATAAAGTTTTAGAACTGAGCTAGTTAAGCAAGTGCCAGGGATAAGTCTGTCCACATCACTCATCTTCTTCAGGTGTTTTCAAAACAATTGTCATTTGCCTGGAAGGGAATTTATTTCTCTGTCCTGGCCTGTCAGCTACACCCTCAAGCTGTAACAAACGGCCTGTAACAGAGTTTCCTGGCTTCAGTGTCTCTTTGCAAAACGAAGGACATTTCATGCTGCTGTGGGCTCTGTTATCAGAAGTTCTGATTTACTGAATACAAAGTCAATGATATTTTATTTTTTCCAGGCTTACACAAGAGGCAGCATTCAGCTTGATTTAACAAAGCTTTTTCAACAATGAGGGAACATGTGGCTCTAAGTCTGCCATTCAAACAGCAGCTTACCTTCGGGAATGAAGAGTACATCTCTTTCCCAGAGCCAGATTTTTGTGATGATGAAAAAGTTCCTGTTCAGCACTGATGCATATAACTAATTTAGACAAGTTAGGAAACACACTCTTTGCTCATTACCTGAAATATACGGTATCTGTGGGAAAAATATCAAGTTATGGCACAGATTCTCATCATGTCATCTATGGAACACCAGGGCTTAGCAAAGAAGTTTGTAGATAAGCTTGCTATTATCTGATAGCAATGGGTCCTCTTCAACTGTTGAACTGCATTTAGAGGCACAAAATACTCCTGAAATATTTATTTTCCTTCTGAGCAACTGCTGAAGTATTGATAAAGCAGAAAGGCTGTACATGAAGCCAGAAGCAGAATACACAGAACCTACAGCCTGAAGTACAGCTAAAGTGTGGTCCACACTATGAAAACATTCGCAAATCCTTGACTTGAAGCACTTGGAGAGTAACAGGACATCCACAGATACGCTTTATAAGGGGAAACACATATGGAGTGTAAGCAGAGGAAAAAAAAAAGGATTGAGGTTACAAACAGGGGCAAAGCAGCTGAAGATGTGTAATAACAGCAAATTATTCCATGCACTTTCAGATATGGATCTCCTCAGCACACAGTTTGATAGAGTTATCACGAGCTACATAGGAAATGTTTATCTTTCACATCAAAGTTATGTTTTAAGATAATTATTGTATGGAGAACCACTTGAGAGTTAGGAAATGCCAGTTTGAATTTTATGTGTACAGTCTGAATTCAGTCCTTTGTATTATCCTACATAGGTGGCTGCGTTTCCCCCAATACCATCTGCCTGACTCAGTACCAAGAATGGACGGCGCTCTAGATATTCAAAATTTTAATTCTTGTTTACTTTTCTGGGTTACTTTTTGCTCAGATGCTTCTCAGGACCAACCATGAAAACCTATTTATAAAAATATCCTGGTAAGAGTCGTGGCATTTGACACGAAATTATCTGTGTGCTTAATAATGTTCCTCAGCTTATTTTCATACTAATGAAACAGCACTATTATTTGCATTTGTGACCAGCATGGAAACACACTTACCTAAAAGTCTCTTTCATCTCTGAATCAGACAACGTTCCACATGGATGCAGTCCCTACTGAATATATTTGTTAAAATGTTAAGAAGTCTGAAATGAAACTACTGTTTAATACTTGTCCAAGTAATAAAATAACATCAGAATGGTGGAAAAATGCTCATCCTGTAGCCAAACATCAGTTTCGTACTCTAAAACTCAGAAGTACTAGACCTATTTAAGGAAAATAATTATTCTAGGCTTTTCTTGGGAACTTGGAAAGCCATTTTACCTGCAAATTATGAAAAATGAATAAGCTTCGCAAACAGCCAGTGATAAATATTTCACTTTGAACAAACAAGTGGGTAAATTTACAACCTATAAGAAGATGGTTGTGTGCAAAGGATAAGACATCTTAGAAGTAACCCAAACATGTTAACCATTTTCCCTTTGATAATGTGTATGTAAGTAAGACCATTGTTTAGTTATGAGAGTCCCCTCACCTTAGACCATCATTGGTCTTGTCCTTCAGTTCCTGGTGCAAAAGAGACTAAAACATCCGAGGCACTAACATGCTTCCATTTATCTGGGATGGGAAATGCAGGAGTACCTAAGATAACTGGAGATGCTCTGTGCTAACAGTAAATTTCAACAAATGTGTTTTTAAAATAATTCGTATTACAGCAAGAAGAACCTTTTCCTCTAAAGAGAATATGAATGATTTAATGCCCCAAAAATCCATTACTTTCATGCACTGTAGCAAAATAAATATTTTACAATGAACTTCTACCTCCCTGCCTTTGAATTCCTTTTCATCTCCAGTTGCAAGCCGTTTAAGCCTGGTTTCCTCTATTACAGAGCTGTACCATCCTGAAATGCCACAAAGTTTCAGCACAACTGAAGTCCTCTTTTCATAGTATGCTTCCTGTTTAAATTCACTTAATTAAATATGTAAATCTAATTCTTTGTCTCAGAAAATTCTGAATATGCGTTTTAAAAAATCCAATATACAGCAGAAGTCTATTTAAGATCGTGACGCTGAAGTCAAAACCTATACTCCCATAGAAGAACTCACAACCACATAAACGGACATGTGGAACAACTAATTCAGACATTGAGATCTGTTTAATTAGTCCATTAAAGCAACGTATACAGTTGTGAAACCTGCGTCATCAGAAGCCTTTTCCTTTAATCTGTTCTGAACCGGTTCTCAAATATTTTGCACAAGGTATCAGCAGGTCTTCAAGTACTGCTAGTGAATGTTCTCCTGATACAACCCATCTGTTAAGTGTTAGTGTTGAGCTTTTCTCAACACAAAATTTGTATTTTATAGTATTAATACATTTTATGATGTTCAATTTACCAAAAAAAGCTGTTGATTTACATTTTAGCACTTGCAGTCATAAAGCCTTACAGAGAATCTACTTAGACATAAATAGTTATACTTTGGAAGGTGAAGCTAAAACAGCCACAAAAAGGACAAAGGAGTGGGAAGCAGGTTTTCTACATCTGAGGCAAAGCAAACAATTGGAGCAGTAATTATAGCCTTCTTCTTTAAAGGAGACTTTAGACCAATTGTCCTGAGGCCACTGAAGGAAGAACAAGATTTAGTTACAGTGGCCATTTGATACTGCAATTTATTGCTTGCTGTATTTTCCTTGAAACAAGATATTTGAGAGAGCCAGTTGCTTGGTGTTAAAAGCTTAATTTTCAAAGCAAATTTGAAGAATGATTCCAGATTTTGACATGGCCAGTCCTCTTATTACTGCTCACATATTTTCCTTTGGCTGTGAAAACAATTCCAGATTCCTTTTTCATTTTGACCGTAGCAAATGAATAATGCGTCCATGCAAGTGATACAGTTAAAAAACCAAGGTCAAGCAATGCCTCTCTGTTCTTTACTTATACCTTATATTAACATTGTATTAGTATTAAATTATATATTGAAACAAGCTTATTTTAAAATCACTATATGCTTTATAATATACTATCTTTAGGATATTTTTTCATTATTAATTCTGAAAACAATAACTTAAAATGCCCTAGAATTACTTAAAAAAATCTGTTTATGTAAAGCATTGATCAAAGAATTCCAAGTTAGGACTATCTATAGATATACCCATACACTCCCACACATTTTTAAAGACTCAGTATGCACACTTGAGACCAAGATAATCTTTGGGAACCCGAGCTACTAAAAAAATATATTTAAAACTTTATGGCCATGATTTTTCAAGCATCCCATGCTGAATTGACTTGAAACTATTGAAATAAATTGTCACAGTGATGCGATGTGGAGAAGCGTGACCTGCTGCCTGCCCTCGAGTCAGGGAGAGCTGACAGAGCTTTGAGCCTTCGGAGAACAGCTCAGCACTGCACAGGACTCCATTTTTCAAGCGCTTGTGAGACACAGAGTTATGAATACTCACATACATACTGATGGATAAAACCTTTTTTTTAAATGATAGTTCCCTTGGCTAAATGTTTGATGTGGAGTAGTCAATCCTGGCTCTCCAGGGCTGACAAAACAGAGGAGGATTTGGTAATACAACTTAGGTGCAGAGGAAATACGATGGTCAGTCGATATTGAGCAGGTTATGTGTGTTCCTTCCCTACAGCTGGAAGGAGGCTTTGCAGGGAAATTATTAGGAAAGTAAACAACAAAGATGACATCAGAAAGGGCATATCAGAGGCAAATTAAATGAAAATACGGAAACAAAGACAGAAAAAGAAAAAAGGGAAATAGCAATCAAGTTCCTATTAGACTAAAAAAGATTGCTTGAGAGAGGACAGATGAAAGGGAGCGTGTTGAACACGCAGCTGCGGATCAGACAGGCCGAAATACAAAATGGTGGGAATGGGGAGACCAGGAATTTATCCAGCGTCTCAGAACTTCACGTGCAACTGGTTTTACAGGCTCCTGCCAACTCGATCTCTGTCCTGAGCCTGTTTCATCTCAGTGACGTTCTCCTCTCCTAAAGCCACATCACACAGAGCGAGGCAGCGTGCAAAGCATCTGCTCCCTCTGCTCCTCTTGCGTTAGCTCGGCTCCAACTGGTCCCCTGCAGGTTCCTACCGACTCCACATCCGCTCCAGGGTCAGCAAACACGTGTGTTGGAGCGCTGGGTTTTTTTCCATCCATCAACCTCTGCTCTCCTGCCACAACTGGGGGAAACAGAAAAATCCCTCTACATGCAGCTACTAGAAGAACAGATGGGAAATAAGAGAATTGATGAATCTAAGGTTAGGTCCACAAACACCTCACCATTAAAGATGTACCAAAACTACTTTGCTTAGTTTTTCTCTACCCATATGCTGGGATTAAAATTTCCAATCTGTGCACAGCCCTCTGAGATACAATGATGAAAATACCTTTAGCGATGCTCAATTTTAGTACCATTAATGTCATGGCATGGTTGAGAGTAGAGGTATTATTTATAAGCGGTTATGAGCATTTGTCAAGTTCCCATCCCACCCAAACTTTTGAAATACTGGAATGGAAAAAGCCCTGCAAAATAGAGATAAATGCTGATGTTGCGCATTCAAATAATATGAAGAGCTAAGTATCAGTGATCTCAGCTCAGTTTCTAATATAAGGTTCCTCAGAATGTGCAGCTGCTCTTGATTTTCTTGATCATTACTAATAGTAAATGTCTTCAATGTATCAGATTAAGACATTAAATAAATTAAAAACTAATTTTCCCATCAAAAGTAATTAGCACATTTTTTTGTATCCTTGCCTAGTACTTATCTCATTACTGATTATTCTCTTTGACACATACATTGGAGAGCGTGAAGAAGTTTATATTTTCCACTGTCCAACAAGACACTTATTCTTCAAGGACTACCAGCTGAAACATTTCATATATTTGTTATAAAAAAATGGCCAAAAAAAAGCGCAAAATCATCATCCAGCTGACCATGAGAAATTCCAACCTAACTATTTTTGGCAGAATCACCACTACTGGAAATGAAGACATTAATAATACTAAACTAATACTATCTAAAAAAAAAAAAAAAAGTGGAAGTGAATTTGTAAAGTGATGCTGTAATCAACATGGCCCTTGGGGTCCTGAGCTGATGTTCTGCCCAACTGCAGAGAATAGGGGAGAGACTTAAAAGGCACCCAAATGCAATTCCAGCCTGGCAGGGCACTTTCTGAGACAGCAGTAATTTGTGTCAATGGCTTCGGAATTACTGTCACTGAGATCTACTTTATTATGTCTCACCCCTCCTCCAGCATACTTTCGGTGCTGTAAGAGCACAAGAGGAGCCAGGTCACAAGCGATAACTCACTACACAGTGAAGTCTTCATCTTGATAAGAAAAAAAAAGAACAGTTACCATTTTAAGTCAGAAGGCTGCCCATTTATACCACTTAAAAAACAGGAAAAAAAAAATTAAGGAATATTTTGATATATTGCGATTCAGTCATCCTAATATCCCTAAGACAAAAGGGCAAGTAATACATCATTAATGATCCTGTTCATATTTCCAGTTCTCAAATCACTTTTTGTCTCAGGTAGTTTTTCAGCTTTCTCCATTTTTTTTTCCTCAGCTTCTACAGCTTGGTTGTGGTTTTTTTAAGCTTTATTCATCCCTCCACCTCAAACAGCTACACCCCAGACTGAGAGCAAGCTAGTTATAAACATCTCTTTACTCTTGCCTCCTTCCTCTATACTTAATTTATGTTACATTTTAGAGGCTTTTAATTAGGGAGCATCTACTGATAACAGGAAGGAAATGGTTTGAAAGTGCAAGAACAAACTCACAGATGGGAATCAAGTTCAAATAAAAAGAACACATGAAAATGTTTTTCATTCTAACTCACATAGCAGCGACTTCCTTGTGCCACTGACTCCAATTTCTGTGTTAGAGAAATGCAGAATACCTGGAGATAAAATCTTCTATCAAAAAACCCCTTTGTTTCATATATGAGAAAATATTAATATCGCAAATTAATTTGCATGCTAAAAGATTCCCCAAATTGCTTTACCATCGTTCAAAACATTTGCTGAAAATGACAGTCACCAGGTTTTGCCACATGAGATTCTTAAACACCATTTGGGGACAGTGCGTTTCACAGACGACAACGGGAGAAACAAATTCTGACCTAGTTCAACATGACACAATCTCCCAAACAAAGTAAAAGGAAAAACAAACCCCAAGAGGCCGTTTTGTGCAGAGATCAGAGCAGGGTGGGGAAGCTCCTGTACACAGCTCTGGATCAAGTGGCCACTCTACTCTGAAGTGATCCCAGAAAACCACTTCTTACTATGAGATGCAGAGCTGGTCCACAGCCCAGAATAACCACTTGGAAGAGGTCCAAAGCTCTTGGCTCTCGCATCTGCTTTCTAGATAGTGGTCTTGCCCTTGTTCGAATATATTTATGACCTTCGTAAATTAAAGATAAGGTTAAGAATATACTGCCCTTAATAATGGGCTTTAATAATTAATCTTTAGAATAGATTATTACAAAATTGGTATTATTTCCACAACATAATAAATCAAGCACTCTCAAAACAGAAAATACACAAATCTGTAGAAAACTGGCCACCAGTACTTGTGAGAATATCTCTGACCTTTCCAGATGTATTTGTCTGTCCTCCTCTCTCCTTCCCGCATTATTCTGTGTTTTGTAACAGGGCTGTTATTTGTCTGAGCCTGATAAGCTCCTGGGACTCAGTGTGACCCCTCAAATGAGATTCCCAGAACGTAGCTGTCAGAAGAGATCAAAATGGTGCATCCACCATCAACTAGTCTGAAAGTCGTGCTTATCGCAAGCCATTTTAATTACCTTACACAGCTCTGGTTCCTTTCCTTGGGGATATTAATTACATGAGTGTGTTTGTTTCTTTTACTTTCACAGCATTCACTTTTTCCACATTTTCAAGCAATAATCCAAGTGCACACTGCTCTAGAATGGCACAATATTAAATTCCAGCCTTAACAGGAGATGGGCTTTAATCATCTGAAACCTGCTACACCATTTTGCAGTGTCAGAAAGAAGCCTGACTTATTGGATAACCTAAGTCATACCACTGGCAGCTTTGGAGCATCAGTTCCCACTTACTTATCAAGTTCAGTCGTTGCTCTAAAAATGTAAAATTATGCACAATGGGTTACAAAATGCAAAGTAAATGTTAAGTGTAACAAACTTGAGTTTTCAGCTTAGTTTACATAATTTGTCATTATTATTTGTGTGGCAAATCGATGATTAACTAAACCAAATCAGCCACCGGTAAGTGTTTTACTGGAGACAGACAGCCTTCACTGTCAAAAATTAAGTTGTTAAAAAGAATTTTTGGTACATAGATTTTTATTCTCTTTAGGAGCTGTCAGATTTATTTACAAGAGAATAGGGAGGCTTCTGTTCAGCTCATAACCATAAAATAAGTCAATACTAGTCTGTCAAAACCCACAGCTGCAAAGTGATATAACCAAAATGATTAAGGAGTTATCATGTACTGCTCTCAAGAACATAACTTCTCCTCTAGTCTCTCGATTCTTATGTTTTTTTACTCTGTCCACAAAATAAACTTAAAAAAAAAGAGTATGATACTAACAACTGTTCAAACCAAGTCTAGGTTATTTTTTTCATCTTCAGATCTAATGCCAGTCAGAAGCCAGATGTAATATTAACAAGCACATAAACTGGAATGTATATTTAAATGAAACAAAGGATTCATTATATTAGCTAACTTTGTGTTTGATCTGGCTACTTCGCAATGGCAGGTTTTGCCCCTGCAGAAATGCTGACAGCATTGTCTGGGTGACTGAATGCCAACTCCTTCAGGTATGTAAGACTGCAGGAATTATCTTTGGCTTTTCCTGTTTTACTCCAGATAGTCTACACATAATTCACGTAGGTTATGTATATGAAGGATCTGATTCTATCAAAACGAGTATTTTCACTTAGAAAATACAAACCAACTTTGGCTTTACTATTCTTCCCAAACCTTTCCTCAAATGACAGGCAAATCAACATGTTTGTCAAGCATCAAGCACCTAAAAATGTTTGGTTTATACTGCATGCACAGTGTGACCCCAACAAATACATATTCTCCATTTTCCTGTGACACATTATAGTCCCCAATCAATGAAAAAGGCTGTATAGCAAAAAACGTCTTCTTGAAGCATACCTCACAAAACCAATGAAAGAAAACTAATACCTTGAATTAAATATTTTTCTTTAATCACAACTGCAAAAAGGGAAGAGAGGAATCCTCCATCCTGTTTATACTTCAGTCTACAAAAGCAAAAAAGTCTTGAAATGCAGGAAGAAATAGGAATTAAGTAAAACTGGGTGGTATCTACGTTCCACTGAAAGCATTTGTAGGCAAGTTTAATGGTAGTTTTGCAGGTAGGAGTCCTCCGGCACACAGCCACAAATCAGGAAAGACAGAACGATTTAAAACTGGGAACAGCACAATGCAGGAAAAGGTTTAAGTGCGGTGTTCTAGGAAAGCTGATTGACTCAATGACCTAGGAGGAGATTTTCATTTGAGTACGAGTCACCTGAGACAAAATCTTTGTGCAGACTCTCTGGTTTTCCCTGAACTGCAGATGGAAAGAGGCAGCAGCCAAAATCAAGGCAGCCAGTTCTGAAGAGGACTTTCAATAGCCAGCATTCACAGTTCAAGCATTCAGGTGCTTCTGAAGTAGCTTACGTATGGTGGTCTTTAAAAAAAATGAAGACAATTTTTATGTTTTATCTATTCAGAGTTTGTTGGAAATAGGTAAAGCCCACGCAGAGGGCTTTATGACATTCTATACATTTATGACATTCTATAGATGTCATATTCATATCCAGTGGTAGGACAACGTTCCCTGACACAGCCCACTTTGACAAAGCCACACTCTGTGGCATGAGAAGCAGTAACTTTTCAAATGAAAGACAAGATTTTCATGTCATCATTCAATTCCACATGTCACAGTTTGAGGATCTAATTGCAAATGAAAATACTACTCAAATAAAAAACATTTGTAAAGCTAGAAGCAAGCCACATACCCTAGTCTTGCCAACCACAAACATGCCGGTTTCCCTAACATTACGAATAACAAGGGGTAAAGAGGATACATATTTTAAAAAATAATTGAATGTATCCCCCTGGCTTCCCAGGTAAGAGACACCTCATGCCGTATTAGGAACAGTCCCAGGAATCCAGTAACTTACAAACTGGGCCCTGAAAGAATGAAATAGAACATCTCGGTATCATTTATACTTCATTAAAAATATATATTTTTAGCATTTTTTTTAAAATCACCCTGAAATCCTATCATTGGACACATGCAAGCAGAAGCAACAGAACAATCTTCCTGACCCTTGTACCACATCAGAAAGCACCAGCAGATTAAAGCCTTATTCTCCTCAGTATCTAAAAAGTATTTTTCATTGAGCAACTGAATGTAGGAACATGGACTTCTCACATAATGTGCATGGTTCGTTTACCTCAGAAAAGAAATACATTTTTACAGACATTAAATACAAACTACCTAAATGCATTGCACAGTTAGATACAATTGCCTTGCCTGTTCTTTCATAAGCAATGCCATCTAAAAGGATAGAGCCAGGGTTAAGACCTTCATTTAAACTAATCAGAATAAATGTCAACATAAGCAGAGGAAGGCATGACAGATATAACAGAAAAATAATAAAGACATTACAAACAGTAAAGCTAGTTAAATTTTTGGATACTGATTTAATGTAAGATGCAGCACAAAATATTGGAAAGAAAAAAAAAGTTTACTCAATTTCCACTTATTTAAAGGATCTAAACAAAAACGCTGGCCCTGTGATTTCTGGAAACAGATGATTTTGAAGTAAGTTCCTTGCACTTCATTTAAGGAGCTATCTGTGCTAAACTGGGACAGTTCTGAGCACAGAAATACACTCAGTCAGTGTAAAATATAGAAATGATGCAAGTGGAAAAGGTTCTTCATGTTGACCTCCTCGTGGGCACCGAGGAGGGGGCGTCTGCGTGGACATAGAACAGCTGATGATACTGCTGGGAAAGGCACAAATGTAACTGAATTTAGAGGACATGCTCCCCAAAATTATGGCTAGTACTGCTGCTTCCAAACCAGCAAGTCAGCATTCTTTAATAATTGTTATTTGTCTTAAATCTTCAGATCTATGAAGACACCATTTTGTCTGGCGAACTGGTAAAATTATAACTCCCAAAAATACCAACCAAAATGAGGCAGTTATTAAAAGAAGAGGCAAAAAGGGGGGAAGAGGATGACTCTTAAATTATTATGAAATATAAACAAATTACGCTTTTTGCTTTTTTCCCGAAGTTTGAAGTATTGACACACTGATGTGCTGTATGCCTGACTACACTAGCAGTCAGTAAACACTCATGAGATCTAGAATGTTGTGATGCATTTAATCATTTCCTTTAAATACCTAGCACTCATTATTTAATACGATGACACAAACCTGGACCGTAAAATGACCTACTGCAGTCCCATTAGTAATTTTCCTCTTTTGCTTAAAAATGCAACGAGAATGAATCTGCACAGAGATGAAGCAGAATGCTTTTAGGTTAACTGTCCAAATACAAGGTAGAGTCTTTTCCTCTCTGCTTTCCTGGCTACCAGCAGCCTTGCCATTCTTTAACAAAATTAACCTTGTTCTAAGGCATTTGTTGCTACTACAAGTGACTTATCGAACATTACTATCATACGCAAGATGTATTAAAAACATTGCATTAGTTCTGCTAATGGTAAACTTAAATTTTCTGTAATAACAGAGAAGTTGAATTAAATGAAGCAAGAGACACGAAGCTTCCAACCTATTTCTGTAAACTGCATGAAGGCATTTAACTCTTTAAAGCAGGAAGGTATTTTGTATGGACTTTGATTCCAAACCTATGACAAATTTTGAAACAGACCATTGTGGCCGGTTGGAAAGTCCCTCTGTTGGGTATATTTGATTGCAGCATCAATGCTTCAATCTACAAACCTGAAAAGCCGCAGTTTTCCATTTTCTTTAGAAGTAATGTTAGCAATAATGCACAGAACAGTAAAAAATAACTGTCTTTGGAATTCTCATGACTTAGAAATAACTGTGTTCTGACCAAATAAGAAAAATTTTCGACATGCTTCTGTGCTCACATATTTTCCTCTATTTGCTACCAAGTCGGTTGACTTGAAAGAGAGACACACATATACTGGTTTGTAACCTGAAAGACACTTTGAGTCTATAGGATTCTAACAGCACAAGAAAGGGTTAAAACACACGCTATCACCAAGGGAAATGAAGAAATACAATCTCAAATGACCAAAGGGGAAAAAGGATGGAGTACAACTTCAATAAAGTGCTACAAATTATAAAATAATTATCTGGCACTTTTAAAAGTAAAGTAGGTGAAGTGAGAATAAAGGGTTTAAGGTGGTCTAATGCTGATCATCCACCAACACCTCTAATGACTTTTGGCAATTAAAGGGATTTCATGTATGAACAAACACCTTTTTTTCTAAACTGCCGAGCACATACAAATGTGAATTAACCATTTAGTGAGACAAGCAATTAAGACAAATTAGAAAACAGTTTCATGTGCTTTCTGCATCACAAATACCTTACAAATGCCTTTCAGTGACCCAAAAAGTGAACAATAAGGACTATGTTAAAGGCTACTGTCAGAGACAGAAAGAGCAAAGACATGCAAGCTTTGTCTACACTTATCCAGAGAAACTCAGCAAATTTCTCTGTCATGCATCTCGTACCCTCCCCAGCAATCATGCGAACCTTTGCCCTTTAGCCCTGACAGATTAAATCGAAGCATGAAGGAGTGGGATCTCAGCCAAAGAATATTACATTTTAAAAGCTGACCTAAGCTCTTTTTATTTGCCCCTTCATTTTGATCTCATGATGATGTTTGAGTACTTTCCTCAGATATCAAGTTCATCAATCTCTAACCCTCTCCTGATGTATTTTGGGTTTCTGCATTTCCGGGAAGGGTAAGGTGTTCTGCACTTTGCAGATCAACTTTAATAAAATGGTCGATATGATACAAGAGATCTAGAATACTTAGTCATGAAGATACACAATTTGCATTTTTTTACCTCCCTTTAATTATGAATATTTTTATGCACTGAGACTTGAAATAGTAAAAGGATTATCACTCGTTTAAATACTGATTTTTACTTGCATATAATTTATTGCTAGCAACAAGAACTGTGCAAGCATCCCTTCCACTCACCCACCCACCACCACCCTTCCCTAAACGGCTGTAGTAAGTACCTTGTAAGTACTTTGTAAATGAGTGTTCGGCTTTTCTTAAACATCTAAAACTGACATGAAGATTAACGACATCTGACACGGTGAGTGAATAACAGCATAAACTATCATACTACTTTATTTCAAAATTAAAATTCTCTAGTCTGCTACAGTTACCTTGTAAATGTGCCTCTGGCATAAAGCTTTCAAACCTAAAAACCATGGGTGACATCTGCATGGGTCAGGACTTAAGTAATGAAACACTGAATCTTCCAGCTCATTGGGTCTCGAATTTTTGAAAGGCTTAAGTTCAAAACACACTAGTTGCCCCAGTCTGGCTTTGAAATGGATGTGTTGCTGTTTTTAATAGGAACAAATGCTCATGGACAATTGAAATACCTTCGTATTTTAAAAAATACACTTCTAAGTTAGGAGTGAAGTTTGTAACACATTTGGATGCGCTATAAAAATACTTGCTTGGGCGATTTTACTTGTAGAAACATGTTCAATTCATATAAAGCAAACGAAAACGTTATTATAGAGAATAGCATTATAAAATAATAATTAAATAAATCTATTTATGAAGCAGTACAGTAGAGCCAAAGACAGAGTAAACCAACTCAAAATTGTTATGTGAGACACACTCCACGTTGAGCACACAGGCTGAATTTATGTAATTCCTGATGACTAAGAAGCTAATGTCTCTTCTTTGTACACAATGATCTAATATAACACATAATCAGTCAAGTCTTCCTGACAATGTAGTAGAAAAAGCACACATATTTGTACACAAAGGATCAATATTTAGAGACTGCATAATTTTTCATCTCTTTAGATGGGCCATCCCATCTATTAGTCATCTTTAAAAGTGATGTTCCCAGAGAAAAAAGGAATTTTTTGCAGTGTGCAGACTGTTGTGACAGATACAGAACATTCACGTCCTCTAGATACACTGTGGTTTCTCTTTTTTAATTAGAAGGCTCTGTTTTTTCTATTCCATTTTTCAGATATAACAGTATAGAAGGGTGGTAAAGTAATATTCCAGATAAGAGTTAAATTTGATTCTGAGAAAAACAACATTCATTCAGATGGTTTAAAAGGCTACTTAGTAGCATTTTAAGACCAAATCTCTCTTAATACAAATATTCCACGAAAGCAGCAAGACATTGCTCGGCTGTTAATGAGCCCTTACTCCTTGATGTAAACACTGAGAAGGTTCGCAACAGATACCTGAAACTTCCAGTAAATACAGTGAAGACAATGCTTTACTTACTAAACTTTAAGCCCAGCAATCATAGAGAAAACACAGAAACAAAAGATAAAAAGGAAGAGGGAGGGAAGAATATTAGAGCCGACACAAAGCAAAACACAGAAGTTTTCAAGCCTTTGACTTTTTGACACAAGCGTATCTTTGGCATATAAATTTTCATGTGTAAGAAAAATATTTCTGTAGCACCTAAATCTGGTACTAGTTAATCAGCTTTGGAACACAACAGCCTGTCATTCACATGACCCAAGAAAAAGGGTTTTAAATAGCCTTGACTTTGGCTGTTCCATCCATAACAAGAGCCTGTTTCTGAATGCAAATTTAAAATTGTTACAGCGTAAAAACCTCTGCATGTTATGGCTAGCAGCAGTCATTTCTCTCTTATTTAAAGGCAACTGTTTACCTTAAAGAAAGTCCCAGAAGGATTTTGCATACAAGTGATTATCTGTTAACTGACAGCAACATTAATAGCAAAGTTATAGTCTATTATCAGAACGCCTTTTATTGTTATGCACATATTAGCACTTCATACTTAGCAGAGGACTATGCAAAATGTTTCTAATATTCATTGAAATAAAACCATTTCAGTTCCACAGAGAACATATATGTACTTAGATAGAAACAAAGCTGTGAATTATACATATGCTTAAAATGATGACTGAGACATCAGTCACTTCCATTACAGGTAGCAGACAGCTTAAGAACTCAAAGTCTTTTTTCACAGCTGAAGAGAATAAGGTTACGTGTTTGTGGTCTCACGTGCCTATATGGATGATCAATGTGCTTTCTACCTTAACTTTATACACTTTCTACAGGACAACTGTCTAGCTGGTATTCTATGGAAACAGTCTTGGTAGGTCTCTAGGTATTTGGTTCTACCGCAGTGGAAAAACATGCTGAAGAGGCGGATGGCTCTGGGGATGTTCCAGATGAAGCATTCTGAGAAGGTTGCACTTCAAATGGTTAATGGAATTCTGGCAACCTCTTAATTTCTCTCCTTATCCGGCAGCAATAAAACTCAATTATATAATCTGACACTTCCTATGCTTGGATGCCCAATTAGATAAAATTAAACAAGTGAAGGATTCCTCAGAAATTGTGGGTTTTCTACCCAAAAAGTTCATTCTTGATATGCTGATGTAAATAAGGAGAGATTTCTACAGACAGAATTCATAGAAATTAAGGCCAGATCTCAAGAAGTCACACAGTCCCACCGATGCTGCTTAAATACGGCATCCCTGCCCAATCTTTATCTGTGTGATATTTAAAAAGCCTTTCTGCCTATTCGGTATTTAACTGCTATGTAGCTGAGATTTCCTCCTATTAAAATCCCTCTGCTACAAATTTGTTATTTCTCCTAATGTAGCCACCAGGCATGGAAAACAACGGATCATTATTCTCTTTCAAACAAAACAAATCCAAGTCTGTCAACCTTTTCTCAAAGATCAGGTTTTAAATATATTTGGTTTTGACACATTTCTCTGGACTCTCCTCTCCAAAACAAACTGTTGTGGATGAGAAGCAACCTGAGAAATAAGTGGTGCTGAAAAGGCATCTTGAATCTTTTTGCAGTATGAGAAAGGTTATTTCACTCTAATCACTCAGACTCCTGTATCTTTAAAAACCTGGGGCCAATCTTCACAAAACCCTTTGTACCTGCTAAATGTCTGAAGGTTCTTAGATATTCCAGACTGCAGGAAAACCTTCAACAGCCAATTAAGCTCCATATCTCTCTCCATATCACTCCAGGTGTATTAATGCTCTTTATCATTCTTAAACAAAGACATAAAGTAGACAGCACAGCACTAATTTCATATTTAAAAAATGCCTACATGAAACTTTGACAGTACAGATGAAATTTCTAAAATGACAAGGTTTTTATTTACTCTTTCCTAATTTATACATTTGGCAAGGGCAGAAAACCCTTCTTGATTGCCTCTAAGAGACCAGAGGCAACTCCTGCAAAGTGGTCTCCGTCATCTAGACATGACACACACAAAACACATTACAAATACTTCCTTCTGTTAGGATTATGAAGCTCATCTAAATATGCTACTTGCTGCTTATGTCTAGGCCATTTTATAAGATTTTTAAACCAAAGAGAATATTTCTTCTATTTTTCAAAACAGTATGCAAGAACTGAAAATAGAAGTGAGGCTGATAGGCATTTGGTTGAGTGAACAAGAGCTTTAGTTATCAACCCCCACCCACAGAACTGCCCAAAGGAAGAGGGATAAAAACATGGAACAATTACCGTTCTGGAATCACAGCTTTGTCTGAGAATATAAATAGATAGATAGTGGTCAAAACTGACAGTAATGAAGTTTTCAAAGACAAGATACACAGAACAGAGATACAAATCCCTTTTCAGTTCTGTAATGCAAAGAATGATGACATGCATCAATACAAAGAAAGAAAAAATAATTAAATCTGCTATAAGGTCCAGAGTCTGTCTGTAACTTCACCAGTTTTTAAATTTTACACTTTGGAATTTAAAAGAAAAAGAAAAAAGGAAGAAGATTCAGCCAAGAAAATCAAAAACTCTCAAGAACATGTCTGGACTATTTAATCTAAGGATTGAATCACAGCAGCTTGGCAGCAGGGGAGGGAAACTAGACAGAAACAAGAACTTGGTAGAACTCCTAGCTGGAACAATGGGAAAATAACCCAGGACAAAAGAGCTAAGAATTAAAGACAAAGTTACAGCTGGGGAGGCCTGTGCACTGATTTGCAATTTTTTGTGTTATGTTTAAGTAATTTTGTTCCTAGTTCTCAGTTTATTTTACCTACATACAGCACACGTAACAAGAACACACCTTCAAAATGAAATCTGAAGTACTGAGAATTAAATTGTTCCTATCTCTAAGCTAACAAACATCAAGAGAGTAAAGTGAAAACCCTTTTTTCATCTTTTTTTTAAGAAGTCAGCAGAGAATTAAGCACCTTTGTGTTTACGGTATTAAATACTGTATTTCATAAAACCTGTTCCCTGAAATAATGGAGGCACCACAGGCTTTGCCAGGCCAGAGTTAGAGTCTGGATGCATGGAAGGTATAGCAATAATTAGGTTTTTACAAAACAAAGCATTCATTTAATTTCATTTCAGTTAAACCACAGAAATGGTGTGTGTTTACATTATCTACTCCCAAGTCTCATTTCCTTTTCACTTATTACATATATGAGACAGGAACTTCAAATAATGAAGCTGAGGTGCATTAATGAAACGGGGAACGACTTGCTCTTTGTTATTTACAGCACTGATGGAGGAGATACACGTATGTGCCAAAGAAACTTGGGTGAGCATCAGTAATCTCATTTAGGATTTAAAATAAATTACTCCAACACAGATTTCCATATGTATCATGAAGTGTTATACACTAAGGTAAGGAAATAGATGCAGAACTCTAATGAAAAACAAAACACACAGGAATTCTGCATCTGATTTGATCATCAAAATATCTGTATGGAGTAAAGGAACAAATTATGTTCCCCACCTGTGTTTCAAGGGATATTTTTATTTTGGCAAGTTAAGAGACATTTCTTTCCATCTTAAAAACTGCACATTCCAGACTGGCAATGAAGATTATGTCTGCCATTCTCTTAATACACTATATTTTTTAAAAAGAAATTCACTATACTATACAAAGGAAGTTATCTGTTTAGCATACAGCCACTGCAGAGAGAAATTTCTAAACACATCAGAACTGACAGGCGAGAGACTGGTTTTGGTTTGCTTTGTTTGTGAATGTCATTAGAGCGCTACAGATTCCTTAAAACATACCACATTTCGGCCGGTTGCAAGTCTGCGCTACAGGCTCACCTTCACTGCAACAACACTCTCTTAAACAGTTTGTCAACACAATGGAATGAAAACATCGATCGCTTCAACATGTCAGTGATGTTTAAAAGAAGTTTAAAAATTACTTCCTGAAATACATTTCCAGAGATCACGCCAGACACAAGACAATGATCCGGTGCGAGAAAGGCCGTATTGTCTTGCAGCTTCCTCCCAAAAGGCCTTCCTTTCGCTCCATGGTCCAGCAGCAACCCAGGTAATATTCAAGTACCACACATACTCCTTTTCATCTTTTTTATGCCTTCCTTCTCCTGAGAACCCTATTTCCTCTCAGACGTGCAAACATCTCCCCTTTTCCCTATGCTTTCCATGGGGCAGGAGAGGGAAGACACACTACCCTCCTTCGCTCTGGTTTGGGGAAATCAGAGCAACAATATATCCTTTAGTATTTTCTGGTATTCATCTAAGAATTATCCTCGCCTCCTAAATAATGTACGTTGATGTGTGGATACCACCAGATTCATCTGGAAAGAATCTGTGTTTTATTACCACTGGTATTTCAAGAGGTACTGGGAGAGATTGTTACAAAATGCAAGTAGAAGAGAACGGGATTCTGTTTCCTAAGTGGGTTCCAAGCCAGCACTAAGATAACCCACTGACAATATAATTTTGCCCTGAGAGGAGTTGAAAGTGTCTTTTGACCTTTCAGAGAAACCCAGAACTTGGCTTCTAGAGACAAAATAAACAAACTAGAAGGTCCCATCCCAAAAGCTACATTGTTCTGTGACTTCAAAAGATCAGGCCCATGCTGAGCAGCTTGTCAATCATTTTAGTGCCCATCCATCTCGAAACACTCAAGCTTTTTGTTGAATTTTGTCTTTCACTTGATGTGAGTCTCAGAAGCTAGCCAGTTTAGATACTTTCAACCAACAGGCCTCAAACATTTCTTAAATGATGTGCAACATCTTTGTGACAACCCATCTTTCATACAGGACAGTAAATACAGAAACATTCCTTTGCAACTATTATAGTTGTTAAAAAAAAAAGTGAGAGTGCAAAAACTGAACTGAAATCTGCTAAATGCATATCTGTATTTATTATATAGACCTACACACACAAGCACATCTAAATAGATAGATCCACACACATGCCCCTGACTTGAATAAAGCCAGTCCCAAGGGATTAAATACGCCTCAGGCCACTGCCACCAAGTGACCTGCAGACAATTGAGAGATTCAGATTCACTACAGCTTCACAGGCCTGGTTTTAATTTACACCAGTTCAACCCCCCACTACAAATCCAAGGAACAAACTCAATCTCCTATTTAATATTTGGGCTGCCTTTGGTTTATCAGCCTGCATCTTTCTCAGCTTCAGACCACACATTCTTTGTTCCACTTCTAGTTTCAATCTGGTACTATCCAGTCGGGTCTCCGCGGAACAAATAACAATTAGTATAATAATTATTTCTCAGGTTTCAGACACCCAAACTGCCAGAGAAAGAGTTTTGGTTGAGCTCACAATCAAATCAAAGCCACAACATCAAAGGAAGTCAAGGTTTTATTAGTTCTGGTATTCCTAAAATGACTTGTTTTTACTAGTGGCTTGATGGCAATAAAACCTACAAAACTATTATTTCTGTTCTGGAAAAGCAATGTCCTTAATCAGAGAGCCACTACTTGCAAACATGTGAGATTAATGTGCAATACAAAAAAAATACCTTCCTCACTCCCTGCTTTCAGCAAAGTAAAGAGCTTAGTAAAAGCAACTACTGCGCCAGAATTGTTTTAAATAGCCTCATCCTCTCAATTTCTAAAATAGACTCCAAGATTAGCTCAGAAATCATAATTTCACACATTCACATCATAATGATTGCTTCTTAAGAACCTCTTCTGAATTAAAAGAAAGACTCAAAGTATGTTTTGCCTCAAATATAGAAAACTACTTTTCAAGAAACACACATACATGAGTAATCAGTGCCAGCAGCAAACAGCACCTAGGCCTAAAAACTGTGTAAAATGCCACCTTTTATTTTGTTTCAAAGCTTAAAATTATGGAAAGCGGCCTCGTCTGAAAGGAGCTTACGGATTCCCCAACAGTGTAAGTTTGACCCTGTAAATAATATGTCGTGACAGGGGAAGGGGCAGACAGAGGATAGCAGCACAAAATGCCAAGTCAAGAACAAAATACAGGTAGCTGGAGCTTGGGGGCGATTTATTTTGAAAGACAGAGCGAGCATTTATGTAGAAAATGCTTCCAGAATTCATATTCACAAGAACAACATCTTCCATAGTATAAATGTGCCAACCTACCAAAGTATTTGTTTAAAGCTCTTCTTGCTGAGTTGAAACCTCCTCATGGCTTAGGTACACATTACAGCATCTGAGTTCAGAAAGGACAGATACAGCCTCAAAAGGCAATTAACTTCTGTGCACTTTGGTATTGTTTATTTAGAAACAAGTCCTCCTGGCCAGCATTTAAACTGCAGCATTCAATTTTTGCAAGTGCAAGGTCAGAAAATTCCCCCAAAAGAAAACAAACTAAAAGATACGATGCTGAATAAGGTTCTAAAAGTCATTCAGAATGGTGATTTCCACGCACACATTCTCCTACAATGACTATAATCCTCATTGTACTATATGAAGCTATTCCTAGGCATTGCTGTGGTTCTGAATACGAATCAAACTATACATTCCCGTATCTCATCTGAGCATGTAATCACTTGACAAATCAATCAGCACTCACTTCACTCAAAAATACAAAGGGAAAGATTCACCCTCTGGTTCTGGGGGGAATCTGCAATCAGAGACTGAGATGCAAAGAGCCTGGGGCTTCTCCCAGTTCTCTGCTCTGCCCGTTGTGCTGCAGGCATTTCCAGCTGGACACAGACCATATCAATGCCGCTCACCAATTAAAAGCAAGCACACCCTTCTCTCATCTGGCTTTTGAAAAAGTCCAAAAGCCAGCATGGGATGGGAGATGAACCGGGGTTAAACTTGATGCTCAGGCTTCTTGTCAGGTGCTTGTCCTCTCTGCTCTCCGAGATGTTGCCCACGCAGGAGATGAGCCAGTGAGGTGGTGTATTCCTTCCCACTGCACAGGGCTTGCCCAGGAGTAGGATAGAGCAACATTTTTACTATAGGCAGTCTTGTGGGAAGAATCTGCCTTATGGATGAACCAGACATAACGTAAAACTTACAAGAAATGGTGCTGGAGAAGAAAGGTGACTAAAACATCCTATACAATGGAGAAGGAGCTTTCTATTTGCGCTACCCAGAACTACAGGGTGAGCCCTCAAGCTGGACATCAGTTAAACCTTGCTGCACAATCCATTGCAGCAGGCGGCACGTCTAAATCATGTGAACCACAAGTATTTAAATAATTCATTTAAAAATAATATATTTTTACATTATACCCTTAATAATACATTTTACAGTGGAAAGACTGGCTTATAAGAAAATCAAAATAGTCATTAGAGCATCTGAAGAGATTGTGTCATTTTCCTGCATGTTTCAAAGTCGCTGTTCGAATCCAAAATATTCTGGTCCTTCCCAAAGGAATTTCGTAGCAGGTGGTGTTAATAACCCTTGAAACAGGATTCTCTTTGCTGCACCAGCTAAAAGTTAGGGGAAAAGGGATTATGACAAAGACTTCACCTGACCCAGTAATGCCTCTGTCATTTGTCACCTCTCATGTCAGTTTTCGAATAAGTAGGTATAACGTTTCAATCATAACACTGCAGATTTACTTCTACACCTGCCAAGGTTGAAGGCTAATGTGCTCTTAGAGAGCCATTCTCCTGCAGGAAAATATATGGAAATGAGAAAGAGCTCCATTCTGCAAGGAACTGTTGGTTTTCTTGAGGGCTTTTACAAACCCCTTCTCCACTGTTTAATCTTAAAAAAAAAAATAAAAGAGAGCAGGAATGGTGAGGTAGAGGTCAAACCAGAATGTCTCCAGTGAAATATCTGTGTGACAGTTTCTGAAGGCACCTTATTGAAAGTAACGCTGCTTCTTGTCCTAACATGAATGCTTTCTAGTTTTCATTTATGTTGATTGCTCATGCAGTAAAATATGTCTGGGGCAGCAATGTCACATCACATAAGGAAGAGTTGAAAGATATGATACCTTTCTAATATCCAATCTCAAACTTACACATACATCAGAGCCATTATTTTGTCATTAAAGTCCTATCTTTATAATAAATTAAAGACCTTTGGACCCATATAATACACTAGAGTCACAGAAGTACATAAGCAAAGTATTTCGCTATTAAATATATACTTTTCCAAAATGCAATAAAAATAATTTATGACACATGGGACATTCACCAGACACATTTTAAATATCTCGTACAAATTCTTGGATGTTTTCCCATAAATATTTGAGGTGTAGATGAAAAATTATAACAGATATTGAATAACTTTGGTTGGTATTTTTAATTAATTTTTAAACTATTCAATAAATTTCCAAACTTCTTGCAGCTTTTAAATGGCAATTTAGCACTTTAAAATGTCACAAGATATGTATACCTACATATTTGAAAACCATTCCAAAAGGCAAAATCACTGTATTAACAGCAAATCTAGAAAAATCTGTGCCTAGAGATCTAATTTAAATTATTCTTTTAAAGGAACAATACAATTTTCAGGAACTGGGTCATATCAGAAAGAGATTTCATCATCTAGTGCTACTGGCCAGAACCAGAAACATTAATCTAAAATACCCTTACTTTGATTTGTTAACATTCATGCAGTCAGAGCTACTATATGGATTAGGCTTATTCACAAAACAGTTATTTTCAAAAATGGTTATTTTAATGAAATTCTAGTCTGTAGTCATTTCAGTGTCATCAGATCTGTTAATTTTCTATCAGCTTTTCAATTCAAAGCAACTATGACGACCACCTTAGTCACCAAAACCACTTTTTACCATTTGCATTCCCATTTTTCAGACCATATGTTATTTTCAAGTCAACTAAAGCAGATGCTACAATACCCTGTTAGAAAACCAGGGCTTTGCTCTTTACATGTGTACAGGGAAAACAATCAACATATATTCAGTTTAAATAAGAGTAAAAGGAGTAGTTCTTCAGCATTTGGGATAGATGCTTGTTTATAATATTAAGCTATTTAGGAAAGAGCTTTCGGTGCTTTAGCTCTTCATAAAAATTTCTTTTAAAGGCAGTAATGTATTTTATTACTCATTTTTAGTAGATCTGGCCCTCAATGAGTAAAGTGGACACTATCTTACTATAACAAAGCATCTTTAAAGAAAACAATACCACGTTTCAGGAGTTTTCTTCCCCTGCCCAATTTATTCCTGCCCACGTTTCCCAGCACTCAGATTTCCTCTTCCCACTCACTTTCACAAACTTGTAGCCATTCTTGTCACCCTCCTTTCAGCCCATCTCCTTTTGTCCTTCCAGCTTCACTGCTCCTATGAATCCACCTCTCCTCCCACTTCTGCTATTTCCATATTTCTTTTAAAACAAAACTAAACAAAAACAGAGGGAGAGAGAGAGAGAGAAGTCCCCAAAGGAATTCCCCCTTAAAAAAGGAAAAATAACCCACAAACAAAAACTCAGGAAAAACAATTAATAACTCTGCAACTGTACAGAGCTCTGCTGTTCTGTATGTGACATCAGAATCTGTTATCTTTTGCTTTTTTATTTCTTTAGGATACAAACCAAACAAGTTAAGATCATAAATTTAATTCAGTAGATCACTTATTTGATTTCAGGAGGGAAAGATGGATGGCTGGTGAAGTTTACGTGGTTTAAGCAGCTACTGCAAAAAAACAGTCAAAATTAGGCTTCCATGGAGGAGATGGCAGATTCTTTCTAAACTCATCACCTTAGCAGCATCCTAGCAGCACCAACAGGATTACTTGCATCTTGCAGTACAACCAGTAGCAATCTGGAGGGCTCTGCAGTGTCTGGTTGCCATGTAACTATCATCTACACACAAGATACATTCCTGTCTGGAATAAGAACTAAGCTTTTCCCACGTTACTGGCTTTAACTGGAGCGTGGCTTCCCCTTTATCCTCCCCTCTCTGACTCCTCTACTTCTTTTCTCCAGGCGCTGAGATTAAGTGCCTATATATCAAAGAACGATTGCCAAGAAAAGCAAAAGTTAGATTATAATCAACACAGAGCTCAAGCCTCAGTCCTTATACTCCTCATATGGCTGGTGTCAAAACAATAAGCGCTCCATATGCCTTTAGACACATTCAGCCTCACGTACTCTTGTCCCTTCATGAGGCATGTGTCACCAGCCCGCAATGAATAGTGCAAATGCACCTGCACAGATCTAAAAAAATTAACCTGAAGTTCACATTAATAATGAAGCACTCCAGGTGGTCTGCAAGCTGGGACCATAATGAGGAATTTTCACTGACACACTAGTTATCAAATGTTGAGCCAGGTCACTACACATGAATAAAGTGATCTCCCTAGAAAGATGAAAGGGGAATGATTTTTTTTTTTTACTTTTTAAGGAAGATTACACTTGCCTTCTGTAAAAAGTCTGAAGAAAGACAACGTGCTAAAACACTTAACTTGATTAGGCTGGAACTGAATAAAACACATCAAGAACAATCAAAGGAGCAGAAAATTATTCTGAACTGTATATGCAACAGCGGCTAAATCCCGGCTGGTGCCCTCGGAGCCCCTGCTGGCTGCAGACCTCTGCACTGCGCCTGCACGGTTTGCAAAACCAGCAGAGGATCGAGCTGATCATTCTGGCCGCTGCTGGGGGAACGAACAGGGGGTATAGGGAACGTCAGGGGTGACAGCGCAGGCCCTGGGAACAAGGAGCACCTTCCTCACAGCCCCACGCCTGTCTCTGCTGAGCACAAACCAATGCCAGGGTGCAGGCTGTGCCCCAGCTCTGTGGGGACAACCTGCAGGAAAAAGCATGACATGCATCTGGAGGAAAATTAGGGGCTCCTTCAGTCTGCAAGTGACTGAGCACCTGTTTGTTCTGCTTCAGACCTGCTCTGTTCCCTGGTGGGTATGCAGGATAGGAAAACATTGTGTGACTCTTTACAGGGGAATTGCTCAGGTCAGAGGATGAGGGACAGACACTGTCTATAAGGTACTATTGCTACTTCAAAGAACCCAGCCAGTATGTATCTAGGGAAGGACACAGGGTACAAAACTCATGTCCTATGTTGCCCATGCATCAGAAGGTCTTCATACAGCCCTGGATGGCAGGTCACTATGGCAAACAGCTATATAAGCAGGTAAATAACAGTTCTGATCTGTTCAGTCCCACGTGTGCATGGCCCTTATAGCACATCTAGTACAAACCACTCTGACTCCTTGCTGAAATGAGGCTTTGCCCATGCTAAGGAACGACAGGAGGAAGCAACAGCGTAGAGATGGCAAATTGTTTGTGCAACCACCTCAGGTACCCCCTTTCAGCCCTCAAGGAGAAAACACAATCAGGATCCAGAAATGAGAAAGCCAAGAAGGTCTTAAGCTTTACAGCCTTTCCTAAAATTCCACCCCAGTGGCTTGCAGTAAGGGAAAAATACTTTTAAAGTTTTGCCTACTGAGAAAGAAAGGTCAGTGATTTTAACGGGGAACAAAGAAATATTGGATTGCACACTCAGCAACATGTACCATGACTCTATAGGAGTAAGTTGATGAAACCTGGAAATAGGGAAGGAATGAAAGAGAGCAGGGTAGTTCCCTAAAAACTTAGCACCACTACATCTGTTTGAAGTTCCCTCCATATTGTAATATTTCTGTGACTAAGCACTAGAACAACGTTATAAATCAAGGTCAGTTCAGATTAGAAAAGTTCTTCGTATATGTCACAGATGGGTATAGTACAAGGACACGGAAAAATATAAGGAGTAAAGTCTCTGAATTTTGTTTGTATCTGATCTTGTAACCAAAGGCAAGCAAGCTTTTACTCTTTTCTAGTCTACTTCTTTATGAAAAAAAAGGTATTTCAGTGAGATACCCAAAGATACAATAAAAAAATACACCCAAAGATATATTAAATCAGTTAGTTGTTCTTCTCATAAAGATAATTAAAGCACTATACAACAATTACGGGTAAGTTTCTTTGACAATATGCACAATTTAAAATCAACAGCATTCAAACCTGTTCACAAAGATGAACATATGCAACTGTACTAGCCTGAAAAAAGAAAAAGAAAGAAAAAGAAGTCTCTTTACTGCATGACTCTGGGAACGAAATGTAAAGCCTTCCCTGAGAGAAAGCCAGCTCCAAATCTTATGAAGCTGTTTTAGCTTAATTGTTTTGAGATGTAAATGTAAACAATGCAGAGTGACATTCTTCATTTGGGAGAAAAACCAAAACTGAAGAATAAACACAGTTGCTGGATCTAAAGCAAGCTGTTCACTCTCCTGAAATAATATAACTTACTTAGACATGTTTTCATGCTGAGAAGCTGGACAAGCCAAAGTGTTGCTTATGGGCCATTTGAGACACTTTTGCATCTAATGAGGCTGGCGTGTTTTTTTGCAAGATGGTCTTATTTGCCTTTTTTTCCAAGCATCCCTACATAGAAACAGATATCATCTTCTGAAATACTGCAGCCTGTGTATTATCACCCAAATAAATCATTGGACTTCTAGGGAAAGAAAAAAAACCAAAATAAACCCCCCAAAAACCCCAGCACCTGGAAGAGGAATAATGGAAAAATGAATCCTAAGGCAAAAAAATGTGTAGGAACTAAGTGACAAGCTATTATTACTATTATTCCCACCAGTGTGCAGGCCTCATTGCCAGAAAGAATTAATCCTGAAACTAATTTGAAGACTTCTATGACCCAATACTAAACTTACCTATTTTAATATTTTTTAAATTCATTTTTAGTAAAACCTGACACCTAACTCTAGCAAGCTGTTCTCAGAAGTCAAGCTCACTATTTTTCACATCACCTGAAACACGGTCTTCTGTCCCTAAACGGCTCTTCCTGAAGAAAAGGTGCGTTAGCATTCATTACTGTAAGCCATTGATGTATATTTTATTTGTGGTTTTAAAGTTTTCAACCACTCTTCTTTGATGCAATGCATAATCAGTAGTAGTTAAAAGACTACCTTAAAAAATTGAAGCCTCTGAACAAATTTTGTGATAAACCATCAAAGGAGTGGAGTTTGAATTAAAAGCCTGAAGGGTAAGAAACAAACGGAACTTGAAACAACTGAGGTGTCTAAGAACAATGGCAGGGAGGGAGAAATCTCCACCGTTAACAACACTGGAAAGCTGAATTCAAAACAACTATCAGACACAGCTTCTTTGTTTACCTGGATCTAGAATTAAAACAATGGATGTTGTCAATCTTATGCCAGTATAAAAGTGAACCTTTATGTTTCTATACTGAAAATGGTTTAACAATCAATGGTAAAATCGCACCTCACAGCCCAGTGAAAAGCCATCACACGGGATCCTAAGAGAAAGGTAGCGTATTTCAGGTCACTACTACTGACTTGTGATCCATGGATGGCTTAAGATCCAACTTTGAAGGAATCCACAAAAGGCAGGCTGGCAGCGGGCTTAAATGCATGGGACATCCAGGCCATACATCTACTATAAAATGTATGGCAATTCACAAGCTAGGAAAGGCCAAAAAATGCTTCTGTCGAAAATGTTCATTCATTAGTAACAGGAATATTTTATGGGTACCTTACGCTGTAGAACAAACACACATCAATCATTTATCTCATTTTTCTGTTACGCTTAAAGCCAAATTTATGTAAATACAGCTTACTAATGAATGATTAGAAACAAGAAAATAGAGGCTGTACTTATTTTTACTTAATAGATTAAAAAATTCTCTACAGGTGGGAAAGTCTACTGCAATTCCTGTTCACTTTATTTAAAAATTAACATTATAATTTCAAAATATTTTGAAAGTTACTTGCCTCTGTTCAGTCTTACACATCATTTCAAAGCCCAAGTCCTTGAGCTTTAAAAATAATACTTGAATTTATTTTTCCAGGAAAAGAAATCTACTGAAGACTCTGTTTCAATGTCTGAACAAGCATTGATGAAATGGTGGCAAAAAGTTCAGAGCCAGGCTGGCAGTCACAGAAGCAGTTTTACCAGAGCTCCGCAAAATTCAGTTTCAGACAAGAGACCCCTACATAGTTCAGACCTTTTCAAACAGACAAGGGCAGATCTGTCATGGGGTGTGGGAAGTCTGCCAACCCTCAAAATCAGCAGTGTAGCTGGGAAAAAGGAGTCTGAACTATTGCAGCACCTGAAACCAAAAATACAGAGCTCATAAATAGTTCTAAACGCATTAAAACTAAGAGTAATATAAACTTTCAGTCCTCATTAGTGCTTCCGATGTGTATCAATCAGAAATGTTAATGTGACACCTTGGAACAACCAAATACTGTATACATTTTTTTAACTGCAAAATTAAAGATACAGAAAAAAAGTCTTGCATAACACAAAGATAAAAGATTTCCTTCTGAATTCAGCTACTGTTAACATTTGCACCTGGTGCTTACATAATTAAATACAGAAAACAACAATTGTACCCTAAGAAAAACTTAATTAGATTAGGCATGTCGTAACAAATGCAAAATTACCATCATTAGTATGTCAGTGTTCTACAAATGGAAATGCTTAACTGCCAAGCCTACAAGTCTCATGTCTGATTTATTCCCACAGATGAGGAGGAGATAGCCATTTGTACCCTTTTTTAATTTCAGGGCAACTGCATCCAGGGGAGATTTACTCACAAAGGAGCAGGCAGGAGTACCGCTGTCATCTTGTCTCTCTCCAGAAATTCAGGTGTACTTTTGTTTACAGACATTTTGTGCTACAAAAGCAAAACCAGGTTGGGCAGCCTGGAACAAACTAATGAGCCTCCAAATTTCTTATGTGTCCTGATCCTTCATCATTAGCCTTGTGGGCTGTTTCACAGGCACCCGCTTTTCTCACAGAGCAGACATTGAGAATGACATGACAGTTTACCCCCCTCCCGCCCCCAAGCAACAGGAATCCTTTAATTTCAGGCTTAAAGCTGTAACAACAACAACAAAAAGATTCCAGGGAAAAATGTTTCAACGGCGTAATGGTATAGATAGTAATGCACTGGAAAATATTTCCTACAGCGTCGCAAGCAAGAACACAAGAGTTTGTCAAGTATTGACCGGGAATGACTTAAGCAGAAGTGACACTGTCTGATCCAGCCTCACTTTCCTCTGATTACTTACAGAATCTTCTAAAATACTTGGGATACTCTTACACAGACCTGCTAAACATCAGCAGCCCTGATGTCTGTGTGCAGAGTCACACTAGGGAAAGAAATTATCCCCATGGTTATAACAAAAAAAGGTTTCTGGTTGTCTTGTACCATCGAAGGGGGAGCAGTACTCACAAATCTTCACAGACCACAAGCACAAGAGATCAGACTCTGACTAAATACAACCATGCACATCACAGCCTCATGAACACAAATGTTAATATTTCACACAAAATGGGCACATTGCTGTAAGGCCCAAACTTTCTGCTAGAAGTCTGCAATTCTCTAAATGCCAAGATACTTTAATTTGTCAGGAATAAATGTGAGCTTAATATGGGCATTTAAATGCTTTGTATATTTAATCAACTTTCCTCAATTATTAAACGGTAAATATTCCCTGAGTATTAAGGCATTAATTCGTTCTAAGAAGCTCCTAGAGACTACAGCAGCCTTCCTGGATATTTCATGCCTGCGAAGTTATTTAAACATTACCACTGAAATCGTAAAGCTAAACAAATCTTCCTCACAGTGTCTACCCTGGTAGGTCAGATATTTAACTAAAGCTAGCACCTAAAGTTGGATAATATTTAAACCACTATTTGATCGCCATTCCAGAGGAGACCTGATATAATTTAGGTTTTGTATTAGGTTTTAAGTAACATAAATGAAAGAAAAATACATAATTAGGAATTCAGACTGTTTTTAAAAACCATACAACCATATGCTTGATGGCAAATCTGTCACACCCACCAGTGTGGATTCTCTTGCCTTCTTTGTGCCGTAATACTAAGACCCTGCAACCACATTTGCCCTTGCAAAGGAAAAAAAAGCCTTCCCTTTATTAAGAAAACCAAGAGAAGCACTAGGCAAAATTGTGGTCTGACCTTGAACTTTGCTGTGTAGTCAAGAAATAAAAAGTAAGAAGTCTGGTTTATGAATTTTTGAAGCAAAATTCCCACTAAGATAGTATGGGGCATAGATATGATTGTTTCTTGTGAAAACTACAGATACATAAGGTTACCCAGCTGTGCAGCCATGAAACACTTTTTTCTTGATTAAATAAGGAACTATGGCAACCAAGGGTACCATGGCCTCACATATGCTGTAATAATGAGACATAATGAAGGGCCTTCTGGGACCTCTCCCACAACTGTTAAAATTTTATAGCATCAGATTTGGGAATTAATTTTGAAAAAGAGAGAATCCTTTTTTAATATTTGATGTGCATTAGTACTTTTTTCCTTTATAATGAAACAATCTCCTCTAAACATGCACATTCTTTGCATTTAAAAAAAAATCAACTGGTCCTACAGAAACAACTCTCAAGGCAGAAGATAATATCACATACGAACTTACAGTATGTGCCTAGTATACCCTATTTGCAGATATCATCTGATTTGAATAATCGTATGTTTGCAGTTTTTGAAAAACTGACCTGTCTTCAGAGCAAATTTCCTTCAAAACTCATAGATGACTGTTATCTGTACCTAGTGTTATTAAGAATATTCATTTTTTTGACACCTGTTCCACTAGTTATCTCCATATAAAGTCATAAAAGGTCTCATCTTGGTCCATGGTGAGGTCACGCTACTTTTCTGTAAAAAGTGCCTTGAAATAGTTGTCTGATAAATCTGCTGATTCTTTGTCCAGCTGCCATTTCAAGGGGCAAGTTTTCTACTGAATCTTTTGTTCCCCGGGAGAGCAGGCAGTCCTGGTTGAAGTGCTAATTGCTCCTAAGCCCAAAGAAGAGGCTGAATTCCACCACAGCTGGGTTATATCTGGATTGAACAGAGGCCCCACCCTTGAACAAATAATCCCCGTGGAGAAATTATTGCCGAATCATGAAGGGTGAAGAAATACAAAGAAGGCAGTAACACCGGGGGTTTTATCCCTTTACACTGACAATACTGCCTTCATTCCTAAGAGCAATGGAACAGCAGATGGGGCGACCACCGTGGTACAGCTAGGCTGAGCTAACCATTTTAAATCAAAATTGTGATTAAGAGATAAACAGAGATGACAACCATAACTGGAGGCCTTCATAAAGCTTTTCTTCACTTACAGCAAATCTGAAAGTGGCAGCTCTCTTTCGTGTGCCTGAATAATGAATTCATTTGGCTTGACAAATCACTGCCTATTCAGAATACTTCTCCCTGTGTCTCAGTTTGAACTGGTGCAAGGATGGAGAAAGGGCACTACCTGCATTTGGGAGCAGACGGAAGGGTTCAAGATGAGAGGGGCTGGTGATTAAAGCTGTGATCAGAATACTGCGTAAGAGTGAAGGCTGCAATGAAATGGCACAGGCATGCAAATTCAAAGTGAGAGAACCTGGGAAACTGGCCTGGGACTAAAACTGTGATTCTGTGAACCATTTCCCTGTAAAGAAATCAGACAGTTGAGTCAGGAGCTGAGAGAAACAGTGACTGGCTAGACATGGAGACTAATTTCTAGAAGTGAACATTAAGGCAGTAAGTTATGAAGGGGAGACTCACGCCCCACACCCCAAATGTCTGAGAACTGGGCCTCACATTCCAATGTGCCCCACAGCAGAGGAAGTTTTCACTCATCTCATCCCTTCCCACTGCTTTCCACACCCATCTCTCCTCTCACTCAGCACTGGTTCCTTAATCATGTCAAAGCAAACTTTTTAAAGACCACAGTCTGAAACGGTGTAAGTAAAAACCCTCCCTAAAACCAATCCCTTTTTAATATGTAAATTTAGGCCAACAGACTATTGAATGGGTGTGATTAAGGGAGCAGTAAACTGTAAAATGCAGGTAGTGTGACTAGGAATAAGAAGTAGAGAAGAAGGTGGGAATCTCAAGGTCTGGCAGTTGATAATGTTGCATTATATCCTGAGTTGAGGTAAAAGTTCCAGTTTACAGAATTGCTTGGCTTTTAGCAGGCACACTTTTTGAAATCTAAAGACTCACCTGTTGAATAGCTAGGGCCTTAAAATTAGAATTCTGATCATAATCTCCACTTTTCTCCTTTTTTTCTTTTGGTAAAGATAACACCATTGTTTTGGGGAAGACAAATATATTACCTATGAAATCTTTAATTTACTTATGAAATCATCTACCAAACTGATAAGTGCCATAACAGACACTGGTTTACACACCACAGTTGAAGTAGAAAAAAAAGTGAACCATGGTTTATGCTTGGAACAAAGGGGATGAATGAGATGAGGTTCCAGCTGGAGAAACAGTGCAATTGTACAGTTAGAGGCAATATGATAATACATATATGCATAGACACTGCAAGCCTGCAGGCAACTTTAATTTTGGCACTTCTTAACTTTAAGTACTTGGTTTTGCACCTTAATAACATTCTTTTAACATGGTGTGCGTATAATACAGTCATAGATCACTCAGCCAAGACCTAATTGATTTAATCATCTACATTCGTGAATGATTTGTGAAGCTTACATGAGTTTGCTAAGTTGCAGCCCTGCCCAATGAAAATTAAAACAGATGCCTCTGAGGAGCCCAGAGAAACAAGCTGATAATGTAAAAGGAACAGACTGAACTGTAACAGTAAAAGTGTGACAAAAAATATTTTGTTCTTTGCTACTGTATATGTAGCCAAAACTACAACACTACAGATCTGTCAGTCCAAATGGCAAAAATATGACTGGGAATTTTAAAAAGATAAACGAACTTTAAAAGAAACCCGAGTGATAAACCCTATACATTACAAGGTATTTGCATAAGAACAAGGAAAAAGATCATAAGGAAAAAGATGTAAATAAAGTGAATTTGTAAAGAAAAAAAACCACCACCACCACAACAATAAAACACAACTATTTTACACATAATTATAAGGTAGTATGTTTAATGGTAGAATCATTGAAATTCTTCTGCTTTTGGAAGAGGCCAGATTTGGTTGATGAAAAAATTAGATACTTTCTTTATCTAGAAGACTCTCTTTTTGTCATCAAAAAGATTTTAAAATGCTCTGTTATTGATCCTATAAAAATTCAAATTAAGAGTAAACAGCCCTTCTCTAACTTAAAAGCCCCATATAAGAAGAGTGAATTCCTGTATATTTAGAACTATTAATGGTGGTAACCTCAAATATACCACATTTTTTCTGTATTCAAATTTTATCTCCATTAGTATAAAACTGGTTATCTAGCAGTGTCTTTTTTCCAGTTGGTGGTCCTTCTGCCCTTCCTTTAGAGAATTTGCTGTATAACCAATTAAGGTCTAATTGTCAGAAAGTTGCTCTCAGTAGAGTACGTTTTCACTTTTTCCAAATATCATCCTGTCTCTACCCATGAAGCTGATACTAAAATTAAAATTCCTCTTCCTTCCAAATAGGAATCAAAATTCCTATTTGCAAAACTGAAATAGGCATTATGAAACCCCAGTGAGTTACACTTTGCCTTCAGAGAGCTGATTTTTGCTCTTTTCTATTTGGACCTTTTGCAAAACATACGGTTTCCTTGTCTCATTTCCCCAAGTGTTAAATGGAGAAAACATTACTTCTCTGTTTACAGAGCAATTACGATAAATGCACCCAAGGTCTGTGGAGCATTTAGATTCTGCGGTAATAATGCTCATACAGACGAGGTTCATCCTGTGTTTTCTTTCACAGAAAAGCCATCTTCAGCAGTTCTTGTCCCTGGTTACTTCACAGCTCAGTTTACTGCGCCCCTACTACAACTGATTTTAAAAATAAAGTGTAAATTGAATGTACAAAGTCATTCAGGCTAAACTTGAAGCCCTAGAAAGGGTGGGGAGCTCTTTATTTGTTTCTTAAATCATAGGAGCTGTCTACTTTGTAGCTTGTCCTATGGCATTAGCAGGAAAATGAGCAACTGGAAGCTACATTACCATCCAATATTACCAGGTAGAAAAGATGAGCAACTGCAGAGACAGACTTGTACATGCAGATTTTCCACTAATATATCTTCAAAATCATTTCCACCTATGTAAGAGTTTTAATCCATCGTTAGCCATCACCACATTTCATTTATTTTTATTATGCCAAAAGTTCATTCCGCTTTATACTGTCTGTTTGATAGAGGGTTCTCAGAACTGAAAGGAAGAGAACTGCAAAGCCAGGCACACAGAAAACAAAGAAGGACAGAGCTTTCCAAGACACAACCATCTTGCCAGCTGCTCTGCTGGAGATTTTCTTGGCTTTTGAAAAGCTGCATGTTATAATCTGTAAGCGTTTTGCACAGAACAAAGGAACTTTGGAAAAATGTGATCAGCAAAGAGCAACTCATAAATGAGTAGTGAAATAGAAGGTGAGAGTTTAATAAAGACCTGATTCCAAAATCCTTCATTCTATGCGGCAGGAAGAGAGTTGTAAACTCTTCCTATAATATCAGTAGTTTCAATACTTGATTTTTGCTTGCCTGGATTTTGTTTAAGATTTTCTTTGAAAATATCATGACTAAGAATTAATTGCTTTCATTTAAAAAAAAAAAAAAAAAAAAAAAAAGGAGAAAGAAAAAAAAGAAAAAAGAAGTAACTGTTGTGAATTCTTCCCGCTATGGGAGGGCAGAGTGTTGAGGATGATGTCAACCTCCAATCTCTGACCTTTGGGGAACATGAGTTTTCATGCCCAGGTACTTCAGCAGATGTAGTTAGAGCTATTTCCTCCCTCCTGCCGGGGAGGTGCCAGTGTCATAAAACACCTAGATTTTCATTGTATTGGACACATACATATTTTAAAAAGAATAACCAACAAGGATCGACAAATAGCTGCTGCCATTTTTCCATGTCTTGCTGCTCACACCATGTCATTTATATACATTTGCAAGGAGCTTAGGGCTTAAAGATACTTTTAAGGAACTCTCTACTGATTAAGGTCTTTGTTTTGGATTTATTCACACCAGAGTGAAGGCTTCAGTAAACAGTCTGATATTTAAAAGTGGCTCTGAGTCTACAAGTCAAGTACCTCCATCACTCCTTTTTTCATTTGTTATACTTCTTTTAATATCAGCAGTAAAAATAAAACAATGTATTTTAAAAATGTTTTAAATTGCATTTCACATTTTCTTCCTACTGAATAGCTGGTACTTCTGTTACAGGACCAGGAAAACACCAGTAGACCTTAAATCTGAAAAACAGATTTAAAACCAGCACTACCCGTTTGAGCCTAACACGACGTGTCTTCACTGCAGCACTCGCTTCATTCTTACCTCAGCAAAAGGGACACGGCTGAGATTGTTCGGCATGAAACTGAACAACTTTGACGGGTGTCCCAATTTAGAGATTTTTCTTTAAGGAAACCAACCAAATGCTTAATTTTAAAACATGTCTTCTGTAGGCTGGCACATATATATACCCAAATGCCTGACTTGCTACATGGTGATTGTAGCACACGGCCACTCGTGTCACCTCCTGCACTCCCAGCCACTGCTCTTCATCTTCAGCTACAAGGGGAGAGTCTCAATAGAAGTATCTGAAGGTGCTCGAGCACCACCCTTGGTAAACGAAAAAATAATTGTACTTTCTGCATTCAAGACATACGTGAGAGACATATACGTAGTATTTCTTTATATGTAGAAAAAGTGTTTAACATGTTTAGAGCATACATCCAACTCACATGATAAGGCAATTCATGGTATGTTTATCTATCATGTGATATCTGTGGATTAGGGAACATTTGTGATCTCTCATCTTGATTTGCAGCTCTGTCCCATACCATGAAACAAATAGGAAAAAAAGAAATACATACATTCCTTACATAACTGCCTGCCTTTTCAGCTTGGATTTTTATCAAGAGCACCTTAGATTTTCAATGACCATGAACTAAAGGTCTTTCCCGGTCTAACAAAATTAATGCCGTATTTTTATTTACACACATGCGCATATGCACGAGCACACACACAAAGTCAGACTTTCTGAAAAGCCTGCAAGATTCAGTCACAAATATATATATTGTGACATGCATATATATAAGTATATATGAAAGCCATATGTCTATATGGCAGAAACTGTCTGTTTTTTAGTTGTGGGCACATAACACTGTAATTACCTCGTAACAAAATTAAACAAAATAAGTCTATCTGAGTAAGAAAAAGACCTCACCATTAGATGGGAGCTCAGTGTGTTCTGGATTCAGCATCCAGTAACTGATGAGTGAAAAATAAAACATCACCTTCTAATTCCTAGTGAAGTCAACACAGCAGCAATATTAAAAGGCTGAGGTCAGCAGTGAGTAAGTATGCCTGGAACAGTAAATTTTAGATTATTTACATGACAGAAACATGCAGTCATGTTCCTATACCACTGGCTGGAATATGAGAACCACCTTAAAGGATCACAGGCTGAACATGTATTTTTAAAAAGGTAAAGTCATTTATGTGCATCAACAACTATATGTACACATTTGAAACTTAACACCTGATCACATACCTGTATTCCTTCCTGTAAATAGCAAAACATAATTTATTTAATTTTTAAGTAACTGCTGGGAAAGTGTAATTAACAGGATACAATTAGGCAACAACTAAGAAATACTTAAAATCAATCCAGAGACTTCCTGCTTATTATTATTATTACCCATAACTATAAGAATGTGTAAAATGATTGAAGAAAGGAAGCTACCACCCTGTATAGTCAAAGAGCAATAAATATATATTTGAACAACAACAACAAAAAAAGAAACTCTGTAGAATAAAGCACACATTTTAAACACAGTCATGATAGTGTGGGTTAAGGGTCTTTTGAAATAAACTATGCTTATTTGTTTATAGAGCTATTATCACTAAATCTCTACATGCACTACGAAATGAGAAAATCCACTGATTTTAATTAAAGCTGAACTGAAACTCAGGTGGCAATCTCCACCACAATAACAGAAGGCCAAAAGCAAACATACATACACAGACTGAAGAAAGAAAAACATGTCAAGAATAACTGACCTGTGAAGAAAGACTTTGCTTACACAGAAACTTCGAATAAATTCTATAAAAGCAGTTAAATTACATAGAAATCTATTTGCTTTGATCTAATCCAACAAAAAGCTCATAAACAATAACAGGATTTGGGCTGGACCAAACACCCTGAAAAGGTTTCAGGCTGCCCTGAGCTACTGGGCTACCCATGGAACTAGTATTACAGCTGTACAGGAAGAAATACATAAATGCATAAATATTAAAATTTTAATTGGCTGATGTACTGTCACAGTGGGGGAACTGGCATATACAGCCCTCTCAAACCCACTCTATTTACCGAGATGAAAAAGAACAGCATGCAAATAGAAAAAAGACATAAAACACTTTAACAACCCTACAGAATTGCAGCGGCAATCTTCGAGCAGAAAGGGATTAATTAGCAACAAAGGCAAATGGCCGTTTGCCTTAAATTATCAGTTCTTCTACATGATCATTATCCGCTAGGAAAAATCTTTGTACCTTCATAGCTATTATCTGAATACCTAAGATATGATGACGCAGTGTACAAAGCAACTGAAAGCTTTTGAAGCTACTTGAAATCCCAGATGAAGCACATTTGTTCCATTTGAGCCATTTGTTGCAAGCACACCCCAATCTGACAAACGCATTTGACGCGATACAAGAAAATGCCAACAGACCAACATACAAATTACAAAATAATAATGCTTGTTTTCTTGATGAAAGAATCCTGTCGCTGCTCCTTTCCCAAACTCCTTCTTCTCCTCTCAAGGGATGTACTCATGTTATGTGCACATCGTGCACAAATTTGAACTTTGGATTTGAACCTTTGCTTCACTTGCATTTATATTATGTAAATATCAAGCCCAAGCCCTGTGAAATCCAAACCAGAGAGCATCTCATCCTGGTTCAGGATAAAACAGGCTTGTCTTCTTCCTGTTACAGATTTTAAATGGGCCAGCATAGGGCCAGTCTAATATTTAAAGTATTCTCCTTTTGCATTGCTATGGGCTGCTTTGCAAGTTGTCTCATTCCTGCCTCCAATCTTCTCTTGTACAACCGTCAATTCTCAGAGTCATGTATATTCATTTGCTGATGTCAGTTACTATTTAGACAGTGCAAAACCTCCTTGTTTTGGTAGAGATTTAACTATCAGAAGGTAGCTGGAAATATTTCATAGTGCAGCTAAATCAAAGCCATGAGAATAAAAACTGTATCCCAGGCCACGGGGAGGGATGTTAATAGAAGTTATTTGTGTCAGCTATTCCTTCCTGCCACTACTGACTGGATAATCACTGGCCTTTTTAACTCATTAGTCTGAAATTAATTGACAAATAGACAGGGTGGCTGACAAACACCAGTGAGTTTGCAGCAGCACCCTACCAGCAGTTATTCTCTATTTCCACAGCATTAGCAGCATGACGGTTTTGCTTGCACACCTGCTATACCCATGTTTATAAAGACAAACAACTCCACCATTTATTTGGACCCAAGTGGTACAACCCAGATGCTCAAACACCGGCATGCAGCGGCACTTCAGCTACCCCAACGTGATACATCTGACCCTCCACTGCCATTCTGGAAAGGTGCAAATGCCCACCCCACCCTGTGTCCCATTTGCCAGATCCACGGCTGTATCTCAGCGATCCCCTTGGGCTGATGTGGTACTAGATACAGGTGAGTGGAGCTGCTCGCGTTTAGAGGTGGCATTACTAACCCTCACAAAAAGTCCATCTCCTGCGTCATCATTTTGTGCTCAGGCTCAGCAGAAGACTCATTTCCTTCCCGATAAACCCCTTTTCCAGGATAGAAGCCAGTCTGTGGTAATTTCTTTCTAGCAGATCAAAAAACTTCTTTTCTTTTTTTTTGCCATTATTATAATTTAACACAGATATAAAGGCAAACAAAGAAGGCAAGCAGATCCCACTTTCAAAATGGCGTCTACCAAACAACTACAGAGAAACCCGGTTCCCTCCTGTGATCACAAACACAAGTTCCCCATGTGGTAACAGTTGCTGAAAATGACATGCCTACAAAAGCGTATCTTGGCAGACTGGAGAGGTAGGTCTGGTCTACATTTAAGATATGCTAACATACTTACGGTTATATATGAATTAATCTTTTCCAAGCCAGTCGGAGCCCCAGAAAACGGCACAGTTACACTGGCCAAAAAAAAAGAAAGAGAGATGGAGAGAAAGAGAAAAGCAGACAGAGCTTTTGGGGCAACCAACTTAAACTGGGTCTAAACGATTCTTCCAAAACACTGTGAATATAACCTGTCTCCTCTCAGAGTTGTTAAAGACAAAGTTACCATTTTCACTAAACAATGATATGTCCTTCCCCAACTCTAGCATAGGCAATAAAATCTTATGAGGGGGGAAAAAAATCCCTAGCTTGCTATTTTAAATATATCCCAAATTTAAGGTCAAAGAAAGCAAGCCAATCCAGAAATCAGCATGCAACAAGAACTTGATTACAGTCAGCAAATGAAGTAAAGGAAAAATCAACCCTGAGGGAAATAACAAAAAAGCAAAGTGGGGACACGGGGGCACAAAATCCCCAAAAACCCACAGAGTATCCAAAATCATAAGGGGGAGCAGAAATCTGAGCTCTTGCTCACTTTGCTCTAACCAAGTGCATGAAATCACATACTTTCATCCTTGACATAGCTGTAAAAGAATGTAAAGCACAATTTGCCATGCAAAATAGGACGTTTCAATTTCTCAACAGCCAAAATGATACATTTTTAAAAGGGGTCACTTTTTCTCAAACCATCAAATGCTTTTTCCTCACTCTCTCCAAATGCAGGTAATTTTCTTAATAATTTTCACCTTTGCACTGTTGAACATAATGGGACAAATAATACATGATGCACAAATAAGTCATAATGCTCTGTGCAAGTTAACAGGAGCAGTGAGATGCTGAATGTGTGATAAATCTAGATCTCGAAAGTGAAATATGCCTCCTAATTAAAAATCAATTATTAAAACCAGTAAAGAATTAAAAAGAAAAAAGGCTCACTCACCAAACTCATAATGAAATCCTGGAAACTTCAGAGTTATTTGAAAAGCAGAAAGAAACCTTCGACATCTATATTTAACTAAAGATTCTTCTAAGACTCTGTTGTGGGTTTCTCAATTTGATGATTAAACAGTTCTGTGAAAAATTGTTTCTGGTATCTTTTGTACTTTTATCTCTTCATTCCAAATGGTCATGAAAATGAATAGACAGCATTTCAATGGGGAATGCAACAAATCATTCCTCCGGCTCCACAAAATCCAAGTCCACCCGTGCCCTGATGTGGCTCCGAGATGACACAGGATGATGTGCAGCTGCCCAAAACCACCAGCACCTGAACTTACAACCAATGTTTGCCGATGGTTTTAATGTACGTAATTAGTAATTTGCAAACCTTAGATCAGAGTGTTCAAATACCCGTTTCCAATTGTTTTGTGATCGATTCTGGCAAGATTTCAAACATAGACTAGCTCAAAAGGAGCTCAAAGTCACAAAACCTGTTGCACAAGCAGAAATTTCTGGTTTTCATTTTCTGTAAAACTAAGATACATATTCATACCCCCAGCAGTGACAGAGAGATTAACTTAACAACAGTTACTGAAGAGATCTGAATCCCATTATTGGAGAAACTACACTGGTATTATGCATTATCATAAATATTCAGCACTTGCAATCAAAAGATGGCTTTGGTATCTATGTATATAATAAAATTTTAATAATTCACCAGCAATATTTCACATGGAGTGCTGCCATTACTTCCTTCTGGAAAAAGGAAAAAATACTTCCAGAATTTGAAATCCCAAAGCGTTGAACTGGAAATGAAACGATCCCTTCTACAGACAGCAGGACGTTGGCAGTGACAAGTCATTTTTCCAAGAGGCAGAGGCTGTGGGCGGGTGGGTGACCCAGCCACGAGGTGCCTCCATCTTGTGCTCTCCTGAAGGGGCTCCAGCCACAGACCTTCCCTTTTCCCAAAGGGCACGGCCAACGCATGTACCCAAAAATGGAGCCACAGACACCCCACGGCAGCTGCCCAAACTTGGGAGTACTTTGGTAACAAAATTCTCAGAAATTTTCCTCAAAAGATTCAAAAAACTTAAGGGAGTCCAGTCTGAGGCTGCGTCACCCACCCTGCCCAAGGGTGGCTCACGGCACCTCCAGAGCACAAACGGGGCCCTTCGACCATCAACACACAAACACTAAGCCATAAAATAGACAAATTCGGCATTTTACCTGTATCGTAAGCAAGGGGGTATGTTGTTATCCTTCCACTGGAGATTAAAGGATCTGGGATTGTGTTTTATAGGCAGGAGAACGGGGGGAGATGCAGAAGGTGCAGCAGCACACTGACCCAGCATCACCTCAGCGTGTCCTGAGAGGCGGGAAAACAGGAAGTGTGTGTGGGGGGGGGGGGGGGGCGGGGGGGAGGGAAGTGCTTTTAATTGCCAATAAATGAATTCTATTGAAACTATCCCACTCTTAACACATAAAATACAGGAAAAAATCCAATTTGCCCCACAGCGCAGTCTCATCTCATCTGCCACCGAGGGAGAGCCACGTTACCTCGTGCCACGCTGAATGGACATCAACTCCTGTAGTATGGTCCAGCTGAATAAATACCATAGAAAGTCAAGAGCCAAATCCTTTCAGCACCAGCAGTACTCTGGGAATCGGATTGGAATTTTAACATTTGCATGGATTTTTATTATTTTTTTGACGTTACCGGCTGGGAACAAGCGCTGGAGAGGAGGTATGTAATGGCTCCACAGGCACATCAACAGCTAGCGAAGGATTACCTTGTAAAGGATTATCTTTTAAACAAAGAAAAATTTGGTATACCGCAAACAACTAACACGAATCAAAAGAAACAGATTAATCCAACAGGATTACCAGGTAAGGCTTCCCCACACTTTAATGTCCAGACACACAGCTGAGAAACATTAATGGTTTTATTTAGATGCCTGGGTGCAGTTGTCAAGCACCTTTTCACGGCCCTCAAATAAAGGCTGCGTGTTCGGCTAAGGCTGCTAAAACAAAAGCTTCGATGATTTATCCTCAAGCCTCACAAGCAACAGCAATCTTCTGCCTTTTTACAGAGCCCTTTCCTTTCCTTTCCCCTTGCATATGTAAGCTCTGATCATCCAGTCCTTTTAACTCCAGCCAGGAAGGAAGATTAGCGGCTGCCGTACCGCTCCTGCGCTGGGAAATTTCCAGAACTGAGCTCTCCTGCTTCCCTCTTGGAGGCACGGGAAGTCACAGAAAACCCACATCAGGCTCTTCGTGGCTTTTTTTTAAGTATTATTCTTTTTCCTCACTTGCTAACACTTGTGTAAACTCTTACAGCCGTGGTACTACAGTATTACAAAAGGCAAAATAGCATCAACCTACAGTATGCATATACTTGGAAACAATATCGACTATGTGCACTTGTGCCTCTTTGGCTTATAATGTATACGTTGGTAGCATCTCTTACATACAACAAAGATTTCTGTTGAAATCTTTTTGGCTGTTTCAGCAAGCAGAATGAGGCAAACAACTAAGTTGTTTTTGTTTGGTTTTGTTTTAAAAAGTGGGAATACAACATATCATTAATTTACTAAAATCAGTTTTTACCATGTTTTAATTATTTCACTTAAAAACAAACTAAGAACCAACAAACAACACTTTTATTTAGGCATTCAAGTTAAATAAAAATATTAATAAATAAATAATCAAACTAATAATAATAATAGTAATAATAATAGTAATAATAATAGTAATAAAGAAACAACTTAAACGCGAAGAAGAAAGAAGAAGAAAGAAGGAAGAAGAAAGAAGGAAGAAGAAAGAAGAAAGAAGGAAGAAGGAAGAAGGAAGAAGGAAGAAGAAAGAAGAAAGAAGAAAGAAGAAAGAAGAAACAACTTAAACGCAACACAACATAAGGCAGCTCAGTTCCTCTGTATTTCAGTTAACCCCATACACAGGTCAGCCCCAGTTCAATCCAGAGCGCAAATCAAATTCAGCAGCAGTCACACATGTAACCTCTTGATGACACTAAACGTCACTGAATTTGGTGAGTTTTCCCATCTAGTAATTTTACTTTTCTACATTTTGAACATAGCATATACTGCTCTACAACCAACTAAACACTACATTTGCTCGGCATATATTCCACGTTTCTTTAAGAAGAAATAGAGCATTGCACAAAGACTCACCTCCTCCACCTCCAAGAAGGCTGGAATTAGCTGCAAGAAGAACAAAAGGAGAATCATTAGCATTGAGCTTCCTAAATATAGATGGAACCAAAACAGAAGATGTTTCCCAGGAGATTTTCCATTCTTTCAGTAAGTTTGCTACTCTCCATTTTCCTAAAAACATTTACTGCAAAATAATCATTTCTGTAAATTGTAATGGCAATCTTTACCTTTGCACTATTTTGCAATATCTTTAAACTTGTAAGCTAATAAATAAAACAGTAATACAATTATTAAAGCTTAATGTGTTGAATAGCTTGTAAATTGCAGTCTTGGATTTGTCATTCTATGAACCACATTCCTTTTTGATTACAGAATTATGTAAAAGTCCTTCATTTTAAAGAAACTTAAGCAGACTTTGATGCAACTTTTGATTAGCTCTCCTTGTTTTCTATGGCAGGGGATCACTGAGGATGATGATGAGAAACTGGCCCCACTGATATCGAAGGGTGTTTTACCACGGTATGCAATTGATTTGGGATTTTACTCAGTATGCTTAATTGCCTCCGTACTGTAACCATCCAGCTGTCCAAGTGGGTAAATCACTTATGGAAAGCAATTTTCAGAGCATGGTGACACAAGATGGTCCTTCAAATTAAGCTAGTACAACTGGAGCCATGCCAAACATTTTCCTTCCACTGCCTAGGCAAAAACAGAAGGAAAGCCCAGGCATCTAAGCCTGACCTGAGTAAACTATCCACCCTTTAGATGTGTGGGAAACAAATCCCTGTCCTATCCTCATATAGATAAAACACAGTATAAAAGCAAGAGCATGAAAGATGGACATAGGTATCTCTTATTGCTTGGTGATGAGTAAGGGAGAAGCAAGACATCAAACAATTTCCTGCTTCAGGACAAGGGCAGATGGCATGATATACAGAATAAATCCAGTATTTTCCAGTATCCAAACTTTCTACTGTTTTCCATTATTATTTCTATGACTTCCCTCTGCTTCCTACATAAAAGAATGTAAACAGCAAATTTCCTGTTGGTTTTTTTTTTTCCATCACTTTCTTGAGACTCTCACAAAAAATCAACAGTTACCTTGGTCTTTCCTCATTTCTTTTTCAGATACTCTGAAAACATCTTTCACTTAACATCCGCTTTCAGCCCAACCATTTGCAGCCCCGACACTGCAGTGAAACGATCTCCATTGAAAAGCTAAATTCTCCATCAAAGTAGCACACCCAAGAGCCCTGATTTATAAAGCGACACATACCGTTAATATTATTATCTTAGAGTGACTCAAGAAGCAGCTTTATATTAGCAAAAAATGCAATGCTCTTTAAAGAAATAAATATACAGCTTTATATCTAGCTTAGCTGACGAAATCTAATCAAAATAAACTGCCACCTGTAGGGACAGTTATCCATCTTAGGGCTGGTTGTTCCTACACTTATTGAGTGAACTGTTGAGACCCAAACGTAGAGGGATGTTCTCGTGCATCTTTCTGATCCAAGTCTGGTAATAATCTGGAGAGTAGATGGAGGAAAATGGGGCAAATAATCTTTGTTTCTAAAACATACATAGCATAACAAGACCGCTTTAGGCTCTTGGCTATCCTCTATAAAGTGCTAACAGGGAGCAAATATTGCCATACACAAATTGCCTTTGAAAAAGATACAATGATAGTAATCATAAAAGTATGCAGTCATATTGTAAAGAGTGTCACTGAACTTCAATCTTCCTACACTTATCTGCCCTTGTCCTCAATGAAATTCACTATTAAACACAAGATACAAATTAAAAACAGCCCCACGTGTTTCTACAGCAGGTTCCAAAGGAATCTTGTAACAGGTACCATCACCTTCCCTGCAGTGAATCCAGTGTATCTGAGACAAAATTGAGCGTGCTTCCTAACAGAAGAATAGAAAAGTAACAAAGTCTCATCTACTTCCACAAGTCTGCTATTCAAGATCATTCTTTTTGGCCCTGTAGAATGCACCTAGAAGTACCATTCTAGTTCTTGAATGAGTCAAATTCTAGTATTTCAGTTATTAAGTTTGAGAGACTTAAGAGACACAGCTAAGACCTGTAATACCTCACTGAAACCAAAGTTTCCACTGCTAAAAAAGTTTCTTCTGATACGGGTCCAACATCCCCTATGCAAACTCTCTTTGCGGGCTTCTCGGAGAATTGTGTTTCTCTCATTAACTTTTAACTGACAATGTTCATCTTTCCAATATTTTCTACAATTTGTTAACAGCATATAGCATCACACACTTCTCTATAGAAACAGCAAAAACAGTTCAAACAGATTTTTGGCTGCAGTGCATCTATTACAGCTGTTGAAATTACAGTAATAATTCATAGGCTTTCTTCTTTTTTTTTTTTTTTAAAGCATTATGTTTGACTATTAGGAAGAAAATCAAACCACTTTCCTATGATGCCAGGAAAGAACATGACTGAATTACATTTACAGCATCCTTTCCAGAAACACAATGTGTCACTAAAAAATCATTTTATTTTCAGATTTTTTTGATTGTACTCAAAAAGTTCAATAAAATATACCTGTCAATTTTTGGGGAAGCCTCACCATGACAGAAGTAACTTGTCACTTCCCACCTAAAGCATAGCTACCCCCAGCCAGAGCTGAGCATTTTCATCTGGATGGAGAGGAGGTCAGCACAGCCCCATGGCTGCAATCACATCATATTATGTTGGAGCAAGTGTTGCCTCTCTTCTCAGTCCCACGGTGTTAATCTACAGCTGCGTTTTGTCCATCAGAGCTCTCAAATGACCAAATCTTGCAAAACACTTTGAAAGGGGCTCCTGCTGTGGAAGTTCAACTATGAGTAGGTAATGAGCAACCAGCGGTGGGACCCTAGGAGCTGTCAACCTCCAAACCTGACACAGTCCAAATTGCTCCCCGGGTTGTACCACTACACTGTGTCCAGGTACAACTCCCACGCCTGACTTGGGGTGTGCCCGGCCTCAGGTAGCACACATTACAACAGTTGTAGACAACTAGTAAATCCATCTTAAATAACCTCTTGTCCATATTTCTCTATCACAGAGCTGAACAAGATTCTCAAGTGACAGGAGAGCTGGGGTGGAGGAAAGGGAAAGAGTGAATTGCTGCCAAGTTACCAAGGTGAGAACAGTAGAAGACAACAACCAACTGTAAGAGGGGCTCCAAACAAACATGACAGAATCACAGAATCACAGAATCGACTGGGTTGGAAAAGACCTGAGATCATCGAGTCCAACACTTGGTCCAACTCTAGTCCGTTTACTAGATCATGGCACTAAGTGCCATGTCCAATCTCAGTTTAAAAACCTCTAGGGACGGCGAGTCCACTACCTCCCTGGGCAGGCCATAATTGACATTAGGACTTCTTGCACCTCATTTCATTCCCTGTGTTACCCTTCCAATTCAACCTGCCCAACCTTTCTAAAATTGCCTCCTTACAAACGACAATAGATTCCTGGGCATTAATTCTGAAAATCCACTCACAATACAAACCTTGAAATATTATTTTAACACCTGCTTATTTATACTAAGAGGAGGGATGACACAGAGCAGTCAGCAGACTAGGAACTTCCTTCTCAGACTGAAATACAACACATGGTGATAAAGCCCCATCCAAGACATCTCACTTGGTGATGGCCCACAAGAGTCTGCCTCTGTACAGTGAACAGAAATACATTTAAAAATAGTAATAGGGCTTTCAGCCTTTTAGGTCTAGATTTCTTTTTATGAGATATATGAGAAGCATCAGCAGTAAAAATTGTTTGTAAAAAGTTCAGGCTCATCTCTTAAGAAAAAATCCACTCTAAAAAACAAATCCAGGCTCTAATCACCCTGTGTAACGATTTAGCCCTTAACGAGATGTTTATGACCCCAGATTCAACCAGAAATTCAGTATTTCAAATGACAGGGCACCTCAATGGACTAGACTTTTCTGCTTTTTAACACAGAGGAAGAGGAGCAGGACAGCGCTACTAAACAAACTCCATCAATACTGGGCTGGTCTACCCACAAAACTACACTCTTGCTCTAAGAAACAAAACTCCTTCCAAAACACTTCTGTGGGGAAAGAGGAGGGGGAAACAGAACAAAACAAATCACCAAAAAAACAACACCAACCACAACAACAACAAAAACCACCAACCTGACCAACCTGGAAGGAAAGTATTTAAACTAAGCTTAGTTTCTCATTATGGAATACCCATAATGAAATCTCAGGTTACTAAAAAGTACAGATTTGAATAATGAATATACCAGCATATTTGACAAATAAGAACTTGATGTGAATGTTTTACATCTCAGCCTTCTTAATGACTTAAGTCATGGAGTTTTCCAACACTTTTTCAAGTGAATAAACAGACCAGAATCTCTGGCACAGGTCTTAACATTTTCCTCGATCTTCCCTTTACAACGGTGTCATTGCCAAGAAGGAGGATTATTTGGAATTCTGTGGAAAACAAATGAATGCTGAAGAAGTTCACCTCAAATGAAACTGAAAATCTTTCTGCACTGTAAGCCAAAAGGTATAAAAAATGAACAAGGATGTATGTATGTGTTGCTGAAAGAGACATTCGTAGACACAGAATTAATGTTTCCGCTGTCAGTTCTGTGGAATTTAGAAAATAGGTAAGATGCAAATACCAATTTTTTGGATGTCTTTGGAGATAACACACTTTTAGCTTTGTTAACAACATAGCTGGATAACTCTGGTTACTTTTTGTTGGCACATACTCATCTGACAACATTTTTAAAACATAAATTCTTCTGGGAGCTTGTCTTTGTCAAGTATTAATGGCACTAGTAACTTAAATTGACATCTATGTCATGCAGCCATGCATCTGTCAGTATAATAAAAATATACTCTTAAAAGATTACTTGATACTGTCTGACTTTGGCAGCAGATGTTTGAGCTTATTTTGATGTAAAAAAGATTAAATATTTTTGTCAATACTTTCTAATTGTGAAATTTATTCAAGAAGACATCTTTATAACTGGCAGTGTGGGAAGATGCAAGACAGTCTATTGCCTCAGACACCATTTTTATTCATCAATAAAACATCATAACAGGCCGCTGGTGAGAAGAGTACCAGCAATTTATGAAACAGGAAGCTACATTTCTTCTACATGTTTTGTGAGACATCCTTACCTGTCACTGCATTTTGTTTGATCCTTTCTCAAGAAAGAGAAAGAATAAAGAAGAGTGAGCTAATAACTGCACCTTGTACATTCGGCCATTTTTAACTTGAGATCTGTTGTGGTGCCTTAGGGTAAAAAGCTTTAAGCTTAAAGACCATGAAGTCATTTCGAAGTAGATAAAATACAGCCAAACACAATATACTACAGCACAGTCACCCCTATAATTAACTTTACTCAAAATACTCCCTTGCACACAAAGCCATGGCAATAAGGAGAGGTAAAATAACATTATACTAACAGACTGGGCCAGATTTGCAAAGTTATGTGCCTAATGATGCAAAGCAGAGATTACTGGAAATCAGCAAACCACCCAGCCTCCAAAATACAATTGACTTAAAACGCTGAGGAACATTGTAAAGTCCCAGCATTAGCATCTTCAGACATCTATGTGCCTTCTGTAAATACAGCCTCCAGATACTTACTCAGTATGGAGGGTGTGACAATAACCTGCATGCAACCATATACCAGAAATAGCTCCCTAATACAGGTAGTAGCAAATTATTAATTGTTTCCTACAATGCAGAAGATTTCTACAAACAAGCTGCTTCTCTCTATACCTGGAAAGGGCTTTTGCCCCTCTGGACTAACACCAAAAGCTGAACTGGGATGGAATCCCTTGGCTCACGCACGAGCTGGAGCTGTGTGGACTATTTTGGGCTGAACATCTACCCAGTCATATGTTGGTGTTAGTACAAAGCACCAACTTCAAGCTCTTTTTCTACAAAGCCAAGATGTCCAGAATCACGACCCAATGCATTCCCTTCATGAAGTTGCCACCATCTGCGTTAGCAAAACAGATGATGTGGGAGACATGAGAAATGGGCTGAGTTTTCCACGCCTTACTTTTTTTCAAGGATACCAAAAGTCCACCCTACCAATTTCTCTGTTTTAAAGATAAACAAAATCTAACGGAAGGCTTTGTGCAACTAAAAGCACAGGGTTTGTATTTGGAACTAATAAAACGGCTTTGTGGTTTCCTTGTCATACAATCTGTGCTATTCTATTCCCCGCTCACAAATTTTGTATAGAGAACAAATTGTTAAAACTATGTTTTGCCATCTTTGCAAATAAAGTAGTCATTATCTCCAATTTCAGGCTTGTAAAGGGTATTTCATAGGTAGATTAAGGAAAAAAAAGCCATCAGCATACTAGTAAGTGCTCTGGAGTTGATCCTGTCAAGGAAATTGCCTTCACAACATTCTGAATTCAATAAGGAAACAATAACTGTCACAACTTTTCAGTTATTTTTCTTCTTCTAATACATTAGCAACTCAATATATAAAGTGCATTTATGCAAGAAAGCTATTTTTAAAAGTTATATATTACACCCATTAAGCTTAATCAGTCATATGCAAAGCATCTTTGAAATCTGATATGAAGGGGAAAAAAACCAAAACCACAACCAAAACCAAACACCAAACCCACAAAAGCCGATGTGGGCAAGGCAGCAGTCAGCAGCAGCGTGAACACCGTATAGAAACAAGCACATAGCTCTCAGCCTGGCATTAAAATGTAGAATATATGGAAGGCGGACCGTCAAAGGAGAAAAATGACAGGTTTTGACCTGACAGTGAAATACAGTGATTGCTTTAATGCAGAGTGAGAGGAAACGAACAGCAATCGAAGCTGACTAACACATGCTGAGAAAAACACACGAGAGAAGGCGTTTGGCCTGGAGTGCTTCCTAAATGCTGCTGTATAAACCTCTGTATAGACTGAAGATTAAGCTCCAACTTTAAAAGGAGCCGAAACTTTACAGTAGCCTGAGGACTCAAAATCACCACAATTGCTTCTTGGTGGGTAAGTCAGTCAACCACAGCAAAAAAAATGGAACTGAAAAGAATATCCAAAAAGAAGAGATAAGTTTATTTTTAAGAATGGTATTCATCAGGAGATCTTCAGTCCCAAACGCAACACCACAAAGCATTTCCAGGTGAAATGCCGCAAAACCAGCACATCACGCGTTCGTACCAATGAAATTCACACCCATCCACCGGTACTACTTTCAGCTAGACAAAAACACCTATTTCAAATCCGTGGGAAGAAGGCGATGCAAAAGGAAAAGGTTTCCCAGCAGCACAAAGGACAGTTAGAGCCTGTTTGATGAGGCTGATCTCATCGATGACAGACGCGTTGAATCAGAAGCGGCAGTTTGAAGGGAAGGAGACAGAAAAGCTCAAAGTGGCTGGTAAGCACAGAAACGTCCATCGGCGCGTTTTGCACGAACCCCTTGCTCATTTTTCACATTCTTCCTGGCAAACGCGAGAAAGGCACAAAGCAGGAATAATTTCATTCTAAAACACGCATTGAAAAATGATCACACACAATAGCAGATGCTAAAGGGAAAGTTACGTTATGAATTAAGATTTCATCCATTTTTGTCTGTCGATTCATGGTTTGCTCAACCACTTAAAGGTGCCTTCTAGATCATCAATGTATTTTAAAATATAGCCGAGCTGAATCCTAAAGCAACAGGAACTTATTTCAGGGCAGAATAATGAGGAAAAAAATATCCAGGTCTACTCCGGTCAGTTCTTCATCTCATAATTTGGGCCATTTGTGCGGTTTGTAAATGTAGCGTTAAAAGGAATTAAAGTGCTGCAGTGTATAATTAATCCATTTAAGTAGACTCATCATCAATATTTAAAAGCCTACGCAAAATAGAATAAGAGGCTGTCCGAGGTTCTACCTGCACAATTAGAAAAGCAGTTTTGGTGGTAATTATTTCAAAATAATTAGTGAAATTTATATCATTCATGTATCTTCACAGTATCCCAAGGGATGTGTTACCTGGATAACAGAAAAAAATAGAGGGAAGTTCTTAGTGCTTTCTTTTCTTTTGTATTTTCAAAATTACAACCAGCCCTGAACCTCCCAAGGTTTACCTGTACACAAACACTGCTATGGTACTTATGCTGTTCTTAATCACAATATTTCATTTCAATTCTATTCACTAGGAAATAATTGCGTAAGATTTGATTTCACGAAGGAAAAGATCAGATTGGAAAAAGTTTTAATAAGGCAACAATTCTGCCCTGAAAATCAAAAAGAAATCAAAAGGTGATACAAACTAACATGTTTCAGTCTTGAAATATTAATATTCAACATTCAGGCTTCAAAACTATAAAAATCCCTAAACTTGTTACAAAATCCAAGTCTACTGCTGGAAAAGAAGCTCCCTGGGGCCTTTCCCTGAGAAGAGCACGGTGGATGTTTCTGCAGGGTGTAACTGTGGTGTGGGCACAGCCCGTGCTGCTCCTCATTTACTCAAAGGAGCTCAGTCCTGGCTCCAGCTGCAGGGCTGCCCTCAGTGGGCGTATTTTGGAGTAAAAGCACCGCGTGTCCACACCACCACTGGTTTGTCTCAGGGTATTAACACTTGTGAAAAAAAACTCAGTTTTCAAAAGAAGGAGGAAAAAAGGGAAAGAAAAGAAAAAGAAAAAAGGCACACCTCATGTCCTACCAAACCAGCCCTCACACTTTTTTCCAGCTACGCAGACAAGACTTCACTTGCGAATTTTGCTGCGAAGTTAGAGGAAGGCGAGGTGTTATTGCGCTGTTTTTGCAAGAGCAGCCTGGAAGGAAGATTTTGACAATGAATTACAAGCTCCTGCAAGCGACGAGCACAGACATGTAGGATCTGCAGAGCCTGCGAGTAAAGCTCTGAAGTAAAGTCTCCTTTAAAATGGATCCAACTGGGCGAATGTAACATGCTCTGCGTATGAACGCGTTGTATAACATCTCTAATGATCCTTTCGTTATATAGCCTGAAATTAGAAGCAGCTCCCACTGTGGCCAGTGTGAGCCATATTACAGCAAAAACAGAGAATCTGGTTATGTATTTTACTGCACTGTTTTGTTTTCAAACACAGGCCCAAACTGTTGCTATAGGGCTAAATATTTGTATAACAACAGTCATGTATTTCTTTATAAGGGGAAGTAGAACTTAATAACCTGGTTATTTTGAGAAAGGAATAATGCATTACAGTAACATATGGAGCGGACATCTTAAACTGTCCGTAAGAATATTGTCCCAAATAGTTCTGTAGACTGTTGCCAAATATACCATCCATATCCGATTGTTTCAAAATGTTGCCATCTATAAGCTAAACAAAAAAAAATCCTGAAAAGAAAGAAAAAGACAAAAAGTGTAGCCATCAACTTACTCTATCAGAGAAACCAGAAATTGCCCCTTTTATTATAAAAGTTACGTCGGCTTAGTCAGGAGGAGACAGATTACCCTCTTCATTTTACTGCTCCTGGAACATACAATCCATTGTGTGCCTTAAAGTGGAGAAACATAATATCAATACAGGAAAAAAACCCCAACACTACTGTTAGCTCACCATTTTCACATGCCCTGGAAACTTTAAAAACTCTCATCAGGAACTTTAAAGTAAAAGGGAGATCACAATAATCAACATGATGTGAAGGCCTGTTGATACTTTCAGTATTCCAAGGTGTGACAAAGCCAAAGGCCAGATGGAAACCCTGGCAATGATGGGATTTCAGAGGGTGGAGGACAATTCTTTGTTCCCGATGGGTTGTTGGGGGGTTCTCAGACTCTGCAGACTCTCACCGTTCATGATTTATACCAACAACTGTGAGGGTGGAGCCGCACTGCTCAGTTACCTGCCTCCCAAAAACTGCCCTGCACCTCATTCACCTGTGTTACCAACTCCTTGGGTGCCCCAAGGAGTCCACTTCATTGTACTCTGAAAATACCTCTTTTAACACTAAGATTACAGCCACTTCTTAATGATGAAGGAGATTAAAGCTATTATGAAAAAAAAAATGCAGTAAATAGGCACTGTTGTTAACAAGGCTGTGCATTCAAGCAGATAATATCTGGCAGAAGTGGTATTAAGGCTTTGATGAAAAATGTACCGAGGTTAGGCTGGACAAGGATCTTTCATGTTCTCTGAAGCGCAACGGGAGGGTTGGCTGGTCGCGCGGTCCCACGCCAATCACGCCACGCACAAAGAGAATTCCTCAAGCTGCAACACCTCATCAATAACTTCACTGTCCATGCACCAGAGTATCATCCCTCAAATTCCCCACCCTTGCTTCCTGCTGATTTCACTCGTCAAATATGGATACGGGAATGTTGCCCATATCAAGCAGGACTCAGACTACCTTGCCACATAGGCCTGTTCTCAGGTAGACAATATATTTGAGGTCCCTAGAAGAGACCAATCTTTTGGGTGCGGATCAGAAGACCACGTGTGGAAAGCTTATTTCCCTAAATGGACAAATTTAGAGAGGTCGCACCGTGGGACATCCGTGTTTTGTGAACCCAAGACAGATGATGGGAATTCAGTCCCTTGTGGCAGAGATGCTTGTGGTTAATTTACCATCATCCCCACAAGCACTTCCACCACAAATCCTTTCAGCTACAACCTCTACCCAAAACCGCAAGAACTGCTTGTACTTGATATTTTTGCTAACACTTTCTTTCATTGCTTCTAGTAACAGTTTGCCCATTGACTCAAGAGTCGTACCACTTGGTAAAACAAATTAGAGAACAAGTCTGACCCTTTGCCTGGGCCACAACTCAATCGCAAGGGTTTTGTATGTCATACCACCTAATTGTCGGAGGTATTCTCGCTGCAAGCTTCAATAAAAAGGACTGTGGCTCACTAATTAGAGCTTAAGACAGAGGAAACAAAGCCAAAGAAATAATCCTACAAACAATTTCTACAGACAATTAGGCTGCAGATAAAGTTGGGAAAGCTGATTAATCACTTCAAACTACGCTGCTCCTTTTTTTTTCCTGTTACTGAGTATTTTTAAAGTGTTGATCCAAGAAGCATTTCTATGGTTTTGGTTTCACTTATCTTTCTGTAAGGCAAAAAGGGAGGCAAATACATACAGCACAAAAACCACAATAGGTCAAACGTGCCCAGTCCACGCTCAGTCCTTTTCCTCCCAAATGCTGGAACGCATACAGTCCATCTAGAGCAACTTTCTGAAAACGTATTCTCCATAAATTCATATTTTTATGAGTTATATCATTCCTTCTATACTTTATAACAGGAACATTCAAAATTTTAAGAAGCTCCAAGCTTTCATACAGACCTTCTGCATCCAGGTTTAGTATATATTCCACATGTAGAAAATACAAGAAGGAATACTAGAATATATTTTTGGCATATCAAACACTTCATTTCATTATTTTAATACCACTAGCGTGATTTAAGCATCACCTGAGTACTTCTGAAAAACGTACTAAGAAAATAAAGACAGATTTAGGCAAAGCACAAATGTTGCTTATACAGAGAAACCAGTCATGTCAAAGGATATATACATCTTATGCTATATATAAGCACATCTGTAAGGCACGTAAAGTATGTTTTTATAGCTGCTCAGAAAACAAAAAGATTAATCATCTTTTAAAGGACTACATAAAATTACTTCTTTAGTGGCAATTAATAGAGAGGTCCCAATACACCAGTCACATGCTCTGATCATCAGGGAGAAAGAAATTAAATGACAATTAATAAAAAAGAAGCTTTACTGAATACAGAAAATCTCCTTTTTCTCTTGGAAAGGAACCACAGCAATCTCATATTCTATAACCACATTAACAAAGAAATGGTTCAGTGGATAGCTAGAGAAGATATTAAGTCCCTGAAGCATCAGGTAAATAGATCAAAATATGAAACTCGCACTACTAAATATTACATATGGCGTAAGTTCATGGTCATGACTTGCAGGAAGAGATGTCCTGTTAATTTCTCTATAATAAAGCTGTAATCTAAGAATATCACTCCTACAGATATGTATAAAACCCACAGTCCAAAAATTTTACTAGAATTTGTTATGGGCAGCAAAAATCATACTGATCTGGCTGGAATAAGTGACTGTGCAGGAGCACGGCTCTTTTCTTCCCCTGAAGTCTCAGGCAGTCTTTTCTTTATACTTCAAACAAATTAAATCTACTGCAATTAATGATTATAGTTTTTCCTTCAATCAGCCCATATTCCTCTAGGAAATTAACTTTGCTATTAAAAGCCTAAAGGCTGGCAAGGAACCTAGTTAGATGAGTTTTACCTCCTCTGTATTGCCTGTGTAATCAAATGCAGTTTCCCCACCAGTTTAATTCTAATCAGTTTAATTACTGAAAATTACAACAAAAAAAAAAAACACACCCTTACTTCTTACACCAGAACGAAGGAGAAAAGCTGCACACGGTAGCACAAGAATATCAGGTGGCAACAGTTTGGCACTGCACGGGAGGGAGAGGAAATGACCAAAAATAAAGGCAAATTCTAATATTCCTATGACAACAGCTATCAGACTGAGGTGGAACCATGCACCACCCAGGATGGCTTCATTCGCTCTTTCCCACCAAAGGAAACCTGTTAATAATTCAAGCACAGGAGAGCTGTTCATGCATGTGGAGAGAAAACTAGGATAGGAGTCACACTCTTTTCTTGCCATGGCTCTAAAGCAAAATTGTTCTGTTAGTTCACACTAAGGAAGGAGAAACCAAGAGAAAACATGGAGATAAGTGTCTGAAGCGGAGAAAAACACTCTGGTGGAAACCAAGAGAAGAATAAATCTCCAGGAGGAGAATGGATCCTAACAAACAAGGGCAGGATTGAGATGGAAAAAATCCTTATAACAGAAGAGGGGTGAAAGAAAAAGTGCTAATTGAAATGGTCTATTTTATATAAAAAGAAATATATATAAAGAAACATATATAAAGAAATATTTAGAGAGTCAGTATGCATGTTTTCCTCCATGTCATTTTCACAGCCAAATATTCATTAGTGTTGCAAAACTTCCTTTTTAAAAAAATATATATTTCATGGCATGTTTCCTTTATCTCTTGCCACAAGGAAACTTCTACGCTGATCAGAAAAATACAAGGTATTATCATGCCTTTATTTCTTTGGAAATACACAAAACATTTTAAGAAATCCATTCCTCCATTGCATCTTCTTTTTATCATTTTTCCTCTTTGATCATAATCACTTTACTGTCTACTTCGTAATTTTAAGGATCTCGGTCAAGACCACTTCTCTGTAATCTCAGTTAAACTGCTAGTTTGCATTCTACTAATACTGCTGGTAGGAGCAATAGCCATAAACAAGGATTGATACCAGTAAGAAGAGACAGCAGCACTCCCAAGTCTAAACATTTTGGAACATGTTATTTTATTCTTGCTGCAATCACCAATCGGCCAGCTTTTTATTTTGGAACATGCCGAGTGGAAAAGGGAAGCTTCCCACAGACAAAAGCTCTAATCCTCCTCCAAAAAGGAAACTTGTGAAATCCAGGACAAGTTTTTAACTAATTGTTTTCACCAGTCTTTTAATAATGGAAACTGGGCAGGGGTGGAATACCAGAGCAGTATTCAGCGTCCTGCGATCTGCACAGAAACATGGAATGGGAAACTATTGAAACTTTGCCAAAAGGCAAACCACACATTTTCTTAAAGAAATACGTCATGTGTTTTAAACAAAAAACCCCGCTTTGTTGCAAGACAACACAAATGCTTTTCACAAGGTCTCCTCCTGTGCCAAGATGTCTGCAGCCATGGAATCTCCAAAAATCCTCTTGGTTTGTAAAGAACTGCAGACAGAGTATCTTGATGAGCAAACACACCATATCTGAGTCCACAGTGCCCTCCTGATGGGACTATCTAATCAAGGACATTGTGATATAAGCTCCCAGGGTGGAGAATCCTCATGTTTACGTAAATGCAAGTCACTTATTCACAGCCTTTGTTCAAAAATACCTGGCTTTGAACATAGCGTTAATGGGATCAAGCATATCTAATAGGACAATCCACCTCTATCAAAGTCTCCTAAAGGTCTAGACGGAGATAAGATGTCCCCATGTATCCTTCCCCACTCCCAACTGCTTTGTCATAAACACTTTAGAGGATATTTCATCCAATCCTTTCCCAAGTTTTTCCTAGACTTTTGTTCTCTCAGAAGACCGGGAAAGCTGCAGAGAAGTACCTTGCAAATCCTGAAGTTTCTGACTTTTGAAGCACTAATAAAATCTCCACTGAATAAAATGGGGAAATAATTTAAACAATTCAGAAGCATGGATCTATTAGCAGTAACTCCTTACTAGGTGATGGCTTTGTGCCTGCTCCATTCATGATAGAATTTGATTTTCCTCTGCAAGATAAACAATTAGAAAACAGAATAAGAAGAGAGGACCAGAGGGGGAAGAAAAAGACAAAACCAAAACCAACAAAACACCGCAACACCACACAAAACCCCAAGAAATCCAACAAACAAGAAATATTAAGAACAAGATCACAAGGAAGCAAACAAAGGCAAAAGACAAAAGATTTGCCAAAACCCATCTCTTTTCTTCCCCCAGAAGATACACCAAGGTATCTGTATTTTCCATTCACATCACAAATTTTAAGTACACCTCACGAAATGTATCTACGAGACACTTTTGAAAAGAATTATAGTTATAAAAGCTGCAACAGGTCCTACAAGAAACGGCACAAAGATGAGGTGTATGTATTATTGGAGGCTGGTCTCATCAGCCTGGTATCGCTGTCACCATCAGGGACACCTCTCCTGTAGCAAACTGGAGAACATTTCCATTGGGCCCACACTAACTGCATCTCCATACGGCAAGATGACGCCAGCTGTTACTAATGCAATCAGACTATATGTTCCACCATTACAATTTCAAAATTTATCTTTTAAAGAACAGAATTGTATTTGTTTGAAGCATCCGAAATGAAGAAAAAGAACTAGAAATGAAGCAGCCCATGTTAGTTTTGCAACAGAGAGAATATCTCTATATATCACTGCCATCCCATTGAAGCCAAGATTTGAAATGCATTACGTCCAGCATACAAAACACCCTTTCATGAAGATAAATTCAACCATCGGTGGGCGCAAAGGACTCTTGAGAAGGATAAATGCACTTAACGTGTATTTCCCGTTCTTCCCAATCAATCACTCCAGAGGATGTGCATTTGGAGGTTCAAGACCCTTTCATGCAACCTCGAGAGCTCCCGCGGGACCCAACCGGACTTGGAGCTGCTGGGAAAGCTCCAGTGCCACATACAGGAGGGTTAGTACTGACTGAACAGCCAGGCCTAAACAGATTACATTCCCTAGTCTGAGAAATTCTGCAGAAGCAGAAGGCAGGATATGTCCTAAGTATTGTTTCACACAACAAATCTTGCAGCTCAGCAATTTCACTTTTTACTGTAAGGGATGTTATGAGAGCTTCACAGTGGATTCGTATTTAAATATAACTTCAGTCCCCTCTTCAGTCCTTCGAAACATCCATCACTGTAACTTTAGCCTTTTCATAATTTAAATGAATAATCTCCAGCTCCTAAATACTGCTTCAGTCTGTTTTGACAGACAAAATTAATACCCTTTGCAGTTACTGTTGCAAAGTTCTAGAAGTCCCCATTATCAGATGCTTTGACCTTCCCTCTCCAGCCAGTTTTTCACACTGTTGAGCACCTTCCAGGGGTGTCTGCCCCCAAAACCACTTCTAGAAACGAGGCTTCCAGTTACACTGGTAGCTCCAGAGCATGAGAGGTTTTATGGCATCTATCGGTAGAGGAAAGCAGGTGTTTTTATAACCTTTATTGAGGAAAAATGTTCCAATGACCCCAGCGGGCTCAATTTAACCCACTACGAGAGAGAACTGTAGAGCTACTATTGAGGAGAAAAAACCAGTTCTGTGTGTCTTTCTGTCAAAGCTGGGTTATTTGGGGGTTTTGCTTATTTATTTAGGGGGAGTTCTAGTTAATTTTAATATATGCATACTTTCCATCTTGGAACTTTTGACTTACACTGAGGCTACAGATAAGCGATGGAAAAAAACCCACATAAACCCCCAACTCAACCACCAAAAATCCGTTCTCCGCTTTCACGAGTCTCTCAGAGTCCCCAGTCACAAAATGCTTTTCTGGCCAGTAAAAGGAGAGCAGGAAGAGCAGCGATGTTTTGATATTGTTGCCATGGTGTAGAAGCTTTATTCCATATATGAACTTTCATTACATTTGTCAGCAAAACCAGATTCAACAGGTAAATCCTAAGTACAGGCTTAAGACCCTGACGGCCAGCGGCTTTAAGCGGGGTTGACAAAGAGCCAATAAGCTGGAACTCAACCTTGCATTATTTCCCAAGGTATAAACCAGGTTTTACCAATATTAATTAAGATGCTTGGTGAATGCATTAAAGATCTTCTATTAACATCATCTATTTAATAACAGATGATGACCGTTTATGAGCAATATGGTACTCGCATGTGAAAACATTCTGTTAAAACATAGAGGGAAAAAGGATCACACATTCCACTTTAACACATCGTTTAAAAAGCTCCACAGAAGGAAGAAAATCCATCAGAAAAGATGCAAAATATTGTTTATTCATGGGACATCGTCTTAAAGCCTAGAAACCATAAGAAAACTCTCTACAGCCCAAAGGAATATTTTTAAAAGCTAAATTATCAGCTTTTATTTTGTTAACCTATAAATACTTTTTTTACACAGTTGCGGTTGAAAAAAAAGCTGTAACTAAAAATTCTGGATAATATAACTTATTAAATTCATTAAATTGAAAAAAAAAAAGATTTCTTTGCTTGAAAAAGAAAACTACTAAAACTTGTAGTAGCTTTAAAAACTGCCAGAAACACAAAATATCTTTCCCAACTGCTATTCCTTTCTTCTTTCTTCCATTTTATTCTCCTTTTATAAATGGCTGCGTATATATCATCTCTAGAACATCGAGCTGAGATATTTTTATTACTATTCAACCGCTTAATGCTTTTACTTTTCCATGATTTACACTTGAAGAATGTAATAGCAAATATACATAATGACAAAAAATGTTTGCTAAACCAGCCAACTTTAACTAATGCTGCTGAAGCCACATGAGCGGAAAGCAGATCGGGAATTTGCAAATGACGGCGTTTGGACTATTATATTTCCAAGGGTGCTCACAAATAATCACTTTAGCATCACATACTGCTCTCCTTGGTTCCCTGTGCAGCCATCAGCCCTAGAAAGTGAGTTGGAGCAGGCTGTGGATGTAGCCACCAAACTTTCCACCCTGTGGAGCCATGTCCCTCTTTCCACCACTTGGATAATGGATCTAGTTACCTTTTGAGAATATCCTTCTGTAGGTTTAGAAACAGCGTTTGACCTGGAAGCTTTCCAGCAGCCATATCCTACATGTTGAGAGCTGGAAATGTGCTCTCTGGAGGAAAATACGGGGCAGCCGATATCAGTTTTCAAGATTTTGAAAAGTAAGAGGTTACTGCAGTTGGGGAACATGTCAGCATTTTTGCTTTGGTGCAACACAGTCAAACAACACAGTAGAAAAGTCTGGGGTTTTACCCACAATAACACACGTCAGCAGAAGTGAACCCTTTGCAGAAATTCACAGCAGGTACAGCAGATACCGTCACCAGTCAGCGGAATGCATCAGAGACTGATTCAGACCAGGCTTTCACCCACAAACACAAGTTTACATCAGCTTGTATGAACTTACAGTTACCAGCTGGACTTTCCCATTCCTCATGACTTCTGTCTGGCCCAAGACTCCTGCAAGGGATTGTTTTATACGACAATTTCATCCTGCCGCGACTGCACGTGTTTAACTAAAGACAAGTTGCACCCAAAATACCACAATCTGTAGCACTTAACTGAAAGGAACCCTTTGGGAAGTGCTGCTCCTGAAGAGAGAAATAATCTTGAACCCAATGAGTTGCTGCTATCAGGGCCAACAAGAGCCATTTGTCTCCAAGATTGTCTTGCACAGCAAAGCCACCCAACCTCAGTGCTTCTACCGTCCAAGTCCCACTCATAGTTTCCTCCCCCAACCTACTCCCTATGTTTGTCCTGTTTTTCCAAGGCTCTACACATGCCGTTTTCTCACAACCACATCTTCTACCAGGTTCTTCTTCTCCAGCTGCTTTCTCCCTGCACCAGGGTCAATGGTGCCTTAACCAGCTTGCTTTTCCACCCCTCTCTGCTCCGTCTGCTTCTGTGCCCTCTCACCGTTTGCTCTCCGGCTTCCCACTGCAATCTGACATTTTGCCTTTTGGCTTCAGCACATATGGTTTCCAGTAACCGGATTAAAGTGCCTTAAGCTAGAAAGAAGGCAAATATGTAAACAAGCAGCTATTAGATGTCAATGCCTAAAAGCGGGCTTCATCCAAGCCACACTGACATTTGAGAAAGTGACCCTTTTTCCACTGCCCCAATAAAAACCGCATGCAACTTCCCAACTGATTCCATCTTCCCAAGTCATCCTTCATGAAAGGTACCTCCAACACACCCCTGGAGAGGCAAGAAAAACTCAGATTCAAATTAATTTCTCAGGGCTTTCTCCTGAGAGGGAATGCAGCTGCTAACTAGAAAACCTCATCTGATAGCTCGGGAGTTAAAAGGTCACACGAGACCGGGAAATCACTTGATTGAAGAATAGCCATTATCTTTTCATATGCGTTATGGTAATTTTGTTTCTCTCAAAAACAAAGCTTGTAAGAACATTTTACTGGACACCATATAGATTATTTACAGTTTGTCCCTTGGTGTCTCATAAAAGCTAGCAATACTATTACGAAGCTCTAGAGAAACGTGTTGTGGAATTGTATTATTTATTGAAAAACAGAAGTGGAGAAGATATAAATTTATGTATGGAGTATTAAAATTAGATATTAATCCATTTTTCAACTACAACTCAGATATATTTGCAAAAAGTTTCACTTAACAAGATTCATCACGAATATTGAATTACTAAACAAACAACCTAAATTGAATATTGAATACCAATCATTATCACAATGTGAAAAAAACCTGCTCTCTTGGGACTAGACAATTTAATCAGCCTACAGGAACTAAATACTGGAAAAGTTAACTTTAGTGCTCAGTGAGTACTATTTTAACCTCCCTGGTTCAGCAAGATTTAAGATTTGCCTCAGAAGAGTTATCTCTTCTCAAATTAAGTTTACTTTCCCTATCCTTTCTTCCACTTGTTTATGTGATCACCAACGAATAAACCAACAAAATCCTATATTGCAATTGCATTCCAAGTGCAGTAGGTCAAACAACCACCCTTCTACCATTAACTGAAAAATAACTATGTTAAAACCCCAACTTTGGGGGATTTTTAACTTATGACCATTTGTTTAATATTTACCTGGTATTTTCATGAAGGAATACTGATTGCAACATATAGAAGTAGGTAGTGGGAACCTGAATTAACAACTGAAGGCATCATGACATGAATTAATGTGCCGATATCCTGCCACCTGCTTTACAGGAACTCCTCGGGGGTGATATTGGGCCATAAGCGATGTTTAAATCAGAAATTTAACACCAAAATACGTCATCCAGAAAAGAGAGGCTGAACAATCGTATTTGAAAAACAATTCCATCTAACAGTTCTCAAATAGGACGGTGAAGAAAATACTGAGCACCTAACAGCACAGATGAAAGCGCAGAAAATGGCAGGCACAGTTTTGCTCCAGGCAGGAATCTGGTCTCGTCAGCCCCTCCAGATTCTCTCTAATGCCACAGCAGAGCTGGTTTGTGGTTGTATTCAAGAGCCCAGACGCTCTTCACAGAATAACAGAACCACAGAATGTCAGGGATTGGAAGGGACGCCAGAAGACCATCCAGTCCAATCCCCCTGCTGGAGCAGGAACACCCAGATGAGGTTACACAGGAAGGTGTCCTGGTGGGTTTTGAATGTCTCCAGAGTAGGAGACTCCACAACCCCCCTGGGCAGCCTGTGCCAGTGTCTGTCACCCTCACTGAGAAGAAGCTTCTTCTGAAATTTAAGTGGCACCTTTTGTGTTCCAGTTTGTACCCATTACCCCTTGTCCTATCATTGGTTGTCACCAAGAAGAGCCTGGCTCCATCCTCCTGACACTCACCCTTTATATATCTGTAAACATTAATGAGGTCACCCCTCAGTTTCCTCCAAGCTCAAGAGCCCCAGCTCCCTCAGCCTTTCCTCATAAGGGAGATGCTCCACTCCCTTCATCATCTTTGTTGCCCTACGCTGGACCCTCTCCAGCAGTTCCCTGTCCTTCTGGAACTGAGGGGCCCAGAACTGGACACAATATCCAGATGTGGTCTCACCAGGGCAGAGTAGAGGGGAAGGAGAACCTCTCTCGACCTACTAACCACCCCCCTTGTAATACACCCCAGGATGCTATTGGCCTTCCTGGCCACAAGGGCACAGTGCTGGCTCATGGTCATCCGGTTGTCCACCAGGACCCCGAGGTCCCCTTCCCCTACACTGCTTTCTAATAGGTCATTCCCCAATTTATACTGGAACCTGGGGTTGTTCCTGCCCAGATGTAGGACTCTACACTTGCCCTTGTTAAATTTCATTAACTTTTTCCCCACCCAAGAGCAGCTTAAGGATGGCGATTATAGGAGAGGCATCTGTCTTGAAAGGAGAGTCCTCAGGAGGCCAAGTTCAGGTCCACCAAAGTAGGGGGGGGGGGACACATATCAGCTATTTTTTCTGCAATGGGCAACGATATTTTTTGCCCCTTTAATAAACTACCCAGAAATAAAACCGTTCAGACACTCCTCACAAAACACAAAGCTTTTAAAATGCCACTTGAGAGAAGATGGAGCCAGAACGGCAACAAATGAACACAAAGCGGGAAAACCTCGGTATTTGCCGCTGTGCCGCAGCTCCCCGCACAGCCCCAGGGCATGGAACTCCCCTGCCTTCCACGGCATTACCAGCTCCCACCGATTAACCATGACGTGCTGGAGGATACAGAGGCCATGTCTCAAAACTAAAGACAAATAACTGGCAAACTCGCTTCTTGGTCCTGTTTTCTCCTTCCTGATTTTATTAATTTTACATAGCAAAACGTGGCAATCTGAAGCACCCTTAACACTGAAACACCGACATGCCTGGAGCTATGAAGAGCCACAATGAGGAATAAACCATGAATAGAAATGTAAGTAAAAGGTCCATCCAGCCTTCGGCTCCTTCTGCTCCGAAAAGCACAAGGGTTTAGCCACATATTCAGAAGAAACAACGAGCTTCAATTATTTTCACCGGAGTGCTACCACTGCTAGAAAAAAAAAGCTTTAGAAGTTCACTTGTAGCTGTTTTGTTGTTGTTGTTGTTTTACATAAATAGAAGGGGAAACCTTTGGAGCACTTAAAGCTCTTCATCATTGCCCATTTAACAAACACAAAAAGATGCCTCTTGCATCTGGCACCAGCAATGAAAAAACCCCATTCGTTGGAAACAAAGGTTCAACAACTGGGAAGCAAAAGCAAAGCACTAACTAAACACGGTGCTCCCGGAATATAATCCCAAACAACAGAGTTAGCTGGATGAATTCCTGGCTGCTGTCCTGACTCTCAAAAAGCCTGACTTAAAGACTATGAATTTCAAAATCACTATCTGTGAAAGGATTAGAAGGTTAACAACCATTTCTCTTAATTCTATCATCCTTGTTGTCAACAAAAATCCTGCCTGTTGAGTGTGTCAGGCTGAGGAAGATGCTCAAGGGAAGAACTGGCCAGGCCCACTTTCCCAGGAGGGAAAATAAAAACAACTCATGGTCCAAAATACTGATTTTTAAAATTTAGATGGGGGATTTAGATGAAAATACAGTGAAGACCAGCTTCTTTGAGTTGCTTAAACAAATAATGATCCTATCACAAAGCAGACATTTCAAAACCAAATATAATTTCTAACAACTAGCAAGCATCTTCATCTCAGCAGGCACAGCAGCCTTCCTGCTGCATATGGGTTTGGTTTTAGATGTTTGTCTTGCCTTTCTCCTTTGACATGGAGAGACAAATCTTGTTGCTCCGAGGCAGGTATTCCTCCCGTCATCCACACCTGAGATATGGGATGCAATGAAGGATTTATTCCAGAAGTTATGCCCATAACACTAATCAAAGCTAGCTATTTAGAAGCATTTACAATATTATTTAAGAAGTATTCTGCTCTTATTAACCTAATGTACATATACCGAATTCACCTTGGGTGCCTGAAGAATCAATCCACTTCAACTGCCTCAATATTTAAGAGTCACTGAACAAGTTCTCAACTAAATCCTGTCACATTCAGTTGAAACTTTGCTGAGGAAATCTCAGGATTATCAAAAGTGAAGTTCAGAAATTAGACAAATTTAAAAGCGATACTTGTGCACATAAACAGCTATGAAAAATATGCCAGTCAATCTTAAATCCTCTGTAATTAAAATAAATAAACACTGCTTGCCAGAGAATGAGCAATTTTTATAAACAGATGTCCCCCCACACACTTTCGCAGCCACCAAGGATGGTAACTCACATGCACAGTTCTAGGAAGTCTATTTCAGCATCTTTTATTAGGGACTAAAAAATGAATCCACACTCTGTAACAATGGAAAAAATTGTTAACTATTGCCTCTAGAGAGGGTTGGGTTTGCTTTTTAAGACCCTAAATAGTTGTTTCTCCACTGTACTGTTTTTTGCTGTTGGCTTCAGTGCTACCAGTTGTAATTAAAAACGAAGTATTACAACCCTGCTTGTAACCCACCTCTACAAACAATCATAAATTTGCAGATCATTGCAATACAAGTCATTGTCCAAGCACATGCATCTAAAATATTATAAGTGTTATCTAGGCTTCACTGGTAATCATATTTCTCCTCTGCTTTTCCTTTCTAAAGTAACCCTGCCTATCTGATCCTGAAAATAAAACACTTAATTGTCCGTGTCAGACTGAATGCCATTGTTTCCTCTGTCACTAACTAGAGGTCTGAACAAATTAATGGTCCTTACAGACTGCCAAAAACTGCTGTAGGGAAAACAAACAAACAAACAACAACAAAGAAAACCAAAACAACCCACACCCAAAACTAATGCTTAAAATTAAAAGAATCACAGCCTTCTCCAACATTTTCATCCTCGGCAAGTGCCCCTGGGCCGCTGTGCGATGGCTCCACGCTGCAGCAGCCCCAAACAGAAGGCTGGTTCACCTGATTCAATATGGTGAGGAACCACATAAAATCTGCAGTCTGCTTCTCAGTCTCTCCCCAAATCCTACTTATTTAGATGCACATTCCTCTAATGTAAGGATGAGACCACGCTGCACTGCGCCTGTACGATGAAGTCCTGATGCTACGTGGGTTCTGGAAAGTTCTAATTTGATAGGACCTAAAAGTTTGCAAAGTCATACAAATGCGATACTTTAATGTGGAAAGTTTAATAGGACTTTTCTTAATCGTATGATTTTAATACTCCAGTGGCTAGGCAAATGAAAGTCAATGACCTCCACTCTTCCAGTTCCATACACCACTTCTCAGATTTGCAGCCTCAGGAATTGAAAAATAAGAAGATCCGAAATACAGCCTATTCTTGCAAAAGGACAGGAAAGGAAATCACTCTCTAGCCTGCTTCTAGAATTCAAGTCCTCCAAGACAGAGGCCCAGTATCATGAGGCAACTGACTGAACCAAAAATGGGGCTACGTGTGCCATTTATTCCCAAAAGCATGACCTAGTATGCATGTTTCGTATTTTTCAGTAAGGTTTATCCTGTGTGGAGGCTCATGGAGAGTCGGGAGTCCAATGTTGCTTATTATATACAACTTCTTACTGGATGGTGTCCTATCCTGCCCCCTGCAATTGCCTTTTTTGCATCCTTCTTCCAGGAAGGGAGTGCTCCTGCTGCCAAGCTCATGCCCACTATCTCAGCAAAAAAACAGACAGCCTGCCACTTCATACGGAAGCAAAAGAACAAGATCTGAAAGGTCCTGCCCTCAGGAGAAGCACTTGTTCCTCCTCTTTCCATACACCAGCCTGGGAACTCAGACAGTAACCCCAACCCCAAAGAAAAGAGCTAAAGCTGCTCCCAGGGCAAGGAGAGCAGCACCGCACAAACTAATGATAGGTAATCAGGAGCAAGGAATGCAGGTCACTAAACAAAACCAAATACTATTATCTGACCTCCCACTCCCCTCCAGACGTTCCCACCCCTGCCTTTTGTACCCTAAGCCAGAGCATGGGATAAGAAACAGACTCTGCAATTCCTTTCAACCCACCAGACGTGCACAAACTCAGAGGCCATGCCCTGATCTCCCTTGGAGCGTTCCTTTGCCGCCTTGTTGGTAACTCAGTGTTGTTCTGCAGGGACAAAGAAAGGAGAAGAGTGACACAATGTGATGGATACGTGACTGGTCTGCTGACCTCTCCACGCACACTGCCATAATTTTTCTAATCGACTGTGTTTTCTGCCGTTTGCTGGTTTATTTTTGTAAGCAGCCTGTCATACATGGCAGATGGTGTTCTGGAAGAAAAGACCATGAGAACTGCAGTACTATTTCAAAGCAAAGATCCACCCAGCCTAAGATCCACCTTCTAACAGATGTCATGAAAAGGTGACCAAGAAAAAGTATGAGATAGAATAATCAAGTGCAATCTTCCTAATACCACATAATGCTTTCAGCTCAGAGAATTCCTAAATTGGTTGTTTCTAAATAATCCCCAGTGGCTTTCTTGTCCATGAACTCATCCAGCCTCTCTTTAAACCATACGCATCTGTAATACCCTTTGGCAACAAGTTTCACGAGCTCAGTACCCACTGCATACAAAGGTGGGTTTCCGCATGCTCCGATCCTGGCGCTAACTCTATTTATGCAAGTTTTAGTTTTTATTACACTTTTTAAGGCCTTGCTCAGAACACACAAAGCTTGCAGGCTTGCAGCCCTTGGCTTTCCCAAAACAGTGTGCAAGATAATGATGTTCCATCTGCCACCTTACACTTCAACACCGCTTTAGCCAAAAGTTTACACCATCAGTAATTCACCTTTTGCATTCTTGAGCATCTTCACATTTGAGAAACACACTGCTGCCGTGTTTGTCCATCTGCCTCCTAACCTCTTTCACATTTATCCTCAGACACAGCCTCTAAATCTCCAACAAGAAAGTCTGATGTAGCACAAATCTCTTTGGTTTCTTCCAGGGACACAAAGAAATCACCCTCCCCAGTGGGGTTTCCACCTCCTCTGCTCCACCTCTCCTGGGCTGCACGTTGTTTCAATCGGCAATAATGAGACAGCAGCCGGCCCCTCCAGTTCAGGCAAAACCATTTTGCCAAACCTGAATTTATCATCTATGATAGTCAGAAGCAAACTGACTTTTCACAGGGGCAGGAAAAAGGAAAGCCAGGTTGTTTTTAATGAATACAATAATCTCTGACCCTCGTCTCTTTTTGTTTTGCTGAGTGAAGTCAGTGCAAAACCACTTTTCTACTTCATACAGTTTAATGTAAAGGCTCAACCCTCTCTCCCCCAAATCCTTTAAATTATTCGCAACTGAATAATCAAATCAGTTTTTTTCTCCATGGTTCGCAAACTCAATGCTGATTTTAAGTGGTCTCTTTTGGACCCCTCTAAAAGGGTTGTGAAGACAGTAAAACAGGGATTCCTGCAATATATTGTAATTCACAACCACAATTAAATACAAAGGCAACAGAAAAATGGGACTCGGTGGGGAGCCCTCACATCAATTTTTATATCCCCACCAAAAATTACACAGGAATGAGCTACTCACTGACCTTCTGTAAATAAGACTTTTTGCTATGTGCCTTACTTATAGCAAATACATTAGAGAGCTTTTTACATCCTTTCCAGCTTTGCTGTAAGAGTTTGATTTTTCTTCACTCATCTGACAAACCTTCAGTGGAATGGGCCTTATTCTGGAACCATCACAGGGAAAGGGTGTGAATGGAAAAACCTCCAGAAAAGCTCGACTTAAAGAAAGGCGAGTGAGCCCAAGTCACCTACATAACAAAAAGGCGCTAAATGTAATCAGCTTAAATTCTGGTTTTGGTATTTTTAAATTCATCAGTAATTTAAAGTAATGTTAAAGGTAATGCTGAAGGGCTCTTGGGGAACACAGGATCTTGGGTAAAGAAAGCATTTGCTATAATTTGATTTTGATGAGAATAAAATAGATGGAATTGTCTGGAATATATTTATAACAAAAAGACTTTACAAGTCACAGCATTTCGACCTGATCATCTTGGCACACAAGACTGCAACTCGTCTCTACAAGCTCTTCTTTAACTGATGACAGAATGAAAACAAATGAATTTGAATACGAATGTAATCCAAACAAAATGTTAATTAAGAGAAGTTCTGTTATTTTCCTATTGCAGGAAACAAATTTCAACTGACAAATATGAGGTAAGATGTAATTTTAACATATTAAAGAACCTTACTTGAATATTCATACCAAATTTTAAACATGAGACTTGCAGAATAACATATAGAGACAATTACTTTTCAGTAGCAAATATTACTTATGTATCTTAATCTGTGCAACTCCTCTTTTTCATGCATTGCTGCAGTTTATTTAGATTATAGTAAGTATTCTGTATATTCATCTGTAACAAATCAAGATTCTTTGGGTTTTTGCAGGGGGGGGTGGGGGGTAAGCGATGATAATTTGTCTTCCCATGGTTTTTATGGGCTATTAAACTCTCTGGAAAAGTCCAAGTGATGAACACAATTAAAAGATCCATTTCTATTGATAGTGTTTACATTCTTTTGCAAAGCAAAAATATTCCACTCACTGATTGGACAAATAAGAAACAGAAACAGGTTTATTATTAAAATATTATGAGTCAAATAAATAAGAGCAGTCTAATCAACCAGAAAGAAGTAAATAAGGATAATTAAAAGGACTACGCTAGTTTAAGATATGCTTTTTTACTTTCACATTAGTGTTATGTTCAGAAAAAACACCCAAACAGTGGTCATACCCCAGGCCCTTCAGTTGTTTGCACAATGATGAAACTCCTGCAAACCCAAGATAGAGATTGCAAAGGAGCAGATTTCTCCTCTGCTGTCAACACTTCTGTGTTTGTGTTGGTTGGCTTGACTCCTCCATCTCCAAGGAATGGTCCCGAAGATCACAGGCAGATACAGAACCAGAAGAGCAAAGAATATTTAAGTAGTAGACTTACTCAGTGGGAATATGTAGGTGTTTGTCTGCAAAGACATTAAGATTCTGATGTTGTTTTATTTTCGAGTTCCTTTCTAGCCTGAACAGGTTAGATTTTAAAACAGGCCTGAGAACAGTATGCTATTTCAACCAAACTGATTATTCGAATCATTAAATGATGAAGCATTCAAAGTTTTGCTTTTGGCACTCACCCGAAAGCAAACAGATCATTTTATCCCACACTTTTTTTTTTGCAATATCTATTTCTTGAGGGTGAGAGGTGTTGATTTGATCTCAAGCCACACAACAAAAAGCAAAACGCAGCTTGTATCATGTCAAGCATGCGCTTCTCCCCCAAATCCATGTTGGGCCATCTCTGACAATGGAAACTGGAGAGGAAAATTCTCTGCTCTTTGTGGTTACCAGCATTTCAGTGCAAATCCCTTCTGGTGTGTGTATTATACCACAGCAACATCATTCTTCATGTTGTACCAGTACTCTCTATGACACTCCAGGATTTAAAAGCAGACAAGCTTTGGTACCACAATACCCACCTGAAAACGCATTTCCAATAACCAGTGCAATTTATATAACCTAAATATCCCCTGTAATGTTTAAGACTTAATAAACGAATACGGGAAAATAATGAATCGCTTTGGAAACGATCCTGGCTCTATGTCAAGGGTCTCTTACTACAGATGAAGTATTGGGGTTTTTATGTAAGAAAAGTCTGGTCTGGTCCTATCACGTGTCCTTTCCTGTGGGTACAAAGGGCTGCTATGTCACAGCGGCAAATATCAGATGGTTTTCACCACCACAGAGTTTGTTCATGGGTCTCAGATGCAGATGACTACGCCAAGAAGGCAAACGAGAGTTCAGCGTCGCACTCATTTAATTACAAACCTGTTGCGTCTTTACTCAAGGTAGATTCAACATGCAGTTAAGTGAAAGCAAGACTTAGAGCTGCCGTGGGAACCCTGGCAAGACCTGGATCAGCCTAACAAATGACAATACAGACCTACAAAATTCAGACACGTGTTATCAGCAAGATTTTTTTTCTCCCTCCTTGAGTCAGTCCCGTCATTAAAAATAACTCTGAAAGACGGACGGTTTCCTAAAATAATTCTTCAAAAGATTCATCACAATAGGCGGCTCGTTCACTCGCCAACATCAGCTTCACGCAAAGCAAAGAAAAACAGCAGCAGTTGCAGTAACAATAGTTATAATGTCTTGGAGTAACTCCTAAGTAGGAAAACCGGGAGAGACTAAGTACTCTTGAATATTAAAAGTGTTCAACTAATGTTGGCAGAATCCAGCAAAACTGTCCTATCATCTTCGAAATACATTATTTTCCTCAGAAACCAAAACCTCTTTAGGTAAACACAATTTATCGCCTCAAATCCTAATAATAACACCCAAGCAGCAGATGCTTCTAGGTTATTCCATAAGGTGCACCTTATAAAGGCTGACATGAAAAAATTAAAATCAAATTACAACGGCTTATCTGACTGCTTTGCAAACACTAGATTGCAGTTCGAATCGTATTTTCTCTTATGCCAAATACTCCACATCTAAACCCTTCATATTCTGAAGTGGAAAGAAGCCAAGAGACAGTCATAAGCTTCTGCAACTCATTTCTGGAACCAGAAAAAACGTTTAACTTTTTTGGTTTCAGTGTAACATTTTGTTCTAGATGTACATATATATTTTTAATACAAGCTTATGTTAGCAAAAATCAGAACTAGGAAGGTGTTTCAGATGCAAACATTTCATACTAAAAGAGATTGGGTTTTTGCCTAGAAGCAAAAATTCCCCATTAGCTCCATGTTTTTTTCCCATCGGAACTTCAAGATTTTGAGCACGCACTTTCCTAAAAGGAAAAGCAGCCATTCAGTCTTTTTAATGGCAAACAGGTTTCCATATCACTGGAAAACCTGTAGATGTTACCATTGAAGAAAAAAGTAATCACTTTTCCTGTCTAACTTAACCTTGTTTGTTGGATTTCTATGCAAAGCATTCTGGAATCTAGCAAAATAATTTCCATGCAAATGTCAACATTGGAACAAGTCAGACCTAGAAATTACACCTTATATTGTACTTAGGATGTACACATTTTAAAGATACTGCAGCCTGGTCCCAACAGGATCAGCCATTATACTTTTACTAACCCACTACAGCATTTCTTTCCATCTGTAATTCAATGCATTAGGTATTGAGCTCTGGCAATTTGCAAAACGTTTTTTAAACTTCGCTCTAAATCGCATCAGAGACTACAGACAAAACTGAGTAACATGGTTATTATTTTACAAAGCATTTCCATAAAATTCTAAGACCAGCAACCATTTCATAGCTTTGGTAAAAATAAAAAACCATGCAGCCACAGAATAAAACCCAAGATCATTAAACTCCACTGCATTTTAGAACAGTTTTCCAGAGATTAACAAGACCTACAGAACTTAAAGCTACTTAAACAAAACTATCACTGCACAGATAGTCAACATTACATTTTCACCCTGTTGACAACAATTTCTATCACAAAAGAGATATGATACAGTCTGCCAGCATTTGCCGTTCAAAAGGATTTGGCATCCCACTAAGTTGAAAATGATCGTGAAAAGCAAAATTTAAAAGCACACAACACTAGGTTTTTACAAAGCCAAGAGAAGTCCTGAGTTTACAAAGTCTTTTCAAAGCAAACCATTGCCCGGTACTTCTTTCCATGATGCCATCTGGAAAAATCTCTTCCATACAGAAGAGTGATCTCTGTTAATGTTTGGAGCACAGAAACTCTCTGCTGGTGATAGTCTCTGCAATAACAATATGCTGCATCTTCCACAGGCCTTTGCTCCCCATCTGTGTGGCGACAGCCCTCCAAAAACTCCTCAAAACCAAGACTCCCACTGCACTCAGCTGCATACGCGTAAAGCAAACGCCGGTGAGGCATTATAGAGTTTAAATGTAGACAAAACCCAAGAGGTGGCTGCAGGCTGAGCCCAGCCTGTGAGCCCACGCCAGCAATGATGCCTCCAAGCAACTCAAAACCTTCCCGCTACCTGAATTCTCCTTTTCCTCCTTAGTCTTCCCTATAATATACAATGCAGCAGCCCTCTAGGCAACAGCCCTTCATCCAGTGAGTCCACAGACACATTCGCTTCGGGAACAAAATACACAGCCTCAACGGGGATTTTACAGGATTTCTGTTCACGTTTATTTTTCCCTCACAGCGCTCAGGATTTGCGAGATCGCTGAAGTTATTTTTTGTAGCCTAGTTTATCTCTGATCAACCTTTCTCCTCTGTTCCAGGGAAATTGCCCAACAGAGTTGTCAGAGGATCACCGCAGGGTGAATCTGAGCTGTCACTCTTAGTCCCAGTTTTAGATGTCAGTAAGACACAACCAATGGGACATTCACTCATAGGCAACACCAGAAATTTTACACTAATTTATGCCCGGGAACCAGTTTTTAACAACCTTATAATATTTTGAAAACTCCCTTTGTGCCAAGATCCTTCACACAGAAGTTCCTTTCTGTATATGCAAGAGCCCTGGTTTGTATTTGTACAGTATTTGTGCCTGAATTTTAATGCTTTTTAAGCCTTACAATGAAATGTCTGCTCATCTGCGATGCACATTCTTTTTCTCCCCCCTTCCTGGAAGCCACAGACTCGCTTATCTGCAGCAATGAACACCCCCATCTGAACTCCTCTCCACCCCAGCTCCTCCATCCAGCTTTTAAAAGTTCTCACCTCACATGTCTTTAGTTCTGGGAAAAGGTGATGGTCTCTGCAATAACAATATGCAAGTTAAAACTGTGGATTTTCTGTAACCTTCAACAAGTTCCCAAAACCTGCAAGCAGTATAGGTTGCTCACACCAGTATAAAACCATCAAAATACTCCTTGTAACAACACTTTTGTTTGCAACCTATCCTAAGGACCTGGCCATCATGTCCAACACCAAGATTACAGCATCTAAAAGGCTTGAGATAGACGCAGTTTTGGGGTGGTGCCCACCAATCCTTCAGACAGGCCCAGGTTTAGCGGAGTCACAAAAAAAGTGAGAGAAGACAACCTACTATTTAACCTTAGAATCAATCAAGCAAGCAAGCAAGCAATCAACTACTTAACCTTGGAATCAATCTTTTCTACTCAATTCACTCTCGTATCCCTAATGCTTGGGGTGATCGTACAAGGGCTGGTCAGCGCTGGCCCTGCCAGACCAGAGTGCAGAGACTTTCCATCACAAGATCATACAAAATATGATGAACCTTTGGCAGCTCCTTCCTTCTCTCCCTTCTGTTCTCATCAGGGCCGTATCCATCCTGCCTGTACAGAGGTGATGATTAGTCATGTCTTTTAGTTCCATGTTTTCCACTGCAACTTTCTACTGCTGAGCAAAGTTTTCCAATTCTGGAGGAGCTCCCCCTTCTTGTCTTCCACCTCTCTCCAAGGAAAGGGGAAAAAAATGCGATAGTGGGTAAATTCTGCAGCTAGAGACACTCTTTTGAAACATCTTATTTTACAGAAATACGTTATTTCCAACCAACCCATTCTTATTGTTCATTACTACACAACTAGCTTTATTATTGCAAAATATCACTTAGCAAGAAATAGTTCTTTCGCAGATTTTCATTCTTTTCCTATTTTGCGCCCAGCTCGACTGTATACACTCAATAAATAAGCTATAATTTTGGTTCTGAAACAGCTGTCATCTCTTATGAAAACTTGCTGCTCACAAGCAATGTTTGTTGCACATTCAGTGCTACAAAGATATAATACCCATAACTACGCTATTGTTATTAAGCCAATCATAACAGATACCATATGGACTTTAAAGTGGCTTTGACTACAATTTTTTAATAAACGTAACATTGCTAAAACATTTTGCAAGAAAAATCCATGCCACAAACTGCACACTATTGGTAACATACATAGCTTACTCTGTTTGGGTTTTTTTACACTGTATGTACTGAGAATAACAATGCAACTCGGAGCTTCTATTGATATCTCACTTTCAAAGGCTCTCCAGACTCACTGCACATCACGTTTTTAATACGACAGTGCCTGCGTGCCAGAATTCAACGCTCCTGCAAATATGCCAACTTGTAGCTACTTTCAAAATGAGCTACTCACCAGGAATTAGTGCCAGGATAAATCAATGGCATATTCAGCTAGATGTTCTAGCTCGACAAAATGAATTATACGCTATATACAGTCCTTTTGTACACGTCTGTCTTTTTTGCATCTTTATCAATGGAAGCTGAAAAGGCTAGAAATGAAGTTCCAGAAGGATGTCAATTACCCAGCCAAGGATTAGCAGAACAGGAAGTCATTTTTTCTACCTGAGCGTTAAATGCTGGATTCATGTATCAGAATTCTGCACTATCTAAACTATTTTACCCTTTCTCGAAACCACCATTTTCTTTCAATCCTTGCTGCTGTCACACACGCAGAGCGGCTGGATGCTCAGTAGCGGCACAGTCTATGCAGAAATGAGACAGAACAGCAAACTAGGAGGCGGATTGTACATTGTGCTTCTGCACAGGCACCAGTCATGTCAGGAAAACGGGGGCTTGGGAGGCAGGAAGAAGAAGGTGAAGATGCTGGTTGGAGGGCAGATCCTGGAAATCAGGCTTATGTAGCGAAGGTGATGCCAAACAGCGTAAAGCCCTCATCTCGTTGGTTTTAACCACACCACAGCATCCAGACCCACTGTGTGCTGTATGTTCTCCCACACCTTTTTTTTTATGTTTCTCATTCATGAGAAGGCGTCTGTTTCCCTTTTTCTAAAGAAAAAAGGATGCCGACCAAGCTGCACACTTTACCAATATGCAAGTGCTGTTATTGCAAAATCTGTTAAGCTTAAGGGTTGTCCACCCTTACAGTCAATACCCCTGACCAAACAGCAGGTACGTGTTAGTAGTAATCGAAGCTCACGGAGTTGTGATTGTGGTAGATGAGAGGAGAAGCCTTCTCCACAGGGCTAAGCATTAGTTTGCAGAAGAAGCTGCAGTGCCCTGATTGTGCCCCATTTATAAAACCTTCTTATTCACTCTCCTTTCAGTCCCTTCAGACATTCAATCAATTTTCCATTCACATCTTAAACGTGCGACTGCCTTATGAGTTGTGCGCATTTGTACCTCCTCCTACAGAACTGTATTCCTATAGCTAGTACCACCTCAGAGGCACATGTCTAATTTCACCTGACTTCACTATTCAGAGACGGTATATCATATTTATTTTAGTATGGATTATGCGCAGCGCCTTACGTGCTTACACTACGGGCATTTTATAAGTGTAAACTTGATTGATTGGTCACAAGACTGTTTTGGATAGCTGTAAAATGGATTTGGCCCCCAGCCATGGCTTGCTCAGCACAGATATACTGTAAGACAGAGATAACTTAACATTTCAAGAATTCATAACGAATATGCTAAGAAGTATTACAAACCTGTATTTGTACGGTTGATACTATACATGCATTTCTAAACATTTCTCAATAGCAATGCATACTACAACATATAAGAGAATTCTGGTTGGATATTTATCAGCAAAGAAGCCTTCTGAAAATGTGTTTTCAATAACTGGTGTGAAGTCAGCCCACTCTCTGCTGATTAGATACAGTCGCAGTTCAGAAACAGCCCTATTCAGCATGGTAGGAAGCAATCACTCGCTGTCTGGAGGCTTGAATTGAGAGCTTCACGCTTTCTGCTGAATGACTAAACGCAAAAAAGATCAAGAAGACTGCATTAATTGCCACCTTCAGCTTGAATGGCAAAAAGAAACCCAAAATTTAACTCAACATCTTCACCTGGATTCTCTTTACATGACTTTTACAAGTACAATTTCAAAAAGTCCACATTGTGAAATTAACTGACTATAGTGACACTAGCAAAGCACAAAAGCACCAATATCCTAAGGAACAAAGGTTTTTATATAAACTATACAATCTTAACACCAAGATTATTTCTTATATACAGCATAGTCTCTTCGTATGATTTTACACTTCCCTGACTTGAGTTTTCAGTCTCAGTAGTTACAAGGGAGCCCTCGTGTCACCTGAATTCTGGTCTGTAAGAGTATTAGTCCTGAGAGAAGAACCTGGGGAATCTTCAAAGCAGTTTAGTCATCAGCACAACCATTTGGCGTATGAGCAAGCAAAGCAAGACAAAACACACCGTTCCTCCTAAAGCCGTAATGTTCTAGGACTCTGCAGTTTCCCAATACTGAACTGATAATGAAAAAGATTGTGGCGGTTACAGCCAACCATGTGATGGATCAGCCACTATTCTACTGCTGCGCTACCTTCAAACGATATTCAAACCAGTAAATTTCGGTTTAAAAGTGTAATTCTCTTGTTTAATGTATTTACATACTAACATCTGTAATATGTGGTAACACTACAGCTATCTTGATTTCTAACGTTTGAATGTTATGTTTTTAAAATGCTACACAGTTGTGTTAATATTTATTTTAAAAACAAATCAGGGTGATGCTGATTTATGTAAAAGTTCTCTTACAAAACGCACTGCGTGGTATGGGTTCTTAAAAGCATTTGAGAAGGAATTTGGTTTTAATCATTATGTTTTGAATGATCCTTTCTGTATCAACTCACAAATATAACTTTCTTTATTGCTAGTATAAAGCAAAATCAGACAACTTAAGCAATACTAATAAGATATCTATGACATTTATAAAAGAAAATGATATTAAATAATTTAACTTATGCATTTTCTTAGAACACTCTTTGATACTAGTGTTTTAACTTCATATCCACAATAAACTAAAGATTGAAGCAATACTAATACAATGAGCACCATTTTTCTTTCTCTGGTGTTTAATGAATCTGTGTATTTTATTCCAAGAACTGCACTACATCTAAGCACACAGCCAAGCTCTAACAAATCCTCGCAGCCGCCAGGAAACCAATGAAAACAGGAGGATTGTTTTTCCCAGGTTTTCTCCATTTTAAAGAAGGAACACGCATTTTGAAAGTGGAAGAGCTCGGTGGCCTACCATGATTACCCTGCGCACAAACAAGTCCAGGACCACCGGCACCAACCTTGAGACAGGCGAATGCTTCCCTTTAACAAATGTACCACAAGCAGAGAAAATATCTTGTGTTATAACACAAGAATGAGACTTGGCAACATGAGGAATATTTCAGGGGAGGTCTAGCTATGTATTTTGGAGAGCGTTTTACTTCCCTTTCCAGAAGAAGAATGGGTCCAACCATAAACAGCGCAAAACTCTCCCACAGGCCTCTAAACTTTTGACATAACAACTTGACCAACCTCACCTGGGAACACAGCAGTATTTGTCCAAGACATATATAGGCAACTCTTCATAAATTCTGAGTGAAGTCAGAGTGAAATCATGATCTTATCTGCAAGAGTAAAGCAGCACTGCTAAGACAAAGACACCTATTTCCCCTTCACAATCCTGACATAAACTTACAAATATCCTTGCAGACCTATTCACCAAAGCGTGTGTTCACCTTTAAGAACACACATAGTCAGGGCTGACATCAGTGAAACAAGGTCGGTGCTCAATGGTTTGCTGGATCAGGTCCTAGTCCGCAGCTGGTTCCCCGTAAGCAGCGCTTAATCCGTTGCTGATCATCTGTTTGCTAACACGGCCTTGGAAGGTGGCATGGGGAAAGAAGGAAAAACATAGAGAGACAAGATGGACCGTTATGACGATCCATTGAATCATCAAAAAAGCGGCTTACCCACCACGGACAACAGTTAAACAAAAATGGAGTTTGAGGAACAATAAATTCATTTTGTCGAGATCGTGCTGCTAACTGGCACCTGAACCTAAGATGATACAGCTACAACAGGTCAGGCTGCCATTAAAGAAAAAATTCATTCCTTGCATTGTGGAGCTTTCAGAACTGTCTTCTTTTTAACTTCCTTAAATTACGTGGATTTTTAAGGTCATTTTAAGTCATTACAGTCAGGAAGTGGATTTTTCTCTCCTCAACGGAGAACATCGTTTAGTGGCATGGCGATGTCAGTTCTCCAATAATTAAACAAGCATCATTTACACAGTCTTAGTAACAGTCCGTGCGACAACAAAATGCTGCCGTAACACTGTAGGATTTTGTATTTTCCTTGTTAAGGGAGAGCCAATGAGACATGGGCCATTGTAGCTGTGTGTCATTTACAAGATGAAACATGGCACTTGACAAAGGAAAGAATATCTTTGAGGTAGGATGCTTGCTAAGTAGGTCCCAGCTCTCCAAGTATCAGAGGAAATCACCTTTTCCTCCTGTCATTCGGAGTACTAACAAGCTATGTGTTACTGTACTAAGAGAGGTACTATCAAAATTTAAAGAAAACCCAAACACTGGAATCTTTTGGCCTATGCAGTACATAAGAGTTTATCAAGGAGAACACAAGACAGTTAACGTTCTTACTGTGAAACTTATATTAAGAAAACGTTCTTAAAAAATTCAAATCAGACATATGCCACTACTGAATTCCCCAATTAAGTCATCTTCAATAGCTTGCAAGCTACAAGGTATCAAATGGTTAAGTAACGCCCTCTTACATATTATTGAAATGTTATAATATTTATATATATATAAAACAATCTAAAAGTCCAGTATTTATTAAAATTATGGTGGGATCTTTTCTCCTCCCTTTACTATCCCTTTGGCTTCCTCAGGTGACCTTAAACCCGGTAGAAGAAGTACATTTAAGAATTTAGTGGGCACTCCTGGCACACCGGTGCACAGTCCTCTGGGCAGGACACATCCGTAGGATAACTGATGCATGAACAACCAAGCAAAACAATCACCTGATGGTGGTTTTGAGTACTTTCCTGGAAATCATGAGAGACGAGTGTGGGGAGGGAAAGCTTGGAGTTCTTTGAAGAGAAACAACATAGAATCATAGATCTGTAGAACAGTTTGGGTTGGAAGGGACCTTCAAAGCCCATCCAGTGCCACCCCTGCCATGAGCAGGGACATCTTCACCAGATCAGGCTGCTCAGAGCCCCGTCCAGCCTGGCCTGGGATGTCTCCAGGGATGGGGCATCCACCACCTCTCTGGGCAACCTGGGCCAGGGTTTCACAACCCTCATTGGAAAAAATGTCTCCCTCATGTCCAGCCTGAATCTCCCCTCCTTTAGTTTAAAACCATCACCCCTTGTCCTTTTGTAACAGGCCCTGCTAAAAGGTCTGTCCCCATCTTTCTTATAGCCCCATTTTAAGTACTGAAAGGCTGCAATAAGTTCTCCAAACATGGCTTGGGCTGATCAGCAGTGCAGAGCTCATCACATTAAGTACCAGCAAGAACTGGGGGGGGAAATGTTTACAGTGCACAGGCCCATATAGCCACCTATACGCTGCAGCTGGTTCAGCCACTCACTGCTGGGGCACTTTGGTCTGCAATGCTGAAGACCTGACAATAGCTGCAGCATCCAGGGGAGGTCTGAACAAAAGCTTTTCCCTATTCATTCACGAGACACATACCGATAGTCTAAATATAAACACATCCTGCTATCATAAGGCTGCTGACAAAGATTGAAACTGAAGATGATGCAGCTCCACACAGATTTCCCATCACAATTGTGCTCCCCTGGCAAAATGGTGTGCTGAGGAAAAAGCAAGAGGGTTTCAGAGTAAAGATCCACACCATTCTGTCCAAAGAGTATTTAGGGGGAAAGAGAGAAAACACAGTCTTAAACCTGCCACGTTTTCTTCCCCAGCCAAGCTACTGTTTTTCTTCTGCCAGACAGTTCTTTACGCTCACAGCATGAATATTATAGGCCTCAAAATGTTCTTCCTCCTTCTGAGAATAAATCTTCTGTAGACCTTAAAATGCACGCTCTGATCGACCTAGTGTGGTTAACAAAGTTAAAACCCATAGCTGCGAGGGAAACAGCTGCCCTGGGGCAGCAGAACAGCACTGTTATCTCTCTTCACTCAACTCACGGTTCCCCTCAGCTCCTGCATGTGTTTTGGCCCAATATCATCACCTTTGGTACAAGTAAGTCAATCCAGGCTGGTTGTACTGGCTTAGGCGGCGCTTACAATTCAGATTTCCTTTCTAAACTTGGGCTAAAACCTGTCATCTTTGCAAGGAGCACAGCAGCAAATGCACTGAAGTGTTCATGGTCTTCCAATAACTTTCCCACTATTTGCCCTAAAGGACATGCCTGCTCCAAAACTGTCACGATTAACTTGGGCGAGGGGGAGAACTGAAGACTGCAGAAGCATCTTAGTAGAAAGAAACATGAGGTACGTCCCAAGATGCTCTCGTGGGAGCACAGAAATAGCACACAAACAACAACAGGGGTGTAGCTCTGCTCCCAGTGCCATCACGCAGGCGCTCAGCCCCCGTTCCTCGGGGGAAATACACCAGGCAGCCCCTGGAAGGCAAATCCCCGCCTGCACCCATGTGGCAATTTTGCTTAAATTAGGAGTCAGTTTAGGATTTCAGTTCAGTTTTACCAGTGAAGTTGATGGGCTGAGAATGACTTGCACAAAGTTAGTGTCTTCGAGCCATGGCTCCTCCAGGACAAATGTAATTTTATTGACAAAATTGTTCCAGGAGCTGAGTAAACTGTGGTTCGGGTAAGCACTGCTTACTGCTGCTGTCTCCTCATCCAGCGTTATCAGAAAGCGAGTCATTCAGCCCCTATGATAAGCATTTTAATGACAGTATCTGAATACTAGAGCCACTGTCATAGGGGAAGGAAACCCACTCCCAAAAAGCCATCATCTAAGAAAAGAGGTGGAAGATATTTATACAGAAGGTTGCTAGCTTACAGTAAAACACAGATATGTTTAGAAAAGTGAAACTGAATACCAAAAGTGCCAACAAAATAGATCACCTTGGTAGGGGTGGGGGGAATAGAAGGGTGGGAAGAGAGGGCGTCAAGCCCTGAGTTGCAGGGATGACACACAAGGATGTTTCTGCAGTTAAAGATTTTAAAAACAACTGGTGGCACAAACAGTAACCCAGCTAATCCTTGGTACTGGCACACTGCCTGTTCAGAGAGAGCAGCAGCTGGTGAATCTGACGTAAGTCTCTGCATCCAAAGCAGGAACTTACTGTAATGAAACCACAGCCCACATTGGAAAAAAGACTGTAAACTCGACAAAAAAAAAAAAAAAAAAAAATCAGGATCTCACTACATTATGTGCTGTGTTAAATTATTGCCATCCAAATAAAATTAACCACATAATATCACAATTAAGCTGATTCCAAAAAAAAAAAATCCCCAAAATCAAAACCATCCCTTGGACTGAACCTTGTATTTAAAAACGGGGGAGAGGATGAAGAAGTTACAAAACTCGCATCTTCTTTGGTTTGGAAAGTACAAATGTGAGACCTTAAGTGGCATAAACCACCGTTCTAGAAGCCTGAGGCGCTAGGCAGAACTACTTGGACTGGAAAAAATAGGCACATTAGTGAACTACCTAATTCAGGATCCAGTTACTCTTCCACTGTGAGAATGTCAGTCCCTTTATCTTGGGCACCGTGAGAAAAGCACCTTCCGATAAAAACATCCACACCTCTCCTTCTCCCTTCTCTCTCCTTGGAGGAGGAGCAGGCTCACGTGCGGCTCTGAGCATCAACAGACACCAACCCTCTGCATTCCCCTGACCCAACAGCTTCCCAGGGTTATTTTCTTTCTTTCTTTTAGAGAATACAAGGAAAAAAAGGATTTGAGGCACATGGTACCTTTTAATCCTTCTCCGGTTGTTTGATATTAATTAGCAAGGGAAGAAATGACCGAGTGAATCACGGCAGCAGTGGTCACACCACACCCCTGAATCTCATCGCAGGAATTCCAGTTGCTGCACCTGGAAGGGTAATGGAAGGTGTAGATTTCACAGACAAAATCCTTTAAGGGTTTTTGGGTGGAGGGACAGGCTGAGGGCACACAAAGGGGTGAAGAGGCTTATATTTCATTTAGGGAAGATAGAAGAAAACAGCATCAGGTCATTAAATCATTTAATTTGTTCTACAAGCAACCGCGTGCATAAACATCAGAGTTCTGGTTGTATTATCTCTCATTGACCTTTAATGTCAAATACACTCAGTTTAGAAAGAAAATGTTTTCTTTTGTTTGTCTTTAACAGCCAGACTTGTAAAAATAGCTCTGGAGCTGAAAGTCAAGCTGTGCTCTTTTTTGTTCATGCATCACCATAGAAATTCGTGGTGGAAAACTTAATAGAAATTGTCACTGGAGTCAGCAGATACAGGCTCTCAATAATCTTTGGCAGCGCCATTGAGTCAGAAAGGGGATGTTTTCCAGAGCAGAACTCCTCTTGAAACAACTAGATTGTGCTTCTAGGGCTGTGCTTGAAGCAAGGGAGCGGAGAAGGGCTGTGAGTGATTTGAAGCGGGGGGGATGACGAGACAAGACTAAAATGACTCACTTTCTTTTCCCCCAACTAGCAGATCTTTAATGCAATGTATGCATGTCGTCCTCCTCATCCCCTTCTCCCCACCGTGCAGTTTGGTGGCACTGTGAGCAGCTGGGATGCGCTGTCTCCCTGCCAGCAGCTCCCTGCCTGCTCCCGCGCCAGCGTAAGCGCCGACGATGTGGCTCTGAAAACACAACAAGTGCTATGGAAATTTTAGCTGTTCTGATCAACCGCTCTGGCTTCTTAACCCTTTGCTGATTCCCTCCCATGTCACAGGCTGTGCTGCACACTTCGGGGAGCTGAACCTCCATTTGCGATGGGGGACAAGAGCAGCGGAGCTTGATTCAAACTCCAGCCTGTTTTGATGCTCAGCCCAATTCTGCTAAATGTTCAAAATCTTCGCAGATTCCTCAGTGCAGTCAGAAGGACCGAGTTCAACACTGAAACTAAATTTGTTCTACTTTCTCAAGATTAGGATCTTTCATTTCCAGCATCTAATTCACAGCTTTTAATGCATAAGAAATAACACTTATCTGAATTAGCTTCCCCATTGCTTTTACAGACCATATCACATCAATCCAGGCTTCCCCAATGTAATTTGCTCTGGGTTTGCCACCATCCACAAGAGCAAGTTTGCTGCAGGATGGCGGTGGCAGAACCAGCTTCACGCTGCACGCTGGTCAAAAGAAAGGCCTTTCAGGAAGCATTACAGATCCAGCCCAGACCCTTCTCCTCCCATGTGAAGCAGGAACTTGCTCTGGTTAAGGAAAATTTATGCAGCTACGAAAGGCGACACTCTTCTTTCCCCGAGAGAAAAGGCAGTTGGATGTCTCCGTATAATTTCTGGAGCGCTTTACATACCACTAGCGTTACGCACCTCGCATTTCGACTTCAGTAAGCTATTATACTGCTGTTGGACAACATCATAAAAAATACGCTGAAAACAAACTTAGAAGTATAAATTATATCCACTGACCCAAAAACACTTGCTTGTGATGTCCCACGCCATGGGGCCACTTGCCTCTTAATTACAGACTGCTGACTGTCTTGTTAACTTTGTCTCCCACAAGTGTCGTAACAGGGAAAATGGTGAGATAGCAAGTATGGATTATAGCTAATGAAGTTTTTTAGCATGGATGAAATTACTTCATATTATATTCACTACAGTAACCTTACATAAAAATAATTTCTTGGCTTAATACTCAGAGAATTTCAGCATTCTTCACACGGCCTTTGCTTTAATTATCCATAATGATTAACTCTACCATTTAAATGGTAATTTGAAACATTCCTCAGAGGTCAGTACTGGGACTGGCGCTGTTTAACATCTTTAATGGTGACATGGACAGCAGGATCGAGGGCACCCTCAGTGAGTTTGCAGATGACACCATCCCTGGGAGTGTTCAAGGCCAGGCTGGACGAGGCTCTGAGCAACTTGCTCTGGTTGAAGATGTCCCTCCCCATGGCAGCGGGTTTGGAACTAGAAGAGCTTTAAGGTCCGTTCCAACCCAAACCACTCAGTGATTCTACAGTTTCTGGCACTACGAGAACAGAGGACACTTTGTGATGGTGTGATACAAACAGAACAAGACACAAATAGGTCAATGAAACATAATAAATGTAACATATCAGACTAAAGGTTTTCACTATATTATTCAAATATTTAAGTCTTCTTTATAGATTGGTATGAAGAGGCGTTGAAATAACATTCTGTGTTGTCTCTCGCATGAGGATTAGAAACCAAGTTATTTGCCCGATCTATAAGACAAGCTGGAAGATGCTCTGGTGGTTGGACACACCAGGACACTTAGAAGTATTCTGCATTTTGGACATCTGTGAGTAGGTGAGGAGTAGATTGCTAAATACTACTGTTGATGGGAAGGGATAACCTTTTTCTGGTGCTGTTTTTTAATCCAGTGATTTTTCTTCCAAGATGTCTACTGGGCAAGGTTTCCTGAAAGGCAGTACGAGTGGTTTGGGATTTTCTTTACGCAGTGAACTTTTAAGGCTTTCAAAATCGAAATCTGGAGATAGTGGGGGAAAGGGAAGTATGTTCTGGGTTTTGAAGGTGCTTTTAAAGCCATTTTACCTCATCCTGCCCTGGGAATTTCCCAGGACAACATCTCGGCTGCGTGCCGTCACATCCTTCAGGCTCATCCTCCCTCCGACACGTCCCCCCGTCACCGCTGAGTCGGTCGGAGTCACGCTGGGCGTCGGGCAGCACAAACTGTCTGTGCTACACTGGCTATCGCGCAGCCCGCGCCAGCTGACGAAGGAGGGGACGGCGTTAGCACTAGGAGATAATTCTCCAAGCTGTTTCGCTGCTCCTGAAGCTAATCTGCAATTTTACAGCACGTTGGTTGATTTTTTTATAGGAAGGCTTCTATTAAAACAGAAATCTCTCAGCTCCAGCCTTGGAAGAAGCTCATCCACACATGCAGGAAAGGAAAATTTCAAATGTGCTGGGCCAACTTTTTGTCCCTGGGAGCATTTTAAAGTAGTTTGTGAAATCAGCCCCAAAATGCATACAGAAAGAAGTTTATAACATTTCAAACAGTATTGTATTTCACCCCCATTTCACGGTTTTTCTCTTCCTACAGAATAACGACCCAAGTTTCCCATCTTCCTTTCCTTCATAATAGACCACTTAGGATCTGTAGAGTGAATTTCCAAAAGATCTGAAATTTGCCCATTAAAATAGGTTACGTCCCCAGTAGACTAAACGTTAACTTGAGAAGTCTAAACAGATGCTGTACGAGAAATAGATTTTTTGCGGCACATGGTGAAAGAGCAGCGCTGCTGTAACCAATTGATCCTGTGACATTACAGCGAGAAGATGCTGCAGCTAAGAAAAAAACGTCAACTTCATTTCAGCCCCAAACAAGTCATAACAGCAGCAATATTGGCTCAGGGCATTTTTAAGGAATTAATAACCAGACAGGGTTAGTAGCCTGAGGCAAAGTCAAGGATTAAGCACTGTGAGGATAAACACATACAGCAGCTTCAAATAATGTAGTTGACTTCAGTTAAATCATTTTGTTTCACTTTCAAAAAAACTTATGATCTCTAGACAGAAAATATAATTCATATCTGCAAAAGAATATACACATACACACAGCCCCAGGCAAGAGCTGAAGAGATAAATGGAAACACTGTAAAAAGTAAACGTTCTCCTCCTGCCAACAGAAGGGAAAAGCTTCCATTGGCTACAATTAAACAGAAACTGCAGTAAATAAGCAAATACTAATAACCAAATTATATTAATGACTGCATGGAAGAGAAAAGGTGACTTAGGTGTGACTGCATGGAAGAGAAAAGGTGACTTAGGTGATCCCAAAGCTCATTATTTTCCCCCAGGCAGAATTGGGGAGCACCCTCCTACCGCAGCCCCCAGCCCAGGGCATTTACAAAACTAAGCTAATGTACCAAACTCTGCATGCTTTTTTTTTTGTAAATAAAAAATAAGCTTTCCTTCTTCCCTCTAAAATAAATCTGCTCAATAGACTTGAGACTAATCAGGAAACGTGTAGTCAGAACGAGATTCAGATTTCACTAATATGTAAATTAAAAACATCTTTACTGCCTTGTCATGAGCTATAAGTTTACAAGACAAACCCCAGTAGAGAAACTAACAACAAAAGCAACGCTTCAGCTTTTAATAAAAGTATTTCCTGCCATCGTTAAAAGTCAGGAAGGAATAAACATCATATGTTTCATCATCTTTTCATTTGAGAAGGTCTAACCATCCTATCTCAGAGAGACCAGTGCTGGAAGGTTTAACATTGATTTATCTTTGCAGACCAAGAGGAGAAAGAAGCTGTTCTACCTGGATGACTTTTTAACACTTACATCTAAATACAGTGGATGGCATTTGATCTCCCTGCAGTAGGTACTTTTCCTTTTTTTTTAAGCAGTGAAAGGTCACTCTCTTGCATCATTGCAAAAATTTAAAGGACAATGCAAAACTCTCATACTACTTAAAATTACTTTAGGACCCTTCTTCCAATATTAAATACAGTATAGAAAATTTACAATGAAGATCCTGAGCTGAATCTTTCGGACAACATCTTTCATTTATCGTATATATGAAAATCTGTGGAGTCAGTTAAATATTAACAGACAACGGTAATGCTGTCTGTACTTTTAATCTCTAATTTATATTGACATGGTGATAGAAATGCATTTATTATTAACAATTCACTTTTTAAAATGTATAAAAAGGAAGGGGGTTTTAGACAGCTTCTCAGTACTTGAAATGTAAGCTGACCTCAGTGAAATCAGCAGATGCTTTGTCATGGACCGAATTAAGACCTCGCCGTAAGCTTTTATTTGATCATTCTTCGTTCAGAAACACAACAGTTCTGTCCTTAGGGATTTGTTTGATTGGAGATGTTTCTAATCAAAACACTTCTCATGCGACCAGCAGTTCTTGACTCACCCATAAAAGCCCTGTCACCGCATAGAAAAGCATCATCTCCCTCCCTGAGCACGAGCTTTACTGCAAGGGACCCAAGGGCTTTTTAGTCCAGGTTCTTAACAACTTCTTCCCGTAGCTCCGGGGGGACAATGTCCCTGTGGACTGAGACAAAATTCATGCACGAATATCGCCCAGGGATGTTGGAAAGGTGAACACTGTAAGAGCACAACGCTTCCTTCTTGGCGAAAGAAAACATGCCTGAAGAAAAGCAAACAACATTTACTCCCTGTAAGTTATTGAAGCCAAAATGGAAAACTCAAAAAAATGAAAGCAACATAAAACTTTAAGAGGCTTTATATCTAATATGGAAAAAAAAAATCAGAGTATTTTAGTGAAAGTTACTTTCACAATTGCTGGTGATGAACTATGAATGAATGCAATTCCAAACACTGAGACATGTTTTCATTGCCTCTTGTAGATGGTACACTTCTGAATATTGAGCTATATTCTTGCAATGCTTTTCTATCTATAAATTCTACACTTAACGTAGGGTTATCCATTTGGTGAATTGCAAAAGCACATAATAAAATGCATTTTATCATGTAGATGTGACAGCTCCACTTGCTATTAAAGTATCTTCCAAATACTATCATGCTCTTGAAGAGCTCTAAAATAAACATCACACCCCAACCACAAGTCAGAATCTCTTTCCTCCCGAACAATCGAGCGTTGCCACAAATTTACCCCAGTCTCGAAGTGCAAGTTTTCAGTTCCGACTCCAGAGTTTGCAGAGAATTATCTCATAAATTATCAGCGTCAGGTGCATCTTCTTTCTACCTCTGAGCAACAACTGGTCATCTAAGTTTTTTGCTGCTTAGACAAAATAGTTTCCATGCCATCAATCCACAAAGTTGACAATATGATGGAAAAACTAAAACAAACCAAAAAAACCCCACAACCAACTTGTAATAGATTCAGGCTTCTACATTAAGTTTTATTTCTGCCTTTACTCCTAACTCAGAAATATTGGCCAGTCTCCATCTTTCAAACAAGTATTTGTTTGACAACTAGTGCCAGCAGTTCAGGTTAGCCGCCTAAAAAGAAAAGGCAAAAACCACCAAACATACACAAAAATCCCACGTCTTCTCTTTGTAGGTCATCTAGTGTCTTCCCAGACACTTGAGTGCTGGCCTCAAGCGGAAATAGTTTGGCTAAAATTTGGCTTATTACTCTCCAGACCAACTACAACATTTCACATGTACTTTTTTATGTCCTGTCGACATGCGCACAGTCTTTGTGTCTGGATATTTCAGACCACCGTGCACAGGCTGTCAGCCGCCTTCACACAGCACTATCATTTGTTCTTCCTCAGAACTCAGAAAATACTAATTTCTAGTTAGACAACGTAACTGTCACATCAAAATACGTTCAATCGTTTAAATCGTTAACACATCGCTCACCCCAAAATCTCTTTCCGAAGCGTATCCGTCCCTGAATTTGTGACATTAAACAGACAGAACTGCTGTCTGCTAAAAGCAGAATCCATAATTAAGCAAGCAGAATATATGAAGTGCAGCATAACAGAAAGGTGGAATTTCAGTCACCTAAGGTAAGGTTTCCACGAGTTAATGTAAGTAGCTCACATTTAACTGTCAAAGTTGCCAACAGACAATGGAAAGGAATAAATGGCTTCAGACAGCAATTACTCTTAACTTATCTTCAATTCCTAATTTCATCAAGCTGAATCACTTTCTGTGATTTATTTCTCTCCACTGATTGTAAGAGAAAGCTGAGAGATGGGTACCTCACATCTAGGTGTTTAAAGGTTAGACATGTAAGAGGGAGTAAGATGGATCTTACCTTCAACTAAAATGATTCATCCAAAAGTATGAGTTTGAGATGAGAGGTATCCTCCCCAGCAAACTCAAGCTATTTAAGAACTGGGGAAATGCAGTTTTCATAAAAACACACAGTGCATACTGCTAGAGAAAAGAACAAGGACTTGCTACAAACACATAAACAGAGATCATCTAGGTTTAAATAATGAGAGCGTGAACAAGTAGCATCTACAGGAGGAACACGATCTGATCTGACAAGTGACAGCGCAGACAGCAAAATCACTTGAACTGATCATCAGCGGATCCTACCACTCCAAACCCAAAATTGTTGCAGGCGTGTGTCAACGACGTGAAGCAGGATTCCTGCGTCCCGATGGCCGTGCCTTCAGGAATGAAAAGGACATTACGTTTCTGGTCAACTTAGCTGGAGTCCAACCCATCTTCTCCCCATAACGAAGAAGCCAAAAGAGCAGATGCTCAGTACGGAATGTCAAACCGTTTACCTCATTGCTCTGACAAGAAAGCTCACACGCCGCACAAAACATAACTGGACCAGTAAGAAACGCCCTAGTGTGCGTTTGTCCATCCTCTGCGTGACATCCTGGCACCTGCCACCTTAGATTTCCATTAACTGGAAATTCCAATGAGATGCAAGGCAATGCTTTTCACCATTTGGGCAGTTAAGTACTAGAAAAGGTTGCCCAGAAAGGTTGAAAAATCTCCATCCCTAGAGACAACCTGATCCAACTGGGTCTGGTTTGAATGCGGGGTTGGACTGGAAGACTCCAGAAGTCACTTTCAACCATATGTATTCTGTGCCTGTCCTTTCAGAAAACAGCATCATGTCTTGTAAAACCACAATCTGTCGTCACCTACAAGAAAGCAACTCCAGTAATACGTCATCTTGGTTTTGACAACTTAAAACTCTGAGAGAAAAAACTCACTTTACTCTCACATAAACATGTTAGAAGAACTTGCAAAACTACCACGCTTTTGGCCAAACTACCATTTTGAGGGTGTGAACATCTTTTATTATTTGCTTTATAAACCCGAATTTAGCGGCTCTCCTCCTCCCCACCACCACACCACCCCCAGAAAAAAAGAAAAAGCCACCAATACACACAGATCAACCACAAACAACATCATTTAGAGGAACACTTGACAATTCGTCTTCTGTCATCTGTGCCACCTAGCAACACACGGCACCAGATCCAACACTTTTGGAACCCTGACACGGAGAAGTGCATAAGCACGAAAACAGGAGAGATAAAATCTCCTTTCCTATTTCAAAGACTCCACAGGCACAAGAGTTTTTGCTCTTTAAATTATTACAAATAAATGGACAGTCTTTAAGCCGTTAATTAAAAGGTGACAGCCCAGTTTCCCTCTTGATAACATTCCAATTTCATTCTGGATATTGAGGAAAATATTACAAAAAATTATCGTTATCATATGCACACACAATTACTAGCGTATTACTCATTCAGCAAGATTTCTCAGTTAGACACTTAAATTCCCTACCTACCTGCCTGTTCCTGAGCAAGGGAAATTAATGTTAACAGACTGTACACAAAAGGTCACAAAATTACTGCACATCTGGGGATGGATTCAAGGCCTCCTGGCTTCATTGTTCTAGTGTTGGAGCAAATTTATATCTGTTTTCAAATGTATTTAATATTTAAGTAGTGTTATCTTTTACAAACAATGCATGCGACAGTTCAACAAATGGCATGATGTATGTAATTTCAATTCTTTTTTAAGAATTGCAAGATTAATCTACTACAGTACTTTGAGAGTTAGTCTAAAAGAAATAAAGTATTAAACATCTCTAATTTCAGTCAATAGTCTGGAAACTATTGTAGCTTTTCACTTTTTTGGCACTCCTATTCATAATTCATAACTGGATATAACAAGAACAATACTTTATTTATAAGCTGAGGAGCAAGTTCTGAGATTTGTGTGCACAAAATATTTGGTTCAGGCTACATCTCTGGGCAACTTCCAGAGACATCGCTCTTCTCTTTTGGTTGGGGTTTGTTTTGTTGTGGTTTTGTTTGTTTGCTTTTCCCCTAGAAAAAAAAATCAGCAAAATTCAGTTTATGTGATGGTCAAAGTGCCTTTAAAAAATTGCTTAGGCAGATACATACATATTAATTGTGAAAATCTCATCTTGATTTTCAGCCAGCCATTTCCCAACTGAGGTATCTTTTATATATACCTTTCTATCTACCTTATATTAGCCATTCTGGACAAAGGGAACTTCATTATTCATCTTTAGAGTGCTTTTTGAGATTTTAAAATATATCATCTTTCCTGCAGATTCTGTATTTTATTTTATTTTTAATTAGAATTTAAAATCAGCAGCCTACTTATATCTTTGCATGGGGAGGGGACTCCAGGAAAGCAGTGGAAGGTTTGCCACTCAAAAGGAAGAGGCAAGACAGAACTTAAATGAGCACAGGAGACGAAGCAAGAAAACAATGGGAAAGAAAAGCAGAGATTATGATCACTGAGGCAAAGCAGAGGTTCAGAAGCACTCATCAAGATTGACAGCTGTCAAGAACAGAGTCGCCTGTTCAATCAAGTAAGCAGCTCGTCCTGGGCAGAAACGAGCTCCTCCAGAACACTTCATCAGCCTCTCTCCAACACGACCTAAGGCAGCTCGGATCTCACCGTTACAAGAAGCCCCATCTTTGCATTGTTTCTCCTTAAAATTCTGCGCTGCAGAGCAACAATCAGCAGCGACTGGTGATCCAGTATAATTTGAAAATCCACAAAAAGCTGGCAAATCGCGGCTTCATTTCACCAACTGTCACACAGTAGCAATTACTGTTGTGAACTGGTACTTAAATGATATACACAGCATCTTGTCACCAAAATCAGGAGGAGTATTTGTTTCTGTTTGAACAGGGGGGAAAGCCAGCCAAATGCCTGTGTAAAATCGCATTCTTAGCTCTGTTACAAGTTCACATTATAATTACAAAGGTAAAGCTGAAGAGGTGAGCAGTCTGTGAGCTCAGAACGTGGGGGTCAGCAATGCCCAGTGGGCTGCAAGGACCTCACAAAAAGCCCCTCCAAACACAGCTTGAGAAGAGAGGGAAAAAGTCATTCCATTTTTAAAGGCTTCATAAAAGCAGTATTAACTTTATTAAGACTGTAATAGGAGATAAGCATAGATTAGCCACTTTTAATAAAACCAATGAAACCTGGCCTGTTAATTTTTTATTATTTGGAATTTGTAAATAATTTCACTTCAAGTCAGAAAGGCATGAGAAGCAAGTAACTCCTGTTTGGGATTTGCCTCCACATATACGGCCTCACGATCTCCACTCCTGCCCGCTGCTAAATATCCTTATGCACCAAAAGAAGGGAATCTAAAAATCAGAGACACTTTTTCACTTTAGTTTTTCTATTGCCATGCAATTGACTTAATCAGTATTTACTTTAGCACAGGGGGGAAAATTATCCGTCCTTTTCCTTGGTTAGAGAGCTGATTCTTAGATTTCAATTATCAACAGATCTGTGCTAGTTGAAGAACTTGGAGAGGATTTTAACACAGGGAAGCAATAATGCAAGTCATAAACCAGAAAACTGAGCATTCTGCATTAGTTCATTTCAAAGTAAACATAGAAAAGAAGTGATTTCTCTATAATGTCTTAGAAACTGCAAAACGATAAAAGGGTAACTACCATACTGAAACAAGTTTTTATAGGATCCAATTAAGATACTGCATTGTTTTGCCTGTTTAAGTTCAGTTCAATACTTTTTCTTTTGGTGTCTTAACATCCCTCAACCCTTTCACTTCTTAAAAAAAGAAAATCATGTTAGCTTGCTTTTAGTTCTTGCTACAAGAACTTCAGTCTTCAACTTGATGTAAAGAGTCAAGAGCTGAAGCTCTTTTTCTGAGAGGGATTTAGTTCTCAATTTGCTGTTGATGCACTACGTACAGCTCACCCAATTCTGCGGAAAGATGGGGGAAGAGACGAGATGGTGCAGCAGATCCTGGGGCTACGGTTGAATGTCCTGGTGTTTCGAGTCTGAGAGAGAGGACGCTACAGAGGTTTTGGCTGGTTGGAGAGGCCACCTCCTATGTGCGTTTCAGTAGCCCGTCTCAGCACACCAAGGGATTGCTAGGTTTGCATTAGCGTGGAATCATAGAATCGTTTTGGTTGGAAGAGACCCTCAAGATCATTGAGTCCAACCATAACCTAAATCTAGCACTAAATCATATCCCTGAGAGCCTCATCTACACGTCTTTTAAACCCCTCCAGGGATGGTGACTCCACCACTTTCCTGGGCAGCCTGTTCTAGTGCTTGAAAACCCTTTTCATGAAATGTTTTATTTGATACTAGAGAAAACCCCCCAACTTTTATTTCTCCATAGGACAACAAGTTGTGAAGTTATTCCCATCATTTTTCCTGTTTACTACCTCCTAAGTCCCTTTTCACCATAACAGCTTGGTGTCCCATTTTTTTACTTACTGGGCACTTTTTTTTCCCCCGGATGCACAAGACTTCCCACATAGGAAAATAATTACCTTTTCCTTTCCTTAACTTCTTTTTATACTTGGTTTTTTTGAACTCTTCAAACTAAGTATTATCTTCAAAGCAAACAAGTTTACTTATCATCGATCATTTCGGCCTGATGCAACGAAAGGACACATATACTGATAATCTCCATAAAATGCAAATGGCCAATTGATTCATTAACTGACCGCATTGTTTTGAACTAGTCTGCTCGTGATTCTTTAACCAGGTTTGCATACATTGCAGAGTGTCAAACAGTACTTAACAGCAATTTGTTTTTCAGGATGCTGATTTTGCGTGACAGATACGAAAGGCTTGGATTCATTTAGACCATCCTATGTCCTTTGTGCAAAACTTCCCTAATAAACTTTTGCCAGCAATGCTTAATTATTTCAAGCTCAACCCACTTGCTGCTCACAGCTCCATGATCCTCTGGCTTCTTGGGTTTTCCTTCCCAAAAGCTGTTATATTTAGTTGGAAACTGAAGACAGATTTTACTAGATAAAAACATTAAGGCTATTTTCTTCACTGCTCATAAAACTTGAAATCCTAATCCCCTTGGTTTCCTTAGCTTCCCAACAGGACCGGCCTAGGATGTGGTTGTGAAAATAACCGCCATAATTGCATGAAATGAACTGACTTCTTACAAAGTTGGTGGTATTTTGTCACCCAAACATGTCACTACGCAGAATATTTCTTCCACCCAGCAAAGGCTTCCATAGGTGTATCGACAGGCTCTTCATCACTTTCTAATCGCATGTCCTTCCTTCTCGCTAAGAGCCAATCAAATTAAATTCTGACCTTGGCTCCGTACTGAGTCTTTCCGTAGCAATGGGTGAAGCATCTTTGCTTCTTCAGGTGCGAAATGAGGATAAAACACGCCGGGGATGCGCATCCCACGTCTGTGCGTGCACACACACACACGCTGCGCAAGGGCAGAGCGTTACAAAACAATTATGGACGGTATCCTCGCCTGCCATCCCGACCGAGCCGGCCTCCTGCTTCAGCCGTGCCGCTACTTGTTTACTTGTGCTTTGCTTCAAAAATCCATTTCTGCTCTCCTTGGGTTTGGTTTTTTTTTCCTTTGCATGAATTTGTTTTGCTTCTAAAATGGAATGTAACAGCTGGTTAGCAGTTCATAGCTCATTTATAGTTTATTCACCTTTTGTTGCTCTACATTTTAGCTCTCCTTATTCAAATGAGCATTACGTGCTGGGATTTTAACATTAAATAAATGCTTTTCTGCTCAATTTCACCTCTTACTAGCTCCAAACCTATCAAATATGTTATAAACAAAGCCCTACAACAGAACATATAAAGCAGCACTTAGAAATCTCGTTTCCCAGTGATGGATTAGGGATTTACATTCACAAACTACCGAATACAGTGGTCTCCTTGACCACCCAAACACAGTGATTTATACACAGAGACAGATTAAGCATTCTTCCTGGTTACATATCATTAGCGGAAATCAAAGTCGTGTCAGATATTGATGGCAATACCTTTCAAAGGTACATTACTAGCCAAGCTTTATGAGCAGCTTTCACATGAATTATTCAGCGGACAACAATGCTTAAAATATATGCATATATATACTCTCAGATCCTTAGACTATATTCATCACCGATGATTTTAAAAGAACGGAAAATGTACTCAAACTCGAAGTTAACCTGTACATGGAGGCAGCAAATTCAGCCTATTCAATGTATAGATTTGCTGTTGTAAGTGCATTACATTGAAGTGCAACAAGATATCTCAACTGCAAAAGCGAAAACTCCTAAATATCTGATTTCTAGCATTCAATAAACACAACTCTCTCTTACATGTGCTGCAAATCTATTAAAATCACTGACCAAAACAAAAAATTAAACTTTAAAACGTCTATTTAAAAGCATGCAGTCATTCTGGGTTACGTTATTGTGGATTAAAACTGATCTATTATAGGAACAGAGTAATCCAGTGTTGATGCTTACTTTAAAATTGAGAAGTGATGAAAGCAATTTTCATAGCCCATTTTAAACTTTCACTCAAAACATGTAGGTTAATGGAAGTTAGTATAAACAGCACAAAGCAGAAGGACTAAAATCTGATGAGGAACAATCAGAATAATTTCGTCTACCAGCTGAAAGGACGCACATGTACAACTAAATTGAACTTTGTTTATGCATTTTGATTTCCAAGCCTTGTCTGAGATGATTACCCTATCTCCAGTTCTATCAAGGGAAAAATGCCTTCGTCTTTCTTACTCTCCTTCTAAATCAACTTTTTAAATATTGTTTTTTTAATATGAGCTATGTCACACTGTTTAGTTTCTACGTTAAACATCTGCAAAGAAACGTACCCTACTGCAGCTCCCTGCCAATTCCTGACTTTCTCTGAATCTGCAATCGTTATTTTTAGAGTCTCTGATCTCTTTTTGCCATTCTTGGAACCAAGCAGGATTAGGGGAAGCCCCCTTTTGTTTCTCCCCTTGCATACCTTTGAGAAATGGGATCATAATTACAGTGCCAAACCATTTATGCAGCTGCAAGTAGCACTGTCGGGCACTCCAAAAGGCTTCTTGACCAAAAAGAAATCTCAGATGCTCGACAGAAATGAAGATGTGAACTACGAATGGAATTAAAAAGAAACATTACCTAAGTGGTGGCGCACAGTAAATGATGAGATTTAATTCAGAAAAAAGAGGCCCCAACAAGCAGCCTGCGTTATGCTTGTGTTTATATTTAAAAAGCTGTAGTACTTTCTACCCTTAAGCACTCGTTTCATTTTTGTACACAAATTACATCTACTCTGCCAGACACCCTTTATAACGGCAGACAATCAGATCAGACGCAACACTCATGCGTTTTCATAAACTTCGTATTAAAAAAGGTGCATGTCAGTACATTTGGATACTAGAAGTTTTCCCCATCATTTAATTCACATTTGCCTTAAATTGGTAAACAGCTTAAAAGTTACCGTACACAATTATCCACATACCCACACCTCACGTGCAATGGCACCAGCCTTGTTTTCCAGGACATCACTGTGAAAAATCTACTTTCAAAGTCCAGGGCAATTACAATGTGCTTCACACTAGAAAGAAGAGTCTTCATTTCAAGCTTCCCAAATACATGTTTTGAGACACACCAATTGTGAAAATTTTAGTTCAACAGGTCTATTTGTATATAGTGATGAGGACAGCAGCGGTATGTTACATAAGAAATAGGGGTAACCATCTTCGTGGTAGCCACCAAGAAAGGACTTAGTTTAACAAGGAAAAAGGGAAATCACTGTACTTGATGACACAGAGATATCAGAAGTCACTTAATTACAACACATTACAATTATTCTTCAGAAGTAGACAAAAATTCACTGTAAGTTGTGTTTCAGCAGTTCCATTTTGCATAGTGAGATTAGTATAAAACCAAGTATCCTGATAAAAAATTACACTATTCAGTATTTTTTTAACAGTTACCTTTCTGAAACTTGATGCTAAGCCTCCTCTTATCCAAGATTTTTATTATGAAAATAGATACCTAATCTAATAATACCCTGGACACAAGCAACTTCACCAATTCTAAAACATAGATCTAGAAGAATTATATCTCACAAAAAACAGAGGTCCTCTATTAATGTCAGGAAAGGATTCTGGAAATTTCCATGCTTATCAACAATTTCCCTGAAAGAAACCAGACCTTTGAAGTGACTAGCACGCATTGTCCTAGAGACCATAAGGAAGAAAAATGATTTTCAGATAGGGGAAAGGATGGGCTGGTAACAGTGCCTCGAGTCTCACTGGGAATGAAAGCTCAGACACAGGGACGACTGATGGGGCAATGTTAGAGGGCACAAGAATAATATGTGACTCCAAATCTAACAAACTCACTACTACATTACTGAATTTCCTTGGTTTCAATGGTTATCTTGGTAGGATATGGCACACAAAATTTGCAGCCAGAGATCACTGTACCACGTTTTTTCCTCTTGCAGTATTTGTTCCATTAGGCTTACAATTCTTCTATTATGTCACATCAGTTTGCCTCACTCTTCATCAATTAAGGACATGCAAATCCCTTTAATACACTTCAACATACGACACGAAAATTATGTCTTACCTTTTTATTTTCCAGTGTTATGGAATACTAATATCATTTTAGACATAGTTCCTAACCATATTAATAGGCTATATAGTGAAGGCAAGGCTGTAGAAATAAAGGGATTTTAGGTTACATTTTCAGTGTCTAAATCAATCTATATACAAAAGGAGATAACGCTTATATTTTCCTGCATGACAAGCACATTATGGTAGCCGGCTAGTGCTTAAAGGTTTGTTTGTTTGTGTTCTGTTTTTGCTTGTTTGGGGGGGTGGTTGTGCTTTGGTTTGGTTTTTTGTTTTTCTTTCTTAACTATGTGATTCTGTCAATCACATAAAATTGATTCAAAATAATGACCATAAAGAATAGTGTCTTTACTGATCGTCAAATGATCACAGCCAAATCAAACTCCAGGAATTGTATTTGACAACGCCAAGAGGACACAAATGCCATGAGTTCAGTACTTGCCACATCAAGAAGTACCTTAGTTGAGCTGTTCTATCGCAAGTGGCAGAGTTTGCAGCAGCTGCTCTTTCTTCATCGTGCAAGACAATATCTTTGCATTAAGAGGTCAACACTGAAAACAATTCTCCCTGTCCAGGATGGCACCAGTACAAGGACCAGCAGTGCCTCGCTCATTTAGTAAATAGGGCTCTATCAATAATTTACTACTCATGCAAATCGTTTTTCAGTGTTGGCAGCACTGCCCCTGGTCTACTGCATTGAGATGTTCTCCCCCTCTGGTTGTGTGCCATGGGCTAAGTCGGAGTATTTAGCGCATCCAGGTATGTCAGGTATATGAAACTCCTCAGTTTTCCCCAAGGCCAAGACAAAATAAACTACTCTTTAAGAGAAATACTCTTCAAAAATACCAGTTAACTTCTTAAACTCAGCTGACATATCAAAGTCTCCAAAACGCTAATAAGGTTGCAAGAATTTATACAACAGAAGAACCGGAGGAATCAAAATTACTTCAGATGGAAATGCTTGGTGCAAAACCAGACTGTTTTCACAGGGGAACATGTGAGAGTATCAGTGAAGCAATTTGGGGTGGGGGAGAAGGGCGCTGTGAACACGAGGAATGGGCGACAGCACTCACCTCTCAGGTACTACAATAGTGTTCTACAGAAGGAAAGGGAATTTTGCACTGAGCCAGGTCAATGAGAGAGCTATAAAGAAAGCGGCTGCAATATATCCTACGGGACTGGAAATGTAATACCAGAAAATAAAGAGTCCCTTCATTTGCTTACAGCAATGCCAACAAAACATATCTAAACCTGATGAGAGTGGTATATTCTTCAGGAGTTATAGCATAAAGACAACTTTGCATTCATCGACTTTTGGATTAAAAGGAACAGAATCTGTTAAATATCAAATATTAAAATAAAAAACGTTTAGTAAAACTACCCAAAAAGCTAAGAACTCACCCTTCAGAGGCAGAAGTAATGTATTGATGACTCTTAAAGACCATAAATATTTGTCATTCCCCTAATGCAGCACAATAGAATAAGCCCTGACAGATCAGCATTTATTTGGTTGATCATGAGGTTTCCAAATTCTTCCACCACAATTAATTCCAGTGGACTGAAAAGGAAACGCTGCGTGGTTCCGCTAATCGCAAGACTAGGCTGTGAACCAGCCCCAGGTGACCAAGAACTGACACTACTCGTCTAGCACCAGCATCAACACGCTTGGATAGGGAGAGGTTCTGACCCCACTCTTCAGCTAAATCAGTTTTATATCAACAGTTCCTACTTTCCTGCTGTCACCTATCCCAATGATGAATTGATCATGCATTTTGATGAAGGATACAATATATATGTAATGAAAAATATTGAGTTTGTTTAACTACCGGGCAATAAACTTTTTTACTCCTTTCATTCATTTTGGTCACTTACATGTGCCATTAGTTGGATTTCCATTTCAAGAATAAATTCATGGTTCACACAGGTGGTGTTTCAAAACCAGGGGTTTGCCGAAGACATTCAAACACAGTGCACATGAAAGTACTTTGCTTTGGTTTTGGGGTTTTGTGGGATTTTTTAAAACTAACATAGCGACAACATAAAGTCATCTGCAGCTCCTCATTTTTGTACAACATGCTTCATTCTCTGAAAAAAAGTGCAATAGTGCAGGTGTGCAAGTAATAAGATTTTATAAAGGAAAAAGCTTCTTGCTTGTAAACTAAAATGATCATAGAGCTGCTTAGTCTTAGTGAGTTCCAACACAAATGTGGTACATGAGACCAAACCACCAAGGCCCATTCCATGAGGAACTCACGTAATTCACGAAGCGAGCCATATTTCCTTTTTTTAATTTAAAAAGTCTCATTATCTAGAGGAAGAACCTAGACATGTTTTTAATATATGTGCAACTATTACATGTATGAAGAAGGCCTTTTATTAACAACTAACAGAAAGCAGGCACATAAACCACATTACTCTTGGCTTGCGCGTCACCTCACCGCTGCGAAAGAGAGAGCACGTCTTTCATCAAGAATGCTAATATATTCTTCCAGTTTACTATTTTACATCCTCTCTGGGGCTTTTAACCACTGGACTGAATCCTGAACAAAGGAACCGGTTGCCCAGAAAGACGCGGGGGAGCAGCAGCTCTTTATCCACTCTTCGCGATATTCTTCTGACAGTATGAAGCGACACAGCCCGCCACCGGTGCGCGCCGCCGCTCGATATTGAACAGCGGCGCGCAGCAGAAAGGACCTTTCCATCAGATGCCTCCACAGATCTTCCTATTAGCAAGACTTAAGAAGGCCTTTGTCATCTCAAATATGCTCAGCTGCTTACCGCATGGCGAAGCGGTGTAAGAACCATTTAAAGATGTGTCTGACATCATTAATCTATTTGCCCTCCGACCCGCGGAGCTGAACTGTAACTATGGAGACCAAAGCTTGACCTTACAACGCTGAGAAACTTTAAAGCCGGGTAGTATTTTGGGTCACATTGTTAGGCTGAACAAAGGAATAAAGAAGAAATGTAACAGTTTCCTGGGAATTAAGGTCAGCAGGTCAATTGCCCTAAAGCTTTATTGTTATATGATAAGCAAGACTAGCTGAAATAATTTTTCAGCTATTAGAATAAAAAAATATACTAGAGCTTTTGTTGTCTAAAGTAAAAATTGGTCTCCGTAAAAGCAATATATAACCCATCATTGAGCAAAATTACTCAGTAGCCTTCCCTGTACCATTTACAACACAAACACGGGAAAAAATGGGTAGCAGGTATCAATTTCATATTCTCACATAGTGTTTATGGTTAATTCAAGCTTTTGGGGGCGTGCAGAAAGTATTTATTAATGTGTTTCTGGGACCGCATTTGATAAAATTGTCAGTGTTTTCCATCCTTCCTTTTCAAATGATTCATGAAAGTGAGTGGGAATAAGCAGCTTGAATATACTGATTTTGAACATCTGTGTAAAAGCAGCAGATGCCTCAGACTTAGAATAAATACAGAATAGGAACGTGCCCTAACAAAATGCTACCTCAAATACCAATCCAAATATTTACAGTCTTAATAATTAGGCTTATTAACACTGTTTATACAATTGTGTACTGTGAAGCTAGCAGTGTTCACTTTAAGGATGTGTCAGCAAAATCCATAAGCTCCTCCATTTTCAAGTGGTTTACAATTTAGTCAATGAAATTAATTCTGGATTAAAATCAACTAATTTGTGAATAATATTTTTTTAAACCTAAAGCTTTCCAAATTTTAGGTATCCCACCCCATACCGTGTAGGACCGCAAATGTAACATATAATACCAGCTAACAAGCAGATAGATACAAAAGATCTATGTTGTCTACTGATTTATTGTGCTGTTGGATATTTTTAAATTTCTTATATCATTGCTGAAAAACTATTGTAATGCATATGTACTATATGTACATAACATGCCAGTTCAGCTGAGTGTATCACCCACAAAAGTATAAAAGGGAAGTTTGTGAAGCAGTGTCCTCCTTTATAGCAGGTAAATTAAATGCATTGTGTTTTCGGGTTTTCCACAATTAGTATGTTTTATTAAATTATCTAATAAATATCACGCTCCACAAAGTAGATGCTGAAACAGTGTTGCTTGTTCCTGAATAAACACGCAGCTCAAGCTTCTAAGATATTCTGGGGGTATTCAAGAATACCAAAGCAAAATTCCAGGTACCCCGTAAGACAGCCCTTGTTGCTTTTCATTTTTTTAGTACTCTAGCAGTGTCTGAGAAACAGAATTCTACAGAACTGCTTTCGAAAGGTCTATAGACTACCAGCCTGACAAGAAAGCATGGCAGAAACTATGCAAAAGTGGGGATGTTATCAGTGAAGAATTCGAATGGTCTGTTGGCAGAGAACCTATCGCTGCTGCAACCGTATCCACCCTGGGAAAAAATGTTAATGGCTCTAGAAAAGCACTAGAGCAGCCCTATGAGAAGGAATTAAAAACCTAGAAAATTTGCTTCAGTGGGGGCAAGCGGAGGAATGTAATCAATATACGTGTCCAACAGCAAGTTAAGAGTGATTTACCTGCAGCCATTAAAACCCAGAATGTGTGCAAACTCTTATCAAGTAGATTACTCATCTTGCAAAGAATGTCCAAAGCCACTGAAGCCAGACAAATCACAAACTAGAGAGAACAGATTTTAATAGCCAGGGCAGTCTGGAGAGCAACCATGCAACAGTTAATATTTAAGATATGCAGTAGGTTCTTCATTTCACCTTGGAAGATCAGATGCTTTGTGAAGCTCTGATATAAAAACAAAAAATGTCGAGAGGTTATTTGGGCTCCATTATACAGAAGGTCGCGCTAAACGTCATAATGGCACACCAAGCTGCTTTCATCTCCTCTGAACCTGACACAAAATATTTAAGAGTCAAAAAGCATTGGCTCTTCATAAATTATGATTTTGAAATCACTATATTTTAAAGTTTATTTTTAAAATAACAACAAACGAACAAGCTTCACAACTTACTGTACAAACACGCTGTGCTGAAGTTTGGCACAGAAAGGGGGCATTACCAGGTGCCACAATCCTGTTACCCCCTCCTCCCCTCTGAACAAATATCCACTCTGGAAGTCAAAAGAGACTTTGAAAAACTCCTAAAACCTCAACAGTTATTACTTTCTATACAAGTGAATCCGACGTGAAGTCATACATTAAAGTACCACTGAGTTGGCACAGAAATGGATAAAAGCCAGGAAATTCTAAGTTTAAGCTGACTCGCTATCCTTAGCACACACTATTGTCCTTTATCCCTAAAATTTAATTAAAACCCAGTCCTGACCAGTTGTAATAAGTAGTACAGAAAACTGATTATCGGAATTGCTTTCCTCCAACAGCCTATTGTGCTACACTTCCTCTCTGCAAAATACAAAAGACTCTATGTACATTTTTCTTGCTCTGTGAAAAGAGGGTTGGGAAAAAAAAAAATCCAGTCTGAACTTTTATTTAGTTGCCAATTGTGCTGTGGGATGAAACTAAGCATTTTCTTTTAAAAGCTGATTCAAATTCAGTACTTAATCATGCCACAGTAGAGCAAGAGCAGCAGCAAATTATGTTACAATTACATTAGAAATTCTTTTACAAGATTTTGTGTTCAGTCGCTTCTAATCTTTCAATAGCTGCCATTTCCAGAATTGATATTTTCCTAACAATATTTTTGCCTGAAACTAGCTGCACTGATCAGAAACACTTGAAATATAAGGAAAATAAGCACATGCACATGTGTGCAGAGCACGGACAGAGAGGAAAGTAGTCACACTCAATGATAAAAATCGTTCTGGAAGCTATAAAATATCTCTCTTATTCTTCTAAATGTTGTTTCCCTTATTCTAGCAGATTATTTACGCCGGTACCGTACTCCTACCGATTTGATTCCTGTGCTGTGGATCACTGCAATATACTATTACAAAGTAATTGGTTTAAAATTTTAAAAGGCATGTTCTATTAACTCCATTTCAAATAACAGACCCAAAACACAGACCTCAAGTACCTACATTAAAGGAGACACACCACTAACTACGCAGATGACTAAGCCATCCAGAAAGAGGTAAAGGAGCTGGCAGGCAATGGGACACACTAATGGACAGCACACAGGTTTTCAAAGTCTGCTCGCTCTGCAGTGTTCTCCTTCACCCAGAAAAAAGTCAGATGATTTGAAGATATCAAGTAACGTCTGTTTCCTAAACAACACATTAATGCCTGCAAAATTTACAACACCCACTTGTGAAATAATCCCCAAAAGACTTAGGTCAGGCTGCAAATCCACAAACTTTAAAGGAACTTTAATCTGTGATTTCCAAAAGATGCCTACAATCCAGGTAAAATACTCCTGCCTTGAGACGAAATAAAAAATATATGCAGAACTATCTACGGTATTATAAGGATATCCAACAGTATTAAAGAGTTTTCAGGTAAAAACTACTAAGCTCACGTAGCTTCAAAGAGAAAAGGTGCAATCCTTCACAGGCCAGCAACAGGTCAGTGCCTGTTACTGTGATGCCTCATCATTATCCTTGTAAATGACTTATGGTTTGGCTGCCACGGCTGCCTTCCTTCTCATCTGCCTCTGCTTTTCACCGCAAATACAACACAGCAACATGTTTGCTGGCTGAAATGAGAATGCAAAAACGTCCCAGATCCACCCAGCTCTCTGGCCCAGCATACACTAATATCTCTGGTATACAGTCTTTGACAGGGTGGGATCTCATGGCAAAGGACAAACTGCCAGTTCCCTGCGCTTCTCCACAGTGTTCCTGGGTTTACAAGAGTTACAGTCGTGTTTTTCCAGCAGTCACTCCAAAAGCAACTAATGGTCCATGTTAATAACTTCTCTTCATCTCTAAGAGGGAAAAGAGCCCCCATCACCCTCGGATGAGAAGGCGCTTGGATTTCATAGTTGGCTACACAGGATTAATGGACTGTACTGTCCTCAGTAGCCACCAAGCAGCAACCCCACTGCACAGGTGACCACCAGAATAAATGCTGCGTATTTCATCAATAGTTACATGAGACTGTACCTGAAATCTGAAGTAACATACGCACCACATTGCAAGAGAGCAAAGGGTTGCTAGTCATGACAAAATGAACAGCTGCCACACAATTTGACGAAGCTGCCAGTTTCCATGCCAATACCACAATTCCTTCCATGAGGCATTTTGCCAACATATTAAAATCCTTAAGACCACTGGGAAAACAACAAAGTGATTCCACTGTAACAGCCCCAGTATGTTATGGTATTTATCACCTTTAAAAATACAGCAGATTTAGCACTGGAGGTTACAGAGAGAAACTAGTACTTTTTCATTTCAGAAATTAAAAAACAAAGAAGAAAACTGTTTTTGTAGTAAGATGACAGGCGACATAAACAATAAGAAAGTTGATAGCTGCATATGCCAAACTCGCACGTTTACTAAGAACAAGTTTATACGAGAGCTCCAAAGCAGAAGTTCACAGATGCTGCATTGAAGTCGGCTTTGAACGGCGCCGATGGGTGGAAGACCGCAGCTAACTAGCAGGCAGCCAGGCTTTGCAGTTGTTTTGCAGGCAGCACAGAACAGTGAAGTAAATAAACAAATAAGTGAAAGTGAGCCAGCAGCAATTTGTGACGTGCGCTGTCACCGGCTGTCATTCAGAGCTGGCTCATCTGCTCTTCCAGCTGATGTGTTCTACTTGAAACTGTTTCACACACACACACACACACACACACTGATTTTCCAGTAAATCTGTGGATACTAAGCTGAGCTCTTATTGAGGCTTAAAACTTGACTTCTCATCTTTCTGCAAAGCATAGCTGCAGTACTGTTGAAGCCAAACACAAAAGCCAGGCCTATAGGGTAGTAAGCCTGACCTAACCAGCAAGCTGCAGCGGAAGAGGATGGTCCTGCTCCCTTTATTGCAGTGGCGCAGGCACCAGCACTTGTCTGGCTCCATCGTGAGTTGGATGGAAAAGCAGCACTGGCAGAACATATTTTATTTCAGTGAGAAGTGTGATTTTCTGGCAGCTGAGCTACTGAAAGGATTGGCCAAACACAAGCACTGATGCAAAGGAGGAGACGGGGGTGCCCTCTGTGGTAGCAGCCGGCCATTATAACAGCCCAGCTGTATTGTTAAACCCGTTTTTAGATGCTCTTGCCTGGAGTATCAGGGAACTGAACTCAATAACCTGAATCCTTCTGTTATATGCTTTTAGGCTCCACTGTGTGTGCAGAGTACAGAGCTGACCCAGCACAGGCCTGAAATGATTGTGGTTGAACAATCCACAGCAATCGTGACTTGTTCGCTAAAGAATTTACAATTGCAATCAGAGCCTCTCTACGTCCCCTGGGAAAAATGATCAAGAAGAAATGAAATAGGCTTTGTTATATCCACGAACAATAACATAAAATAACATAAAATAGAAATAAAGACAAATGCTAGGCGAGCTAACAACAAATAGAGTTTTCATTTCTCATTGGGGTTATTTTTAGATGTACTCATATTTAAATATGAAGGTAATTTCCCAGTGCAGCTGTTAACAGCTCTTCCTGAGCTTCTCTTGGAGTCTGGGTGTTGCATCTGCTGGCATTTGCAAGGCAAACCTCTGGTTTTAGCACTTTAAAACTACAAAAGAACATGTTTCAAGCATTACTTCTAATAATCACACTTTGTATCTCAGGAGATACTCTGGTCATTTTATTTATAAAATGTTTGAAGTTTTATGTATCAAACTACACTGCTATTCTAACAAGCGTCTTGTATGTTTCTTAATCTATCAAAAGACATACTGAGATATGCATCAGGTGAACAACTAGAAAGAATGTGCTAGTTCAGGCACCGCTAGTGGTTTTAGAAAGGCATGATTTTAAAGATCATTGTTAAGGTCAAGAACTACTCCAGTTTTCATCAGGGGATCTGGTCTCTTTCTCTCATTCAAATTAAGATTATTTTTTTCAACAATAAGGGCAAATTAACTATTTCTCACACACGTTACTGTATCTGAAAGCCTGCTTATCTAGGAACAGATAAATTAATGCTCTAATTAGGACCATGGACGTACCATATTTGATACAGCTCACAGGTCGAGCTAGCCCTGTCACACCGCCAAGTAGTTTTTGCTTTCATAGAAGTTTTGTCCTAATACCTGAAAATCAGGAATTGATTTATATTCTGGTTTTATAACCTGTCTAGAGTACTAAGCAAAGAAATGCAAAGCCAGACCACCTAAGAGCATAAATAGCTCACTGATCTCTCTATCCCAAAGCATCACTTAAACTCTAACGACTTTACTACAGGCCCTTCTCCATCCTGCCTTCTGCAATCTCCTATTTCTTGGAACCGTCCAAATTCAGACAGACTCTGTTCTTTGGTAACAAAGCCACTGCTGTCACCTTCTCAGACAAGACATCTCACCTGCATGCTGCACATCACACGCAGCCACATCCATCCTGAGCTCAGCCAAAATGCCTCCGCTTCCCTCAGTCACAGACCTGAAGGTTTCTTATGGGTTTCTACAGGCTGTGTCTCTTCAGGATTCCCAATATTTCCCCCAAGGCCCTGGGACTGGCAGCAGCAATTAGCGCATGTTCACAAAAGGACAAAGAACAAAAACTTTGAGGGAGGAGATGAAAGATGGATTAATGAAGAAAAAGTGTAGAACAGTGCTGCAGATGCTAAGCTTGAAATGGCCTTTAGATCTCATTCCCATGAAACGTGAATCTCTTAGCACTTCAAGGAACTTCATCCTCAGCAGCAGCAATGCATACCCATCAACAAACTAACTCGTGCCCATCGCCTGGTCTAAGCCATTCCTGAGTCTCAGGCCTTCTCACTTCCCCGCTTTACCAGCAAGCCCTGGGCAGACACCTGGCAGGGTCAGCTTCTTTCCACTAACCAGTGTTCCCAGGCATTCTCTCCAGTGTTGCAACTGGGACAAGGGTGAAAACTGAAGAGGGATTGCTCTAGGAATACCCAGGAAACCCTCCAACAGGAATGTGCTTCTGAGACTCAAAGGAAACAGTCTGCCTCCGCTGAGCACGCCAACACTTTAGAAATGAGTTGTCTTTTACATTCCAGGTAGATTCTAGAGAAAGTTTCACTGGTAAAAACTAAAATCAGGATTAATAATGTATAACTAGGAAAAGCAAATGGGAAAGAATATACATATGCCTTACAACTACTTTTTTTTCTGTTTAGCTTCAAGGAGCTTTCCACAGTACATTCAGCCAGCAGAGGCTGCAGACAAGCCAGCTTCCACACTGATTCACACAGATGGTGCTGGTGGAGTTGATTCTCCTACAAGAGCAGTTTGTCTTCTCAACTGAGATACAGTTTCTGCATATATACCCTCTTTCTGAGTCAGAACCTCACCAAATGTAACTATACTCTTCATGGCCAGGGAAATTTCAAAATTCCTGTTAACTTAATTTTAATCACTGTATCAACTTGTAACTTTCTGCCAACGGCATTAACTGCTGTATTGCAAAGTCATTTCTGAAACGCCCTCTCTTGCAAAATAGACAAAGACGGAATAATCACCCCTACTTACGACTAAACAAATCTGTTCAGACAATGTAAACTTAGTCCTTCCTGAGAATAAATGCTTTTGAGTTATTCATATATTCAACACTGGCACATAGCCTTCCGTAATTTCAAAACCAGGTATTACACAAGCAAATCAGCAAAGGCGCAGACTCCAGTTTATTGCTAGATCTTAACACAGACTAGACACAAACAACGCAAACAACTAGGGTGGCGCATTTGGTCAAAACAGCATGTTAATGGTTTGATTTGCATGGAAAGTGAGGGGTGTACATTTTTTTAGAGATAATAGATCACCACTTAAAGCCTTCAGCAGCACTATATAAATGCAACTGCTTTAAGTTTTCAAAGAATGCTAAATACTCAAATTGGGTAATTAATAGATTATAGATCTGCATAGACCCTGGCTACTCTAATTTTACAAGCTTAGGCCTTTGTGAAGCTGCTCACCTGATCTGGGACTAATAGGAGAAGGGATGAAAATAAGAAACTCTTTAGCATGTAAAAGGGGGCCAAAGGAGAAATAAAACAATGGAGAGAAGAGAGTTCAGAAGCAGCAGCTTCTCGTGGCAGAAGAACAATGCACAAAGAGCTGGAATGTAAATGCTGCTGTGTGGGCTGGATGTGCAGAAGAGCAGCTATTGGGCACGGCGGGAGGAGGAGAGGAGGTGGGTAAGAGGCAGAGAGGATGCAGAAAGCCTGCCAGAGAGAGGCTGACAACGGTGAGAAGAAAGAGAGAGGTGGCAAAAATTCTGGAGCTATCAGGCAGTAAAATAAAACTAAGAGGAAGGACCAGGAGAATATATATGTATATCTATATATAAAGCACTCATCACCGTATCAACAAACATTCTTTCGAACCACTCTGAGGGTTGGTGGCCTGAAAAGAAACTCAGGAGAAAGAACGTGACTTTCAAGCTTTTGGTATTCAGCTATGAAGAACTGAGATTTACAAAAACTGCTCTAACTGCCCATTTAGCTACATGCATTGTTTAAACTTCTACCTCAGAAAAGGCAAAATTCCACCATAAAATCCATCACCAAGGGAACATTAACTTTTCTGTGAAAACATTTGTCTGAGAGACTCTCATTTTGAGTTAAGGCATTTAATGTGAGAGCTGGTCTTTATTTTGTGTAGTGAAATCACGCTCAAACAATCTTCAAATCTAGGTAACAAACACTTCAAGATAACTTGCAATCTAAGTGCACTTACAATAACTTTTTCATATTTTGTTATTTAACTTCCAGCACATACTTTTTTCATCCAAAAAGTCTCCTGAAAACTGTCCAATTCGTCGAGTAATGAAGAAAGCAGATTTAGTCTTCAAGGAGATATACACCTGCTAGACACAAGGAATGCAACAAGAAACATGAATTTTCACCAAACGGATGTCTGCTTAGTATCTAACCAGTCAACAGCAGGAGCAGCAAAGAGTTCACAAATACCAACAGGCAGGACAGGAACACGGACAGGAGCCATCCATCCCAACCCCAAATCACTGCTGCCTGGCGTAATTCTATTCTTGATGGCCAGCTTTGAGCAGCTGTCACATAAGCAGCAATTAAAGCTCCAAGAAAAAGAATCCAAGACCAAAGTTGCACCAGATTTTTTTTCCTGCCATTTCAGGATGTTTAATATGCTTGTGTGTGTATATATATATATATATATAAGATTTTCTCTATTACTAGGATACTCTAAACAGAGGCAGGTATAAAAATTCATTTACCACTTTGTTCAGCTCAGTATAGGTTGCACCCATAAAAACCTGAACTTGCAAATGTAAGAAGTACCCTCAGGGAAGAACAGTAGTTTTGTCCTCTACAGGATTCTTCCTCGCACATACTACACATTATTAACAACCTCACTTAAAGTTTTCAAGGTTGTTTTGGGGGAACGCTATTTTTCCTTTCTTTAATACACCGTAAAGCCACGTCAAGCGTACGGAAAGGCTATTCTGTTCTGATAGCATCGCTCACTTTGTCAAGTTTGCAAGCACATACTCCATATTCTTCGTAGCTATGAAGGAGTTAGCACTGTTTCTCCTAAAAATTTTGTCCTCGTGGCTTCATGGTTTGACATGTAACAGAGGAAATTGCCTTCTAAATATAAAAAAAGCAATGAGTCTTAAGCATTAGGAGCAAACTTTGCGTGGACTTTACCCAATCAGCTTTCTTTATCCATTTCTCTGTGTTCTGTGAATCAAAAAAAAAGCCCTCATCTTACTCATAGGCTTTGCAATTTCAAGTACCCCATTAAGTTACTTAATTTTGCTATCAATAGCACATGATCTGATAAGCAAAAGTGTTTATTTGCTGCAGGAAAAATAGAGATGTGGTTGCATCAGGGGTGTTTCTGAGCAGACAGGGCTTTTCCCTGGGGCTGTTTAGGAGAGCTGGAAAGAACAGGGAGAGAAGGGTGAGGAATGGCAGACAGCACAGGTGCCATGGTCTAATCTCCTGGCCTTTACAGACAGACAAAAGAATAATCACAATTAAAACTGTTATCTCTCAAACATTCCTCTGTCAGGGGAAAAAAAGGAAAAAGCAGCACTTTTGAGCCCACCTAATTTTAAACAAATATTTAGCTTTACGCTCTTCATAGCTTTTTAGCTCTACCACAGACTGTCTTGCATGATTACATTCTCATTTTTGTTGCATTTGATACAGAGCACCAACTTTGACAAGGTACTCTATGTACACACACAATGCTGAAAGCTGAATTTGACAGGCATTTCTTTTTGAAGGAATGTATCCAAAATTGGATTCTAATTTTGAAATGGTTCAGATTGTTTAAAGATTAAATTCTAATACAAACTACAATACATATTTGCTGAGAAACTGTACTTAGCCAATAACAGGAAAGCTTATAGGACATGAATCATACAGAAGTTCATATATTACAGTATCTTTTTTTCTTAGATGCCTCTACAAATCAACCAATGCCTAACCTGGATTGGGTACAGCCTGCTTTGAAAAATCAATATAACCTGATAAAAGCCTAAAGCTAAAAACCACTAACGTTCATTTCAGGGCATTTCATTGAATATCAGACTATTACTCTCAACTTTATCTAAAAGAAATCTGTCCTCAAAGAAGCAACAGCTCAGCTTTGCTGCTTGAAGACAGCTCTCTCTCCTCTGCACTGAGGATGAGTGATCTCAGATTCAATTTTCCTTCCCGGTCAATGTGTTTGGTTTCTTAACATTTCATAAATGTCCTGCCCAGAAACACTTATGACTGGAGCCAGATTTACAGCAGGACGAAGCAGAACCAAAACGCCTGTCAAGTCATAGGAGAGTCACTCAGGCCGACCTTTGGCCAAGGGAGTTCCCAGAACTTTGATTCTTATCATCCCATCAGGGTGCTCAGGGAAAGAAAAAATAACAACAAGCGTCATCATTATCACATTGACCTAATAGCACCTTACAAGCGTGTGTTATAAACTTGCATTAAGACTCTTTGAAACACGTTATTTAGTGTAAGTATTCTGAATTTCCCATCTGCCACCTTCTAAACTCAGCCCATTAAGTGTTAACAAGACTGACGTGTCTTTGAAAGGTGATTTCCCTATGGGTCTGATGAGAACTTTAATCTCCATGTCGTGAGCGTTAATTAATTTTATAAACAAAATACAGGTAAAAGACTATTTTAACTTAGAAATTCAATTAAAATATCTCATTATATTCCTAGGGGTTGATACATCTGTGTTACATATGCAAATTTTTATTCCTCGCATATGAGTAACTCCATCAATATTAACAGAGTTCCACCATTCTCCTGGAATTCAAGAGGCCTTGAAATTCTGTATTTTAAGAAGACGGAGAACATGGCCAAGGTCTCCGCATACAACAGGGTTTTTTTGTGGAGAGTATTTTAAAGGCTGCCCGTGTTCTTAAGGAGTATATTTAAGGAGTTTACATAAAAGAATGCAAAAAATGTGCTTGCAATGGCACAGTAAAGACTTTTTAGTACTCTAAAGCAGCTGTGACCTGGTAAAATCTAATTATTTCTCACATGCCCTTTAGAATTCTCTAGGAATACTTACTGTAATTTCTAACTGGTGCCACAAGCACTACACCAGCCTTGGAATAAAACCGAAAGATAGCTGAATGCATACCACATACATCTTTTATGAATATCCCACAGAAATACGTTAAGACTTAGCAACATGGCAATGTTGGAATCTGTTAACTAATACAACCAAGCTGGGAGTAAGAAATACCAAATACAAGACATTTTTTAAAAATGCTGCTAAAATCTTAAGAGAATCTCAGTTAAAAAAAAAAATCTACAGGGTATTTGCAGGATCTCAAAATGCCTTGTGCATTACCATAGCCACCAGAGCCACGTTCTATCCCACACAAACACACTGCAACACCAGGCTTACCTGTATTTGTGTGGTACAACTATGTATCCATACAGGCCTGCATATAACATGCTGTATATACATTGTCTATGAAACAGAGTTGTATACACTGAGCTGATTAGGGCACAGCTCACTCTGCCAGGACTATCAATACAGACAATTGTACCTTAACTTGAAGTCAATTTCTTACTAGTTTTTACTCTCCTCAGGGAAAGAACAGAAATCAAGTGATAAGAGAGAAAAAAACCTTTTCCCTCATTGTAAAAGAAAATCAATCTAGGATTTTAATTAGCTGAATAAATACAGCATGTATATAACATTTCAAACATCTAAATCCCAAATAACATCAAGCAGCGTTCAAGAAACTATTAAAATTCCTCTCAGGAACGGATGAAGTTTGACGCTTTCTAGTTTGTCTGGCTCTGGTTTTGCCAAAAGGTAAACGAAGGGAGCGTAAATATTCAAACTCCACACAGAAATTGCAACTACCTGGTGGTTTCCAAAGGCCTTAAAGAAAACAAACTCTCTCTAAACTTAATGGAGCTTGGCCTTGCTGTGTTCTGATATCAGCAAAAAGTGCAATCTCAGGACAACAGCGAAGAGCAGAGACAACCGCATGTACCAAATGCAACGCTATCTGTGAGTTAATAAACTACGAGTAAAAGGAAACTAGATTTCATGAAAAAACACCTGGGGAATATATTTTCTAGCTCATGCTGTTATTACCATAAATTTTTGGTTCTGTTAGAATAGCAGAAAGTTTGTTTTCCAACCAAACAATCCCTGAAGGCCGCAGGCTGGACGGGCCTTGTGCCCACAATCCCAGTCTCACCAGGCACAATAAGGTGCTTCCGAGCCAGTGCCGTCCTGGGTGGAGCGCACAAAGCAGGCAGCTCTGATCCACCTGCTGATTTTAAACAGCCTTAAGTGCTAATACCTTGAAAATACCTCTGAACCTCCCAAAGCTGCCACTGTGGCCTGCAGTGTCTCACACGAGGTGCTGCGGCTTTTGGAGCACGATGGCTTATGAGTCTGATGAGGAGCGGCTGAGGGGCCTGGGGCTGTTCAGCCTGGAGAACAGGAGGCTGAGGGGAGACCTTATCACTGTCTGCAACTACCTGAAAGGAGGTTGTAGCATGGAGAGCATTGGTCTCTTCTCCAGAGTAGCAAGTCATAGGACGAGAGAAAATGGCCTCAAGTTGTGCCAGAGGAGGTTCACATTGGATATTAGGAAACATTTCTTCATGGAAAGGGTTGTGAAGCACTGGAACAGGCTGCCCAGGGAAGTGGTGGAGTCACCATCCCTGAAGGGGTTTTAAAGGCGCTTAGACGAGGTTCTTAGGGACGTGGGTTAGTGCCAGAGTCAGGTTATGGCTGCGCTCGATGATCTTGAGGGTCTCTTCCAAACAAAATGATTCTATGGTGCCTTTTAGCAGCCACCGATTTATCCATGTTTTTTTTTCTTTTAAAAGTACCTGTGCAACTCTCAACCACCCCTGACCTTTGGGCCAAAACCAAGGGGCAGGCGGTGGGGCCGGGGTTGACTTCTGCCCTGTGAGGAGCCGGATGGATTGGTCAGAGAGAGGGCACCCCCTTCCCGCAATGGCACCACCGGAACAAAAAAAAAAAAAAAAAAAGAGAAATAAATAAAAACGAAAAAGAAAACAAGAAATGTCAGAGAATCGTCCCCTCCCGGCTCGGGGTCTCCCCGCTGTCCCCAGGGCTGAGGCGCCGCTTCTCTTTCTCTTTGCTCTCCCTCCCCCGCCGTCCCGCCGGTCATGGCGCCGCCTGCTGCTCCCCCTGGCGGCCGCGCCGCGCGCCCCGCCCCGCCCCGCGCTGACGTGTGGCCCCGCCCCCCCGGCTCAGCCGCTGCCGCCTCGACTTGAGGGCGCGCGCCGAGCTCCGCGCCTGCCCCGCGCCAGCGCAGCGCCCGCCGGGTCCGGTGCGCGCTCCGCTCCCGCCGCCAGCGCCATTCCCGCGCCCCGCCGCGCACGGATCGGCCCCCGTTCCGCGCCCCGCGGGTAAGTGCGGGGATCAGCGCTTTTCCGCGGGTCAGGGGGGTGGGAAGGGTGCGGAGTTCGAGGAGGAGGATGCGGCGGGAAGTTTGGGTATCCCCCTCTCCGCACACACGCACAGGCGCCGGGGTGCGGGCAGGGCGCTGCGGCGGGGAGTGCGCGGCGGGGCGCGGAGGAGCGCGGAGCAGCGCGGCGCTTTGCTCAGCCACACACCCGCCGTACGGTTGGGGTGTGCAAGCCGGCTGCTCCCCGAGCCGAGCGGTGCACCGGCTCCGGGAGAACGAGCGCAAAAGCTCCGCGGGAGCGGAGGGGAGCCCGGGGGGGATCCGCATAGCAACGCCGGCGTGCTGGGACCCCCCCCTCGTTTTAACGGGGCGCCGCGGGGGGAATCTTCCTGTCCGTACCGCGCATCGCTGCCTTGGTTTGGAAACTTCCCCCCCTCCCCCGTATATATTGAGAAAAAAGATAAAAATCAAATAAAAGGAGCCGTTGTGCCCCCTCCCCAGCGCAGCCGCTCCTCACGCACCGATTCTGCGGGCGAGGAGATGGGGAACAAAATGGTTGCACAGGCGTTAAGAAAGAATGCAACAGGCCCGAATTCCCCTCCAAAACACCCCACTTTCTTGGGGAAGAAGAGCTGGCTGATCATCTCCCTAGCATTCGAAACGCCCTCGCCTAGTTTTAATCAACTTTTCTGCTGTTTTCCGTGTATTAAGTGATCGTCTGCGCTCTCACAAGCTCAGCAACTTAATTTCTAAACGGCTACGCGAATAAATATTTCATCCACTTAAACCTTTGCCCACTTCATCTCTACGTTATTCTCGCCCCGAACACCGTTCCACGCCGGGTAGATGTGCCGGAGCCTTTTGTTTTACCCTTTTCCTCGCACACAATCAAATCAAGAGCTGCAACTTAGTTATAAGGTGAAGCCCGAGGATCCCTGCGTTTCCCAGCCCAGCAGTCGGGCTTGCAGCATCTAGGCTCAAGCTTTCTCATTTTTTTTTCTGATTTCTTTTGGTTCCTGCCTAGTTTTCTAGCTCACCCCCTTGGCGAAGAAAAGCTCTTGCACAGACAGCTGCCTCGCTGGCTCAGTCCTGTTCTTTTGAGGTAGCGTACATTTTAATCTCTTTGACCGCAAAGGGGTTTTTTGAGCCCAACCCTGGCGCATCCATTCAAAGTTGCGAGGAGTGTTGCAAACGCCAACGAGGAGGGCGCGTAATTAACTAATTCGTGGAGTGCTGTTAGCCATGGGTTACTAATTAGGACCGAAGGCAAGTCGCTTCCCTTCTTCAAGGGATCAATTGCGGTCAGTTAACAGAGCAGCAGAGCTTTCTGGACACCAGATTCACTCCGAAATGCAGGATTATTTGACAGTGAAATAAATCATACTCCTGAGAAGGAGCACCTCAGCTGAACGCATTTTCTTATGGCCACTCCGAAGATTCACAATTTGCATTTCTATGTAAATCCTCTATGCGGAGAAAAAGTACTGAAAGAAGAGGCTGAAAATGCTCAGACTTAAAAAACCAATTCATTATCCTGACCCCAATTTCATTGCCTAAAATATGCTGCCCAAAGAGATAGAAGCATCAATTATGCTCACCGTCTGTTGCCTGAGGATATGGCGTCTTAATGAACATTTCTTTGAATTAGAGTGAAAAATGCGTTTGTCAATTCAAGTGTACGAAGAAAATAATTCTCTGCTATAAAATAGAAAGATCAGGATGCGTTTTCCTTGTCAGTATATGCCACACATTAGGTCATACTGAAGGGGTTTCAGTGCCCTTCCCTCCCTCAAAATAGAACAACAACCCACCCTTAAGTTTCCTTTAATTTATTCCAAACCCATACAGTACTGCCCTGTTTAAGATTGGTTTTCAAGTATTTCATAAACAAAAGGTATACCTGGGTTTACAGAAAGCCAATTATCTTAAAGTATATGGAGGTTATTCTAATCCTCTTATTCATACTGTTATCAAGCTTTTCTATTTTTCCATCTACATTTAATCACTTCTAAAAGCTGCATTTTTTTCCTGCCTTCTGTGTTCCTCCTCTATACCAGAAACAGTGACAACCTTTGGCATGTATTTAAAACGCTAATTATCTCTTTTTAATATTATTTTTGTACATTCATTCAATTGTATTTTTACTGGAGAACAACCAGATAAATACTGTACTTAATACAATCAACTTGGGAAATAGGGATCTGTACATGTTCTGAAAAGAGTAATTCTTTTTAATATATATTTTTTCTAAATCCCTCCTTAGGAGGCTGCCTCTGTTTTTCTCACCAGGAGACTTTGTTGTAATTAAAGCAGAGAAAACTGGACAGCAGCAAAAAACATCTGACTTGTGGCTCTTAAAAGCACCATTTTTGCAGCGTGTACCACCCCCCAGTGGGCAAAAAAACTCTGTAGTAAACTCCCAGCAGCAAGCTTTCATCTCCAGAAATATCGTGTATACCTTTTACAGCAAGAACAAAATAAAGAAGCGTTTCTAAATTGGGGTGGTGGGGTTTTTTTTTGTTTGTTTGGGGTTTTTTTACATTAATTTTTCCTTTGTAAGCAATAGCTACAAGTTGAAGGATATTAAGTAAGACGATGGTGAGTAATCAAAGCAAATTGCTGGAGTTTGCAAACTTTGCACTGCAATTATTTGAAGTGGTTTCAAATGCCCACCTTTGTCTCCTAGCAGGAGGCGTGGATGCTGATGGCTGGTTCTTTTTGTTGTTTTTTTCCTTTATCACTCCCAAAGCACAGGAATGAACAGAAGAATTAAAATGGGATTGCTGACATTGATTTTTGATAAGCGACCCAACATCACTCAGGGCAGGCACATTGAAAAGTGTTCAGTGAATATATCATCCCAAACTCCATTCTTCTTTTCTTCAGCTGTAAGAATTCAAGGAATCTTACAGCTTCACTTTTTTAAAGTCTTATTTTTTGAGGAGCAAATTTAGGAATCGGGGGAGATGAGAAACAACTGTTTTAAAAGGGAAAGAAACAAAACTACTGGAACTTTAACCAGCGTTTAAGTAATATTTTATACAGGCTTAATATTTTATACAGGCTTAACATTTTGTGCCAGGAACTCCCTATCAGATATAATTCCACCTAAACTTGTCAAGAGTGAAAAACATTGATTTGTCCCTTGAAACAGTGGCAGCATTTGTTCTCTATTCTTTTATTTTAAGCATGGGCGAGTTACCTCAGCAGCAGCTCTTAAAAGAAAACCTAGAAGCCATAATTGGTTAAACTCAAAGAGCACTAAAAAACACCAAACAAAAAGCCATTGCAAAACACTCCCCCTCAAAGTGCTTTTAACGTCCAACCTTTGCAGCAGCAGAGGAGTCAAAACAAGAGGAACAGCCTGGATCTTTTCAACCCAGCATCTTCAAAACCAGGAAAGGTTTTAAAAGTAAAACTTCAGAAGAAAACAACTCTTAGGCTCATTTCCATCCTCTACAGCAAATACTGGTTTGACTCATCTTAGGCATGGAGTCGAGCTTTTGCTCAAAAAATCAATTTCTAAGTCGGATTTGCTTGCATTTGAGGGAAGATCACATGAAAATTTGCATTTTGTTTTAAGGCACTTGAGTTAGAGCTGGGAAGACAAAAGCAATATTGTATTCAACTACTACAGAAGCAGGGCGGGGGGGGGAGCAAATTTTCTACCACTATATAAAACCTTCTGTAACAGAAGAAAACCCCAAATTGCACCCAGGCAGAGCCACAAGGTGACTGAAGGGCTCACCCTCACTTTAACAAACTCCTTTGCATTTTTCCCCCTTGGCAAGGCAGCCAGAGGATCTTCTGCTTGCCTGGCACCAAACAAAAGGCTGGGGCACCTTCCTGAAATATGATGATCGTGGAAATTGCAGCTCCTAGACAGGGTGCTTAGAAAGCATTTTGCTGTCACGACCAACTAACCCTGAGTAATACACTTAAAGAAAACAAAGTACGGGCACTGTTTTAAGTGTAGATTAGCACTGTGGAACTTTGCTTTTTAAAAGTTGTTGAAGAGGCAGCATGACCTTTGTAAACTCCACATGCAATACATGCAATAGACAGACTTGACGAGTATTTTAAAAGCAAAGTGCGTTTTATGTTTCTGATACATTTCAGATTATAAGCAAATATGGAGGTAAATCTGGAATGTCGGCACACTGATTAAGCAAAATTGTTAGGCTTCTCAAGTATGTATATTCTAATGTTAACCTTAAATTATACCCTCGGCATTTAGAACCTAAAAATACCGAGCTGTTCCCCTTCCCACTGTTACTTGGATGGTTAGAAAGAAGCCACTGAACTACCAGAGTTCCTGCCGGAGAACACAGAGGTAGATTAGAAATTCAAATAAGCATTGTGTGACCTCGAGTGAGCCAGGTCTTGATTTTATTCATGTTTTATCACAGCTTGAAAAGAAAACATCTCTGGCACCGTTTTTAGAAAAACTTCTAACTTTTCAAATATACTTTTTTTTTTTCCCCTGTTGCCTACCTCAATATATAATATTCTTCTTGGTACATTTTCTCTGGTATAGCGCAGATTATTTTGAACATTTTAAAATAAGCTGTACCACAGCGATAAGTCCACGCGCGAGGCTCACGCGTTACCACTATCTGTAGTAATTCACTTGCTTACACAATGTCCCGGGAAAAGTAATTTAACCAGGCGGTTCAGCAAAGTTCATGAAAACATTCAGCTCGCAATGAAGATAAGCAAAAAAAGCTGCCGTTCAGTTGTTCGACGTTAGTTTTGTTACCCAAAAAGTCATTTTTGCATTTAAAAAAAGAGTTTTAGCCCACACTTTCTAAAACGTGTTTGAAAGTAATGGCTTCTTTGAAAACCATGTGTCCATGAAGCCTCCCCAATTTGATGTAGCAGAAACCTGGACACAGTGTCTGTACCAGTGGGGGTCACTTTTCTTTTCATCCTGCCAGATCAGCTCTAATGACTTGATGTCAGGGAATATTTAGAGACGGCTCAAGGAGGAGAAAGTTGGAGCAAGGCAGCAGGATTCCCTTCTTCTCTGTAGACACATCACTGGAGCCTTTGATATGCAAAAACATTGTTTTCAGCTATGGTTTCAGATATAAAAGGGAAGTGCAAGATATCAAACAATCAAAACCTGAAGAAAACTATTCTAAGTTTAGAAAAGGGAGTGGGGGGTATAGTCTTAATCCACATTTTTGAAACAGTGTCGTCCTCTCCAAAGAGACCTGCTTTTATTTGTCTCTCGTTTTCATGTAATTTGGAGAGAAGGGATAAAAAAAAGTTCCAAGGACTTCATAAGCTTTAGTGCTTTCATTTTAATCCTACACATTACTGCTATTATAATAGTGGCAATAAATGAAGGGATGACTATCAAATGGAGCAAAGAGGAAACAGTTTATATGCTAGAAGGGTAAAACAAATGGATTTACTTTCTTGTGTATGGATATATGTAATGTATGCATACTACAGCCTCTGTTTTGCTTAATACCAACGTGTTTGTTACAGCTCTAAAATTTCTACAGAAAATGTATGTTTGGGGTTTTTTTTAAGTACTTAAAAGTTACTGTAGCCTTCAAAGGCCTATTTAAGGAATTCATATCCCTTCTTCACAACATACTTCCAGAAAATACCCTCTGTCACAATTTCCCATTAGTTCCTAAGAGGTACCATTTTTTATACAGCTGTTAAGCAGGTGTTTATTTCAAAGTCTCAGGAATAAAACCTGGACTTACATCCCCAAACAGTCCAGTAATACAGACTAAGAAAAGTGGACACTGCAAGACTATGGAGCATTTTTCTCCCATTTTATAATACTGATTGTATAAGCTACCCAAGTTACATAAGTTACCAAAAAAAATATGCATTTCTGCATATTCTAAAACGTGGCCACACAGATTGCATTTTTGCCTTAAATAAAGCATCTGTTAAAGTACTTACTTACGCCACAGTGGAGGTCTCATTTGAAGTTACTATTTCCATTACACAACTTCTGAAAACAAGGTGCAACAACAAAGCTCAGCTGAGACTGAAAGCAGCATCAGGAGCCGCTTGACCATCCTCTCCCCAGACAATCACACCATCTCCAAAGTGGGGGGCTTTTTATTAATTTTTTTTTAATGGCCAACATTTTTCTATGATAAAGAGCAGCATCATTTGTATCTATGTCAACGATTTCGTGTCAGTGCACATTTCCCCTTGCTGTAGGATTACGACTGATCTATTTCGTGATGGACCTGCTTCGAATTGCAAAGGAGTTTTCCTTTAGGTCTAACCTGTTCTGAAGGACCAGAAGTTACTCAGAAGGCAGCCAAGCAAAGCATTTCCTCAGCACGCTGGTTCTTCCCAGCATTGTGCTCAGTTCCCCAGACAACATGTGATCAGCAACAGCAGAAGCAAGTCAACATTAAGGCATTTTAACATTTCAGATGTCACCATTTCTATTTCAGACACACTACCTGTTTGCACTCAGGGAAAGCAAGACCATCACTGGATACTTTCTGCAACAGTAAGATGAAGTGGCCAGGGTTAAAATACACCATTATAAAATAAGCCAATAATTAGAGTTCTTCAAGAAACGGCAACAGGCAGGATTGAGGATATTTTGCTTTTTCTGAAATTAAAACAGATCGGATAAAATGCTGATCTAAACACTGATTCCACCCTGCAAAATGACAAACACAATGGCTTAGGAGTTCCTATGGAGCAGCATATTGAGCATGGACAAAACTCTCATATGTACCTGTGCTCTCTAAGAGCTGATGCAGGTACCTCCCTAGTCCCCAGTTCAGAGTCAGCACGTTGCAAATATTAAGATCATATTTTAGCAAAACCTTTTTCCCTTTCATCCAGTAATTGCTGAATGGTAATTAGCTCCCTTTACATTTAAAACCAAGGAGAGGATCATCATCATCTACATCCATTTACCAAGAACACAAAGCAACCAACCATTTTGGTCTCCTCCAAAAAGGCAGGACTGGCATTTGTAATCAAGTGGGAAATATCATTTACAAATATTTTGTTACTGTCTGTCAATTCAAGATGACTTTATTTGCTACTAAAAGGAAAATATAGTTCCAGCACTATGCTTTCTTAAAGAGCTCTGTATTTGGCTGAAATATCAATACGTTGGGAAAACAAGAAGTGCTCGTCATGTATACAACAAACATCATATAATTTATAGAGGGGATACAACACTACCAGAATGCAAGTGTCCACCAGTTATTAATTCCAATTTTTTTATGTTTGTTTTTATTTTCACAGGAAATTAAGAGGTCAAGGAAAGCCTTAAAAGGGGAGTTTTCTGGGAAGGAAATCGTACTTTTGTGGGGGTTTTTTGATGAAGAAAACCATCTGAATTGTCTAACATTTCCACGGTAGAGTAACTTCTGTTCTTTCAGCACAAGAGGAATTGGTTTTTTGCATTACAAATTTGGAAGCAGCGTTCAAAAGTGAGGGTCGGAAAATGGTTCTCTCAAAGAGGTGTGGATGTATCAGGATGTAGCTACTGTACGAAGTTTATACTTGGATAATTCTGGATTGGAAAAAAAAAAGCTCTGTTCCTGACCTTTTCTGAAGAGGCTGCCATCCTTCAGGCCTCAGCATAATGAATAGTTTCCATCACACGGCGGTGAAGTTGCCACCTCCGACTACTACGCCGCACACAAGAGTTTGTAAGAGTTACAAAGAAAGTAATTCCTGCTAAAGGCATTAAACCAAACAAAGGAGGCTCTTCATTCACAGACTTTCCAGGAGGACAAAACCAAAGGGAAGCTAAAGCTCTTCTACAGGCCAGCCTGGTGTGCTTACGTACCATGATAAATCTTGGTTGGAATGCTCATTGAGTGCTGTGCCAGGGGCCGGGGAACACACACCACCGAGAAGAGAAGCACCGGCTGAGTAAACACAGCTCCATGGAGTAAACCGTAAGAGTGACTCGCAAGAAAGACATTCCTGTACTGGATATCCTCAAGCACAAAATTTACTCGTACCTTTAAATACGGTAGGATCAATATTCATTTCTTTCTCTTTTCGTGCCTCGGAGAATAAAGTTCAATTAATATATGAACCCACAAGAGGAAAGGTCATGACACCGCTTAATGCGTAGGTCATCGTGCAGGAGTTCTCACAACTCTAATTACAATGGTAATTGAGTTATGTTGTCTTAAAAGCTATAAAAATGCTAATTACCTGAGCTCAATGTACAAACACACTACCCAGTGCAAAGTACAATTTCAGTCTCAAGAGTTAATTTATATTATCCTTCCCTGTACAGTTCGAACTAATAAGATGGGGAAATGTGGTTAAACCTACCAAATAGTCTGTTATTAGCATACTGCTAGTAAGAAGACTTTTGAGAGCGACAAATATTTAAATACGAAATTAAGCATGTAATGAAATACTCTATATGGTCAACTAAAAAGCTGTAGTAGCTCTACCAGCTGCATCAGGTTGTTAGTTACCTACCAGTTGTTATATTCACCTCTGTAAACACTCCAGCTTGAAAACCAAGAAAACTAGGCCACAGTATTTGTAAGATACACAGGGTGATGTTGAAACACATGCAGAAAGCCTTTAGCTGGCCCTTGCTCTATTGTCTGCATTTTATGCTTTGCCGTTAGGACTTTTTTTGAGCCTCCAAAATAGCTACTGCTAAACTTGTAGGTTTGGTAAGGGGTTTATAGTTCAATTAAGGGCTCCTGGGCTAGTTAGCTGGCTTAGAGAATTACTTCTTATCTTTAAGATATAGAATGATTTACTTGAACTCTGGTGTGGCTCTGTAGTTATGTGGGCCCTGCGAACAAAGATGGTCTCTGCACTTGAAATGTGAAGGAATCCTTAGAAAGAGCCTTCTTGCTTACACAAAACAACTCACAGATCAGACGAACTTTGTTTATATTGTTTTTCATTACTATGCAGAATAACCTGTTCATTGAATTAGCACAAGAAGTAATATCATTATTGATGTGAGGAAAAGAAAGTAAAATGTGTTTATAAGCTTGAATTTGAGTTTAATACGCATGTTTCTGATGTCTTCTGTAATGTTGAATTTTCATTGCAGTTTCTTCACTGATGATCTGGATAATTTTGTTTGTTTGGTTTTTTTAGATTGTTGAAGATCAGAACTGTATACAAATCTCATCATTCCTGACCATGATTAGTGTAACCTGGAGCATCTTCCTAGTTTGGACTAAAATAGGGCTGTTACTTGACATGGCACCTTATTCTGTTAGTGCCAAACCATGCCCTTCAGTATGTCGCTGTGATGTGGGTTTCATTTATTGTAATGATCGCGATTTGACGTCTATTCCTACAGGAATCCCAGAGGATGCTACTACCCTCTTCCTTCAGAACAATCAAATAAATAATGCTGGGATTCCTTCAGAACTGAAGAACTTGCTTAGGGTGGAAAGAATATATTTATACCACAACAGCCTAGATGAATTCCCCACTAACCTCCCTAAGTACGTTAAGGAACTGCATTTGCAGGAGAATAACATAAGGACCATTACTTATGATTCACTTTCACAAATTCCTTATCTGGAAGAACTGCATTTGGATGATAATTCCGTTTCCGCTGTTAGCATCGAGGATGGAGCTTTCCGGGACAACATCTATCTCAGACTTCTTTTTCTCTCCCGAAATCACCTTAGCACCATTCCCTGGGGTTTGCCTAAAACGATAGAAGAGCTACGCTTGGATGATAATCGTATTTCCACGATTTCAGAGCTGTCCCTTCAAGACCTTACAAATCTAAAACGCCTTGTTTTAGACGGAAATCTTCTAAATAACCATGGATTAGGAGACAAAGTCTTTATGAATCTAGTCAATCTTACAGAACTGTCACTGGTCCGCAATTCGCTCACAGCCGCGCCGGTAAATTTGCCGGGGACAAACCTGAGGAGGCTTTATCTTCAAGAAAACCACATCAACCGTGTGCCACCCAATGCTTTCTCTTACTTAAGGCAGTTGTATCGACTAGATATGTCCAATAACAATCTTAGCAATTTACCTCAGGGCGTCTTTGACGATCTGGACAACATAACTCAGCTGTTTCTTCGCAACAACCCTTGGCACTGTGGGTGCAAAATGAAATGGGTACGCGACTGGTTACAGTCATTGCCTTTGAAAGTTAACGTACGTGGACTGATGTGCCAGGCACCAGAAAAAGTACGTGGAATGGCTATCAAAGACCTCAACGCGGAAGTATTTGATTGTAAGGACGATGGCATGATAAGCACCATCCAAATCACTACAGCGGTACCAAACACGTTGTACCCGGCTCAGGGACACCGGCCGGTTTCCGTGACCAAACAACCAGACATCAAGACTCCCAACATCAATAAAAACTACAGAACCACAGCCAGCCCGGTACGCAAAATCATTACAATATTTGTGAAATCCGTAAGCACGGAGACTATCCACATCTCCTGGAAAGTTGCATTACCCATGACTGCTTTAAGACTGAGCTGGCTCAAGATGGGTCACAGCCCTGCCTTTGGATCTATAACTGAAACGATAGTTACGGGCGACAGAAACGACTATTTGCTCACGGCTCTCGAGCCAGAATCGCCGTACCGTGTCTGCATGGTTCCCATGGAAACCAGCAACATCTATCTCTCCGACGAAACGCCCGAGTGCATCGAGACCGAGACGGCGCCGCTCAAGATGTACAACCCCACCACCACCCTCAACCGGGAGCAGGAGAAAGAACCTTACAAAAACTCCAGCTTGCCCTTGGCTGCCATCATCGGCGGCGCGGTGGCGCTGGTGGCCATCGCGCTGCTGGCCCTGGTCTGCTGGTACGTCCACAGAAACGGGTCCCTCTTCTCCCGGAACTGCGCCTACAGCAAGGGACGCCGGAGAAAAGACGACTACGCCGAAGCGGGAACCAAGAAGGATAACTCCATCCTAGAAATCAGGGAGACTTCTTTCCAGATGATCCCGATAACCAACGACCAAGTGTCCAAGGAGGAGTTTGTAATACACACCATTTTCCCCCCCAACGGCATGAATCTGTACAAGAACAGCCACAGTGAAAGCAGTAGTAACAGGAGCTACAGAGACAGTGGTATTCCAGATTCAGATCATTCACACTCATGATACTGAAGGGCGTGAAAGACTGGTTTGGGGTTGCGTTGGGTTTTTTTGGTTCGGTTTTGTTTTTTAAAGAAAACAAGAAAAAGACTGACTTAACGGTTGCTGTTCTACTGCAAAACACTGGATTAAAAGACTGACAAAGCAATGTACTGTACATTTGCCATATAATTTATATTTAAGAACTTTTTATTAAAAGTTTCAAATTTCAGGCTACTGCTGCGATTCATGTAGTGGGGATACCTGACCACAATTCTATATTTTAGTATTTTTTAGTAATTTGTACTGTATTTTCCTTGCTAATATTGAAGTTACAGACCATTTAACTTTTGTGTTCTACTGAGTAAGATGACTTGTTGACTGTGAAAGTGAATTATCTTGCCGTGTTGAGCAGTCAGAACATTCATCTGAGATCCTTGTAAGTGTAAGCACAGGCCATTTTTCACTTTGGTATCAATAAAATGACGTTGAACCTGGCAAATCAGGAAGATCAAGAAGTGGTTGCAAAAACTCACAGAACTTCAATGTTGGGTCTATTAAATCTGTAAACCACAAGGATATTCAATAAACAAAAGTGCGTGTAGTAATGGGCAATATCAGCTGTCTGGACATATCCATTCAACAATGGTGAAATCCAATTTAAGAGAAAATAATCAAATCAATGACATGCATGAGACTGAAGCTGCTGACACGTGTAAAGAATTGAGCCCTGAAAGAAAGCACAATCAAATTCCTAACAAGGAATTTAAATAAAATGTGCTAGGATCTACAAAGCAAAGGGGTAGATACAGTTTAGGGATAGATTTCTGGTTATTAAAACCGGTAGTCTGCTTATTCCAGAGCAAACAGTGATGGACAGTCACAGGCATTTGAGAGGCAAGGACAGGAGGACAGAGACAACACGTAGAAACTGCTCTGAATAGAAAAAGGGTTGAAAATGCAGTTTCATGGGGGAAAAAGAGCAATGTAAGCAAGGTCTCAAAAACTTTAGACACCAAGGTAAGCCAACAATTGGGGAATACAGCTATTGTAAGGCGTATACCCATACAGTATACAGGTGTATGTTCTATATACTGCCATCACAGTCGGGAATACTGCCCATTACTGTCACAGTTTTCCAGAAATTCCTTGATAAATCTGTAAGGTAACATGTTTCTTTCTGCCTTCCTACTGAACTATGAGCTATCTCGTGTTTAAACCCCAAGCCGCTCTTTGTTGCCATAATCATTTGTTTCTTCAACTGAAAACCAAAGTGCTTTGTACGCCCTTTGGCCAGTCTTGTATGTGCCTTGATCCAACGCTACATGTATCAAGCTTTTAAAAACAAAACAACAAAAAGAGAAAAAAAATAATAAAATACCCACTTTTTCATACATAACTTAACTATGAAAAATACTGGTCTTATTGATGAATAAAGTTGGAAAAATTAGTTCAGAATTAATGCCACTTATCTGCAGTGCATTGATAGGAACCCCACACAGAAGCCACTACTGTTCCTGTCATGAACCTTCTTCTTTGTTCACCTTGACAGTATCACACTTGCAGGGTTTCCTTATTATTAATTACTTGGAAAACAAGTTTTTACAGCTTTGAAGCATGTCAACAACGAAAGGGAGGGAGGGCACGGAGTTACAACCCTTTGAGATATGATTATTTTTTCCGACAGAAAAAAAACAAATAGAAACAAAAATACTTAATATTTTGGACAATATCTCAGACAATAAGGAATGTATAACCAAATGCAATTCATTTTTAAGATAATTTTAGCGCTGCTTGGCCTCTTTCCCTAAGAGTGGTAAAGGATGGAACGTGACAATTAAAAGAAACGGTGACAAACACCAAGACTGATGGTTTCAACAGTCAGCCTGCAAATCATTCTGCCAGGGCTCCAGACCCCAAACTTCCAGCTCTTTCCATCCTCATTTTCCAGATGTGCCCAGGGGATCTCTTCTCCCAGCCCCCTGTGCCACGGTGCTGTTTCCTCAGCCTCACCTTCCAAAATACGTCCTGCAGTTCCTGAGCGGTGGAGGAGTCCCCAGATGGAGGAGCAGCACCGGGCTCCCCTACCGACCTCACATACATCGCATCTTCTCCTTCACGTGGAGCGTTGATGGGACCCGCGGTGCCGAAAGCAACAGGAAGGGGCACGTTATGCTGAACAACTATGTGCTCAGCTCAGTGTGACGCACTAAACAAGACTATTTTGCTCTATTTTCCCACCAGGTACAAATGCAGGGAAGGCCAAGACGAAATACATGGTGCCTTGATTCTTGTGTAAAAAGCTTCCTGAGCAGAAAGTGAGAAAGGAAAACCAACACCAATGGGGAAGATGGACCCATTTTTTAATCTAAACAGCATATAAGGACCCCTTACATCAGAGATCCATCTAATGGCTGGGTCACTCTTTGCCATCAGCTCCCAGATAACAAAATAGGTTTTGCTGGATTTTCAAGCTATTTACATGAAAACCTCTCTCCTACTTGACTCCAAATTTCTGTTGTGAGAAGGGTAAAATACCAGTGAAGGAACCCTCTTCTGAGGTCATGGAACATACCATGTACTGCACACCTCAGGTGATGCTGCGCAAGGGTCATACGGGCTATAAATTTCTGCCAGCTGAGAAGATAATTGCACATAAATCTTGAGTATGAGGACTTTCCCTGTGAAATTTCTGTACTGTGAGACAAATCCAAAGCTACTTCAGCAGGCTGAAGTAAGAAAGAAGGTGAGAACCTGGCTGAGGACCGGGCAGCTTTGCAGGGAGAGCTGGTGTCCTCCTCCCACAATCCATGTCAATAGAAAATGGGTATATCCATGCACACAACATCTTCCCTAGGTTCTACAGAAACTTTTACACAACATGCATGAGGTTAATTTTGCAAGTGAAAGATTGATTTCCAACTAAACTCTGTATTTTTGGATATTTATACAAATGTCTATTCTGCTCCATGTCATGCCCGTCTCTTCAAGAGTCTTTAACTTATCACAGCACTGCAGTTACAGCACGCAATGCTCTCTAGCACCATCCATAAATCTGTTCTATTGGACACTTACATACGTAGGCAAATCAGATTATTACATTGAGCAGTTTAGTCAACACATTTATCAAAATAACACTAATCCACATTAAATTTATCTCAAAGAATTTTCTAATACCATGTTATTTCAGTGTACTGCTCAATGCTTAATTGTGGAGCAAGGAGTGGATTTTTTTTTCAGCGTTGCCTAAATCTATGTACAGAGGTAATTGAATCAGCAGCCTCCATATTAAAATACTATGCCAAGTATCTTTTACATTCTTTATTATTATCCCATCTTTTAAAATTTATATTGCTATTCTGAATTGCTCACCATTCTGTTTTAGCCTGAAAGCTGACTCCAAAAACACCTTGGTACTTTCAGAAACCATATTAATTTTGTCTCATCTTGGTACCTTCCAGAAGTAAATTTGCTTCATTTACAAGCTATTATTTCCTAGCTTTGTACAACAGCCTGAAATGCAACAACTATTGGGATTTTTTTGTTTGGTTGGTTTTTTCTTCTCCCGGCTTTAATGGTACCAAAGTACTATGGTCGTGGAACACAGTTACCATTTCTTCTGCTAATGCACTCGCTAGCATGCAAGCTATATTGTGCCAATGCTGTACATACTGAATGTAGAGCAGCAAATGCAATAAAGCAAGAGCAAAAGTAATAAAGCCTTATTTGCTATTAAAATAATTTACTGATGCCATATGCACTAAGCACGTATATAGACTTCTCTGCTAATAAGACAGTGCTATTTTGTATATTCACCTGCAACTAAAGGTGAGTAACATGTTCAGATGTGAGCTGGGAGATGCCATCTGCATGGATTTATCCAAAACACTTCTGGTTTGGATAGTTTTGGGTGGAACCGTGATTTACACAGATACCCTCTGCTTTCAGAACACCTTAACCTTGCTTCCAAATCCATATATTGTTTCAGCATCACCGTGGGACTGATCTTTGTTTAATTAATTAGTTTCTTCACTGACACCACCACCACAACAAGTTTTGAGCCACAAGCCCAGCACTTACCACTGGTGAAGTTTTTCTTACAAAGCACAAAGTTATTCCATAACTGGGGAGTTTCTTCTTCCCAACTAGTCAGGAGTGGTTTAGCCAGAAAGGAAAAGCCCATTGACTGAATCCAGACATGAAAATTTCACACTTGAAAGCGTATGTTTTTTCTTTGCAAATGAATTTAATTTTGAGGGTGGTGAAGTAGGAGTCCTGCCCTTGTGATGAAATTAGAGGCTTTTCAAACATTCTGAGGGTACAAACATGACACAGGCATCAGATTTTGGATACCAGTGCTTTGAAAGATCTATTTTTTAAAAAATATGTGTGTTTGATTTAATTTTAATAGTTATTCCATCATATAATTTCCTGCTCCTCTGAAAAAAATCTACATAAAAACACATGAAGTACAGCGTGTTTCGAACAGATGGACCCAATTTCTGAAGTGCCTGGTCGCCTTGTGCTCTTCCCTTTACACGAACAGCCCGTTTCCTCAAATTGTCGGTACCAACAACAAATAGTCTTTGGCATTGGTGGATCAATGCTAGAACGCTGATTAAACGCACGCTGCATTGCAATTAACGGATTCAGTCTTGGTGAACTGAGTCACTGTCCCTGGAGGGGTTTAAAAGACGTGTAGGTGAGGTTCTTAGGGACATGGGTTAGTGCCAGAGTGAGGTTATGGTTGGACTTAATGACCATGAGGGTCTCTTCCAAGCAAACTGATTACATGATTCTATGAACTGCAGAATGCAGAGCACCTTGTGTTGTGGGGTCACTGCCTTGTGTTGTGGGGTTGCCACCTTGCGAATGACCGAAGCTGGGGCTGTTTGTGCCCTGGGAATCACTTGAAACTCTCTTCCCCACCCTTCCAAGTGATAAGAGTTTGATTCATGGGTGGTTTTGTGGTTGCAGAGATACAGTGATTTCAAATTGGGTCCATCTTTTTGAAACATGGATCCCAGTGAAATGGTGACAGAGCATGTAGCTCAAAACAAGTGTCACCTGGGTTTTACCAGCACTGGAGATGAAGCAAGATACTCATTTTAAGGTAGTCTTCAAATGATGGCCGGGGGACATTCCTGCCCTTGGGGGAAAGCAAAACACTTCAACAAAATGGGTGTTAAAAGAAATAAGTCTCCTCGGCGTTATCGGTGGTCTAAGGCAAAGGTGCAAAACAGACATTTTGGAAACCAAATGTCCATCATGCACGGACATCGTGAATGTTCTGCACCCGAAACCTGCAGGCCAGGGGTGCAGAAGCCTATCACCAAATTTCAACTGCTTTTCAGAGCCTCTTTGTGTCTTCTTAGGATGAAAACGTAGTGGAGTCACGGTATAAAACCCCTCAAGATTAACAACGTGAGCCGAAAATGCTTTTTGAGATCTGAAGCTGGACCTTCTAAGCTTAGCGAGAGTACTCATCGATAAGTCATAAAAATAGAAGCGTCTTAATAGGGATAATTAAATAATCTGACTTGTTCAGGCTGGTTGATAGTATTCATATAGGCTGATACTCTGTCCTGAACAGCCCTCTTAAGTAATCAAAAAAGGGAGCGGATCATAGCCAAGTGCTCACAGGCCCTCCCATCCCCTTGCTGAGCTTAAGGAATGTCTATCTATAGACGCAGACGTGGAAGGTTTAATTGTCCTAAATCAAGGGACTGCACGATGTTCCGTAATCATTAACTATGGGAACATCATTTACAAGAGCAAGGAATTATGCACGTATTATGCATAGTTTGACTTTTTTAATTTATGCAAAATATTTTTAAAATATTTAATGAGAAATGCACATCTGATGTATGTAATACTGATTTCCTCCAGCGCTCTTAGTCCCTGATAAATGCCTACTAGTCAACTGAATTTCTACATGAAAACAGATGTCTTCTGGGGGTGTGGGGATCGGTTTGTTTAGTTGGGAGGGTATTTTTTTAATCTTTTTTTAATTAATTAAGAGGCATAAATTATTTCCTTTTACCCAGGAATGCTGATGTTCTGATAAAGCAGAGATTTAAGAAGTCCTATTTTCACTCCAAAGGTACACTCACAACCTAAGCCTACATAAACCCTACACACTTTTGGATTGCGTGTATTATATGCTCACCCCCTATGTAAACTACATCAATCAAAAGGCAGTTATTTGCATTGCGCTCCTGTAATAGGAAATGAACTAGAAATTCAGGCTATTTTCTACACAGTTTGAACAATGATGCAAGAATGTGGACAACTACAGAATCTGGGTCTTTTTTTATCTATTTACCTATTTTCCATAATCTTCACAAGAAATGTTGAAGTCGCTTATTTTTGAAGCCTGACAATACTTTACTGCCCAGAAGGAACACGAGCTTATTAACCGATAGAAAGCCAGGGATGGGGAAAATGCTAACCCAGCAAGTAAACAGAATTTTAGGGCATTAGCTGATAATGCAGAACCTCTGTGCCTAATGTCTTTCAAGCAATTATTTTACTCTAAGAACTCCTTAATGGCATGTTACCTACTTCATCCACCTCAAACCTTTTCATTACTGCTTGATATGGAAATAGCACACAGCAGACTACAACAAAAATTAAGGAAAAAAAACAAAACACAGTATTCCCAGAATCTCAGAAATTGTTTTGGTCGCAGAAATTCAGCACTTGAGCAGCCAAATGAAGTGAGAAGTCTGAGCCAGGAGAACACTGCTGGGGGAGCTAAACTGCTGATCTCATGCAATTTCCTCAGATAACGGAGAAAAGGCAGCGCTGGAACAGCGTGTAGGACACGAGCAGCTCAACCGCGGCTGCCTCCAACAGACCCCTCGGCTCCCCCAGCTCCGCATCTTGCTGCTTTAGTCTACAGAACATTTTATCAGCACCCTGAAGGGTCAAAAAGGTTGAGCACAAGCAGGACTGTAACTACCTCTTCTAAGCTCTTCTTGCCATTCTTTCTTTTAATAAACCTCATTGAGAGAGTGAGACTGATTTGCATGTTAAAACCTCTTCATTGCTAATTGGACTTGTTGACACACAGTGGAACAGTGCTAAACTCTCCTTAAAGAGTTGGCAATTAAATACAGGTAGGTACGTGACAAAATACTTATCTTGGAAATCTCCACTACTACCTGAGCTTAAAAATATGAGATGTTAAGGGGACAAGAAAAAAAATCATATATTCCTAAGAAGCTGCTGTCAATGCTGCTAATTTCCTCTGTCTTATATTTACACAGATCAAGTCCAAATAAACAAGGTCAGCTGAAGAGAATTTTGGAGGAGAGATGCGACATCACAAAATAACACATTACTGAAAATCGCCTTATACTGAAAATAAGAATAGTTATTTGACTTATCATGGCTTATATTCATGTCAATACGTGCTCCATGTCAGTACGCCTTATTCATTTTCTGCTGGCCTGTGGCCCCAGCAGACGATGGGGCTGCACTGATTCGTCCCAAACTCTGAAATCTATTACTATCCTATGCTTTAAAAACCAACCAACCACATATGGCATAGCTTTCAAGGATAGATGATCTGATAAAATGCTCAGTTTTACCTGTAAAATAAATTCACAGCATCACGGAACGTTAGGGATTGGAAGGGACCTGGAAAATCATCCAGTCCAACCCCCCTGCCAGAGCAGGAACACATTTTAAAACAATATTTTAAAGGTTTGCTCTATTTGAATTCACACCTAATGCCAGCTATCATGAGCACATTTTAACTAGAACCTCCACCCACCCAATATGTTTCAATATGTATTCCGCATAGAAGTAGATGGAAGTTTGTAGAGCATCGTTCATCAACATCTTCCCATTTTCCCTGTGTTATCAACCGACTTTTTAAAAACATTTATACCATTTTAGTCATTAAATATTAAAAGCACAAAAAGTGGTTTGTTAGTTTAGGTCTTAGGGTATTGGAGATGGGAGAGGGAAAGGAAGGAGACGTGTTACACTCGGGTGTTAATTTGGGAATAAAGTGTGCCATAATATTCTGCAGGTAAATTCCTTGTTTTACTGACATAAAAAACAAAGAGAAAACAAAGAAAAGAAAAAAAAAGAACACAACAAAACCCACAAAACACAACCACCACGACCAAAAAACCCCTTTCACAAACGCAGCTGTGTTGACAAAAGGACCTATGGAGCTGCTCATGCAAGAAATGCATCTTGTTCCCAAAGCAACTGCGTCCCGGTGGGAAGGGAGGGGACGGGACTCTCTTTCTTTGCTGTTGATGCGAAGGTGATATTCTACACCCCGTGAAGGAGCACCCTGCTGACACGATAAGTATAGGCTTGATTTGTCTTCATGTCCACTTTAAACTCGATACTAGTGTTGCTGCGAAACTAGAGGGCAAGCAACTCAGCCTATAGTTCCAGAGACTTCCAAAAAAATAAAACCCCGAACAAATAAAAAAATAAGCAACCCTGCAAAATCCCCAAAAAGCACTTATCAAAGTGATTTCAGTGCAGTGATCCGGTACAAAGCCTAAGGATGTAAACCCTTTTAATCCTGCACTTTCAGCTCCTCCAGGCTCCAAAGGACAGAAGCCCCAGGGCAGCTCTTGGGCCCTTCGCGACCTGAGAGCTCTTGGCTTTGGGTTCAAATGCTGCCAAAACCGCTCAGGAGGTGAACGGCATGAACGGCACCACGTTCTGCTCTGGGAGGTTTTCTTACAATGAGTTTAGCCCTGGGCAAGCTGCCATAATCAGCGCATTTTTGACAGGTATTTTCCACAGAATACCGAACGCTACTGAACGCGCTCGCTGTTGTTTGATTTTAAATAAAAAGTTACCTATTGTTCTCCTCCTGCTAATAAAAACTAACTTCATCCTTCAGTATAATCCCTACAAATCAATTAAAAAGCATTCAACGGTTGAAAGGATACCAGTGAAGTATTAACAAAAGCCTGGTTTGGATTATGCAATTCTGCTGCAGCAATTGGCTGATGCAAAGATTTCAGTGGCAAAAGGCTTTCAAGAGAAGCAAAATGCATCCAGCTCTTTAAAATCTTTCTTATTCTGCTTCACTCACTAGTTCTAGCAAGATATTAGGCCAAATCCACACAACACCGACTTCCTTCTGAGGTTTGAAAGTCAATCTGTGAGTGAAATGTGTGGTCTCTTGGAGTCATTCATATAAATCTCTGCGGCACTGCCATAAACTGGTGCTTAAAGCCAATAAACACAGAAATGTCCAAGCAGAGAAGCAGCTCACACCTGCATATGCTCGGGTCCATCACCATCAACCGATGAACCCACCAAGGATGCGTTCGATGTGTTCAAATGCTGAAGCAGCATTCCCTAAAATAGGGAAATAATCACGCCAGGTTACAACAGGTACTGGAGACTTGCTAAAGGGTTTTCTCACGTCTCACAACCTGCTGAAATGCTGGGATGGAGGGAGGAAATATCTTTTCCCCCCTACCCTGAAGAAGCTTCAGCAAGTGGTGTCACCTGTGCTAGGTCTGGTCAAAAGAGTCACATCAAATTAAAACCATGTATATAGTTAGGATGAACTTTCATCTGATGAACAAGCCAGGGATCACATTTTCTACTGCTTTTGCATTTGTATGGAGCTGCCTCTGACATCTCACCCTGGGGCTTGATCAGACAAGGAAGGAAAAGCAGAAAGTCGTGAAGATCCCAGCAAGCACCCAGCCTTTCAAAATGTCACTGCTGATCTTCACATCATCCAGCCTGCTCATCAGTAATCAAGATAGAAAAACCACGCAAGTGCAAATTAGTGTCACTTATGTCCTGAAAACATGTAATAAAGAAGATATGGAATAAGTCTACCCAAAAGCAACATCAAATTTATTCTTCATGATCAGATAAGGGATTAGTGAAATTTGCTTCACCTCACACACAAAGAAAAAGCCAAATATGAAGATATCTCTGTGACATTTACCATCTGGCTGAGCTGGTTAGTGTGATAGAAACAAGGAGGTGACCGATTGATACGTGGGCACTACAAAGTTGTCCAAGACCTTTATACTCTTATTCTCCTGGGGCTAACCCTGATTTGCCCATTTCTCTAATGGTAAAAGAACCACTCGCTGTTTAATACCTGCAGTACATGATTATACGCTGATGATGCAGGTTCCTCGAATGCTGCAAAGCGCTGGGAGGGTTGGTGTTAAATTGACAGTTTTGCAGGAGTAATCATTGTACCTGCCTAGAAAAAAAGAAATAAGACATGCCCTGTATGGTGAAGGGCAATGATGATAATTGCAGGTGTTTCACCTTCGAATAAAACTAGCGGGAAATTGAGAGAAAATAAAGTAGTGACCAATTTCCGTATTCCAACTTGATTTTAAACCCTGGAAGTACTTACTTTCTGTGTCCAGGAAAATAAAAATCAAAAATAAGCTTTTGAAGGCCTTTTTGTAATATTGTTTCTTCACTAATGCTTTTTAAAAGCTTGAAAGGGACCTTACAACTTGACAGTAATTCAGCTGTAGCAGCACTAGAAGGAATAAGCACAATATGCCAGAGGAACGTAAAATATACTAACCAGCTATGGAAACAGCTATAAAATACTGAAATTCGTGCAAGTACATATCAGATTGTCTGTTTAACATCTGTTTAAATTTGTGGTATTTACTTTTCCATTCAAGAATGCTCTTGAGCTGACACTTAGCCTGAACTCTCAAAAGCACATATTATGCACAGCCATAGTGCCAATGAGAAAATTAGGGCATTAAATCCACCTATTAGGGCATTAAATCCATCTATTCTTCATTTTCTTAGAAAGCATAACATCTAACAATAATTTATTTTCCCCTTTAAATTAAATTGCATCATTGTCCTTTAAAATAAAGACACAAACATATGGTCAGATATTTTCTGCGTACAGCATCATCATTCTTATGGTAAAATTAATAGCCCTTCCAAATAATTTTTTGCTAAGTAGCCAAAATGCAAAAGTAAAGACTGAGCAAATTACAATACTGATACTAATTAAGCTACTTCCAAATGTGTCCAGCTTCCCCTTTGCAACACTATAGGGCTATTTGATAAAGCAAAACTGCAGATGTTCAAGCCTTTGTTTACTAAGATAACTGTGGACATGGAAGCGACTGCCTCGGCTCTACCAGGAGTAACTGTGCTGGAGCAGCTGCTCAATGTGTTTTCTTATACCTGCCATCCACGTGGAGACCAAGACACGTTACACCCAGTCAAACAAACTTTACCTAAGCCCGGCCTGCCAGGTTTATATCTCTATCAGCACCAATTCTGCTGCCTTTTGAGGCGATAGGAAAACTCGCGTTGCTCTGTGGGCACAGCCGAGCGCTTCTGCGGGTTCACAAGGCAAATAAGAACTTCCAACTTTTACTTGCAAGTTGTCCTGTAAAATTCTCTTCTTATGGGTACACCCATCTCACAGCAATTTGGGGTTTTAAATTTCCCTAAAGCAGGTGCTTTGGAAGGCACACACCGCAAGATTTGGTCTTTGGGACTGCATTTTAAACGACAAAACCTTAAAGACTCTGATTAATCAAAGCTGCTTTTATTTTTCCTCCTATCAGAAGGTCAAATGTTTCATACAACTACTGTTGGAAAGCACAAATCCAGGCAATATTTTCTATTCCCCGCTCCTACTCTAAGAAATGTGTGTGACATTTATAACCGCAGTATAAAAGCTCATTAATACTATATGCTGACCTATATAAAAAAGGGGTATTGGCTTAACACAATAGGAAACACTCTCACAGAAAACAGGCAAGGAAAGAACAGCTCAAGATAAGCCATCTCTCCACAAACACTGGCTCAAAGGATAAGATCATTAAATGACAGTATTAAAAGTGGCCAACATTTCTCACCTCCTCTCTGCTCATTTAAAAACTGGTTTAAAACTGCAGAATAAAAGCCCAGCAAACACCCCAGGACATCTTAAAAGGCATGTTCTCTCTCAAAGGACCGATAGCAGGCAGGGAGTGGGAGAAAGGCTTATTTTAGTGGAGCTAATCTGGCAGACTGGCACCTACTCGGAGGTGTCGAGAGACGTCTGGCGCGTCCAAGCAACCACCAAGAGCAGCAGTAAATCTTTAAGGAAGACAGGGCTGCCTATGCATTATGTTCACTTTTTAAATACTTCCCTAGAAGCTTTGTTCTTCCCTCTCAAAGAAATCATTTAAAGCAAGGTCTCCAGTCAATGCGCTCTGAAGAGAGTCGCTTCCAATGCTTGACCTTGGGCTTTGTCAAGAGTAGTTAATGCTCAAGGCACCATATATATACCCGATTTCACATCCTAAAACCAACCCTTACCTTAAATAACTCTGTGCGTTTTTTTTTCTCTTTCATATACATATAGAGAACATTTCTACCTCCTCTCAGGTTTCTGTAGGCTGAAGAAGCCAAGCTCTTCCAGGCTACTCATAAAAAGGCTGGCGAATCCTCCCCCCATCATCCTAATTACCCTTCCTTGACCTGTGGCAATTTAAACTCATCTTCCTAAATACAAGCAGGACACCTTCATTCTTTGCTGCTCCCAAATGATGAGGCTGAGCTTAGAGAAGAAATTAATATCATCCATCCTTAAGCACATGACATTCTCCTGAAACCAATTAACAGCAGAGGAAAACGGTTCTTCTCACATAATAATCCAGTCCTCCCCTGCCCGGCCAACATCTCGCCGCATTCCAGTCGGCAAATTTATTTACCATGCTTCTAATTCTTCTGTAAAGGCTGCTAATGAAAATATTAAATAAGGCGTGATTTGATCCTTGAGGAGCTCCAGGAGTAACTCTGTATGTTCAGCAGAATGAGAAAAAAACCAAATTTGCAGTGCTACAAGGTTATCGAGAACGACAGTGTGAAAGACTTCAGTCTTTAAAGGTATTTTTAACCACCTTAAAACCCCTGCTTGCAGGATACAGGATTACCATGATGCAATCAAATTATGCTCAATTATCTCAAGTATTTTGAGCATTCGTGCCAGCCACCCACCCTGAAGAAAAACAGAAACTGAAGTAAGACTGTTGGACACACACAGATGCAGCAAGACCAGCAACTACTTCTACTCAAGCTAACCAAAAAGGACATCATCATCTCCTGCTTCTCCCAAGAGGCCCCTATCATCCACATGAAGATGCTTTTTTAGCACCACAAAACAGCTCACAAAGCACAGATCCCCTATGATATCGCTATTAACTCATTTCCTATATCGAAATCTCTTATACAGTGAGCAGCATTTTAATTAATTCTTTAAATAGATACTCCTCCAATAGGTTAAACCTTAATTAAAATTAAAAGTGCCTGATAGCATCTTCTTATCTGGCTACGGATGCATTTTTTAAAAATTTGTGGTGATGATACAGCGACCACATTAAAAGGGATACATATTTAATTCTATATTTTTTCAGTTCAGCAAAATATGAAGAAAATTAATTCAATCTGCATTTGCACTCCCAGAATCTGTCTCAAACTCTTTTTCCAGTAACTATTTTGCTTTGTCTCAAACAGAAATGTTACAGAACTCTTTTGGACTTTGCCCTGGGCACGCTGTCTCGCCACCAGAGATTTGCTGATGCCTAATCTTGTATTTCATTCGTTATTGCTTAATTAGAACCCTATTTGAAAGACGTCGAATAAAAATGGACTGTTTCATTATCGTGAGACATGAAAGAGGCAAGAAGTTCTTTGTAACCCAAGCTGCTCCTCAGCAAGATTTTATCGTGTTTATCGCGTAGGCATCATCCGTGACTTTATCTTCTATTATATATTTCAGCTCCTCATCTCCTGATGCAGCTCGTTACTCAGCACATCTGGCTCCACTCCCACCTTCATCTTCTCACAGCCTCCCTGGCCTCGGGAACACCGTGATCCCGCTGTTGGGAGACGAGTTCATGTGGTCCATGAACACCAAAACCAGACGCTTCGCAGACCCCCCCGCGCTCTATCTGACACGGTACCCAAATGACTGGTACAGCGACCACAGGAAAAGCTCCCGCAATTTCTTTTAATCGTGTAGAATACGCACAGAAGTGCCTTTTTAAACCCACCAGAGCTTCTTACAGCTCTAAAGCAAGCAGGGCTTCTCCAGGACTAGCACTGCCCTTAAATACTGAACAACAAAAACGTTTTATCTTGATTTCATTAACTGCAGCCTCTTCACAGCCACCTGATTAACAAAACCAATACACTTAAAAAGCAAGCACAGAATAAACAAGTTTACCTATTACATGAACAACTAAATACTGCATCATCTCAGTCCCTCCCCACCATCCTTCTTCAGGAACCTTTTATGCACGAACACCAAACAACATTTTGTTTTCAGGCTTGGGCATCTGAATATAATTTCGGCTTCCCAATAAATAATAAAACGTGCTCAAAACCAGCAATTTACTTGAGAAGCATTCACAAATTTCAGTGGTGTCTGAAACTACTGTCTGAAAGGCTTATTCATGAATTGTAAATGTGGTACTGCTCTATATTATGCAAATAGGCAAATTCTAGCATTGTCACAGAAGCGATGAGCTTGTTATCAGTCCTGCAAGCGAACAGACACCTTCCTAGCACCTGATTTTCGAAAGTGCTCATGTGTTCCCTTAACTGCACTGGTTTTGCTACTAATGAAGGATTTCCCCGTGAAATAAATGAAATTCACCCAACAACAAGCACCTCCAAAAAGCCGACTATTCATCTGTGATTCAGTACGCAAACAGTATTGTCATACTTAATAAAAATCCCCATAAAGAGCATTTATATTTACAAACGCAAAACTTCCAATGAAACTGAGCAACAGAAAAATAAGATACTAGATATCAAGTTCTTCATAAGAAAACAAACAAACAAACATAAACCAAAACCAAAGACAAACAAACAAGTCACGGTGCATTTTCAAAACGCAATAAACAGGCTGTTTCAGGTGTGCAACAAATTAGCTTTGGCGAGATAAATTATATAGCTAAGCAGTTTGTTTGCGAAAAACAGAAGGCACTACGTGCGACTGCCTTAAATTCAGATCACATCCATCCCAACAGCCAGCCTTTATGGAAAAATTATGCATATGGTGCGTGTGGGTGGACTGAGACAACGCAGAGATGAGCTTTGCCTCGTTGCCTCCCCACAGCGCAGGCCAGGGGTGTTCATAGGAGGCTGGGTGCTCGTCATACACATCAGCGCATAAATCAGGGTGTTGGTATTAGCAGCTCAAGTCGCACGGATCCCATTAAACCCTACTGAGTTAACTCATCCCTGCCCTCTTCAAGGAGGCGCAGTCCTAATCGCTCTGCGGCTACCGCACGGAGTCCCCTGGCCTGGCTGGGGAAGCAAAGTATAAATAAATTCACCAAGGGTTTTCAAGCAAACAGGATTCTGAATGCAGGAACACATCTGAGCCTGCAGTCCATCCTATTTCATTCCGGAGCAGTTAGCGTTACATTTGGTTATATTCAATCCTCTTTTTTTTTCTTCATTTAAATTGATTATGTTTTGCAAAATACTCAGTTTCAATATCTTTCTTCTTTAATCTCCCTCACTGCATTATGCTACCTTCTTCATAACTTGCATTATAAAGCAGCTCCCAACACTTGTTCACAACAGAGGTTTCAGATGTATCTTCTCTGTTGAATCAAAATAGGAAAGAACTAAGCTCTAGTGTCTTGGGATCCTAAAACATGGACGGTATTTGCATGTTACAGCTGAAAACAACAAACTGATGAAGCATCAAATGGCATTTCTGTCAGCAGACAGGGGGAGCAGAAATAAGACTCGGACACAGAGCAAGGAACCTTGATAAGCCGCTTCTGTTTCCCCTCATTTTTCACAGCTATAAATTTCCATCTATATAACTCGTTTTGGGGTTTAAAAGCGGCTAATAGGGTTTGCACGGCTGGCAGGCTCCTGCACGTCATGCATGTACAAAGCAGCCACCTCCATCATTAGTATCACGGCGACAGAGGTATAACACCTTCAGAAACAATGCGGGGAAAACATGTTTGCATGTATTTTGTTTGCTGAAGCACCAATAAGTGCAGAGCTCTGGCCTGCAATCCAAAAGACACCAGGGGGTCGCTCCCTCCTAAAATGCATCGATATTGCTCAAGTGAAAAGTTTGCTGCTGATGGGCTTTATGTGCATCTAAGTGAGCCAAGCGAGCTCAGGACTATCTAGCAATTCCACCATTTACCATGTTACAGTAAACTATGGCTTTTTGCTTGTTCCTAATCATATTCTCACAGTGCACAACAGACTTATCTATTTCCAGCACCCTATAATTGACAGTGCTGTTACAATATTTAGCAATGTATCTACAAACCTTTAAAAAAAAGACAGAAAAGGAATAGCAAACGCAAAGAGGATACAGTCCGTGCTTCACAAACACTTGAGCTGAGTGTATTTACACACCAGCATAAATCAAACAGACGCAATCCAATTTAAATACGAGTCCTGCAAAGCTGTTTCATTAGTGCATTCTTTATGCTTTTGTCATCTTTTGACTAATTTCATTACATAATGCTGAGAGATTTACTATATTACATTACAGCTCAGCTAATCATAACAGAATTTAAAAAGTTAATTTTCTTTCTCTGTTTTTGAAGCTTGAGACTATATTACATCTTGCTGGTTTCCCATCAGTGCATCGCTCTCAAATTCCTCTTTTGTTCCCTCTTCCCATTTTCTGTTACGAAATACATCTATTTTTGAAAAGGCATGCCTATGAATGCCTCCATTCTTGTATACGCTGCCTCTCAAAAAAATATATCATATGGTTTTAAATTTTTTAGCTGCTTCTCTCTTTTACCCCGACCTATTTTTTCAGGGTCTCTGGTCAAGCAGTAATAGCTGACAAAAAAAAAGACACAGGGCCACCGCCTTCATATTTCCTTTACTTGAACCAGCACAAATAATTCCGCTTCAATTGGCGAGATACATTTATGGCCCATTTTGGAAGATGGGAAGACAATTCTGGTGAGCTATTACTAGCGGTTTGTCTTATTTTTTTATTGTCGTCTTAAACAGCTGTTGCTGAGCAGCCGGAGGCAGGACCATGCTCTGCCCCGAGCGCTGGGCTTGGGGATGAATCGCCACATTCCCATTGCAAAGAGAGGAGCAGCATGAGGAATACACCTGCTGTTGACCATTACCTACACGCTTCTCTCCATTTCACCATTTAATTGTTATTGTTTTTTGGTTGGGGGGGGTTAAAGTGTTTTGGTTTTTAGTTTTATTCATGAGTGTTTCATTTATATTTCTTTTCTCCTCTGCAGCAATAGACTAAAGGGCCCAGAAAATTGTCCAAAGCAAAGACTCCCATGCCCATATGACTCCCATGCCCATGACTCCCATGCCCATATGACTCCCATGCCCATATCACCAGCATCTTGCTTAGAAATTCAAGTTGTGTGTCCTATATATTAATGTAAAAATAGGGGTTTGGCCCAGAACAGAGCATAATGTGTGGAAGAAGAGAGAAAACAGAGCAATAGGATGACAACCATCATCTGATGTGTTGCATGTTCAGCTTGATGCACGCAAAAAAAAACACATTAAGGAAAAAACTAAAAGCCAAGTTACTGATAAAAACACGCTCCACTATGCACGGCAGATGATAGACTTTGTATTAAGGATTTTCTAGCCTTTTTGTTTTCAACTCATTTAAAATGGACTGCTTGGGGGGCTGGTGGTTCCCGCCTAATTACTTCCAGATTGTGTCAGATTTTCCCACATAGAGAAACAAGTGGCTGAATTCTGGTCAGATCAAGGCATTTCCACCAGCTGCTTCACAACCCCTTAGAGAAACTCATCTGGATACAATCATGACTTTACTGCAAAGTTGTCATTGTTGTTATTTTTTGAAACACTGGACCACAGAAGTCATGTTCCTCACTCAATTCCCATTGAAGTCAGTAGGGTGGTTTCCACAGGCTTCGATAACTTTTGGATTGAAGTCCCATAAAAAGACGACAAATAAGAACTCTTTGTCTACCAGGGAAAGAGGTTCATCTCTTATCCCTAAAGGCCGCACACCAAAGAGCTCTGCAGTTGCACAAGGTTACTGTACACTATAGGACTATAAGTCAAATATCCACAGGTATGTTTATAAACAAAAGTTTCACCAGCACAGTTTTCTGGATGGGATATTAGAACGTTACAGTCAGAGTTTAAAATGAAAAATATTTATATAAAACAGATCTCCAAGACTTGGATTCCAAAAGACCAAGCTCTTCTCAGTGACATAGCAAATTGTCATTCAAAGATATTAGATTCCAATTCAGGGAATAAAAACAAATGAACCTAAAACAAACAAACAACAAGAAAACCACCACACACTAATTCACTAATTCCATTCATGGATTTTCTTTTCATTTCCCTGCAGCTAAGATACAGCAAACTCTTATCAGAGTAGGCTTTGCGTTCATACCTTCAATTTGTCACAAAGCAGAATAAGAAATATTCATATATATTAATATCCAGTCAATGTAGTTAAAGAAACATTTGAAGCGTCTTCTGTTTGTTTATATAGCCATGATTATAGAAAAGCAGCTGCCTTCATGAACCATATAAAACATATTGGAGCAACAGGCTGAAGATGAGACTTTGTTCTGCCTACTAAGAAGTTTCTCTGCCACTGTATTTCCTCCTTGTCACATAAACAATCCCTGAAATAAACAAACATTTAACCTCTTAACACTATATTCTACCTTTTGTTAGAACTGTGTTTGCAGCGTAGATTTTATTATGTTAAAAATGACAGAGTAGGCTCAAATATTCTTATTAAATCAGTTTTTCTTAAAAGTTTAAAAAAAAAAAAAGTGGGAGAAGATTGACTTTACAGCCTTTTAATAGAACTAGAATCCTGCCTGCTTTTTTTGTTAGAGATAGAGCAATTCTCAATGTATTACCACGCTGAAATAGAAACTGCCGGCACTCTCCTCTGGCATTTCAGTCTGAATGTGACAACTGATGCTTTGCAAAGACTGGCTGAAAAAAGTAAATAAAAGAAGGTAAAAAGAAAATTCTCAGGGAAATACATCAAGAGTGCAATGAACTCCACACCTGATATTAAGTGAGTATTAGTAAAGGTACCATATATAAAATATTACATAGGAATTTGTAAAACCTGTCCTACTTACGTAGTTTCAAGTTTCTGAAATTCTCTCATTATTTAATTTGCTAATTCATGTTATAGAATTCAGGATTAGGGCAAACTAAAATTGCAACACTGAATAATCCTATCCATAATCGTTCCTTTTTGTGTGGCTTGTTCAGATCACACAGTCAGCAGTAACTGAAAATTAAACTATGGGAAATCAGACGATGGTTTAATTCCTTGGTCACAATTAACATCCTCTTTTTCACTTTAAAACCTTGGAGATTGGTAGCTACAAACCTCTCCTCTCTACCTATCCTCCCAACTTTGTGAGAAAGAACAAAGTACTGTTTGCAAACTGTAAAATTGAGCTGGAGTCAGGAAACGGGTGTGTAGCAGCAGAAGAAAGATGAACCTAAAGCAAAGCTCCACTCTCCACCACCAGCAACTTTTCAACCATCTTCAAGGGCCGTTTATTAAATAACACACTGTGCCCTTGTGGCCAGGAAGGCCAATGGCATCCTGGGGTGGATCAGAAGGGGGGTGGTCAGTAGGTCCAGAGAGGTTCTCCTGCCCCTCTACTCTGCCCTGGTGAGACCACATCTGGAATATTGTGTCCAGTTCTGGGCCCCTCAGTTCCAGAAGGTCAGGGAACTGCTGGAGAGAGTCCAGTGCAGGGCAACTAAGATGATGGAGTGGAGTATCTCCCTTATGAGGAAAGGCTGAGGGAGCTGGGGCTCTGGAGCTTGGAGAAGAGGAGACTGAGGGGTGACCACATTAGTGTTTACAGATATATAAAGGGTGGATGTCAGGAGGATGGAGCCAGGCTCTTCTTGGTGACAACCAATGATAGGACAAGGGGTAATGGGTTCAAACTGGAACACAAGAGGCTCCACTTAAACTTCAGAAGAAACTTCTTCTCAGTGAGGGTGACAGACACTGGAACAGGCTGCCCGGGGAGGTTGTGGAGTCTCCATTCAAGACCTGCCTGGACACCTTCCTGTGTAACCTCATCTGGGTGTTCCTGCTCCGGCAGGGGGATTGGACTGGATGAGCTTTCAAGGTCCCTTCCAATCCCCAACATTCTGTGATTCTGTCATAAACCTTAATTTGGGGAACCCAAATCTATTGCTTATCATGTCGTATTCTGGAAATACTTGTACAGAGATTAGAATGTATTAAAGTGGGTTATTTTCTGATAGTTGGTAAGACTAACTATGTACTTAGAGCATTAAGTAATTTACTACATTTATTTCCTAATATGTTTCAGCAGTTGTTTTTATTTTCAGTGAGCAAAAGGCAGCATCACAGGAGTATAATAACGCTGCGTGTGCAAATACCACAGGCAAACTTGTCAGAAAGCAAATGTTTTAAAAATGTAATGAGTGAAAAAAAAGTCATTAAAACGACAGATTTTAAGAAGTGGAAATGACAAAAATGCAAAATTGTTCAATAACCAACCAAGGAAAGCATCAGTGCAAAGAAAGTCTTAATGCATGCAGCCACGATAGGTTTTTATTTGCTTGTTTCTCTGCTGCTGGCATTCTAATTATGCTGTTGATGATCAATATTGGATCATTTTTTCACCTGAAAAAACACAAGAAACTGCAGAAGATTAAACCAAGTTCCACTGTAACAAAGCGAAGTTTATCTTTGATTCAATGAAAAGAGTTGAAGTGATTTGTCCAAAGCGGCACAAGTTGGAAGCAGAGCTGCTGGTTGTAATCCCAGGATTCAAGTCTGTAGTTTCCTCCCAAGCACCGATCGGAGCATCGCTAAAGCTTCAGCTGAACGAGAGGAAACTCATCCCAAATGAAATGCATTCACAATGCCACGAAATACCATCCCTTTCCTACCCGAACCTGCACCCAACAGCTCTCTCTGCACGCACATTTTGTTAAGACTCGGTCAGTTTTAGTTTTTAGTGGTTATCCGTGACAGACCAAATTCTGCTTGTGTTTTTCTCTGGATAAGCAGCTCCAGTCATTGGGATTACCAACGGTAGAACTTGCCCCAGTTTTCTCAACTGGCCAGATTGAAAATCTGCCCAATTAACCTTCTTTAGGAAAAAAAAGCCTACTAATCCACTGAAAATTATAGCTCTGTTCCACGTAGCACCAAAAGCCCCACAGCCAACGACTGCAAAAGATCCTTTAGAGAATAGTCCGGGTGTGTTTTTTGCTGTTCGCTTTTGGTGAGTGTAGGGAGGGCTCTTTACTCATTGGGATGCTTTCTTCTGTTTGTTCTGGTTTGTTCTTTGGTTCGGTTTTGGTATTTGTTTCATGTTCATTCTTTTGTTATTTGTTTTGTTTTCTTATAAGAATAGCTGGTGTATTAATAGCTGTGTACCTTCAAGATTAAAAAAAACAACTGCTGGGAAAATTCATACTAACAGGCAAAACTTAGTATAAAAGAAATGTAACTTACTGTTAAGCATCTGCTAAGTTTACTGGAATGTGAGTTTTGCAACACACAAATAAATATTGAGAATAGCCAGGGCAAAACCACAATTACTACCATCTCAAATGAGTCCGTTCCCTGCACAGGATGGGGTCCAGTGTCCAAACATCCTTACAGATACATCTCAGGTATGGAAAACCTTTGTTTTCTGTCAGCGAGCAGAAGCTCCATATCAATTCCCCTCCGTTCCCTGTAGCATCTACATTATCCAAATACTCCGATGTCAGGGGGCTATTTTCCACAAAATTCACAAAGGGTGCTCAGTTTTTGCTTGTTAAAAGGCAGCACACTGGTAAATTAATGAGAAAATCTTAAAATAGAAAATACAAGAAACCCTGCATATTCTTGAAGAAGACGGATTGAGCCCCACAAAACCAACCAGAAGAGACCATCAAGGAGATAATAAAAGCCGGCAAAAGCTTCTTCTCGACTTCAGCTGTCCCTTGGTGACGTGAGAGAGTTTTCATCTTTTCTCAAGACAGCAGCAGTTATGCTTCGCTGCTTTTGAGTGCCAGCCTTATTAAAATCTACACTGTTACCAGCTCCTATAGCCAGCGCAAAATTAATATTCAAACTTTGACTGAGAAGACTGTCACAGTTGCTCCACCGAAGTTTGCATACAAGGAAAACAAGTGTTACAGAACAGGGAAATTACATTAACTGTGTTCTCAAATTGCCGCTCTGAGCATCGCATACTAATGCATTAATATTTGTTTTTAAATAAACATCTGTTACTGGAAGACTGGAAGAGAACATAAAAGCAGATGCCACCCAAAGCAACACCATAATTTTGGAAAAGGAAAGCTGCGTGTCACCGGCATCGGTCCATGGACTGTAAGGTGACAGGGACATTAAAACCGAGCCTAGTGAGGGCAAGACTAATGGAAAGACCTTTCACAAGTGACTGGAAAGAAACAAATCTTGGGAATTGTTTCAGAGCCAAACTTGTGGGTAAGTATCTAACATACAGATGGAAGCCAACAGTCAGTTCCAGAGCAGCCAGCAGATCCTGGGAATACAGGGAAAAATGACAGATTTTCCTTTTTACCACCAACCAAAAGATGTTTGGCCACCTGAGGCCGGGCAGCAGCTGATACTGGAATTTAAGATGGCTGAGTTAATCGATATTTTAGGGGACTCCCCTTCTCCCTCCTCCATAGTCTCCTTGGGCCTACAGTATCTCTAGCCCGGTAGCAAAAGCAACAAACGTGCACAGAGGGTGCATGATTGGAAGCCGATAAAAAGCTGCAAACTGGTGGCAAATCTGACCTCACTGAACAGCTTCACAGGAATTTAAAAAGGTAAATATTATTGCTTCAAGGAGTAGGATTCTTCTAGATACCCCATATAAACTCCAGGATAGAGAAGCACACTGGGACGCAGCCAGAACGCGGGAGCAGGAGAGTGATGCGCACCTGGAACATCAGTGACAGAATTACTCAGGGGGAATAGGTACACACAAAATATAAACCATCTTCTTTATTTTTTAATAGCGTGCTGAATGCTCCCAAGTCCTCTGAGTAGAAAGCACTTCAAGATCATCATACTTCACTCCTCCTAATGTTTCCCTTAAGTGCATTATTACTTTTTGTGCCGAAGCACATCCCAGTACCTATTCCATACCTTCCATTCATCAAGAAACTTATAGCCAATATAAGGAGGTAACAGGAATCTCATTTCCACGAGAAGATTCTATTCTGTGCTGTATTTATTTTAGAAGCCTCATTTTAAAGTAAGTAAAATGACACAAGCAATGAAACAGTTTACAGAGAGCAGTGCTATATTCTTGAATACCATCTTTCCTATCTCCAGGACAGCACTATAATTCAGCCACGGTCCAAGTAAAAATGACCTGATTCAGTTCTACTCTAACACCAAGTCTTAAAACACCTTTTTTTAAAATAAGTCATTTATGACTAAGTGGAACAACAGACTGTGAATTGAATGATTCACATATACCTATGTGTATTATTCAAAACAGTAATATTATTTAAAACAGTAATACTTTAGCTAAAAATAGGTTAAAAATTATATTCCAGAATGCAAAGCTAAATACTGAAATTTGTTCAATTTTCCCTTTTGGGAGAAATACAATTCAGATACTCTTGTGATTTTATCTAAAAGTTATAATTACTATTTAGCAAGCCCAAAAGCAATTTCTCACTTAGAGCAGCAGGACTGAGAATTTAGCTGCCATCCAGAAAAGAATTGTTCCAACATACCGAATTATTTTATTGATAAAGCACGAAAGAGCTTTTTCTCATGACAAGCCGTGGGGTCAGTAAACCGCTACCACTGATAGACTGTTCTCACCTAATGCCATCGGAGGGGTGGAAAACACCAATGGAAATTATAACTCTGTGGGTATACTCCATGGAATGTACAGTAGCACAAGCTTATTTTATATTATTAGGAATCGGTTCCATTAGGGACAATTTAGTGCAAAAATCCAGACCTGTAATTTTCATCCTGCAAGGGAAGGGATGTTTTGTGACACGCAGCCAGATGGCTGCGTTTCATATGCTGAACTGCCCCTTTTCAAAAGTTCTGCTGCCTTCTCATTGTACGGGCTTTTAAACTTGCCTGTTCGCATCTGTCACCGTATTTCATGAGCTGTGTGGCTGCCGAATAGAAAAAACAATGTTTAATTTTTGAGATGAGAGCAGATTTTGCCTGTTTATCGTAATAATCCTCTCAATTGGGATATGGCTATTTTCTCATTAAGAAAAAAATCAAAGTGTAACATGATTTTATTGCTCTGCAGTCAAAAAAAGTAAAATGGAGCATTTTTTGAAGAACAGAATAATGCGTCTGGATCAATAAAGGTCACAGCTACATGGGTAAACTACCTCCAAAATGTGCTGGGTGGCCTTTCATCTGTGAATAAACCTGTACATGTTCACAGCTAATTGGAATAACTTGGTCTCAGCCAAATAAAACAACCTTTTACCACTGTACAAGTGCTGCAAGACCCAAGCTGAACATCAGATTAGTATTTCCCGTAATGGCCTTATCATGTATCTCACCTTTATTTGCTTTAACATAATCACACGCAGTTTATTATATTTTACATGTGCATTCCATTTATGTCACTGGTCTCCATGTGCCCATGAGCCATTGGAGATGCCTATTAGATACAAAAATGGAAATACACGCACAGAAATTAAATGCTGGAAAGAGTTTTGCTATGAGTTTCAAGGCAGAGCAGTTCCTTTTAGAGAAATTTTAGAACACTTGTGTCTCTGCAAACCTCTTTCCTCTTTCTTTTGGGAGCCTAAATTCTCCTTCTCCCCTTGCCCTACGCCACCAAAATAACTGATTTGCCTCCCCAATAGCTCATGCTGAGCTTGCGCCCAGACATTTGGAGCTTAGTGAAATGGATACAAGAGAAACATTTAGACAACTTCTCCTTCTTTCCTCTTATCTGCCCCCAAATCACAGAGAAATCAGAAACTGGCCTCACAACACTATTAGCACAAAGTGCCTCCTGGAGCTACAGGCAGTGATTGACCGGGGAGCAAATATCGCATCTTTATTCTGCGGGTGCACGCACGGGCACAAACCTCTTGCCAGCAATGAGGAGAAAAGGTTTCACACTGACCACTTTGCAGAAAACATCCGTTTGCTTCATATTGAGATTTGCATTAACTACTGAAATGCCATCTTAACCGAGGTTTATGTGCCTGTTTTTATGGCGTTAAAACACACAGAGTCTTTTGAAATGTTGTTAGATCCCAGAACCTCCACTGCCGCTCTATGAATAGTTTCAACTTTGACAAAGTCAAATATTGACAACGATAAATGTTTTGGAGCCAAGAAAGGTGTATAAACCCACAGGGCTTAACACTGAGCAAGAACTGCCCTGGTGCAAGAGGATGAACCACACAAGGAAAGTCTGACAACCTGATGCAGTTTGTAAATTGAGATGTCACTCAGGTATATTAATAATATACCTGAGTATATTAATAGTATTAATAGTATACCTGAGACTTACAAAATAAGTCTCCTTTATTCAGTCACTTAAACTCTATGGTATTTGAATTTTCATATTTATATATATATAAGTGAGAAACAGTAGCTGAAGGTTTTGACACCTGAAAGCCAATGAAAAATGCGCTTTTGAAAATAACATTACTCTGCATGAGTTGTAATGGATATATTGTGGTAGTGGTGTTATAGTGCTTGTTATTGTTTTTAAGGGATTTCTCACCTTTTGAAACTAAGTTTTAATGCTTCTATGTGAGACAATGTCCCCTCCACAGTACAGTAACTATCTTTCTCATAAATTGCTGTATGAGGTGTTCACCTACTTTTGTAAAACCTTATTTGATATTTCTATATAGTATTTTTTGTTTCATATATAAAGACCACAAGAGAAATATTTAATATGTTTGTATTGTCCACTTGAAAAATTTCATCTCAGAATGTTCCTAAAAATTTGTTTTATGAAAAGTACACTAACTTATAATCTGAAAGTTATAATGCATTGCATATCATGCAATGGAAATATTTCCTTAGCAACTGTTGATTTATTGCAAAGAGAGAAGAAACGTTTGATTTCACAGCAAGCCCCACAGCAAACAAGGTACTCAGCTTATGCAGAGTACGCTGTAATATTCAGATTTTGTGGTCAGTATTTCAGCTAGTATGTCAGAAAGCAATTGAAGGGTTGATAAATCACATGTGTCTTTCTCTCAATACATATATATCTATATTAAAAAAACAACTATGCATAATAAAGTTTCCAGTAATGCTGAAGTCCCGCTTTGACAATTTTGGTTTTAATTTCTTTCCACCTAACTCTCTCAAATGAAATAGAGGACATGTCAACTATCAGGCTTAATTTCTGTTCTCATTAGCTCCTACATTATGCAGAAGTCAGGTCAGGAAGATCTGTATCAGATAACCAAAAATTAGGAATAATTAACCAGTAGCAGTGCAGATTGCCCAAAGAGACCTATTCCTTCCAAGTGGTAAATTATTTTTTAATTATCCCATCGAGATGGAGACTTCTAATTGCAAATACTCTAAGCAAGCAAAAAATATACACTAGGGAAATCTTAGATTATTAGCAACTGTGCAACTTTCTACATAGGTTTTGCAAGTAATAATAGATCTTTTTCAATTAAAAAAGAATCTCCTAGAACACTTCTTCATCGATGCAGATAAGCCTGAAATTGAAGTGCACGAGGAGGATAATGGAATTGACAATTCAATTTTTAATGTCCAAATAAACAATTTTTTTGAAGTCAACAAAATAAATTGAAGCCAGACCTATTTCAAAGGCATAGATATAAGAAAATTAAATGGATTTTGAGCAGCAGACATATTTTATTAGCTTAACAGTAGATGACGTCAACATCTATCTATTTATTTTGCACTTGAGAGGCACTTCATTTGTTCCAACATCATTTTACAGATCCTGAATCACCCCTCAGCCCTTTACCCCACCTTCTCATTACAGAGAGAAAAGAGACAACGTTATTTAGTACCTGGGAACTTCAAGCTCTTTCCAGGATCCACAACTGTCACATCCACAGCTCCTCACACGGTCAAAGGAAGGAACTAAGTCCCAAAATCACCACTGGATCTCCACCAGCACCATAGTAACCAGCATTCTGGAATCCAGATGTTTGTGATGAAACAGAGGGGAAAAGCAGCTCTGATGCTTGGGTTTTTTTGGTTCAACCACAGAACCAGCACTCAACATTCCCCTTGCCCTAAAAGTCCTCTAGTGTGATCTTCCAGGGAAAAAACATGGTTTTCCCACCTCTGTCTCCTAAACAAACCCAGAGGCCTCTTCAGGGGACAGGCTGTAGCCATCCCTAAAATGGAGCAAAATTAGAAGTATATATTGATACCCTGAGCATCACTTTTAAGACACTGCGTCTCATTAGACGACCACTGATTTCCCCCCCCACCAAGAAGAACATTCTCAGGTGGCCAAAGACAAGTTATAGAGACATTACACCCTTAGCACATCAATATCTGAGGCCAAAACGCCCTGCAACGAGCATTTAATAAAAACATCAGCTCTGAAGATCCTAATGGCTAATTTACCACTTCAGCATTTCATAACGAGCATTATCAACCTCTCCCAGGATCGCAACAAGCAGGGTTAGTACTAATGTGGTTCAGCCACAAACATTTCTATTAATATGGCTCATGCACACATTTTCTACCTCATCAGCAACCTGTCACTGACTGGAGACTTTCCTCAAAGTTTGAAGGGTAGAGGAGAATATTATGCACTCAAGGTAGAAAAATCAAAAATCCTATTTCATGGCTGCAGTTTCTTTAAACCAACGTCTTGGCTGCTGAAAGTTGGAAACAGAACCTCGGTGCAGAAGGTGCACAGATTTCAGCTCTGTGGGTGCAAAATATAGTTTATAGGCCAAGTGAAAACTCCAGTCAGCATCCAGGGAAGTGAACTGCTGGCCTTGCAAACAGTCACACTGCAGAGGAAAAAAACAAGTCAAGTATGTCTCCTGAGACAGAGCCTTTGGGTGAGGCAGAGCATACAATAAATACGTAAAGATTAACAGCCTTCCTTTTAGGCTCCCAGACAGTTTAGGGGGATGATAGTTTCTGTAAAAGCCAGAGAGTTGTGGTCAACGGGGCAGAGTCCAGTTGGAGGCCTGTATCTAGTGGAGTGCCTCAGGGGTCACTACGGGGGCCGGTATTATTCAATATATTCATCAATTATTTGGACGAGGGAATAGAGTGCACTATCAGCAAGTTTGCTGATGACACCAAGCTGGGAGGAGTGGCTGACACACCAGAAGGCTGTGCTGCCATCCAGAGACCTGGACAGGCTGGAGAGTTGGACAGGGAAAAATTTAATGAAATATAACAAGGGCAAGTGTAGAGTCCTGCATCTGGGCAGGAACAACCCCAGGTTCCAGTATAAGTTGGGGAATGACCTATTAGAAAGCAGCATAGGGGAAAGGGACCTGGGGGTCCTGGTGGACAGCTGGATGACCATGAGCCAGCACTGTGCCCTCATGGCCAGGAAGGCCAATGGCATCCTGGGGTGTATTAGAAGGGGGGTGGTTAGTAGGTCGAGAGAGGTTCTCCTTCCCCTCTACTCTGCCCTGGTGAGACCACATCTGGAATATTGTGTCCAGTTCTGGGCCCTCAGTTCCAGAAGGTCAGGGAACTGCTGGAGAGGGTCCAGCGTAGGGCAACGAAGATGATGAAGGGAGTGGAGCATCTCCCTTATGAAGAAAGGCTGAGGGAGCTGGGGCTCTTGAGCTTGGAGAAGAGGAGACTGAGGGGTGACCTCATTAATGTTTACAGATATATAAAGGGTGAGTGTCAGGAGGATGGAGCCAGGCTCTTCTTGGTGACAACCAATGATAGGACAAGGGGTAATGGGTTCAAACTGGAACACAAAAAGTTCCACTTAAATTTGAAAAGAAACTTCTTCTCAGTGAGGGTGACAGACACTGGCCCAGGCTGTCCAGGGGGGTTGTGGAGTCTCCTACTCTGCAGACATTCAAACCCACCTGGACACCTTCCTGTGTAACCTCATCCGGGTGTTCCTGCTCCGGCAGGGGGACTGGACTGGATGAGCCTTTGAGGTCCCTTCCAATCCCCAACATTCTGTGATTCTGTAAAAATGCCAATAGGACGTAGAAAGCTTCTTGAATATTTAGCCTACTTTCTTACCACCTTCATTCAGATTATTTTAAATTTCACACACAAAGTCATGCTGAAACAGCTGACAGCAAATCCCACACCTCAAAAAGAAGTAGACAACAAGATCCAAGTTCAGCTAGTTCTGAGGTTGCAAATGGCATGGCAGTACAACCTCTACATCTGTTTGGCAACTCTTCCATCCAGAAGTTGAGTTATTACAATAAAAAAGCTCAAAACCAGGATGTTTTCAATGAAGATAAATAATGAGTAAATTACCCTTTGCAGTATTTTCTAGAAAACACTTTACTATGCAGATTCTTACCCATCTTAATTTCCTCAGTGCTACCTCTGCTTTTCAATTTCTTGTCCAGAAGAGAAGCAAAGTGATTGCAAAGAAGTCGCCGTACGGCAAAAACCTTCCCATACGCACCAGACCCATTCTGGGGTGAGACATTTCAATCCTACCAACTCCTCCCCATTGTCGCTGGATCTCGCTTATTTTCTCATTATGCTATTGGAGGAGAAAAATAAAAACCCAACTATCACAAGGCACGAGCCACATCTATGATGTGACCTAAAACCACACAAGCTGAAACATGTGTAATTTATCGGCTATTCAGTGTATTGTCCGACACACGAGCAGAAGACGGCGTGTTAATTGGAAAGGTCCTTTCAACTACAATTTGTCCAGCTCCTGGGGCTAGAAAAGACCCCTGAAGTCAGAGCAATTTTTTTTAATTGTCATTACTGTTATTCCAGTTCAAAAGTAGCTCCCAGAAAGCCCGTAAAACAGAAAGAAAATGTGATTTTATCTCCATCAGATTTTCCCCCTTTTATATAAGCTTGAATGTGTTATAGCTCATAGGGCACTGCTATTTAAGGGAAAATTAATGAAATAAGAACAGGCCTCCAGATGAAGATTTGTAAGGCATGTCAGTGACACAAAGTTTTTTGTCACATTAACATATCTAATTTAGAGTGGAAGAAACTGGCTAGAAACACAGACGACCTCTTATTCTGCTTCAATGCATCCGATATTTTGTGCTCAGATATACTGACATATTGAAGATATCAGTGTGCTTTTTCTCCCCTTTCACAAATAGGAATCAGAGAGAAAAAATGCCTATACATAGGGGGGTTGTTGTTATTTCTTTTAAAGGAAAATGAAGATGATATTTATTGCCCTTTCAAAAATGTACCATTTCACTTGAGAACACAAATGTTTCTCCCCAGGTGCACAGAAGATAGAAAACATGCATTGAAAGTACCAGAGTCAGTGAGCCCATTTCAGAATAGGAAAGGCTGTATTTATATTTACAAAGAAAACAATTTATTTGCCATGTAAAAACCAGAATTATTCCCTCCAAAATTTAAAAAGAGAAACAGAAAGTTCATCAGAGAAAGACCTTTCTTTTTCCTACCATTTTAAGATTCAAATATTGACTAAACCCCTTAAAATTTTGTTCATTTAATAAATTCTTTAGTGGGCTCTACAGTTATCCTTTGAATACAGCTGTTACACGATTAAGCACTTTTCATACTGCTTAGGACAAAAAGACACTTTACAGTATTGCTGCTCAAGTAAATGCAACAAAAATACCTATTCTTTCTGAATACGGCCACTGTTGATCTGTAACTGCAAAGCTGCCCAGAAAGCTGCCATTTCACCGAGAAATCTGCTAAACACACAATTATTTTAACAAGAATAAAATACTCCAAAGCAAATACATCCAGCAGCCTGCATTTGACAGAGATCAAGCCCCTCGGAGAAGCCTTGTAATTTCCTATTAGATTTGTGCCATTTGCATCGCCGCCGTGACACCAGACGCCTTTCCCATTCGGAATTGTACGTTGACACAGCTATTGACAAAAATAATCATCATTTTCAGCAATTAGTTTTCCTGCTTTCTAGTGCTGCTGCCCTACTTTTACATTGTTATTGCAATTTACCAGTGAAGTAGAAACCTGAGTCAAGGAGGAGAAGAAATCGCTTTCGTTCTCCTTCTTTTCTGTCTCGATGTATTAGGTTTTCTCAATTTTCGGTCTCTTTTAAATGGCTGCATTTCCCCACCAACTCACATTAAGCACGCACTGAAAGCAAAACACCTTCCAAAAGCTTAAGAGCTGAGCAAAGATCTACCAGAAGAAAAGAAACCAAAGCCCCCAAAGGAATACAATCAGATATGCCTAGTAATAGTCACTCTTTTCTCAGCTGATCAATCAAAACCTGGTTTAAAGCAAGAACTTTGTTGCTGGGGGCCACAATATCTTGTGTTCTTAGCTGAATTCAAAGAGGTGGCTGTGGGATAGCAAAGGCCGTATATCTATATCTAAATAGTTAGAAGAAGGACTGCAGGCAAGAGCATAGAGCACGTGGCCGGTTCTCTTGGCCAAAATAGCATCAGTGAAACCCCGCCGGTGGGAGAGCACCGCTCACAGCTGACCCGAGGAGCAGGTAAAACAGGGGGGTGATGAAGTTCACTGACTGTTTTTCCAGCATAAAGCCCTAGAAATCCTCCACCTGCAAAGGTGAAGGTCTGAGAGGTGAGAGCAGCGCAGGAGACCGCCAGGCGCTGCTTTTCTCTGTCCCTTCCAACGCAATGATTAAGCAAAACTCAATAAAACCAGCGAGGAGCAAGTTCAAAAGAAACCACTGTACATATAGTTGAACTATAGTTCAGCTGGAACAGGCTCAAAAAGTGACTGAATAAATGCACAGCAGAAAAATGACAAATAGTAAAACCACTCCAGCAGCTGAAAGTACTCGAGGAAAATATATTCCTGCATGCTCACCATCCCATTGCCAGAAATCATAAATGGGCCCATTTAACCCTTCTCACCTCCTTATTAAAAACTAGAAGATGAAAACAAGTAAATACCATATCTTGAGGTACAGGCTTGCCACCACAAAGTCAGCGAGCAATTGAAATCAAGGCTGGGAGAATGAATCTACTTGCCAGGACACAAGGGTCAAGAAAAGATTTGTATGTGATCCTCTTAATTTCTTTTACACCTTCCCGTATAATTTTGCTTCTGTCTAAACAGTCAATTATTCTAGTTTATAGTGTAATAAAGCCTGTCTTTTTTTCCTGTTTCCAAGCTTTCCAACATTCATCCAAGTCTAAGCAGACCCACTTCAAAACTCTGCCTGGCAGCAAGACTCTAAAACCTCCTTCTAAAACCAACGTGTCTACAGCTTCTCAGTCACCAGAGGGGGAATAAAAATAAAACAGCAAAAAAACCCACAAACAAAACCCAAACACCACCACACAACCGAACGCACCACAAACAACAACAAAACCAACAAATATCAAACATTAATGGTAAGTTTTAAGGGCATCTCAACTTCCCTTTAATAGGTTTTCCAGAAGAAGAGAATTGTTATCCAATTTCTGCCAAGTGCAACGTAGCCTGTCCATCAGTATCGCTGTCTCCAAATATCTGAAGGACTGATTTTCATGACTGAAAATTTATGACACCTCAGGGAAAACAAGAGAGGAAACGGGAGAGAAGCAACTTTACAACTTGATTACTTAGCAGTGAATACATAAAATTCATCTAGATCTGCGAGTAATTTCCATCCTATCAAGGGATGATAAAAGGTAGCAGATTTATTCTTCTGAACTTCTAATCTGTAAGGTTAGAGATAAGTAGAGAAGAGCAACAGAGAATCAGAGCTAAATAGGGTGTCTGGAGCTAGAAAATCCAAAGCGCTATTGATATACGTGAGATGATACGTGTTCAAGCCTGATGAACAATGAAAGGGGCACAGGCAACAGTAAGAGGTTAGAAAACATCTATATGGGAAAGGTTTAGAATATGTGAGGTATAAATTGCCAGATTCTAAAGAAACAGAGGATTAAAGTCAATGAACTAACTTGAAAGGCAGAAAAATGGAAGAAGTTGCTGACAAAGACCATGATGGGGGAATAAGTACAGAGCAAGACAAGAGCTGAAATAAAGAAACATATAGAAGATGGTTTAAGATAGAAGAGTACAAAAAACAAGGAGTGGACACAAAGTTAAAAATATGCTTGTTTATCTGCTCAGATCCAACGTTACTATAAATAATAGTGCACTACAATGGTAACCCCTAAGGCCAGAGTCACAGCCCCACAACTCTGCTAGAAGTTCAGTTACTGACTTGGATGAGACACGAGCCCCATCGAAACCAGCCGAGACCCCGTCCCAGCGACCTGCCATTGGCCATCTGATTATTTGGATATAATAGAGATAAATTAAAAAATACATATAGTTTTTACAAGAGAAGAAGAACAACAAAAATCTCAGAAAAAGCAGTAGTTTTAAGAATTGATGTAAAAGTGTTCAAAGAGCAGCCATGTTTCAGACCAAAGCAAACAAACAAACCAGAGACGTGCTTGCACAGGTTGTCCACACGGTGGGAAAAGAGCGATAAAAGCTTCGCAGCTTTCGCTGTGCACATAATAATGTAATGTCTGATACCAGAGGGACATAATGCTTGTGTGACAGAGTTGGGAGGGGACAGAAATTATGAAGATGTCCCACGGTTTAATGTCAAACCCAATCACTTCCATGAGTTTTGAGGGGTTTTTTTAAAGAACTCCAGTGTCACAGATTTTTTGAGAGTAACACAAGATACAAACACACACAGCAGCTTAGCCTCACTCTTACATTTTCATCATCTGAAACCTTCTGAGAATTTTCATTAAAAGCATTTTTTAATCCTTTATGAATCTCTAAAGTACAGCTCTATGAGGACATTTATTCTCTTGGGTGAAAGCATTTAATCTGACTGCTGCTTATCTCCCAGCAAACACTGACTGTAAACGCTACCGAAGTCCTGTACGTTACATAGCAAGCTATAATTTAAAAGCTATATGGCTGAAAACATACATTCATGCAGCCGCATTAGGACTGGGAAGGTTGGAACTCTCTGGACCAGAAAAGAAAAGGTGGAGGTGAGACACAACCCAAGTTTGTAAAGCAGCACAGGGAGTGAAGAGGCTGAAAACACAACACAAAATTAAAGGGATTTAAAACTAGGGAAATGTTCATTTAAAACAGGTAAAATAATGTTTTGCCCAGTGGGCAGAGGATCTTGCTGTCACAGGGGCTGGTGGAGCCCGTCTGCAACGTTGGGTCAGCGGTGGCCTCAGCTGCCTCTGTGCGATTTAACTTGCCGAAAAACAGAAAGAGCAACTGAGGAATTCAAGTTAAAGACTTTCCCGTGACGGTGTGGGGAAAGAAAAAGGCATCGGAGGTGCTGTTTGCACGTCCAGAGCTCCTCACCTTTCTCCAGCTCACACCCGGCACGGAGTCCCGCGAGAGCCATATGTCCCACCATATGGCCAGAGAAACCCCGACCTGAGCGAGGAACTGACCCGTCTTCACTGCAACACGCTGCTGCTGCTCGATAAACGAGTTTGCATCGATCAATTAGGAATATCAGAATTTAAGCTTTAATTTCCCGTGCAACAATAGAATTAAGTTACTTCAATTCGATTTAGAAAGAGGTTTCTACTGGCTTTCCAGCTTCTTACATTTGTATTTCCTAGACATAGCACGGTAAACAAAGAAGGTGGGTTAACAGATGGGAGGGAATAAAAATGATGATCTTGGATCTGTTTCTGCTAAAATGAGAAGCCTTTTTCTACAAGCTAGATATTCTATACATCATACAGCCAACAAAATCAGGATTTTAGTCCCTGGGCTACCTAGCAGACAGAGCTACTCAGAGAAATTAGACATACTGTTATCTTTAAATGCCTCAAGGGGGGGGAAATAAAGAAAAAAGGTAAATTCGTAAGTTTATGCATAACAACCTTCTTTACAGCATTTCAAATACAAGACCTTAGATTTTTATGGTCTCAGTCAGTACTTCTCATAGGTAATAAATCAGCTTCAGTCTGGTAAAGGAGTTAATTCACAAAGCCAAGAGTTCCCATAACACATGAATGTGCTGCAGCTGTTTTATATTCAAGGTTTTGTGCAATATTGTCAATTTTCCTCTGCTTTGTTTCTTCCATTTTTTCCCCTCAGAAGAATAAAACTAACTCTGAAGTGAAAAAGAATAAATCATTCCTTAACTACCTTGAGAAATAGGCTGGCGTGACTACGAAAGCCAAGCGAGCTTCAGGGATACAAGGTCTCGAGGTTTAGAAATTGAGAAAGCTATTGAGAAAAAACCCCACAGATTCTCCTCAGGAATATCTGAGAAGATTCCACGAAATGCGATGACATCAAAGAAAACAAGCTGGTGTATTAAGTACCAGAAATTTTCCTAAATGAATACAGACAACATCTGATAAACTTTGCCCTCAGAAAGGGAAATGGAAATTTTTATGCACGAGCAGGAACAGGACCCAGGGCCACAGCCAGTGCCGTATCCCCTGTTCCCTTCGGAATTACAGAACATTAGAGAGAAATGAGAAATTCTGATGAATGACAGAATGTATGAGTGAAAGAGCCCAGAAGCCAAGAGGACAGATCATGAACTTTGCAGCTTTTTAGAATTTCATCTTCCCGCACACACACACACACAATCAAGTATTCAGTAGATTTTTAATATGCATTTTGTTACACATTCTCAACTGCGATGATTTCTTCCTCCAGAAATCATTTGCGCAAACAGCAACCATGTTCTTAAAACTAACAACTACGGATAATGACCTTATTTTGCTTTTAAAGTATGAAACCCGTATTATTTTTGCATTTTCTAGAATTCTAACCTCATCCTCTAAAGTTACTCCAAAGTAAGAAGTGGAAGATATTGGCCAAGACAGCTCAAGCGCTAAGAACATCTGGTTTTCATCACGTTCTTGAAAATGGTTGTATCGAGAGACATAAGCCAGGCCTAAGAAACAACCCTCTTCATTTTATTCAGTTTGGAAGCAAGTAGACCACAGAACAGCGGGAGCAATCAATATCAGTCTGAACCGAAACGAGCCTTCATGTTCAGAAGTTCAGCTGCAACCGGGGTCAAAAAGAGCAGAAAAAGAGAATTCGAAAAGCACAGTGATCCATGAAAATAAAAATCAAGGTGGTAAATAAAATCTTTGCCAAATTCAACTCTGATACTTCATAAAACAATAGCAAATGGTTACACTTCTGATTGATAAAACAGTGTTAGATCATGGAACAGGAAAAACTGTTGGTGGGATAAACGTTTTTCCTAAGGAAAGGGACTTTTGTGACCATTCCTCCCTGGACTAACTCGCAAGCTTCAGAGGCACAGAGACTGCAGGTATTTAGTTAAATGCTTGGCACAAATCAGTGAGTCGGTGTGGATTACAGAGACCTAGGTGAACATCTTGCTAAACTCACAACACCACATCCACACCAAAAACAAAATATTAAAAAAGATAAGAAGAAAAGGTGTAGAAATGGCATTTGGGGACAAGGGAAGGAAAGATGCGCTCTGACATCTGGCTGTAAGAACGTATTTACCTTAATGCACATCCACATGGACACTCCAGAGAGAAATCCATGGACATTTTAGACCAATAAAAATCAAAGTTCTTCTCGATTGTCCAGCAATGTATGGGCTAAATTTGTCAGGCTGAGACACAGTTCTGCCGAGTTCATTAAACAGAGACATTAGGTTTATTCCTCTTGGTCAGTGCCATTGAAGGGGACAAAAAGCAGTCAGTAAAAAAAGTGGTGACCCTTTTGTGTGATACAAAGCATGAAATGCACAGGTTGCCTCTTGTTTTGTGACATGAAACCAGAAAGCAATATTATTCTTTGTGCTTAAGGGATTTTTCCCTCATGTGAATAGTAAAACGGAAGCTTTAAACAGATTCAAACAATTTAACCAAGGTGATCATTGAAATTTCATCTAATCAAGACCCAGATCTTACAAAGTTTTGACGAGGTTTTCATAGAGTACCATGAGAATGAATCCATTTCGTATCCGGCCATCTAGAGCTCAACCCAAGCTTAGTGTCTACGGGAGTAAGAAAAAAACCAAACAAACCATCTTCTACTATTTCTTTTTCCTTTCTCTCAGAAAAGACACATTTTACATTCTCCATTACACCTTGATTTTAACATCCTTTTACCTACTGGGAGCTGTACTTCTACTGTTGACTGGCCAACTTTGAATGTTTGTAGAACAAGCTGACTTCATATATACAAATCCCAAACAATTTAAAAACTAAAAGCACACATGCAATCAACATCGCTCTCATGTTTAAGAATCCAGGATATATCGGACGAGCATAAACTCCAGGTGCTACCAGCGAGGCCACTAAATGACACAAAACAGTAGTTCCAGTTAAAATATCACAGGTGTCTAGGATGTTTTTTATTAAACATTATAAGATAACTGATTTTTCTTCAACTTCTGAGTGGTCCCTATGGTTGGTGTTCCCTGTGTAAAGACAAAAGCATCCCTCACAACCACCGTGTATTACTTGCAGGTAAGAAACTTAGTTCAGATCATTTATTACAAGTTATGACAGACACCACAGTAAAAATACGCTATTGTACACACAGTTTTGACAAGGCTTTATATAAATACCATGCTTAATTGAGACTGTCAGCATGTGCTCTCGCAATGGGGAAGCTGCAAAGCCCTGCTGGTAATTTTGGTACCCTATGGATGCAACAGTTCTGAGGACTCAACCAATCATTATTTACCCAAACTCTAGAACGAATTTTCACAGTCTGTAATTCATTATGCAGTTTAAGAAAATTTTAATATTTGTATCAAAGGAAATTCTTTGCATTTACTTCAAAAAATACTATCACATTTGTAAAAAAAAAAACAAAACCAAAAAATGATGATATACACCTATCATTATTGCTAATTAGATGTGCAGCAGAAGTTAAATGTGGTAGAAAAGGCTAATACTCTTCAAACGATGCAAGCCCTTGTAGTAATTGGGCTTAACAACAGAATAGCAACTACAGATTTATGGTACTGCCTTAAACATGAATACTGACATCATACCAAAATTCTCCCCAAGTTTACTGTTCTAATTAGGACTCGTGAACTTTGCGTGAAAACGAATATTGCATTGGACTCACTGTTTAAAACACCTTAAATTTCTATTACAAAAGTGACAATATGAAACAATTAATTGAGACTCATGCCCATCACGCCATTTCTGGTTATTACAACTATTGCGTTATACATTTTATATATATACACACACATAGGGATAATTAATTCTAAGATAAACACTCCATAATGTCATTTTTGTGTCATTTAGCTTACTTTTCCTTTTAAGAGTTGCATTCTATTCTATGCATCTGTTTTATACAACGTTTTCACGCTAAATTCAGTATTTAAACATTTGCTCTGCAAGTGTAACATCACCCACTGCTCAATGCATTAAATTGTTTTGTCTAAATCAATCTCTTTCGGGAAAATAACTTTCCCTCATGTATTTTTCAATTCTAGTAAGGTAATAATTTCATTATTGCCAAAGTATTCTTTATTGACTGACGCTTCACATGAAATCGTACGCTCTAAGGCTGCGCTTGAAAAGCTGCATCAAGGACTCTTTCGTAAGGGAGAAGAGTTACAACCTGACTCGTTCGCTCTGGCCTTGTAATTCCTTTCTCCGTTTTGAAACAGAGCATCCTAAATTTCAATAGACTTTCGAAGCAGCTTGTTGCTTTTAATGATCACGACCATTTTGAAACCAAGCTGAGCGGTGTCTTCAGGGCACTGTTATTAAGGGAGGAGAAATTCGCTGATCCAGCCACCAGCACACGCTGCCTCTCAGGCTCTATTTTTATAGACCGTTGGAAAATCTGCCACGTTTTGTCACATTTCCTAGATGTGGCACTTGAGGGCTTTGCGAGTGCCCACCCTACGTGGGATTGTTCTTTCAAATCTCACTAATACCTCACTGAGTCTTCAGGGATTTTAATAAATATCAGTTCCAATTCAGTCCCCTCCCCACCCGCCCCCATAAAGACACCCACCACATTCAACCTTTCTTGTACCCGTCTATAAAAACTCTTAAGAAACTCTGAGTTAAAGCAACGTGGTTCTTAACAGACAACAGCAAGTCACGTATCCCTGTCATAGCATTTGGCATCACCACACGTAAGCCGTGTCCCCAAAGATCAAACAGCTTGGCCACGGAATTTTTTAATACTACGTAGTCTTGTCCCCTTCAAAGACAATTCCTGCGTCCACCTGTGCATGGACATTAAACGCATCTCCCATGGATTCCCAACCAAAGTTGAACACTATGAAGGTATTTCACAGGGATGAGCATCACCATACTACGTACAGGGCATCCAATTCGTTTTCACTGGGAGCCACATCAGCCTCATTGTTGCCTTTAAAGGGCCAAATGTAATTTTAGGCCTGCATAAATGTAATTTTAGGACTGTATGAGCAGTCCTAAAATTACATTTGGCCCTTTAAAGGCAACGGCGAGACCGATGTGGCCCCTGATGTAGAACATCCCTGACTGAAAAAGTCCTCACCTGAGTTTGGAAGAGTTACCTTTCCTTCTTATTCCTATTGTAACTTCTTCATTGCTGTGATTCATCCTTTGTCTCCTCTTCAGTTTTTATTCAATAGGATTTGCTGGAAGTTCTTTGGCATCGAGTTCTCTGGCATTAAGCAGCACCAGCTGCTTTTTAGCAAAACCAATGTCTACTTTTACATTTCTATTAATATACAAATCAAACATTTTCATAACAAACATGATTTAGTCACCAATACTATAAGTTTCTTCAATCTCCCTTGTTATGTCTTTTCCTTTAAAAGAAATAACACTCACTAACATTCCTTAACCAAAGTTTAAATATTAGGTATCTGGGATGTTCCTCCTGCTTCCTCTGCTCCATCACTGACAGAACCATTTATCCCATTCCTACAAACAAACAGAATATGACTTACTGCAACCATCAGATGGGTTTTTTAGCACAAATTCCATCTGAAAAAGGTTCAGTAAAGAGGATTATTACCCTGACTCCCTGGCTGGTAGCGGTGCCATTGGGAACATCAGTACGAGTGCTCAGAAAAGTATATTTTACCCAAAAGTACACAATGCTTCGAAGCACTATGTTAAAATCACAACAGTCGCTAAAACTGTTTGCTAACTTTTGTGCTCACTCGGCAACATAACAAGATACATAAGAAGAAAACTTGGTTTCATTATAGCTCTAGGAAACAAAATATCCGCACAAACCTAAATTCAATATGTGAATATTACCATGATTAAGTAAAATGCCATTAAAAGCACCAAAATACAAAACAAGAGGCTAATAAATTTCTATTCCACATCCGATACCAAATCCCCTATAAATTCGCGGTGGGCAGAGACATGTGGCAAACAAAGGGCTTCCCCAACAACCCTGAGGCCCCAATTCCTGGTGTCCCCAAGGTCTGACAGAGCCAGATTGCCCCGAGTCTTGATTCTGAGCTGCCAGTGAAACCCAACAGAGAAGATTTTATGGTTTTCCGAGCTTTTAAGGAAGCTCCCTAATAATAGGAATAACAGCAAGAATAACAGAATTGAGACTGAAGCTGAAGGATGGAAGCAAATTCACAGAAGGAAAACAAGGTCCTATTCTCTCAGTGTTTTACCAGTCTAAAAAAATAAGTTCCATTTTAACTGTGGCAAAACAAGTTTTAGTTTATTGAATAGAAACAAAATAAGCTAGGCATTAATTACACTGCTATAAGTGCTTTCCTTTTCTGAACATTTACTTATCCGGACTTTGGGTTATAAAAGCAGAGATATAGAAGTTTTTTGTTGCCTTTTGAGAAGTCATTACAACCCACTATTTCACTCTCTACTACATTAGAGACATGGATTACTGCCTTAAAAAACCAAAAAACCAGTAACATTCAAAAAATTGTCTCTTGCATTATTTCATTTGCACGGTAACACTAAGCAAGAAGCATTTTAATGGACCATTCACAGCACCAATATAATTCAATATATATATATATATTTATATATATAAATGTAATTCAATAATTCAATATTCAATATGGTAACACTAAGCATGAAGCATTTTAATGGACCATTCACAGCACCAATATAATTCATACATATATATATGTATATATATATATATATATATATATATGAATTAACTCAATGGCAGAAAGATGTGTTAAACGTGACCACCAGCACTGATTACTACTGAAGGTTTCAAAGTGAGACTATCGCCTATTTCAAAAGTGTCTCTAATATCGACTTTCCTTTAAGAGGGAAGCAAAGTTAAAACATACGAACATATTTCTGACCAGGTAAAAAGAAAGGAATAGGCCTAAAAAGAGATACATCATAAATACAAGTCACTGGAAGCTAAATGAAGAACTAAAGTGTTTATAACCCAATACTTTTAAAACTCAGTGTGTGATATTTCATTAAAGAAATAAAATTCATTTGAATGCAAATCTCGCCCAAGTGCAGTCAGTTGCTTCTTAAAACGTGTACGGCACAATGTTTGTTCCCAAGGGAAAATCAAGGCAGAGGACACGGGCACAGACCTGTCAGCACTGAGCATCCTTTGGAGAACTTCACCAAGAGGAAAGATTGCAACTCACATTTGATAAATTGCAGGGAAAACTTGACCACAGGCTAAATCAAAGGAGCTGCTACTATTCCCATTAGTTGTGCATATGCGCTGTTTTGCTCATCTGTGTATGTCTGCTGTGCCTGACCTCAAGACATCACTTTTGGAACACTACGAACTCCTACAGTGTTCTCAAGGCAAAAAAACAACAGCACAGACACATATCACTCTCCAAGCACCCCCCTTTCTTCACTATGGTTTCATCTGACCATGAAAGAGACGAGGGGGAAACACAAATTCCGTGGAAAAAGAAAAAAACTACCAACATAGGTCAGAGAAGAGATTAAGTGTACTTATCTTTTGAAGTGTTAAATAATCATTGGAACTATAATGAGTTTCTAAGTAAGGCTGCACGTCGCTAATTTCACATTAATTCAAATGCAGGCTTTTAGCAAAAAAAAAACCCCACATCCTAGAATATTTGTTAGCACACATCCTTCAGCCATGTCTCAAAGTGAGAGACTGAGATTTATTTTTGCTGTCACGGAGGTGTAGTTTACAACCCCGCAGTTAATAGCTGAAAATGTTTTCGCTTAGCAATAAACCCAACGTTTACTACAGTCGTAGAATCGAGATTACACCCGGCTTTTGATGGCTGCATCGAGGAGGAGTTTCAACACTTGTGCAAGATGAGAAGGTCATCGTCTCTTCCCAAAAATTCAGAGCTGCACAGCCTCTAAGTCTCGCACACCAGAAACCAAGGAGCGTACGCACACAAGTAGGGTCACATACAATTACTGCAGACTCATGCTATGTATGCATTTTGTCTAGCAATGTAAAGGAAAATCGCAAGTTAGACTGCAACTACAGACAAGCCTTCAGCCTAAGATATGGGTGTTGCAAATGCTGGTGTTGTCTTGAGAGCAAACAAGTCGTCATTTTGACCTGGAACTTGACAAAACCACCAAAACCAAGCAGACAGCAGACTGTAAACTAACTTCTGGAATTCAGTCCTGGGAAGACAGATGCATTGAAGGTGTTCTGGGTTGGACTAAACAATCTCCAGAGGTCCCTTCCAAGCCTAACCATTCTGTGATTGTGATTTTTGTAATATTATGGCAACAGCAGCATTAGTTCCAATGATGTGAAATATCAGGTACCTAATTGCAGAGTATCTGTCATTTATATTCTGCAACTCTTCAGGAAGTGTAGGGGAGAACACAAATTACACTGCTGGTAAAATTAAGCCTTCTTCAGCTGATTAAAAAGTATAATGGACAACTTGCCCTTTGGCTTAACAGTTTTATCATATTCAAGACAGAGTATAGTTGGTTCAAAAACGTAAACCTAAAACGCCTCACATGAAATATGAAAAAGGAAGCAACTTTTGCTTTGTTTTACACTTTGAACTGTATTAATCATTCAACACTCAAAAGGAACCTATTGGTGGTCAAATTATAATTCTAAATCCACTTATTTGGTGGCTTTACTTTCTGCACAATATATTCTATGGTTATTTTAAATAGCCTTGGCTGCTCTATCAACTCTTTTATTTAAAATAAAATAACAAAGGATGTTACTTTACAAGGTAGTTGGGTTTTTTGACTTCCTGCTTAAAGGAAGGTAACAGAAAAGATGGCACAATCATTAAGCTTAATCTAAGGTACAGAAAAAAGACTTTCAAGTTAGCAGTCACAAGAGCTAAGCTGGCTCATACAGACCTAAATGCAAAACTTCCCCACAACAGCACGTTACCATGACTGAGCATCACATTGGCCTCAAATGCAACAGCACAAGCCACAGTAACTAATCCAGACTTCCAGATTAGAAACCAAAAACCCACAAGCCTCATGACCCTGTGGACTCAAGTTCTGCAAAATCCTGCTGCGTCCTGGAGCTTTCCTGGTTACCACCAGCCACATCTTTGGCTGAGCCGCTCTGTGACCCTTCGTTATCTGCTCAAACGAGTCCACCTGGCTTGTCCGTGACCCTCTGGACACCCAGAGGTGCTGGGGGAAACCTTGTTAAGGTGTCCCAGTTCAAAGGCCACCCACGTTCCTGAACAAGAAGCCACTTCTCTCAATGTAAAGAGGTTCTAATGCCCACTAAAGCCCAGTGCAACTGAATAGAAACAAAAGTCTGAAACAGGCAGTTGTTGCAAAGTTCAATTAAAGACGATGAAGAAGCGAAAGAAACTACATTTAATGTATTTAAACCAAGACAAAGGCCTAAATTAGGTATTTTGCTTACGTTAAATAATTTACATCTCTGCCTACAGAGATACATCCACTCCAAAGGAGAATGCACCTCAGCTGGAGGTGGATTCACCTATTTCTGGAAGAGTTGCCATTTGGAGACGAGCTCTTGCTCCATTACCCACAGAAGCAGAGTTGGACAGTTGAAATTCAGACAAATTCTATCCACGCTATTTTGTCTACAGAAGAAATACATTATTACAGAAACACTGTAGTTTGCCTTTGGCTCACTTAAATAAAAGAGGAAATGAAAATGTGAAATTGAGAAACACTTTCCCCCCCCATCTGTAGATGACTGAGATTCAGCAACTCTGTGTTTAAGTCGACAAGGTTTTTCCTCAGAAGTCAAAGTGCAGACTTGTGTGGACAAAGCGGACAAGAACTGCACACTCTCGCAACACTACTTACAATCTAAATGCTCTCAGATGACTTGCTGAACTACAGCATTGTGCAATTACATGGGTATATTAAATCCGGGAACTACAAGCCTAGAGCATCTTGTAGAAGAAGAAAAAAATCAATTTTATTATTACTTGGTTAGTTATGGCATGGTATAATTAGCGTAGCTCATTAAACCTAAGACAATGAGCACAGAGCATCTTGTATAAACTTTATTGGTAATATTGCATATAATATGCGTCTTGCTGAAAGGAGTAATAACTGCATCAATCTTCTTTTTAAAAGGATAAGTTTCATATTGCTTAATGCTAAAATAAATTAAGATTTCTACAGAAACTGAAGATTCTAGTAGTTACTCCCTGAAACAGAAGTCATACCAAAAAGGCTGCTTTACAATTTTAGCTGGAGTAACTCCATTCTGAAGAACTGGATAAACTTCATCCAAACCTCCACACCAACATTCACCCTTTATCTGCCCCCTTCAGTTCTGCTCATTTCCCCCTCAGCCACTTCACCTCCTCACACCCACCAACACCCCATCACTATTCATCACTATTCATTTGTGTTTGGCTGTGGGGGTTTGTTTGTATGTATATGTGTGTGTATATATATATATGTATTTATATATGTATTTTCTCCACAAAACCATCTTCTCCTAACCACAGAAAAAAGTAGTAAAATATTACTCTCCGCTGTCATCACGTTATTCTCCCTCTATTTCAAAATTTCTCTACAGAGGTTCCATCTCTCTGCTATTTAAAATAGCCTCCTGAGAAAGCAGCTGCCTGCTACCTGCAGCTCTGTGTGGAATGCATTTCTAAGCACTTCCCCTGGTACTTCTTCCTCACTCCCATTTTTAATTTTTACATAAACGCTTCCTCTGACAATGAAAACAAAAAAGAAAACTTTATAAAAAGAGTGGTCAGCTGCCTTAAGTCTCATGTCACCTAAATGTAAGAAAGAAAGGCTGAGTTTACAACTACCACCAAGACACTCTGGATGAAGAAGCCTTCCTTCACTATTGAAGATTTACTATTTGCCATAATTGTAGCAGAGGTTCTGGTTATTGAGGGAGAACATCAGCCTCTGATTGCCAGGGTGGGGAGTTCAACCAGTGATTTAAGGTGTCCCTGCAAGAACTGCAAGTTAACTACTATGACTTTTGAAAGACAAATAAAACACAAGCAGCATGCAGAAGAGTGGTTGGAGTTGTAAATGGGAACTGTTAGTTTATTAAGAAAAAATGCATCTTAGACATTAACAGCCTGTGTGTCTTATCATGCATAAAATTTCAATCCTGTTTTATTTGTCTCATGGTTATATGAATTGTTTACAATATTCACTGATTACAGTTATATTAGAAAATAATAAAACAAGGAGTATGAAAAACAAGTCCATTATTTAAACCTAATGTTTAATTTTGCTATGCATCGATATCCAGCAATATCAATTGGAAGCAAGTAAGTTTTGTACATGCTATTAAATAGTGAGAACAAAGAAACTTGATCAACAGTAAGAAAAGCATACGGAAACCAAAGAATGAAGCGACTACATTAAAAGTCATAAAGCATTTTTAAAAGCATCATTAGATTTAGAAATGTATCAAAAAATTCCCTCGTCTGGAAAAAAATCTATAAAATTACGCAACTGAAATGACAAAGCATGAGATCGCCTGTAATGGGGAAGAAGAATGCAATCTGAAACTACTCTTTACAGTTCAAAAAACCCCAACCCTTCCCTTCTGGAAGGGCACAGCTGCGGCCGAGTGAAAGAGATGGGCAGCTCGGCATCTCGGATCAGTAACATATGGCTTAAGGCAGGTACAAAGAGATTTACTTCCCATGTGATCCATTAAAATCTCCAGATACGTTTAAAGCTCACGCTGTGGAATTACAGTAATGGAACCATCCTGGGACCTCAGCGCTCTGGACCACAAGTGTCTTTTGTTAAGAAAGCCGCCAAGGCTTGAATTTCCATTTAATATCAGTTTTCTAAAAAAATATAGATAGCCTATCTAAAACATATGGGTAGATACGCTTTTTAACATTAAGCTTTTTGAAAAGCGATTTTTTGTTTTAAATTAATCCTTCAAACATATCTCAAAGTGTTTTGCATGTCCCATTGGGACGGGACTTCAGGAGAGGATTTCCCACTGCTTTTTGTGTTTGGACGCTACCACTTACAAGTCCTAATATAGACTCTTCTAGAATGTGAAAAATATACTAATAAAATCACTTTGCTATGCAAACTAAAGAAACAGCAGCTAGATCATTTAAGACTGATAATCAATTTGCAAGGGATTTTTTGGGTTTGGAAGCATTTGCATATGGATAGAAAACACAGATAAGTTATCCTGTAATTCTATAGTGTATTATAAAAGCAAAAGCTTGCTGAGCTATTGACATAAAGAGTCTGCTTTTTGATTTTCATCTGAATGGAGTCAAGACAATGAATGAAAAATCCTCCTAAAGTGACTGTTAAAGATCTTACAACCATGAGCTGCCCCAGTTGCTCCTGCTCTCAGCCCATTCACACGCCTCCAACACAGGAACCTTAAAAGCACATTAAAATACTTGTTTTCAGCAAAATAAAACTCAACAGCTCTTGTTTTCATTTCTGTCGTATTGCCAGTATTGCAGATGAACTCTCCTGCTTTACAGGCCAAGTCTTACGGTAAGACAGGAGCAAACTTAGCTGTATTTAGGCCAAGCTGACCTCTGTGTACACCACTTGTAGCAACCACCGCGCTGTTGTCCAACTCCACAAAAACGCTGCCAGTATAAAATGTCATTACCACTTGCCTAGTGACAGTTGTGAAGGGGTTCTGATTTGTTTTAAAAAAATAAAAATATTGAAGTTGTTGGTTTGGTTTGTGGTTTTTTGGTTGTTTTGGAGGCGATCTGGGGGGGAGGGTTGTGGGGGTTTGTGTGTGTTTTGTTTTGGAAGCTTGTCTTAAATGCTCTCCCCAGATGTTACCTTCCTTATGAGTCTCTAAAGAGACTTTCATTAGAACTAAACATCTGGAAAATAATAAATCAGAGACAAGTAGTTAAGATGCTAGATTAATTAAATTATCAGTTGATTATAAACCTACCCCATAAATTCCTTTAGCACTGCCCTGTTTCAAGACTCATTTAAGAACCTGGTGACTCACAAGTTCTCAGGGAGATACAAGTTCTCAAGGGGATACTATTCCTGCTCACAGTACACAAAACACTCAGCATTACGCTTTATAAAGACCTGGCTGGTGAACATCTCATCTGTTGAATCACGCAAGAGCCCAATTCTGTAAGAGGTTAGTTGAATTAAAGTCTTGCATTTGAATTTCCTTCCTTAAAAGAGCAGCACTTTGTGGCAAACATGACTCTGTTAGTACTAAACGCTCTAAAATTATACACCTGTATGTTGAATAGCTTGCTGTTTGAGGCAGGAAATGCAAACACCCTCAGCCTTCCCGGCTGCTTTGGAGGCAGAAGCCATGGGAGGTCGGGCGATGCCGCAGCTCAGAGCTGGCACAGGCAGCGTGTTGCATTTTCTTTCGCATTTCTGAGCTCAGATGCTACAACTGTTTTACTCCGCCCTGGTGAGACCACATCTGGAATATTGTGTCCAGTTCTGGGCCCTCAGTTCAAGAAGGACAGGGAACTGCTGGAGAGGGTCCAGCGTAGGGCAACAAAGATGATTAAGGGAGTGGAGCATCTCCCTTATGAAGAAAGGCTGAGGGAGCTGGGTCTCTTTAGTTTGGAGAAGAGGAGACTAAGGGGGAACCTTATCAATGCTTATAAATATATAAAGGGTGAGTGCCATGAGGATGGAGCCAGGCTCTTCTTGGTGGCAAACAGTGATAGGACAAGGGGTAATGGGATCAAGCTGGAACACAAGAGGTTCCGCTTAAATTTGAGAGGAAACTTCTTCTCAGTGAGGGTGACAGACACTGGAACAGGCTGCCCAGGGGGGTTGTGGAGTCTCCTTCTCTGGAGACATTCAAAACCTGCCTGGACATGTTTCTGTGCGACCTCACTTAGGCGTTCCTGCTCCATGGGGGGATTGGACTGGATGATCTTTTGAGGTCCCTTCCAATCCCAAACATACTGTGATACTGTGAACTGTTTTGCTCCAAAGTCTTCCCTATGATCCAGTTCTCTCAAATTCATTCCTGTTTGCAAAACGTAACTTCTCCTTACAGAAATGCTCTTCAGACACGAGTGGATGTGTGTCCTGGTTGTATTACAGCCACAGCTCAACCCTCACCCTCCTCCTCCGGGCTGCCACGTAGATGATCACGTATTTTAGGAACAGAACTACCGCGGTGATTTCCAAACACTTGGAACTCAAAACACGAGTATTACTAAAGAATTTGCTTACTTGTACGAAATGGTTAAGACACAAAGAGGTAAGGAAAACCTGTCAGAAGGAAATTTATCACCACCAAGGCAACAGAGAACTTTATCCTGAGGCTTTACTACTTACTGGTGCAAATCGCTGAGCGCTGAGTCCCAGCCAACACACCCTGAAAGGCAGTTTTGATGTTACCAGCTACCAAATGTTAGTTAACAAAAGCTTTCCAGGAGCCCAGTATATTTGAAGGAGAACCAAGGAGCACCTTTAGCTTCATTTTAATCAAGTTAACATGTTTAAGCTACAAGAAAACCTAATGCCATTAAAAATGACCAGGTTCTATCACTATTCCCATCCTTCTTCATTACACTGCAGTCTCAAACCTAAATTCAGCCTTAAAGGAACTTTTTCCTTTGTATTTCCATTCCAGTGCAGTGTTGGCTGTATATAAACGTACAATTTCATCTTTACTGCACCAAAGATACCAAGAAGAAAACAAATGAAGAAAACCTGGTCTGTATACAGCTGTCAACCAAGCTCAATAAAATGCTGCTATATCACGGTATTTATGGCAACATAAATGGCAACAGATACTTTCCTTAGTGGATTAAGATAAAATAAACTTTTGAATTTCTTTCCTAACTCCAAGAGGGAAATTTACAGGTTTGCCCAAGCCAGACACCTAGGGCTCCTGGCCTTTCAATAGAATGTAACCTCATCCCAACTCACTTCATAGGAATCACCTTTTTTATCTCCCTTTGCCTGGATTTTAATATCCTTGGAGAAGCGAAAACAAATACATTAGGGAAAAAGCAAGTGGTTTTGTTTACAGTAAGATATAAGGCTTTTCAGTAGACTCACAAAAGAAAACCAAAGATGCCCATATGGCCAAAAGCGCAGAGAATACCAGAAGAACAGATCCAGAGTAACTCGGATCCCACACGTCTCAATTCAGATCGTGTACAACACTTTAAAAAGGCTGGGGGGAAAAAAGATGGGAATTAAAGGCAATTAAGAAGAGACTAATACAAAGCCAAGGTTCTAGCAGTAGTCATTATATCAGAAGTTTTAAATAATTTTTCAATTAAATAATCAGTTTAACAAATAAAAACGCATATCATTTGTTTTCTTGCCTGTCAACTTCATTAGCAATCCAAGGGAAATTACTTATGCATATTCAAATTTCTTATTGTACGTCTGGCATAACTGGATACACTCTTCAATTTGCTGATAAATTTTGCATTCTCAAGGAAAACAATTTATTCAAAATATCTGGCAACAATATTCTAATGACTCGTTGAGCATTACTATTGTGCAGCAGGGAATATTTATGTAACTTTTAATAGTGTCATAACAAAAGCACTACCTGGTACCACCTCTCTGTTAACATACACTGCAGACAGCATCTTGATATCCTGCTGAACGTCTGCATTACAGTTCTAAGCGAATGATCTTGCCTTGCTATGGAAATTTTGAAAAGGAAATTGTCACAACACATATTGCTTTAAATTATTCAGACGTTTCTGTTCTTGATTTCTTGCAAATGCACCGAGAAGCCTGAATTTGAAAATATAAGATTTGACTAAGAGAATCCCAAGCATGTGTATTCACAAATCCTGTTCTCATTTGGAAATATTAAATTCCTTATGAAGTCATATGAAGCTTGAAGAAAAAACTGTCTTCAAAATTCTCATTCCACCAGAGTAGCTCTGCTTTGATGAAAATGCATTGCTTAGGCAGAAAACAAATCCTGGGCAGCCCCTCTCCAGAATAAGTGACCAGACTCCTGCTTTCCCTAAGAAGAGGCAGAAACATGAGACGGAGAGAAGTTTAAACCATATTTTTTCCTTCATTTTTGTGCAGCAGCCCACACTGGAAGGGAAGCACAGAGCAGCTCTCACACAAAGAAAACCACCGAACTACAGCGGATGCTTCCGCTACTACATTTCTCCTTGTTTCTGTCTCATTAACTTCCCACCTACAAAGGATTTCTGCTTCCAAAACCCTGGCTACCTGTCTCACTTCCAGAGAAATCCCATTCATCATGATGTTCAGCAACACCAAGGAATCATGCCAAGGAATTCTGCTAAGCTGAAGTTAGGAAAGAAGGTGAGAAAGTTAACGCTCGTGAACTCTCGCATGGCTAGAGACAACCCTTTCCTATACTTTTCTTCTTTCCCCCCATGCTGAGATTTACATACATCAAAATGAATGCAGCATCTGTCCCAAAGATTGGCACAGGACCGACCAAAACCACAGCACAGCCTGACATGGATACATGGATACCCAAGGGAGTCTGCAATGTTGGACAGAATGGGGACTTGGGGGTACTCAGAGTGGGCTGAGCAAATGCATTTTCTCATAGATTAAGTCAATAAGACATGAAGGTAAGTAAGAAGTAGGTAATATTCCATTAATCCAATTTTCTTAAAAAAAAAATGAATTAGACTTGCATTATCCCAGGCACCCTTGTTACCATGACAATATACATACACTGCTAATGGCTCTAATACCATTCAACTGTTTATTCTATAGTTTAAGCTGAAGAATTAGCAGCAAACCCCATTTCTCCTACTCACAAGTACATGTGCAGCACAGTTATGTCTGCAAGCTCAGCTCTGGGGAGGCACGGAACAGTTTTTATACTGTATGTGCCACCATAGCAATCAATTAATCCCTCTGTTTGACCCATCTTAGAAACATCAGAATATGAAGAACATCTTTGAGTTGGTAATGCTACTGTTTAAAGACCAAAACAAAAATAAATCCCAAAATAACATACACTAGCAGCTGAAACTGGTCTTGTTTTTAACAAAAGCACACCACCTTCTCATGTCAAAACTAGAAAAAGTTCAATTTACAAGCATTTAGAACATAAGTGCTATAACCAGGTGGGCACAAAAGCAGCAAATAAAGGCCCAGGTCTATAGCCTTTTTTGGGTTCACTCTGCCAATCCTGTAAGTCTAAATTTCACAGTTAACAGAGAGCAAATGATGTGGGTGACGTTACAACAAACCCCACACTACAAAACACACAAGAAACGCCTTCCCAGCTACGCTCTCTCCAAAGCCTCCTAAATAACGCTTCTTCCCTTCACAAAGCAACAAACACGATTTGAGCCTTGACTGTATTTACTGAAATTCACGTAGCAAACCTACTTTCATGTTATTTTTGTAAACACCGACAAGTGAGAGGTGCCAACTCCTCTCCGTCCTTCAGCCCGTCTAACAGTTGGAGGAACACCAGCCCGAAGAACAAAATCCACGTGAACGCGGGCGGGAGGAAGGATGAGATCACACCTAAAACCCACTAAGTTAGTGACTTTTTTCTTCAAATATAGTCTCCAAGACTGAATTTCAGCTCTTGCCATCATTAGAACAATGCTGGTAAGAACTGTAGTACAGTCTGCCATGTCAGTACATTAGCTGTTAAGGTTATGCAGTTAAAGAGTTATTGGTTTAATTCAACCACTTGCTTGCCATCTGCTACTTACTTGTGCTTTATGCGTTTTAATTATTCTGGAAACTTTCAAGATTTCTACTTTTTAATAACCTTCTGTCACATTCTCAGTTATCAAAACAGCTTAGGTTTTGGGCAAATGTTACATAAGACACAGATAACAAAAATAACACACAGGTTACTGCCCATTTTCAGCACAAAGTGCTGGTTACAGCCAAGAAAACATTGCTCAGGTGGTTGAAACTGTTCCCTATCTTCTCCCTTTTTTTTAAAATCACTGATAAAGATATTACCATATGCCCTTATGTTCACTTTTTTCCAGAAGCACCCCAGACTAGTTTCTTCTGACTCGTGCTTTTATAATCTGCTCTTAAAAAAAATGAGAAAAAGTTTATATAATGTAAAGATTAAACCACAAATAAAGTTACATAACTACAAAGATGCAGATAGGACAGCTGAAGGGTATAATATTAATAGCAAAAATCAGAGAACTCAGCTTAGTTTTCCAGTAGAAACTGTTCAGGTTACAAAAACATGTTCTAACCTTTAGGAAGAACAACCACCGATGTAGATTACTTCATCGTGTTATAGAAAGCACGTTAACTTCCAGCGATACACTGAGCTTTCTGAGGCGATATGGTAAAGAAAAATCCATACGTAACACACGCACAGAGGTAGGCAGACGCACTTACAAAAACCGGCCTTTTTCTACAGAAAATCCACATCGAAAAGCAGCTTCAGCAAATATCGGTTCAGGCAAGACGCGGCTATTTGTGAAACTCAAGACCAACGGCGAGCCTACATCGCCTCCCATACTTTCCAACGCAGTTTCATCAAGCGATCATTCATCATTTTCTATATGCATAATAAAGATGATTATTGAATTGTGGAGGAAAGCCACAAGCAAAAAGGTGGACAACAGTCTAGTCATTGTAAGAGGTATAGATTGTACATTCATATATAGCGTGACTATGCAAGATAAACTTTTTAAAAAGCACTTTGTCTCTAGCTTCATCCATAATGTATCACAAGACCTTTTTCCAAAGAAGCGAGTGTTACATACAGGTGCATCTCCTTCTCAGCTCCTAAAATAATGCTGGAAATAGAGGTACTTGCTGCAGACTCCCCATAGTTCATTAGTTTCACGTTTTAAAACTAAATGCTGCAGTTTCAATAACCACACAAAATATAAAGACGCCCAAACATAAAAGGAAGGATCAAGAATTTTATCAAAAGCAACTAAGAGTCGGTTTAAATCCTCAGAGATTATAGCACACAATGCACTCACAGAGGAGGCAGATAGAGAAGAACCAGCTGGCAATGAGAACACAAACACCAAGATTTAAAACTAGGTTTAATGCCATGGTGTATCCAGGAATACTTTAAGTCTCAAATTGGTCTATGTATGGCCTCATATATTCCCCCGAACAATAATACTCCTCCATCTCCAGCCCTTTGCATCAGGAGGCTGTGACTCTGCTCTGCAATGGGCAGAGACCGTCAGAAACTCCCTGGGCTACCTGAAGAGGAAGATCCAATTGTTTTAAAATATAATTTTAAAAAAGCCTCATATGCTAGCAGCACTTCTTCCAAGGTTGTGACTGGTAATATTATAAAAATATATAAATTGCGACAGCATCTTCATATGTTATCAAAGAAAAAAGGGCCATGTCTTTTCCAGTCATTCAAGGAATAAAGTATTTTCAACTTGTTAAACTACCTTTCCTGTAAGCACAGCCATAGGTAGGTACATGGAAGGTATTTCTAACGCCGCTTGAAAGAGATCTTTGCAACACCAGCTTTTGCAGGTCACCAGGTAAAATCTCCCCCATACAACAGAACAACAAGATACCTTCAGAAAAACTTCAAGCTGTTTTCTCAGTGTACCCCCAGTGCTCCAGCACAAAGCATACAAGCAGCAAGTTCTGGGTACTTTTATCTTTCAAGTGACATTTTCAAGTGACATGGCTCTGCAGCACATAGAGGAGAGGGATGGAGATGTGTGAGTGACTACAGACTGCTCTTCATGGAAACAAGCTCAGCCAAGACAGCAAACAAAATAAGTCAAGACAACTTTTGTTCCTAAAGGAGTCCAGAAGGTAGCACAGGCACATCTTGACTCCCAGCAACCTGGACAACTGAGAAAGAGAAGGGAACTTTCTGACCCACAACAAAACCCCAAACCTTCGTTACAAGTCAAATGGGATTGCAGCTCGTGCTTCTCACCATGGCTTTTGAAAGTCTCCCCTTTTGTCCTTCCACCACAGACCACATATGGAAGCAAAAGCGTTTCTGTTTGGCACAGGCGGCAGCCGCTCCAGCTGAGCGGGAGAAGCGCAGGTTACGCTTCTGCCTTGACCTGGGGTGTTTCTGTTTGCCTGGCATTGATGGGGAATAACCACATTACGGCAGAGCCCATCAATCTGTTCTCAGCTGCAAACGTGACCTCTCTCACCTGGAAGCTTTGGGGGTTTTCCATCATAGAGCATTAGATACTTATCTGTACAAGCACTGAAACATGAAGAGCATGTTGACTGTTTACTGGGAAGAAACAAAGAACCCACCACTTTATTTCTCTGTGTGACATAATATTTACACTCAGTGATAAAAACCATCATGTGTGCACATAACATCACTCAAAAATTAATCTTTTGACCTACAAGTACACACAGTTCAATGATTTTACCGATGGAACACCACACATGAATTAGACACGGTAGCTACTGTTTTGGCACCGTTTGAAGGCCTGTCTCCTTTATAATCATAACTGAATCCTAAAATTCCAATAACAACAATATTTGCAAAGCCCCAGTGCGCCGTCTCCATTTCAAAAGACTTTTATTTCCTTCCTGGCATTGGTAGTCCTCAAAAACCCCTAAATAAACCCCAAAGCAAACAAGAAAGCTATTGCAAGCTTTAGTGCCTTCATGAACAGATATTCACATTAATTTTAATTGTTCTATGATAAACAAGAAATAAAGACCTTCTGTTTTAGAAAAAAGAGACCTAGTAGCTTTTTCCACCATATTTCCATGTTAAAAAACAGGATTAAATAACTAGCGGGCAGCAGAAATCAATCCCCATAAGCACACTGAAAAACAAGTCAGCCAGGACAGCATAACAAGCTAATCCATGACTTCTTTGATTTGTTTGCTTGTTCGGGGGCTTGTGGGTTTTAGTGATTAACATAAGGTTTCTAGATACTGTTAGCAACTCAGACTGGCAAGTGCAGTTTGTCATGGGGTAGCAAAAAGCAAATCCCCAAAAAATAATAATCTGGCAATCCACTGTGAATTTTGCAAGAAAAATAGTTTTAACTGTGCTATGTACACAGAAACAACAACATACTTTCTCCTACATACTCTGTACTTAAAATGCTGTGGTGAAGAAAAGCCTATGTGGATGTTTATCTCTGTTTCAATAGTTATTGTTTATTAATGCACCCAACAGATACCTTGTTCAGATCACTGTATTACAAGCCATTTGGATATTCCCGTTTCTAGGAACACAACGCTTCACATCAAAGCCTTGGTTGGCTTTAACTCCTAGAGCCCTTATATATAGGTATTACATGCCACTCCATGACATCCCAAATAGCCACATATTGCTGAAATAATTGAGCTGTCACACATTACAAGGCAACTTCTGAACATTAAAAATAAATAAATATATGTTTATTTAGAGAAGGTGGATGTAGCTTACGACATTGCTTCCCACAAGTGAAGGATGGCTCCAGACATCAGTGCTATCTGAAATTGATGCAGAAGCATTTCCTCATATTTTATGCAAATTTAAATTTATTCCTGATGACAGGGGCAGTGAGGGGAAATGAGTCCGTCCTGAGAAGCCTGAGCAGCTTAGTTTTTAAGAGCAAGAGATACCTACTCCATTATAGTATTAAAAGGAATAAATGCCTTACCAGGTAATGCTAATGGTCTGTCTAGCCCAGGATTTTCTCCTTGATGGGACCAACAGGGGATGATGCTCCAGGAGAACATGTCAGCCCGAAAAAGGCCGGCGGTCCCTTACCCTTGCATCTCTAACTGCGCCATTAAGGACGTTAGAACATACATTTATGTCCAGTTCTTTTACTATCCATTTACGACCCGTTGACTATGAACCTGTCTAATCGCTTTTACAATAAGATTTAGAGGTTGAGAAGTTTAACAGTGACGCTCCCTCAGTTCTCCTGAAAGGCCAAGGGCAGCCAGCCCTTCCTCCCACAGGCAGCGAGATGCCCACAACAGAGGAGTTGGGTAGAAAGTTGGTCTAGGAATTTTACAGCAATAGCAATAAACAATTTAAAACGCATTTCACATTAAGAAAGTCGGTGTTTAGAGGCTGCTGCTTGATCCTAGAGAACAAGTTCTCCACATCCATAAACACAGGACAGCATGCTGTGGTCAGACAGTGCTTTTCTCCTGCAAAGGACAGACAGACAGACATAGGGGAGATGCCACAGGCAGGTAATTCTCTGAGTAGGGCAACACATAAACACAGCAGCCTGTCTAAAATGCTCATAACACAACTTTTTGTATTCTTAATAAAGACTATTAAGATTCTTTCACTGAAAAATAAATACAGCAGTTGCACTTATTCGGCTTTCTCAACGCTCTCAGCGCAAGTCTATTTTTTTTCCTTTTTAATAAAAAGGTCTTGTTAGGTTTTTTTTCCATTACAGGTTGGCCAGTCTGGAGTCATTTCCATAGAAGTTTCATGAACTGACAGTCCGGTCAGACAGGTCGCCTTCCTCACAGTCTGAGGCAACAAATTGCTAAAGCCCAGCTCAGCGAGCACCTGCTAGAACTAAGAGTGATCCTGATCCCACGGGGTTCGTTAGCGTTGCTTTAGATTGCTGTTCCAGCACGGCTAAATAAGCCCCCTCTGCGTAGCTGCTGTTGAAAGCTTGTTGTGAACAGCTACAGAAACATGAACTCGCTGTAAGGGTAAGTTCTACAACAACAAAAATTCACAGGAAAGGAAGCAGCAGGATTTCATAAGTGTGCTTAAACATTATTACTAAAATTATACATAGATGCTATAAAGTCAAAGCAAGCCTTACACAACGCGTTTGATCTCATATGTTTATAATTTTCATATATGAAAAATATCTTGGCAACTAGTTAATAGCTGTAAAAGTGCCTCTTCGCAACCTGCAATATCCACTAAGCTTTTTCACTTCCTCAGACTAATGCGCAAAGTGAATTTAACCCAATACCTTTAATGAAATATCAGGGTTGAGACTTCCAGAAGCACAAAAGCCACCCGACATCCAACCCCAACTCACGCTTTCAAGCTTGTCTCCTCAATGCTCCTCATTATAGTAATGCACAATAGTAAAACATACACACACAGTATACCTAGAAGTACCACTTCAAAGCCAGTCATGCTAAAGAAAAATAAAAAGGAATAAAAATCACTACACGAATTTGCTAGGACAAATTCTTAATTATCCCAGTTGGAATTGCGCCAGCCAAGCCCGACATCCAAATTTCATGATAAGGATACAGTAGAGCTAAGGGAAAATTTAGAGGTAAAAGCTTATTTATTGGAAGTGGTCTATAAATGTGAAACACATTCAAGTGTTTCAGCAAGTAGCTCTGGCGGGGTCAGCCTCTTTCCTCCATGTCTTCTCAGATCTTTATCTTCCTCATGTACAAATAGATCCAGCTTAATTTAATAAGAAAATTCTAAATTGGTTAAAAAAAAAAAAAAAAAAAAATCAACATTGTTTGTTTGTACTTTTGGAGGGAAAACAGTTGGACTAATGTGTAGCACAAAGAAATTTATTTACAGATAGTTCTTTGGGTAAAAACATAAATTCTACCTAGACAGTGGCCCAGCACCACTCCTGAGTGCTACTATGATTAAAAAAAACCCTAAAAAACAGTGCCTAAATTTCACATGTCATCCATAAGAAAAGCACGACAGACTGACCTGCCCGGCTGTGTCGTTTCCACACTTGTGTGTGTGCACATGTGCACAGGTGCATAAGTGAAGCGGCTTCCAAACGTTCGGGCTGGTTTGCATCCCAGAAAGCCAGAAATGGGTATGTAAATGCAGTTTGACAATGGAAAACACATTTTCAAATTCTCCATCTTCAAACTACAAAATGCAAGAGGACAAAAATTCGGTTTTAACATGTCAAAATCAAACCTTGAGTATATACACCTACCTCTATGTCGATGCACATGCAATAGCAAAAAATCCTCAATAATACCAACTTCTCTTTTTTTTCCCTATTTCATTTTTTAGGAACATATAGATAACATATCCTCATAATAGATATTACATTATTCCCTATACAGATTCTTGCAAAAACCTACTACTGACAGTGAGTATAGGCTCTCCATCCTTTCAAGTCCCATAAGCATATTTTGAATGATTACACATCAATATTAGCTTGAGGAATACATTTATCACTATTAAAAGAAATAATAATTTTTAAAATCTAGAGTTTCAGGATAGCTATACCACTCTAAACTGACAAATTCGTGACTATCTTCATGACCAACAGCTCACTTAACATTTGGGGTAGATTTTATTTGACATATAACATTTGAAAAATTTAGAATACTTTAGAAAAATTAGTATTCTATAAGACTTTATATCCTAAGAATCCGTGTTTATTCTCCTGAATCTGTTTTTAATATACAGAATGACCCAAAGTAGCTTAGAAAGTCTTAAAGCAGCCTGCTGATGAAGTACCTTCATAAGAATTCCCTCCCGCTAATGAAATAACAGAAGCAGCATAGACAAGACTAATGGGTAGATCTGGCGAGACAGGTAACTCCGTATTACGGCCAGAATATATCATTTGACATGCTAAAATAGACACACCAAGGTAAACATACATACAAGAACTAGAAGGTTCTTGGAGCTCTTTTTATCACGAAGACGGCTACAAACACGTAGCTGTTAGCGTTACTGATTGAAAAAAAGATTCATTTATTTCAAATAGCAGCTAAGCAACCTTTGACCACTGCAAGACCTGACAACTTTAATTAGTTTTAGCTTAAAATGGAACCGAACTTGGCTTTGGCATCTCTCCAAATAATTTCTTCCCAGACTGCTCTCCGTTGCTAGTGGAGCATTACAGTATAATTACTTTAATCTCTTCATAGGCATGTCCCATTTGCCAGCTTTCCAAGGAAACTTCCAAGCTTAACATAGAACTCAAAAATAATTAAAAAAGAAAAAAATTATTTCTCACATTAGTGAAGCAAAAATTTACAAGAAGTCTTTTTCCTTTACTGGCCTGAAAAGGAGAGTTTATACTTTTTGGAAGTTGGTGTGTCAAACCTACGTTCATCACATGGAACTCCAAGACACCAGACAAAACAGCTCCATGCATTGGATTAGCGGGGAAGCTGCTAGACCTGTTTGTAGGGTGGTTGGTTTTTTTTCCTTCAGGTTTAGCTTGTATGATTCTAGACAAGAAAAAGACCATCTGGCACAAATTCCAGACATATTAGCAGCCGTAACTATTTCCAGATTAAATAACGTTGTCATATTGCCGTAAAACACCAACACCACTTAAAGATTCTGCCGGTCTGATCTGGCCACTTCATCCCCAGGCTGGAGACAGTAAATAGCTGGACAACTTATTTTTGTGTAAAGATAAAATTATCAGAGGGGGAAAAGGGACCATTCGGAGTATTTTTTCCTAGCTGTCCTAATCCACACCTGTATTTGCCACAGTTTTCTGTTGAACTGCACAAGACGGAATGCCTGCTCTGCAGAATGGGTTATGAGATGAATACTGGAGCGTGCAACAGCACACACAGCTGCGGTTAAATCAAAGAGGTTGCCCTGACAGCGGCCTGATGCTCAGTAACTGCTGGTAATCCTGTGGTGTATACACGGGTGCTCAGATAGACTTTGCCCTTGGATTAGATTGCTCTCCAGTAGAGCATTGAGCAACAACTCTATGTTTTTTTCATTCTTTGCAGAATGTATAGGTATAGGAACATACACATAGTGCTTTTTCTGTTGGTGTTGGAAAGTTACAACTTCAAAAATACACATTTACTTACGTGGAAGACAGGTTTGTCTCACGCTTCAGAGGGAAGGGAACTGGCCTTCGTTGGTGTATGAAGCCCCATGACTTCAGCCCTGTCCCTATGAACACTGTTCCCTGCACAGCTGAGTTTTACTCTCACAGCAGAAACTCACAGTACGCCCGCAGAGGAGAATTGTCAACCGTGATCTTCATCCAAGAAGAAGAGAAGACATTATGGATTTCCCACTATATTTCAGCGTGCAATTTTCACCAGAGGATGAACTTAATTAAAATAAGACAAGACAGCAGAAGTAATAAAAAGATCTTTTAATTACATTTCTAGAGTTTTGGATTTGTCCTCAAGCTAGACATCCGGACTGCCTCAGCCTTCACCAAAAATATGAAAAGAATTCAACAGTACAAGGTTTTCCTGACCAAGTAGAAAAGCACTGAACGTCAACAAAAAATTACTACTTTTAATTTGTGCATCTCTATCAAAGAATAACTTGCAGGAACATGGAAAACAGACCACATTAATTCTAAAAAGGCAGAACTAAGTCTTTTTGATAAAGACAACAAATACATTTCCAAGCACCATATACACTGTATTTTCTTCCATAATGCAGACCTGCTGCACAGGGCTGTTTCTTCCCCACGTTCACCACCACAAAGCTCAAAAGCCCAACTCCATAAACATTACCACAGAACACCCATAAAGGGTTTAATTAAAAGCTGTTGATACCAACTCTTTATAAGGCACCAGCGAGGCAACCTCACACGGGCTCCTCGTTCGGCAAAATAAAGGCGGCCGTAGGGATGTTCTAACGCTTAACGACACGATGCTCTCCTGGGGCACCCAGGTACCAGGCTAATGAGCCACCAGGTCATTCACTGGCGGGGAAGCGGGACCTAACGCAAAGGAAATAGCAGGGGAATTCGCCCAAGTTGCCCAGGCGACAGCAAAGTGACGCGATGAGAAATGAACAGCGGGGAGAGCTCTGGGCAAGCTCAGAGCCGCCCGCACAGGGCTGGGCTCGCAGCACACTCTAGCGACCCAAGTCTCCGCCATATAAATGAAATAAATCCAGTGCTGTGCTCACGGGGGAAATAAACAAACAAATAAATAAATAAATCCAAAATATTAGTAATTTGAACTCTGCCTCAATTTATAAAACATTTGATGCTCGTTAGGAGGCAAAGGATAGACCAGCGTTGGTCAGGGATCGCTGACCTCTTGCTCTCACCAGAATGTGGAGGCTACTGTGGTTATTAACCAGCTTGACGTTTCTTTGGATTGGATTTAAACACTGATAGTTAAATAGTTTACAAACTACAGCTTTGCGCTTTTCTTAGTGGCTGTGCGGCAAACAGCGGCGGCACCACACGAGCTTCTGCAGGGCTGTCCTGGACACCCCTCCTTCCCAAAAAATACCCAATTCAAGAGATCGCAGTGTGGTATCTTCTCACAGTTTCCACACTACAGGTGCACTCTGCACTGTAAAACAGTGAAAATCCGCAGGTTTTTTTTACAGGTGGTTCAGTTTCATAGATGGAGGATAGTTACCGTAACAAATAGTCCGCTTGCATGCCAAAAATTAATAAGAAACAAGGTACTCTTCCTCACCCCCTCTACCACACATAAGAGGTTTGCAGTTAACTTGCACACACTATTAACAACAACTACATACATACAGTCACAATTGCTTCACTAAGGTTGGAAAGACGAAAGAAATTTAACTGCGCAGCAGACATTTTTAGCACTTGCCCAGGGCAATCTTGGGTTGGCAGCTTCCAGGGGAGGAGTTAAAGCCCAGACAGACCCCTGTCATTCAGAATAAAGCATCAACTGGTTTTGTTGCCCAGAAGCTTCTGAATTGCTGTACAATTACAGCTCCAACATACAACACCTGGGTTAAGTGACCCTCTCCCGCTCCAGCCCACTCGCACCTTTAGCACATCTAAATATTCCCTCATTTTCTCATAAATTAAAAGCATCCACTTCTTCACGTCCTACGGTCTCGATTAATTAAACTTCACAATCTAGGCTTTGTTTTAATCGTTAAGAATTAGGTCCATGGAGCTGCAAGACGAGCTTCAATAATCAAAACCCATCAAATCACTAACAATCTCTTCTGCATGTGCGCACCTGTGAATGCCGACTTCTTTCTCCCACTAATTTGCAACACTTTGGTTTTATTTCCTCCTCTTTTCATGTTCTCTGTGTCTTCGTTTTCTCTTTCTCTTCAATTTTTCCAAATGTGTTTTATTTAAAGAAGCTTTTCCAATCATTCAGCCAGGTCTATGGTGGTTGCTCTTGCTCTAAGTGCGATCACGAATCGTTCGCAAATCCAAAGCCACGTACGCACCCATTACACACAAAATTTCCGATATCTTTCCCATAATGGCTCTGCAGAACACGCACCATTACCTCAATCCACGTGGAATTGCATTTGGTACACCTGGTAGTACTGCTTCAATCAGGAATATATATTTAAAAATCATTCTGGAGAGTTGAAGTTTCAGACTGTTAAGAACATCATGACTACAGCAAGTACTTACAAATGGATCATTGTACTTCCTAATGAACAAAGCCTGTTGAAACACCAAACTACATGATTATTGCTTAATTTCTAGATGTGGATACACCTCATTGCCTCTCTGTACAGACTACACTTTGAAGCTGAAATAATGAACTACAGTGATTAGAGAGCAGCTTTCAAAGAGAACAAAAATTAGTGCCTTTTTATTAAATACCAGGGGGAAAAAAAAAACTTCAATGAGAAACAGCCCTTCAACACATCATTTTTCAAGACTTGTATATGTCCTAAATCACATATGAACAATCCTCCCAAAGTGAGCATGGCTATGCCTACACTAGAATTTAAGAACTTGCGCAGCTTTTTCCAGGTTCAAGGCTTAAACTTAAACCTATCCCATGACAGTAGTACCTTGTTTAAAACCAGCATTTTCATAAAATTTGCAAGCTATTATATACAGTACAGGTATTAAGCTTCAGAAGAATAACGTGTTTACCAAAAAGAGTCTCCCATGCACTCCAAAAAGCAAATATTTTGGACAAAGACGAAGAAAGTTGCTTTGCAAGCACCAGATTCAGATTTTCTGATTCTTAAGCTGAAATAGTTCCTGGAAATCCTACATCCATTACCATATCAGCTGCTCCCAGCAATGTTCTCCAAATAAATGAGACACCAGTTCCATTAGTACTACAAAAAAAACCCCCATAAACAATCTTTTCAAACAATATCTTTTTTCCATTCCCTTCTCCCATCTTCACACATGCACGTTGTGTTATATGGTGGGAAACTCAATTACAATACTATACAGAAAAACAAAAGGGCATTTAAAAGATAATCTAATTGAAAGAAAGATTATACAAACTTCCATAATATAAACCCAGTACTTTAATGTGTACACCACTGAAGTTGTATTAATGTATTTACCTGAATCTTGTTAAGAATTGGGCCACTGTGGGATACCTGGACCAATTTGTAAAAAAGTTGAATTAAAAGCCTGGGGCTGTTCAGCAATGGCTTTTATTTCCAGTTTATAGGCACATTTGCTTTCTTACCTAATTAATAGATTCATTATATGCACTCACATGAGGTATTGTGCAAGGGAGCAGAGCTCAGGATCCTAACTTAAAACTCTTCAGTCTCGCTAATTATATAGAAGTTATCTTCAGTATTTGTACAATGCTGGTCTAGAAAAAACACTTAAAACAGCAGCTAAGTTTAAAAAATCAAAATGCAATGAGCACAAATACACACATTACATGTTGCAGCATAGGCACTGAGAATTAAATACTATGCTAAACATGATAAACATCAACTAAAAAGAATCTGTGTCTATAAAACATAAGTAAGGAGACCAGCAAGGGTGGCAATGCCATTGGTAAATCTGATCTGCTTTCCAAGCCAGGGACAGGTACCGATACACTTCGGTTTTCAATTCAATCAAAGCAGAAGAAGAGCAAACTCACTCCGTGTCCTGGCTAAAAAAGGAACATGTCCTAGCTTAGCTTCATCATGCCTGCACCCGCAAATTGACTTAATTGTCAGCGGGGGATTATGAAATATGAAGTGACTCCAGCAGCGCTCAGGGGACACTCCCGAGGCTCGGTGTCTATAGCAAAGACACCAAGAACCATCCATCTCACTCCCTCCCCCAGGCAAAGCAGAACAGCCTTGATCTCTAAAAGAGGCAGACAAGAAAGAACAACAAAATTCAGCCTTCCTGGATGATTAGCACTGGCTCAAATAAGAAAAAGTGGGTTTAAATACATCAGCACAGTTTCCCTGACTGCTTGTGCCCCTGGCTGCTGAAACCACCAGTTCAAGGTCATGATTTCAGACACTGATTTGCAGTTGAGGCTACATCTGACAACAGCTCATAGTGGCCTTTTAGGGAGAGAAGGTAACGCTGTGGATGCTTCTACTCTCTCATCCTTCTCCCCGAGAAGGAGGAGGGTGGGAAGGTGAGAAAGGGAGGCTGCAGGCAACACAAGTTGCTCTGCTGGGTGCCAACCCTGAGAGGATGAGGACAGAAGAAGGCGGCAACAGAGATCCTGCCAAACTATACTGTCTGGGTCAAATGGAGCCTCCTTCTCTGGAGACGTTCAAACCCGCCTGGACACATTCCTGTGCGATCTGCTCTGGTGAACCTGCTTTAGCAGGTGGGTTGGACTGGATGATCTCCAGAGGTCCATTCCAACCACAACCACTCTGTGAAATCTGATGATGCCAACATGAAGGAAGATGAGAAGCCAGATAAACTCAACCCCTTGGATGTGGGCAATAAGCAAGAAGGAGGGAACCAAAATGTTATGCTGTCTTTGATAAGAGTATATAATAGAGAGAAACGCTCCCACCTGAAAACACCCTGTGTGCTGTCAGGGGATTCACTTTAAAATAAAAGGTGTTTCTCAAATTCAATTTAATATTTTACTGGTCTTGGGGACTGGTCTGAACTAGAGCTGCAGCCTTTGAAGCTGTAAATTCATGATCGAAAGAGCCTTTGGGCTCTAAGCCCTAACAAGACACCAAGTTTGGGCATCATAAGCAAGTTTATTTTTGCAGGAAAGGAGATACAAGGTAGAGAAATCACTCTTTGTGGTGAGACAGCACCAATGCTGATCACTCAACTCTCCGAAACACTGCATTTTGTCATCTTAAAAAACAAAGAGAGAAAAAACAGGGAGAGAAACAGAACAAAACTATAATTAGCTGGGTTAGGGCCAAGGTTAGAACTGCTGCTGGGCAAAGCTCTGCTCTGACAAGGCAAAAATGATCAGGCCTCCAGCATTTGGAGATGCCTTCATCCAAGGGATCAAAGCAAAACTAAGAATTGCTGTATTTGTCCTAGTCCACCCTTCCCCCGGGGTACATTCAGTTATTTTATGTTTCTAAGGTAATGACCAGCCTAAAAGGAAAATTGTCACAGAGCCTCAAAAATAAGAAGCCATGCATAAATTCTGGATTTCTGTTCGTTTTCCCAATATAGTTTAGTGAACTCCGCAGGCAAAACCCACCATTTTTTCACCGACTATTCTGAAAGTCATTATAAAAATTGATTTTAATTTCAGAAAGAGTAATATCAGGACTCAGATTTACAGAAATTCAGAGCTAGTCAAGTAGTGACCTGGACCATACTGCCCAATGTAATCACTTCAAAATGGATGGAACCCGACAGGATGAAAAACCAGAGTTTCTCTGAAATAGGCTATAAACCACAAATTCTTAGAAATGTAAAGGAAATGAGTTGCCAGTTAATATTGTCTAGCACATCAAGTCACTGGGAAGACTTACATCCCTCTATAACCTGGTTTGATGGAGATGAAAGCAATACCATCTCTTCCTTAAATAAAAAGTTATTTCACATGACACAAGAGTACAGTTCTCTCGAAAAAGCAATATGGTTCACACTTCAAATTTAAAAGCATTTCTAACACAGATTTGCAATGCAAACCATTCTAAATACAAATCAAATGTAGCTGACAGAACCATCTTTTTGATGCAGCCTACAACCAGGCATACCAGATATTAACTACTTCTATTTATTACTCTGCAGGAACCAACTTTAAAGCATAAAATGAAGGTGCTGCAGAGACACAGTTAAGTGATTCATGTTGTACAGCAGATTAAAGTTACTGCAGCATAGACGTGCAGGTGACAAAAGAGAAAAGGAGCAGTAATGCCAAAGTTTTCTGAGTCAGTGTTTTTCCACAAATCCCAACTATTCAAACACAAGAGGCAATAAAAGCCTCAGGCTTCAAGGCATCACTGCTGAAACCATCTGAGTGCAAGGGCCATCACAACATACCTCCTACATGAGCCAAGTCATTTCTTTATGAGTGTGCCCACCCTCCCATACAGCTCAGAGGAGAAGGAGCAAAACTCCAAGCAGCTCCTCTGCAGCAAAGGGGACAGTATTTGGGACAGGGTACCCCAAAGAAGGCAAGAACAGTACCACCTATTTCCCCTCTTGGCCATCCGAGCGCATTGTGCAAGTGACAATCCAGGCAGGAGATATTAAAACCATGTTTGAACATTCTTGTCACCTCTAAGTGTGAATTTTACAGGAATCCGAAGCACAGGGGAACACCGGTAGCTCGATGTCACACTGTTCTGAAGAAACCATAGGATTTTACAGCACCGTCAATACTATAATTAAACCAATTGCCACATCCATCCAAACAACACAGCATGGTTCAGAAACAACTCTGAACAATGGCATATAAACATACAAGTGTCTATTATTTGCACATGATGCAAACAACACTTGCCATTGTGCTTGGATTAACAAGCAAATACTGCCTTCACAAGCCTCCGCCGTGCTTTGATGTGTATTTAGCTGCTATTACTGATTTTCATGGCTGTGACAGCAGGTCACACAAAGGGGTTTGGAGCCCAGATTTTTAAAGCCAAGCTGCACCCTTAATAGTGATTTTGAAGCGAGAGACATTCTGAATTCCTAAAGAAAGCCACTTCTGGTTTTGCAACAGAAATGTTTTTTCCTTTTGTCAGAAAAGTTGGTTTCTAACACCCATAGGTCAAAACAAAACCTAAACTGCATTTCACAGTCCATAATTATTTACGTAACAAGTAACAGACTGTATTTCAAGTGACTAGTGTTTCTGAAAAGCTTTCCCAAAACCTGTAGCAAATGGCAAGGCTCTAAGCAAATCTGATATTGTAACCAAGGGTAAAAGACACAGCATCAGTCTTCTAGCCAGCAGCTAAGAGAATTCAGCAAAAGCAATGCCTCTTGCCAAAGGAAAAGAGGAGGAGACAGACAGGGTTAGTCAGACTTTTTTATCCCATTTTCTGCATCTACTGTTACATGAGATAAGCCTAAAGTTTACTTGCTCCAGTCAAAGTAGACCTTCCCCTATTCAATACTTCACTGCATATATTTAATGGGATTATGTTTTGCAAAGAAATACTAATTCTCACGCTAACCTCACCGTGCTACTTACACTAAGTTGAGCTAATACCTGTACAAGCCCAGAACAACCTAGTCCATCCCAGTGTGTTTATACTTACAACATAAAGGCAGCAAAGAGCAAACATACATCAGGACAGAGAAGTATGAGGGGGCAACATTAACACTACACAGATAATTTCAGCCTATCACTGCCAAGATTTTAGAAGTATTGCAGAGAGAGAAGAGACTTTTAAAAGTCTTCTCTTGCATCCTAACGCTTTTCAATTACTAGAAGCTTGACTGCTTTAGGGTTTTTTTTCAATGCAAAAGCTTGAAAAAGCACCATGTTGCATGCCTATATTGACTGAGAACATACTGTTGCAACTATTGGCTTAAAAAGCCCACAATCCTTCAGATAATCCCCCCCCCCCCCGAAGTCCTGATTAAAAGTGGATTTAATATTACGAAATGAAGCATAACTGTTCAAGACAACCTGAAGTTGTTTCTTAGACCACATTGCTCCATCAGTGCACTCAAGATGACAGTTCCACTGTCGGATGTTGGATGAGACAGGCTGAAAGCAAGGTCCTTCCTAAATATACTCCTCTGTGAAGTAAAACAGATGCTTACAGTTCTTCCAAACCACGTCTGCCTCCTGCTCTATTTCAAATACACACTAAAACACATGCAATGAAACGGAGTAGACATTTAATAAGCATGAGCCATATCGATGGCCTATCCAACGAGCAGCCCTACAACACATGTATTTTGTTTCCTCTGCTTAAGTCATTACTGATTTTATGTCCAGGAAAATTAAGGTGTACAGGCAGAAAGCGGCTTCACGATACCAGAGGCACTATTGCCATCTGCTGTCAGAAAGTGCTCATGGCATCCACGACACCTCATACATCATAACTCAAGCGTAAAGACTGAAGAAATCCAACTTTGCAGGTGTTCTTCCTCTACGTTGCTAGTTTTCTCTAGAAAGAGAACACACAAAAAAGGTTCAGTGTAACCATGGCATGAAGGATCAATAACCACACTGGTCTGACGGTTAGACAAGTCCACATCGCATTCCTGGAACACGGGAAGGAAGTTTCTGCGAACTGGAGCAAGGAGTTTAACTTACCACCTCTTCCAACCACAAAGAATAAAATACAGCAGTGTGTGAGGCCAGAGAAGCTAAAAAAAGCAAGAGATACAGTGAAAGGCCTGATATTTCACAGCCTGTAATACTGCTCTTAATTACTGCACATTGCTAGACACATGGATCTGCAGCAGAGCCCACACAGCTCTGGCTGCCCTGCTTGCAACACGCACAGTCCTTGGTCTTAGGGAGATAAAATCTGCCGGGTTTGAGTGGCCAAGCACAAACCTGAGAAGCAGAGATCAAGTGAAAGCACAAACACTACAACAGAATGAGCTACTTCTAAACCTGACAAGTCACAACTGATACCAGCAGTGTCCTCTTCTCCCACTCATTCCTTTTCTACTCCAGAAAGTGTCAAAGTCATTGGAAACGTTTTGTTTGTATTCATAAGGCTCCTAAGCAGTTTCTTTTTTTTTTTTTATGAACAAAAGTATCGGCAACACACAGTTTATACAGACGGTTATTGCCCCAGGGAGCCAGAAAGAATCAGACAATAAATGGGTTCAACAATGGATGCACAAAGAAACAAGGAGAACATATTTGTCAAGGTAAAACACACCATGGCCTGAAACATCAACACTGATGAAAACCAGATTGTTCAATAAATTCACATACAATAGACCATCAGGTTAGACTGGGCTACTAAAATGTCTACCTTGCCCATTTTATACTACATTATTAGAAGACTAACAGATTATGCTCAATCCAATCAGAGGAGATAGTTGGTCACCTAACTTTGTGCCAGGGTATTTCATGGAATGGTTTGGGTTGGAAGGGGCATCCAAAGCTCATCTAGTCCAACCCCTGCCACGGGCAGGGACACCTTCCCCTGGACCAGGTTGCTCAAAGCCCTGTCCGGCCTGGCCTTAAACACTCCCAGGATGTGGCACCCACAGCTTCTCTGGGCAGCATGCTTTAGATATCAGATACCTTAATATCCTGCACCCTCATCTCATTGTACTCAGATTTCTGTGCCGCCATGGAATAACATGGGAAGTCAAACAGCATTGCACTAAACTTCAACTTGCTGAGCATCTGGTGCCTCCATCCACAAACTGTTAGTTTAAGGAGCCTTTTGAGTTAATTGTTCCAATGGAAAGTATATTTTCTTCTCTACTGCTTTTATTTTGAGGCACGGACCCACCCAAAGCCACCTCTGCCAGCTGAGCAACACAGCTGTAAGCACACTGGTGGAATATAATAGCATCCTGGAAACATTCCACCACAATTGATTTCCCCCTCCCAAAGCACCCCAGGATGAGGAAAAGAAGTTCAGTCACACCATGTGTCTGCAGCACTGACAATCCTTTCTTTTCTTGTTCTTAAGTTATACTGATTATACCTGGGATATTTTCAAATAATATCATGAGCATCCTTGCTACAGCGCAATTCTGAGTGAGTCTCCTCAATCTTCAGCCTTTGCCACATCCTTAGAGCAAATGGTGTTTGACTGAGAGAGTAGATAAAGTAACCCACCTAAATGGAACTGCACCTCCAGCAGCACTTATCTTTGGTTTCATTCTCTTGATCATTGTCACTTGACACAGATTTTTAGTTTTCATCCAAATGAGTATTACACTAAAGGGAAGAACTACACTGAAATGAGGTTCTACACAAAGCAGAGGGCAAGTTTAACCATGTCTACTACTCACCAGGCGCATTTCAAGTATTTCCCACAGAAAGCAGTAATAAACTCACGGATGCCATGACTGAGAATGACCAATTCCCTCAACTACTAACATTGATTTTTCTTATGAAAAACTGGGGACTACATATGAATTAGTCCAGGGCTTTACACTGAAGTATAATCGCACCAACTGTAAATTAACCTGAGAAACCTTTGATTAACACCACGGTCTGCTCACATTCAAGATGAAAACCAAATTAACAACAATTTGTCAGCATTATTGGTCCTACTCCTAGAGGAAAAGACAACAGTTAAATAGGCAGATGCCAGATGACTCCACGCAAGAAATTTCAATACAAGCTTTCAGTTTCCCTGTCTGTACACTGGATATAAAACATTTCAAATGCGTTAACAAAACATGCTGCTAGACATTAAACTCTCTCAGGAACTTCCACCAGCATAAGCAACAATTTACTTTTAACTCAGTTCGAAAAATAAAATTATCATAAATGCAAACATCCCGTGCAAAAATCATACAAGCAACTTAAGTGCAGATTTTACATTTTGTTGATTCTACTTTCAATAGCAGAAACACTTTAACACTTCACTTAAGTGACTTTTTTTTAAAGTGAATGAAGAGCTGAAAAATAATTTCAAATAAACTCCAGATTTAGAACTACTGGTCACTGTAAAATAAAAAGAGAGTAAGTATATGCACAACTGTAGCTCAGGCCCAGCGACCGACTCAAATATCTTCATAATATTCACACAGGCCACTTCTGAAATAATTTCTACTTCACAAGCTATAAGATGAAAATTTCGTGTGATAAATTAAGTTGCCAGATGAAATGGATTAGCAATCAGTGAAATTGCCTGATGTCAGATCTGTTCCAGATTAGAATCCATCCTTTTTCCCCACCTGTTCATTAAGCACCAAGTTCAAGGCAAATGCAGTGACTGATTGCACATTAACAAGCTGTTTATGTGGAAAGGCATAGTTCAGCCACTATCTATACTTACACACTCGTTTAAGCATAATTCACTGATAATATATTCAGTTCCCAGCTTCAATACATAGTACTTCTAGCTTGATGTGTAATTTTGGACTTGAGAAAAATGGGATGCCTCACAAAATTAAACAATCAGATTATACTTCAAGGTCAAGGCCAGGGAGAACGAGGCAAAAAAAAATACCCCAGAAGAAAAACTGCTGCTATCTCCAGTTAAAACTGAGGAAGATATTGCTCTTACACTGAAATACTTAAACACAGCTGTGAAGTCAGAAGCCTGAGGGAGAAAAGGCATATTTCATTAGGGAAAGTTGAGACTTAATAAGAAAACGGCTGTTTCATCCTCTAATTAGAGTCATGCGGAGGCTCCAGTTGAAACCAGTCCCACAAGGAGCAAAGCAAACATAGCATATTCAAACCCAAACGTTTTCCAGTTCCACACGCTTCCAGAACTGGGCCAGGGAGGTACAGCAGGAGCAGGAGGAGTGCTCCAAACTTATTCGCTCCCTGAAAACACCCTTGCCTCTTACAGCGAGCAAGAAATCCTCCCCCCGCATACCTTCGCTCATCTGGCCCTGCACAATATGCCCAGAAGGCAAGAAGCCTGTGTAGCGTGTTTGCCAAACCAGCATCCCCAGCTGAAGTCACCCACTTGCAGACATGGAGATGGTTTCCACAAAGGAAACCTCTTCTTGAACAGTATGAGGTTCAGTGATTAAATCCCAGCAGAGGTTTGTAAAAAAAGTGGTTTAATTATTTTATCCACTAAATCTTTTCACTACTTATCAGAGTACGATTTTACTTCCCATTTGCTGTCCCACAAGGAAAAAATATTCCCTTTAAAAATGGATAGTTTCTCCCCAGATTTGCGAGGATTAGAGATGATTGCAGCACTCAAATAGTTTAAAGGGAGCCACCTAGTTGCTCTAACTGTAGCAACAGTAATTGCTAACTTAGGAGCAACACTATAGATTACCAGAAATATCTACTTAACCAGAACTGATCACCTTCCTTTTTCCTGTAGTTTAAAGGTTTCTGTTCACTACCATACTTTTGTACCAATATCCAATAACACTTTTCAAAGCTAAGAAAAAATAACATTTCTTTTAGTGTTCTGCAAGTCATCCTCCTCCTTCCCATAATCAAATAAAAATATGGATAATCCTTTGTTCCCCTCGATCCTGCTCCCAGTAAAAACCTCACAAGCACATTAATACACGCTTAATTATCTGAAAACTTGGCCGGTAAGATTTGTTAAGAAGTTAATTAATACCTGAGGTCAATAATGAACAACTACTGTTTAAGGTGTTATCAGGTACACAGACATACTTATCACATCCACTGTGAACACGCAACTTCTTTATCCACTTCTGATTTAAGAGAGTTACTGCATAGGATATAAATAGCAATGTAGTTTTCCCTGTATTTATTAAAACTGCATAGGAAATTTAGTATTTACTGCTTAGCTGATAAAATAAATACTGTGGTGGGGTGGTATTACACGTTTTCTCGGCTTAGTATTTCAATGTTATCTCAAACTATTTTTCACACATAGCCCACTTGGTCCACACAAATGTTTTCTATCAGGACATGCCTGCAGAGCGAATAAAACTTATGTTAAAATAGTTGAGATGAACAGGGCAAAGGGACTAAACCATCCCCCCTGTCCCTCCCCTAAACACCCCCCCCCCCCCCCCCCAAAGCTCAGTTCTCATGAGTTATTTGGAAGTAGGATAATTAATGGTGGTTATCTGGCTCCCAGGTGCTTGAAGCACTTTTGGCATCAGGATCAAGTGACATCCAGGAATAGTTAATTTATTTAAAAAGGCCAGTTATCATGGATTTATGCAGTACGTGCCTCAAGAAGAGCCTGTACACATTCTGAAAGTGTAATACTGAAAGAACGGCGAAGAATATAGGAACAAAAATCAGATTTTTGTACAAATCTTGCCTGAATCCTTAAAAAGGGGGGGGGGGGAAGGAAACAAAACAGGACACCTTAGGCAAAACATAAAGTTAAACTACTATTTGTCTGCAATACAAACAGTAACAGGGAAGTTTTAGGGAACCATTCTGGGAGGATAACACATTTACAGAGGTAAATAATTGACATCTCTTTTAGCAAAGTGGCACATCAGCCCCCTTTTCCAGCTACCTTCTCCACCACACACACCTCAGGTTAAATTACTCTTCAGAAACCACAAAAATAGATCCTCACTTTGATCACAAATGATGTCAAAGCAGCTGTTTTAACGTGGCTGTTTTGACAACGAGCAAAGACACGAACTTTTCCACCATTTCCATGGTTGTCCTCTTTCAGCATAAAATATTTGTAAAACATTTTTGAAAAGTAAATAACATTCAGTTTGTCTGCTAAAGTCTAGCAGAAGAAGGGATCTTTTTGTAGCAGTGCTCTTCAGCAACAGCTTTGTATTTAACTGTGTAAGATCACCATTAACACCCTTTCTAGCAAACACAAGAAATTTGGTTATCAATTTAACTGTTATTTATGTAGGATAAATTCAAATAAGAAACAGAATTCAGAGTATAAGCTAACTACTGAATTTAAGAGAAGTGTTTGTGTAGCAAAAACCCCTCAGCTTTTGCATAAATAACATGGATCTTGAACAAAGACATCCTCCTCCTCATTTAGCTTCCCAGATGTAAATTTAACAGTAAGTTTAACTTCAAAAGGAAAATAACCAAAACCAAAAGCCCCAAAAACCCGCTGAAATCACGATCAAATCAAAGGCTTACACTTAAAATTTAATTACTGCATTAATATATAGAGAATGTTTGGTTTTTCAATGTAACTGTAGGCTAGTAGTTTAATCTAGGCATATTAACAAGTCATAATAGTTCACATATTACGTACTTAAGGAGCTATAAGAGATTACAGAAGAAAAGGGCTAGAAGAATCTCAAAAATCACCTCTCCCAATGTCCTGACCTAGGCCTGCTGCTACATATCAGCCTGACACAGCAAAGTATAATATCACTGTCCCTTCCAGTGAGTAATTTTGCCAAGATGTAACCTGAATTTCTCATTAAGCCCAAATCCAACTCCTCTTTAACCTACCTACAGAAGACGACAGTAGAAACAAATACTTTCTTTTTGCTAAAAGCCTTCCAGGTACTTGAAGGGTATTTATGTCCCTCTTTAGGTCTTTCAACCTCAGTTGCATTGTGTTGTTTTGAGTGGTCTTTAATTCTTTCCTCAAACTTACATATTAATACATGTTGATTTTAATTGGGTCCTATTTTTGTATTTCTATTCTGATAGATGCATTCCTTACCAGGATGGCAGGCAAGTTTGCAAGTAGATAATGCCATCAGCAGTCTGGGATATAGGTTATTGGATACTTGAAGAGAAAGGGAGAAAACCCCTTTAAATCAAGAAAAAAAAAAGTACTTCTATTTCAAAACTAACCTGCAACTAGTTCCAGCCTGTAATTCAAGGGCAGCCTATAAAAAAAGAGAATCTAAATATAAATCGAGACAAGTATGCTAATATTGACTCACTGTAGAGTAATAAGGTAAGAAAGCGAGCGAGAGCACAACTGGAAATGTCAGCTTGAAAGAATAAGAGGGAAAAAAAATTAAAAGATTAAAGCTTCAGAGGCCTCGCCAACACAGCGAGGAGAGAATCACGTTACATGGATGCTGCTGTATTGTTTGTCTGTAACTTAGGAAGGCTTTCGTGCATCAGTAAACTAGAAGATTAATTTTAAACTTTCACATGGAAACGCCATCCTTATTATTTGTTGGAGTGGAAAATAAGGCATTTTGTGATAACTAAAGATTCTACCTGTACTTCACAAAACCCACTGGCATGTCTCCACTGGAAAGCGGGGAGTCGCGCAGAGATAAACGTCATTAAACAATCCAAGAGAGTCTGTTAAGTGACTTCTAAACTGTACGAGCAAGCATTTCTACACTCTTTACAGACATGAGCCTGTATCCACACACAGCTTTTTACTGTAGCAAGCAAGCACATCAATTTTGGCCAATACAACCTTGGGAATCTCTGCACTTTTATTCAATCACAGACAAGATACTGCAGTACGTTGCCCTCCAATAAGTGGATGCTACCAAAAATTAATTATTGAAAATTAATCAATACTCCTAACAACAAAGGACAATGCTAGCCAAATACAAGGGGGAAAAAAATTCCAGCCTCGGGACACACAAACCATAACACTTTTTCAGGTGGGGAGTGCAGGCAAGATCTGGTTGTGGTATACGTTTAGGGGGAAACCTTCACATAGTCTTTCCCAACCAGTTACATTAGCTTATTATTATCTAATATACAAAGGAATTAATTGCACAGGCTTTTCCTCCCCCTTTTGTCTCAAGATGATGATGCTACACACAGTTCTTCACCTCAGTTGCATACATGGAGACGCGGTCACTAAGCAAGAAGTGGAACTAAAATATTTTCAGCTCTGTCGGTCACGAGCAAAAATTTGAAAAATATCTCCCTACAAGAAAGCAAATAGTCAAACTACATAAAACAGAAATCCAGTTTTCCTACTTAAGGTTTTCACAAACCCACAAATGGCTTGATCTATAAAAACAGACTGGAATGTACCGCAGTAGCTTAGTATCAAAGTTCAGTCTTCTACAATATAAAGTGTGAAGCTTCAGTTACTCAAGTAAAAAGATGCACATGAGATTGTTATTTTTCTCTTGGTGACCATGCTATTGAAGTTTCACAATAATCCCTGTCACAGTAAAGGCACACAGGAGAGACAGATGCAATATAGAGAAGTTGGGAAAAAATAGGTCGTTTCCAACAGATCTCCACAGGACATACCAGTTTTATGCAACTTGAAGTTCAAACTTCCAATGTGGCACTATAAAGGATTTTCAAGAGTGTAAAGTATTTAATCACCTACCAGCATTAACGATGGCATCGACCTCAAGCAGTGTAATGTCACCTCGATAAAGAGACACCTTCTCGCTCAGACTTTTCTTCCCCTGCAGATCATCTTTAGCATCTTCACCTACAAAACAAGAAAGCAGCAAAACCAGATGATAAACGTGGGTCTGAGATCACTACTCAGAAGTTCAGAGCAAGACTCAACAGTTCCAGTGACACTGTTGCTGTCAGACTGTTGCAGTTTGCAGTTTCAGCTCCAGAGGGCACCGGGAACACACAAAGATACCAGCATTTCCCATAAGAAAAGGAAAACAGGACAATAGAAAATAATAAGAGGGACAGGGAACCAAACCACAAAACAAACCTCACCACCTACTTGCTTTTTATTTGTTTTCCAATAAAGGCTACTATGAAGCACTGATTTCTTGTCCATGTATCATTTCATTAAAATATACACACACACATATCTATTTTTTGGAGCTTGATTCATCAAATAATTTTCTTTGCTAGCTACAAGGGTCCAAATTACAAAATAGGAAAAAATGGTTAAAATAACTCTCCTACTGAAGCGATGATTTATCCAATTCAGAATTATTCTGAATACGCACAAGCATGCTGTTTGCCAACAGCCCCCAAATTTACAACCAGCTCTGGCAGCAGGTAGAAGAAAAAACCTGAATGAAAACACCAGCAAATTTTAACTTGGAGCTTTGCCATCGGAAATCAGTCATCAAGAAGTGGGGGGCGAAGACAAAACATGAATCTTTCAAAAGATTCATTACTAAACTATGTTATAATACGTCCCTTATTCCAGTAAACTCTTCATTTTTTGCATCACCAATTGACTTCATTTGTATCAATCTATATAAGTGTCCAGTTACCTCAAACACTTCTACAGACACACATTTGCTAAAAGCTTAACATAGTCTTGTGTTGTTAGATAACCACATCATTAGCAAGGAACTAATGAGAGAAGGTAACATCGCCTAATTGACTTTTTTATTATTACTATTTTTTTAAATTAATTATCTTCAACACAAGCCAAGTCTAAAGAGGTTTGTACATTGGCCAGAAACAGAACTGAATTACTAAAGTAAAAACTTAAATGGGAAACGGTTCCCAGTCTTCAAAACAAGTGACATTTTTTTTGTAAGGAAAAAACCCTGAGATTCACTGAGAAGGTAAGAGTCCAAACAAATCTGCCCCCCTAGTTTTCACATCACCCTTTATTTTAATCTGTTTCCACGAATTTGAGTATACTTGGTCCAGTGTGTCAGCATCACAAGCAACCATAGGTGTTCTAACTTCAGTACAAAGGACCAGTACCAGAAATCATCATTTATCTCAACCATTCCAACAATAAACAGTTCAATTCTACTTGAGATCAGCTACCACATGCCTAGTGCAAAATCCATGTCTCCCCCAACAAAAGATACATTGCTGCTGTGACTGACCAAAACAAAGGTGTCTTGTATTCAAGTGTCTCTAGTTCAGGAGTTTAATTTATGTATTTGGCTCCTCTAGTGACTACTCCATTGTCACCAGCTCACCCGCAGTGTCTCAGCCAAAGCAAAGAAAGCATTTTTGTGGAAAGGTATCAAGTTTTGATTTTCATATTAAGAACCTTTCATCACTTTAACCTACAAGTTATGCTGTTCATCCATTTTTCTGCAGAAGGTAACCATTGCAATTAGCTGTTGAGCTGTATTAAAATAAAAATCAGCCTGTGACCAATTTATAGTCGGATTTGTCATCTGCTTTCACGTTAACTGCGTTCTGCCAGCAAGCAGGACAGTAGTTTTCCCCATCCCTCCCCAGGGAGAATCCTACTGGAGCTCCACCAAATTTAAACGCACACCATCATCCTCCACCTTCTGCCCGAGTTATTGCAACACCAGTTAACATCAAATTAATCATGTTGAGTTCTCTAAAACTATTTAAATAGAAAAGTACAGTTTAGATACTACACTATTTGTTTCAATATTAAAAAAATATCCACCGGAAGATACCACACACACACAAAAAGCTAATTCTCATTATCCCTAATTTCTAAGCCAAAAGGAAAGCAGAGATTGTCCCTTAGTCAACTCACCAGCAAGGTCATCTCACTCTTTCTGCAGAGTGCCACACAACACGACACTGCACACATTGGTGCTGCCTCCTGATTTTCCACAGCCTTCACAAGTCTGCTTCTAGTTCTCCCTCTTTGCCAAGTACTGAGTATTCCCTGTGTGTCATTCTCCTGAGACTCCTTCCCCGTGGAAAAGCATCAGTAAATTCACTGCACAACACTCCTGTATCATCTACCACATCCTCTTCAGCAAGCTCCTCACCTGCCCCATAGTTCTTGAAAGAGCCCTAATGACCATTGTCTTTAATACAGTTCAGCAGTTAAGAGCACATGCTGCCTTGTACATCTCTGATAGATTACCCCTATTTCTTTCCATAAAGGTCTGATTTAACAGAGGATTTGAGCCTGCACTTTGTTTCGTTCTGGTTGTTCTAGAAGGATGCTCGATGCTGATGGAAGCAGTGGAAAGCTGAGTCTCATTCGCAATCAAAGATACTCAACAAATCTACCGATATGCTGCTGATTACAAAAGTAATCCCAGTATGATACCAATAGTTGTAGGAGAGACAACTGATTTTCTTTTGCCATCTGTTAGACCTCTAGGGCTGGCAGACCACATTTCCTAACGAGGTCAGAACTGATATCTGATTTGGGTATTTTCTTCCCCTGTAGTCAACATAGTCATCCTGGCAGGGACAGCAAAGTCATTCCTGGCTGTTACAAATCACTCGCTTCGCACCTTTGTCTCCCATCTCTTTTCAGCACACACATTTTTGTCTGCTTCTCAGATTAAAAACAACCTGCACTCATCTACTTCTAAGTCTCTTCCCAAGCTAATGATGAAGCTCAGATCTGTGAATAAGCATGGTTAGTCCTCAAATATGCCCAAGAAACTCAAATGCTGTAGGTATCACCCTATAATTCATGGCAGCGTAACTCAGCAAGGACAAACCAACAGTTCCATGGCACTGTGTGTTTCAGGAAGAACACACACCATGTGTACATACTAGCACATTAATACAAATCCTAACAGTGACAGATTTACCTTGCACTTGTAGCAGAATGAGAATATTTCTTGCTCTCACTAATAAAACAGCTTTACATACATCCTCAGGAAATAAACCCTCTGAAGCGGTTGCTATGTAACCTAGTCTTCAAAATACAAACCAGGAGTACTTAGGCTCAAAGGTGTAAGTTTTCATAAATAAGAAAGCCTGCTTGGCAAGCAAATCAAAACTTGAGAGTCTGTTACCACACTGGTTGTCCAGAATGCACCTTAAAGGCAGAACAGCTGGAAAACCAGGAAAATTCACATATATTCTAATTGCCCCCAAAAAGAATACCACACACACAAACTAAACCCACGCTACATCAAGGCAACAACAAAGTCCACCTCAGTTTTAGATGGAGGCATCACAGACTCCAAGAGAAGAAGATACTTTATTTGGTCTGTGGCTGTGAATATGAGTTTTCAGGACAGAGAAGCAGAATAAGAGACTGAATTTTCTGAAGTACCTCCTCAGCAATTCCAACATCACTACAGCTAAATTTAAGAGGCACTAGAAGGATTTTAAGATTATCCAGCTGGGCAGTGAAGATTGTCCAGAAGGAAAGCTCCCTGCCTGCAGGCAGAGCTGCTCCCATCTCCTCCAGCGCTCACAAGCCAAACCAAACACATAGCGAGCACCTGTGCACCTGCAGATCACCAGTTTTAATCAAGCTGTGGTTAGTAAAATGCTAAAACAGGATTGTGGCAGTATTAAACATGAGCAATAGCTTCTGCGTTATTTGGGGTTTTGTCCTTGTGTATCCCACCAGAAGAATGCTTCTAGGGCTTTGCTTCCCTCCTGAGTAAGACTCTGCCCAGCCCTTCTAACCCAACTTCATCCAAAATGTAAAACTAGAGAAATACTGGGAGATGTTCCTAAAAAGAAAGAAAAGGAAAAAAAAAAAGAAAAAGAAACCCATGGGGGGCTCTCACAAAGCAGTGATAATCAACATTACTTTGGCCATCTTGATTCCATCCCCGCTCTTGCACATTAGTGCATTTCATTACTCAGTTTTATTCCTTAATCTCAACACCTGTGCACTTAAGTTTGTTCTATGAACAGTGGGGACTATGAATGGACTCAAACTGCAGCTTAAGCACACTAGCATTTGTACTTCATTACAATTATATGTGCATATCAAAAGCAAACATAGCTTTTGTTTGGTAAACCTGAATTTTACAAGGTGTGTTCATGTGAAGTCTGGCTATCTGATTTCCAAGACAGTGCAATCCCAGAGTCTTCATCCCTGATGACCTCCCAAGACCAGTTAATGCCAGCCCTGTATCTGGAATAAAAAGCCCTTCTTAATTCAAGACCATGGGCTAAAAGCATCAGCAAAGCAATGATCTCCCATACAGGTAGAATTCACAACCACTTAGAACTTTCAAGGTCAGATGAATTCAAAGAAATAACTGGCACAAAGAAAACTATTAAGGAAGAGGGTAAATGGAACATCCACAAACTTTTGACATGCCTTTCTGAATTCCACTCACATCTCACAATAGAAATGGTATTGTGAAGTGACGGTGGGCATAACTACAGTCTGTTCAAGTCTATTCACTCTGAAGAAATGAAATTAAATTCGCAAAGTGAGACACTGAGGCGTAAAGCAACACCCACACAAACGCCAAAAATCTGCATATTCACAAGCAGGTGAGGACCTGACAGAACTCTAAGGAAACACCCAACACGAAAGCCGTTCATAAGACTAAGTTCTGAATTTCTTCTCAACTGCCTACTCAGCCTCTCTGCCACTTGTCAGACATAAATAATTCCCAAACCTTCCTCCTGTGCCCACCCAGCTCTAACCCAGATGTTATCGATGCCTTCTCTGAGGCAAATTTCATGGGAAAAAAAATAAATCAAGAAATAACATCAGCTAGGGAAATACAGCAATATACTGAAAAGTATCAAATACAGAAATACAGCAAAAATAAAGATTGCACTATTAAAGCTTTTTAATAAGCTAACAAGATCACTGTATCTCCTATCAGAAAGCAAAATCAATGGTCATTAAATCATCTGTGTACCCGTGTGCACAGAAGACAGAGTTGATCCTGTTACATCCTTGCCAAAATCTGTTCTGTTTAGGCTGGTTTTAAAGACACAAAACTGGGTGGATACCACAAACACTCTGGGGTCCTCCTCTACAACCTCCCTGCCTCAAGAATATATTAGGGTTAAAAATCTTCAATACAGAGCAGTTAAACATTGTTGTCCCGCCACCATTTTTCCCTCCAGATCCATCCCATCATCTTCCAGCCCTCTGTCTACCCAACCTGACATCCTTCAGCTTCTCCTTGGTCACATCCTTTGGGCCTTTAATCACGCTCCCAATGTCCCTGAGCTCTTTCTAGGCACAGCTCGAAATACGATGAAGTTCATCAGCTGAGGTCTGAACGCCAAGTATAGTAAACAGGCAGTCCTGTGGCTCAGCTTTGCTTACAATTCCTTCTAGCTCACATCAAAGGAAAACGACCCTTACATCTTCTAATATATGTACTAATAAACGCATTGCATTTAGCAAACAAAAATTGCACTTGGAAATAAAACGCAGAAAGTTTCTCTCAACTAAGAGGAAAAAGGAGTTTCAGAACAGGTCACTAGAGGGAGCCCCCATAAAGGGCATGAATATGCCAGGCTTGTGAGATGGAAAAAGGACGGCACAAACCTAACACCTTTGTAAAATCAACTCTGAAACTCAGTCATTGCTAAAATATCCAGGATTTTAGAGTCTCATACACTTTAAAGTACCTTAAATTTTTAAACAGGTCGTAGACATCCAACTACAGCAATCTCTACAGCAATACGAAAGAGCTTGCAACCAAAGGGAATGGAAAAGCCCACAGAAGCAAGAGCTTCTGTTAAGAACGTATTTTTATTTTAAAACTATTTGATAATGAAAGATTAGAGCACACACAAAGTAGTAAAAGTAGATATTAAAACCCCATAGTATAAAGCAATACCTGTGGCAAAGAACATGGCTCTTGGCACTCCATGAGCACAAGCAGATATGAGAAGAAATCAAAGAACAAGTGAACAGGATTTACAGCAGCCAGGCTCACAGGCTTGCGATATTAAAAAGATATTTAAACAAGTCAGAGGACTTCAGGGTTTTTTCCCCTCTAGTTGATAAAAACAAGAGTAAGAGACTGAATTGCAAGAAACAAAGCTGAAAATGGAAAATCATCATTTATAGTCAGCTTTAGAATGCACAGCTGAAGGAAATAAATTTCAAGTTAAAAATAAGTAAGTCTGCCCACTATCTCATCCCTGCTTCAATAGCTACTAGTAGAAACACGTATCCCCACAAGGAAGGCTTCTCCAACAGCAGTCCATAACATGATCTGGAAAACGCGCTGGGAGAAGAACCTGAGCAAGGGACAAGAGTCCCAACATCAAGCCCAGACAAGAGCCAGCCCTTCCCCTCCTAGGGGAACCCTCGAAGGCTGGACCGTGACCACTCCGCTTCTCTCGGGCTGCTGAAAAACAAAGGAGTTGAGCGATGACCATTGGGAAAGGTACAGCAAACATTTTACTACATACTCTGTGTGCTCTTGCCTTCAGTGCCTTTTTTTTTTTAATGCTTTGTTTTTACAAGTGTCTTGTACAGATTAAAAATGACAAACTATTAGCAATTACTAACCTCACATTTAACGCAGCTTTCCATTCAGTTTGTTTCTGCATAGGCTTACGGAGCATCAGAAAAGACAGATTGTAAGATGCGTTACATTACGTGCCTGCTTCTACTCCTACTAACCGTGGATGATTGTACAGGAAAGGCAATTGCTTATCTAAATCAAGATAAGCACTATTTCCATATGTTCCATCACCAGGGGGAAAGCATTCACAGATGCACTCTCGTACTTCAGATTTGTAGTACAGATTTGTCCTATCACTTCTTGGACTTAAACAAGATCAGAACCTGAGCACAAGGAAGAAACATCTGTTGCAGACAAATCACTTTCTACCTAGCCAAAAATGCAGCACATCATGCAAGTCAAGAGCGCTTGATGATGAACACACCAACACCTCCCTGCCTGCACGCTCTGCCAATATGCTCTGTTTCAGCTAATTACAAAGCGGCATGATGGGATTAGCTGAGGGCTATAGCCAAGTACGAAGCTTATGAGGCACAGAGACACTGTGAATCACAGAACGAATGATGCTGAGTGGACCCTCTGGAGATCACAAAGTCCAACGTCCCTGCTCAAAGCAGGGTCATCCAGTGCAAGTTGCCCCAGACCCTGTCCCAGCTGGATTTCGAGTATCTCCAAAGACAGAGACTCCACAACCTCTCTGAACAATGTGCTCCAGTGTTCAGCCACTCCCACAGTACGCGTTTTCTTACGCTCAAAAAGAATTTGCTCTTTCCCCGTGTGCCCATTGCCTCTTGTCCTGTCACTCTGTACTGCTGAGAAGGGTCTGAAGACATCTTCTTCACACCCTGCCATCATATGTTCATAGGTATTGATTAGACACCATCTGGGGTATCTTCAGGCTAAACCCCAGCTCTCAGCCTCTCCTTGCAGGAGAGATGCTCCAGTCCCTTAATCATCTTTGTGGCATCAACTACACCTCCTAGTATTGTTCCACTCACAGATTTGCTGAGGTTGCATCCTCCAGGTCAGGAGATCACAGTATCTCCCATTCAGGGTTTGTCAGGAGGTATGAAACATCCCCATCTGAGGATGCAAGCATCACTTGATGTCCACTGGTTAACTGTGGAGCTCACATCCCATTAACCACATCGTAATTGAGTTCAACAGCGCTATTACACACCCCTTTTAAAGTACTTGCAAAAAGTCCAGGACTAACTCGCTTGGTCCAAGTTAAATGCAGTCATTTGGCCACCAGCAGCCCACAAGCAGGGTTGTAAATATGAGCCACTACCCTAAAGCCACATGATTGAATTGGGGCCACTGAGGACTACATTACACATTTAATAAAGAGTGCTGTACCATGAGAATTGATAAAAAATAGCCAGTCAGTCCTAACAACCCACACAGCGCTCATGCAAAATGCAGTTATTCTTGTGTTACAAAGGTCCTGAGTAGTCCTTAACAGTGTTATGTTCCAACCTTTTCCTCAGTCTACTCCACATAGCACTGTATGTCCCCCAAAAACAAATTAAAGAAGCAAAAAATCCTTTTAAGTCTGGAAGCAGAGCAAGGAGAGAGAATGGAGAAGCTTGCCCTTTTTCTGAAGTTTTTGTAAAACAAGGGAAGACTTGGTATGGAGAGCAAAAGTAGTGAAGCACAAAGTTTGAGGAAGCAGTAATAACAAACAAGGAGAACAAGAAAAGGAATATATTCTCCTTTCTTATTTGCGATGCAACCTGGTCTGCAGGGACATGCAATTGTCAACTCATACATCAAAGTCTTCTCACTTCAGTGGCATGCACAGTGACAGCAAAGACACGACATAAGTAGGCTGAGGCCCTGGGGTATCTGTGTTTACTTGGAGAGTCAGCATTCAGCTCCTGTAGTCGCTGTGCTTGCTTCTGCTGGCTTGAGATTTCATGATTTAGGGTCCATAGGAATGGTTGCTGGTTTAGCTGTGACCCAGAAGGAGCTGCGCTCTGTGTATTTAAAGAAGTTCACTAGCTCTCTTGTTCAGTGTTTGGTTTTGTTTTGTTTTTAAATGTGAGCCTTCAGAGGGATTTAAGACTTTGTGACTACATACTGGCAGAAAAATGCTGTTGGATAGCATATTTACTAAGCTCTTGCCCAAACCTGATCATCAGTCCATCACTCTGAGGGACAGCAAGAAATCTGATACATAAATCCTTCTTCTAGAACAGCAGTGTGTATTGTACTTAAGTATGTTAAATGGTCAAACAAGGGCATATGGAGACAAGAACTACACATTATCTCTGACTCGGTTCCTACTTCAGAACCTCTTTCTACTACAGAAAACCTTTAATTAACAATGAAAGTTCAAAAATTGAGAGGAAAAACATATTACACTCTTAGACGCCTCTTCATGGCCTCACAGAAATATGTTGATACTTTTCTGTAACGCTAAAAGACTATAGGTGAAGCTACTTCGCTAGAGTACTTCAAAGACAAAGCAGATCACCTTCGTTACAAGGGCTGTGTCTTGGTAATGTCACAGCATTCATACAACTACTCCTGGTAGGTTCAAATCAATCCAGTACCTCCTGGGATAACTACGACCCTTCATCCAAGACTCACCTCACCAGCAGCACAGTATCCCAACACTAAGCTTTAGAAACGGGCTGGAAAAAACATGTCTTCACGAGCAACCAGGTGTTCAGTCTTCAGCACCACCTATTTTATTTACCAAGAAGTGAAAACCCATTTTAATAGGTGTGCACAGCACACACAGCTTCAAGCAGAATTAAAATAAGTCTATAGTGAGAAGCCACAAATTCACTAGCTTTCATTCACTAGCTTACTAAGCAGTCAGACAATTTTTACTCTACATTCTCTGCTTTTTGAAATGCCTACACCATTGCTAAGCAACAGCTTCTCCAGTTCAGCATTACAGCCTTTTGCAGGACTTACTGTGGAGCTTGGAAATAAAAAGTTACCACCAGCAAACTATGAAACTTCTGCAAAACTGTCGGCAAATATTTCATGGCATTGTCATTCAAGAACTTCTCTGCATGAGATATAGTGATGACTGCTTACCAGGTGGGAACAGGAACTTTAGTTTTCTAGTACCAGGGGACAGATATGTCAGTTTTTATGCAAGTACAAAAGAATGTTTTCTGCTTGGTGGGTAGTGCTTACCTAGCAGCATTTCCTCTTCCCGACTCCCCGAGATACCACATGTAATTTGTTACCCTCATAAACAACGGGGCTCCAAATCCAAACAGCAAGGTACAGAAGAAAGTCTTCAATATTTGAAGAGGTCTCCACCAAGACCCACTAGTGTTGTGAGTCACACTTGCTTACACTAAGGACTGGAAAAAACACAAAGTAATACAAACTCACAAGCAGTTACAAACCCACTAGCAGTCAGGAGAAAGATTTAGCTCTATCTTATCCTCCATGTCCATCTGGAAATAAAAGACACAACAACCCTCAAAGCCCTTAAGTCAACATAGACATGTTGGCGTGCACCACTTGATTTAATTATTTGCAACACACTTACAAACCTTCTCCTGTAAAAACTCTGATAGCAATGCAGAAAGTGGGGGAAACAAAAAAACACAACAACAAAAGAACCCCAACAACAACAACAACGAACTCTTCTTTTGCCTTAAATGTAACTGATCCATAACAGTTACAAAAAATCTGGTGTTTGCTTTCAGTTAATATAGATTCATTAACTATTCCCACAAACAGGCAGCACTGCAACACACAATATGTTTGTATGAGAGCAGTACCTCTTTTAAAGAGTACCTTATTCATACAGAAACTACTACATTAAGCCTACAGGAACAAATCCAATGAGGGTTTAACTTCAAGTTGTACTTGTGCAGCAAATGAAAAACTAATAACCTGCAAGACCTTTACAGACTAACCATCAGTAACAAAAAGACGAACAAAATTTGAATAAACAAGCCTCTGTGAAGAAGCAAAGGGCAGGATAAGGCAGGTAGACATTTTAAAGCAAGACAGATGTGCAACCAGTTCTACACTTCCTTCGTATCTGCATTACTGAGTCTTTTGGACAGGATCTTCTAGTAAACTACAGAGCAGTCTTTTCTAACTCAGTGTTTGACCATGAACTGCTAGAGACGCTATTAGTGCAAAGGTGCATGTAGAGAACTACTTACACTTTCAGAAATAAATGTATTGGCTATACCAGCACAAGGCTGAGAGGATTCAATGTGCAAGATGTGCATTCTATAGCACCCGGTCCACAAAAAAACCCATCTGGCAACTTTGGTAAAGACCCTTGTGATACAAACTTCTGCAAAGATGCCAAGTCAACACACAACAGCTGCAAGTCTCAGTACCTTTTCTGTGTACAAACACTATGCTTCCCTCTCCCCCACCATTCAAATAAGAAATATTTCTTAGTGAAATGGAGCCACATATAAAAATCATAGTTTCAATGGTTTTTAAGGCTGTGCAAGGTAGAAATGTAAATATAAACCGGATTGTTAAGCCTTCTCTCCAGCGCAAAATAACATTTCCTGTGCATCGTAACAAACATGTCTGTACACAGCACTTCCTACGGGGCTGAGGATTCTGTATCAACTGGATTTTCCAACAGCAGATCAGATAGATGCCCTCTCACAGAGAAAGCCACACATCACTCCACATAGGGAGCACTGCAACAACTTTTTCAGACATAAACTGGATTGTTGGAGACACTTCTATGTGGTGAGCACTTCAGCTCTGGTGAACTGAAAAAGAGAAACAAAGCTCATCTGGTTTTCACTGATGGGGTTCTTAACACATGCGTAATCAAGTGTTTAATTGTGCATGAAGCAAATGCAGCTATGCATGAAAGTTGGTTAATATGATCCAGAGAGCTCAATGAGCTCAAACTGCATCAGTGATCCCCCGACCTTATTAAGGAGTAAAACCAGTGTCCTTACACGATGATTAACTTTCAAACTCGATGCAAGCCTCCCACACCCAGAGAACAGCAGCTGATAGGCCTGCCCTGTGTGATCACTAATTATTATTAGCCCCAAACAGCAAATCCCCATTGAAGCAATAGTTCAGCACCTTTATAAATGTCTGTGACATCTAAGCTACAGCAAATTAAGACAAGGCATACCAGTCTTTTACTGTCTTATCAAGAGATGCTCCCAGTCTTCTGCAGGACATCAGCTTTTTCCACCTACATTTGAAGGTATCATTGAGTCATGTAGCCAGTCGACAGAGCATCAGGTCTACACTAGTCAGCCACGGTAAGGGTACAATTTAACAGCTTGATCTTGGCCTCAACCTAATCATAGACACATGGCTGCTAGTCAGGCTGGCACATTGGCTCACATCTGTCTGCAAAAGAGTGTGAGAACAGATGCCACAATCCATCATAAATTATAGCTGATACCTTTAGCCAAGCTACCATACTGAGCAAAACGAGATGACTTACTGAACTGCCTTTGTAGAGCAAGAAATTTATTTGGGGATTTGATCTGGCAATCCCCCATGCTCAATAGGAGCTCAGCCTTCAAACACCAAAAAAGGGAGGGGGAAATAATAATAAAAGACAGACATATGCATAAACACAAATTACTGGAAAGCAAGATGTATAACCCATTACTTTTCCCCTGCATACATTAAACTCTCTAATTCAAAAAAGTTACTGTTGTTCTTCTTTCCCTTAGGCGTCTTGACTATGAGACAAGTCCAGGCTAGAACCTGAGAAACTCCACACTTTCTCAGTGATTTCTGAGGAACAGCACATTCTGGCTTACAGCGTCACTGCTGCTGAAGCCGCTGTTCTTACACTCTGGACAAGGCCACGAGCTGACAGCACACCGTGTCCTCTGGACTTGAGCTCTGGTTCAAACTTCCTTCAGGACCTTTGTAGAAAACATCAGTGCACAGTGATGTTCAGTAGCAACAAAAATGTATTGTTTATCATACTGCAAGGAACAGAGGCTTAAGTGTTATTAATCTGGCCAAAACTCATATTACCAACAAAAACATTAGAAATATTCTTTCTGGCAAAGATGTGCTTAACTTCCCTTTGCATCTGCACCTACTGTCACTCTCTAAAACACGCTGAGAGCTTGCAGAGCTTCAATAACGATATTAATTTATTGCTGAGAGCAGCATCGTTTCCTACAGTTAACTCTTGCCCCTTGAGATCAGAGAGTTCTCATAGCTGCACGCAGAAAGGCTGCAAAACGATAACTCTATCAAGGACCTGTATAAGCTTCATGCTGTGTGGAAGTTAACTTGTTAAAAAAAATCATGGGACAGTAGCTTAAAAAGAAGTCATCATCTTAATTACATCAAAGACAAGTGATTTACTTCCTTAGAGAGAGGATTAGCCACACTGGATTATGTGTTCTTAATCTATATAGACAGAGTTGATTTTTTTTTACTTTTTAATAATCACCTCTCACACTTGCTGAAAGCAAGATTTTTCTGTTTTTTCCCAAAACGCTTTAATGCAAGCATTCATTTTTTTGACAGCTAATCCATCCTATAAAGGTTATATACATGCAGCTCACCAGGGAATTACAAAGTCAATTGAATACATATTGGTTCTTTTTGTTTAGTGTAGTTTTGTCCCCCCACTGTAATAAACACTCTGCTTTGTCCACTTAGATCAGGAATACCACCAACTAGATAGGACTACTTGCCTCTAAAAACAAAGACCCCCCCAAAAAAAAGGTTATTTCTCAGTTTAAACACAAAGAAGCTTGCACCTGCAGAGTTCTTTCCCATTTCAGAGCTATCTTTGGAAAAGAATAGCTGAGGTATATATTTAGCAAGACAGAAAGGTGTGCAGGGTCAGGAGCTCACAGGGTCAGATTTGCACCACTCTGCAACTTTGCATCTGTTCAGAACAGATCCCCAAAGGGCAGCCAAGAGCCTGGGACGAGCGGAGCACACAGCGCTCTGGCTACTCCCCATGGCTCCGGCAGCCTCTGACATCTGTGGCAGCTAAACGCCAACCACCCCAGTCTTAAAGTCACTCCGTGTTAGGCCATGGGCACACGGCCCCCCAGACACCTTTAGAACACACTAATAAACTGCAAACACAGAGTGGTAGCAACAGCAAACCAGGTCCTTTGCTTCCTCCTTAACACATGCATAATGTGGACAGATAACAGAAATGAGCCACTTCCACAAAAAGCACATTATTTCCTAAACATTAAAAATATTTCATTACCATGATCGTCACACAATTCACAGAAGCCACATTGTTAGTCTTTTAGTGGACCTCCCCCAGTTATTACGCACAGCAATTAATACGCGGTGATCTCCACATGCATCTAAATGACACAGCTCTCTAACCTTAAACCTTGTGATAAAATGTTCAGCGTGAGTAACAGAACAGCATGCCAATATATGAAAAGTAAGGACAAAACTAAACACAGCACTGATTGTCAGCAAAGCTGGAACTCACATTCAAGGCCACGGCCAAGAGCAGGACACCCTGAACTGTGGCACACAAGTTATTGCCATTTTCCACATGAAGTCTGTGGAAAAACTGTTGTACTGTGACCTTAACCAAACAGTTCCAGTAGCAAAAGCACCATTTTCTTAGACTGACAGCAGGAATCACACTAAGATGTCTCAATTTACTTTCTTCCTTGTCACTCAGCTACAAAATCTGTTTTAAAGATGGTTGTTAAAGTCACTATAAGAAAAAAAAGATAATGTGAGCTGATGGGCTTGTTTCTTTGGCAGAGGGACGGTCTTGAATGGTACTGGCTTCGTGTAGCTATTACAGACAGAACTCATTGATCATCGGGCAACTTTTGACAATCTTTATGTTCTAGTAGAACATAATTCCTTGTTCTGTATAACTCGCTGAAAATAATGAGTGATTTAGAGAGGTGTTATTTCTCTCCTGTAGACATCTGGCTGAATTCCACCACAGCTTAGTAGCGACATGAGTTTCCAAAGGCTGTTTGATGATCGCCACCTTGGTTTCTGGTTCCTGCGGGATAGATATTCACATCTAACAGGGCCACACGGAGATGCTCTGAAGAACCCAGTATTACCTGTGTTCCGTTAACCACCTCTAGAAACGCTGGTCAGAGCTCACTATTACCATGTATTTTCTTTCCAGCATGAAGTACTTGAAGTGGCTCATCTAGATGCTTTGACACTATAATCCTGTGTCAATTCACTGTGAATATTTAGAAAGCTACAGATTCATAGTACAAAGATACATAATTAAATCAAAACCTTACTATTGTACATAAACCCCTCCGTGTTAAAGTAGATTAATCTGAATAGTTTGAACCATATAATTTTTCTAAAAATATAGCAGATTAAGAAAATCCAGATGCTGCCAAAACATCTAAACATACTTCAAGACTTGCTTAAAAAAAAGAATGCAGACCTTTCATGTCATTTAATCTTGAACGAAAATAAAAGACTCAACAGTTACTGTGTCTTCCATTTTATCTTCATCCAATCAAAAGTAGTTTTTACAGTTAGCAAAGTTCTTTAAACCATCACCTGAATTTGCTGTTTTCTTGCTACCACTGCTACACCAATGAATCCCAGAGGCCATGACAGTCAGCAGGACTGACAGCTGCCTCGAGTTAAACTATATAAGTTATTCCATTTTCTGAATTATCCCGTTAGCGCAACAGAACATTTTTCTACCAGTGACACACAGAACTCGGTGACAACGGAATTCCCGAGACCCTGATTTTTCAAAAAGCTTTCAAGAAAACGTTGTCTGAAGTCATCTCTCACACTCCCCGCTGAAGAGTAAAGACATCTTTGGGAATAACTGTGTACCCAAGAAAAAGCTAATATAGGTATTTAACTTCAAAAAACAACTCTAGTTATTCAACTGCATGGTGGCATTTTATTCACCAAGCATCACAAAACATAAGTTACCACTGCGGCACAGGATGAGTGCCTGCCATAATTCATAGCATTGAAATAAAGGTATATAAATTCCGGAGCTTCAGAAAACAATTCCATTATTTGCATATTGTCAGGGAGGAATTCTACTTCAAAGTACAAAACAGATGAGATGTGTCTGCCTTTGGTATATCTGAAGGATAAGAAGCTGGAGGAACAATGGATTGCAGTATATATCCAGACCTGTACGTCAAGCTCACTCTTTGTTTCCAAAGTAGACAACTCCTCATTTTCTTAATAAACGTGGTTAAAACAAAAGAAGTTTACACTTACAGAACTGCTTCAAGAACAATTTATCTTTTCCATCCCTACCATCTTCTCCAACATTCAAGAGGACCACCGGTCAATAACAGCAGCAGAAAGAAAAGGGACAATATTATGATACTTGATCTCTGAAGGCCACTTGTGCAGCCTGGCAAGCTGTACGCCAAAATACAGTGTACTGACAACGCCATCCTTCTGGAAATGCACATACCCACACCAGCACCAGGCTTAGTCCCTGCATTCCACACTGCGCCACTCCCCCCACGCCCACCAAAAAAATCAAAAATTATCAGATATATTGACCAAATTCCACACTAGAACACACACCAACTTAATTTCTTATGGCTAGCCATATGAGGACACCTGCAAAAATCACAGGTTTGTTTTACACACAGAAAAGCAGAACAAAAACTCTCCACAGCTGCTTTCAACTTCTGAAAGTTTTCAAACACCTTCGCTGCTATATATATATATATATAAACCCTCATCAGCTGCCATCCAGAATTCCCTAACTTCACTCCTCAGAAGCCTTTACATTGTTACGCATCCCTCTGTTATAAAGACTTCCAGCCTTGTCCAAATTTACGTCAACATCAACTTATACCAAGTTTTATGGTTTTCTTCAGAATTTTGTTCTGTACGCAACTTGACACCAAGAGGTGGAGGAGGAGGGGTGTGGAAAAAACACTTTCCTTCACAAACTAAGGTATGTTCTCCAAACTTGTCAATAAAGAGCATGCAGATGTATCATGGGGGTCAGGTTGGTTCCTTCCCAACATGAAGTTCTTCAGTCACCTCAGTTTCAGCACTTCCACACACACTTTCCAAGAATCTTCTGTTAAACTTCCATGTAACAAAAATGTGTGCCTAACTGTAATCTCCTAACATTCTCCAGCGAGTCATTCGCATTTAAAAATGGGTACCACAAAGACATGGTATTTTTCACACAATTTTTCCTAACAGTCAGTACAAAAATTTGTGGAGCACTGAACACCCTTAATCTCCAGTTGAGTATCTACGGGGACTATTGCCAAGCCAGATGCTCTCCCCTTCTCCTACAGCTTCTTACTCCAGCAGCTGATTGATTGCACCTGCTTCGCTCTATTTGTTCTCGATTCCTTTCTTGATTTTTCCTCATCACTCTTCTTGAACAGCCACTCCACACTTTACTCATCAAGCTGTCATTTTTTTCCACTGTATACAGTGTCGGAAGTAAATGGTAAAGGACTTTTTCCACATTCCCCATCAGTTGCTCTTTTGGCTTGTCAAGCATACAGAGAACTTTTTTCCCACCCCTTCAGACCTCCTCAGTTTGTCACTACAAGAAGTAGCCTTTCACTTGAAGAAAACAGCAAAACTCAGGCATGGCACTGTCAAGGCACCACCGATTTCATCACATCTCCACAATGTAATTTACGTTGTACCAGTTGCCCTCTGTATGTCCCAGTATACAAGAGACGAAGTTCTCATCAGCAAGGCAACAGAGTGGGGTCAACATATAAGGGAAATAAAGTTTGAAACAGATGCAGTAATAGTCACGTTAATATACATTTCTTTTAATTGTACTGATCAGTTGAAAAATAAAGCATCTCAGCATCTAACCTCCTAGAAGTTCACTATTCCACATGGCTTATTTACAACAAACACATCAAAGAAAACAAGTGACTATGGATATTTTCTCCTGAATGTACAGTATAACAAAAGCTTCAAGTAGCAGAGAAGAAGTGTTTCAGCTCCACTTTTGCCTTCCAGCACTTTTTGCAGTGTACTGGGTACTAACAGAAAGAATGCAAGAGCAGCTACAAGAACATATATTCACCACTGCCACAACCCAATACCTGCACACTACACACTGACGTTTTCCTTACGTGAAGTGTAAGAGCAATCACAACTTAAATCCACACCTTGTCAGGTTCAGCAGCCCAAGTAATACAAGAACTGTGAATCTTAGCATGTTATACAGAATCTGAGAGCAGTTAGAATAAAAACATAGTTTAGTCTCCCAGTTAAACCACATGATATACTGCACATCCCCATGCACTGCAGGCCTCCAATGTGAACTTTGGATAAGCCAGGTCATCTTTTTTATTTTATGCAGCCTTTGTTTTCTAGATGGACAGGGTTCTTGATATTGTAAGATACAAAGACCCACTCTAATGGGAGAATGAGGTCTCTGTGTACACAACACAGAGAGAAACACAACTACTCAGCCACCACTCACGTTTTATTCACTTCAAAAGTCACTAAAGATGCTTTCGGGAGTAGATGATGGCAGTACTTGCTTATGACAACGGCATCTGCGAATCTGTCAGCTCCTCCAGATTGTACTAAAAAAGTGTTGCAGCTTGCCCATTTTATTAAAAACAGCTGATTAGTTCCAGGCCTCATCATGTTCACCTGCAGCCACGAGATTATTCTCCACACCTGTTCACACAGGCCAGAATTTATTGTCCCTTAATGACAACAGAAGCATCAGAAAACTAGTCATGCACCTGCAGAAGCAGGAAGCACTTCAGGTCTCATAGTTAGATCCTCCTCCAAAAAACACAAGCTTCAGCTGAGTGAGATGACAAGACACACGAAGAAAAAAGGAGGAGGAAACCGGCTCCGGAAAAGTCCCTCTTCTTCCACACCCTTTTGTGGATGAAAGATAACAACACATCTTTGTTTAGTTCAAGAATTACATGCAGAATTATCCCAGTGAATCGGATTCTCATTTTTGGTCAGCTTTCACTGCAAGTATTTAGACAACTTTGCAGGTGATCGTAACCATAACGCTACACATGCTAAGAGAAGTGGAGTCAATCCAGGCCAGGCTGATGTTCCTCAGCCCAAGAAAGCACAAAGAACCATAAATGCTGTTTTCAAGAGAGACTTCCAATCCAATCTTCTCCCGCTCCTGGATTTTCAGATAACAACACAATTTGTGCAATTTTCCTCTGCTTTTCAGCCACCTAGCAGAACAACACTATTTTTTCCAGGTTCTCGATATTGTTTTGCTTGGTGAGTTCATCAGGCATGGCTGACTGGTGGAGTATCTGGAACGTAAGACTCATGCAGAGAATAGCTATTTTACACACTTAAGGGTATCGCTATTATTATGACTCTCTCTGGGAATACTTGCAGAATTAGCAGACACCACTGAGGCTTAATGAATTTTGCTGGGGTTTCCCCCTCACCCCAAAGTGCTCTTGTCCCCATGTCAGGCTGCCACAATGGGGATTCTGAGTCTTGGCCCTCCTAAAAGTAACTTTAGACTGAGAAACCAGAATGGTTTAAAAACATTTAAAAACATTTAAAAACATTCCCCTGTTTTAATTACCATCATTTTTGTTCTTACTTTTTAAGTCTTCCATCCACGTTGGAATATTTTTCAATGCAACGTAGCCCCTTAAGTACTCTTTGCGTCTTTCTTCCAAGGTCATCTTCAGCAAACGCTCTGTTTAGAGGAAAAAGAAATAAAAACAAGTTTTGCAAGCTTTCATATATTTCGGCACATTGGCCAAGTAGTGACCAATTCAGTGCCCTTGATGCAATTAAAACCCATTTGAGAGAACAAAGCACTGGTGATTCAATGAGTTACAAAGTAATGGGAGCTAAACACAGTGCATCTAAACAACTACACCTGCCTATTTCTGGATATCCCTATTCAGTAAAACAAAAGGCCTCTTCACAGCACTCTCAGCTGTCCCGTCTTCCTCCTCACATCACCACTGTGCCTTTTTCCTGCCACTTTAATTCAAGGATCAGAAAACTAACAGCACATTTATTAAGTAAGGAATTATTGGTTTATAGAGAGTTTTCAGGTATTAAAGTCTGTTCTTTGGGTTCTGCATTTGTAAATGATAACTTAAAAAAAAAAAAGTAAGATCTAAATTGAAACATTTTTACTGAAATGAGTTTACCAATGCCAGCAAATGAAGGCAGGGAGCACAGGACAAAATTAGTGAAGTCAGAGCTAAAGCAAAAGTTATGTCACTTTCTAGATGACTGGGGTGAAGAGAAAAGCGTTTCCCCTTGGTTGGGCTTTATTTCTTCAGCAGAAAATGTAATTTTCAACATGAGAAAGGCACTGTTGTTTGCTTTAGACACATGCATTTAGTCCCATTTGGGGCCCAAAAGAAGTAGCTGTAGAAAATAAAGATATCTGTTAGGTACTCGAGAGGTAAGCGATAGAAGTATGACAAAGTTTGACAAACTTTGGCTGAACATAATCCCAAGCACTAGGAAAGGCGACTGCCATCCACCAGCTGCTTCTGAAAAGCAGAGCAGGACCAGCACAAAACGCATCTGCTGCATTTAAAGGGCTACAAAACAGAACCAGAGTTTAAAGCAAGCAGCATGGGTTAAGCTTTAGAGATTTTTATTTTGAGCACTAACAACACTTGGTTACTGCACTAAAATGCATACGGATGGTTGTTTTCTCCTGAGAAAGTCACCACGTCTTTTTTCAGCCTGTAATAAGTGATGGTCAAAATTGTTAATGTTGAACAAATCGAGTAGGATTCAATTGTATTATGCATATTATTGTAAGCAGTAACTGTGCTTGTGCGAGTTTGATTATGTTTTGTAGAACCTTGTAGTAGTAGTTAAAGACAATGCCATAAATACCAGGACTACCAGGTGGTGCCATAAATAACAGGACTACCGGATGGTGTCATAGATAACAGGACTCCCGGATGGTGCCACAGATAATAGGACTCCCAGATGGTGTTACAGATAACAAAGCGCTCGGATGTTGCAACAGATAACAAAAGTTCCAGAGACGGAAATTCCCAGCACGTAAACGAACGTATAACGTATATAAGCACATACGAAAGGTTGATTTGGTGTGCCTGTTGGTGGAACTGAGCTTCCCCCGGTCACCCAGCGCTGTTTTGCCTAATTACCGCTTGCTAAATAAAATCGATTGATTGACTCAGAATCGATTGATTGGCTCTTATTTATAACAAATTTTGGTGCCGTGACTCGGATTAAGGATCTCCGGGAGGGACTCCTAAACTTCAGGGAGGCGCCCCGTCCCGTTTTCAGACGGCCCTGGAGTGGACGGAGGATCGCCCTGAAACCTTAACCTCCGAACCCGAAATTTAGGTAATTAGGCAAAAGAATTGAACCCCGTAAACCTTTGTGCACGAAGAACCGGACGAAGACCCCGGGGAGGGTAAGTATAAAGTAATTCCGTTCGGTTGGGGTGGGTATCCTGGAGTGTGCATGAACGAGACGCCCCCCCAGCTTGGGGAGGAAGCGAAGTGAGTGTGGACCCTGCCGTAAGGCAGGGCGGGACTCTCTAGTAGTGCGGTTCTCATAGCCCGCGAGGGCGTGAGCCACGAACGAGGGGTGCGTGTGTGTGTGTGAAAGAAGACACTCCGGAAGATGGGACAGAGGAAGAGCAAGCCTTCTGATCTCATGGGGAAGGGACCCAAGGAGAGGTTACCGGATATTCCCCAAGATTCCCCATTGGGCCTTATGCTCAAGAATTGGGAAGGTGCAGCTTGCACGCGAAACAAAGAGAGGGAAAAAATGGTTTATTATTGCATGCATGTCTGGGGAAACCAGCAGATTAGACCAGATCATTTATTTTGGCCAATTTTTGGTTCATTTGAAGATTGGATTTGTCAGGCCCTAAATTTTTATGTAAATGATAAGGAGCCCTTTGATCCTGAGGAGAGCGAATATGCGCGTTGTTGGCTACCTCCTGCGACTCGCGCTGGGATTTTTACCATAAGCGAAAAGAAATCTGGCCGCAAAAAGAGGGCTCCCGAGGAACCTCCACCCCCTCCCCCTCCCTATGATCCCCCGCCAGCAGCGAATCCAAGGCCCTCCTCTCCCCTTATGCCTTCGGCTTCTGAGGAGGATTCCGATTCTTCGGGGTCACTTAGGGGAACCCGAAGACTCACGAGGAGTCAAGCTAGGCAGCAAACGACATCAGGGGCAGGACAGCAAGCATCATCAGAAACAGGGCTATACCCATTACGAGAAATAGCGATGGGAGGTCCACAACCCGGAGTGGGGTTTGTGTCAGTGCCTCTAAATTCGGGGGATGTAAGAGAATTTAAGAAGGAAATGGGGAATTTGTTAGAAGATCCCTTAGGAGTTTCGGAAAGGGTAGATCAGTTTTTAGGACCTAATTTATATACCTGGGATGAACTGCAAGCTATTTTAGGGATACTATTTACCGCAGAAGAGCGGGAAATGATTCGGAGGGCTGGGATGAGAGTTTGGGACCAGCAACACCAACAAGGGCCGGGTGCTGACATTAAGTGGCCCCAGCAGCGTCCTAACTGGGATAATCAAAACCCGGAACACAGGGGCCATATGGGAGATCTTCGCACTATAATCATCCAAGGGATTAAGGAATCTGTCCCTCGAGGGCAGAACATAAATAAAGCCTTTAATGAACAACAAAAGAAAGATGAAACTCCCACAGAATGGTTAGAAAGACTAAGAAAGAGCTTGCAGCTTTATTCTGGGATAGACCCGATGACACCAGTCGGGCAAGCTCTTTTAAAAACACAGTTTGTGGCGAAGTCATGGCCGGATATTAGAAAGAAGTTAGAAAAGTTGGAAGATTGGCAAGAGAAAGGGTTGGATGAGTTGCTAAGGGAAGCACAGAAGGTTTATGTGAGAAGGGAGGAAGAGACTCAGAAGAGGCAAGCTAAAATTTTAGTAGCGGCAGTTCGAGAGGGACAGAGGACGGCTCCACAGAAGGGAGGGCCACCACGCATAGGTGGGAATGGGCCACCTCAGGGAAGTCAAGTCGGACTGAAGGACTGGAAGGAAATCGAATGTTTTTACTGTCAGAGGAAGGGACATATGCGAAGGAACTGTAGGAAACGTATACAGGATGAGAAAATGTATTCTGCCGAGTAGGGGTGTCAGGGGCTCTATCTGCTGGGGACTTCTAAAACAACAGAGCCCTTGATAAAATTGAAATTAGGTCCCCAGCACCAGGAGATGGAATTCCTGGTAGATTCAGGGGCAGAAAGATCTACTGTCCAAACTGTACCCTGGGGATGCACTCCATCCTCGGAGAAAGTACAAATAATAGGAGCAAAAGGAGAACCCTTTTCTGTACCCATAATTAAAGGAGTGGAAGTAGAATCCCCATCCCGGATAGGGGTAGGGTCCTTTTTATTAGTATCTGAAGCTGAATATAACCTGTTAGGAAGGGATTTAATCGTCGAATTGGGAATTAGTTTGGAGGTAAAAGATCGAGAATTGAAAGTAAAACTGTACGCTTTAACAACCGAAGACGAAGCTAAGATCAATCCTGAAGTATGGTACACTCCTGAGTCGGTTGGAAAATTAGATATTCCACCAATTACAGTGACAATAACGGATCCGGAAGTACCAATACGTGTTAAACAATACCCTATATCACAGGATGGGAGACGCGGGCTGCAACCAGTCATTAATCGATTGTTACAACAAGGGTTACTAGAACCATGTATGTCGCCCCACAATACCCCCATCTTACCTGTAAAGAAATCAGATGGGTCCTATCGTCTAGTACAAGACCTCCGTGAAGTAAATAAAAGAACAGTAACTAGATTTCCGGTAGTGGCCAACCCTTATAACCTATTAAGCCAAGTGTCCCCAGAGTTGACCTGGTATAGTGTAATAGACCTAAAGGATGCCTTCTGGGCCTGTCCTTTGAGAGAAGAATGTCGTGACTATTTTGCCTTTGAGTGGGAGAACCCTGATACCCATCGGAAGCAACAACTTAGATGGACGGTTCTTCCACAAGGATTTACTGAATCTCCAAACCTCTTTGGGCAGGCCCTGGAACAAGTCTTGGAGAATTTTGACCTGGAACTTGGAGTAGTTTTAGTACAATATGTAGATGATCTATTAATAGCTGGAAAAAGTCAAGATAGTGTGCGAAGCACCAGCATTAAGTTATTAAATTTCCTGAGTCTAAAGGGTTTAAAGGTATCAAGATCTAAACTGCAATTTACCGAGGAAGAGGTAAAATATTTAGGGCACTGGTTGAGCAAAGGGACTAAGAAGCTGGATCCAGATCGAGTAAATGCTATTTTATCCCTCCAGCCTCCCAAGAATAAAAGGCAGGTGCGACAACTTTTAGGTCTTTTCGGCTACTGTAGACAATGGATTGAAAATTACAGTAACAAGGTTAAGTTCTTATATCAGAAGTTAGTGGGGGAAGGTCTGATGAAATGGAGTACAGAAGATGATAAACAATTAGAAAACTTAAAAGCTGATTTAGTAAATGCCCCAGTACTGAGTCTGGTAGATGCCCGAAGACCTTTTTACTTATTTGTTAACACGGAGGGTGGAACAGCTTTTGGAGTCCTAACACAAGAATGGGCAGGTAAAAAGAAACCCGTAGGATATTATTCCAAATTATTAGATCCAGTTAGTCGCGGCTGGCCTACCTGTTTACAGGCCATAGTTGCTACTGCTCTCCTAGTTGAAGAAGCTGGAAAAATAACTATGGGAGGGGAATTAAAGGTATACACACCTCATAATATACGAGGGGTATTGCAGCAGAAAGCTGACAAATGGATTACGGATGCTAGGTTATTGAAATATGAAGGGATCCTATTGCACTCTCCTAAGTTAGAGCTTGAAACCACTAACTTGCAGAATCCAGCCCAATTTTTGTATGGGGAACCGAGCGAATCTCTTTCCCATGATTGTATCAGGGTAATAGAATATCAAGTCAAAATAAGAGAGGATTTAGAAGAAGAGGAGTTGCTATGTGGAGAAAAATTATTTGTAGATGGATCATCGCGGGTAGTGGATGGAAAGAGGAAATCAGGATACGCCATAATAGATGGAAATAGCTGGACAACTAAGGAGTCAGGTCCGCTTAACTCAGGATGGTCGGCGCAGGCTTGTGAGCTGTTCGCAGTATTGAGGGCGTTACAGTTGTTAAAAGATAAGAGAGGAACAATATTTACAGATTCTAAATATGCGTTTGGGGTGGTTCACACGTTCGGAAAAATTTGGGAAGAGAGGGGACTAATGAATTCTCAGGGTAAAGGATTAATACATGAGACCTTAATAAAGCAAACTTTGGAGGCATTAAGAGGGCCCAAACAAATCGCGGTAGTTTATGTAAAGGGCCATCGGAAGGGAACCTCCACGCGTATAAGAGGGAATAATTTAGCAGATGAGGAAGCTAAGAAAGCTGCGTTACTGGTGATAAAAGCAGTTGAACAGGACTCTGTACAAACTAGGTATGCTATGAGATTTACAAATCAGGAAAAGGAGAAATTGGGGCAAATGGGAGTAGTCGAACAAGAGGGGAAGTGGTGGCTACCTGATGAGAGGGAAATGCTCCCGAAAGGAGTGGCTTGGCGAGTTTTAAGAGAATTTCATAGGCAAACCCATTGGGGAGTACAGGCCCTGGTAGACCAGTTCGCTAATAAATATATGACCCTGGGAGTGTATGATTTAGCAAAAAGAATCGTTGGAGAATGTTTAACCTGTCAAAGGATAAATAAACAGTGTCTTAGGGAAAGAGTCCCTGGGGGGAGGCAACTGGCCAAGAAGCCATTTGAAAGGATTCAGGTAGACTTTACGGAATTACCAAAGGTAGGCAGGTATAAGTATCTCCTAGTTTTGGTAGATCACCTAACTCACTTTGTCGAAGCCTTTCCGGTAGTTCGGGCCACTGCGAGGACAGTAGTAAAAATATTATTAGAGCATATCATACCTAGATATGGGATCATGTCAGTTATTGATTCGGACAGAGGACCCCATTTTACTTCCAAAATAATTAGAGAAACGTTAGAAGCTCTGGGAACCAAGTGGGAGTATCACACTCCTTGGCACCCCCAGAGTTCAGGAAAAGTTGAAAGGATGAACGGAGAAATTAAAAAGCACCTGACCAAATTAATGATAGAAACCAGAATGAACTGGGTAAAGTGCCTCCCCTTAGCCCTCTTGAATATAAGGACACAACCGAGGGCTGATACAGGACTTTCCTCCTTTGAAATGTTATATGGAATGCCCTATGATTTGGAGAAACCAATCGAACACCCTAAAGTGGAAGAAAAGATGTTACAAGAATATCTTATAGAACTCATGAGAAGGAGGCAAGAACTGTTAAAGCGAGGCCTGGTGGTTCAAAGACCACCTTTAGATGTAGCAATACATAGTATTAAGCCGGGAGATCAAGTACTCGTAAAAACATGGAAGGAATCATCGTTAACCCCTCGCTGGGAGGGACCTTTCCTTGTTTTACTCACTACAGATACCGCAGTCCGCACCGCGGAAAGAGGATGGACACACGCTAGCCGAGTAAAAGGTCCTATCCTACATACAGACTGGGAAGTCACCGGTGATCCAGATGAGTTGAAGCTGACCTTCAAGAGGAAACAGACATGTGACGCATAGCCCTGGACACTAGGCTTTTTATGGACAATTGTAGGGAATTACATAAGTCGCCCTTCGCATGTCCTGTATGTAAGCAATGCAATCTGTGAGTACGTCGTGTGTGTAACGGGTGCGGGATACAGCAGTAAAAAAGTCCAGACATTTGGGAAATAACCAAGAGAAAGTGTTCCAAACCCTGTGAGGATTCGGGACAGTGGCAAAACCCTTGTATTTGAAGATAGCCCTATTGGGTTCAGTATTGGAAAGTGGGTTGTGACAGAACAAGGAGAGAATTTAGGAGGCAGTCCCCTGAAGACTACAACTGCTGCCGAGAAGATAACTTACCCGGCTACTCTGAAGCAACAGAGTAGGCCCAGGGCAAGGCAGAGGGGTATCCTTGTGGGGATTGGCAAGTGCCTCCGAAGACTTCTAAAATAAAGCATCTCCTTAAGCAGAACAACCCTCAACAAAATGAACCTCCACTGGCTGATTTTCAGCCAACCAGGGGCCAGGTCGCTCTCCCTAATCCTCCTTACCTTACCGGTAATAATAGCAATAAACCAGGGGAGTTCCCACCAACCTTTTAAATGGACTCTCTATCGATGGGAGGACCAAACGATAATACAACAACAGACCACATCAGGGTCACCTTCTTTTACTGTAACCTTATGCCAATTAGTTCAAATTGAGCCATGCTTTAACAAAATAGGGTTTATATGTGCCCCAGTACAGGACCCTCGTATTGTAATACCCCAGGACATTATTACTGCACTTACTGGGGGTGTGAAACGATTGCTTCAAACTGGCCAATTCCTCGGGCAAATACTGATAAGTTCTTAAGGGTTGGATGGGGACCTGCAGGGTGCACTCCTCCCTCGGGAGAAAGGAGTTCCCTACAATTAGCTCCCCGCGGGTACACCCCACCCGATGGCAACTGTGAATATATATTCCTTAACGTAACAGATCCTGAACATAGTGGATGGTTTGTTGGAAAAACCTGGGGAATGCGATATTATCAACCGGGTGCTGATCGAGGAGGCATGTTTCTCATAAAGAAAGAAGAAGTTAAACCGACCTCTCGAGCGATAGGTCCCAATCCAGTAGTAAAATCGCCTCCCTCTCTGGGTAGGGAGACAAAGACAGTAGAGAGGGAGAATATAATAGTAATAAAGGAAACTGTCACTGAAGCCTTGAACTCTCTGAATATTGAAGCCCCGGAATCTTTGAATCCTTTATGGGGAATTATCCTGGCTGCTTATCAAACTCTAAACTATACGCAACCCAACTTAACCATGGGTTGCTGGTTGTGTTATAATGTTAATCCACCCTTTTATGAAGCTATAGGGGATAATCGTCGGTATACCATAAGCAAGGAGTCTGTGCCTATTCAATGTCCTTGGGAAAAGCAGAAAAGAGGGATAACTATGCAACATGTAACTGGGTTAGGGACTTGTATAGGTAGAGTACCAAATTCCAAGAGACCACTTTGTGGGAATATCGTACTGAGCCTTAATGAAACCACAGGATATATTATTCCTCCGAATGGAACAAAATGGATATGTTCCAGGACGGGACTTACTCCATGTGTGTCTTTAAAGGTGTTCAACAGTTCCCGAGAGTATTGCATGTTAGTTACCATCATCCCAAGGATATTGTATCATCAAGAAAATGTAATGTATGATATTTGGGATACAGGGCTCCATCGTACCAAACGGGAACCCATTACAGCCATTACTCTAGCTACGTTGCTAGGGTTAGGGGTAGCCGGAGCAGGAACAGGGATAGCTTCACTTGTTCAACAAAATCAAGGATTCAATTCCTTGAAGACTGCGATAGATGAGGACCTAGAGAGAATTGAAAACTCCATAACCGCCTTAGAGAGGTCTCTAACCTCACTATCTGAAGTGGTGTTGCAAAACAGGAGAGGGATGGATCTCCTTTTCTTACAGCAAGGTGGACTATGCGCTGCCTTGAAGGAAGAATGCTGTTTTTATGCAGATCACACAGGGGTAGTCCGAGACTCGATGGCAAAATTAAGGGAGAGACTGGAACAGAGAAAAAGGGAAAGAGAAGCTGCAAAAGGGTGGTACGAGTCTTGGTTTATTCAGTCTCCGTGGCTAACTACATTGCTATCCACAGTAGCTGGACCCTTGATGATATTATTACTCACCCTAACCTTTGGACCCTGTATCCTAAATCGACTTATTAGACTAGTTAAAAACCGTATAGAGCGGGTACACCTTATGTTGCTACAGAAACATGGAACTGATGAAGAAGCTGAAATAACCTTACTAGCCCGAAAAGCGGTAACTCGATTTGATCAACAAATAAATGAGTAAAAAAAAAAAGGGGGGAATTGTAATAAGTGATGGTCAAAATTGTTAATGTTGAACAAATCGAGTAGGATTCAATTGTATTATGCATATTATTGTAAGCAGTAACTGTGCTTGTGCGAGTTTGATTATGTTTTGTAGAACCTTGTAGTAGTAGTTAAAGACAATGCCATAAATACCAGGACTACCAGGTGGTGCCATAAATAACAGGACTACCGGATGGTGTCATAGATAACAGGACTCCCGGATGGTGCCACAGATAATAGGACTCCCAGATGGTGTTACAGATAACAAAGCGCTCGGATGTTGCAACAGATAACAAAAGTTCCAGAGACGGAAATTCCCAGCACGTAAACGAACGTATAACGTATATAAGCACATACGAAAGGTTGATTTGGTGTGCCTGTTGGTGGAACTGAGCTTCCCCCGGTCACCCAGCGCTGTTTTGCCTAATTACCGCTTGCTAAATAAAATCGATTGATTGACTCAGAATCGATTGATTGGCTCTTATTTATAACAAGCCATTTAGTGAAAAGTAAAGCCTCAAAGATTGTACAATTGTGACGGCTACTGCCAACTGCACTCTTCTTCAGAACTTGCTATAAATGGACCAACTTCTAAGAAAAGAAAGAAAAAAAAGAACACACATCCCAGTGACCCAACACCGCAAACAACCCTGATGCTTCAGCAAGACCCTGTACCTGATTTTTCCAGCTACATCCTCCTCTCCCTCCCCACCTCATCAATACTTAGTATGAGCTCAGCACAAGATGCAGAAGAGCTTTTCCCTTTCCAAAAGGAGGGGGGGGAAAAAAAAACTATACTCATACACTAATCAAGTTTCTGGGTCTGTTTTTACCAGCGGCACTGTGCTACTATTACCATGCTAACAGTTTTTCTTGACGCATTAATCACTAATAAATGCTCTTTGATGATTCAGGAGTTTTTAGGGGTGTAGGGGAGGGCTAGACCCACATTATTGCCTTTAGCATAAAGCACTAGACAGACATGAAAATATATTTTCATCTCAAGCTGAAGGAGCAGTGAGTAAGCTAAACATGGAAATTGCTTCTCAGATCAAACCTTAAGAAAAATAACTTTCATGGGTTTTATTTGCAAAATAAGGTTTTCTATTTATGCAAGCTGCAATTACCACAGTCCAATAACCAAAGGCAGGTTTTGAGCACAGACTCGGTTATTTATTTTGATTTTTCTTTTGACAGTATTACCAATTTCTTCAGTTGACAAAAACATTTCTCTCCTATTATTCAGGCTTGGTATCTTAATTGGATATTTACACATGCAAAAGTAAAGCTAATGAGATTAGGATCACCATGATGCACAACAGATACACACTTAACTCCACTACTTGATCTTCAAGCAAAACACCAAGTATCTAAGGTGCGCAGTGGAACTACCACAGCAGGGGAAACCTGAGAGTGTTTCTGTGCATGTCAGGTTTGAGAGACTGACAGGCAGAAGTTCAACTGCCCTTTGCTGAAGAGGTTACAGAGCCAGTTCAGTGCCTTCAAAACACAAGCTCCTCTCTCTAGTAAGGTTTTATAAAACTCCGCTCTTGCAAGTCAGCAGGAAGAATTTAAACTGAGTCTGAGTTGTATAGGGACGTCCCAGAAGATGCTTTCACCATCCTCAGCTACAAGTAGTTTTCTGCATGTAGCTTTATGAAGTGCCTTGAAAGCTTGCGAACAGACCAGTCCTGTGCTGTAAGACCGAAATCAACTCCAGTCCTGCTCCTACTCGGTTTCAGCTGTCCTCAAGTAAGATCCACCCTGGGAGAATGGGGACCAACTTTTAATTACCAAGAAAGTAATTAAGGAAAGTAAGCGTATTGTCAGTGGGTTTGAACTCAATATTTAGCAACTGGCACTTTTTAAGAAGAAAGTTCTGCAGAATGTAGCAGGCTGAAAACTATTGCGCTCAGAGCTTCCTGGGAAGAGCAGAACCAGCGAGCACAGCAGCTTTACGAGGGTTCAGGAGCACCTGGGAAAGGCAAAAATGCACCTAAGAAATGATTTTATTTCAAAAGTGCAGTCTAGGTAGGAAGTTGGGTTTCTACAGTTTTCCTCTGTAGCAAAGAAGGCACTTGGTAAGATCAGTCACACAGGGCCACGAACTGAAGAACAAAGCCAACAATAAACGCTGAAGTTTTTTCTGGCCTTCTCACTCAAAATACCCAGGGCCAGCATCATGAGCACGGTGCTGGAACGCAGTTACTGGAGCAGAAGACTGGCAAACACTGTTCGTTCTCACTAGACAAAGAGACACCGCGTTCTGGCCAGCCAGCACTTGCAAATATGCTGCCCTAGAGAGAAAAATCTCAGCAGTAATCATAAGCTCCGGTTTGCATTCAGCAGCATCGCCATACCGATGGAGACCACCGTCCTGACAGCCGAGACAAGCAACGCGTGTCTGCCGTCCAGGTTCCCAGCTTACCCTTCAGCCCCTCCGCTCAACCCTCCTGTCGAGGGTTCGAGTTTACAAGCCAGGCTGCGAATTCACACAGGCAGCAGCAGAGCTGGAAGAGATGAACAACGGGAGCACTCACCAGAGCCTACAAGAAACCTTTCCCCATCTGTCCCCAGCACAAAACCAGTGGTTTTTTGAAGGTAACAACATAAAGCATTAAGAAGTTGCACAGGGAAAGTCAGTTATAGTTGATCACACATTTGCAAGGCCTGAGAAGATTTAACTATTGGAAACAACTTAGACATCTGACAAAAATTTGTTTCCTCACCTTAACTACACAAACATGCTCTGTAAGGCAGTTTTGAAAGAAAAAGTACGTAACAAAACTTGCTTCCTTTGAGAAGAGTTTGGCAGGAGCAGCTAACCTGCAGAGAGCTCAGTTTATTTCTGTTTTAACGCTTTTTTCCCTCAGAAACACGCACTTGATTTCTGCCACAGACAACAAGGACAAATCCCCTCCTTCGAACTAGTCTTCTGCCTTCTTGGCTTGAAATGCAGACACAGCCACAGGGTTGGTGGAAGACAAGAAAGAAAACTTAGAAGTGATCAATATAAAATATCTAAAGGGCAAAGTTTGCGTAAAATGCTTGTCCCATGGTTCTCACACTCTGGAGTTGAACGCTGGGGGTTTATAAGCTGACACTACACAGGCTGGGGACCCTTAAAAAAACCAGAATAAGTATTTCTTACAGGGGGCTGTGTGTGTTTTGCAAGCCCCATACCCCCAACGCTTCACCCTGGCTGATCAACGCCAGAAACTACACTACAGTGCATTTAACCTGCCGTACCAATAAACCATTTTTTCCCCCTCTGAAAAACATACGCATTAAAACGAGAAAAAGGCACGTTTGGGCAGCACGTGCCCAACTTTTCGGCCTGAAACACTTGCCCAAGGTGACTCGGGGGCGGGCGGCCCTGAGGGGCACTTCCCACCCCCACCGCCCTTCTCCTCACGGGCAAAGTCAGTCAGCGACAACCAACGCGGGGGGCAACACCTCAGAATTCCGCAACCCGGGGTCCCCCCCGCCCCGTCCGTCGGAGGGGTGCGCGGTTTTCGGGTGTTTCAGGGCGGAGAGCCCGGCGCACCGCCCTCCCCCCCTCCCGTCACCTCAGCCCAGGCGGCGGGAAGCGCCGCCAGGCAACTCCCCGGCGGGGCGGCGGCTCCGAGGGGACAGGACACCCCCTGCACCCCGCACAAGTCAGCGGGAGGTGGAGGCGGGAGCAGCGGGCCCGGCACCGTGCGGCGGGAAGGGCGGTGAATACCTTTCTCCTCCCGCCAGGGCTTTTTCCGCTTGTTGCCGGAGTACATGGTGCTGTGGCTGGCGGCGGCTTTGAGCTGCAGGTTCCCCAGGCTCACGAGGGGGTGGAGGAGACGCCGCGCCAGAGCCGAGCGCTACCGACGCCGCCGTGCGCCGCCGCTGCTGCCGCTGCTCCCGCTCCCCGCCGGCTCCGGCTCCGCACCCGCCGCCCGGCTCTGCACGGCGCCCGTCAGCTGGGTCACGCCTCGCTCTAACCCGACACCCCCGCAGCGCCCGCCCCCCTCTCCGCCGCCCGTTGGCTCCGCCAGACGCCGCTCAGCAGCCCCCTCCTCCGCCCGCCGCTGCCGCCGCCGCCGGACCGGGCCCGGCGGACGCACCGGCCAGGAGGGGCCTGAGCGCGGCGCCGGTGCGGACGGCGGCGCCGGGGTGTTTTGTTTTTTGACCGAGAGATGCGTGTGGGGCCGCTGGGACCGGCGGTTGTGGGGGGGTGCTTGGGTGCGACAGTGGCCGCCTGCGCGCGGTGCCCGCGGCAGCGCTCGGTGCCCCCGCGGGGAGGGAGGGAGGGACCGGGCGGGCACCCCCGTCCCGCCGCCGCCCCCCGCCCCGCCTCTTCCGCGCTTTGCTTCCGGGTTGTCGGCCGTTACCGAGAGCGCCGCCGATTGGCCGGGAGCCGTTGCTAAGTGACGGCGTCGGGGCCCGTCGGGGCCAAGGCCTGCGGGCCGGGGGGTGTCCCGGGGGCGGCAGAGCCCGCCCCGGTTGGCCGAGCGCTCCCGCCCGCGTTCCATCGGCTCACGGGGTTCCCCCGGCGCGCTGTTGGTGTAGCGAAGCTCGGAACTCCCCGCACCGCTGCTGTGGAAACCACCGCTCATGCCGCAGGGGTCAACGTCCACCCGGGGACTGAAGGTCAGGGAAGCCACGTACTGTTTTCCTTACTGAGACTCAGTTTCCTTGTCTAAATAAACACACAAACTTCTGTAGACAAAAGTGGTAAATACAAAAGCTTCCTGGCAGCTGTACAGATCCTCACTTGCACCTACATGGAGGTAAAGGCTCTTCCTCCTGCAGGAGAACTGGCTGGGCCTGGCCTCCCCAGGTTAGGAAGGATGAGAATGAGGGGTCTGGAGCATCTTTCTTCTGAGGAGAGAATGAGAGAGCTGGGGCTGATCAGCCTGGGGAAGAGAAGCTGAGATGGAATCGCAACAATGCTTATAAATATCTCAAGGGTGGGTGTCAAGAGGATGGACCAGACTCTCTTCTGTGGTGCCTAATGACAGGATGAGGGGCAATGGGCACAGAATGAAACACAGGAGGTTCCATCAGAATATGCAGAGAAACTTCTCTGCTTTGAGGTGCCAGAGCCCTGGAAGAGGCTGCCCAGAGAGGCTGCGGAGTCTCCTCCTCTGGAGACATTCAAACCCACCTGGACACATTCCTGTGTGATCTGCTCTGGTGAACCTGCTTTAGCAGGTGGGTTGGACTGGATCATCTCCAGAGATCCCTTCCAAATCCAACCAGTCTGTGATTCTGTGGCTCTGGAACACAGTGCTGGCAGGTGCTTAACTTGGAGTCACAAGGGGCTGGGGACAAAGGACGTGCTCCTGACCTTCCTCTGTCCTGTAACACAACACAACTCCACCTATAAGGAGTAGTGCACAGTGGGACGTAGATGTCAGGTTGAAGTCAAGCATAGGAAGGTGTCCCCATCTGTCCACATGAAAAATGCACCATCTCAGCTAAATCATACAGAGTATATTAAGCATACCTTCGGGTCAAGAACGGGCTGTTTGCTTGACCTCTAACACAGAAAGGTGAGGGTCAACGGAGCAGCATTTCAACTTCTTTTCTCGTAGTTTCTGATTAACAAACACACCTCTACCATTGCCGTTAATCTTAGCTCACGGTACAATTCCTTACAGCAAAATCCTTAGTCTTATCACACTGACACGAGGGAGCACTTTGGTTTACCTTTTAAACAGTTATAAATCAGACTAAGATTCCTCTTACACAGAATATTTTAATATTCAGATTAGATCAGCTCCTAAGGGAACACCATCATCTTCCGTCTTTACTTGATTTCCTCACTTTGCCCAGGTGATGTGCTTCGGTAGCCCAAGCATAGTTCTCTAATCTTGATAATAAAAATGAGAGAAGCCAACAGGTAACAGGCATTAATAAAAAGATACCTTGGTTTAAATCATGCTTGCTTGCGTGATGTAGAGCAAATATTTGAACCCATATCACTGCATATTTACCAAGCTACTGAATATTCTAGTGTCCTGTGGGATCTGTTCCACATTTTGTAAATCAACGCTTATTGGACCAGAAAGGGAGAGAGAGAAAACTTAAGTCTCTTCCTATAAAGGGCATCTGCACACATTCTTCAGTTTCATTTGTAAAAGCAGCTACATCAATCATAATTTTGGAAAATAGGTAAAGAAATTATCTACATATACAAAAGAGAAAAAAAATATGAAGCCTGATGTTTACACCAGCACCAAAAGGGAAGACCATGTAAAAGATAAGAGTAAAACTTTCTTCAACTTAGAAATGTTCAGATGTTCCAATTCCAGTAGGAAAATTATTATGGCATTTTACTTTTTTCCCCTCCCAGGTGCTGGTCATACCATTGATTCCATTGAAGCAGTGAGAAAATATGTCACTGACTTCAATATGAGCATGACCTCTCCTTCACTTCTCACACTTGTTGATTCTGGAGGCCTTAAATCTTCCGAAGATCACTGATCCGCCAGGTCAAGTAAAATTGTAAGTCATTTTCCAGCTAACTTGGGTTAGGTCTTCCACGCTGTTCCTGGAAAGGAACAAAACGTTCAGCTTGGTAGATATGAAACATGAATAATCATTCCACAGCTGTCTGCAAGCATGCAATTCCCACAGCCAGAGCTAGAATAATATATGGGAAATCAGCTGTTAGAAATGCTGTTTGGGGAACACACCTAATTTCTTTATAAAGAAAGATGTTTTTCCCTGGTTGACTACATGTGATGCCTGCCGCGAATGAATTTTAAAGGGACAAAGGTACAAATGTATCAGAGATTTTCTCTGACAAGTTTGTGGCTCTCAGTCAGCGGAGAAAAGAAAACGTCCACATGACGAGAATAATAATCCCGCTCCCTGGATGCTGGCAGCAGACTAACACACGGCAATGAACTCCAAGGAAAGCAGCAACAAAATATAGATTGTCTTTTTCTTCCTGCAACAGACTAGCAGGCACAGAAGCATAACATTAAATATAAATACATTTTATTCTCTTTTTCATAACATAGCTGATCGGAGATTTAGCCTGAAGTGGAAAGTTTGCCCATTGTTACCGGGCAAGGAAACAAATAGCGTCCTAGAAGCGGAGTGATGCTTCGACACAATGCTAATTTGTCTAACACACAATACAGTAATTAACTCCTGCCTCTAGGCAGACACTTAACTGTCCATGTAAATGGATGAGGTTGTTCAAGGACGACACTGGATTTACAGCAAAGAGGCAGACTGAGCACGAACAGAAATCCCAGGAGCTGCTAATGGAGAACAAACCTACACAAAAACCACCAGCGCAAGGGCCAGAAAAGAGCAGAAGCACTATGACAGAAGCGTGGAATTCAAAGACGTGAGAGAAGCAATTGAGAGATGTAATCAGAAGTATTAAACATGGTGCGAAAATTTATCTAAAAAGCAGCATTTCGGTACTTGGATGAAAACCAGACAGACTGCAAAACAGGAGATGATTTTTTTTTTTGTGAAAACTGTTGTGAGCTGTATATGTGGTAGGCTAAAGGAATGCTCAGAGGGCTTTAAAATGTTTTGTTAAAACAATGAGCATGAAGATGAGACTGATAGGGAATGGGTACTTGTCTCAAGATCTGGGTGTATTTAGTCCACCCAACGCCTAGTGAACACACTGGTGACATTCTGCAGCCAGGAAAACTGGGAAACGTCCAAAATAGCATTGAAGAGATATATAACCTGGGCAGAATATAGGTTTCTACTAATAACTGTAAAATTAACATTTAATATACGCATAAAGTAATGACTGGTTAGAGAGTTCCTGTTAGAGATATAATAGGAAATGTAAATTAATACAGGAGTGAATAAATGTGCCAAAGGAGAGCTGGAGCCTCAATTCAAACTGCAGGATCATCCAGCCAAACCAGCATGAAGACACCTATATACAGCATTACAATCGCCATCAACCATTGTCACCAAAATCAAGGCAGATTCCACATGGAGCCTGTAGCGGAGTAAAGCAGAGATGGGGGTGCCAGGAGGAGGCAGGTCCTGGCCACTGGGCAAGCACTGGCTCCAAGGGGTCAGTCACGGCGTGCGGTACAAAGCACAGCAGAAGAGCGGAAGGAGGAGGTTGCTCCAAGATGCAAATCCTAAAGGAAGAATAAAAATATCAGTTGCTGGAGAAATGGAAAAAACGTTTGGAAAATTCTATGCAAAGAGATGCGGGCGCTTCGATGTGGCAAACCAACACCACATTCATGAACGCGCCACGATGCGGGACATTAAAACTGAACGCTTTTGTGGGAAAAGCCTTAATGTTTAGTAAGAAGAAAGTTTACATCATCTTCATCACAGAAGAAGCTGGCAGAAGCTGCTGCCCCATAAAGCAGTTTAAAATACATAAAAAGAAAAAAGTAGATATGTTCATTTTACAGGTCATGCAACGTGAGTTACCTGGAATAAATTCTTATTTCCTTATGCTTCACTTCAAAAAGTGTGTTTATATAGATAATAACACTCAGTTGGCTGTAAATGCCAACCAAAAAAAAAAAAGATTGATTCTTTGGTTGGTTGGTTTTTATTAAAAAAAAATATAAACCAACAAAATAGTATACAAACTGCAAACAGAATCAAGAGATAAACTATGTTTTCAATCTTTTTACCTGGAAGTTTTTTTTAATCTCATCTAACACAAAACATTGGAGTTGTTCTTCTCTCTCCTTTTTTTAACTAGAAGTTGCCTTGGTTATGAATTCATTTCAAGGGCTTCTTGTGTGGCTACAAAGTTAAACACTGGGGTACGGAACAACAAAATAAATTAAGAGAAATTAAAAGGACACTAAGCAGTCATTTTCATTGTGTATAATGGAAAGTAGTCCTTTATTTCTTCAGTATTTACACCGTTTATTCAACTTTTCATTGAATACAGTGAAAAAGGTAAAGATGAAATTAAGAAGTCTTACATACTCGTAAGTAATTTTGAATTTTCATAATTAAATATCATTGTAATTAATTGATTAAAAAATTAATCACAAATTTCAATCAAGATTAAGATTATTTCCTCCATTTCTAGCTCGTTTAGAAAAAAGGCAACAGAACGTTACAGACAGTTTCACATGTTAAGAGAAAATTCCTTCCTCTTGTATATGAAGGTACTTTTTTAAACGTATAATTTCAGTAGCTATTAAACCAAATTGCTTTATTATACCAATACCAGAGCAATATAAAAATCTAAAATGGGTTTATAAATTATTTATATTTAATAAAAATGTATTTCAAGCACCATTATTTTTATTTATCCAAGCTCGCTTGTGTAGCAAACTGCATGTTATGCATGGCCTTGGTTTGATTAAATCCCACCGCAGGAAATTCAAATGCAAACTTAGAGCCCCTGTGTATTAACCATCAAGTCTCTCCTGTCCATTTATATCATATGCTAAAACTGCTGAGTCCTTTTCACAAGGCTTTCACAATACCATTGATAAAATGTCACCTTTTATTAGCACATTCATTCTCAGATACACTAACGTGCATTGAAAACATAAAATGCACATCATTCATATTTGATTTGAAAGTTACATCCTACCTCCTGAACTTTCAAGCTGCTAGTGCACTTGGGTCAAGATTCTGTTAATAAAATGCTATAGAATAGTGGCAGGTAGAGAGGGAGTTAACTGACTACAAGCATTTGATAAATTGGTACCTGTAATTTCTATGGTTTGCTGCCTTGGGCAAATGAGCTCAAGAGGAGGCAAGTAACTGCAAGACCCATTTGTCCAACTGGGTGATTGGAGACAAAGATGAAATGCAATGTGCTCACGTGTTTCTTACAGCTTTACGATTTTAATTCGTTTTGTCAGAGAAATACACTTTGGTCCATCAAACAGTGTGATAACTAAACTATTCAAAGAGAAAAGGAACATTTCTGTCCTGTTGATATGTTTGTTAATACGATTTAGTAGAGATATGATTTCATGAGCAGTCAGATGCATAGTTTTTCAGTTTAACCACTAAGGTTATGCTTGTGTCTAGAAATGGTCATTTTTGATAGTAAAGAAATAGAATATTAAACACACAAAACAAATAATTTGAGTTAATTATTCATATCATCTAATATATACACATTAAGTGACTCTTCTGACAATTAAGACTTATTTTCTATTATTTACATATACACTTGTCTATTTGATTTATTTGTTAGGCTTTTAGAAGATAAATTTGTAGATCATTTGAAGTCAGACCTATTTTAAGTCAACTATTTTGGAAAACATTATTCCAAAATAACAGTATCCTAATGCTATAAATAAGCAGAGCGTGTTCCCAAGCTTTGCACAAGTCCCAAAACTTAATTACAGTTTTGAAGTCTCAGTATGTGCACCATGTGAGACCAAGGCATGTTTTAATTATTGCAATGGCAATACCGTGTTGTACCTGAGTTCTGCGCTCTGGGGAACGCTGCTGTTCACACCAGCCATATCCTATGATCGACATCCATGTCTGCAAATGCAAAGGACAAGGAGCTTTTCAGAGTTTCCAAAAGAACCTCAGACAACCACATTTTTATGTGCAGCAGAGCGACCAGAAAAAAGACAGGAACGTTCAACTTGGGCTTCTCTCAGGTACCAGCATCATATGGAAGAGATAAAAATACAAGTAAAGAAACAGCAGGTGATCTAGACTGAAACTGCCTTTTGCTCCTGGAACTGTTCTTGGCTTAGAGAGGAAGAAAAGAGAAGTGTCCCACCTCGGAGCTGACACAATGGAGTGGGGAGAGGAACGCCAAACTGGCACCCTGGTCCCAGCTATAATTCCAGGGACTTTGCCACATGTGAGATGTTTGCAGTTGTGATGCCCGTGCTTGCACAAGCCTTTTCAGGCCTCTGCCTGCAGCTGTTGGAAACAGAAATACCTTTTGGCCTCAGTCATTCTGTATCAGAATAAACTAAGATGTATTGCAGAAAGTACTTAATAAAGAGGAAGAACTTCAAGCGGGAAATCACTTTTCAGTATGACACTTGAAAACGTGGGATTCCTGTTCAGCCTACAATGTCCTCAGTCAAAAAAAGGAGATTGAGAGCATAAATAGAATGAAACAGTCAGAGTGACCTCAACACAGAAGAGGAAAAGAAAAAAAAGCAAAGCTTAACTATATGCTCAAACTCGAAGTACATAAAAGTAATTTGGCATCACTGATGTATGGTACCACCTTTGGCAACTTGACCTCTGCTGGCTGCGTACAACCTGCTTATAATCAAGAGAGTCACATCATCATTGCAAGGACAGAAGATAATTAAATGTGATCAGGTCTAGCAGAGGAAAGCATATTAATCTGCAGTAGTAGAAGAAATATTTCTTAATCACAATCTTCCTTAAATGATTGCTTCCTTGCCAGAAAAAGAACATCCTGGCATTAGAAAGGTTTACATAGGTTGACTTTAAGAAGGGGTAAACAGATGATTTTGTTGTTTTGGTTCTTCCATTGTCACCGCACTCATCTACATTTATTTGTATTTTAAGGCTGCAAGGGGCAGAGAGTGAGTGATTTATTCCAACACGCTATGCCAGATCCCCAGAATACAGCTGAGCAACTGGGACTCGTTGGGCTGGGAACTAATTGGTTGCTAAAAACAATAAAAGATGGGAGTACTTTTAAAAGACATCTAACATGCTGATTAGATAAAATTAGATTGAAATGACATTATTAAAGAAAGCTTTCAAGTGTCAAAAATGAAAGAAGGTCATATAGTCTCCACTGAGGAAATCTAGATCTCACCAGAGGGGACATCCACTTTCATTATTCTGCTATTTTATCTGTTTTGTCTTTCACAACAACTTTTCAAGCAGACAGGGAAAAAAAAAGAAAAGCTAAGAGATATGGTTGAGAGTTGAAAGAATGAGCACAGAGAGTAGATAAAAGATTTAAGAATTGGAAAGACAAGTTAAAATTATATATACTGGAAAGTTGGTACAAAATAGTTATTGATGAAAAGTTGAATGTAAATGTTATGCAACTTACTACTTTCATTAAAAGCGATATCATGCATCATCAAAATCAGTGGAATTATACTACCGCAAATATATGTTTAGTTCTCATATAAGAAATAACTGAATTAATATTTCAGCTCATTGCTTTTCCACCTTTCTCCTTTGTTTTGTTTATTTTGGCTTCTTTCCCCTCAAATGATGCCATCTGCTCATGGTTATCCATTTCTGACTGATTCTGTTGTTTTAAATTAATCAATTCCTACCCACCTTTTGTAGTTCGAAGGCAAATCTCTTCTCAAGGTTATAAAAGTACATCTGCTAACTAACATGAGCGAGATAGTGCTTGTGATACATGCGGAATTAGAGCTAGAAGAAAACGAAAGAATTACAAATTCACTGTGGCTGGAGGGCTGGCGGGAGGTCCCTACTCCAAGTTTTTGCCTAAAGCAAGTTTGTGCTGAATTCTCATCAGGGTGCTCAGGGCTTTTACATGTTGGGTGCTGAAAAACTCCAGGGATAGCAGCTCCACAGCCTCTCTTGGCAACCTGTCCCAACTCCTGATAGATATGCTGAAGTTTACCACCATCTTTCTTGCATTTTCATCTTCAAGATTTTTAAAATTAGCTTATACAATTTAAGTCCAATTAACTGATGTACCACAAAACATAAAACTATAAGAGCGTATCACTTTTACGCAGTACCTTCCTTGCATTCCATTTTGGCCTTCATACTGGATTGTGAGGCTTTCAGACAAAGAATTGTTTCTCTTCACTTCTGTGGAGCCCAACATGAAAACAAAACAAAGGGGGGGGGGTGTGCTTCAACTTTGTTGAAGCAATGACATGGTTATTTTCCAGGCTATTTTTCTTTCTAACTTTACTCTTTTGTCTTCTCTTTTATTTCGTTTGCTTCACCTAACCTTTCCTGTTACTTATTGCTCATTTTTGCATTAGTAGTACTCTTGAGTTTTATCCCCTATAAATACAATGCTTATTCCCGCTCTTTTTCTTGGAATGCTTCTAGCATTGCAAAAGCATATATATGTTTTCCTTATATTTATCTTAATGCAATACACCCCATATCCACTTCAGTACTTTCCTCTCAACTAAGCTGTTCTAAATGATTTGTTTGGTGTGAGGGTAGCACAGTAATGTAATGTAAATAACTGCTTTACCTCTGATCACCCGAGTATCATAACAGTTTGTGTACTGGTTTTAGTTTATGTTATATCACCTGGCAAAAATAGGTTCATAATTTGGGAGTGCAATTTTTTAGGAGATTTGCAATAATACTCAGACTGAATGCTGGTGATTAAAATGTCCTCCTCATCAATTGTATTTTATTGCTTTGTGTTACTAAATAGCATGTTAATGTATCATTGGCTTTATAGCACATGAAATACTAGGAAAGCAGGATATTTACATCATATTTCTTACAAAATGTTTTCATTCAGACTTTCATTTTTTATAGTACTCATCACCTTTAGTTTTAACATACATTTTAGCTCATTACAATATTTTTTGTTGCTAACATATTAGTGGCTTTTCCTAATGTGCCCAAATCAGTGCAAATCTTGTTATTAGCAAACCGTAATCCACATGGGTTTCTTGATCTGCAGGAATCAGGTTTATTTTTATTCCTCCCCTCAAGAAATCAGCCTGTGAGCTTAAGAGCGCAGCCGCCTGCACTTACGATTTGGTTGTCCCACCCTGGCCACCACAGATGTCAAAGGCCACGTGCTCCCAAGTGACTTGTCACCAGAAGTAGCAGATGCCAGGTCTGCACACAGCAGCCAAGTCCAGCCACTGTGTCACAGTACTGAGCAGGGCCACTGGTGGGACACACGCTCTGGTGTTTGTCCCCAGGCCCCCAGCAATGAATTTGGTAAACGGTCACTACCTCACAGAAATCGTGCTCCCTCCCACCACCACACACCTTACTACAGGTGGACTTACTAGTTATTAGCTGAGCCACAAATGTCTCTCATCTTCTGTCCATCTTTCTGGTAGCTGGTCACCAATACAGAAGTGGTCAGTGAAATACATTTGAACACGTAGCATCTGAAACGGGTAGAACAAATGTGAGCTCATTTTTAACTCCTGAGTCTGAAAAACTGCTTCTTACAGTAAGTGTTTTCTCATGCGACAGTTAAAAATTGCAATTTTCCATAAAATTAATTAAATTATGATACAATATAATTATTGTGGTGAAATATATGATTATTCTTAGAAAAATTAAATAGCAATAAGCTGCTGTTATACACAACAGCATATAATGTCAGTGTCTTGTATATTGCTGCTTGTAGGGCAAGAAACTGAAAAGTACTCCCCAAGACTGATAAATCAGTCCAGGTTCTTACACTAGCAATCTGGTGGAAATGGAAATTCACCAAATACAGCTACAGTTGCCCCACAATATTTGAGTAAAACTACATTTAGCAAAGTGGTCATTAATATTGGATCTGCTCATTTTTTGTATCTCACTCAATATTCCATAGATGTGATTTGTGAAGATGCCACTTATTAAATGTTCAGTTTTGAGTGTTGAGCTATAGCTGTGATGTATATAAGAAGTGCTTATCAAATACTCGCTTCCAGATGCAATTATTTTAGTAGTGCATTGTCAAGGTTTAAGGCACTCATCTTATTTGAAACAAGAAACTTTATCAAAGAAGGTTCTTATCTATGAACAGTATTATTGTAGGCTGCTCTCCATAAGCTTTTTATTGCTAATCTTTTTCTGCTAGAGATATGAGCGTATTTTAGACTGAACCTTCTTTTGCTGATGCTTTGCATGTGGAGTAACAAACAGTTTTACCAATATACAATCCACCTGAAACCAGTGTGTATTTATCAAATATTTCAGTTAGTTCTTTGAACATTGGCCTAAGTTGCATTTGAAAACCATGTTAACTTCTGTGGATAGGTAAATGCCATCAGAAAGAAAAATCCTGTATTTATCATTAAGATTTTCTGTAGTTCATGAAATACATTGTACACAGCTTTCTGTGCACAAAATAGGTATTCTAATTTTTAAAAATATTATGATTACAGACTGCGTCTGTAAAGGTAGCAAAACAATTTTCATGATGATTTTTCACACATCTTATTTGTTGATCATTTCCCATATTTAACCTCACCCTAAACATTAAAAACCACAGAATTTTATGAAAAAAATATTGGTTAATCATAACAGATTTTAAAACACAAACACCTCAAACATACCTTCTCAGATCTTAATAGTAAAATGCTCCTTCTGGCAATCTAATTGGACAATTTAGTGTCTTGTAGAAGGAAAACCAGCTACTCAGACAAACAAAGAAGTTCGATAAATCAGTAGTTCATGTTGTAAACTCACGTCTCTGCAAAACTTCAGTCTCTTCACATTGCTCTAGTTGTACAAAATGGGGTAGAAATAGCCTCAGGGAAGAATCCCAGAGTAATGAGGTTAGTTGAAGAAGAGCTGACAGAACAACTCTCTGTCAGTCCCCCAACACTAACCCACACATGTAGGTGCAGCAGGTAAAATTCACCTGGATCAATCAAAAGATCAGCTACAATTTACCTATAGATAAATTGTGTTTTCTACTTCTGTTTTTCTGGTTAAACATAACACTTAAGATAGCAGCAGAAGGTACACACCAGAACATTCAGGAGATGTTAAAATGCTAGATTAACAGTGGACTTAGAAATATATCGCTACAGCTGCCTTTGCTGTAAGTTTTCACAATATTCCCCTTTCTATAATAACAATATCTGCTTAACTTTAAATTTTTTTTCTGTATGAAATATGGAAAAACAGAATACATTTTAGTTCGCCCTGGCCATTTGATGGCAATATACTTGCTAGATATACAATGTCAGAAGGATAATTAATTGTGACATTGCCAAAGGGACACAACACTTCTTCTGATAAATTCTTTCCATCTTTCCAAAGGGTTACAGCCTGTATTGCAGCTTTAAGCTGGTTTATTGCCTAGAGCAAATTTGATTTTCATAGACTTACACAAGCTATGGAAAAGGTGATCTAGAATGGTTACATGCTTAAAATGTGAAAAACCTTCCAGGGAAAATAGAAAAGCTGCCGCACTTGAACTTCTTCATGCAAATAAAGTCTTACCTGAATATAAATGATGTACATTCTCGAACAAGACTGCCAAGCTGAAAACAAAACACATTATCAATATAATACCAAGATAATATAGTTTGATAGACATTATTTAAAGCCTAGATTAAGAAGGCCAGTAGAATGCAAATCATGCATAGAAAGAAATCCCAGAAAATAGAAATACTAGCAGTAGTTACTTAGCAAAAATCAATTTAAACCCACTCTAAAAATTTAAAGTTCCAACTTATAAACCCTAGGGAATTTTTTCATTATTTTTTAATTAATTCTCCAGTATAGACATAAGGCTGATATCAAAGTGCTTTTGAAAGTACAACTGGCTTTGCTTGATGAACCAATAAAAGCAAGTCTAGCCAAAATGTTCATTTACTGATGCTACTCTGCCAGCAAACTGTTTCATATGTATTATCCAGCCTCATACGAGATCTGTTTCTGCCTTTCTTTCTATGTTTAATTAGCCATCACCCTCTACATGCAATTTCACATTATGTTATTCAAATCGAGTTCTGCAGTGATTCAGCAGTGATACCTACAGGTTTATACTGTCTGCATTAACCTGACTTTCTTTGGTACGCTATACTATAGCTTACTATAAGTAAATGGTATAGAACTGTTAAAACTGCTCTGATGTTAGAGTCTTCTTGGATTCTCAGGGTATATTCCTGCATCCGAGCAGGATTAGAGAGAAGCCTGAAGGGGTTTTTAGTCCCAAAGAGCAGCTGCTGCAGACAAAAGTCACTGCTGCCCTTAATGATGGTTGAATCGCACCCAGGGTCATAAATGCCATTTCAAAAGTGAAGTCAAGTTCCAATTGAAAAAGTAATGCCTTGAAAGGGAAAACTAAAATGGGATAAGGAACCACCTGAACACAAGAAGCTGCGCTCCAAATTCTGATTAAGTTATAGTGAGGATACTGAAATGTTATTTCTTCGAAGAATTATAACAATCTCCCTTTATAGAAAAGGTTTTTATAGGAGTTTCCTTCTGGAAGAAAAAGTAGATCAAGAATAGGTCCAAACACAAAATCACAATGAAGGGCATTAACATGATTTATATCAGTAGGCACAGAGAGTGTTTTGGTGGGTGGAGGTGAGTGGGAAATTGTGTTTTGTTTTTAAATAAGGAAACACCAGCATGCTTTTCGGAAACCACCAAAATAGTTCAGTAGTCAGCTTAGATATGAGAAAGAAAAAAACTGCAGGGAAAAGCAGAATTTCTGTTCCTTGGCTTAAGAAACAGCTTCTGCAGGATAAAAACTGAAGCCAGGTTTCCTCTTATAGCTCAAATTCCAGCGATAGTAAAACAAGCCATATAGCTACTCTCTCCAGATCTGTATTTATCCCCAGGCTGTCACTAGAGGCTGTGCTGACTTACAGGGAATGAAACCTGACGTGACCTTTCATATGTGGGTAAGTCAGGCCAGGCTGATGTGAAATACAATCAGGCAAACGTGTAGAAAAAATGTTTAAGTGATTGTGATGCCTATGGCACTAAATGAAACAATAGTTTGAGAGGATTTCAGTGAACTTTTATGTCCTTTAACCAGGAATGTAACACTCCTCAAAGCACATAAAGAAAGATGTCACCAAAATGTGGGCAATGTTAGCATAAGACAGAACAATGATCCCTAAGAAAAAACAGCCTTCACGCTATACCTGTCATGCTTGTATGGACTGACAAAAGTCACTGACTATAGACTAGACCTCAGTTATTTTGTCTTTAAAAATGCCTGCCTAAGAAATTTTAATTTACAGCCATATGGTGGCTCAAAAAGCTTTAAGTCAGAGATTTTTGACTGTGGTGAAAAGAAGATATTTACTGTGTTTAAATAGAAGAAAACAGTACCTTTACTTTTAAATACACTACTTTGATACCGTGTTTAGCAAAATTAATAATTGCCAAAGAAATCCTGGACACTACGCCAAAGCAAACTTTTGCTCTGCAGTGAGAGTGTTTCACATCATCCACTTAGCTGAGTGGTCAACAGCAAAGTGTTGTCGATCTCCAAACATTAACCACAAGTACCTGGGCTAATGTCTGGCTTGCTGTGGTCCAACTATGATGAGACGGGGAGCAGCTTCACCTGGGCCTTGGAATTTAGGTGGAGAAATGGCAACATTTCACAACGTTACTACGTAGTTAACAGACCAACCTATCTCCTTAGAGAAAGCCCCCTCCATTATTGTATTTACATTACATTTGACAGATATTATACTTGGAAAGATTCTGATTTACTTACTTATTGAGACATGCTTTGGTTTCAGGTTTGCAAGTTCTATAAACGTGTTGACTTGGGTGAAATAATGGTGGTGCGTAAGTGTAAGCAAATCCATAAATCTGGAAAGGAACAGGATCCTCGAATAAGAACAATCAAGAAACATTTTAAATAGTGAAAAAAAAGAAGCACAGACAAAATTATTAACAGTAACAAATGGATGACGTAAATGTTTACCACACAACCATTCCTTTTGCTTTTGGTTTTCTGCAAAATTAGCAAGTATTAAATAACATTTAACTTGAGATTTCATTGGTAACATGGGAGTTCTCATACCTGTTGCTACTAAATTCCTAGTGCTAATAAAGCAGAATCTCTAAATACTTATTGAAGTGTCTTCTACTAAACAGAAAAGGAGCTGTTACCCCTGTTGATTAAAAGTCAACACATACAGTGTACATTTTCTTGACGATCGCACTATCTGCTGCTATGAATTATAACCTATTTTTCTTCAATCTAAGAATCCCAGATTCCTTCAGCTTATACAATATGTGAACATATTTGTGCCACCTCAAAAGTAGATAAGCTGAATTCTTAGATGATTTATTTATGGGATTTCAGTCTTAACAAATGTTGCAAATGCAGCTCAGTAGCAGCATGACAAGACTGTTTAATGTATACCCTATATATTAAGAACAAAAGTAGAGAAACAAGTGACATTTTATTTCAGTTATTGCTAATGTGAATGATGTATGATATCTAGAAGTGCATATAAATGTATGTATACCTCAAAAATAAAAATGGTTTTGAAAGAAATGATGCATAGTTTCTTTTCTTATATCCAGGGCACACTGATTGAAATTCCAAGGTTAAGAACATAAGACATAACCTCTCTGCAAGTTAACAGCCTTGGCTGTAAGTAGTTGTTTTCCCCGCATGCTGTTTGCCTTGTGTAAAGCATGCTGACAGCGTAAGACAACAGAATTGCAGAGCTTTTCGAAAACTGATGTCTCTAAAAAATTTAAAGCACTAAGTTTCACTTTCTGATACTTTTACTTGTTATATCATGTCCACTCCAGATGTCATGTGTAGTTAATCCAACATTAACAAACAGTTTAATGACAACAAAATGAGGATTGTCACCATGGAAATCATAGTAAATGGTCATTTCTCCTTCTCATTTCACACATACGATATTAAAAAAATACTCACGCATGCACCAAAAAACTACAAGTTGCAAGTAAAGCACATGTATAGATGGTAACGTCTCTCTGCTTGCAGATCAGGTGTGGAGAACTGCACTCCCCCATCTCTTCTTCCTTACTATCATGATAAAAGAGGACAATGAATCAGTCAGTAAATAGAAGTATTACACTTGACTTCTGGGTGCTCACCTTTTTATCCTACAAACACAGCCTGCTCTCCCAGTTCAGCATGTTCATCCCATACAGGTTTAATTTTGAATTCTTGCTTAAAGTTACTTCCATATGGTAAAACGTTTGAGCATTTGCTTATACTTTTAATTGAATGTTTTTTTTTGAATGCGGGCCCAATTCATCATTGTTCGCTTAATTTGCATTTGGGAATAGATTATGTATTTTACAGAAAGGTTTTAAAAAATGAGATTATAGATTGTTTCATGATATAAGTGACTCAGTGGGGGAAAATGTGCAGTCAGCACATTACAATGAAGAAATAGGCATGGTTAGAGGAAAAACATGAAGCGTTCTTAACCTTTTAAACATTCTATGTATTCTAAGTGTGAAATACACAGCCTTCAGATCTATATTGTTGTCAATAGTATTGTTCAGTGCTGTAGGATGTGTCAGAGGGATTTGTGAGGCAAAGGAATTTTTTGACCTCATGCTTCTAGAGCACTGTACCATCTATACCAAATATCTTCTTACTGCCTACTCAAAAATCAATTATTTATAGTTAGGAAATTTATTAATTACATGCTAATTCTAATAAGCTACCTGTTTCACATAAACTCCAGCTAAGTTGAGTGACAATAACATTTAATCTCCTCAGGAAGTATTATGCATTCTTTTAAAGGGCAAATTACAGAGAAGGGCGAAAACCAGAGGCAGACAGTTTGAGCAATGTAACAGTTAGTTCAGTTTTCATACAGGTCATTCAATTTCTAAGTGCTTTGTCAGTTACAACAGCTCCGTGAGAGACTGATTTGCTTTGCTGGCAAAAATTAATTTGAAAGTAAACAGATCTCCTGTATTTCAGGAAACTGAGGTCCAAAGCTAGAATTGTGCTGGTTTGGAACTGCAATTTTACTTTTCTTAAACTCATGGTTCTTCAAGTAACAAGTAGGATCTGTAAAACTCGGTCTTGAAACCCCTGCTAGAGCCAGACTAATTTGCAAGAGGCTTTGGAATTAGCTAAATCTATCTAAAATCATCTGTTACATTAAACCAAAGCCCATCTGGAGTTGAATCTGTTGAAGGGTGTGAACTGCAAAAAGATGGGCTTCTACAAGCAGATGAGCAGCCAAAAGAAGTCTAGGGAAAATGCAGTCCTGCTGCTGAATGGGACGGGGACCTGATGACAAAGGACACAGGAAAGATCAGAACACTCAATGCCTTCTTCGCTTCACTCTTTCCTGTTGCACCTGACCTTCAGTAAAGAAAACTGCCACACTCTTCTCTGTAGTACCTAACAGGACAAGAAGCATAGTAAAACATAGGAAACTTTGGCTGGATATATTAAAAAACCTACTTATTTAAGTGAAGGTGTTTGAACACTAGAATAGGTTCCCCTGAGCGATTGTGGAGGCTCCACCCTTGGAGATAGACAAAACCTGATGGGACGGGGTCCTGGGCAACGTGCTCGGGGTGACTGTGCCTGAGCAGGGACATTGGACCAGCTGATTTTCAGAGGTCCCACCTAACCTCATCCGTTTTGTGATTCTATGAAAAAATTAAGCAAAGAAATCCAGTTGCCTCTATTAGAAAAAAAAAAAATATATATATATATATATTTAAAAAGCAGCCAGAATCATGGTATTTTTTGCTTGATGTAATCTAATCTACACTGAAGTACCCCAAAAGAATAATAATCTATTTAAATTACTAGATTTTTTCAAGTAGTGCATTGCAGTTCTTCTGATTATTTCAAGTTGATGTTGTCCGTTTGCTTGTTTCTACTTGATTGTCATGTGCTGAGATTGTAGATTCTTGCCAAGTTCAGCAAAAACTCCTATTTTGTGTCTACAGGAAGATTCAATGAACATGTCATTTTCTACAAATAGCAGACAGAATGGTATTACCTCCACTGTGATTGATAGTCCTTTTAAAATCAATTGAAAAGTCTGTTTCTGTTAACTATTTATTACTAAAGCTGTTTCAGTAAGATATTAAATAGGGAAGAAGAAAATGTCTCTTACCTATTATCGGTGCTGTAATTTATTTGGGTGGTTCTGTTTGCCCACAGAACAGCCAGGCAGACTGCAGCAAACCTCGTTATGGTAAGGATTACATGCAAGTAAAGGGACTGTCCCCAGTTAGTGACAATAAAGGCATACCAAACACAAAAGCAGGTAGCTCAACCATCTATTAATCGTGGAGCAAAGCAGAACACTGCCAATCATTCCACAGAACCATTAGTGTCTTTCATAAGCAGCAATGTTTTCCAAAAGTCTTAAAAACATTTGAGTAAAGTGTTTTTTAAAGAACTTGTCAAATACATATTTTTCTTTTAGTGTGAAAAAGTGATGAGTAAAAAGAGGAATGATCTGCAAAATCATGAGTGGTACAGAGAGGTTGGATAGAGACCAAGTATTCGTTGCCTCTTCCAAAACAAAAACTGCAGGAGATCACATTAAGCTATTAGGAGCTACAACAGAAACAAATGAAAGAGTTTTCTTCATGTAGCAGAGAACAGATTTAAGGAACTACTTGCCAAAAGGTATGGTGAGTGCCAAAAGCCTACAGGAACCCTAGGGGAGACTGGACTACTTCATAGAAAATGAAACCACTGAGGGCTATTAAATGCTCAGGCACTATATCTAGGTCAAGAAGCCTCTGAGCTACTCAGTAGATGGAGGCTAGAAAGTATCCTATGTACTCACCCATTTTTAATCTTTCGGAACCATTCTCATTTGGCCACTGTTGAGTCTCCTCTCAAGGCCAAGCAGAAGTCTGCTCTCAAGGCTGAAGTGTCCTCCCTTAAGCATTGCAGGAAGAAACAAATTATTGCAGAAAATAGGAAATAACAGAAAAGATGGAGATGAAGATAAAAAAGGAAGGAGAAAAAAAAATGGTAAAAAAAGGGGAGCTGGAAGAGATCCAAACCAACCTTCCCAGCACACACTGCTCTCTTAGAGTGCACATGAGCAGGGGAACACTGAAGAGTGGTTTGGGATCACAGGATCTGTGCTCTGAACTATATGACCATTGTCAAATGTCAAGCATAGTCTAAACTACACAGTAAATATGATAGTAAGATGTATCATTTTACAATATTATTGCAATAAGATAACGTTACTTTATACAGTTATATTAATGAGATCACCCGAATTATAAATAATGATATTAATTTGTATCACATCAATGCATTACTGTTACAAGTTAAATAGCTCTATAAGATATTATATATGTCAAAGATGTTAAGTATTGAAATAAAGCTTTTCAAAAAGTTACACTCAACTAGAATGCAGCTGAGAACAGCAATACCTGAATAAAATATCACACTTAGCTTTAATAGATTTTATAAGTACTATTCTTCAATATAAGCATCTCCTTAAAGTAGCTGTAGGTTTTAACATAAGAAAAGATTAAATATGCAAGATAATGGTAACTTTTAATCCTTAAAAACACAAAAGAAAAATAGCTGAAAAATCTCATTTAGAACTTGAGGATGAGGGAAGGCAGACTGAGAAGGGAGAGTGCTGCTCATAATAAGGCAGCAATTTGTACTTTTCTAGCAGCCATTCACAGCACAAACATCTAAAGAACTCAAAAAAATAACTTGTGGTACATACCTGCCCTCATCTATATTATGGAAAAATAAGCATCCAGCATGCTCAATAAGAATGTAGGACAGGTGTACTGAAAGATCTCAGTAGCTAAGGCCTGTCCCCATAATGAGCTGCTGTCTGATGCACAGCACTCTCTACAGAGAGCACTTGGCAGCTGTAGCACCTGACAAGAGGAAGAATGTTCCTCCACCTAAAATCTTGCAGTACTGCTGCCTAATGTCACCTTTATCAAGTAATATTGACACTCAGTGATTTTACTTTAGGAAGTGACAAACATTTGAAGCTGCAAATATCAGGGCATGTATTCTTCCTTTTCAAGTAAGTACTTCCCCATTTATTGCCCAGAACAGCCCAAGTGTGTACCGAGGTGCAAAGCAGTTGTGTAGCACACAGGCACATGAGTACATACTCTGTTTCTCTTCTTTCTCCTTGAAAGAAAACACCAGGAGACTTATTGCAGCTTTTCAGTGCTTAAAAGTAGCCTGTAAGAAAGATGGGGACAGACTTATTAGCTGGGCCTATTACAACAGGACAAGGGGTGATGGTTTAAAACTAAAAGAGGAGAGACTCAGGCCAGACACGAGGAAGAAATGTTTTACACTGAGGTTGATGAGACCCTGGCTCAGGTTGCCCAGAGAGGTGGTGGATGAACCATCCCTGGAGACATCCCAGGCCAGGCTGGACGGGGCTCTGAGCAACCTGATCTGGTGAAGATGTCCCTGCTCATGGCAGGGGTTGGACTGAAAGAGCTTTGAAAGGTCCCTTCCAACCCAAACTGTTCTATGATTCTATGATATTTTTTATTCCTTTAATGTTATTAACCCTACACCTGATGTTAATATTAATGTTACCAAATAATAGTCAGATTAAGTTGAAGCTTGAACCTCAGAGAGTGTGAGAGGAGAAACAGAACTTCAAAGACATCTGTTGCCAAAAAAACGTATTGTAGTTAGCCAGCGGAGAGTGGAATAACAGCTATGGGTGTTCAGACCACTCTCCATAACCGCTCTTAAAAGCCTCGGGAAACATTCAACTTAAATAATTAAATTTGAACCCCACAATTCTGAATTAAGCTCTACCAATGCCAAGAAAACAAGTCATGGAGAATTTGAATGCAATGGAAACGGTAGCTCCTGATTTACTCTTCAGTTATGATGGCCTTCTGCACATAAAGCCACTGCAGCTCTGCTGCTGTATCACATCTTGGCGAAAACAATAACTTCATAAAAGCCAAGCTAAAAGTACTAGTTAAATTTCCTTTTCAAGTGTATAAAGCTTTAATTAGCACTGCTCAGCTGGAAGGCTTATAAATATTTGAATAGCAGTAAGATGTAGTTTACTTTTACATACATCTCAGCATAAATTGGGGTCATGTGTAATTATCAAAACGACAGTATCCTCCTTGAGATAGCTTTAAGAGGATCACATTTCCTGATCAGTGTTGGGAATAACTAATTTTAATGAGAGCCACTGAACCTTTAATGTACTTCCTTTTTATTCTTTGAAAGGATTACTTGTGTTCAGAGCTTCATTCATTTTGGAATAGGCTGTTCCATGTCACTTTTTGTGACAAGTACTAGAGTTCTGTTTTATTCTGTGGTTCCAAAGATAATTGGCAATGTTTAACTAAATATTAAATATGATTCCCCAGGAAGGTTTTAAATGTGAATTTTGGGTGACTGTATAATATAAGAGTTGTTTTGACTATTTTATTTCAGATGTTCTACACCACCACTGAAAACTATATTTGGCTGTTGAAGTTATAGGTTTGTCTTTAAATGCTGCCAAGGTCAAAATGTTTTTCTGTGGGAAATGCTTCCCAGTGGAAAAACATTAGTTATAATTAAGAAACAGAAAATATTTTAACTTAGCACAGTGCACTCTTTCTGATTTGCTTGATTTTCTTACATGCTAGGTGTCATTTAGAAGAATTTGGGGCTGAGCAAAACTCCTTTGTGACTCCACATGCACTACATGGGTTATAGGGGATTCCTTTAAAAATGCTGCGTTATTCCAAGTTGCTGCTTTCTGATGATTCATACGAGATTCAAATGCCATTATTACTCACTATAATTCAGCGTAGCTTCCACTCCAGACCCAGCCAACATCACCTCTGTGAACATGCCATTGGGGACCTCATTACAAAAATAAATCAGGTGCTCCACATTCTAATTAATTCATTCATAGTTATCAGTGGATGAGATCCTCAACCTTGTATGTCTGTTAATAGCTTCCCAAATGTTTCTCACTGTACGGTTTTGTCAGACTAATATTTAGATCAGTATAAGCTGAAGTGTTCTAATTGATGCCTCATTTCAAGTAAAGGGGGATCTCCAGATGCTGAAGATTTGCGTGTATAAGCATGCTTATTTGCTGTAGTAAAATGTAAAGAAAACATGAACTAAACTTACCAGAACTCCCTGTCACCCCAGAGGGTATTTTAATTGACATCACTATATTCCTTTTATGCCTTGCTATTGCTCTTATCAAGGTTTTGCACTTTGGTTGCATGAATTTCCTTGTGAAGAATACTTTTTAAACTCACTTCAGATCCCATGGCAAGCAGACAGGGTTTCCAGTTCAAACTAAGCACCAAACATGATCTCGAATTTGTTATACATCTGCAAGGTAGGCATTTGAAACAAATGCTTCATGTAGAGGGACTATATCCTACACAGGACAACTTCCAGCTTCTACTAAGGTAAACACATCTGGTTTTTAAAGTACTCTTTACAAAAACATAGAAGAAATAACAGACTGATCCAGCAGGAATTCACTGTACAAATGATGAGATTTTACATCACTGGTCTAAAGAAACTACTGTAACAGTAAGTTCACTATAGACATTAACATAAATGCATAATATAGATACCTTCCCCTCCTGCTTTCTATAACATCCTCACATACCCAACATTGCAGTGAAAGTCAGGCAAGTTCAGTAACTAAAAACCTACTCTAAATGCTCAGTTAGATCAGAATTTATGTATTTTTAAGTAATGATAATTGTTGAAATAAATATGAACAGCTAAGTATTGTAAGCAACTTAATCTATTAGAAGCCTTTCAAAATGGTAGGTAAATGCCATACTCCAGGAATTTTTCGAATCTCTTGGATGCAGATAGTTGAATTTAGAATTAAAGTAATGCTGAACCACAGAGACAAGCCATTTACCCACTTTGGTAGCTGATGCCTTGCTTTGCTTTTGACTCTAGCAGCTCCATAAGCCTCAGCTAAGCTTTCCATGCACTGCCTGTTTTTACTTTTTGTTTGTTTGTTTGAAATGTATGTTTGCCCATTGGGGAAAAAGAAAAGGATTGGCATATGTGATATGCTGCAACTCATTGCCGTCCTCCTGGGTTTAGGATGGAGGGTCTTGCGCTGCAGAAGCATCCGTGCTGTGCTCTTACCAGAGTGCAAGCTTTCTCATTTGGATTTAAGCAGCATATTTCTCAATGTTACTACTGGGTACAGTGTCCTGAGAGTTCAGTACAAGTCCCAATCTTGTAACACTTAATTTGTTGTAACTTCTGGTGCTGTCACATACCTGTATTTCCATTTATAGTGCATCTGTACTAATATTAGTACTTCAGTCACGAATCTCTATACCATGAAGAATTTTTGGTTTAATTCCAGTCTATTGGAAGCTGACAGTTTGAATCAGTAACTCCTATCAAGGCTTCCCTCCATTCCAAAACCACCACTTCCTATATGGTGCCATCTGGAAAGTCATTTATGACAGAGACACCAAAACCTAGGACAGAACACCTCCTTCCAGTAGGCATGGGTTGTACTATTAGCTAAAGAGCTATCACTCTGTAATGTGTCTCCCAATGCTTAAAAGAGGCTCTAAATCCCATTGGAATCTTATTAAAGGCGGAGAAATTTTCAAGTTTTCCTCTTTGTTCCATTTCTGTCATGGTAACCACAGTGCTAAGTTCTGCAGGAATTAGAAGAATCATTTGAAATCTATTAAATAGATAATATCACCCAATATCCATTTTAATGTGCTCCATCCTTCAGATATTAGCTTGGAAAACTGTTAGTGTTGAGGTCCAATGAGCTTCTGTAAATACTATTAAACTAATTGATCCCTCTACTAACAGTATCAAGAGACATTTGCTACCACTTAAAGTATAGTATTTCACTTTTTGGGACCAGTTCCAAAGTACAGCATCGCATATGGGCAAGTCCCATGGCTTTCTATTTATTTAAGATGAGAATTATATCATAGAACTAAAGCATTATCCACGGTTATTAGCAATGCACTCTGCTGAAAAGGTTTTAAGGATTTATTTGGCAGTATGAGTAGTAGTTCTATAGACTCCTCCTCCATTTTATGTTCTTTGCATTACTGTACAGTGTGGGTTTTTTTTCATAATACTCTTGTATTATTTGCGTTCACTTGAGTAGGTGACTATGTGGTGGATTTTAAATATAATATTATTCAAGGAACGTATATATACCTTGCTATATTTGGAATGAAAAATAGGGACCAGAGTTTGCAAACAAGCAAATAAGTACACTAGATAGATTATAAACAGAATACAGGAAAAAACATTCCTTAATCACAGGCAGCAAGACATCATTATCTTAGAGTTAAGGTTGCTAAGCAACTTAACTGGTACAAAACCTACACAGTAAAAACATCACTGTTAATGAACTGTAAGTATGGTAATGTCCAAAGTAACATAGATTAAACTGATAATATTGTATTTCATACACTCCTTTATCTTTACAAACCAGACAAGTCATCGTAAAAGTACATAATCGCATTCCCATTTTTCATCATATTAATTTTCAACTCTGTTGAAACATTTATCACTGTGCAATAATACAGAATAGAAAGCATAGTCCTACAGACAATGCATAATGGATAGCAGAATAAATATGAAGTGAGAGCAGAATTTTCAAGATGCATTTTCACTTAATATACGTACTATGAAAGCATCTTACCTGAAGACCTCTTGTGTGCTGCTCCTTATTTCCTTCATAAAAATCCCATAGCTGTAGAATTTAAGGGCCTTTTAGGAATTTTGGTCTTTAGGAATAAATCTTACTTTTCAATCCAGGTTCATCAGTTAATTTGTCTTAGAGGCACAAAAATCACTCTGGAAACAATTAGCAGAAAGATAAAACAAGTAGATTAAAATAAATCCAGTTAAAACACTCGGTGGACATCCTGACTTTGTTCCCGTAATTACAAATTGTGTTCCAGTATTTACTAAATAAGCACTCGATGAGAAAAAAATATGCTGAACATGCCAAAATGCTGACAAGTTCATCATGGAGTTCTTATTTATAATAAAATAACTCAGGATACATGAATCACAGAACGGGAGTGGGAGAGAAAGAAGAATACACTAATGGTGGGATTTTTTTTCCAGAAGAGGCAAAAACTGAACTCCACCTCATTCCCATCAAAACAAAATCCTGCCATTTCAGGAATGACCTCTCTGGTTTCCCTTGCCATTGCCTACATCCTTGCACATTGAGTTTGTTTGGTGTCCCCAAAGTGGGAATCTCACCACTTGGAGGCTCTGGCACTGAGCTCTCCTCAAGGAGCAAGTGCTAAGGCAACCACCACCTGTGCTGGAGCAGAGCTGGGTGGCCTGCGGCTGGACACAATCCTTTCTTGCACCACATGCTGCTTCTCTTCCTTACCTACAGACTGTATGCTAGGTTACTCTCAGGCTTTGGGGGAACATAAGGCAAATTCAAGACAGTGTTATCTAATCAAGGTTACGTCTCAAGGAAAGAATTCCAGAAGTTCAAACAATGCCACTTATAACTTCAAAATTCAATTGTTTTACCTGATGAAATACAAAGATTTATCGGGTCAGTGTTCATCTTCTTGCAGTGTTCATCTATTCTGCAGTTCAGACTATGGGGATAAGTGTATTAAAATGAAGAATAAATGCATTTAAAGTTGATTTAGAACATAAGTTAAATAAATCTTATTTCCTTTATACCTTTGAAACAGTACTTACACTGTCTCTTAACTGTAGGGTTATGATTACTTTTAAACTACAAACTATGTAACCCTTCAGATTAATTTTCCTGGATCCTTGTTGCCTCATACTCATCCCAAGGGCTTTCACTCTCAAGCATTTCTCCTCAGCTGGTCCACTGACCATAAAGCATCACAGCAAGACAGTGGGGAGGAAGACATTAAACATTCAGTGAAAGATTCCTGCTGACTTCAGTAAACATTTGATCAAGCAAATAACCATGCATCAAACCATGTTTTGATTAATGGCTGCCGGTGAGAACATATTTCAAAAGCAAAGCTCACAGAAAGAAAACATCCATTCTTGTTTCTCTGAACTATCTTTGAGTTGATGGAGCACAGAGTTAGAGCAGCTTCGCAGTGATCTTTACTGTTGGCTACCAGCACACGACCATGAGCTAAAGAACTATGACACCGATTTCTCATATAGGAACCACAGAAGAGGTCAAATAACTCACTACCCAGGAAGCACAGGCTGTTTTTAAAGCCTGGAACTAAATACAAGTCTTCTGCATTCCAGCTGAATGTCTAAGAGAACAGATTAGTCTTATCAATATGGGAACAGCTCTCTCTTCAATGGGTATCAACTGTCCGGCCTCTTTAACCTGCCCTCTTTATACGTGCAGCTTTGAATAACTTGTTTTGACTGTTGTGCCAGATTGCGTCTTGGGCAGTTTGCACTTCCAGATTTCTGTGGCCTGATCTGCCTTTCATTGGATGACACTGATTTGAATGCCCATCTTTCTTCTTCTTTTATTCCTGTGCTCAAAAGGAAAGACTATCAATCTCTTGTGATGTTACTCGCCCAAAGGTAGAAAGTTAGGTTAATTTGGACTAAGAACGTTCCAAACCCATGAGTGGAAATCATTTGTGTTAATAGCCGTAGACCATCGTCTGTGGATTTTTTTCTCCATCAATACCATTTATAAACACTACTTATAACCAAGCTCATTGTTCCACCTTATTTAAGAGCTATTTAATATAATAGCTTTCCTGTTTTGCTCTCTATGTGCTGAGGGAAGGAAGCCCATGAAAAGAAGGAAAAAAAAGAACCATCATTTTGATAGCTGTGCAGTAATGAATAGTTATTGCTACCTCTAGACTACTTAGGTAAATGACCCATCTAGTGATTACCATATCTCTGAATCTGTGATCCCTGTGTGGTCTCCCCTCAAGGGCAGCTGTTTAACTTTGAGGTAGAAGCAGTTATCTTTCTCTGATCAGAACCTGTTCCTTCTCTTCCTCAGCAGGGTATTGACCTGAAGCTTCCTTGTAAATCATGGTGATCGTTCTCCACTGTTCTGAGTGCAGTTCAGCACACACAGAACTCTTCCCTCAGAGGATAACAGAAAAGCAGCTGATTGCTGCATTATTTTTGCAGAGCAAAATAACTAGTTTAGGACAAAAGCATTAGGTAAAAAAGCAGGTAAGTGACTGTAAATGACTGATATACATGCTAATCAAACCAAGATTTATATCAACTTTGCCCAGTCCTCGATTGAGCAAGAATTTCTTTTCCAAATGACAGCACTCTCTCCATGAATTTTGCCTTTTTTTCTTCCTTCCAAAGATGGAAGAAACAAGTATTTACGGCTGAACTGAATCCACCAAGAACCCTAGCAGGACCTCTGCTTGCTCTTCCCCATGAAGTGTGCATTTCAAAGGAGTGGGACACTGCACCTGGCACAGTTTGGTACCTACCCCATGACTGCATCCCACTGCAAAGGACCTGATGCTAAGTGCCTTCGATGGCATTAGGTGGAGAGAAGTCAAGGCTCCTGTCAGCATGGCACCATTTGCTTCTTTTCCTTGTCCATACAAGTCAGACCTGCTCATTCCACTTTCTTTGCCCCTTCTTTTTTGTCAGTAAAACAATTTGACTCACCTACATTTCGTTTGATGCACCTCACAGACAGACACCTGGGGCAGCTGCCCCTCTTGGGTTCATCCAGCCAGAGCTCTGACACTGGATGCCTTTTCCCGCTGCGCTGTGATACTTTTTTTGGTCACACATGTTAGGGATTTCCATTAGCTTGTAACTTCAGTTTCTACAAGAAATCTGTCTTGTTCCACCAGGAACTAGAAGGTTTGTTAATGGCAATTCTCTGTTCCTCAGCTGCTCCGCGCTCTCATAGCATCTCACTTAGCAAAGCTGCATTTGAAACTTCTGCCTGGCAGCCTGCTCCAGTCTCCCGCAGAGCACCTGAAAAATAAGCTTCTTTTCCTGTAATTCCTTTGAGACATTTCCTGTAGTTTTACAATAAATAAAATTAAAATGAAACAAAATGCCATGGCCAACAAGGACTTCTGTACTAGATAACAACTTAAGCTGCAATTGTAGAATAAAACCTTGTTAGGGTAGCAGTTTGTTATAGCTTTGCAAGAAACAGTGTGCCACACTGCAGTCCTGCTTGGATGTTGTGACTCTTAACTGTGAATCTTCCACTGCATTTGGTCAAAAGTCTCTCACGTGCTTCAGCACGTTTTTCCTTTAAACTTTGTATGTATATAATGCATTTTTAAAGCAAGAAGCAGTTCTTCAGAGCCTTTAAAATGGATGACGGGGAAAGATGAGTGTATAATTCATGTACCTTTTGCAGCCCACCAGGTTTAGAAAAAAACAAACACAAAAACACACCCCAAAACTCCACACAAACAGAAAAACCCAACCTGTACAGTTTAAAAGAAGATGCTAAGATGTTAAATGAGGAAGAAATAGAATTTTTCTTCCATAGTTTTAATTCTGAAATTATTTGTGGGTTCCCAGCCTTTAGAATTATGTGATTATATGCACTTCTGAGCCATTGCCACCTGTTTCACAGAATCACTGAATGTTAGGGATTGGAAGGGACCTCGAAAGATCATCTAGTCCAATCCTCTTTGACTAAGTCTAGTTCTTGGTAGCCTACACAGCAAATAATGCTTTTTTTAGATATCAAAGACATTTCTATTCTAGACTAGATCCAAAAATTGAGGTTTTGAGGGGTTTTTTTGTTTGGTTTGTTGCTGGTTTTTAAATGAAAAACATAACTTATACAGAGGAAGAACTTGGATTTTACCAATACCCAATTAACTCTCTTTCCGTTCTTCATAAGAATTTCCAAAGTGCGCCTATGAAATCTTTACTGAATCAACTGGGTATACGTCTTCCTGAAAAATGCTTCTCATTTGAGTAGCTGACATATTCTAAGAAGAAAATTTGCGGAGTTTCCACCAGATGCAGTTTGATGCACTGAGTGCCCTTGTAGACTTGCATCTCAAATTTCAGCGGTGCACCAGTGTTTTAAGTGGAAAAATGAATCTGACTGAAAAACTCTGCAGCTTTAATGGCTTCACATTTGATTATACTTAAACCCTATTTAGTCTTGTAAAGCACGAGAGCTTAAGATTTCATAGAAATGAAGCTCAGCCAGCAAGCAGAGCCAGAACTCATGAGACCTGTACTGCTTCACTCCCATTATCAGCAAAATCTGCTCAGCCACTTGAGTTACGAGTTCCCCAAATACTTTTTTCTTTATAATTGACTGTACCCTACATTAACTGCAGGAGTAGGTGTCAAGTTCTATCATACAATTTAAAACCATACTATGGCAATTTATTGAACAGAGCTGATTAAGCTTCCTGTGGGAACTGGTGGTGAAATCCATTCTGCAAGTGGCAAATGGGTATAGATAGGAACAACTGCGAACCCTGAATCTGAAGGGTTAACTAAAAGTTTCCCTAATTCACAAGAATATACTGTACTTAAAAAGTGTATCTGTATTGTACCTTAAGTAATATATTTTTCTTTCAACTTTTTTCTAAAGTACAGTGAGCTTCATAAGAAATTGTATTTGTAAGGGCTGAAACCGTATTTTACCATCTGAAGTTAATACAGTCAACTTGATTTTTCTTACATTATTCTGGTTTTGCAGAATTTTATCCTTATTGTAACAGCAGTAGGGCATCAAGTTTGTTTGAGTTATTATGGTAAAATAAAAGTATCTAATTCTGCAAACCAACAGTCCTCAAATAGTTCCATTGGTGTAGCAACAGTAAATACAGAGCTCACAGAAATACCCTACATTTTGGTAAATATGATCATTGTTTCTCAATTCTTGTTGGCCTTGTCACTGCAGCCAAATGAAGGTCAAACTATTGATAATTTGCAGTGTAAGCCCTGGCACTGACTCTTTTTCTAAATTCTAATTCTTACCTTTTGCCTCACAGACCGAGAAGAGTGAAGGCTTTATCTGCTTCTTCATAGACGCAGCTCCTGTTGAGCCACCAGCAAAACTATCTGTATGACGATTTGTCAGAGGCTTTTTGGTAGTTTTCAGATTTCACCAATTTACTTGGGTACGCAGGACCAGGAGACAGACCAGTTATCCTGTACCATGCTAGAACAATAATAACAGAGCCAAGGCATTATTTCTTAACAAAGAAACCTATCTGTGTATCTTCCCCAGTCCCCTCAAAACAACCCATTCTGTGCTGACTTGTTGAGGAATTTTGCCATTAGTGAGAAGTGATCTTATGTGAAGATACTGTTCTTGTTTTTCTGAACCGTCTAATAATTACTAAACGGAGAAATGAAGAGCATTGGAAATATTTTCTTGTGCATGTTTATTCTAGTTACCTAACAAGTTTGTGCACAGTTTCATTATGTTTAACATAAGCTGGCTGTTCTGATTTCTTTGTCTTACTATATACTGCTATTTCATCTCAACTTTAGGTCTTACAGTTTATCAACTGCTGTTAGGTTAAAAAGATTGAAGATATACTAGCAAAAACATTGAGCCTTTAACCACTAAGCTATGTGTTGGGTAACAGAGGACTTGGGAGACACACTCAAATACTTTGATAAAATTGTTTGGGAGTGTGGGGCAAAAAGGGAGCAGCACAGAAGCAGCTGCAAATCTGGAATCAAAGTAGGTTCTAGGTCTCCAACTAAAAGGGGACTGAGGCTGCCAGACAATAAAACTAGGGGAAAGTTCCTTCCCACTTTAGGGCTGTAGGAAAAGCAATTAAATCAGAAAGTGAGTTGTCTTCTCTTTCTATTTCTATTCCTACTGTCAGAAGAGAAGATGGAACAACTTCTGACTTACTAGGTCAGCATAGTCCTCAAGGCTTTGTGAAATAACAAAGATGCAAGTACTTCCTTATGCCTAAGGCTTGCCCTCTCAAAAACCACAAATATAAATCACACACACACATAAATATATATATATTGATTACATTTTATACTTTGCCGAGCACTTTTGGAGATACTATCATCAGCTGGGCAGAGCAGGGAATGTATTTTAAGTGATAATACTTATGAACACTAATGGATGTTTTCACAAAAAGTAATGCACTTTCCATATATACCAATTCACTGCAACACACATTTCAGATTGCTGGTTTGTATGGCTCTTGCAGAGCTAACTTGACCTTGTTCTTTAGAGAGAAGTCTTTTCAGCTGAAATATGGAACTGTTCCCATATGACCTTAAAATTCAGCCACTTTCCACCTCCCACACGAAACGATGGCTATGTTGTCATCATGAATCTCCGTTGAGTGGGACTCCACATGCAATAATCACTTTTTGCGAGAAATTACAGATTAAGAACCTGATCAGGGAAACTCATTTTTTGTGCATTTTAATACTTTTCAACCCATATAAGACAAAGTGAAAACGTACAAGCTCGTTTCAGCCCCAAAGGGGGTGTATGGAAAGATTGCCTTATTTTAAAGAAAGTTTTATACTATTTCATAAAGACAGGGCATGCTAATGATATTGCATTCAGAAAAAGGTATTGTCACTTCAAGGCTAATTTGATAAATTGCCATAATTAAGGATTTGTAATAGCAAGGTCTAATGCAGCTGCTCAGGTAAATAAGAGTAGTATGATGCCTTTCCTTTGTTCCTTTCAAGAAAATGCTGTAGCTTGACTCAAGCACTGGTGACAGAATGGGCTGATTGCCACTACATCACAGCCACGTAGGATGGAAAAAGGTACAAAAGAGTAAAAGGCAGAGCTGAGCAGTACAGAGCTGGGACACGTACATAGTGGGAATTGTTTTCTTACACATGCAATAGTAAACTACCCACCTTCTCATCTCTACTTACTCTTGGAGCTGGGAAATAGACTTTAGCTCTTAGAAATCATGTAATTAGTGACTCAGTTTGAAAGCAGATAAATTAGAGTTAGCAACAGTATTCTCCAAAGAAATCTCTCTAGGATACAGACTGAGATAAGTAATAACATACACTTAGCTGATGCTTAAATCATACCTGAACCAATCTCTGAGAAATGCTGTCATTTGCCTACTATTTAACTCCAAAGATAGAGGACCAAGTTACACAGAGCAGTTCGGTTGCATTTTATCCCCCAATTTGAGGCACTATCAGGGACACGTGGATCATGAGCATGGCTGCCTTGCACTGCCTTGTGGCCAATAAAGGCAGAGAGGTTCCTTCAAAGGTCATGCAAATCTTCGGTAGGAATAAAGTCTGTAGAACAACAAATCCATCTCTTATTTCTATAGAGAGTCTTAACTGAAGAACCTTCATATGTGATTGGTGTTAAATGGGTTGAATTTAGATTTGGGACTCCACCAGTTCATATGAAGAAAGGCTTGGGTTCACAATGCTTGTCTTGGTCGATTTTTAAAACATGCAGGAGAATTTTTATAAGCAATTCTCAAAGACTGATTTGGCCTTAAGTAACTAGTGGAAATAGAAATGCTATTTTGTTATAAAATAAAACAAATACTTACCAAATTATTACATAAGCCTCTATTAGATTTACATTTTTTTTCTCTGTTGCCTGAGCTCTACCAATATATAAGTTTGCTGGTGCCCAGGTAACCCATATCCAAAATAAATCTCTGAAGGAAGTCATTATTACCCAGGACTGAAAGGATAAGATAGGAAAAGAAAGAACTCTCTTTAAATGGTATTAAAGTGGGAAAGAACAGCATATGTCATCTGTGATATTCTGACTTTACTATCACATCTATAAAGAAAAGATATACTTTTTATATTGACCAGATGTTTCTGGAAATAAACATCAGCATCAGAGCAGCACTTCTGTCTCTAAGAATTTCAGAATGCCAACTGAAAAAGTGTAATCTCTTATGTTTTTAAAATGATATTGCAATACAGTATTTGATCTGCACTTGATTACCACGGGAAACCGTGTAATCCACTTAACGAGACAGAGTTAAATATAGCAGAAAGCGTTACTATAATATGTAAGGAATTTTGGCAGCTGCTTATATTTAGGGAAGTAATAAATTCTATCCAAGAAGTTGAAGAATTGAAAGAGGAAGCAAAATGTCATTGTATGGCTGAACTCTGAAGGGCTATTCACTGGGGTACTAACAATCTTCAGAGCCAACAGCTCAAGATCTCATTAAGCCATAGAATGGATTATGCATATTAAAACACTAAGGTCTGACTGATTGCTCAGATTTGCTGCAAAAGTGTAAAATCTCACTTAGTTCTACCGCTTATTTTCTGTCCAGCTTTACCAAAGTGCTTTTGAACTGGAAAGCTGCTCTAAGAACTTCCATACTGCATATTTTCTTTCCCAAATTGGTGGAATAAATCCACATTTGGTTTGGTACTGTGAACTGCAGTTGTTCTATTATAGGATTTATTCTTGCATCAGTTCACAAAATAAGATGTACTATAAAGCTTAAACATATTAAAAATTACAGATAGATTGTAGGTCTTCATATCCTCAAGTTGTACAACCGTACTACTCATTTACATAATCATCATACATTAATATTCTTTTTATAAGAAATTCTCTACCATGTGCAGTCTGTATACCTACAATCAGTAAAGCTATAAAAGAAAAAAAAGCTGCCTTTAGTGAAATGAATATCTTCTGGAGAAACACATCACTTTGTTCCCTCCCCAGATTGAAGAAAATTAAGCATAAAACCTGAGGGAAACAGGTAAAAAGATGTTCCTTATTAAATATACAGTACTTAGTTCGGTTAAATACTATTTCAAGAATAAGCAGGTCTAAACATTTACTTGACTCTTCATCCAAGCGTGTTAAAATATAATTTGATCACCACCTACTCTTGGATAAGTTTTGACTCTGAAGGGCTAGTCTAATAAGGCAATCTGTGATCAATTCAGCAGCTCAAGGTTTAAGGCTAAGGGTAAGGCTCACCTTTTGAAAAAGCAAAAACAATTAACCATTGCAGATAAGGTCTGTAGCAGGTTCTTTGGCATTTGAGCTCTCAGATCAGGACAAAACATCTTTTAAGTCCTTTACTGAAGTTGTTCAGGCTTCTTTGGTATTATGAATGATGCCGCTATGAGGTGATGGCACAAAGACTGATATCAAGCCCCTGATGTAATCAAGACTCCAGGCACAAAAAGCTTTACCAGTCAACATGAAAAATTCCAAGATATTTTCAAGGAAAGACGACTCCACTGGAGCCTTCGAAAACTAACAGACCATATCATATGAAGCTGCCAACATGAAGCAAACAGATATCCTGAATTACTTCCTCATCTGTACCCTTAAATCAATCTGTAGTAATAACTCCTACTGATGGACTTAACTTTTCCTTCTAGACAGTAAAATATTTACTCAGAAAAGAGAAACATGCCTTTTCATCTGCCCATTAAAAACAGCCAGTTTGGCTGTTGATGCCTTCTGAAGTGATTTCATCCCTGTGGGTGCCCTTACCTTTGGCTAACAATTTGTACGACACCATTCCTCATTTTCATTCACCATATTAGCAAAGCAAGCAATTACAGGGGGTGGGGAGAAGAGAAGAAAACCTTTCAGATCAATGGGATGGAAAAAACATAACATACGAAGACAACAAGAGACAGACTTGCCAGGTCTCATAGCAGTTGCCATGGCACTGTGTCTGACTTCTTGTCTACAATGGCTGCAGACTTACTCTCTCAGGCAGGTAGAAGCAGTCACAGGAGTCACTTTTCATCCTCTCTGGGAAAGAAAATATACTTTCCCCTCACCTCTTGGACATTAAAACTCAACCTTCTCACACTGCTAGGAAATACTGAGCTTACCCTGAACTTCACATACAGTAGTCAGCCTGCACCACTCTCCACATGGGCTCTTCTCTCACTGTCAGCCTCATCTTCACTATTGAACCTGTTCCAGTGAACCTCTCTCCAAAACTTTTTCAGTGTTTTGTATAGCGAAGTAACTCCTGTTGCTCCACTAGCTGTAAACCTTTTGAATCTACAGCATACACCTTCCCTTTCCTTGACTGAAATTTGACTTATCCAAGCAACCAGGAAGACACTGACAAAATTCAAATCTTATCTTCATAATATTTTTTTTTAATATTTTCAGTGATTGCACCTATCAATCTAGATAATGTCAAAGAAGAAAGGAAAAGTAATAACTCCTCCTCCTATAATTTCATCTCCTTGAATAAGCTGATAAAAGACAAATTTCCTTTTCCTGCAGCCTCGAGGGGAGCTCCTTTGGTGCACTTTGTCTCTTTCACCTAAATGACATCACCTATTCTCAGTACTTCCAAGTCATTTTTGCCTTTGAGCGATCTAAATCTCTGCTGGCTGTACTCCCAGCTCCCATTTTTAGCAGTAGAATCGAAGGTGTGCATTGTCACCTCCAGCTAACAACAACAACAAAAAGAATGTTTCAAGTTTGTTAGATCTCCTTCCCTTCTGTCAAACTTTTTCTTTTCTTCCACCATGAGAACACTCAAACCTATTTCTCCTTTAGCTAAGCTATTGCTAAATCCTATCTGCTTCCTTTTCATGTTGTTCTTGAAATCTGTTTTTCTTTCTCTCTGATCCTGAAACCATAGTAGATACTTTTGACATTACCCCTTTTCCCACTTGTCACCCTGCATTCCTTGGTTTATTGGGAGTACAGCTCCCAACCACCCTGCCCTTGGCACCTGGTTTTGTCCTTCTTTTACCTTGCACATTACATCCAGGCTTTTCGATTCAGCTTCAGAACTCTCCAACTCTTACCTAAACTGACACCTCGGCCTTTAGTTCAGCCTATGGTGCTGCCTCAGTCCTCCCCCTCCAAATGCGCTGTTTCTGCGTCCTTTTCACAGTGTTCTCAGTCTGTACTTCGACACCTTTATCCAATACTATTCTGTTTGGAATAACCACTAAGAATTTTAGGTTAAGATTTCTTTCTTAATCTCTCTCCTATTTATTATAAATCATAGGATTTCTATCATAGAAAGTGCAATTCTTCATTTTAACACCAGATAAATGGAAGAAAACTAAGTTCTGCACAAAATATAGTTCAACTTTTTTCCCCCCCCCTAAGAAATACTTTCTAAATTTGAAATCAGCCATTATCACTCCTACATTTGCACAACAGATTATGTTACAGCTAATCACAGTAGCACTCAATCCCTGTTCAGTTGCCTTATGTATCAATGAACATGGTTTAGGTCCTTCCAGGAATAACATGGGACCATGGTGGAGCTGAACATATATAAAATTAACAAGGACAAAGCCAGTAATTTGAATTTTTACACCTTATTTATTTTTATGATTTAAAAGGCAAAGCACAATCTCCAATTTAAAAAAACAAATAGCAGAAACTTTCAAGCCCCTTTGCAAGTTTTGCACTTGAAGGCCTGAGCAACAAGGTGCAAACAGAAAACTGTGAGAAAGATCCATTTTTCTATTCTTTGTGCCTCCTGCTCTCCCTTTGCACACACTTATCAGGAGCCTGCTGCCTCAAACTGGAACTTCCAGCCCTGAAACTATCTAGGACTGCTTAGAACAATGATATTATTTATACACTGGCCATAAATGCCAGCTCCACTCTTTGTAGCTGTGCCATTTATTGCCTTTCAGAGTAGCATGTGGTAATAATCACCAGCTTTAAAAAACAGTAATAAATTCATTCAGCAAAGGAAAACATAGATTGTGATAACTCAGTGATATGGAGGTCAAAGTTCCAGACCTGCTCCAGCCAGACTTGTGTGATCTGTCAAGTTTATTGTGCAATGTGCAACTAATTTCTGCATGAGTAATTAAAAAAATGGTGCTCAAGCCAGCTAAAAAGCTTATTTCCACGTCTAATCACATTTCAGTTCTGCAGCCACACATTTTCAGTTTGTACCTTTTTTCTTGTCATTACCAGATTTATTTTGGAATCAAAAAACTACCACACATCATGGTTGTGTTACCAGTTAGGGAATTTCAGGGTTTTTTTGTTAGTTTTGGCTGTTGCAGAAAGTACTGAAAACCATCTACAGACTTACATTTTTCAGTGAATTTGCTTTAGTCATACTGGACCCTTCTTGCATTTACTTTCCGTGAGTGCTCACACAATTGAGTTCTCCTGACATAAATGCCTGTGGAGAGGGAATGAATGTCAAGGTCTTAAGCCAAAGCATTCATGGCAACCAAACTTACCACTCAATCCAGAAATGATGTGCACGCTTTAGTTTACTAAATGGAAAGAAACACATCATTGTGATTGAGTACCCCTAAGCAACACAGCTTGAAAATGAAAAGCTAGCAGAGAATCATCTACAGTATTTAAAGGGGAAGGCAGGGCATGAAAAAGTGAAATGGAAAAAATACGTATAAAAATCTAAATTATTAAATAAGCTTAAAGAAAAATATTACTTTTTGCCTTTTTTGTCTTTGTCATTAGTTTTGAATGCAAACTTCAATATACAAGTTGTGAGCCATCTTTCCTTACTTTCCTTCTCTTTGCTGTAATAGTTCTTGTTAAGAGGGAAGTTTTCATGGTTATCACACACATTCATCTACTACAGCTCTATCTTTTCAAGTTACATTTCTCTTCCATCACAAACTTCATTCTCCTGTGGTCAATTTATACTGCACTCGAGTAAAATCTACCAGAACAGGTACTTTCACACATAGTGTTAAAAATAATGATGCCTTTTTGCCTTTTGAGAAAAAAAGTTACATATAAATAATCAGCAACATACAGTAAACTGTATTCCACAGAGCCAGACAAGCTGCAAAGCAACTTAATGCAAGTGACAGGAAGTGCAAATATAGACACTAAACGAAGAGTAATCACATTCCGTATTGCTGCGAGATACATTATAAAAAATGAAAGATGCATGTTTTACTAAAATACAAACTGCATGTGCCTCATAGAATACTGATTTTAATGTCCTCATACTGGTAAATTATTTTCTTCTCAGGTGTACCATTTTTTAAAAATTTTGTCAGTTAATGGCACTGTATTGGAGTTTGGGGTTGGGTTTTGTTTGTTTTTAAGTGAAACGTGCTCAGTTCCACAAGAACACTGCTGAAAATATGTAGGAAAACATGAAAAATGAGATTTGTGTAGGACTTTCAGTGGGTGGCTGGTGGGGATCACTGGAGGTCCCTGTTCTGAACGCCAAGTTTCACATGAAGAAAAACACGTATGTGTACATACGTGCTGGGTTTTACATCGCAAATCTTGAGCCGTAACTCATACACAACCTAAAAACTGTGAGAATGACTCTATAGAAAAACTCTGACCTAAGTTATATGAACATAGATTATGTTCCTGCCATTGCAACAGTGAAGTGTTTTTCGCAAGCTCCTTAACATCACATTCTCATTTTCTCTTAACAGTTGTATGCAATTTGTCCATAAGAAAATGCAAGTGGAAGACAGTACTGACACAGGACAGGCCTATGATGTATATTGCAATGGATATTTGCATTCATTACAGAACACAAGCATTCTACTTCCAACTGATAGTGAAAACCTGAGCTAAAAAAATAAAAAAAAAAAAAGAGAAAAATCAAATATTGGACTGCAACACAAATATTCTTATAAATGATAATATTGCTTTACTTACCTGCCCTTGCAGCCAACTTCCAAACTTACCCACGTGCCCATATTTTACATAGGAAACTTCCTGGGAAAAAGGACTTTGCTTTGTGCTTATACCTGCTCCTATGTTGTCAGTCCCAAGGTGTTTTCCAGGAGGAATAAGTATTAATTTCCACTTCATTTAGATCTTGACTCTTTCGCTACTAGTGAAGAGAGATGCACTGATTTACTGGATATGAATACACTCTCTAAAGAGATTTAAAACGTTGACCTACCTTTTCAGTGGCCCTCTCTGAACAAAAGACCTGAGTACACTTGTCCTGCATAAGAATTTCTATTTTAGAAGAGTTCATCTCAGTTTGATGGAGGCCAGCAATGCTCCATACACTTCTCCCCTCACTGAGGCTTTCAAGTTGAGTTGGGGAACTAAAAAAGAAACTTATTCATTTTAATACCTGCTTTTAAATACTATTTCTTGAAGAAACTGAAGTTCAAAATCCCACAGGGTTAAAATTCTTTGGGTCTAACTTGGAATGTAATTGTTAATAGGAGATCAGTATGAAGAGCCAACATTACGCGCTCAGGAAACCGAAATATCATATTTCTTTCTACAATGTATGCAAATAATGCAATTTAATAAAATACTTTACATTGCCTTGAGTTAAATCCTAAAAATGTAAAGATGCATCTTTTAATGGACATATAAACAAGTATTGTTTGGTTCGGCAGGCTGCTAACCACAGACCACAAATAGTGGCCCACCAGCCCACAAAAGCAGCCCAGGATCAGCCACACTATTCCATTTGCTCAGTTGGCATTATAATGCAAAAGAGAAAAGCAGGCAAGCATGCTATACAAAATTATCGTGTAGGGAAAAGTGGCAAAGCATAAATCCCTAGGGAAGGTGGTGCCACTAAGTTGGTGTCCTAATGCACAATAAATAACTTGCTGCTACTTTCACGGTCACAGTTATAATGGTATTCATTGTACTTAACAGAATAGAATGCAATAAAAGTATTTTTTAAATGGAGGCACTGTTGAAGTAATTAGAGCATTTCCATGATCAAGAAGTTCACAATGAAGTGTTCTACATTCATCTCTCTTTCCAGTAATGCCTGCTTGCATAGGAGAGGTGAAATCAAAAGTCCATCACAAAAACATACTTCAAAAAACTTGGTTCTGTTCTTCAAATCTTGAGGTTTTTGTTTATTCACTCTCTAGGGAACAGACAAAGTAAAAAAAACTTCATGTTTTCCTAAGTACATGTTCTCGGGGCCCACAGTCTTCACCACTTCAGTCTCAGCAGGTCACTGCAATTTTGCCAGGTCCTTCTCAGTTTTCTTTACTGTACTGTATGAAAATACAGACACAAAGAGAATTTCCCTTCATAAACAAATGAGCTCTACAAGGGAGGGAAAAGTGTCCTTCGTATTCTATCAGCCAGAAATTCTTCTCAAGTGCCCCACACCTGGTTACATGCAACGAACTGCACAACGGCTGGCACCCGTGTGTGGGAGCAGTTGCCTGAATCATGGTTTGAATCGCTGTCTCAGCACTGGGACTCCAGCACCCCCTTCCCTCTTCAGCAGAGTATTAACATGTATTTTTTATCTCTATCTTATATGTGTATATTCTACATTTCAAGAACTAATCCAACTATTCTTATGAGCCTCCACATAAAGACCTGGCCTGATATCAGCCACATCCTGCCATATATTACAAGTTTGAATATATATATAGTCATAATACCATGTTAAAAAGGAAAAAGAAAACCCTACTGCTAATCTAGATTTAAAAAAAAAAAATCTTGAGGAAACTTTCAACTCTACTGTTTGAGCCAATATTTTAAAAACTCCTTGTACTGAACAGATCAGATTGGTATTTTACAGTTATGCATTTTGTCACGGAAGCATTCAATGGGAGCAAGTTACTACACAGACTCTAACATGGCTTGCCGCATTTTTGCTAGTGTTTTCAATGTCCACACAAGAAATCACCCATTAAATTTATAGACCAATTTTATGCTAACTGTACCCATTACAGTCTGCGAGGAATCTAGGTAATTGGGTTGTTATACTTCCATCTTTAAAAATAAGTTAGAATTACTGCTTAGTTAGAATAATTTAAACTGACTGTGCCCATTCTAAGCACCCATTAACAAACGCTGGCTTCTACTCGACTTCCCACTGCATTAAACAGGCCATTTTCTGTACAGAAGACAAAGCAGCTAATCAACCGGAGGTTGAAAATAAATATGCAGGGAGCAGGCATAAAAACCGCAGTGTTAAAATACATTTGTCTTATGCCAATATTCATTTGGAAATTAATCTCAAGTCTCGTCTTATACTTACTAAGTCAGGTTGATGTGCTTTCAATACGGTTAACTGTCAGAAAACAAATAATATTTACAGTACAATTAACATGGAGTTACACAGCCATACTCAACAGCAGAATGTGAAAAGATAGGTCCACAGAAACATTTGTATGCTGCAGTACCCAGTATTCCAACATCGAACTCTTAGATCCCTTTACGGCTAAGGGACTCCATGATCCAGACGTCTGAAGTTACACAGAGTCTCTATGTGACTGTTCAGAGATCTAGAAAAGCCGGTATAACAAAGCCAAGCTGCCCAGCAAAAAATATCAGCAAGGGGCATCACAGCATCACAGTATGTTTGGGATTGGAAGGGACCTCAGAAGATCATCCAGTCCAATTCCTCTGCCAGAGCAGGAACGCCTAGATGAGGACACACAGGAACATGTCCAGGTGGGTTTTGAATGTCTCCAGAGAAGGAGACTCCACAACCCCCCGGGCAGCCTGTTCCAGTGTCTGTCACCCTCACTGAGAAGTTTCTTCTCAAATTTAAGTGGAACCTCTTATGTTCCAGCTTGATACCATTACCCCTTGTCCTATCATTGTTTGCCACCGAGAAGAGCCTGGCTCCATCCTCATGGCACTCACCTTTTATATACTTATAGACATTAATAAGGTCCCCCCTTAGCCTCCTCTTCTCCAAACTAAAGAGACCCAGCTCCCTCAGCCTTTCTTCATAAGGGAGATGCTCCACTCCATCATCTTTGTTGCCCTATGCTGGACTCTCTCCAGCAGTTCCCTGTCCTTCTTGAACTGAGGGGCCCAGAACTGGACACAATATTCCAGATGGGGTCTCACCAGGGCAGAGTAGAGGGGCAGGAGAACCTCTCTCGATCTACTAACCACCCTCCTTCTAATCTACCCCAGGATGCCATTGGCCTTCCTGGCCACAAGGGCACAGTGCTGGCTCATGGTCATCCTGCTGTCCACCAGGACTCCCAGGTCCCTTTCCCCTACACTGCTCTCTAATAGGTCATTCCCCAGCCTATACTGGAACCTGGGGTTGTTCCTGCCCAGATGCAGGACTCTACACTTGCCCTCGTTAAATATCATCAGGTTATTCCCCACCCAACTCTCCAGCCTGTCCAGATCCCCCTTGATGGCAGCACAGCCTTTTGGCATGTCAGCCACTCCTCCCAGCTTAGTGTCATCAGCAAACTTGCTGATAGTACACTCTATTCCCTCGTCTAAATCGTTAACGAATATATTGAATAATATTGGCCCCAGTACCGACCCCTGAGGCACTCCACTAGATACTGGCCTCCAACTAGACTCCGCACCATTGACTACCACTCTCTGGCTTCTCTCCTTAAGCCAGTTTGCAATCCACCTCACTACTCTATTGTCCAGACCACACCTCCTCAACTTAGCAGCTAGGATGCTATGGGAGACTGGGATGCATGGAGACAAAGTAATTTTATATTTGTGAAGAGATACTAACTCTCTGCAGAAAGCTGCAGGGAAACACTTCCCTGCGCTTAGAAAGTCTTTGGCTTCATAAACCTGAATCCTTTCCTAAAGCAGAATAACTAAATCTACTCCAAACATATCTCAGAGGCCAATAAATAACTGTACTACTATCTTTTAATTCTATATCTTTGAGATTACTTACCACAGAGTCATAGAAGCTATACATTAAATTAGATCTTCTGAGTAAGGGATAATTAACTCTCAGCTACCAAAAAGTACCAACCACCATGCTGTAAAGTGTCCTGAATATAGACACCATCACTCAATCCATTCAGTGTTCAAAATTCATACAATAAAGATTCACTGACACAGAAGAAAACAAAACAACAAACCCAAACAAAAAAACAACAAAAACAAACCACCCCCCCCAACACACAAAAGCCCACAAACAAAGAAAACCCCATCACAACCACAAACAAAAACTACAAACAAAAAAACCCCCACAAAACTGTAAGCTACTATTGGGAAAGCTCACATACAAATAACAGATGTTTTAGTTTGTTTTTTGGAAGGCGGAAACCGAAGATCAGTCATCCGTGCATCAAACAAGTGCTCTGTTTCTGTTGACTGAACGGTGCTGTGACAGCACTGCAGCTCCTCCTGAGAATGTCTTCTAAGTTGACTCCTGTAGGCAAAATAATCTAAGGAATGCTTATGTTTCAGACGTGACTAACAAAACCTCTTGGCAGTAGCTACATCTCTGCTATTTTTTGGAATTCCAGAAATAACCATAGGTAACTGAAGAAATTCACAGGCAAAATACCAGGCATGGATGGGATGCTACGCAATTGCATGTTACGTGGATACTAAGACATAACTTTGGTTCTATTTTGAACCTGGCTAACTATGGCATTTAGCATTAGTTCACTAACTAAGCCTTGCTACCGCTGTTGCCTCAGAACAGCGATATTACTCCTGTAAGATCAGGCGTTTTACTGCTAAGTCAGAAAAGACATTGACTGGGAATATGACCATCAAATCTAAAGTGGTTCTTAAGGGAATTACATTTTTAATTACAAAAGTGGAAGCAACTCTGATATTAGGAAATACCAAAAGTCCTGTATCAAATGTCAGCAAGTTCTGCATCAAATTAAAGCAGTGAATAATTCCAGAACTTCAATAAACTAATAGATCTTCACAAAAACAAAAGACAGAGTAGAAAAGAAGTGGGAGACTTAACACCATCTCTTCAGTAGCTTTTGGACAGAATGGATGCACCTGCCCCCTGAATGCTAAACCAGTATACATTTTGTAGAAATGAGATAGTGGAGCTAAAAAGGGGGCATTACCTACATCCATCAGAGGCTCAGTTAATGGAGAAAACAGAGTACAGCTATTCCAGCACCAACAAAAATAAGAAGTCACTACCTATTAGACGTACATGAGATGTAATTACCTGTTATCCATTAGATTCCCTCAGTAAATTGTTCATTCCCTTAGTAAACTCTTCATTTTGGATAGCATTTCCACAGAATAAGTAATTTCTTACTATTAGGGCATTTCACCTTAGAGGTAAAAAGTTTAAGATTAGTGCTTCAAACCATTTATTAATGCATGTACTAAATAAAAGTCACCTTTTTTAGGTTATTCATTTGGCTAAAAACATGGTATTATATACAGCAGAAATGCATCCAAGGTGCACAATAATCAGATGTCACACACAACATGCAGATCCCAACTTCAAGTTGCACTTCTGCATCTACAAAGTGAAAGGAATCCCTACAGAATACAGAAAAACAAATGCATTTATTAGTGGGGTAAAAACAAAGGCTCCTTATTTTATGCAGTCATTATAAAACTGCTATTGTGCGATATGTTCTGGCCTATCATGAACACTTTGAGGCCAAATGAGATTCCCCAGCATTCATCATCACTGCTCCAACATAAGGTTCCAAACATAAACATGTTTTCTGAGAAGGACTTGGTCTCTTACTTTATGAATGTACCTTGTACCCCAAGAACCAGCTCCAAATAGTGGGGGAAATCCACACAGCCTCCTCTTGGCAAAAAGCCTGGACAGCATCAGCTGCTAAGATAGAAATACGAGTGCAATGTGTGTAAACAGAATATCTAAAAATCAGATATCTTGCTCGAAATCTGGTAGGGCTGAAAATGAAGTATCAGCCATATTAAACAGTAACCAGGCAGTTACCAAAAGACCTTGGGTAGGAAAAAGAGAGTCAAAGATTTCTAACAGTAAGAAAAGAGCAGTCAAAACCCAGCCTGACACGGTGTTGCTGTAGAAGGGTGTTTAGATATCTGAAGGTGTTTACTAAGGTTTTGTAAGGGTCCAGTATAATCATTTATCTGTTATATTGCTGCTATTAATCCTGCACGTATAGTTCACGGACTAACAAGCTATTAATAAATCAGCAGACCACTTTAGTTCTAACTTAAGTTGCAAGTTGTTTTCCCCTACAACAGGCACATATAATCTCTTCAGTGTTTTCTGCTTCACGCTGATCAGCAGCCTTTGGCTAAAACTTAACTGTCTCAGGTTTTTCTTTCTCATTTTTAAAATTCTTTTCCTTCACCTGAGGGCACCTAAGATACTCTGGAAATCAACCAAATAGCTGCACAGGTCACATTTGCTTCTATACTCACACTGACTCCAATCAAACTACTACAATAACTGTACTCCCCCAAAATAATGGCTCCAAAACCTGGATCAAAATACATGAAGTCTTTAAAAAGTGAATATTAAGTTGTTTTGTTAGACAAATGAAAATTTAAAAGGTTTAACATATATGCTAGTTTTCTTCCTGTGGCTTCTTGAATAAGATGCTCTAATGAATTTAAGCTACTAGATCAGATCTTTGGATCAGGAAATTCCAGTTAAACACCATATGAAAGATAGGTGTGTTTCTCCCCCTGCAACTGATAAAGTTAGGTTTTAGCTCACTTCTAGAAAACACTGAAAAAAGTGTCATTCATATTCATTTCTTTTTTAAGCAGAGTAAAAACATGCAGTTAATTTAGTACGGTTCACTTCTGTATTTCTGCTGATGACATTTTTATAGATTAGAGGTAATTGAGAATCCTTTCCCATGTTTTAACTTCACATCTGAGAGTCTTTTGAAAGCAGAGGATCTGACAAATCTAATGCTTGGGTTACAAAATGTAGGGCCTCCTTATCATCTCTATATATTAAGCAGACCTGCATAAACTATACATCGACAGATCTTGTAATCAAAGACCCTGAACACGGATGCTCGTTGATGTGTGACTCAGACCCTCAGAACCTTTTTCAGTCTCAAGAATACTAATGTTCTTTAAGTGTAAATGTGCTGCTTCTAAATTTTTTTTTTTAATTTGTGGGCTCTAACTTTTGAGTAGTCAAATGAATTATCTCCCAGAATGCTTTTCCTCCATTCTTCTGCAATCAAGAGAAAAACATTCTGTATTATGCATAAAGATTTTTAAAACTAAGCTCACATTATGTCACCTTAGCAACTACTTTTTAGAAGTTACTTACTCTGCAAAAGCTGATTTTTAACACACACTTAGAGTAAGAAGTAATTTCTAGACTAGCAACTGGCAACCACAGTTGTCTTCATTACAATTTCAGAACGCCATAAAGACTTAAATCTGAAAAAGAGAATTAAAATATAACAGAGCCTCACATGACAAAAACATCTGTTCATAGTAAACCAACTGTTTTCAAAGCTAAGTGCCATACAAAAAGTGACTAGTGGAAACCAGAGTAACCTAGGTTTCCAAGAAGAAATACTACAGACAAAAAAAATAACTGCAGTTAAAAAATACACATAAAAAACAGCTATTTAAACGTAGTCAGTGACAGAAACAAACACCTTACTTGTCAGTTGCATGCCCCCTAATTCCAACCAGCACTGCTCCACTGCTTTATTTCTTACTCCTCACATTACTACTCCCCAGTTCCTTTCCAAGGTAACAGAATATCTGAACTTCTTTTCCCAAGTGCTAGGAAGAAAACTACTCTTCAGTTTCTCCCTGTTCAGAAGGTACGTTTCCCCATTACCAAACCACATTCTTACCTGCCTTACTGTTTACATATTCTATCAGTGGAATATAGAATCAAAGAACTGGAAATCCTTCTCTCTGTAACTTAAGTGAGTGCTTCAAACACAGCAGGAGCACTTCTCCAATTAACATTTCCCCAGCACATTCCACCTCCTCACTCCCTTAACACATCTGAGTCACAACCACCAGCTCAAGTGACTGCAAATTAACCTACCAAAGCAAAAATGCATAAAGTTACATTTGACATAAAACTTCATAGAAACCTACATCTTGGAAATTGGAGAGTTTGCCCTTGAAATAAATGAATTTTATTTAAGCCAGAGAAGATCTGTAGAGAAATGCGGTATCTTGTATGAGGTCCACTGACGTACTATTAAAAAAAAAAGGAGGCTTTTGGAGAAACAATCCCTTGTTTTCGATTTAGTCTTCAGGTAAACGGCTATAAAGGTTATCAGACTACTTACAGCCTCTCTCCCTTTTTCTAGGAGGGTTACTGTTATTTTCTAAGGAAAATGAAAGATGAACTCATTCCCCTTGAATAACAATGAATTAGGATTGTGAGCACAAGCAGGACAAAATGTTCCTACCCTCCCTTATGAGGTTTTACATCTTCTCTGCCCACTTCTTATTCAAAATCAAAGCCTGGTAGATAAAATAAACCCCACATTAGGCCCTTAAATTGATCTTCTAGCCAGCTGAATACTGCATGAACAGTTTCTTTTTAAAGAGCATTTTAGTTATTTTGAAAATTAAACATTGGTTAAGCAGTAGGAGGTAACTTCAATATCAGTACTAGTCTTTGAAACATAATTCAATAATCCTTGACAGAATATGAAGGCTTCTGCCTACCTTATCTATTCTGTCTGTGCTACACCAGTCTGTCAAACTCCACCTGCTGGGTAAATCTTAAAACAAGCCTAGAGAAGCTTTCATTTCACCAGTATTGATAAACCACCTGGATATGATGATAAAACTGATTGAACAGTACACCTGATTATGCTTTACATTTTTCATTTCTACCATTCTCTAGCAGTACCACAATCAAGCGAAATGACCAGGTAGATATTTTTTCTAAAGGCCTCAGGTTAATAGGCCATATTTGTAACTAATAGCAATTTCTGGTAATGTGGTTATATGCAGAAAAGCCATGCAAAGCTCCATGTCATAGCTAAGGAGAAAAAAGCACACATATACGTAATTTTTAACCAACGTTTAGATAAAGTATTGCCTTTAATTTTTCAAGTGCTATGAGATAAAAGAACAGGTTAAAAAAAAAAAGCCATGAAACTCCAAATGAGTACCAGCTCCAGAGAATGCCAGTTCTAAGGTAATTAACTATTTGAAATGTACACATCTGAGTGGCAGGTGACTCTTCTGCTTGCTACTCTTCACATACATTTTGTTAAGAGCTACAATGAAGTATCCAACTTTCTTTATGGCTACACTCTACTATTCACATTCAGAAACTAGAAATGTTTCTAGTTTTGGATGTGGAAGGAAAAGTAATAGAATTTGAGGGCTGTAGGTAAAGCGTAGCAAGCCCATATATTTTTATAATACAGAACTTACTTAACCACTTCCTCATATACAAGTCAAACATTCACATTTCAAACAACCTTTTACCTGTAATTTTCAACCCACAAAAAACCATAATCGTTTAGATCTGTGTATTAGCTTATATTTTCTCGTATAGGATGTCTTATAAATAAAGTGGCCACCAAGTACTATTGTTTATTATGATCTACCACCCTTTAAGAATAATTTAAAAATAATGCACGGTGATATACACTCAATACTTGGAAATCATACCCAGGGCAGTGTATAATGCTGAAATGCTGGAAGAGGCATTATATTTGAGAACAGTAATTTAATCAAAAGTTGGGAGAGCATGTACTCACTTCGAATACTGCTCAAATATTTCTCTAGAAACAAAAAATGAACAGCATTTTACACAGCTGATGTCATAGCACAGCCAGTAAAACAAACCAAAACAAAACACCCAAACAAACAAACAAAAAACCACCAAAAACATCCACTGCTGCGTGCAGATTATTATAATCTCAGAATGTCGCCACAAAATAAGCACAAGTGAAGACTATCTGCAGGGAGAAGTTTTATAGAAGCTTCAAGACAAATATTATTTCTGATGAAGAACTATTTTTTTTCTGTTGAAAGAAGTCCACCTATATTTGCCAGATCTCCAAATGAAACTGTTGCAGAACCTCTCTGGGCTGGTCTTGCCTAAGGAAAAAAAAAAAAGAAGAAACAAGTATATAGGGCTAATCTTAAGTTAAAATATTTTGTAAAAAGCTTTTAAAGCATCAGTAACATAAAAAGTGTCTTCAAACAGAAAATAGTTCAGCTTAACATTACCTGCGATTCATGGAATTTCCAGCCAATCATGTAGAATATCTGAAACGTGGCAGGTACCGAGCCATCACTATTTCCATACATTTCTGTTAGGGTAGGAAGGGAGAGAAAAAAAAATAAAAGATATACACAGAATATCAGTTCTGAGAAATACTTAGTTCTCAGAACATTAAAACTAAGTATGACATATTTGTCATGACGACTCTTGGTGAAAGATTTGGAACAATAAAAATATCTCATACTAGTGCCTCAACATAGTTCAAAACCTACCATTAAAATTAAGGTTAAAAATATCTGTACGATAATCCTATTTTGTTCTTTTTTTTTCTTACAGAGGTCAGAAAAAAAATACACAGAAAATATGTTCTTGAAGCCATTAACTCATTACCCCTCAAATACTTACCTCGGTATATTGCAGCAGCTGCCACCATCGTCTCCCTGTGTAGCAGAGGTTTTCTGTTCCAAGAGCAATTACTCTCACCCATACCTAAAAATATGTTTTAGCTTTAAGAAAAAGAAGATATAGCATATGCCATGAGTTAAGTGTCATGCACTAATGACAGATTTTTACTAAACCAGAGTAAGTATAGAATCCTCTGAATCTCACTCTGAGAGAGAACAACATATCACAAATAATTAGGCAAGTTTCTTACCTATAAGAATACAAGTCTCTTAGTGCCAATGCTTTGCAATTCAGTTTGTTTTGCTAGGAATGACTTCAAATTAATACTTCTCCAGCCTGAGTCTTCAAACATTTAGATTTTCTAGTATAATTTATTTTAATCATGAGTACAAAGTGTGTATTCAGACACACTACACATAAGGGTTTTTTTTTTAAACAGATAAACATCAAAATTACTATCCCAAGACATTTCTGGTTAGAAATCAACCAACCACAACTCTAATCTCTTTAATCGTTTACTGCATCTAAATGTTTCTGCAGAGAACGAAAGTTTTATTTTAATTAAGGAATTACTCTAAACAACAGCAGCTGATCCAGAGTATGAAGACACCCTGAATTGCTCTGTATCAACTGACTGCATACAAATGCTTTACAATCCATGACAAATGCAATCACAACACTAACTCAATTGTTAAGCATCTCAATTGTTCTTTGCATTCTTCAGATGACTTCAATTTGAGGCTCTATTTATTCTCATTACAAAGCAGGCTCCTGAATGTCCTGATAATTAGGGAGGCTCACAGAAGTTAGTATGTGGGATATATAATTCTGTCTCCCTTCCAGGGTCCTCCAGAAGCTTAGATTGAATGGGCTCACAAAGCACAGGAATACAAGGGAAGTAGAAAATTCAGAGCAGACCACGAAGTGGCAAAGTTTTGACAACACAAATCTGCTGACTGGCATAACTTCCTGACCTACTGGAGATCAGGAAAAAAGTAACGCTTCCAGAGCTGCAATTAGATTTTTTGTTTCTTTGTTTGTTTGAAGGAAGAAATATTTGACAGTGAGGGTGGTAAAACACTGGCCCCAGTTGCCCAGACAGGTGGTAGATGCCCCATCCCTGGAGACATCCCAGGCCAGGCTGGATGGGGCTCTGAGCAACCTGATCTGGTGAAGATGGCCCTGCTCATGGCAGGGGTGGCACTGGATGAGCTTTGGAGGTCCCTTCCAACACAAACTATTCTATGCTTTGGAGTTAAGAAACATATAATTAAACTCCTCTGTGTCTACATCACTAATACAGAAAACATTTATATTTCCACAAAGTATATACTTGCCTTGCAAGTCTTCCATAAGCTCAAACAACCCTGGGTAGTTGACTTGAATTTCATCAGTATCCTAAAAGAATTGAGAAGCTTAGTTTTAGGGCTATCAAGCTAAAAGACCAGCATTATGCTAGTCTTCAGAGCTGCTAACAGACAACTCATCTGCCACTTCTGTTCAGACTGCACATTCCTCAGAAGAATATAATGTCTTAAAATTTCTAAAAGGATTTGTTTAGTAGCTGAAATGCAATCAAATTTTAATTGAAATGCCATTATTTTCTTCTCAGTTTTAGAAGAAACCATAAGAGTGCCTAAAGTTTTTTTGAGCAGGTCTAACTTTCTCTGACACATTTCTCCAAGAAGACCATGCAAATCCTACGCTTCAGTTGGTTTCATTAATCACAGCAAAGCTGAGAACAGAGGCAGTCCGGATTGTTTCAGAAAACTATTCAGCAAGGTACAGGACTTGCAGAAGGAAGCAATACATTACTAATCCATTAGTAAATAGGGTTTTTTTCTATATTTATATACCAACAGCTTTGATGTTCTGAACTGTTCTGCCTGACTGTTCTCTTATTTTTAATTACCACAGTCAGGGTGGTAAAGCCAGCTCTCGACAGCAGATGTCCCAAATCAGAGACCGCAGTGAACGGTGACACGTGAGGAGAAAATCCTCCTTCTCTCTCCAATTCCGCCAGCTGCAAAGAGCAGCGAAGCTCATACAGTGTGTCCCCCCCAAACATTGCACCAATGAATACTCCATCTGGCTTAAGAACTTGGTGAATCTACAACACAGAAAAAAAGAAGAAAAAAAAACAAAAAACTTCTTAAGTCTAGGTAACTAAGAAGTTATTAGGACTCTTTTTTTTTAATTAACTTAAAAGCAGTCATTATAATAGTTGTAACAGATCTTTAATATTGACTGTATTCCACAAAGCCAAGCTATGTCAAAGCTTTTTATAACACTGCAAGATAAATACTCTGTCTGAAAAGAAACTATTTATTCTTAAGAAAGAGTGTATGCCCTAAAAACACATTTACAGTCAGAAAACAAAAAATGTACAGTGGAAACTGTTTTCAGTGGGATACTCCTAAAACAATACCCTCAATTAATTTACTTCTGAAAATAAGGTAGATTAACATAGCTTCCGCTCACATTTAGCTTTCTCAGATGAGGGCAGCAAAAATACAGTTCAATGGCTTGATTTAAGAGAAATAGAGGCCTGACCTTCCATAAGTGATCTTCGCACTTCTCAACACACAATAGAGTAATGCAGTTCTTGTTATTTCTACCCCTACTTACTTTTAACTGGCTGGAACAGCAATACTATGACTCAAACGCCAAGGCTGAGAAGCTGATTTCTTGTCTAGTAAGTCCTAGCTCCCTTCCTACTGAGAAGGTCAATAAATTCATGTTTTATTTTTCCTGAAGAACTGGCAACGATCCTTGATTTAGGTATCCAGAAGTGCCATATTACACCATCAGGCTAACAGGACAGCAAAAGCTTCCAACAGTTTACCTTACTGATTTGAAATTAAAAATTTTAAATGTTTTTTAATTAAGTATTAATCAAACTATGTTTTCTATGGTAGTAAAGAAGCCTTTGGTTGACAGGTAAGAAATTTGGGCAGTTGAAGGCAATTTCCATAGTTAAAGCCAGTGGTCCCAACGTAAGAAATAAGCATTCACAGTGAGAGTTGGCCAAGAACTCCAGTTCCCTCCTCTTTGTGGGAAGTTATAATGTATCAGTTATTTTTATTGTGGGGGTAAAAACATTTGACCCTCCACAGAATACTTTAATTCTGGAGAAAATGATATATTTCTTTCCAAGACTTATGTTTTTTAAAGTACAGAAGGCATTTTAATTTCCATTTTTATTTTTACCATAACAGCAGGGTACTTGTGTTTGCATTAACAGGTGATAAAATAACACTGTAATGACTGACCACTTTGAAATAAATCAAAAACCAGCAAAGTGGTTAAAACATTGCTTGCTCTTGCTTCAAACGTAGCTAATTTGAAACAAAAAAAACCCACACCTACAGGAAGGAGTTGAAATAGTGCAAAATAAGATTTTTTTTCAGTAATAGTTTTAGTTTTCTGTCCTCAAACACTACTTGCTGTATTTAAAAATAAAAAACCCTTTATCTGATTAAACCTGTATTTCAAAATAAATAGCTGAGACATAAAAATAATACTAGTTCCAAAAACCAGTACTGGAGAAGTTAGATTTTGAAAACTTCTGGACTATTAGTAAGGGCTAACACACAAAAAATCAATAGTATTAGCTCAGTTTGTATTAGTTACCAAGCTCTAAGCTGTTGAGACTATAAAAGGTTATAGAAACATGCTGTTTCACAGTTATTTATCCCTAACTGATTTGAGACAGTAAATTAGTAGAAGTTGCAACAGATGCTCCTCAAACTGCCAAATATACTGCAAAAATATTTGTGTAAACACGAGCTATTTCTGTGCCTCTTCTTTAAACAAGATCTGTAAATATGGAGTGCTCTGAATGCAAGTAATGGCAAGTATTGATTTTTTTGAATTAAAAAAGCAGTTTCTTACCTCTCTAAAAGCTCTAGGAAGGTCATTCACCCAATGCAAACTGAAATAATAGAGGCATACCTTTTATAATTGCATATAAAATAGAATTTAGGGAATGAAAATAATTGTTACATCAACTAAGAATGTTTCAGAAGCAAAGCAACGAACTAGTTTTTCAAGCTGAAAACTTTCTGAAATATCCTCATAAAAGTGATATTAAATAAAAATGACAGTTCACAGACATAGGATTTTTTTGGAAGTTGACAAGATGCAAGTCCTGAAGACTAGTTTGCCAAAATGTAGGAAAGAGAGAAGCTACATGTGTTTTGAATGAAAACAAAGAAACAAAAAAGTAAGAACCATCAGGACAGCAGGTTTTCTTAACGAACACTCATGCTAACTATGCAAGTACATTTCTTATTGCTGTTTAATGGACTGCTAATCCTTCTCTTTTCTGTTCCTAAAGTTATTATGACAATAACATTATTTAACATCTTTAACCAAAAAATAAAATGTAAAAAAGGATTAAAACATACCTTAAGCTGCTAACGACAAGATCAAATGTATCTTCTTTGAAAGGAAGGAATTCCTCATCAGCTACAACACTGACCGTAGGGATTTCAGATTCTACAGCATTTTTCTAACGTTGGGTTAGAAGAAAAATGACATCAGAAACTCACTTCTTTCACTTTCCCGTATTATGAAATTGAAGCGTATTAGCATTCAGAAAGCTACTTACTAAAGCATTCTCTGCAATATCAACTTGAATAAGTTTTTCAATGGTTTCCTGAAATAAATATTTGATAAACTTTTAAAATTTTAAGTTGTTTTACAAGCTGATGTTAGTCAGTTTTTTGAATGCTTATATATATTTATACTAAGTTGGAAGGAATCTCTTTAATACTTGATAAAACTTTAGATAAAGCAGAAAGCATTTTCCCCCCCAACATAATACTTAGAAATAGCTCCCAGCAAGAATAGCTGAAATAAAAGTAGTAACAGAAAACACACTCTGTACTTTTAAATATAAGTTCAGTTTGATATAAATCATAGATAAACAGCCACTGAAGTACTTTTACTTACAGCACAGTTCACAAGGGGTAAACTGTTCACCACTTAGAAATCTGTATAACAATGCTTCTATTTAACAATTAAGTGCATCCAACAAAGACAGATCAAAAAACATTCATGTTCTTACTCAGGACTAAAGCTTAACTGTCGTACAACATACAGCTTCCCTTGCATTACTATTTTCCTAGTCTTTGGTGACAATAAATAATAGAACAACAGCCTGCACAACACACGTCTTTGGACTGTGGTTACAGACACTAAAGGAAAAAAAAAAAAAGAGTTGCCTTATCAAGATTCAGGTAATTGTTTTAAGTTACAATAGAGCTCTATTTGAAAACAGAGGGATAAACACATACTTATTTTAAACACTTTGAAGCTTGAAGAGCCAGTACCTTGTTTAAATGTTGAGCTATGTAACCTCTTCCAGAGCCAACATCCAAAGCAAGAGGGAACGTTCTAAAGGATAAGTTCAGCAACATTATCACGACCTCAACTATTTCAAGTTTTAGATTACATTGTTTTGTCTGCTCATTTCCATGCATATTTTTGAACTAAACACATTGACTATATATACTTCTGCAGTAACCACTAGGAGAAAGTGTGGCAGAATGCACTCACAAGCGCAACAAGGCTGGTGAGGGGTCTGGAGCACAAGTGTGATGAGGAGCGGCTGAGGGAGCTGGGGCTGTTCAGCCTGGAGAAAAGGAGGCTGAGGGGAGACCTTATCGCTGTCTGCAACTACCTGAAAGGAGGTTGTGGCATGGAGGGGCTTGGTCTCTTCTCCCAAGTAGCAAGTGATAGGACAAGAGGAAATGGCCACAAGTTGTGCCAGGGAAGGCTCAGACTGGATATTAGGAAAAATGTCTTCATGGAAAGGGTTGTGAAGCACTGGAACAGGCTGCCCAGGGAAGTGGTGGAGTCACCATCCCTGGAGGGGTTTAAACGGCGTTTAGACGAGGTTCTTAGGGACATAGTTTAGTGCCAGAGTTAGGTTATGGTTGCACTCTGATCTTGATGGTCTCTTCCAACCACCACGATTCTGTTGGTTTGTGCCGTCCCCTGACCATTCCCGCCCGCTCGGCAGCTGACGGGCTCTGGCGCCAAGTCCCGCGTCCCCTCATGGCGACGCTCACCTGGTGATGTCGAACACTCTGTCCGCGATCCTGCTGCCGACCTGAGGGGAAAAGCCGCCAGTCAGCGGGCCGGCCCCCCCCCGGCAGTTTCCCCCCTCACCGCGACCCGCTGTGACACCGCCCCCCACCTCCTCCCGCAGGTAGTCGCACTTGGCCGGCTCGGCCTGCAGCGCCGCCCAGTTCTTCTGCTTCCGCTTCAGCCGCCGGTCGAAGGGGCTCAGCGCGCCCGAGCCCGGCGAAGCCCCGGCGGGAGGAGAAGCGGCGGCGGACGCTCCTGAGAGCGCCCAGAGCCCGCGGCGCCCGCCGCCACAGCCCACGCGCAGCGCCCGCGCGACAGCAACGGCCACCGCGGCCATGGGCGGGAAAATAAAGAACCGAAGGCAGCGGGCTCGGTGTCCGCCGCCTCTGCGCATGCGCGTTGCCGCCCCGCCACCAGCTTTGCGCCCGTCGCGCCGTGTGATTGGCTGGGAGGGGCTTGTCCTGCCGCGGCCACCGTAGCGCGCGGTGGATTGTGGGTGTGAGGCTCCGCGTGAGGGAGTGCGGCCGGTGACGGTGGGTGCGAGCGGCCAGGGGCTGTGAGGGAGCGGGGGTGTCGTGTCGTGTCGTGTCGTGTCGTGTCGTGTCGTGTCGTGTCGTGTCGTGTCGTGTCGTGTCGTGTCGTGTCGTGACCGGTTGGGTCGCAGAGCAAGGAGCGCCTTGGAGAAGGCTGTGCTGCTGCTGGGCCGCGCTGATGTTGCTAGAAATGCCGAAAGACCGACCATGAGGCCTCCTGGAAAGTTAATCTTAGACTAGTAACTGATGTCTGGCAGTAATTAACTTCCGATTGTAGAACAACCTCACTGTACTCGGCACTGGTGAGGCCACAACTCGAATCTTGTGTTCAGGTTTGGGCCCCTCACTACAGGAAAGACATTGAGGTGCTGGAGAGAGTTCAGAGAAGGACAACGAGGCTGGTGAGGGGTCTGGAGCACAAGTGTGATGAGGAGCAGCTGAGAGACCTGGGGCTGTTCAGCCTGGAGAAAAGGAGGCTGAGGGGAGACCTTATCGCTGTCTGCAACTACCTGAAAGGAGGTTGTGGCATGGAGGGTGTTGGTCTCTTCTCCCAAGTAGCAAGTGATAGGACAAGAGGAAATGGCCACAAGTTGTGCCAGGGGAGGTTCAGACTGGATATTAGGAAAAATGTCTTCATGGAAAGTGTTGTGAAGCACTGGAACAGGCTGCCCAAGGAAGTGGCGGAGTCACCATCCCTGGAGGTGTTTAAAAGACGTCTAGATGAGGTTCTTAGGGACGTGGGTTAGTTGTCAGAGTTAGGTTATGGTTGCACTCGATGATCCTGAGGGTCTCTTCCAACCAAAATGATTCTATGATTCTATAACAAAACCTCTCTCGGAACTGAGAAGTCAACCGCGGACAGTTTGAGTATCTAGTGATTATTGCCAAATTTTATGGACATGCTTAACCTAAAGTAAACTTTGCTCTTTACAATATCATTTTAACCCAAAACCACACCTCTTCGTTGAAGGCTTCCCGCCTCCGGGAGAATACCCCTACTCACTGAGCACGTGTAGTAAAAATAATGTATAACTTGCATGCAGGTATCATAACCAGTCAGCACTATAGGACTGTCCTGAGGGAGTGTATATAAAGTTTTGTATAAATGACTGAGACTTTTATATTGCTGGTATGGTAGTTTGGTCTAACATCCAGACTTGTACCACTCTGTAATAAAATCGATATGTCATCTCTGCGTGCAGAAATTGGCTCATTTGCATGCATTTTCAATTATATATCTAAATCTGTATTAATAAGCTTTTTTTAATCAGAATTTTTTTTTTTTTTTTTCATTATAGATGTCCAAGTCTTCACCAGCATCCAAAATGTCATCTCAAGAGGAAATACTGAGTGATGGGCGGTTTAGCCGCGTTGCTAGGGATCCCCGATTTTGGGAGATGCCAGAAAAAGAACGTAAAATCAAGATTGACAAACGATTCCGAGCTATGTTTCACGACAAGAAATTTAAACTGAAATATACAGTGGATAAAAGAGGTCGACCTGTTAACTATACTTCTACAGAGAACCTCAGGAAATTTTATGCCCTGTCAGAATCTGACTCTGATCTTTCAGAAGATGACAGTAAAGAACACGCTGAAAAGAAAAAGAAGAAAAAAAAAGCTAAACCTAAAGGAAAAGCAGATTCTGTAAAAGTACTTGCTGATGGTCGCTCTAGGGAGGAGAGGCAGAACAGACAAGGGGTGGACCAAACATGTGCAGCAGTGACAAAAGTGGATGACCTTAAAAAGGAAGGACAAAAAATTACATCCAAATTCAACTTGAAAGGGGACTCTAAGAAAATTGCAACAGAAATTGATTGTCCTCGGGGAAACAAGGGGGTTTTAAACAAAAGAGAAACCAAGCAAGGAGATGCGTCAGGAGGAGGATCTATTTCGGTTCAGAACAAGCTAAAGTCTTCACAGCCAAGCGATACTAAATCAGTTAAAGCTTCCAGGAGGGATGGTTCCCTAGGAGGTAAAATAAAAGAATCAGGTTAGTTGTTCAAATAACAACTAGAATTTGCTTGTGTTTTCTTGGTTGTTGCTTTGGTTTTATCCATGGAAAGTCTTTCTCAAGATCAGTTGTAAAATAGCTGACTGACTCGGATTCGGTGTTGCTGAGGAATCGGAGATGGTCAGCTCTTCACAGAATTAGTGCTGATTCTTCAGTAAGACTGTTGGAGTTGAAATTGTTGTTCAGTTAGAAATCCAAAACATTGTAGCATATATAGTATTGTAGTTTCAAACTGTGTGGCAATATAAGGTGTGATACCATGAATGCTTCTGCCTGTCAGTGCTTATTGACTGAAAGCATAAGCATGGCAGCATCGAGCCACTCATATGAGAGGCCAGTAGAGAGAACTGGTGACTTGAAGAAAAGCTTTCTTTATACTGCTTATGCATGCATATAATGTGCATTATTGCAGTCTAACTTTTACCTTTTGATTCTGTGTTTATAAATAGAATAACAGGTTAACATTTTCTCAGAGTTTAAGAGTGATAATACAATTGTGGGCGTAAAGAGCAATAGCTTAGACAAGCTGAAGAGCCAATACTGATTTATGTTCGCACTTCCCTGATGTAATTTTTTTCTGCATTGTTACATATTTCAAGGGGTCTGTAAGACTGTATGAAGAAAACCTGAGGTTTTTTTCTTCCTTGTGAAGAATCATATGTAATTACAACATAAAAACAGATACCTAATGTTTATCTTTCAGTGACTATATGCACAGACACCGATGATCAACGTGACATCACTAAAAGACAATTAAAGGAAGACATTTCTGCAAGTGAAGATTTTGAATGTGCAGAATCGGCAGAAGAGCCTGAAAGTGATGGGGAAACGGGCGAGGAAGAGGAGCCAGAAGATGGTGGGGAAACAGGCGAGGAAGAGGAGCAAGAAGACGATGAGGAAACGGATGAAGAAGACAGTGATTCAGAAGACGATGAGGAAAGTGGTAGTGGGCCTGACCTAGCCAGAGGCATAGGGAACATTGAAACGAGCTCAGAGGATGATGAGGATTTAAATGACATATTTCCAAAGGAGCCAGAGATCGAGCATTCGTGGCGTGAGCTAGATAAAGATGCCCCTCGTGGAGATGAGGTAATAATAGTTCTGCATGTGAGAAGTTGCTACATGACAAAGTCAGAAACATATGTTATAATAAGTTCCTTATAGATGATCTGTGAAATAGTTTGCGGAGGTATTTTTCATGAAGGTTTTTCAGCACTTCAGTTACAAAATGCAAATGATGATGAAATTGACTGAGAATGAGACTTGCAGTTTTCATCAGTGTCTCCTTTCCCTCTAAGCAGAGGTTCACCTGTAGACACATGAGTTATCTCGAAGTGATAGAACAAACAACTGAGCTTTTCAGAAATTCTAGAATTTAAATATTCTCGCTCTTGTTCACTATGTTTTTTTTTCTCTTTTTAATTTAGTGTTTTAACTTGCACATTAAGAGATTTACAAATGCTTAGACTTTAAAACTGAGCACATGTAGTGTATAAGAAATCACAGTACTCTAGTGCTGCTCTGTGACAGTAGTTGCTATTGCTATCATGATAACAAAATCTTAAATGTTAATGTCGTAACTGCAGTATTAAATCTGTGATTGGTACAGTCTGTTCTGTGGTGCATCACTGCGTCTTTTTTATCTGCACCAGTGGTTGCTGCTTCTGACCTTTGTTTAAGTGATAGAAGCTCTTGAGGAAAATGCTTACTTTGTTTTTTTCAGCAGAGTTTACTGATGACTTTTATTTTCATCAAGGATAGTTGCTAGAGGATTGTGTATTCCCCATAGCAGTCAGGAATTAAACCTATGAACTTTATGTCTGTCTTTTTTTCTTCCCCTTTCTGTTCAGATTACAAGTAGATTGGCAGTTTGTAATATGGATTGGGATAGGTTGAAGGCTAAGGATTTGCTGGCTCTATTTAATTCTTTCACACCCAAAGGAGGAACGGTATTTTCTGTTAAGGTAAGACCTGATTTTTAAAAGGAGTAATGGATTTTATTGTAAAAAAAGCTTGCTAGTTTAATGTTCAATGGTCTTTATGGTAGTTAGCCCAACCTTAAATCTGGCATTTTCTAAATGCCTTCCAACCCATTGCACAACACTTCTTGTTTTTCAGCACTTTTGAGTTATTAATAAACTGGTTGAATTCTGATCAGTTAAGTTACATTTTTCCATTTTTAGTATCTGCCTCCAGTTTTCTGAAGAAATGTTGGTCAAATACCCCTTTCTAGGAAGGGCCACAATGAAATGGACAAAATCAGGGTTCCTTTTGTGTTTTATCTCTCCCAAAATACTCTAATTCCTAACAAGCAGTTTCTATATTGTATTGTCTTTTCTGTAAATTAAAGTTAAGAGGATATTAAAGTTTATGGAGTTGATCCCTTCACTGATTTTAGAGAAAAAAGATAAAGTCTAAAAGGCTTCATGAGATTTTTTCTTAGTTGTGTTTTAGTGCAACTAATAAAAAATACATTAGTAAATTATGCTGCTACTGTTAAAAATTTACTTTCTTATTGTTCTATTTGTAGATTTATCCTTCAGAATTTGGAAAAGAGAGATTGAAAGAGGAAGAACAAAAAGGACCTGTGGAGCTCTTTGATCTTCCAGAGAATACCACAGAGAATGATGGGTATATCTTCAGATGAGAGAGATAATATGTCTAATTTTCAGTGAAAATCCCAATCAACTCCTGTTTCCAAAATTTAATGTGGCGGTCCCCTGTGGATGCCTTAATTTTATGGTTTTTTTCCAAGGGATATTTTAACGCTGCCCTGATTCATGATCAATGCATTGAATAAATGCATTATAATGAAACTTGAGAAAATTTGCTTGCTGATAACTGAGTTCCAAATTGGTATTATATAGCTGATTCGAACAAAAAATTGAACAAATGTGTGGAGAGCTTAACATAGCATTTCTCCTCTACAAGTTGCCATTCATGCAGTAAACTCCCTTTTTTGCTTACTGTCGAAATTTTTATCTGCATAACCAACAGGGACCTTAACTTAGGCCAAGAATTCCCAGGCTGAGATTTCTTGAATGCCACCAGCAGCAGCCCTGCCTTACTAGGCTGAGCTCTCCAGGCCTATTGTTGTCCAGGCTTCTTCAGGCATGTTGGTTTTTGTTTTGTTTTGGGTTTGTGTTGTTTTTTTCTTTTTGTTCTGCTTGGAGGTCTTGTCTATATGGAACTTGAGAGGTTTTGCTTTTATATTTTTCCAGAATTTCCAGATGTTTGGCAGCCTGACTGGGGCCACTTTTGGATAATACATCCCTCTAGACTGTCCTATGTTTGAAAAATCTTGATGATTCTAAAATAAGTATTTGAAGAAAGTCTCTAGTGCATCAGGGAATTGTATGATGAACACAGAGTGCGTGCTGAAGTCAGCTGCACTGTGTACGCCAAGGTGCATCCTGAAGTGTTCCAGAGAGTGGATTCTAGAAATTCTGGAATACAACAAACAGAAGCCCAAATACCCCAGAGATTCCTCAGTGGTACCTGTGTACGCACCCTTTAAATCCATGGGGCAGGACCTCAGCCCTGCGATCTCTCTCTTGCACCCTTCCACCAATTCATCCACTTCCCAGTCTCTTTTCTGCTTTGCTTTTGCTGACGTTTTCTATGACACCACCACCCGTGCGACCCGAGTTAGTATCCCAATTCTTTTTCTCACGTGTACCACTTTCTCACTCATCACTCCTATACTGCCTTGCTCTAGCATGAGGATCTTTCCTTACGGTCTCCTGGTTACTCTTACAGTTCTTAACATGTACCCTGACTTATGTATGAACATCCTTTTCATCAACCTTGTTAAAAGCCAGGATAATTGCAAAACAGCTAGATAGGAACTACTAAATGCTACTTTCTCTGGCCTACAGAGAGGCAGACGGAGACACTACTCTACGACCTGCACAGGGACTCTAACCTCAGAATGCCTGTGGGAAGCACAGTCAGATAAAGTGTAGACTTAATAAAACTGTGTGAATTTGTCTTTTTACTTGAGTAAAGCTGAGTAGATACTGGTGGAACTTCATGCTGTTTAACATCTAATCATATTATAAGATTTGGAGAGTGTTTGGTGCCTGTTTTTAATGAGTTGAATTAAAATATTTTGCAAATGAAAAGTTGTTAAAGTCAGCTCACTTGATTGTGCTGTTTCCCACTTTTGCAGGCTTTATAGGGAAAAACTGCGAGAGTATCAATTTAAGCGACTGAAATACTTCTATGCAGTGGTAGAATGTGATTCTCCTGAAACAGCCAATAAGATTTATGAGGAATGTGATGGACTGGAATTTGAAAGTAGCTGTTCTTTCATAGACCTGAGGTAACTCCAGCGGTGGCTTTATTATATATTGGGCTGGGGAGGAGAGGGAGAATTAAAGCCAATTTAAAATAATTTGGAGTAAACTATATTGTCTTTATCCTGTAACCAAAGTGAGATATGTAAATAAATTAGGCATCCAGTGAGTTCTTAAGTTTCCCTTTGATTCTTTTTTTCTTCTTTTTGAGCATTTTTACTGGTCACATGTTCTGGTTGTATCTTCAACCTTTTTGTACAATTAAGTGGTAGGATTTAGAAAACAAAACAATTTAGTGTTGCTCGTCCCATCTCCCGCCATGGGTCCGGAAGTGGCTTTTTTTCAGGATTGCAGGGCAAGAATATTGCTGCAGTTGTCATGAAGCTGCAGTAGATTACTATGCCAGCCCCTACAAATGAGCTGGAAGCTGTAATATTTCTAAAGTCACGTTTGGGAAAGAAAGAATTTTAAATTATAGTTGTGCTCATTATTAATATTTCCTTTTGTTACCAAAAAGCCTTCTAGTCTGAGCAGAAGTTAGTAAATCATAAGTACTGACAGAAGCTGGCTTTGTCTGCTGGGGCCTGTGTCATGGGCACTCTTGGAAATCAGTGAAAGATAACTGGTTTTCTTTGAATTATTTTCTAGAGGAGCTTAATTCATTTGCTTTGAACTGTTGTGGAGAAGATGATCTCTGCCAAATGAACGTGTAATGTTTCATGCTTTTAAACCTAGAGAGATAATGTTTTACAACAGCCACAGCTGTTTAAAATTCTCCAATGCTTTTTGTAGGCTTCTACTTTGTTATATTTTAACGATGAATAGTATTCATCATGGTATATTTACAATGATTAAAAAAGTTATTTCTCATACAGTGCACTGTATTTCTCATACAGTGCACATATTCTAAAATATATTTGACTCCATCATTATATGTGACTTTGGTCTTTTAAACATTTTTTCCCTACTAATTGTAATGTTAATGACGTACCAGGCTTTCCTGAAGTGTGTTCCATTTTTTAATTTATCTGATCCCAAATTCTATTTTATTCACTCTTTCTTCTGAATTTTTAACACTAAGCTTTCTGAAAAGATGATTCGTAAAACAAACAACGAAACACCTAAAAAACCACCCCTGACCCTGCCAATACCAGACTGAAATTCATTTACTTTACCTCACCAGCATGGTGAGATTATATGTCAACAACCTGTGGAATAGCTGTGCAGAAGCCCGAGAGTTAATCTCCTATGTGTGGAGTACTTGTCCTTTTATTTCCTTTCAGGCTTATGAACTTTTAGCAAATTCTTTCGTGTTGATGTACCATGCTCATGAAAAGCTTAGTGTTTATACTGTGCTATTCCAGTGTATTTGAATAATAACATGCTTTATGTTTTATTTAAGATTTATTCCAGATAATGTTACATTTGATGATAAGCCAAAAGATGAAGCCTCAGAAGTGAACGTAGCTGCATATAAGCCAAAGTACTTCACATCTGCAGCTATGGGGACATCAAAGGTATCTTTACAATGTTTTTGTAACGTTTTTCTGATTTGTTTAGTTTTGTTGTCAAGCTATGAATTAGATAAGTAGTGGGGAAAAAGAACCCTGATTATCTCCACCATTTCGAAATAAAGACATCAAACGTATTAAAAATGTAAGCATGTTACAGAGCTACAAGTTGCAACCCCATAAATAAGATCAAGTTTTGGATTTTAAAAGAAATTTGGCTTCTTTGTTACAAATTAAGTACTATATTTTGACCTCATTATGCTTCTATTACAAGTTGCACATGGAATTACTTTGTTATTCACAGTTAAATCATCTAATTTGCCTAAAATGGGCATTTGTGTGTAGCTCAAGAGCCTTTTTAGTGGTGGTGCTGGGCTTGAACAGCTGCTTTCCCTCCTTGCAGCTCTTCATTCCTACTCTCTTATGTGACAGCCAAAACTTTCATCTGGCCATGAAGTGAACCGTATTGGAGAAGTGATTAGTTGAGAAATAAGTCATTTTTCAGTCAGATTTGTCTCATCTTTTGGTTGAGGGTGCCGTTGTGCAAGCGCTTTCATTGTCCCTGTTGCAATCCGTGCGTGATTCCAGGAATGAGTTAGTGCTGGAGGAGGAAAGGAGAAGAGTTGGCTGCTTCGGCATCAGTGTCTGCTGCTGCAAAGGAAATGTGGCTTACGGAGATCTCGTGTTGTGTGACCTGCTGTTACAGAATCCTTCACTGCATGAGCAGAATTTTTCATTCTTTCACTCCTTGAAACTCATTGTAGAACAAATTCCTAGAAGTTGTAATTAAATTTATTTTGGTAAATGGTTATTATAGCTAATTGATGTAGAGAACATTAGTAACAGGTTTATGTTACTGCTTAAATGGAAGGTATCAAGTAATTTTCCCTAAACAGACAGTTACAATGTTTAATTTTAGTGTTTCAGCTTCTACAAGTGGCGTTCTTATTTTTAAGGTAGAAATCACATGGGATGAGACAGATCACGAACGAGTGACGTCACTCAGCAGAACTTTTAACAAAGATGAACTTCTTGACATGGATTTTCAAGCTTACTTGGCTTCGTCTAGTGAAGAAGAGGAAGAACAGCAGCAAGGTACTTGCTTTAATAAGTGCTGTCCACAAAGTCATTAGCTGCAGTGGTCTGAACACAAGTTATTTGAATGTGTAAATTCTGTATCTTTAGAAAATGCTTTGTAAGTCATCTTTTACAGGGACAATATTATGCTTATTGTAGAAAAGCTGTGCTTAGGTTCTACTATGAAAATAACCTAACTTTCCTCCAGAGCTAAACATCTCCAAAAGTGACACTTTTTGTGTGTGACCCAAAGGTGGAGGGAAATTGGTGGTGAGCACGTTAGTATTTTTTTGTTTGCTCTTTTCAATTATGAAATAAATGGATTGATGACAGAACACTAAGAGATGCTAAAAATGCTTTTTAAGATTGGTAGGTTAGGCTTGTTAACATGGAAGCTGTAGAGTTCTTGAAATTTACTGGAACTCAACATTTGTTTTTCTTTATTTCTTCTTTTGTTTGTTGGAGCTAAATACACATTTCCAGTCTTCTTTACACATGACAATAAGACACATGTACTAGTTTTTAAAATGATATCTCTAAAGCCGCTGTTGAGATAATTACACAACCCCTATTCTGATTCTCCAAATAAATAATATCACTAGCACGACCCCAAAATTACTACGTTCTTTTTGAAAACAAAGTACATTAGCTGAATTTGAAGTTACAGCTTACTTAGATTTGTTAGTGAGAGTTTGACTTAGGCATTATCACCCTAGCCTTAAAACAGCTTTCCAGTTTCCATTTCTGTTCTGCAAGATGTCTTTACCTGGTGTAATTAATGTTTGATTAAGTATTATGGTTGTAATGTGAGTGATTTCAAGTAGCAAGATCCCAGTCATGGCATATTTTCTTTATTGTTGGTATGATAAATCTGTTAAAGTTGTTTTTCCTCGTACATCTGAGTGATTTATGTAGAAAATGTGGTAGCTATTCTGTTGATTCAGTGCTGAATGAAGATCTGCTGCCTTTCTGTAGAAGTCTGAGTAACACTAATCAAAAATTGCCAAATGGTAGGTGATTAGGAGTTACCCTAATGTTTAAGCCCCTGAATAGCTGCTTTCTGAATTAGGAGCTTGCACCTCTGAGTGTAAAAGAATTTTTTCTTCTTCTTTTCTTTTATCCCTCTCTTCCTTTTTTTTCAGGATACCTTGGCATTTCTTTGTCAAGTTTGACAATACCTACTTTAGTCTCTGCGTTTCTGAGATTAAATTATTTTCAATAGAACTGGAGGTGCTTCTTTTTCAGATGAAAAGTCCTAGTTTGACATGTGAAGTGGTTAATGACTAAAAGAGTTAGGTATGATGCTCACTGTGGAAATCTATTTGTGGGTTAATATAGTTGTGTGTTCTCTTCATTGCCCTCTATACACCTACTAAAGTCTCTGCAGGGCAAGGAGAGACTGAAGAAGCTGCGCTAAGACTCTGCTTGTTGGGGTGGCCTAGACAGGGTCAATTACCTTGCTTGTTTACGCTCTAAAATTCAATCTTCTTGAATAGTATATAGCCTAAGTTGCAAGGCAAAGAGAATGTCATTAAACCTTAGCCAGGTCTTTCAAACAGATGTTAAAATTGATTTATACTGCGTTAAAGCACGTTGTTGAGTCGGAGATGAGTTTGGAGCGTGCAAAAGGACATTACAGATTTTTCCAGTTATACAGTTGGGAAATCTTCTGGCAGCAAACTCAGCTTGGCAATATCTTGGCAGGGTTAATGTCCGTTTGTTTCTTGTCTTACATAAAAACACACTTAGGAACTGCACCTTTGTGAGCTTTATTTTCTCTGGTAATGCTTAGTAAAGTATCTGAATGGGAGCAGTAGATGCAGGGGAAAGCATTTCCATCTTACAGCATCTGTAAGTGGCCAACATTTCTGAAATTTTAAAAAGTAAACTTCCATTGCTGGGAAGGAAAATAAATTGACCTTAACTAATCTCGTCACACTAATAAATTTTAAACCTGGAACTGTCTAGATTGTAATGATGTTTTGAAAAATCAGTTATTAATAGATGAATTATGTTGCCATTTCTTCAGTATGTTCTTGACCTTTTATCCATGCAGTTAATGTGATAGAAAATAGGATTCCATCTGACAGGATTCCGTCCAGCGGAATTATGTGCAATGGGACAAAATGGGCAATGAACAAATGGGAGAAATCAATGTCAGCTGTTTGAATGGAAAAGTCGCATTGTGATAAGACGGAAAAAATGTTCTGGACTTTTTTTAAAAAAACTTATTAAAATGTTTTATTTATAAACAGGTTTTTGTTGGCCCAACCTAATATGTTTTTAATGGAATTTTTAGAATTAAAATATGCATGTCATGAATGTGAGTATTACTATTATACAACAGTTTTGTAATGTCAAGTATTTCAGTGACCTGGTATGTTGTGGTTCAGAGCATGCAGTATCTCCTTTACGTGGCTTCTGAATTTTCTGTTACTTGGATGCCTTTGTTCCAGTGAGGAAGTGTTTGTGGTGTGCATCAAATCCAGTCCAGCCCAAAATTGCGATTTTGACCACAAGCACCAATGACTTAGTGTATGGCATTTTAAATGGTGCTTCAAATTAAGCATTATGGTTTTTATGACTAAGCTTTTATTCTAATTTTTGTTATCTTTGCAAGAGCAACATCTTTTCTGCTGTTCTACTTCACAGAGCCACACAGAATACCTGAATAGACTGTATGACAAAATACTTTGATCAGTGTATTTTTAAGTAGCTGTCCCTGATGGTGGAATCATAGGATATCCTGAGTGGGAAGGGGCCCTCAAGGATCATTGAGTCCAAGTCCTGACTCCGCACAGGGCAACTTAAAACTTCACAAGTGTAGAGAAACAAAATGTAGTTGTTGGGAAAGAGGAGTTGCTGGGTGGAGTCGGACTTTTGTAAATAACGCTGCTAACCTTATTTTTACTGATCAATGTCAAATAAAATCAGACCATTTATTAAATCTTTTTACAATTTTGAAATCTATTTGGTGCAATTATTGCATGACAGTACAGTCCTTCATGCTGTCTTAAAAATGAACAGTATTCATATGTGTTTATATTTGCTAGAACTATTATGGAAAGCTAAGAAGTGGAAGGTGACAGAGGTAGAACATGCAATTATTTAATATTGTCCCTGAATCCAGTGGGTATTTATAAAATGCATTAAACAGGATATTATTGGAGTTGGTTTCTATTCCTTATTCCTGTGTAGCTGCTTTGGATGTTCCCAGGCATCACTGCTGCTTCAACAGTAACAAAGATCTGACTTTTTAGAGTATTTCTGTTGGCTTAGTTGTGGTGTGTTGTTAACGTATTTCCTAAGGAAATAAGCTAGCAAGAGGAGTTAGCAGTTTATGATTTAGCCAAACTTGTGTGGAATTCCATGGGACAGAAAAGAAATACCACAACCTGGTTATTTCCTTTTCTGTGAAGCATCAGGAGCTTGACACAAGTGACGCAGGTGTTGGAGACATTTCTAAAGCACGTTTGCAGGAGCTTTTGTCTTGGGTTGGTGTGGTGTTTAATGAAAACCAGAAGGTGTTTGGAAGGCCAGGAACAAGAGTCATCTCCACTTTTCTTTCTGAAAAGTTCATACAAGCTGCTGGAGGTGTCCAGTAACATAGACTTGAAGAACACATCTGTGTGTGCTTTTGCAGGCCAGTGTCCCCCTACTCAGAAATGACTCAACTGGGGCCAGCTCTAATTGCAAGTGTGTTAATCTTGGCTCTAGGAATGTATAGTCACCTCTCGTGTGCAGCCAGGTGCTTAAAGGCTGCAAAAAAACCCAAATGTAGTGCTTCCCATTCATTTATTGCTATCTGTTTGAATTATCTTCTAGTATGTCTTCTGCATAAAAATCTTTTACAAAAAGATGTCTGCCGTGATACCTTTGAATAAGTGTATTTTGATTACCTTGGATTCAAAAATTTGTCCTTTTGTATAATCATTTGGACGAACTAATGGGATTTGCACAACTTCTTGTTCAGAGAGTGCTGAGAATGTGGGAAAGCGGGGTTAAAACCCATAGTTTTGGTTCACGCTATTTTCTGGTTCAAGACTGAGCTCAACAACTTGAGTTTTTCATATGCTGTAGTACAATGCAATAACCTCCATCTCAGACTTGTTTCCGGAACGCTGGAGTGTAGAGCTTTTTATTTTTCATTCTGTGGTTCTACATGCATAGTAGGGATTTTTTGTGTCTGTCTGAATTAGAGTAACTGCCCTGGGTAGAACTGGGACATTTAGTGCATTTTTATGGTATGAGCATCAGCGTGCAGATCAGTAGCTGAATTTTCTGGTGTGCCGTTACATCATGAGGGAGAATTTTATATCTTTCCATCTTTAAAAGAAACTCAGTTTTGCAGCAGACCTCTTGTCAAATGTTGTTTGTTACAATTTTTCGACTCTCTTTAGTTTTGTAAGATCGAGTTTAAAAAGAAAAGACGAATCATTTCCTCAGCCATTTTAAGATAATCTTCTTAAACTAAGAATATGATCTCTTCAAAACACTGTAATTACAAGAAGATAATCTCAGCTGACAGCAATTGAGACTCGGCATTTTTAAATATTGTTAATTAGAGCTATTGAAAACAAACCCTATGAACTATTGTATCAGAATGTTTCTGACCTGCCTCAGGATTTTAACTTTTTTTTCATTATTCTTTTAGCACTTCTGTTACTACCCTCCTTTGAAAATGTTAAGAATGTGCTTGTATTTTATACTGTAAACTTCATCAGCCTTTGCCCTTTTCTCCTTCACAGTTTAAGCTTTTTTCTCTTAATTGTATTTCTCTTGTAGTGCAGCTGTTAATGCACCAGTGTGTTTTGTTTGTGTGTTTAGTTCAAAAAGTCTTTGAACAAGCTATTGGCAGAAAGCATTACTGCCTTAATATCCATCCAAAAGTGGTTCCTCATGTTGTGCATTACAGCATGATACTTGAAAGCTGGTGACAAGGTTATTTGAACTCTGAACAAACTTGGAGAACATAGTCAGCTCATTTTCCTTTCTTACAGCTGTTGTCAAGTATTATTTGCTTACAGAATGAAAAGGCTCTTAAGGACTTTTTGAAGGTGATGTTGAGCATTTGATGAAAGAAATGCATGTTTTCTCTCAATGAGAAAGTAAGACAATATGCGTTGCTGCTTAAATTTCTCCTAGCAATCTTAACAAAAGTGGTCATAAATACAAATCAGTAGCCCTTACTTGTCCAGGAAGAAAAAAACAACAGAATGGCTCATTTTTCTTTTTAGCCTTGAAAACCAAAAGCCTTTTGCTAGCTGCATGAGCAGATGCTTTCCTCTTAGATCGCAGCTACCGATGAGGAGAGTGGAAAAGCAGCTGCAGTGGACTGAACAGTAAAGATTTCTGCTCCCAGCCAACAACCAGCTCCGTGCGGTGATGGGATATGAAAGAGAACAACAGTGTCACACCTCAGGTTTAACCAAAGACCAGAGATCACTCTGTTAACTTGAATCTGCGGTCTGTCTCTCTAGACACTGGTTATTCATTCCGTGCTACTTGGTATTGTAGGAAGCACGGTGCTACTGCTAAACCAGAGAAAAAGAAAAAAGGAGCCTGCCAATCCTAGTTTTCTACGGTTCAAGGAGCTGCAGCATCTTTAAAGCCTTAAAAAAGCCTGTTCTTTCTAAAACACTTGTGTGAAAGGTTATTGTAAGTCACATTGTAGTTCTGTTTTTCTGAAAAAAAGGAAGAAGAAAACCTCTTTCCATCTTGTTTAATTTGTTAAATCAGGTTAAGGCATTGAACAATTATCTCTGTTACAGGTTTATTTGTTAAAATGTCTTTTCAAAATGCCTTACACAACTATTTTTTTGAGATTTAGGCGCTACTCTTCTGAAAGGGACTCTGAAACTAATAATTGTAAAATGCAGTAAAGGGTGCTGTGTCAAATCATGATTTCCTTTGCTGGACAATTTTTCTTTTGTCTTTTCAGATGTTATTTTTATTTCATGTAAGTAGGAGAATTTTAAAACTGGGCAATAATAGATGCAAGTTTTTTAGGAACAATGTATGTGCCTTAGGTGTGTTTCCTAAACATTAACTTCAATTGATTACTTTCTTACGTCTGTCTTTGATATCTTTGCTCTCTCTTTCTAGGTGGTGATGTAGCCCATGAAATAGAAGATGACAAACCCAGGAAAAGCCAGAAAGATGATGAAGAACAAATCGCCAAGTACAGAGAACTTTTGCAAAGTATCCAAGAAAAAGAGAAAAAACAGGAAGAAAAGGATATAGGAATGGAGATTAAATGGGTTCCAGGTAAGCTATACTTTTTCTTCTACTAACTTGCAGGATATGAAGTATTAGCGTTCTGGTAGGAATATAGTGTAAGGTGTCAGATTTATGCTAGTAGAAACTGTTGTTTTCTTTCCATAAATTGAAATCCAGTTTGATTACAATGAGGTAAATAATTAATTTGACTGAACTCAGTTCCTCAGCTGTAAGCTTATCTTTGTTACTTTTTATTTTTTGCCAGGTTTTTTTGGTGCTTTGCTTTTTCATTCATCCCTTTATAGATTTTCTTGAATAAAATTCATGTTTTTACCATAGAGTCGTAAAACATACCTACGATTTTAAAAATGACAACCAGTATGATTTAGAAACGTAGCTTAAAATTAGAGGAGAATGGTTTTAAAATCTGGCCTCCATAATGCTGAAGACGAAGGGGAACAGAGAAGGGTGAAGCTTGACCTTCCAGTGAGACTCCTCTGTGGGAAAGCAAGCTACCAGGAAGAAATCCCAGCTACCAGGGGTATTTAAGTGTATTTAGTGACATCCAGATTTTCATCTGGAGATAGAGCATATAGCATCCCGGCAGAATTCATCCTGAGATCTGAAAACCAATGTCTGTTTTTTTCCTTTATGATGAAAAGGCAGCCACACTGATCTTTTTTTTCCCGTTCTCTTTATTTATTTTTTAAATGTGTATTTTTTATTTATGGGTGCGTGCTTTCCACAAGATACAATGAGCCAGTTAAACAACTCGCTACATCCACAAAGGGTTTTCACTGTGGCCTCTCCTCCTTGATCCTGGCTCAGAGCCCATCCTGACTGCCTGTACAAGCCCTGGCACTTGTTAGATCTCTTTGCCAGCTTAATTTCCTTCGCTAAGAAAATGACAGAATTATTCTGGAAAAGAAGAAAAAATCTGGATCTTTTCCACTGAGTTAGTCAGTCAAATAGGCAAATGGAAGCATGTAGGGAATGCTCAGGGGGTTGAATTATGCAGTCCAAGGGCTGCGGAAATGGGCCATTACTTTTTTGGTTGCTGTGTTGGCTCGGTAGGTATAAGGACCCAGCCTGATCTGATCCTGTAAATACTGAGACCAGAGACATAATAGAATCCAGCCCTTTCACCAGTGATGTGTTAATTCCAGCTAGGAATACATATCTAATTATACGTTTTACACTCATATTGTTCTGAATTCACTCTGGTAGCTTCTGTTGAATGTAAATGCTCCCTTTAAAAATCTTGTTCTGGTCTGTACTGAGTCACTGAGATGGATTGAACTGAATTGAATAGTTTTATTCCTCGTTCTCGATAAGAACTATATTCGAAAGCATACACTGCCATTAAAAATAATTGTCTGTTTTCAGTCGTGCTTATACAATTCCAATAATTTCTAGCAAGAATTCTCCTAAAACTTAAGAGAAACCACATATTGTGCAGGACAGGACAAGTGCTTGCTGACACAGCTGTATCATCATGTTTTACTTCATCGGGCCACACTGTGTCAGTATTCGCATTCTTGATGTTGCTCACTTAGTAGCTTTGATTCGTTGTGCCACAGAGCATTCAACACAAATGAGTTTTCATACATAGGTAGCTGTTGTAAGATTTTTACAAAGACTGGTTGTTTCCACCTTTCAGACTGAAGGTGGATACCACAGTCAACAATTGTTGCTGGAAATGGGCTCTGTATTTATAATATATAGGCCAGGCATTGTGTAAACAGCTAGAGAAACTACTATTTTTGGTGTTGGTTTGGAAAACATGTTTGGGGTTTTATTTGTTATACAGTCTGTCTTTCGAAGAATCTTGAAAATAGTATGAGTGAAATTCTGTTAAAAAAAGGTCTAGGACTCTAGAGCAAACCATTCATTGGAGGAGATGGAAGTAGTTTTAAGAGAAACTAAAGGAAACTTTGTTTAGTCTCTCTTGCACAGGGAGAGCAATAAGTTTTCTGAAAGGTTCTGCCTCTTAAAGCTGTGCCTTGCGTGTTACAAGTAAATTATATTAGTGTTTAGAAACTGTAGTACAGATGGAATCCAGTTCCTTGCAACTGAACTTGACTTTAGAAAATGGGATGTGTTTGGTATTATATCTGGTCCCAGCCCTTCCTTACCGCACCTTGTTGTGGGTCTCCCAGGGGAGACCTCATCTGTATCCTCATCTCTATTGAGAGAGGGATGGGAAAAAGCAAAACACAACACAAACAAACCAACAACAAACCCAACACACACCTATCCTCCTAACCATGGCTGACTCTATCTAGAGTCAATTTTATGTCTGTGCACTGGGTCAGATTTGTTCATCTAGTGACGGGTTGGATGTGCACGTGTGCACAGTTTATTTTACATTGGTAGTTTATAGTATTTGCTGTGAGTTTAGCAGCTCTGATTTTGCAGCATGTGTTAATGTTTCCTCATTTCTTATTCGGAAAAAGTTGAAGTATTATCAAAGAGCAGAGGTTCTGGAAATCACAGATGTGTTCACTTCTTTGCTACTTGGCCTGTTCCCCTCCATGAGGTCAGTCAACACCACTACCAGCTCTTATCCCCTGAAATATGGTTTTCTCCAAAAAATTTTCTCCAAATTTTTTTTTCTTGAACAATTGTGCTTATTTAAATTCCAAAACAATTTCATTATGTTCAGTTGGGGAATTCAAAAATAGTTTTGTCTTACGACTCCTTAGTTTTTTCAGAACTAGTTTATGTCTGTTGAAGTGTTTTTATTATCAAGATCTGCCTTAATCTGTTTGACTTATTGCAAAATCTTTTTCCTGACCCAATATTTAATATAAAGAGAGTTACAACAGTTAAATCTAGGAACCTTTTCAACTGAAAGGCAGAGATTTGCCTTAGTTTAAAAATTTGAGTTTTGGCACAAATATTTACACATGGTTATAGAAAGCATACTTTGTGAATGATTCAGTTATTCTTGAATCAAAATAGTTTTAAATAAACCACAGTGCCAGCAAAAATAAATTAGATGTAGTTCCAACTCTCTTTGGTCTGTTTCTTTTAGGCACAAAATCAGTGTTATATTTAAACATCCATCTGTTTTCTTAATCACATCTGATTTGAGCAACAATTACTATGCATCATTATCCAGCTCCCAAACCTCCCTTTAGAAGGTGAAGAAGGAGAAGATCACAACTGCATTTCTTGATGCTATTCAGCAGTTTTTCACACAGATTTGTTTTTAATTGTACTTAATTCTTCATTTGGGAAGAATAAGATGTAAATATTTAGCTAGGCATGAAGGAAACTTTAACATTTGTTTTCATCACAGGTAGAATAGCTGGCAGTCAGGTCTCTGTAAAGTGTGTAGTGAACCCCAGCTGTATGTTGTTACAGATTATATGGAGCACAAAAAATGCTCATAATGGAATATATATACCTCAATCTATATCACTGCTTAGTGTGTTCTCCACACTTGACATCTTGGCTGCTGAGGGTGGTGGGCTTTTTTCAGGCAGTTCTACTATGTTAGGAACACTCTTCAGATGTCTTGTCTTCAGGGGTGACAAATTCTGATGTTATCAGAATATTTCTGTTTGCCATTCCTTTTAGCTTCTGCAACACGGTGATTTATTTTTCTGGTATTATGTGCAAGATGACCTTGCTCATTTAGATTTCCTGAAAAAAAGAGAAGGATCATCTTAGCTTCTAATAATTGTGACACTTGCATCCCACAAGTTTTCAAAACTAAGTGTTTAGAGGAGTACAAATTCTGGCCCGCCCACCTTCCCTCACTGTCCCACCTGTCCCAGTCTGAGAAGCGACATACTGGCATTTGTTATAGCATTTATCACACTTTCCATCCTTTATCTCGGTATGATTTGGTTGTATGTTAATATAGAAGACCATTTTCCCCTCTTTTTCTGGCCCCTATTTGTGGAGATTACATAAGCCTAGTGTGATTCATTTAAAAAACCCCACATATATAGATAAGGGTATAAATTACCCTTATCTATGGCCAGTTAATAGTTCTACCTCAAGTAGACAATTCCTTTCCCCTTTTGCAATCAAAAGCCTTTTTGACCACTTAAACACACTCTTCTTCTCGGGAAGTGGTCTGGACAGTAGTTTCTAAGCCATTCTAATCTGCGGAGAAACTCTAATGCTTTTCGTGAGACTGCCAGATACCACAAGAAAGGGCTGTATTTTCCTCCAAGTCCTTCTGTGCCAGATGGATCAAATGATTCCATTTTCCAGGCAAATAAATCAGAAATCTTTTAACCTCCTTTGAGATTTTGGGTTTCTCTTTTTCTGGAGATGTGACATATATTTTTTTTTAAATCCAGTATTTATTGTCTTCAGAGACAATCTACAAGGTTGCTACCTGAGCAGCAATTTTTTCCACAAAAATACTGTGAAATAATATCCAAAGTAATATAGTTAAATTTCTGGGAAGCTGACAACTCTTTCATTGTCTTTGGAGAGGAAGAGGTGTACAGCTGGAAAGAACTTATGTTGGAAATAATATTCTTGTTGTATGAGAGGGTTTCTTAGGGGCATGTTTTCAGTGAACCTATGCAATATCTTTATTTTATTGTGGCGCTGCATTTTCTTGCTGGTTTAGTTACCCAGTTTTTGTGGCCGTAACAGTTTGCCACTTACTGTTAATTCTGGCTTCTTCCCAGGGTAGAAGAAGGACCCTTTATCTTTATTTTGCTCTACACTTTTCTTCCTATAAGGCATGGTTTAATATGATTTTAGATCGTGTCCACACTTTGTGTTTCAGACATGTTGTAACCAGCTTTCCAGCCTTTGAATTATTTTTGGAGTGTCGACAAGCGCAAGAACAGGAATTGGTGTTTGCAGTTTTTCAGAAATGTTCTGCCTGCTTTTCTGACGACGGGTAGAACGGTCCATGAAGGCTGCCCATTTTTTTTCCATTATGAACTCTGTTTTTGGTTCCTTGTTACTTAGGAGAGCTGGAAGGAATGATGAGGAGTGGGCACTGGCCAAAGGAGAAATCTGGGAGAAAGAATGGGATCTAAGTCTAGGACATCAGGAGAGGTCTAAGTGTGATTTTTTTTGAGCAATAAAACTAGTATGAGGGGCAGGATTTGGTCAGGAGAGGGCTGGGCTGGGCTGGGGATGTGGGGATGCTGAAGAGAGACGGTTGGGACAAGTAGAATTGGGTAAGAGATGCCAATACTTGGAGGCAGAAGGAAAACATGATTCCTGTACGCTCCCAAGATCTGTCAATCATGTCATAAAGGAGGATGTTAAATATAGGATGCCTGACTCATTTGTTACAGAAGTTTAAAAAGAAAAAGTGTGTAGTGAACGAAGGTAGGAGAAAAATACTTCAGTGCTCAGGCTGTTATCTCCTGCCAGGGAAGTGAATTGTCTTTCTGCCACTGAATTCTGCTCCCGTGGGTTGCAAGGCAAGCGCGTTCATCTCTTTACATCATAAAGTTTTGGTTTTGCAAGTGCCCATCTTGAGAAGAAGGGTTGAAAGTGTATAAGCTGCATCTGAAATCAGTATTTGTCGTCATAACATACAAGTGGTTTGTGATGTAAAGACTTTTGAAAAAGCATTCCTGAATTTTTTTCACCAAAAAATGAAGATTGCTTTTAATTGAAGGTCTTATTCTGGACTTAAATATTCTAGATGTCAAATGGGGATGCTCCAGTAATTTAACTGATTCTTTTTTAAGGTGATGTTTTTGCAGCATTGAATACTGTAATGATACACAATAGAAAACTTCATTCTGTTTTAGAGTAGGTTTCAGTTACGTTTGGTAGTTCTGCTGTGCATTACTACGGTCAGTAACTTAGCTATAAATTAAACAGTAAGACAAAATATTGAGTAGTTAAGTGTTCATGATCTGTAGATCAAACAGTTAAGATCCTCTGGAAAAAGGTAAAATATTATCATATGATCCAAAAAGCTAAATTAAAAGTTAGGACATACTTGTCCATGCAGCTTCAAGTGCTAGACTTTGAAACAGTGGCAGCCTGTCCTAAACTGTGGCATTTAATGGAAACCTACTGAATGCATCCAAGCTTAACTGATCCTGTTATGTGAGAATTATTTAGAGCCAGATATGTTGCAGTTCTATGGGGTTTGCTTTTCTAGGACTCTAGGAAAACTGTCATGCTCTGGAAGTAAAGAGGAAACTTCCTTCAGCCAAGTATGAAGCCACCATTCCCACTGTTGACAGGTTGGGAAATTGAAACTTGAGGGCCTCACTTACAGCAAACCGCTAACAAAAGGACACAGAGGGGGCACAGGTCGGAGTGAATGGTCTAATAGTTACAGTTCCTCACCAAATCTTCGCCTTTGATTTTTCAGGTCATGTCACTGCTAAATTCAAAATTCAAAACTTGATGTGGCCAAGCAAATAAGAGGATAGTTTATTTCTCTTCTATTTTTGATCTTGAGTTAATAACATTTGAACTGGTAATCAGTGATAACAGAAAATATTCTTTCAAATATTGGTTTTGTTTCTTTGAGATGCTGATGTGTTTCAAGGAGTTTATGCCCTTAATCTCTGTTTCTGTTTATCTTAAGCATTGAAGATAGACGTAGGTTTACTGTCATACCAGGTGTGTACTGTTCTTTAATTGTAGATAGTTTTCTGTTGTTAAAGCAGACTGGTACTAAGTAGCTTTAAAAGATTACTTGAAAACTTGTCTAGTTTAACTTAATACATGTCACGTGACATTAGTACATAATGCAAGAAATTATTTGTGGTTTTATTTATGTTTTTCTGTGCTTTTTAGCTAGAAATTTATTTTTACCTTAAACTTATACAAATAATAGCTGCTTCTCTTACAACAATGGATGAAAAATACACTGGTCATCAGAGATGCTGCAGTATTGTCAGAGTGTGATCACAGAGAAAGAGTTTCAGCAATAGAGATGATATTAACATATATAGCAACTATATATAGCAACTTTATCATGGGAGGGAGGCACGCTGATACAGCGACAACCAGATAATATCTATGAGGAACAGAGAGACCAGCTAGAGAGGTTCGAGCCAGCTGTGACATGACCCTGAGCTTCATCTCTTGTACTTTGTTTTGCAACGCAGAAAAAATGGGAATGACTGGACTGTATTTGAGAATCTTAACTAATCACAGTAAGATAGATTACATATAAAAGCTCTGTATATGTCTGTTGGTTATTTTTGTTGTGTTACTCACCCTTAGAAAGGGGCTTGTGTAGATTGCAGAGGGAGACCTTTCTGAAGAATAGCAAGAGTGTTGGGAATCAGATGGCACATAAACAAGCTTTTCTTCTGGCTCTTGTACCATTTATTACTGAAGAAATGTTTTATTTGGAAAAACATATACTATAAACTAATCTTATTTATAAATGTGTTTTAAGCAATATTTGTTGTTTTCACAGACTTGTTAAAGAAAAACTAGACGGTTATTTTACAAAGGAGAAAACAGTTGATTTAAAAAAAACAAATTAATTAATCTCATTTTTTTTTACTTGCTGTTTGTTGTTCTAGGCCTCAAAGAAACTGCTGAAGAAATGGTCAAAAACAGGTTGGAAGGAAAGGATAACCTAACTCCATGGCAAAAGTATCTAGAGAAGAAGAAAGAGAAAAGAATGCTTAAAAAAAAGAGAAAGGTAATGTTTGCATTGGCCACTGGGGGGGGAGTTGTTTGTTTGTTTTTCTTAAGTTGCTGTTACTGTTTGCTTTGGATAAACTAAATACAAAATTGTACAGCTTCCAGTGCTATTGAATGTGCAGCGGTCACTTGTTTGGAAAGACTGAGAGTGCATCATCCAACTTACAGATCCTTGGAATATGTAAATAGTCCTTCTTTAGCTATATTAAAAGCTTTCAATCTGTGAAACCGATTTTAAATCATTGATTTGTCTTTACTAGCGATTTTTAGTATATTCTGGTTTCATGATGTTCGGTATTTCAGTTTTCATCTTCATAGTTACCAACAGAAGAAACATCTGATTCCAGTGAAAGTTAAGTAATAGTTTATATGTTGATTGAAATAACGTCCATGCTTTGTTACAGGCTACTGCTGAGACAGACCAGAGTGAAGATGAAGTTCCATCTGATGTTGATCTCAACGACCCGTATTTTGCTGAAGAACTTAAGAAAACAGGTGGGTCAAGACAGGTGACTTCTGGAATAAATCTACCCTTTCTTTAAATAATGAGCTTTAGAAACAAAGTCAGGCTAGAGTAAATGCAGAGATAGCATGTTCAGAGTGAAATAAAGTTGGTGTCATTTGCCTAAAGTTGCAGGTGATGTTCTTGTAAAATGATGTATATTTTGATATGTGGAATGGTGGGGAACACTATTCTCTTTGCTTTCACCAGAGACCATTATTTAGCCAGTTTCTGGGGACAGCTGTTAGAAAGAAGCTGACCATCTGTTCCCCTAAATATTCCAGAGAAAAGAACTTCATCGCTTTCAAAGCCTGTTTTCTTTTACATAGGAGGAGCCAGATATGGATGGGTCTCTCTGAAGTTTGGGGCAATTACATAAATGTCAAATGTTTTTTGCATCATAACCAAAGTTGTCTTTCAGAAGCAATCAGTTTTGTTTTACCTTAGTCTGATACACATTTTTACTGGTGTACTCTGCCTGCCTGGAAACCCAAACAGTGAAACGTAATATTTTAGGAAACAACTTGTCCATTTTAGATTTTTTGGATAGTTTTTTACAGGCTTTTTAGTCTGATGTTTAAGGTGGCATTTCCTGTGGTAGCAGCAAATTTATTTGTGTATGATTTAGCTGGTTAAAATGTTAAGGAAGGAATAATCAAGAAGTGTGAGTTCCTGGCTTTCCATGCTTTTGGGACCCAAAACCTAAGGGTGGCTCGTACTATGGTATTAAGAAAAAAAGACAATTAAAAAAAAAAAAAGTTATTAAGGAAACAAACAAACGAAGATAAGATAGCAACAGATTTACAAATATCACCAGTTTATTGTTTTGGTTTGTGTTATTTTTTAATATAGCAGTGCAGATCCACGTTCCATTTTAAAAGAGTAAGTTACTTTTAATCTGATACCAGACAGCATAGGCTTCTGTCCTGATTGTTTGAAGATTATATTAGGAGAAAGTAAAGAATTAAAAAACAAAATCTGGACTTCTTTGTATCTTAACCTACTTATGTACATGTCTTAATAGTCTGAAGCACAGAACAGTATGGTAAGTCCTATCCATGTTTTACAGAAAGTATCACAATTGAAGGTGTCATGCAATGCTGTTTTCTGCCATGCTTTCCTGCTGACTTTTGTATATAGGCTGTTTCAGGACTTACTGTAAAGATGCCATTCCTTCCTTCCACCACTTTTTTTGTTACTAGAAGGATTATGTACGTACTTTCGTACTAATGTTTAATGTTTCGGTGTTCTCTGTGGAATCTCTGAAAAAAATGTTATGCAAGAAATTCTTTCTGTCACGGAGGGGCTCAGCAGAGAACAATTGTATCTGCAGATTTTTAAACCTTTTGGTCCATAACACAGCCAACAGGCTTTTAGTGCACGTGGAGTCTTTGGGGGTAGTAAAATAGACATAAAGGTTAAGAAAGTGAAGCTGTTGTCTGCAAGATTACTGATAATCTACAGAGAAGGAGGAGAAAAACAGAATGTGGCTAACTCTGGAGAACTTTGAAAGGAAGAATACAGTCGCTGGCTGCAAGCCAGTTGACATTTGAAGGATGATTACACAGCACAACTTTGCCTGGCTTTCAGCAAGTTTACCCTGAACAGCCTCTGTCTCATAGCTGGGGTTGTTTTTAAGCACAGCGAGCTTATCCAGTTGGGGAAAATGGGTTACGGTCTTCTTTGAAGTAGGTGGTAGCTCTGCCAACTTTGTATTTAGGGTACAGGCAGCAATAACTCGCATGATCATGATTTTTCATAAGCCTTCCACAATTCCCGTGAAAGACTGAAATTTCTCCCTTAAACTGGCTGTCAGATGATCTTAGATTATGCTGAAAAAGGATAGAATATATTTGCAGACGCAGGTGGACCGGAGCAGAAACTGTGAGAACGTCGTAGTATCATTAGGGTTTTGCAGTGGTTTATTTGCTCCCAAACTGAATTCACTTCTTGACTGTAATGTGGATGGGTCTTGTGTAAGTTTGTTTTTCACAAACTGAGGTAACTGAAGGGAAGCAAGAACATCAGGAGCTATTAGCCAAAGGGCCTGATAAATTTGAGTGCCGTGAAAGGAAAACTGGAAGTTATGGCAAGTCTACTCGAGCATGAATTCATCAGGTTTGTCTTTGTTCTTCAAGACTGTTTGTGAAGCTGGCGGTGATTCCTGCTCTGTGGATGCTTCATCCTGGGAGAGCCGAGAGAGAGCAAATTCTTTGTGCTGCGCCCAAAGAGTGTGTGTGCAAATTTGCACTCCTGACATTCATCACAGTGCTTGCCCTGCACAAACTTCTCACATGCGCATCATCCCTTTGTGGCTCTTCAATAGTACCGCAGGCTAAAATGTAAAATGCTGCATATATATGAGCCTTGATGTTGCGTTTCAGAAGCTTGATTCTTGTTTGATGTTGTCAAGAAAAACATGATCTGTCTTTTTCTTTTTTACATTGATGCGCATGCGGTTTCAAAAAGCGCTGTAAAACTTTCATTTGCCTTGGCCAGTTTCAGTCTTTCTGCATTTGTTTCTATGGGCTCTTAGAAAAGGTTCATGTAAGACAGGATGACTTTTGTAGCTTAAACTGTTGGAAGATTAATAGATGAATAGGGTAATTGCTTATTAACACGAGAGCAACATCCTGCTCTTGGAGATCACTGAATAGTTTCAGAACATTTCAGACTATTAAACACAGTTTCTATTGATCTCTCTTTGAGGAAAAGGGCTACGTTAGGTTATTCTAACTCTTATAGGTTCCAAACCATTCGGTGCCTTCTCATGATCTAATTTATGATATATGTGGGAACTGATGGCTTTTTAATGCTGGAAGGTAGCAGCATGACTGCGGGGACATAAGAGGCTGACAGCAAAATCTGTGTATAGTTTTGGGACCGGTACGTGGAAGATACAGGTCTTTGCAAGGCTTTGGAGACTGATTTTCAAGCTGCTGAGTAAGATGAGAGGTCTTGTGAGAGGAGTTTTTAGCCTGGGGTCCGTCTGTGTACAAGTCTCAAAATTCTGATAAGCTTTTACTGTTAGCACTGGAAAGTTGTTGATGTGCAAAATCAATGTTGCAAACTAAATTCTGGAGCTGAATATATGTGGGGAGAGGGACTATGTCAGGAAAAAGAGAAAATTATGTATTTGTGAATTCTGAAACCAAATTATTTTCAGCACAATGCAAAGTTTTTAGCGCTCAGAGTAAACTTCAGGTACCAGATTGTTTTTATTAGCTGCACAGGGTCATAGGAAGAAATAAATAGTTTGATACTAGTGGCTGGTTCACCCCCATATGCAGCAGCAGATGTGTCTGAAGGCATGAAGATCAGCAATGAACAGCTCTGGGTTTCTATATACAGTGAAAGACAAGGAGAGGTGACTTGAGGAGCCCTTCTTTCAGCATTGGGTGGGAAGGCTAAGCCATTTACTGATTTAACTTCTAGAATAATTGTCTCCAGTTTGTATCTCTGTGTCCTGTTTCATCTTCTGTAGTTTATCCAGGTCTGGGAAGAAACAAAATATTTCATAGTTGTTGAAGTCTTACATAAGGCATTTGTTTTTCCCTTCCACACATTAATATAAATTGTGTAGGTTAGGTAACAACATTATATCTGAATCTGATTTTCCTGCATGTTCTGTGGAACTACTAAATCAACAATGTAGTTCTTGAGCTGGTGACATTGCTCATCTGGATAGTTGATTTTTTGGTGGTGGTGGTTTGTTTCTTCTAGAAGTCCTTTTCCAGCTTGGAATTCATTTGGAAATAGTCAAGAGAATAGTCAAGGGAGGAAAAATTGTTCTTGAAGAAGTGTGTCTTGTTCCAGAGTATACTTAGCGATGTAACTCGACATTTTTCTGGCATGTTTGTATTCCTAGTCTGACTACAAATCTGGCTTAACAAAGTGGGGCCAATTAGCTTCCTTAAGAGTACCCTGTAATAAATTGCCTGGGAATCTAATTCCAAACTCAAAGGTCAGAGTATGCGGTTCAGGTCAGGAAAGCTGCTGCTTTCCCTGCTCCTTCCAGACTGAGGTGTGCAGGCCTTCCAAAGAGAATTGTATTCCACAGGATTGCTAAACGGGTCTGTTTTGTTAAAATCTGTGTTTGACTAATGTCTTATGATGTTACTATTCATTATGCCTGTCTAATCAGCGCTGTGCATCTAAAGTAAACTCTAAGAGAGTAAGAAGGCTCCACCAGAAGAATATTCAATTCAGTCTGTTCCAAATCAATCATATTTTCATTCCTGTGATTCTGTTCATGTCTTTTTCACAAGGATTTTTTGCCCTAACATGGCTAACAGCACAATAGGGTCTTTAGCCTTGCATGTAAATTTTTTAAACTGTTTGTCCTTTTTATTGTTCTTCTTTTTGACCGATATATCCCTATTCAGCTGGCAGACTGGATACAGAGAAGAGATGTGCATTTGCTATTTATTCTAAAGTATTTATTGCATTGTCTTCTTAAGAATGAACAATTTGAGAACTGCAGAACACTTCAGTTACATTTATGAGAATATAAACTAATTTATCTTTAAAACGCCCTGGGAGTGGAACAATTTCACATGTCTGCCTGCATTGTTGTAATACTTCTCTCTACTCTCTATGAAAAAATACAGTAAAATCATTTTTTCTGTTATTTTTATTGACTTTTTTATGCCCCTTGAATATTGCTGCCTCCTTAAGGTCAACAATTATTGAGTGGATTTGTATTGCTTTAAGTCTAACTGGTGTTTCTTTTCAGTCTTTTTCTGCATCTGATGTTTAAATATTGATTACAAGAAAGTGAGACACACTTAGAGGTTCTATTCATAGGTAAATGATGCTCTCTTGCATAAGCTCAAATAAATGTGTGCATGTCCTATATTTGCACTTAGGTTTAAAGAAGAAGCCAGAATCAGTTGCAAGTACCTCAGAGGATGAAGATGAAGTTGAAAAACAGAAGGTAAAGTGGTTTAAAATGTTAAGAGCTACAGATGTTGCGTTGCCTGAATTCTGCAAATATTTATATGTTTGTGAGTGGGATTACTGAATTCCATAGGATGGCAATAAAATAAAACTGTAGCATTTTAATAGTGAGAGCTTTTGGAACAAAAACTACCCAAGGAGAATGGTAGAAGGTCCATGCCTTGATGTGTTAAGATCACACCAGGGTATCTTTCTGGAAGGTTCTAGTTGAACCCAGCTCAGCGGCGTCAGGTAACACTGAAATGTAGGGGCACAGAAGCCAAACTGGTTGTGCTGATAGTCTCTCTGCCTTTAAAACTATCCATGTATGTTTGTGTGTTGGGTGTTGCTGAACATTTACTTTTAACATCAGTATGGTATGAAACATTTGTGTGTTCAAACCTTGTCCTGTGGGCTTTTAACCTTGAATGGAATTGTTTGCTATTGCGTGTTTGTTTCTCCTTCTTTCTCAGAACAAGTGAATTGACTAGATTTATTAAATGAATATATGTTAATTTTTTATTTTGCTCTTTAAATATCAATATAAAATGGTATCTGTTTGGGATTTCTAAGTTATGGTGTACAGTTTTCATACTAAATTATTTGTATATTTGAAAGTTGAATGTGGGCATTTGCAATTATTCTATATGTAACAAAAAGCAAATAAACTATTGTATTTAATATTACACCGCAATGTTAAAAGAATGTTGTTATGGATGAAATAACACTGCTCTGACAACCTTATTGCAACTCATTTATATGTATGTAGACTCATACAGGCTTTATTAACAATATGCTATATTTTTCGTAGAAAACTTAATTTCATTGTGTATGTGAACTTTCTTATTTTGTAACAGGCTGAAATGGCCCTGCTTATGATGGATGATGAGGATGATGCCAGAAAACATTTTAATTATAAAAAGATTGTAGAACAACAGAATTTGAGCAAGAAGAAAAAGAAGCTTTTAATGAAAAAGAAAGAATTACTAGAAGATGACTTCCAGGTAATGGTATACTCAGCTAGAACCCTTGTTGATATCCATTATTTCCAGGACAAATTGGGTGGTTTCACATGCGTCTCCTCCCTTTCTCTATCTGAAGGAGAAGTACTAGATCTACTTTATTAGGGAGTTACAGGCTGTTTTCAAAAAGCGAGAAATATTCTGATATGGTGTTGAAGGGAGCAGACTCTGTGTAAGATAACAAGACTCTATTTATGCAAGGCCTTGTACAACTAAAATACTCATTGGTATGTTTGTTCTGATTGATACCACTGCTGCTTTCATTCTCAACAACAAGCCTTTCCTCGGCTTGCCGACAGAGGCGTGGGCGGGATTTGTACAAGCGTTCACTTGTCTGGTTTATTACCAATAATTAATACCAATAGTATCTTCTGGCTCTCTTCTGCACGCTCACTGGGATGTTGTGACTGGAGCAGTTCCAGGGATGATGAACAGTCTCATGAGCTGTGACTCCTTAGGCAGCTCATATTTTATTGTGTTCAAAAGCTTTGCTATCGTGGGTAAAGGTCACTGAAAATAAATACTCCGTTTCTGCCTTCAGGTCGATGTTGCCGATAGAAGATTCCAAGCCATGTTTACTTCTCCCCTGTTTAATTTGGATCCTTCCGATCCAAATTTCAAGAAGACAAAAGCAGTAGAAAAGATCTTGGAAGAGAAAGCTCGGCGAAGAGAAGAAAAGGAGCAAGATCTTCAGGAGACAAGCAAGGGGCAGGAGAACAAGGTGGCGAAGAAAGGAGAGGTCGCTAAGAAAGCCATAGATCCTGCCTTGTCAATGCTCATAAAATCTGTCAAAAATAAAACCGAAGAGTTTCAGGCAAGGAAAAAGCAGAAACTCAAATAACCGAACTTTGTTTTTACTCAGACTTCACTTTAGTCTCAGTTCTTCTAACTGGTAACATGTGTTAAAGGTACTACCCCCTGCTCTGATTCCCATCCACCTAAAACTTCCCAAAAAGTCAATTATGGTGGTGAGGTTTGAAGTAAGTAGAGTAATAATCACTCTTCTACCACAACAAATACTGTTTTGTACTATTATTGAAAAACTACACATTGGAAATAAGCAATTAATGAGTTGGGGGGTAGTTTGTTTTGTATCGTGTCACCTTTTGAAGATAATAAAAGTGCTGAAGATGGCTACAAAACTTCATAATTATGGTTGTATTTATAAATAAGAGGAACACTTCTGTGCAAGTTTATTGCTGAGTGGTCTTAATGTTTTTAATTCCACAGAAGTCTGTAAAGCGTTTCTCTATTGATAAAGAAGGTAGTAACATAACTACAAATTGAAGAAATTTTGTATACAAGGTTTTTGTATATTTTTAAAAGATTACATGTGCTTCATTAATTTCTCCTTTAAATACTTGAAGACTTTTGGATCATAGAACTAATGAATGGAAATATTGCCATTTAGAAGCGTTTCATTAATATATATTGGAAATAAACGGTTTAAATTGGCCTGAAGGACTTTTGGGCACTTAGCTATGTTTTCTTCTGCGCCTAAATGACATTACATCAAAATTCAACTTTTTGCTATTAATATTGCATTCTCATTAATGTGGTTACACATATACAAAGTTTTCCAGCACTGCAAGTGTTGGAAAGGGAAGGGCCAAAGGGAGATCTAGATGATACAATTTTAGAAACCCTGTTGTTTGGTTATGTTGGTATTAGTGCTGGTAATTAAGGTATCAATGGTGCAGGGAAAATACAGTAGGTGGAAAAGGCTCTTTCTTGGCTGGAGTGTGACAATTGATTTGTGTTAAGGGTTGGTTTGGTTTGTTGTTCTGAAGTGTTTGCTGTAGCAGCTCTAATAGAGATACATTGTATCAGAAATGAAAATATTACAAACAATGAGATAAAAGATAATTTGTAAATTTAAAGAAATACCATTAATTTCTAAGGCATTCTACTAATTCAGATAATTCTTTTAAAACAGAGGTTAGAAACTACAGGCAATCAAAACTAGTGTTAATATGAAAGAAATATATGTCGATATGTAAAAGAGATTACGGAGTCCAATGTAGCTCGTGAGAGGCCAAAACGGACCAAGTAATTAAGGAACACAACCTAGAAATGCAGGTGGAGATGATTTTTGCAAGAATGCTTTGCAATGGTGGGCATGAGGAATATTTGCAGACCTCAAACGTTTAAATGTAATTGCTCTTCATAAACATTTGAACATCTCAGATTCGTATTCAAGCAGCTAACAGAAAAAGCTGAGGAGATATTACTGTCTATCATACATAACTTGGATCCAGCTTCTGTGGCTTGTTAGCCTTTCAGGTAATACACCTGGATGCAAACCCACATTTTGTAGTAGGAACTGACCAGCTGTGATGGAGAACAAGGGAAATTTGTCCTGCTGGAAGTGGCAAGAAGCTTCTGAACGTGGCTGTACAGTTGAGACCAGCATAATAATATACAGGAAGCTACAAATTTATAAAGAAGGAAAGACAGACACTTTGGGAAACAGAATTTTCCACCAAGGCAAGTGTTCCTGCTTAAAAGAATGTGAAGTGTCATACAAAAGTGATAAAAGTGTACACATATGCATCTGATACAGACAGTGGATAAGGAGACAAGCTTCTCCCATAATGAGAGATTAAATTAATTTTATGCTAAAATTTGTGGCATGGGAAACTAAGTGGTTGTCTTCAATGCAGTTTCTGAAGACTGGCACCTGTGACATGATTTCCAGGCACTAAGTAGTGATAGCAAGCTGAAAAGGTAAAATTTAGATGTACCATTTATTTGTACAGACTTCTAAGTGTGATTCATTGTATGATTTTTGTATTGTAGGCATACGAAATGCACAAGGGACAGTACCTTGAATGGGATTTAGAGGTTGGATATACTAATGTGATGGAAGGGGAAGCTTTTATGTGTAAAGCATGCGGAAAATTGGACAGCTGAGAACAAAAGCAAAAGGTGTGAACAGAAACAGAAGTCAAATGAAGGAACCAGCCAGCTCAGTGCATGGTCTGTGACAGGAGATCCTCCTGGTGCACTTATAATATTGCATCTTGTCAGTGGGGACGTGGATAAGTTCATAATTGTTTTAACTTTGAGAAATACATCTTGGGCAGGACAAATTGTTGTAGGTACTCACTTTGTAAAAGCACCTTTTTGTAGTTGTCGGAGCAGGGAGTTTCATTCTGTGTTGGTGCGCTTACAAATTCTGTTTTAATACCAGCTCCACAGACAGTCTCCTTTAACTTTAATAATTTGTATGGAAAAGCAAATTGGGTGAGGGATGAAAGCAACAAACTGTACTGTCTCTTGAATCCTCTAACCCTGCTAAGTTCTACCAAATACTTGTGTTGTGATGCATTTGATGTGTTTCCACGGGACTGTTCCTTGTGTGTGCGCGCTCGCAGTGGCCATTGCCTGCTGGGTTTGATTTCCTGGCAGTGGAATTATCAGTGCTCTTCTTTTTGGCTTGATGCTTTTATAACTTTACTGGAAAACAATGGGTGGCACCAGCGAATGTCCGTTCCTCCGGATCGCCCAGATACGCAGAATGACTCGCTGGTACAAAACTCTCCAACAGGACTTCTGTACTTCTGCAACACATCCCTCCTTTGCAGTAACTTTGCTGGAGGACTAATTTGAAAACAACAACAAATTATAAAATCAAACACTCACAAGTAGTGATGATTTCTTATTAAATTAGAAGGTATGAGTTACATTGTGTTTTTTCCTCCAGTGTACATGTGCTGGCTACATTCTCTTGCGGGTGGGAAGCTCAGCCTGCACTTGGAAGTCATAGCAACACAAAATGCACAAAACTATGAAGGCAGACTTGACAATGATTACAGCTGTTGCTTGAAAAAAGTATTTTGCTGTGTGGTAATGCATATTTGTTATCATGAAAATGCTTGCTGTGTGATAATTTTATCTAATCAGATGTTCTTATTTGTTGTTGGTTTTGTTCTCGAGTTGCTGAGTCCTGAAGGGGCATCTTGGTTGGGAAGAACTGCCGGATCTGTCCCAGCAGGCATCTTAGGTGAGAAATTTTTGGTCTGTTTATAAAACCATTAGGTCTAAATCCACTTCTCTCCATCCCCACTTTTTTGTTAAATCAAGTTATTGATAATTAATTGCTTATAGCTCATAGCCCATCATCTGATCTCCGTAATTCCAGAACAATGTTAACAAAATACAAAGTGATTTCTTTCTGTGCTTTCACCACCAGCATATCTTGGAAGTCTAGTAAGAAGCGGTCACGTCTCATCTAGAATTCCTTGCAGTTCATTCCCCTTGGTGTAAACACAACAAAGGATGTTTTTGACCATCTCATCCTTTGAAACAGGAAAACAGGATCTAGAAGTTCTAACCTCTGAACTTCAAAATATGATTTTTATTTTTCTCTTTCACTAAATGTCCTGTATCCAGCAAAAGTGACAGCAATTAAGTAAAATAACACATTTAAAAAATGACTATTAAAAGTAAGATGGAACTAATTTTTCTAGTGACTTATGGAGGTCTGGGATGAAGTAGTTTGTCTCCAAGTTGGCAGCCATCAGAGCTCATGCTAGAGTGTAAGCCAGGCGTTTAACGATCTAATATTACAAGTGGAAATCACAAGAGGGTTTGATTTATTTAAAAACCGAGAAAGATCAGACAAGCAGTGATGAAGAGCCATGTATGTTTTCAATTATTCCTTCTTTCTAAATGTTAAATGTATTATTTCCAATTAATAACAAGCTGGCTTTTTCTTCTTTTCACATTTCAGTAGTGTCCAAAAGCAAGAGCAAGTTGTGCTGTCACATACTTTTTTAGCAAACAAAACAACCAAGCTACATACTGTGTCTTTTTTAATAAAGTCTTAGAAACTTCTGTTATATATGGTACAGATTTAAAACTACTGAAGTAATTAGGTTGTTTTGCACTTGTCTTAAAGCATGAGTTAAATACTTCAACCTCAGTTTTGTAGCTATAAGAGCAACAAAAACAGTAGTTCTGATGGCACAGTAATTTTCATTATTTTGTAGAATACTTCAAAAAACTGCCACCCTCCTAATATAAAAATGTACCTTTCCATGTTCATGACTATGTTCCTATATTGTCTTGGGGGAGTGGGTTTTGTGCTTGGCATACAGTGTTACGAATGGCAATATTTGTGCTCAGCTTCTGGATCCAATCTAAATTAATGTCACTTAAGGTCATTATTACTTTATATCCTTCTCATCACCAGCAGATGAGTAATCCCTGCTCAGCGCTGTTCCAGCTCTGGATCTGAGCCAGGTGGGACCTTGCTCCCATCCCCTTCTCAAAGAGACACCCAACCCAAAGGCCGTTCGCCACGTTTTCATGGGCAAACGCTCTTGGCCTGCGTCCCATGTGCTCCCTGGCACCGTGCAAATCTCTCGGCTTTGCACAGAAATCCTGCCCTATGCACTTAAACCTTTTTCTATTTCTGTGACAAGGAAGGAAGGAAAGGACTACTGAGGCTGGTAAGGTTTGTATTGACTTGCAACACCCTGAGTTTGATTGGCATTTTAAGTCTGAACTACAACAGAAACAACCTGTGTCAGCCTGCAACGTGTGTGGCTGAACCACCGCTCAGATGAGTTGGCAGTTTGTCCGTGGAAAATATAAGTCTGAGCAGAAGTGGTTACCGAAAGGACTAAGAATAGCAAAGTGACTGTCTCGGGATGGCTGAGATTTCTACAGGTGATTAAGAGTTAAAATCACCCTTGTGCAGTGCAAAGCCCCCTAAGCACAAGCTGCTTCCCCTCCTCCTTCCCCTGGCTGCTTTTTCCTTTAGGTCAATGCCCAAAGAGGGGAGTGGGTGCGTGAGCTGCCCCGAGAGCGGATGCCTTGGGCTTGAGTGGGATTTTGGGGCAGCCTGGGGCAGTCGCTTCTTTTCCTTGAAGAGTTCTGCAAAAGTAGCGCCTGAGCAGCACCACTGAGGAGGGAGCCCGAGAGGATGCACAGTGCTGAACGATGAGTTGTTCTGAAGGGCGTCCTGACAGCCGGAGGTGGGAAAGAAGGTCAGGAATTCCCAGACTAACTGCATTTTTTTTCGCGTGTTTCTCATTTGGCGAATTTTAAAGCTCTGTATGAGGAAACTAAATACAAATGCCTAGGAACCAAAACCACGTTGGACAGAAAATCAATCAGCTCTGGCATCTGTTTCAGTTATATCAATGGATGCTTTTCTTTGAGCTGTGCTCTGACAGGAAAACGTCATGAAGGGAAGCAGTCTTCATTGTTCTCTATTTTGGTGTTCAAGTGCTCCACTTTGCAAAATAACTGTTTTGTTAGCAGCGGGTTAATTTTAATTGATTATAATTACATAAACCCCACAACCCTGTAGCTCCGTGGAAGCCCAATCTGCCTCACGTGTGGATCGTCACCAGACTGACTGTGTCATTGCATGTGCTACCAGCTGGCAGTGACCAGCAGGGTGCTGGGTACAGCCTGTGTGGAGCCCACCCAGCCCAAGGGATGCTGCACAAGGCGATGGCTGTAAATCCATCCATTATATATATTGATATCAAACCAGGTGTAGCAGACCAATGACACTTAAAATGAACACAAATCTACCACTAAAGTTAGCTTGGTAGAAGTTGCTTTGGTAAGCGAAGATGCATTTGTCACAGAAATGACTGCCTTTGCTTTATGTCAAATTTTTGGAAAGGCTAAAGGTACAATATACAGAAGACGGGTAACAGTAATGAACTTAAATTTATGTATTAAGAGATGTAGTTTAAAAGCGCAAATTCTGTTCTAAAGTAAACCTGCATCGATTTTTGTACAGATCTCAACCCCTCCAAAATGTGAATTTGCTGACAGAGCACGAGCTACTCCGAGAGATGAGAATGGGTGTTTTTTCTTCCTCGTTTTGCATCCTGAACATCAGAACTTCCCCAATGAAAGAATGTTTCTGCCAATTATTCTTAAAGCTTCATAGTGCATTTAGGTGTCCTAAACTCTCTTTGTTGCAATTGGATCAGTATCACAGAGTTTGAAGAGGAGGATGTTGTGAAGACTGCCCAACCGAAATTGTATCACACCTCGGGTGCAATAAAACAACTTTGGTTTGGACTAAATCATTACCCACGGATTGCTGCAGAAAGCAACCATGCAGGTCAAAACCCATAAAAATAATGAGATGATAAAACCTGCGGAGAAAATCTAGTCCAGGATTTACTTAGTCACCGACTTGGCTTGTTTTGCCAAAATATGTACTTTCAAATTGTCACATTTAAATCTGCACCGTGCTTTGTGTGGGCTTGAAGACAAATGATCTCCGAGTTGCAAAACCACTGTTCTGTGAGCCCTGGCTTCCTGATTTCCCATAGCGGTTGGTGGGGAGACAACTATCCTGCTACAACGGCCAGGACGTACCCACGACACACAGAACTCGCTTTCCATCTTCAAGGAATAAAGACAAAAACCTTGCAGGGATTTACTACTGGTGATTACTTTGGCAACAGCTGGTAAATGCATATTTGAAGTTTCATTTCTCAAAAGTCCTGTGTCTTATGATTCGGCCCCCATCGAGTTACAACTGTGAAAGCTGGCTGAGAGAAGGCTACAATCACACTGAATTAGAGTTTTTTGAGGTGCGATGGAACAAGCATTGGAAATAACTGTGTGTGGGTGTTGAGCGGGCGGGAGTACATGGAATGCAATTTAGACAGGTCCAGGATGCTGGAGTATTTTCCTCATGTAAAGCAGCTCATTATCTGGAAAAAACATTATTTTATTGGCTGGAAGTCAAAGAAGGGGCCTCTTCGTGTGCAGAGGAAACAACAAGCATGCCTGGAAATGACTGCAGGCTTATTTATGCTACCTACAAAGATCAGCCAGCCTTTCAGGGAGATTAATAATGGGGTATCTGAGTGGATTGATTCCAGCCTTTACAATGGCTTTCAGACCCTATTCTCCTTTTGCATGTAGTCATTCCGATAACAATTTCTGTTTGTATTTGTTGGTGCATTCAGCTTCTTTTTCTGTTGGCTGTAGAAATGAGTTGCTAAGTTCTGAAATGCAAGTGGGATGGTTGATATAGGGCTGTATTTTTTTTTCACTATATGGCCACTTCCCAGACAAATTCTTTGTTAAAGCATTAAAGCATCAAATTGACTGTTAAAGGTTGTCCTCTTATCTAGGTCAAAAGAGATAGGAGAGGGATGTAATGCCTTTTCCCAGCTCCTCTGTCCTTTAACAGGTACCCAAAAGCACTGAAACCTCCCAAACCGAAGGTTCAGCTATTTGCTGCCTGAAATTTTGTGTGATCAGGATCTCTTTATCCAAAGCACCTCTTGTGTCGCCACGCAAAGTAGCTGAAGAAGTATCAGAATGGAGATGTGAGGTGTGATGAAAAGCCTGCCTTCCCTGTCTCCAATTATTAAATTAAGTCATTCTGCTCCATTGCACCTGAGGGCCACAGCTTTGCACTTCCATCTCCAAATTCTAGTCTGCCTTCAAGTGAAGTAGCCAAATTACTTTGCTATATGTTTCTTAACAAAGTTATGTCATGTTACAAATAAAACTGAGCAGTGCTGAATGGTTTATAACTAGTGGAGGTTTCAAATAGTTTATTCCTTTTCATTGCACTTTGTCCACATCATTGTAACAAACTAATCCAATCCCTGAATATGTGTTGTCACATACATGAGCCTGACTGGACGGAAACCTCATAGATGCAAACTGTGTTGCCGAGACTTATGCAAAGAAGCACCATAATTTGTCTGTGCAAGGAATTTCCGCAGTTAAGGAACTATAGGATGTGTGTAGGGCATCCACCCTAACCCTGCTTCACAGGAGTTTATACTCCTGAGTCTGAAACAGGAGTTGTGAGGTGACAGAGAGGTTGGATTTCGCCTTGTTTCCCTGAGCTGAGGCAAACGATTTTGCTTGCTGTGGTGTTAAGTGACTCACCGAGTTTAATAGCAAACGCGTATCCCTTGTGCACAGCTCCTAACTGAGTGTCGCTCACACATCTGGAGCAGAAGGTTTCTCAAAATCCTGGTCAAAGGAGAAATTTCCAGCTGCATTGTGTTAAAATGCTTCTTGTAGGGATGTGCTTGTTCTTGCGTGAATGTCCGTGGGTCTGTCTGGCTGCAAATGCATTTGAATTCTTACTTAGCACATGGGATCACCCCACTCAACCTTTGGTCAAAAAAACCCAAAAAGTACCCACTGTCTGAGCTTTTATTTCAGGAAATGGAGGGTGTCAGTATTAAAACAATAAGTTCCAAGAAGTAATTAAGCGGTGGCGCACATCTCTGCGTTCTTACCTCAGTTTTTATAATGGTTTCATTGTAACACAGAAAGAGAGATGAAGGCTCACTGAAGCCTCTGGGCTTGAAAAGTCACTTTTATTCACAATAAATTAAAGCAGCAGATGAGCTCTTTATCAAATTAGGAAGTAAAACTAGTAGAATCTGCTTCAAAACACAGACAAAGTGCAAGAAGAAATCGAAGATAATCAACAAGAGACAGAACAAAACCAAAACCGCAGTTAAGGAACTATAGGATGTGTGTAGGGCATCCACCCTAACCCTGCTTCACGGGAGTTTATACTCCTGAGTCTGAAACAGGAGTTGTGAGGTGACACAGGTTGGATTTCGCCTTGTTTCCCTGAGCTGAGGCAAACGATTTTGCTTGCTATGGTGTTAAGTGACTCACCGAGTTTAATAGCAAACGCGTATCCCTTGTGCACAGCTTTAAGTGGATTCTGCAAAATGAACAACTGTGTCTTGGTCATATAAAAACTTTACAGTTTCAACTTGAAAAAGCTGATCTTTGCGAATGAAAATTAGAGGCATCAGCTAGGATAAATGTACTCTATGAGAAATCTAAGTCCGTAAAAGCAGCTGGTCTTGTTTCAGTGTCACATGAAGAAGTAAAGCACTTCAGGAACCACGGACAACGTGAACTGGGATACATGAAGCGGCACACACGTATGCAGCTGGTTGCCATTTGTTTTGTTCGGAGCAGAGCTGTTCCAGCCTCTGATCATTTCGGTGGCTCCTCTGTCCCCTCTCCAACAGGTCCCTGTCTGTCCTGTGCTGAGGAACCCGAGCTCAGGACGCGAGGTGGGTCTGACCAGCGCACAGAGCGCAATCCCCCCCTCCACCTGCTGCACACGCAGCTTCTGATGCAGCCCAAGGCACGATTTGCTTTCCGGTTCGCAAACGCGCACCGCCAGCCGCTCTGTGGCTTCGTGACCGCCCGGCTCAGTGGCCACCCCGACAGGCGACAAGCGGCGCCGGGACCCCGCTCGGTCCGCCCGGCCTGACGGGGGCGCGGGGACGCTCTATCCTCCCACTACCGCCATTGGCACAGCATTCGCCTTCCGAACCGCCAATCGGCGTGACGCCACTTCCGGTCGCCTGACTGGTCTCGCCCAATGGGAGGGAGGCGGTGGGCGGGACGCCTCATCTTCACCGAGGCAACGGGCGGGCGGGCTGTTCCGGGTGTGCGCGGAGCTGGCGGCGGCGGAGGGTGAGTGCTGCGCGCCTGGTTCCGCCCTGCCCCGCCTCAGCCCGCCGCTCCCCGCCTCTCCCCGGCCCGGCCTCCCCCACCTCCCCGCGCTCGCCTATCTTCCCACTCCGCCCGGGGCTCCGGGGGCGGCCATGGGGCGTAACGGCCGCGCCGCGAGGCGGCCGCGCGGGCTCCCGCGCTCCGCCGGTGGGGGCTCTCCTGGGTGACGTCACCCCCTCCGCTGCGGCCCCGCCCCCGGGCGTTGCCATGGCGACGGCGGGGCCCGGCGGGAGTTCCCTGAGGGGGTGACGGGCTGAGGGGCGCCGGGCGGCGGCTTCTTCCCGCCCTGCGGCCGCCCCCGCGTTTCCCGCCCGTGCGCTGGTTCCTGCCGGAGAGGGGCCGCCCGGCCCTGGTCCGGTCTCGCCGAGCGCTTGTTTGTGTTGTTGGATTTTTTTCCCCAAAAAACACAAAAGTTTGTTTTCTACTTTCGGTTCGCGGCTGCCGATGGCTCGTTTCCTCGTCAGCTTCTTGGAGAGCTGTGTCCAGTTCTGGGCTCCCGATTTAGGAAGCGTGAGGAGGAGTTACTGGAGGGAGTCCAGGTGAGACCCACACAGAGGGTGAGGAGTCTGAAGCATCTTTGTGCTGAGGAGAGACTGAGAGAGCTGGGGCTGTTCAGCCTGGAGAAGAGAAGCTGAGAGGGGATCTCATCAATGTTTATAAATATCTCAAGGGTGGGTGTCAAGAGGATGGACCAGACTCTTTTCAGTGGTGCCTAATGACAGGATGAGGGGCAATGGGCACAGACTGAAGCACAGGAGGTCCCATCTGAATATGAGGAGAAACTTCTTTACTTTGAGGTGCTGGAGCCCTGGAACAGGCTGCCCAGAGACATTGTGGAGTCTCCTTCTCTGGAGACATTCAAACCCACCTGGACACGTTCCTGTGTGATCTGCTCTGGTGAACCTGCTTTGGCAGGTGGGTTGGACTGGACGATCTCCAGAGATCCCTTCCAAACCCAACTGATTCTCAGTTGCTCTTGTTCCCTCTCAGTTGTCGGAAGATTCCCTTGCAAGGACTGGGCTGCTCACTCAACTCAGGGGGTTGAGCGCTTTCCTCACCCTGTTGCTCTTCATCCTCCAGCCCTTGGCCTCATACTGTAACACCCCAAAGCTCTTAAAAAGAAACTTTTCCATATTGCCAGTATCGCGGTAGAGATGTCGATATGTGCGTCTCTTCCTTTGTCCCTCTGCCACGTTTGGGATTGCTCTGTAGGGCTGTGTTCTGTGCAGGGTGTGTTAGGCAGAGCTTTGAGTCTGCAGGGAGCGGTGAGGGTCACCTCATGGCTGCTAAAATAGCCATAGTGTCCATGGCAAGTGCGTGGAAAGTCTGAGTAACACCTTCTACACTGGGTGTGACACTCAAATTATTTACCTTTTTCTGTGTGCGTGTGTAGGATTTCAAAATTACTTTTTCATTGCAATAAGTGCTTTTGGGCTACTTTGGTAAAATTGTGGTTCATATTCTGCAGAGTCAAACTAGAATATATTCCTCCCCCATTGCTGTAGCTGTACAGATGTAGAACACTGACCTGTGTAACAAGGAGGGATGTGATCAGAAGTGATGAATGTGTGACAGGCAGTGAAGAAAACAGATAAATACTAGAAGAAGCTGAAAAGGGGAAGGTTTGGTCCACTGGGAGCTTAGAAAGTGGAAGCAGCAGGTTTGTGAATGAAACTTGAAAGGATTTGTAGAATAGTTTGAGATGGAGGGGGTTTGACAGAATAGAGTTGATGTGCAAGAAGTGTTATAAACTGAAGAAATGTATTGAGATAGATTGACTATACATTGTCTAGTAAAAGTAGATGCATCCTCAAACCCAAGTGCATGTAAAGGCCTAATTAAAGTCTTCAGTCTGGAGTTATGCTATTTCTGAGGCTCAAAGTGGCATCTGTATTGTCACTTTGAAAAACAACTACCGTCATTATGACTTTCCCTACCACCTCACTATTTTTCCATTTTGCAAGAATATGTGTTCCTTACTTGTTCCTCTAGCATTTTACTTGAGTCCTTGTTGTGCCTCTGTTGCTATGACATTCCGTGTGGTGTAAGTAGGAAAGCAGATTTTGTAGAAACAGACTGTGTTTCTTCTTACGACCTGTACTGATAGCTGCTGGAGCTTTTAGTTATTATTATTATTTTTATTATTAGCAAAAAGAAAGTAAATGCAGTGATTAGGACTTTAATTGTCGCTCTGAAGTTTATACAGGAGACCATTATAATTTGATATAGTCCATAAATGCTTTTTCTCTCTGTAGTCTGTGCTTCGCAGTGGTCTTTCATTTTGTACAAATATTTATAATTCTACCAAAAATTCATATTTAATTTTAAAATAGAAATTTCTAAACATACGAAGATACCTCTTGATGTTCGCAGAAAATAAATGGGCAGAAATAAACAACTTCCTAGAAAGCTGGGCTAATTTTAATTGTTGAAAAGATGGTTGTGGTAAACCAGCAAGTTTGTCTGTTCTGTGCCAGTGCTGAATCTTGCTCAATGTCGTTTGCATGGTTTTGGTTGTTTAAACGGAATGCTATTTAATTACTGGAGTGAGCCATATAGCATTTGCAAAATCTGTGGTCTAAACTCTATGTATTAAACATCCCATTTTTTTCATTTCTCTTCACTTATTAGTATTCTTACGTCACAAGTCGTCCCTTTGAAGTTGGTAGGAGTGATATCTATCATATTGGAATATCCTAATATGTTATAGAGGTGCTCTCCATTTGTGCATTAAAGCTTGTTCGCTTCCTGAATTAATTCAGTATATGGAACATCCCTGTTTTTAATTTTATCTGCTGAACTGGAGAAATGGTATTGTGTCAGGATTGTTGTGTGTTAGGCTGTGGATAAGAGGAGCAGTAAATACAGTGAATTTGTTTTCTGGTTCCTGAAATGCATTATTCTATACTTTAACCTGAGAGCTTTTTTGTTTTGTATACTAGAATATACTGTCATTTTTTTCATGAGCTTTCTGTAAACGTTAAGTGTTAAGATCAAAACCAAATGGGTTACTAAATTATTTGAAATCAACTAAAGCATGTTGTGGTTCACTAATAATCATGTTAGCTGTTCTTATGCTTATCCAGGGAAACTTTCACTGTTTTAGGCTTCTTTGGCATTTTTTTAGAAATACTTTGCCATTAAAAAAAAATATTTCCCCTTGCAAATTAATGGAGAATAATAAGGGTAAGGAATGAAAGTGTTGAAGAATATGAGTTCATTATAGGATCTTAAACATCTATTTCCTGCAAAAGAATGTTAAAGGTACAGGATTTTTAAGTGTTACTCATATGCTACAAGTCTCTGGAGCACATGTTTGTAACTTATTATATGACTATGTAATTTGTGTTAATGCACGGATTCTACATCCCTACATAAAATGTAGACACAAAATCACGCAGGCAGATGCCAGCATGTGGTTTGAGGACAGGAGATTTGGCTGCGCAACCATGGATACGTTTGGCTTTTGCCGGTGCTGCTGCGGTGCTGCTTAGGCCTTTCCATACAAGCAGAGAATGACTTTTTTTAAGAAATAAAGGTTGTGGCTGTGGAGCATCATCACATTAAAAACCAGTTAAGTGTGATGGGTGGGGAGATAAGTTGTACTGTTGAATAAAAGGAGACCGTGGAAAGCAGCTTTTTCTCCATTATAGGCAGACCTTAGATTAACAGTTCCCTACAATGTCTGGAAAGATGATTAGGTTCAACTGAAGTTGTAATGAAAAGGCTTCTTTCGACTTAGAACATGGACTTGGATTATTCCAAGCCTTATTAATACTGTTAGGTAGGGAAGAGGCAGTACCTGAAAGCCCATCTTTCAAGAGGCGTAATCTCCTTGTTTCAAACCTCTCTTCCAAATGTTCTTTCTGAAGTTGATTTGTATGAACTTTGTCTCTTGGAAATCAGCGTCTAACATATGCATGTGTTTTGTTTTTAGGATGATTCCTCTGCAGAGTCTATTTTTGAATGGAAGGATGCTCTTTCCCAGTAGAAGATGGTGATCCTAATGTATGATCATGGAAAAGGGAATAAGTTCAGTAGAAGTGTTACCTTCCAAATCGTCTCAGGTTACAGCTGTAAAAGTGGTGGTCAAAGAGTCCACAACAAAGCAAACCCAAAGAGGGAAACGAGTGGGATTTGTGCTTGTCCATGCAGGTAAGATGCAGATGTGTAACAACTGGAATGGAAATAATCCATATACAAATTAAATATCAACTAAAATGTTGTCTTGGCCTTAGAATTCTAGTATGTTAATGAAGTGACATTAACTTAGGATGTAAATCTGGGAGTGTTTGATTGGAAGTTGCATTGGATCGGAGGACCTTGGAAGCTATTAATAAAAATGCAGGTTTTGAGTATTCTGAATGGTACTTTTTTTCTCCTTGACAAAGAAAACCGCAAACAAAATCCCATAGTGTATATGGTTGTAAAATGTCAAATTCTGCAGTTATCTGCTAAGCTTGGGAAATTTACACAGTGTGAGAGATCTTTCAGTCTATTTTCTTACCCAACGGAAAGATCAAGCATTACCGTCCGTTATTGTGTTTGGTTTGTCCATAAGAACAGTCTCGTTAAGACTTTGTGAAACCTCCTTAGGCAGTTTGTTGCAGAACTTGACATATTTTTTTTTACCCTTTTAAAGTTTTCCTCCGATTCTAATTCCCATTTTCTTCATATTTAAGTGAATTACCTGTTATTCTTTCCACATGTAATGAAGAGGTCATCCACGCAGATTTGATAAAAAAATGATGTCCTACGTGTGTCTTGTTCATAAATTCTCAAATGCTGTTAGTCTTGAAAACATTAGTGATGCTTATATCTGGCTGTATATTTGGTTTTAACATACGTGTGATGACATGAGGTGAAATTGAGCAAAGTAGCCTGGTGACACCTAAAGTATTTGAAAAACCACACGCTACTTGGTTTAGAAAAACACAGAATCCTTAAGGCAAAGAAAAATTCCTCAAAGAACTTTTTCTGTGCTGAAATTTGAAGACCCTGGTATTCTATTTTAAGAGCAAATAGAATTTTTCAGTATGTGTTTACTGTGTTACTTTGTTGAAAATCAATTTGTCTTTCACTAGTAGTGTTAAAACTTATTAGAGTTTCTCAACGCTAACATTTGTAAAGGTGAGGAAAGGGAAGTGGAGATAAATACGAGCATATTTTTCAGTTTCAAAAACCAGGAAAACCTAAGAAGGTGGAGTATGAATATCAGCATGTTAGTCTTGTCTGTTATTTTTCTGATGCTGTATTTAGTCTAATAGAGGGCACTGATAAATCTTTACAGTATGGAAGCAGGGGGCAGTAGCAGTAAAGCAGAGCAAAAGGGTTAGATGCAACAGGATAGACAGAAAGACTGAAAATGGGAAAAATATTAAAACCTTGTTATGTTCTTGATTTGAAGGAACTCTCCTGGTTCGAAAGCAGCAATAATGGGGTCTAAAATGTAGCATAAACATGAGAAGATGAACAGAATGGTAGTTGCCAACTTGCAAACCAGCAGTAGAAGAAAAATCGGAGTTTGACTTAAAACCAAAGGTTTTGCCCAGTGATGGACAATAAGTACAAAAAGCTCTGCTGGAAATCCTCCAGTAATGGGGAAAACGGCGATCTTTTGGAAAGTGTCTGTAGTAAGAGATTGTATGATGCTGAGATCTATACCTGCACGCTTCTGCATGCATGCTCTGTATCCTGTGTTTTACTGAGCGTATTTGAATCAACGTTGGAATGCATAAAATTGTCAATCATTGATACAAAAAGGAACTACCAATGTAATCCAAAATAAGGAAGGCTGGTTCTGGCTGTATCTTAATTCTTTATGCGAACTACAGGCTGTAGTTTGATAGGTAGTTTAATCTCTTTTCCTTTTGCCTTCATTGTAGGTGCAGGTTATCATTCAGAATCCAAAGCTAAAGAATACAAACATGTGTGCAAAAGAGCCTGTCAGAAGGTACGTCTTACCAGCTCTACGGTCTTGTGGTGTTACAGAAGAAATACATTTGGTAGCGCTGTTCCTTCAGTATGAACGGGCATGTTTGGGTTTATTTAGGCCGTATGCATTTCTAGAGGAAAAATGAAGCAGCAAAAGTTAAAATACAGAGTCAGGAGAGTGCGTTGCCATGAGGTGCAGCAACATTCTCATCAGTGGTGGCAAATAGCAGATACCAACGGAACGGTGGGGGAACAGAAGAAGGTCACACTGGTACCTACATGGAATATTTCTACAGCTTCCTGCACTGTTCCCAAGGCTCTGGGATTTCTGGAGCTAAATACGGTACCTGGGGTTTTCTTTCAACTATGTCCACTCTTTTTGGAATTTATTTAAACTCTAGCATCCAGGTTGCTCTGTGAACACAGGGATTTTTAGAATTCTGTTCTCCTTGATAGCTCTTAACTTCTTAATTGGAGAGGAGGTAGAAACAGGAAAATCAAAACCCTCTTCCCAAAGCTGGAAGGGGAGAAATGGCAAGATTTTAATTTCCATTGAAATTATTAGGTTTTTTTAATCTTCTCCAAGAACTCTAGTTTTGGAGCTGGCAAGTCCTGTCTATTAAGTGTGGAATGAGAAGCTTGAAGACCTGTCTCCGAAATTTTTAATGCGTTTTCCTTTCTTCAGCTGGGGAACTTCGCAGGCTTTTTAGAAGAGTCTCAGAGTTGGCCTCTGATAATTATATCACTTCATCTCACAGTTCTGTTGCTCAATCTTAATACCGATCTAATTTTGTAATGAGAAGCTTCAAAAATCATCCAAACATAACACTAGTTCATTGAAGTTGTGCAGTAGTTACGCATGTGTGAAAAAAAAAGAAGGCTGTTGTTGAATGTAAAGTCTTCATTTGAGATTCTGTTTGGTTCATTAAGCTAGGTAGCCAACATAAATAACTTGTATGAAGAACAAACAGCTGCAGATTTGTCTTGCAACTGCAGATGCAGCCATAGTTGTTTTTTTGGGGTTCCCTGAGAGACTTGACTGTAAATTCATGACCAGTGTGGATCTAAAATAACATTAGGCTCTAGAAGTTCATTTTTTTTTTTAATGGATATATAGTTTGACTATAACATTGTCTTATTTGATGTGGTTTTGTGTGTTACCTTTTAGATAAGCTTACTTCATGGTTTTTGTTCAATTTCATACTAATTGCTGTATGTGGCACTAGAGGTTTTTGTTGAATCTTGGAAGGAATATTAGAAACTTCTTGATTGAAACATTGTTTGAGGACACCAGGTATAAGAATGTATTTTCCTATAAATTTGATGATGCAGTAATGTGCTACGAAGCGCAGCGTCGCAATGTCAAAGTAGTGAAATCACGCCTTCAGATCTGCCCTTACGTGGTGCATACTGACTGTTTCCAGTGCTTCTTGGTTTTATGTCCTCCTACATTTTAAACTGATTTGGCAAAGATTTTGTTTTGTATAGGGTTAGGAAAATGCAGGGCTTAGTCATAGAAGATCAGAATTTACTAATCATCAGCAAAAAACTCTGTTTTGCAGGCAATTGAAAAGCTACAGGCTGGTGCTCTTGCAACAGATGCAGTGACTGCAGCACTTATAGAATTAGAGGTACGAATTTCTGACTAGTAGTAAATATGTCTCTCTAGTACATTGCCAGATTTTTCTGTAGGAAGGTATTAATTCAAATGATAAAATCTGCTGGGATTTCTGTTTTTGTATCTTATATTTAGCTATCTGTACAGACATGGAAGCTCATCCACTGTATTTTGAAGTAAATGTATTTAAAGAGTTTCTAAAAATGCAATCTGAATAAAAGTTGTTGGTGCAATTTGATTGTCATCTTAGGCATGTGTTATCAGATAGTCTTTAACTTTCAAGAATAAATACAGTGATTCAAGACTTAACAAACACTTTGTAGGGAACAGCTACAGGTAGACTGCACTGGCCCTGTTTCTTACACGGGGGGGGAAAAAAATCATGCGACTGGTCACATCTGTTAGGTAGAAAATCTAGGCTAAGTCTTCATTCCTTTTGTCTGCATTAATATCTCACACTAAGTTATGTTTCATTTGTTGAAATTATGATCCGAATAATTGAGATGTAGTTTGTCTTCTCTTCAGTAGTTCTACTGATACTCTCATGTAGTATTTACATTGAGGTAACTATCTCTGAGTATCTCTGAGCTTTCTTGGGTTGTGTTACTCATACTCTTTTCACTTCTTCAGGTTAAATCTACAAAAGTGATTACATAAATTTAAGGGTGCTTGTCTCTCCATCGAAATAAAGGACTATGTGAAAATGAAGTAGGAATTTTAAGTTCTCGTTTGTCCCACAATGTACTTCTGCTATGGGCTTAAATTAATGTGGTTCTCAAAGGCTTTTTTCCTGACATTTTTTACTTTGTTTCTGTATGATCTCCCTGATGGGATAAGAGACTAGAAGCAGGCTGTACAGAGAAATGTGACTTCAGTGTAAGATAACGCCTTTTTCTGATTTTCACGACAACTGTGCGGGGAACAATAGGACAAGTAAGGCCTTTATTTCAAAATGGTACTTGTTAATTAAGATAGAAAGTCTTGCTAATTATAAAGAGATAAGCAGCGGTTTGTGAGGCTTTTGGAAAAGTGTCTTCTTGGAGTGGTGAAGTTTTTACAGCATCTGATTTTAGTGAAGTGTCCCTACGAAATAATGTCGGAGAGAGTAAAGCTAAAATTTCTGGGATATAGATGAGACAGTTTGGTTATTGTCCAAGGTCCATTAATCCCTCATGGCAATAATGATTGAAATGGGTATTACTCTTCTCCTGTAAGGAGTAATTGCTTCTTCCTCTCCAGCTTTATTAATAAAGAAGGAAGCCAAGGTAAGTGTTGTGCTGTAAAAATAATTAGCTGCCTTTGGAATTTGTGGTGGTGTTCTGAGAGGGTTAGCAGTGGATTTGCTGACACATATGTTGGGAAGGTGTTAATTTGCATACTTGATAAGGTTAGCAGGCTTTGTAAGTAAGGCAGGCTTTGAACGGTACTTTTGGTCTCCACTGAAGTGTTCAAATATGCTTTCATGTGTTATCTTACCTTTTGTTTTCACCTGCCAATACTCTAATGTGTATATCTCTAATGGAATTATTTAGAATGCACTTCCATAAACTAACTGAGGCTGCTATTGCTCCACAAGATTGTTTTGTGTGTCAGTTGGCTCTTCAGTGGAAAGAAAGAAATCTACCTTATGTTGTGATTTTTATCATGTTCCTGGTCTACACAGAAAAAAACATATTTTGAGAAGCTTAACAGCTATTATATGTAACTCTTTGCAGCTGTGCCTGGGGTAAAGATTTTATTTGTTTTTCTTATCTCCAAGAGACTTATTTAGTAGATTTAAATACTCTGAAGTGACATCTGTGTAAGAAGCTACAGCTTTAAGATGAAAATAAAAACCTTTTTATGAAATTACTCCCATCACCAACCTTTTTCTCCTCATCTCTCGTGCTACTATTCTGGTCGGGCCTGCCATAATTTGACTTTCTGGTTTTATCATTTCCTTTGGTAGTATTTTCATGTGCACTGTTGCACAAAACCTATTTTTTTTCCCTTTTTCTCCTTTTTAAGATCAAATATTATTTTGTTCAGGTTATACTGCTGTCATTAATGTAATTATTTGCTTTCATTTATTCATTAAGTGATTTATTTAACCTCTGAATTGCGGGTTGTTCTTTCTGTTACTGGGATAAAGGTGTAGGCTTTGGGGTTTGTGCTTCTTTTGAGTTAAAGGATGTTGCTATGGAGTTACATTGAGGAAAAATCAAAGGTATGCTCAAAACAGAAAATTGTGTGGTTTCTAGTGGCAGGTTTTTTGGATCTTGAATTAGAAATTCCAATGTGTTAGACTGTCATCTTTCAAAATATTGAAAGGTTTATGTCTACTATTATCTCATTCTGAATACCACCTTCAGACATCGCTTGCCATTTCTAGAGCTTTTGTTTTAATTATGATATTTTTTTCCTATTGCTCTATGGAAAACAGAAACTGCATGTGGCAAGTCAACAAAGCAAACAGAATAGTTTTTCTCATCAATTACAAAATTTTACAGTTAAAAATGTAGGTTTGTATGTTGACTGTTTCTGTAATGAGTTCTCACTACCCTTTTGTTTGTGCAGGAAGAAATAGTGACTTTTCGTAAAGTACTTTGGCATTTTGAGTTGGCAAATACAAAAATCTCTATGCAAACAGTGTTTGTTTACATGTGTCACTGTAATACAGATGAAGACACAGAACAACAAAAGTTTGTATAACATGTGTTAACAGATTCCATTGTGCAGTACTGTTTGTAACTACTTGATATTTTGGCTGATGTAGAACACGTTGCTGTGAGTTTATCAGAAATATTTAATCACTTTCACAGTTCTCTAGGACTTTTGATGCTGCGTTCCAGAAATCTCTAGTCTTTGCAAGGCATAAATATCTTTTCATGGAAATGTCACAAAAGATGATTTTTTTTCCTCAGTTCCACTCAATTACACAACTCTTATTACACAGAATTTCAGCTAATCCAAGAGGCATCACTTCAAAGAGTTGTTGAGGCGCAAGACTTGCTCTTGATCTTTTATGAGCAAGCTGACAGTTTGCTTGTGGTATGCTGTCTGTTTTCTGTTTTATTTTTGCAGGCTCCAAGGGAAGAAAGAACAGCCTTTATTTGTGGGACTATATGAATCTCAAGTTAAATAGTATTCTGTGATCAAGATAATATTCAGCTAATAGTTAACTAGAGAAAAGGTAGATTTCCTTGGCAAAGTAACAAGAGCAGCTGACCCAGAATACTGTTAAAATAACCATGTTGGCCTTCGTAAGCATCAGCTGAATTTGATAAGGTGATTAAAGGCAGTTATGTTTTCCAGTTTGTGAACTCTTGTCATTGCAGAGGAACAAATGAATACGTTATTTCTTTCAGCTTTTGGTAATAAAATGGGTGTAGACAAGGTGCCTCATAACTCTCATCATTTACACTGGATGCTTCCACAAAGACATGATTGCAGTCATGTTTCTTTTTGCACTCTTGCTATCAGCCACCATATGAAGTCTGAACTTCTCTTGAAACATAATGTGATTTGGGCAGCTTTTCTAGGGGGAGGAGGAGATCCCCCTCCACAAGCTCCCTTAAAACTTGCAGTTTTCAACAGAAACACATTGCATTTTTAGCTGGATATGAGGATAACGTGCAATCTCAAGCTTTCCTTTGACTATGGAGCATTTCAGAAGCTCTGCTGTTCAGGTACTGGAGACAAAAATGTAAGTTTGTTGTAAAGAATGATGAAGATTTCGAACTTTTTTGAAGTTTAGTGTATTAATACTGTATAGTTCACTTGTGTTTTTTAATCTGATTTGAGTAGAATGTTCTTTAGGAACATCATGTAAATTGGAAATTAATATGATGGGGAAGCGCGTGTCACATTTTGGGGTTTGATCTCCTTGCTCCTGAAACTGCGGAATTTACTCTTTTATTGTTGTGGATCAATGCAAAGGATATTTTGAACCTGTTGAAATACTCAGGCAGTGGGTTTGAGTGGCTGTCAGCAAAATTTTGCAGTGGAAGAACTTGTTTCTTCTTGAATTGTTTTTTATTTGTTTGTTTGCTTATTTTGTACTAATGAAGATTTTTCAATATACAATCTGAGTCCCAGGGACTTCTCTTTAAAGAAGAGAGCACAGCACCAGCAGTCTCTTTGTATTAAGGCGGTCACCATAGATGAACTTTTAATGGGTAATGAACTGGAAGTTGTTAATGCTAATTAAAAGCAATACTCTGATGTTTTGCAGCAGAGTGGCCAACAGTAATCTGTGGCAGAAGTGTTCTTTAAAAAAATTTTAGCGGGTTTAATTGAAAGGGATGTGACTCATTCTTGTAGACTACTAGTTCTTGTCACTAAATTCCCTCAGAAAAATAAATTTTAAAATTACAGTGTGTAAAAAGAAATGCCTTTAGACTTTGAATGCCTTTTAAAAGTTGCAGGTAAACCGTAGCCAAAACTGTATCAAAGATGGATGGAAAGTTCTTTAATGCATATTGAAAATAGAGCAGTTTAACTATTTGCCTAGATGTAATTCAGCACTATTAGTGTTACAGTGTTGAGTAACTTCTTCAAGCATTCCAACTTTGACCACAGCTAGAGACTTGAGCGTGCCTGTGTTTCCTGCCAGAGCATTTATAAATACATCCTGAAGTAAAAAGGGTTCTAAAAATAAAAAATATACCCTCGATAGCTTGAGAGTTTTTACAAGATGAGTTGACTTGGGCAAATGAAACTTTTGTTTCATGTCTTAAAGCTTTGAATTACCTCCTTTGCGATAGGTTTATGTTGTAAGTTAGAGATACTTCAATAGTGGAGTAATTGCCAGGTATTCTAATATTTTTCACATAATTGAAAGCTTATCTTTTGTGAAAATGCTTTGAATAGCCATTTGTGTGTCTTTTCCCTCTTTTCTATGGTAGTAGGGCTCGCTGTTCATGCAAAGATCATGCTTGGTTTGCTTTCTTGTCTTTTTTCAGTTTCCTTTGAAATACGAAGGCTGATTTCTGCTTGGGTTTTTATTTAGAAGTATATTCCTGAAGACACCTTCTGTATTACAAGTGGTTTCCCCCTTTCCCTTTCCCTTTCCCTTTCCCTTTCCCTTTCCCTTTCCCTTTCCCTTTCCCTTTCCCTTTCCCTTTCCCTTTCCCTTTCCCTTTCCCTTTCCCTTTCCCTTTCCCTTTCCCTTTCCCTTTCCCTTTCCCTTTCCCTTTCCCTTTCCCTTTCCCTTTCCCTTTCCCTTTCCCTTTCCCTTTCCCTTTCCCTTTCCCTTTCCCTTTCCCTTTCCCTTTCCCTTTCCCTTTCCCCCTCTTCTTGCATACATGCTTTGACTGGGTTCTTCCCCATCCTACGGCAGTCATATAAGATAGTGCTTGCAGTACTGCATTTTTCTGTCCGAGTGTGTGAAGAGACTGTTTCAGTTAACTCAGTTTATTTTCTTTCCCCTTTTGAAAGCATGTACACTTCTGGTTTCATAATGTTTCTTCATTCCTTGAACGTTTTGAATTTTCATTCAAAAATACACCTTAGTTTTCATAAGTTGTATTCCTCCATTTGTATATCACTCTTGAAATCTTTTGTCAGACTTTGCAGAAATTCATGTTTTCAAAGAGAGATGTATCTGTGTGGTATATTCCATGTCCTTGCCTATTCATAGAGGTGGGTGTGAATTTCTGTTTCCATTTTTCATGAAGGCTTTTCCCTGCCTCATTTCTAAGGCTTATTATCTCATCTTGGAGACACTCGGGTAGGTATCATAAATTCAGTGTGTTCACACCCAGTTCCTCCATTGTCTAAAGCTGTTACCACATCACCTTTCAGATCTGTGAAGACAGAGTTAGACCATCTTGCTCTTGGCAATTCTGAGACCATCTTCTTAGTTGAGTTCAGACTGTAAAGGTCCACAGAAATTTTGAACAGGTACTTGGAATTTGGTCTTTATTTCTTTTTACTGAGGGAGTAACTCATATTGTGACTGATTGTAGTGGTAAGATTCCTTCTGTGTTCTAGAAAGAGGTACACCACCAAAGAGGCTTCTACAGTTTTGTTGGTGTAGAGTTTTATTTGTCCAATATTCTGTACTATGGTGAGAAATATTCTGTATGGAGAGACACGTGGCATTTCCTTGGTCTTGAGATCAGAGTAGTTTATCTTGGTGCATCCCTGATGTTGTGCCAGTGAAGGTGATATGCCAAAGCATCAAGCACATCTAGATTTTTAGAAATAAACTGAACTACTGCCCCTCTGTATTCTGTATTTTTTGCCTACCCTCTTTTGATTATTATGTTTATCTGACGATAGAGAGCTTTGTGTCTTGGCTGCAGGATTCTGGACCGTGTTACTAGAACTTCTGTTCTGATGGGCCCTTCTTACTCCCTTGATTTGTCCATGACATCTGGTCTTAAGATAACAGCTGTCTTTGCTTTGTGGCTGTGACAAATCTGTAGAGCACAAAGTTTTTCCTCTTTGCTGATCCTTTAGAGTATAGTGCACTGAGCGAATGTTTTTGGAATAGAATGTCAGAAATTTGTCTTTGCTTCCAGGTCTATGTGCTCTGATGACCCAAGGAACTTGGACAGTGCTAGGAGTAAGAATTGTTCATCCTAATGCATTCCTGGTTTTACTTTGTCCTCCAAGTACCTTTCACCATTCATGTTTAGTTTTCTTCCATCCCTTCTATCATCCTTTTGTTCTAAACTTCACTGATGTAATTTTCTTTATAGTTGTAGAGCCTGGGGAGCAATGAAATCAGTTAAGCCAATGGCTGCTCTGTAGTCTTCTGCCATCATCTTGGTAGCCTTTTAAAAATCATATTCCACCCCCTTTTCCCCCCACTCCCTTTTAGGGAAAGTCATTCCCTGTGCACTAAACTGCAAATATTTCATTATCCTAAGATCTTTTTGAGTTTCCTTAAGTGCTGTGAGGCATAGCTGTCGAACACCACAATGAAGTACACAGTGAATCTTAAGATCTGTTGTGGTGTGTGATAAAATAGGATAAAATCTCTTGCTACTTCTTGGATGCGGAAGCAAAAAGCAGATAGTAAAGATGAGTAGTATAAAATGAACACAGATAGTATAGTGTTTCAAGATTATATATTAATCATGCATTATGTATTCATGATTCTTCAGGAAGATAGCGTTTTGGTGACTCAAACATTAAGAACACTTTAAATACATCCGTAAATTAGACTGAAAATCTTGGAAAACAGGTTTTAAATTTACTTACTAGTTGCTTATTTGGAAGTTGACAAAAGCTCATCGACAAATTTTCCATTTCTGTGTTCTCTCTTTCTTTTGTTTCCTTGTGTTCATTACAAATTAGTATGTACAAAAAAGAACCGGTTCATTTAACATTGAAGACAGAACCTTGAGCTGTTTCCAGTAGATTTGTTTACTAATTCAGCTTATATTACATACACTGTGATAGTATGACCATCTAGTTTCATTGGCATGTTCACACTTGGTCTAGACAACCATCTTCTTTGTCACATCAGGTTGTAATAAAAACAGATAAACTCTGAAATCCAGCAGCATCCCTCTGAAATGTTGCTGTTTGGCTGTTCTGGGCTGTTCTCTTTCTTTGCCCTGTGCTCTGTTTTGTGCTCACATCTAGAAAGAGGGAATTATATTGAACTGCCAGTGAGAGTCCTCAACTGCCCTACTTAAAAACTTGGTGTTTTTCAAGTCATGGGGATGCTCTGATGGAATTGGGGTGGGTGGTTTTGATTCTAGCATGTAAAGCTTCTTGTTTGTGAGCCTTGACTTTGCAAAAAGCTACAGAAGGTGATTATAGAAGAGGAGTTAGTTGTAAATTAGTTTATTAAATGTGCTATACTTTCTATGAAATACGCCTTGGTTAAACTTACAGATCACAGTAACGACTGTCCTTACACTAACGATCAAATAGATATTTTACAAAGCGAATTATTACTAATGCTGATTCTTAGTTTCTGTGTGCAGAGCTGAATCATAGGCTTAGGATGTTGAGGGGACAGTTTGCTGCTGTATCATACTTAAGAGTTTCTAAGGTAGACTGTGGTCTATGCAGTGGTTGTTAGGTGTGACTTAAACTGACGGGTAAGGGCCCACATGAAGTGTGAATTTTGGGGGAGGGAGGAAGAGATTTTCACTTGCGTCATAAAGCTTTTGCTTGCATATAAATGATCATCTTAAATTATTGGGTGATTGGTTTTTATATTAGCCCATTATTACGCTGGAGATATGTCACACCCTATAGAGGGTGTAAGGTATCTATTATAGTAGTTTGAGATGCCCTGTTCCAATTACTGTTGGTTTTGTTACGGAAGATTAAATTATTAGAGCAAGAAAGTGTGTTGTACCAAGATCAGTGTCATCAGATCAGTTATACAAAAGTTTTGATCTCGTCTATTATGGATGTGGCCTTATAGTGTTTTGTTCTTGTTTTTAGGATTCTCCTTTTACAAATGCAGGATTGGGGTCTAACTTAAACCTTCTGGGTGAGATAGAATGTGATGCCAGTATAATGGATGGAAAGTCATTAAATTTTGGAGCAGTTGGAGCACTGAGTGGTACGTTAACTATGTATTGTAAAGCTAACTACTGGTTTAAGTGCAAAGATAATTTTGTCCTCTTTTGTTACTTTTTCAGAGTGACGGGCACATTGTAAATATTGCCTCATATAAATAAATTCTGCCTCCTATAAAATAAAAAAGGGAGGCATTCCTGCTCCCTGAAGCACTGTTTTGTGTTAATCTGTTTTACATAAGTGTGTGGTCTTGGTTCGCTGGTAATCCTTTGATGCAGAACAAACGGATGATACTATAGAGTATTCACAATGGGAGTGAGTTTGCTGAGATGGATTTGTGTTATAGAATAGCAGCTTTATAATGAAATGCAACTATTAAAAAAAAAGGTACAAGCATTTCAATTAAGCTTTGTATTTGTTTTTGTTCTCTGTCTCCTCGAAGAACCTACTGGTATATCAGTCATAAGGCCAAATGATATTTTGGTATCATAGCTAAATTGATCAAATTAGGATTCTAAGGGAACGAAGTTTCTTTTCATAGAATCATCGAATCCATGATTTGATGATTCTATGATTCTCTCACATAAGCAGTTACATTTGGATTTATTTTGTGTGATACTGTTACAAGGCTAAATACCTTTGCATATGGGATATATTTAATCTGAGAACTAATGTGCTTTTTTTTTTTTTTTGATCTAGTTTTAGCTTTCAGTACAAAACAAATATAGAGTCCCAAATAGGGATTGTTGAGGTTTTGTCATAAGTACATTGAACAGCCTTGACTGTTACTATTGAACAGCTTTTCTGACAACACTTCAGGCTTTGTTCTTTATCCTAGAATAGTTCTAAACCATGGTAATAACTTCCTCATGTAGATATAAATCTAAAATAAATAGTAAAATTAAGTGTTTCAAGGCTTGTTTGTTACGAAATGTGTGCTTCCAAGCATGGGGAAGGAGGAAATGAGAGACTGAGTCTGAATCCTGTAATCCCTGTTCTGGCCAGATAGATCCAAATGAAAGCTCTTTCCATCCTGAAAAATTAATGTTCATGAAACATCTCTGGCCTGTAGAATACCACAGATTTAATTTGAGATTTCTGTGGTAGGAGATCACTCCTGATATTTCAATATGATTAAAAAAATCCAGCCAACCAAACAAAAAACCAGAGGGTGGGAAGTGTTCATTAGGAGGCCTTGTCACCACTGCTAGGACATGTGAAGGAAAAACTGATGAAGTTTTTATTAAATTGAAATATAACACCACAAGGTGTCTCTTAATGAATTGGCAAAGGTTTAGGAATTAAAGGAAGCTGACTCCCATTGCCAAAATGAATGCTACAATGCTACGTGGAAAAATATTTTAATGTTTTGTTCCCATTTTCTTGCTAATTTTTCTTTTCAGGAATCAAGAATCCGGTTTCAGTTGCAAATAGATTGTTGTGTGAAGGGCAGAAGGGAAAACTCTCTGCTGGCAGAATTCCACCTTGGTAAATGCTTTGTTCTGCTTGACTTTACTTGGGTCTTTCACCTCTACTGCATGCAATATTTGAAGGTTATATCTTAGCCCAAGAAGGCTGGTGCTGTTTTACATGCCTGTGATAATGTGCCTTTAAAAAGAAGATAAGCTTTGTTCTGTCATCTTGAAGCATCTTGTGCACTTGGTGAAGTTGTGGGCCGAATGAAGTATTTTGTGAATAGATGGCAACATCATTTTGTGATAATTTGTCTGTGTGATTATTGCCAGACTGAATTCTTACTTTTTTTTTACTGTATCATTTTGAAAAATCTCTGAATACATCAAGATTAAAATGAAATTCTAGTGCCTTTGCCTCTGTCTACCTTTAAAAAAAGCAGCGGTTTTAAACAAGTAGATACAAAAATCATTCTATACTGCCTGTCTTTATGGCTTTATTTTGTAGCTATAGTGTGGAAACATGCAATGTTTAGTTACTTCCTGTTTTCTTAGCCAAAATGAGAAGTTATTTTAAAGATTAATTTCATAGTATTTACAACAATAATGGAAACATGCACTCCTTGACTGAGATAGGTATAATACTTAGATGGAAGAGGTAACCATTGAACGCATAACAACTTTAGCTATTCTTGCATCGTTTTGAAAGGAATCCAAGAAATGTGTCAAAATGAATTGCTCTTAAAACCATCTTATTTTCATTAGCAGTTTAAATTGACAAACAGGGAACTTGAATAATCCCTTCATATTTTTTGTCTGCTATCCTCAGTTATCAATAAATGTTGCAGAAATTTGCTACCATTTGCTGACTAATGGACTGCAGTATTTGCAGATGTAATAAACTAACACTTATGTTGTTTAAGATATGTATATTTAGATTCACAAATTTTTCTTTCCTTACTTTGTTATTCTGTAAAATTATCCAATAATCTGTATCTGGATGGTATAATATTCCAACTTAAACAGTGAGGAAAAGCACTATTTCAGTGTTGTACCATGCTGCAAAGGAAGGTCATAGATCAAAAAAAGCCACCCTGAAACCAAACCATCAACAAGCAGATATTATATGTAAAACTCTTTAATGAAGAAGGAAAAGAGTAAGCGTAGTTGGTGAGTTGACTTATTTTTCTTTTCTTTTTTTTCACAGGAGTTGTTTGCTAAGGAATAGGTATCTTAATTTCAGCTGTTGTTAGCAGCTCATTTCTTTAGGTGTCAGGAGAAAGGCAGGGTTTAGCTGAATTATATTAAAGAGTATCAAATGAGGTGAGGTTTTTTGATATTCCAGAGCTAGTACTGAAGTCGGCTGCAGGAGCAAGCACTTGTGATTTAGTTTCGTCTGTATCATTACAGTGTTTTCTTGAATTTTGGTACAGAAGAACACTTGGGCATTTTAGCATATTTGCTGTAACTTCATGACCTAGTTTTTCTTGCTATTACTTAACAAATACAAAGGGAACTACATTCTTTTGCCCTCAAAAGGCAAGACTAAATCTTTCAAACGCTGCAAGGTCTTGGCTAACAGATGCTTTTAAAGACAAGGGAGCTCAAATGATGGAGGTGACACGTACAGTTTATTGTGCAAACATTGTGGACCTGAGTTTCTTAATACATATTTTAATTTTGATTTCTCCATTCTGGATTTTGAACATGAATTTTATCACAGCAGATTAGTTACTCTGGGAACAACCTAAACGAGTGGGATATGATGCGTTGTGCGTTAGACTTGCTTTGGTAGATGCTCCTGCCTGTAAGGATATCCCACGTTCGGAATGTTCATTATAGGCGATGAGTATTGACAATTTCATGCCTTGCCTTTCTGGTGGGGTTTGGCATGACACATGGTTGTTTTGGGATTGAAATATATTCCTGCACCAGGTGGGAATATAGATAGTCAAATAACAAGAGAACAGCTGTATTTTTGGCATTCCTACCAAATGTCAGGATTTTTAGTAACTGATCTTTACAAATAAAGATCTGCAAGTTTCATTGTATTTCTCATGGGAAAGCTTATCAGGGAATCTTCCCAATACTGCTTAGCCTAAAAACCTGTCTTGTTAAACAACCTGGTGGAAGAGACCATTTCTATGGCATGATTTGACCTAGCTGAATGTTTTCTGGCCGAAATGTTTGGTACACGACCCCACAAGAAAAAAATCAGGAACTGTGATATTATTAGCAGTGGCATTATGGAGATGCTTGTCTATAAAAGAACATATGGAGGGAGTTTTGCCTCTTTACCCCTGTTCAGCACCCATTTTTATAGTGACAGTTGAAAAGCGATTTGAAGTGGTGCACTTCTCATTTTCAGTAGAAATTCTAAAGAGTGTGAATGAATTTATTCTGAGATAGTAAGTTTATTGGGAAGGAGGGATCGAGTGTCCTAACTGATGTATCCAATTTGCTGTAAGTTCTTCTGTGGAGTGTGTTATTCTGGCTCAGTGTCTTGTCATCTTGTTTAAAATGCAGAATCCCACTATCCAAATTAAAATTTCAAAAGTTTAAAGTAGACAATCTCTGAATGCATGAGTGCATTTGCTGAAGCTTCTAAGATCCTTACATCTTTCTATGATATTTTATTTATCTTGATGTTGTCAGGATTTTCTCTGCCTCTGTATGCAAGAACAGAAAATACTGAACTTGTAGACGTTACATATTATCATATAATATATTCCTGTTCATTGTAGAACTTTTCGAAAGAAATTACTAATGTAATTTCAGAATTATGTATTAGGTGGATCTTTGGAAGTGGTCTTTGGTCACAGAATAATGGATTAGATGGCTTTTAGTAATAAGTTTCAAGTTTTTCTATTTCTCATGCTGAAACCTTTTCCTGCTTAAGGAAAAAGCCTATTTACATTTGTTTACTATTAACTTGAGATACATAAAAATTGCAGGATGATACAAATACACCTGAACGGCTCCTTTCTTACAGCTCCTTAGAACTACTGATACCTAAGTTCATGTCTATATCCCTTTTTCAGTATTAATAGTAACCCATATGGGAAAGAACCCCTTCTTCGGTGTTTTTTACCCCTTTCAGGGATACAGGGATTTGTAGTTGCTTCACAGTTTTACGCTATGATAGGCAGGATACGTACACGGTGTAACTCGTAGGGAGCACATAGTCAAGAATGTGGCTAGAGTGAAGACTTGCACCACCTATATGTATTTCTTCAGAACAATTTCTTCTTTTTAACAGTGATTTTTGAGTCCTTGCTGCATTTTATAATCAATGTTACAGACTGAGTTTGTTCCTATCTTTAATGAACTTAACCTTCTTCTGCCAATTCTGTTTAGCTTGGTGTGGCCCGTCTCCATACAGCTCCTATTCAATGGTCCTGTTTGGAGCAAATAACACCAGGATAACAATGTTGTTGGAGAAAATGCCCTAAAAAGACCATTTTTAGCTACCTTTATTTGCATTTTCTGTTAACATGATCTAGTTTGCCTGGAACTGGAAAGTGCATCCAAGCGTCAACTCTTTGCTGGGAGGACGTTTTCATCTTCTGTGTGTTCTGAGGCTCTGAAAACTACAGAGGACTAATATACTTGCAAGACAGATCTTTTCATCTTGTTTGTGCAGAAGCATTTTTCAGAGTAGGGGAGCACAAACTCATTCATCCTTTTTTTGGTATTTTTAATTAGCCTAAGGGTTTTTGAAGCCTGAGATTTTTGGCTGCTTTCTATAGCCCATTGGCTTTATTCCCCGTTTTCCCTTTCCCCCAGTAAATCGAGCTTGTTGGTAGCTGTTTAGAGGTAGTTTGGGTTTTTTGTCAGCTTAAAATATTGCCCTGTTCATTCTTGCCTGCTGCAGCTATATGTAGAAAACACCATTTTTTACATGGATGACTCTCATGGCAACTCAAGCCCTTCCCTGGTGCCAGGTGGCTGGTCCCCCCCTTGCCACCCTGTCACCTGTGGCTGGTACAGTGGTGTCTGCAGCTGGATGTGGAACTGGGTCACAAAACTTGCCTTTTGGGATGGTGTCAAGACTGTTTAGTCTTGCTTAGATTTTATGTATGTCCTGTAGGAGTCTCTTACCAACTACATCAGTTTATAGGAGATACAGTATAGGTGCTACAGACAACAGTGCAGTGAGATCCTGGTTTCTTTTTTTTGTATACTGTTTATTTTAACTTTTCTGTGGTTATTCTATTGTTTCAAGGCATCTGAACGGAAAAGTTTTAAAAAGTGGATGATCTCCGTGGTACAGGGCCTCAATTAGATGTCAGCAGGAGATGTTCTGCTAATCTAACCATCCTCTGGGACCAGAACTGGGAAATACTGTGTGTCCATCTTATAGGAGGGAGAGGAATTATGGACGGATGTGTGAGCAAAGTACAAGTCATGTTACTTAAGTTTTGAGACATTCTTGGGTGCTTTTTTTTGCGCTCTTCATAAATAATAGTGACTGCTGTGTTTTTAAGCATTAAAAAAGCAATTGTGAGATTGCTTGTAAAATGCAGTGTTTCTAGCTGATCTGTGCTATTCAAGTTATCGTCTATAAAACTCCTAATATTTGAGCTTGATAGTTTTTCCACTTAGCCTTCCTTTCTGTGTAAATTGTTTTATTTGAACAGAAAGTGCTTATTCACTTCCTGAGAAGGTATTGTTGATAGAAAACTTTAATTTTAAAGACCAAAATCTTCTTTTTTTAGTCAATAGACAATACTACTTAATTAGATTTGGCTGTGGTTTGCATTTCTCTCTTGTATTAATGAAGGAGATAGGTCTTTTCTTGAGCACTAGCTTACCTATTAGGAGATGCTTGAGTTCTCATAAAGTAGCCAGTAACTTTCTCCAGTATCTTGCAACATGAACAATATTAATCTGGAGCTACAGTAACAATGGTAAGAAATATGTGTTTAACAATTAAAGTTCTTATAGAAACTCTTTTTTGGAGACTTTTGTAAGAAAAGACTGGACGTACCTCTTGTATGGGTTAAGTCACAGAGAAGGTAGATATACTACCTCAAAATCCTACATACTGAAAGCTGCAGGTGTCAGATATAGCACCATCAAGAAAACTTCCAACACCATTAATGCCAACAAATTTGCTATATCAATAATGTTCTCAGACTGTAGCACTCTGTGGCCCCAGGGACTTCTTTGTAGCTGAAATAACTTCTTTAGCCTCGTATTTGTAATTCTGCTATTTCTGTGAAACTTTTTGAAATAGCTGCAGATCCTCAGGCTTTACTTGTTGTTTCCATTAGGCAATTGTGTTACTCTTATTTCAAAAGGGGGATATGAAGTTACAATTGGAAATAGTTGTCCTTTACTGTGTTGTTGTTGTTGGTACTGTTGTGCAGCAGCTTTCTGAAAATGTGTGATTTCCAACTACCATATTCCCCTTTTCAGGAACTGAGATTAGTTTATTTAAGGGGAAGCAATATAGATAACTGAAGCTTTTTTTCCCCCTAAAAGTTATATGTCTACGTGTATATATATATATATTTTTTTTTTGCTATTATTCATTGTCACAGTAGTGTGTACTGTCTCTATACTGTAAAATCTTCAGACTAGAAGACAATTCAAATTGTTGGGTTGTTCTTTGTCTTTTTTAATGTATTAAAAATTCAGTAGACTTGACTCATTTGGAAATTCTTGATAAAACTCCATGAGACAGACCTTTATCATTCTGAATAAGGCTCATTTTTAACTTGTGTTGTACTTTTCCAAGGACTTCATGATATTCCTGTGGCATTGGCTGACTTCACTGGAAGTGCCTTGCTCGCCATTCTCACCTCATTCATCCCTTGTTGTTGGTCTTCAGGATCTTACTAAGTTGTTATAGAGGCCAGACTCTAGATGGCTTTGCCCTGGTTTAGCTGCAATGAAAAGCTGGTGCTATTCGGTAATTAATTTCAAATTTAATAGCACATTTTTATCTGATACTGAGCTTAATGTCAGAGCTGCATAGACTTTTAATGAAACTACACAAGGTTGCCAAATGTAATTATAGCTGACATTTCTGTGAAATGTAGACAGCTTACAATTTTTAAATGACCAAACCAAATAGAAAAAAATAATTGCAAGAAAAGGGGGATTTGTTATATGGTTTTGTTTAAACTCCCTCTTCTGTGTCTCCTAGCTTTTTAGTTGGTGAAGGAGCTTACAGATGGGCAGTTGATCACGGGATACCAGCATGTCCTCCAGGTATCATGGCTACAAGTGAGTAAACTGGTGGTGTCAGTAGGAAGAACAGGACAGAGTAATTTTAAATGGTGCCTCGTATTTTGAGGCGTGCATCACTTCACTGTTCTTAACTAGCTCATGGTATTATGGTATATAAGCTTGGTTTAAGTTTACTAATTTTCTGTTACGTATCTAAGTAGAAAAAAATATAAACTATTACTTCAGCTGCATTTATAGCGACTCAAATTCAAGTGAGTTTGTGATTCTAGGATTAAATCCCATGAAGGATTTCCTTTACGGAAATGTAGGCTCTTTCACTGCTCAGTCCTGCGGGTCTCCAGTTGCGATCCATCTTGGATGCTAAAAGCACCAGCTAGCCATGGGTCTGAATTCAGCAGGTGCCAGTTTGAATCTCTGATTCTGCAGTTACAGCCATCTCTGAGTGGTTGTGCAGAACTGTCTAAACAGGCAGTTGAATTAATTTGTCTTTTTTTTTTTTAACCTAGATAGGCTTTGCTTCATCTAATGTAGTAGAATAACCTGACCTGGAAAAGGGACTTGGATTATACTGTACAGTAGCCAAGTCTCTTACAAAACCTTTTTTCTTAAAGGAAAGTAAGTGATTATGTTATATTGATACACCATCTGTAAACTAGGCTAAAAATTAGTGCACTTACCCATGGAAAGGAGGATGTCGTTCCCTTTCCTTCTTCAGTCCCCCTCCCTTTTGGAAAGTGCCATTACTGCTAGTCTGGAGTTTGGTCCAGGTGAGAGCCTGCCCTACACTTCTTGTTGAAGTTATGCAGGAAAGAATGGGAGATCATTACCCAACAGATTATAGAATGTTTCTTTATTTTACAGTAAACACTATTACTGCATAAAATACATAGGTAGTCTGTAAACCAGAGATTGAAACCCAGGGCTCCCGTTAAGCCATTAAGGCTTTTATTTGGTCTAGTTCTAAATGTGGGTAAACAGCCAGAAGCTGCAGTTCCAAGTTGCTAATACTCAATGGTTAAAAGTAATCCCTGAAACAGTGGCAGCGTTTTACTTGATCATGCCAATTTTCATACGTACTCATGATACATTTCATTTTGAACTGAAAGTTTTGATTTCTAGTTCCACATGAGTGAACCTTTTGCCCTATCCATCTAATGTCCAAAAGGGCAGCGTTTGCAGAACAACTTTTGGGCTCAGTTAAGCTTTATTTCTGTGACTCTAGGACTCTAGGAAGAGTAAAACACTTTAAGATTTGGTGTGTTTGTGTTGTGGGTTTGTTTTGTTTTTAAGAAAGTAGTTGCTATTTATGTGTAGGAGATGCTCCAGAAGGAAGGTTTGTTGACTAATGCTGTTTGCATGCACAGAAGTTTCCATTGTTTCTAGTACCTCTGTGTTTCTGTTGTGACAGAGATGATTAGATTATAATGTTAATTGCCAGATTACTAGCTAAAACATACATGGTATGGCTTAAAAATAAGGATTGCCACTGCTAATTTGGTTTAGCTAACCCAGATTATGAATTTACATTGGAGAAACATCGTAAGAATAATCCCAGCCAACATATTTTCACAAACTTGCTCCAAAACACCAGAGATTTTGTCTCCTCAGTGTATTCAGCAAAATTCTATTTAGCACAACATTTTGCATTTCAACAACTAAAATAACCAGGATCAGGAAATTATTCCTATTGTAAAGTCACTGCAAAAATACCATTTGCTGTTGCAATGCCAGTGAAAAAAATATTGGTATTAAAGTTGCCAACCCCGCTCCGTTCCATGCACCCTCTGCTTTCACCCAGGTTCGTACGTACTGAAACACACACACACACACGTGTGATTATGTGCTTGAGCATTGCATAGGATGGACCTGCTGGAAGAATGACCTGATGCTGGGAAGCAGGATCTGACTGATAAGATTTAAGACTATGTGAACGTTTTGCTGGAAGGATGCCTTCAAATTAGGGTAATGGAAGGATATGCTGAAAAATTCCGTGGCAGAGACTGAGATTCAATCAGATATTCTTTGTAATACTCAACAAATAACTTTAAACTGATTTTTTTGTAGATATTCTCTAATTCTGTTGCTTAACCTTAGCATAAATGATAATCTGTGTCTAACTGGATTTACAAAAAGGAGTTATTTGACTATTATCATTTGTGCTTTAGTTGCCTTTTCAAAACAGGTGAGGTGGCAGCGTCTGCTGTTTAAGTGCTTGAAATGGATACGTAGGAAAACAATATTAGCTTACATTGAAACTGCATTATTGATCATTCTGAGAGGCATCTGGGTAAAATATTGCTTGAGCAACTTAAAATTGGTCATTTTCCTAAGATTTGAGTACAGTTAATTTTGCAGTATATTAATGGTAATATATCTGATTTTTTTCTCTTTAAAAAACCAACAACACAGCAGCAAGAAAGGGCAAACAAAAGCCTGAAAAATCAATTCCAGAAAATGTTATGCTAGTTTACACATCAGTGCTTAGTAAAGCTACTCCTGTAACAAGTAGACTTCTGGTCAGTGAGGCTGGAAAAGAACCATTAACAGCATGTGTGACAACATAGGATTGTTATAGCTGAAAACAAGTTGGAAACTGTCTCACCGGTAACTTGTAAGAAAGCCAGAATTGTTTTTTCTAGCGTTAGCAGGGGAAGGAAAGTTCCATGTGCTTCAGAAACAATGAAAGAAAATGTTGTTTCCAAGCAACCACAAAAGACCTCATCTGAAGGAAGCCATTGCACTAAATACTCTAACAAGCTTCTGAAAATGGGAGGGTTTTTGATTCTGCTTGCTACAATTGCTGTGGTAGTTTGCATGGAGAATTGGGGGTAAATTAGCTTCAAATTCTGTGACTGTTGAATAGCTGTGTAAAATTAACAACTGAAGTAATTGCCAAACATGAGGAAAATATGTTTAGTAACTTAATTACAAAAAACCAACCCCCCCCAAACACCAATCCAAGTCTTAGGCATGTACTTCCAGTAAGTATTAGCAGGGAGAACTAGGTGCATATATTTTGGGTTCTCTGCGCTGCACATGGAAAATATATTCTTGAAGTCGCGTTATTTTGTCTTCCTTTTCCTAGACCTGAGATGTCAGGAGTAATGGTATATGTGCTATAGGACTGGGGCTGGTTTTGCACGGATAAAGCTCTCTATATGATCAGTTACAGAGAAAGTTGTGCGATCAGATTTGTGGTCACGCTCCATAATTCTCTCAGAACTCTCCATGTGTCCAAGCACCGAACTAAAATGGTGTTTTAAACCATGTTACTTGCTGAACTACCTCAAGGTTATGTCAAGGCTCACCTTGCTCATCGTCTTTGGGTTGCCAGTTGTGCTAGGAAATGGGATTTCTACTCTGTAGAAAACTGGTGGCTTTCCAGTATAGTCAGTGGGTGTTTTTTTTTTTCTTAAAAAATAAAAACTTGAAGTGTGATGTGCCTGTATTGCCTACGGTCTATACTAGAGAGACTGCTTTGAAAAATGTGATCGAAGTATTAAGAGTTTAATTGTAATTACAGTTTAGAAATGCTAACTTACTGTTTCATGCAACCTCCTATAAATGTTAAAAGTATACTTTAAATAGGCAACATAGATTTGAGGTACATCTTCAACTGTCCGTATCTTTGCCTGTACTTGTAATAACCAAAGTGCTTCTATCTGAATTTCTCAGTTCAGCCGATAGTAGGTGCAATAAGTTATATTATATGAGAACAAAAGCAGCTGCAGTGGAGCCACGTAGCTTGATAACTGGAATTCAAGAGTAGCCACAAATGATACTTAAGGAAGAATATAAGAACAGAGCAAATCTGTACTTCGCGTTCGCTACCCCGTTTACTATCCCAGACTCTATATTCCTGAGTTGTGGCTGGTTCCTGCATACATGGAGGTGATCAGCGGCATTTTCTGCCATGAAATTGTCGTTTCCTTTTGAGCACATATTAATTTCTAGCATCTGCAAAAACCTTTACAGCTTTGGCTTGTGTGAAGAGTTAGCTCTTTGTTATTTTGAGCCTTGCTGAATCAAATCTGCTGTTTTATTGTCAGGTCGCTTTTCAGAATAATTCTTCAGCCAAGCCCTTTTATTATTACCTTGAATAAATTAGTGTCATCAGAAAAATCACATCTTGTTGTTGAACAGAGTAAGTGCTACTATATATTGGTTTGGCATTCCACTTGGAAAAGACCATTTCTTTACTCATACTTTGTTTTGCATTTTTTAACCAATTTTGTCTACTCAAGGGAATTCCCTTTTCTCTCGTGACTGCTTGGAAGTCTTTTCTAGAAAAGTGTCATGCAGATTGTCACACTTCAGGTGACACCGTATGTCTCCCTGTTCTCTGCTTAAGCTGCTTCTCCTCCAAACCTCACCCCACTCCCAGTTCTCTCCTGCACTTCACTATTATTGCATTAAGAAAAACATTTGCCATATTGCTGCAACTGTGCTACAAGGTTCAGTCAGTGGCTCAGGGCGCTGGCTTAGACCGTGTTTTGTTGCTTTGTATTTAGGGTGAGAATGAAAGAGATCTGGAGGGAAACTCAAGGGCTTTCATTAGGAAGCTTGGTTAATCTGGTTTTAGGAAACTAACAGGTAGAAGGTGCTTTTTTAACTACTGTTAAAAGAACAGAGGTAGAACTTGCTATCTCTGTTCTGTAGGATGCAAAGTAAATGAACTCTGGTTAGTGTATGTTTTTCACTGGCAATTAAAAAAAAATGAAAGAAAGGAAAAAAAAAAAGGCCAGACATGATGTAAATCCTCCCTGCCTGGAATTGGACATAATAGTGTAGGTTCACTTGCAGTTCTGAAATCCAGACAGCTTACTGCAGCCAATAGGAAGAGTACAAGTTAGCCAGGAAAAAAGGTTGGGCTGAATTATCCAGAAGATGCTTTGAATGAAAATCAGGGAGCAGGAAAACTCTTTGATGGGGGAATAAAAAGAGATTTCTTCCAGGAAGGTGCAAGAAATAGTGTGTCCGGCAACAGTTCACCCTGAGTTCCTGTTAGAAAGAACAGATCTGTACAGTAGTGCTCTGAGAAAGACATGTTAATACTTTTATATGCTTTCGATGCTGAGTTCCAGGTTTTTTTCCATTTACAGCAGTGTGGCAACATGGGAAAGCAGCACTAGCAGTCTTTGGGCCCAACAAGCAGCATAAGTGGTGTTAATTTGTCGTTTTAAAAAGCTTTGTTAAAATAAACTTTATTTTAATTTGTCTGTTTTCATTTGTGCCAATTATTTTAGCAACTGCTCAATAGAGTTCTTCACTGGATCATTATAGTTCCTGTGGGTTAACTAATTTACTTTGTAATTCGCTTCCCTCCAATAGTTGCATACTCTTTTAATAAGGAATAGAAAGATAAAATGTAGAAAGTTCTTTCTGGTTCTTTCCGTTGACTGAAAGAAGTGCCTGCCAGGGGGTGCTATATGATTGGTCAGAGCTCAATCTGTACTCCAAAATATTATTTGTAATTTCTTAGTATTTCCAATTTACAGTTTGCTTTTAAGCAAGGATTGCTGAATAGTCATAGGTTGCATAATGTTTTGTTGCATAATAATTTATGTCCGTAATAGAAACATTGGTGTTTGTGTTCCCAGCTTCCGTAATAGAAACATTGGTGTTTGTGTTCCCAGCTTGCTGTTCCACCACTGTAAATAGGGAGGTTTTAATGTTGTCGTGAACTTGGTTTGTGGTTTAGTGGTGTTAGAGATTTGTGTTTGTTAACTCCTAGTTGAAAATTTAGTTGTTCACTTCAATATTTTTTTACCTAGCCTGAAAATATGCAACGGAAGAGATGTGACTTACAAAAGCATAGGAATGTTAAGGAAACATGGGCTTTTTACCAGACAAGAAGGATTAGTGTACTGTAGTAAACAGCTTTGTCAGCTACAGACTTAAAGCACACAGACCTAGAATTAACAAGTAGCTATGTATGACTTTTACCATTATTAGAAGAGAAAAATAAAAAGTGCCATAGTCTTACATTTAGTTCTGTATATACAGTTCAGTGGTTTCAAGGAGTCCATGAACGCGACAATTCTAATTTTCTCTATAATAATTTTTCTCTTACCTCTGTTGTCTGGATCATCTCTAGTGGGCTGTGAAAAGTGGCTAAGAAGAGCTATGTAGAAAGGAAAATAGTGTTGTCTTCAATTTACTGAGTCGCTGTATCATTATATAGTAAAACTGTCAAGATTTTTGGTTAAATTTTTACAGTACATTGTATAAAGGTAAAAGGAGTTATGGGAATGATCAGGCTGTCAGAGTGCCAACGGGATTCATACAAGAGATGAGTAAATGATGTAGAAGTGTTATGGCAAACAATTGTTACACGGTTGACATCTCTGAGCTGCCTCAGAGACCGATGTTCTCTTTCTTTTTCTTCTGCTGAGCTGCTTGCTGAAAATTTCGTACTCATCTCTTTCTGTAAAGTGATGATAACAATGTAAAAAGCATGTATAAAAGCTGTATTTATTACCCAGCCATGATAACGTAGATTAGGATCCAGTGCTAATGTATGATGCAATGAAGGTCTTGTGGTCCTTTCTCATCAGTAACAATGGAACCTTTTGAAAATGGGAAAATCTCTATTATTCTTCATTTTGAGCAAGATGTGCCTGTGAGATTTTTTTTTCTCATTTATTTATAGATATAATACATCATATTATCAAGCACACATTCTGGCACCATCTCTGCTAATACCACCCTCTCATACAGGTGAGTGGTGTTGAGTGGGAACTCCTTCCACCTGTCCTGTGCTCAGCCACGGAGCCTTTTCCACTGCAATCCCCTCCACTTGTCTCAACTTCTCGAACTCTGCTCTGCCCAAGTATTCCACCCAGTGCTTCTGCCATCTAGCACAGTTAGACCCAAAATACAGTGTATTTACATACAGAGTACATGTGGGTAGCTCCTGTTGGTACCTTGCAGGGCTGAAAGGAGAATGCGGAGGACTGGGAAGATGTTTTGAGGTCCTTGAAGATTATTCGTTCTTAAGGAGGGACCCCATGCTGCATCGCAGGGCCATGTGGTAAATACCATAAACGTGAGACTGGAGTCCTGAGCTTTTAATAGTGTTCTAGTTCTGAAATGCTTATGTTGTCAGTCGTTACATGTTTTAATCTGGATGAGGCCTGAGCATTGCATTTAAAGACTGTACATAAATGAGAAAGCAAAACAGAATGGCTGGTTGTACTCTGTGGCTTCTGAGATGCAATTCTTTTAAGAATGGGTTGGAGTGTACAGACCCTTACCACGTAGGGTAGTGATCGTCAGGGACTTTCATCTGAAAGCACGTTTGATTTTTCATCTAAATGTTTAAATACTTAAGCAAAATCAAAGGATGGTGTGTGAAATACATTTCTGTAGATTCCAGCAGCAATACATCTGGGCTGTGATCCAAGAATTTTCCAAACTAAAATTCTATCTACTCCTTTACCTCTGTTTTTCCAGCTTTCTCCCCTCCTCAGTCAATAAGCTCTGCCCTCTTGCTTCCCTTTCTCCTTGGCCCAGGCAACATCAGGCTGATGTAGTTATATTGCATTTGGTTTTGGTTGTGTCCTTTTCTTCTTCCCAAGTGTGGAATATGCTGCGTTGCTGGAGAAGGTGAGAGTGGTTTTTTGTACTGTCATTTAGGACAAATCAAGTTTCTTGATCCTTGCACCACGAAGTTGAGTTTTTGCTTTAGACTTAATGTGAATTATCAACTTAAACTGGCATTTTCCTTCTATATATAGTGCTAATTTTCAAAATAATTTTTCAGTGTGTTTTTTTAATGTAATTTGTGCATCCTTAACCAAGCACATTTGAATCCTGGATTTTTATTTTTTAGTTCATAAAATGTGTTATTGAACTTAAAATATATTGTTTGACAAGGATCAAACTTACAGGATGTTTTAAAAAAAATCAATGTCATCTTTCATTTGTTTAGTGTGAAGCTCATTTATGTTTTCCAGTTTTTGTTGTCACTTGTAGAGCAAGAAAAAGCATCCACAGTGCTAGCCAGTTCGATGGCATTTATAGTGGTTTCCCATGTAAAGAACATCACAAAGGTGGAATAAACAGGGCGGGCAGCCTTTCACCTGTTCTTAGCCTTTATTGCCTTATTCTGGAAAAAAAATATCAAATTTAAGAATCAAGACATTTTATATTTAACTGATCATCCGAAGTTGGGCATAAATTTATGTTACAGGATAAAAGAGAAATTGCTAGCATTTGTTTTACAAACCAGTCCATTATTTCACAATTCTCTGGTCGCTTTGGAAGTATTAGCTGTTTTATCCTGCCAAGAGGAATTGATAATCACTGATAGTAATTATTTCCCCTAAGTAATGAAAGGCAATTTTTCATCAGTCCTTGTTAAAACAAAATCTTAAGCTTTCAGATGGAAGTTGATCCTAATAACTGGTCTGAAGTTGGATATAGCCCGAGCACAAGAATTTCCACTCAAGGAGAAGTCTGAATAGACTTTCTTTCCCTCACAGTATTGAAAGGCAAGACATTTCATGCTAAACTGAACAAAACTTAAGAGTTATGGAATTAAGACAATAATTCATGTAAATTCATCTGGGAAGGGAGACACAATAGTAAAAAGCAGCCTCTTCCACGCTTGAAAAAGAACTTCCCCCAAACAATCTGCTCCCCTCAGATGTTTCTGATCGAAATTCATGTCATCCAGAAGTACCGAATCATGCCTGGCACCTCAGTCTGGTGGAGCAGTATGAACTTCCTAATGTGGTAAATGTCACAGAACCTGTCACAAATAATTATTAAGTTTTGTAGATATTATGATGGAGGAAACTGGGCAAGTTTGTGTATTTACTTGGCAAACCTGCAAGCTTCCTTAGCGTAGACTGGTCTGTGTTTGTGCATTTAATTGTTATGTTACTTAGTTATGGTGGTGTGTCTGCACAGGGGTAGGATCATAGAGGACTGACATAAATTAGAATACGTGAGGTTTTGACTAATTTTTTTTAAACGTGGTTAATGAAGTACTGTAACAGAGGAGTTGTGAAATCTCCCTCCTTGAAGATATTAAAAACTTGACAAGTTCTTGTGCAGCTCTTTTGAATTGGACTTGCTTTTCTTAGGAGATTGGACTATGCAACCTCCTAAGATCCCTTCCTGCATCACTGTATGTTACTACAAAACTTCTTTGTCTGTCTGACATGATCTAAAATATGCAGAGCCTGGGGCTCTGGATATCTGATCGCCCAATAAAATATTCCATGATGCACTGCGCCACTTCTCCCACATATGAGACTAGCGAAGTAAGAACCGCAGTAGAGGAAAATATGCATGATAGGGCTTTATCCCAATGTGCACATGAAACGCAGTTGGGATACCCAGGAACTGACAATATTTCTGACACCTGAGAGCTAAATACAGTTTCTTGTCAGCTGTAATTATTGCTTTGTAGGATAGAGTCATCCATTCTGTAAACATGGTTGGTACATCGCCAGCCTAATTTCATACGCAGTGTTTCTAATTGCCTAGTAAAGCATATACTTTTTCGTTAATAATGGCCTGTTTTCTGCCCTATATTTCCAAGCTTACTGATACCACTTCAAATTAACGATACAGATATGAAATTACTATGAACAATGAGATCTTTCAAAGCGAATCTTCAGGTTTTTTTCTTGTTTTGAAAAGACAAATAGAATCTCACAAGGCAAAACCTGAAAATTGTTTCATTGCTTAGCTAGAGACTTGGGACTTGGGTGACAGAAACATTGCTCTTAAGCTTGGAGAATTTAGTATGTTGTGGAAAAAATGGCAGGATAAGTAGCACCCAAGGTACAGTTGGGGTGGTGATGCCGAGAGGCTGTACAGCTGCACTTTGTGTAGCGGGCAGGGCAGCTTGGAACCAGCCCCCGTCTTCTCCAGTTTTGATGGGATCTTTGTGCATATATTTGAAGTGGTGAACATGCAAATATTGCAGAAGTTTTCAGGCCATCGCTAGCATTAGATTTTGGAGTGCAAGGAAAACTTGTCGCGTCCTGGTTTTCATGTATGGGCTCCTGCACCCTTGTATAAAATATTCGTCTTGCTTGTGTAGGTACATCTCTTTTCTGAATTGGCAGGAGGCAAAGGCAGCAGCAAGTAACAGGCTTAGGCATATTTATTCCTGTGTAATACTTATTTTGAGGAGTACTAAGGCCAGGTACCATGCTTACTCACCCGTATTGTGGCTCTGCCTATAGGTATTTGTTAGATTTATTGGAGTAATGTCAACTTACAGGCTCTCTTGTTTAAAAATTCTATTAAAAACAATGTACTGGCTTGGTTTATTTTGCGGCACTTCTTATTAACAAATTCTGCATCTGCGGGTGAGTTTTTTGTCTGTTTCTCCCCACCCCCAATTAGTAGTAGACTAAAATGATTCTTTTCCTGCTCCCCCTTTTCAAGTGTTGTTTTTTTACCTCTTGGACCTCATTTCAAACATAGAAACATATTGTCCAAAGTGGCTGCATTAATCAGCTTTGTATGGCAGAAAGAGTTCCTTTCTTGGTGATGGCAGATTAATATGTGTTTACACTTTAAAGAAACTGGTATTCATCAGGTTTTTGGAGAGAAGTGCCAGCTTTCTCATTAATTTCAGGTTATATACTTGAACAACTGTGGTAGTTTCAGGTCTAGTTTTATGTACTTAAAAACAGCTTTAAAGGAGAGTTCACTAGGTGATTTTGGCACCTGCATGGGAGAGTTTCAAAGAAGTAAAATGCTCGCTGTCTGTGTACTTTGAAAATTGTAAATGAAAGCTTTGTGTTCTGTTGACTCTGCAATATTGATTTTATTCCTAGACAGTTCTTGCAGCTGTTCCAGCCTTCCGAATAGTAGTGGTGTAGCTATATTCAGAATTTCATTTTAAGTGAGTTTTTTAAGGCTTATAGATTAAATAGGAAACCTATGCTTCTAACTTCAGTTGAATTTCTAACTTACCTATGTAGAACTCTGCCCTTCTAATAGCTTGATTTTTACATGACTAAACAAGCAACAGAAGACATTTCCCCCCCTCCTCTTTTATCTACATTTCGAAGACAATCTGTGGATAATATTAAGTCAAAACTAGTTTAAATATGTCAATATCTACACTTTTTTAATGAACTGAAATGCCTAAAATGGGAATATGTCATTTTGTTCTCTTAAGCATAATGTATTTTATTACTGCACTTTGGAGAACACTTCCTTTCTGAATGTGGGACTTAGATGTGGAAAATACATGTTTGTCTCTTCAATACCCAGGTGGTCTTTAGACTACGTTGGAGTATGGAACATAAAAGTATTGCTAGACTATCATGTGGCTTTAAATATATGGGTCAACATACAGATATGCAATTAAGGTAATAAAATAGAAGCCTAATTTTATGGATATCGGAATGAGCTCACATGGTATCTATTTACAGCCAAACCCAATAATTTTAACGTAAGCCACTTATTCCATTCTCTTCTGTGCAGTGATGCTCCTTTGCAAGCCAGAGAGCTGTTTAGAGCAGCACAGCTTCCATATGTGTTCAGTGACTTGTTCCTACCAGATAATTTACCCATCACTGTTGCTGAACAATAGCAGAACTTTTTTCCCTTAGGAAAATACGTAAACATGTTGTACTGAAACTTAAATACATTGTTGGTGGCTTTTTTAGTGATGCTTTTTGCACAAACAAAAATATTTGGGTGGCATGACCTCCAAAATGTAAAGTTACCAATATTTGTTTAAATTAAGTAAATTTTACTTAGTTAAATGCTTTTGAATTATTTTTATAGGGTTTAGTTTAGCAGCTTTTAAGAGGAACAAGAGGAAGCTGGAGTTGGCTGAAAAGGTGGAAACAGATCTCATTCAACTAAAGAAGAGGAGACAATCAAATGAAAAGGTTAGTTCCTGTTTCAAATGTTGTCATCCTAAACTTGCACTGATTGCTAATAAAATTCCTGTCATATATGAGACTAACGTAGCATCAGAATCCACTTCTCCTTGACCATCCTAATGTTTAGATGATATAATGATAACTTAGTGCAATTAAAACTTCTCTGCCTTGCTATTTGAAAACAAAACTGTCACTTTGTATCTTTGTGCTGTGAAAAATACTTTGCTCATTTTGAACTGGAATTGGTGAAATTTGAAATAACAGGTAGGTAAACATGTGCATCTGTGCATGCGTCTGGCATTGACCTGGCCCATATTACTTGTACTACAGAACTATTTAGGATTCCCTCAGTTTCCCTCACTCTTAGTTTGAATTTAGAGCCTTTGTTACCATCTCAGAATGTCAATCACAGTATTTGTGTTTATTGTTGAGTATCAAAGTATAGCTCATTCAATTAAATGCCTGTGCTTCATTTGGGGCCCCGTGGCCTTTCAAATTGGCCGTTTCTCTTTGCTTTGGTAAGCTGACTGACCTTATATGTTATTTATATCAAGATACGCAACTGCATCAATCCTAGAGAATTGTCAAAAAAGTTTATTCTCTGTAGCCTGTGCAAGTCAGTGTTAAATTAGGTGTTTTATGTTCTTAGCTACGAAGTTTTCCCTAGCAGGTGCTAATTTTTCTATTTTCAAGGAGATAAGACCTGTGAAGAAAGTAAGGATAGAGGCAGGGGGGAAAGTTAGTTATTCATTTTGGAATCTTTCCTTTTTATGGTATGTCACATACCTCCTTGTGAAACTACTGGTGTTAAAATGTACCCAAGGGAGGAGGGGTCTCTGTACATTATTGGTGTTCATGTAATAAGGGACAAGTCAATGCTTGAAACATATGCCAATGCATGAGCTTACCGACCTGCAATTTGAAATTTCGAAGGGTCCAGAGTCATGTGCAGCGCTTATGGGAGACCCCCAAAGGCCAATGATGGGGTAGGTAAAGGAGGTGATCAAATAGAGCTCTACTCACCAGTGAGTAATCCAGTAACGGAACACACAGGTTTTGGCAACTTTCTGGGCACATCTTGCTCACGGAGGGGGGATGAAAATCAAACTGTGCGAACAATATGGGCTGCTTGTTGTTATCCACCCAGCGGAAGACAACTTCAGCCTTACAGGAAATTTAGTTTTTCAAAATGAAATGGAAATGAAAAATTAAATAATAAAAAAAAAGGTAGAATAATTCTCTCTAAGCTGTTAGGAAGAGGTCCTTTAGCAAGCATGATCCACATGATGTGATCCCCAAACTCGTACTGTCAAAGCTAAGCTCTCATAAAAGGTTTAAAAATAATTGTTTAAAAACCTTTTAAGTACTTGAATAATTCAAAGTTTATCTTCTTGTCAAACTCAAGCTTTAATTGATAAATAATAACTTAATTTTTTAATTTGCTGTGCATCTCTGGAGCTGCGGGCCTGACCCTTTCAGCAGGACTTCATAACGGTTTCATTGTCTGGTTTGAGTTTCACCTGCTTCAACCCTGTGCTGCAGCTGAGCTTGTGTGCTTCTATCAGCACTGCACAGTTCTTATAAAATCTGGTCAGTTTTATCTACGAGATTTTGAAAGTTGGGGGAAGAACAAAGTAGAAAGGATGCTAACAGTTGAATGGGAATCATAACTAAAAGGCCTATGTAAAGAAATAGTATAGTAGACCAAAAATGGCTGAAATTACCTGGTAGTTGTAGCTGCTGATAAATTTGACTAGCTAAAAATTAACATACAGTTTTAAAAACTGCTTTTCAATAAAAGTTAGATTATACTGAGCTCAAAAAGAGTGAGAAGCTGTTGAAATTTAATAAAGATTGTATGGAAAAGCTAGGCAGTGTAACTTACTAAAGGACTTGAGTAAATGGAATATTCCCTTTGCTGTATTTTTCATTGTTTACCCTATGTAGGATTTGTAAGAGCGTTATATGATTGCACATACAAAGATCCATTAATAGCTTCACTGAGTTTTGAAGATGTGACAATTGAGACTTTTTTCAAGTCATAGTGACTTACATATGGACTTGCATAGTTAAGAAATCACTTTTGTGCGTGAATTAACTAAACATAATTATAGGGGGACTGGGTATGATAATTTGGACCTCAAGCACCAGTAAACGTCAGAAGTAACTGATGCTTCTATGCTGAAGTTACTTGTAAGATTGGTTTGAATAAGTGGTATTAAGAATTTCCAGTGCACATGAATATTTCTTGTAGGTTATTTTTTTGTAGGCTAGTTATTTAACTCCATAAACAACATTATTTGATTTGAGGTTTACTAAAACTGATTTGGTTTTTATCTAGTTTAACATATGCACTCAAGTATGTGCACAACAGTTTGAATTTTATGTATGGAATTGGCAGTTCCTTATTTTTCAGCTACTGTATTGGGGCAATAACACTGAACATATTTAGAAAAGAAAAATACGTCGTTGTACAGAAATACATTATTTTCTTTGGAGTATTTTGTGCATTGTATTTTTTGTTACTGATCACCTTGAATGTGCCATGTGAACTTTTTATTTTTCAACATTTATATTGTTTGAAGAGATGAAAAGTGTGACATTGGAGTCTTCTCATCAGGTGCATTCTTCCTGAACTCTTCAGGAACATTGAGGCATTTTTTTTTAGAGGCGTATGGAAAGTTTCTTTGATAAATTGTGATGAGCTCTTCATTCACTGGTTCTGAAATGACAGGGTTGTCAGTGCAGTTTACATATGTGGAAGACTTTTAGTAGTTCTCTGTATAGAAATCATATGATTATAGGAAAATTCATGTTGGCAAGAGCTTTATCCAGTCTGATCTTGAAAAACTCCAAGGATGCGAGTCTGCACCTCCGGGGAGCAGCCTGCTCTGCTGTTTAAGATCTTTTCAATCCACTGAATAGTGTTGTTCTAACTGGGTTAGTAATACCTGAACTACATTGTGGCTGGCAGTCCTGGGGCATGTGAAATACATTTGCCCATGAGATGTTAAGGAAGGGTTCCTTAATTTTCTTTTGTCTTTACAACTTGGAAGGTGATGTGCTCTTTCCTTACCACCTTTACTCCAGTCCTCAAAATTCCTTTCTCTTCTTCTCTTGCCTTCCCTAATCCTGGTTTTTACCTTCCTCTGCTTTTCGATTTGTTATTCTTCCTAATGCCAGCTGAGACCCTAGATGCATAATTTTTCACCATTCTTTTTCTAAGCAGTTATTCTTCTTTACTGTTAGGACATCTCTTTGTTTTAATTTTGAATATGGTTATTGCCAGCTTCTGAGTGTAGAACTCGTTCAGGAAGATCTATGTGTAGGTAAAGAGAAGAAACTTAGTGTTACTCTGAGTAAAAGCCACGGATGACACTCCTGCTTAGGAGTTCCAGTTGCTTGAAAAGTGCTGTAGAACACTGTAGTGTTGCATTGTGTATTTTTCCGAGTGGGGCAGTATTAACTGAAGTGTTATCTCTTAAATTGAGTGTGGCCTGAGTATCATCAGCATGAGTCTCTTAAGAATTCTGCTTGACGAATGACATTGTATGTCCAAGGAAATTTTAATAGGTGATGGGAATTGATAATTTGAATAATTTGGTCTAGAGGTATTTTTCCTTCCTCCCTCTGGATCCTAGTCCAGAAAACATACATTTATATGGATAGCCTAATATCCATTGGGATTCTTTGCTTGGGTGTTTATATAGGATTTTTTTAATGCAGGTAAGTTCTTATACAGGAAAAACCGATCAGCCAGAGACTGGAGGGCTTCTGCAACAGCAGCGTTCATCTTTGGAGTATGTGATGGATGATATATTGGTTTTGTTTATTCATTTTACATAGGCTGCATGCTGTGGCTCATCAAAAGCGTGTGATTGGGCATGAAGTCCAAGTGCCTTGTCCTGGGTTCTGTAGAGAAGGGTATCTGGGGCAAGCCTAGGCAGGGGAAAACTGCTCTTAGAGTGGGGGAATGTGGTGTATTAAGGAAGAAGGAAGGACAGAAAGATCCAAGGTAAGACAGCTGAAGTGTTGGTGAGACAGCAGGCAGAGCGCTTGCATCGGGAATGAATGCTGAAAGACCTTAGGGGAGCAAGCGATGGAAGTGAAGACTCTTTGCTCGTGACCCAGAGGGAGCAAAGGGTAATTTGGTTCAACCAAGAAGCCACTAAAGGTTGCTGAACCAAGAACAAGTCTGGGAGAGAAAATCTTTCCTGGGGGAGATTTCTACTTAAGGTTTCTATTTATTGTCTTGCTCAGAATATCAGAATTTTCTCTTTATGTGGTAAACTGCTTCTTGTGGATATTTGTTTTAATAATGTATAGCTTTAAATATCAGAGTCTCCAAAAATGCCATCTCAAAGCTTTGGGGAAAGACATTTTGATGTGACCTCTTTGGAATGTGTTGCTGAATCATTTCTTAGAGGACAAGGGCCCACCACTAAGAAAACAGCATTTTTGACGCTTTTGTGAGTAAAGGCTGGTAATCTAAGCATTTAATGAATTCTGAGATATTTATTACCTTCTTGTTTCCAGAGAAGTTTTTTTCAGGTCCTGAGGGAAGAGAGCATTTTGGGAAGCACATTTATGGCAGCACAATCAGTACAATATGCATGACAACAAATCTGTTTTGTTAATCGGCCTGTCACTTGGTTTTGCGCACATTAGTTTTCACACTCCTGAGAAAGATTATCTGAGTTCAATATCCTGTTTTTAGTAGTTGTTTCTGTTTGTGTGTCCTGCAGGAGAATGACTCAGGAACATTGGATACAGTTGGTGCAGTCGTTGTTGACCAAGAAGGAAATGTTGCTGCTGCTGTCTCCAGTGGAGGTTTAGCACTAAAGCATCCTGGAAGAGTTGGTCAGGTGAACATGCTTTTTTGGTTGAAAATGATTGTTCAGGAGTTGTGGCACTAAACAAGAGCTGTGATAGCAAACTGTTACTCTCCCTTCCTTTACATTAAACTCCAGAGGCATTATCACTGCATTGGAATGCAAGTTTTGTTTTTAGTGTCCTCCATCAGTGTTATAAAACACTGATAGGTAAGAAACTGTTCTATAGTCAGTTACCTTTTGCCAAAGCCATTAGTAACTTAATTATTTGGGCTTCATCACCTCCTTGATACCACAAATAGTCTCTGAAATGCTTACAACGCTTTTAAATAATATTGTCATTAATATTAAGGAAGTTGTCCTAATAATTTAATTGTAAAATTTTCTTGTGAATTGGTTGAAGTGACAAAGGACACATCAGGTATAGGCATTCCTTATTGTTATTCGGCAAGGGAATTTTGAGCTGCATCAGCAATGTCATACTCTGTTGCTTTACAGCTGTATTTCGGGTCAACTTTTGCCACTGTTCTATAAGGAGTTCTCTTTGGAAATGTAGTTAAAGTTTTCATTTGGAATAGCAGAGTGAAAGGGACTTTCTACAAATAGGAAACAGTTGGCATTATTTTCTCTTTTTGGGATCTGTATCCTCATTTTTGTGAATTTAGGTTAGAATACCACACCTCGAAGATAATCACTCAGTTCTGAAGAATAGTAATGGAAGACGTAGCAAAATGAATTGGAATTGCTATTTTGACTGTTAATAATACTTGAATTTTTCCTGGGTTTCTTTATTTGTTGTGTAGGGTTTGTTTGTTTTTTTGGTGTGTTGGTGTTTTGGGTTTTGTTTTTGTTTAAAACTAAGGGAAAGGAACAAGCTAAAAACCTTGGATACTTAAATTTATGAAAGATATACTTTTTTCCTTAGGCAGCTCTTTATGGTTGTGGCTGCTGGGCTGAAAATACAGGAGCTCATACCCCTTACTCCACTGCTGTGAGTACTTCAGGTATTTACTACTTTTATCAATATTTTTTAAAAGTTGCTATCTTTCTCTGTAATTAGTTTACAAATTCTAAATAAAAGATTTCTATGAATGGTGAATTATAATATTATTTCCAGACTACATTGTACGTGTGTATCATTTGTTTACACATAGATATATTTGTCAGTACTGTCGTTAAGTCCATTAATTACTCTGTTGGTTGCTTATCTTTTTACTTAATTAACAACCATGTGAATTTTTATCCCATTTAAAGGATTTTGTGTTTCACTGAAAGGATATACTGTGTTTGTTATGTATGAAGGGACCTGTCTTCCTGTAAAGAAGTGCTTTTATAAGCCTGATATGGCGTTAAACACAAAATTCTTCTGTGACTGGATGCATTCTGTACAGGACTAAGATAATTAGAGCGCCCTTTAACATAGAGGGTCCCTTGGGTACAAAAATGCTACACACAGCATTTTTACCTCCAAAATATTTTATTACTATTTTAAGTGAATATTTAAATGAATTTGTTCTTCATCTCTTTTCCTCTCAAAAGGAAGGAGAAAAGGCAGAACTAAATTATTAGAGTGCCTTGGAAAACATTTGTTTAGAAATTGTGAAAGTCATGTTAGAATTAGGGTAGCTTCTCTTCCATTTGGAAGTCTCAGGATCCTTTACACGCAAACATATTTTGTTCAGATGAAGCCTATCAGCCAGCTGTCAGTTGGTATTCTCAAAACAAAACCTCAAACACCAAAAGCAACTAAAGATAACTGGGAAAATAGCTCATAGTGCAAGATTTGAGAATGTAAGACAGGTTGTTTTGGCTTGACAGGAACAGACAGTGAAAAGACAATTGTATTGGTATACGATACTGGGTGAATACTGTAGAACACAAAACCTTTAAGGCGAAGTTATGTGGTAGTTACTTAGACTTTGCAACTCCTTCATAAAAGCACTTGAAAAGACTGCATTTCATCTTTTTTCTAGTTGTATGAATAGTCACAAATAGTAAGACATGAAAACTAGTAAAAAGATAGTAAAAAAAAAAAAAGTTAAAGTTTAAAGTCATATACCTTTCAAATTTCCCCTCTATTTATGTCTGTCGTGGGCTGTTGAAAATCCATGTAGATGTTTAATGTTGTAATAGCGAGTGTCCTTTTTAGTACTTAAGCGAAGGAAAGTCCTACTGAATGCAGAAGTGTTGGAAGATCTTTCCCCTCAAGGAACACTGTATTGATCTAGTTTAATAAATGCTTACCTATGTAAGCAAATATATGTAAATATTGCAATATTTGGGACCATAATAATTAGCAAGTCTAAGTCCAATATTAGAGATGGTGGAAAAGTTGAGAAGGACACCTTTATTGAATTTTTTAAAACTCTGTTTTCAAAGTCAACTGGATTTGAAGTCCCAATCCATTTAAAGGAGACGTCTGGGTTTAATGATAGCCTTAAACAGAAATCCCCTTTCTTTTTGCTGGTACCAATTTTATACAGTGGTAAATACTTTAATGTTATTTATAACTTATCACACACATATATATGTTTCTTTGGTTCAAATTTTCTAGCTTCCATGACATTACTTTAGTACCAATCCCGGTTAATTGAAATAGACTGCTAACGGTTTATGAAGCATGGCCATCTGTTTATTCAGTGATTCAAAATTCAGACTAGCGGTGTTTAATTAAACTCTTGTTGCTGGCTTTCCTTTAAAGTGTTTGTGTGTGTGAGAGAGAGGGAGATAGAAATGTTTACAGGAAGTGGGAACTGTAATCAATACCATTCTTTTTTCCATTTTCAGAAGCTCATAATGTTTTGTTTTATAATGTATTTTATGTTTAGTGCATTTTAAAAATATATTGATGCCTGACCCTTATTGAAAAGATGAGTATCCAAAAATGTGAACCGTGAAGTTAATTAAGGGATAGAGGAATGGAAAAATTAAATTATAGGAAAGGTTGAAAGAATGAAACTTGTCTCAAATTGACAGAGCTTCCTAAGAGAAGAAGAGGGTGCTGAGGCACTGAACAGGCTGCCCAGAGAAGCTGTGGGTGCCCCATCCCTGGGAGTGTTCAAGGTCAGGTTGGACAGGGCTCTGAGCAACCTGGTCCAGTGGAAGGTGTCCCTGCCCATGGCAGGGGTTGGACTAGATGAGCTTTGAGGTCCCTTCCAACCCAAACCATTCTGGGATTCTATAAGTGTTTTTTCACTTGATATATCTGTAGTAAAATCAGACTAGACTGTATTTATAGCAGTGGTTATACCCACCTCTTGCAGGTTTCTAAATTGGTTTTGTGTGGACATACATTTAAAAAAAATAGCAACAAATGAAACTTGTATGTTACGTCTAAGTAAAAACTGTGTGTGCATGCATATTCATTTCATGTTTCATTTAACATACTTATATGCTTCTATGTAAACACATTTAAAATAAGTACTTAAAACTGAAATTTACAATTGGTTTAGATTTATGGGCTTTTCACAATTTAACATTTTATTGTTTTAATTTCACATGTTTTTACATTTTAATTTGTCTTTAAGTGGTAAATTTGGCACAAAGTTATCCTACCATTTTCTACAGGGGATATTTCTTCTGTTGTATTGGAGGTGGAAAAGACAATTAGGCTTTGGTTGCTGTGTGTATTGAGTACGTTATGTGTAGATCTTTAATATTTATTATTGAAAGATTTCATAGAGTCTTTAGTTCATCAAACCACATTTGTAATTAAAACAAAAATCTTTAATGAAGAGGAAAGTTTAACTGTTTCCCTTAAAGCTTTACCAAAAGTATGGTCTAAATTATTAAGTATTAATATATGTTAAACAAAATAATTTTAACTTAAAGATTCTTTGGGACATAAAAGGTTTTGCATTCCTGCTGTTTTAAGCTTTTAAACTTTGTATTAGTGGTAGCTGGGGGTGGAAATTCAAACCTTGATTTTAGTACATCAAGCTCTATATTTGGTCTTGATAAAGGATGTTCTTTGGCATCACTTTCCTACAAGCAATTTCTGAGGGCCAGGTTTGCTTCCATACTTATGAAATTGATCATGCCTTTGAGTTTTGGAGGCTATGAGCAGCAAATGTCAAACCAGTTGAGGAAAACCTCTGGTGTGGGGAGATTTTGAAATCCTAATTCAAAGTATACAGAATCCAAACTCTTGCGTATTGAAATCCATGCAGAGTTGGCAGGAATGTAAGAATGGACAGACTGGGTCGAGCCACAGCTCCAGATGGCTGGTGTCTTATTTCAGATAGAAGAGGGTGTTTGCAGGTCTCCAAGGAACAACATGGGACGGGGAAAAGCACCTTCACTGTGATCTCCAAACTACCAGCAATTTGTGATATTGGGACTTTATAAGCTGTAGATACCTCTGGTTTTAATAGGTCAGGATGATTCCTCAAGATTTCTCTGTTTTTGCACTTAGAAGGCCAGTTATGTCTTTCTGTGATGGTTTACCTTTGTAGAAGTTTTCTTGGAAAAAGTGTTAGTTTAAATGGCATGGTTAGTAACACAGTAGGTTTTATAATTTCTATTTATTTTGTTCTAAAATCCTTCTATTGAAGCTTCAGTTTGAGGCATAACTTTCAGTAGCTTCCTCATTAAAAGAGAAAAAAGAAAGCAATACCATAAAAGTACTTCATTAAAAGTACTTCCAAATTCATGTAGCTTGCTTTCAATGGCCATGTATTATTTGAAGACATGCTTTTATATCTTGATCATTTGTTGGCCCTGTGGATGCTGGCAGGCTTCCTGCTTTTTGTATGTTCAAGGAGGATTTGCTATTAGCTCTTATGCCTTTACCAAGTTGCTTCTCAAATATTTTTGGCCATTTTTAACCTGATTTTATATTGAATGTGCCAAAGGTGGTGGTTCTGAACTTGTTTGGGCACGACTTCAACTTTTTGAACAGTATTTTCTTACCTCTAACAGTGCCTTGGCCTTGTTGTTTAGCCACACTGTCTTTGATTTTATTTTTTTTGGCTTTTCAAAAGTTACTTCATGGTTTATAAAACACAGGATATTGTAAAACTCATATTTTATGGATATAGTTTAACAGGAGGTGGAACAACTGAAATGAAAAGATGAAGACTTTCTGAAGACAGGATGGGGGAGACGATGGAACTTCGAAACGACTGTGAAAATAAGGGGCCTTTTATTCAAGGTTTATTCTGTAATCTCAGTATAATACAAGTAAAATCTTTCTGATTTTTTAGAATTTACTTTTGGAGACATTTCAACATATGAACTCTGAATTTCATATATATATATATATATATATATATAGGTATATATTTATAAACATTGGAGGAATTCTGTGTGTATCTCAAAACCAGTGTTCAAATTCAAGAAGTTCAGAGAATGTTGAAGGCATAGCTAAGATACCTGGGCAACCCTAACAGTGACACGTAGCAACATTCATGTAAGCACCGTTCCATGCTAGAATGATGATAGGGACAGAGTGAAAGCTTGTTAATGAGGTGAGCATGGCCACTGGCCTTTATGTGGTATAAATGTAAGAAACAGCTAAACTGGCTTTTGGAGAAACAGCAGAAGACAAATCTTGAGACTTTAAAACCTTGTAAACACCCCCACCACCTCGAGCTCCCCCAAAAAAAGAGGCCAAAACCACACTCCTAAGGCTGCTTGGAACTCTAGTGAATGTTTTTTGTTGGGATATGAATGTAAACATAGGAAGATGGGTATTATTTGGAGCAAAAACATTTGTGAACAAACCCTGACCACAGGAGAAACAATAGTCCATTCTTTGGCTGTACTTGAAGAAAACATTTCCTTTTTTTCCTGAACATAATAGGAATCAAAGACTTTGTGTATATTCTTCTCATTCAAAATAATATCAAGTGTGACATGGAATCTCTTCTCCAGTTGGACTATCCATGATGATTGTGAATATTCCTCTACTAACCGTGCCAGAAATAATACTACCGGGGTAAGAGGCGGGCTGTGCTTTTCCTCAGAGATAACTTGAAAAGTAATAATTCTCTTTGAATATACAGGACCTTCAATATATAAAGGTAAATATAAAATTTACAGAAACTGTTGATGCTGGAGGCTTTGAAAATGCAACTATAAGTGGAATTTTTGAGTGGAAATGTAGAGACCGAGAATAAAGTTGAATTCCCTTTTTTACATCTTTACAACAGTAGGCAGTAGAAAGCATATTTACCCATTCTTCAAGAATGTGCTTTGTATATGTGTGTCAGCCATTGAAACCCTCAAACCTTTTAATGTTGTGTTTCTGAAGACGCACAGGAGGTCTTGCATTACTTAAATGCAGAAATTCTGTATCACAAAGCTGCAAAGTCTCCAGCTTTTATTCCCTCTGAGGAGAATATTTGATATAGGAAAGGGACAGTGATGTGATGTCCTAGGGAAAGTTTAAATGGGGTTTATAATCCTAAAGAAAAAGGAGTAGAATCTTTCAATTTATTGAGTTCTTTCAGAAGACTTAAGCATGTTAACAAATATAGTTGGGCTTGAGGACTGAGCCTGAACTGGTGTTTTGTTGAGAAAACAACAGAGATATCTGGTTTCTGGACCCAAAGTGAGGTGTAGGTGAGGATTCAGCCTAAGAGAAGTTATTCAATGATGTCTTGCTCTGCTCCCCTGCCCAGAGTCCGTTACTGACTGAATGAAAATCAGGTACAGGTAACAGCCATGTTTTAATGAAGGCAGATAGACTGTATGTATTCTGTGCAAATAAGAAGCATGTGCCTGACTCCCTTAACAATTTCTTGTGCTGGTGAATTCACCAAGATCCTAAGGGAGTGACTGTTAAGATCTCTGGTCGAGAGCAGTGGCCTCTCTTCTCATAAAGGCATTTTAGGGATTACATCAAAATACTTTAAAAGCTGTTATACATACATATATATGATGCACCATTCCATGAAGTGAAAAAGAACACATTTTGTATTGTGAAAAGTCACAGAATGGTTTAGCTTGGAAAGAACCTCTGGAGATCATCTAGTCCAGTCCCCTGCTCAAGGAGGGTTCTCTTGTTTTTTTTTAAATCCTTATTCATAAGGAAATAAGTATGTTCACTCTTCTGCTCCCTGCCTTTTGCTGTTCAAACTTTTACTTGTTGTTCATATCTGTTCTCCTTCCCAGTCCATTTTGTAGCTCATGGATGCTTTTGCTAGCAAAATGGAACAGGAACATTTCCCTCTCTCCTTATGGAAGCCAATTCCCTCGATTAAGCCAATTCCTCCCAACGAAGCCAATTTCCCTCTTTCCTTATGAAGCCAATGTTCTGAGTTAAACTCATTTTTGACAGGAACCACAGTGATATGCAAATCTGTGGAGTAAATATTTTTTAGGGAAGGTTTAACGCCAATGAATTGACTTATGATGTAGGGCTTTGCCTTTGTGATCCCCGTGTGTTGAGGGCTGGGATCCAGTGACTGCCGATACCTGGGCTGGTGCTGTTTGTCTGTCTGGCCTTTGTCCTTCGGAGTCTGTGCTCCAAACGACCAGAGGAATTTCACATGCAAATCTTGTATCCTGTATAGATCCTCTGAGCTGCACTATGTGAGATACATGCTATGGTGCAGTTTGTCTTTGTAGAAATCTGTGTTATCTCAAAATCAGTCTGGTCCTGTAAGATTTGGGGAATAATAGGTAATTTTAATGCATCGCAGATGAAGCAGCTGCATATGGAGAAGAGTTATGTCATTGATACAGTGAGCCAAACCACCACCACGAGGCTGTACGGAGAGAGAGGAAGCACCAGGCAGAGATGATTTGTGAGAATGGTAGCGTGAAGAAGTGAACACGGTACCGCAGTGTTCAAAGCTGAGGGGGTTTGTGCACAAAATAATCAGAACGGTGGTTTAAATGGCCTTTGGGAGGGTTGTTTTGAAGCAGAACGGGATGGATGCAACAATCAAAGAGTGCTTATTGCCTCTTGAAATTTTAATTGGACTTATCGTAATAACATGTTGTAAACATGAAGTAGCAGGGGCTTCTTGGAAGTGGTGTGTCCTGCAGAAGCCCTGCTGCTGCGGATCAGGGTGTTCATTAGTGGGGGCAGCAGCCGGCCATGCAGCACAGTCTTGTCCTCTCAATGCTCTTAGTCCTGTTCCCGTTTGCCATGTCTTGCCCAAATGCTTTGAAACAGGTGCAATGATATCAAGTGAAATGGAGACAGTGGCAAACTTAACTCTGCTTTCAAACATTTTTCTGTGATTGGGAGAAAATAATCATATACATGTAGTTAGCTTATATATTAAGCTACTGTCTTCCTTTCCTGTAAATCTTAAATGACAAAAGTGATGTAGTTTGGAGAGGTGTAGTATTTTTAGGAAGAGATCAATAGCAATAAAGCTTCTGATGAAAGCCGAGGCAAAAGAGTTTGCTTTTTCCTTTTCAGTTTGACTGAAATTAATCTTTCAAAATATATTAAATGTAAAGGACAATGTAAAAATCCATATCCTCTGTAATGAAACTACATTTTTTCATCATTCTAACCTTTCTTGGAGCTATATCTGAAATTCTTCTTGTTTGTGATAATTGAAGCAAATAGCTCTTTTTAATAGTCAAAGTTATCTAGCATTTCCCACTATTTAGAAGTGAAGGATTCATACATTTGGCATATTTTAACTCTTTAGCCTTTTTTTTCTTATCTGTCAAATTGTAGAAAAGCTGTATGAGTTGATCTTCTGAGTGATTTTAGTTTATTTGCCCATATTAAAAACTTAAAAATACAAAAAGTATTTTCCCACCTTTCCTTAGAGGAGATACTTTAAGACATAGTTTGCCTGGATGCTGAATTTGTCTTTGTTATCTTTGAAACCTACCCAAACTTATTGAAGTTACAGCCTTTTGAAAAATTGCCACTAGTGAGTGTTTGTTAGTTTAGAAGTTTGATCATCTAAAAATTTTCTGTCTGCAGCAAGAATGTGCTCCATTGATCCCTCCAGGATCGATGCTCTAGGAATTGGACCGGACTTTGTTTGCAGGTGCTCTTCCTGGCACCAGGTCAGTAAGATGCAGCAGCTGATAGGAGTACAGAAAGAAAAGAGTTGTGCAACTTTAATTTAGTACTGTAGAGCATTTATGCTAGTCTGCAGCATTTTATGCCTTTGCAGAATTGGACTTTAAATTTTAATTTTAATATGTAACTAACTGTATCGATATCTTGCCAGCCAAATCTTTTGATTGTACTGTATTTTGTTTTTTAAAATCATTGACTTGCAAGTTTTCAGTCAGCTCTTTCTGGAGATGCTGGTAATGACAACCAGAGTGTACTAAAACCCAGGTTTCACTGTGTTTTCATTAGGCATAACTAGAAGTTATTCAGGAAAGAAAGCAGAAATAGTAATTTTTTAACTTGTTTACTGACATTTCTTTTATAGGCACTACTGTTTAACTGAAAATAATACCGAAGTTGAAACAACTTAACAGGACCGGGTTCAGACTCTGGAATAGATAATAAAACACAGATAACCTGTAACTTCTGTCTTTAGCTTCTGAAAAGAGAAGAGTCATACTTTGGCAGGGGAGTAAACTAGATTAATTTTTCCATTCTCAAATGAATGTGAGTAATGCAAGTTTCCATTTTGTACTCCTTTAAAACAAGTTCCAACACTTTGTCTTGAGGTACCGTATGTTTCAATAGCTCGACTGGCTCCAGCAGCTTGTCAAAGCTCCATAAGCTCTCTGCTTATGGCTCGCAGAAAGCAAGCTAGATTTTCATTTCTCCTTCCATTCAACAGGAGTCTCTTTCATGTCTGAAAATTGAAAACGCGTGTTTTTCAGTGTGGTGCATGGCTGTGTGTGTGCCCTCTGGCACACCTGTTTCTAATTTCCTGACTTGAAAGCATCTCCCATCAAAAGAAGCAGAAAAACAATTTCTTTCTGACACACTGCTCGGAGGCCCTGGCTTTGCAGAAGGCCTCCCTTTCACTTGCCATCTTGGTTCCATTGGTAGAACATTACGAGACGCAGAGCGTGCATTGTATAAGATGTCCAGCTTATATTGTGCTGTGTTCTTTCCCCTCTTGTGGTTATTTCAAGCATTAGAAATAGAAAAAGAGAAGTCACTGTGCTGAGGAAAAAAAAAAAAACAGTAATTTAATCCTTAGTTTCTTGCGTGAAGCTCAAATTAAGGACTAAAGTCTATAGCAAGTTAAGGTTTGTATAACCTATGAATCAAGTAGACAATTAGTTATTGTTTGGTACAGAAGGCTGGGTTAAAATTTAAGTATTATAGCACAGGTTTCTTGCCTTTTCTTCAAAATAGTATGTAGTGTAAAATAGTATCTAATGTAATAGCTCAAAATCAAAGATGTTAACAATCTAACAAAACAAAAACACCAAACCAACCCCAAACCAACTGTTAACTTGGTTGTTGCAAAAGTCTTGTGTAGGCTAACTAGTAAACTACTATACAATAGAACTATGGACTATTAAGGATCAATTTGGTAGGTAAAATAAAAAATGTTAAGCTCTAGTTTCCATGTCATTGACTTGCCTGGTTTCCTAGTTCAGCAGCTGACACTTTCCCAAAGAGCATCTGGATTGTCTCTGCAGCTGCTGTGCTGCACTGTGTACCTGCCTGGTACCTACCTGTGCTGCTGAATTTCATTGCTTTAATTTACTGACAAGCTAAATGGAACAAAACATTCAAAAATAGAGCTTAAAACCACTATAAGCACACAGCGCTAAGCACTATGTGGAATGCGAAGACAGGGCCTGGCTCTACAGCATAATGGCTGGTGGCTTGTGGGCCTTTGCTGGGCTTTGTTCAGTACTAATACGATCAAGTATATGCAGCAAACACTGAAATTGTTTAACTTTATGGACTATAACAACAAAAAAAGTCATTAAATCTTTAAATGGGTGTGCAGTTTGTGTTTATGCCTGCTAAGGTATGCAGCCCCGATACATTTCTCGTCTTGTACATATATTGATATTTAGGTACCGAAGAGTTGCTTTCTAGAGTATCTGCCCACTACTGGAATTGTGAATGACAGTGGAAAAATTATTGTTTGTCAGGATAGTAACAGGTTTCCATGATCAGTTCCTATCTCTTATGTATCTCACTTTTACAGCACTGTACAACGTAACAGGTACTTGTAGTTTTCCTGATCTGATTGACAGCAATATCTGGAGCATGGAGTGCAGGAATGACCATCTTACTGTGCCAAAACCTGCTGGGGGTTTTTGCTTTTCTGTGCTATTTTTGGCTTAAATAGTAACTCGAGGGCTATTGATACATATATAACTGTGAAGTTATAATGGGATAAGAGAAGAAAAAGAGACTGTGAAAAAAGAAGAAGCTGTAGATTCCCAGATTGTTCTTGTGGGGATCTTGCAGGAATCAATGAGGGATGTCTGAATAGGAGAAGTGCTTCTTATTCCCAGAAATTAATTACACGTTTAAATACCTACAGAAGAGGGAAGTCATATTCCACTGTTGGTCAGCTTTGCACTTTGAAAGAAACACTGCAGTAGAAGCTGTACTGTGGTGTGATCCAAGAAGCTACATGTCTCTGAAAATCAGTTCTCTATGATCATCAGGGGTTTTCTGTTTGATCTCCAAGTTCTCAGGCAGGGTTAGAAGCTTCTGGTTGAAGAGAAGTTGGGGTTTTTTTGGGTGAGGTTTGTCTGTTTGTTTGTTGTTGTTGCATTTGTTGTTTTTATGAGTGGGCTTTTTGTGTGTGTTGTTTCTTTAGTTTATTCTGCTTCTTGCTAAGTGTGTTGGTTTAAGTGTAAAATAAATGTTACGACTGTTGAGCCTTATCCTTCTTTGCTTCCCTTGTCATAGGAGCCTGTTGCTGCCATAGACCTCTGGAGCCTTTAGGAATCTGTTTTTTTAAACTTCTTTCCCCTTAATCGAGGCGGCTTTAAACTTGCATCAAAATATGCGTCTTTGCATTTATGTATGTATTTATTTCTCTGTCAAACCAGAGACATTTTCTGTAGAAACATTGCTTATTTCACCAGTAGTTATCCTAGAGAAGAGCAACTAATTGTACTTACTTCTGCAAGCATGGACTGCAGTAGTTTGTCAGCAGCTGGGTTATGAGTATGCAATATGTTTGCACAATACTAGAAAAAGAATTTTCTTATTATATTAAAGTTATTTCAGTAAAATGCACTAACCGAACCCAGTACATTTTTCCAGACGGTCGTCTCCATTTGAGTCGCTTGTGTGTGAAGACTTAGGAAAGCTCTGGTCTGTCACTGCAAACTGTTTGTCTTTGAGGTGTAATGAGCTTCAGGTTACTGAAGAAGTTGTCTTATCTGGGAAAGGATAATAAAATGGTGTAAACTCGGCTTGCAGGAAAGTTTCTGAAACAAGTGCATTTGAGACTTCAATGTAGAATTGAAAAATTCTTCCTAGGAGTCCCTGGTGCTTTGGTTTCAGTATTATTCGGTGACAAACAGCAAAATATAACAATGCATACAGTTAAATGCAGTACAATGTGAGATAGTTATGCCAATGGACGAGATTTACATTTCCATCAGTTTATGTGCGTGGTTTGGAAGTGTGTTAAGGTAGTTTCAACTGTAGTTGCTGTCTCGAGTCATCTTAGTAAAAGTTTTGAAGCAGTTGGCTAATGCTGTTGGCTAATTCACATTACAAGTGAATGGAACTATAAGTTTGAACCCGCAACTTTATATTGTAAGTTATAAATTAGGTTTTGATTACTGTAATTCTATAAACATTCATTTTGTGTCTAGCCATAATATAATCTACAGTGTTTCCCAGTTTGAGACTATAAAGACATATAGGTCTGCTAAACCTGCAAGACAGTTCACACTGTAGTATTTGGTTCTAACGTGAAATGATAGGAAGGGCAGATCTATTGGAATAATTAGGGTAGTTATTTTTCTCAGCCTTTATCTGGTCAAAGTATGTGAAACACTGCTTAGTTCTTTTTCTTGTTCAAAAATAGATGCTCCTACATCAAAAACTGCAGTAACAAATATTCCTTTTCAAGATGGGGGGATTATTTTCCTTAGTTATCTGTCCCTGCAGATTGCTGGCATGTGATGTGTTGAAAGATTTTTACATACACTGCCAGCAGCAGTCTGTAAGTTTGCTGCCTTATAGGTTGACATAAATATGACAAAAAGAAATGACTTTGTCTGTAGGGATGTAGAGATGTGTGATGTGTTAGTAGAATTGCAAGGCTGCTTTCCTTGTGGTTGATCCTGGATCACATCAGTGGGCTGCAGCTGTTCTTAACCCGTATTAAGTTTTCTCTCTCTCTTTTTTTGTAGCAGACTTGATGTTATGGGAACTCTTCAATAAAATAATTCTCCTAGGGGAAAATAACATTATACATCATGCTAAAAAATGGCTATTGTCTTTTTGATGCTAATTTAGGAATTACTTAAAAATGGTGAAGTAGTAACATCTGTTTTTATTACTAGATGCATAGGAGATGCGTAAGCTCACTCTGATTTTTGTGTCTCATTTGCTTGATTCACATTCTAAGTCCCATGCTTCTTACCTCATATAGGGTATAAATATTATATTGAAAGCTGTTAACAGATTCTTTTCAAGAGAAAAAAATATCAACTTGCTAAGTTTTTGCTGGAGCACATGCTTATTTAGTTTGATTCTTCACAGCAAAACTCCATGAGGAATACGTTTACTTAGTTTAAAAAGAAGTGATAGTCGTGTTATGGTCTATGCCTAAAATGCGTTTTGCAGTTTTTGCATATTCTTTGTACATTACTTTATCCTGAATTTAGATAACTCTCAATTCTATTGTGGTCAAAAGCTCTTGAGCATGGAGGCAACGAACAGATAGATCCTCCTGTAAGCAGCTGTTGAGCTGTGAGCCTCTTGAAGATAATATCCTAACCAGGACCCTGCTCTCAATAACTTCAATAAACACTCTTTCTGCTTGTGCTCTCAAGAACCGTCTCCTTTTGCTGTGCATTTGTATTTCAGCTCCTTCATTTTCAGCTATCACAGAAGTTTGTTTTCCTTGGGTTTCCATGCTCTAAATTTATAACTGCTTTTTACTCAATCTGTTTGCTATACAAAGAATTTTTTGTCTCTCTGGTGTGCCAATTACATGTTGATTCAACACCAAAGTACCTCAATTTGAACAGTTCAGTTTAACTGAATCGTATTAATCAGGAAACACTGCCTGGAATACTTAACTCAAGACTAATGTGTAATTTTGATGATCGAAGATACCAAGATTGCAGGACACGTGTACACAGTTCTTCTGCAATCTGTTCCCTGGCGTTATTCTCTGACATTTAACACATACATAATGCTCCATAGGGTTTTTTTGCAGTTTGTTTAATGTTGAAAATGAGGGGTGAAGTGTCTTCTTTTTCTATCTAATAGCAGTCTTTGAAAAAGAGTGTTTGTGGACTCACTTTGCCTTTTAGGGGAAGGATGTAATTCTGTGACAAGTAAGCAGAGAGATTCTTGGTTGCCATGTTAATTAGGGCTGAAAAGTGGTGGCAAGAACAAGAATCCGCTCTGTGAGATGTTGTGCCCAAACCTAAACTCAGCACATTGGGAAGCAGAGCGATGAGACGCTCAGCAGGCTGCGCTGGAGCCACTTTGGGTTGGGTTTATTTATTAGTTCTTGCTTTCTGCCAGATCTAGGCTGGCTGCAGCCAGAGTCACTCAGTTCTCTCTGTTCCAACCTTGTTAGTGAAGTGAATGTTGGCCATGGAGGCTGAGCTGCCTTTGGCTGAAACCAGCTTAGGTCTGATGTCTTATACCAGGTGCAGCTCTCTGCCATGTGAAAGCAGCTGTTAATAGGTTGTTTCCAGCCAGAAATTGTCTTTGGAAGCTACATAGGTGTGCTTATTTGTGTAGTTCTGCACCTGAGCTTCTAAGGATAATAGTAATAATAACTGGATTATAGCTGATTTTTGTATGGAAGCCAGCACAGTGCTTGCATGTTGTCTTGGTTAATGAGAAATTCGCTAGAAATACATATAGATAATAGGGAACTGACTATATTTGACCTCTCTATATATATATTCTGGTGTCTAATGCTGTTTTAGACCCTGATGTATGTCTGATCAGACTGTAGTCACTTAAATAATTAAAATAATTGTCAGATGATTTAGATCATTAAAATCAGCCGTTGAATTGGTTAGCTGTGGTTTTCCTTTCTTCCTAACTGGATAACACATTTCAGCTTAACTGGTGCTTGGTTAGACCTCTTCTAGCTGCTTCATCTGCTTCCTTGCCATTGAGGAAAAATGTCAACAGATGGAAGACATGATGACTTTTGTATATATGTGTGTGTATATATATACATACATATATATATATATATACTTTTGTATATATGTGTGTGTGTGTGTATATATATACATATATATATATATATATACATATATATATATATATAGGTATCACCAATGTGTTTTCCTGTCCAAGATAACTTTGACAATAAACATGCACTGTATCATTTGACCACAGCTGTACATCCCAAATCACGTTACAACAATAGACTGTGGGAGAAAAAGTGTTCCTACAGAGCAAAAGTAGCACTAATGGTTTTGGGGTATAATTACAGAAAGCACAGAGGCAATAAGTGGTTGTTTGCTGGAGCTTTGTTGTTTCTTAAAGACTAACCTTTAAAAATTACAAGAATTTTTAGTAGGAGTCCAATGAGCAGCCACCCTGTCAAAAAGCATAGATGAATTCATGTGTTCTTTGTTGACAAAAGGTTAAATCAGATGGACTAAATAGAAGATTGTGTCATGCAAAGGAGTTACTGTGGCATTCACTAATAATGTTCTTGGCTTCAAGAGAGTTGCATCCAAGATCGTTCCTGTGAGAATGATTAGTAAGTGGATTATTTGGGAGAGAATTGGAGGATCTGGATTAAGATGACGAGTCAGAGACAGTCTCAGAGTTCCTTCTCAGTATTTCTGTTCCTTCTTTCTGTACTTAACCTTTTTTGGTTTATGACTTTGTGCAGGAAAGTTGTGAGGAAAAACTGCTGACATCTTCAATTTTCATGTGACGCAGTGTCACAATCTTTAAAAAATATTTTAAAAATATGGCAGACACCTGTCATGCTTTTTTTCCCCCCATTTTGGCCGTGGGGATGTAAAATAATGACAGAGTTTCTTCACAGTGATATCTATATTTTGACTATTCCAAATCTTAATATTTCTTTAGGTTGTGGAGAGCACCTTGTCCGAACCATACTGGCCAGAGAATGTTCATGTGCTTTGCAAACGGAAGATGCCCACCAAGCTCTCCTAGAGACTATGCAAAACAAGTTTATTGGTAAGTATATGGTGCTAGTTGCCTACGCATTGTGTAACATCATTAAAAGTGCAATTAACCCTAATAAATAAAGGTAAGAGACTTATTTTTGTGATTTCTGTTGTAGCCTTATGTTGCAGTTGGCTTCAAAGTTAGTGTTGTGTTACACCTAAAAATGTTAAATCAAACTACAGAAGAATATTTTAGGAAATCGCACAGAAAATCCTTGGAAATATCTCAATTGTTATGTGAGTCATAGACTACCCAGAGAGGTTTGAAGAAATAATTTCCTGCCTGAATCACTGGCTCTGCTGTAGAATTGCATATTTTTCAAGTTGGTGATTTAGGAGTATTAATAAAAATTATTAATCATGTTAACCCTTGTAAATATAATAGCCCTCAAAACCACTGCGTGTTTTAATTAAATGCTTTGGACAGACAGGTTCTGGTTTGCTATTTACATGATGAAATTAACTTATTGAAATATGAAGTAGACTTCATTCAAGACTATTGTAAGTTAAACCCATTTTTTTCCTTGATTTGAGAGGATTACACATGACTACTTATACCTGTTTGATTTCTTGTGAATATAGATCTTGTTTTCTTTCTTGAAGCCATAACCAAGATATGAATGTGTGTTGAGGGTTAAGATTGCGGGGTGACAATAAAACCCTGGCAGATGTATTGTTAACCCCCTCTCCCCCCCCACTTCCCCCTTTTTACCCTTCCCTCTCCCCCCTTTTCACTAAGGAGAGGCGATTGGGAGGAAAAGAAGGACAGAGAGAAGAGAGTTGGAAAAATTAAAGAAGTTTTACTAATGCTACTAATAAGAATAGAGAAAATAATACAAAATATACAAAACCAATCTTGAAAGTCTCAGCAACTGCAGAGCCGGCACCCAAAGTCCTGGATTGGACTCTGCAGCCAGTCGGAGCTGGATTCAGTCTCTCACTAGGCCTCAGTTCGCAGGGACGACTAGCAAGGTCCTCTCCTAATGTCGGCCATAAGCAGAAGGGAAAAAGGAAAAAGGGACGAGATCCTCGTGATCTCCCACTTTTATATGAAGTATTCACATGAATGGAATGTTATACACAGTTGGTCAGTTTCTTGGTCACTTGTTTCTTGTCACCCCTCTTGCGAGATGTCCATCCGTGCTTATCAATAAGTTTGCATTCCATTGCTAGGTTTACCAAAACATGTGTCTGGTTCTCCAGGAAAATGCAGGTAATATGAAGGCTTTAGCTGACAGGCAAAATTCACTAAAAGAGAAACTTGTTTTTAACAAAACCAGGACAATGTGGAATTAGAAATATCTGTATAAGCTTGAACATTTAAAGACAGCCTAGATTCCAGTGAGGCTTCCGTCAGATATGTTGACTTGCATTGTCTTTATAGCCCTTACAATTTTTAAACGTTTAGAATCTGCAGACAATTTTAGCCTTAAAAATTTATTGTGAGCAACATAGCACTTACTGTACACTGTGTTACAAGAGTTCATTTTTATGGTGTTTTAATTAGAACTGAAAGAGGAAGATAAGCATTCCTTTTTGGGACCCAAGAACTGTTGCCCTTGGTCCTGGCAAGCAGTGTGTTGCCATTTCTTTATTTGTGTTTAGAATGTTGAATCTATATTAAACTCTGCTACTGACAACATTACATTTGACTGTTTGAGGGGAAGTCAAGTCACCTTCACACTGGAAGGCTGCACTTGATAATCTGCTGCTGTATTGCACCCATTTCTAGGTGCTGTAAGAATGCAGAGCAAAGTAATCCCGGTGTGTTCCCCAAAGACGTTATCATGCAAGAAGCACAAATATGACTTTTTGTATTTAATCAGTTGTTCCAGTGCATAGTGGCACAAAATTAGGGATTTATTTACCCAAGAGAAGCCTTTAGGAAGGATGCCCGTGATATTAAAGCTTCACTAATTTGTAACACTACTCTGTTGTATGGAATTGACCTAACTTCAGTAAAGTCAGATCTTTAATCCACGCTCTTAGCATTTCTTCTGCTGTTTGTGGTAGGAGTACTAGAAGCAAGCACAAATTGTACGTATCCTCATGCAATTTCATGTTAGCGCATGTACAAATACAAAATGGAAAGCTACTGCCAAAGTAATTCATAAAAACTGCCTGATAAAAGTCAAAAAATTCAGAAACTGTTCAGTTGAGATACCTCCTTTAAGATGCTTTGAGTTTTCTGGGCTTTCTTTTTGGTAAATATTGCTGTTTGGTCCAAATATATTTTGCCATCAGTTGGCACAGCAAATGCTTTTATTTTAAATGTCAACTGACTGTCAAATTATATATATATTGAATTCTTCACAGAAAATGTGTAAACGTTTGTGTGGGACTTAAGAACATATTGAATGTTGCTAAGGTTTTTGTTTTACCTGTAATTATCAATTGCAGAGAAAGAGAAGCTGCAGAGGTACCAGACTAACAGTGTGATGTCAGATTGCCTTGGGAAGACACACTAAAACAAACAGAACAAGGGAAAGTAAAAAGAATTACAGTATCAAATTAATACTTTTCATGACAGGAAAATTTGAAAAAAAAGTGCTTTAAAATTCCTTTGTAAAGTTTCATGTTCTAATTAGTTTTTGTTGCCTAACAGCAGGTATGTGTATTATCTTAGTTGTGCTATCAGAAAGTGCTGGCGTGTGAAACAACTAAGATACAGCCACCTTTTTAGTGTAGGTGAAACGCTTGGATTCCGTGTTTTGATGAGAAAGCCTGAAATCTAGTTTGCTGTCATGAGGACTGATTGAGGGAAACATCAAAATCCAGATACGTCTTGCTGTTCACATGTGACATAGTATTAAGTTTGTAGCCAGTAGTGTAGTTTGGGGGGATCTTCAAATCATAGAATCATTTTGGTTGGAATTAACCCTCAGGATCATCGAGTCCAACCATAACCTAACTCTGGCACTAACCCATGTCCCTAAGAACCTCGTCTAAACGCCTTTTAAACCCCTCCAGGGATGGTGACTCCACCACTGCCCTGGGCAGCCTGTTCCAGTGCCTGACAACCCTTTCCGTGAAGAATTTTTTCCTAATATCCAATCTAAACATCCCCTGGTGCAGCTTGAGGCCATTTCCTCTAATCCTATCACTCGCTACTTGGGAGAAGAGACCAACATCTTGGCAATTCTGAAGATGGAACAGGAAAGTTGTCTTGCCAATATAGTGCAACAGTTTAAAAAAGGCATTAAACTTAACATTAGGCTTATACTAAATAACTTTTTCCTCTCAATTTTCATAGATGCTGGTGCACTAGTTGATATCTCAGGATATATGGTACGATACAGGATTTCTTACCAGTGTGAAACAAGAAGATAGCAAGTTGGCTATTAGCCTGTTTTAATAGCATGGCTTCTGTCCTTACTACTCTTTCTAAAAGCCGTATTTTGTGGTCATGTCAAACTTTCGCCAGAATTATAATGGACTGAAGCCAGAAAAAAAACCCAACAGCTTTAACAAAGCAGAGCTAGAACGTTTTGTCAGAAGTCAAAATGTGCGTTACTTGTGTTGGAGGGATGAACAGCTGCTTTTGGCAGTTGCCATCAGTTTGGTGCTTCCTGTTTACAGAACTTTCCGAGTCTCCGCGGAGCCCTGGGAATCCTTCCAGCTAGGGAATGCCTGGCTTAAACAGTGAGTGCTGTTTAAACAGCAGGTGATGAGCAAACTAATGGCAGATGTGCTTCTCTCGTCCTTTCTCAGAGCCAGCTCACTATGGATAATGCACAATTGATGGTTGAATTGGAGGTGAGAGAAATTAGATTTAGATTTTTTTGTAAATTGAGCAGGCTTGATATCATTAGTTGAAGAGCGCTAGTGTTGGTATGCGGTCGAAGAATGATGTTCTGTAAACACAAATACCTTCCAAACAGAAGAACAGAGGATTTTGTTACTCATCATTCCTTTCAAATGTGGCCAAGTTTGCGGAATGTAGACTTAATGTTTGTGTCATCTCACTGGCGGGAAATCTGGGCTTTTATCAATGGCAATGTTATGAATTGTACTTTAAAGCTTTTTATAACGTATTAGAAAATAATGAGCTGAAAAACATAGATGGAATCTGTTATTTGTTCTTTCCTTAGCGGAAATATGTTGTCTGTTTTCAAGTTGTGCTTCAATTCACAAATGAGCAATGTCTGCAGAAAGGTAACAGCAGAAGGATGACGCTGACAGTTTCTCTTTCAGAAATGTTGTGTCAAATACCTCTCTTAGGAGCAGGAGTTTGGGCAGTTGGGAATCACAGAATATGCTTTGTAGTGTCCTTTGTGGTTTTATAGTGGAGGAAGCACGCTATGAGAGCATTGAGATGTCTTCTCCATGACACAAAGGAAAAGATTTGAGAAGAGTATGAAGTGATCCTAAAGTTTCATATAATCTGTTTTATCCACTGCAAGTTTAGAATTTCACAGGTTTGTATTTGTGTTGTATGGCAGACAGGCTTGAATGTTAAATTATATGCATTACCTGTACAATAAAACCAGCTGAAAAATTAATATTAATACAACATGGTGATATTACACGAGGGTTTGTCTTGGTCCTGACTGTGCTTCTCCCAAAAGCAGTGGGAATTTATTGGACAGCGGTATCCTCAGTTATTTAATTTCTTAAAATTTTTCATGTGAAGTTTGAAAGTACAGGTGCATTTCCTTGTAGGTTCTTTAAAAATTCTAAAGAGATGTTTTAAATTACTTACTTACCATAAAATATAAAGATCTCTGGTTTCAGGCAGCTTGCACTTAAACATTTAACAAATAATGGTGCACGAAATTAAAAGCAGGCTTCATTTAGTGCTTATATATTCCTCTAATGTTTGTTTAAATTGTAAGCTGGAAGTTTAGTGGAATACACGGCAGAAGCAGAGTGGTAAAGAGCTTCACTTTAAACACATTCTGTACACAGGCTGGATGAAGTCCAGTGGGGTAGGTGATCTATAGATTATTGACCTGAAAGAATCTGGATTTCACTCACATTACAGCATGGTCAGATTTAGAGCTGTTTAGCTGCACTCCGTTAAAACTGAGGGATGCTAAAGCACTTTGATTACACCCCGTTCAGACCAAAGTTCTGAAGGCTTTGAAATCTAATGTAAACGATCAAGCTGGTGATGGTTTCTCTACTGTGGAAAAGTATGAATGTAAAACATCTGATGAACAGCTGGTTAGCGCTTCGGCTGGGCAAGTGTAAACAAAACACTTCTTTTTACGGTTTAGTATTGAATCTGTGTTAGGCTGGATCTGTCTGGAATGGGAGAAGAGGGTCAGAAATGAGCAACTTGATCGCTTGCCGTGGAGCAGGTGACCTTCATCATGGGAGTAGTTTAGTTTACATAGAAGAAATAAAACGTTCTTTGCTCATCACTGTAGCTCCTCCAGAGCAAGACTGAATGTTGAGGCCATGATTTGCCTTAACAGTTGGGAAATCCACGTGCTCTGTCCCTGCTCTCTGAGCCTGGACCTGGGTCTTGGCGTTCAGTTGTGCTTGTTCTTGCAGAATGTGATGGGATCAGTGGGGCTGCTATGAAGACCTAGTTGCTTATTTTTAAGAGACCATTGCTGCAGATACAAAATATATAAATAAAAGCCGCTAATGCTTTTTATATGTCAGACAGCAATAGCAGAATAGTTGAGCTTTGAAGGAGGGAAATGTGTTTTGTAAATACAGTTTTGTGACTAGGGGAGGTGAGGATTAAACCACAACTATTGAAAGATGGTTTTTCCTACTTCTTCTTTCTGGTGTGACCAGGCAGTGCTAACATTATTAGTTAATGCTGGAGTTGAAGTTTTGATTTGGATCTTTTCATGCCAAATTCTTCAGTGTTACACCAATGCGACTGGGAAGGAACGATGGGTTTCATGAGACTTAAAATATTATTAAAATCTCCAGGTTTTTGTAGTTTTGTCATTAGCAATCTATTAGATCAAAGCTTTAACTAGCAATTTTATTTTGTTACAGTATATTTTTTTTTACTAGTAGGCATATTTTGTTCTATTTTTACTGAATTTCTAACTGTACAGCAAGATCTGTCATTCTTTAGAGTACAGAGAGAGCAAAATGATGTGAGAGTGTGGGAGCCAGATTACTTTTTTCTTCTAATGAGAAACCACTATAACTTTAATATACGTGACTGTGCTTCAGTTGCGCCTTTTCTCTTCCTGTTTAAATACTAATTAATGTTATGTGAAAAAATGCCATTACCTATATAGTTATTTTTTACAGAAGTCTGTTCTCTTATTTTTTTTTTCTCGATGGCTTAATTTTTAGATACTGTTTAGGCCTCGAAAGAGGAGAAAGAAGAAAGAAATGAACAAAACCCCCAACAAACAAAAACTCCAAACAAAAACAACCACCAAGCAAATGAAAAACAAACCAAAAAACAACACAACAATCCAACCTGAACTATTCTGTCTGTTTGCCGTGACTTTTCACCGCAGCATGTCTTATAGACTGAACAGTTTCTGCAGCTGAATATAGGTTTAGGTCTGCAGACCAAGTTCAGGTTAAGACGTGGTCTTTGAATTACCTGAGTTTCTGAAGACCAAAGGATGTATGTTCCCACTCTTTTTGTTCATTTGCTTGCAGAAGTCATACCAAATACTTAACCAGCGTTTGGTTAATGTAGTGAAAGTATAAGACACACTTAAAATCTCAGAAAATATGGAGTAGAAAATTTTGATTTGGATGGTAGAGCTCTTTGCCATTTCCCAAGCCTTGCATTTCTGTTTTAATCAAACAGATTTTACTGTGTTGTTATCTATTGTGTTATGATTGGCGGGATTCATGGTTTGCAGGGATTTGGTTGCGGCCAAGGACTAATACAGGAGGTGTAATTGGGACCTAGTTATAGTTCTTGTACAGAGCAAGTGGCTCTTTAAAGGTAATATCTGTTTAGATTAAATAAGGTATTACTGTTCATTAAGCTTAACACATTTATCATTTTTCTGCAATATGGACTTCTGTTCCAGTGACCACCTTGTATCGCTTTTGAACGTAGCTGCTCTTATGTCTAGAGAGAACATGGTAAAGCTTTTAGTTTTCCTTACAGTGAGGCTTGAAGTTGGTTCTTGTCTGTTGTTGTTGTATTATTTACATTAAAGGAATAATTCTAAACACACAAATAGCTATGGGCAGTTGAAGGAGGCTGAGTAAATCTGCTCTAAAGTCCTTGTGGTCAGCAAAGCCTTTTACAGTGTCTGTACACTAGACATAGAATACTAATTGATTTAAAAGAAAATAATTGAAAAGGGATATATAAAATGTGTGTTGCAATTGTATGTTCAGCTTCAAATCACAGTTTATTGCAAATGTGTGACTGGGGTCTGTTTGGGCTCAAGTGCAAGAACTTGGTTAATTTTGTGGCTGAAGACATTTGAAGTCGTATGTAAATCATAGCATTGTTTCCACATTTAAAACTATAGGAATCTCATTTCAAATTACAAACCAGAGAAAGAATACTTAGACTTGATTCAGCTAACTTTAAAACTTTTCCAGCTTCTGATAGAAGATGTTTTATATCATATGTCTCAAATTAAGAACAGAAAAGCCACTTTAAAAAGTAGGATGTGTTTTGGCTTTTCTGCTAATATTCATAAAACAGCAAGGAAGACAGTCTATAGCAGTTTGATGATGTCTCTGTACAAAGTGCTTTAAATTGGGAAAAATGAATAAACTGTAGAAGTGACCCAAATTTGCTTGATTTTTTTCATATGTGGCCATCTTTATATTAATTATAGTACAGAAAGAAGTAAATATTGAGACATGAGTTTTTTTTTTTCAACTTGAAACTCTGTTTTTCATTATTATATCTTCCTTGATCCGAGAACAAATGGTTTTGTACTCACAGATACAGTTTCCAGTATTGTTTTTATTCCATGTAGCTATTCTTCCTTTTTCTTTTGTAAAAGCCCTGCTTGACCTGAGAGTCTTCTCAATGTTTAGTGACAAGATCAAAGGGGGAAGGCAGGAAAGTGAAATAAGACAATCACACAAGAAACTGCTCCTATTGCAGATAATTCTTCCCCATGATTTTTCCTAGGTTCCCCTTTTCTTGCCAATGAAGATGGAGTTCTTGGAGGTGTGATAGTTCTTCGGTCTTGCAGGTGTTCAGCAGAGCCTGAATCTTCACAGGAAAAGCCAACTTTACTAGGTAAGAAGTTCTCCTTCATTTTTACTTCATTTAGCTAGGTGCTAACTCCAGGTGAGAGATGAAATCCGCATGTGTGCGTGTTTCCCATTGTTCAGAGGCCACAGAGAAAAAGGAATTGAAATTGTCTGAGATGATAGAACTCTAGAAAACGCAATAGTAGTATTAGCCTTGTTCTCTAAAACTGCAGAAAAGAGCATTTTTTTTCCTGACTTCTGATCAGCATTGTGATTCAGATTTCCTTCTGAAACTACAGCACAGAAATTATGGTTGCTTGTGGAAAGGCAAGGTATACTCCACATAAAACTGATTGCATTTTTAGCAAGAGATAACGCACATGACTGTTCACTGCTTCTTAGTGGTTGATACACTAAAAATGCCGTTAGATTTCTTTTTTTTTTTCCCCTAGAAATTCTTTTTAACCTCTAGGCTATTGTTTAGAAAGTCACCTCACCTTTGTTTTAATTCATTACTGCTTTTGTCCCACTAAATCCTAACGTGGTGTCCCCAGAGCCTGCCCTCTTACAGCCCGCCGGGAGCAGCAGGCAGAGCGTGTGCTTAAGGGGAGCTGGCAGATATAGTCTTAATATTCTTACCAATGGGTTAACCCACACAAACTCCAGTGTTTCTTGCTGTGTCTGTTCAGTGACTTCCAGGACATTAAGGTCAAGCTATCACAGTTGCACAGGATGAGGTGTATGTTGTCCTTGTTTTGTTCTCATATTACACCTTGCTGGTTTGCATTACAAGAGTCTTTAAATATCATGTACTCTTTTGTCTGTGTTGGTCAACTTGGGTCTGATCGTATCCCCCTCCAGTCATTCACTCTAAGAAGTGATTTTGCTCAATCCAGTTAATAACATTAGCGTTTCTCTAGCCAACAGTTGTAGTTTGTGTGTTTTATGCTTTTGGTCAACATGTCATCTTATCCATAAGAGTTTCATGTACATTTATTTTGCTCTTACAAAGAACCTGTGATTTGGGAGGTGAATCCTTAAAGTGCTGATGATGGTTCTGAGATTATCCTGATGGACAACAAAGGAGTTTTGGAAGGCTTGGGTGGGAAAAGGTTTTAGAAATAGCTTTTGTATATTATATTTTTGGAGTTATTATTTGAATAGCATGTGTTTTTGAAGAAGGAGACTATAAAATAGACTTTGACGATCATCTTGCTCTTGGCTTTCAACTCTTTGAAAGCCAAGACTGTCTAATCCTGACTCCAGAATCAGGGCATGGGTTACTAAACATAAGAGAATATTGCAAGTTTGATTTTTCAGTTTTCAGATTTAAGAATGGAATAATTGTGACATTATTGATCTAGTGGAAAAGCATCCTACAACAAAAATCCTATCCCTAAAAAGGAGTTGAAAAAATGAAAATGGAAGTTTCCTTAACTAAGAACAAATGAGATCACCTTAGCCTTCTGTTTCTTATGTTTGCAAGTGAGAGAAATATTTCTATTCATTTAATGTTTGTCATTTATGTAAGAAAACGTTTTTCTATTAAGGAAGATTTGATATGTTTTTTCCTGAAAAGGTAATAAAGAAAATCCCCATACATCATATGTAATAAGTAAAGACTATTTGTCCATTGATTTTTGGTTTTCTTTCACTGAAATAAGATTCATGTAGCACAGCTTATTCTCAAGATTTTTTATGTACCACAGAAGTCATACTGAAGAATTTGTTCTACAGGGTAACTAAATCTCATGTCTTTATTGCAGGGATGATTTTTTTGGTAACTACTGAAACAAATTGCAAGAAAGTAATGTATTAGGTAGTTGAAAATATGTGCAATGTCTTCAGATAAGTATGTAATTTAGGATTTTCATTGTAATTCCAGGTCTTGTAATAGCCAGCAATTACCATGTTTTCTGCTAGTACATGCTGCCTTTGGTGGATAATATAGAAGGAAAAAAATATTAAAAGCTTAAAAGAATATGCCTAGAGTTACCAAAGGCAAAGAAATAATATTTTGAGGGTATTTGGCCTGAACTTCTCAAAACCAAAAGATAAGATTAAATTTGTCTCCAAAAAAATGAATGTTTTCCCTGCCAGTTGAACCTGTAGGGTGTTAGGGAGGGGTTGGCCTCATCAAATGCGGTTCTATTGCACTAAATATGTTTCACTCTCTGAAAGCTTTTGACGAACCTTTGGTGGTATCAGTCATGAATCTATTACGGGGGAGCAAAGCACATACCTAAACGAAGTTCATTTTTCTTTTATGATGATATCTACTTATCCGTCAGGATCTCCCAGTCTTGCTGGGATTGTCTAAACTTTGATCTCCTACTCTGAGTTAATTGCTATGCAAGGATAAATGGTTCAAAGGATAACCGTACCCAGCATGCTGTGACCTTCGTCAACCATATTAAAGGAATGTGATGAATAGGAATCAATAGATTTTTGTGTGTGTGTGTGTGACTTGTTGCATTTTCCTTTCTAGTGGAATTTCTGTGGAGCCATACGACCGAGAGCATGTGTGTAGGCTATATGTCTGCACAGGATGGCAAAGCTAAGGTAAGCCATGAAGAATAGGTTGTAATACAGTAGAACAAGTGCAGAAGCTAAAGAAAATACAAAATAATTATATATATTTATAAGAAATTTCTATCATTAAGAGAACAGAAGAAGTAATGGGTGCGTAAGCAGTTAAATATATCTGTTGATTGCACATTTATTTCAATTGCAGCAGTTAACAAACCTGCGCTAACATATAGATTATATCAGGAAAAGGTGCCATAAACATTTTCATTTCCTCTGCTGACAGTAATTGTATTTGAATAACTACAGTTTGACTCAGTTACCCTGGCTAGTTAGGGTGGTACGGTATTTTTATATGAGCGTGTCTGCATTTGCACCAAGGAAGAAGGAAGAGGATATAAAACAAACTTCGAGGTAGTTCCTAGAATAGCATCCGTAGTTGACAATTTGATTATTAACATCCATGGTTCTTTTAGTTTCTTGGGATCTAATTATTTATTGTTTTTCTGGAATGAGAGAAATAATATGTTAAAACTGCATTTAACAGTGGAAACTGGAAAAATCCTTAACATCAAATAGTAGGGATTAACCCTTAGGGAATATAGCATTGAAAGGAGAAAAAGGCAGGTTTTGTGATGCAGCAATAGGATATTTAGGAGAGGTGTTTGGACAATGAGGATGAACATGGGAGAAGCTGCAAGCAGAGAAAAACAGTCATAATTTATAGACATTTATAAATGTACAGCTGTCGGTATTCAAGATTAAGCATTAACAGTCAGAACTAGTTAAAGGAAGTGACAAAAGTGGGGGGAAAAGCTAGAATAAGAAGGCTCCCACTATGGTTCAACTAATAGGGGAGGCGGGGGTGTTTACTGGAATATTTGCATGTATTTGAGGAGGAGATGACAGCCAGGAAGCTTGTACCAGCAGATAAGAGCAAGACAGACATCCAGCATTTTGATGGTAGAATTTAAAGGAGAATGAATTTTAAAGCCTAGAAAAGGAAAGAATTTGAGGGCCTGGATTTGTTTGATTTTCACTAGAAGTGGCTGCTTGTGGGTCTGCTGGGGAAGAATATTTAGTCATCAGCAATGCGGGAGGACAATACAAAACCCATATCTTTCTCTCTCCTTAATTTTGTTTTTTTTTCTTTCTCCTTCATATTTCATTTGAGAGATAAATACAAAGGAACATGTGAGTGAATATGTATAGGAAATGTGTATAGGAATATGAATATGTATAGGAAAAAAAAGACAAGAATGCCCCAGAAGGAGGAGGAAGATAAAAAGCAGCTGGTGAGGGAACTGCTGGTAGAGGTGTTATTGAAGTACTCACTTCATGGCTTATGTCGAGTCCTTTGCAGTTGATTATCTGTGGAATAGGGTGTGGTTTTATTTGTTATCTTAATATTTATTTTAGATTTGTTGGATAAGAATCCATACTCAAGCTAAAAGCTCAGATTGAATTGAATGAAGCTAAATAAGCTCAGCTGCAAATATTCCAGTATTTGCTAGTTAGTTTAAAAGTCATCGTATTGTGTTTATAGTAAAATAAGGAGAATTATTAGAATGCACGTTAAATGATTACAGTGTGCACACCTGCCTCTGGCTTACACTGCATGCTCAAAAGCCGTTTCTAAGGAAACACTCTTGTTTCTTCCCGGTAGTGTCTGTCTAATTAATAAATAAATGCTAAATATGAAGTCTGTCTGGTAATGAGTACTAGCATGACAGTGCCATGCCCAGAGATGTTTTCCTACTCACAGTTGCAACATTTGACATCTGGTGTGCATTGTTTTCATACTGCTGGTAAATTCTCCAGCTGGTAATCTTGATTGCGCTGACAGGCACAGCTGCTCTTCTTGGTTCACTTTTAAATTATGTTTTTGACCTTCATTGAAGAGTTAATCCCCCTCCCTTTCTTCCTTCTTTGAGTCTGTGGCCACAAATGCTTTCCAGAGAAAAACCACAAATGCTTTTGCTGCTGACTTCTATTGATCAAAAAAAGTCTTCTGTCATAAAAGCTGGAATTTTATTCTGCTACAACTAGGGCTAAGTTATAGACAGAAAACTGGGCTTGAAATAGAACACAATGCCTTGTAAGTAAAAAAAAAAAAAAATCCCTTTTCTTTAATAGAGTAACTGTTTTGGTACAATTAATTTTGGGTACTTGCCATGAAAGAATAATGGTGTAAGAATTCATAAAAGTATAAAATATCACTTGTTTATGAGTACCATAGGGAAATGATCAGGCAGCAGCTTGTAGGGAAACATCTTGCTTTCCTGTTGTTCTAGGGTGGTAAAGAGCTTCAGTTTTTATTTCTTTCATCAATCTAGGACTCGAGTTTTATTCTTAAACCAAGGGGTTGTCACAGTGGCTGATTTTGTGCTGGTTCAATGGAATGAACATGAAAACATATTTTTGTAGCAAGACTTTCAGAAAGTGAGAAGGTTTTTAAGTGTCTGCTGTTATGAATTAGACTAATACTAGAATCGTAATTATATCAAGGGGTACGTACTACGGAAAAAAGGATCCTGCTTTATAGTCTTAGAGTGACTCTTTGCACGTTGGAGGCTAATGCGTTTAATAATAGGACCTAGCTGGTTCTGAACCCCAGATTGTGGAGGTATTGGAGGCCTTTCTTTTAAGGCAAACAGACACTTGTATGCTAGATACCAGCTCACCTGCAGACCTGGGTGTCGTCAAGAGGTGGAAACACACTCAACCAGCTCTCAGCAACTCCTTAGAAGAACAGTGGGACAGCAAAGTGCAATCGGAGACTTGAAGTGCTTTGGACATCCTGACCTGCTGGTGCTTCTGGCTCTTAGCTCCATGAGCTCTCCAAGTACCGGTTTGGAAGTATCTTTGCAACGGGGTTTTGTTTCCTCCCGATGTAGACAAGATGGGGTTCTGCAGCTGACCGCTCACCTCCAAACTAGACTGCCTGAATGCCAATGTATAAAATGGCTGAGCCTGCAAGAGCTGTGGAACGATTTCTCACTGTGACTAGTGGTCGTTTGATTTAAAGCATACTCTTTGGAAAGGTGTCCAGTCTTTTTTGGGAAAAACCTGTTTCCTGGGAAAGTCACTGTTTCCTGTTGAACACTGGTTTAAAATGCCTGGTCAAACATTTAAAGGGTTTGGGTGATGGTTACTTTAAAAATACTGTGGACGCTTGCCAGATGAACTGAGTTCATACCTTATCACTGACACAGTCATCTCTGGTTGTGTGTCCAATTACTTGCCTTTCACTCTCTCTCAAGGCTGGGAGTATTTCAGCTCCTCCACCACTGATATCCCTGGCAATGTCACCTTTACTACCTGGACAGTAGATATCTCGTTGACATCCCATGGTTCTTATGCCCTTGAACCCTTATATCACTGCCACAAGCAGCTGATCAAAACAAATCCTCACTGGTTCACTCTTCCTTGTTTTTTGTCATCCCTCTTGACACGAGCAGTTCCAGAATCACTCGGTGCCCATGTTTTTTGTCGCATATTGGATTTGGAAGGAAACAAACTTTTTATCTGAACAGCTTTAACTCTGTCTCGAAACTAACCTGTACCACCTATTGCTATAACTTATCCAGGCTGGCGCTTGGGAGCATCAGTTGTGATGAGTTTAAAAAAAAACAGATATATCTATTTTAGAAGCTGCCAATCCCAGACATCCTTCCTGAAGCAATACCGTCAAAGATTGTTTCAACATTAGGTCTGTTCTTTGGGAAGATGAGTAGACTTCCAGAGATCTCCTGAAGCAAGTTTCTGCATTGCCATCTATATGACAGTAGAATTGTCACATAAGCAGACAGTCAGCTGTTTCTAGCCATTAGTGAGGTTGCTAGAATATTCTAGGCTGCAGTGGAAGTTTCTGGCTGTAGCCATGAGAATAGATGGGAAATATTAGACTTCCCCTGCACTTGCCAAGCTCCTTTTGCAGCAGTAACTGCTGTATCAGCAAAGGTTAAGTCTTCTGAATTGAAGGACTGGAACATTAAATATCTTCATGAACTGAGGAGGTATGTTGTTTTTTGTTATCGTGATGTTGACTGACAAATTACTTTATGAATTCAAGATCTTTGATAAGCACTTAATGCTTTTAGATTTCCTGCCCAAACCTTCTCTTTCTGGAGACACTAGTCTTCAGAATAACCTTCCAGATCTTTTTTCTTTTATGGACCCGTAATAGATCCAACAACTGATCACAGAAGGTCATCCTATTACTGGAGCTGCAACCTCTTTAAAGATATTCTGGCAGCTTTCAGTTAATCGGTTCCAATTTTTGTGAACCGATTAGGTTACATTCTGAGTGCTTAAGCAATTGTGTTGTCACCATTAGGAAAGCAGTTCTATTCTGATGACTGCAGTGTTGCTTCTTGGAGCTCTGTCCATACTGTTGCAGGCCGTGTGCAATATTTGAGGCCTTAGCAGTTGGTGTACCATCTGGTAGAGCAGTTTAAGGGTCAGTTTACACAAAGGGTTCTGAGACCTTCTGCCTTGTCATTTGGGAGTGGGAGAAATAACTCCTTGTATTCACCCATAATGTGATTTTTTAGATGTAAATGGAGAACAGGAAAGAAAAGAGGTTAGCAGGTAGGCTACAGGTTAATTCACTCCTTTTAGTTACATAGTCTTCGTATTTTCTTGTTCCTTGTCTGCTTGCCCAATGGAGGACGCTGCAAAGGAAAAGAAGTTCTTCCATCTCAAATGACAGTGCAGCATATGCCTGCAATGTGAGTTCACATTCCAACTGCGTCTCTTGAAGGTTCTGGTTATGGGTAGGCGACCTTCCTTTGTTTTAATGTTGTGTATCTGTGCATAATCAAGCAGGAGCTCTTTGTCTTAGGCAGGGTCTGCAGAATATTTATTCACTCAAGGCCCTTGATATTCTGTGGGCAGGATGTACCACAGAAATTTCTTCCGGAGTCTCCCAAGTTTCTTATATTATCTTGGTGACTGAGGGTAGTTGGTGGTAGATGATGTTTTTGCTTGAAAACAGGTACTTCTTCGCTCTGTTTTCGGTAGTGTTTGAAGTCAGAATGCTTGCTTTCCAGTGAAACACTCAGTGTCAACACCAACAATGAGCAGTTTTGGTCCTGTGATATGTGTAGGTATTTGAAATATTTTGTCAGCTCACTGTGGTTCTTAGTAGGTATGGATTAGCTTTATGACCTGTGCATAATGTTGCTAACTTTTGCAATTATTGTAAATGCTGCAATACTTTTGAGATATTCGTGTAGTTCAGCTTCATAGGTTTTAGTTTTTGTAACAACTGGATGACCCAGGCAATGAATTTCTAAAAATCTAATTGTAGCATTGGATATAATCCATTTCGCTTGCAATTTTAAATCTCTCTTTGGCAGATGTTTGGTTCTTACAACATGAATTACTAAGCTATGTTATGGCAGGTTTAAATATTGCGAAGCTTTATATGCTGTTCTTTCCATATTCTAATGAACCGAAATCAAGTTGCTGTGCAAGATATGGGGTAGCAGTCATGGAGAGTGTTGCATCTTGCTATGTTTGAAAACATCTGTCAGCAACAAGTGCTGTCTACACCTAATGTTGTGATTGCAATATGCGAACAAAAACTTTGACAGTTAATTTCATTTTCCGGTACATGGAGACATAGTGGACAAGGCAGACCGTGTCCAATTCATTTTTCCTGTTGAGATGTTAGGTATCGTCATCAGATTTATTCGCCTTCACTAACACTGTACAATTTAGCAAAATCACTTCCCTCTATGTTTGAAGTGTTACATATGACAAACGCTGGTTGTAGGGATTCTTGCTGGATTTCTGATGATGGGCTTCTGTGTTTTACCTTGTGAATAAAAGGTCTGTAAAAGCCTTTTGTCAGGAGAAGGGCAGTTATCCAGTGTTCACTGGGTGAGGAAATACATCCTGGAAGAATCTTAATTCAAACTTGAAAATTAGTGGAAAAAAATTACTGAGCCTGTTTAGTTAACAGAAATTACTAAGTCAAATAATTCAGTTATTCATTTCAGACTACAGAAGCAGTCTTTTAACTTCAGGAGACAGGAAAAGTATATGTCACTTATACTACTTCTTTTTTTCTTTAATCTGCACTCTTGTCTGGAGACTGGGGAATTGGTCAGAAATTTTCACTTGAAAACAACTCTGTTCATACAACAGAGCATCTAGTTCTCTCATAAAAGTAAGGTATTTATATTTCTTGGAAATAACCTTAAGTGCTATGATACCAGTTAAAATATTTGGCTCATAGAATTGAGTGGAAATTATGGGCTCTGAGGTTGGAAGATAAATTCACTTTTGGGGTTGAGTTCTTGCATAAAGCCAGTAGTTCTGCAACTCTCCTCATGTTTGGCTGGCGTATTTTAGAACAAAGCATGGAAGATGGAATTGCGTATCCAGCTATGCAAATGTAAATGCAATAACCTGGCTTAGCACCTGCGATTCAGAATGGTAAGAATGACATTTTAAGGTAAAGAGTCTGGGATGCTGAGCTGAATAGATGATTGGTTGATAAACTAATTTAGACTGTCTAAATACACGTGTGAATTACTTAGATTGAAGTGCTTTAGTTTAGCTGCCAACTTTCTTATAATTTGATTTTTTTCCCTAATGCATTATATTAATGTTTTTAGCTACAAAAATAGTGTATCGTAATATACTTAATCCACAGAATTAATTTGAGCTTGGAAAACTGTTCGCTTTGAAATAAACTTGTAGTAGTATTTTTAGCACCTGAGAGCCAGAAGAATGCCAGCAGTATGTCTGTGTATCTTTTGCCAACATGGCAATCGTTCTTTTTCTTTTCTTCTCCTCTGCCTCTTCTCCTCTGCCTCTTCTCCTCTGCCTCTTCTCCTCTGCCTCTTCTCCTCTGCCTCTTCTCCTCTGCCTCTTCTCCTCTGCCTCTTCTCCTCTGCCTCTTCTCCTCTGCCTCTTCTCCTCTGCCTCTTCTCCTCTGCCTCTTCTCCTCTGCCTCTTCTCCTCTGCCTCTTCTCCTCTGCCTCTTCTCCTCTGCCTCTTCTCCTCTGCCTCTTCTCCTCTGCCTCTTCTCCTCTGCCTCTTCTCCTCTGCCTCTTCTCCTCTGCCTCTTCTCCTCTGCCTCTTCTCCTCTGCCTCTTCTCCTCTGCCTCTTCTCCTCTGCCTCTTCTCCTCTGCCTCTTCTCCTCTGCCTCTTCTCCTCTATTTTGCATGGCACCTTCTCATCTCATATGATAGGTGTACGTTCCAACTGTGTTGCAGGAAAGCTTCCCGGGAGACAGAGCAGCAGAGGATGTGTGTTGCTGCCAAAATGGGCTGTTACTGCCTAGAAAATTAATTGAGAATAGGTGACCAAATGGTTCTCATGGTGGAAGCGTGTACCAGCTATAAAGCCTGTAAACCTCTGAGCGATTTAGAATTTTGAAAGAATATCTAGGGTTTGGTGCTGCTTTTCTTTAAGGTGCTAGAAAGCAATTTCATTAAGTGCATGATGTCCTTGGTTTTTCATTATATTTCATCTCAATAGAGTCATGAATGGAAAAAGTTTGGTTTATAAATTATTCCGTCCAAAGCACGTCTTGAGCATGTAATGAGAAAGCTAAACACATGAAGTACTCCCCCGATTTAATGAAGAACTGAATGTGCTGCCATCTGGTAGTTGTACTCTGTCCTCTTGGCGGTGTTTGATTGACTTCAGTTTTCTCCCACAGTGCTGTCAGTCTTCTGGCTTTAACTTTATATTCATTTTACATTGTATTTCTGCTTTAAAATAAAAATGAAGCTGTTGTGACAAATGAATACTTTTCTGTGAATGAAAGGAGAAGAGTAGTTCTTTAAAGAGTAGAAAAAAGTCTTTTTGGTATTAGTTGGTGTCTAGGTTGTTTCAGTATCTTTGTCCAGGAGACATGAAGTAGAGTTGGCATAATTTGTAGTGTTTTTTTTTTAAAAGGTATACTAAAAATATTGAACTTCAAAAATAGCTGGAATGTTCGTGACACAAAGGTGAAACCATATATTGTCCCTGTAGCAGTTAACATTTATTCCAGGGCAGAAAGACCTGTTAGTTTTGGACTTGAAGGGTAGAGGGAAACTTCACAGTGTGCATCCAAAGGGACTGAGAGGGAGGAAGGTCCCCCAGGCAGCGTCTGCAGCACTGGGCTTGGGGAGCTGGTTACTCAGTGGGTTTGGTTGGGTCAGGAGGGAAAGAGGGAGACATTGAGCATATGGATGGCAAGAACACGGAGCAGGAATCAGCGTCTGACGGTCGGTTACCTGGTTTGTGCTTTATGGAAGGGTGGGAAGCAAAATCAAGGACTTCATCTGCCGTTTCCCATTTGGAACTGTGGGCACGAGGTTCCTCCTCCAAGCTGCAGACAGATGTCTGGTGACCAACTGGATTCCCACCTGTCAGGAGCTCTGCCCCTACTGGCCCCTCATCAACCTCACTTGCCTCTAGGAAAGCAAATCAAATCCAAATATTCTCAGGGACAGTAACATTGCTGTTCACAGCCACATTGCTCTTAATCTACCTTTCCTCGGCACAGTTTCCTCGCAGGGAGGCTTCCATGAAGCTGAGCGGAGGATTAATTCAGGAAAACTTTTTCTATTCCTGCATTTTGTGCTCCCAGGCACAATTTCCCCCAGATGTGGGTTTGTTCAACTTGTAAAGCTGACGGACTAATCAAATTCAATTAAAAGCTTTCCAATTTTGTTCTTTTTTGTTTGCTTTTCATTTTTGTGTCTTAAAAATCTCAATCTAATCCACTGTACAATCTGGACTTAATGCAAAATATGATGTTGGGATACAAGAATGTAACAAACTGTACAAATAAGCTCTGTGGTTGCATTTAAAAATATTAAATATTCTTTGATCTTTTATTTACTAGAGTTCTTATGGCTAAGAACAAAAGAGATATAACTGTAAGAATTCACTTGGGAGTTTATCTCAAGTTGTCTTGACATGGCAATGTTATCCTTTCATATTATTTGTTAGATAACATATTTTAAACACTATCTTAGATCTGTCTCGTTTTTGTTGTACATAAGGCAGCCATAGGTGAAGGTATTAAGAAGTAGTCAGTGTAAAACAACGTCTGCATTTGTTCTGTTGTATAAAGTATCCAAATAAACAGGATGCAAGGAAAGGCTTTAAGAAAGGTTTTGTTATGTGTGCTTGGGGTGTTTCTGTGAATAGAAATATACAGATGCTAGTGTAGAATGGTTTGGGGTTTTTGTATGAGAAATGTGTTTTTCCTTTTATAGGAAACGAGGTTTTGTATTAGAAACGGGTTTTGGACAGCTATTTAAGCATAGCTACTTGATAATGTATTGATAGATTATTATCTGCTTGTCCCCTCTTGTATTTCCTTTCCTTGTTCAAAAACTTGCTAGAAACTTGCTTAACTTTTAAAAATAACAGGATTTATACCTTTCATGTGGATTCAATGAAGCCTCATGTTTTGTTGCTGCATTTATCAAAGGATCTATTAGGCATTTAATTTGGGGTTGTGAGATGAGCCAAGCCTATGCAAAAGGTTAATCCAGAACTTGGGGCAGAAGCCTAATTTACACAAATCAGCTCTGTTGTAGGTATAATTAAAAAAATTGATTATAAGGTTCATTATAATCATGATAGTGCTAATATTTCTTCTGTTTCAGTAACAAGCTTCCTCTCTTATGCCTCTTGGCAACATCCTTGGGCCTCGGTGCTTTTTATTGTATAATATTGCTACAGTGATCTGCTAGTAATATTGACTGATCACTTTATAAGCAATTTCACCTCTGAGTCCTGCCTGCCTTTGAGTGGACCGCTGGTTTGCCTTGATTGCAGTATCTCACTTTAGTGTCATTCTAAGGAAATGTGCTACTGTGCCATTGAACAATTTTGCTTTTACACTGTCATCCTATCCCACTTATCATTTAGAAAATTTCACAGACCTGGAGGAATGTCTTGGGTCTGTCAGTCATAAAATAAAAAATACCCTTCTTCCACTTGCATTTCTTCCTTCTCTTTAAACTTATAAAATATTACAACATCTCCAAAAGTTGTCAGTTACATTTGGGGGAATACTGTAACAGATTTGAAAGGAATCTTTTCTTCTTGAAGTGGTAAATTACAGTTGTAACCAAAATTGTTCTGGAGTAGGAAGGTTTTCATATATCAAGCAGAAAGGGCAGAGATCAAAGTTTTAGCAGTAAAATGAAAACCTTTACAAGTTTTTAATTAAATCTCATTCTGTAATTTAACTGAAAACAAGACCACCTAAGAGCAGACACCAGGATTCCCTTATCAAGAAAGGAATTAAAAAGAACCTGCCTGTGAGGTACAAAATGTCTCTTCGATGCAGTGGTTACAATCTCAAATCACTTTCTGCTCAATTAATGCAAGTTATTCATGGTGAACTTCTACATCTATGCTTTATGTCACAACCCATTGCCTCATTGCAAGTTATACATTTTGCAGCATTTTAATATTTTAATGAAATAACGTACATATAAAAACTGAAATATGCAATTGGCTGCACTTACGGGAAGCTGTAATTTCTAAACGCCAGCGACTTCTTTGTTGTGAGCTTTAGACTCTAGCAGGAATCATTTCTAGTTCATAATTTAATAATTGTTTGAGCGTTACATTGTCTGAGTGTTAATGAATCACTTGATGAGATGTGCAGCTCCTGAGGGACATGGAGGCGAGTGCTCCTGCTTTGGTGGTCCCTCCAGGGCCACTTCTGCCTCAAGCCCGTGGAAATGCTCTTATCAGCCCTACTGCAAAGGGGAAAAATGACATTAATTTAACAGTTAGTCAGAGTATCTTTTCATAAGTGAACGCTTTTGCTCATCAGTAATAAAATGCACTTCAGAATATAAAACATCTTAAACAGATTTTTAGTGTCACTGAGTTGTAAGCCAAAATTTTATGTACACATATGCATGCTCCCTCTTTCTGGCTGAAATATTACAGAGCCATCTCAAAAGGCCTGCTTTTAAAACTTCTTAATGGGAGAGATACCTGTTGACAGAAACACAATTGCTCTTTGGGTTCATTTATTTGTCAGTTGGCAAAAAAATATTTTAGAAGAAGTCTTTGGTTATTTAGGTGGACAAGTAAGTGTTTTATGCAGAGAAATTTATTTTTTGCATCGTGAACATTGCAGTTGCCTAATTCTCTTAAGTGTTGGTTTATCTCTGTCAAATAGTTTGTGTCTAACTCTTCCATAAGGTATATTTCTGTGTGCAGTTTTTGAATCTCCTTAAGAAATAGACTTATAATCCATAGAATGCCACAGCCATTTTTTCTTTTGTCTTCATGCTGGATATTCCTTTCTTCTCTTTTCTATGCATTGGGTCATCCAGTTTACCTTTTCTACACATCTGTCATGGCCTTTCTCTTCTTGTGTTAAACATTAACACAAACAAAATAAAAATTAAAAAATCCCAGTTGTTTGCGGCTTTTCAAGTTGCTTTGTAGTTTGCCCTCAGACTTCAGTGATGGAACAGTGTAATTGTTCAATACATCCAAGCTGCTTTGTGCCCTCTATAGTTTTGTCCATCTTCTCACTTGATCATACTCTTGACTTTTCCACAGACTCACATTTCAAGGCTTCCTCCTGGAGCCGTGGCCGGACAGTCCGTGGCCATAGAAGGAGGAGTTTGCCGGCTGGAGAGTCCAGACAGCTGAACAGCTGATTCCTCGCTTCATTGCAAAGAATGTGAAAGACTTTTTGTACAATAAGGGTTTTTTTTTGTGTTTTACCAGATGTTGGAAATTCTAGTCTTGTTTTATACCCTGTATTGCAACCATGTGCACCATAACTTGAGACAAGTACTGCTGTAGTTTATGTTCTCACTCTGTGAATGGGAGTGTGTGCATGCTCGGTTTTTTTCCCCTAATAAAATAGGATCTCTTCCCGGTTGTGCAAAGATTATGTATGATTAATGATTGTGTTTTCATTGTTTTACGTTTGAGAAATAACCGAAAGTCTAAAAAAAATAATTTAAAGATATGGTCACAATTGTCATTCATGTTCTAAATTTAAAAGTAACAGGCCTTTGAAGTGGCTATAGAATTATGCAAAAATTATTTTGATTTCTAAGTTTCTCAGTAGTTTAAGGAAATCCAGTGATGGTTTAAACATGGGTTGTTTTTTTTCCTCCCCAATAAGGAGGATTTTTTTTGTCAAATAATGGTTTCAGTGAAACAAACTAAAGCAAAATTAAGGCTAGAATTGTTTTTAAATAGTCTGATAGATCATATCTCTGTTCTCAAACTAAGCTGTTAATAGCTTCAAGCTGTATGTATTGCAAAAAGCTTATATGAAGATAATGTATCGTAACGCAGTCTTTATGTATAATGGAATATTACAATGTAAATAAGAAAACAAAGTTTATGGAAAGATTCAATATTATTCTTTGCTTCTGTTTTAAATCTATTTTTAAGAGAGGTACAGAAATGGACATATTACTGGATGCAAAGTGCAATGTGTATGAAATGGATGTTAGGAGGTCGGATATTAGCTTTCTTATTGATAAAGCAGCTTCCTAAAGTCCAGCCACAGCATGGGTATTTATATAACTGTATGTAATAAGTATGTACTGTGCATAAATTTACTGTAATTCTTTTATACCTTCAACAAGACTGCATTATAAAGTGTAATCCTTGTCTGCCTTGTGAAGCATTGGCAGCTCAACTGGCCGTTGCCACCAGTACTAACACATTCGCCTGAGTCTTAAAAGTGAGTTCTGACACACAATCTTCCATTCGGTATTTTTTCTTCACAGCACTGGCAGCAATAGAAGACTTTTGGAATGAATTCTTTGTCCTGATAAGTATGCCAAAGAGAAACTAAAATAGTTCATCTTTTTCCCTGGTGGATATTTGATAATTCTGTTTTCAGAAATAGTGGATGAATAGATATTCAGACTGTATTCGCTTAATCGGGCATTGTACTTGCCTGTTTTGTAATGTTGTGCCTGCCTATAACAAAACTACTTGACTGATTAAATGGTTACATTGATTGTAGTACCAATCTTTCATGAAAAAAAAAAAACATAATAAATTTTTTTTAATAGCCTGAGTTCATTTTCACTATTACGTTACAGGATACATTGAGATATCATCATTGTGTGGTTTTTTTTAATTGTGACATAAACGTCCCATAGGTGAATATATTTCTATCAGTTCTGTAAATAATATAAAACAGGAGCTTTCCAGGTTGCAAAAACAAAAACGTGGAATGCATCGGTCTTGAATGTCTGAGATATCAGGCTGGGTCCTTAGTGATAATACTCATTAAATGAAGAACGATATGAGAACACTTCTGAAATGTTGCCCCTACGCAGCTGTGTTGTCTCAGCCATTAAAATTGCTCTAATGTGCAACATTAAATGATTGGGTGGATGCCTCACCATGTAGTGAGTGAAAAATTGGTCACCGTGTGTATGGGTTTGTACATACCCATATTGAAAAATGGCATTGTTTTTGGAAAAGCTACAGTAACCGTGTTAGCCTGCTTTCATTCTAAAAGTGCTTTTCAGTGTTGACTTCACAGAAACTCTGGCATAAATTCAGTCTTTCATGGAATAAGCACGGCAGAATGGTTTGTAAATTGATAAATTGCTTCTTCCTCTCGCTTATGTCTTTATGGAGATTTGTTTTCTAGCATATGACTTTTTTCCCCCACAACATCTCAAAATTGTGTATTATGTATACATATACAAAATCATAACTTAAACAGCATTGAAATAGAGCAGTTTGCCTTTTCATTGTCCAACTTTTCTTCCTTCTGTCTAGGTAGAGGAAAAAAAGGAGGATTGTCTAAAGAATCACAAGGTGCAGAGCACAAACCAGGCACACAGCTGAGTTTCTACCTAAGGTACTTATGAGAAGGAAACTGTACTAGCACATAGGAATTTACGTATCAATAATCTTGAAAAATGGCAGGAGTAGAATTTCCTATTATCCAACTCCCACTTAAGCCAATGAAAGATCTTCCACTACTTTAATTATGGGTCTAATTCTGATACTAGTTCTATTTTGAGCTTAAAAGTGGCTTATTAAAAATAAACGGTGGGGACGCTTTGCAGTGACGTGGTCTGTGAACTCGTGTGTGATGAGTAACCCTTGCCACTGGCATAAGCAGATACAGTACAAGAGGAAATTATACAGTTGGCAGCAATAGCTGGCTAAAATTATAAAGGAAGGGCAACCAGATGAAATGCATATAAATACAAACAGTTTGGATACTGTTGATTTTATGCTCAAACATGCAATTACATGTTTGAGAGTGTTTTGTAGCAGACAGGTTGGTGCCAGGGTTGTCAATCTTCTGCTGTAGTCCATTTCACTGCTAAAAGCTTGCGATAGCTTAAAACAAACCAAACATATACCCCATTTTCAGTCGTCCTTTGCTCCTGCGCTTTAGTCTTTGTACCTTAACAACATGGTCTTGCAATGAGTGATTTCAGAGAGCTGCAGCTGAGCAAGTCGTGGAAGAGGCCTGTTACACTCGGTAGGGAGGAGGAATGTGCTTCTAACCTCTAGAAACACCAAAGTGTAAGTGATCTGACTGAAGAAGCAGAGGGGGCCTGATTTTGGGAAACCACAGCCTTTTCCTCTGTCAAGGCCAATATGGAAGGTACTGTGAAAGAAGAATGAAGCCAAAGTGGAAACAAAGCCACTAATAAATCCAGGGGTATTAGCAAGGCTGTGGGAACTGTTGTCATTTCCTAAACTGCAAGTTAAGAGCAGAGTCTAGAGAAATAAGCCAAAATTACTGGTTATTTTATGGTATTACAGGTGAAATAGGTGCAACTTTTCACAGTTCCTACAACTTGCAGGAAATTGTATTGAGATTTTATATGGAAGCTGACATGACCAATAGCTTGAGGAAAAGGCTTCCTGTAGTGAGTCTAAATGTAGCACTACTGATTAATAAAACTTACCCCTTCTCTTTTTCCCCATTTTTACAGGAAACCTTGTGGTAAATTGTTCTGTTCTGACAGCCCTGTGCTTGATCATTCCCTCCATTATGAGATAACAGAGAGATAAGGAGGACTTGTACACTGACTTTTATTGTTTTAGATCCTATAGTGACAAACCATTTATCTTCCACATAACCTGAGCAATAAATCCCCATAAAGACCATTAGCATCACTTAATGATGATTTAAGCACAATAAACGTCTGTCTTGTTACCCACTCCCGTCTGCATAATGAACCAAATAAAACATGTTAGTGACCACATGAGCAACATATACAGTGAGACCAGCTTTCCTATGGCTTTGTGCCTTAACTGTAATAGCCTCACTTGCCTTAGAAGTCACCATCCCTTGTGGAGCCTGTCAGCTACAATAAATTGTAATAGATATTTAGGCTAGGGTTGCCCAATTTGTTCTGCTCAGTTACATTACTGTAAATATCCACATAGACATACAGAACGAGACCAACTAAACTCATCTTCCTAAAACAAAAAGCTTTTCCAAGTTGTTAAAATGCAGTTTCCAGAAAGCACCATGTGAAGGCAAGTGTTTGAAGTGAGATCTTATCCCCAGCAAGGTCACTTGGAGCTCGGCCATCAGCTACGACAGAGCCGAGATGTCACCCTTGGAGGTGTCTCTTCCAGAGGACTCAATAATTATGAGTTCCTTAATGTCAAAACTGGAGACATTGGAAATAAAATGATGCAAGATGTTTTGATGATTTAGGCTTATTTTTTTGGATTATCTGGCCTATGTGGTGGGCGTGCAGGGTTTGAAAAGCCGAGTGGAAGAATTAAGCCACAGATTAATCAGATGTAGCCAGGCGATGACCGCTTTAAAAGGAGCTCTTCATTAGCTAAGGGCTTTCAGTGTAGTTTTATTATTTAAACAGTTTTCCTAAAGGTGATCATTTCTACAGCCCTGGTTTCACTTCAGGTGCATGTGTTTGAATGGTATAGACTCCATACCATCATGGCACAAATGTCGGCAAGGATTGTGGTTTGCTTCTCAGCAGTGGCAAAACCCTTGTGTTCAAGGTTAAATGACAATAAACCACAATACCAGCCTTGACTGTAACATACTGTACCTGTAGTAGAAATCCTATTAAACATCATTTTCTAGAAATTATTTCCTTACAATGTAAGTTGTATCTGACAGATACAGCTGGGCAGTGTGACACACCTTGCTGGAAATCTGGCCCCGCTGCCCGTGGGCCAGAGAAAATTCAATTTCAACTTGACATCAAATTCTCCACGTTTGAAAACGCTGCTTCTTCCACTTTTTGTGGCTAAAAATCAGCTCCGTTGTCTGTAGTGCTGCATTGCGTGCAGGTGCCCAGGTGCTGTGAGGAGATTCCGGGGCTGCCCCACCCCAGGTGTGGCCCATTCAGGCCGGTTCCAGCCGGTTCCAGCCGGTTCCAACAGCCGCTCCCCACACAGCCCAGCTCCTCCATGCTGCCAGCAGCACCTCGGGGAAACCAGCTTAAGAAAGGGACAAAACAGCACTCAGCAGCGAGAAGTAAGGTAAAAAAAGTTAAGAAACAGTGCTGTGGGAGGGTGTGGATGAGTTGGGGATGAGGGGGTGATGTTGAGTCTGGGAAAGAGGAGTGTAGGTAAGGTGGTGTTTTAATTCACCTTTGTCTCTCAATATCCAAATCTATTTTAGGTGGCAATAAATTAATTTCTCCTCAGGTTGAGTCTGTTTTGCCCATGATGGTACTTTACAAGTGATCTCCTTGTGGTAACCTCAACCCAATAACTTTTTAATCGTATTTTTTTCCCCCTGCTGTCCTTTTGAGGTGAGGGAGGGAGCGGCTGGTTGGGCGCCAACACACCACAGGCACCGATTTCAGTCGCATCCAGAACTCCCTTCAGGACCAAATCCACAAGTAATACTTTGCAGGAGATATTCTCCTGGTAGGTTAGTTTTCTCTCGGGCTAGTGAACTCATTTTTCGTGCCCCGCGGCTGCGTGATTGTCAGAGCTAATGTAAAGGAGACAGGAGCACATGGCTGTGAGAGGGATGGGGAGGACGGGATAACCCACTTTTGGCTGACATTATACCAGATTAGGTATAAAATGAAACTGCCCCCTCATTGCACTTGCTGTGGTTATTCATCTTGTTGGATTTTGCTTTTATTCTGTTCCTGTCGATCTCTGGACATAACTGCTACAATGCACCGTGGATGTTGTTGGGAAAGACTTGCTATGTTTATAAAATAGCGTTTGTGTCTAATTTTACAGAAATTGACTCTGTTTAAGTGCAATCTGATGAAGAAACAGTTTCTGAAGTTTGGAGGCCTGTCCTTTGGAAAGGCCTGAATTTCTCTGGGGAGATAAGAACATGACAAGTCTTAATGTAATTAACAGTCAGTGTTGTGACATGATGGCCTTTGAAACCAATGCTGTGTGTGTCTGAGGAGGAAAGGGAGGTGGTTTCAGACCCCATACTTATTGTATTAATGTGTTATGTAACATCTGTGGAAGAAAATCAGCAAACCGGAAGACAAACTATGCTACTGCACAGCAGAAAACACTTTATGATATATGACCTGCAAAATGTTACAATTTGAAAACTGCAGTCCCCAGGGAAAAGGATGAATTAATAGAAAAAGCCTGATTTTGCGTGTATCCATTGCACATAAAAATAGTTAATCCCTGGTAATTTCAAGAATCTTGAGCAATGTCAGGGAGGTACCTAAAGTAGATGAAATGTAGACTAAAATGATGAACAGAATGCCAGGATAAATTTTACTGTTAAAAACAATGTACAAGGGGCAGAAGGCAACTTGATTATCCTGTTGTCCAAAATGTGACTCAGACAGAGTTTTAAGTTCAGGTATGAGCTAATGCTGTGTTCTTCTTTTAGTACTTTTCTATTTTATTTGTTTTCAATTTTGAAACTTAAGATGCCATGGTTTGGGTTTTTGGTGGTTGTTGTTGCTGTTGCTGGGGGCTTTTGCCTTGCTAGAGTAAAAGTATTTTTACTTTAGGTATCTCTCAGGTCACATAAACTCATTTAAAGCAAAGATGCTTTTACTTATGTGGAGATAACACGTCCGGCTTATGTTCATCTATGTTGTGTATTCACTGTTCTCTGTTCCTCTTTCTTCTCTCTTTGCCCAATGGCATCGCTTGTCTCAGCTCAACAGTCTTAGCAGACGGTAAACAATTAAGTTTCCCAAGTTAAATTAATGTATGTGGCCAGAAAGAATAAAGAACTGCAGTAAGTTCCTGAATTGAAAAGAGACTGATGAGTCCCTTGAGGATCCATGCAGATGAAAGCCCTTATACAGGATTTTTTCCCCAGTTAGGGCAAAAGTGGAGGTTGCTGTCAGCTCCAGTTGGCACAAACCTGGAAGAAACCAGGTGTCGTTTGTTTCACTGATTACAGAATACCTTTATGCACAATTAAGAACCTTTTAGGTTGATGCAAAAAGTGGTTCTTGGTTTGGTTTGGCTTGTTTTTTTTCCATTTTCTCCAGTTTATTTGCCTGTTTATTGCTCAGGTTTTTCACAACTGGTAAAAATCACCTGTATGATAATGTAGTGCTAGGCTTACATAGAATATCACCTGGAGAAGCCAGTGCATCCCTGCTGGCAACAGTGAAGTTGGTGAATGTGACAAAGGATCTGTATCTGCTTTCTGTACTGATGCCATTTATTTTTGCTGTCCCGCAAATTCTCCACCAAAGATGTCCCCCCATTAGTGCACAAGCAAACCTTTTGCTAATGACAACGCAAGGTTCAGGTAATTTTGCCATGAGCAATGCTGTGTCCATTATATAAGAGCAGATACAATGCCTTTTTTGGTACAGGGCTTATAACAGAAAAATCCCATAATCTTTTGTTTCTTCTTTGCTGAAACCTTTCATGTGCTGGCAAGAAGACATGAGCCCTTTTCACCAGCCTGGTAACTAATTAATTCTTCTTAATTCTTCTTACCGGGAAGTATTTCAAATGAGAGCTGACATCTCATCCTTATCCTACATTTTCTAATTATTTATATTTCACTGGCAGAAAAGCTGCAAGGCCTTGCTCTTTGTTAGTTGTATGCCAGTAAGGATACCAAGTATATTTTGTTTTGGTCTGTCTTGCTAAGAAAAAAAATGCAGTAGTACTTAACAGTGGATCTTACCTCCCAGTTTGCTCCCCAATGAAACAATGCAGCTCCCAAACTCCCTGTCTATACAAACACGTGCACAAATCCAAGAAGGGTCACCTGTTGTTTACTCTTTTCTGTCCTCCTGATTATCCATAACACACCCCTGGTTGCTCATGAGCTGCGGAGGCTTCATGGTGCGCTTGTGGCCTCAGTTTAGGGCAGGAGGTTGAAGACTTTGGTCCAACTCTAGGGAGATGACAGGGGAAGCTCTGTGACATGCCAGTGTGTCCTGGCTTTGAAGTCTGGGATTAGGCTTTTGGTCTGAAGCTCTGGTGAGTGATGATCTAAGTCCAGGACAGGAGGGAGGCTGAAGGGATGTGATGAGCCTTTTTGCTCTCCTGGGACAGAACATCCTCACGTGCAGAGATGGAGGAATCCTGGGATTCCCTCTTTCGGTGCTATAGCTTTGTTGGCAGACTTCTTTTTCACTTTAGCATAGTAAATAGAGTTTGTCTCCTGCTTGGAGATGATTCATCTCTCATTATGTTTAATAATTAGAATTCCATGCTCATCCACTGCTGCTTCTGTGCTCTGCCAAAGTGAGTGGTCTGTACTCTGCCAAAGTGAGTGGTCTCTGCTCCGAACAGCTCCATCTGTTGTCATTACATTGCCATTTCGGGAAAAAAGGTTAAAAAAATAATCTCCCCCAGCTCCAGCAGCAACAAGAGTAGCCTTTTTGCTTGGACTGTAACGAGAAATTGTGGTCATGGGGCCTGGTGCCTGACTCTGAAACCCGCTGGCTAAAACTCCTGCATCTCTGGGCTCCCTTGCATCTTAAGCATCCTCTGAAATCTGGAGTGCTCGTGTCTGTTGAACACACTGCAGATCTGGGCAGAGATGTGGAGGGAAACCCTCAGCACCTTGTGTCCTCACACCATTTCATTTTGCTTCCCAGTCCAGAGTTGACACAGCCTGCTAAGGGTGCGATTGCTGCTGGAGGTGTCCAGCAGCGCAGGGTGGCTGTGGGGGGACTCGTCAGTGCTGCACACAGCTGGAGGGAGCAGCTGGATAATAAACTGTGGAAAGAGGCAGGAGACATCCCTAGAAAGCTGCAGAAAGGGCAGCTCTGTTCCTCCGGGCAGTCTCTGGTGAGCAGCATTGCCAGTGGCTGCTGCACCCTGTCCCAGGGCAGGACTGGCCCATGGGAGCTCTGTGCTCCCCAAAGGCAGACACCAAGGGTGAAACAGGGGTTGCTGGGGATGAAGAAGTGCAGTGGATGGCATGGTGGTTGCTGTGGATGAACGTGTGGCATGGAGATGGTGAGAGATGAAGAAGTGCTGCAGGTGGCACAGAGATTGCTGTGGATGAACATTTGGCGTGGCGATCAGTATGGATGGAGAGGTGCACAGAGATGGCTGTGAAGAAGCTCTCGCAGGTGAGACGGAGGTTGCTATGTCAGACCTGGCCACAGGAGGGTACCGCAGACAGTGACACAGCCGCTGACACGGCTTCAGCATTGGAACCAACAAATGGTGACATCACATCTGGCTGCTCCATGCCCCCTTCTGCCCCTCCGCTACACGCGTGCTTTTGTCTGCGTTAGGCACAGCATCAGCCAGTTGTACCTTTGTACAATATATTAATCCTCCAGGGTGTTCTCTCCCCTGGGCTGTTGGGACCGCACCTTCTGGATTTAGGCTTCATGCTTTGCTTGAGGCTTTAGCAAAACGCTGTGACAGCTGCGTGATCACCCGGCACACCAACCATGGGGAGCGAGGCTGCTTCCCAACCTGGCTTCCTAAATACATCGACAGTAAAGCAGCCTTTGCAAAAAGCTGGTGCTCGGGGAGGTTGAAATTCAATGCATACTTCTTTCTGTTTTTAAGGACCTAGAGCCCAGTGCTGAGTGCCAGTAAATTCAGTCATCTCCCTGGTGGCTCCGTACATGCTGGGCTCAACGCTATGGCTGTGTTTGAGCAGCTGCACATCTTGCACTAGGCATGAATAAGGCTGGCATCAACAAGGGCAGCTTCAGATGCCTGTAATTGCCTGAAGCTGGAGCCATTTAAAAAATTAAGGTTACAAACATGTTCACAAGCAAAGAGTTTTGCCTTTTATGGTTTATATGAGTTTCTGCTTCAAAAAAATTAGTATCTGCATTCTTCAAAGTGTTGTCTTCTTCCGTCTGCCTTCTTGAAAACGGTGTCTTCTTCCAGCTGCTTGTGGTGTGGGTATAAACAGGATTACAGAGCATCTAGTGCTTGATATCAAATATTGGATGTTTTCAGTATTGATACCTTATATTAATGACCTGGTCCTAAAGTAAGAATGAGACTTTGTTCATAGTACCTGCTTATTCTTTTTATTATTTGTTTTTTAAATATCTTCTTCTTTGAGGGACATCACATTTTCAGAATATCAGAAAGCAGTATACTTTATGATGAGAGTAAATATTCTGATTTTTTGGTAGGCTTTTTTTTTTCCTCCATAAAAGGCAGAAGAAATCTGCTAGTAAAATAACTGCAAACATTTTGTTTCTCATGCTATCAAATGCAGCATGCAATATGATCCAGCCTCATTTGTGAAGAAACAGTTCTAGTTGCACAGATGAAAAATTATACTTAAAAGGCAAAGCCAAACCAAAACTCCGTAGCTTGTTTACTTATCTTCAGTTGTGATTGTCCTTTGGAGACTGAAGCCTGGCCTGGAGCTGACATAACGCAAGATAGATTGCTTCCACGGACTTCAGCGGGAGTTTGGATTGGGATTTTTGTGAAACTCTAAATGCCTCTCAGAGGACATGAGTATAACTTCTTCATGATGGAAAAAGTGGGGTATGAACACTGTAATTTCTAACCTCCTGCACTTCTGCAGCCTGAGGCGGCTGTGGCCATAGGGTTCAAGATTTATTCTTCCTAAAAAGCTGGGCTGTAAAGAGACAAATGGCAGTTGCAGCTGCGGGTGCATTTCTGGAAGGTGCTTGGATGACGTTCTGTTGGGAGCTTGAGTGCGTCTCAGTGGAGTTGGGTGGAGCACCACGTAGATGAGGAAAAAAGAGGAAAACTAGAACTGAGTTGCTTTCACTTCAGAAGCTTTGGGGTTGTATTTCTAACAAGTGAAGCTTAGACCAGACAAAGCAGCTGTGTTCTCAAAATAGCCCCAAATTCTGCCTCTTAGCTGAGCTACCCAAACCAATTTGCAGCAGCCTTAAGAGGTCTTCACAGTTTGAAGAAAAACCACTACCAGGACATGGGAAATGTGAGTGAGTCTGACTTTGGTTATGGAAAAGCTACTAGGCAGAAGTATGAAAAGCTTGCTGGTAAATCATTTACAAGAAAATATCTTGCTCAGCATGAGGTTTGCAGTGAGGGGTCATATTTAATGACCTGCTTCAAATGTGATTATAAATCATTGCTTCCTCACCAGCTAAATCACAGCTGCCTAATGCTCTGTGTGCTCTCCTGTAGAAATGTCGCTAACTTGTGAACATGTTGGAGTTTGGAGCCACATGGTCCCATGGGATGAAGGGAAATGCAGGAAACATGAGGGGCTATGAGGTGTGTTCCAGGGGGACAATGTCTGTCCCTGACTAGGCCACGCAGCCCTGCAAAATGCAAGACCTTTGGGAGGTTTTTGACAAGACGCTAAACTTGAGTAACCTAAATGGAAGCATGTCCCTGGTGTAGAAGCAGGAACAGTTTTCAGAAGGATAAAGGAGGTGTTTATCTTTTGTTGAATGATGTCATTGAGCTAGGCAGGGAAACTTCTTCCAAACTGCATAATAGACCTCATGCCCACCTGGGATGGTCAGCAGAAGTTCGCAATAAATTGCTCCACGCCCACTCTGGGCAAAACCTCCAAATCTTCCTCTCTTGAGTTATGCACAATCTGCAACAGTTAGATGTGCAGAAGTGATGGCAGCTTGTGGGTACATGGCAGCCTGGCCAGAGGGACATCTGTCTGTGGGGGGAGAAACTCCCTCCTTGTGGAAAATAAACATCTCACCTCTGAAAGGCAGCAGCCACTGCAAACACCAGGGACCTCAAGTCCCACATTCAGTTCTTGACTGAGGAGGATCCCCATGGTGCTGAAAGAAGGCTATGGGCTCCTCTCACCTTAATTTTACACAAAGAAGTGGGGGAGAAAAACCTTAGGGCAGTCTGTCTGCAGAATCAGCAACTCCTTCAAAAAGGAGGATGGCAACAGAGAATTGGTAGCTTGTTACATTTTTTTTTTTTACCTTTAGATCATTACTTTAAAAAAAAAAAAATATCCATGTGCATTGTATATTCTTTGTCCTTTCTGCCTATGTGAGAATCACAGCAGTTCTGTCGGTCATTTAGGAAGAGTTTATGGGCATGATATGCAAGTGAAAGCAGTATTTCTTTTGATGGTTATGTTTAATGTATTTGTGCTTTTACACTTTAAAAAAGTGAGAAGAAAGTGACAGCTTTAATAGTACGTCTTCAGTCCATAGTAAGCATAAAAACCAAAGTCAAAGCAAATTTTAAGGACTTACTCTCTCTTAACTAACTATCTTAACCAAGGAGAAGGAGTAGGGCTTGTGATCTGGCTTCAAAGCAAATGAACATTTTTTTTGGATTTGAGGTGAAGGTGGAGTAAGGAGGTGGAGAATACTGTGTAAATGGGAAAATGAAATCTATATAAATATAGCTGTAAGAGGGCCCAGAGACCAGCGAGGGACTTTGGCTGGGCTGTCCTATTCCCCACGCAGAAACCAAGACCGGCGTTTGCCAAGTCCGTGCACATGGTTCTGTATTTTCCTCAGTCTCTCTTTTTTTCTTTTTTTTCCCCCTCCTTTGTGCATGAGTAATATTTTAATTTTAGAAGAAATTGTGGTAGGCTTTTGTGGGCAGTTTGGAGGAGGGGAGATGAAGGATGGTATTTTTGTTTCTGCTTACAAATGTAGGAAGTTTGTGTGAGGTCAGGTGGCGAGGCCACTATCAGGTGTCACAAGCCTGGTTTGCGTTACTCTTTCCAGGGCTTTATTGAGAAGAGATTATTTGAAGTCACCATGCACGGGCAGGCACAGAGTTCTTATCATTCATACAGGTTTGTATGTGAATTGTACACTGGTACAGTTACACAGTTTTGTATCACAATGCCTCCTCCTCCACACCACACTGGATCTGCTCATGTCCCTGTCATTCTGGTGCCTTCAGAAAGTGGCTTTGCAGCGTGAGGTCCCTTTCCTTGCCCATGGTTGGACAGGAAGGCTCCCAGGTCCAGATCCTATTGCTGTGTGACTCTGTGCCAGCAAAATCACTCTAAAAAGTACACAACTCTCTTTGCTTATCCATTTTGCAGCATCTGCCTGGATTGTAGAGGAACCTGACTAGCAAGATTAATTCATCCAGAGGCCAAATTTCCTTCTGTTGTGCATTTTTGGTACTACTTCAAGGGACTAGTCAAAGGCTGGGATGATCTTTTGATGGATTTAACATCAAGTTAACTGAGCTGATCTCACTAGGCCACATAGGCACCCAAGGCACCTGCACCAGTGTCTGGTGTGAACACAGAGAGAAAACAGCACAGGGTTTCTTTAGATTCCTGCTCCTCTGACCAGCGCTGGAGTCCAGAAGACACTCTTGCCCTCTCTGTTTGTTTGTTTATTCAACACTTATACACCCTTATTTACTTACTGACACAAGGGACATTGGCTCGTTTGGCAGCCTCTAATGACAGCTTAAGATCCACCACCCTGTACTAATTCTGTGGTGTTAAAAATATAAGGTTTTTTTTCCAAATGAAGAGCAGCAGTAAGCAAATGCAGGGAATAACTCATGTCTAATTCACTGCATGTTTGCTTTGTCCCACACCTTAATTTTGGGAGCTGCTGTTTTTGTAGAAAATTATAACAAAGCTGGGTAAATCTAACTCAGCTGTTTCTAAGGATATTTCTGAGGATTAACATGTTTGGTTGAAGAACAAGCCACTTCTCACAGCCAAAGATTGGAACTGAAAATGGGATCAAGACACATTGATTACAAGATGCAGGGAGGCCATTCAGTTAAGATTGCCCACACTGCCATAGGATGATTAATACTGGTCAGGCAATTCTTGATGTGCTCAATAGCTCCCAGAGAATAGTGTCAGATGCTAAACTTACCAACATTTCTGTGGGGTTTTTAAGAGTAATTCTTATTCTGTTCCATCAGCCACAGTGTCAGTGGTGGTCAGTATTTTTCCCTACATTGGTACAAGGGGAAATAACTAGAAGAATAGTAAATGAGCTGTTTTCAAAGATGTACTGCAATGCATTTGCTTCTGATGAGAGCTTCTGTCCATCAGCAAAACCATGAGGGATAAAGGGAGAAGATGGCTTTGTGGTTAATTTTGTACTTTGTCTGTTAATTAATTATAGTTGTTCTTGGTGGGTGTTTACCATTCCCACTCACAAGGAAAAGCCCTTTGACCACTCTGTAAGTAAATAGTATGCAATATGCATGTGCCGTGGACCTGCGGGCTGCAGGAGGATTAGTCATACTGTCATATTTTCAGTTGATGTCTGCTCTCTTGGTGTGGTGGTCTTGTAACATTTCTAAAATACCTGGAAATATTTGGCTTTATTTTTTTTTTTTTTTAATGGAAGTTAGTATCAACTTTCAGTGGGAATAGACAGCCCTATAAGTTGTTGGAAGTTGAAAGTCCTTTACAATGCTATACTAATGGTGTATTTGAACTCCTCTCTGGTTTATCTAAGACAGTGACTTAGTGTTGCATCACTGTTGAGTTGTTTAATTTAGATCCATCTTTAGTAGACAGTTAAACTAGGTAGACATTGCTGCCCTGTTGATAAAGAAGTAGTGCTAGGTCCTGGCCATGTCTGGGACCTCTCTAGCTGGGGATGTGGGTAGTGGTGGCCCTGCTGTGCACTCGTGTTTATGCACACTCAGATTTATCAAAGAACAAAAAAAAGTGCCATTTGGCCTCCCATGTGTTCTGCTAATTAGTATGTAGTTGTGTTTGGGATAACCACCCAGGGCAACTTGTGCCTTCTCACCGAAGAATTTCCTTTCCAACCCCAGGTGTGTTTCTGCTGAAGTTAACCTGCAGTATGCTCACAGTGGCTTTGTGGGCCTCCAGGTTGTAGTATCTTCTCGTGGTGAGATGGAGAGGCCTGGATGGTGCTGAGATTTGCTACAGGAGCTGGCTGTATGCTGTATAAAGTGTGGTCTTGTGTCTGTAGGTCTGTAATCAAGACTGCCTGTTAATGCTGTTTTTAGGGAGTACAGCATCGACTGAAGCGGTTGTGACCAAAGGCCCAAACTAGGTACCTCTGTCTTATGCAGCCCTCCTCAGCTTGGATGCGGGGCTTTTCATGTCCTAGCGTAGTGTGAGAAGAAACTAATCACTACTCTGTGAGGCAAATAAGCACGTGTGCACACATGTAAATTATATGGTGAACCAGATGCCCTTCTCCAGACAACTTTCTGAAAAATGACTTCATATAGGAAAGTTGTATTTTTCACGTCTGGCTCTTGAACATTGTTTTTCAGTTACATGGTACTTTCTGTAATTAGCAACGAAATTTCAGGCACAAGAATATAGTGTGTGTTTGTTCCATGAAGAGCTGGGACCATTTTGATATTTTGCAAAAAAAAAAAAAGAAAAGCTCATTTAATACCAGCCCAGCTATTTATACCTCTTGCACAAACTTAAACATAACAAAAAATGCAACATAACTCATGAAGCAAAGGAGTGTCTTTGCCAAGTGTAATATTTGTATTTGGAAACATGGTCTATATTGTATGAGGCAGTAGCCCTCTAACTGCCTCCAAAGTTTCTTTTGGCTGATGTTTATCCAAACAGTCTTGCTCTTCATTCATTTTAATGGCTGAGAGGGAGCTGAGTGTTTTTATGCTGCGAGACTGGCACAGCTCAGTCTCTGCTTTTTTCGGCTGGCGCCGAATGCCCTCCTCCGCTCGGCCGGGCGAGCACGGAGCAGTGAGCCCCGCAGCGTGCTCACACGGGGGGCTCATGTCTGCACCCCCCCCACACACAAATGCCTGACTGTTCTGCCACCCCTCAGTCACATCTTGAAATTTTGCACACTGACAGCTCTGTTCTGCCTTTGATTCTGCCCCATATATCTTATGGGTCTTTATCACAATGGAAATGAAAGGGCCAGGGCGCCCTTGTTCGAAGGCAGCAATGCCCTTTGCTGTCATGTCCATGGGTGACTTGAGAAAAACCACTAGATGAGGGAGAAGCAGCTGTGCTGGTGCCACTGGGAAGGGGAATATTTTGGGAAGTTTGGAAGGGTTGTAACTGGGAAGTATCCACAGGCTCTGAAGACAGTAGTGGTCAGGTAGAAGGTGGGAAATGTGTTGTCCTTGCTTTTTAATACCTGATGTGGTAAAATGTGGGTACTTCCTTACCTCATATGTGAGCCTGGTGTCTTTGTACTGTTTTTCTCTTCTAGAAGAGGTTAGCAAATATTCCCAGCTATTTTTTCCCTCTTTGAGTTATCTTTTAAAAATAATAATAATGATTATTAATAATAATAGTCAAATCCAGTATGTGTATTGTTGTCTGGACTGCCAGACTACATTTAAGCCTTATCATTTTGGTAAGCTTATTTTGTTTAGGAACCTGCATATGAAGTTAAACACATGCCTAAATGACTGCAGGACAGGCTTTTCAAATCCTTGCCTTGAAGAGCCCAAGATGCCAGGATGTATATCAAGGGGTCTCTTAAACACAAAATAAGTAAACTTCTGGGAATGGTGCAATTAGGAATAAGGTACAATTTCTACGGAAAGCAGTGGGAGCAAGGAGTGAGGAAGACATGAGTCATTCAAATGTGAGTTGAAGAGGTGTATTAATAATAGAAACTTTGGAAGAAACAAAGACCAAGCCGTATTTCTCTACTTTACCCATGTGTCAGTTATATAGCATGTTACCACAGGCCTCACTGGTCCTGACACTATCACAGCAGCCATTTTTTCATGTGGATGAGTTGTTCCTGAAAAATGCAGTTGGCACAGACCACTCTTCTTTTTCACGCAAGGAATGCAGGTCTTCCTGTTCCACATATTTTTCTTCAATGAGTGTAGTTATTGTTGTCATTGGGAGGAAAATCCTCCGTCTGTCTGCTAAAATACTTGAGAGGGGGAGATAAAGCACGAAATCTTTTTGTTGTGGCTGAGGATTTCCTCTGCAAGCCTCCACTTTGGTGATTCACTGCTCTTGTCTAGAAGAAACGCAAAGCTGGGATGGGTATTAAACACGATTTGCAGTCCTGGGCTAAATCCTCAGCTGCTGCAACTCAAATGTTCACCAGCACCTATGAAGCAGATTTAGGCCAGCCTCAATGGTCAGAGCTCAAGTATGTGCTACCTCCTCATTCTGCTCCGGGCTCAGGGAGCCTTGGGAGTGCTGCTTGTTGGCACTGAGGGGCATTGCTGGGTACATGACACCTTTGGTGTTTGCATGGCAGAGCTCGAGGCATTACCTGGCAAACTCTCTTTGCAAGTCACCTACCGATCCATGTCACAGCATGGAGTCTGCTTTTGGGTTTTTATCTTTTAGTGCAAGAAAACTATGCAGCTGATGAACTCGATAAATTTTGGCAGGGTTGAAGCAAAAAAATTAGAGGCAAGCATTCTATTTCTCTCTAAAGTTAGAGCTATTGTTCATCTGGGCAACTTTCTGTGTATGAAATGAAGGCAGAGATCGGTGTTTTGGGGGAGAGCCACACCGTGGATAAGTGCAAAGGAATTCTGCCACAGCTTTGCCATGAATTATATGTTGTCTGAAGGACTTAACAATATCACAAAGTTCCTCAAGAACAGGAACACTCATTTTCCTATCTTTTTCTGCCAGCAAAATGAACAAGCGATTTAGCTTCCTTAAAGAAATTCCATCCAGTAGCTGTGCCAGCTCTGTCTTCCTCATGTTCGTGTGCATTTGCTTTGTTCCTGAGTCCCAGATGGATTTCTGAAAATGGCACAGGGTTGCCAAAATGCATCTGAAGACACATATCATCAGTATGCACAAATTGTAAAGAATGCAGCCCCTGGAGCGATATGTGATTTCATCAAAAGTGACTTTCCAGCTACGCTGAAACCTTTCATGTCTCTTGTGCAATCTGCAATGTTAAACAATTTGAGTGCCAGATTGTCATAAGTATCTGAATACTTCAACTTATTAAAGGGCCACAATCTTATCAAATCAGAGAAAATATGAAATCTTAAAGATGATTAAGCAGCTATAGATACACCCAGGTAGATATAATCAATTTTTTTTCACTACTAAAAAAAAAAATAAGCCAAAAACAACCACAACACCCAAACACTTTTAAACCTATCAAGGATTTTTTAATCAAAGCACTAAAGTATACTTGCCAGTCCTTTGGGTTTCTGGGGCCCTTGGGCCACATTTTTTGTGCAGTACTGTGCTGCTGATGGTGTTGGTGGAGTTTTTTTGGTGTCTCACCTGGGAAAGAGTGAGGAAATTTTGAACTTTTTATGGAACCATATAGTGTTATTGCCTATTTTTTTTTATTTGGCAGCCTATATAAACTTAAGTTATGAAAATTAAAAAAAAAAAAAAACAACAGAGGAAGTAGTAGATTTTAGATGAGTTGCAGAAAGTTTTTGAAAGGGTGGGTTGGCAGTAGGGAGGTGTACTCTGTATACACTGAAACAAGTGCAGCAGCCTGCTGGAGCTGGGGTGCACAGGGACAAAAAGGTGTCCACAAAAGCGTACCCTTGCAGAGAAACCCCAGTGGGTTTGGGCACCACATTTCACAGAAAATGAGAAGAAACGAGGAACTGAGGAGAGGAGGTGTTGCTCTCTGTGTCTGTTAGCCATAGAAAAGTGTGTTTGGCCTTTGAAGCAGAAAAGAAGAAGGCTTATGTGAAAACTTGCTGATGAGGAAGATATCTTGCTCAGGTGTGGAGCAAAACCACCATCAGTGGAAAATTCTCAAAATATATAGAAGGAATCTGCTGGAAACACCATGTTTGACCTGTTTTAAGGCAGGACAATGGACTGGAGTCACTTGTGAGGGTCACTGGAGCCTGATTTTCTTCTCATTAGTAGCACTGCCGCAGCCACTGACTGTTTGTGGCAGTGCCTTGTGTAGCATCTAAAAGAAGACAGCGCCTCAATGGGATGTGGTGCCTGCATTCCCTTCCACCACCCGCCTTTTCCAGGCTGTGGGAACAAATCTTAAATGCTCATCAAGTTTCAAGGCAACAAATTAAGTAGGTCCTGTCGTAACTTTGCCAGCTGATTTATTTTAAATGAGTAAACCAGTGATGAAGTCCATACAGCCTGATGTCTCTTTCGGTAAAGGCACCATCTCCTCTTCCACTCGGTTTATGGTGATGGGAGTTCGGTATTTTCATAGCACTTTTCTTCAAACTAAACCTATATTTATGAAGATGCTTCAGTCACTTATTGTCTTCTTTTTTTTTTTTTTTTAAGAAACAAATTAGGATAGTTTTTATGTTTAAAGGCAGTGCTTATATTCTGATTGGAAACTTTTTTTTTTCTAGCTGGGGATTTCAGCTGGATCAGCTTCCTGAATGGAATGGCTGAATTAACACCAGGGTGAATGCAAGGGCTGGCAGGGGAGAGGCAGTGAGCACATCTGGTTGGAGGCAGGGGGCAGGAAGAGAGACAGTCTGGGTGAGCAGAACAAAGCCAGTCCGACCCCTGGCCGCTTTTCCGAGGGTCTACCTACACCGCCAAAGGAGCTCACAGACATGGGGTGGGAGCTTGTGAGTGGTGGCAACGTAAAGGCACAGCTGTCCCCAGAGCTGATTTTAAGCCATAGCTTTTGTTTTCCTTCCAGACCCAGTGGGGATATGAACAGGTCCCTCTCTGAGGTCGAGACGTCTCTGCCACAGCAGCAGCAGCAGCACCCGCAGGTGTTTGCTCCCCCTTTCCTCTCCCCGGGTGCTGCTCCACAGGCAGCCTTGTTTTTGCCAAGCAAAAGCCTCTTGATCAAACCCAACGCAGAAGAGAGGCAGGATCCAGTCCCGGCAAAAGGCCGCCCGCCCCGCTGTGGCTCCTGTGGTCGAGCAGGTGTTTGGTCCTGGTGAAGGCTTTGAAATTTGCTGAGCGGGGCAGGGGGTGGAATTAGAAAAATGCTGCCCAGATTGAGCCAGGACATGCAGCAGCCCTTGCTTCTGTATGTTCTACATCCCACAGTTGCTGCTGTTTGCAATCTGCTCATTGGCAAAGGTGTCCCGTGTCAGCAGCTTTCGGTGGTGGAGCTTTAGGGGTGCTCATCCCTTGTCCTCTTCCTTCTTCCTTTTCTCCTTTACCTTTTAAAAGGGCCTGGGGGACAGGGGCACTGAGAAGGTGGGTTGAGATCTGATGTGGCCAGTGAGGCAGGGAAAGACAGCACAGTGTCCAAGGGAAGTAGATAGAGCTCACAGTTTCCCTTTTTTTGGTCAAAACCTGGCAATAGAGAGAGCTTGATGGCTGCTCTTGCAGCAGAGGTTGTGTGCCGGTGTCTCCCCACCGCTGTGTCCACACCTGCTGTTTGCTTTATTGCTCTGTGGCTGTTTTGCAGCCAGTACCTGCACAGGACACCCCCTGAGCTGGCATCAAGGTGGGAGGTGGTGGATGGGGCCTCTGCCCAACCGCCTGCCCATGCCCATCAGATGGGCTTTGCCAGACCCAAGCGATCCTCCGTGAAGAAAATGCATGTCGACTGTGCTTTCATCGTATGCATGCTTACACAACTGGCTTTGTGACTCATCCCTCTGGCTTCCGCGATTGCATTTAATAAACCGAAGGCTGAGGTTTCACCCCACAGAGAACAAAGCCCTCCTGGATGTAGGATGACATATCCAGCTGCCCCGCGAGTGGTGCATTCCTGAGAGCAAATGTCTGCACTGGCTGTGTGCACCCCGATTCGTACCCTTTGGGATGCGGAGGATTTGTATGTGTGCTGCTTTGAGGTGTGGAGAGTGCTTAATAAGGGCACAGGCTTCTGCCTCAAACAACCTGCTGGCTGCTCAGTTTCTGTCTAAACTGATGGTGGAAATGAGACACAATCACTGAAATCTTAGAAAATATTCAGCATTAAAACCGCTATGATTCTATGAATCTGTGTTCCAGTAGTTCTTATGCCTTAAGAAGTAAGATGGAGATCGGTGGAAAAAGTGATGTACAGTAAGGTCACAGTTTTGCCACAGCCTTTCCTCTATCACTTTGGCCAGGTTAATTCTTTTGACACCATGAGTTTCCCTAAAAATCATGAAGACAGTATTATTTTCATACTTCAAAGCTGTGGGGAAAATTAGCTTGTGAATATTTGTAGTAGCTGAGGCTCCTGAGGGGGACTTAAAGAGGTTTTGCATTGTGGCATCGAAACATACTGAGTATGGAGAACATTTCAAACCATAGCTTGTATGGTTGTGGTCCTGCTGCCTGAGCACGAGAATGTCCCACCTGGAGGTGTGTAGGGGCTGAACATATTGCTTGAGAGAGACATCAGCAGATAATTGATTTTGTTTTTAACATAATGCTCGTGTGAGAAAGGCTGTATTCATGGAAAGGCCCCAGCTCCTTCCCCACTTTGTCTGGAAATTTTGTCTGTGGTGGAGGAATGCTCTCAGAAGGGGTTATATGAGCTTTGCTGTATGGCTATAGTTAAGCCTGTAGTCCCCTGAAGCCCTTTAGTTATGTGCCAATAATCTAATGAAGTTTGCATTACCATTGCCTATGGTTATAGGCAAGTTCCTCTGCATGGAAATACTAAAAAGCCTCACCCATATGTGTTTGTGTGGGATCACCAAGAAGGAGCACGGCCTTTATGTTTGCTCAGGCTTTGAGCCCTTTGTCTAACAGTGCCAGTCACAACTGGCTTTTGCAGTGGGGTTGTTTGTCCATGAGAACAGAACTGGGACCGGTCAAATGGTCCCAGTTAGCTATGGTCTGGTTAGCAATGGCGCCAACATAGCTGATGCCGTTTCCTTCCTGGGGAGAACTTGAAATAGTGCAAAGCCTGCCATGGCCATTTCCTGCTTTTTCCTCCCTGGATGAAACCATCTCACCTTCCTTTCTGAATATCTTTCATCATCGGGGCGCAGTGCAGAGGGGTGTGCAGATGAGGAGCTCCAGGTGGAGGGAGCTGGTGGGTTGTCAGTGGACGTCTGCCCAAGGAGGGAAAGAGCCCGTTGTCCCAGCAGGGGACCAGGGAGGCTGGATATTGGGACACTGCTTTGATTTTGTTATAGGCTCTTCTGTGAACACCAACAACTCTGAAAACTTCCCTCTGTTTCCAGTTCTTTGCTTCCCAAACCATTTGCTTTGCAAAACTGTTGCAGAGTTTGATTCACAAAAGTGCTCTGAGGCCTTGGGTGTAAAATACTATGACAAAAGAAGGCATTCTGGCTCTTTATTACATCGCACATTTTAAATAGTGGAAAATTGGTCTAAAATACAATAAAATTGGCATAAAAGGGATTGCTTTCCAATTGCCTGTCAGGATCCCTTCAGTCTCATAACTGGTTTTGTGTGAAGCAATGAGTGTAATGCTTGTTGATAGTTGTTTGTTCCCTTGTTGTCTCGAAGTCGCTGGAAGCAATTTACAAGTTTCTCTTGCTCAATGTCAAGGAAGAGAAGAGAATGGAAAATGTTTACTTGTTTCTTTTCGGTAAAGAGCTCATTCCTGAAACAACAGACTGGGCTAAAGATTATTTGAGCCTTACCGTTGACTTGGGAAGGTGAAGGATCTGGCTCCTTGTGTCCCCATTGCTCACTGTAGGTGGCACCCAGCAGAAATGTGGGTGTCAGGCCCCTGTGCCCATTGCTGTGCCTGTGTGTTCCAAAGTCCATTTGTGCCATCCCCATTAAGGAGAAGAGTCATATGATGGACAGGCTCATGTATTGTTTGATACATGTGTTGGTGTGCAATATAGTCTCATTCATCTGACCCGCTCCCATGCTGGCCCTTCACAGCCAAAACCAGCGTTTTGCTCACCTGCTCATCTGAAAACAGTATTCAAACATTTCTTGATCAGTTGGGATATTTTTTTGCACATTATCTTCCTGTATGCCTGTCTCTTCATTGAATGATGGCATTTGGAGTTGCAATGCAATGACAGATTCTAAGGGTGTTTTAAACTGCACTCTCCCTTTGTAACCTGCCCGGGGACACTGACCCAAGATGTGATCATATCCCAGGGACTGCATGTCTCTCACAGCACTGAAAGCATCACAGTTTGTTCTTTCTGACTTCCTGCAGACGGTCTAATTATATGAAAGAGCACTGCTCTCCATTTGGTCAGAAGATGTATTCTTAGCTAAGTTTACCTAATGTTTTCCTGATTTGTGTGGTTTTTGCTCTTCCCACCCCCCTTTGAGCTGGACAACAATATGATCTTAGTCCAGCAATCAAACATGAAAGAGAGTCCATATGTATAAAGTACCCTCCTCATGCTGGAACTTGTCCAGAAGAGACAAATTGCCTTCATGCAGGAGGTCTGGTTTTGCTTCTTCCTGTTAAAAAAAGCCAAAAAATCTGGCATGAGAAGTACCTTGGGCTAAGTCCGGGCAATGCCAGTGGCGCTGAGCTGGGCTGTCAGACCCAGGCGCTTAGTGATACAGTGATGCCTGTGCTGTGTGCGACTGCACTCGTGCAAAGCTGACACAGGGCATGTTAGCGGTAGGAGGGGTGCTGTCATTTGTCCCCTGCACCCCGGGGTGAGCAGCAAACATGGTGTCTTTCAGAGGAGGCATTCAAACGGTCTTTGCTCGTTGCAATGGTATTCACTGAAGTCCACACCTGGCTTTACCTGGAAAACTCAGCCAGGGGGTAGAAAAGGTGGGAGTGCTGATACAAAGAAGGGTCTGGCAGCTCTTGGCATTTTTTAGGGGGATGAAACGATGTGGCAGATGCCATTTAGCTCTGTGTGTGCTGCTGCTGTTCCTTTGTTTTGTTGCCAGACAATGAACCTCTCTGGAGGGCTTTGGCTTGGAAGAGATTGGAAAGCAGCTATATGCCTGCTGAAAGTGATGGGAGAAACAGGTGAATATCCTTGGAAGGAAAAATCTCACAGTTTCTGTCAAATTTGCTGTTCCTTATTCAAGCTCTGGTTAAAGCAGCTCTCACAGCTCATGGTGTAATTACCAGTCTGGAGGTGTCTGATGGAACAGACAGTCCTGTGGGGCTCCCTGGCTTGGCAGATCTTTTCTTCTACAGCCAGGTGATCTGGTCTGACCTCCTTTCTAGTGCAGACCAAAGACTTCCTGACAGTGATTTAGACATCAGAGCTCAGCTCTCCTGTGTGTCCCTTTGGTGCAGGTGAGGCTGCTCCCTGCATGGTTGCCTAGTGCTGGTTCCATCCCAGGACTGAGCTTTGCACCTTTCTGCTCCCCACCAGTGCTGGTGACACTCAGGTATGGAGCACGCTGCTGCTGTCCTTTTTTTCACAGACTGAATCCATGGGACAGTCCCACCGGCTGCAGAAACAACGCTGTGTTTCTAACCAGGCCACACAACCTAGCAATGACAGATGCGGTCATGTTTGAGGTTGAGGCTGGGTCAGCTTCCTTTCCCACCTCCCGCCTGGGCATTTCTGGTGACTTTGTGCCTCCTGTCTGTGTGCTAGGAAGACAAGGCTGGGACTCCCCTTCCCTTGTGGGGCGAGAGGCTGGTTGCAAAGTGATCCAAGCCAGTGCCCTTTCTCCGTTGTGCTGCTGGGAGGGGGGCAAACCCACTGTCCTGGGTGGTTTATACGGGCGTGAGAGAACAGGGCTTAACCTTTTGAGCTAAAGCCGCATTAAATTACAGGCGTACTGATGGCTGTGCCACTGTGGGCAATGGCAAAACATAGTTATTTGTCAAGGTTAACCACCACCATCGACCTCTCATGGACAACTAGAAGCAGCGGTGCAGCTACCGCTGTGCTGTAGCCTCTGTGAGCATGAGCCCATGTGGGCTGTTACTCAGGAAAAAAGGCTTAGTAACTTTTCCTGCCCTTACACCTACCGGCTGTGCCGTTCAATTTGGCTTCTCTGGTATTGTGTACCTAGTGGTGACTAAACACGAGGTGAAATAGTTGGGGAATGGGTCTGTCAGTGTATGGCCAGGTGAGGGAAGCCTGCAGCCTGCTGGGGCACTGCTGCAGTGTTTTGTTCCTTCTGACTTTCCCCTCCCTGAGGCCATCCTCCTTCAGGATACCATTACCCACACGTTGATTTAAATATTGGTGACCCTTAGTGCACTGTTGTTTCCTCTCCACGCTGGCTGCCACTTGGCATTGGAGACGAATGTGTTGGGCAGAGCGGTGCAGGAGGAGCCAGCCTACAGGATGGTGCTTGGGGTGGGAGCTGCTTCCCAACCCTTCTCTGCTCCCCAAACTTTCTGTCTCACATTCTGCATCTACCTCCATGGAGTGCAGATGGTGTCCCTTGCTTCAGACATGTCTTAGAGTCATGCCAGAGCCCTCCTGAAATCTGTGGAGTGAAGTACTGTTCCCTTCTAAGCGAGGCATTGCTCAGGCCCATAATAAAGAGCAAACTCTGACATTTAACACATGTAATGCTGCTTACCCAGTTTTAAAAAGGAAATATTATCTAAGCGCTCCTTTGAAAATTAGAGCCGCCCACACTTAGTTTTGGCCAGTTTGACTTGTGTAATATTGCTATCACTTCCAGACTATAACATTCTGAAATCCTTATAAATTCTGCATTTTCCTCAATGAAAAGCTTCTCTGTGTGTTTAAAATTCATGCCCCCAGCTCCTTCTTGTGAAGGAAAAAAATTAATAACTCCCTAAGCTGATAAAAAATTAGCGCAGTCTTAAAAGGTGTATGTGGCCTCAGCAATGCAGCTGAAAAGGAAAAATGAATAAACCTGCTGCTCAGAAAGGAAAAGGCAGAGCTGAGGGATGGCTGCTGCCAGTTCAGCTTCCCGGCCCTTCTCCACCCATGCAAACGCAAACCCAGCCTTTCCCCCTGCGCAGGCCAAAAGAAAGTGCTCTTCTGTTTCTGCAGATGCTACACTCTGCAACGTACTGCTATAAAGTGCATGACGAGAGGATATCCTAAATTAATTTACATAGACATATAAATATATGCATGCGTCTGTATTTTGTATGAAATATGAAACCAGTGATTTCTTAGCCAACCCCTTAATTTGTCTGAAACAGTGCAGGCAGAATGGAAACTGCCCACACATTTTTCCATTAAAAGTTACAAAGGGAAAGGGGGGGTGGGACTGGTGATAGAAAAACACGCGCTCTCTCAGCTGTCACATAAATGCTGTGAAGCCAGGCAGCAACATGCCCTCACACCAGTTTGCTGCAAAAAATGTCACCTTTACCGCTGGTGTCCTCCTACACATGCCCTCCCTCCTGAGCACTCTGGGCTCTGTGTGCACGGAGCGGATGGACGTGGCCGTGTTTGTGCAGGTGTGTGCAGTGAGCAGAAAGATCTGAGCTTCTCCGTTATCTGTTTTGCAGCCTTCCTCCTCTGGTTCAAGAGAGGGAGCCTGGCCACGCCATTGCCCCTTGCATGGTGTTGGGTAATCATGCGGGTGAATGCACGGGGCCTGCAGTGTAACTTCAGTTTGGTTGGTTATAAACAGGCTCTCTGCCCTACCAGCCTCTTGACCTTGCTAGGAATGGCACTCGCAGGTTTGGGAAGGGTTTCTGTGCTGTCTGTGCAGCGTGAACATAAGTTTCTCCAAGGCTGGATGAAAGTGTGACTCTGTGCTGCTGAGCAAGGGGAGGCCCGGGGGGAGCATGGGTGGCTCTTCAGCATCAGGCGGCTCCCTGGGCCATCACCACCAGGTGCAGCTGCTCCTTTGCTGCCGTCCTGCTGCCAGCCAGGGAGGCCACCCCAGGTAAGAGACTGCGGCATTAGGGCTCTTTGCAGGGACGTCTCCTCACTAAATGGCTCACGTCTGTACACTGCAATCTGCTGCATGTGATTCAAGTGGGAAAGGTCAGTTTTCCCCCTCTCCTGCCTTTGACTCACCTGGCTCCACTCTACTGAAAGTGTCAGGTGCATCAGTTGTTCATTGCAACCAAGCCTGCAATCTCAATGAAAATGCTATAGGTGGCAAAGGCAGTCCTATGAACTCGCTAGCACTTTTTGAAAGCATGCATTGTGCTGACAGCGCTAACCATTTTGCACACCAGGGGGTAAAAATGCAGCTGGTAACCAATGCAGGACTGTGGGGATTCGTGAATGTGTGTATGGTTTTGTTTTTTGCTATATTGTCCTATAACCCATATGCATCACTGCGGGTTATGTTAGTGGAATTTTGCTGCTCAGCAGCTGTCCAGGCAATGTGAAGCCTGGCCCGCTCATCCTTTTAACCATCAAAGGTAGGCATTCAGATCCACTGGCGGCTGCCTCAGGGCACTGCGCCGCACATTGTTCTCAGCAGCAGTGCCAGCTTAAGGTGTTCCCGCCAACTCGACTCTAAAGCCGTGCAGTAATCTGTATCTGTTGATTGATCAGGGTTAAAAATAACGCGCATGACTAGACTGGTGACTTTTGCTGCACAAACAGCTGTGCTTTCCCAAGAGAAAGGTAGTGCAGAGGACTGAGGCCAGGCAGTGAAAACACCCTGCTCTGGATTTCTTGGTGAGAAACAGGTTAACAGAACTGCTCTGATAAGGAGAGGTGGCTGTATAGTCTGTACTTTAAGTTTCCTTTTGGGAAGCAGTATGGCTGCTGGTGGGGGACTTGCTGAGGATTTTGCAGTGTTGAGACCATGAGCCCTGTTTAGTTCTGCTTGTTTTAATCCCCCTTATACTTTGACTGGGCCTTCCAGTTCTGTGGCAATGGATAAACGTAACAGCAGCTTCTAACTGCCCACCTGTGCCTGGGAACAAAAGACCACAAACCCTTCCTCAGGTCTTACTCTAATATGATGAGTTCTACATTTAAGAGACTGAGCCAAATTTGGCCATGGTAAGATCTGGCACCTTGCTGAAGATCCCTACACAAAGTCATTCCATACAATTTTAGTTGTTGGAAAGAACATAAAAGAAAAAAAGCAGCCCAGCCCTGAATGGATGATTTGTTATAAAATAAGACTGAATTTGTTTTTAATAGACTGTTGTTTAAGACTGCAGAAGTGCAAACACTCTCTTGATCTGTGCCCTAGGACTCCCCCTATGAAAAACCTGGTAGGTCCTTGTCAGTGGTTATTAGGGTCCCTCAGAGTTTCTAGCCTATGAGTGGTAATACTTGAAACTTTGTGCATATTTTAATTTATTGCAATATTTTTTCCCTGACACTTAATTACATTCAGTATTAATGGTGTAGTAGCATTTCTTATAGCATCATAATTTACTAATCCATAAACTACACAAATATGTTTAATATTTCAAGAATGTTGACCACCCTCTCATCGCCCTCCTGGAGAAATCTGAGACTTTTGCTCCCTCCCACACTGCTAAATGAAGTAAAAAGCAGAGTTTATTCCCCCATGTTGCAGAATATACCCGTCTTCCCTATGAAGTGACTGATCCTGGAATTGCTTATGCCTTTCATCCATCTGCTGTCAATTTAAGTGGCTCTGCTAGCTGGTGGCTCCTTCTTATGACCTTGCAAGAATTTACAAAACCTGGTTTCTATAAAAATTAAGGGGCGATCCCCATGTTTACCCTCTTGCTCAACTAACCATGTTTTGTTACTACCAGCTAGTGCTAGAATATATACATGTCTCCCCCACCTCTGACTCAGGCCTGCATCTGGGAAGGTCTGATGATTCGGCCAAGATTTCCAGCTGCTGAAGTCACCTCAGCCCATCAGTTGCTGTTGCAGATGTGCAGTAGCTTTGCTGTGTGTCTGCAAACCCGGAGCCCAGTGCGGTGCTGGAGCTCTGCAGCCTGTCAGACCAGGTCTGGCAGATCCGGCGGGGGGGGCCTTTGCAGCACATGCACCACGTTTGGTCAGAGCGCGTGCCGGAGGCCCAGGCTGCTTTTTAAGCCCCCGATTTGCACCACCTGGGCCGGCCAACACAAACCTCACACTTCCCAGACTCAGTGAACTTACTATGCATATGTCAATGCTGAGGGGCTGTGCATGTTTCTGTCTCGGAAGTCACAATCAAGCAGCACCTGAAAGGCCAACATGCTAGAGAGAAGACTTACAGTATATATGTGCATACATATATAGCAGGAGGAATTGTCTTCCGTGGCTGTCTTGAATTTTTCAGCTGACTGCAGTGCAAGATCAGCTCTACCACTGTGTGAGGTTCTACCTGCAGTGCACGTACATGTATCAGACCACATAACCCGGAAACAGGTGTTTGTTTAGTGACATTTAGCTTTAGTTTGCCGAATGAAGACACTGACTTGCAGCAAGACAGGCTTTTACAGGATGGAACTGTAAGTATTTATTTACCCATGGTGTAATTTTTAGCTTTCGTAAGAATGCTATCAGCTGCTTAATTACAGAATTATGTATGTAAATTTGCACTTTATAAAAATTTAGAATTAAAACCTTTGCCTAAACCCAGTCTTATTCTTGGCAATCAAGTTCCATCTACAGAAGCCTTTCATGTTGGAGACGTAGCCCACATGTGAGTTATTCTTACAATTCAATAAATACTTTACAAAAATAATGCTAACTTTCAAAAAAATTGAAGTCATTTTAACACATCAATGGTTCCTCCTAGACAGCTTCCTTAAAGAATAGCTTCTTCTGTAAGACACTGTGCACTTAGCATGTGATGAATGGGGGAAAAGAGCTGGTTGCATGCTTTATCTCAGGGAGTTTGAAATGTGTACTTCACTTTTTTTTTTAATTTAAAAAATAAACTTATTTTCTTAAAAGAAAGAAACAAGCATATCTAAACATTCTTCATATTAAAAATTGGGAAGTAACAGTGATTTTTTTTTTTTTTTTTCTCTTTTTAGGTTTTCCTCTCCTGGCCTCACTCCTCCGGAGACTTACAGCACACTTAGTTTACAGGTCACTGCCCGGTGTCAGATGCAAGCCCTGACAGCTGTAGCTGCACATCTGAGATGTCTCCCAGAGTGGGCTGGTTCTAACTCCTGCAGAACCGCTGCACCAGGACTTCTGCTCTACAGGAAGACCACAGCTACGTCTCCCTGCAAGCCTACACCGTACAGACTGCAAAAACCTGCGCTAGAAGGTAACAGGAAGAATTCCAAGAAAAAAATTGCTGGTAACTGTCTACACTAACATCCGTGTATCACCCTTCAAAAACAGAAAAAATTCTTCCTTTCTTAGGTATGACTAATCATGAAATCAATTATAGAGAAAATTGATGCTGTAGGTGCATTAATCTTGTAAACCATTCCCATATGGATGAATATTCTTCAAGCCTGTTGTTTATAACAACTTTTAAATATGTGCCCTCCTTAGCTGGGGCCTTGGGATGGCGATGGCAGCTGCACCCCTGCTCCACCCCCCGCTTAATGTTGTAGTTGGGGAATAAAATGAAATGCACATTATTAAATGAATGTTATTGCAGTATAAAATCCTACCAGGACAAATTTTATGTATGTCTGTATGTAAAAACAGGTGTGTGTGAGATAGACAGATATGTGTTTATAAATTACACACACTAAGAAAAATACTTATGTATTATCTTACAACTATATACATTCATTAGAAAGAAACTGATCAACCCCTGTCAAGGAGACAGTGCAGCAGCCATTATCAGTTCTTTGGCATCCAGGAAACGAATGCTACTTTGTGTCTGAAGAGGAGGAAAATCTTCTCAGTATTCTCTTGCTTCTTGAAATTGCTTGTAATAGTCTTCGTCTGAAGGGTTTTCTGTACACTTCTGCCCATTGTTTGGAGGCCGTGCCTCATTGTATCGGCTCCAGTCACCTTTGCATATAATCCAAGGCAGAATGTCCACTTTGTAATGGAGTTCTGCTGAGAATTCGATGCTGATCAGGTTTGGCGTACCTGCCCCTTTCCCTCTGGTGATGAGCTGCATATTATCATCGTAGCAGCAGTGCTGTGCTGCGAGCGTCGTGCTTTCCAAAGAGAGCATGGAGCGGATGCAGTATCGTGCAGTGGGCTTATAGATCTCCAGTTTTTCCTTTGGACCACTTGCATCTTTCCAGCGAAAGTTTTTCCTCTTAATTCGATCATAGATTTCAGCAGTGCTGTATGCAACTTCTCTGGGGTAGGAGCATGGGCAGCTGGGAAGATCATTGACCACTTTGTGCATATATTTCTTCAAGAACTCGCTTTTGCAGCTCATCCATCTCTCACAGCTATCAGTATCTGTTTAAGGGCAGGAAATGGAAACTTAAGATACGTTATGCAGTATCCCAGTTCCTATGATCAATGATAACAAGTGAGCAAAGTGTAACTGTTCAGTGCTTTGCTTAAGAAAGAAAGGGCTGTCAAAGCTTGAGTCCCTGCCCACAAGGTGTTAATGTGCTGTCTTGTAAGATAAAGAAATCACACCTGCAACCGCCTTTAGGGCCTCAGGCAGTGCTAGTCTGAGTTACAGTGCAGCACCGCACTGGTAAGAATCTCTGACATTTCTCTATCTGGTGAACTCTAGTTAAACTGCTGATATCCCCATGTGGCACAAAAGACACTGTCATGCAACAGAACTGAAATAGGGAAAGGACAGTGATTTGAAGCCAGTCTCCAGTTTAAACCCTTACTTCACACACTCAACTTGTGAGAACAGCAGATTCAGCTGTTGAAGGATTAAGTTCCTCGTGATGCTAGAAGTACCAAGATGGCAAACAAGGCTAGGATTACTTTTTCTCAAGTTCATTATTAAGCCCTAATTCAGCTTTTCTTTGAACTAACAAATACTTTTTTCTATTTGTTGTCCATCTTCCAAAGGGGTATTTCAAGCAGCTGTAGTTCAACCATAGAGCCTGACATCTTGGCTGGCTTCGCACAAATGCAGCCAAAAAAAAAGATTCAGATTCTAAAAGGGCATATGTGTCATAATATCAGTGTCTGTACATTAAGAAGACTTAATGGCACTAGAGCCATGATCTATAGCTGGGATTAAAGAGATTTATAGACTAGTAGCATATTTAATACTGGCACTTCATTATTTTGCAAGAGTCTTGGGAGAATTCAGTCAAATGTCTCCTACCTAAAACATTATTTAAGGTGTCTGTATCATGCTATGGGCTTTCATAAAAAACGTGCATGTCTTGCTCCACAGCTACTTAACAGAGCCCTGGAGTAAGGCAAAGACTGGGACCTCTTACAGCAAACATTCTTGCAAAATATTTACTTAGTGATCTGTGTCCTGTTTTTCTATCTCCTCAAACAGTCCTGTCCCTGCTGTCATTAACTATTGTTTTCTACCACCATGGGAGGGAGGTGCTGGATTACATTATTTATCCAATTAGTCCAGCATCCAGTGTCTGAGAGTGGCCATGCTATGGTTTCATTGGAAGGATGAAATCAGAACATTATAGATGTTGGACTGAGGTTTACATAGGTCAGTATTATCATGTCTATAAAATTGCTTTAGCTAACCCTACTGTAGCATACACAGTTATAAAAGCTATGCGTGCTCATAAAAGTCATTGTCATTTTTTTTAACGTGACAGCTGTACCAAAAGTGCTTTTATATTTTTATCTGTTGGAGGCTATTTCAGGAAAATGCTAAAAAGTGTTTGATTTTTCTTCCTCTGTTAGTGTCCAGCCTTAAGCCTCTTTACTGAACTAGGACAGAGAATTACCATTTTGTAATAAAAGGCACAGAAATTTGCTAAGAGGAGAAAGATTCAACGACAGAAGCAAGCTAAGGTTCACGTCATTAACTTAAGTAAGATTATAAATGGCCCTTTATACTGACACTTTTAATGGTAAACTCAAAATCTTGGTCCCGCAGTGAGAATCAAACCAGGAAAAACTCAGGAAGTCTCTTATCTGTTACTGAAAGACCGACTAGGCTGCTTACCAACTTCAAACAGTCTGGTAGCGTTGAAGTCTTCACTTCCCGCGAGTAAGCTCACTTCTGTGGCCGCTGTCCGGAAGGTGTCTTCGATCCCTAGGACAAACACATGTCAGCGCTGCTGGTGTTTTCCTGCCACAACACAATGCACCCAACTGCCTCCTGCCACCCGCTCCTTCAAGGTGCTTTGTCTGGCAGGGTATAATCTGGAGTTGCTGCTGGAGGGAGCACTCATTTGAAAGTATAATGACCAGGGAATCTGGTGTTAGGAAGACAACGCATTAGCTTAGCCCCAAGGTCAAAAGTTTTCAAATTTTAGTGCTTAGATTTTACTTAAGCAACAAACTGGTTAGTTATGAACCCAGTGCAGTGACGGCATTGGGGGAACCTATTTTGTTCCTCCTCTTCCTGACACAAGGCTTGCAAACACCTCCCAGTAATTCAATAAAAAACAAATAAAACATCAGGATCTTAAGATATCAGGATCTTCCAGCACCCTCAGTGTTTGCTCTCAGTACAGAGAAACATGGATTACCAGAAAATATATTAATTTATCTTGACAAAGTGAACGTCCTTTCTGTGCTGCTTTAGTTTGGCCTACCGACCAGCCTAGTGTTTCCCTATGTTTCTGTGCTATGTAGCCTTAAGAACAAATGACTCTTCAAAGAAGCGTCTGAACAGGTTTTGTCTTTTTTTTTTTTCTCTCTGTTAAATTAAAGACCTACAATGAGAGCAGAAAGCTCTTTAATATGTGATGACTGTATGGTTAATAATGAAGTCTCTTCACCATCCATCTTCTTGCCAATGAACTTTCTCCTGATCTCCTGAACCAGGGCATAATAGTGGCTCGCAAAGCTTCAAAACAGCCTCAGGCTGCTTTTCAATAAAATTATCATAGGGTTTTGCCTTAGCTCCAGCAGTAGATGCAGAATAACAGATACCCAAGAACCCATTATAAGGCAGTAATTCACTGCTGGAATTGTAAACAGCAGAAGCTGAGCTTTGCCCTTGTAATTTTAAAAATGTCAGCACAGCCTCAAAGAGTGAATATATTTTGCTTACTGATTGTTGGGGGTCTGGTATATGACATAATATATTCTTTCAAGTTTGCCACTGTTTGATGCGAGCTGGTAATACATACTGGAGAATATAACTGGGGGCTACATCCTTTCTTCTGGAATTAACCCCTTATTATTGAGGTTTTAGGATGTATGAGAACATCCAGAAACATTTTTCTCCTGAGCAGCCTCGCAGTCATTACCTTGCAATGGCCATACGCATCTATCTGTGAGTGAGAAACTTCGCTCCAACTCTCTCACTGAGGCTCCTAAGTCTGCTCTCCATCACTGCTGACATTTCACTTCCCATCAAAAAAACCTGACCTACAGTTTAAGAATTTTTGCCTTTCTGAGTCATTAAGTAAACTCAGTGAAATGCATACCACCGCGGCATGTGTTTTTACTTCTCTCCCATCTCGGGAAGTAATGAAATTGCGCATATCCCATGCATTGTGGCAACTACTGCATTGCAAACTTGCCTAAATCCAAACACACAGCAGCATTGAAAGAACACCATGGGAGAGTTTTCCATAGCAGCTTTAAATTTTTATGATGTAGGCTGGAGTGCTCAGCCTTGTATTTACTAAAGCCAAAACTGCCTGATGGTACAGACACATCTCTCACTGGCATTTAAATGTCCGTGCCTGGAGACAGACAGGAGCTAAGGTGAGGCTCCTTGGCCATATTTTCTGAACACATTCCAGCCAAAACTATACATTCCTTCACCCACTGTTCACAGCTGTTGCAGAAGCAAACTTGCTGTTTTATAATTCTCCAATTATCAAGCAACATGTAATGAAACAGAGATGACATTTTCACCTTAACATTTGACTTTCTGGGGCAGGAAACTTTGTAGCTAAACACCCAATGAACCCAAAATCTCTGGAGTGAAACATAAAGCAGGTATTTAAAGTATTGTTTTCCTATTAATACACATGGAGTCTTAAAGCAACTCTGTATATATAGGGCACAAAACTTTCAAGCCATATGACTGGGAGGGGGCTATTTGTTCACAACACAGGCATAACCATTCACTGCACAGCAAAACAAGAGCTCACTGAGGTAACAGCACAGCTGCTTTAAAATTCTAAAATTAATACAAATTTGTTTCAGGAGAGTAGATTACACCCTTTGGAATATAAATCGTACTGTGCACAAAAAATTACTGCCGTGACCTAAAAAAAGCCTGTATGTGTCTTGTAAGTCCCAGGGGACAGCAGACTGCATCTAGCAGCGTATTATTACTAGCAAAGAACCTGCCATTTCATAAATAGCCTTGAAAACCTGCCATTTCATAAAAAGCCTTGAAAATGGCCTCGACTGCCTCTCCCCACCCCCTGTGCCGGCACTTGACGTGAACATGGTCACACCTGGGCAGTTGGGCCTGTCGCAGGTGCGGGACTCGGTGGCGGTGCAGGCGTACCCACAGGACCTCGTCCGCTTCTGGCTGCCGCTCCCGCAGGTGACGCTGCAAAGGGACCACAGGCTCCAGTCTCCCTCACCATCAATGTAATCTGTGGAAGAACAAAGATGAGGAAGGAAATGAAGAAACAAAACTCCTACTACCCAAAACTACCGTGTAGTGTTTTTTATTAAGAAGGCAAAACACGAATGGAATCCAGATGTCTCTACCTGAAGCCTGGGCTAAACGCCAGGCGTGAGCCTGCTGTTTAAATGGTTTTCACACTTGATGTTCCTCAGGGAAATGCATGCAACATTATTTGAAAAAATATTTCCTTTCTCTTTTGACCTTTTGGCAGCTGAGAATCCTCAGCTGCATAGCAGGGTCATGAACTAACAGTACACTTCTATTCACATAATTTCGCTGTATAGAGGAATGTTTTCTGACCACAGACCAATCAGGCACAGGATAAATAATAAGTTTGATTTTTTTCCTCTTTTCAAAACACACAGTAATTGCACAACAATACTCACGTAATTAATTTTTAGGCCACAATGCTGAGGCTCATGCATGAAAATTGCAATTTTGTTGTTTTTCAGGCAGATATTACAGTAATACTGCCATGAATATAGGGAACCGCATAGGCATCTTGCACCCAGAACAAAATGCAATGTGTAGTGTTTCATGCAAATTATGAAATGACACCGAATCTGACTGCTTACTACCTTCTGAAAATGAAACACAACTTTATTCTCTTCCAGGAAACAGCCAAGGGTGAGCGATACCAAGACTGCACCACCATGGCCCGGTACCACTGTAAGTCTCTAAACCCCTTAGAACCAGCCTCCTTTGTCTGCTGAGGTCACTGGTGCACATCCCACCTTGTGAAAGACACCAAATGGAGTCCAGGAACCGATCCCAGTTTTCTTGCCTTCCCGCTGGCCTCCCCTGTTGAACATAGTGTCTTGCTAGGGAATGTCTGGCTTAAAGGATCTCTCTGCAACCTACGGGAGATATTTAACTGATCCCGTGATCAAAACTTGCGACCTTTGCTCTTTTGTGTTAAACCAGTACTGATAGCAAAGCAAAATTTGTTTTAGTGACCCTGGGCCAGCCCTGTTCTCCAGCTATAGGCTGAATGTGTATGTTCAGACAAGAAACAGGGACAGATCCCTGCCTGCACTGTCCTCTGTGCTACATGCGATTCCTGCTCCCCCTCCACTGCCATGCTGTCTGTGGGCTTCCTGAGCTGGTTAGTAGAACATGTAACTTGATTTGTACCATATGTAATGACTGACGACAACTCTGTGGGGTGCTATTAAACATTTATTACCAGGAGTATGGGAAGGTTATATATCTCACTTGTAGCAAGCTGCCTAGATGTGAGCTCCTCGTGGCAGGGACCTTACGTGCTTTTCCTCCTTTTCTTGCGCTGCCGCTGACTGGGAAGCCACCACACCTGACTCAGGTGTCCATGGTGTGCTGTGGGTGGGAACATCACTACTGTCTGTGCGCACAGACCCGCGATTCTGGGCTTCACCAAGAGGTGAGCACTACAGCAGTCTGAAGAGGCATCAGACATCTTTGGACAATGTGATCTGCTCTCTCGCCCTGGCCCTGCTCTCCTTCCCAGCTCTTTTCCAGCTCTGAATTATTTCCTCCGTGTGGCTGGCAAGGCAGAGGGCAGGTGAGCAGGTGCAGGATGAGGGAGATGGAGCCATGAAATGTGTGAACAGGTCAGCGGGTGGAACTAGCACAAAAGCCCCATGGTGGGCAGGATCTGCTGCTGCATACTCCTGGCCAAGGCCACTGGCACACAACATTTTGAGTCAGTAAGAAAGCCAGGAGTCTTTTCCAATCAGTAACGTGCTCTGGTGTACAGCAGGGAGCTCTGGGGTAATTTTTAGGCCTACCTACCTAGTGTTATACTGCACTATGAAACACAGAGTATCTACTATTAAATATACCACATGAGGTTTTCAACTGGACTTCAACCTGTTCTTCCTGTTCTTATATCTGTAATTATTTTTTTTCCTACCACAATTATTTATGAAAGCAATTTTATTTTACCTAAATTAATAACTACCTAATATATGAATTCTTGGTAATAAAGTGAGCTCACAAATAAATGCAGGTGCAAAAAGAAGGGACAGACAATCTTCTGGCTACAAAACTGAATACATGTGGATGTGTTTAAATGCACCATTCCGTGAAAAGTCTCTCTCTCAATTGCTAAGGCTCTAGGCCCTAAAGTTAACCAAAACAGGGGAAAAATAAGACTGAATCAGTGCATGACAGCACCTCTGCAGTATCTAGGGAATGCAACAGAAGTGCCAGGGTAAAAGTACTGTGGCTTTGAAACCCTATGCTAACTACACACATTTGAAACCCTGTGCTAACTACAATGCATTTACATACAATTAAATCCGAGAGGCTCTGAGCTACCTGTGAACACATTAAGGAGTCCACCTCCCGTGTGAGTCATTCCCATGTGGCCAGTTACAGCCCATTGGGGCAGTGAATAACTGGAGCTCCTCTCTGGTTCTAGTTTCTGCAACTCTTTCATACAACAAGCTGAAAACAATTGGTTTTGCCATGACACATCTGGAAGAGAATTACACACGCAAATACACAATGTTCCTGCTGCATATGCCACTCCCCACACATGCACCAACATAATTCATCTTATTTATGTATTCACCAAATAATACCACATTTTAGATTTTGCTTATTTATCCAATAATTGTATTTTGGTTCCCAAACCACCACATGATTCTAAATTTGTACTTATCCTTACTCTAAAAATAAATATGAAACCTTGTTTCCTTTGCCTTTAAAAAAAGCACACTTACGACTAAAAAAAGGTCCTCTTATGGGATAACTGGTATGATTTTCAAGATTACAGACTTACTAGAGGAATGCAGCTACCACAGTACAGCTTGTGCATCTGCACAGATTTGTATTTAAAAGCTGATGAACAAAAGCCACATGTCGAAAATTTATGTTTTGCTTGGCCTCCTTTCAGCGATGCCTCACCATTCTCATTTCCCCCAACCTCGTTTTTACAATCCCAAGATGCCTGTAAAAAGCCTGGAACACAAACTTACCATACTCTGGCTGCTCCTTGGACTCAAATGTCCGGTGACTGGGTGTGTGACCATCCCACCCACTGAGTGGGTTTAGGAAGTTGCTGTCCTCAGTGTTGCTGTCATACTTGTAGTCCTGGTCACCGCTGCTCATGCGGGTCAAGGTGGAGGACCTCTGCCACCAGCTTCTCAAGTCGGGTGATGGGACTGGCCAGCTGGGCTTGCTGCTTTCTTTCTGCAGATCCTTGTCTGCCTCAGTGTCGGGGCCATCCACCACTTCAATGGTAACCTGTGGGATTCAAAACAGACCAGCCTGTCAGTCACTATGTCCTCCTAGTCACTGGGAAACTTTCTATACAGTGAAGACAAATGCCTTGCAAAGGGGCTGTGTAATAGTGTAGGGTTCACTTGTTGTAAACCACATGTGGATTACTGAGCCTGGAGATATGCAGCGGCTGAGTGATTCCTTCTGCTACCTCTGCTGAATCAGACCTTGGAACAAAGGCTAGGAAAAATCCTGCACAAAATAATAACTCATGCTGTGTCTAAAACCTTTGCAGCAGAATTTTCTGCCTTATGGGGAAAAGATGTTTAAACCCCAACATACATGACCAGGAAAAAGAAAAGCAGATCTGTTACTCTAGTTACGCTGAGGCTGAATTGGAGGCAAGGATGAAGCACACCAGCTTGCAGAGCACATTCCAAGGACTTGAACTGACTCGAGACAGAGCTAAGTCAGTGCACGAGTGCGAAGGTGGAAGATGCAGAGCCCAAGGTCTCTGCCGGGTTTGTGGCTGCTGTGCCCTCTGGCGACAGCTCAGCCTATCCCCCTGCACGGCCTCTCCGCAGCACTAGTGTTTCCGTCACATATCAGCGTGGGCTGTCAGCGCTACGGGAAACCACACACACGGAACATGAGAGCCAGCAGCGATTCCACCAGCCATCGCCGAGCAGGTCCCTGGCTGCTGAGCTGTCTGAAGTAGGTCCCCATTCTGCTGCGCTGGAGCATATAATGATATACAAACCTTTAAGGTTTCTACACAAGCCCAGAGCCAAGATTTAATGTTTGCTGCCCAATTCCCTCACGGACACCATAAACGCAGATATAATTCTGCACAGGCACTACCCTTGATTACTCCTTTTCTGTGCCGAACAATGGGTAATTATCAAACTCTTAGAGAAATAGTGCGCATGCATATAGGTGGCTATTTAGGTAGGAAACCTCAGAAACCTTGTCTCTGTGAACCAAGGACAGTGTGGCCACAAATCATCAAATGCTCTGATGCTTTATGTGGTTCAGTGATTACACTGGACTGGCTAAACAACTGTGGTTCAGATGTGACTATCAGACACACCTGTAATGTTTAACAGGTATGGAAGTACTCTTCACGTTTCATAGATTTACAAAGCAATCTTTCCAGACAGTGCTCCATGAAAATCAGGTTGTGTAAAGTCAGGAAAAACAGAATCATATACTATTATGCTAAAAGTCATTTACATGGCTCTATGGAGTTGCTTTTGGATACAAGGTTTAGTTTTATACCATTGTTATTAGCAAAAATCAGAAGGCACAAAACCAAGAAAAGTAAAAGTGTGTTCGTGTTTCTTCAGCTACCTGTGATCCGCAGAGGAGTGTGACACGGGACTCAAACAGAACCGCTGCCATAGCGGCAGACACAGCTGCCCAGACATGACAATACCTTTTTTTGTAGAACGGAGGTTTTGCATCTATTTCATGCTTTGCATTTGACCGTAGACCAAGCATTGAAATGAAACAACTTCGAGGCTACTAAGAAGCTCCACTGGGAGCAAGAGCGAGGGAAAGTGCAGTTGTCAGCCTAATACCATCTTTACACAAGAGATATTTTCCCCCCAGACTAAATATGGAATTGGAATGATTACTTCATTAAACCTCAGTTTCTACAGACCAAGAATTAAAATAGATTTCATAAGTTTGAAAACACCAGGGTTAGTTCGGGGAGTCAAAATCGTTACATCTATCCAAGCAAAACAGAGTTCTCACAGTAAGTGAACGGAAATAGTGTGACTGAGCGGCTCGCGCTGTGCGCTGCTGGGCGGCGCGGGGCTTCAGCACTGCCCCCTCACAATTAGTATGACTCTAGCACTTCAGTAGCAAGTATTTTTAAGACCACATTAACTCTGTAAGTAATGACTCAGCAAAGTGAAAACAAAACAAACCCCAAAACCAAAACCAAACAAACTCCTCTCATTAATAAAGGCAGGGGACACTGATAATCATTCCATTTGCTTGGGTAATCTGTAGTTACCTGGTAGTGAGATGGGATGAACTTTCATGGTCTCAGGCAGGTACAGTTTGAAGAACCATATGGATTTTTAAAATAGTCTATTTAAAAACAAGCAAAATCCAGTGTGGCAGTCTGACACACACCTATAGTCCCCTCTCCCCTGTTTTAAGCTTTGATTATCAAGCTGTTTTTTAACACGTGGCATAAAAAACACAGAGTGAAAGAAATTCTATGAAGAATCCTGGGATTGTCTGAACTGCCACTCTTGGAAATTAAAAAAAAAGATGAGTCTAGTTCTGTTTGTTTCCAGGGACTCAGCTTTGCTCTGCCCAATCCCATCGAATTCCAATGCACCTTCCAGGCAGGGAGGAAATCAGTGAGTAATCCCAGTAATCCCTCCATGGTGTTACCCAAAAGTGAGGGCAGAGGCATGAGAAGAGGCTGTTGCTTTGGGGAACAATTGCTCCTCTATCTCTCTGTAAAATTTTGAAAAATCAGCATTCACTGAATTCTTTCTAGTACTGAGAGATAGTCCTAACAACAGCCCATGGCTATACACACACAAATACATCTACATATACATGATAAACAAACGTGTATCTTGTTTGATTGGTTTCTGTACTGGGGCTCATTTATAAAAATGAAGAAAAAAGAAATCAGATCCAGAACTACAGCGATTAGAAATGGACATTTAAAGCAGCTCTGGAAAAGTTTTCATGCTGTACAACTACTCCAACAAAAATATGTTCTCTCAAAAATTAAAAAATAGACCTAGTTTAGTATTTCTATCTTGGACACTATTTTAAAGACTTTGTTTTCTCTGTTTTCTTCTTCCAGTGATTATCAAAACTGTAAAGATTATTTATCCTCAAGCTTCCCAAAATGTCTGTGGTAACATGTTTCTTGTATAAATCCACAAACATCTCCAGAAGTATTCAAACCTAAAATAAAGCCACTTCTTTTATGGTTGGGTGAGCTATAAATAAGGATGTTCCTCTAAAAATTGTTAAAAACGATTGGCATAGGTACCTTAAAACAACAGATTTGCAGTCACTTTCTAAGGAAACAAATGTATCAAGCGCAGATGTCTTGAGACACCAACATCCAATTTTCTCCTGGCCAAAAATATAGAGAAGATAAATATTATTCCTGCCTGTTGGAGTGCACAAAAAGTTCTGTTTACTTCATCCTGTTTACTGAGACAATGTTTCTGAATTCACTTCAATGGCGTAAACATTGCCCTGAGCAACTGGAAGATAATGTCTCAGGAAGAACTACATTGGCAATATTGTGCTACAACATTTCTGCCTGTTTCCTTCACGCAGCTGATGCAAAGTTTAATGCAGAACTTGCCATTCTACAAAGGTGGGTATGTGCAAGTCAGCAATGAGGTACCTACAACAGCAGAACTGAAATGAGTTCATTATAAGACACTGAAATGGTAAATGTAGGTTTACACCACGTAACTTCAGTTAAAACGGTATCGGTAGTGACACCAGTTCTGTCATGAGAGCTCACTTAGGACAGTTCTCTGGACACAGCTCAGTATTACAGACAGTGCTTAGTCTTTGGTGACAATACTGAGAGGGTGTTGCTTTCCAGTGCAGTGAAAGCAGCAGCTTCAAAGGGTAAATATAAATGCTACCTAAATATACATCAAATAAAATGTGTTAAAAATGACGTGATAGAGTTGAGGAAAATGGGCATGGATGAACCTGGAGAAGAGTTGGTTTGAAGACAACAATTTTTTCAAGGCAGATCACACTGCCTTGTTTCTCTGCAGTTTTGCAGGTTCCTAGAGTGGGTGGTTCTGTGTAGATTTTTTTTAAAAGAGAGGGCAGAAACTGAATAGATAGCAAAGAGAATAAATAAGCTAACACAGCAGCACTGGAGTGGCATGACTGCTGGATACGGCCCACAGGCCTCACACAAAATGACAAAGACAACGTATCACCAAGCAGGCAGCATTCAATTCTTCCAGCTTAAAATTACTCATATCAATTATTACCAATCTCATGACTCAAAGAGAGGATAACAAGCACAACAAATTTAATCACGTACTGATTTACTTCAGTTTTCCAGGCTCCAAATAGAGGATCTGCTGCAGAGAAGAGCTGAGAGGTTATAGGAGGTTGCTTGGAACAGGCAAGGAAAACCCATCGGGAATGGAAAATGAGCAGGTTCCTACACATCACCCATGTCAAGTCTTTCGGTTACTAAGGAGTGAAAACAATTCTGTCTTACTCTGAAGGATTACGAAGACTGCCTAGCCTATAGCTAGTTTATCAAATGAGCACAAACCAACACAAAACGGATTCTCCACTTGCGAAAGGAAATCCAAAGAAAATATGTGATCAGTTTTTGTAATTGCCTTCTTGTCTAGAAGTCTGTCAGGCATTGACAGAATAGTTAAAATGACAAAAAGAAAGAAGGAAGAAAAGAAAACCCAAACAGACCAACCTGCAAACCAAACAGCCAGCCTTTGCTCAACAGCAGCTACCGCAGTTACTCTCAACCAACCAGCGTGGATGCAATGCTAAAGCATAAAATGCCACTTGGAATGTTGGGAGATTTTACAAGGCTAGGACACCACAGAAAGACCAGCAAGTGTCCTCCTGGTCTTGCTGCAAGGAGTCAAATGACATTTGGATTACTGTAGCTCTGACTGCCGACGCTGAGGTTTTTCTAGAAGGCAATCCACTCTACTGACATTTGATTACCACGTGATAAATACAGTAGTACCTGGGGACGTGTTAATTTTCTAAACTCCTGTGATGGTTTTCTGATCTCCACCCATTCCTCCCTCAAAGACCACACAACTAAGTCATGATACAGCAATTGCTCTCTCACGGGAGACCAGAGAAGGAATGGCCACAAAGAGAACTCACTGCAGTATCTTTTCAACCTGCTTTTTCAGGCTGAGTTTTATATCCGTTTATTAGGTTTTCAAGTTTTTCAGGTATAATTCCCCTTAAAAATGTTATTTATGGTCTGTGCAGGTTTGTAATAGTGGAAGGGAAAAGAAGTTGTGGGTCTTTGAGAAGTAATGTGGCCATTCTGCTAGATTAACGCACACAGGCTTTTTTCTGCTTGCCAACCTCACCGTCCTAGGAGGACTTTAAAATTAACACCCCCAGGATTGTAACTTACAGAGCCCAAAGCCATTGTGCAAAAAGAAAAATGACTATCAATTCTGCTCTCACCTGCCCAACAGCTGATGAGAAAACTGCAAGTCAAAAAGTGTCATTATTTCCACTCAGATCAGTATGGTACTGTTTAACGAGCAAGATTTCACTAAAATCCTGCTTTTCCCAAAAGAGTGGGCCACCTTTTACGACCTTTAGGCAAAGAAATAAACTTTAATTGACTCTGTAATGAATTAATTGGAGTTTAATCTCCATGAGGCCTGACCTGCTGCAAGACTGTCAACCAGGAAATTAAAGCAGCTTTGTATATCCCTGAGCAGGCTCAAAATAATGCAGCACTTAGGGAGCCTGTTTCTGAAAGAGATGATCCTTGTGCACAAGAGCTCTGGGATTCACGTCTCCCAGTGTTTCCCAGTTCACAGGCCCAGGCTTCCCAGTTCTGCGTCCAGCAAAACTGCTGACAGTTGGCTGGCACATTTGCAGGATCAGGTGGCGGAAAAAAAGTCAGTTACTATAAAGACAAGCCAGGGAAATGTTTCCATCTTATTTATCTGTTTCCTGGGTCTAAACATTAAATGCTGTTACCAATCAGAGAAGGTTTTTGTTTCCTCCTGTCCTCCTCTGTTGTTTACATCCTGCTCAGTGATGTTATTTACCTCAAGCCACAGTCTGGGGCCCCTATAGCTTCCCTACCTAGGGCTTTCTGGAAGGCGTCTCCTCGCGTGAGGGATGTGTACAGTTACCACATGTTGAACACGTTTACTACCTCGGCCCATCAAGTATTGGACGGGCACTGATCCCAACCCGCGAGGCTTCTTAACCTCCCAAGCCATCTATGACATAATGGAGACTCAACTTGGAACGGCCTGTCCTTGCCCAATCATGTTCGTCTCCCGCCAATAGATCTATTATATCTTTATGAATGTACTTCTCAGGCATATCAAAAGGATGGTAATTTTGTGGGCTGGGGGATTATAAAAAGCCAGGAATTAATTTAACTGGAAAACCAGTTCTATTAGTGTATTGTTTTTATAAGCACATCTTGGGCAGAACAACACTTCAATTTATTGTTTTGGTTAGAAAAGACTGCTTATTAATGCCAATTTTGCTTTAAGGCTCTGAATTAAAACCAAATCACTAATTTTTTCCTTTTTCTAATCCATGAAGTTTCAAGATGGAAGTGGCTTGTAAGAGCCAATTCCAAACCCAAGAACAGTTTGGGGAATAACATATAACAAAGTTTCTTGCAGACAACTTTTTTTTACTGCGCGTAGCTGCTGCAGAAACTAAGTCTCAGTTCCACACAGAGGATCACATTTTGAGCTGAAACTTAAAGACTCTTATAACCTTATAAAGTTCTCTTATAACCTTTGGGGATGGTTGAGTTTTATAATAGCACACAAAAAGAGCATCTCATCTTTTTACAACCAAATTTTGCAACAAAAAATGAGAAAGAGAATTTAAAATATGCATATAATATCACCAAACAGAATATGTTCTAAAATGACAATAGCAAAGATGGGTTTAGTACATGCTACCAACACTATCCAAAGAAAAATTCAGAAAAAAATGAAATCTGTCCATCCACTTAAGACAAAAAGGATATTATAGATATTATATATATAAAACATGATATATAATGTATGTTATATTAATTCTCTCTTGGTGCTAGTGAAAGAGAGACAGGGTGTTCTGACTGCATGTCATGGAAGCCAGGCTGAAAGTTCTCTTGGTTCAATAAAATAACTTTGTGCGGCTCATTAAAAAAACAGACATTAACATAAATCTGTACCTGAATGTTGGGATTCTGCCCATTGATATCTGCTTTTGACAGGTCAGGAAAGTTTGGGAGATCCAGGAGGAAAGATCTGGGTCCATCTCTTTGCAGGGACGTATGCCCGTTTTCCTGCCTGAATCGCTGCTTCGGGAACGGCCGGTGGGCAGCCTGGAGATCAGGGTATTCTCTTCTGTCCTCAGGGTTCAGGGTGAAGCCATCTTCAGAAGAATGGTCATCTGCAGCGAGTGTGTTCTGGGGGAAAAAAGCAACACACTATAGCAAGGGAGAGAGCGTGCGGTCCTGCCAGTGCCCTGGCTGCAGCTCCCTGCCAGCGATGGAAATCATCAGGGCACACAGACTTGTGACGCCCTACGGAAGAACATGGGACTTACGACTGGTATGTTCTAGGGTGCTCATGAGTTTCACATCTGACTCTCACTGAAATATACTTAGTCACAGTGTTGCAAATCTGTAAGTAAACCAAGTCAGACTCCAGTGCTTCGCTCTTTCAGGTTCCCATAACGCTGCAGCCTTGTGGTGGGCACCCACACATTGACACGAGCACCTAACCTACAGCAAATCTGGAAAGATGATATGAAGCAACCCCACTTGCCACCAGTGTCCATCCAGACATGGTGCCATTGACCACAACTCTCTGGGTGTGACCAGCCAGTTCCATCCACCGAACAGTCCACCTATCCAATACACACCTTTCCAATTTAGTGGAGCAAGACCACTGACTGCTCAGTCCATGTTGAAATTTATGGTATTAAAAGACCCCACTGCTGAACCGGCAACCCCCCCTCACTCTCCTCAGCCTGCAGCGAGTTCCATCTCATTGTCTGTGTTCCTCACCCAGTTTCTCTGGTCTTGACCATCTGAACTGTCCTTCCTCTGGGATCTCATTTTCATGTTTGCCTAATGGTGGGATTGAATTTCACCAAGTTGTAGGTCAGCGGTTAATGCTTTTGTTATTGTTGAGCGTACTTTTGGGTATTGTAGTACATTACAGCAGGCTGCCTCCAAACCAGTAGCACTGCTGCCACTGCCTTTGACCTCAGCGAGGAGATGGATATATTTAATATAAAAACACTCGCTCCCAGGGTTAGGACTGGCCTGGGGACTCGGGGCAAAAAAACCAGCAGAGGAATCAAATCTTCTTATAGCTACAAAAAAAATGCACAGGGCAGATTCAGCACAGGTTTTGGTTATGACTCAGCAGAAAAATTTTAGGCTTGAGGTCTTAATATGACCGCCTGGGGAGCTTTTATTTACAGTTCATAAAGAGACAGCAAGCATGGAGAGGGTAAATGTTAAAGACGTATCTTTTAAAACAAGCACAATTAAAGTGGAATGGCCACATGTGGTTCTGGCTCTACTGATGCATAATTTTGCCAGCATTTCTGGTTAAACACAATCTCCATCGAGCTCCCCTGGCTCAAATTAAGCTAGCATACCTTTTGTTAAGCTCTCAGATAGATAACAGTTCCAATGCCTTTTCCTTTATTTTGTGTTTATTTGCTTGCAAGGTCAACCTTTGATGAGATTTTATAATATAATCTGTGCACATTACAGGAAAATATTCAGACAGTTAAATAAATCAAGATTTAAGAGTTAATCTGGGACTAAGTGAAATAATCTCAAGCACGTGGTTCTCCTCTCCCTTTCTTGCTGCACTGCATTTCTAAGGAGCAAAATTAGACTTAGCACAATTAATGTTGTCTTGGTATTTTCACGATCAGAATGGTTACACTTTGAAAGTACCAAAAGGATACTTTTATACATCTATCCACAGCACAGACGCAAAAAATTTCATTCTGAATTACTATACGTGTGCAGTGCTAAAAATGTATGTGATTCTGACGGTCTGTATTGTTCGAAGGCTGAAAGAAGAAAGCTTCTCTTTGCTGAAGACCAGGTAGGACTTTCAGGTGCTTTTGGTGGGCCACCCATTAACACACCCCTTATTCGATATAAAGTAGAAAGCAAATCACACAGCAAGTTCTGAGAAACAAAACTGAGGCCCATTCATCTAACTTTAGGTTCCTTATCCATGTGCTAGTGCTTTAACTTAACACTTATCAAACAGAATTTAACTGCAAACTTCTCGGCACATGAGGATTACATGGCTTCTCAGTTATGTCTGAGACGGTATAATTGCATTGTTATTAAATTACTTCACACAGGAGTTTAAAAAGTGGTACTTAACTACTTTTTTCTTGGGTATCATGCCCATAATCTTGCCTTTATTAAAAATAAAGCGAGTTTTTATTAAAAAATAATAAAATTCTCACATACAATTTCATCCTTTTCCTATCTGCTTGCCACTTCAGGAGCGTCTGGATTCTCCACATTAACATACCATGGAGGTAGAGCTGGGTAAGGACTTGAGGGACCCACGCTTAATTCTCTGATAAGACTCGCTGTGTGATCTTGGCAGGTCATGGTCTTTCTGTGCCTAGATGGGGATAACAGCACTTCCCTTCCTCACTGTGATGTTTGCGGGGAGCTCAGCAACTACAATAATACGGGCTATATAAAAAGTTTTTAATAGTGTCAGACAGATGGAATATCACATGGAGTTAGTTAGAAAATTGTCATGGTAAAGTAATGACATCAGGCTGATCGGGCCCACTACCAAGCTGCTTGGGGCAGGGACTGTCATTAATTACAGACTGAATGAGTTGGGGTTGTTGAATGTTAAAAAGAAAAGAGGGGGCCAGGATATGCGCTATACCTTACTGCCTTCTACCTATAGTGCCCTATACCAAAGGCTGCTGCAGCCAGGAGGAGGAGGGACCACTCCGCTTGCTCAGGGGGGACATGCTCAGAAGACCCCAGTTCAATGCCAGGTAAATGTTTCTAGTGACAGTGACAGCCAAGCCGGGGAACAGACTTTGGGGGAGAATGTGGAGTTTAAGAGCAAGGCTGAGTAAGGCCTGGCAGGAATGACACAGTTAGTGTTATCTCTCTCAGACCCTTTCGCACTGGGACAAGCCCACCCTGTGCCTCCCTGGGGCTTCTTTGTCACATTGCAACATCAGCAAACAGAAATGCTCAGTATGCATGATCATCTTGGTTATCTGCTCATAGTACCACTGGTGAAAGTTACTAAAACTAATACTATGGCTATTTTTTTAAGGTAGATAATTCTTGGTACAGTGTCTAAACTGATTTGCACCATTATTAGAAATGTATATTTCTGGTAAAAAGATAATAGGAGCTGCAATCAATAAAAAGTGAGCTTGAACTGCATGTGAAGAACAGAATATGGGCTCACTCTGTTCTGCTACATTAACTCAGTCAAAAGATCTTCCAAGGTCAATCTAGCAGGAAAAAGTGTCCTTGCTGCAATGCCACATCGTCTTTGGAGAAAACAGGGTTTGTGTGCTAATAGATGCCTTTTTTTTTTTTTTGGAGGTGGGAGGTATTATTATATTCTTATTTCTACATTATTTCACATTTATACTTCACACTATTTATTTTTAGGTGTGCACAATCTGTATTCCCAATTGCTTTTGGGAAAGCAGCGTTGCTTGCCTTCCTTTAAAAGCTAGGTCACTTCATTCTGAACTACTGACTCAGTTTCTTTGAAGTTATGACATTTCTAATTCAGGCGCAAATGATGCATCAGCTCTAAATATTTTAAAATAAATACTTTTCCCCCTTCATTTAACAGAATTATTCACAACTTTTAAACTTTCCATTAAGACGATTCTAAGAGCTTATTCATGCTTGATGTCAGCTACAGTCCTGCTGCCTCATGGGATCAGATATTTATAGAAGTTCCTAATGCAAAACCAGCTTAGGATTTCTGTGTGTTCTAAGTGTGGACAGTGTGTAAGGACAGGAACACATTATTCACAGCCGTGTGACAAGGCACCAAAATAAACCCTAGAGAGAGATAAAGAGAATCTGCCACATTGTATTACAGAATAACACACCTTTCCACACCCATCACTGAAGAAGGGAGGCAGCATTTCAGTACAATCATTGTCTTTGTGTCCACCTATAAATGAGGGGAGAAGAGCAATTCACAGGGATTTTGTGAGGATAACCTTCGATGTTGGTGATCCAGGCAGGACTTAGACCGTGCGAGGGTTTAAGGCACCAGGAGACAACCCCGCATGCAGGAGGAATTTCCTACCTGATACTGCAGTTTAACTTTTCAATAACAAAACGGGTATTTTAACTCCCTCCTGATCCCTCTGTCACATTAGACTTCAGTTGCAGGGGAGTGTACAGTTTCTCTTCCCCACAGAGAAGTTAAACAGAAATGGGAACTTGTTAAAATACCGAACTAGGGAAAAAGGGAATTTCTCTCCGTTTTTAGCAAGTGAGGAATTAATCTCCCTCCCCTCTTCCCTATTTTAATCTCATTTCCAGTTCTAGAACCAATTCAGAGAGTGAGGAATGACTGGAGCTATGGAAAACATTCTGGAGTGGCTGCTCTTTCCCTGCCCTTCATATTTCTTACCTTCCTTCATTCCCTCCCCACTTGCCAAACTAAGGGGCACTGCTAATTATGGAGTTGAAAGAATTTGGGAAAACTGATGCAACTTATATCCCTAACAGGTCCCAGACAGCGAGGGAATCTATTACTAAATCCCTGCTGCAGCTACATTGCTTTTTTATTTCTTGTATACTCCTTTGAAATATCTTGTAAAATGATCTTGACAAGAGGTCTTGAATTGAAAACCGACAGTCTGTCAATGCACTTTCATGATGCACCTGTACAGCATCTTCAACAACCAGGAACAAAGAATGTTTACTTATTAGGAAACTTCACAGACGCTATAAAAGATTATATTGCTATCAGAGACAAAATGAGGCCTGGGGCTTTCACAGAAAACCATTATGGCCATTAGGACTGGTTTCATTTCCCACCTGCCTGAACAGATTGTTTTGATTTTGAAGGCTGTCCTGTGTTTCCAGGTTAGTGCTAAACGATCACTTTAAAATTAACCAGTCTGGGGAGGCTGTACAGCGGTCGGTGTTCCACAAGAGACTTGCACCTCTGCAGATCCAAGATCCGTAATGAACTTGGGTGATCTAACTTCTGGGTTTTATTTCCTTTTTTGTCTATCATTTGTATAAGCAGCACAGAATCAAGTAGGAAGAGGTATGAGGACAGTGGGGACAGCTGAAAAGCATTATCAGAGATACATAGAGAAAAATTTCTTCTATGATTAATGCCATATCCAGTCCAGGCAGTCAGAAGACCTTTGTTCTGTTCTCAGCTATGTCTTGGCTTTCTCGTTGAACAAGCAAATCACTTGGGTTTGTGTCTAATTTCTGTGTGGCTAGCTGAAAGCATGCGGTGGTACTGAGCCTCACAGCCCCAGTTCACTCCAAGGAGTCACTTGGTTCATATCTCTGGAAGAATTCAGACCACAGGGGTGTCACATCAACCACTCAGCTACTGGCACACTCTCCTTTTTCCTTAAAATGTACTTGTCCTTCACATTCACACACATCAATGAAGTGAAAGGCCTTACTTATTTTTAGAAAGACGCATAAATCGTTGCAGTAATTAATAGCATGTTTTAGATAATCACTGGTCATAAATAATTTAAAATGGACTCTGTTGGCTTGCATGTACACAATTGTTTTCACTACGGGGCTCTAAAACACAGCATCTGCTTTAAACATTTGGTAAATAGAAGATGAATCACTGACTACAGTTGGTAATAAAAAATTATTTTTTAAAAGAAGAGTTCCGTCTACCATCTATCAGGGTCTGCTTTTTAATAATTCTCTATTTAGTCTGTCAAAATTAGTAAAATGACATCGTACCAAATTCTTTCTAACTTTCAGTACATCTGCATGTGTGACTGTGTGGCCATGCAAAGGCCAAACCCAGTTGCCCCACCAAGTTCTGCTATGGGACACAATAGCTTCAGGGGCTGTATGGCTCTTGTAGTCATTTTGTTTCTGTGGGGAATAGGATGGAGTCACAAACACTGTTGCAATTAGGACAGCAGAAATTTGGGGTAAACATGTCAGTCTACAGTCACTGTTGGAGCAGAGGTCTCCTGTACACAGCTGAAATGTAGGGTGACAGTGGCAAGCTATCTCAGAATCATAGCTTTCAAATTTTAGGGTTCTTAAAGTATAAATCTATAGCCCACATAGCCACACAGAAAATCTTGAGAACTGAACATGTAGCCTGAACTTAGGTTAAGACTGCAGCGATCCCAGGGCGGTAGTGTTGAGGCCCTGTTCACATCTAAGGTCTAGTAAGTCCCAGACCACCGTTTCAAGGCACACGGCCAGCACTAGGACAGGACCCTCCGCAGCACAGGAAAAGGCTGTTGCCTTGTGGAACCATCTGAACTGATCCACCCTGAGTGCCAGAGCAGCCCTACGGCCACTCCTCCCTCCCGAGCCTTTTACTCACTTGCTTCGGTCCATCTTTATTCAGTCTCCGCTTGGGAGTTTCTCCCACCAAGCTCCCTGTCTCTTCCACACCATTGGCAAACAGTGGGTCTGCATCTCAACTGCTTTGACAGACAATGTTTTTCCTCAGAGCTAAAGGAGAAAACTAACCGTATTATACTCAGACCTGGCAAAGTTTTGCTACATGTTGGGGACACACATTTCATAGCACAGCTATTTTTTATGCTCTGTTATTTGCTTGTATTTCACGTTTTCCTTCAGCGGGAAAATACAAACAGTATGGTTCAGCTTGAGGTGAAAAATTGCCAGTTTGTGTAAACACTTTGATAATAAAAAGAACTTGATGGTGATTACTGCTCAATGTCTGCTGGAAAAAACAGAGGCCCTTTAGCGAATATTCTAACATAGCATACAGGGCTGCTTTGTTCTTCAGCAGATACTCAGCCATCCATGGGACAGCCATGAGCATCGAATTAAAATTGTGTAGGTCTTTGACAGATGGTTGGTGCCAAGTTTTTCTTGCAGTTAACAGATATTTTCAGTTGCCTAAGCTGGTGGTAAATATTTAAGACTCTGAAGATCTTCTCTGTCATCACTACCTGGCTGCAGCTCTCCACACAGGACGCATCACTTTAGCAACTGAACAGGAGCATTGAATTGAACTATTCCACTCCAATAACCTGTGGTGCCAGAATGCAAATTATTTTAAAGTTCTGATTCTTTTCAGGCTTTATTAAATACTTGCATAAAATCGGTAGCATAATAAAGTTTTAAATAAAATGTATTTATACCATGGCTAAATTTAATTGAACAAGCTTAATATCTCCCATCCTTTGAGATCTGCATCATAATTTACACATCAAGTTCCATCAGAATGGGAAAATCTGCCTTAAGCTGCAATCAAAACCAAAAAGCAAAGGAAATCTAGAATATTAATACTTTTTGGTCAGGCTTTGCAGGCTGGCACGCACAAAGCCGGTGTTAGCGAAAGAGAACAAACATACCTCTGACATGATTTTCGTGGGTTTTAAACTAGGTCCTTTTGCAAGTTTATTCCACTAAATCACTACAGCTAGGATTTCACTGGGTGAAGCAGCTTTAATAAATGAAGTTTTCACTTCTCCCAAGCCAAAAGAGTAACCTTACTTGAAACCTTTTCCATTTCCAAAGTTGCCTTCAACTGTTAGTTTCCAAGAAACAGCTATTCCCAGCCTCTGTGCCTCGCTCTCATATGCCACCGAATATCCACCCCGTGCTTTCAAAAGTGTCTATGATTCTGGCTGTGTTAGCTGGCAGATGTTTTTAGAGACTAGAAAGTGTTTAGTCCCTGTGGACTAAAAGTTACATGATGACTTCATCACATAAGCAAAAGCTAATAACGGGAAAGCAAGAACGCAGACAAGTGTTATATTCCAAAAACATGATGTTTCCTGTGCTTCTGGCAATACGACTTTTGTGCCTGAAAAAAGGCAAATCGCTTGAGTCCTGATGCTCAAAACATACACACCACTGAACCACCACGAGATAATTTACTTGGTCCTCCCGCAGCTCCCTTCCCCACCAATACTTGTTTTTCTTCTGCTGGAAGTTAGAGGGTGAAGGCAGAGGAAAGGCAGTGTCTGTTTACATTCAATATCTATGCACCAACTATATGCCTCACAACACTCTCTGGAAGGGGTTGTTACTACACCCAGGAGTTTACAGCAAAGCAGCAACAGAAATCTGAGCGGCCGCCTCAGGACCACGCACCTCTGCTCCTGCAGCCAAGTATTCTATCAGGCTCCAGAGTGCAGCTTTACCCTCTCCATCTAGAAAATTTTGGAGACTGAACAACTGGAAGTCATTAGCATAAATGGCATCTGCACCCACCGTGCAATAACTGTCTTATTTTTGTATCGAGACATCAGCAGCAGACATTATGCCCTCTCTCTACATCTCTGTGAACTGCCCTAGCGACAGAACAAGGGAGAACAGGAGGGAGCAGACAGACAAGAGAAAGGCCTCCCTCCAGTGACACTATGGGGAAGAAGAGCAAGTGAGTAGATACACACTACATCGCGACAAGACAATGTGAAGACCCGTCTCTGTTTAAGAGGGGAGAGAGAAAGGATTTGCCCTGGAGAGAAGTCTGAGCTTTTTGTATTATGAATTCTGTGCACGTCCATACAAATTTTCTTAGAACAGTAAGGGGGTTGGGGGCTATTTCCTAGAGCTGATTAAAGAAGCATGACTCGATTTTCAATTTCAAACGACTCGGGGGGCATTCCAATCGACTGCAGACAGGAAATGAATACCATACATGCACTGAACAAGGCAGATGCTTTTGAATCTGACACTTACGTGAAAAGAAAATATCTTCATTTCTGTCTCTCCTCCGCCCCACGATCACTAGTTAGTTCTGAGCTATTTTTAGAATAAATGGTTTTATTTTTTAAACTTGTTATAATCTTAGCATGTGCCTGAAGCCACCCAGACGCCACCGACAATAAACTGTATGGAGCAGGCCAAATGCTTCTTTAGATTAATCCCAGGAGCCAGACACGGCAGCAAGGTAGAAGAGGAAAGTTCAGGTTTGAGATATCCTAACCTCCTCTGTTGAGATGGGACCCTAGCTGGTATTCCAGACCCCGGGAAGGGAGAGCTGCCTCTGTACAGAGAGAGATTCCAAATCGCATCCAGCAGACACCACGGAGCAGCTCGGAAGAGGATTTCCTGGTAGGCTGTGGCACAGAACTCACTTCACTCACTGAACTGTGCTAAAGAGATAAATATAGATCTTTTCTCCTCATATGGCTCTTACAAGTAAAGTGCAATAATTACCATGGGAGTATTATGGGGTTTATAACCTGACTGCCATGCCATTGTGGCTCCAGTGCGTATTGGGGAATTGGCATATATGGCTCTTTTCCCCCACTTAGTCCGTATCTGTGCTAACACACAATTTCAGCTGCAAACTCCTTTTGTATTTTATTGTGGGAAGACTTAAATAGGATAGAGGAAAAAAAAAATCAGAGAGGTGGTATTATTCTGGCTCTTACTCTGATGTTATGCAAATAATTAGTTCATTTTATTTTGATGTTAAGGCTGCCATAGCTATATTCCTAAGAAGATGAAAAAATGATCCTCTTGAGAGAGAGAGAGAAGAAAAGGGACGGGTAGGTGAGAAAGGCAGCTCTGATGTGCATTATTCAAAAAGCCATGAATGCTAGATCAAAGAAGAGCAAGAATCAAATTCACTGCCACTGAAAGATTTCAGCAGCTTTTTAGAGCCATTGATCCCTCAAGGGCAAACTCTTTTAAGCACCAGGTAATGCTTCTAGCTACCCAGAACTCCCACCTTACACTGGCTAAGCTGCATGTAGTTTGCTTTCATCACCGGCATACTGGGGATAACAGGGATGGCTCAGACACCACTATATCTGCGCCTGGTGAAGAAGACATACAGCAAAGCACAGAAATCGCATGTGTGCATCTCCTGCACTAGCTGTTGCCTTTTTAATGGCCATCACAGTAGATGTTAAATAGAAGAACAGTGCAGTGTTGCGTGTTTGGTGACCACTGATATCTTGGAGTGCTTCGTCTGAGGACAGAACACAGTCATCCTGAGCAGGATTTGTTTGCTCAGCGCTGACTTGCTGATAAACACAAGTCACCTCATATTTTGTTGTGAGATGAAAGTGGGATAAGATGTCTAAGGAGCTCAGCCAGCAAGCGGTGACTCGTTCATAAGTTGGGACTCACAGGTCTAATCTGAACACCCAGAAGGCACAGGATCCAACCCCAAATCAAGTCCTCTGCTGTCAAATGCACTACAGATTGTCATCTTTCTCCCTCCCTTCCTTGGGTTAGGTGTCTTTGAAGTCTGGTGGAGAAGCTTCCAGATGTTCTGCCTTGCAGGGACACTTCAGGATCATGCCTTAAGCAAGAGCCACTGGAACTGGGTGCAGTAAAGCAACTTCACCTGGTGCATCCCTAAACAGTCTCCTAAGAGCTGCCTTTGGGCTTCTGATACAGCTGCACTTGCACCCAGCTCATTGCTGCTGCCATCGTCATGTCCCCAGGAACACTCCATTCATCCTGCTTTTCCCATCCGCAATGCCATGCACATGCTACAACAGTGCATTACAGATTATTCAGCTCTTTCCAAGCTCTGCTCACAATTCAAAGTCTATCTACTCCCACCAGCACTTAGTACAACTTGGTACCTCACACATTTTCGTGAAATGGATGATCCTTTTCCTTCTGCATGTTTTGATCTAGAGCAAGAGCTAGCGCTGCTACCATTTAAATGTATATCAAAAGCTCCAGGACTCTATCAGGCTAAATAGTTCATTCAAAACCTTTGGTGCTATTGTTCCTGTACGCCTGGAGACACAGGCACCGTGTGGCTGGCTGCCCGAGGTTCCCTTTTGATATGTATTTTCACAAATGTTAGACATATACATATCAACCCCTCTATTCTTTCCTAATAAAAGCTTGGACTCTAACGCACAGGATGAGGAACAGATACTCCACCGGCCAGCTGCAGCAAGCCTTTCATAAATAACACGACAATCAACCCCTGTAAAGGAAAATGATACTCCAGAAGCTCTATCCTGACATACATCTGTTTTCCTATTGTAGGAAGGAATAAGATAGAATAAGTTAAATGCTGAAAGCCTAAACAAACTCTGAATTAAGAAGAGATGGTAGTAGTAATGATGGATGAGTTGTAAACCACCTGCAAATGTTAAGATTGCTGCACTCTTCTGCAGAGCATTGAGTCTATACTGCAAACCTCCAATAGACATGGACTGTGCTCTATAAAAATCACGATGAATGCAGACTTGTGTTTATATTATGGAGGTCCTAATCCTCCTCCTCCTCTGCCTTTGCTCTATTGTTACAACATCAAAGACCAACTGCTGGCCGAGATACAGTCAATATGAAAAGGGCGACCAGCAAATTTACTGCTTGACTTCATTCCCTTTAAATGGAATAGGCACCATGGCCCTTTTTCAAAGTCCAATCACAGACATATATCTTTTTTATTGGACATCATGTACAATAAAGTGAAGCTGTAACTTGGAAAATAAAATAGAACACCTTAAAAAATCCCATGAGGTGAACATTCCTTTATAAAAATATCACTGTGGTTACATGTTTTGAAAAACTCTGGGCAATCTGCAGTGCAAAAGCCATGGGCTGGCTAGGTTATAGTTTAGCTAAGATGCATACCCATGCCTAATATCTAGTCGGTTTCAAAAAAACCCAACTAATAAAAAGTGATATATTTAAGAGAGAATGCCAGTGTCATTCAAATAAACTGAAATGGCAGCATTCATGTCACAAGAATCATTAACTGCTTTGTTACAGGCTGCTCTGTGCAGTGAACCTTTGCAGACTTCTTCAGTCCAGAGATTCTTAAAATCAGCGGCACAAAATGCCAATATATACATTGCACCTTAAACAACTCCAGTCTGATTGCTGACGTCATTTCAAGAGACACTTTCAGATGAGAGTTCTGTTTGTAGACGTTAAAGACAGGGACAGTTTTATCGCTGTTGCTAAATAGATGCTAAATAATTTCTTGCTTTGAAGTTAAATAGCGTATAAGCAACTCATACAATGTAAGAGGCCAGTACATTGGGGTGTTACAGAATCCATGCTAGGTAGTTATGGGTTTTTTTAATAAATTATATGTCAATATCATAAGAAGTTATTGTTTTAAGCTATTTAAATTATTAATCCTTTTTCTTTGGGCAACTTGTGCAAACAGGCAATAGTAAATATCTGATTATTAACCTCATATCTATTTCAAGTCTATATTGATTTTAAAATCCTACCCTGATATATGTGACAGATAAAACCAAGCAAATTTTGGTTTTGTTACACCTATAGTAATCATTGGCAGCCGGTTGCAGTTGCGTAAGTGTAGTTTCCTCGTGGCAAAATCTGCTGCTGCTAGGTTACTTCTAAGGTGAGAAAGATACCAAAGCTATGTGTCTCATTTTTAAAGCACTAACTTCAACAAATAGGTGTCTCATTGCTGGGTCCTCTCCAGTCCTCTTTCCCTTACATGATGCTCTGTTGTCAGTCACCTCCTCTTTCCATCTCAGCCGACAGCACAGACCTCCTGGTGCAAGGACCAGCCTTCTGGGCACGTACAAGAGAAGGTGTTTCAGTGACACTGTTGGATTGTTCAATACCTCAATGTCCAAGTCAACAGGAATGCAAAGCCAAGATGCCTGAGTGAAGCCTCCTGGACATTAAAACTGGCCCATGGACAACACCGACCCATTAACTGTTCCTTAGAAAGGGAGAAATTCACTTTTTTTAGAGCAGTACTGTAAACAGTGGCAGAAAAAGATAGGACACATTATTTGGATGGTTTTTGTAGACAATTACACTGTGCTCATAATGGTCAGTGACCAGTGGGCTTAGTCACAAATACTGATGTCAATGGCCATGCAGGCAAAGGGGAAATTTCGGTTTTTCTGAGGAAGAAGAGCTATTGTGGAACACAGCAGTCCAGGATTTTTCAGTGTGTATGCAACTAACAATGAAACATAATGGATGGAAATTAATTCATGCAATCTGAAGAAATCCCCATGCCAAAGCCCAGCTTGGCTTCACGGATTTAAGTCCAGATTACATGTGTTATGTGCGCATCAGTTCTGTGGAAAAACGGAGCTATGAAGATTCAGATCCAAGAAGAACCTGGGCTAGGTCTGCAGTGACACAAGTCATTGACTCCTCTTGCTTTGTGAAAGTCAGTGGAGTGAGGTCAATTTAAACACACTTGGGGTGTAGGTCTGGCATGGAGGTGTAAAAGCTAAGGACCTTTGAATTTCTCCTGCGTTTAAACGTGGACTGACTCCAGCAAAAGCAGTGAGAGAAAGATTTCACCTCTGATTTTCCTTTCTCAGCTTTATGAGCACCTCTGTAAGATTAAGAGCACCCAAATAGCCATTACTCTACAAGAGCTCAAGGTGAACAACTCCAGACCTGCTTTCATCCTGCTGACTGCTAAAAGGGAGGAATGAAAAAACAGGACCCACTGCTATGAGTCCTTCAAGCACTGAAAAACAAGGGCAAAAGCATAAAGGACCATGCTTACCAGTACTGCCCACAGCAGCTCCTCTGACCAAGTATTATACTGCTCCAACTGTGACAAGCCATCACTTTTCACAACAATAGTTACATTTTACTTTGTTTTCTTTCTTTTTCTGGTATTTCAAATCTGAAGTATTAATACATGGAAATACCAACACTGGAAACATTCTGCTCTTACTGGTGTATCAATGAGCTCACTGTTTCTTGGAAAAGTTATTAATCTCTGTGCTTTGGACTATGAATATAGTTGTGCATTTTCTGCCTTCAAAACTTGTAAAATCAGTGTCCTGGAGGTACGATGATATTAAAGTGCAACAGTAATCACTGAACCATTTAACGCTTCCTTATGCAACTTACTAAAGCACTCTGCATTTTTCTAAGTTATCAAAGAATCATAGAATCGTTTAGCTTGAAAAAGACCTTTAAGATCATTGAGTCCAACCATTAATCTAGGACAGCCAAGTCCAGCTCTAACCCATGTACCTGAGCGCCACATCTACACGTCTTTTAAACCCCTCCAGGGATGGTGACTCCACTGCTTCCCTGGGCAGCCTGTTCCAGTGCTTCGCAACGCTTTCAATGAAGACAGTTTTCCTAATATCCAATCTAAACCTGCCCTGGCACGACTTGAGACTATTTCCTCTCATCATATTGCTCGTTACTTGGGAAAAGAGACTGACACCCACCTTGCTACAACCTCCCTTCCAGCAGTTGTAGAAAGCAATAAGGTCTCCCCTCAGCCTCCTTTTCCCCAGGTTAAACACTTCATTGTTCATTTGTGACAGTGCTTCCAGACTCCGTTCAGGCCTGGAGACCTATTGCACTACACATTGTACGCAAGCAACAACACAACAATGGAATCTCAACCTCAAAGAGCTTGGCTTCAGATTTAAAAATAAAAAATAAAATGCATCAGTGACTTAGCTCTGCTACTACAGAAAAATAATGCTTTTAAAAAATCATACTTTATGGAGACTACCACTCAGTCAATTCAAAGAGCTTTAAAGTAGCGTAGTCTTAAAAGCAGACAGCAAGATAAGCATCGTAACAAAAAGGCCAAACAAGCCTAAGCAACACTGTGAACAGAACAAACGAGGCACAACTGGGCACTACCGCATCTGTCTGCAAGCAAGACTGGCAAAACACACAGAAGAGCGGAAAGCAGTCGACTCAGACTATTAAATCTGCCAAAGCTGCTAAATCTTGTCTATCGCTGCTTCATTTTTTTTAGTTGATGTTTGTGTAATGAAATATCTCAATTGTCTGCATGTGTATTTTAAGTATGAGTGCATTTCAAGACTTTAAAATGATGACTCAGAAGAATGTAAGCATAAAGTATGGAAAAGTAATTTACTACCATTACTTGCATTCCGTGCACTTTTCCATACCCATGACTGGGTTTTCAGAAGTTGTGTCTATCTCTGCCACATATTATTTTATGAAGCTTTTCAAACACGAATAGCACATTTCTGTATTAGTTTGGCAGGCATAGTCTGCATCATTATCTTCTGTGTTCCACTTTCTGTAAAGTTTTCAGATACTGTGACAAAACACAGCCAGAGTTTTCACCTAATCAATAGTTCTTGTATTGTTTCTTGCTTTCTTTCAAGACATTTTCCACCATTTTGGAACAATAAGGCATTGATTATTAAGATACAGATGTAGTAGATATGAACAGAGACAAAAGAACAACTGCTGAATTCAAAATATGGTTCCCAATTCACATTGAATGCAACCTGGATTGGTTAAACAGATGTCTCCCCAGCAAAAGAATTGCACAACAGAGGAAGGTGTCGAAAAGCTTAGTATGCTGAAGTCCCAGGGCTGGGTTATCTATTAGCAGGTCATAACGTGTATGTTAAAATCGCAAGGGAGTACAGTGACCAGCTTCAGAAAGCAAAACGGTGATGAAATTGTTGGGGTCATAGAGACCAACAGCAGAGCTTCAACTCTAGGTCTCCTGTTCTTGTGGACAGCTGGCACTCGGAAAGGACAGAGCAGGGAAACGTGACTGAACCCAGGCTGTACCACTGTCACGCGGCTGTTCTAGCTGTGACGGCCGTGTTCTTCCTGTGTAGAACAAAGTTCACTTTACATGATCGATGAAGACTACAAACTAAAAGCTACTCCAGAATAAGTGCTAATCGTCCAAGTTAGATGAACCAACATCAGAAGCACCAACTCAGCTCCTTCCAGGATCTCTGTGCACCCATGCCCTGTCTCTGTATTCTCATTGCCACCACGGGCGATAGTTACATCTCTAGACCTTCTCAGGAACCAGACTCAAACCCACCACTCCTTTCATTACCACGAGTGCTGCCCCATCACCAGACCACCATAGGGCTCAGACCCACACGTTAGCAGGCTTCCCTTTAACCCATCTCCCCACACACAGCCCTACAGGGAAGGATGGACTGAGAGTGGAGAAAGGCAAAAGCAGGAATGTCTCTGGGGCCTCTGCCCTGTAGTAGTCACTGTGATTTGTGTCTGTCTCCAGGCCCACAGGAATGGACATAAAGCCACCGTGATGGCCCAGAATGAATTTAGGATTACATACAACTACCTTAATACTAAAAAGAGATGGAAAATGATCCTAAATCTTACTCAAAACAGAAATAAAGTATTCCAATAGACTCTTCTGTACAAGGCACCAGGAAATCTGGTCTGAGCTGTAAATGCAGAGACAAAATTGAGATGCACCCTGTGTTTTAATGCCAGATATTGATCAGTGATGATGCCAGATGAGCTGTACAGTGATTGTTAGCTGTTGAACTGAAGAGAAGTTCAGCAAACATCTCATTCAAACATCTTGGTCAAATCTAATGTAGGAAGTTGCATCCTTACCTGCCTAACATTACTCCTTGTAGCCATAACTAAATATAACCTGGATCCCTGTTCAAAATTACTGCAGTAGTCTTAGATACTAAAAAGCTTGCCACATCCTACCCTGAAGGTGTGGTAGCTCTTACCCACCAGGGATTCTTTAGTTTTCTGGGAAATGGATCCAAGTGATAGATACGAAGAGAAACTTAATTCTTTCTGGAGCTTTCCTGGAGCCAGGTTTGGAAAGCAGACGACTCTCTTCTGAGAGGCACAGACAACAGCATATGCTTCTCCCTCCTTCACCCTTCCTGTTTTATCCTTTGCTTCCATGCACGCAGGAGCAGCACACGCAAAGCTAATCACCCTTCCTTCCCCCTAGATCCTGGGACAAGCCACAGCCCACTAGCCAAACCACTAAAGAGCACACATAATTCTCTCCCTTGGGAAAGGAGAGAATGAGCTGCACATGGTGTAAGTCATTTGTAAAGCCTAGCGCGTAACTGCAAGAACATATGCTAATGGTAAGGGTGAGCTTTAGCTAAGAACCTATACGTGGCAAAGCCTGCTGAGAACAGGCAGGTTTTACTATCACTGTCAAAAAGCACAAAACGGCATCCTGTGATGAGTAACAACCTCACTGCTTCATTCACAAGCCACCTGCTCTGAAAATTATTGGCGTAACGTATAGGCTGCTCTTAAGGCAGAGAATGATTTGGTGCTCATATTAAATATATGATATATATCCACTTATTGGCATTTTACATAGGCTAAGGACAGTCTGGAAAACATGAATGCAAAATGTTGGACCCAACAGTTTTTTTAAGATGATTTAGACAATCAGTTCCTATTAGAACTAACCAAATGTAAAGCTCCAGAGCTCAAATAAGCTTAAAAAAAACTCGGTCTAAAACTCTCCCAAAGTAAACAGCTTGAAGTTCTACTTAAACTGAGAAAGCTATTACAGACGGCTAAAATATGCCTCTGTATCTGACTGGAGATCATTTTGCAATTTGCCTGAATCCAGTAAAAGGGGCAGCAGGAAGACACAGACCTCAAAAAGCCTGAAATGCGCCTCAGCACAGGTAACAGCGAGCACATCGTTTCTGAACATCTCATTGTGTCGCGCTGTGGATCTCGGGAGAAAATTAAGAGCTCAGCGCCGTGCAGGACTCCTCACACGGCTCGGAGGGGGACTCCTGTGCAACCGCTTATAAGCAGCACAACGTGTTTTTTCTGGTAGGGCTCAACGAACATTTCTGACACGCTGTAATTGCTTGCGTGCTTATTGAGGAGGAGGGCAAGGACGGGAGCAAGGAGATTAAAAGTAAAAAGCTGTTTACAGCACTGTGCGTCTTTTAAAATCGTGTTCTCTTATATAGCTCCAGCTTTATGCACAACTACTGAGTTTCATGCTAATGTAACACTGCTGCAAGCACCACAGTGGAGAATCTGACTTCATGTGCTATGGCATATATTGTTGGTGGCTCTGTTACTACATTTTACAAGGTCATTTTTCTTGGTGTGGGAACACTGTTTTTCTTGGTGTGCAAGGCCTGCTGTGGAAAAATGTGATGGGAATGAACTTCTAGATGAAATATTTTCTCTGAGAATGAAAGCACAGATTTTACAGCAACAGGGACTATTATAAACGTATTTCATAATTTATGTTCGAGCCTTCCCTTCATTTTAGAACCATGTAAAAAGAAAAAACATACCCAAGCATGTCTCTTAATATAGCTTCACTTGCTCTTATTCAGAAGCACAAGTTTTTCCTTACTTATTTCATAAATATACTCCACAATAGTTTCTGGATGTTAATTAAGTTATACCTAACAGAGTTCTCACCAGTAACAACAAAATCTTCCCCCTCCCCTCCCCAGTTCTCCTTTTTCTGTTTGGTAGAGATGGAAGGAGTGAATAACATCTGATTGAGAAACAAAAGGCTAATTCCCTCTTCTAGCTCAAAACTACGAGATATTTTACGACTCCAATCTGGATTTCCCATTTTGCGTTAGTTTGCGCTACCACAAACCGGTTCTGACAGCGGCAGTACAGGGGTCCGGTGCCCGTTTCTGCAGCGCTGAACCGGGGAAGCCTGTGCCTGTATCTCGCCCATCCCGAAGAGGATGCAGAGCACATCAGGATTGCCTCCCGGGTGCTGCCCCAGTACAGCCAGTCACAGCGGCACAACACAACCCCAGGCATTCGGGAACTCACACACACACACACAGTATGAGCAAGGGCACCAAAAGTAAAAAGAAGAGGGAAAAAATAACTTGCTTAATATTAGAAGCTTTTTCTGGAGTTCCTTCATTTCATCAGTCTAATTAATTGCAGGGGTTAACAGACCAGAAGAAATCAAAACCTATCCTCCAAAAGTCTTCCTTCACTTGAAGGACCAAGGGATGGGAGAAAGAGCAGCTCTTCCTCCTGTAATGAATCAGGCTTCAAATGCATACAATTCTGCATTTTAGACTATTTAAATCTCCAACAATATTTTAAGATTACTAAAGATTCCTCCTGAATACGTTTTGTGTAGAAATGCTCAAGAACGTGTCAAGTTTTTGGAAGTGGTTTTTTTTTTGAACTAAGACTAACACTTTAGATTTTCTTCCAGACTCACAGGACCAAGTTCTGACCACTTTATTTGTGCAAACAGTCAGTCTAAGTCCTACAATACCATACCCTGCATTTGATAATAGCCAGTTTGTTTTTATACAAATTTGCCTTGTCAAAATACATTTATAAACAGTTGCTGCAAAGATTACTCTTTCCTGCATTTACCACAACGTGCGCAACCGACTCTGTCAAATGAAGTTTCACCAAGTGAAACACTGACCTAATCACTTCTCACAATCTGTTCTCTCCATAGACCTACCAAGACAGTAAAAAACAAGAGGTTTTTTTCAACCCCCAAGATTTGTATTTGCTTATACCTGCAAAGCTGGTTTACTTTCCACATTGATTCTTTACCTGGGAATGCAGTGTGCTGGGATTTTGCATTTCACTTCAGTATATGCCACGATAACAGCCCAAGAAACCCCAAAATCTGAAGATCCCAGTGCAAACTTGCCATCGAGCGCTACATTGTGATGGTCTGAATAGAAGCATCTGCCTCTATAGTATTACAAGGCAGGTTACTGTATTTTCCAGCTAGCAATAGAATCCATGAAAGTTATAAAATCAAAAACCTGATAGACTTCCATCTGCTGAACTGATTGCTCTAATCAATACACTTTCCTCCCATAATGTCTTGCACAGACAGGCTCTCTCAAATACATAACTGCAGAATCAATTCAGTTGGGATGTATATAAAACCTTCCATTCTACAAATGGCAAAACATGCTGAACATGTGAACTGCTAAAGCTATCATGATGCTTAAAGGTACAGAGTTTCATTAAGTTATCTGTAAAAAAAAAAATCACTGGAAAGAAAAAATTCTTGACGTCAACAATCAACAGATTTGTCACAAGACAGCTAACTACAATGATAGATTATTTTCCTCTTGTTTCACCCTAACCTTACAATAGTGCTCTAAAAAGAGCTCCTTGGCGAAATGGCATCACCCAGAGTTCCCACATGTTTCCCTCATTATGTTATTATACAAGCCTGTCAAGAAAAGGCAAATTCAGGGTTATTCTAATGATAGCAAACACCTCATAAAAAACCTCTCCAAATTTACTTTTCCAAGGAACATCATTTAAAAAGGCATTTCAAGTGCCCATGAGGAAAGAAAGCATCATTTATAAAACATTATTACCAGAAATCTTACAGATATTTAAAAAAACAGCTTGGAATGTCAATCTGGCGATGAAACCGCAGCCCAAAGAGAGACAGCATCACAGGGCCTTACCCCAAGCGTGCAGCCGAGCACTCCGAAGCAGGACTCCCACCAAGCTCTACAGGAGGTTTTTGGAGTTCAGAGGACCCGATTCCAGTTTGTGACTGGGATGTTGAGTCTGCAGATCTGGGTTCCCTCCTGTAGTTGGTGGTTTCACTTTGTGGACCACCAGCTGGTGGGGATCCGATGCAAACAGAGTGATCGTCACAGCCTGCGCTCTCCTTATTTTTCCTTGTGCTTTATAGAAATGTGCTCTGTTGGTACTACAATTCTGACATCATAAAGGGGTTAACGCAAATTTACAATGATAATAATTATACAATTTCTGGTAGTTCTTCACATGATTTGGCAGTTGATTTTTCTTTCCCACTTGGATACAGGGGAAAAGGGTTGACCACGGCACACGCAACCAACCAGACTTACAAGCTTTGCTTGGGGATTTTGATGGTTCTGCAGCTTTTATCACTGTCTCTAACCATTTTAAATGAATGACAACACATGATACTGAATAAAAAAGAACTACCTGCATAAATAAGGAAACAGAACAGAAAAGTCTTTTACCTCTGCTGGACGTAATTGACCAGTGGTTTAATTAGATCAGAAGACTGGAACAGACTGGCTGGGCCACAAGCCCTGTTCTTCACGGTCAAAATCATCAATCACCCACTTTCTCAGCTATTTCAGGACTGAATATCTGTCTCTTGACAACTTTCCAAGGAAAACCATGCATTTTGTTCCCATATTTCCAAACACCATACACCTACCAGGTCCCCTCTCCCCCTGAGGAACGCTGCGTGCTCACAGGAGAGGCCGTTGGTGGGACAGGCCGTGTCCAAGACCACCTGGCCTGCTCCATCCCACACGTGCCCCAGGTGAGAGGTTCGTCGGCCACTGCCACCTGCCCGCAACACACCAGCACGGGAGCCGTCCCGACACCTCCGACACGGTGTCAAACCGTGGCGTGGGGAGCGGCTCCACCTCTTCTCACCTCTGCCCCCTGAAGAGCGTAAATCCAAGTGACAGGGAAAAGCCATCCCCAGGCACCACGCAAGGAAAACCCTCGGGCGGGTGAAGAGCCGGCAGCAGCACCGGCTGGTGCCGGGGGCGAGAGGCCGCGGCAGGTGCTCCCGTCAGCCCCGCAGCCCGCGGGGGAGGCAGGTGGCGAGCGCTGGCCGGGTGCGTGTGTGGGAGGGGGGAGGCGGGGCGGCACTCACCTGCCGCTGGCTGTGGTTGCCGGCGCCCGGGGGGGCGGCGGGCTCGCCGCCGCCGCGCAGCACGGTGATGTGCAAGGTGAGCAGGAGCAGCCCCAGCAGCAACAGCAGCTCGGCAGCCAGCCGCACCATCCTCTTGAGCCGGGCGGCTTTAGGGCCCCGCGGCGGCGGCGGCCGTGGAGGAGGCGGAGGAGGAGGAGGAGCCGCGGCGGCCGCCGCCGCCGGGTCCGCCGCCGGAGCGGCCCCGGCCCCAGGGCCGGCCGCGGCAGCCGCAGGACGGGCGGCGGGGACCGCGCCGCTCTCGGCGTCGGCGGGGCGGCCGGCGGGCGGGGGGCAGCGGCGGCAGCAGCAGCAGCAGCGGGGGCCGCCACACCACGGCGGAGCCACGTCGGGGCGGGACGCCGCGGCGGCGGCGAAAATCCCGGCGCTGCCCGGCTGCAGCGGGGGGCTGCAGGTAGCCGCGACGGGGCCGCGGGCCGGCGGCGTCTCTGCGGGCAGCCCTGCAACCCAGAGTCACCGTGGGCCGTCGGAGGGAGGGAGCGGGTGGGCCGAGCCCCCGGCGCCTCGGGGAGCCGCGGGCCGGCGGATTGCAGCGCGGCTCGACTGGCAACGGGGAGATGCGGCGAGGACCGGGGGGTAGCCGGGAGCGTGTGTGCGAGTGAGAGGGAGGAGGGAAGAGGGAGGGAGAAGCGGGGGGGCTGGGGACGACTCTCACATGGCGGGGAAGCCGGGACGCTCCGAGGGGAGGAGAGAGCTTGGGGCTATCGCCTCCTCGCGAGGGGATGGGGGTGGCCCCTGGACCAGCTTCCCCCCCCGCCGCCGTGTCCTCGCCCGCCCCGCGGTTCCCCCCTCCCTTCTCGACGCCCGTCGAGGCGTCGCCCCAGCCTGCCCGCCCCGCCGGGTCCCGTCCCGTCCCCTTGCCGCGGGGCTGAGAGGGAGCGGGGCCGAACCGCCACCACCGCCCTCGGACCCCGCCGGCTCCCGGCCCGCGGCGGGGCAGCTGCCAGCGAGCTCCCCGTGGGGGATGAGGGGCAGATCGCCGCTCCCCCTCCAGTCCCCCTTCCTCCTCCTCTGTGCCACGCCGGCTTGCCCGTGGTGAATTGAGGGGGGGGGGAAGAGGAGGGCGAGGGGCTGCAAAAGCGTCAGCTGCCTGCCCTCGCTCGGAGCTGGATACCTGGCTCCATCTCTCCTCTCTTCCCTCCAGTGGCCCTAGGGCTGGCAGGGGCAGCTCCGTACTCTCTCCTGCCACCGTGCGTGCGTGTCTGCGAGCGGCCGGCTCTCCTCCTGGCTCCTGCTGCTGAGTCCAGACCAACTTTCTCGCCCCCTCGCTCTGAGACGCGAGAGGTGCCTGTCGGTTGCTTTTATACTGCCCTGCCTCCCTCCCCTGCTGTCCTCCCCCCTTCCCGCTCCCTCCCTTTTCCCTTCTCCCTCTCCGCAGCTTCTCCTGCAGCCCAGCATCGACCCCCCCGCCCCGTTCCCCTCCTCCTTGTGCCACTTGCCCCTCTGCCAGCCCTGCTTTGTGGGACACCCTGCCCACCCGCACCCCATCCCGCTGGCGGCTGCACCTTGCGGAGTGACTTCCAGCGCTGCTCGGTGGGGACAGAGCTGTCCTGGTGTCATGTCACCTTCAGCTGGTCCATGCATCCTCCTCAGGCCACGGGGATTTTACACTCCTCGCTGTTGTTTCCCTTCCTCTGAGTTGCTGACTGCGTAACTACATTGGAAAAAGCTTTCTCTCTTGGATGAGAGGCCTCCAAATTTAAAATTAATGTGAATTTGACAATACGTGAAAATGAGGGTTGGATTATTGCTTGCTGTAAATCAGTATCTTTGCATCCAGTCTGACGGAGCCAAACGTCTTTCTGAGTGCTGAAGATGAAGCTCGATGTAATGAGAACAAACATAGCTCAAATAAGCTTGAAACATGAATAAAGTCACCTAACAACAAATGGGAGTTTTGGAATCTTTGTTATCATTCTTCCATGATTGGGAATGTTATGTGTAAAATGAGGATACAAGCAATCAGGGCCTGTCTGAGTGTGTGACAGATGGAGGCTGAATTGGTATCAAAATTACTAAATGGGCAAACTGGGTGAAAAGCGTTCCCCATTCGAAACATTTTCAGTCCGAGCCCGATGTCCTCAGCAGGGTTCCTGCAACGTAAAGTGAGATGGGCTTCCAGCGTGCAGTGCCAGCAGGGACTGAGGCGCCTCTCATGCCCATGGTGTGCCTGATGTGAGAAACTGCAGATTTTGGGGTGCGAGTCGGAGCTCGTGGGAGGTTTCTCGCAGGTCTTGGTGCACCTGAAGACCGTGGTCACAGATGAGTTGGAATGATGTCTCGAACCCTTCCAGTCAGCTAAGTTTCCCTGCCAGTGATAACCACTGTAAATTATTAACCATCAGGCAAGAATATGGTTAAAATAATTGCACTGGCGTATTGTTAAAGATGTAACCCAAGCCACACAACCAAAGCCTTCAGATTTAAGGATTTTTAGTCCACAAGCATGTTTTATGTTAGCAAGGCAGTAGGAATGATCAGCACAGATGATTGGGCAGGGTAGGGCCTCCCATGAGGCTGCCCTGAGTGCGTTACAGCAAAGTACAACCCCTCCGTCTTGTGAAATGACTTGCTGATAAAATACCTGATATTGTACCAATGCTCTCAGTTATGCGGCAAATCAGAGCTATTCAATATTACATAAAGCCACAACAGCTTGTGGGACCATCACGTGGTTTAAAAAAAATGTGTCTTTTTTTTTAACCCAAACATTCCTTGGGCTAATCAAAATATTGAGAGGATGAAAACACTGATGTACTTCAGCTGTCATCGCCCGGGCTGGACTCTCCTCCTGCCACCACTGCTGTGATCCCGGCGGGCAGGCACGGCATCGAGCACGACACGGGGTGGCTCAGGAGGAAGGTTTGGGGACATACGCAGCGAAGAGGCAGGAGAACCGTCCTCCAGGTTTACCAAAGTCCGACCCTACCTGGTGGCTGTCAGTGGGCCCTGGCTGTTTAAGAAAAGGGGAAACTCAGGACAAGAGTTCTGTATTTCAGAGCTTAATAGTACAAATCGACAGCCAGAGCGAGACTGAAGGCTCGTAATGTGAAACAGTCCAAGCGACAGCCTGGTGAAAAACACACACATGGATCTGCCACCGAGCTCTGGGTAATGTAAGTTCTCCCTCGCCTTATGAAAGAGACTGAAACCGAAGACATCTTTAATCCAGATGAGATGGGCCTGTACTGGTGCGTGTTTCCTCGTGGGACGTGAAGTTTTTTGCATTAAGCTGTTGTGCAAAGGCAGGGAGGGACAGAGCAATGCTACCATGAGCAGCGAGCGGGTAGCGCAAGAAACTGAAACCTTGCCCACTTGAAAAAGTTGGCGTAAAAGTGGCACTTGGGTATCGCGATAGTGCCTGCGTGGCTGCGCTGGGGGTGACAGGAGCAGAGAGCGTGTGCACGCGTGCGCTGTACGTGCCAATTTAAATCCACAAACACTGTTAAATCAGCAGATGACTTCATCGATGCATCCAGACGGCTGAATCACAACCTGTAGGGGAGATGGACTTAAAGGCAAAGGGAAAAGTTCTCTTTTCTGGGCTGGGTGAACACTTGCTCCAGCAGATACTATCTAGTTCCTGGAAAATGAAGCCAGAGCTCGCCTGGGGACAGAGATCCATCAGTAGCCTGAAAGTCATGCTGCTCCTGGGATGTGGTTATGAGCACCCAGCAGGGAGGTAAATCAGCAGGTGGGTCTCACAGTGGTGCTGGGGTAAGGGAGGTGTGTTCCTTTGGTAGCTCCGTCCTTGTGGAAGTTCACAGCTTACACCGCAACCCTCCACCCCCAGCACACCTTCCATTTCTCTCCCCTCCGATGATGAAGTCAGACACAGCCTCTGCGCTTTCCTAGCTCCTCACCAGTGACAAGGGAAATGCACTGAGCCCAAGCTCTTTCAAAGAGGGTTAAATTCACACATTTTACGCAGCATTTGTGATATGACAAGGTAGTGTGGCTCAGCTGACGTGTGAGGAGTCAGTAAGCCATAGTAGCTTGTCTAATTGTCTGATGTGTCCTGCCTCTACCGAGCCCCACAGATCCTGCGTTCCTCATTGCACAGCTTCAAAAGTGGGTTGCGGCTCTCCCCATGTTGCAGCCTCTACCGCGTGGAGAGGACTCTCTCGTGGGGAGGTGTTTCAGGGGGCTGTTTCAGTCATGGCGCTGCCAGATGAAAGGCCTCATGGTCTCCCTTCACACCAGCCTGTCAACAAAATTGGAAAATAGTTGTCCACAGTCACCATTCAGCGCTCAAGGCCACGAAACTCTGTCCGGGGCTGAATTTGCAATGTCCTCACTGGCATGTCCTGCTGGTGGATTTGCTGTCTCCTTCCACAGCCATCTCAGCTGACCATCCCCATATGCTGTCCACTGCACTGCGTAAGACTAACCACACTCCATCGCTGTGTAAGCATCTACACTTGGTGTTATGAGTCCTGAAAAACAAAATATTGCCTGAGATACAGCACCTTGCAAAGTCTGGGTGGTCCTAGTGACTGAAATTAACAGTACGTCAATTGTACGTAGTCAAGTAATTTTGGACAAGTGTCACCAGGTGACATCCTTCAAAGCCAGTGTGAGAAATACTGGGTAAGGAGGAGGAAAAAAATACAGTATTATATAACACAACCTAAGTCCCTTTAGAGGCTATATCTCAGAAGTGAGGAGGATGTAGAGGTGGGAGCAATAGCTTAACCAGTGTGAGCACCACTGGATTTTATGGCAGAGCATCATGGCTCACCTGAGCACTCCAGTTGTCCCAGCAGTTAACAGATATTGGTGCCTACCTGCTTGTCCACTTTACCCATTTACTAGCAATCCTGACTCCTGGACTGCAGAGGCACCCTGTCTTTAAGACTGAGGGCTTTTCAGAGGCACGGAGCTGGTAGAGCCCCGTCTGGCCTCCTCAGCTCGCTCCTGCCTGCGCCCACTCCCAGGATGCCGTTATTTTATCTTTAAGCCTGGGGGCTGCTTTAAAATTATCTGAGATGAAAACCTGGCTCCAGTGAAGTTGTTGGCAAAGCTCCCATTGACTTCAGAGGAGCCAGGATTTCACCCTAAGATGCTTTGTAGATTATTGGTGAATGGAAAGCATACGTCTGGCTTCTAGAGGGTAATTATTGTCGGTGGTGACCTCTGCTCTGGTGAGCACTGAGCAAAGCTGGGTTGAGACAGATGGCTAAAGCTTTCCTTGCCTCTTCCTCTGCTTCCTCACAGGGGCTTTGCTTTACGGCTCAGCATCTTGGACATGGTTTATCAAGGAATACCTTTGCGTCGCCTGCCGGTGGAATTTAATGCCTGTTTGCCCACATTCCCCTTTCCCCAACGCCAGCAGATCAGCAGATAGGAGACAGAATGGCTGATTAGCTTCTAGCTCTGACCTCTTAGCTGTAAGCTGTAAATGCACACACAAGGGTCTTCTCTTAAAAAAAAAAAACAACAACCAACCAAAACCTCCCCCTGCAGGCAACCTAAGTCTTTCTGTGATGCATGGTTCCTTTATCTTGAAAAGTAACCACTCTCTTTTAGAAAGAACTTATTAGCTTAGAGTTCTCCATTTTCCTGCTTCTCCTAGACCAGGGCTTGGCTTTCCTTCCCATCTACATATTTTGCACCAGCTGGGCCTAACAGCTGGGTCAAGATTTCTGAATTCTGCAGCGCCCCGTGTGACAGACTGGAAATGAATCGGCCCCTTTATTAAAACTTGAAGCAAAAATGTATAATGAGTAGTCTGAATTATGGAATATGGAAATGGAGAAAGCAGTCCAGCCCAATTTCCCGCCTGTTATTTATTTTTTTTTAATACCAAATTCTGTTTATTTTACGCTCCCACACATTTTCACTTTTCAATATGCTGCGCATTTTTGTACTGATGATGTGCAACTGCACCGTAGCATTTGCCAAGATGCGGCAGTACGGGACTGTGGGAATCAGCACGCTGGGCAACATTTTTCAAAAGTGCCCAAAGAGCCTAAATTCTGCTGACTTTCATAAGAGCTTGCCACAAGGCAATTTTTGCCTCTTCAGAGAAATACAGTGAAACCAGCAAACCTCTTTCCTCTGAACACAGTTTCATCGCTGCTGAAGTGCCCGGGTTAGTTTAACAGAGATGAGTGCTACAAATGGAGCAAAGGCTCAGACACCCGATTGAGTTACCTTGGTTCAGCGAGTCGCAGCACTTCAGCTGAGGCGAGCGCTTCCTGATGGGTTTTCTGGCTGCGGTGCCAGCCAAGAGCTGGCCCTCTGGTCCGGAGCAGGGAGGCAGCCCCGTGTTTTGGCAGCAGCGTTGCATTAAATTGACTCATCCATTACATCGGCTCAGCCAAATTTACCATTAAATTTAAATTATTACATATAATAATGAATAACGTGGCAGCTCACCCTGCATGTACCTACGTAGGTCATCCGTGGATGCACAGCAGAGAAGGAACTTCATGTGAACACATCTGGTAGGAGCCGAGAGCAGACCCAGGATGTGGCCCTTTCCCAGCTGATGAGTGAAGAAGTTGTAAATCACTGTAAGGGGTTCTGTGACTGCGGCTTGAGTTGGCTGATCACTTCTGACAAGTCTTGTCCTCTGTTCAGCAGTGTAGCAGATGAGCAGCCTTCCTGATAGTTAAAAAAATAAATAAATAGAGATAAACAGAGCAATCAACACCTTCCACACCTATGGTTTTCAGACCTTTAATTCCCCAGGGAAGATACCACATTACTGGCTCACAAAAAGTAATTAGAAAGCCAGCCGAGTGGCTGAGGGACAGCTCTGCAGCAGGGAAGGGAAAGGAGGATTCCACAGCAAAACGCTGTGATGCTGAGATGGAGAGCTGTTTCCTAAAAAAAAAAGAGGTTAGCTGTCTCCATTGCAGGGAGCCTTTCCGCCCTACAAAGAACTTAAAGAAAATATAGCTCATTTCTTGATAGCTTTGGGTGGTAAGTGTCACCTGGCTTCATTTAAGTGATGTAACATGGCTGGAGCACAGCCTGTGCAAGGCCACTTGGACTCCTGCTAGCAGGTTGCTGCACTGGCACAGGTGAGGATCTTCCCAGTCTCATTAAGCCTCCTGGGTAGGGGCTTCAGGGGTTTTATTTTATTGTTCTTATTAAACCAGTTCCTCTACTTGATAGCTAATGCTCTGGATTTCCCAGTATCTCCGTGCAGTGCTTTGTCAAGACAAAATTATGCTACATCAATGAAACATTCAGTTTTGAAACTTGCATTTCTAATGCCTGTAGTACTAGAGTGTTGAATTTACACCGAGGTTTTTCAGCTCAGTTTTGAGCCAGTGCTTTAGGAGCTAAATAGTATTAGTGATAACTACCCTCTCGTTTTCTATTACGGATTCTCCAGTGAATGTTTCCAGATTAATTACTCCACACCACACACCAAAGCAAGTGGAAAAATACCACAGTCCTGTCATTACAGAAAGACCTTGTTCAAAGGTGGCAGAAACATGGAGAGTGAGGGTGCCTTTTTTCCCTGCCATTCACCTGTCTCTGAGGCCCATCGGGTGCCCCAAATCTGAGCCCGATGACAAATGCTCTATTGCCTGCAGAAACGTCTGAACGATCTGTGACAGTCTTTAAAAACATATATGTTTGCTGAGATGCTGGAAAACAGCCTCTTATGGGAAGTAAATCTCCCTTCTGTAGGGATTGTGACAACATGCTTGGTGAAGGCATATCTGTTATGCAGCCACTTGGCACGCTGTAAGGAACCAGCAGGAACAGGCTCACAGTTATTACTGCAGGTGAAGAAATCATTTAAACTCATACGTGTCCCTTCTCTTCATGTTTTTTATTAAGTTGCTGAGGTCTCAAATTCATTTCTGCCAGACTAAGGATGGGCAGTTGGATTAGATGCTCCCACAGGCTGGTTTTTGTGTCCTGCCTTAGTGTAGCTTTTAACATAGCAGTGCCCATGTTTGCGATGCCAGAGCACCAGCAATTATAATTGTCATAGCAAAGAGTGATAGACGCCCTGGGGTATGCCAGGCAGCAGAGGGCAGGAATCATTTGAAATGTGCCTTTAAAGGAGGATGACATTCTGTCAAATAAAGTAAAGGAGAAAGAAAACAGAGAATCTGGGGCCTTTCATCTAAAGTATTTAATTCTAAGAAAAACGTTCTCTGCTACCCAGCTTCAAGCGTACTGTCTGGCAAACAAATGTGCACATCGCTGGTGCTCTCAAGAGGAATTTGGATCGCAACAGCTTCACCTGCTGTCCAAAGTGGGATGGCAAGAGTCTCAGTGGATATGGAAGAGATAGTCAGAACACAGGGCGAAGCTGGAGAACGGTGCTCAGGAACCTCTCCAGCAGACCTGATGCCTGGTGCATGCCAGAGAAGAGGGAGGAGAGAGCACCTATCAGTGCCTGGGGAAAAGAGACTTAAAATAGCTCTCCCAGTCCTGTCAGAGGCAGAAGTTTTGGAGAAATTGCTCCACGCAGGGCTGGGCTGGCTGGAGGCTCTGCTTTGGGCAGCTACAGCGGGTTTGCAGCAGCGCTCAGCGCTTGAGAGGGGGCGGGAGGGAGGACAGTTTGAACCTGCAACACTCTGGTACACATGACCCACTGAAGATCAAAGTACGTGTTTATTCAAGGCAGCTGACCTGTCTGTAGGAGATTTTTGCTCCTCCAGTACCCTGAAGACAACAGCAAGTGTGAAACAAAATGCCACGGAAAAAGCAATACCTGGAGCTCCACCTTGCTGCCCGAGGCTGCTATTTGCTGCTAATCAACAACTGAGATTTTTCTTCTCTGTTTATCTGTAACATCCCATTGCAGTGAGAATAGTCTTCAGGAGGTGGTATAACACTACACAGATCCTCACAGGAGGCTTTAGAAAGACAGGTACAAAAATGGGGCAAGTGCCACTGAATAACAACACAGCCCCATCTGATCAAGCCCAGTCTTCCCATTGTGCTGGCTATAACTGTTGTTCACTTTATGCAATTATATCACATAACAGTTTCTATATTTCCAGTGTATTTTCTTATATATTAAGTCATTCTCTTAAAATGTGGGATGTGCGGGCTTATTGTTGCTATTGAAGCTGCTGGTGGTGGTTTTTTTCTTCTGGATAGTCCACCAGTGTGATCAAATGGCAGGGCGTTCAGGCCAGCCTCCTGCAGCTTTGGTTCCAGTCGCCTCTTCACAAGGTTAAAAACTCTGAGGCTGTTTCTAGTGCTAGATCCACAAAGCAGGTGGTTGATAAGATTACTGGCTCAAGAAAATAGAAAATTCGTGGCTGGGCCCACTATAAAGGAAATTCTTTTAAATGATTTACAAATAAATGAACTTTAGCGCAGTAGAATCAACCCCTTGTGTATGAAGAGTCATTTTACTGTATATGGATACACTAGAGAGATCTGTTTTAAACAAGAAATAACTTGAAACAGAATGAGAAATGGAGAGGAGTAGGGGGAAATTAACCCTTTTTTGACTGCTGGCACTTAACCTCAAGTAGCTTTTTAGAAGATCCCTTGGGGAGTTCCTCTGTTAAATGCTACAATTTACAAGTGGGTTTAACTACATGTTGCTTTTCAACCACAGACAGACAGGAAAAGATCCAATTGACACCTGCTTCAGACAACAAATGGGACACAAAAGATGAAACTCATTTCAAAGGGTCTATTTGTTTGTCTCTTGTCATGGATTAAACCAGGGGGCCACTATTTCAGGATGGATTCTGCTCCCATTCCAGTCAATGGAAAAAAAGCCTATTTGTGTGAATAACGCAGAACCGGCCCTTGGCGGGGAAATGTGTCGGTTGTTCCTGAAGTTTTACTGACAATTCTGTAGGAAGCGAGGATATAGTACATCTGAAATGCTTGGTTTGCAAGCCAGATGTTTGAAATATGAATATTCACACTTGCAGAACTTTAAACAGACCGATGAAAGTTTACTGAAAAACAATTGGGAATACAAGAATTTTTTTAAGAATGCAAAGTACCACAGTGCTTTTTAAAAATAGGTTTTCATTTATTTGATTCAAGTTGAACTCAATTTAGAAAATTCTTCCTGTCTAATGCAATTGCTGTGTGTGTAAAAATTGCTGAAATGATGCTTTTTAGAAATGCAAACCGAATGAAAAAAAAAATTGCTACCTAATTGCCAGTAGTTTCATTAAAGGACACAGCAAGATGCTGAAGCAGACACTCCAAATCATCAATATGCTTTAAGAAACCCCCTGCACACAAACTGTTACTGGGCTCCCCTCAACACGTGCATGCCTAATAAACTCTTTGGGTGTGGATGAGGCTGTGAGCAGCTTGGCTGCAGCCCAGCCCTGCCTGCCCAAAGGAAAAAAGACATAAAAAAAAGCCTGACATGAACACTTTGGCAGCTCTTTGTTTCAAAGAGAACAGAATTCTGTCTACTGCTTGCCGTCCTTTGATTTTTTTGATGGATGAAGCTGTGGATGGGGTTTCCAAACCCCTGTCCCTGCCAAACAACAAGCCAGGTTTTGTCCTCAGATACCTGCCCCTAGTCCCCTGGAGTTGTGCAGAGTTTGGTCCACACATAAGCTGTACCTCGTGTAATTAATCACTGGGGGTGGTTGTGGTAGTTACGAGCCTAGACTGTTATCTGCTGTTCTGTTCTTATGATTAATCGCACATACCCCCCGCCTTTTTTCTTCCTTAAAGCCTAGAAACTTCGAGCTATAAAGTATATTGAATTAGTGGGATAATTTTTAAACTCGCATTTCTAACACCGGCATGTATAGAGAGGAAGTAATGAAGTCAGAAAGACTCCAAAGCAGAAGACAAACCCCATTTTAACTCCCAGCTCCTGAGCAATGCTGCCTTCACGAGGCCTAAAACCTGCATTTAGGAATCTTGCCCCTGGTGGCATTTGCTGCTGTTGAGTACCGGTAGTTTGCAGGCCACCACAGTCACAGGAGGCTGCAGAAACCAGAGTGCACAGGCAACTGATGAGCAGCCAAAGCCCACAATATACTGTGTGTACCAGAGCACGGGTTCCAGCGCACACTCGCAACAAAGGTGACAGTGCACAGGGGAGTGCTAACTCTGAATTTCCTGCCTTTTGTAGCAAATAACCTGTGCCCCCTCCAACCATCTTAAAATTCTGCTATCAAATCATTCTGTGTTAAATGATAGCTTTTAGCATGCGTTTACTGAAATGCTTTAAATCTGATTTCTGCCCTTTTAACTCCCCATGGTTCCTTGAGGCTAAAAGACACAGTTGTTTTTGTATCAGTTTAACTCTTCTAATTTGAACTGTGATACTTAAATACTGTGGTGCAACTGCCCCCTCTCTGCAGGTAGAGACGATGCAAACATAAATTGTGTTCCAGTCTGGAGGAATAAACTATACCAGTGAAAAGCACCTTTTGCTGTTAACCTCACCTTCCTTAGGACTTTCGCTAATTTAACAGTTCCAATTAAAAAAAAAATCACCCCCTCTAACTGAAATAGATAGAAAAATCTATGTGTACAACAGATACGGGATACAAAAGGGCTGGAAGGCATGGTTTTTCCTGGCTAATAATCCAATTTGAGGTATTAGGTCTTAAAGAGATCAACTGAATGCGTGTGGAACTAAAAGCTACTGATTGTTGGTGCATTAGATGACAAAAATACTAGCAATTGTGAAGGGTGCTGAGCGTGAACCACCTCAGGAATTCCGAACAAACTTATATGATTGCCTGTTAAACTAATTTCAACCGGACAGCATTTAACACGTGTAAGTGTTTCAATTGCTCTGTTTTGTCTCTTTCTTGTGATCATCAAGGCTGCAATATCTTTTCAAATGAGTTTAGTATGGCAGCTCTAATCCTGTCTCTAGAAAACACATGGCAATCCTTTTGGAAACAGACTACAAACAGTTCTGGTTCATGTAGCGCAGCGGTTACATCTATAATGGCATCTCCTTATTGTAGACATCAGTACCAAGTAAAGTAGTTGATAGGATCATGAAAGAAATAGAAGACTTGCAAGCATAACATGAAAAGAGACATTCTATCTCTCCAGTGCACTAGCATTCTTTGACTCTCAGCAAAATAACAGATAAAGCTTATGTGGCCTTGCAGAAAGGCCCTTACCAGAAATTATTACATGAACTTAACAATCACGATTGAAAGGGCAAAATTTTACCACTGACTGACAATTATTTAAACAGTAAAAATTTAAAAAAGAGTAGAATAATATAAACACATACGTATGTGTATGTGTGTATATATATACATAAACACAGACTGAGAACTGATATGCTAAATTTGGCAGATAACACAAAACCGATAAAGGTAAACAAAGCTGAAGGAAAATAGGAAGAAACTCCATTCAAAACAGACAACGCAACAATGAAGAAAGAGCAGAAAAATGTAGCAGAAATGATGCTGCAAAAATACTCTCATGATTTAATTGATGCTAGAGGAACCCTACTAACCTGAGTGCCAGTGTAGATGATCGACAGTTGCTTGGGGAGAAGCAGTCAGAAGAAAAAGCTGTGAAGGATGGAGAGAAAATAATGCTTTAAATATTCTCTTGCTGTCATTTCAGTTGGTGCTTTAAGTGATAACTCTATATCAAAACTAGAAACCAGTAGATAAAGAATTGCACATGACAACCAGGGTGAAGGGAACTTTCCCATATGAGAAGGGACCTAGAAGGACCAAAAGGAGGGAAGGGAGCAGACATACCAGTGGACAAAATAAGGCCTAGTTAAACTAGCGACTGGTTTACACAAAGGGAAACTACCTCTTCCGTACGACTGGACAGAGAGAATGCAGCATCATTAAATGACATGACTTCTGAAAGGAAAACGGAGTATGCTTTTAAATAAATAATGCCTAGCACCGTAGAAATGAGTAGTGGGATTCAGACAGAAAAGTGTTGAAAGCAGAAGAACAAAGAATTTCTCTACAAATCTAAGCATTTCTAGGAGACCAAAATCTCTTCCACAGCATTACATTAGCAAAATCAGTGGTCTTTCATCTAGTTTTTAATGTGGACTGCTGCATTTTATTCAGCAGACATATGGATCCCTGTGTAGTTCCTGAGCCTACTGACAATACATTTGATTTTCTTAGCTGCCTGTTGCTTCCTCACAGATTCAGAAGCTACGGGCTGAAAATCTCCTTTCTAAAGGATTTCAACCCTTGGAGCTCAGGAGACAGTCATCTCAAGACCAATTAAAAAAAACCAACTAGTGATGGGAATGGAAAGATTCTCCACTGGACTTAATTATCTAGGACAAGGAGGAAACATCCCTTTCATCCATGGGTTGTGTAATTGTCTATTACGGGCTACAATCTTGGCTTTAAACTCATACCAAATTACATGGAAGAAGGATTTGACCCATAAAGATCCAGACATTTTGAAGCATCTGATCTGCCAGTTGCTGACAAAAAGAACCTGGGAAAAATAGTTAATTACTTAGACAATATACTTGCAATGTCTGATAAGTCCCTCTCTCTCAAAAAACAACCAACAACCAAACAAAGAAACAAGAAACCTGGGCTGATTCTGTCTCCACAGTGAACACGTGCATTTATGAAAGTAAGTTTGCCTGTTGCCCAACTGGAAATCCAGACCATAGAGAGAAAATAAATGTGTGTAATTTGGGGGATTCCTGAGGCTTAGGAACGTGTATGTGTGTGTGTATATATATAATTACTATTAAATAGAAGTAGAGTACAGGAAATTCAGAAATAATCAGCACTCAAAAGACTGGTCAAGGCTCCTGCTACAAATGAAGAAACCACACTAAGAAACCAGTTACAGTCTGCGTCAGGCCGGCAAACTAGATTTTAAATTAAGTTTTAGCTGGAATGAGTTTCCAAAGTTATTTTTAGCCTCAACCATGTGAGAAGCACATGGCTCCATAAATACATTCCCCTCAAGAATAAGTTAACGGGGGTGGGGTGTGTGGAAGGAAACAACCTAAACAATTCAGAGTTACTGAGTTAAGAATTTTATAGCTTTGTTTTTGAAACATTTCTCATTATAGCCCGATGCACTTTTGCAATAACATGCATGTATATACCAACAGTGCACGGGACAGTAGACTGGTGGGAGGATTCACATGGATCCCTGTAGCAGATAGCATCCTTGGGTTTTCCCCCAGAGCTGAGTGAGAGGTGAATTACTCACCGGAGCATTTTGGTGCAGCTGTGATAGGCTCTGGCTCTGAGATGCCCCACAAAGGAACCTGCCTTTTCCTCTGCACATTCAGAGAGGGCTTTGGGAGAGTCAGCTTGCGTGAAACCATCCAGGGATCATTTTGGACAAGAAAAAAAAGAATTGTTATGCAATAACGCTCATACATTTTCAACAAATACAAGGGGAGGGACTCACTGCATATGCTAAACATGTTTGGCTTTCTGGTGGAAGAAGCACCTGAGAAAGGACTTCTGTGACAGAAATCTAGTCTGTTTTCCCAGCCACATCACTAGATCTTATAAAAAGGCAATAGTTCCACTACAAACCTCCTCTCTCCTCTGGGTAAACATAAAGATAACAAAGGGCTTGTGCAGTGAAAGAGTATCATTGTGTCCTCCCTCAGTCTGCAAGCATTTCTGTTAGGAGATGCTCCTTAGCTTTAGGAAACAAAACAAAAAACAGAACAAAACCAAACCAAGCAACAAACCAGCCAACCAAACAAAAAAAGACAGATAAATGAGGCAACGGGGCTTGTTTACTCTGGTTCATTCCTTGACCCAAGAGGTCACAGGGCAGTTGGGTGCTGCAGCGCCTTACGTCTGCAGGTTGATGAGGAAATTCAGTCCTGGTAGGAGAGCAGATACACAGGACTTGGCTGCTTCTGCAAGACAAAGGCATTTTGGTCATTTTGTTAAGTTGACATAGGCAACAAATTGCTGTTGTGATGGTGAAATTGTCTCCCAGTGTGGAAGGGAACCTCTCAAGGGTCTCCAGGACCATCTGTGGCCAACAGGGCCACGGAGTGAGGGCAGCTGGACCTCCATGCTGACAACGAACCTGGAGGACTAAGCAGATCCTTCCAGTTTGGGAGCTTTATTCTTTATTTTTCTTGTGCTGGATGGGAGGTGTAAAGATTTTTCCTATCATTTTACATGACTGTTTTGTTACATTGGATTTCCTGTAGAAGACAATCCATATAAAGTTTAAAATAAATGCAGTCACTGTGAAATCCAGAAAAGGGACATCATTAGCTGAAATGGCAATGAACTGCAATTTTTGGCACGCTGGAGTTTCACCTCCCCACTGTCTATGTCTATGTGTGTATGACTAAGGACTTGATTTTCTTCAGCTCCACAGAGAAGTTTATCTTTGGTTTGCTCTACTGTGGACTACTGGCTTTGCCTCTTTTCAACCTACAGATCAAAGACGTTATGTAAAAACAGTGCAATTATGACTAAAATAAACACTTTAAACCCTGTTACTTTGATTTCATCCAGATTTTTTTGCTAGGTTTGTATTAACGCTCATATGACTCAATCAGCATTGGTAGCAATAAAATACACATGATAACCCCCTGCTGATGCATCATTTGTACCCAGAAGACTTAAGCAGCGCAGCTTGTATTTTATTTCCTTTTTCTAGCCTCTGTCAAAAGTACATGCCCTTGTGAAATGTACATGTGATACTTAGAAATCAAAAGAACAGCTAATTAATTGCATCCCACCTCCTCATATGGAAAATGGATCTAAACTAGCATCTCAAACACAATGTGTTTGCTTTAAATAGCCAAAAGCGGAGGGACCAGAGAGATCTGTGGGGAATTTTTGGCACCATATGAAGATTCTTTCAGCCCTCGAATCCCCCACCCTCGAGTTCTGTGGTGGGTTAGTAGGGAAAGGATATAAAATTGTGGAATTTTTTTTAAAGGCTTTTCTCTTTGTTTTCTATTCTCCTTGGCTGCGCTCTTATATTTTAATACCATATAATAGTAAGGAACAAGGAGGGTCATTCAAAAATATTTTTTAATCTTTATTAAAACCAGAACTGCCTTTTGCTGCTGCTGGACCACATTTACCTACAAAGTCCTAAAATGGCTGAAAGGATTGCAACCATAGCTTCTACTTAGGGGTTTTGAGGGGTGCCCACACACGTCTGCGTGACTGCTGGCAGCGGAGAATACCCGTCTCTTGCGAGGTTTTTACATGGTGCTGACCACTTCAGTATCGAGGCATTTCCCTGGGGTCCACAATTAGATACCAGCATTGCTCTTTTGCTTCTGAACAAAAAAGATGCTTTGCTTAAGCCTGACTTTTTCCACTTAGCCCCCCTTTCATTAAGGCATATTTAACTTTAATTCACCATGATGGGACAGTGGGATGAATTTAAGGGGTTTGGTGAATGAGGAGAGGATTGCTCATGTATTAATAGCTATGAAGTGCCACAACAGCAAGAGATGGAGCAAATGCTTGATCTCAGCTGTGACATGATTTAGTTATTTTGATTCTAAGAGTATGTGTACATTGATTGCTTTATATGGCCATATACATACTTGCACTTGCAGACTTACTTTTACTGTCTGCCCCAGAAAAAGAAACTTGAAAGGCCTAAAGAGGGTTTCTGGAAGGAACACAAAGGGTACAGGGAATATGAAGGTTTAGAACAGAAGATTTAATAATCAGAAGCATTAAGGCTGGCCCAGTCTATTCCAGTACAGGGGACGGAGTGCCTGTATTTGCTTTTCCTCCTCCCGCGTGCTGTAAAATCCCAGCATCTATTGCCATTTGCACAAATTGGCAATGCAGCCTCAAATCACGGGAATTAATTAATTTCTTCCACCTGTGGGGATTTCTATTTCTTCCTATGTTTGTAAAGGATACTGTGTTTCCCTCCAGCATCCATGCCATGGGCAAGATCTCAAGCTTCTTCTATAGAAAAGAATTCAAACTCACTGCTAATACTTATAGAGACTAATCAGATAATCCAAGTGCCCTGCTTACTCACAGAGGCACAGCTACTGGGAATCGAATTGCTGACATAATCTCATATACTATGTGGAACGTAACATAGAACTATTAGGAACACGAGTGCCAATTAGCAGTCATTCTTAAAAACAAGTAAACAAGAATTAAACATAATCGTTAGACACAGGTAATTTTAAAAGGAGAATCTAAATTTGTTTACACACAAAAAGAAAAGCAATATAAAAAGAATAGCAATGTGGCTTGTATTATGCTTGAAGATGTCTGGGCTTCTCCATTATTACCTTTGGTATTGAAAAAAAAAGTCTAAGCAGATTAGAGAAAAAAATCATTAAAAAGAGCAAAATGCCATGTTAAAAATCACATGAAACGTTCTCATTAGAGCGTACACATCCTACTTTGATGCAGTTACAATATTTTTTTTCTCATGAAGACTGGGGGAAAGATAACTTCACTAAATCCTGGGTACCTACCAAAATAAATGGATCAACAGCATCTCGTCCTGAATTATCTTGGCAAAACCATCCAGCAGAAATTACGGCAACATCACAGATATGCAGACCAAGTACCTTAGACCAGTCAAAGTATCTATTATTGCTTGTTTTTATCTTTCTCTAAAGGGAAGCTATGTTTGACCTCTAAGGAAGGTCAACAACTTAATTATTGTACTCAAGACAAAGCTACTCTGTGCACAGGAAATGAAAGCTAAAGAGAAGCACTTTGAAAAGAAAGACGTTTTACTCTCTTAAATAAATGAGACCTGTTAAATTCAATATTGTTTTCATCCTGACCAAGGCTTCTGGCTGGATGCTAAGTGATGTTCATCGGGTCAAGAGAGGAAATCCAGGAGCCTTCCTGCCTTTGCAACACAAGAGTTGTAGCAGGGCAAATCAGCTTGGAAGACAGGAAAAGAAAAAAAGCCTGTGTAGGGAGGGCTCTCACAGCCATACTTCATTAGAAAGCCAAATCCACTTGCTTAAGCAAACCAGCATCTTGAGGCATTTTGATTTAAAAAACCTCAATCACTCCTTATGCCAGGACACTGGTTAGAAGAGGATACTCCAGTTCTGGAAAGTTGCAAACTGAAGAACAGGGGAGGCAAGACCAGTTAGGCTCTGTGCCTTAGCAGTTCACCATCAGACACATATCACCTTCTGAAATAACATCTAACATTATAGCTTGGCCAGAAAGTCTAAACAAAAAGAAGGAACGGTGTGTCACCATCACAAAATACAAGCACTGTGCTATGGTGCCGAGTTTTTAACCTAATACTGCTCTCTCAGCTTGTAGCTCCATTTTTACTTTACTGCTATACATAGAAGCTCTGAGAGGTTTGATTAGTCTTTGAGGTCGTTCCAGTGAAAATGCTGTGCTGTTATCTGGGTTTGTGCTAACTGGCGCTAATCAGGCCAGCAGGAAGGACAGACTGTAGTTCATGGAAAGAAAGGGCACAGAAACATCAGAGTTATGAAGGCAATCCAGCTTCACCAAAAAGTGCAGAAAAGGACTGCTCTCGATCAGTGTTGAAAAAGCATGAGTCTTTAATTAGGGTGGTCTGGCAAAGGGTGTAAATCACCAGCCACAAACCTTTTCCAGAGAGAAAAATATGCCACTTCCAGCATATAACGCAAAGGCTGCAGCCCTGCGCCGGGTGAGGGGGGTGGTGACCACTTTACCATCAATCAGACAAATATCCAGATTACGTGATCTTGGAGTGTCCCTAGCTAGAAGAACACAGGCAAGTGTGTATGTGCGCGCTACCCCTTTCTAGATCTTAACAACACATTTTTCCATTATCTGTACCAAAGCTTGTGCCCACAGGCTACAAGTAAGTACCTCCACAGAAATGGCCTGATTGGGCCAGCGCAGCTTCTCCTATAGTTAACAGGAACCATCAGCAAACGGCACTGTAACAGCCAGTCTGCTTCTTTCGATCCTCCTTCTTACGGACTGAAGACTAAACCTCCAACCGCCCAGCACTGTAATGTGGTTGATTCCCACCCTGTGGCACAGCCAAGAAGCTTCCTTCACTATTGCCCCACGTCTTCTCTCTCCCCACTCCATCCTGCTCAGGCTGTGAAACACCTCCCTGGGGTCACATGGAGGAGGGTGGGAAGTCCAAGAGAGTAAGGAAAACCCTTCTGGTTCCTTACCTGTGGTAGAACCCCACCTGTGGGGCTGGCTGATGCTCATTTTTGGCAGCTTACCCGCTCAGTGATGACTCAGTGGGATGATGTTTTCCAAGGGCACCCCAGTGATTTAAAGCTCACGTTGCATTTTCAGAAGTCACGCAAAATTCAGAAGCCTGTGTTCAAAATAATGCCAATAGCAAGTCAATAAAGTAAGGGGCCTGTGGAAAAATCAATAGTAGTCATGCAATGAGAAGCCAGAAGAAAATCAGTTTGCACAGATAACCCTTAATCCTGGCATTTCTTACCATTTGAATACTTGAAAAATTCTTTCTTATGTAAAAGGAAGAACAATCTGAACTGCTCAGTCTTGAAGAGTTTATGAGCTTCAAGAATGCAAGTGATCTGTTGAGTCCAACATCACCATCTATCCAACAGGTCTTTAGTGATGTTTTGAACTGTTTGATTTCCAGAATGCCTCCTTTCTTCTTCTTTTAGGGCAGAAACACCCTAAAACTAATCGGCAGCGGTAACTGGTGATGTTCACAATTGCAGGATATTCACTGCAGATAAGTCATTTCAGAAAGAGAGCAACGAAATAAGTTTCAAGTTCAAAATCACACACTTTCTGCCTTTTTCTAGCTAGTGGAAAAATGAGGAAAAATTGTCCCAAATAGGCAAACTTTCACTGAAGTCTGCACAGTGGCTGAGAACTGGATGGTCTGGCTAATGAGAACAACTGGTTATACAGATTTAACACAAAAAGATCTTAGAATGGCTGCGATTGGATTTAGTCTGTCCGCATGTATCTGTTGACAAAGCCCACAGCCTGTATCTGGGCCAAGGCTTTCACAGTCACTGCTTCCAGGACGTAAACTGTCATCTGCAGTCTTTGTTCTCAAATGTATGACCTTGCGTTTTGCTATTTAAAAACACATGTTCAGAGGAGTCTACCAAGTGTTGCATTTGCCTCACAGACTTGACCCATCTTGTTTATTTACCACTACAGCGTATCTGCAATCCTTGATAACAAAAATGAATAGCCTAGGAGCAAGAACAGATCATTGCAGAACCTTGATAAAAATACCCTCCTGATACTCTTCAGTTCTGATACATTGGTTTACTCATTTAACATGTGCTACATTTTGGCTAGTGACATTTCAAAACTATTTTGTACAGCCATTTTTATTATGAAAACCATACTGACTGGTGTCATTTATGTCACCATCTCTTTAACTAGATGTTGACTATTTTGCACAGCCGATTTTCTTGCAGTTGTCTCAGAACTGACACCAGGTTAACAGGTCTATATTTACTTGGGGAGGGTAGGAGAAGGGGATCATCTCCTTCATCCTTCTAAAATAACTAAACATTTGTTCACTTCTAGCTCCCTGGAATCTCCCTTGTACCTTATCAAGTAAGGGGGTCCACAAGAGATGCTGATATGAAGTATAGACTGCTATAAGAAAGAGAAAAACATTTTGGCCTGGAGGCTTGGAAACAACTTTCTAACTCTTGCTTTCAACCTGATCAGTATAGAAATAGATAGTATTTGTTTCTGTGGATTAGTAACCAGTCCTGTTTTTGATACTGATGCATTCAGCTCCCTTTGAGCTACATTCAGTTTCTGCAATTTACACCCATCTAAAATCTCCAGTGTTAAATTACTGAGTTACTCTGACTCCAGCAGCAGCACAACATGGCATTACCAAGCACTGCCTGGTTTCCACCTGTTACAGTAAATTTCCTGTGTTGACATTCACCAGCTTGTGAATATCAGCACAACCGGCATGAATTGCAGGATTTTATTAGACGTCCTGAAGTTGGCAGTTTTACCTGGTTTCAAGTTTCATTAGGAAAGCTTTGCTCCAACTTCAACCATTTTTGAGGGTAGTGGGGTATCACTACGCCCATTAAAAATGGAAACAACTACTCATCCTTCAGGAGAACATCAGTGCATGGAGACATCACTAGGAGATAATCTTTGACAGCAGACATGTTTTTCTCAATCTAATTTTAAAGGCTCAGAGAGAGCTGGTCTTTGGCTTTTCCCTACTGCAGTAAATGAACTGTTTTCTCCTTCACGCTTCTGTATTTTCAGGTTGTGCATACATGGAGTGATTTTAATGGGACATTAGAGTTGCACTGAAGTCACAGAGTGCTCTCTGAAGGCTTGACAGACAAACAGAGGGCAAAAAAGGGAGCTCCTAGACGCAAAGGAGCCGTAGTCAGGAGAAACAGCCCTGAAGTCCAGTTGACATTTCTCCTATATATATTGGAGTAAAATTTATTCTGCTGAAAATTCTGCCTGGCATTGACAGTAAAACCATCTGAAATCAGATCTTTAACTCTGCAGAAAAAAAGAGTATTTAAACATTAATACCAAGTTAGGAGAAATCCAGCAAGAAAGTCCTCTTTCATTAATGATCTGTCTTTAAGAGAGTCCCCATAGATTTCCAGAAAACACAACAGATTCTGCTGCTTTCCCTTGTTCTTGTGAAAAGAAAGAGACATAGCTAGAGATCCCTCTTGTCTTTTTGTTTTGTTTTGTTAGGGTACATCATATCTGTTTGCTTAGGACATTATTTTCCTTTCATCAAGAAGCAGTTTTCACAGATACACTGTTTAAAATGGGCACAGGGTCAATCTCTCTGCATTTTCTTCCACCCCTACTCACAACAAAAAAGAAAAGAAAATTGCATAATAACAGAATAGCTTTCCCCACTACTTTTAGGGCTGATCCAATATCAGCAGTTCTCTTTCAAGAATTCCCACTATCAGCACCACAGAGGTAGAACTGGTCTTTATTCTTCATTAAACATGCAAAGGGCCAGATACCCTGCGGGAGTGCATTAGGATAGTGGCTACTGAGCCCAGATAGTAAGAACTCATTCTGCACCATGTTTTCTTTCAGTTCTTGTGGGCTCTGAAGGTTGATTTCCCCAGATGAATCCTCAAAAGCATCTGCAGAGACAGACTGCTAAGCCTGAGAGGCAGAACCAGCTCCACATCCTTCATTTTCACATCTCTTCCTTTAACCATTTATTCAGGAGGTTAAAGTCTTAAACTATTTGATGCATTTTTGTAAATCAAGAGCAATTCTGTTCTGGGACTATTCCATGGCAATGTAAACGTCACCAAAAGGTTTGGTCAACGAAAGTATGTGAGGAGCCCCGGTGGTTTAGAGAGGGATGCAGAGCTCCAGCTGCAGACTTTGTGCCTTAAGGTTTGCTATAAATAAACTTATGCCCTGTAAAGTTCCTTCTGCTCCTTATATGGCATTTTCATTGATGTTCCTCACATTTGTAATGGAAAGATTGCGCTGAACAGTGACACAACAGTTCAACCAGACTCCTCTGGTTCTCGGCATTTCTGCAAAGACTTCACTCAACACGAATTCGGGAGCACTAGCTGTGATCCACAGCAAGCGCAATCCACCAGTGGCCAGGCAGAAATAACCAGCCTCTCCGTCCAAAACGGTAGCAGTGGGGTCCCAACTGTGTTTTCCTTCGGGTGTGTTATCCAGATCAGGAGTAGGAACCACCTGTAGTAACTGCTCGGTTCAGCTAATTTTACTGTAATCACATTCCAGATCTTCTCTGACCTCACTGGGTGCAAGCTGTCAGCAAATACATGCTGGCTGCTTCTTGCAGTATTAATTCTGCAAGCTTTACAGATTTTATTTCAAAAAAAATGAAAACCTGTTAAAAAGAACATGTCTTTATCTCCATTACTAGCAAAGGGTGGAATTCAATGTTGTCTTGATGCACTTGTTGCCAGAAGAGTTTCCTTCTAAAGTATAAAAAGCCACTGCAAATCAATGTGTTGCACTGATATAGCACTGATACTAGAGAACTTTAATAGCCTTTGCTGTGCTGCTGCTTCTGTGGAGAAAGTGGTTAATTGTCCATACACACATGGGCAAATGCATCAATTCCTGTCTGTAGCTTGTGTCTTGGGCTGCAGCAAACAAGTACTGCAATTTATGCCAGACAATGGAGAATATGAATATTTTCTTTACTACTCAGCTCCAGGAAAGGATAATTACTATAAGCAAAACCAGATGAAAATCTGAGAATATTTTATGATCCACTTTCATTTTAAAAAAATCTCTATTAGCCTTAGAACAATGGGGCCAAATTCACACTTGGGGTAACATCACTGACATCAGTAAAATACTATAATTAATTTGGCCCATGGGATCTACTTGTCACAAGAATGACAGCCAAATTCTGTAGAGAAAATCTTTCTATACTGACTAATTTGGCTTTGAAAAGACAGCACAGCTGTACAAGCAGTAATTCAGTGGGCTGGTTCTTCAAGTGCAACTCCACTTAGGTCTGTAGGATAAAGCTCAGTCATAACTACCTGAGAATCGGGGCAAGTGCCTTTTCCAGACCAAATGGGAGATCACAGCATAAATATTATTCAGCACCAGAATAAGGCTTAAGCAACCTTGAGAAAAACAAAGAGAAAGATACTGGGAGGTAGAATTTAAGAGCAATCAGGTAGTCAAAGATCTAAATGAAATGCTGATATCTCCTGCTAATCCTTTCTTATCCTGTTTCCTCTCTCTCCCACCAAGCAGTCTCCTGAACCATATTAAGCTGCTGAAAGAATCACAAAGAAAAGCAGAAGGTTCTTTTGCTGTTTCTGTCATAATTTTTTTATTTTGAAACAGAAAATTCTTGTCTGTTTCAGTGATGACATTTTAATGAATCCATCAATCACTGCAAACTCCAAACTAGAATCCTACATAAGAGAGACCTATTTGTAATACGTGACCTAAGTCCATACCTAACGAAATTAATTCTCAGGGAGACAATACAGGTCTTTCATTGCTGCCTCCATGGAATTGTAGATGATTAAGCTGGACAGGGCCTCATGGGTCCTCAAATCCAAGGCCCTGCACCTAGCATCACTTTATCCTGCCTCATTCTCTTGAGTGCGTTATCTAATCCTTTGCTGACTGATTGCTACCCACCTTACAACTTCTCTTCCATGGGCAAATTTTCACTGTGTGTTGCCTAAAGCAAGCTCTTGATCACCCTTACAGGGCTTCAGTTCCCCTGTACCAATGATTTTTAGTGTGTTTGGATGCATGCTATCCTCTCTCCTCTTAATTATTTCAAGTATTTACAGTGTTGCCTTTCGCTTTTCTTGATTCCTTGCTCATTTGCTCTGTACTTCTCGGTGCTGCAGGTTCCATTTCAAGGGCAGCCCAGCCAATGCTGCATCATATCTCTCACTGTGTTGGGCTCCTGAGGGCACAGTCATAGCCAAATCTTTGACTTTTTTGGCCGCTGCCGTATGTAGTAAATACCTCAAGCTCACTACATCATGACTCAATTCTTTGCTTGCCTTTTTACAACTAACAGACCCCTTCCAATTTGCTTTCATTACCTTCTCTCTCACTTTATGGCGCTGCTTGCTTACCACAGCATTGCTTGTCTTTGCCACCTGTCCCATACCTAAAGGGTCTGACCTTATTTCTTAAACCAAGATTGAGAGGATCAATTAACCAGTTGTGTCAAGAGCATTTTCCCTAGCAACTTCTCTTTCCCAGGACCATCCCCAACTAACACCACTGAGATGCAAATTCTTAAGATGATTTTAAAAATCAAATTTGACTTAGGGAAGATCCTGACAACACATTCAACCTTCTGAGTTCTCCACTCTTCACTGACTGTTATTTTGGCTGCTGGTGATTTACACTTATGTTTAAATCAGTGTGCTACATTCATGGAAAAATCCATAGACAAATATCCCTGCTGGCTTCAGAAGTATCAAACAAAACAGTTGCTGCTCCCTCGTGGTCATCAGCATCATCCCCGTTCTGAAAGTTACCATCGCCTAAACTTCTATTTATGATCTTCTACTTAGTGTCTGTCTACAGAGATGCTTTTATCTATGCTCTTGGTTAAGTCAAAGCGAACCACAGTAATGAAGGCTTGCTATTGAAACAGTTTAAATCAAACCACGTCTGCAGCCTCATGTGGTGACTCGACAAGTCTCAGTTCCAGAGACTGTTACAAAAAGCAGTTTCTAAAGCAACTGCACAATCCTGAACTCAATGATTTCTCTCCATCCTTTCCCACTTTTTTTTTTACCACTTGGTAAAGTGTTTTCACTGACTACATCTCCTGTCAGTACTGTCTGGCATGACTATGAAGCCGTTTTAAAACTTAGGTGGCCCTTTGATTTTCAAAGAACAGAAAGAGACCAGAACACTTATATTGTATACAATACAGAAATCAAAGCTTAGATGTTATCACACAGCTGACCTCCTTCTGTGCTCACCATGGATGGCATCACACAGTAAATCTGCCATTATAAAGTGAATGGCAATTTCAAAACCTTTAGAAAAAAATATCTTCTTATACTGGGACCAGCACAGGATAAATACTTTGCTGTCAGTGTGCCTTTATTCTTTTGAGGTCCATTGTCCCTTACTATATTCACTACCAAGATATTTCTTTTCTCATCTGTTAAAACCCAGCATGAAAATCAGACAGGGCTCTTGCGCCTGCTTCTCCCCGTTTTACACTTGAAAGCTGGCTTTGCTCACTGTTGGCAATTTTAGTCCTGGAAGGCCAGTATCAAAAGTGGCCAAATGGAGACCACCCTCAGAGAAGAATCTGCTTTAGCTGTTTGCCTCTCAGTGATCAAACATGCCCAGATTTCCTTCACAGAGCTAGTTCTGAGGAAACATGTCACTTTTTATTACCTTATTTTCCATTGGGTCTGGAAGAGTTCTGTGGAAAAGCTACCGGAGCACCTGTATCTTAAAGAATTGTCCTCTCTCCACTGGGAGTTGGTTTTGACCTGTTTTCACAGTGCCAGTTGTCCTGAATAGTAGATCATCCTCGTTTCCGTCAGCTTTCCTTATTTTCTTTGCCACTGGTTCATATCTAACATTCCCAGTTCTGGAAGAATTATGCATTTCTCTGCTTTTTGGCTCCACGTTGTTCCTCCCTCGTTCTAAGCAATCAAGGGACCTGTCTGCCATCATGGACACTCATGTCATAATGGTGTGGTGGGATCCCCTCTCCTGCTTGTCTGACAAATCAGTCTGTCTTTTTTTCCTCTCCTCATTATACCCTAAGGAGTCTCAATCCTGGCTGTCTCCACTGTCTTGTCATTTTGTCTTTGGGGGTAGTTTCCCTTCGTTTCTTCTTTGCCTCTGAATTGTTTTCATTCTCCATTTGAGCAAATTTGTTGCTCAGCTTCATCTCTCCTGCACTATCTAATTTCATTCCCTGAATTGGGTAGGGTTCTCCCATGGATATCGCATCTCACCTGTCTGTTCTCCAGGCCTTCTTCTTCAGAAGGTCTTACCCTCTACTGTTGCTTCTGCTGTCTCACCAGGATATTCCGCAATCACATCTTTGAATTCCAGTCTGAATGTCAAGTTACCTCCACTTGCCTCTTCAGTGCTTGCATCGTTTCCTCCATGTCTGTAGTCAAATTCTGTTTCATACTTATGTACCTTCCATCACGTGTCACGCTGCACCGATGTGTAACCGGGAGCTTCCACAACCATCTATCATCTTTGTGAGTCCTTTTCCCCTCTTGTCCTTTTCAAATTCTCTTTCACAAGAGCCTTACGGTGTTAGATACCAAAATTCCACTTATTAGTAGGTACTAGGTGCGTTGGTTTGTAATCCATGTTAGAGAAACAGGAGACTATCACAAACTGTAAAGCAATAAGAATCCCCGAAACATGATCTGTTGTGGTTGGGCATTTTATTGAAATCCTGGAGAGTCATTTTCAAAAAAGCTGACATACAGGGTTTGGATTTAATCTTCACATTTCCACTCAAACTGTGGCATTGTTTGAACACAACAGCTTTGGGATCCTGGCAAAAGAGTAAAACTGTCCAAGCTGTTCCACTCTGGTTTGAATTATCTCTCTTTTTATTTATTTATTTTTAGCTTTGAAGTCTGTGTACTTTAAAAATCAATGAACATCATATTAACAAGCAGACACTAATTATATTTTAACAAACTGGAAAGGCTTGGCTACAAATCTTTGCAAAGATAAATTCAAATTTTAAAAAGCTTCCTAATCCAATTGGCATCATAGTAAGACACTGACAAAATCTGCACAGAATGGAAATGTTAAAAAGAATCTGTTTTCCAGAATTTTTCTCTATGATTTATAATTAGTCTTCATCATTGTACTGTCTTGTACACTAGGTCTGGTAAACAGAGTACTCGTGACTTTTACAGGATTAATAGAGAAGTCCTGAGATGTAGAAATTAAAAGATCACTTGGATAATAGGAACATGTAGCTCTTTTGGAGTTCTTCTCATCAGTTCAATTTCATGTTTTACAAATAAATCAGGATCGCTATCACAGTTTTACAGAAGGATAAAATGAGGCAAGGAACACTAATGTGTCTCATCTGCAATTACTTAGCAGAACAGAGACAGATCAGATCTTGCATCTGGTTTAGAGCTTTGGTGCATAGGTTACAGTGGTTTGCTATTTTAAAAATATGGGTATTGGAGTGTACAGTGGGAGTCAGAGATTTTGTATCAGGATATTCTGCACACTGGGAAATGCCAAAAGTGTAAATAGATGGTCTAGGAGCTATTAAAAATACCATGCCTCTTCTGACCACTCTGGCTGAGAGTAGCTGCATCCGTGGTGTTGGGGATTTTTGAAAAGCAGCGCCCACATGAAAGCAGGATCCCCAGCAACGTGCAAAACAGTTTCTGTACCGTGCAGAGAGCCAAGTCATCACGAGGTTTGTGTGGTAACAACAAGGGGAGAGCAGGACACACACAGGACACTTGTGTCAGAGCAAGCTCCAGGAAACACACGGGTGAAACTATGCTTTTGAAATGTCCCCACCGATTTCATCATTTCTGTGCTATTCCAGAACAGCTGCTGGAGAGGTCAACAGATGAGGGATTCACTTGAGACAAGAGGCTATCTGCACTACAGCAAAAGCCAGCCTGTGCCACAAAACATTTACTTCACTACGGTGCCGTGGATCATGTAGGGTCATACTGGACCACAACAGGTTTAGCTGCACTCTGAGCTGGTAAAATAGACCTGCTGCTTGTTGTGCTTGGAGTGGAAATTGAGCTACCAAAGATAAGGGCAACAAACATGATGGTACTTCATACTTCATGGCATGAGAGATCAGCTCTATGCTTCAGAAACCAGATGATACATGTACCTTGGCCCATTCACACAATACTAGAGTCAGCTCATGTTCATACCAAATTCTCTGAGAAAATTTCAACGAGGGTGGCAGAAAAGCAGCCTTCACCCATCATATCTGGTACCACTGCTCCATGTCACACATATCAAGATTTCTTTGTTTGTTACTGCAAGTACTTGACTTACTTGAGAGAATTGATTTTCTAGACTTCCTATAGTGTGCTGCCTTCATGGCTACATCTTCTGGTTGAGCTGCTTTGCCGGAAAGATACTCATCTGCTGGAGTGACCTACGGGCCATGTCCTTCCATATCTGCAAAGAAGAGGACAGACTGTCATGCCTGTCCTGGAGCCACATCACGTACACCTGGCAGAGCAGCACAGGCAGTTGCCACCACACCACAGCCCCCCCAGCGCTGGTATCCCAGCGCTGATGCCCAACGAGGGCATCACAATCATGGGTGTTGCTATGCACCATTGTCACTAGAACGATCTCTGAACAACTTTCAGCATCAGCACTGTTTTCTGTAGATGGTGGCTCAAGCATTCCTGCAAACCTGGTCACCCCTGCAGCACAAGCTGTTGAACTCGGGTATGTCAATAACAATTAATATGTGCTGGCCTTGGCACAGCATCTGGCAGAAGTGAGTCTCCAAAGAGGATCTATGAAATGAAAGAGAGTACTGAGTGTCGCAGACATCTGCTATGACGCTCTGTCTACCCTCCCTTTTCTTCATAAACAAACTGGAGTAACATACAAGGCGCACTATCCCTCTTTGCCTACTTTGCAATCACTATTTTGATACTAAAGACCAAATTTTCCACCTAGCTGGTTAAAAAGATTTAACAACTCCTGGAACACTTGCACAAAAAAAATCTTTGCACACAATTGGGTCTAATCTAAGTCTCCAGGTTCACCATGTCTCTCCAGATCCTGTGCCTCTACATGACCCTTTACATTTGATTAGCATGTGATATAAATGGATTTATCGTTGCTCCCTTATGTCACTTGTCAGTGACATACTACATATGCGGAAAGAAGCACACTCATCTCTTAGGTAACTGCTGAGTAACCAGTCTGATTCAGACCCCAGACTCCTGTCCTGAATTATTATTTTGTGTGGTCACTTTGTGGTGGTTTTGGGATCATCCTGACAGGTCTGAAGCTCTGTCTCACTAATGAATAGAGTGAGATTTCTCATTATCTTGTGACTGGTCTGCAGTGAGCACAGACAACACTGGATGTGAGAGTAAATAAGGGAAACATCTAGATACTTTTTTTTAAAAGCATCTGGAGGCCCAAACGTTCAGCTGCCAAAACTGGAATGACATCTGCCATTACTCAGATGGTGGTGTGGCCCTGATCTGTGTTTTAATTTGAAGAACAATTAAACTTTATGCACAAATAAAAAGTAGATCATATATTAGAGAATCTCTATTGGATTTCTAAGCAGGCTAGAAAGTACATAAACAGCTTTAGTGTGGATTGCTTTTCTTACCTCATTATTTTGCTCCCTGTCTCAGCAGGACAGAGAAATATGTGATGGCACCTTCAACCAAGTACAATTTTTGGGGGGAGAGGGAGAAGAAAGTTGAATTCCTACCTTAAGTAAATCCACTCCCATATCTTGGTCCCCTGTGAAGAGCAATGGCTGTGAAATAGTCCAGAGACATCAGCATTCAAACCTCTCTGAAATAAATGCAGGCAGCCCACCTCACACCAACAGTTTTAAACCAACAATATTGACTTCAAGATTTAACCTGATCTACAATTGCATGAGTGACAGATCAAGCTTATTCTTGGTTCAGCAGCTTGGGCAGTTCAGATTCAGTTCAGCTTAGAAACTTAGCGCTGTTAGTAGGGAACTTTTATTTGAAAAGGAAAGACTGAAGTCTGCAAGAGCTGATGAGGATACCAGGAAAAGCACGAAGAGTGAAGCAATGCCTAAAAAGCCACCTGTTACACTTCGGGTCCTCCGCAGCTGACAGGGAGCTTCCCCCTAGACCCAGAGGACAGAAAATAGCGGAGCAGAGAGAACAATATAAAGAGGCAGGAGAAGTGGATGAGGGAACCACCCTGACAAGGTCGGTAAGCTCAGGAAATGAAGGCTTTCTAAGAGATGAGGTGGGATAAAGGTACAGAAAAGGGCAAACTATTTGGATACTTCATCAAACAGGCAGCTCTTGTGTCTTCCCACAGCATGAAGGTCAATCAAGATTTTATGTAAGACAACGAGATGCTGGAATTGCAGCTTGCAAACACAAAGTCAGTGTATTCGTACTTACATTTCCATCGGATTAAAATATGACAACTTGAGCAATTTTTATTTATTGAAGGCAGTTCTTCTTCAAAACCTTCTAAAACAGTTACAGAGAACTTCATCTCCCAAGAACATGCATGCCTGAAGATAGACTGTGTTATAGGAAATATGTGGCACTTATGCTTGATGTGCTAATTCCGTACTAAGCTACTCCATCAGTTTTTTTCTTAAGATGGGTAAGAGAGACTCTCCAAGCGCTGATCAACTCTAAATCTATTAAAATTGATGTAAATCTGGAAAAACTACAATGAAATGATGATGGTGGCAGAGCCAATGCCAGACCGTAACTAAGACTCATGGAGAAAATCTAAAAGTCTGAAGTTGCATCAGTGGAGCAGGGATTTCTCCCTAACTGTTCCCCAAGCCCAGGGATAGTCAGCCTGTACTTTCTGTTATGTGTAAGGGATGGAAGAAATCAGAAGAAAGCGTATAATAAATCAACTGACAGCGTCTGAAAAATAGCTGTCCTGTCTCCTTAATATGAGAGAGAGCAATGTTCTGGGGGCAGGAAGAATTTGGCTTTAGACAGAAAACATTCCCCTATAGGGGGACAAAAAGTGATCGTTCTGTAACTTAATCAATCTCAGGCCTCTCTTTGAGGGAAATAGCGTGTTGCCTGCAACAGCACGTATAATAATGTTTGCTGAAATATAAACTATGGCCGTATACCCCAAGATGGAAGGTCAGAAGTCAGCTGAGGATCTGGCCACAGATGTTCGGCAATAGAGATCAAAACGCAATATATCAAATTTAGTACTTTTCCTTGAGCAACAGGTTGCAGGAGTTTCTCAGCCCATCTCCTTCACAGTAAGTGTGCTCACCCTGCATGTAACAAAGCTGTACATCACAAATTGCCAGGTTACGCAAAGACAAACTTCACATTTCCTAATTTCTCCTTGTCCTGTGCTTGAGTATTTTAATATTTATGCAGTGAGTATCCACAAACAGAGCTCCCCTGAGCCTCTGCATTTGTTTTTAAGTCCTTCTAGCAAAATGAAGAATCGTGTGACAGCATTTAGTCCTCCCACAGCCCTTGATATGTTTCCTGAAGCCGACATTTGATATTATGAAATGTGTTGTAATCAATTATTAAAGTTATAGCACCACTGGATTTTTATTAACTTGAACAACAACAACGACAACAAAAATCCACCAAAAAATGGGCCCTCATAACCTATCAGCCTTGTTATATCCTGAAAGCTGCTTTAACAAGCAGGGAGTAATATAGTGTAATTGGTACTCCACAATTTAATTGTTCTGTTCTTAAATCTAATATTGCAGCTGTGGGTTAAGTTTACACCACAGCTTTCAAGAGAACATGAAAGTGTGGTACATCTGTGCAACAGAAAGCTAAACATCTCTCATCTGATGTGTTTACAATGACATTTGATAGCGTGGAATGGTTTGGAGTTCATTCTTAAAGCTGCAGAACTGCTTTTCAACACTGCAAAAAAGGGAAAAAGCCTCCAGTCTCCTTCAAGAAACTCAGCCCACACAAGCCAGACGATAATGCTGCTGCAGGCATTGCAGGAAAACTGCTGGATGTAACAATTCCTTCAAGGGTCTGTGAGCATCTGTCACTTGGGCAGTGGAAAAGGGGACAAGGACATCTTCCCCCTCAGATGACATAATCAATTATTTGAAAAACAAACCAGTCAAAAAGTCTGCAACTAGACAAGTAAAACAACCTCTGACATGCATAAAACAGACAAGAACATGTCAAGAAATGTTATTAAGTGGGTGACTTCAGCAGATTTAGAAATGGTGTAGTTTTCAATTTAACAGGTGGCAGAACTGCTTATGGTATCTTGAACTTCATATTCTGTATAACTAACAGCTTCAACATTATGTACTTGTTAGTAAATTTATTAAACCCATAAGTAGTTCAAGAAACTTAGGAATGGGCCCATAAATGTCATCTGCAGTTTGTGAACTGCAAGTATCTGACTGTTTTGATCAAGGTTTTTATGGGGAAGTTAAATGGTTATTAAAATTATTTACTACTGCTACACAAAAAGGGAGCAAGCCTGCTGAAGAACTTACATTGTGGTAAGATGCGATAGTCTGTAGGTTAAACGCGTTAGCAGAAAAGCATTTCTGTTTGCGTCTAAGTCCAAATTTTTGTACATTATGAAGCTTATAGTATATTGAAGTGGCCAAGAAAGGGTTGGTGGAGGGAAAGAGGCATTTTCCCTTTACTGTAATCTGCTATCAGAAATACATGATCTGATCAGGCTACTTTTCTTGTTCTCAGCATTAGCTGCCTTCCAACATTTTCTATCCTTGGAGAAATGCATGATAAAACAACTTTAAAAGGTTACTTTCTGCTCATACCTCTGTAGCAGTCCACAATGTCTTGATTTATGCTCTTTAACAGATAAAAGCAATCTCACTGATGAAGTTCAGCTGTATTACCATACTACATTGGAATATATTAAGTTTTTAAACTTTATTATTTCAGTCACAATTAAGACTATCTGAAGCCTCTTCATAGAAAGGGGACATAACAAAAGCTGTACCTTAGCAAGTCGATCAATGGATGCATTCATTCTGCATCAAAAATACCGTAAGAAGGACAGATCTCCTGGGGAGGCAAATCTGTATCAATATTTCAGTCTCTTGAATACAGAAATTAGATACAATAAATGCAACACTTGAGCTTCCCTTCCTTTCAATTAACTCAGAAACAAAAATTGTCCTTAGAAGGGAAGAAATGCATTCATGTTTTTGGGTTTTCCCCCTTTCATAGCATCATAATGTTCTCTTCATGGGTGGAAAACTTAATCTTCAAGTTCAAGACTAGTTTCTTCATACAGTTCAGGATGAGATGACTTGGAATACCGGGAATATTTCAGATGTAGAAAATCACCCAATTCATCCAGAGCATTCAAAACCTGCAAGACCATTACACTGTGTCAATTCTCTTGGAAAATAAATGAAGGTCTAGTAACCCCTACTTTACAGCAGAACAAGAAGATGATAAAAGCATCAATTAAAGAAAGTTTAAAAGGCAAATGGCAAATTTTTGCTTTCATTCTCCTGTAGTGAACGTCAATGCAGTTGCAGATGTACAACAGCATCTACAAGAACAGAATTCACTCCTTCAGTAGGTTATATTTTATTAGTAAACACTTTAATTGAGCACAGATGAAAAGAATTTCTTATTTTCTAAAAGCACAGGGAGATAATAACCCAGATAAAAGTTATCTTGGCTGGTGCAAAAGGGATGTGTAAGGCACTACTTCAATATTTCCCTACAGATCACAAGGACTGGAGTTGCCACTGCATTTTCTTTGATGGGACTCAGCCCACAGTGCTGATCAGAGTCAGAATAGTTTATGATATTTTTAGTGCATTCGTTTATCTTCCTGTATTACTATCACAGACATAATTAATAATACATGAATACAGTAATGCCATGTCCCCAGCTCTCAGTAGACTGGAAAAGCAGCCAGGGAACTCTGTGCCATAGAGAAGCAGCTCAGTGTTTTGCAGCATCTAATCCACATTCAAGAGCGGCCAACCTTTTGGCATCAAAGTAGAAAACAGCAATTTTGATTTTGAGCCTGTTCCTGTTAAGCCACTAAAATGAGCTCATGAACAAAAAGGAGTAATTTAGTAATATTTTATGCATAGGGATTGCTTCAAGGTCACTAAGGAAGTTATTCTTGGGAGTTTGCCCTTTCGTGGACAGTTCCTCTTTTTAGTTCCAGGCTGAGATTCAAAACTAATTTTGACAAAGGGAAAAGTTTTTGTTGTGTTTGTTACCTGTGTTTAGGCACATTCACAAAGTGTTTGTCCTAAAAACTTTCCATCTGCAAGCAATTCAACTCAGGACATTTACATTCCCCCATACTGTAAGGACATGTAAAGAATGCCACAAGTACCAGGGCAATGTTCCCACTTTCAAAGGCAATGACACATCAAGAATGATGGCTGGAGAGCCTTTTGGACCTTCACTGGTTCCAGGAAGCAGCAAAGTGCAGGTAGCAGGAAGTGAACATGCAATGATGGCCCAAAAATGTAATGGCATTGACATTTGGGTGTGGGTGAGAGGAAGAAAATCAAAGCAGCAACCTCAAGAGATTAATCTTTGGATCAACATCATCATTTATTACTAGGTAAATAAACTAAAATCTGCTCCAACAGCAAAAGCTGACGATGTCCAGCACAAGTATGCAGCTATGCCATGTTCTATGCAATATCATCTTTATAGTGTTATACCTTGTTAAAAACTACTGCACCTTTAAGAGCAGCAGGAATTTCACACTGCACACATGCAAGACAGATTTTCCAACGCTGTTTGCAAGGGGTCTACACTGACATGGGAACAGGATCTGGCCTCAAGCCCCACAGGAATCTCAGGAGACAAATGGAGAAGCAGGGGCTCCCTGCAGGTGCTTGGCTGCACGAAGGAGTGGTATCTTATGCTCAAACGTCTTCCACGATCATGGTTTTTTTGCTTTGACCATCATACTTGTGCAAAGAGAGGAAAAAGAAAGCCTAAAATTTACTGTTAAGCCTCTGTGTTTCACGCCTCTAATTTGGCTTGTTCTGAAAATGAGACAACATTTGTCAAGCCGGGCCAAATACACCTTCGGCAAGAAAGGGAGATGGAATATTTCAAGGAGTTTATTTTAAACACATTTTTGACTGCGTTGGATATAGAGGATTAAGATGGAAGTCTCAACATACTCTGAACAGTATTTCTGATATCAGAGAAAGATAAAAAACTGAGACAGGCCAGACAGCACCAATGAAACTTCATCAGGTTCAAACAGTTCCCAATACAATTTGCTATTTCCACCTGTATCCCCAAGGCCATCCCATATACTCTGCAATTCAAGAAACAGGTGGAAATATCGAATGAAAATAAGGGCATTAAAAACTTGATTTTCAATTATTTCCACCTCATTTCAGGTTTCCTACTCTGACAGTTTTGACCTAGCATCTAAATTTTGTCTTGCTGTAGTCTTCATATGGATCTTTATTAGTTATGACAGATTTGGTTATTATTAGAAATAGAAGAACATAATAAGTTAACTGTCCCATTATTTATTTTTTAAAATAAAATATGTAAGGCTAAAATGCCTTTAAAGATCAAGTGACAAGGCCAGAAAAAAAAAATAAGAAAAGGAAAAATGAATTACTGAGATTCAAAGTATCAGACACACAGCTTCTCCCAACCTCCTTTGCATCTGCAGTTAATTTCAGCAGGACATCTGCTGTGCTTACCGTGTCTAACATCTCCCGTGTATGCGCAGCTGACACACAAAACCGAGCTCGGGATTCTGTGATAGGAGTAGCTGGAAACCCAACCACAACTACCCCAATATTTTTTTCTAACATGCGTCTTGCAAAAGCCCTAAGGAGAGAAGAAGAAGGAAAACAAAACTAAATTATCTCCAATAAACTGACCACAGAGAGAAAACATTCAAGTACAATAAAACAATGGGTAAAATCCTGTCTTCAATTGAAGTGGATAGTAATATTCCCATTGAATTCAATAAGAGCCAGAATTTTACCAGTAGGACTGAGATTATTTGCTGCTTCACAGCTCATGAAGCCAAGTGGGTGTCAAATACTAGAAGTGTGATGGCAGAGAAAGCATTGTAGAATAGACATGAATCACTTATGTCAATGAAAGGTTTTGAGTGCAAATCAAAACATGTGGGCATTCACAATCCCTAAGCATGGAAGAAGTTGGGCTGTGGAAGGTATGAGGGCTGCACGTCAGCAGGAATACAACAACTTGTGTGATGGTTTTTTTGCTCTCACAATTACTCTGCCAGTATAGGAACCTTTTGTGTGGTATGTTCTACACTTAGAGCACATAACCACCCTGCGCTACTTGCAAATACTCCTTAGTGCTCAACCCTTACCTTATGCTACTACTGACTTCTGGTCTGTGTGTCCAAGTCAGTGCACAAGTGATGCTTAATAGGTAGTGAATGGTAAAACATGGAAAGACTGTTCAAAGATCAGATGGGGAAAAAGAATACTCATCCAAAACAATTCACACATCAAAGGCAGTATGTCTCTTTTAATGATTAGAAATTAAAAAATCCAAATTCAAAACGCTATCAAAAGTGTTATTCCAGAGTCAATTGAAAAAGGATAAGAGAAATATTTAAAAATTTAAATACCAGAACAGCTCTAAATTAAGTCTAGGACCATATTTAAAAAAGAACATAACTAAATTATGAATTCACCTAATAGTGTATGTTTCTTTTCTGAAGCATCTACCACACATAACTACATTTTTCATAATGTGTACCAAATAACCTATGAACTTGAATAGTGTTTGCTTTGCCAACAGTTTTTTTTCCAGTACTTACCCTATCTTACCAGGCATATAAAGGAGTAAGGGGACAACAGGAGAATCATCATTGCCATAAATGATGAAGCCCATTTCATGCAGTCTTCGTCTGAAGTATCTTGTGTTTCTCCCCAGCTGGCGCACTCTTTGGAGCCCTGAAACGAGTCGGTCAGGAGAACGGTCAGTCCAAAGATCTTAACTGGAGTTTAGTAACAGGTAAGAAACAGGGCTGTGGGTAACAGTTCAAAAAAAGTTTGGCTGAAATGTATATATTGCTACTTGGTTCAACAGAAAAACATGGAACGAGCTAAATGAAACTACATTGATTATTATGGTGCTACAGGACAGATGACGGATATTCATGTACTGGTGAGGTACCTTCCCACTGGCAGAAACAGAAAGTCTCCTGTGAAGAGATAGGTAAACAATTCCCTTTCCTGTACTGCACTGAATAAAGCCTACTGAATGACATACACCTATATAGACGTAGTTATATGTCTCTATAGACAGAGGACATGTAAATACAGTACGTTGTTTCTCAACATAATCCAGTATAAAGGAAAACAACCAACATCTACAGACATTGATACAGATGTCAGTATATGCATTTCTTTTCTACCTAACATTATTCCACAGCAGCCCTCTTATATCTCAGCTAGTTCTATGCATAAACTTTTTTTTTAAAATTCTGTGACTGCGATAAAGCTTGAAGTAGAAAATATTGCATTTTGGGTCAGCTCAAATTGATGCTTTTGTTGCAATTTTTTAGACAGAAAACTTTGTTATCACACAAGGTCTGATCTTCTATAGTTTCTTACCAACACTCAGCATAATTCCGGCTACTCTTAATATGTACCTACATATGTAATCCCTTGCTGAGTTCTGCTCAGTTTCTCTGTCCTCTTGCTATTATTACCTCAATATCATCATTTAACAACAGACTTGGGTCATTCAAGACTTTCAGACACAAGTTTCATTCTCTGTATTGTCCGTGGCCTCATTCAGTCATTAATTCACTGATGTGTCCCCCACCAAAACTGACAGAAGAGTTCAAAACAATTATTTTTAACGAAGGAAAAAGACAAAAAGAAAAGAAAAACAAAAAAGGCAGAGGAAAAAATGCGCTTGAAAAGTCAGCTCAGCCTTTTCTTTTGAAGCGTCACTAAGGAGGTGATTTTTTGACAAGCGCAGTTGCTTGCTTGCCCACGGCATACACGAGGGAAGAGCCACACTCATCATTTGGGTAGGTAGGAGATACGGTATGTCCTTTCCCTGCTCTACCTGTGTTATATTTCATCAGTGGGCTGATATATGCGTTGCTCTTCCAGTGCTGTAAGGTGCTGACAGCAATGGTGCCACCTACCCCATACCCACACCTGCTCTTTCTCACCACCTCCCCAGTACCAGTCCCAGGCTCATACAGCCACATCATGAATCAAGCCAGGTCCATCGTCTGCCTGACCTTACCAGAAGGAAAACTGCCAAACCAACATCAAACAGAGCGACTCTCTAAATCTCAGTGCTGTGCAGCTGCTCGTGCCTGCCCAGCAGAGGTGGTGGGAACACATGGTAAGAGTGGGATTTAGCAGGACATACCCCAGCTTCACTTTTATCTTTCATTTTCCTCATGTTCATCAGCCCATACTTTCAACATCACATTATGTCAACAGACACGAACGTTGAAGCCCCCAGTTCAACTAATTTCCTCCTTTTCCCTTTGCTTTTAAGGTGCCTCTGCACAGACGTATTATGTTTCCACTCTCCATTTACTTCTCCATTTTGCTTTACTTTCTGTTCACTTCATTCTTCGATAACCGCTTTCTGCTGTCACCTTCTCTGACTGGATGCCTGTTTCTCAATTCCCCATATTCCTCCTTGTAACCACAGTGGCCAGGTAGACGCTCATAGCTGCTACATATCACCTTCGGCAGATTTGTCCTCAGATCACACTCCACCCCGCCACCTGCCATGGCTTTTCTTCCTATTCCCTCTTGGCTAAGGTGGGGACCACCCCACCTACATAAACCTCTTTTCCATTCATCATTTCTGAGCGCGCGTCAGTTTGAACAAGATCTACTGCTTCATCTGGTCTGTATCTTCCCAAGTCAAGGTTCTGTCAGTGTCCTGGCTGGGAAATTTATAGGGAAACTGGGACTTGCTTTACAGTGATCAGTGTTTTGCTGAACAAATTAAAAGATCTCATAAAACCAGTGTATTTGTAACTTTATGCACAAAACTGCCCACACAGACAACCTGTTAGTTACTGCTTCAGTCATTCAGTTTAAAGTGTTCAGTGGAAGAGATCTGCTGGGTTAGAAAAGGCCACAAATAGTTTAACCATCTCTCTAATGCAGCTAAAACAAAAACAGCTGTGCCAGAGCAAGGAAAACAAATGAAACACAAAAGCATCCTAGTACAAAGCTTTCCAGTCACTAATAAAAACAATAGTCTGTGGTATTTCCAAAAATATTTTTGGTGTAGTAGATCTCAAAGAGCCAGGAGGAAATATTGGAAGAGGAGGAGGAGAAATGGGGGCAGGGGAGATGGCAAGGAAAGGGAATTAGAGAAGAACCGCAGAATAATGTGTCTGAAGTCTAAAGAGAGAGAGTTTTCCCTTGTTAGAATTTGTAAAGATGTTATTAGCGCCTCCTGAATGCCCAAATTACAAGGAGGAGGGTGGGAGAGTAACCTGAACTAGGGGTTCAAAACCACTGCTGCTTCTTGCTAGCTTAGCAGCCCCTGAGCTAGTTTCCAAACTTTCAGTCTGCAGCATTTGAAACTACTAGATTTTCAATTAAGGAGAGTTTTCCTAAATGCAGATGTTCTTGGCGAGTGCAGCTTAAGACTTGCTGCCTTGTCCTTTCTATTCAGCTGTTTACCACAGAGCTGGAAACAAAGTCTCAGCCACGCAAGACTCCAGGCTGGTCGGTATTTATCGAACCATATGCGCATTGATCAGTTCGTCTCTTTCTTATTATGAGTACCAGGAATTTAGATTCCAAAGCAAGAGGGGAAAACCAGCAATTTAGGGCTGAAAGAGGAGTTTAGGGTAACTCCTTCACAAATCAAATGTCTCCTCCAGTCTTTCCTCGCTAAATCTATATTCTCAGCCAGTTTGTGATGGGATGGATCCCCTTTCGAGACTCCCTATGAAACTCATTTCCAGCCAGCGCTGATGCAAAAGAGCCACTCGAATGTTTTAGCAACATCCTCGGATAGTAATTTCATTTGCAGGGATGCACTGAAGAGCCAAATAAAAGATCAGAGCACTGACATATATCTGGAGGGAAAAAAAGGCACATTAGGAGACGATTGCTACACACACTGTATTTGTGGGTGGGTGGCTGGGAGGAACCTTATTTCTTTACCAAATGTCAACACTTTTGTTTCTCATGTTAAATTTTGTGGTCAAAGACCACATACGGACATCAGATACAGAGCCATCTTATATGCTGTCCTGTTAAGAGCAATAAAAATCTTTAAGTTTGTAACTGTATTTCAATGTTCTTTTTAGTTTCTTTATGGGACCCTCCGATGTCAGATAAGAAGGCAAATCTGAGCAAAATGTTTATTTTGGTCTCATTGGCCCAGTTTTCCCCCCACACTGCAGATTAAATCAGTGTAAGACTGATGAATTCAGTTTAGAATCAGATCTTAGTCCAAATTCCACTGCTTTACGTTCATCCAAGACATTGCATTTAAAAACTGTTTTCTTTGACTCTTGAGGCTGGGATCTTATATCCTCTATTATTTATTGAGTGAAAAATCTGAAGAGTTGAACCCTTGAGCTAAAATGATATAGCTGCATCTATTTGAATGTAAGAATTTGACTGCGCAGCACTAATTAGAGGATTAGGTCCTTAGACAGTTAATGTATTTATCCAAAAATTCTTCATTTGCAAAATCCTTGAGGATTTACAGTATACGCAAATAGCTTATAGCACAGCATGCAGGATATCCAGATAATTATATTCCATAAACCATGTGAACCACAACACAGCATATGTTTGGAGAAAACAGCCTGGACAGGGAAAACTGACCCTTAGCTAATTAAAACTAAACCCACTAAAGCCCCAGAGTTTTCAACTAAGGTTGAGCATGATCTTATTAAGAGCTCTACATCTTTTTACCAGCTGAATTAAGAAGGGACAGAAAGAGAGAAAAATGAGTGATAAAGGATACTTGAATTTCACAAGTTATCTTCACACTGCTTGAAACATAGTGATACACAGCCAGTTAACTGGGATTTTGTTGAAATACAGGATTAATGACCTGGATAGCACAACAAAAACAGATTTACTGCATCTGCAATCCACCTACTGCTGGCAAATTTAGAGTTTACATTTGTTGCACCACTTTTAAAATATTTGGTTTCCTGCAAATCTCTAAGCTGTTGGCAATTCTGGGAAAAATGCTGATTATATTTTTATTTTACATGCATTATTGTGTATTGCCAGTTTCAGCTTGTAATTTTCTGCAGGCTTTTAGAAGGCTTTATAGTGTAAAATTAATATGGTTAGGTTAAGGAAAAATACAAAGTGAAAGCAAGAGCGAAAGAAACTATAAGACAGTGGCTTGCGTGTAATTTCTTTGAAGCAGCAAGCTTTTTAATAGAGAGCTACTTGGAGTAACAGCCTTGGTAGATGCTTTGTCACAGGTCAGACTTGCTTTTGGTGACGAGCTGCTCTGGGGTTTGGAAGCGGGAAGGCACCTGACGACACCTCTGAGGACCGGATCTCAGGTGGATGTTACCCAGCTCCACACACTTCAATAGAGCTTTGCTATTTATGTCAGCTGAGGACCTTATCCTGGCAGTGAAATAGGTAGTAAAGCCATCAGCTCTCTGAAACACAAGCTTGTTTTCCTCTCCTAGAGATGTCTGCTTTTCACTCCTGCAGGATTTTAACGAGCAGAGAAGCCGGCTGCCTTCAACTCCTGCACTAACATTCCCCCTTTGAACTCTTCCTGTAGGCTTCTACCCTTGGAAATTCTGACTCAGTATAGTGAAAACAGGAATAAGCAACCTGTAGCCTTTCATATCAAGATCTCAGGTGTATTTTAACTGAAGGAGAGCTCTTTTTCCTGAATCCGCTCCAGGAAAGATAATCTCACGCCGTACTTTTTTTGGTATGCGCTGGACTCTTCAAGACACAAATCCACCTGCTTTAATCTTCTCCAGCTGTTGTTTCATAGGGCCTTTCAAGATAATTAGTTACACAATCAAACTTTTCCATGCCGGTGTCAGTGCGTTTCTCCAATCTGTATTCCTTGGATGGAGAACTCCACTCCCTGCCCTCCTCTACTAACTAGATAGTAACAAGGAAACTTTCATAGGCTGAAAAAAAATTGGAAAACAATAGCTCTTCCCCACTAAACTGTTGCAGATGGATACATTTTCTTTTTTTCCTCTGGTTCCATTATAAGAGTAACACACATGTACCTCCATGTGCATTAAATCACAAATAGAATGCTATAAAACTGGGGTGCCTAAAGGAAATATGTTCTCAGATAAAAAATATTTATTAAAAAACCCAACTTTGTTATGAACTGGGGAGAAGCGAAGACGTTTTCTTCTACAATCTAATGCCAGCTAGAAGGCTAGTAATTTCAACTTAATTCAGCTGCTAAATAAGTCCTTAAGGGCTTATTTAGTCAGTTCAATTTTAACTGTGAACACTTTCCAGAGCAGATTAAGGGAAGAAAAAGTGGCAATTTCAGCTGAAGCAGAAAGGGGAGAGAGAAGTTGTACAAAATTTCAACTTATTTCTCAAATAAGTCAACTACGCTTACCCAGCACCTTATCTGTATTCAGATACGTAACGTAAGCGTTCAGTGTCCCCCACAAAAGCAGGGACAGAGCAGCCGGCCTTGGCTGAGCCTTTTTTCCTCCCAGCACAGGTGATTAATCACAAAGCCCGTCAGTCCCCCAGCTGAAAGCCAGCCAGTGCGCAACACACTCCATCTGTATCACATTAGGTGTTCCTGAAATGCCAGTGATCTAAACGCCGTTAGAAAAGGCACTTCTCTCCTTTGTGCTCCTCGGGCTGGTAACAGCACTGGATTCCTTGAGCAGCGGCATCTGGAACGGAGGAGGGATCCTCATGGTCTACCCCAGCAGCAAAGACACCCTTAAAAGGTGACTGTCACAGAGCTGCATGTTGCTGTCCCTGGGGAAAGCGGAGTTTTCTCTGCTGGGGGACAGGCTATGAGTCACATCCAAGCCTGATCGCATCCCTCCTCTGCATGCAGTTAATAATTATGTGTGAATCCATGGGACACCAATCTACGGGTAGGGTCTGCTAGAGGACTACAGCACTGGTGTAACTATGAATATGGAAAAAGTGACTTAATACGAGGGAGAATTTGGTCAATCCCCCGAGCTCTTGTAAATCACTGCAAAAACTCTTACTCCAAAACCCCTGCTTGTTCAGATCAACTGACCCTCCACAGATACATTTGGCTCCCTTTTGGAGGTGAACCCCATGGCAGGTGACTCCACTGGAACAGTGTCTCACTCATTTTGAGTAAAGATGGCAGAATTTAGCTCTGTTTCATCATCCACTGCAGGGAAAACATCTGTGATGTTGAGCTCAGACAAATAATAATTGTGACAGCACATTATCATCATTAGGATCTTCACCATCATAGCAGCTGGGAGCCCTAGTCATGTAGTCAATTCTGCGCACACGGGGAATAATTTACTTGAGCACTTTAAATGTAAGCATATACTTATTGGGAATATTAACTTACTTAAAATTAAGCCAGAGTTCAAGCATTCTGCTTGATGAGGACCCGAGAGAAGCAATCACCTCAAAATGAAGCAAAATGAAAATTTGAGAGGGAACAGGAAAAAGGCATGCTTTAGTGTGACTGATTCTGTAAGCTGTTTTGAGCAGGTTCAAGGGGTCCAGCACTGAGCAGCTCACGGCACTAAAACTTACAGCCATGATCAGTTCATGAGTTTCATGATCAGTTCAGTCTGGCACAGATTTATTTTGCTGCAAAAGGGATTGTTCCATTCAGCTCCAGCTGCTCAAGTCCTGGCGCTGGGATTCATGGAGCCATATGGTAGATTGGCTCCAGGAACCAGTTTGGCTGTAGGCTAAACCATTTGTGGGAGGGTTGGTTCTTTTTCAACTAGATCAGTTCTCTGATTCAGTTCATCGCGTGGCTGCATGAACCCTAATGCTGGCACGAGGAAAAGGGGCACAAAGAAGGGGACAGGCAGAGGGTGAAAGGCAAAAAGGATGACACCAGTGCTGGGTTATGCCAGGTCTTAGAGGCGCAAAACCCTAAGGTTTTTGAATTTACAAAGGAACCCGACACGCAAAGCAAAATGTCTTCAAAAGATTGCTGAGCACAGATAGCAGAGGAAAATATTGGAAACTGAGCATTTTAAGAAGCTAGTCCTCCAGTTATACAAAAAATCTAAGGCAGATGGAAATGTTTTAAAAAGGAACCTTTTTAAAAAAACAGATCTTTTTAATGCTAAGCCAAAACAGAAAGCAGAGTTCTGCAGCTTCTCGCAAATCCAAATGAGCTCAAATACAAGAACTCAAAGTTATCTTTTAACATAACAAGGACAGCAGATTCATGAGGATAGGGCTTTAGATTTTTCAATGTCCCATAAAAACATATGAAAAATGCCTATTGCTGTTGGTGAATTGTAGTTTGTCATGCATTAAACAGAAAAATGATGCCTTTGCAAATGCCGCAATTTGCTTTTTACACCTCTATAATTTATTATTAGTCATCAAGAAAATTGCTTCAGATCTTCTAGCAGTCTTAACTCTGTCTGCTTAGTGGTTCTGTTTTTTTACCTATCAAATTTAAGTGTAAAAATGTGCTTTTGGTATTCTCAGGCAGAAAGGGGAAAAAAAAGGTCTGAGGTCACAGCTGGAGGGGCTGTGTTGCATGCAAGTAAGTGTACTTGAAAAATCTGCACAGGGTCCAAACACCCTGAGTCAACTACAGTCTCATCATGGGGATAAAACCACTAAGGCAGCTGCTGAGTTTCCTGAGGTATCTCCAGCCGTGTAATGAGAAGCCACGAGGAGAACATACAAAGAATATCTATAGTATCAATTATAAAGAGTAAATGCCATGGGAACTTCTGCTTCCTGTATCTCCTAATAAATGAGGAGAGACACATTTGAGATGAAAAGGCCACAAAGGCTTAAGATGGATAAAATGATATTTTTTTTTTAGACTGTATTAACTGAACTGTGGAACTTGCTGCCTTATGTCATTATTAAAGGAAATACAGCTGCCAGAAGTTCATATGCTTTTGAACAGCTCTAGTATAGGAACTATGATAGTATCAATGACATTGTGGTACCAAGAATAAAAGTGTCTTGTTCTACAAGCTGTAAATCTTCAAAGAGTCCTTTAAAACATGGCACTGAAAAACACCAGGACTTGTGCTCTACTAAAAATATGATTTTACATGAAAATAGAAATACATTTTCAATTTTTGTTGTCATGCTCTGACTCTTTTGATACAAGTCACTCAAGAAACGAAGGACTTGGTCATAGTGACCCCAGCCTACCCCTCTATCCCAGGCAGGAACAACCGCACATTATCAATTTTGAGGGAACGACTATCTTCTCCTAATTCAGTATTTCTTGTGCTTCATTTCCTCAAGTCACAGCAGAAAACATGGCAAAAGAAGGAAACTGTAATAGCTGGCTGTGGGCTCTGGAATATTCTTGCCAGTCATGTTATCATGACAGTAATGTCTCACAATGATCACGAATACTGATATGGGACACACCCATACATTTCTAGATGGTTTCTGTGGGAGATACCATGTCTACTCTATGTCTTTGTACTTATGTCAGTGCAAGCCTTTTAAAATGAGAACATCCACATCCAAACTGGAGTCTCCTGCTGCAAAGGAAGGTGAGCACACATCTTATAAGTGCACTTAGAAGTTTGCTGGCCAGAGAAGAACAAGGAACACCTGAGGTACAAGCACCCGTTTGGAGGGTCCTGTGTTTGCTGTAGTACTTTCTGTAGGCCTTTTTGTTCACGGCCTCTCCAGCCCATCTTCTCAGCATCTCATTTTAGTCCTAGCCTCCATCCTTATCACCCAACGTGTTACCTGATCCCTGTTGTGTCTCCTTTGCTCGACAGAGTGTCTTCTCTCTCTAATCTTCCTGTCTCGCTTCCCAAAGTGCCTGATGGGGCAGGATGGACACAGGTGCCCAGGCTGTGGGTGGGGGATGCTCTGTTCAGGCCCCCCACACTAAGCTGAAAGATATTCCTTCATTCAGTGGATCTTGAAATACATCACTCTTCATTCAAGTAAAGATTTTTATGGAGACTTGTAACATCACAAGACTTAGATGGTAGTTCACAGACATGGCAAAAATTATAAGCTTGGCTATCGCATCCCAAAGTCTGGAGAAACTGAACCTCTTCAGGGAAAAAAAGATTACTTTTTCCCCCTAGATTATGAAAACCCCATATGTATATCTAGCTTTCTTCTGAGGAAGGACTGAATCTTTTTTGTTGATATGAAAAAATTGAAGCCTGAGACAGACACCTGTTGTGGATGATTTCCAGCTACATAGTTTAGGTTTCATAGTATTACTTTTAAACTGTTACCTGTAGCTTCCTTCTAATTAAACTGTACCCACTGTCTTCACACACATGTATTCATATACTGCAGTCAGCCATCCCATATACTGATCCTTTCTTGGAAATGCACACCTTGATTCCTTTCCAAACTACCGTATTCTTATTAATTGAAAATAAAGGAAGAAAATATGTGAGATCGACCCTTTGGATACATACCAGGATAAACACAAGCAGTATTCACTGCATTTCTGGCCTCTGGTATTATCTACTATATAATTCCACCTATGCTACTCTTTTCTGCATCAGCTGCTTAACAAATTAGTAGAAAATAACTAGCAAGAAATTGCAGGGAATATAAAAGCACAATATCTGGGAAAGTATAGAAGATGACTGTATGAAGTGCTAAAAAATATAGAACAAAGAGTTTTCAGAGCAGCAATTTAAATGACCAAATCAGTCTTCCTTACCTTAGTTTTCAATTAATCTATTGAGGAGTGAGTTATGAAGTTCAGACGTAAGAAAAAGCTGGGTTAACACATTCATCATTCCAGTATTTCATACTCTTTTCAAGAAGCACCCACTAGTTAACATGGAACTTTTTAGCAAACACTAATTTAATTATTTTCCAAAACATTCCAGTGTTTTTCGCAAGGCTCCCTCCCCTACAGAAATGTCCTCTGGAGGACAAGCCATCAGTGGAGATCTCCTTATGAAGGATTCCCCAAACCACCCTATAGGAAGAGAATGCCATTTGAAATAAAGTGCAAAATAAACTCCTTTTATTGATTTAGCAGACTTCCAGAGAACAAAGGGTCCATATACCCTGTGGCAACTCTGGTTCACTTGAAACTTCTCTGCCAGGTGTCCCTGCAACACCGCTATGCTCTCACAAGGACGGCTCACATGCAGCATTCACCATTTGCTATGACAGCAGACCCAAAGAACTCAGCCAAGGCCGCTGTTGTTCTTGGAAACAATAATATCTAAGAAGAGACAGCGCTTTCTTCCTTCTGTTCCTCCCTCCTTTCTAAGCCACCACCTTCCTCTCTCTGATGCCAAAGCAGCATTGTAGTGTGGTCCAGCATCACATTTTTTCCTGTGTTTTGGGTTGCGTTTTTTTTTGTAGTCACAAGACAGCCTAATGAAGGGAGGCCCACATGAAAGAAAAACCAATAGACTAAAATAATGAGTCTGGCTCAGAAGGACAAGAAACATTTTTACACATCATAGCCAGTTTGCTGGCCTTTGTGCAATACCCTAAGCTGTGATATATGATTTATTAATCTGTTTTTCTATTCATTTGCATTTTGTATTACAAGACAAATTTTTAAAAACCTGACAGAACACTCATTTATTTCACAAAGGATTTGCAGAAGCCTTAATAAGCACTTATTTTGTGGAGAAATACAGACACTGTGTCATTAAAGAACACTGCTTCTGAAAGAGAAAATGCTGCAAAGTCTTAGCCCTAAGACAGACACGCACATCTCAAAAAAATTCCGTCTTGAACCAAGTTCTGCTATTAGCCTGCACTGAACTGCATGCGGAATCACGCTAGCTGAAGATCATTTTAAGAGGCTTTGAAGGTTTGGAAATGCTCTGTGTGTTGAATGTTTTACACCCGGCATCTCAGAGAGATGAAGGCTCGGTGTAAGGCCGCCCTCTGATGGCATTGCCGATTACTAGTGCAGGGAGCTGCTCCGCAGGACAGGCTGCATGCACAGTCCTCAAGGTAGGAGAAACCTGTCAGATCTGGTCTCATAGATTGAACAGGATGCAGGGATCAGCATCCACAACCTTGACCTTTCAAATTTCAAGTTGGAAAGGGTTGTTACACTCTGACTTCTCTGCCAAAATGACAAAAGCATCGTTTCCTCATCGGCTACACATCGCACTGGAGTTTTGCTGTACTTTGTTATTGTACTCAGCAGAATTTGGCACTGGGGCTGGATTCTCTTTCCCTCCTTTTGTACACCGGGGTCTTGCAAATTCTGGCCTCATTGAAGGGCTGCAATAAACATCTTAACAGCCTCGTGTCTATCACAGTTTGAAACTGCCCTCTAGGGCACTGCAACCGCATAGTGCAGAGCAGTATCCTAACCTGCTCTCATATATTCTTTTTCCTTTCCATTCCCCTTACACTAGTCATATCTACCAGAGAGGACTAATTACTACCAGAGAGAACTAATTACTCTGTTAGTCCTATGCAAGGTAAGATAAAATAGCACAGCGCTGCTGTACCAGTATAAAAGAGACTGCAATTCAGAGCAGAATCTCTGTCTTCAACCGCATATTACACAATAACATGATTCTCACACATTCCTGACAAAAACTATACAAATTCAAAAACCACCAGCTTTTCCCTGAGTTGGGATTAAGTCCTAGAACACTGAGTACACATCAATATCACACAGTTGTTTTGTTGCCTGCTGCATAGAAAGCACATTACACAGAGGACTGGACAGTAGCTGTGTCTGCAACTTCAGGTGAGGAATTCAAATAATCTTAGTTTTTCATAAAGACACCAAGTAATCAGTTCTTCTGGGACAAAATATACAAAATATACTTCCAAACTAGCTTCAGGACACCATCATTAATGCCTGATTGAAGTAAGAATTATTATAATCACATAGTCTTTCTATTATTTAACATACAATACCAGGTTTGAAATTCTGCACCATGCTTGATTTGCTTGTCATTTTGAAGGTTTGCACCTACAAAGAAGCTAAACTGACAGCATTGAGCCCATAAATGAAGGCATGTCCTTATGAACCCCTCCTACAAAGTCAGACTCAAAGGACAATTCATGTACTTCTATTTGTTGCTGCACAGCAGAGTGGGCTGGCAACTACAGAGCCAGAATTCCAGAATATTTCCATCCCTGCTGCATGTGGATGAGTGTGGAAAAAGAAACAGAGTTGAGAGTACTTAGAAGTATGATGAGTTGGATATTAATTTTACAGTTAGAATTATTTCCTTTGCATTGCATTACTAAGCTATTTTACTGCTGAATGCCTTTTTGTTTGCACCTGTACACAGTAAATGTTCTGGCAGTAATTGAATAAGTGAAGTTAAAGAAGGTGGCTTACCTTGTGTGGTTCCGTCTAGTCCCATGAGACATTTCATTGCCCTGATTATTTGCTCTGCTACGGCTGGACACATAGATGTGGCGTACACAGCACTGTGAGAATGAGTTCGTAAAAAGTCCACAAGGTCCTTGCACAAGCAAAACAAAGCGTGAATGAGCTTTGAGCTGGCCAAACAGCAGATCTCCCTCTTAACTACTGCAGGAGTGAGAACATGCAAAAGGATGAGGATGTTTCACTAGTTATTGGTTTGCTTTCTTGGCTGCTACTGTTAAAGCATGGCCTAAAGAAACATCAGGCAGGTGCCCCATATAAGTGGGGCAACTACAGCTATAACAAAAGTCTGGAATAGAATGAAGTTTACTTCTGTGCTAAAACTTATTATAAAGGAGCCAAAATAATTTAAAGACCAATAACAGATGCACGTAAGTACTGCTCAGCTCTGGGAACAAAGCAAAGTCTACATGACAACAGCGTAGCTCCTCTGCCACAAGAACTAACCTGAGAAAAGCTACCTTACTGGAATCTATCTTTGGCTATTCGCATATAAATGTCTTTCAATTGAAAGTTTCCAGCACTGTGGCAGAGTCAGTATAGCTACTTTAGCATTTCCTTGTATAGAAAGCACTGATGTACTGTAAGCATGTCTAAAGCATAAGTAACTCTCCTGAATCCAGGACACTGTAAGAATTCAGAACTTAATCGATTAAGACCATCCTTGTTATGACAGCTTATATCTCCTAGTGCAGAATATCAGAGTAACAGTCACCACACTAAAAGCTGAACCCGCGTTAGTGAGAAAGTGGTAAGGCCTGCTTGAAAACTGCCTTTGATTAAAAAAAATCACCAGAAAAACCAAACCAAAACAAAGAAAGAAAGTAACCCAAACTATTGCCAAAAATCTGTAGGAGTCTATGCAGTAATAAAGACTGACCTAAGCTTATACAGGTTATGCATTGCTATATTGCAATTGTAACCCTAAAGGGTTGACCAAATCGCTGAGAAGGCTTCTGTGCTCTAGGTGATGCAGTTACCAGTGCCACAGGGAGTTTTTTGCTGCAGAAATAAATGTGCGCAGAGTGCTTTGGGTGAGCAGCTGCCACCAAGGTGCAGAAGCCTGGGGCAAAGCTTAGTGATAACACACAGGCATGTAAAAAGCACTTTCATTTAAGAAAACTTACAAGGATTAGATGATTAATTACTTTAGACTGCTTTACACAGATCTAGGCTTCCTATGATTTCTAGCCACGTTTGCAACATTGTCTTTGGTAAGAGTTAAACCTTCATATACAAATTCAGGAAGCAAAGGAAACAAAGGAAATTAATTCTTGATGTATTGCGATAGCCTGTTTTTAAAACTCCAGGGGCAAAACCGAAAAAGACAGTAAGAAATATACACTTTTTACTTTCTTATAGCCCTTTTATTCTACTTAAGTGCTACTCTTATTAACGTTATTCTAACAACCGCATGGGATGTCTTAACAGGTTTCCTACTCATTCAGCAAACTGCTTTAGAAATACATTCAGCAGGGTAAGAAAAGGGTAAATAATCAGCAACTACTTGATATCTCTGTCAAGCAACAACACCAATAACATTTCACAATGGTGTTGATTATGCTTTCTCTTCCACTACGCCCCCAGTTAAAGCAAGCTCAGCTCCACTTTTTGTTGACATCCGTTGTTGGCAAGAGGTTGTTTTGTTAAAAGTATGCAGAGCAACTGAGGACACGGATTTCACTATTGCAAAAGGCCCTCAGTAACCCTCTTTCTCCATCCTCCTAAAAAATGTGACTATGACAATCCACAACTGTTTAGGAATTTTATTATCAGTGGATGAAACTGTGGCTTTAATCTCTCAATATTGCTCCACACACTGTTTACAAATGTGAAACAAAAGTAACAAGCAATCTGCATGCAAATTGATGCAGTGAAGTATATTTAGCCAACCACAACGTGTCTAAACATTTCCAAGACAAACAACAATCATCAGGGTGGCACAAAAATACCCAGTCCAAGCAAATTACATACTATGAACATGAAACAGAAATAAGGACATACGATTGATTGATGAGCATTTGGGATCCGGACAAAAATAGTACTAACTTTAGAATAGTGCTCCTGCAAAGTAGTCTATGTGAAAAGATAGTCAAATACATCATAAGAAGGTAATTCCCCCCTCCCTTGAGGTTAAAATGCTTATGTTTTCCTTTTACCTTTTTGCCAGCTAAGTATCCTCCAGCTGCGCCAAAGCTCTTTGTGAATGTTCCCATTAATACATCAACATCGTCAGGACTCATACCGAAGTATTCCACAACTCCTCGGCCCGTTGCGCCCACCGCACCGATGCTGTGAGCTTCGTCCAAGTAGAGGTAGGCTTTGTATTTCTTCTTCAAGGAGACTATCTCTGGCAGGCGTACGATGGACCCTTCCATGCTGCGGATGGAGAGAATCACTGATGAACAACAAACCCTGCTTTCTGTTTCTAAGATACTGTCAGAAAACACAGGCATTAATTGCCTTGCTCTGTGAAAGATCTTTTGGAACTTCAATTTGTATTTACAATTCAAAGAAAAATTGCAAGCCTTTCCCATTTACGGGTGAGTATAAAACAGTCGAATAATTTTAGAATTCAAACAATCAAAACCAGTCAAAAAGCCTATGAACATCTGCACATTTTCAACATGCCAGAAAAGAGAAGGAAAGGTAGACAGCAAGGGGGAGATACCCCAAGCAGTAAATTACAATTCGCTGCAAAACAAATGTTATAATGAATTAAGGAACCACTGTAATTCAGTCTGGTCCTTGCTTACTTCATTCTCAGCTACAGCTGCAATATTTGGGGCTAGCAGCTCTAGTGCAAATGACCCCGGTGCAAAGCATGGGTCATTTGCGCTATTACTATTATTACATAGGAGATGGACCACTTGAAAGGAACAGAAGGTGCCATAACCCAAATCAGCCCCAGTCTTCACAGTGGACAGAATCAGGGATTAGGAAAAGGGAACTCAAATCTTCTCTTGCCAATAGTTTATTCCAGTATGCACTTTTGAGGAAATGCAGCCTGCTACCCAGTGCTCAAAGGCAAAAATTTCCATTCTTTTCATTTTTACTTTCTTGCAGCCGCATAGGAAAAGGAAATATCCTGATCTTGCACTAATGGTGTATCGAGATTTGTAGAAATAAGAAGAAATTATAATTCTTTTGTATTGTTTGTAATCACGCCAGTAAGTTAGAAGGCACAGAGGAGCTATACAGCAAAATGAAAGCCCAGGGAGGGAGACAAATCAGAAGCGAAGTATCAATAGTATTGCTGTGAAGATTATTACATCTTGAAAGCCTTTGTGAGATGACTACAGCTATGCTTGGATATGCTCTGATGCACTCAGGGTTCATTTCATAAGGACTTAAACATATTGTTTTACACTAGCTCTAGTAAGCAGGTCTTCAAATGCTAAATACCTCCTATCAAACACAAAATGAGTGTGTTGTGCGCCAGGAAAACTAGTGCTCCATGGCTAAGGTGTATTGAATCGCAAATACTACAAGAATTTCAGGTAAGCAGAAACATCTAGTTTGTTCACAAATAGCATGTACAACACAGCAGTGCAATCAGCACAACTTCTGGGCGATTCTTAGATCCTGGACCAGTGGCTTCCACAGATTGTTTTATTGCCCCTCTCGCTGCACTATGCAGCTGGATGGCTGGTACTACAAAAGGGGCAGGATGTGCTTTTAGCACCTGGGAAATTTCTGAATGCTTTTAGTGCTTCTTTCATCCTCTGGTCTCCTGAGTAAGCCTGGAAACAGCGTGGTCTCCAGTGTTGAAGGAGACCTGCCCACTGGCAAGAATCCATTAGTTTGAAAGAACAGCACGGGTGACCAGCTACAGACAAGGGTTGCCCGTGCTGTTCACACTGGGAGGTTCAGAGAGCCTGGCTGTGTGTGCCACGAGCCATGTTTTTGGCTGTCGGGTGACTGCTGGCAAATTTTGCCCTTCTGTCTTGCCCACCCATAGAAGAGGCAGCTGTGGGCTGTATATCAGCACCATGGTCTCCCGCAGCAAAGAAGAATGGGGTGGTACTACAAGCTCCTGAGGGCTGGGCTTGCTCACTTTGCAACTGGGGGAAAAGCAACTTGAACCACCACAGCTGTTTTCCTAAGAAATACAAGGGCAGAGCCCGCAGTCCTCACATAGCCCAGAGTCAAGGCATTAATCAACTGAAAATGATACCGAGTTGCTGGGCGTGCTTGGGCATGCAGCATCGCACGTGCTGGGGATGGCAGCTTTCGGCTGCTTCTGGTGCGCTGCAGGTTGGCTGTATGGTCAGAGAGCAACAAGTGAACAGGCATCCCAACTTCCACCTCCCAGCAATTCTTGGCCAGCGAAGGACAAAAACAGTTTACCCACATTTACATGGACATCGTTAAGCTTAGTGTCTCATGGAGATTCAGAGGGGAGAAACAGTATTTATCTTCAAAAAGACAAGAGTAAAAATGGTAAATTAAAAATACAGAGCTTGGTTTGCTGCGTATTTGTAGAATGGAAGCAAAGTTTCTGCTGAATCCCAGAATACAGAGAGCTGGTATGTGGCTGTTGCAAGATTTAACCATTTAGAGGATTTATTGAAAACTTTTCTTACTCGTAGGAATAGGAAGATTTCTCTTTGAACTCTAAGCTGTTTAGCAAAACAGGGCATTTATGTTCAGTATCAGTGTTGATCTTCTGCTCTTGAAACATGCTGACTGACATAGATGTTACAATAGTTGACAGAGATCCTAAAATGGCCTTGAAGTGTCCATGGAGCAGATAAAGCACTGCTGGTTTCGGGTAGATTTTCTGTGCTGCCATTCAAACAGGCCCCAGCTTTCCTGATGGCAGAGATGAGAATGTTTTGCTGCCTACTCTGTTCTTGGTCTCTCTTTTGACTCTGGGAGATAGTTTGCGATACAAACACCACTCTGTTTAGAATTCTTCCAAGATAAATCTCACTTCACAATAACCCCTTGGGTAGCCGAAATGGAAAGTTTACTGAATCCTTCAGTAAATATTAATGTCGACAGAGTTTAAACTAGAGAGACAGGAGTGAACTGTAATCATTCTGTCTCAGTCTGGTTGTGTTGCTTTTACAAAAATATTGATCTGCTTCCAGATCTGCTCAAGCAAACAAGGCACATCAAAAAAGCTGGATGCATATGAACATAACATAGCTCTACCCAGAGAAGATGTTCTCATTGTGTGGTATTACATCCTGTCTTGTAGCAAAAACTATTAGCTTGGTGGCAGGGATGTAAAGCTTCTCGACTGCAACTGACCCTCATCTCCCGTGTTTGACGGACAGGCACAAAGGCTTGCTTCAAAACACACCCAGTTTGAATGTTCCTCCAGATGTGAGGAGATAATACAAAATTTTGGGATCACGGAATTTTTAAGTTTGAGTCAATTCCTATGAAACCACTGAGATTCTTCCTGATACAGCTGGTGAATTGTGGAGCCAGGTGCCTGGAGAAACAGGAGGTGTGCACGTGTGCTGGTCACTTCGCTTGGAACACAGGCTTGCTCTTGACAGCATATTGACAGTTTTTGTCCAGTTTATTTTGAAATTTCTCGGGAAAAGAGTCTTCTACACCCTAATATGGTACCATAGTTTCTTTTTTCTTCCCCCACCAGGAGAATTAATTTACTGATGTTCAACCTATTATCTTCTTCATAATTGCATCACTAAACATCTCCAAATGTGCCTTATATTGCCACTATCCTTTCAACATCTGAAAACTTTCTGTCCCCCTTTCAAGCTACTTTATAACTGGGAAAATATCTCCTTTCCTGATGTGTTACTCCCAAGATGTATGCATTCCATTTTAGTGTTTATTTTAGGTATTGTCTTCTTACATAAACCTTGCATATTCATATAACAATCTCTGTTTTATAGTTTAGAGCTATAGTTTCAAGGAAACCTTCCAACTCTGCCCTCTAGTACAACCCCATAGACTGAAATGATAGAAAAGTTAACCTTTAATGCTGGTCCTTAGCCAAAGACATTACATGTTACCCCACTCTTTTCTGGAAGTCTGGTCACTTTATCCCAGGAAATAAAAAATAATCCTGATAAATTTCATATGGTATGGGCATTGAACCCCAAGAAACTTACAGCGCAAGTGAAAAGACACTAGACAATACCTAACCAATCCGATAATTATTTTCCGAGTTGGAAGGGAAAAATATCCAAGTTAAATTCAAAACAAGGAAAAAATAAATGAAAAAAAAGAAAAATCTGTTTTGATCAGTTTCTGGTGCTCCTGCCCTGGGCCTTGGCTTGTCTAACTCCAGGTAAATATGTGCGCAAGAGAGCAGAAGCTCACCACAAACCATGTAAGAACACAGTAACTGATTAATCCCGAGCTGGAAATTGTAGAAGCCAAGGAAAACATTAGTTGGCATTTAAATAACAGAAATATGATTTAGCAAGTCAGTGTAACATGTGCCCTGGACACTGCCAAAACTTCTTCATGCTTTTTGTACTGAAGATTGATGGCTAGATGGTCTCTCTCAGTTTGGAACGCAAATGGAATATATTTGCTCCTAGGCTAGTCCAAGTTAAGAACCAGTTTTCACTAGTAGTTACACTTACTTCTGATGTTTTTTTTTTTCTTTTTAAGATAATAGAGACATTAAAAAGCAAACAAACATATACTTATTGCTATTTATTTGATGTGTAGCTGGAGTGCTTCCCAAGTTGAGTGGCCAATTCTGCCTTCAGTTGTAAGCAAGCAAAATCTGTGGCTTAAGGTTTCAAACTCAAGTCTGATTTCCAGAAATGCTCATGTTGGCTAACAATGATCCTTTTCAAATTTTGCCAGCTGTTAAGTCTGGGCTCATGCACAGTGTAAACACTTTAACATATTCCTAATTGAAACAGAAGGCAATTTTTTTCCATACCACCAAATTTACCATTCTAAGACTATGGTGTCCTATATAACAATATATATTTTTTTAAAGAAGGAAAGCTTAGTGTTTCTTTTGTGTCTCTGGAAAAAACATTTCTGTAAAATTTTGCCAAGCCAAACTTGCAAGCCAAGATATTTTAACTTGGAGAACAGCTCTGATCAAGTTATTTAAATTCTGTGTTAGTTGTCCCTGAAGCATAACTTAAGTCCTTCAATGAAAACAAAAAGCCCATCAGTATTAACTATTGTAAGAAGAATAAATTAACAATACTCTACCTTCTCTTAAACCTTCAAGATTTGGTATCTGGCAAATCTTCAAGAAAACTAACATTAGCCAATATGAGGTTGGAAAATTTTAGTCTTTCAAAAATCATGGGCCAAGAAAGGAAAAACATGAGTATTTCTATTACGTCTTTCTCCAGTTTTTCTTTTGCACATGAAATGTTATTAGCTGCTTGCTGGATTAGACTACATGGTCTGTGAGTCTGTTCCCAGCAGCACTGTAAGGACAGATGAACCACGTGTGACTCGGGCTGGCAGTGACGGCAGGGACACAACCCCGTGGGGTGCGGTGGCATTCTCCCGCAAGTCTGAGCAGACTTGCTTTGCAACAAAACCACAATCTTCAATTTCTGATCTGCATAGACTACGAAAACAACTAACCAACCAACCTAGCTACTACTAGGGCTAGTTTCCAATGAGAGACTGGTACAGAGCTGAACTCTGTTCTTCTTTTACTTTGTGCCTTTCACAAGCACAAACACTCAGGGCATGAGAGGTCTTAGCACTATTCAGCCCTTATTAGGCTGAAAGAAGTTTATGGTACCTTTTTAGTGAGGTTCTCTAACATGCTTTTATTTTGCATTCTAACAGCAAGTTCTTTGACCTTTTGAGAATGAAATTTCCTTTGGACTGCAAAATTAGAGGAAAAGAAAACTCTGTATCTAATATATAGGTGGAAATATAATTATTATAGTTGCAAATATCTGACAGTGCTCAAACCAATCTATGCTTCTGCGTCACCAGTCTACCTTCTTGCTCCCTAGTGGTCAGTACAAGGGGTAAAGGATTTAAAAGTGAACAAAGCTCAGCAGCTGGAGCATTTTCTGCAGGCCATAAGACTGATGGGAATATTTGTCAGTAAAATGTTGGTGGTCCACTTAATTTCTACATGATCAAAGTCCTTAAATCTGAGCTTTCCTTTAGCAGTGCCAAGCTATGTTTATTTGCAGTTTTGCTCTGTTTATTCTGCTTGAAAGGAGATATTCAGCCTGCTTTGGATCAGCTGATCTGCTGCTGACCTGTTTCAGCTCTGAGTGACAGGTGTTTAGATAAGGACTGATTTGTTCTCTTTGCAGATGCAAAATGTTAGGTCAAAAGAAAGCCCTGACAACTATGAAGTTGTGATGACAGGAGATTGTAAAAGATTCTGTATGAAAAAAAGCTAATCAGCTCAACTGTGCTCGCACTTCTCAATAAAATGGCATAAATGATTGCCCATCCAGAGTGGCTGTATTTCAGCAACACACGATATGATCGTACATAAAAAGTTTAATGTTGCTTTCATAAATCCTGTCACATCCTGTGAATAAATGGCTCTGGTTCCCTTCTCTGTGGTGTAGGTGTTGCTACTCCCCAAACTATCTTTCTCCTGCTCTCCCATCTCTCATCATTGCCACAGTAGCCTTGCCTAGATCCCTGCAAACCCTTTTATTGTCCAGATCCCTGGTTCTTCAGACCTTCCCTCCTCTTCCTGATGTCCACCTCTCCCTGCTCCAGCCCCTTGCCCACCAGCAGCTCCCCCTCCGTGCCATCCACCAGCCTCACAGCTGCCTCCTCAGGAACCTGCCCCTGGCTTGAGCGGCTGCCAGGATGAAGCCCAGGATGGTGAGCCTGGCTGGCGTCTCTGCTCTGCTGCTCGGCTTTAGCGATGGTTTGTCTTTCTGGTTGGGTGTAGGATGCAGCACACCAGTGAACCAGACTTATCTGACTAGGATGCTCTATAATTACGTGCTATTATTGATGTTGATATTACCTGATGAATTCCCAAAGGCACTCCTCTCTTTCAAATTCCTCCAGGGACTGGGGCTACATGAAATGCCACTATATAATTCTTTGAAAGCCAGTCTTTTCATTGCTTTTCCTGTTAAAGTGTGAGTCCATTAGATCCAGCACCAATTACTAGAAAGGTGCCTATATCACTTGTCCTAGGTTTAGCCTGAGTTTTTAAGATTCCAACATCTGGGTAAGATCTGGGCACACAGAACTTGGTTAGTTCTGCATTGCTGTCTTTGGATCTGCCCATGCATAACAAACAACTCAAGAAAACTCAGTTTACTCAGCAAAACAACTCACCTACCATAGCCCCATGAATTTTATCACATCTGTGACAACATACACCAGCTGTCTTGCTCTCACACTACCTCTCCCAATCCAGTGTGATTTGCTAAATCAACATTCAGAACAATGCAGAGGATCTAACTGGAGCAAGTTACACCTGGGCTCAGACTGATGTAATGGAAATTAACATATTTATAAGATCACAGAATGCTATCTTAACCTCCACTCCCATCAAGATTTCTCTCGGATAGCTAAAGTCAATGTTCACTTCACTCAGTATATCATTCTGTCCTCAGAAATGATGGAGTGCTCACACTTCTAAAACACAAACATACCTGTAAATGCCCTCCACGAGGATGATAATTTTTCTCCATGCTCTGCGGCTTCGAGGCTGCCCATATATTATTGCTTCCCTCAGCAAATTCTCGAGGCTCTGCATATCTATATTTAAAAATAAGAAAAAGGAGGAAGAAAAACATTATCCAAGGTTTTTCTAAAGAACTTTTGATTTTCTACTAGGTGCCATTTTTTTTCCCCATGCAGAAAAAGACAACGTTAAAAAAAATATGTCCAGAAGATAAACTTCCTTTATTAGTAGGCAAAACCCAGTGATTGATTTAATTTCCTTGAATGCAGTGGGGTCTGGAGCACAAGTGTGATGAGAAGAAGTTGAGGGAGCTGGGGCTGTTCAGCCTGGAGAAAAGGAGGCTGAGGGGAGACCTTATCGCTGTCTGCAACTGCCTAAAAGGAGGTTGTGGCATGGAGGGGGTTGGCCACTTCTCCCGAGTAGCATATGATAGGATGAGAGGAAATGCACTCAAGTTGTGCCAGGGAAGGTTCAGATTGGATATTCGGAAAAAATTCTTCATGGAAAAGGTTATCAAGCATTGGAACAGGCTGCCCAGGGAAGTGGCAGAGTCACCATCCCTGGAGGGGTTTAAAAGATGTGTAGAGGAGGTTCTTAGGTACATGGTTTGGTGCCAGAGTTATGTTATGGTTGAACTCTACGATCCTGAGGGTCTCTTCCAACCAAAATGATTCTATGAAAAGGGAACTGCCAGCAGTTTCTCAGTACAGGCTGCTGATGCTCATGTCTCAAGGCTCCTGAATAGTGAGTTTTTGGTTGCCTTCCAGCATCACCATGGGCTCAAGAATAACACGATTGCTTCAGCAAGTTTTGGATTAGGCTATGTGAGGCACGTCAGGATGGCAGCAAGAGAAATCTGGTCCTTCTCAAAAAAGAAAATGAGCGAAACTTTTCTGATGAGAGAGGGAGAGACACGTGGATACAAGCACATGGTGTGGATATGCTAATTTGGTCCCAAAATGCTTGACACTGGCAGGACTTTGACATAAGGAGGCCTGGAATAATGTTAGAACCTCAGCTGCTTTCTCAAGGGCTGAGTGTCGGTAATCTAATTCTTGAAGGAAAACTACTAAAGGTTTGAAAGACATGGAAGAAGCAGGAAAAAACACCTAAGGAATAAGTGTCGGACCAAATGTGACTCCCAATGTAGAGTTTAAGTCTCACCAGCATTCTGGTGTCTCCACATCAGTGAACGCCCTTGAAAATGAATTATTTTGCTACTTCTCGGGAATGTGGATTGACACTTCAATATGGTTTCAAAGAACGTCTTACAGAGCCTCGTAATACCCCAAGGAACATTACAGATCAGGTAAAATTGTGGCTTGAGAAAAATCTCCGGAATTTTTTTCATGATATAACCCCACTGTTTCAGCAACACATCTTAATGCAGTTATTTTAACTTTCTAAAATAGTACAAGGCTAATCTGTAAATTCAGTTGTCCCAAGTGAAGTACATACACCTAGATATATTAAGAATGACCTATAGTTTGGCTTCTACCTGACTAGAACCAGGTCATTTGTGCAGTAACTGTCTATCGTGAATAACCTACAACCTGAGAGATGGTCAGGTTACAACCTAAACCCTTCATCCTAACACCTCATCTCTTGCTAGTACCATTTACTGATCTCAATGAAAGATAAATTTCTCAGAAATAACGGTGACACTCTGCACCTTACTATGAAACCTCTTGACCTAGCAAGACCTTGCTATAATTTACAAAGCACAACACGTGCATAACATGTAGCCCCTTATTTCAATGGTACAACCATCTGCAGAGCTCAGTGAGCTGCAAGATGGAAATGGTATTATGAAATGCAGATGGCACAGTTTCCACTAGATGGCAATCAAGGAAATAAAAGTTCCTTGGTGCTTTAAAAGGGGAATTTATAACCCAGCTGAACATTTGCAGAACATGCGTGTTTTATAGAAAAGAGCTGCTCACCTTCTCTTTGTTTTGAGAAGATAATATTCAGAAATCCTTTTGAGTTCTGAGCATTAAAGGATTCCCCAGGATGACAGAAAGCTCACTCAGTCACTCAAAGTAAAATTTGGGCACCTCCTTTTCTTCATTGAATTATTTCTCTAAGAATGTCATCATCTAAACACTTCTTGACCTTTAAAACCCTCCGCTGAATCAGACAGAGTCTTTCAATTCAGTATTCTGTCTATATGTCAGTCCAGATTGGTTCTAGACTTCAGGAAAGTCAGTTTGCCCAACCCTCTGAGCTAAAAGCATGGCTCGAGCATTCAGTTGTTTTAATATACATCTGCATGACAAGAAAGACAAGAGGACAGAGAGAAGTTAAATGTATATAACTGTATGTATACATGTATGCATACATGTATGTGAATAGCTCCTCTGTCTGAATAAGCATGGAACATGAGACTGCAGATTGGGAAGAACGTCTCCAAAGAACATGTCTGTTTGCAGTATCAGCGCTATCTACTTTGGTTTTGATGTCTCATTCTGGAAAACACGTATGTGTGACTCTTTCTTAGGCCTGTAGCAGTCAACACGTAATTTCTTTAGGTGTAAAAGAATTTTACTGACCTTTTCGTGCTGTGCTTGTAGTGTCTCATTTGGAAAGGGGAAATTGGGAGGAAAAGAAAATCTGTTACCTTTAATCTTCACTCCCAAAGGCTGCTTCTGTTATTCAAAATGAAGATGCAGCGCTTCCTACGTGCTTATGCTTAGCCTTTCCAGAAAGTAGGATATACTGAATGCCAGGAAAAACAACAGCACAACCCCAGGTGGCTTTTGGATATCAAAATTATTTTCTCATTAAATACAGTTAGACTGTGAAACACTGGGACATTGAGATGAGTTGCACAAGTCCATCTTGAATAACCAGTTATGGGGAAAATAACTGTCCTTCGTTTGACCATCACTGGCCCAGGCTTTTCAGCGGTAATGGCTAACAACTGCTCACCAGCCCAGGAGGTGGTGTTCAGAATTTCACTTAATAATTAGTCAAAGCACAACCAAATCTACCCTTGTCTCAGTTTCCACCTTATCCCTATGGCATATTGTCTAGACATGGAGGATAAAGTTTCTTAAGCAGGGACAGTGAATCTCCTAGGTTTTTTAGAATTAAATACAGACTTGCGTAGTTCTTGCTTGGGATCCTTCAGAGCTATTTCAACAAAAACACCAACACCACAAATTGCCAGTGGGTCCAAGTGAACCTGGAGCTGGGCAGGCAGCCGTGTGTCACGCTGCCTCCAGTGCAGGTGGGACTGCAGGCTCCTGGAGAGGCCCCTGCCCAATTCCAGGCCCACTCAGTGCCTCCTCAGAGGGAGACAGGGTGTCTCCACCCTTGTCCTTACATTGCAATGCTAGGGATGTCATCACCATTCCTCTGCGTGGGCTGGAAATCTCTGCTGTGATGTCAGCTGAATTCCTTTTATTTAAAATAAACAGGCTACTACCGCCCTTATCACATCCTTCTTTCCTTTGCCTTGTGCTTGCCACTCTCATTTTCAGTTTCTCCCATTGATTCCTCCTCTCTCGCTCTCACCCTGCTGGTATAACAACTTTCCTCTTCACTGTCCTTCCGTGGGTGACTCAAGTAGCCAGCTCCAATGCTGTCCCTCCTTGCAGACCCCTAAAGCAACAAAGGGAAACCACTGCGAGTATTTTGTTGGTCTAAACAGCAACCGTAGGACTGCAGAAGGTGCTTTTCATTCTAGAGAAAACTAGTCTTTGGAAAATCCCTGACTGCTGACACAGCTCTGACCAGCAAAAGCACCTTTAGAGTCATTTTCCTGAAATCACAGCTTTGAATATCTTCATTTAGAATGGGGTGGTGGGAGCGGTGACTGCTGCCCCCTCAGTAACAGGCTGAGACTCCCCTCCCTGCCCCTCAATAAATATCTGTCTCTGTGAAAGTAAAGAGCACTCGCTCAGGAGAACCTCCTACTCACACCTGGCAAGTCAGACATGGCTTTCTGAAATCAGACAGGGCAAATGCAGACACAGCATGCTAGGAGCAGGATATTCCAGTCTCCTCTCTGTGGCAGCGTCTGTGTGTGTCACAGGGAGATACACGCCAAACTGGATTGGGCTGCAGTCCACCTATCTGCTGCAATAATCTCATCTCTGATAGGGGCCAGAAGATTCAAGGAAGACAAAACCTTAGTGGGTAATGTGCTTTTCATCCTGGTCTGTAACACCTATGGACACTGCCCTCCGTTCTTAAGTTCAGGGGCCACTTACACCTTTGGAAAACAAACAAAAAAAAGGAACCATCTTGTACTAAGCCACTGAAAATCCTCTTTTTTGCAACCAAAGAAATTTCTCAGTAATTTTTACCTCTCCATTAATCGCTTTCATCCCTGCCCCCCTGCTAAACTTTGTTTGCTTGCGTAAAGACAGGCACTTATAATTTTCCACTTGTTTTTTCTCTTCTTTCCTTCTTTTTTTTTTGCTAGAGAACGTATTTGCACTGAAAGGTGAGAGCCTTCTGCTGCCTAAAAGTTCTTCCAGTGTTAACTACAGCTCCTCCAGGTAGCTGTGCTTCCTCTCTCAGGTGTCCTCATGGCACACATATCTGAACCCTAAAGCATTAATTTGACTGAGTAGACTGAGAAAAGCCAGAATTGGATTAACATAAATTTCCAAGCAGGAAACCTGAACAGCTCACACCTGCATGACACACTTCTGTCATCAACCACCTGATTTGTGAGAACCCCAAAAAACCCTTTACTACTTTCACAAGACTCTGAAAAGGTGTGTGAGGAGGAGCTAGGAATGTACTGCTGTGATTCCCATTTCAGATGTCGATTTTCATCTAACCAAGGTGCCTCACAATTGCTTGCCCTTCTTGTAGTATCTCTTGTTCTGATCACATGAGGTGTCCTTGCAATGAAGAGAACTGGAAATTTTTCTTCCACATGGCCTGATTTTTGTGCTTAGTCATGGCATTCCCGCAGACCGCTCACGCAATCGCACATCTAAACCCGAAAATGTGACTGCAGCTGAGCTGCTTGATGCTATATGGGAAAAATGTAGTAGACCTAGAAAGAATAAAGAAACCCAAAGCCTTGTACAGCACCTTCTTATACAGGCTGATATGAATAGAATTCACTTGGATGTAGTTAGTCACTAACACACTCATCTGTCCATGGAATGAACAAAGAGAATCTTTCACCTGATATCAGTATAAGACCCAAAACTGCTGCAGCTGATACCAACATAAGACCCAGAACTGCTGTGACAGAAAACTTTTGATAAAATCACAAACCCATTAATGGTTAGCTATTTGGTTTTGCTTTTCGAGTTTTATTGGAAGGGTCAAGGGATTTTGGCTGATATTTAACCAAGATAAAGGTCAGGGGTTCTGAAAAAGTGCTATAAATTATATGATATTAACATAAGATTTCCTTAGATATAAAAAAGAGCAGGTGATAAGTCAGCCTGTCTCTGGGCCAGGAAATAAAAATATTGAGAGTGTAGTTCCCATAGAGCTGAATGATCCACAAGTGGGTCACTTGGGTAGGGTGGGAGAGGCTCCCTGGAGCCCAGGCCTGGTGAGGGTAACATCAGATGCTTTCTGGCATTAAACTAACCAAGGCCAGGCCTTGTTGGACCATGCAGCTGGCTGCATTTCAAGTGTAGAAATGCAGATCTGTTCAAGATTGCTCAATAAATCACTGCCTGGGAAATGGTAACTTGAACGGTGCCCACACCATAGCAGGGGAGACAAAAGGTACGTGCTTTTTATGGTCAGGTCAGAACAACTTTAGCCCACTAAAAACACTACTGCATAAATTTAGGACTGCTCATGTCCTAAAATAAAGGAAAAAATATCCCCTGACACCTATGCCTCAGAGCAAGGGCTCCAGGGAGCTGAGCTTTGCTGCCAGCATCCACAAAAACTCACATGTCCCTAGAACAGAAATGGACTGCTGTTGTGACCCTGGCAGGGAGAAGAGCAGCAACAGTGCTACTGAGAGCCCACAGGAAGGGAATGCCCTGTTCAGTAGTTTTCGGTTATGGGGCTGAAATAGAGTATTCTCCTAAATTTCTCTTACATAGGTGACCTGTAGGTGTGTGCGTGTGCATTTTTCTCAGCTCAGGTCTGTAAATTCCTGTGTGTTTACAAGGAAGGGGTTGTTCACTGGGAGGCAGGATGCAGAGCACATTCCTATGTGCAAATAAAAACTGACTTAGAGGTCTGCAGCTCATTTTTGTTCTATTATTCACAGTAAAGCTTGAAAACCTTCTCATGCACCTGTGCCATGTTTTGATGAAAAAGAAGAAATATCCAGCTGTCTTTTATTTTACTTAGGAGAAGCAGAGAGGTCTAACAATTTCATCTGTTCTAGGAAAACCTACTCAGATTTTTCATTAAAAGTGTAATGCTGAGGACAGCCACGCACTCATTGAAATAGAATTTCATCAACTTTTGCCAGGATAAGAATTATATTATACCCCATTGAGGTAAGAGGAAGAGATCACTTCTTGGCTAACTAATAAAATAAGCATCATTATTTATTTTTGTGTAGTGACAAATAGATCCAGTATTATAGATTATATGCCTGAAAATAAAATAACACAGTCTTACAGACTAGAGTAGGCTCTAGAGTAGAAAGGTGAATGTGCTTCTATAGCAAGTTTAAAATGGCACATTTTACTCTTTTTTCTGTCAAATATTTTTGTCATAGAACAAAGTTTCCTGTTGTTTTTATTTTAAAAATGGCTTTTCCATAACAAGGGAAAAAAGGGAGGGGAGAGTGATTTACAGTGTCAAGCTTGTTAGAAAGGGAAGTTACTAGCACACACCTGCGTGCGTTTTTTTGTATAATATTCAGGAAGTAGCCGGTTCAGAAAACATATCATCGCTTCACTAACTTGTTCCATAATTATTCCTCCCAGTTTTGATAACCATTTATAGTAACTTAGACAAACATTCGCACCTCACCCTTCTCCCACTGTCTCTTCTACACATGTGCAACCAAGGAAGTCAGAGCCAAAGTAAATACGTTTGAGGCAGTTTTATCAAGTGTATTACACAGCATTTGAGAAGAGGCTGATGTAAGCAATAAGGAGCATGGAAAAAATTCTGCTTTCTCAAGCTGCATTCCAACAGCAAAAAGGTAACTTCAAAATATGCTGCCTGATTTGAATATATTTTGACTCTTCTCCACAGGACGCGTGTCTCAGGCACTAGTGGCGGTACCACCTGGCATCTCTTCTGTTGTCTTTAGTGCAAGATGACATCGCGTCAAACACTGTGTGTGTGTATCTTGGCACAGCTCCAAAAGAGATGAGCCAGCTCTTGCCAGCACACAACTTGTCTCCATACAAACAAGTGAAAACGAAATGTACATTAAGCCCTAATCCTCTTCGGGATAGGACTCTGATTTATTCTTTGTTTCTGCACCTTGCTGGAGAACTGTTCCAACAGCTCATCAAAGGGCCCCAGTCAAGCCTTTGGCACAGTAACATCCTCCAGCTGATGCCCAGGGCTGAGCTCTTTAAAAGGTCATTGATTTCTTTCTATGAAATGACATATATCAACCCCCTGTCCTTGGAAAGAAGAGGCAGAGGGTATTGCGTTTTTTGACTAGAATATAGAGGAGGATTTTTAAAGGTAAGACAAAAACACATTACTCCCTAATGCTGAAATTAATGCTTATTAAAGATCTTCAATTGGTAACTCAAGGTGCAAAGTTTTATATTTATCCACACAGCCGATACAGCACAAGGAACCTTTCTCTTGCATCAAGCAATATGACATAGATATTGGCTTAATTCTCCTGTTCATAAGCAGGATAATTTGGGCATTTATGTGCACGCCTGTATATATGCTATATACCCACACATCAGCAAGAAGGATAACCTGGGAGAGTAAGCAACACAGCTCTGATCTAACAAACAAACAAGAACCTGCCTAACTGAAAAGATCTCTCCCAACACAAGCCAGAAGTTTTGGTTATGCGTGTCCTTAATTAATTTGCTGTACCGATTTGTATTATACTACTTCTCTGACAGATTCACAGAGAACAATGCTGTCTACTTTGCTTTGGGTGAACCTGTGAATCCTACAAAGGCAGGTCTGCTGGATTGCTCTTTCCACTCCTATCCTCCCCCAATACACATGCTATTTTCTTCAAAGCAAAAAGGACATACATGCATATCTGCACATGTGACTTTAAAAGCTGTTGGCGCCGTGTAACTCATGGGTATGATTAAGGAAATATTAAAAAGAACAAACTTTCTAACCTTGGAACTAACATACTGAGAGACTCATGGTGGGCTGCGAGAATAAATGTGTGAACCTGCTTCACATGAAATGCAACTTAGGTTAAGACTCAAGGCTTACAAAATTGGGATGACAAAAGCTGATACTCAAATTCCAAACAGGATTTGTGTAAGTTTCTAGAGTTTCATTTTGAAAATAAGGTAATGTCTCAGAAATGGCATGCAACACTGACCTTGACAAATCAGATCTCTAATCCAGAAAGCAATGCGTTTTTCCAAAGCAACCTGGAGGAGATTCCACTGATGTTTGCTGAGACACTTAAAGGGCCTGTCTCCATTTTCCAGTGCTGTATTACTGCTTTTTGAACAAGTCACTATTATTCTAAAGTTCATGAATTATTCACATCAGCTTTAACTTATCATAAGCACAAACAGAGACTGGTTAGGTATCACCTATGACTTATGACTCTATGATTCTCGACAGTGGAATGAAATATTGAGGGATAGTTAGGGACTGAATTCCTTAAAGCAAGAATGACAGCTCAAAGCGATGCCTTCGCTGCTTCCCTAGCAGTTGAGAGTAATCTACGCCTCAAACTGGAATGTTCTTTGAAATGTTGTGGGAAGTGATCCAAGTCAGCTGGGCTAGGCTGCGTGCAGCACTGGTGGCTGTAGAGGCTGAGAACATTTGGATTTGGGGAGTGAGATGTCATCCTGTGGGATGTGATGCAAACCCTTTTGAATGGGATAAGGCAATGAACAAACTCTGGAAGAGTTGAGACAAGACCGGCACAGCAACCATGCATGTCCAGATTCGTGGAAGTGAACCAAGCTGGGATATGCTACAGGCTAATCTATGAATAATTACTTCTGTAAAAACATTCGGGTTTGGATGTTCTTTAAGTCTCGAATGATCTTCAGAAATTGCTTTTTGCCAAAATTATGAATAGATATTAATTATAACACCACCTCATATAATAATTATAGTGTGCTTTTCACTCGTGGATCCTTAGGCCTTTTGCAGCATATGCATAATTCATTTTTGTTCACCTCAGGGCTGAACACAACACTTAATAAGAAGAAGGAACTGTATTAGCTGTTAACAAAGGTGATCAGACCTCTTTTCTCACTCCTCACCACTTCTCTAGCCGGTTAATCTCTGTTGCAATTGCTGCCTGGTGGCAGCAACTGGGATGGAAAGAGGATTTGCACTGGCTTGTCATCAAAGCCAATCACAACGTCTCTGACAATGTCCACAGCAACATTAACTAAATAAAAGTTAAAAAACATGACTATTTTAGAACATAATTATACAAAGACAATATTAATGTGTGATTTCTATACTAAAATTATACTTGAAAGAATATTTGGGATGATGCTTTGATATAACCACCTACAACTTTGATATAGCCCCTGGGAATTCAGAGGAATCACTTCAAAGTAATGCCACATTAACATAACTTCGGTTGCGCTGAATCTGCCAGAAACAGAGGCAGGAAATATAAACTATGTTTTTGTAAGTATGTTTGTACTATTTTGGTTATAGTCACAATAACAATAAAACCTTTATGTTAGCACACAGTCATTCAGCATGTCAAAAAGACACCAATGAGATTAAGATTCTGGATTTTGAAATTAAGGCCCAACCTGATGACTCAAATAATGCACAATAGCAATTATAGTATTACACTATCAATTTTTCCCCATCAGAAATCACTCATAATATTGAATAGTTAATCCTTCTGACCAGACAAAAGAATTGTCTAGGAACTGACAGCAAAGTAAGCATTGAAAGGAAGCATTCTTGTCTTTGAGGTATGAACAACTCTGTCTCTAAATATTTCCAACTTCAATACTCACTATTATGCTTGAAGATTCTAATAGTAGCACCTGAAAGCCTCGCACCAAGAACGAGAGAAGTGTGGTTCAACTCATCACTTAAAATGAGGCAGCCCTGTGGAGAAGGAGTACAATAAGCATCTGCATGAACTGGAAGGCTGTTGACACGCGTGCATGTGTGTGTCAGCATGCACGAGTGTCTGTGATATAGCATTGCACCAATTAAACTGTAAGTTTTAAACATGAACTGGACTTTCTGCCACTTTTCTGAAGGTGCCAGGATGTACTGCAAAGGCAAGCAGAAACTGTGGGATCAAACTCTCAGGCATTCCTAGGTGGTACAAAGGGGCCAAATATTTCCTGTAACTGGAAAGTAGTGAATAACCCTAGTGGAGACTGACTGCTTTAGAGTAAAATCGAGTGATGTTGCTTCCTCGATCTTGTTTTGCAAGGAAAATGCAGTCATCACCCCATATATAAATACTGCATGGCAGTAATGTAAGGAGGAGTAGTACTGAGGCTGGACTGGCATCAGCACTTTGGTCTGCAGATGAGATCAGGATAGATTGATGTCTCATAAATGCCCGTTCCATTAAGATGTGAGTGGAGTCTAGGCACCAGCCAGAGTCTTTCTTTGATAAATGCATATGCAGTTCATCTGTAGTATACTTTTCATTAATAAACTCAGGTGAAAACTAATTTTCTTTTTAGAAACTAAACCAGAAATGCAGGAGAAATAAAATAACTTTGGATAGCGTATTAACAGGAACCAGGATTCAGAGTTGAAATCCAAGCTGAAACCATTATTTAGCTCTGTTTTCTACCACATGTCTTGTGTTAATGGTTTCATTACCAAAAGGGCAATACAAATTAAGTAAATATTTTGGAAACACAGATTATGTCTAGATTGAGAGACACTCACACAAACCTGTCTGAAGACTGCTACGCAGAAGTAACAGTAAGAACATACGCATCCTGACAAGAAAATACAGCTGCTAGGCTTAATTACAGAGAAAAATTTAGGAATAAATATCCCCGACACAGAAAAATTACATAACATATACAATACTATATAATCTTAATATATACTAAATTGTTAAAATTATATCCTATATAATACATACAGTAATATCTTCATTTGTGCCACTTACATCTAAACATCCCACCTCTGATAGGGGCCTGAATGTCCACATGAAGCCAACTAAGTGAGGGAAAATTATTTTATATCTAAGCATGAGACAAGTATCTTATGCTGTTAAATATGTCTGCAATTTCATAAATTTACCTTTATTAATTCTCTGTATCTGTTCTCTTTGAAATTGCTGGACAACTTCTCCAGCACCGTTGCAGATTGAAGTTCAAGTTCTGGGCAGCTGAAGCAATTCTCCCTGCCCAACCCTTGTGTACATGTATTTTAGGAATCTCTTGCAAAAGCTGGATTCATCTTCAATAGCGAGTGAAGAAGCGACTTCACCTCTAGGCCGGTGCTTTAGAAGAAATCTTGATCATATAGCACACAGCGAGTTCATTCCATCTCCACCAAGAGGGAAATAACTTTTCACACTTGCATGACACACTTCATACTGTTTCACACTTGCATGAACTAAAGAGGAGCCACCCACTTTCCCAGCTAACAGCACAGTGTATCTGCTTGTTATGTCAGCGGTTGTGATTGACAGGATGTTGGTTTTTCATGCTTTCTTGTTAGGTATCCCGAACTGGAGATGAAGTCCCTTCAACACCAGATAAGAACCCAACTTTTGTCATATGCTCACAACTTTAGACTTGCATTTGCTGCCAGCTTTCTTTGCAGGGCTGACTGGAGATCTGTTCACCAGGAATGCTAAACACTGTGCTTGTTCTTTTATGGAAGTGTTGTAAGAAATACCCTAATCATCGCCCTTCACCACAGGCAGCTGGGCAATGTCTCTGCGAATAGCCCAAATACTTGATCCCACAACACCTGAGACGTGGGATGCAACATTTGCTTACTTTTTAAAGAGAAGCAACATCGGTAAGAGATCTAAACAACCATATCACTCATCCTTAAAGAGATGTTAGGTATGTGTGATAGCAACACCCAGAGCTAGAAAAAATGGTGAAGGAGCATATTTAAGGTCACAAGGTCATCAGCCTTATGAATCATGCATTCCTGATATCAAGCTTCGTTCCTTGATCAAGACTTTCCACTTAATAAGTGCCCAGAATACTGCAACAGTTGTTAAAACAATTAGTAAACAATTGTCCTATGTGTTCCTTCCTTAAGTACTCACCTTCCCAACAAGGGCTGGAATATTCATTGAGTTAGTTGCAAAGCCCATGCCAAACACCATAGCATCTTCCACACCAAGGAACTTGGCCACAAGTTTCTCTATTTCTACGTGTTTGTCTAGGGTACCTGCAGAAATAAGCACAGGAAATATTAAATTTCATTAAACTCTGGCAACTGTTGATACTAAGGACATCAAACATACGTAAGAACAGGCTAGAAGTGTGTCATCAAGCCATATGACATTAAGTTCTAAAGAAGGCTTTTCCATTTGTACCTTGTGCATGTGGGATAATGCAAGACAAAGCAAGGATGTGAATGAGCTGTAACTAATGCTAACAAATACCGTTGCTCTTAAGGTAGCAAAGCAGTTGCTTTGTGAAAATGTTTCCTTTTTCCATAACAGCAACTTTTGACAGAATTTATTCTGAAGAGTAGTTTTTTTTCCACACTGCCCCCCTCCGCTGGCCCCACAATAAGGACAAAAATACCTCCGTTTTATAGGAAATGTGGGACAAACATTCAGGCATTCTTGAGTTCTCTCTAGATGTGAAAGCAAAAACCGAAGACAACAAAATTCTTCCATTTTTTCTTGGGTACCTATGTACAAATTCCTTAATTATGATTTTATAGGGATAGACATATAAGAGTGTTCTCCAACTTTTTCTACTTTGGAAGGTAAAAGCTCTTCCACTCTCCATAACTGACGATAAATCTCCTCTTTCCTCCTTCTCAATAGTCAAACATAAGGCAACACTAGAGAGCCTGTTTTATCGCACGTTATTTATCTAATATTAGTGTCTCCAAACAAATAAGGTGCTCCAGCTACTCAACAAAGGCAGTATCTTTCCCAGCCAACTCGCAATGGAGGATGACAAAATACAAAAGGCAACAAATGACAGAGTGGTGTTAAGAGATTGAGATAACAAATAACTTTGAACAGTAATGAATCATCTCAACTTGCCGGCTCTCTAGTCTTTGGTTGCCTGGCTGTGCATTGCAGGTACCAAAGCAGAAGGAACTCTTACAGGATGATCTGTGGGGAAGAAAAGAGAATGGCCTGTGGATTCTGACAAAATTTGTGCTGGTAACAATCCAAGAGGAAGAGAGATAAGGAGAAAGGATGACATGGCTTCTGGAAGAACCTGGATTACACGGACAGTAAAGAACAGCAGTGCTGTGATTTTGCACAGAGCCTGCGTGGGTTCTGCAAGACCTGAGCCAGCTCTGCCAGAGCTTTGAGAGTATCTCTGAATTAATTGTATCACATCGGATGTACATCGAGCTGGGTTGTCTCTACCTCCATGCTCTGATAGATTAGGTGACACGATGCAGAATATTTGGCTCTGCAGAACCTCCAGTAGACGTGAGCTGACTCTGCATAAAGCTCTTTGAGGATGGCTACTTCTTGCATTTGTAGATCCTGAGATACACAAGAGTACATAGTGGCTTTGCCATTGCTCTGTAGCCAAGGTCCATGAAATACAAACCCACACAGTGTTTCAGAGTTGGGCTGCTCACTAGAGATGTTTGAGAGAATCTGTCTCAACTTGTAAGTCCAGTAGGTCTCAGGGTGTATTTCTATGGTTAGTCCTAAATATTTTTGCATTTTGGACCCAGTTAGTCTTCAACCTGGTTACGGCACTCATTGACAACCGAGGGTTCCAGCATGGTCAGCTGCCCTAGTGTTACTTGCAGATGTTATTTTGTTGCTTGATGGCTACCAGCACACAAAGAGAAGATGATATCTTAAATGGAAGCTTGAAGCCAACCACAATACGGTCACAGCTTGGATTTAAGGAGGTTTGTGAAAGCATGAGAAACAAGCAGCATGTGCTTTGCAATGCAGGCATTTTAAGGCATGAGAAAATTGTCCCTGACTCTTCCAGAGGTAAATCTAACACTGCTGGGGTGGAGTTCAATTGCTTTTTGGGGTTGCATCATATATTTTCTGTTTTTACAAACAAGAAAAGCCTGACTCACTACAGATTATTCTGTCCAAGCATCTATTAGAGGAACCAGAAAGGAACAGCACATTTTGGATGTATTTTTATTGATTTTTGTGATGGTGAAGAATGAGACATTCTGAAAGTGACCAATCAGTACTTACTATTTATTAATCCTAACAGTGAATGCAGATGATATTGTATATTGATTTCACCAACAAATTCTGGAATACATATTGGAATAAACAGAGGTTGAATTTGCAAAACCGAAACCTCACTGACAAGGATTTACCAAATGAGCCCTAGTTTTGAATTACTTTAATTATAATGGTAATATTGTAGATGGTAGGTGAGACGGTGTAGAAGGAATACAACACAAATGAGTACCGACAGTGTGAGGTTCATGACAAGAATATACATTGGTTAGAGCTGATAAAGCATACCAGCTTGCATTTTCCCAGGTTTAAAGTAAAAGGGATATTTATTGAAAAAATTGTGCAATTATTTAATCATATCTGAAGATTTCTCCAGTATGGGTCAGCCCTTGGACACCATATGAATGGCACCAATGATACCGCTTCTCTCCACTGGAAGAAACAAGGGGTCAGATATGCTCTGCTCAAATTAGACTTTGCCACCAGTGTTCCCAGCTGGTGACAGGAACCACCCCAATGAGCACAAACAGCACTACCAGACAGATGCTAATTTGATCCAAAGGAACTGCCACTGTCAAAAGCTGCTACGTCTCAAGTTACATTAGAAAGGCAGTAATTATGCTGGTCTTCACTAAACACAACCTTAGCAGTGTCAACTCAGGTTATCATGGCCCTTCAAATGTCTTGTATTGTGCTGGATTCAGACTAGCATCACAATCTGGTGAATGAAAAGTGATATAGATAGATATAGTCTTCATTAATACATTGTATACACAGATACCTTCTATAATTGTTCTATATATAGGCATTAGAATTTTTCCCATACTCTACTCCTCTGATCTTTATGCTGACTACAGCTTGGTTTGACCTAAGAAATGAGGATACAACCAAATAATGTGTGCCATCTTAGTGGGAAAGACTTAAGACAAAAAGGAAAAGAGAAAGCTACCTGTACCTTTAAGAGAAAAAAATTGAATACTTTCTTCTGAAAGTTCTTACTCCCTGCTGAACAGTTGTATGCAACAGAGTGCAGAAGGTGTTACTGTGTTTCAAGATTATATAGGTCTTATGGAAAGTAAATTCTAAGATCTTATCTTAAGTGGACTTTCACAATGTTATCCACCTCCACAAATTCCCATGCTTTTCAAAGCAAATCCCCTTCTTTTCAAAATCTGATGACCCAGTTCCCTCCATTAACTTGTCACTGCACTCCGGGGACAGAGAAAACGACATATGCTGTGCTTTGGCAGGTTTTAGTGCGCTTACCCGTCCTTGGCTTGAAAGTCACTGTTAGTCTACCAGATACATGAAGCTTGAAAATGCACTTCCCATGATCCTCACAGTTCATTGTTTAGTTTTGACACTTTCTGGTTTGGACAAGGTGGTTTATGCCACTAGTTAACCTGCCCAAGGTTCTTCCAGGTTCTTGTGTACTAATGACGTGTACCAGTTAAACTGCCAATGCTGATGACAGTATCCTTTAATGTAATTTTTTGTTTGGAATTCTGAGACCCAAAAAAGACAAGAAAATACCCGCTTGCTTCATGTCAACCGAAAGCTGCAGGAGTAAACTGATAGAAGCAACAAGTCATTGAAAGAAAAAGAACAGATTCCGATAAAAGCCACTTCCACATAGGAACAGCCACTGGGAATCCTACGGATCGCTGAAGTGACTCAGCAAGGTGAATCAGAACTATTGCTCCAGTAAATGACAGTTTGTCAGAGGTATCCTTAGAAGGGCGGGGAACAGAGGAAAACACCTAAACTTCCCTGCAACATTTGAAACGTAAGGTCGCAAACTCACTCTGGTGAGATTTTTGTCAGAGATTAAAGTTTAATATTACTCAAATACATACAACACTTTGACAAATGCAAGATTGGATGAGTTGTGCAAAGCATACTTTTGCAATGGTGAAAAACCAGGAACAAACTTGACTCTGATCAGAAGTTGGATCAGTTATTTATGAGAGGGTCGGCACAAAAAGGAAAATGATACTAGTAGGAGATGATAAGGAAAATTCCTTTTGTGAACTGTTTCCTAATTTATACCATACCCTATCAGAGAGTAGCCAAGATTATGAAATATATATATATACAATCTAATTCCCATTTATGTGGCTGTATTTCTCCTTAAGCTCCTACTTGGAAACGGTACATTATGGAAACTTTGGTTTTTGTAACTCTTTCTCCTAACTGAAAAATGGACCATTTATGTCTGTGTTTGTACAGTACTGAGTTTAAAATGAGCCCCGGCCCTAATTAAATGTTCAAAGTGGTAGAAAAGAATGAACTGCCAAATAACTATTTTTACCTCTTGAAATGCTGCTAGAAATTCACATTAGGCCTCAAAACCTAATGGAAGGAAGTGGAAGGGATGAAGCTACTGTTGTAGTTTAAATGTCGGCACAGGTTTTCAGAGCTGCTTTTTAGAAATCGTTTCACAATCAAAAATAAAAAATCTTCAGAGAAAAAGCCCTACAACAGTGCAAGCCAGGCGTTAAAAGGTAACCTCCTAACCATGCCCTCCAGAATGAATCACCCTGCAAGTGTTCTGTGCAGGCTCCATCTTGTCTTTTGGTCCAAGGCATAATCACAGGAGAAGGATTTCAAAAGGCAGGAATCCTGCTTGGCTGCTTAAATAGCACTAATGATACATTTGCTCCTGTTACTCATGTATATCATCTCCATAAGGAATAATGGGGAGTTAGATAAATAAGAGCATAGGACAACCCCGTCACCACCCTGGCGCTAAGCCTAGGAGCATTGTTCAGGGCTTGATAACCTGCCTTATATTAGAAAAAAATGCAACATTACTGATTTTATTATCACCAGCAAGTAGGAAACAGTGTTAAATAATCATCTGCATATTTCTCCCTTGATAATTTCAAGTTACGTTGCTTAGAAATGACTGACTTTAAACATGCCAGACAAAAGGCTTGTGAGCTTGCCTCCAACAGCAGCCAGCTCCTTCTCCAGCCATTAAAATACATTGATTTGCATGGGGAAAAAAGGCTTTCACATGCAATTTGTCATTCTTTTCACTATATAGAGGGAATACATCCTATTTCAAATTAATTTAGATTCCTATTTGTTAGCATTAAGATTAAAAAGAACACTTTTGAGAGGATGCCTACCATCTGCAAACAACCACTTTCACACATTCACCCCAACTACTGCTCTTTGATGCCCCAAGCATATGTGCAACTCTTTCTTGTTGATCTCTTAAGTGCCTTGTCCTAATGTATTTTTAATCTTAGTGTCCTCAGAAACACTGAAAACAGCCAGGTAACTGCTTCGTTAGTTCCTTATATGCTACCTCTATCATAGACACTGCTCAACATTATAAAAGTACAAATATGTGCAGCTTCCTGATTCAAGTCAAACGTGTACGATGATTTGCTAGTCCACAGGTCCAGTATTAGTGATTGTACAGCAATGGCCATAGGCATATAAATAATAATATAAATTAATACTAAACAACTAATTACATAAGATAATGCTAAACAACTAGTATTAGATGTACAGTGCCACAAAAAAGACCCTTTGCCCATAATCCTTTTATCTGATAGTGATCTTGTATCAATGTCTGGGGAAGAAAGAAAGCACGACAAAGATATATATAGTAATATCCCAGCTTAGGACTCATTTCAGCATAAGAATCAGATTCATCCTGAACCAGATACTAATTTTGGGATTTCTAGTACCAACCAATGGTCTCTCCTCTGTATGTGGCCTGTGTCCCCTAGAATGCAAGGGAGTGTAAAGTTTTAGCATCTGATACCTTCTTTGCCATGAGTTCCTTGGGTCCGGCAGGCTCCAGAGTGACGAGCTGCCTCCTGTTTTTAGACAGAAACCTTCTACCAGCTCCATACAATGCCCTGTAGATCTTGTAGCAGAACAAACAGTGAACAGCCAACCCCGACCACTTTTTTATGCCACACACAATTTTGAAGATTTCTATAATTTCCCCCTTCAGGCTCTTTTTGAGCCAGACAACAGGCATTTCTGACAGCTGCAGACAGCCAGCTCAATAGTTCTTCACCCAGAAGCTGTTTGAGGCCTTTGATGCTTCTCGTTGCCTTTCTCTGACACTTCCCAGTTCTGCTGAATGTTTTTGACCAGAAGTGCATGGAGTACTCAAGCTGACAGCAACCCACAGCTTTATGCAGCAGCATACTGAGGTTCTATGCTTGGCTTTCTGTTCACTTCCTCGTAATTTCTAGTATTTGATTTGCTTTCTGACCACTGACCAATAAGCTAGTGCTCTCACAGAGCATCATAAGCCCAAGACCTTGCTCCTAAGGGATAATAGTTACCTTGGTCTTAAAAAAAAAAGGAAAATATTTTTCTTTCAGATTGAAAGTCCCAAAAAAGCCTCAGGAATGTGTCTTAAATTACACTGTTAGGCTAAGAAAGTGATTTATTATTATAATTTTAAAAGAGCATGGAACTGAAAAGAGTGAAAAGCCTTAATCTATTTCATGCTGGACAAATCTAGGAAGACCAGCACTGTATTTATCAGTTTCCTATGCTTCTGTGCTTCAACAGGGATGTCTGTTTAAATGGCATGTGTATTACTATTTTAAAGAAAGCATGAGCAAGGCTTCACGGTTCTCACTGAAGTTAATTTCTGAACTATGATTACACAGAGTCTTAAGTTACTTTTCTTTGAATGTAGAATAACTGCTTTATATTCAGCAAGGTTTAGCTTCACTAACTTTGCTTAATTAAACTGAGTCTTGTAAATATATGAACAATCATGTTAAAACATCTAGATTAACTTATTCTGAGAGCAAACTACCTGCACCAACATTCTGATATGACAGCATTTTATACCCACTCTGCTGCACAGTTACAAGAGGAGGAGTTGAGGCAGAAGACTACAAAGGACAGTTTTAATGTCATGTATTCTTTCAAACACCAGTTGCACTAACTTTATTTGTTTCTTGTTTTCCCCTCTGAAATCTTCTCAAAATACTGGAATGATCTTTCTCAAAACCAGAGACCTGTCAATGCTTTGAGAGAGATCTTGGTAAAACCTCGACCATGTCAGACACTTGAATGCACATAAGCAAAACAGTACTTTCAAAGTCAATTAGCTTCAAATTATTAATGTTTTCAAGTGCTGTATTGCCTTAGGACCCCACAGGTAATTTATAGCCTTGGCTCCTACAGCTCACTGCATTTTTACTTCAAACCACTCTAGCTCAGCCAGGCAATAACAAAATAAAGTTTTGAAATGTCATCTGCCCAGGAATAAAACAATTCTGTTCTGTTTTTCTAAGATGAAGATGGCAAATGATAATTTTAAAAGGTAAGACCTTACTTATAGACCCTTCTCTACCTCACTCTTGAAAGTATAGGTGTATATATTTGACTCAGACAGAATTTTTCAGATTTGCCCAACTGTGAAACAGAATAGAACTGAACCAGCACAAGCGGGGACAAGGAAAAGAAAATAAGGTATTCCACACTACTGATAAGAAGCTATTTTCCTTAGGTTGTTTATACAGATCTTGGCAGCATTCAGGCTTCAACAGAGCCAGGGCCAATGAAGCAACCAGGACTGCTCTGTGGAGCAACCTCTCTCTCCCCGGAGCACACGAGCACAGTCTCTCTGTTATAATAGCTGCCCAGGACAAAATGCTCTGACTGCTCATCTACACCTAAGCCAGGTCTTAACATCCTACTTCCCTGTTTTAATAAGTCTTGATGTCCAAGCTGCCCTCTGAAATTCCCTCCCTAAAAGACTGGCATTGACAATACTTAGAATCATAGAATCATTTTGGTTCAAAAAGACATTTAAGATCATTGAGTCCAACTGTTAACCCAGTACTGCCAGGTCCAGCTCCAAACCATGATCCTAAGAACCCCATCTACACCTCTTGACTTATACAATGTTCTTTATTTGTAGTCCATTCTTGCATTGTGAAGTCTGAAACGAAGTACATGGGAGTATTTGTTGTGAAAGCAATTAGAATGAATCTAAACCCGAGTACTGCACAGGAGTTCAGATGAAGAGAAAGCCCTAGAAATCTCTATACCTTGGTTCTCAAAACAGACTAGATTAAGGTAACTAGAAAGATTTTTAAGATTTGAAGACAGAATCAATCTTTTCATAAGGTGCTTTTTGGAGAATAAGTCAAAGTTATGCAAGTCTTCCATAAAAAGAATTCTGCAAAAGATAAAGAATGTGAAACACCAGGCATATTCTTTGATGTACTCAAAACAACTTGAAATGCCCTCTGACAAAACAGAATCTAAGAGAAAAAGAAAGAGATAAGTGTTCCTTCAGTACCTTAGATGACTAGTAATGGTGACCACTTTCAAGCATGCAATTCAGGTTAAACAATATATTGCAGTCACCAGATGGGTCACCTACAAAAGGAAAGTAGGGTCAATCTGTAAACCCCCTCTGAGTGGTGTCGCTGACACATTTATTACTGGCAAATCAAACCATGAGGACAAGATAAAAAAGCAGGTGGCAGGGTTTGGATTATTTTTTACCTGGAAACGAGACTTTAAATTAAAACCACCAAATGAATTATTTTTCCCCACAAGATTTGTAGAGGAAAGGAGTTTGCTTTGAGAGATGCAAGATGAAAAATTTTCAGGTTCCTAGATGAGGGGGGAAAAAAACCCCAAAACTCTATACAAGTCTTCTCCATTCTGGGAAGCCTACCTTTATTTTTTGCCTTTTGATATCTCCCAAGAAAGATAAAGCCTGAAGAGAAACCTCCCCTTGCATTCCTGTGGTTCGGAATTGTTTTATCTGAAATGCAGGCTGATTGCACCATTAGGAATGCAAGGCGTTGTGTGAAAATACACAACTGAAGATATAACACTACATGCAGCCTGCAAACCAAAAAAGGCCAACAAATCATAAAGGACATTAACCAAAAAACTCAGATGGAGCCTTAAATTTGTTCCTTAAAGGCACACTAGAAATTTCTATGCTATGCCCATTAATGTCTCATAAAACATTACAATATATTCTTAGAACATGGGATTAAAAGAAAAAAAATATGTAAAAGCTCATTTTACTAATCAGAACACTCTGTATGTGGTAACTGATATAAATCCGTGATGCAAATAAATTTGCCCTAAGTCAGTTCTTGAAGTCTCAATGTTTATTTTACTGCCTCTTACTTCCACCATTACAAATTCCAGGCTACATTTGGTTTTGCTCTTCCAAAAATCGATAACATTTTTCCTTTAAAACAAAATCCTTACATGATACTGAATAAAACACAGCATCACTTTTAATAGTGTAACAAGTATTAATAATTGTTGATGTAACTAAAATTCTTTAAGTATCCAGTTCCTTCAAGATATCTGTAAGAAAAAGCATTTAGTTACAGGAACTTCGGTGGCCATCCAGCTGTTTACTCACCCATTTCCTGCCTGGTACTGCAGACTCCTGTCCCGTATTTTTGTAACTCTATGGTCACAGTTTTCAAAGCATTAACATCCGTTTCTGCAAAGCCGAGGTAGTTATAAGAACCCATATTGATTACATTCTTGATAGTCCTTCCTGTAAACCTATAATTAAAGCAAATTTTAAAAGAATAGTGCAATTTTCCCTCCAACCCCAAACAAAAAGAAAACAAAAAATTCTCCCCCCAATCTTCGTTCCACTGTCAAATTCTTATTTGGGAATTCACAATCCTCATACTTTAGTGTCCTAAAAGTCTTTCCAGACTTTCTATTTTCCTGACTAAATACTGCATCCTGCTCAGAATGTCTTCCAGATCCCAAGCTGCAGATGGCAATATAGTGGTATTAGGTGAAACGGTGATTTTACGAATGGAAATAAACAAACAAATCTGGGACTTCATACAGGGAACAACTTATAGACACTATTTTTTCAAGTGAATTGTCAACAGCTTCCATAAAGTCATGAGTGTTCATACACACACAGAAATTAAACATGAGGAAAACGGGGTGGGAAACAGTATGATAGATTCTGAAAGAGCTGAAATAAAGACAACCTGCACATTGTCTATTTGGTGAATTCCCATATCTATTTAACTCAGCGATAGCTGCAATACACTGAAATCTTCAAGCTGCAAACTGCTGAAAACTCACTGCCAAAGACTCACTATGTAAGCAAAATCTGCATTTATGCAATGCAAGAAATTACGGTCTTAATCCTAATCAAGGGATACAACAAATTTCATTGTAATATCATGACTAAAGGTCTGTTATTACAAATGAAGCATAAGCAGTCTTCCTTGTGCTGACACAGTCAAACAACACCCATTTGTGATAGAGTTCAGTCCCTTCCATACTGCATTTCCAAACAATGTGCAGAAGAAAGGGGACAGATGGCCTGCACAGTACTGATTTCAGAAAAAATATGCTTATATCAGTCAAGGATCTAGGTATGAGGGGCTAGATGCATCTTTCTGTGCTTTGCAGATGTATGAGGAGCATTGTTGAGAAGCTGACAGCTGCAGATTGTGAGCTGACTCACCTAAATGTCCAGTTGTAATCATCTGTGACACGTTCCATGAGGTCAAACTGTGGCCCTGGGACACTGCAAATTGGACGATTCCAGTTATCCCGTATTCTCATATAGAGGTTTCTGGTGTAAAAGTTCTCAAAATCTTGATAAAGTGGCACAAAATCCTGGTTTGGAAACATGCACAGGGTTATGTTGCTAGGAAAATGTCTGCATCTGTACCCAAGTCATTCCCATTAAAAAGGAAAAACTGAGTCGTTAGTAAACAGAATTACAATAGCCACATATTCCTATGCCAGGAACAATGACAACCAGCAAATACCTTACTTTAATTCCCAGTGTTGGCTTTTTTTTTTAATGGTTAACAAATTGGCCTAATTCTCCAGTCCAATATTTGAAAAGTTGGAAATAGAAGAACTGATGATTCTTTCAATTAGAGAACTCAAATGCTTCAAGTTAAGCATTTTGCTATGTGTGGAGCAGATTGCAAAACTAGGATAAACAACTCATTATATTTCATGAAATGCTGGATACATTAAAGCTTGTCCAATGTAATCGACCTGGGCATTATTGGCCAAGACTGGACATGCAAAAAGCCAGTTAAGACAACTGGATTGGTTGACAATTAATTTCTATCTGTGGATTTCACTAGGAAATTAAATTAAAAGAAAGGTATAGGATCTAAACAAAGTTTTATATGAAACAGCAATGTAGCCATAAAGACTGCAACATAATATTTCATTTAGTAGTACATGCATCTTTGAAAAGCTAAAAGAGGAAACAATTTGGGGATTTTTTTTTGTAAAAGGAACAGTAAAACCATTCGCATTTTTCCCTCATTATGCCCGGTGTCATTATAAATGATGGTTCAAACTGCACAGAGGATGAGGAGCAACAGAAAAAATTTGAGCAAAGATAGAAGGCAATTGAGCTTCCCGAGGTGCAAGTTTCACTTAGAACTGCAGGGGATGAAAACAAATTCTAAGTCAGGACTCGCAAGAATTCAGGCTCCGTTCACTTTGTGCTGGGACCATCAGTTCAGCAAACATAGGTCAACAATTAGGAAGGTGTTAGCACTGCCTGTCACTATGAAGGACAAAGGCAGATGGGACAAACAAAAATTGGGGTTTCAGAGATTTGGAGAGATGATATGTTTAATAAGGCGTTTCTGTGGATTGACCTAATACACTGAGATTCCATTTTGCTGAGAGTATTCTGACACTCTTAGAACAAGGTAAACATCTCACAGTGAAAATTAGGAATTTACACATATATAGGTATATATTCATACATATGTGTTTATACTGCAGAGCATGTAATTCCTCTCAGTCTTATGCAACATTCTGCTCTAAGATGAAATTTGTCTGCCTTGTTACTTTGGTAGGTTACTGTACATAACTTGCAAGCAGGGGGAAACTCAACTGTGAATTCATGATGTCTTTTTCATACATACTTTTTGTTGTTCTCTCTCTGTGGCAACGTTACGTTTTTCTAGTCCCCAGGCTCTCATAAAATCTCGCAGGTAGCCAAATACTGTTCCCACTCCAAAACCCAGGAAAGTAAGAACGGCAACATACATTGGTGCCTGTTCAAAGTGCTCAATAAATGTTTTTTTGTAGAGAGTTCCATTTGATACGCCATTCTTCTGAAAATATAGAAGAGAAACTTGTGATTAATACATTTCATTCATCAAAACTCAGGCCTTAGACCTCAATGCAAATCTTCTTCTCTGATATGCTACAAATTCGGAGACATTTACATCCCACACTGTATCAGCTGATGCAACCTACACCTTTTAACATTGCAGCTACTACTGACCAATACAAATATCTTCCATTTTCTCTCCTCTCCACCAGTGTCCTCAATTGCAGGAGTCTCCAGCACCACTCCCTTGTCTATTTTGAAACATGTGAAACTTATGAAAGATTGGCAATATATTATTGTGTAATTGGACAATTATTTCAAAGGTGATTAAAAGGAAACCACAATACGTTGTTCTTGCAAGACAGAGCTATAAAAAGGGAAGGGCAGCATTAAAAACTCACCTACACGGTGCCTGACTCTGCTTCTGGAAGCCTTGTGTAACCCATTGCAGCAACTAACCCATATACAACAAATCCCGTCTAAAATAGGGCACCCTTACCGTGATGTTCTGCAGATTTTCCACATTTGTAAGGGTACTTAAAAAAAATAAAATAAACAAAAAAAAGAGAGAGAGGAAAAAAAGGAGAGACACACAAAGGCCCTGATTGTTGGGATTAGTTAGGTTAGGATATGGTTGTACTTGATGATCCTGAGGGTCTTTTCCAACTAAAATGATTCTATGAATTACTGACCCAGTTATGAGCAAATCCTAGAAATTCACAACCATGGGTGGGCAAAATATTTGGTTTCGAAAATACTCTAAAATTTCCATTTTCAAATTAAAGAAGTGAAGTTTCGCAGTCCCAATCTTCTCAAACCAAATGATATTCAGTAGGCTTATCAGATTTTTCTTTGGAAGAGAGGTAACTCCCTCATTTCTGCAAAATATGATGGCATTTACAGTTACTGTCTAGTTACAGCCAATCTACCAATTCAAAAATAACAAAATGTAATGCAGAAAAAAACCAAAACCAAACCAGTGCCCTTTAAAAAAAAAAAAAAAAAAAAAAAAAGAAAAAGGACTCGACACAAAATGTTTGAGCATATTATAAGGCAAGACTACCAACAGATGAAGAAACACCATTAATACATTGCTGCCTGTGGGCTGGATGAACCAAAAAACGTAGATCTTACATTTACATAATGCAGCAAGCTGAATTAGAATAATCATATTGATAACAACTGCAAATTCTTGTCAGATCTGGAGTATTATTCATCTTCATACTGCATTAAAATGCCTTTACCCTCAAAAGATTTTGTCAACTCCAGATTCACAATGCTTTCTTGGGAGAAAGCTGGGGGGGGCGGAAATTGTTGGGCACAAGGTAGAATATAAAGATTTTGGAGGAAACCTCAAAAGGAAAAAAAAGAGGCTGGTGGAGCTGAAGAGAAACACATGTAGAGTTTGGAAAGGCTTCTTGTCCTGGGAGAAGGAGGAGCGCAGGGCTGGCTCACACCATCTGAGGACAGACCTTTGAAGCAATGCTACACATGCATTCCTACCTCCAGCTAATTGCTCTTTTAGGGCAACCTATTGACCATGAAAAACATTGTACAAGGATGAGTTAAATATTAAGTCACATTTCACATGAGCCACAACAGCTGTGTGCACAGAGGGACAAGATAAAGCATTTCATCAAGAAATAAGCCCAGCCGTACTACCTTGTTATTTGCCATGGGCTAAGAGTACCCTTATGGTCACCTATGGCAATTTGATTGACATTTTATCTTGTCAAGCTGTGACGATGTGATAGAGACAAAATTAGCATGATGGTTCTAGAAATTCTTTGTTGTTATATATCTTATTGTAAAGGAATAGGGAAGCTCATATCAGACTCCTGCACTGCAAAATTCTTCTCTGCAATAAAACTCTTCTGTTGTGGAATTCTCACTTCAGCTGCTGTTTTATGCAGTCAGTATGACATATGTATTTAAACATGTAACCACTGCCACCTACTATCCTTAATACAAACAGCTAGGAGTAAATGGCACTGGCAGTAGTAAAGTACTAAGAATGTGGAGTCAGACTATGACTCATGTTCTCCAGCCTATGAATGATGAAAACCAAGAGTCTTTAAACAGCTCAAGGTTAGTACAAGGCTGGGAGAACAAATTCAAGAAAATACAGTGCCATCTTGTTTAAAAACTATAGTGAAGACAACAAAGAACATTTCATCCATCTCTAGAGTCCCATAAAAAAAGCAGAGAAGGTGTCTCAGGACTGAAATAACTAAAACAAGTGGATTTGCTGCTTCTGGATGGAGATGCTTTTGTGCAGCACTTCAAATCCAAACATTGGTGTACGGGTGAGTGACTGAATATCATGAGCAAGATCAACAATTTCAGCCACCCTAAAGCGTTAATTGCCATTTGATATTACATTACTGTTGAATTTTACATTTAAAGCACCTGGACAGTGAAGGCATATGTAATTAAACTGCTGCTGGCACCAAGATCCAATACAGCAGATCCCCTACAAAGGCTTGAAATGATTCAGAGATCACCAGTTACACTAGTTACACACTGAGTGCTCTGCTGAATTGTACACTCACACATATATAATCATCTGTAATAACACCTCTAGTAGACAGTACATTTTCTAGCTCCATACCTCAACTGTGCAATCCTAAGTAGCAGATGATTAGGCAAAGATTCTAAAAGCAAAAAAAAAAAGGAAAATAGTACTTGCCTCAGTATATTCTCCCAACTTCCAGCAATTGGTGGCTTTGAGATTTCATGAGCCTGAGATTGTTATTACCACTTCTAACACTCCTCAGGGGATGTCTATGAATTTGTTCATCATTTTTGAAGCTAAAAATACTGTGGCAATGAACTGTGAATTTTTATAACTGATTTTAATATGTAAAAAAGTATTTACTAACTTTTATTATTATAAAATTGCTGGACAATTTCATTTGACAAGTTTCTTTGACCATCATTGTCTGTTCAGCTTTCCTACCCAAGCAATTGCAACACTCAGAATTTTCTGTATTTAAACGACTTCAGCCCCTCCACTGAAGGATCTCAATCTATTTAATTCTAGTCTAGTCTAGTGTCCTTGTCCTTACAAAGACTTAATAAATAAATAAAATCTATATTTTAATACTCAACTTTCTCTTCACTCCACAAAGTCCAATAATACCTTTTTTTGAGATGCAGGGAAAGGGAATTAAAATTGCATACAACACTTGAGGGCACGGTATGGATTTATACACCTGCAAATGATGCTTTGCCTTGTTTTCTGTTGCTTTTTTAAAGATTGTTAGCATTCTATTCTTGCCACACTTCACGGTTTCTGAAATACCTCTTATGATAACAATATGTCCTTCCTCAGTTGCAACAAATATCTAATTTAGAGCATACTGCTATATGTGTGTTCTTAGGATTATTTCCCCCTCTGATTCATTAATTGTTTTTTATTTAGTGACCTGCAATATTGTCTACTGTTTTATCAGCACTACATACTACCAACAAGAACTTTCTGCAATGCCTGTTGTCCAGAGCTAATTTTTCACTACCCTGAAGAATTCGGTATCAACAACGTTATCACCTGTTTCTCCTCACTGCTTTTCAAGATCATTGGTGAAAATAGGAGAGAGCACAGGTTTGATAAAGATCCCTGGGGAACTGCATCTCCCTGGTTACCTTTTAAAAGAATCTTATTTGGAATCCCCATTTCTCTGGCCAAAAGACCAACTTCAGCAGCAGCCTAGAGTTCCTCAGCAACTTTATCTTTGACTTCCCTTAAAAATCTTCAGTAAATACCCTTTGTGACATGCTAATCCACATTTTACTGGCTTGCTTTAAAAATTCTGCTGGCATTCCAAACCAAAACAGTTTATCAGAATAAGCATACTTTCCGTGCACAAACGCAAGGAAGCCACTAATGCAATGTAAAGACACCCAATGCAGAAAGGCTCTAGATAAAATTCAAAATGACAGGATGTTTTGCCATGGAGTCTGAAAAATCTAGGATTTCTATGACTTCTCAAAAACCAAAAGCACAATCAGGACATGCAACTTCTGTGAGTTGAGTCTCTGCATAGCTTATTAGACCACGCTGTCCTGTACTTTCTTGATACTGAAGGCCACATCGGCAGCTCAACCTCGTAACTCTGTAGTATGTAGTTAAAGATAACCCAGTTCAACAGATTTCACAGCAGCTTTAAACCACAGCTTGGTTTCCAGTAAGACACTCATAGCAAGAGAATGCCTGGGCAAGATTTTGATGCCAAGGAAGTCAACAGGAGTGATGCCAACATATTAAAGTCACCAAAAAGTGCAATACTTCTTAGATCCCCATATTCTGCAGTTACACAAAGTATTTTGAAACTCTCCCCCTAATTAAGAATCTCATCCTAAATGCCTTCAGTTTTTAAAATGGAAAAATTAACACTAATAACAAATCTAACTGTGCTATTAGAATGGGCATGAGCATGAAATACTAAATATAGCAGACACACAATCAACATAGCTTGCTCTAATAATAATGCAAACTAACTTCAAAGTCTATTAAGCACACTCCTGGCAACGCCTTTATAAGGAATAGTTACAAAACATCGTATTTGCATTAGCAAAGAAAAATAAAATATAGCTACACAACAGCATGAATAATATTTAAATATTTGCTCATAATACCCTTAAAATGAGGAGAGAAATTTTCATTTAAGTCCTGCAGCCTCTGGAGCTGCTTCAAGGAAACTGAGAGCTGAGAACTCATGTTTTCACACAAGTCTGTTCTGTAGAGACAGACTAAGGAAATCCAGATATCCCAACCTGCTTTTTGAAAACTCTCCTTAATTAAAAAAAAATTAGCTATTATTGCACCATCCAATACAGCAGTATCAGGTGCAGACAGCTGTATCCTTGAAATAAAACTACAGGGAGAATAATAAAGTCTTTGTCTTAAATATAAGTTGCCAACTAGGAATAAAATCTGATCCAGGAAGTGGATGAAACTTTATTTTACTCCCCCTCCATTTAAGAAGAAAGTTTCAACTGTTTATAGCTCAGATTTTATCGTGTCGTTGTTTGCAGCCTAATAAAAAGCAATGCAAGACGACTGATCTACATAAAGCTTCCAAGACAGATATGTATATGAAGAGATAAGTATTGAAAACTGTGAACCAAGTGAGAGCCACATTTGCTCAGTATCTTCCAGATTTCAAGATGACATTGAAATCTTGAGCAAATTAGGATGGTACGTTGCTACAGCTGAAATCTGATGGGAGAACAGACTGATAATCACTGATGCACCATCTGATTGCTTGCAGATGGTTTCGTTCTAAACAGATGTTTCTTCCCGAACATTAGAAAAAAAGCATCTTGGATAAGACCCTCTGTTATAGGTGACTGTAGATGTCCTTGGATGTGTGAGACAGCCACATGGAGATGATAGGACCTGTAGAAGCCTGTATCCTTTTGGAGCAGAATCTGGAAATGAGGTACTAGGTGGTCCCATTGTAGCTGTGGGAAGGGTACGGTACTGCTGAATCCCACTCAGAGCTTGCCGCTGGTCAGTCACAGGCTGGAGTGGCTGGTGTGCAGTTCTGTCCGCTGTGGATCATTGTCACCAGGAGGCTGGGTCTCAAAGAATAAAACCATCAAGTTCTATGCAAACCCATCAGGTTGACTGCCATAATTATTACGTTTTTCCAAAACTACCATACCTAGGTATCCACAAGGCAGTAGGGAATTCTTAATGATTGTATGCAGTCCCCAGGAAAAGAAAAAAGCAAATTGCAATTACAAAAATCAGAAGTTTCCTATAATGAATACACTATTGACACAAATTGAGATTATTTCACAAACCTCTTCATTTAGTGGCAATGATATCCTTTCCTTTCAATATGTGCTTTCTTTTCTGGTACAACACATTTCAGATCTTACAGGCTCAAGTTTCTAAAACATAAACCAAAAATGGCTACACAGGGAATTCATAGCTTACTGAGCTATACAGACAAGACTTAAATTAAAAATAGTTGTGAAACTTATATGTCTAGATGGTGCTAAAATGAAGGTCACATCCTCTTGCAGTGTGACAAAGCCAGAAGACAGTATCATCTTCACACAACACAAACTATAAATAGAAGCCAAGTCAAAAAAACTTTAGTTCTTATTACTGTGTGTCTGCAGAATCCTTGTTTAGACTGATTCTTGATTTCTGCTGAAGTGTCAAGAAAACATACATACCTGGCAGTAAGGCAAGTGGTAAGGACTAAGAGTAAAATTTCCAAGACTGTCCAGAAGGTTTAGGAAATATAAGGCACTTTCAGAATAACTTAGGAATCCATGTGCTATTGAACTTGCCAGAGATTTAGAATTTAACAACTCAGGAACTCTGAAAAGTTTTCTCCCTGTAAACAGTATTTACTGCTGCTTGTTCTGCTCTGCTACTTGAGATCTGCATGAGGACTGGCTCCTGTCACCACACTTTTCACAAACACCAGGAAACAGCTTTTGATTCATTTATCAGCTGTCACCTAATTACTGACTAAATATTTGTGGCCTCTCTGTACGTATTAATGACAGCACACTACAGGCAAATACCAACAAAAGCAGGAAAAGACAGGATCTTCACCTTCCAGACTTGCATCGTGAAACTCCAACATATTCATCTTATATTAAATTTCATCACCAAATAATCATGCCCTGCAATGCCAGCTATGACACTAATACTACGAAAATAGATATGTCAATGACAAGCACAATAGAAATTTACTGTTAAATTGAAAACACTGTTATATAATTGAGAAAACGATACCCTTCCTATGTAATTTCCAGACTCACATTTTACTCCGATGCTAAAATACTTTTGAGTGCAACATAAGAGGCTGGAAGGATGCAGAAGACTTAATCTTAAATAACCTTCAAAATTCTGGTGACAGCAAAGGCAAGAGGTCCAAACTAGAACAAAGATGAATATGGAAGGTGCACATTTCATTGTCTTAGTTTTGTAAGTTTTTAGGCAGATTTTTATGTTCATTCAAGAAGTCTCTTAGTCTGGTATGTCAGGGCGTGAATTTCTAGCCCTGCACACACTACAAGCAATGTACATTCTGCTTACTTGTTACTATTAAGTAAACTATCTAATGTGTGTAATTTTTGTAAAACCTCTAGATCAGCACGTTTTCACCTGGTATCAATGTAGTCCAGCAAGCAGAACTGCACATTGCAGAATGGTCATACTCCAGTGTTTGTCAAAAGAAAAAGCACATCTCTTTACAGCAGAGAAGCTGAGAGTCATAGAATTATAGAACAGTTTGGTTGGAAGGGACCTTCAAAGGCCATCTAGTCCAACCTCATGAACACACAGTCAGGACAAATGCCAGTAGCAAACCATGAAAATACAATGTGATGATAGGGATAAAAATCTAAGAAAACACTGCTTTGAACTGTAGGTTTCAGAAATTTCAGTATAAACCATAAGAGATACTATCCTATACCAACTAAAGCACTTACATCAAACAGTACACAGGAGATAAGAAAATGCATAGTAAACGCTTCTCCCAATGGCTTTACATCTGTGCATTGCACGCAATAGCAAGAAACACTAGAAAGAAAAAGGGAATATGTATGATACAGCTATTACTGTTTGCCATTACTTCCAGAAAATTCAAAGTGGACTCGATTCAGCATAACTAGGAAGGCATGAGGGCAAAAATGGAGCTTAATAATTTCAAATTATTAGAGACAAATCAATGAAGTTCACTACCCAGAGAGATACTTAAAAACACCAGGGGGTATTTCCCAACCTTACAGCAATTACAGAGGAGGAAGCCAGGCACATTGAATCAGACAAAAGAACTGGATGAAATGCCAAATTACAGCAATCCCAACATCATTCATGGCATCAAGTTGCAACAAGTGTTTGCTGTTATTCCCTAAGCTTCTAATAAGCTACAAGATTCACACTGCTTGGCCACATCAGAATATCTCCTGATCATTCAAATCCCATGGCTTTGGCTTTAAGAATAAACAAACAAACAAGATGATGATGAAGTGGCATCTCTTCAAAGGTTTTGTTTCTGCACATCACTGGTGATCTGCTATTAAAGAAAATTTCTTCCAGAAGTGATTTAGGGTTTAGAAATGCATTCCATGTGTTTTTGATACGAAACTGATATATGTTGGGATCAAGATTGTAAGTGAATGGAAAGACACTTGAAAAGATCTAACCAGACTGTTGGTGATATTGCTCAGTGTGAACTCTGAGCTAAAATCTACATGAAGCAATCCACCAACTCCATTTACCACACAGTGACTTCATGATGACCACCAAAAAAATGTCGCAACTAGCACCAAATTGCTCTCCCTGCAAAATTGCCTTGTGAAAAAAACGCTATAGGTGAACAGACAGATCTTATGCACTAACTTGCATAACCAAACCATCACTGGATCCCAGAGCTTTGCCCATTTTATAGTACAAGAGCTTCAAACAGGGCCAGGACTTTGCACAGGTGACACACTGAAACAGTTTAACAACGAGACACGTATCCTCAATCAGAACGGATGTGTCCCACGATTTTCCTGGATTGTGCCACATCACAGGAAACGAAAAATCAGGATAAACTCATTTATTGTACAGCACATAGGTTTTTAGAACAGAAGAATTCAATGAAGATGAAGCAGAGAGCCATAAATGTGTCAACAGTCTCACAGCACATCACAGTGGGAATAAAGTTAAGAAAATTAATAGCTTGACACTTTCAAACATAAGAGAAGTTGTCTTAAGCAAGAAGAAGGAACTCATTTAAACAATAGTTAGGCAATTTGGCAGCAGTGCCCATGGCATAATAAAGTCAGACGGACCACACTAAAGCCAGCATCAGAACTGGCATATGTGACCGGATAGATCAGTGCATCATTTAACAACATGACAAGGGCTGCAACCCACCTATCCTCATATTATGTTGCAAGAATCACAGAAAGTTTACAGAGTAATTTGGATTCACCAATGTATGTCTTAATGTAGAAAAGCTATATATTTTAATAGATGACAAGCAATTACTTACTGTAGTGGTGGTGTGGGGTTTTTTGGTTGTTGTTCCCCACCCCCCTCAACTCTACACAAACAGTAACATCCTTCTCTAGCAATTTTTTGCTTGGAAAATATCAAGAAAAAGTGGTTTCAATGTGTTCTTACTAAGTAATGCCCACTTCTATACCTATGAAGGACTCACAGGTGGACTCCTCCAAGATCCTGGAGGTGGTACAAGAGTTCTGCAAGATGCTGCCTCTTCCCACTGACTTAAATTTCTGTCTTGTACAATTGGGAAAGATTATATGAGCCTTAATGACTTCTTAATGTCTTTTTAATTGCAATGATATTAATTAACCATTGTTAAACTGGCTAATTCAGAGCTCAAAAATAAATAATTGTATTTGACTTCAATTGCTTGAAGATTAATGAAAAAATAATCTAGAAATAAATCGGTACATTATTTTTATTTTAGTACACGATATATTAAAATACTCTTTATAATTTGTTCCAATACTTATGTAAGTCATAGCACTGAAGATGAGAATGCCTGGCTTTCTCTCATCTGAACCTTCTGTAACTATCAGGTTTGCAGAAATAAATTATGTCCTCAGGTTTTATAGCACTCCAGATACAGACAAAAAGGAAAGTCCTCACCCCACCAGGTACTCATTTTCAATAGCAGATCCACATCTATTGTACTTAGAGGTGAACACCTAGAGGTTCTGGTTCTTGGCAGAAAAGGGTTAGGGAAAAAGAAGCACACCAGAAATTCAAGAGACAGAAATCAGGTGCAAGAATACCGAGGAAAAGGTGTGACTGACACATGTTTGTCGGTCCAGCAAAGGAAAACACTTTTTCAATTACACCACAAGAAGCAAAAAGTCAGTTGAATTAGCATTTGGATTTGAATTATTTTATCCTGTTTTCTAAGAAAGCAATGGCTTATGCCCTCATGTTACCCCTCTGTCTGCAAGTACCCCTTTAGTAGCTTTCAAGCTCATAGACCAATTTCAATCCAATCTGTTGGAAGAATAGAGGTCGTCAAGGTATGAATTTCCCTGACAGATTCAGGAAAGTCTGACTGTGATAGTGCAAAGTGATCCAAATCCACGTGCTGAAGAAAAGAGAGCAATACATTAGCTCTTTAGCCATTCTTGGAGTGAATTACATGAACACAAGTGTAATGACCCAAAGTCAGTGCCTATAGAGATCTCAGTCAGGTTCAGCACATTCTGCTTCTTGCCCATCTGGAAAGTGAGGATGTGGTAGGGACACTGGGATGTTCTGGAGTGGTAGAAGATGCTGGACATAAACAAGATGAAATCAGGTTTCATTAGACCCATTGCTCATGTTAAAAGCAGTTGTGGACATTTCACAAGCCTTTGTCTTCCCTCCTGTATTATTTGTTCCCATATTGCTGTGGGGCAAATTGAAAAACAATACCCAGAACATTGCTGTACATTGGAAATAGTTTAAGTAGACATCAGGGTATCTTAACTCAAAATTTTCATTTATACTGATCATAAAACGGTAGACATCAAGGGACTAAGGAAAAGTAGGAAATGGAACAGCAGAATAACATTTCAGCAGAGCACAACTGTACTCAGAAATAGCAGGCAACTCTATAGGAAGCAATATTAAAGCTAAAAGGAATTAGAAAATACCCCAGCCATCTCTTCAGAAAACAATGCTAAGGGCAAAAGGACAAACCCCTCCAGTGCTACTAAGCAGTATGCAGGTCTTGGCTGAAGTACTCCATCCAGCTTTGGGCAACACTTTTTGAGAAAGAAGAGGTGAACAAAATTGAGAGAGCTGGGAAGAGAAGCGTGAAGTCCGGTGAAGTAAGTTATGAGAATGAAACAACTTGAACTGTCGAATCTAATGAGAAGAAAAAACCCTAATGACTGGCAGCTTAATAGTCTTCAAACATGTAAAAGGTAAGCGCAAGAGAATAATCTGCGCTCTGGAAAGCATCAACATGCTTAAATCACAGCCAAGGTGATGTAAATCAGACATTAGAAAGAACTTTCTACTGATAAAAGCAGTTAAACATGAAGCTACAGCAATGGAGGTGTTTAAGATGGGTGTAAAAAAAACTCTGTCAGGAACATTTTATATATGTTCAAAGCTAATATTGTCTAGCAAAAGATACCAGAAAGCAGCACTGTCAGTATCTCAGCAAAATCCCAAAACAGAGAAGCACAACTTATGGGTTAAGAGGCTCCAGAATAGCCTTCAAGATATTCTAGCATAAAACTAGCCCTGCATAAAACTGAGTCTGCTTTGTTGTATAGAAAGGGACTAGGTGACATTTCAAAATATTTTTAAGCCTTAAATATCTATTTTTCCTATTTACATCATGTTTAGAAACATCACCATGACATGAAACATTGAACAGAAAAGATCAAGCTCTCCAAAAATAGTTGATACACATTTTGCACAAAGTGAAATGCCAACAGATAGAGAGAACCTCTAAGCCATGGATGCTGGAAGAAGGAAGTAGATATGTAGAGTTTCTGTTTAAAATGAAAATAAAATTAACATGACTCTGGCTTTTGGCAAGTGTCTTAAACCTGTTCAGCACATTTACAAATCAGTGAACAAAGTTCTGCCTAACAAAGACTGTATAGACTTTTGTTTTCTTTTGTAGCCACACAAACCCCTGTTATCTCTATCTCATTAACATCTTTACACAGCATCCTTCTAGTATATCAGTCCTCCAAGAGGTATGATAATGCTTCTCTGATTTTTCCATTAGGATAACACTTCTGTGCTTCTAAATTTGGAAATATCAAGACAGACCAACAGTATATGGCAATGCAAAGATGAGACAGGACCACCTAGCAGGGATGCACTGAAGCTCTGACCAACCAAACATTTTCCTGAGCTCCTCAACACATTTTGGGATCACAGAAGATTCCTGTGCACCAATCTTATCTCTTAAATATGACCACTGTCAACAAAACCCAAAAGGAAGGTGCCCTCTCCTTCAGAAAGAACATAGTTTTAAGGCCCATTAAAATGCAAAGACTTCGAAGAATTAGTAAAACAAATAGTCACATATTTCTGAAATTTTTGTTTACAGTTACACACGATAAGCAAGTTGCAGTAAAACTTCATGCAGAAGATAAACTGTTTTCAGAAGACCTCATGTTTCACCTTTACCCTCCCACATCTGTAAAAAAAAATATATATATATATATATACCAAACCTGAGCATAAGATGAACATACCCTATAATAGCTGCTGCAAATATATTTGTGCAACGAGTCAAATAATGAGCAATGGCAAAAGGTGCAGGTGCCTCTCTCAACTGCAGTGGAGACAGGTCTCAAATTTGTTCTGACAGCTTTAGTTCACCCAGTAGTCATTCTGAGAGGGTGAACTACATACTTAACATCCCACCTTATAGCAGAGAAAAATATCATTTACTTCTGAGGAATGTCCACATGTGCAAAGTAATATGATCTCACTAGCATGTCCCATGGTACAAATCAGTTGATAAGGAATTAATAAAGCTCCGTTACAGTGGGTGAAAAAAAAATAAACTGAGGTCTCATGCCCATAAACTCCTCACAAAATCTGTCTAGGCAGATATGCCTGTAGGTGAATATTTACATGTTTCAGACATAATGCTTCACAGTCAATTCTAAAACAATACTAGAATACTCTGATAACTTCTTGTTTTACATTCTTTCCCATTCCACAGGGAAGGAAGTCCTGCACTCCATTCACATATAGGAAATTAATTCTCCTAAAATGAAGTAAGAAATTTTATGTGCCCATCCTGACAGCTACTTTATGGACTAAGGGAATAACTTTAGCCTGTGTATAAAATCAGTTGATACAAAAGCAAGAATGGCAAGAGGGAAAGCATAACTCAGGAAACACGGCTATGTGCACCAGCACAAGGCTCTAGAGAAACTTCTAAAAGAGATGATTCTTGCTTCCAGAAAAGCAGAACTGTCAGCTGCAAAGGTTAAAATGTGTAAGTAGCTTGAATTACCTGTTTAAATAATTGCTTGAATTACGGGAGAACCTGGATGTTTCCAACAATGTCTCTTCTCTTTAACCAGCAGCGTTTCCACTTCAGGCTGTCAGATCACACATAATGCCCTCTGCTGCCAACTGCACTGATTTTGCAGTCAGTCCATGCGGCAGGTGATTTCTGCAATGCCCTGAAGGTAAGGTCTGGCCTCAGTGACACGCAGGGGCTCCAGGCTCCCAGCTTGCACAGGAGGCGGCATATTTGCCAACTGCTTCCCAATGCCGAGCTGAATGAAAGTGAGATACCTCAGCAATACCTGCCCTCTGCAAGAGATGGGGGCTCTGGAATTAGCTCAGTCAGAAAGGTGGTCTGGCTGGAGTCTTGTCTACATCCACACAGAAAGAGACAGCAGGTTATATCCCCAGCCAGCTCTAGAGCCTAATGCTCAAAGTGTACTTTCAGCTCTAGCTTGAAATTAAAAGAGAAATAAATGAGAGGCTTCTCCTTTTGGATGAAAGAAGGGTTGAAGCAGCTCAGACAAAGCTCCGTGCTCAGTACAGCCATGTCTGTTGGAGCTGTTGTGTGGAAATGATACAGAAATGTAAAGTGAAAGGCACTGGTTTCCCTGAGGGACCCTGAGAGGTACCGACAAGAAGTTATGTCCATTTCAGAAGAGTCAGAGAAAAGTGTGCAGAGGGATTACATAACTTGATGACAAATACTCTAAACCAGAAATTCTGTGTTCAGGTAACTTACTTACAGATTTGCCTTACCAAACGCATCACAGAATCAGTGTAAGCCAAAGCATGGGGGTAAAATCCAGTATCATCTGTTAATGGACAAAACAGACCAGAGGGTTTTTTTGAAAGAAAAAACCCTTAACAATGGGAGAGTATACAAACTCGGATTCTACCATAGACACATTGCCACAAAATGTAGGCTTGGCTAGATATATCCACCATATGCCAAAACTGCTTGAAACCCAAGTCATAAGATTGAGTCCTACACCATGTCTAGAGAACTAAAAATGCAACTGTCAGACAGTGCAGTGGGAAACAAAGACACACAGGAAGGTATAGAAAATAAAAATTTAATTATGCTTAAGGTTCAGATTATTGTCTTGACTGGAATGGAATAACAAATATTTAAAGTACTCTCACTCAGGTGCATTAAAACAGAACACAAGCTCTAGGGGAGTAAATTCATGCCAAGAATGGAAAATATTTGACATGGTCATTCCTGCACTCCCAGAAGAAAGGATCACAGACCACAGAATTTTTGAAGATTTTTTTTTCTATGGGAGCAATTTCAAAAATCTGACCACTTAGTTTGCAAAGCAGAGCTGAACTATTTTGAAATTCCATATATGTCCCTGTGTCTATGTAGCGAACGACAGCTAAGTGTTACCAATTTTTTCCTGTGTTACAAACCTCAGCAGAATAATGCGGAAGGCTTGCATTTCCACAAAAAGCCCTGCAACTCTATCCTCATTTTCTAAGATCCACCTCATAGCTCCACACAGCCCTCAAATCTGCTTCTGGTATCTTAAGAGACACACTGCAGAAGAGACCATGTTTCCCCAGAAATACCACAGCCCAATTTTGGATTTGGAAAGAAAATGGTAAAGTTTAAGTGTATTCTTAAAGAATGTATGGCAAAATGGATTAAATCACTCTTAGTAGCCCAGACAAACACAACAAGGGTGTCGCAAGCAGTTACAAAAAAGGTTATGCTAGAATTCTCCTAATGGAAGGATGGTAAAGCGCTGGCAGTAGCAGCCACGGCAAGCACTGCTGCTTTTGTTTTAACCAAACATTCAGTCAACACTAAAGCATTTCATTTCAGAGTATTACGTGTTAGTCAATACATATGGCGGCTGTGAAATGATTCATGTTTCTGTGGCTATCTGCTGGTAGCCCTATTTCTTTGTTATTTGCCAACCAGTAAAACAAAAAAATTCAGCTATTTCCTTTGAGATGGAAATCTGCAAGCAGCTGCAATCTTCCCCTCCTTGTGCCATTCCTTCCCCTCAGTTCCTTGCCTACATCCTGGTTGAGATCACCTGCCACAGACTCAGCCCATCCACCTTTCACCTCCTTTTGGCTTTCCCTCTCTAGCCCCTGGCTACACCAGCACCCCCGGCGAGCCGGGCACTCCCCTGACCCAGTTCTCAGGGAGCATTTTGCTCCCCAGGGCAGCTCCACCTTGCTCCACCCCAGCACCACCACACCGCTGAACGGACAACCCAGCGAGCTGGACTCGCCAGTTCAACCACTGCTTTATCTCACTCCCCCATTTCCACCCTGACTGGCCAATTGTCATCTGTGAGACAGCTCTTTGTCCCTTCCACTGACTTGAAAGTGAGGAGTTACAGAAGTTCAACTATGATTCCTTGGCCCTGATATTGCCACTCAAATAACTAGAAACTGTGCTAAGCAGGTATGTCTTATTCACAAGTACACTTTTTCATAACAGATGTGAAAGTGGAACCTAAACCAAACTATTTATAATTGTAAGCTGCTTGGCTTAGGACATACACAGCTTTATATCTAGCTGATGAGTAATCTGAATAAGCAAAACTAACCAATATTAGTTAAATTAGATATTATATAGCTTGACAATTGATTTTCTTATTCCAAAAGTGACCAGTATCTACACATAAGAACCTATGTCTGGCAGCTTTAGAGACATTCTTCCATTCCAATATCTTGCATGTGTCTGCAGTTTTGATTTATTTTTTCCAATTAAATTGTCTTTTCAAAATACAGAATGTTTCAAAGGCCTCACAATTTTCTTGCCTACTCAATTGTTAAAACAGTGTTGTTTATCAGCTTTGCTAAATCTTGCATGTTGAACAACATGGGCTGAAAAAAAACAACCCAAATCACAAACTCCTGTTCAGTTTTGCAGTGATCTTCAACAACATGTGAACAGAAAAAGCACAGGTGCATCTGCTTATTTTAACCACGGTTGAGTGGGGCTAATAAAGAAACAAGACTCCAAGCAATTGTTTCAAATTAGGAAAAAAAGTTCTTTGTCCAATAGCACAGAAAATAATGCTGGTCCATTTGCCTCTACCATGAGTTTCAATAAATTGTTCCAGATTTTATTGTCAGACTTGGTAACTCCATTTGTCATAAGGATCTCATAGGCAAAGCTGTTTCCTATTCCAAGAATGTATAGTTGGCAAATACAATTGCCTACACATGGTCGATGCCCATCCCTCATACATCTGCTGAAATAATGCATTGCAAACCCTGTGTGAGTCCTGCAGAACACGGCCGGGTTTTTGGCCACACAGCTAAGTAGACTTGCGGCCCAGTGAAGAATGGAACACTGTACAACAGTGACTAAATGTAGCCTTGAAATGTTAGCCATGAGCCAGGGACATGTACAGGGCTGGAAAAAAGGAAGATATGAATAAACAGCAAACAGTGGAGTCTGCAAACAAATTATTGTCAGTCAGCCATGGTGGTTCCTTACTGAGAAGTGCCACAAAACAGAGATATTTTGATGAGCTTCCCCAGCAAGACATCACTCAAATTAACATGAAAACTAAAGAATCCTCGAACTGTCCTCTGCCAGACTTTTAGACTATCTTTTTAAGACAGAAGCCTTTCTTGGATATCTGCTTAAAAGCTCTTTAAGAAGCTTTCCACGCTGTTCAAGTTATTCTATGGGTAACCCTGAAACAAAACAAAAAAAAAAAAAACAAACCCATAAAACCCACCAAAACATTGTAATTATAATTGCATAAATCTCAACGAAGAAATAGTCAAACCTCTCCAAAATGCCTAACCAGCAACCTTCAGCCCAAGTTGCATCCATTTCATTTCTGTCTTTATGCTGATGTCCCAAAATACAGCTCCCACTTAGGATGCCTTTGCTGAGTAGGTGAGACACTTTGATCAACAGGAGGTGAACTGAAATAACGCAGCCTATGTGAAATAGGGAAACACCAGCCAGAGGACAGTGATGAGTTTCAACCTGCTCTCCTTTGGACCAGTCTCCTCTACAGATGAAGAACTGATGCATGACTGAATTAGAACTGAATTACTGCAAAACAGTAAGTATAACTTTTATACTTGAACTCGAGTTTCATCTGTAGACAGACTGGTAGAGGAAAATGTCCCATGAGAAATGAGACCAAGATACACTTTTCTAACCTGACTTACTAGCAGCAACTAGAAACGGAGACAGCTCAACTGCTTTACACAATAATCATAACAAATCACTGAAATTTGAAAAAGTGGGAGGACTTTGATAAAACTCCCTGTGAATGAAGGTAAACTTAGTAAGAGAATGCTCCTATGTGTACCAAGCAGTTTACAAGAAAAGGACAGAAAATTAAGTCTTTACCTCAGAAAGTCTACAGAGTAAATACATTCCAGAGAAATACGATAAGATATGCACCATGTAGAAATGAGTTAGTGCAGAAGTAAAGAGAGCCCTGTGAACTCTGGGAATGATAAATTCTGGGTTTCTATGTGTGTCTCACGTTGACTTTGGTGTTGGATAAAGCAATGCACTGACAGAAACTTCCTTCTGATTTGGGATGCAGATCAAATCTCCTTTCTGCTGCAGATTCTCCAGGGTACAGGAGGAATGAGTTCACACTGCAGCTTCTCTTTCAGAGGGAACACGAAGGCCTGTTCTCCTATGCCCAGCTGCCTGCTTTAAGGAAAGAGCGGATGATAAGCCTTTGTCAAATGTGACTGAAAACAGCTGACAAGTTCACAAGTTGTTAAGGAGCGTATCACTAGATAAGTCTTGTTTCTACAGGAAACGAGGCCAAAACCAACCAGGACTGTATAATAATACTACAATGCTAAAGAACAAACTATATAGCTGGTTCCCCGCCACCAGATAGATTTTTGACACCTATAAAGCGTTCAACAGGGAATAAAAGTAAGCGTGCTTACCTGATGATTTAAGAATCTGCACAACTTGTCATTGAATGAAATTTTGTTTCATGGAAATGTTAACTTTTTTATATAAAAATCACAGGAGTACAATGTTTTGTTTCTTATCAGGTACATAATGAAACAGCCAAAAAAGCCAAAGTTTCTGATAATAATACTGACAAAATCAAATAAAACCATGCTTCACTTCACTTACATAGATCCTTGTAATTCTCAGCCCACATGCAAGACAACTTTTAAAAGGTCTCCAGTTATACTGAATCACAGATATAATATAAACCCCCTACTAATAGTACCTTATTTCTGCAAATTTTAAAATATTTTCCATCTATTGATGGGTAAAGCTGATTTTTACCTTCTGATTTTCCTGATTTAATTATGCTCTACTGAAAGCATAATTAAGTCCATGCCAAGATTTTCAAAAGCATCAATTAATTGATATTTTGGTTTGGGGGTGAGATGGAAGCTGACAGAGCTCCGTTTTTTATCTGTCATGCTTGGTAACGCTGTCTTGCTCATTACTAGCAGAGTCTGTTGACTTTCACTCTTGCGTAACCTTCAGAGATGGATTTCTAATGCAATAGCCACAGTGATTTCTTTACCACATCAAAGAGGTGATGAAAGGACAATAAAGAGCAGAGATTTCTCTTGTCACAATAGAAGTTTAGGAAGAGCTGAGATGCTAATGAAGTGGAGAGAAAAGCTTGTTGGAAAACCTGTGTGCTTGGGAAGACGTGCATGGGGGGAGATGGAAGGATCTTGTAGAACTTACTTTATGCTGGAAACAGCTGCTCTAACAACAAGTCCTCTGGGGGGTTTCTAAACTGTGCACCAGGGCCCAAGGGCCAGGATTTTGGGGGCAGCCTGCTCAGCTATGCATCCTTAAAAAAGACATTAAAAAAATACAGCTTCTTTGCAGCCCTTTTTGATCCTGTGACCGCTGGTTCAGGACATCCATCTTTTGCAGAATTTTATTTCTTTAGCTTGCATTGGTGAGCAAGAGATGTGAAGAAGCCAATTAATTCCTTCTCAGGGATGCAATAAATTACACCTCTCCTGGGACAAAAGGTTTAACCCAAAGTGAAACTGAATTTTATTAAATCTACTCCTCAGTTCCTAAAGCACGTCTCCTGTCTCAGGACAAAAACTTACTCATAAGTATTTTGCCAAGTGTTAATAGTGCACACAGCATATCCAACATCTCACACTACTGCACATCAGCATACCCATTCCATTAATATACATCCTAAAATAAAAACAGACTACAGAATTGCTTATTCTTGTTTTGGAATCTGTACTTGTTCCTGCTTGATTATGGATAAGAATTAGATTTTAGAAACAAAGGTCCCGAGTTCAGCTTTAAGGATATTGTTAAGAAAGGTATTGAAAGCCAAAAATTACTAATAAACAAGTTCCACCCATGTGGGATTCTTCCTAGATGGTTTGATAAAGTAATTTTGTATTTCTTAACCTTGGAGGAAACTGGACCGTATACACACAGAAAGCAGAATATACTTTGTAATACCCCTTATATATTACAGAATCCAGTCCATTACTTAAAAGCTTATAGCAATCTCATTGTTGGTTCTTTTGTAACCTAAGGCAAGTCATTGAGAATGATGGACCATAGGTGAAGGATGACTGTGATTAGAAAAGAGGAAAAGGTGTGGAGACAGCAACAAAACAGCTCGAACAGGGTTTGTTTCCTTTGTGATCAAAACAAAACAACAAAAAAACCAAGAAGATTCCCCCTTGGGGATTAACACACCCTGGTACCTGCTAGAACCTCCCAAACACTCTCACCACCCACACATGCAAACAAAAAACCTGTTTATATAACAACGATGGAAGGGGAAAAAAATTGCATAGGATAGTAATGCCTTATATAAAGGAGATAAAACATTGAGAGACATTGTGCCAAAGTAAAATGTTCCCTTTGAGCATGCCTGATGTCAAGAGATTGCTGGAAGTTCAAAAGCTCACACTCAGGAACTTACAGGCATATGATCTTAAAAAGCTGGGAAAATATATTGATTTTTCAAATGCTTTCTTGGACCATGAAATGCCTTCCACAAAAGCTTGTTCACTTCGCATCCTTTCATTATTTGACATTGGTATCTGTGCAGCACCTGAAACTTTGAGGTTGATCAGCAAATGCCCTGAGTAGGAGATACAAGAACAGCTGACGGTGAGGTACAATGTGACAAGCATAGGTGGTCTTAAATTAAGTTGTTATATTCCCTGGATTCTCAGGCTCAATGACTACAGCCACTGACACAGGGTGCTAGCACTGGGTGGAAATATCTGTATCCCGCCCTCTCCAGGCAGTGGCTTGGGAGATCTTTACAGAGCAACCTGGGGATCACAGAGGGAGGAATGTTCTTTCCAGATAAAGTGTTGTGGAGATACAAGGAATGGACCGGGACAGACTGAGACACTCTCTTACAGAACAGCCCCAAGAAGCTCAAGAACATACACACAGCTGCTGTGAAGCCATGTGCAGGCAGACAGCTTTGTGGCTGTGAGAAGATCGGCCAGGTTGAAGTCTCAGATAACTCTATGTGAGTCACAGAGATGGATGTATGGCAGCTCTTCAGACCACATGAATCAGCAGCAGGGACAGGGAAGCAGAAACTCAGACTGAAGTTCCTGGAGGAAGCGGAGTGCAGCACGATGTCAGCTGAAATGGCTGCGAGTCTCAGCTCACCATAGATTTGTCCTTCCATATTCCTCTTGCTAAGTGAATAAATACTAACTACCTGGTAGGCTGAGGGAAAAAATAGATTTTTTTGGAAGAGAGGGAAATGGCAGAGCACATGCCAAAGCCTGTGCATGGCCAAATGCAAGGATACAGCTGAATAATTTCCAAAAAGACTGAGATGATCAGAAGAACAGTCAAGGCTTTGCTGTGTTACATCTAGAATGCGTATTCTCCCAAAAATCTAAAATACTTTGGGAGGGAGAAAGTCAACAGTCGAGAACAGGTTAAATGTAACTTTGTGCTGACGACAGAGATGATATCTGCCCTGGAAATTCAGCTCTTCACCTTGCAGTTTTATACTAAAGGTATCTTGCTGAATGCTCTAGCTACCTGTCTGAATTAATAGATCCTAAAGTGCAAAATGCTCCAGGCACACAAGACTGCTGGTTCCTGCTGCCTGCTCTTCTTAAATGATGTTTTGCTTCCCAATTCAACATCCATCCCACAATGACAACTCTCTCACACAATAGTCTCACAAAACTCCTGGCTTGGTTGGTTCCTAAAAGTATTTTCTATGGAAAAAACAGCTGCCAGGAATGGCAGGAATTCTCCAGCTGAGACACTGATCATTGTAGGGAAATTTAATTTCCTGCTTTGCTGGTTAATGCCACAGTCCTAGCCACAACAAAAGTTAATTTTCTTTAAAAAGAAATTAAAAAATAGTAATCCATGAGAGAGCTCATACATCTGTTGGCAGAAAAAACAGACCTGCATTATCATGACAAACAAAGGGCTATTTACAGTTGTCTAGAACCCTATAAACCAGGATTTGGGTCACCACTGCACACTCGCAAACAGCAAACTGTGAGAGGCAGTGTGCTGTTAACCATTATTCTGGGGAAAAAAAAAAATCAGGTTTTATAGATACTGTGGGAAAATAATGGAATATTGGTGAGGAAGATTATAAAAATGCTCAAGTGACCTGCAGCTGAGGTTTAAACGAACGCATATATCATACTAACTGTTTTTTAGTGTGTTGGACAAGTAGAACATCCATGTTTCAATAACATAGACCAATGACAGAGACTCAGACTGGATGGGCCCTCAGCTGGTTTCTGGTTTATCCTCATGTCCAAAGACAGTTCAACACCAAATTCCCAGCAAGGTGCTTGGGGTTTTGCACCTTGAGTTTGTTGGGGTTTTCTGTTTGCTGCTTCTTCTTCTTTCCCATATATGAAACCTCTCCAGCCTCCAGGGAAAGTATGAACCATAAACCACTACCCTTTGAGCCCAATGATCCAGCCAGTTATTAACCCATATAAAAGTCCACTCATCAAGACCGTAATGTCTCGAGTAGCATCTGAGGCTGGTATGGCTAAAGTCAAGGCAGATGACACCTCCCTTTCACAAATCTAGTCAGTTCATCATAGAAGACAAACAGTCAGTCAAATATCATTTATCTTAGGTACATCCATGCTTGCTTATCCCAGCCACCTCCTTCTGTATGCTCCCAGAAACAATCTTTGCTAGAAATGATCTGTCTTTTGAAGACAGGCAGAATATTTGCCTTTCTTAAGTAATGAGGGATCTTCCTATATTTCTCTTCATATCCATTAACCTTTCAAATATGATAGTGTGTGATATCACTATGACATCAGCCAGAACACTTGGTTGCTTCCCTTCTGGTCCCATGCACTTGTAGGGGTTGAGATTTCTCAAGAGATCCCTGACTCAGTCTTCTTCCACTAATGGTACTGAGGCAAAGAAAACATGGAATACCTCAGCCTCACCTGCATCTGCAGTCACCAAATCACTCACATCATTCAGCAAGGCGCAACATTATCTGTGTTTATTTATTTACTACTAAGGTAGCAGTAAAAGCTCTTCTTTTTTCCCTTCATGTCCCTTGCTAACATCGACCCCAGGTGAGCTTTGTCTATCGTAACACCATCCCTACATGCCCCTGCAATGTTTCAAAATTCTTCTTTCGTAGCCCACTCCTGCATCTACTTCTTGTACACTGCTTTTTTGCACTGGAGCTCAATCATGGGTTATCTGGTTACTTAAGCCATATATTTACTTGTTTTCATGAGTACAAGGATGACATCTTCTTGGGCCAAGAGAAGGCTGTCCTTAAAGACCTGAGATGCTAGGTCTTTCAAGCCAAAGCAAATCAACACATGCTATTTTTGTCAGGGTTTAAACTTCCAAAAATTAAGAGATTTTCAGGCATTAACAGGGTAGTGACTCCAGCCCTACTGGAAACTTCCTTATTGTGCTATTGGAAAAATCTCTAGCCTGGCATGCAAAGTCTAATGCTACGCACTTAAAACGTTGCTACAAAAGTCATTGACTGTCGCATGTGCCTACACATTGGAGACATCTCAGCTGGCAGAAAGACGTCTTCAACATTTCCTGCTTCCAATGCATTGAGCTCATCACATAGCAGGGCAGATGACAGAAACAAGGGTGTGGATCTGAGACCTGTAGTTATTAGCTGAGAGTGCTGGTGCAAAGCAATGAATTTCTGGGGCTCGAAACCAAAGAGAAGAAAAGGCAGGAGTGAAGGATGAGGAGGTCATATCTGTAGTGCAGCTGAAGCAACAGGTGTAATTGGTAGAGAACTGACTGGAAACCACTTCTCAATATCTTTCTGTTGTCACTACAGCTGTGAAACCCAGAGGGCTTATGGGGATTGTACTTTTCCACTAATACACGCACAATGGCTTGGGTGCTGCAGGTGAAACAGGTTGGTCACAACAAAGTCCCCTTTTAGTTTGTTTTTACACAAAGCAACACCAAAAAAAAAAAGAAGATATTTCAGAATAAAATTATTCTGTAGGCAGATCATTATGGGTGCACAGCTGAGACTGCAAACATTTGGAAAGGTTCTAGTCTGATCAGCCTTAACCCTCCCTCCTTTCTCTTATCTTCTCTCATTAATAAGCCGTATCATACAACTCTAATTGTGGGAATGAGCTTATTTTTTTCCCCTCAGGACTGATTAACATTTATATTTAGTTTGCATCCAAAACACCCCAGTTACACTAACTACTGCAAAAGCGTATGAAGTAACTGCTATCTATATATGCGAGAGGACAGAGCACAAAGAAATGACAGGGGGCATTTACAACATAGAAGAAAATTATTCCTGTGAGAACAGTCGCTTGGCATATTCCTTTCATCACTCTCTTTTAAAACCATCAATGTTTTCTATAAGATCTTCCTTGGGGACTAAGTGACATTGCAGTGCAGAAAGGAGAACAAGGAAAGCAAGGGAGCCACAAGCATGGAAGGGACTGCGTAAGAAGGTCCAGATGTCACAGGACAGAAGGTAAGTATAATGAGCCTCCAAACTTCAGCGCCCCCAGATGCTGGAGGCTATCACATTTTCAGGCTATCAAACAAGTGAGGCAGATGTTACTGGGTTTGATCTCATCTTGGGCTCTTTTTTGCTTTCAGAAAGGAGCTCCAAAACCCTGGAAAAGGCTGCAGTCTTGTTCACTCAAAGTTTCTTCCAAGCTACTGCCATTCTCAGTGCACAATAGAAAAAAATGAATTTGCAAATAGCTTTATACTGTCTTGGAGGCTCTCTAAGGCATCCAAGGAAATGATCCATCAAAGAAACAAAATTGTTGTATATGTAGTGCAGGAAAAAATGTTTCCACTGGACAGACACGTTTGTTGTTTTAAAAGTCCAATCTGTCCTACAACTGACACCTAATCAACAGCAAAATAACCCACGACCAGGAAAATACCCGACTACTATAGTTACGTAAATATATAGGTTAGCTATTGAATTGTACTATTGATGAAGGCAAGTCCAAGCTACAGGTTCTGTAACAACGCAAATAATCTGCCTGTGTTTTAAGCACTAACGAATTAGGAGACACGGCCCACGACCCACCTCCTGAAGCTCAGGTCTCACTGTGGCCCAACTTCCACAAATGCAAGGAAGCAGCATGGCTGTGGGGGCACGGTTACATCTAGTGTCCATTACTACATAGGAGTCCATGCTATCAGCTAGAATTGAGTGAGTCAGACTTAAAATCACCACAGAAGCTATTCAAACAAGCAGTCCCACTGCAAAGTGCTATATCGCTTCCCCAAAAGCAACAGGTTGTCTTGTGGTAGGGTACCTCACTGCATCTTTATCGCTCAGGTACCTCCTTTTCCTGTCCTTGGTGTGCCACAGATTGCTGGAAGCAAAGAGAGCCTCCCTACTCCCCCACATTTGATCATTCCTAATTACTTTCCCCCACTCATTAAACTAAATACTTTCTTCAGAAACCTGTGGGTTTTCCTGTATCAGAATTGCTTCTCCATTTCTGTCACGCACACACAAACACGCAAAATGTTCTTATATAACTGAGATGCAAAACACATTGTTCTTGAGCCAGTGTTTTCAAAAGCAACGTTTCCAAAGCCAGCATTTCCTGAAGCCAGTGCTTCCTGTGGGCTCCCGAGAAAAAAAGGTTTATGAAGCTGATTTCTGCAAAGCCTGATGTTCCAGTCAGTAAACTGTGTGCAACTATTGCTACATAATCCTGGCCTTCACTGTGCCATGCCCTCACTGCAGCATGTGCACCACCAGTTGCCACTCTTAAACTGGAACACATCTCCCTTCTCCCCTCCTTGCAAAGTAACACAGCTGTAACTAACCCCAAGAGTTTCAGAACTGCCACAAGTCTCAAGTGCTACAACTAGCATCATCAGTCACATCCCCTGAATATCCTAGCACTATATTTCCCCTCCTATGTTAGGTGTTTAATGGTGAATTAATTTATTGAATAGGCAGTAAAGTATGTATATATATATATATATATGTATGTATGTGTGTGCATGTGTCAGAGTGTTAGGGGAAATTGGGGCAAAGTGGAGAAAGAGCAAAAGAGGAGGGAGGGAGGGAGGAGGACAACTGGAATTGTGACAAACCTGGGTCTGGTTCCTGCACTGGCTTCCCTGTGCACCCAGCTGCCCTATTCCCTGCTCCTCAGAGCCCAGCTGTGAAGTGGGAAGCACACTTCAGCCAGGTGTTGCAAATATAAACACACTGGCAGATTGTGTGAAGTTGCACACCTACAGCAGTGAGCCATGTAAACAGATCAGGTAGAAAGGAACAGTATATGTTCCTGTAAAATAGGATAAAGCTTAAGTACCGAACAGGGTGAGGCAGCTGGGGCGGGGAAACAGACCAGACAGGAATGGGGAGATTCCTACCAGGAATGAGATTCCTGGTTCATACAGGACTCTTGTCTGTTATTGTTTCCTTCTTTCCCAATCTGTGTTTGAAGCAGGAAGAGGGGAAATGGTATGTCATTCAGAACACAGTGCTAGACCCGGACTTACCACGTCTGCCTTTCATAAGGCTCCTGAACTTTCTAAGGCTTCACTTCCTCACCATGTCCTCAGCTATGGATGGTATTTAGCAGTGGTTCAGCGCTGCTTTCACCTATCACACAGCAGGGCAAAACCCTTTCTCCTCCAACCATACAGTACCTGTAAGACTTCACTAATCCAGCAGGTACATCTACTAACACTTCCTTCATTTTCTGGCCACCCCTTTCAGGCCAATCTTCATTTCCATTTGCTCACCCTCAGTGACATTCTACTTTACTTCTCTAGCTATCTCTTTCCTGTTAAGGAGGGAAACCTAATTAATCCTCTCCTGAGAGTCTGCTGCTTTCAAAACCGCTCATTTGCAGCAGGTTCATAATAACTGAATGGCGAGGCTTAGTCTTTGAAATCTGCCACTCAAACTGATAGCAGAGATTTCAGATATCACTGTGGCAAACAGCTAATATATAAAATGATGAGGAGATATATGTGGTATATACAAGGATGTCAGATTAGGTTTCTGGAAGCGAATCCCAAGAAAGGCCTTTTCAAATCATTGCACAAGCTTTTTTGCTTTCCTCATCCTACACAAGCCACCGACTGGGCAACACCCATACCAAGGGAGACACCTGAAGCCAGACAATCATTAAGCATGACACTGGGCGTGCCTTCATTAGAGTGCTAGGGGTGTTAGAGCCCCATTTAGAGAACGATACAAGATAGCTGTTTATTTGTAAAACAGTGGAGCCCTTGCCACAGTCCTTGTCTAAAGTTTTCAACAGGGATGGTCAGGTGAGCGCTCAGGCTCCAAAAACAACCTCCATCCGCCTCTCACCACCACACCATGCCATAAAGCCAGCCTTTTTCTAATCACCACAAGACTTTCTACTAATGATCACACCAAGATTCAGAGTCAGGACACTTCAAGACAGACAGAACGTTCCCAGTTAGAACAGGTATCGCAGACAGACAACATTTGGGCTCTTTTGGCAAAAGCATACCCTTGGTTTTGTGGTTCATTCTTTAGGATGCTACGTGCCAGCTTTTCTACAAAACATTCACGTAAATGAGATGCACTCGCTTCAAAGAGAACAGCTTGAGAAAATAGGAAGTGAACTGCCTTGGATTCTAAGCAGTACAAGGCTGGAGAGCAGGCATCAACAAAGGGCAGACATCAGCTAAACCAACCTTGCAGTAATGTAAATATCAAGAAAAAACAGCTTCCCCGCCTACATTTTCTTGGTTACACCTTTACAACAATAAATCACACGTTAAAAACCACTCCACACACACTTTAAGTTGATAAAACAGCTTTTCACGAGTGAATAATAGATTGCACAGTCAACTTCAGCATCGGTTAAGCTTTGGAAGGAAACTACTACATTTCAGCGTGCATGTGTTTGATATGAACTAGAGTCTAGTCCATGGGACCAACACTGTGTTGCATGAGCATTCACAACCCTCACTGCAGTTGAGGATGATAGAAAACAAACAGTGTCAGGTCCCAAGATGGTAATCTTGACACATAAACCTAATCCATACAACCTGTTCAATGGAGACTAAGACTGCCATGAAACTAGCTTAATAAGTCATGTTGCAACTGTGTTCAATATTGAGGCAATTAAAGTAAACAATTAAACCTTACCTTCACTCCTTTAGTAATTCCATTTTTCTTACAGATTCCACTTTTTAAGAGATTATTCTGTTTCTGATGATGATGATGTAGATGTCCATTGCAGACAGCACTGGGATTAGCCATCTGTTTAAATTAGTCAGTTCTTAAGAGTGTCTCAGGTCTTTCTACTGTAAAAAAGGCAGTGGGACGAGCAGATAAAGTTCTTGGTTAAGGCCTGAAAGGTATCCAACTGGTCTGTCAGGATTTTCTGGGATGAGAGGAGGAACAATCTTATGCAATATCTTCGAAACTTAAAACTGTTTCTTTCATACACCTTCAGCCGCAGCAAGCTAGAACGTAAAACACATAGCAGGAGGTGTGCTCTTAAAATCTCTGAAAAATACTGCTTGTTGCTCGCTATTGAATGAACACAGCTTCTGTGAGTCAACAAGAGGCTGCAGCTATCAAGAAGTGGGTGGATTCAGAGGCGGAGACACTTAAAGATATATTACCTCTTAAATGTCTCCCAGTGAGGAACAGTACACTTTTTTTCTCCTGATTACACTCAACATAGAGCTACATTACTCCATTTACAGTAATAAAATCTTTTGAAAATTTAAACGAAGTAGTATTTAAAATTACACAGTTCATCTTGCTATATTGGCTGAAAATAGCAGTATTTCGCTGAGTAGAACGGAACTTTTTCTTTTTAAATCTCTTCTTATATAGGTAGCATAGGCACAATATGAACCCTGCAAGGAAATGTAAAGCATTTTAGTATTAAAATGAAATTTTATCTAGAGCTAGAAACAACATATATGGCCTTATCCTACAGATGCGTACACAGGTGTTTACTAGAGTGAACTGTCCCTTTAAACTCAGTTTGCCAGTAATGGGATAAATGGCATGCTATTATAATTAATGAGAGAACCACATTTATAAATTTAATTAATTTAGTTTTAAAACCAGTCAGGCTTTAATCACACGTGGAACTACTAAGCAGGACTAACATACATTCTTGATTTTAAGACAAGAGTTTATTGATTGTGGAAATACTCACATACATTCTCTTTGCTGAATCAAATTCTCATGTTTTAGATTTTAGTGGCAAGACATTAAAGTAGAAGCATCTCTGCCAGTCTTTGACAGAATTCCTTCCTCCCAAAATAATTAAAATTAGTGTGGAGACAGATTAAAGGAAAGCTGTATTATAATAACCATTTTGGAAAACAGTAACAATGAAAGACTGGGAGAATAAAAACACTTGGAGTGTTTTAATTAGAAAAAATTACTATGTCATCTTGGCAGTGAAATGTAAGTGATATACTAAAAAAGCAGCCTACAACTTCAATATGTGGAGTGCAGGAGATTAAACTCTAAATGAATTACTGTGAAAATATATAGGGAAACACATTGCATTGGTTTTGAAAACTTTTCTTAGGTATGTATTGAATTGGTAAAATCTACTTTGGTCCTTACCTAAGAGAGACCTGAACTGAACTGTGTTTAAAATTAATATCTGTGCATCTTTCCTTCTGCATTCACCTCATTTCATACCACCCAGTGGTCTGCAGAGATTTCCATTAAGATCTGTAGAAAACCTCCATGATACACTATAGACTAGCACAACTGAAAAGGCAGTCCATCTCTAACTAGGTTTGATTTTTATATCCTTGGAAGTAAGCCTTTTACTTACATATTCCAGTTAACACTTGTAGCAGTTTTGGTCAAGAAAATATTCCCTTAAACTGACTAAAATGACACAGAAACTGTAAAACACCAAAATGTTTTCCTTCATAGTTACACCAGATTCACTATCAGAACTCAGCTTTCCTAGGTTTTGTCTTTTTTGGTGTTTTTCCCAGGCAAGAAAGCCCCATTTCTGTATGAACTGGTCTTTTTTAGGCTTCATTACAGATTAATTGTGAATATATAGTGATAAGATAAATTGTTGGTCATGATAAGTGGCTAGGAGTTCCTGTTTGCAAAGAAAAAGACTGGGATGAGAATAAGCCATAAGTAGGCACAAAGAACAGTCAGTAATACTTCCCTGCATATCTACCACCTATGGTACCAAGATAAATGGAATAAGGTAATGTAAAGCGCACACTCTGCACCTGCCAACCCCCTCCAGCCAAGAAGCATTCTGCATTTGAGAATTATTTCCTTGATTGTCACAGCAAATCAAACACCCGTAAAACATACAGTCTGCTCAGTCACTGATCATCTCGACCCTGTTGTGACAAAGACAAGAAAACGTACCAGAGCAGCGTTCTTCCCCGTAACAGCTTCCAGCGTCTCAGCTTCCCATTCTCAGCACCTTCCAGGGCACAAAGTGATATAATTATCATGTCATGTGTGTCTTTTTTTTTCTTTTTCTCTCCCCAATTAGGCTTATGGAGGAGAGTAATCTCCAATTAGATAACAATTCAGATGCTGCAAATTTCATCTCTTGTCCCAGTCTGTAAGTCTATGCTTGTTATCTATTTCAAGGCCCAAGAAATACCAGTGTCCTTGCATTAATAAAATAGTGAATTAAATATGCTGTATTAGTTTTAGTTTTCAATGTCTCTAACATTTAAGATTGCAAACAAGCAGTACATAAAAAGACTACATTTAAATATGAATTTAAAGGAGCAATTTTTAAAATGTCTAAGAAAATTTGTCCTTTCCAATTTCTTTTAACCGTGCTCTAAAAGCCAGAGCTCACAAAACAAATATCACTAGGGGCTGAGTAAAATTGCTGCCATGATTCCATTCAGAGCAAATGATTTATAGAAGGGATGATCTGTAAACAGGATGTAGTATTTCTCCTGCAGAAAAAAAAACAACAAAACAACCACCTTTGAAGTCTGCCCTTCAGAACTCCATCTTACTCAAAGCCATCTGTTACCCAGGCTTCTATGCCCGTATCTATCATGCTACTGATTAGCTCCATCTACAACTATTACTCAAAAATATGAGAGTCTGTGCTGCCTGGACACTGGGGGAATGACTCAACAATTGTGTACTTTGCAACACCAAAGTCACCAACAGCAATACCCTGTGTCTTTATACCATTCTGGGAAGCAGGAGGGAAAAGTTTACTATGCTGACAGTACAAGAACAGCGTGTATTTAACAGCAGGGGATCCCAATCCTACTAAGATTATATGTGCACTTCAGTGGCTTGGCTATTGGTGGAAGTAACAAAAGTTGCCCTTTGTACATTGGCAAGAAGATGGTGAATTTCTAAGGTTACTAGCAGACCACACACCATGTTCTACGTAGATGCTAGTAAAGTTTGTAAGATGTGGCTACAATTACCGCAAATCTGTAGGAAAACCATCAATGAATTCCCAGGATCTAGGTTTTATTCCTTGCTTTGTCGTTATAATTTTAATGCCATTTGGTCTTTGCTGACTCACCTGTTGAAATCAGGATAAATAAATCCTTTGTAAGTACTCTGAGATGAATTGCTGAGGAGTGTGGTGCAAAATAGAAGTAAAATATATTAAGATGATAATCCAAGGTTTATCAACAGAGCAGAGACAGAAGAGAGGGGTATGGGTTTGGCTAAACAGTCTCTCAATATTTGGAGAAAATCACTTTTCTGCTATGCACTACCATTGTTACACAGCATAGGTTAAAAGGTTGACCTCTGCTGTTTAATTCAAGAAATGGGGACAAAAACATCTAACCTGCCATTAGATTTTTGGCCCAGTCAGACCATTTAGTGTCATCAGAGTGGCCACTGGGTCCCTATTTATAACAGCACTACTGGATTACCTACCAATAAAAAAAGTACATGATGCAAGCAAGGGTGAGAGCTGATCCCAGAAAACTGTAATGTCAGAAGGACTGCCACAGTATTTCTATTCATCCCAGAGAACAGTTATGGCATAGTTGTGAAATGGTCTTGCAATTTTATTGCAAGATCTTGATAATTTCAGCTCATGACAGATGTAAATTTACGTGTCACATGAAACAATAGGTTTCAACACAAAGACATTTACTAGCTTTATGCTTATTTTCTCTAGACAGACATCAATGTCAAACAGGAGCTGAAATAAACTGTGAGTCTAACTCTATTCCTTTGTTAAAAGTCATGGTTCTAATAATATTTAAATTATCTGCAAGAGCATGCCCCAGTAGCGGAATACACAGTTAAAAAGCTTTCTTGCCCTCCCTATCGCTTCTCTTACAACAGAAGTCCACCTTATAAATTCTGTATACCATTGATGACTGCTCTGATTAGGATCCCAGCATGTTTGGTACCTCTAGACACGTGGATATCAGTTACAACTCATACCTCAGATACGTAAATGACTTATGATATAGCTACAGCAGTGAGGCTGAAATAAATGAACAAACAGAGAGACATGGTAACAACAAAGCAACAAAAGCAATAGCAAGTACCAGGTATCAGCTGGCCAGTCATCTCCCTGGGTGTCTTTCCAGTTTCATCCAGACTTTACAGGCACTGGCTGCAGGCTAAACTTCCTAAACATTCACATGGAAGAACCACGTTTGCTGCTTTAAACTCTACCTAGCCAATACATATGTGGGAAAGATCAGGGATATCGCCCTACACCTGGGTGTAAAACTGCACACCAATGCTGATGGATCCCCTCCAGTGCCCTTGCACAACTGCCCCTTGAAGGATATATAAAATGCTTCAAAACTGGTCAGGAAATAATCCTGGAGCATCTCAGAAGCAAACCCCATGGTATAGGCAGATGTATGCAACCAGTATTTCAACAGAGAGGATGTGGTACAACAGGCACAGCTCCTCTGGCTCTGCCAGGGCCACGCATCATCCGCAGAGCCCCAGGGCTGGCAGGGCTGCTGGCTTCCACCTTTGTGTTCCAGGAACTGGAGAGGAGAGAAGGGCACAAACAGGCTCCCCAGGGGTGAGGTTGAAGGGGCTATCTACTCTACTTTGAGTTACATCAGATATTAGTGGCTGGGAAGATCAACCACAGGCAGAATTAGAACATTTTACAGCTTTGCTGGGTTGTATGAAATTATAGAAGAGGGGGTGTGAGATCTCCAGAACACGAAGGTCCCGCCAACAGGGTAGTCTTGCACTGCTTAAAAAATAAATTTTCTGGAACTCACTGCAAAATGCTCACGCTCTGGCAGGAAAAGCACAGCCAGAGGTGTGGGAACAGGTGTAAGGAGCCACGTCCAGCTGTGGAAGCTGAGCCAGCAATAAGAACCAGGGACAGGGAGCTGGCGAGGACCCAGAGGGACTGCAAGGACCCACAGCTACTGCACTGTGGGCTGCTGTTGGACAGACACATTAGACTTACACGGTCACTTGATTGCTCATTATCATAACACTTCTGGGTTGTACAAATGACTACTGTGTCCTAGGAAGCAACATTTTTCCTTTAACTTCTGCTTTACAGGCACATATCAAGTTGCGCTGATTTTTCCTCAACATTGCTCCTGTTGTAAGGGACCTGGAGGTTGCCATTCTGCTGCCAGAGGTCCCTCCTCCACACCCCTCAGACTGGAACTGAATCCTAAAGGCAGATGGAGGCCTCTTTAAGGGTGGTGGATGGAGAAGTGTTGCTTCATAGTTCGAAATGTGACTCTGTTGTGAACTACAAGTGTGCAAAAATTTCTCAGGGGTCACAGATATGGGTACCTAAGGAAAGAAAGCCCATCGCACAACCTTGTGCAGTCTTTGCACATGGATTCATACATTTGAAGGGTCTACAAAAGATAGAAAATTTCATTTGATACACTATGAAGCTACAGCGTTCAATGCAACTGTGTTGCATCAAAAAAAATTAGCTCCTCCCCGCCCCCTCAAGTGGGCCTTAAAAATTCGTTATTTGGTATAGAAACAGCCCAGATGGATTTATTGATTTTTTTTATCACAGAGGTGGGACATTTCTAATCTACTTTGAGGCTCATACCGCAAGGAGTGGCCGCACAGCACAATTCTGTGGGAAGTCACATGCACACAGGTACACGAAGAGAGCAATTCCACAAAGAAAATACAAAATTCCACGTTTTTTCAAGCAGTTGGTATTGTCTGCCCCTCCCCTCAATCTGATCTCCTGTCTCTAAAACAAAAAAAACAGTCTATGAGCCCTCCAAAATCCAGCTCTGGGCAGTCCAAAACAGGTGTCACCTTTGAAACTTGTCACATCTCATTAATCCTCTCCAGATCTTTCTTTGATGGATGGCCCAAAGGAAGCTCTTGGGAAACAGCATGAAGCAGGCAGACACTTGATCTTTTGCATTTTCCATCTGAATTTCATCTGTATTGCTTTATCATCGCGATCTATTGTTTCTTGCTTCCCTTCCTTTCAACAGATTTTTGTGGATAGGCTCTCAGTAATGCACAAAGAGCTTTTGGCTTTCACCCATCCTGCTTGCCCACAAAATCATCAGTGGGCTCAGAAAAGAAAATACAAACAAACACAGAGCAGCCACTGAAAATTTCAAGAATTCATATTGGATGGCACTAATAAAAAAAATGTTTGCATGGGTATAAGAAAGTGAAGAGATTTCCGGTTATGATCACAGCCTAGCAGCAAAGCAGTGATATATATGAGTATGCATTAGGAATCAAAGGTTTACTTTGATGTGAGTAAAGCCACTGAACTGGTCAGAGTGTGAAACCTACAGTACACAGGCACAAATCAATACAGCTGCTGAAAAGACGTGGAGAACTAGGTGCTCTGTATGAACACTTGTTAGACCACCCAGGCTGGCAGTTCCGTATGCTTTCAAAAATTTCCCTTCAGGCTTATAACTCCTATGAAGACAGCAGTGAATTCAGTTTAACAACTTGTTTACACTGACTATTTTTATTGAGGGATTAGAAACTGTTTTAAAATCATACAACCCTTCTTCTCTCAAAAACTGTTGGCTGAAGGGACAGAAGTGCAAGAGAAATAAAAGAATTTTTGACAAAACTGCTGCTGAGTGACGAAGTGCCAGTCATTTAAATAAAGATACATTTCTGCTAATTGTTCGCTTGGAGGAGTGAAAGGGAAGTTTCCTCACACCTACATGGAAGGATACGTTTTCAAAGGGAAGCTCAAACATTGCTGACTAGGGCAGATGCTCTATTTACGCTGCTTGCACACCGCTGGTGCAGAATATGTTCTGTGTTTGGCTTCCCCACCAGCTCTGTGTCTTTTGTTTCAAGTTTGCTGTAGGATCGCTAGAACAAGGCTCTTGTTTTACATATCAAACGTAATGAAGCTCCAGTCACACCTTCAAGCGCTTCTATAACACTGGAAACAAATAATCTTTTCCTGAAAAGCAGAACAAACTACAGCAGATAATTTTGCTGTTTGATATTGGTGCAACCAGGACCAGTTACATGCACCAGTGAAGTTAATTCAAAGCTGACAGCACCGCACGAATTGCCAGACCATCACTGATAGCCCAAGTACCCTCCATCGCAGTGGACACATCTAAAAACCTCAAACTAAACACAGTTTACGCTTCTCATTTTAATGTTGCATTCTATTAAAGTCTCCCTGGATGCTCTTAGCATTAACGTTGCAGTGTTATAGGGAGGTTATTGAAACCTTAACCTGCATTTCTCTGAGCAATAATAGTAGCTAAAAGGAGATGCATGAACGAAGTGCAGCTGTTTTCCTCATTTGAATGATGTACAACAGTACTGGACGTCTGAATGCCAGACCACGTGATCATTGGATAGAAAGATCTTTGCTTAAGTGTCTTGTTTCTGTCATTTTTGCTTTTACCACTTTCATATGTAGCTGTTAAAAAGAGAATGCAACATATTCCTTGCCAGACAGAGATGTCAACCCTTCCTCAGAGCTGAAGTCTCCTTCTACTCCTGCACTGTAATACATTATTTAAGTCAATATGTCAGTGGAGTAACAACAGCATAGGTTACCACTTGTGGCAGACATCTCCAATTTCTAATGATTTTCTAATCCTAACTTTTGTCAACAGTGTGTCAGCAACTAGTGTAAATTTTGGTGGATTTCTGAAAAACATTTCAGATTATTAAATCCACAGACCATTTATTATAGACTAGTAAAAGATGACAGACTGGCCTATTATAACCAGACCTAAGCTTCACGTATCGGCATGCACACATTGCTTTGGATGTTATTATTGAACTAGATAAGGAAACCATATAGTTCAAAAGTTCAGTTTATTCTCCAGAGCCGTTAATGATGAAACCTACTATTCAGGCCACAGTTTTGATAAAATTAATAAACTATTCTCTGCTTTTTTCCTGTTTATAATCAGAAGTACATATCTTCATAGCCTAAGTCTGTGTTAGCTCAGTTATGTAAATAAAGGAGGCTGTAAGTTTTGAGTAGAAAAACACTTTAGGCTTCCAGGTAGCCAAGTTTCTACTAGTTAATCAGATGTATTATGTTATGAAGGAAAAGCATCATGATTCAGGATACCTCAGTTATCATGATTAGTAGTTTGGGGTGTTTTCTTGGCATGTGATGCTTACAGATATTTTTGGAGGTCAATTAATGTTGTAGGGCTGTACTTGCCTTGACCATTTAGATCTACTGAAACTTTGGGAAAGGTCCTCTGCTGTTCTGCTGTCACAGCCATTATTTTCATAGCCCCTTTTGTTTTTTCAAGCGTCCACAAGCTGAAAATTAAAATATATATGGTCTAAAAAGTTTGCATGTACCCACTGATTTGGGATATTTCTCTTAAGAAATCAGGCTTTTAAATCCTCCTTCCTTTCCCTTTTGTTTATTTTACCAGAACATTTAAATCCTCAATCCACCTGTTCTCTGTATTAACAGTCTGCTGCTATCATAACCTGATCTACTGGAAATTCAGTCATGATAGCATTTGCCTCTGAAAGTATGTACTTACTAATTTTTTGTCGTTATGTAAATTACAAAATTATTTTAGAATTGTTTTCATGATTTACTGGATACAGCCAATATCAATTATTGCAATATCATGAAACAAATTCAAAATAATAATGATTTGAGACCTTCTTTCCAAAAGTTTGGGATGTATTTCAGTCATATTGTCAAGTACTAATGCAAATTCTTCTGTTGTTATTGAAAGCTGAGAATCTCTCCTGACAGAAAATGAGATTGTAACAGCCCCAAATCACCTGTGTTATAAACACAGACTCTGCTGCAATATTCTCAGCCCTGTAGGGTTTGCAGGGGAATTTTTCCAACTTCTTAATTTCAAGGAATTCTGATAACTCTTGAATGCAGAGAGAAGCCACCACAAGCATTTTTCTAAGATATTTTCAGATGGACATATGGAACTCACATCAGGTAATAAAAGGAAACACAGAACAAGCTACTTTGCTTGTAGGGAGAAAGTATCAGAAATTACCTATTCACACCCTTAGCACAAGAATTACAAATTTACCTTTTTCCACTCACTGTACAGAACACTCCCGTTCCTTCCAAACTATAATTATGACCCTTATGAAAACAATGTGTTCAGCACAGCACAGAAGAAACTTCATAAAGACTCATAGCAATAAATATACCAAACACTTGTGTTTGGTGTTCTAGAACAACCTGTACCACAGGCCTGACTAGAAAAAGCCCAACAAGTTTCCTTTTTTTGTGGAACAACAAAATCTGCTTTTCTTCAGTTACAAATCCTGTGTCTCCTTGTTCTTTCATGATGCACAGTAAGATGACAGGAAAATGGTTGCAAGTCATAATCATATAAATATACTGTCCCCCTGGTTTCTTAAGCAATATTACCAGAACTTGTTCTCTGAGTGTCTGCAGATGTCAATCAGATGTCAGTACTCATAATATTAGGAACTTTTTTGGATTTTTGATATATGGCACACATATCTGGTTAGGAATCTGTACCCAACCCCAAGACATTTGCGGCACCTGACACTTCAGTCTGCTGGCAAGGATTCAGACTATAAATTGCACAGTTGAAACAGCTCTGTTCCTATCTTATGATACAAAAATAAAAAATATCTGACTAGAATGTCATGGTCAGACAAGCCCAACAGTAATATGGAAAACTGGACCTAGACAATAAGAATAACAGTGCAGTAACTAAGAGCCTGCTGCAAAAATACAGCAGTAAGCACAAGTAAGCCTAGCACAGCCTTTTGCTCTAGCTTCTTCCACTTACGTGCATCAGGCCATTACTACGTTCTTACTCAGTATTTGATCGTAAATCAAATCTGCAATTCTTACTCATTAAATGAAAAACCTCTTCATGTAAGCTAGACCTAGTGAAGTCAACAGAATTACTCATCCAAGCCAAAGGCTGAAAGAACTTTACAAGCACCAGGTAGAGGCAAAACCTCATTCTTGGGACATTTTTCTACTGACCTCTTTCACCAGCGATGTGATCTGTAGCCATGTAACCTCCATAGTTGTCCAAGGCAGATTTCAATCTTCTTTTCTGAGACCTCCCGCCAGTCAGGCTAATTTGTTTGCTGGGTTCCATAATTTGGAGCGAGCCCGTGTGGTATTGTCATCATTTCCAATCATTGACGTGATGAATGGAGCAGGGACAGCTCTGTGCCATCTGTTCCTTCTCTGTGTCATCGCCACATCAATTCAAACGATGTTCTTGGCTACAAACATCTGGAACATTAAGACAATGGATACTTAACTGGGAAGACAAATCTCCTTAGTATTGCTAATAAAATTGAATGAAAAGACACAGCTTTAACCTACATTTAATGATAAAATTTCAGGCTCGGAACAGGAAATTAAGAAGTGATTTCACACAAAGCTTAAAGGTTATTGTTCATTGTTCTTGTAACATAATCATTCAGTGCTTCTGGAAGCATGAGATTTATAAAAGCCCAGAGGAGAACTGGTAATTCTATGCAGTTAAAAAAAAAAAAGAAAAAAATAAAAAAGAAAAGAAAAAAGGTACCATTGCAAAATACATTTTAAAATCTAACACGTGGCTCCATTTTGCAATTCGTACTCATTTAATGAGGTCAACAGCCCTACTCATCCAGGTAGCACTTATGCTTCAACACCTTTTTATTAGCGTTATTAAACTTAGCGACCTGATACAGTAGATTATTTGCCTTCCCCATTGTCAGTGACAAATCATTTCAAGACTTGACACAGAATTACATTGTGTTAAATGTGATTCTGTACATAGACCACCTATAGTTTTGTTATTCATCATTACAGTTCTATCCATCCTATCTTTTAGAAAAACACAGCTTGAGAGAGGAAAAAAATCTGCGCTTATTACCAGTTATTATGGTAAAAAGCTGGTAAACAGGTTGTTCTATAAAAACTAAACATTTTTCATTCAGTTGCTTCATGATAATTTACTACGGTTGACATTAGTTATTTTTACCCTACACTGTTGAACAGATGGAGGAAAACAAATTATTGTTGACTTTACCTACTTACTGTATATTTTTCAAAATGTTTTCCAGATCTATTTATTTCTGTTTTCAATTGTGCAGAATTTTTGAGAGTTTTGCTCCAAATACGGTGCTCTGCAGACTTAGTTGCAATTCCTTCTCAATTTCATGCCTTGCTCAAGTCAATAGGGCTCTGAAGAGGTACCAAGGATCAGATGGGAGGAAAAAGGGTGAGAATTTTAAAATCCACCCTAGATATTGGTCCCGAATGCAGGAAGGGCAACATTACAAAATTATGCCAAGAATTTTTAAAATCCACGAAGTTCTGAGCCAGATGTGTTTTTCAGGTTTGTTTATACCACGTATTTAATTGCACTACATAATTTTGTTAATAAAATAAAATGTTGTTGTTCCTTACCCGGGATTATTTGTATTTAAGATTTAGTGCACAAGTCTGAAACACTCTGCATTCATTACAGAAGCTTTAGGAACACACTCCAGTATTCCAAAAACACTCCTGTGTTTCTGATTATGCAGCATTTTGTAGTATTTATTATCCTTTCAGCATCAGTGTTTCTTCTATTAAAACCAAGTTAAGAAATAGTATTTTTCACTTTCAGCTGACTTGAATTTTATTTTCATAGCTTAGTTACAGATAAGAAGCAGTTCATTTTACCACTTCTGATGTCCAGGGAACTAAAATCGTATTTCATATAATTTTCCTATATTCCAATATTTATTTTGGGTCAAACCCAAAATTGTTGAGTAATTTTTTTCCTGAACAAACACTTAAACCCATTCTAGATACCATTTTTTTCTTTACCTTTTCGATTTTTCTCTAGAGGGAGAAGATCCCATCTGCCACATTCATAACAGACATAACAGCCCATTTCTGCTGCAGGGTGTTGAACCACTACACTCACCGTCTTTCTTTCGCTCTCCCACACTATAGCCAAATAAAATTTTATTCATGTTCAGTGAAACAGGTGCAGAAGGATACAGAAGTAAGTACTGGTTTGGGAAAATAAGTTCAGAATTTCTTGAACCTTCTGTTCCTTGGAGTTTTGTAGTACTTTCAATTTTTAGCGTTTATAAGATTTTGTTAAAAATAAAAATATTGTAAAATCAGTCATAAATCCACAAAATGTAGCCTTCAAAATTTCATTCTCTTTAACTGAAGACTATTTATATATTTTTCTGTGGCCTGCTAATGTTGGGCTCAAATGAGACATTGCAATAATACGTTGCAAGGTGTAGGCTCTTTGCTGTAGCTGTCCTGGTTCTCACTCTTAGAAGCTTAAGCTTCGTAACCAGTAGGATTAATGTCAAACAGATCTCAACAAGGCACAAGCATTAACCAAAATCTGGACTAGCATATAGCTTGGTATAACTATTCCACTCACTCCAGTCTTTTGGCAAGTGCTGGGTTATCGAAACCAGAACAAACATGAAGTGGAGCTTTTCTTGGCACACTATATGGTGTGAAGATATTAGCACAAGTACATATTTTGTGTTCATTAGCTTTTTACAGTTCCCAGAATCTTCTTATCTAGTAAGATGTCAGAGACATGAAAGCTCACACTCATCTTTATCAAAAACCTCTTATGTAAAACTGGAGGAATAAAGGACTTAAAACTGCTCAGATGAATGAGCATGTGCTGACCTCTAATGGCTGTGAATGGGTATAATACAGTCCTGCAATTCTTGGTGCTGGCCTTAGGAGGAATGAGAGCTCCAGGGCTCTAATTGAAATAATGTTGACATGACAAGAAAAAAAATCTCTTTTGAGATGAAAACCAAATGATTTAGAAGGGAGTAATGGGGTTACTTTTGCTTTGCACTGTCATTTTCTTATGAAACATGGTAAAAATGTGTACAAGCCAAGTGCTTGCAAGAAGAAATTATTTCCAACGGAAAGCCTGTTTTTCTAATCTTTCAGCTGTTTGGAAATTTTAAGAAAAAGTTTTATTAAAACACCTGCCCACCTTATTCTTTCTTTAGAAATTAGATTATCTTTCTGGTTAGAGGGCAGAAAACACACAAAACATGAAAAAATTACTGCCAACATTTTAATGGCTACTGAGTTCACAATGTATCACACAAAAGACTCGATTCCCAGCACTTCGAAACTGGGAGGAGCTCATGAACTTAAATCACTGTCAGTGTGCTAGAAACTGTCTTGTGATCTTCGGAATGGGCCTACTGGGGCCACCAAAATGTTGGCGGAGGGGGGCTAGGGTAGCAGAGGCAGAGAGAAGCTGCCTTCATTCTGGCAAAATTTTCTCCCGAGGGAGAAAATAACTTCTTAATAAATAAAATAAATAAAATAACTTATAACTTCTACTTGTGTTACCTCAAATAGACAGACAGGTTCATGCAGATGTAATGGCAGATGTGATCCAGCCTGTTGTTCTGAAATACTTCAGGTGGCATCAAGAGCTTGTTAGAGTGCTCAGAACCAACAGTGAACCACTTCAAGTCTTGTAGCAGCTGACTTGAATACTGGCCTGTGATCAGTCTCACTTCTGTGCCTCATCTCTGCTCCATATTCAATACCCCAATACATACTGGGTGCCCGAGGAAACCTGTTCGATCCCTGAAAAAAAGAAAATTAAAAAAGTGACCTCTATCGAAGTCTTCAATACTTATAAAACATTGTTCCTGAATATTCAGCACCACTGTGTTTGCAGAGATCCAGTAACACAGCATTGGAGCCAAGTAATGGTTCATAGCTGATTCCACTAAACTCATCCTCTGCCATAGCTGGGATTCAGTGTAGAAAGCAGGAGCTCCCTCACACCGAGTTAAACGTGCATGTTATTCGCACATTTCCTCCTGCCAGTTGGGTTTTCACAAAAGATAGCACCAGGAATATTTAAAATTAAAAGAGACAGGAAAAAAAGCCAAATGTTTGGCCTTTATAATAAATTTGAAAATTATTTCATCTTAAAGTTGAGTCCAAAGTCACTCAATTCAAGAGAAAGATTCCCATTTGCTTTGGTAGGCACTGAATCAGGTCCTAGGAGCTCAAAAGCACAGAACACAGGAACCTGAAACCAGTTACAGAATTTCCATCTTGTTTGATAGCCTAACTTTTCAAAATTTTAGTTTGCCCTAACTTTGGAGAAAAGTTCATAATTTTGAAACACTTTAAAAGACCTGCAATTCTGAAATGCCTTTGAAAATTTGATATTAAACCTGAAAATATAGCATAACATCCTGTCAAAAGAAGAGGAAATGAGAAAGCCAAAAGTAAAACATAAAATGCAAACATATCAGTTCATTGATTTTTTTTTTGGAAACATTTACAAACATATCTGTCAACGGTATAGTTGGGATGGAAATAGCACTGCAAAAAATTATTTCGATGAAATGACATTTTTCCAAAGGAAATATAAAGGCAGCAGTCTTGGCACAGCAATCCCAATATCCCAGACATTGCCAAAAGCCTTTCCTGAACTACATGGGTTCAGCTCCTCTGCAGGGAAGGGGCAAGGAGGGTTTTTATGCCAACTTCTTGTTGACAAAGCAAGGCCAATAAGAGACTTCCAGCATTTGGTTTCAATTAGAGGAGCCTCATTACTGCACAATCTGACTGCATATGAAGAGAAAGACATTAAAGGGTGAACTTGCCAGGCAGGATTCTGACTCCTTCTGGAAAACTCTTGCCAATCACAGCTGCAACCTGATATTGAAAAATAAAAAAATCACTCTTACTTATCAGCACCTTAAGCCTAAAGTGGTCATTGAAGAAACACAAACTTTGGAGGAAGAACTCCCAGCAAAGTCACAGCATCTTCTCTGCACCTGTTTTCACCTTCTTCAGGGCTTTTCACGCGGCCAGAGAAGCGAGCTGTGGCAAAATCAAGAACCTTGCGTGTCTGATATATCAGGAACTTTTGTAGAACGCTGCTATATATAGTACTTATGAGCTTTAAATACAAGCATGATTCCCTGTGAGAAAGGGCAGAGTAAAGTGGTCATGAAAGAACATGCTCTTATCTTACACGGCTTCGATTTTTGAGAGGCAGCTCATATTATGTGCTATGAATTGAGTGAGAAAATCCAGCTGGCTTAGTACAGCACAGCAGTTGGGCAAAGACTAAAATCAATAGGAAAACTACTCAGTACTAGAAATTCAAGTGTATGTCTTCAACTATTAGAACATCCTTAATACTCAAAATGATTTATACAATCTAAAAAATTAATAAACATCTTGGGTGCAATAATGGCCCATCCAAATGACTTTTACAGCAAAGTGTCGCAATGTGTTACAGAACCCACAACTCATCGTTCATTTTCTGGGATAATCACACACTTAGCATGAAAACTGGCCAATTTATCAAAAAATTGATTATGTTTGTGAGCATTATGATAAATCCAGCTTCTGCTCACTTGAACTTTGCTTTCAGAACTGCCACTGTTAGCACAGATTAATGTAGTAGGCTTTTCTAATCTATATTGGAAGGACTGGACACTCAACAACTTTTTCACCCTCTTTAGTAGACAGAAAAATCTTACTAGTAATATATTTTCTAGAAATACTTAGGACTATTTGAGTTGAAACACCTCAGGCACTTTGTTGACCTCAAAAATACAGTCAACCTTGTGTTATTATAAAGTGAGGCTATGTGCTAGAAAGTTCTTTATAATACTATGGCTCTCTTCTGGGCACTTGATGCAACTTAACCCAAATGTGATTGTTCGGGAGATATTTCAAGAGAAGAAGGCGAAGACAGATTAACTTCTAGTAAACCAGATCAGAGATGTTTCTAAGTGAGGAACACTAAGAGATATAAATCAGTGTTAGTACCTAAAATAACCCAGGCTAACCTCTTTAATAGTATAGTCAGGAAATTCTGGGTGAGAATGAAAAAAAGTTTTGTTTTGTTTTAAATTAGAATTCTATACAGATTTTTTGCCATTACACAGTGAAACAAAGAAGCTGAGTGGCACAGGAATAGAGTCAGGATCCTGGCCTATTAACTTACATTTGACAGAGAATAGAAACAATTAAGTAAGAATCATGGGAAACTGAGTTTGTCTATATAAATGCAGTGAAGTCAGAAAATCTCAGGGTGCCACTCTGGGTGGAAGGATAAATTGTGCAGATATATCCTATGTTAATCCTATGTTAATCACACCTGCTTCTGAGAGAGCAGATGACAGCGGCACAGGAAGCCCACAGCTGGATAAGCACTTTACAAGTAGCTAAATCTGAGCAGGTACATCTGGTAAGGACAACAGCAAAATGCCACACATCAGTGAATCAAATTGAAATACACAACTGAGTAATGAATCAGCAGAAGAAGGAAGTTTTCTTGCCTGTGGGAAAAGGCAAATTACTTCCAAGGTGAGTATTTTACCATCAGTGTTGTGATCTCCATACTAGCATAAGCTAGGAATGCTGCAGTTAAAACAATCCAGTCATTGCTCAAGATCTGATGTGTTTTAGCTGCAGTAATTAGCACACATGAGGTTGTGTGAGGTATTAAAATAAAAAAGAAAGAAAAAATAGACAGCCACATCAGATACAACTGTGAGATAAATTCAGCTAAGTCAGCCTTAGGCAGATGTACAGCACTGATCTTGTAAAGTGAATTGTCTCACCTTCACTATGTTACACCTCAGGAAAACTAAGGTGTATTAGTTACCTGAGGTAAAAAAAGAAAAAAAAAAGAAAAAAGAAAAGCTGCTTCAGCCACAGTGAAGACAAGTAGTCACTTTTATTTACTCTAAGGTAAGCAGAAAGGTTGTGACTGGATAAGAACACAACACTCTCTTTACATACTTAGCCAGAGGCAACTACCTGAAGTGTCACCTTCCCCTTCGGTATTTGTAGTGACATAATCCACATTTGTTATCTTCCTCAGACAAACTCATCTGTCTTGAGCAAAGAAGGCAAAACCTTATTCTATTTTGGTTTTAAGGTCAAAGGCAAAGTTTGTAGAAGGTTCTTAACAGAACCAAACATATCCAGAATTGCTGGGAAGCTGTTCTTTTCTATTAAAAAAATGGTTTTGTTTTTGCTCCCACATTTCTCAGGGTTTTTCTTTTGCTTTCAGCAAATATAATGTAGCTATTATCGTCTGTTCAATCTGTTTTACCTTTCCCTTGCCTTCAACACAAACAATCAATTCCTGTTCATGTATCCCACTCCAGATTGCTTCTGAGAATGAAGTTATTTATGCAGAATACAAACTTGTAGCTTCCTCTGGGGTTAGGGATCAATCCCTCTTCCCCAGGAGCTTGTGGGAGTGAACACCTCCAAAGAGCAGCAGTCAGCAATTTCAAAACCAGGTCATTTAAATTGAAGGGAAAAATGCAGGCTTTATAGATTAAAATGGAGGCAAAGTCATGAAATTCATATTAAATATAACATAAAACCAGAACCAGACTAGACCTTTTCTGCTACAATTTGCTGACTAAGCAAGAAAAAAAACTTGCGTAGCAGAAAGGGCAGCTTCTCTTAAAAATAGCACACAATCTGTCAGGCATCTCCCCTGAAGCTGTAGAGCCTTTTTCTTCTATATTTGTAGCGGCCTTATGTGCAGGTAAGGAGACTCTTTATTAGCAAGTGGAGCATGAGGATTACACCTAACAGCTGCATATATGGAGACTGGAATGCCTTTCCAACGGAATTGTTCATTGATTGTGGACTGAGACCACAAGACTTACCTCCTATACATATTGCAAACATTTTTGCCTATCAAGGGTACATGGTCGATATCAAAGGATCCTCTGCTAGGGGCTATAGAATTTATAATTAATAAATTCTGCCTATGTAATTTTAAAACTCTCAGAAAGTTCCAACCTGAGTGGCAGGCATTCAGTAAGATCTGTAGGGATGTTAACAAGCTGCCCTACCCCAGCTGGTGCCTTTGTCCTTCCAGCTGTACCAGTTAGGTATCAGCTGAACCTTATTTAGAACATATTAACCTGCTGATGACAACATATGGGATAAACACATCACAATCAGAAGCTGTCACAGTCTAAGCCAAATTACTGGGGGGAAAAAAAAAACACAACAGCACAGGAATTCAGAGAGACTTAAGATTATCACATGGCATGCAGTGGTCAAATCCTCAGTGCTTGCAAATAATTTGAATATCTCCACCAAAGCAACCACATGTGTCAAATATTCACATATTTGTGGATGTCTGCCACAAAATGCAGCAAGGATATCATTAGTGCAGATCAAGCAGCATTGCCTTCTGCTCAGTTATTTAGCATAACCAGTTATTTGGATTCCTTTCTTACAGTTCCGACACCCTTGCCCCTCTACCCCTTACCCTTTGCAACCACTGGCTGTTATCCATTCTTGTGATTACGCTGACCTACAAAAGAACATGTGACAGAACTTTAAGACAGAGAAAGAAACAAAATTAATTTACACCCATTTTAAATTACATTAGAATTAGCAAGTGACCTTTTACTTCACTCTAATTTTTATTTGAAATTCAATCTATTTGTACTCAGAGGAACATAGAGGGTGTGATTTTCAACACTGGCTCATTTTTTTTCTAGCTTTAACTGGAATTGGCCTCAGCAGGGACAAAAAGAAGCAAGCCAGGAAGCTCTCAAAAATTGCAGTTTGTGCTAGATAAAAACACTGATAATATTTCCATGGAATTCACTGTCATTCAGAGCTCAGTCCCGAGTACCAGCTTGCAGCTAAAACGGCCAGTGACAGCAGCAATATGCAAATGGCTTACAAAATCCCTGCCCAAACACCCAGCACCATGGTACTGCACCAATAGTTGTTCTTTGTGTTACTGTCACCTGGAAGAATGATAACATGTGTTCAGGCATGTCTGAACAGAAGACTGTGGTGAGAGGTGAGAGGTGAAGCCAGCATAACCACTATTTTGTCTCTATCTACTAAAAAGATCTGAAGACAGCAGAGTGAAGTTTTCTCCTTTGGATTGGGAACTAAGCCTATCTAAATGGCCCCAGACCTAAGAAAGGTAAGAAATTGGTTCAAAACAGAAGTCTGGCAGAGTATCTCAGAGGGGAAATAACAGATACGGGCTCAGACTCTCAGCATGACTGGCAATAATATTCAACTAGGCTAATTTATTAAATTGTTAATCTGGATCAGTACATCTGGAACAATCAAATGATTGACTGTATCACTTAATGATCAATATGATGGAAAAAGTTTTTTTAATAAAAGCACATAATATACAAAATATAAGGATATAAGATATCTAATCCAAACCTTACACTAAACCCAGCTTCTTAAAGATAAATGTGGTTGTGATTTTCAGTAGAATGTTCTTTACAATATATACCTGAAGGTGCCTTACAACTCCAGGGACAGGTTAGTCCTCCATCCTACATTGACATTCATGTCGAGATCAGCTGCACATTTGTTCTCCTCAAGCAGTGGATCAGAGCAGAATCCATCATGTTTGATAGCAGCTGACCACACAGTCCCGCAGTATCGAATTGTTACTCGTGAAAAGGTGCAGAAAACTGCTGTACAACCAGCAACATGCTGATGACAAATCCTTGCCTGCATCCCAGCTGTCTGCAGCACTCCTAGGACCCATTTTCACATGTGTATATTTCCTTTTTAGTGGAGTTATGCTCAGCCTGAATTTAAAATGGCCACAACCACCATCTGCCCTTGCAATGAGCACTGTACTTGTTCCTTTCTGGGCTATCGGCAGCCTGCACTGGGGCCTGGAAACTAAGCACGTTGCTGCACAATCCAACAGATGGCTGTCTTGCATTTCTTTCCATTAACAATCACATTTGCTACAGAGAAACAACTGTTGCTGTTCTCTGGAATCTATTTCCCATCATGACTTTACAGAATTTTGCAAGAGGAAGGAATAAGAAATTCCCTAAATCCTTCCACCTTGTATAAGGAGGAAATTTTAACCATGACATGAATGCTGCATTGTTTAAATATGAGACTGCTATACTAAACATTCATTTTTTTCACATTAGGCTTCATCATTTATGATACCATTTTTTTTCCCCCACTTTAAATTAAACTTTTTCATTCCGTGTACACTCAGCAGAATTAAAGTAAATACTCCCAGATTTAATCATCATCCGGCATAACCAGATTACAGTATCTGGTCTACACTACCTAAGAAGTCAGAAGAATAATCCAACACAACAGTACTACCTGACCTTCAGAATCCATAAACCAGCAGTTAATTATAGATCCTAAGCAGACTTGGCTAAATACCACAAAAAATAGGGAATAATTTTGTTGTCAGCTCATTAAGTTATTATTTGTGAGTTATTATTTATAACTGTATATGTATATCTGCATGACAAATGCTTTTAGCCCTGAAGATGTTTACGAAGCCTAAATATTTCACAAATAGTCAGTGAATAATTATCCATGCTGAAAAGTAATATTGTAAGTCATTATGGGTTAAGTGGTTTTGGTTATTTACTCATTCTAACAGGGCTAAATAATCAAACCATAGTGTAGAAACAGAAGACTTGCCTAAGCAGACAAATCTAAAACCTGAAAAAATATCAGGTTTTTAAAGAAATAGTAGCAGGGGATAATTCATAAAAACCCTTTGTAATATTTTTTTTCAACTGGCAAGAGTTAGAAGGATTTTTGAGTAATTAACACATCCATAGAAAACCTGATCAGTTCAGGAACAGGACAAAAGGAAAACAAAAGATTCATCAGTTCAATAATTCATCAAAAATAATTTTGAACACTTCCAGTCCATAATAGACTCAAAGATTTACAATTAATCACCATTGTCAGAGTAAAATCCCTGCTGTTCTTTAGGATTTAAAATAAATCGGACTGCATTCTGGACAACTCCACTGTTCACCACACATAATAACACAACTTGAAAGAGTATTTAGATCAGATTAGTGGTCAGAAGAGCCAAAGACAAGCTGAAACATACCGCTTACAGATATTTGCATGGATACCCAGTTTAATTCAGTTTTGCCTGTGTTCACATTTATGGTTGGTCTTCCTCAGAGAACTTCTACATCAGACATATGCTAACAAATATGCCTGTAGCGGTCACTTGACAACATATCAAACATTTCTTCTTCATAATCATCCTCTGCCCACAGAAAACTTTGTGGAAGAATCCTCCCTGCCCTATTCCAAATGCCTTAGCCAAAACCAATAATATTTTGGATTTGAAGCACATTCCTGGAGCTTCACGGAATTTGCACTCCTTTATATGTCAGCGTCAAAAAATAGTGTGCTTTCTCCTCTGTTTTAAAATAAGTATTTCTGGTGGAAAACACCACAAACAATCCACATACAAAAATAGTTTCAAATTCACTAGTCTAAGGTAAAGACTAGAATCCTGATTAAAATTTTTATGGCTCAGCCATTAAGAGAACAGAAACACTATCACATGACTAGCACATCAAATCAAATAAACTATTACCTCCTCTGAACAGATGTCAAAAGGAATGAGTAGCTCAAAGAACAAATACATTTGGGAAAAAACAAACAAACAAACAAACCCAAAAAACAAAACCAAACACTTGCTAATTTCAAAACAGAAAGCAAAAATAAAAGTAATCAAATACAGTTTCTACTGTTGCTTACCATAAATCACCATTCTTCAGTATGCCATTGCTGGGCTTACAAAGCTGTGCTAGCAGATGGAAGAGAATGTTGGTGATAAAGTAATACATAGAAGGTTTAATTTTCTTCCATCATAACACAAAAAAAAAAATCTAGTTACTTACTCTGGGGAGAGTTCACATGGCATTGATTTCTCACCTTGCTTTTTCCATCTCCTTTGGTAGGGGATTCTTTTTGACATGTAGAGGACACACAATGAACATGAGGCCAGTGGCTGAGGTTAGAATCACAGAGGAAGAGGCAAGTGATGATTCTGTGGAATGTCTTTGCCTGGAGTCTTTCACCAGGGTCCCATTTCCCCAAGTTGCCAAAGACTGTGAGGATGATGATGAAGAGCGTGGACCTCAGCAGCCCACCAGGATAGCCAGTCACTCAGAGGAAGTTCCTGCTTGCAGTACATTCACATGCTGGTGAACAAGAACAGGCAGAAGAGTGGGGATGTGCCCCCAATCACAGTCATAATATTCCTGAGGTCCCTTTGTTCCCTGACACTTCATCCTGCAACAACATTTGGAAACAGGAGAGTGAATAACGAGCCCCTGGGTTGAACCAGCACAGCTATTTTTATAATCTTATGCTCCCCTGAGTGGAACTCACATTTCTTCTGCAAATGGAGAGAAGATAGCCTTGCCTTTACTGTGATGCCTGTGTGTATTTTTTGAAAGTATATACTGCAGAGCAGGTTTTTCATCTGCAATAATCAATAGCCAAATATTTTTGTGTACCACTAAAAAGAAAAGAATGGCCAAGTTTTTACTGGAAAAATATCTCGCCCCCACAGCAGAATATATTAAAAGATAGTATACTTGTGAACTGAAACAACCACAAGAAAATTGCTCCTGGTCCAGCAGTTGACACAACTCATAGTCTGAGCAAAAGTTTTATGGTTTACATAAGTCTCTGCACAGTGGGGACTCACAAAGCAAACACCAACATAATCTTCGCTGAGAACCAATCTCTTTTTTCAAACCCTCAGCAACTCTTAAAAGTCATGGTCTCATTTTCTTGCATACAGTGGGCTTTGTTCTTGCATGACTTTATTTACTAAACAGAAGACTGTTTTCTAGGGCCAAGATGCTGGGAATTGTCCAGACTGCTGGGTTCTGCTGAAGCTGCATGACCTCTTCACAGACACTCATCTCCATATCTGGCTGATAAAGTGACAGGTAGTCTCTTATCACAGGCAGGCTATCGCCCAGAGATGAATGATCACAGCCAGGTCTCCTTAACATATTCCAAGGTTACTTTGGCATCTAAATGAAATTCAAAATCCCTAGCAGTCAAAAATAACTTCTAGCACTGGCTGCGCAGAAGAGCGACACTTCGTAAGTCTTCCCTGTGAGTGCATTGAACAAACCACTATGGAGATGGGTGCTGCCAGGACCCCCCTTTTGCAGCCAACAAAAGTAAGCAATATGAGTACTTATTTATTCCAGTCTTGGTGGACACCATCAGCAGATCCTTCTAAGCAGGCTGCATTCCATATTTACAGCTAATGCACTCATAATGGAGCTATTGAACCTTTTATTGTTACTTTAATTTGCTTTCACATCAGCTTGGCTAAAACTTGGGATTTTTCCCTGCGGTCTCCATCCCTTCATCCCCTCCTGCTTCAGAATATTTTAACCTTCTATGTTTCTGAGTTGCAGCCAGTGAGAACTGCTGATCTGGCAAGCGACCAGACTAGTACTGCATTTCTAGGTATGGATGGAACATCGCATACTATGGCAAAGCCTTCAAGCAAGTGCTCCTCACTTCCAGAGCTCTTGACTTTCTGCGGTTATGCACAGCGCTGCCCAGGCATTAGTTTTCCTATTAGGAAATTCTTTACAGTTTTTCCTGTTGGGGTTCATATGCAGACTGCATTCCTTGACCTCCTTGTCAGGATGCAGCAGCTTCAGCAGACTATTGTCACTAGAGACAAATTAAAATGTACAAGAGAGACGATTATGATTTGCCTGCATGTCTGCACACTTATCTCTATAGAAATCGTAAGAGTTTTGATAATATTAGGTTGCTATAAATAGATTTTTCTCTACTTTATATGTACTTATGCTCGACTGGATGATCTCCAGAGGTCTGTTCTAACACCAACCATTCTGTGACTATCTCAGATTAACTGGCAAACCACAAGAATCCCATTCCTAGATACAATATGGTCTTGGAAGATTCCCATGGTGCCCACAACCCAGTAGGTCTTCAGCAATACCTACATGGGTGAAGACTGTATGGGTTATTTCAGAAACTGGGTAACACAGAGGGTTTCTGTCAAAGAAATGTTTTCTAGTGACTGTTACCACAGGGAAGAAGTAGTTATCTTTCTATAGAGGTGCAGAAAGATCAGTCAGATCTACACACGGCTAGGTTAGCTTCATAAAACCCTTATCCTTTCTTAAACAGGGGAATCATTCTGGATTGTTCCCTCCATACTCTTCTGGAAAGGAAAAGATTGACCCTGGAGGAACCACTAGGCAACAGAACTAACAACTATAAATACTTTAACTGGAGTATGTTCATGAAAATATTTTTAAGCAATTCATACCTTATAGAATGACGTTGATATAAAACACTAACTTGCATACACTGGAAAAAAGAGGGAGAAAAATGGTATGGATGAATAAGAACAATAAAATCACATACACAAACCAAACATAAAATTCTATTATTATGCCAAGGTAGGTAGCAATAATCATCCTTGTCATAATTTCCTCCCTCCTTTGCATTAACATTTTTATTTCTTGACTACCCTGCACTTACTAACCACCCAAATGTGAACAGCACATACAAAAGGCATGTGGGCCACCCCATTCTCTGAGGATTGTCTCCCAAATGAGTAGGTGAAGTGAGCATTAAAACCTCACTAGAGGTTCTGTCATGTAAGGTTACGAACAATAGGAAACTGACTGTGGTTGTAGGAGGCACATGCTTCATTGCTATGACAGATTCATTATAAACGTTAATTATTCCCAGCCTGCTAACAGAGCATGCATGTGTGCAGCTGATCAGATGGAAACCTGCTCTCCTACCATTCAGTTCACTACCACATACGCTTATTTCTAAAAATATTCTCTCGTGTAAGCCATGTTCCCTCATGGATTTTGTTCCTGCAAATGTAGCATCTCCTTATTCCCAGGCCTGCAGTGATTTTTATCAAGCTTAACTTGATAAAACAATCTTCAGACTAGTTTTGGACTAGGGACAGGATAGTTTTAGGTTTATTGATGCCAATGTTGTTGAGCTAGACAAAAAAAGGACAACGAGGGACGGTAGCACTGTGTTGTTAAAATGATTTGATCTTTCCTACTTGGATTTTGTTGCTGAAGTCAGGATATGGACAAATAATGAATCACATAAATAAAGAACAGCAAGTGTCTTTAAAAAAATAGTATTAATATATTTTTCCATCCAGCTACCTACTGGAAAAACTGATGAATAAACATTCTCTGTTTCCTGAATCAGGATGTTGACAAGGAAACACAGATCCCCGAATCTATGAGGTGTTGGTTCATACCCAGCCTAGCATAGTAAGAGTCAAAATTACCCTCACAGACACACTGTTGATATTAAACGATGTTGCTGAGGTAAAAAAATGCTTCCATGAAGGAGAAATGCCACGCTCCTCATCACAACTGGCACCCTTTAACCCCTTTTAGAAGAGATCTGATTAAAATTAAATCTAGAGATATCCCCAGCTAAAAGATGAGACACACTGCTGGAGAAGCTTAATCTCTAGATCAATCTAAAATTAACAGTTTCTTGGCTTCTCATGGTTGAGTGTGTACGTTGCTTCTCGAGTCAGTGATAAAGCACACAGTGACTACAAAGGCAGAGCTAACTGGACTACAGCACTGCTCTTCAGCAAATACAACTCATACATAATAAAACAACACAGGAGAGTTTCACAGCTCAGACCTGGACTAGGACACAGAAGATCTACATTCACCTCCTAGTTCTACCTTGAAGTTCCCATGTGACTCAAAAATGTCATGCTGTCCCTCTGTATCAGAGTTGCTAGATCAAAAACAGAGCCTTCCACCCCTTGAAATCTTGCCACGGTCTAAATGGGATAAAGAAGATTTATCCCCTTCTTCTACCTTTGTGAACGCAATACCTGTAGGAACACCGTGTGATCATGAAGTGCTCTTGTATGCACTGAACCCCATGGGCACAAGCCTAAAACTAAGGAGACCAATACTAAGTTAAGTGCTGTTTGAGTTCATGCTAATAGGGCAGCTATTGGATATATTGCTCTAGGAGCCACTTCATTCTCTGCAGTTGCTCAAAATCCCCAATTTAAACGCCTACGAAGCAGAAGCAGCTGAGTTACAGCAGCAGAAAACTTTGAACACGCTGATGTAGTTTTCCAAGAAACCACCTCTGATACTTCCCCTCTGTGCTGCAGCACTGACATATCCTTTGTTAAAGACAGAACATCATTCATATCTCTGAGTACAAATGTCTCACAAGTCAATTTTGTGGTTAATGCAAGCTGACAAAAGGAGGTTTATATGCTGTGCAACAATACCCGCTGCCACTCACTCGAAGAGAAGATACTTCAAGGGCAGCTTGCTCCTATGCGACACAACTACCGCTTTGCCAAAGAGAACAGATGACTTGTGGCGGTAACGCTGTTTTCTGCTTAAAGTCCCTCAGGTAGAGCGTTAACTTCTATCTTGTGGCATATTTGAAGATTAATCGGTAACTTAGCCTGCAGTGGTCCAGCTAATTTAAACACAAACACACTCTGTGGAGAGCAGAGAGCCTGAAGGAGGTGGGAGGAGAGAGCTGGTGGGCTTTGAAGAAAGTGCAGCCTCCTAATATCTGCAAAAACTGAATAAGAAATAGATAAAACTAAATTAGAGATCTATTAAAAATAAATTAATGGCATCTGCAAACGAAATTACATCTAAGATAATCACTCTAATAGCAGGGTCTCTGGTGAGCATTAATGCTGAGTTTTTTTCCTATACTTGAGGAAGGCATCTTTTAATTAAAAATATTTATACAAGGTAGAGGCTTGACAGGAATACTCCATGCAGTCATTCTTAAGGGAGCTGCTTCTGTTAATCAGCTATTTCAGAAGGAAATGCCCCTAACTCTATACAACGAAGGCCAGACTGTACTTCAATAAATCTTATTTAGGGCCTGTGCTTTCTAAATATCCTATATGGCTAGAACTACATGCGTAGTCTGCTTTCTACAGATTATAAAATACACTTTCCTTCCTATTGTTTAGTTAGCTTGTACTGAAAATAAACCTTCATCTTAACCTCCCCCTCTCTTTTACTCCCCTTTTATTGTTAACCTTTTATTAAATCGTTGAACATCCAAGCACAAAAGCAGATGATCTGATAGGTATGAATGTACGGTACAAATGAGGAGGACTAAGCTAAACACATTCCATAGTGGGTAGGAAAAAAATTACCGGACTTTGAGGCAGGGACAAACCAAGACCACATGTCGTTAATGAGTATTCAAAGTAATTCTGATGAAGTTATAATTCTATTGTCATCCAGTACTGAGAAGAAAATGCTTAGCATTTGAAAAAAGAATTGTTAATCATTATGCAGCTCTCTGGGGCACTAACTCTTTCAGGATTTTCCTCTTTGCTTCCCTCCCCTGCCCCTTTTTTCCCATCTTTTTTTTTTCTCTCACATCTATTCAACACAAGCAGTGCTATGAAAACAGAGAGGATTAGAAGTTGTCCCTGACATATTTCATTGTAAGGTTGTTTGTTTTGTCTTTCTGCATTTCTTAGTTTGAATTCTATATAAGGCACTTGTTGGCTGTTGAGAATAAATCAACAGGAAGGTCACAAATAGCTTTGTATTGTGTGCTTGTCTTTTTAAGCCTTTTGGGAACTCACTGCTTTGCTATACAGGAATAAATGCTGGAAAGAAGGCCAACCATGTTGTTTAACACTATTTCATTATGTGAATTGTGCATGAATCACGTAGGCTCCTTGAACAGAAGTTTAAGATTGAAGTTCTGTTGCTAATATTGTCGTAATTAACTCAGGCTAGTGGCTGCAGGAGTCTTAATTCATGATACCAGTTAAGTAAGCTATAGTTCAGCTTATCTACCGCAGCTACTGCTCTGTTGCACAGAGAGTAACAAGCACTGCAAATGGGCATCTAGAGAAATAAACAGGGAAGGTGACGTATAGATGCAGCTTTTTGACATTTCCAATAAAAAGGCCCAGCTGTGCAGTCCATCATTGCTTGGTAAATCAAGGATGGGTGGCATAAAAACAAGTGAGGAATGTGTTAAATTGCTAAAAAGTGGAATGGGGAACAGCCTACGACTTTCACTTAATGATTTACTTTGATTATGCTACTGCTATGATGTAACATTGTGGCTGGCCATGTGGGAACAACAGAATAAATGCTCTGAGCCCCCTACCTTTTTTAAATTCATCTGCAATGCAGTCAAAGGAGGAGAGTAAAGGACTTTTTTTTTTTTTTTTTGAGAAAGAATAGGGTTTTTTTTTTAAAAAAAAGGCGTTTTAACCCATGGCCTGGCACACATGATAGCTCATGAGAATGTCCAGTTCCCCATGTCCTTTAAAAACTACAGCTGGGCTTTACAATGAGATCTGTTTCTCAGCAATATTGCCCATTTCTTTAACACTACAGTATATGCAAGTAACGTAATCATAGAATCATTTTGGTTGGAAGAGACCCTCAAGATCATTGAGTCCAACCATAACCTCACTCTGGCACCAAACCACGTCCCTAAGAACCTCATCTACACGCCTTTTAAACACCTCCAGAGATGGTGACTCCACCACTTCCCTGGGCAGCCTGTTCCAGTGCTTCACAACTCTTTCTGTGAAGAAATTTTTCCTAACATACAATCTAATTTTGCAGCTTCAAGAGATTATTCCATAATAATAAAGTAAGAACTCCTAAACTTTTAGCATTTGCCCATCATTAACATAGAGCGTGAATTGGCCTATTCCCCAGACATTTCATTCAACGATAAACTATGACGATACTGACATATTGAGCAGCAAAGCAGAATAGACCATAGAAAAAAGAACTATCAGTCTGTCTCAAAGTGTTGGTAGACTGGCATTATTAATGGTTTTTTTCAGTTCCATTGATGGGCACCATGCTGCAAGTAACATGCAGTGCCAGCTCACCAGCTCAGGTCATTTGTCATCTTTCTGACAAAGTTAATGGATCTATCGAAGTTTCCACCCCTCTGGTGAGAAACTGATCCAACATTTAGACATGACACAGGTTTGATAAACTTGCAATATAAAGAGGATGGTGGCACAACAGGCAAAAGCCTCATTGAGAAGGCAGAAACAGAGACAACTGTATTCTGTCAGCACAGGTGAAAGAAGAAGGGCTGAAGAACATAATAATAGTGATAAGTACCAGAATATGATTTCATTAGCCAGAGAAGACTGAGGCTTTTTGCTGGCCATTTTACAATTCTCTCACTTGACTTGTTTACTGTTTTAAATATTTGCCAAGGAACTTTGGAAAAATAGTGACATATGAACAATCTGTTGCGGCATATTGTAGTGGTGGCGTTTGTGCTGCTATAGTTACTAAGCTTTTAGTATTTTTGTAATTTGTCTTGAAAAATCTGGAACTTGGCATGAAGTTTTTGGGTGCCTCTATCTTCAAGTCAGATGGTTTTCAATTTTTTATTACATTTCTGTAGATTTTTTTTTTTCAATGTGAAGAAAAGCCTGAAGATATGCTGTGTCAAGGAAAAGGAAAAAGTGTGCTCAGTTGAAGAAAGAAGCAGAAGGTGGGAAAAAACCCAAATGCATTGCAAGATGAGGAGAAACAGGTGCAAACTTCTTCTCAAGGTGAGAAGAGTGTTTACAGGACACTCACAGGTCTTATGTAACTGCAAAAGTAACCAGGCCATGCAAAAAAAGCCTTGGGATTTTTTTCTTTTGGTTTCAGATTGTGCAATGATGATTTGGTGCTAGTCTTTTGTACGGGACAGTAGCTTGACTCACATCCCTGAGTTTTCGTGTGCTCATTCAACGGACTCCATAGATATAAAATCAGCGCACTGATCCAAGTGTAAGTTTCATGTATTTTAACTGTGGACACAAAATGGGTATAAGAAAGTGCAAGGGCAAAGAGCTGTACAAGCAAGTTAAGAGAAAACTACCTACCAGGAGTTTGGACTGTACAAGAACAGCAGAAGTCTAGAAAGGAACTGAAAAACGGTGGAATTGGTGGAATTATTGGGAAGCTGGCCAAAATACTGTTGCCTGGTATTCCATTTGGGAATCTTTCCCATCACTTCCCAGGGCTCCATATGTGAGTAGTTCCTTTTAATTATTGCTAAATACATATGAAATATTAAGTTTCAGTCAGAAGAATAAGGCTCTGTCCTCCCCTTCCCCAAACCAGAGCGCATAGCGGTCATCCTACGCTCCTGCCTGGCATCATCCTAAATACACAGAAAATCTTATCTGACACATGTAAGATTTATAAGACATTTAGCTGGTGTTATGAAGTCTTTGCTGCTTGGATGTCATGTCTTATCACAATTCTGCAACAATTTTCTTGACACCCTGAACCTTCCATAGGCCTTTTTGAGGGAGAATGAGGTTGAAAGAGGAGTATTCCAGTGTTATTTGTGAACCTGCTAACAATAATGCTTGTTCTGTGCAACTTGTGGAAGAAAACATATAGATAATTCTGTTTGCGTTTAACATTTTGCCTTTCATAATCGTTTGAAAGGTTGATGCACAGAAATGTTCACTACAGCAGCTTTAAAATTAGCCAAAAATAACTGAAAAATTATACAGTGTATGCTTAACCAATAGAACTGATTAACATAATGTAGCTAGACGTTTGGTGAGATTAATTTGGATTAGACACGTATATGCATCAACATTTGTACGGACAAAGTAATATCCTCTATTACCTGAAATACATAATATCCATATTTATATATAGGCTATAATGAGATATCGATACATGTATAAGAAACAATTATAAACCAAAAGAACAATGGCTATCCCAGAACCTCACCAATGGTTATCAGAAATAGAACTACTGCTCTGGGAAGTTTATTCCACAATATATCTTCTAATTTACTCTTCAGGTGCTCCCATCAAACACTCTTTCATGCCAGATACCTGCTTATGGGCCTTCAGTTCTATCCTGCAACATGACTTCTATGTTCTGATGCTCCCTCATCAGTCCCTGTCCTGCTGTCTCATACCATGAAACACAAATTACCCGTAAAAATGATAATTCTCTTATTAGTTTTAAAGGTCAAATCAAATGATGTGGAAAATATGCTGTGGTGTGACATATAATTTACATAATTGCCACAAAAACACTGCACTAAAGCTGTCTGGAAAAAAAAATCACAAGGAAATCCTTTTTCACTGAGGAAAAGCCAATCAGCTAGATTTGCAGTGAAAGTAAAGTGGTGCTGCACCACCGACACACAAACACCACTAGCAACCTGACAATACCCACCACAGTTGGTTCTGAATTTACTCTCCTCTTTTTCCCCACCCCTTTCCACCAAACATATGCACACACAATGAAAAAGGGGAAATGAGAGATACTTCCCACTGATCCTGGATTTTAAATTGATCTGGATTTTAAACTAGATCTGGAATGGCATTTTCAAGGTCATTATATAATTGTACTTCCCTTGAGCGAGAGGATGGACACGAAGTCGGCACTGCCGGTCCTACCTGATGTCCCCACTGGTGTCACACATCGCAGCTAATGAGTGGTGAGCAAAGTCAGTGCCAGGGACTGTCCCCTTTGCAGAGGCTGCTTCTCCCGTGCAGCCAAGACAAGCAGGTAAAGGACGTCATTTGGCTTTCAGATGAAGGTTCTGCCAGCCCTGCCCTCCTGTGGATCCTGCTTCTCCTCAGGACACAATTCACGGAGGAATAAGCAAGAGCTTCAAATAAACAGGGTGCAACAACACAGGCCCCAGTGGAAGACTCATGAAAGCTGAAGCAGCTGCTGATATGCTTTGTACAAGAAGGAATGACAATCAGCTTGTAGCTTAATAGTGATGTCCTAAAAGCCCTCACTTACAGCAAACAGACCCTGAAAAAACTTAGTTTGAAACCACTAAAGAAAAAAAATTCTTCTAATGCCCTGATACTGCCTGCTTAAACTGATTAACATGCTGGCTGGGTTTGGCTGATGATTTCAGAGGCACTTTGTACAGGAATGAGATAAATCAAAAAATAGGTAATAAGCTTGACATCTGCTGATTTTTCTTTAAGTTCAGGGTGCATCTCTCTCCTCTGCCTGCTTAGCGCCCAGTCATTACGCTGGGATTTCTTCTTGGTGCACCAGACAGCTGACACAACGGTGCTTGTTTCTGAGATGAAGACAGCAAGTTGTCCCTATTTGTGTAAATGAAGTATTCATTCCAACTATATCATTGGTTACTATGACCTGGTTTATTAGTATATCCTTTTGTGTTATTATATCTCAATTTATGTGTACTGTGTTAACCATGAATATGCCTATTTTGATTTTTTTTTTGATATTACAAAGCCAGTCCTACTTTGATTAATTAAGGTTGATCTTACCTTAAAATAATTAAGCTGACAATAGCTGTCTACACATTAGAAAAATGGAGTAGGATATTGAGGAAAAGATGTTTTATTATATTATGTCTCCATTTTGGATTTATAACCCAGTTCATTTCATATCATACATATTTATCATCTAGGTTCTTAATAGAACTTTTTAATCAGCAGAAGTGAGAGAGATCACTTATTCATTTGACATATCACAAATTAATAAAAATGCAATGAATGAGCAAATCCAAATGGTATTTCAGACCAGAAACTTTGCTGCTTCTGAAGTGCAAAGCTCTGTTATGAAACAGGAGAGGTAAAATTCTTTTATCTATCAACAGGGGTTCATATAATTCACTGCATATATTAAAGGAATCCCCACAAGATATCTATTCAAGGTCAAGTTATTTTACATTTCCATAATATTAAAAAGAGGAAAAAAAAATACAATGACACACTGAAAGAGGGCATAAGGTAATTAGATAAGGAACATACCTGATCCAGGCATTCCAAAAGCTTAAAAGTTATTTTAGAAGTGAGCAATACTGCTCACTTTTTTTTAGGCTCACGTTAACAGCAACCTCAAAAATACAGCTGAGCTGAAATATATCAGTGTTGTGATAAAAGTCACTTTGCAGATGGGTATCAGAGACACCACAGGTGGAAAAAACGGAGGCAGTACTGATCAATCACTAGAAAATCCTTACAGTTCTTCAATACTGTCAGAAATGTATACATATAATTAATAATCATGTGAATTTCCTTTTCTCTAAGCCTTCATACAGGTCAACATATATGCAATGTTATTAAACCTATGAAAGTTTAGGAAATAAACATTCAAGTAGTGCATATTCAAACACCTGGTTTTTACTACCCCATCCCTTTTCAACCACTGCCTTTTGTTTTTCCTGCCTACTCGCTACATCTTGTCTCTGACAACAGATTGGAAGGGTGAGAGCTCTCACTTCTGATGTTTGTACTATATTGAGCACAACTAGGCCTGTAGATGTAATAATAATAATAAATAAATAAATAATCATAGTTTGAAGGGACAGCTCAAGTAAGGGAAAACTTTGTCATGAGACAGTTGTATCTCTAGTGGTACCTGTGCAAACAGAGCTGCACGTGAGAATTGGTAAGACACTGATCGGTCACCTCACTGCCAGTCTTGCTAAGTATCAACCCATTAAGGAACTGTTCCTTGGTTCCATAACCCGATTTCTCCCACTATTGTGGGAGTAATGAAGATCAGTAGAAACCAGATTATAAGATAAAACATTTGGCTTTTATGACTGTGAACAAAGCTACACCTATAATTTTTTATTCCCATTGACTGCTTTTCTTCTCTAGCACATAGTGTTTGTTATTCTAGACTGTGGGGTTTCAAGTGCAGACATTATCTTTGTGTGCTGTGCCAAACAACATAGCTCTAGTCCTTGTTAGGGATTCTTAAACACTTCCACAAAAATAGAAATAACACACACTCCTGGAGAACTGAAGAAAAGGTTGAAAACTGTGAGATCAAACTTTAGATTTATGAATGTACCATGATTCAGGTCCAGAGCATCACAGCAATAACAAATTGTTGAGGGTTCAGTCTGTCCACAGCCCCAGGCTGCAGGTAGCTGTGCAAGCCCAGTCAGAAGCCTTACAAATCTCATGCTTATTGTTACCCCTTCTTTAAGTTTTGGAGACAAACCGTGTAGAAAGTTATAAATGGGATAGAGAAGACACACCTAAACCAACCAAAAGTTGTTGCTTAACAGAGTTGGAAGTAGTTACATTTCTACCAAATCTCAAGATCAGGCAAGATTTATTTTTCATTTGTAGCTTGTTCAGTATAGGTGCACACGAATGCTGTAATCTATCATATAATAGCTCCAGACTGGATTTAGCTGATGAAATAGACATTTCTGAGAAATGTCAAAGGAGAAAACACACTGAAAGAAGATGACAGACCTATGCTGCCAAATGGGAAGATTATGTATGCACCAGCTTATACATCATTACTGAATACTGTCTTTAGATGAGAACAAGATTTTACCTGAAAGGCTAGTATCGAGCAAAGAAAAAGAAAGGAAAAAAAAAAGAAAAGTTGTAGACTTCTCTTACAACAGTTTGCTTGGATGTTAAGGATCAGGTTTCCACATTAAAATATCCACCATTGGCTGATTTCAATATCAGTGTTTTCTCGGTAACAGACAAAAGCACAGTAATGGTATAAGCCTGCAAATTTTGTACTTAATACACATATTTAAAATGTAATGTAATGGGGATGCATTTTTTTTTTTTTCAATAAAGTATTTTGAAGCTGTTTTTTCCATTGCTGTACATCTTGCTCTGGGCGGGGTTCCTCTGCATTATAGAGGCTACCGAGGGGATAAGTTATCTCCGACAAGGCTGATGGTCCAGCTGAACCGAAGTTCTCCTTCCCCTCTTGAAATGGCCCACATCAAATTATTAATAAATTGTTATCTCTTCCCCCCAGACTCCACCTTCCTGCATGACTGCAGGCAATCAAGTCATTTCCAACATGAGAAGAGCTCTTGGGTTCATCAGCCATAAGCTCTTATGTTGGGAATGACTGGGATATCTGGAACAACGGTTGGCTGTATCTGCAGGGTAACTCTTCCCACTCTGAGACAGTGAGAGTGAGAAGCCTACACTGGGATTTGAGGTTATGACAGGTGGGGATTTCCTTTAGCTCTAGATTTTTCTGAGAAATGTTAGATGAGAAAACATACTGGAAACACAGAAGAAGAAACTCAGCTGCTGCTATCCAGACATTGAAATGTTGCAAAATGAATATTTCAATGTGGAAATGTTGTATTTAGGCCTAAGGAGTAGCCTGTATCTGTGTAGCCATGGATCCACCTGGAAAGCAGCAAATAAACCACTCCTGAACACAAATTCTCTATTCAGCCATACAAGTGTCATCATTTGGAAGCTGTGGGTGTGATACCGGTATTACTTGAACTGGTTTCAATGGTGCAACAGGAGTGATTTGTCTACCTAAGGCTGATCTTGACAGTAGCTGCTGAGACATCAGAGTCAGGCCAAGAAAAACATAATTATGGATTACTTTGACAGCCAGTCTGTCAGCAAATTGTTACCTAACCTACAAGTACACATGGCCCATTCCCAGAAAATGAGTAAGACTCAAAATAGATCATTACTGAATGTATTTCAGTGCAAGAAGAGCCAAATTACTGACCCTCCACCCACATGCAAAAGACACTTGATGGCAACTTTACTTATGCTTGAACAGACTGACAGCAGGTAGGAGGAGGAGTTTCAGATCCGGCAAAAATAGCAGCTCATGTCATAGGTTTCAACTACTTGCCTAGAAGATGTCAAAGCAACGAGTCCTGAAGTGAGCTCTGTGAGATGTTTATCTCCTGAGGGCAATGTTGTATTTATTTTGCTTTGGTGACTTAAACCTCTTGATGGTTCAGAAATATTACTTTTTTTTTTTTTTTTTTTTTTTTTAAACTCAAAAGGGAACCAAACATAAAATAATCCAATAAATGGAATGGAGCCCTGAGAAGAACAATTCACAGCCCTATTTCAAGAGCTGTTGTCCAGATTTTTGTAAGAGGTTTGGAAGCATTTCCCTCAAATAAGCATCACGTGAACCAAGGCACAAATGAATAGAGAATGCAGATCAAATGACACAAGGCTGATTTGGTGGGTTTCATCACGTACTAACTTGAGTTAACATGGAAGATTGTTCTGCTATGTTTTATAAGCAAGCTGCAGCAGGACTTCTGTCAGCAGAGTTTAAATGTACCAATTGAGGGCAGTATATCATTTGCACAAGAACTTGCTTCAAAATAGAGTGTGTGTTTGTTCTGTAAAATTTTTTTCAGTCAACTAACTTTTCTTTCTCATCAGATTTTTTTTTCCAGCAGATTTTTCCAGCCAGTTACAGAATGGAAGTTATGACACAAAAAAATCCAGTCTGCTCTTGTCTGTACAGAACAAACTATTGCTCTCTGGCTTAATCTTTTAGTAATCATCAAACAGAGTAGCAAATTATTGCTGTAGGAGGTCTGAAGCAATTTATGCAATATTTCGCTCATGAAGACTTACTGTTATTTCTCAGCAGACATAACAGAAATGTATATACTGAATACCTTATTGCTTTTTAGCATTCATAGAGTTTGCAAGAAACACATTGGGAGTTGCCAAATGCAGTAGCCAGATAGAAGCGAGGCTGCTGCAGCTCCATGTGAGCAGTGAGGCTGAGCATCTATTCCTAATGGGTACCCACACAAACACAGTGTACAACAAATATATATACATGAACACATGGGCAGCTACATGGCTCATTGCAGACAGAAACACTAAGCACTCGCACAAACAAACAAACAGCACCAACAGCTTCCTCTTGTTTTCCTCTCAGGTTGAGCAGGGTAAAAGCGTGTTAGTGGAAAATATGCATACATACCCACATATATATAAACATATATATCTGTGCACACAATGCAGATTCCCTAAGTGGCCTCAGACAGTCTGTCCAATAGCTCACCCTCAGTCCTTGCTCTCCTCAGCTGCAGGCGCCTCGAGACCAGCAGCCCCTCTCCGGCTGCTGGTCCACAAACCCTCTTGCGCAGACACTACATATTCCTCTAGTAACTGATCTCAAACACTGAGGCTCTCCAGTAACCGGCCCTGGATCCTGTAATCTCTATTTGCCTCATGCAGGGACACCACTCCGTCCATCCCCACAGACTCACAGACCTCATTGTCTCCCCTGTAGCTGCCTTGGACTTCTGAGTCCCTACCACAGCCAACTTGCAGACTTGCTGGTCCCTCTGGTATTTGGCCCAGACTGAGGGATGCCTTGATACGTGGCTCCCAGGTCTCTTATCCTGCTCCAAGGTAGTCCAGTTTGTTACTTGCCAGCAATTGCGCACTGATGTACACACCATTGCTTTCTCCTTTTGCTAACACCGCAGGTACACAGGCCCCTATGACCCATGGTCCAACTCCAGCTGCTGGCAATGGCCCCTCATACGCACATGAATGCACTCCAACCAGAGAGTCTCTCACTCAGCAAGACAGAAATTGAACTTCTTGAGGACAAACCATGCTGGCCAGCCCACCGGTCCCTTTTTATCCCCCTTTCTATTTTTTCATGTTTATTCCTTTCCAAACCACCTTGATCCCTTTCCTTTCCCAGACTTCGGCTCCTCTCCTAAGCCAGTAAGTCTAAACATCTCAAGATGTTCCTCCCCACACTCCAGAATGAGACCCATACTTCAGGTGGTAACTCCTCCTTGTCTGTATGGTGTTCCAGAGACTATTTCCCATTGCCCCACAGTGCTGGTGACCCTCCAGCCCCTGGGGCTAAGGCTCCCCTGGGACAGCCCTGGTAGGTTCTGGGTGTCTGGGCTCTGAATGGGATATTGGGGTCTCCCAAATGCTGTGGTGCCTCTGTGCTCCTTCAGGTTTGGAGGAACGAACTTTATCATGTAACCTAACAAAATACACAATATTGATGTTCTGAGATACTGCAGTGGAGAGCAGAAACCTTACTGGAAAGGTACAGATCTGTGCTCAGTAAAGCCTGGGCATAACACCAGATTCAAGACTACCCAGTGCTCTGTTTTTCCTGTAGAATGAGGCATCCCATAGTTACTCAGAGGCACAGTGAATTAAGAAGTTATATTATACTTCAGAAACACAAATACATGTAGAGCTCAGAAATATATTTGCTATGCAACCAATTTAATCTACAAGTTAATACAAAATGTTTCTGTTCTGCATTCTGATTTCGCTGTTACATATTAGTGCTTTCAGGCTGTAAGCCTGTGAGCACATGTGAGAAAGGGGCAGCATTTACACCAGATCCCAAAAGGGAAACTGTAAAGGTGGTAGAAAGACAGGATTAGGAAAGGCACAGGTGAGACTGCAAACACCTTATTCCTCCTCATAGGAAGGGAACTTTATCTGTGTCCAGCTCTTCCCTAATGCGAGATGAAGATTTATCATCTAGCCCATAGAGAACAGGGTCAGCATTATTCAGCCAGACTGAGTTGCCGTTCTTGGTGTAATTTAGGCGTCTGTTGAAATGCTCTTTTGCATTGTAACATGCAACTCAGTTGTGGGACTTATGACACTTGGCATGTCACTCTGTGTTAGCAAATGCTGTACCCTTTGACAAATTCTGACTGCGATTTACTTGGCACTCAGTATAAGACGCCGAAAGTCATGGATAAGCACAGAAACAACTGATCTGCGTTTCACAACTATAGAACACCCAGTGCTCTATAAGCTCAGGGGATTAAGTGTTGAAGTTTTGGTTCAGTCTGTTGTAAAGAAAACAGATGCATATTTGCATTCAGTTGAACATCTCAGAAGTTTGAGATGGCTTAGTACGATTATAATTTGCACCCATATCTTTTTTGAAGACATGAGATGAATCATTTGCAAAATTAGTTGCAGATGGAGGCTCAGGTCTTGGGAGGATTGAAAGATTCCAGGCTGTTTGGAAAGGTTTCAATTTGCATCCACAGCCAGTTCAAAATGAAAGATGAACCAAACCAGCTAATACACATTGCAGTAGACTGTCACGATCTCCTTTGTCTATTCCCTGGAGGAAACTTCTGGCATAATAAAAGGCTGCTAAAAAGAAAAATAATATTTCTTTTCATATATTTTACCCACATTGTAAAAATCTCTTTACTGTTATCCTGTATTGCTGTTGTGTGCCTGCTGTAATTGAACAGCCTAATGCAAAAAGAAATATTATACAATCTGTACACAAACGTAATGGATATTGAAAAAAATCCTTGGCAACAGCCAGCAGTTAAACAAACAAACACAGAAATTATCTTGCCTAGGCATAGCATTTCTATTAAAGAAGATGAAACGCCTTTGTGTTGGAAAGCAGGGCATTTCTATATATATTTGTATATATTCAATTCTATCTAGTTGTACTTTTTTTTCACACTTGTGATTTTACAGCATGGACATCCACTGCTGCATTAGGCTGTGTCCTGGACAGAAAAACTTTGCTACTCAAAACTATCACAAAAGTATGGAGGTAAAGAAATGGAGTGAAGCAAAATGGGAGGTGGGGTTTCCAGTGATAAACACGATCACACAAACGTAATTTTGCAAGAAAGATTTTAAGATTTTTCAGGTTAATGCTGCAGATCGCACAGGGAAACTAAGCCTACGTGGTAACATGCTTAGAAAAGCAACTAATGGGTTGAGGTGCAGAGCCACCAAAAGCAATGAGACGGTATTAATAGTGTTTGTACATTTGGTAGGGTTGTTTTGTTTTAAAATCAGCTAATACAAAAAAATATTACGGAAACTTTATCTATTTTTGTCTTCCCTTTTACTTATTTAGTCAAAGCAACAAATTAAGTGGGTTTTATGCCAGTTCTGTGGACAAGCTGATGAGGAACAAGCTGTAAATCATGCAGGGATTTTAATTAAAAAAAATGTTGAAAAACAAAATTAGAGAACAGTGACCATTGATTGGAAAATCCAAACTAACACGGAACCACAAAGATTAAAACTGTTCTTAGCACACAAACCTGTATCTTCCAACAATTTCAACAGAACTGGATAGCATTGAATCTGGAATTTTTTAACTGCTGCTAAGATATCCACACCCATTATTGTAACTACAAACTCCAGCAAACAAGTATTAGTATCTTTTACGTTCACCACATCTGGGTGAGCCTCAGCTTCCTATTGTTCCTGCTAAATCTTTTATGTATTTCTTTAATATACATATATAATAGTATAATTTTATATATATCTTTTTTTTTTTCTTTTTTTTCTTTCTCTCCCCCCACTTCAGCCACAGCAAGCATTTTTAAGTATGACATCCCTTAAGGATAACTTAGAATAAAAGAGATTAAATCGTATTTGATTATAGTATCAGTTGTAAGCATGTCAAGGCTCTAGGCACTTAGCTATATCGATCTTTCAGACTATTCAAATATGCCCTATCCAAAATATACTTGAGAAAAATGCTAATTGAAAGCATTTTTCTCTGGACAAGAAAACATTCCTATATTTCTTAATTGGCACGTGCATTTCTCACAACAGTCCACCTGACCAAGCACAAATTTTGAGAGTGAAAGATTTTATCTTTTCCCCCCATTTTTCAATGTTTACTCTGTTGTTTTGGCTTATGTTGTCCAATTTATTTCTGGAAGGAGAGATCAAGAATGATATAGAAACTAATTAACCAAGCCCATAGCTGTCCATCAACAAGCGCATATCTTAACCTACTTCTCTACATAAAAGGACTTTTCCAACCATGGCTGGGCCATTGTGCCTAAGATAGGCCATGTGGAACCAAGTTCCATCACTGGACCAGCTAATGAGAACCAAAAAGCCAAACTAACAAGGCTTCTGCTAAATTAGAATGTTCAGTCATACCAGTCACACTTGCTTAAATTCCTAACCACATAAAAGGCTCTGTAATAGTGTCACTACCACAAGAAAGCTCTAAAAAAGTGGATGTGTATCCAAGAGAACTATTCAAGCAACAGTAGATAGAGCTAATAAACGGTAAACACAAGAAGAGTTGAGCTGGAATGCTAATGCAGGTTCAGGGGGAATCACCTTTAACAGCATCAGCACAAGTATCTGTGTTCATGCATTTTCCACCAGTTGAGCAGGAGCTGGAGTAATCCTGAATCCTGCTGTGACACCACAGGGCAGAAGTTCTCATGATTTCTTGGGGAGCATCCACACCAGGGAGTGTCCTTCCCCTTTCTGAAGAGCACAGTTCTCTTTCACATCAGAAGCATCATTGATTTTCTCCTGCACTAGGATACTGACTATCTAACAGAACTGTTAACAGAAATAAATACTTGATAAAGCTCTACAACCACCTAAGGACTCTGGTCCATGCAGCAGTCCTAGAGGGCAAATGTTATGGTCTATGTTAGGAGAGAAATCAAGACTTAGGGAAGCTTCTCGCTGATGACTTTTAAAAGTAAATGGCTCTAATTTAAGACGATTTATTCTGGTCAACACTTCTATAATTACAGCTGCCATGAAATAATCTCAGAAGAGCCAGTCTCTTAAGTAAGAAGGGTCCAAAGCCACATGGCCATTTTGTGCTTAGTCAGGCTTTTATCTGGCACTAAATTTCTCTAAGTCTGTGAATTTTCAATGCATCAAAATGAAAGCCTTATCCTTCCTGCCTTATGAAGATCAATTTGCTAAGTGTATTATATTGTCCACTGGACAATAATTGGTGCCGCCTTCTGGAAGCGCAGTGCTGACTATTATGGAAAACAGAGTATAGCTCTAGCTCAGCAAATCACCTACGATACATTTTGCTTAATACTGCTTAATTAATGCTGAAGAACCTAATATTTAGGGAAGAAGTGCAGTAAAGACCATGATATATCACCTCTCTTTTTTTTTTTTTTTAAGATGTCTTGAAGCTTAGCTTCTATTCCAAATCCATGGCCAAGTTGATTGCAGATCTCACAAAGACTGGGAATGCAGTGTTTGAAAATGCTGGCCAGGTGACTGGAACAGCAAAGAGACATCAGCTGCAGACTTCATTCTTTTGGGGCTGTTACAAATGTTTTTCTTTTTCTGTCAGGAGTTAGTTTGGATTGTTCCCTACCCTGTTTAGTATACAATAGTTTCATTGGGGGTATTAAAGAGGAAATCTGAGCAGCACTTTACTCAGGGTAAAAAACAGTACTCAAGACCAAGCTAGTGCAACAGCATAAGCAGTGTAGTATCATTGCAGCATCACAGAAAGGATGGAGGTGACTGAGTTTACCTTAATTCAAGTAAGCTGCAAATAATGCCAGAAGGTAGCAGAGTGAACAGCAACTGCTGGCGATCAGGTGCCAAGTGCAATGTGCGTTCACAGGTACGGGTGTTCAGTTAAATCTGAGTTCCTTTCAGAAGGCCAAAAAGGAGAAGCCAAAATGGGAAAAAATATAATGAAATTGGCAATTCTGTTCAGGTTCTCATAATGTGTTTGTTACCATAGCGTCTATGGGTTTATCTTACTCTTTCTTTGATTCTGTCTGGCTTTACTCTTGACTTCTACATCTTAGTCCTGTAACACAAAAGCTGTTCCTAAGCTTATTTAGGGCCACGTTGGCACAGGACAGAAAGGAACATTTAAAATACAGCTTTAAACACAAAGGTATGAGGTTTGTTGAGCATGTATCACAACTTCCCTTTGACATGGAGACCATCGGGGTCTCTAGGAAATACCCAACTATGCATCAAGACACAGAACAGTTGTGATCAGATTTCCTTTAAAACTGCTTAATTTAAGTCCAACTAATCATGAAGATGCAGCCAGAAGAGTATTCCAGTCAAAACTCCAGATACGTGGTCAACTAAGACATGGATTTATCACCTCTATTGATATTAATCGGAACCTGACAAACGGGTACTTGAGGACAGAAGTGGTGGGTCCACTGGCAGATGGAATGAAGGCTGATTGATCCATGAAGGATGAGTGGAGGGAAGATTGTTCATGCAAATAGTCTATTCAGAAAATTCTACTGGAAGCACCTATACATTAGTATCTGTGTCACTGGAGATTTAAATCCATACTGATATCTATCTGTCTAGATTTTAACTTTGTGCATGGATGAGTTGAACATTCTGAGTGATGCCTATGAAGAACTAGGAATAAAGAGAAGGAAAATTAAGAGTAACTTCTGGGGTGATAGCACCCCAAGGCACAGGAGACATTTGTATTACCACTGCATCCTTCTTGCTCCAGCAACGACACCCCATGAATGTAATCTATTCAGAAAATCCAGAAAAGCAGCCTTGTGATGGCTCTGACCTGAGGAACCTTGTTATGGATCCCAAAAATGCAAGGGGACTGGGCAAAGGCGGGGCTGAGTGGGAGGGCCAAAATCAACATCTGGTTCCCCTCTTCCTGCCCACCTATGGCCTGCTCACTGCTCTCCACAAAACAAGCTGTTTTCTCACTTACAGAAGTGGATGATACAGTAGAGGAAGAGTCAGGAATAACAAGCAATACTCAGGATAACTAGTAAGCCCCTACAGAATATATTAATCCTTTATGAAGGACTTTTGGAAATACTGTAAAAATATCTGTTTATTTATGGCAGGGTGGGCACAGATCATAAGCTTCCTATCAGTCAGAAACAGTCAGTATGGACAAGCTTTAATTTGCTCTGAGACTTGGAGGAAAAAAAAAATTACCTTTCATTCGGGGCACTAACATATCATCTATGCACAGACTATGTTTTTGCTTATGAAGTATTAATGTTAATATGATTTTACCTCTGAGTAAACAGGATAATAGATATCTTTATATACACGTGCTTTTAAGAATCTGTTTGAAGGAGCTAGTTTTAGTCCAACCACTGAATAATAAAGTAAACCCTAAATGAGCAGAAAATAAGAAGAAAAAAAAAGTACCATGAGCTTGAATTCAGAGTTAATCCTTTCGAGCTCTATAAATCTTCAGTGACCACCGAGGCTTATGCAAGACATACCTGTATCTGAGCAGTAAAGATTAAGTTATAAGATCAATACATGTAATCAAAATGTGTTTCATTTTTTTCCCCTTTCTCAAATGGTAGCTAATAAGACCTGGAAAGATTTGAGAGTATGTCTGCAGAAAGCAAATAAATTCCAGAGATACAATCTGTTCAAGTAAGAGGCAGGTTAAATGTGTTACTGTTTGGTGGAAGGCACTGGAACATTTCCAGTTCTCTGCAACTTGTGGAAAAAATTAAGAATAATCAAGAAGCTGATACTACTATTATCCAGGTACATATATACAAGGAATATAGGGTCTGATACAGAACTCAACTGGAGTCACAGCACTGTAGCGATTGAGACTCAAGCCAGATCTTCAGCAAGCAAAGAGCTTCTTTTACAAGCTTGTTCAAATACTTAACCCCAACTGCGTCAGGAGCATCATCATAATCTTCTGCCAAAAAGGCATCAAATTTTTGTATATTTCATGGATAATTTTGCCTAAGGTGGATGGAATGAAGGAGATGCAATGTATCACACAAAAGGTGGCAAGTTTGCACATCCAGGTGCATGAGGCCAACACAACAGCTTACCCTATGTCCCATGCTAGCCTTTGAAGTCCAACATGCACCTCTAGAGAGCACTACGGCAGTGCTGGGCTGTAAGAAGCTCAGTACGCTCAACTCGAGCAAAGTTCTCAAAGATTGCAGTTCGGTACTCAAATAGGTGCCAAGACTTTGGGTTCTGATGCATTAAAAACACCCAGAGTCTGTTGAAGTTAAGAACTTTCTAAAGAGCATCATAAAGAGCTTGATGGAACCACAGAACGTGGGCTGTGGCAGCAACAAAACAGAGATAAAATTACACTACGCCAAAAGGATAAGTATTAGTAGATTAATGGCCATATGATAGTCTAAGTATGTAGCAACATCAATAAGCTTCAATGACATTTTCTGACAAATAAGACCACCAGAGCCAGTATCCAAAAATGGGGAAGAAGAGGGACTTAAACAAGAGCTTGAAAAGGGACAGGTTGCCCATATTATGTCTTGGAACTTTCCAGTTTTGTCTTTAGCAATAAAACCAGGAGAGCTGTTGAGTGCAATTATGCAGCTGCTTAAACCAAAAGAGCCTCTAGAGCAGCTGCAATCTCACATTAAAAACATGAATGTTTATGTTTTAAAAATATTTTTCCATGTTTCCTAAGTTATGCTTTTAAGGTAAACCTATTAATTTATCCTTTATCTTGTCTAGCAAAAAATCTGACATTATGTTACCTGGCATGCATGAGGCAGTCTGTACTTTTGTGGGTGGCAAATCTGTTCACTGACAAACTTCTAGAAAATCTGTCACCCAGCAGGCTCTGGAGGTCCCAAGAAGCAGCAGGACAATCTGCTACAGACCTGCTTGGGCCTTAGCTCTAGGTGGATAATGCACATGGCCATATTGCAGGGGGTTGTTCTCTCTTGGCAAGCAGTGGCTAAGCATCTTTGGCAAATGTCAAGAAAGCAGGGAAGAAAATTAGAGGTCAAAAGGAGCAGCATCAAAATGGACTTATTGGCAAATGCCTGTTGCAAGACAGATAACTATAGGGAGGCAGGAGCTTCAGAAACACCTGTGTTCACCAACTGTCTTCCCAATCATAAACTGTCCATTTCCATGCCTTCAGTTCTGCACCAGAATACATAATGTTTATTCCTTGATATATTGAATATTTCTTCGTAAAACTCCTTCAAACCTGATGCAAGGAGCCACAAAGAATAAAAGTGAGGAAAGCAAATGATAGGATATTAATAATTTTTCTCATTCAGGTCAAGCTTCCAGTTCTACGTTCAATATTTTGTGCTGTGATTCTGAACCCAAGAAACATGATAATCAGCCAAGAGCTATTAGCCAAGACTGATTTTCCATCTAATTTTGTCTCAGTGACAATACTGTACAGGTCTTTCATTTTTACCTTTCAAAATGCAGGAAGAACAGGAGCCAGAAAAAGGGTGAGAAAAGCCATTTGTGCAATGACCAGACACTACCTTTATGCCTCAAAACTACAAGTATTTCTGCAGCTTTACTCCGGTAGGAAAAGAAGCCTTAATCCACCAAAGTGTTTGATATCTAAAACCAGAAAGGCTAGACTAAGGAAAACAGAAAAATCCCAAAATACAAACAAAAAATATCTCACCCTTCCTACTCAGTGAGAGCACATGGAACACTACCTAAGAATCAGACACCTCAACTGGTTATTGACCACTCAGATACTGTTCCTGTGTACACAAGATTTTTAAATGTCAGATAATGCACAGTCACATCTTAACTCCCAGCCTGTCCAAACACTGAAGCAAGTACTTCTTTCATTTTCTAGAGCTGTTAGAGAATTGAGGCAGTAAGTAATGACCAGCTACTGAGACTCTGTGGAATTATGACAGTTATATTACCTAAAAAAAAAAAATTGATTAAATGCTATTTTTAAATGAAAAACAGACAAAGAAAAAAACCAATTCCTTCTCTATTATTTTGAAGCAAAAAGCCCCAACAAACCACAAAGTCCTGCATCACTGAGGAAATTAAGCGAGCATCTCATATGTCTTCACTGACTCTGCAGCCAGGAAAAATTAGGTGACCACTAACCCGTATTAGAAACCTCAGAGGTGTCTCAGTTGCCCCTATATTATTACTGATATGATCTAGGTTAAAAAAAGGTGAACTGTATAACTTAATTATGTAAAAATAGGCCTACTTTAAAAAAAAAAAATCAATTTGGAATATAAGCAGGCTTAGTTTTCCTGTCACCACTCACTTTTTTATATGCCAGTCAATTTTGAGTAAAAAATACTTAAACCCTATATGCGGGATACAAGCCATTGAGCAAAACTATAAAAAACAATGGTATGGATGATAAATACAGCAGCACTAAAATTAGGCTAAATAATCAAAACCATGCATTTATGAGTTTACCTCCAAAGTAGGCAGTGCATAGAAGTCCTCGTAGTCTAAGGAACAATGAAAAGGCATCACCACAAGAAAAAGAAACAGAAAAACTCTCTGTATCCTAAGGTGACTCTACAGTTTTGATGTAGTACTGGAGGTTAATCCACCCTAGACTAACATCAAACAGTAGTGACACCGTTAATCAGGACAAGATCTCTGGTGCTGTGTGAGAAACTGGAATTTTTGTTCCTCAAAAGATACAGATGTTTGAAATGTGGCTCCAGTCCAAATCAGACAGGAAAATACAGAAATCATTAGAAAAGTATCTAAAGGGGACATTTTAAGAAGCTGATTTAGTTCTTTAGCCATTCAGGTTATTTTAAGTCTTTTTTTTCTTTTGCTATACAAAAAAGTCACAGCTGAAGTAAAGCTAGGATAGAAAAATCCCAAATTAGAAAAAATGGCAACATTAACAATAAAACTAAAAGCATTAAAGAAGTCAAAATACTTGATTTGGCAAAAATACAAGTATGTGATAAATCAGGGTTTTCAAAAAATGTCTCCTCCTTTCTTGCCCCCCCCGTTTCCCAATCTTGCAAAATTTTGACATGCATTTTGCTTTGGATAGAATTTCAATAAAATGACTCCCTCAGCATTTCCCCAATCAGTTTTCTTTTTGAGGACTGTGAGCAACTTCTCGAGTACCCCAAGTACTGCTTACAAAATCTGCAAATCCCCTTCTGCCCTGAGAGCCTCGCACAAATCACATTTATTCATCACATTAAAACATATCCACAGTCCCTGCCCTTTCCCGTTTCTACCGCTGCCAACCTGCAACAAGGCCTGTAAAATAGGAGAAAATAGACTGAGTTAATAGCAAATTTCCCTTTGATCTGTACTGTTGAGACATGTACTTCATTTACACCATGGCAGCGTTACAGCTGCAGTGGCACAGAAGGTAGGAGCAAAGACCCTGCTTGTGTACAGGGTTCCTACCTGCACAAAGCACCGTTTGACTTCACTTGCTCTTTCATTATTTCAAGCTTATACAGGATAAAGTTTATCTCCTCCCCTCCTCCCCCAGGAGGCTTATTTGTTTCATCAAGCATTTATTTTAAAAATGCTTCACTAATTTCCATGTACATTGCTGCTTGGTGCAAGGAAAAGAGATTCTTTTTATGGATTTATTTAATTCACAGATGCTATTTTAATTGGTCTCCCATGCAATTGTCTCTCACTGGGAATCTGGATGGCTCTGGGGAATTGGCAGCAACTTTCAGAGCTTTTCCAGGTCAGTGATTCAGATGTAATCAGAGTCACTGGTAACTGAAAATTAATGTGGAGAAAACTATTTGACAGCCTGTGTGAAATAAAGTAATGATTTCAGTGCAGTTGCAGTTTAACAGATTACCAGCAAGACCAATTGGTGTTTTTAGGAGCCTTTCTGAAAAAGGAGCGAGAATATTAGTTTCTGCAAATTATCTTTCATGTAAAGGCTGAAGGCAGCCATCAGACTTGCAAGCATGAAGCCTCTATTATCAGTACACCTTTTTCATGGTTAATTATGCAGATTTCACGTTTTTTCCAAATCCTGTCAGCTGGATATTCCAGAGGCTGTTTGCCACACTCTGCTTTAGACTAAGAAGGCTTAACTCTTTAAGCTTTATTTATTATCCAGGGGAGGGAGGCAGGGAGAAAAGAGGGAGGGAGGGAGATGCTTGTCCTGCATTACTCCCTACAGAGCCTGACTTAGGGAATTTGGAGCATCTCTCTGCACTGACTGCAGGGGCTGCCTTGCCACGTAACCTTTAGAAGGTTAAAATTTGCTTTTGTAACCATCTCCCTCGTGCCCCTGCAAACACACTGCAAGTATTAGGCTAACTTGCCAAAAACTGTGTCAGACCACAGACACTTTGGCACAGCAGTTAGGGCTTTATCCCCCCTCAATTTTTCAATTTAATAAGTCCTAACTGGACATTTTGTTACAATTTCTGGCAAAAAGAAACAGCTTTCCACCTCACACTCCTGTTTGATTAGCACATGTTTGCTTTCTAAATCTCTCGTTCATCATAATGACAAGACTTCCTCAAGGACCGGCTTTTAAAACAGCAACACCTTTAAAAGACATGGCTCACGTCTTGTTTCTCTTTTTTTTTTCCTCCACAAAAGGAAGAAGTTACAAGGCAAACATGTCTGTAGTGAAATAGTGTTCTCGGAGATCACAAGATCCTGCAGTCTTCAAGGAATGGATGCACCGACTCAGCTAAAATTAATGTATAAAACTAGGATGAACAGAAGATGCGTATGTTCTTCAAATTCCTATATAACCCTTTCCATTCTCTCATTAATTCCTACTAAGCAAAAATAAGCAATGAGGAGCTTAGTTTCTTCACAGTTGCTTTGCCTGGCTCCCCGAGGTGTACCCACACAGGGATATTTCGGTTGGTTTTCTTGTGAGGTTTGTAATGAACTGCCACTGGTAACAAACTAATGAGGCTGTCAAAAGCTACAACAAAACAGTTCTGCAATTTATACGAGCAGGATAAGGTCTATTCAAAATATATAAAGAGGTATACATCTTTTCACAGCGTTATACAAAGAAGAAAATGTACAAACACCGTCATTTAGTGCCATGTACAGAAAAAAGGCAGAATAAGAAATGAAAAATTTCCCTGTAGAAAGAAGAAAAGATGAAGAAAGAAACCTAATGACCCATTTTGTTCATGGCAATGGAAGTGGGAAGCAATACACAGCTAAACTTTTCTGGTTTTAACAAAAATATGTTTTCTCCCTTCCTTGTCATAACCTGTTCAAATAGTGCTTTGTGCCTATGTTGAATTCTCTGTTCCGTATACTTTGGAGATCTGGAGTTAAGAAGCTCAAATTCAATTTACAGTTGATGGTACTCATGAGAAGTTTAGAAATTCAGACCCACTGAAAAGAGAAAAAATGAAACTCCCATTACTTCATGAGGGCGGGGGATGCAGAGCGGCCTTCTCTGCAACAGTGACAGTTCAATTTCTGCCTCCCTCCCGATTCAACGGCCAGTGTGCAGTTACTTTTATTAACTTCTGAATGTGTCAATGGTTGGAAACAGCTGTTTGAAATCCATGACAGTCCCCAATAACACAGAAGAATTTAAATAAGTAAACTGCTGTGCAGTAATCCAGAAATCAGTAGGTGTAACACATCATCTTCTATTATAGCTGTCGGTTCTGGAGGGTCTTGGTTCGGTGCCAAAAGGCAGTCAGGCTGTACAGGAGACTGCACAGCTCCGAAAATGTGGGCAAGTGTCCCTGTGAGGCCTGGGCTTTGAGGTTCTGCCTGAGCACCGAAAAAAGGAGAAGAAAAAGAACAATTGCTCTTTCAAGAAGTCATTCTAACTAGTAATAATGAAGTAGGATAGGTAGATGATTCCCAGCCACAGAAACTGGTATTATATTGATAACCAGGATGCAATCAGATCCTGAACTGGTGAAAATTATCGTGCATCAATTAATGGTGCAGCTATTTAAGCAAAGAACCTACACTTCTTTTGTTAACCTAGTGAACAATATCTGTGCCTTGTCACTCTGCCAGGGAAGCATATCTGATCGCAAAATAATTTTGTGCCAGGCTATACATGCACACAGGTCTCAATGTCCACACTTACCCTGAAGTGTGGAAGAACCTCTGGTCACGTATGTCCGTTCTAGCTCACTGAAGCTCTCTCCTTTCTCCTGGAGAGACTAGATGTAAAGTATATAGGTGACAGAGGGTACAAGGTTACCTGCAGCACACCTAGGGATCCTTAGAATGGCATAAGTTGCTCTTCATGCAAATGAAATATTAAAGTGTGAACATTTTTCAGTGCAGCTAAACCAATGTGGGGTAGCAACACTATCCAATGCGGAGTTTACAGTTGGTTCCTTAGGAAAATATTCATCTAACACAGCTAAAGGTACAATGCAGCTGAAACACGTACACATTCTGGGGACAGATGTTCCCTGTACTACTGAGTATCCTGTGAGGCTGTTGTTAGCTAAGGATAACAGGCATAATTTTTGCTATTTCAGGAGAAAGCAATGAATACTTTTCATGTAGACACTTTGGAAATGTGCCTGAGTGACATGCAAGAAGACCAACTGAAGTCCCAGCAGAGAGGAAAAATTAAATGCGAACAGATGGACTAATTCAGCATTTTAAAGCAGTGAAATCCAAATGTGAAAGAAACCTGGTTGGCTACAGATGACAAGGCCTGTCTCAGTTCAATCTTCAAGCTATAATAGTATAATAGCAGCCTCTTGAGCAGCCTCTTGATTTATTCTTTATTTTTTCCCCTTTCCCTCCCATCAAATTAATCTTCTTGAGGAAGCCGGCATTTCAGTGGGTTTGAAGCAGTCAAATAACCTTCCCTCTCCTGGGGCTTCAGTTTCAAATAAAAATTCAGTGTATCACTCACTAGACTTGTTGCTCTCAGTCTATACAAGAAAAACTCAGCCTATCCCCACAGTTTGTTATTTATGTGTGCCAACATCATCTGTTTGGAAAAGGTCAGCGTAGAAGAAAAAGTTTTCATAGGTCAGCCTTGAAGTGCCCTACGAGGGGCACGTGCAGACACTTAACTCTTCAAAATCACCATCTTCCAGTATAAGTTGATGATCCACTGCTTTTCTGAGCACTTGGATAAACTACTTAATGCTTAACTAGGAACAAAGAAAATGAGCAAGAATATCCATGCTCACTCTTACTTGCTGAAGTCCCCCACAAGACAAACCTCAGTTATGTGTGATCTGCCAATAGCATGAAGAACCTTATAAGGTGGGTCACAGCACTGGGCAACAGCAAGAACATCGACAAAATGGGATATCTTAAGAATGTAAAAAAAAAATGTCATGAAAGAAAAACCTTTTCAGTGTTTTGACTTGTAATATTTAGAAGCTTCTTATTTCAAATCCCAATAGTTTTTTCTTTTTTAATATGACTTTTTCTTTTTTAATGGCCTTAGTGACCCTCCAATAGATGGCAATCCTCCTGCTAAATGTATAGTACTCTTAAAAAAATGGAAAGCACTGTGAATTTTGAGAAAACTTCCCCCCCAAACACCCCAGCTTTCAACACTATTACTAAACTGAAACCAACATTTATTTCCACAAAAGGTTTTTTGAGAAAAGTTGCAAAGCAATGCAGGAAAGGCAGAACACTCAGTAGAGGTGGTAACATCTTAAGGATGTGACAGAACTCATAATTAAACTTAGATTATCTGAATTCCATCAAGCACCTTGGCACTTGCTGTCTTTTCAGCAAGAGAAATTAATTCTTAATGTCACATCATTATATTTCATCTGAAATTTATAAACTATTCATATAGGCCCCATTGCCACTATGGAGTATTAACACCAGCCTAAAAAGGCAAAGGATCCATCTTTGTTTACACATAATGTAATTTTTCATTATTTATATATCTTTGCAGTGATACATGTGGTTATGTACTTTTTGCTTTGATTTCGATTGTTTATGTAACCGAAAGAAAGTGAACTGGTTCTGAAGTTAAAGCAAGCTGAATATATGGTGACCTGCTCTACTGAGCTGCTTGTTAACCTACTTGGTATGTAAACCAGATACGTTTCACCAAAATGTCATATTCTTTCACAGTCATTTTCCCTGATACATCAAGGAGTGAAGCTGAACTTCTTCCAAGAAAATAAGAGTATTGCTGTATCAAGGGATTAGGAAAAAAAAGCTGGGAACTATTGGCAACTCTGTAGTCATATAACTAAAGACTTGAGTATAAAATAAATATATGAAATAAAAAAATGTGAGGCAGAACAGCAATAAAGTAGAAGATGCTGACAGTAACAGATTTACCCATACTAGGAAATGCAAAATATATAATAGAACCAGAACTATACTGTAACAGTAATGTAATTACCTTTATTGCAAAGTGCATCCCAATCTAGCTATTGCATTGTAATTTTGGCCAATGAAGTTTAGATTGAATCACTGATGATGAGACTCACTAGCTAAAGACTAAATCGAAGTATTATATATGAGAAAATGGCACAGAAATGTTACACAAAATGTCTCTTTGGTCAAAGAGCTTGGTAGGATCACGCTGCAGCTCTACCCAGCTGAAATAGTCAATATCAGACTGCTAGACTCGGTCCTAAAGATTTGCCATTTTAGTCACATAAATAAAACCACAATCTACTATCATCCACAAACTGCTAGCACCTTGAAAATCTGGAATTATAGAAAAAAGTAAAAAGCACCAGAAAAAATGTATATAGCTGACCATTATTTAAGATATTTTACATTTAAGTCAGTTTTCAGGCAAGTAATACAAAGGAAATCAAAGAACAAGTATATGCTGTTTAGATGAGTAACCTTTAAAGCCCTCTCACTCTGGTCTTCCTGTCGTAAACTGTCTTAAGTTCCTGAAGTTGACAATACAGCGCTTTGTCAACAGGGGCAAGCTCTTTCCTCAGATATCCCTTACAGCACAGAACGTTTCACTAGAGCTGGGAGGGAAATTTTCTCCAGAGAGCTTCAAATTGGCTCTAGGGCCCCTTCAGTCAGGTTATTACAACTTAGCAATAACACAGACTTTGGGAGTTCCAATTCTGTGTAAGCAGGGAGGTGACAAGCCCTGCAGAAATATTCCCTGGATTTGCTTCTTTCCCTGCCAAAATATTGTTTCCTCAGCCCTTGATCAATGCACCACAATTGGATCTTTCTACTCTACATCTGCCCTTGGCTGTTTGCTGTTCACGGTTTCTTATAAGGAATGTGGCTGAGCAGAATAAAAGAACAGAGGAAAACAAACTGACTCCCTTCTAATATTAAATTAATCTCTAAAGAGAAGATAAACTGAGATGGATTAGTTAAAATAAATTTTGACTTAGCTTTCAAAATCAGGAGCATGTGTGCTTTCAGTAACTTTTCAGTTCTATTGATTCAGATCTGCTTATCTTGGATCCCTCTCTTCTACTACTCATAAAAAACCTCATCTGCTGTCAAGAATCCTGTTCATCTTTCATAAAATACTAGTAATCAGAAAGTGGAAAATGGGAAAGAGTACGTCACTCGCTTGTTGGAGCCCTGCAGTAATTTGCTTATGTTAATTTTGATTATGTAGCAAGCAGCATAGCTGGAAGATAAATTGGCTTTGTATTCAAGCTAGTAAATACAGGATTGAGGTCTATAGGAAGGGGAAGACCATACCTGTCTGCAGGTAGAGTGCTTTCAGATATTCTGTTCAGATAAATAACCTTAGCTTTCACTAAAATTCACTTTCACTAAAAACCCCCACATCATTTAGGATGGGTTATAACTCGGTAGATTTAATTGAAAGATGTTGCATCTCTGTTGTGGTTATCTGCATATTTATTTAGAAGCGGCAGCACAGGGCGGAGGGGAAAAGTAGGAAAGATATGTCTATATAGATATGACTGTTCCATGAATTGAAAAGGAAGCAGTTGCCTATTTTCTGATACTATTCATTATTTTCCAGTCTTCTGTCCCATACATTATGAATGAGAGACCTCCTCAAGACTAAGAGACAGAAGATGCATTCTGCACGTGCACAGAGATAACTTACCCCAGAATTATCATTAACTTATGCGTAGGCAAGCCTTCAGCACAAATGATGGTGCAAATGTTCGTTGCCAGGCAGAACGGCTCAGAAAAGAAAGACAATTAGGCTAAACTCAAAGGCTATCTGCTTTGGTATGAAAAATATTTAGCTGAGACAAAGGAAAGCCATGTCATATCTCTGGATCAGGCTGTGAAGTGTAGTGAATACGTTTGTCATCTCCACGCTACAGTGATTACGCAGTTAACTATTAATTTTGAACAGTTTTGCAGTATTGATGTGATAAGCTTACCTGACAAAATGTTTGGGGTTTGATGAGCAGGTGGGTAGGGTTTTGTAATGAAGAATGATTTGATTTGTCTAAAAAAAGGGTTAGTACTTTAGTTCATTGTACATTGGGAAGGTAGAAAAGAAAAAACCTGTTTTACCTAACACAAAGGAAAAACCCTCACAGCGATAAGCAAAATAAAAATTTGAATAAATAGATCTAAATAAATATTAGTTCTAAATGGAGTGCCTCATTACAATTCGAAACTTCTCACTTTGTTAAAGAAAAGCTTTAAAAAAGCTGGCTCAGCTAAAAGGAACCCAAGCGTTACTTTGAGAATAAAAAATAAAGCATAAGCTATTTAGACTTTTTCCATCTTTCTGCTTCTTTCCCTTAAATGAAGATGCCGATAACATGTGCGAAAAGCACTACTGTCACCAGATTAGTCGCTTCGAGAAGTTTGGATCCAAAAAATCCCTGATCATTAATTTGCTTTGTTCCAGTCACCGATACCTTTCACTGGCCTGTACAGAAACTCCTGCTGCCTGGAACATGCCAGCTACATTCCCTCAGATATTTATGCTTTCATTAAGAACGTATAATACCAGCATCACTACAGATACTTTTTCAACAGTACTACTAGCAAAGTATTTAAAGATAATCAGTAGAGCTATAAAACCCAAGGAAGTTAAAACTGGAAAGCTCACAAATAATAAATTACATTCAGTAAAATCACAAACATCACTGTGCTCCTGATTTCACACAGTCCTTTGCCAGCTGTGCTCATCACTCACTATTCATCACTGGTTCCCTCCTTTGAAGATTTTTGGTACCAAAATTCTTGCATTGGTATTTATAACATCAGTAAGGAATACTAAGGGGAACAGCTCCCTAATAGTGGGTGGTCCTAAGCACTGTTAGGCCAAAATCCACTTACATGAGGCATTTCTTCCTACAAATTATCCTAGTAATACATTATCAAAGATGACAACCTAAAAAGTTTTCAAAGCTCCAGTGGTTCTTATCATTGAATGTCACTTCCTAATTAATACCCTAGATTATTTATAATTTTCTTTATTGCTTCCAAAGTACACTTCACCACTCCTACGCTTAGGTGAAATGTAAAAACTATTGCATGAGTGCTTTGGTTCAGATTCTTGAGGGACACCCAGGAAAACTCACAATTCAAGTCAAGTGTCTAATAACCCTGTGCAAAGCACAGGGAGACTTTAGCACCTAAAATGGATTAACAACTCAGCATACTGGTAGAGGAAGAGGTTGCAGGTGACTGCCTAAGCCATTTAATAAACCAAAAAAAGAAACAAATGTTTAAAATTCAATGACACCTTCATCTCCACGCCCCAACCCTGATACATGTAGTCTGAAGCAGATGCATGTAGTGGACCAGGTTCCACAGACTTTTTGCACTTAACTGCTCCACACAGATATTTCTGTTTTTTAAGCAGCATTTACTGTGCTGCACTCAGGTTTTGAGATTGTAATGCTGTGTTTATTCCTAGTCCTTCCATCTACACACCTACAGATAACTCCGATCACATGGTTATAAACTGGAATGGGGCATTCCCTTGGGAACACAGAAATGCAAGTTTGAATCTCCTTCAGCTGAAGAGGTTATTGATCCAAGCCTCCTACTTCATGATCACCAAGCAGACTGATCTGATATTACACACAAGGTGAGTGACTTGTCCTTTACCTTCCCCTGCCTTTAAAAAATAGAAGAGAACACACCAACTGCCTTTGCCCCTGGCACGGCAATCAATGCTAACAGAACCTCGGAATTCCAGCCGATTCCAACTTCACCTTACTGGGGCAGAGGGACAACTAAATTTGTGACTTTCAAAGTAGTTTGAATTGAAGACGTTTAACCTGGCCACACTGCATATGCATTTTTACAGGGCTAAAATTTAGGTAGAAACCAGAGCAGGAAAACACATTTCTACCTAATCTACACTATCACGACCAATGCACTTAATTTTTTTCATCATCTTAATTGTTAAAAAAAAAAAAAAAAAGAAAAGAAAAAACAAAATCGCAGACCTACAAAATCTTATTTCTGACTCTCAGCTGGACATGAAATTACCTTAGAGATATTAGACTGATGGATACCAACCATTAATCCTTCTCAGCACAGAAAGTACTTTTCTCATGTTGTCATGAAAAATTAACCATATTCTTTGAAAGAAGGAAGGACTTGAACAACCTGTTGTCAATCAATCATGGACATTAAGGAACGCTAGCAGCTACTCCTTGGGCTTGAATTGTGTCCATTGGACATTTTTCCTGAGTGTGTGCACTGACATCTTCACTGGGTAATTTATTATTGGAAACTAATGGTTGCATAGCTGCCCTTCACTTCTATTTTTGGATTGTCTAATCCAGGACACTGTTAAATGTCACAAAATAACCAGCTATACAAAAACCACATGACGAAAAGAGTGGATGTGTGATAGAATAAGCAAGAGAGATATGATGATTAATAAGAAGTAACTGTTCAGGCACCAGCTCTCAAAGCGTCTTCATATGCTACTGTAACATGTGGAGAAGAGCGGAGGAACTCACCCATTGACAAAAAGCTTCTCAATGTTTCATCTTGTTCTGAAAATGAAGTTTGTTTTGAATGTTTTTAGACAATGTTATAAACAGTCACAGTCTAGAAGATGAAAGGCTGTGTGACAGCAGAAACTTGACAAAAAATAGGCACCACCATTCAATTAGGATCCTCCAGTTGCATCTCAGCTTCCTGTGAAGACACCTGGGAAATAATCCAGTAACTCATTTACCAGGACTCCTCTGAGCCTAGGAGTTGTTTATACATCACGCAATATGAATGAAGAACCGCTGGTTCTCCAGAAAACAGGCCTGTAAGCAATCTTTGCCCTTTGAGCAAATAAAATTAAACAAAATAAAAGGAAAAAAAAAGGAAGGTAACATCTATGAGATAGAGTGAACAACCATCACACAACATGCAGTTTGTAACTTCAGCTTCTGCCAGGGAAGGCTATGTGATCCTGCCCAGAGGTTTTTAAGGACAGGATGAACAAGTGAACAAGCTTCTGCCAGGTATAAGAGACTTGTTTAATCCTCTCTTTGGGCACAGGATGGATCAAATGACCTTCCGAGGTCTCCATGATCAGGTTTCCTATGACAAGAGACCATTTTCTGACCTGGCCAGCAGACAGAGGAAGAACATACATGCTTTCCCTTCTCATTTCTCTTTGAGGCAGAGCAGGCTGCTGCTTTAGATAAATGTAGTTGGGAGAAACTGTCCCTGTATAGAGAGTTTGCCATCTAGAGAGGGCTGAGGGTGGGAGGGAGGAAAGAAAGTATTACCTCCCTGATTTTGTAGATTGGCTGTTAGATGGAAAGAACAGAAGCCTTCAGGAGAAAAAATGTTAAGCTCTTATTTCCAGCTGAAGGCTCAATATCCTCTTGATCCTACCTGCCTAAAGTTGGGCACTGGCTTAAATGCATTCTTGAATCAGGAACTGACAAAGCAAATGACTCATTTAACTCAGGGGAATCTATGGTACAGTCAGAAGCTACTTACACAAATTGTTGGACTGTGAGTCAGCGACAAATTTATCCTTCGCCTCTCTAGTAGTGCAACAGGGAAACACTTGATGTTTATCTGATTTAACACAAGCCATGCTAAATACTGTACCTAAAATGGAACATTTAAATGGTGAATGGGGAAGAGGAGGCAGAAGAATTAGGGATGACATTTTATGTCTTTCAAAAGTCTGACCTTTTGGAAATATCACTGTGTACATTTTAAATATTAATAAAGGCACTAGCTGTTAGAAGGCACAAGGCTGTTGTCGGGGGGGTGACCTTTTATTGAAGTAAAAGAAAATTGACAGTTTTATTAGCCATAGAGTACTGCAAACAGGACCTACAGTAAAAAAGCAAACAAAAAAGATGTCATTGTAATTAGATACATTCTGTAAGTTAATCCGAGGATGTGGCTGTCTCTAAATATTTCTGCAGGTTCCTCTGTATCTTAGCCCAGACTTACCAAACAGCTTCAGAGTGAGAAAGAATAGAATTTCCTATTTCATTCTTTGAAGAGGCATTCCCAGAGAAAACCACACTGGGACAAAATCAATGTGATCTTTGTGACTCCGTGATCATCACTTCCGTACACCGCTACAGATACCCCCTTAGCAGCTCTGAGCAAGGCTGGGCTTGCTCCTCAGAACTAATTAAAAGATCCTTGCTTAGATAACCTAGACTTATTCAAACTGGAACTTTATAGGAAAGAAGCAATTGCCGACTGCTTCATCCCAAACCATTTGTTTTTTACTAGAACTAAGAAAGTTGAATTAACTTCTTGTCTTCATTTTGCTGGTCATAATCTCAAGGGCTCAGCTGTCTGTGATCCAAGGCCAGCTGATACAGCACAGCTGTGTAAACCTTCACTCAAACTTCTGAGAAAATTGCTAAGTTGTGAGTATGAGCTGTGGAAAACAAATAGAGCCATCCAAAATAAGAAAAGTAAAAATACAGGCAAAGGTAACATTGTTCAAATAGAAGAGTTAATAGCTCAAGGACTTGAGAGAAAAAAAGCTACAAACATGAAAATGAATAAAGCCCTGTAGTAGGAAAAAAACAAAACAAAAAATAACATCAGCAAGAAAAAAAACACACGCACAAAAAGAAATGACCAACAAACACACCAAGAAGAGACTTCACGGTTGACAGCACATCATCAAGGATCTCTGTTCCAAGGAGGAACAGAGGTCATTCCTTCCCCACCTGACGACTGCCGAGCAAGGGTAACAAGTTTATGAAGAGCTAGTACAGACTCTACAACTCCTACTATGAATGAGGGAGTGGAAAAGGAAAGAAAAAGGGAAAAAGACAGACCTTGCTTGTCCTTCAGATATCCTTTACTGACAAACAAGTAAATGTAACATTTTTGCACTTCACTACCATTTACTTAACGTGGTAAGTTCTTTCATGCGTTTCACCTCCATTCATTATTTATGTTTCAGTTCACACCACAGATAAAGCTGGGTTTATAAACTATATCTAGTATTGTAGCCATAAAGGGCAAAATCTGTCCTTCTTTATGCCACATTCTGCATAAGGCATTTGAACGCATGGGATTTAGAGTTGATGTGACCCCCATCAAGCCAGTTGAGCTGTGTTCTTAAACACAGCACCACAACTAAAGCTGGTGGGAATGATGAGGACTTAGAAATGGCGAGCAGCACAGGATTCACTCCAGAGGAAACAAGTCAGTCTTCATCTCCTTTTTAATCCGAGACAGTGGAGGACCAGTTCACTCACTACAAAGCAGTTTTGCTGGTGTAAGCAACGGATGGTGGTTTAACTACAGGAATTACTTTATTTGGCTAGTAGAACACAGCTACATCCGTTTGAAGAAACAGGCGGGAAGGGAAAGGTTAAGCCTAAACCAAATATTTCTTCTGAATGCCAGAGTTTAATCAGTTAATTCACATAGAGACATCAATGCGAGACGAAGTGCAAGCTAAAAATATGGTTAGGAAGTCACGGGTAAAGCAAATGGTACAAAAAAAGACAGTTAAGTAATTGTAAGGAGATTTATAAGTCTGTTACCTGGAAAAATAATCCAGGTAAACTACTATTTCTTATTTTAAAGTACAGAAAGGTACTTTAGACACAAAGAATGATAACAGTAACACAGAAATACTGTGAAAGAGCATGCATCTATCCTCTTACTATTTATTTCTATGTAGAGAACATATTCTATGTTCTTCCTCTTTTCACTTTATATTGACAAAATTCAGGGTGTCTTGAGGGCACTGCTGTATTACAACAGTGTGCAACACCCATGAAGGAGAGAGATGTCAGTCCAGTGAAACCAAGGGCACAACTAGTCCATCGCAAGAAAAGGAGACCTGGCAGACACCACTGAAGTGCAGCAGTTTAACAGAGCACAGAAGGTCATACAACCTTCTGGGACAAAAGCTTCAAGTGAAAGCAGAATTAATGATTGTGATGCATTGACACATCTCATCTGAAAGAAAATATATTTTATTATAAATATAGATATATTATAAAATATATTTTATTATAAAAAGACTAATTGCCAGCTAGAAGTTAATAAGCCATTCTGTGATGGTATTGCTAAACTTCTGCTGAATGAAACCTTTGTCCTCTCTCAATGCAGAATAGTAAATTTTCAAAGAGTTACCAAATTTGCAAAGCTCCAATGTGAATGACAGGTTTATTTAGGGATGTAAGGGTAAAACAGACTGAAGGGGAAACTGTTACAGTACATTTTGTGATAAGGGGAATGAAAACCTTCACAAAAACAAGTTGCTTTAACAAGTTGCCTTGATTAACTCACATGACCTCAAACAGAAAGATGCCTCATCCTCAGATGCCTTGAAGACCATGATTAGGCTGAGGAGCACCCTTTCGCAGAAAGGATCAGGCTGCTTTGGTTCAGAACAGCTACAGTTCCATAATTCCAACAAAATTCACATAGTCTGTCAGTAACTAAGAATGATGAATTTCAGTTATGGACAGGGAAGCTTTTCTTCTGAGCACCTTCCATTCCAATCAATATATTTACGCTGAAGTAACAATACCAAAACACAAATTAATGTTCTTTGATACTGCATTTCCCCTTGCTCTCAGGAAAACTGTTCAGCTTTGTGGTTTCCTGTTGGGGAGATGCAGGGAACGACCAGAGGACTCAAGTCCAACGGGCAAATCAATTTCTCTCCTTTGCTTTCAAGAAATATTTCATTTCTCCCCCATCACTGGCATTTGTAGCTGTCTTTAAGTTGAAAAGCAGGTTTCTGCTGAACTGCAGCCTAAGGAAATTCCTCAGTATATATGAGAAGTGAAGTTACTCTCTAGGGAAATGGCTAGAGATTTCAGCTTTTTGTCCAGAGATCTGAAGATATGAAACATCAAACAGATATGAAATGTTCAACAGATACTCCAGCAGAGAGTAAGAAAGTATTATACCCAGCTTATGACATGGTACCTTTTTAATGTACACTTCTTTACAAAATCACTTCCTGTGAATCTGTTCATGCCTGTGCAGAGTCTCTGCACTAGTACTACACACCACTAAACGCTCAGTACTTAGATTGACGGAAGTCAGAAAATTTTACTTCTGGGATGCTCAGCAGCCAGTAGAAATCAGAATTAAAATTTCAATGAAAGTGAAAGTTTGGATCAAAGTACACCATCTATCAAAACTATACCTGGGATACCTAAGGAGTGTGACAGGAAAATATGCACATGCCTAATGGTCCACAACAGGAGACCACAATTATCCACCAAAACAAGATGTTCTTTCAGAAAAAGTAATAACTGGCACACATTCACACATCTATTTCTGTCACAGCTCAGCACACCAAAGGGCAAAGGAGGGCAAAGATCTGGGGAAAATGGGAGGGTCCACCCCAGTTCTGATGTATTGCTCACAGCAGAAAAAGAAAGCTTATTTTCTTCAAAAACTAGTATTAAAATAGATCTTCACAATAAAGATGATTTATTCATATTCCTGTTTCAGCTAAAATATTATCTGGTCACAGAAAAAGTCTCAATATTTGAATTAGCCATCTTCTTCCTTTTGAACTGCAAGGAAGTTACATGATACCAAACAACTTGCAGGAGGCATAAGAAAGTAATCCAGATAAAAACGAAGAAAGTAGAAAGCCTGGAGATGAGAGAAAGGGAAAGATAAAGCCTTTTTATTAGGTTTTAAGAAATCACATAGTTACTATTGATAGAGCACGTTACATCTGGAGTGAAGTGGAGGTGTTCTGGTATAGGTCTAGAGACACCAGCAATATCCAGGCCCACATTTTGAAGCCAACATTGGTGTTTTAATCAACAGTGTGTTCTGACTTTGCACATACGTTTCCTGAGGGTGCTTCCTACCTCTACCAGAACATGGCGCAAGCAGCTTGTGCTTCCACCAGAGAGATGAGTGGGAAAAAACATTTTAACCATATGGTAGACTGAGTTGGCTCTATGACAAATAAACTGTGTGTTATCAGCTAAAGCCAAGGATGAAGAAGAAATAGAGAGAAGATGCTCAGGCCTGTTGCTCAAAAAGTTACAGCCAGCTGTTACTGGTCAAAGTTTATTTATTTACTTAACTTTAAATTCTCTGCAATGGTGTGTGCAATGAATAAGAGCCTTAACTCCCCGGTGCTTTCAGTATCGTGCCTGTCATTATAATGAAAATTTCCAGTCCTGGCCAGAGACAGTGTTAACAGTTTCTTCTCTCCTAAAACACAAGTCTTCACTGAGGTTAACAGGCTCTGCAATACCCAGTAAAACTACCACACAGCTCATTTTCCTGTCTTTCAGCATTAGACTAGATTCCTTGAATTTTCTATAGTCATTTTATGGAATGTCACTACATACAAAGATTATTCCTTAAACCACAGTTCAGTTTGATTTAGTGGAAGAAAGATAGTCCAGTGACTTGGGCTACAGATTTTCTATATGATTCAGGTATTGAGAGGCTGGGGCTCTCATTTATCTTCATTTTTCTTTAAGATAACAACAGGCGTACTTCGGCTAGGTCTATAATTCTTCAAGGCTCCTTTTATATGCAATAGGAAACATGCTGAACTGTCCTAAAGCAGTGGTCTCCCAACTACAATACTGGGAACTGACTTCGTAAAGAAGCTGAAGTTTCACCTTTGAGAGTATAATAGTACTTTCCTACCTTTGAGGATATTACTTTAGACATCACAACATATTTAGACTCTGTGGTCTAAAGGTCACAGGGATGGTGGTGGTGGAACAAGCCTTATAAACACCATTCAGTATTATCTAAATCTACATGAAGCTTTGTGCTTCATTGTGGATATGCTAGTTGATTCGTTTGAAAAACTATTGAGTTGCAAGTTTGACAGTGAACTACTAGCAACTGACTGGTCTTCGAAGAAAAGGTCCCTCTGTGAAGACAGTCCCAAGCCATGGTTTAATGTGGTATTATCCAGATTTTCCTCAATAATGCGAATTCCAGCAGCAATTCAAATATAAAACTAAGCCACTTGCGGAAAAGTCAAAGAAATTGTGAGTAGGAGAAAGCAGACACCACCACAGCATCAAGGCTTTTTACTCTAAGGCTAGTTTTCTCTCCAGAGATACTTCATGTTTTTTTCAAAGCCATATTGCAAGGCACTGGTTAGAAACAAGCTACGAGTTTATGGAGAGTCATTTGTCTAAAGATGTTACAAGCAGAAAAACAGAATTAAGCAGGTTCCTTTTTTTTTCCCTGCTACCTTCGGAGGCAGAAGGGCAGCACTCAGCAATCCTAAATCACAAAGGCACAAAACTTCAAACCTGTTAACTCCTCTGTGTGATGGTCACCTAGTGAATAAATAACTGTCCAGAGGCTTCATGTATAAGCCTGAAATCAGCTGTTATAAGAAACAGTATTTCTCTTCAGTATAAATAAAACGTACATCTGGATTTCTGCTGAATTCCTTGTTCACATTCCTACACTATGATTGTTCCCAAGCAGTTTTCTCTTTCCCCAGGAGGTGTGAGAAAGTAGCTTAGCTAAGCCTAATAACACAGTTTATTTTATAAAAAGAATGATTGACTCTCTCTCTGCCTGAATACTTTCTCTTTGGTTTACTAGAAAAGAGGGAGTAGAATGCCCTTTGGAGAAATCCTGAGGACAGGACTGCATCTAGGAAGGGCTGATACACTGACCAAAGCCCAGGCATAGGGGATGGATGTTTGGTTCCCAGTTCAATAACTGACTCGACAATTTGTTTATTATATAGGGCCAGATGGTATATTCCAGACAGCTGCAAATGAGTGGAACAGACCAAAAACTGCACTAATGCAGAGGCAATATCATGTAAGCAACACCTACTGAAAATTCCGAGAAAACTCACTCACACTTAGCCTTGTGACCAATAAACCACATGGGTCACTAGACAAAGCACACATCTGCCACTGTGCAATACATGGGTATTTCCTCCCCTCTCAGAGCCCTACATCACCCTGTACAAAACAATGAAAATACCTCTGCAAACTTTTTGACCTCTTTGGGCAGTAAATACTATACATATGTCCTGCAGTTAGCCATAATCTAATTGCACCTGTTCATTAGGATGCAGTTTTAGTTGCACCACCATAAACAGGTCATAAAATAATTATTAACACTTTTGCCAAACTAGGTTTTACATGAGCATTATAGTTCCCAAAATTCTCTGTGCCTGCTCCCTGACAGAGTGCTGCATTTGGAAATCATGAGTGGGAGTTTAAAATAGGTTCAGCACACAGCTCACACTGTTCCCATCTCTGACATCAATATGTGGTTTGGACAATCTGGAGCTTTCTTTGAAAGGCCTCGCTCTGTCTATTTTGCAAAATAAAGTTCTACATTTGCTGCTATTAGGCTCTGTATGGTGCAGCACTTTAAGATGTCACTAACTTGATAAACAATGTGGTTTATAAAACAAGTCTGATGGCTAAATAGACACATGCAGGATCAAATGTTTGCCACACAAGCAATCAAACAAATTGATGAACATGAAGAAAGTGATTATAGAACTATAACTGTTCTATTATTAACCAGCAATCTGCATATCTTCCTCCAATTAATGCCTAGAAAGGAGATGCAAGTCAGTTGAAACCTAATTACTGGCATAACACTGTTGATTAGAAATGCAGTAACAGTCATTGCTTCTACTTCATTTACACAAGGCCCATAATAATAAGCCAAAGGATGTCAGTCAGTCAGTGCTTTCCTGCCAGAAGTTTCTGCCATAGCAATAGCTTCTGGTGTAAATGCACTGCTCTGCCCATGTCACTCAGCTCAGTAATTGCCTTGCCACTCACATATAGAAAACAATTTCTGGCTTTGATGGGATTTTGTTGGCGATGTGAAACTGCTACTGCAATCTCTGCAGCTAGGTGTTAGGTGGGTTACTTTGGTGGATCATAACATGAAACTAATCTTTAAGGAAGCAGGTGGGAAGAGAGAGAGACTTATGGGTTGGTAGGGTGCTAGGAAAACAGTGCAGTCCAAGTGATTAACGAAAGGGAAGTGTTAGATGAGGTGGAACTGAGACAAGCAGAAGAAAGCAGAAGCAAAGAGAAGAAAGTTGCTTTGCCATTTTCCTATCATCAAGAACATCTCTCAGTTCAGCACATCTTCCAGAAGCTCTTATAAAACCATACACGCTTATTTTATATGTCATTGGTGGCTGACCAGCAGTCTATAATTTCAGCTTGCAGGCTTTCTATTTGGGCTACCTCATGAGCCGTACATTTATCACCATCATTTCATCATTTCCAGGCTGAAGCTGCAGAGTTTTGCTTTCAATATGCGACATGTAGCATTTTTCTCACTTCACAATCTCATTGCCAGAATGAGGTCACACATTTTTAGATATTTAGTTCTGGTTTTCATCACCTCAGAGCTCTGAGTCCAGTATCAGGTATCCATGTGACACCTCCCAAGCTCCCCACGCTCTCATGTGTCTCTGCATGACCCCAGTTTGACTTAGTAGAAGAGCATCGGCAAGGAAAAGGCTCTAGGATGGCAAGCAACAGCTAAACTCATCTTCCTCACAGCCAGCACCTGCAGCAGTGGAGACAAGACTTTGTTCTCCCCCTTACCTCCCCAGGTAGATTTATACTGAGGTTTTCATGCACAGGAATAAAAAAGGTACAATTTATCTCTCTCTCTTGCAATGATTCAAACTTAATCAGAAATACAGTTTCTGGGTAGCAAGATGAGGACAGAGCAGCCAGAAAGGTTCCTTTTTCATGGTTTACAGAGAAGTGCATATAGAACATGAACTCATTTCAAGGTTCATTTTGAATGGAAAGGCATTGCAGGAAAAAGGTAATGAGACTTAAAATCAAAGGAAAATAATAACCATCCTGCAGGATCAGTCAGATAAAATCTCTGGTCTTACACATCAAATCTTCCCTTGCAGGCATAAGGACAGTTTGAAACAGCCAAGCTGTCCATCAAGCAGCACAACAGCTACGCTTCTACATTTCCAAATGAGGTAGGGCAATTATGTACAATTAACGCAAATTATTATAATTCACACATTTTTCCACTAGAAAAATAAAGCCTCAACTTATTGAAGTCCCAGAACCTGAAGATACCAGAAACACCTGTCAGAGTTACCCAAGGGTCCAACCCACAGACACATACATTCCAATAGGGAACTTGTTATAACATCTGACAGGAAAAACATGCTGAAGAAAAACATCTATTTCAGTGGCATCCAGTGACATTTGGGGTTTATTTCTTATCTATTACTTTAATGTTCAATACTGCTATCCCAAGATCCTATGACAGGGCTGGAATTAACTGTCTTCAGTATGCTTTCTATTTCTGAGCGTATTCCTGAGAGATATGAATTATGAAGGTCTTAAATGCACCAAGCTGCTCATCTCTTCATAAGATTGTCTATATCTTAACCAAAGCACATACCTTTAGCAAGCAGAAGTATATTAAGTTATTGGAAAAAAAACCCTTTCATTCTTAGCTCAAATAGTCCTACATCAATTGCAGTGTATTTCATCACAGTAATATTAACGTACTTTCAAAACTGCTCTTTCAGTTCAAAGAGGTAAAAAGGTCTATTTTCTTCAGGATGGCACCAAATCTCATCTTTTGAGGAATTACAGCCCTTTTTCATACAGTAGAACTTGACTGCACACAAATCATGGACTCAGGGAAAACTCTTAGTGTCAGCTAAAGCTCACTGGTTCTCACTCCAGCCCAAAGAAAGCACAGTGACTGTTCTCACCTTCAGTAAAGGCATGACAGCTCCCAGTGTACATCTTCAGAAGTATCCCAAAACCTCCAAAGCAGTCAGGCTTTAAGTCCTTGCTAGTTCTAAAATGGCAGAGAGAAGCAAGATTTAGGGATTCGTATTTTATTTCAAACAACACAGAATAAACTTTTTAAAAATAAAAACCATGAAGGAATAATATTATTAGGTTTTGATCTTTAAAACAAACAAACAAACCCCCACCTCCTTGGCAGGTAGCCTGGCTGTGTATTGATTACTTCTTCATACATAGAGGAAGGTTATTTTTAATGCTGACTACACACTAAGTAAGGAGGGACATACACAAAGGATATATCCAAAATAGCCCAGTGCTTGGCTTTACTATAAATCACCAGCAGTATCCCAGAGTTTATTTGTGCCCTATTTTTGGTAGTTCATATTTCTTTAGCATAGCACTTTTCAAAACTGAAAAATAAGCATAAATTCTACAAGCTTAAAATACAACCTAGGCAAAACCACTTTACAAAATACAAGGAACTGTTGAGGAAGAGTTTAAAGTGCAATCACAAATTCAGGACAGTTTCCCACACAGGCTCCTTTCTTAGGAGTTTTCAATAACACTCTTACACTCTATTTCCATTGTACCAGATTTGTATTCTTTTCCTCATATTTATTTTTCCTTCCAATAAAAAGCTTCTCTCCTGTTTTCTTCTTTGGGAAAAAAATAAAAAAGTCTGTAGAGTCATTATGCAGACAGATAAGAAAATGCTGCATATTTTATAAAGGAAATTGCATATTCAGGATATTAAAAAACAGAATCAAGTGTACCCATCACTTTTGGTAAAAGCAGGAACACGGAATCACAGAATGTTAGGGATTGGAAGGGACCTCAAAAGATCATCCACCCATATTTTTCAAGCTGTAGGGATTTGTCCAGTACCTGTTTGCTCTGAATGAGCTTGTAAAGAATCACAAAACAACAGCCATGGTTGACAAACAAGAGCAGCACAGTGTTCTGCAAGACCTGCCTCAATACCACTTTTGATTCGCACTTTGCACGCGCTGTAGTGTGCTTGTGCCTTTGAAGTGCACAAAATAGGGCAAGCTCTACTCAAGAAAATAACACATTTGGAACAAAATTACAAAACCTGCATCCACACGTCCATCTGAAAAAGCAAACCATAGGATCAGCCAATAAGAAAATGAGAGTGTTTTAAAAAAAAGTAAATAAAGTCTACCATCATCAGGGCAAAAAAAGCAGCAACAAATAAAACTGACAAAGATTACCTCATGGACTTTAGCCCACATCTTACTGTTTCACCTTTTCCTTCTCTTGTAAACCCAGTTAATCACCCCTTCATGTTTTTTCCTGTTTCTGAGGTCCCTGTTTGCTAATCACCTGTGTCTCCAGAGCAGCTGGGCTAATTTGGCTCTGACAGCTATTAGTCGCCAGGCAACACCCAGCATTAGCTTTTATACAAGTGTGTATATTTACTCATTTATCCTTTCCCTTTTTGGGGGGAAGATCATAAAGTCAGCACACTACAGACATAAATAAAAGGAAGCACCTCAAATAAGAGAGTACATCTCTCACACTAAATTTATGAATATTCATAAAAGGAACACCTAGGCCAAGATAGAGAATGGTATTTTGGAGGAAAGAAACACGTGCAGCTGCTGATTAGCTTTGTAAAGACACATGAAAACTGTCACAGCTAAAATGACTAGCAGGTAGCAAAATGGCTTGCATGGCCACTGTAGAAGTGCCATGAAGCCAAAAGACATAAATGTTGCACAAGCGGACTTATGGGATTAACAAAACATTGCATAAACACTTCCGAATGCAGTTCAGAACAGAACAGGAAAAGCTCAGCACTCCAGTGGCTCTCTGCACAAAGCAGGGCTGTTCTGCTTCACATTAAAGCTACCTCGTTAGTGCTTATGTGAACACAGAACAGCCACACCAAGACTGCAGGAGGTCAAGAGACCCTAAGAAACAGAGGGGTCCTTGGGAGAGGGCTTTGAAGCTTTGTTTGCATTCAATAGCAACAATGGAAACCCCAGCATGACAGCCTACTCAGAAAGCCAGCCCTATGGAAGGGGAATTGGCCCCTTGACTTTGATCTGTAACCGCTTACAAATTTGTAATCATGAGCAAAATCCTTTGTTGCTACACAATCCATTTGCTTTCTTATGTTTACTTTCTTATTTGAACTTGCCTGGTGTTGTGTGACCCAATGGTGGCTCTTGCAAGCTGAGATACGCAGTTTTTCCAGAGGACAACAATATCCAGTAAGAGGAGAGCCCACAAAGAATCTGCAGAATGTCCCATCAAGAAGAGTGGGTGCTCTGAACACTGGTATTATCAAGATACAGGACAAGGAAAAGAAGTATCTTCTGAGAGATATTATTCAGTGACCTGCAAGCAGGAGAAGAGATGGTTTCCAACATGAGGAAACCCCACATTGTTACCTCTTGACATAAGCAGAACCCAGGATCAGTGATCCGTAAGCTTATAAGACTTTTATCCAGCCACCTGAATTTCAAAGAATATGTGCATATTCTCTAATCTCTGGCTCTTAAGGCTGTATTGGCAGTGCTGTGTGTATTGGTTTAAAGAGCTGCATGATTATTAGCAGCTGTACCTGATTATGTGCCAATTAATACAGGAGCTCCCACAGAGTTAACAGGAAGGTTTTCCTTTCCTCTGCTGTTCATTTTTATCTATGACTTTGAGAAAAATCTATTAATCACTGCATGCATGTTCTCTCTGTGCTAATACAGTAATTTATTATGGCTATTAGGCTGCTATAAATCCCAGGGAACTTTGACAGATCTCATGATTTTAGCTAGGGGATTTATAAGAAACATTTGGCAAATAGTTTGTAGGACTAAATGTCCTGTCTCTAAACCACACGTTCCCCAGAAGCACCAGCCTTACTACTTGTGTCACATTCTGCAGTGTGCTACCCAAAATGCCCGTCTGTCTCTCTGGTTTCCTGTATCAGTGCCCATCCTGTGGACACTGAGAACCACAGAGGTACATAAGTGCACTGACTGGATCAGTTCTGGGGCGCAGATGGCCTGGGGCTGACCCCAAGTCACACAAGGTGACCAGAAGGTGCATCCCTTAACAGGGCAGGACACTCTGGGACCAGAACCGGGCAGCCACCACGGCCACTTCTAAGATTCTAATGTGCTCAGGAAACGCCTCCTAGACACCCCAACAGGTCCATGCTGCTGCTTGTGCTCAGAGCAAAACAAAACCAAACCCTTTGGCTCTGATTTTTCAAAAGCTCCTACAAAGGGTTGTGATGGTGAGTTGTCTTAGCTTGGGTCAGGCTGCTGCTTTTGAAAACTCTCCTTTTCCTTAGAATACTTGGTGTGAAACATTAGTGCATAAATATTCTCTCTGTCTCATAGTGACTACATGATACAAAGAAAAATATCACCTAAAAATATTAACAACTGATTTAAAATTGTAAACTATTTATTTTCAGCCAGCTGGCTTGTGATATGAGCGACTCTATATTTAAAAGCACAGCTTTCTCCACTGCTTCTCAGTTTGGGTGACTTTTATGGTCTCTCTTTGCAAAGCTGTTTTACCAGGGCAGTGATTTGTGCTTCACATAAACCACCAGGCTCCTGCAATGTGACCTTATATTATAGATAGCATAATTTCACATGCTTACTGATTATAGCATGATTCTATGAAATAGGATGCAAAGTTTTGCTGATCCATGAGGCTATTTTGCTACTCTTGAAGCATAAATGAGTTTATTTTGTCATCTCCTCAAGATCAGCCATATCGTCTGCAGCACACACGCAAAACGTATTTGCTGTTAATCCCCTGGTTATTAATCTGTCCTGTGGTGCCAGCCATGGTTCAGAAACCAAGTAGAGAAAAGAGTTGAACTTAATGCAGCTGTAAGATTTTTGGTTTTGCAGGAGACAAAGCGATGGCCAGCTGTCAATGAAGTGCAGACTACACAGTTCAACACAATTCAAAAATAATAAACCTTTTGTAAGATGCACCGTCTCTACAAGTGAATATATTAGCGTTATTAATAATGGCCTGATATTAATGCAAAGCTGTGCTGTCACCTGCCACAGAACAACGCTGTGTATATAATTCCATTGGTTATTACATTACAAGGATGCCTGAAGCCTTATGCTGACAATAAGTGAAGCAAGTGTGGGATTTAATAAATTTGAATTAAAAAAAATAAATAAAAAAATCATACCTTTAATTTAATCTATGCATGTTCTTCACTGTGGCAATTACCTACAAGTCCACAAAGAACATTCTGGGCTTCAGGCTCTCAGACAGTATATTCAGGATTATTCTTATGGATGATAGCTCTTCATGGTTTCCAAAACAGGCTTGTTCATTAAATTGCTTTCTGCTAACAGGATTTCTGCAAGATGCTCCTTTCAAGTATTTATAGGGGTGGGGCTTTGAACCATGAAAAATGTCAGAAAACTGACACAAGAGTGATTTCAGCATCATGGGTAAAGCAAATATGCAAAAAGTGCATTTTGTTCTGACACCCTCTGCAGTCCTTTAATCAAGGAAAACAATTGCTCAGCCAGGAATGAATAAATGGCAGTTGAAGGGGAAAAAAGGCCTGTTCAGAATTATTAACCCATTTTTTTCAGCTTAATTTCTAACACAAAGTGAGAATAAACCATCATCATCTCATACAAATCTGTGGAGTCAGTTATTCTCACTTAAGTACGATTACAGAAGTTTATGCTAGCTGAAAATTAGGCCCATTATCTGAATCCGTAGCCTTCTGAAAATCTATTCCAGATTTCCGGATAGGCTGCGTACCCTGGTGTGCTGAGGGCATCCAAATGCTCCCGTTGGATCATCCTCAGCAATTAGCAAACAGACCCTTTGTCAGAACAGAGCAAACCCCAGTCTCAGGTCACCGCGTTGCTAACACATGAGATGTCTGAAACGTTAAGCCGCAAAGTTTACAAATTTAAGATTCCAATGGCCCAAATTTTTGCTGTTTTAAGGCTCAAAACAGTAAGCAGTAAGAAATTTGTCTCCTTACTTTGACATTCTCATGTAATTTCATGTTTCTTCAGGTAGTCTGTCAAGCCAGCTGGTTTCCAGGGGCCTTGCCAACAGTTTATCTGTCTTTATTAAGTAATATACTGAGAAGATAAGGGAATGGGTCACAACAGCATCAGAAGCACCACATTTCTTAAGGATATTTGCCACTGCAATCTCATTGCCATTGGCTTTTTGCTGTGCGGCTCTACAAAATCATAAAACTGTTCTTAAATATTGACCCATTTTATTTGTCTAGTTATCCTCTTGGCTCATTTTATTCTAAAATAATCAATAATGTGTTTACCTGGCAAAACATTTCCTCAAACATTTTCTAACTGGCCAGTAAAGGATCAATGCTGAAAGGTTTACTTTCTGCATTACAGCTCTAACTAATGGTTTGTTTATTCAGAAAAAAAACACACAGAAAGGTTTGGTCTTATCTAGCAAGTGAGGTTGTAAAAGATTGTGCTAGAAGTTGAAATGGTTCAGGAGCGTTCCACTGAAATATGTTTATGCTGGAAAAGAGTTTGAATGAAAAGCTGTGCTCTTTTGAATATATTTGGGTTTCATTTAGGAAGTGAGATCAAAATATTTTGCCTCAGGTTAAGTAAAGTGGTACTGCAAGATCTGGTTTGTAAGAAAGAGTCAAAATATTAGTACCATTATAGCACTAACATGCAAATGTCTGCAGAACAGTCTGCAGGCAGGAACTACACTTCCCACAGGTCACTGCAACAAGTCAGTCACACAAGCCAGGATAAAATGTTTCAGTGAGGTTCTGCAAATAGAAATTAATTTTTATTTGGAAAACATTAAATTAGTTCACTTCAGGTTAAAATCTTGAAAGGTAGTACTGGACATCCCTGTCTGATGATTTTTTTTAATTTGGTTTTGGATTTAAGTTTAATGTTAGTCATGTTTTAGCGTGCGTTTTTTTCAAATGCAATAATCTTCCACGGTAAAATAGATTCTAGTTTTTTAGGATTTCTAGTATCTAAATCTGTTTATCACCATCCAATAAGCTCAGTTAGTTTAAACATAAGGTAAACTGGTTTGACTGTCTCTAATACGCATTCACACTGCTTTAACAAACCTGATGCCATTAAATGCAGCATTTTATTGCTAGAGGAAAAAAAAAAAAAAGTTGCCTATTGTTTTACCTTGCAAGACACTTTCAATTCCTAACTAACACCATATTCTGCAAAAGCACATGCTTCATAGCCTAGTATTTATTTACATTTCATGAAGGATACGTGACCAGAGAGGAAAACGTGTTGTTCTTACTGCAGTGTCCTTACTGAGGTGAGAGGGGTTGCTCAGTCAGCACTTTGAACTTTGTTTTCTGCAGATAAAGGACTCTGCTAATAAAAATAACATATTCAAAGACACAGTTAAGGGCTGTGCTTAGGCTGCCCAAAAAGGTTTTATGGAGCACTTCAGCTTTGTAAACACCTAGGGCAAGCAGGAGAGAGGGAATAATGCTAGTCACTCCCAAGGCTGCCATACCAAATGCCTCAGTAAAAGCAGCTGCCATCACCTTGCGATTTAGTTATTAAACACTAACAAAAGCCATAGCACTCAAAATAGCAAAACCTGCTGCTTTAGTGTACGAGGATATGACCCAAAACAAGCGGTGAAGGCTCTGGAGAGGGCAAGGTAACGTGAGGTGATGTGAGGGGAAGGGGTGGCGGCCATTTTCTGTCAGCCCTTCACAGCAAGCCCTCCTCACCCCTGGCATGGCAGCATCCCCTTTCCCTCCCTCTTCTGTCCCCATTTCCACTCCCCAGACTCGACAGCAGGCAACAAAGTACCTCAGAGAACTGTCAAAACCCGTCCTCCCAAGCTGAGGACATGGCCATGCTGAAGAGAGGCAGCCGAGGGTCTGCTTGGTGCTCCAGGAGCTGGACCAAGATGGACGCCCTCACCTCAGGGGCTGCAGCGGGAAGACCAAGGCTTTAAAGGGCAACATGGACTTTCAGAGCTCTCACAGTTTTAGCTGTCAGACCCTGGGAAGTATAGAGCAGCTGTTCTCTGAGGAAATGGCTTTATAAACCTGGTCTCAAGTCAGGGGCTTTGTAAGTTACACAAGCACAAGAAAATTTTTTTGTAGAAATAAAGTATATTTCTGTCTGTCTCTTGCTTATCCCTGTGAATTGCTAACGCCATTGAGCATTCACCTCTCGGTCCCCACGCGCTACAGTTGCTCTTTGACAACTGCCTCTCTGAAGTGCTGGCTCTCTCACATTAAGGGAAGGATTGCCACCTTACATTTCTGCTGAAAAAGAAATCTTTTTTTCCCTGTTTGGGCTGGACTACCATCTGTAGATAGCACACTGTAGAAATAATCCGAGGTTACAGCTCATGATGAAATAGAAACAACCGGTCAGGCCCAGCATCCTTGTTGTACTGGGAAACATCTCAATTCCCACTATGGCTCACCCGGGAACAACGACTGCAAGGGTCCTGCACAGAGCCTGTCTGCGAAAGGGATTTAATCCAAAAGAGACTAAGTTTTGAATTTAAGGGAGAGCAGCTGGACTGCATTTCAATCCTTTTGTAGATGTTCTGACACAGAATGAAAGCTGATGTTATTTATTTTACCTCATCTCGCTTTGCTTTATTTCCCAAGCTACAGCCTTTAAAAATCAAAATGAAAAGTCTTCTAGATAGAAAATTACAACTGACAGCATCAAACAACAGGGCCGGGGAAGATACATCACGCAGATTTGTTCTACAACCTTAGGCTTTTTCTTTTTTTTTTTTTTTTTAATTTTAAATACCATCTCAACTTATAATTTCCATCCTTCTTGATACACCTTTGCCTATTGCTCTCTTATTAGCTTTGCCACTCTGATTTTGAGCCACCCACTCCAACATGCTAAGTGCTCCGAAATGATTTCTGCCTTTCCCTCACGGTAGCATTGCTGTTACCAGCAACAGCCTCATCATTTACTCTGCACTAAAAGACAGGAGATGTTCAGCCCCTGGGTAAGTTTTCTGGCTCCTCACTCTAATAACTAGTGCCACTAATGCAATAAAATTTTATATCATTTTTATTGGATCCCTCCTAGAGAATTATAGGAGCAGCGCTGGCTTGCAGAGCAGATGTGTGAAGCTGCAGACAGAATTGCATCTGTTTTCTTTTCCCACAAATTGTTCTGTATTGTCCCCTGTTGACTAGGAAATTTAACATACTGTCACTGTACATCGCATCTGTAATAAAATCATTGTTAAACATAAACACATTATCCCCTTCTACTTATATATATATTTTTTTTAATAACAGACTGATTTTATTTTCCCTACATCTCTCTCCGCCTCATCCCCAAACCAGATTTGTCTTCTGGCCCTGCAATTCCCTGGAGCTGGGCCAGCTCCAGAAGTTTGATGCTGGCTTTGACAGCAGTCCTGAGAGTGAAAAGGAATACAGGGGAGGTGCGGAAATGTCAGTAAGAATCTGTTGCTTCTAACTAAATTAAAAAAATAAAAAAAAAAAAAAAAGAAAAAGACTATATTTCTTGATGGCTTTTTTAACCCAACAACTGTTGCCTACCAGCTGAACAGAAATAAGTCGTCGTCCAGATTCGGATAAGGAATTAAAGAGAAAAGCTGTGTCTCTGAGCTGCAGAAAGTTGCCAGCAGCGTTAATCCCTGGGCTGGGGTGATGTTCTGCTTTTGCTGTAACTGCGAGCGCTCTGCAACCTTGGACTTCCCTGGGTCGCCACAGGCACACTGGTTTCCAGGCTGCTGAATAAACCAGCTCCCAGTTGCTGATTAACACAGAAAACAAAGACAGCCGAGACCACGTTGCCATTTGCAGGCAGAGACAAGCTTATTTTTCTCATTTTCCTAGCTGAGGGAAGATGGCATGTTAACATAACACAAATCCTCCAAGGTAACGTGCTTATCTTTCAGAAATACATGTCTTCTGTGGGATGGGGCCAGGCCAGCTGCAGCTGTTCTGCTTCTCGGTGTGTGGCTGCACAGCGTGGTCTGCATCAAAGAAAGCGAGAAAGCAAAATTCTCCTCTGCCTGCACTATCGTGCACAGATGTGGTGCAAAGCCCGGCAGGATTGCTCGGGGCCACGGCTGCACATCGTCCCCAACAGCAGCGTCACCTTCTGCCATCCTTGCAGAGCGGCACCGCTGTACCACTCAAATAACAGGGTACGGTGCCAACTTGGAAACGCAGCCGACACACACAATAACAAGGCGAAGTTGATGGGATTATGACCAAAAATCACATCAGTAATAAAAATGACAGGAGTAGTCACAAGCTCTTTAAGGGGCTCTGTCTTATTTACATTTTCTTATGCTGCTCAGAAAACTTAATGAAGTTTAGCTTCTATCATTAAGATAAACCAGCTCTGTGGTGCTGCTGTCAGCTGTACTAATTAAAAGTCAGCCTCCAAGTGCTTAAATCTTGTCTACACTTGAACATTAATTCAGTTTGAGGTAGCATATAAATTTAAATCACAGCAGCTATTCCACCTAAATTAAGATATTTATTTTGGAATGAGAGCACCTTTGAACTTGGCTCAAATTGAAACAGATAGAGCAGTTGCTTCTTTGCCGTGCCCTGAACTAAGAGATGTCTGCAGAGGAAACGATTTTGGGATATCTCTTGCTAAGTACGCCCATGCACAGACGAGCCTTCAGATGGCTGAACGACAGCAGCCGTCCTCCTGCCTCCCCAGCTGGGCTCAAGCTGCAAGCAACAGATGATGCATTTCTGCAAACAATGCACTAAGCTACACTGATATAGATTAAAGTTATTAAATTTTTAAGGACCTGTAGTGCTTCTGCAAGGCTGCTGTTAACAGTAGAAAGCCTAAATTAGAAAACTTAGGTCTGTACTAAAACCTAAGAAAGGTAAAGGGTTTTTTAATATTTTATGAGCAAGAAAGTTTGGAATAGAGAAAACAGACTGAACATTTGGGATGTTTCTTTATGTGCATTGTAGGGATACAGTTATCAATCAGTTTAAGAAATGGCTAAGGAAATTAACACTAGGGAATATAACAATTTCCCATTACCATCAAGGGTGTTTTTGCAATTAAATTCCACGAGCCTACAATATCCAAGACATTTGGAAAGTACCTGAAGAGCTCAAAACAAAGTTCTCAGTCTTTCTTCCTTTCACATCCTGCTCTCCCAGCCACGTGTTTGTGACTGAATGCTTTCCTAATGCTTGCCAGCAAAACAGAAACAGCAGTTCACCAACACCAGTGCTGGGGGAACATATCTGATTTGGGACCTTAAATGAAGAATCATTTATATACCTGTGTGATGGAAGGGATTGTAGTGCTTTGCTTAACCATTTCAAGCATAGATTTTGGGTAATGTTGAAGGGAAATAGTGAACGGAAAGCCATGTCTAGTAAAAAATGTTCTTCACATGAAAAGAAATAATTCGGCAGTCCTTGCAAGAACGTCTGGCCATTCTGCTTCACCTGACTGACCAGGTGAAAAATTGCACAGCATTTTTCCCCTTATACATGGAAAACTATGATTGCAGTGTGAATAGAACAGGAATTTCCTTACTGTTAAACACAAAACACCTCAATCATCATCTACTCTACAAAATTACAGCCTGATTTCCTACTTGGCTGCCATCTACGTTTGGTGGGACTCCTCCAGCATTTTTTGTTAGAGGTCTGCAGTGGATTCCCCCTGAACAACCAGCTGACTGTTCAAATGATGCCACCTTCCTACGACACAAATGGAAACCTCCGCTCTGGAGGGACACTGGTAAAAGAGCTGCCCTTTCTTCAGTTATTATGGTGTATTATTCCCAAAGATGCAAAAAGAGATAACAAAATAAAGCCCTAGAAATAGCACAATAAGACAACTTTCCTTGTATATTCCATTCTTTTGTTCTGTCCTTTCCTTCATTTTCTGATGCTTTTCTCAAATAAGATGTTTATTACTCTGGATGGTCTTGCATGGACACTGCCTGGGGAATGAGAGGCTGAGGGTCACTCTGGCACTGGCAGATACCCAGTGAGTTCTGCACCTCCAGGAAAGGATATCATGCTTCTATGAAGCTAGAAAACCTCAGGTGGTGGTCATCCTTTCTCAAAATGCAGCAGCAAAAGGTTCCCATGTTGTGAAATTAATTGATGAGGTGGAAGAACACTGCATACTATTGCCCAGAAGAAGATATCCAAGAGAACTCCTGTGTGTGTGTATGTGTATGTACGAGTACGTGTGCAAACACACACACAGAGCAGGACCACACAGTTGCTTTCCAGCCTGACCTGGAGGAAAATACAGCGTGCAATGGGTCATCTAGCTGGGATGAGGTGTTCCTCCTGCTGGCGTTTAACCGCCCGCTTGGAAATGAACCACTTGGCAGTGGAAACGTTCCACAGCTGGAAACCACAAACAAGTTAAAGCAAATACACAATCCCCAAATCAGGTTTAAACTGGAGAATAAAAAAAATCAAACATCATTTGAAAGCATACAAAAATTGGCTGGTGTCTAAGAGAGCGTTTGGTAGCTCAGCACTTCTCTGCTGCACTTCAGAAATTAAGGAGAGAAGCAGAAAAACAGTCTTATATGAAGCAATAAATAATGGACACTTTCAACACATAATTTGCATTTGAATTAACTAGGCTGGCTAAATTAATTCATCCATTATGAAAGGAGAATTTTACTGTCTATATTTTCAGGCTCCCCACTGTGCTAAGTTAAACGGGCACTGAAGCAGGGACTACTGGCTTCATAGAAATCACTACTAAATTTGTTTCCTCCCAGTTATTATCTAGTTCACACTCACAATTGGGAAGCCTAAAGCTGATAGAAAGAATTGTCCCAGGGCCGTGTCTTCTCTGCACTGTTGGTACTGGTGAGCCTGTACAGCTACGATGGCACTTCTGGGTAATACGGGACTCACTCAAAGGTTTTTGCCCGAAACACTTTTCCAGGCCTCCCTCCCCAAAAAGCTTAAATCATGTAGCCAAGCTTATTTTGTATTAAATATCAATTTAAAAGTTGGGGACAGCTGAAAGGTGATTTCTTTGAAACATTATTTTAATTTCTCCCTTGAGAAAATTTCAGCTAATCTTAAAATAGATGGTTGACTTAATATATGACAATAGGTCATTAATTATATAGCTTATAGCATCAAGAGCTATCTCTGGAGGAAGACATAAGCTTGGAGACTTACAGAGTAGTCAATATATTACATTGTTCTTAATAATGCATTAACATTGTGTTTTCCATTACACACAAGTTATATTTTCATGAACTGTACCACGAGGATTTTCAAAATCACGCTCAGAAATGCCAAAAGCATTTGAATAAAGGGAAAAGTGGAGTATTGTCATCTCCCCTTTGCAAACAAACTGCGACAGAGGAGGGGACCCATCTCTCGTCATTCAAACCATGCTCAAGAGAGGGTCATATCCCTCTGCCCACACCACTTCAGGAAAGATACACCACAGCAAAATCCAGCCCAGGTGTCCCAAGGGACATGCTGTGAGCCGAGGGACAGGATCTGAGCAGCAACAGGAGCAGATTCACCAGCAAAACCTATTTAAACTACTGACACTCTCTGTCAGTGTCTGGAAAAAACTTGTTCTGGTTGGGGAACAGGAACAAGCGAGGGATGGACGGTGACCTGGCAGCACTGCCCTTTGCTAGCAAAGCTTTTAACCTTCTCTGGAGTCTCGGACAGCAGAGAGGCTTGTATCAGGTACCACAATTCACACAGCTGGGTCGGGAGAGGATGGAACAGCGATACCTTCCGAGAACAGCTGTGTTGTGAAGCAGAAGGTGTGATGCACTTTCCTGAGCTTTGTGTCCCGCACCCTGATCTAGCTCTTTCCTCCCACCAGGGAAACAACACATTCCAGATTTGCCTTTTTTATTTTCCATCCTTCAATTTTTCCATAATGGAGAAAAAAAATGATGGCAATCCTTGCGGCGCCAGAATATTACTCTATCAGCCCACAGAGTTCCCTCACTCCACGTGGACCGTAACAGTGGCACGAGGAGGAAGGTGGCAGAAAATGGGAGGGCAGTACATAATTCTGCAACACTCCTCGCAGTGGGACTGTGATCCACTGTCTGGAAGGCTCTGGCATCAAGAGCAAACAGGAACAACTAAGCTCTTTCTCTAGACTGCCACGATAAAACAAGCTGCATGAATCAATGCTTATGAAATCCACCCAGAGAGTTTCCACTCTTCTTCCTCACTATTGATTTCTTCCACGCAGAAATGAAACTGCGTGGCAGCAGAAAAACACATTGTTTCTTAAAGTCCAAAGGGACCGTCTCCTTCCCTGTCAGCTTCTGACACTGAGAAGATGGGACAAGGCTTTGTGACTGTCTGTCCTTGCTGCTTGTGTCACTTCAATACCAAACAGGATATTGTGTGTATCTTTTTTTCAGCATTAAACACAGGAGGCAAGATGTGTTGTCCTATAAGTCACATCCTTCAAGATCAAAATCCATTTACAGAACCAGTAAGATTTCTCCCCTTGCTTTTAGTTCCAGAGGAGATGAAAAAATGTTCATCTAAACAGAGTGAATTTGAAGACCATAACAGGATGGGATTTAAAATATTGATTTTCTTATTAGTGGAAGGTTACAACACGAAGCATCCACCGCGTGCAGAGCAACGATAGATTGACATCCTCCAGAGCAGCTAACGCCCTGGAACCTTACAGGATAACTTTTTAAAGTATTCACTAAATGAGAAGCATAGAAATTACCTGGGTGCATGCAATTAAGCTAAGTGAAATGATTGGCAGATGATTGACTCTTGCAATAACCATCTTTAAACTAAGAGCGAACTCTGACTGCACTTGGGTGGAAAAGGAGTGGAGCCGATTGCCACTAAAGGGAGCGTCACCTTGTCACCTTCCCAGCTGGAGGCTGACGCTGATAAAAGGGATGTTTAGCTACATCACAGCTACAAGTCTGCTTTTTAACATTTTTGCAAGCTGATATGAATCAGAGAGCCCTTTCAGGAAGTAGCAGGCAACTCAGTATCAAAGATAAGGAAGAATAAAAGTATCTCACAAATCACAATCATGAGGATAGGCTGTCTTCAGGACTCATGAAACCATTCACATTTTCAAAGATTCAATATCTGATAAGTATTAAATATCATTTATGCATTCCTTGAGCTTTCTAATCGAGGGAAAAAATTCTGCATTTCCTAAGCTAACGTAGATAAGGTAGTTTCCTTTCATATCAGAAGCATTTCAGAAAATTAATTCTCTATCTCTGAAAAGGTCATTTATTTGAGATGAGTGACAGGTGCCATAAACTTACGAGATGTCACTTGTATGTCAGTTCAGCTCAACTGAACACAAAGCAAATCAATTCAGCCTGGTCAAGTATAATCACCTGCTGGAGCAGGACACATCGGTTTGCATTTATTAACAATGCCACAGAAGCACTAAATTCAACAGCAATTTTGATTAGCGTGAGGTCATACAGAGCTCTTCCTTCCTAAGTGCTTCTTTCTCTAGGAGTTTATGACATGATCATTAGAGTATAATAATTTGATTATTATTTGTACTGTGATAGCAATTAACTTCCAATTATGAATGAACAAATTATGACAATCAGTGTTAGATTAGCAAGACCAAGTTTTAGCTGGAAGGGAAAAAGGCTCAAGGGGTCTGTTTCTAGGAGCTGGAACCCTGCATATGCCCACAGGACTTGAATTTGGAGACTTAGCTTCTCTTTCTTCTTATTGCCTTGAATTTTTTTGGTATGTATAGAGAACACATACATTCTGGGTGAATTGTTTCAGCAGCTTAAAATAAGTTTTTGTTGTTTGTCTTTCTTCCATTAAGCAATTTAATAGAAAACTGCATATACTTCCCAATATCTTACGTGCTATGTCAGGAGCTGATTAATATTATTCCAAATTTGGGTTTTCTTCCCACTTTCTGGTATCTCATAGTTTGGGAAATACTGGATATTTTAACCCAGTTGGTTTTTAATCTTTCTGATAAAATAAGAACACCAAATGCTTATAAATGACATATGTGTTCAATATAAAAGTCACTTCAATACATATTTATGTACTGATATGATGTTTATAGAACTCTGAGACAAAAGAGAAAGGCTATAGAGTAACAAATGATTGATCGCAACCAGCCGAAAACTTCAGGCTAATTAGACTAATATTTTCATTATGTACACAATATTCAATCACAAAGTCAGGGAGAACTGATCAGAGCAGGAGAATTTGAGCATCTCTGTACAGGTGAAGTGCTTACAAGCCTGTAGCATAATTGTGTGGTTATATAGTAATTCTTATGTCAGTTTTATTTTTGTATGTGATGGCAGAAATGTTCTGGTTTAAAAAAAATGAAATTAAATTATGTTTTAATAAGAAGAACAACAATTAAAAATAAAGATAAATCACAAAGACAGAAACATTGCATAACGCACTTAACAAATTAAGAAGGCTGACCTCGTTAGCCTCATTGCTAAACCACCCAGCAGGCAAATCTGACAGCATGCATCAGACAGCCCTTCCAGAGCATCAGAAACTACCAGGATTCCCAAGGAGTTCTCTAATCATATAACTTGCCTGGATATTATTTGGCATTAGATCTGTTTAAAGAACAAAGAATATAATTCTATACAATGTAGAATGCAATTTATCTTATTTTGTAAGGTTCCTGATGAAGTCCTGGCTCTGGAGGTAGTGTAGTCAAAATCAATTCGCACCTCCATTCATCCCGCCTCGGGGATGAATGGATGCACTCTGTGTCACATCCATAAGAACCGCTTCCATTATTCTCCAATCCCCCCAAAACAAGTATAATTCAATTGATTTTTCTCTATCCCTCCGAGAAGGTTACAAGGGACAAAGCTGGGCAAAAATGAAAGAGAGCAGCAGTGTCCCTGTAGAGCTCTGAAAGGGCTGGGAGTGGGGAGAAGCTGAGTTAACAGAGGATGCTCGTACACCGGGGTCCCTGGAGGCTGCAAACATCTGTCTCCCCAAAACTCTGGCAACAGAAATGCCAAAGGACTGTGCTTTCAGTTTTTCAGTCTTTGTGCAGTTATGACAACAGTGATTCCCTGTAGTTATTTTTTTATCATTTGACGCAGTGCATAGTAGACTTCTTCAGGAACCAGTTTCTTGTTTTACTCACCATTAGATGCTCCTGAATTACGAAGAGTTCTTGTGTGACCCCAGGATCCTTCTGTTTCTACCTTTTTTCCTGGAAAAAATAAACATTTTCTTTAATATAATTTTACCATCAGAACTAATGTGTTTACCAAAAGATTTCAAGCTACAGGGAAAACACAACTTCTGATTATTTTTATTATTCTTTCAAAATAATCTGAATGAAAAATAGCATTTTTCAAGTCCACAATTTGAAATGAAGCATTCTAAACTTAATACTACTGCTCTTGGGGGAAACAAAGGAACAAACCAACCAACCACACACACCAGACTCAAACATGTTGCTCTATTGAATCATGTTGTTTCACTGTTTGGGTCTCACAGCTTTTACTGCAAATGGGACAAACCACCATTATTATTTATGTAACAGCCTGTCATCAGAATATGTATATATCCACTGGCTGTATGTATAAGGAGTGCGTGTTCCCAAATATTCTGCTTACTCAGTCACAATATAAGAACAGAGTCATCTCTTCTTTCTCAGAACTTGATGTAAGCTGTTATAAAATTTCTGAAATGCTTTATTTATCCAAAAATCTTTATACATACAGTGAGCAAGAGGAGACAGACACACCATTGACCTGGGAATGTATAGACTGAATAACTTCATGAAAAGAGTAGTATAAACTTCATTAACCATTTACGTGATGGTTTCTTTTATTTGTTCGGTGTCACGATCTACATGGCTTAAGGGATTTTACCTGTAACATCTGCAGTTAGACTGATTCACGTATATACTTTCAGGTCTGAAAAAGCTCAAAAAATACAGATCACACCATTCTAGGTCTTAGCACATCCGCTGAAAACAACAGTGGCCTCCAACCCAACTTCTTCCTTACTTAAAAAAAGCTTTATGCTGTGGCCTCGGTTTTGATCTGGTAAGTACCTACGGATTTTAGTCTTTTCAAGCTTTGCGGCCAAGGCCATAAACCATGATATTCCTCAGGATGCAATGTTGGGTTTCCTTCTTCCCTTTTGAAAATGTTAATTTGAGCAGGAACTAAATGCCTTAGAAGTTAATTGCTAAGGCAAAAAACCACCATAGCTCAGCAGGTATGCAGGCTGATATATTCCTCTGACATTTCATTCATCTCTCCCTTGTTCTCCTTTTGTGGAATCAGCGCCCTTCAACACTCCCCAATTAAATTAGACCTGATGATGTCCTAGTGTGACACTGAAGAGAGCACAAATGCTCCAGGCTCAGGATGTCCCTCTCCTGCTGAGGAGGAGACCCTAAAAAGCACATGGTGATTATACTGGGTGTTGGAAGCCCAAACTCTGCCTCTTCATTTTCCACACAGGCTTTCAAACTTTCCCTAATCTTCATTTCTGCGAATATTTTTCCCCAACAAACTCCAGCTTGGGGGTGTGTGTGACAAGATGATATAATATATTTCACTAACACCTGTGAACATTTTACAGATGACACTGGAAAGAAACCAAGTATTTCTTAGATGATTTGAAGAGTTCCTATCTCCACGTTTTTCCAGCAGTGGTAGGGCTCTTATTTTTGTACCACCCACCTAGATTTTAAGAAGATTGAGTTCAACATTTTATAATATTTTAAAGAAAAAAAGTAAATGAAAGCTTCAACTCTCCTACAAAAGAGCATTAGTTACAAGTGAGAAGCACTGCCACCCAAACCGTGGAGAGGGGAAAAGTGTTACCACCGGGACCCTTCCTACTGATCTCCCAAAGCAACTTGCACTCTCCAGACAAATAACATGTGATGAGATAAGAACTAATTTCACAATCACCTACATATTTTATATTGAGTCATAATTAGCTGCAGCATATATATACTTCAATTCAAAACAGCTATGAATAAATAGACTAAATGCCAGGGACTGCCATCTGCTCCCCAAGCCATAATTAACTGCCTGATTATGAAATACATATATATTTATCTAATTAGTTTTAATAGCTCTGCCTTCGCTGGGACTGTACCAAAAATAAGGTGAAGCAGCGGGTCCTGCTGCTTGATGGGGAGAGGCTGGAGATGTGATCAGCTCTGATGAAGAGCCAGCACAGCCCTACTGGGGGTGCAAGAAGGATTTGAAGGGGCACCCAAAACATGGAGCTGCTGCCCACCAGAAGGTTTCGTGAAACAAATGCCAAGGGCATTGCTGAGCCAGCCCCTCTCTGCCTGTCCCAGCGTGGGGCATGATGCAAAGCTTGTCTTGGATCTCAGACAAAACTTGTGGTATCGGGGTGATGATTAAATGGTGAGAAATCAGAAGAATGGATGTGCAGACAGGCATAGCTGTGCCCCACTGCACATGGACACCATCCAAGTGGTGCTGCTTGACTTGAGATCACTGATTATTCAAGCCCATATAATACTATTGTAAACACAGTCCAGAAAGACATAAAGGAGACTGGGATACTTACCTATTTCATTCGGAAAAAAAAAAGCCCTCTTAATATATATTTTTTCCCTGTTCTCTCTGCAGTATAACCAGCGTTGCATCTGCTATTAATTTTGGAGTAAGTAGCACTAATGCCTTACCACAGGACAGCTTTTGTCATAAATTCCACATTTTGATTGCAACTCAGACACTTCCTGCAGGATAAATGCATTTAGGGCCAGATTTTAGAAGTATTTCAGATGCCAAAGGGTATTTTCGACATCGATTTCCACAGAAGCTTAGAATCTAAATGCATCAAAATCCAGTTGTTCAGCCCAACCCAGCTGAATCACTTACTGAGTTTCCAAGGGCTACAGGCCAGCTGAATTTCAGCATTAGATTAGGAAGCACTATCATCACGGTGATCTGAGACAGCTCATACCAGCCTACACATGGGAAGTCTCCACTGAAGGAACAGGAGAGATGCCCCACAGCTTCCTGCATGTGATTTTACAGAGTTGGATCCTATCTGTCAGATTCTCTCCTGTGTACCAGCAACCTGTCTTTTATGTCTCAGGATGTTTCATATACCTGGGTTTTAAAAGCCTGTGCTTCCATCCTGGAAGTACCGAGGTCCACCCATGAATTAGGAATTTAATACTAAGCCCCTAAAGTGCACTGCTGGGGCTCTCTGCTCATCTCAAACCAGATCTTTAGCAACTGGAGTTAATTCCCATGGGAAATACCAGTTACGACACGTTGTACCAAGCTGCTCTAGCAGCTCCCAGACCTGCTGTAGCCCCCTCTGACCATGGCTGGGAGCTCTGCCCAAACCTGCTTCTCCCACAAGGGTTACAAGCCACCTCCTTTGCACTGCCATGCCAATGCCACTGGGAACCATTGGCTCCTCCTGTGTTATTTATACGAGAGAAGAGTCCGTCAACCCAGGCAATGATTTCACCAAATTCATCAGAGCCTGGTAAACGAAGCATGACAGGCTCATTGTCACTTGATGCTGGCGGTGGTGCCAGATGACAGCAGTGACACTGATGCGACTATGCCACAGCAGAGCAGGTACATTCATTTAGTGACACATATGCCTGCCTATTTTTCAGCTCTCTCTGCCATCTCCCCAGATAACAAGCTATGGATTGAGGGGTTTAAAAAAAATACGTCCTCAGAAGTGCCTTTAGTTCAGCAGATGGGGTGATATCCCCCGAGCTCCACAGAGCCCACACAGCCGTGTCTTTGCATGTTGCTCAAGTTGGAAAAACCCTGACTGCAGTTCCCTGGCTTTTCTAAGGAACTGCAGGCCCCTTGCAAGTCTGGATTAAATATTATTGCTCCGATGTTATAATTATCTGCTGTACAAAGCTGGCTATATTGCAAATGCCGAGTGGGAGGAGATGGAGATCACAGCTCTTTTTTGGAGGAGATGAGAGAATGTAATTTCTCAAAAGGGACCAATAAAATTAGAAAGTCTTCTACAGAGCCTGTTTCTTGAATACTGCTTGCAGCCTCTCTGAGCCTCATACCAAGACAACAACTGCTGGAATAACAGAATACGAATTTCTGATGTTCCAGTAAATAACCTAGGACAGGCTTAATTCTCACTTCTATTGGAGAACCCACCAACAGCAAGCTGAGCAAGACTTTTTTTATCCCATAAGATTAAGACATGTAACAAGTTAAAAAAATAATTACAGAAAACCCATGCCATTACCTCAGGCCTGTGTCTCTGTTGAGAAACACGCAGAGCCCTGTTCCTCCAGCCACAGGCATCCTGCTCCTCATTCTTATCTTTATTCATGAAATTAGGATCCCATTCTGTAAGACTGTTCACTAAAGCAGCTTTACTGCTCTAATAGCTTGGCTTCTGTGAGCCCTTACATCTGACTCCTGATGGCCTCTCTCCAGAAAAGCACTGAAGTATATCTCTCTGTAGTCAAGGGAACATCCTCTTTGTGACTTCACAGGAACTTCTCACACATCAGGATTCTCAAGTGCCCTGTTGAAACGGGGCCTCCAACCTATCTGTCCAATTAAGAGCCTTGGACTACTTAATTATTAGCAAAATCAGGCACATATTTTATGCCATTTGTTGAAGAAATTTTGCATGTTCTGTGAAAACAATTGTCACCATTTTCTTTATATATACACACACCTCACACATATATATATATATATATATATATCTACACACATACATCAATTATAAAACAATACCCTTTTTTAAACCCCCCTGGCCCCATGATGTCAAAGGTTTTGGTTTTTCAGGATCAGATATACTGGGGTTTGACCCCTCTCTTGGTATTAGAGGGGGGTGTTGAAGTCATAGGATCACCCTTCACAACCACCTTGGATAATAAAATTGAAGCAAACACCTCAGATGGAACAAGAAGGACCATTTCCCCCCTCTGTTAATTTACATTTTATCACAGATTTCAATTATGCTGGCCGCTGAAGCACACAGAATTCACATGTTCTTGCTGCTCCCTCTATAAACAAGCAGAGCCAAAGCTGCGTGTTCCTGTGATCCCAACGGCCAAGCTTTTGCAGAACAATGTAAAATGTTTGGGCTTCCTTTGCACGCCCTGGCACTGAGTCACTTTGCTTTCCTGCCAGATCGGATGGACTCCTCTCCTCTGCCTCCTCATTTTGCCACGTGACCTGTGAGCAACCATCTGCCCTACGAAGCCACATTACGTTTAGCAGGGACAGGAATTACTCAGAGTGCCAACCAGTGTTAAGACATTCCCGTGTGCCTGTTTTGAAGCAGATTTGAATGTACGTTTCCCGAGGAAGAACAACCAACCCTCCATCTCATCACACACCTCAAATAAAGGCCCAGCTTCCTCCCAGACTTGAGATTTTTACCGTAATCCACCTCTAAGTTTCATTTTCACATTCTCCAGGCTTCTCTAACTGGAAAAGCCCAGAGAGAGTAGAAGCACTGACCTTTAGGTGACCAGAGGAATGACAAGCTAACGATACATTAATTACAACAGACTATGAGCTTTGCCATGCTCAGGAAGAGCCCACTATGAGGACAAGAGCAAATGCCTTTTCTCCCTGTTTCGCTGAAGGCACAGCAACACTGCACAGAGCAAACATCCAGCTCCCCAGCCACAGACTGGCACTGCAGTCAATTTGGGTTTTTTTCCTCCTTAATCTGGAGTCCAGCTTCTTGACAGCGGGCAATGAGTGTCTAAGTGCTCTCAGAGAGCTCTCCTAGCAAAGGTCTTTCCTTGGACAAAAAGTTGGATGACAGTGTGATGCCTTTACCTGTCAGCGGCCCTGACACTAACCACTTTTCTCATTGATTGAGCACTTAACCAGCAAGGCTTAAGCAGGGGCCAGACAGCTCTGATCTATTTACAGGAGGCATTGCAATAAAGCTTAGTAAAAAGCACTCAACTCTAAGTTTCTCTGGAGCTGTGGAATATAATATATTTGGTGCAATATTTTATGCGCCAAACCTATTAATGAGCCACAGTTAGAGCTGGGATGTTCTCTGGAGCGAGACTGCCAAACCAATGCAGCTTGAAGCTGTGTGGACACAAGGGCATCACGCAACATGCTACAGACAGCAGGGTCTTGCCGGGAAACTATGGTTATCCCAAAAACACTGGGATAAAGGCTAAAATTAGGAAAGATAGACTAAAATCTGTTGCTCTTCCTCTACAGTCACAAAAAGCTCTCACTTACACAAGGGAAGGAGTGGGTAGGTACAGCAGCCAGCTCAACAACACACAAGTTTCTTTTAGACGCTTGTAAAGTGGTTCAAGCCTTGGGAGGAGGAAGGGGAAAGTGTATTTGATGGCTGGGGCAGAGATGCCAGTGGGAAGCCACACAGCCTACTGGTGAGCAATTCCATCAGTACTGCTGCTGCAAAAAAATTGGCAGCGCAGCAGCAAGAATTAGCTGAGATTTCTGTCAAGTGAAAAGCTTTGCCCCAAGAAAAAGATTGGGCCCAGTGTACAGGGAGAACTTATTTTGCACAATTGCAGCTCTTAGCTTTTCTCCCCTCTTCAATTGGTCTCCCTCTGTGCTGCACTGAGCATATGCCTCTATGCTCAGCTATTATTAATTCTGTGAAGATGTTAGGAACGCGTTCACATGGGAAACTGTGAAAGCACATCATCATCATCATCTAAATTCAGGAACACGGGGGGGGGAACAAAACAAAACCAAACAAACAAAAACCAAACCACAAAAAACCCAAACAAAACCAAAGCAAAACCACAGAACACCAACAACCACAACAAAATGCATCCAAATAAGAGCATTTTAAAAAATTCCGAGTCCTCATTGTAACCAGATTCACACATATCAAAGCAAGAGCTAGGTTACTGCAAAGTTTGGATTTTGTATTTTCATTATCCAATAAAATAAAAGGACAGAAAACAGGCTGTGGAACCTCAGTGCTAGGTAAGTGGCAGCCTGGAATAAGTCACCTTCATTCAGCAGGCCAGTTACCTTCTTTCTCCAAAGGGAAAGAAAGTCTTGACATCTTTTGAAGGGCAGAGCATGCTGCAGATAACAACCTTCCTATTTATAGCAGAGAGGAGGCCACGCAGACATATGTGCCTTTGGTTGCCCGATGTTTTTCTGCATACCGATGGAAATTAAGGGAATTAGACAGACAGGCTTCTTTTATGTGTTTCATCTGCAGACAGCTAAAGGACTTTACCAATTCAGTCAAAAAGCACCATTCACACATGCTAGTTTGTGCACTGAGTTTCTATCAAGTTATAACACATTCCATAGTTAAGGTATTGCAGCAATCCAACAAAAAAAAAATATATATCAGTTCTCAAACAACTTCTGTTTGATATTTATCTTTGGACCACTGCAACTTGCTTATCCTAAATTCATGGAAACAGCTAATAACTCCCCAGATACAGCTGACAAAGTGATGAGCAACATCTCCCTCCACAACAGTAACCAAGTATTTTGCTAAGCTGGGAACATCAAGTCAGGGCTTTTAATACCAGTATTTGAGCGGTGTTAGAAGCCGAGGTCTTTCTCAAACATCAAAAAAGTCAGGAGCTGCAGGATTCATGCCCTTCCTGCTCCTTGTGTGGCAGAAAGGCAGGCTGTATATTTGAAAAGCCAGAGTCCCTTTTGTTCTTATATAATGAAATTTGTTTCTCTAGACAAGTTATTATTAAAATAAGTTCTCCATAGAATTTGAACAGGACTGGAGACAATTTCAGGAAGAGCACAGCGTTCATGTTGGGTGTAGAAAGGGCACAGCATGCAAAGCAGCCATCTGCAGTTATCTCCTCTCAAAATCTATAAACCGAGGGACTGTATTTTAGAAAAGAATTGTTTGCGAAAGGGTCACACCTCAGGAATTCAGTAGTGTTACTCGTAAGGATCCAGTTGTGTTATTTTTTTTCCCCAGAGTGGATTTTGTACAGAAATCCTGTTGTTTCACACAAGAAAAGGTGCGTTTGTAAAAACATACAAAAATGTCCTAACAATACTCAAGCGTTTAGTCTTTGAAATAGTAAAAGAGGATAGATTCCTAGTTCCTGCTGGTCAGTTGTCCTCGCATTCCAAAACTTAGCTCATGGTTATGTAGGAACACTGCAAGGGCAGCCATGGAGACAGTGCTGGGGCCTTCTTGTCCTCCCCAACACAGATAACCTGGCAGTCTCCAGATGTAGTGGAAAGCTTCCCAGTCACATGGGTTTCTCCTCTGAAAAAGTGCACTCAATAGAAATAACCTCTCGGAAATAATTGTGGAATTTATTTCATCAGAGTCACTTTAATCTTGGTATCAAAACAATCTGCTGGAGTAAAAAAAAGCTACAATAAATTGAAAACAAAGCAGGTTTTGCTTTTGCAAAACCTCACTGTTTTCATCTTTGTTTGCCTTACTTCAGGGTAAAATAGAAGGTCAACATCTATGCATTTTTTCAAGGAAAGAAACTCTTTTCTCAGCCCTCTCTTAATGCCATCATGTTCCCAAAGCTACAGGTTAAATGAAGTTCAGCGACCTGTGTAATCAGAAGGTATAACTTACAAAACTCACCGCATCCTTAAACGCAGAGCCTGATTTCTCCCTGCCACCAAGACAAGCGCCATTTCACGTCTCTTCTTGCCTGTAGAAATAGCTATGTTCTCTCAGCCCCACTGAAACAGCAGCCTGTCTTCCTCCCAAACCTCATGCAAAGGCATCGTCTCTTTGGGTCTGGAGAGGGGTGACTCCAAAACGCCCCTCAGCAGCACACACTAGCTTTGTCACTGTAGCCCAGGTTTCCTGGCCTTGGCCTTAATAACTTGGACAAAACAACTACACAATCCACGGGGTCCAAAGCACCAAGGAGACAAGATCTGAACATGATGCAGCCTCCAGTCCAGAAAGCCCTGGTCTGCCAGAAGCATGGAGAGCACACACCAGTACACACACCTTACTTCTCCCACCACCTCTCAGCGCAGCGTCAGGTGTGGAAGAAAGGTGAAAAAAAAGGTGGGGAAAAGTGGTTATTTTGGGAAGCACAGCTTGCATTTTGCCTAGGGTCCTCCAGCAGCGTGTGCTGTTCACAGGGAGCAGCTTTGCCAAGAGACAGCTGAGCGAGCTCCTAAACGCTGCTTTTCATTCCTAAAGCAGCCCTCTCCAGTCAGGACAGCTGTACAGTTAAATTTTCTACACGAACCATTCCCAAGTACACACATACGATGCTGACTTGCAGTTGAAGACAAGTAGTCGTGTGATTTCCTACTGTCTCGGAGAGGGGCAGAGGCTGGTGAGGGCAAAGAGAGCACTCAGCACATCTGATGTAGGCAAAGAACGCTGAGCCCAGCCCACCAACGGCTCCCAACTGGCCCAAAGCTGGACCGCTTAAAACCTCAGTTGTGGAAGACGGTATCTTAAACTGCTTCCAAAAGGGAAGATCCCACCCAGCACAGTAATCCAGCATACAGCGTCTCTGAGCTGCATCCAGTTGTGAAAGACAGGCCCAACCAGCTTGTGCATTTCTGTCCTTGCAAGTCTGCAGCTGGCAGAACTGGAGGCAAAAGCAGCCTTTCACTTGTAACATCAGATCTTCCTACAAAGCTATCAAGCATTATGGTTCCCAAGAGGCGTGGTAACGTACCTTCTCTAAACATGCACAAATGCATTATGTTGTTTTTCACAGAAATGGCAAACAGAAGCCAGATCCATTAACTCCTGTTCTTTTAAACATCCTCAAGGTGAAAATCAAGCCCTACCATTCCTTTAAAGGACAAATGTACCATCTCCACAATCACTTGCTCCAATTTGTGGTGATCTAGCAACACACACCTTGCATGGGAATCCCCCTGCTGGAGTGAGCTCTTGTTGTGGGTTCGTTAGCAGCACACAACACCCACAAATAATCTCCTTTAAGAGTACCAAGGTCACCAAAGCAAAGTTTCAAAAGAAACACAGTGCCAGAATTCGGACTGGCCACTCAAAGCCCGTAGTTTTCAGTTACATTGGTGATTACATCCCAGCAAGGACATGCCCGCACCTGCATCTTCTACCCCAGTTTTTCCCCCCACAGGTGCAGCAGGATCAGGCAACACCATCCGGCTCCTGCTGCTCCCCATGTCCAGCCCTCCGGGACAACCCATGTTTCCATCTTCTACACTCACACTCAGCCTGGTTCCTCCTCCTCACCCAGGCAAGGGGAAAATAAATACCTCTTAGTACCAGTTAACTACATAGACAAACTACGCTCTCTTGCCCTTATCTTGCTCCCTGAGACAGAGAGGACATCTCCACAGAGCAGATTTTGGGCATGGAAAATGCCAGGTCAGACATGGAGAGCTATAACCAGCAGTGAAGTCCAGAGCAGAGGCAGGTAATTCCCACCTAAGTCAGGCAATATCAAGTTTAGTTATTTCTTATATGACATGAAAAATATTGGAAGGAAATTTGCTTTTTTGACCAAACTTTATCATTGTGCAGTTAGAGAGCACCAAATTTAATTTTAAAATGCTGTTATGAGAGAAGTTTTTTTTAAAAAAATAAATATTTGAGTAGATTTAGACAGAGGCAGATTTTAATTTTCCCTGGGCCAGCTCGCTCACTCCTCAGAGTCAATGTAGATGAAAAGAATAATTTATAAGCTTTAATGAGGATATTGATTTGCAAGGTCCTTTCTACTCAAGCGAGCAGGGAGGGAGGTGATGGGGAAAGGAGCCCTGCGGGCTGCAGCCAGAGCCTTGTTTAGAGGTTCTAAACCTTGGCAGGGCGCAGAGGACCCGTGCTGGCACAGGGAAGGTGCACGATGCAGCCAGCCTGGGCAGCGGTCTCGCCTCTCCCAGCAAGGATAGACATCAGTGTTTCCAAACAACTCGCTGTCTAATTTGTACTTACGCAAAAGAGCCATCCCATAACACAAATCATCAAGCAATTAACATGCAACACTTCAGCAAGACTCTCCGTTGCTTGTTGTTGAACTATCTTCAATGCTATTAATGAGAGCTAATTAAATCAATCAAGTCACCACCGTACTCAAACATGACTGCAGTTACTGAACCTGTATCAGATCAGGAGCGTTTTCTCAGGCACTGTAAATATCAAGATGCACATTTATCATGCTGTCCTTCCAGCATACATCTGTTCTCGCTGCTGTGTGTTTCATTTATCACATGTTGTCACCGTCCCTACCCCCAATACATCTATGCGTCGATTAATCCTTCCCTGTGAGGCTCAAGTGCATTGTACTGAATAATTCTCCATCTTAATATTTATCCATGAGCTCTCCTTATAGGGGAACAACAACTTTCAGCGACATCCCCTAAATTACGTACCTGTGACCATAACCTCTCAGTTTCTGTATTGTGAGTTATTACAACCTCGAACCACCTCCGTGCCCTCGAGTATTTTTTAAGGGGAGTGAGGAAGGTTTCCACTCCTTTCTCCCCTGTCCCAGGGTTTGGCAGGAGATTTGCAGAGCAGTTCAGCAAAATAAGCTTTTCTGAGAAGTGTTTCCAGGAAAACCCTTGAAGTGAGTAATTGCCACGGACCTTCAAAATGCTTTATGTAATTGATCAGTATTCAAATAACAGATTTATCTCAACATTTGCAGTATTAGGGAAAGGCATTTCTGCTATTCTACCAGCTCATGTGCCTACCGCTCTGTTACCATGAGCATGCAGGGGAATTACAGTATTTTTCTAAGCAGGAGCTCATTATAACATTTGGTCTCTATTTATGTTTCCACTCTGTCTAACTCTCCTTTTTATTTACAAATCAGCTATATTAATGTGCTTTAATTTCAACACTGGTTGTTTATTTTAGAGGTAAATCGGTTGGCAAAGAGAAAAAAAAAATCCTAACAGAGAGCAGCACCAGCTCTAACACCATATATGTTTGTTTTTACTCAATAGTAAACTTAAAATTAATGTTTTTTTTTTTACTTCAAACATAACTGATGGCAGTTTTAATTTTAAAAATACTGATTCACGGGTCAGAGAGGGAACAGATAATAATGCAGCATTGATTTTTTTTGTGGGGCAAAGTCTCTGCACGTGTTCTGGGCAGAACATGTGGGAAACAGGCAGGAGCCCATGCATAGAAAGGGGGTCCATGTGAAGAGCCACACCAAGAACCCGGAGGGAGCTGCAACTAAATCCTAGACCAAAACACCAAACAAAAGCAGTTAGAAAAATAGGACCTTATTAGAGCCAGCAGTAGCAAGTCACAAGCCAGAATTTAATGCTCTTTAATCCAAGTGTGACTCAGGAAGGGGTGTAATCACCTAGATGAATTTACTGGTGTTTTTGTCCTGGCTCTGTAGCCACACAAGAAATAACAGGCACATAATGCTTGTGCCTTGATTTCTATGAACTTGGTGCCCTGGGGAAAAAGCAGAGCAATGTGATGAACAAGGGATCAGTTCTTATCCCTCTTGTGTAAAAGGCTTTCACAGCCTCATCTGAAGACTGCTAAAGACACACTAGGAATAATAATTCGGGTCACTGGTATTAACGATGAGAGCAGCATGTAAGCTCCCAGCAGATATTAATGCTGGGGGGTCCCTTTTCACCCATCATCCAGCTGTAGAAGGACACAAGAAGTAAAATCAAGGCTTTCTGATGGCAGAAGAGATGACAGCGTATCATTAGGCATCACTATATTCAAAGGAAGCAGCGTTTTCAGTCTCCACGACCTCTCTGAGTACAAAGAACAAGAGTTTCTTTCCTTTCTTCCCCTAAACCAAATTTCTTCTACCACTGAGCAAGAGAGTTAAAAGTGCTGCAGAAGCAGAGCACGTACCTGCTGCCCACAGAGCAGCAGCTAACTCGGCAACAGGAAAATGTTCAGGAGAGCTGATGATGAAATAGAAAACTCTCAAAAGGCAGAAAAAACAATATATTTGCAATATTTGGTTATTCTGGGTTTTGCATTTTGTTGACATCCTCCTCACAATATCTTAAAAACTTCCTTTTTCTTTTGCCAATCTTCTATCGTGAAAGTTAAAAAGGGGAAAAAAATCTCACCCATTGCAATGACAATTAGAGACACGGCATCCAAACCCCATCACACACGGTGCTACATCTCACGGACAAACTTCAGTCTTGAACCCTCACCACGTGAGTGAGCAAATCGAGCTCTAATACAAGTTCCCCCCTAAATCTTTGTGTCCTGCTGCAGCAATTTTAAGACCATGGCAGACTTGTTTATCAAATACATACATTTGACTGCACAGGTCTCTCCCACTTCAGTGAGGATCAATGAAATTCTTTCCTTAGAGGAAAGAGTCTGACAGAATTCTTGGTTTAATCCACCTAATATCATTTAGCCGAGTAAATTCATATGACTAAAAGCATTCTGACAGTTAAAGGCATTTCATCAGGCACATATATATAATTCTGGTGACAAAGTGATTTTTGTCAACAAAATACTGCCTGGCACATGTACAGAAGTTTGTTTAGCAGTGAGTGAGTACACAGTAAAGGCAGGAATCAGATCCTGTAGATTACGCTGTTATAAAAAGACAAGAAGGAGCGAGAAATTATCAGTTTGGTGCCAGACTGTAGGAAACAGTTTATATGAAAGGAAAGGGAGTTTATAAGGCAACATCAGCTTCCTATGGGCCGTTAGCATAAATCAAATCATCGACAGAGAGCCACGGTCACACTGCATGGGTGTTACATTTCCTATTTTGCTTTTGATCCTACAGTCAGTAGATCCGTTTAATGTGTTAATTGCAAACTCCTCTGGTCTTTATCCAACATTTCTTCTGTTTATTGGTGTGTCTGGCATCAGAAACATGCAAATAAGGCGACCAAATTATTTTGCCTTTCGTGTATCGTCGCGCCTTCATCTGCTCTGCTTTGAAAAAGCACCAGAGGCTGAACCTCAGCCCCGAGTCTGCAAGCTGAAGGATACTGCTGGCCCAAAAGTGAAACCCCACTCAGCTCTGTGTACGGTATCTGACAGCCATGGGAGAACGATTGCATCCCCTGCCAGGCTGGATCCCCAGGGAAGGACAAACAGACAGCTGCACGGGGCAGCAGCTCAGCCAGCCTGGCTCACAACTTTCCCAAAGCAGTGTTTGCAGTTCAGGCTCCCACCCTGAAGTGCAGTCACTGAAGGGATTGAGCTACTCTTCTGATCAACTTTAACAAGGTGCTTTGTTATGTCAGAGCCTAAATCGCACCCTAAGAACAGAGAAGCCATTGATACCACCTCAGAGTACTCAAGCGATACAGCTGCTGGGGAAAAGGGCTATAAAGATGATGAGGGGTCTGGAGCATCTTTCTTCTGAGGAAAGACTCAGAGAGCTGGGGCTGTTCGGCCTGGAGAAGAGAAGCTGAGATGGGATCTCAACAATGCTTATAAATATCTCAAGGGTGGGTGTCAAGAGGATGGACCAGACTCTTTTCAGTGGTGCCTAATGACAGGATGAGGGGCAATGGGCACAGAATGAAACACAGGAGGTTCCATCAGAATATGCAGAGAAACTTCTCTACTTTGATGGGCCAGAGCCCTGGAACAGGCTGCCCAGAGAGGTTGTGAAGTCTCCTCCTCTGGAGACATTCAAACCCACCTGGACACATTCCTGTGTGATCTGCTCTGGTGAACCTGCTTTAGGTGGGTTGGACTGGATCATCTCCAGAGGTCTCTTCAATCTCCAACCATTCTGTGAAATGATCAGAATCTGTGCCAATATCAGTGTATTTGCAATCATCTAACAGAAAACCTGTCTATTATAATATTTCACTGGGTTGGTGCATGGCAGTGCTCACACGCTGCTAAGTGGCCAGGTTTTAGGCATAGGAGGCAACAGGAAACAAGTTTGGAGGAGGCAAGAAGTGAGAATCACAGGCTGTAGTTTTGTGCCATGGGCAGGTCAGAGAAAGCAGGGAGCTGGATGCTGTATGAAGTAATTAACGAGTATAGGGAAAAGCAGAAAAGCAGAGAGGGAGGATACAGCTGCTCAGAGCTAAGGAAGCAGAGCTGCAAGGGGCAACACAGGTGGAAGCACGGAAAAGAGTTTCCTACAGCAAAAATGGAGTGCACACAAATACAAACACACAGAAAGCAGGAGTGAAGTTAACAGCAGAGAACAGAGCTATTAAACATCATCTGTCCCCCGGAGATGCTGGCAGACACAGGAAGGAGGAAATCTCAGAGCAGCTTTATTTATTTGGTGGAAGTACTTTTGACTTCCCAGCTGTACAAGACGTCTATCAGGAACCCCAAGCTGGGGAGAGTGCACGTGCAGTGCACGCTGGTGTTTGCACATGACAGTTAAAGCAAAGCAGCTTGTCCTGAGCCTGCAAGATGGTACGGAAATGTTTGTCTTTCCTGCTTCAAGAGGTCAACAGAACAGCTGGCAAAAGTCTTCCAGCATGCTGAGAAGCAAGAAAAACACTCTTTGGTAGGTCTCAAAACATCATTTGTGATATGAAAGAACATCAAGGTTCCTACAGGAATTACGAGCCCAGTTTTGCGTGTCTCCTGCTGCCAAACAGCTTGGTGTGGCCCCCCAAGCACCTGCCATTTTCTTCTATGCCTTACAGCACCATGCTGCAGTTTTTAGAGTCACAGACCCATCTCCTCCAGCAAACCTTCTAACTCCTGTTTTATATTCTTCCCTGCTATAGTAATCTTGAAGCCTTTGAGCTGTACTTACAGTTAAGAGTTTGCAGGAAGAGCTGAAAAGCTCTGATAGGACAAACTTAACCAAAAAGCTGTGATTTTCACACTAGTGCGCTTGGAGACGTACAGCTAGCAGCACGGTTTACATGCCCGGGTAATTATTGTCCAGAAGAGAAATTAAATTAGTTTCATCCTTCTCCCTCCATGGTAGCACTTGAGCTGAAGCGGTAATAAAGAAAAATCTCATAAACTAGCCACTGGCCACCAGAGTAATTTATCTCCTATCGATCTACAGTATGATTTAATGGGGTGGAAAAGCAGGTACAGGAGGCACATTTTGTCCCTCTCTAGGGCAGGGAAGAACTTGCTAAATCTCACCTCATCCTTACAGGCTCTGCTGGCCCTGTCCTGCTTCCACCACATCACCGTTGTGGGTCCCCAGCTTGGGCCCTCTGCCTGGATTTCACCCCTGGTGCCCTGGGGAGCTTGGCTGTCCCCCAACCACCAGCTCTGCTCACAAGAGACAAAAGTCCATGGGACTTGTGATAAGCAAATTTGTTCAATTCCATGCCCAGCTGCTGAACCTGCAAGTCTGCAGGTTTACTCTTGGTCTGCCACAAAACGGGAAGAAGTTAAACTTCCATCAGACAATTTTTGCACACTCTCTGACCCAAACGTTTGCCTTGGAAAAAGGGTTTGTTCTTATTCCGCTTGCTGACATCTGGATTCTCAACACTAGTAAATGAAAGCTGAAGCCCCACCACAAAACACCTTGAAATTTATTACTATTGTCATCAAAAGGAACTGCAAAATTAAAACCCAAGAGCCCTCCCCTCCATCAGTTTTGCCATCCGCAAGCCCAGCTCTGCCTAAATAATGCAAAAGCCACAAAAAGGAGTCGCACGCACCGAACCATAAATCCCAGCTGTCCTGTCTCCCCAGCTTAACACCAAGTGATAAAGATGCCCCAGAGTGTGTATGGCTGCCAGTGCTCCCTGTTTGCTGATTGTATACATAAATAAAAGCACAATGATCTCATTTGAGTCTCTTAACCAACAAAAACAAGTGCTAAGAGCTCCAGCTAGTCTAGCTAGAGTGACTCAGAGTGATTTTTGATTGAAGTTGACTATTAGTGAATACAATTAAGAAGCCATGTTTCAGCTTAAAGATGAATTGGCCATGCAGCGACAAATTGTGAATGCTTATTGCTGCCACGCTGAGCCAGGTAATCAGGGAATGAAGCTGTAATTGTGGCACCTCTTGTTTTGCTTCTGCTGGAGCGCAGAACGCGAGATTCAATTTAACAAACAATTTGCCACACGGCTCATCCCTGCTGGGTGGGAAAGCAAAGCTTGCTGGCAAGGCTCCCTCTGAGTTTTGCTCCTTTTTAAACCTGTTGAAAGCAAAACTGGCACTTGCTCTAACCTTTGCACTGAAGCAGAAAGGAAGAGGAGAAACTGAGGAGCATTGCTGATGCTGTTTTGAGAGTGTATCTCCGGCTTCATCCAGAGACGATTAAAAAAACCTGCACAGTGGAAAGAGCCATCATTCTTCTGATGTCTTTTGGGTCTTTGTGAACTTCTCTGGAGAAAGCAGAAGGCAGCCGTGCCAGCACGCTGGAACAGCAAATGTGGATGCACGCAAGTGGGGACAGATTTATATACGCTGAGAATTGCTCTCCCTTCATGGGAGGTTCAAGCTGGAGACCTTGGGTGATCTTTAAGCCAAATGGTCTCTCCCTCCTCCAAAAGGAGGGAAGGATGAACTGAGGAAGCAACTACGTATGGATTTAGGAGCTCCTCAGCAGCCTGCCTCCATCCTGCTGCAAGGGAGGCACTGCAGAGACATGAGGCAGGTCTTGAAACGCTGTTTTACCTGCAGTGAGGAGACAAACATGAGCTCCTTTGCTATAGTCTGCTTATTACAGTGCCTTTGCATCCTTAGTTGTGTATATGAAGCAAGTGCTCTACAAGGGAAGTCATCTTGTTATGGTGGATCACTAGAAATACAGTGATTTTAATGCACATTTTACTTTCAACAGTTCCACATCTGTTCAGTGCTAAACTAGAAGCCACAAAAACCTCTCATATTTCAATTTTATATCAGCAAGACTAAGTCCTGGGAAGTGTTAAACGCACATACACACTCTACATCCTGCTGCTGTTGATGCTTCCTGGGTCTTCTCTTGCTTTTCTCCAGTTAGCTGTTCCAGGACCAAAGGGGCTGGCATTTAAAGGACTCCAAAATGATGTCAGTTCCAGAGATTTCCTGGACCAGACTCACAGAGCAGCGCTTTCTTGGCTTCATCTACTTCTGTTTGGGATCTGTCCTTGCCTCCAGGTTTCTAGTCCAGACTCAGCTCCTCCAATAAGGCCAAGTCCACAGACACATTACAGCTAGCCCTTACACATCCTTCCTGCTTCACTGCCATTAGCCATTCATAATCAAAGCAAGTCACCTAAACTTATTTAAAACCCCAGATTTCAGGGATTTTATTCTGTTTCTTTAAGGTTAAACTTGCGTATACGTGTTTTTGTGATCTCAGAACCAACTTGCAAAAGGCTAAGCACGGGTCAAGACCTGATGTCCATTACAGGGTTATCATTCCAAGGTAAAATGATGCCTTTTTATCAACTCTTACCAAATATCTGCCATTGCACCATGAGGTTTAGTTTGTTGCTTTGTTGTCACAGGGCTGATGTAGATATCCGTCACTGGAGGAGCACAATACAATATGGAAAAACTAAACTTGTTCTTAATTAGCTCTCTCACCACTAGATAATCTTATTCTTTCAAATAAAGAAGTTTTTCACATAGTTATTTTTAAAGAAACAGAGAATGAACAGCAATGCAGCGCTTGAACTCATCCCAGAGCATATATTGAATGTAAAGCTTTGGGGCTGATGAAGTAAGAGTTTCAGGAGTATTGATTTTGGTGTGAAGACTACACCTTGAGTAGCTCCACAGCTCAAGCACTGAGCACAATGAACACTGCAGGAGAAATTGCTGGAGATATTTAGCAGCTGGACAAAGAAAGGAAAAGTAGATGGTTGGTTTGTAATCCCTGCCTGCCCCAAAAACAGGACCTGCTCCCTGGCCAAAGCTTGGCAGCAGTGAGTTTAGGCCACCAAGAAGGAAGGGGACAGATGTGGCACCTCATAACATCTCCTTCTGGCTGCTCCCAGCATCCAACACAGGTGCAGATTACTAGAAGATATGTCCCAAAAGGTACCTATCTTTGATGCCCCAAGTTAGCTAGATATAGACACTGCAAATCTCTTTGCCTTCTAACACAAACAGGTCATGTTAACTGTTCTGCTGTACAGCCGGGCAGGGAAATCAAGCAGAGAAAGGTCAAATGCCTCACCTTGCAAACACTTGCATGAATGCTTAATATCTCTCCTACTAGCAGTCTCAGCAGGTTCAATACAGTTGCAGATATTAAATAAAGGAAAGATCTCTAACCTGCTGTCTGCCTCCAAGGGGACTTGGGGGAATGTGGGACAGAGATCCCGGTCCCACACCTGAGCCAACCCCCTCCTACAGCATAACTCCACCACCAAACCTGACATAAACCACGTTTTTAGTTATACAAAGACCCAGCAGAGCTGAGTTCCCTCTGGTTTTAACAAACAGACTGTTACACTCACATTTCTTGGCAAACCATTACTTCAGGCACCAAACACAGCAGTTGATACTCTTTGATGCAAGAAACTATCAACTCCACTACCACAAAAGGAAAAATACCCACCCCAAAACAATAATGTAATAAAAACCATACCAAATTCAGCCCCTTCAGGCTTGCTCCCTGCTCTCTAGCCTCTGCAGAAAAGATATTGTGTTCCTCTCACCCAGAGAAAAACCTGCCAACACCCCAACCCACCACCTGAACCCACTTGAGTCTCCTAACGAGCCAGATTGGGCAACTCTGAGTCCAATCCCAGCTCGAGCTCCACCTCCACCAGCCTTGTCCAGCTGGTGGGTGATTTGGGAGCCCCTCCTCCTCATCATCAGTGAGTGGGACACTTGTGCAACCCCAAAGGGTAACACCCAAAATCAGCCATGTTTCTCAAAACAAACACAAACCCTGCTGAACTATAATTTGCTGGTTTTATCTTCTTGGGACAGGGGACAAAGTTATATAGAAAATGCTATCTATTTGGAAACAAATACATACGTTACTGCACTAAATTAACTCAGCTAAGGAGATGGAAATGAGATCATTTAAAAGCAGAGAGCTCTCCCATACTGTTTCAGCAGAATAATCTTTTTTGAACAGCCAGGCAAGGGGCTCATTTGGGGGAAAAACAAACACATCTTTTACGATTATGGCCATTCAAAGCTGTTTCTTGCACTCTAAAATGTCTAACATGAAGGATCAATGGTGTCCTCAGATGATGATTTAATTAAAAACTCCTCCTTTCTTCAGGTTGAGAACTGTGAAACACTCTGAATGGCTGATGGATGATTTGCCGTTTCCTTGCCTGCTTTCCTTTTAATATTTTCTTTTTAGAATTTTAATTGCTGCCATTTGAGGATTATTGATTAACTGTAATTGCTCCTTTTCTCATGCATCTCCCTAGTTATCTCCAGCTATGTGGTCTATGCAAATGATGAAAGCAGAGTGCTTCAGAACTGCAATGGTTTTCCTTGTCTGTTAACGAAAATACAAATAGCTTGATTATGTGTGGCTTTAACTCCTGTGCCTGGATCCTGCAAATTCTCTTGCCTTAAACAAAGCACGCTAAAAGCAGCAAAAAACCTTTTTATAATCCAGTTTCTTACTAGAGAGAAACTAGAATAGGAAACTCCTGAGTGCAAAGAGAAATTCCCCTCTGCCTTCCAGGCTGAGCAAAGGGAGAAAAGTAACCGCTCCTGTTTCTTTGAGTTTCAGGTACATTTAAGAGTTCACACGTTCCAAAACACAGGGCCAAATACGCACAGAGAGCATCATCTGCCAGAGGCATGAAGCTGCTCTTTGCTGCAGGTTTAAGGTGGGTGCTTTAATTTTAGTCTGAGGATTATGATCCGAGACTACAGTAATTATTGGGAGGCAGCAAATGATCCTGTTAGAGTTGGTCTGATAAGTCCAGTGTACTTAAGTGTATAGATAGTGTGATTAAACAACAAAAAAACCTACCCTGCATCATTAATCCCAAAGTGATTATTTTTAGAAGCTGATCATCAGCTAAGTGGGAGTTCATTACCAGGATTTGTCTAGAAATAAGTTTTGGATAGTTGAGTGGCTGCCTGCAAGACTTAAATAACAAAAATTGTGGAATATAACAGCAGAAATGTAAGAACTAATTTCCTTTAACGTTTTGCCCAGGAACGCCTGTGCCCTGACACTGACCTGTAGCCTGGTGGGGAAGCCACCACCACACTCAGCTCTGCTCTGGTTCCACCACTGCAACCAGGTACCATCGTGCCACGAGAAACACCTCTTGTCCATGGACCACGTGAGCATCCCACAGCCCTAGGAAAATTGGAGACAAGAAGTTGGGGGATTGGACTAGATGATCTTTTGAGGTCCCTTCCAATCCCAAACATACTGTGATACTGTGATACCGTGAAGTTACGGTAGCTGGAGGCTGTAGAAGCTTCAGCATCTGCACCCCGTGATGGGTTCACCAGCCCGGCAAACCTTCGCGTGGTATGACCAGGCAGGCAAGCTGCTTGTAAAGGATACTGCTGGAAATGGAAACTAAAGTGTGGTAGGCAGTGGGGAGACATGTGAAGGGAATCATGGATATCTGATCTGGTTTGAAAAGACAGTTTGGGTAGGCAGCTAATTGGGAGCCTGGGGAAACAGCTTCCCAGGCTGCACGCAGCTCTTGGAGAGGGGAGCTATAGGTTTTCCGCATGAATAAGCTGACTGTCAAATTGAGTATCGTATTGATGATAAATGCATTTCAACCTAAAGAGTTGTCAATGACAGTCATGCATATATCTAAGGGCTGCAGGGACTTCAAGAACTAAGAGGGGAGAAATCCCAACTTTTGGAAAGTTATAACAGAGCAAAATGTGGCATAGAAACAGAGGGATGAAGAGCAAGGTTGGAAGGAAGCAATAAAAGATTTCACAGGTGAACTCCTTCTTGAAGGCTTAACACAAATGTTATTCCTGTCCAACTGCAGGAAGTTTCTTGCAGTGCTTCGGCAAGTCTCCTTTTTTCTTGTTGTTATCAAAATACATTTCAATTGATTTTTTTTTCACGTGAATCGAGGAGATTAGTAGTAGAATTTTTTAAAAAACCACCCTATTTTCATAAAACATTTCTATTAAACTCAAAATTTTGTTCTGAACCTTTCTCCTTCAGAGAGCAATGGCATTTTTACATTTGGCTTCAGTCAGACCAGAGCTGGGATGGATGGGGTATTGTGGATGTCTGTGTGTGGACAGCAGAGAAGATAAAATTCACTCCCGTGACAGCCTTTAGGGATATGGGGGAACTTTAGCCAGTCCCACAAGCAGGGGGAGGAAAGGGCTTATTCACATTATCTCAGTGTGGCCAAATAAGCAGCCAGATTCAAACATAAGTAAGAAGAGTGATATAGAGTACTTACACTGGAAAGTTGACTGTATTAGACAGGCATCTATATTTGATGTATGGATTTAGGTTTGATGTATGAATTTAGAATTTTCACACCCATCTGAGTGTGAAACCCATCTCTGCTGTAACATATTTAGGGCAAGGGCACATATTCGACCATCTGACTAAGCAATCTGAAGGCACAGTCACTGCTAACTGAAATAATATATCAAACTTGGATTTGTTTCACCAACATCATGGAAAAAACAAGCATGTTGTGTGAAGGAAGAGCAGGCAGACTGCAGCCACTAGATGGGATAACAGCCCAGCAGGCCTGCACCCAGCCCCTGGCCAGCATTGCTTACAAGAGACGGGCAAGCAAAGCACCACACATGTTCAACCTGCCACAGCCTCAGTCAGGGAGCAGGTTTAGGAGACTACAACATCTCTTTAAATACTCATAAATGTTCTCTGTCATTGCTCAGTTCACATGCAAGTGTTTTGATAAGTTGGCTACTGCACAGTTCCGTAATTGAACTTGCCACGTTTGCGAACATCCCACCAGGGCTGTTTCAGAGCTCTTGCAGAAACTGTAATCCTATAGCAAAGGAAACGGAAAAAACTTCGAAAATCAAAGGGTCAGGTTTAATTTGCACAAGAAGGAATTTAACCTGGAGATTTTTTGTGCTGTTTTATGGAGTAAGGAAAAAAAAAAAGTGATATTTTAGTATACTTTAATATTTACAAAATATCTTTAATGGCATTGTTTATAAAAAAAATGCATTAACAGTTCCATTTTGCTTGAGGCAAGGGGATCATTTACAGGATAGGCAGCTTGATTGGATCTTAATGATAACCATGTTCCACCTGTGTTCTATGAATTAATGCATCTGGGAGACAAACTCCAGAGCAAGGATGTAAGAGCTGGCACTTGGCCTTTGCAAGAGGTTTTCTTCTTACAGCTTAAAGCAGCTCAGAAAGCTCCCAAACAGAGCAGAAGGGAAGCCAACCTCTGAGTAGGAACATAGAGGTAAAATAAGGCTTAAGTATTAACACCATCAACCCCTCTCAGTTGGCGTGTGTGTGCGGTTTTCCTCTTTCTGATTTTTGTATATGGAATCATTACATGTCCCTTGTTTCTCTTTGTGCAAGTATGCCTCTTAAATGAGGGTAGGGATTGGGTTGTCCCAAACCCACTTGCAGACCAGATGATTATCATCACATCTAGTCTCTCCCAGGAGCCAATGTGACACTGCAAACTTTGCTTCTGTTGAGAGGTTGCCATAAATTAAAGAAAATCAAATCCATATGGGCAGTTAAATTTCCAATATGAAAAGGCTTTACACAGAGGCTTGCACATGACTTTGCCAGGTAACAGAAAGCAATTTCTGCAGGTTAACAGCTTAGTAATAAGTTGGGTATTTATCTATGTAATATATGTTTGCAGATACATAGTATTCTGAAAACAGCAAAGGTGCTCATTTAGCAGGAGGAGGCTGAAAATTGAGAATCTGTAATCCTTAAGAAAATATAGGAGGGAAATATTAATGTATCCCAGGCAAATCCCAAACAAGAGGTACAATACCAAGACTGGCAGGCTTCCTCCACCCCAAATCCTCTTCCACAAAAGCCATTTGAGGGTTGCTTAAAAAGTCGAGCTGGTGTGAATATATCACTCTCACAACTAAATTAATGATGAAAAATATTTTTGGGCATCATAGTGTTGATTTCCCTTCCAATGAGAGCCTCACCTGCCTCCAAAACATGGAGGATCAACATGGAAAAAAGATTCTGGATGATCCAATTTACCTTTCAATATGCAAAATAAGCATTTTCAAAAGGATTTAGAATTACAGAACTAAATCAGAATCACTTTCATGTATGAAGTGAGAGGAGAGATACCCTACTGATCCTGGATTGCCAATGTCCTAACTAGAAAACAACCATATATTAACAATTTTCAGCCTAAACAGCCACAACAAGCAAAAAAGTGTAACAGGAAGGAATCATCATAAGATTTCAGAAACTGCTACTGGCACAGGCTGCTGTAACTTCTCACTTTTAACCATTAAGCATTATAAAGGAGCTTGTCCTTTGGAAAGTACCAACTCCGTCTTTTGCACTGTGACAAGTCAGGCTCTGCTAAAAATAGCAACCAGCAAGGAAAAGTGAAACATTTCTTTTTAATGGTGTGATTTTTCACAAATAAGGCATCGCTGGAAATACATTCCATGCCACCCTTTAAGAAGTCCTTTGCTCCCCTAATTTCAGCTGAAAATCCACCTGGTCCTGCGTGCTGCCACACTGTCAGTGGGCTCCATGTGCCCAGATTCATTCGGGTTTGTAATTAAAAGAAATGCTGCAGTTATTGCTGAGCAGTGGACATGACCCAGCCTCTCTGTGCCTCCTTCAGTCACCTCCTCCTCAGGACCACTTCTGTCCCTCCTTCCACCTCATTTTCTTAAGAGAATGATTCAAGGTTCTCAGGATAAGAGCTCAGGATTTGTTTGGTTTTAGGAGATCAAACAGCAAAGTGTGGCAGCAAGACCCTTTGACAAGCTGAGATGCGAGTTGTTGTAGGTCTCAGAGGAAATCAGCCTCTGACATGAGACCTGAGCCCTCGTTTTTTGGCGTCGCGCTTCCACCGTGACTGCATCTATTCTTCCTCAGGCACTGAAAGAGATGTCAGTCACATGGCTAAAGGACAGAGGGGAGCTGTGGGAATAAGAACCCTCTAGAGTGACACAGTTTCATACTGTTTCTTTAATTTTTTGTCTGGCAAGTGAAATATATTTCACCAGAAGGTGGGAAAGGACTTGGAACAAAACTGATCTTGGCTGAGCAAACATTTGACAACGTTCTGTGGGAAACAACCATCTGTCTTGGGAGATATCAACTCCAGGAGATATTGATGGCACTAAAAATATCTGCCTTAGTCCACAGTCCCAAGGCATTCAGTTTTCAAGTGTGGAGAGCCTCACTTCTTCAGCAGTAAACCTTTTTATTTATTTTTATTTTTGGAGTGTTGAATTACCAGGTGTGAAGTGAAAGGCTCTGGTTTGTTCAAGATGTAATCACACATGTTTTGGTGCCTGGGCTGAGTGGAAACGATAGAAGAGCTGTAGAGGGATAATTAATATGGATTAAATGGAAAAAGGGCTTTGTGTTCTGCTTCGCAAGTACAGACCGTACACAGAGATGGATGTTTCTGTCTCAGAAGAGCTTCATGGAGCAGTTTGGCAGGCTGGTTTCTTCTGAGATACATGAGAGGAACAAAAAAAAGTAATCTTTGAAAGAAACTTTAAATACGCACTGTGAATTCAAACCAGCTCTTTACTCCTCACCGACAAAGAGACTAATATATTTCTTGAAACTGAGAAGCAGCCCAATCCCATGAATCATTAAGATTTAGAGGAATTCACCTTGCATGTGTGGATAAAAATCAAGATAACCCCAAGTTTTTCTAGGGATGTGTGAAGATGGAGCAGCCTAAATTCACTAATAGACATTCTACATAAAAGTTGGCAGATCCACTTTCATACCTGGGATTTGCTGGTCTCCTGCTGTCCAGGCAGGTGCTTTTCCGTGTGCCTGTAAAGTAAATAATAGTTATTTTTACCACAAAGTGGAAGTCTTGCTACCAAGACATACTCCTCTTTGGCAAAGGCACTCTCTTGGCCTTCAGGGGTCTCTGTGGGATAATAGAGAATTACAGGTGAAGGCCTGTTGCCCCATACCTGCTCCAGATTCTCTGGCTCTCTCCTTATGTGATCAGTGCAAGCTCCTCACTAGAGCTACTCCAACATGCGCATCTTCTCACACACAGCTGCAGCTTCAGAAAGAATAAGATACTCATCCTACAGGAGAAGGGATATTCATTAGCTTTTTTGGCCATTTTCCTGTGGTCTTCCCCTTTAGGGAGATTTTTAGGTGTATTTGAGTTGGGTTTATGGTTGTTGCCCAGGAGAGCCAATAACACAAGCCACACACTCATACAGAGAACAACAACAAACGATGCTTCTTGCTGACAGCCCCCTGCCACCAGCAACTGTCCACCAGTAAACCCCAGAGCTGGATGCACTTTCTCCATGTTTAGTCTCTGTGGCCAGTGTGACAATCCCATGGGAACCCACGCTGCTTACCTTGCAGAGGAATGAATTTCCAGCATAGCCAAATGTCCTCCATCAAAAGTTAGGGACATGAGAAGGGGCAGGCTTACCAGAGCATGGGTTTTTGCATGATGAAGAAGGCTTAGATAAGCCAGATTGACAATCATACTTGATATAAAAGAGAGCAAGAAAGAATATTAAAACCAATAAGATGCTGCAGTGATGGAGGAGAACGATGCACTAACTGCTTAAATCCAGATATATACTGGATAAAGAGAACAGGGTGTCCTGGCAGTACAGGGTGCTTCACAGGACAGATTTTACAGAACAGGAAAATTCTCACTTCTGGAGGAGTTGAGAAAAAAAACCAACAATCAAACAAATATTAAAATGCTTTAGAAAACAGCAGCTTCATGGTCCTGGAATAGGGAATATACATATGTGGGGGGAAAGGGCGTAGGGTTTTTTTACTGGCAACCGGAGCAGACCAGAGAGCTCTGGGGAACCATGGAGATATTGGATCACAGGTAGGAAAGAAGTGAAAGCACCTGAAAGAGAAGGACAAGCAGGAGAAGGGATTTCTCCCTGCACATACAGTGAGGGAAGGAGCCAAACCAGAAGGCTGATAGGATGCATTCTTTAATGATTTTTCATTTTTTTTTTCAGTTGGGTTTGTTTGCATGACAGCTCTGAAATAGGATAAAGTACAGAGAAGGGCAATGCTGCATAATGTGGATGAGAAAAGAGAACTGTTCAGCTTTTTCATTTAAATGCATGAAAATCTCTGTGAGGTCTGTGTGTATGTGTGGGGGGAGGGCACGATTTTTTTTTTAAATATGCTGAAGTAAACGATGATTCTGGTGAGAGAATAGGCTCAATTTGAAGACTCATAAGCACTCCTGCAATTATGAACTGTGCTAATAGTCCCAGGCTGTGCTTCTGGATGCTGAGTGGGGCACTATCTCAACAAATATGTCATCAAGACAGACTTTAACACCAGAAAGCTCTCTGCAGCTCTTCAGAAACGTACCACTGTGGTCAGAAACCTGGCTGCAGGAATGGGATGGACGGTACTGATGCCGTACAGACCTGCTGGTCCACAGGGAGCTCCTGAACCCTCTGAGGTGGGTGTGTGTGGGTGGTAACACGCCAAACTGTCTCTGTATGAGTCACTGCACGCATCCTGCTGATCCTCTCTGCCTCCTTCATCCTGGTCTTTGCAGGGCACCAGCGCTGCTCTGCAAGTGAAGGATGCAGCCCTGCAACTTGGCCTCATGGGGACACAGGAGAGGAAGGAAAAGCCAATAGATTCAGACCCAGACAGACCCGTTGAGGGGACAGGCACCCCATGGTGAAGGGACTTGCAGGTTTGGTGGTGGCAACAAAGAGCACATGGTTTGTTTCCTGCTTAGTGGTGACACAAAAATCTCAATCTGTCACACACTGCCGGGGATGGCTGCCACCCGCATCCTGGCTGCCTTCCTCCATGCTTCATTGAATGGGGGCCATCTGTGTGTTAAGGCAACCTTTGAGGGTGACAAACTGAGGAAAACATTTGAGACACACTGGACTTTTTGCTCAAGGCCAGAAGATATTGGTGGCACCTTACCAATAGTAAATCTTGTTGGCTTTGTATCATCTTTCCCAGATGTCTAAACCCAAACAGGTTCCCTTTTAGCATCTGAGGGAAAATCATTGCATTTCAGAAAGCACAGGTTGACCTGAAAACTAAGGAAATGAAAATTAGGCCATTTTAAATAATAACCAATGACTCCAGATCAAGCCCTTTATCCCCAGACCTCCAAAAAAAAAAAAAACCCAGATGAAGCAAATTAAGGAAAAGACCTGCATATGGTCACTAATAATACATACATTTCAGTTGTCCTGTGCAAGCCAAAGCATTTCTGTCACATCAAATACATTACATCCGTGCACTGTTTATTCAGTAACAATTTATTCATATACGATTGCGGGTGCACCCTGAAACACATAGCTTACTAATTAACTCATAGCCACCTGGAATGGTAATTAGCACAACAAGATCTGGAGCAAACCCATAAGACATGGGACTTACATGCTTGAATCACTGAAAATAGTCAGCATCAATGGTTTTAACCCCCATAATAAGAAAAAAAAAAAAAACAAACACCACCCACATTTTCAGTTGAGTGTCAAGAGGCTTGTCCAGTGCTAATGACAGGTCTGAAAAATCAGGCTCTGGTTGTTCAGGAAGATGTGGGCTTGAGGTCCCTGGTCTTCAAGTCTGCTCAGTGGCAGCACAAGGATGTGTCTTTCAATATCATGTTAAAGAGCTGGAATCAGAGCAAGCACTGAAAGTCTTTTATCCCTTGGAAGCATCGCTGCCCACTGTTGTCCCTCAGACAAAGCTCTCCTGCCAACAGATCACAGACTGGAGGTTTTCTGATAGAGAACTACAGATCTGCATGGCACCACTGTACAGGAACCAAAGCAAAGACAAATTAAATCTGGGCAAAAGACTTCATGCTCTGTGTGCATGTGCAAGAAGGCAGCTAATTTGATATAAAGCCTTCCGATACTGAAACTGCTGGGTTTGAGGCAGTTGGTATTTTAGTACTTACTGTCTTGCTTCTTCTGCTACCATGAAGAATTACAATGACTGGGAACCGCTTGTGCAACTCCATGCTGTGCATTTGCTGCTGATCACTGAATTTAATCCTTCTGGAAATGCAGAGGTGGACTATGAAGGGTGAACTGCTTCCTATCTCTGTTTAAGCTCCTTCATGCCTGTTAAAGGGCTTTGCCTAAAATCAGTGACAACCTGCCCACTCCCATGCCTAATCGTCATAAATGTGTGAAAACAGAACCCAGCACAGTTAGTAATTATCCCTTCATTATGCTAATGTGCTTCTGATCACATAATCATGATCAAAAGACACGTGATTCACCTGTTACCATTCTCTGTTGTCAAATTTAGCTTCTTTTTCTGCTAATAAAGATTTTTTTTTTTTTTAAAAAGAAACGATAAAACCAACCTTTTGAAGCTTGCACCTGTCCATGTGGCAGTCAGTGACTAAATGTCCCTTGACCTCAACATCAGGCTCTGCAGTAGCAAACAGCAACAGAAATAACAGGCACATGAAAATGCTAAAGAGGAAGGCACATAAAAAGCATTTACAGCTGAGTTTGAAAGATAATTTGGTACGTAGCACCAAAGAGTTTGCACATCATCTGGGGACAATTTTGACCAGCATTAGTTAACCAGCAATTTCCTTCCTCATTGGCTTTTAACCATTTATTGTTTGTAGTGCAGTATAGGAAGCTCTGCAATAGACACTAAAGCACTTATGAGAGGGAGCAGGAGTCACTCCAAGGGAGTTAGTTAAAGCTCAGCATGTGTTATTCAGCTGGAAATCATAAGGCATCTCTGGGAACATTTAGGTGACCCCTGAGGCAGAAAACAAAACCTGACGGCACGTTCCTGCTCCTACAGAGGAGGCTGCCAACATCATCCTCAGTCTGTGCATTACATGCAATGTAAGTGCACATATGCTTGCTAATCTTATGGTAAGTTTGATCCCAAATCCTACCTGTGCCTGCATACCCTGTGTATTCACTCCTGTCTCTCCTCCCTGTCTTTAAGGGTTCCCTGCCCTTGGCAGTCTCTTCCTCCTTTCACTACCTATCCAAAAATGTCCACATTTTTCCTCATAACTGTGCTGATACAGTCTTCTGTCCCAACATCTCCAGCTATCCAGTCATTACATGTTTTTTGAGAAATAAAATAAAAATAAAGATGTTATGATCCTGATAAAATAATTGCTTTGGATATTGCACAGAGAATTTAGGAAGCTTGAATCTCCCAGTTTCAGAAACCAGGGAACTGTTTTACCTCGTACACTGCCTTTTTGCAGAACTGTTCAGAAAATGTTCTGAACTAATAATTCCAGAACTAGTGAGTACTGGCAGCTGGGTCTGAGATTCTGAAACGGATGAAAGACACTTGTAATTTGTGTCCAATTTATTCAGTAAGGCAGCACTGGATCTACACATGAGCCCAGGTTATTATTACTATAATGTGTGTGTCACGCCATTTCACAGGACAGCAATGCCAGTGGCTGACTGTCACGTCGGACGGACGGAGCTATGAGCTCTGTACAAGAACACAATGTTGCAGGTGGACGTGAGAACAGCTGTGCACTCAATTGCCAGCGGCTGGAGGACTGGCCACCGCTCACACACAGCCAAAGATGAATAGCCACAGTGGTTTAACATCGACTCTATTAAAGATCCTCATTCCTCTGGCAAATTGAGTTGACTTGCAGGACAATTAAACTATTTGTGACACCATCCAGTCTGTTCGGTGCTGTTAAATTCCAACACAAAACGAGTCTCATTTGAAAGAGCAGCACTGGTAATAGATAGCCCGCTCCTTGTAATGAGATCCTTTCATCTCATTTGATGAGTTAACAGTGAGCAATCATAATAGTTAGCAATGCAGATAAAATATAACTACCGGCCTCAGAGCTGAAGTGTCAGGCTCCCTCAAAGCTGAAATCAACCCCTTCCTGCACAAGGACCAGCAGTTCCAAAATAGCGTCAATTTTGCTGCCTCTCAGGCAGAAAATTCTCCCTTTAGACAACCACAAACCTCTGTGAGTGTGAATCCAAGCCTCAAGCTCTCACACAACAGTTTCTAGAAGTAACCCTTCTGTTCACCCTGCGCTGTAGCAAGGGCATAATGCTGCTGTGCGCTGAGGGGCAGTCCCTGACTCGTGGTTGGGATCGAGAAAGCTGCAAATTCACCTGCTGCAATCTGGCAACGAGCACGCCTGCTCTTGATTTTCAGGCAAGTTCAGCTCTGCTTCTCTCCCAAAAAAAACCATCCCAGTATGGTCAGCAGTTCCTCCAGATTAGTCTGAGAAAGCTGAACAACGCCCGCCCACACACATAAGGACCTCTGCAAATACTTCTGCGCGCCACTCCAAGTGCTACGTCTTTCTTCCATCTTACCTTTTCTCACTGAAATTTAGAAGAATGCATCTTTCTTGTTAAAAAACAAACCCAAAACCAATCTCATACAGAGAAACCTCACCAAAACCGGGCATCCCACTGCAGATGCATTTTTCCCAGAGGAGAGGATGCAAAAGCAAACAAAACATGGCAGATGTTAGTTGTGGTGTTTAGTGTGCTGCTGGAAGGTGCTCAGATGCTGTAGTGATGAGAGCTCAGAAGTCTATAGTGCAGAAGCCAAACACTTCAAGACGAGATTTTCATGTTGCTCTGTTTTGAAATACTTCAAGAAGATGTGGCACAGAAATAATTTAGGCAAGAAGAGATTTTCCTAAGCAAGACAGAATAATAAAACTTTACATTTTGATATACAGCTGAAATTACACTATTTGAAAAGGCAATATCTCACCTGAAACACTATCAAAATCACTTGATTTTTCCATCAAAATGTGGAGAAGATTAAGAACACTACAGCAAATTTTTTTCAGATTGAAATACAGGCTCTCCTGCATATATAGGGCTTTGGAAATCACAACTTGTCTTCATCCTTTCTAATCACTTTGAATTAACTAGCTACCTACTTCAGCTTGTTTTTAAACTGCAGTGAGAGACATGGTTAAATTCTCAGATGTATTAAAAGTATCCTAAGTGACTGAAAATGAAAAAAAAAACCAACTCGCAGGTTGTGCATGTTGCTTTATATCATCATTTGACTTCAGGATGCTGGAGTTTGCTTTATCAGGATTTGACACTACCTACTTGACTAAGCAGTAGCTCAAACACACACAAAAAATGTAATAAAAAGACCGAAAATGTCGTGCCTGTGAGCTTCAAAGCAGCACAAGGCTTGACTAATTTAACACCTTTTTTACTCTTAAAGGAGCTGCTTACCCTTTGATTCATCTTGTGTTCACCCAGGATCACCCTGTCACTATTGCTCAGAGCTGTAGTGCATTTCTCTCTGTGCAGTAAAAGAAAAAAAAAGTTAGAGAGATAATTAAAAATTTCATGGCCTCTGCTTAAGGATTCAGTGTTAGCACGTGATCTTTGTAGAAGAGCTCATTACAAATGCATTATGCTAGTGAGAGAGCAACAACCTGCCTGCGCCAAAAGGGTTTGCAAAGGTGTGGGGCGGTTAAACAGGAGAAAAATTCTCTCCTAGGGAAAGCAGTGACAGAAACTCCTTTATGCTTCTTGACTCCTGGCTTTGATTCAAGCACAATGTCACAACCGATGTACATCTGATTGCTCTTCCCAGCCAGGGCTGTTATGTCCCCAGGGAGACAAGTCGCACCCGGGGAGGTGGGCAGGGTTGCCTGGTGCCTTTTGCACAGTGTCCTGATGGTAAATAAAGAGACCAACAACCTGCCCGGTGAACGTGGAGCCATTTCTAACCTGTGATGGGGGTATCCTGAAACCGTGCCACGGACAGTGGGTGACACGAGCCCAGTGGGTGTCCCAAGAGCTTTCCTGCGATAAGCCCCATCTTCTGTGAACCAATGATGTGAGCTAAGGAGAGAGCCCACACAAGCCTTAAGTCCCATTCCTGTTGTAGAAACATACCCCACATCAAAGTGTAACTGCAGAATACATACAATTCACTGCCATCGGCTGCTAATGTTAAAAAAAAACCCAAAAAACCCAACCCAACAACATAATGAAACAAACTGCCAAAGCCATGGATGCTATTTAGATACAGTAAGACTTTTAAAATTTGCTCATTATACATCTTCTCTAACTGGAGCCTTTAGATTTTCCTGATTTTCTCTGGAAGCAGGGTGGCAAGAAATCTTGCCCTTTTTTCCTTTTTCTTTCTTTTACTGAAGGCAGTGTGGCTTCTCTCCAAGTCATACATTGCATAAGATATTTTGGAGATCAGCAAGCAGAAGTTGCAGTAGCATCCAGGTTCCTTCTTCAAGTTGAATTTAGGATTATAGGAACCCAGGTATAATTTCACACACACAAAAAAAAAAGGGAATAGAAATAAGCAGCCTAAATTAGCATGCAAAGTGGAAGCTCTCTTTTTTCATGGGCTAATATTAATTCTACAGAAAAGAAGTAGGACCATTAATAAAACAGTTTTTCCTTTTAACCAAAGACATTATTAAAACAAGAAGCTATTTGAAAAATTCCTCACCAAATATACCTGACAAAATATCTAAGTCTTCCTTCTTTCCTTGCCTTTTTTTCTTCTTTTCTGCTCTTTAAGGGAATTATTTCTTTTTCTATTCTTCTGTTGTCACATCTGTGGGGATTATTTGTGTTGGTTTTTTTCCAAGATATTTCAGGTAGCCTGGAAGCACATGTATTGTAAATCAAATTAAGATCCAGGCAGGCAACACGAAGGGCTCAAAAAAGTTACTGCAAATCGGTGAAGAAGTGGGAGAGAAGCTGGAGTCAGAGCTGGTGCCTGGGGGCCGCTCTGTGGGTGCAGGGCAAGGTCTTTACTTGTCCCCTAAATCACATGGGGTCAGGTTTGCCACCTGTCAACATCACAAGAGGCTCTGTCCACCCACCCCATCACCCAGCCGGAGCCTCTGTGCTTGGCCTGGCTGCTACATGGAAAAATAAGGAAGAAAAGCAGCAAAACAGAGAGCGAGCAGTGCAATAATGCAGTGGAGGGGCTGCAGGAATCTTGTCCCATCTGTGATTCTTGTGAATGGCTGCGCCCTGCTCTGGGAAGCAAATTGCAGGTATTTCACAGGAAAGATAATATTTTTTTGGATGAAACAGCAGCACATATCCCTATGCCAACTCGGTGGAAACAGCTCCTTAACATGGGAGATGTTAAAATAAGGTTTTCAACACCAAATGTGGTTTAAGTTATAAGAATACCCAAGGACAGGTATGTCTGCGGGCATTTGAAAGTATACACATCAGCTTATCAGTCTGCAATGCCCAAACGTAGCCACCAAACTGAGCAGCTCAGTGAGCTGAAGAGAATTAACACATCAGGAGCAAAATGTAGTGAAAAAGCACTTGTTTTTCCTCCTGTCCATGCTGCCTTCCTGAGTACCTGGAGAGTGGGAACACGCTAAACAGACTGTATTGTACCAAGTGTCATATGGCATCATTAAATTTCAGATGTGCCAGTAGATAATTCAGATAAAGACCAACAGGCACAAGGACACACAGAAGCGTTATCAGCCACAACTCCAAGGATGACAGGTTGTTACCACAATTTCCTAAGAGGCTGCAGCTGTGAACTCCCTTTTCTTTTATTTTTCACCCTCCCACTCAGCAACCTTCAGAAACTGGAGTTTAAGTCTCTTTTAAGTTGATGTGCTACAAAGGAACCAAAAGAAAGCTGCAGGGGGAAGGTATTGGCTTTAGCTATTTGAGCCAGCTTTTTACATTGCTATTCTTTGCCCAATTCTGAGAAAACTAAATCCCTTTATCCTCCGATTCCCTACCTAATCAAAACTAGGTTATTTTATCCAAATAGCCAAGCCACGTTGCTTAACGCCTGCATTGATTTCAGCCCCCGGAGAGTCAGCTCTGAAAGATTTTCCTTGAAGGACTAGTCAGAAAGGAGAGTAATTTTTGCTGCTGCTGACATGAAGCTTTACCTTAAGTCACAAAATTATTACTCTTCCCATCAAGAAAACAAATGGTGCAGCGGCATGAGCAGGGACTATGCGAATGCAGGCACCGAGGGGTGCAGGCAGCAACCCCACTCTGCCCTGGGCAGTGTAGAGCCAAAAAAGGTGGTGGATGCCCCATCCCTGGAGACATCCCAGGCCAGGCTGGATGGGGCTCTGAGCAACCTGATCTGGTGAAGATGTCCCTGCTCATGGCAGGGGTGGCACTGGATGAGCTTTGAAGGTCCTTCCAACCCAAACTGTTCTGTGACTCTATGATATAGCACATCATAGGCAAATACGGGGCATCTTCGAACCCCAGGTCTGGCAGGACTCCCCTGTCCTGGGGAAGCAGTGGCTGCAGCCACAGCTGCAAAGCCAGGGAATCTGACCCTGACCCTACCCTTAACCCAGCCTGATTTTGGAATATAAATGAAGAGCACTTTCTGTAGGCATCCTGCCAGTGGAGAACACAATCCCTTTGGCTCCCCAGATCATGCAGATGAAACCCAGCCATCATTACAGAGCTGGGTCCCTAGCAGCAGCTGAAACAAAAAGAACAGGTTTCAAAATAGTTTCGACTACAAGATGAAGCTGTTCAATTCAGTCAAAAATTGATTTGGAGGATTCTCTGTGCAAATGAAATATTGTGCCTGGGGTTTGTTGCTTTGCTTTCTAATACCTTTTTTAATATATATTTCTGACATTCCCTCACATGCTACTCTGCCTTGCCATTGACCAAAAGAAAAACATATGCTGCAAAAGTGTTATCCAGCCTTTGGCCCAACGCTAAGTCTGAAACTATTCTTAACCTTATTCCTGCAATCTCAAATACTCATAACATCAAATATCGGCAGATCTACTGTACCAGCACAGGTCCTGCTAAAGCCAACATACACTTAAAAGAACAAGTCCTAACCCAGAGCACTGGTGTCCGTGAATTCCAGACTAAGGTCAGGGTAATACCTCCTCCCAAGCCCTCCTTTCAATACCTGTAAAATGAAATGTATTGCTGCCAATGCCCCATTCAGGGAATAAGGCTCTTCACGAAGCAGGGCTTACCTGCTTCTACTTTCATCTCTGTCTCCATTTAAATCATACCCTGACCTTCAGTACATCAAGGGTAACCGCAATGTGCTCACACTGGCAAGCTAACTCCTGAACACGGCCTTACGCCAACTTATCTTTATGTGCTGACAACAAATGAAGCAGAAATAATGGATTTTTCTTTTTCTTTTTTTTTTTTCCAGCAAAGCATCCCAGAAGACCTTGTGCAAGGTCTGTTGCCCATGCTGCCCAAGGAGATGCCATTGCATTGCTATTCCCTGTTGCTGTTGCTCATGCTTTAGTAAAGGCAGGCAGGACCCTGAGGTTTTCTCTAAACAGAGATGCAGAGATGAATTTACTGCTTCAAGAAACAGAACTGGTGGTGCAGAAAGCCACCAATTACTGGATTATGATTTGCTTTGGAGCTTTGCTGGCCAAGCATTCCATGAAGGCATTGAAGGCATTGATACTTAGGCTTTTCTCTTTTGGGGTGGATTTCTTTGGTTGGTGGTGTTTTTGTTTTAATTTGTTTATAAAAAGGTCATATAGTCCTGTCTCCTGCTTTCTCATCTGGAATTTTATTTAAAGGAATCATCTATTTTTTTTGCTATTAGTTAACCCCAAAGGAGAAGATTCCGATAATATTATGAAAAACTTTGTCAAGTTGCAACATTGACAATTGCTCAAATTTTAAGCAAAATGCATCAGGCCTGTTTTGACAGTCATTTTTATGAGCTGGGTTTGTTTCCAGTTTCAGATGATTACCAGTATTTCTAGGGCTTAATCCAGAGCTCTGAGCATCATGGTAGCTGTTACCAAGCCCACGAGCTTTGGGATTTGGCATGCTTTTCCCCAAAAGACCGTTGCAAATCCATACACACAGCTAACCTGCCCCAGGTGCTGCAGCTGCAGACAGCCTAGGAACAGCTCCAGAGCTTGCCAGGAAAAAGAGATAAGCACATTGAGGAGTACCTGCATCGATGGGGAAATCTCAGCTGACCTCAAAGGGAGCGTGATCGGACCTGAAGGTAGTTGCATTAAGTGATAGGTGATTTCTTGCATCTTCTTCATTTCTAGAACAGCCCTGTGCCCGCTTTGTAATTTACAAAGTGGATATTAAATTGGAAGACTGGAAAGATATTCAGAGTTCTCCACCTGCCTCACTGGAATGACACAGAAATGGCAGAGCTGCCCACTGCTGAAGCCTGCATAGCGGCTCCTGCCAGAACAGTTGAACAGCTGCGAGAGCAAGGTCTGTTTTCTCAGAGTGAGTAAATATCTCCAATATACCCTTCAAGAACCAGGCTAACTCCGAGTCAGAACAATGCAATCTGCTGGTGAAGGCAGAGGTTGCTCTCAGCCCACCCTTGTGCAACCAGACATCAGCAAGTGTCAACCTTTGTGACTTTTGCCACAAAAGCAACGTTTCTGTGAAAGGTAAAAAAGCGGTCAGCCAAAAGATGAGGGGTTCCTTCCCTTCCTCTGGACACACTCAGCTTGAGAAGGAAATAGAGTCACTGACTGCAGATTCTGTGGACAGCCCAGGCAAACATCCAGCAGCCTTTCAGTCTGGATCACCACAGCCTCAGAGCAGCTTCCTTTGCAGGAAACACGGATCCACTCTCACCTTCCGTTGTTTCTGGCAGCGCGAACAACATCTTTGTCAAACACTGGGCTAAAAATATCCTTCAACATCTACCCACCTGCATATGTATTCTTTTCTTTTTCAATATTTTTTTTTGAAGTGCACACAAAGACAAAAGAAAGCAAAAACAACAGGGGAAACAAAAGCATTGCTGAAGAGGATTGCAAAGGAATCGTAGTTAATGAGCTTGTAGGATACCTTATTTTCTGTTTGGCCTCTTATTATACAGCAGATCCTTCTTGCTCTAAAACACCAACAATTTCCAAAGTTCACGTTTTTCCTTCATCACACCTTATCTGAACAAAGCAACTGTACATCACGCATCTTTTCTGCCTGGGGGTTCACAGGGCACAATCAAATTGTTATGTGCCATATTTCTCCCCAAAAACTGACTAAATGACAGCTGTTGAAACAGAATGGTGAGCCATGAAATCCTCATCCCCTAGAGTATTTCTGACAGGCCTGTGTGGGCTGTAGCTTGCCCCCATGCTGCTCTGTAGCTCTATCCATGATTTAGTGGGAAAAAAGAACACATCAACATAACAGCAAGTGATGTGTCACACATGACGTATGACACACATGCACACAGAGACATGGAAATTAGTAGGACAGTAAATAACAACGAAGCCCCGTCAAGTAAATCCAGTGAAAGGCAGCTGCTAGAGGAGATATGTCTTAATTTGCCACATTGAATTAATAGTTAAAGGGAGCTACTCTGGATTTCCAGACAGGTATAATAGCTGCAGAGAGACTCTCCTGCTTCTGTCCGCTGGCTCTTCCCATTGAACATGGGGCTGCTGAAAAGGTCCAGGGACCCAGCTCACTGCTGCTGCTTCTATCCCATGGCCTGGAGGCACCAAACCCAAGTGCAAACTTCAGAGCATCCAGCTGGGAGAATGAGATCAAGTGAGGAGGGTAGTGGTCGTAGATAAAAGAGAAGAAAGCCTGGGTAGAAAGGAGAGACTTTTCATAGCTCTATGAGAACTCAGAGGAATGTCTAAAGATACTATAGCAAATGGTGCTATCAGGTTAGGGGTTTGTTTAGCAGCATTCATGAACAAAATCAGAATTTTGCCCACCACACTCTTAAATTAAAACTTTTTCTATTGTTGAAGAAATATGAGCAATTAATTTCATTACCCTGTTCCTGGCTATCATAAGTTACTTCTGACTGACATGTCTGTTTAAAAGCTGTATCCAGTCATTACAGCACACAGTTTATTCCACGAAATCTTCCATATAACCCTCCTGGTCCACCGCAGACTATCCAACATGCGAAAAAACCAAAACTCTGTCAACCGTAATGAACTGACAGGCACATCCTCACTTAAATTGCCTGAAAAGTTAATTTTCTCTTCCTCCTGGCTGTTGTTTCTCACTGTAGAATAAAAGACAGCTCAGCCTCTCGAAAAAACCCAGATGTATTTCTGAAAATGTTGTTATAAACTTTAACGGTTAAAGTAGGAAAGAATTTAATAAACCAGAGTTTCACAGTCTTGTTACCTTATTACAGTTATGCCTCAGCACCACACAGTCACTAAAGTATTTATCATCGCTACATAATTTTCAGGCTACTTCTCCTGATTTGATAGATGACAGAAGAGAAAACTGAATAGCTTATGTAGCTGCATCAATCGCTGTACAGCTAATGTCCCACAGAAAGTCTGCCACTGGCTCAGAAATCAAATACCATCCCTGCCAAGTCCCATTTTCTCCCAGCCTGATGTGTGGAGGGGAGACACTTCCACAAGGAGGGCCGGGGTTGCAGATGTGCCTCAAACTCACCACTTTTGGGTAAGTAGAGGATGTCAATAGACAGCTGTGCTGGGGAGGCTGTGTGCATTCAACAGTGCCCAACAACAATATAAAAGCAGAGTAGTGAAGAGAATACCAGCCACGTACTTTATATATATATATATATACACACACACACACAAACGTACATACGCAGACTTTCTCCTTATCTAGTTTTTCATATTTAATGTGAAGCCACAAGAATAAAACATCTTCATGGGTCACCTTCTGTGGGCAGCTTCTCTATAAATGGAAAAGTTTTAATTCTTTATAATCAAGCCTGTGAAATCACCACCAGTGTTAAAATGAGATCAAAAATTTCCCTATGGTCTTGGTCATCATCTAGCAGATGTAAATCAAAAGCATGTTCACAGGGATCGGGGAGAAGGTATGTCCACCTGCTTGCTCACAGATGTTTATACTCTTTCCCTTACAACTTTTTTTTCTGACAACACCAAACAGCTACAAATAAATGACCAATTTATGACCCATTTCTGGGATCAGAAATGCAAGGTTCAGACCTTCCGTAATTGCGAAAGAGAGCATGCATGCAAGCAAGACAAAGTGCGCACATGTCCAAAGAATATATAAAATAATGCACAGACTTACATACTTAACATGACTCTAACCTGCAACCATATTTACTACATGCAACTTCCAATTTTGCTCATCCAATTGCTTGACTTACTCAGGGGAATAAGGGCTGTTTTACAGAAGAAGAAACACAGCTGTAAACATCCAGGATGCCCTGAATGGTACATCCACAGCTGCTGAAAGGGAGGTAGGGAGAGCATCTGAGTCCTGGGAACAATTCCAGTGTGGCTCACAGAGATGTCCTCTTGTGTGGCACTGCAGAGAACTGAGCCTCCACTCCCAAACTGGCCTGGGCATCACCTCCTTGCCTCCAGTATTGCAGAGAGCACCATTCCCTTGAGCGCTCTGTGCCACACAGCACAAATCCCTTTTGGTCTTACCAACGGTCAGTATCAACAAAACTTAGTCTGGCCAATTTTTCTTTTTTTTTTCCCTCATTCTCCAGTCATGGTTTGAGCTTTCCACCCCATTTTCCAGGTATGTTCTTCTCCAGCTATTTGAGCTTTGCAGCTACAAGGGCAAAAACTTCTGAAACACTTCCCTGCATGTCTTTCCACTGGTCTTAAATGCTAATGTATTATACAACCCTGCCTTGTGCTGAGGGACCCTTTACAATATTTAAAGGCTGTCAGTCAGGTGTGAACCTTTCCATTGATTTACCATTCACTTCTCATCCTCTCTTGGATGCATTAGGCAGCTGCAACCTGTGACTGGTATTGAAGAATAACAATTCCATTTGTTTGAATCTGACTTAGCGCTGCTCACTTTTGCAGCCCATATAATTCTCCTTACTGTGGTCTGTGTGACATTAATGACAACATAAATAATTCAGCATGGTTTTCACCCAAATGTAGCCCTGTCAGACACTAATATACAATCTTTGCTAGCTTATTTAATGAAACAAGCTACTGAATTGTACTTTTAAAGGTTGAAACTCTCATTTTAATGGAATTTGGTAGCAAAACTCCCCTGAGAGTTTTGGTAACTAACAGGGACAATCTCCCACTCCTGTTCCTGCCATGCCACCTTCTCATTTAGCCCTTGCATTTACACCCTGCGCCAACCCAGCAGTTCTGTGCCTTCCTACCTTGCACATCTGAAAAACAGGCTTGCTTTTTATGAAGCTGCACTTAGCTTGAAGGGAGCATGAACTGAAGCTGAACAGCACCGGGGATGTCTGCACCGGGTAATTAGGAGAAAAGAGCACGCTTACTTCACTAATGAGACCCGGCAGCAAGACTTCATGAATGAAACCACTCCTGTTCTGGTTCTCAGGGCAATGGGTTCAGTGATGAATCCAGCTACTCCGAGGATTTGAGAAAGGCTCCTTGGCTACAGAAGCACTTTAACAAGACCACTATTAAAAAAACACAGAGAAGCAAAAAAACCCAACCCAGAACTCATTTTTTCATTTTTCAGACATTCACCAAAAAATTTCCAGTAACTTCACCAAAGCCAGGATATGCCTCTTACTACCCACTCCCTCTACTAGGTATTTTTTGTTCATTTCTCATACACTCATTCCTACTTGCCCTGTATTCATTAATGCTGTCCTGGAGCTGCCGTGCTAAAATTGGTGTCAACAGCTGTATAATTTCTGCATAAAGGAACACTCCTACTAAGAAAAACCTTGCGGCTTACAGTGCTGCTTTCCCTGTGAAGTGTATCGGCTCCAAAATGATCTCAGGGTTGAATCTGGATCAAGACCCTTATTTCCTCATGACTTTATGTTCACCTGCTGTTCTGTTTTTTCCAGCCACACCATTTAATTTGTCTGTAAGCAACACATTCAAAGATAGCAAATACATCATATGCCAAATTATTCTGCCCTGGAGCAGGGTCAATTTGATGTTCAGACTGGCTTTTCATTTATCCTGGATCTGCAAAGTGATTTTGCTTTCTTTCAGCTTCAATTTACCTAAACTATCGGTATCCGATTTTTGATTTTGCAGAATTGAACTGTCTAGACTGCTATCCAGGGTGTTTTTCCTCATGTCCACAGAGTTTGTTTTTCCTATTGTGCAATTGCAATTGCTCTTTGGAAAGATCATAGCGTGTGTTAGGTAGCTGATGAAATAAAGCCTAATGAATTCTCATGGAGAGAGAAATCATTAAAGCTTCTGATTTCAAAATCACGAACAGCCTGTTTCTTTCAAAATAAGATAATGATGAATAGATGATACATTTCAAAGTATACTTTAAGTAAAATTGCTAATGAGTTCCTTGGAGCTGGAAATTGCGTGCCAGGAAAGGGATGCATCTGCCCCCCAAAGCAGCTGTGATTAAGAGGGAGTCAGAGATAGGTAAGGTACCTGTTTGGGTTTTTCTTCCCCAACCCTGGCCAAGATAACTATAACAGACCAACCAGAAAGGTTCTCACAGCCTAGGTCCCTTTGCAGCCCACACTTCCCTTTGGAACCCCTTCACAGCCCCACTCCCACCCATGCTTTAGCCTCTTTCTTGCTCTCCCAGCACAAACAGTAACCCTAAAAATAACCATAACTCAATCATAACCATACAGTAACTCCTGTATCACCTTGCAGAGAGATATGTCCAGAAAACACTGGCTCCTTTACACAAGTAGCCTGCTTTAAAGTCCTAATTGGCTAAAAACTGGGATTAGTTGAGAGGCTATTGATTTATTAACACAAAACCTAGAGTTTAACTTGTTTTCTTTGAAATGACATTAAGGCTACCTGCTCACTATAGACTTCAGCCACAACTGGGAATGAGCAGGCAGAGGGTCCCAGAAAAATATTCCTTAAATTACTCAGCCTTGTTGGGTGAAGTCACTGTTTTGTCCAGCAGCATTAACAGAGTGAAATCTAAATATCAAAATGGAAGTTAATGTATTAAATGAGATGCAGGTCAGGTAGCAGGAGAAAGCACTGTTCCATTCCTTCAGCGAGTTCATTTACTGAAGCTAAAAATCCCAAGCAAACAGCAAATGCTTAAGGTACACACAGTTAACTTATACACATCCTCTTCGCAAACAAGCTCACACAGTTCTGGGGTTCAAAATTCATTTTCCTTCATATTGCTGTGAAAGAACCAAAGTCACAGACTGGACAAACATGCACGGGTGAGCTTGCCATCAAGTAGATGACAATCACTGCCACAGCGATGGTCGTAATCTAAGTCTGCAAAACATTCCCCACTCAGAGGAGACTGAGCAATATCAGACTTGGCTGACCAGCCATGCTCCATCTCTGGTCACCATTACCCTGCACATTTAAGCTCACAGCAATTGCCCTTAAAATTTCAGGGCTGGAGCCTGGGCTGCATGTCCCAGCTCCATGTATCCTTCCTACAGGTCAAATATATCAGTCCAATATATCAGCTGGAGAAAGAGGCGGAACTTAAACTGGCACCATGGGGACATCAGCACTGGTGTCACAATATGTCATGTATGGAAACAAAAAAATCAAAGTGGACTCTTCGTATAAATGATCCAAGAAAAACATTAGAGCCAGGCAGGGAAAAGATGATGGTACAGTGGTGCTCTTGCAAAGGGCTACATTGCTGCCTACATGTATGGTTTGCAGTCTGATTTGCTCAGTACTGTCTTTAATTTAACTGTCCATTTAGTTCAAGTTGCATGCAATACTTATAGAAGCATACGTGGGACTGATACGAATACAAATGAATTACTTAGGTCTGGAGTTATGACAATGACACCTGGAAATGAATTCCCAGGGGCTTTAAAAGAGGGGGAAAGAAAAAAAAAAATCACTTGCCTTTTACTTGAGTTCCTTGTCCTTTCAGCTTCTAAAAGCATTAACTTAGTTAACTTTGTGCACCGAACTTTTTAATGACAGGAATAAAGTTCTTTTAATTACAAATAAAAAAGCATACTCCCCAGCACAGCAGCCCTGCTATCATATTTAACGCACATTCCAGGGCAGCCCTATTCCAGATTAGAGAGAATTCTCATTTGAACCAGAGACTGGATGGCACTTTTCATTTCTGTACGCCGCAGAAGCCAGGAGCAGCCAGCTGGGATCCTTTAGAAGCAACACTGTGCTGTTAAGTGGATTGACTGCATTCAGCAATGCAGCAGTTCCCAGTGACCTCATAAATTGCAACCTAGAAACCACTGACCAGTGCCTGGTCTTGTTTATGACAAACCGTAGGAGCTGGTGACTTCTCCTTGCACCTCGGTCCTCCTGAGGAAAGGGCCATGACAAAGAGGGAGGGAAAGCTGGACCTCATCGTAGGCACCAACTCCTTGGAGCAGTAACTATTTTGCTCCTATAGAGCAACTGCGGTGGGATTTTGAAGGCTGAAGTCTGCTGTGCTTTCAACCTGACATTGAAAAGCATTTTCGTGCTTTGCTCCCAGCTCTTCCACCCAGCTGGGGCCTCAGCACCCCACTTATTCTCCTCATGCCTCACTTTCCCTTGCCTGCCAGCTTTGGGGCTGGGGAGGAGCAGCGATGACTCTTTTCAAGCCCTTGTACCACCTCAATCAAAGGTCAAGATGACTCAGTGATCACATGTAAAGGTTTGGCTCCTTTGAGAAGATGCTCTTTAAAACCAGTATCACTGGCATCAGCCAAACACTGAAATGCTGACAACCCAACCCACCGCTCCTGTCCCGCAGAGCTTTGGGCTGCAGTGGCAAGCAGGGCACAGATGTCTTGCTCATTGGCACATTCTGGAGTCTTGCTGCCAAACCCACGCACAACCTCCTCCCACACCTCTGAGACACTTCGGGTAGTTGTGTCAGCAAAGCAGAATTCTAGCATGAATAACACACTGATACTGTCAAGGACAGTGAAGAGCGATCAGCACAGCCAGCCCTGCTCTAGATGATACCAGAATATTTATAACCTGAGTGTTTTGCCCAGGGAGCTGAAGTTTAATTTAGGCTCCTGTTTCCTGCTTACCTTCCTCTCCCCAAACACAGTAGTTTCCTATCATTAATCTCCAGAGTCTCATACTTCCAATGCCCTGAACTCTTTATTTCTCATTCCCATAGATGCATCCTACTGCACAGAGCAGCTGACCAGGCACCTTTGTTGGTAACACTCACAGCTTCACAGGATCAGGCCCTTTACAATGAATAAATCACTGCCAGCTGCCTGTGCACACATTTCAACGTGGTTAGCAAAAGCAGTTTCACACAATAGGCAACCCAGTCCCTGCTGAATCCTTCCATCTTGGTTTAAGTGTAGCTCCTTTCAGATTTATTTCTACACCTTCACAGACATTTTTGCTAGACCAGGAGTCAGTCCTGCTCAGCACAAGCAGTTGCAGTGGTACTTTTATCCTCCCTGAACTCAGCTGACACAGTTTTGTGCACTGATGCAGCTACCAAATGCCCACATCCCTCTGATACAGCCTCTGCCTATGTGGCCTCTGTGCATTTTGAGACTCATGTCCCCTTTGGAGGGTCTTTTCATGCCCTGCCTTTGCTACAGCCTCAAGAAACAGTGTGTCTGCCTGACTGTAAAAGATATTGTTGGCTTTCTCTTGGCTGATTTCCCAAGTACTGGAATATATGTCTTCCTCACCTTCAATCAGTGATGCACACCATACAGAGGAACGGCGGATTAAGTACAAGAACGTTTCTTAACCAGTGCAGGCATGTAAGTGCTATTAGTACTAATGGGAAACGTATCTATTTCAAAGAGGCTCTTTTAGACAGATTTTGTGAATTAAACAGAGGTAGGTGAAATAATGTAGGACAGCATTTTGTTCACAAAAAAAATGCAGAGCTAATTGCTCGAAACCACTGACCATTACCAGCACTGGAATGGGAAAAACGATCAAAATGTTTTCAATTTATATTGCAAATTATAACTTAAGTTTAAGTAAAATACATTTAAAAACCCTCAACACTACCAACAAAAATCAAACCTAAAAGGAAAGAATTTTTACTTTTGCTACCTAACAAGTAATTCAATTACTCACCAGGCACTAAACGTGAGGGCAGAGAACCAGAGCGTTCCCTGCCATCAGCATGGGGGAGATTTAGGTTGGTAATTCCATTAGCACTGTGGAAGTCCTTTCACATAAATCTTTGTGGCATTAACGAGGAAACGAGGCATCAATAATACAAGAAGGTGGGGAACAGTTCCTTGGCTCTACTTCTGTATCTTGAGCGAGGACATCTCAGGTTTCCCACCTCTGCCAGAGTGTGGCTTATGCATCACTACACCTTCACATAGGCTCAGGGTTTGGGCTCCACTGCAGTGTTTTAGGTGTCTCAGTGGCCCTGGAAGCAACAAAATGTAAACCATTGCAAGTAACAAGGAACACAAGTGCTATTTCCTTAGCATTCACATATTTGTATGCCCCTAAAAGCTGTGCATTAAATTACACAGTAAAGGAAGAGAAAGAGTTAAGCACTTGGGAGTGGGCGGATTTGCTCCATGCAGCAAACCCACAAAGTACTTGACTCTGTAACATCCTCACCAAGTAATTGTGCAAAGGCTCTTGGTGTTGCAGCTATTGTTTCATCTTCTTATCGGCACTGCACACTGCCGCAGGCTCTGAAGCTCTTCCCCCGAGAGGGCTCCGTGCGGGATGTTCACACATATACACACCAAGAGCCACGTTAAGATGAAAGTTCTCCTGGTCTCTGCCCATCTTCCTGCACAGCATCTCTGCAGACTCGCATGACAAAGGAACAGGTTTTGCTTTTAAGTTAGAAAAGTAGCACTGCTCCTGGGGAAAAAAAGAGAAATAAAGGAAAAACCTGGCTGCTATTCCAGTGGTGGTTCTTCCCAGGAAAGCCTCATTTCCAGGCCTGCTAGGCCTAGAGATAGAACCTGTGAGATAAATTGCTTTTTATGTTTTCCAGCAGCTGCTGCTACATATTCACACCAAGCTTGCTTACAACTGAAATCACACATTATTCAAAATATTGGTCTTATTTAAAAAACAAAGGAGCAGCCATCTCTCTCTAGCACCTAAAGTAGCAACTACCCAGTGGACAGAATCCCACCTTTCTGAAATTTCTGTGCGGCAAAGCCACTGGGACCAGTGCCCATGGGAAGATGGGAGCTCGGCTGCTGCAGCTGGGGGAAAGGACAGGGACCTGCCTGAGCACCTTCTCAGCCAGGGCTAACAGGAGAGGACCACAGAGCCCCGCACAGCTTTCTCTCCTCATCAAAACTTGGAAGCATTTTTTGATTTTCCTAATCCTGAAATGAAAGAATTTATTTGCAATTGGAGGGGTGGTAATAAGAGCTTTCAGTTCTACAATGTACTTTTTTAAGCTACTGAAGGAGAAAACATCCCAAAATAGCAAAAATTGGTTCTTGACGGTTCTTCCTTCTGGCCTGCCAATGTTCCTTACTTCTGGCTGCCAAGATTTCAAATGAACTTCTGGTTGTGCTTGAACCCTTCAGTAGCACATCATATGAAGATGCACCTAGCTATGTGGATCAGAGATTCATGCATCTATATTCTCTCTATACCAGCACTTTTCTTCTAGGCTGCTCTTTTTCCAACTTTGCTCTTCTCAGTGCAATATGCAAGAGCACTTAACAAAGGAAAACCTCTCTTCCCTGTGACCAAATCCTAAGCTCTTCCCTTCTGGTCAGATATCAGTCCACGTCCCAGCCTGGCAGGAACAACTTCTCCTGTGTTGCACTAAGATCACAAAACCAAGCCAAGCAGCTGGGAGAAAAGTTGATATGATGGACTTCTTTTCTACTCAACTGAGTTTGGAGAGTGGAGATACAGCATGTGTTATTATTTTTGCCTTCCCAACACTACTATTACTTTGCACCAGGCTTAACCTTTGCAAAACTGAAGCTTTCACGGTCTGTTCTTCCCACTCCCAGCCAGGCCCTGCAGCTGCATCTGTCCTGGCCCCAGCTTGGTGAAAGATTTGGCTAGATCTAGTTTGAGAAGTGTTGTGCCTCTCAGTAAATACCCAGAGCTCAGCTAAAGCACAAGCGGTCGCAGCAGCTTATGCCACCCAACATCCTGCTCTCCTAATGTATTTATCCCACCCTGGCTTTACAAACCATTTTGCAAATGTGCTGGCAACTCAGAAATTTAATTGCAAGTCTCATGATATTGGGTGGTGGTTTTAATGAAAACTTCAGCTCCTGGGGAATAGTAGGAATCTCAGCTTTCATTTAAAACCAATTAAGTTTTCTAATTGCAGCAGCAACCTGAGAACACCCACAAGAAAGTCCTAAAGGATGGAAATGTGAAGGTAAATAAGAAAAGATTCCTTTCCTTCCCTGCCCAATTTTTATTTAAGAAAATGCTCTCAGGATTTTCAATGACACAGGAGGCCTGACTCATATGTACAAAAGCTTTGTTTCAGAAATACTGATATTAACATAGTGAAATGTGTTGGCAGGAAGAGTAGAAAACAATTGCTTTAAACATCAGTGATGCCTTAATTTTATACTAAGATTAAAGCATTTTCACCATAGCTTGGAAGAGCTAAAACATACACATTGAAAGCAGCCATTAGAAACAGGCTGACACAAGGCAGTTTAACAGCCAGACAGAATTACCAGTTGCATCCCTTTCACATTTCTTTATCACCAGGGCGTGAATTTAGCAGGGTTTGGGGATTACAAGGCAGTCCTAAAATACCTGGAATAGAAGAAAAACACAGCTCAAGTTTAAAAGAAAACCAGAGCACTGTGAGTTATGTGAAGTTTAGCTCTGAAAATTAGTATCACATCCTTTCCTAAATCTTGGATCCTAGAAGCTGGTCAGGAATAAAGCCTGCAGTATTTATGATTCAATGGGAAAGGGTATGTCTGTTTTCACAAATCCAGCTGGCTTGCAATAGAAGGGAATAAGAATAGCCAAAGTCTCATATTCTAATGAAAATGATTCTTTCTTCCAACTATTTTCTAGTTATTAAATTCAAGCTGAAAAAGCAGTTTTCCTTATGTGTACATACCCAAGCAGTTAATTAGAAGTATGTCTGTTTATGGCCAGAAGTGCTACCCCTGTTTGGGGGAAACAGGTTATTGTGCAAAATTAATGTAATTGGTTTCCATAGCCCAAAGCAAATCAGGAATAATTTCTTATAGCAGAGGAGCAGATTTATACTGAAGTGTCCCTTGAAATTTCTCATTCAAAAGCTGATGGCTCTAATGACAGCCTTCAAAACGCTATCAGAACAAGTTACACAAAAATGAAATTCAGCGTGCAATTCAATAAACAGCCACACGTTCACAGCCTTTTGCGCCTAAGCTAATCGGGGCTCTAATTTCTCTTTGTGTAGATTTGTAACGTATACAGGCTTGAGCTTAATAAGGCCATTAGCACAAGTAGATTTACTCAGGCCCGTAAGTGTTTGTGAAATGAGATCCTGCTTACAGCAAGCTGGCACTGAGCCAGCCCCATGCCTAACCACTGTCATACTGGCAAAAAGGGCTACTTGCATTTTCTCCCTTCCAGCAGGTTCCCTTACCAGCCCCCATGGTAAAGGTACCCCCTGAGCTTGATACCAGCTACCCCAGCACAAACCTCGCATCCTGGCTAAGCCCAGGACCTGCTCCCAAAGCCTGGGAGACTCTCCCTTGCCCAGAACAACCAGCATTTGTACTGATCCCTGCCCACTGATCCAGAGCCAACGGGACGGTGGTGCCAAAGTGAATTACTTGCTATTTCATTCCTCCTTCACTTGCGGATGAGCCTTCTGAATTCAGAGTGGGGGACTGCCTCTGATTAAATTGAATCAAATGTGTGTGTTCACAAGATGTTTTCACCAACAAATCATTTTCCCCGCCAGACTGAGATGCGACAATGATGGTAACTCAAATTTTTGGAGTGAAATGGCTTTAGAAAGCTTTCCTGCCATTATACTCTGCGAATGTCAACATGTCTAGCTAAGTGCAGGCAAAGACTGATGGCAGCACTTTCTGCATCTCCTTTTCCCACCAGAGAGCTCTATGTAACATTGGCTGGCAGGTCTGCCCCAAAAGAAGGCTGGAAGTTGACACTGTATATGATTCTTATGATTTGTACTACTTTGTTATCTTTGCTTTTCCCATTAAAAATAGGTTGCAAAAGATACTGCTATGAGTTAAACACATTGGTTTCTTTCTGAAATAAGAGAACTCCCTGAAATATTGAAGTGTCTAAACAGCTAAAATATCTTGCCAGACTAAGTAACACTACCATTAAAGGAAAATTCAGAACAACATCATAAAAAAAACCCAGAACTATTTTAGAACCACAACCCATTAAAGTAAATGAGTGAATAGAAATCTTGATTTGGAGCCTGTTTCTCATGACTGGAGTGACCTCTGAGCTTTATCCTGGACCATGAGCTCGAGCAGCGGGGTGGGCACCATCCAGTAATGCTGCTGCTGTCACCCTGTTCATCTCCTCTCAGCGCCAAACACTTCACTGCTGCTCTTGAGAAAGCTTTGGGGGTACCTGATACCCACCAGTACATAAAGTAGAAATACCAATCAGACCCCAGGTTGAATGTTTTCCATCATTGCTTCTATAGTCTTATTTATTAAAGAGTTTAAAAAAATATATTATCTGCTCAGAGATTTCACAACCAACAAATACATTTGCAATGATACAACATGAGAAACCCCCAAGTGCTTCCAGAGCCAGAGAGATTGATAGACTTTTCCGCAGTCTGTGGGACCTTAGCCCTCTTTAAGGTCAAACCAAATTACCTTACAAATAATTCAGTTACAACCCGCAGCTCCTTGATTCTGAACTGATAGATTATGCAGCCATTAATCAGCTCCAGGTCTGGCCTTTGCTTTTGACATTCAGAGGTAAACTTACTCCATGCTGGTCCTCTGATTGAGTTTCTCTGATAAATTCATACTCAAAATAAGAGGAAAATCAAACAAACAAAAACCATCAACAAAAACACACACACACACAAAACTCATTCTCTACTAAGCACTGAAGATTTCCTCATGTTTTGTGAGACTGAACACATCTTCTAATTAATATGTTTGTAATGCACCAATTTCATTTTGCCTCCTCCTAAGGAAGCAAATTTCTATTTGATGGGTTAGAAGACACAAGATATTATTTATCACTGTATGTCTGGGTCTGTAGTTAGTTGCAGAGCCATAAATTTGGAAGACAGCACAGTAACTGATCTTCAGTTAATTTCCTGGAAAGTCTGAAAACTTTGTTCTGGGTGATTGCTGACAAAGATATAATAACAATAAAACAACCCAAGGCAGCCAAACCCAATTTAATAGTTTCCATCAAGATAATTTTTATCAGAGCTCTGCAGGATTTCATTCATTGATACAATACCACTCCTTCCATCTAACTGTGACAGGGAAAATTCGCTTTTATACCCTGATCAGATTTTTTTGGCTAGGCCTCCTATAGCTATGTTTAGCTCTCAGATGCATGTCTTTAATAAGAACTACCTGTATATCCAAGGGCTGGATTTCACCCAGTGAGGATGTTCAGCAAGGTTTAATTTTGACAGATGATCAAAGGCCATGGCCTTATCGCTCAGTGCCTGTTTCAGCTCCCAATGGATGGTGCGATACAGCTCTGACTTTCCATTACTGTCATAAAGAAAACTGCAGAACCACCCTTTCTTCATTTGTCTTAATTATAAATATATCTTCTAGTCCATGAAAAAAAAAAAAGAAAACTCATTTTCATAAGTGATTAATGAGCCTGCAGATTCTCCTACAGATACAGGCAACAGCCTTTCAGGAGCTTTTCTGTCAAAAGTTCTGCTTTCAGTACTGCATATTTACATGATACCTACACTAGCTGGCAATTAGTTACAGCTTTGATCACTGGAAAGTATTTTATAGATATTTCATGTAATGGATTAAAGGTTTTTTTTATGAAAAACTCAAAAATAGTAGTTCAATTTTTCATTTCTTACAAACATTTCTTGTCATGTTTGACTTCAAGAAGTCAAAATGCAAGTGAGACCTTTATATTAATCCCATCTGTTTCCTCTTCCTGCAAAATTTTCATAATAGTAAGTGAAACATTATCCTTTGGGTTTTGCCCTACCCCAATTAGTCTTTTCCTTATTAGATCCAGCTCTAGCCTCATGAGACCCTTATTGTCTTCTAAAAATACATTTCACCCAACTCATTGTAGAGAAAACTCCAGGCTTTTAAAGCTAAAACCAGAAGACAAAGAACAACAAAGCCAGGAGTGAGAAGAAAAGAAAAGAAAGTTTGGTGGTTTGGTTTTGTTTTTGTTTGTTTTTTTCTTTCTTTTAAATGAAAACCTTGCCATTCCTGGGGAGAACCAGAGAATATAGTGCTGTAGTCACATTTGCTTGTTTTATGACTGCGAACTGGTGTACAATGTTGATCGCTTGAATTAAATCTTCTATCACTTGATATCACTCAGCAGCTCTAGCAGCCACTCAGCTGAGGAGCTCTACAGCTCTGTGTGTATGTTATGTATCTATCTATGTGTGTTGGTATACATCTCCGAGTTTGTACTACCTGTGTGCACGGCAGAAGTACGTTTTCAAGACCTGAGCAGGCAGTGTGAGGAACTTCCCAGAGGAGGTCCACTATTGTTGGAGAAACTCCATAAAAAACAGATTCTCTTTTTTAGCACTCAGCGACACTTTCTGGGATGTTTATGGACAGACTGTCAAAGCTGTTTAGCACCCGAAATAGTCAGTTTGCCTAGAAGCCCCACCGCTAATTTTAGCTGCTAAATGAGAGCTGACCTCAGTCAAGCAAGTGAGCTCTTTGGAAAAGTCTGGCCACAAAGCTTTCATCTAAGCTGACTGCTCCTCAGGCAAGCGGTAAATATCTTCTGACATTGTCCTCCTACTTTTGTGCCCTAACATATGCAGTCTGCTTATTTATAGAATGCGTGAGCTCCCTATACATTGGGTTGAATCCCTCAGGACGAAGCCTCACTTGGCTTTGCACAGCATGGCCAACAGTTTCTCTCAGCCTCTAAGAGCAAAGGCTTGCTGTGCCCACCTGCCACACAGGAGAGGGCAAGAGGACCCAGCTTAACCTAAATTCAAGAATATTTGTGGGAACAGTAACAACTAACAAGAACATGAGTAGGAGGGAAACAGCTGATTAGCAAAGTTTGAGAGCTCCGGGCCCACCACGCAGAAAGGGGAGCAGAGGGAAGATCCCGATGTATCATCAGCAGAAGCCATCCTTCCGCCACCTCCAAAGACTGTGTAATTTAGAAAGAAGTGCAACGCCTTCCTGCCAGGCTAGAACAGCATTGATCTGAAATACAGGATATTTAATGTTGGAATCACAGCCCTTAAGTCCCGCCCTTTTACAGTCAAATAAAATTCCACCAATGCTCAAATAATAATAATGACGATACTAAAACCAACAACAAACAAACAAAACCGCACCCATGCCACAAATTAATTTTGCTCAGTTTGGTTTAGTGGAACTAACAAATTGGCATCATCACTAACAAATCACCTAAATTGATGCTATTACATTTGGATATTAGTAAAACAAAAGAATGTTTTTTCTTTTGGAGATACTTGCAATTTTTTTTTTGTATTCTATGAGCAATAGCATAAATTAGCATAGAAAAAAATCAACATGAAAATGCCATGTAAGGATGGACACACTACTTTTTGCAGGTGCAAAAAACTGAGCTGAGGGGTTTAACTATAGAGAAGAGTAGCCGTCATCACGCAAGCCTCCCATCTCATCAGATGTAGGCAGGGAAAGAAATTCCCTTAGTCTAAGGCCACAGTGCGTTCTGGTGGGCACTGAGCTCTCAGGCAGTGCAATCATCACATAAATAAGCCTTAATTGGCATTCCCAAATGCTTTGAAATCATATTGCCTGCTGCTGGAACTCCAAAAGTACGCCTCTGGAGACGTAAGAGAAAATACAAAAATCAAAGATTATTTGCAATTAGTTGCAACAAAACCATACCCAACTGGTATGTGTCAGGGGTAAAAATAGCATCAGCCAAAATGGCAAATGTCTTTTGGTTTGTCAGGAATTGAACGTGTAGCACCACACGAGTGATTATTGCAGACTCTGATCAGCGAAGCAGACAATCATTTGCCTCGTTATCTTGCTGCCTGCACATGTGAACAGCATCAAACAACTATTAAAAGACACCCCTCTCCCCCCCAAAGGGAATGCCGGTGGTGAGTATCTGAAAACCTCCTCGTTAAGAAGCTAACCTTTGAGACTGGTGAGAAGACAAGGAAGCATTTACCAGCCACTGTATCAATAATTATGGAAAAGAAAACAGCAGCTCATTGTCTATCCCAGTGGGAGGAGAAATAATGCAGGCGCAGTTCACAGCGAGTCTGTGGTGAGCAGCCCTTCCATAGCATCTCCCAGCCATGGGCAACAGCTGCCATAAAGGCAATTATCCATGGAACTGCTCAGTACAAGGGTGACATATATTTGGAAATTACCCCAGAGCCCTTCGGCTGGTAATAGAAGGTTCTGTGGGACACAGCCTTCAGGGACCCCTAAACACCCTGGTAAAATGGGGCCTGAAAGGCCACACGCATGGATGGGCAGTGCTGTTGTATATCAGGGCTGAAGCACTCAAACATCGTAATTTTTGTTCCCTGGGGCTGTAAGGTTTCCCCAAAGCCCTTTGAACATGTAGGGATGGGGACCTAGTTTTAAGCAATAGATCTGAAGTAACTCAATTCCCTATTCCTAATATTTCTCCCTCCTGTGTCACCCAAGAGGCCTTAAATACCTAATTATGCTTCAGCATGCAGCCACCCAACCCTGCTATAGGTGTAAATCCTGCTCCCATTTATAGCCTGACCCAGTTTTGTCTCCAGCCTTGTTGCAAAGGAGGAGGAAGGGTACACCTGAGCCTGCACCAGGCCCCCCAGGGGTTGCTATCCTGTTCAGGCACAGCCTTTGCATCAAACTACCAGTTATCTTTCAGTTAATTGAAGGTATCACAGTGGTTGACAGGACAGCCTCACTACCAAGGGATAATTTAATATGACTAAACCGTAATCAAAGTGTTAATAGCCTCAGAATTTAATCTGTGCAGAAGTAGGATTTATAAAAGTGAAAGGACAACCAAGGCTAAGATGAATAATGTTAGTTGTAATATTACAGCTAGTTGTAATAGTATAATTAGTTGTGATATCCAGAATTAAAAATTACACTGCTTCGAGTTCCAGGATGTGTGCCAAAAAGGAGCCGTTAATCACAGAGATGAGGAACAGTTACACAGTCCAATATCTCATAAACCGCAAGGCCCAGAAATGAATCCTACATGTCACAGGAAAAATGAGACTTGGCACTTTACAGCAATACATAGCTTTGAATTTTAGCCCTTCAAGCAGATCCTTTCTGATTATTGGTATGCTGAGCTTTCCCATGTCCACCCTGAGCAGAGTTTGCAAACGGCTGTCCTCAGAAGTCTGAGCTTCACTTTTGCTTCGGACATGGTCCCATGTTGTCCCTCCTGGCCAGGCTGTGGCAGAGCAAGCTCAGCCCTGGCATCCCAACCTGCTCCCTTCCCAAGAAAATAAAACAACATCAACAACCCAACACACACCAAACCCCAGCCTTTTTCTGCTCTTTCCTTGCAGGGCAAGGAAGCTGGGTGAGGGTTTGGCTTGCCTCCATCAACGGGTACTGCTTCCTCGCAGGGGTACAAACGCCCCGCTGCTCCCTGGCTCCATGTTCGGGTCAAACAGTTTAATCCAGTAACAGGCTTCTAAACGCAAAGTGCAGAAGGCATCAACAAAGCCAGTGTGCGGCATCACAATGTGTAATCGAGAAGCTATACAAAAGCAAAATGTGATGTGACTTAGAATCACTTTTTTTAATTATGTCAGCATCCAGTTTTTAATCACCTCATTGTTACTCACTCATATGACAGATGAAGAAGAAATTGCTCAAGCTGGTGGGCATTCTTTGAAAAATTACTTTGAATGACCTCTATATTATTATATAAAAGTTATTGTAAAACCATTTCCTACTTTTAAGTAGCAATAAAGAAATTAAATGCTTTTTCAGGCTGTGCTTATCCTTTTTTCCTTCATTTCCTCCTACGTACTTTCTTTTCTTCCTATTCTCTCAGTGCCAAAAAGGAAAAAGTGTGCTTATAAAGGAGGAAAACTGGGAAAGAAAAGCTACCTCTCTCTAGGGAAAACAGGCAGGAAGAACAGAATAGAAGTTGAGATTTTTATTTTTAAAGGAAAAAGGGAAATCACCTGGGATTGAAATAACTGAAATTTTTGCTCTCTTCTCACACACACACATCCACCCCACCCCCTTTTCTTCCTGGTCCCGCTGACTTGCACCTTCTGGCAGGCACGTAGGTGCCTGTTTTGCTGCTGGTGGCTGTTGCTCCACAGGATGGAGTCACCAGAAACGATGCTCCCAAGAGATGTTTTGTGAAGGGACAAAACGAGCACCAAACCAGGGCTCTGCCGCCACCCCTTCCCTTGCACACAATCATTTTGCTGTGGCAATGCTGCAGTTTTGTTAACGTCATGTTCCTGGTGTTTCATATATTGAGGTAGACACTTCTTAATACAACTGGGGAAGTGCTTCCCCGCACACGCACGGGAGCTCTGGCGCAGAGGCAATTAAATACTCCAGGCTGCACATGCTCACACAATTACCTTTTGTGACTGTCACTAAATAAACCCTCTGCTGAGCCAATAAATCTTACAATGGCCTCATTTTTCTAGCAATGACGCCTCAGGTGAGGCCTGTGTGGCGCAGAAAGGAAAAAGGTTAACTTTTTCTGAAATTCCCTAGTCCTACTTATCTGCTTCCTCTCCCTAAACATCTGCCAGCTTCAGACACCTCTTATAAATATCAGTTTGTCTTGCAGTGGTTCCTGGAGTCTATCAGCAAACTGAGCAATTAGTACTGTCAGCGAATCGTTCATTAAATGAACTCTTCAGTTTCAGTTATCCTAATTGTGTATTTAATTCCTATCTAGCAAGATCAAATCAATTAAAAAAAATGCCATGAATAAATATCAAAGATCAATAGGCAATAGATAAAAAACTTAATTAAGATCTTATCTGAATGCTAACATAAAACATGAAGTGGAGGAGATTTATTCACATCAGGTCATTCTGATTATTACGATGCTTTCTCCTCCAGTCAACCCTGGTGCTACTTAACTATAAGGTGTAGGGGTTGGAGTAAATTTTTGGCATTGTAAGAAAGGCTCTGTCTCTCCCTCCCTACCTGGCAGAGACACTGTGCTTGCAGTTCAATGCCACTTTGAGGGTGAAGAGTGACTGCACAGAAGTGGTATTTTCCCACACGTTTTCCCCTGTGAATTTGGAGCTGCAGCTACTGACCTTACTGGCAAGCAGGCAATTTTACTGCTGGTTGCTCTTGTTATCTGAGTAGAAGCATCACAGCTATTAAAGGGGAGCAGGAGCTAGTTCCCTTGTGTGTCATCAGCAGAGGTAAATAATGCCTACGTGTCTCTGCTGTGCCAAGCAGAGAGTAATTAGGGGGAACTGCTCAGGCCCTTAGTTGATGAGCTGATATCTGTTCTTACCCTCTGAGGTTCAGGCCCAGTGCTCTACTCATCTCTGCTATGGCTTTTAACACCGTTAGACCAACAAGGAAATAAGACAAAGAAAGCAAAAGCACTATGGCTAATTTTAAACTATGCTCATGTACATTGCTTTTAACAATATCAAGGCCAGACAGATACATCAGAAAGTTACTCTCTACTGGGGCCAGGGATAAAAAAAAAGATTAAAAATCCCCAATAAATCAGTCTTATCAGATTGATACATCCAATGTGATCCATTGAGCAGATTTAGTTGGCAGGAAAGCTCACGGGCTCAGTCTGCGTAAGATCTACAAACACTTCTGACTTCAGATCCTGCCAAGAAACTTGAAACAACAAAACTACGTCTGGAGGCACTGCTGTCCTGCTCACAAGCACCAAGCTAACATACCTGCAACAGAGGAGACCTTGGTGGTAGGTGTAGACAAAAAAAAGATGAACTTCAGATAGTCCTGTTGACTTCCCTACTCCCTTGCCCTACACCCTATTGATGGGCTCATCTACCAGTCATTTCCCTCTGGCCATTCCCCTCACCTGAGGGCTCCTTTTTCCACCTGAATTCTCTTTCCTGCATTAGTTCCTTCCTACATCAGTCACCTGGAAAGTGCCTTGGTGCAGTGCTGAGTCTCCACAGAGGAGACAGTAACTCTCAGGATCCTTAATAGAGACTTCATTCCCTGCAGGTGCTGGGAGCTGCCACTTCTCACCTCTTTTTCTCTCTCAGGGTTTTTCAAACTTCCTTACCTAATCATGCCATGCTGTTTTGCTCACCGAGGTAACTCATGACATGATACACAAGCAGTGGGCTTCCCTGGTACTTCTGTTACCTGGCAGGAGTTTCTTTATGTTCAAATGCAGAGCTGTACCCTAACCACATATGTGCATTGATGAGACTGCACGCTATCTGCTGCCCTATGCTTCTCCATCAGTGCGAATAAACATCAGCTTGGTTATAGCAACTAGGCTCCTCTATAAAACAAAACAAGACAACCTACTGTAATAGCTTCTGGTTTAGAACTAAGATTTAAGGCACCAGCTTATTTTTAGAAAAAAATAAAAGTGACCTACAAACATCATACAAAAAGAGCTGAAAGTGTGTATTGGCTCCACCTTTCCTATTTTTGCCATTTTTCTCCCAGAGCCAGGTAGGATGCACAGAAATCCCTGTGAGCAGTTGATTATGAGACCAGAAGTGGATGGCATTTGCACAGGAGATTATCCAGCCTCTGAACCTTCATCATCAACGATGGTGTGTGAGCACAAGCACCACAGAGTGATTCAGGCCCAGACTGTCAGGCTGCAGATTCAGCTCCAAGCACCCACCTCTCAACGTCTGCTGCATTTACAACGGTAATTGTTACAAAACTGTCTTTTAAACTGAGCTGTGCAGTACATAGGTGCTCCTGGAGAAACTGTAAACTGTTGCACCCTCTAGATTGGGAAGTAGCATATGGGTTACCTGTTGTGCTTTGTTCTAACCCCATCCTTTGCTTTTGGGGCTAATGACAAGCATTTTTTTTCCATGCATTTCCACAAGATATCCCAGCTCTTTGGGTATCTCCTGCTTTTTCCCCCCTAGATCCTGGATCTGATGCTTCTCACTGTCCCAGCCTGCAGCCAGACAGGAGCCAGCCCTATATCCAGGTCTTACACAGTATCACAGTATGTTTGGGATTGGAAGGGACCTCAAAAGATCATCCAGTCCAATCCCCCTGCTGGAGCAGGAACGCCTAGGTGAGGTCACACAGGAACGTGTCCAGGTGGGTTTTGAATGTCTCCAGAGAAGGAGACTCCTTTTTTTATGCCGACTCCCATTGCACTGGGATGGAAACCTCCAGCGAAGAGAAGGAAGAAGGGCAGAGGTATTTATTAGCATCCTCTACACATCTGTCCCACAGCCCAGCTCCCAGTTGCAGGTGAGACTGAAGCCAAAGACCTAATGAAGCAGGGAAGAACAGTCACACTCCTGACATAAAAGGCACAGCAAGCTTTCATCTTCTGAGAGGTTAAAAATAAACAGTTTGGCTTTCAGCAAAGTGGTCTGATTAGAGGCAAAGAAAACTACACTGATTTCCATGGAAATGGAATATTTTGTTGCTGCTACTTGATCTTGTTGAAATGTATTAAGAACACAAAAGAGTGCAATTTCAATATCTGGAGAATGCTAGTGTATTTTAAAATTTCAAATTAAATTGATTTATTTTAGAAGAAAGCTGGCTGATTTTAGTCCCTTAATTAGTTCATTACCACTAGAAATGGAGCATGCTCTTGTAAGGTTATAGCAGAATATTACAGAAATATAGAAACATCTGCAACCTGCAAAAGAAGGCATATAAACACAGGCAATATCGGTACAGACAAATCAGGGAATTTTGATCCTCTGTGTCCTTTATTTCCTCTCTAAAAAACAGCAAAGAACTGCTCTTTATACCACAAATGCTGCTAAATTTAAACCAGTTACAAAACAAATACTAGTTTCTATGGAAGAAGGATCAATCCCTAAATTTTGTTCACTTCTTTTAATGTGTAGGAATACTTTGTAACAATAAGGCCTGCCTGTGCATGCTCTGGAAGCAAAATAACTCAATTAGTTTGAGTTCTCATCTCATTACTCTGGCACATATCTCCATAGGGAGGTTTCTTTCAAAGGAGCAGTGTTCTATTTCAGTGTAACCCAGATAGTAACAAAATAATCAGTCAAAATGAGGCACCATTGCCATGACCTTCACTGTAATAAACACTAAATACAGGTGTGAACAAACTGCTGCTTTGCTAGCACAGCTGTTATCTTTACAGACATGCCCTGGTATAGGATTGTCTCCAACATTTCAACACCAGTGGGATGTTGCCCCACCAAGGCTCAGCTAAAATAAATTTTCTAACAAACAAATGTTAAAGAAACACAAAACACTTTTCTTAGTTAAAATGTCTCATTGTGATGATAACAAGAAAAAAAAAAACAACAAACTCCATTTCTTCTTCCATTTCCTCAAAGTGAAATTTCATCAGAAACAATAAACTCTGGATGTTTTCATTTTGACAGTGTGACTTTTTTTTGACAGAAGTTCTGTTTTTACTGTAATTTTAGGTGACAGAGCAACTTGGACTTTCAACCAAAAGGTTGCTGTACTTTTTATCCGTATATTATGTTTTCCTACACGCTTGCAACTGGCATGCGCTCTGGATCCAGCAGTGATGACCCAGGGAAGAAATCAGAGCCAGGAAAGATTTGCTTACAAACTGCAGAGCAGCTCACTCCGAATTAGGGCAGCCTTCCCTTGCTATTGATCAGTATAAAGAATCACTGATAATGTAGCTCAAGGGGCCTTTTTTCTTTTCATAATGAAACCAATCCTGCTGTTTTCTTCACAATACCATGAAGACCCTTGTTTGGGTAAGGTTTACTACACGTTTAATATGGAAGATTGCCCGTGAAAACATGTGGGAGTGGGTCCATAGAGATGCAGGTGCTGAAATACACAATTTTTGGTACCTGCTATTATAATTTTCATAGCTCCAATCCACATGTTGGAGCTCTTGATAGAAAGTACGGGGAAGCCCACAAAAGACAGTGGCTACGGCAGATAGTTAAGAAACGTCGATAAGGAGAGTGGGACAAAGTCCCATTCCTGGATGTAATTAGGCGGCTATAGCTAATGAGAAATCAGAGAGAGCCAATTAACTGAGGAGCCTGGTGAGTACGGCAGCCACCCAGAAGATAGGGGAATTGTTTGCAAACAAGGGCCTGGGTGCCTGTGTATGTACCCTATTAAGCCATTACAGAATTCTTCCTTTTTTGCCATTTCTCTTCTGCTTACAGACACTTTTTGCCTTTTCCTGATGATTTTCTCTTATCAAACAGGCTAATCTTACACTTTCATAGGCTGGGTCAGCTAAAAGCTCCTCAGTGTTCGGTACTCACAGCCACATGGATTCTCTGCTCAAACTTAATTGCATTAAAGACTGGATTTAAGAGCAGCAGATCAATGCTCAGGAGAGTTGTTAGAGTGAAATACAGAGACCTCATCCACAGATGAAAGAAAGAGCACTGTGTAATAATGACAGAAAAGAAACCCATCAGCTATATTTTCATTCAGTGTGCTGTGCCTAGCAAAAAAAATTTGGTGTATTCAGTTCAACACTTTAGTAATTTTGCTTTTAACAATATCTGAATTTGTATTCCATTGGTAGACCCTATTAAGTGAAGTATTTTTCGGACACCTGGTGGTTTTAACTGCATATGTGTCCTTCCATTCTTGCCAAATGTATTTTTGCTTCACTGCTTGCAGGAAGATCACCTGAGGAGAGCAGAGCGGAGCCTGCCAGCCTCACGCTTTCTCCAAACAAAGCATTAGGTATGCATCACCAATTTTTATCAGTCCTTCTTCACATATTATTTTCCCTTTTTTATCACCTGTACCGACCATGCCGCATTTTACTGCGCTAGTCTGGCCTTCGCTGTCCTTTGCACTACCCTCTTTGTGCAGTTTAACTGTGGTGGTTGTTCCTGTGCAGTTGGACATCCTCACTTCCCTGTTGCCGCCAAGCTGAAAAGTATGGCTGTTTGGATGGTGCTAAACAGGAGCCTTCTTGCAACTTTAAATTGACAGCCAGAAAAATTTTAGTGAGGCATTTACACATAACTTCCAGCACATATGGATTAACTAGCAAACCACTCCTTTGTTGTGTGAGGTTTTTTTTTTTGTTTGGTTCCGGGGTTTTGGTTTTTTTTTAATTTGTTTGTAAAAGCTAAAAACCCTTTTGAAATAAGCCCATGCTTATTTCTTCTGAAGTAATGATGATTGATTCAGACCATGATGAAATGAATTCAAGCTCAATAGGATCATGGCGTGATGAAGAGGTGCACCTTCACTGTGCAGAGGACCCTGCAAAAGCCACAGATCTGCAGGTGGGAGGTTAAATTCCAACAGCCTGATTCAGCAATAAATACAAAATCCTCCTGCCACCTTTCAGACACAAGCACTTCAGAGGCACTGAGATCAGCTTAGCTCCCTTCATTGTGGGCTCTTTCTTAATAGAAACCTCAAATCCCGCTATTTTGTTTGAATCAGTCCCTGATTTTGACTCAGATATGTGTAAGCACAGAGCTATTTACAACTTCAATATAGCTAGAGGGCCAACAGGCTGCAGTTTAAAGTGCAGTGCAGGTTTTGGGAGTGCTTAGACATGGGCAGCAATAGCAAGGTCCCACAGAGGGGCTCGTTTGCAGTTCCTCTCCTTCCTCCCCCTGAGGCAGGAAGGGGTGAGCGATGGGTGTCCCCCCCAGACCCTAGGCAAGACTGGTTTTCCCTGCCTTTTCTTCAAGCATTAGGAAGGCAGGAGGAAAAGGGCTCCTCTTAGCTAGCAAGCAATATTTCCCTGCCACCATTGTTGCTTTTAGCTCGCTTTTTCAAAAGCAGAAGTGAATTTGGCTTCCTGTTTCTTACCATTCTCCATACGAAGGAAAGCTACTAATAAGTAGCATTTAGGTCAGCAGGATCACATTTATAAGCCATAAATCAAATCCAACAGACCTTGAACACTTATTTGTAGCTTACAGACCACAAATTTAAATGCCCTGTGACTCCTGGTGCTGAATGGCTGGATTTCGTTCCTGTGATGTGCACAAGGCTAATCATCAAACTCCTCCATCTATGGAGAGGTCTGTCATCTGCCACAATGACGTGCAGGGTGCTGGCACATTCAGCAGCAAATAGCACACGCGGCATGTTATCTATAAAACCCCAGTTTCTGTAAAATAAAATTGTGTTAAGTAAATGATAGCACCAAGTTCCTGCTGCGTTCCCTGTGTGCAGGACTTCTGACCTCCTTCATCTAAGACAGGCTTCCATCCCTGTGTTTTGTTGTCATTGCACGCAGGCATTTAACTTCATTGGCTGTATCACCCTTCCCTTTGAATCCCTCAGTTCTCTTATGTGATGCTTCATGCCACTCATGAAGACAAAGTCTAGTGAGTATCTTTTCAGTTAGGGCAAGGATTTCCCCTTCTTGCACATGATCAGACTTTCAAAACAGAAATAAAATGAGCTTCTGTATGAGCGATAAAATAGTCTTACTGTGTGGGAAATAGCAATTCTCACGAACAAAAAAATGAGAAACTGGTCATGATGAAATGTTTGTCCTTTAGTTAACAGAGGAGAGAAGGGGTTTGAAATGCATTACTCATAAATCTGCTAAAACAAACTTTCCAAAGAAGTCTACCACCATACAAGCACATTCAGGAGTAAATATTACTCAAAAATTGCAACGTGCTTACATGCATAACATTTTGTTTGGTCAACACATGCTAGAGTTGCTCTCATTTGAAGTAAGGCAGACCACGACCTGCAGATCTTTTCATGTTATGCTTCACCTTCTGCACAATACTATTTATGTCTGAGTTCTCAGTGCAGACTGCTTGGCACTTTAAAGAGAACAGTAATTACTACTTAAATGAAAAAGGAAAAAATCTCCACAACCCTCTCCCTTTAAATGAAAAAGAGTGATGAAATGTGATTAATTTCTCCCTTTGAAGGACAGGGCGTGCGTGTCTCAGATGATGCGGCTCTTCTGACGCAGTAAAGATGTGCTGACGTGCCTGTGCGAGCCGCCTCCAGCTCCTCACTGCTGCTTTTACAGAGATTCTGTCCCTGATGGCTGCACTGGGTGGGAAAGAAACACGGCTCTGGGTGCAGGCAGGTAGGATGCAATCCCCTCCCTCACTGCAGCAACAAGCCCTCGCTTTTCCTGCTGTTCATCTGCTGTGACAGGGACGGACAGGGATGAATCCCACAATGTCTCACAGGAAAGCCTTTCTGCATCTGCCAGGCAATCAAAGAGGGATTTGTAGCTGCCTGGGGTTCATTAGGATCCTGTGCTGCAGTGACAAGCAGCCTGGCTGAGCTATAGGTAAAGGAAACATGTTTATTTAGCCATTTGCAAGTCCAAAGTACTCAGCCTATTGCGAAAGTACTCACTCCTGGCAAGAGCAAGATCCACTTCAGAAGCACATGGGAAATTTTGTTCTTGGGAGGGATCGGGAAATTTTATAAAACCTCTCTGCACTACAATGCCCACAATATCCATGAGATGAGCAGAGATTGGGTAACAGAGACACCCTGTGATGGAGAGACATAGAAGTGACAGGCGACACCCGGCTGGCAGACAGGGCAAGCAGAGGGCAAAACCACTGAAAACCCGACACTCCCTCCAAATAAACAGATGTGGAAAATAGATGGTTCAGTCCTTGTGGTCCTATGCTGAAACATGGCAGCAGGGCTAGAGATGATAAGCCTGTCTAGGGACTCTTTTTCCCATATCTGTCTCACCAGTATCTTCAAAATAATGGAGAAACAGATTTTTTTAAATTATTTTTTTTTAAAGCCCCTGCTGTGCTCTGGGAGCTGCAGAGGTTTGAAAGGATCCCCAGGGATCCTTCATAAAGTCACTGCACCTGCTTTCTCAAAAAAGAAGACTAGATTGTTATTGTATAGAGATGCAGGTGTTTTTCTTTTCTCTTCAAGGGGAATTAGATAATTTAGGCCACTGACTTATTATCAAGAAGCACAATGATGATGAAGTCTGATAGAAGTTACACTGGATTTTTCAGTGTCAGGTCAAAGTTGGCTCACTGTGTCCCTGCTCTGGAAAAACGACTGTTATCAACAAAGAAGTAAACACCAGCCTCTCAAAGGGAGCAATTCCAAGGAGTCCTACATCCCACCAAAGGACAGCTGGAAAATTGGGCTTGGAAAAGCTGCAGTTCTTAGGCATTACAGATAATTTAGCTGAGCTACGGTTGAGACTGCAATTAAGGGGGGTTGGTGGTATGCGGGAGGCGGGTTGTGGAGCACATGTGATGGCAGAACCACACTGAAATACCCACTCTGCTGTCTGTAATTGCATAAGTGGCTTCTCAAAAAGATGGGGAGAAATATCCCAGGAAATAAGCTGTCTGAGGTTACGGAGATAATAAGTATTTTCAGAAATCAGCACCACTGCCAGAAAATAAAGTGGAAAACCTCCCCCGTGGAAACTAGAGAAGGCAGAGTCAGAAATGCTGGAGTAGGGAGAAAGTACAGAATGATGAGAAAGCCAGATAAATGGTAGGGGAAGACTCCTTTCGTAACACAATCTGCTGTGGGAAACATGAAAATTAAGTTGGCTCTTGGAAGAGAGGAATCGCACCCAAAGCTGCTTTTCTGAGGAAGGGGATTATCTTGGCTTGGTTTCCTACAGCTTTTAAGCGCGCAAGGGAATTTAATTAAGCATTGCTACTTTGCTAATTGTTGAGGCTACTCTCAGAGGCTCACAAGACTTCCCAGGCTCTGCAGTGTTGGTCTGGAGATGGGATTTCTCAGTTAACAGCAATATACGGCAAGCAGTGGGGTCTGAGACACAGTACCCCGGTCAAACAGCAGCTCCTCCAGTTTATGAAATACTGACGTAATTTTGCTGAGATGGAGCTGCCTGAGGGATTTATTTAGCCTGTTCTGTTCCTGCAAATTCACGTAGAGTTTTCCCACGGGGTATGAGCACAGTCTTGGTTTGCTCTGTACCACAAGCCATGCTACAGTGCTGCTGTGTGCTCTGCTCCAGAGGGTTGCGTATCCCTTACGCTCAGCTGAAAAGTGGAAGGTAACACTCAGACAGCTTGTAAGTTAACAGCCTTCAGATCATCTGATGCAAAAAAGTCACTGTATTATTAATTAAATTGGTTATGCCCTTAATGTAGGTTTACTGTCTGTTCAAAATCCAAAAAAGCTGATGTTCGGGTGCCACTCCTCTGTTTCTGGGACTTGTAAGTGTACATAAAAGGCATCTGAGTTTTCAGGTGTGACTTCAAACTGGAGAAAGATGACAGAGCTAAGTGCTCAGAGCTTTCAGTGTTCGTTACAACAGTCCAGCCTTGAAATTGCATCAAGAAGGGGAAATGAAAAACAATTAAACTCCCTTTAGCCACATTGTGAGCTTTTGCATTTTTCTACTCAGAAGTTCAGCCAAGGGAGAAACACAAAGTGACCACAGATCTGAGTTAAGCATAATAATAAAATAATCTTATGGCAAGATGCAAACCTTGCCCTCTTTCCACTGCCTTCCCAGCTTTGATTGCCCTTCTGACTCTCAAATATTTAATCTGTCAACAGAATCCTCAACTTCTCAGCTCCAGATAGGAAACAAAATACTCAGGTCCGGGATTTCACCACATCTGATGCCTTCTGCCATCGCAATGACTCTCTTTGTGCAGCCTGGGGGAAAAGACTATGCGTGGAGATGTCCTACCACAAAACCAAGTCGGATAAGCAGGCTATTTGCATCCAGGGACCGGATGCCACCTCACATTGAAGAGGCTGTTACACAAGCAGCTTCATAGCAGCACGGTGAACATGTACCTGAACCCAAGAGCAAGCTCAGAGCAGAGAAGAGGTCCCTGGTTGTCACCTGATGTTCACGTGTGACGTGTCACAGAGGCGTGCGCTTCAGCCAGGTGGGCCTGGTGGGATGACGTGGGATATGTTCCATACGTGGCGCCCTGCACCACTGGTACTGCCCAGCCCTAGTGCTCAAAGGCAGAAATACCAATGCTACCCAACAGGACCTCTGCAGGGTCTGTGACTTTCATGCAGTCTCACTAGTGGGCAACCTTCTTTATTTTGTAAACCTCCAGGCTACTCTTGCTAAGCCCAATTCTGCCTCCTTCCTCCTCCAAAATGAACCAACAACCTGAAGTAAACATCTGGAATTGAAATTTCTGCTTGAACAGTAGACTTGTTGGAAGATTAATAATAAAGGATGGAGAGTGTTAGACAGCTACAGGTATCACTACAAGCCCTTCTGATAACAACAGCAGATTCAGACCAGTGTATCATGTCTTAGACATGTATCTATATTAATAGCTTGGATCTCTTCTGGGACTTGGCAGGAGATCTGAAGTTGTATTAATGTCTTTTTCTAGCCTCATCAATAAAAAAACAACCATTAAGCAAGATCCTAAGTTGTCATGAATTCTTTCTAGACATACTGTAATTGCTATTCCAAAAGGAGCAAAGTGCAGAGACTACAACTGTAGAAAAATAAGAGAAGCTGTTATAGAGATTTAAAGCAAACAATACCTGCGTTATGTCCTCTCCCCTCCAGATGGCTCATGTCTGAATAGCTTTCTGCTATTGTTTTTTTCCATTTTATTTGATGTGAGTAACTTATTGATTTTTTTTTTTTATGGCATGACGTGATGAAATCTGAACTGACGTTACATTTCACTAATGTACAGCTCCCTTGAGCCAATATCAATTTTCTCTATGATGGATTTGCAAGGGCAAAGGCCAGTTAGGGGACTTCCCCCTTAGCTCTGTCACAACAACTTGAGTTTTCAGGACACACAAAAATAAAACAGATATTCACATTTCAAGCAATGAGCCAGATTTTGAAGGGCTTCTCCTGTCCCACAAAAAGCAATTTTTAATTGAATGATACTTCAGTCAAAACTGAGCAAGGATGACCCAATCCAGTCCTTGTAGATGAATAAATACAAAACCTGCTGAGTGGGCACTGGCTTTTTTTCAGAGCCTGGAAACACGCTACAGTCTATACAACTGTATAGAGTTGTGCAACTCATACCCCATGGCTACCCCCATCCAGCCATTGACCCTACCGTAGGTTAGCATTTGGGACTGAATTTCCTCACGAACCCAGCCTACCCAAAGGCCAGCGGAATAACCTCTTCCAGCACAATAACCTGCCATATAGACACTGTTTAGTGGTAAGAATATCTCAGCTGGCTGACCTTCCTTGCTAACGTTATTTCTTCACTTTCTGGGTCATGGTCTATTCTGGGCTCTTCCTCTATTTTGGGGCAAGAAGAGACTACAACTTGGGAATTTTTGGGAGACAATTTGCTGCTGTGACAAACCCTCCCAGTCCCTGAGAGGGAAGTGGTGCTTCCCAGAGCCTGCCTAGGAGAAGTACCCATGCCATGGGCATTTTTGGCACATTAGTGTTACCGCAGAACCAGGCACTGCTGTCAGCTTATTGGTGGCTGTAAGCGACTTCCCTGGAAGGCTGTCAGCCCAGAAACAGAAATGACAAATAAATTTCCATATGTTGTCAAGATGAATTTCATTTATCAGTATCTGCAGCAATGTGCATTTGAACTTGCTTGTCTGAGTGACTAGGTAGAAAAAGCTATTATTTTACAAATATGGGACAGACTAGTCTGTGAAAAATCTCTAATTACTATTATTATTATGTTTTACTGAGTCTCTTTAAGCTCCCACACTTCCCTATAACCTTAGCTGAGCCCACCCAAATTCCATTATCGGAGGTGGTTTTCCCACACAGCATCTGCCAGATCATCCTTAATAGCACACAAAGGTATTAGCTTGACAAGCACTCCCCTTTTCTTTTATTTTTATTTATTTTTTGGCTCAGAGCACAATGCAAAGCAAGCTGAAGCCTCTCTTGCTTCTGCCTCTGACGAAGCAGAAATCATCCTGTGGAGGCAGGGCTCAGAAATGGTATTAAATCAGGGCAGGGGGGAAATGCAGATGAGCTCTTTAGCTAGGCTGTCAACAGTGCCACCAAGCCTCACTAAACCCCCCCCCCTTTCCTTTGCAACTGACAGCTCCTTCCCACCATTTCCCTATATTTATATTGGGTTAAATGAGTACATATACATGAAGCACATCTGGCAAGCAGCCAGATCAGTGCCTTGGACTTACACGCAGTTACAGATGCAAAATACTGTATTTCTCACTGAGAGTGACCTGATGTGGCCCCGGCAGAGGTGGCCTTGGGTTACATTCGCACTGCAGCAGGCTAGGGAGTCGTCACACCATGCTTTCTGCCCCAAAAGCATAAGGCTGAAACCTCCAGCTAATCACCACAACATTTTCCACCAGAACCAGGAGGTCCAGAAGAGGATGTTGGTCCAGTAAGACACAACAGGATAATGTAAGGGTACATCAGGTCCAGCAACCACCCTTTACGTGGCCAATACTCTCAGTATCTTTGCATCATTCTCTCCTAAATTAGTCTAAGAAGACAGAGCATAGCAACATAGCACCTGCAATCCCCATGGCCTTCCCAGAGAGGATGCTCAGGGAAGATATTCTGGAATAATCCTATGAGGACAGCTGGGGTGAAAACACTTGTCCTTGCATCTACCTCCAAGTCTGACAAATTAAAAAGTCCTCAAGGGTAGGGAGAAAAGTCCACACAATCAAGTATGCATTTTCTTCTTATTTTTTTCCTCCTCTCTAATTATTCAGCTCTAAAATGTCATGGAAACAACTTTTTCCACAGCCACACTTACTCAGTAAGACACTTGAAGCTGAAATATTATGTTAAAAAGAAGAATGGAGCAATAGGACTGTCCTTGATCCTAGGCTTAAACTATCCTAAATTTAAATCCCAGTTCTCTAAGAGACCTGGAATGCATTACTCAGGATCTGGCCTGAGGAAAAAAGAAAGAAACTTTCTACTTCTATTGCAAACTATGAGGATTAAGACACCAGGTATTATGAGTTTTTCAGTTCTTCAGTAATGTCCTTCTTCATCAGCAAGATCTGGCAAGATTAGGTGAGTAATTCACTTGCTGATGTGAGAAATGTTCAAGTTGGGAGGATTTTTCTTGTCCTTACCTGAACTCTTACTGAAGAAGAATTTTTCAACTTAGTAACGATTAATTCAAACCCAAGTTATAGGTCTCAAAGGAAGGACATTTAGGGTTTTAATTCTCAACAGTCACGTCTAATTCTTCAGTGAAAGATGCCATGACACCAAAAGAAGGAAATTGCTTACTTAGATTGAAAACAAGCTGAAAATTTGTCACAAAGAACAGCTTAAAAAGGTGAATAAAAAAGCTAACATGCTATAAAGTAGAAACAAACCCAGTAGCTAAGTAAAGGGGAGAAAAAAAAACACGGCATGGATCTGTGGGATTCATTTCTCTGATAGATTTTTCTGATTCCATCCACTGCAATTAATTTTGGGTCAGACGGTTTGCGTCAGGCTTATTTCTCTTGATCCCCAAGAGTCCTAAAGTTATAAGACTGGGTAATGATCTTCGGTCCCCAAGAGGCTTCAGCACAGTTATGAGAGCCCTCTTTGGGAAAGCAGCGTGGTTTTCATCACTAGCTTGACTTGTTAGAATCTGCAGAGATTACTTAAAATCAGAGACCCGGAACCTCTCCGGGGTTTCTTAACAGCCTCTTCAAAACTCCAGTACGGTTCAGCTCGAGAAAGCTTGTTTTATGGGATTTCCCAGGGAAAGTCTAACTGCAAGTAATATCTTGAAAGCCATGAAGGATGTCTGAGACCAAGAAATAGCCCTTTCTTCCATGTCATGTCCAAGCATCTACACTGAGCAGGAAACTAATGGCCCTTCCTGAATAATAGCTTCTTTAGAGGGTAATTAGTCATACTCTCTAAAATTGCAAATGTAATAACTTTGATAGGAAATTGACTGTAGAAATATCACTCCAAAGCGTTTCCTTCTAATATCCCAAGGTACTGGTTTCTGGGTGTTTCTTAGCTTTCTACCCTGTGTGTAAGGGATGGGAAACCCAGAAATACTACCAAGCAAGGAACAGCTACTTTATCAGATGCCGACAGTGCTCCATGGGATGCAGAAGGACATGGCAGAGATTGCCACTTTCTCTGTGCACCCCAATCACTGCTGCTCTCTTCTCCAGCACTGTGTCACAGCTTGGTGGCTGAACTGCCCTCATAAGAAACCCAGGGCCATCTCACATTATTCCTTCTCTGAATAAGACTTTCATCCCATCCCAAACGCACCCTCTCCTCTCCTAAGATGAATCACACTTCCATTCCTTCTCTATTGTTGCCAAAGCTCATTTCCACTATTGTTCTTCTGTAAATGAGGGTAATTCATTCAGAAATGAAATTCAGCCCTTAACAAAGGCCTTGGCAAACCTAAATGCTGTCAAAGAGAGCGTGGGGGATGCCAGCCCTCCTAAAAAGAGGGAATTTCACTGTAACTTCTCTTGGCGAAGTTTCATAATCAATTTTGAAGTAAGTTCTTTAGAAACAGAGTCGCTGTGCTTTAGTCCACCTTAACTATAAAAAAACTGCACAAAACTTATTATTTCCTCCTTTTTCTTACTTATTTTTCTCTAATTGTTAATAACTTTAATTAACACCAAATATTCTCAAAAGCACGTCATCTTCTTTTTCATTATAGGTGTTAATTGCAGACTCAAATAAAAGGTGAAGAAGAAACTGAGGTAAACATCAAAGGAAGCACAACACTGTTGGATGTGGGAAGAACAATTACTTGTACAGTTATCTTATTAGGGCTCTGGCTGATTTGTAAGAGGGGTTTAAAACTGCTTTTTTTTATACCCTCCTATCTATATGTATTTTTTTAATGATATATACATGTCAAGGTGCTTGATTTTTTTCGAATAAATTATTTTTACTCATATGTACCTTGTGCAGAACAGCTCACAGATCTGACGCACACTCAGAACCTAAATACTGATCCACCTTTTTACTTTTGATACCGAGCCTTTCCAACTTCAGCCCTCAAAAAGAGCCTCAGGAGGAACACTGCTGCACGCAGCCTCAATGCTTTCTTTTTCGAAAGAAATCCTTGTCTGCCCATTAGGTGCTCACTTCATATTGGTTTGGTCCCTGATTACCCCTTCACAGCCTGCACGTTCTCCTTTCCCTCCACACTTCATGTAAAACAGCAGATCGCTTACAAGCTCCTTCACCACCTCCTTGGACAAGTAATGAGACAGGACAAAACAAAGATTTTTGGGGGCTCTGAGTGTGCACAGAGGGTCTGTACCTGATTGGGTGTTTGAGGCACAGCCTGGCAGCTCCAACAGCCACTTGGAGCACGATGATGAAATTTCCCGTTTCTCTCACCCTCTTTTCACTCTGCTTTTTGACTACTCAAGCTTTCAATTTCATTCTTTTCCCTATTTCCCTGCCAACTTTTCTCAATTCCCAGCACTTGCTTTTCTGCTTTCAACTCTAGAGTACTCCCCTGTGAAATGTTACTCTCCTCTCTCGTGGATTTTCTTCTTCTTCAGGTTTTTTCCCCCCTCCTTTCCCTAATTTCCATTGCTCCAAAAGGAACTAAGACCTGTTCTGCATTAATTACTGCTCCAGTTTGCATCCTCCAGCTTTCTTCCAACCCCTTTCATTTTCACTGCTTCCTCCCAGTGGACCTGGCCCACTCAATTTCCTAATTCCCTAAAATTTACTTTCTTAAATGCAGCGCTATGTGCATAATTCATCCATAAATTGAATTTGTTTCCCATTGGGATAATCATACAACCTTCCATAGCATTTTTTTTTTTTTTTTTTACATCTGTTGTTATTCTTTCCTTCCTGGTAATAATATACATAAAGATACATATTTGGGGCAGGAAAGTAGAAGACGGCAGATCATGCTTCAAAACCACATTTCCCCCTCTTTACAGAGACTTCACCCTCTTCCCAGAACTGTTTGTTGAATTACTGTTCATATAATTCAACAGGGCTGACATTTCTAAGCAAAATAAAGCAGACAGCGCTTTACGGCAAAATAGAAGTTACTCAGAGCCAGACTGGGAGCTGACGTAAATCAGAATAGATCTATTGTCTTAAGAGAAAATCCATCAATTTCTATTAAAAAAAATATATCAAATTTTAAAAGATCACTGAAGGCGTGCAGATGTAGCACAGCTAAGAATCAGGACTACCTTTAAATCTGCTGGGGGTTTTTTTGGTTTGCTTCTCTTTCTCTTAAAATTATGAGCTAACTGACTTACCACATTATTTTGTGAGCCATTAATAGTGTGGAGTCTAATTTAGAAGCAAAGCTAATGCACAGGAAAACCAAGCGGCACAGATGACAAAATTATCACACCTTCCCTGGTACTGGCAAGCAGACTGAGAGCTGAACGCCTGCACATGTGGCTTACTTGCATTAGTGTGAAAATCAGTGCTTGGGGGGAGAGGGGGGAAGAAGTATTTTATTATTCAAATCTGATTCCTTTTTCATGTCAATTTATGACATGACATCCACTTTTTGAGTCTTTCCCATCAGGAGTGAAATGTGCTCACATGTAGTTTTGATATGGTTTTATTTTTCAACTTATCACAGGACAAACAGCAATGAATAACACCCATGCAAATTGTGTTGCCTTTCTATGTGCTTACTTCACAGAAAGTGAGACGAGAAAACCAACCCAAACAGACAGAAAATACACAGAGCATGACTGTTTGTAACATATATGCAAAGAGTTTCATACAGCAGAGACATACCCTCAGGCTCCTTGCTGCCTCTATAATACAAATAAGAAATATATAAAGCACCTCGTAAAACAGCTTGTTGGATTTTATTGTAAGAAATCCATCAGCCATCATATTACCATGCAAATCCTCTTATTGCATTGTCTGACAACAGCATTTCAAATATAAAAATAAATTAAAGAACCCAACAACCTGGAAATAGCTTCTCTTTTATGCGTGTCACCAGCTGCCATTAACAGCAGCAGGAGTTTCTCTGCAGGGGCCTGTGGAGGTGAGAATGGACTGTCCACCCATCTCCCTGCTCTGCAGCCAAAGTTGTGAATTGACGCATATATATTCTTTTTCCCTAAGAGATCAAAGCAGGAAGCCAGGATTAAAAGATTTTTAAAACCCCAAAAAAACCACCAACAATAAACCACCAACAAACCAAACAAAAAAGCCCCGAACAAACCAACCCAAGAATCAGGACGGTTCCATAAAATAAAGGTGCAGAATTATGTATCTCCTTGCTTTTAAAGATCAAAAAAACCCCACTTTTCTCTGTCCCACAGCTCTCAGAAAGTGCCCATCAGCCCACATCTGGGCAGCAGGACAGAGTTGCAGCTTGTAAATGGAATATGCTGCAAAATATCAGAAAAGCGTATTCATCATTTTTCATTCTAAAAAATAATTTCCTCCAAAATGTAATTTCCTGATGAAAAATTTCAAATCCTTTCCTCCAGTACAAACTTCCAGAAAACAGATTCCTTCTGAATTCTGCATTTAAATCAGAATCAGTCAGCTTCAAATAGCTTCAGAGACAAAGTCCTTTGTCCCCCTTTCTATCCACAAGTCTTTATAACTTCTTTCCTTTTTAACATTGAAGTAAAGAATTAAACCTTATTGCTTAAATATTACATAAAATAGCAACACTAGAAGTCCTCTGCCTTTTTTTTTAATTAAAAAAATGCTATTATGTTTTAGAGTTTATCTTCTGGCACTAGACAATTTTCAGTCTAAAGAAAGCAGCTTTCAATTTCACTTAATCTCAATTGTTCAAGAAGACAGAAAAAGTCAATCCTGTACTACTTTCCCCTTTCTATACCAGAAAAGCAACTAAAAAGTAGCTTGTGATGCTAAGTGCCAACATCAATTCTAATTGGTAACTTGGTAAAGATTCTGTGAAGTTACAAACGCCGTGGGAAATATCCCTCTAGCTGCGCTAACAGGCTGTTCTTACAACGGCTCATTCCAAACAAGATTTGTGTAGATCTCCCAGCTACGACAGTATCTCAGACCTTGTAATATCTCTCATGCATATATTAATATCATCGCTGCAGTGCTACAGGTCAGGGAAGTAATATTTTCCCTGTTTTATAGATGAAAGGGAGGTGCACCAGCAATTATCTGCTTCACCCTTTTGAAAATCCTGCAGGGAATTTCGCCACCAGAAGCAGCGATCCTTCTGCTTCTCAAAACCCTGGCCTCCACCATTGTACCAGAAATCTCAGTTTGGAGACTGAGCTTGGCTCTTGAGGGGGTCACACAACCGCTCTTATCCCCCTAGCTCCTCATCCCACAACCAGCCCGGGCCACAGATCTAGGGATAAACATGTGTCACATTCCTCAGGCCACAGACAGCAGCATCGGTCTCCTACAGAGACCATTCTCGCTCGAGCAAGACTAGGAGGAGAACCAGTCCTTGCACAAGTTTATGGCCTTCCTCTGATCCATCCCTCTGAGCGCCCATCCCTAATACATCCGCCATCAGAAAACCCGTGACGTGGCTGCCACCTCCAACAAACACCACCTTGGCAGCTTCCTTTCCTTCATGCAATCAAAAACGGCAGCACCGCCCTGCACCTGGCCCATTTGATATGCTGTATGTAGAGTCTTTGTTAATATTTCATATTTGTGAATTTCTACATATCTATATAAACAGGAAACAGCTTTTTAATCAACAGCGGTGAATAAACAGAAGCAATAGAATAAAAACTGGCTTGCTGCCCCCTCAAGTGCCTCTGGAGCTGGAGACCATGTAGGGAGGCTTGGCTGCCAAGAGCATCGCAGGGTCAAGCTTTATTTTTAATTTATCCTTTCAGTAGTGGCAGGAAGACAAAAGACAAAGTTATAATGACGTATAAGATATCAGTTAAATGGTGCATAAACAAATCTGATGCTATGTTTGACCTAGGGAGGAGGGAAGAGGTGGATATACTGAGTGCTGTACATCTTCTTGGAGACAAATGAATTGGTGATTGGAAACTTATTCATATACTTCATAGGCGTCTGTCGTTCACTAAATGGTAGGCAATAAACCTTATTGGATTTCATATTTTGTAGGAAATGACTCTTTCATAGCTTTGTCCCTTTAATAGTTACTCATTTAGGAAAGTACTATATAGGTTTTATTGCATCAAAAGGAAGAAAAGACTTTAAATGAATCTTAATGTTCCCTCAAAGTGCTAGAGTCAGACACTTCCAAGCTAAATTCACAGAACCAGAATCTTTCATAAGCTTTTTAACGTACAGGAAGAAAACTTTGGGGATAGAAGCATTTTATTTTAAAAAGCCTTAGGTATTCTCTCTTCTTTGTTCTAGACAGGTAGCCTCTTTGACTACTCCTGAGTTTTCCTTGTCTTCAGATTTCTCTTAAACCTCCTTACTTGCCTCCTCCATTCCCCCGACTCCTCTTCCCTTCTGACCAATACACCAGTTCCTACAATGAACATACAGTTTTCTTTCCCTTGTATTTCACAGTTCCCTCTCTGGAACTTCCAGTTTGTATATTTGCATGTACTGTTCTCCCCCGCAGGCCTTCTATAGACGCATCTGGGAATCATAAAATAACAGAGTTTTGTTTTCTGGCATTATTGTTCCTGAATAGCGGAAATGCCATAAAAGCAAGAAAAACCTTCTTGCTCCCCTGCTTTCCGAGGCTCACAACTAACACCCTTGAAGCAAGTCAAACTGACAATCTCACAAAGATTTGCCACAGATCTAAAGAACTATGTGCTCTGCTAATGTTGACTACAAAGACACTCCTAGCATCCAGTATATATTCACATGTTTTTTACAAATAATCTCAATTTTTGTAGCTATATTTTACATAGGCAGTTAATTTCTGCCCACCCACCCCTGCCATGCCTGGGCTCATGGGAAAGATCAGATATGCAGCATGGACGCATCTTCTCCAGGTGATGTCTACTCCTCTTAGACTATTATTGTTTACCCCTTTCTAACATGATGCCATTTGCAATTCGTTGCCCATTCCTTCCGCAAGTTTTCCTGCAGAAAATTCACTCACTTGTGATGACAACTCCAGCTTCCTCATGTGCATACACCTAAGCTCTAGGAGCAGATCATGGAAGATGAATCAGCCAGTATTTTGAGACACATATCGGAGGAAAGTAAAGTCTTTCCATTCATTTCAATTTCTCAGGCCTGCAATGTAATTTTAAAATATGCCCAGCACCTATAACATGAGCTAATCAGAGATAAACATGCCCAGCTCCTTGTAGGACTGGGACTAGCTGTAGAAAAATCTTTGAACGTGTGCAACATCCCTGGGATTTAATCATACAACATGGCATTTTCTGTTTCAAAATACAGATATACAATCAAGAGCAATTTAGTTAGTAAGGTATAGTAAGCTACCATCTGTTAGATGAGCCATATTTGTTAACCGAGCTGCCCTTTGAGTTTGCTCCAGTTGCGGAATAAAACATCTTTGCTTAAACCACTGTAAAACATAGCAAACTCATAGCATTCACCTCTGCCTGTACACACCGGCTTCACAGCTGAGCTATTTTAAGTGGCTCAGATAGGCAGCTACGAGTCAGCCTCCAACTAGGTGATGAAAACACTGATTTCTGTTCTTATTCAAATATTTTAATTCCAATTCAGCAATAGACTTCCCTTTCAGTGACTCAAGTAATGATTTCTTTTGTCTCACATATCTTAGCATCTAAAGCAGCTTTGGCAAGGAGCATACCTAGAGTTCCCGATATAAATATATAATAAATCTAATGTTGTCAAGCATGGTGGCAATTTTATTTTATTTTCAAAGAAAATTTAATCTAACTTCCCAGGGGATTCTTCTCGTGTGTCATAACAAAGTCTGGCTTGTAATGGATTTCCCATTTTTCTTCTATCTTGAATAATGACAAAATTGCTGCACAGAGAAGTAGTGTTCTATAATATGTCACAAAACGCAAGTGGGAAGTGACAGTTGTCTTTGAAAGGCTGGGATCAGCCCAAGCCCTGATTTCTAACATCACAGGCATTAAATTACTTAATATCTCCCCACAACCAGTCTCCAGCCAGGCTTAGAGCACAGGGAAAGTCCATATGTAATATGAAAGAAAACAGACAACGAGGGGGAAATAATAATAATAGAAAAAAAATCCAAAAATCAATAAGTAGCACTTACCGGCCAAACATTCAACTGATGTAATGTAGATATAAACCAGTCAAGAATCTGGTTCGTAAATATCCATCTCTACATGTCATTCTAAATAAAGGACTTTTTATATTAAATTTATGGCAAGTAATAGGATGTAATGGAATTCACATGTCCTTTGGGGAAAAGGGCCTCTATTATATTGCATTCTAAACCCTTATGTATCACAGGACTAAAAGCCACTTCTCTCTTCAATGCCATAACTTTCTTCAACAAATTCTAGAATCCTTTCATTGCTACCGAGCACCCTCATAAAAGACTAATATTTTCTACTGTACTTTGGATGACTGGATCCATTTTGCTAGCTCTCAAAGTGCATTGGACCTTTCTGGCACAAAGAAGACCTGGTGCTCAATGTACATAAAGTTGTACTTGTCCCTCAAAAAGAACAAAAATTAAAGACATTTTTTCCAGTATGTTTTGCATTGCAGACCTCAGGCAAGAAGTTCAGAGCACAGTAATTAGTGGGTGAGCAACGCTGCGCTTGCAGTACCTTGTGTTCTATAACATTTACTGTTGTGAAAAGTCGTCATGGGAACATGGAAGCAATACTCCTGCTCATGTCCTGATCATATTTCACTATGCAATTACACAATTGCTAATTTGCTGTGTTGGCTGTACTCTCCAACAGCACAGACCTTTTATTCAAGAGAGGTCATGCCCTATCAAGCCTGGTCAAGACCTGATGTCCCTTATATGTCACTCCTGGAAGCTGCTGTCTTTTTTCTCTGCTTAATGCTGATGATACCTGTAGCTGATCCCAAAGCACTCTGCAAAGAGGTTAGGATCCTTATCTCCTTTCAACATTTGAAGAGGCTGAGCGACAAACAGATGACTTGCTCGTGCTCTGCCATACGCTGATGACCAAGGGTGATGCAGAAGTCCCTTAAAGACTTCAACATCTACCCCAAAGAGACAACAGGGACTTCCTCCAATAGCTTTGGCAAACATGCCTTCAGTTGAACATGTTGGTTTAAAAATTTCTAGCCTGTGCATCCCATCAATCAGATCTTTTTCTTCCCTAACTTGCCTGTACCTTGCACTGCACAGCTCCCCTGTCTTCTCCCTCTTCCACACAATTTAATCCCACCAATCCATTGTATAAGATCGAGGTCCCTGCGGGGTGGCCCCGCTCTGCACACTGGCAGAACGGAGGCTCTCATTAGATGTCCACCATGAGGTGGATGGTGCTGAGGTTCATCAGCTTCACAGCCGAGCTGCTCTTGACGCTATTGCAGAGAGCAGGAGAGAGAGTTGTGTAATTGTTCTGAAAGCCTGCCAAGCAGCTCATTTACAGAATTAAACAGTCTGTATTATAATTAACACAGAGAAAACTGTGTGGCCTTTTGTTACTCGCCACACTAAGCAGCTCATTTCCTCATCCTAACATGACAGGAGGAAAAGGACCATGTGGACAAGGCAACCACCAAATGCGCCTGGACCTCTGCCCTGCCCTGTGTATCCGCTATTCAGAAGTGTTTGTGTTGCCTGTATAGATGCACAAAGTCTGGATAGATAACTCATGGGGATCTAAAATGAAAAGAAGGAACTGGGATCACAAAGGTGATTGCTGTAAGACCCAACTTCAACATATCTTGGTGCTGTAGTCCCAATTTGAGAGCCCATCCTTCCCCTTCAAGCAGCACTGAGCCATTGATAACAGCAGCCCTGGGCCACATTTAAATGCTCTCAGTTTTCAGCATCTCATGCGATGTTCATGGCAAATTCTTATTCTGTTCTGAGGAGCACTAAGCCCTTTTGAAAATTCAACCATCAACCTGGCTTCTTGTTCCTAGCTCCCACCCCCACACACCACTTTCTCTTTTTATTTTTGAGGGGCTGGAATATCGTGGGATAAAGAGACTGCAGCTGTGTTGGGGAAAAGAAACCAGTCACGCCTCAGCAATTTATGGACAATTTCCCATTAATAAGAGATAATGGAGTGCAGTTCAATGGATTTGCAATTGTACACTTGCTCTTTGAGATTACGGAGGGGAATCTGACAGCAGTTTGTTCCTCTCAGAAATTGCATTACCATGATTTTGTATATTCCATTGTACACAGGGAGATTTGGACAGTTCGAAATGGTTTAACTGCCTATTAAGAAAAGTGCAGGTGTATCAAATTATTGAAGCGACCTCAAATACTGTTACTGCAAGTGGAACATCTGATACAAATTGCCCATGGATTCGCACCTTCCACTGCATGTGCTCAGTGGGCCAGCGCTCTGTTTAGGGGCAAAGGTCTGTTGTTTTTTTGTGAATATGGGACTCAATTCAATTCTGTTTGCACAGGAGACTATGGAAAAACTGTGACAGGGGATGCCCAAGGAGGTGTTTTAAGCTGCAGAGCACACGTTTGCATGCATGTTTCATGGCAGGTCAACTTACTTGACTTCCATACATGCTGCATGAGCTATAGGAGAAGACTAGCCTGATCATCGGCTCTCGCTGCCCTCTCATCGTGATGATCTGAAGTTGTACTGCCACTCTATGCTGCAAACCAGCGCAGGAACTACAAGACTCAGTTACTGCAGGGAGGCAGAGCTCTTATGGGTAAGAAACACGGATATGCAGAGTCACAAAATAATTAGTTTACAGAGTTTTCTGGTGTACCTTGTCACTGAGTGCTTGATTCACCATACCCAGTCCTACAGAACAGAGGACTGATACTGCCAGATAAATCTGCTGACCTATGTAAAAGGTTATTCTTCTTTATAGTTTCTGTAGACTTGCATACACCATCTTGGAGAATCATACTGGTTAATGGTGCAGACAGTTCCTTTCAATTTCAATTTGTTATCCTCCAGTATAATTGACTCCTTCTTAATACCTTATGAGCACGGGCAGGAAGAAGTGCACCTTCTCTGTCACTCATATTTCTACACACACCCCCTGATACATCTCCTGCTTAAAACTGACTTTTTCATCACTAAGGCTAAAGACAGACAGAAAATTTCCATTTAAAATTCACATCTCCACATCCTCTCTTGTTCTCTAGTACCGTATATTTTGGAGCTAATACAGCTCGAGTTCCCAATGAAGATGGATGTATCATCAGCTATTTTACAAGGGTGTGATTATACCTTATGTTCTATTCTAGTCTCTCACTGTACTAACATTTTGTTTGCTGCAGCTACATGACTGCTAAAGCATTTCAAGCATCACTCCAAAGTGACAGCACCGAAGTACAAGACCCTTTTTTCCTATATACTGATGAAGCATTTGCTTATGAAGACAAGAGCCCCACACAGAGAACATTCATTTCCAAAGGAAATGAGTCCCTGTTTTCCCCTCACCCTGGACTAGTTGCAGTGACAGACAGCAGCTCACCCATTACATTTTTAGTGAACTGCAACAAATGAGTCACAAGTTTCTACAGTGAACCTAAATTTTGCCAAAGTTTGCAGGCCAAAGTTTTCACCAAATTCTTTAGAATCAATTACTATTGTCTAGGTAAGAAAAAAATGAGGAACTGCACCAGCTCCCTACTGGACTTCCTCCAGAAACAATCAAAGCAGCACCTTTCAGATCCAGGTGTAAATGGAGATGCATGAATTCAGCACACATTCATGCACACCTTTAATTTGAAATATCTTCTCAAAGCATAGGACAGATTATCTTCACGGCTTCCCAACACAATCTAAGTTCACAGCACAGCCTGAAATTAGTCACATTGATGTGTTTTCCAGTGTTAGTGCAGGTCTAACAGTTACAGGCTTTTCTGAAGGACACAGACTAATGGCTACACCACAAACACCCACGTGCATCTCATTTGACATCTTAAAAATGAAAACACTTTCCTAGACAGAAACATTACTTTCCACTGGGAAAGTTAATGACCATGAATATGCCCATTTTCCCCAAACTAGCAAGCTCTCCTCCTTCTTACTCCTACATCCTGAGACCAAGGTAGACACTGTCCAGCCACTCAGTGGCAGACAGACCAAGCCTTCCTAAATTTGCATTTTCAAAACAGACAAAGGACAACATTATACATTTATACAAAGGAGGCTGGTGATGTGCCCCAGGACCCCTCCATCACTCTGGATATCTGAGCCCTGTACCAGCCTTTCTCGCAGCCAGCCACCAGCTCAGCCCATCCTCTCCCCGTGCAGAAGGGGCATTGAAGAGCAGACCAGGATGCCAGGGCTCCCCAGTAATGCAGATTCATCAGTCCTGCTTCTTTCAGATCTAAAACCACCGAGCATGTAAATCACAAAATAAAGCCCAGACAGGTTGAAGTTCACTGTGGGAAAAGATGTGTTTTGCATTCCATAATGTGCCCAGGAACATCTCATTTACTTTAAAAATAGCCAGAATTTCAGGAGGCACCTTTTTAGATTTTTTTAAAATAGCTCAGCTGAAAAATCAACACTCTTAATGAAAAACGATAGCAAATTACTTAGTGATTATTAATTTCATGCACAGAGGCAATTATTTCCCAACTGAGATTTTTATTTAAAAAAATAATCTTATAGATCCTTTGGAAAGATGGCAAGTCTCCATCTTGGTCTCTTTTTCTCTTGCTGTGTTTTAATTTGCATAAACATGACATTAAAACCTGAAAAAAATCGCTTTAAAAAACAATTACTCCATCAGCAAAACCTGACAGTGCAGAATTCAATGGCACCATAGAGATCATCTTGGTAAGAAAAGGTATTTTTTTCCCCTTTACTGACATTAAAACACCTCTTGCTTTTAACAGGACTACAGTTCAGATTTATGTTTTAGAACCCTTTAATAATTGAACATGTGTAAATATCATTATTTTTAGATGTACCGCAGCAGATAGCAAAGGAATAAAAATGCCACACTGAGCACCTTGAGAGGGCTGTTCAAGCCAAGGGGGGAAGGGAGGAAGGGTTAGACAAGATCTTGCCCTGTTGAGAAGAAAAAAAGTAGACACCTTCCTATTATCATGCTGTGCTTGTCTCTAGGAGCTTTTGTTCCATTAAAAACTTGTTAATTGCTGCCTTAGTAACAAAGAAACAGCATGCTGCGGTGGGACTAGTAGGAGTCTACATGGCTTGTTCACCCTTTGAAAGGCAGAGGGGTTTAATTGGCTATGTATTCTTAGAAGATGCAATAAAGTGGGATAATCAATTGGTGTCAGCATCTAATAATGGAGATTCTTTAAAGAATGGAAAACTCAAACCCTAGTTAATCACAAGCTGTAGCATCCAGGGCTGCAAAATATGAACTGGATGTAGAAGAAGTTGTGCACAGCTAAAAACAAACAAAAACCAAACCCACCAAAAACCCACCATAAAACAAACAAAGCACTAAGAATTTGAAAAGGCCATCATTAGTTCATCTCTCTGATGATGCTATACCTTCAGTTTACCAGAAAAGAGGTCTGCAGACTTGTATGCAAACTAGCAAATTCTAAGTCAGTTTACTCAGAACTCCCACTGCTCTACTATATCAGCTTGCTAATAAATAATTCCCTTACTACAGCAATGCAAGGACTGAAATACTTTTTCAGTCCTCTTTGGCAAAACAGAGCTTTCCCATAGATCTCTCTTGCCTCATGCAATATATTCATGCTAATTCTCCAGAACTGCTACTTGTTTTTCCCTTTGATTTCCTTAAGAAACAGCATACAATACACTCACAAAGCTTCAGACCTAGGTATTAGTTTTATGGCACAGTTCTATGAAATCCAATGGGCTCCTCGTATGGCCACTTTGCATGAGGTCTGAAGTCTCCAGAGCTTTGCCCATTGATACCCAATAACAACTCCAAACTGTACATACCAAGACAGGTTTCCTGGAGCTCAATTTCAGCAGAGTTCCATTTCCAAATGGGTAGGTAAGCAAGTTTTTAGGCATCTTTGTATTCTGCGAAGCTGCCAGTGTGTTGGTGGCATTGCCAGGCTAGGAGAATATAGCCCTTATTCAGCTGCCTACATTAGAGCAGAAAGTTTTGGGGCAAAATAGAGTAGGACCCTAATAGAAGGAATAAAAACTCGGGTATCTCGTATATAATTCTTACATCTACTAAGCCATCGTTGCAAAATAACTGACCTCAAAAGAGAAATTCAGCCAGTGGTTTCGCTGCATGAGTCTATGGCCCACAGTTCCTTTCAGCCTGTTTCCAAATAACAGAGCTGGGTGGACAACATTGATATTGTCTTGTAAACACCAAATAGTCACCTAACTTTTACTCATCTATTATCTCACGATATTTGCAAAGAAAAAGAGTCCCTAGAATTAGAGTGAGACAGTCAGAATAATTTGTTTCAGGGTTTTTAAGGGTATTTTGGTTCAATGTTTTGAAGTAACCAATAGCCTTTTCAGCATGAGAAAGCAGAAAATGGATCTCACTGCCTTTTCCCCATCCTCACAGTAAGCCTCCTCAAACACAGAACTGCAGATGGACTCAAAATTAATCCTCATCTTAAACAAATACCCTTTGTTTATTGACAGGTGGACTCTCTCCTTGTTTGCGTATACTCACCAGCGTTTGGCACCAGGCAGAAAAGGACAAAGATAACCACAAGGACTTGATTTTTCTTTTCTCTTCCCACAACGCAGACTCTTTGTGCAAAGCAAATGCCAAATATACACCAATACACCCCCTTTTTCCCTCCTGGCCCCTTTGGGGTTCAAAGGCAAGCTGCAGGTAGATGTATTTATCTGAAGAGACTCTGGCTGCACCAAAGGTACTTTCCTATGAAAGGAGTCCAGATCTTGGGTTGGAAGGACAGTTTGGCAGGCTACAGCTTCACCCCATGGGCTTCAGGCCTGGCACCTTCCATGCATTACAAAATGGAAGGAACATTTTCTGTTTGTGTCCTTATATTAATTCAAATCGGTAATGAAGTTGGGAGCATCACAAGGTTTTAGCGGTATATGGGATTAGACCAGGCTTAGATAACTGAATAAATGAACTGACTTAATTAGCTCTCCTGAAACAAATTATTCTACAGTGCTCATTTCCAGCTCTCATATGAACCCCAAAGAGTTTTAAAAATGCATTAATTCCTTGAATGCTAAATCTTATATTTTTGCATACCTACTGCAATTATGATGGATAATGAGATTTTAATTAATCAGACCCGATTTTTTTAATGTTGTTGAAGAACACAGATACATTGGGGACCTATTTATTTAGTAAATCTTACAGAAAAAAAAAAAAGCAGAAGGCAACAAGAATAACAACAACAAATTTCTATGTTAAACTGACCTATATCTAGCAGTCTTCTTAACAACATCCTGCAAACATCCCTGTCTTGAATACAAATTCTGTAAATTGTCAAATCCTGGTCAAAGTATTAACCTCAGCACCTCTCTATAGGCAAAACACCGTTCTTAAATTTTATGCCACCTTCTATACACTCTTGGTTTACCTTTCTACTGTAATTTGAATGCTCTATGTACAAAGATTATTTTCTTGCTCATGTATTCTATGCTTCCAGGTACTTATGAGTGAGAGCTACTTGTTGTTATTAACATGGCAAAGCAGCCATTAAACCTTTCTCTCATACTTTTCATTTTTTTCAAAGCCTTCTGAGGAGATAGCTAAAGATCTCTCTCATGCAAAGGTAGTGGCATTGCAGTTGTCATTAATTATAAATCAGTTTCTAATATGACTGAGAGCACAAAGATTGTAGGGGGTCTCGTTAACATCAGATTAAAATTTCCTTGAAGTGTAATTATTTTGCAAGAGAGTCTTGGGCTGGATTTATGACAATGTACTGCATCTGTATTTGCTACATTGACAAGAGGGATTTTGTTCATCAGGAGGAGAGTATCAACTCACACTCCTTCCCCTGAAGAAACTCCAGCGCTTGGAAGGAAAAACTGTAAGGAGAGAGGACTTCAAATTCTAATTCCAGATTTCTCACAGGTCCCCTTTCTTCTTTGCTCCCTTTTGATAAAAAGAAAGTTGTCGCTGGAGATGGCTGAGGAAGTCAAGAGAACAACACACTGGCGGTGCAAGGTCAACTCTTGCTTGTGTTTGGAATGAGGAAAAAAGGTAGTGCTTCCAGTTGAAAAATAATTGAATTTTAAGTCTTAATGTGAAACTTTGAGGTTTCAATTCCCCCCCCACAACCCTTTCAGTGAACCTTGCTGGATTTGACATGGTAAATAGGTTTGGGTTTCCCCTCCCTTCTTGCCTCTCAAAAGAACACTGAACCATTTCCTCTAAAAAGCCACTTTCCTTGGAAAAATAAGGTCAAAAGAATTTTTTTAATTAAACTTAGCAATCAGCAGCAGCATATTCAGGCTTCTTTTCCCTCTGTTTGAATTGCTAACCACTGCACCATGTCATCCTTACTGAGCCACAGAGAAGGAAAGGGGGTAGCAGACCCCTCCACAGCTATGACACAGCTGCAAGAATCTGATCTCAAAGTCTGAATTCACAGGAGCAGTTGGGTACTGAAGCCCCTCTGGCTCAAGGAATTAGGAAATCTGGTACTTTCAGCCTAGAAGGGATTTTCCAATCTGAGCCTCAAAGGGCTCTTGCATAACTTTAAAACTCTGGGCCCTGTGAATGCTTTGTAGAAGACAGCCAGATATGTTCTCCTTGCCATTTCTTCAGGGAGAGCTTAGATTAAAGAACAGATTTTCTTCTGTTCTTCATTTCCACAGAATGGCTCACAAACCAGAGCCAGCTCCTAGCTGCACTGACCAGGTCCCTGGTTTGAAAAGCAACCACCAAGCCCCAAGCTGCTGTCAAATAACCCAGGCTGACCTTCTGTGTTGCATCTGTTTGGCAGCTACTGCACCCCATGCCAGAAAAGGCATTTCAGAGGGCCAAAACAACAAGGATACAGAGGATGCTAAATGCCATCTGATCCAGAGAAACAGAGAACACAGTGGTCAGATGTTGCTGGGAAATGTTGTTTCGCATTTGTGGAAATAGTAATCATAATTAAAAAGGGACCTGCCCCAAGACAAGGCGTGTTTTTGCTCAGGTCTCTACAGGAGGAAACTTGCCATTTATTATTAGCATCAGTGCTGCTGCAACCCACCTTGTTAATTCAAAGGTTCATTTATAAGCTGCTTTGATATGTTGCACTCAGCTCTTTGAGTACTGAAATACTTTTTTGTGCTGTTTACCCCAGTCCCCAAGTTTGGTTGCCCTCCCAACCACCAATCTAAATTTACTTTTGTGTGCTACGAAAACAACAACAACCAAAAAAAGTGTTAATGTGCCACTTCTGAACATCTTGTCCTGTTAATTTGTACAGTGCTGGTTTGTTCAGCACAGAAACAGGACTAGGAGCAGAATAAATTTAGCTGCAAGGCAGAGTGGGGGCAGGGAGGGAGCCAGAAAGGTAAGCAGAGTTGAGCTCCACGATGCTGCTGCTCTTCTCTTGTTGCCCTGCAAGCAGGTTGCATCACACCCCTGCCCTCCCCCTGCAGCCTTCCCTTTGCCAGCTGCAGGCTGGAAATGACAGATCCATTTACAGCCTTTGCATCACTTTCTCTTCCTCCCTTTTTCCTACCTTTCTTATTGATTTGTCTTCCTTCAAATTAGCTTTGTTTCAGGGTTTCCCCCCCAACTCCTTCCCATCTTTCAACTCCCTAGGTGCCACGTGACCTCTCAGGGTCTCTCGCCCTCCTTTGGAACCCTGTGCCCTCCAACCAGCCCATCTTCTCGCCCAGCTCCTTCGCTCTCCCCCTGACTCTTCCCTTCCCATTTATCAGCTCCACCCCAGAGTTCTCCCCTTCTCCCTTGCTCCGCATTGCTCATGCTCTGTACGAGGAGACAGCCAGGGAGGTCATTAAGCCTTGAAACCAGCATTATTGAGAATATATAATGAATATATATGCCAGAGGCACTGGGGACTGAGGTGAAATGGAAAACTAACTGAAAGCAAAGAGCAAATATCTTTGTGCATCTGGACTTAAAGAATAGGCAGGGGAGCATTGGCAAACTGTTCTATGCAATGTACAGGCAGCTTGGAGAAAATCAGTAGCAGCAAAGCCACAAGTTAACCCAGGCAACTTCTTGCCCATTCAATTTCAATGAACATTTTGGTTGGAATAAATAGCAAGTTTTTCTCTTTTGAAATATAAAAGGGGCAACTCGAAATCAGATTTTCGTTATTTCAGAATATCGAATCTTAACATTTTATTTGGCAACATAATGAGCTGATGGCCTTTGAAAGGGAGAGAGGGAATGGCCAGCTTCATCTTCAGTGCATTTTTTTGATGTAATGACTTCCTAGGCTGAGATGAAACGGACAGAGCAGTTACTAGAGCAAGAGAGCCAAGTCTCCTTACATTTGCAAAATAGAAATGGGTATGTAAACCACAATAAGTGATTATCTTCAGCCAGGAGTTTAACACCAGCTACAAAGAGAAAGCAAATCAGAATCTGCAATGATAAAAGGTATCTTGCACTATTTGATGATCAGCACCATAAATTTGGGGTGTTTAAACTTTTGTCCTGGAGTGAGAACCTGCCTACTATTCGGGGTCTGTGGAAAGGTAAAAATTCTAACTGACACAAGCAAATAAATACAGTAGTTTAGCACTAGTGATTACAGAGCACAGTCCTTCACCCCAACAACATGAGTGAACATCTGCATACCACCACTATGAGGAGACTTTAAATCACCCTCCAGTGCTCTCCAGAGCCCGAGGTGCAATGTGCCATGAGCAGGTTTGGCAGGTTCTTTTGGTTTTTTGCAGGTTTTGCAACCAGAACAACCCCAAAAAGACCTAACCAGAGACCCTGTATCTCACTGGCACAACTATGGCCCAACGAATCAGTGCAACTACCAGGCATATACCAGTAGAAACATTTCTGAATCTATCTAAAAACATACACGTTTTCTCAGTATATGTCTGTGGAAAGCAGAGTTGTGAGAGGACAAACACATTTGTGTCATGAGCCTTTTCTCACGGCAGTGAATGGTACTGGGGCTTAGAACAAATAAACTTTCTATTCATGCTGCCATCTCCAGCACCTGTGTGAATAACATAGCCCTCAGCTGCCATGTCACCACAACCATTCCTTGCCGCAGTCATTTCTGCAAGAGCTGGAAGGGCGGCATGTGGGCAAGAGAATTTTATTGCCAAGTACCACAAATTCTTCTATTTGGATACTGGCAAAATAACATCTATCCCAAGATTTCTGTTACCACTTAGAGAGAACTTGTACACAACTGTTCACTTTGCTTGTAAAGCAACCTCTTGGTCAATGTCTTTCACCTTGTAAGAGATGCATGAATGTCTCCAGGCCCCACCAATCTCATGCAGATGGGTGAGAAGGTTGATCCACCAGCTAAAAGCATTTGCTCATGTGTCACATGAGACCTGCCCCAGAAATTCCTACACCGAATCACAGTCCCTGACAAGCCATGTCCCTTCATACCCCCCCTGAAGAATGCAGCTCCCCAACCACAAGCAAACTGTTAATGATGTACTGCTGTGTGGTGGAACATGACCAATATCAAATAAGGTCAGGTATAGGACTTCTTGTCTATAGCAGATTGATGTCATGATATCATTTTTAAATTTTATCTATACAGATAAGCAAACATATGCACAGATCATGTTTATTTCACTCTATCAAATATAATTTTAACAAACATGACACAATTTTTACTGTATAACAGAATGTCTCTGTAAAATATTATAAGTTTCAGTGCTTTGTAATTTTATTTCAATAGGGACAAGACGTATTTCACTGCACAGTGAATGCATTTCATTAAAGAGTATAAATTTACATTCTGTTGTAAATGAATGTTCATTTTACACCGTAATTTTTTTTTTACTGCACAATGTTGCCATTTTAGTATTCACTGTAATCATTCCACTGTGTTGCAAGCAAATGTCATTTATATGATATGTAAAAATTCAGAGAATTCAATTTAAGGGATCTCAGTCTGAAGTATAAATACATGCAGGCCATGTAACACAAATAAACTTCCTCCAGATGGTTGCTTACAGCAGATAAAATCAAATCTTGCCATCCTAAGAAATTAAATTCTCAGTACAAATATAGGCTATTCAGTACAGTTTCTGCTGACCAAAATGGCCATAAAATTAGCACCAATCCAAACATAATAAATGTAATGAAGTTTTGCCACTAATAAGAGACCAAACGTTATGTTTTCTAGATGATTTAACAGCTTTTCCATCTGAATATTTTTGAAAATCCACAGAGATTCCCCCAGCTATCTGCCCCAGGAAGTACTTTACGCATAAATATCTAGAAACAGAAAACTATTGACACGATAAAACAAACGATTCTAAAAGCAACAAGGCTTTCTTTGGTCCTCTACCATTACAGCTGCCTGGAGTACTTACAGTACAACCCAAGAGCATTACAAACAGCCAAGCTATTTCTTCTCTGTTGATAGCCACCTTATTGCTTTCAGCAGCTAGCAAATTAAACCTTCAAAATAATTCTCATGTGCACTGACTGTAAAGTGAATTTAAATTAAAGCAATACATTACAAGAAAAGTGAGTACCTAGCCAGAGTTCTCAGCAGCCTCTTTCTTCTTCCAAAACCATCCTCAACGCACACAAATATAGTTACACAGTTCACACCTGCCAACATACATCTGCACATAACATATGGTGCAGGACACACCTTATCCCAGCACTCACACACATATGTATTTGCAAACACCTCCTGCCACTGGGAGACAGATGAGTCCAGCCAAGCGCTACTAAAACCAAACAAGAAATGCCTCGCTGCCCACTTCTCCTCCATCAGGCCCCCAGATGTCCTCCCCAAGGGTGGGTCAGAGCAAGCTTTAACTGGCAATATTCACCCCAGCCTCACCAAGCAGAGGAAGGCCCACAACTGTCCCTTTACAGATGGATATGAAGGTGAAGAAATTAAGTTACTCACTCAGTGTCACAGAACAAACCTACACCAGGACAAAGACCTGAATCTTGCATGGCCCTGCCGGTATCCTTCTCTTTGCATTCATCTATAGATAGCTCCAAAGCTTAATGTTTGCATCTGGGAGCAGTCTGCGAGGCCGGCTCATGCCTTTCACTTGCCAGCTGCAGCGCAGAGCTGAAAATTACACTAAGAACATATTAATTACCCTGTTTTCCTGAGGCGGTGCAAAAAGGATGGAGGTGAACCAACAGATCTGAAGTGCCCTAAAACAGGCTATGGCCTCAAACATTCGTTGCTCTCAAGCTGCTAGAGAGTGCCAAGCCTCAGTAAGTCACATCCCGATGTGAGTGAGCTGAATTACATTTCCGAGGGGTAGTTGTTCTGATTAACGTCAGTTTAGATGAGAATTAGGGAACCCACTTATTATAAACTTATTTATTAAATAATAAATTATTTGAAATCCTGTTCCTTTTGTTTCTGTGCAAATATAGCTCAGTTTCAGCTGCTTCTGCACCTCTTGCTTCAAGATTTTAGGTTACACTCAAGAAAAGTCCCAAGAATCTCTGCTCTTATTCTAGGTCAAACTCAAGTAACCCCCTACAAGCATCTCAACAGGATCATCACAGCAGAAGTGGCTTTAAGTTGGGCATGAGGCACAGCCATGTTCAGAAATGGGTATAAGCAGATTTAGACAGGCAGAAAACCTGACCACATCAATGCTGTGAAACCCAACAGACATTCAGTACAAACATACAGCATGGGGCAGGAGAGAAAACCAGCAACAAAATGAGAGCAGCCGTTCTCATGGTAGGTATTCGTCTTCCACAGGACCACAGAAATACCAAGAGACATTTTCTCGTGTTGCTGCTTGGCCCCTTGCAGAGCAGCGCAAACAACATCAGGCCTACTTCACAGCAGAGATGCCAGCTGAGAATTCGGAGGGTCTATCCCAGAATAGGAACGGACCGATGGAACCTGCCGAAAAGATATGAAGCCTTGCAAGCAGAACCAAACTACAACACTGAGGGAGGTGGTAAGAGGTGACAGGGTCAACCTCCATCCTTCATCAAAAAGAGCTCCTGCAAGCAAAAAAGGCAGGTTACGATCGCAGGAAACTCCTTTTCTAAAGGGAATAGCAAGCTCTACATGCAGGCCTGACCCACTTCTGAGGAAGTGCTGCCTCACTGGGGCCAAGGTTAAAGGTGTAAACAACATACTGCCCTGGTTAAAGCCTCAAACCATTTAGGGACATGGTTTAGTGCTAGAGTTAGGTTGTGGCTGGACTTGATGATCCTGAGGGTGTCTTCCAACCTAAGTTATTCTATGACGTTTACAGTTTTCCCACCCTGCAAAAGCATGTTTCACCTCCTCCTCATTTACATCCCAACTCAGCATGGCTTCAATTATCAGCTCTTCTGGTTTGAGAAAGGTGCAGGGTAACTAACAAGCTTTCTTTTGTAACCTCAGACACTTCAAAGGACTGGAAGTTTGCACTACAAACCTTAACAAAACCAGGTCTGGCTTAATTAATTTTTAATATCCCCTCAATGTCAAGTAAGAAATTACTTCATTGTATGAAAGGGAGTCTTGAGGGCTTGTGCGTTGGCTGCAATGTCATGACTCTCCTTACCATTTTTTACTAATGCATATGAAGCATCAGTTCACTTTGTTATTCTGTGCAGTACAGATTTGATTATCGAAATCTGTTCTAAACATTCTTGAGAAATGTCTGCCAACTCCTGGTATTAGCACATAGCCACTCCAGGATTATTCCTCAGCATTGCAAAGCTGCCCTTGTTGTTGCCTGGTAAAAGATTGAATTTACTGGCATTGCATTTCCTGATTCAGCCTTCCAGGTTGGAAGTTCCCAACTGCAGTCCCTTGGAAGCCTGTCAGTTATGCATGGGTCTGGCATCAGAGCGTTCTGATACCCTTTTCTAGGAAGAGAACGATATTACTGGACGGGAACCGTGTTGTCTGCCCTGCAGGACACCGAGTACTCCATGTTTGCTGCTAATTAAATTCACTGTTGGAAGCTCCTTACATCTCCATGTGATACCTAACTGCAGAGCTGGAGGTTGCCCCTAATTGCTTTTTGTAACAAGGTTATAAAAGTCATGCTGCTATGTCCAGATATGGCAAGGCCCTGACAACTGTACATGATCATAGATGACATTAATACCACACTGTATTATGCCCAAACTGGATATTAACGAGAAGTCCCAGTCCTCCTTCAGTATGCTCTTATTTTTGTATTTTCACAGGAAGGTTAAGGAGCACTAAAACTCAAAGTAAAGTCTGCAGCCATCCATATAATCTAAATTATGAGATAAGTTTAAGACACAAGATAGTTTGTATGAGCAATATTATTAATTGCTGGCTTACGTGATTTCTCTAATATTAATAGCATACTGCCTTTTGTTTTCTTTGACCTAACACCAAAGCAAACTGAAGAATGAGTACGTAGCAGTGCAGCTTTGCTTGCAATGATGGATTACATCACTTGGCAAGGAAACAAGAAATAACGGCTGCACAGATCAACAGTTGAGCAAAATGGCTAAGAGGGACTGTGCTGAAACTTCACAAAACTATCCCAGATATGATTGGTTTTAGTCTCAACCATGAATGAACTAGGGAAAAAAAGTAGGTTAGTTTGGCCTGAAACAATCATCTTGGCACCAGCCCTGTTGTTATTTTCATGTAAAACACACATTACTTGGAAACTCAGCTCCTGCAGAAGCCTTCCCCAGGCATGGTCTCCCACACTACTGGGCAGAAGATTAAAATTTAGTCTCAAAAGATGATTCAATCATGATGAAGAGAAGAAAAATGTTTCTAATGTTTGTATTATCAATGGGTACATTCTGCCAGTACTTGTACTTTTGCAGTCTTGCCAGACATCAGAGGCAGAATTCATCCACACAGGTTTTAAGATGTGAGCCAGAAGTCTGGGTTTGCTTCTGTTAGATCATTAAGTATTTTTGTATGTTAATTGCCCACAATCAGTTAGAGAAATTGTTCCTCAGAAGTCCTTGTTGCTCACTTCTGAAAACAGAGCACCAGCCACCGGTTCAGATGGAGACACCTCCACTGAAGAGGGTACAAGTTCTAAACGATCACTGAAAACTAAACTCACAGGCCACAGGCTTGCCTAAAACCAATAGCAATTGATTATTAGCTAATTAATTAGTGAACCACAATCTGATATGCATTTGGCCTAAAAATGCTCACTAGTCCTACATATGTAACACGTTTACACTGACATTCTGGAAAGCTTAGCAGCTTCCAAGTTCTTTTATGTTTGCATACAGCGGAGATCTCTAGGAAAATCTGATCAGGAAGCACAGCATAACTAAATTGTTATAACAGACACCTGCATGAAAAGTCTTTAGGCAACTACAGTCACTTTACACACAACTTGCTAACTGCTATTTATTCTTTAACTATTGCTGAGTCAAGAATAAAATACAATTTTGCTAAACATTTAAAGCAAAAAATAAAGGACAGTGAAGAGTCCTTTCCCAAATGGCTTTCTATTTATACATGGTCTTCCCAAGACCAGGGTAATAGAACATTTTGGCCCTTTCCAACAGACAGATCTCAACAGAATCAAAACCATCAGCAGCACATCTCTAACTAAAAAGCATGATGGAACAAAGCTTTCCTTGCTCAGGAGCAGGAGCTCACATAATGTTCCATCAGGTTTTTCAGCTTACTGACAGAAGATGAGGTTATCCTGTCTGTCTCTGCATCTCTCCCAGTACTTTACATTTCCACCAGGAATCCAGGCAGGACTTCAGTGGCTTTGGTTTGTCTGAAGCGTATGTCCAAAGAAAGGATTCAGTCCCAGTCAGATCATGAGAGTGAGACAAAGGGGGGAATGTTCACACAACTCACTGAATGCTGCTGTTTCAAATGCACGGCAGAAACTTGTTAAATGATTTTTCAGATGGCAAAAAGTAAACCCTGGGGGATCAAGGTATTATTTGCTGTTCTGTGCCTGGAACATCTAATATTTCCCTGTAATGGAAGAGGAGACCATGGGGAGCTGCAGATGTTCCCAGTAGTGTCTCTCTGCAGTCCATTCTGCCAGCTCCCGACATGACAGCTGTGTCACAGAGGCTTTGACAACACTAAAGCGCTAAGATCCCAATAAAGCTGTACTGCTGTTCGCCAGTTGCAGATGGGGGGAGATAATACCCAGCTGCATATTCACATTCTTACAATATAGTCGTGAAAACATTGGGCACTTGACTACACCAGCATCTTAGCGTCATCTTCTAGACCACTACTAGTTACTTATTGTAATATGGAAGATAACTGCTGGTAACTCGGAGGCAATAAAGATTTTATGTTGGGGCTTCTGTCAGTGATGTGTCACCCTGGCTCTGATGTGACAGGCATCGTGCACATAGGAAGGCAGAACATCTCTGTTTCAATAGCCTCTTCAAATAAAAGAAGCATCATTTTGCTGGGGATGAATTACATTCAATTTCACACGTTCTTACATGTGCTTACTGGCAGTATAAAAACAAAACACCAAATAAACACAGTGAGAAAGATTTCAGCTTGTACATTATACAAAGAATCATAGGAGAATGACATTAGAGGGCTGCAGAAAGCTCAACAGACCAGTATTACAGAGGCTGGTGGGAACATGTTTACTAAGCTGGTTGCTGACTGTTATTTGCAATTCAAGGAGTTTGTGATTGATCAGACCATTGTTTCTTCTCCTCTGACTAAAGTCTTTTCCACCCTCAGGGAAACACCAAGGAACAATTTGTGAGTACTGCACTTTAGGTATAAATCTGTGGTATTTAGTGGATATTTTAACTAATGCTGCCATTTCATTTAATGATACCAAGTAAAGAATTATACAGCCTGATTTTTCCCTCACACTATTCCAATCAGCAGCAATTGCAGTCTGAGTCTCAGGTTGAAGATTATATTTGCAAATCAGATTTTGGGGGGTGGTAGAGATAAATCTGATAGTCCATGGTTTGATCAGAAGTTTGAAAGCTAGTCCTATAATGAACGGGTGAAATCTTGGCTGCAAAGTCAACAAAAGCCTCATCCAAAATTTCTCACAGCCCTTTTAATAGCATAAATGTTTCAAGCTAGTACATCTGGGTCTCTGAAACAGTAGCAGCAGTATTTCAAATATTCTCAAAGCCAGCTACTTGGATGAGCTTGAATTGGTGACAATAATCGTGAAGATTAGCTCCTCAGACCAAATAGAAACAAGCCAGGGCCATGCAGGCAGGCTTGGCTCTCTCACAGGAAACACGTGAGTGAAGCAGGATGCCAGGACTCCAAAGAGAAAAAGCTGAAGGTTGTGTCAGCACATGTTCTGAGTGGCAGAAAATTAACAATTTTGATACTGCAGCTACTCCAAAACATTTATCACTGAAAACATAAAAGCAAAGAATAGTAGAAATCAGTGCAAACCTAGAAAATATCCTGCATGTTTGAGACACCAAATAATCAATATTTGTTCCCCAAATTGTAACTGCTGAACCAAAACTTCATTTAGGCCACATGAAGCACCACAAAAAACTGTATCAAGCAGCATTCAGCAAAGCAGCACATACCAGACCTTTCCTATCAACAGGATTCTCCAAACACACCATTTCAGGCAGGTCACCAAACGGCAAGATACCAGCTGTTTGCATTTACTTTTTCCTTGCTACATTTCTAAAACAAACATTTTAATCCATTTGATAAGCAAACCAGATTTGTGCCAATGCTTCCAACAATTAACTTGCAAGAAATCCTGTGATGAACCTTAGTCTCTTCTCACACTGATTTTATTATACTCACAGATCTTTACATTTATTCATATACAACTTGAAAATTAAACACTGGCAGGCTGGCAGACCAATCGGTGACCTGAATGTTCCAGAAAATGAAATGGTATACGCCTTAGATGTCCTGCAAGGTTTGCTGAAGCAGGAAGAAGTATGGCCAAATAACTTGCATTCAATAATTCCCCAGAAGCACCAGTGCCCCTAACCTTAGGAAATTCTGATGCAACTATAAGGGAAGATACATATTTCTGGCAGCTAACTACAAAAGGAGAAAGTGGGATGCTCAGGAAAAAGAAAACACTAAAAATATATTAATACACTAGAAGTTACATATGAAGAGAAGGGACTGAAGATTTCTTCTCTGACAAGCGGTAACCCCAGGCCAGCGGGTTACAGATCCATCCTGTGCCAATGCTTCCTTTCCGCTTTGATCACAACCACCTTTATTTTTTTATTTATTTTAAATACTGGCTTTGAAGTCATCCCTTGTGGGAAGGAAATAAAAGGATGTGTTACAAAACATCTCTTGATTAGCCATTTGGTCTGACCAGCTGAGCTTCTTTAAAGTTACGCAAGAGAAGCTGAGCCCGGCCCTCAAGCACAGGGTGCTCGTGGCTTTAACTGGAGCCCGATCAAACCATTGTTGCCATGTCAGGAGATGCAGTCTTGCAATCCTGCAGCTGAAATGGTGCTTTGATAATACCTTGTGGAAAACTGGCAAGAGCAACCATTTAATGTCACATTTCTGCTTTTACTGTACAGCTCTTATTACTTTATATGCATTAAAGATGCATGGCTACTCATAAATCTTTGATTACACTACAGGCTAGACCTGTTATATTTTTCACCTCCCTTTCAGGATAAAATTTACAGATTTCACGTATGTCATATGGGACACAGGATACTTTGCAAATTTGAACATGGGCATTCATTCAATAAAGCTGCAGCACCTGTTGCTGGGAACAGCACCAAAAACAGGAAGGCGGAATTTGTCCTTTTCAGCAAATAACTGTTAGAATTGTGAGAGGCAGCCTCAGTGGCAGTGGTGTATTTGGAAGCTGAGGTGCTCTCTTTCTCTTTTCATTGTCCCTCCTCTCATATTCCTGCTGCGAGACAGAGCATGACTGGACACTCTTAACACATGAGCTGGTATGATTATTTTTTTACAGCTCCACATAAGAAAAATACTCCATGAAAGGGACATACCTGACAGGATAGACAAGTTTCCTAAAAAAGTGAAACAGTAGCCTACAAACCTACCTAGTAGCTGGAAAGAATCACTCATAAAAGATGCATAGCATGTATTGATTACATTCATTGATCCAATCTCCTACCAACAGCTACTCTTGACAAAACCACCAATGTATTGCCCTGTTTGCAAGCACACTCTGTATTTCTTACCCTTCAGCTCTACTCCTCATATTCAACCCCACTTAGACGTAGCTGTCACAGTCCTGTGCTGTTCCTCTTGCCACCCAGTCCTCAGCAATCAAGCACAACCACCACAACACCTCCTAGCAAGGCCATCCAACCTGTATTAAACTTGCAGCAGAGACAAGAGCACCCCTATGGAACCTCCTTGCTCCCCAAGAAACAAGAGGTGAAAATCATCCCAAGGCCTATGAAACTGCAGAAGAATCCTAAAAAATGCAGTTTGATAGGCCAAGAGAATGAAGCACTTAACAAAGGGAAGGATGAGAAGACAAAAACCAGCAAAAATCAACATGCAAAGCAATGATTACAGAGGCACGCATCCCACTGCCTGAAAGAGATCCCACTGTAATTCTTGCCATGCCACTCATTGCCTTGAGACTTACCACAATAAAGTAGTTGTGCTGTCTTCTAGTTTACAGCTGATTTTACAAGAAGAGGGTATTTCTCTGCCCATACTTGTTTTGGGTTTTTTTTCAAGAGGTGTAATTTGACTGGATTCAGGAATCTGAAATCACAAGACAGAAAACCCCAGGGTGACTTAGAGGAAGGGGTGGGGAAAACTTCTTTCAGTCACCCAGGTGATAATAGTTGAGTGAGATTTGCACCTGGGCAAATTACCCATTAGTCTGCAGCAGGTCCTGGTAGAAGTGCCCCACTCTGCTCTTAACCCTTGCAGAACCAGCATCCTCCCATCACCTTTGGCCTCCTTGCTGACTGTTCCCTGCCCTCACACGCACACACCGCTGCATTTTGTGCTTTGGAATAATCTCCCCGTGCTTAGGTATTGTGCAGATTACAGCTAGCAGGCTCTACAGGTTTTCAGCATCTTTTTGTTTTCAAGCCAGTATCAGGGCAGCTGCTCTTTGGAACTGCCTGTTCCATGTATCAGGAGAGTATGAAGAAAATGGGTTATTTCCATGAGGGCTAACACAGCCATTTTATCCATTTATACTCAGTGATTCCCCTCCAATGTAGTACATTAAATGAGCTGCCCTCAGTTTCATTTTTACAGCCATGTTTTAATATCCTTTAGAATTGTATGCATTACTTAGCATACTGTGGAGTGAGGATAGGCCAGGTGTGAATCATTTTACATTACAAGAAAACAAGTTCTCTTTTGTGTATAATTATCAAGTCTGCCTCTAGAGAGAGCATTTCTCTACAGGTGGGCTACAACAATCAGCTACCTTATGCCACTTGATAAATATCCTAAGGTCACTACAGCAGGATTTCCTCTGAAAGGCAGAGTACTTAGAAATAGGGGACTAGTTGAGGTTAGGGGAAATAGGCCTATGTGAAGCTTGGCTTCTTCAACAAAAGATCAGAATTTCTTGACAGCTAGAGCTGAATACTGAGAAAAGGAAAAGCTTTGCTTCCAGTTCCAACATTATCTGAGCAATGTAAGTTACTAAAGAGGGAGAAATACACAATTTTACTAGGAGTGATATTGTGTTTTATAGTGACAGATACTTCTTTTTTCAGACTTGGTAAACATAACAGATACAGAAGCCATTTGAAAGGCAGGTGACACTATGCAATGTTACCATGCACATTATCACTTCATTTGTGTCAAGTTCACATTAGATTACAGTTATTTTTCACTATGGCATTGAAAATTTCCCCTTAAAACCCCACTTTTTCTTTTTTTTTCATTTTCTCCTCAATTAGCTTTTTCAATAGAGTTAAACTGGAGGCTAATCCCTTTGATTTGTGGGTTGTCTACATGAGGGTACTTGAGAGAAATCAATTCCAACTCATCAACGGTTTAAATTCAAGGCAGAGAAGTCAACCTGCATGAGTCCACCTTACGGACACCTGTTCACAGCAGCCTGACCACAGTTAGGCGGAGTTTGTTTCCCCAGTGGACAATGTAGGCCATGTTTGTAGGACACATCCAATTTGTCCAGGTGCACGAGCTGTCAAACTTTCACAAAATCTGCAATAGCACCTTTTCTCAGAACAATCTCTTCTTGATAGCACAAAAAAAAACCCCTCAAGCATAGGTTTGTGCCCTTGGAAAGAACACTGACCACTAGGATGTTTTTAATTGGAAATTTCTACCTCCTCCGTCTCCTTCAGCAAATAATAATACAGTTACATGTAATAATTTAGTGTTGCAATAAGAAATATTAAAAATGCCAACAACTCTTCACGCAAGACCTCCTAGAAAGAACTTGTGTGCTTTTAAAAATCAACAATCCAAAAATTAAATGGGAGGTTAATCCGATCCTCTTTGTGCAGTTGAGTCTGCTACATATGCAAGCGCGTTGTGTCAGGTTTTTGTACCAGCATAAGCATATGGGATCAGACACACATGAGGAGTCCTGAACTTTTCTGCAGACAGATGAATGAATTTGAGCTGAAGCAGCAGCACAGATCTTGCACAATCCAGTCCAAAAATAGTAAAGAAATCCCTTTTCTACATTTAGCACCGTGTGGAAAGGTTTATGTGTTCATTGATGAACTAGGCTAGCTAGAGGTTTACAAGAGCTGTATCTCTTTATTTCTACAGTCAAAAGGGTGTAGAGTTTTGAATATTAGCACGATGTTATCTCCCTTTTTGCTTTCATTGCATTCAGGAAGGCTGGCTCCACCAAATAGTACATAAATCTTAACTGTCTGTAATCTGTAATAAAAAGATGTTTTTCAAAAAGGGTTTCTTGGTAGACTATTATCCATTTTGTACCACTTTTTCTTGCCTTGTTCCGTCTCTTTTTTTCTTCTGGCCTGATCTTATTCTTGTGGCTGATATATAGGAGCACTGATACAATGCAGTTTTTCATTTTGTCAGCCTTTTAAAAATGGATTCCATAGCATGATCTGACCAGTGACAGATGACCCAGCACTTCCACTTGGAAAACTAACGCCGAATTATCTGGCTTCCTGGGGTCTGATGGAGATGCAGTGAGAATTAAAAAAAAATTACTGCACAAGAGCAGTGGTGACTGATGTAGGGTCTACATGCTGAGCTTTTGACCTCAACCGTTTCTACAGTAACTGTGTGATGTATTGTGCTTTCTATTCTCAGACTCACATTGGAAGCCAATTAAATTGAAAGGCTATTCATTTCATTATATTTGTCTCCAGGACGCTCACATAGAAATGCAAACGATTCCTGTTCATAGTTCCCTGCATCAGAGAAACTGATATTGTACTGCTAATTTGTGATAACAATATAAACCAATATGCAATCTGTACTGATTTAAAATATGTGCATAGGATGTACACTGAACTTACAAAACACTGATTAGGGAGATCATGAAATTAAATGTTCCGAAGGGCACTTGTTTGAAACCCTCAAGGCAGCTCTTTTTCTTGGTTTAATCAGATAAGTAATCATTGTAACTCACACTTTCCAAGAGGCAGATTTATCAATACTAGGATACATGGATCTGAAATATTGAACAGCTACAGTCTCAGGAAAGCTTGGTAAAAATAAAAGCTGCAAAAAGGTGGTTGGTAAGCACACCGCTGCTTTAAAAAAGGGAATGGAAGAAAAGAGAGAATATTTCCTACTAAAAATAAAGAAGGAATCATTTGAGGACTACTGATCCACCAATTTGAACAATAAAGCAGCATATTCCCAAATACTCTTAAGCATCGGTATTATCTCCAGCTCAGTGAGAAATTAGTATTTTGGTCAAATCACAGAAAAGAAATGGGCATGAAATGGCATTATTCTACTGCCTGTATTTTTATTCTAAATTAAGCCTCTGGTATAGTTCCCCATGTCACTTAAGAGCGATAGTAATTTCTGATCTGGAGGAATGACCTTCACATTGAAGGGAAGAGAAAGAACGTGAACACCATCCTGCAGGATACAAAATAATAGCCTGCAACATGCCATTTGTAGATCATCTTTGCAGGCTAGCAACCACAAATTGAAACTTGCCTATCATCAATGGCAGATCAAATGTTAGAGCTTTTATAATGGTCATGGTACTGAAGGCTTGTTGACAGAGTAGCTGTGGGCTTATATTGGAGGCAGGAGCCTTCATTGCGGTTTATCTAGACATGGCTGGCAGGATATAATAAGCTAAACGAGGTTGAAATGACAAAAATGTCTCCAGGCTTATGAAAACCTGGAACACTATTTCTAGGAAAACCTGGCAGTTTAGACAAAACTGACAAACACTTAACTCCCTTTTCAGATAGATGAAATCATTCTGGGCTAGAATCGTCCACCTGCAGTGCTGAAATCACGGACCTTCCACCAGGGATGAGTTTGAAGACAGTTCTCTGGGTTGAAAAAATAAACTTGCTTGACCCTGATATGATTAAATTAGATTTGTTTTTTCCCTTCCCTGTCTCTCAATCAGATTTCAATCGGTTGTTGAAGTACTCAAGACAGAAAAATTTGAAGTGAAAAACTTAAAGTAAAAACCAGTTTCTTAGAATGGCTTGGAAATAGAAACAAATATGAAAAATTCATGAAGGTCACATGAGCATGTCTAGACACCCTCCACTATAATAATGAGAAAGCACTCAATAAAATGAAAGGCAACTGATTTAGAGATGACTGAAGGAGAGGCTCTTTTCAACAGTGTATTATTAGCCTGAGGATTTTATGCTACGAAATAGCAAACAGGTCAGCAGTTTAGCTGGCTTCCAAAAAAGCGTGAAAAAACCCATAATGCATTGCAAACCAAAACACCTAGAGGGGGTTTTGTATGTGTGCACACATGCATACATATTTAATACAACACGTGGAACAGCAGAAAGCAAGCTCTACACAATAAGGGCCAGGAACACTGTACAGGTTGGTAAGTTTCTTGAGCCATCTTCTGACAAGACTGGAATGGGCCCTAATAAAAGATACAATTCTGAATTAGAAAATCCATACGTCTGTCTGATATGGAGCTTCCAGTCTTTTTGTATCCTTTGTTGCACAATTTCCTTGCTTTGAGATAGTTTTCCTTATTTTTGTTATTTCCTTTGCAGAATATTAACCTTGAATTTGATGTAACAGTGAGGGGACAAAGCTTTTTATTCCTGCCCCACTTTTGCAACTAATATGATGACGTCTAGCAGAGGGAAGCTCTGTCTTTGATCCTTTATTTCTGTTTGGTTCTCTAAGAATAACAACCAGTTTCTAATAAAAACTCCAATAGATTTTCAAAGCTTTTATCTTTCTGTGTAAGATCTTCCAAACTAAGCATCTTCTTCAATCTGAATTTTTCTGAAGAGACAGTAGAGGAAGATCCCACCCTGAATTTTTAAATTAATTTTTCTTAAATGAAAAAAATATTTTTAAAGATAATTTTTTTCTTTTTTTAGAAAAAGAAGGTATTTTTGGTAATTAGAAAAACTGGGAGGGAAAAACTTTAAGTGGAATTCATTGCTGCAATGTAATTGTGGCCAAAGACTCAACCAGATTTGAAGAAGGACTTGATTTTATAGAAGCAACAACATTCAGTAACAACAGCTAATGATAAAAAGAAATATAATGGAAGGGCAAGAAAACTTGTTTCAGTTAAGGACTTAACAATACATTGAGCACAAGACCTGATTAAGACAGATTACCTCATTTTTTTCTTTTTATGAAGTGTTCTGTATAATCACTTCAGGAATGTTGTACTGTCCAGGGGTGATATTTTTCTTTTTTTCCCCAGTTCCTTTCTTTCATCACACTGCTGAATGGCCTGAAATTCACTGTATTATAGGACTTGTATCATTGTTGTCCACGCAATATTAGGATATTGTCTCAAAGTTAGGTTGGATCAAATCTCTAGGTGTGCTCTTCTGCTTTCACCCTGCAAAACTAAACCTAAATGAAGAGAAGACCAACAGTAAGAAGCAAAACTTCTCCATGCTTTATTACGTCCATTGAACATGAGGTGGAGACCAGTTCTTTCCCATATGCCTGAAAGATGCTCCACCATGTTTTTATACTTGTCATAAAGGCAACGGTGAACATCAGAACCTGAACTCAGGATGAGGGGTAGCAGTCAAAGCGATGCAATGTACTTGGGGAGGGGAGGATGCAAGATCCCTAAAAACTACCAGGAGAGAAGCACAAACAAATTACAACATGGTAAACTAATATTCTGAAGGGCAAGTATTCTCATGAATGCTTCCCCTTCATAAAAAAATGAAAAAGCCCACCTTACATTAATTGAAACATGGTACCTCATTTTGGTGCACACACAACATGCACAAGACAATGTCTTTTTCTCTATGAAAATTTATGTCTCACCAAGAGTAAATTCAGGAAGGTATGCTGTCCAAAGCATCCATCTTTGGTGATACAGAAAGAGGACGTGTCTGAAAATCAGCCTTTTTGTAAGGAAGATTAAAAAAAAAAAATCGGAGTCACATCATCTGTAAAATCTTATTGAAGAAAAAAGCAAATCCTTTTGAGACTTAAAGCAGAAGCTTCTTAGTTAAAGTTATAGTACTTTCCAAGGAAAGCTATGGAGATAAAAGGAGTATCACTGTAGAGGAGATAATTTTGTTACTTCATTTGTTTAATTAGAGGTTTAAGCCATGAGGATCAGCTGTGTTCTGGCTTGAAATGGCAAATGTGAAGCTCTTGAGTATTCAGATTTTAGGAATTAGGCCAAAAAAAGTTTCAAATTTGGGGGGTATTTTGACCAAACCTTTAAAGTCTCTCTCAAGTTAACTCAAGTGAATTAAATATAATTTTTCATGACTGATTAGTGTGTACATTTGACCATCAGTTGCATCTCACATTCTGCTGCCTACCAGCTGGAACATTAATGAGACTTTTTTTATAACTTCATTACAGCTACCTTGTGGAACAATTTAATCATATAAAACCTTACGATACAGATGCACAAGTAAAATCATACCAGCTGCTGGCTTCTGGTCTTGTCACACTGCTTTACCTCTTTGCTTCTCGCCACGCACACCCCTACCACATGGGCATCACCTTTGAAGGATGCTATGTGCAGAGACAAGCTGATTTTTTTCATCGTAACAACCAAGATACAGGGTCCCTGAAGGAGCAGCAGACAGATCTTAACCAGGGAGCCTCCTGAGCAAAGAGATTTTCTGATAATGTAGAGACTTTTTTTTCCTGAACAGATGAGTTAATACTGAGATGACAATATCCACCAATCTAACTGCTTGAATGGATTCTCTTTTTCAAAGAAGAATTCTGCAAGGCTCTAGCAAGGGCTGCCTTCTCTAGCCAAAGAGCAGGACAAGCCTTGTCTAAATTAAGTAGTTGGATTTTAAGGATAAAATGGTTTAATGTCATCTTTATCACTGGCTCCACAGCAAAACAACTGAAGATGAAGAAGCATTGCAAACAAGTGAGGTGACACAGCTCATCAACATGCAGCAATTCTTACTGTGCAGCACATTCGCAAGTGCCTCACATTTGAATGGTACCATTTATCTCTATAACCTTTTCTTGCTAGACTGTATTTCATTTCTTTCTTTGTCTGACCTCCAACTACTCTGCCAGAGGTGGTACAGAAAATATGCAGCAACCATGAGAAGGAGAGCAGAGGCAGAGAAAAATACCAATTTATACCAGAGACTTTGTGACTGATCGCCGAGTAGCATCTCCTCAGAATTAACATAATCTCTGAAAGGTTCCCATATGTTTGAGGCTGCCTGTGTGCATGTATGCTAATCAGCTTCAAATTATAATCAGGATATTAGAACACAACTTCGCTAAGCAAACGGCTGAGAAAATCAGCAAATATTCATCAGTGAGAAGAAAACAGAGCTTGGAGAGAAGAATCTGTTTCCCTTCAGCTTCTGGCTGGTCAGCACACAGCCCAGGGAGGGAGAGCCCTTGCAGAGGGATCACTGACAGCACTGTGCCCATGGGACCTCTCCCTCATGTCCAAGGAGTGTAACAGCCAGGCTGCAACTCTCCTGTTTCCTCCCATCAACAACAACCGCAACAACCACCGCAATGCTGAATAGATGTTGTCTAGATAAAGTCTCTGTCATGGTTTAACCTGGCAGGCAGCTAAACATGACACACAGCTGCTTGTTCACTCACCTCCCCAGTAGGACAGGGGAGGGAATCAGAAGAGGTAAGAAAATTTGTGGATTGAGATAAAGACAGTTTAATAAGCAAAGCAAAAGCCACACACACAAGAAAAGCAAAACAAGGGATTCATTCACTACTCCCCACCGGCAGGCACGTGCTCAGCCATCTCCAGGAAAGCCAGGCTGCATCATGCCTAACAGTTACTTGGGAAGACAAATGCCATCATTCCAAACGTCCTCTCTCATTCCTTCTTCTTACCCTAGCTTGATACAATGAGCATGACATCATATGGGGTGGAATATCCCTTTGGCCAGTCAGGGTCAGCTGTCCCAGCTGAGTCTCCTCCTAACCTTTTATGCACTCGCCACCTTCTTGTTGGCAGGCTGCTATGAGAACCTAAAAAGTCCTTGACTGCTTAGCAACAATTAAAACATCAATCTGTTGTCAATATTATTCTAATACTAAATCCAAAAGGCAGCACTATTCCAGCTATTAAGAAGAAAAATAATTCTATCCCAGCCAAAACCAGAGCAGTCCCCTTGCCATGACTGGTGAAGGGATTTTTTTTTTCTTGCAAGTCCCCAAAATGAACCATACAAATAGCCTCACAGAGCAGCAAGGTGCTGAGTGATTCAGCTTTTCTGCACAGCAACAGCAGGTCAATGTGCTTCAGTCCTAACAGGCTGGCATCAACCTGTCTTCTCCCCCTCTAGGCCTGAGGACTTCTCTTTCACAGGACTCCTCCAGCAACCCCAGTACCACAGCCCATTGTGCCATGGGCGTGCAACCACATACATGGAAGCCACTGCATAGGAAAGAGCTGGTGTGGAGGTAGCTAACGACATATTCATTAAGACCAGATTTTGATAGAGATGAAAAGCACAATCACCCCCAAGCTTCTGTTTCTCAGCACCCAGCTTTAAGGATTGCCTTATTTACAGCTAGAAAAGTTACCTGCAGCAGTATCGCGGTAGAACTAAAGCCTACAGTAACATTTAGCTTCCATTTCAGCTGTTCTACATTGAATAATCCCCTTGGAAATTCAGAGAGCAGCTACTTTGTCTGTTACATGTGTTATATAAAGACAATCAGAACGAGGTATTTGGGCACTGACCTGCTTGATTTTATTTTTCAGCATTCTGTCCTTCCCACCCCCAACATATATTTGTGAAGCGTGAAATACATTCACCCTTTCTGACTCAGTTCTATTTTTTTTCAATCCTGACAGAACACTTGAGGTTGGTAAGTGAACTGTGCTAGGCTGGGTCATGTTTTCAAATGAAGAAAAAAACCACAACCCTGCAGTAGATTGATATAATTTTGGTTTCATAGCTGACAATCATTTTTCATCATTGTTTCAAGCATGAAAGATTTAGCAATGGCTGCATAGAACTTCAGTGGCACCAACCTTTGATGTTCTGTCAAGCAGCTTTCCTTTTCTCCCTGTCATATACACTGCAGCCACAAATTACTCCCTGGCAATACTAGGTGAAGGATTATGAAGATTATTAGAAAAAGCTGAGGTTTAAAGAGTTATTAAAAGTAACTTTGCATTTCAGCCACATGCGAACAAGCAAATGTATTCTTCACAAAAAGCCTGATTTTCCCATTTTAATGTGCCACTGATCTTTCTCTCAACTTGATCTCTTTGGCTGGGCATTTTCACTTCAAATTCCAAGTAATCAAACTGTCACAAGCATCGCCTACTAAAAGAAAGCACTGAAACAAACAAAAAAAGAACATTAGCAATCTGCTTGTGAGCTGCAAACACATGCAAAGAAGCTGAGCAGAGCGCGTTTTTCTGAAAAGCCAGTTGTGCTACTTGGAGTGTGAACTCCATTGGGGAAAAAGCTACAAGGCAAAATAGAGTTAGAATATGGAATTCTATTTTATTTTCAACTTCTGCTTTCATGAATCAATGTACCATCTATTTCACTAATAATGAAACAAAGCAATGCTAAGTACTCTGAATTCAGGACAAGTTTTTTGTCACGGCTTGAGCTGCATAGGGCTCTCCAGTGGTTTCTTGTGGATGCTAATTTAAATCAAACAGGTAAAATCGCAACTGACCTGTCACCACAAAAGCTGGTCCTTAAAAACCCCACATCTTGTCTGGTAAAGGCTTTCACCTAAACAATGAGTACTCCTCCTTTTCAGACTTGGAGTTTTACCTCATCACCACAGCTCATTGTGTTCTGTATTTTGCTATGACACTGGATCTGCGGATGGATGCACTGTAGACCCCTGGAGCACACATTCCCCTCACTACTATTGCAATTTTAGGGGTGCAGGTCTCTGAGACTTTTGCTTCATGACTACAAGTCCCTTTTTCATCAAAACGGGCTTTAGCTGTAAGATGGAGATAACAAAAGTTCTCTAAGCAATTGATCTGCCCGAGGTTACACAGGATGGGAGGTTAAAGAATATCAGCATCTTCCTCAGAGCCTTGGAAATTAATAATAAAGATCATTATTAAGATGTTCAAATTTGAGAATGATGCATAGGCTCTATTGCAAATATTTTGTCAGAAACTGCCCTTTTTGAATAAGTTCTAATGTAACCTAGGAGGCACACAGCAGTTTAATGAAAGTAACTGTAGTAATAAGGCAAAGAGATAAGCTTAGTTGTCTGTAGAAGATTTGTAGATGAGTGTTTCATACACATAATCATGTGCAGGGAGATAGGTATTCAGATCCTCAAAAGCCGCGTTTATTCCATGATGATGGGACTGGGTAATTCACTCCAAACGCCTCAGATTTCATTGCTTTTAAAATTTGAAGTGTCCTTTTCAGAGACTAGGCAGTGATCAAGCATCCAATCAAACTTTCCCCGTCTTACACCTTAAGAAGTCAATGACACTATAGATGCACCATTTATAGGATTACTTTTGGTGTGCGAGTACTCTCACTTCTTTCTCAGTATTTAATTATCAAATACCCAAATGAACTCCTTGGGATAAAGCTACAACTCCAATATTATTCACTGAAAAGAGCTGCTGAATAATATTTGACACACAAACCCATTTGTAGATAATCCCCCATCAGCAAAATTCATTGACTAAATTATATGTGGTTAATTTTTCACTCGTCTCTCAACACACATCTTTCCCCCTCTCCCCTTTGACAAATTCCTAATATGATCAAAATGCTGATCACAGCCCAACAGTTTATACAGATTCTTGCCGTTCTGTCTCCCTTCCAGTTCCTGCCCTCCAGTCCTTTCGTAAGCAAACCCTTCTGGTTCAGTAATTTGGCGAACCAGTGAAATTTTTACTTGCAATTATATAACTGCTGCAAGGCACTCCAGTCAGCAGGAATGCCATCCAGGAGATTCAGAGCCATGAAAATGCATAAGCAGCCGTTGTTCCCTACCATAGGACTTACACTGGTTATGCAGTCTGTAGTTCTAAACACTTTGATTTATTAGAGTGAGAAGCAATGTGAAAACACTGTCAGGCTTCTGGAGCCACTGAGATATTAGACTGCTCCGTTCACGCACATCATGCCTGTGAAAAGCACAGGAATCTGGTAGGCTATAAATTAGAAGATCCTGGAGGTGTGGTGTGGGAGGAGGAATCATGAGGGTAAACTTAGCTTGTAATTAGCTTTAAATCCTGAGAAACATGAAACAAACTCTGGCTGTTTCATCATTTACACCTTCCCTTTCCCACCGTTCCTTTATTTGTAACTTTACAGCGTAAGTGCAGACCCACACTCCCGCTGCTCCTGGCTTGCAGCCACTTGGGCCAGCAGGACCTGCCTGTTCTGTTGACCTCTTTTTGCCATGTCTTCTTTGGAAACCACTTATTAAGGTCTCAGACATGATGTATGTTTAATTCTGCTGTGAAGGCTTTACTTACAGAAGGTGGTGCATTGGCTAACAAGGCCTCCACCCAGCTGCAGCCCTCTACCACTCTCTATTCTTCCCCTCACAGCTCCTGTGATCTTTTTGAGGGATCTCTTTTAGCCAAGAGAAATGAGCTCTCTTTTCCCATTCAGTTTGCACAGTGCCTGATTTATACTATTAATATAATAGCTCTCTACTAAATGGTAAACTACAGCAACATAATTCATGCCACACAGATTTCTAAACCTGAATTAGACTTTGGTCTGTAGTGACAATTTGTATTAGATCCCATGGTCCAATGTAGACTATTTTCAGTCCTGAGCCAGCCCCATAACTTACATCACATCTGATATCCTACTTCTGGGGTACAAGATTCTGTATGATATTATGTATTGTACTCAACTCTGACTGTGTTTGGAGGTGATCTTCCTCTGCACTGTTTCTTTGCAAATAGCCTGAGAAGAACTAGCCCTCATTTTTGGTCGGTCACATCCTGCACACAAGCAAGGAACCACTGAAATTCCCTGCTTTCCCATCCACATCTTTTCAGGCTTCAAAGCCAGGTGTTACAGATTTTCTTTTAGCTTACCAGAACTCAATAGTAAACCCAGCTGGGCCTCTTCCAGTAGCACTGAAAGCTAATGGTACCAAAAAAGCCAAAACAAAGTCAAAATTTAGCACCAGGATGTTCTGCTACATGAGCTGCTTACATAAGCTTCTAGAACAAGGCAGGCTTCAAAAAACAAAACAAAAACCTACAAACAAAACAAACAAAACCCCCCTGTATCAGTAGAACATCTTTTTACCTCATTTCCTTCCAACATTTTTTTAGAGGTTTCTACAGCAAATATTATGAACTATTTAATCCTTCTTACTGTAATTCTTTACACAAATAACAGGTATCTTCAGCTCCTGAGACAAAAGGGACCTTTTCAACAGGGTACACTGGACTAGACCTCCTTACAGGAGAGCTGTCCTTTTAAGGTATTTCCTAGGGCTCATTCCTGGGTTGATGAGGGAACAGAAGGCAGGTGAGCCTGCAATTTTGTGAGGGACAACTGACAGCAGCCCTTAACTACTCATTTTGCAGCTAACACTCTGTGAGGCAGCTCTCTTCCACATGGTAAATAGGCACATTTACTTTTCTCACATCTCTTTCCTAATGCTTTCAACCAATCCTAAGTAGATAAGCAACCAGCTTCTGTCCTTGGATACCAGCCCAGTTCTCCTTGACTTCACCAGCATGTGTGCACTATCTGAGGAAAGGTTTTTAGCTCAGTATTGTATTTATACTACATGCTAGTCATTAAAACAGCCACCAGTTCCTGTTTCATGAGCAAAGATATAAATTCCAGGTCATTACATAAACTGACTTTATAGTGCATTTACAGAGGCCATTAACTCAGCTACAGCCCTTTGCTCACTCTTCAGAGGAACAGGGACAGCATCTTCCAAAAACGCGATGTTCTACCTACTCTTCTCTCCTGCAGAGGTGGTGGTACAAACCATGAGAAACATTACACATCTCACTCACTGCCTGGTCCCCAGTGGGAACTTGACCTAAATTCTGTGGCACACCAGGAAATATTTGAGATCTTGCAGCTGATCCAACTAACATGAAAGGGTAAGAGAGCATCTTCCTGTGAGTCAGATTGTGCAACACAGCAGAATCATTTTCAGGACTTTCTCAGATGCCTTGTGCCTCATTTCTCCATCTGTAAAACAGGGCTAATACTTCTCTCTCACACACAGGTGAAAATAAGATAAAAGATGCTCAAAAATTAAGCATAGCCCATAAAAACATGACAAGGTTAATTCAGTATAAACTAGCAGCAACTTTAAACTTTCAAAGGCAATTCAATTCATGTTTTTTAGTGCTGTTTCAAAATGCTAATGTCTACTCTGCTACTGCAGTTTGTTTGCAAATCCACAGCTGTCAAATAGAAATCATTAGGGAAAGGGGGGAGAAGTTGGAGTTTCTGTAAGAAGTGATCAGGAGCAAATTAATTCACGTTGGCTATGAATTTTGCATTAGTAGATTTCAGTGCAAATCCAATTGTAGTAAACAGTTTATATTCCCCCTCTAACTATTGTTTAGAGGTACCTTCAGATGCATACTGACCTACCTGAATTGCTTTATAGGCCATTCATGCTGCAGAGATATTCCTTGCAGCTGATACCCCAAGGCTGGTATCTTCAGGCTAAAAGCTGACACTGTGAAGATCTCATCTATACCAGCTCAGTGGAGCTGTGCTGATTGATAGCTGAGGGTCAGATTTGTAATTAAACAGTAAAAAAAATTGGCTTCTGGAAAACAGTTCTGGGATGAAGGTGGAGTTTTCTATGAACTGGAAAATTCTGAAACCAGACAAGAGAATGTTCTGTGCATGGTAACAGCCTGTAAGAAGTACCTGCTTTCATCACCTAACCAGTTGCAACTCATTGCCCACACAGTTGTGCCAACAACCTGATCATAGTGTAATTCTATACATGAAATCAGCAAATTATTTCAAGCTGAAATTAAATCTAGGTCGTGTACCTAATCCAGTTACAGCACAGCTCCAGAAGCAATTCATGAGCACAGCCAAGGAAACAGGAGTGTGTGAACATCCCTACAACTATGGAAATTGTCTTTGTGAAAAAAAACCACTTCTAGTGGCTTTCCCAGCAACCTGTCCTCACTGAAATCATCCTCACCTGCTACCACCAAAAAGCAATTGTTGAGAGCCCTTTGCCTAGCAGCAATCAGGTTTGGGTTTTGTTTTTTTTTAAAAAGGGCATAGAGGCCCTCCTCATGACACTTGCTCTTCAGATCTGCATGTCTATCATTAATAGCCAATAAAAAATTTCTTCCAGAAATTCTTTGTGCCATTTCCAGTGTCCCTTGTACTGCTGGTTGGTGGCATGCCAAAGATCTCTTCTTGACAGAGCTTTAAATAATGCAGACACACAAGCAGTTAACAACTCACTCCAACTTGGATTTGACACTTTCCTTCAAGATTAAATAGTGAGTTGTCTGTCTCTGCAAGTTGCCTAAATTCAAAGCTCCTTGTCTTAGCTAAAAGAAACAAATTGCTTCCCCAGTGACCCCTCTTAAGGGAGTAACACAGGATAAACCTGTGATATTTGCATTAATTCATCTTTAAACATAAAACTGAATAGATTCAGTTTCTTTAATGTATTTTCACATTATTTAAATGGACTTGTTTTAAAAGCCAGTAACATGTTTGCTTTGGGGATATTTTGCATTTATATTTACCTTTTAGCTGGCAGTTCATTTTATGGAAAGATCTGTTGGAACTAAAGCAGTTGAGGATTACAAAGATTTTAGAAAGGATTCACATCGGAGGCCACTTTCATCCTCATTTTCAGTAATGCTACTTTTCTCAGTTTAGTGACATTTAAGGATATTGGAAATCATTCAGTGACAGAGCACACCAGCGATTTCAGCTGCCTGAGGAAAGCGAGGCTTTACCGTGCTTGTCCTGATACCCGCTGCCTATAGAGCAGATTTGATCAGCAGATACCAAAGCACTTTGCAGTGGTGCTTGATTTCATCCCTCCCATTTTTGCAGAGGGGAAACAGAGATATGGAAGACTGAAGGCAACAGCAGAAGAAGGGTTAATTCTTTTCTTGTGCTCACAAAACCCACCATAGTCTACAAAGTGTTCACCCACTGTGCCCTCTCCAGTTACATCAAAGTACTTTGAGACCTTTATTAGGAGATTCCTGTGCTACCCAGTAAAATGCTGTCAACGGAAGGACATGAAATGTGACTCAGTTCTGGACGGAAAAGCATATGTATGAGCAAATCTGTAAGACTGTGTAAGTTCAGATATCCAAAATGAAGAAAAACCTTTCTGGGGCCCAGCTGCCAGCTCCTCTTCAGGTCAAAAAGCCTCCAGGCAGTCTCTCCTAGGACTGCTGTCCTGAGAAAACAGAGCTGTTGTGCTGTTTTTATTGCTGATCTAACCCACAGCAGCAATACTGAGCATCACACAGTGTCAGCGATTACACCCGACTGGCCAAACAGCTGCATCGCTCCCAGCCTTTATCTTCTGATTAGCTGCAAGAAATTAGCTATCACTTAGAAACCAGAATGACTCACATTGCATTGTTTGGGACGAGTATTTGTACAAAAATTCTCTTAATGCAGGCATGAGATTCTGTATTTTTTTAATTAAGTTCATAACTGAATATTACGAAGTGCTGAGGGTGTTAAAAAAACAAACACCTTGACCACTAGGTAAATGCTTTTGAGTTCTTGACTGGCTTTAAGATTTACTGTTTAGCCACTCCAATTCCTATCATGTATAAATGTTTCCTATATTAACAGGAGAAGAGTGATTTATGGGCAGTGAATGGGAAACAGGACATCAATTTAATGGGGCCATTTGGGGTTAGCACAAAATGACAGAACAGCAGGAAGCAGTTAAAAGCTTCCCCCTCAGCAATCAAAGCCATGCAATTTTGAGTCTTTTCCTCCAATCAAGTAGTGTATTGATGAGAAACCAGTTCTGATAATGACCTTTGAAAGACCTCATTCTGGCCTTCTGGAGTAATTCATTTCTCTAACTATGGTGTCCTAACAGGAGCTCAGCAAAAGCACGTCATCTACACAATCACTTGAACAGCATGACAAATGGCAAAAAGCAAGGGTAGGAGATTTCTTTTCCCTTAATTTGGCTGTCTTTTTTCCTTTGAAGGGTCCTGATCTTGGCCTGACTATTCAGATATTGCTTTTTCTATGCATACCTTCCTCACTCCTACCTGTCCCAGATCACTGAAATTATGGATAGACTATCCTTACTAATTAATCAGTCCTACTGTAACCTAATGTGCTAGTTCCCTCCTGTGTTGCATATTTTCAAATTTCATTCTGTAAGCCTGTCTCCCAGATCAAGACACACATTTCATTCCAAGCTCTTGTTCAATTAATTTCACTTTTTTGGCAGTGCTGAAAAGAAACTCTCTTTACAAAGGCAGATATGGAGTACTGAATGCCAATTTTCCTAGGTGGGAAACAGTAGGTGTTTGCTCTCAGCCCTTGAGAGCCTTGTTTCATTACGTGAAATCCACCTTCAACCAGTGACAAGAATCCTGTCAGTGCAGACCGAGTTACTGGGAAATGCTAGGAAGGAATCAGAACACAGAATCTTTCAGCTGATTTTAAAGACCATTTCGTAACTCCCCTTTGGAGCTGCAGTTTTCAGTTTCAAGCCTCTTGCCCTTTTCTGGCACCCCAGAGCTAGTGATATCCATGATCACTGTGACTGCTCTGTTGGGGAGTTCTGCTGTAAAATGGGAACAAAAATGACCACCATGAGCTGGTAGGAGCCCCAACTTTTAAACGTCTCATGCTACCCTTCAGTGATTTCTCAAGCTCCTAATATCAGCTCTGAAATGCCATGAAATGCCATCCCAGTATGAACTCACTCTGTCAGTTCGTATTTGTTCAAAACATTGTCAGGCTTTATGCCAGATCTGGGATCATCCATCCCCCCCACAGCTAGCAGAAAGGTGACACAGAAATCACAGAACTTCCAAAGGCCATCCTGCGTGCCCCAGTTAATTCACCAGAAAGGCATCATGTTGAGCCCATGCCTCATTCACATCAAACTGGTCCGAGTAGTTGATAAACAGAGCACCCTGCTACTGCCATCCTTGGAAACACACCGGGGGTGCAGGAAAAGCTTCCTCTCCCAACTATGTCTCAGACTCCTGTTCTTTGCCACCTTATTACAAGCCAACGAAGACTGAGGGGTGGAGGAGAGCGCTTCATGTGACAATTACAGGTTATATTTGAAGATTATTTTCCTAAGCAGGGTCTGCCAGCCTGCTCATGCCCTGACACTGAGGAGAAAAAACAGCTTATGCAGCATATATTGTAAAGAAAATACAATATGAAGCATGGAGAACAAAGGCAAAAATATGTATGGGCTTTATCCTAAGGCAGCAAAACAACTTCTCTCTTTGTAGGGTCTAGCACAGTCTCAAGCATAAGCAACTTTAAAAAAATGAATTAAATAGTTGCCATGGCTGTATTCTTACCTTCTGTCTGTTGATTTGGCTCCTGTGATGCCTCAAGAGTTCTCCTGAAGCCAGTTTACTGTCTATTGTCTGTGCCTGATGAGAGCTCTTATTTCTGATTAGGTATTTTTCCTCTGCATTCCAGATCTCTCACCTTCATTTCTCTCCCTCAGCATCACTTCTCCCTAATCGCTAAGGGTGTCTGATGCGAATACCACTACTAGCCTGCCCTGGTGAGTAGGAAAAAAAAGAATATGTCACACCTTAGCTTAAGGCTGCAATCAACAAGCAATATCTTCACATCTGGAAGTGCCTTCTTTGTGCTACCCCCATGCTCTGTAAGTTCTGCAGGATTTAGTATTTCTAAGCTAAATAGAGTTTCTTGTTCTTTTAATCATATAAAGTCCTGCTACAGAAACAAGCCAGATATGCCAAGCTCCAGCTCTCCATTAATTTATTTTATTGGGTCACAACTTCCTAAGAATAAGGCATTAGGGAAGAAAACAGATGTTTCCATGTATGCTTTTGAGGTAGACATGAGTCCTGTCCCCAACCACCTCCTCTAAGCCCACGGGAACTGTTGACTTTGTAAAGACAGCTGTATGAATTAGCCTTCGCAGAATCACAATCCTTAGACCTGACAAAAAAAGTGAATTAATGCTTATTTTGCCTTTTTAAGCACAACTAGCAGTTGGCTATAGAAAGTGAAGCTGAGGAACACTGAAATACATACATCCACACACATATGTAAGAATTATCCTGCCCCCTCTTGCCACGGTAGGTCAGTGTTCAGCACATCCAGGAGAGCTTGCAAGGAGCTCACCAAAGCACTGGGATGTCCCAACCTCACTCAGCCAGTCATTTCCACCAGGTGCTCCCAGTCCCCTCAGCCTAGGCACAAAGAGAATCACTGGGCTTCCATCATGTGAAAACCTCTGGCACAGACTAGAAATAGGCAGTTCAGGGTAGAGGAGAGCTGAAGCCCCTCCCAGAACAGCAAACAAACAACAAAAAAAGGCAAAATGGAATTGACAGTTGTGAAAAATCACAATCACATGCCATTCAGCAGCCCAGCTATGACTTTGCACCACTGAGAGCATTACGATACAGGATGCCAGCTCTTTCGGCTCATGAAATCAGCTTATTCACAACAGCCCTGCATCCAGGAGCTCCCACAGCTGCCTTCAACACAGTGGTCCCCCAGTGCATTTTATGCCTTCCAGTTTTACACGGCTGAATTGTTACACATGATGTTCACCACATGGTTGTGGTCAGTGTAAGTCAAAACAAGGTGTTTTCCCCTCTGGGAAGTAGCAATCTTTCCTCTTAACTTACCCACAGCACCACCACTGAAGATATCTCCCCATGCAAGCCTGTGTTTGCTGTTAGGCTAAAACCAGCCATGGTTATTTTTGAAATGCTGACACTCCCCAAGCAGTACTTAATTTAACTGTGAAGAGTCTTTAAAATGAGATCTTGAAAAGTGCAGTTGCTAGTATCTCTTCAAATGTAAACCCCACTGGAGCAGGATGGAGGATCCCTGAAGGGCAAGTATGTTATCTTTGTCTATAGCAAACAATTAGAAAGCTGATTTTAAAATGCTACAATTAAAGGCTTAATATAAATGCATTTCTGATGCTATCCAGATCTTGGCAGACTTCAAGAAGTTCTTTCAAAATACCAGTGCCTTAAAGCAAAATAGCTATTTTTCCTTCACGCTGAATAGACCATGGGCAATTTACATGCACCTTCTAATCTTAAAATATACTTTATCCTTGCTATGTATCTTATATACTATGAATTCCATACACAGATTGTAAAAATCTACATAAAACCTCATGCAGATTTACTGTTCTGCTTACAGATTCATGGCCGAAGATTAAGCGTACTAGCAGAAAAGCTTGGGGGTAGTCATATAAAATCTGATGAGCAGGAGTTCTGTAAGATTTAATAGAAAGGTTTCTACCTGTATTTCAGATAATCAGATTACAGTGGGATTTCAAAATTAATTTCCCTTTCTTGGGCAGCTTTATGCTGTGTTTTAAGAATAATCACACAAATTGAACACCTCAAATGAAAATCCTGGGTTTATTGAGGTCACCAGGGTAACTCCTACTGATTTCAATTGGGCCAGGGTCTCACTTTATGGGGAAGTCTTGAGGAGAAAATAAATGTAGACTTCTAGAAATGAAGCACCTTGCCAAGAACCCCTTTTTAAATATTATTTTGAATATGGCCATACCACCATGTGAAAAAGCAGCTCCTTTCATTGCCTTCAGTAAATCAGCAGGTATTCCTTCTCCCACTGACTGCTTGCAAGTATGGTACAATAGGCTGGTTTAAAAGCTGCTGCTTTTCATGGTGGCCAAATACTGCCCATAGGCTGGTGTCTCTCAGCTTCAGGATCTCAGCTTCCACTGAGCGCCGAGCTTGGGAGGTCTAAAAACACCCTCCTGTTTACAGCAGTCCTAGTCAGGCTCTTTTAGGACATTAAGGCTTGCAGGATAAGTAGTCTTGCCTGTCAGAGGCCAAGAAATCTTGAGTTCCTACACCTGAGAGCTAAGCACTCACAAGGAGTCCGCTTTAGATGGGACATGGCCTTCATGACAGGCAGTGGCTGTCAGCTCCTGAGGAGCTTCCAACTGAGTGGGAGCAGAGAGTCCTTCTCCACAAAGCAGGTTTTTACCTGTGAGACAAACAACCAAATTCAGCTCTTGGAGTCACCTTCCTCCCAAACCCAGAAACATCCTATTTCCTTCCACTTCAAACTCCTTTTCTTCTGGTGTAAACACACACATGCTTCTCTGCAACACTGAACACAGTGCGAGAGACTGACACAAACTCTACCTAACTTCAGTTTCCAAAGCAAGTATCCTAGCACTTCCGCCAGATTTCAGTCAGAAATAGAGAACATCTCTTTGGATGAGACAGGTCATCGTTTATTCATCTTGTCCACTTAGCTCCTACCCATTTATCAGAGAAACCAAGGCTGCCAGCAGCACTCATCTCCTGTAACACACCTAGGGACACTGCTGCTGTTGCGGTCCTTGCTGCACCTAACCACACCTGTATCTACCACACATTTAGGAGCTGGTATCACTAGAAGAGAACAAGACATAGGACAGTTCCTGTTTGAAGCCAGCTTCAGACAAATGAGAAGCACTAGACACATAAGGGAATTTGGATCAAGAATGTAGCAGCGCAGTACCAAGTACTGCAGTAAGAATTCTACAAAAACAACTTACCAAAACTGACAAGCTTGATGCCTGTAAACATGCTTTAATCCGAATTTTGGATCAAGTCCGAAGGTACTGTTTCTGCTGGGGAAGACTTCCTCGATTTAATTTCCATGTCTCTCTACCACACTATGGAGTATTTCTTATCATTAGCTAGCAATATCTGAAAGGTCTCGGAGACAGACATCATGGAAGTGGGGCATCAGCTTCGCTGACCATAAAAGTATTTAAAATTAAGTTTCAAATCCTGGAAGAAAATTGTTAAGTAAGAAAATAGTCAGAATTTTGAATAATATTATGTAATTAACTTTTCAGCAGAGAACAACCTCTTGGCACTAACCATGTCCTTTATTCTGCTGTATCAAAAACTGAAAATCATGGCCTTTCCCATGCCAACTGTCTTTCAGAATAAACATAAGACCTTCCCCCTTCATCTCCACATACTTAGTAATATTAATAGAAAATTAAAATATTAATGCTAGTAGACAAGGTCTTTCACAAAGCACATAAATGAATTAATTCACTCTAGCTCATTAGCTTAACCATCAACCTTTTTACAATGTAACTGATTAACATTTTCATTGTTCTTCCTTGTTTTTTCCTTAGACTTCTACTTCTTTGGAGATAAAAAGACCTCTGAATACATAAGCTCAAATATCTGTGCATAGCTGTACAACAATAGAAACTGCAAAACGAGATAGCTAAGTAAAGGCTTTCATAGTTCATGCTTCAAAGATACTGCAGGAAACAACCATTTAAGAACCATTTTTATTTGTATGTTTAACGCAATTATACACATTCATGAGTCTGACAAGATCTGCACTGTGACATTAAAGATACAGTACAATAACATTCAACATGAGGTACTTCATATTTATATATATCTGTCCTTTATAAATAATGCTGTAAGCCTGCTAAGGTCAAACACTGCTCCAGCACAAACGGGTGCTGGGACCTGAAGTTAGTTGAGTTTATCACAACAAATGAAAAAAACAAAAAAAAACCCCAACAAAGCAAACCAAAGCAAAACAAAACAAACAGTTCAGTGCAATAAGTATGTAGAAATCAAAATGTTTACTTAAATACTATCTTAGATATGCAGAAAGTATATTACATTATACTCTCTTATCACTGATTCCCCTCACCAGGAAAATCAAACATACAAGTAGCAAAGATGGCCCAGTACAGTTTAAGACAGAATCTACAAAAGGATCTCTACTGACATTATGCTTACATTCCAGGTTGATAGAGCTGATGCTTGCAAAATGTCAACCAATGTATTCAAACTTGGATGACACCGCTAAACCAACCAAATCCACATCTAGACACCTATTTAAGTGCCTTGATGTCCTAAGGTGACTGGTGCAAGCTGCCTTGTTATACATCAGTACTTGTTGGCATCAAGCGTCAAAATGTGTTTGGGGGTGCTTTCGTTTATTGATGTTTATTGATCCATATTGAAAAACTTTACATGCACCAGCTCCTAAAACCTGGAACGGATTCAGAGGAATTAAGCTAGAAGTAGCTTTCATCCTACTTCGTCAAAAAGGTTTCATAAAAATAGCACATAAAAATAATAATTAAATAACAGCTCATTTTCTACATGTTACGGCTACACAGTATTCTCATCTAATTCCTGTTCCAGCCAGTCAATGTAGTAGATACATCACCTTTATTTGCAAATGAGTAAAACCCAAAAATAAATTAAAAGTGAGAACCCACGTCTAGTTATATCAATGCAGTACTTAGATTTGTCCCACCAGCTGAGGCACCTGATTTTTTTTCCAACAACTCAAAATGCAGCTTGCAACTGCAAGCAACTTGCCAATTTGATCATCACTCAGATGAAATTATATCTACATCAAACGCTGTAAGAAAACTTAATCAGCTGATTAGCATCTTTCTCTGCTTTCAAATGTATTTAAATAAATGGAACTGCTGCTAAGATATTGTCTAAAAGTAGATGACCATTACCTCATCACAATCTTGAACTCCTTTTTCCAGTTTCTTCAACAACTCTTCCTCTAGTCCATACAATTTTTACTCGTCTATTTTAGGCTGCAGATCTAAATATAATTAACTGGAGCTTTTTAAAATCTCTTGCTGGGAGTTTTCCATGGAGCATTCTGTTTATATTTCACTAACAGTCTGGTTTATGTACATCTGTTACAAAAAAACAAAACATTTTTCTATGTATTTTGAGGTTATTTACTTTTCAGAAAGAATGCTGCGTACACACACACATAGGTATGTATGTATATAAAACATTAAATACTAAAATGGGTGAAAAGCATAGATCTTGCAGGGCAGTTTTTTACCTGGCTCTCCTTTTATTACCTAGAGAGAAGATCTGGGCTTTGGCCATAAACTGTTTGACGTCTATGCTCCAGTTTTCCTTACTTGAGATGGTATTCTGGACACTGCAAAGATGTATTGGCACTTTAGGACGGCCAGGGGCCAGGATTCCAACCATCAAGAAACACTTAGAGTAATAGTATTAAACTGGTAAGAAATCATATGAGGAAAACATTTTTATTACAAAACTGACAAGTGAATTTAGGGTTATGCTACATTAATGCATCAATATACTATAATATTAATCTTCAGTATGTCTAAAGAATCATTTGGTCCTCTCATTTTGTTAAAATGCACACAACAAACAGAATCCACTTCAGAGGTGAAATAAGAATGAGATGCTTTACCATAGGTAGTGTGTCTCTGAGAAGCCACTGTCCCAATGCAATGGTGAAGGACTTTCTTATGTTTAAATAGTACCTGTATTTCTTATTTATACTGGTTGCCTTCCCTGAAAAAGGGAGTCCCAATCCTGAATACTTTTCTAAAACTGATACAGACATATAACAGGAAATTTGGAAACAAACAAAAAAATCAGACAAGGGAAATGTTCTGTACCACATAATCCTCTCATTGATGTGTAACCATAAGCAGTTGCAAGAGATCCAACACTAACACATCAGAGACTTCCTACTCCTGTTACCTGATGATGTACACTAAGTGTAATATGACCACAGCTGGGAATCTTCCATCTTTGTCTAAATTTCCACTGATAATGTATGGTAATAGAGAGAAGAAATCCCATGTTACAGAACAAAGTCCAAGTCAGGAATGCTACATTCTTTTGCTCCTCTATAATCTGCCTCTACCATCTTTAGGAGGAAGAAAAAAACCTCATGCAAACCAAACAAAAAGTTATCCTGCATCGGATCACAGATATCCATTCCCATTATTTAGCAAGGGTTCAAATAAAAGCCACTTAAACAGCAAATCAATATAGCAAAAACTATGTCATGGGAGTAGTTGGCAAGAGCTGCATATGCAATCTGAACATGCACTAGTACTTCCTTGCCTTCAAGGTGGGATTCCTAGAAAATAAACTCTGAGGGTAACTTGCTCAGCCCACATTTTCCCCCTCGCTGTAAACATATCCATGCACTGTGGACATGGTCAGCATGCTGCGTAGCTGCCTGAAAACTGCTTGCTTCTCTCTGTCTTCCCTTCCCCCGCAGCCATCTCAAACAGCTGGCCACAGGAGAACCTCACAGGATGAAGGTTTAAACCTAAGCTTTTTCTGCTTACAGCTGAAGTCCTTCTTTCAGTTCACATGATCAAAAGCAGCTCATTATTGGCATTTCTTAAGTCTGAAGAGCAGACAGAAGAGAGAGCTATAGAAAAGGCTCTTCATTTCCTACCCCTATCCCCCCAAATAATTACAAGCAGAAAAAAGGAAACTGAGAAAGAGAAAATGGATCAATGAAGACAGTGTTTAGCGAGATACAAGAGGGGGACATCCTCTGGTGATTCACAGGTGCATCACAGAAAGGGTCAGCACCACCAGCAAACAGGCACCTCTCTCACAAAGCCTTTAAATTTTCTCGTTCCTAAGGGCTTCCAGTTTAAAGTTAAATTTAACACTTAAACTCTATCACCAACAATGCTACAAGTATAGCAAGCCAGTAACTTGCCCACAGCATTTAGTTACGTATTACCTGTACTGATCACATATCTGCAGATAAAAAGCTAAGCGTCAGTAGGCCTGAACCAGATAGGTTCTTCATAGCAAAATGCTTTGTCTCCACACACTTCCATTCAAGCATAAAATATGAGTTCGGGAATTTGCCCTCCCTGTACCCCAGTGCCATTTGTACTGTCCGAAGAGCACTGAAACTGAACAGTCACCTTCCCACACTGAACTTCTGTCATTCCTTCTTGTCCAAAATAGCTGAGTTCATTACCGTCCAGAATCACACTAGCTGTGTAGAAGGTGTCAGGCTCAATCTGCACTGGGTATTCAAACCACACAGGAAAAGTGTTACTGGAACCATCTGAGAAATATTTACTCAAGTTCTGGCCAAGGATAACTCCTTGTCGTTTCAGTTCAATCTTGGCACTATACTCTGCTGATCCACAGCTGGAGCCATAAAGCCCAAAGCCAGCAATAAACACTCTCTTATCAACAGCGAACTGGATGCTGTCACATCGGCCCCGGTAGCGCCACTGGTTGCTGCGGTAAGCACAGGACTGGAAACGGTGGCATCGCTGAGGAACGAGGCCTTTCCGGGGCTTGCTTACGAATTGCAACTCTGGCTTTTTGGCAGCCGTATACCAGAGGAAGATATCATTGGTTTCGTTGAGAGTCAGAATCCCAGACTGAGCAGCGCCATTCGCGAAGTCATCGAGTGCCATGGTAGGGATGCGTATCAAGTACAGAGCCTTCCCGAGGACCTTGCGCTTGTTGTCTATGGTAGCCGTTAGCTCTTGTCGCTGACACTCCACTTCAGCCCAGTTCAGAGCTGCTTCGAAAACAACTATTTCTTTGGCATTCAGAGTCTCCCTTCGGAGAATGCTTTCAAGTGTTTGAAAATCAATGTCACAGAATCCCTCAGACTTCAAAGCTAGCTCAGCTTGGGCATCAATCACTTCCCAACAGCGCTGGGTCAGGTCAGGTTCCTCAAATAAGCAGCTCTGGGAAAGCAGCACACAGGCATTTTTTGCACTTAGACTTGTCTCTAGAAAGTTGACGCAGGCGCGGGCAAGATGAGGGACAATATACTTCTTGGCAGCATAAAGAGTGGCCAGTACGGTATCTGCAGCCAAATCAATTTCATCACAATATATGTATCTGAAATAAAACACATGCATGTAACACTGCTGATTAATGCAAAAATGTAATTTGTCAACAACATCTGAAAATTATAAACAAAGAATATATAAATGGCTCCACATTAAAATTAATAAGCAATGCTTTTGGGGAACATTGATTTAATCCAGAAAGTAAGTACAAACCAAATTCATCACTCATGTAAGACCATGAAAAATAACAAGCTTAAATATAAGGTGAATAAAACTTGACATTTGGAGTACATGCTATCTGAACAATGGCTATGTTTACAAACTATGGCACCTCCAGCTCTGCCTTCCTTCCACACATGCTTTGGCTAATGAGAGGCTATCTGCCCCAGGCAGCAGCTTCTCAGTGGCAACCTTACTTGGTTTAACAGCAGTCTGGAACACGTTACAAAGAGTACTTGCACTGGACGTCTTATGATGGTGAATGATTATTTATTGGGGTGTATATATAAAGAGAGAAATGCAAATATGTTTATTGGTAATAAATAGATAGTCTAGCAAGAGAAATGCTATGAAAGTATATCAGGTGCTATTCATTTTCATAACTACGTGGTTGTGTGATTTTTTTAGGGGGGGGGCTTTTTATTTTTAACAGGGCGATGAAGCATATAGGAAAAGAGAAAGGCACAGAATTCTAATTTTCAGGTTTATTAATGCTTACAACATCCTAGCTCCACTAGCGCAGTGTTTTCTCTCAGTCTCATTGCATAAGGAGGAAAAAAAGCTTTACTGACATGCTAGTGTGGTAGAGGAGATGAAGGTGAAATTCTATTTATGTCACTAAACTGCTGGGATTCATTGCTCAGAGAAATGAAGCATTGTACAGTTTGTTCTTTTTAATATCTCATGCTTCAGGGCCCCATTTGCAGCTGGTGAATGCAAAGTGCTAAAACCGTGCCAAATGCAATTTTCCTCTTCATAGGGATAACCATCAAGAGTTGCTTATAGTTGATAAAAGCACCTTCCTCCAGTAAACTTGAAGTTGCATGCAACCCTGTACTAATTAAAATTTTCTAGTTAGAAGGTTTCCCAACACAAAGAATTTTTTGCAGAACAGATGTGCTTATAAAGTAGAACTAAGACCTACACTGATCTGATTTTAGTTGTAAAAATCTTTATTTGTATTTTTGCACATGTAGGGTACTGTCTTCCAAGCCACATTCAGAAAACAGGCTCAGAGCAGATATTGCTCAAGCAATATAATGAAATGTAATAGGTTACAGAAAGAAAAAATAGATAGACCCAAACCTTTTTTTTTTTTAATGCCTTTATTACTTGGTTTCAGCTGGACTATTTGTAACAACAAAGGCCACATCTATATATCACTGGTTATATGCTTAGCTCCTTTACTGTCCAAAAAATTTTCAACGTATCATTTCATTAATATTTTATGATCCCCTTCATTGCTCTCCAACTCTTCCTTCTATTACTTCTCTTCACCTGCTAGTACAGCAGAGACTGATGACATCTGTTTTAAATTGAAATCGTACAAAAGTTGCTAGTTTAATATTCATGAAAGTGAAGAATTAATACCACTGATTTACAACAGACAGCACAGATCAGCTGTCAGCAATATTCCACAATTTTTACTCTGCCAATGCACCTTGAGTCTGGGCTACAATTACTGATATTCCAGCTTCACCCTGTTCTCAAATGGAGGATTCTGCTAGACCACAAGGTTTGACTGTTTAGTAACACATTCATCCTGGGATGAGACCACGGATCTAACTTGAACAGTCCAGATTAAGGTAAAATATGATACATTAAAACCACCAATTCAGTGTGTCAGCTAGACTAGGAATTTAACCCTATTCTTAAAACTGTAGAGAAGAGCCAAATCAATTTTACTGGGAGAATAATCAGTATCTATCAGTCAAGGTATTATTTTCTATGTTATATCTGATCTTTGTTAACAGAATGCCCACTAGACGGTAAAAGAAAATATTTATGCTCTAAGAATTCACTGTCCATGGGGAAAATGCAGCAAAACAAAGCCAAAAAAACCCCATCAAAAAACAATACCAAAAACCCCATCAAAACACGCATAATCAAACTCAGTGTATTTTCTTATAAAGATCGTGATGCAACTTTCCTGACTGTGGAGAGGAGCATATGAAGGAGAGGGCTGCTTTGCAATAGATAAGAAGTCTTTTCCTTGTGTGGCAACAGTGTAATGAGTCTTCTGCCATCCACTGCTCACAGCAGTTGCAAGCAACGCTCATGGGAATGATTTCCCAATGAGACAGGAGTGAGGGGACCGTGACTCCCCCCAGTGCAGCAGATGCACTGGATCCTGAGATGACGGGAATGCTGCACTGCCGAGCAACATCCCTTCCCTGCATCCTGATGCCTGCAAACGCCAGGGCTGTCTGCAGGCACAGGAACACTTTGCAGGTTCAGGCACGCTGAAGTTGGCATTGGCAAGGTCAGCTCAACACCCACAAAGACCACAATCTTCTTGTGGTCTTTCGTTTTTTTAAATAAAAACTGAAAAGGTGAAGAATTCCATGGTTCTGACCAGACTCTTAGAGACAGTTTCCTAAACTGCCACAGGCTAAAATAATATGCCAAGACCTAGATGTCAGTACTGATACTCTCTTTTCTAGGTTTGCTCTCTTAGCATGTTTCGTAATTGTAAATTCAAAAATCATTCAGTTTTTATACAGCAAATTATATTTAGCCACAGTGTAACAGATTCGCTGTTCAAAGGGGTGGAGGGAGGGGAGGGCAGGAGAATCCACGTGCCTTGTAAAATTCTGCATTAAAGTAAAGCACAAGTCTCAGTTCTGCAGAATACACCCACAGAACCAGAAAAGCCCAAAGCAGGTATCCGTAAACACACCTACTTACATAATGTCATATCTTAACTTTATATTCCAGGTTTACAGAACATCTGTGTGATTTCAGCTTTTCCTGGCAGTTATTGATATTTGCACAGAACATTTCTGATGTTCATGATAACCTATAAAAACTCTATGCAAACTCTAGATGTGACTTAGAATGTTCATATACAGTGCCACTGAAAAGTAAAAGAAAAAACACAAACCACTCTGTAATCACAAGCTAGTTAAAACAATCTACCAAACACAATACACTGCTACCTAGTGATTACACCATTACATGGAAGAAAATCTGCAGCATATTAAAAGGATCACTGTCAGATACCAAGGTATGTTTTGTACATTTTTTATCAGAAAGCAATGGCAGTTACCAAAGCTGAAGGGAAAAAAATCCTCTAAGTCACAGCATTTCTGTGATAGGACATTTCTCTTTAGCAATCGGAGTTTATAGATACATTCAAGGACAACTCAGCAGGGAAGCTGCTTCATTATGCTCATTTAGGAAAAGACAGCATGTCTTAAGCAATTTGCTAGAAGAAAAAGACTGATCATGTGAACTGACTGATTTTCCCCATTAGAATAAAATCCCCTATTAATGTGAACAGCCTTTTTATACTTTCCAAATGCATCAACGTGATAGATAAGGAGAAATTTACTTTTCAGAGACTATATTCAATAACTTAGAGTTGTTTTTCTAAGACAAGACCTGCATAAAGCAAGCTTATAAAAGAGCTAGAATGATGTCAATACACAAACACAGCAGTTCTAGGTTTTGGTGGGGTTTTTTTGGTGTATTTTTAACTTTTCACTATGCTTGCAAAGTAGAATAGGGTTTTTTTATTACAGCTGACAATTCTTTTTAGTAACTTCACTCCTTTGTGTAACATGTAGTGACAAATCAGATCAACAGGCATTACATTATACAATGTGCCCAAAGATCCCCTGTCAAACTCATTATTTATAACTGCCTACATTAGCCTAATATATGCATGCCTGGAAGTAAAAGAGGAGAGCAAAATAAGGTAAAAGTTTAAAATACCTGAAACACAAATTGGAGTATTTTCAGCAACTGCTTTCTTTCTGTTTATATGCAAGGCTAATGCTTTAACTACGACATTACCGGTGTATGTATACATTATAAAGGAAAACACATCCAGCAGATGAATGATGCTTACTTCAGCATTGCAAGAAAAGCAGCAGGCTCAACATCTGGTATACGGATTTCATCTTTGTCCTCAGCAAGCTCTCCGTAAAACATCGCATGGAATACAGAGCTCCCAACAGCCAGGACATACTGTTGAGAAAGTGAAATCTTATTTCATGCTTTAAACTGAAAGCACTGCCAAAAAAAACAATGTGGGAGAGCTACTCCAAGCATACTGGTCACTGACAGACTTTATAGACACACGTCAGTAAGACACAAAAGCAAAGTTAAGAACTGAATTACACATTTTCCCTGCATTTTACTCACATGGGCATATATACATTAGCTACTTGAAAACGCTCTTATCTACTTGAGAAGTTAACTATTTCTAGAAAATCTCAAGAGTAATATTAATCAGCAGCACCAAGTAGTATTCATAACTTTACAATGACTGCCTTACCACAAGTGTGTTGTTTAACCAAAACCACAAACGAAAGCAAGGGACAGACTATTCCACTACATGTAGCCTTTTAAAATACAGAATTATGCCTGCCCCTTAAGAGCCAAGTCTCCTACGCTATGTCCTGGCGTAACCGTGGGAGCTCTCTCTGGCTATCCCCGCCTGAGCTGATAATGCAGCTGTTGCTTACTTTGTGTCCTGGCAGCCGCTGGGTCCCACCTGGTGGCCCGACCACAAAATGAACATCTGCCATCAAGTCATTGTTGAACATCACTGCATTTCTACAAACAGAGGCAGCATGTTAATTATAGCACCCAGTAACACTGTGCTTGCCCCCTCCCCAAAAAATTAGATTTCTTAACAACTTTACGTTGCATGTTAGTAAAGACAAGCAGGTCACACTTTGTTTTAAGCTACTTTACACATCATCACATACCAAAGAAAAAAGTAAGCAGAGATGGGAAGGTGAGTGTGTGTGTGCAATAAAAAACCCAAAATTCTAAACCACACACACACACAGCCCAAATGCAAACTTATGAGAACTTTTCAAAAAGTGGAAACCAAAGTCAAGACCATGTATCACCAAAAATTCCTGCTATAGTCTAAGAAGAAATCTTTACGGGTATGCTGCTTCCAGCAACATTTTTATGTATTCAAGACAAGTAGCTGCACTGCCTGGAAAAGAGATATTAACGTATTTTCTATTACCAAAATACTTGTTCTGCACACACAGAGGGAGGGGGAAAGAAAAAAAAAGAGAGAGAAGTGTGTTTTCTTCAGTAAATAAACGCATAACTAAACATATGCATTACAAACATTTTGCTACTTTTCACCACTCCATTCAAACAGCAAAAATAAACTGCCCTGAACTTACCTCTCTCTGATGGTTGGATAAAGTCCTTGCCAATTAGGTGCCGGAATAGTGTTGTTGTTATTGAGATTTTGCTGGTGGTACTGCTGGACAGCCGTTGTATTAGTGTTGGCTGGTTTCTTTCGGGGAAAAATATCAGCAGCCATCTTCTTCTTCTTTTTGGTCTTCAAGGTAATGATTTCATAGCAAACTGGAGGCAATTTGCTGCTGCTACTGCTGCTGCTGCTGCTATTTCCTTTCTTAGAGCTCTTCTTGGACCTGTTCTTGACTGTCTCTGGAAGCATCAAGAAGAAGGTGAGACATTTCATGTTCTTTCCTTTCTCATCTACCATGAGTATACTTGTCTGTAAAGCTAGATAGCCTAACTAGCTAGGAACATTAAGAAATGCACGTGGAAGCTGTTAAACTGAAAGCAGCAGAGCTGAGAGTTTGCTTCTTTCCCAGCAAGACAAGGTGACCTTTCCAGTGCACCAAGTAAGAAACCGGCTTTAAGTTTGATCCAGTACTTGAACTGTTAAATACACCCCCATCATTCCTGCCAGTTTCATTTCTTTCCAGATTTCCCGATCAGGAATCTCCTGAAAGCACTACACCCTGCAGAGACGGTACACGCGTGGCTGTAGCACCGGCCATCTGACGAGGGCTAGCAATTCGCAGTAGCGCTGCTAGTCTGCTGGGTGAGCTGAACTTGTGCGTTGAAGGATGGGAACAGAGTAGGTATTGCAGCCCTGCAGATGGAGTCAGCCAGCGCTGGAGCCAATAGCTGAAGTCACCGATAGCGATTGGAGCCAGCCGCACAGTGACACCTATTGTAACGTACGCCGCTCCCACATTAAAGCGACAGCAGCTGCACTCGTCATGCCATATCTCGTGCTAACTAACAAAGTAATACGCGGCATGCACCGCTGTGTAAGTGCATGACTGGCCAGAAGCATCTGTGTTTTAGCTCTCCTTGATGCTGCTTGAATTTTCACAGGGGAAGCAATAAAAAGTTGAAATCAGGCAGAAAGATGTATTTGAGTCTAAAAATTTCCGTGGGAGCTATTTCCACAGGCAGTCGATATTAGCATGACTTCATATGTCTCTAGTATTCCCACAAATCCCTACCATAACAGCAGCTCAGCAAAAGCAAGCTATAGCTATCAGAACTAAACTAAAGCAATCAGCTAGCAGCAGCAGCAAAGACAGCGATGCAGTTAAACAATTCCTTTCAGTGCAGCTCCTACTCCAGTGTAACATGAATAGAGATGAGGTCACAGCTTTAGTTTTAACTCCTTATGTTTCTAGATAACATAACAGCCTGTGACATGGGTCCCCAATCACTAAGCAGTGCTAATTATGCCAGCTTACACCAGACATGGCTGTACCACATCAGAAGAAAACTTCTAGATGTGCAATCAGATTAAAGCAAACCAGAGTGAATATATTTAATCGATATTTCAAAGCACTAAATGAAAGGTCCGAATGATTTAGAGAGCCTCAGGCATAAATCACTCCTTGAGATGCAAACACACTCCGTTTTTATTCACAAATACTTTCGGAAATGAACAGGATATAAGCTATGTCAACCAAAACTATTTAAATAGAAAAGAAGACTAATTTTCAGTCATTAGTTTACTTTGAACTTAAATTTAGATCAGATTTCCATAATAGTAGGTCAAGAGTAATAAAAAAGAAAAAAAAGTAAAGCAAGCATAGCCATGTTAAAAAAAAAAAAAAAAAGGCAAGGAAGTAAAAAAATCAGGTATTAGGTGTCAACTTTTCATATTTTAGAATATGGGGGGTAAGAATACTTAAAATACAATTTCATAATTATTTTCAAGTTTTAAAGAAAAATAATTCTCTCTACTTTCAAAGCAAATTGAATCACTTTTAGCCTTAATTAGTTTTTGCTGGACAAGAGTACAACAGTGATATTAAAGTGATCAAAGGTTGGCGGAGAAATGTCTGACCTTGCTGAAATCCCTGACAGAAATCTGCCACTGACTTAAACTGAAGCACAGAAATGTTATTCAGGCTATTTCTTGAAACACCATCACAATAGCCTGAATCACAGTTATGGCTTTATAACATGCAATCTCTGAATGTCTTTAAACCCGAAACTGTAAACTTAAATGCAGATATTTCAAAGATTATCAGGTCTCCTTGGGAGATGCTCCATATTAAGCATCAACTAAACGCCCTGGCTGTCAGCCCCCTGGAGACTTTGCTGCAGTGGTTTGAAATTATACCACCTCCAGACACACATCTGTCCCCTCTGTCTGGCGTTGCTGCTCATGAAAGGGAAGCAGAAGGATGCGTCCATGCCTCAGCTGCTACATTTCACAACCCAACATCTTAGTGAAGCATCACCTTCATCAGTAATTTAAAAGAGAACGGTAGACTCTGCCTGGTGTGGCTGAAAATCAGGTATGTTTCTAAATACACTGAGAGGCAAGTTATACAATTTCCAAAGAAATATTTTCTAGCAAGCTTTTCTTTTTTTTTCTTCCCCCTTTTTTCTTTGGCTTCCTTTTTTATCTGCAACAGATTGATTTGGAAGGGAAACTAACAATCTAAGCCATATTTAACTGTAGACGCAAAAGAAGGGGTAAAGGAAAAGAAACTCATTCCACAGATGGGATGGTTATAACTGCTTACAGCTGAAAGTATAAACAGGGACACAGCAGGTATTCTCAGCACAAAATTTAAGTTCTTTTTCCTTATGTAAATTTCTAGCCCTTCTAGTTATAAGAATAACCCTTTTGCCACTGTACAGAAAAGACAGTTCAGAAAGAAAAAGTCTAAAAAAAACCCTTAGAGATAACAAAAAACCCATGCACTCTTCAAAAAATCTGGTTCTCAGCATTGCAGTTAGCAGAAGGTGAAAGACAGCAGGGGTTAGGAGATTCATATGAGAGATTTGATTTTCATTCAATAAACCCATTTTATAGACTATCAAAGTATTTAACAATCAAGGTCCTCACACGTTTTTTCAAATCATTCGACCAGTACAGATCCAATGATTATACTCACATCAGATAAGGTCTACAGAAGAAAAAGAAAATGACAGATGGACTGACCATGCAATACAGTCTGGGAAAGACCGATTGTAAACATGAACAGGTAGGAGCTCACCATACCTTGACTTCTATAAAACACAATGCATGTATAGCATGTTGTGCTTTCTTGGGAAAGGAAAAGAGGGAGAAACTGCAGCTGAATTATGTTCTGTCCAAATCCATAAGTCTGGCCCCCAGCAGACAAGAGGTCAGGATAAAAGTCCACCCCAGTAAATGAAAAGCCTAACTACCATCTTTGTCTGTTCTTCAGCCACATGCCAAAATCTGGTCTGCTATAACTGGAAAATATGGCCTATTCCACAACAGGTTCCAAAAGTTCCTATAAAAAACTACAAACCTGCTACAGGCTTTATACCACCTCGCACTGTACTTCATCAGCTCAGAAACAGTCTCCTAAACCAATCACTAGATGCATATGAAATGGGGGGAAAAAAACCCCAAAGAATTAGAGCTAGTTGTACCCACTATTATTTTTGTTTTGGCAGCAACTTCAATTCATTTTCCTAGAACATGGTTTTCTTCTTTTACTATACATACTGTTAATGAATTTACAAATCACTACATTAGCAGTCAGTAAAAGCAACCTATAAACTACCCCCTGTTGAGAGACTAGGCAAAATCCCAAATTCAAATCAGCCTGTCTCCAGGAAGAGGATCATGGAAATCGACTTTCTTTCACCCAAAGACCTATCCATTTCTGAAACAGTATTACAATGTGCTCCTAATCTCTCTCAGTAACCCTCATTTTTCTTCATTAATTACATATTAATAGAACCAAACTCTCTATATACAACTTAGAAAACGGGAAATCTTCAAAGACACACTAATCTCTATTTTACAAGCAAGTTGTCAAACCAGAAATATTAAAGGGTATAGGAAGTTCCATGCTTAAATCTTAACAGTGGCCTAATGAAAATCCAAAACACCAGAGGCAAAGAATTAAGCAAAGGACTATATTCTGAGGCTGAGATACTACACATCAAATTATATGCCCCTTTCAAATTATTAGGAACAGGTTACAAGCCCTCAGAAACGAGCTCCTGACTAAATACTGTGAACAATGGAAGCATCAATTTTGCTGTTCAAATCCAAATGTGTGCAATATGCTTGCAATCCCAGTTTCCCTTATCCCTTAGGACCATAATATACCTTGACACCATTGTGAAGGTTGGCACAGGAGTTGTATTACAGCCCAACTCTCAGTACAATTTTTAATATTATGACACTACTATAATTATGCCTTTCTAAAGGTAACTTCCAATTGAGAAATCATTTCATTTCCAGGGTTGATATGAGTACTATTCCTCATATTACATCAATCACTCCTGCCACAATAGCAACTATAACAAAGTTTTTTTATTGTTTTTTTTTTCTCCTTCTAATAAGATGTGTTTTTCTGTATCTCTCACTTACAGGGCCCATCTTCATGTAGTAAGGCAAACTGGACAATTCTATAAGAAACAAGCTTTCATTAAAATTCCCAAATGTCTGTTACAATCAGATCAAGAATAAATAAATAAATTCCAAGTAGGCAATGAGAAAATGCATATATTTCTTTTTTGTAAAGTTGCCAAGTCTCTCCCTTGGCCATTATTATACCTATGTATTAACATTTTCTGTTAAAATTCTAAATTTCCCATTACAAAGAAGCAAATTTCAGATGATACACCTTGATTAACCAAAATAAACACGTAACGTTACTATCTAACAAATCTACCTGTCCACTGCTGATTTCCATTCAATTCTACTTCGTGCACTCATTTAAAAATGGAATGTATGAGTTCAAAAAACAAATGAACAAAAAATTCAACAAACCCAACCCACACAGCTGAGTAGCCTAGATTTGTTTACCTACCTATGAATTATTTAGTCACTTGGAAAAATCCTTCCCAATCACCATTCCAGAGCTGGGAAATAGTAGTATCAGAGTAGAATTGTATCTTGAATAAACACTACAAGCTTTAAACCAAAGTCCAAAATAGCTGAACTGTACTTTACTCTAGCTCTTATACCAGACTAGCAACATAATTGTTGGGAAATATTCTTCTCAACTCTGCTTAGCACTTAAAGTACTAAGATTTAAATATTTTGCACAATATTATTCACTAAGATAGTTTTTACCTTTTTTTTTTTTTTTCCTAAATGCCCTTAACGCTTTAAAGAAAACATACGCAGAAAGCCCTGAGCAGCCTAATCAACAGGTACTAATAAATACAAACTTACACAAAACAGAAGCTCAAAGAATGAGTATTCAGATGACTTTTACTCTTTCATTCTGGTATTATTTGCTAGCACATAGGCTATGTCTCTGCATGCCCCTTCTTATTAGTCTCCTTACCAAAGCAGCCTTAACTTTTTTGTCTTTTTTTAATCTGCAATCATTTTCATTGCCTCCTTTTGATTTTTTACAGAAATATCGTTTTTGAGACAAAGCAATCAAACCAAAACATCATATTTAAGAATAACATTTAGCCCTATGTTTACTTGTGAATAAACATCCACTTTCCTTCTGTGTGGACTTGTATTAGCTCACCATGAACTTAATCCTTCAACAAGTACAACATCTTCCACTGACATTTTTTTCCTGTTACTTTCTTGCTTAGCTGCTTGAAGTTTTCAATTTAAGCCCAGTGAGAGGTTCATTAACTCTGTATTTATGCCATAAACACAACATAACACGAAAGACTTCCATACACTGTTGAGTTTTGTTCTTAAAACTAAAGGTCTTGTTCCAAGCTTGGTCAAAATAAATACAGCAACTATATTAAAGCAAGCAAGAAAAAAAAATGTTTAAAATTATCTTGTATTTTCATTATGATTTCAATACTACACTTGCTACACGAACGACAGTCCATATAAACTGCAACCGTTTAAATAAAGGCTGATATTTAAACAACCTACAGTGAACAAGGTATTTGATCCCGTTACGATGAATTATCACACAAACATGCTCTTGTGTGCATATGGAAATAAATAATGTGAAATGCTCCACTACAACATGAAATATATGATTTTATCAGCCTGCTGAGATGTATTCCCTAATGTCATAGTTTGGGAACTACAGGTAGAAAATATCCCAGAGCAGAAACTGAAATTTATTCTATAAACATTCATTTTCCTTGTGATAGTTCAAAGTAAAAACAAGAATCAGAAATAAACTCTGAGATGAGAAAGCCTGCAACTACAAAATGAGAAATTCAATTCATGTTTCCAGGAGATAAATTGTTTTTCTACTAATTTAAAAGTGACAAATTATACGTTTCTTCCCAATTACTACTAGTCTTGCTTGTCCATCTCATCTCATGTTGAGTTTCGCTCTTGACAATCTGCAGGGTCAAAAAATAAGTTTGTTCTTAATGGCTGCCATTTTTTTTATTTATTTCTAAACAGGATATTGCAAACCTGAAGGCCTTCGAGCCTTTTTTTAAGACAGAGGTCAACTTTAATTCTACTCTGCCTCTTACCAAAAATGACTTACAAAGGAAAGATCAGATAGCTCAGGAAATTGGTAATGAGATACAGTGGTTTTCGTCTCTAGGTCACTAATTCTAAATTGACCGAGGTCAACAGTAATCAAAAGTCATTAGCATTTAATGATCGTTCAGTGCCCTGTGAGAAAGAAGCTAGTGATCCTGGTGCACTTCAGAAAAACCACCACTACAATTAGTAATCATATGCTGCCTATTTCAAGGGAGAGATCAGGATCAGATGACTACAGACAGAACTTCCTATCTTACAGACAGATCTTGCCTATGCAGACTAACCTTTATGCTAATTTTAGCTTGGCTCAGAAACTACTCTTTTTAAACTGAATAGTTAAATTAATATAGGCTGTGATAAAGAACAGGTTGAAAGATGACTACATCTGATGCTTTACATCAGCAGCTCCCAAATGTCTTTGTCTCCCTACACACAGTCTGCAAAAAGACACTTTCTCAGCGAGTTCTTGCTTTTAAGAGCCACTGGCACTAGAAGAGTAACTACCCCATGGGTATCCACACAGGGACTGCATTGCAGTTGATTAGGTTGGCATATAATTAAAGGACTACATTTTTAATGTGCACATAACCTATGTACACCACATCAAACCATAGCGCTGAAGTACCCTGTGGGACAAAAAGGGGGAGAGGATATTGCTACGACCCATACCACACCTGTTCTGTGGCCTGCGAACTTCAGTTGCCTGGGACTACCATGCTTACCAGTACCTTCCAACAATGCTAAGAAAAAGGGTGGGGGCTTTTGGAAAGCTTGGTGAGGTGCTGTAATGTAAACATCATGAGGGTCTGTCATGGGAAAACCACATCATGCCAATTTGTAGTTCTCTAAACTTGACTAGATGTAAAACATGTGGCTTCAAGATGCAAAGCAGATCAGCAACTCAGCACACTTGTGTGTGCAGTAGAAGAGCATACCTGGAATCATACAAGAAGAGTATTTTAAATTAGTTTTAAAAAGGGGAAAAATTGGTACAGCTTCTTCTTTCTGCTGCATTTTAAATTACAAAAGAGAAAGATTACCACAGCTAGTGAAAGAGGAACAGGTAATTTCACTGTCAATACCAGCATTTGGTAAGAAATGAATTCTCAAACACGGTGGCTCTCAACTTCTCAAAGGTAAGAATTAAAAGCCCTTAACAACAATTCTTGCGATATTTTTACAATTATTTAATAAACCCATTTTTTAGGTAGGGGACACCGATTGCCACTAACCTGAGCTGCATCCAGTTCAAGGAATGGAATCAAACATTACATCCATTCAACCACACCATACTGAATTAATCTTCCTTTGCCACACATCAGCAGCTGTGATCTTGTTACCTGCCCTGGTTTCCAGACTGCCATAGCACATGCAGCTGCTGTTTGAATGGCCATTCCACTGGGGGATAAAGATGTTACCAAATTTGTATATTAACTGGTTTAGAAAATTAGATTTACTTTGCTGCAAATATTTCAGTCACACTTGCCTATTAGATCAGTTATGCTTTGGTATTTAGATTAATTTCTCCTCCTCTTTACAAGTAAATGGCAACTACTTTGTAGTAATCAATTTTCAAGATGAACATACATGTACTCCTCAAATTCTGGTTTCAGAATATGCTTTTAAGCATTAAGAGTTATTTGTCTAGCAATGTTAGGATCTCCTAAACACCTGCTCTCCTTCACAGCAACTCTGTTTCAGAGACTGTAGGACATACTAGAACTGTAGCAGAGAAAAAGAAAAAAAGAGTAAAGGAAGGAGCAAGTAATCAAATATAAAAGCACAATTAAGTGACTCTGCATGGTAAACGAATGTACATATGCATTAGTTTTATGTATTAGAAAGTTTTATATAGTATGAAAGCCTATACTTTTTCTTCATATACATGGAGTATTATCACCTTGGTCTGATAGGAGAGTATTACTGAAGACAAAAATCAAATAGCACCAAGAAACTGAAAGCACCTTGGTGCATTTTGTACTTTAAAGTGCACTATATTACCCTAACGTCACGTGGTATTCCTTTGACCTACGTTCCTTGACAGAACCTGAGCAAGCTGTCTAACAGGGCAGCAATTTCTTTCATCTCTGAATTGAACTGGATGTTAAGGACTCCAAAGGAAGGTAAAATACTGAAAGATAGGGACAGTGTAAGCCACTGCATACATTTCTGCTGTAAGTAATACATAGCTGGTTCCAGCTCTTCCCCAGCGTTTAAGAGTATGGCTTGCACATTCCTCGCCCGCTAAGTGGGCAAAGTGACAGGCTGTAAAGTAGCATGTGGCATATTATGGATCAGATTTTAAAGGGGCTTTGTTCCATCAACTCTCGCAAGCCTACATGTCGGGCACAAATTCACAACCTCACCAAAGAGTTGTTTTCCTTTCCTACTTTGAAAAACCCTTGCAACCAAGCACACTTTCAGCAAACAGGGAGGCAGCAAAGCCATAATTCCAAATAATGTAGTTTTTTGAAGAATATTACTCCTTTAAATCAGCTTGGATGTGAAGAGGAAAAACTGCATCTAGAGTGGATTCAGAGTGTGACCTGGTACATGAACATCCTGTCAGAGTAGGATGTTCTCAACAAGTCATTCAGTCCTGTACTGAAGTGGTACATGATCCTCTGGTGAAATATTTGTTCAGGATATCAGGTAACCTCAGGATCCAAACAACAGGGATGGACAAGATGCCTTCCAAATCTGTCTTGTGCAAATCTATACCCTACCTACCCAGGGCAGCCAGCAGACATTCACACATCACCAACCACTTTACCAGTGTTTTGAAATATACTTTCCAGACATGGACTCCTCTGTTGGTTTTCTTTTGCTCTAGCTTGCCAGGTGATCAAATTCAAGATACGGCAGCAGGGTGAGAAAAAAAAGGCAAGCCAGGACTGGAAAATGGGAAGTTTGCAAATTCAAATGAAGTGACCTTTTACTTAAGCTTTCCTCCCCTCAGTTTTCTTACATATAAACAAATTTGGTTTTGTAATTAAGGTACAGGATTGGGATTCAACTTTATGGCAGAAAATTTAACTGAAGACAACTTCCACCACAAAAAGCTTTTAAACTTTTCCTTCCAAGGCTCCCAACTCTAATTTCCTTTTTTTTTTTTTGTTGCATCTACCAGCTCTTTGAGACGGAAACTATTGGTTATCACTTATTTGTATAGTGCCTCACATAACAGGGCTTCCATGCCAGCTCAGGTACATGACCATTTGCTCATGTAAAACAAAACAATAGCCTGTGAGGTTCAAGGAGTTACTAATGAGAATATCACTGAAGAACTATCTTGAATTATCATAGAAAGCTAATACTGGGCATGAACATCATTCCACTGCGAAAACTAATGTCATTTGCACAAGTTCACACAACAGACAAAGACCTAAGTTTCTTCTGAAAACATAACACGTGGCCTATCACCATCAGACCTGTGTTTAACTAAGCCTACCCTAGCACTGATGTACTCATCGTAAGTGTAACAACTGTTTACTAACTTTAGAAAAAACTTTCCTTCACAAGCTCCAAATAATAAAAATTACTGTTGCAACTTGCATCATTTTTTCTCAGCCTTAAAGGGCAAGCTAAAGGAATTCCACATCACTTCTGAAAGGTGTTTCCTCCAAGGCAGAGCTTAGAACCACTGGAGGGGAAACACAAGGAGTTACTGTGCAGTTAGCTGCAGCGTACTTATGTGGGGGATTAAAAAACGAACAGACAAAACCAACAAACCACTTTGATTTGCAATGAAGCCAAGATACTCTGTTATGACATACTGTGCCTACTTTCTATAAGAAATGGTGAGACCAGTTATTGCCCACTGAAATAAAAGCAGTTTGAAGCCCAACAAACCAGTTAAAGTAGCATCAAACATAGTACTGTATACCTGTAACCAAAAAAGCCCAGAACACAGACTAAAGTTTGACATATAGACTATAGGCTGAAAACAAAGTATAGTGAAGACAATACAGAAAACCCGCACCAGCACCCTTCAGATAACACACAGCCAGTCTTTGTTGTCTTCATTGGTACGTTAGTAATCATCATATTAAGAACACTTAAGTATTGTAACTTCAAACTTTGTTGTACTTCAAGCGAGAACAACCCACTGCTCTCTCCTATTTTTAGATTCACCATCACTCAGGAAACACTATAGGCAAATTAATTTATGAACTTCATGTGAAGGTTACCACTTTCTTAAAACAAAACAAACAGGAAAATAGTAAAGGTGTGGGTGGGCCCTTAAGTGAAATGACTCGGTCTTCAAACACATGTACATTGGAAGTTTGGTCATCAACATGGGGAAGAGGAGCTGGTGTTTATGTCAAACTGGTCGTGATTAATAATTGTCCGTCTAGGAAGTTTTATTTAATTGATACTTAAAATACAACTTCTTTTAAAGAAGCATTACTTTAAGCAGAAAAAAAAGCCAAAAACAAGACCAACAACAACTTCCAGGTTTATAGAAGTTTGACTTTGGCCAAGTGGCAGTGCTAGCCCCCACACACAGAGCCCTTTCCCCCTTGGCCCCCAAACACCCGACTGCTAGAGCGGTTTATCCTGCCCGTTCACCCCTGGTAACACGACTCAGCCAGCCCACTTCTGCAGAAAACGCACTCGGGGGGGATTAAAAAATATAAAAAATAAAAAAGAAGCAAGAATGAAACCTCTCGAAACGGCTGCGGACACACATAATGACTCTGACAGGGCCAAGGCCGCTTTCCAAGGGCTTCTTTGTGCCGGGTGATCGCCGGTTCAGCGCCGCCCCAGCGGCAGCCGGGCTCCCCCTCTTCCCAAGTTTCGCGGCGGCGCTGCCGGCGCTCAGGTGCGGCCGCTCCGCCCCAGCGCCGGATCCCCCGCCGCCGCCACAGCGCGGCCCGCCCGTCACCGGGAACGGGCGCCCCCCACCCCGCCGCACCCCTTCCCCCGGCGCCGCGGCGGGCGGCAGCTCCCTCACCCTCCGCAGGACGCGGTCCCGCAACGCCCGGGGCCCAACGGGGCCGCCCCGGGCTCCCCCTCACCGCTTCCCGCGCCGTCGCCCGGGGAGCGCGGCGCGAGCGCCCGGTAACGGTCGTAACGGCCATAACGGTCGCCTCGCGCACCCCCCGCCCCGCGCACTGACCTGAGGGCGCTCCTGGGGCGGCGCGGGCCCTCGCAGCTGCACGCGCGGCCCCGCCTCGAGGACGCGCACGCGCAAACCGCGCACGCCCCCCCCACGTGGGGAGCGCGCGGGCGGGGCGGGGCGCGGCCGCGGGGACGCGCGCGGGCCCAGCGCCCCGGTCCGGAGGGGGATTTTTACCTCAAAAATAAGGCGGCGCTGTAGCTGAGGGCACCGCGGGACCCACCCGGCAGCAGCGAGAACTTCAGCAAAAATGGGGCTTCGGCACCAAAAAAAACTAGAAAAGGCATATAGAAAACTATAACAACAGCACATTGTTAATTAAAATTCTCATTACTGCCTTGAAACAGCGTGTTCTTGCCTTGTGGCATCCGACCAGACCGATGATTCACCCCCTAAAAAAGTGGGGTTTGTGCGCACCGGTATCTGAGGACGAGAGTTCACCTCTCCCTTCAGACAGCGGATTTTTCGATTTGCAAAGTTACAACGACCAAATGTTTTTCCATATAAAACATCGCATTTGTTCGGCCACTCTCACCCACCACCTCATCTCTACGGGCATGAAAATAAACCCTACAGCTGAAACCCCACTGGACGCAGCACACACGTTTCATCCCAGGGCCCCTCACATCTTTATATATATATATAATATTTTTTTCCCCAAATAAAGCAAATCACACAATACAATTAATGCCAGACATCCTTCCTTGCATGAGCTGTTCCTGTCCTGCTGCTCACAGGGTCGCTGAGTTTAAACAAAAAAGAAAAGCTCTTTTATTTTTGTATTTTTGAGCCGCTGAAGAAATAATCGCCAGAGATCGAGGCATTTCCAGGATCAGCGCCTGGGTTTATCCAAGAGCTTCATAAATAAGGGATTTCTCATAACACCAGTGTATCTATCCACATGGGAAATTAAAATGTGTTGCTAGCATTTATTTTTAAAAGCATAGCAAAAGGTTTTATTTGAAGCTTTAGGGTGGATTGTTGTATTTTTTTTCCCCCCCTGAAGAAACAATTATTTCTGGAATCACTGCTGTGTTCCAGCTTTAGTCTCCCGTGAATGTTCATTTACCTATTTTCTATACTTGTTATTTTAGCAGATACTCTCACAATGTGAAATTAGGCATATCTGTGGATAATCAGTACTTTGCTTTTCCCATTTTAATATTCGAGCTATTAAAATAGATAAGAAACTGAATAGCAACAATAATGACTGTATACACACACACACACACTTTACAGCCCTTACGGATTTTACCAGCAGAGTACACACTTCAAATTATAGCGTGTAAATGATGATTTAATTGGGAAGCCAACAAAATATTCCTTGTCTGAAGTGAACTTAAGCCTGCTGTAGATAACCACTGTAATTTTCCATCCTATTTTCAGACTGAAGGTAAAAGGCCCTTTTGCAACTGGGGTAATTCAGGTGGGCAAGTGGTGGGGAGAAGCCCTTTTCTGTGCTTTAGAGGAGGTTGTTCTGCAGCCCAAATCTGAAATCCTGTAGCAGGAAAACACCTTTGGGCTGCAACCCCAGCACATCCAGGAATTGGAAGATCAAGTCCTGCAAGATATTTTCACACATGCACTTTCTATTGAGAGGTAGCAAGGGCTGCCCAAATTAGGGGCTTCACCCAATAACATTTGATTTTTGCCTTTTTTGGGGCTTTCCTGCATTTCCAGCCCAGCTTGTTCAGCTGTGCACAAGGGCTTGGACCACGACTCCCTCCAAAGAGCTCCAGGCTCTGCTTTAATACCGATATCAATGCTGAATTAAACTGAAGCGATCACCACCACCCTGCGGCACAGTTTGCACACCCAGCTGAAGCTGCTCTGCTACAGCCAGTGGTGCAGGAGGCGGCGCATGGCACTGGAGCATCGGTCCCACCATCCTCTGCCTCGTCAATTGTGGGGACTTACAGATGTGAGATGATGGGTTACACCTCATCTGCATGGTCCAGCTTGAACACACGCTCACAGCACTGCTGCTTGGCACCAAAGCGCTGACATTCAGAAATGCCGTCTCTCCTCTTCCTCCTGCAATTTCACACCCAGCATTAGTTACCTGCTTTGCAGCACACAGGTAGAATTGTAGAATCATTTTGGTTGGAAGAGACCCTCAAGATCAGAGTCCAACCATACCCTAACTCTGGCACTAAACCACATCCCTAAGAACCTCATCTACACCTCCAGGGATGGTGACTCCACCACTTCCCTGGGCAGCCTGTTCCAGTGCTTCACAACCCTTTCTGGGAAGAATTTTTTCCTAATATCCAATGTGAAGCTCCTCTCGTGCAACTTGAGGCCATCTCCTCTCATTCTATCACTTGCTACTCCGGAGAAGAGACCAACACCCTCCATGCTACAACCTCCTTTCAGGTAGTTGCAGACAGCGATAAGGTCTCCCCTCAGCCTCCTTTTCTCCAGGCTGAACAGCCCCAGATCCCTCAGCTGCTCCTCATCATACTTGTGCTCCAGACCCCTCACTGGTTTGTGGTTACCTGTCTGAGCTCAGCACACCTCTGTGCAGCTGGCTGCTTTTCTTAAGGATGTGTTCAGTTACTTAGCACCGCAGTTTGCCAACAAGTTGCAGCTCAACTCCAGAGCAAATGGGCAGCCAGACAAGTCAGAGCTAGACAGAGCTCCACCACTGGGCCACCAAAACCATCTTGCAGCTGGGGATGAAAAATGCAAAGCTCTTGGTGCTGCTGGGTGTTGATGTTCTCTCCTTGTGCTGTCACCCTCCAAGGTGACTATGTATAAAATATGTATAAAAAAGCTCAGGAAGAAGAGGAGCCATACCCAAGAGCAGCTGCAGAGAAGATCTTTGGGGTGTCCTCTCATGGCTTTGGTGTCTTGACTGCTCCCAGCCCAGGTTTCTGGGCAAGCTTCAGCATTGCCTACTGCAAACCAAGGGTTGCACCACTGGAGAAAACAAAGCTGAATGGGTTGTGTGCTTGGGAGAGCTTATTGAAATATTTTAGTTGTTCTCTGCAAAGCCATTTACCTGGGACACGTTCTGCTCTGTGGTGGTGGTAAAAAAATGCCAAATATTTGTGTTGAGTCACATTCAGACTCATCTGTTATTGTGTCACAGGCATATTTTCCATGTATTGAGCGACCTTTCCAAAGACTTACTAACTTGAAAAGCCATTTAAATATGCATTTTTCAGTTCAACTTGTATGCTGGGTAAGTTCTTCAAGTGCCCTGGGGTATAATTAGTTTCTTCAAAAGCATCTTCCCACCAGGCACTTTGCTGGTGCTGACCATGTTGCCCCCCCACCTCCCCTCCTTCCCAGCTTCTTAAAGCTTCACTGAATTTCTGTGCACAGCCTCCCACAAAGGTTATCATCCTATGTTTAATAGGGGGGAAAAAAGACAGTGCAAGAGATTTACTGCAAATGGAAGCCATTACTGGAGCAGTTATCAAATGAAAGAACAATATAATAACGTCTAGTCGTAAAGGTATGAAAAGTTGCCTGTCAGAGACAAACACCTGACTTGCGAAATTAGCCTGGGCAGCTGCTGCTAGCTTTTGGCAGGCAGAAAGAGATCTTTGCAACACACAGTTAAACACCCAGGTGTTTTTGCAGCTATACAGGCTGGAAAGTGAGCATCCAAACTGGGACCAGCCAGAGGGAAACGCATCGGCATCCCAAGGCCACAGGAGGTTTGCATGAAATAGAGCCAAGTAGGTCAGCTCAGCACCACCCCAATGTCCCCGGGGGGGATACCACATCCCCTGGGTTTATTCATGGACCTGCTGGAGAGGGGTCAGAGGAGGCCCCTGAGATGATCAGAGGGCTGGAACAGCTCTGCTGTGAGGACAGGCTGAGAGAGCTGGGGTTGTTCAGCCTGGAGAAGAGAAGGCTCTGGAGAGACCTTATTGTAGCCTTTCAGTGTTTAAAAGGGGCCTGTAAGAAAGATGGGGACAGACTTTTTAGCAGGGCCTGTTGTGATAGGACAAGGGTTGACGGTTTTAAACTAAAAGAGGGGAGATTCAGGCTGGACATGAGGAAGAAAATTTTTACATTGAGGGTGGTGAAACACTGGCCCAGGCTGCCCAGAGAGGTGGTGGATGCCCCATCCCTGGAGACATCCCAGGCCAGGCTGGACGGGGCTCTGACCAACCTGAGCTGGTGAAGATGTCCCTGCTCATGGCAGGGGTGGCACTGGATGAGCTTTGGAGGTCCCTTCCAACCCAAACTATTCTATGATTCTATGTTTCAGGCATTGGATGCCTTCTGAAGCTAAACCTGTTATCTCCAGCACAGCTGTAGCTCATCAAGGCTGCCAACTCCAATTTTTGGGTTAAGTATTAACTAACAAATAGAAGACGGTGTTGAATTTTGTTTGCCCTTTGACCCATAAGGTCAGGTCACAGAGACTATGAAACTGCAGCTAGAAAACAGTGACCTCCAGTCTAGTGTACTGACATGAACAGTTTTCCTCATCTCTTCCAGTTCTGCCCTCCTTCAGGCTTTACCAAGTGGCTGCTATCCTGTCCAAAATAAAAACACATGGACAAATGGACACCAGTGTCCATCTCTGGGGAGGAAAATGTTGTATGAGCAGGGGAATTTTTGACTCCCATCTGAGAGACGACTCTGAAAAGTCCGCTCCACTGCTTGCCTCATCAACCCTCCCAAAATCCGTGGGTGTTAAAGCCTACCTTAAAGTCCTCGGAGACACTCCTAGTAACTGGGAGGGTTTCTGAAAGCAGCTGCTTGTGGGATGTGATGAAAGAGCTGCACAAGCTTCCCCGGTTTCCAGCTGGGACATCAGCCCCAAGCGAGGGGATGCGCTAACAGCAGGCCAGTTTGCACAGAGGCTCAACTTCCTCCTGAGTTGTGATGGAAAAATAAGATGGTGCTTTAAATAGAAAGATTAGAAAGGAAAACGGTTATTGAATTTTACTACAAACCCCCAAGGCAGGATGAGGAGTAGGATGTAAAAATGTTTGAGGAAATTAAACCGGCAATAGGAAGGGCAGAGTGTTAATAACAGCAGCCTTAATTATCCTAACTTACAATGGGTACACCCTGTAATAATTTCCAAGTATCATTCAAGTGATCACAACAGGTTTGACCCACCACTTCTTAAATAAACTGCTGTAATTACTAATATGCATGTATTATCAGGATCTGCTTGGAACAACAACTCGAGACTGTTATTGCAATGCAAAAGACGTGGGTACAAATCTTGCCCTTAGTAATTTCACATGTGCAAGTTACGGACCAAGCAGGAGACAGAGGGTGTGCAAAAGGATGCTTGCAGCATCAACACAGCACATGGGGAGAGCATGGGCAGGGGACATGTACAAATGTTTACATCCTTCAGAGTGACTGAAGAGATCAAACGCACCTTGTTGCTGCTCCAGAGACATTAACTTACTCTTCCCCATCCATCCCTGTGTATGTTTTTTGACTACAGTGCGTGAACAGGGTGGCTAATCTAACCGCGGCAAGGTGGGCAGAGCTGGTCGTGGTCATCTTCACCAGCTTTGCCTCCTGCTGACTAACTATGTATTTTTTAATCCTGTCCTTTTGGTGACTGGAGGAAGATCACAGACTCTGCTCCTTGGCTTCTGCATGGCCGAGGGCGCAGATTAGCCCTGAGTGAGGCATCTTGAGAGCCGCAACCATCTGGCTGTCATTAGTTTGATTTGATGGAAATGGACAAATGTAACAATTAGTATAGCGAAACTCCTAATTAAAAAAAAAAAAAAAGATAAAAGATTGTGGTAATTGAGGATGGATGGGTTTTTAATTTTGTGCATGAATGAAAGAACATGTTAATTAAAATTCAGGTTTTATTTGTTAGTCTCCTTTTGTAGCAAGCTGCTCCAAGGTCTCAGAACCTTGCTGACAGCTCACATCTTTGTACCATGGCCCTTGCAATCCTTCTCACTGTATATCCCCCCAGCTCCTCCATCCCTCTGCTCACCTCTGCTCCCACGTCTCTCCCTGACAGCCCACAGCCCCTCACCAGAGGGTGGGTTGTTGCCTGCAGCAGGGACAGTGTGGGGACAGTAAGGTACCTTGAAGACCCTCGCACCATGCAGTGTTTCAGGACTGTTCCAATGAAATGCCAACATTTCAGCTACAAGTGCTGTGGAAGCAAGAGGCATCCAGCCCTTGACTTTAACTGGCATTGGAGCTGCCTTGGGTTAGTGACTTAACTTTCAAGCACAATAGATAGTCTAAAAGAAGCTTCAAAAGCGAACTAAATATACTACAGGATAATGACTACAGTTTCCCAAAGGCAGAAATAATTCCAGCAACAAATCCATCCCTGGCTTATTCCCTGATGGCAGAGGATGCTTTGACCTGATTTAGGGAGCCACTGGATGGCAAATGCTTTGGACATGGTGGTCCCATCATGGCATCATCGGTTCATGGTGGATGATGGTACCATAGAATCATTGAACAGTTTGGGTTGGAAGGGACCTCCAAAGCTCATCCAGTGCCACCCCTGCCATGAGCAGGAACATCTTCACCAGCTCAGGTTGCTCAGAGCCCCGTCCAGCCTGGCCTGGGATGTCTCCAGGGATGGGGCATCCACCACCTCTCTGGGCAACCTGGGCCAGGGTCTCACCACCCTCAGTGTAAAAAACGTCTTCCTCGTGTCCAGCCTGAATCTCCCCTCTTCTAGTTTAAAACCATCAACCCTTGTCCAGTCACAACAGGCAACTGTACCACCAGCTGGCTGGGCCTTGGGGAGAAGAGAGGTGATCACCTCCAGAAAGAGGTGGGTATAGCATTGCTGGTCTAATAGTTTTTGTTCTGGAATGCTTTTGTTCCGAATAAATACTTTGTTTTGGGAAAGCTGGCTGGCCAGCAGGTAGCCCAGTAAGCTGCTGACAGTGCACATCAGTCCCAGTCAAACCCGCGCATTTCTAGGAATCACTGCTGGAAAGAAAAGTCCTGTTTTGAGAGGAAATTATTGCTTGTAGGAAAGCTCTTCCCAGCATGGTCATGTTAGTACCCCAAGAGGCCACAGAGTCCGAAAAGTCAGCGTTTGTAAGAATAACTGTGAAAACTGCATTGTGATCATGGGAGGGGAAAAAAAAAGGTCATTTTGGTGCATGTTGGCCTTGCGTTTGTGCCTGCTCCGGTTCTGCCTGGCAAAATGCACACTAACAGCCCAAATGGTGCAGGTTTGGGCAGAAGTTACCTGAAAGTCTAATACTGGAGTTATGTCCAAATGCTGCATTTTAACCCCTTTTCCCCTCCTCCAACTTATCTTTAGGAAATATCTGCATGAATCATTTCAGCTTTACATTTTGAAACTACATATTTTTGCCCATAATAAAAGCCATAAAAAGAGTGTTCAAGGGCCACGTAACAAAGAGGATTAAAGAACTGGAAACCAAACTTCCCTCTCCTTTGATTCAACCATGGAGCCAAAAAAAATCCCTACTATTCATACAGCTGAAACGAGTTGCATCAGCGTTCAAGAATTAAAAGCAATTAAACATGTGTAGACAGCCTAGCAGCAAGGTGATTTTTCTGCAAGTTGTCTAGCTGTGTATTAAGAGTTGCTGTCGATGGGCTTGTCGCCGAGTTACATTATTTCCCCTGAGATCAAAACAAATCAGCATTTCCCTGCTCGGTGTTTCTGAAGACGATGTTTCAGTAACAGCTGAACAGCAGGGTTTGGATTTGAACTGGATTATAGTCGGAAAGAATATTAAAGTGGAGGAAAATTTCAAAGGCTACATGAACTCAAGGAGATGGAAGAATTATTTCTTTTTAAATGATTAGGGTTTTAATGATACATTATGTGATTTCTCATGCGGGTCACAAATTTAATGCAACTGCGCCAGTGCCCTTGCAAATTACCAATTCAGAAGTAATCTGATAAAACCAGACCGTAATATGATCAAGAGAAGATATGAGGGAAAAAACAAAGTTCAAAGGTTTCAGAAATAAGGGGAACAACCTGTAAATGTGCCAGATTTCCTGTTCTGTAGGAAAAATCACAAGAGAAATGTAACTTCAGGCTCTCAGAGCAGGATACCTTGCAGTGTATACAGTGTTCCCACTTAGGAAATAAATAAGGACATTATATTGCTGGTTTTTTTTCGATTATACATGCTTATGTGTGAGGTCAACATAATTTGGTTTTGTACAATGTTCTGGGAGCTCTTTTGCTGTTTCTTTCCTCTGTCAATCGGCAGCTTTTCCCTCCAACAGCTGCTGGCTTTGCTACGTGAAGGACAGGCTTCTGTAGTGAAAGATGCTATTTTCTTTGGGGGGGGGGGGGAAATGGGGGAGGTGGGGAATATAATTGCACTCAACGCCTGCAGGTGGATATATTGCAATTTTTGTTTTTTTTCAAGGACATAATGCCAGTCTGGGTTTAGTGGAAGAAACTGAGCTGGTTTTCTGCAGAGGCATGAGAAACTGTGTGAATAAAGATCCCCACATCTTTGACTGGACTGATACCCACAAGCGATATCCCTCCTTGCTCAGGACAACCTGCCATCACTTACATTATGTGCTCCCCATAAGCGATGCATCCCCAGGATTTTACAGGACTGGTAACCACTGGAGGTGGTGGGGCAGGCTCTTTGCTGGTGCAAACAGTGGGGTCCCTCTGAGTTTTTTGGGTGATCACCACTGATGCTGCACAAATAAAACCCTTATTTGACCTCACTGGGAGCCGGACAGGTCTTAGGGTCATTAACAGCCTGGGGATGCTGTGCTGACAGTGCAAACCTGATTTATTTTTTAATAATAACTGGTCGTATGCGTGACTTTTTGCCATCCTTAATGCTCCTGCTTGCAAATCTCTTCATCAGAATTGACATGAGATGTGAATATCCTTTAATTTGATCAAATAAGCAATAACGCCCAGCTGGCTCAGCTGGCACAAGCATCCTCCAGGCAGAGCAGCTGTACCGCTTTACACCTGTGGAGATTTTGGCCCAAGTTTTGCTATAGCTGCGCTCCAGCCAGTAAAACTAATATTGATTTTCAGTTCTTTAAGGAAAAAAAGAAAAATTGATTTTTTTCTTTCCTGCAGGCAAGTGGAAGAACATTAACACCAGCACAGCTTTTCTTAGCATGAAACTGCGCTAATTAACCTGCAGCAGCCTGCAAGGGAAAGAAGATGCTTCCACAGAAATGAGTGTTTGGTTTGCTTTGTTTTTAATAAAATAATAATAATACTAAATTATATTGTTCCTTAATAAATTATTATGTGCAATCAGAACTTTATAGCAGGAGACAGACAAACCAGAAAAATACCTGATGAAGGACAACAAATGTCCTAAATAGGTATAAAAACACCCATGGTAGTTTAGGAGTTCTCCTCCCAAATCAGGGGGATCTTGGTTTTGTCCCCCCCAGCATCGCACATGCACCTCTGCATCCTTCACGTCTCGGCTTGCTGCCAGGTCACCTCCACATGTGCACGGCACAGATTTTGGAGACAACGCTTCTTAGCCTACAAAGAGACATAAACTGGAAAAACTGATGTAGGGGAAAAAAACTACGTATGGATTTGAAAGAGCATGTCAAAAAATTGCTAGAGGAAATGAGGAATAAAAGCATGGGGGTGCTAGTCAATGTGCTTTCAGGTGTTCTGTACTCATAGCTGTGGTTGTGTTTGAAAACAGTGGGTCGCTACCAGCCTGCAATGAGCAGCAGATGGTTGTGCTGTGGGAACTGTCCATTCCTTTGTATGAATAAAATTAAGCATTTGCTATAGGTAGGTGTGCTGATAAAATGAATGAAGCTAAAAGAGAAAAAAAGAAGCCACAATTCAATGGAAATGTTTCCTCATAGGTAGAAATGCCATTGGTTTGTATCGTGGACCTAGCATGGTGGCACTGGTGGGAAATGGTTGCTCACACGAGTTTTGCTTGCATGAAAGAGGCTTCATTTCAAGCTCATTTCCCTGCTATATATGCACAATTTAGGTGTATCCCATCTGGGAACATACTGAAAATGTGAGTTGCCTTCCATTCCTTATTTCTATCAAAAGTATCTTAAACATTTTAAAGCTTAAAGATGACCACGTTCCAGGACAATGGCAGGAAATACCAGATGAGGGCATCAGCATCTCCAGACTTACGTTTTTGGATGATATTATAAAGTATCCTGTTTAATTAAAGACATCTCCTCAAGCTCCCAGCATGATGCTGGTTTATAGGTGGTGGGGGAAGGAGAACATCCTCTAGCAACCGTGTCCATCTCTTTTGCTTTCCTTGAGATTTCCCCCTGAATATTCATCCTACTGCATGTAGGATGCCTACGTAGGCTATTTTTGATTTCTTCTGATAGTGGAGTCTTACTAATTTATTGGAAAGAGTGTAATAAAGAATAGTAATGAATGCCACCAGCTAGCATCTGCTGTACAGCAGCCATGCCTGCACTCACCAGCTCCAGACTGAAACGTCTCAGCTTCTTCAACACTTCAACATGAGGAGAAACATCTTATCCTGTTGCAAGCAGGAGCAGAGCAGAAGGAAACACTAAAGTCTTGCCAACACAAGCCACCTCTGCCTGTGGGTGAGGAGTTTCTTCCTGGATGGTGTGGTCTGCAGGTTTGAGTTCAGATAGAAAAAATCTCTGAAGTAATCAGTAAAACTGACCAACCACTCTCCTTACGCCAAATTTGGCTTGGAGGTCTCCCACCAAATTACTGACCAGGTCCTTCTAGCCCAATCTGAATGAGGCAAAGCTCTACTCTGTACAGCTGCCAGCCTGGCAGGAGACTACGTGTGCATCTCCAGGGAAGAATATTTGCATCGTTAGGATAAACCTGAAATTGAATCTTATTGATGTAATCACAACATCTTCGATGATTCACTTCCCATCATTGCTGTACAGCATTCAGGATATATATAACTGTGTTTTAGATATAGAAGACTTGCAAACCATCCTCCCAGTTGTCTTCAGTGTGACAGAACAACTCCAGCAGGGTTAATGGCTGCTATTGCAGGGTACAAAGGGAATATCAATCACCATTTGCTTGTTATCAGGTATCTGGGGTTGTCACATGCTGTGCAGAGCGGGATGGATGGACTTGTCAGGATGTGTGGGGATCAGCTACCAGGATGGACCCTTTCATGCATAGGAGAGACATTTAGGGTAAAGACAGAAGATAACTGCATAATGACATATAAAGTACCTCTTAGCAGGTCACCTAGGGACAAGTATCATTAGAAATAGAGCTGGAGATTTCCTTGGCCAAATACTAATTAGAAGGAATGAAGAAAAATAAATGTGCAGTGAAAAGCCTTTCTAAAATGGTGATGTAGACTGCATAATCTTTATAAATGTATTGGCTAGAAAACCCTGATTTCCTCTAAGTGTGTGATAATGGAAAAGTACCAGAGGTTTCAAACAGAGGTCAGGTGAGTTCTGGTTCATGGAAAGATTAATTCCATTACAGCTGGTAGTTTTTCACAAAACATTAAAGATGGCAAACACAGGGCTCAGTAGAAGCTTCACCATCCTGGCTGTTTCAGACATAAGCCCAGGCATACAACGTAAAGCCTGTTTTCCCTTAAACAACACTTAGCACATCTGCAGCAATTACATGGTCCTGTTGGCCAAGTCCTCTGTTAACAGTCTTGCTGCTGGGGGAGTTCTGGGAAGGGGAGAAAGTGGCACCAAGATCCTGCTGCTTCCCAGCCAACAGCTGCATGTCTGGGACTTCTAGAAAACCAAAGCTTCATGAAGGTTTAAGGCATACACCAGTAACTGCTGACTGGCAACTATTACAAGAACCAGACACCCATGGTATCAGCTGGCTCCAACTACTGAAAACAACTACAGCATTGGTAAGTTGTGCTCTTGAGGATGTCATACCGCAAAACACTGTGACCAATGTAGTGCCAGTATTAGATGTCTCATCGTTCTTTTCATGTATTGTTCACCATCCATGAGTTTTGGCAGCTTAACCCTTGGGGAGGAAAAAAAAATCTAGGACTTGAGTCCTAGGTGTAATGTGGATGCACAAAATATTCCTGAGGTGTTGTGAATGATGGGAAAGCTTTAATATCTCATAATCCCAAGGTCAGAGCACAGATCTGCAGCTTAACTGCTTTTCCCTCTTACATACTGGTGTTTTGAAGTAAACCGCAGGGTAAGGTAGCTAAAAGATTCCCCTCTTCTGAAAAAGAAACAAATGCAATACAATTCAGATAATCACAGAGTGTTTGGGGTTGGAAGGGACCTCTGGAGAACATCCAGTCCAACCCACCTGTTAAAGAAGCTTCACCAGAGCAGATCACATAGGATCACATCCAGGCAGGTTTTGAATGTCCCCAGAGAATGAGACTTGACAACCTCACTGGGCAGCCTGTTCCAGGGCTCTGGCACCTCAAAGTAAAGAAGTTTCTTCTCATATTCAGATGGAATCTCCTGTGCTTCAGTCTGTGCCCATTGCCCCTCATCCTGTCACTGGGCACCACTGAAAAGAGTCTGGTCCATCCTCTTGACACACACCCTTGAGATATTTATAATCATTGATGAGATCCTCTCTCAGCTTCTCTTCTCCAGGCTGAACAGGCCCAGTTCTCTTAGTCTTTCCTCATAAGAAAGATGTTCCAGACCCCTCATCATCTTTATAGCTCCACACTGGACTCCCTCCAGTAATTCCTTGTCCTTTTTAAACACGGGACCCCAGAACTGGGTACTCCAGATGTGGCCTCACCAGTGTCCAGAAAGACTTCAAAGACGTGGTCTCATGAGATGGAGCAGCCTCGTATAGAGAGAACATATGGAGCAGCACAGGCTGCTCCGATGTTGTGGGCTACATGTGGTTTATTGTAGCCTTTGTCATGGACATCCCGCTGTCACCCACCACCCAGGTCACTCCTCACACCGGCCACTCTCTGCCAAGACACTGGGAACGGCTGTGGGCACTGAGCAAGCGCTCGCAATTGGCCTAATGAATGTTCATCAGCAGAAGATTAATGCGAAGGAGAAATTTGCAGAGAGATTAGTGAACCGCTTCGGACGCCAGACAAGGCAACTTCAGTCGTTCTTTAAGGAATACATTTGTACATAAGCTAACAAGTCTGCTACAGATTCATACGTCATTAGGCTAATGTTCTGTTTAAATAGAGTTATTCATCATTTTGTGATTAAACCCCTTTGTGTCTTGCAACAAACTGATGGGAAACGAAAGCATTAGTAGGTTGTTTGAGGGTTGTAAAATGGTACTTGTAAAGCTCCCACTGCTTCTGCAGAAGGTGAAAAAGCAGAGGAACTAATCGATTGTGCCAGAATAAGCCTCCAAAAGTGCTGCAACTTAAATAGAAATAACCAAGTTGCCTTTTGTTTGTTCTGACATGCTTGAGCCTTCCAAGCATACATTTGGGTCACATTTTCAGCTTTTCTCTGCAAGTCCTGAAACTTAAAAAAAAAAAAAAAATAAACACATTCTCATAAAACCTGTAGTTCTAGCAGCTTGTACTGTAAAGAAGATGTGAACTGACACTGGACTCCTTATTTCAGAATTAAAATGCTATACTCTCACTCAGAAGTTACTAAATATCTGAAAAATCAATTTCACAACTTGCTCTTGGATGTCTTCTTTATTTTAGTAACCAGCTGCAGGGAGATACTGTAATAGTGCCCTGCTTAATTCTCTACTGAAATTTTGCATTTAAACCATGAGTAAAACTCTTCCATTTCACAATCACACTGGTAAGTTTAACTTCCAGATTATGGCCATGGGTTTTTCAGGGAAATCACACTTTGTGCATCACGTCCTGTATGAAACACATTTTTACTTTTCCCAGGAAGCAGTTAAAAATCATGTTTGTTAGCACCGTCAACAGCAGCTGTTGAAATGCGGTAGCTGTAGTTATTCTTCATTTCCACAGCTGTAGCTCCTGGAGGAGAACAATGAAAGGTCAAAGGCAAGGGCAGCCCATTTTCCTGCACCAAGATCTAAGCCTTTCTCCAGCCTCCATCACCTACAGTAGAAGAGCACAACCCCAGGTTGCACAGAGAAGAGACATCGGTTGTTCACTTTCTCTTCCAACACAAGAAGGAAGGACCTTTGAAGGACACTAGTAAGAGCCAAATTAAAAAAAGGGGCAAGAAGAGATGGTTCTTCACATGATGGGCAGATGATCTGGGGCCTCCTCCCAAGGAGGTCAAGATGCAGGTGCTCGTGTAGATTCAAGAGCAGCACTTGGAATCCATAAGCACTTGGAAGTACCGTGGGGGTTAATGGACAGGCAAAACTCTTCAGTCTATGAACCTCTTAAGGGTAGGGGGAAGAAATCTCCATTCCTGCCCACAATGCAAGGATGAACTGGAAGGTGGGAAGAGACTCCTGCCTTTTGAAGATGCTCATTGCAGGGGGGTTGGACTAGATGACCTCGACGGTGCCTTCCAAGCCAAACTGTTCTGTGATTCTACCTACTTGTACCAAGCAAATTTTGAATACTGCCTTGCGTCACTGACACCCACCTGGTCTGAAAGCCCGGTAACATCCATTGCCTGATCAGGTGCCTATTAAGGGGTTCTACATAAACAACAGCCTAAATTATCAACAAGAAAAAGGCCCTTGAAGCTTGACTGCCTCATTGCAGGACCACACCAGTGGGTGAGGAGCAACAGCAGACTCTTGTCTGCATCCTAAGCCCCACCAAATGAACATCTTTCACCCTCAGCTCTGATTCCTCTGCAGAGAGCAGGGCAGCAGCTGCTGGCAGAGTGCCTGGGGATGGTTGTGGCCGGTCACCTTGGCAGGACACGCTGCAGACAGCGGCCTTGCAGAGCAGACTGATCTGCATTTCTCACTGAGGACAAAAGAGCAAATTGGAAGGTTTGGAGAAATAATGCAGGCGACATAACTCTTCTGACCATCTACCAAATGTGCTGAAGACAAAACAGCTCCCTAAACCTTTAGATGTCATAAAAATGCCAAAAGCAGGAAAAAAAAGAAGAGACAACTATTGCACGATTATCCATAACATTTTTATGTCTCAGAATGCTGTGTGTATGAATTTTTCATTTTTTCTTTAATGAGTATTGGTACACCAGAGAGTATCATAAAAGAGAAAGAGAGCGTAAAGGGAAATATAATGTTGGGGAAAGGATTAAGCAATAGCAAGGAAGCCCCTGTGATCTGGAAGGCGAGCTTGTTTTCAGGTATTTGAGGCTGGAAATAACTTCTGTTTTAATTTTGTGACTGAAAGCAACAGTCTTAATTCTTCCTTCATCACAAATTAGACAAGTAACCCTGACTAAGTCTATTTAGTTGGAGGCTAAATAATTAAAGAATAATCCCAAATTAATGTTTCCACTCATAACATTACTTCAGGGCAGAGTTAAGGTGGCTTGGGTGCTTATTTTTGCGTATCTATGTCTTAACATCTTTGTGGTTCACTTTAAAATGTTAAAAAGTGAAATTTAGGTTTGAATTTAAATTCCTGAGTGTGCACTTTCCTGGTGCTGGAGCATCCCTGTGGTGTGCTTTATCCGTAAACTCAACCCTAACTCCCTCCTCATGTTGTTTTCTAGTGCTGTAACCAAATAGATGGCGTTAATAATACATGTTTAGGCTGCACACTGTGTGCAGCCATCGCATCCTAACAGAGAATGCTTTACTTTTCATGCAAATAAGTATGATATCAAATTGATACATTTCCCCATTTTCTTCAGTTTTGAGGGGAATAGGGATTTTAGCCGCCTTTTTGGCATGCAAGGAAGCAGATGCAAGAGCATTTACGGGAGCACGTGGGACATCGACTGGTTTAATCTGCCACAAAGTCACCGCTCACTTGTGCCCTGTGAAATATTAATTAGCTGTGGTGCTGGCAGTGCTATTGCTGCTGCCAAGCTCAGTCCTGCCCCAACCTCCTCCTCGAAGAGGTGGTGATGCCCTGCAAGCACCGATGGAGCAATTTCCTGAAGTGGCACGAGGGGTAAGCTGTGTTTGATGCTCAAGCAGATGTGAATTTACAGCCTTTTTTTTCTTATGGATTCTTCAAGCTTGAATATGATTACTTAAAAGCCTTTCTAATAACATATGGGTTGCTGGAGCGTAGCCTTTCTGGAAGTTCAAGGTAAAACCTTTGCTGATAAGGGACTGATGGTACAAGCTAGAGCAAAGCATAGGGATACACAGTTATGGACCTAATTTTGAACCCAATCTATATCTGACATGAACAGGCATTAAATCCATGGTTCTGGAAACAAGAGCAGAGCTTTCAGCTCCATGACAGCCTTGTGTTGCCACCTCTGCCAGCAGTACTTTCATAATTCAATGCTGCTGAAAGTCTTAGAGTAACAAGACAGGCATGTACTATGGCTCTGCAGGCTGCTTTTAGCCAGATGGTTGAACTCCAGACACGCTGGCACTATTATTTTTGTTAGCAATATGAAGGATGATAATGTTAGAGCAGGGCCTGGGGCGAGTCTGCAAAGAGCGCTACAATCACTTGCAGGTGACTTATCTCTGTAACGCGGCGAGTCCAACTTCTGGTGTATGTGCTTTCTGTTGAAGACAGATGAGAAAAGGCTCCTTGGAGTAGGACTGCCAGCAACTAGCTCCCTGAACAGGCAACCATCTAGTTAGCCAAGCTCCCCTCCACAGAAAACCCTTCTTTTTCTGTACAAACCTCCTTTGCACTCCTTCCCCACTGCCATGCCTGCCTATCAACAGTGTGGAGATCTGCAGACAAAGGGACCAAGGTGGTTCCCTCAATAAGCAGGACACCTTTGGAGGCCCATTTAGAGGAAGAAAAGCTCCAGCAACCCAAACCAGCCATCAGGGCACAGAGCAGAGCGGGAGAGACCCCAAGGGGACTCATATCCACCACCCCAAGCTGCAGAACTTTTGGGTAGGAGAAGACTCCCCTGTTAGAGCTTTGATGGTCTTTATAGCGTAATAAAGGGTTTGTTAGACCAGAAAGAGAGGGAAAATATGCACAAGATATTGCAGCTTTGCAGCACGCGAGTAGGTCTAAAATATAATGATACAATGTGAAATGAAGCTGCTTTCCAACCAAGCCTGTGACCCAGAGCTTCTTAATTTCTGGGGACTGCTCGAACCACGGCACATCTTAAGTCATCAGCAACACCTTTGGACAGAAACGTGGCGATATTGTTGGGACTCAGAAAAGGGATGGACCCTTTTTAGTGCCTCAAGGGCAGCAGCTCTGTGGGGCATATGCACAGAGATTTCTGATGCTCAGAAACTACGCCACCAATTGCAGAAGAGAATTAAGACAAACGCCTGAACATCACAAAGATGCTGCAGCAGCCCCAACCATAACCAGAGAAATCTGTTGTAACAGGAATCCTTTGCCACCACTGTTGCATGCACTTCAACCTCAGAATCAGCACAACTGCATTAGCAGAGCCAAGGACAAATTGAAGAGGAAAAAGCAAAATAAAATGATCTCTTCTAGTTTGTATCATATAAAGTCTCTGAAACAATTAAGTCATGCTACCAAAACACATTAAAATATTCTTTAAAATACTGTGCCCTTGAAAGAATTACAGAATATAAAGGACAATGAAATTTGCTGCCTAATGAAGTAATTGCAGGAGATATCTTACAGCACACACACCCAGTTGCCTCATGTTCATTTGCCAAACTGGGAAAGTCTTATGTTTTCAGCTATGAACAGTCTAAAATTAGCTCCATCCTTAGCCATTGACACAGCCCACAATAGAGACTTTTTTCAACAGCAAGGTTAAACCCAGAAAGGCAGCCCAGTCACATTTTAAAGGCGGCAAATCATATTTAAACAAAACTTTATACAAATGCAAGAGGAGCAGTTCAGCAGTTGGATAAATGAAAAGTTAGCAGTCAGAATAAACAGCACGAGGGACATCTGTAGTGTTATGGGAAGAACTGACCTCTTTGAGGACACAGGGCTTGTATCTTCTTGCAAACAGCATTTTGCCTGCTGAAGTCCAGAGCACTTCAAGCTGGAGGCAACGCTCACTAACGCCATTAGGGCTGTGGAATTCCGTACAGCAAATGACTCAGTTGAAGCATCTGTGTCCTCTGCAAAATAATAGCGGACGTAATAAGTCAATGAAATTATACCTTGTTACCCAGCACTATTAGGAGCTTTTACACAAAAGCTGCTTGTGCAAAGAAGTTGGGACTGGCCTAGCTTATCCAATACTCAAAGCAGCAATTCTGGCAGGCCTGTGTAAATAAGACATTATTCCTAGCTGATAATTCAAATGTGAAATGTGCCACACACCAGAGAGCACCAGGCTTGTTGCTGTGAGCCATCCTCAGTATGGATCAGGTTCAGGAATATATGAGGGTTCCCAAACTGTCTTCAAAGGGATCTCAGCAACTCACTGCTGAGGAAGGTTGGGCTTGAGGACAGAGAAGCAAACGGAGTTCTCACTGCTTTGCTCTGCAGCAGAATCCTGCTGCAGTCTGCAAACTCTAGAGAAAGTTATTGAAGTAGAAACATATTGAAAACAATCACAGACAACTTATGAAGACCTCCCAAACAACACTGAACTGAGCAGGATAACTGAGACCTGTATTTTTAGGATGCCTGTGAGGTGGAAAAGAAATCAGGGACCATCCCTCCCGCATGGGTCCCGCCGTGACCAGGATTTTGCACAGGTCCAACGCTGCCCTGAAAACCCCTGACAGCTCCAGCTGGTGCCAGGAGGAATTAAGAAATTATTCAGCCAACTGAATATTTTAACAAGGGAGGTATTGTTTTGGTTATGAAAAATACTTCTACTCATAGCCCTGGGCTAGGAAGAGTTAAACACCCCAAGTCTGCACAGCAGCACAGGATTTTCCAATTCTTTGCTTTTTTTCCCCCTTTGAATGGGTTTGTTTGTTTCCCTTGGAGGCCAGCAGTCACACACAATGGGCAGATTTTTCAATTAAGCCATTTTTTTCCACTTTTAGTCTTCAATGGAGCCCAGGTGCCAATTGTTTGCTGCTTGGTTCCTGCCTTCCCTTTCCTGCCTACAGTTTAACCCCTTTCCTTCCTGCTTTTGAGGGTGTCATTTGATCAAACACACTCCTAATGCAGATGGTCTATATCAGGTATGAGTGACATAGAAAAATGCAGTATATGGACCTTCCATCTATGAATTTAGCAACAGAAATTTAAATATTGACTAGTCATTTGTCTTTCCTTTGAAGTTATCTTCATAGCATGTTTACTTATAAAGTGAAAACATTTTGCCTTTATGGAAAAGAAGCAAAAATCTCCAACATCCAGGTTAGGCAAGCCTCTCTTCTGATTTAAGGAAGGTAAATAAAGACATTGTGATATTATGTCTTTTAAATCCCTCATCAACATGTCAGTGACAGGGGAGGCGATTCAGTGAGTTTTAGCACGCAGCCGCCATTGAGAGCAACCTTGCCCACCGCCCCAGCCTCTGGAAATCACACACATAAATGTTTCACACAGACCAGGGACTAAGTTAGGCCCAGGCTGGCGCTCAGCTCAGTTGTAGTGTCACTGCCAGAGGTATTATACCCTTCCATAGATCAGATTGATTGTGGTTGTCATGTAGCCGCTGTGTTGCTGTCAACATGCTCCACTGCGGCCTACATTGACATCGTGATCAAGTGCTCGGGGTTCTGCCTCATGTATTAAACATCAAATCACGCCAGCAGATAAAATCCTCTCCCCGCCATGTGTTTCGCCCGCACGTTGCTCTGCATCATCATTATCAGAGAAGGGAAAAAGATGTGGCCGGTTTTAACGCTGTAATGGCAGAGTCGCATCTTGGTGTAGAGCACCTGAATTGTATCGCCTGCAGCTATCGGCCGTCATGCCAACTGGGTGATGTTAGCAGGGAAAGGCTGGGGAAAAGGAGGCAGAAAGAGAGGTTTAGTAAGGAAATAGCAGAACAACTGAGGCTGGAGGGCATGAGGATAAATCTAAAACTATACTCTTTAAGAGCTGAAAGAGCAATTTTTAAGAAGAACAAGAGATCCAACTGGGGACAAGGGATTGGTTTTCTTTCCAGACCCTTACAGTACAAACAAAAAAACAGCCAACAAATCCAAACAAACATACATCAAAAAGCTGTCTGTGGATACTGGATGCTGCAGTCAGTCTTAGAGAGGGCCTCCTCCGACGCAAGCTGCAGCTCCTCCTGACCAGATGTGCCTCAGCCCCGAGTCAGACGTGTGCCTTTTTTAAAATTAAAAAGAAGTACAATATCAAAATTTTAAAAAGAACCCCTAAAGATATAGGAAAGGTGAGCATAAATATTAAATTAGGAGAGAACATACTCTAGAGCAGCAGTGGTGTGCTGGGAGGGAAGACATCCAGGTGGACAAAAGCTACCATTTAGGGGGATTTATGTACAACTCTGGCAAATTCACAGCCATCCAGCTACATTTATTAAGAGATGCTCACCTTCCCATCTGGTACCAACTTAGTTCACCCAGAAAGCTTTCGAGAACTGGGAGGCTTTGAGGAGGCCCCTCAAAGCTGACATGACAAGCTATATTTACAAACATATGTTTTCATATGCTTGCAAATGACATGTGCAGTTATACTATTGGTACCCAGGAGCCAGGACAGAAAAGCAAAGGGTGCTCCTCTGCTCTGTGTCAGAAAGGTTCCAGATGAGCCCAAGTTACTCTGGAAATGGCAACAGTCCAGATTTGATGAGCACTGAACATGTTTGTGGGTATTCGAATACTGAACAGGGAGGTGAACTGCAGCTTCACGTAGTTTCCTCCAACACCACAAATTCTCCAGTAACACATGAGCAAGAGCAGGAGAACCAGTGTCTTGTGGTTCTTCTGCACTGAACCACAACAACTCATCACTTGACTTTAATGCTTCTTGGATGGGTAACATCTGAAACCCAAGAGGATTAAAGTACTGCACAGAATGTCTCTTTCAAACACTGAGATTTGCAGATATGGTTCATCGCAGCTTCAAAGCTACATGTAACCCAAATTAACCTTTACTCTGTGATGTCAGTAAACCACTGTACTGATCAGCTACCCAAAATAATTTCTGATTTCTCCAAACCAAATAAATAGTGGTTTCGACCGTGTTAACTAATGAGGACTATGGGGGCAGAGGTTTTTTTTTTTCACCCTGTTACTAATGAATATTTGGAGGACTAGTTTCCTGATGAGCCAGAAGAGTTGGCAGCAAATACGCACATAGAAATGATTCAGAAGCAGCCTGATACCCTAATTTTATGAAAAACCAAAGCGACAAGACACAATCGGCTGCAGTAGCGAAATGATCGACTAGGGAGAGCACCATTTGTTCACTGCAGAAGCAGCAGCAGCCTCAGATCCTTCTCTCCTGGGTGCAGATGCAAGCAGAGCAAACAGACCTGCAAAGGCATTTGCACCTCTTGGGGCAGTTCCCCGGCAGTAGGAAGGCAGACTGACATCGGAGGATTGCACATCATCTGAGAAGCAGCAGATTTCAGTTTCCCTGCTTTGCTGCAAGGAAACACCTTCTGATCATTTGAATAAACCCACAGCTGCGCATGTTGTCACCTTGGTAATTTACTGCTCAGAGCAGTTTCTCCCTTCAATAGCTCTCAGAATTGGCACAGAAAGGCTGATAAGCTTTTGAAACACCTGGGAAAAATTTCTAGACCTCTCACCTGTCTGAAGAATGACATTTCTAGATGAGCACACACCACTGCTCCCATAAGCTAGAGACTGAATTTCCCTGTTGGCACAAATAGGATACAGAGGCACAATTGCTTTGTATGACGAAAAGGTGGTGAGAGAAGCGAGAATAAGACTTGCTGCTGTCTCCAGCGAGCAGACAGAGGGAATTCCATCCTTTTCTGGGGGCTCCTGCAGGACCCTCTGCAGTTTGGGTAGGTCAGCCTATGGCTCCTTGACTCCTGTGGAGGAGAAACTCAAGCAGCAATAGCACAGCTACATGTCCTTCAGAGAGACTCTTGTCTCAGGGCATGAAAACTCACATCCTGAAATGCACAACAGTCAATTCTCAAGCTCACTAAAAGGCTTCACGCCTCTTCTTTTTCCCTTGTAAATGAATAACGTGACCTTGGAATGATGCTTTGTAGCTTGGTGGGTTTTTTGTTGTTGCTGTTTGAACAACAAAAGAACAGCTGTTGAGGGTTTTGTTGTTGTTGTCTTTCATGGCAAGAATTTTTCGTGTGCTGCATATTTAGGACATGCTCTCTGAAACAAAAAATACTGTTATTAAAGCAGCTCATGAGCAGACACACGATGTCTCAGCACCACTCCGTACAGGTAGTCCTGATGCTCTGGGATTTGCTACACTGCCATCCACCACCACAGCTACTTCTGGGCATCAGCACGGCAGAGTTACAAATCCCAGCGCTGTTCGCTTTTGCAGCTACATGGTGAATTTCTAATTCACATTATGCTGTGACCAGGAAGGTGGGATGATGCTGGCTGGGCAGTATCAAGGAGACAGATGCTTGTTGCAGGAAGGTGCTGCAACAGGGAAAGCTTTGCTCAGACCCCAAGAGGCTGCAGCACAGAGGTGACTCAATTTCCTTGAGGCTGGTGTTGTGTGACAGCCCAAGCAATAGCTCACTTCAGTGCTCCACCAGCTAATACTGGTTTTCCTGAATATTCCCTCTTTTTTTTAAATCATCATACACCCATAGGAAAGCACTAACAGGGAAATGGACTTTAACCTGCTGACCCTGATCCTGACTCAACCTCATCTTTTTGCTTTGCTGTGTCTTTCAGCCCAGGTGGGCTGAGTGTAATGCACAGCACCGCAGTACAGGGAAACACTTTTGCCTTCTTTATCAAAGTACAAATCCGAGGGCATTTTTTTCAGGTGAGGAGCGAAGTGTTTCACTGCTGCTTTTAGAAGCTGGCAAGTCTCCTGTACGCTGCCATGAGTTATCCAACCTGTCACAGGAGCTGCAGGCTGCAGCAAATCCCTGCCTTGGCCCCTAAGGAAAGGAGACCTCATGTCTGAGTACGTGGCACAGAAAACCTCAAGAATCCCTTGGGAAAAGAGGAAGAAGGCAGAGGGAGAGACATGCACAACAGGCACTACCTGCAAGCAGGGTCAGAGCTCCCACTCCTCCTCCTCCTTTGGAAAAGCTCTCCTCGAAAGGTGAAAAACACATTTCTATATTTAACTCACTCACTGAGCAGAAAATATGCCCCTGACACAGCCTTATTTACCCAGGACATCCTATTGAGGGAGTTTTTAATCCAAACACAGTTCTGAAAATAGGATGGATGATTAAAATGCTGACATAGCACACCATTTATGTCTCTAAAGGTTGAGTGTAATTTTCTGCATTTCATAATTGCTCCATCTAAACCTTTCTGCCTTTTGCAGAGCATTTGCACCTTCTCCTCTATCTTCAGCTTTCTAAATAAAGCTTTTTATTGATTCTGGGCTTTCTGTTCACTCTGGATGAGCATCACTAAGGCAGATAAATTGGTCAGCAGTGTTTTTTCCCTGCTATGTTTTTGCAGTTTTGAGTAAATATACTGTAAGTATAGGATAGAAATGTAAGCCTTGTTGCCTCGTGCACAATGCTGGTACCTCTGGTCTGATCCAAACACATATGGACACCAAGAAATGCGTCCCAGCAATCGCCCATGCAGTGCAATGTTATGCATGTTTAGAACAGAAACCAAGCCAGACTCTAAGGTTTGCTGGGTCTACACCAAAGCTCAGCTCTCCTGAACAGCAGCTGCTGGTAAGACACTGTTGTAGGCTTAACATCATTGTTGATGCAGTCACCTGGCGCTGTCCTGATAGAAGATACGATTGTCCACCTCCGTATTTCAGACCACCCTCCCTTGGACAAGCTACCCTGCACTTCTTAGTGACATATTTTGATCAAAGTCCCCATGCTTATTGTAAAACACCATGCCACGTGGGTTTACAGACACACAGTTTCACTGACAAGGTCTTGCTTCTTTTAGGCACCTTTTGCTTTTTCCAGCAAGGGTGCACTTGGGACTAAGCACACCCCACTGCAGCACCTCAGTCTGAGCCATAAAGGGGTCTCTGTGACCCCCATTCCTGCAGTCATCACCCTCAGCTGTGAGCCTCCTTTTTTACAGTCATTTATGTCACAGACTTGATGCTATTAAAGGGGGTTTCTTGTCCATTAATAGTAATAATAAGCCTTGACCTGACTGTAGATTATGCTCAGGAGCAGCTTTGCTTTGCAGGATAGGCTTTCTGCTTGCCAGTGTGCCTCCAGATGTTTATAACAAATTTCACATACATTTTATAGCCACTCAGGTCACTGCTACTCGGTTCACACTTATTTTCATTAGGACCATGTGTGCTATTATGGAATAACTTTGGCCCCGAGATAGACTTTCCTGTTAGGGTAGAAGACCAGTGGAGGAGCAATGCCAGAGCTCCTGCACATCCTGAGCAATTGGTGCAGTACTTGAACTAAGTCTCATTGATCTTATTTGATCTGTTTTTATTTCCCCCTCCCGCTTGAGCCTATATTTGGCCATTTTACATCTATACACATTAGATTAATAAAATTTACACTAAGTCTTTGTCTGTATGGTTCACTCAATAACAGAAAGTTAAGGCTATTGGTTACAACCTAGATATACCTTTGCTTTATCCAACTCTTCAGCAGGCAAGAGGTTGGCTTGTCTGCTTCAGGGCTACTTGCTTTTCACATAACCTTTCTCCCACAACCAAAACCTGAAGGACAGGGTCTCAGTGAGCATCTATTGAGGAATTCAAGTGCAGTTTGTCACTAGTGAACAAACAATCACGAGGTCTGTTCCTATCAGCAGGGTTTAGTTGAAGAGATGGCTCTGGGAGTATGCAGAGCTCATAGCTGGCATGAAGCAGAAGGAGCTCTGCAGATCCTCACCGAAAATCAAAAGCAGATACTTTCTGAAGGCTTTAAAGAGCTGAAGCTGCTTAAGCATCTGTGTAGCTCTACATACCAATGTCTAACAAAGCCAAAAGCAGAAGCCTCAGGAAAAATAAAAGAATGGAGCAAACATATAGCTATGCTTCTTCCAAATATTCCTCCAGCCTCCAACTGTTTGCTGCTTATGGAGTTCATGAGAGGACATTTCTGCATCTTGCACTGCAAAAAGCCAGGAGTGCAATCTCTACTCACCCTCACCATGTTGCCATACAGAAGAAGTAAATTTCGCGTCTCCCCAACATGACTGAGAAGGAATAAGCAAGACCTGGCCAGAGCGGCAGAACCAGCGAACAGCTGAAGATGGGGCTGTATACCCACCAGGACTTGCAGGCTCCAGGCAAGCTGGGCCAAACTGATGTTTTATGGTAACACTGATTATAACCGCCCCAAAATTGCATAACTGAGTGGGTAGTGCTCAGCTTTGGTGCAGCTTTCTCTCACAGATTCGTGCCCTTGGAAAGCAACTACCTGTATAAGCACAATTTCTGTATTTGATGAGCAGCATTTTGCACATACAGCCAGGACACTCCTTTTTGTTCAAAGCACACAAAGCAGAGATGGGTTTTGTGTCTGCATCATTCATCCACCATCAGTTTTCATCCTCACCAGTCTGGGGTTTTGCAATGTAGCCAGGAGATTCCCTTCCTTTTGGCACCCGTGGAAAAGCACCTTCATCCAAAAAGGACTTTCCTTCGCTTTCTTTAAACTCCCCAGAGAAGGACAGAGTCTTTCTGCCAGCAAGACCATCACAGCAGTAACAAAACACATCGCAGGCACGTCAGTGCAACCTCTGAGATGGACCACAGCAACTAGACTGGCAAATTGCTGCCACCTTGGTATTAAAAGAGTGCTTTTAGCTTTCACGTTAGAACATCATAAAAACCTTGCTTTATCATCTGCGTAATTAAAACACACCAAGCACAGAAGCTAACTGACAAACACCCAGATAAAAACCTCTCAGCCAGTAACTGGGCTCAGGAGCGAGCAGTTTGTTCTGCAAACCTGCAAAGCCCAGAAGCATCCCGGCCAGCGCTGCTGTCACTGGGGAGGTCGCCCTTGCAGCCCTGATATCGCACATCAGCAAGAGCTGGATTTGTCGAGAGGTGAAAAATGGTGTTGCAGCTCAGCGTGATGCGGGGACAAAGCTATCTCATCTTCCTTCTTCAGGACGGGCCCCACCATTGTCACTGTATGGCAAAGAACACCCTCCTCAAGATGTGCTGACAGCTTCGACCATCTGTGTGAAACCGTTCCAAGCATTAAATGAAGAGATTCTTTTTTTCTTTAATTGCAAGTTTAAATGAAAACCATTTATCAGCTTTCTTCCAGTGTTGCACTGCTTTCAGTCACAGCACCGCCCAAGGAATTACAGCACTGCAAATATTTGCTGGGTTTAACTAGCTTTTGCATAATTATTGGATTTCTTCACAGAAATTTAAAAAAAAAAACATTATTGGGAGCACTGATATTGTCTAAAATTAAGCTTTTACAGCAGTTCAACATCTTCGCAAAACACCAGTCTTGTGGATTCAGCTTTGTGTCAATAATAGAGACATTTCTATCTGTTAGCAACACGCTTTATTCTTCCTTTCTGGTTAAAGCCAGGAAAGGTTTTTTTCCCTCCTCCCTCGTTGCAGCAGCTTTATCTTCAAGCGAGGTAAATAAGCATCACTGAGTAATGGCAGCAAGGATTTATTGCACATGCTGGCCTCTCATTTTGCATTTCAGCCTAGCATCCCTTTCCCTGTGCAGTCCTAACTTGCAAATAGTTGTGTTCTGCAAAAAGCACCAGGAGACCTTGAATTAGCACACCGTGAAAGTCAGGATTAGGAGGCAATCATTAACAATAGCCACATGCCCTAAAAGCCGCTCATTTAATGGGGTGGTAAGAGATTATTTACACTGTAGCATTAAGAATCCTGCTATCTGAATGTCTCATCAGCTTAAGAGGTGCCCTTTAATTCCCGCTACCTTGCTGAAACCTCATGTCAAACCTGCATGGACTCTGCTTGCATCAAAAATGAATCACTTCGAGCTGCTGGAAGCCGCTTTTTCCTGACCAGATTTATGTATCTGGGTAATGGGGTGTAACAGAAAGGTGGTTAGGATTCTCACGTCAGCTTAGATGGAAGGATTAGCACTTTAAAAGAGCAGATTAATCTTTGTGAGACCCAAACCACCCCCTCCCGACTCCTGCCACAGAAACCGCAGTTTCTGGAAATGACCTGCTGCACCTAAATGACTTCCTTTAACACATATAAAACTAAAGTGACTTAATTTATGGAGCTAAAACCTGTTAAAAGAAATGGGCACACAGTGCAGCTCGGACACAGACCCGTAGATCATCTCCACAAAACCGCAGACCTTGTGCTTAATTAGGTGTTGAGAACATGAAGCCATGTACAAGACACACTTCGGTGCCTTTCAGAAATACTGAAGCAATTTTCGTGGCTGGGCATTGCCCAGACAGGAGTGTACCAGAGCATCGCCCTCCCTCCTCATCCTCCAGGACACGGAATACTGACTCACTTGACCCTATGTCAAGCAATTTTATTTCTTAAATGCATTAGTAATTTCATTAACTTTGATGTTTTGGGGATTTATTTTATTTTTTTTTTTAAACCCAAGAAGGGCTTATAGAGAACATAATTACTCGCTACTCATACAGGAAGATGAACAGGCCAAAGGGGACCGTTCTGATCCTCTTGTCTGATCTCTTGCCATCTCCCAATGAGGTCTGAGCAGTCTGCAGTAAATACAGGCTAATCTCAAACACCTAACAACATCCGACCCTTACAAGACAGGGCCCTGACAAGGGGCCACCTCCATTCTTGTAAGGATGTCAGTCAATGCCGGGCGCATCAAATGATCTTTACCAAGATCTTTTGCTTCCTAGGTTACAACGTGTTTGGTCAGATAAAGGAGCAGACAAAAAGTCATTCTTTAAAACACAAAACAAGCCAAAGGGCTAAACTTTAGAACTTTCTAAGCAATGCTAAAACAGTCTTAGAATGGGAAGATTTTAGCATTCAGGGCATGCACGGCTCAGAATTCCTGGTAATAACACCTTCTGTATCTTTTTTTTCTTTTGACTAAGATGTATGCAGATAATTCATGTTGCAAACTGAAATAAATACAGAAAACCTGTACTCCTCTTCAGTAAGTTATTTGCTAAATCACATCAGATGGCCAACCCCTCACTCAGATAGATTGCTCCAGCCCTGACCCCGAGCGCGCTCGCATTAGGAACCGCGGATAATTCAATGATTCCTTGTGCTGGCTCAGCTCAAGTCTTCTCTTGAGCGAAGAGTTCAGTGCTATGAAATTTGCATCCCAATAAAATAGCCCTATGATATAAATAATGCCCATTTTCTTTTGGCTGGAGCCAACATTTTCATTACTCTCAGCACCTCAGGATGGACTCGGACTGGCTCGCCACAGAGGAAAGGTCACTGCTTTGTCAGCCTTGGTCCTCAGCCTCCTCTCATTAAATTTCCATCTAGCTGCCATATACTTTGCTTGTTAAAATGCAAGTAGTTTTAGGATTAGCTTAGTATTGGCCAGACCAAACAGCCTGACTGAGAGGAACAGGGCTCAAGAAATGGGACCGAAGTGCTGCCCCAGAGCACAACGCCGCCAAACAGTGCAAGGCAGTCAGACATATAGTGGGAGGCAATACAAAAAGATCCATTTTTTAGGTCTGGTGAGTACTGGCTGTTACTTTAGGGCTGAATGAAGGAAGGAAGATGTGGCACTTGGATGCTTAACGTGGCTTGAGCGAGCCTGCCTATGCAGGTACCATCCTAGAGGCTCCAAATCTGCTTCCCCATGACCCCTGGGCTAGAAATTAACCTACAAACAGCAAAATCACAACAGGGAGTACGAGAGTCTGAAAAGACATCAGAAAGAAAACGTAGGCAAAGACACACTTGTTATCAGCCAAAGCACACGCACAAGATATCCCAGCAAGTGATTTCTGGAAAGCAGCTGACCAAGGAGGGATATCAGGTTCTGGAGCGTTCCCTGTTTTTCAAGCAGATGTTAGACAGAAAGACATTCTTTACAGTGAGGGTGGTGAGAGCTTGGCCCAGGTTGCCCAGAGAGGTGGTGGATGCCCCATCCCTGGAGACATCCCAGGCCAGGCTGGACGGGGCTCTGAGCAACCTGAGCTGGTGAAGATGTCCCTGCTCATGGCAGGGGTGGCACTGGATGAGCTTTGAAGGTCCCTTCCAACCCGAACTATTCTGTGATTCGATGATGCTAGCTCATCTCCCTGACCAAGCAGAGAAAAGCCATTTATCGACTCTGCTATTACATACTTCTGAGAGCTAGAGATGGCACGGGCAGCTTTGTGCCACCCAAGTCTGCCCAAAGCGAGAGATGAGCCATTTTGGGGAGCACTAGGCTGTAGAGTCAGCTCAGCACTGCAAAGCCCACCCATTCCCTGCAAGCTTCAGCTGCAAGAGCAACCCCAAGGTCCCATGGCAGAAATATGCCCCACCTGCCTACGTTTCTATCCATACCACAAGCACGAAGAATGCAGACGTACCAGTGATATTTTTAGCTTTCAATGTCTTAAGACATGAGAAAACAACAACAAAAAAATGTTCCAGAAGCAGCCAGTTCAAACCTCAAGAAAAACTACACTGTCCAAAATGAAACATTACATACATTTTTCTTCCTCCTGAGAGGAAAAGCACGAGAGAAGGTATCACATGTAAGAGGCACGAGTCACGTTGCCAGCAGTAGAGAAGGACAGTTATTACCTCAGATGATTACATTTCTCTTGCCACCAGATATGTTCAGCAGAGATGAAAAATTCATTTCATGATGAAAATCCTTTGTCAAGCTCTCTCCCTCGCAGAGTAAGGACTATAGCCCAATCTGCTTAGCACAGCGCGTGCCTCATAGCGACCACAGGAGATAGCCCTTGATGTGAGTCAGTCTGCAAGCAGAATAGCACACAAACCGTGTTGTTCCAATTAGCTTTTCCTTGCCCCGGTTAAGATTTTTATTTTTAGGGGTTTTTTTTAAAACTTTTAATCAAATGAATAAAGCCGAGCCTTCAGAAATGCATCCTTCTCACCAGGTACATCCCGTTACACCGTCACCAGTGGCACAGGCAATACCAAGAAAGCCAAAATTTAAGAAGTGAGTGGGAGAACAATTCAGACTGGCTTCAGCAGTTACTATAAGACCTGATTTTTCACCTCCACGTTTCATGGTCTTTTCTTTCGACTCTACAGCACTCCGTGTCTGCTGCAGATTCTCCCACTTCGGGGTAATTTGACATCCATAAACCACTAAATTCACAAATTTGCTACCGCTGCTGGCAGGTAGAATCACACTTTGCTTTGCAGCTGTTCACTGTACATCTACTAAAGCATTTAGAAGCCACAGGGATAGGAGAACGATGAAAAACTTCATTTCATCCTTTCTATTGTTAATGCAGTGGGCCAAATCCACAGCAGTTGCAAATAAGCATGAGATCCTCCACTTTGTTACACCACCTGCTTTGCACTTTAGTCACTCAATTCAGCCAAAACTATTATGGACATGGTATTTTAAGTTGCACATGCGAATTCTCCACATTTAAAGAATCAAATTGAGATTCTCACCCTAATAACCATACAAGAGGGCTTCCAGTTTTCCTGTTGCCTTCTGTACTCAGCCTGCTCTAATCCATATGAGCCCCCCTTATTTTTCAGGTATACTGGAGCAAAGGCACAGGAGCACTCAATGCCCCATCCATCCCCTTCCCCGCATCTCCACAACCACCCCTCTGCAGTGCTTTTGCCAAATATGGTTGTAGACACAGTTTATCAAGACTCCTGTTACACAGAAGGCACTCCGGTAGAACTAGCACTGCACATTTATTTAAGGCACTGTGGATAAGTCCAATGTACTGAGGACGAGCAGAGAGGAAAACAAGTACTTACCCAGCCATTTACTGCACATCACACTTCTCCAAGGCTGTCATCACCCCAAGGTGGCACTGAAGTAGAAAAAGTCACATAAGAAGGTGGCAGTGAACAGGCAAGCAACTCTTTTCCTCTGAGCATGAGGGTCTTTTGGGAAGCTCCCCTCCTGGGTGGCCAGTGATGCTCCCCCAGGACCGTGCTGCTGGTGGGCTTTGCAGGGAGGGCTTGGGGGCCTGAACTCTCCCATGGTGTTAGCTAGGACAGGCCTGAACCTGACCTTAAACTTCACCACCCTCCCAAAGACAGGGCTGGATCCTGAGCTCTAGGGCTGCATTCAGAAACCACAAATCATTGTGAAGGGTAGATGATGGGGGAAGGACAAGCAAGATGTTTTAGAAGCAAGCAGAGCAGAAGATGCCCCAAACAACCCAGCTGAGCTGCTGGGAAAGTGTTTATATCTCCTCTCCCCACATTCATCAACAGCATCACCTGGACAAGCCAAATTCCACACCTGGAGGCAGGTGAGGACTGGGCTTTACCCAGCAGCAGCACAAACACAGCTGGTATTTACACACAAGAAGTGTCTGGATCTCCACAGAGAAAGAATTTTAGCAGTAGAAAACTGCAACTACAAAATGACTGTTTTATGTTTAAACTAATGCTGATGGTGCCGGGAGGAAGGTGACTCAGATGCATCACACACTTTCCTCCTTGGAGCTCGTGTTTGCGTCACCCTGCGTCAGCCATCAAACCCGCTCCGCTTTACTACTGCAGAAACCTGTTTTTCATGTCCTTAGCGCCTGCTTGATGGTTCCTTGTGTAGGTGGCAGCAGAAAGTCTACAGCACGACATTGTCTGATGAGAGATTATTTCATTTGTGTTTGTACTGATATTTATCATACTGAGGAGATGGGCAGTTTATCCATCCGGTTTAGCCTGAATGCTGATTTCAGCTCACGTTCCAAAATAATTGAAGAAAACAGCTCTAAGGCATTTCTAAAGAGAAAAGGCGTCAGCAACTTAACAGCAGCTTTAAGTCAATGCGTTGTCTTTCCAAAGGGTGAAACCTCTGTGTCAAACCCTCAGGCCACCTCGAGTTCATCACCTGAGTTTGCTGCATTTCTCACTGCCCTTTTGAAATATACTGTGAAAGTATAATTGCCCCACCAACCCCAAATTTACCTTGATCCTAGTTCCTGCATCGTCCTTCAGGTATCTTTTCTCAAAATGAAATTCAAGCAGAAAGTGCTTTAGGAAATGCGCTGCAGCCCCTCCCTCCCCAAAGGCCCAATCTACTTTAATTAGGAATGTACTCAAAGCACAAGATTTGGATGCAGTTAGTGAGACTCACATTTCAGAAGAGCCATAACTGGTTTGATAAAGACATACTACTTTCAGTCAGGCTACTGGGACTTAAAAAGATATTTGAAATCTGTCGACATGCAATTCTAGTAGTGGAAAATAAAATGTTGTTACGCATGTCTGCTCTGAAAATTGTCTTTGCTTGGATCCATCTGGCCTGCAACGTGGGCTCCTGCCTTTCTCTTTACTGCACTCTGCTCAAGATCAACCCAAATCCAATATATTTTAATTGCTCTCAGTCAGTCTTCAGCTGATGGACACCAAATGTAGTCTTCCCAAAATGGGAATGTCACTGCTTCCAGGTAAAACCTCAGGCAGGAGATAACAGTTTCCCAGGTTGTGGGGGGGAGGGTTTCATGTCCTCTCTGTGAAGATGTGCATGCATGGTATGGCTCCATTTCAGCAGTTGATCCCAAGGCAGGGCTGCGGTGAAGCTCGTTCCTCCTGGGCTGGCTGTGGTGAGATGGTGACCTGGGCGAGCCGATGCTGTGTTTGCCATCGTGTCATCTGCGGCTTGGAGCCAGGCGAGGCAGCACCACGGGAAAAGCTAATGCGTCCTTGCTCTGCTCATAGGCTTAATGAGACAATACTTTATACACAGCAGGAAGAGTTTACTGAGAAGTCAGCATTACCAAGGCCTGAGGGAACAGGTTCATGCTGACAGATACCCAGGCTTAAGACTCCCTGCCTAATAGGATTAACACACAGGCATTTGTTTCCCTGGCCAATTAGTAACCACAATTATGGGGTATTTAGCAGCCTTCAGAGAGATTCAGTCAAAACCAAAGAGCCTTCCCCACCTGGAATGGCTGAAGGTCTTGCGAGGACAGTCATGCACCAGGAGGATGGGCAGAACCTAGACCAGCCTGAAGTGGTCAGCCATGTGAAGGCCAGGAGAGTTTTAAGATGGAGCCACGTAAGTCCCAAAGTGTGACCTTAATGATGAGCTTAATCGTTCACAGTAGCTCGCATGGGGCCATGTTTGCATCTGTGCTGAAAACAGCCCTGCTGCCCCTGGGATGTGTTAGTTATTGCTGAGCAGCACCAAGGGTTCTTCTGTTCCTCAGACTGTCTCCCCAGCGAGCATAGACCCCGTCCTCCTGGGCTCTCTGGCCACCCATAGCTTCTTCAGGGCCCAAGAGCTTCTGTGGGGAAGGGCACAGGGGCAGCACGAAGCTCCATGGGGCAGGACAGAGCAGCTGCTTTTGCTCTTCCCCCTGGGGACCAAAAGGTGACCAGGGGATGCAGGAGGCGGCAATGGCCCTGTCCTCCCCTGCCAGCGTGCTGCCCGCTCCCTGCTCAGGCTCTGTATGGGGGCAGAGGCCATTCCCAGGCTGGTGTGGGCAGAGAGGGGAACCTCCCATTATGTTTGAATGCAAAATGTTAAGAATAAACATCACTCCTTGCTTCTATCCAGTCAGTCTCCTGCAGGAGACAGCCTGAGACAGAGGAGGAACCCTCTGGCCTCAGAGGTTTTGGAAAGTGTGTGGACTCCTACATAAAAACTCCTTTTCCAACTCTGAAATTGGAACTGTTAGAATTACATAAAAAGTTTGCTGTTGTTTGTCTTTTCCTCAGTTGGAGTAATTTCTAATATTAATGGTTTCTTGAATTTAGTATGTTTGGAAGGGTAGATGGACATGTCTCACCAGTAGAGCAGGCCACCCTCAGGAGGTACTGGTGGGCCATCCTTAGCCATGTGCAAGGGCATCAGCCACCCATGGACACTGTGTTGGGTCCAAGGGGTCACCTGTCTTTTAGTGGTGTTAGTTTGTATTTTTTTTTTCTTTAGACCTTAACAACTTCTCCACATTTCTGAAACGCTTTTTTTCCAAGTCTTGCTTACATCTCCTCCAGGAGGCAACTGTCTTCTGCCTCTCCTCTCTTCATATCTAAACCAGACAAAACTCATTTCAATGTAATTACTGCCAAGAGACTGATGCTTCCAGCTAGTGTGGTTAGCACTGGCCAAGGGATGCAGAAGTTTTTAAGGAGGATCTGACAGGTAAAAAGGCAAGACAACCTTGTAAAAAAAGCCAATTGATTTCTTTCAGGGAACAAGACTGCAAGGTGTCTGTTTTCCTAATGTATTTATTGAACACTACCATCCTGCCCTGCCCTGAACAACTGGGCTTGGGGAAACAGTCAGTGAAGTTTACCTTCAAAGGATATGGGTAGACAAAAAGGATTCGTAAACTGTGTTGATTCCTCCTGTAGGCAGATTCATGTATAACAAAATAAGCAACAGATCAGCACAGCACATTGCAAGCGGCAATATGGGTATTTTCCTTGCTAACTGCATCATTAACTAATCCACCCTCAAAGTTAAAGGACTTGTGATCAAATTACTACTCTAATAATCAGTGATGTGATCCTTTTCCAGCTCTGCAGCACAGGTCTCTTGCCTTCTTTGTGCCTCTGCTTTCCTGTTTACAGGGATGATAAATGGTGAGACCTTCAGCTGCTCAGTGCCTCCAGAAACTGGTTATCTAAACACTTGCATGGCTGCTATCAACATGGAAGGCAACTCTCAAGTGCATCCTGAACTCTCCAAACTGGTGAAGGGGCTGCTTACCTGCTGTCATCACTTCTTTCAGCAAAGCAATGGCAAATACAGCGAGTGGGATGGGCTCGGCACTGAGGGGCGCTTGGTTACATCCGAATCCAGCTCTTTCAGAGCTGACCATCTCCTGAAGGCACGATAGAGACACTGCAGCACCACAGCAGAGAAAATCCCACAGCAATGCACTGGTCAGCTGGCAAAGAAGGGACAATTTGTCACAAAAAGGCCTTCTTGGCTATGTCACTCAGGTGTGTCCATGTGGATAAAGAGCAGCAAGGGAGTAAACACAGAACAAGTCATGAAGAGACTGAGAAAACAGCACCAGCTCCTGCTCTGCAGATCTTGCTGACCGAGCCCTCTGAAGTACAGTCTCACCTCTGGGAATTTTTTCAGATTAATGTTTTATTTCCACCACCTGTAGCAATAAGCCCAGATGAACTAACAGAGCATGTACAGCCCTTGTTAATCAACTGGTCCCCATGGGAAGCTTCCAGTTCCAATGTCCACTTTTAGGGTTCTCGCACAGTCTTGTTCCTGCAAACCCACAAACACCTATTTCTTAGAAAATGCCTCCCAGCTTTTCTCTTTAGCGCCCAAACTCTTCCTTGTTGTAGTTCATGCAGAAAATTATTCGCCTCAGTTCTATTTAGGCCACCTGAAGAGTCCTGGCTTCTTTGCCCATTGAGCACCGTGGCTGGGATGGGTGTCTGCCTCACAGGGGCTGACACCACTGCAGCATCAACTCTGTTTGGCAGCCTGTGCTGCGCTGTTCCCAAAGCAGTGACACGTTTCCATCCACCGCTGCTTGAGAGTTAAAAGCTTGTCATAACATGTCAGGTGGCAACGCTGAAATGCAAGTCTGATGGGACAACTTTCAGTCCACTGCAGACAGCCTGTGCTGGATGCTGAAGAGGTGGAGAGTCGGCATCTGAGCCACCGAAAAAAAGGCTTCATCTCCTTATGGCAGAATCTCCCCCCTTCCTCTTGCTAGAGGAACACACCATAGAAAGGAAGCCAGCTGGAAATTTGAAGAAATTGTCATTTTAAAACCTGTAACCATTCCTTTTGTTGGGAACTTAAAATGTTTCTGTAAGCTTCAGAGTTGAGTGAACAGTGGGGCAGGATTCCCATCAGTATTCCTAAAAAAAACGGGAAAAACAAACAATTTGCCAGATGCTAGTGCTGGGCCAGAACACGGGGCAATGACATTTCCCACTCCCAAAATAATGTGGCCTGAACCCAGATCCCTTAATATGCAGGGAAGGCTGAAGCTGGCATATAAATTATCAGTGCATATCAGTGCACACCGGTTACAAAGAACAACTTTGCTTTAAGTTCTAGTCCCTGGGGGCTCTCACAGGATGACCAATTGCATAAAAAGAGAGCAAGGTAGCAAAAGGTGAAGCCTTAAGAGGAGAATCAAGGCTGATGCACCTTTAGCTGTAGAATCCTTGCTGATATTTTCCCCTTCACAGCCTTTCCAGGGCAGTGCTCATGTCCTGAAGGAGATGCTGGTGCACACCAAGCCCGAGGTGAGTGAGGACCCTGTCCAAGGCTCTCTCCTCTATGATGCTTTGCCTGTGATCTTGGGTGACACGCTGCCTTCAGTTGTTTTCTGAGGAGGAAAACAAAATAAAGAAGGTAAATAAAGAGAATACTATAGTGATAAATGCATTGTAGACCAAGAATTGCGTCAGTAGCACAGCCCGAATCCGTGCCCTCAACAGATTATCCCAGCTTCATATCCTTCAGGCAACTTGTCTACATACCAGCACTGGCAAAGAAAAAGCCTGTCAAGAGTGCTTTTTTCTTTCTTAGGGTCCAAGTCTTTTTGCTAAATCTCTACAGTCTGGAGCTCAAATTACCATTTCTGACCAGTGCAGAAACAAATGATGAAATATTCATGAGTTATTCATACTTTTCATCTTACAGAAGCAACAACCAGCACTAAATTAGCATGACCTAACCAAAGAAGACATTTCAAGAGAAAAGCATTTATCTAGCAACATTCAAAAACTTTTATATATTGAGATAACCCAGCAAGTTCCTGCCCTTACTTGTGCAGAGTCACACGTTGTTTGAAGAGCATCCCACTACATTTTCTGAAGACGTATAAATGTGTCATCTGGACCACAGGAAATAAAGTAGCGTTAAAACACTCAACAAAACTGCACTGAAGTTAACAAGCCCAAGGTTCATAAACCCTGTGATAGAAGCTTGCAGAAGCCTTTCAAGGCTCATCCAATAAAGCCCTATGGCACTTTGTTCTTCCCCTCCCCACATCTCCATCTGTCTGAGCCAGCATCAGCAGAAAATTTTGCATGGAAGCTTGCCAGATAAAATAGCTGCTTCATCTGCCTTTCAACTGCCATTAGTTTTAGTGAGTTCTTCGAGGACTATGTTAAAATCTCTATTATTTCTAAACTATGTTCTATGTAAGTTAAAGACAGGCCGTGTCTTGTCTTTATGTACTTAGTACCTATCTTACAAAAAAAGATAATTTGTGTGTAAATGTGCAATTATTTTCCACCTGCATTCTGCCCAGTTCACTTCGTCTGATACTGAAAGCTGGAAATTCTCCTGTTCCCTGGAAATGCTCAAGTTCTTAATTTAGTTAACTAAAGTCTCACTTCCCAATGAATTACCCCAACCTTTCAGACACAACTGTCTCACAATCCTACATGGACTTGGCCCTCAACCTTTGTCATGGATTTGGCTTTGATACCCACATTCACTTGCTGACACTAAGAGCAGTTTGTCACCACGAGCTGGGGTGACAACTGACCGCAGCTCCCGCTACCTTATGCAGAACCCATGCAGAAAACTTTCAAAAGTGAAAAAACCCTTAATGCTCGCATGGTGAAATGTCTCATAACCCTATTTATTACTGTCAGCTCCTCTAGTCACGTATGGAGACAGGCTGTGTCTTTTTATGTCCTTTTTAAACATGGGAGGCTGTGTCAGGGTCATGCTAACAACAGAACAGAGCTACCGGCCCATCAAGGCCAGAATGATGCTGTCCTTACATCACAGATTTGCATACAAATAATTGAATTTTCACTGCTTTCTCAAACTCACTTAAAACATTTTATCATGACAAGGACACACAGGATTGTGGGAAATTTGCAGAGGAAAATCAGATTTGTCATTTCTGGGGTTTACCCAACTTGACAGCATCTCCTTAAATTCGTAGAGAAATCATTTTCAGAGCAATGAATTTTAATTGGTGTTCTTTCTCTACTAATACAGGGGGGGTTTTGCTTTCTATATTTTTAATAGTTGGGATATGTCATTTTTGATCTACATTTTAATAATTAGTATAATATCACTTCAAATGAAAAGTGCCAAGGAGGGTATTTATGTGATATTGCTCTGCCTTGGGCGTTAATGAAGTATGATACCATGCAGCAGGCACAGTTGCGTTATGTGTAATGATACAAATTGAATGTAAGTAATATAATTATTTGTGGTGTAACACAACTGCTGCACAAATAGTGCTCCTGACAGTAAATACCATTGTTATGATATGAAGGTACTGCTAATGCCACTAAGCATTACCATCAATTCTTGATAACATCATGTGAACCAAGCTAATAAATTGGGAATTATATGCCTCCTGCACATTTCTGCCTATGTGAGCCAGGACTTGTTTGCTAATAGAGTAACAAATAATCCTGCTGGAAAAAACAGACAACAAAGCTGGAAGTTAACAAGCCAAAAGAAAAAAAAAGGCCAAACTTAGCATCTGCTTTGGAGAAAAATTATTTTGCAGTGTTGCTTAATATGCAAGAAAAACACTCAAGGTATGTACAAAAAGAATAAATCACCTTTTGCAAAGACAGCTGCAAAGCAGAACCTCTGCCCAGCACCAACGATGGAAGGAAACCCTCAGAAACAAGACGTGGACTTGCTGCACCCCAGGAGCACCCTGAGCACTCACCCCTGCTGAAAGCCCAGCGGTGTGGAAAGCAGAACAGCTTTGGCATCACGTGCAACGCGGGGCCCGGGGGCTCGGTCCTGCTGCTCGCTGAGCTTGCCAGCTGCACCTCTGCAAAATACAGCAACATCCAAAATACCAGTGTGAGCAAGGGGTTCCCTGCACGTCTCTGCCCCCACCACAATATCCCATGGGAGGGAAGAGGAAGGTCAGGCTGCCTCTGCTTTGGTGAACATGGACTTCCCACCCCTCCAAACACGAGGTGGTTTGGCAAATCTGGAAAAGACTGTGAAATGCGAGTCGCCGAACTGGAAAAACAGAAGAGAAATTATTCAGAGAAGCTGTGTGAGCTTCCAAATAAACCGCTGGTGCTCCCCGCACAGGGAGCGTTAGCAGCTCTCCTGTGGTAGACTTGGAGGAGAGGTGAGGGCTAACATCAGCCTCACCATTAGCTAAAGGAGAAATTGGAGAAATCACTCAAACGAGGCAAGGATTAAACTGGGACTGAGCTCCAGTGAGAGAGCTGAAGGAAATTTAGATTACAATGATGGAGAGGAGGAGAAGATTAAAACTCAGGGCTGAGTGAGTAATGCACAACAAATGTATTCAAATGAATCTCCTCCGTCAAGGCACTTCCACGGCTCCCATCACCTCGCAATCTTTAATGCACTTACTCTGCTGGAAGGAAGGCAGTGCTGCTATTTCTGTCTTTCACTTGGGGAATAAAAACACAAGGAGATAAAGTATCTTCCTCAAGGTGACCCAGAAAATCTGTTCTGGATCAGAACTTCAGGTCTCGGTGTAGCCAGGAGACCATCACTCCCACCTGCCTGTGAACAGCGGGTACATTTGGGGGAGGTGTTTGCTCCTCAGGTTTTTCCTCCAGCTTGTGATTGTGGACTGCGGATCCCTGACCTGGGACACACCACCAGACAGCCCGCAGCCAGCACCAGTGTCTTCTCAAGGATCCTCCATAGACTTCTGCTGAAGGTACCAGGAATTTCTTTTGGGGCATGGAGAGGCTCAGAGTAAGGGTGACATGTTTATGACTCCTTTAACGACTGCAGCAGGAGATGCACATGCTAGAGACGCCTGCAGTAACAACAGTGCTGAGACTGTGGTGTGGGAGGGAAAGACATACTCAGGGACTTGCCTGACAACTTGATTTGCAATTGACTCCATTTGAATCCCATGAAGATACATGGATCTTGTCACTGCAGAGCTGGATCCTCACCCATCAGGCTCTGTGGTTAAAATAAGCCTCTGGGCAGTCTCTTCCTTGTGCTTTCTAAGCTTAAGCTGGCAAAAAATTGGTGAAATAGCTCCCATGGCTATTTAATTTTAGTATAAGTTAATTTGCCCTGAGCTACTAGAAGTTACGTTGCTACTCTTTCCACTGCTACCAGACAGTCCATTAGTACTCAAGGGTTTGCCAGAGAAAAGTAAATCACTGTGGCAGACAACAGACAAAATTCACTTTCAGAATCACAGCTGTAGCGCAGAGTTTGTCCCCAATGTACACACTGATGTCCCAGTAGGAACCACCAGCTTTCATCCCATGCCAGCATAGTGTCAAACAAGAAATTAAGTGTCCAGGCAGCACAGACTGAAAACAGCCAAGGAAATGGCCCAACCCGGCTCCTCCTTCATCTTGTGGCTACTCCTGTTTGTAGTTGCTCACTGGTCCCGCTCCAAGCAGGAGGACGAGTAACTGCTGTAGCTGTGCCAGAAGACACCTGCAGGTATGAGAAAACATGCAGATTGATTTCAAAGCCTCAGCTCCTGCAGGAGGTGCATGCAATTCTTATTTTTTATTTCATTTAAGAAATAATACATCAGGAATAGCTCAGCACTTGGCCAGCTGTCCATGGTTTCTCACTCAGCCTGGCAGTTTCTCTCCTTTGCTCCTCACAAGCACCTTCTCTTGGGCCCCTGAGCCTGCTCAACCATCTGCTGCCATCTCTTTGGCCATCCAGGTGCCCATTCTTTTCTCTTTAATGAAAAGCAAATTGGATGCCCTTGGGTGCTTTCCAAGACCTCGCTGTGTCCATGCAGGGTGCCCGTGAACATGGGAGGGAGGGAAAGCCACCTATGGAGGAGGTGATGGGACATCCTCTGTGTCCTCCTGCAGACCGCAGAGATTCCTCACTGCCTCGTGCAGGCTGATGAGTGCCTTGGAAGAAAAAAACCCCAAATTTCTAGAGAAAAGCTTGGTTCAGCATGCAAATCTGGGAGTAGCACTGTCCCCAAGGCTGGCAGCAATTTTTTCCCCCAGCTATATTTTGCCTGGGGTTTCACACATCTGCCCAGCTGCCAAAACGTGTTTTCTGCTGTTGCCTCATTTGCAAAAGGTTTTTCATTCCTCTTTCTCTTTTCTTCACACCAGCCCATTTGCCCCTAGATCTGCTCCCAGACATGACACTTCAGTTGTCTTCTCCAGGCCCCGAGGCAGCTTTGCTTTCATGCCTACCATGAAATGCTCCACTGAACAAAACTATAAAACTGCATCAAACACTCCTGAGGTCCCCTCAGCGCTGCTGGGCACCGCAGTGTGGCTGCTGGGCTGAGCCCGGCCAGCAAGAAGCCAGCAGGACTTCATTCACTTCTCCTGGGAGCATGTTTTAATCCACAGCCAAATCCCTTTCTTGGACCCAATCCCAAGCTCTATTACAGTCCAGAGAAGCGCTTTCATCTATTTCAGTAAGCGATGGATGGGGTTGCATCACTTCATGCTGCACAGCGGCTGGTTTATCTTTGTCCCCATCCATGACTTGAGTTGCTTTAGCATTCATATATCATTTTGGTTGCAGGAGACCCTCAAGATTATTGATTCTATCCATAACCTAACTCTGGCACTAAACCACCTCTCTAAGAACCTCATCTACACGTCTTTTAAACCCCTCCAGGGATGGCAACTCCACTACTTCCCTGGGCAGCCTGTTCTAATGCCCAACAACCCTTTCTGTGAATAAATATTTCCTAATATTCAATCTAAATCTCCCCTGGTGCAACTTGAGGCCAATTCCTCTTGTCCTGTGACTTGCTGCTTGGGAGAAGAGACCAACACCCTCCATGCTACACCCTCCTGTCAGGTAGTTGTTGGTCACCAACCCATCCCATCCTCAGCTCCCCATTAACAGGGCTGTGTCTAACTGAGACACCACCATCATCCCACCACCCTACGTGTGTTCATGCCCACATGTCCTCCTCTCCCAAGCGCTTCCTTACAACAGCCTCTCTGCATAGGCAAGTGGATCGAGCGAATCCCCCTTCCCACCGCAATCAGCGCCAGTGGCCGAGTGAACGTGTTAGCAACTAATTTATATGGACACGATTTACATGCTTAATTAGCTATGCTTTTAATTGCAGCATTCACAAGGCAGAATATTCTACCACAAGTGCTGTGCCTAGAGCCTGTTTGATTAACTATAGAAAGGAAAGTGTTCAGTAACATAACACTGAACCATCAGAAAGTCAATACATATTAAAGGACTCGAAGTGCTTCCCCCCCCCCAACTAAACACATTTTACAAACAGCAGGGAAGACAAAATCCTGAATTCAGCACTAGTTATGACCTGTTTTTTTCCTTGCTGCTCTGCTGCAAACCAGTCTCTGGGTCTTGTGGTTTCTGTTGTTTTGTTTATATGTTGGGTTTTTTCCCACTGGAGAATAATAAGCAGTACAGAGCCTGGACATTTCCTCAGTCTAACTTGTTTCCCTTATACCAAACTTTGAGAAAGGGCCGAACGGGAGGCATGTAACCCTTCTGGCAAGGACTCTATCCACACACCAGCAGCCTTGGCGGCTGGTTCTGCTCAAGGAAATTAAGGTAAATCCTGCGCTGTTTGCTGTAGCTCCCTCAAAAAACATTGCAGAGTAAAATGAAGAACGCTTGCATGGCATTTCCAGAAGAAACGGAGTAACTGTATGTATGAGCACCATCTGTTGGCTGCCTTACTGCTTACAGGGTGCAAACTGCATCCCATTTCCAACAAAACCGCAGCTCTGCTGCATGACACGAGGGACAATCCCAGCTTTAGGGAGCGCTGTCTGGACAAACAGCCAGGCAGAGGGCAGCAGGGATCACCAAATTAACCAGAAATTTGCCCAAAGTCACCCAGGCTCTAGAAGGGGAACTTGGTGCCTCTCTATCGGGGGTCACCGTCCTGATGCCCTTTAGACCACCCTGCCAGCCACTACAATTACAGATGCTTCATCACCCCCTTTTCCTAGACAAATAATATGTTTTGGCCTCAGCACCCTGAGAAAATTAGTTCAGCTGAAGTTCTGGGAGCATTCAGAGTGTTTGGCCACCACTCTTGGATCATTTTAAGAACGAAGAGCTACAAATGCACAGCAATTTACAATCTGACTTACCAATTAAGGATCTGATGTGTTTTTATGTGTTTAAGTGACAATATTTGTCAGGCTGTTTGTTCAGTGCATTGTCTGCACATGCAGATACACAGGAATTGGTTTAATTAAGGTTAATTGGTGCATAATTAGAGCTGCTGCCAACACAAAAGAATGGCTGCAGACCAGGGAGAGAGTCGATTTCTATCCAGCTCCAAAGGACAAATAGCATCAAGTGGAGATTACATCTGAGTGGTAAAAGCCTAAACTGCTTCATATTTTAGCACTGACTTTTGTAAAACAACATGTCTAACTGCTTGGCAGCATTTTCCCCGGATCACACAGTCTTATCCTGGTAAATGAAGCATTTTTAATGGGAAAAGGTGTTTGCGCTAGTAAATCTTTGCAGCTGGATAGTCTCCTTCTCCAGTGCAGGGGAACCATGCAGGATGCAGTTTGGGGGAGCAAAATACAGGTAAAGGTCGGGGGGAGAAGATACTTTGAAAAAGCAGCTGTGATTTACTGCACAATAAACTCACCTGGGACTGCTGGTCTGGCACAAACCCGGTGGCAGCAGCACTCCAACCTCGGCCACGAAGCTCCCAGGTGATGCCACCAGTGTCTGAAGGACAATTACAGGATGGAATTATCACCCCAGAGCATTTGTTATGTTGCTTTAACCCTCCCTCCCAGGGGCACCCCGTTTTTCAGTACTGAAAGTAAAGCCAAAGCAGTTGTGCCTGGCTGTGAGCTCACCTGCTGCCTCCTTCCTGGCCCCACTTGTAGCTCTTTATGCCCAGGGCTCCCAGTTATCCCAGTTCAGGGGTGCTAGGAGCAACCTCTCTCTCTCGTCCAAGGTGAAAGTGCAGGGGATGAGAGTACTGGGCCCAGTTCTGGGCTCCCCAGTTTAAGAAGGACAAGGACTTACTGGAGGGAATCCAGCAGAGAGCTACACAGATGATGAGGTCTCTTGAGCACCTTTCTTTTGAGGAGAGACTGAGAGAGCTGGGTCTCTTCAGCCTGGAGAAGAGAAGCTGAGGGGGGATCTCATCAATCTTTATAAATATCTCAAGGGTGGGTGTCAAGAGGATGGATCAGACTCTCTTCAGTGGTGGCCAGTGTCAGGATGAGGGGCAATGGGCACAGAATGAAAAACAGTAGGTTCCATCTGAATGTGAGGAGAAACTTCTTTCCTTTGAGGTGCCAGAGCCTGGAACAGGCTGCCCAGTGAGGTTGTGAAGTCTCCTTCTCTGGAGACATTCGAAACCTGCCTGGACACGATCCTATGTAATCTACTCTGGTGAAGCTGCTTTAGCAGGTGGGTTGGACCAGATGATCTCCAGAGGTCCCTTCCAAACCCAACTGTTCTGTGACTCCTGGAGCCCCAGCCTCCAACCCCAGCTGCTGCCATGGGTGCACAGTCTTGGCAGCCTTCGAGAAGGCAAATCTGGCTCTGGAGGTGTGTGGGGCCATGCTGGAGAACAGATTTCAAAATTACGTAAGAAAATGAGAAAGGGATAGTGAAAGATTATAAGATGACGAGAACGAATGGACTGGAAACTAGGTGAAAACTCCTCTAGGTAGTAAATAGGGTCCAACCACTTGGTCCTATGCATGTGTACACTTCTTCAGAAGACCTCAAGACAGCAAATTAAGAAGAGGGAGGGCATTTGCCCCAGTGCACAAAGCAGCTACTTTCTCCGCATTGTTATTTTAGCACTGACAGGACACTGCACCTGCTGAGGGAAACACGATTCTGCTTCCAAGCAAGGAATTGCAGGGATCTGCCCAAACGGCAATTTCCTCCTCCGCTCCCCTTGCCCAAGGAGTTTCCACAAGAAAAAAAGTCTCCAGCTGCCCTAATACAATACTACAAACCGCTCCATCCGCATTGCATACAAATTCCTCCTTGTTACCATGGTGAAAGGAGAAGCAGCAGCTTCTCCAGCCCGATCAGCTCCATCAAACCTCCATCTGCCCTCATGCACATGCTCATCAGCAGGAGGCAAAATGGTCAGCAAGACAAGACTGGAGAGATAGAAAAAAAACAAAACAAAACCAAAAACCAAACCTGTTCTTGGCACAGTCTCTCCATATGTCACCCTGTCCACAGCAGCTCTCGAGAGCCAGGGCAGTCCTGGGGGCGAGCAGCATATGCAGCTGCATCAGGCGCTATTAGAGGCAAGTTATGCTCTTATTATTTTGAGAAAAGCCAGGGAAATGGCTGTACATATTACAGAAAGCTCTGCCAGTCTGAGCAGCAATGTGTGCTGAAAATGAGGTCAGTCCCTCGCAGTCCAGCATTTCCCCAACCCCAAGAAACTCATTTTCAAAGCGTCCATTGTCAAAACAGACTGATTGATTGGGGGGAAAACTTTAGAAACAGCAGAGCCATTTTCCAAGCACAAGTGGTGGACGTTTCTTGATAGGCAGAATGTCTTTTTTTCCCCCCTCATCGGAAAGCGTCCCTCTTTTCCACCTTGGTCACACTCGGGCACAATGGCTGGTTGTGCCAGACCTGCCCCTCTGCTGCTGCAGCCCTTGTGAAGGTCCAGGAGCTTCTCTGAAGAAGAAATACATAGTTCTGTAATTTTAGACCTGCAGGTTGAGGCTTGTTGGCCTAAACCTCTCTCCACTTTGCTTCTGGCTTTGCCACCAAGGGCATGAAACCAGGTGTTTCAACACTGAAGGCATCAGGGCTCCTTTGCTGCCTGATAACATATTTCAGACCAGTCCAACGGAGCGGTCAGCACTTAAACTTGAAAAAATAATACACTGTGAATTGAAAATGAGCAAAGGAATTGGGAAAAGAATTATATGCCTGAGAACACCTCATGTTATACGGGTGGTTTCAAGGTTACTAAGCTGCAAGGAACAATTTAGGAAAAACTTCTGAGGGGTAAAGCAATGAAATCTGAGGGTCGTAGAAATCAAGGGGCTCAGTACAGGCATGAACAGCAAAAGCAGCTTCACTTAAGCTATAGGTAACAGTAACTGTACATGCACAATAACAACCATTGGTTTTGTGTGTTTTATCTTTGTACTGTGATTTTCCAGATTAACCCTGTTCTTTTAAACTCCAAGCAGTTCCCCTGACCGTGGAGTTGCAAAGTGCGAGCACCAAAGTCTCTGGAAAACACTGTGAGAGCACAGAGGCCAGGTCTGGGGTGCCAGCGATGTGGTTCAGCAAAAGCCAAGGAGAACTTCAGGTTAGCAGAGTGAGTTTATCAAACCAAGAGTGCAGCCATCCACACTGCTCAGCCCATCCCCAGATAGCCTTCCAAATGGTCTGACAGCATACAGGATTTAGGATTCCCACAGTACTGCTGTAAGAAACTACTGAGCACCTTGGCAAGTGAGGGATGAGCTTGATTCTCTGATGAGGACCAGGAAAAGTCAGGAAAGGCAGCTTCCCAGAGCTAGGAAAAAAGCGTTAAGTAAAGATGTAAAGAACATAAATTGGCTGCTTCTGAAGAGTTTCCTCCATATGAACCAGATGACAACTTGAGATAAGTCAGCCCAGCTCTACTAGTCAACTGGCTGGTGCCAAGTCTGAACCCAAAAAGACATGAAGTCCCCTCCGCCTGTAACTTAAGGCAACAAAATGTTTTTAACTTCATTCCAACGCAGTATAGAATCCTGGGGAAGGAAGGGCAGCTCAGAGGTCTCACATGTGATGTAGGATCCTCACAGTATGGTTACCATTTCTCTATTATTACTATCATTATTAACTTCAGGATTCAATGGACAACACTGACCAGCTGTGCAGATCATCTCCAACCCTGAAGGCCAGCCTACCTCTGATATGGTTCTAGTGGCTCTGCAATGAGGCCATAGATTACCATCATCAACATTTCAGGAGGTATGAGCATATGTATTCCTGTCAATAAAAGCTTTCTGACCCCTTTTTTTTGTTTCTTAGCAAAGATTTTTGCTCTCAAACTTAGGTTCACAAGTGAACAAGTAATCCCTGGCTGATAGTGAAGTCTATTTGTTGATGCAGAGCATCCTCTTTAAATGTTGCTGACGTATCGGTCGTCCTCTCTATTGATTATAGTAAATAATATACTCCTAGAGAATTTCTAAATACACCACCATAGAAGACTGTTCAGCTCTAATTCTCTGCTTACACAGACTTACTCCAAGCTCATACTAATAATATTCTGAATACCTTCTCTAGAATAGGTCAAACAAGTCTGATTTGAGAATCAGAAACAGCTCATTATACATTTATTATTTGCTTGTTATAGTAGCCTTGCTGAGCTATCAATCCAGTCAGTTATGCAAGGGTTTCTTGCCCATTAGGTGCTTTCACTCTGTTAACATGATGAGCTTTGTTTTCTCATTAATAGGTGTGTTAAAATTAAAATGTACAATATATGGAAAGGTTATTATGTCTTGTATAATGAAACACATGTTAGGCCATAACTCAGGCAGCAGCTAGAAGTCAGTTGCCTATTAAAAGGAAATTGTGCTTCAGTCCATTCCATCAAGGCAGTGTACGTGGGAGAAGGAAAAGAAAATGGGAGCAGGACAAAGAAACGTATAGAAGGGGATGTTTAAGACACAGCTGCATAGATTGTCATTGTCTCTTGGCTTAAACCAAGCAGTGTGAAGAGCTTTTTTTAAGCACTGGTGTCAAAAAGCAAAAACAACTGAAAAAAACCAGGGCCAAAACTCTGCCAATGGCTAACACAAAAAGAGGTAGCAAGCTCCCTTATGCTTCAAAAAATGGGTTATTTTCGAGATGTGGCAGCCTGATTCCTTTTCATCATGAAGCAAAAGTAACTTTGATGCAGCAATTTTCGCCAGATCGCACTATAATGTGCACGGCAGGGTTTTTTCTCCCATACACCTGGATTTCTTGTTTGGGGCTGCTATTTGTTGCTTAGCTACTGGATACTGCCACAGCTGACAAGCGCTGCTTGCCGTGTTGACAAGAAGGAATTGCTTCTTCACGGGGAGAAGGGAGAGGAATTATCTCCTGGAGACACGGAAGGAACAAAGCAGGCAATAATGTGGTGGGAAGGATGGGGTAACATCAAGGGAAGATAATACCGGTACTTCCACCGTTCTAGATTTTGGTTAAAAAGTAATAAACAATTTTGCACCCTGTGAATGTCACCAGTCCCCAACAACAACAAAGAATGATAAACAACAGCACAAAACTGCTGCCAGAAGCGGAACGTCCTTCTGAAGCAGGTCCTGTTTGAGCAAGAAGAGTCCCCACCTCTGGTCATAACAGTCCATTACCATTAATGGTGCTGCGCCAGCTTTTTACCTGTAAGCAAATTTACTTCTGTGCAATGTGCGCTTCTTTCCATATTAATGAAGTAATTGGGTTTTGGAATTATTTTTATTGCTAATTACGTTAGGAGTTTTATGCGCTTCTGGCTTGCTTCAATAAGCATTTAGGAAAAGAGACTTTTAACAGGACATTAAGTAATATGGAGAATTAAACAAACAGCTTAGAGTAATGGAAGATGTTTTAGCTTTACTTTTGAAACAAATTACATTGGGTTGCTGGACGAAATCTCCCGTTTGAGAAAATGAAAGGTCTGCAGGCAGAGGCTGTGCTGATTCATGTGCCCGCTCCTGTGGCTGGCAAGCGAGTGTACATTTGAAAAATCTCTGCTAAAACACAAGCTACAGCCCCTGTCTGCCTCTGCTCTCGCCTGAAGACCACGCTGCTTGTTCCTGCGTTTCACAGTATAGACGGAGAGTGGGAAACTGAAGAGACTGAACTTCTTCAGGCTCTCGTTGTTTCATGGAACCAAATCCAGAAATGCTGTTCCAGTTACTGTCTTGCAAACGCTCTGTATGTGGCGAACGCGCACACCAATCCCTCATTTCGCGAGCTCACACAATGTCCTTATCTAACTGGTGCAAGGACGTGCAAAAATTCGTTTGCATAAAACATATGGTGTACAAAACAGTTTTCACACATCACCAAAAACTTGCACCTTATTTTCCTATTTATTTACTTGGGTATATATTGGCTGAATTCCCTAACGAGGAAAAGTCCAGTATATTTTTCCATTGTTAACAGCACCTGCCCAGACAGAACAGTGCGATCACAGTCCCCTGGTTCAGAATAGGCTGAGGTCTGTAACACACAGAAACCTGCCCTGGAAATGTCTACGTGTCTGCACCTTTGGATCTGGAGCTGCAGCCTGAATACTCTCATTCCAAAGATTCCCAAGTCTCCAGGTTTGTGGACATTTCACTTCCAATTTTTCCTTCCATCTGCCCTCTCCACCTTAAGCTCCAAGTCTGCATTTACTGTCTGATGCCAAAATTGGCATGATAGAAGCTTTCCCCTGGCTCTTGTGGACATATGCTCACACTTCATTTAACCCCTACCTAGCCTTATTTCCCCTAGGGAGTAGAACAATCTTTCCAAGTACAAGCCAGATGAGCCAAATATAAGTTCTATGTGCACAGGTCTCGTGATTTGGTTTCTGGGCAGAGGGTACGTGAATGACCACACGCACAAAAAGCTTTTGATCTGTTTTAGCACACGGGGGGATTTACTGCTGGGTAACGCTTCTACCTCCATAAATCATAAGGCATTTTGCATACAAGAAGACAGAGCCAAACAGAGCTCAACTGACATCGATGAACTGGTCCCCACAGCATTCGGTGTGACTGGGACAGTCCTTTGGTGGCCCTGAAGGGAAGATGACTGACTGAATACTATATACTATCGACTGACTGATAACTGCAGGGGAGAGTCAATGACAGATTTTATTAATGTTTAATTAAGACAGATAGAAGAAGACTTCCCTTGGCTAATTTCTTCCCCTGAACTTGTTCACAGCTTCTCTATTTCAAAGTAAGGAAGACTTAGAAAGGCAAAGCTAGTGTGTTGAGCATTGCAACAAGCTCCATTTGCCCAGAGGAGTTCACATAATCCGAGCTGGGCCTGGAGATTGGCTCTGCAAGGGATCCTGTCCTTGCAAGAAGATAAGGTAGTTGGTGCGCTGCCAGAGCACATTTATTACAGAGAATAAAGTTGAGAACAGCAGCTCTGCCTGGCCAACTGCCCAAACCACTCCAGAGCAGGCAGGTCGCGCTCACAGGCTTCATCGGAATAGCACCAAAATATGAGCTGCTATTCACGGCTGCTTTGCCCTCTCGTTTCCAGCAAGGTGCTGATTCCTGTGCGTACACCAGGAGGCAAAGAGAGACAGAAAATATTTAAACGGTCAGGCAAGCAAAAAGGTCTCCTGTCCAAAACTGCACATCCTTCTTGCTGCTGCCCACACAATTCCATGTGCAGCTGATACTTTTGTGACGGGGACATTTATTTGGTGTTATAGACTGACCCAGTCACTATGTCCATTGTTATCTCTGAGAATTGAAGAAGTAAAAAGAGAAAAAAAATGTAAAAAAAGAGTAATAGTGTTGCATTTCTTGGGCTGGCTGACATGCCAATGTCTGCCGAGTGACTTTAGGGATTCACCTTCAAAACTCTGAGATTTGTGCTTGAGCTGCCTAGAAGCTGCCTGACTTAGAGCAGAGGATAGAAGCATAGAATCATTTAGGTTGGAAAAGACCTTTAAGTTCATTGAGTGCAACTGTTAAGCTCACACTGCAAAGTCCATCACTAAACCATGTCCCTAAGAACTTAATCTACACGTCTTTTAAACCCCTCCAGGGATGGTGACTCCACCACTTCCCTGGGCAGTGCCTGACAAACCTTTCCATGAAGTAATTTTCCCGCATATCCAATCTGAACCTCCCCTGGTGCAACATGAGGCCATTTCCTCTTGTCCTATCACTTGTTTACTTGGGAGACCAATCCCTCCATGCTACAACCTCCTTTCAGGTAATTGTAGACAGTGATAAGGTCTCCTCTCAGCCTCCTTTTCTCCAGGCTAAACAAGCCCAGGTCCTTCTATCGCTCCTCATAAGACCAGTAAGTCCTCATGGACTGGTGGAGTCCAAAACCTGGCAGAAACCTCTAGGCAATGCTGCAATAAATTTTATAGAACCAACAGTGCAGATTCCTATATATTGTGCACGCACTGAATTTAATAAAGACAAACCAGAGACATTTTCAGGGCAAAATATCAATCAGTGGCACGGCGCCCGTGTAACCCAGGCCACAAGCAGCGTGTGTTACGCCAACAAGCCCACCCCAGAACAAAGGCAGCCACACGCAGGGAGGCGAGCCCTTCCTCCAGGAGCACCACGCAGTGCACGGTATCATGTCCTAAGTAAACACTGTGCTCCCCAAAAATCAGTTCCACGTGTCGGGAATGAAGCAGAGAGACCAGTTACCACAACTTCTTTCCAAGGGTTACGTTAAGAGAGAAACAAAAATAAAGATGTCTACAAGGGAACATTTGCTCTCACGCTGCAAACAACATTATCCATACTTGGAAGGCCAGGTGTGGCCACACCAGCTGATGGATCGGCCACAAAAGGATGGAGGAGGCACCAGCCACATGAAGGAATTCACTTCACTTTCCTTGAGAGCAACTGTAATGATTGTTTTTCTTAAAAGGAAAGCATGCAAATGAAAACCAAATTGAAAAGTATCATAGAAATTACTACTGAATCTGAAGATGCCACTGTATGTCTCCCTAATCCTTCACCTAGAGCTTAGTTTCTGCAATTATTAACTTTCAAAACTGGAGTGCAAACTAAATGTTTTGCTTTGGAGGGAGGGGAGCTAAATTAAAACAGAGGTCATTTCTTAAATAAAAGGACATTTCACTTAATGGAAATAGAAAATTTCCTTTTGTTAATGTGAAATGCTACTTAGGTTTTGTTATTTCCCCAGGTACTGGCAGTCAGAGAGAGCAGCAGATATCCAAGGCTCAACTCCAGGTCTACGTCTGTAGTAACCAAGAGACAACTGAACCTGTGATTTCCATGTTCAGTTGACTGCATGGCTGCTCACTTCTGGGAGGTGATTTGCTGCTGGCTGGTGTTATTACATGTAATTATGAGGTTAGTATAACTGAATATACATGCTTGTAATTCCAGATGTTAGGAGTTTGGGATTATTTTCTACAAATCGTTGTGGCTTGGAGCCCTATACACTGTCATAATTTATGTTATTATTTTTCTTAACACACAGTCATTACTCAGCTCTGATGAAACTACATAAGAAAAAGATCATCTCAGTAAAGCTGATAAGAAATTAGACCTGCTCCTGTTCAAAGACAACTGACATCTTGTTCCAGGCATGAATGAATAGGACTGACAATGGAACATAAAGTCATTTGCCATAACCAAACGCTCTCCAAAGGGAGAATATAATCCATGAGGAAGAATATGTAGCAGATTTCTCCAAGTAACCATAAAACTAGACGGCTGGCAAACACTTATCTGAAGAGCTTCTCCTCACACTGTTTCCATTACTCTCTCTGGTTAGACAAGAAATACCACGAGACAACATGTTCTCTGGGAAAACCTGAAGGTCTTAAACCATGTGTCAGTAGCATTCATAGAGATGGAGGGTTGCTCTGCCATTTGGTAGATGTTGATGCTTTTTCAAAGATTTTGGTTTGGTTGCTGTTTGACTTTTTGAATTACACACAAAAACTAGGATGGTAACTTGCTCCTGTACTAAGGCACTCACAGAAAAAGCTGAGATACTGTTATTTAAGGTGTTAAATTGTTATTTTTCATTTTTGTGTTCTCATCTGTATGAGGCAGAATATAACCCAACATACCTGAACCTCAGCAAAGAGGTTCACATCACATCCCTCCCTTTTCTTTGCAAATTGCGTTTTGAAAACCAAATGATGGACCATCAATTCACACCAGGGGTACTGAGCTCTTCCACGGTGCCCAGGGAAAGCGTGTGAACTTCTCCTACACTTCCTCCAAAACACGTTCTCCATCTTCACTAACAACAAGAGCAATGGACTGAAGTTCAGCTTCACCTCTTGGGTGATGGTGTGGCTCAACGCCTTTAGGTGCTACTTTTAAGTCTCATTTTCATATCAAGCATTCATACCTCATTTATTGGGTAATGTAGGTTGAAAAGTTTAGAAAATAAAGTATTCTTTTTCATGGGACTGAAAACCAATAAATGTCCAGCTATTTTTAAGCTCTTCTGGAACAAATTAATTTCCAGAAGTTTGACTGGCAAAACCCAGCCAATTTGCACCTAAAAATCTTTCACTTGCTTTCATTCCACTCTGAGAACTGCAGTAGAAATTCAAGGTTGCCTGATGTACGAGTCTTTTTTTGCCACTGCGTGTATTTACAGAATATGAAGCATAAAAGAACCAGGACTGAAGCTTCTTTTTTCCCCTTAATAACTGTATAATATTGTCATTCAGCCTCACAGCAGGGATGCAAAACCCTCCTTTGAATGACTGGCATGTCAGTAACTCAGTTACCACATGCTGCATTCTGAAAGAAAAAATACCCTCCAAAACCCAAAGGGTACATTTCCTTTAATGTGGACAACACTTCCAGACCCTTATTTCAGTGACAGATTAAGTCACTTGTGCGATGAACTCTGACACGAGTGTTAAAACCTCGCTCCTTGTTTTCCATATGCTTGTTTGCTCACTCTGCCACCGATGTTGATGACAGTATCCAAATATCTTGAAGCATTAGAGAGCATCTTAGCCACATAGGACTGCTTCTCCTTTCAAAACATCTTTCCACATGCTATCAGATAAGCCTGGCCAGGTTTTGCTCTCACTGTGCTTGGACTGGGGACAGCTGGAAGATGGGGAGTCACACAGCAAAGTGCACGCAGAGCGTATCCACCCATCACGGGATTGAAACCACATCTGTAAATCACAGTCGCTTTTAATAAGCTCTTGAAAAATTAAACCCTAAGCATTCTGTCTGCTGGAGGGAGCTGTACCTCCCACTAGCAAAAGAGCAATGTGCCGTCTTTTCCCCTGCCAAGGTACGAGGAGACAAGATGACTCCTGAATGTACTACATAGCACAAAGAAAACCGTAAATCTTTTCACACACAGCAACCACACCAAGACTCACACAAACTGGAAGAACAGCTCCACTGTTTCTTCTCTTATTTTCCAGAGAGTTGTTGCTCAAAATATTTTCCTTTTGATGTATCGGCATAGACTACAGGCAGACGAGCTGCTGACCACAAGGGTATAAACACAGAGTTTCGCTGTTAACCGCTCACCCTGCGTTTGCTCCAGATCCACAAAGATGTGCAGCTCCAAAGCTGAACTTGGGGTGAGCGGTTCAAACAAATCCCAAATCTCCAAGCTGAATTCAGTCAAACCGCTCAGTTTCATCTTCCATATCAAAAGTATACATAACTATGAAGACAAAGGTACAGACGAGCCCTGATGTACTCAGAAGGCTGCTGAACTTTAGTCTACACCTGGAGACAATTCTCCTTTGCTTAGATCTACTTGGGAATTAAAAAACATTAATAAAGCAGTGACTGCATAGAGTTGCTTTTTGCAAACAGATTAATATATCAGCATTTCCCCAATAACTAATTTTATTGCTTTTGTGGCACTTGCTACTACAGTGTGGAAAATGAAATACGTACTATTCAAAAAACTGAAATCATCTTGGTCACACGCCATGCAATACATTCACCTACTAAAATTAGCAGTAGGTAAGGAATTATTTTAAAGGGGAAAAAAAATACTTAGAAATGCTTTCCCACGAAACCTGCTGTGCAGCCACAGACCTGAACTTCAAATTTGTTGCAGACCTCAAACCACGTTGGTGTTCCAACTATTGTATCAAATTCGGCTGCAAACACTTCTTGCAGCCAGATGCAAATGCAAAACCTGCGTCAGAAGACATGGTACAGCCTTGTGTCCTTTAACTAGATAGTTTTCCCTCCTACAAAAAGCACCTGAACAGAGGGGAAACAGTCTCAGGCCCCACTGTGCTCACAGGGATGGGGATAACCTCTCTGTGCCCATTGAGAGGGATTTTTTTGGGGGGCAAGTTGCTTCACCTCTCCGCTTCTTCTGGTGTTAAAACAAGGTGAGCGAGCCCGAGGTCCTTCTGTAAGGACTGCATTGAATTCTGACTTCAAAACCAAGTAACATCACTGGACTTTCTGTATACTTCAAGTTATTTCATAACTTGAAGTAATTTTCCTTACATCAAATACGTATTTCTTTTTGAAGGAAGTAGCTTGTAGAACATTCTGGCTGCATGGAAGGGAAAAGATACACAGATCCACAGCTGCTTTACTGCTGGGCTGGTAGCTCTGCGGCAGATTTGGGTAGGGCAAGCACTCTTTTGCTGTGTTTGTTCCAGTCTCCTGTTAGCAAGAGAAATACCTCTCAGAGGTGAAATGACACAGCAGGTTTGGTGTAATTTAGACTTCCTTAGGCAAATATTCATTTATCACATAAGGATGGTCAATAAACATTTTAATTACGGTTGGCACGTCGCTAAATGCAGAGTATCAGAATGTTCCTCAGAATAAAAGCACACAAAATTCACCTGTATGACCTGGAGAGAGCTTTGCTAACTGCCCCACATGCATTAAAGGAAGGGATGATATTGCATTAGCTTTGTTTTGTTTTTATTTTTTATTAAATATATGAAATCAGATTTTCTCATCTAAAGGCCATGGATCATCCAGAACACCCAAAGCACCAAAATAACGAATTTTACCTTCCGTTTGCTGGCCATCTGGAAAAGAGCAGAGCACCCAGAAAAGATCCCTCAGCAAAATCTCAGTAGCTACTGCTTTCAGCCCCGTGCTGGGGCACTGACCTCAGCTGGTTACAAACCCACCAGCCAGGTGCCTGACCAGAGCTTTTCCCACCAGACTTTCTAATTAAAATTAAAGGAAAAAGAAGACTAATTCAGCAAAAGCAGAACATCACAGATGCAATGCTTATCACAGTACAAGAAATGCTGAGTACATACTTGTGCTGCTGGCTCCTCTGGGCTCACCATGCTGCTGAAGTCCTTTGTCACTGGCAATTAGGTTAACCTCTGTGCCTCAGTTTCCCCACCTGTGAAAAAGAGGTAACATTTCTCCCATAAGGGTTGTGAAGAACCAGGCAGGAAAGGAGAAAAGATGCTCAGATGCAATAACATAGTCAACCCAGAAATGCTCAGGCAAAATCCCTGCTGTACCTGTCCTGCAACCTGGACCCAGCTGGGCTCAACCCCAAATGATGGGAGCCTAACAAAGACAGGCAGCTGCTGCTCCTGAGGCTTTTCAGTCCTCATGGCCTTTCCTGGTGTCCATGAGCAGAGATGTAATAGATACTCTCCAGTGTTTACGCTGCTAATCGCTCCAACTTCTTCATAGGTGCTCTCTTAGCACGACAAAATGTTAAATAAAATTTGTGACTCCCTCTGAAAAGCCCAAGGTCCAGTGGCCCCATTTCCATCACACTCCTCACACAGAGGCCTGAGCTGCTTGTTGGCCATTGCAGCTGTTTAGAGAGTGAGGATTTTCTGTAAAATGCTGCCCGGTGGGTCTGTCATAGCTCTGCTGCTTCCTGCACCTCTGAAGCCCAAACTCCAGCCCCATCCGATGGGTTTTAACATGCTGCTGCTGTGAGCTGCTCTAATGCTGTAAAAAGTCTGGGGTCTGCTGAGCTGGGCCCAGCAAAGTCACATTTTTGTCTGTTAACATGTGAGAGAAAATAGTGTAGGCAATGCCTTTGCTAAATGGACTAGACATATTAACGTGTTCGATATATGGTGAACAAAAGTGGCTAAAATTGAAGGTCTGTCATTTCTTTTTCATTACAAAATGCACAGTTAGAGCTTTATTTGTCAGCTGCAAATAGCTGGAAGTTGGCAACACAATGTCCAACAAAAAGTGCATTTTTATTTTCTGAACCTTTTCTTTTTGGTGCCTATTTTTGTAATACACACACATAAAGAAACCGGTCTGCTGTTAGAGATGATTTCGCCATCCTTATGTAATGGAGAAGAGCCAAGAGCCGGTATTTAAAGGTGAACTGTCTCAGTAGTGCAGGCTCATGGCTGACCCCTTGATGATTTTAACACAGCTTTAGGAGTGTGAAAATGGAGCTACGGGCTAAACCTATGCTGTCAGAGGAAAAGAGCAATGAATCCCTCCTCGATTTATACACATGGTGGCTAGACATGGCATTTTTTTTTTCCTTTGATTTTACAGCACTGTCTTTGCTGAAATGACAAGCTGTTCTGTGGAAATTACACGCACCCAGCGCAGCCGTCTGTCTGTCCAGGGCACTGAACTTCGCAGCGGGATTTTCAGCTGCAATGGTACCTGCACAAATCTGACACGTGAAATGGTTGGGTAGGAGGTAAGTGTCAAAAAATGTTAAAAAAAAAACGTTTATGGCAGAAAGCACCAAGGCAAATCATGAGTCTGACTTTGCTGTTCCTCTTACCTTAGACAACCTCTGTCCTCTAGTGGAAAACCTCTCCCCAAAACCTGGATTTCAGCCTGATTGTGAATAGCTCCTCACTCTTCTCTATCACAGATATACATATATATTTTTCTTTTTTCCTCCCATTTACTAGATCTTTTTGATGCTTTTTCACATATGGAGTCTGTTTTCCAGTTGCTATGGCCATGGGCAGTCAGAGAACCAGGGTTCCCAGGAACCAAACTAAAATGTGGTTGGTGATATCTTAGCATAGTGTTTCAAAGGAACTGTTCTGACTAATAGACTGCACAGGCTCTGACATAAAGTTCAGATGTCAAACTTCAAGGCTGGCTGCAAATAGTTGGAATTTGGTCAAAGGCAGGTTTTTCCTTCAGGATTTCCTCAGTCTGTCCAGGCTGGTGAGAAATCTGCAGTCAATTTAAGATGGTCATCATACTCAAAACTAAAAAATAAAAGAAAATGTCACAGAAGATAGTGATTTTCGCTCTTTCCTGACAATTTCTTTGATGTTCCTCCAGGAGGGAGGTGTACTGGACCGTTCTGCCCAAACGTCCATTTGCCAGGAACTTCAATCACCTTCACAAGCCCTGTCTGAGATCTGGAGACTGTTCCCTGGCAGCAGATTCGGGGCTGGGGTAGATTTTCTCAAGGAAGTTCATTTTGACATTAAAACACCTCAATTGAACCCAAGGACTGTTTTGTGAGCTGTGACCAAAATATGCCAAAAGAAGACACAGGATAGAGGGACACAACAGGAGTGTTGCAGCGCAGCCTCGGGGTACAAGGGAATTGGCAGTCAGGAATGGACACAAGGGTATTTTACATCCAATTCCTTGTTTTTGAAGATAACCAGCTTCAGAGGATGATCAAAGACACTTTCCTAAGGCAAAGCAAACACATCCCCACCACAGTTTACCCTAACGCCCAACTGTAAAAGCTTGGGACAATCCAACAGCCCTGCTGATTTGTATATTTTCCCTTAAATATGATAAGGCTGTACTGAAGGTGAATGGAACTCTTCAGTCTGATATTGCATTCACTGGAAAACGCTGATTTACTTCGGTTGAAACAACACACAAGCCCATACCAAATTCTTTAGTTAGGAAAAAGGCACACAACAATCGGGTGGGAGAGACCCTACATTCTTGAAATGAAACACTGACTGCTGTTCTGAAACCATTTCACCTTGAGGTTCACCTCAGTCTAATTTTAAAAGAGGAAAAGACCCTCACCACCTCATTCCCAAATTCCTTAAACTTTCAGTTTAAAGCAAGACAAGCAAAAGCCATTTGTGGACTTTTGTTTTAGACATTTTCAGTCTTAACACTGTCCAGCAGCAATGAGTTCCACAGCTGAATTGCATGCAAGTTAAGAAAGGATTCTCTGCCCTTCCAAGAACCTGCCTTGAACTTCAAAGCTCGTTTCCCCAGTGTAGTTAAACAGAGTCAGCTTGCAAGGGAGTATCTGTGCTCATCATTTAGCTCAAGGTGCATAGTAAAATGTAGGAGTTCAAATTTATTTGTTTCTGTGGGTCTGTGCTTTAGACAGCTGGCAAAACCTCTGATTATACTCTCTGTTTGCATAAATTGAAATTTAACCCCCAGCTCAATCTCAGAGCCTCAGTATGAGGCAGGGAGCGCATCCATCTGACCAACAAAATCCCCTTATTGCGATCTGCATTGTGCCAAAAAGTTAAATATTTTCCAGTGAACAGCAGCTCAGAAATAATTACTTTATACTGTTAGTCGCTCTACTTGGGTGCATTTTCTGCTCATTTCCTTCTGCTGTTTGAATGCCTCTGATTTGCCGTGGTCTGGATACGACCTCGGGAGCAGCGGGCACCTTGCAAGCTGTTTGCGCAAAGCTGAATTTGGATGTCAGCAATTTGTTATTGTTACCTCCTGCTGCATGATAGGGATGTTTTCTGCAGAGCCACAGCTCAGTAATCTCTCACTGCATGTACCTCAGATTAAAAGAAAATAAATCTCCTGTCTCTAAAGACTGCCAGGCAAGCAAGCATAAGGAGATACCAATCAGCTTGGTCTCTAGAGATAAACTAAATAATTACCTGATGGCTATTAGTAGCTTATTAACACAAATCTAATTTTATCATTGCAGGTGGAATTTTGTACTAAAACGTTTGATGAGCAATGACCAAGGTTTCACTCCCTGCCATGGTAAGCTGGAACATCCTTGAGATAGCGTAGCAGTCAAAGCACAAAAACTCCTGACACGTGACAAGGTAAAAGAGAACTGTGGGAAGCACGTGTAAAGAAGGCAATTGGTTCTATATATGCACAGACATTTGCTTCCAGAAGCCCAGAGCAGAGCATCCACTCCAGGAAGCGTGAGCTAACACAATACTCCTGAGGCATTCTTTTGCATGAAAGGAAATATATATACATATACACACACACATATGTGTATATGTACTTTTTTTTCCTTTTCTTTTTAAGTTACAAGAATGATTTCCCATCTTCAGCCATTTAGGGGGAAACCCTCCCTGTGACTCAGGACAGAAGGGCTCCCTGCTTTCTAATCCTCACAGCTTTTTGGGTTTTCCATGAAAGCTGCAGGAGCCAGAGCTCAGCACAGCCTGACCTGGACCAGCCCCTTCCTCACGTCCTCACATCCCCACGAAATGCATTTTTATTTAGTGCAAATAGGTAAAATATTTAAGCTTTGAAATAACTAATTACTCTCTTTTTGAAATATTCCTAAGGACAATTTCAAAGAAAATGATTGAGGATTGCTGATAGCTCCATATATTTTTAGATAACAAGGAGGAAAGCAGGGAGGCTTTGAAGAGGGTGCCTGTGGCAGGCTGAGCAGGAGCCTGCCAGAAAGTGTCACGTCCCTGCCACCTTGTGACAAATCGCTACAACTGCAAAACCCCAAAGACTGCAAGCCCTGGAGCTTTGGGATGGACCTGGTTCTCCTCCAGGATGCCCTGAAGGAAACACAAGGGCAGGTGTCCACGCCCAAGGGTTCTCGCAGAGCCCAAAGCAGGGATGAAGTCACTGGGGTGACGTTTGGGGACCGGACCCTCTCTACGGGTGACAGTGGCTTGTCTTCTCCCCACACCCGAGGTCTATCCCAAGCCCTGTTTGGCCAACATCCAGGTGTTGTGTCAGGGGCTGAGGTTTTTTAGAAGATCTCTGGGATGCCTGGATGAGAGCAGAAAATCTCCAGCCACAGGAACAGGACCTCAGGATTTCCCACACTGAGGCAGTGGTCCTCACCGGAGAGCACAGACATGGTTTTTCGGTGGTTGGCTCTGCTTTTCCTGCTAGACAGAACTCTGCAGAGTGCTTCAAACTTGGCTGTTTAAATGGGGGGAAAAATAGGTTGGCCAAGTTTTTTATCCAGATGTTTGTGTCTGCTTTGCCTCTTCCTGACTTCCTTGTCCTAAGAAAACAGCTGCCTTTGGCCTTCTAAGGGGAACTTTTATGTAATGCTTAAAAAAACCCCCAACAAAACAGTGTCTTATTTTTAAAGCCTCAGCCAAGGAGACACGTTATCACAGCTTCTCCATCCCCACTGCATGCAGAGCTGTGGCACCAGGCCAGCGCTGCTCCTCCTCTGCTTCATCCCTGAATCTGCCAGGAGAACTCAACGTTACTTTGGTTTTCCACTGTGCTGGTTTTCCTGCAGAAGATCTTTTGGTGCCATTAGCCCTCGATGGAAAGGGTGTCCTTGCCTCACACGCCGTGTGACAGGTTACACAAGCTGCAGCAGCATCGCTCCAGCTGGGCAGGGGTTTCTTCTTCCACTGGTGGCCAGCTGTCCCTGAGGAAATCCAGCTTTTTGGTGCTGGTGGCTGCACACATGCTGGGGAGAAGCCATCACAGTCACATGAAGCTTGCGTATCATTTTCCAACAGTATTTAGGCCCCTCACTTGGGTCCCACTGAACCTGACAGAGCTGGTCATACACACAGATTTGTTCCTCTGATGCTGTAAAGGATGAGTGGTCACCAGTCTGAAATACATTTGCTTTACAGAGATGGAAACACCTGAAAGAAGAGCTTTTCATTGCAAGAGTTTTCTAATTGTAACTGCAGGCTACAAAATTTCAGTGCAGGGAAACAGAGCCATCAAAAGCATGCTTGGCTAAGTGTGCAGCCAAAAATTATGATGACCACAGCCAACTATTTAGGTAAAGTAGGTGACAACCAGTGTTCCTTGGCAAGCTCACCAGTGGTTCCACAGGACATCAACAAGGCCATCGTGAATATAGCAGAAGAAGGGGACTGGAAAATTTCAGGGACAAGTGAAAATTCACTTGAAAGAATTTACTCCGCTCAACAGGGTGATGCTCAGCTTTCCATAGATTGACTGTAACAGATTGGTTTCTCCATCAATAAGAAGACAAAATGTGTGGTTATTTAGTCCTAAAAGTAATCAGCTAAGTAAAGGAAGAAAGAGGAAAGCAAAGAGGTTCACCATCATTGCTAATATAAGAACAAGGAGTGGTCATGGCATCAGAAGCCAAAACAACAAAAAGAGACTGTTATTCATGAAATGTCTTGTGGGCCCATGGAAGTCATTGCTGGAGGATGGTGTGGATGCAAACAGCTTACATTGGCTCAAAAGCATGTAGAGAAGAAATACTCTAAGCATTGCTAAAAATATAAAACTGCAACCTCATCAGGAAATTCTTGACTGAAAAATACCTATACAAAAAGCCAGTAGTATCTTATAAACTTGCACTTTTCTTTCTTTCAGGCATCGTTTTAGATACCCTTTAAAGTTTTAAAAATAGTCATTCAAAATAATATTAAGTAGATTTAAAAGCAGTGTTTTTACACTATTGCAGAAATAAGAATTGCCAGCAGTGAGGCCATGTCAGTCTTTATGGAGCAGAGCCACAGAAACCTGCAACAGGAATTTGATAAGTCACTTCACAGTGAGCACAAACTTCCACGTCAGTTGGCAATTCGGCTCCTCTGCATCAGAAACCTAACTAGGACAAGCCAACCGCGGGCATCACGAATGGCGAGATAATAAGAGACACATTGAGGACATGCCTTAAGAATATCGCCAATACAACCTCCACATCAAGCAAATAGTATGGGCGGAACCTTAAAAAGCATTGCACAAAACAGCAGATAAATCATCCAGATCTTACATAATGGCAATCAAAAGCTTAAATAGAGTAAGACACAACTAAAGCAAACAGCAGACATTGCCAAATGCCTAATATACATTAATAAGATACTTATCATAGTAGGATTGTGTTGGGCTACATTTTTTGAGGAATCAATCTATGATTATCCTTTTCCATCCTCATCTTTAAATGACAGACATCTTTTGTAGACAAAGAAGCTCTTACATCCATGTAAAAAGATGGTATCTTTTCCAGAGGTCATCCTGAGACAGCCTAAACAACCAGTCAGGGCTAGAAGTAGATACATAAATATATATTTCGTAAATATTTTGTCCTATATATTACAAAAATGTAGTTGGATAAATCAGTGCAGACAATAGTACTGGGGAAACAACCATTCATTCTAAAGCCTATCCAGTCTAGTTTGCTTCTGCAGATTTGCACCACCTGACACCTTTGCAGTGATGGTCTCATGTAACAAAGCAGGCACACAATTAGCTCTGAGGACATTTTTAGATTGTCCATTCATACCCAGCAATCATGCCAGCACCAAGGTTTAAAAGCTGAGTTCTTAACAGCGGTACAAGGAACTCCTAAGGGACTTTCCACTTAAACTTTTAAGTACCTCCATCCTAGGAGTACTTTTGAAAGCCAGTTTTAACCAGAAGGAACACACCTGCTTGGAGAGACGGTGTCTGAAAGCCGTACAGAATCCATTTGAACACACTGTTATCCCAGCACAAAGCAGAAGCTTGAAAACAGCAGACGGGCCAATACTTCTGAGCCTTCCCTATGTATCTTCGCTATGTCAAGATAGGTATCTGAGGAGAAAAATATATATGCCCTGAAGATGTAGTTCAAGAGCTCTTGGGATAATTGATTAAAATAGTCCTTGTGTAGAGGGTAAAAACAGGTCACAGATTCTGTTTCTGAGCAGCAAGTACCTATTCATTAGCTTTCTTGGCAGGATCAAATAACAAAAGTGTTGATGCCATGTTTGATATACACAGGAAAAGGAGCAATAAAAGAGAAAAAAGCAATGGGGATCAAAAGAAGGGCACGGCACAGAGATGTTGCAGAGTCTCTGCTACTTCATACGAGAAGTCCTACAAGCCACAATAGATGCTTGGTGTCTGTGTATGTTAGTTTGAAATCAGTGGATCAGCATAATTGAAGATGCTTAGCTCTGCCAGTGAGGTTTAATACTAATAGAGGTTCTTTAAATAACGGCCTTGCAAAGGTACAAGTTGTCTCAGTCCCCATGTTGTGGCAACTAGAGGCCAACGAAGGTAGTCAGTGCTGTCTTGGGTTTCGGACAACATGCTTTGCCTTTAAACCTTCTCCACCTGGCCAAGTAGCAGCGACAATTCCCTGTGCTACCTGAAAAAGTCCATAGCAGCTCTGGCTGGGGTCTCAGCTTTAAATATCCCTTGTTCTGGAATTCAAAGGCACGTTACAAGACAGTCTGTATGTAGTGTAAGTGGAGCTTAGAGACAGAGCAGTCATGGGTCCTGTCATTCTCAGCTTTGGTGTGGGTGGATTCACACCCCATTGACTTCTACTTTGAGTATGAGACTTTAAAACCCTGTCAACAGCAGAGAGTTCCCTAAAACCTTCCTGCTTTTGTTAGCACCAGCTCAGATTCATGCAATCCTGCAAGCTGGAGGTGATCAGCCACTAGCAACGGATTTAACGCCATGGCAATTACACCTTGTAGATTAGATAGGGGCCTGATGACATGGTGCTAAGAATGCCTGTGGCAACCAGCAACCTGTCTGTCTTAAGGGTGCTTGCAAGCCAGAAGAGATTTTGCCTGTCCCACAGCATTATGTGCTCTTACATCTTACAGAATGATTAGTCACAGAACCTTTAATAAAATGAAAGGATTTTGGAAGACTCCTACTGTAAAAGCTACCTAAGGGAGAAGTAAACTACATCCAATGCCTCTGAACATCTCACAGGAGAGGATTGCAAAAATATTTCTCTGAGCACGATAGTTTAAGAAAGAAATAAGTGAAAACATAGTGTAGAAACAGAAAGAAATTCTAGATATAATGTGCTGGGATGGAAAGGATTCTTAGGCCTCCTTCTTGTGTGAAAGTTTGTGTCTTCTCTCTGTGAACACATGCAGAATGGGCATTGCACAGCTCAGGCGCTGACCTGCACAGCAATGAGAAGAAATGTAAGAGAGAGAAAGGATGATTTCCTTTGGAAGGATAATTAGGATAATTTTTTTGGTGCTCTAGTAGCAGGTATTTCAGGGAGGGATGGATTTGCTCTTACCTTGGTCTTAGCTGAAGGTGTTACTGCGCAGAGTACATTATGAGTATGTAAGAAATCACACTGACCTCAGAGCTGTGCAGTTTCTGCCCACTGTGTTCAGCGTGCATGTGTACCTATGTCTGATGCATATATAACTCTTTGACATATCATAAAGGACCTACAGGGAAAAAGCCTGTCTTAGAAAGCATAAAAAGACATATGTAATAAGAACAGATACACTCCTCCTCACCATGTTTGACTACATGAGGATCTTTCCAGCAGATGGCAACAGCAGACCAGTTTGTAGTGCAAGGCCTGCGTTTGTGGGCTGCAAAAAAGCTTTCTGTGCTGTGCTGTACCCGACACACCTTTCCCACATCTGCTTCTTCCACTCCCTGTATCGTGCCCGCTTAGTACCACAGGCACAGTTAATGTAAAGTGCAGAAGAAATCAGCGCTGCAGATAACTGCAGTACAAACTCTGGAGCTCTTGGTTTTTGACCTCACTGTGTTTACAGGCCTTAAAACATACCCTCTGCATTTTAAACAGTCTAAAAATATGACTCTCCCTGAATGAGCGTAACTTATCTCCTATATATCTTTTTGCAAAATTATAGTGCAAGGTGTGATTAGGTTGGGAACATAGATGAATCTAAATAATAAAAAACACAAAGTGTCTGACTGTGCAGAAAGTGTCTGCCATGTGCAGACGCTGGGTTCATGGACCAAACTTTCGACCACATTCCTGTCATTGCTTCTGAGCCACCTTAAACAGCTGCTTGTAGGAAGTGCTTGTTATTTCCTCAGAAAGGTGATTACCCTGCTTGCAACTGTAGACTCAGCTCTTGGCCTCTGGAGGAAGGAGTTTTGCCGTGGACAGCAGGTGCTGCAAATGTTGATATCCGTGGAATGATGAGGGAGACTCCGCCATTGAGCTCCACCTCGCTCTGCCCATGCCCTGGGGAAGATGTGGGAGTTACATTTAGTAATCATCACCCCTGCACTATTGTTTTTCCATCAAAATTACAAGAGCAGTATTGTTTCTAATAAATAGTAACGTTGTTTTGTCATTTGCAAAGTATAATGTGAATGAACCTTGAAGACACATAACACAAGATAAAGTTACAGCTGAAGGCTCCAGTCTTTTTCTCCAAAACTCAAGCAATATGTAGCTTTTCCCTTAAGCTAAAGTATAGGCCCAGATTCAGGCAGTGAAAACGACCACTCGTGTAATACGAAGCTCGGGGACCACTGGAGAGGCTGTGAATGTCAACTGATATTCCTCAAAAATAAAAAGTGGAAAGAATTAATTCATAATTAATCCCCCGAAGAAATCATAGATGGGAAGGGGTGGGGGAGAAATGCCTGAGAGCCAAACCCATGCTCCAGTGAGATCTAAGCTAGTGATTTTGCAGTGTGGCTGTGCACAATCCAGTTTTCACCGAAATCGGTGATCGGTGGCCATCCCTGGACAGGCGTCATGTCAGCTGTGGCTCAGGAAGAGACCTGGCTGTAAGAAATGTCAAGCCCCTGTGGGTCCCTAACCCCATCTCAGTTCTCAGGAAAAGGTGATATTGGTTGTCATTATTACCGTGTTTGCTAAAGGGAAGAGCTGCTGCAATGCTCCATCCTCTTCACTTGACCGATGCTCTCGGTTGTGTCGCAGGTGAAAGCCACAATTCAGCCGTGCTTCACTTCCCTATGTATTTTCTCTGCAGGGAGCTGCAATGCTGTTTCAACTCTCTTCTGCTCTCACATACTTCTACAAGAAAACATCTGGAAGAAAAAACAGTAGGTTGAAGAGCCAACTGCCTTCTAACTGCCTTAAGATCTTTTATCACTCATGGAAACTCACAACACACTCGCTGCATTATCTTTTAGTTAACACTGTTTACAAATTATGGGAATAAACCCAAATCCAATGGAGAAAGTTTCCCTTTGCTCACATTTCAAAACAGGCCAGAATTATCACCTCAGAAAGAACTTTCCTCTACCATTGGTAGACGCAAATTAAAAAATCCAGCATACAAATGTCTGCCACACCACAGCACACAAACCCACTGCTTTTAATTAGTTAAGCTGAGGGCTTTTCAGTTGTTCTTTTGCTCTTCTAATGAGGAGGACTGTGAGGTGTCTTTGAACTGGCTACAGACTTGAAAGATTTAGTAAACAAGGATTCTTTACACCATTTCTGGTAAGAGCTTGTCCTGACAGATGCCTTCTTCCTCCTGAGGTTCAGACCACAGTTTGATCTTTTTCTTGTTTTTTTTTTTCTTTAACCTCTGAAGCATTCCATAATATGATGGGCAAAGGCCCAGCAGTAATTAGACTGATTGAGTGTTGGAAGCCTAGACAGGAGAAATGGTTGGAAATCATTTCTGTTCTCAAAGCTGACACCGACAGCTCCTTCAGTCTCAATCATTGCAGCCCACATTTCTGAGAGCTCCTGTCCAGCAGCCCTGGTGCACACAGATCTTGGGTCCTGCTAGAGCCTGGAGGCTGTTTGCTGAGATATCTACCCAAGCTGTGCTGCCTGTCACAACCCTCTGGGACAAATCAGCTGCTGCTGCTCCCCCCATGTTGTGCCTACGGAATGACGCAGGAAAGAAGAGGAGCACAGGTTAGCATGACAGCCGCCCACAGGCTGCCAGGTGTCCCTCATGGGTACTGGGGAGGAAACCTTCTCAGAAGTTTCCATCATGATACACAAAACACTGAATACTTCCAAGTCTGGCAGCGATAGCCTGGCACGGTGCCCTGGGTCATGTCTTACATAAAGAGCTATTTGTCTCCTGTGCAGTGCTCTTTATCCTACTTTTACAATGAACCACCAAAGCTACCTTAAATCGTAACAGCCAGGCCTCTGTACTACTGTGTTCACTCTTGCATAGCTCAGGGACCCCCTCCTCTTCCTCAGGCTTCAGAAACTACAGAAACCCTCTTATTTTCCTGATGGCTACCTACTTGCAGCCCTCTTCACATTGACTGTGTGACCTGACAGGTTTTCTAATGCACATGGCATGGTGGCCAAGGACCTCCAAGAGGCATATGGTCTTTCTGAGAGACCAGCATATGCCTGAGAAAAAAGCTGAGTGGTATCGTAGCTTTGAAGGTGCCAGACCATTATCCCAATGGTTTGAAGGCCTTCTGATTATGCTGACCACACACTCTGCCTCTGGATAATTTACCTGCTGGTTAAGCTGCAGAGAACCATTCCCATGTGTTGGGGTTGGTTCAGTCTCCATCCATGCTGTGAGAAGGTGTTCATCTGGTCCTGGGTTGATACCGCTGGCCTGGTCAACAGGGGCTTGCACACATCCACCCATCAGCATGAGTAGTCCTTGATGCTGTACCAGCCTGGAAGAGATTTGAGAAAGCCATTTAGGCTGTGTTAGCATTGCCACTGAAGCCTGGGTTTGAATCCCAAATTTTGACAGAGCAGTTCCACCCCAATTTTCTGCTAACAGCTGTACAGTCCTGCTTCTCTGCTGTTTCCCAAGGAGGAAGGCTGCAGATGTGTGTCCACCCATGGAGACCCAGGAGAGGGACTCTGGGGGAGCCCTCAGTGCTGAGTTGAGGGGACCAAAGCATCTGATCCTAAATTTAAGGGCTGCTGTGCCCAGAGGACCAGTCAGGGTCAGGATTCAACATCCCCTCAGGGGAAGAAGGTTCTGAATCCCTTTATTTACTGAGTTACCTGAGGTTTATTCTAAACAAACTGAGTTACAGTCATATATACTCCACTTAAAGCTTGATGGAAAAGGTTCAAATGGCCAGTTGCTGCGAGCTTTCACTGGTGTAGACTAGAGTTTGCCAGGAAACTTTACAAGACAAAACATACATCCCAAAAGCCATTTTAAGTGATTCTGAACTTCAGGAAAGTTCGATTGCAAAAGTCAAAGGAAAACTAAAATGTACAGACTGATGCACAACTGCAAGGGACGGGAAAGGTGGATGCTAATATTGAAATGTCTATAAACTTCAGCTGTTTCTCAGCAATGTTATGTTTCTTCTGGGAGAAGGAAATAAAGCGTACAGCCACTCAGTCCAAATGAAAGCTATACAGAGTAATTAAACTTGTATTTATCCACACAGATAGCCAGCACAAAAATATCACTGCCTCTTTTTTTCTCAACATCTATCTGATAAAGGCCTTTTGGCTGTAATATTGACATTTTTCTGACTATTACCTCATTGGAGACTTGCCTACATCAAAATATAAAAACGCTGATTTTTTAGCACCAAATCCTCTTTATGCAGCCACTGTTTTACTGCTCTAGATCGGTGCATACTGGGCAACATTTTTCACTGAGAGAAATCAAATAAGCTTTACCAGTACAACAGTGCTCTCCAGCAGCAGAACTGCAGCTGCCTTAATGCCAGCACTAGTGTAATTAGAGAGGTCAGGAGTCAGGTAACACTACCAACATTTTTATTAGTGTCAGATAAAACAAAAGTACATGCCTTTAAAAAGTTAAAGCTGCTGAGGTTAATGCATTGGGGTTTGTGGTGGTTTTTTATTTGGTTGCACCCTGTGCCAGGTACTGCACGAACACAGCAAACTGTGATTTTTGTCTGGAATTCATGAATATTCAGTTATGGGCAGCTTTAAGCACCGAACTCAATTGGGACACAGTACATGGCAGTATAATTTGTTGGAATAAACTGGTCTACTGGAGAACAATATTGTGAAAGATTTGAAATGTTTGGGGAAAGAGCTGGCAAAGTCTACAATCCATTTCACTCTTCCCATCATGAGGTAACCTATCGTCAAACACTGGCTTCTAAAACAAAATCTGGCAGATTTGAAGTTTACCACATTATGTCTCCCAATCTGCTTTCTTAGCCTTTCCTCTTCCTCAAATGTTGAGGCTGCATCGCATTTTCCCTACTATTCTGAGAAAACACAAGGCTTTGCTTTGCCAATACGCTCCTTACTTTTGGTTATTTTTAAATCTCTGCAAAAGCTCACACTTTCTTCTGTAGCCAATGCCTATTGTTTATGGAAGCAGTTCCAATTTACTTGCTAGAAGAAAAAGAAAATAAAAAATTAATCTACTGCCTCAAAAGCACTGCAAGTATTTGCATTGTTCTCCTGCATTGTTTTCCTTACCAAAAGGAATTCTTTGGAACCGCAGAGGCATTGAGTTTCCTTCACTCACTCTTTTTTCGCCACCCCCCCCCGCTCTCAAACAGTGGCTTTCAAGCGGTGACCTTTCTTTTCGTGGAGGCCAGCTCGTTATTTTGGGTTGGATTTCCCTGCCGATTGTTCTGCGTTTCCTCCCGCGCTGCCGGTCCCGGCGGGGTGACCACCCTGCGCTCGTCACCCCACCGAGCACAAAGCCCGGGCGCACTCGGGTTGCTGCGTGTCGCCATGGGAAGAGTCAGACTTTCCGATCTTAAAACGCCGGTTGCTCGCAACAGCCACAAATTATAAAAGATCTGGCAAAAGCTGCCGTTAGCCACCTTGTACACGTAGTGTGTGACCATCTCTCAGATGCTAAGAAATGCGAGAGCAGCTTTTCTGGAACTGTTCTCAAAGCGCTTCATCCATGAGCATCATAGCAAGACCCACATAAAAGCCTGATCTTAACTTGGGCGCCTGAACGGCTGATACACTTCTCTGCACCTCACCTGATGAGAATAAATACTTGTCATCAGATGAATTTTCTTTCTCTTAATGAGGCTTTTCATTAATATTACAAACCTTTTGGAAGGACGTACAGAATCCATCCCTTTTTGCACAGTACCCGAGCTAGTTTGTGTCACTATAAAACAGCGAACCCACACACAAAAAGCAAAAGCATGAGACGCATGTAAGCTTCAGTGCAAGCCTTGAAATTAGTCGAAATTTCTAAAATAATCCTTAAACAAATATCTTGACCACTTTTAACAGACAGGAGTAAAGTTCAGCCCCTCCATTTTTTTGAGAAAGCGAAGTGAAGTTGTAAAACACAGAGTTACTGTGCTGAATGAGCTCATCTTGAATTCTACATGCTGCCATGAAGCTTGGCAACAAATTCTGTCAAAAAATAAACTGGTACATCTCCAATACAACTTAGCAGCAAAACATGTACATCTTGATTCCTTGAGGACTGCTGCAGGCCGAGGAATCTGGAGCTCTGAGGAAACAGGCTTTATTTTAGAAGCAACATGTTCTGGTGCATTCATAAGAAAATATTTTCAGAAATTCCAATTCACCAGGAATTTGCAAGCTACTCATTTCAGTCTGACTCAGGATGTAGCCCAACTGTGAAGAGACAAGGTTTCTTGTGAACTTGAAACCCTGCTTTTCAGCCAAAGCCTGTCAAGACCCTGCTCTCAACTCGTGTGTACAAGGCGCAGAGATAATCAGTGGAGTCTTTTAAAGACTCGTTTCATTTTGAAGTCGTTTGTATTTCAGAGTTCAAATTGGGACAAATCACAGAATCACAGAATGTTGGGGATTGGAAGGGACCTCAAAGGCTCATCCAGTCCAATCCCCCTGCCAGAGCAGGAACACCCGGATGAGGTTACACAGGAAGGTGTCCAGGCAGGTCTTGAATGCCTTAGAGTAGGAGACTCCACAACCCCCCTGGGCAGCCTGTTCCAGTGTCTGTCACCCTCACTGAGAACTTTCTTCTCAAATTTAAGTGGAACCTTTTGTGCTCCAGTTTTTACCCATTACCCCTTGTCCTATCATTGGTTGTCACCAAGAAGAGCCTGGCTCCATCCTCCTGACACTCACCCTTTATATATCTGTAAACATTAATGAGGTCACCCCTCAGTCTCCTCCAGGTTCAAGAGCCCCAGCTCCCTCAGCCTTTCCTCATAAGGGAGATGCTCCACTCCATCATGTTTGTTGCCCTGCGCTGGACTCTCTCCAGCAGCACATTCTTTCACCCAAAACACTTGTAAAATGTTTTGCTTCTCTTTCTTTCCCAATAATAGTTTCCATCAGCCACTGAGTGCAAGAAAAATTCCAATGTCCAAATCTTAAAAAAGTCTACAGATTTTTACATCCATTTTGTAATTTTGCAAGCTTCAGAAAACTGACAGAGCAAGTAAAGGAGAAACAAAGATGATTCTAATACAACCTTTTAATTGCCTTGAACTTACTCCATGGGGAGGTGAGGTGGGATGCTGAGAACCTGTGCTAGTCAAACTCTGAATGGACTTCACTACCAGCATAAGTAAAGCTTTAAATAATTACAACATGGAAAAGAAAGAGAAAATGAACCCTCCTGTGGAACGCTCCAACCTTGGCAAATATCTACTGCGTTCAGAAACAGAGTGTGAGACATGAGGAAGGTGACAAAAAGGAGAAAAAACAACATCTGAAATTTCAAAATGTTTTCTAAAAATTGAAACAAGATGAAAATTTAAATTTAAGGGAAATATTTTGCAGCGCTAAATACTTCTTATACAAAAGTCTATACTTTGCAAGATAAATGTTTAAGACACAAATGTTGGCCATCTGTAACTGCAGCAGTGAGCTAGGCAGCAAGATGGAAAAGGTGTCGTGGCAAATTGCCTTTCCTCCATCTCTCGAGCGCCGCATTTAAATGAGCTGGCCCGTGTCCCAGAGGCAGCAATTCCGTATTTGTGTTGTGAAAAATGCAAGGTGCTTGGCCTGAGAGAAGTGGCTTTCCAGCAGCACAGCCACACCGCCTCGTGTCCACACGAGCTGTTCCAGAACTACTTCAATAATATACTTGTCATCGCGTCTGGAGTGAAAAATTTCCTCCTCTCTATTTCTGCTTATAGACAAATTACTTTTTTTGCTCCTTGCAAGTAATTTGGGCTACAAATGCAGAATATGCTACCTAGAAGTAAGAAGGGAAATTAATATTTATAAGTGGTTCTCATGCAGTTGTACACATGCTATTTGTATGTGTCTGAGTGTAGACAAATGCACACACATGTCTTACATCTACAGAATGTCTGTGTGTTCAGTGGCTCACTTTCAGTACACCTATATACTCTGATGCTCATTATATGAAAAACGTGTGTTTCTTATTTTTAAAACTCTCTGAAAACCTAAAAGCACCTGCCTCACTTCAGAGAGTGACACAAGATGTCTTCCCTGAACTTTTTTTATCTGGAAGTGTGTACACTCGGCATGTTTGTAACACAGTTCATGTGGGACACTTATCCAAAAGTACTCCAAAGTTTATTCTGACTTATCTGAAAAAGTATTCATTTCTTCTTCCATCCCTCCTCTAACCAATTCTTAACACATCTTCTCACCCTTTCATGGATCCCTCTCTCCCCAGTACACTTCTATTCATCTCACTAATGAGAGGCAGATTGATTTCTATCATTTCACCTGCGGTTGCCTTATTGATGCAGCGACTGTCTAGAGGGAGGACAATTACCATTTATTCAGCTGCAGGCTGAGCTGCAACAAAGTTGGGGTTATGCTGATTCACTTGAGCTGAACATCTTTCACCTTAATTATAAGGATTTTTTTGCAAGCTAAAACTAAGCTATGAACTGGTCAGAGCTTGAGGACAACAGTAAGTTTGGTCCTTGTTTTAAAGTGAATGACTGTCTTTTCAAAATTCAAGATTATCTGCTAAGTGATGACATACCTATACACATGGCAAAAGATTAGCACCTTCCATACACACCTTCCATCAATGTTACAATATATGCCTGGTCATCTCTGCTCGTCCACTTTGAGATGTGAGCTGTGAGAAATGCAGCTGTTGGATTATAGGAAAAGTTAAGAAAGTAATCTGGAGGGCACAGATTTCCAGCAGTTCAAAGACTGTTCAAATGGTTTTAATGTTTCTTCTGTGTCTGCATTTCTTTTTAGGTTTTGTCTTTAGTGTCTTTCTCTTTTCCCAGGAGTACCCATTAAAGGAAGTTCAAGCAATCATCGGGCTGTCTCCCGTTTGCCATGTTAGTTCAGCCTTACTTGAAGAGATGATATATTTGACAGATTTCAGCTTGGCTCTATCACTCTGCATTTCCCTCTTTTTTTCACTCTGTGCTTATGATTTGTGATGGGTAAATCTCAGAAGATTAAAAGTTTGGCTTGGAGAAGAAACTGTATGTTTGAAATTTACATTTCGGTTTTAAGAGATCAGGGTCACAGCAACAAGAGAATCAATTATATGCCTCGAATTGGTGGGATCTGAATGACCAAAGACTTTGGCAAACTTTAGGAAGAGGAACAACTAACAACTGTGTTTCCCAGAAGCAACCAACATAGTTACAGAGCCCAAAAATTAAACAGGCCAAGGGGATTCATTGATTTTTCAGTAGCATCAGGAGAAATTAGAACTGAAGGCATCAGCGGATTTTTCTGCTTTGGAACAGGACTCAAATGGTGTATCTCATGTCAAACCGAAAGGCTTTACCCTTTGGATGCTCTGGCCAGACATGGGGTAGAGCTGGAGACTGGGGGTGCTATACAGTGTCCTTGCAGAAATGAAAATGTATATGCTCCCCGAATGGACCAGGAGCTGTATGTATATTATCCTCTGGGCTGCAGAGTGCACTCTTAGCTCACCCTCCCTACGAGACAGTGTTATTCTTAGTGTGGAAACCCTTAACTGTGATTCTTCACTGACATTTGGCACCGCTTTAAAATCAACTTTCCATAGAGATAGATCAACTCCAGAATTGGCCTTGACTGTGTTTTCTCACTGACAGAGCAGACAGGAGATGAAAATCAAAGTTTAATCCCATTGCATGCTTTACCAAAGTAAAATACAATGCCTATCTGGGATGTAGCATCTCTCTTTTTATTTATCTACTGTATGCTTGCATATGACTGTGACAAGTATGCTCTTGCTCTGTTTTCAAATACAATAGCATCACAGAAAATAGTTCTGATGAAAAGAACAAATACATCTACTTTTCGTGTAATGTTTTACATTAGCTAAAAAAAAACAGACTACAGACAACATAAAGGCCTGACTAAAACTAGGGTGGTTTTGATTTTGAAATGTTGAGATTTTGCTTTGTCAGAAAAATCCTCATTGTGAGGCTCATGAGGGTTCCCGTGGGTTCTAAGGAGGAGACAAGCACTTTACAAGTGTTTGAGCTTTATATGTGCACTACTGCTATGTGCAGGGTGTAAGAATTTTGGGGCAGGAGTAGGGTAGACGTTACTGATAATGACCATGGGTATCTGGAGTGGTAACCGAGCTACTACAGTTCCTGCACGCAAAGAAAATAATGGCAAAAATGGGTGCTGAGCTCTTTTCCTCAAATGGGTGGTATGAGGCTTGGGGAACGAATGTTTGTGGAGCACTCAGACCCTGGTATGAAAAGGTGTCATAAAAGTTCAAAGTATTCTTGTTATGGCATACTTACTCAGCAAGGCAGGGAAATATCAAAGGCTTTCTGCTCCCAGCTGGCTCGCTCTTATCTGGAGGAACTGCTGGTGGGTGGTGATCGCTCTCAGGGACTGGTGATGACAGAGGAGCGAAGGCACCAGCCTCGCTGTGCAGAGCTGCTCTGGGCACCCTCAGCATCGACCGGGGCCTCCGTTCCTCCTCGGTGCTTTTTGGTGCACACACACACACCCCCTGTTCGCAGAGAAAAGCCTGAAATGAAAACAGAGAGCTCTGACACCTGGCTAATGGAGGCACTCAGGCAAGGGCTTTCACTTCTGACTGGTACATTGGGAAATAATTGATACAAATTGCCTCAGACACTCAAGGCTGCTGGTCCTCCTTCCCACAGGCTATTTTTAGGCCCAATTAGGCAGATAAAAATGTTTAGGCTTGTTTTTCCCCTTGTTTTAAATGCTTCTATCTAGACATATGGTAAAAATCTGAATAACAAAAAGCAGATAAAGCAACTTCTACTTCCTTACCCCCCTTAATAAGAGATGTTCAAGCACTGAGAGACTTGCTCACTGCAAAACCACTTATGGCCACTTGCAGGGGAATTTGCTCTCACCACCTTAAACCCAAAGCAAATAGCAGAATATGAAATAACACATATTCTTGGCATCAGGCTGCACAAGAGCTCCCCTGGGTCCGCTGCAATGCAAAGGCTAGCAACCCACCCATCAGAAGAAGATAAAATACAATTAACTAATTCATTAGGTAAATATTTTGGGTGGGGAGATATGAATCGGTTTATCTCTATTATTGTTATCATTATTATTAGCTGCTGTTTGCAAAGACTGATTTTTTCAAAGCCTTTTTTCACATTAAGAAGCCCAAATCCCCATGCTAATTCCCACCCTAAATTTGATGTTGATTGCTTTTACAAGCTACTGGGGAACAAAAACAGCGAGAGGAGTACAACTGGTGAGATAGTTTTATTCACGGCTGTTATTACTAGAATTTATGGACGAGCCATTCCCATGCTATTTGAGCATAATTCATCCACTTGTACTAAACGCAGATCCATAAATGCTCTCCAGTAAAGCCCCTACCTGTGTAATGCTTTCTAAGATAAGCTGCTATTGTGATTGCAATGGAAAATGCAAGACCTGATGGCTGGCCTCTGTGGTTATTGCACTGCCACAAACTCCTCCAAGACCTCAAACCTCCCCAATCCTTTGAAGCAGGTGAGTTGTGAACTGTGCCTTCTGCAGCCAGGCTCGCAGGCCATAGGCGGCGATCGGAAGGGTGTCAAAGCCAAGGGAAGTTTTGCCACCAGCTTCAGCGAGGGCAACGTTTTTGCCTTTGTAGTATAAGCCGATCAAAAGCTCTGCCTCATAATCACATTCCTGTGGCTTAACATGTAAGAGCATGTCGGCTGCGCGGTGGTGACTGCTCATGGGCAGATTTCTCAGCCTGCAGGACATGCCGGCAATACCACTTGCTTTACCCACGAGGGAAAAAGAGGTAAAGTGGTCTTTTTTTTCCATTTTCCATGTGGAGGGCTTGTAGGATCAGCTAGCCCAGCACGTCTGATACACAGTAGCTTGATTGTGACTGAGCCCTCAGTGACCTGGAGCGGATACTTGATGGTATCATAGATCATAGAATCATTTTGTTTGGAAGAGACCCTCAAGATCATTGAGTCCAACTATAACCTAATTCTGGCACTAACCCATGTCCTTAAGAACCTCATCTATACATCTTTTAAACACCGCCAGTGATGGTGACTCCACCACTTCCTTGGGCAGCCTGTTAGATGGCACTAAAATGGCACATGGGTATGAGACAGGGGACTGACAGTCTAAGTACACTATACTGGCCTTTATATCTCTGCCCGTACTGAATTCTGCTTTGCAGTAAATCCTACCCTGATGTCTCTTTGTTTAATCCCAGCTGACGGTGCAGAGACCCAGCAACACAAAGATCTTGTGCCTGAAAAGAATCAACGCACAGTATTTGTGAATCTTTTCAAAGACTTAAAGGAACACCAGAGGCTGGTCTTTAGCAACAACTATACCAAGACGATGAACCACCACGGAAAGTGATAGGATGAGAGGAAACGGCACCAGATGAGGTTTAGATTGGATATAATGAGAAATTTCTTCATGGAAAGGGTTGTCAGGCATTGGAACAGGCTGCCCAGGGAAGTGGTGGAGTCACCATCCCAGGAGGGGTTTAGAAGACATGTAGATGAGGTCCTTGAGGACACGGTTTAGTGCCAGAGTGAGGTTAATGGCCAGACTTTGTGAACTTGAGGGTCTCTTCCAACCAAAATGATTCTATGATTCTAAATACTGAGCTTCCAGGACAGCAAAAATGATACTCTCACAAGTAGAACATTGAGGCAGGTTTGTTTTCTGCCCTTCTCTTCTGTAACAGAGACAACGGATTCTCCAAAAACCCCAACTCTAACAGCTCCATAACAGGACATCACTACAAGGTCATTGCTTGAACAACTGGGGACCAAACCCAGGTGTCATACCGCGGAGAAGGAAGCTGAGCTTGAGCATAAGGAATACATAGGTTCACCTCACCTTGGATTTTGGTGTCAGTTCAGATTCAGCACTAAAAGCTGAATCTCACAGAGAAAAGTGACTTCCTTTCCATAGTGTGTGAAGAAGCCTTTTTAAGAACAGACAACAGTGGGGAGAGAAAAGAGAAAAAAAATCTGTAAACATCTGAAATGTTCAAACATGCAAGAAAGTATAAGCTTATCCATAATAGTATTGTGTTGACACTATGTATTTATGCATACAAGCTTTTTTCACTTTTGAAGGAGAAATTACTCCATAGGAGCAAACACTTCACTTCAGTCTCATTTTGCAATGCCCATAAACATACCAGAGATGAAAGGTACCTGGTTAAATTTGGGTAAAAATAGATGGGATTTTGAAAAGCAGTAAGAAATGCCTGGGAAAAGTGACCTACATATGGTCTTAATCATGGCAATGGATAACCCCCACATTACCCTTTAAAAGGTCATCTGATAAACATCAACATTAGGCTTTTCTCACAAACCCAACACCTAACATTGCTTCAGGCTACTGTAATATGGCATGAGAAGTTAAATTAGAAGCATATATTTGGTAATAGCACCTCTGAGAGGGAGTCTTCAAAAGCCTGTGCCCCCATTAAAGGATTAGAAGACCAGCATACAGATCAGCAACTATACTCCATCCAAAAGGAAACAGAACAGGAGACAAAAATCATCTTTCTGTTCTGATTAGCTGCTTTGATTGATGTAAATTTCTTAATTACTTTATTTTTCCCTTCTCTTACTCTGCTGCAAGTATACCACTGGGGAACACTATAAAGAATACTGCTGCGAAGTAGCACTTTCAGGCTTTCCTTCACCTCTCATGGATCTGGTGGTTATCTTTCCAGAAAACATCTTGGTGAGGCACACAAAATAAAGCAGTCTCCATGGAGCCGATAGTCTAGGGTTCAATTGTTTTTAGGAGTATTCAGAATACAAATTACAGACTTGGAGATAAAATCATTCAAGAATAAGAATGGGGTCGTTAAATATCTCTGGAAAGCTGATAATTCTGCATGAAACAATGGAAGAGATATTACAAAGAAGCAGGGATAATTAGTCAGTACACCGAAAGCTCTACTTTTTCTATATGAGCATCTTCCCTTCTGGAAAGAAATCCATCCAGTTTTCCTGAGTGCTAATATTTTAAGGTTATCTGCCCCAGATGCAGGCAAGAAATAGGTCTGGTTGTCCAAGAAATAAGGAGGAAGGCAAAGGGCACATCCTAAGGACTGAAGACTGGCTGAAAAACTGCAGAACTTAAGGTGAAGGAAGTTCTCTGTACCAAGGTCACTGATGAGCTTAGGAGATTTTTAAAATGGAGAAGAAACCCCCATACCACGTATTTTTATACTTTAGGTGGTTTTGTTTTCTTGCGCCTGAATCAAAGCTGGAGAAGTTCAGTGAATCTTTCCACTGATCTAAATAAAATTCTGAATTATGCTAGCACTTGTAGGCTTTAAGAAAGGTAAAATGGAAGTAGAAATTTGCTCCCATTTTGATATTCCCTTGCAGCTGGTCAGAAAATTCCCTGCATATGTATTTTCATGGAACTTCCTATCTGTTTCATCCCCACTTCATCTTTTCAGCTCTCACATCAGGAGACACAAGTCCCTCAGCACTGGCTCTACAGCTCTTGCCTGAGAACAGAAGATCAAGCTGTGCTCCTTCTCCTCTAGATTTCGTTCCCATTATGGAGAATTTGGGGGGGGGATATAGGCTTAATTTCTGAGTCTGGTGAGTGGGGCGTGACAAAAGTGGTCTTGCTCTTTCACAGACACAGTGGCTCTGAAATCCTAAATGACCTGTCCCTAAAGTCCTAAGTAATCCTCATGGGTTTTCTCTGCTGGAGTCATCAGAGGGGGAGAGTAGTTCAATTGAATTTTTTTCCACAGGTCCTGCTGAAGAGGAAACATTTCTGAACCCATTTCTCCCAGTGTCTCTGTATTTGATGGGTTCTGCCCCCACGGACTCCTATCTGAAGAAGCAGGCTGCTACGGCAGGAATCCAGAAGCTGTAGCTGTCAACTTGAGTCTTACTGGATACCGAAGGGGCTAATAAAAGAATAGGTGTTTGTTGTATTTCTGGCAGGGATTGTTGCTGAAAAGCCTAAAGAGAAGGATCCCGAGACACCTCAGCTCCTTGGTTCCGATGGATGTATTTCTAGTTGATCAATCTCTGTATCTTTGTGCCTGAACTAACTTCCCACTTCAGGCTTTTGACAGCTGGACAAAGCAGGGTTTGAGCCGTGCCTTGCTTTAAGGAAGTGTGGAGAGATGTTTTCAGTCTGACCTCGCCAAATCAGTCCCTGGCTTGGGGCGTTTGCTGAGATCCAGGAAAGATTTTCCCACTGAACTGCAAGTGGGAAAAACTAATTCTATCCACAGTGATTTGATGAAGTATCGAAGTGACAAGCATTTTGGGAGATATGAATCTACCCCATGATCTGCAGAGCCTCTATTTTCATAAAGCAGAAGAATACACACACACATGTTGATTTGGTGGTGGTGGAGGTAGTTAAAAGCCAATTATAAAGTATAATTTTGACAGAGACAAAAAGAATATTTTTAACCACACTGTGGCTGTGTTCATTATTAACCTGTATTAAAGAGATAAGATTTGGCACAAGCAAATGTGGGCTTTGTTTGGCTTTTTGTTCTTAAGTTCACATATTTTGTTAAAGTACATCAGATAATGAGATGTAAAAGCATACATACAGATATAACAGGGAGCAAAACAGCACAGAAGCAATGAACAGAATATAAATGCATAATAGCAGATAGCAAAAGCAAGTCTTCCACATATTGCATTTAAACACTTTCATGTATTTTCCCCTCTACTTGCTTACTCTTGTTCTTAAAACAATTAAAACCAATTCACATCAATAGCAAAACTGGCATTTGGGATTTTACCCTGGATCCCCATGCTGTATAGCAATATTTCCACTCCCACACTTGCTGTCCTGCTTCTGTTTCTTCTGAGTCATTGCTGTGCTAGACAATTATAGTGTCACTGGGCTTTATAAGATGACTTTTGAGACGTGGGGTTGTTTTATTTCATACATTACTTTGAGCATTTTTACTTTAATCGTCAGTGTTGTCCTGAGAAAGTATTCAGCATGCCACGTCTTAATGGCAAATTCACTAGCCGGTGCTTCTTAGAGACAATACTGAGCTTTAGTATATCACACAGAATTTCTGTTCTGCTTTTAAAATATCTAATGCTCCATGATTTGTCCGTTAAAGCTAATGAGATACTCAGGCCTCTACCACATGTACCAACTTCTGCCAGAGCTAGAAAGATGCCATACCTGTGTCCTCCTCCTCCCCATTTTGGATGGCACTGCCCTGGGGGAGATGCCCAGGTGACACAGGATGATGCTGTGATCGCTGCTATTTTGGTCCATGGATTAAGGACTGAAAAAGGGACTTAACGAGCTGAAAAGCACAAGCTGGGAAAACACAGGCATTGTTACCCTGTCAGCTGCTCACAGGCCTGAACCTGTGGCCTTTCTCCACAGGAGTAGAAAAGGAGTAGATGACAGCAAAACATGCTTAGAGGCTTGCCCGAATTCTTTTTTCACCTGGCAATAGCCAACATTTGGGACTAGAACGGTGCGAGTATTAGCCAGGACCATGCAGCGGGCAAGCAGCCATACGCCCTACCTTATCCTTGTACTGCTCGGTACCAGTCTGGCTCCACAACTCTGTATTTACTGGTAATGTTCCATCAGGCACGATTGCAAAAATGAGCCTGGAATGAGTAAGAGAAAAACGAGTTGTCAAATACTGCGTTTAGAGAACTTAGCAAAGCATGTAAATTAATTACGGTATTGATATCCTGACACATTGCTCAGCCAGGGGACTGGAAATGAAATAAGTCTATTGATCAAATAAATTTGTTTTTAAATGTGAAAGTGATTTTAATAGATTAATAGCCCCTTATCCTGAATTCAATTTTGTTCTCCTAGGCAAATCCTCAACTTAGACATACACTGAAATTTCTCCACCTAAGCCAGTCAAGCCTTTCTGTTTTACACAGGGGGAGGCTGTGACCCCAATTTCAACAACCACACTGTGTGTCAAAGGCCGGGAATCCTGGGTAAATTCACAGAACTCAGTTCCCAAACTCCCTATTGGCATATTAAACAGCAACATGTTTGAACAAAACAGCGTAAGAGAAAAGCAAAAGCTACTCTCGTTGGTTGAGCACACCCTTAAATGCGTTTCCACCAGCTTTTGTGAGCAGCCTTTTCCAACACAAGCCTCCTTTGGCTCCCAGAGAATTGGATATTTCATACTGGTATAAGAAACCTGCTGCCCCAAAGAGCCCTTTTTTGCCAGATTTCTGTTAAACTAGCACGAAACAGCAGCCATTACCGTGACTTCCCATTACAGCAGATAACCAAGAATAATATTCAGTAGCTAGAAATGTGGGCTCAAAAGATGCGGGTTCCACACAGCGCTCTGCCATTGACCTCCCGCACAACACTGGGCAAGTCCCTTCATGCTGCCTCTTAAGAGTTTCCACAGCTGTATAATGGAGATGATGATACCAACCTCTTTTGTAAAGTGCTTTGAGAACGACTGTGAGAAAAAGACTGTCAACTCCCAAAATATTTCCTGAATAACTAATTGCAATGATGATAATACATGAAGTGTGTCACAAAAAAAGCCATTTAAAAGCTCGGTGCACTTCAAGTTATGAAACATCAGTGAACTGGAAGCTCAATTCTGTTTTCCTTCTCTTCTAATAAAATTTCTGAGATGACTTTCTGAAGTCAGGACAATTGAAAATGGGATTACTAATTACATCTCACTCATTTCTAACTGGAAAGATTAATCATGGGAGCCAGATTTTTTTCTTCCTGGCCCTTGGCCAACTTATTCTATGTGGTCAGACGTTAACAGGATGTATTAGTGGGAATAACTCAGCAATATCAGTTCTGTCTGAAACAGACAAGACAAAATCAGTCCCTTTGCTCTTTCTGAGCTCGATTCTTTTGCTCCCTCGATACTTTCAAAAAGGACGCAGGCTGACCCCAAATCCACTGTGCTCTATTTACTCCTGCTGGAGCCACTTTTCCTATCTGATGACTTAAAACCAGGGAGTGGGTCTGTCTGAGGGGTTGTTGGATGACTTGCTCAGACATCAGGTGGGAGAGAAGGTGATTGTGCAAGGGGATTCTTTGCAGCCTTGAGTTATTGGAATAAACACACAAACCTGGACTGTTCTCCATCACAGATTTGTGTGTAATTTGGCTATGTGGAGGGTGGTTTTCAGCATGCTTTTACATGTGGTTTGGCGATGTGGAGTCTGTTTCACAGCTTGCTTTTACATGTGGTTTGGCTGCAGTGAGGCTGATTTACTGTGAGTTTTTACATGGAGCTTGGCTATGCTAATACTAGGGCCTGTAAGTTTGGGATTTTACTACCCCTGTACCAAGACAATGCAGGTCATAACACTGATCAACAACCTAGATAAAGTGAGAAGTCAAAAACCAGCCTGGCACCATTTCCTGTAGCACCATAATAAAATACTCAAACACTGTTATGCCCCAGCCTCCTCCATCAAGACCAGAGAGCTGCTGCCCCAACTCCTCATTTGAAGTCGTATATTTTCTGTTGCAAATGCAGGGGATTAGATATAAATCCTTACCTCAATTTCAGAGGTGGGATCCAAATGGCTTCCAGCCATGTCTGCTGTTCCACCTTTGTGTGGGTTTAATGTATAGTCAATAATATACTATAAAGAGATTGTGAATTATTAAACCTTTTCTTAACCAGCCCAAATCACCAAATAGAGCTATCTACAACCAATAATTTCCCTGGGCAGTTTCAGTTGCATAAATTTTACAGTGACAAAACTAATATGAGAAGCACTATTTTTCCCAACTAGGCCATAGCAGTCTCACAGAAATTGTTACTCTTAACCTACACAAAACACGCTGGCAAACTTTAATGACTCACTCTGAAGTACAAACATGGAAGTGTTATTTTGATGTAAAGATTCATGCATGTTTTTTATATAAAGTTAGCTCCTTCTGAAGCTTTTGTCTACAGATTGATCCATGCTAGCTGGAATAACCTTTGTCTGTATAACGTTAAGCAGGTTAATTCCTTTCAGAGAAACTGAATTATTCACCCATTTTTCAGTCTGGCTCTTCTCACCTCTAGAACAGAGCTGTGCATCCCTGGTTTTCATTGCCTGGATCAAGTTTCCCATCATCAGCAATTTTCTTGTTCTATGCTTCATATGCAAGACCAAACAAAAATCTTCCAGATTTCCCCTCACATATCTCCTGGTACTGTTCTGATGTTGCTTTTCCTTCCTTTTATATGCAGTAACTTAGATTTATATGTACACAGGTTTTATACCAATTGTCTCATAACTTGTCTTTGTTTCTCCTTGTCAGCTCCTGAAGGAGGGAAGATAAGGCTGGGAAGAAAGGTAAATGGGGAATTACAGTTGAAGTGAATTCTTTTCCAAGAATCCACGTAAAGAGACAGATATCATTTCAAGATGCTATTGTAGGACTTCTCAACTTTACAGGGCATTAGGTGTCACTTAGACTTTTAACCACATAGCAGGGGCTGAGCTGCAAAAAAACCAACAAGCAGAATACAGTAAAGAAAGTACAGTAAACGCTACTAAATGTGCAAGTTGTCTAGAAATAAACATGCCCAGCAGATGAATTAGAGAAGGCAGAACAAACCTTTTCACCTTTGCTCGGTTCTTGAAACAGTAATCTGGGTGAGTCACAATATGAAACAAATATTTTATCTGTGAAAAGGCAAAGGAAACACTCCACCCACTAGTGCTTTGATACAAAGAAAGCATTTCGTATTAGCAGTTTTTAAGTGGTCGTCTGTGTTAGCTCTTACCAATTTCTGCTCCTTGGTAAAAGTGTTCTGCTTTCGGTTGCACTGCTGTGAGCTGGATGAGAGCTGCGGCTTTCAAAGAAGTTACATGATTGAGCACACAGGCTTCTGGGTGACACAATATTTTGCCTTTTGTGTTTTCCTTCAGTACAGCACATTTGCTGTCGTCTCCCTTTCCCCAGTTCAGGGTCGGTTTGCAAAATTTCCTCTTCCAGAACTGGATGACAGATGATAAAAAAGCAAACAAACAAACAAATTAGAGTAGGGTCTCGCTTTATTGTCGGTTCGTTAGGTTTAAAACAACAACAACAAACCCCACAACCAAAGAAACCAACCAAACGAAAACAATCCACACGACAAACTTTCATTCTGAATTCCATCAAATAAAGTTTTTGATGATCTGAAACCAAGAGGCACACATATTTAAAACTCAGCCATCTTGATTTGATCAGCGTTTGTAGAATGTTTCACAATTTGAGTACAATATTCATAAACAGATGCAATGCCGTAAGAACTCAAAATGGAAAGTATTTATTGAAATTACAACATGCCTTTATTAGAAAAGATGCACTTGAGATCACTTTTCTTTCCAAACCTATTTTGTTCAGTAGAGTTCATGACTTACTGTGCAACGATGGGATACTGGAATTTAACAGCTTTAACCACGTCTCATTTATCTCTGTAATCACGCTGTAAACAGCCCATCTGAAGACACACAGGTCATCACATGCACTTATAAAACAGAGCAACGAACACTGGCAAGGGAACCTGCAGAGTCTTCTCTTAGGCCAAATTCCTATTTAAGCCTCTGAAGATAAGAGCCAAATTAAGCTATTTCTCATGTTAAAAAGTGGCACATGGCACCACTGGGAGTAGAAAGGCTAAATATCACTTGGGGTGTCAAGCCAAAAACTAGTGTTTTTCAAACCTTTCCACGTGTTGGCCAAAACAAATTCAGGTTTCTTTACCACTGTTATCATATCAGTTTATGTCAGAGTCCAAGATCTGAAGTGCAAGGATTTGTTTTCAAATTAACCACAATTTGCACATATTTGATCTGAAATTTTTACTGCCACTCTCACCACCCTGTTTATTGGATCCCTTGGGATAGGTCTGGAAATCATAAGATTCACTAGCTTGGGAGTCCTCTCCCATAATTTAGAACTTCTCATTTTCAGGTTTCTCTCCCAAATAAGGAAAACCAAAAGCCTTTTTAATTTGTTTGGCGACAAAAGTTAATATTTGCCCCTCAAATGCACGATTCTCATCTACACTTGCAGGAAAACTGCTGGTAGTCACAAGTTTGTGATACAGTCTGAAGAGCTGCCAAAAACATGGGCAAAGTTTCTTCAGCTTCGCACATTTTGTGAGTTCTGGTGTTTCCCTGGAGGTTTTCAGAGATAATGAATAAAAACATGGACCAGTGTCCTCAAAGGCAATATGACTTCACATAGAGTTATCAACACCCTGCATCTGCAGGCTTCCACCAGACAGTTGGTAAAAATACCATCAAAACCAGTAGGCTATGATCTTACCCATGGTACATCCATGTCAATATTTCTGTTTCTAGTAACACCAGGCAGCCGGAGGATGGACTATGCACAGAATAACGCTATATAAATGCCTGGCAGGTACACAGCACAAACAGCTTTTCCCTCGAGAAGTCAGTGCTGAGCTTTGCTCTCACAAGGCTGGTTCCCATCCATCCAGCTGAGCTGTGCTGGGGTGGCAAATTCCATGACACCACCAGCTGGGGCTGCCTGAATTAATTCTTTAAATTAAATTAAATTATTCTTTGTGCCAGCCCTCCCTCCCCATCACGACATCACCTGCACAGCCGCATAGGCAGCTGCTGGGAAAATGCTCTAATAACACACATTGACCACCAACATTTCTGGTGAGGACAGATATAGGCAGCTATATATAAGAAATAAGGCTTTGGCAGGTTATGCTCTCTCCTGTATCTACTGCGAGCACACACCTCTGCAGAAGTGCTTGGGCAGCACTAGAACACAGATGTTTCCAGACAACAGAAGCTAAGGTGAAGAAAAGTAGAAAGTTTTGAGAATACTGTAATGAAGAGAAATTATCTCCTTTTACTAGTAATTCTCATTTTCTTTTATTTATTTATTCAACAGATTAAAAGGTAGCTGAATGACTACTGGAAAACTACCTCCTCCACTTCGTTGCATCATGAAGGACCTCAGGTTGGTATCAGCGTTCCACCATTCCCCATCTTTGCTAGCAAAGGACGCAAGGAACAGTGGAAACACAGGCAATGCTGAATGTCTCAAGACAAAAAAAGGTAAAAGAAGGAGAGGACGAAGAGCAAACTCCACGTAGATATAGTTTTAGATGCATGTAACCACCCTGGGAGAATGGATACCGCCAGCCCCTCAACAGTAATATATGAGGTTAATGCATTTTCCACCCACTGCTGCAATTAATAAAGGCTGCTGCTACATAGAGGGGCTGAGCTCTCTGCCACAGCATCTCTCCAGGCAGTCATTGCTCTACAAACAACAAATCTTATCCAGTCAGGGTGAGCCACTCGTGGAAGTTTGCCAGAGGCATAAAATGAGTATGCTTTCTTCTCTTTCTACCCAAATAACCCTTCTGCCAAGCACAATGTCTCTACACATTCACATACAAATATATATTACTGCTAATATAACATATAATTGAATTTCAGTAACCTAACATCCCCAGCATCAGAAAAACAGTCAAACATTAACTAGTGTTTTGCATCTACTGCTCAGTATGCTGTGAAGAGTGTGAGTTCCATGAGATTAAAAAAAAGCCACATCAGTAGGTGTACTCAACATTTAAAAATTTTACCTATTATTTTTGTTCTCATGGGTGACTTCTGACTCGGTCTATATGGAAATTACTTCTTTCCTAAGTGCTAAACTCTGCACTGGACCCTGCTGATGGATGACTGAAGAAATCAGTCATCTCTCACTGTTCCTTTGCCTACAGATCTTGAATTTGGTCCCAGGGCCAAGTAAGTTCTTCACATTTCTCAGAACTGTTTCAGAATGAAGAAGGCATTGAAAGGGGATGCCTCTGTCTATAGGGGTGATTAGTCCAGATAAGTTCCTAAATTATAACCAGGAGAAGAAAGAGTTTGCCACCAAATAATATAAGGTGTTAAGTGTTTGAATAAAGGAATCAAGGTAGGAGAACAAATTTCTGGAGATTCCAGAATAATAATTCATTTGTTGCTGGGGATAAAGCACATTGAAGGTGTCCATATCTGTAAATTTTGACTAATGTTTCTAAAACTCTCCAGAAACAATCTAGGCATCATCCTTATTTCATTTTTATTGAACAAATATGGACTCAGGAACTGCAGAGTTGTAAGGACTGAGTAGGATCCAAGCTGTTGTACATATAAAGGCCAAAACAAGGCTACTGAGCTAGAGACTATCACAGACTCTGCCCTTTCCCCTGCTACCTCCGGACTCAAGAGCACTATAAATTAGCAGTTAATGGAATTGTTACTCAGAGTGCAACACCTGGAGAACATGCAATGTGCCACTGATCAGAATTTCCAAATGAGATTATGTACCTTGGCTTTATAACCAAAGAAATGTCACAGGTTCTCTTGCAATGCAGAAGAAAATCCCACTTATCCAATTTGCTTGCAAACCACCCTGTTTCTGGAACTGGAATGTTATTTACCTGAACAGTTACTGGTGTTGTCAGTGTTCCTGACATAAAAATCAATTAGAAGCAAATTAGTTCTTTCCTCTGTTTTCTCCTTCTCTAGGTTTTCTTTTTTTTCCCTTGATATTTAATAGCAACTATGACTCCATTATAAACATTTTCATCAACACTGGGACCTGCCTCACCCAAATGTAGAACTCCTGAGGCAAAGGAAAGAGGGAAACTAGGTGAAAAGACTATTTATAGCAGTTGAAAATTCGGGTCTCACCCCTGCCTTGGTTCTGAGAGGGCTTACAATGAGAACAATTTAACAGTTTGTCATCCTTATGTCTTATCTAGTCTCTCGTGTCAGAAATTCAGCAGCATTAGTAGAGAGTTTGATTGCTGAAGAAAACATCTTTCCCAGGACTTATGCTCGTGCACACTCAAATGAGAACGCTGAGCACAATCCATGTTTGAGGCGAAGAGAAAAATGTAAGTGCTTTAAATCAAAGCACGGAATGGTTGTGCTTTGATTTGAAATTCATATATAAATAGATATTTAATTTGTGAAAGCCCCAGACAAGACGCAACACGACCCTCCACGAAATCGTTCTTAGGCTTCGGTGGTGAAGTCCTGATTACCATGGCTCCCGTGCCGCATCCAATTTCAGTGCAATTTTGAGTGTGGTCTTCCAACCAAATCATCATCTCAGCATGTTATCCTGGAAATACAGCTTAATAAATCGCAGTCAGTGCTGAGATTAAAAAGGGGGGGAAGAGGGAAAGCTTCTCAACAACTTGTAACCAGTAGCCCTTGAAAATGAAATATTCTTGCTAAAATCTCACCAGTTTTTCTCCTGTGAGCATACTATATTGAGTCTTGTAGACAACTGAGTCATTACTGCAAATATACCAAATAGTTGCATAAAATTTGGTTTAAATTCTGAAGAGGTAAATAAAACGGCTGTTTTTTTAATAGCGATACAACAAGAAGAGCAGATTTCTCAGATGGATTACCTACTGTTCTCACTCAACAATATAGTCCTAATATATCATTCTTACTTTGCTTATATTTAATTCAAATAATTAATTAATTTGTTCATGTATTGGTTGTTAATCATGCACATAATCTCTATATGGAGAAACATCTTCTGAAACAGTTTTGGCTTTACCACAGCCCTGGAAAAGTGTACTTTTTTTTCCCCTATCTCCTCACAAGAAGCAGCATAGTCCGAGTAACTTTTCTGTCATTGTGGCAGTTAAATAAATGCATAAATGTGTAAAAATGTACTCCTTTGGCTACGTTTAAGTGGAGCTTCCTGCACAGTTTCCTGTAATCCAGCAGTAACTCATTTCTGACCCATAGGTGGCTACAACAATCAATGCTTGAGAGTGAAATATATTAATCTGTATCAGGAGAATTCTTGTTTTTAATCATAGCTAAGAGCTAATGCCAAATCCTACTCAAAGCCCAAAACGCTCTTTCCTTTAGTCATGGAAGAACACTGGCTGGAAGAACACTGGCTCTATAGCTTTCAATGACTGGTGTGTCCAAGCAAAAATAGTGAATTATGGCAGATGGTCTGGATGAAAATGGTCTGGGTGAGGGATAAAAGCAAAAACAGCCAAGCACAGAACAGGGAAACTGCTAACCCTCACCCCCCCCAAAAATATCACTTAAAGGAACACGGCAGGGCAGAAAGAGAAGGAAACTTCGAGGAAAAAAAGCCCTTATGATTAGCTGCTGAAGACAGACAAGAATCCAAGCACTCACAATGCACATAAAGTCAGCCCAGATAAGCTTATAATAATGATATTTGAGAACCTGAACATGTAATAACCAACAAGACTTTTACCCTACAAGCTGCTGAGCTACCGCAGATCTCGCTGAACTGCTGGAAGATGCTGAAAGCTGCGGTCTTTTCAGGACTTGTCCTTAAGTGAGCGTTTTATACTGTCAAGAAGTGACCTACATAGAAATCATTGCCTTCGCACAGCAAGCACACGTGTATACGTATTCTCAGAATTCACATGTATTGCTTGCAGTGCTTTTTGGTTTGCACTCTGGTGGAAATCTTCAAATTCCATTTTCAAAGCTGGCCTTTTTTTATGAAGCAACTCCTAGAGCTCGACGGATTCCAGTTATCCCAGAAATGGCCTTTCCAACGTCAGAACTGAAAAGGGAGGCAACGTGTGAAGAAGAGTCTTTACGGAGCTTTTCCAAGGTTTGCTTATATAGAAGTCCACAGAGAAGCCAACCAACCGGTTTGGCTTTTAACAGCTCTGAGCTCATGCCTCTGTAAGCATTCTCCAGACTCACACAGGAGCCTGTAGCTGGGGCGCCTTGTTCTTGTGCCCATATTAACTGCACATTTGCACATCAAACTCTGCCAGAAACGCTATTTACAGCTATGGACCTGATCACAAGTGTTTCTCATCCTAAATACCTTTGGGATATTCGTAATACCATGATAATGTTTGTCATGTCAGAGGTGGAAAAAGGTCTTTGAAAAATCTCAAACTGTCTTTCAGCTCAGCCACCCCCTCAACATTTCTCCCACCCAAGGAGTAGGTTGATGAGTGTTATTAGCCCGTAGTAGATCCTCAGTGGGACCCTTCTGTTTCTTCTGCGGCTCTTTTGCTCTGATTAAGAGTACTGCATGCACCTATCACTGCTGCAAGCCCTGTTAGACTCCCAGCAAAACAGATCACCACCGTTATTTACACCAATGGGTCAGGGCAATCAAGGCCTCTTAATGCACTCAGGGCCCTGACAAATTGTCCCTATTTCTGCAGATCCCTTTGGGGAGGGGAGAGTGTTTGTTGTTTATGGGATTAAGACATCGCTTTTTCTCTCTTAGCAGCTCGTCTACAGTCCGTAAGGCTTCCATAAACGGAAGCTGGTATTTGGATGAGGAAACTAATGCTTAAGTCAATAGGAGTTTGCTTCAAATTAACTGTCAATGCTAAATAGAGAGGGGAGATGAAGCAACTCTGATGTCAGAAAGCTCAGCATGAGGTGTAGGTCTCAATTCTTACTTTATCGAGTTAAAAAGCTGTATCGATGAATATATGTAGTTAGCACACAAATGCCAAAAATAATCCCTGGAAGTTCCAGCCTCTGGACCTCTACAAAGCACAGGCTGTCAAAAAGATTCACAATACATCCCAGATTGTGGAGAACAGGCACAAACTGGGTCTATTAACTTGGATCCAGAGCCAACAGCAGAGGCCAGAATACGTAGGTGGCCTGTATTGAAGGAAACGTTTTCCCCACTGCTGCCACATTAACCATCTGCTGTTGGGTCGGATAGAAAGAAACCTCCCTCCCTCCTCATCTTATCCTATCTCCTGGGCTTATCTACCCATGCTGGTGTGGTCCTTTTGCTGCCTGCCTGAAATGACCAACCGCTTTGTCCTCACTATAGCGCTTAATTCTCAAGAACCATTTGCGATTAAGTCAAACACTCAAGGGGAAACAATTTTGCTGACTATAGGCAGCTTTTATAACATCGGCAACAGCTCAGGTTAGTTTTGGGTTTTTTTTTCTTTCCCTAGACACATGAGCCATTCCAGAACTTGTATCTGAATATTTGGTTCTCACGTGTATTTATTTAGTTAGCAGTGGCATTCCTATTTTTATAGCTTGGAGTTTTTAACTTTCTTGTTAGCAACATTAACAAGGTTTACGGCATATAAAGTGAGCTGTGGCATTCAAAAAATGTTGGTCTAATGTAACACCAGCTTTTTTTTATATACATGTTCAATGGCAAACTCCTACTGACAAGCAGAATGCATTTCTATGTCTGGGCAAGTTTATAGATGGTGTTCCCACCTCTGGGCCACAAGGTCACAAATTTGTTTCTGATTCTATTAAAGACACACTCAACAATTGTAAGTTTGTGTGCTATTTTTTTTTTTTTATGAGAGGGACTGTTTTTTGTGGTCCAAGATCTTAAAGATACTCCAAGGAACCTCTGTTGAATGCTGGTCTTTTCACCTCCATGCCCTGACCAAAAGACGCTGGCTGCAGATTTGAGAAGCTCCGTCTGGCGGTTCGATAAAACAGATTTCAAGGAAATCTGACATTACTGAAAAAAGAACAGGCAACATCTCTCTCATCTTCCCATGGGTAGTTACTTTGCCTTCCAAGGGTTTTCACAGGAGTACGATTTCACTCTGCGGCAAAAGGATGTACAGGAGGTAAAGATCCATGATACCTGTTCTCAGTTCCTATTTTCTCAGCAGATCCTCTGTGTAATGCTGAGGATCTCATGCAGAAGCTTTGTTGCCTGGCCGTCCACGCCAGTGGGATGGAAAGAACACTATTCCTCCTTTGCCTGCCCTCATCTGTTTTGCAAGATTTCAGAGGCAAGGCACCAGTAAATCAAGGTACCTACCTCAGTGAAGACCTTTGCGCTCCATACATTAAAAAGAATATTTACTAAACTCATGGTAAGGACAAATAAAAAGATGAATACGTCACAGATGGTTCCTATTGCCCTATGAAACACCAAACTTATTAATTACTGGAATTAATTTGTCTAGGTATTTTCTCCTTCTATGCCGTGGGATGGCTCCAGCTGCAGCTTCCTCACCGCAACTGTTTACTCTGTAATGCTTTTACTCATTTAGTAAGAGGGGTGGCAGCATCCAGGCTGGCCTCCGCCATCACCAACCTGAAATCGCTTCATGCTGGAACACGTTGCGCTCTGGGACTTCATGACTACAAACACAGAATTTTGACTTGAGAAGTAAGTGGGGGCCAGCAGAAAGACTGAGCTGATGAGGTAAAATTAAAAGGATGGGAGAGAGAAAACCAGCATTTGAAGGCGGGAGGACAAGCTTGTATCTCAAAAGAATCTCAGCATCATCTATTACTGTCCAGAAGGCAGCCATGAAAATGCAGAAGGGCAAGAAGAGCAGCCCTTTTTGTGGGATGCTTGTGTTACCATGGTTAGGAGGATCAAGGCCAGGTATCACATGCCTCTGGTGAAGAGAGATCGGCTGGAATAACGCAAGGAGCCAGAATTTCTAGGCTAGGCAAGAGGCTGATCATGTTGCAACAGAGCACAGGAAAGAGAAGTTGGCTGCCATGTAAGACTGGAGGCCTTTTAGCTACATGAGAGGACACCAGGTCTATTCTTTCTCGAATTTCCTTACGCCCCCAAGGAAGCTTTTGGTGGAAATTTGCTGCCATTTATGGGAGGACTGGAAGAATGAGGGTCAGACTGTGACTGAGCATCTAGCAATAAGAAAGAAGGTTCAAAGGAGAGAAAACCACTCAAGCAGGAGTTGAAAGCGCTGTTCTGCTCTGCAAATTGACCTGTGCAAGCAACAGACTGCCACCGCTGGTCTCTACAAGTAGATATTATTGACAAGTGCCAGCTCAAGAAACTCTCTGAGGTTCGGATCCAGTGTGATGACTTCGCTCTTCGAAAATCATCACCACCACCACGCAGGTTCTTTTGGCCTCATGAAGCACTAAGGGATCTGTGCAATATCACCTGTTTCAGTTTCTCTCCCCCATGATAACTATGGGTTTGGCTATTTAAAGGCAGCATGATAGTAACACACAAAACTATTACTAAACATCTTTGCTCAGAGGAGACATTTCTTCCTAACAGGTATTTTTGTCTTTCTCTGCTGTATTTAATTACCTCATAGATAACGGTTTATGATAACCATGCAAAACCTTTCTGAAATGGGTTGCAGCTTGTTTTGCTTCTCTTAAGAACAGCAAGTTTTCTTTGGGCTTTGGAAAATTTTGCAATTTTCTCAGGTTTTAAAAAAATCCTAACAGAAATTCCTGTAAAATAAAAATCTACACCTAAGCAGCAGGTATATATCTCCTTACAATGCACGGGCAGTTCTCCACTAGAGGAAACAATCTACTTCATGTTGTCTCTATTATTTGGTTACAGTTACAAAACACTTGGCTGGTTTATAGCATCAATTTTGTGAGGAAAAATAAAAACCAGTGGTTTTCATGTGTTTGTATATTTATCAGGAAAGAATCCAAAACAGCTGAGGTGGTTTGTTCATGAGAGACATGATTAATAAACAAGGAATGATCAATTGTTTTGCGTCACGTTCAGGCTTTCCGCTCTGTGAAATAATACAGATATTTTGATTGTTCTGGGAATGTTGGTGAAATGCATTCCAGGCAAGGGGAAGTCTTTGACCTTTTTTTTGTTATTTGTTAGCATCACAATGCCAAGGAAGAAGTTGATCACAATTTTCTATACAGAAAAATAGCAGATATTGACCTTTCATGTTTATCTTCACTTACAAGACCTTCTTGTGAGATGGTTTTCTATAGCTACTCTGTCCCATTAGACATAAACAACAAAATACTTCAAAGCATTTTAACTTACATGTTTCTGCTGAGGAGTTTCCCCTCCTGCAATGTTCTATGTATGTGAAATCAGTGCTAAAACAACAAAGTTCAGTGACAAATACTGAAACTCATTTTGCTCAGCAGCATTCCCTACAAAGCAGTATTTATGTGACAGGACTAGAAGACAGAGAGATTGCTCCTGGGAGAGAAGCACAAGTACCCAGAGCCGCTGCGCACATCTGGTTTGGTTTGGATCCATTAGCCTCTGCAACACACACTGCGAATGACACAGAAGTGGCTCTGTTCGTCTGAAGCGCAGTAGCAGAGCTTGAGCATGTACTGGACCAAATCCTCAATGGGTATAAATCAAAGTAATGACACCGACATCAATGCAGCTGCTGCTTTTTGCACACATGTTGCATCTGATGTGAGACTCACAGAATCACAGAATCATTTTGATTGGAAGAGACCTTCAAGATCATTGAGTCCAACCATAACCTAACTCTGGCACTAACCCACGTCCCTAAGAACCTCATCTAGACGTCTTTTAAACACCTCCAGGGATGGTGACTCCACCACTTCCCTGGGCAGCCTGTTCCAGTGCTTCACAACACTTTCCATGAAGAAATGTTTCCTAATATCCAATCTAAACCTCCTCTGGCACAACTTGAGGCCATTTCCTCTCATCCTATCACTTGCTACTCTGGAGAAGAGACCAACCCCCTCCATGCTACAACCTCCTTTCAGGCAGTTGCAGACAGTGATAAGGTCTCCCCCCAGCCTCCTTTTCTCCAGGCTGAACAGCCCCAGGTCCCTCAGCCGCTCCTCATCACACTTGTGCTCCAGACCCCTCACCAGCCTCATTGTCCTTCTCTGAACTCTCTCCAGCACCTCAATGTCTTTCCTGTAGTGAGGGGCCCAAAACTGAACAAGGGATTTGAGATGTGGCCTCACCATCAACTCCCAAGTACCACAATCCCCATTCCAACGTCTTCTTATAACCAGCCACTCTCATGCCACAACACACCCAGATCTCTTGGTGCTTCCAGTGACTGTCTCCCTTCCCTCTGCGCTCCTTTTCTCCCTTCTTCCCCCAGAACTGGCATTGCTCAGCGTTTTGGCTAGGAGGCCAATTCTCCAAACTGAAAACATCAAAGCGTATCTCTGGTTAGATCTCATCCCAACCCTCCGAGTTTGTTGACTTGGAAAGTGAATAACTAATAAGGCAGCATGCCATTGTTTTCTGTTTATTATAATGGAAATAAATTGTTGGCTCTAAATCAGGCACTGATTGTTCCTTTGATATCACTGCCAGGAAGCAAAATAAAATGGCTTTGTAAAAATCACCTTTCACAGAGAATGCCACAGGCATTTGAAAGATGAGCACTTTTCCACGAAAAAGGCTCTACCAGAAGTGCCAAACACTCTAGAAGAAAAAGTCAAATCCTTCCCTTTTAAAACAAAACAAAACAAAACAAAAAAGCGCGGGAGAGAATGCGAGAGCGGGATTGCCTGGGCAGGAGGATGGCCAGGGCAGGCTGGCACACCGCAGACGTCCTGTAAGTGCTCGTGGGGCCAAAGCACAGCTGGCTCCACAGTGAGAAGCACTTCCTGAAGAATATGGAACACATCCTTTGCCTTTTTACCCCCCTCAAAAAAAGCACAGGTGGGCTAAATGAATTACTCTGTCTGCCTGGTAGCTCTTAAACTAATAATAAGAGATTTCAGGAGCCAAAAAGACAGAGAGGGTGCTTTGCCTCAGAACTTGAACCACCCATCAATATTGCTCATATGTTTCTTTTGTGTGATTTGTTTTGTTTTGCTTTGTTTTGTTTCTTAAAGCTCCATGAAGCGACAATGGCACCCCCAATGCTTTCTCAGCATTTTAGCTTCTTCCCCATAGAGTCTAAGGTGCAGACTTTCACTTGTTTGCATTTCTCTCAGTGTTACCACCCTTAGCTAATAAGGGAACACGTTGCTCATCAGCACCACTATAATGTTCATGGAGAGGAGCTTCCTCATCGGAGTTTATAGCTGGATCCAGATCTCAAGCGACCCAGAGCACAGCGGTGTTCGGTTTTCATGACGTGCTGCAGTTTGATTTGGCTCGGAGCAGAGGATAAAGCGGAGTGCCAGATTCAGATCTCAGGCCAAACTTGGATTTTGTTATTTCAGCTACCAAACTTCATCATGGTTTGGCAAAAGTCATGCTCTCACCTGCTCACGCCATGTGGAGAACACCTGTGATTTGCTGGAAAGATGGTTGATCGTGCTGTGAGAAACTCCCTGTTCAAAGCCAACCTGTGAGAGACTTTGAGTTGACTCTGGCTGCTGCAGATGATGTGTATTGGGAGTGCAGAACCACTGAAATATGCTTAGATTCTTCAACTGGAAAGAAAAGAAAATGGTGTAAAGAAAAGCTGTCAGGAGCAGAGTACAGCTCTATGCTTGTTTTGTCACAACACCTGTAACCAGTGCAGCCTTCTTATATTTGTAAGTTTGGGACTCAGCTGCACAGCAGCAGCGTGACCTGAGAGTAACCTGGGAGAACTACACAACCGCATCGCTTTCTACAAAATCCTGCTTTTGAAAGAGTCCGTCATACTGCCGCTAGCTAGTGTTCTTAGAAATCATTTTTTCAAGAACATGCTGGAAGACCAATACCCATATTTTAAATGGCAAAAGATCCATAAGCAGCAAACAGCATGGTCTGCTAAATATTAAGGCCCTGTCTGACACAGACCTTATGCCTATACTTGGCTCTAAGTGCATCCATATACGGCAAAGTATTTAAGCATATTATTAACTTCAAGGCTGTAGCTGTGTCCTACAATATGGGCAATATAACTGGGGCCTTATAAAGTGCTTATGACATAGGTGCTTTTCTGAATGGAAAGGTTTGGAGGGCTCCCACCAAAATGCCCTGGGATTAAGTAAAGACTTTCCATTGGCTTCAGCAAACATTCAGCCAGGTCTTCATTTTTATATTTATTAGTACCTTATAATGGGATATTTGGAAAGGAAAAGGAAGGACCTTTTCCTCCAGATAATACCATCTTCTCTAAATCATTTCTGAAAATTAAGGGTGCGATTACTGACCTGTAAGTACTTGATGATCACACTTTGGTTTGAACTTTTATGAGTGTATGTAGGTTTACTAACTCTAGCACTTCCCAGTAATTTATTTCCCAGGTGGCCTACGAAAGTCATCTGGAAGAAGGAAAACAGTGTCTAAGGGCTTGCTGTGCAAATGGATGATTGTGCTAGCTGGATTTGTGCATGTACATTTTTGGAAACGGTTTCCAGAGGAGAAGTGGAATTTACTTTTCTAATAAAATCAAATCTTTCCCTGTAACCCAGGAGTAGTGCTTCAAATTCTTGCTTATTTTATTAAACGACTGGTGGTCACTATCGCCTGCTCTTAGCTGTGGACAGAAAGTGGGTTCAAAGACAGCAACAAGCTATTCAGACCCCAAAATCTTCTGCGACAGAGGTGGCAAGAAGATCTGAATAAATTAAAAGGATCCCCTGCCAAGGGAAGCACAAAAGTCTCAGGTGCCATGGGCAGCTTCTTTGTGCCCAGTAAGTGCCCATTTGTTGGCCAGCAAGGCTGCACCATGAACCTCACCTGAGGAAGGTGGCAGATGCTGTGGGACTCAGCAGGTTGACTCTTTTGTGCTGTTTGAATCCTAAAGGCCCATGGTACGGCTGGTAGTTACTGGTATGTCTGTAAATCACCTGATGGATGTTGATCTGTCCTGTCTGAAGAGACAAAAGTAAATGTCAGACCTGAAAATCCAGTTGGCACTGATATTCTGGCACATGAATCGTTACATGATATTTACAGATCCTCCTTGGAGAGCGTGGAGATGTTACACTGTGGCGTGCAAAACTGATATTAAACAAAATTTCTACTACTACAGCTGATGTGGCCTCTACTCGTTCCACCCAGCGAGTTACTGGGAATACTTCAACGCAAAGAAAGGTCTTTATTGCTAAGTCTACTTTGGTTCATTTTCAAAAACTCTCTTTGGCAATATTTTGGAAACCTTAGGAAACTGATTCTCAAGAAATCCTGGACACAGTGCAGTTAAGACTGGTGCGACACTCATGTTAAAGTTATCTTGGTTTAACTTTAAAGCAGCACCTCCCTGAGGACCTTTCAGTTCTGGAAGGAGCGATGTGTTTCTGTGTTCTATGAGAGCCTGGATTATTTTTAATCTTCTGGACATGTTACAAAGATCAATTTATAGTCTCCCAGAGACAGTAAGGACAAGGGCTTGGGGGTAAGCAAAAAGGGAACTGGCTGTTGTTGATTAGTGAATACTGTTGTTACTGAAAAGAAGAAACTTTTCAGGGCAATTTCTACTTTCTGGCACTTCTTGCTTCATTTTGGAGAAAACGTAGTGTGAACAGGCAAAGATCCATGGACTGCAGTGGATCCACTTTCCCTTAGGCCAGCAGAGATTCCTGATCAATACACTAAAGTTGTGCAAGCCCTTACAGCTCTGCACAGGTGCTATGTATAATACCAGAAAAATACAGAAGATGATGAGAAGAAAGCTTTCTTTTACTCTCCCTGTTACGGTTTTATACTTGCTACAATGAATTATGCCAATGGCTTTGTTCCCAAATCACCTTAACCTGGAACAGCATCCTGCTTGTAATTTTGTGAGATACAATTAGTTAGTGCTTTCAATATTATGTAAGGCTCCCAGCAAAAACACCAGGAAGACTAGAGTTTGAGCAAACCTATAGTAACTGCTTCTCATAATAGCCAGCGATATATGTTTTAAAAGTCCCTATTCATTCAGATTGCAGAGCCATCGATCTAAACGTTTACCAGAAGTCACCACAAGAATACAGCACAGACATACAGGCTGAATCTGTACACATTTCAAAAGTCACAGAAACAGTGAGTAAATCTTTTTCTAGTTCTACTTAAATCTTACTTGAGGCTTACTTAGTAATGTGCAATTCCTAACACTGAGAAGGAACGCAATACAATTGCTTCCTTAATTTTGGCAGATGAAAAGTAAGAACCACTGAGTTTTGTATTATTTCCAACCAAAAGAGTCAAATGGCCTAAGTTCACCCGAAGTTTCACAAACACTTTTGCAAGAAACCGTGTCAGGGCATTTTTACAAAATGCTGGTAAAGTCCAGAATTTCATACTCCTGCATTCAAAGCTTTTCCAAGATTTTTGCTTGTTTTACACAACGTTCACCATGATTGTTTTCTTACCCCTTTAAGCACCTCCAGGATTTTTAAGACTGGATCACTTTCCAGGAATTATAATGAAGGAGTTTAACTCTTGGAGCAGAGAAGGGGCTTTGTATTTGGAAAATGTCATTCCTGGAAATGCCTTTCACTGAAGCTCTCCTTTGCAGTGAATACCTAGGGACCAGTCACAGGAAGGATGGAGATGAGGGTGGTGAGACCCTGGCCCAGGTTGGCCAGAGAGGTGGTGGATGCCCCATCCCTGGAGACATCCCAGGCCAGGCTGGACGGGGCTCTGACCAACCTGAGCTGGTGAAGATGTCCCTGCTCATGGCAGGGGGGCCACTGGATGGGCTTTGAAGGTCCCTTCCAACCCAAACTCTTCTATGAGGTGATGCTCAGCAGGCAGCTCCAAGGGCAGGTCCTCTGGCTGCTGCTACAAACCACATGGGTCCCTTCTGTTTCCTGAAAAGGCTTCAGTGACACAAAAGCCATTTAAAAGTGGGACACATCACCAGGCTATACTTGACATTCTCTGGGTATTTACTCAACTTCTCCAACTCCACCTTGGCTTGTTCCTGTCCCCACAGAGGTACCCAATGCCTGGGGTGGTGGGACAAGGCTCTGTCCTGCTCTGCCAGCAAACCCTGGTGCTGCGATGGGAGGTTCACTTCCAAAGCACACTCCTGATCTGACCTAATCCACTCTGTGAGACTGAAAAAACGCTCGTGGAGAACCAACCCTTAGCGGGAAGATCTGCTACAAATACAAAACAGATGCTAAATACTTGAGAAATAACTATACAAAGAAGAAAAGTGACAGAAGCAGGAGCAGAACCAGAATTTACTAACTTCCTCTCCATTGTCTTATCTATACCGCTGCTTCTTGCATTTAATCTTAAATCTTGACAATTCATAGCCTTTCCTGGATGTCTTTTATCCCATGGTCAGCACTCTGTAATGCTAAAGGTTTGAAGATTAAAATAAACATCCCAGTTACAAGACAGTTATCTGACATCAGTGAAATGGTGAAGTTCCTATTCCCTGAACACCTGTAAAGCTTTCATTTTCTGTCTCTAACTAAATCAAGATGACCTTCTCTTCCCCTTCCCCTGGTACTTCTCTTCCCGAGGCCCATGTGGCTTTCTTGGCCTGCCTTAGCCTCGAATCAGGAGACAGATGGATTTTCAATATCAGCTTTATGGTTAGTAGTACCCCATCCCACTAAAATACTGCAGATTTCTGTGGTAATTCTACTTCCAGAGTTGTCAGAAGTATGCAAAACCCAGGCTTGTTACATGTGGACACAATTTAAATGGATAACAATCCAGTAAGGAGTTATTTTTTTATAAAGGCAGAGTTTTACTGAGATAAGGTATGGTCCAGAATCGGAAACTCCTACGAACGTATGGGTTTTCTCTTGTGGAGGTCAGTATGTTCTTAGGACACCAAAAGTAACAGCCCTTAATCTCTCACCCTGTCTCTAATAGCTCAGTAATTGATAGCTGCATTTAAATTCCCTTGTTGACAGCTCTGACAAGAGCATTTAGTGGCTTTGACTTCCGTCTGGTCCAGAAAACTTTCTTCAAATGATCTTTTACACATTTCACACACTGGACGTTTCAAGGATCTGTGGCTTCAGCAAACAAGTGCAGGCTTGGTGTTACCTAATTGGAGTGAAAAACCCACCTCCACAAGCTGATGCATCATCTCAGAAGCTTCCTGGTCCCTGTCAGATGAATCATTTTTTCCCCCACATTATCAGAAAAATGATCATCCTTTACTAACAGAGATTACTCTCTACAACTAACTGAAAGGAGGTTGTAGCATGGAGGGTGTTAGTCTCTTGTCCCAAGTAGCAAGTGATAGGATGAGAGAAAATGGCCTCAAGTTGTGCCAGGGAAGGATCATATTGGATATTAGGAAACATTTCTTCATGGAATGGGTTGTGAAGCACTGGAACAGGCTGCCCAGGGAAGTGGCGGGGTCACCATCCTTGGAGGGATTTAAAAAACGTGTAGATGAGGTTCTTAGGGAGGTGGTTTAGTGCGAAGATTTAGGTTACAATTGGACTCGATGAACTTAAGGGTCTTTTCCAACCAAAATGATTCTACGATCCGTGTAGACTCAAGTTTCTCTACCTGCCTTCCAAGTTATCCTGCATGTAAACTGCACATGAGTGTTAGCTCAGTCCTGCACCTGATGCTGAGGCATATACAGGGTGTTTCAAAAAGATGGACCGAATTTGAAGTCACGTCCATCTTTCTGAAACACCACGTGTATTTTGGCACTGTAGGGTACACAACCTAGCTACGTGGCTGTAGAACCAGCGTGCCACTGCAGGAGCTGGTTGGGAGGAATCTGTGCAATCGGCATCTCCCAGTTGAGAACTTTTGCATCAAAGGAGCATGGCCAAGACTCCAGAGATGGTGGCTGAAGCCTACCTGAACTTAGATCCACACTTGTCCCCAGCCCTGTCTCCTGCTGGTCCTGGCTGGACCCCTGGTTTGACCCCCTTTATCCACTTGCCATGTCTGCAACAGCCGTGCTTTTGTCCTGCTTGCGTGGCAGCAAGGCTCAACAACATCCCTGAGAAAAGATCTTTCAGATTCTGGTTAAAACAACAACCCTTTTGCCTTCAGTCCTGGCAATGGTTTTGCTCTTCATTGCTCTACATGGTGTGTGAGCTGCAAGGCTGACAGCTCTGTAATTTTCTTATAAAGCAAACACACTTCATTTCGCCTCTGACAGCAGGCAATCCGGGGCCAGTAAATGACTGGCAAATGCCTTCTATACAAATCTCTTCAAGTATTTTGGCTTTTCTTTACTTTTAATTTGCCTGGAGGCAGACATTTGAGATAACAGCTGTTATGGTGATATTATCAGTCATCTGCACCTCAGAGAATGCCAGGAAAATGCCTGTGGAATAGACCTCTTGGGTTTTTGGTTTTAACTGCTCTGGGGCAAATTCACTCCTTTGCCTAAGCTCTGCTCAAAACATGGGAAGAGAATATAATGGAACTGGGTTTCTACCCTGTGATTATGAAGAAACATATTTTCCCGCTGATAGAGCACAAGTTTCCTACTTGCTCCGTGACATCCCTCAGGCGTAAGTATGGTAGAACAGTCCTTTGCCAGCACATCCACCACATGGAAATGTCCCTGTTGTTCCCTGAAGAGAGACATGATTTGCTTGCTCTTGAGTGTCTGAGGAGGCCCTAATAAACCCTGTTAAGAGGGTCTTTACCCTCCCATAAAAAGACACTGCTTAGCTTTCTTGGGTTCCGTTACAAAGTTTGCTGGGCAAGAAAGTTTCTTTGCTTACTGAGATACAGAGATCCCAGTGTCAAGGCTCATGAATGAGTAAATCCTAATTTTTACCTCACCAAGCTGAAGCACCTCCACGAGGGCCAAGCAGATTTACTGGTTCTTAGGGAAGATGCCACCAGGAAGGCGTTGGCTGGAGAATTATTACTCTGCATTTAGTTGTTTTTCCAGAGAACTCCATAAAAATATGTAGCTTTGGAAACAAACCGGGATGTACCCCTCTTTAGTATATTGATGAAAACAGACCAGTTCGTCCAGTTAGCTTAGTGAAACATAACATCCTTTGTACTAGAGAAGCTTATTCATAAAAAATAATTTGTACTTGAGGATCTTGAACTACTTGACTGACATGTGGCCTCTGGGAATATAAATAGTTATGCCTGTGAAACAACCATCATTCCAAAGGAGCAGTGCAGATAGATACAGGCATTTTGTGTGCCTGCAGTCCTCATGGTTCCGAGCATGGAAAATAAAGGCTTCTGCATGCCTATTTACTGTTTTCCCATAATTTCCTAACATCTCTTAAACACGAGATAGCAGCGATTTCTCTCTTCCATTACCTTGACATTATGAAGGCTGTTCTGCCAGAAATTAAGATCTCAGTTCTTGTTTGTAACACACATCTCCTGACCAACCATGGGCAAGGTATTTAGACTATTGTGTGTTTCCCCACTTGGAAAAGGAGCATATTTCCTAAAAATATAGTTAAGCATTCAGATACCACAGAGATGGAGCACGTGCAGTAGAAGAAAAACATGTGAAAGAGAAAGCTGACCTCGAAGCAAGCCATGAACACAGATCACAAGGGTTAACCATCCCAGTAAACCGCCACCGAGTAAATCTTGCGGTTTGTTTCTCAAAGGTAGCTTTTTCAGCTTTGACACACCTGTTTCTAAGTATAGTCCATTTATAAAAACAAGCAGGCATTTTGCAAGCTTTGAAGTTGTACAAATTACTTCTTCTACCAATTCAAACAGCATTTCCTTACCCCTGTTTCCAGTAGGTGTGTGAAACTTATTTTCACCCACAGTATTCAGATGTAGCTGTTTGCAACAATATTAAATTACTACAGAGGAGAATATCCTTCATATTCTAAAAATTTTCACTGAGCTCAAAGAAAGTGTTAAGAGTGGAGTAAAGAACTTCTATTTTTGGATCTTCCAAAGACAAGAAGAATACGCTGCCTCCTTAAACATGGTGGAACCAAAAAAGGTAAGCTGTATGACATAGTAATTTGGTCCGCACGGCTTTGCCTACGTGCTTCCATCACCGCTGATGTGGGAACACAAGGGATTTGTTCAGCATAAGTGAACTCCCGCTTCCAAATGTCTCCAGGCTTTTGAGCAACTTTAGTTTCTGGACTAGAAGTGTGTCTGTCTCACAGTGAATAAGCTTTGAAGGCTGGGAGTAATTGTGTGCTTTCTACATCATTGTGGCAGTTTTGTTTGGGCTAAATAAACTGGCTGAAAGATGCTTTTATTTCTTTGATTTCCAAGGGGGTTGAATGAAGAAGAACCGAAATATGCACCTTATTTAAACTGTGAAAGTTTGCATTTCTTGTGAAAGAGGGTAGAGGTTTGGTCCATTTAATAGTGTAACGGTTCAGGTACCAAGGACAATTTCTAATTATAATTTTGTTTCCTCTTTTTTTATATATAAAACCAAGAAATAAGTTAAAATCAGTTTCAATAAGCAATTTTTCATGTAGAAAACTCTGTCTCAATATATCATCTAACTCTAGGGCTAGTTAGGCAAAAAGAGGAAAAGAAACAGCTTTCTGTTGTAAAACATGGCATTGAGAAGAGCAGGGGTTTTTTGCCACTGCTGAGATTTGCAGAAACACCGGGGTACACTCTGCCAGTAGGGCAGGGATACACTCTCCTGAAAAGCATCAGAAAATGACCATTGCTGAAAAAAAGAGGTTGGTCTTAAAGAACTAACATCTGATTAAGACAACACAGTCTTGGAGCTGGGTTGCTAGAAACAAAGGTAAAAAGAAATTCAAGGTTTCATTACTCTAAAGCTACTGGTTATTACTTATGGTTTCCTTTGGACACTTCAGTATTACAGTATCAAATACCCCCGAAGCAGTCATCCACTAAGATGTCACTCATTGGATAATAAACACTGCCTTTCTCTGGACTTATCACCTGGAATTTAGAAAAAGGGCTATGCAAAGCTGCCGCGACGAAAAACAAGAGAGACAAACAAGGAAACGTCAATTAAGATTAATAAGATAATACCTGGAGTGACTGGCTTGGCAGTCATGCATTTCATTTAGCGTTTTCTGTGTAATTCATTTCTGAGATGAACGCAGCGATGCAAGTTAAGAGGGGACGAATGATGAAACAGAAATTTTCATATAAACAGTCTCTTTCACGCTTTTGAGGCTTCTTTTAATCAACAGTAACTTATTATTTGTTAGTCACGATAACAGACAAGTATCCCACACCCAGTAAAAGAGATTGGGATGAAAAGTCAAGCATCCAAGAGGGTCCTTTTTTTTGGCTACATACAGGTAGTCTCTGTTGGTGGCACCTGGGATCTTCCTCCTGAGGTTTTTGGGCTGCACAAGGAAGGAAGAGGGTCTCATGGAGAGAGGAAGGGAATCCAGGAATGCTGGAGAGGAAAGGTCCCCTCTCCAGAAAGTGATTATGAATTTCAAACATAATAATCTCCAGACAAAATATGGAAACAGTCTGAGAGAAGAAACCAAAACAAGGCGTCTCCTGCGCCTCCTTTCCCAGACAGCATCCCTCATCACCCATGATTACTCTCCCCTTTCGGCTTTGTTCATCTCTTTCAGCACAATGGCAGAGTTCACGATGGAGCTGGGAAAAACATCCAACCTAGCCCTGGTACGAGATGTGGGTTTGAAACCCTGAGGCAAGGAAGCAGTGGATCCGGGGCCCCTAGGTCTCTGAGCTGGCTCACCAGCATGTTATTACACCCAAAAAGTGACACTTAATTTCACCATTTTTTTCCACTGAAAAGGCTGCCTGCCAGAAGGGCTCGCTGGGAGCCTTGCGGGATGCACGCTGGCAGATGGACGTGAAGCCCTGTGTCGTAAGAGAAATGTGATGGGAATTCAGGTGTCTAAATTCCTCATATGAAAAGAGAAATTCCCCTTTCCTATCTGATCTATGACGTGTGCACATTGTTTTCAGGAAGGGAGTAGGAAAAATACATTTTAAACGTTAGGCAACTAGATGCCACTATTCTGCGTGCTTAGAATTAAAACAAGATGCCTTATCTGCTCTAAACTGCGCTAAGCAACACGGCAGATAAAGTGAAAATAAGATACTTCAGCTCATTTTTTTCCTTTAATTAACCTATATTTAAACTGTGGCATTTTTGCCTGATGCGTGTAGGTGTATTCTTGTATGCGGGCACAACTGTATATGATACAGCTACAAATGTTAAAGAAATAAACCTGTGAGGGTCTAGGAGGCTGGAAGGGAGACATGCAGAAGGTCGACAGCATTAACTAAGAAATCTCACTGTTAGGATGGCAGCCAGAAGAGATGTTGGCCAAGTGAAATAAAGGGCTTACCATTCAGTTAAGTTATGGAGGCAGACATAGTACAGCTTTGTTCTGGAAACCTGAGTCAGGAACTGGGAGACAAATGCAAGACTATTACTACCCTAGAGAGACCACCAACCCTCCTCAAGGAACACTAGAGTAATTTAGAACTTCAGCATGGGCCTGCATGCCAAAGGTTGAGAGACCTCAGGTCTTTTATCTCAGACACCACTTCAAATTTTTCCTTTGCAGAGGTGCTGGGTCTTGTTCGGATCCCTTTTTGAGCATGACTGTTTTGCACAGTGCTGGTGTGGTGGGCCTACACCACGCTCCTCAGAAAGAGCTTCAAGAGCTTGTAGGGTTACCAGTGATCATGTAAAGGCCTTATCAGTCTTGGGAACAGGGTCTGTGAGGGGAAGGGACGAGTAGCCCCTGGGTACTTTCTTTCCTTTTGGATTCCATCTGATTTTCTTTTCTTTTCCAGAGAAGCAGTAAGGCTGAAGGGCCAGCTCAGAGAAATTCAGGCAACCTGTGATCACTCGTCTTTATTGCGAGAGCCTTGCTTCATCTAAAACAGCCCACTACTTTCCAGTTCCTCTCTCTGAAGGCATTGTCTAGAGCGAGTGACCCACTGCTTGTTTTTGCAGAACACCGCAGGGAAGAGGGCCAAGCATACCTCAATGTTTACATACCCGGGATGCAATGGCCTCATGTTGCCTGCAGATATATTCATATCAGTGCAAGTCCAAGGTCAAATCGTGTTGATGAGTGGTATTTCTGAGCTCTTGTTATACAAACACACACTTCCAAACTCTGCTAGACTTGCCACAAGCTGTTTACAAGAGCCTGAGCCCTTGGTGGATCAGCCCTAGCACAGAAGTCCTGCTCTGCTCCCGCTGTTCTGGCTGGTGCTTCTTGGCTGGTGGTTCTGTGTGAGGCAGGAACCACTGGATATCAGCAGTGTTTTGCAGCAAAAAAACCCCATTATCTAGCAAAAGACTGAACGCACGGGATCTATGGACAGTGACCTGCAGGAATCCACCCACACCAGTGGGCTGACCCTAGTATTTGAAGACAAACAATTGCTCAAGTGATGCGCTGGAACGTGATCTGCAAGGCTGATCCTCTAAGTTACTACCAGTGACTTCATATTGACCTTAATAGCAGGGACACTCAAATACTTGAACACCTAAGGGTACAACATGGCATTTTAAACAACTGTTTATTTCTTAAGGTATTTGCTCTGAGAGTGGCAACATCAGAGCCTGAGCAATCTACTTGACACATATGCCTGAGGCATTCACTGAGAGGCATGACAGAGAAACTATGCAATGCATATATTTTAATTTTAAAGAAATCAATGTGATAAACTGGGATCAGGTGGGATTCTGCAGGACAAAAGGAGGTCATTAGTTATACTTTTAATAAATCAATTTGTTAATTAGGGATCAGGTGGGATTCTCCAGCATTAGAGAGAGGACAAAGAAAGCTCATTATTTGTATTTTAAATAAATCAATGATTTAACTGGTGTGGGACTCCCCTGGAAATGTAGGACAGGGAAAAATGGAACAAATAGGAAAACCTGTCACTTGAAAATACGCTTCATGTAAGAAATAAGAAATGTTTCATACTTACTTAGTGCATCTATCTTTTTCTAGGTAACCCTTAGCACAAAACCAGTGTGGTCAGGCTGGAACTCTTGGAAGATTCAAGAAAACAAAGAGAGAGGATCTGTAATATATTCAAGGAAATAAAGAGTAAAGGTTATTTCACCTTTGTGTCACTCACCACACCAAGCAAATTGTTTTCAAAACATTACAACATTCAGAACAACTGAAGACTTGAGTCCTAGTCTTTTACCTGAGCCCGCCACATGAAGATGTCACCTATGAGCTATGACAATGTCTGTCACGTCTCCACTGCAATAATGCTCACTAGAGGCTGAACTCTCCTTCCCTGTGATGTACGAGGACAACATTTGCTTCTTCTACAGATCTCCCTGTACAGAGTCCACTTCTCACTTGCACAAGGTCATGCAACTCTGGTGATCACCAGTGACATGCAGCTGACCCCATATGGGTCCTGCTGAGGCTGATGTGACTCTATAGTGAACGTATTAGTTTGTGGACTTGTGCTGGTGCAGCATCCAACAGCAAAACATGATCTGAGCAAAAAAGGGAGACAGGCAGGTTAAAAAGGATGACATTCAAATGACCCAATCTGGCAACATTCAGCCCATTTACTTTTTGATGCTGCAATGAAGGACAGCAATTCAAAGCCACCAATACATATTAAGAAATGGCAAGCACTGCAGGAATCAAAAGACTTTGACTTAATCGGTATCCATTTGTTCCCTGGTGTGTTGCAGATTAGAAAGAACTCTTTGCGACAGACTGAATAATCATTATAGCTGCTTTTCTTCTTGCCTTGTTTCAGCTTTGTCCTACCTGCACTCCACAGAGGGTGTCCTGCTTACTGCTGATGGCCAATAACCTAATATTTCCTGAGGGTGCATCCTCTCATGTTGCCTGCTGCCTGCACATGATAATTACCTCCTAGGAAGGCAAGGGCTCATCTGTGTCCCTGTCACATCTGCCTATGGCTAATAGGTGTGCGGTATTTGCTGTGAATTTAAAAACCATCCCCCTTTCAAAGGTCAGAAGATCAGAAGTTCACATTTCATTGGGAATTGCCAGAAGAGTCCTCGCTGCTGCTCACTGCTCCAGCAGGCTCCTTGTGCATGATAGCAAGGAATCAGCAGCCGCGAACTCGCTGGTGCTGTTGTTTCAACAGACATATAAAACCGGAGACCCAGACAGCTGTAGCAAGAAATAATAAAGACATTGAGTTTACATACAGTCTTCAAAAATTTCCTCAAAGAGTCTTCAGTTTATTTTCTCACCTCAGTATGAGGCTCAGTTTTAAATATGGCTGCCAAAAGGGTGATTTACCCTACGGCTTAGATGGGCCGTTGTGATGGATAGCAGATACTATTTCAACAGAGTGCCTCGAGTTTTAATCAGATATGTAAACTAATAGAGCCTTGCTCAAAATATTTTTGGCCCTTCCTTTGCAAGCAGATTCTTAACAGTGAATAGAAAATCACACTATATATATGATTTCCAATGCTACTCCTCTCATAAGAGGAGAGTCATGCGGAGTCCAAGCACAGCAGCATCTTCAGAGGTTCAAAAGTCAGCAGTAAGATTCGGTCTGTGCTGAAACCTAACCCATAAGGTCTAAGACAAAGAGCAGTTTTATCTTCCAGATTTTTCAGTAAAAACATTAAAGTAATTTTAAGTTTCAAGAATGGAAACAAAGAGCATAAGATTAGTATTTCAAGACAGTTGTTGGGCTGAATTGGCCGAAACCTCTTTATTGAGAACAGTCGTTCAAGGTGATTTCACAGAATCATAGAATCATTTTGGTTGGAAGAGACTCTCGAGATCATCAGGTCCAACCATAACCTAACTCTGGCACTAAATCATGTCCCTAAGAACCTCATCTAAATTCCTGGACACTGGCAAGTCAGACACCGAAGTTGTGTCATAGGAGAAGCAGAGATTGAACCTTTGTACCTCTTATTCTGCATACACAGCGCCTAACTCAGTGCTGACTGCAAACAGTAGGAAGGTCCCATAACAACTAAACAAACCCCCAGAGGAGAGACCAGCCCAATGTGGTCCTATTAATCGGTTCACAATAATTTCCTCCTCTCCTTTGCAGTCTGGGATGAGGATTTGAAAATCAAAGCCACTGATCTTCAAAATGCTAAAATGACAAACATCCTATGAGCAAGCATCCAGTTTCACTGCCTTCAAAATCCACCAGAGAGAGACAAAAACACACTCTGGGACCCAGCCCAACTTGATCCTAGTCTTCAACTTGATATCCACTTCAGTGATGGGAAGCTCTGCTGCATGGCTTCAGATTTGCCTCCAGACCTTTGCTAATTGGGAGGACTGGTTTTCTTTATTCTTTCTGCAGTGTTAGCAGAGGCAAACTGGCACTGTGCTGGCAGTGGAAGCTGCCACTTCGGGAAGAGTTGTGATTAAAATATAAAATATACATTGCTTTGATCAGTGGCTTCCCTGCCATGTAAGATAAACATGATCAGCAGTTTGGGTTGGTGTTCATTCCTAAGGCACATGCTGTGAAGTTAACTGCACTACATTAAGCAAAAGCTTAAAAGGAAATTATTGTAGCCAACTGGGACTTGGAATTATCCTGACCCTCGAAATCTTAACATCTAAAATGAAGAGAAACCAGCCTTACCTTTCCACCTCTGCCAGCAGGGTCTTGCACAAAGGCAAGTCCAAGAGTTTGGGTTTGAGATCTTTTATAACAAGGCATGTATGTCAGTGGAGGAAAGGTATGAAAGCACATTCCATAACAAATTTAATGCTTTGTGTCTTTTCATTCAACACCAGAAATATTACAGAAGTAAACTTCTCTTAGGTTGGTGAAGCTTGTTTGAATCTCACAGCTGGGGCCTGGAAGAGTTGTCTGAAGTGTAGCCACGGCCTTTATGTCAAGACATACTAACGGTGTCTATTACAGGAAACTAGCATATAGCTGTTAGTACAAATAGAATTCACAGAAATGGTTTGGTTTCTGCACTACAGCTTGGTATGCAAAATTATACTTTAGAAATTTGTTTTAAAATTTCTATTTCTTGAAGCTTTATATTTCTAGGGAAGAGAATGTGAAAAAATACATGATTAAGTAAAGATATCCTCAGAGAATGGCAAGTGGCTTAAAGATGTTAGCTATAAGCTCATAAAAGAAACATGGGCATAAGAGGAAAACGTAGTGTTACGCTTTGTTTTTTTTTTTAAGCTGGTCTTACAATGTTATTATTTTCTTGGAAAAGAGTCATTTTCCTGACCAGGTACATCTGCCATCCCCAAGACTGGGACAGATCCTGAGTAAATACAAAAAGCTTGTGCATCACCAAACCCAGTAAAGCTGCCCCAGTGAGATGTGGGTGACCAAGTCTTCCCCCACCTGCAGGGCAGGGGGCAGCGGGTGGGCGCTGCTGTTGAGTGGACGTCACCCACTGGTGACTGATGCCTCCCCAGCGTTATGTGCTGCTCCGCTCTCTCTGTTCCAAGCCCTTTTCTGATAAAGTCATAAACATACCATAAAACTGTTTTACAAGCCAGGTCTCACTCCGCTTTCCAGCTTTTTCTCATTAAGGGCATTGCTGCTTCAAGGAAGTTCAAGCTGCAGCACATTTAACATCTGCATTCCTTTGACGTGTTCTGAAATTATTTTAAAACAATTGGGAGAGAAGAACCAGGGTTGAGGGGGGGAAGGATGGGACGAGTGCTTCAAAGGGAAAGGAGATCAACGGGTAAGCCCCAAATTACATTACTAGCCCCACCAAGGAAATAAATTAATTTGTTTCCCAATGGCTTATTTATATAACCCTTTAATTATAGCTAAGCATATCACCGGTATTATACCATGGGAAAATGTAAAACTGTTAAGCAACCTACCACTCCGCCCTCTCCAGACCGACAACACAATCATTAAGCAACAACTGCATGTTAGGACATCGCCTGCTCTTTTGTCTTTCAAAGGTTTAGTTGAATAACGTGTGTATGAAAATGTGACCTCAACAGTAACTCTTTTTCTAGAGCTTTTGTGTGTTCCTAAACTCCATCTCCCCGTTGGATCGTAAAAACAGGACAGCATTTGACCTGCTTCCAACGCAAAAAGGGATATTGTTTAAAAAATCGCTCTTTTCCCAGTCTGCACATGAGTCATAATCAGCAGCTGAGCCCTGTTAACTGCAAGTGCTGCTCAGTCTGTGTTGGCTTTTCAAATGTAGTAAGTTTAGGTAGCTCTGTTGACTTCAATTAAAGCATTTCTAATTGTTTCTAATTCGGTAGACACCAGCTGAGAGCCCAGCTTTTGCCCAACAAAAGGCACACTGTGTTAAAGCAGCTTGCTCGCAGCTCCTCGAGGCCTAATGAGTACTACACATTAGGAATTATTAATATTAGAATGAACGGCTGTGACGAACAGGATGGCAACAATAACAGGGACGATTCTGCAGGTGAGAAATATCAGAATTTTCTGAAATGGAAATTGTCAAAGCAGCTGTTTCAATCCACGTTCAGTCCACTTCAGAAGAAGATATGTAAATATTTCCAAGAAAAATCATCTCCCAGTGATTTGGGATAAAGCCGATTGTGGTATGTGGAGAATGCTGTAACTTCAACTATGGGATTGCAAGGAGACTTTCATTACAAATCATGGAAATTCTTCCTCATGTTTTTATGTCTGGACTGGCTTTCAATACTCAGATTAGTGGCATCTTTCAGGTACAAACTTTCTTCTCTGTGAAGGGGTAAGTCTTGGTAGCTTAGCAGCACTGTAATATGAACAGATTATTGAGGTACAAAGATAATGCATCTTAATGCTACAATAGACAGTGCAGCTGGATATCAACAGCCTTATTTATCACCAAATTAGAACCAGATTATCAGGATTGCTTTGGAATCTCTATCAGTTGAACTCTACCCCTCAAGATGTGTATCCTAAAAGACAGGAGTTGGGTCCACCACATGTCCACGGGTTCAGTGCAAGAGCTGTGCCGGGTGTTTTGAGGAGGCCTTGAAGCCGGCCCTGCAGATTACATGAGAGTCGTTCCAAACTCTGTATTCAAGAATCTATAATACTCTGTCTAAAGTTCAAAAAGAGCTAAAGAGAAAGCACAGAATACACAGGAATTGCCCACAAGAACATCCCTCAATTAGCTGGCTAAATAATCCTTTCTTTGTATTTATTTTTAATTTAAAGATGGCATAAAGCAAGTTTTAGCAAACTGTTCCTGCATAACTCAGTGTGCAGAGAGATGAAGTAACGCTGTAATTCCAACTTCTACACCCTTTGAAGCAGTATTTTGTTGGTCACGTCTGTGATGCCTGGGGACGGCCTTTAGACCAAGTTCAGTCCTCTTAAAGACAGATCAAAAGAAACTGGGTCATCTCCTTCAAAAGGCAGCCGTTCTCCTCCCCGTTTTCACAGAGCTGGAACACGAAACAGGCCTTAGCACTGAGGAACATCTTCTGTAGTTCATATAAATACATAAATGCTTTCGCTCAGTTTTTTGGATGAGAATAGCAAGGTAACTATCTTCAAGAGACCTAAACTAATTTAATCTCAGTTCTAAACTAAGAAAGAAAGAAGTAGAGGGTTTGTACTAAGGAAAAATTAAAATGTTAAGCTTCATGGTAGCTGCTAATGCATCAATGGTATTATATATCAAGACTTTATTATGACTACACAGAGACACAAGATTATTTAAAAACCTTAGCTAATGATTGCAAGAAACAAATACATTTCCAGCACTCATGATGGTAGAATAATGCTGTCAAATGTGACCAGCGCCTATCTACCCCAAGAGCTTGAAAATAAGAAAAAACAACAAGAAAGCAGCATTCTTGAATAGCGCTATGATTTTGTGATTCTCATCCAGACCAGATTTTTAATCAAAAGTTAAGGCTTGCAGTGGTGAGACCTATATAGACTCATACACCTCTTTATGACATTTCAAATAACCTTTTGAGTTACACAGAACAGAGAACAACTGTGCTGAGACGTAGAGAAGAAGATTGGCGCAGAGAAAACACAAACTGGTCAAAATCCAATAGACAAATTCCCGCATCTTTAAAAAAATTTAGTTAATATATGTTTATATATTTTTCCCCCAAAGTATCATTCAGCATGGGGTTAGAAAGCTAAATAAAATCAATCACTATACTTCAAAGTTGTTTTCAAACTCATTTTCTCATTTAGAAAGGTAAGAACTGAAACCTGGTCCTTTGTGAAATCGGGAGAGTCATGTACATAGCATTAAAAAAAATTTCAAATAAATCTTCATGAAATGGGTTTCCACTGCAGCATCTCTGAGCACTATGGACCACAACAGAGGTTCTCCCTGGTCAGACTGTCTAGACTTAAGCTCAAGCCCTGAAGCTCTGGGAGCTGGACCTTAGTGGGGATGAGCCCTGGTCTGCATTAGCATTTATTTCTGCCCTGCTCCGTTGCACCTTGAAATAACCAGAACTACACTCAAGTGGGAATGATGACCAGGTAATTGGCAGATGTGGATTGTAATAATCTGCTCTTCTTTTGGGAAAAGCAAGAAAAATCTCAGGTAGCCAAAAGTCTTCTGGCTACCCAAGATCTACCCCAAGACCTGGAGAGACACTATCACCCAGAAAACACAGATATGATCTAGAATTTATTTCTATTCTTCCTAATATTCCTTGGTAGAACAAAGCATCTGTGAGCTGGAGAGCTGTAGACAGCTGGCTCTGGAGAAGGGCTGGAATTTACCCCACCAAGACATAACATCATAATGAGAAGTCAAAGCTGAATAGTTCTTGCAACTGTTTGCAGTTCAGGAAATCAGCCTGCTGTATTGCTATTTGTAACCAATATAATTTTATCTCCACTCTGTGCCCACTTTCTGGTAATGCAACATAGTCGCATTGTTGGCAAAATGCAGGGAAATGCAGATTTATGTCCACTGTGCTACAGCTAATGAAATTAACAGGGAAAAACAGAACCAACCCCAAATCCTCTGGTATAACTGTTTGGGTCATGCAGCTGTGCAAATGCCACCTGGAAAAAAAATTGGCATGTTTTGACTTTTATTAAGAAAAAAATGGAATAACGTTTTCACGGACTGGAAAATATTCAGTTAAATTCTGCCAGAAGAACATTTTCAGTGGAGAAAAAGCAAAATTATGTGCCTGTGGGCAAAATATATGGATCTTTTTCAGTTTTCACAGAAAAACTTTTGAGATTTTCAGTTATCTCATGAAAAACAATAATTTTCAGCTGAAAACTCAGTTTTCTGACAAGAGTAACTGCTGACAAAGAAGTTTTGATAAGCCAAGGAAAGATTGGCATCCCATGTGTAAAAGATGCACTACTGGTGGGTCTTGCCCTGTGGACGGCTTCTTTGTGTAGATCAACCTCTAAATAGAGAGACTTTGCTTTTTTTCTCCTGAATCTTCAACTCATCCTCTCGTAGAGGTGTTTACACTGACAACACATTCTCAGCTGAGGATCTGGCCCTATTTTAGCCTTCTTGACTTATTTTTTTGGCGTGTTGCTGCAAGCGTGTTGGGATCGTGCCAGCGCGGGGGTGAACGGAACAACATTCCTGGGCTCTTAGTAGTGTTGGCCATTGTATTGATGTGAATGCAGAAAAACCTTCAAAGGCAGAAAGGTGACTCCCTGTCATATGCAATGCTCCTTCTAGTCCTTTCAAGCCACAGATCATCGGCGTAGTCTGTACTTGAACCCAGGACACACTGCTTTCTGCCGAGAACGAGTGATGGAGATTATTGTAGTGAATAGTAACAGTAGATGAGGTGCTATCTTCCCCTTTAAATTGAGCCATTCAATTTGTCATGAATGGCTGAGTATTTCTTGCTGGCACTTGGGACTTGGATTTCAGCACTGGGAATAGAGTGAATAGGATCAATGATGAAGCTGAAGTACAAAAAGAAGGAGCAAAAAGGGGCAAAGGACTAAAACCAACAGAGACAAGCAATTACAAGGTGTATTAATGTACACTGGGCTAGGCTGGAAAGAGGGAAGAACCCTATTGTTATTCTGGGGGATTTTTTTCCATGAAAGATAAAGGGGAGGGAAGTGAATATTTGTTATTCGGGCAATCGCAAAGCTGTGGCTGCAAAGAATAAAGAGACCTTTTAGAACATGGCAGCTGCCTCTGAGCCTCCAGCGTGGTACCTGATACCACAATCTACCTTCCTAGCCTTTTTTTGGCCAGCTTTTGAGAACAGCAAGGAAGGCATTCAGAAGGAACACAATGACAAATGTCAAGGAAGAGAGAGGAAATCTGGACTTTAAAAGACTACTGAGTGACAGGCATGTTAGATCAAAGGCACGCGTTTACCTGGTATTTATAATTACAATGCTAATAGAGGTTAATCATAGAAAGCAGAGCTGAAGATGCCTATGCAATCATAAAGCAGATGTATATATATTTAATACACACATATACATAAACACACACCGACATACGTATGTATATACGGTACTTCAAAAGCCAGCTGGCCATTCAACCAGTCACCGGCACCCATTCTGGTTTTATCTGGGCTGCTAATGGAAAAGAAGCTTTTTCCAGGTGAAGCGTTTGAACCCTTCGCTCTCAGAGCCAGTGAGACATTTTGGAGGGAACACACAAGATGGGGCTCATGTATAAATCCTGGAAAAGCAGAGTCAGAATTTGTTTCTTTATAAAAAGGAAACAAACCCTCAAAATCCACGCCCAGCAAGACTGTGTTTGTCTTTATAGCTTTTTACACAGAGAAAGGTGAATCCTTATTAAAGGATTTTTAATACCGAGCTTCTTATCTTGCTAATTTTGAGGGCTGGATTTTCCAGGATCTCAGTACCGGTTACGCAACAAAAGGAGCATCAGCTTTTCTAATGGCTGCACAATTTTGCAAACACGGGCTCAACTTTGAGCACTTTCGCTTACCAGCCCTTTTCAGTCTTATCTCTCTCACAGACATGCTCTCTCTTGTTATCATTCTTCCACCCATTCCTTTCCTATGCCACACACAGATTTCAAAAATCAAAACAATAACATTTCCTATGGGAGTCTCTCCGTACTCGTTTTAAGGAAAAGCTGTTCTTGTTCACCCTCTGTGGACTGCAGCAAGTACAACTACAACAAGAATTAACTGTGTCTAGAAGAATTCCTAATACCACAGCTATGTCTGATTTTACCAGCAAAGCTACTCTGATGTCATGTACTCCCAAATCTAGAAAAATAAATGTTACGTATAACAAACTATTCATGAGAGACCACAGCAACACTAAGTGAATAACTGTACGTATATAACCAAATTGCTTCACCCAAAGACTGCTAAGGCCTTTTTTTTTATTCCACATAAATCTATCACAGAAGAGCTAGGTCTTACCACATGTCTGGACTAATTCCTGAAATTATAGAATCTCTGTCATGAGTGTTAGGAACATGCAATACAAATAAAAGCAACTTTAAAAAATGCATTATTTATCCAGGAGGTATCTCGTCTATAAGTAAAGGTGCTTCTGCTCGTGGGCAATAAACTACCTAGTTGAACACCATCAGAAAGCAGTTTTCTTAATGTATAATAATCACATTCATTCTCTAACAACATTAATTTTGCCTTCTTTTTTCTAGGTCTTATATGGAGAAAGGAAAAAGATGGTAGGCATGAGAAAGGGCTATTAATATACAGCTAAAGCAGAAGTGTATATATTCACCTTGTGGGTGAAAGGATGCTTATGCTGACATCAAATCTGTTCTGCTGGTGCTGATGCTGCAGCGGGCAACCTCGGCCTTGCGTCCGAGAGCTGGGAGCAGTTTTGGGGCTCTGCAGCAGAGGCAAGTCTGGACAACCGCTGCAGAAACGCTCATCTCGACACTTCCTTGTGCAGAACTGGAAGGAAGAGGAATAATGGGAGCAGGGCAAAGAAAGACGCGCACCCGCACGCAAAACCAAAATGAATTTCTGGCATTCATTATGAAATCAAAGCAAAGGTTCTGTGGGCTCCCATATTACCTCTAGCCAAGGACAAATGCAAGGTATCATTTTCTGTCTCCTGTCATCTTCATACACTGTTTTTCACAGGTGTTTCATCAAGCACACAGATCAGAAAATACAAATACCGAAACCTGGATATAAGGGTCTGCTTGAGAGTCTTTCTGAATTAATACAGCTGAGACATGTCTCTCAGTGTCTGCTAAATGAAGGCTTATGGCATCCTTACACTGAAAATGAAGCAGGACTTTTAAACGTTAAAAATTGGCCAAACCCATCATAATCCAGTTTCTGTCTGAAATAGGATTATGTTAAAATTCAGAGGTTCAGGTCTGAGACTGGAGCCAGACTACGGTTTGAGTCTGTCAGCACAAGCATCGCCTCAACAACTGAGCCAATAATCAGTCCCAGCAGTGAAAATCTTCTAAGTTCATTTGGAGGCAGTCTGGTCTTGCAAGAGCTCTGCCATTCTGGGCAGCATCCAAAAAGAAAGCAAAAAAAGGCCCCTGGATATTATTATTATTATTATTATTATTATTATTATTATTATTATTATTGGGTTCTAGACAAGTTCAAATCCAGGCAGACATGCTAAAACAAAACCACCCTTCATTCTGAGAGTCGAGAAGATATGAAACTCCAGTTTGATCCCATCTATACTTTGGTGATCTCTATCTTAAAGCAAGCTCCTTCTAAAAATGAATTAAGAATTACTGCAGCCTCTTACCAAGGCTCCTCCTAGCAATAAACAAAAATATTGCTTGGATTATTTTGCAATAGCTGAAAAAGTGAAAACAATTAACAGTTTCCATGACAATCACTCATCACTATTTTGACATCCCATCTCAAAGACTGGACTGATCCTTGTATGCACATCCTTATGGCTGGAAACCTTTCTTCCCCCTGTACTACCTTTCATAAATGAGCCATTCCTGGGTTGAAGTCTCTGTCTGGTGTCCCCATGGAAAAGCAATGTTCACTGGATGTTTGGATCTCATTGCAAATGTTTATCAGGTCTTTTTTGTCTTCACGTTCATTGGGTTTTTAGTTGCTCTTCTGGTCATTTTCAAGCATTTCTATTAAAAAATAAACAAAAAAGCACAGTGAGCATGTGGTCTATTATCTCCTCTCTTTTATCTTACATCACTTTCAGAAGGAAAAAAGGGCTCTTCTGGTTTGAGGCTGCAGAGTATAGGAAAAAATTCTGGACCTAAGCACATGTTGTGATTTTATTTCCCATCTCAGCCACGAGGTAGGATATGTACTAATATATACCCCTGAACCACTCTGCTGAACATTGCCTCATATATTATTTGGTAGAAGGTTGCCTAGCTTCCAAACAATTTCTATACATTAGTCACCGCTCAGTTACAGGGAAGTGAAGGACCACTGAAACCCCAAGCAATAATTGCTATCAACTCCCTTTTGTTTCTGTAATAAGTTTTTGTATGGAACAGTTATATCCCCTGGGCAGAGAACCAAAGCTTCCTAGTAAACTGTAAGGCAGTGACAACTTATAGCAATGCTTTCCCCCCTCCAAAATCTGCACACACGGTAAGAACGAGAGGGAAAATGTTCTCTGTGCTGGAATCCACTCTCACAGCTCAGTCCTGCAAAGAGGTGACACCAACAGGAACCCAGAGAGGGAAGGCAAGTCTGGGCGCTCCTCTTCACCCCCAAATTCCCTCTGCCTTAGAGATTAGTTCTATTGATACTACTGGCCTAGCAGCACCTCCTGAAATGACAGCGAAGTCAGTCATGATCACATCCATCGCCTGTGTGTGATCTCTCACTCCTGCTCATCCAAACAAGCAGAACTGTGTGACTTAAAGAACTTCAAATAAAGAAACTGAGTTTCCAATTTCTACAAGCTTTCAGTGTATTAACTGCCTCCTCCTGGCTGAAAATTTAGTTTCTGAAGAAATGCAGAACTCCTATTCCCACCCCCATTGCTGTTATACCCACATCCACGTATTTGTTACTGCCTCAGTAGTTACTTCTTCATGGTGCAGATGGAAATGAAGTGGTCCAATGAGTAGGATGCTCATCAGCCTTTCTAGTCAGATGCTGACTTTGTGAACTCTGCAGATCGCTGCAACTCAAAGGCATGACTGCATGTCAGACAGATATCCCCCATACAGCTTGATCAGAGGTGACCATGTCAATGTGGTTCCCTGTGCATGGGTTAGTGGTATTTAGCCAAAAAACTCTGCAGCTCCCAGTGAACCTCTCCCAAAACCCAATTTCCCCATCACGGCATCCAAGGAAGGCAATTTAAAGCCAATGCAGCAACGCTAACACCTGCCAACCTCTTGACTGCAGTGCAAAGCATTCCCAGCATGCATCTGCTCTGATAAACTCTAAAATTCATGAGATCTTAATATGACTGAATAGTTTTTTTAGGTGTTTTTGACAAAACAGAAGACCCAGACACTAAAGAAAGCGGAAATGGCTTAATTCTGTGGTATTTCAAATCTAGAAGAAACTTCTGGTTTGTTTTAAGGTCAAGACGAACACATTTTAAGAGTCAAACAAATCCCACAATCCTGTGTGTTACAAAGAGGGGATATTTCACTCAGCCTTGGCTTATCTCGCTCTGCCTTCCTCAGAACCATCATCACCACCACTAGGGCTGCACATTGTTTCAACAGGAACTGTGGGAGACAAGCGTAAGAACTTGAGTGATCAGAGACAGATGAATGGGGCAGTGGCCAAGGACGGAAAAGAAAGAGGAGGAGGAGAATCACACAGGTGATGGGGATCTGGAGAGCAAGACATGGAAGTGGAGGAGCGAACTGTAGCTCTGACATTAGAAACCCAGCTAGACAGCTGCCATCTGACCAAGGGCCACCAAACCTTAGATATTTCCATCCTCTGAACCAGCAGTCAACACTGACTGTCTGATTTAATTAACTTTTCTCTCATTAGCATGCATCAGCCAGGGAGAAGGAGCACACACTCCACTGTGTAAAAGATTCCTGTTGGCTCCTTAATAGGTAAGAGAGAAAAGTCCCATCGTATCCACACAGTTTTGAAAAGGGGGAAAGACAAATCCTATTTCTACTTGCTTTTTACTTTTTATTTATTTGCTTTTACTTCTTTCCCAGGCACTTTCTTCCTTCTGGGTCAGCCAGTTTGAATTGGAGCCTGCAGCAGGAGATCCATTTCTCACCAAACAAACTCCTCTAAGGAAAGCTTATGTCTTTAAATATATTTTTGAGCAAATTTTCCCTCTCCTCCTCCTTTCTGAGTTTGGTTGTTTTATTTCTCAGCTGATAATATGGACAAAATAGTGCCTCTCCCATGCACGGGAAGGTCAGTAAAAGAGCTTCTCAGGAGTGACTGGAACAGCTTGGGAATTCATCTACCTTGGCAGGAAAGTTCCAATTCCTCCACTTTTCTAGGCTTAATAAATTCCTACTCTCTTCAGCACTAATAAAAGAAAATCAGTCTCCTGGGGAAGCATTCACTCCAACACACTGTGCTATTTCAGTCATTCTGAACTTTCATTGGTGGGAGATATAAAAAATGGGATGATAAACCCTTCCAAAAAAAGATAAAAATAAACCCAGCCTAAAAACGGGCTCCATCCTTCTCCCCAGTCCTTGTATGGAGTTTCTTGAAGGGATGCTGAGTGTGTGGATGGAAAGCAGCACTCAGTTAAGAGCACTTGGTGTCTTCTGTCTTCAAGGCTCTGCAAGGCTTTCCAAGTACAAAAGGTAGGGATTATACGTGAGTATTGTATACCATGTTTACAGAAGGTATACAACTGATTTATACCTCACGTCCATCACTCACGGTGCTTTTCAAATGGCTTGTGGTTCCACTGTACCATCTATTTTGCATTTATTTCTGTAGGAAAACCAGATTCAGGTCTCTGTTGTTCCCATATCCCATGACCCAGGTGAGTTTGGGCAGGAAACAGAAGGAGGGTGCTACACTGTCCATAAAACGAGGATGATTTTATATCTAAAAGCCCACATTGTTCTCATCTGCGCTAGTGAAAACATCTCAATTAGTGGGAAAAATCAGTACATCTTTCATCATAGAAACCTTGGAGCTTTGTGAAGACCTCCACACTCCTAACGTTAGTGAAGCATTTAAAGAATAGGCAACTATTGTTGCTGGGCAAATAACTGATTCTTTTCATTCACTGACAACTTCCAAACTATTTTGAGTTAAACCTGAAACAGAAATACAGTTTTGTGGGTTTGGGGTTGGTTTTGTTTGTTTTTGTTGTTTGGTTGGTTTTGGGTTTTGAGTCAAAAAAGAAAATGGAAGGAAAACATTCATTTCAGAACAAATTGAATGTGGTAGTCAACCCTAAGTGAAGTACTACATTTTAGAATTGTTTTACAAAGAAATTTTAAAAATCCAATTGAGAGAACTGTAATGCATTTTTTCTGGAAAATACATTTTATTTAAATACATCAGCCAGGTTTAGTTAAATATATTAGTCGCTCCTTAGGTTCAAATAGGCAAAAGATACAGGAAACTACTTTTTTCCAGCACTAGAAAGAGTCACTTTTCATTGAGCTGAGGTCATGGGCAACACGTCTCCCGTTCTGCTGCAGGAGCTTGTGCAGCCCCAGCCCAGCAGGCAGAACATTACAGATGTACCTTTGCAGCTAAAACACTCCATTTGAACCTAAGTTTCAAAACTAGAAGTATTTTCTCAGAAACCATCACTACCTGTATGACTAAGAAGTTTACAAACCAGACAACTTTCCCACTCAGAAATTCCAGCCTATGAATTTATTTGAATCAATATTTGAATATAAGAGTAGAGGTTTAAAAGCACTAGAGGATACTCAAGAGCACTAGGTAATCTAAGTTTGGCTGCTTAGCTTTCTACATCTTGCATATTTGTGTGTGAGCAACTTGTATGTTTAAAAATAATTGAAGATTCATTAGGAAGGAGGAGTACTGCCTTATTAGGTGAAGTCAGCATTGTGAGTATGTTAGTAATGAAAGACTGAAGCTAATGCTCTTAACAATAGTTTCAAATCCAGACAAAATCCTAAAATAACAAAGGAAGGAAAGTTCTCCACCATAAACACACTTATTATTTCCACATGGTGTTCTGTGTGTGTTTGTACAGTATATGCGACTGAGCTTGCCTTCACAAATTAGAAATGTTTCACATTCCATGCACACAATGATTGCTCACATAAGAGGCCTCAAGGTTTGTTTTCTGACAAACTGAAGAATCCGGGAACCTTGAGAAACCCAGTGTGATCTGTTTAACCCTCCCCCCTTGGAGCTGGGTGACTAGTGCAGTAACGTTTTCTGCAAATATTCATACGCCAGAGCCAAAGCCCACTGCAAAAAAGCAGATTAATTCCCCTGTTCTCCTCCACTGTTATCTGCATTTCCAGGATGGCCCTTATGAACACTGACAGAAGTTGAGAGCTAAAGCTGAACAAAAAACAGGGTGATCCAAGTCTAAGAGCTGACATTATTGATCCATGTGGTCCAAGAGGGCTACTTAAGCCCAGAAGTTGACTTCTAATGCCAAATAAAAGAAGTCAGGCCAAGATTTTGTCTGCTTTTAAACAATAATCTCTGATTAGTTTTACTCTAGCTGCCTAAATCCCTCTAATAATCTAGACACACTACAAGGGAAAGGTATGGATTATCCCAAGCTGTTAACATGGAATAATCACTGGTGAGCAGTGTTGCTTTCGGTGAAGAAAGACCTAATTCTTGTTTATAATGAAGTATCTTAGCGGTGGTTAAGTCACGTAAAGTATAACTCTTTTTACTATTAACATTATACCCACGTGTATTGTAACCCCTTACATTCCTGAATCTGCTTTAGCTGCATGGCCCTCCTCCTCAGCTTGCCCTGTAGGCACAAGCAGAATAACAGTAATAATTTACTTGGCTAAACTTCCACAGGAGAAGAGCTGTATAAGAGCAGTAAATACTTTTATAGTAGACACTTAACCGTAGTGACACTGGACCAGCGAAGAGCAGTGTGCGGGCATCCCTTCAGAGACAATGCACCATCATTATGCTCTTTTATTCTGAGGCCAAATATATACATATATATATATATATTTTGTTTCCTATTAAATTTAGCCTAACTACTTTCTAAACTCTACACAGTCCTAAATATTATCTGATACGGTATCTTCCGTGTGTGTGCAGAGTTGTGAATGCAAAGTGATCAACCTCCTTTTTGAATGTGTAAATGAGCAAAGTAGCTTTGGAGGACTCTCTTGTAACTTTTCTTCACTTGCCTCTGGATCCTTTCTCCTTTGTTACCTGAACATCCCTCTAGGGCAGAACTTTGCAGTTGCCAGTTATTCTTGAGGAAGGAAGGTTTTAATGAATCAGGAAATGAACCATTTAACTCCAAGGCAGAACACATGATTTCTTTTATACAGTTAGCCTTGTATTTTAATGATTTGGTTGTTTTTTTCAATAACTAATCTTATTGTTTCTTTTTCTTTCTGTTATTTTTTCTCCTACCAGTCCCAGTGCTTGCCTTCAAACACTTGCTTAAACTTGAAACTAAGCAATAATGTCTTTTAGAATTTTTCTGGTTTTAAAAGACTGTTTTAACCATTTAATCACCGCTCTTGCTCTGCACCTGCTGCTCGACCCACAAATTACAATACTGGAACCTGTGGAAACTCAGGACATATCCCTGATTTGTTTAGCACCACAGCAAGCAATGACGCTTTTTTGAGTACACACAATAGTCCAGATACAGTCTTGTGACTAGTAAAATAAAAGATTTCCAGTAACGTGTCCGTAAGACGCACACTTTGAAATCAAAAGCAAAGACATCACTCCAGGACTGCTGACCATGCTCACGTGAATCTCTCAGAGCAGTCAGGGAGAAATAATGCAGAGCTTCAATTAAAATCTCTGTCACCACCTTTCCATGTGACACTGGAAAACTTGGCAAACACTTGATATCTTCCAAAAGGATTCAGGTGGAAAATTCGCAGAAAGTAACTATTAAGATGCAACCTCTTTCTCAGCAATCCCCTGATCTGCCAACTAGAAGATGCCATGAGGACCTATAACAGATTATTTACTCTATACTTGTTTGCCATCGTTGAAGAAAAGACTCCAGGTGAGACTGACCCACTATAGCACCTCTTCCAAACCTTGCAAGAGATAACAGATCAGCTGCTGCTCCTGAAGTCCCTCCAACGTACAGAGATGGAGATCATGCACACCCCAAGAAACTCTACAGAAGTCAGTGAAGAGAAACCAGATAAATTATTTTTCCTAAGAGACCCCTGAGAAGGATGAGTTTGAAAAGAAATTACAGAACATGCAGGTCTTCTTTGACTTGAGCTGCTGTTTTCTGAAAAACATCAGGATAAATTTCAGAACTCCTAAGCTCCTAAGCTTTGGGGCAATTTTAAGAGGTACAGCTCTGGCAACTGGGTTAGTTGCCATGTGGCTATTATTTGTCTTCAAACAGTAGTTGAACTGTACTTATACCATTCAGAACAGATAGCCACATCCATGCTCACTGCAGTTGACATTTGAAGGTCCCTTCCAACCCTAACTATTCTATTATTCTGTCCACTTAAGGTCTTCCTACATTGACCCTGTTCCTTACAAGATCCTTACAGCTTAAGGCATCCAGTTCAGCCCAGTACAAAGCTATCAATTCTGACACCTTTATCTCAAGAACCATCTCAGTCCAAATCCAGTCACTGAAATCAAGAAATGTGCCTATACTAGAAATGGGAAGCTATTCCCAATGTTTATTCAAGGGTTTAATCTAGCTCTTGCTGAAACCTCAAGGAGTTTTCCCATGGATTTGAAGAAGGTAAAGGCAAAGTGTTTGAGTGGTGGCACAAGAGCAGGTGTAATTTAGAAACCAGATGTTCACAGATGTGCCCGTATGTCTGTCATCTGGTTGCTTTGGAAACTGCGTGCATGCTACCCAGAGAAAATCCAGCCTACATTTTTTCCACACCTAAAAGTGGTAAGTTTTACACTAGGAGCTGATGGGAGCTTCCCTACCTCTGCAGCTGCCCACATGATGGATCTCTGACCATTAGAGATTGAGATGAGGTTCATGGAAATCAGGGGCTTGCTTCAAAACGTTTTTAAAAAATACAATTGCACATCAAGTGCTGTTGCCCAAAGACATATTAGTGAGAAAGCCTGCTAGGTGCTAACATTGTACTGTGCCAGCTTGTAAAATAGTAAAACTAGACAGACTTCCTTGGAAAAAAGCCCCATTCCTTGGAACAAAGTCCTCTTGGTACGCTGGCACACTGTGATCAAGCACATTGTAAAAAGAGAAGGTAATGTCATTTTGCATTGGCCAGGCTTTTGAGGAAAAAATGAATGCTAATACTTGAGGAAGAGAAATTGTGTAGTTGTATAAATACAATTGTATGTAAAAGAGTTGTCCTCAGAAGTAAAAATTAAATAATAATCTTTCACCTTTGTTAATTAACCAGAGTAGATTACTGCTTCAAGATTTATGTAACAGGAGTTGCTACTTCAGATAATTTGTGCGCTGTGTGGGTGGATCAGTGGGTGCAGAAGTTACAAACACTGAGCAAAGGGGTTGTGAAGAGGCAGGTGTGTGGTCCTGGCTGGTTTGGCAGGTATGTATTGAGGAATATGTACATGCATTGCTGGATAAAGAAACAAGTGTCAGAAGAATTGCTACAATATGTTGTAAGATACAAATACGTGTGAAGTTGTCCAAGACTGACCTGAACATCTTGGGTGATAGGTGTGGTGTACAGATGTATGGAGTAGGGGAGTAGGTGCTATTGAAGGGACAAGGAGTAGTGAGGCTGTAAAATACAAGTACTGAGGTGCTGAGGTTAATGTTGGATGATCAGATTTCACTACCGACAGCTGTAGTGCTCGGAAATTGCTGTCTATAAAGGAGTGATTGCATAACAGAGCATGTTACGTTTCCCATTTGATGCAGTTTCGGCACAGGGGATGCGTTATTTTCTCTTGTGCCGATGCTACGAAGTTCAGAAGAAAGGTAAGACGCACGCCTGTCCCAGTTGCATAGCGGACGTACACTCCACCCATACTTTTATCCTTTGATTTTTATGATTTGATTTCTTCAGTGTATAGTGCTAGGGACAATGTAAAGCCAAAATGGGGCCTGCATTTCCAAAGGAGAACTACGTTTTGGCTACCAGCTGGTGCACCAGCTTTGCGTTCCTTGGTGAGGCCGCATGTGCTCAGGTGACAATGGAATTAGTGCCCAAGTGACACTGTGACACCAGCTGCAAATCCCACAGAAGCATCAAGCAGAGGACAATGGATGTTCCTGCTTAGTTCCTGGACAAAGGACATATGAACTAACTCTGACCTTTCCTCTCCCATAGTTCTGACCCACGATCAACCACTCAATTTCTGCTCATAACAGCCTATTTCTTACTAGCCAGAGGCTTTGCCTCCTGGGCAGCTCTGTGCTACAGACAGCCCTAGGTAAAAATAAATACAAACTTAGTCCCTGCCCCAGGATGCTCCTTCTGTGGCAATCTGCAAATGATTACTTGACACTTTAAAATTCAACACGGTCATTTCTTGCTCTGAAAGGTGACTCCCTCTGGATAACTCATGAAGAACCAGAGAGTCAAAGCACCAGGCAAAGATTTAAGACTCTCTGTGTGTTTATGATCAGAGTGAGCAAACAGCAGCATCATGCATTTACAGATGTATAAACCTGTAATAACACAGAGAGAGGGTTCACACACATCACCAGGGACTTGCAGAGCTCACGTGGAACCTGATTCATCCCTAATCGTAGAGAAGTAGAATAGGGGAGACGCTACTTTCTCTTTTTCCCTACTTGCATTTAAAAATTAGATGAAAAAAGACGACCATACCATATTTAAAACAATAAATAGCAACAGTGCTGAATAAATTGTCTGGGCCAGAACTGAGCCATACAGAGACCTACAGAAACTCTTTGACATCTTCATTGCACCCACGGAGCATAACTCTTGCCAGAACCCCTATGAAAATTCCTTTCTCTGCAATATTCCCAAAATATTAGCAAATTCATACTTATCTTGAGCAAAAAGAGAAACCAGATTCCAGCAGTGAAATTGTGGAGTTTGTGAGTGTGGGTCAGAGTTAAGTTTGTTGTCACACAGGAGCAGATTCTCATGTGGAATTATGGAGCACGAATGCTGAGAAAGAAGATGAGAAAACACAGAACAACTGAAATTGTAAAGTAGGCTCTTGTGAGTGGTCTGAACTTTAGGACCTGTCCTCATCAGCAGGGGCTACACAGCCTGGACTAAGACATGGATATTTTGTGATTATTAAGAAAATAGCTGAGACCTCAGCCAGTTTAAAGCTTCCATCCTTCAAGCTTAATGTAAAGATAAAATTTTAAGGACTGAAATGCTAAACTGCAGAGCTGCAAAGTTCTGAAGGTTTTTTGGGCTCCTCACTGTTTCCACAGCAGAATCAGCATTTGAAACTTGGTTTGAAGTGGTGAAAAGTGTTAATATCTTTGTGGTTTAGGGTGGAAAAAAGTCAGAGTTACTGTATGCTTACGCACATCTATTTCTATGTGAATGCTGAAGTTCCCATTGAATTTCCTGAATGAAGAGGGTGCCAAAGACTCAGGAAACTACTTTTGCATGTAAGAAAACTCCTGTAATTTGAAAAGTGTAGATAAGATTATTTTGGAGGGAAAAAAATATCCAGATTTCTTTTTTCTCCTGCAGCGCAATTAGAACCAGAAGAAAACGTTACTGCTTTGAAAAAAACTGGAAGGGTGAAAGAGAAGTTTGGACTGAAGGGTTTTTGTGCATTTAACTCTGGACACATTATTGATGCTTCCATTCCAGATTTTCTGAGATGAATGTGTGGTGCTGACTGCCAGCCTCCTGCCTTAACTTCATTACGCAGAGTTGCTCACAAAGTGCTAACTAGAGCCTATTATTCAGCCCATTCAGCTTACACCTGGTTCTTAGTGAAATGCTGCACTGCTTTAACACAACAAACTGCGGCTTTATTGCTCTCTGCTATTTCCTCCTCCCTCCAGCTTGAAAAATCGCACTTCAATCAGCAGCTAATGTCAGTGTGGAAGTAATAACCTTCGTTAATAGCAGAAAGTAGAGACATCTGGACAGGCCAGGGAAAGAGGCAGGGAGTAAAGCCATCAGGATGTGCAGATCACACCGTTATCCTAAGAGTGCTTGGTTTCAGGACAGCTTTTTAGTGTGGAAACATCCAAAACACTCATTCCTTCGGCTGACGGTTTTTCCTCTGAGGGACACAGAAAGGTGAAGAGAACTAGGACTAACAGCATAGCACGGATAGGTGGTGTGTTTATAAGTTGCACAAAAAAAATGCAAAGTGTATTGTAGACATTCAGGCCAATCCTTAAGGAAGGTGAACTGATAGTACTAGAAAATCCAGAGTCAAGTACACGAAGTCTGAACTTAGCATTCGGTGGCACCTCGATAATCCAGGTACCACAGCCAGTTCTGCCTTCAGGACAAACCGATGAAGCTCTCAGTGCTCCCCTTCCCCTCCCACCTACACACTGATTACAGCAATATTTTCTTTTTTTTTAATTATTTTTTTTTTAATCTGCCTTGTTAGTCTGCCAGGGGACAAGGACCATTTGTATGTTACCTATTACTGCTTGGAGCGTTTAGGGCCAGCCGTAATGGCATTAATAATTGGCAGAGGAAGGGTCCAGAAAGGTACATCCTTCTGGGGCTGAAGCCCCATGTAGAACCCTGGCATATTCCCATTGACACATTGTTTGTTAGTATATGATGAGCATAGACACTTTACCTGCTCAACATTTACCTTTCATGCTTTCGAAAAAGCTAAATTCCTGAACAATTCATGACATAGATTAATGCGATCAGGCACTTAAACCCTCCTTGAATTGGGAAGCTGGTTTTACGTTATGGACAACTCTGAGTTTTACTTAGGGCTCTGTTCAGCTTTCTGTGGTGAAGATTTGATGCCAAAACCCTTCTTTTCATGGAAGGTGGTATAATTCCAGCCACTGGACAAAACTATTATTTTTCTTTGCTAAATTACTTCGGAAGGGAAATTCCACTTTCATGGAGAAACTCAGGCATTTCCACAGCAAAGATGACATTTCCTGGCAAAAATATTTTTTCCCTTACCATGTCTGCCATTCATTTAGAGGCCGAAAAATAATTTGATACTTACGTGAGAATTAAAAAATAAATAAACAAGGCAGCAGTTTGCTTTTGTTTTTTCACTAACAAAAATGAAAATTGAAATTATTTTGCAGAATTCTACATTACTAAGCAACTTCTCATAATCCAGACATACTCAGTTTTTGGCTGTTACAAACCAGGTTTTTTCACCCACCAAAAAAAAAGTGCATTCCCTTGGTTAAATACCTATCCCTTTAGGCACTTGGATCACTTCTCTGGCTTGTCAGAAATCAATTATCTGGTTATCCTCTAATTTATTAAACCCCACGTCCCAGATTCTGAAAATATTTGGATGCTGCTGTAATGCATTTTGTACTGGCAGAGCGATTTGTGCTAATACATTTTGCCCGACTCAGCCGAGGCATCTTGGCATTCGGAATCAATCTGAACCGTATTGAATACAGTTTAATTAATGTCCAATGTACCGTGCCTTGGTGGAGCGGACAGCTGGCGGCTTATCTTGCGTGACCTTGGGTGACAGACACAATCTGGGATAACACTAATGTGTGTCTTTTGTCAGTTGATACCGGGAGAGCCGAAAAGTCGGGGCTTCAACAACCAAATGATTAGTACATATCCATAGGGATAAAGATGGCAGAGAAGATATGTCTGCCATGAAAATGTCTCGGTACCTTGTGATTCACAGACAGGCTAAAGCCAGATGCGAGGCAATAACTTTTCATTTCACAAAGCATCCTACGCTGCTTTCACCAAAACAATTAATTATTATAAAGAGGGAATGTACACTGGGGCAAAAAGACTGGAAAAAGTGAACAATTTTTAGGAAATGAGCAAAATATTCACTTCTTCTAAATACCATCACAGCTGGCAGAGCTGGGCAGACCTTTTATTAAAGAGGTGCCAGAAAGACAGTCAGGTACCTGGCAAGAGTTGGGGTATCGCACAGAAATAGTGGGGGGTTATAGGAGCCCCCACCCCCAAATAAGCGAATAAGGAAAAGATCCATATTTCTGGTCCAAACTCACTGAGGCATGGGGTCAAAGTCATGGAGAAAAGGCTAAGAAGACAGGAAAGACTTATAAAGCCAAGAAGTAATGAGAGAAGCAACAGACGACCTTCGGGATCAGCTCCTGATTGCTCACGTTTGTACTTAGGGAATTGTAAAATGTTCATAAAACTAGATTAACTCGTTGTTCAGAAATTCTAATAAAGAAAACTTAGAGGCATTAAAAAATCATTCCAGTTGGATAGCCATGGAGAAATTATGGAGGAATCATTTTCCCAAAGGATAGAGAGAATTTGCTTAAAATCACTTTTCCTTGTCCAAATACAGAACCCAACCTGGAAGCAAAAACTAGATGACCAGAAATGGAAAACTGAGGTCAAAGGATCACCATTCACACTTATTTGCACAGAGGAAGATCTAAAGTTTCAGTTTACTTTCCCCATGTGAGTACAACATACTGAATACAGAGAAGCCTTTCTGCAGCTTAAGGAAATACTAATAGTAATTTCTAGTAATGACTATTCGAAACGGAGAAATAGTCAAGAATATTTCCTTAAATACATTCACAGGTTATTCTCTTCACTTCTAACGAGTTGTAAAGCTATTTCTGACGTTCCGCTGGCAGTTGGAAAAGAGGCTAATGGGAAAAATAGTCCAATATCTCACTTAACATAATTGCCAGCAATTGCTGATGCCCTAATTTCTCTGGATCACGTATTTTTTCTCCTTCAGCTTTCTAACGGGAATTATGCTGGAAGGACACCATGGCTGGTATGGAGCAGCAACCTACAAGACGGCTTTGCCAAAGGCCTGGATTCAGGTTTCTATATACTGCTAATATACAAACAAATAATAATAAAACAACCAACCCTTTACTCAAAAAATTAACCTGGGTTTGGTGCGCCAAATGTTTCCTCTGTGCAAATTATTTTCAAGGTTCTGTTTTCCTTCAATTCCCTTCATACAGTTATAATCTGGAGTAATACTTCATTGCTGCCAGTTGCTGCAAGCTTTATAACATGGAAAAGTGTAGCATGATCATTTTTTAATGGATATAAGTTAATAAAAGCTGGCCAGAAAAGCTTAGAAAGCGTTCCAGTAGAAGATTAAATTGATTTTATTTTGAAATACTTCATGCTAATGAAACTTTGTCCCAAAGTATGGATTGCAGGGGATTCTGATAATGTCAAAATACTTATTTTTCATGCTCTGGTATGGAATATCTTAGGTTAACTTGTAAAGAAAAACAGTAACCCTTATTTAACACACACAGGAAAACATTTGTAAAGACATAGCACCATTAAAGAACACAGTGTAGGTAGCTTTCAGGTTCCCTAAATGTGCTCCTTCAACCTTCAAAAACAGGAAGAAAAACACGCTTTTCGTTCTATTATTTTTACAATAGGGTTATACCATTAATAGATTGACCCTTCATCACAAAATAGAGATTGAAATCTACAACCAAAGCCAACATCAAATCACTGTATGCACTCAAAATAAGTAGACAAACCTTCCAAACTCTTCCAACAAACCTGCCCAGAAATTGTCAGAACTGTAAATGTTGGGCACAGTATTCTGAAAACATCAGTCCCAGCTCAGAGAAAGCAGTAATCTTCCCTTAATCCTGAACTTTCATGTAAAACAGAGACTTGCTCAAAACGAGCCTTTATAATGTTCTCACCTCTCCATTTCAGATTAAAGAAAAGTTGTGAAAAATGACCTAGTTTTTAGTTTATCTGTCAATCAGATACAACTCACAAACTTGATTTGCCACTTCCCCACTCAGGTTCCTGTGTTTGAACTCCGCAGTCTGAAATCACAGGCTGGACAAAACTGGCTCAAGCTCCTTAATGATATTACAGGTCAATTGTGCCTGCAAATTATGGCATGCAGTTGTTTTCTACTTTCCCTTCTTATCAGCTGAGCAACAAACACTTGCATCAAGTGGGATATTTAGCTCTGTTCCCATCTTCACCTCTCCAGACTTCAGCGTCTCCTATCTTATCGCTGCATCCTTTTGATCAAGAAGCATCTTTGCGCAGGTCTGTTCTTCACTTCGCAGCCAGCGTGACCTGACAAATGTCCCCCCTCCTGCTCTCACACAGGAGCTGGGAAGGTGTTTCGGGAAATCTGGATGACAAAGCTCAGAAATCCTTTGTGTTGAGCTTTTTTTCCGCCAAACAACTCGTGTAAAGTAACAGTTGGGAAGGGGAAAACAGGCACCTCCCAATCTTTTCCTGAAAGGACGTGTTAGAAAAAGTGAGTTTTCATATCCAGCAACAGCTGTAGCATAAGAACGCCTACTGTTTCAGGAAGAAAATCTGTCACCCCTGTCCTGTGCCACCATTCAGTAAGGTACTTGAGTCACTCCTGACCTTCAATAACAGAAATAGCTCCATTGACTTCAATGGGACAGCTCAAGTGCTCTGAGCAAGGCACACATACCTTCCTGAGCCAGGGCTGCTCTTATCTGTGTGCCCACATGAAGATGCTCTGCAGGGCAGCTGGGACCACTGCTGGAGGCCTGAGCCTCAGGCTGAGCAAAAATGCTTCATTTTCAGTGCTGAAATGAACCGATTTGCCTTCATTTTCAAGCTCCTCATAGTAAAATGCTAAAGAAGCAAAGGTCAGATTGAAGATTGACAGTTATCAGACCAGCATCCACAGCAACTCAAGGAAAACACACCAACGCAGAACTAATGAGTCATCTGTATACTGCACAATTACCACAACTGCCCATGCAATCATAGTAATTGCATATAACAAAGCATGGATGGGAGTACCCAGGGCATAGCAAGACCTAGAAGTCAAGGCCAATCAATTACAACTCAACACACGCATAAACGTACACATGGTTTTCAAATAGATGTCTCAAATAAATGCATGTGCAAACCTATTAACCACACTATTATATACCCTATATGCCGCCAACATCGATTTTAGCAGTTCAAAATGACTAGAAGACGAAACAGAGAGGGCAATATAGAATTTGCAGAAGTGAAGCATGGAAGATGGAGATGCAGTGCAGGAATGTATCGAAAAGGTGAAATGAAAGCTAAAAGATACACATGCATTTACGGAAAGACAGAGCAACATCAAAGAACACTGTGCAGATAGCAGACTGGGCTCCCTCAGCTTGACTATTTCTGCTCTCAAAAGAATTTAAAAAAAGAAATGAGACAAAATAAAGAACAGATAATTACAAAGATAGAGTGAGTCAGGACAGGGAGAAAAATAGAGAAAGCTGTAGGACTAGAGGAAGAGGGTACGGTAAAGCTTTGATGGAATTTTGTTTCATTTAATATATTTAAGCTTCTTTGTTGCTGTTTGGCAGACGTTCTAAATCTCTGCAAGCGTGAGAAAAAGACGCATGGCAGCTATTTGGAACTCCTGGGGATTTCACTGTTGCTGGCTACTTAGTGAGTTTTGTAATTAAAGGCAATTTAGAAAAGGTAGAAAGGGAACCTACTGTTCACCAAAAGCCACAGCCCCTCCCAGAATAAACCACCGACTCCACAGGAAAACTGTTCTTGAATTATTACTGGAGTCATAGATGCAAAGACCAGGAGGGTATTCTCAAGATTTTTAAGTTCATCTTCCCAGTGGAATCCAAGGAGTCCACCTGGATCCCTACACAGACTCCAATACACTGCAGGCAAGCTAAATAAGGTGTTTGAAAAAGATGTTGAAATCCCAGTTTAGAGAATTCATGGGATGGCAACTTGGCAGTAAGCGGAAATACCGGCTGGTCACAAAACCATCATCCTCTTTGCTTGGACAAGCCACATGGCAAAACCCAGCAGCCCCTCGACGATGAGAGGCTGAAACCCTCAGCAGGGAACCCCTCCAACCTCTCATCATAGAATCACAGAACCACAGAACAGTTTGGGTTGGAAGGACCTTCAAAGCTCATCCAGTGCCACCCCTGCCATGAGCAGGGACATCTTCACCAGCTCAGGTTGCTCAGAGCCCCGTCCAGCCTGGCCTGGGATGTCTCCAGGGATGGGGCATCCACCACCTCTCTGGGCAACCTGGGCCAGGGTTTCACCACCCTCACCATAAAAAAATTCTTCCTCATGTCTGGCCTGAATCTTTAGTTTACAACCATCACCCCTTGTCCTGTCACAACAGGCCCTGCTAAAAAGCCTGTCCCCAGTCATCAGGGAATCCCTTCGACCCGTCAGTGCTCAGTGTGTGGGCAAGAACATTTGCACCCTGAAGCTGTGGGTTTTTAAGTCAGGAGATGTTTCCAGGCAGAGCTGAAAAGCCTTCTCCCGCTGCAATCCTGACTAGTTAAGCCGACCTTCCTTTAACCTCAGCCACAACGTCGCTTCTTTTTCTGCACGGGAAAGAAATCAATCCAAGCTCCCTGGATTCAGTAGATTTGCATTTAAACCCGACTACTGTTCAAATATTTTTTTCTACCATTTAACAGTATGTGCCGTTCAGCTACTAATATGGCCCGCAATGGGAGAAAAAGTGAATAAAGGATTTAATTACAATTGAGATGTTCCTGGTATAGCTTACTGTTGTCCTGTAAATCCTTCTTCTTCACTTATCTCCAGCACAAAGAGGCATCTTTTCCATGGGGAGAAGGGGGAGGTGGAGGAACGCATTGCACAGCAGTGCAAGGATCCCTTTGTTGGCCGGGCTTTGTGTGGGAACGCGCTCTTGATGAATGACAGCCAGGCTTGAAAATTAGCTTTAGCTTTTGTGAGCTCAGTTTTCCTTCTAAATTACCGCATTGCTGTAACTTCAGAAGCCAGGTATTTCCCTTGACAGTGAACGCTGCAGCCTTTTGGGCCAGGATGCGGAGATCTGAATGCCAGGCATGATTCACAGGTAATTTGCTGTTATTTTACAGAGCTCCGAAAGGAGACCACTAACATCAGGCAATTTTAACTCTGCTCTGAGCCACAGACACACTGAAAAACTCCTACCAACACTACAAATGGCTTATCCTCTATTAGTGCTGCAGAGTCAGGATTTATTATTTTAAAAAAAAATATATTTCCCCACTAGATTCAGCTACTGTAAAGCTCTGGAGGTCTGTGTAATGCAGATGATAATGCTTTCATCAAATCTCAGCCAAAGAAAAAGCCTCTAGGGTCGAATCATGAATGCAATATTCAACTCCACTATTTACATAATGTTATATTAACTGTTACGCCCCAAGTTCCCAGTCAGGAGTGAAAAAGGACATACCGAGACAGTCATTACCCTGAACAGATCACAGGCTAAACCGATGAGGCAAGACGTTGAAGAAAGGCAGTTTAATCATTATTCAGCTGCACATGGGGAAACTGAGGTACCCAAATCATGCAAGGGAGCTGTGGTTCAGCTGAAGTTAGATCAGGCTTCCTAATTCCTCCTCTTGCCTCTCAAATTCAGGCTGTGGGGGCCACACATGCTCCAAAAATATGGGGTAGGTCTAGTCATTCACACACATATCTCTGGGCTCCCATGCTTTGAAATCAATTTTTAGAAGGAAAAATAACATTATTGCTATGAAATACTTGACTCTAAAAGGCATCACCTTTACCCCTTGTTTTATTAGCACTTCCAAAGACGTCCTTCCTGCTGGGATGAATCCTAAAGCAAAATGCCCCAAGACTGGTTGCTGTGATTGACGAAACTAAGGGATAGGACTAACTTGGCAGGCAAGAGGTTTCCCAGCTTTTTGCGAGCCAGCCTTGCTGCGTAAGTTCAAGTAGCCTGTGATTATCCACACGGTCACTATTATAATAACTTTATTGCTGTCATCCTAACATGTACAAATTGCAGTCGAGTCCAGACCCCGCTAGGACTGTGGTCAGAGACCCATACAGAAGCAAAATGATGTCCCCAAGGTTGCCCAGTATGTGAGTGGCAGAGATGGGGCTCCTGCACCACATCCACTAATGGGATGGGGCAGCACCATTCCTCCTCATCCATGTGCCTCACACACAACCCCTGATGAAGGCATAACCTTTGTGAAACAAGTGTTCAGAAGAAAAGAATGGGTAGCCATGACCTTTTTGTCCAAGAATGAGATGGAGTGAGAACATGTTCCCAGTTCAACCAGGTCAGCAATGAGGACACCCACAGGCACGTTGTGGAATTTCTAGCATCCATTTCCATCACTCAAACAAAAAGATGTTACCAAACCGCACTTTCAGAACGCTCTGCAAGGTTTTGCTTCGATTTTAATGATTTCCTGATGCCTTTCAACTCCTGGGAAATGTCTAGCTTTTGAGGGAGAAATCAGCTCTGTCCATTTTCAAAATGGAGAGTGTTTCTCATAACTAAATCAGTTCTATTTATCTGTAAGTTTTAAAATGTAAGCAAAACTAAAAGAAAAGCAAAGACTTCAGGCAGGAGAAAACATTGTATTTGCCTTACAGCCATATTTCCCAGTTTAATTGTAATGAGAAAACCTTTCTGTGCTTTGTAAAAACCTGAAACTCTATTCCTCTTTTCCACTATTTTAGCCTCAGGTGATTTTTCTGGGCCTGTTGTTATTTTTCAATGTAGGAATCCCCAAAGGATCTGTCTTACAAACACTTGTTCAATCTGCTCTTGAATTCAAGTAAACTTTTTGCATTTACAGCATCCTTTGGCAAGGAGCTCCCCAGCCTGCAATCCACCTCCAAAATGCCTGATTTCCAGGCTGAGGAGCACTAGTTTATTCAATCCTTCCTTACACAGAAACTGTTCCAAAACATTCATCATACTTGCTGTCATTCTCTAGTCTTGTTCATTCTTCTGTACTCTTGTTAAGCTAGGAAGACTGGACATACATGCCGTATTTCAGATGTAGCTAAACTGATGGCAAACCAATGTTTCCTGGTTTGTACTCCGTTCCTTTAATTTGATTTGCTTTTCTGAGTGCAGCCAAGCAGCCAGAACCTCACTACAGACCTTATCTACACGAACACCCATTTACACCAGCATACTGTTTCTCCTTTTTCAGCCAATTATATATCCATGCCAGCAGCATCCCTTTCATGCTTCATTTCTCTTAAAAACCTTTTGTGAAGAACATTACCAAGAACAATCTGGAAATCCATGATGAGTATATGATTTGGACCACTCATATCCACATGATTTTTAGCCTCTTCAAAAGATGTCAAGGATTCTAACTTCAATCATACTGTCAAACTGAAATATATTCAGGTGTTTTTGAAAAGCCAGAGCTGAGTGATTCTCTGAAGAATTTAGTCAAACAATGCAGTCCCGTTTTATCGTTGATTATCCATGATCAGATATTTACTAATTGCTTATTGTTTACAGGTGCATTATTCAACACTTCGCTGCATTTTTTATGAGAACGCTGTTCTCTACAGCATCTTCTGCTAAGAAGTGGCTTGCTGGATTTCATTTGCATCAGCCTTCTTTCCTGTGGGATTTACTAATCTGGCTTATTAGATAACTATAATATCAAAAAAGTTACAAGATGTATAGCACTATTTTCCCTTGATGGTGTATGGCTGATATATTTATAAGTTCGGGTTGCATCTAGTAAGGAGGTTGGACTGCCAGACTTGTATCAGGAATGGAACATAAGACACCTTCAAGTGCAAGAGTCGCTGGAAGCTCTGGCAAGAATGAAGGAACTTTGCTGGGCCTTTTTCCCCATCCTGCAAAATGCATTTTATGAAGTTCTCGACTAACTGTTGCTTATTCCTTCTACCATGCTAAGAAGCAGATACTTACAATTTAATGATACACTTTATGACTACACCAAATTACTGAAGTGAAACACCATGTCTGGGTTTGGCTACTTGCCTGGGAGGTGCAGTCACCCCACAGTCAGGGCAGGCAGTGCCGGGTTTACCTTCCACTCCTGTTTACAGACAATTCCCAATTTGCTGGAGTTCTTGAGGTAAGAGCAGCACAATTACCTGGTGTCCTGGCCATGACCCTGCCTCTGACGTTACCAGTCGCAGAAGTCACAGCCCGTTTTTTGTTGCAGCAGCTTAGTCTGCCAGGCAGCCCTGTGTCCTGGCATAAACCATGGCACAACCATCCAGAATCTGATGCTCTGTGGACATGCGAGTGCGATTGTTTAAATACATACAGAGATCGTTCTCTTTTCATGTGTTCTTCACAGTGGCCTGGAGGATAATTGGAAACTGTTTGCATATCACTGAAGGCTGGAAAATTTGGTCCAGAAGGACCTTGCACACCTTAAGGGCAGTTATAGAGAGACAATGCTGAAGAGCAAATCATTAGTACATGAAACAACCTTAAAGAAATACCATTAATGGATGTATCTCCATTTGTGAGCCACCATCTGCACTTGATTTGCCATTTGACATATGGCAAATCAAATATGCAGAGAACAGGAAAGACGTAATATGTTTCCTCCACGTGATCTGAAATTCAGCCAGATGAGGGGAAAAACAACACCATAGCTGCTGAAAGCCACAATAGCATACCGCTAAAGACAGCTTCATTATTCATTAAAGCAGGTCCAAGGATATAAATTTGGCACAGTGGAATTTGGCTTATATCCAACAACCAAAAATGCCAGTGGAGACAGACTGGAAAGGAGGCATCAGGAATTATTAGCTGAGATCCTGATCCTCTGTGTCCTATTGGCTACTTGTGCCACAGCCTGAAATGCTTTTTTAAAAGTTGAAATGTTTCCTCTTCTCTTCCCTACACTTCAATTCTCTTCTGCTTCTCTCTACTATCATTTGAGTGATGCTCAAGTCATCATCCTGCTTTCCAACTTCTTGTGAAGGTCCTAAAAGGTTCATTTTCCCACCCTTGTACTATCACAGAGTCATCAGCAAATGTGCTGGTGGTCCCTGACCTGATCTGGTTCCACACCCACCTCCTTCTCTCAATGGACACCTCCCTGGGGTGCTGAACCATGATGTCAAGGTCTACAGAACTACAACAGAGTTTCTAACCCTTCCTCACAGCCAACACTTTACACAGTCCAGGCGATACTAATATATCACGCCTGACCCATCTTTTACAGTAAAAAATTGCTCTGAATTGTTCTGGAAGCTCTTTGAGGCTACACTGACTTGTGAGGTTATAGTTCAGTAACGAGGTGTAACACCATTACCCTCAAAGCCAAAACCACTGCACTGTACATTTTTATTTCTTAGTATGAAACATTTCAACTTTCTATGCCTTACTGATATCATGTGGGAGAATTTATAAATAAAACTCTAAAACCTAAGTTGAATGCTGTTAGGGGTGCTTCTAACACTTGCATTACTGGGGAGGCGATACAAGAAGATTCTTAGTGCAGGATTTGTAAAGCTGTGTTTTCTTCAGCAGGTCAGTAGCAGTTAGATGTTATGTGTATGGATCAGAGCAATCAGACAACAATTGTACAGGTTCTAGCAAGCAAGACCCCATCTAAGGTAAATACAGTTCACAGGGGTCTGTTTTGTTGTTGGTTTTGGTGTTCTGTTTGGTTTTGTTGATTTGTTTTTAATTGAAACCTCACTTTAAGTGGTACTAAAATGATACACATTAACAAATGACCTACACAACAGTATCTGAACTCTCACAGTGCTGCTGTTGACCACTATTAGTGCTTACATTTTAAAGATGAGAAAACTTAGCTTTTCTGTTTCAGCAGGAAATTCTGCTAACACTTATTCTTGCAATCAGACCTATATTATTAAATTAGGTTGTTCATTTAAAGAAAGCATAAATTAGTCTAAAATTAGTTTTCCAAAGCTGTCTGGCACTCCCTGCTATGGGCAGGATCAAAATTCAGGAACCACTGAGCAACTTGACACTGAGCCACCTAGTTCCATATCTGTACTAAAATTAAGGCCATAGGACTAGTCCAAACTCTTTCATATAGGGAAATTAAACATGACACATGTCAGCAAAGCCTATGTCAGGAAGAAATTCAGGCTTGGTCACTTAAACATTCACACTAGTCAAATTGCAATCGGTATACTGCAATGCAAAGCTTTAAAAGTCTTTGGTCGAAGCAGTAATTTTAAAGATTAACATACTGTTAAAGCTTGAAATATGACATTTATCGAACTTGTTGGCATGCTGAAGTTGAGGTGACAGTTTATAACATCAAATATGTGTTGCTCTGTATTGTCAAAATTATGTAAAGTGCAAAGGTTTATCACCTGGAATGCAGACCACAAAAATTCTCAGCTTTAACCCAGTCATTTAAGAGATGGCCTCTTTTTAATTAACAAAGGCTTTTCATTTTGTGATACGGCATCTTTGCAAATCCTGGGATTTCGTGTTAAAACGTATGAAAAATATTTCAGTGAAGCCAGAGAGCAATTTTTACAAGATCATTGTATATACATGGTACTACATTTTCTCCAGTGCAAATTTTGGCCTGGTTGTTCTCTTTTTCATTCGTTTCAGTCAATGGACTGTCATGGCACGGATTAAAAAATACATTTTAAAAAGCAGAATTGAGAAGCGCTCTGTCAGAACATTTGAAAGCATAAGCGAAGCAAAATAATATACTTCTAACTGTACATAGCTCTGCAAATTTTCCTGGTTTTTAAAGACAGTAAAAGCAAAGTCAGCCAGCCCTCTTCAGCTTGGCAACATTTCACTTCCATTAGTGTATTATCTTTTCCTCAATTATTTCCCTCTTAATGCTCTTCAGTTTTTCTCCTTATATAACTGAGCTCAAATGTTACTCATTGAGCCAAATCTATCACAGACTTAAGCCGGACCCTGACCTGGCCCACAATGCATCACTACACAACACACATGCCCAGAGCAAATCAAGCTGAAATACTGCAAAAATTGTGATGAACTGAAAGAAATCACTAACATCACCAAAAAAGTGTTAAGGGAAGGACACCGTAAAGTTAATTCCCAAGTCTTCAAGGCCAAATGAAGGCTTAATGAAGATGTTTGGCCAAGGTTTAGTAGTTATATAGAGAAGGCACATATACATTCTCTTCCCTGAAGATAAATCAGCATGTAATTACTACACGGCCAGCAGACTGGGAAATGAAGAGGAAACCCGCCTGTGTTACAGGCCCCAACTTGCCTGTTACCTGTATTCCTGCTGGTTATCTACAGCATTGGTCTCTGCCAAAAATCAAGATGAAATTTTAATCTAATGCAATTTCCTCGTTTTCAAGAATGAACATGTGAATGCAGAATGATAATCCAGCCCTATTGCGCCCTTCATTTGTACAGCATGCACATCATGAACAGTGTTTATCCTAGGAAATGCTTGCAGAGTTTTTGAGTTACTGGCTTACAAAATGCTAGGGGAGGAAGAGAACACAGGACTGAACCCCATAACCAGAGCTGCAAGTCTTACATCCCATTATGTCATTTTAGGGTGCAGGAAAAATGAATTTCATGTGCCCTGCTGTGCTTCTCAGGAAGGAATTTTGAAATACTTTCTGCTCTTCCTTTGGAGTAGCTCATCTTCTGTTCCAAATCATTTAGCAAAAGCTCATCTGAGAATGTAAATCTGCTTGCATAGATTTTAATTCCTGGCCAGGGATGCATCTATAATTACTCTTCTTGTTGTTGTTTCTCACCAACATGAGTCACCATCTGGCAATGAACCTCAGTCCAGGAAACTTCTATAACTTCCCCTGACTTTAATTCTTCAGGTTTCTCACCCTCGTTTAGCACGATATTACCAGAAACAGATCCAGATGTTACAGAGAGAGGCAGAAGATAAGTAGCTACTAACTGGTTTAGACAATTCTCTTTAAGGGCTGGATTCATAACAGTTACTTTAAGACAGAACTGCAAGCAATCATGAAAAACTGAAGAGTTCTTTTAACCGGAGAATAATTAAATGGATAATTTATACAGGTCATGATTCAGCCAAGCATTTAACTACACAGTTAAATTTAAGCACATAGTGAAATCAACTGCACACATGTTAAATCAACTCATGTTTCATAATTTTGTGGGATCGGTGCCTACCATGTGAAGGAGAAAACACATCTGTGACGTATAGACAGCTGCCGGACCGTGAGCCTGAGCCCATGTGCTCTCGTGCTCTGGGATTTAAATTAGGTTTTAAAAAACTGCATCAATACTAAGTTGAAGTATCCGTGAGCCCACTTAAGAAAAGCATTTCTATGAAATATGGTTAAAGGAAGCGATTTTTTTTTCTCCACGGAAAAATACAAAATTAAAAAAAAATAGAAGAAAAATAAAAGAAGAAAAAGGAAAAAAATTCAGGACATGTTCAAAATTAAACATCAACTTCAGTGTTTTTCCAAGCACCTCCACTCCCTGGTGAGGGCAACTCTACAACCTGGGAAGCCAGTATGTTTGCAAAGGCCTTGAATTCTTTGAATTCTGGCAACTGAAGTTCAGAGGTGATCTCTCCAGTCAAACAGAAGATTCTTCTGTGCCCTCCTACCTTGGAAGATACTTTGCACCTCTGTAGGTTATTAAAAATTTCAGTGACTGATTCTGGCCTCCTCCTGCGGCTGGAGTCATTTCTTTCCCTTCTCTCAGTGCCTCTCATACTGGAGCAAGGAGCTCCTGGCAGCATTTACAAGCTTCCTCAGGCTCCCTGGGCTTAGGGCACTTCCCCTATAATCCAAAGGGCTTTCCTGATGAATGCCAGACAACCACAATCCCCTTTTTTTGTAGCGATCCCTCCGTACAAACTCCTAAGCTGGCCAGTGCAGCTCAGGGACGTGCATCTAATACATTTTTGAGAAATGCACTAGGGTGTTGGGGTGCACGAAGACAAGTTGGTCACCCAGGCTGAAAGGGACATAGTGCCCAGCGTCTGTTGCTAGAGAAGTCTTAGCCATAAAAAAAATGTACTTATTTAGATCTGTGATAACAGGATCAAGTTAGAGAAGAAACCGTATGCATCATTTAGATCCTTAACAATAATGATCCTCTAGCTGCTCCTGCATCTCATATTGTGAGTTTGTGTAATTGCCCCCTCCTGTCACTTGGGGCTGGCTTTCCCTGGGGCGTTCGTAGCATGGTGTGTTTCTTAGACTTGTGTGGACAGACACACTGGGAGCTCATCAGGTTGCGATCATTAAAGAGGGCTTTTAAATGAGCCTAGAGCCGCTGGCTTTAGCTTAAGCACAACCACCTCCTTTTTCCTGCTTCCCTGGCTCTCATTTTCTGTGAATGGGCACAGGGTTATCACATAACACATGAGCACAGAGCTTTCCCCTCCCTTCTCTCTCTTTAGAGTGTTTTAATTAACATTTCTATTATATGCACTCATTACCACATTCCTGGCTTCAGCTTTAAACTGGTCATTCTCGTTACAAGCCCTCTAGGACACAGTGGTAAAACTTTACACATCTTATATTATAGCAATTATTAATCACAGGTACAGTTTAGTGATTGAACTACAGCACTTGCTACCAGTCTAAACATAATACTTAAACAGAAACAAATGACAACGCTGGGAATGGTGGTACCTGCGCAGGGTGACACTCTCTTGACCCCATTAGTTTTATAGGGCCCTTTGGGGGCTTTATCACAACTACAACTATTCCACAGCCCCACTGTGTCTGGGCAACTAAAGTGCTTCTGTGGCTGAGCAGGTGTGTTGGATGCACTTATTAAAGAGAGCTACGAAATCAACTGATTTTGCTGAAGTGTACAATTTGGATGCCAGTTTTTAGCACACACTCATTTAAAAAGCATGAAGCAAATCAGAAAACATTTACTGTCAGAGATGGAGAGGGCCAGCACGATTTCTCTGTAAAGTCTACAAGGTTAACACCTGAAATAGTTTCTGGACATGCTAAAGAAGAGCTGAACTTGGGCAAATCCTTGTGATAGGGCTCCAGTGATGCCTTTAGTCAAGAGAAGAACACGCAGCTGATAAAAGGAGGTGTTAGATCTTGCAACTGTACTTTGGCTCTTCTGTCCATCTCCTGCAACAACCTGGTACAGCCAGAAAAACTACCTGGCTAAAAATGTATTACTTGGTGTTCCTGGTTTGCTTTCAGCTGGATCCATTCCCACTACAGACCTCCTGTGTGGGTGGAAAAAAGGCCTTTTCTGTATTTGTTTCAGCTTAGAGCGTCTGTAAGAACGTATCACCAGCCTAATGACATGCTGGTGGTGTTTCAATACTTTTCTCTGATAGCACTTCACCCTTTTTATGTCTGCTTGAGCTTAGAGGGTGATTAGTAGGCGTTTTATAAGAATGTGGAACAACTGAAATAGGAAGCTGAAAGGGAGGCTTTATATGCAGGCTTTAGCCTAGTGGGAATAAGTTCTTTCTTAGATCCCTCTAATTACTTTAATAATTAAGAAACAATTTTGCTAAGCTGCATTATACTTGATTTTAATAAAATCACTCATGTAGAGCCAAGAATTTAAGCAGCACTTCATGTGCATGCAAAGAAAAACACATCCCTCAACAGTTATGCCTTCAGGAGAAATTAATAAAATGTGAGTGAATATCTAAACTGAGTTTTAAAGTACTCCTCTATGAATTTCTTCTATGCTGACAAAATGAATGACATTGGTAAATAAGTGCTCTAACCATGCTCCTTTAGGCACTTAGGCTCTGATGCAGAACAACACTTGACCACATACTTTACTTTAAACAGTTAAGTGATCACATTAAACTCAATGGAACTACATTTAGACCTAAAATAAAGCGAGTTCTCAGGCAATTTTCTTCTGGGGGCCTCTACTTTCCATTGTTTATGTAAGCCAATAAATTTTCACTCTAAGTTAAAATTAGCCAGGATTTTCAAATTCAAGACAATAGGAGATTTCTGATTTGCAAGGGGTGGAGGTTTGGCAGCTCTGTATCTCAGACTTGACATTTGAGAAACAAGGCATGAAAACCACCCATGTATATCTTGAAACGAAAGGGAAAAACCCTGATCTCGGTCTGGCTGCCATGAAAACCCAGGGTGGCTCCACTGAGAAAGGAAAAACCCTCTTGACTGATCCTATTGAATTTTCTATGCTTTGGGTTATCTCTTTACATTTCCTCTTCTCCCCATATTCTCAGGGCCAGTGACATCCACAATTGCACTCCAGACCTGGATCAGTTAGGGAACCCTTCATGGAAAATGAGATGTTTGCATGGTGAAAGTAAAAAAACATGTGTAAAGCATCTAATGGCCATGAATAGAGTATCATTCATCTGAACAGGTTTGCTGCAGAGCTGTATCCATCCTGGAATACATGGGATTCCCAGCCACAGCAAAGGAAGCAAAGAATATATATATACATAAATATATACAGAAAGTGTGGGTTTTAATTTCCGTTTTAAAACCTTCATGCTTAATAAGCATTTTAAAAGCATTAGCTTTTTTAAAAGACTATTAAAAGAGTTTCCTCATCAATCTGCATTTGAAAAGACCTCCTTTTCGCTGCGTAATAGCTCAAACAATAATTCTCTACATCTAGTTATCCTGCTACTGGGTGTAAAGTACCATTAGAAATAATATTTTGGGATAAAAAAAATAAAGCCGAACAAATGCTGCCACAAATGTCACCTGGAATAAAAAAAATACCTGTTGCACCACATCAAGGTAAAAGTGTAAAGTTAGTCCCTATATTTGCAGCCAGCTGCTAGAAGGTTAAACATTAACCTGCCAAGGTAGGAATCTCTGTGCCTTTGGAAACAAACAAGCAAAAACCACTAGTCCCAGGGAACTGCCAAAGGCAAGACCATTTGTCCTGTAGCTGCAACTACAGGTGTTTAGATGACTGTGCTGGGTAAAATGTCCTGCGCACAGTTTTTCACTTATATTTTCTTTGTCACTAGATGTCACTGTACACACAAGTGTGTGTCTGGGACCCTGGGCAATCTGGGCATCGATGGCCGGAGTACATGGGAAGAACTAACATCACTCGGAGCATCGCCGTGCGGCTGTCACCTCTGTCAGCCTGACTTCCATCCTTTTCAGTTGACACCTCATTTTGGAGCAAAACCAGTTCTTTTCACTTTCGCAGCAGAGGTTTCACAGCTGACTCGAGGAATAATTCTTTTTTTTTTTAATTGAAAATTCCACTAATGAGACACTTCAGTATATTCCAGCTCAAAGTCGACAGGCAGAGGAGCTGGCCCACAATGGGCCAAACAGGCTGGATTTAAAGGACACCCTCCCATGAGCTACTGCTTCCAGTGTGCAGCCAAAACCTAAACTGCAGCCTGAGTTAATGACAATTGTAATTGAACTAAGGGTGCAGCCTCCCAGGCTCGGATGCTCTCACAAGTGAGTCCATCCCCTCCATGCACAGGTAGCCAGTGACTGGGATTCACCCCACTAAAACACAAGACTAAAGCTCAGTCTTACCAGCTTATGACACATCTACCGTACTGTGTCATTGAAGCCCTTTACCCTTAATAAATTATCCAGCAATGGATAGATTCGTATCAATTGTCCACACACATGTAAGAAAGCATTTGGCAATATCATAAATGTCTTTCAAACAGTGACTTTTCTGTATATTGTGAGATTTTCGACTAAGTCGCATATTTTGTGTGCTCTCTGATTGGAGACTGAAGCAATAAGAACAGGAAAGTGAAAATCAAAGTGATTTCAAGACAGCTGCACCAATTTCTCATTACAAGACACTTGAAAATAGCTGTGTGATTTTTACTTTTTGGCAAACTTCCTTTTGGACAAAATTCATTTACTTAAACATTCACAGATATTAAATTACACGAGTCACACAAGGAATTAAAGTGAAAGCACAGGGACAGACATTAGCTGTTGTAAAACAACACTACTCCAGAGACTGCTGATTTACATCAGTTAGGAATTTGGCGAGCAGGTTTTATTTGGTTCTATGTTCATAGATGATTTCCCATTCATCCAGATTTACTAGAGCTTGTTAAAATTCTCTTTAACAATTTCAGATAGGAAGCTCTATAAACCACTGACTTTATTTTTGTGTATAAGAGATGATACATTTTCAAAGAGTTCTTTATGACTTCAAGATAGGCTCAAGTGTGGGAAACACGCTGAATGGCAAAGGTAGATTAAATTATCTTGATCCTCAGCATCCACTCAATGTAAGAGGAATAAAGGACCATTTTGTAGGTCCACATCCTTTACTCTAAGAGGTACTTACGCTATTATACTGGATTTGGTAAATGACTAGAATTGAGGCACACAAGGGATAGAAAAACTGCAGGAAAATATAGTGTCTTCTCTTCAAACAGAAAATTCCTAATGATAAAATCTAAATTTTCATTTTGTTCGCACTAAGCAAAATATTGGTAATATCTCCATCCTATGACTGGAAGAGGGTCTGAGCATTCCCAGCTTCCTGCAAATACACGGAAATTTACAATGTGGTCTACAGAAACATTTGTGCATGTGATAGTGACATTTGCTTTCAAGACGTACTTATACACAACTAATTTGAAATACTGAGTATGCAGAGAGAACAAGAAGCAGCCATTGCAAAAGGCATTAACGTAGAAAATTCCTACATAATACCAATAATTGTGCATTACTTGCCCAGCCACAGGGTGCCAGATTGCTGACTAGGATGAACCATTGCCATCCATTTATTTATGTCAAAAGACAAGTGATAGTGCCCACCTTTCATCTGTCTCTATCTCTAGATATTGCATAGTTTTATTTTTAAAAGAAAAAGATCTCTATAAACTTTTGCTGGAGAGAGAAAACCCCACAGTGCCTATTCAAGGCTTAACCAGACCCCTCCCAAACAAACTGTTTCACATACTTTGCAGGATACTTTTTAGCACAATTCACTAGTGACTTTTTGCAATGCTCATCCTATTTGACATCCCAAACTAGATTGCCTTTCTTCTTAGCAGTCATTTGAATAATACATTTTACTCCACTACGGATAGTCAGCATCTGACATATTCTACTCCGTTCCACGCCAGCTCCACTCTGCCATGACTTAGTTCAGAAAGTAATTAAGTTTCCCGTGGCAGCCGATCACCTCAGCTGGGCAATAAAATCATTTCAATTTCAGCAGTGTGCAAAATCGAAAGACAGCAGTGGAGCAGAATAAATTCTTCAGTAAATTAAATCCTGTTTCAGTATTACTAAAAATGTTTCAGAGGTTTTATCTAATATCTAATGCAACACTGCAGGCTACGGCTTCTGATCAGCTTCAAGATGACATGGGCAGCTCTGTGACGTTCATTTTCTAGCTACATGATCACCAACAGGAGTAACAGCACTAGAAAGAAATACACCTAACAAGCCATTTGCAAAAAAACCCTGTCGTCATTCTAAAAATATGAAAATTCTTCAAAATTCTTCAAATAAAACCAGCAATGTATGATTACAAATTCGATGACTGCTAAAAAAAAAAGGCTTTGAAAATCATTTGTGAAGGAGTAAAAGCCATGAAAATGGTGAGAAGGCTGCCCTGGGCTCTCTCCCTGGCAATGCCCACACCTCAGTCCTGTCTTGTGGCAGGTACAAGTGACATCCAGTAGGTCAGCCCCGGCACAATGTGTCCACATCTTCTGGGGAGCCAGCTCTTGGCTGGCCAGATGGTTAAACCATAATTGCGCTATGGAAGCTGACGGCATCCCCTCCCCAGGGTCTTGTAACCAAGGCACATGCAGTTCCACAGAAAAAATAGTCCCAGTAGAGATCCTTATGAGACTTTCAACAGTTACAGTATGTCCACATATAATACATCCTCTCACGTCCATCTGCAAAGTGCTGGATGAAGACATGAAAGGACAAATTCTAACCTATCCTTTACTCTAGGGCACTGCAAAGCCCTCAAGAAAAGTGTTACCTTTGGAGTCCCACCATGGGAAGGCAGGCCAGGAAGAGACGCATGTAGACGTCTGCATCAAGCGCTGCGGAGCAATAGTCACCAGAGGTGTAATTAAGACTGGCAAAGAGGGGGGATTCAGTGACGTAGTGAGGACAGGAAGGTTTCAGTTGGTGGAACCAAAGATATACCCACATCCAGATCTTGCACATAAAACCTGTACTGAGGTGTGTACAACTGCATGTAGTTCTAGAGCATAATAACTAAGGGACTGATTCTGACAGCAACCAGTTGCTTATAACAATGCTCCACTCTGATAACGTCACCCACACAAGACCTGTTGAATCCCGAGCCATTGAAAAGCCTACTTTCAGAGCTTACAGGTTGTCATTTTTCTACACAGGAAGAGTGTCAAATACCACTGCTATTCACAACCCTCAACAAGGAGAGAGAAATGAGGATTATGAGCAGACAGACCAGCTTTCTCCCTCTGCTGCCTCTCAGGTTTATTTGTCCAGGGCTCTTGCGGTGATCTCAGGGTCTAGTACACATGCAAACAATGAGCAGACATTGGCCTCTTCCTTGAAACCAGGCCCTGTTTTGTGTTTGATAGCCTTCTTCCCTACTTTGTACTGACTTTTAGGCTAATGGTTTTCATGATCTAGCTCTGGAAATTCAAGTATTATGTCAGTAGTCAGTGTATATCGCAATCACATTAGCTACTGTACTGGGAAAAAAAAAAAAATCAAGTGTGATCAAAGTGAAGCAGGACTTTGTATGGATATTTCAAAGGCTGTGACATCTCTTTCATTCACTAACTTTTAAAATAAGTTTGCTCTCTCCTGCTTTAAGGTATCTCCTTTAGCATATTTGCTGATGAGTAATCAAGGCAGTGGCTTGTGTTTAGGCCTGGGGGAAGGAAATAAAGGGTTGAGATCCAGAAATAGAAGAGAGGAATAAGACTTCAGGTGTTGCTCTGAGTAGTGTCAGTCTCAGTGAGGTCAGAATTTGGCCCTACAGCTTCAGTTTTACTCAAGAATATCATGACACAGGGATCCCAGATAGTCCGTTGAATGCACACAAACAGGCAGTGATCACTTACTTGTCCACTAAATCACTGGAAAGACTTCCCAGCTAGTCCAGATAAGCTTTTGTTAGGCCCAAGATCACTCGTAAGATGGAGTTTGGCTAGTTGGGACATCCTCAGATTTTGTCATTGACGTTACTGGGATCCTGCTGAAGTTGTTTGCCATGTTCCACCGACTAATACTCTTACAACTGCTTTTCTGAGAAAGGAAAAAAGCTCAGATTATCTTTAAAACAGGTGCCAGTAAAGCCCATTTTTGATGACTGTTTTTCCCATCTAGGCGTACTGTAGGCGAGGTGACGGTTCACCTGCCATCGACACATTGGGAACTCATTCAGCTGTTTCACTGCTTTCTTTTATTGTACTGGAGCTGCCCTGCGGTGCATATAATAATCTCTGAGCAGTTGGCCTGAGGCAATTAGTGGAATCCCTGCCACTCAGGTAGGGAATAAATAAAGGATCTGTCACCACCAAATAAGCTGTGAAACAAAGCTCCAAGGACACTTGCTGAAGCAGGTGACCAAGAAACCGAAGTTGCTGAGCCACTAACGTACTGTGATGGAAATAAGTGTATGATACAACTTGGCTGCCAGCATCATTAATTACAGGACATGGCATCATTTGATTCACAATGGAATAAATGGATATATTTATATATTTGGAGGTTTGAATGAGGATTTCCTGGTTTCCTGATGAAGTCATTCCTTTATTACAGCAGCACCTTCCATGGCCTTCTACAGTTAAGGTCAAGTCAGCATTTCCATTAAAAATATCAAACCTATTTTCAGGGCTTTATTATTACCCATTTATAGAAAAACTCTGTACCGGATGAGACTTGGCATACAGGGCCTCGGTCCAGGGCAGAGAAAGGGAGAGGTGGACATTTTTCTCCCTTCTTTTCTGTAAGTACACAAACAAATACACAATGTTAAATAGTAGCAAATGATATGTTTTAAAGACTAATAAATGCTGCATAAGCTTTTTCTGTAAATTCTAAACACAGACTTCTGCTCTCAAATACATAGGGGGAGAATGTTAAAAGCTATTAAGCGTTTTTGTCTGGGAAAGTAACTGCTTCCCATGTGCAGCGACTTCTTTTCCAAGAGTAATTTTACAATGCACAATTAATACAACAGACTGCAGACAAGGGCTTGGCACAGTAAACAAACTGGGAGTTTTGTTGCAGCGCTGCTCTTGTATTGATGCAAATGCAGGTCGCTCTCCCAGAAGCAGCAGACCCACCTGGGTGTAAGACCTCTGCTGAGGAGAGAAGTCAGGTCCTTTGAACAGCAGGTTGCGATGACTTCAAAGGAGCTGTTGTGCTCTTTCATGGGAATCATCAATGTACAATACAACTTTGTTTATGCAAAGGGCTCAGGTGATGCTTAGGACCTTCTGATAGAAGGTGGTGGGAATGCAGGAGGGAAAGGTCCAGATGGGCATGACAAGATCCAGGGATCACAGAACACCTCTGCCTGCTGAAAATTGGGAGGATGTGTCCCCAGAGCCCTCTCTCTGCAGTAGATACTGTGTGGAACTCAACCTAGTCTTGTAAGAAAGCTTCTGCCACGGTTTGGAGCAGCCAGGCAGAGACAGCATCGTGATAACGAGGTTTACTCCCCACACACATGTCACCAATGCAAAGAACTTGTCCAGGAGCTCTGCAACATGGCACAGATGCTGCCATGTCCCAGAGTGTCTGATTGCATCCGCTTAACACATTTAGTCTCTTCCATTTCACGGCAGGAGGCTGCACAAGGAGCCTCCCTGCAGCCTGTCACACCCTTCTTCCAAACGCCACGCTTGGAGAGTCAGTCCTGCGCTTGCAGTACCCAGGAAGGGCGGAGGAACCTGAGTTGTCAGGAGGCTTGCTGGTTGATTATTTAATTTCTTTCTGCTGTGTGTTTTCTTTTATCTGCCACTCTTGGGACCAGAGCTCTGGGTCAAAGTCAAGCTTGATTGTGATGTTCTGCTGCAAACACCTCCTAAGAGCTTTTTCCCAAAAAACAAACCACCTGAAAAAAGACCTACTTGGATAAAATGGCACACCCACAGACTGGAATTTCAGATGTTCAGCTGTACCATATTCCTTTTGCCACCTCCACGTGGCTCTTCTGATACAAACTGAAGGGTAAATCCTGAGCAATATACTGTTCCTAGAAGATGGCAGATGGGATGGATTTTGGACTGCAGTGTAGCTGTACAAATGGGGAATAAAACAAGGATTACAAAGGATTGATTTATGGGCAGGGTGAGAGCAAATTTGCCACCTAAACTTTAAATTTTAGCACTGTTCTGCTTTTACTTTTTTGCAGAGCCCATGAAAATAGAAGGTGCTGCAGCAACTGGGTCTTCAGACTTATGGTGATGTAGTGGTCACTGTAATTTGAAAATATGTATTTGGGTATTTTGCTTTGTAGAGTGAGACTCCTGAGCTAGGAAAACACAGACACACAAATAAAAACCACAGTGAAATACATATTTTTCCTCTTCTTATTTAGAAGGTGGTAGGATGTTTGGCAGTAAGGAGCCAGATGACAGAGGAAGGATTAGATGAACACCGAGATGTCTTCTGTGTCACTGTCAGCCACAAAGATAAGCTCACAGGCATTTCACTCACAAAAGGAGAAGCTTTCTAATACGACTCTCCTTCTGGCACTAAAGCTGCATCCACCAGTTCTAACATAGTCCTGGGGTGTGATGAGCTCAGACTTAGTGAAAACTGGTCTAATGGAAATGGTGGTTTCAGACCCTGTACATCAATGGGGACCATTTCAGAATGCCTCCAGGCCATGCTGTACAGATGAGCCAGAAGAAACTACATGATGATTAACCTCCAAAACATTTCTAACGCAGAGTCTAGGGTTATTCCATTTCTTGTAGCATGTTCAGTACTGCCTGGCTTAGGATACTGTCTTTTCATCCAGAGCAGTCCCATATAGCACAACCAAACATGAGAAACACAAATGGGTAAAACAGCTGTTACGTCCCCCCGAATTCTACTAAAGTCTTAAATATCGCATCCGTTGCTTATTCAGAGCCCTATATGCAACAGAAGAAACAGAGTTACTACAAAATGGGTTTGTGCAGCAATATCAGGCTCACGGTGAAGTGGGCATAGATCCCTGATGTGCTCAGGTTTGAAATGGTGGTCTGTGCTGTCAGAGTCATTTCCACGGCCAACATCAGAAGCCGCTGATTGCCTTCCCTTAGGTCATCACCCGATACTCTGGCAGATTTTGCGCTCTAACTCACAAACACAGAAATCCTTGATGTTTTTTTTGTGCAAATCTGCTTGTCTAAGCAGAACAGAAAGGTGTAAAACATTGAGTGTCTGTAACAAATCTTTCTCGCTCATTAACGTGGACCAGAAGCCACCAATTGATGCACTTAGGAACCTCCTTGCATTGCACTAACCATTAATGAATAGAAACCCATAACTGCAACCCCTTCTACCTTAAACGCACGCACTGCTAAGTACACGACCTCTTTGGAAAAGAGTCTTTTTAAGAACACAGGGACAGCCACAGCGGGGCAGGATCCCACCCACCCCCAGAACTGCTTCTGTCTCCAACAACGACCAGTAGCACAGACCTAGGGACAGAGGATGAAAAATAGGGTGATAACCTGTGTACAGTCTAGCAATAAGAAGCTCTGCTTGACATACACAGCCTTTAGGTAGACAGAGAAAACTGACGCCGCTGTTTGCTATTTGCGCTTTGGAAACTTCATGCACTCTTGGTGCAGTGACCTACAGAGTAAGGAATCCCTAAGAACTCATTAATAGGTGGTGTCTCATATAGCTCCACTGAGACTGAAAATGAGAAATAAAACACAGACTATTTGGGAGAGTTGCCTGTGTATTTCACTAAAACATTTTAGATTTCCAAATGTTTCCTATTATTTATCATTTTATATATTTGCTCTTTTGAATTCCAAGGTAATGGGCCAAGTCTAGGAAGACTAGAACAGGATCCAACCAAACCAGAAAAGAAAATTAAATCGTCACTTTGCTAAACATGACTCAAGCCCACAAAAGCAAGAATATGCAGCATTAAGGCTCAAATACCATCCTTTGCCTCTGTCTGCTGCCTTTCATGGAGTCTCCAAAGTCGGGGTGACTTCACAGGTCACACACAATGCCCAGGCACCACAAGATGGGTTAAGGAGGGAGTCCCAGCCTTAAGTCCACATGTCGTTATTTCTGTGGTTTCAAGTCAGACTCTCAATGTTAGTACAACCTATTTTTTGTGGTTTAATAAATCACATACTTGAGCTTATGTAATGACTCAGAGTGAGTGATTGTATTCTCTTCTGGCCCAGAGGTGGTGTGATCATATCCCAGCTCTGCAAGGCAATGGAAATCAATGGTTGCTGCTGGATCCGTTTCAGGCAGGCTGGGGTGTGTGGAGGTGGTGAAGGGCTGGCTCAGACTTTGAAAGTTTACTAGTTCCAGATGGAGTTGTTTACAAAAAATAAAACATTTTTGAATCAGCTTGTGGTTCAAATCTCCTTCCTGACCTTCCCTTACCAAAACAGACTAAAAAGACACGTCTGAGCCTTTCTGCTGACTGACAGCCCGTTATACATGATCTAGTTGTCTCCTTGTTTTAAAACATTGTGCGAGTCCAACTACCTGCTGAAGTTTAAACATCCTTAAGTGCTGCACGGGGATGTGAAGTCACCCGCTGCTCAGCGCCAAGGTTTGCTCTCCCGCACATCTAGCAGTGAAATCTGAAGCTGTTCGCTGCTGCACACATCCTCCTCATTAAAAGGCTTTCCCATTACACAGAACTCTCTTGCATGAAGTACTTTGGCACCCTGATTGATTAAATCCCTTTGAAATCGTCTCCGTTACAACACATCTATGTTGCCGAGAGCAAAGGGGAGGAGTGCAGGGAGACTCGCCTGCCTTATAAACTTTTGGGCTGCCCTGCAAAGCCGCAAAAGGAGCAAAGAGAAGAGGAAGTCGTGGATGGGGCCTGATTCTGCTGGTACAAATGGCAGCAGTGGAGTGGGAATCAGGCCCAAGACTGAGCCAAACTGTTGCTCAACTCCGCCTCACCGCTGGCACCAAAGATCTTGCCCATCTGGAGGGAGACGCCAAAAGCAGCAGAGCGAGATGCCGGTGGCAGCACCAGCCTGTCCCCGGGGAAAAAAAACAGCCAGAGCGGTGGCACCCGCATTTTTGTTATTCCAGCCGCCGCTCTGCCATCGGCCCGGCTGTCTTCAAGTGCTGGGGGCAGCGACTGAGAAAGGAACCTGCTTTGACAGATGTGTGGCAGATTTCCTCCATGATTAATTGGGATAAGGGACAACCCGTTGCCACTGCAACTTTGTTGAAAGCTCTTTCTCCCAGCAAACCTCGAGGACTTGGGACTCAGCCATGTGCATTTACAGAAGTCACTAGTTTCTCATAAATAAGACTGAAGAGAATTTGTTGCAGGAACCATGTCTGAAAAATGTAACCTAGTTTACAATTTGAAGGGGGTTTATTACTTCTTTTTTTTTTTTTTAATGAATCAAATCCATACATCATGTGTCTGGCATTGTTTGTACTCTGTGGGCAGCTTATAAGAAGTCAGCAAGAATGGCTGGTTTTGCACACACGGTTGCCCCGCTGTGATCCACAGAAACCCCCCTGCCCTGTTCAGAAGGCATCCCTCCCCTGTGAAAATGTGGCACACACAGTTTCCTCTCACATAACACAACCAAACGGGCCCTCATGACATTCATTTTCAGGGGGTTATATTCAGAACACATGCAAAGATGCTGGAGAGAAAACTGGTTTGAAGGGGGCAAAAGCAAAGAAGTAGGATATCTGCTTATAAGCATGTTTGGGGACTGAGGCCTGTATGGCAAAGTTTATGTGCTATGTGGCATATTGCAACACTTTCTGAGGAGAAAAAGAAAAGTCTTCTGAAGAGAAGAGGGAATTAATACATTTGCCCCATGTAGTTTGTGTCAATTTTCCCACTCGTAAACATCTGATTTTTCTGCCTGAAGACAGGGAGAAATACAGGGTGAAAGCCATTTCCCTATCCAAATCCCATGTCTCATGAGTCAAAGAAAAAAAGGCTGCAAGAAATAAGGTTTTAAAGTTAAAATAGTTCTCTTCAACTTCACAGCAGACAAAACTACTGCTCTAAGCACCCAGAGACTCTGCATGAAACAAATGAGAGTTTATCCTTCTGGAGAATAATAAGGAGAGAAAAAACAACTTCTAAGCTGCCTTTGCTCCAGCGTCCTCCAACCAGCACTTCACAAATATCTTTTAGCTATAGAGTTTCACACATCTGATTTTGAAGAGCATTTTCGTATTTCCCTTTGAATTATTATGTTTTTCTTGGTTCTCATTACAGCAATGAGGGCACCCAACACCCCTCATAATGAAAGGCAGAGCAAGGATGAACAATAAGAATTGAACTTCCCATCAAAGTCTGTGAAAAACAAAACCAAAACAGAAAGGGTTCTATGTGAGGAACGGGAGCGCAGCATGGGGGGGCAGCAGCCGCACCAGCTGACGGAGCTTGTGCCCACCCCACATGCTGGTTCCCAGCACCAAGCACAGCCTGGAGATTCTCCTTGGCTGGGACAAGCTGGTGGTTTGTGGGGCCAGGCTGTAAAACCATGATAGTGAGCTGATCCGGGTTTAAAAACAAACCTGGAAAATAATAAACCCAGATCAAGTCGCTGATCTGATTTTGGTAAGGCCACATGAATGGCTGTCAGGACAATGTTGAGGTGCTCAGCACCTGAAAGGGAAGCTCCTTAAACCACTATTTGCTGCCACAACTACAGGCTGGTAGGCTGGGTTTCCTGCTGACATTTGGACTAAGGAATGAAGGATCTGCAGTGCAAAACCGGTAAAATTTCTCCGGTGGAAGCAGGAAGAGAAATGGCCCAGCTTCACCCAGCTCGAACCATTGCTTTGCCATTCATTCCACTGAATCACCCTGTGCACAGCACGGACCCTCTGCCTTGGGCTGAGGCTCCGTTTCCCTTCTTGCATCAATTATTCTCCAGCTTCCCTCCCTGCCACCCCCTGGACTTCTCTGTATTTCAACATTCTCTCTCCTAATTTGCTTTTGGATTTAAAATAAACCTTTTGAAGAGAGATTTCCTTTCCAGTGTCATACTACAATGTAGACCAGGTCTGCATTTGATTAGTAAATTCATCCCATGCTGGTGTTTTTGTATCCTCAGTGTCATGTACATTTAATAAAATGCTATTCCCCCTCTCTGTCCCCACTTTTTTTTTCCAAAGGGAAGATGTATATTAAAGTGATAGGAATATTCCTATCAGGGAAAAGAAAAGGAATTCAGAAGTGTTTAAAGTTAACAATCAGAAGTTTCCAAAAGAACCAGAAGAAGCAACAGGCAGCAAGCAAACAAGTCCCTGAGCACTTCCACCTCTTTGAAGGCAACAAGAACCTTTGAAAACACCCAGAGTTATTTCATCTGCCTCTGAAACTGGGAGGACGTTTCAGCTGGTAACCCAGCTGCTACCTTCTACCCTCAGAAAAAGCAGCGAGGAGCCCAGGACAGCCCTGAGCACACACTGAGGCATCTTACACCTCATGTGAAACACAGCTCAGCAATCCCTCCTTCATCCATCCCTCCCTTGTGTCCTTCCGGCACTGACGAAGCTCAGTGCAAATCTTTACAGGACCATTAAGTATCACCAGCACAAATTCAGGAAACACCCAGATCCTACTCAAAGGTAAAATGCTTCACGGTTGTGTTTGTGCATGGGGTATATTGGAACAGACAGGAACAGAAGCTGATCTCACAACTAAAATATGGATAAAAACACTGGAGGGATGTCCTTAGTTCAGTCAAATTAGATATTCTATCAGGGTCTGTCAGCATCCTTTCCCCACATTTCCCTCAGCTCCCAGAATCAGTCCAGAGCTCAGATGTGGACAATGAAATGTTAATCTGATCCACTGCAGTCAGCAATTAAAAAAAAAATATCCCAGAAGTCACCTCTTCTACAAACATACCCATCTAAAAGGGATATTAGTTGATGCTTTTGCAAAGAAGCAATAAGACAAGGCTGCTTTTGTTATATGAAAGATCTCCCGGTGACAGACAGCTGCTGTGCCGTGCCACGCACAAGGCTGCAGATACGAATTACCTCGCAGCCAAACATCTCAGGCACCAGTATTTTGAGTGTTTATCATCAGTTGGTGAAATGAAAGGAGCTCTCTGGCATTTCCGAGGGGACAGCCAGGAATAATTGCTGACACAACATCTTAGCTGGCACTTTCCAGAAGATAGCCCCATTAAAAGTAAAAGTCAGAAGAGGAAAGCTTAGTGGAGTGCTTGCAGAGACGGCTTACGTGAAGGAACTGAAAATGAGCAGAAGGGCTGATAAAAGGCATAGAGGTTTTACACAAAAGCATATTCTCCTACAAACCACCTAATTCTTCTACTTGGTATTCATCACTGTCACAAGCCTTTCTAGCAGTGAATGAAGGCTTTATGCTTAGCCTCATTATCAGCTCAATGATAGAGGGCAAGGCGTGCACATCAAGTTCAGTACCAGAGATATGTTGTTAAAATGCTGCAATTTGTCAGCATTTAGATAAACAAATGAGGGGCACACCGAGTGTGTGAAGTGACCTCTGCGGCATTCATGGGGTATTTTGCCACTTGTTCTGAAAAAACGTATTCAAGCCGCTCTAGATTTGCTTGGGTGGAATGAGAAAACATTGATTTAAAAAACAATCTCTTTGAGCAAGATGAAGGTTTACTCTCCTTTTCTTTTAAGTTGTTTCTCTCTTTGTAACCTCATTCTTTGTTTACTATTGTGCTTGCCATAGACCCCAACATTCCAGTAAGGCTTCTTGGGCTTGATCCTGAGCAACTGGACTCGCCAGCACATTCCTGGTGGCTTATCTGCCAGGGCAGGCTCAGTGGCCTGTCACTCGGTGGTGTGAAAAGTTCAAATACAACTAATAACCCGTGTAAAATGATAACATTTCATAGTGACGCAACTGAAGGAATGTGCTCTTCCCTGCTTCAGCTAATAAATAGAAAACCAAAGCACTACAGAGGAAAAAGAAAATCTTTAAAGATTTGACATTCTCATTGCTTCCCAATGGGAAAGCTGATCTTTTAGGTTTTATTTTCAGTAGTATTTACTCCAAGGCTTACGTTTGCCTGTTTCCTGTCAATTCTTTCTCCCAGCGCTTGAGCGCAACACGCCTGAAGAGCAGACAATGCTGCTTTGCAGAGGACTCCACTTCTCGGTTTCTTACAGACTTTTTAATGATGCCGTGAAAGCCAGGCACCCGAGAAATCAAATCAAATGAATTGTAACACTTTCTGAAAAGCCAGATTATGCCACAATGGGGTTTCAATCACCTCTGGGAGAACGTTTGTCTGAAATCAGGCCTTCCCCAGATTATACACAGCTGTTGAGCTGCCTAATGCTTTCACAGTTTTCCTATGTTGAAGGAAAACCTTGGCGGCATGGGATCATCATCAATCTCAATACCTCATACAAAGTGGAGTCACTAAAGTCTCATTTGCAGCCCCTTTTCTTTTTGGCCTATACACAAACTTTTCTGCTCATTTGAAGAGAATTATGTGGGCTTAATTAAGTGTAGTAACTTATTGGTAGCACAGTGCCCAATCAATGCAATGTGCAGATGTGATGTGAAATGATGGGGTGATGCTGTTGTGAAGAATACAAATCAGGGTGACGGCTATTATTTGTACCCCAAAGAAGTTATTTGGAACTCAATTATCCCATTCATAGCAATTGCGGTGCACCAGATGGTTACAATGCATAAGAGTCTTCCATGACCATAACTTTTCTTCTGAGCACCTTTTCTTCTTCTCTAATTCACCATACGACGATTAGTTTCTTATTGGGTGTTTATTGAAATGAGGGAAGCTAAGGAACAGATTTAGTGCATCAAAGAACAAAAGGGAGGGGAGACCCATGAATCAAAATAAGAGACTGCAGCTTGCTCTGTTGTTTTTCAGACGCCTTGAAATAGTCGCCTTGCAGCTTATCTACAATGACCTTCCCTCCCCTCTTTTCTCTCGACTTCTTCTCTCCCCAAGTCCAGGAGATGTAAAGTTTTTCAAATCTGACCGGCTGCTGTGCCGTCTGTCAAAGCCTTTCCAGCCAAGTGAGCAGTTTTTCATTTAATTCATTGAGTTGTCCTCAATAAAATTAATTCCTTCTCATTGGCACCATTGAAGCAGTGTATAGGAACAAAACCAAACGAGGTTGTGAATATAGTGCTGGTCATTAACTAGGGGCACTGACTCTATCATCTGTTCATCCCTTCGTCTCATTGAGGTGTTTGCAATATAAAAGGAAAAGCGAAGCGGGTGGCGAGAAAGCGAGAACAGAAAAGCCTAAGGAGCCATGTTCTTCAAAATAAGCTTGTTTTCACCAAAACCAACGAAGCAACAGCTGTTTATAGCAGGAGGATCTGGCATTTGCCCTGTCCTAAAGCTCCTGCCCGTCACCTGTATGAACCAGCTGGCGGGAGGTCGGGCAAAGGGATCGGAACATTCACACTTTGCATGTGCAGAAGGGGAGCAAGCAGCCACACAGCAGCCACGTGCCACTGATTTTTATGTTTCAATCTTTTTCTTTGGGAAAAGAAACTTTCTGCCTGGGCTCAGGTGAAAGTCCCTCAGATAGCAGCTGTCTTGGACTTGTAACCACGATGGGCAGCAGTATGTTGAAAATGAGTGAGCCTTTTCCCTTGGCAATGATCACTTTTTAACATTCTTTATCTCCTGAGCCCAGCAGTGTTGTGGACACTCCTGGACTGTCCTGGTGCAGGATAAAAAGGAGGGAGCAGGCTTTAGTTTTAGCGTACCTGTTGTTATGGTTACATTATGTTCTGTTTGTTAAACATAAGGATGGCGTTAGGAGTAACACATTCATGACTTTCCTGATTAAGACAACGGGACAGCTCTGGTGGCGTCTACTTGAAACTTGATCATGTGGCTTCAGAGGCTGGCAACCACATCCTACTTTGGGCTTAGCCAAATAAAACTATATTTCGGTTCAGTGCTGCTAGCTTTGAGGAAATGATGGTTATGAAATTTGGGCCAGAGTTTATGTTTACTTAAACTACAACTGCCACAAGACAGAGTCCATCTTTCCTAACAAAGGAAAGCAGCATATGAAATATGCCTTTTGTAACAACACTTTTCAAAGGTGCTTTCAACTTAAGGACACACACACTACAGCCTATCTCTATTCCAAAACCTGTATTAAAACGACACTAAGTTGCAACCCACAAGCTCAAGTCACCCTTTGCAAACTGTTTATTATTTGCAAATACATAAAGCTTGATTACATGTATCGCACAGATCTAATTTCAACCATGTCTTTTCTCTAATAAACAAAACACGCTGTACCAGCAGAGTTATAACCAAGTGATGATAATATCTGTTTTTCAGACCATGTACAGATCAGAAAGATAGCTTTTTTTCTCCAAAACAAGAAAACAGAAAAGAGAGTAGTCCCAAGTCTGGCGTTTTGACCACCACTGAACAAGCAGGGGCAGATTTTCAAAGACAAATAAGGGTTTCACCACTCCTGCTTACTATTGTTTCAGCCACTATGCTTAACACCGATCCAGAAATTGTGTGCATCTCCAAAACATCTAGGTTCAAAGGGACGATGCATGTGCTAAGACATTATGTGTTTATTTTACAAGAAAGACGAGGAAACAGAAGCCTGAGATGAACGGTTTCAGATTCCATTGCTTCCTTTTCTTAAAACAGGCCTGCTATGGTGACTTCAGGTCCCCATAACCCCGTTTCATCTCTCAGATGCATTTTTTACCACTGCAGGAGAACCAGAGTCTTGTGTTTTCTATTTTTTCTAGCTCAGGAATAACACTTTGCATGGCCAGACCACATCTCAATAGCTTGTTGGGAAGAGACCAGAGCCAGAGACCTTCTCCAGTACATCCCTGGTCCAGACAGGTAGAAGACAATGGTTTTGGGAAATCTACTTCACAACTTAGACCTGGCTTTGCCACCAGCAGAAGTGAGAATAAAAACTAGAAGACCCAATTCACATCATTCTCTCTGCATTACTGTCCTTTCACTAACTAGATCAAAGAGCCACATAGTCTCTATCATGCTTGAGCAAGAGACATATTAGTGATCTCCAGAAGCAGAAGGAACTTTTCTCCAGGTGTGAGTGGATTAAAAACAACATAATCTGCTATATTAGGTAAAAAATAAAACTGTAGCCTCACTTGAGTTGAATGCAAGTCTTCCATTGGGCTCAGTGGGTGCAGGATTTCACAGAATGCTTTCTGCTCTGCAGCTTAGTATTATCACAACTCAGGGGCATAATACTAGGAGTTCAGATTCTTCTTCAAACCAAACTGCCACTAGCTGAATTTGGGCACAGATTTCCTGACCATTATGCAGTTTTTAAAATGGGAATGATGTTAGTCGAAGCGAATTACAATCTGTATCCTCTTCGGTAAACTCCAGGATAATTCCACATCTTGGCTGATAGACTTACAAAACCCCAAGGAAATCTCATCTCACTGCAACTGGGAGACAGAGTAGTTATCCAATATGGCTAAAACCATAAAACTTTGTTCCCACAGTCTTTTCACATTAGGCTTTAACCAGGATCCAGATTGTTTTGCAAAATTGAGAAATGAAGCTACTGTCTGTTCCTATTTACCGCATAACCGCTCTGACTGATTCTGCACTAACTCAACTCAGCAAATTTAGACCCAGCTGCCAGCAGGTGTGCTGGGAGCTTCAATGATACTGGGAAGTCAAATGGAGAGACACAGCTCCTGCCCATGACATTATGCATGTTAAAACCTCAAAGATTTGCCTTCCCCTACACTTATTTTAATTGACTCATTCATTTTCCTGTACCCAAGGGCTCAGGCAAGTCAGGGTGCTACTGGACTACATCTTTTCTAAACACTTAATAAAAGCAATTTACGTCATCAGGGCTTGAGGGAGATGTAGACCAATTTTTAAGAGAGGTGCCTAAATATTTCTGAAGAGCTCGGTTTTACAGACTAAGAGGTAAGATGGGGCAAAGAGAGGACACTAAGAAGGCCAATGGCCAGAAGGACGGAGCCATGAAGATCACTGGACCTCTCGATGTGGGGCTCCAAGTGGTGGGTACGCAGAGCTCCCACCAGTTCTGGCTTTCTCAGTCATACCAGTGAGACAGCTGGGCTTAGGTGTGCACAAAGTCAGTGTCAGACATTACCACAGGTTCATGACCCCTCATCTTACCCTCTGATGTTTTACCTTTTGGTTTTTCAGAAATTATTCTGGTGACATTGTAGTTTCAAGTTTCTACTCAGACTGGCCTTATTACAGCAAAATACAACCCCCCAAATATTTATGAAGTTGCTTTGTCTCCCAAGCAAGCAGAGAAGGTTTTTCCCATAAGTTTTGTTCTGATCTTATCTATTAAGGGCTGTAGGCCCTTTGTTTTATGCAGGTCTCTTATTTTTGTTCTTTAGTAAGAATACAACCATGCAAAAATGTGTGTGATGAAGCCTGAAACCCCCTGAGACCTATTCAGTATGGAACTCTGCTATGAAATTGCATGTACAGAAGAATGTGCCTCATTTATATATCATCTGTATAATGACCCTTTTGCTATTCCCTCTCCCCTTTTTATGTCTTTTATAATTTGACATTGGCCATACATTGGCTGTTGGAGGTCAGACCAAGATTTGGATGAGAACACTGCAGCACACGCTACATAGAATCTAAGATATATAGTTGCCATTGACTCTGTCAAAAGCTTTTTTCCATATTAAAGGAAATAGTTGAAATGAGGATTAGATTTATGTTGATTAGGGTTAAGATCAAAACTAGCCATGTATTTTTATAACTATTGAATTAATTATAAATACTCTATCTGGTTAGGTGGAGTTATTTCTGTTACAGTGGGTTCAATGCCTTTGCATATCTATTTTCAAAATAACTGGAAATAATTATTTGTATTGATTTATATGTGAAACTGTGTGTATCTATCTTTTTCAGGCAAAATTCAAAGAGCATAACTACTCTGATAGCTGATTTTTAAAAAAGGGAAATAACATTTTTGTTCCAAATCACATACTCTTCGAATTAACAAATAAGCAGGTATTCCTTTTATAATATCACATTTCCTGAAACAAATAGTTTCTCCAAAGGCAAGAGAAGCGTGGCACCCCAAACACCCAAGCTTGGGTTGTTTTGGGTTTGTACTTTTTTAAGTTATCCACTAGTAAGAGCAGAGTTTGCAAAGAAAATGCAGCCCTCAATTCTGCTGGAAATCTGTTCTGAAAAGAAAAAATTCACTCTTTTAGAACATTGTGTCACTGCAGTGTGAAAGAATTTAATGTGATATTTAGGTAGGTAGGAAAGGAAAAAGAGTAACACTTTGAGGACCAAAGTACACATCTTGCATGTTGTCTGTTTTCACAAAAGTCACACAAATACTGGTGAGGCCAGATATTTATTTAGGATAAGGATTTTTTACTGCAAGGCATGAAACTGAATTGCACCTACTGGTCTTAAACCTAAAGCCCAGATTGCTACAACTTTCACTTAAAAGTACAGGAGCAAGCAAGATCTCTCAAGGTGACTTGGGCAGATGTTTCCACAACAGCAGAAGTGAGTAATGAGATCTGAAGCAGAACGAGCTAGGAAAATGTCACTGAAACAGCTCCAATTGCCCTCCCCAACGGAGTCCCACAAAATCTTTCAAAAACAAAAGTACTGAAAAACATCATATTATGTCTTTGTTTGGAGCAGAAAATGTGATATTTCCTTTTTAAAATTAATTTTCTTTTCAAAATATACTTGAAGTCTACATACATAATAAATAAAGCAATCTATAGGGGGAACAGTAACTCAGGAATGGGAAGGCTGGTGGGGACAGCCCTCCTGAGCTCAGTCCCGCCACACAACACTTGAAAGGGAACTCTGTCCATCATCTTCCTCTCCTCTAAGGGTGACAAAGAAAGGCTACAGTCTGAAGTGATGCTTCTCTCTCTTTTAATTAAATACGTTTGGTTAACTGCAATGGGGGCCCTTTGAATTAGGCAGCATTTCCTTTAAGAGTGCTTGTAGTGCAAAAATTTCCCCAAGTTTCAAAATTGTATAGACTGTGAGAACTTCAGTAGCTGAAGTTGTTGGTTGAGATTGGAAGCACCTCACTTCTCCGCTCCCCTTTCCTCTCCCTTCTCCACCCTCCATGTCCCCCCCTGCCCTTTCTCAGCATCCTCTGCTCTCAGACTCCTGCCCCTGTGCCACCCGATGTTTTTCGGCAGACCGGAGGGGTGGGACACCTCTTGATGTGCTGCAGATGTGGGTTGTTAGAGGTGCTTTCACATGGAACTCCAATTCCTTGACAAGGTTTAACCCTGTGACTAAATTCTCAAGCCTGCAAAGCGTAAGCAAAGCCCATGCTCCCATCTAGGCTGAAAAGGGCAAGTTAATGAAAGAAACCCCCATCCCAGCAATTCACAGGATGCATGAAAAGAAACCTAAACCCCCCACATTCTCAATGCTAATTAAGCAATAATGATCAAGGCACAGAGTATTTCCTGGGGATTAATAACTAACTGGGAGGAGATGATGACCCCAGACAGTCATTAATCCTCAGGAAATGCCCTGCATCGAGGCTGTTATTGCTAGTTCAGGCTAAATATGTGAGAAAGGAGATTTTTAGAAGTCCATCTTGCTGGAGGTTTTTCAGTATGTTTTCTCTTTGGTTGTGATTGTGAGCCCCCTGGAGCAGGACCTCTCATGTCCACCAGCCAACCACATTGCACAAAATATTCCTCCAGACCCCATTACGGTCACAATTAAAAATGAAATCAGCGTTCCATAAATAGACTCTCCTGCTGACATATCTTGCTGCTCTCTAGACATTCAAAGCCTGATCCTGAACAATGTAAAGCTGCGTCACCTCCCAATGAACTAAATGAGGAGCTCAGCCTCAGGATCCCAAGTTTGTGCAACCTCGAACACTCTTCCCAACTGACCAGCACCAAGCCTGTGGAGCTTATTGCTTCGGAATACAAGCCCTGACTCCAAGGTGTGCCTGATCTCAGGTACATACTTAATTTTGGCAAATGTATGCTCAACTAACTTTAATAATTTAATAGATGATGTGTAGTAACCTATGCACCTGAGATCTCATCCTGAAGTGTTGAACTCCCAGCGCCCCATAGCCAGTAACAGGACACACGTGCTGAAACTCAAGCATACGTAAAATTTTCAAGAACTGGAGCTGCATTTAATGGCAACAGCCACAACCAGACAGACGGCAGAGGTGCAGCACAAGACCCAGGCCCTGCAGTCATATTGAAGTGTTCACACATTACATCTCCCTCTTCTCAGGTCTGTTTGTCTGCAGGGAACACACACCGGGAGCTTCAAAACAGACAACAATTCCTATCACACTTTTCATAAAAGAGAAATGACCAGTCATCCTAATAGGACAACTACTTTTGCAAACTGTTGCTTGCAATGAAGACCCCAAGACACACACAGCCATGAACACACATGCACCAGAAAAGAGAAAGCTCTCAGTATCACTTCACAAGCTTGTCCCCGCTCCCCTGACACTTTCAGGTCTGCTTAAGAAAGAAATTGGCTTCTGCAAACAAAAACTGGAAGTTAAACAAAAACTTCCTCATTATCATTGGTAGCTTTTAAATTTTACTGAAAACAGAGCTCTTTGTATGTCATTAAATGCTTCCCTCAGCTTAGAAAGGGAAACTAAGTAAAGAGAAAAAAACAAAAATGAAAGCATTTCATCTACATTAATCTTCTCAGCTGTGTTTAAGAAAAGTGAATGCAACAGTATAAGTAATAAAAGGCAAACTGTCTTTTCTAAAATCTTTGCTGTTTAAGTATTATAAAGGTTAATAACAGCACAGGGAAACACACATGTGGTACATATTTACACACGTATTTGTGTGATATGCTCTTATCAAGAATGGTTTCAGTTCTAAACATCATTCGGCTCTTCTTTGTCACTCACCAAAAAAAAAGAAACAAACCCAAACACTAAAGGATGACAAAGAAAGGTCCAATGACAATAAGCCCTGACCGAGTTCAGCTCCTACATTAGTTTGAAACCATGGAAAGCATTCAGCATCTAACAGGATTAAACTAAAGGAAAATACATTAGAAAATAGTTAAAATTCAGCCCCAACTACCAGGAAAATTTTAAAGGGATTTTTTTTTTTTTTTAACCTTAATTATAACATCTCTAATCAGAAGAAAAATCCATAAGCGCAATACACAAACTACAGAAAGCTCCTAAACCAACCAACAGCTAGGTGAATTAGCAAACTTTGCTTTCACAGGATCCCTGCTTTATCCTCCACATAAATCTCTTCACTTTGCAGCAATACCAGCCCCTAGTGTTAATAACACAACGTCAGCAATTTTGGTAAGATTTATATAGGGAAACTAAACTGAAAATTGCCTGGTCATTAGACATTCCTTTGGAATCAATGAAGCACTATAAATCTTTGAATACATTTATGCTCACATGATTCAGACATACTCCCTATATGCACCCTGACATTCATTAGCAGATACTTAAGCACAGTGTTGCAAAGAAAAAAAAATATATATATATACAGAGAATATTGCAAGGGCAGGGTTGGGAGACCTATTTGTCAGATGAAAATTAGTAACTAGTCTAAAACAGAACCAATCCTACTGCTCCTCTGCACCATGAGAGCAGGCACTTGGTCTAGAGTTTCACATTGGCCTATTTCTTATTAGCTGGGTTAAGCTGGCATCAAGGGGCTATCATCTGTCAAAATATCAGCAGGAGAAACAATTGACAAAGCCACCACTTGAGAATGTTGAGTAAACTGGGTAAAAAAAGCAGTGAAAGAAGTTAATGTGCAACCTGGCACACAGTACCAGCCCCAGCCGTGAGAACCACTTACGTGATAATTGGTCCCTCACAATATCTTCTGCTCTGTAAATCATTGTCTTGGGCTTGTCTTTCAGCAGGGGAACAGATCCTTTTGAGAGCCAATGAAACAAACACCCACCTGAAAGCCCCTTCCAGCTGACAGGGGAGGGGTTCAGGTGGGAAAGCTTGTTATTTCTGATCAGCTACAAACAGTTTCAGGTAACTCCAGACTCACCCAGGGTCAGTAAGAAAAAAGCAAATAGTTTTTTTGAAAGCAAAAGAAACACATTTATATGCAGTCATTTATTCAGTCCAGACAGAAATGAGTAACCTCTGGGATTCAAAGTATCTCTCTCCATTTTTATTCTCCTTGTTGTCCAGCCTTAAAAAACCCTCCTTATTGTACTGACTGAGCATTACCAGGGGGAGAAATGTAAAACCAATAATCAGAACAGAGAAAGAGAAAAATAACGAAGCTGGTCTGTCTACAAAATAGGAACCCAGGCAGCAGAAATATTAGAATATATGAATAGCTTATGAAGCATCTTGTAATACAGGTGTTTCATTGGGCATCCAAGCTTCTTTCAGCCTTTATGTGCATATGTATGTGTACATACACATCCACGTATATACAAGTTTTTCAAAGTTGGGGGGCAGAGTGACTAGTGAAGTATCCCCACATTAACACTTCTATATGTTAATATACAGATGCTGGTGCACAAACACGCACATGGACCAGGGAGGGCAGCATTTTGAAAGAGAAAGGAGTCACCATCTGAAATCTGCCCTTAAAGGAGAGATTACGCAAAAGCTTTAAGCGAAAGGATGAAATTCACCCTATAAGGCAAATTATTTTACTTTCTAAAGTTGGTGACTTTGAGCTTGTACAGTGACCTAGAAGACTGTTCTAAAATGGGATCTTCTTGAGAGAAAGGGTCTGATTTGTAGCTACTGGAAAATATGAATTCTGTGTATGTTTTGGCACATCCTTAGATTCTCAAGAGTCAAAAAACGGGCCTCTTTGTTTTTTAATGATTCAGAGAGTGGCAGCCAGTCCTCAAAAAGTGGGAGAACTCAGTGTTTGTAGAACAAATATAATTTCTTTCATGACAGAAAAGTTCCCATAGAAGAATCTGTTATTTCTTGTGTTGTTTTAAAAAAATACTGATCCATGTTCAAGTCTGTTGCTAAAGTAACAAAATTGGGAAAATGCTGTTCTCGAGAGATACAGTCAACAGCAGGCCAGGTGTTCTTTTGTATAGATCTGGGCCTTGTCATATGAACAGCTGTGGATGAATCACGACAAATTTCCTTCAGACATCACCAAAGCTTATGAGAGCCACAGTTTCCTACTCCGTTTGTATTAAATCAATCCCTGTTCCATCAAAAGCACTGTTCCTTTCATAAGGAGTGGTATACTGACTGGTCTCTCAATATGTCAACGGAAAAGTAAAAGGACAAAATGAGTGTTTGGTATCCAAGATTAATAATAACCATTATGGGATTTCCTTTGATGAGATCACCCAGTGTCTCACGAGCAGCAACACTGCAGCCAGAACAACTACGTGGAAATAATAGAGGTAAAAAGAAAGCAGAGAGATGAGACTAAAAGTAGCTCCCATGTGAATAAGCCACCGCTATGTTTCAGGCACTTGATACTAGAAAAAAAAACAGTCGAATGCTAATTCTGTAGGATTCCCTGGGCACCCCACCGGGGTCAGCTTAATTGGGGTTCAAAATGCCACAAAGGAGGAACATGATCCTGCTCTAATAAGGAGCAGGCATGAACCCATCGGTGCCACTTGGCTTTGGGCACAGGAATTGCTCTCAGCATCCCCTGTATTTAGAGAAGCAGACACAGCGAAGGAGACGTGAGGCCTCTAAAGTAAAAAAGCTGTGGTTTTAGCCCCCATAAGCTGCTTTTATTAATCATCAGTTGCCATGTTAAGGATTTTGTTCTACCTTTCACCCACTCTCCCTTTAACTCAACTAGGAAAGACTTATAGGAAAAACAGGGAGCTTTCTGTTTAAAGCACCTCAACTTTTGAGAGCAGGACATTGCTACATCAGAATTATGCTGGTCCTCAATCAAGGTCTGACTGATTTTACCCCACTGTCTTCTGAAGCGTAACTCCATTGATTTACACTGATTTACCATGGCCTAAGAGAAAACCTGACCCTCCTTTCCTTGCCAGTGGAGTATTGTTAGTAAACTGAACCCAGAGGAATTCAAGACTATTTCAGACTTTGCCTGTAGGTCAAAGGAGGCTGAGATGGTCTAATGCTGTAATCATCATAACTTTCTGTACCCTTTCCTAAGCCACCAGTAGCATATGGAGCACTCAGCAGATGTAGTGGTACAGATACACCATCTGGAATGCAGGTGCTCCACCAGATACTTGGTGGCATTCCAGCAGCTGGAGCTCTCTGTAGGCATCCTCCACTGTTTACTGCCAAGAAAGAGGTTTGTCCCTAATTGGCATTAACAATAACAACATCTCCCCCTCCCAAACAAGCTAAAGGCTGGAGTCAGTCATACATGTTGCTCTGCTTCCCTTGACTCTAACTCTTCTACAATTAGACCACCCTCCTCTTCATCTGCTTGGCAGACTGCTACACCGAGGTGGATATCGGGGCCACCACCAACTGCAAGTTCTTTAGTGCTTGTCAGTTCTTCAGCTGAGCATTTCTGTTTTAATTTTGCAGCAGCTGGGAAAAAAAACAGAGAACAACAGGGAATTCTTAAAACTTGAATTTATTCAAGTTTTACTGGTAGCTTTCAAAGCCTGACCATCGCCTGCTGTGCTAATAAAGGGTCACATTTCTGCAATGAAGCGGGGGAACTTCCTAGAAGCCCTTTCAGACAGAATAGCTCTAAATACATCCACAGTAAATAAACACAGCTCTTAGGAGATAGGCCCTATTAATGCATTTAGCCATGTACCCTGTTTGAGCTGTGCTAAGCAGCTCTACTGCTCCACCAGTGAAGAAATACATATCTCTTTTAAGCAAGGCAGAAGAGTTTATGCATGTGCTCTGTAAGCCACTCCAGCTGGTGCTTAAATACATGTTCCTCTGCAAATATGCCATAGTACTGCAAAGAAAGTACAAGGAAAAAGGGAACTGAATTGTTGAGCTGAAACACCAGTTTAGCTGGTTGTTAATTCATATTTAAGATTTTTTTCCCCTCACCCCAGCTAAATTTTCATTCTCAAAGTTGTTAAGAACCATAGATATTTAAAACTCAATTTCTTATTTTAAAACCTTTAACAAGCTACATAAAACCTGCCATGAATATCTGGAATGCTCCATCTGAAGGTCTCTCTCCAAAGAACTGAGACTTGCCTCAAGCAAATAGTGGGGTATTGGATTTAAAAGGATTTGTGGCATCCTGCTACTGCTTTACTTCTGTAACACCTTTTAGAATCTAGCTGGATACAAAGGCTAATTAATTACAAAGAGTCAGTAAATTTTTAATATTAGGATCCTGATTAATCTTCTCAAACTGTTTTATTACAAAATATATACTACGTAAAACATTTTTGATAACAGCCCTATAGAAAGCAAAATATTAAAATGTCTGTGGTTGTTCAAGAGCAGCTCTATGAACGAATCACTTTGCACTCATTCTCAGCACCAGAAGAAAGTTGTCAAGTCACTTTATCATGCAAATTCTGAAGCTTTCCCTTTGGTTGAAATCGTGGCCATCTGTGACTGAGATGACCACATGAATAGTCATTTCAGAACATACGCTTTTGCCTGAATTACTGTATTGCCTGTTTTCACCATCATCTACCTTCTCTCACCCACTGCATCTTGACTGTCACCTGTCTTGACTGATAGACTGTGATCTTTCTGGGCATGAAAGAGCTGACCTTGTTTCCTGACTGAGAATTGCACACATTAGCGCAGCAACATATAGAAGCATTTATAGTCATTATTTCACTTTGGAGGGGTTTTTTCCCATGTTAGATGAAGTTTTCGTGCCTTCTCGCATGCCTTACTCGAGCTCTTGAATATAGGCGAAAGAAAAACAAAAGGCACGCAGTGTTGCTCATGGATTTGTTCTTTCCAGCTGTGGAGATTTGGATGGGAAAAGCTTGCTTTCTTCTCCTCCACCCCCAAGTTTCTGAGCACCATGGTCTGGGAGTAGTTAGTAACACACAATGCACACCAGAGGCGATCATTTACTAACCCAGCACTGTAAAAAGGAAGCCTATAATTCGCAGGCAAGTCTCAAGCACACAGCAATCCTGGACACAATTACTGTGTCGGTGCTACGCACACACTTAGTGCTGTGACAAAAGTCCAGTTTGGCCTAACAGAAAGAACGACCCAGGTTTTAGGTGCTCGCCTAAGCTTTAGGAAACCATATCCTGCATTACACCACTTTAAAAATCCAACTATGGGTGCCCAAGTTACTTGCCACAGTTACTATGGTGTGTCAAGTCAAAAAAACCACTAGGTGATTCAGATATCCCTACTCAGCTACAAAGGAAAGGTAGTGAGGGTGACCAAGTTCAGCATCACAACAGAGAGATCTTACTTCATTTTTGGTTCTTCCAAAAAATACTTGTTACCATAGTGGTCAATTCTCCAAATGAAAAATGTTTTATCCTCTTAAAGCTGTGAAAGCATTGAGTATCAATGGCCTCAAACTGTCTTACAGAGCAAAATGATCAAGATCTTAACATGAAAATACGTTTACAATACATGAAAAGCCAGAGGATGATCCCATTGAAAGCTTGTTAAAAACAGAAAGTAGAGTCCAAAATGTTGTGGTTTTTTTTAAGAAAAAAGCTAGAAACCTTATTTCAATTTCCCATGTCAAGATTTAGTTCCCGAACTGGCCAAGCCATCTAAATCTTTACTACACTGCCTGTACTGCAATAGCTACGGCAGGCATCCATGAGGTCCCCAACTTCTTGACTCTCTTACCAGGATGGAGGTTACAGTGGAGAGCAAGGATGCTGTGCTGATTTTTGCCAGTAGAAATGATCCTGTATCTGGTCACTTCTGTCAATCTCAGTTAAGCTCAGTAACTATCACCCTATGGAAAGAAAAAAAAAGCAGAGTGAGTCAAAGAATTTTGTCAGTGATCTGAACATAAGGAGTGTCTGTCCTCTGAGACAAATAGCTGAAACACGGAGGGTCAAAAGCAGTTTATTTCAGCACATAGCACTAACGAGGGGATGCTTTGACTATGCTGTCCCTTGACTCGGTCTATTAGTGGAAAGCTTCTTAAAACTTCGTATTCTCCAAGGCCTCCCATTTTCTTGACCTGGACTGAAACCACATACCATACCACAAACGTCTGCTATTTCAGGCACTTAGAGTTTTACAATTCCAGGCTGCGATCAATTACTGACTGTTTGAGATTTATAACAAGTGCTTTTTCCACAGAACTGCAATCGGATGGTGACTTCAACTAGGAAGTCCACTAAAGCTGAAGAACTGATATTTGAAGAGGCGGCCTGAAATGGACCCATATTTCAAGATCAAACTAAGATCTGGCAACTTTTGTGCCACATTTAATCAAAGACACACTGCTGAAGACTAAATCACTTACAATAGGACTTGCGTGTGTAAAGTGTTATATGAATATGAAGGTAGAACGGGAAACTGGTTACACTGCAGACACACTGGTATAGTTCCACATATGTAAACATTTATTCTACCCTATTTTCAGATTATTTTTTGCTGCAGTGGAAATAGCTTAAACTAAGTCAAACATATTCTGGAAGAGGAGGCCTGGATCAATGACTCACTCATACCCTTATATTAGAAGGGTGATTGTCTCTATGGTGAAGATAACACAACAGCCAGTTCCATAGGACACATCTGTTCACATAAGACCATTTCACCAGGCTACCTATGTAATTAGGTCCCTACATTTGACACAAGTTAGGTGCCTAAAGCTGGATGGGATAAATACGGACCTAGAAGATCCAAAGAGGACATTATACTAAAGTAGGGCTTAGTCCTACAATCTCTTCACACACTGCTAAAAGGGACTCAATGTAGAGAAAAATAATGTAATTTTCTTCAAACTCACACAAAGGATGAGGTACCTAAGCCCCTGCGCAACACCACATTCACATGGAAACATTCAAACCAGCCTGAAATAATGGCTATAGAGCCAGAAGTGGTATATCTTTATATCAGTGTGATATTTCTAACACAGTAAATACCTATGATAAGACACAGATCCAAAGCATCACGTTAACATGAATTTTCTTCTTCTGAAAGCCATATGCAGGGCGTTTGCACGGAACTGTGAAGGTAACACCATCTCACTGGGAACCGCCAGCTCCAGCAGCATGAGGATGTGGTCATGCCCTTAGCAAGGGCTTGCATTACTCAACCAAGTCGTATTTTAATAGAACATACAATGAGAGCTGCGTGAAGAAAATACTATGCTAAGCCAGACTCAAAAAGTTGGGACTGCAATCCACCTAGCAAAGCTACAGGAAAAGGGCAGAGGTGTTATTTCTGGTTTAGAACTAGTATGCGTTATTCCTTCTATAGAAATAAGTAAGAATGCCTGTGGTTCTTCCAATGAGAAGAGATGCTCTGAATTCAAGAGTGACTTGGCATCATTTTCCTTTCAGAATTATCTGTTTGAGAACTACAAGATTCCAATCAAAGATTCCTTTAATCAGTAACTTGTTCAACATTCAGGCGTTTTGAAAGCTCAAGTATTTCAATAAAATTTAAAAAACGTAATGAGTTACACCTCACATGACCACAATGTAATGAAGTATCCTTTTCCTCAATTAAGACAAGACAGAGAAATAGTCTGGGGTTGAGATTAAGTCCAGGGTGTGGGTAAAACACAATTTGTCCATTGTGTAGGTAAACACAGGTCTAAATGAGAGGTTCACGGTTGTGTGGGAAGCCTGTCCCCAAAGCTGGCCTTGAATTTAAACCCCTCAACCTCCTGCCCAGCCTAACTTCCCATTGGCCCTAAGATACCTTAATGATTACATGCAACTTACTCCATATGAACTAACTACTCACATGGCTTGAGGATTACAGTGATTCTCAGGAATATACATATTTCCTCCTTGTCTGCCCACCTCATCTTTTTAAAGCATTGTAAGGAATTTTTAAGCAAATGCTCTGCAAAAGATCAAGAGAGTTGCCTTGTTTTTCTGAAGTACATCTGCAACCCATCTTGCTAATTCCAAACACAAACAACTTTCTGCACAAAGATACAGAAATTGCCTTTTTCTGTGACTGCGCTGGTTTTATGTGCATCCACAGATATGTCTCAGCAGTTCTAGGACCAACCCTATCACATTGCAAATACAGCGTATCTTGATGGGCCCTACAGATGCATTCCAAGTGTCTGGGATAAAACTCTAAGTCATAAGCAGTTGGCTTTCTTGGCCAATTCTCACCCTCTTGGAGTTTTATTTTCTATGTTTTCAATCCTCTTCAGCACATGTAGGTAACAGACCATGTAAATATAAAGCATTTTTGCAAGAACAGATCTGGATGTCCTCAATTACAATGCTTTCATCCATGCATTCCCAGCTATTTCCTTGAAACCAAATATATTGTTTTGCACAGGTATTTCCAAATCTGGTCCATAGCGGGAAACGAAGAGTAGAGCCAGTAAAATGTTTCAGCTGGAAAAATTTCCCATAAAAAGTCAAGGCTTCCTTGAAAATGAAATTTTTCATAGCACTCAAGAGTTACATTTATCAGAGTTGAAGGTCCAGAATTTTATATTAACTTCACAAACACTCACTTCAGTGCGATTCTATCCAGGCTTTTAAAAAATATCACAAACGCAGAGTATACATTCGTAGTAAGAATTCAATCTGACAGGAAAGGCTATATATTCTACCACATGAAAAATGGAAGAGGTTTTTTTCCTGCCTTATTACTTTCAATTTTTCTAACCCAGTGTGTACAAAGACAACATTTGGAATGTTTAAATGATGTTAATTATTATCAAAATCTTTTCAGTAATGAAGCATATAGGAGGTCTGAACAGGTCCAAGATCTTTGTATCTGAATAATTCTGATCCCATCCCACTGCTGTGGAAAGGCCTGGGCTGTTGTCCAGGATGGGATGTGAAGGGTCTGTCCCATCTCTCTCAGCTGCAGAGGCTTCCAGACCACTCCGAGCTGGAGTATTTGGTGGGAACTGTCTCACTGAGCTTTTCTGTTAAGCGTAGGGCGATGTTAGTCTGCAATTACACAGCTTTTTCTCTGTCCAGACACAGAGGCTTTTCAAGTCTTTTCTCCCACACCAGTGAAGGTCAAGGATGTTTAGGTATTTCAGCACAGGTTTCAAAGATTTCTCCAGTTCTTCCTTCCCAATTTCCTAACGTTCAGCTGTTGTCAGTTTGCAGGCGGATGGGTTGCCCAGCTGTCATTCTGTGCAGTGGTTTCCTACAACAACTGGAGTCAGGTTCTTCTTGCCTTTTTCTAGTTGAATTTTCATGGATAGCATTTGCCAAGGTTTGAGACACAGTGGTTCACTGAATGAAGTCCTAGTGTGCCAACCCATCAGCACCTGTACAGAAGTCAAACCTCTGGGTGACGTTCCCCTATTTCATCGGGTGAGATACAAGTGTGCACCATTTCACTGCTCGGCTTACTAGTTCTAAAACCTTCAGATTCTTTACCTCATTCTGGCAGTGGAAAGCTGGGAGAAGGGCTTTTAACTCAACATATATTGCAAAACCACAGCATTTAAAGTCTCCTATATACTGGAATGGAGAACTGATCCCAAATTCTTCAGAGCTATGATGAATAAAAGGTTCACTACATGACTCAATGCACCACACTATGTTTGGTTGGGTGCTTCACCTTTACTACATATATTATAATCTTTAAATGTAGAGCATACATTCCACTCCAGGATCTAGTCTGTCTTACTCTTTCCTTACCTATTTAATACTGAGAGGAATACTATCAGTGCACTTCTTTTGTTTTTCTTTTAATTAACATTTTCCTTGCTACTAGAACAGCTGGGCAAACTGATCATTCTCATTTTTTTCTAAAAATTGTTCCTTTAATAATATTTCTGTTTAATAGTATGATCTCAGACTAGAGTTTATTGCTGCATTTTTTTCTTTTCTTTACGAGATTTCTTTTAAACCTGTTATTTTAAGTACACGTAAATAGATGTTCTTTGTTTCAATTTGATATTTGCTAATCCCAAACAAGTACTTGTCAATACACAGAAGCATTAGTAAATATACCTTTTCACAATCAGTATCCTACACTAGTTTCTAGTTTACTCTAAAGGGTTTAACACCAGGTAACTCAAAGCTTCTGAGGCCAAAAAGGCCAGCCATAATTATTAACAGGTACTCAGGAGACTACTAGGAATTATGAGTTAATATCTTTCATGTGTCTTGAATTCTGGAGAGGATTCCCTGCTTTAAGATGAAGCTGGACACTTATTAAAGAAGTCTCACAAATTGATGAGGTGTCTTAGGTTTCACACCTACATTCAAACCACGTGCTCCCCTAAGCTTCGTGCTACTTACCTCTTGCCTCTTCCATCCTATCTGCTGTCCTTCAGTTTGTAGGTAGGTTATATCAACCCAATGGTTTGTGTAACCTTCTTCCCAAACCTACTTATAATTTCCTTTATAAGTCTGGAAACTGGGAAGTATAACAGCTATTGTTGCTGTACCAGAGGCCCTCATCAGATAAAAAATTTCATTGCATGAGTTGCCATACAGAACCATATAAAAATATGATCCTTATTCAGCTGAAATTACTTTTAGGGGCCAGGACAACTTTAAATTAAGAAATAACATCACACAAAATACTAATATCTGGAAACACACTCATGGATCTGTTTCCACATCCTTTTTTGGCAAAACTGAATTTGGAAGTAGAATTCAGCTGATCAGCCCATGCTGAGTAAACTGCCGTCCTTCCTAGTCAGTAGGAAAAGTTATACAGCTGTTTCAAGGGCAGCTGTATAAATTCAACTAAATCACAGGAAAAGCTTTTTATTCATTATAATACGGCCTGAGGCAAAATAAGGCTGAAGTTATTAAACTGTAACTAAAAACTAGCCACAGTAAAAGATATTGAAGTCAAGATTAAAAGCACATATAGAGTATGAACTCCTAGTATGGAGGGTGGAGGTTAAGAGAGGAAAAAACCTAATTCCTCAGTGAAAAACTGGAATTCCTGAAATCTCTGCTCCTGTAGCCAAAGTGGATTCTAGGATTTGAAAACTGATATTGAATGTCTGCATTGCTCAAAAGAAGCGAGAATCAATCCAGTAATTTTTACTTATAAAAACAATAACAATAGCATGTTCTTTCAACCATGACCTTGATAACTTTTTTAAGAGCTTCAGACAGCACCGTATATCAAACTGTAGTTTTTTTCATGGCAGGGCTGAACTGTTTTGAAAACGCAACAGTTGGCAAGGATAAACCTTTATCTTCATTTACCCATTGTTACTTGTATTTTCGTAGCCTTCTGGTAGCAAGAGGTCACATTTCCATGAAGATAAATTCCTTATTAGCCCCAACCGTGGTCTGAGGTCATTGCATATCTGTGCCAGGACAGACTTAGAAGTGATGGTGAATAGGAAGTTTTTGTGTTGTATTGTCCTGGCTTACTGCAGCTGGAGCCAGACAGCGTTAGGACCAGTATCAGCTAAAGCAGGCATATCTTTCGAGTTGCTCATCACACAACAATGAGTAAATAAACAGTGTCCTCCATCCAGACTGAGCTGTCAGCCCAATTAGGCAGGAGAATGTCCTAACGCACCCCGCTTCCGATATCTTCACCTACAGTCTCTACCGCTTGTGATTTCAGATAGACGTGGCTGTACTTAAACACGGCTACGCCGCTGGCAGGGGTCAGCGCTGCTGTGTCAACACTAATCCTTCCTGTCGACTATCGGCCAGTTTGACATTTGATTTGTGTCAAGTTTCTGTGTCCACGGGAAGCCAAATATCACAGCTCTGAGATAACACTTTGCCCCGCTTTCCTCCAAACACTGAATAATTTTGTATTTTCCCTCCTCAAACTCCCAATCAAGAGGATCACAAGTTACCAAGGCGAAGTCGTATGTGCCTGAGAAATTATACTAGAATGGACACTATTTTACTTCATATCATTCCATTGCAGTTACAAAAACAATTAAACAGAATGTCCTCAAGTACAACAATTCTACGCCTGACATTTTGAACACCTCATTGAAACGTGCTCTTTGTTTTACCCAGAGGACTAGGTCTAATATAACACTGAATTTCTTATCCATCTTAAAATTTGACATTAAAAAAAAAGCCAGCCACTCAAAGTACAGAATATCTCAATATTCACGTCAGACTTGTTCTAAACGAAGCCAAAGGCTTCTCTCGGCCCCTCCAGCTCCACCGAACAGTTTGTTATGACTCTGTGATAAAGATCAGTATCTACTGAAAGATAAGCCAGGACCACCACCAATTTGGGCCTTCAAAGCACGCTGAACTGCATTATAGCACAGTGTGAAAGGATATGCCTGTCAGGAAGGTGCCAGCTCTCGTCAGAAGGCTGTTCCTCCTATTTTTGCACCACAGGAGGACTTTCCCATGAGCCCCAGTATTTGTAGGCTAAGCCTTTGAATTTTAGGCTGTACAATACAGGACGTATATGGCCCACGGTTCTGGCGGGCACAGTGACCAGCTCCGTCATGTACCTCGGTTCAAACAGACCGACAACCTGAATAATTCTGAACTGCAAAGTCTCCACAAACAGAGTTTTCAAATCAAGATAATTTTTCACATGTGGGAATCATTCTTCTTTCAGGCGCACAGACACAGGTAAAAATGGGTGAAAGCTGCCTAACAAACAGCATCTAAGCTGCCCAACTCAGTGGTGTGTTTACCGTACCAGTACAAATCTGTGTGAGAAAAGGGAGCATAACATCCCCTCAAAATTCAGCCATTTCTTAAACAAGAAAAAAAAAGCGGGAAAGGTACAATATATACATGTCTAGGTCTAGATACCAATTTATACCACACTTCACCAGTCACCCAGGCCAGGAGTGCTGTGCACAGTACAATAACCCTCTTCTGTTTTGGCCTTTACGCTGACACTTGCAAAATAAAAATGTTACCCTTGAGGAAATTACTTAACAGAATTTCATATTTGTGTTAATAAAAATTCCCTCATCTGTGTTATCAAAGCCATCAAATTTATAAGTGTTTTAGTCTCAGTTCCAGAATGTCACGGAGGCACCCCGAGGTTAGTTTAAGGGACAACAGGGTCCAAAACAACTTTTATTAAAGCGGTGAGAAACAGGGTTTTAGCACTCCAAAAGTGACTTGAATACAGGTTCGGATATCGGTTGAAGGAAACTATTAAGGGGCAACAACTAATACAACAGGAGTGCCCCAGAGTGCCTGCACATGGCTTCACCAAAACCTGCCTGACTTGCCTGAACACGGTGTGGGACTATTTTAAAGGGATACACGTACTCGTATTGAGTACGGAAAGTGTACACTCGCGATTCTGCGAGGGTAAATCTATAATACACTCGAAATCCTGCGAGGAGAGATACATGTGCAGATGTGCATGGAATATTACACGTGCTTATGTGCAAGCACGGGAGGAAAATAAACCCGCGATTATGCGAGGATTAGTTTTACACGTGCTCATATTGAGCACGGAAAGTACGCGCTCATATGTGCACGGACAGTAAATTCACTCGCAATCCTGTGAGGAGAAATGTTACTCACAGCCGTGGCGGGAAGGCAGGCGCAGTCTCCATCCCGGGGGGGGCTCTCGGCGGCAGCATCTGGCTCGTGCTCCCAGAGACTCGCGACAAGGGGCGGAGTCTCGACGAGAGTCCCGTTTCTATTGGCTGATCAGATCTGGCAGTGGGCATTCCAGAAGCTTCTCTGCCCCCCCGCGCTGGCTGTGGCGGTGCCCCTGAAGCCACCAAACATCCCCCACAGTGGCCGCGGGCGCCCTGCGGCTCCCCGGCTCTCCTTCCAATAAACGGCCCTGGCCGGGGGCTCTGCGGCCAAACAAAAGAAGCTGTCAGCCTCAAGTAGCAGAGAGAGAGGGAGATGTGTCTACTCTTCCCATGATGAAGGAGGGAGGGGGAGAGGGGGCTTTGCATCCTGCCACACAGAATATTATTAAAAATAACACTACAAAAATGTGTATGTGATATAGTCACTATGGATATAATTACATGCCATGTGTAATTCAAAGTTTAAATATATTTCAACAGAAGTTGTTTTGGTAAACAGTATATTAGTGCCAAGAGTAAACGGTAAAGCTCTTTGTTGAATGGGTCTGTCTTCACCACACGTTAGTGACCCCTTATTCTAAATATTTTAGCTCACACAGGTTCAAGTGGTCGATCCTAACACAAGAGTTCCTCCTGTACACCCAAGTTACTAAATCACTCCAGCCTTTCACACCCATCAAACCACAGCTGAGGTACCCAGGGAAAGAAACGTGCCCTCTCCATCTTGACAACACAATCTGACCTTGATCTCATTTGGGTCGCTGGGCAGGATTAAGCCTCAGGTAGAAAAATCCAAAACGGCAAACATTTCTTTTACATTCTCAACCGATAGCAAAATAATGTGCACTCAGAAAAAAAAGAAAAAGGCTGGAGTTTCAAAAACATAATGACAATTTAAAAAGACAATTTTAGAGTTGAACATTAAAACTTAGACTAAAAAGAATGTTTTAAGCTACGATAGAAGTCTGAAACTATGCAACAACCATCCCTATCAATCCTATCAGTAAAGTATATGTGCATTGCTACCTTACAGAAGGTAAGATTACACTCACTCACTTTGCCTGACTGTGCTCTTGTATATACCATACTCAATTCTTTCTATGTGCTTAGCCTTCTAAAGTCAGGGAGGACAGTCAGCTCACCTACAACTCCTTCAGTAGCCAAAATTCACCTTGATTTCTGTGGGAATTTAATATGTTACCAAATAGAAAGAAGAAAATAAAAAAATCAATCTACTAGACTTTAGGTCTTCCAAACTAATATTTGATAATGCTCATTTTTAGTCACTTCTCTACTACTAACCACCAAGATACGCATAATAAAAAGTGGTGTGCTATTAAGCACTGCAGGAAAGCAGAAGAGATGCACAACAAACTTGGATCAAAGGAAAAAACAACAACAAAAAACCCCCCAACACCAAAACATGGACATGATCCTTTTTCCTCCACGCCACCTACTTCAGCCCAGCTACTCCCTTTTCAAAATAGACACGTAAAATGAGAAACCTTCCTTGAACAATTAGACTATCAACCCCTCTCTTTTTAAATTTTCATTTCTCCCTTTTCCTTGTTCCGTGGAAAACTGTTACTCTTCATACCTGCTGGCAAAGGGACAGCAAAACGCCTCCATACCTACCTAGTGCCACTGCAGCCAAGGTCATTGCCAAGGGCAGCAAGAGGCTTGACCTGGGAGTGGGTGGAGAAGAGGAAGGACCAGAGGACCATCAAGTCTGTCATACATCCTTCATGTAGAATAGGAAATGATCTGTGTTGCATAAGGGATGGGAACATGCTTCTCTTCACTCCCGTCGAAAGCAAGAAGGGAAAGGAAGAGCTGTTTCTGGATTGCCCTGGGGCAGGATGGTTGAGGTTGGCTGCTGCTTCCAGCCTGGGCACAAGGTAGCTGTGAACAATGCTTTCTTAAGAACTGGTATTTTCTACTTAGATGGGCATTTCTTTCAAAAGTCATGCCAAAAGAATTCCGCAATTCCAAGAAAAGGGAGACAACGATCCGTGTGATAAAGACTTAGTGAAAATGCTGTGAATCTCAACAGGTCACAGCTGCTATGGTAGAAAGGGCAAACATCAAGCTTGTATATACAGAGCACATCTACTACAAACTTTGACAAGGATGGTGGTTGGGATAGTTCATACAAGTCACTGCTGTGCTAACATTGAACATGAACTTCTGGGTGGACTATGAACCCAATAATTTTAAGGCATAAGCTTTCATCAAAAATATTTTATCTACTTGATCTTGAACTGCTGTTGTTCCTCCTGAAAGCTGTTAATAGACAACAGGGAGCCCAGTGATATGACCAGGATGGACTGTCCTTATGCTGAGCGGTTTACAATGAACCTTTCTTGGCTCTTTTATGAGCAACTCAGAATTTCTTGGGGTTTTCCAGCTGCTTTTAGTTCACTGGTTCGACTACGTCACGACATGGCCTAACCAGCCTCTTTTCCCAGACAGGAACTGCACCACATGGCCTGTGGTTGCGCTAAATTAATAAGGAGGGGGAAAAAAAATAAACAGAAGGGACTTTTCCCATGTGTTTTACAACACTGCAAATCTGTCCACCATCCAGTTCATCTGCAGCATACCATTCTCTTGCCAGTCATTCCTGTGCTCGCTTGCTGTATGGTATAACACTATTGTGTGTGTGTCCCCTAAATGTTTTTGAATGAGATCTCCAAATTTCAAAAGACCAGATACTGATGATGTAAGCTGGTAGATTTTAAAATCAGATCCAGATCTGCTTCTAAAATACATATTTAAATGCGTGAGGAATTCCCTACTTGTAATGTATATAGCTTTAAGCAATGATTATTGCCTGTATTTGCATAAGACTATTTACCTAGCTATGCAATAAAAATGCTCAGGAAATATGTATCTTTACAGACTGAATTTCACTTTACATGACACAAATCAGGCCCAAAATTCATACTTTAGGAAAAGATAATACATCATTATAAATTCTTAAAATGCATGATTTTTCAAAGGTGAAAGATTTGCACTAAAATGCAGGATATCCTAAAACAAGCTTTACAATAACAACAACAAAAAGACTGTTGTATTTTTAAACTACATCCTTCTCACTGTCGTTCATTTTTTTGTGTGTGGTGTGGCTGTGAGTTCCTTCATAATTATCAGGGGAACATCCCTGGAAACCACCTTCCACTCATTTCCCCAGGCCTGAGGAGTGTGAGCAGAACTGACAAATCTCAGAAGCACGCTGTGAAGAAGCTCAGCAACTCTTCTTCATTCTTTGGCAAAGCTCGGGTCAGTCTGTGGTTCGTGTAGTCCGAGAAACCACTTCAGCATCGTTCAAAATTACAGTGATCAAGAGTTGCATTTCAGCAGAGGAAACCTAAAAGGCTGTGTTACTAGTTTTCCCACAGTCCACAAATCCAAAACTTAAATCTTAGTGTACTCTCACCTTCCACTTTTATTTGGCTGATCAACGTTTATAATCAGTCGATCCGTTGTCTATCAAATGATGTGGCCCTACCACTTCCTCAGTTTGATTTTAATGAAGGGAAAGAAACTGCCAGCTGCCAAAAGTTCACCAGGAAACACTGGGGAAGTTATTTAACTTGTAAATAAAGGGCCTTGCTTTACATCGCCAGCCCCCTTGGATGCTCAGGTCTGCGTGTTCTCAGAAATCTCCTCTAGGCAAAGTATGAGATCAGGCTCCACGACTCAATCCAAAAGTCCCCTGAAACCCATGGAAATAATCCCACTCATTCACTGCAGTTTGCATGGGAAACCAAACCTCTCTGAACACACCTGAAGTATATCCACAGTCAAGTACTTAATCTCCATATATATAGCTTAAAACCATCAATGTCCACTTAGTCATATTCTGTGCATTTACCATAACATCACAAGATCCACTTTTCATCCAAGACGTGACTTAAGCAGATGATAAATGTTGGCAGTAAAATCGTGTATTATGGTCATGCCCAAAATTCATGTTTGTTGTGCCAAGCATCACATATAATTAATTTCTTTGTCATGCGCAATTTGTCCCGTAGACGTTATCATGCCTCCTCCACTGCTCTTCAGTGTGAACCACTACAACACAACTAAAAATAGTATTTGTTGACAGTTTTATAACGCACAAATGCTGGTCCAAATCTAAACCAGCCATTTACTACAGAGACGGTACTCAGACTTCATCGATTATGAAGAAATAATGCTTAATAAACCACAAAATACAATTTGATGAGAAACTAATGAAAGAACTTGCTACTAATAAGCTGCAACTTAGGCAATTGCTGCGCACCTTTAAATGTGTCATAATCCTGAATTCTAACCTGACTATTGAAGCTTAAGCCTGACGGTAATTGCAGGGAAACTTCGAGGTGATGTAACACTGAGAAATAGATTATCCCACATTTTGCTATCCTGAACCTTGGGATCTTCTACTGCAACATTTGGTTATTAGTAGAAAAAAGTTACAGGACTATGTGAAACTTCAGTGTGATGTAGTTCTTGTATCTGTAGAGCTCTGGAAAAAAGAAGGGGGGGGGGGTCTGAGCACATCTGAAGCCCACACTATGCATATGGTATCACAAATGATGGGGTGAATTGACCCTCCTTACCTCTAAGTACACTGCTTGATGCTTGTGAAACACATGCATGATTCGTTTGCACAACTAGATGTGTAAAAACAGACAGAAAAAGTCCCCTTTAGGAATTATTGTTTCTTTTGCCTCTCTCAACATTGGAATTTATTCTGCAAATGACACATGCATTTTCAATACCCTTTTTTTTAGCTTTATTCCTTTCACTGTAGCAGGAAATAGAAGACTGATCCAGAAGATACCCATGCCGTGAGTTAAAAAGTGACTTGAGAAAGTTATCCTAAATTTCAAATGGAGATATTTTTAAAACTCTGACTGAGAAGCTGTTCCTGACTTTCTTCTTTTGTCCTGACAAATTTTAACTAAGGGCTGCAATTAAAAAACAAGTGCTAAGGCATGAGATATGATTCTTGCATACAGGCACAAAATAAGGTATTTACAGGTACATGGGTACCTTCAGTTGCCTCATGAAGGAGGTGATTAAATTGCCACAGGCTCCATATTCAGTGATTTATGGTAATGGGAAACTATACAATATGCTCTTGAAATGCAGTTTGAAATGATTGATAAAGCTTTAGTCTGACTGAGCACATACAGTAGATAGATTAAGTGTCTGGCTTATCTGTCTGGTCCTGGGTGTTCATCAGTCAACCCAACTAACAAGCTAAAAGTCAGGATTGTGGTCAGCAAATTCATATTCATCTGAAAATATGGGGTCTGCAGTGAGCACTTTCACACAAAGAGAGCACGTTAAATCTGTTTAATGCTTGCTTACCCCACTAATGCTCTCCAGCTAGGAAAGGAAAGAACTGTGGACTTGAGAAGCAAGCTCACCCCATGCGTTTACTTCCCCCTTCATTACTTTTTAACATCGCTTTAAGTAACAACTGCTGAAACCCATTAACAAAATCATTTTACGGTGCCAGGAATCTCAATAGCTCATAAAATTGTATTATGAACCATGTTAAATTTTGCACAAGTCAAATGCGATTTAAGAGCTTTTAATGAAAACACTGGTGTTTTCTGTGTGGGTAGTTGCCTTCCAGCCTGGTACACAAACCAGCTCAAAGTAAAGAGCCAAGTCATAAAGGTGAAATGAGGTAAGAAATATGTGGTGTAGAAGATCTAGGCACAAATTCCTACCTGGTGTAAAGCCATGGCACTAGGGAGGTGAAGGGAGTACGTCTAGATTCAGCAGCTTCAACAATAACTCCAATTCCACTAATTTAAAGGATGTGACTATCAATGTTTTCATAGGTCAAACAAGTTATTTACGTTGGAATCCAAGCTAAGAAAATGTAAAGAATGTACTGTGGACCATATGAAGAATTCAGCATGAGATGAGCATGTTCTAGAAGATCAGTTTTCTCCCTCCCCACCATTCACCACTTTGCAGGGATGAGAAAAATAAAAAGAAGAGGATCAATGAACTCCAAAGCCCTTTGCTGTTAATCCGTGCTGAGTTTCAAACAAGCCTGTGGAAGGACAAGACCTGAAAAGGTATTCGCAATAAAAGAGGCAATGAACACAAAAGTATATGCTGCTAATTAAAAACTTAAAATTATATCACAATGACTTTAAATGAGAATGATCTCAGTCTAATCACATAATACTTTCTTTTGTGCTCTAGGTCACGCCGTCACTCAGATGCAGCATTCAGGAAGCTCATTTCATTAGACTAAATAAAGCTTCAATCATGTGTAAAATTTCCAACTTGAATAGGCAGCCATCATATCATTCATCAGTCTAGATGTATTTAATGGGTGTAATTTCTTCCTCATATTTCTGTGTTGATTGTTTCATTTCCATTATTGAAATCTTTCAAGATTGCTCTTTTTACTGTTCTTTTGGTCGGGATAAATAAAGCTTTTTAAGATGTATCCCAAATACACTCCTTTTTGCCGTAAAAAATTGAGTGATTAAGATAAATTTAAACCAAGACACAAAGAGAAACAACAAAAAGCCAAAACAAAACACATACACTCTCCCAGGAACCAGATTATATTACCCATACTTGCATGTCTTGCAATAAATAATTATCCTTAATGAAGAACAAATTGAGCAGTCTTGTTCAAACACAACAGCCCCCTGTGGTTTCTGACACTGTTTCTACAGTTGAGTGCGAAGAGATTATTTTAAACATATGTCTTTAAAGCAAGATACAACACATCAGAGTCCATCCCCATCCCTTGCTTCCTTCTTTTGCCTTTTTCATCTGGATATCTATGCGTAGGTAAGTGGTACGATAAAACCTTCTGTCTTTCAAGTTTCAAATGAATAGGATGAATTAATAATTTGAGGAAGGTTTGCAAACTCACCAGGAAGAAAGCGTAGCACACAGTGTAGCCTCCCAGCACTAAATCTCAGTCTTCTAGCTTCATTTTGAAAACAAAATATTTGCTTCTAGACACTCGCGTTACAATTTGGCTGCAGAGTTACCTTGTTTATCAGAGGCAAAACTGTGACAATTTCAGTATAGTTCTGGGCTATGTACGTGTTCAGAGTTCCCACATCAATAGTATAACTTGGTGGTTATTTATTTAGCATACTTCCTCCCCAACCATGCTTTTATTTCCTCTTTATTCCTTAGTTTGCCTCCATGGAAGACAGAAATGCAAAACATCACCTTGGGACTGGACTAGATAGACTAAGCCTTCCCCCCACTCTGACCAGCTTAAACCTTTCCCAGTTCTGCTTCTTTTATCTTCCCTGCTCTTTACGTGCATTTTATCCATCCCTTGTTTTCTCTCGTGACCTGGGCCCCAAACCTGTAAGGAGATCCCTTCTGGTGCATCAGGCTCAGCAGAATCAAGCAACAAGTTCCATCTCAGAATCCCGGGAGTCTGACTGGGTCCCCAAATCTTGCAGACCTGTTCTTATTAGCAGCACAGCCAAGGTGGTGGATGAAAACACAAAGAACATTACATTTACCTTTTCTCATCTGTGAACGTGTTTCAGAACTCCAGATGGGTGGGGTGGGGGATTGATCCATCAGGCTCTTGCAGTTGCAACCATAGTAGCCTCTTGGCTAGTGACCTGAAGCCCATGGAACAGAGTCCTGAAAAAAATTAAGCAATAAATATACTGACTTAGTAATATTTCTTTTTGGTCATAACTTCCAACAGACACTGGTTATTTTGGATGTCATTATTATTTTTGAGGGTTGGGACACCATGGGAGAAGAACAACTGGGAGAGACATAGGAGACAGACTGAAGAGGCCTCAATTCTCTCCTCATGGTGGAGATAGAAAGCTGACAGATTTTGTTGCAAAAAGAAAAAATATGCAATTAAAGTGATTACTTAGTCACAAAAGAAACAAGAAGAAAGTCCACCAAGGATATGCACAACCTGAATGAGAATAAAAAGTCATATATATGAATCTAAGGACTACCTTTCCTTCCAGAATAAGGAGGCAGAGTTTAGATAACTTTTGTGATAAATACAATTACTCATCCTTTCGATACCTGACCTAATTTTCATTCAAGGTAGCGGTAAGATTCTGGTGGCTTCAGCAGATGCTGAAATAGAGAACTTTGCTCAACACCCAGAAGAGAAGGTGCAAAGCTGGAATCCTTCGCCAGGGACCACAGGGAGCCTGGAACCACTTTTCGGCTCTGTCAAAAGGTTCCTGTGTGACCTCCTGCCAACTGTTGATTTTGTCTGGCCAAGAAGCTCAAATTTATTTTAAACACCTAATGAACTTTATAGGCCAGTGCCTCTGTGCCATAATTCCCATTAAAAAATGCAATAGTACCTGGGAATGTTTTTAGTGCAAGGATTTTTAAATGGTCATAGCAACCACCTTCCCCCACCTCTTTTGTGGCAAAGCAAGAGTAGGTATCAAACTTTCCTCATCTACACAATGTGGCATCAATGTGGACAAGACTGATTTTAAATGAATGCACTTTATATTATATTTCTCTCGTAGGAGTTCTTAATCAATGTGAAAATAAATTTCTAAGTTTCATAGAAGAGATGCTTATACTGTTCCATATCAAGAAAAACAGATTAAAATCTGCCCTGTAAATGGAAATCTGCATCTTCGATCTCCGTTACAGTCCCTCTTCAGATTCCTATGCGTGAGCTGAGCATTTAGAACACAGATCAGCTCCGACCATCTGCAGCCTGACAGGTACACAGGATTTCTTGCACTCAGTATCTCAGCATCTTTCATCTTGGAATCTTCAGATTCCAAATCATCAAACACTTTGACGCATGTACTTTTCCCCTGCGTTTCCAATGTCTTTGGTGTCTGTTATGGCATGTGAAAATTCTCGCCCAGATTCCCACTCTGTAATTAAGACACGGCAGAGGAATTAGGAGTCAAGACTGGGACACGATCTCAGCATTACATGGGCATTCCAGAAGGGAATACACATGGCTGGAGAATTTCCCTCTCCAGAGCTGATCAAGAAGAGCCGCTTCCCTCCTTAACTCAACTTGTATTTATATTTTTATTTGTATTAGCACTTCTTTATTAAATAGCGTGTACAGGCCTCAGTTATATCTGAGGTCCTGCTGCTTGCTACATTTAGACAACCAGAGAGATTGAGGAATTCAATTTAGACGTACAGCTTTCAGGCTTGGGATAGCTATCAGATAAATACTAATGTCTTTTGGGGACCGTCTTTGCGGAGCATCGCCATCTCCCAAAGGCTAACAAGAATGTTGTCATTTACTTCAGCGGGCACAAGATCAAATCTAGCATTACTGTGCATGTATTTCCCAAAATGTTCTACCCGATAAAAATATTTCTGCTCTCTAAGGGGAGTCAGGAATGGGAATGTTAGCAGAGGAGTTCATAAACACAGTCCCCAACACAAAAGAGCTCTGCTTTGGCCTCAAATTCTCAGCTCATCTGTTTCTCTCATTACACCCAGCAGATACAAAACAGTTTTGCTCGTCGTGAGCAAAAAGGGTTAATACAAGCTGGAAGTTATTTACAGTTAATAGCAGTGGAAAAACTGCAGAGCAGCTTGGTCCCGTATCTAATAATAAAAAATAGTTTCTTGTAAAGAGACTTGAGGGCAGAGACTCTGCAAGTTCTTCACGTTTTTTGCATTTTTTTTCTTCAAGAAATAGCACCAAATGTCAGTAATCTCAGCATTTGGGGAGAAGGTTTTCCGTAGCTTCCTGGTGACCTTGTCAATAAGAAAATCAATGACTGGTAATTATGAGAAAAAAGAAAAGTTGGCCCAACCTGTCATTAGTTCATCAACTGTGGTATTGCCAGTTTTTTGACCAGCATATTTAGTGAGAAATAATTTTGGTTTATTTTAAGTGTGCAAAGGCACTGGAGAGCCTAGTGACATACAGTTAGATCAGCTTTATTGCCTTGAAATCCTGATGGTCATCCTTAAAAATAAATGCCAAGAAATTATACAGAGGTACCTGTAAGCAAAGTTTCTCAACTGTGATACAGAAAAAAATCACTCAAAACTCAAGTGAGTCAACAGTTGCAAGAAAGGTTTATGAGATCATTGATGCTACTTTTAAGCATCTGAGGAAGTCTTGCATAGTTAGAAAAAGAAAGTAGCTACAGCTTTGAATTCAAGAGAATTAAGACGACACTGAAAAGCAGGTGACGTTGCTTGAGAACCACAGGTTATAATCACATTTCTGCAGTGCCTAAAGCTCCATCTGTGACATTAGTATCAAAGGATCTGAGCCTATGCTTAGCAGAATCAATTCAGATTGTGCTACTAATTTCAGTGCATATTAGATGCAGTATTAAATCAAACCTTTAAAGGGGTTTATGTATTTATTTCCCATTGAAATTAAGGTGTGCACAAAAACTTCATCCTGCTCATGAAGTTTCCTGCTATGGAGACAACACGTCTGCAACCACTTGCACCCAATGGTTGACAGAAATGGGATAGAGCTGCCACATTTTGATGTTTCCAAAGCATCTGACGGTGTAATTCACAAATGGTAGCAGTTTTGTCCATCCCGCCCTTCTTTTGATTGTTTTTATTTCTCTTGTTATCAAATAGTTTGGAGGAAGTTAGTTGATGAAAAAGACCTAGGATAGGCCCTTCCCTGAAAAATTCCCACTGGTCTGGCTTCCAGTCTCATAAAAATGCTTTATTGTTTCTTCTGTTGATGCTTCTAACTGGTCAGCAAACCCCTGGGGCACAGTTAGTGCAACAAATTCAACTTTGAGTGCCTGGTGTCTCATACACAGCCCTAGTGAGGAAAAAGTTTCCCGTTACAAAAGAACAGTCCTACTGAAGAGCTATTTCTTTTATTCTTTAATCCCTCACCTGTTCTTGTCCACGGTTACTGGCAAAGCTCACAATGATTGCGCCTATTTTTCCACAATGCAATTTTTGCCAAGTGTCCAAACTCAGAATTCTATGGTATGTTGGAAAAAATACAGAGCTGGTTTGTACTGCTGTTTCCAACCTCTGCCTGCACCCAAAACATCACCTCTCAAATTTCTTCCATACAGTTCAGATGGAGATATAAACTTGACTGTAATCAACATATTCTATATGGAATTATTAGACAAAAAAAAGGTAAAATACAGTAAATGAAAACTGAAGGTATTTGAGTTTTTAACACCTTCTGCACTTTTGCAAGGAGCAGAAAAATGTGTATTTAATTGTCTGACTTCAGTGCAAAAATTAAGACAGAGGGCTCAAGCAGATAGTGAAGCACAAGCAGGCAGCGCACTGTTACATCCTTAGAAACCAGTTATTCCCTCAAATGAGATAAAGAATAAATGAAGGCTTCTCTATCTCTTGCATAAGCAATCTTTTATGCCACAGCTAGCCTTTCTAATTTCCTTTCAACTTCACATAGAATCGGGAAACACTTAACATGTTTCTGATACAAGTTCGACGAGTTCAATAGGAATGTTTCCACTGACTTCAGAAGGGTTTGGAACATGCTCAGTGTAAATAAGGATGGCAGAAAACACACAAATGCACTATTTAAAGCTAAAAAAAATTATATTGTAGTTCTGAAACAGCCTAAAAGAAATTTTGCTCTTACTTGTACTCTTATCTAGTATGCTTTTCGTATTTCTTAAACTTCTAGACGGTCCACTAAACTCTAGAGATGTGGGAACAAGAAACAAGAACAATCTTTCTTCTTTCGGGACTCTGAACAAAATCCTGGCCTGACTTAAGGGAAAAGAAGCTTTTTATTGATTTCTTCAACCCCCAAGAAGAAACTGCAACTCCCATTTAAAAGCAAAAATCTGTCCAGAAAAACTGGTACAAAAACATAACTAAACAAAGTACACAAGGGATTTCAAATGAGATTAGAAGCATTGTTTTGACCTTGTGGCTTTCAGAGCGGTGTGAGAAAAACACAGTAACAGCAGAAGAAGCCTTTGCAGCTGAGATAAACAGTTTAAAGGAATTGGAAGAGAAAGTCTAAACGGAAACGGAGTGAAAGGAAAATACAGCTCCATCTAGGGTGAAAGGAATGGAGACCAATAATCATTTGGATTTAGCTTTGTGTCTGTGGTAGGTGCTCTAAAATCCATGTTGGAGGAGCAGACAGAAAGGTCATGGAAGTCAGAATTATTATATGAGAAAGGAAGTGAGGAACAATGGGCTCAGAGAAGTCATGACAACTGAAGGATTGGTGGTCTTCACGGGGAAAGAATGGGTGGCCTTTATTGATGGGCTCTTTCTATAGAGATGAATTACTGTGCGCTATATCTACACAGGCCAGAAGTGCACTGGTGACAGACTTGCTGAATTATTTGCTGGGGCTAAACTATCTAAGTATTCTTTCCTGATTTTGATTGTGAGCAAGTCTAATTACTGCTGTAATATGTATTACAAACCCCAGCCCAACAAAGCACATACATATGGTTCTTAACTGTAGCCACATGAGAAGTTTCTTTAGCCCCAGTGGGACTATATATACACTTAAAGTGAGCAGAAGGTTATATTTCACAAAGAACAAGATCCACCCGACTAAACACATGAGCAAAGAAGTCACATGAGAAAGACACAGAGGCAGCAGAGTTTTACAAACAAGATTTAGATGGCTGCTGTCAATTCTTCCATAGCACTGGTCACTAGTCTGTGACTTGGCTTCCCACACCAGCCTTTTGCTACTTTATTTCTTATTTCCAGCTCTTTAGACCAATATGGTCTTCCTCCTGCATCTATATTTCACCTACGACAAAGGAGCCTTGATGAGCTGTAATCTTTTACTGATAGTTCCCAAATTACATATTATTAATTATTTATAGCTTGTGCCTGGTCACTAAATACATGCCCCTGTTTTAAAGGGGAAAAGTAAACCAAAAGAAGCAGTAAAGATGAGAGAATAGGCGTTATTTAATTTTTTTGTTGTACTAATTGAGTTATTCACATGAAGTTTCTCCTCCAGCAGCAACGTGAGCAAAACCTCTCACACCCATTTTCACAAGAACAACTGAGTCAGGCGGACGAAAAAGGGCTGTGGAATTCAGAGGTGCAGTAAATGTCCCACAGTGACCAAGAGTGGAGGGGGTGGGATCCAGTAATCCTCGATTTCTGCAGGTTTAGCACATGAGAGAACTCACTTATAGGTGGGAAAACATGCCCCGGTCAGTCTTGTGTTGAGAACAAAGCTGTTCATTGCAGCAGTGAAAAAAGAAAGCACACAAGGACTAGGAGATTTCCGACAGAGGAGTCGTTTTGTAGGACAAAACTGTGGGAATCTGTGGGTGTGTAGTACGCTGAGGTTTGAACTCGGGAACTGTGAATGTAATCTCGACATCCAAGACTAGTAATGTGCAGAAAGAGCCAACACCACAGACCACCTAATCTCTGAAAAGGCTGAGTTGAGGCTGGCGCCCACAACAACACAGTTCATCTGCATGTCACAAAACCTCACAGTTCTCAGTCTGGCTTATGTGCACGATTATCTGCCCCATTATCCATATGGACCTATTCAGTTTCTATACCTCCTGCAACTTTTAATACATGATTAGCAATATGATGTAAACAAGTGCATTTTTCCTCCCAGCACCCCCATCCTTTTTATTTTTTCTTCTTTTGGTCAGGAAATGCCAGCCCTTGTGAGTCTCTCATAGAAAATGAATGGGAAATTTGCAAATTCCTCTAAACACCCACAAACTTTCTCATGATCTCTTGTTACTTTTTCAATGGATGGTCCTTTGCAACTCCAAGAAGCCTGGGCTGCTGAATACAGCGATCATATTGTGCCAGGCCCCCAAATGTGTGGTTGTTTCACAAGGCAAATGCCCACACTACCTGGAGCTGGGCAAGCACACAATCACTTCAGTCTAACAGAGAAACTCTGACTTTATGTTTTATTTTTAAAGCAACTAAGAATGCACAAATGCAGATTTGGTGGGCATTAGCTTTTTACAGGTTAATCCTTGTTAAGGCACATTAAAGCCCAGGGTAATCCAAACTTGCACTGATAGTCACTGATAAAGTCCTGCTGGAGGTTTTCTGGAGTGCTGAGCTTAGACCTCTTAGCATTGAGTCCCCAGCAATTCCTAAAAATAACATCAAGCCCTCTCGTATTTGGCACTAAAGGAACCTAAATCATATCGCTGTGGAAGAGTTTCACCCAGTGACTCAAACATCAATCCCGCAGCTCCCGGCTCAGCCAAGTGTCCGTTTGGGAAAGACACCACATCTTGCCCGGAATACAGAAGACTGGATGAAACCACAGTGGGGAATCCAGCAGTGGATTTCATTTGCAAGTCTCCAAAAGTGTCTAAGAGTTATTGGAAAACAGCATCTGACAGAATTCATGCCTGGAAGTGTTCAGGGGAACCAGGTAAAAAACAATGAAATCAGTGCTTTTGGGGCTGTACAACAGTCCAAGCTCCCACAAACCCTTGGCCAGATGACCCCGAATTGCCCTTACAGATTCATCAGCAATTCAGCAGCAGCCAGAACAAGGAGGAAATTGGGGGACTTATTAGAGACCAGCCAAAGCAAAACAAACCAAAGACTTGGTCGCCACTGCCAAAAAACTGCTTTCACAAGTCAGGAATCCTGATCACGCAGCTGCCTCACTTGCCCCTTGTTCGCCCACATCCGCTGGTTTCACAAATGAACCTATTAGAAGGGATGAGTTTCTGTTTTGTTTGCCAAGGGGAAAGATGGTAACAAAAGGAGGCTCCGAGTGAATGAATATGCCTGTGCTCCTTTTGGTTTTACTGCCATGTCATTATATTTAAAAATAGAACTTGATTTTTAAAATAAACAAAGCATAATATGGAGGTTTCTGTGTAAACAGAGGATTGTACATAGGGTGGTATGACACAAAATTTCACGATCAAGAAATTTCTCATTCAGCTTGTCTAATCAGCCAGAACAAACTTGCAGTCAGTAGACTCTAATTATAATTGCATCTAATTGATTCTTTTCCCATTTTTTTTTTAAACTGTGGTATTGTGGTGCTGCATCAACAGTAGTTCTTGACACAAGAATGCACATTAGGGACTCCAGGGTAAGAAACGGAAAGAACCATATGAGTAACCATCTTATACCCACTACATCATTTACTTACTATTTATTTCCATTAGAGAAATGCTCAGAGGTACAAGCAGACTGATCCCTGAATCCACCCAGCCGTCTCTCTCCTGCCTTTGAGGGGAGCTCCTGTCCATGCAGGGAACAAGCAGGGAAGCTCCTTAAGTTGGTGGTGACATTGAGAGCCAAGCAGTGCTGACCATGGCCAGATATCTAGTTACTCATTTGGGGAAAATCATCATCAGAAATAGAGACACCTTCAGGCTTACATGACCAATAAATGTGGATTTTCAAAAATCTAATACTGAAAATGTAGGTGTCAGTCAGATGTCCACATTCTTTTCTCAAGCAATCTCTGCATGACTTATTCAAGGGAGAACAGAGTCCCTGTGACAGTAGAAAATTGTAAACAGATTGCTTGACCTTAGAAGTATCATTCTTCCCTTGGCACAGTGGTTGAGGTGTCCAGCAACAGCTAATTGAATTAGGATCCTAAACCACCTTTTCAGAGCATCTTGGCATAACACTGCATTAAAACAATGAAATGTAGGTTCTTAATTCATTTAATCCTCTGTTCACCTTCAAAAATTACTAACAAGGATCACGCTGCAAATACACTTGCACTCCTGGCACATATTTGAGGCCTCCTATCTGTATATGCTGTGTCAGTGTCTTGACCTTTGTGTGTATGAAGATGATGCTCAGAATTCACTCACCTTTTGGTGTTTCTCTGGCCATGCTAACTGGCCCCTAATCAGTTAATGTTGCCTTTTTTAGTAGAGTTTTCTAAAAGCTCGGGAAAAACAATAGACAGTGAGAATCAGATTTTGGCTTCATCAAATGGCACTATTACAAAAAAACAACCAAACAGGACTCTTAACCAAGATGTCAGTGACGCAACAGCTCTCAGTAACCACTGCAAAATAAACCTTAGGCAGTAATTGCTATTTAGGGGTTGAGCATTCACTAAGAGGAACCATATTTTCATAGAACTGTGATTCTAACAAAGTAATCACTCTATAGCAGAACTATGGCTGAAGGTCAATACTTTAAATGTGGAGTGAGTTGATATACAGCATCTCCCCTCATACAGCAAAGAAGGTGCACTTGACTATATAAATAATGGAAGTATTTTGTTTTGAAATAATATGTTTTACAATAAAATATATTTTTTAAGTCAACAGTTTTCCGGTTACTTGTGTGGTATCATGTCCCGAAAAGCATGTGCAAGCCAATGGCTCTGAGGGTACCTTTACATGTGGGTTTGATCTACACCAAGATGTAGCCCAGTGCCAAACCAATACTACTGGAAGTCCACATGCCAAAAAATTCCTCTCAGCAGGAATTGTTAGCCAGGATGCCACTGGAAATGTATGGAACCAGCCTCTTTCTCCATGCAAGCGAGCTCCTGTGGTCTGGTGAGATGTGTCCGTGCCACACACTGCACGGCTTCCCGCTCCGTGGTTATCTCGAGTGAAACCAACTTAAACGGTGTTGCACCCTTAGTGCGATCCTGCCTGTCACCTTGGAAGTAAATGCTCATTCCTGGGAAAATATGCTCTGTTTGGTAACTCAAACTCTTAAAAGAAAGCTTCTTTTGATGGTAAAGCCATGGTAAACCGGAGGAGTGTTTGCTCTCTGCCATAATCTCAGATAATAGAGCCAGTTTTCTAAGCAGAGCTGAGCTTTGGGAATTGGCTATTCCTGTCAGAGCCAGATTCCTCGTAGCAAGAATGCTTGCAATCCGTGCGACTCTGTGTCCCAGGACAGTATGGCTGTGTAAACAGAAAGCTGCAGCGGGGTTATACTGAAATTTCACGTCATGCTCTCACAGCGAGAGTGGTCTCCACAGCCCTGACTATCTGCTTTTACCTGTTCCGGAACATAACAGTGTTGTCTGGGAAATACAGCTGGAAGAAAAAGAAATCATTGTACTTCTGCTTCTCTACATGAGAGGAGAAAGAATCAAAGCCTAAAAGACATTGTATTGAACCATGCATTTTCCTATTTTAATCATGTGTTGTGTACAAGTACTTAGCACACTGGATCCATGCAGATGCTAAGCTAAGCCTGGAAAGCCACTCAAGATTTTACATACTTATTTGAGTACCTAGAGGAGTGCAGACTGACTTTCAGAAATGCTCAGAACTCTCAGTTCCTAGTGGAGCAAAAAGGCTGAGACACTAATACGCAAGGCTGCACAAGCAACTACTCAAAACCCTGTATCTGCACAATCAGGCAAATGTTGTAGAAGAATCTGCTTCACGGTGCCAAAATTTAAGCATTTTTCCTTTTTTTTTTGCAAACTTATTGACAGAATTGTAGCATGTATACAACTGTACAAATATCAGCACTAAACCTTCAAATCACGTTTCTTTAATATATATACAGTTTAAATTATTAAATTATGCTTTCTAGCATAAACATCAATATTACTGCATTTAAGTTCTCCTCTCCTACCACCCCACACCTCTGAATAAACAATACTTTTATACCTCAGTTCTAGTTAGGAGTACCAAATTCTACTCTGGACTTTCGATACGGAACAAAACCAGTATTAACTAAACAAGGGGGTTTTAGGCTGGCTATTAAATATCATTTGCAGCATATTCTAGAGAGGAAAACAGTTGAACTTAACAAATGAAGTTGATCGGGGACAACTTCTGCAACTTTTAATACCGCTTTATCAGTAGTGACTCAAGTAATTTCTGTTGTGATGTGAACCTCACAATTCCTCTCAAATGCCAATAAATCCAAGTGACTGGAGAAGTGAAAGTCCTGATCCAAAGTTCCTTGACAAAACAGGCTTTAGAGAGTGACTTAATAAAAACTCCCACCCCGAGCTGCCTGACAGCTGAAAGAGCAGAGAGACTCTGAAGGGCAGTTAAGCCATCAATTCCAGTGAAATTCCAAGGATTTCGATCCTTGCATTCCCTGTAAAACACTGAAAAACCTCTTGGTATCTAGTAGAATATTATGAAGGAAAAAAAGGGTTTTGGATGATATCTGGCTTGGATGGAATAAGATACTGTGTGAATGCCCAGGAAGGAGGCAGTCCCTTCCCTGCAAGTTTACGACGTATTAATAAATGAAAATAGCTCGATATAACCCAAGGAAACGATAAGGTGGGATTGACCATCGTGAAGAACTGAGTCACAGTAAATCAGCTGCCTCTCCTCTCCTCTCCTCTCCTCTCCTCTCCTCTCCTCTCCTCTCCTCTCCTCTCCTCTCCTCTCCTCTCCTCTCCTCTCCTCTCCTCTCCTCTCCTCTCCTCTCCTCTCCTCTCCTCTCCTCTCCTCTCCTCTCCTCTCCTCTCCTCTCCTCTCCTCTCCTCTCCTCTCCTCTCCTCTCCTCTCCTCTCCTCTCCTCTCCTCTCCTCTCCTCTCCTCTCCTCTCCTCTCCTCTCCTCTCCTCTCCTCTCCTCTCGTGTTCCAAAGGGCTCAGCACACTGTCAGACCACGAAACCTCCACATTTCACCTGAGAGAAGCAAATCACAGCTTGCCAAAAACAAGCCAGCCTTTAATCTTTTCAGTCTTTTAAACTTTACATGAAACATGCTCGTTTTCCCATCTCAACAATGGCCTTATTGTTTATGTTAAAATACAGTACATGACCTGTGATGTTGGGAAACAAATGAATTGTTGTGTTGTCAACAGTTGCTTCTTTTTTCCACGCCTCCCTATATCTAGGAATTCCTTTTCACATCTTTAGTTTTAAGGAAAACATAACACTTTGGAGAAGGCTGTTGATATCCTAAGTTAACAAATTATAGTAGCGAAAATTACGTGACGTGGACTTTCGGCAGTTCAGAAACTCCTAAATACAGGCGCAGTTTTCCAAGCAATTCACCTCCAATTTAGGCACGTAGCGTATATTAATTTTCAAGCGTTTACATTGCCCAGAAACTCCCATTTCAGACACAGAGAGGGCACTTAAAACCTGGCTACTTATTAAAATGCCAAAGTGGAAGCAGAGCTGTTCGGAACATCTGGCCAGACTGTGGCTATATGAGTCAAGATGACTGCCTGAGAAAATGCAGGGTAGGTAAGAGAGCAACAAAAGATTACGAAGAAAAATTCAGACACTCAAGCAACATTAAGCATGAAGTCCATCTTCAAACACTCATTGCTTACTATACGTTCATTTAATGCTGGAAAATGTCCAAAATGATTATGGCAAAGATTGAGATAAAGCATATAGCAGAGAAGGTATCAGAATTATTCCTCTTCTCAAAGAAAAAAGACAACAGCATAACATGTAAGAAAAACTTTTGAAAAGAGATACTCAGAGTCCATAAAACTTGGGGTTTTATTGTCGTTGTTTTAATTAATGTAGAATGTGAAATGTCCCTTAAGCAACTGCTCGGAGTTTTGTAGATTAAAACACTTGCATCAACTCAGGAAGGAAAAGGTTCTCACTTTTGTGAGACCCACTGGACACCGAATGCACCTACAAACAAACATTTATGTAAAGGAAATATTTTCCCAGGTTGGACCAGGGAAGGACAGGTCTGGAAGGTAAAAGCATAAACGGACTTGTCTGGGCCAAAGTACTGTGTGACAAAGCTGATTTTAACCCATTTTAGCAATAGCATTGGAGGCTGAGGCAGCTTTCATTCGATTATATGTAGCCTTGATGGAGCTTAAATTTAGGTGAAGAATGTTTCTTGACTGATTTTGCCCAGCAGCCTCCCCCTCCCTTCAGCTGCTGCTTCCACGAGCCCCTGGGAAATGACCAAAAATACTCTTCTGCTTGCTCTTTCGTGGGATATGCTTATGTATCACAGAAATGCGAAAGGGATACCACTTCAATGATATAATGCATATTTTAATCACAGGGCAAGGAAATTATTACCCTACGGTTCTGAGATTTTAACCTATAAAATTCCACACAAGTCCCTCGAGGTTTGGTCAAGGAGCACAAGGCATCCCTAACATGCTACTTTTAGAAAATTAGCATGGATGTATCATAAATTAGATAGAAACAGGTAAACTGAAGAAAAAAAGGAATATCAAAAGACAAGCAGTAGATGTCCCAAATAAGGACTCTTCTGAGCTAACAAGAATGACGTTTCCGTGTTTTTCTTCGCAAAAAGAAAGAAAAGGAAGGAGAAAAGAGAAATCGTTCCACATAATGCAACAGCTCCTCAGTTAATGTAAACTGGCGCCAGTTCATTGAAGTCAATGGAGCTACAGTGATATGTACCAGCTGAGGATGGGGCTCTGAATTTGCAGGCATTTGGCATCAAGCCAGCCTCTGTCTGCATACAGGCTAGTATTGTGGATGTAAACACTGACCCTCTGAAAATCATACGTTTTTAAAAAACGCTTTATAGTCCTGATGAATTTGTCACATAAAACCAATCGTGGGCTTCCTGTGTTGGGTGCCTCCATCTGAGCAGCAGATACTCGCAATCTTGTATGCGCTCTGATTTTCCTCACTGAATTCCACCAAGCTAAAGGGTGGCTCGCTCAAAATGCAGATCAGAGCAGAGCGCAAAAGAACAGCTGCTTCCTCTGTCCTGGAGAAAGGAAATGAAAGATTTCATCCTGACGCTGATGTGTGAAGGTTAGATTGTGCTGTTTGTTAGGGAGTAAAGGATGGTGTTTCAGCTGCACCCCACTAAGAACCACCAGGGCTTTCAGATTTCCCCCTTCCATCATTATTTCTTGTCCTCACGCCATTGACTAATATTTTACTGTTGTCCCAGACCAACCGGAAGTTCCTTCACCTTAGGAAATAAGAGAAGACTTAATCCACATCTCACCTGCTTCCTGCACCTGTTTTGGGAAGGGAAGTAACAGGGTCTAGATCTACTGCATCCCTTTACACCTGCATTGACAGGCTGGGTTTCCACATGGTTTCTTCTGGTATAACACATTATATATCTTACCTACCAATCTGCAGTTCAGGACAGACTTTTGTTCCTCACCGATGTAATAATACCTCTTAAACTGATTAGTTCAAATAAATATCTGACCTTTTGGATACATCTGACCTTTTGGATACCGCAGAGATTCCAGTTTCGGGCTGATTACCTCTGGAGCATCCATGTTACTGTTTCTGGGGGGATCACCACAATAAAGGAATAAAAAGCCTTTGGATTCATGCATCTAACCTATAAACACTCTTTATACAAACCACACTAAGCTAAAAGAAAAGATAATTGTTCAGTTGCCAATTATTCAATTCATTTGTATAAGCATATAAGCAAAAGAATGAAAAAGCACACGTACATAATTATCTTTAGATTAATTGTATCAATATAGTGAAAAAGCATCAGAGATTTCCATAAGGGTGGACTACCAAAGAAGAAACAAATCTAACAGGATAAATAAACCTAATTCTTCATCAACTGTCATGTTGTTCTACACATTTAAACTGTCATTGTAATTTAGGTGTGCTTGGCTCTGCCTAAGCCTGAGTCTTAAGTTTGATGTTCATTAGCTGGTCCAATGTTTGCTTTTTAAGTAACCGTACTTGGAGGGAGGAATGACTTTTTAATCCTTATCTGTGTGCCAGATTTAATGAATACATCTGTAACAGACTGCTAACACAACCACATAAAATATTTGGGTAGAATCTATGCCCACTTCAATATACTCTGTCATTTATCCAATAAAAAGCAATTACAAAAACAACAAATTCACCTGATTTATGAAATATTTACATCTCATTTTAGGACCAAAACCAAATATAATTAATAACTATCCAAACAAAGCGTAGGAAACCACCACTGTTTTGCCATACTTTCATCTGTTGACAGTGGTTTTGGTTAATAGAAACGTGTGGCCTGTGAAGAGGAGGGGGAACTGCTTTTCCTCCAATCACAGACAGTGATGGAGGAAAAAGTTAACAATAACCAAACAAGAAATTTCACCAAGAACTCGAACCAACCAAAACCGAAACCTGTTTTGATTGGAAATGAGGAAGAGGAAGTGGGTGTTTAGATCCAGATCTAAATTAGGTTTAGTCGGTGGTTTGGGGTTTGGTTTCATGACCAAATCAGGGCTAGGGTTCTCGTACAGACTCGATGATGATGAAATCCTCTAAACTTAAATCTTGTAACCTGTTGTCTTGCGATTTTGGTCCCCAAGACTGGAAATCTTTTTATAGTTACGGCCGGTTGACTAACATCACTGTTTTCTATGTTTCGTTTGGGATAAATTCCTGACATTTCTTCTCCTCAGTCACTCTTTTCCATGCAGCACAGGAAGAACTCCATACTTAAAACCTGACACTTGCATCTGATATTCAAAATGTTTTAATTGAACCTTAACCATTTTGATCCACCATGCAAAGGAAATACAGTCAAACTCAAGATCCCAAGGAACATGAGGAAGGCAAGTAGCAGAATTATTTACCCTAAACTTCAGGAGAGCAGATGCTGTCTGATGTGGGGAACTAGTAGATGGCATCCCATGGGCAACAGCTCCAAAAGATTAACGCTGGCTTCAGGGACAAGCTCTTCTCAACAGAAGAAAGATCCACCCCTGTGCTCAGGGAAGCGAGCAGAAATAACTGCAGACCAGCTAAACTGGGAAAGCCTGACAGAGTTCCAGTCATACCCAGGAGGTAGCAGCAAGGATAGGCTACAAAGAATGAGTTTTATCCGTCTTCAGAAAAGGTAACTAATGGGATTGATTACCTCAAATACTGAATGAAGAAGGCCCTTTACTGGAACACCTTACAAAACTCCCTAGGGTGATTGTGCTTCCCATTTAATTTTTACTATTCATGCTACAGAGCTCTCTTGACTGCTCTGATTCATTAACAGCAGCAATGTCAATTTAAAAAGGGGACAAAATATACAACCAAGACCAGGTGTATGAGTGAAGACAATGTTTTCATATCAGTGACACAAGTCTGTACTGCTTCCACTGGCTATTAATTCAGTATTCATAGGCTATAGTAGCAGTACAGTCCCACAATCTAGAATACTGAATTATTTCTATAAATGGAAGCAGTTATACTGGCAATTGTTGTCTTTGGGTTCAAACTAAGATGTGAAAAGATGTGTTTAATGCACAGTTCACCCCTTTATTAAAAAATAAACTCTGCATTTGCAACAGATCCACTTCTTTTTTCTCCCCCGTGTATGTATATATACATACATAAATATATTTATGTATACCCATATTTTTATGTATACACACACTCCCTCTCCATATAAGGGCTTGGTAAATACGAACTGGATTTGACTCAGAAAGAGACAGTTTAATTTTAATAGGCCAAGTACACACATTATCAGACAAAACGAAAGAAAAAAAATCCCCAACTAAGACCATGTAAGGTATGTATCAACCAGTTCTGAAAAAGGTTCCCACTGGAATTATTCCAAACTAAAACAATGAGTCATCCCCTAAGGAATCCTGTCCTCACATGAAATATATAAATCATTGTCCATTTTGGAAGGATTACGCTAATAGTACATATTATTAAAATGTTATTCCTTTTCAAAGTGCTACGACAAAATCCAGCGTTTTGTTCTGCAGATCCTGCTTTGCGATGTGAACAGGAGTCTCACCACGGGCCCCCAGGGACAGTCACAAGGACATTTAGTTCCTGCGTAGTCCATGTAGGTTCCCATATGCCTCTGCAAATCTGGGCAAATGCAAGCAGGGTCACAGCTTCAGAGATTTCCTCCTTTTTATTTCCCTCCATGAGACAGAAAAGCTCTGTGAAGTGATTGTGGTAGAGCAGAGAAGAATACAACATCGTAATGTAATGCTCTAAAATCTCAATGCGTGAAATCTTTACAAGAGTTTCTTATGGAATGAGCAGTTTCATTGCTTCTCGAATTAGAATACTATGTATTATAGGCCTGTTTTATAAATATAAATATATATATATATACATACACACTGAGCTCCTAATAGTTCCTGGAGAGGACAAAAAGACAATGTGCTACCTAAGGGAAAAATAAATCTGTAAACTCTTACTGGAAGGCATAAGGTTAACAGCATAAAAGTTGCAGTAAACCAAGCTATCTCATCATGTGACATTCCCAAAGAACAGGTTTTGCTTTCTATAAAACATTTTGCATTAGAAATTTAAAATGACAAACACACTTTTCAAAGCATAATTTTAAAGACAAACTTCTCAAGTGATGATGAAGTGTCATAGAGATAAATCAGCTGTTACTCTTATGTATCATTTGGCTTTCACAAACACCTAAATGCTTCACTCAAAATCAAAGTATCACTGAACTACATATTGTACAAAAAGATGAAAGAAGCTGCTTTCTCCCTGAGTAAGCTTGTCTAGGAGGACAAGACAGGCAAGACACAAGAGAAAGGGAACCTTACAGATAGGCACACAAAAACTGAAGAATGACCTGAAGAAGACTACCAAAGAAATGTGTGCCAAGCCAACAACCGCATCTAGCATTTGATCTATTATATAAGGACCTACTTTTGTTCCTGGACATCATATCCCCCCCCAAAAAAAGAAAGAAAAAACAAACAAAACACACACACAAAAAAACCCCAAACAGACAGAAGAAGAACTTACAAATACTCTATAATTCTGTGAGGAAAAAAAAAAATGATCACAGAATCACAGACTCAACTGGGTTGGAAAAGACCTCAGAGATCATCAAGTCCATCTCTTGGTCCCACTCCAGTCCATTGACTAGATCATGGCACTAAGTCCCATGTCCAGTCTCAGTTTAAAAACCTCCAGGGACGGCGAGTCCAGGACCTCCCTGGGCAGCCATTCCAATGCCTGACCACTCTCTCTGGAAAGAATTTCTTTCTAATATCCAGCCTGAATTTCCCCTGGCAGAGTTGAAGCCCATGGCCCCTTGTCCTATTGCTGACTGCCTGGGAGAAGAGACCAATCCCCACCTGGCTAGAACTTCCCTTCAGGTAGTTCTAGAGAGTGCTGAGCTCACCTCTAAGCCTCCTCTTCTCCAGACTAAACAAGCCCAGCTCCCTCAGCCTCTCCCCAAGCTATCTCTCTCCACAAGCTATCTCATGTCTACTGTAATTGTGCACATGCAATTCAGTAGTAAATATTAAATAAAAAACTTTGAACTCTTCAGATTAATTTTTCTGAAGTAACCTGCCAACACCAGTTGACAGAACTGCCGGTCCTTCCCACCTCTCTCCTCACAGGACAGTATCTCTGCATATGGAAAAAGAATAAAAAGGTTTGGGGTTTTTTTCCACTTTATTTTGTTGATCCGTTCTCTGTCAGCCCCAAATTATCATTGTAGAAACCCACGCACAGTTAGACAAACACAGGCTCAGAGTATTCAAGCAGCTGATTCAAAATCTACCCTCAGCAGATCTTGCTCATAACTCCAGCTGGAACTGGTCCCTGACTTCCACACTGCATTGCACAGCAAGAGAAATAAAAAAGGGATACTCCACCTTCAAAATTAAATCACTAATGTACCTACTTAATGAAGACGTCTTTAGCATTTCATTTTTTGCAGTTTTCTTCTCCGAAGGCATTTCCTTCAGGGTCTTTGCCAAGTGTTCGCAATGCAACATGACACCATTTTATTTTGCACCCGGTAGAGACAGCGACCATTAGTCACAGTCAGAATCACATTTATACACTTCTCAGGCATCTCTGAGCAGAAAGAAGAAAACTGGTGAACACTGACAACACTATTTATTCACTATTGCTTCATTCTGGCCCAGTCTTGACCAGTTCCATCGCTGTTTTGAAATGCATGGGTTAGATGCTGGGAGGTCAGCATTTTAAAGGTGTTTTACCACATTTCCTATGAGCCAAAGTAACTCAACTCTTTCTGTTTGGTCGAGTCCATAACATTAAACACATATGCTATAAAGTCAAAACATAAGAGGGGAATTTGGGGTTTTTTCTTAATGAGTAAATACAAATGAACAATTGAAAGAATAACACAAAAGGTTTTTTTAGTTACCTAGACAAACATTATAGACATGGCATGCTAGAACACATAAAGAACTTCTTTTCAATCTTATCGATGCCTCTTTGACTGTTCCAGACCAAGTTTTAATTCTCTGATATGTTCGAGAATATAAAATGAATCATAGGACTCGGAGAAGGAAAAAGCTTAGTAATGAAGATAGCAATCAAACAAACCACTCCTCACCACCACCAAAATAGTTACCGCCTTACAATATCCCCTTGAATATTTTTTCTGATTAGTTGTAAGTAACTTATACGTACTGCTACTACTGCTTCCCATGGGACAACATACCACAGGCTGAGTGCTTTCACCACCCTCAACATTTTCCTCATGTACAGTCTAAATAAGCCTTTTTAACCCAGTAGATCTAGTTTAAACCCCCTTGTATCACAGGAAATACTTTCAGTCGGAGGCATTGGCATTTTGTTATTGCTTGTGGGCAGCTCTCCTGTACATCACTTAACACTTACATTATGGCTGATAAAGATCTAAACATGGTAAAACTCAGTAATGCAGGGAAAGATTAGGACTGCTCCAGCCCTCATCAACAAACCACATTTTAGACTTCTGTTATAGACTTGAGTGTAAGCTGTACCGGCAGCATAATCTTTTAGTAATTGGCATTTGGGGTGGGGGGGGGGGGCAGGAAAAAAATAAACTATCTTCTTGCCTAATGTTCACATAAATGCTTTGACCAAGTATTTAAGTTTTCAAAACCATTGTGATTTTTACTGCATCCAAACTCATAATATAAAGAACAAGAAATGGACAGAACAGAATCAATTTTTACCTGCGAGTTGTCCTCAGATATCCACAGCTTTGAGGACAACCATAATAAAATCAGTTGTTTTTGCAATAGCTCAGCAGTTTTATTAGGCACTATATTGTAACTGCTTAAAGATTGAAGGATAATAACCTGAGCTATCATTCTGCTCTTTTCTCTTGTTAATAGGAAATGCAAGGAGTTTAAAACACAGGTTTATATACACTACAGAAAGGGAGGGCTGGGATATAGTTTGGTGCTGGGAAAAGAAAGAAATAAATAAAATTATCAAAGACCGGATGGGCAGTTTGACTGAATCATCATAACAGTTCCCTTGGGCAAGTCACTAAGGACATGATCCATGACCACTGAAAGCAATGAAAAGATTCCCACTAATGCCTATGGGCTGTGGACGAGGTCTTCAAAATCCCCATATCTCTTGGATTTCATCCACAAAGCGGAGATAACATTTTACTATCCAAGAGAAGCTCTGTGAGGACGTCTACATTAATATGTGCTCAGTTAACGAAGTGATGGGACCCATTTCTGTATCTACATACACAAACACCTCAAAACAGTGAAATGGAAAGATCCCCATAGCCGAAAGCTATGAGGGAATTATCATTACATACTCCCATTAATACATTAATGAACACCAAAGGCTCATACTTATATTCCACATTGCATCAAATTTAATTATTTTTAAGCCCTCCCTTCCTCCTCCCATTCCCCCAGCAAGAAGCCGATAAGAGATATGGAGCATCTGGGTTCAAAGAGACAGAGTCAAGCTCTTTACTGCCTCTTACTTTGGTCTTTTGGGAATGAACCAAAATGAGACTTCTTCATAATAATCACCCCATCTTTTGGCCTTGAATAAGTTTCAGAAGCGATGATGAGCCAAGCCCTCTCTGGGCAATCAGAAGGGGTTCTTCAGAGCCCATATACCAGAGCTGGTTGGAAAACAGGATCTCTGCCCCGTGGGAAATTTCAGTCTTCCAAAACATGCTTTGTGCTCCGACTTGGAACAAGCAAAACTTTTTTCAGTATGAAGATTTCCTCAAAAAAATAATCTTGGAAGCAATAAATACTAAATATAATGTTACTTAGAATTATAGCGTGATATAGACATAGAAAACTGAATGAGATATGAATATTAAATTTCATCAGTACCATTTAATGTTAAATATTCAAATATAAAAGTCAAGCAAAACTGAAAAAAACCCTAAAAATCAAACAAAATATTATGTGGAGAAAAATAAAAACATCACTCTAACGAGCTTAGGCAGAGCACTGTGAGAACATAACTGATTTTTGCAAGAACAAAGGCAGCCTGGTACCTTCTCTGGGGCACTTCTTTGGGGACTGTGGAAAACACCAGCAGTGTAATCAAACCATCTTATTCTTACATGACATTTAACACACTCCTGGGCAGGTATTCATCCAGGATTCGTTACTGGAAATCTCTGTGGCTGTAATGATCTGCCCTGTTTAAGGACTGGCCCTCAAGCTTTAAATTGCTACTTCACCTGTAACACCGAAGACTTAAGATAGTAGCTTTTATTGAAAGGAAAACAAAACCTTATCAGTTTATTGATACTGCAGGTAAAGAGCAGTAAATTCATTTTGCTTTTTTATTTTAATAGGAAATCCATCCCACGCCTGTGTTTAAGCCCCACACCTTAGTCTTTTGTTGGGGAAAGGACACAGACAATGAGCTCTCTATGAGAGAGGTCTGCGTAATGCCCACATAGCCAAACCTCCTTGTGCAACCACAGGAATATCAAAGGCAGGCAAGGAGCAACTGGAATCTTAGAGACAGAACCCTTTTCACAGACATTTGACTAATCTGATGATGTATCCATAGCGCTATGTGCATCGGAGCAATGGACTTGCCTATACAAGCCGTAACCTTTTGCCTGTCAACAGGGTTCACCCAAAGGGAGGCAGCACCATCAGATTTGCACAGCATGGCTTCCCACCAGCCACAATTACATTGGCAATATTCAGGTTATTAGGCTATAATGTAAAAAAAGTAATACATGTGTGGGTGTATGAATCTGATTCCTTCTGCACAAATGCCCCGTTTGGCTGAAATGTGACTGCAGGGGAAAAGGAAAAAGAAATTAGACCAAGATGCTCTAAATATATGACAGCAGGACTACTGGTATTCTCCCAATATATCAATAGACAAAGCAGCCACAAAAAAGTCAATGACAGCTGCAGCAAACAGATAATTAGGACACTCATCAAAAGGAATCTCTGTATGAGAAATGAATGGGAGTAAACAAAAATGTCAAGTTGCTCCTCTGGGCATGTGGACTCATGTTTGCAGGTTGAGCTGTAAACAGACAACCTCTGCAGGCCAGGTCCAAGTCTCTCTGCAGTTACAGGAAGATTTCTACTGAGCTCAATACAATTTGGATCAAATCCTAAGTCAATACAAACATTTCTCCTCCGGTTGCACAAGACCACTCCAATGATTTTGCTGTTGATCCCTGTGAGGAATGAAGGGCTGTGTTCACAGGTACTCTTGGTGACAGATAAACTACCATTTGCTTGTTCTTCTCCATGATCCTCCCTCCCTCTATGGCTGATCCCTTTTTTCAGAATGCTACAATGTGATCAGGGTCTTTTCCCCCTTTTTCTCCTCCAGCCCTGTTCATTATTCACACGAGTGGTCCTGATTTCTCGGGATTTTTGTCCATTATTCCACTGTACAATTACTTTTTAGCTTCTCCATGTCTCGAACTGCTTCTCCAAAAACAATTGCTTAGGAGCCAAGGATTATTTACTGGCAACCATGAATATGTCAAACCCTCCAGATGTTTATTATTACTCCTAATTTCCAGGGGTGTCAGCCAGCAGTTCTGTTCATGGCTCGCCCTTGACCAGGACATCAGATAACTGCATCCTATAGTCTTGAATTTAGCACTGGTCACCCTTTGATCTGCAATTTGTTTTGCTTTCTGCTAGGCTGTAAAATGTTTCAGCATTAGTCCATGAAACTCCCCTCACCACTTCGTTGGTATCAAAATACTTATCAGCCAAAGGGACATTACAGGTTGTTAAAAAAACCCAATTATTAATTTGGGCTTGTGACTGGCTGACACTATTTTAAATGGTGCACAGCTTACCCACCATTCATTGCACAAGATTACCTCTGTACTGGGAAAGGTGAATTTTCCAACAGGACAGAGAGGCAATGTTCCTCAATAATTTCATTCTGCTTCTTCCTGCACATTTTCTTCCCCCCTCAGAGAACAGTTTTCTGCTCTTCTTGGACCTCCGTTTTCTAGCTGGCAATAGTTCTAGGAATATACCCTTCCAATAACTAGAATAAATCAGCTGAGCCCTCCTGGATTTCCAGATAAAGCTCCGTGCACACGAATCCTATTAAAATCAAACTTGTCCTGAACTCCAAAGAACAGAACTGAGTCTGTTCCTCTTCTGAGCCACATCCCAAAGACAGAAAGTGTCCCAGGAGGGAGCACTGAATTGGTATAAAGAAAAGATTCCTCCCGCAGCAGCCGGCTGCAGGGGACGTGTGCCAGGTACTGGGTGGAGAGAACGCAGGAGATGAATGGACAATCTCCTGGGGATTTCTACCAGCTGCCTGCGACTCAGAACTGATCTAACCTGTGCCATGGGTGGAGCGGCGTGGCAGGAAACCATAATCACCTCCCAGCTGTTCCTTCCTTCCTCCACCCATGTTCAGTGCTGCGGAAGCCAAGCACCGAGAAGGGTTTTGGCAGGATAACAGCAATGTGCCAATGGCAGAACATGTGTTTAGCTCATATAATTCTTCTGTAGATGCAAGGATCGACATGTCCGTGCTACTCGCCTAACTCCTCATAAAGGACAAGCAGAGCACTGGTTTATGTAAAACAAGCTAGTAGAGGTAAGAAGCAAACAAGTGGTTCACTTGCAATATTTTAATGGATGCAACTCTGTTCTGTTTTGGTTTTGCTGTGGGAAAATTCCTGTTGCAATAATAACTTTCATTTTTATGAATCCCTCATGCTTAACAAATAGACAGACTATTTATTTAAGCATCACTTCATCCACCAAGGAAATGGAGCAGTCTTCTGTGTGTCTGTTTTGCAACACTACTCCAAAACTCAGGGAAGATGCACAAACTACTTCTCAGTTTGTGACAGTAAATGGCTGGATTTCCAAATGTCTAGAGCACCTGAAAGTATCAGCTCTTACAAGCAGCCCAGGTCAGGCAGAATTCCTGTTGATTTCCATCAGTGTTCAGCCAGATTTGAAAATCATAATAAAGTAGGTGGCTGCCTTGGGAAGTTTAGCCTGAGACAAATTTCACTTGAGACAGGCAGCGATCTTCCCTGTACTAGAACCTGGCTCACCACACCACTATCAACAACCATCTTCTCAAAAAAAGTGCCAGAAAATCTATTTTTTCCCCAAGAGAATACATTCTTCTGCCTTTGAACTTACCAAATGCACAGTTTGTTCTGCTGAACTAGGCCCTCAAAGTCACATTTAATCATGGAAAAGGAGAAAAAGAAAAGGACACAAGATTTTATTAGCATTCTTGCAAGATGCTTGTGCTCTCTGACACCTCCACAACATCATTGCTATGGTTCATCACTGTCAAGCTTTCAGACCTTTTAGATACCATCCAGGATGTTATGGCTGTAAAATTAATAGGTACAACCATCAATTTGCAAAGCATGTGCCTCTTTGTACTGTTCTGAGAAAGTTTGCATCAAGTTTGAATAACAAGTGTTAATTCTGATCTTAAAAAACTGTCCATGTTTGACACCACGACTCATGTGGTTCCAACCTGTATTTAAACAAATAAAAGGGGATTATTGGCAGAATCCTTGATATATGACCACCAACCATTGCAATTGCTCCTTTCTCTTGGCCAAAATAGCCCAAGTCTGTAACTTCCTGGGTTGACTTCAAAACTATTTTACTCATAAATCTCCAAAAATTGTTGCTGATTTGGGATATAATATTAGAAAACTATTAGAGATATAAGGAGTTTTAAGTCTACGCATCATCTGTCTTGCTGAAATGAATTCTATTAAGCTGTACTAGTGCTCCTGACCTTAAAGGCCTCAAATAATCAAAGCCTCAAGATCCCTCAGCTAAACATACATTAACTTCTTTTCATTCTCTTCCTGTATTTTAATTCTTTAGGTGTAAATCTTTCCCTAAAACCAAGATTCTTTGGTGAAACCCGTACATGTCAAATTAAGGAAACCGGGACATTAAGAACTACAACATTCTCAATAGAAGTAGAGAACTTCTTTTTCTACTCCTAATCTTTTTGCATTGTTTGTGAGATAGTTCCAGGTGGTATAGAAGATCCTAATGTATAAAGCTAAATGCCTGTCCCGGCATTTTCAAAATTCAAGATAAAAACAACAAAAACCTGCTAGTTACACAGAAACTGGAATACATTTTTCCTAATGTCTATCTTGCCAGGAAGAATCACAAAGCAGAGAGCAAAGTAGCATAATATTCCAGCATGAATCCTCTGCAGACTCTCTCACAAGCTGGCCAAAGGGGGTTTTTTTTATTGCCAAAGTGATGTCAAGCGTGTGTAAGAAACCCAAAAAGCTCTAATGTATCCAAGTTTGAACACTTACACTGAAACGGCTCTGAAATATTGACTATAAGACACTTTTCCCAAAGAAAAGCAGAGATGAACACTTCAGTTTCCAAGGGAGAAAGAGGGAACAAATCACACCCTTCAAGTCTGTAATGGAAAGAGAACTGCAGTACGTAGCTTTCCCCTCTGCTGCACCAGTGAATGTAACAACGGACCCAAGATCTCTCTACTATGGAGACATCCCAGGACAAGTCTCATGCTCATTAATTGGAGGAGGGGAAGGTCTCAGCCAGACCAAAATGAAACTAAGTCAAGTTTTCCAACAGCCAAAATCAAGCTTATGAAATCCAGTGCACTGTTTTTCTGTGTTCCATTAGTCAAGAAGAAAACCGGTGTTGGAGAATAGCAGACTAGGTTTTCCAAAGCCTTCCCCGCGGGGAAGGGACCCGGGTCATGGAGAAGGCTGAAGACAGCTGGCTTTCTGGCAAAAGAGTAGCTGAACAAGAGGAAAAAGTACTAAAATCCTGAGATGGGCTGGTCTGCTGGGTTTTTCAAGCTGTGTTAATGCTAAATGGCGTGGTGGATAGCACAGCCCTCATTACAACCTTCACAGCTGAAGCGTGTCTTTTGTACATGTGATATGCAGACTCCACACTTCAATGGGCTTTTTAAGCTCTTAAGATGAAGACACATACAAGTCACTCTAAAAATGACATTATGGAATTTCAAAATGTAAAGTTCATGGTTTCATAGTTTGAATTCAGCCCCATCTCTAGCAAAAACAATAGATGAGATGAGAATGGCCAGTACACAAATCTCTTTATCAAAGAAGCCTTAAAACAAATTGAATTAGTGCTGCACTAACTATACCCGTGCCAGTAATAATGTTTCCATAACAAATAAAAAGCAAAAGGAGGAGTTGCACAGAAAACATCCCAATGACAAGGCGATGAGTTACCACAAATGCAAGACACGGGCAAGATGTATAAGATGTATGAGGAGGTATAACGATTTAACTGCTGCTTACAGGAGTGAAGCCTATTCTACATGTGCAAATCTGCCACCTGGGAGTAATGTGATCATTTTTACTGAACAGCAATAAAACTTGATAGCATCTCACACCCATTTGTATCCTGTAAACATCGCTTCCTGCTAGTCCTTCATGTTCTCCAATCTTGTGTAAAAAACCAGCTCCTTGCATCTCAGAATTAATGAATATAAGCTGTCTTACTCTTAGTATTGCGTGTCATCTATAATGCTCTGACATTCTCAGGTATCATTTTAAAACTCTTAAACCTATACTTAATCTGTTTACTTAGTAGTAAAGGTGGGCACATGAAATTGTCTGCAAAACACTCTATTTTGCCAAGCAAAATCAAGCTCAGTTGTAGTATTATTAAGCAGCAGGATGTCTATCACCATGGCTAATACCATGGACTGAGCCAGGAACTTTAAACCATGAATCACTACAGCCTGAACTAAATCCAAGTCCTGTAACTTGTGATTTTTATTAGCTATTGCCTGCTTCACTGGCCTCTACAAGAATTAGACGTGTCCTCTCCCAAGTGAATTCAGTCGTGGGTTTTCAAGCTGCCTAAGACAACACTTTCTCCTAGATAGCATTTTTGTGTGAAACATCTTTGAATATTTTATGAAAAAGATTAAGTTCATCACCTCCGCACGAGCAAAATGAGTCACATGATGAAGTGACTTATCTGAGATCAAGCACAGAACAAAACACCAACTGAACCCAGGTATCCTGCAAAGGATGCATGAATATGACAGTCACCTTCTAAAATCCTGTTATTGATCTGAGTCTTTGAGTTTAGAATGAATTATTCTAAAATTCACTCACTGTTATGTCAGTAAACCCATGAGCCAGCAGCTTATTAAAGATTTCAGGATTTGTCAGTGCATGAACAGGCCAAGGGCAAGACAGTTTCTTCATAAACTTCAAAGAGCTTTGAATCGAACTGAAATCAATGATGGCTATTGCCAGCTGGAGCTTCATGCAAATCTCAACTAAATCACTAAAAATATGACATTATTCAGTGACCTGAGTAAAATAAACCTGTGGTCCCCGTACAGCACATTAAAAAAATACATCAAAAATAATGCATAAAAAGTGCATCATCCATTGCGTTGCTTGGTGCTCTCAAGGAAGAGTCAAAGCACTAAAGAGTTAGAGATCTAGTGTGACAACCATTATTATTCTCACCATAATCAGTGGCTAACAGTGCTGTTGCTCTAGATCAGCTGCAAAGCACATGGCAGGTGGGGACATGCATCTCCTTGTACGTGCCTATTGTCCCCAGTCTTGGGACAGTGACAGACCTTCAACTTCACACTATACATCCAGACTCATGCTAACTCTGAACCCTGCCATTTTTCTTTTCTTTTGCCTATGCTATAGACATGCTACTAAGAGTTATTCCAGCTACACAAATATTGGATGCAAATGGACTGTTTCATACGAAGAGCGGAACTCAGCATCCACCAATTCAATTGAAACAAGTTCCGGTGCTAACTGTAATCTGTACTTGGGGTCTATTTTAAAATTGCTGCAAATAATAGTTTTAATGAAAAAGAAAAAGGGTGAGGCTGATACCAGCTATATTAATATATTTAACTTTGGCCATCATGGCACTTTCTTTAATTTTTAGGCTACTTTATATCACCAGGCTGCCCCAACAAGGACTCCAGCAAACAGGGAAATCAGCACCAAGCTTCAGTTTCTCCCTGTAGCCCATCCTGGTTCTATTTCTGAGGCCAGCAATCTTTCTGAACGGCACATCTTCGGGGCCCAGGACAGAAAGTAAAACACCTTGTATCTTTTCTGTTGCAACAAGAAGAATTACTCAGGGGAGAGAAAAATAAAGAAGTGTACCTTTTTTTCTACCAAACATTTAGAAGAAACTTGAATTTTATTCACTATAAGACCAACAGGTGAGTTGATTCAGTCGTGAGCATCTCTCTCTTCTTTCACTTGTTCATGGTGTACTTAGTGAAAAAAAATGTAACGTTAGTGCCTGCTCGATGGGAAAGGATCTGTGCAATATTACAGCCTTGTAACACACATCTGAAGGGCTGGGGTTGCAGCATTAGAAGAGAGGCACACGCATGCTTCACTGGCAAAGCATGCATTTTAAATAAAGCTTCAGTACTCAAAAACAGACAGTCTCCCTTCTCATTCTGAGTAATGTCTGCCTTCTATTCAGTAGAACGGCCCACAATGAGTGTAACAAAGACATGCCAGATGAAAAACATCACCCTGCAAGATCCCTGTATGCTGGAGAAAATCCTGTAATTGCTCACTGAGATCTTTCCCTCTGAAAATATGCGGGGAATAAAGAAGGGATGCTTCACGTTAGAAAGGGGGAGGGAGGAAAAATGAAAACAATTTATGTCCAGATCGTTCCCTTTGAAAGTTTTAGCCTGATTAAAATCTGATTTCCGTGGTTTTTGCTACGGAGCTTGTATGGGGCTTCCCCAGCTCAGCTCCTGTAAAGAGCAGTTCATGCTCATACCAAATAAAAGTGCTTGGCGCTGTATTTTGCTAAAGTAGGACTAAGGGCTTTGCTTGCAGCCTCCAGCCAGGAGAAAAGCTTGTCCACATGAAGGGCCTAGAAGATGATGTGCAGTGATGGTGTCACATCGGCTCCAGGCTCTCCCTCTTAAAAGTGACCACCGACACCGTTTAGCACAGGCAGCAATACAACACAGAGATACGCAAACTGATCGATTAGTAAGGACTGTGAAATATCTGGATTTTCTTATGTCATATTATTCACTGTTATGTATATTTATTAGAGAACTGATTCAGTTACCAGAGGTTTGTGGAGGCACTTGTCTTCGTTTCCTTACTTTTCACATTAGCTTGTTTTGTGGGCATCCTTTTATTTGTGCTTACGTGCTTCCCAAATAATGAAGCATCCTAAACTTCTTACTCAGATCAATACTCAGTTTCATTTTCAGAGTAACTACTATTCATTTTTCTGTTTCATTTTATAGTCACGAAACATTATTTAGAAAGCATTAATAAAAGAGGGCTTTAGCCTACTGAAATCATACATTAAAAATCAAAATACATAGGTTGCAAATAATCCATTCATTAAAATTAAATTCTCCAAACTATTAAGGAAATACTTATGCATGAAATTCACATTCATATGAATTCTGCTGGTGAATGATCCAAGAAGAATGAAAAAAATGTAATACTATACACTTAGGCATTTGTAGCAAACAATATCTGGTGTTAGTTGACAGCATCAACTACATAACCTCACCTGGACTTAAACAACAGAGGAAGATTAAAGGGTGATAATATTAATAGACAGTATATTACTAGAGAGTAACAACCTGCCTAAAGATTCTCTAGTTACTCTAACTTTTAGCAGAAGCTTGGATGTATGTCTGCTGCTGACATTTTAGCTCAAGCCAAAGCTACAAGCCCCATTCCAAATCATCAGAAATTCAATCTCTGCATCGCACTCAGAATTGAGATCAGAACAGTCTGAGCCACCCCTTCTGACAGTCAAACCTATGAGTCTTTAAATAATGTCATCTTTGAACAACACATACAGGCTATTGCTTTAAACTGGCAGCATTCATTAATCCCATGTTCTATGCAGACACAGTGCTGCCAAACAAAAACAAAAAAATCCCCATAGTACTTTCCTCTTTCAGGCCTTCACAGGGTTTGTAGCATCACACCCATTCTCACACACGAGCATCCCCGTCGGCATTTGGGAAACTGGACTTACAGATGGTTCTGGTGGGGACAACTGGTGAGGAGAGGTGGGGGTTTCCAAACCCTCTGTCACAAACCTGTCCGGCAAACAAGGCTGACAGCACCAATTATCACCTTACATATGATAGTTAAGAGGATGAACAGAAGTTAGGCCTATATTTAGAAAGCCCAGCTTCTTTACTCCTGGAACTAATGTACCTATAGGTGCATAGGCTAATAATCCAAATTCTGAAAGCAGCTTCCTGGGAGAATTATGGTTCCCTCAAGTTTGCCAAAGGCCCATTTTAGTCAAGGATCTACCTGTATGAATTCCTATTTTTCCCTGTTTCTGCTATGGTTGCAGTTTGAGCTGCGTCCAAGATAAGGGCTCTGCTGTGAAAGACGCTGGGTTAGCACATGCTGAGAAATAGTCCAACAAATTAAAAGCTTACAGAATAATTAGAGAAGATTGATCAAAAGAAAGAAAATTGTGATTTGCAGATCACAGAACATGTAAAGCAAAAAGATGAAAAGTGAGACAATGGAGTGCACCGTCTTCCCAGAGGAAAAGTGCTGTTGCCTGATTGATTGTCAATGAAATTGCCTCTGGAACAGACTCACCTCCAAGTATTACCTACTAACAGAAAGCTCGTTGGGGATCTGATACCTGGATAAGGCAAATACTTGAGTAAAGAGAAATTATTACAAAAAAACTACCTGCTGAATATGTATGAAAAGTTTTCCTTCCACAAAATCAGCTCGATGCACTCCTTGTGAGCTGAAGATCTGATATTACTATTGGTGCAGCAGTCTGGTATTCGGTTACCACCACAGAACAGCACCTATGCAAGTTACCGCTATCCAAAAACCTGCCTCAAGAACCTAACCTTGTGCCATATGTTCCCATTATAGCATAATGATTGACTTACTCCAAAACACCTTCAGAACTAGGCACAAGATGTGATACAATTCATTCATCATCTTTCACCCAGAGAGAACAACAGGCTGAAGCATGTGTACCTGGAGGAAGGCCTTTGTGGTGGGATTTTCAGGCTGATTTCTTATGGAAAAGGGGCTTAGATAATTGACAATGAACTTCCTGTCTCACTGAAAAGATTTTAACCTGTTGCTCGATTTTATCTTTATGTAATACAGGGCCAAGACCCATTTTGTTCCCATTAATTTTGTTAAAACATATAGCTAGGTAGAAGGAAAATCCAAATTAGTGATTCCCATTTAGATAAAGGCTGCAATCTCAGCTCGAGGTATGTATAGGATGGAGCCTTCAGAAACTTTGTTAGCAGCCCCAAGACTAGCAAAATGAAACAAGAATAGGTGCCCAAAGCACAGACCAACTACATCTAGAGATTCATGAAAGAACCCAAAGCTGTACCTGTTCTTTCTAACATGTGAAAACACAGATAACAATCTCTGTCCAAATGAGATTTCAGCTGAAAGATGGTTATATACACAGTGATCTGACACTTTACTAAGTGCTGTTATAGAGCAATCAGGAAATTTTAAAAGTAGAAGCTATTTGTACAGTGACTCTCTTAAGTCCTTGCACATCTGGAGAATTAATAATTATTTCTAGCAATACTACAGTAATTTCTGAACAGCAGGTCCCAAAGTCTGAGTACAGATTTGATGTCAAATTTATTGGTATTTTCAAATGAATTATGGAGCCTCATCCAGTTTTGAAGCAAGCTAAAATAAAGTTTCAATTACACTTTTCCAAACATAGTATTTTCACGTAAAGTAAGACAACATGCCATGGCTTCTACTCTGTGTATTTTGATTTGTTTAAAACAGAGCAAGTCAATAGTGTTGAAACCTCACCAGAAATTCGGCTTAGCATGAATCCTTACCCAGTAGAACTGCTGTGTTAACAACGATGCGTTCAAGCACATTTCTATAACCCCCAGGAAGAAATGTACCTCATCCAAAGCATGACAGCAAGAAACTACCCTTTGACTTCAGGGAGCTTCGGATTAGTGCTCAAATAATTAGTGACCTGGGGCAAAAATAGCAAGTTATTTAATATCACCTCTTTGGGCACTCAAATTATCATATTAAAATTCATTTTATCATTGGCAAAGTCAATCACGTTATAACGCAAACAGATGTTTTAACGTGTCTCTGGCATTTGGCTTCAGGCAGAGTAAACGGAACATTTTCAATTTCATACAGTTTAGTTTCTGCAAAGTAAAAGTAAACCAAGCGATTGCTCCCACAGCATTTTTACTCACTGTCACCACGCTGGCGTTTACTTTGTCACATGTGATAAAAGGCTGGCTTGCATGGTGACACTGAACCTGAGGAGACTGAAAAATTAAGAAGAAGGGGGAGGAGATTCACTTTTAACTCACCCTCACTGCAAACGGAGCTTTTTAAGATTTGCCCACCCATTAAACAAGACATATGATTTTGTTATAGTTGGAGCCTGACTGTCAAACCCACAGTCAATATGTTATGTGGTATTGGGCTGCTTCTACTTTGTGTGATAACGCTGTTATGCTACGTCATTTTAAAATGCACTTTGATATACTATACACATGAGCTAATGCACATATGTATTTATGCACTGCATGCTTTGGAATGAAAAGGACAGGAGGCGGTGTGGGAAAAACAGGCTAAAGAAAAAAAAAAAAGAAAAGAAAAATGTGAAAAAGAAAAAGAAAAGAAAAAAAATAAGGACTCTACGATTCCCATAACTCAACAGAGCATATTGTTCAGCAAACGCACAGGCCAGTGCTCTCCGGCCCCATCCCTGATGGACAGAATTAGATTCTGATTCATGCTCCGTGACTCGCTGCAATGCCAGGCAGGGCCGAGCGTGTTCCATGGGAACGTTTCAGCGGGTCCCCTCCTTATCAGCGCCAGAACAGCTGCCAGACTTTAAGGTCGCTTGATAGAGAATTTAATTCTCAAGATTGTACATTAATTTCTAAATTCTTTCTTATCCACGGGCTGTGATTTGAGCCCAGCACGGGGCAAGCCTTTCCCATCCACACCCCTCCTTCCTGTCTGCAAACTTCCTTCCTACACATTTACCCAGACGTCTTCGAGCTAAATTAACTCCCTGCACTACTCTGACCAAGCACTAGCAGATGAGAAACCTGATTTTGACCTCACACTGGCTACCAGTCAGAGGGATTTTCAAAATCACCCTGCATGTGTAAAAAGTTTAGTTGGTTCTTCTGCCTTTACCACGAAGTAAAAGGACATTTATTTTCCAGACTACAGCTAACCACTGCACTAGTTCTTTACAATAATGATTTCCCAGCCTATCAATTGCATTGTCAGGCAGAGCTTTCTAATGGCTGTAAAATGGCTTGAAGTCCCTGGACATACTGTGCGATTTTTTCATAAGTATTACCTTGGTTTATAATCCTCTGCTCTTTCACATTCATCTATTTTAAAAATACTCTTTACTATGGTCAAGAGCACTGCAGAATAAATACATGAAACAATCAACCGATGATTGAAACTTCTGGCAAACCAAAGTGGAATTAAGTTTCAGTGGAAAATGTCAGTATTAGAGTTTAATATGACCAGATCTCCTGGTTTGCTTAGGACAGTTCCAGGTTCCACAATAGTTTCCTGGATGGATGCAGACTGTGCATGTAGTAAAATGAACTCTGTGTGCTAGAGAGAGAACCAGAATCCTTTCCTGCCCTCGATAACTTGGTCTGTCCGGTATTAAGTTATGAATCTCCAAGAGAAGCGTAACAGCGTGGGTATTGCCATTTCTCTGCTTTCCAAACTGCCTGGTCACGGGCAGTCCAACAGATTAGAATAAGCAGACAGAGCAAATTAATTTATTCATGATCTTCAATTCTCAAACCAAAATAACAGCTTTGTTCCAAATCATTTAAACTGAAACCAAACCCTAAATAGTGGTTCACATAAACAGTTATAGGAAGCCAGACTGTACCAGTGATCTATTGGCACAACCACACCATGACCAACACCAGCACTGCAGTGGAACACACAAGATATTCCAGAGGAGAAAAACATGGAAAAAATGTTGAGAGGGAGCACATTCCTCCTAATGCTGCCCCCAAAACCATTTGGCCTGTACCTTGACTTTATAAACATGATTTTCTTTCATCCCTGCTCCTTCAGTTGTGAACACTCTCATTAGCCTTAGAAATGGAATCCCACTAAATCTTGGGGCTCAGAAATATAAGAGGAACAAGAACCACAAATTTCTACTGCACTGTATCAAAGTAATTATTTATCAGTAATTTATCAGCTTGCTGCTTTTCGAAACTATTGCCTCCCCCCAGTCTCCTCCACCGTCCGCAAACCTGAGTCTTGTATTAATGTTAATAGCTGTTCCCTCTTCTTTTATAATTTTAACACAAATAATGGAAGGCAACCAACAGACAATCAAGAGTAAATGAGAGACAAAACAAGGTCATGGTCAATGTAAAAAAAAATACTCAATTTTGTGGGATTTTATTCTGTATTTATTAACATTGATGACATATTCCAGGCCATGGTTGTAAGAGGTGTCCTGGAAATGTAAGCTTGGGAGAAAAGACCTGTGTGTACCTATGTTTCAGATAAAACATCTCAAATAATTGCTTGGATGGAAATAACCGAGGAAATAATGAGGTGAAAATAGGCTGATGCTGATGTGTACAGACCTCCCTCTCCTAGGTACCATCATACAACAGGTTTATGTCAAACCCTATACATAGATCAGCTCCTAGAGTTTATGGCCATCATTCCAAAGAACAGAAACTAATGATATTGTGATCCAATCTTCTCCCTAGGAAAGGGTTTTGATGACTCAAAAATTTGCTGCGGCGACATGATCTACCTGTTGATGTCCTGGCTGGCTGGCTGCTTTTCTCCGCTATGTGAGCAATTCTTGTTATTATACCTTCCAGCCCAGATGAACTTACTCCTAGCAAAGATTTCTTGCTTAGTTTTCATTTGATTTCTACCAGTAAAGCCTAAGGAATATGTAGATTAGACTATTGATACCAAAGCTTTCTCTCATTTTATTAGGGAAGACTGATGAATTTTAAGAGTAAATTCTGTTTTAAGCACAGACTGCTGCACTTACATCTCTATCTTGCCATGTTTTGCGTTCCCATAAGAAAGTGGGGCATTTTAATTACTTGTGTTACTGTTCCTTCTATAGTAACAAGCAGTTATGCCCTTAAACCCATTTTAGCAATTTTGATGCTATTAGCAGCAGCAAAACTAAATATACTTAGGCAAGATTGTGTTATATACTAAAAAATTGTTTTTGAAGCCTGAACCCTCAAGCCCACCTTTTAATTTTTTTCTTCATTTAGTAAGACATATAAAGATATTGTTTTCATATTAATTCTTCATTAATTATTTGATTCTACTTGGTAATTTGAAACGTAGAGGCAAGTAACTAAACTGAAGTTAACCAGCTCTCAAAGACTTCCTTTTGCAGGCAGAAAAATACAACTACAATTTAGGAAAATTACAGCTTTGTGTTTTTTCAAACTTTCAGTTAGTTACTGCAGACTTGATTCCCATTTATATTTTATATCACTGGCAAAATAAAGGGAAAGTAAAACAAGCATAAGTTACAATTGCATTTACATTAAGGAGTGAAATTCCTCACTCATACTAATGGACTGAAGCTGATTCCTCCACTGAAAACACGGGCACTAGGTCTGTGCAGGAGCTGGTATGGATCCGTTTCATAATATTATTATACATACCAGCTGTGGTAATATTGCAAAGAGTCCGAAAGCATCAAAAGAACAGTCACAGGAGAGGATATGAGAACAGCTGCTGATAGACAAGCCTGAAGAGATGAAGCAAAACTGGGAGAGAATTTATCCCCAAACTTACTCTCCACATTCACACAATTTCTGGAAACTTTATCATTTTATGATGTATTCACCATTCTTCCAACACTGTACTGGTCTATGCCACCTCTCCAAAGCTGAAGATTACATTAAGTTGTAGACAGAAACTTTAAGCCAGGATCTCATCTTAGGAAACATAATATGTTCAGTTGGTTGCAGAGTAACTGAGCTTCATTTTTACATTAACCTAGTTTAGATCAAAAACTGTCCTGTCAAATCTGCCTCATTAGAAAAGTCTGGTTTGTCAGACTCATTCTGCTTCCTCCTCCTCAACATCTGCAGTATCAGCACAACCTGCTGTTCCTCTCCTCAGCTCGATCATAAGGACTTTTCTTTCCTTCAGATTATCAACTTGATTCTTTCAACCATACAGCTACAGTAGCCTAGACCGGGAGTTTGGTAACAATAGTACACAAAAGTCATAGATTTAGTATTTCTGCCTGACCCAAGCTGCAGAAACATCCAGTGTCTGTGATGCACAGGGACCTGCTGGTGTTGATCTCTTAGATCCGTACTTGTTCCCAAGTCTTGGTCCTGTAAGAATGCACAGAGTTTTTCTTTCCCCAGATAGATGTCACAGACATGCCTGTTGAAACCCCTGAGGTTGATAATCGGCTATAGCTCTTCCCAGCCCAACAACTGCTTGGGAACTGCCAAATATTGAAAATGGAGAGTCAGTGAACCACTTCACAAAGATTATATGTGCTGCTATGAGAAGAGGGGATTGAGTCTCCCATAGAGACCTTTCCCAGTTAACAATTGTGAAATGTGGGGAGAATTAGGGTCTAAAGAATTTGGCACAGCACTGTTTGGGAAAACCCCAGTATTTGCTGGAATCTGACTCTTGCAGAACTGTAAGAAGCTTGCTGGCAATTAGAGAAAGAAGAACATAAAGAAATAACATGCTTAGACCAGCTATAGAAAAGGTGTCTATCAAATGTGTTTACAACAAAAATGGCAGATATTAGGGGACAATCACTTTTATTTCCTGAGAAAAGGCAATGGGTGAGTTCTATTTAAAAGGGTGGATCTCTGAAAGAATTCCTCTAATTTTAATTATTCTGAGGCGTTCAGCTTAGAACGAACTTCTTTGCAGAGGAAGCCTGTCAGAAAGGGGATTTCTATCACCTTGTCATATCCTTCAAGCAGCTTTTCAGGCCAACAAACAAACATGGCAAGCAGCCATCATGCGTGAAGCCAAGGAACACATGGGGCTTTTTAAAATATTTTGCTGTTGTCAAATGTCATCACACAAAAATTCATGAGAAAATGCCTTGCATTTCCCAGGAAGCCTAAAAGGGAGGAGGCATCTTTATTAATAAAAAGGCTTATATTTATTAATAAAAAGACCCGTAGACTCCAAAATCTGCGCTAGGATATAATAGAGCTCTCGTAGCAAAGAAAGAAAGGAGAAAGAGAAGAAAAAATCTTCCTAGGAAATCCAAAAAGGCATCACAGCATTTTAAATGAGGAAGAGAGAAAATGGAAATGATTACGGTGATTAATAGCTTAATAAGATTGGTGGCTGTCCCCAAAGAAAGGGCTGTGCCCTCCACTGCACAAGAGCGACAATTTGTTCAGCAAAAGTTGGAACGTTCCTGCTAGACTCCATCATTCAGCATCACACTCCACAATGACCAACCTTGTGTGGCTGAGTTGAAACAGTCAAAAAGGATCTCACCCAGCCGTAAGGTAATCATTGGTGCGTTGGAGCCTTGCAATATCTCTTACAAGTTCTGTTACTCTCGGATATTCTAGGCAAAGGCCCAGACCCTACTTTTGCCCAAGATGGACAACGATGGAAAAAAAATGACAAGAGTTTGGAGTTGTAACATGAAATCAGATGAATTTACCAGAGAGAATTGGGAAGTTACCCCACTTGGGCTCACAGCCCTTTTTTCAGGAGTGCCAAACTGTCCTGCTGCGTTGACTGTGCAAGGAGTCAGAAGAAGTTGGATGCACTTTGCTTTACAAATAAAGTACTTGGAGAGTAATGCTAGAGTCATGCTAGCTTAGACTGTACGGTGGGCAGCCTCCTAAAAACCAGCAGTGTCTACCACAAAGAAACGCGAACAGAAATTACAAGTTTAAGAAGAATTAAGTGCTCCATCCAAAAGGCTTCTTGCATTCTGGATGGATCAGGAGAGACTGCACAAAAGCTAACGTTGCCCAGGTTTCTTCAGAAATGTGCACATCATTCCAGGGAGAAAAGGGTTGGAGGGGGTTTTTTTTGTTGTTGTTTGCTTGTTCTTTGGAAGCCATTTGTATTTTGTCATCTGCTGAATTTAATAGATCTCATAGGAAACATGGAGCTGTAGCATCATTACCCTTTTGGACTAGAATATACTACTTTGTACTGAGTTTCTGCTAAAACACTGACTTATAACTTTCAAATAAAGAAGGACTTTTACATGTATTAAACTAAAATCTGGAAATCTACAACATACTGCAACTGAACTTGTGTCCATCATTGTTTGGTATGGATTATCAAACCATAAAATCACAAAAATCCCTCCAGGCAGTATAAAATTAACTGTATTGGAGGTCTAAGTCTTTAACTGCTTCTGATAATAGCCCCAGCTCAGGACAAGCTGTTAGTGACTTTACAGGACTGGGAAAGCATCCACGCATCTGCAAGTCATAGAATTTGAAGGTCTTTAGAAATCATGCTTGATAATCACTGATCACGCTTGATTATATTGTCACTGGACAGGAGGTAGCATTTGCTGTTCTGCTTCCCAACCCTAGACGTTCAAAATTAAGTGGCATTTTTAGTAAGCAAAGACAATACTAGAGTCACATTGGGCTCTGTCTTCTGCTGCACATTTTCTCTGTTTCCTCTGCTGATTCACCCAAAGCAAATCATGAGAAAAAGAGTTAAGTTGGAGTTAACCTTCAGCTGGAAGACACTCAGGAGTGGATTACTGCCTGTCTGCTTCCGTCTTCCTCCTCACAGGCTTTGTTGTGTGGGGAGAAGGAACGGAACGCCTCATCCTATGCCGGAAACGGCCGAGTGTCAAACAGCGGCTGATAAAACACAGACAACACCCACAGCCAAACTCTTGCCACAGTTTTGGGGATGTAGTTTCCGCTTCATTCAACATGAGTCTCATACATTCGTAGGCAGAAGGTGGCTCCTCTGTCCGTGAAGGCACCATGGTGATACAATTCACAATGTGAAAGGATGGCCAATGTGAACACCTGTCAAACCAAAGCTTGTCTCTCTACATGTCACTGAAAATGCCGTCCCCAGACCTGATCAGAAGACAGTATATCTATGGGTTTAACAATCCCCAGTAATCCAAAAAACCCTCAGTCATTTATATTATTTGGCATTATGCCTCCAAAATATGAGCCCACCAAAAATAATCTGACATAATATTGCAGACGCCAATCTCCTGAGGACTTTTGGCAATCATATACCCACAGCTGGATCCTTCTCACAGTATTTAAGGAAGAATTGCATCTCTCTGAATTTTTAACCGTATAACAACTGCCTTATTACCTCCCTCGGTTCCAAGTCATTTTTTACTTCAACAAAGGGGACGCTGATTGCTCCTGCTCACCCCTCATTCTTACTTCAAGTTGTTGTGATATAGATTTATATGATCTATTTTGAAGCTCAAATCTTTCTGGTTTTAAGTTTTTGTGTCTTTTTATATAATGTTGACACCTTATTAGGCAGCATTACTCACATCTAAAAAATGAGTTACTAAAGATTTCATATTACTAAAAATCACATGAAATGCCCCCAGTTACTCAGTTTGTACTTTTCCATAAAAACATGCTCAAGAGATCTCTTAGAGGAACTGTTTGGTGTATTTCAAAACTAGAGTGAGTTTTCCTTTAATTACATCTTTCCCTAGTGTTTAGGCTCCATATGAAAATCACGGGGTGAAATGCTATGGCCTGTGGGTCTGTCACTATGACCATAATGGTCCTTTCTGACCTCAGAGTCTATCCAAATGCTTTGACTTAGTGCATTATCATACATCAGCATGAAAAGCAGCTTACTTTTTTCCACGTCATTTTTATGGCATTACTCAGGCATTTGTGAGCAGAATGTAAAGCAGGTCCAGCATGCCATGGATTTTGAAACTGCCACATTTGCATGTAGAAACAGATGGAGAATTGCATTGCCAAGAGCTTACCCACTTTGTAGGAAACTAATGGGAGCAACAGCATAAAAGCTTTCTAATTTTAATCGAAGAACTGAATATGTTTATGAGGTATTTTCTAATTAGCGATGGAAAATTGATTTTAGTGGCTATTGATGCAGTAAGGAAATCTTCCTAAAGAAGCCATCCTGAAATGTTTTCTAGCCGCCAAGAATGAGAATCTATATAAAAACTACTATCTATCGTGTAAGGGAGATGACACTAGGGATATTGTATCAACTAAACACAATTGCAATTACTTGGTACATACTCAGAATATGTTTAAGTTACCTATTACAGAAACCTGTGCTGTCTCTTTATTTGCAGAAGCTCCTCTGCACATTTGCTGTTTCTGTTGCCTTCATCTTTCCCTCTGATTAGCCATTATCTTCTACCCATGGAGCACATCTTTGTGGTCTGTAGTTACGTATCACTGGGCCAAACCATGTCCCAGGTCGCAGTGGGGAAGAGTCATACAAGACAATGTTTTTTGCCAACAGTTAATACTATATCATCACAGCTATGGCTATTTACCTAAGTTTTGACAACACACTGTTGTCCTGGCAATTATTGATCCTCATGAATACAGGCCCTCAGCGCCAATCTGTCAGAGTGTTGAAATCTCTCCCATCATATCTATATTTCTACAAGACACATGCTGCAACTGAGAGCCATCCCCTCCCATACTCCTCTAAAAGATCCAAAAAGGATCCTGTAGTTTGCCTTAGACCCTGAAACGCATCTTCCTTTTCCTTTTGTGTTGGAAAACCTTCGCAACAGGAATTTCCTTTGAATCCTCCACCTTTTACTCTGCACAGCCCACGCCAAGGCTTGCACTCTGTCCGCGTTGTTTTCCCCCTTCGGTTTCCAAACTGAAAGATGTGCCAAAGATAAGTCTAACAGAACATCATGGTTCACTTAAGTGCTGTTGCAAAATTCAGCTGAGCTCTATCAAGCAAAGCACTAAAAAGATTTTGCAATTAGAAGTTTCTTCCACAGCAAAATCTGAGGACCTAAACCTGTGCTTATCAAGGACACTTTGTTTTCTGACACACTGTACTTGCAGGCCTGATGCAAGACTCAGCCAAAAAATTCCAATAGCTTCCAAATCAGCGCTTCTCCTCCTAACGTCTCTATGCAGACACCGTGCAAACAGCTAAAGAAGTTGATGTGGGTGATCTGACAGTGGGTTAAACAACTTACAATATGGGCTCTACAGCAAACAGTAATACAGGCAGCAAGATAACGGTCTAACTATTTCTTTAGATCAGTTATAATCACTGTTAATTTCTTCCCCGTAGCATGCAAAATATGCTTGAAATGTCTCCTTTAGTATCAAGATGGAACATGAACTAGCCTGGACAGAAGGCTGGATCTACAAAAACAGAAAAAAAGGCATGAAACAGATTTGAAGGAAAGGATGCATCATTTAGAATATTTAAGTAAAACAATCCACATGATTTCAGTATTAGTGCCAAAAGAATCTGGACCAAAATCACGCCCATATAAGTATTCAAGCTCATACAGTAGATCTCTGTCCAAGAAACAGGATCAAATAATCTCTATTATTTTTCTGTCTGGCTTTAGAGAGACTTTCTGGAAATGTCAAACCCATCTATTTTACACTTGAGATAAGAAAAAACAATCAGAAAACATGCAGCACAAAATGTTTCTGGACTCTATTTAGATTTAAGCATAATGGAAACGTTATTTAAAGGCTTGACCCAAACTTACCATAAGGTGAGATACTGCTGAGGCAGTCAGACAAACAAACAAGTCAGCTATTATATTATTCTTTCAATAAAAGGAGCTAATGTATCATGCAAATACTACATTGGAAGGGGTGGAACAAGCCAGCCCTTCTTCCACGAAGTTGTACTACATACACTATTTCTATACCACATATAGTCACAATTTATGAATATGCAATATTTACATTGGCAATCCCATTCCTAAAGCTGATGTCGATATTGATATAAAGATAGGAGCTGAGGCTTTGCTGATGTCCTGATCCATGTTGTGCCTCCTAAATTTAAAGGGTTTCCCTGAGAGATATTAACCCTGAATGTGGAGGAACCTGGAGATCCACGTGTAGCTTTAAGTTGGTCTTTTTGTTAACGTGTACAAGAATGTCAAACACAGGAAGAAAACAGGTTTGGACTTCACAGGCTGATCTGCTCATTGTTGCAGGACAGGATTAAAAATGCATAAGCCAATTCATACACCAATTTTTCCGTTTAATATATCTACCTTGTTGCTTATTCTTAACCTGAAATTTAACCTTCCATTTAAGGAAGGAATGATGCTGGATTGCCGCAAAGATGACTCTAGCCACAGATGGCAAAGGATGACAGCAGTGCTAATGAAAATATTTGCCATTAGCATGGAACACTGACACACATAGGGTCAGTACTTAGAAAGCCACATCCTGACACTTGCATCCGTGGGCTCTTGGGCTGAGATGCAGAATGTGATGGATGGGGCAGGATCAGTCAAATGCAAGACTCACCAGTATGGGGAACAATGAATTGGGGCCCAGAGCACTACACAATCATGGCAGAGATGGAGTAATTGAAAGGCTGAGAAGGGCTCAAAGAAACTCCTAGAAATGATGGAAGCAGAAATGCTTTGCAAGAAAAGAGGTTAAGCAGAAAACAAACATATTAAATATATGAGTTGAAATTCCAAATGGAGCATTTAATTATTTTTCAGGTTCCATTTCCACCTGGTGTTCACCTATGAAAGGGCTCAAGGAAAGGGCCCCTGGATAAAGATATGCAAAAGTGTTTAAAAACATTTAGTTATCCCAAACTGGCATCAAATCTTAAAGTGAAACAAGACAACTCTCAACTGGGTAATCCAGCTTTCTTGACGTGAAAGACAAAAAGCTGGTATTTCATATGTATCCTGGACAGGAGTTAACTTGCTCCATTCTCAAAGCTTCCTAGTAGGGAACATAATAAAGGAAATAAGTGGTGAATTTAGCAAGCTGGAGTTTCTGCATCCTTCGCTCTAGACATCAAACGGCTCTACCACGTTGCGTCAAGCAAAAGAAACAGGAAGGGAGAGATCACACAGCTCAAGTTCCTTGGCTCCAGCAAGGCCGAAAATCCTATATTCTTCCTTTGGGGCAGGAAGTACCTGTAAACATCTCAAATATTCTTCTTTAGCATACTGTAAACAAGAATACATCTTATTCACTGCTTTAGACCATGTAGGGGAAATAAATGGGCAGCCTTGGATTCAACCTAGAAAAGGAGATGGCAGGGGAACTGAGTCATAGCTTAAAAAAACAAGATTAAAAAACGTTTGGGAAAGGACAGGAACTGAGGTTTTAAGTGGGGCAATTCCTAAGGAAGGAAGGACACCTACTACCTATTCCAATAATATTTTGCATTTATGCAGCCGCAGTGGCTGCCGTCCAAGGACCTGAAAATACTGCGGGGCTTCCAGTTAACCAGATTTCAGATTCCAGTGTGATTATAAAACAGGATTCTTCATTTTACAAATGCACCACTTTAGGCACAGAAAGCCAGATGTTTTGGTCCAGTCAAAAAGCCGAGCCTAGAGCCAGTCTTACACTTGCACCTTGAGGCCAACGCTCATTAACTAACGACCTCCAGACATAAAAGGACATTCTCAAAGAAGAATCAGCTGCTGTGCAGTGATGTGAAGCTGATACTCTTATCCATGCCTACCCAAATGGACATTATATGTATGGACTATACATTTGGACTTTCTCTAACGTTTATCCTCTGAAGACACATAAAACATACAGCTACCCTGAAGATTTTATTCAGAAATTTGCATCCAAAAATGATGTTTAGATCCATTTGTCTCTTTGCTGAAGGAAGATCCAGACAGTAACTCAAATCACAATTCTCTGTTTCTCAGCCCTGCTGCTGTTCTAGGAGTGTATGTAATTTATTACATGATTAAATTTGGATTTTATTTATCTCTCAAAGCAGCCAGGGCCTGAGCTGCCTCTGTGCTGGCCACCATTTGTATGAGAGAGACTCAGGGAATCCAAGGCACTGAGTGCAACGAAGCAGATAACAGGCAAATGGAATAACTGGGGGCAAGCTTCCAAATGTCAAGTTCTCTGGCTGAACTCCATACCCTTAACACAGAGAATTTAGTGTAATGCCTGGTCACAAAGTGGTCTTGGGAAGCTCATTTAATCTTCTTCAATTTCCACTTGTGTAAGACAAGAATTATTCCTGCTCTGAGGAACAGGATGGAACTTAATGAATGATTGAACAGGACTCTTGTGGCTGTCAAGGAACATTTCAGGTTTTGTTGTTCATCTATTGTTGTGGTTTTTTGTTTTATTTTTGGTTTTCTTTAAAGCGCAGACGCCCATATAGTCAAATTCCTGCTCTTTTACACTCCATACAACCCACTGCCAAAAATACACTTGTGTACTTGCTAGAAAAAACTTCCAACATCATAATCTGTTTTTAATTTGTAGAAAGACTAGAATATAATCTTTTCAACTTTGCGCAGCAGGGTGTTAAGTATAAAGCTCAAAGATCTTGACAACTTGACTAAAAAATGACAACTGACTTGTAAGGATTACAGGAAGGAAGGAAGATGAGTTTGGTGACAAAGATATTTTGGTGGTGGTCCAGCTAACTGCTGGACAACACTGACTGATGCGTTCCCATGAGGACCTAGAGGCAGAGCAGTCAAAGGTATAATATGAAATACCGATTGCAGAAATCTAGAGCATAAAGATTATGATGCCTGCAACGCTACACTACAAATAAGCCCAAACCAGGACAACATCCAGATGTGATTTGAATCAACATTATTTTTTTCCTCCCTTAATCTCTTAGTGTATAATATTAATGACGACTAATATACATCTCTAGAAACTCAGCTGTCCAAATAGATATTTACTGGCCAGTAACAGGTTTTAGCTTAAACCTCAAGCAGACTAATGGACTTTTGCAAAAACATGGTTGTTGTTCTAGAGCAAAAGAGAGAGGAAAGAATTGGTGTTGATGCCAGCAGACTAAGAGCTGTTTCCTTTATTGCATGGTGTTCCACGGAAGAAGGAAATACAGTGCTATTATTACTCTAATAATTAAATGTCTTTGCACTTTTGTGGAAAAGGAGTAGTCTCTCTAATGCATCCAAAAAAAGTGCCCCAAACCCTTTAACGGAAATCCTCAGTAAACCCATCTAAAACCAGAGCAATTCGCTTGAAATGTTCTACCAATAAGTCATATGAAGATTGCAGATATCTTGGCTGTAAATTCACTGAGGTTGTGAAAAATTTAGTTTTTCACTTCAAATTAAACATAAATTATAAGCATTTGAAGTAGACTCAAAGGTGAATATTGAAATAAATGAAGGCATATCTTTGCTGCAGAATAATCTAAAGTAAGAGGACCTGGGGTGTGCAGCCGTATGCACAAACATATCCAGCCCATTACTATATTTGTTGGGGTTCTCCTTTATAGCTGTAATAGTGGGACTATGGAAAGACAATGGAGCATTATCAGCATTTAAGTGTTTTAAGGTTCCAGCAATACCATGGTGTGGAGACCACAGGGACAGCAGGACCCAGGCTACGGTCCCTCCTGCCCCCAGTGATGCCAACAGCTGGCACCAGGACTGATTTTTGGGTGTGCATGAGAGGGCTGAGGAAAACCCTCAAGCAGAATCCTGATCTAACTACACTAAATTCGAGAGCAAACTCTGCCAATCTAGCCTATTTCAACCCCTGCTCACATATCACAACCCACATCATACCCAGTGTATGGATGGGACAATGAACTACAGTCCTGAGAAAAGAAAACCAAGCTTATATTTAATCAGAGACACATGACATGTTAATGGATAACTGCAGATTAATTGAAACCATTGCTAACAACAAACTAGGGGCTTAAGAGGTAATATCATAGAAATGGTTTAGAACCACTTCTGCTGATTAGGCATCAAAGATCTCAACTAATGTTGCATATATTGAATATTCTGTTCTTTGGATGAATTGTTTGATAGACACTTCAGAAAAGTTAGCTGAGCTCAGCAGACAGAAAATTGGCGTGGAGACTATGCCAACATAGATCTGCCATAGTTCAGAATATAAAGGAATAATGCTCTGTTTGTAATCTGCTGCACAAGAGCAAACTGAAACACATACCTCAAAGTAAGAGAACAGTTACAAGATACCACACTTTTTCATGTTGTTATATGTCTCTGAGGTAGCAAATCTGCATCAAATGGCCTATAAAATTTAGCTGGGGGAGATTCCTTCCAAAACTAGCTACATAAGCAGATGAAGTCAAACACAATGAGGAAAAGAAAAAAAGGCTTTTGAAGCTGGGTATTTTATTACATATTTAGCTGACTATCATAAAAAAGAATCATATGAGTGAGAAATTATGTTCCCATTTACATTCATATGTTCCTTATAACTCAGCTATGTTAGACAAATCATCTACCATGTCTATCATGTCAGACCAATCATCACATATCTGTGCCTGCCCATCGTACATGTGCCAATATCATATCCCAAAGTTTCCTATCAAATCTCTGGATGCCTGTACGCCGACCTATAGTGAGACATTTTAAAAGCTCTGTCATCACATCCATATGGCTGATGCAGATCAGGGAAGACAACAGGTTTGGTCCATGTGTGTGCTTAAAAAGGACATCTTGCGTGCCTGGCTTGGTGCTGTGTTTGCTTGAGAGGAAAGGCACAGTCTAACCCTAGAACACATAAAAATGAGATCCACTTACAAAGCAATCCCATCAAAGGTACTGAAAAACAAATCTACCTTGAGAATCCTGTTGGAGTCCATACATTCCTTACGTTCTGTAAAGGAGACGCAAATTTCTAAGAGGTATTAATTAGATTTGCCACAAAATTGCTAGGGGGGTTTTAAGCCAACAGTTGCATTTATCATCATTGTTATTCTGGATGTATTTTGGTCAAAGTTGGCAGAAAGAAGCACAGAACCTTCTTGGACACCATTATTTTGTTAAACCACACCTCTCGTATCACAGCAGGTGCTAAGAAAAGCCTGACCTAGTTGAAACGGCCTGGACCAGATGTGACTGAGGGAGACATTCAGGCCCTACCTCTCTTCATCCTTGAGGAAAAGTGGATGAAACATCAAAAGGGAGGGAGAGGGATTTGTCTCCCTGCCAGTGCATTTGGCAGCTCTATAAAGTTGGGATGCCCAGACACCATATAACTGCTCTTTAATTAGTCTCCATGCTATCCAGCCCAAACTGCCTTTGCAAGCGTCTGGGGAGCAGCAGTATTTGCAATTGTTACTAGGCTGCTTAGAAACTTTTTCTAAACTTTCTGTTGTCAGAAAATTGGGTTTTCAACAATGATTTTTTTTTTCTTCCTTTTCCTATGCATTGCAAAAGGAGTCTGATTTCTCCCTGGAGAAATTATTAATCTTTTGTTTGAAAGTGTTTGCTATTGATGGGTTTTTTGTCTTTGTTTTTGTTTTTCTCTTAAAGTGGTTTTCTTCCAAACTTTTGGGGGGTTTGGCGCTTCTCACCTGAAAATGCATTTAGTTGCTGCAAACTAAAGAAACGGTCCTGGTTTTCGGTTTCTCAAATAAAACTGTTCTGTTAATTTGCCATTTTACCTTCTGATACAGAAATCAAACTATTTTCTGAGCAGCTCAGCCATCACGCAGTGGTCTTTTGCAGATGTCCAGTACAACTGGAAACACGCCTGCCTCACAAAAATCAAATTACAGTTCAAAGCCAAGCTATACTGAAGAAACTCATGCTCCAGTATGTAAGGAGCAGCATATATTTATAAACTTGCTTTATAGATGAAATGATACACTCACAAACATATGCAAATATTAGTGATTAAACTCCAGAGAATGGCTCTTTATGGACACGGGCACATATAGGTTTTCCAACTGCTCAGCAAGAACCGATGCCTGTGCAGACTATGGGTTGTTCGGCTGCATTGCTCAGTGCCTCTTAGAGAGCTGCGCAATGAAAAGGTCTTTTAGAGTCATGAGAAGGAAAATGAGCTTTCGTCTAAACCTGCAGTTGCTCTTTCATTCACACTTTCCTTAGTCTACACATGAAAGCAAATCCATATCCATACAGGGATTATGCTCTTTCTACACCGGTCCCTGGGCCTCCCAAGCATGATTGGGTGCAGAACGAATGAAATAACCTGGAAACAGCCCTGGGTAGTCACCTCTACATAGCAACAGTGCTGGAGACTTCAGCATCTCTAAATGTAAAGTGTGGAAAGGTGAAAAAACTTCTTATACAGACCCAGCTCCTCACTGCAGCTTCTTCTACCCTTTGTTGCAGTGAATAATACTGACAAATGCAGTAAGTCATGGGATGCTTCCACATGGCGCAGAGAATTTCTTACTATGAGCAACTTCATAGAAACCAATGGGGTTGGTCATGTGAATAATATCTACAGGGTGAGAATACTGGATTACAACCCACGACCCACTGGGCTGCCAGCAGGCAAATACAAAAATTGAGCAGAATTAGCAGAGGCAGGTTCCAGCCTTCTCTAGCAATAATTGCACCTCCTGACTTGAAGACAAATCCCAAACGCTCAGTAGCATGTGTGCATCATTACTGAGAAATCATAGCAAGAGGAGAATTAATACTAACTGGCTCACCTTAGAATCACATGTTAGTTCATACCAATTGAATTCAGCTTTTTGCAGAAAGGTTATGGTTAGTATCAGCTTTACACCATTACAAAGCCATGTGTCCTGTATGTTTTATATTCCAAAGCCATTTACAGTGATCTAAGATGTTGGATCTACAACTCATTTTTTCCCCTGTGTTAAGTCCAAGAAGACATTGATATTCCTACATATTCATTTGTTCCCATGGGATACTGATATCTGATCTCTTTGGGTATTCCTCTTTGCAGTGCAAAACCACAAAAATAATTTGGCAGCTAAAATTAATGCCTATGTTTCTGATTTGGCAAGGTACTTCAACACATGCTTACCTTTGAATGCATGAGTACCCCGCTAATGAAATAGTTTTCCATTGCTTGAAATTAAGCAACTGCTAAACCAAGACTTTCATGCTTTTGTGTAACATTTTACACATACTTAACACACATTCAGTAAGTACTTAATTAGCCTTTTTTCATTATTTGTGCAAAGCTGGCCTGAAGCTCTGCCTGTTCAACTCTGTAAAAGGCTTGTATCATCATTTCCACTGAGTTTTAAATTTATACCAGTGTGTAGTGATACACGCAACTGTGTTAGATCTATGTGCATACTGTCTATTTGCCACAGCACATCAAACCTGCAAGACCAACAGTTAAACATCCCTGCAGAAAAATCAGGCATGGCTGAGGGCAGATCCCAGTCACTACGGCATCTCCAGTTGTGATGCAGAGCAGATACAAAAGCTTAATGAGATTTCACCTGTCACCTTATCCAACAGATGAGGAAGGACGATGTATCTGACAGCACTCATGGTATCCTACTGGCCAGTTCTTGGAGAATATTTCCAGTCAACACTATCCAGCCATTTTCTAATTAATCAGAACAAGATGGCTTCAATCTTGATATTATCTTGATGAAGGCAGTATGAAGTGAAGAAGGTCATGCAAATCCTTCTCTAAGGTTCTTAGGGCATTGCCTCATTACTTCCATTAAAATCATTAAAAACTGTTACGTTTTATAGTGTGGTAACCAAAGCTGGTAAACATGAGCTTGATGCTGTGGAGATGTAATGGACTGGTCCATGTAAATGAAAGAGCTGTCGTCACACCGTATGGTTTTCCATGAGGAAAAAATCCACTAGTGAAGTGAAGATGGTGAGGATGTTAACAAAAAGATCAACAACAAACTCTGGTGGAGTGTTTGTTTTAAGCTAAAAAGACTAATTTTGAGCGGAAGTGAATGGTTAATGTCGGGATATGCTCTGTATGTGTGGCATCCAAATTATACCCAAAAAAAAGGTTTGCAAGGAAGTTTAACATCTCTAAAATCCTTCAGTACTGTATCCACACACATTTCTAGGAAATTCTGTAGTCAGTCCAAATTCCAGGCATTTAAGAAGGAAAAGTTTCTAAGAAGTCAAAAGACCAGGGGGAAATCTCACATTTAATTTACACACTACACACTGTTTGGTAAATAGCAGCTATTGTTTAGAGTAGAATGCAGTCACCATTCATTTTATTTGGACTCTACATTCTTCATTGGGAATTCAGGAAGTGGTTCAGACTAAAATATTCCCTTATGTTATTTGACCTGTAAAAACTTGGAGACAGGCCAGATCCTGCCGCTCTTAAACAGACAACACTCCCATTGACCGGGGTTTGGGCCTTCGTGTTGACGGTCGGCACCACCGCGCTGCTCAGCTTGGTGCAGCTGGTCCCTTGGTGCACGGGGTGTTGAGCAGAAGCTGAAAATAAGACAGTTTTATTTGGCTGGCACCATGATTCACCTGTCTAGAGAGACGGCAAACATTTTCTGAGCACAGCTTGTACAAAATAATACCTTAGAAACAGAAATAGATGTGGTACAATCTCACATAATTTATTATTATTATTATTATTATTATTATTATTATTATTATTATTATTATTATTATTACTACTACTATTATTATTTTTATTGTTCCTTCCTGTTGCTTCTTTTGATACAAAAGACGTTACTGAGTTGGATGTAGCCAGTAGCTCTTCAATGCTTCTCTTGACATGACACATCCAGAGCAAGATTTTCAGAATTATTAAGTTCACTTGTTAATCTGAGGTAGGAGGAGGTACCCAAATACCCTGTGGGTCTGGCTTTCAGCATCTTGTATTTTTAGGCCCTTGAACATTTCAAAAATTAAGACAAACTCCCACATTTAGGGAGATCGTTCTGCTTATGATTTCACCTTGCCATTAAGACTCCATTTTAAATTTAAGGGAACTTAGTTTACACCTCATCAAGACACTTAGGAGAAAAGGAGAACAAAAAAATCAAACACACACACACAAAACACACAAACCAACAACATCACCATTGCTCTGCAGTCATATACTGGCCATCTCCACCCTATAGTTTATCGCGCTTTGAAAACACTGATGCGGAGAGGATCAGAAGTATATAGGATTATGCTGTAGCCTCCAATGGAGCATACTCCTGTTGCCATCCCCTTCATGTTCACCTTTGTTACTCTCCTTAATCACCGCTACACTCCAAAATATCAGTTCAGCAATGACCTGCACAGCATGTGCGCCATATCTTACAAATAGCATTAAACAACAGTGTGCATAGGTGCATTATGGATATGGAGTTTATTGTAAGCAAAGGGAATAGCATTCCTAGAACACTTGCCTTTGAAAAACATCCCTTTGAAGGTAAGAACAAGTAACTGCTGGGTGTTCGGTTCAAATCAGCACCTGGTATTTTTAGGCCACTACACTTAAATATTAGCATTTAGCATTTATCTTTTAGAATTTAATCTATCAGATAGAAATGCTTAGTTTGGCATAGGCAGTAGGATTACTCAGTGTTAGCTCACTGGTTACATTTCCACAGACTTTAAGACATTCTTCTGTTTTTAGACTTCGCATTTTTTTTGATAGCAAGTTAACGCATGAACGTTTCTTCACCATTATACTACACAATGGAAAATGGAAAGGAAAATGGAGTTCCCTTCCTTGGTATCAACAGCAAGAGGCAGGTTAGATTCCTCCCTCACCCCCTTTTTTATTTTAATATATTAAGTTTTGAATGATCTTGTGGAATTCTGTAAATATTTTATGACGTATTTTATAGGTGGAGCATTTTATATCTAGCAGTCTTTTTGGAAGCGTAGCCCCTGAGTTTGGTTTCTCTCGCCCCGTGGTTCAGCTGTAACTGCTTCCATCTGTCTAAACCTATGTGCAGTTCACTAATTGTCGACCCCTTAGGTAGGTCTTGCTGTTTCTATAGGTTTACTGTTAATCATTAGATTTGGGAAAAATAAACTTCTTTGACGTTACCAATAAGGGTTTCCAAGAATTAAGAGAAAAATTCCTCATGCTTTAATTGAGCTTACCATTCTTAAAAAACATTCCTTCAGCAACTTAGTAGGAAATTATTATCGATTGGACTAGTTGAAAGAAGCGTGTATCAAAAGAACTCCAAGGCAAATTGGATTAAACTATCGCTACTGCAAACAATTTTAAGATTAACTTTTCAGCAAAATAAAGTTGAAAAAACTGCCTGAAAAGATTCTTTGCCTGCAAGTTCTAGATCATAGTTGTCATAGTCATACATTCACAGCATAAACTATGTGCTTTTAGTAACAAAATATATTTTCTATCATACTCTGATAACATCTCTTCCATGATTTTAAAAAGAAAACTGAGAACCTGACTCTCCATGGTGGAAGCCTCATAGGGCAAAGGCAAGAAATCAAGTTAAGTGTCTTATAGACTGTGTCAACAACTACAAAAAAGCTTCACACAATTTATAAAATAAGGAATATTTTCCTTCAAAAACAACTATATGGTACACATGACTTGTTTTTCTTCAAGACGCTTTTATAATCTATCATTATTACTATATTGCTAGATGCTAGGTATTTTTTATTTCCTTCCACGATATATATAGCACACTCAGTTATCTATGGTACTTTACATCCATCACATACTACATCAAAATACATCAAAATACCGTGGACCAAGATATCATTGCTCATGTCTGATTATCTTCTAGGATAATTAATTAATTTCAATCATTAAATATAAGGCTGTAAATACACAAACTTATTAGTGCCTCTTTTTAAGAGGTTGAAACATTAATCACCCCCCAGTTACCGTCTGCCATTTACATGAATACAAACAAATAAAATAGAGAAGGAGCAAAAATGGTGCAGATAAGGATTCCACCAGCATAAAAAGGGGGAAAGCTTTGTACCTGGGAACAGCACTGGGCCAGATGGTTCAAAGAGCTGCCAGAACAGAGCTATAGACCCCAAAAAAACCCCAACACACAGTGAAGGATGAACTTGAAAATGGAACAAGTTGCAAATATCTACATTTTCTCCCCGGACTGAGAGATAAACAGTGTTACAGCACAAGAGTAACTTAAGCACAGAACCCAACTAAAGCAAACAGCACTTATGATAATGTGGGTCAAACTAATACATAGAATGATTTGAAAAGTATTGCTGAGCCTAAGATCTTGTATAGTAAGACTGAGCTTGATGAAAACTTCTGCAGCCAAGACACAACCTGAGCTGGTTTTTTCCTCACTCTCTCATCTGATTTATGCTTTACATACCAGATGCATAAAAACCTCAGATGTGCAACAATATATGAATTTTATCCTTCTTTGGTAATGTATTGGTGCTAATCTGTACTCAGAGAAGGAAGTGTTTGCAAAATTCAGCTTGATCTGGGTTCTTGGTTTCTAACTACTCTACACATGATGAAATCAGAAGTATTAAACTAACATCCATAGTGTGAATCATACGGCCAATATGGTTTTCACACGCAGATAGAATATTATGTATACAAATAAATAGGTACTCACATACACACTTACACAGCTCAAAATAACAGAGAAAAACACTTGCTGCTTAAAAATAAATCCCTGCCACTCCTCTGTTTTTTAATTTTACCTAGGATTTTCAATTACCATTGTAAATTGTTTATTTCTAAGGAAAGTCCAGTGGAACTTCAACTAGATGTTTGATGACCAGCTCTGGGAGCTAATTTACGACTTTCCATTTACGCTGAGAAACTTTTTTCACATAAAATGTATCTCCAGTCTCATTAGAGACCTGGAAACAGAATAAAAGAGCTGTGACAGGTACAGCTGAGTACATAACTATAAAGTCATTACTTCATGCGAATTATAATCATTATGTTTGCAAATGTATTCATGTTCAATGAAAAAAAAATCTGTTCTCATGAGAGAAAAATTCTGCTTCTATGAGATAATTACAGTTTTGGCCTTTCTCTTTTATGGAATTCCTTTTAAAAGCTGCTGATTATACCATGAAGAGCAGCAGCTGGTGAGTATCTTATTTGATTAACAATTCAGGCAAAATTTACATACAAACTTAGCATCTAAGATCCCAGTTTGCAGAGGAGGATGGAGTCCCGCCTGCTGTGCGGCTCTGCAGCACAACTGATTCACAGAAAGTCCTTGCTCTGATGTGTCTGTATATGATATTGGGACAAAACTCCCAAGCTGATGTAATGGACATTAACACTAAATGCTAACAGTCTGCAGACAAAGTAATTACACAGATCCCTTTGCATCTTTTAATTGCCTCAATGTTGTGTGTGTTTGTTTTATGTATTTTTAACAGGCATGTTTCCTATACTTGCCATAGAAATTTATCAATAATGTTTTCAAGAGGATAGGGAAGCAAAATATAAAACCAAGACAACAGCAAACACTGGGGGTTTAATATTTCCTATCTGGCCTTCCAACACAAACCAGCCAATTTGTAAATAAAACATCCTTTGTTGCAAGGTGTATGAAGGGTTTCAAATCACAGAATCACAGAATCACAGAATCGACTGGGTTGGAAAAGACCTCAGAGATCATCGAGTCCAACCCCTGGTCCAACTCTAGTCCGTTTACTAGATCATGGCACTAAGTGCCATGTCCAATCTCAGTTTAAAAACCTCCAGGGACGGCGAGTCCAGCACCTCCCTGGGCAGCCATTCCAATGCCTGACCACTCTCTCTGGAAAGAATTTCTTTCTAATATCCAGCCTAAATTTCCCCTGGTAGAGTTTAAGCCCATGCCCCCTTGTCCTATTGCTAACTGCCTGGGAGAATGTTTTGATTAGCACAGCCTGAAGCTCTGATTTACATTACAGGGGAGAGACCTTTAAAGCCATCTATATATTATACAAAACCAAAGAAAAGAAAAGAAAAAGCCATAGCCTTTATTTTTCACCTCCAAGTGAACGCAGTGATGGGTTCAAGCTTCAAACCTGAGTATGGCAAATCACTCACCTCCATTTTGTTCTGTTTCCCCTTATCAGTTCATCCTTCCAGAATGCTGTGTGGTGCTGTTTACCATACAGTAGCATTTCTACCAACAGGAAAGTGAAAAATGCTGTCTCGGATGCCCTTGTGGGCAGATCACATGTGCCAGCAAAGGATTCAACTCAGATCAACAGAGCCATTAAAATCAGGCCGTCAAGTTGCCTCGTCAGGGACACAATTTGTAACTAAAACATTATCTTCAACACATTTTTATTTTCTTTCTACTGCGTTTCATAGGTTTTCTTGCAGCTTGCTATGTTAGGTTTATTATAGGCCCTGGCAACTCTACCAATTCTTCTGTCTGTACTTACAATTGGGACTCATTTGCCAGGCCCTGTTGAACACAAAGAATCCCTTCAAAGGTTTTGTGTAAGGGCTGTTGTCACTGACTCACCAGCTATAGGCTTGATCTTATTCCTCTGAATTGTAATGACAGCAGGATCGGGCCCCAAATGAGATAGTGTCTCTGACTCGAGTCAGACTGTGCTGTTAAAATTCCCATTACTAAAATGCCGCCTTTCTATTTCTTCGTACGCAATCCTCAGGACTTTTCAATAGCAGCAGGCAAGAAAATTCCAATAATGCCAGAGGGATCTTTACTTGCCTCAAGTAGAAGAGAATCCATGGGAATTCTCAGAAGCCTTTTTTCTCTTGCTTCTGCAATTATTTTCTATGCTAAAAGCATAATTGAAGGGGGAGAAAAGCATATTACATCAGCTACCAAGACGGAAAATATCAAGAAGAAATGACACACGCTGTGGAACAGAAAAATACTTCATTGCATCAGGCACTAGGCTGGGATCAGAGAACAGCGCTCGCTTCCAAGGTTGGACACAGATTTCCCATATGACCTTAAACAAACCATATCTCCCGTGGAACTTTTTGCTACTTCATAGGAAGTCTCTGGGATAAAAGTGAATGCTGGCTCAGAGGTGTTCACAGAAGACAGCAATGAAAGCTGTGTAAATGTCTAGATAGCTACAAAGCAAAAAATAACGTGAGAAAAAGATGCCTATGGACAAATGAGTAGTCAGAAATAATTACTCCTTTCTAGACAAAAGAAAGTACAGACGGTTTCGGTGGAGATGTGAGGCTCACCTGCGCTCTACTTGAAAAGCCGTTGCTGTAGGAGACTGTACTTAAGTTATTGAGCCATCACAAGAAAACTCAGTTTTGCTCTATTCTGATGGGATGCATTAAAAACAAACGCAACCTCATTTTAAGTGCATTAGGAAAAATGGGTCAAGTGGGATCACATGCACCTACAGCGGGGATTTCCCCACTCTCAGTTTAAGCCACCTGACGCCTTTAATTTAAGCAGAAAACCAAAAAGTAAATTACTTTCTTCCTTCCTCCCTCCTCCCCCTGCAAAAGCCAGATAAAACAAAGTACTTCCCATCGTGAGCAGCTTGATGGAAAGCCTGACAGGGCAGGCTGCCGCCAAGGTGTTCCAACCACCCAGGCCCTACAGCGGGACATGGTCACACACCAGAACCCCTCCCAGACCCTGCTCTGTGTGCACTGTGAATTCATCACCACCAAATCCATAACTCTGTGATTTCAAGGAAATTTTCGTTGCCCTCTGGCCTGCCTTGGAATTTGTTAGGGCAATTCATTAACGTGCTGTGGATCAACATTGGGATGATCTGTTGCAGCTCAAAAACTGCTCTTGAAGGCAATGCTGAAGAATTAGGAATTTGGCACACAAGCAGCTCTAAAGATAAAGAAAAATTCTGGTTTGTGACCTGTTTTTCTCGTCTTAGGTTATAGATGTTCTTCCTTTGCTTCTGACATGAGACTGTAAGAAAGCTGGACCCCCAGGAGTGCATTTTACATGACTTCCTTCAGCTCAGAGCAACTTCCCATAAAATATTTTTGAATGAATAAACCATCCTGCTCTATACATTAAAATTCCTGCGCCTAAGGTGAATGAGACTGTGACAATTAACCAAAGCCACAGAGACTCTAATAAACCATTACAGAAAGGATTTAGGATTTCTTATTTTAACAACTTAGAAGAGGTAATGATACATTTTCTAGTGGGCACCCTAAGAGAAACTTTAAAGGGGCCACAAAACGCAATTTAATGAGATATTAAATTTGATTATCCAAAAATTCCCAACATGAAAAAGGGAAAGGAACACAGAATATGCACATAAACCTCTGTAGATAAGGAAATGCCGATGCAATGGAATTTCTCAGTCTGGATCCATTCAGACTTGAATGGACTCAGTACCAAGGTACACATAGGTGGGAAAAGCAGAATGAGGCCCTAGATATATATTAAAAAAACATTCCATAATGGTTTTTGTGATGTGCTCTTGCAGCCCAGAAGGCCAATCATGTCTTGGGCTGCATCAAAAGGAGCACAGCCAGCAGGTCAGGAAGGTGATTCTGCCCCTCTGCTCTGTTCTGGTGAGACCCCACCTGGAGTTGTGTGTCCAGCTCAGCACAGGACAGAGATGGACCTGTTGGAGAGAGGCCAGAGGTGCCACAAAAATGATCAGAGGGCTGGAACAGCTCTGCTGTGAGGACAGGCTGAGAGAGTTGGCGTTGTTCAGCTTGGAGAAGAGAAGCTCCGGGCAGACCTTATTGTGGCCTTTCAGTGCTTAAAAGGGGCCTGTTGCAATAGGACAAGGGGTGATGGTTTTAAACTAAAGGAGGGGAGACTTAGGCTGGACATAAGGAAGAAATTTTGTACATTGAGGGTGGTGAAACCCTGTCCCAGGTTGCCCAGAGAGGTGGTGGATGCCCCATCCCTGGAGACATCCCAGGCCAGGCTGGACGGGGCTCTGAGCAACCTGATCTGGTGAAGATGTCCCAGCTCACTGCTCAAGCATCTGGCCCCTGCACTGGGCACTGCAGTAACAGTTGTCCTCTGCCCTCCCCAGGGCCATCTTCCAGAGCTCAGCCCAATAAGACATAAAGATATTCATATGGTCAGGCCTTGTAGCCGGGTTGAGATCATCAGAAGAGCTCAGCTGTGTCTCAAGATCCAAACCACAGACCAAACTAAGAACGCAGCACCCAGCAGTGCCCATGGGGACCTTATTGGAAAGACCAGCAAAATATTTAATATCTTGTTTATAGAGAAGCCTGACCAGTTATGGCTACTACTAGTGTCTTGGACATGGAGCACGTAGCACACAGAGATGCAGAAGGCTGGTTGTTCCAGGTAGGAACTGAAAGAGAAGACTTTCAACAATGTACCATGTCAGGCACTAAGACAATGGACATAAGGCCAGGCACTCGCAGACTGATTAGTTAAGATAGTCTTCATTTTCTAGACAACTGCTTTGCAGGGTCAAGATTTTGTTATTTGAATCCTATGCATTATTTAGGAAGTCATAATTTTAAAATTCCAAAGATAAAAGGCAGGATTTTGCTGAGGGGGAAGGGGAAGGTGGATACAAATACCATGGCTCCAAAATTCTCAGGCATAAATCGTGTAATTTAAATCTCCTAAATCTGTGAGCAAAGCCACACTTTATGTTTACAGCTGTTGTTCAGAGTGGAGAAATCTTTTGGCCTGTGATACAACAGCATCTTATTTCTTCAGTCTTGCCTAAAATTTATTATTCATGGACCACGGTTCTTTCCCTTAAGAGTACTTGGCTGGAAAGCTCTGCATTTCATGCATCAATCTCATCTGGATTAGCAAAGAAAACACTCAGCATTAAAACAATGTCAATCTATTTACATACAGAACGATGGAAAAGAAATGAATGTGTTGGTTAAGCTGTTTGGGCTGATGTGATATTCCTTCATCCTGCTTGTGTGCTTAAAGAATTAGAAGCAAGTTTTATATGATTCATGAAGAAAACCTGGAGGGAAACTACAAGATATCCTATGACTTTGTGTTTTCTTCCCCACCTTTTTTGGTCTGCAATGAACAGCTGTTCATTGTCTAAAATAGCAACTCCTTTTGCAGTGGTTTTCACGTCAAAAGGAAGCCATGTTATCCGTCCTGATTTCTAACCCTAGAGAGGTGTAAACACTCATTTCCTAGTGTCAGCCTTTATGGCTCTGGGAACCCTGGCACCCAAAAGCCCAAACAACATCTTCACATGATTTTCTTTCTCACCTCTTATCAAATACCACAGTTGCCTGTAACTCACCTTTCCCTTTAAGATCACTTGATGAACCTCCACTTGCCTGATTAAACCAGAGCTGCTGCTGGAAAGGGTGGAGATAGAAGTTATTTTGCGATACCTTATCAGTGAGCTGATACCCATGTCTCAAAAAAAAAAAGCTTCTTAATGGCAAGGGAACTTTGCAACTTTCTCATGGCACCAGTGTTTCACATTTCTTAGTCCAATGTGGCACAAATACCTTCCCAATCCTTTTAATTTTAATGCCATGCCATAGCTCGTACAGAAAGTTTTATGATTTCCATCCCTAAAGCTGCATAATCTCCACAGCACAGTGGGCTGCTCCTGCTTCCTTACCTCGGCCAGGGGAAAATCATTATTCAAAGCACAATGTAATCTTTTATTTATGGGTTTATGTATTTTGAACTGAGATTTTGAAGCCTGTCAAATTTTAAATCCAAATGGTCCTCTTGGTTTCAAGCCAAGACCTTTTCCTGATAAAGCAGCACAAGGAAACTTCTGTAAAAGTGGAAGTGTCTGAAAAGAATTTAGCAGCGGACCTTAGTGATAACAGAGGCTTGATGGGCAGTAACTGAACCAGCCTCCTAAAGAAAAATACTTCCAGTTTGCATTTGTATTGCTGCAATTTTTTTTTTTCTTGGAGTTTTCTTATACCAACAAAATAAAAGGGTATAGGTCAGATTTTTTGTTCAGTTTTAATTCAAATGAAGTAAAAACATCCTCTGTTGAAATGAACAGACATTCTATATTTACACCAGTGCTACTCAGAAGAGAAGCAGCTATTCAAGTATCCTTGGGATCTGAAGATAAAGAAATGTACTTAGTACTCTCCTGCAAATGAGAAATAAATTGTGCATTAATATCATTATGGGCCAAATCCTAGAAAAAGCTTTACTTCCCCACATGAACTCTGACTGTGTGCATATCATTCACAGTAGCAGTAGTTATTACAAGCCGGATTCCAGCCCTCTTTCCCACACCGATCATGCTCACACATGGGTAATCTGTTGATTTAACCAGAAATCCTTGGAGAGTCTGGTGCTACTTAAGCTACACAGACCTGCCACGGCCACGGTTCACTTGGAAAGGTAAGAACCTCCTGAATTTCCATCCTGTGCGTGCTGGGCCAGGCTCTGCCACCCTCATACCAACTCAAAACACGTCCCTATGCTCATTTAAATGAAGATATCTTGGCCATTATCACTAAGGAGCAAGGCGGGAGGCTCATCACATGAATCTGAACTACACATAATTAGAAGTTCTTTGAAGTGAGAGATGAAGCTAGAAGCTGACAAGTTGTCCTGTTTCCTCCTTTAATGTTCTGGTAGATCTGAACCAGCTGCAGGTCACGACAAGGAGCCACAAAGCAGATTTGCACCAACTTTGCAAAAACAGGAGGCCAAAAATCCTTACAGACCACCCTTCACTACACTACAGCAGATTGTGCAAGCTTTACTATTTTTCCTATTCAGTTGCATCCTCTATATCACATGCAAAATACCATTTATGTAACTTTTCTAAACAGCCAACCAGCTTCACATCATGAGTTTTTCCATGAAAAGGTCTTTATTCTTGTACAAAATGGATATTTTTTCTTGCTTGCAAAGATTCCATGACTTATGTCCTAATTCTAGGTTTGCTTCAGCCAAATTTCTTCGAGGCAAATTTACAGCAGTTTTAATTATCATGAGATTAACTTAAAAAAGACTGAGGACGTATTTCCCCTTAATGTTGCTTTTATATAGTATGTATATAACAAGAAATCCTACTTCTCTCTGGTTTTATTTTTTTGTCTATAGATAGGCAGCAGGATTGTGCAAGAGAGGGCAAAGAGAAAAGCTACCAATTATTGTTTTTATTTTAATTCTGAAATATTAAATAAAGGGGATCCCAGGAAAGTATTCCAGCATAGGCATCTTTCATTTGAACCCCTTTCTCAGCCCATCACCATAGGTTTCACTGACCTTGGTAATATTATAAGGGTCATATTTTCCCATGGCTGAATTGTTCTGAAACAATTTCTCCAGTGTGTTAGGCACACTGGCTGCTCTTTGGCATCAGGCATGCGTATCCTCTTGGCTTCTTTCTCTTTCTCTTAAACAAACATATTTATTGTGACTACTACTAGGGAAATCTCTCTCCTCTGAAACTTCAATGTTTTAACGTTTATGTCTCTGTCCCTTTCCTCTTTCTATATATAAAGGTGTTAACGAACTCTACCACTTCTGTAGCCTTGTAGAAATCCTTCTCCCACTTCTGGATGCGACCGCAACAGAAGAATTAGTAGATGTTTCACTATTCAAACAGGAGTCAACTGGTATGATGGGCATAGAAGCAAGCCATTAATAATCACAATACCAATACTTTATCTAGAATGAAACAACCAAGCTCAAAACAGAGACTTTCCATTTTCTCACCTCAACAGCATGCAGAGAAACCTTTCACAGTGAATCCAGAATGCATCCCAAATTCAAATGAAAAGTTCAAGCCACAAACCTAAAACTATAGATCATCTAGGATATATAGGCAAACTCTGGTCAATGGCAAGGACTGAGCCTGAAGTGGTTTCAAATAGGACCAAACTTCTCCCAGAATTAAGCTTTGTGTAGCTTGTTGTCATCTAATAATAATAATTTGCACTTTGGATAGGCCCAAGTGAGCAGAGAAAAACAGAAATTTACCCTATTAACTTGGGTAAAAAAAATTAAAATCATAATTATGACTACCCTTTGTTAAAATAGGTACAGAAAGGGGTAAATAACAGTTCACTTAAATCTGTTGCATGGCTTAACGAAGCTGTCAGTCACATAAATAACCTTTCCTATCAAATGCCTATTCAAACATCTGCCAGAGTAAAATAAGAATTTACATTACCACATTGGAAATATAAACCAGAGCAAATCTCTATCCCAATTTACAGTCTCATTTGCCATTCTGGTTTACAGCCAGTGCACTCACTGGGAAATGAAGAGCATCAACCTGTATTTACAAAGGAATTCTAGTGACCATATCCAGTCCTCATATTTCTGTGCACACTTCTTGTGCAAACACAATCAATGTATTCTCCCCTTCACAAATTGTTTCAAAGCAGCAACTTTAGTACGGAGAATTGAGAAATACTATTTATTACCTTCAGGAAAACAATACACAGGGAGGTATTGAGAACTGAAGCCTAGAAAATTAGTATGGACTTACTCATCCATAGCAAAATTATTATTTTAGGAGATGACTAAACGCATGCAAGTCTATCAGCAAACCAAGATTTATCATTTGCCTTGGATCCAGCAAAACAGTTCACATTCCACTTCAAGTGATAATATAGTAAAAATGATTAGAGTTAGAGAGTCCTAACACCTGAGCACTTTGCTGGATTTTGTACATGTTGTGATATTCCTTAAGATTAGGGAATTAAGCTAGGAAAAGATGACTTACAATGGGTTTTCTTAGGACTGGTCGAGCAATTTACAGAATCCTGCCCAACAGTGGGGGTTTGCACTAGGTGTGAGAAGGGAAAAAAGAGGAAATTCCCATTGGTTAAAAACGAAATGAGTAAGAAACTTGCTGACTCACTACCAAAGGCCATTGTGGAATTAATCATCCCTGCTCCTTCCCCAGAGGTCAGAAAGAATTAGTTTGCTTTAATATTTTTGGAGTATTTGAAATACCTAGAAAAGAAATCAGCTGAAAAACACAGACCTTGACTGGGAAAGTTTGGAAATGGTTTCTACCAAGGATCAAAATAGGTTTTATAAACAGCTCTGAATGTTCTTGTGGGTTTATTATTTTTTTTCTCTATGTGGCAGCTGTTATTTGAAAATATTGTCACTCCGTATCTATGGGGAAGAGAGGCAGATCTCCTCCTGTGCTCACTCTTCTTTTTGCCCAACGCTTGCTAAACCCAAACCCGATGCCAGTGGCACAGTAAGTGCAAAAGCACCTTAAGGAGAAAAGGGAAAAACATAATGGAGGTTTTGCAACACTAGTCAGAGAAAAGTTCCTTCATACTCAAGATCTGCCTACTTGTCTCCAATTATGTTTCTCACTTACCAAAATACAAGGATGTGTGCAGCTTCATTGACCTCACATACTTAAAGCTCAGTTCCAATATTTTGCTACATCAATTCATATAATAAAAAATACAGAACTAATACCACATGTTATTTAATGCATATTAAAATCTGGCTGTGTGTTTAAATCTATGTCATAACCTCCATCTATAGCATTACTCAAAGAACACAGGTCACTAAGGTGGACAGTGAGTAGTGTGTGCTTGCAACATGCTTAAAGATGGAAAACTTCATTTATTTATCTTCTTACTATTACCTAGCATTGGTCAGCCTAGTTTTGTCACATGTATTAACATCACAAATAAGAACTGGCCCTATTTAGCAGATTGTGATAAAAGGGCAATTGGACTTGAACACCAAGGGCTAAAGTCCCTCCTGTCACAAAGCAGAGAATTCCTCTGCCAGTGGATGTGAATTTCTTTATAACAAGGAATTTGGAACCTATTTTCATCATCATTGGTTTTAGTATTCTTAAAAGAAATCTGCAACAACAATAAAATTCTCTAGACGAAGTGTGGGAATGGATTCTAGTATTTGTATGTCAAGCTATGTTCATCTGTGTTTATTACATTTGTTTTTGTATTTTCACACCCTTTTTAATGTATCAGGGAGACATTTATGCAGCCAAATTAACACAAGTTGTGGTCTTCTGATGGGATTCAGTTCCTAAAAGGCATGCATTTTGCTGATGATGCTCCATCCACACATACGGTCTCCAAAGCATAAACAACACCCATAGAAACAAAGGAAAACATTGAGATGTTTGAACAATAGATATTCAAGCTCATTGCACATTAAGGTTCTTGTGACACATGAATGTGAAATGATTTGTGCTTACATTATGCATTCTCCCTTTGAAATAATTTTTATATATGACTCAGAGGTCTGGTCCAAATCCCAGAGAACTCCATGGGAAGATTCCTACTACCTCACTGAGCTTTGAATCAGGCTCTGAAGTACATCCACATTGTTTGCAACACACAAACACCATTTGCTCAAGTACAGAATGACAATGCATTTGACAAGTCTAACCAGAAATTACAGAGAGGTCTGGTTGCATTCTTTAAACCCGTGACTTCATTCCTCATTTTAAAATCCCGCTGACCAGGCGAGCTGGAGAGGATGGGATGAAGTTGATCTACGAAGAACTAAGAGTCAGAAGGAAAACCAGGTCCTAATTCTGGCTGAGCCACCAACTGACTGCAGGACCCTGCACAGGTCTGTATCTTCTTGCCCCTCCGTTCGTCTGTCTCAAAAATGGTAACACACACAGAGCATCATAAAACCAAATGCTGCATCTGACCAATCGTTCTCAAACAAATACTGGGGGGGTGTGGGGGGGGAGAATCATAAAAAGAAAAGTAAATGCTGTGAAGTAATGCCTTTAGTTTTTAAGTTATTCCTTCTACCTCTTTTCCTTTCAATTCCTTTTACTTCTGCATGCATATACACATAGATACACACATCCTAAATAAATGCTTTAGAAAGTAAAGGGTTCAAATCTGCTTTTCCCCAGATATTTAGAAAGCGACATTCCTGCTGTATTTTCTGCATCTGCTTCCTCAAACACGGTGGTTTACTGAGACAAACCAAGTCATCATTCAGATCCTTTTCCCAGGCTCGACCAGAGCAGTTGGCAGAGACACATGACCAGAGGAAAAGGGGAGAACTTCAAAACAAAGAAAGGTATGTTTTGAGAAAATGCGAAACGATTTACTCACAGTTCATAGTATTTCCTTCAGGCTAAAACTCCCTTTCTGCCTCACAAAAGCTTCAAGTAGCCTCAAGTCCTACAAAAATAAATAAACCCAAACAATGTATAAGATGCCTCTTTGCACCTCTCGGATTAAGTGACCTGAGCCTCCCTTCAGGCCACTTTCACGTTACTACTGGGGAACTGATTTATAAGGGACCCTCCACAGGTACCTGACAGCTGTATAAACTATGGAGATAAAGCAACAATGCACCAGCACAGATTGAAAATCATTTAAGCAGCAGAAGCTTTTAAAATAAATATCTCAAAGCTGAGTTCAAGATAGAATCACTCAGCTATAAAACAGAAGTGCCCTCATTTGCTTTAGACTACCTTTACTGCAAGAAACTAAACTTTGTTATTCTTTTATTCTCATTTATTCACAGAGTTCCAGATCTACAGAAATAGTTGTTATCAGATAGCCGGGCGTTTTGCCTAAATAAGTCATTGAATGACACAAAATCCAATGACTAAATGTTACAATGGAGCAGAGTTTTTAAAATTAGTCTTGCTCACACAGCATAAATTTGCATTATGTAAAGTTGCAGCGATCCAAAGGTCACTGAAGTCAGTAGGAAGGACTTCCAATAAATCTCTGGTTAGGTTCTGAGAGACTACAAAACCAAGAAAGGTAACAAAAGCTTTATCTGGTGGGCCACGGCAGAGAATTAATTTCTAATTTGACAGTGTCGTGTTACCAACCCTTCTTCCACCTATATGAAGATGGGCCTTGAATCTTCTGCCGTAATTGCGACATTTTTATCAGCCTAAAGAGCCAAATCCACACTAGAGAACTGAAAATGTAGGCACCTTATTTTTCTGTGTTAACAGCTCATGTTTCTGCTTTCACACAGAGTGATTTTTAAAAGCTGTGACACAGATATTTGCTTTTAAAGAAAGCCTCCTACATCAATTTCAACCCATGAAAAAAAACAGAACTGAGAAGCTCTCCAAAGTAGTACATGTATATTCAAAATGTGCAGCCTGGTCTTATGATGCATCTTCATGTATCAGGACAGGAGCTGTTATGTACGAATGCATATTTTTCTGTCATCTACCTCGTATCTCCATAGAGCCAAGTGTCGCAGTCCAGCCTGGCAGCAATAAGCATGTTCACACACAATTCCATGCATACAGATGGTTGTATATCTGCAGGGGGATGACGTATTTTGGATAGACCTTTAGCATCAATGTACAGCCGCTGAGGATGTGCCCAAACAAATCTCAGTGATCCTTGGCCTCTTCCTAGCCTAAGCATTAAGGCTCCTACCAGTGATGCACGGGGAAGCCAACGATTCCTTTCTGTTGTATCAGTGAGAGGTAATACTTTCCAGTTGCCAGGTCAGCAAGCTTCTGGTATTTAGCTGTGAGCAAATAACATTTTAACTATATAAAAAGAGTTTGATGAGGTAATGTAAAACATTACAGTGGCGCCCAATAGAGTCCCCCAGGTCAGTAATATGCAATTTAAAGTGTTCCAAAATAACAAACAGGCTCTATATACAATAAATTCCGATGGCTCTTAAAAATGCTCTCATCACTGAGTTAATTTTAAAGAATCTAGTATTAATAGTAGCATTTTTCAGTCCTAGAAACATTTTTCATAAATTAACAGATTCGCAGCCAAATGCAACAGACAATGCACTCACTTCCCAAGATTTCTTTTTTCTAATAAGATCATTGCAGAGAATACAAGTCCAACAACCCCTCCTCCATTGTACCAAGAGCAGAGAAGCCAGGTCGTGCGTGGGGAGTGGTTGAGGGACCTGGGGCTGTTCAGCCTGGAGAAAGGAGGCTGAGGGGAGACCTTATCCCTGTCTACAACTACCTGAAAGGAGGTTGTAGCATGGAGGGTGTTGGTCTCTTCTCCCAATCAGCAAACAATAGGATGAGAGGAAATGGCCTCAACTTGTGCCAGAGGAGGTATAGATTGGATATTAGGAAAAACTTCTTCACAGAAAGGGCTGTTGGGCATTGGAACAGGCTGCCCAGGGAAGTTGTAGAGTCACCATCCCTGAAGCGGTTTAAAAGGCATTGAGATGAGGTTCTTAGGGACATGGTTTAGTGCCAGAGTTAGGTTATGGTTGGACTCAAGGGTCTTGAGGGTCTCTTCCAACCAAAATGATTCTATGATTCTATTCTATAATAAGGCTCTTCTATAATCAGGAAAGAAAAACAGGTATCCTCAAAATGCCATCAAGGTGGCCATCCCTCTCTAGGGACAACAAAGTCTAGACAGTGAAATTTAGCCTAATATCTAATTTTTAAATTCCTATGCTTCAGTGAGTATTAACTCCTCAGAGAGTGCTGTTCCAGGTCTTTAAGGCTAGGATGCCATTCACATTTTTCTAACAAAAGATGGAGTTTAACTGGAATTGTTGAAATGAAGTACTTGAACAGCATGAATCAATACTACACAAGTCCTACTATTATACCATTGTAGGACAAAAGTACCCTGGATTCTTCTTCCCCTTTCAAGTTCTGGATCTTTCAGATTCACCTACATTGTATCTTGCGATTTTCCCTGAGAACCAGCATATTTTTTTTAAGTTGGAACTACAAGTTGAGATTCTCAAAACTCCAGGATCTCGAGCTTCAAGTAAATCCAGACTTGATAGTACCAGTAATAACAATCAAAGAGACGTTTTCCATGAGTCTGCACAGAGTCTGAACTGTCACACTGACACAGATGCTGCTTCCTTTGAGAAAACGCTGTAGGTAACATACTATATAATTTGGGGTCCAGGATAATACTTCTTTTCCTTTTTCTGTGATTGAAAAGAGTCCACTGGATCGAGCTTACTTCTGTCACTTATGACTCCAGAATGCCTACGCAGATTAGGCCGTTGTATTTACTATGTTTCAAGCCTAGCAGCAGAATAAGTGAAATATTAATAATAAGGGTTATTTTTTCTATGTTTTATCCTAAAATAGATATAATATTAACATCACTGGGTATTTTTTAATTGTAATAAAAATAGCTTATTCTGAAATACACAAGCCATAGCTGTCCAAACTTCCCTGCAACTCCACATCACAAAATGGTGAAATAGCTGCATTCCAATAAACAGGCTGATAGCACTGCAATGATACCCTTTTGCTTTCTTCCCAAAGCAAATTGGGCTTTTTTTTTCCACGTTGCTTAAATCTTGGTTATCCAAACTTGTTCCGTTTCCTCCATGCTATTTATGTAGTAAAAATGAACTATATGTCCCACACTTCTAATTTCATTACGTCCCATATGCTTCATTACGCTCTAATTATCATTAAATGCATATGTACATGTAGATACGTTCTCCGTGTTTCTTGAGTCAAGTATTCTCCAAGGCACTCTTGGAGCGTAAAATAAAGTTGTAATTTTAAACAAGTGGAATATCACTGATTTAGTAAGGGAAGAATGGGGTGTTAGTCCTCAAATTGCTGTTGCCTTTTAACCACGAAACGCACACCACACAATGTTACTTGCGGTGGACTAAGAAAGAAGAATTCCTTTCATAAAATTTAATGAGTGTAGGGTTTCTGTGTTTTATAGGGCACAGGGTGTGAAAAACAGCTCAGTTGTAGCCCTGATGACATTTTCATATAGGTGAAAGTAAAAATAGAGAGAGATTTGACATCTTGACATAAAAGGGGCACAGTATTGTGTTGCAAGGGTACTATGTACAAGTGAAAGCATAACATCTGATTCTAGTTCTAAACACACACGACTATACAAAGAGAAAATTTGGCATGTTTTCTCTTTACAGCTAATAGAAAATACAGTGATTTGAGCATGATGAGGATATAAGATTTTGGGTTGGAAAAAAAAAAACAAGTTATAAAAAACATATTAAGATCAAAACTTCCTTCTGCATTTGTTCTAGAAACTACCAGCCTAGACTCAATGATCCTAGTTTATTCTATTACTTAACACCAGGTTATTTCAATTAAAATCCATTTATCTATTAAATCAGAGAAACAAGGGTATAGAACCAACCAGGAAAATGACAGGATAAAGCAGTGACACTGTTGTAGTATCTAAAATGCTACAGAAAAACTGAAATATTAAATAAGAATTTAAAGCAATACCAAAACGCACTTTTTACAAGCTGACAAAATGTAAGGTGTCAAAACAAGGGTTAACCATGGGGGTTAAAAAAGAGTAAAATACAAAAAGTTCAAGTTTCCTGATTTCTAAATATTAGTTCAAAATTGAAGAGGGATGTTTTCTTGACCACAGGCAACTCGTACACACTCTAGCACAGCTCAGTTCAGCTCTCACAACATTTCAACCCCTCTATCCTCTCCCAGCTTGATGACCCCCACAATATCCCAGGAAAACACAACAGTTCCCTCCAATTAATAGACAATCAAGTTGAGCTATTTTAATCTCCTTTCCTGATTCCAAGAGATCTTTTTACCATAGAGGACCAGTGTATTTTCACAGCAATGGCTTTTTGGTAGTTTAAGCTGATTCTCTTCCCCAGCCTTTGGATGACACAGCTCCATCACAGCAGCTGATCCCTCACTGGACAGCATTTTATTTCTGTTTGGTGTGTTTTTTGATTTTTTGGGGGGTTTATATTTGTTTTGGTTTTAATACCGTTTTGCCTTCAATACCGTTTGCCTTTAATACCGTTTTTTCTTCAACCACTATAAAAGCTTATTGCTCTCTATAGAAAAATAAATTAATAAAATGAAGCACTCTCATCACAGAATGAGAAGGCAGTTTCTAATACTATCCAAAACATGATATGAAGCTTGCTTGTTAGCACTTATACTTGCCTGATTTCAAAAACTGACCTGCTACCAAGAAAACAGCACCAGCTCACATCAAGACCTCAGGGACCACATCAGTGCTCTCAACAGAAGGATCTTCCAATCCCTAACATTCTGTGATTTTCTCAATATTCTTGGCAATTACTTGATTGCTGCATTTGAGCATCTGGTACAGTCCTTAGATAGGGGCAGCAAAATCAGGCACAGAATCATAGACTCGTCTGGGTTGGAAAAGACCTCAGAGATCATCAAGTCCAACCCTTGGTCCAACTCCAGTCCATTGACTAGATCATGGCACTAAGTGCCATGTCCAATCTCAGTTTAAAAACCTCCAGGGCTGGTGAGTCCAGCACCTCCCTGGGCAGCCATTCTAATGTCTGATCACACTCTCCATAAAGAATTTCTTTCTAATCTTCAGCCTGAATTTCCCCTGGCAGAGTTGAAGCCCATGCCCCCTTGTCCTATTGCTGACTGCCTGGGAGAAGAGACCAATCCCACCTGGCTAGAACTTCCCTTCAGGTAGTTGTAGAGAGTGATGAGCTCACCTCTAAGCCTCCTCTTCTCCAGACTAAACAAGCCCAGCTCCCTCAGCCTCTCCCCATAGGTCTTGTGTTCAAGTCCCTTCACCAGTTGCTCTTCTCTGGACCCGCTCAGCACTTCAATATCTTTCCTGAACTGAGGGGCCCAGAACTGAACACAATACTCCAGGTGTGGCCTCACCAATGCAGAGTACCAATGCACCTACCAAAAAGGAGCCCAGAGGCTCAGGCTTCATCTCAGACTCGTGGCAGCAGCCAGGAACATTTCCATAGATTTCAAAGCATTTCAGATCTGCCCTGGGAAGTGTTGCCCCAGCAGGTACTTATGACAGATATACCGAGCCTGTTTATATACAGTCACAAAGGGTAGAATGTAAACAGCACAAGAGCTGGTGCATTTTGCAACCTTTGCTGTCATGTCTTTGTGTTGAATCACAAAGCTTTATTACCCAGAGGTTTTTTTTCACCAGATTGGAAGAGTGTAGCGCATGAGATAATAACCTTCCCCGGATTCTGCATTGTCTGCAATTTTCTCAAACATGGTTAAAAATTCACATGTCATTAGCAGCAGAGCAAATCCAAGAGACATTTTTGCCTTTACACAGTACTTAGAAATAAGGGAATTTTAGATTTTGACTTTTTTTTTTTTCTTAAAGATGTTAACCATTTGCTGCATCAGCATTTTTGAAAGACTCTTCCAGTCTATTTGGGCTCCTATACTACCGTTGCTATGGCCCTTCCCAAAATACATGACTTGACACTGCCTGACAAGCATATCTCAAATTCCATCTTTTGTCCTTCTCTTATTTTTTATTTATGGAGACAATTGTGTGCCTGCTGAACTATTCCATCACACATCTGTCCCAGTTTTATTTAAATTTTGAGTGCACATACTATGTGATCCATGTTAAACAACATAAGATTAAATATATACATATATATATCTTTGCTTTTGTACCAGAAAGAAATTAGCAATGGTCTTCAGTTACTTGAGAGCTTCATTCCATTCCTGAGGTGTATTGCCAGTTCCAAGTTAATGATGCTCCTATGGAGGTATCTAGTTACACATACGTTGCTATTTTAAAAATAACGTTAACTCAGAAAGAGCCAGATTAAGCAAGAACTACTGCAGAATAGGTATTGGTTTTGCTTTGTTGCATTTTCTCTATTTCGACCACTGGCATGCATTATTGTTCCATTTCTGGGGTTGTTTAGTCTAGAGAAGAGGAGGCTTAGAGGTGAGCTCATCACTATAACTACCTGAAGGGAAGTTCTAGCCAGGTGGGGATTGGTCTCTTCTCCCAGGCAGTCAGCAATAGGACAAGGGGGCATGGGCTTAAACTCTGCCAGGGGAAATTTAGGCTGGATATTAGAAAGAAATTCTTTACAGAGAGAGTGGTCAGGCATTGGAATGGCTGCCCAGGGAGGTGCTGGACTCGCCGTCCCTGGAGGTTTTTAGATTGAGATTGGACATGGCACTTAGTGCCATGATCTAGTAAATGGATTGGAGTTGGACCAAGGGTTGGACTTGATGATCTCTGAGGTCTTTTTCAACCCAGTCGATTCTGTGATTCTGAAAGTCTGCACAAATACCAGCTTTGGAACTAGGTCCAGGAAAATTCATGGTAAAGATTTCACAGTATTTAAGGTTTGGCTTTGTCTATTCACTACTGTGACAGCACAGATGAACCCAAACCCTAATTATCGTCATGTTCAGTCGGAAACATTCAGATTCAGCACACAAAACTAGAATTATCAGAGGAATCAAAATAAAACGGAAGGTGTTCAAAATATGAGAACAAGTAAAAACCAGAAATGCAGCTAAAAGCTGAGGATCCTGCCTCTTCCCTCCATCTCATCCTATCACCCTATCAGTTAAGAACACAAGTTGCAAACCTTGCCGTCCTTTTGCGTTGTTCTTCCTTATAGAATAAAAAATAGGCAAATTTGCATTTTTATTTCCTTCTAGGACTAGTAAAATATGGGGTTTTGATTTTTTCCACTTTAAACAAAGTTTTGATGAAACAAGATAAATGAAAGTTCTCCTCAACAAAATATCAACATTTTAACAGAAAATCAAGAGAAAAACTACATTCCAGTTCTAGTACTTTATTAACCCTGTCATGATAGAAAATAAACATGAGAAAGGAGAGGTAGATCCAATACTTAGAAAACAGTTTCCTGCTTATCTACTATGAGGTTTCAAATCTAAACAGAGCTGAGGTTGCGCACTAATCCCAACAAACAGATACACCTTCTGTGACCTTGAACAATGGACATAAGTTACTTAATTCAAGGGAAAGTGGTGTCAAAATCTACAGCCTCCAACTGTAAAGTGTGACAATGAACAGCCATGATTTGGAGATGTTTTGATACTTCATCCTTTTTCAAGTATCCAACTTCATGACAGTGAGACTCAAAAGATCATAATATTGCTTGGTCAGTATTCGAAATTGAAAAGATATCTTGGAATCATAAAAAGAACAAATTCAGCTCCTATTGCCCCTTCACTGATCAAAGGTAATTCCTAAAACTACAGCTATTTCCTATGTGACTATTTTAGCAACTTTTGGATTTATTATTTGTTCTAATTATATTTTATTATGCCTTTGTGGCTTTGTGTCATTTTTATGGCTATATTTTAAAGCACCTTCAGACATGTGCAAGGTGATCTATAAATCAATTAGTAGTAGCAGTTGTGGTAATAACAACATCATTATTTTGATGGAGCCAGTGATTACCCTGTAAATAAATCTTTAAATGTGTGATGTTTGTCTCTGGTAACTACATGTTTTCCTACTGGTTCCTGCTTAATGATAAATTATTTTAAGAGGGTGGTCAAAAGTTTCTATCTAAAGAGGCTGAATATTTGAGAGCACACTCATGAGTCAGTATTTCCTGGAGAAACAATATACTGAACTTGTCTGAAAAACATGTAACATGAGCATTATAGGAAAAATAAATTCTAATGAGTGGGAGACCCTTGAGGGTGTCCACAAAGAAGCAGCAAACAGTGATTCAACATACTGTTCACTATTTTCTTTGCATTGCCATCATTTTCCCCACATTTCAAACACGTTCCAGATTTCCCCAAGTGCTAAAATATTTCTCTTCTGTTAAGCGCTTGCTGTTCTCTGAATGCTGAGCAATTTCCAGGGTGGTTGATGAGGAACATAAGTTGTTCTCCTTCTCTTGGAATACTCTATCTTAAAGGATTCTTTTCTTCTTTCCCCTGACAAACAACATATTGTTTTAACGTCTACTGTACATACTAATAAACAATAACCATTAGGAGGTAGTAAATAAGCCAGTACTTCCACATGACACTGTATATGAATTCCAGTGTTGCTGAGAAATATATGTGAGGCATAGAACTTTACTATATGGTCCTGTAAAGACCCCTCAAAATCACACTTGAACACTATAATACCTGGGACTCGCTCTCTTCGGCAGACTTAGTGAAAAAAATAACAACTACAACAAAGTGATGATTCATGGAGCCCAAATTACAATAGATCCTCATTCTCCACTCCAACCATCCTCTCGTACAAAGCACTATATAGAGCAACGCCGGCTCCTTCATTGGACACAAAGCCGGTAATTCACTCTCGAAGATTTGCTGATGTCACAAGCGCATATGATGTCACCAAGACATTTTTTTGTGAATGTGCCTTTGTATTCTACCTATTATCAAGCTTATAACAAATATATAAGCTATCTCTCTGAAGCTGTAATTAACCCTTAATTTTCTCAGCTGTAGTTATCAGAAAACATCCAGAAGTGTACACGAGGTCGAACACATCTACACGAGCTCCCAACATTGTAACTAATCAAAATGCAGAGATTATAAAATAGCACAAAAGCTCTAGTATGCCTTTGGCTTTGTGCATATCCATCTTTGACTACCACAGAATAATCCATGGGAAGTCATGGGCCTTAGCAACAATGGAATGAGCTTTAATTAGTTCTACATAAGAAAATCAGGTTTCATAGTCATCCGCCACACCAGTACTATTTCTAAAAAACTCAGTTCTGCCAACAGCTGGTGAAGGGAAGAAAGCGGCCAAGTCTGCAAGAGCAAATTACTGCTTCAAACAGTTCTTTCTTACAGATCGTATATTTTTGATACAAAAACTACTCTTCATTTCAGCATCTAAAGCTCAGAATTTAAGGACAACTTTGCAAGTGAAAACCAAGTAGAGTAGGATATTTGGTCTTGATTTAGCAAAACAAGTTCCTTCTCTTATTTATATACTGAAGAAATATGAAGAAAAGTTACAACAACAACAAATCTCTAAAAAGAAGTTTAGACAAGTATCAAGCCAAATTAAGATGTATTCAAATTTCACATTATTTTTTTCCATTATGATGTGGAAAGGAGCTTTAACAGAAAGTTTCCTTGATTTTCTAGTAGAAAACTCTAGAAAATAATAATTTTTATAAAGACAACAACACTACCTCCTCTGCATGCATTAAAAAAATCTTGGGGGAATGGGGGGAAAAAATCAAGTATTTTATAAATGGAAGATACAGTTTTCACTTCAATTTTTCATCCAGTTGTCAAAACCATATTTCACATCCAGCTCTCTTGACCTCAGGAACTCCTGCGCTCCCTATGAGCAGCCTGAGAGCAGCAGCGACTGCAGCTGATCGTCCTTAGGGCTTGAAGTGCTCTGTTTATTCATCAAACAGCTACACTAAGGCAGCCAAACTCAGGCTTTTAACAAGCACTTGAACATTAGTTTCAAAATTGAAAACTTATCTAAGATTCAGCTCCGCTTGTTTGGCTTTTCTCAAACCTTGCTTGGCTTCAGGAATCTAAATTGGAGGGCAGTACAAGCCCTGGAACCCTATGAATTCATGCAGGCAGCTTACGCAATGATCTTGAGCGTTGGCGAGTATTTTCTACGATAATCTATGTTGTTTTCCTTCGTTCCCCTGATAGCGGGCAGACTGCCACTCATTCCAATGTTTTAGTTTTCCAAACTGTTCCCTGGACAGTCTACGCAAATCCATAGCTTGAAAATTGTGCAGAAAGGGATTTTGGACAGTTCTTGAAGTTTCAGCGCTGTCAGGTCCTTTCCAGTTAAAAAGATGCTCTAGATCTGGTCCACACCTTTGCAGAGACCACTCCTGGATGCCTCAAAATATTCAGAATCAACTTCGTAGTTGATAATTCATAACCAAAGAGCTACAAATGCTTTAGGATGAGTGCTGTTCCAAATCAGAACTGGCCTTCAACACAAAGGAGCCGAGATTTTGCTCAGGTTGCTCAACGCCAATGTCAGTTGGGCACACTGAAAAGGCTCCAGGCCACTGAGGACCTGGCGGAACCTCTGGGTACGTATGGGGAAAGCAGCACTGGGTTGGGTATTTTGTTTTGGCTGTTTCAGTTTTTTTAGCAAGTCATAGTACTAATACTACTTCTCCTTGTGAATGCTTTCCAGCGATCCTGGCGGCTTCCCAGGCTCCAGCGAGGATGTCTCTGAAGTCAGCTGCAGTCTCTGATGTGTGCTGCGAGTATCCTATTGCAGAATTTTAAATGCCTACTAACTGAATGCAGTTGCCTTATTTGTGAAAGGTGGTGCCAGAAGTATTATTACATTTCAGATTCTTTTCCCTGGATAATGGTGGAAAATTCTGTTTTAAATCCATCCAACACAGAATTAGACAGAGGAATGTCCGGGTTTTTGTTTGGTGATGTTGTTTTAATTCAACGATTACATTCCTTTGCTTTCACCTTCGCCTTTTTAAACCACGGATCGAAAATCACATGATTAGTCACATAAAAACCCGGAGTTTTTATACATACTGATAATAATGTTTGCCAGAAGAACTAAATACATACACAACAGCATGTGTGTTGTAAGTGCTACAAATAAACCCTGTCTGACAGGTATTTTGGTCTATTACCACTGTCTCTGACAAAAAGCACTGAAAAGTGAGAATTTGTTGGTTGCAAAGCTTCTAGTGACTAATTTCCAAATCACAAAAATATGAAAGTGGAACAGGCAGAATCAGAAAAGCCTCATCTCATGGAAGCAGAAGGCAAAACAACATAGAGAACTGACTTTCTCTGAAAGAAAAGAATGAACTATGTAGTATTAATCCAATGCCAAGGTGTGGTGCATGTTAATTTGGAAGGGGTGTCAGTCTGTTTGCCACAGTTCAGGAATGTGCTCTTTATTCTTCACCAAAATGCCTTATTCTTTTAGATATTCACTTATGTTTTGGCTCCATGTGAAGCTGGTTAACCAAGTCATGTTTTCTCCAATATTGTTTGCTTGTTTTTTAAGTGCTCAGTATATGGAAGGCAAAAGACGCAATCAAAGTATTTTACATAAGAAGCTCACTAAGCGTGCTATTAATAATACCGAGAACAGTTAGTACAGGTCCAAAATAATTCAGACTTTCTTCCATTTGAAGCCACAAGATAATAAGAGGAGGCTCCAAGAGAGGTGTGGATCACCCACAAGAGGTCTGAAGAGCAACGTGTATTTTTACTGGAAGTCTGCTAACTAGCCAAAACCTTTGGAACGTCACGACACCAATTTGGCAACGTGATATCTCTCTCTGCTTTATTGAAAACATCTTAGGCAGCATAATGAAAAAAATGCACTTTGTTTTCATGGTTTTAAACCTGCCTTTCTGCTGGCCTGCAGTCTGTCAGAAAAGCAAAGATTAGGAAATGCAAAAAAGCCCGACAAATTCCATTTGACAAAGACACAAGAGACTGAGAAAGAGAATAAAAATTGGAAAAAAAAAATCTATCAAGAAGTCTGGGATGGGATTTTCATCTCCAGTGATGTATTTATAGCCCCTAAATAAAGATCTAATCCAAAGTCAACTGAAATCAATGGGGAGACTTTTATTGACTTCAGTGAGTATTGGATCAGACCCTAAAAGCACAGCTCCTAAAAGTATGAAAAGTATTTTGGGACATGTTGTACCAGAAGTTATCACCAAGAATGTGAAAGAATAGCCAGATCATATTTAGGGTGGCTCACTGGTGATCGGAGCAGATAAAACAACTCTACTAGCATATACAGGTCACAGATTGTGGGACAATCTTCAGCACCTGTTCAAAGGTCCAGACTGTTCTCATTTTGGTGGAGCTTCTGTCTCTCAGGCTTTAAGCATGACCAAGGTCAGAAATGTCTCCATGTCACTGAAGGATTAGGTTCATATGTCTGTGAATGTTCACACACAGATACTACTTGATCAGCTTTGACAGCACCTTACCTAAATACCCCCTGCAAATTTCTGTGCTATGGTAGTAAAGGACAAAATGTGGTTACACTAGAATCTGTTCTGATAACGTATTACTGCCTTCTTCTGCAATGTGACTAATGAGTAGCAGAGAAATGGGAAAGATGTGGGGCAACAGCAACACATTTTCATTACAATATCAAAATAAAATACAGTAAGTGAAAGAAATTATTCTTCCAGAGCTCCCACCATTCAGAGTACCAAATAAATTTGGTTTTTTGTTTGTTTCCCAAATCTCATAATATGGAGCATTTACAGGCAATAAGCAAACACATGGCTTATCAGGAGTTTCCACAGCTGCAAAGGTAGTTGAGAACAATACATACTTTTATAGATAGACTCAGGCAGTAATCAGAGGAACCATGTTCAGAACTTTGGCTGTGTTCTCCAGGAAGGAGGGTTCTTCAGAGATTATTACAACAAACACATCTGAATATCTGCAAGTTTCAGGAGTTCAATTTCATATGAGGTAACACACATCTCAAGGGCACCATCCATACTGGGCCTGGGTGTTCCTTTCCTGTTAATCACAATGTTATATTCAACTCATCAGCAAGAGCTAACAAGACCTTTAAAAAAACTTGCCAGAAACCTGCTAACCTGGCAAGCGTTCCGTTTTGAAATGTGTTATCTATTTGGCAGTTGAAATATCCACTATCCAAAAGTTCAAGACGCTTTAGAACAACACTATATTCAGATAAAAACATGGAGACATCTATGAAAAGAAACTGAGCCGGGGATTAGCTCCTCTATATCATCTAAGGATCTGGTCTGTCCAACCAGCTGGATGTTGACTGGGATCAACAGGCCCACAACAGCGCGGATACAAAGACTGCTCGAGTGCATTTGTCCCCAGGGAGCTCTCTTGCTGTGACCGATGGTTGGCTGGCGTGAGGAGATCCACACCTAAAGCTCCCATCAGTTTGAGTGATGAGGATACGAGCAGATGAGTGGGGAAGGGGTAGAGAAAAAAAAACAGGTTTGCTACGCTGGCAGACTTGCAAGTCAATTTGTGGTTGTCTCATGCACTGAGAATCTATGGTTAATTTAAGCATTAAGACATGGTTTTAGCTAAGGTTACTATCAGCCAGATAACGACTGGCTAAAGTGAGAGCCTAGGTTTCTAGCAGTTATGATGGACCAAACCACAGTAGAATCACTTCGGAGATTAAAAAAAAAAATAGGCCTTAAAAAATGTTTTCTCACTTGTCTTATACTTCCTAAACACAGAGTGTGTTTGTAAAAAGACCTGTTTCTGATATTCCTAGTAAGAGTGCACTTATTTTCACCAATGACCTTCGAAGGACTGAAACCTCTCCTGTGAGGACAGGCTGAGAGATTTGGGGTTGTTAGCCCAGAGAAGACTCTGGGGAGACCTTATTGCACCTTTCAGTACCTAAAAGGGGCTTATAAGACAGATGGGGACAGACTTTTTGACTTGAGCAAAAAGCAGGTGGGAATTACAGAGAGTCATCTTGACCTGGACAATTACCAACAATATCCAGAAATAACTCTTCTATGGGCAGGTAAAATATTTTACCTACTAGTAAAAATATTTTACATACCATTTTACCTATCCCAGTTTGGATAGAATAGCCATTCTTTCTTGCAGCAGCAGGTAACAATCAAGCCATTAACGCTGGCGGCCAATATCAACTGAAAATCAGAAAGCAAATCACTGGGATTACTGGTACCAGCACTAGAAAGCGATTGGTGGATGGCAGGTAACTGCTGTGATCCCAAAGTGTGTTTAGCACACTAAATTTGTCAAAACATCTCAGCAAGAACTTCAGCATCTCAGCTGTGAGGGCTTCAGCTCTTGGAATTCAGATTATCATACTTGCTGTGGAACTGAACAAGTCTGCAGCTATTTTCCAGCCACAGAGACAAGTTGGGTATGGGTTTCAATGGAAGGTCATCATGTAAACATCACCCTCAACAACACTAATGGTTAAAAAAAAATAAGTAGTAACTAATATGCTAATCAGCATTTACATAATGCTTTTCTCATATTTTTCTCCTATCCACAAATCTCAATGTCATCCATGAAAAGAAAAAGGATAAATATCCCTCTGTGGTCACAAGCGCAGAGGCTGAATTGGGCACCTGGCAGTTGGGTTCCTCTCTTTTCTACACTGTGGAACATGAATACTCCCTTGCCCTCCTTCCAGACACCCCCCAGCCACTGCCACAAAGGAGAGGTTGGAAAAATAAACTAAATTTGCTTGGCTGATAAAGAACACAAAGGCATTCACGTCTAAATACAAAACGGCAATCAGGCTTGAAAAGTTCAAGTAGCGTGCGACGCAAATATTGCCAAGTTCATGGGAAATGAGAAATACAAAAGGTAGCCAGATGCTTCACAGAACCTGAAAAACAACTGTCCCAAGGCACCAAGACAGATGGCACAAAAATCTTAGAGCAATAAGAAGCAAAGAGGTCACTTCTAGCTTTCCAGACAAATGCTCTCAATCCCTGGGCCTTCCAAAATCCTGAATTAATAGTGTCAAAAGCTAATTAAGCAGTAGACAAGGCACAACTTTTGTATTTCTAGAATATGAGCTAGGGCTACCCAGAATTGCTCCTAGAAATGGAGCAGTAAAACATCTAAATTCACAGCTAAGACAAATTCTGCAAACCTTTGCTTTCTAATAACGTTCTCTTAAAAATTAATGTAAGTATAAATACAGATGAAGTTGGAATTATAGTTTACAAGGGACTTTGATACAGTTTCTCATAAGAGCCTGCTGAGGCAAATAAAAAACCAAGGAGACTTCCAGCCTTTTCACACACACAAAACACTCGCATATCTACACTCGCACTAAAAAGTAGCAGAAGAATAGTTGTGATGGGGAGCTACTTCTCAGAATGAAAAGAAAAGAAGCTGCAGGATAACTAAGGATTACTTTAAAATAGTGAGGGGAAATCCTCTTTATTCCACTAATTTTGTATTACATCTCATGGTTCAGAAGTTCATCTTACACAAGTTGGATTTTCATCCTGAGTCTAAGCCACAGATAAATTGATTAAAAATAGAATTGAGTGGGAAGGGAGGCAAGAAAGCATGAGTATACAAGTATAAAAGACATACAAAAATGAGTAAAGAAATAAAAATGTGGATAGGTAGCTGGATGTATATGGGCACGTTCTCAGCGTACCTTTTGTGGATACCTTTCTAACCCCAACTCAGTACAGATTCAGGAAAATTATATTTTGTTTTGAAGCTGAATCACTTCTAAGGGCAAGGAACATTTAAGCCAACATGGGTTTCAGTTATAGGAAAAAGAAGGTCTCTGAGCTCAAACTGGTTTTTGCCATAAACATTTGAAGTCATGCTGCAGAAAACCTCAAGATCCACAGGGTTTGCCCATCCCTCGCATGGGACCAGCGTCCCGGGATATATTTAGTAGCACATTGTCCTCAGCTGCCACATCGTGTCTGCGGGTGAGATGGTCTCAGAATCTTTGAATCCCAACATCCTCTGCCTGCAACACGCCTGGGATCAGATCACGGATCAGCTGCGTTCCACATATATCAATTACTTTTTCACAGCTATCTTGACACCCACAATCGTCTCTTTTGGGTCAGAATCCCCGTTCATCCATCTCCCCCACTGAATAAACGTAAGAACGGGAACAGCGTGAGTGCTTGGACATGCAAGTGGATGGTGTTTCAAAAAGATGGACCCAATTTCAAAAGGCAGTTATTTCAAATTAGGTCCATCTTTTTGAAATATCCTGTACTTTAATATCAGTCACCTTGCAGCTCAGATTGCAACAAGCTCTATCACTACACTCTGTACCTCTGAAGAGTGCCAAAAGGTATTGGAGACACAACCACCAGTTAAACACTCTGAAATGGGGTTTAAAAAGAGGTAGAGCCCAAGTCAAAAAGAGGATTCTACCAGACAACCAACATGACAGATTCTTACAGTGTCTGGAGTAGGTTTTCAAGGTCTTATCATAAAGAAAGTATACACGCTAACCCTATGCACCCAGGAGACCCCTCAGAAAGGTTCATACCATGCAGCCATCTGCCAGGACACAGGTGCCAAACAGGGCATTGAGATCCACCACCAAGAGGTGGTACCTACTGTAGCCTCACACCAAAATAAAGCATATTTTTTTCTCTCTTGAGAAAGCCTTCAAAATTTCATCTGTCAAGTATGTTTAAAATGAACTGACTAGAAACTGGGGGTGCTTTGAGCTCTCAGAGATCAGGTGCACATTTAAACAGCTTTGATGCTATCCCAGGGATCAAACTAATAATAATACCTTGATCAATTAAACCAAAAAGTCAGATGTTCAGGTGCAGGTGTAATCAACATGCAGGGTACTACACATTTATATGCTGAAGATATGAAACATTACAACATTACAATGTTCATTACAATGAACACAGCAGGTTTCATGGATGTTCAACAAAACTTTCTCCAACTCTTCTTTTCTCCCAGTGCTTCCGTTGATTCTGCTCCCTCCCTCTGAGGACAAATACATATTTGTCTCATTTGTTCCATTTAATGCTGAAAATCAGTAATGTCTGTTGCCAGACATATAGCTTCGGAGAATGGTTCTGGATTTGAGGAGGGTGGAAGAGAATATTTTCTTTATTTGAAGAGTTTCTATCCATGTAAAAGTTTTGCCTGCCATCGAGACAGTTTCCTAGTGCCCAGCTACTATTCTTTTTTGTCCCCTTACAATTATTTGGCTTCAACTGAATTATTTACTGTATTTTCAGACTGCTTACTCAGGTTCAAAGAAAGACCCTCTGTTTATGACTATTTGTGGACAAAGGGGTTGGTGTGCTTATTGTGCACTTCAGTGGAGGAAGATTTTGTGCAATTACTTTACACACATGGTAACAACTATTTGTCACAATTGCAAAGGAGAAATATTTGTATGTTTATGTTTCAATACTTTTCTCAAAGCAGTGGCTAGAAGTATCAAGGTGCATAATCTTATAGCATGAATCAAAATAATTTACACAGAATTTACTAGAAAATCACTGCCACAAAAAAGGGTGCTGCTGTAAAATGTGACTTTAGCACTATCCTGTGATCAGAGATCCTGAATCATCCTTCTTCTCAAAGGCCAATCCATTAACATCAATACTTTTCCCTACACTTACCTGCTATACCATCCTATAGACAACAAGCTCTGAAACATTTATTGTCATAAGAGAAATAAAAAACCTTTACTCTGGAGTATTCACAATATTAAAACTCTGATATTTGCTTATATTTTCTCCTTGAACCTAGACCTTTTTACATATCTTTATACATAAATATAGAAGAACTGGGCTGATTATTGACATGAAAGCATTAAAAATGAAACAGTCTCTTGATATTTTACTTTCTGTGTGTGTGGAACAATGTAGAGAATTTAAAACTAGTCCACAAAAGATCTGATTGGCCTAAATTATCATTTCTAGCGAAAAAGCTGGCAGAAAATTATACACCGCTCCAATCACAATGCTTTTTTCCTCTCTCGGGTATTTCTTCCCCATTAATATCTGACTGTCATTCAACTTCAGGAACAAAAGGATAGATCTCTTAATTAGCAACTCCATAGAACGGCATGGGCTTTTGCATTACTTCCCTCAGGCTATTTGGTTGCAGGCATGCAAATAACAGAATCACAGTAATTAGGGATGGAAAGGCCCACTAGGTCCTGTAGAGCCCAATTCAGGGCAGAGGCATTCCCAACAGTGTCGCTTCTGGGATTCTGCAGAGAACGTTTCAATTATCCCAGCAGATGAACTACCTGGAGTTGTTCTCCCATGGCCTCTGCAAAATGAAGCAGAATCAAAGAAGATTAATTCTGCAAAGAAAAGTAACCCTTATGAGAACCATCTTACATACAGTGGGTTGTAGAGTTGTGAGAGCTTCAACTAGATGCTGAGCAAGATTTTTCAGACAGAAAGTTGAATAGAATCATAGAACTGTTTTGGTTGGAAAAGACCCTCAGGACCCTCGAGTCCAACCACAACCTAACTCTGGCACTAACCCATGTCCCTAAGAGCCTCGTCTACACGTCTTTTAAACACCTCCAGGGATGGTGACTCCACCACTTCCCTGGGCAGCCTGTTCCAGGGCCTGACAACCCTTTCTGTGAAGAAATATTTCCTAATATCCAATCTGAACCTCCCCAGCACAGCTTGAGGTCATATCCTCCTGTCCTACCAAGAATAAGATTCATCATGTTGAATTCAGCCCCAAGGCATACACAAACTCTATTTCATGATTGCGTTGTTTTCTGTAACAGCATAAGATCTCCAACACAACAAATAAAGATTTGACTAAGTTTTCTGAGGGCAGAGAGGAAAATTCCTGCCACTTCCAAGGTGGGATATTCTGGCAGGTTAAAAAGTGGAAGAAAAATATTCAATAAATGGAAGGCAGAATTTTTGAGATACTTCTTACTCCACAAATTCTGCTGGTGAAGCAATAGAAAGAGGACGAGAGAGAAAACAGGTATGTCACCATATCTTCTGCTCTACCCCTCCTACACAGCACCATGCCAGCAGCACTGAGCACCAATTTCTCCTACCATTGTGCTACAACTTGTACAAAGCTGCTTCCAAGCTGTTCAGCATCTTGAGTGGTGGAAAAGGGACAGACTAATGGCCTGGCTGCACTCGGAATTTTTCCCAATCTATACCACCTCTAGAATATTAATTGTTCTGCTGAAGATCCTGAGAGGGGAGAAAAAAAGAGTTATAAGCAATCCTCTGTGCCTGTATCACTAATGAAGAGATACATTTTTGGGAAGCTCATCATCCTGGAGAAAACCAGTCCCAGAGGAAGCTTTGTCCCATTGCAAAATAAGTTGCTGACTCTCTGCTCTGGAAATGTAGTAACCTTGAGTATATCAAAGAGTTTTGCAGGGTGGTGCAAAGAGGAAAATATTCAGCCCTGATTTTGACACCATCTCTTCTCTATACAGATAAGGAGACCATTAATTTTGAAATTAGCAAGTGTGGGGAGAAAAGAGAAAAAGAGAGAAGACTTTTCCTCAGAGGAAGAAAGCCAACTCATCATCACATCCAGCCATTCAAAGGGAAGCATAAAAGTAACACTAGATTTTAGTTTTGCGTATAAACAGAGCTGTTACAGCAGCTCTATAAAAACAGTCTTGCAAAACATGATGACTAAGAATCACATTGCTGAGGTACCATTTCTTCCAGTTCACAGCAAAAGACTTAATTGCTGATTCCTTGCAAAAACAATTCATGCCAGCTTTTGAGGCCATTCAGCTCAGCCAGCTCGTGCTTTCAGAAACGAACCTCCAACTGCTTTCCCTTCTTCCCTGCCAAATCCTCCTACTCTCACCTACACTAGTAAGGTGATGCATGGGAAAAAAAAATAAATCCATAGGTTGAAAACTAGAAGAGTTTTGCAGCAACAATGCATTCAAAAAGATCAGCTAAGTAGTAATGATGGCCTCACTTCCAGCATCTTAGTTAAAATAAGGACATATTTAACATCAGTCTGAGCTGAAAACCTTTCCTGGTAACACAGGGTCCTAAATAGATTTCCCATAAATACTGGGAAAGCGCTTTCAGCATACATGTTAGAGTAAAGCTTTGATCTTGTCTACACCCATTTTGGTTTTTATCTTTACTTCCAATCCTCACCATCATGCTGACCACATACTCTTCTGGCTTGTTTGTTCATGGTAAACACAAAGCAAACACGAGCAAGAAATCTTCCATATGAACGTTCTATAGTTACAGCAGAAAAATCCTTAGATGACTCAGTTTCTGACAAAGCCTGGGATATCCTAGACATTCCCAGAATACTATGATTTGATCTGGAAAGAAAACCAATAGGACATACTTGCACTACTCCCGGTTGCTACAAGCAGACATGACACACTGCTGCCCCTCACATCTGGGCCTGGCATCCAGAACACCATTTTTGGAAGAGTAAAACCTTTCTCATAATTTCTTTTTGCAGACACAGATTCCAAAGTAACATTAAAACCCTAAATAAGCAAAGAAACAAACATTTCCCACAGAAGTGAATCATTGCCCTCTGTTTTTTTTCTTTTTTAAAGACTTGTCTAGAGGATAGAAACAGCATAAATGGCTTTGTCTTGGCCATGCAAGGAGCATAATGGAGCAGAAACCATTTTTCAGTGTTCCTGTGTAAGTTCAGAGGGGGGAGTTATGGAGGGTTTTTTTGGTTTTGGGGGAGGGAGCTGCATGGAGAGGTGTGGGGGCATATTTTCTTGGTTAAGATATATGTACAAGAAATCCCTCAAGAGCATTTACAGCCAAATGATAGCAATACTCTTTTCTTTCTGGAAGAGTTTTCATTCAATCCCATTGCAGTTAAAAGTTCATATCTAAACAAAGATGGGAGGCTTCACTTACGGAAGGAAATACTATAGAGAAATGGCCTGTTGCTCACCTCAGAAATGCCTCTACGCACCTCAGCCTCCCATTACTGCTGTTTGTTCCCACTATTGACTTGGACTCCTGTAGCTCTGGGGACACAAGACACACACATTTAGTCCACCCAAAGCCCACAGAGAAAGCAAGAATCTTGCAGTGTCGAAGGATCACACACAATAGCAAGATGCTTGTGCATTGGTGAGGGAGGACGAAAGTGAATGCTTATGCTTAATGAACAACCTCTGCTACTTTGGCTTGTTGCCAGCAAAAATAACCCATTACAATCAAAACCCAGTTAAGTCAAACAGTCCATGCTTAATTAAGCTCACTCTTAAGAGTTTTCTGTTCAAAACAGCTGATATTTTCAGCAGGTGAGACTGAAGCTTGCCAGCTCGTAGTATCAAATCTAAACCCTTGAATGTGGGTGTCCATGCTGCCTGTATCGCTAATGTGGAAAAGGGAATGTAGAGCCCAGAATGAGAATATTCAGAATATAAAGCTTCAATTGAAAACACCGATAGCTGTGCCTATGCAACCCAATAAAGTGGGCTGGGCCCATTCTGCGGCCCTGAGGCCAAATGAACGCACAGCACAGTTCAACATAAGTTGAATATTTTTTCTCCTCCCAAGACAGCATCCTCAGCCATACTGCCCGCTGGGACCAGGCCCTGGCCAGTGCTATTCCCAAAACGTGCCCAGAAGTCACTTCGGTGACTTATTTGCTCCACATCAAAACTGCACCAGTTCTGCTCGACTGATGAACCACCAAACAATACAAGCAACTGCACTACACTCACATCCCAGCCTTTTGCAGTTTATTAGGAGGGTATGCAGCCCATCCATCCTGAAATCATTAACCAAAGCAGAGAGTTTATTTCGAGCTTAAATGAAGGGTCTTGTCTTCCAGGTCATTACAGCAAACCCAAAGCCAGCAAGAGTCCTTCCAATAACTCAAACTTCACACCCAACTCACAGCACCAGTTCCTGCGTGTGGGCTGATACAACAACTCACATCAGAATCTGTACCCTAAATATAATCCCAGATCACCAATGTATCCTGATTGTCCTGGTGCAGAAGCAAGCTCAGAAAGCCTAGTTCTGAATCTTGTTTGAAGTGCGTGGATGAGGAGGGAGAAGGAGGCTGACTGAAAACAATGAATATCAGTTCATTTTAGCCATCAAAACCACAAGAATGTCTACAGTGTAGATCAGTCATAAAGAACAGATGGGAAGATAAGGAAGCCAGGAAACCATACACCTAAACACACACAAGAACATACCTACACACACACCAGTTTATCAGTGCTGTAAAAGTAAGTGACATGCAAACAAAAAAGACATTCAAAAGATTTCTCCTCTCATTTTCAGACAGAGGTGTGCAAGCAGAGCCTCGACTCGTTTGGGCTTGTTTCATTGTGGTTTGGAGATGCATCCAATGTTTTTTATTACTCAAACTTTGGTTCTGAGTGTATTTTTATAAGGAGTCTGAGAATGAAATATGATTCATATTTACATCTGTTAACATGTTGGGAACGGAAAAAAAAAAAAAGATGAGCAAACTCCTGCTGAAAGAAATAAGAAAAAAAGAAGTTGGTTCAATTTCCCACAGGACTTTCTAGGTTTGGGCTGCAAATGGTTATGTTACCAGAAACTCTGTAAAAGAGGTAAAAGCAAAAGACAGTGGCAAAGTCAGCAGTGATTTGAGCTGCGCATCTGGCCTTCTGGTAACGTTGATTTGGAAAGCACTTAAGGAGTGTTGCAAATTAGTTATGTCAATTCAGGATTTTGGTAAAAACTGTTTAGTCCCATGATGTAATTCGCTCTGGTGCTCTTCCTCTGGAGAAAGAATACATTGTAATAGTTTCTTCTGTGTGAATGATGATTGTATACATTCTTATAAATAAGATGTTATGTGTAATCTTTCCACATAAATCTGGGACAGCTGAAGTATAATGGAAGGAAAATGTCGTGTATTGCGAAGAATTTTTTCCCCAAATTAACCTCCATAAATGTCTTAAGAACAGAGGGAGCATCTAATGAAAGGACCTTTATGCAGATGCAGATCATGACATTCCATTCATAAAAGCAGGGAGAGGCAACATGATGTGACTGCAAGACTGGGGGAAGAGGAGAAAAAAAAACTAAACAAAAAAGGGAAAAAGAAAGAAAAAGAAATCAGAGTATGGCAGAAGCTCAGACATCTTGGCAAACATCGGAACAATCTATCATCCAGGCAGCACATCTGAAGTCTAATTCTGAAAGCCTAAACTTTTCACAGCGCTACAGTTTCTCATCTCAAGCAGCACTCTCCGTAAAAATTCTATTTATATCAGAGTAATTAACTAGATTAGAGGCAATGATGGACAAGCAGTGATAGGCACTATACATGTAAATGAGCATCAAGTCAAGGCAGACATAAACAACCACAGATGGGAGAAAATAAAAGCTATTATTCATTTCTTACAAATGAGTAGTGAGAGTAGAGAGATTCACCTACAGGACCAGGCAGCCTGGGGCAGAGTCAAGAACTAAAGCCAGAAGTCCTGCAAACGGGTGCCTTTCTCTTCGGGTCTGCCATCCTCAGCCAGGTGCCGGTTCCAGAAATAAAGCTGAAGTAAGAACATTTATCAAACCTCGAGCCATGTAATAGAAGGATGAGATGATGAATCAATGTTCAATAAATATTCTGAACATGTTGGGATAGGCATGGGTTCTTGTGTGTGCACACATAGAAGGGGAGGGAGTGGAGACATAAGGGATTTCCTCAAGTTATCATAAAGGGCAAAACCTTTCTCAAGTGAACCACAGCACCTCAAAGGAAAAAGGAAGGTTAGCAAGATAAAGAGATTAAGGGAATGTCTGAGCATCCCCACTGCAGGCCTAACAGTGCAGGAGAATGCTCAGGAGACTGCAGACCAGATGCTACCACAAAAAAATCCCAGCTAAACATTCCAAAGGAGAATCAAAATACTTTATGCTCTTTTTGTAAGCATTTATTTCCAAGGGTGTACCTAAGCAAATGGAGGGCTAGCAAAGCCCAAGTACCTGAAAGAAGCTGCACTCTTCCCAAGTTGTTAAAGCAGGCTCGTGTGGCACTGTGAGAAGGCTTTGAGAGCTCCCGAGATGGAAACCACATGCTAGCACACCCCCTGGAAAAAGCCCAATGTGCAAGCCAGCGGGCAGACCACCAACTAACTACATGTGTACAAGTGCTCGCTGGGTGTCTTCGACTTTTTTGAGAAGCAAAAAGGAGGGGGGCAGAAAGGTTCCCAGCCTCTGGAAAGAGCCTGACACACACGATGTGTGTAGGGGGTGCTGCAGGGAACAAATCCCACTCCTGTGAACGTGTTGGAGAAGATGTGTGACAAGATGAAGTGGGTTTGCTCCTTGCTGTCTCTCCCAGGGTCTTGTTTGACAAGGAGGTAAACCCGGCATGAGCTGGTGTGAAACGGAAAGTCGCTAAAGGATCACATTTTGCACACTTTCTTGCTTCAATTGGTCACTGTAATTATTTCTCCTGCATCAGTGACTAATTATTACAAAGTAAAGGATGCAGGGAGAATGCTGCTGCCAGAGACTCACCGACCACAGTCACAGCAGAGGGACATTCCAGGTCCTCTCTTTATATTGCCCTTGTTCTCATTTTCCTTGGATGCTCTCCCTGAAATACAGTAAGTTTATCCCTTTTGCTGACACCCCCCCACCATCCACCCCATTCAATTACTTTCTCCCTTTTCACTCTTACCCTCTGACATCAAGAAGTGCCTTTTATCTCCCCATACCTTGAGCCATAGCATTGTTCTACAGGTATTATCTCCAGGAGAGGTGACATGTATCAACAGGATTGCCTAACTCTTTGCATCATAAGATGTTCCTCTTTGGCGGCTTATAAACTTGTCAGGCTTTAGGAAATACACCATAACTGCTCAAGGAAGACAGTGCCTGCTCTCTAGGAAGGTCCTGCTACGATATGCAGAAATTTGGTGTCTGGTTAAGGTTCCAAAACTTGGTTATGCTACACGCTTTCAGAAAGGTTGGGCTCACTCTCGGATCTTCACTTATTGAGATGCTTTGAAAATCTGACCTCTCATCTGTTCTGTACCTCCCCAAATCCAAGGAAAAATACTTCTCCACTGTAGAAAACTTCATCCAGAAAACATCTCAAAGAGAGAAACTCAGAATGGGAGGGTTAATGCACCTTTTGGATAGTTATGCAAACATTCTTGCCCTTTCGTTGCTGTCCTCCTTAAAATCCTCCAGTCACATCTCAGGAGAATATTGTAACAATTGTTACCTACTATGTTTTCAAACTATTACTCCAGGGAGATTTCAACAACTAAAAAAATACTGATTTTTTTGCCCCCTTTGTTTTTTGTCCAGCGAAGCAACAGAGAAATTTTCATTGTTATTTTAAAAAAGGACACCCAACTCACAAATTCTGCCACCATTTATATTATGACCCCAAGTTGTAAAATATTATCAGCAATACAAAAATCGAGATCTGAATTTGACTTCTGCAGAATACAGGTAAACATATTCTAATAAATACAACCTGAGCAAGCATAAATCCCATGTAAACTCGCATGTCTCTTTTTTGTTAACTTTTTACATTGCACAATCATTTCTGTTGTGCTATGAGGCTTCAGCAATACAAAATACTTGTTTAGGCCACAGTCTACCCAATCTCAATAATTAGTTGTACTTTTAAACCACAATTCGATCATTTTTACACTGAGTCAGTCACTATTAAAATGTAAATCCGTGTGTAAACATTGCTAGACTAAATTCCTGCTGTATTTCTAATATAAGAAAACAAGATCTCAACCTATATTCACTTTAAGAAGGGTATTCAGAAACATGACATCTCTTTTTAAAGATCACGCCTAGAATATTTAGGCTTTCTAATGTTTTATTATAGTCATATAAGTTAGTGTTAGATTTTTATTTCTTATTTATTTTTGCAGCTAGCAAGACATTCATTATCTAAGCCTGTAGCATAATAATTTTAACCTTGTCTGCTGATCCCAGATTTTAAACCGATGTCAACTTGCCCTGTCCCATCCAATGGAACAGCATCACATCAGCTGTCACATCACTGGTGACACACTGGCTTTCAGTACAACTACCTGGAATACCCAGCTTGCAGAGGTGCTTTAATGCTCGGTCACAAGCACTTGGGCAGGGAATCCTGACCAAGGCAAGCAGGTGTAAGGCAGATGATAAATGACCCCACCAATATATTCACCTACTACCTCCTGCCCTCTCTCTCATGCTGAAATTCATTAATTGGATGAAGTGCAGGCACAGAATGAGATTTCGGCTACAAATTCATGGCTATTGAAGACTAGAATGAGACAGACTCATTTTGACATATGACTTAAATCAGTATCAGGTCTCCAAGATGAAAAGTAATTGAACTAAACCACTATACAGTAGTAGAGCTTTGTAGTTTTCTTTCTACTACAGAAAAATGTAACTTAAAGAACATGAAAAACAGACCCTGCTATTCTGCTCAGCACTAAAGAGAAAATGAGTCCTTTTAAAACCACACATTTACAAAAAAAAAAAAAGAAAAGATAATCTACTTTTGTAAAATATTGATTAAACATTTGTAAAAAAGTCTGGCAATTATCCCTGCAATAAACAGCAACAGCCATTAGGATGAATTAGTAATTGCCCTACAATTTGAAATATGTTATATAACTACTGTCAAAGTCTTTTTGTTACTTAAAGATACACAAATACGCAGAACTGACTGGGTAATAGCCATGAACTACATATACGATATAATTCTTAGAAATTAATCAAATGTGAAGTCTCCCCTGAGAAAAGGCAGCAAATCTCAGGGCTGTGTGCATGAGCATTTAAATTATCAGCACTTCGGTTTTGTGATTGCGGATCAGCTCAAACCTGAGGTTCACTGTCAGGTCTAACAGATCTCGTGGTCTCACTTCAGAGAACAGAGGCGTCCCAAGGCAGGAGAGGATGAGATGCAGAATCAGGGCTGCTGACTGAAAGGCAGGCATTAACAAAATATATCACTTTGTTTGAAACAGACAAAACCGGAGTTTTAGCTAAAAAGTGCATTAGCTTCCCTTTTTTTTCAATCAGAGTTTGTAGAATGAAATATTTCTGAATTGAAAGTAATTTCTTGCCTGTTCCCTTTAAAAGCTGTAAATATTGAGGTTTTCTTTTGTTTGTTTTTGGTTTGTTTGTTTGTTTGTTTTAAAACAGCATTCTAACTGAAGTTTAAAGAATTCAACATTTATGTGGAGAGTGACAAAGGACAGATGAGGGGAAAAGAAGCACAGGCTTTGCTTCCCGAATTTTGAAAAGAGTTTATTCCTTTTGGCTTATCTCACAGCTAGAAAAAAGCTGCAGAGCTTGAGGAACTGCAAAGCCTCATGGACTCCATTCCTCATTTCCCACCCCCGTCCATCAACTACTAGTTTGCTTACACCTCGATAAGCAATTCTTGATTTTCACAGATGGAAGTGACATTCGGGCTCGGCATTGAGACCAGCGCTGTTTAATATCTTTGTATGGACACAGAAAAGGAGATCGAGTGCACCCTTAGCAGTGACACCAAGCTGAGGGAAGGGACCCATCCAGAGGGAAGGGATCCATCCAGAGGGTGCTGAGGCACTGAACAGGCTGCCCAGAGAAGCTGTGGGTGCCCCATCCCTGGGAGTGTTCAAGGTCAGGTTGGACAGGGCTCTGAGCAACCTGGTCCAGTGGAAGGTGTCCCTGCCCATGGCAGGGGTTGGACTAGATGAGCTTTAAGGTCCCTTCCAACCCAAACCATTCCATGATTTGCCAAGCCAAGCTACTCCATAAAATTAAATCTAAATTGGCAAATCAGCTTAAAGAGAATTTCCCAGAAACATTAGAAGAGCTTATTTGACCTTTCCAAAAAATCATTTCACTTTTCAAACGGCAAATTTTGCTTTATTCTCTATGTTTTATGCTACTGCAAAAAAAAGCTTCCGTGACGTATTTACAATGAATAAATGAAAAGTACTGGGTGAAGGCTCATAAGGCCTAGTTTAGCATAAAAGCACTAACATCTTTCCACCTCTGTCACATTACGCTGAGGATTTAAGCTAAAAGATTTAACAATAATGTAGAAAGCGCTTCCTCTCAATCTCCTAAGCCTATTTGCCTCTCATGACTCAGCTGAGCTCTACTAACAGCAAGGAATGTGCAACCACTGAATTTCACTTCAAACCTCTTCAACAGCCTCTGTCTATCTATGGAAGACCCACCAATGCTGTGCATGTATTTTATTCGTTCAGCAAGCAAAGGAACAGTATTCACTGTTGAAGCCTTGGCTGCCCATCAATACAAGAAACTTCTGAACAGAAGAGACAACTTAGAAATGTCTTGTGCTTTAGAAAGACAATAGATATCAAAAAACCAAATAATTTATTCATTTTTATAAAGTCTACAAGAAGTCTGACTGCCAGCCGTAGCGTAATTTACTCTGATAACACAAACAGAGACTATAAATCTTAACTAGCAGCTTAACATGTGAGGCATTTGATGTGTCTGGGAACCTGCTGTACGAAAGAAATTAGCTGTAAAAAAAGAAGCAAAATGCCTATTCCCATGGGAAGAGTTTGCAAGACTGGTAATAGATCATTTGTTCATTTGGAAGACACTTGTTCCTCTAGTGAAACAGCAACTAATATTTTTGCTTTCCACTGCTCAGACAGGAAATATGGTGCTAAGGGCCAATAGACAGAGCAAATCATCGTGCTAATTACACGGTCAGTAAACATTTGCTCTCCCATGTTTCCTCAAGGTCTGAATAATCCTTGGTTAGAATTCAGCAGTGGAACCAGTCACCTTCTTCCTCTTCAATGTCAACACTGAGGAGATGTGTCTCATTTTAGAGGATATCCAGGTTAAACACCCCGATTTTAACAGGATGATCACGTCACTTGGAAAAGGTTGAGCGCTACCACGTTTGGAAGGGAAATCAGAAGCTTTTTGAAGTATCAGAGGAGTGATTTTCTGAAACTGGCCTTCAATCAACTGCAAACATCCAAATTTGAGCCGCCTAATAAATGTACAAATGGGACTGTAGAGCAGGTTGCTTGCCAGGCACTTTTGGTGGATGACAGATCCCTTCTCAGCTTGCATGCAATTATCATATTTATGTCAAATTTCTCACATGCAGAAATATTCATAATTATCCATCTGATTATGGGCATGATATGAACAAACTTCTACTTTCCTACAATGAAAATAAGCATAGGGGTTTGTTGGTTTGTTAGTTATTTTTTGGGGGTTTTTTTAAGGAACAAAGATCTAATGCTTGCTATAAGTGTTGGGTTTTACCATACCCAGTTGGCCTCTGAAATTTTGACCATCCCAGTTTTCTTTTATTGTGCCATATCTTCATCTCTGCTCACTTTCTACCAGGCAAAGATCTAGTTCAGGAGCTCACCGCAAACTCAACAACATCTGAGGTATCTGACCACCTCTCAGAATGAGCTTGTATATTACATAGAGAGATCTAACTACAGATTCCTAGTAAACAATTTTCTTCACATCCTCTCCATGAAATAAAGCTACCTAACATCCACACAGTACTCAGATTCCCAGCTGCTACTCACTGGTGTAGGATGGGCAAGTCATGGGATGCAGTTGTGTCAACATCAAAACAAAAAAAACAGTCATTCAGGTTGTTTTTGAAACCCCAAGTGTAGCTTCACCCTTATAAATTTTAAGTAAAACAGGTCCCTAATAGTATTCTGAACAGCACAATTGCAGACAAAATGCCTGACTTCCACCTACTTCTCAACCCGTGCCACCAATCATTTCTATTCTGATGTATAGTTGCTTTTAATTCTAAATGAGCTTTGTTGTTGTTGTTAAATTAAGGAAAAAAAGCCACTGAACATTCACAAAGTGAAGAGAAGATGGCTTAGATCCTGCTCTGGTATAGACTGTCAAACCCCTCCTCGAATCAGTAGAGCTACTGCGGTTGATATCAGGAATTACCCAGCTCTATGCAATTTCTTCTTTCACATGTCTGTTATATCTTAGAACTGGTGTTCCCAAAGACAATACTAGTTTGGAAATGCTCTAAATGCTGGATTTTCAGAGACTTAGGTCTAATTAACAGCAGTGCTGACCACCGGCTTCTCAAATGCATGAGTAGAGCTTGGGGTTGCAAATATCTCCCCAAATCTATCCATATGCTGGTGGCCCCTACAAATCATCAGGTGCAGAGGGTGAGGAGCACACCTCCGAACCTCAGGCTGCTCCCAAAACCAGTCCAAGGCACTGAATTCAACAGCATAGAATCATTTTGGTTGGAAAAGATCTTTAAGATTGAGTCCAACTATTCAGGCTTGACCAGGGGGTGCTACACCCGTTGCACTGTTTGGTAACTACTGCCTTTGCTATTTAAAACACTGTTTATTCAAGGTAAAGATTGAATGAGAATAGGACATGCTTTTCCTAGACTTTTCCTTCGTAAGAGTTCGCAGTAATTATTTAAGTGATATTTTTTAGCCACATTTGTGCCCTTGGGAAAGTTGATAGACTTTTCCCACTGCAGCAGGTTGTTTAACTGCTCTTTCATCAAACATACTTCCATGATTTTGCTTTCACCTCCGTTAATATTTAAATGTCACTATGAGGCATTACAGTCAGCTACTCCCCACAGAAACTGAAGAACACCACAAATGACTGTGCATTTATAAACCCGCAGAAAGCACCACGGTTTTCTCCATTACTCTGTCATCAGAGATATCTGCTCTAGGTTGTGCTTGGAGCATTAGCCCATGTAGCCTGATATGAGTTCATGAGGCTGGAATTCAAAACACTAACCAGCTGTGGGAACCCGGGAAGAAGGCTGTCACACTAAATGGTATCCAGATTAGAGCTGTGAGAATTTGGGAAAGCCCGTCTAGCAAGCAGGATCTCTTGGGGGGGAAGGGAGGGGGAGAAACGGTTCCCAAGTTGTGAAACTCATGAGCCTAAAGGAAACTACGTCTCTCTGTTAGATACTGAAACTGCAAGGCTTGACTGGAACTAAATCTGTAGCAGGGGCTATTTTCCCAAGGGAAGAAATCCAGCAAGTTATTCTCTTGAATTAAAATAGAGATAAAGTACCTCTAGGACGGTTTTCTCTCTGCAGTGCAGTCTGGGGCTGGATGCACAGAACTCCCTACAGAATCTGGCTGTGGTAGGAACTGATGGGAATCGTGGTCCAAGAAACAGACCCTCTGTGCTACCTTGTACATACTTGGTTTAAAACTATCACCAGCTAGACAGCAACATTTGAGTGGAAAGGATGACTACACAGTTAGATACGCAAGGAAGAGAGAGAATGCAAATAATTTGTTACTTATCTACCCTACCACTAATATTCCACAAGGCAGAAGGGGGAGAAGGGGGGCCAGGAAATCTTTTTGTTTGTCTTCAGCTCTGATACCATAGGTGATGTAACACAGAGAAATATTTACAACTGAGAACTGCAACACCTTTTCAAAATTATTTCTTTTTCCCCATCTTACTAAGGCATGGCATCCTCTAGGAACAAGCCTCAAACTTTTATTTGTTGCCTCTTTATAAGAGTCTTTAAAAATTTCTCTAAGAAAGTAGGCAATATGGTACATTTCTAGATATGACCATTTGCATCCTGCTTGGATTCCTTGGACCTAGCAACACTAAAATCACCACTCCAAAGGCAGTGCCCGTACAGGAACGGGCCAGCCAGGATTCCAGGCAAGGTGGAAGCACTAATTGAGCTTTGGGCACATCCATCAGTGTCGATGCCGGAAAAGTGACGCCCGTCAGGTGTTGGCTCTTTGAGGCACCCGCCATGGGGTGGAAGAGGCCTGTTCAAAGGCAGAGATAGCTCAGGAAGTCATCTCATTCTGCATGCTCAGTTAGTGACCCTGAAACACAGGAGCCACGCAGATGGTGTCAGATCCCTCTGAGACTCCCAGAACACGGCCCACAACCTGATTAATGTCACACCTGTAAGACTTGTGGGAGGAAGTAATGACATGTATCTTGTGAAATTCCCATTTGCAGTTTCCCCCCTTTCATTAGAGACAAGTCTATTTATCTGCTAAACTTTGTTCCAGACTCACAGGGAAGAAAACACATACAAAAATGAAAAAAAATCCACAAGCAGTTCTCTTCTGTCAACATATTAATTGGTCTGATTATGAAAGAAAACAATCACAGGGGAAAAACAAAGGGGGCAAGACACTTCCAGACTCTCTAGTATGTGTTGCACTGAGACAACAAACCCAGGAAAAACAAAAGGGCACAACTTTTTTCCTCTTTGTTGATTTGAGTGATTGACAGCAGTCTGGAAAATTTTGATGTTGTTTTGTCTTCAAATATATTTTGTTTCTTCAGCAGCAACAATAATGAAAACAGCCATTATATGATGACTTGTTATTGTTGAAAGTTTGGTTTGTAATGAAAATTGGCCCTATATTCACATTTTCCTTTGCACCAAACAAAGCTGCAGATTCTCATTACGAGATGTCTTTCATCCTCTGCTTTTTTCCCTTTTCCATAACAAAGTACTAGAGAAAAAGAAATCAGGGAACAGAATGGCCTTTAACTCTTTTGAAAAACAGATTCTGAATGCAACTTTCACAGCGCAGCCTCTTCGCAGTAGTGACAGAAATCAGAACAGCATAACTCACACGTTCCCACCTCCATAGGGAAAGTCCACACTCACTTGTGGGGATCAGTGAGTTCTGGCTGTCATGCCTGTTTTTGTCTCAAACCCTGTTGAAATCTCTGCTTGGAATACCCAGCCGCAATTTGGCTTTTGGCTGCCTTCCTATATGATATAACATCAGCTCCTGAGAACTTCCATCTCTCGCATGTCCGTACAACAGAAACCCTCTCTCTTTGGGAATCCCCGGGTGCCTCTCTCCAGTCACCCCAGAGCCAAAGATTACAGATGCTAATTTTTCCTGAAGTTTCTTCCCCTTCTAGATAAAAACACCACAAGTTGCTGCAGAAACCCATCTGGCAGCCTTTACTCATGCAAAACCTTCACCAGCTCCCAGCACAGACATTGACTACGGAAGGATGTACAGGATTAGGCTGGAAGAAATGGAACCTAAGGCGAGTTAAATATGACTCATGAAACTAGACATCAATTACTGAGCATGGGAGACAGATTAAGGGAGAAGTGGAAACTGTTTCTTTTCAGTAACTCGTTTAAGCTGTGTTTGATTTAAGAGGTCTTTGACAAGAAATGCACTTAAGGGTTTTAGTACTTCTGCTGTTCCAAACTGTGAGTGAATAAATCCAAAGGCCAAAGCACCTTGACCCCTAAACAGTAATCAGCCAAAAAACAGTCAAGATATAACATGTCTGTCCCAGCATTCTTTCCCAGATTTCAGCTGTAGTACTACAAAGGTTCAGGCTGTCATGATAAAAGACGCTAAAGTAGCTCTTTTGTCTTGCTCTGTATCAGCTGCAATGATGAGCAGCAAGATGGGTCTTCTAGTGGCATAACCGCGACAAGTTCACCTTTCAGTCTGAAATCTGATTGCAGACAGTTTGAAGCTGCCCAGTATTTATTATAGCAGCTTGCAGAAACTTCAGACGTGCATGAGGACCCACAAAGCTCCATATTAGACATAAGCAATTTGTAGGAGTCTGTACAGAACAGAGTTTCTGCCAGATTTGTGAGTCAGGAACAGCCTCCCAGACTGAACAGGAAAGTGGATGGGAATCAGCAGCAGCTGAAAGGCTCCATCCTGCCTCTGTCCCTCAGTTCCAATATATCTAGGAAGATTCACCGGTTCTACACTTCCCCAGAATGTTTCAAGTGAGCTTTAAAAGAAAACAAAAATAGCAGTTTTGCTTTAACAACACAAGGACGCCTCTGTCTGAAAATATTTACATACATCAAAGAAGGGCCTGCCCAGTGTTTAAATAATAAGTCACTTGAATTTTTAGCAGCTATTACACAGGGTTTTGTTTTTTTTTTTTTATTTGTACTTCTGCTTTTGATACTTATTTACTTATTAGCAAATAATTTTCATCTGTTCAACATTTGCATCTTATATTAGAAACATCAAAAGCTTCAGACCTTTGATGACATTTATCCCCATCAGTGCATAGCAAATTACAGCAATGAGAAAGAAAAATCTAAACAGAAGGCATTCAAAGAAAACCAGCATGGAAGGCAAAAAGCACATCTAGCTCCAAGCAATTATATCTTAATGAATAAACATTGTTCTCCACTACTACCTCATGCTAAGAGATGCAGTCAACACAAACTTAATTCTTTCCATTCCTCTTCCTTCCTTATGGCAGCATTGTCCCTATTGTTACAGCCTCAGGTCTGCAACTCTAATATCGGCCAATGCTGATGATGGGACTGTTGAGGAGTTTTACCCCCAGCAGGAAGATTCTGCGAGGGGAGGAGGAGGAGGAAATCTCACATACAAACGCACAAGTAGCAGCTACCACTGCCCAGTTTGTAACATCCGTGGTGCCACGTGCTTCTGAAAAGTCCTATGTATGAAGAAGCACATCTTCAAACCATCAAGATGTCATGGAAGGTGGGGGGGCAGGGAATAAGGAGGTAAATTTTTGTTACTTTAAAAAAAAAATAGATTTTTTAAAATTGAAGATTCCATTAAAAAGTGCAATATTTTTTTAATTTAACTTGCTCTAAAAGTTAAGAAAATCCTAATGTTGATGACATTTAGCTCCAGCGCAATACCAGAAAACTGGAAACGCTCTGTCATCTATGAGCACAGCTTCTCTTTTCTGAAGATACTCCCCTAAAGATTAAAAAAAAAATAAAACCAAGAAATTCAATAACCTGGTCTCGCACATAACTTTGCTGTTTATCAGTTCAATAGATAAATGCCAGAAGGCTTTTAGGTGCAGCTTGAAGCTTGCCTTTGGAGTTCCCCTTCTGACTCTGGCAGGTGGAATGCATTAGCTAAGTCTGCACCTATGTTAGGCAGGGAAATTGCTACATTTGTTTACTTGAAATAATTCCTTTCTCTGGCAAGAGCGTCATAAGTGCCAGAGCTTCCTACCTTTTCCAATACAAGCATAGGGGTTTTTTTTAATGCTAAACCTACCCTGTATTTTATCAGTTACACAGTATAAGCTGCTCCATAGATCAGTAGAAAATATCCTTTAGTTTTCCAGTTTAGGATCGTTAAGCATCATTCAGATACAATCCCTCAGCAATATAGTGGAGGCAGATATAATTAGGGATATACTTAGCATTCCATATCACAAGTGTCTTATTAACAGATTTAATACTTTGCAACATACATTGATGACATATATCAATCACTTATGCCCATTTGGCATGTTATGATGAAATCTTGACAGAAAATTGTTGAAATTCCAGGAAAAAAAAAGATTTATATGCTGCTTCTGGGACCAGAGTATAGAAAGAGACAAACATTTTATCCAGAAGCAAATGGACCACAGGGAAAAACATGATTCCCTAAACCAGGATTTCCTTCACGGTCTGGTTGAGCAGCAGCAGCACCACACGCTGCTCTTTGCTGGGGTCAAGCACAAAGCAACAAGCTTGCTTTCCAGTAAAATTAAGAGTTTTAAAGTCTTCCACGTTTTTTAGATCCTTTACATTGCTCATGTAGCTTTGCACAGTAACACAGCAATTAGTTTCTACAGGTATGAACACATGTTCTGCACATACACAAGTGCCAGGATTGAGTATGTGCTCCAAACCATCTTTTCTCAGATTGTATCTGTCACAGCTCTACCCAAATGTTCCTTAATTCACAGGAGAAATAACCAACAGATTGAACAGGCAGAAAGTTAAACCAAATAAACTAACACAAACTGCAGGATAAGGCCTCTTTCAGCATGCTAACGTTGATTAAAAAGAAGAGTAAATAATGATTAAGTTTTTAACAGATTAAGACATTGACTTTAGTGTCTAATAATTTGAGTGAAATATTGATAACTGTAGTTTTGATGAAACCTCCTAAATCTGCCTTTTGTACAGGTTTATACTAAGCCCACAGCAAGACAAATGTTTAAAGAGCAGTATCTTAAAACTACTCCTGTTGAAGAAATTATCCTATGGATTGAATGTCTCTTTCAGCTGACAATTAATGCAACCATAGAGAGAAAAGGAAGAAATGTAAATGTCAAGGGATGGGAAATGGGAGGCCTAGTTTCTTTTGCACAATTAACTCTTGGGGCTGAAATAAAATTCAACCTGTTGGCTAAAATTTGGCTCTTTTCCTATTGAAATACCTTCCTAATCAGTTCAACATGTTAGATGTACATCAAACTGGATCTTGCACCTCTGGGGAAAACACCACTGTTGATTTCTATTTTTATGTAGGGTACTACCTAGAATATTTCACATACCCGGGGCCTTTTTTGTTTTTAAACTAAGCATATCATTAGTATACAGAAATAATCCTAATAGACAGTGCCAAGTCCTAATAGAAACCATCTAAAATATTTTCCTAATTAGCAAGAAGTAGTGAGGTGTCCAAAACTGAAGTCAGCAAAAAGCCCTTTTACCACAGGACAGGGTAGTAATTCAGAGAAGCGAGATGTAATGTGCTGAACGGTAACTTGGAGCATGCATGTATACAGGGGAATACAATCTCAGAGCAACATTTTTCTCTGGTGAAGCATAAGCATACTTGTTTTTAAGCACATATTTAAAACCAATCGACGTTCAAAGTAATTGTGGAGCGTGTTGAAATGTTTTATCAAGCTAGGCTCAAGAAATAACTTGTTTCTATAGGTTACTCTGATATTAGGCTACAATTCAAACTGGAGTTGCCCACACATTCCCATCCTGAAGATGAGGAGCCAGCGCTCCAAGCATCCTTCCCCTTCTCACAGTTACTAATCATACAGCTGTGCCCCTGCAGGCACTTTAGCATGGTAAAAAAACCCCAGCAATATCTTTCTATTTTATAGCTTTAAAAGCCAAGGGAAAGCAGGGAGGGATTTTTGTCTCGGCATCCTGTGTGTGTGAGTCACGCTGCCTCCCGGGGCTGCTCCTTGGGTGGTACAGTTTACACACCATCCCTCGCTCAGGGGATGCGCCTCAAGTCACCACCAAACCTTCTGCAAAGGGAACAAACACCAGTTTTACATACACTTGGTCAATGCGATGCTATCCAACTTGTAATTAACAAAAGCGCATTTTCTAAAGCTCAGACTACTTGCTTCCAAAATAATCCCAGTGGAGAGCATTTCTACTTCCACATTGCCCTGTGTTTGGGGTTTTTTTGGTGTTGGGTGTTTTTGCTTTGGTTTTCCAGGTCCTCTTATAATTTATACCACCTACTCAGCAAGTCTCAATGCCGTCAATACTGACTGACCACATCCATATAGCAACTCAATGCTCATTCCAATTATTTTCAACAATATATGGATTAGGTTACACACATGCTGCCAGAAAAAATGATCTACCTCAGATTTAAATTATTAAGAATGACCCTCCGGAGACAATAATCTCTCTTAAATGTGAAAGCTACAGACAAATGTCAGAATGTTGTCTGGCCCAGGAATGTTTCCTCATAACAAGGCTGGTTTGTGCAATCAATGAGGCTGACAAAATCTCTGATACACTCTCAGGGCCCGATCCAAGGCCCAATGAAGTTTACGGTAACACTCCCATTGACTAGAGCTGTGTGGGAAACTTTTTTTTCCCCCCAACCCATGAGAATTTTGGAGATTTTGAAACTTTTTCCCCATCCTGAATGGGAAACAGAATTGAAATCACTTTTTTTTTTTCAATCTGAAAAAATCTACTTGCATCACTTCCATAAGATAGATTAAAAAAAAATCAGCCTGGTTAAAATAATTTGTTTGAAAGTGAAGGGGGAAAAATAAGGTTTGAAATTAAAGCTCACATTTTCAATATCCAAGACTTTGTACAAAGAAATTGGAATCGTTCAAGAAAAATGCATCATCGAACGCTTGAATGATTCCAACATTCTCTCGTGAAGTGCAGAAAGGGCCTTTTCTGCATGAGTGAGTTCACCTGGGCTACTTTGCTCTTTCAAAAAATCCATCTCATACAGGCACTTTATTCACCTTTGTTACAAGTGTAACTTACGTACCAGGTACTGAGGAAGGACGGTCCCTCATTGCACACCAAGAGGTGGAAGCCATTTGATACCAGGAACAGAAAAAAAAAGGTACAGTAATTCTTCACATTTGACTGCAAAATGTAAACGCTACATATTTCTTTTTTAAATTAATTATGCTTTCTTCTGCAAGGCAATAATTGACAAATTATGCATCTTAAAGTAGCATTTTTCAGCCCTGGAGGTCTTGAACCCCTGAGCCAAGCCCTGCATTCCCATTACAGCAGAAGCCACTGGATGGAGCTGTTATAAACAGACTCACGAGCTGTGAGAGTGAGTCACGTTTAGTCTTTAAGAAATCTGCGCTGTCATTATTTTGAAGACATTTCCAATGGGAAAGCTGTTGCAAGCAGCAAAGTTTTCTCCGTTTACAATATTTACAGAGAATTCTTGCTCAGTAGGTAACTGAGATCTGCAGAAGCAAGGACTATCTTCAAAGGTCCCAAGATACGCCTGGTGTATTTTGTGTAATAAGAGCAAGCGGCACTAAGAACACACACCTACATCGCCATGGCAGTTTCATTTCTTTGAGGAGAAGCCATCTTGGGAGATCCTCAATATGGATTATCCTTCAAAAAAGATAAGCGGAACAAACCAACCTCCACTTAATGGAGAGTGGGAATGGAGGAATAGACATTTATTGTCTTACTGTTGTCATGAAAGGAAAGATGCACAAAAGCTGGAATTTGGCTAAATAATTCTGATAGCAAATGCTAAGGCAGCTTCCTATGCATTAAGCAGTTCCTGCCAAGATTTGAGTCACAGAAATCCATAATTCTTAAGAGTAGTAGTTTCCCAGACAAAACATTACTGTAGTTAATAGCAATACAAAGCTGAGGAGGTCATTATTCTTTCTAAATACGTGTATGTAACTAGAAAATCATAATGAAAATCCAAAGATTAATAATAAACCAGGTGACAACATCAATAAGCAAATGGGTCCTCCATGAGAACTTCTGAAGTGACATTTTTCCATCCATAACCAAACTCATCACTGTCTCCAAGGGCCATGTGAACTGTCTCACCTCCAGAACTTTGAGCACACTTTTCTGCACGACAGAGAGAACAAACAGCATCTAAGTCTTCAGCTGAAAGTTAACAGAGCAGCAGGTTGCATTTAGAAACACCTCCTGGCAGCAGATGCTCGATGACACCCAGCATCTGCTGTGGAAGGTGCCACTCTGGGAGCACATCCAGTCAACACACAGTAAATCCTCCTGCTCCTGTGGCTTTAACAACTAGCACAGTAAGTTAAGCTTCATCTTTTTCATAATACCTGCAAAATAAGTGTGTGTGTGTCAGCTTAGCCAGCAATCTCCCTAGATATCTCCACCTCATCTCTCTGGCTTTTGATGAGCTGTCAGGAAGTTCAGGAGAGCACTCGGTTCCCTCATTTCTAGCTAGAGCCTACGGCCAGTTTTGCAGACGCTCATTTAATCTCCCGCTTTATACCTCCTGCTGAGTGTGCCATGGCTTATATCATCAGCCACCTTTCCACAGCTCTCACAGTGAGCAAATTCCACAGCTTTCCTAGCACGGGAGCCCTCTTGCAATGCTTCGTGAGCAAAGTACAGGCTGTTTCAAAAAGCTGGACACAATTTCAATGGAGTCATGATTTCAAATTGGGTCCATCTTTTTGAAACACCCTGTAGTACTAGAAGCCCGCAACTCAAACCCCTTATTCTCGCATCCTTGCACCTATTCATGCTTTCATATGCAATGAGCCAATTCACCGCCTCCCTTCCACGTCACCATCCAAATGCAAAGTCTCATCTGTTGCCTGAAAGGTTTACAGATTACGAAACAGATGGAAAAAATGCTTAATTTGTCTCCTGTTTGTTGTCTCAATGCTACGCATTGCATATGCTCTTAGGAAAAAAAAACAAAACTGGGGACACAAAATATGCTTGTTTCTCACTCCTTCACGGGTTGTGGTCAGGTGGGGTCCTCCAGGGCAAAGGAAAGCTTGCATCTCTCCTGAAAATACAACAGAATATACTATGCTTCAAGCTTCCAGAGGGCAGGATGGGTTGAGCTAACATTGTTAAACAGCAAGCAAAGAGCGCAAAGGGAAGCTGGTGGACTCCTGAGAAGAGCAGGGACTTGCCTACAGTGACGACCTTAACAAAAACCAACACAAACTTCAACATTTGTGGAATGATGCAGAATGTTCAAAAGCTCCATAAGGACTTCATGGAACTAGCTGAAACCCCAAAAGTCCCCAAGAACTATTTGACTCAAAGCAAGCCTGAAGGACACAAAGCACACTGCAAGAATGTAGTTGGAGAATAAACGAATTCAAGGGCTCCCACTCTGAAGTTGTGAGCTTTCCACAGCACACAGTTACGTGCTGAGGCTTTTTATTGCAATTTTTGAATAAAAGAACAGCCTAAGAAACTGTGAGATTTTCAGCATCTTCTGGCACTTTTAAGAAATAAGTGGCATAGTTCTACCTCAAGACTAATGCATCATCCCATTACAGATGGGTTCAAAAGGTGATGTATGTGAAGACTACAAGAAAAGAGTGTCAAAAAGCCATCAAGGGGTCTGTCCTGCAAGAGATGGAGAGAGGGAAGTAAATACATGTACATCACTCAACAAGTGATCTGGTGTTCAAACGACTCCCGAAAGATACACATTCATTAATTGATAATCTCCAATTTTGTTCTCCATCCCTAGTCTTGGTTTCCATGTATATATTGAATGGGTATATATACAAAAAAGACATGGTTTTATTCCCAACCTACATACTCACACATATAGATGACTGATTGGAAAGATAATGGATAACAATTCTATGTGTCCCTAGAATGTTTTAATTAAATTTGGATAGTAGATGCCTGCTTCCTCCTTTGTTTTCCTGCTTTTTATATGCAAAGCAAGCTGAAATAACTATATTGTTCTAATGCAGAGATAATTTCCGCATTGCTATCACAGCTGTATTAATATGTATATACGTACAGCTGTTCATACCAGCAAGAGCATGGAAAACCTTTTCACAGAAGCGGAAAAAAAATCTAACTTCTGATCTTTGAAAGGTCCTTTTGGTTTTATTTGTTTTGTCTCCATGTCATAACTAAGTAGGAAAGGATAAAGAGCAACAAGAATTAAAGTAAAAATAAATAAATAAATAGAAATCAGGAATGAAATAACACTTACAAACTTGAAGTCAAAACTCAGAAGTTCTATCAGTGACTTTTCCAGGTATACGAATTGCCTTTCTAAACTTCTCTAAGAAGAAGTATGTTGTTTTCTCTTGATTTTGAAAAACCTTCTCTGTGTCTGAATCTGCACTCTTAGTAATGTTATTATTCTTGTTACAACAATGCCAATCATCACCAAGGGCTCCACAACTATAAGCACAACATACACACTAAAACGTATTATATCATTTATATGAAATAAGCATTCTTGTCATGTATCAATTTTAAAAATGCAGGAGAACAGAAAGATTTTACATAAAACACATCAGTTTTTGTATGAAAAATAAGAAGAGTCAGTCACATCAACCTTCAGCCCTGGGATAAAAGACAATTTGCTTCCTCTGCTCTTTACTCTTTCATACCACTCGCACTGGACAATGCAATGAATTTTGAGGTTAGAGACAGCACCTCTAATGTTTTATAAACGTAAGCTCACTTTTTTGGCAGTAATGTAAGATAGCCCCATTCCTGATGATTAATGATCAAAGGACAGCTAGAGAAAGAATGTGTTTTTAAGTGCAAAGTCTAAACTTCATGGACTTACAGAACAATCTTTCCTGTCATTCTGGAGAAGAAAGGATGTAAACCCAAGCTACTGAACTCTGGATTGCGCAGGCCTGCAACAATGACCAGAATCTCATCTCAGGCTTCAAATGTCCACCAGAATCATGCTGAAATAACACATTCAATGCTCACATTTTTGAAAGGGCACTCTTTATGTTAAGGCCAAAACTCACAGGTATCGCAGGTAAACAGCAGTAACTAAGAGGGAATAAAAATCCTCAGTTTTGTCTGTAAAACTGTTCCTTTGACATCCAAGCCACAGACAGGCATGGATGCTTGCACTTGCTCCTTTTATGCTGTTGGGAATTTCGCCAGCATGTAAGATTAAACCAAATTTCCATATCGTACCCAGATGTGCAATCAAGAGAACATATTAGAGCATCACCTCCAGAGTCCGCCCTAGGAATCCAAACCGTTCTTTATCCCACCCACCATCACCATCTCTTCGCAATTCAAACAGTGAAAAAGGACAGCCCGAAACACTGCACAAACTTACAGTCCTGATTTATTTAATTTAATGGGCATTGTGACTACAAGCCCTGCCTCTAATTTAGTGTGTTGTAAACATACTCAGAGGCAGCGTGTTTTCCCAGGCTTCAGCAACACTATTTGAGGGGATCCGTCCCCCGTGGTCATTTCCACCGAGAAAAGGGAGGCGAAGCGCCGCAGCTGCCACGAGCTGCCCACATCTGACCCCAGGGCAGCAGCAAGACAGCCTGGGAGGTGCTGGAATCCCTCTGAACCTTCTGGAGGATTTTCGCAGCGGCGCATTTTTGCGGTGGGACTCTTCTCCCCCGCCCCTGCCAGCCAGCCAGCCCGAGCATCGCTGGAGAACAATACACAAATGTGATTTCAATTAGGTCGGTAACCAATTCATGAAGGTTCAGCCCTCACCATCTGTCCGAAGGGAGCCAGGTTCTGTTTGGACTGGGGCTTGGGCTTTTTCCCCCCCTGCTCCCATCCTCCTTTCTCATGGAATACTGTTCGACAAAGGCATCTACATAAGAGATTTAATGGGGTTTATGGCAAAAAAATAAAAAGGCAAGTTAAGGCAGTTCAACTATTAATTCCCACCACATTGGAGCATTACATAATTTATCACTTAAGATGTACATAATTTAGCATGATTCAACATTCAAACACGTTAAAGACAGACAGAAGGACAATGGTGAAAGGCTATTAATAAATACTAGTTCTTCCTTTACAGAAGAATTATGTCTGTCTGAAATAGCAGTCCCACTAAAAATTTGTTTCAAAAATTTAGGTGCATTTTGCATTAGAAGCCAAAAATTTGATCAATATACCTGAAGCCAGAAAAGCTAAACAGGAAGAATTGTATAGTTTGTTACATGACTGTCTCAAAACCTTCACTTCCTGTCCACACACATACAGCCCATCAATTCAGATTTTAAAAGTAATTTCAATCTTGATGTATCCTGTCAGATATTTACCTTGTGCTGCTGAGCGCTTTCCAGAGGAAGAGGTCACAGATAGGTCTACATAGACAAGTAATGCCTCACCCTATGGATATTTCACACGTGGTAACTTCCACAACCCTGCATTTCTGAATTAACTTGGATCATGGCCCTGGGTCTTCAACCAGAAAGTTCCATGTTCAGACTTCATTTCTGTTCCATGGAGGGAAGAAAAAAAGTGCCATAAATTTGAATGCAGCAAGAAGTCTCAGTGCACACTTGGAAATATGAATGTACATCTAAGATAAATCCAAACAGCCGGCACCAGGTGGGCTTTAGGATGCTCTGCAAAGCCTGGGCCATTATAGAAACTGCATCAAAAACCTGTGGGTGAGGAGGGAGAGGGTGGGGAAGAAGATTGGAGGAGGAAGATCTTTTTTCTCACATACTGAAACAAGTTATTGGAGCAGATTTAATCATTTCCCTCATGTTGAAGTGAGTAAATTCATGCTAAACTTGCCACACTGAAGATAATGGAACAAGTCATGGGGAGGAAGATGTTACTGAGCTGAAGAGCATCGAGGGAGAAAGCAGCAAAATTATTTGCTTTGTTGTAAGACACTCCGTCAGGTTATGTCACCACACTGAGATGTAGGGATGAGTAATTTATCCAGATCATGGATTTTCCACCCAGAATTTTTCTAGCTTTGCCTCAGTCGATACAAACAAACTTAGGAGTTCACCATCACACTTTTCAAAAATACATTAGTTTTCTATATTAAGAAACTGCATAACTTTTGTACTCTAAAACCTAATACTTTTCTATATATTAACTCAAACAAACTGTTTATTTCCCCTTCATTGCTCAACAACTGAAGTCAAAAAGGCATCTTTGCACACTAACAAAGCTATCCAGAAAGCAGGAATATACCAGGCAGAAGAACGTTTATAAATCATCTGCCATCTCTGGAAAAGTAAATTGACATCACCTTTGCCCTTTCATCCCTGATGGTTGCACATCATCACAAATGGAGACAGATTAAGAAAATGAGGGAGCAGAAATCAAGTCTTCCACTTACAAATAATTAAGACATGAGGATTAACCCCAAGTTGTAGTTACACAATTCAATGTAAACATAAATGACAAAAAATAAAGACCGAAACAAAATTAGAAAATAGTGGATATCTAAATGTATTCAGCATTGGCTGAAATGAGTACAAGGGAGCTTTAGTAGGCTTCAAGTGAGTCACAACTGGGTGCAAACTGGTTTTGAAAACCTGTTTCTAGACCTGTATTTCAGCCATTTGGTGAGAGTCCATTCAAAGCCTGCTCTAAAACCTAACTCTGACAATTCAGCACTACTGAGTCATCCTTTCTTGGATAACTATGGGACCGAGCACCAGAAGAGCTGCAGTTCTGTGTTTTAATAACATATTCATGGACTGACAGTCCCTGGAATTGTGGAAGGAGAAGAACAAAGGACACAACCGCAGCCTGTCCCTCTAGTCACACCAAAATCTTACTCAGAGCTACACAGCAAGAGGAAGATGGTACCTCAAAGCTCACTTAATCCTTCCTTTGTGGGAATGGGAAGCTCTCACCCCAGATACGTTTCACCAGCGCACTTACTCCGCTCTTACTCTGCTTGATGACTGCTGAAGATAACTTGGAACCTTTGGAAGGGCCTGCAGGCACGGCGATGCAAAAAGGCATCCGTAGAAACCAAATTCAGAGCTTTACCTTCAAGATTTTCTAATTGAGTATTTCCCCCTGTGCACTCTTCACATACTGAATATTAACCAGAGGGGGGCTGATTTGAAAAGAGAGAATTTTTTTTAAAGATTTTACCTTTAGATATCTTAAGCTTAGAATTCAATGATATTTCATGTTGTGGCTACTGACAACCTTTACCTGTCATTCAGTGTTTCTACCATCTGCAGTTACCTTTTGCAATGATAAAAACCCATGTACATAAAATTGAAGATGCTTGAGTCCACAGCACTATTTGAGTCACACAGTCAGTCGTGACACCCTAAGGAATTTAATTCAGCATAATATTTGTTGGGAGGTGCAGAATTCCTAACAAGACCTCAAGTGCTCTTAGATAGAGCAAAGCTAAGAGGAGAGGTCAGGTCTGCTGCATCGTGGGAGAAGGCCCGTAGTCTGTCTTTCCAAATTATTTGAATACCTTATGGACAAACTAAGCAGGGCTAAACCAGGCAGTCTGGGATGAATATCCAGACTTACTAAGGAGATTTTGGAAGCTTCATAAATTCTTATACAAAATATTTAAGCCTGACGGGCTTAAATCTAATGGCATTTGGATTGTCTAGTAAGATGCATGATACATCTTCCTTCTGATAAGGCGAGAAAGTTAAATTCTTCAACAAAACATTTTTTACACTATTTTTAACAAAACAGAGAGTGCACAGATATATGAAAGCATGAAACAGAGCTGCTTTCTTCTCATCTTCAAAATATTCAGAGAGTTCAGCTAAGTTCACTGCAAGAAATGAGTAAGGTTTTAGTATAATTCCTCTTTTCTTCAAGACTAATTACACTATTGCCATCCTCCATTTAACAGTACTGTTAAAAAAAAACCCCTGCCTACGAATATATAGAATTTGCCTGTGTGGAAATATATTTCAAATGACACTGAAAGCCTGGTTTTAAAGAGTGCCTGGCATTCATGCACTTCCAGCATGAAACTGAACATAAATTTTTTTTCAAAGGAAGATTAGCCTTCAGTACTCAGCAGTTTGTGAAAAACAAGACATATTTGAGCCTTTCCGAAAGTCTGCCCTTGATTATGGAAACTCAGTAATGCCATTTCTGAGAAGGGAGACTCACCAGCACTCACGAAACACTCTGCTGCCCTACCGTATCAGGATTTGGCAAGAACAGAGTATATTCTTCACTGTCACTTTCAATCAGGACTAAACGAAGTCAAGACATTCAGTTAAGGTAAACGTCGAATTTTTATTATTTAATAAAACCACCCCATTCCTATGAACCCATTATCTAATAAAAAACAGATCTGCCTCCAGAGGAAGAAGATAAAGAAGACGAGTTTAAACTTTAAAGGGAAGAACACAGTAAATTATTACATTCAGGGATTATATCCTTAACTGGTATGAACTGGCACAGCTTCAACAGAGACGTGTTGATTAACATCGGTACATGATCTTGTCTAACCTGTTTAGCACTGACGTACATGTAAACTCTTGTGGTACTGCTCTCAGAATACCCAACATTTGCTTTCAGCTGTCAGCAGGTACTAGTCAAAAGAAGGAGATAATTCTTCACTTTAAGTTTTTCTTCCCTGTTTTGTACAAATTCCAAAAAAAATCTATTTTCTTTTATTCTACTTTGGTTATTTTTGCTCATGGAGGCTTTGGGACAGCAGGGATGGAAACTGAAGCCGTCTGGTTAATCCGAGGTCAAATTTTGTGTAGGCAGCTGCAATCCAAACTTCTCCACCCTGCCCTACCACTCACCCGAGCTCTGACCTGTGGGACCACCCCCTCGATCCCACAACAACTCAGTCCACATTTCCACTGAGTGAACACAGACAGCTCGCTAAAATGCCAAAATATCTATGTGTGAAAATATATACACGCACTGCCAGGTCTCTGTGACTTTTTCTATTGGATAATAACCAAGACCACCAAATGCATCTGGCAGTCTGGAACCTACTGATGAATCAAGTCACTTAGTACATGTACTTTGTCCTTGTGAACAAGTTACATTTTGAACTGAAAAGTGACTAAGTGGGAAAAAGAAAAGAAAAACAACACCCACACAGAGCTACCAACACCCTGCGACCTCATGCACCTACAACAAGGCTCCCGAGTCCGTCTCTGAATCTGCGACAACTGCAAAAATAATGAGCACTCCAAACTCACATCTACTGTATTCATAGAAAACTGCTGGGTGTTGGGCACTTGGGAAGTCAAGCTACTAATTCATAGACCTGAATATGGATTTAAAACTTGAATTTCCTAGGGTATGCAAGTGATCGATCTGCTAAGTCTCTCTGATAAGTGGATATGGTCTTCAGGAGCCTTGAAAATCCCATCCTAGAAAGCTACAGTAAATTCTGGATTCTGAGCGTTTATGTTACACACATTATTTTAACCCTTAAGCTCACAACTGAGATCAACCTCCTGGATTTCAGCGCTGTAGCACAGTACAGAGAACATCGGCTGTGGAGAGCTGACTGCCTGAATGGTCAAGTCAAAGGAAGGGCAAGAGGAAGTTTACCATCATCATTTTTCAGGTGGGAGACTGAAGCACAAGGAAGGGAAGGAGGGGCAGGAAAGAAGGGAAAGATGCAACTGATATGTTCAAGGCCACCCAGGAAGACTGATGCAGAGTGAGAACATGAATCCACATTTCTCACTCCACCTCCTTTCCCTCCTCTCCACATACAAGGTCTCCACCTCAGAGCTGCGTGAGAGTTTATACGGGTCAATTCTATTGTGTGTGGTGGTTACCAAGAGGAGCCCACGTCTTCACAGATGTACTAGGGGAGAACTATTTGCAGCTCTTGAATCAATCCAGCAGAAAAGGGAAGAGTGTATAAGCAAGTATTCGTATCCTGCTCCCTAGGCTCAAGGAATGAGACAAAACTGGAAAAAGAAACCTCAGCAAGGGCCACAGTGAAAAATCATAGATGGACATTACCCGATCAACAACAACTACTGAAGAAGTGGGGAAAAAAGGAGGTAGCCTAAATAAGCACCTTAAAAAGCCAATTCCGCCAATTTTACAGGAATTAGAACAACATAGCTTCACTGTCTTCATGTTGGCCTAAGAGCCAGAAGAAGCAGCATCTAAGCCTAACTGGGCTGATGACTCCTGTGTTCCTTTTGTGCAAACCACCCCCATTCTCCTTCACTAGTTTCAAACTACAAATTCCCTGAGGCAAGGACTGTGATGACATCTGTCTTCATTCAACACTGACCTGCGGACAGTCACCACGCTGGAGTTTGAACCCTCTCACTCCTCAGACAGAAAGTTGGTAATGCAATTCTGAAAGCTTTTTAAGCCCATAATAGCTCATGTAGCTAGAGGTTCAGTTGTTGCCTAAGCATTGTTTTTAAATAGGTTGGGAAAAAAAAAATCAACCGCAAGAACAGGCAGGATGGGAGGAGGAGGAGTCACTGAAGTACTTGCCAACCTACATTTCTTAAAACCTCTCCAAATGAGAAAGAAGTTTGACCCTGGTTGACAGAAGAAGAGCCCAAGCATAGGATGTCCCCAGCCACACACAGCAGAGCTCTGCTGGGGAATCACTCGCTACTGGCACAAACAGACCCGAGTGCCAGCTGTGTAGGATCCCTGTGTGGGGAAGACACCTTGTCTTGCACAATGAAGCCCCAGCAATTGTGGCTTTTAGGAATTACTACTCCGAGATTTTAAAATGCACAAGGAAAGAGCTGGCTTGATTGTCTCCCGGCTAACTGGAAACATGGCACAACGTGTTGAATCAGAGACATCCCACCGAGCTTTAGGTGATATCTACAGTGCCATTGATAGCCCACTTGACTGACAGAATTCCCAGTCTCTGACAAGCACAGATGGATTTTCTTTTAGGTTTTTATAGGAAGTATCTGATACACATAGACCAGTAAAATCAAGAAGATTATTAGTCAGCCATAGTCTGGTTTCCAGAATATACAGGACATTATATCCACCACCAGGCTTTAGTCTACACACCATGGACTGCATTTGTAAGAACCAAACATTGCAACCATTTCAGCATTTGTGTTTAGACCAACGGCGCAATTTTGAAACAAATCCACCAATTGTTTCCACTGATCACATCCAGGCTTGCCTTAGGGTGGTTTACTGTGGCACACAAGCCTAGGCACCTTGTCTCAAAAGTTTTGGACCACAGGGACACATTCAGTCCAAAGTGTATCCCCCCACCCAGCATTGATGCACACACAGCACAGACTCAAGGGGCTCAGCTTTGATCTACAGATACACTCCTGCTGCACCAAATTACTCACTAACAAAGCCAAAGCAACTTCGAAATTACTGAGAATTAAAATGCTCACATCAACAGAACAATAAGAAAAAAACACCACGAGCAAAGACATAAAAGCGAAAAACAAACTATCAAAAAATTCCTGTGGGAAGAGCAGCACAACAATATGTGTAAACTGCAAATGGTAGGAACCAAATCACAGCACACAAGTGTTGTCTGGACTGCTGTGGAAGTTGTTTTCATCACAAAGGTTGTATTCTGAGAACAGCAGAGTTCTGTTCACAGAAATGTTCTCCCTCTGAAAAAAAATAGCTTGTCAATAGAGATGTTTCTGAAAGAAATATTAATTTCCACTTTTGTAATTATTTATTCAAAAATAGAAGTATCACTGAAAGATACAAGTGTGTCAAGTCAGCAGTTTGAAAACAAATTAAGTTTTCATTTTATCTGGATCAAATGTCAGATTGCTTGAATTTTTGCTTTCCTAACATTTTAAGTTTTTCTTCCAACTTACAGACAAATTAGCCTTTAAAATAATGAACCTCTTACAGAAGACAGATTATCACCTCCACTCAAAGGAGGAACAAATATTAAGTATTACAGAGGTGTCAGCTGGTTTAAAACCTGGTGATAAGTACAAGATCCCCCCTGATACACTTTTCCCCATATAACTGACCCAAAATCTGAAGAAAAAACCACAAACAGCCCCCACACAAATAAATGTACCCTTTAACTACCTCTTCATTTTCCCAGCCAGCAGTTTGTCACAGAATTAGCCCTTGATTAACAGTTAGTCCCATATTAATATTTAAGGCCTGACTGAAACCCACTGACGTAGACAAAAAGCAAGACTGAGAAATTCTCCCTTTCTGCTGGTGTCATAGTAATACACAAAGTAAACACAATTTAATAAAAGATCAGCTTCAAACTCCATCCGCACACTTTAGCCCAGGAGAAGGGCTGGTTTGGCATCCTGTTGCCCACTCATCCCTGATTTCATTAAATACTGTAAACACAGCATAAAAAACTCTATTTCAAAACTCGCCTGGTAAAGTACATATATGTGGTAGGACATGATAGGACTCCCGGGGCTTGCAGCACAAGATGTTTACAGGCTATAATGAGAACCAAAAGTTTCTTCCATTGCCCAAATCAATACACCAGCACAGAGAAAACTGAACAGAGTCACAGTGATTAATCAGCTTTTTTCCTGATAGTTTAAAGGGATTTCATGAATGCCATATTAGCCAGCAGAATACCAGTACAGTTTTTCTTTCACCAGCAAGAATTTTGCAGAGGTTTAGGGTTGAAACAGACTACACAAGCAATTTTAACACTGCTGAACAGTATACATCTGCATTTTTAGATGAATGGGAGTTTCAGCCCAGAAAAGAAATGGCAAATATTGGAATACCACCAAGTTGACCTGAATTAATAAAATTGCCATGACATTTTACTGCTTTCTTCAGAAGGGGAAAGGATTTTTTTCTCTCAGGTTCCATTAATCTTCTTGGAAAGCCCAGTCTAGAGGTGACAAGGAGCAAAATGAGTAACACTCAGCTATATGAAGCAGAACACCCAGCCAAAATCTACTTGCTTAGAGACAGATGGCAAATGCAGCCAGGCCTCTGAAACTACAGCTGTGTGCCTGAGATCTCTCAGATCTATGTGTGTGATCATTAAAGATTTTCAAATTATCTAACAGAGCAGAGTCTCCTGGAGATTTGGGTTACCACACTTTTGTTTTCTTTACAGAGGACCACATTAAACTTACCCGGAACAAAGTCAAAAGAAAACAGTTCTCAAGCTTTTCTCTTTAAAAGTGTTGTGCACACACAAGCACGCCAAGTGGGCTTAATTTTCTTCTGTGAGTGCAATTCGCTCACACTCCGTATCAGCAGGAACCTTGGGGAACAAATCACAGCAGGAAGGCTGAAGAGCACTCGCTGCACCTTTCCAGCCTGGACACCAGCCAGGTGTGTGTCACCCTCTTCCTCCTCCATTTGCTCCCAAGGACACCGGTTTTCCCTGGTCCTCAGGGGCTCACAAACAACTACATGCCCAGGTGACTGGAGAGCTCCATATAGAGTCCATGCCCGTGTACCCAGGCTGTTGTATATACACATATTGCTAATCAGATACTACATACGAGCGCATAAAGTACTCACTGACAGAGCTTGCACATAACAGTAACTGCACTGAGACTGAAAAAGTATTTACCTTGTGTTTGTTCACTGGTAGAGTTGATCTCTCTCATGTTCCTCCCTAAATATAATTTATTCTCTCAACATCTCTCTTTTGGAGATCTGTCCCTCTCCTGTCTCCTCACCTTATTGCAGGTCCTATCAGCAACATTGCACACTCTTCAGAATACAGTGAAGGAAGAAGTGACACACTGCCTGTCTTCCATCATTAACGCTTCCCAATAGACGTGAGCTCCTCAGCCCTAAAAGCTTGACCAGCATTCAGTTCCCAGGCTGGACAACACCACCATAGCTCATTTTTACAATTGGTATTAAAGCCAAGCTGGCAAGAACCTGACAACACACCAGGCTAAGACTGAGCATTTGCTATTAATGCTCATCAAATATCGCAGCAAGATATTTTGTCCAGAAAAAAACACTTTGCTTTTCGAGGTGGGAGGTTTCTGTTTTGACAATTATTAATAACAAAAAGTCCAAATGCCTTATTTCAGTAGTATCCTCTTGACTTCTTATTTCAAGATATTTTGCCAACAAATGAAAGCAAACTTTGGCTTTGCCTGTTAGTTGCACTACACAAAGCAAAATTATTAATACTTCATCCAAATAAAAAGTTTCAGCACTTCTGCATCAATATTTTTACTGAAACACATTTGACAAGTGTTGAAGTATTGATTTGGAAGGATATTACCCCTGGCATGGAAATCCCTTTCCTGTATAGTTAAGTGTGCTTCCATTTCTAATTCCTGGTTACATGTGTGGAGGTTTTTATTGTTTGCCTTCAAGTGCATAAAATCACCATGATGGCTGTTGTAGATATGTTCCTAAAATGGCTTGAAACCCCAACTTCCCTAAAAGGTCACCACCAAAAACTTGCCTTCACAACACGTTCTACATAAAATACTACAAACAAATGCAAATCTGGAAGGAGGCTCTTGTTACCTGATTTGTGACCATGATTAATTCTCTGAAGTCACAGGTATTCAGACTGTGAGCCAAATTTTCCAGGTAGCAGATCTGCAAACAAACATTACAAAAGAAGTAGTTCAGTTTGCTATTCAAACCACTGACTTTCCAGCCTGAAAAAAATCAAATAATAATTCATTTTCAAAGGACAATGACATTTAGCTGTTTGAAGCAGAGTATAATCCTACCATCTTCTAGATTGACAACCAAATATACTGAGAGATGTATATATACATGATGACAAAATAAAAAAGTTTTAGTGTCAGTGAATACCACACAACAAAAGTCTTGGGCAAGGAGTCCCTAGGAAAAGGTGTTTTTACATCACAGAAACAGAACAAGTAGGATAGATTGCAAAGCAGCGCTTCTTTCTGGCTATGACTGATAAAACTCATATGCATGCAACAAAAACACCTTTGCTGATCTGCATTGACCTGTTTATTTAGAAAGCTCATCTCCAGATTCAGAACAACACTTCATTAGGTAGTTCTGTTCTGCAGAATTTCTTGGCCATGGAAACTCCAGACACCTAGTATAGTGGCTTGCAAAATGAATCACTTGTAAAGTTTATGCAAACAAGGAAGCCAAAACAATCCATCTCGTTATTTTCTTCAACCCATTATGTCAAATACGAAGATAGCACTTATTTGCAGAGAACACAGGCTAGCACTGGTTTCACAGGGGAATAACCAACCCCAATAAATTAAATGCCCAGTGTTTCAGAGGCTTCATCTGGTCCCGTCCTAATTTTCAATTGGCAGTAAAATGATCCTTTTTTTCATTTTCATTGTAGGTTGTTTTCCATCCTGTTTTTCAAACTCTGATATGTCACATTAAAGAAAATAGCCAACGTAGTGGCACCACTACGGCAGCCAAGCTCCCGCACTCTCAGTTGGCTGCAGAATCTCTGTCCAAAGCCAATAAAAGTTGGGAGTGGAGAGATATGAGTTACACATGGTGGATTTTGCATAGGTGAAAGCATCCAACTGCTTTACCTTCCAGAAACAGGTTGAAATCGCCACCTCTTATTCCCTGCAAGACCCAATTGCCTAAAGGACTAGACTCTCCTGCATTCCATTTTAGCCTCTCTGAGGTATAACTAACATTTATGAACTGCAAAGTGTCTTAAAATCTCTTCCAATACACTGTGCTCTATCAACAGAGCAGGAGAAGAGAGAAGAATGAAGTTGTCATCACCACCAAGCCTTCCCTCTCAACCACAGTGCATCATCCCTCATCCTCCCTAGTACCAGCGGCCTACAGGAATCAATCCACTAAAAGCTTGTGGAGACAAGTCCATAATAGCAATTAACAACACACAGTTGCAGAACCTCTAACACTACATCCAACATAAACACATGATTTGCATAAGGACAGTTAGTCCTCTGATATAACCAAGGATGACAAGCCTTAGTCAACTTCCCAGACAAAACTTTAATAGAAGATATGGACGCATGTGCTCAGGGGTACAAGTGCAGCACATGCTGAACATGCAAAACTGAGGTTGATGTCAACTGCAAAGCCTTCCCAAGAAGGAGAATAAACATGTGGTGATGAGGCTGTGTTGAGCTCCATGCTGCTTCAGGAACACCAGCATCACTGCCAGAAGGGGATAGAGTTGCACACTCACAGCACCACATTCAACTACAGCAGAGAAATATTTCAAGGATCAATTTGTTGCCCATAAAACAAAACCACAGCTTTACCGGTCCCATCTAGACTGAATTAGAGCATTTCTAAAAGTTAATTTTGCAGATGTTTCCAAAGTACCCATCTCTGTGCAACAGGCCAGGCATGAGGACACTCATTTGGAAGACAGTACGCCAACATCTCCCAAGAGATCTAAATCTCTCCTGAGTACCTGATTAATTGAATGGTTTTTGCTGAAATAGATGCTCAAAAGCCATGTGCACATATATTTCGTATGAGAGGTTCCACTAAATCAAATAAACACAATTCTCCTTCAGCTTTCCCACCTCCCCCTTGAAATAAGGGAGTCTAATTTCACATCCTCTGGTCTGAAATAATAAATAATTAAGCAAGCAGCTTGCAGCCCCTCAATCAGACAGATTTCCCAGGGTGGGATTGCTCAGCCCCAGCAGTCCCAGCGCAGTTTTGCCTCCCACCCTGTTTCCGACTTCAAATCCTGCTGCCAAACTCCCTCTCACTGTCCCTCCATGTATTCCTTGTTTTCTTTCTTCACTTGCAGGATCACATATCTCTCAAGACCCCAAAGGACCTTTCTTGGCTGGTGTAAATCACAAGGAACTTTTCTAATCCAAATAACAGCAATTCCAGCCTATAACAGCAGAGAATTTGGCCTCTCCCTCAGCCCCTCTGTCCCCAGGTTAATTTCATGAGCCCATGTCTCTCTTTCCCTCTAGGAATTCAGTACCAGGACTCAGGTTTTCTTCACACACCACAGATTTGACCCCCAATGCACTGAAATTAACTCAGTTTCCAAAAATCATGATTTGGTTCATTTACTCTGGCTCCCCACACACTCCTCGTCACCAGACTACGATGGACAAGAGAATTTCTGCAGGAAGATGCTGGCACAACTGCCCTTCCCTGGAACTCTCTTTTAACAGGCACAAAGAGACTGCAAAAACACCAAACATCCATGATACCTGGCACTAAGAGAGTCTTTCTACTGACTCTAAAAGGATCTTCGTGTTTCAAGAAACCTCTCTCATCTAAAGATATGTCCTTCCTTTCATCTAGCTCTAAAGGGATCTTCACCAGGACAACTTAATTTTTGAGGGAGCTGAGCATTTACCAAGGTCCCTTTAAAATCTCAATGCTTGCCACAGGTTCACCTAATCCTATTTCGTCTCAGTTCTTACTGCTAAGACTTTGCTGTTCATGTTAATAGTAGCCAAAGAGGCAAATCAGAAAGGCTTTTACATCCCTGGTTTTGAATACTGTTTGCAGAAGGGAGGAGAAAGAAAAAATCTGACTAATGTTACTTGATTTTTCCCAAGAACTCACAACATAAAACTGTAAGAAGGAGTTGCTTCATCTTTAACAGCACTATGCTTTAGGCATTGAGAAATACTTGCCTGAATCCTTTGTTTGTTTGTTTGCTTTTTGCAAGGACTACCCCGTACATTGAGAGGAACATCTACTTAAAGGTGTTAACTTTTGTCTTTTAAAAAGGAATGCAAGGGCAGCAGCTTCATTTGTACCATACTCTTCTTTGCTTGTGTACAATCAGATGGGTGACAGAGATGGGGGGAGAAGAATTCCACAACATAATCATTTGGCAACTCATATTATTTTCTTTCAAAGGGCATTACAATACACTTCTCTCACTTGGAGAACTTCAAGAGAAGATAATTATTCTTGTCTGCCTTGTAATATATATTAAAAATGTTTAAATGTGGCTTTCTAGGGAATTCTGCCAAATATTTTTAGGCACCAGACCCAGCTTTACTTAATTTTATATTGCCTTCTTCGTCTATTATAAAATACCCTTCCATGCAGTTTGAATTTGGTAAAAAAGCTGAAGCATACTCATTTATATTAGAAACATAAAAATGCTTCTTTCCTTGAAATAGAGATCTTTAACTCCTAATGTGAGAGCCCGTCAGATGTGCAGTAATTAAAGTGTCTCTACAGAGCTTAACGCACATCAGTGAACTTTTAATGCCACAAAATCAAGCAACATATATAGACAACGTATCAAGAACGGAAAGCGGCTTTAAACATTCTTGTTTTATAAGCACTTTATTAGTAGTATAACAGTAGCACCTTTAGACTCCGAAGACAACCTCATGCCCTGCTGCATGAGGCGTTATAAAAGCTTCAAAGATGCAAATCCTAAATCTTTAAGTGCTGTCATCACCTACATGGGATTACACTACAGGTTGGTGTGGGTTTTTTGTTTGGGTTTGGTAATCTTTTTTATTTCCCTCTCCCCCTAAAAAAAACAAACAAAAAAAAGCTATTTGAGGTAACAATCATCTCTTATTATTAGCAATAATGTTTATTACAAGGAATAAAGCAACAGCAGTAGGCAAAACAACCTGCTCCAAGGAGTTACAGCCTAAGCAAACAAGAATGCCAAGGCTGGACACACAGACAGAGCTCATTATACAAAAGTAGAATATGTAGAGTTGGAAAAAGATAAGCTGAGGAACAGAGAGGGAGGGATAAAACAGATACGCAGTGAATTTTGAACAGATTATGCCCAAAGTACCGCAAGGCAAACAAATAGTACAGAGCTGGCAGTTTTGGGACAAAGAGCAAGTAGGAAACAGACACAGAGATTTGCTGTAAATCACAGAGCAGAACAACCAGCAGAGAGAAGCCTGACAACCAGATCCTCACTTCAGCATCCAGCCAGTGACTTCTGGTATTTTGCTTTTTAATAATTCAAGCCTAGCCTAATATAGCCAGGTGAGAAAGGCCAGGCAACCCGCATCCTGAACTTCTGAAGAGTCAGACATGAATTACACAGCAAGATCAGGATAAAGCCCACAGAATTCCCATCAGTATGCTTTCTGGATATTTCCCTGTCTTCCCCCCACCCTTTTCTTTCTGGATATTCCACCGTCTTCCTCCCGCCCTTTTAGAAGCCAGCATCAGAAACTGTAGATAATTAGCACAAAAGTCCAAGTGAAACGCTGTATTTGTTTAAGTGTTTAGTTTGGCTTCCTAAAACGGGCTGGAATCCAGCTCTTGTGCTCAGCCCCACCTTAGTTATATTTGTCCTGTTGTGCACAACAAACTTGGAGCCACATTTAAATATGAAACTATATTAACGCTATCTTTTCATCATTAATACACACATTAACTCCCTTCGCAACTGACCCATAGGTTGATTGGTTGACCTAACTTGTTTTAAAGGCTTTATTTCACAGAGCAGAAACGCTGGTTTACTTTTCTGAGCTTTCCCTGATAACCAAAAGGAAGCCAGCCCAGACTGCATGTTGAAAACTGAAACAGCTGAGTGGACTCCTCCTACCTCCTCTCTTGTGTTTTCATCTTTTATGGTGGCAGGCTAGTCTGTGCCAGACAAACTAAGATTTGTTATATTCTTCAGTCGCTTGGCTGTTCTTTCCCATAGATATTCCAACAGCAGATTAACGTCAAAGCACACTGAGCCAAACACATGAATCTTTGTGAAGATCTCAGTCGAGCAGGAATGCTGCTGGATAGTCTTTTTTTTTTGCTGTTAAACCAGATTGCAACTGAACCTGGTCTCGCATGTGTAAGTAAAGAGTAACTCTCACCAGCGTCAACTAGCATGGGTGTATGGGAGGTCAAAATCAGGTCCCTTAAATAGTGTCTGAAAAACACGGTTGCATAGGGAAGTGAAGTGTTCCCTCTTTAGTGTGCAGCTGCATACGCTGTCTGCACAATTTCAAAGTGCTGGACTTCGCAAATACAAGGAAACAAACAACTGCTCCACTCCCAGCAAAGCCAAGGGCAGGAGATGCTGCCTCCTCAGTGCCTTTTCCCCAGTACAAGCACCCTCAGCCACTCGGTATGTGGAGCATGTACTCCGAGGATGGACACAGCACACAAACAAAACCCCCGAAGTCACAAGTCAGGGAAAAGCCTGCAGCACCCTCATTTACAGCCATGCATCGCTGAGGGCAGCACCAGCAGCCTGGGACACAAGGGCGCAAGCAGACATCACTATTTTGGACAGCACAGAGGAACTGGCGGTTCAGAACACTCCCACCAGCTCCAAACTCAGTGGGATCTTCTGCCTCTTACAGAAATAACAAATTGCCATGTTCTTACGTCTGGGAGGGGTGGTAGCTCCCACTGGGTTCTACCGTCATGCTTAGTCCCTAACACGAGAAGGAAATGACATTTCTGAGTATTCCCGATAATCATCCCTTGCTCAAACACCTCTAAGTCCTTCACAGCCACAGATGAGGGAACAGCAGGGAATTCTCCCTCCTCATGACAGCTACAGAGGAATAACACAAAGTGAAAATAACTAAAAGGAAGTGAAGATGAGCAAGTTAAAAACAGCAGAGCAGCAATCTTTTCTTGACATGGTTTCTTTCCTAGAGCACATAGGAATTAAGGACTCATAAAGCACCTGTTGCACCCTTTTGCAACAGGACCCCAATATCACCTTTAAAGTGAGCAAAAATGCCTGATAACATTTAAGCATTCGTACCCTGCATTAGCACAACCATGTGCAATACTTTGACCCCACCAGCCTATACAAAGTCTTCGCAGAGTTGCTCACCAGGTCCCTCTCAGGAGGGCACAGATCCCACTAAGAAGCCAGGGACATGAGGAGTCCCTGACTCCAGAATAGAATAGAACTCTGTTGGTAGATTGGGTGCTGCCTGCAGAACAGAGGTGTCAGCACCTCCAAAACCATCACTGTGAGATCATGGACTAAACTTTTTGATCATTACTTGAACAGACTTCAGTCTTCAGCACTATATATCTGCTTCCCATACTATTTCAGGAAAACAGAATAACCGTTTCAGGGGAAATTACATGTACAACCATGAGTACACCAATCTACACCCCTAAATGAGAATAAATTCTAATTTTCTTCAGAATAAAACATCAGTCTACCATTGAGGTAAAGGATGAAGCTTTGTCAGCTGATAGGCAACAGATGGAAGACATATGTTGTTTTTTTCCAGTAGGAGACACTAGAATCCATTAGTAGCTAAACATAATTGTTTGCAAGATTGACAGAAAGATATGAATTATTTGTCTGATCAGAAAGGGGGAAAAGAACCTCCAAGGTGATATAGCTCCTACTATGAAATGCCAGTGCTTGAGTAGGTCTGTAATCAGCCCATAAAACTCACGAAAGATTAAAATATATAAATTAATTTCTATGCAGCTGTGCAGGGGGTTTGCAAGATGGATCAAAGGTTGACAGTGGTTTGTTCTCCAAAATGTTTGGAATCCAGGGCTTTAAACAGTGCAGCTTATGCTCTTCATCTATCAGCAGCTTATGTTTCTAAAAAATAAAATCCAAAAATTTAAATGCCAAACTATAAACTTCTCAGAAGACATTCTTAAAGAGCTAAAGGAGAATTGGATACCAGTGTTTTGCAGTTAAAAGTGCTGGCACTTTATAAAGAGGAGCCTTTTGTTAGAGACAGGAAGTTTAGTTTATTGCCTGGTGTATACAGTTCGCCTACCACATTATTTTAGGCTATTTTCATTCCTCACACAGTAAAGAGGAAATTCTAAGAACATTTCATTGCTTTTCTTTGTTTGATGAACAGCAAAGGTTTGCAGTTTACTGACCACTGTACTGCTTTGCTACTTTCGACATACTATTTTACTTCACGTAGATCCTCCAGGGGTTAAAACATTTGTTCTTTATAAAAATCAGCTGTTTCTGCCCCATTCATTTTACATCCATCTCTCACCCTCATCTTTCATGACTTCACACAAAGAATTCCTAAATACAAAAATAGGAAAAAAAAAAGAGACACTTTAAAGCAAAACTTCAGGTTCAGAAACTACCAACAGTCACACTCTGACAATTTTCCTCCCCCTTGCAGTTCCCCCAGATCTTTTTCAGGAGGACGCAATCTGGAGCAGAGTGATAACACCACAGCTATGGTACAGCACTATTACTTAATAGTAAGATTGCTCTTCTGAAGGGCATTCATTTTAATCAAAACAGATACTGCATCTTATGTATAGACTGTTACGATTCGGTTGCCTGCACGACATCCTTCAATGCAGCTGAAATTGTAAAGCAAAGAGGTAGAATACATGCCTGGCCACTTACTCTTTTAGTTTTCAACAATTCACAATGTTATCCCAAATGTTTTTATACCATTCGTGCCTGGCAGGAAAAAAAAAAGGATTCCTCATAAAAGGGTTGGTTTCCTAAAAATGCTGAGCATTTAAACATTTATTAGAAACAGTTCTAGTTCCTCATTAATCTGAAGAAGAAGTACTATTGATTTACAGTGAGCAATTCATCCGATATCCATCAGCAGCATATAAAAACAGAGTCTGAGAATTAAAAAATGGGTGATGCCTTTTGGCAGCTGCTTGCGCTGTCCTGCCAATGGCACAACCTGTCCAACTGGATGGGAAACAGCCCTGCTCTTTCTGTGTGTTCTGCATGCTTGACTCTGTATGTCCCACACATCATACGCTAACCTACATTTATTTTTATATTACAGGCTCAGCAAGTATGTATTAGATCAAGGCTTTGGGGACTTTAGATATTGCTTAACCTCAGTCACCCAGGCTCTTAGTCATTCCAGCGGTGAGCATGGTAAAAATAGATAAATTACACAGATAGATTGACACAGAGGCATATATACATCTGAGCACAGAGACATATATATCCCTAGGGCCTGATGGAACATCTCCAGTTAAGTGCAGAGAGCTTTGGATCAGGCCCAGCACCAGTATACGATACAGACTAACTGCCTCTCATCTTTGAAACCAGTTTTAAAAGGCTAATGCAGGGGGTGAGCCTCCATCCTGTGACCCTGGTTTTCCACCAGGCTTTAGGGGCATGTAAAACCAATGCAATGAAGTGGAGAATTACGCTCACATTATGTTTTTTAAGTAGCTTATTAGCCTGCATATTACACCCTTTTTAGCAAGTTGGCAGCTGTGCAAAGGACTCCAAGGACCTAATTCACTGAAGCTGATATGACTCTTCCCACTGGCTTTGGATCAGGGCCCTGAATTATTCTGAAAATTCTGGGGAGAGGATACTATAAAGTGGTACAGTAAAGGTAAAAAGGTGTTAATGAAAGTTCCTTAAGGAAATCATGGCTTTTTTAAAGTGTGGCAAATATTCCTGAACATGGCTTTGTCTTCCTTGTTACCATAAAAAAGAAGCTGACCTAACCAAATTTCAGGATGGAAAAAATTAAAGATGTATTTTCCAGCCTAAATAGATTTGTTTACATCTTCTAATGTGCAGTAAGCATATGGGGTGGGGAAGAGAAAGGTCGGGGGCAGAGAGATAAGAGAAAGAAACATGTCTGTACCATCTCCTCTGCTGCGTGCTTGGCCCTCGGGGTGAATTCCTGCCAATGCTGCTCGATCTTAACTCCTCTCTCTCGCTCCTCTCAAGGTGCCTCCCTGTCAGGCGTGCCAGAGTCACATCTCTCAGCCTTTAGGGCTGCACCTGCTTTTCCCCTCGCTGCTGCCATTGGCCATGCAGGACTGTTCTGGCAGCCTCCTCTCACACCCAGCCCTCCTGCCCGCCCCAGCTGCCCACACACAAACACTTAACGAGCAGGTAGAGTAATTGCTTTCATAACATTTTTTCCCACAGTGACATTTCACAGTTTGCTCAGGCAGGATTTAGTGTTATGGTGCCAGTTCCTTGAATCCCGTCTCAGCCCAAGTTCCCTCAGCACTGTTAATAACAAAAATGGGTGCTGTATCCGAGGAAGGACTACTGAATACAGAGCTACCAAAGACTGGGTGCAAAAGGCAGCTCCTCCATAGTCTCCTGCCACCTCTTTGACCCTCAGCTTTTGCAGAATGGAAATTACCAGCAGAAATCTACCCCACAGAAGAATTAAGAGAGCAAATATATCGAAGACGTGGCGATGACCAGTTCTCAGGTCTACACAAGCACCTGAAACACAAGTAAAATGCAGAAGAGCGTAATCAACAACTTCCTGAAATTATGCCAGTCCTAGGCCAGGACATAGAACCAAATCCTTCAAAAGAAGATAGGCCAAGTTCCATTCATCTGATGTGTCAGTATAAATGTGGAGGCCAAAGGAAAACTATAGATTTCAACCAGAGCCCATAAACCATAAAATACTATTGTTACTGTCCAGACTTCTTTGAAATGGATCCTGAAGATTCAGTTACATTGATCTGACTATTCCCTCTTGGTATTTGGTCAAAGCCCTAAGTTACCATTAGAAACCTACAAAGGGCTTCTGAAATATGAAGGGCTGAATTATGACAAAAGAGTAATAATGAGGGGTTTGATTATTATTGAAATGATGGTAGCTCCTGGAAACTCCCAACGGGTGTCATAGTCTAAAAGAGGAGGCATCCGCAGATGAGGCAGATGCAAGTAGCTCTTGATCAAACTTGGAGAAAAAGAGTGCAGGTGGGCTGAACTTCATACAACACACAAGAGGGAGAAAGTTAAAAACAAACCCCAAGTCTCACATATTGCAGTGCTTATGAGTGTGTGCACTGATATTTCTCGTGACTGTGTTTCTCTGATTTTTGCTCAGCAGTACACAAAACAACTTTTCCTTTGACCGTGGGTACGCTGCACAAGAAGGTGACAGGCAAAGCTCAAAGGCATCCCTTCCCTGCGCATTTTCATAGAATCATAGAACAGTTTGGGTTGGAAGGGACCGTCAAAGCCCATCCAGTGCCACCCCTGCCATGAGCTGGGACATCTTCACCAGATCAGGTTGCTCAGAGCCCCGTCCAGCCTGGCCTGGGATGTCTCCAGGGATGGGGCATCCACCACCTCTCTGGGCAACCTGGGCCAAGGTCTCACCAACCTCAGTGTGAAACATTTCTTCCTTATGTCTGGCCTGAATCTCCCATCTTTCAGTTTAAAACCATCACACCTTATGTGATCACAATAGGCCCTGCTAAGAAGTCTGTCCCCATCTTTCTTATAGGCCCCTTTTAGGTACTGAAAGGCCACTAAAACAGCCTAAAGGAGCTGGTCAGCAGCACAAGCAGCTCTCAGTAATACTTGGAATAAGGTCACGCAGGCAAGCAAAAGTCCAGCTTGGGCCTCTACCCCTCAATGCTCTCTGTATCTGAAATTAAATCTAGCTCAAAGGACTACATTTGCTAAAAATTTCCTTCTGAAAGCTGGACAGGCTTTAGCTGAAAAATCTCCTCCTTTCTCAAACACTAAAATTTCCATTATTTTTTCCATTTAATTTTTCCTATTACTTACTTTTTTAGGATCTTAAGTCCTGCATTAAAAAATGATACATCAATAGACACACATTCTTTTTCTTTCAGAGGATTATGAGTATTCATCTACTACTCAGTTATCATATATCAGTGACTCACAATAATTTGAAAATGTTTAAAATTTGAACTGTATGATTTTGAATAGAGATGAATAGAAGAAATAACTATCCACAGTTTTTTTCCCCAGAATATTTATCAGATTCAGGAGAGGGAAATATTTTCAAAATTACAAAATCCAGTCTAGAAAGGCCAAAATATTTCATTTAGCCATACTAATGAAAAAAATGAAGTAATGAAATTTCAATGTCTTTTCATTTCAAAACACTACCTTTTGTTTCAAAATATCCTTAGAACGAAAAGAAAGCGCAGGGTAAAGTCATACTCTAATCCAAAATATATCTTCCGTTTCATGCCAAAATATGGACGTAATTTGGGAGGTTCACATTTTCTTGAAAGACATAGAAAACGTCTCCTTCAGTTCCTGCTCCATCAAACTATTTTCTAATAGTTTGGTTCAATTAGCAAAATACAAAGAAGAAAAGCATCGAATCCTCCACCTCTACAAAAAATATTTCATGTGAGGGATCATGGCTACAAGATGCCGTATCCCCAGAAAGTGCCGATATGAAACCAGCGACCTGATGATTTCAAAAGCTAAAGAGAGACTTTGGTTCCACCCTGAATGATGTAGCAAAGAGACGTAAATCCACCCTAATTTTACAGAAATGGGGCAGGCAGTTTGCTGAGGAGAAGCTACGCAGGATTCTACTTCTTTGCATAATCTTTAACATCTTTTCTTTGCATGACTACATGGGCACCATATGCGTGGATGTTTTTTTCTGTGGAAATCTGCTCAGAAAGGAAATCAGTCGCAGAAGCATCACACGCAGAATCGAGCATGACACCGTCTTCTCAGCCACTTCAGAAAAGTAGTAAGGAAGACGGTTTTCCGATAGCTGTGGGCGCAGTGAGACCATCACAAACAATAGACATGTTCTGATAGCACACACGAGCGTATTCTTTCTATGTTGAGGTGATAAAAGTAAATTAATGCCCATTTATTGAACGAAGATACACTTATAAGTGGAGAATTTTCTCTCTTTGTTATTTTATTGGACTGAAAAAAAACCCCAACCCATTTAACATCAAAATACTTAACAAACCCCTCCACACTTCGCAAAATTGGGATAAAAAATTGCCCTCAGAATGCAAAAATCTCGATATATTTTAAAGTTTTATTGAGGAATCTAAAGTGCAAAACTCATGAGGGTTTTCATTAGGAAAAGAAAACTAAAATGTCCAAGAAATATTTCTTGATAACCACTCACGTTTGCAATTTCAGAATTCTCTGCAATAATTTTAGGTAAAATCTATCTTAATGAAGAAGTTTCCACACAAGCTTTTATACAACAACCTTTGAGTCCTCCTTCCAGATATATGTCACTCCTTGCATGATAATAAACAAGGAATAACTATGCTTAGCTGTACCGGTAATGTAGGAAGCAACTGGTGAATGAAAAGCTTGTACTTCTGAGCCGGTATTATTTTGAATTACTCACCCAAAAATAACATTGCATCAGAGGCTTAGTGAAGACAAGAGGAAGGAATTTATCACTGAAAAGGTGAGTTGGAAACACCGCCAGTCCTCACAGAATTTTCTTGACTTCATGTTATACATCCCATAACATGTCTCGACCATACCACAGACAACTTTCCCTGGAACACAAACATCTCCTCAGCGTCACCAGATTCAGTGATTTACGTCAATGTGACTACTTATATGAATGCAGATTACTCACATGAATAAGGGACTGAGCTTTCAGTCAGCACAGTGTCTGCAGACCCTGTTGATGCAAGACACAATCTGGAAGCGAAGCCGTTAAAAAGTCAGCAGTGCGCTACAATTAGCACAATATTATTGGGACGGAGGGGGCAGAATTTTCCAGTAAGGGTGGGAAGGAAACACATTGTCTTTGTGTTTCAACTATGAAAACACTGGAGTTTATTGAAAATGACCCCTGGACTGTGCTGCTGCAGTGGGATGAAGTTTAAAGCAATGAAAAAATGTAACTGGTCGTGCTAATGACATAGCAGGCCCAGAGGTCAGTTAGGCTATTTTCACCAAAAAAAAAGGGATTATGCATTTTTCTAGTGGATCCAAGGTTTGGTATCAGATTATTACCACTAAAATTATTACTAAGCTTGAACCTACAGGCCAAATCCAAAACCTACTGTATTTATTTCTGCCTGTAGGAATCCCTAGCATTTCTACAAGAGTTTCAAACCAAATCAAAATGAAAAACTGGCTGAAAGAAATCTGTTGCAGACCTATATACTGCATCTTTCCGCTTAGAAATGGTGGAATGTTTTGGTTTTATCTATTGAATCAGCCCAGATTCTTGTTTCAAGATGCATTTCCCAGTGGTATTGCATTGTTTCACAGGTATGTGATTTAGGAAGTCCAATGCTCTCTTGGCTTCTAAACGATGCACTGTCCTATCCCTAGCCCTGCTAATAACTCTTTCTCACTAGGCAGTACCTTCTGCAGGTAAAAGCACATTTATTTTTCTGCAGACTGTTGCTGTCCTACTAACTCCATCTTCCATCATAATAAATCAGACGGGATTCTGCAACAAACTCGTCCTCAAGCAGAAAAAACACGTCACTTATCAGAAAATCAAATCCTTAAATCTTGCTTAATCCTTGACTACAGAAATATAATCAGAAAAGAAAATGGAAATTATTTACATATTGACCAGTATTGAGGCAAAATAACATTTTGGTTTGGTTTTGAATGGAGTAACCTAGAGTCATGCTCTGCTAGTTCTTTTGCAATAGGATTGGAAGTGTATTGGGTGCTGCATAACATAACAATATACATTCCCCCTGCCAGTCTTATCTAGCATGCACTTGGTTTCTGTTAGCTCATTCATTTCTCTCAGGGATCACCAAAGAAGTGGTACCCGAGCAGGATTCAGCAGCTGTGGACTCCAGACTTGGGCGCATATTCACATTCACCACCAATTACATTTTAAATTGAGACCCTGAGTGAGCTGGTTGGCTCTCAATGTCCTCAGTGGGTCTGCCAGAATATTCCACTCTCCAGTATTCATCCCAAGTTCCCAAATGGCTCTCAAGGTTTGAGGCAGCAGCGGTGTGAGTCCTCTGCCCTCTGCCACGTTTTCTCCTCTGCTCACGGAGAGACTCCAGTTCTCCCAGTCAATGCTACGTGCACACCAGTGGGCAACAACACCCGCAGTGAAGTGCTCTGGGTTATTCTCTATGAAGACAAAAGGTCTACTCCCTCCAGCACATTTCTATTTTTCTGTTGTTGTTGTTAAAAATGGACAGTTCAAGGCCTGACAGGCAAGCAGTTTCCTCACTATACTATGCAATTCTCGAATTTCCTGATTAATATAATCCATAAGGGCCACCATTTGTTGATTTTTCATGCAGTCAACCTTTCTTCCTTGTTTAGACTTACATTACAGACATCATACATTTTACATAACAGAGACAGGACCTTCGCTTTACTTCAAATAGTCTGGTTAAAAGTGTATGTCTTAGCAAGGCAATTAATTTTCTCTGAATGTTGAGAACCTGAGAAACTGTTTTTTTTTCATTCTTAATTCTCATTTCAATTTTCATTTCATTTCTTTTTTAATAATTAACCAATTACTTTAGAAATTGAACAGACTAACCAGCTTCCCCTTTCATGATCTACAGTTTGTCACACTCTGTTCTTCCTGGCAGCTGAAAACACCATTTGCTTGGAAACCTGTGCAATTGTAAGATTTGCCTATATGGTGCTTTTTCTATTTAAACTAGCTGCTTGCCTACTAGGCAATTAGGGTAAACAGTAAATATTTGCAGCTTTGAACAAGCACCTGGGGAGCAGTCATTACAACTGTCTAAATTACCTCAAATTGATTGGCAATCAATTAACTTGAAGGAAAATTATCTAGTATAGAGTAGTGAAGAGGAAGAGCTGAACTCCCTAATGGCCCGAAGTGGTTTGATAGTCAACAATCACAACCGCTCAGAAAAACAAGAGGAATTAGACCTGCTCAGGCTGTTAAAGCCTGTTACACTCAACCTCTTCCAGAACTGGGCCTTTAACTGCTTTAGAATCCCTATAACGATTTCAGATATTCTGATACAGACATTTTTTTAGAAGATGAGTCAGTTCTTCTGTTGAGAGAGTTGCTAATAACATAAAGACCACAGGTTTCTGAGTCATGCATATGCATATGCAATAGTGTACTTTACCGGAAACATCGCGTTGATGTTTGCAGATAACGCTAGATATAGCTGCAGACGTATGATGGCATGTGATGGTATAAAGGTTTCATTGGCAAAGGTTTTAGAAAACTGAATTGCTCACAATTAGAGAATTATGCAAAATGTCCTCAAGGAGTGATGATGCTGTATATTTCAGAAAAATTGCTGTACGCTTACTTCAGACCTCTGCTTTTTTCTTAACCTCTGCCTTTTAAGCCAGGTGCACAGTTAAACTTGACAGATAAGAAATGAAGTTCAGATTCTTCCTAACATAATCTCATGGCTTGCTGCTCAACATTCAGAATTCCTGAAAAACTCCTCAAGCAACATCAACAGCTTGCTCACTTTTTACAATTATAAGGATTTCTTTTGAAATACTGGTACTATTTGTTGGCCAAAATAAGAAGGGATAATTCCATGAATGGCAAGTGTTCTTTGGATAAAAAGGAATTGAAGATTGCAGAATTCTCCCTGAAGTCAGTTGAGGGAAAGCCAAGTGTGCTCGGTGCACAAAATCTCACAAACTAATTTTCGACACCGAAAAAGCAAACACTTGCCAAAAATCTTTTTATAGACTTGCAGACAATTAGGAAAAATCACAGCTGTATTGTTAAGAGGGCTCCAATTAAATGCAATCAATTTGATTAGTTTATGTCTCAACCTCAGCATCATTTTACCATCAGTATTTATGTCCTGCAGATTCTAGATGCTGATAGGTCATCTCAAATCCCCATTTTTTTCCATTACCAAGGCTTCATTATGCACGCTAAGCATGTTTCCATTTGCCTGAGGTACAGCAGGGGCAGGGAAGCATTTTTCAAAGATAACTCATTTAATATTAAATGTCAAAATATTACTCACTTCTTTAGCAAGATCATGCAGCTGCAACCTGGAGAATTAATTTGGGATGGTGTCTCTGTGGAGTTTAGGGCGTTGGTCTAAGCATACCTTTTGCTAAACAAAAAAATCATTGACTTACCCAGAACTTAAAACATTGTATGGAACTAACTGAAGGGCAATAACGAACAGCTAAACATACAAAGGAAGTGCTTTTTAAGCCAGAAACACTGTGATTAATTACGGATAAAACAACCAGGGGAACTTCTCATTACATAAAGTAATGAAATAAGTCTATTAGCACGATAACAAAAAAAAAAGTGGAAATGACTGTAGGCTTTGTTTTGAAGATTATCACCATAGCATTTCCCTCTGCACAAGCAATCAAGAACCCATTGAAGAAAAGAATCCTGAATACCTGCCACTTTACAGACAGAAAATCGATGTAGGAGAAGAAAAGCAGGCTGACTGTTTATACAACACTTCCTTCCTGTGTTTCATTGGAGGCAAGTCCTGATTTGCATTCATGTAAATCAGGTTACGGGCAGCCCTTAAATGACATGACCAAGGATCTGTGGCAACAGAGTGAACCATCACCTGATCTTCTCCATCTCAGCTCTGAGAATTGGGATCAAAGCCTTCCTCTTCATGGGAAGACCAAATTGACACTCTGACTTCCAAGAAGAGGTGTTTCCCACTGCCTGCACAGATAATTGTCTCGGGAGCAACTGATATTGTCCATCACTGAACTGCGCATTTGTCACAAGAACATGATACACGATGGCAAACCATCAGTCCCCCTGCGGACTTCACTGTTTATGCTGCTATTTGGGAGAAAAGGCTGGAGTGTGTGGGATTTATTTCTAAGTTTTTCATTTAGCCATTTCCTTTCTTCTTTACAGCATCAAACCAGGAAATAAATCTTTGGGGCTTTGTTTTTTCGGGTTTTTTTTAGTCTGGACTCACACCTTTTTAGATACCTTCTACACAGAGAAGCTATTACAGAGAAAAGGCAGAGAGTAAAGTTGAAATAGAATAAATTTAAAATAGAATAGCCGTATTGGTGAACAAAACCATATGCAGATACTTCTACTTTGTATTAAGAATTACCAAACTGGTGATAACAGCTCCTCTTTTGCTTAGAAAATAAGACAAGGCCATAGTACTTTTTTAAAAAGATGTGCTGATCTATAAGCCTGAGAGGAATTTTAGTCACTCTGTTTAGCTCTGGTATTTAGCAAACCAGTTAAATTAGCCAGGCTTATTCACAGGACCGAAAGTTTCTTCCTGAAATCCCAGATTTGCAGTACAGCCTTTGAAATGCTTTTCTGTTAAGCCTTTCCTCTCTGTTCCCTGCAAGTGTCTTCTACCAGATCATCTTGGTGTTTGGCTTAGAGATCCTTTTCTTTACCCCATGATTTCTTCTCAGCACCTTTATTTTGAAAATTGCTGCCTTTGAGCCATCAGGCAATTTTTAGTACCCCAGACCAGCCTTTAACAGGTTCTTTTGGGTTCCCGTGTATTTTTTCCTTTGACCCTCTACCTGCAATGGAAAAGAAATAAGAATGCTCTCGAGGTTTGCTCTCCAGCTCCCCTCTAGTGTTGGCTACAAGCCAGGCTTCTAAGTGGGACTTTATAACCCCAGGATGAACTACGATAAATCTGTAGCACTAGCAAGAAGAGGCTGAGAATGCAATACCTGCTCCTAGTTCAGAAAATGGCAAGCAAAAATAAAAATGGCTTTCTTCTGGTTGTATGAAAATCTGAGATCTGAAGCTATACCTGATTAAGTGTCTAGTACCCGTTGCTATAATGGGCACAGTCCTACGTGTTAAGGTACTTAGACAGCACAGTGATGTATAAATACATTGCTTTTCCTATAAGAATTATAACCATTGCGGTGCACATCATGGACATCATACATGTTGGCACACCCACTAGTATGCAAGAAATGAGTTTCCTTCTCCTGACAGGTCTTTGTTTTGTCCTTCACCGTGATTCGGCTCTCATGGATATTGCCATGAGATGCTCCAAGCCACAAAAGCTTTTTAGCAAAGATGTTAAATTTCCAGATAATCCTTTCCCATATTACACAATAGTGATGAAATACAGAGACCCCTCTAGTTCCTACAAAAGACAAGGGAAGAAAAGTAAGCAGGGAAGAACTGCTCTTAACCAAGCAGAAATATTTCCACAGTCTCCTTTCTTCTGTCCAACTGGCAATGTTTTCGTCTAGGTCCAGTCCACACAGATGCTTCTATAGGTACTGATGGTAAAGTCCCTTAAATTGAGACATATTGGTTTAACTTTAGTAAGAAAATTAACATAGTTTGGGGGCTCTAAAAGACACATAGAGACAATGTTTGGTCTGAAGGCTACAGAGCTGTGGGTGTATGATCAGCCCAGCTTTCCAGAAATCTCCCCAAAGCCAACACAGTCAAACCAGATTCTTGCTTTGAACTGGTTCGGTATTTCTCTGTACTGATCTTTCACACAGTTTTGCAGGTCATACAAGGAGTTGGGCAAATGCAGTGCTTTGCTAGTTCTAACACTGCTCTCCTCGCTGACAAGGAATATCACCACACCCTATAACATGCATTACACAGTGCAATGATTATGCGTGTTAAAGAATCATTGCTGCAGGAAAAAATAAGCCTTAATTATAGGTGAGCAAATAAATTCATAATAGTGTCTCTCCATTTAAACTTTCACATTTTATTGCAAATTTTTAATGCACGTTTCTCATTAGGATTTTGAAAGTTCTAAGTTTCTCTGACAAACACTTCTTTACAATACTTCACCTCCAACGTTCACAACCTGATAATGACCAAAATTACCTGGAAGAGTGTTTGTTTCCAGACTGAATAATTCAAGAACAGTTCAGCTGCCCTGTAGGGTTTGACCCAATTTGCTTGGCATCACGTGCTGTCTCTGAGAATGATCAGCATCTGATCTTCCTGAGGAACTGATAAGGTCTCAGTTGCTGCAACAAGCAGCAATTTAATTCCCAGAGAGGACTCATCCCTGTCTTTATAGTCAGCTCTTGCCTGAAGTCTGGAAGCTCAGTATTCGCTCTCTAATTTTGTCATGATCAGTTCTAATTATAGAGATGCTTTTTGTCCATGTAAATAAGCAACCTGTATTTAAGATGAAAACTCTAAATGTAGAATATTAAAATCAAATGGGCGTATTGGTTGGATTTCTGTCCAAATATCTTAGTTTAACATTTGCTCTCGATAAATATTTTCCCTGGTTATCCCTGGGCTCTAAATATTGTCATAAACCATATATAAATGAATTGTGGATACCACCCAACCGAAACTCAGTTTTGCACATGTAAACTAGTTTGTAAACTAGTTTTTAAACAGTTTATTTCTTTTATAGGTTGCCTAACAACATCATATTTTTATGGTATTTATTTGGCTTTGTTATTGATACGTTTCACTGTTTGACACCATGGCAAATCAAACTACTATATTTTGATAAGATGGCTCCACTGAGAATTTAGACTTTAAATAATGGGATTTTATTCCAACCATTTTATTAAATCAAGAATTAATGTGACTCTCCAGCTTTCACCAATTCATTGCTGTACACACCTTCATAAAGACTTTTCCTTGATTAAAGAATATGTGGTTTGGCCTGAAGTACTGTGATACTCTGATTGTGTTTTTGACATGCCCTTATTTTTCTGTCATGTGTTACACAAGCCTCTTCTAATATAATGGGTCACAAACACTGATAACTTAAGAAGATAAAACAATTACTGGCATAAAAATACCAGCTTTACATTTTGTGCATCTTAATAAAACTTCAGCATTCAAAGTACAAAATTACACTGCAAAAGTTAAACTCTCCTTCACATTCCATTATACAAATTACAGTTGTTTATTGCCCTACAGAAGCGTAGTGGAGGGGTCTTTTTTCTAAAAGATTAAAGAAAATTCTGACACTTCCAATCCTTTTAATTAAAACTCTGCTCTCATGACTCATTTATGTCACTTTAAAATGTAGACATATAGCTAGGTTGTGGGTGTGCGCTGATACTCTGCTTTACTCTCAATTGCTGGCCAGACTTATCAGTTAAAACAATTTAAAACACATGGGATTTTTTTTTTTCTCAACCACAGACTAACAGCCAAAAGTGAAATGGGTTTAACTCCTCCAGTTTGAGAGATGCGTGGGATTTAGCCGCACAGCTCTCATTAAAGTCAACAGAAGTTCAAATCCATGGGTGTGGTATGGCACGCTTCCACCTAATTCCCATAAAGCTGGAGGCTTTGCGTGTCTGTGGGGTAAGACAGTGGGCAAAAATACCTTCTCGAGTGGGAGTCACTGCCATTAGGCTGACTTCAGTGGAGAATCCGAGCTGATACCTTGGCTAACTACAATCCAGCAGGTAGCCAGGTTAGTGGGCCAGTATCCAAATGGTGATTTTCCCCTGAAAGGATGGAGCAAATGGAGCTTCTACCACTCCAGAGTAATCCACTTCTTGGAGCTGTTGTCAAAAACAGGCCACCAACGGTGCCTGCTGTAACTTGTGGCTGATCTTAAAGGGCTCGTTGCTGTAATCAGACTGTTGGTCACAAAGGCACGGACCATAAGACAAGCAGTCAATACCACCCCTTGATGGCAACAGCAACCAAAGATTCAGATGAACCTCTTACGTCTTAACATAACGCAACCAAAACTCAGGAAGTGCTGAAACCACTTAGTTTGTCAAGTCGGCCATAACAGCTGTTATGTTTACGCTCTGTAAAAGATCTGTTCCTTCTTTACATCTGAATGCAACTCAAGGTGTTGGTTGTTGCGCTTTAAAAGCCACAGATGGAATCCTGGGCCCGTGGAAGAATATGGGAAGGTTGCCATGAAAGACTTCACCCCACATGTGGTTCTGGAGATATATACCTTCCTAAAACAAACTTTCCTAGAGGGTAAAGACATTTTGAACTTTTTAAAAGGCTTGCAGCAATGTTTCAACTTGTCCCAAGCTCTATTGCCTTTTGCATATTTTCTCAGTTTTGAAGAGAGCTTGGGAAAGACTTCCAGGAACTGATATGTAAAAACAGGCTCTGACTCCTGCATTTCGGCATCTCCAGCAGCTCCTGCTGAGTTATCGGAGCACAGTTCTGGGCTCTGCCTCAAATCTGCTCTGTGACCTGGGGTAAAGTTGCTTACTCTCTCTTTCTTCCTCAGTTTTCCAATCTTAAAATGCAGCTGATAATGCTTCCTTTCTTCTGTGTCGTGTCCTGTCTAGATGGTCTCCATCAGCTTCAAGCTCTGTGACAAGGCGGTGTTTGTTCTGTGCCCACAACGCAGGGCTGAGGTCCCACTAGAGGCTCTTAGGGTGCTGGGCGCTAAGCCAAGATATGGATAAGCTTGGCTTTTGGTTCAAACAAAGCTGCTCTCTCCTCACAGGCCATCACTTTCATTTATTTTGCCCTGTGGTGAAGTTAATGCTACATCTGTGATGTCACGGTTGTTGCCACGACAACAGGTTTATGACTTCAATGTAAAGTCAACTGGAAGGAGAAGCTCAGGGACATGAAGGAAAGTTCTTATTCAAATCAGAAACATCTGACACAGTAACAGAGAAACAGCCAAGAAGGTACATTTCTTTTATTGTTATACATGTTTGTGGTTTCTTCTTAAGTTTTCAACAACGTGTACTTCTTCCATCACATTTTAATAGCTACTCTTCCACTTATGTTTCTTTAGTTAAAGTTGTTTTCTTTCTTCTTTTAAATAAAAAAATAAATTTAATACCATTTGTTTAACTAGTTAATGAATGCCTTTGCCTTTTTTCAATTAGTTTTAATTTAATAGGAGTAAATTTGGGCTTCAGTATAGTCTTCTTTCTGATGCCAAATATGAATGATACTATTTCTGAACAAGCAGGGGAACTGTTAAAACTGTGGCTTTCCATACTTAGCAGAATAAGCTTTCAAAGAAGAAAATTTGAAAAAAAAAAACCCACATCAAAGATTTCTGAAACATGGATTTAAAAAAAAATAAAAAAAGATGCAAGAAGGCAAAGCTATTATGGAATAGAAATAAGAATTGGACAGGGTAATGTAAAGACTCAGAAGCTTTCATTCCGTGGTTTTTCCTTTGTTTTCTGTTTGCTTTTTTTCCATGAAAAGCAACCTCCTCAAACACAGACGTCTCTCCATGGATTAAGGTGCCACCAAAGTACAGGCTGCAAGGTGGCACTGATACGGCCCTGTCTTTGTCCAACGTGGGAACCTGCACAGGAGCCGTCCCTTCTGTAGCGGCACCAAGGAATTCCCAGGAGCATCTAAAGGTGGAGATGATGCCTAAAGGAAGCCTGTGAACTTACCGTCCATCCTTCTTAGCAAGTCTAAACATGTAAATTAGTCAACTCCAAGACCCTGAGAGCCACACTGAAAATTAGGGTGGATGGCAATGCTTGCAGTTTGCTTCACTGAAACTACATTATAATGGTTGCCAATAATAAAGCCATTAAAGTTTCACACAAAAAAGTTTTCAGGTAGTGACTGTGCAACCAAAACTAAGTTTAGCGTGTTATGTCTCTAGTACACTCTTTGGTTCGCAGCTAGTTGATTGAACTAGTTAATTAAGATAAATAGTTAATTAAGCCTGGAATTTTCAAAGAAGCCGCAGGAATTAGGTAACCAAATTCAATGAGATTTGAGTACTTAACTCCCTTAGACTCCTTTGAAAAGGCCAGCTATAAATGCTCACCTCTTTAGTTGCAATTATTTGTTTTCGCAGGTTTATGAGTGCAGCTGTTTATGAATGCAGAAGCATGGCTGCAAAAGCAGACATGGCATGAGAACAGAGATCTGTCCATGCATAGCATAGCACATAAATGTATACAAGCAGTGGCCATACATTTAAACTATCCTTAAAGTAAAAATACCAGTAGAGTTAGTAATATCTCTGAAGCCAGAAAGAGCTTCTTAAGCTTACCTAATTAAAATCAATTAGATATACGTACTCAAATATACTTGTGCACAAACTTATATATATATAAATATGCATACATAAAAGTATTAGCATGTATATAAAGAGACAGATGTGAACATGGGTGCAGACAGTTGTTTGGGTTTGTATGCATTTTTTCTTTGCAAAACAGTAAATTGTAATAGTATTTGCTACTGGGAAAAGGGGTGGCTAAGCTACCATGGTAACGTCCATGATCTTATCAAAGTATATGAGGAAATGCCTTTCTTAGCAGGTACATAATACAGGCAGTATGGAGGTAACTCTTATTTAAGCAAGAAGGAAGCATTGTAGCATCAAGAGCAGTAAACATCTGATGGATTAAGAATAACAACCTACAATGCAATAAAAAACCAACCTTCCAATCGGCAAAACCCGACGCCTTGTCTTTCTACCTGACTGCAAGGTAAAAGGACAAAAACAACAGGTCTGTTTGATAAAGGCTCTGGGTGCTAATAACAAAAATATGGCACAGCCATCCAGTTCAGCCTTGGTGCTGGCTCCCACTCTAACCATCAGAGCTACCCAGGGGCACCCTGACACAAGCAGTTAAACCTCCACCCTACTGAAGCGAATTACAAAATATGGGACCCATGATTGCCTTCCCCGCACATCGCCCAGAGCTTTCACTGCCACGACTGCAGCCCCCCTCCGAGTCCTCTCTCTCTACAATTACAGCAAGCACTAAAGTCCATTTTGCCTAAAAGAGACAAACATTAGCTTCTCTGCCAGCAAAACGCTTTCAGATGTGAGTAACCTTAGGCCTACAAATACCGTTGGGGCTACTTAGATGCTCATGGATACAGATGGGCTTAGGCACTTTGTTATGAAGTGAATCTCAAAAAGGAGGATATATCCCAAGGCCAAAGAAGTGGGAATGAAGAGCATCCAGCCAAATCCTGTTCATTAGTGGGCAACATTTTTTTCTAGTTAAAACTGCCAGGACTTTCATTCCATGTGTTCACAGCAAGAGTGCTGGCCCATAAACAAATCCAAAATATACAGAAGATCCATTTTTTCTAACAAGGAGGCTCGGTGACTTTCCATTAGAGTGAGTCACTGAGTTCTCCAAACCCTTAAGGTGTAGTAGAGCAAAGGAAAATGAGGTTAGCTGAGGAATGCAAACTGATATACGGCACATATAGGCCTTTAGCTTCACTCCAACATCCACATGTGGCCATAAAATATAGCTTCTTACATGTAAAATGTATGGATTTCCCTCTGCAACAAAGGCATAAAATATCTCACTCCCAAACAAGTATTTGAGCATACGAACATGATCTTTCACTTCATCTAGAACTACCCACCCAGTAAACCAAGCTGTATTCTTTCTGGGTGGCTCAGAGAATAGCATATTACAGTGGAAACACCCATTTATTTCATTTACTGCCATTTATAATATTTTCCACTATTTGCAGATAATGAATTCATCCACTTTTTGCCAAGATTATGCAGCCTGTTTTATAGCCAAAATTATCCAGAATCCTTCTAAAAATGTGTTAGCCTTCATTTTCCATGATTGCTTAGTGGTTCTCTTGGAGCAGGACCAAGATCAACCATATTAACAATGCACAGCAATAACTGAACTGTCATGCTCCTGCTCTCCTCGCAGCAGGAAGAGTGCCATCGCACTGGTCCCTCAAGTACGCATAATTCAAGAGCATAACTGTTCAGGTTAATTAAAACCATTAGAGGAGAAATGAGGAATTACTTTTGGAGTTCTTTCCTCTACAAGTTCTACAACGGTCTTCTCACAAAGGTAGATACATTTCAGATTATCCGCTGTTTTCTTGGCGCCACTGGCTCTTCAGTTTTCCAGGATAAATTGTATTTGTAGAATATAACACAATGGAGACCTACAATGTGAAACACGCCTGAACAGACCTAGCTCCTGACCCTGTAAAAACTGACACACATCATTAACATTACACACCGTGAGTAGCCCTTTGAGGTTCAAAAGGGCCACAGACAGCGGGTAATACAGACACTCCACAACCAAGCCCATGCATGGGGCACCACGTAGCTGCACGAAACCACACGCGAGGCAAACAGAAAACTGTGGAAAGGAAAAAGTCCCTTCTAGAATTATATTTATTGGATTAGAGCTGATGTCTTAGCAGAGAAGTTCACAGTCACTGCGCTGGCGTGCAATGGAGGGTGGAGCTCCAGCACCAGTCACTCCCTGTGCTGCACGAGGAAGAGAAGAAACCGAACGGTCACATCTGCTCTTCCCTCGTGCAGGGTCTGGCAGCTTGAAAATCCCATGCAGGGGAGAAACAAGGCTCCTTGCCATCGCCAGGCTCAACAGCTGGGCCCAGCATGTAAAATGAAGCACATCCAAATCTCTGCAGGGATTCCATAGCGCTCAGCCTGAGGGTTTGATCTTGGAATCAAGGAAATAGAGTTCGGGACCCTACGTGCAAGGAGAAATCCCCTGTCCAGAGGATCCAGTGGTCAATGTTAGCAGTGATAACAGAAGTAATCACACCAATAATTATAAACAGAGGCTAAACAAAACAGATTTGCCTTCATTTTATATAATTTTATACAAAATTAGTGCAATAAATATCCTAACAGCCAAACAGTCTTTGTTTCTTAGCATTATCACTATTTTCTTTGGCACCACTGGGAATCTCCTGGCGGGAACTAAGAGGAAGGAGAAACTCTGGCACAGCAAAAGACTCCATACCAGCCAAAATCTGCGTTTCACCCAAATCACCACTGATGTGCAAGACCCAAGCCAAGCAGCTGGCACTGAAGAAGTTAATCAGCCACCAGGTGTGACCTGAAAATCAGGGAAGGCAGAGGAGCCACACAGCAGGTTGAGTTATGGCCACTGAACGAAAACAGGTTGTCATGATGTAACTAAAGGTTTCTTAGCACTGACAGCTGATGGCACTGCAATGAATATTCATACTCCAAACTCCTACTTGGATTCTCATATGTACTCCAGACTTCCCAGGAACTCCTTTCCCTTCGGCCACTCCATTATTCAGTTTTACCATACGTAGCTGGTTGGAGCCTTTGTAATTTCTCCCTCTATACACAGCGCCCCGGCACCACCACTTTCCCTTTTCCCATACAGCAGGCTCCACTGATAGCACCTAATCTGGCCTGGCGCAGACAACTCCAGCCAACCCAAAACAGAGATTTTCTATTTTTTGGCTCCCTCCCAGTAACATCTTGAGGCTCCAATACTCATCCAGTTGATCTCAATGGAGCAGGATCTCAGCTGATTAGTTTTATTCAGATGGGTTTGTTTAACCTCAATCTCTCCCTCTCTCTCTCTCTCTCTCTTTGATTCCCTTTCTGGTTCTTCTCAGGGTCTCCAAGTTTCAGGCACTTCTCTAAACACCCTCTAATGTTTTGACTTTTGATGGTTAAATTTAAACAAAACTTAAAAGCTTTTCCAACTATTTTTACTCATTCTGAGAGTCATTTATCAATCCCACAGAGAGCCTGGATTGCCCCTATATAAATGGATCACCCTGTTCATGTGTAGCTAACGTGTAACCTCCTTTATCCCGTAAAGACAAGAGTTTTGCCCCTTCCTTCTGGGTAAAGCAACCAGAAGCCACTGAATCTTTCCTGCTCAAAACACAAGCACTTCTAGGATATGTCCCACCACTGAGGTTACAACCAGCCCAACTTGAGGCAGTAAAGGTGCCCTCCAGGATGCTGCACCATATTCTGGCTGCTAAGGTAATAATTTTATTTGCCCTGGCCCAAAAGACATGGTGTGGTTGACAATCTAGTCTGGACAGCTGCAAACCAACTCTTCCCATGTCAAAGGTATATTTCCTTTCAAAGCACAGCTGCAGGCTATGGGAGCTATATGCATGCTGCTCCTCTCGTCTGTCCAGTTCCCTTGGCAAAAATTCTGACTTGTGCTTCTTGCACTTACTGGAATCGCAGAGAGGCACATGAGAAGGCCCCTCAGATCCTCTAAACATTGTCCAGCTGCCACTAAAAAGGTGTCCTGACTCGAATTCATTTTTTAATTTTCTTTTTTAACAGACAACTACTCCGTGCTTTTGTACAAAGCCATAGGAATTTTATTCTTGGACCAGTAGATAACCACAGCACATCTCTCCCAAGTTTCCAATGCCACAACCATTTTTCTTAATTTTGAAACTTTAAAGGAAGAATGCTGCTTTGGCTTCACAATTTTACACAACTTGCTAGAACCACGGGAGAACGTTACAATACCAAGCCACATGAAATGGAAACATTCAAACAGACCTTTGGGCTGGATCCTCTGCTTCCACCAAACTCCACTCAGCCCATGGATGAGGAGTGTTTGGCTTGGGTAAAAGTCCTGGTGGCCAGCAAAAGTGGTTTGACCTCCCAGTGGAATTAAGAACTGCCCCAAATTTACTCAGAATTGTGTCCCTGACACCTGGGGACCTTCTGACAGATGGTGACAACTGAAGCCCTACACACTGTCATGTACTTGGGGACCCGGGAGTCACCCCAGCTCACTGGCACAAACAGGTCTTTCCTAACACCTTTGGCAGGAGTTTCCTGAAGCTGGCTCCATGGGTTTTGCCGCCAACATCACAGTGAGAAGAGACCAGAACAGTTCCAAGGAATCACTTTCCCTAAGAGGAAATGAAAAGAGAGACTGAAGCCACTGGCAAGCCATACGTTAGACATTTTGGTTAGAAGCAGCTAGACTGCACTTTGGAATGACTGCATTTTGCAGAATGCTTTGTTCTTCTGCGTGCATTGTACCCCCACAATTAATTACTCCAGCTACAGACAATGCTTTTAGTTTAGTCCTCCAAAACTGTACTTTCCTATCACAAATTTCCACATCACAACAGGGCTTAAAATACAATAGATGTCTTTAAGTTATGTCTTCTCCTGTAGACTAGCTGGCTCAGTCACTGCATTTCAGAAGGACACAGCACAGTTATAAGAACAATATAGGAATGTGCATGAAGAAAAACAGGGATGGCAGGAATCAAAAACAGAGATTCAAGAGAGCTGGACTTCCATATGACAGGCCTGTTCTGGGGTCTACACTGCTCAGATACTCAGGCATATGTAGTTGCTTTTGCAAGCACAGTATTCGGCTGAGATATTCCATCTCAGACCGATTGTTCCTTAGGCTGGGCTGCTCTGCTTCCCAGAGCAGAGCTTGCTGCTCCCTGGTCCTTCTTGCCTTCAGAGGACTAGACAGCCAAAACCAGGATTAGTTAGGTCGGAAGCCCATACCTCTGTGCTAGGCACTAGTAAAACACATATATCACAGTATCTGCCCCAAAAACTGGAAAAGCGACACATTTAATGTAGGTAAAGTTTTAGCAGGTAAAACCACTGTATTACCTCTCCTGTATACGGACATGTGAGGCACACAGCAATTCTGTGACCTGCCCAGGGTTAAGGACCATCTCCAAGTGGGATATGACACCCAGATCTGTTAACTGCTAACACACTGCCTTCTGCAGAAGGCCATTCTGCCTCCTGGTCAGAAGACAGCCCAATGCAAGCTGAGCTCATCCTACAAAGTTATTTCAAACAAAACAAAATCCCCCAATCCTGGATTTGAAAATGCTTTACAACACAAATGCGATAAATACCGAGAGAAGCAAGAATAGGAGCAGAATGAACTTATGAAACAGAGGCAATGAAAAAGAGATAGGATTTCAACTGAGGTGGAGAGCCGATGCAGAGATAAAGGAAAGTCTTTCCAGATGGCTTGGAGCTGTGAGAAGCCTCTTACTCTGAAGGTGGCCATACTGGAAGAGACTGTTTGGGGTGATAATTGGGCTTCACTAAAGTCCCAGAAAAAACAGTTCTTTGCAGCAGGTCAGAGATTGCTCTCACAGAGAGGCAGGGTCCTCAGAATATGTTGAAAGTGAGAATGCCTGTAAAGCCAGGCTGCACAGAGAGCAGAATCGCTGCAGCTCTTCGGGGAGCAGGCCCATGGAGTACCGACAGCCACGGAAAGGCAGTAGCAGCGCAAATCTCAGCATGTGAGAAATTCCTGAGCGCTCAGCCATCCCAGGTGGGGTCTGCAGCCTTGGCTGAATCTGTGTGGCCTCTGCTTTGTTGCAACCAGTAGCCCACTCTGACCAGCCTAAAGGGACCTGGACAGGCTCCCTGGAGAAGTGGTCACGGCACAAGCCTGTCAGAGTTCAAGGAGCATCTGGACAACACTCTCAGCCATATGGTTTAGTTTTAGGTAGTCCTGTGAGGAGCAGGGAGTTGGACTTGATGATCCTTGTGGGTCCCTTCCAACTTGAGATATTCTATGATCCTATGACCTTAGAAGAGTCCCTGTTGTTGCAGTCACATCTATAAATCACAGCACAGATGTATACAGTGATTTTGCAAATCCCCCCCAACAGTTGCCTTGTCTTCCTTAGCTTTGCATGCTTGGAAATGGCTGAGAAAAACCTACAGACTAATATCTTCTGAAAAGGCTTTTAGGGGCTCTTTTTTTGTCAGATTCCTCACCTGCTCTGTCAGGATGTTGTTTTAATGCCTTTCATATTTCCCATGAAAGACTATAAGCTCCCAAAGCCCCAGCATATCTGCCATCTCAGCGCTATCAGGAAAGAGCTGATGGGAATATGATTGTCAGTGATGATTACAAGTACTTTACAAACACAGGAAAGCATGTTCTGCATTAATTGCTAATCTATTTCAGCCAATTTGGCACCATGACAAATGCAACTGGTTGTATCTAACAAGCCGGGAGATCGGGAATTATTCTGTTTCAGTACATTATGTCCAGGGAGGAGAATCAACCGTTAATCCCAGGTGACTAGTTTCTTTATAAATATATTAGCAACATAATGGAGGGGTTTTTAATGGGATTATAACCACACAAGCAGACCCCAAGCAGCTGCTCTGCTAGTCAAAGGGAACATGGCTGACAATAAGATTTAAGAAACTGAATGCAGGGAAAATGGCAAACCTATGGCATGGCACACTTAAATGACCTTACTGCTTAAAAGGAATTGAATTGTGTTGCATACATGAAAAGAAAATCAAATATGCTTAAAGCAATCTCTTTGGGCATGCTCATCACTATTCTCTCCCACCGATCCTCTATCTAAAGCGGAGAAAATGGCCAAATCAAGGAGAACTCATCTTTTCATATACTAGGGATAGATTTTAAAGCCGCAGAGATTTCACTCATACACTGAGGAACTAAGGGGTCATTGTCAAGGGTGGCAGAGCCTATGTATTGTCACACAAACTTTGTGTTCCTTCCTCTGCAAAGCTGAAATAATTCTTCATTCTGAGTACAATTTAAAAGCTCATTGCTGTAAATATATCAGCCTGTAAGCATGTCTTTGAGTGTCTGTGTGTGTATATGGGTTGGACTAGATGATCTTTGAAGGTGCCTTCCGACCCAACTATGATTTTATAAATTAATATATATAAACATATACGCAGAAAAGGAGACAGCCATGAGGCAGCCCCTGGGAATGACCTTGCAATGGCACAAGAGAAGAAAAAAAATCACATCCAGAAATCAGTCTCAATACATTTCACAGATTCTGTCCATGGTAATAATACCTGGGTTCCCTTTCTTACCATTACTTTAACTGAGAGGTATAAAGATGGTATTGTAACTTACAAAAGAAAGTTTGGGGTTTTTTTTTTTAAGTTTTAAAGTAATGAAAGACAACTGTGTCTGTATAAATGGCACATACACCTCAAAATATAATATATATTTTTTTGAGTCATGACTTGCTTGTAGATCGGTGGCTTGAAGCCGAGGCTAGGATTTGGCTTTGTGGCTTTGAAAGGAATACCGTATGATATAATGCACATAACTGTTATGAAATACAAGCGCAGCAGTATGAAGCTGGTATAGCGAGATCTGTTTAGGCGGCTTAACTTTAACATAATGAAAATAATTTCTGAAGTCCAGATCTAATTTGTGCAGCTGTGGAATTCTGTTCCTAGGAGCCCATGGTTCAGGGTGGCAGAATGACTTGAAAGAGTACTTAAGCACTCGTTTAACACTAAACTATACCTTATATCACTCCAAAATGAAGGACACTGATTCAACAAGCCTGACTGACCCACACCGCCTGTCTGCAACCCATTGATACCAACAAAATACCCCTTGTGATTTCAGTGGTTTGGGATCAGACCCACATGTTTTCTTGAACACCTCTTAAAATTTCAGGGCTTATCCTCCAGCTGCCCTGGCAGCAGTCCAGGTGACACTGTGCTTCCTTTCAAACACTGCGCCGAGACTGATCTCCTGGTCACCAAACACTGCTCAGCCCATCACGGTGGCACAGAAAGTGTTTAAGATACATTTTTATATACATTTACATGCATTAGCAGGGATACTGAGGCATGGAAAAGTTTAACTGGCCTGTTTTTATGGTTGTGATGGTTAGCTAATAAGGTTCAACAAACTCCATCACACCCTGACAGATTCTTCATGCATCACCAAATGTTGACAAGTACCTAACAGTGCCTCCGAAACAATTTCCAACTGTGTAAGTGCATCACCTTACAGCCAAGTAACCCAAATGCCTTCCTGCCTTTCCTGTATGACATGAATCGCTGTCAGGAAAGCTCTGCACCTTAAGTCTAGTTGGTGTTAATACTGGTGCATATAACAGCAGATGCAATATGATCCTCTGAAACATTTACATTTCACTAATGATAAGCACGGGCCGTGATGCACTAAAAATACTGTGGCTGTGGGGAGAATTAAGTGTATCTCTAGTCTCTGATTCAGGAGAGCAGTTAATGCTGTGATTAAGTCCATGGCTAGTCAGGACAAGATGGCTTATGTTTAAAGAGAGCTAAGTATGTCCGGTAGTTCAATCCTGAATAACACCAGCCTCCAGAACTGGGTCTGTACCAAGCCTGTGGAAGGATATCCCTAAGGGGCTAAAAGCCACTCCAACCCTGGCTGTCTGCTACTCAACGGATAAGATGTGCTTTGTTGAACTGGCCGTATCACAAAATGTAGCAACCTGCGCAGTTTTGAACCTATGTAACTTTAAAAAATCTAGACCAGAAGGTTACACTGCACACATTTCTCCTAAGGAAAGAAAAAGTTTGCAAGGGATGGCTATTAGGCACACTAAATAACACACCGCTGGCAGGGCACTCAGAGAGCCATTCAAGGTGCCTTTCAGAATCCACAGAAAACCCGCTAACAAATGCTGGAATTAAAAATGAAGACTTGCAGGGAGACAGGGGCTTTGAGCAGCACAGTATTTCAGATCAGCTTACTGAAAGCTTGAAAATATCACCGGCTTTCAGTCTGAAATGCGTCAGCAATCGTTTCATTTTTATCAAAACACAATTAGGCTGTGGTGAATGACAGCATAAATCTTAAATAGGAAAGATACAGGATGAAAGACCACCAGAGTGGAACATAACTGTAAACCTCTCCATAAAACTACATTTGAGTTCTGATCATATACACAGGAACTCCTTTAAATGATCCAGCAAGAATCTTAACTCACTGACTTCCAAAGAAAGTGTTACCAATTAAGTGGGAGAAACTTTAACAGTCAATTTTAATTACGCTAAGAGATTCACCAATCAATTCCCAGCTCAAGCTGAAGTTTTTACTAGAGACAACTGGAACCAATTTACATGCTTTTATGTTGCGTCTAGACTTTAATAAATGGTCTAAGCACGGAGCAATTCTATGCCAGTATCGAACAAGTTTTTGTGTGTACTGAGAAATGCACCAGTTTCTCTAAAATTTTGCAGTCTTGGTGTCTTGAAACTCTCCCCTGAGAAATTACTGCAGATTTTACCAAGCATATCGCATAAGCACCACTGTGGGGATTGCTTACAATACGTACCAAATAGTGATGCCACAGGTCGTCCTCCAGCTTGTTGCCTAAATCGAACAGATGCAAAGTGTGCAGAGCAGCTCTGCCCTTTAGTGTGAAATGGAATAGCTCTTCTGATTATAAGACATCATTCCTATTGAGTATTAACCCAAGCCCATTAGACCAAAAAATATCTAAATAACATGGAACCACCCACGACAGCTACAAATTTTTAACTCATGGCCCAAACTGGTAAATCTAGGCAATCTTTCCAACACCTAAAAACCTTATCTTTCTGTTCTGTCACCCCTCCTCTGCACCTCTTGTGGTCCTGATGAAGCTGTGGGCTGCTGTGCTAAAGGACTGAGCATCCAGTCAGTCCAGCAGCACTGATACAGGAAAAGGAAGCACCTGGTTGCTAGATTTTGTTTAAACATTGCCCAGCCTGCTGCAGCACACGCGGTAGTACTCCAGCTATAGGAGACTCACTGCTACGGCATCACTTTGATCATTGCTGTAGGTCATGGAATCACTCAGAAACCAAAACAGTCTTGTTAAAAAATTAAGTTGAATTACCATGTAGGGAGCTCTGTTGCATTTTTTCTTTCTTCTCTCCCTTCCTTCTTTTTAAACATGCCTGTCAGGAGTGTGAAATTGTATGCATTCATCACTACTCTGCTGAGCAAAGCTTGTTAAATTCAGAAAGACATGTTTAATTAAATGGATTGATAAACATTCATATACTTGTATTCAGAGGGCACTGTATATAATTTTAATAGTAAAAATCTGAGAGGTCACTTTGGTGATTCAGAACCTCTTGATATGTTTCTCACAGGGTGACGTCAGCCTAACAAACCAGGGAGTTCTGCATGCCAAAGGTCTCACAAAGTTGGGCCTCCTTTTTGTAGAAGCAACGCAACAATTTACCTGCTACTGTATTTTAGGAAGAGGCAGCAAACAACTTTGGAAGTGCCACACCAGCTTGGTTGCAACCAGAGACAAAAACCGTGATAACCAGGAAGAGCTGGTTTCCATTTGCGGTAGCACGTAGCCCTTTGGTGCAGCAACAAGCAGAGGGTTCCCCAACTCATATCATCTCCCTCTTCCATCTCACATCTCCCATCTCCTTCTTCCACCAGCTCCAGGCCATGGGGCCACACACCAACCCTCGCAGTGTGTGCCTGCACAAAGGGTCATGCAGGCTCTGTAGGTCACTGGTTTGGGCAGCACATCTTGAGGACGTCTTTGGAACTATTCTAAACCTGCAACATAAAGACTCTTTGGCTAAGTAGAGTACAAATCTACAGAAAAGAAGTCTGCTTGAGGGACAGGACTGTGGGGAAAAGGAAGGAAAAGGAAGTAACTAATAAATGAGGTTACATGTCTAGGATCAGCCACCAGGCCGGTAACAGAGCGCGGACCAGCACCCGCCGGCCCGGTTCCCTATTCTGTTCACCAGAGTGGATTGTCCAAGGTGTTACTCACAACTGTGCCAGAATGAGCACAGCAGACTCATACCTAGACAGCTGGAGTCTTGACTTGACAAAGTATCCCTTGGTCTCAAGCGTTAATTTTGCCAAATGGCAATAATAGCTTATAAAAATCAAATAAAAAACAAATGCACCACATGTTGCAGGATGCTGGGGCTGTATGGGGTACTGTAAGCAAATGCTTTTTGCAAAGACAGGGAATGTTATTCATCATACTTGTCTGTGGTGGGCAATTTGGGGACTCACTCTAACACAGGATCCCTGACAACACAAAGAAGAACTGGTCAAAGCATTGTGCATTTCAAAGTCAAAGGATTTTTTTCCTTCTGTTCCCTTCAGAGAACATACCAAAATTCGGGACGTCACAGTGATCTCCACCACTGAAAATTAATTACTAGCAGTTAAGAATCTTCTGTTTCTTGCACACTTTCCTTATGCAGAATAATACACAATGTAAAGATTCACAGACTTTTGAGGAAGCACCGTGATCTTCAGATCTGACCTTCTGAATAACACAGGCCAAAGCACTTCACTTACTGGTCACTGTCTCAAGCCCAGATCTTGCGGCTGAACTGTAGCAAGTCATTCAGAAAGACATTCATCTTGATTTATGGGCACCCGTCTTGATGTGAGAACACCACACAAAGCACTTCCTGTCTCGAGATTCATGCAATGAATTGCGAAGTTAAACTGGTTCGTGGGTTTGAAATGCCTGTAATCCAGTAAGATTCTCTCTCCGATTCCAGTCGGAAATAGTGTGTAGGTGGCTTATAAAACTTCCTTTCTACAGTGACCCCAAGTCTAAGCAAAAGGTCAGAATCATTTGTGTTGCTTCAAAGGCTCGATTGTTACTCAGGCCAAAAAGTTAGCCATGAAAAAAACTATATTCAATTATTCAATCTATGACATAGCTAAGATAAACATGGTGAAAGATTGTTATTGTTTACTCAAATTCTTTCTCGACTGAGTGAAATTGTAATACCATTTTTCAATGCATTAATTGCCTAGGGTTCTCATGCCAGGGGTTTTAAATCTTAGGTGCTAATAATTACACTTTGCTCCCAGATGCCTACATGACCTTTCTTTATAGAAATTACAAAACAGGTGGAGGAAATCCTGGTCCCAGTAAAGTTAAAAGGAGTTTTCCCAGAGTTTGTAACCAGCAGAGCAGCAATGCCCCTGTGGCAACGGTACCAATCCCAGTACCAACTGAGGTACCAATTCCAGTACCAGTTGAGGCACCAGTTCCAGCACTGATTGAGGTGAGGAAATTACCCCTTTTACTTGCCTGAGGTTGTTAACTGTTACCCCTTGGCAAATAAAATCCTTGAAATGTGTCTGTTTTTCTGTAGGGGAGGCTACATAAGTCTGCATCTCACTACAGCCCAAGGACCTGGGTGTTGCTGTGCATGTGTCTGTGCCCAGTTACACAACTACTCACACTGTTATGTGTTGTTACAACATAATACAAGATGTAAAATACATATGTTACCCTGTAGAAAACAGACTACTACTACAATTACATGAACTGCTCATGTTTTAGTGCCACCAAGTGAAACCAGGACCTCACAATACAAGTAAGTATTTGACTGACAAGTCTTTAATGGACAGTACCCCATAGGACTTAAAACCAAACTAGACAAGGCAGGGAAACAAACAGCAGAAGACTGAGAAAGAGGAATTGATAGATAGCTGCAAAAATCAGGAACTGGACAAGACAGATCAGAGAATTAACTTGACCATCTACTATTTCCTAATAAATATTAATCATTCAAATGCCAGAGAGCAATTTATTAAGTTACAAGGCCCTTCAACGTCAGTCAATAGCCATTCCATTTCAGCCTGGAGTGTATCTACCAAACACACACACACGAGCCCAAGGAAGTGTTCTTTAAAACACAAAGTGATGGCTGAAGCTTCATGCTTACCCTTTCAAGTCATATAAACTTGAGAATAAATCCACCTGTTGGCTTTTCTTCAATGAGGTCATTAAAAAAACCCTCCCTTTTATTTGCAAACAGCTTAGTGGCTACCAAAGAGCAATCACCAATAAACTTATTCCTAACAGAGATTAATTCCTGATTAATCAGTGAGAAGGGTTAAATCAGCATTAAGGAAAATGTGTAGCTACTGAAAAGTAAGCTTTTTCTGTATTAATTTATTGCAACCTCCCATGCTGAGGCTAACTAGAATTGGATAAAAGAAGAAACATGAAAGGCCATAAAACCTGAGAAAGTAAATAATACAGCAAAACAAGATAGACAGGGAATTGCGAAAGATAATAATAATGACATGACCAAATAAAGTGCACATCTAGGTAAAAACCTGGTAATGGGAATGAATAAAATTGAGCTTTATGAAAAGTCAGTTCTGAAGAAGCCATCTGAAAAGAGCTGAACACTATTCTGGTTTTGGTTTGTTTGTTTTTTTTTAAATTAACAGTATATAAAAGTTAAAACAGACTTATTAGCAACGATAAGACTATAATACACGTAAGAACCCATTTATCTTTCCTCAAGATGTGCTACACAATTTTCCTACGATTTTCAAATCCACACACTCAAATAAACAGTTGCTGAGTGGTTCTTACTGTAAGTTCTGCCTGTAAACAGTTTCATTGGCTTCACTGCAGGTACTTCTGATGTGTCTCTGAGAGAAACCCAAGACGAGCACTATACAACGAACCTTCTGCCATGTACACCGTAATAAATAACCAACAAGTCAGACTGAGGCTGGTAGGAGTGAAAATGTATCCAAGGAAGTGGTTATTGAGAGAAGAAAGGCCTTCTTCCCAAATTCTCATGGGAAAGCCCAACTTCTCATTAGGCAACAGCCTGAAGGGAAACTTTTTGACCTGGCCTACCCATAAGCAGAGCTGGTATGAATTTCTTGTCTCTCCCCACCCAAACTTCAGAAATATCACCTTTAATACACCATAAGGAATATAAACCAACACAGATTTTAATTAAAAACAAAAACAACTGCTGCTCTAGTCTAACAGCCTTGAGCTAAACATTTTACTTTACTAACTCAATAGAATTATGCTTCTTGATCTTATTATTTAAACAGAATCAAACCCTTTAAAGCTTTTGAGGAAAAAAAAAAGAGCAAGTGTAAACTATATAAAAAGGGAAAGGGTAACTCAAAGTGTTGTGGGAATGACCCAACACATGAGTGTGATCCTCACATTGATCAAGCCCCATGAGCTGAGCTTTGGGCCTTTTTGGTAAAAGCAGCTCCATCAGCAGCCCTTAGAGCCCTCCCGTTGTGCGGCACCACTGTAAATAGAATTGTCGCCTAACTACATAATATAACATGGTGTTTGCAAAGCCACTGAGACCTGATTTAATTCACTCCTTTCTACATCAGTAAGAGTGTGACAATTCAATTGAAGAAAAGGTAAACTATGGAGTCCAGGTTTCTTTTCCATTATGCTCTCCTAAATAAGATTTGCTAGCACTATACAGACATTTATAGGACATTGTTTGTGGGAGTTGTGACAGTGACATGCTTGTACTCTTTGTTATGAATTGACCATAATGATAAACACATCTGTCTTAAGCAAGGAATGTTTTTTAAGGATTGGAGAATGATGCCTTTTGATTGAAGCATTTGCTCAAATTATGTGTTTGTGTTTTTCTCTGACTTTTTCTTTCTATTTTTAGTAAGGCAGAGCAAGACCAGGAAGGAGAGAAAGGGAGAGAGAGAAAGAAAGAGAGAACAGGAGGGAGAAGAAGAAAAAGGAGAAGGAAGAAAGGAAGGAAGGAAGGAAGGAGGGAAGGAGGGAAGGAAGGAAGAAAAGAAGGAGGGAGGGAGGGAAGGAAGGAGAAAGAGAGAGAGAGAAAGAGAGAGAAAGAGAAAGAGAGAGAGAAAGAGAAAGCAAGCAAGCAGCTGGTGCTGAAAGTGAGCAAGACTCTTTCTCATTTTCTTCTGTCTTTTAATAAATCATTGTAGCAGCTTTGTGACAGGTCTCTGTTATCCATAATGCCCAAGCAAACAGCTTTTCTTTTAGCCTCTATTCAGCTGGCTGCCAGGGAAGCAGGACTGCGGGCAGGAAACTTCAGTGGCTCAGCCTGCTCCCCTGTAATTCAATTAGAAAAGCAAGCATGAAGTCAATATTCATTGCGCCAGCACAGAACTGCGCGGCACAATGAAATGATAATGAGAAAGTTCACAAAGGAGACGGGCTTAATGATAAGTTTTTAAAGATGTGCTGCAGCGGGTGACCCTCTGTACAACTGGCAAACACACACGGGCATATGGGTCTTTACCCTCAGGGATTTACTCCCATCCCCTGCCATCTGTATCCAGGGCAGACGGCCGATTGTGAATCCAAGGGAATCTCATGATATACTGTCTTAGGTTGCCCTATTCAGCTATTTTGCATCTCTGAAGGGAAAGACGACGTGTTTCTTAAACACCCAGGCCCCAAGGGAACATACAATTTACTGGATCACAGGCAATGCGGCTCCGAGGGACATGGAGCTGGGACTCCCAAGCCTGGCAGGAAGGCACAGAGCGAGAAGTCACGAGAGAGAACATCCAGCACTCGGTGGACGTGCAGAAGAGCTGCACCCTTGTGCTTCCAGAGCAAAGCAGCACTCGGGCCCTACAATCATGAGAACTTGAAGCATTTGTGCTTTAAGCTGATGAGTACTTGGGAAATGCTGAACTTAGTTCTGCAGCTGCCTCGCAAAGAGATCTCACACTGGAGAAGGGCTCTGTGTGATTTCCTTTCTTTTCCTTTTAGCACTTTGCTGGTGACAAGAAAATGTGTAGTTATTTCTTTTGTAAACATCATTGTATTTGGTTTTAAAAATAATGAATGATTGAAATAGTAATTAAAAGAACAGCATTGTGTATACAAGCCCAGAGCTGCCTTGTTCTAATTTTGCTTTGGGATCCAACATTTCAGATATGACAGAATTTGTTCTTTTTAAAATGACTTCCATGGTAAAGCCTGGGCCCCTCACAGGGAGACCTGGGCCTCATTCTTTTTGGTGCAATACAGAAGCAGCGAGTGGCCTCGACTCTGAGCAGGCAAACACAAGAAACAGAAAGTTTTTCTTTTCTTCTCCTTTAACAAAAGGGAAACAGGGCACACAGAGCTTATACAAGTTCCCCGAGGTCACACAGGGTGTCAGTGACAGAGTCACAAATTGAATTCAGATTGTCAGGCTCTTGGTCCCAGTTCATGTCATATTGTGGTGCAGGGCACTCCAAAGCTTTAATGTCATATTCAGAAATAAGTTATTATTTCCCTAAATTAGTATCTCAGCTCAACATATATTAACATTCCACATAACTCTATCATCAGTAATAGCCACTTAATATGCTAGTAAGTAATTAATACAAGTCAACGGCTGTATATTTTCTCAAATTCAGGAGGTATTTTTCAACACTGCTCATGACAACGGCCCATTTTTACTTCAGAGCCCAACAAAAAGGAAGTCAATTTTGCCATTCTTCCTGATTCAAAAAGCCTTCAACTGCTAATAATAGAAGTGGGTGGCGAATTGCTTCATCGGCACTAGGAAGCTCTTCATGTCCTATTGGGCCTGTTCTTCAGCTGCTATAAACCCACGCAGCTCCGCCAAAGGCAATTCAGCTTCGTCAAGTCACGCAAGCCAAGGGCAGATGTGTTTGTGTTTCGCTGCCCGCTGAATCTCTTCACACTGACCCAATCTCCGCATTTCAAAGGGAGGATGAAGCACTGCCCACAACTGGAGCTTTGCTCAGGGATCTAACAGGTAGAACAGGCTGGCTGGATGTGTCTTAAAGCCGTCACGCTTCTCCAGAAATCCTCTGTGGGGAAAAACAGAGCTAACCACCAGAAACAGCAAACCTGTCCCAACAGGCTGTGACAACATCCTCGACTCAACGCTCACCCCTCTGGAACACAACACAGGATGACAGCAAAACATCTCCGAACAAGCTGCTTTCTTCCAATGCTGACCAACAGACGTTACGTGAAAAAAGGGAAGAGTTTATTTCTAAAGCTGCCCACACTCGTGGCTGCTTCTGCAGTTCAAAGTGTTCGACAAGTTTCTTGCCCTAACTGCAATTTATTGGCTTTTGCCAGAATTTTGAAGGGTTACAAACCCTTGTGGGACATAAAACCCTTGTTCTCCTGGCAGAAGGGATCAGATGCTGAACTGATGGACATTCATATCTATATTGAATTGTGCCAGAAAAGGGCCAGATCCCAGGACTTTACCTTGTGGTTAATTAATCTCCAGTGCAACTCTCAAAGATGCTAGAGAAAAAGAGGTAGGATAGCCACACCTTCTGTACGGATTTGTGCTCATTCTTACCACTATATAAAAGGCCAGATAAAATAAGAAGTACTAGTCACTTTAGATATCAATACAGAACACAATTATGCTCTTTTCACAGGTATATAAACACCAGTTTTCACAACTAAATGCAAATTTTGGGTACTCTCCAAAGGACCAGTGTGTAAAACAGAGTCCTCGCTGCTCAAAACAACCAGAGGTCAAATGTCCCTGTGTAACTCCTGGATGTAGCTGTCAGAAGTGATCACGATAACTTCCCTTTTCTTATTTTAGAGGCAGCACTCTCACTCTTATGTAACAAAGGCAAAATGTGTTGAGGTCAGGGATTCAGAGGCACCAGCTTCATCCATGAAACAGCCTTTGCTTCTCAGTGGCAGGCCCTGGGAAGTTCACGAGACACCACAGGTACCTCTCTCCCTCTAGTTATCACTTGTTCATGTCAGACCCTGCTATCCTGTTTTGTGCTCTGGGCTTTGATGGGAGATGCTGTCTGCACAATATCCTCACCGAGAATTGTTTTTTCCAGGAGACATTAATGCATGTAATTGGCGCATGCTTTTCTGGAGTATTTCTATCACCTTGCAAAAGATAGAGACAATCAAATCTCTCCTGCACTCATCAGAGTAATACTTAAAGCATCAAGTGGGGAATTCCAGGCCGGCTTATGGCTGGTACTTTACATTTTCTCAAGCAGCAAGGTAACACGGGACAAGGACTGTCACCGTGTTTATTTTGAGTTCCCTGGTGAGAAAAACATTTCACACTTATCCTGGATGGTTGAAACCTTCCTCCCCTCCTGGCAATGTCAGGCTGTCTCTGCTGTTCTTATCCAGCTGCTCTCACTTGACTTCAGCTATCCCCTCTGAACACACATCACTGAATCAGGTACCCTAGGTCAGACTCTAAACTTCATCCCAATGGTAAGGTAAAATAGAGCTCTCAGCTCATTAGAGATGAGCTCAAAACTCATGAGCTCACCTTAAAGGAAGGAAGAGTACTAGGAAAAGACAAAAATCCTTCTCAAAGTTCTGCATCGCACTAGCACCTGCTATGCTGTTTTCAGCCCTCAACTAGGCCACTTCAGAACAGAAGGATGGAGAAAAATACACTCAAAAGGGAAAAGGTGGTCTTATAATTAAGTGATTGGCCTGACCAGGGTTTAATTTCAAACACTGACATTAGACTGCTTTGTATCAATGGGCAGATGGAGCTATGGGTTCTCTTCACCCTTCCATTTTACGAATAAATCAGAGAAGATCACACTTCTCTCCATTCTTTGTTTGCCAGTGTTTAGAGGTAGATATTTTTTATTTGAGCAGAAATCAGCTTGCACAACAGCCCTCTCAGCTTCTGAGAGATCGCTGTGTTGTGATACACCTTTTATTTGTGCACTACAGAACATGCCCAGATGACAAGGAACGCAATGCACTTCTACGCTCCGTGTGTCCTTCCAGCAAAAAGAAGTGAATTTGGAGGTGGAGACACAGGTGATCTAGGTACAGGTTACAGCCAAAGTCCTACAAAATTGCACACTGAATTCAACCCAGCAGAGCAATTACAGAAACACAGAATGGAGAGTCTATTTTTGTTATTAATAATAAAGGTGCCACAACTAGCGAATCCAGAGCTATGCAATTACAAGGAGACATGCAGTGTACACAATCAGGAATCCTTATCAGATTGTTTGGTCTATCTTTTTCCATTTAAAAGTGATGTTTAAACTATGTTTATAGACAAAAGAATTGATCAATGAACCTGTCATTTTGTCATGAGTAACATGGAAAAAATTAATCAGGTGACGAAAATATTGCCATTTCTCTATTTGGGGAATAAATTGAAGATATTTGAAAAAGATTTTGTCAAAACTTTGGGGACACGTGCATCAGCAAAGTCAAATGTTACATCTTCCAAAATTTCCCACAAGCAAACATCTCTAAAGAGATTTGAAAATTAGATTTTCCAAAGGTAAAACAGCTGGAAAAAAAACAAAAACAGAGATTTACTATTATTTAAGCTTTTCAGCTGCTCCCTAAGAAAATAAACTTGGAGTTAAACAAAAACTCCACTGTTTTCCCACAAAATAAATAACAGTAACATTATACCCACTAAACAGGAATCAGCTGTATAAACAGTTTACCTGCCTCTGACAGCATCAACTATAGAGAGAATTGCTGGGCTACTGGATTAAAAGAAGGAATAGCCCAAGTTATGGCAACCATTGTAACCCAATGCATAATAAATATGAAGTAGCAAGTAGGAGGGGAAAATCTTCATAATCTCAAATAATCATCTTCACATTTTATAGCTGAAAAAAAGTGACACTGACCACACTCTTCTCCTGCTTGTGACTTAAAGCTTGTTAAACAGTTGCCATCATGAGCCCTTGATTCAAAAGGTAACTCTTTAACCAGCTAATCTCAGTTCAGTCTTTTCTGAAACTTGGGTATCTGATTATCCACATTAATTCCCTTCACCCACAAATAGACAGACATTCTGTGCCATTCAAAAGTATTTTGCAGCTCGGAAACAATATCCTATTTTTCTGTCATGCAGTCCCCCTGAATACTTTAATGAATTAAATCTGAAGAGCTCATGGGCCTCACACAGTCCAAGCCAGGGAAAAGAGAAAACAGTATCAATCATTTTCAGAGCATCATTCTCTGCAAACTGGAACTATAACAACTCAGTGATTAAAAGATCTGCAGTTGTGAACACTAAGAAATGGGAGCCTTTGAAACATGTCAGCATGGCAGAAACATCTCTCCCCCCACTCCCATCCTTCCCACCAGCTCAGCATATGTAAACTTTTAGGTACTGCGTGTTCAAGTTGTTCCCACAATATATAACAGTAAAAAGTATGCTGTTGCGGAACAGAGGCATGTGTAATAAATACTTTGTGTGCTCAAGAGCCTAGGAATAGAATGCAGGCTGCATGTGTACTACAGACTTGTGTCAACATAGCTAGATCCATCAGGTGCATGAAGAGAAACGATCCTGAGGGACACAGCTGGGTTTCAGAAGCTGCCTCCACAGCCTTATTTATAGCAGCAGAAGCATCCGTGTTCTAGTTCAGCTCTTGACAAAAGGATATATAACAGAGCTTTGCTAATGGGGCTGCATCTACAGTAGGAGTACCTCAGCTGTAGAGCATATGATATTTGAAACTGATACAAATCACCCAGGACAAATCTGGCACGAGATCTAGGGATCGAAGCTGGATGTGGAGGGCTTACACCCAGCACTTTCTACGACAGTGGTCTGTGAAGAATGAGAAGGGCTTGACTCTGCCTTGCCCCAAATTTTGTGCAGTCATCCTCTTCAAAGCAACCAAGATGAAGAATCTTCTCTCTTCAGCCTTGGATACTGGTACCTTTCACACTACTTTGTGAACAGCTTTGTTTGGTAACCAAGTGCCTTGAAATAACAAACCTGAGTCCTCTCATACAATTTCAACTTTATCATGCCAGTAGTCGCTTTTCTTTTAGAGGATTTGTAATAGGAACTGAATGCTTAATTCCTCTTTGTGCTTCTTTGGACCAGATCCTTGGCTAGTACAAACTAACTTAACACCCACAGATGTCACAAAATCTTCCTGTATTTATACCAGCTGAAGATCCAGCCTTTGTTTGCCAATTAGGGTGTTGCTCCTTCTAGTCCAAGTAATTCCTAACATTACTGTGATTTACAACACTACCAGGAACATTTTCTACAATATGTCTGTGTAGCTAATATATGGTCAACAGAAAAAACACAGGGAGATGGCCACAAAAATATCCTATAACTAACTTGCTGCTTTGGGACAGACTTCATCGTTCACTTCCCTCAGATGCTCTCCTGCCTCCTTCCTCACACCCTGAGCGCTGTCAGTTTGCTGTCAGCTTTACAGTATCAAGCGTGTGATCTCTCCGCTGGTACCCTGTTCAGTGTCATTTAAGCTGGCCAGTCTGCAAGGCTACCAAGGTCAAGGAACTATCAGGAGTAAGGTTTCTTAAGTGCAACGTGTGAGACACCATCTGACACTGTTTATAGATAGAGTTAGCCTCTTATTGACCACAGGATAGAAGTTAAAAGCATTGCTTTGGGAGTTCAAATGTGTTAACCTCTGAAGTGATGTTTAAATTAGGGTTATAAAAGGCCTAAAGTTTTGATCAGAGGCTTGGAGAATAAAAAGGATTTGGAAAAATTTTAGAGTGGGATCAGAGTAGCTGCACTGAGTGTGCCAACTGCTATATTATTGTTGATTTAATTGAGTCCATCTATCAGGTCTGTGCATTATGTGATCCAGTTCCAAAGATGTTTCCCTGCTGCAGCTGACAAAATACAGACTATACACTTCAAATGCAGTTGTCGGTCTTTAAAACAGGCTGTTACAAAACATGTTGGCTGCTCTAGCAATCAATAATGGGAAGGGCAGTGTATGTTGGACTAATTCCCAAACAATTAAATACTTGCCAGTGTAAAGCAAAAAACGACGAGAGACCACGCCAAAAACTTGTTCACTGTTTGGCAACCCGCAGTATTACAAACACTGATGGTTTAATAATCAGGCAAAATTAACAAAGCTGGAACAGCAGAAACATTTTCTGAGAAGTTTTCTGATGAATACGCTGAGGAGGTAACAAATATACCTTCCCTTGAATTGTAACCACATGCCACCTGGAATTCCTGATGCCCTGTTTTCCTGGAAGTTGACTCACAGAGGAGGAGGTTACATACCTGGCATGAATTGCCTACACAAATTATGAAGACACCGCACCACCTTCAGTGAGAGGAGCGATGCCTCTTACCCAGAAAGGAGGCTCCGAACTGCTTAAATGTTTTGAAACACTGGACCTGCACTCTGCAGACTGGCAAAGAATAATTCAGCCAAGCCCTGAGAATAAGGGAAGGAAAGTGCTATGTCAGGGTGCAGTGAGGGCCAGCTCCTCCCTAAGGGACACACGATGACACAGCTTGGGGACAGGCCAGCGAGGTGAGCAGGGCAGGTCTAGGGCGACAGTCCAGGGGCAGCCCAGAGCCTGGACCACCAGCCAGGTTCGTGGAGAGCTAAGGCCAAGCCAGGATGTTAGACTGCAGGTCAGGCCCAGCATAGCAGGGCCCATGGCCAGGGCAGGGCTGTGGCAGTGCTGGAGCATCCTACAGTGTCACTGTAGGATGCTTTCGTTTAGCCAGAACAAAGTGTTAAATATGTCAACGCTTTGAGTACCATTATTATTTTTTTCGCATTTGTGATCTATCTTATCAATACAGAAAAGAGACAGAAAGCACCAGAGAAAGAATGGCAGAAAGGTCCATGCTGTAGGCTATTCCAATGGCTATGCTTAAAAAGTACGAATGTCCTTTCGTGACTCCACGGTCTTGCAATAAGTATGCTACCTCTCTGCACCAAAATAATAAGGCTTGGGCACCCATGTTTTGATTTACAGGTGGAAGGAGGGAGCCACTTAGGGGCTTAGAGACAACCTTTCCTTTGCTATTAATGCCAATTAATGTGGCATGTTTATTTGTTCGCATCTAACACGCAGCTACACGGCTGTTTCCCTCAGCCCTGCCATTCAGACAGGGGCTGGGCACAGGACAGACTGAGAGGTGCCTGCAGCCCGAGGGGACAGATGATGCTTCAGAGATGTTGTGGTGTCAGTCAACGGTTATTGCTCCTGTGGCCAGACACAGAGACCCTAACTGGCATTACAGAATAGCCCTGAGTGGAAACAGGCCATGCAAGTCATTCTTTTTCTGGACTTGTGCTAACAGGTACAGCAAATCTCCTTAGGCTTTCAAATTGTGGAAACCGTGGTAGATGTTGGTATTGTTTCTCTGAAACATAACAGGAGATGTTATGTACTCAGCTATTCTTGCTGCTTGCTACTGCAGTGTACCCTGTTTACAGTGATGTTATAGGATATAAGATCCATACTCGCCTTTTCTATCTATCTCCACCAATTACCTGGGATAATAATCTCTTCATACTTTCTAATCCATTCACTGCATAGCTGAGGAAATGACAAAGTATAAGTAGCTATTAACCTTGCGTTAAAAGTCATTTAGAATGCTCCCAGTACACACACACAAACCTTTGAGCTGGATTTACCTTCAAGACGTTTCTCTTTCAAAAGATGGTGCATGTGTCTGGGACAACTAACAGTACTAGAAAGCAAATATTCTGATGCTTAAATTAACACAAAACAGGTTGGTTTCTCTACCTCTCCTCCTCTTCCCCACCAGCCTTTCTCACGTTCTTATTTTTTTCCTTCATTCCTGTCTTCCTTTGCTGCTTTCTTAACCATGGTACATGGAACTAAAATGGGAGCAACTGGATATAGAAATACATATCTAGTAGCACTTATGCTTCTGGTAAAGCATGTTGCTGTGTGATCTCTAGGCATCCACAGAGAATGATGAAACAAAGCAGTTACCTAGTAAGTGACAGTCTTAATATCCCAGACTTCCATTTCAGAGCGCTGCAGAATATAGTTCATTTTATTTAATCCTGCAATAAACTGTGTATCAAATTTCTGTAGACCAGACCCCAAATAGTCCAAGTCCAATGCCATGCAACCCTTCCATCTGCCACTCAGCTCTCAGGAAAAGAACTGTCCCAGACGGGATGTGTAAAGAAATTGTCAAAATACAGTGATCTGTAGCACAAAGTCTCAATGTCAACAACAATCTCTACTTAATGAACGAAAAAACGTTGACAATCTCACTAGAGTGTGGACCCACCGCTACTCAGGCATCTTCCTTCTTTCATCCTTAATTTTTATTCTGAGGAGAAGGAGATGTTAGAAAATTAATTGTGTTAGGATATATTAGTTTGTAGCAGAAGATACAAAGTTTTGCCCAGTGCTTTAAAAGGAAATGCACTGATTTGAGATGCAGTCTAACTCAAATTGCCTGCTGGCAAACAGTTCGACTGAAACCCTGGGAAAACCGGACCAACACAATGTGCCCTGTAATAGGAAACTAAAATATCCTTCTAGAGGCTAATTTTGACCCTAAAAGGTTGGGGGATTTTTTGAGCTCTCTCATAGTGCTAATACCTTTTTTCCTAAGTCAGGATCATTATAGATGGAGGTACAATCTGATCTGCAATTTGCAGTTATCAGAGGACTTGGAATATCTCACTGACTTTAAAACCGATGCTTTGAGTATTCCATCCTAGCAGGAATCAGCAGACATTTAGAAGAGAAACCTCACATCCTGATCACTACCCATTTAAAGGAATTATGTAAAAAAAATAAAAATAAAAGTTTGGTTCTTTAAAATTAATAAAAATGCAAGCTTGACTTTCCGTATTTTAAAAGTGGACTAGAACATGAGTTGGTTGACTTAAGGTAATATTTTAACCAGAAAGCGCAAGAAAAGAAACATCCTAATTGACTGAAAATCCAGCTGTGGACTTAAAATAGAATTTTTAAAAGTCACATTTTTCATGTTACTAAGTTCAGCACTGTCTAGTCTTTGAAGAAATGGATTGGCTCGACAGAGCGAGCTGGAGCACTCAGCATTCACACGGGAACTCTCTTCTGCTGTCAACTGGCCCAAGAGCATGGCTGTGAGACTTACCATGTCCTGGCTGCGAGCTATTAAATGTATCTGCGAGGGCCACCTCTGAGCTTGAAGGAGAGATTTAGGGATGGAACTTTTTAAGCTTTTTGTGGATGCTTTGTTCTGGTTTAAAAGATCTTTGCCTTCACCGGAGAGATTTTCAAAGCTGAGGAAAGAATCTGTGGGCTGGATCCATTCCATTTCAATAGTAATTAAACTCTATATTCCTGAAGGCCCAGTCTAACTCTTAATGAAATAAACAGCATTGCTCCCATTAGGTTCTAGAGAGGCAGGATCCAGTTCCATCTGCTTCTGGTTCTTCACATGAATGCTTCTTAACTGTGATCAAGACAGCAGCAGATAGGAATCAAAGTAGAGCAAAGTGTTTGAAATCAGTATCTCTAGCACAATAACTAATCTGTCCCACATTTTCCACTATCAGTCCCTTAATGGAAACTCCAAAAACCATATCAATTGTCTGTTTTATTAGCATTCTGTACTTAAACCAACAACTTCATGCATTGATTTCTATGTAACACCCACGTCGTAACCCTATACATTAAAACCCTGCAGTGCCAAGTGTTTCAGGGATCCTGAAATGAGTCCCTGCTAGCACTAACGTTTCCATCTTCGAGGCCTTTCCCCTACCCACTGAACTCTCCCCCTATTTCCTTGCTGCCTCATGACTCACCACTGAACCACGCTGTCTGGGCAATGCGACCAAGCGATCTCCAGCCACAGAGCCCCAAAACCCTCCTCACTCAAAAGCAGTGCAGTAGCAACGTTCTAAAATCCAGCTGAATGCGCAGGGCTTCTGACTTCTCTTAGAACCAATACCGGTTGGAAAAAAATGCTGATTTGGTGAAATCAAGACATTCCACACAATCTTTTTTTTGTTTATTTTATAAAGGAAAAAAAAAATCAAGGAACCTTTCAACCTGAAACCTCTTTAGTTTCCTGACAGCTCATCTATCCAGCACATTGACAGCTCATCAGGTGGAGAGCCATCCAGCATCTGCAGTTTATTACCCAGATGGAGCCAGGGGACCTCAGACTTCCAACTGATCACTGGAAAGCTCTGCAGTAAGACCTCCTATTTATCTCCATTTATAAGCTTCAGAGACAAGGTTCTTCAGAGAGTGAAAAATCAATGTGGCTGAACGGAAATTAGCAAATGCCGGGGCATTTGCAGAAGCTGGGGATTTGGCCCTTGTTTTGTAATATTTGATTAAAACAGACTTCCACATCCCAAATGCTACACCGCCAAAGTTGAACATCAACTGCATGAGCAGCTGTGTGGCAGGATGTGGAAAACTACTTTGTGTTAATGATTCTGTGCTCAGATCAATATTCTACCGTTTCCCCACGAACAAGTTAGTGTTTCACAGAAGATAACACAGTGGAAGCAACAAGTGTCAAATCACTAGGGCACTTCCAAATTTCATATAGCTGCAATCCTGTGCTGCAAGCATTTGAAAGGCTGCCTGAAGTAAAATAATAATAATTACACAAAACATAAGCAAAAGAATCTCATTGTTCTATGAAATGTAGCATTTAACCACATGGGTCCTTGCTGTTTGGAGGATAAGAGAGTCAAAGAACTCCAATGAATCCTCTTCAACAGGAGGTCAGTCAACTTATGGCTGTTTATGTCACATAAAGACTGATCATATGCCTGACTCCCACTTGATATTTTTTAAAGAATTAATGGTGTATATATCACACAATTAAAGCCATTGCAGGGTGTTTTATAACTGCAGGATCTCTTTATAAACTGTGAGCTTATAATGTGACCTAAACCTGGCTCTGTTTTACGAATTGTTTTAGTTTGTGAGAAAAACAGCCGGTAATGTTTCCTTAATTACCTGCATAGGCATCTAGAAGGTTTTCCCAGGTTCCTCTTATTCAAATCTTTCTACCTGCCTTCATTAAAATTCTGTGAAGCTCTGCTAATTAGCCAGAAAGGCCTCTACCTTGAACAGCCTGTCCCATCTGTGATTACAAACCTGTGTTGCTCTCTCCACTGGGACTTCACAAATACCAGTTTCCAGGGTGACAGTGCCAAACGTGAGCCCACGGTGACCACAGTTCTATACAAACACACTCTGCTTGCCCACTAATCACATGTGATTTTTCCCCATTCGTGTTTTTTGTCCAACTCCCAGAAGGCTGTTGTGGGTGTCTGATCTATCAGTCTTTACCCTCTCATTTTAAGGGGTCTGGAAGAGAATGAAGAATGCTGTAGTATGAGATAAAGTTCACTAACATGAGCATGGTAAAGATCTTTGGCACTGTCAAAACCACCTGTTAAAATGAATACATCCAACAAAACCTTATCTCTCTTGATGGTATGAAAAGCTAAGCACTTTATCCCAAAAGTTTTCTGCGCTCTCATTTCTTTTTCCAGATCTATTTCCAGTTCTGACATTTAAAGATGGTTTCAAACTGTTCCTGTCTGTACAGTACCACCTAATTTATTAGTATTCTGCTCTAGAAACCTCTCCTGCTTGTATGCTGCTGGAAATTGGAAAGGGTTAAATATCTGGGCAGTGGGGATCAACCAATACAGGCTCAAAAGTCAGCAAAGCCCAGTCTTTATTTTTTCGATGCAGGAAGAGACTGATAATTAGAAGAATAACAATGAAGTTACACTCACAGCCAGGGAACAGAGAAGCCTGTGAAGCAACCATGGATAAAAAGTACGAGACAGCTGGGGGAGAAGGGACGTCTGTTCCCAGAACAACAGGCCAAGAGGGACAGGATGGGGGGAGCTCAGCTTGTTGCAGCCCCCCCCGAGCTGCTACATCAGTTTGTTTTAGCCTGATATGATTTTTAGCTCTCTTTGGAAGACACATGTATTTGACACAGTGCTTGTTCTCCTTACTGTCACTACTAAACCCTTTTTATTCCTCTGCAGGGAAAGTTCAGTCGCTGGATCTGTCTACTCCTTCTCCCATCTCTTCCCCTCCCCTCTGACCCTCAAAGCCAAGACATGAAGTTACATTTCTCTATTTCTTCCATCAGCTATTGTGGTATGAGAGTTCCACTAAGACATGGGCACGTTCCAAAAATAACACGCGAATAAGGACTTCTGTGTTTTTAAGACCTGACCCAAAATATTTATTTATCCAGAAGTTGAAATTCTCACGAGCAATGGGTGAAATTGTGAGAAGAGAAGATCTGCAGCAGGCCTGGACATAACACTGAATCTCAAGGCAACAAGTGCTATAACACAGGCAATGAAGGATAAGCCATAAACCAAGCGTCAGCAGAAATCTAGATATTAACATTATTTCATAACTCACATCAATCACTTTTATATTAGAAAGGAGTGAGAATGAAAACATAGGTACACTTAAATAATAATAGGGTTCCTACAAATCCTAGAATGAGTTACTACTGACGGCACAGTAATGGATTGTTATGGCAAACAGGAGATTCACAGTTTCCCAGGAGGCTTATTCCCCCACTGCAGGATACAAATAATTCCCGTTGACTTCAGTGCCTTTCCTGCCATGAAGGACTAGGAATTTATTGGCTTCAGTGGGAGTTACGAATAACTTGTATGAGGAAAATGAAACACTAAAGAAACAAATTAAGAATGATCCTGTCTACTTCTTAAATCTATTTCAAATATTTCAGTGCTAGCTGGAAAAAACACTCTCAGTTCAAACTTACCCATCCATAGAAACTAAAAATTATAGCAATATCTATAAACAAATGTATATTGCCAGTGTAGAGCAGAAGTAGCCACAAAAGCCATGAGAAGCTGAAAGATTTCTCATGGAAGAAATTCTCTGTAAAGTATTTGTCTCCTGGGCAGATTTCATCAGCCAAGATGCCTTCACCCTGCAGATGCACACAGGATTCCCTTACTAACACGGTGTAGTGATCTTGCTGTAATTGTGCACTTTGTTTCATTTACCAGTGAAGAGCAATTATATTTAAAAATCAGCCCACTTAACAGGTTCTACTTTTTGCCAGTTGTGTGATTAAGATTGCCATCCTGCCCATCGGTAGCACGTGTCTGACAGTATACTTGGTGCAAAAGAAGGAAGGTCCTTCTTTGAGAACCATATTTGGAGAAAATTCATTGCTATAAAGGAGACATAAGGGCTAATATTTAATCTGGTAGACCAGCAGATGGACAATCACACAGCTGTTGACCTACCTAGTCAGGCGTATCGCATTTCCACAACAGGAAAGCAATTTCAAGAAACCAGTGAAATGTGCATGTTTGGCAGCTAAGTGGGTGAGCACAGGACCGATAAGGATTGGATTGCTTACCACCTCCTCGCAGACATTGAGCTGGGGCAACTCCTAACAACAGGAAACACGGCCAGAGGATCTGCTCCAGGGTAGCGACTTGGATGGAAGGAGATGCTGCTGGAAACTCCACTGGAACGGCAGCACTGAAGGAATCGCTCCTGGAACAAGGAATTAATAAAATACTCAGACATCCCAGGAAGTCTCCCAGGGATGTCAGTGAGACTATGGGCATAGGTGAGGGAACAAACCTGAAAAGGCAGGGCTTTGCAACAAGAGGAAAATATATGTAGTACTCTTCATCTCAAAATCAGTAATTTTATATATGCTATAGCATTTGGTTTCAGTTAAGCTTTTCCAAGCTGATGGAGACTTGCAAAACTGAGTAAACTATGGAAATATGTCCTTGTAAATGCCACCTTTATGTAGCAGATAGGGATTATGCAACATGTTGGTTATTTTCAACTTCCCATTTAAAAATGAAAATTATTTTGCTTTGACAAACTCTACTGCCCCTGCAACATCCCAAAAAGGTATCACGGCCAGGCGTCTCAGGTTGCACTAGAAATGTCAGATGATTTTTAGTCACATAGCCCTCAGTAAACTGAGGGGAGGATCATATTATGGTAAAGTGGTTCAATACTATCATAGAAAGTCTGCATCCAGCTGGAAAGGAAACAACATCTCGCAGAGTATTCAGTACCATATATGATGGCAGGACTGTTTGGGGACATTGGAATTGCTCCATATACTTATTTTCCTTTTAAGTAGAATGTAGGCTCTGAAAAACTAACAGTTAGTGTGTACACAAGTTTATAAGCAATGTATTTGCTGGAATTGGTTTGCCTTTGCTCTTGAAGAAAGTGTGCACAGCTTGTATGACAAAGTAATACAGGTTTTGCTGAAAGGGAATGAAGTAGAGATGCTGTTTTGTAAATTATTTAGAAGGAAGTGGGGGCGGGGGAAGAAGTTTCAGTCTCTATTTACTATTTTTTTAAAACACCTGCCATTCAGTCAGTTCCTAAAGCTCAAAAAGAAAGTATCCTTCCAGAATATTTTCATGGGCCCTGGGGCCGGGCAGTTCCGTATCTGGATGAGTCAAGAGCATCCACTACAGAGGAAACAACAGCAGGAAGCAGGGAAATCATTTCAGACTTCCCTTGGCTTTACTGTCTGACTTAATAGGGAGACCCCACCTACACATTTAATAGGGTCAGAGCCCTAACCCGGGGCTATGGAGCATACAGATTCCCGATCATTCCATCACAGTAAGGATGTCCACTGCTAGTTAAACTCACAAACAATGCTGAATAGCTACTCAGAAGATTAACAGGACCTCCCACTTCATGGAAACAGTGACTGTTTACATAATATGTAATGACAGTAAATCATAACAAATCCTAGGAGAAAACTCCAGTGAGAGATAAAATAACATGACCTTCTGATTTTTCTTCTTTTCTCAGTCTTACAATCCATGTCTTTACTCCCCCATCCTGTAAGGATTTCTGCATATGCCTAATTTCATTTTCAGCACATCAGTGGTCCCACAGGCTTCAATTAGTCTAATGACGTGCAAAAAAAATAAGCACATGCATAAGGGAATGTCCTTTTTTCCCTTTGCTTATGCAGAGCCTAACATGGTAGGATCCCTCTCTGTAGTTCGAGCTCCCTACCACTGCGATATAAATAATACAATACGTTCCACTTCACAAGGTTAAACAATTAGCATTGTGAACACGGGGCTGACAGAAAGCAGCACCACTATTGATCTCCATTACCGTGCTGAGTTCGACCAGCTGAGGATCAGACCCTGCCTTAGGTGGTGAGGAGTTTGCAACGTGCAAATGAACTAAACGAACATACTTCTGTGGGGAAAAAAATTTGCAACTGGACAACTGGTTTCTGAAACTCATCTGTCAGTTGAAATTAATTACTGGAGAATGTCCTGCATGAGAAATTCCCGTTCTACCATTTGCTGTACTATAATACAACATAGATTTCACAAGACAAACAGACTTCATTACTTCTCCCCTGAGAACTCCTTCACTCTCTTTTTGTGCACATGACCAGATCCATAATTACACAACCAGAACTCAGATTTGCTTAAAATGAGCCATTCTAGTGCTTACCCCTGACAGGACACCCCTGTGAAAAAAAAAATACATATTCCCTGCTAACTCAATGCAGTCAAGGCAAGAAAATAAAAATTAAAAGAAAATTTGTTTCTTTTCACATCTAGCATTTTCTTGTGCTGCACTTGCATCAAGAAGCTGACGTGTCGGGACTGAAAGTCAATACGTTGGGTGCTGTACCTACATGTGAAAAAAGACGGCGTCTACCCCTGAAGTTTTCCATCAGGAGCGTTGTCTGCATTACATTACTTTCAAGGGAAGGGATTGCTTGTGGCAGATGTGCAAGGCTTGGTGCAAAAGGCCTGCAGGGATGCAAATCCTCCACGTCACTGCTAGAAGGAGGCGGTGCACATCCTGAAAGCCCCGTCTGCAGCTTCTGCCAGCCCTTGTGATATGGCCAGGGTGTCCAATAAAGCTTGGAGGGTTCTCCTGCAAAATCTCCCCATGCTATTAGCAATCAGGAGAGGGTTCTGGCAGCCCTTTTAATATTATTAGTGATTTAATCATCCAGCAAATAAACAAAATTCAAAATAAGGACTCTCGCTACACTTCAGCACTTGTCCAGCTCCCATTCATAAGGCAGCTAAAAGATCTAGTGGAAAAGAACAGACTTTAACAACTACATGTCCTTGTGCTCTGGAGTGTGGGCTACAGCAACTAATAATAAATGAAAGTTTACATGTTTTTCTTGTGTTTCTGCTGGGGCTGCTGTGTCATTAATTCAGCTTGTGCCTGGCTACTTATGTTAAACATTCCCTTTGTGGCTTTCTCTAAATCTTAAATTTTGCATGTGACCACATGTTAATGTAAATGTGTATTTTTATGGTCCTGTAATCTCAGTGCTTTTAAATCGCAATTGCCTGAAGGCATACAGGGAGCTGAAGCAGAAAAGCTTGGTCAGTTTGTGATCATTTAGAGCTAGTTTATTTGCTCTTTCTGAGTGGATTCAGTTCCTGCAGAGGTTTTTGCCTTTAGTGTAATAGAGTGAAGATAAGATCTAGGAACCTAATTAACCCTGCAGGGCCTGTGAACAAGGCTCATTAGAAAACAGTCAAACACATTTATATTTAAATACCTTATTTACAGGAATTCATATCATATTTCTGAACAGCAGACGTACATGCCACACACTCATACCTTTAGCTGCTGTAAACCACTTCCTTAAATAAAGCTGAAAAATGCACCACGTTTGAGCTCAAAGTCATCTGGATTATACTTATAAATAGCCTATAGTTTGAAAGACTACACAGTGATAAATGAAAGTCCTGTTCGCAGGACACTGTAAGCTTTAGTGTCCTTTCACCTGTGCCCCCCCAAAAAGTGCACGTTCCACAAAACCAGCAATATTGCAAGGCACATCCTGACCAGCAAGCAATTCTCTGGGGACTTTCCCATCTGTCCAAGGCAGTGACAATAAGATATACGTGACTATAGACATCTCTGAGGACTTCTGGAAAGACTTCATAAGGAGTCAGAATAACGTTATTAAAAACCTCATTCAGAGGTTACTTCGTATCTCTGTAAATATTCTGGGTCAGACAGTAGCAAAGCATGGTACTCGGTGTCTATAAATATGTATGTACTTGTCATACAGGCTCCAGTTATTTGAGAACAAAAGTGTCCTCAGCAATTCTGAATTCTCCTTCTTTCCTAACCCTTCATTCCTTTCACCCCCACCTCTCATTGTAGACAGACCAGAAAAGCCGAGGGATCTTTGGAAATATCCGACTCAATTTTCTACTCTGAAGAAAGGTATGGGAAAAGAAATGTTTATTTGTGGGCACAATCAGTAGTTCCAATTCCCATTCTCCCAGTGCCAGCTGATTTGACATAGCACATGACACATCCTGCTGACTGAGGACACCAGGATGCTGGTGATAACCCTCTGCCTCGAATGTGGGTGTTACTGGGCGCAGCTTTATGTATTGTACTAAGTGTGTGGCAGCTTAAAAGCCAGAGGAATTAGTTTTGCTTCTCATAACATCTCGAAGGGCAGCCTGGGCTCAGAATTAGGTCTGGTCAGTACTTAACTTGGTTGTAAGTGACTGCCTGACCAGTGAGTAGGATAAATGATGCCACTGGGACTGAAATGTATCTTACAATTAATCATTTGCTTAATGGTTTTCATGGAGAAGGATGGGTTTAAATCCAAATTTAAAGGCATTTTCTGCTGCAAGGCTTGTGGGAGTGAAGATCCTGTCAAAGAGAGATCCTAAGCAAGACAGATCTATATTGTGTCATGGATCTTTTAAAATCAAAGACATTATAAATTTATTTTAAATACTATATCCAGACACAACTGGTAAAAGCAAGCAAATCTTTACACGATAAGTTCTTCAGGAAAGGAATTAATTTTGTTGGGATTTACATGGCATTTAATACAATAGGAACCAGTCTAGAACTGGGGCAAGTGCACTGTAATGTTCTACAAATGAATTGTGTTTTTTAAAAAACCTTTAGCTTAAAACTTTGCTTCAGAGGCCTGAAATTGGTATTTTATGAGCCAGTTTAAAAACATGTTATTTAAAAAAGACAAAACCTTGACTGCTTCTATAAGTAGATCCGTGATTTATACTGTGAATCACTTTGGCAAGAGCAGAAAAATCCCAAATCAAGCTACTCTTCAACTTGCACTGATAAATTGTGTGTTGACATTAATTCTTTTTTCAGTGCTTCATTTTCAAGGAGTCATGTGGTTATTTAATAATCAGTCGTCTTGTTTCCTCTTCATCCTACTCAACAAAGCAGCAATAACTGCAAAAGCATTGTAGGCGACACACAGCAACTCCAATTTAGCACTGAGAAATATCTGTGAAATCAAGTTTAATGAGATATCAAAATATTACATCTGCAAGTCTTGGCTGCTGGACAGTGCTTTGGAGAGCAAAGCCAGTTTCCCTAGTCCGGATTAGTCAACATCAGGTTCATCGGTCTAACATTTCACAAAATATTTTCCCACATTTGTCCGACTGCAGTTTGAAGGGTGTAGCTGACAACATAAATGTGCCCTAAGGTGAAAATCCCTAAACATTTCCCTCCGCGATCTTTGCGTCTGGACATTACCAATGCAGATGTCTGTAATCAAGATATCTCTGTGGACCTGCTAATTACTCCCTAGGCTTTTCCACTGGCAATAAAAATCCCATTTGTCGCAGCTTGTTTGCAGAACTGCTTCCATTTCCACAGTGGTGGCATTAATTAGCAAAAAACTGTGAAAATTGTTGGAGTTTATAGGTTCAAAAAAAGCCACTAAGCATTGCTCCTAAATATTCCTATAAATTCAGCCATGGCAACAAGCCCTGCAAGTCCAACTTTCTCAGTCGGAACAATTTTTCATGCTTGTAGCAATAAGTGGGAAATAATGGGGGTCTCAGATTCACATTAGGAAAGTTGCTTCTGTGACCTCTCTGTGCAGATGGATGCTGAATTTCTCAGATAATAAATCAAAGTTTCCTGAGGGTACAGTGGCATCTCTTGCTGAGGCCCGGAGAGCTGCTGGCTGCCCTCTATTCAAAGGCAGCAGGCCTCTACCCTGCAGGATGCTTTCTCTACAAATCCTTCAGTCACCACCAGGAGATATTAGGGCCTCTATAAACTGCCCAGGCATTTTGGTGAACAGCCAGCATCCCGCTGGGAAACGGACACTTTTCAACTTCATTGACATCTGTCACACAGACAAAGAATAGAAAGTGACCAGGAAAAAAAGCCACGTTATGACTTTCCCATCAGCAGGGCCAGTTAAGTCTTTGTTCTTAAAAGATATTTAAAAAGCTCATCAGAGCTACCTTGCTTAATAATATCTTTACTAAGAGAATCTTACCTTTGGGTTTTAATGATCATAGAATGTTTCTCCATTTCTTCATACTTTTTGCATTCAGGTAACTTTCCTGTAGGAATTTCAAACAAAAAAAAATAGCTGTGATGCTAGTTTTTCCATGAAGTTTTTATTAACTTTCTTCCGAATAAGTCCCTGCAAGGAAAATGACACTGATTTTTATTATCAGAAATATATTTATTAAGTGCCAGTCTAACTCCCAGAATAGCAATGCATTCATTTTTTTGGAGTTAAAGCTTTTTCCCAAATGACCCTAAAATAAGCATGGGAAAGCAGTACTGTAAATACAGTAATGAATTTCAAACAAATACACTTTTTTTCCCCCTCAACGTATTACTTATACTAGACACCATTTGGGGGATAGGGCTGTCAATTCTTGTGCTTATATAAGGATAAAACTTAAGGTGATGCTTTTTGCTATTTATAATCATTTTTAAGTGTCTTAAATGCAGATGGCAAAACTTCAATAGGAATTCCCTACCTTCCCTTGAGTATGATGTATACACACAACTACTTTTTTAGTTCCTTCTTTATGCAAGTATTTTCCTCAAAAAAATGATAAAATCCAGTAGGTAAAAGCACCTGGCTGGGAAATCATTTTCAACTGTGGCTCTGACATGCTGTGGGACCACGGGCTTATTTCTGGGACTCAGCTTCTCCAAAAGCTGCATAATCTAAGTGCTTTCATATGGCATTGTGATACCTAATGATAAAACCAATTTTTAATTGTTTTTGCCCTCATCACACAAGTCAATATAATCTATTCATTCTGGGTTTGCTCAACTTGAGTAGGGTCAGTGTAGTCTATGTAACAGCAACTGAAAATAGGATTTGCCCAACTGGCTTTTGTCTTTTTACTAGTTGTACCCAAGTCAACTGAATTCAACCATGAGGTGAATGAAGCAAGCAGGACTGGGCCATATTTTAGACAAAGACAACATTGAGCTTGATCTAGGAGAAGTGTGGAAGATAAAGTACTTACTGAAACAAAAAAGGGGGGAAAATCTCAACATGCCTGCTCAGCTACAATGGCAGAGGTGTCTGAGAAAAGGGACTGAGCTGCTGGTGGCTGGACAAAGAGGAGCAGGGACAGGCTGGGATCATCAGTCACTCAATGCTGACCATGGTATAATATTTGCAATTTAGGATTAGATGTAAGATTAGATGAGTAGAGGATAAGCTGGGCTTAGAAATGGGTCTTGATGAGGCTTAGGGCAGACCTCAAAGCCCAAAACCAGCTGGTGCACTGGTTTCCCAAAGCAGCATGAAAGCCAAGGAGTCATATAGAGGAGTCACACCTGCTTGAAGCCATCGCAGCAGACAGCGATGAAGGGCAACCTGGAAAGCAGTACAGAGATTTTTAATAAGCTTTTTCCCCCTCCAGTTAGAAGACCTTTTTCTGAAGGCTGAACCTGACTGAGCAAAACGAGCAGTAATGTCAAATTTAGCAGTTTTCAAAGTTTTAATGGAAAACTCTATCAAATTCTGTTGAGCAGAAAATGTGCTTTTCATGAAGAAAACCCTCTTTGTTAAAAATTAACATACTGAAGACATTAACATAGTGTTTAAAAGACTTGGCTCATTCCGAACACCTTGAAACAAAAGTACCTACAACATTCCAGAAATAGGTTTGCATTCAGTAGGAGTTTAACAGTTAAATACCTTTAAAGGTCCAAAGTTTAATGATTCAGACCCTGAACGACTTCTTAAAACTGCCTAATTCTACTAAAGCACATAATTTTTTATAGCAAATGGGCTTTTCTGAAATAAAGCTGCAACTTGCATCTTTCTTATTATGATTTCATGGACTGCCCACGGGTGTATGTGAACACAGCACAAAGCTGATGGAGCTCAGCTTATCACCATCACTCCTACCTGTGCTCAGAGCTCAGGTGTGGAGCACAGGACAACCCAATGAAGTATTTAAGAATATGCTTCATATTCTAGGATACAAACAGTGCAACCAGAGTCAAAGAGTCTGTTCGAATGAGTAAAACTACTCACAACCTCAAGCATTTTGCCAGCTGAGCCTAAAGCACTCCCTATCTTTTTTTTTTTAATATATATTTTATACCATCAAGTTCTCCTTCTTGCATTATAATACAGCTTCAGAATAATCTGATATTATTGTTCCCATGTGCCCTGTATATAAGAAACTGCCATCCTTCTTTTACCTATTGTCTTATTCCATGGAGGGACCTCTGGGTTTTTGTTCTGTTTAGGAAAACCCTACAGAATGTTCAACAGGCTTTATTGTCCTTTGAGCACATTTAAAAGCTAAGGGATGTCTTTCTTCTCCCTGGACCAAAGAATTTCCTCTGTGTAAACCTGTTTAACATTTTAAAACTCCTTTTAGACATGAAAAAAATCTGGCAATCTTTCCTTCAGGATTTTCTGAAGAAAATATGAATACTCTTGTGCTGTAAAGGGAAAAAATCATCCTCTGACATTCATCCTTTGTAGTTACTGCAGAAGATAAGCTAATGGCCCCAGATTTGCAAAGGGACTACCCCATGCTGCAACTTCCAGGTTTGTGAAGGCCACACAGAAAGTTTCATTTGTCCCATTAACTTTCTCACTGTACCAACCAGAAGCTTATTATACAGTACTTTTTCAGCTTTTACAGCTCATATACCTCGGCAGGAGCTCAGACACAATGACCCAGGACGCCCCTTCCAGTTCTAGGTTCCTCTGAGATGCATGAAAACAAATCACAACGGTCCAAACCAGTATTTTTAGAAACTTCAGATGAAGCACAACAATGAAATACATAATTACAACAACAATCTTCAACGTAATATGACAGGCACAAACCATACTGTGTAGTATATAAACTATACAAACATTTCCACTTGACTTCCTAAGGAAACGAGGCTTATGCAGCTATGCTGTCTGTCTGTTCATGTCTCCCTCTAATAACTTGCAAACCCACTGGCATATTTCGATGCAAGTTGTCAGGGGAGAAGCAAAAGACTTGGAGATAATTATTTACCTATAGATCTTGTCATTGCGCAGAGGACAGATACATAAATTAGTGCCCCCAGCTGAGGAAAATCTTCTTGAAGATGTGAGACCAATGGTTACTTGTCCAATCAATACAAATCTGCTTATTTCTAACCTGCAAATCAGCACTTGCGTAGCTACGTAGCAAATGTGCTTTGTGCCCTCCTAGTGCTTTGTGCCCTCCTGGTCATTAGTGGTTCTGGGAAGGACATGGGGGCTCTCATGAAGGTCCCTAGAAGGTGCATAAGAGACAGAGGATATGGTTCCATAGGAAACCGAGTTTCTGCTGCTCCTGGAAGAGCTTCTTACATTTTTTCACTAAATGAACAGGATAGTTTCTGATTTTAATCCCTTGGTTGGACTATTTCTGCTCTGTCAGTTCTTCCATTGGCCTCAAAGGGCTAGGAATCCAGTACACAAGAATGCTTGGTCATACTACTGCCTGCATTTTTCATCTGAGATCAAGAAATTTATTACTGGTCTCAGGATTCCCTCAGACCTTTCAGAGACTCTTCTAGAGAGGGCATGTCCCATTCTCCAAACCTTCCAGTAATTTATTAAACCATGAGTCCCTGCTGACATGCAAGGTTTGCTCTTTCTCACGGTAAAGTTCAATCTACTTAATTTTATTCCTTTGCCACCCCTTGCTGGAGGGTGTCCTTTGGAACCAGTTCATCTTCCACGGTTACCTCTCCTACCCCCTCCTCCTGCTTTCCTTCTTTATTCCCAGATCACATACAGTGATACTGCCGTATTCAGAGGCGTTCTGAGGCACCTGTTAAACTCATGCTAAGTGGAAAGCAAAATGAGAAGACACTTCTTGAAGCTGTGCTGCCGACATGCATCATATGGAAAAGCTTTGTGAAAGTGGCTGACTTCAGCATCCCGTGGAGCATTCGAAATTGTGTCGCTGTACTTGAAAAAAAATATTAAATTAATATGTCTCAGTGCAAGAAAAATCACCCTGAAAAAAAAGAAGGAATGTTCTGAAAAACATCTGACACGGTTTCCAAGCCGTTAAGAAAGTCAAATGGAGCAGGTAGTGCAGCAACTTGAGAAGTGAGCAGAAGGAAAAGAAAGCTTTAATCTAAATGTACCTTGAAGTACAATACTTATGGATCCAGCAAGGCCCGTCCTCTTAAGTTAACAGCTATTAAGTACACACAGGGAAGAAGGACAGATTCATTGCATGTGAGATAAACAGAATACTGATGCCAAGTTGGGGAGTCTTTTAAAAGTCAGATCAATTGAGTCAATAAATGAATGCTTTACACACTTGGGATGAAAAGCATCCTCCCCTTCCAAGTTATATGAACCTTTTTTTGAGGAATTACAGTATGCATAAAGGATTTCTAGAGATTATGATTTTGAAAAAGGTTTACGCTTGCATTCTTTGCTGGGGATGTAGTCATATTTTTAAAGGATTCACCAGCAGACCTTATTTTTAGTAACTGTTTAACCATTCTGCCAACAGAGCGTTACTTTTAAGAATTAATGAATGGATAATGTCGTTAAAATAGGATTTTCAAGAAGGACCAAACTGCCATCAGGGCATCTGAACAAACAACACACCATCGTCCAAACCCAGACTTATAACACAGTTGGGCACTGTTGCTGAAGTCAGTCTGTTATTTGCATGGATATGAATTGTGAGAATTGGGCTTTTTTCTTTTTAATGAGTTATTGATTTTAGAAAATCACTCAAGGCAGAAAATCCATACATTAACAGGCTGGCCTCACTTGCCAAGATGTGTTATTCTATAGCGCTACTGAGAAAATTCAATGCATAAAGTCCTTTCCGCTTTTCTAGACAAGACAGATCGATGAGCCTCTTAGACAGAGATCAACGCTTTGCAGAGTGATCAATAACAAAATACCAGAGAGATTCCTCCCTTGAAGGGATTAAAAACTTTACACTTTTTCAGTATGACAAAGACCTAGGGGGTGAGTAGATATCCTATATATTGTACATATAACTCTTAGAGATTGCCAGCAGATTCCAGGTCTTGAAAACTAAGAGCTCGTGAGAATATAAACGAATATACTTTTAAACTCAACAGGAAGTCAAAGCAGATGTGGTTTTGAAAGAAGAAGAGAAGAAAAGCAGCAAAATGCCAGAAAATAGAACTCCCTGAAGCACAGCAGCTCTATCTCCAGTTCAGGAAAGCATCCCTATTCAGGAAAGGTGTTTATGCACACAATTACATGTTCTCCATGAAGAGAATGGATTTCAGCGTGTGTTTAAGTGATGCCAGAGAAAAAGAAATGTGTTTGAAGACATTTAGAGAATATTCCTGGATTCATGGAATGCAATGGTAACAAAGCTTAAAAGGACTTTTGAGGAGGATTTTTAGTATGGGCCCACTTGTTTTTTAAATACCTCCTTCCCCCTCAAAAAATAAAAACAGTATAAATTAAGTATCAATTAAATTCCTACTAACTTCCTTGTGACTTGTTAACTGACAAATATTTCCAAGTTAAACATTGATTTTCCTTTGCCTCCTTTCATTCCTGTCTTGAGCAATCTCTCGGATTGTGGGATTGCAAAAGGAGTACACACATACATCACTCATTTCAGGTTTCGCGGACTTCGGAATCATCAGGTGTTTATACAGTAAACCTACAAGAGCCGAGTCAGACTACATCTTTGGAGAGGGCTATTGCTTTGAAACTGAAGAATTAATAGTTAAAGATAGCAGAGGTGCGATCTGGTCCACTATCTGGCAGGAAATAGTTTTGCAGAGATAACTGAGTGGAATTCCATGGCATGTAAAATACATATGGTCATATTAGATAGTCTTGAGCTTCCTTCTCATCTAAAATCCATTAATTTAGTTATGTTTCCTTGGTAAATGAAAGAGTAACTTTTGACGAGATGCAGATATATTTGCATCTTCAGTGAATTTCTGTTGTATGTCTTGAACGCAATATTGTCCCAACTTTGGACTAACTTCACTGTGATTTTACTGCTTTCTGTTTATGAAAGTAATCACAAAAATGAATAAAATAAGCATAACATCCTATGAAAAATATTTTAAAGGTAAAATGTCAGTGGAGTAGACAAAGCCCAGAACAACAATCCCCTGAATTTTGGGTCTGCTTTGCTACTTGCTCCCAAGAGCCGAATTACTTGCTTCATTTTTTCTGCCTCTTTTTTTTTTTTCTTAAAAGTAAGAGAAAAGTTGCCTGCTTGCTTTTCTCTCGAACATATTGTAAAAATTAATTTATTTTTGTGCTTGCTTGGATAATTTAGTTTACTCAAATTTAGTAAGGCCCTCATCCAGCAAAGCTCCTAAGCGTATACTCCACAAACAATCGTACAGGCTTCTGTCAGAAGACACTACCTTGAACCTGACCTTCAGAACTGTGATTCTTTGTCTTGTTTTCTGTGCTCTCACTGAACTTTTCCAGTACATCTTGTTAGAATGGATTTCCCCTTCTACACTTGCAATGGGACTATATCCAAGAGTGAACGTGCCCTCCAGCCTGGCTTCTTTGGACACAGCGGAGACTGCACCAATCAATGCAAGGAAGAGAAAACCTTGTTGGAGAGAGACGTAAGGGAGACGAATGGGGCTTTATGTTTCTTCTGCAATTAAAAGAATAATGATATAGAAGGGCAAAAGATTTGAGATACTACTCTGGCTTGTTCAGGTTTAGGCAGGGGTCACCTACCTTAATTTCTAAGGAAAAAAGCAAAAAGGAGCCCAGAGGCCATTCACCATAAGGAATACACACACCCCAGAGTTTAAGCGCCTAAACGGCACATTTGAGACTCACGGAAACTGTACCTTCAGTGGGCTCCGACATCTGTCAGTCAGACTCTCATTAACAAATCAGGCTCCAGCACTAAGTGATGTTGCAATTAGAACTGAAGGAGGCCGCTGGTTACTCCCTTTATTTGGAGTAACTTCCGAGAATTGTAAAATAATAGGAATAAAGCGAACAAAGAAACACAATATGCATGGAAGAAAGAGAATTTTAAAATCCCGTCAAAGTCCTTAAGAATAACAGCATAGAGATAAGGGACGTTTAAGCAGTAACTTTCTTTCCTAGCCAACAGGAACATGGTCTACTTTCAGGTAATGGCTGATTCTCGAGCCATAGATGATTTATCTGGTTTAGTTAATCCAGGTAGGGGAGGCAGACTATTAAATGTGCAGGAGTACCACACTGAAACAGTAGAGAAAAAAAGATGGAAGTATTCTGTTACTAATTGATAGCTGAAAACACAAGCTGGTATGAGGGTCAAGTTGATATTAGAGTGTAGGGGCAGGGGGAAAGAGAGAGAAATATTGTTAAAAGGTTTAGGAATAACCCAACTAGAACTTTCCAAGAAAAGGAAGCCACTCTACCCAAACTGAAACTCAGGGGGCAGTTCTGACAGATATGAGAGACAACACACAGAAAAAAAGAGACCTGTGGCGAAAATATCACTGTCTGCAAAAACAAGACATAGTCTGTGAATAAGAGAAGCCAAGACAACATCTGGTATTTGGAAGAAGATACTGGAACTGCAATGGCTCACATCATTTTGGCATTTGCAAACTCTTGAAGGGAGGTACTGGAGAATTTCCAATACAAAGTCAACGGTCACTGCACAACTAGTTCAGAGAAGGTTGTAGGGCATTAGATAGTGCTGCAGAGAATCATCTGACTGCTGAGAAAATGGAATGTTTCATTCCAGTTGGACACAAGCATGCAAGACAGTTTGATCACAGAGAAAGCAATATTTGTGCTACCTTGTCAATATTAGTGACGACCATAGGAAACAACCAACAAAAAAAGCAAAACTCTTCACTAAGGACGCATAAACTAAGCATTGAGGTAGAGAAACTAGAGCGATATATTGTGTAGCAGTACCAAGAGAAAGTATATGGTGTGGTAAAAAACATGTTCCTGGGTCTTCTTAAGAGTGTACATTCACTGCGGGATTATGGGAGAGAAACGAATGTAGAATTTGATGTAAACTTCCAGGGGCAAGCAACTTCTCTGAGCACACAGAACTCAGAAAGCCCAAGCATGAGATATTTTACACTCCTGGTTAAGTGTCCCTAGAAACTACTAGAATATTTGAATAAAATGATTGTTTGAGAATAAGCAGAAAAGCCAAGAGTCAGCTCAATCATCAGTTCAGATTAAGGGAAAAAAGAGTTCTTCAGCTGTGCATTGGCACCTCCATTCTCCCCCAATCAAAAATAAAAAAGGTGAAACTTTCAGACGTGCTCACTCAAGCAGTTGAAGAGGTCAGATGCAGAGATTCATTGGGAGACCAGCAGTCAATAATGCTCAGTGTAACCATCCCATACTGATCTGAGAGGATGACAACAGAGAACAGACCCAAAGGCAAATCACAGTCAGGAATGGGAGAAACTGAAGGAACCAGTTAGAGATGCCAGACTCAAGGTGTGATTGCAAATCTGAACCTGAGTTCCCTTGGAAATTTCTAGTGTGGGTACCAGCAGAGCCTTGACAGATGGGATGCTGAGGTTTCTAAAGACTCAGCTCGCTGTAGTGGCACAGAGCATCCTGAACACTGAATGACTAGTAAGTTAATAGATATTCAGATTACATAAAAGGCTGTATTAGGTGAATGTTCTGTGGGAAACTATCTTTAACATAATTTATTATGAGCAAGTTGGAATTTCATATGCCACACGGTATCATATTAAGTAAAGCTGGGGCTGTCAGACACCTTGGTTCCAAGGACTGGATGATACTCTCACTTTTTCATGTGTCTCAGCCATGACAGTGCTCTGCCAAAACTTGCAAGGTTGTACCTATATCAAGTTCATGGTGAATGAGGTAAGGCTCTGCTCACTCTGATGTAATCTGAAATAAATGGGATGGACAAGTGATCAGATTAAAGAAGTGGGTCAGATCTGCCGCTGGCGCCGCTCCACTGACGTCAATGGAACTAAGCTGCTTTACACCAGCGGAGAATCCGGCCTGGAGGTTTCAATGTATTTAGACAAAATAAATGAAAATGCACATAAAAAGCTCCTCTTGGAAGATCCCAAGTCCACACCCCACATTCCTAAATAGAGTGAATAAATTACAAGAAAGCAGTTACTGTAGACATCACTCATTACAAGTCAACAATGACTAGAATAAAGGTCAGGTCACCCTAAATCTTTAATTGTTCCGTACAGTCCTGAGTGAGAAAGAAACTGTAACTCACCACAAAATCACCTTAACTCTGACCCAAAACAAATATCTTAGCAGTAACCGTTCCTGGAATGAACAGGTGCTGTCCTTTGCCTCATGAAACATTAACTTCAATCCAAATCAGGCAACTGAGGCTACAAAATAAAGTTTAGCTTCTGCCCAGAAATGGGTCATACTTCTAGTGCTGGAGAAAAGCAATATTTGTGGTCTACACACAGGAACACAAACACTACCTGAAAACAAACCTACATGCATAGATAAACATTCAGGTGTTCCTCAAACTTCACATCCTTCTCCTAACTCTAATACAATTTCCTTTGGAAAATATCTTTATAATCGCTGTTCTTCTAAATAATACTTTGAAAATATTACAGTCAGGCAAAATGTGTGCATTGTAATACTTTGTAACTTTGTCCCATTTAGCTGTTGATAGTGTAAAACAGCCATAAGAAATGGAAAATCAGGCTTATTATAATGAAATTGTAAATCATACACATATCTTTGCATATAGGAAAAATAGGTCATATCCTCAAATTGCTGGAAATCAGTGTAGCCCAGCACAAATTCCATAGCTTTGCCACTTACACCAAGTAAGTGCCTGCTTTGTCACATTTATCATTCCAAAAAATAAAACATACCCTCAGCTATTTAAGAATAATGATCTAGAGGTGGAATTTCAGGCAAGTTTATATATACTTCTTTTCACAAATGACACCAAGGTGTATGTATTTCATACAAAAGCTCTGTAATCTCTGTTTCCAGTTTACTTCAACCTTAGCAATTCCTAGGTGCTTCTGTTCACAGCATCGACTTGAAGCAGCGATACTTCTGCTGAGGCCTAGAAGAAAGTTGGAGACTTTTATGATGTTTTAAAAATCCATCAGAAATCATGCATTCAAGAAGCAGTCAAATTGTCTTGTGAGACATACAAAATCAGTCTGGCATTTCCAAAGTCTCCACTGCTTGTGTTTGCCACAATAAACTTAGGTGTGTTTCACATATACAAACTCCCTCAACAGATATTTGCAAAGTAAATATATTCATTTATATTTATATTGTTGTTGGATTTTTTTTTTCCTTCCCAGAGAAATAACTATTTTCCACTTCTACACTTCAGCCTCAGTTTCGAGCCTTACTGATTCCAGCTTTCTGCTGTCTTGGGACTTGGTCTACACTTGCTTTGTGCTACAGAGAGAATGAGTAACAGTGCAGACCTGGGAAGGCTGACTTGCTAGACTGACCTTTCCTCCTCTACACACCATTATTGAAGGCTTCTTTCCTGCTTTGTGTTTGTGCACTAGAAACCCTCCTCTCCAAACATCCACCCTGGGTAGTTGTATGTAGAATAAGCCTTGTGTTGAAACTACGCTGCCAGCATTCCTAAAATGCTACAGCTAAGCACAGAATTTGACCTATAGCACACTGGAAGAAAAGTTCAAACACAAAATGAGATATCCATTCCACAATCTGAATTCCAATAAGCAATTTCCTTTTCCCAGTGTACCACAGATTCTCATCAGATAGGCAATAACAGGCAGAAATCTTGCCAGTTTTTATTTTACTTTATTTTATTTTTTAATAACCCAGAATATTTCTTCAAGCAAATGTACAGATTTCAGGCTTCTCTTTGATCAGTCTTTGCAACAATGACTCCGGGCCTGTGCCTAGGTATGATTCCTCAGTCCCAACACATACAATGGAAGTGCCCTAGCCCACAGAAAGCCTTCTCATTAAAGCTCTAATCTGTTCCACTACATTCTTGCAAGACAGAATTATCCAGCTTTAAAGCATGCCTCAATAGTGAGCTGTAATAAGACTGATAGAAACAGCTTAAGTAATTGGATTGCTATATGGTATTGAATGTCTGACAACAAAAGATATCAATCTCTATTCTACTACTGAATCTTTGTTCCAGCAATGAATTCATTTAGTAATGCACTTGGAGGCTTGCAGTCCCTGCAGGAGAAATAACAGACTGCGGACACAAAAGCAGAGCCATCTGATGAGCACAGAAAAAGCGACTGTGCCATTCCAAGAAGTTAATTACAGTGAACAAAAGCACAAGACTATGACTTGTTGACTATTACCATAATCACATTACTATAGTCTCCTTTTATTCCCAGCAGCAGAGGGTCTATTCTTTCTTTCCATGTGGCACTGTGCATCATATTTGTGTTCTGTCACCTGAAATGTATTGTAGAACAGACCTCCCTCTGAAGATAGCTGTAAACGTCACACTTCTGCTCTGGTGCTGTTTCTTTTATGATTTATTCTTTCAAGGCTGATTTACAAATATTGTAAGTATATTACTTTTCTTTTTTTTTTTAACTTTGACCAAATACAACAGTTCCCAAAACTTTCTGCAAATGAAAATTTGGAAGAATGACTCTCTATGAAAGCTTGTGCTTATGACATATGATACTTCTATGATTTATGTATGTTATTGTAACTCAGACACAATAAAATGGTTCATGACATGCTGTTTACGCCCACATCTCTTTTGGAGCTAAACATATCCCACACGTGCATATATTTCACAATGTTTTAAATCCTTATAGTTACTCCTGATTTACTCCACAGTAAGGTCCCTTCTAATAATGTGACAAATATTTTGCTTCAGAAAAAAACAAGTTCTAAGACCTTTAAAATGGATTACTTGATGGAAATAGAACTGGGACCCAGCGTTTTCATATCTATTAGACATAGTAATGTAACAGGGGGCTTGAACACACAGAATCGAGGGAGCTGGATGGCATCTGCATCTGAGAAAACCCTTAGCTTTCAATTCCATATGCCAGGGGACAATTTTTTAACTGGTGTACATCAGCCTAGCACAAAGTTAATGTATCTGGTTCAAATAACACCACACATTTCATACAAAATACAACCAAAATAAAATGTAGCTAGATCTCTTCTTCAAAGTAGCTTAAATGGCACAGTGAATTAGTTGCCAACCACTTAGAATTATTCAAATGGTGCTGTGCCAAAAGCTGTATGAATTCATTTTTTCAACACTATGATCAGCTTCAGTAGAGGAACTTCCCAGCGTGGAGGACAGGGAGAAATGGGATTGTCTGCACTGGAAAAGAGTAGAGCGGTGTCCATTTCCCCAAGAAAGCTCCAGAAATAAGATCCCCAGGTACTCTCCAAAAAAAGAGAGAAATGAGCACGAAGATTGGACAATATCAAGATCACCAGCCTTCTCTGGGTGTTCAGTCAGTGGCCAGGAAGAAAATGCGTAACTAGCAGGAACCTGCCTGTAATCAATCATGCATTCATAGTTTCTGTGCAAAGGGCCCAATATCTCTACTATTTAACTTCACATAAGGATCAGAAATTAGCTGACCATCACTTTTTCACTAACCAGCCAGGGTACCAAGACTGAATTGCCAAGTGCTAACCGAATGATCAAGTCTCAAAAGAAGCTCTAGTCTAGCCAAACCCCACCTCACCCATGGCTGGTCACAAAACACCTTAGCGAGTCACTGCAGGTCCCCATCCTGCCTCTGCGGTGAACCATCTCCGTCACAGTGCAGCTCCCAAATGATGGACAGGGAGGTTCAGTGAAGCAGGGTTCTCCATAGCTCAGCTGACCAGTGTAATTTCTACTTTGCTAGAATGCACCTCACGCAAACCGATCCTTTTCACACTGCAAAAAAAATCCCTTGTGGACAAGCCAAACCCTGAAAAATTTCCACCAAAGCGGGAACATGCTATTGAACGAGAAACTCCCCAGCAGAGCCCACGGGAGCCCACTGGACGACCACAGGGCGGTCTGTTAAAAATCACCCACCATTGCCTGGAATTGTGCTCTGTGGTACAGTCTGACACACCACAGCACATTTCCTGTCATACGCAACCTATATTCCAGCAACAGCCCATCAACACAAAAAAAAGAACCCAACCAAAATACCCATGTATGCTGAAGTATTTCTCCCCTCCAGAATGGCAATGCACTACAGAGCACCGGCCACAGAACCCAGCGTTCAGACAGGGAAACTGAGGCACCAAATGGCAGTGTGGCTTATTGGTTAGTTAAGCCTGGAGAGGACTGTGGGGTCTCTGCTCACCAGGCCTCCCCTCTTTCAGCTGTGAATTTAGGAATCCCCCTCCAAAAAAAAAGGTTTGTTTGAATTGTGACAGCTTCTAAATTCAGGCCTCACTTTTTAATAGCAGCGCTGCTGGTTTGGAAACACTAAGCAGTATAGACACTTGCCTATGTAATGATTAAAATCAGCAGTGCTGTAGGCTCTCTTAAAACTTGCTGAAGATTTATTCTTTAAACAAGAGAATGATTTATTTCAACAATTATCTTCAGGCGGATTAAATTATGTGCTTTCAGGGCTCTTATTCACCACAAAATTAAGAACACTGGGTGCCAGCCATGGAAGCCCCATGATCCTTTGAGACTCGGCACTGACAGAGATTCATCCCGACCCAGGAGAAAGAGCTGTCTCTTTCCCATGGCCACAAAATGCCATCCCTGACCTTCCGCTTGGCTCCACCATTTGCACAAATCCTTTGGCTTCCCCCTCCTTGACCTCCTGCAAGTTGCAATGGACATATAAGGCACATGGCTTCCCAGGACCACACTCGGCATGCTATGGGTCGCTGTCACGACAGAAGAGTTAGGCTCTGGAAGGATTGATTACAAGCCAGATGCCCCAAAGCAGTATCATTTCCTAAGAGTATCTCTTTTAAAATGCTCTGAAAGACCAAAGATTTTTCAAGAAAGCCGTAGCTTTCAGTGAGAGAGGAGACTCCACCAGGAACATAGAAAGCATTTTTTTTTAAGAATAAAACTTAAGAAAGTTTTTCCTGCATCTTACGAAGGAGGACTTCAGCTACCGGTCCAAGAGTATATTTATCATCATGTAAGGCTCCTTTTTGGTTTTGATGAATCAGGCTAAAAGTTGAGAGGGAGGACAGGTGTTGGTGAAGTCTTGCTGACAATCTCTTCACCTCCAGGAACTTCAAATCCAAACTAAAGTAAAGGGATTCTTGCATCCAGCAAAGCTTTGGAAGAATGACTCATGCCTTTCCCCATTGCCAGAACCCAGATCTCTGTTTCATACAGAAGAACCCTCAAATGTTGATTTTCCTTTTCCCTTCCCACTCCATTATTTCTCTTTCCCTTGATTTCACCTTTTGCTCCCTTTATGGTTTTACAGCTTTGACTCAGTAAACAAAAGTCAGTTGTTCTGTGTGTGCTGGACTTGTTCCTGTACTTTTCACCACAGACCGAGATCACTTGAAATGAGCCATTCACACTGCCTAATGCCCAGTGTCAGCAGCAAGACACTCTGAAATACGGAGAGTAAAAGCCTTTCTAAAACACTTACTCCAGAATTAAAGATACCCAACTGTACAGGAAACATTAAAATTTTAACATTATCATCATGTAGAAGACCACAGGCCCTGAACCAACAGATTTGCAGCACCACCAGGCTATGAGCCACTATTGACTTTTAGGAAAGATCATCCTCAGTGCTGAAGCTCTCCTGTAATTTAAATACCTTTATTTTCACTCAGTTGTAATTACTAAGTATTAGCAGCAGAGCGTGTCTACCTGGCTCATCCAAGCCATCGTTTTCTTAGCAACAAAATTCATTATACTCCTACATCAATTGTCCAAAGCCTAAAAAAATATATGAGCCTCAGATGAGATAAGTGTTGTAAAATCTTGTCTAGACAGTTGTTTATAATATATAAGCATTTAGTATAAATTTTATTCCTTTCCTGTTACAATAGTGTTGCTACGTATGTTCCTTGTCTGAAATACTGAATGCACAGGATGGAGAGAACTGAAAAAAAGAAGGGTCCAGAGACTGGCAAATGAAGTGCTTAGAAGTATAAAGTAATATCTGGAAAAAATAGGCTGAAAACACCAGGATTACCCTTGTTAGTTGAAAATGAGATGAGAGTTACAAAACAGATCAAACATACGGAAAGTGAGGCATGTCCTCTTCAGCCTCTCCCGTAACAAAACACAGAGGTTCTGCCAACAAAGTAGAAAGATATTTAAATGTGATTTAAGAAAAGTCTCAATATGAATAATTACTCCATGGAACTCTCTGCCAGAAGAACAACTGGGAAATCAAAAAATGCTGCATTTCACAATGAATTAGTGTTATTTATGACAAGATATGACAAGGTGGTTATAAAGCACTGTGATTCTGATCCAAGCTACTGACTAAAGGCTCAGGATATTTTTTTTTCCTTTAGGCAAATAATTAATTGCTTTCTAATTTCCTTGTCTCTTGTACTGACCAATATTGACAAACGTTATCACACTGGATATCTTATCTGGTATGACAGTGTTTGCGCTTCCCTATTGCTTTCCTTCTTATGTAACTGACTTCTCTATAATATAGCAATACAGTCCCTTTCAGGCTCAGAGTTAATAGAAATCTCTTGAAAGAAGGAGTTTAATTGTGAAAGTGCTGCTTATATGAACATTATCTGATTATAGCTTTTTGTTGACAAAACACCAGAGACTATTTTGAATGAGAACATAATTCTTGTGCTAACATACATAAGCATAACAGACACTGTGAAGGAACCACAGTGTAATAAAAGTAATAGCTATATTAATGGTTATGTAAAAGCAGGAATTTCTAATGTTTAAGGATCTTCTTTATAGGATTTTGATCTTTTGGAAGTTTGGGGGCAATTGTTTATTTATTTTTTAAAAAAAACTTGAATTATAGACTAATCACTTTTAAAAGTTATCAAATATTGAATCATGTTTTAGAAAGCCGTGTCCTGGTGAAAAATGTGTAAAATAAAAACCCCAGAGGTCCTTTCAGATCAGTTTTCAAGCTATGTTTATCAACACTGGTTGAGTCATCAGAATGAAAGACCAGCCTTGTAGTCAATCCATGGGATATTTCAGCAAAAGAACCTCAGACAATTGACATCTTCAGTTTCACATTCAAGTATATATTTCATTTCCTACCTGGGTTGTTTTTTTGTGTAAGGTATGGGCTAAATGCTTATTCCTAAGCAGGCTTTCTTATATACTTTAACTCACATTAGGTCTCTATGCTATTGTTCTGTCCCGACTACTTAAACTCAGTTTTATGGACTGGGGATTGTCTCTTGATTGATATAATTGATCTCTGACATCAGTTATCAGTGCTAAGCATGACCATCACAGCCATACTGGAAGCTGTCTCACAGGAATCAGCCTTTATCTCTGTACAAGGCCTTCACCAAGCAATCTGTTGTCCTTAAAAAAATTCCAATTAAAATATTATTTCCATATATCTGAGGCCAGCTAAACACAGTGGGACAGTATAAAAACTCCAAGACTCAACTAGAGATTTTCTGGCGACTTTTAAATGCTCTGTATAAAATCACTCAGAAGTTGTTTAGCCTGCTTTAGGGCTGGTCTACTTCACGCCTTTCATCAAGATCTCTTCAACCTTTCTCTCATCAACGAAATTCCTTCTCTGCAAGTCCAGCATCTTCTCCTCTGGTGACCAGGATCACACAGTCAGCCCCTGGATGCAGAGTGCTGACTGAATTTCAGATTTGCTGCCCATATGTCTACCAAGAACAAAGGAGGTCACAAATGTAAATTTCTTCTGTACCTGGAAGGCATCACCTTGGGAATAGATTTTGCAAAAATCCTCCTTTAGCAGCAAGTTTCCCTTAGCAAAGCTAGCTTTGGCTTGGCGATAATCCTCTTTTAACAAAATCCCTCCACATTTTTTGCAACCTGAAGTCACAAAAATAAAGACCACATTTGAACAGAAAAACAGAAGTCACTGTATAGACACACTCTTTTCAGAACACCAGCTTTATCTTGCCAGTTCAGGTCTGACAGCTTTGCATTTTGTCACTTGATGTGGGTAGGCTGAAACAACCTAAAACCAAGCCATGCACAAACTTCTGTAGAGCAACAAATCTTCCCAATCACTTGCCATCAATGCCTGCAGTGCACTCACCCTGCCTACCGAGTTCCATAAGCACTCTTCCTAAGGGAAACATCCTGCTTAGAATCACAGCGTAGTGAACTGTCAAGTCTTATTTCCCTTCTTAATGGGTTAGCAAACGGGCTGACATTTTTTTTTACAAGCATCTAACTTGTGAATTGATAGTGTTTACTCTCAGCTATTATTTTTAAGGGAGCTTACTCTGGCCACAGTACAAACATCCCTTTTGCTGCAGGCTGCCCCTTTGTCTAACAATCTGATACATGGAACCTATTGACTGGTCTGATGCTCACACAGAGATGAGCTTCCCCAGATACAGAGCTCAAACTTTCACTAGTCTCCATCCAGGCTAAAAGTCACCATGTTAAAAAAAATAAAATTAAAAGAACTGGCAAACAAATCCAGAGTCCCAGAGAAACTGAAAATTGCTGGAGGAAATTTTTGTCTGGTGCAAAGAAGCCTCTATCGGTACAGTGGGAAAGCAGTGTTTTGCACCTACCTCATAGCTATTCTAAGGAGAGTCTTTGGAAGAGTCACATTCTACAGTAAACTGCCCTTTGCACAATGAGCAAGACATCTTTTTGTGCACAGCCAAGGGGAAGATGGGAAGGTGTGACGTATATCCTATGACCTGTACAGGATGGGTGCAGTGGGGCTTGCCCTTCCTGATGGCAGACTGCTCTGGAAAGCAGAGAGAAAAGGGGCTGCTTGATGGAGAAGAAAAAAAAAGGTAAAAAAAAAAAAGGTAAAAGACACATTCAATTCTATGTAAAGAAATGTGGCTCAGAAAGAAGAGTCACCTTCTCACTCGTTGGCATAGATGAAATAAATTACTTCCCACACAAGAAGAGAGTTGTGTCCTGCCAAAGGTGAAGTAGGTGCTACACACTACACATGCAACTTCTTCAGCTGGAGAGGCACACGGCAGGAGCTCAAAGGACAAAAGAGATGAGAAGAGGTCTGTAGAACCCAGAGGAAGGAACACAGCCATCCCAGAAATGCCAGTCTCTTCACAGCTGTTGGATAAAGGACCATTCTGCCTTCTGCAAAGTCCTTGTATTGAGAATTCTGTGAATCAAAACCCTGAGGAGTTCAGGAATTATATGCCTACCACTTCATGAAGATGCATTGAAGAAAGTGCTGGACAACTCATTAAGCTGAAGAGAAACTTCACTGCAACAATTGCCAAATACCTATCAATTCAATTTTTATAAACATTGATTATTGCAGCAACATATTTACTTAAACATAAGTAAACCAATGAGTTTAAAAACATCTAACTTTCTCATTATATTTTCTATCAACAACAGTTCTGAGGTAAATTTGTTCTCTCATATATAATACATTAAACAAATGCATTCCAAATTAACCAGCTAAAACTTACATACATTCAGAACTGTTCTGTTCTAGAATACCTAAATATTGAAAGTTTAGTTATGGAAGTTGATTGGATAATGTGCTTTAACAGCACTATGGGCAAGCAGTAAACCAAACATGTTTTGCCACAGAGTTAGGCAGGGGGAGGCTTAGGAAAGCTAGTGAGAGAAGGAAAGTAAGAGATAAGATAGAGTGGTGAAAGGCAAAAGTTGACACCAGTGAGATCTACTGCTGAGTATGGCCCTTATATGTTACTTTGCAAATACAATGGACACGTAAAAACAGGCTGGAAAAAATCCTCTGAGGAGAAAAAAAAGCTATAGCCTTGTATGCTGCTCTCAAGTATCTTCCTTAGCAATCTTGCCTTTGGTTTCAGTGTAATATGAACAGACCTATCTACTTACAAAAGCTCCCCTCTTCCCACCAGCCTTGTTTGTTATTTTATGTGTTTCTGCATCATTTGCAGAGTTTGCTTTGATCTACATTCCTCCTGGATGTGCGGTTTCCTTTTCGGCTAGCAAAAGGAAAACTGTTTGGTTTGAGAATTTGCTTATTTTGAAGCTCCGCTGGCCCAAAATACCTATTTTTAATCCAAATGAACACAGCTCAGTGCTTTCAGCTCTTCAGCACTGGTTGCCTTCCTTTCAGGAAAAACCTCTTTGAAACAATAAGTGACCTCTTCATACTCTAATAAAATTGCCAAACTGTAATCCTAGCTGGCATGAATAAGAGCATTCTGTTTGCTACAGCTGAGTTTGAATATTTACCCTCATATATAATCTGATCCTTGAATTGCTTTTATTTTAGCACCATCCTGAAATGGTCAATATTTTGTTCCACATCTGACACCCAACAACATATACCATGTTGCTCTAAAATATAATCAGAACAGGTAATTATGAAATCTCTCAATATTGCTTTGTTACAGATCCAATTTGTCTTCTACTGATGGCAGAATGACTGCTGCCTCCAAAGGTTGGCTGGGCTTTGGTACATTTGTCATATGACTGTAAATCCTCCTGCATACAATGTATGATGTTGAATGTAAAGTCTGAGATATTTTACTCTTTCCGCCTCCTCTAACAAGCATCACAATGCCACCACACTAGGAATAGTCCATAGACAAAACACAGTTCATAAATAACAGGTAAACAATCTTCAAATGAGAAGACAGGACACATCCTTGAAAGGACTCTTTGACTGGCAAACAGGATATATTCTTCAAGGACCTTGCAAGAATAGTCCCAGAGGACAATTAGAGATTAGATCTTCTCTTCTATAGGGTTAGGCCACAGGAGTTAACTTGGGAAACAATTCAGATAAACAAAGTGCTAGCAAGCGGAAGGACACTGTTAGATTTTGCTTCTGTCTTTACTAGGCACGGGCCTTCACATCAAGCTCCACATGGAGAACTTAGTTTCAACTAACTGACATCACCAGGATTGGAGAGGATCACCCCCCTATGATTCTGGAGACTAATTAACTATTGTGAGAATATTCTTAATGAGATGGCCTAAAATTTGAGTATCCTGATCCACTGACTAAAAGGGCAAATGTGGTTAGTATCCCTCAGCAAATACACAATTCCTCCTGGGAGAGCAAGTACAGAAGTTTTGAGATTTATGTTCTTTTCATCTGCAGCCTAGTGTACTAAATGCAGTCAAAGGCAGACATGATCTCTATGAATAATTCTTGTTTTAAGAAAAAATTGATGAGGGAAACTTGTATTTAAGTGCATGTGCACACACAGACACTGCCACATGTAGAGCTGCATAAGTAGTGGGGAAAACAGGGTTCCTACTTTGCAAGAAGGAAAACATTCCTCATAAAAACACAACTATGCCCACTTCACCAGAGTAAATATTAAGAAAACAGTTAACATGGACGAGTAACTGAGATGTCTTTTTCATACAGATATACATGAGGGGGGAAAACATAAATACATGGAACAACGTATATGTCCACTTTTTTCAGCCTAAATGAATTATGAAGAAGCTTTCCTGGAAGAGGAAACACATATATAAAAGATCAAAACTTCTAAGCTGTTCTGTATTCAAAAATTAAGAAAATGGAAACTGTTTCTGTTAAGCATATGTGGATGAGGTTATTACAAATTCTAATGTAAAACATAGTGGTTTTCTGTGTGCACTCTTTTGAAACACATTTCTCTGTATCTTTAAAATGTAAGACTTAAATAATGAGGATACCTTAGAACATAGTGACGGCGCTCTGTGTCATTCATTCGGTGAAGCAAGATTACCCATCTCAGAAAGTAAGAAGACTAAAATATGACAGAAGATAATTACTACTTGAGCTACCCACATAGTAATGCCAGTGGATGATCCAGCAAAACACCTGGTTTCTTTTCCCTAGATTTAAATTTTCTAGAAACTTATATAAATTGTAAATATCAGATAAAGAAGCTAAAAAGCAGGAAACACCACATGTCCCAGCTGGCAATGCATTCCAAAAGCCGCACATTGGGGTTACCCCAAAACAGACCCCTAAAAACCATTGTCTGTCCTGCTGCTGGCAACACGGTGCCCCCCCAGCTGCGCTGCCTGACATCTTCTGCATGGTTAGGACCAAAGCTTGCACCGTTAAGACTTGAAACAGATCCACTTCAGTGATTAGGCTGATCCAAGGACACGGACAGAAGAGCAGGATTTAATGGGCAGGCGGGCAGGAAAAGTCTTTTAACACTTTAGAAAACATTGACTTGGTGGAAGGAATTGGCTAGCTCAAGGGATTAGTAATGAGATACTGAGCCCCTCAGCTCTAGGTCACCACACCGAATCTGGTCCAGGTCAGTAGAAATCAAAAGCTGTCGCTGTTTGGTGGCCTTCAGGAAGTCGGTTGGTGGTCCTACCCCAGCTACTACTGGCAAAACATCTGTACCGCCATTACTGGTAACAGTTGGCAGCACTTAGAGGAAAGGTTTAGAACTGGCATGGTACGAGACAAGACTGAGCAGAGAAAGAAGTCCCAGCAAACACACGAGTCTGTGACTCAAGAAAAATGTAAAAACAAGCTCCCTGATCATCTACTGATTTACAGTGTGACTGTGGGCACAAGATCAAGGACCCTGTTCAAGAAAACTTTGTTTCCTCACAGCTATGGTCTTCACAAAGTATTTGTGGCCTAAATGTCTTTCATGCAGCTATTGCTGAATTTCAGATCTCCACCTTTAAAATGGCAGTAACTAGCTCACAGGGTTGCTGCAAGGAGATCCACAGTAAAGCGGTGGTTAGATAAAAATGCAAAACAAGAAACTAAGAGGGGTGAGCAAACACCTTCTACCTAAAATCGGCTCCCCTAACTCAAAAGCAAGGCATTCGCTGAGTATGCACAAGGCTCCCACTTGCAAAGCTCTGTATGTAATGTGTTTAAAAAGAACTAATTACCCTTACAGCAAAAAGTACCCCCCTCAAAAAAAAAAAAAAAAGCAAAACCCAAACATTTCCACTGTTGCCAGCAGAGCAGCATAAAAAAATCCAGCTGCTCTCAGCCTTTATCCCACCTAGGATGAAATTCTAATGTCTGTGTCATGCAGGATGTCAAATAGATTATCATAGTAGTCCCTTCTGGCCTTAAAAACTATGAAATTGGAGAGTGAATCACAAGATATTGGCCACTATTGAAGGCAGGATGGTAGGCGGCATAGCTCAGTTACAGGGTGTGATATGCAGACTAAGTCCCATGTTCTTAGGCCATTTGAAGCTGGGAAACTGACATTTTGCCTTCTTTGTTGCCCCTCTGGGACACTGAGAGAGACGCAGGTTATTATAATAAGAAGTCCAGTTCACTCTCAATGCAGGCTAAGAATATTGCCTTTTACAGGAGCAAGTGCGTGAAGGATTGAGAAACACTCCTTATTTTCAAACTGGATTAAGTCTTTCAAAAGCTAATAGGTTTCCAATGAGCTGTGGTGTTGCTGCTGCAGCTGCTCTAATTTGAGAATAAAAGAATGCAGGCTTTGTGCCTAGGGACCTGTTATTGATCTGAGCAAGGAGGATGGGAAGGAAGGGGGTAGAGGAGGGTTATCCTCCTTTCAGCTGGGGTTGGGGCATTCTTTTCAAAGTCACATTATCTGCTAGTAACAACAAAGCCTAACCCCATGACATGCTGCTCTATACAGGATTGCACTTGTTGAGAACTAAAAGCATTAGAGAAAAAAACCTCCTCCGGCAACCTTGCGCAGCTAACTTCATTGAAGGCCCACGAGACTCAACAGATGGGTCTTGGGACTCCCTCATTAGGAAACGTGCCCGTCCCTTTGCATCTGGTGCCCCGCTCTGCTCTGTGCCATGCACTCATTAGCATCGCAGGCTCACAGATTCCTTAGCACGTGCTTCCAATAAATATTGGAAAGAAAGGATGGGAGGGAAGCCACTGCTTGGAGCAGCAAGATGAGGGGTCACCCACGAGGCTGGGAAATCCTTCTACACACCCACACTGCAGCCCCAGAGGGAGGACAATAAAAGGCAGCCAACCACAAATGTGGATTTAAAGGGACAGGTGTGGAATTACTTCTATTCAAGTTGTGGCAGATCCTCATTCGTTCCCCTCTGCCACAGTAAATAAAAATCATCATTATATATATATAAAAACCCCAGCAATTCAGGGTAACACACAGATTGTGGATCTGCGAGAGTCTGTGGCCCTTTTCAAACATAACACGGACACACACTGGGTAATGCCATTAACTTAGAAGAAATTAGTGGGTTTTAAGGGTCCAGTTCTTCAGCCAGGCTCTTTTTCATTCACATCTTCACCAAGCACGTCTCCCATCCAAGAATAAGGCCTTTTATTCCCCAGCTCTCCATGATGCCCTTAGCCTGTTCTTATTCTATTCCTCTCATTTGCTCTTGCTTTCACTATCCTGATAGTAGTTGCAGACACCTTGCTCACAGCTAATGTCAGATTGGAACTGGGAGAGGCTCAAGTGATAAACTGCCGAAATTAGCATGGACCCTGTTCAAAATGCAGTGTTTCAACACCAAAACTCCCAAATTGGAGCAGACTCTGACTCTTCCAAATGCTGCTGGCTCTAACATACATCTCTCACTGCATGATCGGCAACAGAAAAGCCACCAATGCACATGAATGTAACATCTTCATGCCAGTGGCCCTGTTGTAACATGCAGAATGGTCAAGATTTTTTTTTAATTCCTGTGTAAAGGATGGACAAAGAAAAGGCCATTTTTTATCCCACTTTGCCTAGGACCTTGTCTTTATATGTATCACCAAGGATGCCATGCACCCTCTGAGATCTGTGCTTTATCTAAAAATATCTATCAGACGCAAAAAGTTTCCTTCTGCCAGGGAGCAGGCAGTGCCAAGGGACTAGATAAGCCCAGGCCATTGTGCCACTGTATATACCCTTAACACCCTGGAGAAATGTTTCCCCTGCAGATCAGCAGGGTCACTCCCACCCACCCAACTTTGAGGGTCAACTCACTGATCATTCCAGCAAGTCACTTAAGCACATCCCTAACTTAAAAGTTGATTGTTCCTTGATTTAGGCACATTTATGTTTTGGGCTGAATCTGGACTTCAGTAATCCTAACCCCTCTAAATGCTTCTTCATGTCAAATGAAGCAACTCCACTTGTATCCCCCATGCAGGACGAAGGAAATCCAAGGTCCAGAATATTACATCGGCCATGGAATAATGGAGGGCGAGGGCAACAAGTCATATACTGTACACCCAAATTTAAATTTGCTAATTGCAGCCCTCTTCTTTTTAGCCATTTCCTTAGCTAAATGATGCGCCTCTATTCTTCGGTCTTGCACCCTTAAAATCATTTGGGATTGAGCACATACTACCATATGCATTTAACAATGAAAATGATCTACACAAAAACTTCGGGCATTTTGATGCTTTCATAACAAGAAAACGAAACTTGAGCCGAGCACTTACTCAATAAAACTGGCTAAAAAAAGCACCATTGCAGAAAACTGTGAGGAAACCCCTATTAGAAACTTGGCGCTCTCTTAAAAGCATCAGTTGTTTATTGGAGACAGGGCTCAGCCCAGGTTTCCGTGCAGCCTTTTCTACAACTGACAAGAATAGCTGAGGTTCCTGCTTATCAAATGAAAGTGTCATCTTGTCTGTGACAGACGTGCCAGCACTGCTCAGTGTCACAGTCTTTGCACCTACTGGAAGCTACTCCAGCTTGATAAGCCATACCTCTACTCAGACCTAAAACTGTAGTCTCAGCTCTCCCCTGTTTTTAGAAAGCAGGGATTTGAGATCAGATCGCTGGTGTATGGGAATCCCACCACTGGCGAAGATAACTGAAGGACAAAGAAACTGGGTTCACAGGTTAACACAGAGGCATCTGATCCTTGAAGGGTTAACAGAGAAACAACCAGAAAGTAGGTTTTACACACATATAAATAAAGAAAACTGAAGGAGAAACATTACTACTCTCTAATGGAGTAAGGTCTCAATTTTAAACTGACAGAAAGCAATAATGTTATGGATTCAGTTAACTACAGCTGGATAAAACTTAAAAGGTCTACAATATAGATTTTTTTTTTGGCTCTACAACTTTTAACACTTTCAGGGACTTTACTAGCTCTCACTAGACTACTTTCTAGGTGACCCTCGGTCTTTAATTTTTATTGTTCTCAAAGTATCCTGACTTAGATTTAGTGCCTCCTTGTAATTCCAGGGAACTATGGTACAGAAAACCTAAGGTAAGAATTTCAAAGTCACAAAAGTCACATGCACAATATGCACAACAGAGCTTTGAATTTTTAATTGTCTTAAGCAACATGCTCCAGGGAAAGAGGAAAGTAAGTGCTTGTTGCAGCAAACTGGACTTGGGTCTCCAGTCAGTAGAGCACCTTCTTCTCCAAAATCTTTTGTCACATTTGGAAAGCTTGCCTAGAGATACAGCTTTAAGAGATTCATGGACTCTGAAGAATTAAAGCTTTGATGGAAGCAGGCATGCACTGCACAGGGTTTGGTAATCTATACTCTTTCTCCTAACCTCTGCTGCTTGCTCAACTTTCTCATCGTAGGTAGTTTTCTCTCCTGATCCATTTGTGAAATAGTCTAACACAGGGTGTGGCCTCCCCACAAAACGCTTTCTAATTAGTTTCTAAACATTAAATGATTATGGAAGCGCAATTCCCATTCCACTCAGGTGATGAAAAGCTTTACAGGAGTTCAGTCTCACTTTGTAATTAGAGAAATTAGCTTTCTAAGTTTAGATCACTCAACTGTGCAAATGGGTTCATCTGCTGGAATGTGTTGCTCTGAGATGTGTGTCAGCCAAGCAGCGCAGCACAGTTCCTATCTGTGCCTCCGCGACACTCACCCAAGTGGGGAGGTCGGTCCCAGCACAGCAAGAGGAAAATAAAGTGTTGTGGGTGTATTATAGGAAAGGCCTTATCGAAAAGCTCACTTGTCCGTGATTGACTGTAGTGATATGTTCTTCTCCGTGCAATCAGGAAGCTTAACTCCTAGATAAAGCATTATCCAAGTAGAGGAAATTTTCACTCTTTCACTCCGTTTGGCCAGAATTATATGTAAAACTGCAGCAAGTGAATTTAGAGAAGCAAAACTACTTTTATAAAAACCTACAGAGAAACAAAGGGCTCCTCCAGCCTCTTCATTTGCTGGGAACTGAAGCCGTCAAGCTTTATGAATTCTTTATGACTACAAATTCTACATTTTGACTGACACTTTTCTGGTAGCCCTTTCTACTGGTTTATTGAAGGCTAATTCAGATCATGCCCCTGTGATTATACAACCGTCTTGATCTGCATTATAGTAGTCAACAGAAGTTTAGTCACTGACTTCAAAATGAGATGGATCAGGTCCCTGAAAGAAGAATTTTTCCAGGGGCGCCATTCCAAGCTTACCTTTGGGTGTCACAAATCTAAGGAAATCCTGTGGGATTGTTCACAGCCATGATTCAATGAGTCACCAAGCTTTAAAAAGGAAATTACAACTTTCCTAACACAAAGAATTGACTCCACGACACCTGACCCTCGTACACCAGGCGCTCCCTCTAAAGGCCGTGGTCCTCGTCCCACCAGAGTCCTGGGCGTTCTCCCAGTGGCTTCAACAAAGCCGGATCTAATTTTATACCAGGGAACTGATTCAGGCCTGAAGCAAAGTACTGTCAGGAACATCGGACCTTGGCACACGAGACGTTTCTAACGGCTTCTAAGGTGGATGTAATCTAATTATGTCAGAATAGGAAGATTAGCAGGAAGTAACTACGCAATGTAAAAAGCTGAGTGCCAGACGTTGAAAAGTTCTTCACCGGCCTCAAAGGAAGACACGTCAGCTCCACGCCTCGTGAGACATGGACGTAGTGGCAGGAATTTCACATGCACCAGTTTTGGGCTACTCAAAACAACTACAATTCAGTCCCCCTGTGCACATGCAGGAATTTGTACATTGCTGTATATGCAGGGAAATGGACATCTTAAAAAGATCCTCAGGCTGCATAATGCACCACGCTCAATTGGTTTTCAGTGCAGTGGCTGAAGATCTGTCCTTGAGAAAAGAAAAGCAGGAGACAGGACTTCAAGGTGGAAATTCTGGCCTTAATAAATTAAGATAATCTTGCTACTGACTTCCATGAGGTCAAAATTTCTTTCAGATCTGTGAGGGAGAGGGCTCACAGTGGACTTTTGCACACCTTGCACTCTGCCTTGGTTTACCTATCAGTAACACTTTGCATCTCAAGACATTGGGAGGCTTAATTCATTAGTGCTTGCAAAGCATTTTAAGTTGTTGGACAAGTAATTCTGTTTAAGGGCAGCTATGCTGCTGAGTCACAAGCACTGTGGGAACCAGAACTCTGGATTTCTTAAGCACTGGAGTCAAACAGGTGGAGTAACCTCGTGCAGAAAGGCCAACTCCAGACCTGCCCTAAAGGTACGGAGCGTACCAGGAGGCAGCAGGGTATTTAAAGGCCCAGAGGAGCGCATGTGTGGCACTTGTGAATGAGTAACATTTAAATCGGCTGCGGAAGGTAACCAACACCCACTGAATAAAAAAATAAGAGAGACACTGGTTCTCATATCAGCAAAGTGCAGGGGCTTTGTGGATAAAACACAATGAAGGTTTACCAGCCTAAGAAAAGTTAATGACTCCAAGTAAAGAACAATCAACCCTGTTAGAACTCCTGGGTTGAACGAGGCTGGAAGGAGGATTCAGCAACCGCGTACCAAAATTGCTGGCATGTAATCTAAGTTTTGAACTCACAAATGGGAAGTGATCTGCAGGAGTCTGATGAAAGCATGAGCACGGTTCTAGCATTAGGGCCACAAGTACCGCTGGCTTCACAGCCTTAGACGCTCGGTAACAGGATGGACTTTACCTCGGCCAAGAACAAGCATGCACTTTGCTTTTGCCATAGGAAATGAAAACAAAGGAGATAAAATTAGGTCAGAAATCTTGTTTTCCTCTATGCCACTGACTCTGGTGTATAAAATAGATATTTGTACATGTACTGTGTTAGATCAGAGTGGAATAGGAGATAGGAACATAAGAATAGCTGTTCTGGGTCAGACCAAACGTCATGTAGGCCAGGTTCCTGTCTCCAGCACCTCAGGAAGAAAGGGACAGTGATGCAGTGACAATTCCCAGCACATTCACCCAACTTCTACACCAGCAACTCAGGGACTTCCCAAACCAGTGACAAACCTATGAGTGTCTTGTTTTGTTGTTCAATGCCCTTTGATGCGTGGCTCTTCCTCTGGGAGCCACTCTGAACACTTTTTGCTACTGCGCAAACTATTGAGCTTCTCAGTGCCCCGTGGCAAGGAGCCCCACAGGTAACCACCTGACTATGCTCCTCTAGGCTCTGCTCCTGAAAAGATGTGGCTGACAAATTACAGCACTTACGTGGAAGCTGGACAGCCGGGACATGTAGCTCCAGTGCCAGGAGCAGATGAGCCTGACAGAGCCTGTGCACTCAGCGCTGCCTTTGTGGGCCGCCCAGCCTGGGCTGCAGCTGAGGGATGGCGCCTCACTTCCAGCTCGTTCCCTCCTGCCCCACGGGACATCTGTGGTGGTTTGGCCTCGTGCTATGGAGCGAACAACGAGTCCCACGGTGGCGACTGCCACCTCTGCTTCCCTCAGGAGAGCCGCGGCCTCCACCTCGGAGACGAGGCTGTCCGCCCTTTCCTTCCCCTGGCGGAGCGATATCCCGCGCTCGGGGAGCACCATCACCTCAGCGGTCCCTCAGCGGTCCCTCAACGGTCGCTCAAGGCTCGCGCCCCAGGCGCGCGCGTGCCCCCCGCCCCGAAACGGCCGCGCTGCCTCAGGTAACGCGGGGCGGGAAACCAGGCGGCTGCCGCCGGCCCAGGGCAGGGAAGTTTCCACAGCAAAACCGCCCGCAAAGGCTTCGTTTTCCTTTTAACCAGCCCTGAGGAGGCGAGGGGGAAAAGGGCTACGGCTCCCGGGCAGCGAGGACGCCGCACGTCCCCCTCAGCGGGCGGGAAAAGCGCTTCCCTCCGTGCGGCGCTGCCTCAGCCCACCGCTCCCGAGCCGCCTCAGCGAGGCCGCAGCTCCAGGTATCCCGGGAGGCACCTGCGGTGCGGGGCTTCCCGAGAGAGGGAGGCGGGATGGGGCAGCCTAGAGCCACGGCTCGTCACCCCCCTCCGGCGGAGCAGCCGCCGCCCGCAGCTCGGTGCCGCCCGCGGCCGGCTATCCCTCCTCTCGGTACCCGCCTACCTCCGCCCCTCCTGCCGGTACCTGCCTTCCCCTGCTCCTGCCATTCTCCTCCTCTTTCCCTCCTCATGCATATGGATGGGCGCATGCGCGGGCGGGCGGCCTCCCCGCCTGCCGCCGTGGGCTAGATGAAGCCGAGCGGCTGCGGGGTTCCCAGACGGGCGGCCGGCTGGTGTGTGCGCTGCATGTGCGTGTGTGTGTGTCCGCGTGTGTGTGTGTGTGTCTCGGGGGGGCGGGGGGCTCGCCGCGCCTCCACCGTGCGGTGCCCGGCGACCTGAAAGAAATAAAAGGATCGGGATAATAATCGCAATAATAAAAAAAAAAGAAAAGAAAAGGGGAAGAAAAGAGGGAGGCGAGAGAATAAGGAGAATAAAAGGAGGCTGGGCTGCTTTGCATTGAAGACCGGGGCGCTATTGAAAGCGCTTGAAAAGCGGCGTTGTTCGGCGCGGGTGCGCGCCGCGGCCGGCGCGGTATATTAGAGCGGGGCGGCGGCGGGCAGCAGCGGCGGCGCCTCCTCCTCCTCCCCTCCTGGCCCTCCCCGTCCCGTCCCGGAGCGAGCGGCGGACAGCGGCGGCCTGCAGGCGGGCGGGCAGCGCGGCGGCATGCGTGCGCCCCGGCGGGCAGCCGCGGCGGCGTGCTCCCTCGGCCTCCTCCTGGCGCTGCTGGGGCTGCGGGCGAAGGTACGTACCTGGGGCTGCAGCCGCTGGCGGGCGGGCAGGGAGGGAGGGAAGCCTCAGCCAGCCGGAGTTGGGCTCTCGAGGAATTCGCAGGAATTTTGCACTTTTCTGCGGAACGCGGGTCCCGCAGTGATTGCGGGAGGTGTTTTTTTTTTAAAAAAAAAAAAAAAAACCCGAATCTTGAGCGGTGCGCAAGGCGCTTCTGCAAAGCTGCCCCAGCGACAGTGGAGTTACAGCTGCTAACTTTTCTGCGGAGATGGCACAGGCAGAAGTCTTCCTTACAGCAAGACTTAATTCCATGGGAATAAAAATTGCTATTACTGCAAACCGCTTTTTTACGAAATTACTTTTTTTTTTTTTCCCTTTTTTCTGTTTTTTTAACTGTTAATTGCAGTACTCTTGGGGTGACTAACGAGCAATGTCTGAATCTCAGCTGGGCAGCCTTGAGCAGGGAGGCTATTTTCCCCATCTCAGCTGCCGAAGGGTTGCATTTCCAGAGTGCTTTGGCTACATCGGGTTTCTTTGGGTTTGCTCGCGTGTGTGCACTCTCCGTTTGATTTAGTTTTATTTCCTAACGATTTGGAAGCTTTCCTCGTACATACAGTGTTTTTTTGAAATGGGCACTTAAGGTTGTCTTTTAGCATTACTGGTATTATATGGTTGGGATGATTTATGAGCCTTTCTCATGGGTGTCTGGTAGGGAAAAGCTTGGAGTGGTTGCTCTTTTTTTTTTAATGTTATGGATGTGCTTCTTGAAAGCAGTTAAGATAACTTTCTTCTGTCTGCAGAGTTGTTGTAGATTGTGTTTGGGGAAAAAAGTGAGGTAACTGTCTGTTTCTTGTTTCTTTTTTTTGTTTGTTTGGTTTTTGTTTTCTCCTCCGGTTCTTTCTTGGGATTAACAGGTGACTTTAGCGTCGGGACAGTTTGAGTTGGAGATCTTATCCATGCAAAATGTGAATGGTGAACTGCAAAATGGAAATTGCTGTGATGGCACCCGAAACCCAGGAGACAGAAAATGCACCAGAGACGAGTGTGATACCTATTTTAAAGTTTGCCTGAAGGAGTATCAATCCCGGGTCACGGCTGGTGGTCCTTGCAGCTTCGGATCCAAATCCACTCCTGTCATCGGAGGAAATACCTTCAATTTAAAGTACAACCGGAATAATGAAAAGAACCGGATTGTTATCCCTTTCAGCTTTGCCTGGCCGGTGAGTGCGTGGCCTTGCTCTGGCTCTGCCTCTGTTGGACGGTCCTGTTTGACATGGCCATAGCCATGCCGAGCCGAGCTCGAACGTCTCGCGCAGGGGCAGAGGGACCAGGACTGGGGAGGGAGCAGGCATCTTGGCAAGAGCCTCGGGAATCCGCAGCACAGAAACAAGTAAAATGTGGTGGTGTTTTTGTTTTTGTTCCCTGGGGCTCACAATGCACAGCCTGTTAAATTTGAAAGTCAGATGTGCAGCGAGGGGGATCTAAATGGGTCAGGGAAGCAAACCCAGTATCTCTGCACTTTACAGCATGAATAAGTCTCTTGAGACTTAGAAGGTCAGAAGTTCATTTTTTTTTTAATTTTTTTTTTTCCAAACCAGTGAAGTCTTGGGCTTAAGCCAAAAGAGCAGTGGGTTAGGGGCTGTAGAGGGATCCCGTGTGAAAAGTGTGTGTCATAGCTGGCCTCCTTCCCTGGAGCGTGTTTGGGAAGGCTTCCTGCTTCTCCCGAGGGGAAATCTCCCTGCGCTGCTCGGTGTTGATGGGAGCTGCTGCTCTTGGTGAGCTAGTTGCCAGCTTCCCTGGGAAGCTTGGAAGGTTTTGAGGTACTTGTGGGCTCTAGAAGCTAAAGACTGAGAAAAGCCTAGTCTTAGCTTTTGGGCTATTTCACACACTCCTCCCCACAGCACACCTTTTCCTGGCTACTTGCCTCTGTGGTCCACAGATTCTGGCTTCCCTCTAGCTGCATGTAAAATTAGACGGCTCAAGGAGGTGGGGCTCTTTGAAAGGCACTTTCCCACTGTTGTCCACTCTAGCAAACACTCGTGAGCCTTGTGGAGCAGTGAGATGGAGGACGGGTGACCCTTTCTTTTGCAGAAGCCTGTTTTGTTGTTGGTCATGTAACGAACTCTCATTTTGACTTCAGTGCTGCTTGTTTCTTCTGGGAGTGCTCAAGAGGGTTGAAGCTTTTATATAGTCAGCTCTTTTATTTGCTGCACAGTAAGTGAGGACCAGCTTTCCAAAAGGACCATCGCCCAGGACAGACCCACAGATGCAGGCTGTAGGGTTTCTGGACACAGAAAGCTGCCCGTGGCATTGGGTGCCAGGAGGTGCATTGTTTAGTGACCAGGCAGGCACAAACTGAGGATGACTGTTCTAGGGGGCTCTTAGACACATGTAACAGTTTATCTTTTGTGGTGGCTCTCTGGAATGCTATGATATGAAAGCTGAAAACTCCCAAATTTATGCTTCTAAAAGTTATATTTAAAGATCACCTAGGAAACAAAACTGTTTTTCCCCCGTCCCCTTCTCCAAAGGCGCTGAGCAGACAATTTCCCACCAACTGCCTTGGGATATGTTGATGCTCAGCAGTTTTGAAGATCCAGTCATCCTAACCTAGATGCCTAAGGTCATTTTTGCGAGGGGAGGAGGGCTCTTACGTGCATGCAGGGGAGGGGTGAATCTTGTTTCCTATCCTCTGTCACTATCACTGCTGGCGAGGTGGAAGCATTTGTAGACTTTCCACTCCCTCTAAAGCTTGGCCCTTGCCAGTCAGATAAGGACTGGTTACTGGGAGGGCCTGGACTTTTTTTTTTGAGGGGGGGGAAGCCCGCCCCAAAGCATTCCTTTTCCAGTTGTAGTGTAGACACCCACTTTGTAGTCCTGCAGCCAAGTGCTGCAGGCAGCCATGTGTTCTTGAAACGTCCTGTGCTGCCTCCTACCTGCCTCCTCTGTCAGTTGTGACTTCTGGAGTACTGAGGGCTGGAGAGGCACAAGGGTGAAATCAAGTCTGCGTTTTTAAGGAGATAGTATTACAAAGTACAATAGCAGAGTTAACAAAAGTACTCTCTGTTGGAAGTACAAGTCCTTCCTTTCTTTCCTTCTCTTTTCTTTCTCTTTTTTTTCTGACATGAAATGAGATAAAACTGTTATCAAATATGCCATCAAAGGGATAAAGGGCTTTGTAAAAATCTGAGGTATTTGAAGCTCTGCCAATAGTTGCAGTGCTTGTGTTGCAGATTTTGACTTTTTTTAGAAAACTCGGGTTCATCAAGGAGATATATATATGTAGTTGTTTGTTTGTTTTGATTTTTGTTTTATTTTTAATGAGCCCTCTACCCTGTTCCAAGTAATTTGAGTGCCTTGAATCTGACAATATGTGAATATATATAAAAACATGTGAAACACATTCCTTCTAAGAGCCCCTCTCTTCATAGGGTTGGGAAGGGAAATCTGTGCATAGAGGGTGGGTTTTGGGGGGTGGGGACCATGGGAGAAGTTTTCTAAGCTTGCCTGAATCTTAGTAAAAGAAGTGCTTCTATTGTCCTGCTGAATCTAATTGACAACTGGAGTCCTATAGCAGCAACAGCAAAACTCCAGTGCAGCCTTTGAAATGTGTAAAGCTTGACAACTTCACACACTCTCTTTCCTAAGACTGGAATTTTTTTGAATGAACTCTTGCATATTCCCATGCAGAAATATACTTTTTTGAGATTGTGATGATAGTCTGCTTGCAATTATCAAGCCTGCTTCCCAGCTTTAACATCCATAGGACACAGCTTTTAAGCTAGCCATTGTGACTTTCAAATGGCATTTGAACAAAAGAATATCTAATGTGGCAAAGCCCTTATTTTTACTAAAATTGTGTACACAAATCATTTTAGCTCTTTAGAAAGCTCTACAGATAAAGTAGCAAACTTAATTAGTCAACTCAAATCTGATGCTGAAGTTTCAGAACTTAAAAAAAAATCTTTAGATGGGTGAATGTGGACTTTACTAAAAGCTTGAGACTAACATTGCATTTACCAGTGGGGCTGAATATGAGAGTTGTCTTTGAATATAACTGAAAATGACAGTAAAGGTAATAGGAGCTAGACTGAAATGTTAATCATATTGCACTTGAAAATTCATGCTCGTCTCTGAATATGTATTGTTTGTGTTCTGCTATGTGAGGGAGACTTTTCTTGGATGTTCCAGCTTGAGTCAGTAACATTAAGAAGTCTTGTTGCCTTGACTACTTAAAAAAATCTCATGTCAAGCTGCCCTCTTATGCCATTTGTGAAAAATAGTTATATTGCATTAAGAGGTCTTTATTCATCATACAAGAGAAGAAGAAAAGAGAATTATGTGCTTTAAAACTGTGTGCTTTAAATATATTGTTAGGTATGGTTTGTAGTTGTAGTTGCAGTGTAGATTTGAAGTCTCAGAGTCTTATTAATAACTTATGCAGTTTGCTCTTGTCAGTTTTGATATGTACCCCTGTGAGTAATGGGTGTGGAGATGGTGGGCCATAAATTAATTGAAATGATGGAAGGTTTGAGTAAGTTGCTAGGAAACAGGGCAGCAGCCAGAATAAAGGACCTAGAGTGTGTCAGAAAGCTACTCCTGCAGTAGCTAGCAATTCTTCAGTAAACTGAAACAATAATAATAATGGTTATTAAGGAAAAAAAAAAAAAGTAGACTTCTTGCAATCATTTTGAGACTTTAGTGACTTTCTTGATAGGCAACTTGGTTTATGAAGACACATAGAAAAGTACGGAACAAAAGGATTTCCGTGTTTCTGTTGTCAAAGTCTGTCTCAACAAGTTTTGTTTCATGGTAGACACATGCTCTTCTCAGACATAAATCAAATCTTTTCTCTTCCTTAAAGAATCAGACGGCACCTGAAGTGTGGTGTGTGCCCTACCTTAAGGGAACTGTGCATTAACTAAGCAAAGCTTAGCACTGAACTTTGCTTTTATATAAAGAGAGATCTTTCGAGGGGTGATGAGACTGTAAGTAAGAAGGAGGTCAAACTTGGCAATTCCTTTGGTATGCATAGCTCCAATTTCAGACAGCTTGTTTATCCTGAAATTATGAACCTTGTAATTATTTAATATTGGAGCCAATTGCACCAACACACCAGGAAACTACTGAGGTGAAAAAAAAAAACCCTCCAGCATCTAAATGACTTTAGTGTAAAATACAATTTAAAAAAATTTGAATGTATTATTTTAAGCTTCATCTAAAAAGTACAATAGTCAGCTTTTTTCCTTTTTAATAACAAATCTTACTGTTACTGGTTGCTGAAGATAAAAAAGATGTTTTCTGGATAGGCATTGTTTTTCTTGGCTAGAAAGGGATAATAAAAGATCTTCAGTGTTTTTTAAGCTTGATGAACTTTTTTCCCCTGTCTTGACACCAGAGGCTTCAAAAATCCTAATCTGCAGCTGATACTAAAGTAATAGCCTTTTGAATCTGAGAGAAAAAGCACTTCATTCAACTGCTTTTTTTTTTAAACAAAAAACCAGTAGGTCACATTCATAAAACTAAAGCTTATTTTTTGATTTTGTTTTTCCGTCCCTCCTCCAGGTAACTTTTGAACACTTGTAGAAGCAAATGCAGATATTGTTCAAGCTTTTCTTAAAGAATGCCCGATAAGTCATCTTGGATCATGGGCAGATCAGAAGAAATATTTATAATAACAAAATGCATGTTAACCAAATCCACACTGTGTCACTTATTGTTGACTAATAATTTAAGAATAACTCTTCAGCACTCAAAGTGCAATGTTTTGCCTAGGATTTCTATCCAAAATGGAGCTGAGAGTACTAAGTGACATCTGAAGCATAATTAGCATCCACAAGGCTGTTTTTTTTTCCCAGGACTGCATAGGAGTGATACATTCATTCAGAGGTTTTGAACTTGCATGTTCTTAAGAGTTATTTATGTTCCAGTCAGTTCAGAACTTCATCTTCCTGGTAAATCCATTTGACTATATTACCATAATATGTCTAAAAATAAATCCTTATCCTGCCTGCTCTCAGAATTTTAATTCTTGTTATAATAAAGGCCTGCTCCAGTTTAACTTCAATGGCAGTGGGATTGGGCCTGGCGTTGAAGCTTGTTCCTAAACTTTCTCAGACTACAAACATCCAGCCCTGTCAGCTTGTTTATGCAGCTGGAAGTCTGCATGTCTGCAAATGAATTGCATAAGGTTGCTTTATGCTTAAAATTCTAGTTAAGGAAACTTACTGCTTCTTTGTGGACTGAAGGCAGGAATAGAAGTAAATGAGTTCTGAAGCTAGGAAAGCTGGGCCTTAGCTAATTAAATGAGATGTTGAGCCATACAAGAGGCTTGCACTTTTATACATGACGCTTATTCCAACTTCAGTTCTGAAGTCTGATGCCCTGTAGTACAAAACCTTAAGTTACAGTTTTTGAAAGTATTTCTCTGTAGATAATTCTAATGACAGGATTGGTTTTGAAAATTCAAGCTGAACTTGACTTTGCATTTCTGCTGATGAATAGAATTTTTATATGTAAATTGACACAGTTCTAATAATTGTAGCTGGTGACCCATGTGCCTCAACATGGGGAGAGATGTCAAAACTAGAAGCTGTTGCGTTTGTTTTTTGTTAGTCTGTGGAGCTCATGGTTCTGTGGTCAATGTTGTGCAGCATAAATTACACTCATTATTCTTGTAGTGTTCAGAAGAAACTGTAAAATGTGGATAGAAGTGGTTAAAGTGGTTTGTAAATAGTCAAACATCCAGAGTCTTTTACCAGCTCAACCCAGTTCTTATGCAGTTAGGTAAATAAGTAGAAAGGCTTCTTGTTCAGGCTTGCTCTATGTGAACCTGACTGTTTTGCTTGGCTGCCTACTAGGTATTCTCTCTATTAACCTTGCCACCCTTTTGTAACTGGTGCATTTAATTATCAGTGGGATGCTTTAAACAGGTAGGGGGACTGATAAGAGCAGGTAATCTGCTTGTTGGGGAGGGTTGAAAGCAACCATTGACATCTCGGCCTGCCTGCTAGTCTTTGACAAGTGGGACTCCGTGAGAAAATAACTTGGTAACGAGATAAGGTGCTGATTAAAATGCAGTTGTCGTACAATGCACACTGGTAGCTGAAATCACTTAAAATCATTAGTTTAAAAAGAAAGAAGGAAAAAAAAAATATGCCAAATTTTTTTTTCAGTTTTTAAAGGAGGGGAGAAGGGAGGACCCCAAGTCTCCCCGCTCTGTCCCAGTACATTGTTCAGTTAATGCACACTAGTTTTATGATTGGAATACATTGTAGTCCGGCCACCCAGACAGAGGCATTGACTGCTAATATTAACCAAGAACAATAGTGTGGCCATACTGACTGCAGTGAGGATTACAGAACATAATGGGGCCTATCCAAAAATAATGCTAATACAGGACAAGCAACAGGAAGCAGCAGTAGACTCAGCATTGCTCGGCTCCCAGACAAACCATGGACTTACTTCACACAATGGCAATTTCAGCACTTTATGTATTCACAGGACACTCATTATTCCAGCAGGCTTGCCAGATCAGAGATCAGCCTGGTTTACTGGATGCTTAAGCGTATGCATAGTTTGGATAGCGGTACTTTTGTGTCCTTCATCATTTGGCAGGAGGGTGGCAGCTGCATCGCAGAGAAGGTCTTGACTTCAGTTACTGGCTTGGCTTGTGCCAAGCCAGAATGAGGGGAAAGTCTGTCCTGGAAGCTGCTAATATAGTTACATTTGTTTTCATGTTTTCTCCTTTATGTGGCAATGAAGCGTTTACTGGCACTAATAGCGTTGAAGGAACTACTCAAAATGAAGACTAAGGGAACAATGTGCTCTGTTTTCATGTGGGCATATTCTGATGAGGCTCTTGGCTGGGCTGCCTGCGTGAGGTTCTGCCTGGCTCTTGGCCACAGACTCTGAGGTGTGAGATCCTTACAGCTTGGGCTCTGTTTATATACGCAGGGTTGAGAGAGTAACAGCTTTATAGGGTATTGCTTTACTGGCCCAAAGGAGAGCTTCCTGGCTATGTTGCATTTGACAAAGGGTTAGGAGGGTTAGGCTGTTTCCTTTCTTCTCCCTTGTAGGTCCCCATCTCATCTGGATGAGAAACCAGTATTCTTCAAGTCCTTTGAAGGAATACTCTGTCAGTGCTGAGCATGGCATGACGTTGTGATGCATCTGTATAGCATCATCTTGACTTGTCATGTTGCAACAAGGGTGAGAGAGCCCTGCTGACGTTTAGAAGAAGTGATTTTGTGACTAGCCTTAACTCCACGCAGAGGGATTCTCCTCCCTGGCCCTTGGGCGCTTTGAAATACTCCTCAGTTTCCCTCTTCCCTATCTCACCTTCTTCCAGCTGAAGGGAGGAGGGATTGCTGGACTTCTTGGCAATTTGCTGTGGCCTGCTTGTGACCGCATGCCAGCCTCCTAGCCTCCTTCCCTAGGATGCAGATGAGGTTTGAGGGCCCTTCTCAAACTGGTCTTCACAGCTGTGCACAGCTGGCAGAGCATGAGGAGAACATCTCTGGGCTTAACCTGCTCGCCTTGTTTGGCAGAGGAGGAGCAGGCGCAGCGCTCAAAATGCAAACTTCCCACTGCATTTGTCTAGTCATGGTTTCACATGCTCAGCAAAGCTCTTGCATGGTTTAACCACAAGGATAGGAGGGAAAGAAGTTTGACTAGTTGCAGCCTCTTTCAAAAAGGAGGTAGTCCTTTCACTAATGAGCCTGATGTTTTAATCTTGTTCTGTCCCACTGACTTGCAGAATGACTTTAGAAGCCAGAGTACAAAAACACCTCTTTTGGGTGGGTGTCTGGATGAAGGGAGGGAAGATGGTAATCAAGCTGTGAGCTTAAACACCGTCTGCTTACCTGGAGCTGCTAATATTTCATTTAAATGACCAGAAAAGAGATTGCATTGGCCTTTCAGTCCCTTAAAAGGGGTAGTTTGTGATGGATTTCAGGGTCTTCACAGACTTTCTTGATTTGTATTATCAATGGATCAGGCTAAATCATGGTGTCATGTCATTGAGGAAAACAGCTTTTGCACATTGGTGCTTGCTTTGTGGGGTTTTTTTGAGTGTGAGCTTAACCATTTCCATCCTCTCATAGCTTAATTCATAGGAGCTGTGCTTAAATTTGACCATGCTGCCTTTCAGTCCTCTGGGCTGCTGTGGATGTTCTGCAAAATGTGCCGTCTTGCTGTTCCTTTCAAGCTGCCTTTCCTCTGAGGCCAGAATCCCTGCCTTCTGGTCAAGCTCAGGTTTACAGTGGCTAATTGGGTGTGACTCTGGAAAGTTCACTGCTGCCTTGTTGCCTAGGACATTGCTTTGATGGAATAAGGTGCACGATGTGGAATTCTTGTGTCTGGATATATATATTTATTCAAAGATGGGCAGAGGTCACCTATGGGCATGGGAAAAGTTAAACCTCCACGCTGTAAGTAGTCATTCCTGAGATATCTGAATTGTTGATCTATAGAGTGGGGATGATATGCACTTTAAAAAAAATCTCAACAGTGCAGTCTTTGCACAGAGCTGCTGCTTTGGGAGATGGGAGGAACTGGCTAGAAGTGTGAGATAGTTGGATTGTTGAGGGTGACTTGCTACTCTTGTTGTGGGGCTGTGGGTATCTTGTGTCTTTTGTTCAGAAGTGTCCCATTTTGAACACAAAGTCTTGTCCTTTCTTTGCCCCATGCTGAGAGGGGCAGAGCCAGGAGATTAAACTGCCATTCTTCTTATCATCCCTTTTCAGAACAGGGATTCTTCATCTGAAATACTCAGATGAGGTGAGAGGGGGCACATAGAAACGAGGGAATTGCTAGGGTACGTCTATTCCCCCTGCATCTTGTTTCCATCCAGTTAAGCAGAAGCCTCTCCTCTCTTTAAACAAACTGTGTGGTGTTGGAAAGTGGTCACGCAAGTATCTAGCAACAGTAGCAGTTAAAGCAAGGATTCAACCTTTCCTTTCCTTAAGGGCTAGGTGTGTTGGTAAACAGTCCTGAGAACCAACCGGGAACTGTTGCTATGAGTTTAGACAAAATATCTTCCAAAACAATTATGCAAGGCCGAAAGGAAAACATCCTTAACTTTATTGGAAGTAGTGCTAGTTGCCATAATTCATTCCCTATATCATAATATTTTTTTTCAAGCTTGCACTAACATGTTGTGCTTGTGCTTCTCAATGTTGGTAATTAAACCAGTGAGGAAGCACCCAAGATAGTGCAATCTATATGTGTAATATGGCTCAGGAGTTCTATTCTGTGTGCGGTTTTTTGTTTTGTGGTTTTTTTTTTTACCACTGGCTTGTATAAGGACTCTTAAAACTGCTTTAAACAGTATTAAATGATCACATTGTGTCCTATTTTATTTTCAGAGTTTCTTTCAAGTTGAGAGGCTTGGTCTAGAATAGTAACAAATAAAATGTAACTTTTATGAAATATTAACCAAAAATGGTTTGGGCCAATGCAGACTCTGCATCGAAGTTTGGGCGCATGTCTTGGCTTGCCCAGCTTTGCTTACTTTCTGAAGCATTTTCCCACAGTTATCAGTGAACGAAATGGAATCCTAGTCTGTTTTGAATATGAAACATATTTAGGCGATATTCCAAGCTGGTGTCCATCACAAACTAGGTTTTCATTCAGAGGCTGCATGCTGTGTCCAGTCGTGAGAAAACAGTCTGCTTAACTTTTTTTATTCCTCTCTCTCCTTTTAAGGAATTTGAGGTCTGCCTTACACTTGTACCTTGTAGCAGCTTACTCTCAGAACTGTGTTTTGGTTTCTGTTACAGAAAAGGTGTTAAGCAGTGCAGACCATAAGTGAGCAGACTGCGACTGAGCACTGATAAAACTAAGAAGAAATAAATATTAAAATACACAGCTTTGATGGCAAAGCATTGTAATCCTTCATGGAGAGTTTTTATTTGTTATTGTTCTGCTCAGCAGAAATATGTTGTGTTTATTACCTCATTTATACTTATTATTATACTTTTTAATTTTTAAGTAATATTTTTTCTCAGTTATTTTTTTGGGGGGTGGTAATGTTTTGGTTTTGAATCATTCTCTAAGTTTGGATATGGCTGGCTAAATGTCAATTTTGAAAGATACAGCCTGGATAATATCTCAGAGTAGAGCTGGGGGAGGAGAAGATGTTTTAATGGCTCTTGTTCTCAAGTTAGGATTGAAGATAAAGGTGGCTTAGATGTAATAGCTGGCACCTTTCCAGCCCATGGAGTCACTTGTGTTAGTTTATGCTTAGATTATTATTACTGGAGTGCTGGCGAGCTCATTGGCAGATTAGTGCGTCTGTAAAAGTGACACGGGGTGGATAGTGCGGCTTCCCTTTCCCTGCGCTTCCAAATAGTCTGATTTTAGCCTTTGTTTTATAATGCTGCTTCTCTCTCACCCCACCCCCTTCCCATAGCCCTCTGTTCTTCCTTCAGTTACCTGATACGGGTGGGAGCTGCGATGGCCCTCATGCAGACAAAGCTTTCAAAGGGGGTGCTGAAAAGCAAAGTCCCTAGAGATGGGGCTGTCAAGGCAGAGCACAGTAATCTTAGCAACACTTCTGGCTTTCAGGATGGCTGGGGGAAGGGACATCAAGACTACTTTTCTGTAACTAAAATTCTTTTGAAGCAGCTTTTGAGGGTGGGGTGTTGGGTGTTTTTTTGGGATTTTTTTGATGCTTTGCCAGCCTGATGTTTTTAGTCTTCCGTGTGCTATTCTTGCACACGTGCTTTATTGTGGCTGCAGCATAGTGTCAAAGGCTGTACTTCCTGGTTAAGTACATAAGATGCATTAATGATGACAAAGATGAGCTATCCAAGGTGAAAGGTCTTCTAAGTCAGACTGGATAAGGTAGCTTATGGGGTTTCAAGAAGATCATGTTTGTCTCAAGTATAATCTATTACCTATTTAGGTTTTCAAGTATTCCATTTTAAAGCAGAGACCATGATTATTTTTTTTTCCCATTAAAATTGTTTTTGTTTTTCTTACAGTTATGTGTGGCTTTGAGACTAACTCCTATTTCCTCTCTTGCAGAGATCCTACACATTGCTTGTTGAGGCATGGGATTACAATGATAACTCTACTAGTAAGTATTCATTCCTCTGGTTTACTTAGTTGAGACACCTTGATTTCCTGGCCATTGAAAAGTCTTCGGTAGTCTAACCAGACCACTCTGAGTAGGGCATGAGGAGAGGGAAAAGGTCTCCCCTAGATGACTCGGAGCAACTACTGTATGCTCTGTAGCAGCCTGTCTCCCTCATGTTGCCTTTAGAGAGTGAGTAGCTTGCTCACCTAGGTACCAGCAGTTTGATGCCTAAAAATAGATGCCATTAATTTCCTCTTTCTCCTTGGGAAGGATAAAAGTCGAGGGGTTTCTTCAGGTGTTTTTTTTGTTGTTGTTGTTGTTTTGTTTTGTTTGTGTTTTTTTGTTTGTTTTTTTTTTTTTGTTTGTTTGTTTGTTTGTTTTTTTAGAGTGATATTCAGAAGCCTAAATGTTGTTGATTTGGAACTCCTTTAAAAACTATGTACTTCTCAAAACTGAACATGCTGCTTTAAAAACAAAATGCAAAATCAAGCAAAACAACCTCTGTAAGAGCCAGTATAGGTATCCATCCATGAGAAACAGGAGTGACTACCACCTTTTCCTTGGGAGCTGGATGTCTAGGGATTTATATTTGGGGCTGACAAATATTTAGCAGACAGCACCTGGTAGAGCTGGCTGGAAATCAAGGGTGGGAATCTTTTACCTTGAATGTCTTTGGTTGGTTTTAGAAACTTTCTGCTAAGCTTTTCCTGTTGCCTAGAGGAAGCTGTATAGGGGCTCTTGCCATATGAACTGCACTGCTCCTACTGAAGCAGGTGGGCAAAATTAGCGCTATTTTCAATCTAAGGCTTTAACAGTGTGTGGTAAAAACCACAGGAGAAAGTATGAACCTGAACTCGTACACCTTTTGTTGATGCAACAAACCTTTTCCTTTAACAAGGAAGCAGCAGCGCTGTGGCCCATCTTACATAAATTTTTAAACAGCTTCTTGTAGTCCACTTTGGAATTCCAGGTGACAGCCACACAGTAATGAAATGGACTTCGTGGTTCACGAAAGAAAGGCCTTGTAAAAATGTGTGTAGTGTAGTTTTATGTTTTAATTGGTATGGAGTACACTGTTTGGAAAAGGCCTGTGAGTCTGGGAACCTTTCTGCACAGATCTGCTTTTTAATTTTTAAATATACATGGGCTGTCCTATTAGTTCTTAGTTCTCGAAAACAAGTCGTCCATTGCAAATGATTGATGTGACTTGTCAGTGACAGCCAATGGTTGCTTTGCAACCTGCCACATCCAGCGCTGTTGCAGTACCTGTCATTTCAGGCCCTATCCCAGCAGTCATGAAGCAGTGGCTGGGAGGCTTCGTGGCTTTTAGCTATGGTGTGTTTTATGGAGGAGCAGAAAATAGGTTGCTACAGCAGCAGAGCTGTATTAAAAATGCAAGATGCCTGAATTCAAAATGAAGGTCTTGTTTACAGTAGGAGCTGGGATTTTTTTTCAGACTGGGTCTCTGCCACTTTTACTATTATTAGAGCTCATCTTTTTTCATGAAACAACTGCATTTGCAAAGCTACACAATGAACCCTTTCTTTGCTTTCATGTTCTGCAAGTACAATTGTCTTCAGACAAAATTGCCTCATTTCTCAGCAGTGCATTTGACCAAGTGCAGACATGTTCTTACATATGTTCCTGATTTGCATTCCTGCACTAGCTTTGCTGTCACATATCCATCTGTAGGTCACTTCAGTCACTGTACTGCACAAAGCTTTTCCTTTGTACCGCATCTCTTTACTTACAGTCAGCTTTCCCAGAGCTGAAGAATAAGTCTTGAAGAACTTGTTAAGGAAATAATTAGAACTAAATAATTGTCACCATATAAAGTGATGACTATTTTTTTTTGATGTTCAGGATTTTCTTTTACCCTAATTACTCTTGAATTGTAAGGACTCTGTGAGATGTCTCAAAAAGAAGAGTGAGTGTAGTAGGCTTTGTGTAACTTTTCAATAGCTCTAGCATCCTCTGATCAATGCAGTTGTTAGGAGATCCTAGAGTGGATGCTTCCTTCCCCCCTCTACATTCCACTCCTCCTACGTTCCCTTTACCACATACTCTCTCTTGTCTCACTTCCAAGAGTGGCTTGCAGTTAAATTCTGGCCCTGTTGAAGCTGATGAGAATCGTGCTTTGTTGGAGCCAAGATTCAACTTAAATGGTTTCCTTACTCTCGTTCTTGTCTAGATGCCATCTTGCTACTGTCGCTTCATACATAAAGCTAATGGGGCTGACATCGCATCTCGAACTATGTCAAAGAGCCATTGTAAATTACTGGTATCAGTTGCATGTGAATTCCAGTCGGCCATAAGAGACCAGAGCAAAATGTAAACCAAGCCATAGCTGGAAGTTGTCTGAAACAAAGGCTTTCAAAAATAACTGTGGTGACCTTGGCCACCCAAACTGCTTAGAGGAGTCTTGGCTTTTGTCCTCGTTGTTGTTGTTTGCTTCCTGGAGATGCATGGTTAAAATTTCCAGAAATTGGCTCGCTGATAAGCAAAGGTGGGCAGTCAAATAGCTGATTTCCCTCTGCCTAAAACCTCTGATACAGTTGCCCACCGAATAAAAAGACGGATTAACAGCTTTTGAAATGTAGCCATAGAAAGTGAATGAAAGCAACAAATTCTCTGCCAGCGAGGTGCAGAGTGGAAGTTAAAAGATGTACAAAAAGCCTCTCTCTTCCACTTCATCAATTTCTATTTGGTTAATGTTTCCTCTAACCTTTCTATCAAAACACGGACTTCTGAGTCAGATGATGTCAGGAGAGCTGGGAAGATCGTTTTCTCTCAAGTCTGGCTGATGACTACTTATTTACTTAACCAGTCTGCTGCTTCAGGATTGCTTACTACAAAACTTCAAACGTTATTGGTGTGGGCTAGGATTGGAAGAGTTGTTGCAATGCCTTCCCTCAAGCCTGGGTCAGCACGCTTGTGTAAGTGCGTACTGACAGGTGGGAATAGGGAAGGGTGGAGAAATTGTTGTACGAGAAGGAACATGCTGATACTTCGTTGTGAAAACTGTGGGTAATGGCTCCTGGAAAGGGATCTCGAGCCTGTGAGGCCTTACTTGAATTTAAATACATGGTGGCAGCTTTATAACATGTATCAAATGAAAGGCGTTTTAGCCGTGATCCAGAGTGAAATCACAGCTGGTTTTCATCTAGGCCATTAAAAAAAAAGTCCAGTGGACTAACAAGGATGTTTCCATTTGAGTTCAGCCTGTGGTTAAGGGCTCAAAAGAGCCAGTGGCTGGAGTTGGGATGTCGTAGACGTACAGCAAGGACGTGCTTCCTAATGAGCTGGCAGATAGGCGAAGAATGATAGAGCAGAGGCAAAAGGAAAGATCTCTTTTCCAAGGCGACTGTTTTTCTGGTGCCAAGGACTGAAATAGCTGTCAGTGGTTATGTTCCCAATGGGGAACAGGAAAAGACTGGAAAAGCAAGAGTGAGAGAGTGTGTGTGTATGGAGGGAGGGCAGTTTGCAAAACTAAATGGAGTGTCATTCCCATTTTCTTCTTCCACTTACAGGAGCATAGAGTTGTTTTACTCGCAAGAAACAGGATGTCTTTATGCACAGACTCGGTATTTGGGGAAATGCATTTGCTTTCCAACTGTGCTGTAGATCGGGGTGTAATCTTGGCAAGCGCAGCAAAGCCATCTCCAGCACGCATGAGTGGAACTATAATCGCTTGACTAGCCCCATTCAAGACTAATAGATATGCATCTGCTTAAGTACCTCTTAGAATTAGTCAGTAATCTTGTTGATGAGATCTAAGAGCCTTACACCTGCACGGTACAGGACATGATATTGCTCTGGATATACCAGTATGGAAAAGTCCTTAGGCATCTACATTACTTGTGAATGGGATGTAAATTAATAAAGGCCTGCGTGTATTTGAAAGTCTTGCACATCAATGTGGGGTTGGGGGCTTAGTGCCAATGAATAATAAAACCTGATTTAAATGGAAAATATCATAGAACCAGAAATACCAGAAGGTGAATAAGTTGTTGCCCTTAATTTCACACTGTAAACACTTAATGAATGCCGGTCTCGAGCCAGGAATACCCCTCAGAATGGGTAAATGCTTACAATGCGTGTGTATTAACACTTTTCTGTGGTTGTGCAGCAAGTGCTTTGACTTTATTCAGAACTGCAGACACGCAGGCAGGCTCTAGTGGTGAATTGATAATGGGTAGCTGAGGCTTGAGAAGCCTGTTTGGAAGTTTGTTTTGAAAGCTACAAATCAAAGGTCCTTAGCAGTACATTTAAAAATATTTTAGATGAAAAGTTGTCCATGTGTTATTTAAGCTTTATGTAGCAACTTCATTAGGCTTCAACTCTGCCTTATGCAAAATCCTCAAATTTTGTTTTGTGATTGTTGGAAGAACAAGCTGAACATCAGTGAGTTTTAATTCCTAGCACTCGAATGTGCCCGTACTTCACATGCCGTTTTCCAACACATCATTGGCAAACTGCCCTCCTACCTAAAATTTTTCTGTCGCTGGATTATGCTCCCATATACAGAACAGGGTACCCTGGTACTTAGCTTTGGTTTTGTACTATGTCTACAAAGATATTTTGGCTGTTTTATGATAAACTTTCACTCGGCACTCAAGTGCTTACTAGCTGCAGGTTGTAAGGCAGTGTCAGATCATTTAAGTCACAAGACCTGGACTACAAAGTGAAACACCACAGATATATACAATGTTCTGCGCTAATGCGAAATATTATTATTTCGAGCCATAATTTAGACAGTTGTAGGGCTCTAAAAGCCAGAAGGCTCTTGCTGGAACTAGATGTCAAGTACAAAGCCTAAACTTTGAAATACTCAGTAGAGAGAAGGGGGGTCTCTGGCAAATATATGCGGTAATTTGAATTCTCTGCTTCAAGTTGTGGTAGTTTTGAATTTTCAGTGTCAGCTAGCATCGGAAGAAAGAATCTCCATGGTATTTCTTGGCCAAAACCTGGTGAGATCACTGATGTCTTCTGAATGCCAGAGTTGCTCATTTTCAGTTCAACTGGTGTCCCAGAAGGCCACAAACCTTTTGTGGTGCTCATGTTCGGTTTGTAGACGTTGCTTTGTTAGGCTATTGTAGTATCATGGTTTTGTAAATATTCCAGTTATAAACAAAACTAGTACCATTAATGGAGAAGCCTGGAAAACCATATTATATACCAATCAATTGGAGCTAGAAGTAAAAGCAGCTGAATTTTCTTTAATCACAAACTGCAGGATTCTTACGGAATGCCCTTACGCTGCAAACGGGATAAGTGATTTGCAGTAACCTAACAGTCCCTTTTGATTTCAAGCTTTATTCAGTTTGATAATGCTGCATGTGTGTTTCAGTTAATGGTTTGTAGCTCCAGGGCAGCCTTATCTTACTCTCTAAAACAGAAAATGAAGAAAACCAACTGGCTGCCTCAGTCTGGTCTGCGAAGGCAGAGCGCTGTGATGTGGGAGGTAATGATACGTAAATGAAGTCTTAACTCTGACATCTCTTCTGACTCCTAGATCCCGATCGCATTATTGAGAAGGCGTCCCACTCTGGCATGATCAATCCAAGCCGTCAGTGGCAGACTTTGAAACATAACGCAGGAGTCGCCCACTTTGAGTATCAAATCCGTGTGACTTGTGCAGAACATTACTATGGCTTTGGCTGCAACAAGTTTTGTCGACCAAGAGATGACTTCTTCACTCACCACACCTGTGACCAGAATGGCAACAAAACCTGCTTGGAAGGCTGGATGGGACCAGAATGCAACAAAGGTTTGTGACAAATGCTCGAAGCCCGAGCAATCCATGGGCTTGGGTAGGATTTGAGTGCATCATATCCAGCTTGCAGTTCAGTGGTCAGTTTGTGCAGACAACAAGGCTAAGGACTGATGAAGCAGTGACTAACTCTTTACACAGAGAACTAGGAGCAGGGGAAGACTAGTTTCTGCCTTGCTTTAAAATCTTGCAGAGGTCTGGCAAGTACTGGGCACTTAGCAGATGTGTTCTTTCTCTGATTATCCTCATCTTTGCCCTTGGGAAGAAAACCCAGCCCATTGACTTCAATGGGAGTTCTGCTGCTGACTTCAAAAAGGATTTCCCCTTTGGTGCAGAACTTCAAGACAAGCAGGAAGGAGAGACTTGTTTTAGAGCTGACCTGGCAAGTGTAAAGCTTTGGTGTTTGAAAAGTCCCAGGCTGTTTGTTCTGAGATTGTTTAACATGTTTATGAGGGAATGGCAACTTCCTAGCTAATTTCATAAGGAGAAAGCAGGACTCTGAATAGGAACAGACTATTATCAGCATGTCTTGCTGACTGCGTTTACCTGCAATTTGAATAAATGCTCCTGTTAATATCTGATCTGTTCAGAGATACGGCTCAGAAGTAAATCCAGGGTAGTTAAAAGTTGCTTTGAATGAGATGTGAAGCCAGGGAGAGTGGGCCAGTTCACCTGCAAAAGATAGAGAAAGGAAACCTGTAGACTCAAAGTGACTTGCAGCTCTGTATGGTGAGACGGTTTCTCCTGCATAGAAACAACTCTTCCAACAGCATTAGGTAGGCTCCTCTGCAAAACTAGCTGATAGATTTCCTGTCACAGGGAGCCACCTATCTCGGTTTTCCTTCCAGTAGAGTTGATACAAGAGACTTGTTAAAACCTTGGATTTAGTAGGATTACAATGCTGTTGGAGATTAAAGCATTCCCACGAGTGTGAAGATGCAGGAAGCAGGCAGCATGCTGATACTCTTCTTTTTTGTTGTTTTAACAGCTATTTGTCGTCAGGGATGTAGCCCCAAGCACGGTTCTTGCACAATTCCAGGAGAGTGCAGGTAAATGCTCCCTCTCCCTCCTTGTTTCCCCGACTCCCCCAAGTAATTAAACAAGTGACGCTTAACACAATAGGACTGGGGTGGGAGGGTGTTTTTGGAGTCAGGTTTTTGACCAAGGCACATTATTCATGCTGACTTGCCCAGAATAAGGGGGGAGCAAGCTTTTAATGCACTGATAATTTTAAGAAGTTTTTGGTTTGTGAAATGGTGGCACTGGGGGGGAGGGGAGTATGGGATAAATCATGCGAATGCTGCCTAATGAGCACTAACTAATTGTTTCTGCATAAATAGTGCAAATATTTTGTGGGTACGTTTTTTTTTTCCTAACAGCCTGATTAATAGGCTTTTTCAACTACTTGAAGTACAGTGCGGCTTTTCTCTCCTCTTCTCCCTTTCACTGTTTCCCCCTTCCTCCCTCCCACCCCCTGGTTTCTTCCATCAGTAGGCAAAAGTCAAGCATTCTTTAGAATGGGATTAGTTAAATCTCTTGGTTCCTTTACCATTGTGAGCCAGGCTCTGAGTGCTGAGAGGTTAATAGCTGGGATGAAATCTTGTCAGTAGGCTCCCATGAATGCCGAATCTTACTCCTGTGCTTTGAACTCCACTCTGTCCTGGCAAAGAGACAATGAAAAGCAGAGTTTATGCATAACCCAGTGATTGGAATGTCTCAAAAACAGACAGCACATATTTACAACACAGGGGAGTTTTCTCCCTTAGTAATAAAATATTAATGGACATTAAATGTGGACATTCTTTATTAACAAACAGGTTGTAAGTTGCTTCTTGTAACCCTTTATCATATCTGTTTGCATGTGACAGGGAACTCAGGGCTTCTGAGGCTACAAAATGTTGGTATTGATCCTGTACAGGAAGGGTTAGAAGTGAAGCTTGGGTATTCACAAATAAAACTCACAAGTCTGAAGGAACAAAGTAATTTTTCTGCTTAACAAACATATTGGTGGATTCTCTATTCCTGGAAACTTTGCATGAAGCAGACTGCTTTTCTTTCTAGATAAGCTGTAGTTCAAACAAAAGTCTGACAGGCTATTTAAGAAATCAGCCTAAATAGTCACAGTGGCTGATTCTTTCTCCATGTCCCTGTGATCTACGCTTCAGAAACAGAACAAAAAAAATCACTAAGGAACATTCTGAAAGTGAGGGAGGAAGTAACTCCACAAGAGACATGGCAAAGTGAAAGTCAATCTGCAGGATGGACTGTTTTAGATTGTGTTCAGTGATTTTAGTGTTCAGCAGCACTGACAGAAGCTGGTTAACCCTCAGAGCACCACATCTCATTTTTTTAATTAAAAGAAGAAGAAAGCTCAGCAAGTATTGGGGGGCCAGATGGTGAGAGGAGCATATCAGTCAAAGCTACCAGTGATTTGTGCTTCTGTCATCAGAATAAACATGCCTTGTAGGGGTTGCTGTCTCCTAGTCAGAACAACAGGCTTTGTTTCCAGATTTTTTCTTTCCTTTCTCTTTCTAAGTCTCTTACCTCCCACTCACTGCCCAGACATGCACTAGTGCTCTTATTTACTTAAGGTGCAACTTTCCCACACTTGATTTGCATAGTCTTGAAACAATGCTGTCCTTCTGGTGCTTTCAGATAACTTCTGCTTGCCAAGTTAGACCAATATCTTTAAAGTGAACACAGAAACAAGATTTTATTTTCTTTTAAGTTTTGATGAGTCATATAGCCTGCATGTTATAAATGCAACAGGGTTTAAAAATAACATCCCGGCAGAAACTGCTCTGGGTTCTGGTACAATAGACAACTTGCAAACATTCTTAAAATATCCTTTTCCCTTTTGGTGAGAGTCACTTTCTTTAATGCAGGCCAGCCAACAAAACCATATTTACTCATGAATCACTATACAAGAAAAGTTAACTTCGAATTTCTCACGAGAAACTGCTGCAAGAATTATTACCATGAATCTTGTTCTGGAATTGATATCTATTTTTTTTTTAAAAATGCCCATAGCCTTTATCCAATTTTGTTTGTTATGCTTTGAAGCTGATGTTTGAAGAAAGTCATATCTTTGGCTAAAGCTCATGGCTCTTCTCTCTGTGTGTTTTTCTTTTAATTACTTGTTTCTCTTTACCCTCACTTTAAAGAAAACAAAACCCACCCCTTTGATTTGATAGAAAGGAGTAAAATTCTCATTTTGGATACCTGTTTTTGCAGGTCAGGTCCCTTAATTTTGCTTGTGTGCAACCTCACAGGCAAGTTGCTTTGAATTGCAATACAAATTAAAGGGTACATTCATAAATTTTGATCTTAGTACATTCTTATTATATTCCCCATACAGAAGGATTTTCCAAGAGCTACTTGAGAGAGGTGGCTTTGCCTGATCTAGTTTTCTTTCCTGTTCTTTGCACACAAAGACACATAAGTTGGACTAGTGCTTTTTGTTTTCTTCTCGTCAGAATTTCCCATTGACTTGGAATAGGCTGCTATAGAAATAGCTATTAAGAAAAAAAAATTAATTAGGATGCAGTCTGTTACCTGAGATATTGAGAAGGGAAGTCGGACTTACCACTAGCTGTGTGAGATTACCCATTGGCCTGATCCTCCTGGCTTTTTCCCATGAGAAGAAATTGCCAGTAGAAGAATGGTGGGGGGTTTTATAAATAGAAAGCTTAGCTGACTTCTGTACGGATGAGGTTTGTTTTCATAATTTAGTGACGGCTTAGTGCATAATTGCTGCTGATCAATTACTCTCAGGACCTGTTAATGAAATACAGTACCTCAACAAACCCTTGCTTTTTATTTTCAACTTGTTTTCCTTGCTTCTATCTGTAGATCCACTTTAATTTGAAGAATCCTTGGTCTGCCTTGCTAATGAGAACTAAATGAAAGCCAAAATGAGCGTTCCCTTAAGGAAGCTTTACTTTAAAATAACGTCTTCCTTTTAAGTACAGAATTCAGGTAGTTCATTGATAGTGGCAATAAGTCATTTAAATAATAGAAATTCCTCTCCAGACATGAAAATAGTTTCTCAGGATTGGATATGTTTTAGTTAGTCCCTGAAAAGAGGTTAATATAAATCAGACTCTGAAACAAACAACTGAACAAGCTATAACAACTGCTCCTTTTTGAACACACATAAAATCCTGATGTGTGCTGTTTGCTTGTGTCTTTTCCTGTGGCCCAGTCCCTGCTTGCCATGTGTCTTCTAGTTCGGAGTAAAATTAGTTTCTGATATAGAAGAGAACTCCTCGTGCTTTGCTGCTGCCTTGGAGGGCTGAGAATTGGTGTTAATGGTTTTGTTTGCAATCCCAGTATGGCTGAAACGCCTGGAACCTTGTATTCATGAGGATATCTGACTTTTTCTTCCCCCTCCTCAATTTATAAAGCACCCTGTCAAAGTCCAGAGATTGATTTGTAGTGCACACCCACCCTCTCTGCCACATTTGTGTGAGGCTCCAGAAGAGTATTATTGTGCTGAATGGCCCCATGCTGGTTCTCTCAGAACAGTTATTCTTTTGTCAGGAGACCGGCTACAGAGACCTTGGCAAAACTACTAAAATGTTTGTTTACAAGAAACTATCAAACAAACCTTGAACAGCTTCTCCCCTCGTCCTGCCCTTCTCCCTCACCTCCCCAGTCTTTCTCCAAGCTTTGCAGTTCCACGCTCACATCTACACAGAGCAATTCTAATGGGTTTTTAGGTTGTTTCCCTACTCTGATTTTTCTTTTTTCTTTTACATGAAGGTGTCAGTATGGATGGCAAGGCCAGTACTGCGATAAGTGCATTCCACACCCAGGATGTGTCCATGGCACTTGCATTGAACCATGGCAATGCCTCTGTGAAACCAACTGGGGTGGTCAGCTCTGTGACAAAGGTATGCTAATCTTTTTGGATAGCCAAGTGTAACACTTGAATTTTAACACCGGCAGGCTTAGCTAGGAGGGCGTGCACATAAGTCTGAGTGAGCCTCCTGAAATATGGTGGGAGTTTTTGCATCCTTCAGCTACTTCACGTTGTCTCCTCTGCTGTTTCAGTGTTGTTAGCGTATGTGCTTAACTTTGTCCTGTCCTGTCCTACTTGTGTGCGGATGTATTCTATAAAATAACAGAACAAAGCGTGCTTGTGGTGATGTTTCTGTTGTTTTCCAACCATGGCTTTAATGCTCCTCACCTCTTGCAGATCTGAACTACTGTGGAACTCATCCTCCCTGTCTGAATGGTGGTACCTGCAGCAACACTGGCCCCGATAAATACCAATGTTCCTGCCCTGAGGGCTACTCAGGGCAGAACTGTGAAATCGGTAAGTGTCTGATGCAGCTGCTGAGCTGCCACTTGGCACTTAATTCTTGCCAGCTTTTACTGGCTGGTTTGGGCTATGTTTTATAAGATTAGGGAAAAGTCAATTTATAATATTAATTATGTCAGGGCTCGGTACAAAGATCCAGATTTGCTTGTTCATGTTTCGTCATGAACAGTTGGGATCTCTGAACATCAGCCTTCTGCTCACTGGTGAGATTCCTACCACTTACCTTGGCCAGCTCTGACTCAGACAGGTGCAAGTGTGTGTGGTGATGAGTTTGGCAGGGTAGATGATTTCCTGCTGGCCCGGAGCTTTTGGTTCGCAGTTCTCACGGGAGTGCAGTACATGAAGAGTAATGAGGGTGTGTCCGGAGTAAAAGCCTGTGGAGGGACCAGGGGGTAGCTTCTCGTGTTATAGTTTCTATAGGAGTGATGTCCTTCTGTCCCGGTGCAGCGGAGCATGCCTGCCTCTCCGATCCTTGTCACAACGGAGGAAGCTGCTTAGAGACGTCTACAGGATTTGAATGTGTGTGCGCGCCTGGCTGGGCTGGACCAACTTGCACTGATAGTAAGTCCTTTCAAATTTGTTTTAAAAATGTGCTAGTTTTGCTGGTTTAGATCAGTCTTTCTAAACCCTGATAAACTTACAGGGCAGCCTATGGAACCTTTCCTAACCTTAGCATTGGTTCCTAGAAGCCATTTATACCACACTGCACCTCTTTTCCTTCACACCTAGTTTTCTGTTAAATGCAAGGTGACAGAAAGGCCAGCGACTTCATGAAAGAAGCAGAACACTGAATTTTAGTAGCATTCTGGCAAGTTGTTAAAATACTGTTTTGAGAGACTTGCTGGATCAAAATGTGACTTCCAGTTGCAAAAGGCCGCAGGTGTGAACTTCTTCCCCTGTGCTTTGAACCGCCTTTCACACTACTGTCATCCTTAAGGGAGGCTTTTGCTGAAACCAGAGTAGACGTAGAAATTCCAAGCAGAAGTCCTGTTGTCTTCCTGTTCCTAGGGGCAAATCCAAGTAGCAGCAACTAGTTATAAAATTTGTCAGTTACTGACATTGCTCATTTGGTAACAGAGCTCAGCCTCTCCTTACTCCACGTTACAGATATTGATGATTGTTCTCCAAATCCCTGTGGTCATGGAGGAACTTGCCAAGATCTAGTTGACGGATTTAAGTGTATTTGCCCACCTCAGTGGACTGGCAAAACGTGCCAGCTAGGTGAGAAATGCTTTTCTCTTCATCTGATGTTGCTCTGCAGTGCTGGGGGAGATAAATGCAAGAGGCAATTGCCTCTTGCCTAGCAGGCAAGGGCAATGCCCTTTGTATTAGACACATTTATAGTTCTGAAGCCTATGGACCTATTCTGCAAACTGAGAATATTTAAGCATCAGTGTTTGCAGGACAGGGGTCTCAAAGCGTAACGTGGCTTCCTTCTGTCGTCTCTTTGCTGATGCGTGCTAGCAGTTGACAGAAACAGTTAACTAAGCCGAGCAGCCGGTCCCGTAAATGAGCCGAAGTGGGGAGGGTGATTGTGTGTGCCTCCCAGTCCTGCCCCCATATGTATTTCTTCCTTTAGCCTGTGAGAAAGTTGCTGTATCTCTTCAGCCATGTCACCTCCTCCAGACCAGGGAGTTCACAGCTGGGTTCCAAAATGTGGATGATCTCACGGAGCATGAGCTGTCTGCATTCTTCACACAGCACACTAATCCCAATGGCTAGGCTAGGCTGAGATGTGTGTGTGTGTGGGGGGGAAGTCAGTCTTAATGAGTGGCTGGGTAATTATCAAATAATTAGCGTAGCCTGTATGTCCTAATTGCAGAGAAATTGAAAGAGACTTTAGAGACTGATGTATGATTGACTTTTGTTCGTTCAAGTCACACTAATCCATGCTGTACACTACAAGTTCCTGTAGATCTGAATGAACTACTGATTATTGCTGTGAAAACTGGCTGTAGGCTTTTTGTTTTAATTCTCTCCCCTGCCCTACAAGCCCTGCATTTGGCCATTTACATTGTTTTTTCAGATGCGAATGAATGTGAGGGCAAACCCTGTGTCAATGCCAACTCCTGCAGGAACCTGATTGGCAGCTACTATTGTGACTGCATTACTGGCTGGTCTGGCCACAACTGTGATATAAGTAAGTATCTATATCTTTGGGTTTACTAAAGGCCACTTTTGTGTATATATGTGCATATGCCACTGAGTTCTAAGCTCAGATTTAAACAGCAGGCAGAGTCCCAGCGGTTGATGTTTTTAGAAAGGAGTAGTTGATGTGGAATGAAAATACACACTTTTATCAAACTCATTAGTCCATAACATAGCTATATTCTGATAAAGTGACTAAAACAATGATGTGAAGTTTCACTGCCTCTAGTAGAAGAATCGCAAAAGGTTCCCACCCATTATAATAACCTTATCTCAAGGAAGGCATGCAGGAAACTTGACAAAAGGTTTATCTAGCTGCAGTTTCAGAGAGACTTGAACTCTGTTTCTAGTGTAAATATATTTCTGCCTTCTAACCACGCTAATTTTATTACAGACATTAATGACTGTCGTGGACAATGTCAGAATGGAGGATCCTGTCGGGTAAGCTGTTCTTGTTTTATTTTGATTTCCCTGAAACTTGCAACAGTAACTAAAACATTTGAGTCTAAACAGGAATAGTGTGGAAATTAGCAATTAGCTGGTATTAATTGTCATTGCTTTGAGCTGGGGGGAGGGGCTGTGTCCTGCTATGGCATGTCAGGGTATGTGTGTGGAACAGCAAGGGCAAAAAATATAACTGCAATAAATGACTCATTTTCACTGCCAGTGTCACCAGGGAATGGGCTGGTTGTTGTGCAAACTACCTGCTGTAAATGGAGATACTCCACTTCCAAATGTGGATTCATGTATCCTACTTGGAAATTAAGAATGTCAGCCAGTGCTGGTGTGTTTGCGTGTGTGTTTATTTTTTTCCCCTAAATACTGTTGCCTGGTTTTAATTCAAGCTAGTTTCTTATGTTGGTATTGGATAGCATAAGACAATATATTTCTCTGGACTTTTTTTTTCTCTTTAGTAAGAATATATCAAGAGGGAGGAAAAACCCCTTAACTCTAAACTTTCTTGTTCCTTCCCAGGACTTGGTTAATGGTTATCGGTGTATCTGTTCACCTGGCTATGCAGGAGATCACTGTGAGAAAGACATCAATGAATGTGCGAGTAACCCTTGCATGAATGGGGGTCACTGCCAGGATGAAATCAATGGATTCCAATGTCTGTGTCCCGCTGGTTTCTCAGGAAACCTCTGTCAGGTAAGAAGCATGGGTGAAAGGCCGGCCCTCCGCCAGCAGCGTTCCTGCCAGCGCTCTGGATCTGTATGCTGAATGCCTCGCATCCACTCAACCGTGCTATAAAGTTGTACTTGATATCGCTGTCAGTCTGCCAAGAAAGTGCTTGATTAATATATATTGGGGGGGAAAGAAACCAACAAAAAGGCCTGACAGGCTGCTGAGGATTCTTTTTGTTAAACAGACTGCAAGTGTGTGTGTGTCAGGTTTTGTTGCGTGCTAACTATTAACTTTCAGCAGCTGTTTAAAATCAAGAGTGCTGTCTGCTGAAATAGTTACGAGTCTAACTAAACTCTGCATTATGAACAATTCATTGAGGCAGCAGATAAAGAGGTCAGATTCCACAATGTCTGCCTGTCATAGTGAGGGAAAGCTATGATAAAACTTCTGTTTCACTCAACCTTCCCCCTCCTTTTTTTTTTTCCTCCCATTTTATTTCTTCTGACAGCTGGACATAGATTATTGTGAGCCAAATCCTTGCCAGAACGGTGCCCAGTGCTTCAATCTTGCTATGGACTATTTCTGTAACTGCCCTGAAGATTATGAAGGGAAGAACTGCTCCCACCTGAAAGACCACTGCCGCACAACTCCTTGTGAAGGTTTGTGTCACCTGCCAGGGAAACAGGAACGACTGGCAAGAGTTTCTGCCATAACACAGCTCCAATAATGTGATCAGTGCAGTAGCTCTTCATAAAGTGGGTGAATTTTGCCCTGTGCGTTATGCCTTTTTCTGTCTGAGAAGATGAGCACGATTTGTAAATACCAGGTGTTTGAAAGACAGCGTTATATCAGCGTGGACAGACAACACATGTAGCAAACAGCCTGCTTTGCTGAATTGATTCCAGGCCATGGATGTGGTCCAGCAATCCTCAGATAAGATGCTGTGATTATTTAATGCACAAACACTTGGTATAGTCCTTTTATTTCAAAGCAGCGAGCATATTTGGCATTGTTAGTTTTACGGTTGGATTTGATGACCTTAGAGGTCTTTTCCAGCTTCAGCGATTTTATATGTACGTCTTTTAAACATCCATTGCTAGAAATTAAACCGTTGCTCTTGGCTTAAGGAATCCGATAGAATGAGCAATCCTCATGCAGGTCTCTGCTTTTCCTACAGTAATTGACAGCTGTACGGTGGCAGTCGCTTCCAACAGCACGCCGGAAGGGGTTCGTTATATTTCTTCAAACGTCTGTGGTCCTCACGGAAAATGCAAGAGCCAAGCCGGCGGAAAATTCACCTGTGAATGCAACAAAGGATTCACTGGCACCTACTGTCATGAGAGTAAGAGCTAAAAAGATAATGTTTTACTGTCCCCTGCTCTTTTTGGAAAAAGATTCCTTCCTTTCCTCCCAGACTGCTTGCAAGTTTTCTTGTAGCACAGTGAACCTTGGAACTGCTTTAACTTTTCATATCCCGCTTGGGCGAGGCAGATTGGAATTTGCTAGGCCTTGGGGAAAGTTCACAGTAATGAACCTTCCGGCCTTGAATTGTATGTGTTCAAAAACCTTATGTATACAAGGTCTGAGGTAGTTAATAGTCGGGTTTAATGTGGATCTTAAGGACTCTTATTTTTTTTTTTTTTTTAATAGTAATTGTTGGGTGACAGGCTCATCACTTTGCATTGTTTCTCAGCTATTTCTCGTCTTGCTTATAACCCTTCTTCTCAAAAGAGTCTTAAAAACAGAAGCAGCACCAAATAGTCTGCAGTAAGATGACTTCTAGTAGCTGTACTTCTAGTTTGACTTTTTTCCTTCTGTTTTTTCCCCCCTCCCTTCTCCTTCACAACGTTGCAGATATTAATGACTGCGAGAGTAACCCCTGTAAAAATGGTGGCACTTGTATCGACGGCATCAACTCCTACAAATGTATTTGTAGCGATGGATGGGAAGGAACGTATTGTGAAACAAGTAAGTTTAACCATTCTTCAGCACCCAGAGAGAGCACTTGGGAACACAGGAGGCAGGAATGGCTGGTACCGTCTTTAAGGCAATAGAGAGCAATGTAAATTGAACATAAACTCTGCCTCTCAAGTCGTGGAGGACAAGGCGTCCTCTTCTTTTCCACCGGGTCCCAGACTTCTGTATCGGAACTAAACCCAAGTTACAAAGCTGGACTTGGAGTAGAACCTGGCTCTCCTGCTGTTCAGTTTTCTGCTCTACCCTTTGGATAATTTCTGTAAGAAACCCTTAGCATTAGTACACACTGTGTTAGGAGTGGCGTATCTGCACCACACTTGCATTTTGTCAGTCTCAGGAATGGAAGAGGACTGAGAACTTGGCTTCTATCCTCTGACTGATAGTTTATGGATTAGGCCTTTTCACTTCTTGTTTACTAAGACAAGATGACACACAAAATGAAAACAAACTGGAGGAATGTGGTGGAATATTCTTCCTCCCTGTAATAGCACTTAAAGCTTTAAAAGACTGTCTTAAGTCTTTAATCCATGATGGAAACACAGGCCAAAATTAGGGATGGGATATGTACCTTTCAAGCATTAAGTGTTGTCAATTCTGTAAACACTGCTTAGCCTGTTTTCTCTCCTTAAAATATCTAGATATTAATGACTGCAGTAAAAACCCTTGCCACAATGGAGGAACTTGCCGAGACTTGGTCAACGACTTCTTCTGTGAATGTAAAAATGGGTGGAAAGGAAAAACTTGCCACTCCCGTAAGTTCAGCATTTCCAAAACGTAACAGGCGTGCTCTGTTTGGCTGCTTAAACTTGTTGCGTTGCATTAAGAAAACACTGGTATTAAGGATGGTTTGGGTTCTTTGCAGGTGACAGCCAGTGCGATGAGGCAACATGCAACAATGGAGGAACTTGTTATGACGAGGGGGACACGTTCAAGTGCATGTGTCCTGCAGGATGGGAAGGAGCCACTTGTAATATCGGTAAATATCACGCATCATCACCGGGAAGCAGATGCAGCAGCAAATCTGCGACCTCCGTTTTTCCTCTTGGTTTGGTTTTGACGGCTTGCTAACAACTTAGCGGCAAATCTTGTTTGTGTTACAGCGAGGAACAGCAGCTGCCTGCCAAACCCCTGTCACAACGGTGGGACCTGTGTAGTCAGCGGGGATTCGTTCACTTGTGTCTGCAAGGAGGGCTGGGAGGGACCCACGTGTACTCAGAGTAAGTCGTCTGGGCTTGAACTCTGCCAGAGTGTTGCATGATGAGAACATTAGCTCATCCTGTCGCCCTTGGAGTCAAGATTGAAACCAGAAGGGGAAGCTTGTTTGATGTAGGCTTTAGCATCACCTGAATCTTTGTTTTTAATGACTTTATGTGATAGAGCCTTGACCTGGGCATGAGAAAGTTGCAAAGAAGCTAAGTGGAGACAGATGTTGTCTTGTTTTCTCCTGCATTCTTTTTCTACAATCAGCTCTGTCTGCTTCCACTTTTTTTCCCTGTTAGGTTCTTTACAAGAATCTCTTCCTGTGGACATGTGTTCCACAGTGTAGTTAACAAATTTTGTGGTAGAAGCCTGGAATCAATTTTGTAGAGAATTTCAGCATATTTTTGTTAAAGTTGAGCTAAGTGTAACTTGGGCATTAGGGGAAGTTTGCTCATTCTTTACTGACAGTAGAGCCGCATTAGCCAACATCTGCATATCTAATGTCTGTCTTTGCTTTGCAGACACAAATGACTGCAGTCCTCATCCTTGGTAAGTTTAATATGTTTATCTTTCATCTTTTTTTTTGTTGTTTTAGAATTCTAGATTCTTTGTAGCAGTTTTTTAATGTATATAACGACTTTTCTTTATAGTTACAACAGCGGCACTTGTGTGGATGGAGACAACTGGTACCGCTGTGAATGTGCTCCGGGCTTCGCAGGTCCTGACTGCAGGATCAGTAAGTGTTTCAGTGGCGCTCTGCCTTGATATTTTCTTTTTTTGTGTGTCACTTTAATCTGGTTGCGAGACAATCATCTTAATTAAGTGGTAGATCCGATTAACGATAGATGTCCTGTGTCTTCTGTATCCATACCTAGATCTGTAGCAGATGTAGGGAGGGCAGAAATTGCCCTGAAAATGAAAAGAAATCTGAAAGTGTGCTCAGTTGGGTTCAAAACCTCTTGGTTCAGCTGAGTGGGCAAAATGCCCTTCAGGGTAGTCCTTCCCAGTTAGATTGTGCTTGTGTGGCACAGGTTGCTGCTTGAGATGAAAGTGTGCCAGCCAAAAACCTTGTCAATTAATAATCCACCGACAAGCCCTGAGGTGATGTATGCACTTCCCTGTAATTTAATAATAATTACAGGTAGGAGGACACTCACCCTTTTTTAATAACAGCCATGGAAATAGAAGTTTCATAGTAGCAATACAACTGGAAAGGGGCTTAGTGTTGTCACCAGTTGAAGAATCTCACAGGGGGACAACACTGGAGCAAGTCAAAGGAGAGGAAGTGTGTGTGTGTGAGAAAGAATGCGTCCTTGCCCTTGAAAAGCTTAAGTGGCTATAGGGGTCAGGTTTTGATCTTTGTTAGTACCACACAGCAGAAACTTCAAAGAACCTGCTCTGGGATTATACCGGTGCTGCTAATAAGAATCTGTCCCTGAGTAGACACTAGAAAATGAACACAAAGCTCTAGCAGGCGAATCTCGCATATTTTCTTTTTTTTTTTTCTGACAAAATAAAAGGTACTATAGAGTAATATTTTTTTCTTTTCCTTCCCATCACAGATATCAATGAATGCCAGTCTTCACCCTGTGCCTTCGGAGCTACATGTGTAGACGAAATCAATGGGTATCGCTGCCTTTGCCCGCCGGGTCGCAGTGGTACAGGATGCCAAGAAGGTACCTCCAGCTGGCCCTGCACTTGTAGTGACATCTGTGTAATCGCACGCTAATGGGTTTCTGGTTGGATGGGGCTTTGGGGGGGTGTTATTTGTTGTTTTAAAGCAAGTATCTTTATTGAAAAAGCTAACTTAGCACTAAGTTTTGATGAACTCGGGAAAGTTGTGGGTTGTTTTTGTTTTTTTGTTTGGTTTGGGGGTTTTTTGTTTGTTTGGGCTTTTTTCTTCACTTTTTTTCCTATTTTGAGTTTCTAATTCCATTCAATCTCTCTTCAGTTACAGGAAGGCCTTGCATTACCAGTGTTCGAGTAATGCCGGATGGGGCCAAGTGGGATGACGACTGTAATACCTGTCAGTGTTCGAATGGAAAAGTCACCTGTTCGAAGGTACAGCCGTGCTGTGGTTTGGGTTACACTGTCTCCTGCCCCGTAACCAGCTGTTACTGAGTGGTATTTATACTTCTCTAGGTTTGGTGTGGCCCTCGCCCTTGTGTCATCCACGCCAAAGGTCACAACGATTGCCCAGCTGGCCACGCGTGTGTTCCCGTTAAAGACGACCACTGTTTCACTCACCCGTGTGCTGCCGTGGGGGAGTGTTGGCCTTCGAATCAACAACCTGTCAAGACCAAATGCAGTTCTGATTCTTACTACCAGGACAACTGTGCCAACATCACCTTTACCTTCAACAAAGAAATGATGGCGCCGGTAAGTAGCAGCTCTTGTGTCCGGAGAAGAACAAAATCCAGTTTGGAGGGAATTCCACCTCCTCCTCCCTGAGAACTCTTACTTCAGGGCAGTAAATAATGTCTTATATCTGTGTGTTTGCGTGCATACATATTAAAAAAACCTAAACGCCTTTTTTTATATCCTCCAGGGACTTACCACAGAGCACATTTGCAGTGAATTGAGGAATCTGAATATTCTGAAGAATGTTTCTGTTGAATATTCCATCTATATTACCTGTGAGCCTTCGCAGTTGGCAAATAATGAAATACATGTTGCCATTGTAAGTATTCCTGGAATATTTTTAAATGTCTTCGTAGTTAATTGCTTGGATATGTGTGCAACATGTGGACTTGATAAAAATCGCAATTCTTGGCTTTGTCAGCATTTCTTGTGGTTTAGTTTCCATCCCAATTCCCTTTAAGGACAGGGAAGAAATCCTTGTTACATGTGCATACCTGAAAGTTACCATCTGGTGGCAACTTTAATAGGGGTAGTAAAGCATTTTTCTGTTACGCTCTCTTGAGCGCTGTTTTTTGGGGGCTTTTTAGTTTTCTTTTCAAAGATGGAGGACAAAAATTCTGCATTATTAGTTTCTGTCTACAGCTCTGGGGTTGGTTTGTTTCTGCTTTGTTTAAGTGTTAAAAGTACCGAGAGGCTTAACTGATTGTGAAAGTTTATAAATAGCGGATTACCCGCGCATCTGATCTGGCACGTGGTGTTAATTGTTTGACTTCTTCCATAGTCTGCAGAAGATATAGGGGAAGATGAAAACCCAATCAAAGACATCACAGATAAGATTATTGACCTTGTCAGTAAGCGCGATGGCAACAACACGCTAATTGCTGCAGTCGCGGAAGTCAGAGTGCAACGGCGACCGGTGAAAAGCAAAACAGGTGAGCATTCCCTTGTGTCCAGAGCATCCTACGCTTGCCCTGACTACAGAAGCCTTTCAAATTAAATAAGTGGTGTCAGTTTTTAGCTTTCCATACAGCACCAGACGTGCTGGCATCTCGCTGCCAGCCGCGGTGGGTACAGGGCAGCTGCTGCTCCCTCTGAGTGGTGGGACAAAGCCATGACTTGGCTCTGTGCATGTGATATTTGGAGTCCTAAACTCGCTTCAAACACCCTGTGTATCCTAAAAAAGTCAGGATTACCCTTATATGACATTCTGGACCCCAATGAAAAAATAAGGCTTAAGAATGGAGATTTGGGTTGGTTTTTTTTGTCAAAAGTCTGGATGGGAACACTTGGTTTGCAACGGGGGTAACTGGTCTCGTATCTCTTCCAGATTTCTTGGTGCCGTTACTGAGCTCGGTCCTCACCGTAGCCTGGATCTGTTGCCTGGTAACTGTTTTTTATTGGTGCATTCGGAAGCGCCGAAAGCAGAGCAGCCACACTCACACGGCGTCCGATGACAACACTACCAACAACGTAAGGGAGCAGCTGAATCAGATCAAAAACCCCATCGAGAAACACGGAGCAAATACCGTTCCAATTAAAGACTACGAAAACAAAAACTCTAAAATCGCCAAAATAAGGACACACAATTCAGAGGTGGAGGAAGACGACATGGACAAACACCAGCAGAAGGCCCGATTCGCCAAGCAGCCAGCGTACACTTTGGTAGACAGAGATGAGAAGCCCCCCAACAGCACCCCTACAAAACACCCAAACTGGACAAATAAACAAGACAACAGAGACTTGGAAAGTGCACAAAGCCTAAATCGAATGGAGTACATTGTATAGCAGTGGGGTGCTGCCGTGCAGGGCCTTTAAATATCATTAGAAAGGCACTCAAGAGCTTGTAGTTCTTAAACTGTTGTGTAATATTTGAGTCTAAGGCTATTATTTACTTAGAATCCCTGTGTTAATTTAAGTTTTGACAAGCTGGCTTACACTGGCAAGGATAGTTGCTGTGGTTGGCTGGAAAACCAAGTGCTGCACTTCACATCTATGCAAAACTAGTCAAAAGTGCCCTCGTGTAAATTCAGCTGTAGCTGATACATCATGGAAACCTTTCCTAAGGTATCACGTAGCCTTATCACTCCTCCTTAGTGTTCTATTTTTTTCCTGCCAGATGTCCCAATTTCTACAGTTGCTTTAGAATAATACATTTTATTTATATTTATTGAATTTGAGTTTTTTGTATATTGGTTTTATGGTGACGTACAACTAGTTCTGTATTTGAAAGTGCCTTTGCAGCTCGGAACCACAGCAACTATCACAAATAAGTTTATTATTTATTTTTTTATTGTATTTTTGTTGGGGGCGGGTGGGGGGAACTTGTCAGCAGTTGCTGGTAAATGAAGAATTTAAAGAGGAAAAATGTGTCAAAAATAGAAGTTTGTATAGATATGTAAATAATTCTTTTTTATTAATCACTGTGTATATTTGATTTATTAACTTAATAATCAAGAGCCTTAAAATATCATTCCTTTTTATTTATATGTATGTGTTTAGAGTTGAAGGTTTTTGATAGCATTGTAAGCTTGTGGCTTCTCTATTTTGAATTTATTTTCTCGTTACATGTTGCCTATATGCCAAAACTAAGGTGTTCTGAAATAGTTTATTTTTAATAGGATGGGCTTTCATGCCTTGATGCTGGTTTTTGTACAATGTCAAACGTTTGAAACACCTTCCATAGTATCACTCTAAGACTATTTGTAAGTACTGACTGAGGCAGTTTAGATCATTAGACTAGAACATATTTTTTTGCTGCTTTAGACTTGAAAAACGAGTGACAGGCAGATAACCTGCTAAAGAAGCAGTTTAAGGGAACAAAACTGAGCTATTACTTTATGTAGATGAAATGTGAGTGGTTGCATGTAATTAAAATATCAAATTAGCGTGTGAAGTTGGAAACACAGCAATCTTCTTTTGTAAATTCTGATTATTTTGTTTTTCTCACCATGAATATGTAATACTGAACCACTTGTAGATTTGACTTTTTTTTTTTTGTAATCTACTGCATTTAGGGAGTATTCTAATAAGCTAGTTGTTGAATACTTGAACAGTAGAATGTCCCGTAAGATCACTGTGTAGGTTTGCCATAGATTACACTGCCCGCCTTAACAAGTGAGGAAATCAAAGTGCTATTATGACGTTTAAGATCAAAAAGGCTTATTATAAACATAGTCATCTCGGTGGTTAACCATTGAGATCATGAAGATTCCTTGTATTGTGATATTAGTGTTATATGAAAATACATCTTTGATGTGTTGTTCCTGGCAATAAATCTTGAAAAGTAATATTTATTAAATTTTTTGTATGAAAACATAAAAGAGCGTGGAGATTATTGAGCTGGAAGGTGCTCCCGGACTAGTCAGTTGTGCAAAACCAGCGGCAGGTGCCGGTTTATGTTCCAAGACCTGCTGCTGATTTGGGTGAAGTCAGTTTTATGGTTAGATGGTGACAGGTTCCCCTCTGGCTCCGAATCAAACCGGGCAGGGGTTGGGGAGCCCCGTGGCCCTTGTTCTTGGTGTCTTTTGGCAAATGTTCCCTCTGTACGCTCCCGGGAGGGCAATGATGTGACTGGGGTTGTGCAACCAGTTTAGTTGCGTGGGCCAGTGAGCTGCCACCAGATACAAACTGCTGACCCAGATGGGAAGGGATCCATAGATCACACTGATTTCCAAAGGGTAAAAAATGCTTTGTAAAGCATAAAATAAACTCTTAAGATACTCTATATAAAGAATGCTGCAGTATGAATACAATGAATACTTAAAAGACATACTCTGCTCTGTACCTTCTTTACAGCTCTCTCAAAAAAATGGGTAAAATCTATTTAGTGGTAACTTGATGTTTCAACCTCGCTTTAAAAGGAGATTTCTGACTCGTTGCTCTACTACTGTGAAATTGGGGGCTGCTCATACCCTTCAAAAGCACTGGAGAATCATCAGTTACTGCCTGCTGAATGGGAACTCAACAAGATCAGCTCCATCTGACCAATAATTCCTCATCAAACGCATCCCATGAGTATTTATTCCCCTTTGTTCCCTGACTTCTACGATGTGCAATAAAACAAACACATTGTGTCTAAAAATGCCACTTAATAGAATCTTTCACCTCCCTCAGAAGTACATAGTGCTTGTCTGTACTTATAATGTTAAATGAACTATCTTCCTGACATCTACTGTTCAGCCGGGTCTCAAACCCGATGATGCAGAAGCCACCTACCTCCTCTAAAGGACAGAAACATTTAGACCTGAACCTGTAGGAATAAATCTGAGTCTGCTGCGTTTTACACAAAAGGAAAAAAAAAAAAGGAACAAAAAGAAATAAAACCACACAGGGCTTTTCCTAGTCCTGGGAACATATATTTGACAGGCAAGGCAAATTCTAATTACAGACTTAATATACTGACAAAGCTGTTTAGCGCTCTGAAGATTCCATGTAGAGCAAAACCTGGGTACCTCAAGCTTCAGAACTTGTCAAAGCCTTAGGTGCACTGTTCATGTCTTCATTTCCAGCCTGTACTGTCTTGAACACACAAAGGTTTTGTTACTGCAGAGTTTCTCCGTATACAACCTGTTTTTCCCATTTAACATTTCACCACTGCCTCATTGTGTTATTAGAGTCACACAAATCATACAGGGGGAGGGAAGAGAAGTGTTTTCCACCATCGTGAAAATAAATAGAAACATGAAGTTGAAGGCTTTCCCATTAGAATAGCAAGGCACATTTTTGTGAAAACGATTATACTTTGCCAGTTCACAGTTTACTACTCTGGGAAGATACATTGTTTAATCAGGAGAAGCTTCCCACTGCCGGTGTGGGTTTGTTCTTGGGATGCTTACTCATCTAAAAACCAAAAAAATGTGTGTTTCCTGAGCTGCCATTCAAACATAGAAGCTTTAAAAAATTACATAAATCCCTTTGCAGCCTGAGCGTTGCTGTGCCCGCAGCTCATTGAACCTGCCCGATCTGGGTTTGGTTGAGCTCGAGCTGACAAAGCCACATCAAAGCCGTTGAGAGGTCTGACGGAGAGGTACGGAGCGAAAAGGCGCTGACGGCGCACGTTCCATCGGCCGGCACACCAAGATATTCACATCACGGGGGGAATGAGCCTTGGGAACAGCTACTTCTGCATCACTAATAGGAGCAATGACAGCCAGGTAGTGCTTGGGTGGCTGAAGTTGAGTGAGCGACCAACATCATTTGGTTTAGGACCCAAACATGGGGCTGGGATCGTCAAGCAATTTCACTGATGAAGCTGTTTTGAACAAGTCACAGGGCAGAGGCTTTAATGTTTTTATCTGAAAATGCAAAAATCAGAAGTTCTGACACGGGAAGTGCCCAATTCAGCCTTTTCCTCCCCAGAAGATGGAAGTGATTGCATAAGCTCCCCCTCTCCAGCTAAACAGAGCCAAGAATATTTAAGTCTATTTAAGAATTTTTCAACTTCCTTTTCTTTCAGTATTGACACCAGTGGCCACCGTGATTACTGTTTCCCAGTTTGCTTTTAAAGGTTCCCAAAAAAGGGGAAAACCCAGTAAAATAGCTGATGAATTCTAGTTTGTGGGGAGGAGGAGGAAAGCGGTGAAGGTTCCGCAGGGCCCGTTGGGCACCAGCTGGAGGTTCGGCAGCGCCGGAGCGATGCGGTGTCAGCCCCAACCCACAGCTTCTCTCTGATGTGCAAATTGTTTCAACCAGTTGCTCTACAGGGTGGAGAAATAAATCTCTATTCTTTTCATTCGAGTGCTATGAGATCCTATTAACATTAAAAAGGGGCATGTCCACCTCTGGAGTTACAGCTCAAGACACTTTTCTTTAGAGATCTGATGCAGATATCAAGACAACGATTATTCTGGCAGCAAATACAGCAGTTATGGAGCTGGATTTCCAGTTCCTAATACTGAGGTACTATGTCTCAGTTACACTAAAGGATCCAGCTTTGACAGAATGGGAACAAATCACGGAATTCTCATTCAAAAAAGGTTCTCACAGGTACCAATTCCTGGCTGTGGAACAATTGAAAAGGACAGTAAAGGAGGTGGGACAGGGGATATTAATTCCCTGGACAGGTTACAGCTGAAATGCCTTTGTGACCCTGCATCATTCTCACCCCTCTTTCACAATTTCTCAGCACAAGCCAGCACTAAACAAAAAGTCCCCATGTAAAAATGTCACCTTACTGTGACTATGGAAACAAGGTCGTGCGCTAGCTGGTTCAGTTTTAATTAGAAATAAAAATAAACTAAATTATCAAATTAAACCAAATATAAATAAGATCGTAAACAGGAAGGGAGAACTGTGTTCACAAATCCTTGAAGGATTAGATGAGAGCATTTGCAGTACGTTGCTTTACCTTGAAGGAATTGCTCACCCCAGTGCTGCCCCACCGTCAAAATCAGCATATTCATGTCCCTCCCGGGCTGCGCTGCTTTGATATCCCGGTGATGAAAGGCTCCGGGTGCTGCTCCCCGCCCCACACTTTGCGTTCACACCGGGTTTTGGGTGCTAGTTAATGCTTATTAGAGAAGAAAAAGCAGAAAGCAAAAGAAGTGAGGAGTGCCTTTTATTAAAGCTAATTTCTGAGGCCAACCCACACTTCCCACCGCTGGTTCTGATACAATTAACTGCGTTTGCTCAAGCCTGCATGAGAGTCTTTTAATGCTGCATTAAACCTTTTCTTAGATACTGATATAGGAGAAGAGATAACTACTTGTAACACGCAATCTGGGATACTCTAATGACATTCGACATCTTTCTTATTCCGATTGCGAACAACAGATTATTTCCTCTCTCTTTTTCCTTAAAAAGAATCCATTTTCCACTCAAAAGCCAATGAGAAGATGATATAAAAACGTCAGTTAAAACTCAGCCAACGCGACCCACGTGAAGAGTGGCGAGAGGGAAGGCAACGCACGCTGACAAAATAAAGGCTCTTTAACACCTCACCTGGTCAAAACTCTCGGTAGCAAGAAAAGGTTTGGTCCTTAAAACTTTCCTCTTCTGTTAGAAATAGGCACTCTTGAAATTATTCAAGTCAAGCGTAACAAAGAAATGCGCCTGTGCAATGGAAATAAGGTGCTAACGCACACTCCAGACCCTGCTATGCAGAACCACCACCTGACGGGGAATATCAGAACCAGCACAAAGTTAATGACTCAAAATAACTCTTGCAGTGGTTGAAACCTTCCTGCCGATCAACACTGGGCAAGGGAGATTTTACATCAGCCGGCTTCCTCTTTATAATTAAATACGTACAAGGCCGGTCTAGCTTTTGATGCGTGTTTAAACACAAAAGTTCACTAAACAAATATTTTTAACTACTTTGATGTAAAGAATAATGGAAACGATAGTCTGCACACAGGAGAAAGTGCTTGGCTAGGAAAGGGCTGTTTCACTATCAGCAAACAGCACCGAGCGAATTAACCAGATGATTCATTAAAAATAATGGCTAGTTTGGAATAGCAGTTATTTCTCTTTAAGATATATATGTATTTTTCAATGTAAGCTCTGCATTATGGGCTTTAGCCAGTCTCAGACCTACACATATTTCAGAGCAATGCAAACAAGCTCTGAAAAAAAGTACCACCAAATATAACAAACCAAAAAACCAACCAATCAAATAAATGGTTTCTGTGCTTCAACGCAGTTTTGGAACGGAACACTGTCTCAAATATTTATGACTTTTAACAGAATGGCATGCTAACTTCAACTAACATTAGCTCTGAGACTAATTGTCAATTTTACCCCAGCCCAGTTTCCAGCTTTTATTATGTTCCCCATCAGACCCATGATCTGGGTGCAGGTGGATTGTAGATAAGCGCAAGGACTGAGAAGACAACCTTGGGCTTAACGTACAGAGATAGCAGAGGCATCTGGTAACATGGTCTGGATGTCACAGCCTCACACGTCAGGTTTGCAAAAGGGAGACTTTTCTAGTAGCCAAAATGAAGAGTTTTGAGCAGCGACACCATCGCAAATCCAGAAATGCCCATGAATTCAAAGCTTTTCCGTGAATAACCACATTTCTGACAAAGTCCACTTGCCTTTATATCTCTAGGCCCTAACACCTTTAATGAACCTAACCTCACATTGTTACAAGATCACTGCTTTAAAATGTGGATGTTCCCACGCCAGAAGGAACCAGAATAGTAAGTAACATCACAAAATATCCTAAAGGAAAAATCGAAGTGTTCTTAGCTAGAGGGACAAGGATTGAATCTGCCCAAGTCACCTCTGGAGTTACGACATGCATTTGTAAGGGTGCATGCAGGTACGTTATTCAGTTCCGATTAAAACTTAATTGTAATTATAAGGTTGAACTGTATATAATAACAGTATGCAATGATACAAAATACATGTGGTTGCTCTCTGGTTTCTAATACTTTGGTGGATTTGGAGAGTAGAGAGGCAAGAAGGAGAGAAGCTTCAGAATCCCAAACTGTCAGCAGTGATAGTTTGGGGGGTTCCTACTCAAGAACATCCCCAACTTTCACAGATACAACCGGTGTGTTTCCCAGTTTAGAAAAGCAAACACAAGGTCTTTTTCTGCACAGGAGTGAAATGAAAACAACTGATTTTGTAAACTCAGCATGTGTCTGTCACTGCATAATCCTCCAAACCTGCTGTAGGTATCTGTTACAACCAGGAACATACTGGGAAATTCACAAAGATCTAAGCAAAATAGTCGAAAGTTGTAACTGCAGACTGGAATATGTGCTTGTAACACTTTTTATCAGTTATTCACTGCGAGCACTTAAAGAAGCTATCCTGAAAATGTATGCTAAAACTCCAATATAAACTGTTATTCTAATTACACTTATTTTTGTAATAAATACTTATTTAAAGATCATTATACCTCTTTTAAGTCCATAAAAAAGGTGCTTTTTATTCCCTTTCTGGCCCATAGAGAAGACACCAGTAAACATACCTCAGATTATTCTCAGTCCAGACCCATTTGCAGCTTCGGTTTTGCTCGTTCCTAGGAAAGACCTTTTTGCAGAGCCAAAGGCTGGTAAGCATTAGCAAGCTCCCTGCAAAGCGCTGTGAGAAACATCACACAAACAGGCTGAAAGAAAAAGAAAGAGAAAATGTATTCTAGCAGGCATATAGAATCTTTTCTACTTCTTGCAAAAGCAGAAACTGTTTCTAGCAGAAAGATGCTGTTCAGTTGATGGTATCTTGCTGTTCACTGCTGAGCCATAAAGTCTCATGAGGACCTGTATTAAAAATTGTTCAGAATTGTTTGGCATAAAATGTCTGTGGTCACACGGGTTTTGAGAGGATGTGCGAAAATTGCTTATAATTTTATTTTAGACATTTTTTAAAAGATAAGCATGAATTAAAGTTACATTTCCTTAGCGCATTGGAGTACAAAAGTAGCATTAAAAAACATTGTGCAATTAAAAGTCGCCTCTATCTTAAAATAAGAAAGAACTTGGGTATCGCTAACACCCGAAAAACACTTTGCACACAAATGGGGCCTGATTTTGAAACATGAATGCACAAAGATATGCATATATGGTTATATATGGACTTTTCCCAGTCTCAATGCTTGTACATCCAGGTGACCGAATGCATAAAATGAATCTTCCTTTTTCCAAAGACTGAATGCATGATCACAGTCTGGGCTAGAAATCAGTGTTCAGATCAAACCTGCACAAGCAAACACTGTAGTTCTTTGAGATCCCACTGAAAAAGTGTGTCTTAAATTATCAGCAACATTAGACCCTGGTGAAAGATTTATTGGAAATAACCTTAATTTGCCTTACCGTTGGAAAGATCGTACGAATAAACCATGAACTTCCCAACACAAAGAGACAAAGGATTAGTTTTTACTGGAATAAACTATGTGTTCAGAAACAAGCAAAACACGGAATAACTGCAGCTGCTAACAGATCACAAAAGTGACTTTTGTGTCATTAGCTGATATGACTTTTTAGTACTATTAAAACATACACAGATCTAAAATTTTGCTTAGTAGATATTATAAAAGATTTTTCTTTCTATAAATAAAACACTGCTTTGTAGAATATTTCTGTCTAATTCCTAAAGACTTAACAGAATTATCTCCATTACAGTCCCAAATGACTAAAATACTTAATTAAATTGTCTTTAAAATTTTTATCTAATTTTGACGTTTTATTTATTTTGATTATTTGAATTGCTTCCTACATTTTGCTTATGCTTTCCGAACACAAACGTGCCTGGCCACTCATGCCACCGAGGTAATATTTCAGACTTTATGATTTCTTAAGCCTTCGCAGTTTTAACTTCCTGAGACCATTTTCAGCTTCTTGTTTTCTTTTTTGGGTAAGCTTGTCCGAAAACACAGGCTGCGGTTCTAACCAAGACGGTGGCATCACAGGCAATTCTTCAGTGCTTACATTTGGCTCAATTTTGTGTGTCTGTTCTACGTTGTTCCTCACAGAAAGAGGCTGGGAGAGGTTTTTTCCCAAAGTTAATGACTCCTTATCAGATACAATCTTCGTTGCGTCTTTAGAAAACCACCTGGAATTAAGTGGGGTCTTCTCCTCCAGGAATGAACCTAAACCACCATCCTCACGCTTACTCATTTCCAGATTGCTAGGAATTAAAGGAGCCCCTTTAGAGGATACTTCTTGAAAATGCTCTAACTTTTCTTCGGAACCACAGCTCTTTTGTTGAGCCTGTGTTTGGGTCGCTTGTTGACTTTGTTTTGGACCCAGCAGTGCTGACTCACAGCTACAAGGAGGGTTCTCGCTTAGAAGACTCGACTTGAACCGCTCCGCAGAGTGAGGTTGTTGCTGGCTGCCAGCATCAGCTGGCTGTTTCTGATTAACATCATTTTCCAGCTCCAAAACAGGAAGCTCCAAGTTGCTTTCAGCTCTATTGATGCAGCCCTTTAGCTGTCCCACGCTCCGACATTTCACTTCAGGCTGAGGATGGAGAGAAGTCCAACAATCGCTCTTGCCGGTCCCTGTCTGCGAGTCTGCTGAGCCAAGATACACGTTCGTAGAGCCCTTGCTGGTTTGAGGTTTGCTTGTGCTACTTTGCTTTGTTTTCGTCCTTTTCACACTGCAAGAGAAAGGAATTTTGGTTTTTTTTTAATTAAAAAAGAATCTTTGCTGCATTCACCAACCCTTCTTGCAAACTCTGAAACACCACTCGGGCAACCCTCTTTCTGAACGTGGAAAAAAAACCATGTGTATCATCTTGACAAGCAGTAATGTTTGTTTAGTGTGGATAATATCAAGCGTTATCCATCCGATTTTCCACTGCACTAGGAGAACCCTATTAATTAATGACTCAGCCACGAAGGAGATCACATTCTATTCTAAGAGGCAGAACTGGATTCATTACAGATGTGAAAGGTCAACACTGCATAAGTATATTGAATTCCTTCCCAAACTGGCTAGATAAAATAGTATTTCCTAAGTGCCTAAATGATTACAAACCATTCCCATATATTTACATGTATAATGTATATCTCAAGAATAGAGGGGGCAGGCGGGGAGAGGCAGTGTGCGCCTCTCTCTGTATGAGAGTTTCTAATCTCTATTTTAGAATGTTCCTCTGGAATTTTTCCCAGGACATTTCAAAGCGTTACTTTAGAGTTAACCACTACTCATCTAGTATCAAGCCCATTCATCTGGGGTGTACTTAGGTAATGCAAGTAGATGATTTTCTAAGAGGAATTATAGAGGAAGATGGGATCACGAGGGACCCGATGGAGCATCAGTGCATAAATGCTCCTCAGCAGCCTGTCACCTACAAATCTGGATTTCACATGGGCTTATGCACAAGCTCTCAAGCTGTCTATGTAAGATTTTGAGTCTAAAGATATTACTGTGGATCCTGCCACGCTGAGACTGCTTTCTGCTGCTCTGTCAATGCAGCTGTTGAGTTCCTCAGAAAGAGGGCTCTTCCAAAATAGGTAGAGCTGGCATCCCTCCAAATCTAACCTCATTTCTAAAGACAATGCAGATGAGACAACAGGGGTAAAGAGCTGCCAGGGTTCACAGCTAATTCCCAATTCTGCAGTTGATTTGGGGCTGCTGGCAGCTTGAGCAACTGAGAATGGCCTCGTGGTACAGCACAACACTAGGAAAACGTTCAGCTCACCAACCAACCGTCCCCATCTACTACAGCGGGGACACCCTTGAACTGTGACCAAAGATCCAGACTAACACCATGATGCAGTGCGGACTCTCAAAATGAACAAAGAAAATATGTTTGCAAAGTGTTTTTCACCAGATTCAAATATCAGATATTTATTTTGGCTCAGAGCTTCATTCAAGGAAAAAAACACCCTGTTTTGATTCTGCCTAGTGCTATGTGAGATCTCTACGTGGGTTGTAATAGCTTTTTTCATGCTGTACAAAACAACGATGATTGCTTTATGTGCTTATCCACACTAGAGTAGCAGTCTCTTCGTAATTTAAAATAAGCTTTTGTAAAGAAGTTTATATTATTTGAAATTTTATTACATAGGCCAGGTTTTCTTAACCTAAATTTTACCAGATTATAAATTTAACACCTTAGAGAGAATAGTGACATACATTTCTTTCAAGATGTCTTGCTTTATCTGTTCATTCGGACTAATCTTAAGCTTCTTGTTCTCAGCAGATTCAGTAAAATATTCAGACGTCCCATTGGAAAGTTCTTCTTTCTGCTCCAAAAGAAAATACAGGTTTAAAACATGACACATCAAGCTATGATTATTCAACATAAAACTCCATTTCTAATACTAAGACTTACAGATGTTCTTTATTATTTTAATCTGAGCTGCCTAAGAGAAACAAAATCATTTTTAATCTTTTTAATATTTGGGAGTCTAGTCAGTTCCCTCCCCTTTCAGACTCCCAACGAACATATTTCATATGCTAAAATACACCACAAACAAATAAGACTGTAATGTAAAGGATGTAGCTTTCCAAACCGTCTGAGGAAACTGTTGGCAAATATTTGACATCTTTGTGGCTCAAACTGTGACAAATGCCAGGAATCCCTCTTGCAGACAGGAGCATGTTTGTCAGTTGTTTTTTTTCTGAAGAGACTGACTGGCGCAGTGGTCTATACAATTATTCTCAGAAGAATTCCCATAATTTTCCATGCTTACCAAAAAACATACAGAGCGTTATTTGCTCAGTTAAGGAGGCAAGGGTTAAAACTTGAAATATGAACATTCAAACGCTCGCAGCTTGTAGTGGTTGGCTACTATGGGACAACAGGGGAATTCTTTCTGGTCTCAGCTAACAGCAGCATCGTGGTTTTCTATAATATGAGATTGGGGCAAGAGGGAGGGAAGGAAAACACTCCTTTTCTTCAAGCTGTGAGCATTTCCTTTCGCAATGAAACAATCTCAATGAGAGAAGGGCCATTTGCTGACTTCACTATCAACTACTTCGAAAAAGTATTATCTGGGAGGCTATGGGGAGGGGAGAAAAACATGTGCCAAAGTCCAGAAGAGAAGAGGCTTTGTGCATCTCCTTTTCTTTGACATGATTTCTTAAATCAGCCTGCATGATGCAACTTCTGATTGGGGCTCAAACATAGGAGGTGCTTACTTTGACTACTTCTTGCTCTGCACTACGAATTTAGTACACTGGAGGCAGGCGGTATGAAAGAACTGAAGAAAGTAGAGGAAGAACTGCGGAGGCCAAAGCGTGTACACGACCGCTGCCTGGAACACCCCTCAGGAACCCATTGCTTCTAGGGAATTAAGCCCTCCCCCTTTCTATTTGTATTTCTATTTTAAAGGAGAGGGGGGTAAACCTCGCAGCTCTTTCTCGAAGAATAAGCCAGTTCCTGTTTTGTAAGCAGAAAGAGGGTAGTCAGGCAAAGAAATGAAGCCATTTCAACAGTTTAAAAAAACCCCTTACAGCTGTTTTGAACCTTCCTTCCAGAGGCAAGTTACACAAACATTTTTGTGTGCATTGAGAGATGCAGGAGGTTCTGTCCACTCATGCTGCAACACAGCGGGCAGAAAACACACGGGACATACATGCACAATGTGATTTCAACCTCAGAAATCAAGCCTAACTAGTTTAATCTGAGGGATTAATTGCTGCTTCTATTCTTGTTAGAGGTATGGATTCCCCTCATTTGACTAAATGCATTTTCATATTTTGTAAACTATTAAAGAGGGGAATATTATTAAGATAGTCAACGGCTTTGCTATTTTCAAGAGAAGACAAAGACTCTGAACTGTAAAGTCTGTAGAAACTATTCTGATTTCCAGTAACATCCAGACCAAAGGATCTTGCACAATCGTTCTGCATCAAAGCAGCCGGAGCGCACTCTTACGTGGCCAGAGAACAGACACACTCTCCTTATTCTGCTTTATGGTAAGGCTAATTCTCTGAAATGTTCAGTCTTCACCTGGGGACATCAACGTGGCACACTGGGGCAGGACCATCAGTCCACTAAGGCAATTTTTGTAGATGTGGTAAAAAATGGGTGGAAAATAGCACTTTGTACAAAATCCAGGAGGACTTGGGACAGTTCCTGCCCAGCCAACCTCAGCGCTGCAGATAAGCAATAAAGCTCGGTTCTGACTTGCGACTGGTTACGGATGGGGCACGAGCGTTGCCTGGAGTGTATCGTCACGTCACGGTATAAAGAACAGACCCCGGAGAGAGGCAAGGATGACGAAGCCGTGTCACTTGTGAGTTGAGTCAGACCGGAGTTAATGGTCCAGAGTTGAAGGGCTCACATGTTCCCTCACCAAGCCATCGTCAACTTTTTATTTTGTTTTCAAATAACTTATCACCTAGTGACAGAAAAGGGTTAAGGCGTTCAAAAAAATTAAAAAATCAAAATGATTTATATGTGAAACACTTCTGAACATGCCCTCTAAGTACAGTAGATTTTCCCCTTGGAACCACACCCTGTAAGTGCTGTATTTTGAGAGCTGAACAATTAACATAAGGCATATGAGTCAGTCTTTGAAAGACTCTGTGGGAACCAGAGAGCCTTTTGCTATTAGGAGTGATGTAAACTCCCTAAGGCTGGAATAAGTCCACAATAGAAGGCAAAGAGAGTCATAAATAACAACAATGGGCACTCCATATACTACCAAGACACTCAGCCATTATTGGTGATACTTCCTTTATTTTCTTTATTAGACCTAATAATTTTAGTTAATTAAAAAAAAAATAAAAAACACCGTCTGTTTTGGGAATACTATTTATTTCCTATGGGAACTTCAGGACTTGTTAAAGAAAGAAAAAAAAAGCTAATCGGCTCTCATCCTGTCTAGTAATCCCAAATTCCTTTTAGGCAGTGAAATAATTAAAGAAAAATATTCCAGGCATAAAAAGGAGGACAGCAGAAGCAGACATCATATAAACAATGACACCATGACAGAGAAAAACGTCAAAGCACCGCCAGACTTGTGACTTTGACTCTGAAAGAGCTGCAGGGAGTGGGATTGCTGCTAACAAATTAAAACCACATTTCTTGGCAAATTGTTAAAGACAGACATATTTACATTTGTATAGAGACTGGGTGGGCACAAAAGATTAAAATGCTTCTTTAGCCCTTGAACTGCCAAGTTCTATTAGAAATATGTGCTCTTAAAATCCTAGGGTAAGCTCAGCTCTTTTTGTCACTAAAACTCTGCAGAAATGAAGCTGACAAAGACTTAGTACCCTACCTGCTCGCAACAGTGGCCCCTCAAAACCTCACTTTAAGATCCTTAGTAGTTATTCAAAGAGAAAAAAAGAGAAAACAACAAACCTGCATAGAAACATGACTGTTGGGCACAAAACACACTTGCTTTAGGGCTTATCAAATTGCAAATTCATTTTTTTTACTATCTTGCTCAGCTTGCTATCGCACTCAAAACGCAAAAGGAATCCTCAAAAATGTAAAAGTGGTGACTGCCATCTGCAGCTCTCTCGAGCATTAAACACCTGGAAAAGAGCTACTCGTGGATGTGCACTTGCGAAGAATCCTTACAACTCATTATCCTGAAGAAGAGTGAAAGGTTTGGCCTTTTCAGCCTGACAATGATACTCATAAAAACATTGATTTTTTTCTCCCTTTCAGTCTAGGCTTTGGGATGCTGGGTTGAAAGAAAAATTCCCAAAGTGAACAAACACCACAGCCCCCCCTTCCCACTTCTCATTTGGTTTCATACTTTCTAGTTGTCTCTTCTCAGGGTAACAGTTGCACATGTTTATGCACCAATAAAGTGACACTAAGGGATAATTAAATTTCACGTCTGGTTAACACAAAAAACCCACCCCACAATAAAAGGCACACATTGTTTCTGAATTGCATTTATCAATGTGGCTCAATTTGCTCATCAAAAAATACTTAATAGAAAACATCAATGAGTCCAATAAATCAAATTTAGTATCAGAGTGGCATATGGGAGGGGACTCTGAATATAATAATGTAGAAGAAGCAATGAAGTAAACTATTATCCCAGACACGAAAAAGTGAATAAAACTAAAATTAGTAAAAGGAATCAGACAGAAGCACTTATTTTAGGGGAGCTTTACGAGAGCTTGCAATTGCATTTCTCTTAATGCCACTCTAAGCAGTACCACAAACTCAGCCATCTAAGATAAGCTTTACATCTCAAAAGTGTTCTAAGAGATGACTGGCAGCTGAGAGAGGTCATCCAGGACACTTTCCAACTGGATAAACAGAAACGGGCTCCCAAAAAATGTGAGGATGTTTGCCAGGGAAGGATGAACCAGATCCTGTCATCTAACTGATGGAAAATCAACAGGACGGAGCTTTGGGTCTTGTTTTCTGCCCTCCCCAAGCCCACAAGAAGGAAAACCCTCCTGCAATTTCACACTGGAAAGCTGTCAGTGTTTTTAATGCAGTGATGCATCTACCATAGAAATTTTACTTATGAATTGTAACGCCACTGTAAAGCATTCATAGAAGTTTTCCAATAAATGGATATTGTTCTCAATTTGAAATACAGTTCTTTAGTTTGACTTGTGGAATATTGCTCTACATTTTCAAATGGACTGTCCTGCTCCATATGTTAGTCACAGTAAAAAAAAAAATAATGAGGATCATTCCATGTTACACATAGGACTACTGATTTCCCATTTGCAATGGGTATTTTCAAGGAATGCTGATGGTTTTAAAAATACACTCTTTGGACAAGATTGGAATTTGAGTAAGGACCAGAGAAAACTGCATCTTCCCTGTGGCCGAGTATAGACAGTAAAATCTAATTCCTGGATCAGTAGAGTCTTCATTATCTACTACCAAAATTCATTTTGATTTGACACCATGGATCTTAAGTTTTTGCTTGTCAAGAGTCCCCATGAACGTTACTATTTAGTCTCAGACTTCGCTGAGTCTGCTACAGGCACCTGTGATACAAATTCCACTCTCTCAAAAAAGTGAACCCGGGTTTCTCACCTGATCGGTACGTCCTGGCAACTCCACACACTCCAAAAGTCCCCAAAGCATCATCAGATTAGCTTAAAATACATGACTTCTATGAGGAAAATGCCTTCGCGCCTTTCAAGTCTTTTTGTCTGGATTTTAATGAGATTTTACATACAGCAGAAATCCCAGACTATTGTATTGCGTTTGAACACTTGCTAGATAATAGAAAAATTCCTAATAAGCTGTAAATGGCACAAAACACATAAAATGTGATACTTCATAGTAAAACTGAAGTTGCAGGGAGGCCTTTATAAAAATCGATACACAACTGTAACACACATAAAAACGACATACAGAACACTTTCTAAAGCCACAGAAGGTGCTCCTGAAACGCACAATTTATTTACGTACTGAGAAGCACGTGACACATGCTGTGTGTTTTTGCTTCGAGGCAAAAGCATTAAAATTAATGTAAAGTAATTGAGCTATTAATCATTCTGATTTTATATACTGATGCTACAAGACTCAGATTCTATCTTCAGAGGAAGTGGTCACTGATAAGAAATGAAGGAAAAAATAGCTTTTCAACCAAAATACCTTCTCTCAGTGACACTGAAGAAAAAGGTAAAGTAGATTAATGCTGATGTATCTTTAGCTAGCTTTTCCCATCAATTTTAAGGTTCCTGCCTCCAGTAGTTATAAAAGAGGACATGCAAGATATACATGTTTTAAAGACTTTTCTATAAAATCAGAAGATAGCAATTTTATGTGGAACTCAACCCCTTTCCTCTCCTTACAAACCATGTGGGAAGGAATTTGCTACTTGGTTGTCACATGAGTATCCTGTACTACAGCTTTTTAAGAGTCTGACATGAGGATCCTCTATCTGTCTTCCAAATCTAAATGGATATCAGAGACAACCAGTACAGCTGTCTAAACACCTATCAGTAATACTGAACTTTGTATTTATCTTTCCAGATATAGCATGGGCTATATGACATGACAGAATACTATTTATAGTACATGATGTGTACAACAACAAGATTCTTATACTTAGAACTTCAATACTTACAGGAAAAAAAATCTCGAAAAGAATACATCAACGTAAAACAGACAAACAAAAACCAAACCAACAAACAAATAGTTCTCTTTATACCATTGCAATAGTGTTTAACAACTGTAGAAGGTCTTGGAAAGAATAACCAATACTCTTGATATTGCTGGTTATAGAGAAGCAAAATATGTAAACCATGCAGAACCACACAGCCCAGGAGATAATTGCTCTGTTCAACAACTTACTGTTTTAGCTTGGCTGCCAGTGCAAACACCACCATCACCACCACCCCCAAGGCCCTCCACATTTCTGAGCTTACACTGGGGATCCATCCCCATCCCTTCGGGATCCAAATAATTTCAAATCACTACACATTATTCAAAAATCCTTCTGTGAACTTTGCCATCATATATTTCATCTTACTGTTCGGTCAAGCTATGAAATTCCTATTAGTCGTAAGAGATTCCCTACTGAAGGCTGAGGAACGGATTGCTCTTTAAAACAGTTTAAAAAATATATATATATTCTCTACCCAACAGGAATATAGAGAATTATAATGAAAAACTGAAGTAATTTAAATATTTTTAAGCCCTAGAGTCTTCAAAATCTCCCAGATGCACAGCAGCTAAATAAAACCTTTAGCTCAATGTAGCTTTAAATATTACCACTGCCAGCCTTCCCCTCGCACTTTTGCTGGAGGTGCCAGACCTCTCCAAGTCCACAGAGAGAACATCATTCAGCATAAAATCCAGAATCTTAGCTCAGATCCGCCTTAACCAGCAGCATAAGCTGTGACAGCAAGAGTGAGAGGGGAGAGGAAAATGAGGGAGGTGAAAGGATGATGACAGATGATAATATCTTAAATAACCACAAGGCTTTGACAAATGAGATCTTGTGAATGCTGCTAAGTAGTTACATTTAAATCAACTGGAGCACTCGTATAACAAGCAACTACTGAAATCAGTAAAAGATTACTCAATTTGTCCCTACTTTTTGAAGATTGCTTCATATGGAAATCATTTTATATGCTTAATCATTTATACTGCAGTTACAGGACCTTTTGTATTTCTGCTGTCCTTCAGCTGGATTTTGTACAATGAGAGGCACATAATCTTTTATTGAAGATGTATTCAACTTAAATTGTCTTCATGCTAATAGGTGTCACTTTTTATTTTGCTCCATATATAATATTCTCTCTGCTTTTCAGATAAATAACGCTATGGAATGAAGATTTTCAAATCAGTTTCTTGTCGCAATATCTTGGCCTTTTTTCCAGAGCTTGTACAGTTAATTCACTCAGCAGTACACATAAACACTCTAATTGCTCTTTTTAGTAAAAATACTGTGCATTTATCAACCGATTATTTTCATTTCTAGTCCTCATGCCCCTCTCTCTGTTTCTCTGAAATTCTCCACAGCCTTCTCCAGTCTTGGCTAATTGAAATAATTGTGTCAGATTTCATTTCATCATTTGTCCACGTCTCTGCATCATTCACGTAACATAGAGCAGACAGCTATTAGACTTTTGCCACGCAGAAAATAAATCAGTCAGCTTGTAAGCTATAAGAAGAAACCATGACAAGTTCAGGCAAATCTCGCTGAGGCAATTCACAGCATTACCTCTCGCAGGTATCGTCCCCTCCCCTTTTGCAGGAGGTTCCTACCTGCACTGTGGAGTTGGCAGAAGGGAACACACACACACACATGCCCCAGCTGCTCCAATTCAAAGCCCCAGCTTAAAAACCAGAGCGGTTTGGTTTGCATGAACCCACAGGACTGTGATGTGCAGCAAGACGAGCTGTGGGCTCACAGCCCTTCTGGCAAACTGCTCCAGGAGCGGGGATCTCCAAGGAGAACAGCAGACAGCTGGGACAAAAGGGAATATTGTAAAACTGCCGAAGCGTTTGTCTTTATGACCGAGTCAAAGACGTTAGGGTCATTACTTTGTGATGTAGTTTCTCAGAGAGAGCAGTCTAATTTAAAGCTGTCCTGACACTGAAAGGGAAATCTCACCCTTATCCAACACACGGTCCTGCCAAGTCTCTGTACCAACACCAACGTTTATGCAGCGAGAGTCTAAACGAAGTGATGCAGCTGAAAGCTAACCATGCAAACAACAACAACACACCCTCCAAACAACAAAAATCCTTTGTTTTCAGAGGGATCAAGGAATTAACCCAGCTCCCCACACATGCCAGTACAGACAGACACCGAGGGCTGAGAGAAGGGAAAGGAAGGCCAGAGGCACTGCACGTTTCACTATCATCTGCCTTGCATCAGCTTGAGTAGAATATGAAGGGTAAGTAAAAAAAAGTGACAGAAGTTTGAAGTGTCAAAAGTGAAAACTCAAAGAGAAACACAATTCTTTACCGCTTCATTAAGCGGTATTTGGATAGAGTCCATTAGCCTGTTGTCTCCCCCCGCTACCTTTTGAAAAAAAGTAGTGAACCCTCTTCATGCAGTTACCAAACAACAGCTTAATATTGTTTTCCTCTACCTATGTTTCCTACAATGACTGAAAATAATTTAGCATACTGTTTGAAAACACATGAAAATTACATTGAATGAAATTTTTAAAAAGGATAATGAAATAAAACCCCATTCATAAGACAAGTATTATAACAAATGTAACATTAATGTGTGTTTTGGACCTTACTCCCACAACAGGGTAACTAAGCGCTGCTACCAGAAGGGGTGGTCCTGCTCTCTTCTTCCAAATCCTGGCTACATGCTGCTGTGACATTTTTTGTGTCACAACTGGCAACTGTGTGGGTACAGGAGGAGATGTTTGAATGAACTGACATGCTGGAAAATTAATCCTCCAATAAATACTAGAGAAACTTCACAAAGAAATTGTGTTCTGCTGGATCAAGTCACTGAACTAATTCATTCTCAAGTGAAGTATCACTTGGTCCACTGTAACCATAAGGGAAAGGAATATGTAGCTAGAACTACAGGGGTTATGGACTGACCTATTCAGTAGTAGTCCACTATTACAACTGGTTAACTGTGATTTTTTATATATGTATACACATATACACACACAGTTCCATGCCAAGATTAGCATTTATACACTATGAATCGTGCAATTGTATTTCACAGCGTTTCCTTCTTCCCCTACTCAATCTGATATCACTTGGCAATAAAAGTCTTTCAATTATTTAAGATAACCTAATTCCACACAGCCTTCTACTAATCTTTACAAATTGCTCCTACCTAGACAAAAGTTTTCATTCTACCTTCCAACAGACACACCGTTCCAGCAGCACATACTCTAAACATTAAGTCCCCTGTTAATTACAGCTAAATGTACATGTTTTCATGAAAGAACCAGAAACCTCTTCCCAGCAAAATCAAAAGCCAAGCAAATCATGTCACCTACACTCTTACAATACATATTTTAAGAAAGAGAACTGTCTAATGTACCTGAAGTATGTTACAATAACACAGTCTATAAAATCAGACTTTTATGAAGATGATGCAATAGCTTGGTTTTATTTCTCTGTTGGGGTTTTAATAAGCAGTGGGTGTACCTTTAGCATTTTTCTTTTCCTTGTGTACCTACATTGTTTTTTCGTTTGGCTGTTTTTTTAAGAGTAATAATTTCATGAGAATTGTGATTTCAGGTTTCCACTTTAATATCATCATCAGCTTAACTTCATGCTTTCCCTACCACGGCTTCCTCCCATAGATTCTAGTATAAAGCTGATGTGATTATCAATGAATACTCCATTGTTAGCACATTTTCAAACGCTCATAAGCCTTCCACCCATTTCCATTTCCACTGTTTCTCCAGATAATTTCTTCAGATAACCCGTTTCCAATTTTCCATTTTAGCTCTCTACATAATAATCATCAAGAAAATGTCGTCATTGACAAAGATGACTAATCTCTCCAGAGCTCTTATATATTTCCCTGGGTTTCCTCTTTTGCCATGTTCCCAAAACTGTCATCTTTTTCAAGATAAAACTATTCAAGATTACAAACATAGTTTGGCAAAATAGGAAACAATGGTTTTATGTTTAAACCCCGCTAGGCTATTCTTCCATCTTTTCCTTGAGACTTCCAATTTGTTTATGTATTTTCAATAACTTGCTGTATTGTTTCTTTAATAAAGATTGCCCTTCTTCCAAAATAATTATTACTGCCTGCAGACTGATTTTTACATGTGACCACAGAAACAGCCATTTCTAAACAGATTTTAGAAAACAGAAAATCACATATCAATAGATTTGCTCCTATTTTATTTCAGCTCCACTCCTTAGAAGCGCTCTCCAATTTTTTAAGCTAATTTGACAGGCTGCCTAATCCACCTGTTCCTCAGTCTGACAAGATGCATCCCAGAAGGCTTCAAATGGCTTCTCTCAGCAACTGATGCTAAGGTTTTTGCTTGTGAATAACTCAAGAGCAATCTAATTACGATCTTTCCTAAAATGTAGGACATAAGAATTTAATTTCATATCTGACTACATCCCTTGAAACTCTTGGTTTAAGCACAGCCTATTACAGAGATAGAGAGAATAGCCTGAAAGGCAGTGAAAAGGCAAAGAATAAAGTGTTGAAGGTAGATGGATAAAAAAAGAGAGTTGCAATGAGTAAAAGAAATGTGTCTGTGTCAGGCTGACTTAAAACTGGTTCCAAGTAATTGGGAAGGAGGGCATTGAGCCTGGTTTATCTTGACAGAGCTCAGAAATGAAAGCTTGACCCAAACTGTGAAACAGCACACAAGCAGTTACCAAAAAAGCAAAAAGATTGTTAAGTCTTGACTAAGTCAGTCGCAAAGACATTAAGCAACACAGAAAAATGACAAATTCTCTATTAATGTATAGTCGACCACTTTTATAAAACACAGATAAGCCCTCAAAACCAAGGGTGTGAGCTGATTAAACATTTAAAAGAACTTGCATGCAACATTATGAAATTATCCAAACCCAAACAACATACAGAGGAAAACAAAACATATGCCTCATTTTTAGCCTATGACAGAATTCACTGGAGTATATCAACAGAAAGGTCTTCTGGGTGGTCTTTTGTAGTCTAGTGTGGAGGTCATGCAAACTCACCACTAAATTGCAAAGAGAAAAACACACACACAATGTGCAGATCTTTGGTTTTTACTTCTGGAGTGCCCAAAGTTTGAAATCGCCTCTCAGTGGCAATCAAACATTCCTTCAGTTTGGCAAAGTATTGAACTGGATTACATGACAAGTTTGGTACTAACATGCTGTAGAAATTCTGGATCAACAAAACAGTCTGGAGTGGACACTTCGAGTGGCAAGAATTCAGAAGATACTCCAATACATATACTAAGGGGCTGTTCACTTCTTGTTAGTTTTCCAAATGAGGAAAGATGGTTTAGGGATAACTTTATCTTATTCTCTCCTACCAACATACTACACTGACCATTCCAGCCAGTTCTATGCACACGTATTATTGTATCTGTAAGTAAAGCAAACTCCCAAGACTTTATTATTGAATAGGGTATGATCCCACTAAAAGATGTATTTATTTTTAAACATAAAAATGTTTAAAGTTGCTTTTTAAATAACCAGGAGATTCCACAGATCAGATCAAATTTTGAGTGTGTCAAGCTGAAGTCCACATCATTATATTTGTCTTCTCCTTACCAGACAGAATCACATGAAAGAAATTAAATAAAACTTATCTTTTATTTTTATGGAAAGATTAAAAATATCAGAGAGGGGAAACGGGTATCTCATGAGAGATATTTAAACAAGAAAAATTATAATTATTGCTCAGTCAAAATGCAGAGACAGGATTTTCTACTTAAAGCACATAAGTAGTTTTCAAGACAATGCTGAGAAAGTAATAATTTTCAATAGCAAAGTACTTCTAAAGCAGTTTGATTTTTTTCTGAGAGAAAAACATTCTGTTGATCCTTTGATATTTACGGATACTTACCAATCTAAGAATTAAGATAATAAAAATCTATATTTACTATAATAAATAAAAACACCCTGCTTGATATTAAAAACATACTAAGTTGAATGAGTAGGAGAATTTTTTTCTTCCAAGGGTGAAATATACTTCAATACATCTAAGATAAACTACAAAAATATACATAGACCTCGGTGTGTAATTCTGATTCTTACTGTGAGCAGAAACAGCCTGGTCAATGTGAGCACTCCAGAGACGATCAGCAGTTAACTGCAGCATAAAATTCATAAGCCTTTGACCCTGGATAAAGCCTCCAGGATGAAATATTTCAGTAGAATTGTTTATGGTATTTAACTACACACCAGTGACTTTTTCTCCATAAACGTCTGGGGATTGTTTTTTCCCAGCTGGGCCAGCACTGATCCATTTGAGTTGTTTCGCAGAACAAGAAAACATAGGAGAAACCCACAGACATTAAAAACTACCCCAGTATAATTTGGAAAGCAACATTCTACAAGGACAAAACATATAAAGGGAAAAAAAAAACATTCTTAAATCAAGCTGCTAAAATCATACTTAGCTTTCTAAATGGTCTTTTTTCTCTGAGCCTTATATGGCTCAGAAAATGCCAAGTTTCTAAAAATTACCATTTTTGTCTGTTTCAGAGTCACTTCAGAATCTCCTTTTGAGTACTTTGGCCCGATTGTTAAGGCGACTTTCTGTTTCCAAGATGACAATCGCAAATGTGTGAATAACTACATCTAAATATAAACATTCATCTTACCACTGTAAAATCAACCAGAAAATTTCTATGAGTAGAACAGTTTTCTACATACCAATACACCATTTTCACATGTCCAAGCGCTTGGGTTGGATTCAAGTCTACTGACGCAAACTATAAATTTCTCTGGAAACACACGTAGGTCTACCAAAAAAAAAAATGGAAAAGAAGGTTACAACATTCATATGCGTGTTCAAAACTAGAGATGATGACATATAGATGTTACTTTGGTAAAGAACATTTATCTTTTAAATCGCACACTAGCCCACTTCATACGGTCTACTAGTTTCTTACCTATCTTCAATATCCCACCTCTCCTTTTGTTTTGCTTTCTTAAACCATTCAAAAAAATCAATATGTCAGTGTAGATTTAGTTCCCAAGAGGACAGTCATGGCTGCAAATTAGTCCACCTGCACCCCTGCACAAATAGACCAGACAGAACCAACAGACAAACCACTTAATGATGATTTCTTTTGTGCTATTCTGCTGATGAGCCTTTTCATCAGAAAAGCTGTAAATTATCTTTGTAAAACAGCACATCATATCAGTCAGGACTTGGAATAAAAACTCAGCATAAGGTTACATGTTTCAAACTCTGACTACAGCAGGTTTTGAAGTCATTAAACAAATTAGTTAACTACTGCTGGATTATGTATTTTACTCAAGATCATATGCTTTGTTATGAACACAACAAAGTTTCTATTTACAAAGCATTAAAGATTGAAGGTTCTCAGATTAGACTAGACTAGGCAAAGCTTTATTCTGTACCTCACAATGCCATGAAATGAGCTTAACTAGATATTTTGTTATTGTACATATCAGATTATTTCCAGATTACTACCTTCATATTTTCAGCTCAGATTTTGGGGTTTTTTTGGTCATTGGTTTTTGTTCTGGTTTGGGTTTATTAAAAGCGTTTCTAATTTTTAAAGTACGTTATACTTCAAAAACAAGCCATAACACCCTATTTTCAGAGACAAGGAGACCAGCCATGCAGAAAAAAACATGAGGTTGACCTTGTAGATATATACTATTTTTTTTTTAGTTATTCTTTTTTAAGAATATCTCCTTACAACAAATTGAGTATAGGGATGATGGGCACAATTTGCCAGTGACAATGAGGTCACCCATATGGGTGACTGTCTCTCTACCAGGTACTGCTCCTTCACCACCAGCAGATCTCTGGTAGGATGTGACAAATCCCTCCGAGCTGTGATTTTTCTGGTGTCATTACTATGAAAGATGGGCACGTGTTACCTTGCATTTGCCATTGGTTGACAAAGCATACATAGAGACCTCAGATGCATCTGTATTTGCACAACAGCTTGTTAAGCTACTAGAACTTGATAATGAATATGAGTCTTTCTTAATGTTTGCAGAAATATCAACTCTGTTAGCAAAACTGTGTCCAAGGAAGTATTCACACTATGCCTTATGTCCAGACTATTATTGCACTGCTTGTATCCTCAGGACCTGCAAAGCCACCCTCCAAGGTCTAGTACAACAGCTTTCCAACTGCGGGCAGTCTACGGACACCTTCCAAATTGGCTACAAAAGAAAAGCTGGACAACCGTTACAAGGACTGAATTTGTTGTGCGGGGTTCTAATAACAGCCTCTTAGGTAAGTTCACTTTAGATATCGAGCATCACTAATTAAAGTATGAAAAATTCTTCTTCTATTAGGCTCAACATCCATTTTTTTGTGTGATGTACTAGGTGTATCTTACAGAAAGGAAACATTGGTGCCAAATTATTTATTGTTTTAGGATATGTGTTTATTTGGCTATTTATTGGGAGCAAAACCCAGCAAAATGAAGTTCCTTTCTTGCCAGGAATTTCATGGGGAAGCAAAGTTTTGACTGCAGCATCAGAGCCTCTCTTTTTGGCAGCACTAGTAGGGCAAGTTCATTCTAGTTAGACATTTTTGTTGTTACATTTTGTAACAGTATCTCTTGCTGGCTAAACCAAACAAAAGTATCTTCCAGTATTCATTGACGCTTTAAAAAGTTAGAATTTAATACACAAAAACCAATGTCGAAATCCCAATGCAGACATTACATTCTTCTATTCTATTCTAACTATTCTTCCAGGAGACTGAGAGAACATGTTTGATGAAATATGCAAAATTAGCACTCCAATCTCTTCAACAAATACTAACAACTAGTTGGAATTTCAAGAGATATTTAAATATTTCAGAATATAACGAATTCCCACAAAAATAAAAAATTCTTGAATGGATATTTTAAAACATTTTCAGGGTACCTAATTGATTTATTTTGCTTTTTTCTTTGAATACCAAAAGCTCAACACAAAGGGCAGTGATCATCTTTATTGCTGTTGGCAGGACAGGATTGATATCACTTCCTTACAGAGCTCCTTGGCTTGAGAAAACATGAAAAAAAGATCTGGTCCAATGACATCACCTATGTAAAGGTTTTATAGCACTGAGGAGAATGAAAGCCTTTTCCTGCATACACTTGTACTGTACAGTTGATGTCATAAGACACTCGAGCAATAATGAAGTGATTCATACTGTAACCTCGAGTTGATTCACCCTGCAGAGACTCAGTAAAACGCTGAGTCTCATCATACTTAGAGAATTTGGTATAGCTTAGCTGATTACCCCATGCAAAGGCATATACCAATCTAAAATTCAGTTTAAAAAAATCCATCATATGGATTAAGTAGAGCAAAATCTGACAAAATATTAGTTTATGTTCCTTTTTGTTTTCTTCCAGAAATGCAAAATTGTAAGTAACAGTATAATAAATTGATTTCTTACCACGATAATGCTTCCCTACAGCACAACGGAGATTAATCCATCTCTTCATAAAGTAGGCAGTAATGTGAAAACCCTTGGCTGCAACATAAAACAAAGGGATAATAATAAGTGTAAGGGTGTCTTGGGCATTCCAGTCTCCAGGTGTTGCACATCTGCAAAGACAGGATCGAGAGAAAGCAGCAGCTCAAGAATACGTAAGAAAATATAACTTTAAAGGAATATTGTGGAAAATACACTAATTTTTTGAGATTTCAGTATGAGCAGTATCTGAAAGCAGAAAATTCTAAACAAATCACTAGACACTAAGTTTAGTACCAACCACAGAAATAAATTAAAATCAATTAATTGATCAAAGACGTCATCTGCTTAACAGCCTCATGTCATGGTCAGTAGTTCAATAGGCTACAGTCCTATTCACTACAATGTTTTCCATACATATTCTACAAGAAAACTATAGATGGCTGTTAACTGCCTTCTAAAAAAATCAGTGACATACTCAAAGCTGATAGAAAAAAAACGCTGGCTATAAAAAAAAAAAAACATAAAACAAAACAACAACCAAGTAAACATGGAGGGTATTATCTGAAATTCAATTGAATTAAATGAGAAATGCAAATGTTTAAACTCCTCGACCTGCAACATACACAGAGGCTTCTTCAGGTTCTATTATTGAGAAGAACAGAAATCCTTGTGCACCAGGAGCATAAGAAAAGTACAGAAAAGATTATATGACTGCAAAGAGCCACGGCTACGGCAATCAGCTTTTCCTTTTGTTCTACTCAAATTCCCAAATGACCTGAGTACATCAGTAAGGACTTGATTCATAAAGGTATTTAGCAACCCAGCTCCCACTGAATGGAGAGCAGTTCACACCAGTGACTCCTCCTCCATAGTTTCCCTGTACACCTCACCAAAATGAACATGCAAAAGAGGGTATTTCCCCTCACTCTGATGGGTTTTGCAAGACTTCAATTACTGCTGCTTCCAAGACAAGTCCGATACTTTAGATACAATTACCACAGAAAAGTTAGAAAATTAAGTGCTACTGCTGTTCTTCTAATTTAACCATTTCGAAAGAAGTAAGGAAAGCTTTAATTAAGAAAGAAGTAAGGAAAAGTTTGTTCCAGTCTCAGTCTCTACTGAGCAAGTGCCAAGGCATGATTTATTTCTAAGAATAAGCCCCCAAATGCACGTCCTCTCCTGCAGAGTCCACAACTCTCCTATTTGTACACGATCTCCTGGAGTTCACCAGCAAGTGCTGTTCAGCATCACCTCTCATTAAGAACTATAGTTATCGATCGCAATCAATCCCTTTGAAATTTATCAGCCATCTTTTTTCCTTCCCCTCGGGAAGATACCTAAAATTTGACTTCCCTTTAGAGATCGAGTCAAGATGCGACAAGTTGAACCTTCCCTTAAAAATGATGAGCGCTAGGGAAAAATCTGGATGTAATCCACCAGCTTTATTAAGTGCATCTTTACGAGCACAATTAAAGAAAATTACTTTTAGCTATTTCCAGTTTGGCATCCACAATTCTTCAGCACTGTTAGTAGTGTTAGCCAAATCAAGGAATTTATATATAAATAAATTATTGGTGTGATAATTAGTGTGACCTCTGTAACACTGAAAAAGTAACATTGATAAAAGTACAACTTTACAAACAAGTCTTCAAATAGACAGTAAATATTTAGAGTCTTTCCACCTCCATTTGTCTGGGCTGTTCCAAATATCTTTTTCTTGAGAACTTAAAATACAAAAGTGTGAACCTTCCGCTTTTCACAGAGTAAAGGACGATATTTCATTCCTGAAATTCTTTTATGCATTAGTGACATGTACATCTGGTTATCCTTGTGGCTATCCTGGTATTCTCTGAGATGTTAAGCACTTAATCATATTTGATTGACTAATGGCCTGAACAAAGTCTCAAATTGCTCTTCAAGACCCTGCATTCAGCTAGCAACTGTTCTCTGGAAGGGAACACCTACCTCACATCTAACAAAACAGATAATGCAGTAAGAGATCAAGACACCTTGACACTATTCCTGCAGTGTCAGCTCAAGTCTGAAAGTATCGTAGAACCTTCACAAGGAGTTGCACTAGAGCTAAAAAGCTCAGCCCAGAGGGACTAACACTAGAACATAATTTTAATTTCCATGACTATTTACTACTTGACTTTCTGGAAAAAGCCTGAACTGATGATTTACTGTTACTTATTGCTAACTGTGAGAAAATCTTAAGATATGTTACATTCATGATACCTGTATTTTCAAAGTATCACAGGGCTTTGAACCCTCTTGTATGTAACATCTGACCTAATCCATAGTCAGCTGGAGTTTGCAAAACTTTCCTAGTTTTAAAGTTTCCAGAGTTACAGCAAAACTATAAAAACTGCGATATCCTCTTTCTGCTTCCTTCAAGAAAAATATAATACCCAATTAACCATTCTGCTTTATGAAATAAGACAATAAAATAAGCCCCACAAGAAAACGTTCTTATCTGACAACTTCATGCTCCTTGCAGCTTTTTAATCTTTCTAGGCAGTTACTGAGTGTAAGTCTGTTCTCAATTGCAGACTTGTCCACCATCACTACTGTTCATATATTAGCATATGCTAATGTTGGCTTTGGGCAAACTGCGGATCATGCTCCAGGGAGCATGGTCAGTGTACACTCAGCAAGGAGCAAAAGCTGCTGTTGATGATGTCTGGAAGGACAGACCAAGTGATAAAGCACATCATAGAAATTTTAACCTTCAGCTGCACACACCGTTCTGCAGCCAGTAATACAGAGAGAAATGTCACTGATCTTATGCTCGGCAAACCCGCTTGGCTCAATCTTCCATTTTCTCTTCATCATCCAAGGTAGACAAAGCTCCGCTTGTAGATTACCAACACAGCAGCAGAAATAAAATTGTTGGTGATGATTTTGAGTTGTGTTTTTCTTATTTCAAAACTGTGCACCTAAATCATCAGATCCAAGTTCCAAAAACAAAAAAGAAGAAGAAAAACAAACAAAAACCTGAAATTCAAAATGTGATAGAATAAAAGTGGTTCTAGAAAAAACACAGTTCGGTTTCAGCTGAACTCACGCCAGTGTGTGTTGCCTTTTAAGGGAATGGTAATTTGCCCTGCTTGTTATATTTCATAGTCCCACGCCACCGAGAAGCTTCAGCCACTGACTCTTTACTGTGAAACCACCCAGCACCGCTTGTTTTCGGAAGCAGTCGGAGCCAAGGGGACTGGTGATTCCACACGGCTGCCAAGCAGAGGCTGTGGCACCGCGCGAAGCAGCGGGAAGCCGTCTCTCCCACGGCTGTTCCGCACCGTTCTGCCAGAGCCTGGGAAAACGCCTCCGAGCTGCCGGGTTATCGGGAGCAGCCTGGCAGGTGTTCACTGCCCCGCGCGATCCAGCACCTGCTCTGCGAATAAATTCAGTTGGGTCTCCTTCAAAGCCACGGTGCAAGCCTAAGAAGGCCAAGTGCCCCCCAGCACTTCCATATGTCACACGTACCTATTTCTCATCGCACAGTATTTTTAAACCATCTTAAAAAAACCCAAAACAACAAAACATCTATTTTTCTTCTGAGCCCAGATGTTTCACATTCCTGACAGGTTGTTCTGGATTAGGACTGTCTCTGTGTTTGGAAAGTAACAACAAAGTAAATCATTGCAACATGCAGATATTACGAAAATAAGAGGATTAATATCGTATGCTACAATGGGAAAGTAAATGCATAAGTGCATTACACTTTCTGAAATACTATATTGTACGTTTAAAAATCTCCACTAATTATTCCACATAGATTAAGCTATACTAGTAATAATGTTTACAGTATATGGAGCTTTTCATCTTCAAAGTACTCTACAGACATATTATTACACTGCTTTTTAGCCATCATGTCTTCACTTAAAATTATTCATCACCAAACCCAAATTCCTGATTGTTTGTAAACAAAACAAAACAAGAAAAGGAACCTTTTATTCTAAACCTACTGTTAACTGTGCAGCTTTCCTTCCCCCAAACAAATGTACCTGTTCATAGCATTTCCTCCACAGCAGGTCACCATTTCTAATCTAGAAGAGATTCGAAATCAAATGTTGGCATGTAAATTTAAGACAAAGTCTAGGATAGACCAGGGACAACAGATGCAAGCTGACCAGTAGAAATAAAACCAGACTATTGATTTTTTTCTCCTTCCTCCTTCACAATTTTATTAGTATTAGTGCTATTCTTCTACCTGCTAAATCTTCTGAACACAGGCCAGTTGCCTTCACAAATAGGTGAGAGATCTGTCCCATCAAGGATGTGGGGATAAGATTTTGTTTCTGTCAGGAAACAGAGTCCCTGATTGGAAAAAAGACATTAACCTTTAAAAGAATCTGATCAAGACAGCATGAAATATGCCCAGCAAAATCCTCTCTGCTCTCAGAACTCTGACAGCTGGACATGGCACATTGTCTAAAACTTTCAGAATATGAGAAATAACAGTGAAATTGGACTGAGCCATTGTATATGATACAAAAGCAAGGTTGTAGGGCTCTTCTCTAGCAGAAGTGCAGAATTCACTCCAAAATCAGAACTATACTGTCCAAACTGGATCCAGGATAAGGCATTTCTTAACCTGCTTGTCATGGATGTTCTGGAATCAAAAAACGAGATGAAAAGCATGTATGAGACCATCTGGCTGGAAGATGAGAAATGCACCTGATACAGGTCCTGCAAACAAAGCACCTCTGAAGGAAAAAGAGCATCGGCCCCTCACTAACACTCAGGATGGAGAGGGACAGGTGGATCCAGTCCTGGAAATCAGCTCTTAAGCTACAGTCTCTCAACAGCCATCTATAATGTATACGCAATCATAGCTAGCAGCACCCACTAAGGCATTCAAGCAGATAAACATAAAGCAATTTATTTGATGGTCAGTGTACAATTACCACAGACAACAGTTTACTAATAGGAAACAAGATTTTATTCCACTCTTTTGTAGATCTCGTACTCAATGACCATATTATTAATTGCATGTGATGGGCTTTAACACATGAACGGCAAGCTATTCATGAATCCTCACCGTTCGGAACATATAACTGGATTCCAGAGGAAATCACGTGCCTGGACTTCTTAAACCACTGGAACGAGCCTGACAACTGAGAGAAAGGCTGAGCAAGGCACCAGTTGTTACCAGCCAAAAGCCAGAGAGAGCTGGAAAACAAACTCTGTGGTAAACTCTGACAAGTCAGCAGCAGAGGAGAATCTAAAGTCTCTTCAAAGCAGCTTTTTACATCTCCATTTGCACATCAAGCTGAGCATCTCTCCCAAGCTGGCCAGACACAGCTGTATCCAAACAGAGCAACGTCACTTACACCACTGAATTCCTCAGTTTCTGCCTCAAACGGAACACAGACACTGCGATGGTGACAAGTCTGGCTTCCAGGGCACTAGGGAATCCAGTCACCATTAAAGCACATGCCTCTTCCAAAAAAAAAGAAATAATGTCCTTTCAGCCTCTGTGTTTTTTTCCTTGAGAACGTCCATGAGCTTCACACAATTTTTTGATGCTGTAAAAGACTTGAAAGGGAAGATATTGTATTTTAAATGTCAGGAATCTCTACAAAGCAAAGTCTCTTCTAGCACAAAAATCCAACCAAAATGTGGAAACGAGCCTTTCAGAACTTAACAGACACGACGGGTTCCTCTTATTGTTCATTAGAACAACATGACCGTGGGTGCCAATACTACAATGCTGAAAGACTTTCAAATAAAGTCAATCAGATCCTTCACAGATCTCCAGGCTCTATTTTTTTTTCCCTGGTAATAGGAAATAACTTCTGCAAAACTTCTTCCTTGAGAGGAAAAGAGTTTAACCCTACAGCTCCCATAGCTGACAAGACTTTCATCTTCTACCAGTAACCATGTCTCTAGGCAAGCATCACTAAAAACATCAGGAATATATTGCACCACATGGCTACAAAACCTAAGGATTTGGTGAAAAAAGCCTGACAGTCTGCAGCTGAAGACATGATGGAAGACAATGAGAAGGAAAGAAAAGCTACTAGCAGGTACCTTCAGCAGAACTTTAAAATGATGGTATGAATGTGAAAAGGTCCTTTCTTCAAAGCTGATCCTGATATATGGCAGCAATGTTTTTGTATCTCTTTTTTTTGAGGAATCCTGTTAGAATAGCTCAGTGGGGCTAAGAGGTAGATGTTGGTGGTCATGACTCCTCTTTTCTTCTACCCTGTCATCTAAAGGACACTTCAAAAGAAAGTGAGTTCTCATAGACACGTGTGGACTTGAACCAGCACGTGTTTCATGCTGCTGTCTGAATAAAGTAAGTTGTGCCAGAGGTTTGCGGGTTTTTGTCTTTTTACACAACACACTCTTGTTGGCTTTATAATAACTCAGAACAAAAGAAAATTCTGGAGCTTAGCAAATAGGTGGAAAGTCATCACAATGCAGCCTACTGTATTTTCTCTTTTCAAATGCTGGCAAATAGAAGGTAATTAAGTCAGCTGCCTGAAAGGCTCTATTTCCAAATAAGTCTCAATCTGTTTCTGCTGTCACAAACTCTGATGTAAATGAGATGCCATCAAAAAGACCAAGAACAACCCATAAATGTGATCATCTGACCAGTGCCGCTCAGGTCTGGCAGTGAAGCAGGTGCTGGTTGTGGTGCAAAGAGTCGGAGACTCAATGCAAACCGGTGTGTAACGAACTGCTCATTTTAGCTTACTCAATAACGCACCTGAATTACTCAGCTCAGTAACTGGTACTTTCTGGCATCAATGTAACAGATGCTAAGTGGAGGAAAAAAAAAAAGGCACACAGAACATCCTGTTTCTCCATATTAAATAATAAATTTAAGGTCTTTAATACAAATATATGAAAGACCGAACACCATCAGCCTGTCTGGTGTCATGGGAAGACAACAGAAAAGGACAGACAGGCATTGCCCATATCCTCTAGCTCACATGCATGCCCACAAAACATAAAACTAAGTATCTTAGTTAAAACAATAAGAGAAAGATACTCTGTAAACAAATACAAGACTGTCACCTTTGATCCTCTCTAAAGCAAACTTTGTCATTTAAAGAACTTTGTTCCCCACGGATCTGTATAGTGAATATTTCAAAGGCAGAATGTTTCTCCCTGAAATGAGCAAATGTAATTTGCTCTGCATTAGAGTATCTCTTACCTGTTTGAAGCTGATGGAATACACCAAGCCCTGTTACTATACCCACAATGCATATTTAAGATTGCGCTGGACATTTTTCCTACTTTTCAATCAAAAGCCTGTATTATTTGCTTCACTACTACATTTTTATTTACTTCTATATGCTTTTAATAAATTAAGGCCCAGGTGGCTTTGCTGGTGTAGGTTTGTTTATGGTCACCTGTGCCTTTGAGTCAATGGAAATACTCAGTGTGTAATAAACACAACGTATCTAGAACCTTCAGCAGTGAATCAAATGCACGTAACTCACTGAAAGGGCACACAACTTCTCTCAGGAATTGGCTTTCCATCTCTATCTGGATAGATTTCTGTAAAGCCTTATGAAAGTTTTCCAAATATAAATAAACCCACAAAAATGTTTGCAATTTAAAAAGCTCTATTTTCTCCCTACCTTTGTCATATGATAATGAAACTCAAGAACAAAAGAACACAAAGGAATTTTGTGTAATATGGTAACATGGAATGTTTAAAAGAAATTCCTATTCATATTTAACCACAAATTACACCCACCATTACTTCCAGTTATAATGAAAACAGAATGGACATCAATGTTCAACACATAACTGTAATGATTTTTTTCCTTAAACTGTAATGACATTTTTTTTCTTGGGCTGCTGGTGATAGTTTGGGGACTTTTGTATTGAGACTTTTAGGGAACGCAAGGGTTAAAGGTGTGGAAAACAGATTTTCTCACAGTTTAAAGAGAGCAAAACAACACATTTAGGAAGCCAGACAGCTAAAAGGTCAAAACATTACACTTCCAGGTCAAACTTCTGGTTGCAATTAAGTAAATTCCTCTAAACATTTTGAGGGAAATCATATTTCTTTTAGGTTTTATTTCAAATCCCTATTCTTTCTTGCTTACATTGTAAGCAAAACAGTTAATAAAGAAGACTTACTTTCCTTTTTTTTTTAAAAGGAACAGGACATTGCATCTCAAAATCAAATCCTTGTTTTTTTTTATCTCATTTAATATACAATTGAACTAATTAACAAAAAATAAAGGCAAAAGCAGCTATAAAACAGAGCTAATTTAAAACATATATATATATATATATACACACACACACACGGTCTTTTCCCCTGAGAAATAATCTTTCCCTTTTCATTACCTGTATTTTCATAGTAGGGTTTGGTTTGGGTTTTTTACTAAATCAAGCTATTTTCCCTGTCATACAGTTATATAAAAACCCCTCTAACCTATGATGCTGACAATGGTCCTGATGCACACATTTACATGCTTGCCAAAAAATACTATCTATATTAACAGGTGATGTATGCAATCCTACACACACAAGGTGAAAAAATGAAAACCTAAAGGCATATTCATACCACACTAAAAATTGAGCTGAGCACAAAAAGATATGACCAGATTGAGACATTATTTGCAAATGCTTTGCCTCTGTAGAACACATGTATGATACTGAACTGCCCTCACCAGAAGAGGATGAATCTGGTACTTTATCTGTAGCTTATTGCAGGCAGCGCAGACCTGGAGCTGCCCCACACGCATATTTGTGCGGGTCAGACAGCTGAGGGAGGTTGGGTCTGTCATAATGACCAAATAATTTTGTCTCTGGTATTTTAGACATTCCAACACAAGGAATCTGAGCATTAAATGCAGACCACAGAATCTATAAAATGCTTCCAGCGGAAATCCTATTTGCCATGTTCACAAAGGATGGGAGGAGATAATTTAAAGTCTTCAGAAAAATTCAACTGAAACAACAAGCACTTAAAAAGAACAAATAAGAAATGGTAAGTGCTTAGGGACAGATTTTTAAAATCACTTCACATGGATTCCAAACCTGCTGAATTCCCCTTTGGGATAACCCCAGAATCACAGAATGTTGGGGATTGGAAGGGACCTCAAAAGATCATCTAGTCCAATCCCCCTCTTGGAGCAGGAACACTTAGACAAGGCTACAGGAACACTCAGATGAGACTAAGGGCTCTTTCAAAAGTAGCTGGATGTTGCCTGGCCTAGAGGAGAATCACTCTCATATTCTTGAATGAATACCAAAGCAGAAATTAAAGGTGGGGTTCATCTTGCCTAACTTGCAACATCTGTATCAAACTAGTATCCTAAACTTCATTTTTAACTGTTAAAGGTTAATTGCCTATTCACTTCTAGACAGCTTTTATAAACTGAAAAAGGAGACATAATTCCACTTGTTAAACACACGATTAACGGATACTGACTTTTTGCCTAACTATATAACGGAAACTCCAAGGATAACCTTTAATTTGCATAAATACATGTTTTTGCACAAACCCAAGTACTAACAGCAAAATTACTATGCAGATCTACTTGGATGCTTTAGAAAGACCTTTATGCTTGTGTAGGTATACTAGATAGGAGTTATCAACACTTTTGCATACAAACACTTATTTTGCCTACACACATACCTATGAGTAATTTTAATATTTTTTTTTATTTTCACAAAATAAAAAAAATATTTAAACAAGAGACAAAAAGATGAAAACTCGATGGAAGAGAAAGAAACAGAATTAATTAAGGCAGGTATTAATTAAAGGTTACAGGTTAAGGCTGTTTGCAAAACCAACGCCAAATTCTTTCTTTTCACAAAAATACATCAAATCAAACAATTCTCCTGTTGTTTTAAATAAATTATGTTTATTTTCAATACAATACTAACTATATATAATACTTTATTAAGGGCACTCTTTAATTTCCTATCCAAGGCCATAAATAACTTCACATGGGAGCTGCAACTAGGGAAGAAGTAAAAACTAAGGAGAGTGCGTTCAACCCACCTGTGCTGCAACTGCAAACGTCCCACGTAAGACACGGCTTAAGTGCTAAAGTCTGCAAATCTCAGTGTAGTAACAGGAAGACAAAGGTAGATTCTTCAGTCTAGAAAGTACAGAACTTTCTCTGACAATCTTTTAAATGCACCAACTCGATTGGATATATTATACCAATGACTCTTCCGTTTATAGTGTAGGCTTTTTGCAGAAAAGTACTGTGATAAGAAAGATCACACTGGATAAGATCAAAGGTGCATAGAGCTAAATGCATTGCTTGTTAAAGTTGCTATAAAAGGCTACAAGGGGATACTAAATACAAGAGCACAGTGTATAATGGTTATTTCCCCCACTCTTGGCTCAGCCCTTCATTGAGCCAAAGAAGAATTCTGTCCCCTCCTGGATCACCCTCCCATGTTCTTGGGGAATCAATGTCAGTTTTTTATCCTTTGGTAAAGAGTTCCACAGGGCTGCTAACTATCATGGCACTTCCACCAACTTCATTCAATGCTCTCTTGTTCTTAACCTGGCAGAGAAGAAATGATTTTGTAGATCTCTGCTGCATTCTCCCTAATTTGTGTGTTTTCCAGGCTGAGAAGTCCTACCTTGCTTAACTGTTCCTTGCGTTTTGTATGTTCTCTGCATTTCATTTCCTCATCTTGGATCATCTTTTTGCCCTTCTTGGAGTTTTACCCAATTCTATTGAATTATAAACTAAAGAGAAAATGCCCAAACGGTGTATAAGTCTGGAGGTTTTTTTTTCTTGTCAAATGTCCTCTACCCCAAGAAAAGAACAAAAAAGAATTTTCAGACATATAACCTCGATCTTCAAGAAGAAAAATGTTTTGGTAGGGAAAAAAAAAAGAGCCATTATTCCCCACTAGCTGACTGTAAAAAAATGGGGGGAAAAAAGCAATCTAAAGCAAATATGGAAAATATTGAGTACACGATACCAATCAAAATATTTTTTGTAAGTTATTGCATAAGTTCCTGCATACTTCAAGGATCTATGGGGCTCTGTTGTCACTTACACAGATTAATGTAAGTTTAAAGTTCACCAAAAATCTGCAGGCCACAAATCATAAATGAGCCCAGTAGTGTAAAGACGAAGCAATATAATTATTTTGAGACAGAAATTACAATATGCAACTGTAAACATCGAAGTTCATCTAAAAGGCTTCTGTCCTCCCCACTCCTCTCTGGTAGTTTATCTGCTAAAGCATATTTTCCCTCCAGTTGTGCCCATGCAATTTTTGTGGAGTTACTCTCTAAGCGAGATAGGTAAAATAATTCTAGGTAAAACCAAACAAATCACTGTTTCACAGCAGAGGAGTAAGAATTAACAGCTGGGAGGGTGGGAATAAATCAGTTTTGCTGCTACAGGATTTTAATGTTGAATATACCCTACGAACGTCTTACACATTGCATGTTCTACAGTATCAGTGAACACTTCTAAAGCAGAACAGGGCAGTCTGAGAAGGCTGCTTTCCTTAAAAACACCATAATGCTCAAATGGAAGCAAGTCTGTAATAACTTGGAATATTTATTATCATGATTTATTGTATATTTTTGGTGTGCTTAAAGAAGCCAAGCAAATAGTTTCATAAGCAGAACAGAAAAGTATTTTCTTATGAAACTGCATCTCATGTATTTTTCTATATTAAATAAGATGTGAACTTTGACTCCAGATCTTTCTAAGGCTGAACTATTCATAATAGTGTTTGTACTTCCTCCAGTTTCTCATTTCAAGAGTTTATCGGAAGTTAATGTCTGAAAATGCAATTTCTGAGACTTCTACCTGTCCATAAAGTTCAAACACATTCACAAAAAGCAACTGGGGGAGAAGATGGATGGAGAGACACACACAGACAAAACATGACCACAATAAGCCCTGTTTCCTTAGAAAACTAGGCTAAAACCACTAAAAATACACAATCCCAGAGAAAGCAGATAAAAATCAAGCTGGGAGCTCTCTGTGCCATGTGACAGCATGCTCTCTAACTATTTGCACTGTAGAAGAGACTGTACAACAAAAAGATCTGAAATCAGAGCAAAAATGTTCCACCCTCAAGCCAAGAAAAACAGCAAGGATGCTGGGGAAGGAATGAGAAGAGATCTGAAAATTGTAGGATAAACCTAGTTAACTTTTTCGTCCCTTCTTTACAAGATACCTTCTTCATTCCTTCAATTTCTAACATGGACATTTCTTCCAGCCATATTTTCTTTCTGCATCCTCCTTTTTCTTTCCTCTGTGCCCATGTAAATTTTGCCTTTTTCCTTAACTTTCTACAGTCCTTCACTGGCTATTCTCCTGCACTTACTATCTTCACTCAAGTCCTCTTTATAGCCTCTTGTTACTTAATTCTCATTGCTATTAATCAAAACCAGCCACCTCCTGTGGAACATGAAAAACCAGGCTCTGCTTTTCACTTGTCTACAGTAAATGAGCATTATGACACACCAAGATGCTTGACATCATCACCAAAAATAAGTATTTGATATTGAGTAGCGCAAGTGGTGCAAAGTGAAAACATACAGTGCATAAAGATAAAAACATAAGTACTGACTTTAAAAATCATATATTTGTAAAGAGATGTTTTTTGTTTAATGAATGAGAGAAATTAATCAATACGTGGGTTTGTTATTGGGTGACCTGCATACGCTGAACTTCAAATAATGCAAGTTAACCATACCTGATCAATACCCTCCTTGCTTGATTTTGGCCATGAAAATCAGATGCAGGCAAAATGAAATATTTGAAAATCTACCCAATTTTAATTTTCTCTTAAAAAAATAAAACCACCATCAAACGCATTTGGACATTAATTAAACACAGGAAACGGAGAGTTTATACCAAAGCTTATATCCAAAGACTAAATTAAAGCTTACTTTGGCAAATTTTTCATACTGGTCATTTGGGAGGGGTGGGGAAATTGTTCAGACAGAAGGAAGAATAGGAAGAACTTGCTTGTCTTGGCTACTTTCTGCCATTTTTCCATTCTTTCTTTCTTTCTTCTCCTATGTGTAACACCCCCAGATTTCCTAATGAGATGGTATGCGACCCACCACACACTGCTGTGTGGGTGTAACTTAAATGAAAAAGAAATGTAAATTAACAAGTAACACGCCTGGACATTTAGATTATGTGCCACAAAACTGAAAGGCGGTATTAAATAATACAAATCATAATATAACATTAATACTGAAAAGAAATTGTGATAGGTGAAAATTTTATCTTCAAAAATAGTTATGGCAGCCAGTTTAACAAGAGTCTTCTCTGCTCAACAGATCAAGGCAGCAGGATGAGATATGCTCAAAGTACGGTAGCTTGCCTTCTATTTCTGAAGAAAATCCTAATACGACATGCTTTCATATTAGAGGTACTCTAAAATCTTGCTAATACTGGTCTAACAATTCTGATACTAATAGATTTTGAATACATTCTGCAATGTGGAGAGCAAACTAACATTGACCCTTCTAATAGGGGTAGAGTGCTGACTTGGGATACTTGAAGTAGTAAATAACCAGCTAATAAGCATCTTAATATTCCTTCTAGAGATACACTCGTCCTTGCAATAGTGGGGGTTTTACAGCAGTGAAACTCTAGACAGAGACTTGCATAACTTTGAGCAAAAGAAACCACACAGAGTTTGAAGAGCTCGAAACTTGGAATAACCTCCAAATGCAACAATAGCTGCAAGCTTAAACATTTCAGCAGCAGCACCTACAGCACATATTTGCAGTTACCCACGTACCAAACCCGCGCACTTCTTGGCGTACTCCAAAACACTGCCGGCCAAACACTGGCCAGCTATCTTGCACTTCATCTATTTATGATAAAAAACACAAAAACATATCATTATACTGCACAAACAGAATCTGTGAGGCGAATTACGGGAGGTTTTGGAGCCATTTGAGTGATGAAAACTGCTGAAGACTATTAGCCACGTGGCTCACCCAAAAGGGTCCCAGTTGCTCTGCTGAACACCCACCTATTCTGCTATTTCCTTCTCAGGTAAGAACAGACTTGCACCTAACTTGAATAAACTTGATTCTTGGCCATGAACAAAGCACTCCTTTCTTACAAATTACAGCCCTGAGCAAGGCAGGCTGAAAGAAGAGGAAAGAGGTGGATTTGGAAATGAAGTTCTACATGAATGTTCGTTATCACAGACTGCTTTCTTCCTTTATTTCTTTCGTGTTAATTAATGACAGCGAGATTAACCGCAGAAAACTGATAGAACAGTAATTCTGCCTCATCTGAAGTAAATATCCTTTAATCTAAAACTGTTACAGATATTACTGATGACCTCCTCAAATGTATATCTGTAAATTTTTCATTTCAGGAAATAAGGGGAAGAGTCAAGCAGAAGATCAGTTCACAATGCTGGGCAGCATACCAGTATCCTTACTGAAAACTTGGTGATATAAAAGAAAACAAGACTAAAATCTCAAGAACACCCTCACATTAGCGTTCCATCTGTCTACATCCTTAAAAACAATTATGATATCTGGCAGTATTATAAAATCATTGATTTTGAAAACCAAATTTTTACTAAGGCAGAAAACTTTAAAAAATAAATAACAAGAAACATCACTCGGTAAAGGAAAACACATAAAAAGCTCAACAAATCTCAGAAATTCTGATCCCAGCCTCTGTAGTATCTCGCTGCTTTCACGGTAAAAAAAAAGTCTATTTGTCACCTCAAAACCAGAAAAGTACAGGGATCTGAAAGCTCATGTGTATTATAAACATTAATACTATTTTAAAGGGATAAACTGTAGTTACAACTTGCAAGGAAGAAAAGGGTTTGAAAAGCCTTCAGTGTCGTGAAGCACTTTTTACTCATGCGGTATTATGTGTTTGCGGGCGGAAAAAACCCCTCCTGTCATGCCATTGCAATCTGCCTCCCATATATGCCTAAAATTCTGCAATAAGAAGCCAACTGTGCAGTATTTAACCTGTGTTTTCTTATTAAAAATACTCAGTAATACTGATGATAGCGTTTAAAGCTGTAACCACCAACTAGAATTCTACAGGAATAGACCTTTTCAAGAACTGAAAACGTTTTGAGAGGCAAAGAATTTGTTCAGAACTAAAATTGTTAATATGAAACACAACGAATTAAAGAAATTGTATCAGGATACTGATTGTATACTGTAAGCATGCAAATACACTAATTACAGAATTCATATTTCAGTACAGATTTATTTCAATATATATTTAAGGAAATGTGAGAAACCATAGGCAACACAGGGCTTTACTATTGCTTTACTTCTTTTCTGTGACAAGTTTATAACAGGCTCCAAGCTGGCAATAAAAACGTCACTGCTTCCTAAGAACTATTTCAAAATAAATTGTTTATGTGATAGAACACCAATAGATAAGTCTATAGGCTGTAAAACCCACTACGATGACCAGAACAGCTAGCGAAATAACATTAAACAAACACCTGAAAGATGATCTAACATTAGAGCACAAGCCATAGCGATCATTATCTTTAGTTTAAAAATTGCACCTATTAGTCTCACCACCCTCACGTACAGAAAAATCAAAGTTTCAAGTAGGTAAACAGTCTTACTACTGTTCTCCACCACACTATAATTACTCCCAAGCCATCAACGTTACTGCCAAGCCTGTAGTAACACCGGGGAAAAAAGCCGTTTATCACATCATAGCATATTTTAAGAACAAACAGATTGTCAGAAGAGGGAGAAGCTATTATTTCTAAACTAAAAACTTTCAAAACAAATCTTCAAATGGAAACAAACTTAACAAACCCACAAGGTTTCCATCAATTTTAAAGGACCCAGGATTTTACCATTTATTCTTTTAAATTCAAGTTATAGGCTCTGATACTAATAGTACCAGCCTTGTGTTCATTTTTCAATGAGACAGAAAGTTGAACTTTATCAGTAACATAACTGAAGCAATTTCAGACCCAAACACCAGCTATTTCAGGCTTACTGGCTTTCCCTATGGCAAATTTCTCACATTAAAAATAAAGAACAGCAGTTTCCACCATACTTTATTTCACAATACGTTAAAGAATTTATTTTACCAGTGAGAAACATAGGACCAGATGGTGCGTGTTCCACTGATTTCCATTGACCGCGTTGTTTACGTGCCTCCAAGTAGTGTTTGACCCTTGAAGCAACAACTTCTTCTAGCAGCGTGCAAACCTCCTGAAAGAGTAACCATTGGCCTATTTAGAGCTAAATTTAAACACGTGAGCACAGATATGTAACAGAAATCAATGCAAAATCACTCCCTTTCACATAAACAGGTTTTTTTCCTCTGAGGAATTACATAGGGGTGAGAAACACGTAGTTTAGGAAATGAGTTTGGAGCACGGTTGGAGGGTGAGGAATCAATACTATCAATACTACAATACTATTAACTTTTGAACAGCAAATTAGTTTCATTTGTATGCAATTAGGAAAAAAAAGTACATGTAAAAATAACCTAAGACTAACCTAATTTCTCTAGTTCATTTTGATTTTCCTGCTCCTACACATAACTGTTCATGTCTTTCATACTTCTTGCAGCAAAGCACAATAAAAACCACATACAACTCAACAGAAACAAACCCTTCAGCCAGAATAACCATAGAAAAATCTTGGAGTAAAAGCAAAAACTTAATCTCTTGAATACCAGAATGATTTTTCAGATGAATATATACACACATATTTGACACTTTTCCCTCAGTATTCTCATTTTCCACTGTGCATAACTATGTGCTCACAGAAATGATACTTTGTCGCACACAAAAATACCATTTTACCTTTTTACAGTGTTTGGATAATTGACAAAGTTATATTAGTGCCATCTAAATTAAAGTATCTTGGCTTGAATTTACTTTCGATTAACCTAGAAAGTGCGCAGAGCAACAAATTTTTAACGTATTTCTCTAAGTGCCCATATCTTGGTCAACCACAAACAGTTATTTTCTCCTTACGGTAAGAAATACATTTTCCTTTCTGCTTGAAGAGTACAATTATAAAATACTATATCTCCTCATTCTTCTGTTTAACTCATTAAAGTGATCTCATTACACATTCTCACAGGCCGATGCGTTCAGGTTAGAAGGAAAAGGTCTAGAAAGCAGAAACATCACGTGCATTCGGTTCCTTCTGCAACAATAGGGATTAGCACGCACTTCCTTCATTTACATGGAAAATATTTTAGCTGTTATGCTTATGGAAAGATTATTTAAATGTTTCTCCACAAAGAACTATATAGACCTATATTTAAGAAAGTATAAACAAGAGCAAGCTTCAAGGGAATTGTTTCTGTGGACTTTCCACCCCTTAAAAGAACTTGTAACTGAGACCTTCTATATGCATATGGAGAGATCATAGCAATGGCATGAATAGAAATCAGTTTAATAAATGTTTCTCGAAATACAAAGACAAAGCTTTGCTGTTTCAGGGGAAAAGAGACAGGAGAGAAAAAGCAGGGAAATTTGAAGGGCAGCGAAAGAAAATCTCCCAAATGCATCAATTTGCATCTCACAGCAACCCCAAGATGGATCCACACATCACATGGGGCAGCAAACGGCAGCCACTGACTTTCATCCAGGGTGAGTTGGAGATACGCAGAACTCGTGTTTGTGTTACAAGGGGTCTAAGGCATCTGCTTTTCCCACAGACAAGCAAACAGGGCTGTACCACCATTAGTGTTTTCAAGAATGTGGAAACAACAAAAGTGTAGAAAACTGCTTGTGATGAATATGTAAAAGCTCTTATAAAAAAACCACATAGGCCTAATATACCTACAATACGTTACTGACCTTTTTCTTCCCAGTTTAACAAAGACTCTGCTTAGGATTTTCAGGAAGCGAATTGTAAAGCTATTGGAACTGCACTTCTCAGTTGTCGAAAATATGCAACCTTTGTACTTCACTCAAAATGTGCGGTCACAGAAATGCAATGAATGCTGCCCTGTCATGCCTCTTTATTAAATCAATCATGATCTAATTTCCTGAAATTCATATCTTTTGTTTTGGCAGCCTTACAAAATACATTTTGAAAACACTTAAAATCAGATAATCGAGATAGGAAAACGGGTTTTAAATAGAAGGGGGAATGAGTATTCATTTAGTCAGAAAAAAAAATCTAAAATATTTCCCCTATTTTCTTCTTTTGCTGCTTAATAAAGCACAAATGGGATGAACCACAATGCTGTTAAATATTCTGCTTTCGCTCCCTCAGGATATTAACTTATTGTTTCTTTTAATTTTATTTAAACATATTAGTTTGAGATGTACAGGGATGCTCTGTAGTGACAAGTTAATTACGCCATTATTAGGAAAGCTATCTGCTGAAAATTACCGTAACGGAGACTTGCGGGAAAGTCCACAGGCATTTGAAACATGTCTCGCATTCATTTTCAACAGGGAACTTCTCAAGTTCCCACACAGACCGAAATAGGGGAAAACTCCCACCAGTAACTCATCACAAGGTTGTAGCAAAAATCACACGGAATCTGATGAAAGTTAAATTCATAATTTTGCTGGCCACTGATGCACTGATTTTCCAAAATTTCACCTCCTGACAAAACATTCCAATGATATACTTAGAAATACAGACTGGGAGTTTCTTTTCATAAGACACAATGGTCCGACTATTGTTTGCCATGCACTCTGTAAATGCAACACCAACCACATTTCTCAGAAGGAGAAAAGACAATTGATAGAAAGATATTTCACCAACAAGCTCTGCAAAAATGATACCTGTCATAATCTGGTTTATATCATTCAGGATAATTTATCAACACTCATGAGATATGTTTTTAAAATTCAACCTCAGAAGAATCAAAACAGCATTTGCACTTGCATTTATGTACATACACAGAGTTTAAAATTTAAAAGGCAAATTGAAAGTGGTCATTAATGACCCAAAAAGCACATATGGTTGACTTAGTGGTCCCACAGCAACCGTTGACAAGTAGCTCTGACTAACACTATTCTCATAACACTGAAAAAACACGAACAGTTTAGGGCAATCCAACTTTTTCCCTGCAGCCACAAGCTTTTGAAGTAGCACTGGTATTTGTTGTACCTCTTTCTCATGATCTGAAAACCAGCTGGTGTCTTTACTGGAGCCTTCAGGCAAAATATGAACATCCACCAAAACAGCAAAGTTCCCACACTGAAAAAAAGAAAGAAGGAAAAAAAATGTTCAGCTGTAGCTGCTAGGAAGCACATGTTGAGCAGACAAGGAGGTAAACAATCAGGTAAGCATATGCATCTGATTCAGAGATACAGCAGGAAAACATAAAACTGTAGAAGATTAAGAAGTATGGAATTACAAATTTACCATTGTTTGTGGACTCAAGGTGAAACAAGAGCACCAGACATTGATAGCTCACTGAAAAGTCAAACAAGCACAAGTACATAGAATTTTCTTGTGTTATTATATGTCACTTCAAACAAACGAAAACCATAAAAAATTACCTATTCCTTCACCAAACTCCCATCATCCTATATTCTGGTAATTTAGCACCACATTAATTACTTAGTTTGCATTTTAAGTCCTTAAAAACGCAGCCTTTTTAGAAGTCTTTTCCTCTCTTTAAACTACCTAACAAAAAGAATGGCGAGCTTGAAGAACTTGTGGTAACTGCCTAATATTCATTGGCATCTGTTATTTAGCCAGTACTATACTTGGAATGGTTAAATGATAACAAGGCTAGCCTATTAATAAACACTATATAGTTATTAGGATGATACAGGCTACATCCCAAGCCACATTAACTATTTTGGAAATTCCTTGATAGACCTTAATTAAGGACAGTGTGCCATACAAGGTTTAATTATTTTCTTTTACCAGTGCATCAATCATTGCAGTGACCTTCTAAAACAATGGCACAAACATATCTCCTTAGTTGTGCTCTGCACTAAACTAACTCACCCCTAGCAAGAGAATACTGCTCGCTTTGCATACAGAGATATGGTGCCTTACCAGCTTCTGTGTTCTCTTTCTACTGTAACACAGCACCAAATATGACTCAGACCTCTTTCTTCTACTGTAACACAGCACCATATATGACTCAGACACCCTTTAACTAAACAGCTCGCAAGGTAAAAGCCAATTTCATCACTCTGTTTCGGCTGCTTGTGCCGCACTTACAATGCAATAAACTCACTCTTTGAGAAGGCTGGACACATGTGGTCATGGCAATCATACATCCAAAATGTCTGGTGGAATAGAAACAACACCCTGATGCCAGATAAAACCTCAAATGTCTAGGTACAACCCAGCATTCAATTAGTCTTGTTTCAAGTGGATGTTGTAGTGCACAGTTTCTGTCCTAACTTTCACCATATTTGCTCTTCACTGCTAAACATCTGTAAATGCCACGCCAGAATTCCAATTGCTAACAGAACCAGTCATAGAAATAGTATAAGATGTATTTTTACACTACAGTTGTACATCTCCTACAGTCTAAAAGGTACATTTACATCTTAGGCTTATGGTATAGCAGAAGCACATCCCTTGAGAGTACCATTATATGTACAGTTAGAATAGATAAGGAACAAGATTTAGCACCGATTTTATTGATCGTGACAGTGTATTTGGTAAATTAGATACCTCTGGGTTTACAAAACACTTAGATCTGTAAATTATCCATGAACAGAAGTATTTAAATAATGATTTAAATAAAATAAAACTATAATTCACGACCAATATTGTATTGTAACTAGAATGCAGAAGTTTGGCAAATGAGACAGGCATGGTGAAAATATCTTGAGAAACTTCTAAGTTACTTATAGGTATCAGTCACTGAAAGAGCAGAATGCTTTGATCTATTTTATCAAAAGGTTTCTCTTTCCTCCAGAGAACCAAGAACTACCAGATGGCTGCAACAGCAAACCTCTCCAAGCTTTAAATTGATGACAAAATATCTCTCAGAAATCTCTGGTGAATCATTAGTCAGCTCCAGCAAACTTTTGAGTTGACTACTGAACTTCAAAGTTAGCAGACACTGCATATTATAAAGAGAAAGCCAGTAAATTATTCATGGCTCAGCACTTACAACAACGAACAAGTCTTTGATACATCAAGAAAATTCAAATTATCAAATGCTACATGTTAACTTGCATCATTTTCTCTTGACTACAGAAACTTTATGTATAGACACAGATGTGAAGTATAGACCTGTTTTTCAAGGAGAGATAATGATTGTAATTATTTCTTTTGAATGACAACATTTGTCTCATTTGCTGATTTTGAAACAATTGGGAAAAAAGAAAATAACAAATAATACTTGAAACTATATAATGGAACAGATGAAACATTTGTAGTACTTCAAAGAAAAACAAATACATATAAACAATGCATAGATCCTTGTAGTAGACAAGCTTTCCCAATGGAAGAGTTTTGGAATACTTTTCTTGTAGACAGCATGCCTGGAACTATTTCAATCCCAAAAAGCCAATGGTTTTACCACTCAATCAGAATAGCTTTGGGACAGGACACAAGGAACCGTAACACAGACCAAAAGGAATAAGGGGAGTAAGAGAATACACAGACCTTTCTGGGTCTCATTACCTCCTGGTTTTCCTAAACCATAAACATGATATAAGCGACAGCTCCCATGCAGGCTCCTTTGCACTCCGAAATTATACACTGGATATTCTCCACCTGTATTTATACTTTATATGCCTCCACATGGTATAGCTTTACGTATGATATTTACACTAAGCAGCTCAATGCAGCTTTGGCTGCTCCAGTAGCAAAGGAAAAGTTCTCTGTACAGACTAAATTCCAACACAAATAATTGTGTGGAATAGAGGGAAGTGGAAAAAAGTATACTGTTTATATTAACAGATATGATCTTACAAAAGTTTCTAAATAGTTTTTATTTTTATTTTGAAAGCATATAATTCCATGAAAATACTAGCTTTTATTTTAGAGGAAATGAAGTGTTTCCAGCCATAGTGGCTGCAAGAAGCAACTCGTGACTCCTGGGTACTCTAACTGAAAGGAAAACAAAAAGAATGGAAATTTTTAATTCTGTGTTTTCAATCTATCTCAAAATTTGCACTGGAAATTATTTTTAGGGGTGTGATTATCAAAACTGAAACCCGAACACCTGATTTGATAGGAAACACTTTTGTCAAGTACCACTAGAAGAACATTTCACTGAAAAATTAAAGACAAACAGATGCGCCAATTTTATATCCTCCATAATTTTAGAATTCAAAATGTCTTTATATTTACAAACTGGTTTTTAATGTTAATTTATTTACTGTAACAGGCTAATATCATTCACTGTGTTATTAAACAAAAAGCTTTAAACAATCTCAGAATGTTGTTAGTGTACTGTTGCACAGCAATGGCATCTAATTCAGAACACATTTTTGGGAATCAAACTGTTTATACAAATATATCAAACACTTTGTAGTTTCTGCAAATGGAAATGATAACGAGACACGTCACATAAACAGAATGAATAACAATGCAAAGTGGTAAATCAGTCAAGGAAGGTAATCTGCTCATAACGTGCTAAAACCATGACCCTGGATAAGCACAGACAAATACAGGGTGTTTCAAAAAGATGGACCCAATCATGAAATCTTTGAAATTGGGTCCATCTTTTTGAAACACCCTGTAGTTTTATTGCTATACTCATTTTTACAATCAGGATGCTTCTACATGGGTACTCTCATTTCTTTATATTGCACCACTTCAAATAGCATAAAAACAGTCATCACAAACAAAAATACCCGGCATGCTGCGGTTAAACACGATGAGTGTGTATTGAGTTCAATCACTCCAAGTGTGCTGTATCATCACACCCGACAGCACTGCCGAGCCAGCCTCCCTAGACACACATTAGCATTTCCCGTTTCTGTGATTATTGTGTGGACGTGGCTGCAGGGTCAGGATTCATTGAAGTTTAGTTGAAAAGGAAATATATGACAGTTTGAGCAGCTTTTGGGGGCAGGCAGAACAGAGTCTAGCTGGCTGCCATTGTCACACATGCTCTTACTCTCCAGGAGGACACTGCAAACACAGGTGACACCCTCAGCATCATAGCAGGAGTTAGCTTGAAGTTTGCTGTCTCTGCTTTAGATCAGAATGGTCTTTGTAGTACAGAAAGCTTTGGAAGTTTGTTATATTATTAACTGGTCTACAGAAAGACAATCCCCTCCCCTATAAGCATTTCCCAGTTCCACTGGGAGAGAAGCATGCCCTACACTGTAAAACTTTAGTACTAAGCAAACAGGGGTTGTTTCTTTTTTCCCCTGGAAGTTGTAATATTTAGTTGCAGTGACAATTTCATTCGACTCTCAGATGATGTCAATAGTTTAAAAAACTAGCCTAGCTCCTGAGGATCTTTCAAAAATGTCATAATGCTGCAAGGGCTTCCAAAGGCATCATTTGTAGCAGGTATCAGTCTCCAGGTGCCAAAAGCATGAAGAAGAGATTTTGTGGAGAGGGCAAAAAAGTAAGAAAGAATTTGTGAAATATCTTCTCTTACAATAAACAGGAAAATTTTAATATATTCTACCATTTTCAAATTCTTTCTAAAATCAGTAGATATTCTAAGTTCACTTATGCAAGTTCAAACATCTACAGCACTAAGTACAATTATATTTAGTTGTTGGCCTATACACTGTGCCAACTACATTATGACTACAGATACATATACATACTTATTCCAGGATTTTAGAAGCAGAAGTTTGTTCTCCTTTACCTTTCTGACCCCAAAGAAAATGCTACGTCTTCCTTTTATTTACACATTTAGCATCAATGATTTTCAATTTTTCAGCAATAGCAAGAGGCAAAAATCATTTAAGCAGGTGAACGTACAGCACAGGAGATACAAGCGTGTCAAGGAGCAGTGTGATTCCAGGTAATATACAGAGTTTCTCAAAGTGTAGGACACAGAAATAGTGCCTCTACAGTTACTGTTGAAAGCAAGGTAGTTTTTCAACTTTGAATTTCTAGAGAGTTTAGACAACAAAAGGTCACCAGAGATTGGTTTTATTGTCATGAGATTAATGACCAGGTCACTGGACAAGACTAACTGGTGATTATTAAACAATTTCTTACCAGCTGATTCAGAAAGAGTACAGAACAGAGCAGAGAGAAGGCTCCAGGAGAAGCCACAAGCAGGAATCCTCAAAGAATTTATGATCAAAGTCCATTCCTCAGAATGATCAAGAATTAAGAAGCAAAGTGGGGAGAATATTCCACTCTTGACCTTCTGTCTATTCTGGAGAAGAACTGCTTGGTTCTTGAAATTCTGAAAATCGTGTAGTTTGTTATAAATACTGCCTGGCTCCAAGAAGATGAGCTGTAACCCAAAACCATCCTCAACACTGAGCCAGTCACTACAGTATTGGGGAATTCACAGCTGCTTGTACTCGATCAACAGCAATAGCACAGGAGTTCTAACTTCAAGATCTACTCTCAAAGATAGCTGTATTAAATTATACACAAATTCAGCAGGAATCAGCCTAAAATGCATTCAGACCTTCCAAAATCAGGAAGGAAATTACCCTTTTATAAGCTGAATATGAGTTACATCTAAGTAATCTTTCGCAACTGGTTGGCTTGTTTTTAGGAGTATGGTTCGTGTCTGAGAAATTCCTCAAGGGAGGAGCATGCAGTTTTCTGGTGGTTTAGTTTTAGTCGAATGAAAGAAGTAGTATGTGAAAATTCAGCCAGTGAGCTACAGGAGTATTAAGATCACATTCAGGGGTTCCCATGCCAAGCAAGTGCAAGCAGAGAACAAGCCTTTAGGACAAACGTTTGCGAAACGTGGTCTGAGAACACAACAATAAACTAGGATGCAACATCAAGGCAACATCTTAGACTCTTAGAAGATGCAGACAAACAGAATATTAAATGTAATGACGGAGGTGAGAAAAAAAAGTATGTGGATTATTCAACCCCTAGGAAAATGTAAAGAATCTGAGCAGTTTCAAATCTGATGGACCTGTGTTTGCTACTGGAGATTTTCAAATCAAGGACTAATATGCTGTTGTTAAAGCACGTGAGACAACCACCCAAATCAACAGATCATAATAAACAAGTCAAGAATACCCTAAGTATCTGCCATGGTAAAGGATCTGCACTTTTTTATTAGCAATATAAGAATGTTTCAGTGCTAACAGCCCTTCAGTTCATCACCCACAGTCAGACTAAGCAGTAATTACTTAATCTAAACATCTGAACTGGTCTAGGAGAACTGCTCTATCAGGTACAATGTTGAAAAAGAGGCCTAAATTGCATGTGAGAATTAGGCTTAATTTAGGCTGTCAATCTATGCTGGTCTGGTTCCAATTCCGTAGGAGGTTGTATAGCCTACATATAGAAAGGAGCCGTGTAGCTGGAGCTCAAACAACTACAAAAAGCAAGTTTTTCCTCAGGGTAAAGTCTCCAAGTAACAGTGCAATCTCAACAATGTTTTCAAAGGATATCTACCATGTCTCTGCCTGTGTCAGAACTCATCCAGAAAAACAGAAATAACAGCACTGTATTTGTTCAAGAAAATAGAAAGATAATTTGAGATTTTAACAAGCTGCTTCCACCCTTTTGTCGTAAAATATTCACGTAAAAACTGTGGTATCTGTAAAATCACTGCTAGGCAAGCCATGAAAAAATACTAATCTCTGCAGCAACCTGCATTTATGACACTTGGGGTTTGGGAGGGTGAGGCCATGTTAGATAGCCGAACATATTTACAATGTATTTAAACGCAGTTAATTCTCAGTTGTAAATGTAAAGGGCACTTCTTGGTCTTGCAAGCACCAGTAGAGTGTCACAGGGTAACACATCATTTTGTATCACCTGATCTTCGGTGAGTGGGTGCCGATAAAGCTTTGAGCTATCTTACCTAGCTTACCCTAAGCTATCAAGAACAAAAGTTTGGTATTATGAAAATTATTCACGAGAGCAACAGCGTTGTCACTGCCGTACTAAAGTGGAATTTGGGACGTCCTCTGTGGTTCTAGAAAGTCAGTGCTGGGATTCAGTTTCGTACCCACGTGGAAAGACAAAGGAACTTGGTTGCACCCTGTACAAAAAGCTCTGCACATCTGAATCATTAATCTTGTAATGATCAGATACTACAGTAAGGGGTATCATCATATTAAGTATTGAGAACTGGTGACCCTAACAATGATCGTTACTGCCTTTGATTTCTGCACCAAGGATCAGAAAAGCAGCTCGTTCACTATCAGTGACTAACTTTAATACCAAATTCAGCCATTTCTAACTACCACAGGTCTAGCAATAGGTTAAAACAACTAGAATGATTAGATTCATAATACAAAAAAGGGCTTGCTCATTAAAGTCCATTAAACAGCACTGACAACTAAAGCTGCTTACAAACCTAAAAAATCACAAACAGTAAAGTGACAATGTAATTTTCTGAAGAAATTAGAGCCAGTAATAAAAACACTTAAGGGCTTTTTTCAGACCTTTAACTTGTTAAATAATTTTCACAGGTTTTCACATGTTCTGCATGCTATATGTTAATACTAATGAGCCCAACTTTAAAGTATAACAAAAGATTACCAAGTATGTATTGGCAAGCTATGCTGCATTTGTGAAGCATAGGAAAAGAACCACCATACAGGACAGCTGAGGAGCTTAGCAATGTACCACCCGATTTTATCTGTTTCTGCATATGCTAGTCATGACTAGAAAATAAAGTGCAATAAAAATTAAGATACAAAGACACCACACCCTCAATATCTTTTGATGTAAACTCTGCCAGACAAAATAAATCCAGCCATTGAATAGCACGGAAAACATGATTTACAAAACTTTTGCAAGGTGAAGAAGAGAGAAACCACAATGTTTTTTCGGTAAAGTAACGTGTACTTAACTAAGATGAAGGGAGCAGCGGTTCTCAAGCAGATGATGCATCCAGTAACATATTTCTTGAGTTTACTGTACAACAGCTGCAGGGATGGGCCGACTTCCCTCGCCCAAAAACACAACAGGGAAGTGAGGGCAGGTCCCATGCAGGAAATTGTTCCATGTTCCCTGACTTCGCAATAATTTCACAAAGCCTCTGATTCCTTTTTATACCAAGAGACACAGTCTCACCTGCTCTAAATTCTGCTCCCCTCCCACGAAGATACCTACCACAGTACCCAACTACTTAAGTGGGAAGCAGGAGGCAACAGAAAACCAACCCAGACATCTGCAGCCCATGTTTCAATATAAAATATTTGCAGATGTTAAATCTTCACGCCAAAATAATTTAACAGATTAAAGATACATTGAGTACACATGCTCAGACTTTAAGACAAATACATAAAGCAAAAGTATTTATTAAAAAAAAAAGACTAGCTAGCCAAATTTCTTAATATTGTTAAATTTGCTTAAGCGGTTCAAGTGTTACATTTTCCAAGTGCGTAAAAGATGTACTTTTTAACTCTGCATTTTAACTAATCTGTCTTTGAAACAAAGCAAAGCCAGGAAAGTTTCAGAACTGCATGAAATGTTTTTCAGAAATAACGTAAGAAAATAAGTGATTCACTTCTGAAAAAAAGCATATTACAAAGGTGACACCCTTTGGACAAAATCCTTCTGTTAAGTGGTAGCATATTTAGTCAACATAAAGCAGAGGAAAGCTCAACAAACTAATCAGTGCTTTATCTACACGAGCACAAGGGAAGAAAAATGAGCCTTGCAAGTGAACAAGTGATGCTCTAAATCTTGCTGCTGAAAAAGCAGAATCAAACGGATGGATAATACATGGTATTTCAAAATGAAAACAGATCAGCAAAAACTTCAAGGAATTAATAGCTGGAAAGCAAAGGATTTTTTTTTCCTAATGTCCAAGGGAAAAATTTGTTTTCATCCGGCATTGAACAGAGTATTTCATAAATAGACTTTGTGCATAAATAAAAAGAAAAATGGATACAAAAGGGATAGGAGAAATGACTGATTTGTAAAAATATGTAACATATTAACATAGTTGAACACTGAAGAGTTAGCAACAAGCAAGAACAAGTTGTGAAGTGTACCACTGATTCCAGGTGGAGGTGTTTGCCACCAGAAAGGCTTCAAACTTAACCGGTGTACTAAAAACTACTGAGTTTGATAGAAATAAACAGGGAGTGACTATTCATATATCTCTCCTAGCAAACTTAAGGAGTGGTAACCTCTGGGAGGAGACCAGGGCAATGAAAAGCAGGTGGTGGATGAGCAGATCTTAACTTAAATCACGTGAAAAAGTCCTGACTATGTTCCAACAATAGGCCTTCGGGAGGCACCCACTAATGCATCATCTACCTATAAGGCAGGCGGGTGCATCCAGCATTAGATCATACACATTCATCAGGATTTACATGCCCCTAGCAGGCACTTCAAAAATTTGTAACCCAAAAAAAAAAAAGGTAAGTGACTCAATACCAATATTTCTCTTTCTACAATTCAGTTTCTCATGTTGGGGGGTGCAAATTGCCTACTATTTTTCTTCTAAAGGTTTGTATAAATGAGTTGATCAACTCAGGTCTCTTCCACCAGGGGAAAAGAAAATCCAAACTAAGCGTGATTGTTCTTAACATGAAAACAAACATTGAAAGGACACAGAAAGAAACAAACTGTGCGTATTTTACACAAGTGTAGTTTAATCTATAGTGGTTTTGTCACTTTCTGTAATTCTTTTTCACACTAAGTGCATCGATGTGTATTATATTCACATGTGGTCAATCAAGTCATGAAAACCCAAGAGAACACTCTTGGTTTTAATACAAGGTACAGACAGTATGGGTGACCCACTGCTCATTTTCACCTATTATGAAGTATAATAGAAACAACATGCTGCCAAGATTTCAGAGAAGTCCTATATTAAAGATGTGAGGAGGGGAATGGCAAGAAGGACTAAATTATTCTCAAAAAATTATTTATGTGTTTCACTGAGACCAAAAAAGCTGTTGCCTCAAAGAAAAAGATCATTTTAGTAATGTTAAAAAGGACTATCCATACCTAGGATTTCAACTGATAGATAGGAAGGCATTTTTTAAAAGTTGAAGCTTTAAATTTCAAAGCAATTTCTTTGTTTTAATTTTTCATGGATTATGTTACTAATTGGGAATATGTGGAAAATATTTCCCACAATTATGTTCATAAAAGTCAAATTCCAGCCATAATTAGCAGCAATCCTAACACATGTGGAAAACATTAAAATCACTTATAATGATAAATAGTGTTGATTTTATGTAACAAAATGTACACTTTAAATACATAAAAAGTTATATTGGGTCAATCCAAAGGCCCACAATGACCCCCATGCTCTGACAGCAACTAGTAGTAGATGTCTACAGGAAAACATAAAAAATGGCAAGCAAATAGTAATAATACTTTCCTCCGTAGCTGTATTAAGACATTTGGGAATGTGAGATTCTGCGTGTTTCTATCCCATAGGCTATGGTTGTATTTAGAAGTCATAGGTGATTGTTTTCTTATATAAAACTGCATGAATTTTTGCATCCACAATATCCTGTGGCAAGCTGTCCCACAAACCAAAAACACACACATGAGGAATCATATCTTGTAGTTAATCTCAAATTATCATGTTGGTTTAACTAAATACCCTCCGTTGTTAAATTAGAACAAACAGTCATATTTATCTCTTCCCACCATCCATGTTATAATAGACCACTATTATTCCCCTCCCACCCACCTCCAGCTTTTTCTCTTCCAGGCTGTAGAGTGTTAAATTGTTCTTTACACTGAAGAAGTTCCACACTAATTCTCTTTAGTTCCACTAAGGTGACACTCTGTTCCTAATAATTCTCCAAACAGACTTGGCATTTTAAAGTGCTGCTGTGAACTGAGCTGATGCTTTCAGAAAATATAAACTTCAAGAAGTCATTCCTGTGTGGTGGTCCTTTATTCAGAACCCATCACCTGTATCTATAAGTTTGGACCAGTTTTCCCTCATGCCCACACAAATGGCATTTACATAGGAATGTCATTTTATTGAACAGTCAGTCTGAGTTTTTTTGCAATACTTCACTGTCAGCCCTCATATTCAGCTCCGTTCCCAGGTTATTTACAAATACAGTGTCCACCCTAGAGTTTGACTCCAGTATTGCCTCCATCTCCCTCTATCCTTTAGTCAGGTGGTCTATGTAAGGACCTTCTCTTTCAGCTCAAAGCAACCTTAGTGAGGCACCTTGTCAATCACTTTTGGAGAACCTAAAGAGGGTATAGCACCCAGATTTCCCTGTTTAATACCCTCACCAGTTCATGCAAAGAAGCCAGGGGGCTGTGATACATAACTTCTCTTACAACGGGCGTTTTGACTTTTTCCAATGTACTACACAAATCTGTATATCCATTCATTCTGCCATAATGGAGTTTGTGCTAATTTGCCTGCTACAGGTGTTAGACATGGATCTGGCAACTTTCAAGTCCTATCATACAAGGCACTCTCAAACATACAGAACTAGGGTAGTTTAAAGAAAAAAACAAGATTTGCCAAAGTTTATTATTCACGCAGATGCTAAAATGTGGCTTTATGTGCACTTATTCCAGTGCAGAGTACCAATTAATTAGAATAAATAACTATATTAATACTCATTGTTTCTTTTGCAGCTAAGAACACTACAAAACCAGAAAACCAGTTTTCAAAGGTTTCAAATCTGTTTCAAAAATGCCAGCTTTTTAATGACACCCTGGTAAATAGCAAAACTCTGCAAATGCATCTTAGTACCTTCTCCTGTTTTGTATAAATATATAATCCTACTCAAGCTGGTGCTCCCTCCCTCAGACTAATTCTGCTCCACTCTTCTTCCAGATTCCCCGCTACTGAAGCAAACTGCTGAAAAAAAAACACCTTCTGTACATAAGATGATAATGTTGTGTGAAACATTCCCTTAGCATTTTTATTTTTATCATTTGCTAACCAAACCCACATATATCTCCACATTTATCAGATTATTTTTCTCCTTGCTCTATCAGTAAGCCTATCTCAAAAATTTGCAACACTTCATGACATTTTTCACTATTATCCGTTCACCATTCAAGACTTTCTCTGTGCCTGCCTAGGTCACAGTTCTTCCTTAATGCATCTTCTACATAGGTGAGTGCTATAGTAAAACTGACAGAAGTGAAGTAAGGTATGCCTAATAATGAGCCTCTAAGATGTCACCTCGGTGAATTAAATCTTGCTTAATTGCAGTGCTTAAGTCTATCTAGCAATATGTTGAAATAGAAAACTAAACCTGAAGTATTTAACAAGTCTGCAGTACACCTAATTTTCCATAACCTTTATCTACCTGTTTAGCTCTACAAGGGTTCTTTACATGCAACATCCCTACCTGCTGCATTGCAATTTGATGCTCGTAATCACAAGAAAACTGTCAACTGCTTCATATCCCTCAAGGGGTAAATAATTTTAATCAGTTTCGATTTTGCTCCTCTGAAAAATCAAATTCCGCGAGTGACACAGCATTTTGCATTAATAAAAACAGAGCATTTTTCTTTAAAAAAAAGTCAACTATCAGTCACCAGAGCTGTAAAAACAAGGCTCAGTTTATACCACAAGCCAAGAAAAACAACTGGTTCTTAACTTGCTAGTCCTTTTAATTTATTACCATACTCAGGAGCTATAACTCAAATTTGTAATCAACAAAAAATAATTATTGGTGCATCAGCACAAGAGAAGTCTTTTTTCCCCCCTGCTTGCTGAAGTACAGTTCTGGTCTATATCACTCTCAGTTCCCAAGCCTCTTTCCACCTCTCCTTATCTCTGTCTTCATTTTCCCACTGTCAAAGCCTGTTTTTCCAGGAAGGAAAGTTATGGTAAAGATGAGGAATATTGCTCAGCACCTCTTTGCCCTTTGGCACTGCTATCAAACACTGGGATTTTATCTGCCACATTAGCAGAGATCTTACAAAAAACACATTCCTTTTTGTATAATGTACATGGTGGTCACTCAAACAATAACCAGTAACAGATGTCTGAAGTGAGGAAAATGGTCTATTTAAATAGAACTTTATAAATTCTGATGATACTTTCCCAGATTTGAAGCCTTGACACTTAATTTATAACTATCAGTATGGCCATATACTTTCCTTTGTTTATTTCTAGTTCCAACCTCAGTGAGGATACTTTGTCCATCATGCTCTAAGTTTCACTATGACCTTGCAGATAATCTTACTCTCAACTTGCATTCATTTAACAGTGTAAAGATAGTGGTAAAAATCCTTTGCAAAGAATCCAATAGCCAAATAAAGAATTCTGACAGGGGCTATGAACTTAAATACTTACATAAAATTACTGGTCACATTCAGTGCCCGACAATGACCATCTGGGAAAGTTTGTCTTTCAAAGGAAACACAGAAATATGAAAGAAATGTAACCTGCCAGAGCATTTTCCATCGAAGTTTTAATGTTATAAAATCTCTATTTAGATCTGCTTTCCAGTGATTTTTAAAAAGCACTCTCACTCAAAATGCATTGGAAATTAAAGAATAACTGCTTACAGTTCAGTATTACAAGTGTTAAACATTTTAGAAACTCTCCATGAATCAATATATATAAGCCATTTCTGCCAAGAGCACTTTTACTCACATAGAAACAGTAGAACTAAAGATCAATTTGGCACAATACAGCCGTTCTTTTTAAGATCTTTACACTGTTGCATTATGTTTAATTAATTTCTTTTCACAATCCCTATTAACAAATAAAAATTCCCATATGTATTTCTGGTTACAGCTGCTTAAGAAGAAAGGTTGCTTTTTAAAAATGTCATTAAAAAAATCATCTTGGCTACAGAAACAAAGGATACCAACAATAGCAGCAGCATTAGAAACAAGAGATTTTAAAAGACAAGGTCAAATTCTGCCATCGTAACATCTCTGCACGGATGCAGAAAGGGTTTACAGACACACCTAGAAACAACTTGTACTGGAGGACAAAACATATCCTTCCGGATCTTTAAACTTGCCAATACATAAAAACAAGCAGATCCAGTGCAAGTTTCACATTCCTCATTACATTTTTAAAACAGTTGAATAAGATTAATAATAATCCCAGAAAACATGCAACTCTAACATTTTAAAGCTTTGCAATCAGCTTCAATAGCAGAAATCCACTGGCATTTTGCTCAAGACATTCAGCCATTAATTTCAGGGTCATTTTTAGGGAAAATTTTTCCCTTTTCTTCTAAAGGCAGTGAAACAGTAGTATCCTGTGTAAAGGTTTTAACCTCTGCAGGCAGCAGATAAACAGATTTATGAAGCATTCTTCCAACAGACAGATCATATTACAGGTCATAAAGTTTCTTTTCTTCCTCTTACAATATTCACCTGTACCCATGTTATTGGAAACCCACAAAGTTCAAAAAGACAGGTTGACAAGATGGAAAAGCCTCTTTGTATCCAGCAATAACAATAACAGCAATGCCTACCACTAGTCAGAAATTTTACATTAACACACCTGATGATAGATGCTACTAATATAAAGTGATTGCATTGGTTTAATAAAAAAACTACAATTGCAAGTGTGAAAAGGAGCAAAACCAAAGGATGGACTCTAACATGCTACAAAAATCACCTACCAAAGACAAAGGCTGATAAGACTCAACTACGGATCTTCAACAATAGCAGCAAAGCTGCGTTGCTATGGCTGAGTTTTCACTTTCTACACATCTGAATCTTTTTAAAAAGCTGATGCAGGAAAGACCACACTTTATAAATTAAGTATGCAAGCCTCACAACTATCTTTGTCAAATGGAATGAGAAACAGAGATGACAACACGTGACAGATGACAGTGCTGGACGTCAGGAAGGCCGAGTACCACAGAGCCAGGAACAAGTGACCACACTGCCCATTTTATCTGATTCACGTTAGCAAGAGGAAGACAGAAAAAAAGAACTTTGATTTCACATGTCTGAGAATGCTGTTAAGCTTCATTACACTTACATAGAGACATGTATTGATATCTTTATATTAATTTTTAGTTGAACTTAGTAACAAAGTAACAAAGCTTTTTAAACAGACAGAAAGACAAGCTTTTGTATAGAACAAACACAGCAAAAATACATGTTATTAATCAACTAATAAGACCTACTACGTTGCTACGGGACACAGTTGAATGAAGAGAAAATATTTCCTTACTTGTCTGACACTAAGAATGAATTTATGTGATCTACTGTAATTAACATTAAAGAGAATGCTAGAGACCAGGCTGTGTAAACATTTTAATTCATTAATATTAATGATTATCATATGATTAAAGTGCTAGATCCTCCAAATCTTGATGTCTTTAAAGTTTTTCAGTATGGCCTTCAACCTTCTTTCATTAGGCTGAAGATGACTCTGAAACAGCTACACTAAAAATTCAAAGCCATCCTTTGCTGCACAAGCTACATCTTCTTGAAACTATACAGTAAAGTCATGAATAGCTGAATAAACATAACTACAAAAAAATAAACTGATAGTATACAGTGAAAGGCCTTTCACAGGTAAAAAATTTAGGTTTGATGCTTTGTAAAAACAATGACCAATAACAACTTACAAAAAATCTGCAATTTTATCAAACAAGCATTTTTTTAAATACTCAGGCAAATTTACAAGCATTTCAGAGCTATTAAGGGAAATATACACTTTTTGGACTAAATGTTTGTTAGGACAAAAACATAAAAAAACCCCTATTCATACAGATTTGCAATTAAAAAAAATAAATAATCAAACCCTTTTTAAGAAGCAGTGCCACAATATACCACAGAAAGACTTCAAAAAAGGCCACGGGTAGCATGTGTGATGCAGGTAGATTTGTTAAGCTAAACAGTTTCTGAATACAACCTTGGCAAGGGCAGGCAGAAAACTGATTAAGTAAAATCTACCATATGGTGACATGTTGACTCCCATGGGGAAATTAGCAGAATTAGAAGCACCACAGAAGTGTCCACCAATTAAACCAATACAATTAACCATCAGCCTTTCTTTGGATTAGTACTGGAGGATAAAACGTTTTCTGACTTTGTCTCAGTTCAGGGGCTCTGGGTTTTCCTTCCAGGGTGCAAAGGCGAGCACAGAACATAAAGTAGACAATTGTGCTCATCATTCCCAAAAACTGAAACTTTCTAGCATCTCGACATTCCTAAACTCTTCCCTATTTCAAGCTGCCCAAACCAGTCTTTTGACCAGCAAAAATTAATCTTGCCACTCAAGATATTCCATCAGTTTGAATATCCTTCACTGCTTCTAATCTTCATCTCATTATCAAGCCATTACCAATTTTTGTTTTGTTTTGTTCAAGTAGGACATCCCACCCGTTCTCTTCTTCACTTTCCAATTAGACAGACTCCATCTCCACCCTTCTACTCTCCAGACCAGCAAGGCCCACTAAGATCACAGGAAACTTAATCTCTGTAGAAGAATTTCTTAACAAAAAAAGGAATCTATTGAACAAATATAAACCGATTTTCCCAGATGTGTGTAACTTCATGGAGAGATTTCCAAAGCAATGGCAAAGGGTTCATCACAAAATTCAACTTACAACTACTGTTGCTTCTTAAAGCCCATGACTTGTTACCATTCAAACTACAATACACAGCTAGTGTGTCCAAAATTTACCATTTGCAGGGAAAAACCTTAGAAATTAAAATTAACTTCCTTTTTAATATATGTATTAGTGTATACATTAATATAAAAACATTATATAAACACTACACAGTATGTACATACGTTGAAGAGTCCAAACATGCTGTCAGTTGACATCGGGACGGAAAGAAAAAAAAAATGGTTAGGAATAGTTACAAAGGAGCTCCTTTTCTATGCCATCACATGTAGCAAGATTACTGGTTCTGGAAAAAAAATAATTGTGTTCTAATTACTGTACTAAACAAATTCTTCTCACAAAACTCACAACTTAAGTTAAATGTTTAAAATTCCAGAAACCAAAACTAGGACCAAGAATTTAGTTTTAACTAATAGATAAAGATCATTTGCTGCCTCACTTTGTAATTTGTACTTATCGTTTATCAACAGAAATGAACCTGGGCCAGAAAGTTGAACAGGAATGATGAAACACATTTATTCTCTTTGTTCATATAATGTTTGGGAGAATGGTATGTTTGGGTTTTAGTGGGCAACAAATTAATTCAAATTTTAGCACTTACAAAACATCTGGTTGGAGTCATATTCAGGAACAGAATTTAAGCACAAAGAGCATTTAAGTCTTAAAAATGAAAGGACAGTGACCTACAAACTAACTACTAACTGAAGTAATAGTGACACATTTATTAAATACTTCATAATAGTAACTTTAAAAACACAGGTTTGCCTTTTAACAGTTTCATAATGTAACTTATCCCATCAGCTGACGACTTTCAATATTTTAGCTCATCCACATTGCAATTCTGTCTGTATTTTGAGATCTTAAAGCGGCAGTCTCATGGATTGCTATGTATTCCACACTATGCTGTTATTTTATCTCTTCTAGGAAAACAAAGACATAGATTTATACACACTGACAAGAAAAGCTCAGGTGGAATATTTTAACAAAGTGTAACTGAGATTACAGTATTTATTAATGGCAAATTTCTTAGGAGCAGTGGCAATTTTAGTTAGTGATTATACAGTCTATTTCTAAGTAAACAACAACACAAAAATCTTTACCAACGTTCTGTTGATATGTCTAGTAAGTTTGGGGGTTTATTTGGGGTTTTTTGTTACCTGTAAAACCTCAAAGATACCCTGAGGCTAAATTCCTAAATATATTAATAAAGACTTTGAGAAAAGAGATAAGAGACACTAGATAAAAACATTATTTTACTAGACAGGATGTCCATAAAAACGCTTCCATGCAATCTTACTGTTATTAGCTCCACATGACAAACAAATTAAGAACAACCTATCGGAACTTGCGGTCTTCACAGTTCTTTGTGATGAAAATGATGTGGTGCTTAAATGATATTGCACGTGACCACTGCACTTGCAGTTACTAACAGTAATAAGAATGCCAAAAACATTAATTAATTAATTTTAAGAAATCCTAGTTGTGTTGAAGCCAAGCCAGGTCTCATCTCTCTAAAAGAGATGTACGTTCCTGTCCTATAACTAAATTCACATCAAATAGTAGATACAGAATCTTATTCAACGTACTGTACCTCTGCCTACTAACATCAAACAGATAGAAGAACAAGATTCGTGACATTTATTGCTCCAATGTTCCTTAAAAGAGCACAAAGCCAGCAAAAAAAAAATTCCTTTGTTTTACTAAAACCAGAGTGATGATGCAAAATAATTCTTTGATCTATTATCTATTTGAAAGTACTAATCTAAATGCAGACAGTAATTGCTGACAAATCCCACTAGTAAACAAACCAGTTTCACATTTTACATATTATCAAGAGGCTACAGAATTAATGGTTACAGCCAAAGAAATGTTGACACAGTTGCAGATTGAGCCTTAACATGCTGATCATGTTAAAATACTGCACAAGAAATATTTTTCCACTTTGTAAAAAGCCAGACTGTTTACATGCGTAAGTGGCTAGAGACCTAGTTGCCTGTGTGTGGTCTTAACAGTTCAGTATCATAACCATGAATATAAAGAGAAGCAGCACGAAATAACCTACTATACTTGCAATGAATGCCAGGCAGCCAATATTAAAAGCACTGAGATTTAAGTTTCTTAAAATAAGCGTTACAACATACGTCTACCCACATTTTTACCCCTTTATCAAAGTAATTAATAAATAAATTAAAATAAAGCTTTTCTGAAAGTAAACAAATTACTATTTATTCACAAAAGTTACTTTTTCTTCCCCTTACATTGTTTAAAAAGGAAAATAATTAGGGGGAAAAAATCAAGAAATTAAAAATGATAAACATAATCAACATTAAAAACCAAGACATTCTGAAACTATGGTACCTTTACTCATATTCTCTTAGCACATACGATGTATTAAATTATTCTGATTTTTATTACAATGGTAACTTTAATATCACAGCTCTAGCATATGAATGTTTTAAATTGCCAATTTGCTGATTTTTGCCAAATTTTTGCTGTAAATCAATGTTGCTAATTTACTTTGAAGTTACTGGAAAGTCTTCTGCAACTACTGGTAACTTTGTTTTCATAAAAACCAAAGCCCTACTGCTTTCATGGTTTACCAGGAGAGCACTGTGAAACCATTAGGGAAAAGAAGATGCAAGCCACCTGCAACACAGGGTGATCAATTAGTAGCTTTATGATTCACACACTTATATCTTAAAACTGTCATAGCTAAAGTGTATCAACCCATCCCTTCTTCCCATTCTGTCTAGAAATAAAAGATACAATTTTAAAAGGCGAGTATGCAGTATAAATCAAAAATACATTCTTCAGTCACTCAATACAAGACAAAGCAAGAATTCTCAATATTTTTCAGGCTCATTGAGATTTTTTTTTCCCACAACCAGGAATCAAAAGCAGAGGCCATCATCTTTGCAGCATCTGTGATGCCCACTACCCAGGGCTGAAATTTCTAAGATCTCACTGAAAAAAAAGACAGATTGAAAGTACAAGGCTGTTATAAAGAATGTTCATTTGCATGTATGGGAACGAAGGGGAAAGGAGAAATTGTCTATTAAGTTTTCCATATGCTTATACCCTATCGATATTTTTAACATGTGCACGGAAAGCAAAGTTCTTCAAAATAGTTTCTTCTCTAAAATCACAGGATTAAAGTTAGAAAAATTCAGAGATATAGTGGATGAACAGAATTAATACTGTGGGACCACTCTAATTCCATTGGGGACACACATGCCTCATAAGGTTGTGTTTCTGTTCCATAAGTATTTAAGAAAAACAAACATGTCACCAAAAGTCTTTAAAAGTATGCTTCCCAAATTAGAGGAATGATCAGAAAGTCATTAGAAAAGAAATATGTATGGAGGGTAATTCACTATAAAAACAAACACTAAGTGACCCTTGAAAGGGGTTCTTCTGAGTTTCCTCAAAGGAAGCAGCATGGCTCTGTAACTAGGCACAAACAAAAAGAACTAACACCACTTGCCACTTCTCTGTCTCTGAAGAGGAAGACTAGTTAGTTAGACCACACCAGGCAGGAACAAACCAAGCAGCATCACTTGATTATGACGTCTATACCGGCCAGTTAGGCTCAACGTTGGATGAAGTCTAGAACACAGGCCTTCTCATGGCTGAGGAGCCTGCCCCACCATGACTGGACTTTATCATTTTTAGCTAAATAAAGCTTTATGCTATTTATTTCTTCAATGTGGAATTATTTGCAAACATTCAGCTTTTGCTCTAGTCCAGAAATATCAATGAATTGGCTAAAGACAGATGCAAACTACCAAGAAAGACCTGAGAATTTATTTTGTATCAAATCAGATTGCAGAGGCTTCCTATGGAAGTCACAGCGGGGAAACTCCAGAATACATAAGTATTCAGTGACAGATTTTCTTTCTGTTTAGGTGGCAGCATAATCATTCCAGTCCCGTTACCTGCTCACGTGCAGTCTTACACTACTAAGATAAAAGACAGCATTGCATTTAAACGACATTCTATTTTAATAGATTTGGGCTAATGTCTTACTACTTTAACATGTAAACATGTAGCATACTGACTTTTTGAAGAGAACCAAACTATTACTGAAAAGGCAAAGGAACTAATCTGAACGTTTTGAGGATCACTGAATTGATTTGCAGATGGTCGAATTAGAGAAATAAGCACACCGCTTGCTGATCAAGGTCTAACCACTAAATCTGTGTGGCAATCCAAAGAGAAAGAAGTCGTATTTCAACATCAAGTACCAATATGATGACAGCCACCAGCAGCAGAGAAGATTTTGATGTGGGCATTACTATACAGCAGATGTTCACAGCTTACCCTCTTAAATACCATTATGTTGCCTATTCTGAAACTATGATTTGCATCAATTTGAAGCCACTAGTATCTATGTAGATAAAGTCTGGTGTTACGGACACAACCTGTTCTTACCTGGACTAGAAATACTCAGGAGGAAGATGCAAGCTTAAGTAATTCCAAGAACACCTGTACTCTCCAAAGAGCAGACATAAGTTCTGTATTACTATTTACACATAATTTCAAAAAAATCCATATAAGAGCCCACAGCTAATGAGAGTGAATGGTGACATTGAAGTTCTTCACTTTTTGCTTCTTAATACAAAAAAAAAAAAGAAGAAGCTAAAATGTTTGACAATCTACTTTTCCTAATATCTAATATCTCCATCTAAAGAAGGAATGCCAAATGGGCAGAGCAACAGAATGTGAGGTGAGGCTCTGTTTACACATGGGTCTCCAAAGAACATGACAAGCAATGCTGCTGGCAATTCCAGCAGTATTTTCTTCTTCTAGTTTTAATTTGTAGTCCACTGGGAAGATGAGACTTTCTATTACGTTTTAACAATCTGTGATCATCAGCAGTATTCATAACACTTTGCTACAGATCCAATGGCTCGGCCAACTCAGAAATCTGGAAATTGTATTAATATTTTGCCACCTACATTTTCTCTGCTTGGAGCACATAACAGCACATGAATAACAGTTGCCTCACCTTGTCACAACAACAGAGCTTTTAAGTGATTTTCTAGGTGTGCAGCTTGAAATACTGTGAGATTTCCTAATGCTTGCAAGAGACACTCAAACTAAAAGGTTCTAATGAGATCTGAATATCATTTCACTTCTGAATTTACAATATTTTTAACTGCATTCTTCATCACTGGATTTTTCCTTCTGGAAATCTGTATTGTAGTTCAAATAGAAGTGTACAAAACCAGACTAAATCCCCAAAGTTCCTACATGCTTAATAATGTAGGCTTCTCTAAAACAACAACGAGATATGAACCACCTCAATAGCCCTACAGAAAAATGGCTTCGAATTAGCAAGTTGTTTTCTGAACTATATAGAATTATGCTGAGCATCTGTAACTAAATATCTTTTCAGTTCATAATCAGCAAGTACCCCTAGTTATATCCTCCAAACATTCTGCAAATCAAATCACAATTCCTGCCAATTATCAGGGTGAAGAAAGGATATAGGCAAAGAAATATTTTCCTTAACACTTTTGGAAGCCTTTTAAGATCATTGTTTTCACAAAACAATAAAAGCAAAATAAAATATTCAATTTTATATGTCAATTGATGCATCTTTGAGAAAGATTTAAAATTAATGACAAATTCTAACAATTTTCTGAAGAAATTTATAAACCAATGTTGTTCTTTCACTGCAAATCCTCCTGTAAGATTTCTCTCCGCTGGGATGCCCCTGGAAGCCAACGAAGATTTAATCACCAGTCGCTGCTATTCAGTCTATTTCATATCATCCTACAAACACTCAGTACTCAGCACTTGAGGTGAGAATGTGTTTTTGCTCGATTGTTTTGTGGACTTGTTTTTCAATTTTTGACGTGCCAGAATTACTCCTATCATCTAAATTGTTTATAAATTACCTGAGATACGGATTGCAACTACGTGATAATTTCAACACCCAGGAAAATAAAAACCAGAGACTTATACATAATACCACAAAGGGCGTAACTCTTGTGAGCTTGTCTTCAACTTGTGAAGATTACCTTCTTATGGCAAGGCAATGCACTATATACAGCTACTTATATTACTCCCCTTACTTTCATACTACAGGAATGTCAAAATAAAGAAGGAAAAGTTATATACTGCATGATCCTATCAACTGTCAGATCCTGAGATCTTGGCATTGAACAGATCCTCTTTAATGGCCCAAGACTTGGCTCTTTCCTAACTCTTTAGTTCAGCAAATACTTTATGTTCAGAGCTATACACTTCTATCAGCCTTTATCTGTGTGATACTAAGCAGGATAAACCACAGCCATATATATTTGTTTAATTATGAATGCTATTAAATCACTGGTATATTCAATGAACAAAGATGACCCTCTGAGTTTAAAATGGGAGAATATTGGCTTGAACTTGAAAGGTTGTATTTTAAGTGTATCTTCTATAAACCATTGTTTCACCAGCTGAGTGGAGGCAGATCCACCAGGCACCTTACTACTTCTTGAAAACTAAGCCAGGCTATGTGAAGTGAACCTTGGACATGGGATAAAGCTTAGTTCAGTTATTGCACAAGGATGGAGTCACCAACAATATGAAAAAGCTGAGAAAATGTTGTGTGGCTGTGCCACATCTTCTTGTGTGGAAACCAGAGATAATTATGTCATTCTTCCTTCTGGTTTTTTCCTCTCTCTCCCTCAAGACTAACAACTAACTGTTCTTCAACAAGCATTTGATGCAACATCTTTATGGTGATTCTCCACCTAAATGCTATATGTTATGTAAATGGAAAATGACACAGAAAAAGGATTAAAATCTCTGTTTTGCTAAAGCTTGTAGATTCAGGATGTCACGAAAGAGATTCTGTCTGTAAAATGCACCGATAACAGAAATAGCAAAGGAGCCTCAATGAAGAGAGTTACAAAGACAAGAAAGTACAAAACCAAGAAAGATGACGCTTGCTCTGAAGGCTTCATAAATGGACCGTACTTCCCTGGCAAAGTGTTCACAGCCAACAGGAAAAGATCATCTTGAAGCACTCAAATCCCTCAAGTTAAGACGTTGTTTCAAAACCATCTGCACATGATCAAGACCACAAACTATTATTTGCCCACTTTCCCAAGTGAAAATCTCTCAGCTACAAATACTGTTTCTCAGTAAGAAGGCAGAGTTGTCTTTTGTATAAGCCTCATTAAAAATACTGCATTCTGTGAAGCAGGTAAATTAAAAATAGGTTAATATGATATGTAAAGGTATAGAAATCACAGCATGGCAAGACTTATCTTCATTTACCCTTTCTTTGTCTGACTAAATGAAGCTACAGAGCTAATCTGATTACAATTCACTACATAAAGGTGTTTATTCTTTCTGTTCTTTTGGCCAAGCGATACCATGGGAAGGCAAAAACCAGACAGACTCTGCTAAAAAAAAGAAGGATAGAACAATACAAACCAGTAGAAGGGCCAGAATAATATGGACAAACTCTACAGAATTTGCCCTCTGCAGTAAGAGGATTTTTTTTGTCAATTAAGACACCGCTCCACTCCATGTTGTAGTTTGATTTTCAAATGTATTTCTGACATCACTACTAAATTTCTTTATTGAATCTGCAACTTTTTGCCTCTTCATTACCACACTGCTTGTGGTAATGAAAATGGTGGAAAGGGAGTCAGGGATTAAACAAACAAAAAAGCCCCAAACACCACCAACAAAAAAAGTAAACCATGAATTTCCCATATGTAATTTGTTGACATAGTTTGTATGACTGATATTACAGGAGCTAAGAAATTTATCTCGCTTCTATGTTTTTTCTTAACATCTGAAATTAATATTCCATTCTAATCACACCATTCTTTTTCAAACTAGAGGAGTCTCAGTTTTTAGCACAGCATCTAGGTTTGAAATTGATCATCAAGAAAATAAATGGAAAAAGAACCAAAATGAGCATAACTAAAAAAAAAAACCACACCGTAGGAGTCTGCATGCTAAATTTTAAAGCACGAATTTTACTTAGTCAACATCTGTTTAAAAAGAAAGATAAAAGAATATTTTTATATTGGTCCCATACACGCACCAACATTGTCCATTCTAGCAAAAGTTTCACTCATACACATTTGAAATCACTTGATATTTTTATTTTTTTAAGCGTGGTGTCTCACAACATTTTAAGTTTGAAATACTTCCAGTCAAAAGAGGGAAACTGGTGTAAGACAAAAATCACCAGCAGATCATTTAAGAGTGAACATACCATTCCACACTACCTTACATTCTGTTACTTGTTGAGCACCTTTCTCTGCTTTATAACAATAGAATCATACACACCTGAAGTCTAATTTCACTTTTTTTCCCCCCATAATTCTATTTTCACTTTATCCATCTTTTCACAGCACCTGGCTAATCACAACTTCGCAACACAGGGTTTTTCATTTTACTCTTTCCGTATTTAATTAATAAAATATAAATCGTTTTTAATTTCAAAGTATCACGTTTCAATATTTTTCCAATCTAACTTGTTTAGACATTGACATAATAGACAGACTGGATTTTTAAAAGACAAATAAATTGAACTGTGGAAGGCTGCTAATGAAATAAATTAGCATGTCCTCAGTTCCAGCGTGCTGCCAACACGCTCCTACAGGCTCGGATCCAAAGCCCATTGACTTCAGTGAGGTTTGGGTCAGATCCACTATAAGAACAACTTAATTCAGTAGTGGTAAATGAAATCTAAGATGTATAATTTGATCAGAAAACACTCCAAGTAACACTGCAAATAATGCTGATGACTTCTTCACAGCTCATACAGATTTTTAGTTCCTTAAACTATTATTAAAAAAGTCTGGAATTTATCGTTTTTGCCAACCACACTGTCGCAGCTTAATTGAGCAGCTGTCAACTGTTAGAAAATAACTGCATCATCATCCCTTTTAGGAGAACTAGTGTGGGAAGTGAAACACTTACATGGGATCTGAAGTTTCTGCAGTCATGGTAATGAATCTGTTTTCATCAGGTGACCATGAGTCATCATTTTGTCAGCAGTTTAAAGGGTTTTCACAATAGTTGAGCGTCATCAGGGCCCATGCTTAGCAATGACTGCAGCAGGATACCAAAACAGGGTGCCGTGTCCTCTGGTACCATTATTTAAGGAAAAGTTTGGCTATTGAGTCAAGAGCAATACTGCAAAGTCACGGTTGAATAAGTGCTGCGGTGATCACAAAATGTCCAGAAACTTGAAACCAAGCAATAATTTTGCTTTTAAAAATAGACTCCTTTTAAGGAAGTTGGGAACCACATGGATGAAACATAAGAAAAGAATAAAAATGTATCATCACTCTCTCTTCTCCCTTTTACTCCTTAGTCCAGTCAGAACAAGTTCATATATCAAATATTTGGATAATTTCCATATACCAGAATCCATTTACATTGTCCAGCGTCAGGAGAAGCCACATGAAATAACACAAATAACTTTATATTAAATTTTCATGATACTAACTTCAAGACCAAAAACTGCATCACCGCATCAATAAACTGTTTGTACATGACATTACCAGGTACTATACGAAATGCGGATCCCTTTACCTCCCAGCCTACTAACCTCCATCTGAACTCACTGGAAAGAACTGAAGAATTTCACCTACAGCGCAAGCTGAAGCCTCTCCCAGGACCTAAGGACATTTGGTGACCCCACGCAGCATCTCTGCTAAGCCCTGATGTTTTGCTGGACTCAGAGAGATTGAAGTCTTGCTTCTAAGTTTGCCATCCCTTCCTCCATCACTGCTGGACTCAGGTCAAGCAGGTAGTACCACCAAGAACTCCAAGAAGCAGAACAGTGAAAGTGTAAAATATGGTAGTGTTGGCCAGGAATAAGCACACAGCAATTATCATGGAGATTACACCTTTGAATTAATTACATCTGAAAAAAAAAATTAGTATCACTCAGTATGGTGTGTGTTAGAAACCCATATCACTGTCACAGTAGTACAGTGCTAACAATTAGCAAAAGTCTAATTTTATGCCACAACTGGAGTTTTTAAAACAAATCAGATTAATTTATTTGAATTGCCAAAAAAAAAAAAAAAAGTAATGCAAGTTGAACCATTCTTTTATTCCTTATTTGAAGTGATCCCCACGAAAGCAGTGTTTCCACTATTGATGTTTATCCTTCTGCCTTCCTGTTCCTTTCTCCGTCTGCTAACACTTTAATCTCTCAGCTCTTCATCCACTCATCATTTCCCTAGGCTTGAAAATTAATCCTCCGAGGTCAGTGAGGAAACTTCCATTGACTCCAGGAGGTTTAGAATTAGACCATACACTTAATTTTCCTCCCCCCCACTCTACCTCCCAACTTCCTTTTTTCTTTCTTCTGGAACTTATTTACTCATCACTTCAGCCTTTTCGTATCTGGTCCCATGAAACTGGGAATTAAATGCAGAGTTAAAGAAAACTAGATAGATGTCCCTCCATCCATTATTCTTGTTTTCTGCTTCCTATTTTAAACCATATTTTCCCCCAGGTCCCTCGTTAACTTCTTAAGACATTTAAGCCCTTTTCGACAATTGTCATTTTTAATCAATTCATAGAGAAATGAACATCACAGCTGAGCGATGCTACTCAATAATAACAATTCCAACCACCTGTATATATAGTTGTTCTGAGCAACGTAGCTTTAGAACATCATCCCTAGAAAACCACCATTAAATGGTTAATATAGCTAATTCTCGATTTTTAAAGACCCAAAAAGCAAATGTAAGAACATACAGTGCACATAAAAACCAACAACCTTTAATCAGTGTGGAGAACTTTTACAAATCCTGTCTGATTATAGAAAACTTAACCTCGGTGCATTTCTATTGAAACATTAGTAAATACTCCAACTACAGGAATTTCACATACAAGTGTCTTAGTTTTACAATGGTGAAAAATAAATGGACATCAGAAAAATATCATATTTATTAGTTATTTTAACTAAGCATTCTAAAAAACCCTGCCTTTCAAACCAGAAATCAGTATGCTAAATAGTTCAAAGCTATGCATGCAAAAGAAACATCTGTAGTATCAGTCTAGTAACTGAACAGTCACAACATACGAAAAAAATACTTTAAACAAACAGTAATCCTTATTCTTACTCTCTGCTTGGGGGCACTGCATTCATGTATCTATGGCCTTAATATGACACTAAAATCCACCTACTATCTTCCATTAGTCATTATATGGAGTCAGAGAAAAATTAAAAATTAGATACGGAAAACTACTCATCTCCCTAGTTTTTTCCCTCCAAACAACTTACAAGCAGCAGCAAACATACCACTTTCTCACAGAGCTAAATATTTACAAAAATATTGATTAGTTAATTCAGTGGACACACTTCACAGAAATGTGAACCTTGAGCTGTCTTAAAGAATGTCACCTAAGAATTATCCACACAGACATATCTGATAGAGAAATCTTTGTCGACATACTATCACTGTATTACATTTCAACTGGTAGCAGGAAAAAAAAGGAAGCACTCAAAAGGCCAGAGGTACGGTGAAGCTTTAGCATTAGAAATCTATTAACATTTTTAAACACACATGGAAATATCAAAAAAGGCCCTTTCAAATAAACTGCTCATTTTCTTATTCCAGCCCAAAGACAATAACACCTTCTCCAAGTCTGTGAGCAGATCCTCCAGTGACCCATACAGCACTGTATATACATCCTAGTATATGATCTGACAGGAAGGCATCTTTCCATTTTCTTCTACCTGCTGTTAGGGCCTATAATTGATATTCTTCCTACGCACGCTTCCTTTCATGAAGCACTTCTAAGACATGCAAAGACAGATGTTAAGATGCCTTTGATTATAAATCAATATCTTTACCATTACATTAAGACACATCGATGTACATACACAAGCAAAATGAAGGGAAAAACTGAACACATTATAGTTGTACTGTCATTTTTCTGGCCATTCATACCCAGTACTTCCATTTTTGTTTCCAATACAAAACAGAAAAATATGCTGTTTCAAAGGAACTTGCAATTCAAAGCAAGCAAAAAGATTGAAGTAGGAAGGACCAAAAAATTTAATATGCACTTCCAGCATGCAGTAATTTAAACTTATAACAAGGAACACTGCTGAAAAATCAACTGCAGAGCATGCTGGATGACCAGAGGGAACATTGAAACTATAATTATCTTAATCTAAGATATGTGCTAGCAAAGGCCTACAAATCTGAGACAGAACAGAGCTCTTAATTTCTCAAAGTAGGAAACAGCAAAGTAAAAAAAGCTTCCCTTTGAGCTGAGCTATTGAAATGTAGTAACAACTTAAAGCCTTAAACGTCTGGCAAATGAACAAATTGCAGAAAACAGTAAATGAAATTTTTCTATTACTGCCATAAAAACTACTATATTTAGTTCTGCAGTTTGGCATGAATAAAGTCAAATTTACACAATGCTGGAAGAGCAATTCTTTCTAGTTTGTCCAAGGTTTTAAACAAGGCCCTAGTGATATTATTTTTCAAATCCATATAGAGTTCTTGATTTTGCTTTAAGCCTCACCAATTAAACTTAAGATTTATTTCTCAGAACAGCAGTAAAATATTTTAGCAACACACACAGAAAGCTTAATTAAATTCATACGCATTGTTTTCCAGATTTGGGATATTTTACCATGCAACAGTTTATGAAGTATCAATATTTCCTAAAATTTAAAATTGCTGATCAAATAAACTTGCATAAAATAGTGTCTATTGCACATCACAATACGATGGCATCCAGCCACTTAGCAAGTGAAACAAGTGTGTTTAGGAGCTAACTTTAGTTTTTGTATTAAGGTTTAAAGCTATTTTACTCCATCGATTATTTTATTTCAATCGCTCTTAGATGCCCATAAAACCAAGCAAGGATCAGCTTTCAAAAATAGGCCGACTACTCCCTCTACTGAAAATAATTGACCATTACACTGGAAGCACAGAGATTCTCGCACAGAATACGTGTTGTTAAGCAAATACACCATATAGGTATTTTCCTCTTAATTACATTCTAGTCAGCTAAGACTTGAAAGACTGATAAGCCGTGTTTTTCACTTTCTTATCAGAAAGATCACCATACACATGCTTACAAAACCTAAAAACTTAAAAGTGGAGAATGCAGAAGATGAGACATTATGCATGAAACATTTTCAGATGCAGTAAAATACCTTTATCAATTTCAAACATAAGGAACCTAAAAGTAAGATTATATTATTTTCTATACTTCCCCTGCAGAGAGAAGTGAGAATATTCTCTGCCTTTTCATAGAGAATCTTCTGCACAGGGATATTTCTTGAAAAATTTATGTGAAAGTTACACAGTCTTTCAAAAGGGAATACTCACATTAACTACAAATCCAGTGAATGTAAAGAAGCAAAAATTCACACATAAAATTCCCGATCTAACAAGTAAAATGTTACACATCAGTGCACAAAATAAATTCCAATCAGCTCTTCACATATTTATATTATATATTTGATACGTTTTAGTCAAGGCAAAGTTAATTTATAGTATTCAGTACATGCAAAAACTTAGCCCCATTTCTCAAATGCTACCAGAAAGAAAATAAAGTTGTATCTTACTGGCACTCTCAAAAGTTGCAGTGATATTGCTTACCTACAAATGCATGCTCAACAAGAACCTATCCATTTACTCAGATAGTCAGTGATGTTAAATGTGACTAGTGACTGCCAGGGTACATGCTGAACACCAGTAAAGTGTCTATACCTAAACCGCAAGCTGTAATAAGGCAGGTCAGTCATCAAATATCTTAAGGCTTTTTATTTAGTGACAATATTTCAACTCACACCACTTGTCTTCTTGGGAACTTAATGCTGATGATATCAAGAGTCCTCAGCAGAGAAAAACAATGCCTTATCAGCCTTAGCTCCTGTTGTTACCCACATCAGTGGCATATAGACTCAAGAGTATCAGCTCAGGTGTGCTCAAAATCAAAGATATTTCTCCTAACTTCTATATCAATTCAGGAGCAATAGATGGTATAGACATTATAGAATTGTTTAGGTTGGAAAAGACCTTTAAGATCATCAGGTTTGACTGTTAACCAAGCACTGCCAAGTCCACCACTAAACCATGTCCCTGAGTGTCACATCTGCATGTTTTAAACACCTCAAACACTTCCCTGGGCAGCCTGTTCCAAACCCTGACAACCCTCCCAACTGAAGAAATTTTTCCCAATATCAAACCTAAACCCCCCCTGACACAACTTGAGGTCATTTCCTCTCTTCTTATCACCTGCTACTTGGGAGAAGAGACCAACACCCTCCAGACTACAACCTCCTTTCAGATAGTTGTAGAGGGTGATTCCTACCCTCAAGCAATCAACAATTTAATGCTAAATGGTAAAAAAAAATTAAAGCAAACGTCCCACTAAATGACAGTAGTTTTACTTGGAAAAGAACACATAACACACAAAAATTAAGTGTCTGGTCTGCTTGTTGAACAGGTTGGTTAGCCACAAAACCAAGCTTCAACAGCTTCCACAGCCTGATCAGTCAGGAAGGTTTTCGTAACTGCCCTCCAAAAAACCCAAGCTTATCCACATAGGAAGAAGTCTCTTCTTTTGAGAAAATGATGTGAAAAAGCATTTCCATGAGAATAAAATACTACATTAATCACTTTGAAATGTATGCATTACCTAAACTACCCTAGACATATGGGAACACAAAAACAAGAGAAAGTCCAGAAGAGAAGGTTTCACAATTAGTTTTATTTATTGATAAGCTGATATAGCTATGGTAGAAAAATTAAGTGCTATGTTTTTGACAGAATGTGTCAAAAAGCATTATTCTTCAGATACACAAAAGTCAAAGACTGTTTGCAAAATAAACTGCAAAGACGTTTTACCTGATGTAAGACAACTACTCTCTGAAAATGGGAAAAGAGGTAAAAAATACATAAATGGAGAGTCAAGCATGATAAATGTTTTAAGAACACCGCTATGCCTTAAACGAGGAACCCTAAATTATCTGGCAAGTACACAAATAATATTGCAAGATTATAGTACTAGAAGAATCAACCCTAAATTTTATTTCAGGTAGCAAATACTGTTGCACTGAGAATTTGTGCAGTTTCTCATTTTAACTACACAACGAATCACTTTTAGTTACACGATTTTAACTTTCCGTGGACCTCAGACACACTCAGCCATGATGCAGCAGCAATTCAAGAAGTTTGCTTCCAAAGAGAGAGAAAAAGCTGATCCAAAATATGCTACTATGACCAGAAGCTTGAAGAATGTACCTCTTTACATTAACTTTAAAAATCAACGTATGCACATTCTAAGTAGTATTACAGATTTTTTATTTTTAATGAAAGCTATGACAGTCTACTTACCTTAATGACAAATTTGTTGGATGCCATGATAGGTCAGCGTAAGTTGGTCCTACAAAAATATCAATTAAAAGCAATCAGCACTAGAGGAAAAACCTCAGATCTCGACACCAAGAAGAATTCTTTAAAACTATTACTATTCTTTTTCATTACTGCTGTTTGTCAAACCCTATACTCTGTTTTAAGAACATTAAAGGAGAAATACTTGGCTACCTGTGTTTGTTTCTTTTAGTGAACCTTATAACTGTTCAGGCACTTAGCATCAAACACATAAAACACAAAATTAGAACTATTTTTAAGACCAGTACCTGCAATAGAAATTACACTGAGAATAGAGCTGCCTATTACACTCTGAAGTTTCTTAAAATATTAGTCTCTTAATAAGATGGACAAATCTGGTCAATTTTGTAAGGGATGGTATAGGAAAATAGCGCAAACACAGGAAGACACACCCGTTCCTCACTGTGTACTTGAAGTTATTGTAAAGCACTGAGATAGAGCTGTCAAAATTTCAGGACACGAGTCAAGTTGGTGACATGTGTCTCTGTCAGCTACTACACTTACACATTTCAAAACGCAGTCATTATCCTTATTTAACTTCAAAAAAGTGCAAAACAAGATAAAGATGCACTTTACGACTCCATAGCATAGCTCAGATAATTTTGATCTTCAGATTCAACAGCAATTGTTTTGAACTAAATAAACACTTCTGTGCAGTGCTTCCATCCCAAATATCCGAGCACTAAGACCCCAGATTTTAGCAAGTATGAAAAGTGTGGATTTAACAAGGGCACAATTCTATATACTGGCTCAAGCAAAAATCCCAATTACTGCAATGATTTTTTTCCGTATATCATATCAATATCCAAGTAGTAAGAAACAGGAAGAGTAACAGTATCATAAACCATGCGAAGTAAAATGGTTGTTACTGTAACCAGGTTAAAATGTGTTTGAACTGAGAGCCATTCTGCAAGCTACTACTCAAAATAAACACTAATATAGTTAATAAAATGTTTAACCATGTTCTGAAAAATCTCAAAGTTCGAGCTTTTATTAACTGCACAGTAATACCAAGCAGAAAGTTGCACAGAGCAAATTGAGTTTTAAATAAGTCACGCAAACAGAAGCTGGAATACCAGGCCTTGTGCCACACAACCGTCCTTCTCCTTTGCGAAAAACAGCCCTAGAAACCTTTCTATCTTATCAGAGTAAATTCTGTCAGCTTTACCGATAGCAATTTTGAGAAATACAATGTAAGGAGCGGTGCTCTGGACCACTTGGGTCATCATATTTCAATTCAGTCGGGTACTAAGGTGCCACTACTGTAGAAGTAAACATAGTAGAACAGCCATAAGAAGAATCAGTAGCAGATAAAACTCAGGAATTCTTGAAACAGCGGCTGCTAGAACTAGGCCAGAAAACATGTTAAAGGGAAACAGCAGCTGCCACGTGAAAACCAACTGTACTTCTCAGATCCTTGTTTATTCTTGGTGTTCAAAAACTTCAAGGAAGGACCATCCACCCCTTCACGCAACACCAAAAAGCAAATAATAAGATATATCACAGTCCTTTCAAAACACCACAAAACCTGAGTATGTGTGACTCATCAGATTCTCTTAAAAAGAAGAGTCTCAGCAGCATTTCAGGATCGGGCTCTGAGTTTTAATGAAAGGCTATTATCTAGAGCTTTATTAACGATCCCTATCACCTCCTCTCAGACAAAAACAAACAAACAAAAAAACCCCAAACCAAATCCAAAACACCACAAAAAAAACCCCCAAACAAACCACAACCCCAAAACGGGAAAAACAGTAGGCAAGAAACAGCAAAAAGCAGAAGAGCATTAAATGCTATAGTCTCTTCTTCAAGCAGCTAGAATCATAACCTGAAGTTAGGAATCTGTAATTAGAATTGCTGCGGAACATGCCATCAACAATGAGTTCCTACAACAGCAAGGACAGTATTTAACAGGTTTAACATTCACACAGAATCATCGTTCTTTGGGATATAGTAGAACACAATGTACTTGACCTCATGCTTTAGAGTTTACCTATATGGAACATAATTTTTTGAGCTGCACTTGGCGTACAATTCATAACGATGCTGCAGGAAGCCTGTGATCTGAAGAACAACATTTGGACTGCTAACATTTTATCATTAATCCTTACAGTAGCAATAATATGAAGAAGAATTGCAACAAAACAGGCCAGAGTGTCACCTCTCCTCCAAATGCTCACGTCCTGCTTGAGAACAAACAAAGCAGCTGGGTAAGTCCACTGAACTTAGCCTGGCATCATCAATAGTAACTATTTACCATCCAGAATAACTACTGTTGCAACAAGTCTGCTACTACTGATGTGAGAAGGACTGCTGGTAGGCAGAAATGCTCACCAAATCCAATTTACAAAATAATAGAAGAAAAAAGGCGCATGAGAAAAGTTACCTTTGGTTCAATTTACTCTTCATGGGAGTAAGCTGACTTTGGGAGTTCGCCAACTACCTCATTCTTTGCATTGACCACATAGATAAGACAAAGGAAACACAGCAGACAGAATAAATGTAAGTAAATCCTTAGAAAACCAAAAAAAGAATACTCCTACTGTGTGAACCATCAGGAGTCACCAAACTGCCACAGATTAAAAAAATACGGAATACTAAGACATCAGAAAATGAGGAAAAACACTCATCAATTGTACAAGAAAAAAAGCCAGCAAGGCTCAAATACTTTGCCCTTTTCTGTATTAAAAAACAAACCAACCAACCACAAAAAAAAAAACCAACCAAGAAACACCGACATATTACAATCACACTATTTGGCAACAAGACTGTTTCATGGAATACCATAGCTGTTGCAAACTAATGTGAACCTCTAAAGAAAACTGTACATAAGGAAATGTGATGATAAACAAATAAAGCAGAAACTATACATATATTAAAAAAAAATTCTATGGTACCTGTAGTATTTGAACATCTAAAGTTTTGACAAGCAGCCTGTACAAGAAAACATGATCTGGAATTAAACACTTAGGTTGTCTTTAACTAGAGTGAGACACGCTTCCAAAATAATGTGGCAGAATATGTTTCTTTCCTGAGTTTGACATTAAGTGGAATGACAGACACTCAGGAAAAGCAAGCGAGCTGAGGTGTTTTCTGACAGCTGATGAAAAGCGTCTTACCTTAGCAAAGAAGTAGCTTCCTCTGGTGAAAGAATTTGGAGCTCAGCAGGTACAAGGAACTGAAAACTCCTGCTGCACATGCCGACTTGAAGATACAGCAGGTTCTAATGCAACAGCTACAAACTGCTCACACGCCACCTGTCTCTGGGTGCTTCTACCATGTGTGGGGAGCACTGGGCACCTGAAAAAGGCAGAAACAAAAACACAGCTGGTAAATAGCGAACTTTCTAGAATAAGTTCATATTAACTATTTTGGGGGTTCAAAGTTAACTATCACAACATGAAAGATAATTTTTCTGAACTTGCCAGTCCTTGGGTATGGGAATTAAATGCTGTCCAGCCTATACCCAGCACTGTCGGTCTCTGAGAGCTGATCCTAAGCTTGGGATGAGCAGTGTAATACTCAGCTACTCACATAATAAAGCATTTCTAGTTCTGAAAAGACATACCAGAATCCTCACATTTTTGCAGCTTCAGGATTTTTAGGGCCCACTGTTGCCAATTGCTCCACTTAACCTTTGGAATCTACCCTTCCAACAATTTAACATCTTTTTAGCTCGTTGTTATCTCCACTCATTCATTCATGAACTGAAACTTCACCTTTATAGTTCAACAGTTCACTTTCAAAAACGTTCCCCATTCACCACTGCCTGGAATGAGGGACTGAGGGACACCGGAGTGCTCATTACACACAGGTGATGTCTATCAGCTTTTTGCATCACTGAATACAATATATATATTATTAGCTTCATGGATCAGCTGAATACAGTGAAAATTACATTCAGCTGTTCCACAGAACTTCAAAAAAAATATATATAATTTCTGTAAAATTAAGCATTAAAAACTTGTCTTTTTGTTACAGTTGTAAACTCTGCAAGTATGCACAAAACTAAAAACAAACCCATCCACTAACACATGGAGATAATAAAGTTAATTCTTAACAGCGACTGCAGAATAAAAGGGAGAGAGAAGAGTGAATACAGAAAAGATACAGAAGAGCTAAGGAAAACATTTAGAAGAGGTCAGGTAACAAGTGTTGTGGTACTTCAGTCAGGAAAACGCTGTCGCTTACAGGAACGCTCAGGTGCATAAGAAATAACGCAGAATGAATGCAACAAGAGCCAGGCAAGGAAGAAAAATCAGCCGGATATACGTATTTTAAGCCTGGCTGGTGCTTTGGAGGCTCGCAGCCCGGCGGGCGGGACTGACGGGACGGAACCGGCGCCTGAGGGCGGCGCGAGGGGAGCGGGGTCCCGCCAACGCGGTGACTGCCCCACAGCATCACCTCACGCGTTTATTTACGGAGGAAAACCAGACTGGAGACCGAAGAGCCTCCCAACCGGCAGTAGCTCCCTTCTCCACGCCTCCTCCGTACCTCCTCCCTGCGCCGTCCCCGCCGCCAACGGTTCTAACGGCTCCTGCTGCCCCCAAGTAAGATGGCTGCCGAGCGCGAGCTTCTTCTCCCCTATCCAAAATGGCCGCCACGCTGTAGCCACCGCCCGCCCTTCCCTGCCCGGACACAAAATGGCCGCATGTGGGTGACTCGCGGCGTACCCGGGAGAGGGCGAGCGCGCCTCATTGTCACGTGGCTCTGGGCTCGGCCAATAGCGGGAGGGAGGGAAGAGGAACGCCCCCGCGCTAGCCTCATTTCCGGGCTGTGCCAGGCCGCTTCCTGCCGTTGGCGGTTTAACGGTGGCGGTCGGGCTGTCGGGTCCTTCCCGGGGCGAGAGCTGAGGTGAGCGCAGCTGCGGGGAGCCGGGCGGCGCCCTCCGCACCCGCCGTCCCCTCCTCTGTGGGGAAAGGGGAGAGCGGCCTCTGGTGTGTGGGTTCCCCCGCCGTGCGGGTTCTCCTCAGCCGCCTCCGGCCTGGCAGGAGCCTCTCAGGGACAGAGGGGACAATTGCGGAGTGATCGAGGGTTTTTTTTTAAATATTATTATTGTTTTTATTATCTGCTTTGCCTTATGTGCTAAGTCGTATGGAGCTGTGAAATCTTCACAGCATGACAGACAAGTTTTTATACAGGCTTGTCAAAAATTTAGATGTTGAAATACTACAGGTACCTTTTTTTTAAAAAAAATATATATATATAAATATATATAATCTCTTACTTGCTTCATATTTCACAATGTACAGTTTACATTAGAGTTTCATATTAGTTTGGGACAGGTATGGTATTCATGAAACAGCCTTGTTGCCAAATAGTGCAACGTATCTGTGTTTCTTGGGTTAGTTGGTTTGTTTTCAACACAGAAAATGGCTTTGGGCCTTGCTGGCTTTTTTTCTCGTATGAATCCTTTTCAGATAAGGATGTATTTATGGTGTTTGCAGCAATACTTTTGTGGTTTCTGAGGATGAAGGGCAAAGAGGGCTGAGGCAGCCAGGCGGAGCTGCTGCTCTGGGCAGTGTAAAATGATGTCAGGTGCATTGCAGCTTGTTTGGCCTGTGAGTTAGGAGTTCTGTGTTCTGTTTGGCGCTTGGTTAGTCATTGGATTTTATTAACTATGTGGGAAAAAATGGTGTATTTTAAAACTGCTTTGTTTTAGACTTCAAATATTTACCACTTGAAGCAGTAGGGTGTGATTAGATAAACATCACAAGCTTAACAAAGCTTTAGGGTTTAGTGCACCAAAGCTTGAAGCAAATGCAGCAATTAACACTTTGAGATGTCTGAATTGAGGTTATTTTTATAGCTTTCTTTTTGTTTTTGAAGCCCACAAAGTAATACTTTCTTGTGTTTTAATGATCTGCTGTGCTGTAATTAAAGATACTAACATCCAGGTTTATCTGCACTGTGCTATTATTATAGAGCAAAAAAAGCACTTCTAGAATATGTTTAAAATAATACATTATCTTTGCCTAGGTAGATGCCAGTTTGCAATGGGTCTTAAAACCATCTGGAAGGACTACAAAGTTCTGATTGTTATGGGAACTGGCCTTGGGCTGGTGCACTGGGGTTGGTTTTACATGAAGTCCAGCCCTATTTTCCAAGTGAAGACAGAGAAATTTGTTCCAGAACCTGGCATTGTGGCATACGTGATGCAAAGTGATCAGAAAAATAAGGAAAAATAGCATTAGTGCTATGTATTGTAGGTAAGTTACCTAATTAGTTGTATCTGTATCTTTAAGGCAGGAGATGATACAGTTAAATAATACTTTTCTAAAAGGCGCAGTCATGCTGCTCTGACTTCAGGCTTTCGGAGTTTAATTTCTTTTTAACTGAGTTAATCTGCTAGTTTTGAGCACTCAACAATGCATCACACATCTATAATATCATCACCTAATTGATCTTATCACGTGGAATTTAGAACTAGTTTTTGAGATCTAAAGGTTATTTAAAAATAAATTCCAATAACCTCAAGGCAACAGTCAGACTCTTGTGACTGGGTCTGCAGAATTGTAAGGTTCAAAACTGCCCAGGAGTAATTGTGACTTTATGTAGTAACATGTTTTGTGTTGTTAGTAGGGATGGTGATTACAGTAGAAAAGAAACTCAAGAAACTAAATACTCTGCCCTTAAATAGAAATGTAGGTAAATATCCCTTTTAAGTTTTGAATTATTAAAGAACTGAAAACAAGTGCATGTTGAGAATCTTAAAGTTAGAAACAGTCCTTTCAGAAGGAGAGATTTCTTGAAGTTGTTTGAATATTAAAAGTTTTTGTTTACAAAGTGGTTTCTTGGGAAACAATGCTGAGTAGTTAATTTATTTTGGTTTTGAGTAAAACCAGGTTAACATCACTACAGTTTTGATACATTCATACTATAAACTGCAGCTTATAGTGGCCTGTTACTTATAGACCTACTGGTATACCAGTATGTAAGCTGAGGGTTAGAATTGAAGTTACTAACTAACATGCATAATTTGTGTACTATGTGCTTGTATTATATATAATAATAATAAGATTTTTGTCAATTAAATAGCAGTATAGTTTGGTATTTGTCCTTACATGAGTGTTTTTTGTGAAAAAATAGCAATTCAAGCTATGCTGTGTTGTCATAAGATTATCCTAATGCCTTTCTGGTTTTCCTTGTAGGTGTAACTGGCTTTGAAGTTTTTTGTATGTGGTGTTACCAGAAGAAAACATGAGGAAAACTACCTGGAACAGAAAGAACCTTCTGCTTGTGGCAGGACTGTCAGTTATAGGTGTCCATTTTGGGAGCATGCTCGTAAACTTTGTTGCAAAAAAATCTGCTCGATCGCATTCAGAAGCTAAAAAGGAAGATCATCGTGAATGAAATAACTTACTACTGTCATTATGTACCGATCTCACAATCCTCATTTTAAGAGATAAATGATGAGCAGTCACAGAAGTGTCATTATTGTGGTGTATGTACCCTCTCACATTTAAAGTAATCCTTGGCTGCCAGACATTAAAATACACTACTTAAATTTTAAGAGTGTTATGAATTATAGATCCAAGTAAAAATGAAATCTGTCTTGTTGGTCAGAATTAAAATCTCACTTTGAAAATGGCTCGTCTTGAAGCTAAAAAGCCTCCGTTATTTATTGGTGAACCTTTAACTAAAGATACTGTTAGTCAGTCACTGTCCCTGCTAAGTGGAATATTCAAGTCCTGCTATGGTCCTGCTGGTAGACTCAAACAGCTCCACAATGGTGGGGGGGGCTGTGTGTGCACAACTTCACAATCATCAGCCTTATTCAGTTGTCTTTCTGTCAGTCATCCTGTGTTAAGGGTTTTGACGGCCTCTGTACAGAACCATATATCACGCTTCAGTGACTGTGGCTTATTTACTGCCATTCTTTGCTGTAACTTGATTGAACACTTTAAAAGTCTCAACGTTGCATCTTGCACTGTCATTAAAATAAGCAACCATATTTTGAGTTTATGTATGGACTACCTCAAATCTGAGGCCTGTGCTTGCCGAGTAGCTGTGGATTTTAGCAGCATTGAGACTCTTCTTTGTTTGGTACGTAGCATATTAAAGAGCAAGCCTGCTTGCATGCTTAATAAACCAGAAGTTGATCATCTCACCGCACTGATTTTAAAGGCTTTTATGTTTACTGTTCCATGTCATGTTGAGACAAATGCTGTTTTAGGAAAGTGTGTCATAGTACCTGTGAAAGGTAGAAGAGTTGTGGATTCTACAGTTCTTCCTGGACTGTTGATAGAAGCACCAGAAATTCAATTGGCAAAACCAATTACTGTCAAAAGAACTTGTTCAGATATGATCAAGACAGCACTTTTCTGTATGTCCATGTCGGGAGACCTTTGCAACTCTGAAGGAGGAGTTATAACAGTTCCTCAAGGAATTTGTCTAGAAATGTCAGAGCTGAATCAGTTGCTTAATATTGGAAAACAGCTGGTTGATGCTGAGGTTGGCCTTGTGGTGTGCCAGAAAGTTATCCATCCCTCCTTGAAACAGTATCTGCAAGAGAACCAGGTCATGGCTGTGGACAGAGCTGGGCTGTCTCTGATGGAACCCCTGAGTCGGATGACAGGTAACGAGGTCGTTTCATGTACTGAACAATTGTCCTTGATGTTCATGTCATAATGAAAAGCTCTCTAGGTTGGTGTCATTGCAGAGCAAGGATTCTTAGTTCTGTCTGTATCCTGCCTTAGTAGCTGAGGGGGAGTTGTTCTTTTCTAATCCAAAAATTTTATTTTAAGGTGAAATTGGTCTTTTGTGGGCTCTAATGATGACAAACTGCACTTGTGATTGCTGAGTGCTGCATGATTAATATCCAATTATAGTAACTGTTTGCAACTGTAGATTATTTTCAAACTAATGAGAATGAAGCAATTACTTTTTTTTATCTTAAACTATTACTAGTCTTGCACTTTGAAAACCTGTTGGTTTCTGTTTGTGATTTCCTGTGTAGAATGAAATGACAGGTATTGAAGAATATGTATATACATATATATATATATATATATATATATATATATATATAAAAAATTTTAAAAGCCAGGAGGGGAAAAAAGTTCAGCATTGATGAAATGCAACAGATCGCTCTTCTGATGATAGTAATACATACTGTTCTTTGCCCTTATTGATTGGACAGGTTCAAACCCTATAGCTTCTATCCATTCGTTGTCTCCCAGTTGTTACGGCAGTTTGAAAGATGTGCGCATTGAGAATTTTGCTTCAAAACATTTTGTGCATCTAATTCCAAATGACCCAGTTGTCTGCAGCTTGATACTCTGTAACAGAAATGAAACAGCATGGGATGAATTGAAGGTAGGCAAGTTTTCTTGAAACCTTTCTTAAAAATGTGGTTTTAATGAAAAAAATTAAAGTCATGAGAAATATCGATAAAGTGAGTTTAGAAAAGTGATTTTTTCAGTACGTAAATGGAACTTAGAGTTCAGGTATACAATTTCAAGAAAACAATTCTTGTTTCTAGAATCTCAAAATCTTGGGGTGCTCATGTGCCTTTAAAGCCTCTATTTTAATATAATAAGTTTAAAGACAGAAACATTTTTCACCTGTTCTTGAGGCTGGATAAACACTTTAATTCTCATTACTTGGTCTATGAGAGCGTAAAGAAAACATGGCCCAGCAGAATGTCAGCAGCAGTACTGCAGTGGTAGTCAAGCATGGGTTTGTATTGAATAGTTGCTCTAAAAATGTCATTGGTACTGGTTGACTTCTTATCTATAACCCTGTTTGCAGAAAGAGGGAATAAAATACAGCTGCTTTTTATGTCTGCTTCTCCATACCGAGTGTGGACAAATAAAGACAACTTCTCATTAAGGGGACATGGGTTTGGAGATCACTCAGCAGCTTTATATCCATATGTAACTCAAGTTTGTGAAGTCTGTCCCAGAAACTACTGTAAATTTTATTCCAGTAGTTTTTTTGCAGTGAGAGCAAATCCTATTAATCGTGGTACATGTAATGACGAATCTGTATGATTTTCAGCGTGCCTGTGAAACAGCAGAACATGTGTTACAGTTAACAATCAAGGAACCTTTGGCATTGTTAGGAGGTGGCTGTACGGAAACTCATTTGGCTTCGTACATAAGACACAAGGTATGTAAGACAAGGGTTTTTTAAAGCTGCTTAATGTACTTAAGAAACAAGAATTTCTATAGAATCACTGCTGCAATGAAAACACTTCTAGGTTGATGAATGTTGCATTTCTGCTGTCTTTTTGTAGCACTTGGTGTTGATGACATCTTTTTCAGACTTTTGTTAATACTCTATTTGTACTTGTTAGTCTTTCTTTAACTATCTATTACAGTAAGTGCTTCTGGTTTAAATGTTAAAATAAGAATGTGGAGAGTTTTCATGTTGACAGATAATTGTGCAGAACTCAGCTCTGACTTGTCTAGAAATTCTTCCTATTGTGCCGTAATCATCATATGGACAATTATAGTTAAGACTGAACCATCTGTTTTAAAAAAAAGCAACAGCACTATATGTGCTTGTTTACAATTATTCCTATAAGTGTTCTAATTTTCTGATTTTTTTTTTGTTGGTTTTTGTTTGTTTTAGACCTGTAATCTGTCCACCAGCAGTTTTAAAGATATGGATTGTTCTCGGACACAATACCAATTGGTTGCTGATGGATTTTGCCGTTCTCTGGAGTCTGTAGCTTGCTCTCTGAGTCACGATGGTGGAGAAACTCTGACGGATATGGTTTATGGACACTGTTGGTTTGTTCCATCAGGTTTTCCCTCTGTCTCTAATTGGTCAGATTTAGTTTCAAAATGTGGCTGTGGGATTAATGGCAGCGCTGAGAATCTCAACTGGAGGCTTTTGCAAGGCCAGTTTGGCTCTCCTATTATACTGGGCTGCCCTATAGACCCCCCAGTAAAGGTTGCTGACTTTCTGGCACTGGACTGTTTCGCTGCAAAGTGTAGTGGCCTACAAGTAGCTGTAGAGACAGCCAATCTGATTTTGGATCTCTCCTGTGTAATTGTAGATCAAAATTAGCTCTGATTTTATGTCAGTTGTGTTGCGCAGCAAGATACTCAATTGAAAGCAGGGTAATACATAACATGTTAAGATAAGTGGTTAGAATATGAGTAACAGCCAGAAATTTTAAATCAAACAGTTGGCCATTAAGTACTCTTCTGATTGTTAATCTGCTCTGCCCTCAGGCATTTTCAGATGTTTAACATTTTGTTAGAAACTGTTAAATGATCAGCCAAGTATACAGTGAATCATAGTAACATATGACTTACGCATATTCAAATTAGTGTGTTCAGAAGAGTGAATGACACTTCAAGAATTGAGTTTCTCCTTTCTGGGTGATTTCAATGTTCTCCTTCAGGAACTAAGTGCTGAATTTAAGAAGTTCAGTGCAATATTCCCTCTGCATTACACAAAGTTTGGGATGTTGCTGTTAGTTCTCTGCTTTCTTCAGAGGAATGGGGAAAATTGATTAACTTGCTGAGAAAATATGTTATGGATTAAAATCTATGTCATCTCAGCAAAAGCTTTACACATTCAGATTTTCTTATTGCAGCACAACTTTATCACTGGTATTTTTAATTTTGGAGGTGAAAAAGAAGGTTTTTCTTGGCAAATACCTTGAGCCGCTTGTTTTCAAATTTTGTTCTGAAGAACTTATCACTACATGCACTTTGTTTTTAAATATATATATAATTTATTTAGCAAATTATTAAAACTCAACCTGGAGATCTTAAAGTAGCAGGTAAGCAATAGAAGATTTGAAAAGACATGGCAGACTGTGTGGGAAAAACATGTATAAATTGGACTTTAATTGTCTCCTGCAGAACACAGGACATTATCAATAATGATGTTTCTGTCAGTTAAGCAAAGCTGCAAGAAAGAATGTTGCACTTATTATTCATTTAACTCTTTGACTGTGCATCGTTTCTTGTATTTTAATGAAGTTTGGCTTTAAGCTGCTGAGACTTGTTTTAATCTTTCAATAAGGCTGTAAATTGCATGATGGAAACTTTTTCTCATTTTCAGCTTGCGTGCAAGATCAAAACGAGTGTTACAGTTTCTTGCTTAAACTCATTTTCTTTGCCCCTCTCCCTCTTTATTTTCAGGCACAAGGGACAAATTGTTCCTGACATGTTTTTCCAGAAAACATCCAAGTTACTTATAGACAAGCCTGCTTATTTGTTTCTTGGTCTCTTAAGTTTTTAATGTATTTACTGCATATAAACAGTAGAATTGTCTTGTGTAACTCAGTTTTGAAATGTGTAATTAAAACCAAATTGTTCCAGACCTTCTGTACAAAAGTCTTTTTCATTTTAAGAGCATAAATAATCATTTTCTCACTGGAAAAAATGAAAAGTTATTTAAAGTTCTTTATCTTTTTATGACCTGAAATGATTGCTTCAGTGTTATAAGGAATCCTTTGGGAACTGGAACAATATTACAAGGGTTGAGATGGAGGCTGTTCAAAGTTGCTTACTGAAAAGGCTGCTTTCATATCTTGTTCCTCCCATGTACTGTGAACCATATGAGCACGTCAGGAATCGTGAAGCCAAATGATGGTGTAGATCTTAAGGCACAGAAGAATCTTGGTAATACTTCATCTAATTATGAGTCTCTAACTTGGAGTGTTGAATTAGAGCATTTTACTTCCTATAATAGCATCTTGTTATGCAGTGCAAAAATGTTCAGTTTAGTGACTACAGCGGTGAAGTGAAAATTAAAACAATATTTAAGTAGAAGTAGTTGCTCTAGTGTTCTTTTGTCTTGGTATCTGAAGGTTGGTTCACAACTCCTATAAAACCATTGGTAGCTCTGACTCCTTTTCTTCCCTCTCACAGTTTTAAGAAAATCACACATTAGAAAATTGTGGAAAAATAAAACTAATTTTTGCTGAATAGGTAAAAATTCATTTATACCTGAACCAAAGATTGTTTTATATATAGGTAGTTTTAATAACATTTTTTGTCTCTCAGTGTGACTGAGAATAATGAATAAGCAGCTGGCACTGCTGCTTATGGGCAGTAGATGTTCAGTTCTCAGTTGTGTTACAGTATTCCTCAGCCTTCGGTCTTACCCTACCTGTACTGGGTCATGTAGGAGGAAAACAACTTCGGATGCTGTTTACCATTCAAGTAAGTAGAATTTTGACTCTCAATCCAAGAGCAACATAAAAATAACCGCTCAACTCCCACATTTCCCGGTAAAACTTAAGTGCAAAAAATTGTGGATTTTCTCCCATGTTTTAAAGTTGACAGAACAAAGTATACCTGGTTGTATGTCTGTTGAGAAGCCACTATGGTTTTATTCCTGTTCCCCTTGGCATTTAAAGTTTGAGTGAGGAAAATCAGCCTTACACAAGTAGTATTAAGAGACAAGAGTTTTCTGATCATTACTTCAGTCGTATCTGTTGATTTCCACAGATTACTCAGAGGCTTTTAATTTAAAATTTAGTAATTCTACTGGTAATGTGTGAGAAGTAAGAACATGAATCTCTAGCTGTCTCAGCTGTGTCAGTGCTCCAGGCCTAGCAGGAGCAAAACCAGTGCTGATATCATAATAAATCAGGTCAGCACATTTATAATAGTTTAATATAGTTGCTCTTCAGTGTTTCAGTTTTCATTCGGTATTTCCATTTCCGTGTGGCATTAAAAACTTCAAAGTGAAGAAGACCTGAAAATGCTGATTAATTTAGGGATCTTTAATATTTCTATTATTGACTCCGGTTTCAAGTAGACATACCATTATATGTTACTATTTTGGCATTGGCAAAGAATGCAGAATACCTGTTTTTCACTGACTCTGCTGCTGATTTGTGAATTTGTGGAGTCACGCTGAGCAATATCCAAAGTATTTTTCTATTTCCCTATAAAATGGGAACAAAGAATTCTTCTTAAGGCATGGAAATTTGGGGGTGGGGAGTTCTAAGTAAGATCCAGATGTGAAGAACGACTTGCTGCACAGGAATAAACAAATAGGTAATTCAAAACAAACCCAAATCCATGCTAAAATATTATTTCATTATAACTTTGGCCAGGATTTATGTTGACTCTGTAAAAATACAGGGTGAACAGGGGAGTTTTTACCTTGCAGAGTAGTTTAAGGAGTTACATAATTTCTGGTCAGGGTTTGGGAAACATAACCTTACTGTATTGGTAGCATAGCACTTTGTTTAATTTTGTGTTGTTTTATTCTAGAAGCATTTGAGCATTTTTAGGCCAGTTATAGTGTTAAATCTGTCGCTGTAAGGGAAGAGAGTAGTTGTTGTTGTCAAAGCTTGTAATAAAAATACTGCTTGGAATATCACACACAGTAGAGCACATACAAAGCAATTCGCCTTACTTGAAAGCTGAATCCTTGAGTTTTACATGTGCCCTTATTTTGCTTGTGCTGAACAGCAAAATATACTATTTGTGATGTGTTCAGCGGTGCCACATGAACTGAGTCATGTAGATACTGCACTCTTCAATCTCAGAAAAATCAATATCCATGAGTTAGTCAATGTCATAAGAAGAACTTGAACTGGATTTGCATTCACTACTGTTATGAAGGTGCAGAAACAGCCTGTTTTTATTGCAGAGAGACTGCCTCCAGCCTGCTTATAATCTGTGCAGACAGGCTTTTTGAGGAGTCAGTTGTTTGTCACATCACAATGTCTATTTCAATAGTTTTAGTACCTTTTATGCAGCGATGTAAGTAGTTATTTCTACTGACTTGTCAGCAAAGACAAATTACACAATAATTCTCAATTATTGAATTTTCAGTTAAGAAATGCCTTTATTCAATCTCTATACATTGCATTCTACAAATTAGTAATGCGCATTATAAGCTCGAAAGTCCTGAAAACATATTAAATACTAGCTACTTATTGTAACACTGTTACATGTTGTGTGTCAGCAAACCATAACATCAACAGCTATTCTTGTCAATATCTTTCTTTTTATAAACTGTTAAGTCTTTTTATAAGTAGAGATGCTGAATTGCTTTGCTTTTAATTTGTAAGAGCCATCCTTAGTATCTTCTCCTGAACGGTTATGATATTGTTAGTCTGAACTGTTACACTTGGTGAGTTTTGGTTAAAAAAATATATATATATAAAATAAAAAAATGGGAGATTTGTGGAAATATGACTTCACTAGTCTGTAGTGAGGACTTGGCATACATGGGGGTGGTGAGAGTGGTTTTTGAGGAATTGTAGGGACTGTGGTAGTTCCAGGTCTCAAAAGACTTTTTGAGAGGCAGAAGCAAAATTATTGCACCCTTATTTATTACTCCTTGTTTGTGTGCCAGCGGGCCCTAAGCTCTAGCAGTGTTTGTCTCAGGGTTTCTGGTACATTTGATTGGATTATGAGTGCACTTCTGCAGGTGGATCTCTTCCCACCTCAACAGAGCGAGAAAACAGGATGAAAAACCTCCTGTGTCGAGATAAACCTCCTCTTGCTATGTCTGTCACGCTTTTCCCCCCTTGCTTCTTCCTGCCAAATGGTGTTTTGTCCATTCTTAAATCTATTTATGCATATATATATATACACATATGGCTGAGGGGCTGGGCTGTGCCCTGTGGTGCAGCTGCTGGAACCGGCTGGAACCGGCTAGAACCGGCTCTTCCTCACAGAGGCTGCATGAACCCACTGGCCAGTACCTCACAGGGCGCCATTTTGTGAGCTGTCTCTTAATCGTTGTTGCAAGGTGTAGAAAAATTGCTGATTTTAAAGAAACTTGGAGCGGGGGGAAGAACTAAGGAAGGACACTAGAGAAAGTAACAAAGCCTAATCCTGGAGGAGGTGCTGGGAAAAGAGATTTTTTCCTCAGCAGTGAGCGCTTCAGGAGGGACGTGTGCCGCTCCTGGAAAACAACCAGCCACAATGGCTCCAAAAACCGGCAGCAGGGGCAAAGAAAAACCCAAGGTTTATTGGGTGTGGGTGGTGTGAAGGTGTGGTTGCTGATAGCTGTTATCCAGGGCAGGTATGACAGGGTGCCACGTTCCCCTAAGGGGCAGATCGCTGGGACCTGCCTGAGGAAGATGCGCTGAGGGACTGAGGAGCCTTTTGGGAGGCTAAGATGGCTTCCCAGGATCTTTGACAAGCGGAACGACCCCGTGGAAGCTGCCTCATGTGGGGCTTCCTGGCTGCATTTCAGATGAGAAGACTGTCTACCTGTGCCTCCTTAAGCGTGGTCTGATGATTCAAGCATGTATGTCATAGACACAGAGGATCCCACAACCATTCTATCATCACATGAGCGTTGCCGTCCATGAGGAGGCTGCAAAAAGTGAGTTTCTCTATCTTTACTTTGCACTGGCACACTGGCTACTAAACAGAGGGGCTTTTTCTAAATCTTCTTTGTTTTCTATTGTTTCATTTTTAAGCAAGGAAGTAAATATTTCTTCTGTAGGTAACAAAGGTAGGACAAATTCTTCTCCTGGTTTTACACACATGAACCCTGGTCACCTGTTTTTCTTCTTTGTTGGGTTCAGCCGACAAAGGTAAGAAAAGGAAAATTAGGTTTTTACCTTGTACCTGAGTTCTAAGTATTTAAAATCATAATCCTAGAAAGTGTTTCCTGAAACTGTCTGTCCCTGTATTGCTTAAATGTTAGATAGTTTTGTGGTCAGTGTTTCCCAACTTCTGTACTTTGGGCTTGGCCCAGATATCTTTGCTGAATCAAGTCTTGGAACTGCCCTGTCATGATGCTTTACTTGTAAACATGAATTTGTCCCTAAATTATGCTTTTTCAGTATTGTACACAGGCACTGATGTGTTAAATTTGGCCACTCAAATGTGTTAATGTTCCCCAGCTGGGAATAATTCTGACTGAAAGTTGCTCTCAGTTGAAACATGATTAATCAGGCAGTAACTAAGATAATTGAAGGTGTCCCTCCTGTCTCTTACCTTTGAAATAAACTGGTTTAGGAGTGTTGGTGTTTAGAATATAATACGAAATGCTAAGAAAGTGGAATACTTGCACCCTGCATTGAATAACCCATTTTTTTTTAATTGGTATGGTGTGGGCTTTTCCAAATAAAATATTCATCTCCAAAACAAAGCGGCAGAGAAATTAGTTTAGATTTTTAATAATGAAAATTACTGGGTAAAATATTATAGTGTCAAATAAGAATAGTTGTATGCACTTGATGTCTTTGTGAATGTAAAATCTCTTCAAGGACTTGTTTATATCAGTGTTCAACAGAACAGCAGCATTCTGAGAGGAACATAAGTGCACATGTATCCTGTCTTTAGGTGTTAAAAAGATCCATTGCATGTGTTTAACCAAAATGGCTACTAAATGAAAAAAAATCTTGTTCCGAAAACTTCATGCAAAACAGCAGATGTCACTCCAGTCTTTCTCTGTTGGCCAGAGAAGATTTTGCTCCTGTACACGAATAACTTGTGTGTGACATTATTGCTTATGTTTAATATAGTGTGTGCTAAGGAAATGATACAACACATTACAGAATTTCTGAATTTAACCAGGGATTGTTGTTTTACCTACTAGAGAAACGCTGTTTCTGGACTGTCTCCATTTGGATCTGTGTATGTTAGCGCAGGGTGGAACTGATCTATGAAGAGATGTGGACAATGAGCAGCAACACAGACCTTTATCTAGTGTGTGGCATATGTTTAAGAAAGTGGACTTATTTAATAACTGAGGAAAACACAGTTGCATGGCTGAATTGTTCTAAGAAATTGCTTTAGTATTGCACAATTACAGTTCTCAAGTTCAGGGTGAACTTAATGTTTTAAGCCAACTGTGGCAAGTATTTGAATATTTCAGTATTCTTAGTTTGGTCATTACAACTGTTAATTTTATAATAAATCTGTATGTATAGAAGCCCAGAATGAAAGTGTTAAGTTTCTTGAAGTAGTGCTGAATATTATGTGACTTTGTATGTAGTGCATGCTGCAAAATGTAGGTGAAAAATCTGATGTTGAGGTGGCAAAATTCAGTTTCCTGCATCACAAAGGATCCTAAGTGTCCACAAACTCCATAGTAACGCCGTGAGTGTGATCTTAATGTGATTTTCAGTGTGTGGCTGGTGTTGGTTGGTTTGGTTTTGTAAGCTGGTAAGGATCTAAACCTACTTTCCTATTGGCTCTAAAAACACGAGAGTAGAAAGCAAGATTTTTCTGTTTCATAGGTCATTCCTAGTTTCTTAAAACTCTTAGATATAAAGTTACTCACTACTACATCTGAATTTAGTGCCTGAGTTAAGGAAAGATGGAGTTCTTGCAATGGGAGGGGGCAAAGTTTTACAATACCAGAATGTGCTGTACAGGAAAAGAACTAGAGGGTTTTAGTTTTGGTTTATGTGTGGTGGTTTTGTTTGTCTGGGGGGTGGTGGTGATGCTTTTTGTAAGCTAACAGTATAGCCCCATGTCATTCTGTTTTAAGAAAATTAGACTTAATGACCCTGTGCTGCTACCGAAGTGTTACGCTGACTTTATATGGTAAGAAAAACTGTAAATCTGATTTTTATTCCAATTTTTAAAAAGTGAAATATTCCAAATTTGGGCCACATCTTATGAATGTCAAGGAGACTTTTGTCTCTTCTGCATCCTAGTAGCATGGAAAAGCATCATTCCTCCACCACCATGCTGAGAATTTGGTTTATTCCTTGACACTATTTGAGTAGCAAAGGCACGAAACACAACACAGACCAAAAAGATGGTCCTTGTCCTCAAAAGATATAACAGATGATGAGACAAAGTAAGCACACTCTCAGAGGAGACACAGTTATCTTTATTCTCTGCAGCGGCCTTTAAGTGCTGAGGGAAGAACAGCAAGAACTCTCCTGAACTGCCCTCTTAGCTTCTGGCAATCAGCAATTTAAGGACTTTCTGGGTCAGGCTGCATCTGGATTGTCAGTTCTAATAAGTGCTCTTAGGACTGTTTCTCAGTTATGCCTAAATGTGTGTTTCTTTAGGTATATCCACATTCAGAGCAACAATAAAGCAAGCGAGCGCTCGGTTGAGACTTCAGATCTGTGAAGGCGTATGTCTAGGGCTGAGCCTTGCTTGTCCTAGTTCTAACACCAGTACCTAAAAGGCACGGTGAAAATGCTAGAATGGCAGGATGAGATAAAACAAGTGTTTATATGGGCTGTCTCTGGGGCCCCAGGTCACGCTTTGGTGGGAGATTTTCAGGCTCTGCTTTGGTCACAGGAATCAGGAGATCGTGGAGGTCACTTTAACTACTTTGGGGACAGAGCAGGGTGCTGAGCTGAAGGTACAAACAGATTTGTTGTGTGACAGCAGGGAATGAAATCTGAAAGATGTGCATGTCCTATTCTTGAATTCTCTCAGCATCCCTGTTCTTCAGCGTGCCTAGCAAACTTAATTTGTAGTAAACGTATGCCAGCCTGGTTAGCTATTCTGTAATAGCAAGTATTTAAAACGGTTTAGGTTCCCGGTGCCTAAAGGGTCACATTGCACTGTGTAAACCAATGTGCTAAGTTGCTATAAATTTGCAAAACATAGCTTTAAAAATACACCTGCAAAGCACAGTGTAGTCTGGACAAACCACTCGTGATGCGGTAGTGTCAAAAACATAGCTTTAAAAATACACCTGCAAAGCACAGTGTAGACTGGACAAACCACTCGTGATGCGGTAGTGTCCTCCACAGCAGGAGCAACTGCAAATTATTCGTAATGCAAGTGCTGGTAGTAAGAGACCACAAGGCAAATTTAACAGACTTTTGAATGCACACTGGGGTCTTAGCTTTGGACTTGTTTGCTGTTGTGATAGTAAATACAGTAAAATAAACCTATTTGCTTTTGGTTTTTAATTAAGGATGAAGAAAGATAGAGAACCACTTGAGTGTAGTGAACAGTCTGCTGATTAGGGCTTTTGCATCAGAATCTGGTTAAAATCCTTCTGTTGTGTGGCAGCATCCCACAGTCCGTGGGAGAACCCCAACTACCAGGCTAAGTCTTTAAAGAGGGGGAAAAAAAACCCATCTATTTCCTGGGTTTGGTGTGGTTTTTTTGTGGATCGTGTTTTGGTTTGGGTTTTTTGTGTGTGTTTGGTTTTTGTTTGTTTGTAGGGTTTGTTTGGGTTTTTTTTGTGGGTTTGTTTGCTTGTTTTAGCAAACAAAACCAATTGTTCTTCAACCAGAGCTGCCTGCATGTAAAATGAAGGGCAGAACCAAGCTCACTTTGTTAGATAGTCCTTACAACAAAGCAAGTGCGGAGAGATGTGGCTTCCAGATAGAAGATGAGGCCTAATTGAAGATGCTATAGGTCACACTTTGGGTGAGGAGAGGTGGTATTTGATCTTTTGTCTCATGAGTCCTAAATTATCGTCTTGTCTACAGAGGGCCTGAGGTTTTCTACTTTACATCACATACTGATAAATTATAGAGTAAAGGTTTGTTTGATCTGGACATTTGGGATTTGCAGCTCTATATGTAACAGTTCTCCTGTAGTCATGTGTGAAGTTAATACTGAAATTCACGTTGCATTAAAGGTTGAAACCTTTGAGATGCCCTTGATATCAAGGATGAGAAGCTCCATTCTTCTAGAAGTCACTTTTTAGCGAGTTGTTGGACCAGGGAAACAAGCATAAGAGAGAAAATCAGTGCTTTTTGCTGAATTTATGTCTGGAGTAACTATGCAAATGGAAGACAAGATCTGCTGCTCTGCTTTTGCTGCTTTTCTTCCCTCTGCTATTCATATGCTTTAACAGTTTTGTCTGCTGCAGATGGGCAATAAGCAAAGGACAGAGAAAGTGGCAGGTGTCCAATTCTTCCAAACCCAATCTCATTTTAGCAAAACAAGAAAAAATAATAATAAAATCGGTTGCTATGATAAGACTTAAGTCATCAATTACTGACTTGCTGCAACGCTGTCATGGGACTGGAGTCAGGCTGCTGTAATAAGATAAACACCTTACTGCTAATCCTTTGGTTTGATTTGCGCCAAATGTGTGTAGAATTTTGAATGGTGATAAAGTTGGGTTGCAAATATACATTTTACATTTCTTTCAGTATTAGACATATCTATTTCCAGAGCAGCTCAGGCCTTAGCAGTATTTGTCCCCCAGCCTCAATACACCAGTGAAACATTGCAGTGCTGCTTATGTTGGTTCAAAAACTGGCAAGGGAAACATGCAAGTATCATGATAAATCTTTTTAAAAGAACAGGATTCTCTAAGTGTTTTGGTTCTGACAGATGGGTTGGAATAGCAAGACCAAAGAGGTCCAAAACCCCCAGTGGTCTGGCCTGTCCCTTTGCCTTTAGTGCTGAACTCCAGCAGTTCAACCTTTTTGCCTTTTAGCGCAAATCAGTGATTGACTCTAAAACAATATTGCGCTACAAATTAAGGCTTTCAATAGCTTAATTCTCAGGTCGTTCAGCCAATTGTACAGTAGATGTGGCCCACTGTGCCATGTCTGCTCATTGAACTGATATCTTTAAGCCATTGCCCATGCCAGCTGTCAGCTGATTCTTCCTGTTTCTTGTTATCCCCTTTGAAATAAACAATGGTTTGGTTTCTCAGGTGTGATGGTTTGGTTTGGTTTTTTAAAGCGAAGTGGATTAAGTTAGAAAATAATAGCCAGTACACTAAAAGTAACACTGGGGACATGGCATGATGGCCACGGGCTGTTCTTGGAAAAGAGGAGCCTGAGAAGTCAGCAATAAGGGAAAGTATAAAGTCAATTTTAAGCTAACAGTAATGGTGCTCAGTAATAATCTGTGTTAATATTAAACCATTAGCTATCTGTGTGGTATACAGTGCTCTAAGGAAGGACTAGCCTGGAAAACAAAGGAGGGTAAAGCTGGAGATTTTTTCACACTGATATCTGTTTATTTAGGTCTATGTTTATAATCATTTTCTTTAATAAGTACCTCTGTTTAGGAGGTGCTATTATGCAATATGCTTCAACAAATCTAGTCTCAAATAAGTCCTGATGGCTGAAAAGTGTTTTTGAAGTGTCTAGTCTGTGGGTTTTTTTTCCCTTTTTCATTAGGTAATAGCAACATATGAAGTTATACACAGTGTATCCACATGCTACTATTCTTCCAAGATCTATCTAAACCCCGTGCTTTTCCTGTTGTTTTAAAGCAGAAAAGCTAGAGATGCAGATTAGTTTGAATTTCCTACTTTACCAGAGTGTCCAGGATGAATGCAAATAACTCTTTATCATAAAAGTGTGGTATGAATTCCATCTTTCCCTCTCATGATTGTTTGTGGGGTTTGTTTTTGTTTGTTTTTTTTTTTTTTTTTTTTTTTTTTATTTGGGGTTTTTGTTTGTTTATTATGGTTTATTGGGGGTGTGTGTGTTTGGGTTTGTTTGTTTGTTTTCTCCCCATAAGGTCAAGCTAGTCTCTTGCTTTGGCATGACAGGCACTATTTCCTTCACTCTATAAGGTTTCTATCTAAAATGAGTATCTAAGAAGTTCATTTTTTAATGCAATACGTAAAACAACTTTGACCAAAAGCATCGATTTTCCTTCCATATCCGGCCGTGACTGCATCTCAGGATTTCTATTTTTAAGACAAAATTTAAACTTACTTTCCTTATACAGGCAAATACATTTTGGGCTATGTCTGAAAATGCTGAGATCAAATAATATTCTAATATATTTGAAAGATTCACCTATTGGTCAATCCTAATTTTGGCAGGGGATGGAGGGTGTGGGGAATGACTTTCTTTTCCATTAGATTAGCGGGAGTGATCTCCAGCAGCAAAAAGCCAGTTATTTGAGTTGTGTACTTGGAGAAATTGAGAAAATGTTCTTTAATATTGGTAGTCATTTGAATTACACAGCCAGGAATGTCATGAGATTCAGAAAACTGAGTAACATGGATGTTAAATGTTTCAGTCATGTGAAGGATAATCACATAGTCTTGGGGTTGTGCCATATATTATAACCTACAGCATCTCACTACATGATATTGTCATGGCTCAAGCAAAGTCCCCACCATGTAACCCACCCTATGCTCTCTGTTTTAAAATGGATCTTCCTAGACTAAGAAAAGTCTGGGCTCACTTCAATAGGTACTTGTTAGTGTGGTTCAACACTAAAATTTTCATCTTTATTACAAAGGAAATAACTGGTCATGAGCTGCATTTCTTGTTAAGATGTTTTGCATTGAGTCACCTTGATGTCCATTATTCGACAGGTTAAGTGACTCTGACTTTACAGTCACCTGCCATATGCAAAAGGACCTGATCTCCAAAAGGTGCCATGCGTTATCTTTTTAAAATAAAAGGCAATGTTCAGATTTTTGCACTGGGCACAAACTGGTTTATAGCAGAAACCACTAGTTGTGTCTGCGAATTGTCCTCCTGTGGTAGGTTTGTGGTTTTCTAACTGCTTCACAGCCACTCACAACCTCCTCTTGCTGTGACTCAGCAGCAGGAGTGATTCTGCGCTTCTGCGCTTGGCCTAGAGCTGCACCAGGCGTTGGATTTTTGTCACTTCAGGTCTGGGCAGTCCGCTTGGTTCGGAGATATTTTGATTATTTGATGTGAGCTCTGAGCTCTGCACAGGCCAGAGCTTGTCCTGAGCTTACTGGGACATATATTTTCCTCTGGGGAAAAATAAACAAAGAAACCAACCACCAAACAAACAAAAAACACCATAAACAAACAAGCCCAAAACTAACCAAACACACAAACACACAAAAACCCCAAAACTCAAATCCACACCTCTTACTTTCCAATTTCTTGTGTTTTCTCTGCATGCGCTTTTCATTTTCCAGTGATCCTAAGGCATCTGATCAAGCATTGAATCAGCTACAGAGGATGTCTTGTGTATTGTGTCAGCAGAATTTCTTTACCAAAAAAAAGGGAGTTGTCTTTACATTTTACCTGGATATTTCATTCCACCTGCTTGCTTAATTGAATATTGAAATCTTAAAGGCAGGATTGACAGAGGTAAACTACTCAACCAGCTTTCAGAATTCAATGTTATAGTGTATAATCTGCTTGCTAAAAGAATTCTTGGGAATAAGATGTGGTTTTGTTACTGAAGTGTTCTTGTGAGGAAAATATGGAGTTTTGCACAAAAAAAAGTAAAAATACCAAAGCCCTTTTTGTTTTTGTTTTAGTAGCACCGAGCAAATAAATGTTTAACATGGAAAGAAATATGGATAAGATTAAAGTAATTATTAACTAAACTAGTTTCACTGTAGGAACTTGATTGACTCCATTTGAGATCATGGCTTTCTGACCTCTTTTCACAGTGCGTTGTAGATTAAAATACAATGGAACGTTACTTGATCACCCAAGGATATGGTGAAAATGGGATTAGTGCAGGGTTTTGGGGGAAAAGAACTGGTGCTCTGCAATTTGAGTGTTTAGACACTTAAAATGGGCTCATTAAATTAAAGGTTACCCGATAGGGGTGAATATTAAGTGGCTACCTTACGTTATAATATAGCAATTACAAGGATATTTTTTTAGAAAAGATATTTCATAGGTATATTTGAAGTTAATGAAAAATTGTGCTATCATTTTGTTTAGAAGTCAAGCAAGGAACTTGTGGGGAGCAGAATCGTCCAGGAATAGTCAGAGATCACAGGACAAAGAATTGTCTCCTTAGTGTGCTTGGTCCAGTAGTTGATCATGAAGTTTCTAGGCTTAGCCAGCCAAAGCAAGGATTTTTAATTTGTATTTTGCTGGAGACAATCTACCAAAATAATTTGTGCCGCAGTCCCTGTCACTAGCTTGATTTGTGTTCTTCCATCTCAAAAAAGAAAAGAGGAGCATGTACTCTCTTACAAACACAAAGGGGATTCTTCATTCTGGCCGCTATGCATGGAGACTCCAAGGTTCCTTGGCTCGCATCCCCAGGAGCACAAAAACTCATGGGCAATCATAGAATAAATTACCAGGATTTTTGGCTGATTGATTTATGGTGGAAATGGCTGTTATGTATTTTTCAGTTTTTATTTCTTAGAACAGGTTTCCTATGTTGCTTCTGCTTTCTATCCAGATAAAATTAAGCTTTTCAAGTAGAATTTTCCAAAATACTCTGTCAGTGACCCTCTGAATTTAGATACATATTTAAACACTACAGTTGCTTTTCTAAAGTGACTAAGGTGTTCTGTCTATATTTTAGGACCAGAACTACTGAGATCAGTGTCCTTCTTTTCCTCCTTGCATTTCTCTGACTTTGTGAAAGACCTTCAGCTGTATAGAAAGCCTGAAAAATTTGCTAGAGCTCTCTGAAGATCTGATTCACTTCATCCCAGGAGCGGACTGACTATTATTCATCCCAGCCCTGTTGTACTGATCTTTATGTCCCTTGATCTTTTTAGGGAACTGCTTCGAGTGGCGTTCAGTCTATTTGGATTCTCAGACAACCATTGTGTATTAATGTTGCTCCTTGGAAGACTGCCTTTTAACCTTTGGAGTGGCAAACACAGTAGAAAGCTGCTGCAAAAATCTTGTAGAAAGGTGGAAACTTCATGCTGGTGGTTTTTGTTTAATACATAGCAAAATTTGAGGCAGTAAGTGACTTTTCACAACTGTAACTGTAGAGTGTGGATCACTCTGAACATAAGACTGCCCTGAGAGTTAGAACAGAGGATGAACACTGAGTCTGTGAAATATGTATCAGGAAATAGGGAAATCAGTGAGTTTGGATTAGATGTTTTACTATTATTTAAGAAAGTTCCCCTTTGGAATCAAAGTAGCTGCTCTCTGAGGTTTAAAAAAAGCATCTGGTTGGTTGCTTAAATTATAGGATCTATTGTTAAAGATACAAATCAACCACCAGGAAGTAACAAGTGAATTAATTCAAATTCTTTTCAATTAGGAGGGTTCCTTCCATTCCAGGTAGACTGCTTTACTTTAGCCTTGATTCCTCTTGTCCTGTCAGTTTTCTCAGCATCAGCCAACTGCATTCCTGGGAAGTCATCCACTGCAATGGCCTTCCTAATCTTTGTTTTAATATGTTTTCATATACGTACCTGTATATATATATGTATATAATGCTTTTTGCTTGGAGCTTTGGTCAAGAGAAGTGGCAATCATAAACTGTTAATCTCAAGTTGAGTCCAAATCATCTCTACAGATGTACAGTGGAAAATCAAATAAGTATTCTACAGTTAATCTGCTCAAAAATGTGATATTATTTTTGACATTTTTGGATCATAAGCAAGGCCTAGCCTGTGCAGCTAATAGAATTATAGTGAGGATATTGTATCTGCAATAGAGGGCAAGTGCAGGCATTGTACAGCAAGAAACGTGTCCCGAATCACTAGTTTTGGGATAATCTTCAATTTCTGTTAAGATACTTTTACATTCATGCCCATTTACTGACCTTGAGTATCCCCAGGCATTTGAGAGTGTCCATAAACAGCCACAAGATGTTCCACTCTTCGGCAGCAGGAGTTTTAGTGTGTATCTGATTAATCTCATGTAAATCATGGTGCGAGTGTCCACTCTTCTTGTCTAGAAAGTCTGGAGTACTCCTCCATTGCAGCATTAAATAATCTGATGTAGTGATTTAACTTGGCAGATACACCAAATTTAACTCTTTAGATTTGTCTTGAAGCAGAGGAAGCTGGCATATACCTGCAGTTCCTGCAAAAGCTTTCACAAACTTGGCTTCTTCCTGCAGTTACTAACACTTGGAGACCCAGTGTTTAGTTAAAAAAATTAAAATCATGTGTACTGATTGCAGTACAGAGCAGCTTGAAAATATGAATCTGATGGTTTCCAAGCAAGTGAATCTTTACCAATCTAGACCAGTCTTTTGGTCTACCTTATTATAGGGGGGGACAGGCTATTGTAGGGGGTTGAGAGGTTTGATGTGACTAATATTGGTTTTTAAAAGCATTAGTTACATTAGTGTATGTGCGAAAGGACTTAAGTGGAGAGTCATGTTAAATTTTTGTCCCAGAGAGAGATATGTAAGGAGCACATTTGCTTTCCCCACTGATGTGTGTAGTGAGACACACTTTCCTATAGCACAGTCAGTCGTGTCTATTAGCTCTGTATCTGCTGGGGGGGTTAATTTTATTGTTTCATAGCCCCAGCCCTCACACTTTCCAGCTCTGCCATGTCCATCCCAGCTTGAGGATTTGGACAAGCCACTTTTATTCTTTCCTGTTGGCAGTGAGTGCAATTCTTCCTGGAAGCGTGAGCCGTAGGAAGTCTGAAGAACAGCCTGTTCTCCTCTGCTGTAGTGTTATATAAATAATGGGCTCCCGAGACTTCTGCCATCTCTGCAGTGAGAGGACCAGCCCAGTGCAGCCAGAGCAGTAACTGGGAGGCACTGAGGTAGAAGAGCACCCACCTGTTTTGGAGGGGATGGCAAATGCCATTGTTATCCTGGTGCTGTCAGACAACATCTCTTTTTAATATCTTCATCAAATAATAGGCATATGCTAATGTATTTGGCAGTTAACAAAATAGATTCTCTCATAGTCTTTCACTTTTTCTTCTGGACATGCAGAGCTTAAAAATGTAAGAATGAAGGAGGAAAACAGCCAGATCTTAATAGCTGTCTACTGTCAATTCTTGCTGTCTTTCCACATCATCTGTGTGGCAAGGGAAGAAAGCAAAACACAGGACAAGTACTGAAATCTGCACTGGGCTTTCTTTCATTTTATTTTTGAGGGAGAAGTTGCTACTTGTCAAAGGCATAAATGGGTCATGTAGCTGCTGCATCTTTAAAACAAAATTGTTGGCAGGCTTCCCTGCCTGCAGCGTAGTGCGCTGAATTTCAATGAAAATTGCCCAAATGTACAGAGCTCATAGGCAGCTCTGAATGCTGCAATATAAAATGCTGCAGCATACATTTCTAGGCAACTTCCATGCCATTTGATTTGCTTGTTCATAAATCTTCTCTTAATCAAAGTACTATCACTCTTTTTCAGACTAATATCTAGATTCTGAATTGAGCAGCATTAATAATACTCTGTTTGGTCTTCCATACCCATACAGGGGATGACTGTTACTTCAAATATATAAAATACATTGTTCTGAAAACAGTCAATTTAAAGGGCAAAAACAAATCAGAAACCTATGGTTTTGAAAGAGTCTTTTGGAAGTGTCTTTTAACAAATCATTTTAACAGACAGATATGAAGACTTTGTATTGCTCAGATTGTTGAGCATTCTCTTTTCCCTTTGATTTTTTTTTTTAAGTGTTTCACACGTGCCAAAGCTATCACAGATGTGAGACAGCAATATAGGATTATTGGATTATTGCTGTTTAACCAGCTTCCTGACTGGTTAACAACTGCCGTTTTGATGTTGGCATCGTTCCCCATGCTAACTAGCCATTAGTTTATTTCTACCATGTTACACTCCTATGATAGTACTGTGGCAGGTAATGTTGATAAACACACTGCAAAATGTGTGGTCAAATCTAAGGCAACAGCTGAGATGGGATGAAATCTCAGAATCTCTCTTGGATTCACCACCAATATCTCCTGTTGGCATAAAGTGCAAGCACTAAGTCTTTTTCTGTATTTCTCCCACCAGCCTCAGATATTTTGTCTGTTCTTCATCCACGAACTGATCTTATCTAAACATCTAGCATGAGTAGAAAGTTGTACAAAGTAAAGGAATAGAAGAATGATGTGTGCATGTGGCTGTCACTGGAGTCTGTGTATCATATTCTCCAAATATTAACATTTTCACGTGTAATATTTAAAGGGGATGTTGACCACAGTTCAATCTAAATTAATCTCATTTATGTTTGTTTTGAAAACATGAGCTGTCTTGTCTTTTGTTGTTCCCTGTGGTTAATTTTCCCATATTTATCCTTGCTGGCTGATGGATGTCTGTGCTGGTTGTTTAATTGGCGGCTGGGTTCATTTAAGTTGATAGAAGACCTCATTCTGAAGGGAAGCCTGTTATCAAAATGCATAGGCTAATCTTATTAGGTGAAAGAATTTTTGTTTAACTAGAAAATGATTAGACTGTATCTTCAGTATCTCTTCAAGAGTGGCTATAGCTGATTGCTGTTCCTGGAGGCTCTTACGGTGTTTCCTGGGTCATGTAACTGAACAGAGAGGCAAAGGAAAATGGTTTCCTCTGTTTGCAAGTGGTGAACTCTGTCTTGCTTCCCATGCTGAAACTGATGTATTGTTTTGTTTTCAAGTATCGTTGGAATAAGCAATATGATGCGGTGCATGCTGGGAAGTATATATTTATATATATTTTTAATCCTCCCCCTAACTGAACCCACTCTGTTTTATTCCTCGCTGTGTCTGCAGCTGAAGTCATGTGGGTGGTACATCTGCTTTACACCAACACGACCATTTTATATAATTCATTCTGTGCAACCACAATGTCAGCTGCTAATCTGGGCTAATCCAGCGCTTCCCTGAAGAGCAGTATTAACAAATCTTGCTTCAGCATTTCCAGCTCAGCCCTTAACAGCCAGCACTCCACTGGACAGCATGTGGCGCACAGGCCTGGGGTTTTTTTTTTGTATATTTGGTTTTGTTTTAATATCTGTGTTCTCAGGAGATGCCTCCTAGCACTTGAGCAAAGGGAGCTCTCCTAAAAGGCAGTGAACACCTGAACATGTGGCTCTTAAGTGCAGCGAGCAAAAGCCAAGAGCTCAGAAATGAACCCGTTCTTTCATTGTTGCAGGTCTTTGCACCTCTTTCTTGAAAATGACAGACTTAAAGCTGTTTTCTCTTTAAATCTGCCCTTACATCCTTTTTTTCTGCCTTTTTTTCCTCCTCCCTACCTATGCATTTATATAGCCCTACTTTCCTGGTATATGCTCTGCATATCTTGACCCATCCTGAAAAGAAAAATGGAACTTATTGCTTTTAATCTTCCTCTCCTTTTTTTTTTTTTTTTTTTGACAAATAATAGATGTTTAGGTTTGATTTTTGTCCTGAGACTGCACTGATGGAGACAAGGGCACAACCAGGTGTCTCCAGAGTCAAGAGAGCACAGCCTGATGTAAAGTTTTGCCACAGACCTGGGTATGTACTGTCTGCTGTCACAAGCAGTTCCAGGTTACATTTTGTGTGGCTTTGAATAGCATTTGGCCCAGGAACAGTCACAGGTGGTCTCCTGGAGGTGTCTCTGGTCCAGGCACTTCAGTACCTTGGAGCAAACTAGATGGAAAATCCATAAGTGTTTTCTCAGTGTTGCTGTTAGTAATCCTTACATTCATATGTGCTCTCTTTAAGACTTAGTACTGCTCGTACAGCCATGCTGATTTTAGTACAGCTGCTTCAAACTGGAGAGGAAAAATGTTCTGTTCCTCTTCTGAAGTATTTGTTCTAAAACAGCAACAACAAATAAACCAAATGGCTTCATCGTCTCCGTTTTCTCCACGCTGTGCTGGGCAGAAGAGCAGCTAAGGCGTCTGCAGATGCAAAAACACACTTCTGGGGCTTCTCCCTGCGGGAAACCATTGCTTCACAGAGGAATGATTTAAACAGCTGTAGTTTGTCTTGACAGCATCTTTTCTTTACTCTCAGAGCTGCAAAATAACCTTTTTGCCAAAGTTACTCTCAGCTGTGAAAATCAGATGCTGCAGTATATGCCCTTGCAGGTGTTGGGCATTTCTTGAAACAGACAGACATGGTTGAAATGAAGGGACAGTTTGGGGAAAAAAAAAAAATTTCCTACAAAAAATCCCAACATCTGAATTTAAAAGGGGAAAAAATAAAATATGTAGCTCACCTGGAAACCAAGATAAAATTTACAGGGGAAAAAACACACTACAGGATTTGATCCAGAAATGCTGCTGTTTTGTTCCATGGAAGTTGCCGCCCAAGTGTTTTGTGCACTTTCCAGTGTTTGAGGTTTTGTTTTTGTGGGTTTGGTTTGGGTTTTTTATTTTGGTGTGGGTTTTATTTGAGGGGTGTTGTTAAGTTTGGTTGGTTGTTTTTCCTTACCCCACGATCACTTTTCTGCCACCCCAGGTATAGACTTCCATTTCTCGGAGTGGTTCCTATTACCTGTGATTGCACCAATAGTGTGTTACTTGTCAGCACTGAAACTCTGTTCAGACAAAAAAAAACAGTGGTGGGACTTCTAAGTTTTGAAATCACTGAACTTTGTTTTAACCTTTTTTTTAATAGAACAATGAAAATTCTTTATGCAAAAACACTTATGAGAAAAATTGCTCAAAAGACTTCATTTCTTTAGTGTAAAAATAGCTTTAATGTGACTGGCCAGCCAAGACAGATGTGTTATAAATTAAGCAGACAGATGTGTTAGAAAGTACCACCTGTGGAGAGGAGGGAAACATCTGCAAGGATATTCCGTAAAGCGATGGGCCAAACCCAAAGACTCTACCAGACCCAGGAGGTTTGAGGGTTTTGTGTTCTCTTAAATGTGCAGTTCAGACTGAAGTTCTGCCAGCCCCATCTCGGTTAAAGGATGGATGGGGCTTAAGAGCTGTCCCTTCCTCACCTTGTTTTGTGCTTATTGTTGTTTTGTGGTTTGGTTTGGTTTTGGTTGTGCTTGTGTTTTTCTTGCCACAGTTATTAACATTTTCTATGTTCGCGTGACTCACTGGCAGCAAGTCAGTGTCCTCATGTATCATGCAACCATTTACTTTAACATTTCTATCATATTTAATTCTTTTAACTTCTATGATACGTTGATTTTGGGTGCTTTGTGAATCACTAAGTTCAGTAAAAGCTGATTATATCACTGTGTTGTACAACACAAAGCGGATTCTTAATTCTAGAGAGTTTTCACAGAACAGTGACGGTTCAGAGTGTTTCTGTTTGAGGAGATGCGTGTGTTACAGAGCTGGTATGGACCTGTACATTCTTTGATTTTCAGATTAATTTTGCTGTTACCTGTGTCACTTCACTGACCAAAGTCTTGTGTCCTAGTTAGTTTCCCTTTAAGTCAAACAGGATTGAGGAATTCAATTTCAGACTTACTATTGAAACCAGCTAGTGTGCCATGCTGGCTCAGGGTTGAATACTTGACTGGCAGTCACTGTGAGAAGACTTGGGGAAATGAAGGAGAACAAATGTTCTGAGTGCTCTGTCATGATTTCTTTAAACCCAGAAAACCTCTAATCCTGCCACATTTGTCTTACACTTTTTCTTCCTTCAAAAGATTTTCTGTATTTTGAAGAATTTGTGGATATAATTTTAAAATTAAAGTGTTTCTTACTCTTCATGGTATTCAGAGCATCATGAGTTTGTCTTAGGCAAGCCCTATTTAATGCAGCATTTCCAGGCACTACCATACAGGGGATGGCAACAGGTAAAGTACACCTGAAAGATTTTTGTGGCGGCAGCAACCCCACTCATCATTTTTCAGGTTTTCCTTGGTATTTTGTTGGGCTGGAACTCTAAATGGTTAATAATGTGCTTAGTTGTTTTGGACAGTTAAATAAGGTGTGATAATCAAAGCTGGTACATAGCAATGATATTTTTAGGTATGCTATTCCTTCAATAATGAGCTCAATTCTCTGCAGCATTTCTCACTTCTAAAACTGCAGAAACATGCTGTATGTGTTGGACCACAAATAGCAGGTAGATTTTGATCAGTGTAGGATGACTTGCATCATTTCAGAGTCTCTAGATAGGCAGGAAAAAACACCAAACCTGTGTTTGTTCTGACTTCTGCGCTGTTGACACATTTACCAGCCAGACTCAACTAAGATGAACCTTTATCGGTAGAGATGACTTGAAAGAAAAGCAGATCACCCCGTGCCAGTGCAGTTTCTCCCTCTGACATATGGATATTGGCTTTTAGGCAAACTGCCTACATGCAGTTTCTTTTCTACAGCTACACCTTTGCTTGTCTTATCTGCTTAGGCTGAAAGCTTCTTGGAGCAGTGTCGGGCTGTGCGTGCCCGTACCAGAGGGATGCTAACCTCGGTAAGAGCCTCGAGGTGCTGCTGTGACACAAACGCTGCCACTGCCGCAGAGGGTTTGATGGGCAGGGAGAACATCTGGCTGGCACCTACTGCGTAAGGAGTCAGCCCCTCTCCTGCACCATGCTGCGGCTGGCTGGAGTTGAATTAAGGCTGTTTAGTTCTGGTATTTTAAAGGGAATTTTAGGCAAATAGATTGGAAAAGTTACTGAGGTAATTTGGCGGAGTTTTCTTCTTCCACTAGATCGCTTTTCTTGCTTTGAATTTTACTAATGAGCATCAGCAGAACTATTCTAGAGTAAATTCATAATACAGTAATATACAGTCTATAGGTTTCCAACTTAGTATCACCCACTTTTACTCAAGTATTTGCTCACTGTCTATGTGTACAGTGGTTTCTTCTATCAAGTTCTTACTGTTTGCTGTGTTTTTAAATCAGGTCACTGCAGAGCAGAAAATTATTGCAGGGCTACGGCTTGAGCTCCCACCGTGTTCTCACAGCAGCTCTGTTTCGCAGCATGTGTTTGGTTTATGTCCATTTTCAGCTTTGATTTCTTGTCCTCTACATCCTCCTCTGGCCTCAACCCTCTGCTCTTCTCCAGCTGAGTTACCAGCACTTCTGGTGTGTGATTTGGACTTTTAAAACCTAATTATACTTTGGTTTTAGGACTTAAGGCTTTTTCTCTCTTTCACCTCAGGGCCCAGCAAGACTCAGTGAACATGGGTTGACTTCTGAGGGTAAAGGCTGTAAGGTTTGCCCAAGAGGAGCAGCAGTTCATTAAATTCTATGTTTCTGGTTAGTTTCTGCTCATATTCTAATTTAATCCAAGAAACAGAAATGTGCAGTGGACACTGAAAATGCATTTAAAGATAGGGACTTAATGCTGAATATCAGAATTATATATGCTGTTTCTTCAAAATTAACTTTTCCTCATGTGTTTTCATGGAGTTTATAAACTGACTTTAGAGCCACCTAGGCTTTTAGGAGTCCTGCAGAGCATCCAAAGTAGTTAATAAAATACTGTCATCAGCCGGATTTATTGTTATTGGTATAGTAAAGTCTGGGAGTACTGTACAGTAAGGTCAAAATAAGTAAATTTTCTTAAAGATATTTTTCTCACATTTGCATACTGTTGGTTTTTATACCAAATACCCTTAGGGCAGTGGGATTTATGCATATTCACTCTTTGGAGGTCTAGTCAACCCCCCTCAAATGTGGAAAAGAACAGTTTTATTAATTTTAATGGACTTTTGATCAGAATTTAGATGGAAAAGCTACTGTGCTGTAAGTGGAACTTACAGCTTGCCTATATTTAAGTTAACACTTAGCAAATTAACTTAGGGAATGCATTAGTGAAGTTTACCAAACTATTTCTTATATAGTATTTAATTTTAACAAATAACCCAGTACTGGATAATCCATCCCAGGAAATCTGCTTCCTTTACCTGTTTTTTAAAAGCACAGGCTTTTGAAAGGTTCAGTTACTTAAAAAACAAACACACACCCACAACACCAAACAAAACCAACACAATGTAACAAAATCTTGGTAGTTTTTGTGAATGAAATTTGGGGAATAGGAAGGAGAATTGTTTTGCAGCATTATAAAAGACTCTCCTACTGTCTTGAACCACTGCTATCTGCTAATGCAGGCTGGAGAGCCTCTCAGCTATTGCCTTGCTGTGAAATACCTACCCAGTGCTTGCCTGTCTTCAGCTGTCCAAACATCTTTGTTTGCATCAACCTACAGAGACTTTTTAGATCCCTTTGGACAGATCATCCAAAAAATTCCTCTTTCAACACACATGCTGCCTTCTGGGACTGTCAGGACTGAGCAACACTTGCTTGCAGTGTCCCTGTGGGTGATGCCGGCGTGGGGTGGAAAGCAGGAGGCTGTTTGTTCCTTCACTGCGTCTCCTGCTGAAATTGTGGGGGAGAGAGAGCCTGATTGAAAGCCCAGGGGTGAAAAGTCTGTGGGTGGAGGGATGTGAAGCAAGTGCCATGAGAGACAGGACTGGATGCAGGATAATTCAGCACAAGAGAAAGGGGAAGGGAATGAGGAATTGAGTGGGTGAGGAGGGATGCAGGAGGGAGGGAGGAGAGTTGAGAGCATCTATGGGAGAAGGGGACAGAGGAGCCAGTGGTCTGGTAGGTGGGAAGAGAAGACAGTTCAAAGCTGGGACTCTCCCATGAAAGACCCCACAGCAGGGTTTTTAACCACAGCAGTAATTGAGCCCTGATACCATAGGTACCCGTTATGTGCAGGTTTTGCATGGGCAGCAGTGATCTTGTGTAGTCTCATGTAATGATTTATTTTGATTTCCTGCACTGCTGTCTTGTGTGTGGTGGTTGGTTTGGTTTTGGTGTTTTAGTTTTGTTTGGTTTTTAATTACAAAATAACATTCCAAACTAAACACATTAAATCTGCTTCATATTTTATAACACAAACATAATCTCTCAATACTGTTGCAGAGAGAACCCAACACTATTTGGCAAGCGCTTTGCAAAATAAATCAGCCAGAACATGGCCTGCTCACCCCCATCGCACAGTCTCAACACCCTATCTTCTCAGCAGGGTTTACCTCCTATATCTGCATTTCTTGTAGCTATTTGCAGGTTTAAAAATACTATTTGTGCTCTGCTAACTTCCAAACAAACTGTCGCCATCTCTCTCTAGAAAGGCAACAGAATGGCTCAGAAGGCAGGAGTCACATCCTGAGCACCTACGCCCACAGGCGCACACAGCAGCTCTGCATATACTTAAGCTGTCTCTAACACACATAATTTTCCTTATTACTAAGTACTTGTCTCTTCCCTTTTCAGTGCCTTTAAAATAAGAGTTATACGAGCCTATGTGCACACAGTGAAGAAAGAGAGAGGGGAAAAATGTGCAGGAATTGGTTTGTCTGCTTCTAAATCCCTCAAATAGAAGTCTTGAGTGGTCTCTTCAGATTTGGGTCCGAATCTGAAGCCTGTGGAAGTTATCAGTTGCTAGTGGGGCACACAGAATATTTTGGAGACTAATTGTCATCTATATTTCTAGATGTGAAGTATTTCTGTAATAAATGTGTCACGTGGCACAGGCATCTCTCGAAAGAAATGCTTTCCAGTTCGCCATGCAGACTCCATCGTGTTTAGTTTTCTTCAGAAATGAAGGATGCATTTTATTTAACCCATGCAAGCTAATAAGTTTTTACATTTATTAAAAAAAAATACTCATCACTGGTTTTTAGTTATAAGTTTCTGCTACATGCAGTAATATCACTAAATTGTCAAGGAATATAAATATTTATTTTACTCTGTACCTTTACATCAAGTCCATCTGCTCTTCGTAAGATGTGCTCTATCAAACCACAAGATGCTGTGTATGATCTGTAGTTTCTTTTCTTGCATTTCTGTCAATCTAGAAAGCTGTAACAGTCTCCTTTGAGTTTAGAAGCTGTGTGTTTATGCTAATGTTAGCAACCATCAACATCCTACAAGTTTTAAAGTTTCCTTGAGATATGCCATCTTGATTTTTATACAGCTTTTCGAGATTTATGTCTTAGTTTTTCACTGTTGACATCAGACCATGTATTTAATTAAGGTGATTTTTTAATTTTGTTTTTTACATGAGATATTATGCTACTTACAAATTTTGTTCTGTTGAATAATAACATTCAAATATCCTTCCTTAGGATTACTTTGGTATTTCCATTTCCAGCTTAGACTAGCAAAGGAGGAGAATGCATGAAATCAAAGAAGTCATTAATTGTGGATTTGCAGAGCTCAACAGAAGTTTGTCTTTTAGTTGAACTTCAGTTTTGAAACAAAATGTGATGTAATCCAGCTGGGTAGTTCGTTCAGCTATGGCACTTGAGAATATGTAAAAACCTTTGCCCTTTAACCACCTTAAACCAACACCAACGTGGGGATCTTGCTATGATACAAACTATTGGTGAAATTGCATCAAAAGGCTAGGAAAAAAGGAGTGATATTTCATGAAGCCTTGTGGTTTTAATTCCTTCTTTCAAACCTGGATTTCCAGATGGCACGGGTACAGAGACAAAAAGAAATGACTGATTGCAAAATCTAACCAAGGTCAAAGGGAAATTTCTTACCAGGCAAAGGCAGCTTTGGTTTGAGAAAAACTTCAGTGTTGTTTGTTTCCACAATCAATGTGACCATTTGATCTTAGGGGAGTTGTAATTCCAGCTCCTGCAGTGTTCCTCTCCTCCCAATGAGCATTGCAGGTAAATGTGCCCTGTGCCTGTCCAGCCTCAGGGAAAACAGGGGCGGATCAGAGAGGTAAAGGCGGGGAAAATAGGGAAATGCCACATTTGAGGCAATGTTCTGTTTGATTTAATTTTATTTTTTTTTCCTATTGAGTCAGCGGCTACATCAGGGATTTGTGTGCACAAAACGTAATGAACAGAAGTGGATTGTTGATAATAACAAACTGCATGAGGCCGAGCCTGCCTTTGAGTTATTTTGAGATGATTTAATCCTACATAAGTCAATTTCCAAAAATATAATAGAAATGCAGTATATTAAACTTACTTACTTAAGTCACTTTCAGCCAGCTCCTAAGAGACCCTGCAAACAGTGGAGGAAGGTACAAAGACAAATGCAATGAAACATTTCAATATTTCTATCCTTTAAACTTTAAACTTTCCATTTGGCAAAAAGTTCCAATAGTTTGTTTTTTGGTCTTTGTTCAAGACAAAAAACAGATGTCAAAACATAATTACTTCCTTCCCAGTAACAGCTTACACTTTTTTATCAGCTTTAATGGCTTCGGGAAGTCTGATCTGCTTCAGATAGGGTGCATTCCTGTCAAACAGATGAGAATAATACCTCGATTATCACCTTCATTACTTTCTTATATATTTCTTGCCCTTCTCAAAGATCCTTGCATTTGTATGTTCCCATAGTGACACATTTTCTGGTAGGATTATTGCCCTCCTTCAGTAGGCTTTGGCATTGCAGAACGATAGTGGTGTCACAAATGCTAGAATCCCTGAGTGAACAGGATTGGAAATGATCAGCAGATTAAAAACGTTCCCTTGAAGTTGACTCTGGTTTGAAGTAGTGGGGGAAAATATTTGCATAAATGAATTTTGAATAGATACTAAAAATAAGGAGCTGGTAGAGAAAATATAGCTTGTCTACATTATCATGCGATTTTAATTATGCAAACATTTATGTTCTTTGTGTATTTTGACTTGGGGCCATGTGAGACACATGAGTGCACTGTCACTCATGCAGAGTTAATTATAATTTGTCCATATAGGGGAAAAAAACCCCTGGGAAAATATGTTAACACTTTTCACTGACAGTAAACACTAGCTGTTGTTAGTCATTTGAGAAAATGATTCTTAGCAGACTATACAAACTCTGTAGTTCAAAGTGTTTGCTGAAAAGAGGTGTATCAGCACGTGGTTAGATCCACTACAGGAATAGATTTTTAACGACTAAAGAACTGTATCCTTTTGTACCATAACATTTTTTTTGCCCTTGAACAAGAGAATATATTTTGATCTGGTGTATGGCAATCCAAGCCAGGTTATTTATAAGAATATTCACTTGGAATGTGCTGAGTGTAAAATGCTGGTTTTATAATAGTTACTTTTATACGTTATTGTAAACAGAAATCTTTAGTTTCCCACGTGCAATACAGATCCAGATTGTAAAGATTCTTTAGACTGAACCTCTGCTTTCCCCAAGTAAGTGGCAAATGAATAGTTGTCACTGACAAGTAGGGCAACAAATAGATAAAGCAAACGTGGATTTGGAGATCTATAATTTTTAATAATTTTTAAACTAACTACAAAATGTCAATCACTTCACAAACTGACAGGAGACAGAAGGAATTTCATATTACATGCTGTAAATGATATTTATCTCACAGTTTATCTAGAGTTCATTCATTTAGGTTTTTTTTATTATTTTTTAATTAAGTCAGCTACTAAACATCTCAGCGATTTGGTGTGCATAGCTCTAGGTAAGCAACAGAGAACTGTACCGATAACAAACCACATGGGGATAGCGACTAGTAAGAGAGAGCCTTATAAAAATTACATTTCTTTGCACCATTTCATATAGTAGTCGTTTCCTCCAAAAGATAGTCTTCAAAAGCAACAGACAAACCCAATATATTACACTTATTTCTTTTTGTCTTTGACGTATTTTCAGCCAAGCTTTATTTGCTGGCAATGGCTAAATGGTGAGTGCCAAATCCCTCTTTTTTTCATAATAAAAAAAAATGATCATGATGAATAACTATATATATATCAACAAGAAAAAAGTGGCACAACTGCAAACTTGCTGGTATAACATAGTCCCAAAAGAGTCCGAATACTGAGCATGCTTTTGTTGTCATTGTTGGTGTGCTACTGCCATGGGAAAATTCTTGTTTAAGTAGGAGTCTAAAAGTCTATTTATTCCTCATGCATAAATGCATAAATCACATCACTTTTTAGTGCAATGCTTGTTATAGTAATATAATTCCACATTGTCTAATCATGAAATCATAACAACAGATAATGGCAATGAAGAACTGAAGACAGCAGGTTTAAGTGCTCAAACATCATGATACCCAAAGACAGGAGCATGGCAGTAGCTCTGTGGAATGTCACAGTTTTACAAGAACAATACTGTATATTTAAAGGTTAACAGCACGTTTAGCATTCCAACAGTGTTGTCAATTCAGCAAACATCATTAAAAAAAAAATAAATGAGGAGAGGGGAAAAAAGGAATCCAAAACAGAAACAAAGAAAGGAAAAATCCCAAAAAACATCATAGTGAGCTATAGCCATCAAATCAGCACTATGTACAACCTTTGGAAAGAAAGATATCTAGAAAAAAATAATTACAAGTATCATTTTTGGAAAGCTGACAAACTACACAGGACAACATTTACAATGGGGCTGATATGTGCATGTGTGCAAACCTAGTAGGTAAATACCATGATAAAAGCATGAAGGTGCTGCCCTTTAGGACAGCATTAAAAGGAAATGCACTTCACTGCATTTACCCACTGCCCAGCATCTTTGTTGCACGCTGGTTGGCTTCATCAATCCTGGTTTTGTTGGAATCAGCCTAGAAGAACACAAAGGAAAGAAACAGATGAAGACAATGAGAACATCTACAGCGCTTTGTGGTCACTTCTCTAGTTTCGGCCAGGTCGGGGAAAAAGAATAAGCTTGAAAACACTAGAGCGTTGCTTTTTATAGTGGTATTAGGGACCCAAAATGAAATTACGGATTTGCTGGTTTTGTGACGCTTAGGTAGCCTTTGAGCAGAGCTTTTATGTCTGTATTAGCTTCTCTGAACTTTTGTAAATGCTGTGCCAGGTCTGTAGCTGGTGCTACTGACAGTGTAAGCAGTATCGATGGTAATGGATGACAGAATGAGAAATGATGATGTACACATGGATTTCACTGGTGAAAAGCTTCAGTGCTCTCTATGATTCAGTGAACCTGGACTCTGTTCTAATTTACATCACCAGCCTTGCAATCAAAACCAGAATTTTGGTCAGTGTAGAGAATCACTGGAGCTGGTCTGATGTAGGGAATGCTGGCAGAGATAAATTTCTTTGAAAATACATCATTCTGAATCTCTTTGCTCTACATGTGAAAGGAATGGAATGGGTGGGAGTGAGGCTGTTATTCCTTTCTTTCAACAACGTTCACCGGTGTAGTTGCAAGACAGAATAAACTCTCTCATTGGGCAGCAGTATAAACAGGAGTTAAGAAAAGGCAGGGATTCTACTGTTATTTGAAGCAATCAAACTAGAATTTAGTCCAGTGTAGGCTGGACCACTAACTTCACTTTCTTCCATGGGGTAGCACTTGCTTATAAAATATAATTTAAAAATAAATAAATAAAATGGCACCACTTGGGAGGCTTAGGAGTTGTCTTTGAGTGGGAAGACACTTTGACCGTGGCTTTCTGTAGCTCTGCAGGAGTTAGTTTTGGAGACTAAAGACATTGTTTTAGCTGACAAATGTTGGTAAAGCTCCATTCCAGCCCACGTTGCTATGCCAACTTATGCTAGCAGGGGAACTAGATAGAAAATGTTTTTGAGTTTTGAAATCAGACCTGTGGGAAAGGTGACAATAGTGTTACTACTTTAAAAGCATAGACTTAAGTAGCAACTTTTTTCTGTGGTGTGATGGCTGTGTTTTGTTAGCTTTGACGATTGTTCCCACATCTCTAGGGTGTATCCAAATTGTGCAGATTTATTTTAGATCTCTAATTTGCAAAGACAGAATGGTGAAGCAACTTTCCCACACACACTTAAAAATCCTTTTAAAATGGCTACACTGGTGTGCAATAAATCATTCTTAAATATATTGGGCTTTTCTCCATAATTATTTTGGCAAATTCTATGTCAATGTATATTTTTAGTACAGTACCATGCGCCAGATCCTCAACAAGCGTAAATCAGCATAACTACTCATTATAAGCCGCACTCCTTTATTTTAGTCAGGAGTTGGACCTTGTCTATCACAGTTCAGTTTTGCGTACTTTTGCTAAAAGACTACCTAAAAAATAAATTAATGGGTTTGGAAGCAGCTACGTTTGTAATGAAATACATTAATATTAATTGAATATTGATGAAATGTAATATTGTGAAGTAGGAATATTAAGGTCTAACTCTGGATGATGTTGCATTCAAGTCAGTGGGAGTCTTTGTGCAGACCTCACCTAGGTCAAGACTGAATGCTTTGAGCCCTTCCTACTTTCCTCCCAGTCACTAATTATGGCTGATTTTAGAGCCAGAGTCTTTTGGTGATGATGTCTGGGCTGTCTGACCCACTCGTCACATCATTATTTTAGGTTTTGTCCTTTTCTCTCTGATCTGAGGGGAAGGATAAAGCCTTTTATTCATTGCTATCCTGGTCACTGTGGATAGACCAGATGACATCTCTGCATTATGAGATTGCTCTGGTTTGGATGCATGCATCCAGTTTAACATAAACTCTGTAGGAGCATTTGGGTTACCTTTGTGATGCACCCCAGCTTTTGGAAAGCATGCCGGCCAAGGGTCTTTCTAATTATCATAATTGATCAAAAGCACAGTGCTCCTGGCTGGTCAGGAAAAGAAAACAACTCCAGCAATGCTGTATGCCCACTGCCAGCTAGGGACAGTGGTCTGTTGACATATTTAATTGCAAAATGGATGTGTATGCATTTGTGGTTTCAGTATTATCCAGCAAACCATTGTTTTTGTCTTTTATAGATGGTTTTCCTAATATATTGTTTCTTTTTCTAGTATCTCATTACTGTGTGTCCTTACTCTGGGGAATCTGGCAGATTTTGCCTAAGACTGTAGACTGTCTTGTTTTTGTGCTGCTTTCACGACGACTCCTCTGTGTATGCTACAAGTCCATCTTTCAAAAACATGTCACTGTTCTTTAGCCAAGGGCTCTGCCTGACGAGGCCTGCCTGGGAGGCTGGATTTAATGAATCACATTACCCTGCAATGTCAGTTCTTTCTGTTGCTGCATGAAATGCCTAATTCCATAAGAAGTCTGTGTGGATGTGGATGGCCAGTCCCTCAGTTTGCCAGCTGCTCCCAGCATGCACCGCCTAGAGATTTGGACCATGTGCTTTGTGTGCACGAAGAGCCTGGTGACTGTTTTAAAAATCCAGATGTTTGCAAGCCTGAACTGAAGGGAGAGCAGTGCCTTGTGAGGCTCACTGGAGTTTGTGACAGTGTCCTGCAGGCACGGATAGGATGCAGCTGACTCCCATCCACAGGGCATGTCTCCTGCCACTATGTTATGTCATGAGCAGGGTAGCTGGTAAAATGTAATAGTGCATGTCCTCATACTTGCTCAGAGAAACTAAAATATGTCCTAGACTTCTTATTTAAATGTTTTATGATATAGGCTGTAGAATCTTCCAGTCCTTTCTTGCAATGTAGCTAGATGTGCAGCTTTGTAGTATTTTTCATATAAGTAGCAGTGGTAAATCCTTCTCCCTCTGCTCCTATTTTTCCCAGAAATATGAAATGCTCCAGAATGGCGTCACAGTAATACTGTGCGTTTTCCAATACAGTCAAACTAACAGATGCAGCGTTATAAACCCAAACTTTTGACTGACACAAAGCCATGTGCTCTACTGTGTTATGTGACTGTCTTTCTGTCAGAGACAAAAAGCCCACATTTAAGACAATGTATACTTCACCTAGTTCTCTCTGGAATCAAACTCCAATAGGGAAATCTACTGATAAATCCCTCAGTGCAGTAATTTTTTTTCACCAGTCCCTGATGTAGTTAATTAACATGAAAAATAAGTGTGGGCATCCTGCTCGTGTGAGAAGACTTGCACGTGTAAGAAGGCTCAGGAGTACAAGCTCTACCACTTAAGGTCAGAATTAACTCTAAGCAGCACATTTAAGTCCTTGGGTTAGATCCTCGGGTTGTGTAAATCTCAGCAGAAGTCAAACGTGGTATTGATTTTTACACCAGATGCAGATCTAGCCTCTTATCTCGCGTCAGCCTGGCTGTGCCTGGAGCTCTGCCAGTCCCAATGCAGATGGCTTGTGGATCTGGGGATCTGAGGGTGGCTGTGAGCTCCCAGCTGGATTTGGAGGGTGCTGCTGTCTGCTTCAGAAATCTGCAATGCAGGTCTGGCCCTGCAATGGTGCTCTCTCCCTTTTTAGATGGTGATTTTGCAATAGTAATGTTGAGCTTTTGTATTTCACTGGGGCCGTGTGTGGCCCATTTTTATGTCTCTCTCTAGATATAGATAAATATATATATACATACACCAAGAGAGCCAGTAGATGTGTCCTAATGCGTTTATAAGCAGGCAGCACGACAAGACTGGCTGCACTGTTACCATATGGCAAAGTCTTGCTTAATAAATCTCCATCCTCTTTTGGGGACTCCCCTCCAAACAGGTCATCCAATTTTGAATTGCTCTAGGAGTTTCCAAGGGAAGGAAAGTTGAGGAAGGTTTAAAACTTGCCAGGAAGTGCCAGGACATTCAGATCCAAGCCCCATGGCTCTCAGAGTGCTGTTGCTTTCCCAAAGCTGTCGCAGAAGGTGCCTTGATCCGTGCTAAGGGGTCCCCTTGCCTGCTCTTTTCTGGTGAACCCAATAGCGCGGGATCAACTCAACCTGCGCTGGAGGTTACTGATGCTCCACAGCAGTGATCTCTGCTTTGGCCCAAGGATTTGGAAGGAGAAGCAAGAGGATCTCTAGCAGCTATTTCTGTCTCTTGTCCTTCTCCAAGCTAAATAGAAACTGCAGCATGCACAGCCTGTTCTTGCAGAAGGGCAAACACAGCCCCTTTTGTGAGGTTGTCTTAGATATTTCAGCTCTTACCTTCTCCATGATCCTGTCAATCTGGCGATTCTGTGTGTCGATCTCGTTGCCCATGTCCAGGGCCATGTGACGCAAGTTGCCAATGATGCCGCTGACCTGCTCGAGGTTTTCATCCATTTCATTTTCCCGGGCATCGTTTGTTACCCTGTGAGCAAAAATCCAGTTATTTAAAGCAGAGAGGATCCCCCTGAAACTCTGATTCACCCGAAACCTCCTCTTCACTTGTCATCTGAGGAGAATGCTGCTGCGCTCAGTTTTGAAGAAAAAGGATTAATAAGTAGCTAGCCTGAAAAGCATTACATGCTTATTTTTTGGATGTTGGGATTAATTGTCTGGGTTCATCACTGCTCCATTTATACTGTTTGTGCCAGCTGCTTCTAGAAGTGTTGCTGTCTGAGCTTGTCTGTGCCACATGCTGCACCTCTCTGCTGGTGATGGTCCTCAAAGAGTGAAAGGTGCTTTGTTTGGACCTGTGTGTGATTAGAGTGCATGGCAGGTGCTGGAGAGTGGTGGAATTTAAATTATACCAGCTCCCCTCCATGAACTACAGGTTGCTAATGGATACTGTCCAGTCCTCATATACTGAAATATTAGGAAGGAGCTGATTTAGCTGTGAAAATCCTGACCTAACATCCTATTTAATTAAATGTATTTTTGGTAAATGACAGAAGCAGCTTCTCTCAGATTTACTGGCTTTAGTAAAGATCCTTTGTCTCTCATTCTTAGCACTGTCTTTTTAATTTTTTTTTGTTTTGTTTTGTTTTAAGAAGAAAAACCTTGTGTTTGAGCCAAGGCCCAGTTCTACAATGAGTGACTGGAGAGGCATGTGGTGACTGACACCGGGAAAAGCAAAGTCTGTCAGTCCCACTCAGAAAACTGCTACTTTGAGCCTCTCGTACAATTTGTGTTCCTGTAGGTGCCAAAAGGGTGCTGCAGGCTATTTGCAGGATAATAATGGCACAGCATAACTTCCTTCACTGCTATTCTGTTATCGTGCCCCAGCATTTGCTTTGGTGGAGCTGCTGTCCAGAAATTTAAAAAAGAAAATAAAAGTAGTGAATGGCAGACCCAGCAAACGTAAATGGCAACTCCATCCCGTGCTCCAAATTGCATGACAGCATTGTTTCTATCGCACTGATTTCCCTTTATCACAGCAGCCAAAAAAATAAGTGGATAATAGTTTTGGGAAAGATAATTACTTATTAATCTGGTGTCCTTAATCTTCAGAGATCAAAGCTTTGCCTACTGGAATGCCTTTATCCATTCAGCTGATAGTGTTGTCATCTAAATACATGTTCCATAAGTACTGTTAATCAGTAGGTACTTATTGCTGGATCCCTACGTATTGCGGAAAGTTTGCAGTTTGGTTGCCATTAGTATTGTTGTGTGTTTCGAAGCGGATTTTATTTGACTGCACAGGGGTTGCCACTAAGGCATCAATGTTTCTCCGTACTTGTGGCTTTACAGCAGCTGAGGAATGGGTCAGCGTTCCCCATTCAGCAAGGTGTACCTCTGTTAAAAATGTGCTTCAGGTTCTGTGCTTGGCTTGCTGCTTTGGCAGGAAGCCTGATGCTTTTTTCTTTTTGAAAAGAAAGGGATGCTGGATTCTTCAGTACATCCTCTGGCAAGGATGGGTAATGGGCACTGCGTATCTTGAGACATAATAATGATAAACTAGTGTTTATCTGACACTTAATTTCTGAGGCATTTGACAACTGTCATTAACAAGACCCATAATAAGCCCCCCAGGAAAAGCATGTTGTTCACACCAGGAGATGGAGTGCAGAGGACAGTGCCAACTGGCTGTGACAGTCTGTGACCTCACGTTGCTGCTGTCAAGTAAATACACAGATATTATTTGTATTTTATTATTGCCTAAATCTGAGTAGTCTCAAGGAGGAAGGCTTAGGGCCACGTTTTCAAGCACGTTCTGGTTCTCGGGGCTAAGAGTGCGACTTCCAGGATTTCTGGCAACATAACCATCCTTTGCACTAGCTCACGGAGGCACCCACAGGGCCATGGGAAGCCTTTGGTACCTGTCTTAATCGCTGTCAACCTAAATCCAAGCACCCAAAGCTCAGTGGAAAACACTGGCTCCATTTCATTACTTAGCACTGTTGAAGGAGTTAATGAGCATCAAGAACTCATGACCATATGGGAGAAATCTAAATATATCAGTGAGGAGGAGAACGGAGAGAAAACAGTGGATAAAAAGGCTCACCTGCGGATAAAGCCACCACTGATGGCCATCTGCTCCCGTTCATCTACAACACGTGCAGGCTGGCTGGCTACAACACCATCCTGATTATTGCCCCAGGCTTTTTTGTAAGCATCACTTGATTTAAGCCTATGCAAAAAAGATGATGAGTAACAAAGCATCAAGTGGACAAGGACAAAAGCAAAACTCTTTCTCCAAGCTAAAAGCTGAATCAAGCAAAATGAGTTTTCAGATAGAGGGTCATTCATTGTATACCGATATATCATAACCCTGAATAAAAGGAGGGGTTTGGTGTGGGTTGTTGGATTTTTTTTTTTGCTGTTATTTTTAAAATTTTTTTTGTTGGTTGTTTTTTACTGCCACAATGACTGTGATGGTCAGAGGTTTTGTTTCCAATAGGGTGAATTGCAATTGTCAAGTCTACAACACTGCACACAGATTTTTTGGATGTTGACTTAGTTTCCAGAAAGAAGGCAAAAATAAAAGGAAAAAGTAAAAAAAAAAAAAAAAGAAGAGAAGAAATACAGATCAGTAGAAAACATTGTTTCATTTCAGTGACACATACATTTTGACATCAAACACAGAGAACATACTGGCAGACAGACATGAAAACAGAACTGCCGAGTATAGTGTGTACATCACATCACAGCAACACACCCTCATAGAGAAAAAACAGATTTAGCTAGATTTTAACATTTTACCATGCAGGAGATTGGGATTCTATTGGTATTTTTTTAGCACATATGTGGCATAATAGGCATTTAAAGCCACTAACCTTTCCCACGGTGATTTGGGGATGATTTTATAATAAAATTCATAGGGTTTGTTAGATTTTTCAAATAATATATCGGTACTTGAAAATAGTGATCATACATCGACAGTTGATGTACAAACCTTTGTCCACAGAGACAAAAAGTAAAATAGGCAGAAGTGAAATGAGTGCAGGAGAAAAGATACGAGCAATCTAGCATCAGAAAGGGAAATTTTTCTACATTTTTTGTTTCATGCACCAGCTACAGGCATGAATAAGAAGTGAAGCATTCTCACTAAGCACAGTTGCCCCAATAGTTCATCATACTCTTAATGCATCAGCAGTAACAGCCTTCACAATAAGCAAGACACAGGCAAAAATGGATCATCACTTCCTTCAGGAGCTTTAAACCACAGGACTTTACAATAGCCTAGCAACTCATTATATTTGTTGTTCATGACAGTTACATGAGCTTTCTGAGAGCCATTTTTGACTGAGCTGCTGTGGACAGAAAATTAAAATCTGGGCATACCTTCAGTGGCAGATTAGCATGTGCAGCATATTTAGGGTTCCTGTCATTAGGGTTGTCAGATGAGATTGAGCAATTTAATGGGAGGGTGTGTTTGGGGTCTGTAGGTCTAAGTTCTCAATTTTATTCTGGAAATGGAGCAGTTTCCAACAAAGCTGTTGGGAACTGCAAATCTCCATAGTTTCCCTGTTCTTTGGTCAGCTCCAATCAGTCACATAAACAGCCCTGTGGCTTGGCTTTGGGGGAAGGAACTGAAAGTGCTTCTGAGGGGTTTGGGAAACAACACAACAAATCCATCTCCAGTGTTGTGTTCTCTCTGTGACCCCTGAAGCAGCTCAGATTCTATTGAGCCTGAAGATTTGTTGCATAGTCCACTACAGAATTAAAATGCAGATGAAAGAGGATCTTTCCTAGTGCCCTGTTTTGTTGCTTACTTCCTATTAAAGTTTATCAAGACTTGAAAAGATGACGGTCAGCTTGTTTGTTCTTAGTTTTCTGAACTATACGTCAGCATTGGTGTTTCTAGAAATGAGTAGAAGCAGTTCTCTTGCTGCACATACATTTATAGGGTTTTGCCTGTTCTTTAGACCTGTACAGCTTTGAGAGTGTGAGAGTCTCTGTGTTTGAGGTGAATTATTTTATACATCTAGAACCTGATCTCTGTTTTCTTGTGGACTTCCCATTAAAGTCAACAGGTGGAGTCTGGGTCTGCTCATGCTCCATAGCAGCTGTCCTTTTGAATGCAGTCTGGTCAAAGTTTCATGTCACGGGCATTTTAGGTCTCCTGAGAATGTAGGATCAAGCCTTACATTTTGGGAAGGCTCATAGAGTTGCATTTACGCTGTATATCAGAGTATAGTTCTGTGGGAAATAGTTAATCTATTTTAAATATATGGCATTCATCTATCACCAGCCAGAAGAGCATTAGGGGATCATGGTGATACTGGTGCCAAGAACTGTATGGATTTCTCTCTCTCCTACACTCCACTTCTCAGAATATCACCTTATTCATACCAGTTGAGTCTTGGGATAGTGATTCAAGGAACAGTCTTTAAGAACATTGTTCATCCTGATTCTTTTTCTGAACACTTTGACTGGTTAGCAACTCTAATTTATGAAACCTGGCTGCAGACTGCAAAGGTCAGAATAATGCCTCAAAGCAGGGAAGAGACACCTTTAAAAACGAACATCCCCCACATGGAATATAAGCAGTATCTTTCTGTTCTTGCATCTATTGATTTCAAGATACTGCAATCAGAGTGGAGCAGTAAATGTTTTAAGGCCACATGTTGGGTGTTAACCCCATCCATGCCGCAGGTTGGGCTGTCAGTTCTGAGCAGCCTTTCCTACAGTGCAGAATATTAAAGCTGCTCTAAAAAACTGAAGATTCCTGCAAAACACGTGGGAATTCTTTTGTACTTCAAGGGTGAACTTTTCATATGGGTGCTACGCCAGGTTCCTCTAGGAGGAGCAAGCCAGGATACTGCTCCTCTTAGAGCTGCAACAGCTTTTATGGTCTGGGAGATGTAAAGATTTTGCTGCACACTCCTGTACCTGTGGCTCTTCTGTGCTGGTTCCTCTGTATTAATTACTTGGTTCACAGGAGGAAAATTTATTTATTTATTTATTTATTTATTTATTTATTTATTTATTTAAAAGCTGAAGCAGTATCTGCATTGTGTCCCAAGGGAATTAACTTCAAAACAAATGGTGACTGATAAGGCAGAAACCCAGTCCTACAGTTCTGTTTTCTGGCAAAATACCCACTGAACTCCATGACTTCTCTCTTTCCTTTGGTCTTGACAGTCATGGCAGGATAAGACCCTGGCTGCGAACAAAGTATCTGTGCCACACAAAGAGGGAGTATAATACCACAGAACCACTGCACCCTGCTTTGTTTCCTACATGGTCTCTGGCCAACCATGTACAAATGTTTTTGCTGTAACCTGGTTGCATGTCTGCTCACTGCATGCTGCATTTGCCATTCCTCAAGGACTTCTGGTTGGTCCACTTTGTCCCTTATTTCCTACACCCGCATAACCGCACGTCACATTTTCATTTGGCATTAAAAACAAGCTTGGCATTACTTGGAGGACGGTTTCGTTCAAGTGTGATGGCATGCAAGCAAGTTCGATGCATTTCAACATTTCTGCTTAGTGTACGTGCTACCCAAACAGGAGAAATTTGTCGTGTTCAGGTTTTCTCAAATTTGTTGCCTACGGCAAGATGAAAACCATTTCAAGTTGGGTTCCAATTGTGAAACGTCATGTCTCTTTCAAGATCTCATTAAGGACTATTGCTATTTGAACGATGAACAAAGTATGGTTTTCATTCATAATTTTGAGTAATGTTTATTATGGCCTCTTCTGCATTTTTTTCAGCTGTTTTGTTTATTAAACTTGTTCGTGAAAATACTTTTCAAATTTTAGGCTCTCCAGGAATAAGGTAGCCCCAGTGCTTTTGCTCACTGGAACTCAGTACACTTTGTGTAAAATGTTGAAACTTTTACCATTAAAAGGTGTCGACAGTGAAGCTTTCACTGCAGTATGCCTGATTTTAATGCATCTACAGTATTTCCCAGTCAGTTGTCTATGCTATGAGATGAATGCATTTGAACCAGAGTCGTTCTTTCTGCATGCCACATGCTCATCCTGCCCATGTGCCTAGCAAGGATGAGCTTCACAAGGCCTTTGGGATCAGCCTTAAGTGCTCAAAGAGATGAGGCAGGCAGCACCTACTTGTTACATGGACAGACACAAAGACCACAGAATTTTCCTAGGTCCGTCAAATTCTTTTCTGCTTCTTTCATGTCCTTATTGATTTGGTCCATTCCCTCTTCGATGCGTTCCAGTTGTTCTGATTAAACACAAGTATTTTATCCCCACAGAATGAAGCAGATGGAAAAGGACAAAGAAAAAAAAGACAAAAACTTCAGACATTCACTGTGACAAAAAACTGGACACCACATAGCAGAGCCGGTACCCAGTACCTACTTGTTACAAGGACATATGAAAAGGCCACAGCATTTCCCTAAATCTTTTAAATTTTTCTCGGCCTCCTTCATGTCTTGGTTGATATGGTTCATGCCTTCTTCAACACGATCGAGTTGTTCTGGTCAGGACAAAGGGATGACAGTGTGGAATGAATTGTATTTTTGTTTGTTTGCTTTTGTCTTCAACAGAACATGAAAAATGACCGTGTAGAACTGAATTAATAATGACATTACAATGCATTAATCTGAGCTGATGCATTGTTGAAAGGTTGTATGCCGCACTGGACGCCGAAGATGGTTTTTACTAATATGGAAAGAGTGAAAGAAAGGAGGAAGATGTTTGAAATATATTAATTTAAACAAGATGTAATGATGTATAAATAGAAAGGAAGGGTTATAAAGTTTAAGATCTGGAAACATAATACAGTACATTCACTTACTAAGACACCAATGACATCCAAGAGAAAGAGAGATAAAACGTTATTATTTTGCATTTATCTATGTTAATACAAGACAAAAGGTGTCCTTCCATGGAAAATACTTCAGTTACTTACACTTACAAATCCCTTGGAATCAGGTGATTTTGGGCAGTATAACTGCTTTGATTAGTGGGTGACTGAGTGGGAAAGCTGGTAGTAGCAGAGATGGAGTGAGCTGTGAAGAGCCGTGTTCAAGTACTCCTCTTTCCAGAGGCTGAGGAAATCGAGACCTGCCACGTTGATTGTCACTAGAGATTCATTTCTAATCTGTGTGAGGCCTCAGGGCTGGTTTTCTTTCTGGTGTGGGTGCTGCAAATCAGGATTAACCCGCGTGAACACAGAGGAGTTACAACCAGCACAGGAGCCTGATGCTCACCGAAAGAGGACCATTTGCTATGGCATTTGTTATCTCTGTCCCCAAGGGATCTTAGGACAACAAGCATTGGTGACGACTCTTGTTTTCAGTGGGGTCACTTCTGCATTGCTCCAGGCTAAGTTATGAAGCACCAAGCCCAGTAACCAGCCATGTAGAGACACTGTCTCTCCACTGGCATCAAACAGAATTTGGCTTATTGCCACCTAAGGCTGATGAGGATTTGAGGTTTTCTTAGTGACTTGGTAGCTCATAATTTAGTGTGTTAATTTCTTCACTATGAAAGCTGGGAAAATGGCCTAGGGGAACAGAATGTCACAATGTCAAACACAAATACGTCCCTATTCCCCATATTGAATACTAACACAGAAGTAAACCTGAGAGGAAAGGAACTAAGAGAGCACTGGTTATAGGAGAAATTTAATGACGTCCCTGATGTTAACCAAGCCCTATCTTGAAGAAAAATAAAAAGGGAGGCATTTTAGGAAAAAAAAAGCACATACATGTTGACGTCAGTACAAGGCTCCTCTTGACTTCTTTGGGAATATGAATAGGCCTCATTTCTTACTTAGCTTTCTAATAACATTTCAAAGCTCTTTGAGGGATTTGGATACCAAATTCCCATTAAATTTTATTTTATTTAATTAATTTTAATGGAAAATGGGTATCTCACCCCTACAGGGCCTTGAAAATCCTGGCCTAAATTATTCAAGCTGAAACAATTCAAATATTGAACTTGTGCTCTTAATCTAATTCCTGCACGAGGCTGGGCTTTGGGAAGGAGAGGTGACATATTGGTATTGCCTGCTGCATTCGCTCTTCAGCCACCAGGTCTCATTCTCTCCAACTGGATGTACCTGTCTCCTAATACCACAGACATTATTGATCCCAAATCCAAGGATACATTTAGAGGATCAGCATTACCTGGCAGTGCCTTCTAAAAGGGGCACATATAATATGAGCAAAGGACTGGGAAACTAATAAGGAAACCTGAGAGAGACACTGCACGAGTTCTGCCAGATAAACTGCTGAGCCAAGAACCCAAAATATGAGGTTGGATTGTTTTAATGCACATTGTAATTTTACATTTTGGTTGGAAGGCTTTAGCAGAAGCTTTGTTTCATGTTTGTAGCCACACATTGTCTGTCTCATCAGAAATGTGAGTATGAAGTAGAAGGTGACACTGCTCTAAGTGCTCCCGCTTCTCACTGACTCAGAGTCCTGCCTGCTCCTGCATAGCTGGGCAACACCAGCTCTTGCTCTATTCTGCCTGAACAAATTAGTGCTAAATGAAGAGTATATTTGACATGACCCAAAGACTTTCATTTAAATTATAGCTCTCTTCAGGAACCTGACTTAATTTATCCTGCTTCAGGATTTGTGTGTGATGCCTGTGCTTTTTCTGCATACACAAGGGATCCACAACTAATTTATCTTCCATTAAAGGAAACCTCATCAATGTAAAAAGCCCATGTCATATTGGTAGCCCGGAAGTCTAGACAGCTGATTGCTGGTCCTAAAACCATTTGCTGGTTGTTAATGTCATGGGCTGGATTGTTAACTGGTTTAAATTGGCATAGTTATGCTGGTTTCGTGGAGCAGCACCACTTTATACCTATCAAAGATCTGGTCCCACAGGCAAGGAAGTAGATTCCAAGAACAATTATTGAAGCATAACTATTATGAAGGAATTAACATAATGAGGTCACTCTGGATTTGTTTTGATATAACTGATATTAAAATCTGGCCCAGAACAAATCATTGCTGCTAAGAAACCAGATGGCTAGCAAAAGGTTAATTTAATAATTTCATAGATCTTCCATATTCCAACTTTGCATATTGAATTAAAGGATTTATAGCAGACAGTCTGCTAGCATATACTGCCATGAATCTACGAAAGTTCACACCCACCACTGATCATGTCCCCTACCTCCCATTTAGAGAAGCACTCCAAGGTCAGAGTTTAAGCGTCTCTTGATAGTTTGTTGCAGTACTCTTTGAATATACTACATCTATATATATGTTTAAATATCATATTACTATATGTGATATATAAGAGAATTGGCATTGTCTGGAAGCAGAATACACATCAGAAGCATGTTTCATTGAGATTTCCTTCATTTTTTTTTTCCAGGAAGCTCTGCTAATTATTAGCCCTATTTGTATATTGATACCATTTTACGTCTGATAGTGTCACTCCAATTCAAACACAGTGGTCATATATCTTCTTCAGAATCTTACAGCAAACTAATGGCATATCTTAGGATAGAGGCTACTGTATTTTTACCTGTATCATTATACTTATGAATTCCTTCTGTATTAAAGCCATAGGCAACTGAGGGACCATAAACCAGTCCTGTGAGTTTTATGATAGCATTGTGGCCCTTTGCCAGTAGGTCTTTGCCAGCATTTTCCACAACAGCCCGGCAAATCCCCGAGAGGGAAGCTGTAGCAAGAGCATCGCTCAGCTGCTCCTGTGGTCTCTTGAGCAAACGTTGCTGCAAAATCATCTTAACACAGCGTTGAATGGAGGACCAGGACAGGGCAAGTGTGCGGTTGCTCCACCTTTGCATCCCATCTGCAATTTATAATAAATGTTCCTTGACTAGTGTCTTGGATCTGAGGGCTGGGCTTGAATGTCAGTTAACTGCATTTGGACAAGAGAACTCGCTCTTTTGCCTGGAGTATTGTGCAATGAATTAATTTCCACCAAGGACAATTTTAATTTAGGGGGAAAAAAAGGACATCTAAGAACACATCGTAATAATAATTGCATACAAGAGGGCTAAATTTGAAAGAGAGTCAGCAGATTATTTCCAATGATAGCCAAAGATCCCATTTTCCATAAAGCAGAATCATATTGGATTGAAGTACATTTCTAGGACAGGCTTTTCAGAAATCCTGAGTGTTGACCGAGCTCTGCTCTGAAAGCCATTACTGAGCGCAGGTGTGAATGGAAGGAAGTTGGAAGGGAGAGCTTGTAAGCCCACATGTAGTTGTGCTAAAAATAACAGTTACACAATGCACAACTCGCTTTTGCAGGGGCTTCATTTGTCTTTTGTTCTACACTACATTTCCAAAATAATTAATGTCATTTTTCCTGTAGAATCTCAAAGTGTTGATAGTTACCTTTTTTATTTTTCGCTAATTAACAAAGCATTTCTGACTGTGATCAGCTCAGCTTGTAGGTGTTGTTGGAGTCCCTCTAGCAACTCTGCTTTTGGCATCTCACTGCCCATTGCTTTTTGTGGTAGCTGTTGTGTAAGAGATAAGCTGGGGAAGGACCCTGCACAAGGTGCTATAGTTTTGCTCTCTGATGCAAAGGAATTGAAATTATCTTTGTATTTACTACAGTTATTTCTCCAGTGCTATAGAAAGAGATCAGCCACAACTCATACAAAACTGTAAAACTTGCAGCTCCTGCAAAATCTGTAGAGGCCAGCTGGCATGGGCACCACCAGGTGGTGTCAACCTTTTTGCTTTTACAGTTGCCCGGTTATTCCGAAGTTTTATCTCCATAGTTCAGCTCGGAGTATTGATCTGCTGGGTAGATGAAGCTGCTCCCCATCTTCATTGGCATTGCTGCTTCACATTTGCTGTTGGTGTGGTGCACGGGGAACATTTCAGTTGCATTGACATTTTCTTTGTGGCTTATCAAAGTTGTGGATGTGGCTCTATCTTGCCTTGGATGAAAAATGGCTGTGCTGCTACTGTTGTTATTGGAAAAGGTTTTCCCTTCCACCTCATTTTGAATACAAGAACAAAATTCTTTCGTAATAAACTGCATGAGGACATCATCATACCCAAAAGCAAAGGTCCTTGGAGGTCCAAATCTCTCTGCCTCCTGATATGCCCAGGTGATGGGAGCTCCCTTCAAAGGAACAGAGTTCAAAGGAACTCTGGGACCCCTGCTATGTCCGCAATTCAGGTTTATCTCTGTATCCCCACTTTGCAGTATCAGTTTCAATTCTACAGTCTTTTAACTAACATGCATCCAAATGTTAACATTTTTCTGAACTAGCATGTTTCACTAATGCTCGATAATCCTAGGCAACATCACATTTTTAGTGTAAAACAGAAATATTTTATTTTAAAGCATTATCTATGTATCTATATTTAAATAAATAAGGTTGTTTGACTCAAGGCCAGGTTTTAAAAAATGTAAGTATTATGGATGCACATAATGTCCAGGAAAGACTTTCTCACCGATGGAAAAAAAATCTCAGCAAGGAGAATTTAACCTCTTAGCTCCTTCTTGTGGGTTTTGCAGGGAAAGAACTCTGGTGAACTGGTTTGGGTGACATTACCTGACTCAGAAAATGATAACCCTTGGTACTGCAGAGGGACCAGTCCAAAAGCCCCCTCAGATTCCCAGTGACTTCAAAGGGCACTGGAGGGAGGTCTCTGGTTTTTGTGACAGTCCCATCCTCTGTGAAACAGGAGTAATAAAAGCTCTTGTGAAGCTCCACATCTCTGTAGGGTCATAACAGGCTCTGTGTTCTGCTGCGCACCCAACTGTGCTGAGCGTTTGGGCAACAGGACCTAGTCAGCCTGGCTTTATCATATAAACACCCACTATTGTAAAATTACACTGACTTCTTTCCTTTTATGCTCCCAAAGGCATCTGCCTATTGATGTCAGAAAATGAGTTCTGCTTTGCATTATTTAGATTGAGATCGGCTCAAAGAAGTTTTCCTTGTGAAGGCCTGTATAGCTTCAAGGCAAGCAATTTTGTAAGGAAACCTAGAAACAGAGCTTCAAGCAACTGCAGAGATTAGATATTCTGCTTGCCACCCACTGGAAAGATCAATGTCATGGGTTTTGTCTGTTTAACACCTAATAATCTTAAGTGACTTGTGCAGTCAGCTGAAAGGAGATCACATGGCAGTGTTAGCAAATTATTTCCTTAATCTTATAATCTGCTGAGACATCCATGAGTTGCGCACATTGCACTAATTACAGAGGGTTCAAAGTCATCATTAGCGTATTTTGCCCAATAGTATAGTAAGTTCTTTGTCGCTAAAATTAAAAAAATATATATATCAGGAATTATTACAGCTGCGTATCACTAAAATGGAAAAAAAAATAAACATTTCGCACAGTACAGTGGTTACAATATTCCCACAGTTTGTATTAGCATTGTTAATAGCATTGTTAGGCTGTTTTCCTTGAGAAACCCCTACTGTATAGTCACAAGCTTAATTTACTGAACCACTTAAAGTATGACCATAACCAATTTAAAGAGGCTTTTAAATTGGCTGATTCTTTCCTGAAAGTATCAACTAACCACATCTCTGGCCGTACATTTCAGGTTTTACTGTCAGTGGGAGTTTAATACTGAGTTCCCCGACTCCAAAAAGATCAGCAGGACCAGTCTTAGCTCCTTGGCTCACACGGACAATCCTTCCTTGCTCGACTGGAGTGTCGGTCAGACAACCCATGTGCACGAAGGGTTTAGCAATAGTAGAACTCCAAAGTAACAACAACAACAGCAACAAAAAATCAGGGTTAAAACCCAAATGAAACCTCCAAGCAATCTGTGGAAAAAGAACAGTTAAATGACAGAAACATACTTTCCCAAGACAAGGGAAATTACAGGAACCACTGAAGTTTCTGCTGATCTGTCTGTGAATCACACACCTGGGTATTTATAGATTTTGTCTGACAACATTCATAATTTATTTTAACTGTATAATTCACTTCTGAAACAAAACACATTATTTAGACAGGTGCCATATCTGTTTCAACATAAGTGATTTCTGGTTTTCTGTATTCAGTGCTAGTTCTTCCACTGCGGTTATTCAGAAAAAAAAAATTCAAAAACAACAAAATATTCTCTGTAATTTTTTTCTTGTCAAGACAAATTGATGCGGCAAAATTTGGTTAGGTTGAATTATTTTCCCTAAAGAAGGAGATGGGAGGGGAGAATTAATAAGATGTATATATAAAAGCAAATAGAAGAAAATACTTTCTGTTTAGGTTCTGTTATTACTTTTTTGTCCATTTTAGTGCAAGAGAGGCAGGGACGTTACAGATGAAAAGGGTCCATCAGGCTCTGGAGTGCATTTCCCAACAATGTTGTACCCTTGCCTATAATCGTTGTCTGGGCTCGGTGAGCAGTATAGCATTACCTCTGTAGAAAACAATTCCTAGTGCAGTTTCATACCATGTCACATAGTAAATAATAACAAGGGCTTTTTTTTGGGGGGGCTGGTTTGATTTAGAGTAGCAGAAATTTATAGTCTGTTGGTTTAACTTCTCTTTGGAGACACCATTTTTCTGGTGCTGTGGGTCTGCAGCAAATGAAGAATTATTAGTTGCAAAGGGGAGGGGGAAGAAGCTACCTGCTTCTTTGTAATATTATGAAGGGCAAAAATGTAATTTCCTGGAATGTGTTGAATATATTTAGCTCTGTCTTTGTCACTGTCATCCACAGACTCTTTGTCACTGTCATCTAAGCTTGAAAGCTCCTATATGGTCAATTGTAATAAGTTGTTTGTGTCATAGCTTTTAATGATAAATTCCTCTTATCCTCACTGACATTTCTGTACAACAAGCAGCTGAATTTTACACAAGCTAAGCCTTTTTTACCTACTCTTTCATTGCATTTAAGGTATGCTTTTCATTTGTAGTTAAACAAGTGAGAAAATTACATAGCACCTGTGTAAATAATACTGGATTTTACACTTATGGAGGCAAATCTTCCTGTTGTGTAGCTGGTTCTTGACCCAAAGCTTGCTGAAAAAATGATGATTTGGAAGAGTTCAGCCTGCAGCTCTCTTTAACATTAATGGGAAACATATCAAAAGAAATACAGACTATTATGCAGCTATTGTATGTTTCTCTGACAGACAACAAAGCCGAAGGCAAAGCAATTCCTGGGTTCTCATGCACAACCACACATGTGTTTTATAGTCCTCATTTTCAGGATTGCACACAGTTAGTACAGTACGTTGAGAAGGGTTATACTTCCTTACTGAAGCAATCTGAACTTACCTCCTTGCTCATCCAACATAACCAAAGTCCTGATACCAGCATCTTTACTCTACATCCCAATAGTGGTAGCAAGGTAAGGAGAGAGAGGGAGAGAAGAAAGAGAGAGAGAGAAAGAGAGATCAGTGAGGGAATGCTCAGCCCTAGGTACGGGACATAGGAAGGCAAAAGAAAAACAGTGAAAGGAATGACACAGTCCAAAGACCATATGTACCTGGACACTGGGTACTCTCAATTGTATCACCAATCCTTCAGGATTCACTGGGTTACTGAGCTACTGCAGAAAACACAAAGTCCTGGGCTTTGAGATTAAAACAATCACTTTACACAAGGGTAGTTTCTAAAAAGAGAGGGTTCATCTCCCAGTTCTCTGAAGCAGGAGAAGGGAAGTAGGGGGGTGTTGACATTTCAGGTTATGTTCATCCCACGGGAGAAATTCCCAAGGAAAATAGATATGATATAAATGTGTTTGTTAAGGAGGCATAGTGGTTTGTACGTAGCCCTTGCAATACAGAAGTCAGAAAGCTTACCTACTTAGGAAATCCATTTTAAAGCAGGCTAATATTTAATAGGATTAAGCTACATTTTTTGGCTTGGAAATCTAATAGATATGGATTTGAGCCAAGTTTTAGTTCAGTCAAGAGACACCTTCAGCATCAATGGACTTCAGATCGAACTTGAAGGCAGGGTTTTTAAAACTTCTACATGCTGATCCTACTCCTGCTCCTATGGAGGCTGATGGGAGTCTTATAATCACCTTTGCTGGACACAGAGATAGAGCAAAAGCAGAACAATTCTGAGCTCCCACCTGCCTAAATCAGCAGCAGGGCACTTTCACAAATAGCATTTTTGCATGCATTATCATCACACTGGGATGTGACCAGGTATCTCGGGTTTCTAGGTGCTGTGATACTAAGCTATATCACAGATCAGATTAGCTCCTTTTTAATTACGAAGGGAAAACTAGCTCCATTCTGCTTGGAGCAGTGATAACGTCTGTGAATAATTAATGGCCTGAATGATCTCCTGACTGTTGCATTTCAATAACAGATGAAGTAAAGTCCTCTGAGACTCATCAGCTTGCCAGGATGTGTGCAGCAGTAATACAGCTGCTTCCATGAACATAAAGCCATCCATACCCTTGTGAAGCACATGAAGTTGGTGGTGTTGATTTTGCATAGGATGGGAGAGATGCCCGCCATTGTACAGGAAGGTGAGGAACAGAAACCTGGAGTCCTGACCTTCCTTTTTGCTTCTTCAGGCCACCCTACCCTCTCTTTGAGGCATGTTATGGACTTCATATTCTCCTTCCTCCCAGCTGCCCTGCTCACTGCCATCACGCATCTCTTTTTCTGGGATCAGCGAAGTGTCTGTGGCCGTCAGCTGCACTGCCCACATCAGCTCAGCTCCAAGCCCGACTGCCACACTCGAGGGCTGTCTGGCTCCTGCAGCTGGTGCTTCTCTGCTCTGCTTCAAGAGGGATGCAAGATGCCTCTCGTTGTGCTCTCATCTGCCCCTCTCTACACTCCCATTCTTGTCTTTAATGTCTGCATCACTGTAGAAACTGGGAAAAACATCACATGTGTGCAGCCTGGTTCATTCCCCTCCTTTTTTTACTTTTTCTTCTTCTTTTTTTTTTTTAAAAAATCCTTCCATGAGTTGCCAGGTGGAGACAAAAAAGCCTCCTCCCTCTCCCCACAGTCTTCTGTGCCCCACTGCCCCTGGGTCAGCTACCTACCAGCTACCCGCTGCTGCTCTCTCACCCTTCAAGCTCATATTGTGTTTACTTAAGTCCCAGCCATTTTTTGTTTTTGCAGCCTTTAGAAACTTAGGGTCCAAGGGTCATCTTCAATTTGCCTGTTTAGCATAAGGGAACACCGTTAATGATCTTAAGTTTTCTGTAGGGCAGGTGCCAGATTTGCTAAGCATTGGATATGCAATAGCATTTTGTTGCGCTCTTTCTACACTCCTGGCACCCAAGGATGTCTTACCCAAAAATATTTACATGTATTTTCAAAAACATGCCTCATGCAAACACAAGGAGGCTCCTTAGGTCCTGAGTCATCTTGTGTCTGAGCAAATATGGTGTATTCTGACACGGAGCCCTTCTAAATATTGGACTCAGAAAACCCACAATTGGTGGTATAATAGTTATTGGCTTTCAGTGAGTCAGACACAGTCAGACTGAGAAATGTTTGCTGCTCCTTAACCCTCTGACCTTATATTCTTGGATTTTTTTAACATCTGAGCAAACTGCCTTCATGCAGCTAAGATGTCCAGTGACCTGAATAAGACCTATTCTGAGAGAAGAATTCAGCAATTAGTCCTTATGGTTTGTATTTCATATTAAATCCTCGCACAGACCAAAAGAGGTGCAATTTTCTTTTACTTACCTGACCATCAGTGCCATTTAATTTTATCAGGCAATACTCTAAAGAGCAGCCTGCCACAGCATTGCTACTAATGTGAAAATATTAAAGGGTGTGCACTGAATGTATTTCTCTGCATCTGAGGCCTAATCCAAAGCATACCGAGGCTAATAAAAAGATGCTCACAAGACAAGAGGTGATTCAGACATCAAGTGACAATCTCCTTCTGTTCCAAGTTTCTATTAAGCATTAATTTTCAGCCTTTTCACAAAAATTAACTGTGTAAAGCCAATTTTTTTAAAAAAATCACATTTGGGCATTTAAAACAGACTCGGGCTTTCCTCAAAGTTCATTATTTCCATTGTGACTGATCTTTTAGCTCAAAACCAAACATGTCTGTAAGACAGAACTATTCTAAAAATGCCCTAATTGGAGCAGGAGAGAAATGTTCAGTAACTGACCTTCAGTGACAACACACTGAGGCATCTCTGGAAACTACAAAACCTCTTCATTTCCAGCAATATAGAGGAAGAAATGTGCCACACAAGTGTGTTTGGGGCCCAAATACAAACAACGTTGGCCTTTTCTGCATGAGAACAATCACAGAACCTCCCGTTGGTGTTGGTGAGGGCAGGTGCCAGCAAACATGCTTGAACTGGTTGCTTAGAGAATGTGTAACAGGAGGCGACGAAAGCTGTGTTTGCAAAGTGCCAGCCAAAAAGAACATGTTTTAGAACAACTGATCATCAAACCTTGATAGCACACTCGCAGGAGAGCCATGGTCATGGCAGGGGCCTGGTGACCATGCTTTGATTTGTGTTCCTGAGGGCGCAGGAAGCGTTCTGACCCAAATCCAGTGCTCACCAACCTCAATTGTATCCTACATGGAAGGCCATGAATGGGTAGAACTAGTGAGGTCCATCTTATTATGAAAATTTGTAATAATGGGATGCTTTCCCCAGTATTAGAGCCTTTCTTTCTTCCTGTGCTATGGAGGAATTTCTTAAGACCCTCCAGCCCTTGCGCAGGCAATCCTTTGTTTATCTTGTTACAAAATAAGGATTCTCAAAAAATGGGATGCTTAGGGTAGTTCAGGCCAGAGGGAAGAAAAACAGATCTTTCATAGGACCCTATAGACTTCATGGAGCATGTGCCACTTTAATCCAGCTCTCAAATTGGAAACAGCCTTCTCTCTTTGGAGTTACTTCTGTCTCTCCTTGTCTTCCTGTTGAACCTCAGAGGAGAATTTGGACTGCTGGATTTTGCGATGGTGCATCAAACATCTCACACTCTTGTCCTTTAGAAGAAAACAGCACAGCATGAATTGCTTTTGTCGAAGCATTAAACTGACAGCTCTGGAGTTCCTCTGTTTATCGATAAAGAAAGAATACTGGAGATGATAAAACATACCACTTTTCTCACGCAGCCCTTGAGCATACTCAGCCCTGACTCTAAGAATGAAGAGGTCAACTGGTGTGTCCTCCCAGACTGTGATTTCCAAGGAGACTGCTATGGGTTGCCAACTGTTTTTCTGCAAAGATCTGCCCAATTTTGCACGCAAAGTGACCCGTTAGAGCAGGAGGCCATCACTTTCAACTTAAAAATTAATTACTTTGGGTGAAACAGCACCACAGTTTATGAAAGTTGATGTCCTTCAGCCTTTCAGTTGCATTAAGCTCTAATGTTTAGATAAAAGCAAACCAACAAGTAGCACTGGTTTGGGTTCAACACGCTTTCTATGAAGCTCGTTCTCCACTGGACCACCAGCTAAGCTACTTGTCAGTAAGCCAGAATATACGATTTTAAAACTCTGGGCTTAGTTCAGCTTTTAGATACCTAATTCTACCAGTGTTTCGGTGAAGCCAGTTTAACAGCATGACTGGGAACCCTTTTGGAGGATTTAATACACACTATTTTCGATCTTCTGTAACAGCTTTTTAAACTTTTTTCTATGAGGCTCTCAGAGCAATTCAGCAACAAAACATTCACTGAAATTTGCCCAGCACTTCAGAGGAGAAATGCATTGCTGTGTCATTTCTTATTATTATTGTTGTTACGTCACTTAATTTCCCGAGATGGGAATAACACTAGGAAGGGAATTGGGATGATTTCTCAAAGGGTCCATCAGTCCCTCCAGCATCACAGTGTGTTGCATCCTATCCATGCCTGCTACAAAAGGCAGGTACTCCAACTTCGGTTTAGCCTGAGGGGTGATTTTCCTAACAGTGTAAGTGAATGACTTATCAGGCAATCCAAATCACTTTCTCTGCATTTCAGGACATACCCTGAAAAATGGATATACACTCTCAGTTATGTGAGGAACACACAAATTTCCACTTCAATGAATAATTTTGTTTTAATCAATATGGATTATAGAGTTTGTTTTGAATAAATTAATGCAGACAATTATGTAGCAGGAGCGGCTGACATTGCTAGCACTTTCCAGAGACACTAAAGAGAAGTGTCAACACCCTAAAGACAAAAATGTGGTCCAAGAAACATTTTTTAGTCATCCATAGTAACGCGTTTCCTCAGCTCCTGCTCCAAGTTCTGTCACCCCGTTAATGCTGGAATGTCTATCCGTGCATGATTAAAGAGCCACGTTACTTCTCAGCCTATTAATTCACCCTGTAGTTCAGATCCTCAGCTGATCCGAATCTGTGAACCTCCACGCGAATGCTGTGTGCCCCGTTTTCATCTAATGTGGTGACCCTGACTCCAGTGCTACCCTGCTGGTTTACATAGATGAAGGGGTCTAATCCTGAGTAGGAAAAACCAAGGCGAGAATTATGAATCTCCTTCCCCTGTGCCAGATACATATTTCTGTAGAATTATGCAGATTAAAACACTTTTCTTAGTAGAACCATTCCAATAGCTAATGATGTCAAGGGAATTTTTCAAATTTGCTTTGACAAGCTTCAGACCAAACTCTAAATTAATAGAATATTTCTTATTTTATTCTTCAGACTAAGGAATGTTTGACTATGATAATAATGTAATAGAAAACTTGTTTCCCAATCATGAATGAAGTTAGTAAAGTGGCATACTGTGTGTTCAGTGTCCAGTGTAGAGCAACATCATGAGGTTATTAAACATTTATAGCTTACCATTTCAGCTTTGAAATGTTAATAAACTTGACTTCAACCCCCTCCCCCCCAGCATTTGAGAGGAGAAGATAGTCCTGTTTGGATATAAATGTACAAACCAGACCTTTTGTCTGTACATGTTGTTAAGTGCTTTCTTGCTGGGCTTTTTGCAGTACTGATCTTGTTGGTATTTTTTTCCCTTGCTGCATCATAGCCAGAAACCATCTTGTTTTTTCCCCACCCTACAATGACTGATTTTCTTTAAAGGCCATGGTGCTGCCACTGGAAGATGGTAGTACACTCACTGCTTTTCCCTTGCATGCCTTATTCTACACTTCATAAAGCTGGCTCAGAGGTAAAAAACTTGAAGAAGAAAATAAGATGGTCAGCCGACAACTGTGTATTTAGTCTCACTTCTTCTGCCTCACTTTGTTTTTATTTTATGTTTTGGCCCAAACATTGCACAGCACCATCGCAAAATACAGGTATAGTTTTCCTCATGAACATTCCCTGGGAAAAGCACCAGGGCTCAGTCTCCAAACTCAGCCTAGTCTTCTTGGGCAAGGAGGGCACGGTCCTTTGGGGACACTGGTTTTGTCCACCAGGCTATGACCTACATATTAAGGATGCATTGTACTGCTATAGGGCCTCCCTGGGTGGACAACACTCTTCTGTTCCAGAGTGGAACCAGGTCAGTCTGTTTATTCTGTATCTTCCTAGTATCTAACAGAGCAAAGCCAACCACGACAGGAATCCATATATATGTGTGTGTGTGTGTGTGTGTGTGTGTATATATATATATATATACACACACACACATATATATATATATATGTATAAATAACACTTAAACATGGAGGCATCCTTTTCCTGGGTAAGGAATAACAGATTTGCTGTGTCAAAAGAATGGAGTAAAAGGCATTCATTCACTAAGTAAGAGTATCCTCCATCTCTACCCACCAGACAGGTTCTGCTAAGCAAGGGAGTCTAATTGGAGTTTTTGGTCTATTAAATCAGAGCAGCACAAGTTCAATTCCAAAGACACTCACAGTTTGTCTTTTCAGTATAAAATCTCTCACTCCCTAAATGCTGCATTCTTTTAAAAGTACCTAGGAAATGGAGTAATCAGCCACCTGTTTAGACTGTAGAAGAATTTTAAAGGTTTTTTTGTAGTCAGATTAGTGAAAATAATATTCAGCTCATTGTAGAAGAATTCCCTTGACTGCTCCGTGTGAGTTTTAGAAACTTCTCTATTTGGACAGGAAGATATTGTAGCATCTGAATAAAAGGCAGGTCCAGAGAGATGCTGAGCTCTTCCAAGAAGCACTAGAGTAGTACGTAAATTCATTGGCAAATTCAGCAGTCCCAGTTCTCCTCCCACTTTGCCATTTGCCATGATTTAATACTGAAATCCCAGTGGCATTCACAATATGCTGGTTCAATATGTTAGGAAGACTCGAGCAGCGCATAGGTCACACAAATACGGCTCAGGAGAGACAGGGCTGATATTTACTGATGGTTTGGCCCTGAGCAAATCACTTCCCTTTCCTGCTCCTCTCTTTCTTCCCACTCATCATCTGCCTTGTTTATTTAGATCACAGGCATCTTGGGGCAGCAGGCTCTCTTGCTTTGCATTTGTGGAGGTACCCATATGACACTCTCTTCCATGTCATTGAACTGATTTCAGCAGGAGCTGCATCCAGCGTAGAGTTGACATGAAGTGATGGTTAGACATGACATGTCCAGGGAATTGAACAGCAAAAAGGGACAGATTGCTCATGAGACAGGAGCACGTTTTGGCTGCACGAGGCCCAGATCTGAAGTGTTTGTGGAGGAGACGCGATACTGACTATGCTCAATGACCCATCTGTCTGTCTATCTGTACACGGAAATTTAATTTTGTCTCCACTGGACTCCATTGATCTCCACAGTCGTGATTGATTTCACGGCCATGAAGCCTACGGCTGGGCTTGTACTTGCTCCTGAATGTGGGACCTGATGTAATTTTCTTCCCATTGTCTCTGTTGGAGACTCCTCTGGTTGTCAGGAGTACTGGGACTGTCAGTGCTGATGACCCTGATTAAAAATGTCACCAGCTCCAGAGCCAAGGCTCACTCGGAGTCTGAAAATAATACGTCCTGTCAGGCGGGAGCAAAGTTTTCTACCACCTGATGGAGGAACACTCTGAACTGAACTGAGTTTGGGAATTTTTGACTTTTAAACCCATTTGTTACGAAAAGGGTGAAATTAAGCCTGACTTAATTGTTTTTTCCCTTTGAGGAGTGACTCCTCCAGGCAGGACTGAGCCTGGGTTCCCTTCGTCAGCACCGTGGAAAAACAGAGAACTTCCTTCTCCAGAGCTGTTGATCTAGGACATCTCATGAGCCTGGAAATCCTAATAAATGTTTGAGAGATACATAAAGAAGTGGCTGTGGCTACTGATGCTCTGTAAATAGCTGCAAGTGTTCATGGGCAGGGAAGTGTTTTAAGACAACGGGGTAAACAGACCAAGGGCCTTTCTCACCGTTGCCACTTGCAGTTTTATGGCAAGAACATCAGAGCTGTGCTGTCATGATGCTCCAGGAGCTCTGCAGCAAACTCAGCCACTCATCCCTGACTCCAGGTCACGTTCAGAGCCTGTTCTCTTGGTTTGCCTCAAGTAACCTGTCTCGATGGACACTCAGGTGTAGGCAAAATAGTGCCAGAGCAGCTGGTCTGTATTGTGACACTTGGCAAAGGGGACACAGTGTCTTGAATGACCCTTGTAAGGGGGGACAGAGTGGCATGTGAAGCCATGGCCATGGCCTAGCAATGTGAGCTAAAAAAAGAACAATTCCAGTGTCAGACTCTTCATCACTTTTGCTGACAACAGAAGTGCTAATAAAATGCAGGTTCTTACCTCTTCAACAAGCTGCAGCATTCGACGGGTGCTCTCAAGGGACTGAAAAAAAAAGAGAGGAAAAAACCACTTAGATTTGGCAAGATACAGTTTCCAACGCTAATGCACAGGCTCATGCTGACAGTACGCTTTTCCTACACTCTTTGCCTTCTCTGGAAATCAGGCCACCAGCAGGGTACTGGTGATCTCTTCATCTTCAGCTCTCTGTCAGGGTTTGCTAATGCAGCAGTTCCCAGTGCATCTCGAAGACGCTGCCGTCTCTGAGGCTTGTGCTCCCCTCGCTCGCACATTGCGGCAGTAGCGCTTGGAACAGCTGGTGTTCCACTTTAAAAATAAAGTCTGTGTTTTTCAGCAAAGACGTTTCAAGACCTTGTTGGTGACTTTTAACATTTCATAGGTTTGGCAAACTGAAGGGGTCCTCAGAAAATACTAAATTGCTGCTTTTTGCTCTGAGGCCAGTCGAATTGATGCGGACTCTAATGCCTAAACCAAACTCACGATCAATAAATGGCTTAATCTACACTAAAGACAACATTATATTTTGCCTTGGCTCATTTCTTTTCCATCTCTGCTTTCAGTGTAAAGCTGACAGAAAACAGAATCAGCCTTAGACATCCTCTGCCGGATCAGCTCCTATTTCTGGATGTGTCTCTCATGCCAACCCCAACCCCAAGTTTCCAGTTTAGTGCTCGGTCTCACTTCATCGGCCAGCTGGTCGGCACGCCGTTGCATTTCTTCCAACTCATTGCGCATATCAGCGTCTTCCGCCATTTTAGCTGTGGGGGTGTCTGTGGAAGCTGCAGATCAAGGATTTGTACTCAGCTGCTCGTGAGCCTGAAAGACAGCGAAAAGGAAAAGAAACAGTGCGGTTAGGCTGCCTGACTCACTGAACTGTGCTTAAATGTCAGTCCCACAAAAGTGCTTTTACTACATGTGCGCTCTCACCCAAACTCTTTTGTCCTAGATAACAATTCCTATATGGTAGAGAGCACATCTTACGTAGTAGAGAGTAGAGGATTGTTCAAGGTGGTGCTTTATTTCTGTATTATTAATCACTCTCGAAGAACAAGGATGCATCCTTGTCGTGTTCTTTGAGGAAAAGCCTTCATTTTTTCTTAACCTTTCCAATGCTATTCATATCAAAGCTGGAGACTCGGGAGGTGTTACTTGCTACCAGAAACAGTCTTGAGGCCCATTCATTCTTCTCTAGAATTAAAAGCCTTAACATGAAGGAGGTCAAGGTCAAGCCTATGCCACTCATGTCCTATATTTCAGCTGCATCGCTTTGGGGGCTGTATGCTCAGCTAATACATCTGCAATGAAATTAAAAGCAATGAAATGAAAGGCAAAGAAACTTTGCAGATTTGTATCAGCTAATGACTTGTTTACCATGTTCAGACTCTGAAATAATATTTACAACTAGGTTGGGAGAAGTTGTCTACCTGGGAGAATCCTTCATTTTGGGGAAGCGATGGCAGGACCTGATATTTTCAACTTCTCCTCAAAATGGGTCAGATTCTGAACGACGTTATCCTTCTCAATACCGAACGATGCCGCTGAGCTCATCCTAACCAGAGATCAGGATGTAGCCCATTAATCCTCATTTGGGTAGGGTTTCTTTTTTGTTATAAATTTGAGCCATCTCCGATTACTGAGCATGACTTGATTAAGAAAGGCGGGTCCTCCTACCATCTGTCAGGTCTTTATAACAACAACACTGGCTTATTTCTCTGCTTGATTCAAGCACGGCACATTGCAAATTACTGCTCACTGAATGTTAGATTTGTTCATTGCAGGAGAACCTAATCCCAGGTGCGGAGGAGGTGGGGAAGTTGTGAGGGGCTGCAAATAAACAGCCATAAAGCACATGCCGTCATGCTCGATTACAGAAAGAGGACAAAGCAGCCTCTTTCAGCAAACATTCTGTAAGAAGGCAAAACCCAGGGGCTATTTTCTGTCCTGTCTTTGCGATACGTGCAGCTTTATGAAATGAGAGAAGTCAGGGCAGAGCTTGGCTCTAAAATTTTAACAATAATAACTCAGTTTAAATGGAAGTTTTTATCTGTTGGAAATTAATCTGTTCCTCACTTTGACAGCGCTCACTGTGAGGACAAGAGAAGGGTGGGCTGAACAGGTACAGCTGAGGGGCAGGGAGATTTTCAGGTTCACACCCTGTTTGTGTAGAAACTTGTAAGGAAAGGAGACAGCTCCTTCCATTCTTCTGCAGCTTCAACAACAGATTTGCCATTTTTCTTATCTAAGAGAGAATATGTGACCTTCATGCTTCTGCATTAGCTGTGCCCTCGCTCGTGGTTGCTTTTCCTCTTTGAAGCTACAGCAGGAAGAAATCCATCTCCAAGAGTCAGCCCTGCAGCTACTGGCACAGCATCTTACTTTCATCACTGAGCACATCACCACATCCTTGTCAGAGGGAGACTGACATTTTGTGATGGGTCACACAAGGTTTAGGAGCCCAAATGTGTATGCTGGAAGAGAAGCCCACCCGTTTCTGCCAGCTGCGTGGCCACAGCGGTGCGAAGGACCAAGGTTAAGCAACTCATCTGCAGCCCCAGCTGATGAAAACACAGGGTTTAATTTCATGGCTGATATTCAGACTGATATCAGGCCCTTCAAGAATGCTCATAAACAGCAGTAAAAACTCTTTATGAAACAATGGCACACTCTGAGGATTAGGAGGAAAAGATGAACCAGGAATTGGTCTTTTCTTGAAAGACACATGAGAGTGCAGCTAAACTCTCAAGGCCACCCCAACCCTTCCGCTTTTGCATTTGTGTGGCCTTTTGGGGCACATCGTGCAGCTCCAGGAAGACGCTGCTCCTGATCAGCAAATGGAACATGATTGGCTGAGATAAAAACAAGTTATTTCAGTAAAGATCTGCTCTCCAAACTTCTGTCCCACTTGGCACAGGCTGGCACTAGCACTGGTCACTGCTTCACAGATTGTGCTTTTTTCCCAGACCGAGACAAAACTCAGTGTTTAAATATTATTGTGACAGCATCTGTGACAGAATACCAGGATCAAGTCTGTGCACCTACTTTTATAGTATCTAGTTAAAATATTCTCCTCTGCCTGGATCCCTCACTACACTTGTGCTGACAGAATAGCAAAACTGAGCTTTAGCAAAAATCAGGACAATTTAGATGTGACTTTAGGAGTCATCTAATTGGTATATACATCTAACTGTGAGGGGAAGGAACCTGGTTCTGTGTTAGGTCTCACTAGCTGTAAAGTGGGAGATGATGCATCAGTGAGAGGACAGGATTTGGTTCAGTCTCCAAGCACATCCAGTGTGAGCTGAATGATTTCAGATGTGTAAGCGAGTGAAGGTGACATGAGTGCTTCTACTGACAATAATGAATAATGCAGTCTGCTTGTCAGTCAGATAATGAAAACTGCACAGAAAATTCAGTTCTCAAGTAGATTCCAGCCTGACTCTTGATCTTTTACTTATTATTTTTTTATCATGAGCCAGCAGTGGTATTGGGTGGTGCAAAAAAAGAAATAGAGTGGAGAAATGGAGAAACGTTGTGATTTTTCTTAAGAGTTCTCCTCAGTTAGGCAGAGCCATCAGTTGGCATCTTAATGGCAAACGCATCCTATTTTGCAAGAAGCTAAAAAAAAATGTCAGAGGTTGTAACCAGGGAGATGTTTTGTAGCAAGTGATTGAACTTGACAGGTTTATTGAGATTGTTTGGTATTTGTGAAGTACTTGGAATGGATTGAGAAACAGCAAAAAGCATTCTTCCAGACAAGTCATTTTACATCAAGTTTTAGTCATAAACAAAAGTGCCCCGCAGCGGCACTGATTCAACTTTATCTACAAGAAAACTGTGCACAAGAATCAATAAAGGTTACTGGTTTCCACACAGTATGATAAACCATATGCATTTTGAAGATGGCTGGGAATGGGTTTAAATTTTTTGTAGGTTTTGCAGTTTAAAATGGGGAGTAGGATAGATTAGAGATAGGATTTTCCTTGAAAAGGCCCATTTAGACTGAAATTCCATTCTGGTGTCATGGATTTCCAACAACAAGTCCTGTTATCAATAAATCTTCTTTGTAGAGAGCAGATTTATACATTTTAAAGGGAATTATTTATCCAGAGTACAAAGAGTCTTCCCTCTATGGTGTTTCTTAGAAACACTTATATATAGCACTCTTGATGTATAAAAACATTGAAACTGGATGATTACTGGAATGGCCAACAAAAGCTAAACCATAACAGATTTTCTTTCACTGATTACCGGATGGACTTTGAAGAGCATGAAGTACTGGTCTGTCCTTGGTTCCTTTGAAATCTGTAACTGGTTTAGTAAAACAAGAACAGATCAAAGATACTATTGTGCACTTTGGGGAACAAATTCCTTGTGGAATTTTTTATTTTTGGAAATTGCCCGTATTTTGCATTCTATTCTCATTCAAGCTGATTTGAACCAGCTATCAAAAACCTATAATTGTCATAGGAACCCCCAATAAGACTGGAAATAATCTCTCAAAAATGTTCTCTGTACTTTCAACATAAACTACATTTTATTCTGTCTAGTGTCACTGAGGATATGACAGATTAGAAAACCCAAGCTGTGAGGCAATATGTCTATCTCTTAGATCTAGAATTTTGATTTAAAAAAAAAAGCTGTTATAGAAGTTACAGCCACTTGCACACATTCACTCTATTTGTATTTATACTTGCACTAATTACATATACAAATGCAAACTCCAAATTTCAGGACCTTGGTTTTTCCACTTCAGAAAAGGAAACAGAAATCCTTCGGGTTCAGGCATGATGGTCTCTTAAAAGGAGACAAAAGTCCCAATGTTGTTACAAAAAGCTGTGTACTTCATGTACCAAGCTGTACTTTGTGTCTTCCAGACAACACAAGTCACTTCTGGGACTTGGGTGACTGACATAAAAGTCCCTATCTACCAGTTTTTACATGTTATGCCAGTGCTCATACAGTAGCACAAAAGCAGACTAAGGGTTAAACAAAAATACAAAGAGAGTCTAATGGAAATGCCTATTACACTTTGCATTCTGCACCTGCTATTTAATAGTGTTCAGATACAAAAAAGAATCTCATAGCGAGAACGTTATATATCCTTGTGGAGTTATAGTGAGGTCTAAGAGAGACCTACATATACCCCCAGAGGATGAGAGATACAATGAGTGACCTTTGAAAGCAAATATTTGCTTCACAGTCATATAAACACTGCAACATAATAAATACAGAAAAATGAAAATGCTGCAATTTACTGTGGTGAAGGCAACACTGCAATAAAGTGTTCTTTTTTAAGCACTCTCCCTGTTATTAAAGGACACATCTATTCTTCCGTGGTTATTTGTAGCCAGAGGATGACTGCATTGGCGTATTCTACTAAAAAAGTCAAGAATCGGTCAATACCACACTTCATATTTCTTTCTTGTAGGATTGAAAGCGCATTACCGCAGTGGCACGGCATTAGTAGGGCCACAGCAAACACAAAGGGAGACTTCGGACTGCACATCTCAGGATGGATGTGGAGCCATTTAAAGCCGGATGTTGGCTTGCAGCTACTCTCCTTTGACAGAACGCCTTTCTCCTTTCATTTTTAATCTGGATTTTGGATGAAGTGGGTCATCCTCACCCGCCAGTGTTGCCTTGCAGTGATTCATTTGGCTCCCCAAGTGTTGTACAAGGCATGTTCAGCTGCGATGGGGCCGGGCACAAGGCAGTTCTGGGGCTGTATTGGAACCTTCTCTAGGTGTGCGTCCTTTTCCCCACTGCACCTCCCCAACAGCTTTCCCTGCCCAGCAGGGAGCTCTCTAGAGCTCACACACTGGCCATGTCTTTCACCACCTTCACCAGCCTTCCCCAGATGGGCTTTTTGTGTCTGGGTTATAAGAAACGCACCAGCATTAACCCCAAAGCTCAGTCTAGACCAGAAACTGCCCACTGATACCAACAGGGAATAAAATGACATCAAAAGTGACAACCTGCTGCAAAAGGATGCTTAGATACCAACAGCTCTGTGTGTTGCTGGCACCAGCATGTTCCCCCTGAAATTATGTTGAGGATGTGATGGTCAAAAGCAGGTCCCAACAGAAAGCCAAGAAAAGTGATTGTGTGCTGCCCACAGTGGGTGTGACAAAAACCAGCTGGTCAGAAATTATTTACGGGAGCTAGGAGAATAGATTTTATCAAACGTAGGCTCTCAGTAATGGCCCTCACAAACTCTTAGCTCTTCTGGGTTTCGACTTCTGTCATCTCCATTTCACCCAGAGTTCACCACAATTAATACCGCCTATAACAAAAACATTTCCTGCTTTTGTTCTTATTGTGTTTTAATTGATCTGAAAGCACTTGGAGAACAAAACAGCTAATTTTGTAGTGAGAGATCCTATTTAAAGATGTTATGCTATTGCACAAAATGTAACAATGACACATTACTCAAATTGGTTATTTAGATTTAAATTTTAAATAGCTTTGAAATAAACTCATGAGGGAAGTCTGCTTTTTATACCAATTCTGCAGCACAGCCTGTTGCCTGGATGTAATTTATTCACAGGATTTTCAGCAAAGTTCTTATTTCCAAAGAAACATCTTTGTTCTGTTGGTGTTACCTATTAAGCCAAAAAGCTGCCTCTGTTTTCCATGGGGTACATCAGCATTAAAATGTGGCACTGACACCTCATCTCTATCCCACAGCGTGTTGCTGGCAAACCTTTGAGCCAATCTCCACAGCCCTGTACAGTGATAACCAATTCTACTCTGATTTTTGCTTGATATTCAGTAGAGAAAAATGCCTACTAGTGAATGCTTGTCAGGGACTGACTTTGGAAAAGACAGACACTGAGATCTTGCAAATCTGAACTCAGGAGAAGCAGGTGATTCCTAGTTTGTCGCTGTCTTCCTGCATCACCTTAGACAACTTATTTTACTCTCCAGGCTTGCTAACATTGCCTGAAGATCAGTGTCTAGAGCTACATGAGGTGCCGTAGGTATTTTGTTTCCTGCTGCTGGCTGTATCTGTCAGCATCATGTAGGCATCTTCGCTACCCTCTAATGGAACTGCTTGTCTGTGTTTAACGACTGAAACCGTCACCCATCTACACAATATGGATAAAATTATTTTCCTTCCTATCTTGTACTTCTTCTTTTTTCCCTACTTAAATTGCAGGTGTTTCAGGGCATGTAGTGGTACTTGGTTTGGGGCCATATGTGGTGTGGGACAACAGGGGCTTTTGGATAAATGCACGTCTGTGTCAGAACCCGTATCTCTCTAGAACAAGATCTCTCCAGTCAGAGGCCAAAATGAAGATGTAGAAGTATACTTAGACAAAATTATGACTCCTGACTATTTGCTGAACGCGTTGGAAAAACTAATTGCAAAGCAGTTTTCCTATGGGCTTGTGTTGCTATAACGTCAGAAAGCTTGATAAAAACGATTTCTTGGTGCGAAGGCAATTACGCAACATAAATGTGCTACTGGGGGAATTGCAGCTTCTTGTAAACGTGTGCACCTCGACCCCTGGCGACACCCTGATGGTCGGCGCTAAATGAACGTCATTGTGCGTGTACATGGTTGCAGCGCAGCGGAGAAGTTGTGTTGACACAACCGCTCGGTGCCTTCGGTTTCTGCAAACAGAGAGGTTCTCGGCAATACCTCCCACGCTTCCCCCGGGCTCTGCAGCCGGGGCAACGGCAGGTGGAAAAAGTTGCCGTTGAGATCTCGGAAAATAACAGGCAGTTGTAAAAGAAACGCCTGGAGCCACCCCATCCCAAGACAAAGCGAGTCATTGTTGTCCTGTCAGTTGTCAGACTGCGCTGCTTGTTTTATTAATATGAGGCTCCAACATGTGCACGTGGCTTTATCAGGCTCCAGCACCAAAAACAAAACAAAAAATAGTACAGAGCAGCCATTTTGTAAGAGTTTCACTTCAGAGTAATAACAACTTGACTTTCTGTCTATTTTACTGCTAACAAAACTGCTTTAGAAAATAAACCTTTTAATGTGTTCTCTCTTTGCAGTTATTTCTACAGCTTTGTACCCACACGTTTTCCCTTTTATTTTTTTCTTTCCAACAGCAAGAGAAAAACATTGCAGACAAAAATATTTGGTTTTATTCCGTCTGGGAGAACAACCAGCCAGAGTGGTGGAGGGTGAAGAAAGAAACCCTCTTACCAGGAGCCAGCACCTTGTCTGGAGGGAGCTGCTGGTAGCACAGGGGACACTGAAGAGACACCTGGCCTGAGCAGAATGCTGTGAGTAATAATCCCCTGCTCTCGCAGGTGCCTGCCTCATACAGCTTCATTTATAATTAAGCAAGCCATGTCCCATGATTCCCTAAGTTTATCATGTTCCCACTAGTTTTGAGTTCAGAACATCACTTCTCTAGTATACAGAAGACATTTCACTTCTAGCACAGATTAATTCACAGGCAGAAAATATCAGCTTGCTCCTATGTTGGTCTTGCCCTGTGACTTAGTTTCTCTCCTTCCCTGCTCTCTCCTTCTCTCTCTGTGAGGTATATAAACAGCAGTCATTACCTTTCTTGGCATTTCTTATGACATGAAAGATCAGACTCTGTTAGGCCTTGCTTGGTAGATGGACTGTTTGTTGCCTGATCATCCTGGCAGCTGTTGGTTATGCTGGTTCCAGTTTGAATTAGTGTTCTCTAGTAAAGGGTGGCTGGCATTTCACAAGGTATTTTAAATGAGGTTTTGCTTGAAGGGCTTAGTGCTTCCCTATCCCTCCAGGAGAGACCTGCTCCAAAATATCCTACAACCTCACTTGCCGTTTGCACAGCTGGATCTTGGTGGCTCAGGACAAGAAATCCAGGTATTAGTAGAGAGGATTAAAGAAAATGTCTGGACTCATGACAAAGCTATTTACATTCTATGGCCAGAATCTGGGAGAAAAACAAAAGGCATCTGCTTAGCTAGTGAATGAGATTTCTGACTGTGTCACGATTTTCAGTGAAACTCACACCCTGAATTCATTTGGGTTTTTCTCACAATACTCACCCACCATCGCTGCAGCACGGAGAAGCAGTCAGCCTCTCTTCCCTTTGATTATATTCCAGCCTGGGTTTCTTTACGTTTCTCCTAAGCCACTAAATCTGATTAAAGGCCAATTTTAGAAGCTAGGGGTGAAAGTCACGCCACATCTCGAGTTCGAGGGAGTCTCACCGCTGCCATTAGCAGGGTCAGCCTTGCAGGAGGAGCTACCGGCCAACAACGTGCTGGTAGGTGCTGGCAATGTCTGGAGGGTGAACAGCAAAGCGTGTGCACGTGAGTCTGTGTGCAAACACAAAACAGGAGCGCTTGCTGTCTTAAATGCTTTTGTGTCAGATGTTCATGGGGCTTTAACTGCCCCCTTCTGTTTCTTCTAGAGGAATAGATGGATGGATGGATGGATGGATAGATAGATGGAATATATATATATTTTATATACGTATGCATATTTATATTGCACTTGTTGCAAGACAATTTTTGAGGGATTCAGGAGACAGCAAGGAGGGGGAAAACTGCGTGGAAGATTTTCCTGGGGAGCGTAAAGCAAGTTCCCATGAAGCTGCATGAGGCCTGTTGCGTTCACTGTTCCTGTAACAGCTTTGTGGAAAGAAAGAGACTGTTCCCTCTGTACAGTCTTCTCAAGAATGCCCAGAGCTCCTGGTCCAGCCTGCTGCCTCCATATACACACCCAAGCCGCTTTCACATCTCCTGATTTAATTTAAATATTCCCTCTGCTGAGCATCCCAAACCAAATGATATTTTGGGGCAGGAGTCAGACCTGGGCAGTTATGGGGAAACCAGTGTGGGGCACAGATTCCCCAGGAAGCCGAGCAGGACCTGCATCCACCCTTGGCTCGGAGCAGCAAAGGTGTTCGCCACCCGTCTGCACCAAAGCGTTATTGCTCCTTTTCCTCACTGTTTAAGAGTTGCTCACAGACAACAACTGCAGAGTGCAGAGGTTTTGCAGGTGGTATGAGGCACATCCTTTCTGTGGGTTCCAGGAAAGGGGCTGGTCAGTGAGGAGGGAGCCTGGGAGGTCAGTGAGCAGCCCGTTTGCTCACATCTCTCCCACAGAAGCTGGATCAACCAGATTCTTCTTATACAGAAGCTGAGCTGCGTCTGTGCCTATTAACTACCCCCGGGTACTGCAGATAGCATCTGTGAGTCAGGAGTGCTTCAGTGACATAACAGGTAATGCAGCATGAGAAAATCACAGTAACTCAGCCCTGTCTGCTCATTCTTTTGCTCTTAGTGGGGATGTCTTACATGTCAGCGTGGTAGCAACCAACTGGCTGCTGTTGGTTTGCATTCCTAGGTGAAGGGTCTCTCCCTGTATTTTCATAAATCAAGAGGAGCAGACCCAGTAGCAACAGAGAAAGTGGAATGAGTTTCTGCAACAGAGAATTAAACGTGAGTAGTTGTTCAAAAGCCCTTACTCATTGCCTCCACACTAACTCTTCTCTGCCTTTGCAAAGTCAGTGCAGAATGCCACCATATCAGAGCAGTTACACTTATATGCAGATCAAATCAATGGCAGCAAATGCAAAATGATCCAAGAAAGCAGTCAGACAACTGAAGAAGGCTAAATGGATGATAAAAAGGAAACCCACAAACCGGAGAAAGATTATTTTTAGGCTAAATGGATGATAGAAAGGAAACCCACGAGTATTACAGGAAGAGAAGAGCACATTTGCATTGCCCTCTGTCACAAAGGAGAGCTAATGTCTGCTGTGTTTTGCAAAAGTTTGCAAATTGGGGGGGAAAATTTGTGGTGAAATATTTGATTTTTAAGTGATTTTTTTTTAATTAAATGAATGGAACAGTGAATAACTCAGTCATTAAAACAGCCACAGAATTCTTCATTTATATGTTAAAAAGAGGTTAATTGGGTACTCTTCCTTCTTTACTCATCCTTACGCTTTTAAGACTGGATGAGACAAGCTATGAGTGTAACTAACTATACAAGCTTAGTATGGAAGGGCCAATGATTTTAGTAGACAGAAAAATATGGAAAAAGATTTTGTGGTGAAAGAACAACAACTCAATATTTTAGTTTAAAAGATTGTCAGCAACATAGTTAACAGCATCAGCGTCAATGTTGCTGTAGCTTTAATTTCAAAGCAATAGACAGAAGGTGTTCCCCTGATGGTGTTGGTTAAGGGCTGTCAGCAGACTCAGGCAGGGAACATTTCATTTTTCTCTGCGTGGTTTGTATTTGCAAGATTTCTTTCCAGCCCAGGACTCACACCTTCCCCTGCCCCTGAGCTGTATTACACCAATAAGAATTTACTTTTCCTACACTGAACAGCACTCGATAACTCTGTATTTGTTGAACTGAGTGCTGCACAAACCCCACCGCTTCGATCCTTCTCAGCATTTGGTCTTAAGTTTTATGTTCCTTTCAGCTAAAGGGCTGTAGCTTCACTGTGGCTTTTTTGGGTAGGTTTCACTGTTTTCTGGTGCATTTGTGTGGGCACTGAGGCAAACACGCGATGCCAAAGGACACCTTCATCTAGCAAGAGCTGGTAGTGTAGATTCTGGCTTCTGCAGCTCTGACCTCAACTTTAACACAGATGAATGAAAGATGATTAATGCAGCTATTGCCACATATAAACATTTTAATAGGGGAGTAAAATTCTATACACTGTGATCATGAGGGTATTAGGGATATAAATATGCAACTTCCTCTATTGAGATGTATTAGCGATAAACAAAGCAATTAATTATGTTTATAGTATTCATATATTCCTTTCATTCCTGCATGATGGTAAAAGCGTGGTCATGTTTCAACCAATGGACTGATATATTTTTAGCAGAAATCTTCTTTAACTAAGATGCCAGGGTCAAATCAGCAGCTGACAAAATACAAGCATTATGAAACTGGCCTGATGGTGTTATTTGTAGAACGGGATTTTTAACTGAAGAAGAGCGATTTTTTCCATCTATGAGGGACAGCAAAGAAGATGTTAAAGGAAAGATCTCATTGTCTTTGAGAGTCTTAGCTGTCACTGATTATTCATGTTCTTTCAAAAAAAAAGGAAGAAAAACAAGGAGGTTGAGCTTTCTGAGGGTGCTCCCAGTTACCCCCAAGGATGTCTTTGGTTTTGCAAACCAACAGCCACGTTCTTGGCTCAGGCCTCACTTTCTGTCATATCCAGGGCAGCCTGTCCTGTCCCCGGCTCCACTCGCCTCTACTTTGTGCCGTGGTCTCCATTGGCGACATAAACTGTGAGAGTAGGAGTCAAAGCTGAAGAAAGTCTGTGAGCTTTGAAAAACTTATTTCCCTTCAAGAGAGAAATAGAAATAGCTACAGCCACGTTATAAAAAGGACCTTGCTTAGGTTTTAGCTGCCCTCATTCTCTATATATAGGTGATACACTGACAGACATGTGAGTATGTAAAATGCAGCTGGCGCAATATGAGGACACAGCAGAGTATCTTTTTAAAATGCAGCTTTTATGGCAAAAAGGCCTGGGAACCAAACTTTAAACCAAAAAATCTTATAGAGATCTATATTTTATGGTTTAAAGGCTGTTTTATAAAGTTACAAGGACAAAAACTTTTGCTGCCATTAAACAGCTCATCTCCGCAAAGTTTTGCGGATGCCGTTCGGAAAAGGGAGAGGATCTGGCTGCTCCTCTCACTGGGAACAACTGGGAGTTTAAATGAGGAGATGCTGGTATCATATCCACTGTTCATTGCCAGTGAATATTTATACCAAAACCAATAAACTGGGAATTACTGTTTAATATTTATATTTACAATGTGCTTACTGATGTCCAAGTCAAATATTGAAAGCATCTGATGTTTTTAGGTGCAGTAACAAATTGTATTAGCCACAGGAATGCATAATAGCACCCCACAGATACGCAAAACTCTTTTTCAAAGGCCACTGCTGCTTTCTGATTCATACCTGCAACTAATTCCTGGCTGCTACTTATTTCCCAGGAACCAATAATAGAAATTCGAAGCAGCCAAAGGCACACACGCACGCTGGCTGTCCCTGGTACAGGGTATGAGAACTCCTCATTATTTATTATGGCTCACGAGGCTGATTTAGAAACCTATCTTTCCTCTGAAGTCCATTTCAGCCTTCACAATGAGGAAAAAACACAGCATGCTGCTCCTGTGAAGATTACCCAGACTTGCAGGAGAAGATTTAGCTGTACTAATACAAGAGCACATCTTCTACTCCTTTTTTTCCTCCTTTCTTTTTTTGTTGACGAATCAATTCAACAACAGGCTGGATAGTGCCTGAAGGGCATCGCTTTCAACCACGTGATCGGCAGATTAACAGAGAGGCTGCAAAATCCTTTCCACTCAAACTGTTTTAACAGAGGATCAAAATCTTTCTCTCTGCATGGGGATTTTTATTTAGCTTGTTCTTTTTATTCAGTTTGCACATGTTTGCAAAAGAATTAAGACCTGCAAGGGCACATAGGATGGCCTGGTTTGGTTTCTAACCTTCCCCTTCCAATTCGTGTTTGGGAGAAGGAAGTTTTCCGGTTCCTTGTGGGAATGTTGCCCCTTCCCTGGGTCTTATGGTTGCATCATTATTGGTTGAATCTCATCAACACACAGATGATGGCTCTGAAAGGTCAGTGCTTAAAATATTTTGCAAAACCTCCCTCTTTTCCCTGCTGAAGTTCATGTTGACATTAGTGGAGATGGATGTATTGAAACAGGCTGTGATACAATCTGTAGGGCGAAGGCAGGAGCTGGGTAGGTCCTATGGGGTTACGTGAGATTTACAGAGCTCTGCTGAACAATACAACATGAAACCAAATTTGATCACGGAAATAAAATAAACGGCAATTGACGGATTCTTGGGCCCAGCAGCCTGGCTACCGGGAAGCTGATGTGCTATCTACTTTGCAGCATAGAGGTATATGGGGATTCCTGTTGAAACTTGTTATATTTAATGCACAGATCTCGGAGGTATGCAGGTACAACTACTGCTAAGGGCAAGAGCATTCACTCTTGTAGCACAGAAGTGTTTTTACTGGAGAAAACAGGACTCAAAAAAGAAAAAAAACACAAGCTGGGATGAGAGCGATTCAGATATTAGCAAAAGCAATGGCGAGAATAAACTTAGGAAAAAAAATTAACAGCTGACACTTGAGAGCAACAATGGTCTGGTCACAAACAAGTCACAGAATTCAGTAAATACAGGATTTCCCCAGACCTGTGCTTGGATATTCCCACAATCTTACTGTCGAGATCCTACAGCTCCAGATTTCAAGCAGGGGAGCAAAGTGTGTGCTGAACAGCTGAGGGCAGAGGGATTTTGCTCCACTACCTGGCAATGAAAGCTCCAATTATTTTTTCATTTAAATCCCTAAACCTTTTTCTGCCATCACTGGAAGCTACATGGGGTGATTTTGGGCCTTTAAGACCAGAGGCTTTATAAAGAGCCGTGCCAAATTGAAGGAATAAAACATTCCTTACAGTGGATGAATAGTGACAGCCAATCTGCTTCTTCTAAACATTAAAACGGTACTTGTTTTACATCTGAAGAACAGGATTTGCCTTCCAACCTCTACCTTCATTGGACTCTCGTTTATTTAGGCACATCTGCATTCATTCACCTGAGCATAAATTCAGAAAAAAAATCTGGGTTTCAGCCGATTCCAGCTCTCTCAATGAGAGCAGAGCTTGTCCCAAGGACAGGCGACTATCAGCAGCGCTGCCTCCAGAGCATGGCGGAGATGACTCACGCAGCCTCAGCCCCCGGCAGCCTGGAGCAAGCAGCACCGCTGCTCACCAAGCTGCAGCATGACGAGGACCACGGGGCAAAGCTCATGATGAGAACGAGCTGGGGGGTACAACTCATAACACCGAGCGCATCTGGCCCAGTACAGTCTGTGACACAGAGGAAGAGACCCTTATGATCATTGAGTCCAGCCACAACCTAACGCTGGCAGTAAACCATGTCCCTAAGAACCTCATCTATACATCTTTTAAACCCCTCCAGGGATGGTGTCTCCGTCACTTCCCTGGGCAGCCTGTTCCACTGCTTCACAGCCCTTTCTGTGAAGAAATGTTTCCTAATATCCAATCTGAACCTTCCCTGGCACAACTTGAGGCCATTTCCTCTTCCAGTATCAGCTGAAATATCTTTATTTTTTCACAGAATCACGCAGAATCACAGAATGTTAGGGACTGGATTTGGAGAGCTCTCCCTTTGCTTCTGTCCCTTCCCCAAATCTATGTTTGAGGATTTTTAGAAATGGGAATATTTTGAAGACAAGAACAGTACTTGCTAATGAAGTCTTTTGTCAGCAAAATAAATTCCAATCAAAAATATTGACATGCCTTACTATATATTTATAGATACTACTCCTCTAAGTAAAGACAGCAGGATGGGGCACAAACTTGAATGTAATCCGATTTAAATCTAAAGCAATCATTGTTTTCTTGTGTATTTTATGTAATCTAAATTCCTTGATGAAGAACCAGCAATTCTTCATTCTTGACCTAAGAATAATGTGGGACAATTCTGTGCCTGATGCAGAATGTGTTTCCTGTAAACAATGTTACTCAGTTCAGAAATTTCAGATTGAACTGCTTTCACGGTGCTGACACTTATTTCCCAATAAGTGAATAGAGAGAGGGACCTGACTTTTTCCTTCGTGAAACCACAATGACACATACAGCAGAAAATCCGTGTGGTGCAAGAGATATTATAGTGCAGCTGCTGCCTTCATACTTAACTCAAGGGTAAGTTGAAGACCACACGTTTAAATGAAGTTACCCTCTTAGGCTTTAAAATGCATCTAAAGAGCACATCTTGAGGACATATAGGCTGGACCCATCTGGTAGACTAAAAGCCCTTGTTCAAGCAAATGAAAAAAAAAAAAGCCATTGTTGAAAAAAAAAGAATATTTGTGTCACTTAAATCAGTGAATGGCTTAAGAGAGCTTTGTAACTCTATTTCACCCGCTGTAAGCATGGAGCCCTGTGACTGACAAGCCAAACTCTTGTCTGAAATGCTCCAGGCTTAGCCCAGATATGACGTTGGATTGGCAAAGACATCAAGCAACGTCTGTGGTCACAGCCCTCAGGTCTCCTCCCTCATGTGCAGAAATACTGACATGCTTGTGAAAAAGCTCCACTTCCAGGTGACCTTGAGCTGAAGAGAACAGGGGCAAGAGATTTATTTAAGGAGCTTGTAGGAGGGGCATGCTCTATTTTTAGAGAAAAAATAATCCATTTGGGGAATTTATTACACTTTGGAGCTAGGTGGCTGCCAGAGATAAGGGAGCACCCTCCTCCTCAGAGGGATGTATTCCAATCCCGTTGTGTGCCTTCATGTTTTCTGCAGCACTTTCCTGTCCTCACTGGGCTCTTCTGCTCTGGAGCAGCCCCATGAGCAGTGGGATGCCTTTCCCCTTCTTCAACCACTCGCACCCAGACCCACAAATCTTTCTTTTCCAGGGAGTCACCTCCTTGCTCTTGACAACATCCCCTGGTTGCTGTGAACCAGAGGGCACTGCAGTTTCTGCAGTGAGTGACTCTGCTCGAGAGCTGCTTCAAAGGCTGAAGTGAAGGGGCAGAGAAGATTTTCTGGGTGTTAAACTCAGACCAGAAGTAAAGGTCATAATGCAGTATCCGTTTTAATATTTGATGCAAGGAAGCTCTCTGCCTGTCTGCTGCAGGATCGTGAGCCCTGTGGGGACAGGCAGCCTCGCTGGGCAAGAAAGGCCCCAAGTGTGAGTCCCTGGGGCAAGGAGAGGGGTCAGGTTGAGGACACCCCTTCCCTGCAGCTCTTGGCAAGGCTTTATGCCCTGTCCTGCTGTTGTTCAAACCCCAGGTGAAAGGAGGCACAACAACAAGCTGGCAAATTATTTACTTTCCTCCCTTTTCCATACAGTCCCCATTCCTCCTCATGAGGCTGCCTTGAATCCAGGTTAAGTAATGCATGATAGCAGAGTCACGAGAGAGACTAATTACTTTCTCAGGTTTCATTAGACATTGAGGGTAATTGCTGTCTGAAACTTCAGCCAGGCCCCGGATGAACACGAGCATCATCAATGCCCGGTAGACAGCTGGCAGCAGCCTGTGACGCAAACTTAGCTTCAGTCTGCATTTCAGACAACCCAAAAATACAGACCGTGATTTTAAACTTTGTCCTGGCGTATGGAAATAACTGTAACTGTGGCTGAAACTGGCAAATGTGAAAAATTAATTTTAGATTAATTCTGTATTTAAGAAAATACACCAGCTTGTGAGGAAGGGCGCTGCACGCCTCTTTTTCTTCACTGCTGGAAAGCAGCGAAGTGCCTTGGGCAGGGTAAACTGAGCTATTGCTGGGTTCATTGAGGGAAGGAGCATTTAAAATCTGTCTCTTCTGAGGGCTTGACTGAAGAGCCTGGAACAAGTTACTCTCTTTTTAGTGAAACACTATAAAGATTCTTCTCCCTGTCAGGCTGAGGTGAGAAAGAAACTCCTGCCTAAGTTTTCTCAGAGAAGTTTGTCTCACTTCTACTGAAGGAATGAATTCTTCCTTACAAACCCAGTGGTAGCAAATGTTGTAGTAGCTCATATTGATTACCTTGTCTATCTATAGATATTATTTCCATAATGAAAAAATCAGTATTTATTCATATTTAATAATCATTCTGTGAAAGCTGAGATTTCCCATTTATCGATGGGTAAAAGAAAGTTGTCTGCTACAGAAATGTGGCACTTCCTATGGTGCGTCACAATATGAGTCCACTCAATGCAAGTCACCTGTCTCCGTAATACCCTGTGCCATCTTCTAGACCAACCCATCAGTCCTCAGTTAGAAGCTGATTAATGCCAGGAATGTGATCATCCACTAGCAAATTTCTCATAGTTAGTTATGTGTCTAGGCCAGGTTAGTGAATTTTTCTGTAATATACAAATCCTAGTTCTTTGGCAAGCCTTGCTGCTTCAGACTTCCTCTGACTTAAAACAGGAATAAGAATTTAAAAATCTACCCCAAAGCTTAATGAGCTTGTATTGCCACAACATTTCAGTTGGCTTTAAGCTAAGCGCTAAGCTCACAAATAATACAGGCACAGCAAACGCTATGTTTCATGGCACAGATATGGAGAATGGGGCAGAAGCCACGTATCTTCCCCCCACTGTATCTCAGTGCAACAACAAAATTCATGTGAAAGCTCGTCCCTGGAATTAATAAACACATTGAACTGCAGCGCTGGGAGCATTAGGTCAGGAGCAAATGAATGTCATTGAGCCCGTGAAGCTTGATGAGGTAAGGCACGTGCCACGTTTGGGCTGCTGAGAAGGCACCTTCGTTCTACTGCTGCTGAACACTTGCCCTTGGTTAGCAGATATGTTATAGTGATGGTAAGATGTGAAGATGTCCTGTCAAAACATTCCGCCTCCTGAAGCAGCGCTTGAAACCGTTAACAGATTAACAGAGCCTTTAGGCCCTGCCCAAGAAGTTACCCCATCCTGAACAAAATCCAAAACCTGCGTTATGTCACTTGTACCCATGCAAGAGGAAAAGCAGAGTTGTTAAGTATATTTCCCCTACCACCCTCTTGGACCAGAAGTCTGATCACTGGGATTTACTGCCTTAGCTCTTCCGTGACCACCAAGGAGCGGTATCAATCACACACTGAAAGCCTGTGGGCAAATCACCAGAAGTTCAAGGCATGAACAACTGCTCATAGAGAGCCAGCAATGAAAGTGGGTACCTGTCCTCTGATCCTCAGTAGTTACCGTTCCCAAGACAATCTCTAAATATGATCAGTTTGAAAGCTGGACAGAAGGAGATCACAAAATATGAGCCTTTCAGGTATCCCGCAAATCACCTCCCAGCAAGTGCCTCGACAATCTTCCCTGATTGATCCATAGCCTCAGACCCCTGGTGGCCCCATGCAGGGCCACTAAGGAAGAGCAGTGCCTGTCATCTTCTTTTCTTTTAAGACACCCCAAGGCCCACAAGCAGAAGAGACACCAGGCGTGTGGAAAGGCAGGGAAAGAACCGTGTTAAGCTTTTCCAGCTGTTGTGGTGGGCGCTTTTGTCCTGTGAGAGCCTGAGATTTGAGCAGGTGCCCAGAAGGCACCATAAGAGATCAATTACAGGCATATGCTGTGATACAAGTAAAGTACAGAATTCAGTAGGACACCAGTATTAAAATATTGTTTCTCCAGCTATTTGGTTGGTTTGCTTGTGTTTTTTTTTTAAAGATGCTTCTTTCTGTAGCATGGCACAGCATCTGCTATTCCAGAAAATCTAAGTTTCAAGGCCATACTTTTTATGCTTAGTGCTATTTCCAGAAGAGACAGGAACCTGCACTAGCAGCTGCCAGCCACAGCCTCTATATTATCCCAGACATCTGATGCATCATCTCCAGAAATGGCTCAGCCATAGGATGCCCAATCAGCCTTCATCTGCTTCATCTTCTCCAAAAATGGGATGTAAACATTTCCCACTTTCACTACATTTCTGTAGCCAAAGTTATGAGGCTAAAAAAGCTTTTTTAAGATCTCCAAAGCAAAAGCAAAAGAACTTTGTCCCCTTGTCTCTCCAATTTTGATTGTATATCAGTATTTCTTGGCTCTGAACTCTATAATCAGTCTAAATGTGTTAGGGGGTTTTAGACTAAACAACGGTACAAATGTCATTCATCAGTATAGACTATTTGGCAGTAGAACTAGACTCATGCCAGACACATAGATAGACATAAGTAAGGAAAGAAAATGAAAAAAGTTTGCCATTTCATTAGAGATGTGTGATATACTGATCTTAAAAACTAATCAAATAAAGATCAAAAAGCTTACTACGATGAAAACTCTTCATTTCTTACATAAATAGAAGCTTTGTAGAAAGTTTAAAAAGTGCAAGTATTTCTTTCTAATAATCACTCTTATCCTTTTCAAAGCTTTGACAAAAATGATTCATTTTATTTCTGCTAGCAAATAAAATCCCTGCCTAGGGATCTGACTATCTTATCACACTTTCTGTACCCACACTTAGTTAACCAGCTGCTAAAATAAATGCAATAGGTTATGTTACTCCTGGAGGGAAGTTTACTCAAAAATCTAATTCATCACAAACAATAATGATTGTACCTATCAGAAAAAAAAAATTATGTTTTTACATAAGCAAAACGGGCAATATTTGTTTTCAAAGTGACAACAGATAGTTGCAACTCTTTTGTTGTTTATTGTGTACTAGAGAAACCTCATGCTTTATCAACTTACTTCCTTAGCTCATTGTTAACCTCGACAAAGTTAATTCTTCACGTGGTTTTACAATGTACTTCCCATAAAAATGGTAGTTGTCCTTTGCTTTTTTATGAGTTCTAGGCACAAAACTCCAAGAAAAGTCAGAGGTGTTTGCAGTAATGGCCAACTGAGCTATCGCCTGACCTAGAAATTGAGCTTCTTGAATCACAGTCACAAGCAAATGATTTAATTTCCTGTGACATCTGCAGTTACATCTGGACACTTCCCTTTGGTCCATCTGTGTTTGACAGTCCTGCCGTGTGTATCATTTGCTCAAAGAATGCCAGATTGCTGCTCATCCTTACAAGTCCACATGTGTACATCTTCTCTTCCTTTGAAGAGAGGTCCTGGCAGTTGTGTTAGGAAATTTTAAATAGTGGATCACATGCCTCTATCTCAGCTCAAAGAAATCCACCCCTGGATTGAGATAGACACTTTTTTGATCTCATGTATCTTGCTTGCTGTGTCCTATCTTGGACTAACCATGGGCCCATGAGTTTGTGAAAACGAGATGGTCAACCAGGCAACAAAACCTTTTTACATCTCACTTGATTCAAAGTTGGTTTCATGGCTCTTCCCTGTATAACAACATATGGCAGCACAGAAAGGGATGTTCTAAAATTCAGGCTGAATGTTCTTGTTCCAGCATTCCCAGCAACTTCCTTAGAATTTCTCATGTAAGTATATCATGCTATATTAGCATTCCCACAATTGCTCTTTGTTCCTCTATTTTATTTGTGGCAGACCTGAATAGCCTGTCATCTTCCTTTAGGAGGCCTTTCAACAATGTTAAAGCATGTATGAGGGAAGTTATAATCCAGACAAGCTAAATCACTGTCCTAGATATTCTTCTTTGCTTAATGTGATTCTCTGCGGGCTGCATCTCTTGTGACTCTTGCTAGTGACAGTTGCTATTTCTGCAGAGCTGAACATCATCGCTCAGCTGAGGAAATGTGAACAACATATATCCAGCTGCAATTCTGCATTTTCAATAGCATCCCCCTGTTGCCTCTAAACCATATTAGTTCACATGCCTCTGTTAAGATTCCTATCAAAAATCTTGTGGACAGAATTACTGGAACTAATGCTTGTCAAAACATCACTTTTTGAAATGTTTAGCTAAGAATATTCAGAGAGAGCGAGTTCTGAATTTGAAACAAAAGCTTTTCACTCTTCCCACATCCGTATCCCTTGCACACCCAGTAAGGGAGCAGAACGCCCTCTGAACAAAATGGAAATGGAAGAAATGCAGCACAGGTGGAACTTTGAATTTGTGTAGTGGGCAGTCTGCAGATCTAGAAATTACTTTCTGAGAAAAGATTCACCAAATCATTTCAGATTAAGAGGAAGTCAAGAAAAATAAAATTTGTGGTGAGCATTCCCAAACCATAGAAAAATGTTGGAGATTTCACTATGTAACTGATTTGCTGCAAATTGTTCTCTTGCTTCTTCAGCTGAGTCACACCTTGAGAGTATCTCAGCCATGTGTTGACTGAGGTGCTGATGAACCACGTTTTTCAGCCCTGGCCCTGCTTTGGACTTAAAAAACTGATTCAGTAAAGGTGAGTCAGTTCTGCTCGGCCATGATGGAGAGAGGACTTGACCAAGTTCTCCTTTAGACATATGATGATTCATAGCACAATTCCTACTACGCTCAGATGATTAAGGGCTTTATAGAACAGGCTGTGTTCCTGCCTTGTACAAATGACTATGTTCGTCTATATGTAACTTCCTCCTTAGGTTCCCAGTCAGTGAATTAAATTACATTTACTCTGAGATTTGGGCAGGGGTTGTGCTGTTGGTTCTTTGTGGTGAGCAGAAGACCGCAAGTGCAGCCCTTGTTTTATTAGGGCACAGGACAAATGGTGTTCAAAGCTTCCTGAGCCTCCATCCTGCTCTGTTCATGTTGTGCTTCCCTTATGAAGGAGGAGCAGCTCCACAGCTTGTCTTCTGCGTAAAACACCTATGCATTATTAAAGGGTTTACACTTAAGACATCTGCTTTTTGAATAGGCTCCTTTGTTACTGCACCCAAAGAGTTTAAAAGTGCTTAATTACTGCCAAAAAGACCTTCTTCCTCTTAAAGTGTGCTCTTTAGTCAGTTGTTAGGATCTCCACATGGTGCGGATCAAGTTTGCTCTTCGGACTGCAGTGGTGCTGTACTGATTTACCCCAGCTAAGCATCTGGAAGTAAATACTGAGATGAAATGGGAATCATCCTGCACTGAAACAACTTTCTTTTCTTGTATCTGTTGTTGTTTCAGCTCTGTAGGATGGGTGTCTTATTACCAGCATGGTATCAGCTGGAGAAGGTCTGGTTGATAGGATCTGCCCATGGCAGGTTCTTGGCCATCCTATTGCTAACAGTCTGCACAAGGGTTTCCTGGCATAAACCTATAGGCCTTTGTGTGTCAGGACACCCCTATTCCAGTGCTGGTCTAAAAGACTTCGCAAAAATGTTCTTTGGTTTTTTACTTTCTCTTTACCCACTGAAAGCAGGGAAGAGACAGGAAGAAACATTCTTCTTACCCGACTGAAACATAACTGCGGTATTTTGAAAAATACCTATATTAAAGAATTGCTTTCTCAATATAAGACCTGCCATTTTTCAGTAACAACATCATTAAACCTGGGATTGTTCTGATGAAGCTCGCTGTTGCTCTGGAAGCTGACTCAGTGCTGTCCCATCACACACCCACATTTATTTGGCTGCTCCGGCGAGCTCCCCTGTCCTGGCGCTGTGATCCAGCCCAGGAGACATAGAGCTTTATGATATTTAATTGTAGCTTGTGCTGCTGGACAGCTTGTCCCGAGCAAAGCAGTAGCCTATGAGACATGATCTTCAGAACAACTGGGACTTTTTTCCTTTCTCTCCCTCGCTCCAGCTCCTAAAACCACTCATCTGAGCAACAGCTTACAAACACGAGCATGGTGTTCGCAAATCCCACCTTGTGGTGGGATCTTATAACTTCTGGTGATGCCCTTTTTATAGCCAACCACTTTCATTCTGTCTCATGTCTTCAGCTGTGAGGCAGTAATTTAACCCCCCATCTGGTGCTATTAATTTGCACTGATAACTTCACGTCTCTTCTAAAATAGGCTTCTATTTATAAATACTTGAAAATAGTGCCTTTTTTAGGCTTCCTAGCTAAAATTAAAAAGTCTCTACCCTGGGATATCACAAACACTGGTTTGCTCTTATTTTCAATGTAAGTGCTGCAGAGCAAGTGCGTGTCTCAAATAGCGCAGTGAGTAGATAACAGTTGTTAATATTTTGCTCAGCTATTTGTCTCTGAAACACTAACTGCAGGGGAACAGTCCCTGCAGTTCTCACAAATACTGCCATCCTGGTGTCCATATATGCATCTATAAGAGTTCGGTGTGGCTAAACTCTGGCTGGTTCTTAATTTTCCCCTTTTCTAGCAGGGTATGAACAGCCACTATAGGTTTTCTTCTCTTCGTGAAAGAAACAAAAATTAAACTAATTCAAACTTTTCATGATACTAAGAGTAAGGGCGCACCTCTGCATGCTCTTTGCATTTTAAAACACAAATATTGAACAGAGGCTCTGTCTTCTAAAGGGACACAGGCTGGATTCCAGGAGTGAGAATGTTTTATAACCTAACGCTTCAGGGCACTTTTAAGGTGCTACCTCCAAAATCTTGAGTATTGACATTTACATTTTAAGTCTAGTTAATCAGTTTTGGCATGCTGATAGGGAAAGACATCAAGAAAGAGAATTAATCAAAATGCCATTACCCTGGTTATGTTCTTCACTTTCTTATTTTCTTGCTCCCTTCCTCAGCCTTATTGGTACAGTGGATCATTGCTTGGTTAAGATAAAAGTGATTTGTCTAAGTCCTGGATTTAGCCTATCATGTTTGACAATAGTGGAAAGCTTGGTTAAGTTTTGAAGGGTCTCTGACTTTATACGAGAAGTAAATTGTTTTCAGAAATATAAAAGATTCTGGCTGCAGGCATGAATGGAAGAGCTCTTCGTCTGGAGAACAGCTGAGTGTACAACACTTTTCTTGGAAATATCACCACAGAAACAGGCTAGACCACAAAAAGAAGGTAAAGAAACTGAAATCTGTAGACAGCTCTGGAGTCCCATCTTCTTTGCTTGAAGGTCTAATCTCCAGCGTCACGGATTGTGTCCTGGCCTCTGGATCAGTGTTTTATCTCTTCACCTGCCAGGCTGGGGAATGTTTTAAAAGCTTTGTGCACAAGAATCTCCTAAGTGCAAGAAAAGGCTTTCTGGGGACGAGGAAGGAGCAGAAACACTATGGGATCCTGACTGGGAAGGAATGGAGATCTCAAGAATAGGAAAGTTGAAGAGGAAAGCAAGTGTTACTGCATAAAGTAACAGGAGTAACCATGGGAAAATCACAGTAGGGCAGCAGCAGAGCTGCCACTCAGTCAAAGTAGCAGTTTAATAACTTTGCAGATAAACGGTCGCATCCACAACGAAAAAAAATATTAGATTTCACTGTTCAATTAAAAATCATATATTGTCATGTTCTCCACCATGAGCAATCTTTGAAATTAAGACTGGATAATTGTACCGCTGAAGAAGCAGGTAATACAGAAAAGCCCTGTAAGCTGTGGGATGTTAGGAAGGGTTCAGCTCTCTAGTGGGTCACCTCTTCTGGCCTCTTCCTCCATGACCCAGCCAAAGGAGAGGGAAGCACTGGAATCCTTGTAGCTGAGGATATTTACACAGCAAGGAGCGCAGAGTTTGCCCTTCAACTCCACTTGCACTGTGTTCCTGTCTTCCTACTCTTTCCCAGTTTGTCCCTTTGTGTTCTGGGTCACGTGTGGCATTTAATGCTTTTTCTGTCCACATCAGCACACCGAGCCCCCTGTCCTGAATGAGGCTGTTGGGGTACTGCAGTAGCTAACACCCTTTTTGTGATTTCTGCAGCTTTCTTGCATTCTATTTGTCAACCTGTTAAAAATGAGTGCCAGTTCTTGTTTACCAGGCTTAGAAAATGATCTTCAGAGCCTAAAATTTGCTCCATGAGCAGCTATATTGTATGATTTAGAACAGTTAATTAAGAAAAGAGGAACTAGGCAATGCAATTATTTTAAAATGGCTGGCGAATATTGAAAATTTGAGGCCTGCAGATGGCCCTACTGTTGCATTACAAAAGTAATCTAAAGCATTTTCAATTATACTTCGTGCATTCCTGGCGCCTCGAGGGTTTTTTCCACTGTCTCTTTCTTGACATGCTTATCTCTAAAATGAACTAAACTGACAGGCCTCCACCACAGCAAAGAGCTATCCAGGCCTTCTTTATTTTTTTCTCCTCTCTTCTCTTTTGATAAATAAGAAAAACCTCTTGAAGAGACTTGCTGCCTTATCAAGTTTAGTCTGACCACCAACAGCTACGTCATATCATGCCCTTCGTGCATTCATCAAGCACCATCTTAAAACCCTTTCTTGCTCTTGGCCTTCCCATCTCTTGCTCCTTCTGTTGGTATAATAAAAGAAATACATTTTCAGGAATTTAAAAAATGAGTAACATATGCCAAGAACATGTTTTTAATGGAAAAAACCCAACATTATAGGAAATCCTTCAAAAGGCTAGGAAACCAATACATGTCTCCATACAGCTGAGCAAATGAAACAAATGCTTCTCTGGGGAGAACGGCTGTTAGAAATCAGTGGTGAATTCCAATTTATTTGGGTTTGCATACCTTAGTTTGTTTCTTGAGGGCTTTTCACATACTTGAGTGTCACTTAGGTGAATACTTTCCGGAAAAGCAAATGTTTGGCTGAAATACTCAAATATTCACAAAACGTATCTGGGTTTTATATCCAGCTGTCACGTTATCAGTTTGGAACCAATGCTGTTGAAGCCGGAGGGCTCGGTCCTGCTCTCTACCTGCAGCTTAACCCAGATCAAGCAAAACGTACGGCTCTGGCAAACTCCTTGTCTTGGATTATGCCGGGCCACTAGAGTATGATCAAACATGTCGGTGTTTCCTGCACCTTCTGGTCTGAGATCACTTTCTTCTCTTGCTATTGTGAATGTAATACTAATAATCCAGGTTTATATGGCCCCTTCCAGCCAAGCGTTTTACAAACCTGAAGGAGACAATCCTGTGTAATATCCCCTTGCATGCTAAGTAAATAACAATCACCTATGTTGGGAGGAGGCTACCTTTCAGGGATATCCATTTTTAAGTCCCCAACCCCAAGCAGTGGAGGCTGCTGTGCCCTAATATATATAAAAAAAATCTTTCCAAAATTATGGGATACTGGTCCTGCACCTGAAGATGAGGAACACAAAAGAAAAGTTGTTTTAATGTCAGTTCTTTCTTCTGTAGATGGAGATAATTGGGGCACTTAACAGAGTTTGTATTTATTCAGTGTGTGATACTTGTACCCGAATCCAGATATTCTGGGTGCAGCCTCTGTGCTTTAATCACTAAACAACAATATCTGAAGCTAAACTGACAGTTACTGAACACCTCCAGTCCAATAAATTGCAATAGCTTTCTTACTGTTTTCTGTGAGAACAAATTGTTCTCTAAGAGATGTCTGTGCACAATAAACAGAGAACAGAACTTTCTCTCCTCACAACATCAGTCACCTATGGGGTCAGTGCTGTCCAGCATGATCAACCCTGAGCTCCGAGAGGTGTGTGTCTGTGTGTCCATGTCTGTGTGCAGAGGTGTTCCAGGCAGGAGAGCACAGGCCTCAATCAAACAGCAGGTCCCTGATGCCTGCAGGAATGAAACCTTGGCTAAATCCCTTTGAGGTAGATGGTGAGTTGTCTAAGGATGCGAATAGGACCAGACAGAACCAAAAAATACTAACACAGAGGGGAGGAAGAAAACTTTCATTTGCATCTAAAGCATGGTTATCTAATTTTAGTACCTTTTCTTTTAAAAGATGCTTAAATATGCATGGAAGACTTCTGTTCCTCTTCTAAAAAAAAAAATAATCAGTGAACAGTAACACTATTTTGACAGATCAGCTCTTCTGAAGAAGCATGCTTTTGTTTCATGACATCTTTTAGAGTATCTGGAGGAAATATATTTACCTCTGTTGGGCAGATCAATGAACTGGCACCTGCACAGCTCCACTGTGAGCTATAATTTCCAGGAGAGGGGAAGGAACCAAAGGATTACTTGGCACATCTTCAAAATCACTGGTTTATATGAAAAAAGGAAAGAAAGAAAAGCTTCTGGTACAACTGTATTGCAATGCAGAAACAGAATTCCTCTCCTCTGAGTGCATAGTAATTATAACAAATACATCATGACAAACAGCATAGCTGTGATGTGATGGAAGCCTTTAGTTTTCAACCCACTCCACTCAAGTCTTCTAGTCTCTTTGAGAGCCTAGTGTCTGCGAAAGCATTTGGAGATTTGCTGTCTGGCATTTTTAGTAAGGATATACTACTGAGAAAATGTGGGAGATGGAAGCGATCAATATAAAATTACAAATGTGCCCCACAAAGCACTCTGCAGTACCTTTGTATGTGCCACTACCTGTTAACTGGTAGGTTTTGAGTAAGAAACGGCAAATCTTGCATTAATTTCAAAGGTCACCTGCGTGAAGCATCCTTTTGTAATGTCTAGTTATTTTAGTTTTATCTATTTTAGTTTTATCTATAGTTTTATCTATTTTAGTTATTAACGCTGACACAGGCTGATAACTATTATTTTCCTCACAGATTCTACCAGTAAACTCTGGCATAGTAACTTTGTCATATTAAAGGCACAAAGAAAACTGTAATTATAGTAAAAATGTATAAGAACAATTCCCCTCTTTCTGTTTTTGAAATGTGTACAGTGAGACTTGACTTTGCCTTTGGTCTTTTATACTTCTACTCTGCCAATATGTCCAAGCAGTCACACATTTAAAATATTGCCTTAAAAAACTTGGTGAAAGAAGCTTAATTTACCTGTGTATTTATTGCAAGGCAGGAAAACTTCCCACATCTTCCCAATTTGGAAGAAAAATGAATGACTGCTGCTAGGAACTGTGGTCTGTGAAATCAAACTGTGCCTGGAAGTGCAGGTTTCATTTTCTTACGCTTCCAATTATACAGTTCCGACTTTTTCTGCACACAAATATGCCTCTAGGAAAAACTCGGCTGCCTTCTTGGGGTTTTACACCATAGAAAAAGTTCTGCTGGTTTTATGTACCAGCAGAGTGCAGCAGAAGCCAACCCGAAATACAGCCATAATGTGCAGGATTCCTCCTCCGCTGCTTCATCATCGCTTTCCGTCACCATTTCTGAGGCAGAATAACTGCAGGAACCTTGTCTCTGAGAAGCTGCGACGATGAAACCTGGCTGGTGAAAAATAGGGTTTTGGATGGGGATGGCATTTCAAGTTACTCTTGTTTATAGAAAGACCCACTCCTTCGGCAAGTATATCCATTTCTGTTTTAAGACATGAATGATGAAGCTCAGCCCAGGAGCTCACCAGCCTGTAGTGTAGCACAACACTCAGCTATGCTAATCCACGCCAATTGATAACGTGGCCCAATAATAAATTAAATCCCATTTTAAATATGAAGTAGAGCATTTTTAGCTCAAAAAAATTATTTTCTTTTAAATAGGCAGACAGAATACAGATTGGTCAGCACTAACTTTCAGCTTTCAAAGGCCAGGAACAGCTGTGATTAATTACTTAGTATTTTCTTCTCTTCCCTGTGCTTTTATTAGGATTTAGCTTTCTCCAGTGGGTAAGACAGGATACCATATATATCATTATTAAAAATAAAAATTAAAAAAATAAGTGTTATAATGCAATGATTGAATACTCTTTAGAATTACAGCATGGCAGTATATTTCAGAGGGGACATGTATGCAGGACTTGTTTTCCCTTGAAAAACCTAAAGTGCTAAATGTTCTCTTTGTTAACAGTCCCACAAAATGATGTGCAGTGTTTCCTCTTGGACTGCAGGGCTGATCAACACACTTGCACTGCTGGGAGTGGAAAGCTTTCCATATCCTCCGCTCATCTCTAGCAGCCCACGGCCTGACTGATGAGCTTATTCAGGGCCTTACGCAAGGTCTGCCTCACTAGTGGAAGCATTAGACACCTTGGAATAATCAAAATCAGAAGTACATGCTCATGTCCCTTCACATCAGGGTCCTAATGCTTTCACAAGTTTGTGTTTCTTTCGTCACAGTGCTCCTTAACAGTAGTCAAAAGAGGATTGTAGGTGAGCATGAAGATGAGGTGTGTGATGAGGAAACAGCAAGTAAACACAATGAAAGATGTAAAGGTAAAGCTAGATTTCCTTCTAAAATAACAGGGGAAGTGATCCAAACACTTCTTCCAGGCAACTCAAAACACTTTTGAGTCTTGCAATATCAGCCATAGAGCCACCAGAAAGCAGGAAAGAACAATTTTGAACCTATGAAGTTGACTTGTCTTTGTGATTGGTGGAAAGCAGCAGAAAATTCAGTGGAATGTGAGACAGCATATTGAAAACCATCATCTTATGAGAGGCAGATTTTGCTGGTGGGAGTGTGTATCTAAGTATTTGTGGAGGGAATAACAAAGGGGTGATAGACAAGAACTAGGAATAGAACTTGTGTGTTTTGGAGAAGTCCTCGTTGCAATATGATGCAGCAAGCTAAATCTGCCAAGTCAGTAGGGCAGAAAGCCAGAGTTGATTGAAGTGAAGGGCAAAGATCTCATTTAAGGCTCAAAAATAATGAGCTAAAAAGAAATAAGCTTTTATTTGTCAACTGATGTGCTTGACAAACTATATCCAGCACTCCCAGGAGTAGATATATGAGCCTTGGTGCCCAATCCAAAGTCCAGCTTCCTAGAGGTAATCATGATCTGCCCAGGGTCTGCATCCTGCTGCAGCTCTCAAGCAACACCTTCTTCTTCTCTGTTTGATGCTCTAAAACGCTGTGACAAGTGTATTGTTACAGATCGCCTGGCACTCGCTCAGCCCAAAGGTGACTGCGCTGGTAGTGGTGGGCAAAGGTTCACAGGTAGCAAAATGCACCCTTCCCAATGAAAGCTGCAAAGTCAGCCTACATTTGTTGCGGTTTTACCTAGCTTATAACCCTAGAAATCTCCAAAATGACTATGTGTGTGTACATATGTAGAGACGAAAGAATTTGACTTATAAAGAGTTATGACAGAGCTTAGGGAAAAAATACAAGAAAAAGAGTAGTTGTGTGACGACAAGCCAAGGCAAAGGTAAAGCAGTTTTTTCTCCTCCTAGGCTTCCCAACATTCCTGAGAGGACAAATAATTAACAAAGCAAGTCCTACACTGTGCCATATAGTTTCTATTTTTCCCTGAGGGTTGCTACATATGCAGAAGCTGTAGCCTCATGACACATAGGCATAAAAATTGCTGATGTTATTCATACTGACAGGAAAGTATTTTGTTTCGTTACCTTGCTCAGTTAAAGGTGTTCAAGCATTAGGCAGAGATCGTGCTTTGTTTGCCTTAACACTTGCTATTTGTTGCCGTACCTAAAGCAGACTGGAAAAGCTTTCTGTTGACCTGAAAAGCAGCTCCCACCTCCAGTGCAACGAATCTGCAAATTGAAGCTGCGTCTCATTAGATGTATTTCGAGGGTTTGGTACTGGCTGGATTCAGCTGTTCTTTCTTTCACTGCCCCCCTGAGTTCAGTGGACACAGAGCCTGGTCCCGAGTGCTCTTGAGTAATTTTCTAATTAGTTGTAGGAAGAAAGTTAAGCTGTGTTTATTTGGGGGTCGCTATTTAGCTGCATTTCGTTTCATAACATGCTGAGTTTCTGCAACTCCTCTTGACTTCACTGGGAGACTCAAGCTCTTGCTTTTGCGAATCTGGCCTGCTTGCACCTTTGTTTTGGTCACCTCTGTTGTCTTTTTGGCATTCATCCTAGGTATCAAACTCTTCAGTGGTCACCTCCTGGCTGAGCCCTTCTGCATTACGCAGAAGCAACGGAAAAACACTGCTGCTTTTTCCTAGATTGGTGTCTTTGCCCATGATGCAGGGACGTACAGGGAGATGGGGGCCCCAGGAGAGAGTTGCTTCCCCAACTGTATCCCCTGGAACACTCATCTCCCAGATGGCCCCATCCCTTCCCTTGTCATCCACAGGACTGGCTGCCCCACACCATCTCCATGTTGCCATGGTCGATGGGAGAGTTGCTGCATGCCCAGAGCTAGGTCAGGATGGGGGTTGCGGGACAGGCATGTCCTTGCAGATGCTGCAGCCAGGGCTGGCAGCAGCCAAACGTGGGTTGCGGGGCTGCTCCAGCACCCCCAAGCTGCACCACAAACCAGTCCCCCCCCCCGGCCCTGGCTTTTCAGCTGGGAATGAAACCAGCAGCAATTATTCAAGCCAAGCACGTAAATCTGGCAGATCCCACGGCCCTGGTTTGACGCAGCTACGCAGCGCAGTGTCTGGACGCGCAGCCCGATCACCCCTTCTCCCCTTGTTTATTTGCCCTGCAGGAAGCTGTGAAGTTACCAACTTTGCCAACAACGAGCCGCACCGAGGGGTTTGGGGAGGTTGAGGTGCCGGGGAGCGGAAAGGACGATGCAGGGAGGATTGCCGGGGATGGGGGAGCCAGGACCAGGACCGCGGTGCGGCTTTGCCGCCGCCCCCCGCCCGAGCTCGCCCGTCACGGGGCAGCCCGGGCGCTGCGTTACATAAGGCGGCAGCTTCGCACCGATCCGCAGCGCGGCCGCGGAGGGCGGGGGCGCGAGGGGACGACACGGGACAGAGCTCAGCCCCTCCCATCTCATGACTTGGGGAGCCCCCGGGCGCACGGAGGACCCAGACCGCGGGCACACTGTGCCCTGGCGCTGCGCGGCAGGAAGAGGGTGGGCGCCGAGGGTCCGGAGCGCGGAGCCTCCGCGAGCGCGGGGAAGCCCCGAGAGACTGCCGGGGTCCCCGCTGGCAATGCCCGCTCCCGGAGGGACCCCGCGGGCCGGGCGTTACGTAACCCCCCGTTTCCCTTACAGAAATACCTCTCCCCTCCGCGTTAGGGCAGGGAGAGAGGCCAGAGGTTTAAACGCCGATTAATTCAGGAACTGAAGCTATCTTCTTTTTTTTTTTTTTCCTTTTTTAAAATTTTTTCCCCTCCGCATCTTGAGTTGCCGGGGAACCCCTTTCCACCACAACTGGTAGTGCCGCGGAGGAGGGCAGCGCGGGGGGCAGGCGCTGAGCCGCAGGGCGCTGCAGCACTCCCGCCTCCGCGGCGCGCTCAGCCTTGCGCGCTGCCGGCGGGAAGGCGCCGCGTCGGCATCCGCGGCCGCGCAGCGCGGCGCTCTCCCCGGCGCGCCGAGCGCTGCCCGCGGAGCGGAGCGTCCCGGCCGCTGTCCGCGGTGCTGACAGCCCCCCCTCTCCAACCCCCTCTGTCCGCGGTGCTGAAGCGCCGCCGCGGTTGCGGCGCGGGAAGGGCGCTGCAGTGCCCCGGGCGGCTGCAGCCCAGCCTGGCCGAGCAGGGCAGAGCGCTCGCAGACCCCTCTTCTCGCTTTAGGGAGGGATGGCGCTGGTTTCCCTTCTCCTCCGACCTTCCCCGGGCTTCCCTTCTCCTCCGGCCTCCTGCTGGGAGAGCCTGGGACGGCGGAGAGGCAGAGCCCGGCTGCCTACACTGGCTCCAGCCGGTGATCAGGCTGGTGGCGAATTGCACTCCCCTCCCTGCCTTCCTCCATCCCGGTAGCAGCCCAGAGGCTGGAGACAAAAAGGCGAGCAGGTCCCTCGTTAAATACATCCTTTTTTTCATTTCATTTTCATCAACACCTCTCCCTCCCCCTGCACAGCCGAACCCCGCGGTGGTCTCCCACCCTTACCTCGGCTGATGGAGCGCTACGCCGGGCCGCGGCTACGGGGTCGGTGGGTCGGTGCTGCAGATGGGAGGCAAGGACAGCCGCTGCTGACCTCCCCGGGTCTCCTTCTTCAATGGACCGGGAGCCGTGCCCTCATCAAAGATGGCCGTCCGCTCCTACGTCAGCAGCTTTTAATAGCCCTCCCCGGCGGGGGGGAGGGGGGGGCGGGAGCGGGCGGGGGGCAAAGCGGGCCGGGCGGGGTTGAGTCATTGCCGCCGCTGCACCGCTCCGCGCATCGCGCACCGCCGGCCGGGCGGCCCCAACGCCGCTCCCGAACCGGCCCCTCCGCGGTCTCCCCCGGCGCGGAGCGGAGCGGTGCGGGGCGGTGCGGGGCGCAGCGCCGGGGGGCTGAGCGCGGCTGCGGGTGAACCGCCTGGGGAGGGGGGAAGGGGGAACGGGGCCTCCTGCAGCAGCGATTTCCTCCGCCAAAGGGGTGGTCCGAAGAGGGTATCCCTCTGAAGTCCCCGGTACTCCATATATGGCCAATCTACGTGGGCTTCTATTTTTATGTGTGAATTCTTCCTGCTCTCCCTCTTTTTTATTTCTCAGAACATCCTGCCAGGGGTCTGGATGTGTTAATCTGATTAGTCCCCCCTCGTCTCCCTCCCTAAGTAAGAGCAGCCAAACCCAAGGAAATCCATGGTTAAGGACGTGTGTTGTAACTGATCATTTGAGGGACGGGTTCAAAAAAGAGAGAGAGAAATTAAAAACGAACAAAAGCCCAGGCACGTACGTGCATACACACAGCAGAGTGAGCACATCCCACTGCTGCCGAGGAGGAAAATGGTAACTCTGTTCCAGGAAAGAGCCTGGTTTATTTATCATGGAGTAATGAAAATATTCATTCAGAGTGCACCCAATCTGGAGCAAATGGAGCTGTCTCCAATGTGAGTTCTAAAGGGGAGAAAATCCTTTCATTTCATACAAAATGTTGTATTTTTGTAAAATGTACCTCTTAATGGGGATTTTAATGAAAGATGGGGATTGCATTTGGAGTGCCGGCGCTCTCTTTTATAACCTGTCTTTCCTTCCTTCTCATTCCACACGCCTTGGTGCGTTCATTTACAGAACCATCCAGACCTAAAGCGGCGATGCCTCCCTCTTCCCTGCCTGAGCCTCTCTTGTGAGCAATAACCGCGCACTGGCTATGTTTAACTCTGACACCACGTGCACAGGCTTTGCTAAATAGCCTGCAGATGACACAGAGTCAAAACATCAGTCCGACATTAGCAATAATTCTATCTTCATCATTCCGCCCCCCTCTTTTGCCATGGCAGGGAAAACCGGAAGAGAGGGAAGACTATGCAGCTGTATTTTGGAGCACGTTCATCTCGTGTTATGGTTGTACGGGGGTGGAGGAGGGAAGGGGAGGGGAGGGAAAGCGTGGGGGAGAAGGAGAGAGAAACTGCGGGTGTTTCCTCCTGTCCTGCTCTGTAGTTCCCCACAGAAAAACGTGACTGTGGATCGTGCTTTGCAATTCTCACCCTCTCCTACAAAAATATGTCCTTCAGTCTCATTTGGAAGAAAGCAATCAAAAGTTTGCTTAATATATGACAAAGGAATTCTCAGGCAAGAGGGGCTCCCTGCTGCATTAGAGTATCTAATGAGCTGTGCACATGAAAACTGCAGGGAAGGAAACAACCTGTCAGGTTTAGGGGCTGTAAGTACAGACTAACAGTATAAAATCAACCCTGTGCTGACACCCCCTTTCTCCCCCAAGTGAGGGATCTGAAACAGCAGCCTGATGAGGAAACAGATTTAACATCATAAATGGCAGTCTGGGAAAGCAAACCTTTTCTGGGTGGCTCCTGCATGGGTTAATGGAACCCAGCACTGCAGATGGCAAGAGGAATCCCAGGGTGAGCCTTGATCTGAAATCCAGGCTGTCCGTGTGCACGCATTGCGCTTTGCAAGTTCCTGGTACATGCCAAAAAGTTAAAAAGAAATTTTCAGTCAGACAGCTTGTCTGATAGGTGGGTTTGAAATTATGATTTTCAAGAGAGCAATACTAGTACTTATTAATAATTCATATTAACGGTAGATAACGGGAGCAAAAGAGAAATTCTAAACTGTTGTTTTGACTAAGCCACCAGCACTGCAAAATGCTGGCTGGGTTTGGATTCAGCCCAATAACGCCTTTGAGAAGAATTTCAGTCCATTGGATACCAGCAGGGATCAATTTGGCTCCTTGTATCAAAAGCCAGGGAGGAAAATGCAGTGAAGGCAAAGCAAAATGCAGCACAACTTAGGGAAAGTGGGATAAGGGATGGTAAAAGGAAGAGAGGGGTGGGAGGGAATGAGAGGAGGATTAAAGGTAAGTTTCCAGTTAGAAAACTGAGTTAAATTTAAGATTCATTTTCAAGCTCTGCTGCAGCAGAAATCTCATATTTTAATAAAACAACATAGAGTAGAATCATTAAATAGACCATGAACACTGCCCATTGAGTTTAGTAGGAACGACTACCTTTCCTACCGTTATTCTTAAAATGAGCAAGGGAAGGGATGTATTTTGTGTTGTTCAGGAATGCCGATGCCTCTATCCCAGGAGATGCAGAGGGGGGCAGCCTTTTGCACCGCAGCACTAGGATTTCTGTCGCAATAAGTGCTACTAAGCAATTTTGGCTGATTCTGTAGCATCTTTTGAGGATGAAGAGATTATTGACTCTATCTGATAGTATTTAAACACTCATTTCACACTGTGTATGGGAGAGCTGTGAGAAGTGAAGCCTAAAAATAAAGTAGGAGGAGAGAGAAAACTGGAATTCGGTCTAAGAATGATTCAGCTCCCTCCTAATTATTCAGGCAAATATTCAGCAAGCTGAACAACCAGTACCTGTGGGCACAGCCCATGAATAATGAGACAGGGAACATGTTTTCCTCTATGCGAGTGGCACGATGTGGATTCCCACATTACCGGCCAGGAGCTGGCAAAGGGCAGAGCAGGCAGAGCTTGCAGCACGTTAGCAGGGAGGAAACAACAGCCCCTGTTTTGTCCCCAATTCGAGGTCTGATGGCGGGCAGTGGAAGCTTTCTGGCTGCTCACAGAATCACCTTCAGCTGCCAACACGCACGCCTGCTCGCTGCAAAGCTGGGCTGGGAGGCAGCTAAGCGAACCAAACACCAAAATGCTGAGCAGTGCTGCCAGGTCCTGGATGTTAATTCCCAGGCCCTCCTGGAATGGGTTGCAACACAAAGATCACCTCGATTCCCTCCACCTTCCCCAGGCGTCGCCATATGGGTTTTTTAGCAGAGAGGGAAATGCCTTGCTTATCCAAGTGCTGCTTATCTGTGCCTCAAGTATGCGGATAGGAAATAAATTGAACTAGGGCAGAGACAGCAAAAAAGAGAGGGGAAAAATGTACCTGCTTTGGCACTGAACGCCTCATAGCCTCTCTGATTTCTGCATTTTCCCAGGCTTAGATGCCAAGGCATGCCGCAGTCTGTTAAGGGCTGTGCAACCAGAACAATTTGAGGATCGAGCCCTTTATGCCAAACTCCTAATTATTTTGTGTCATTCATTGCTGTTTATGTAACTACTGAATTTTGACCATCACTGGCACTTGCATCTACACGCCCCAGGCTGCTTCTGATTAAATTTGAGGGAATAGCTAGGCCGAAGTTTCATTTTTTTTCCTACATTTTCAGGATCTCTAGAGATACAGTTGAGCTGTGGGCTTTTTTAAGGACCTGTCTATGCTAGGGTGCTCCAATTCAAGCCAAGCCAAGATTCCTCTGAGGCTTATGATAAAAAATAGATTTAAAATACAGTTTTAACATAAACCCTCAGAGATGAGTCCCCACCAATTTCCTGATTACTCTCTTAGATGTACAGAGCCAGACCCACAAAGGTGTTTTGATATCTGTCACCTGACCAGGTCCTCAAGGAGCAACCAGGACATAAACACTTGATGAATCTGGGTCTCCACTGCTGACCCCACCTCCCCTGCCTTCGTCTGGTTGCTTTCCCCCAGCTACACAGTCCAGTTTGTCCACGTCATTTCCAGCAATGCCAGACTTTAACCCCTATTATCCGATGTGTAAAGGAGAAGTAGCCACAACATAAACAAATCTCCGTGGATTATAATGTAGTGTGGAGGTGTGACTGGTCTAAGGCCTCCAGGAGTCTTGCCAATGGGAGTTTTAGGCCAAGCTCAACTGCCTGTTGGACACAGAGGAAGGAGAAATTTGGTCTGTATTTTATGGAGGAAAGGGGACATAGACAGAGTTATGTCTGTGTGCCTGTGATATAGAGAGCAAGTAAGGATTAAACTCCATTTTTCATTGAAAATGATCCCTGCTTTCATAAAATAAACCCTAATCAGATTTGAATTCTCCTCCTGCGCATGTGACCTTAGCTTGACAACCATTTCAAAACCTTGTTCCTAGCACATACAAATATAGTGGTATACAATATAATATATTTGCAGTTCGCTGTGTAATTTTGACCGTATACTCTAGCTGACCACTAAGCTTTAAGCGAGTGCAAATTAACATGCTGGTTCAATCCACGCTTAGAATGAGGTTATGTTTTTGGAGAATATTGCTTGTTTACAGGAAACACAAGCTATATAAAATTGTGAGCAGACTTTTGGAACCAAGAAGTGCAATTCTGTTTGCAAGCTTTGAAATCAATGGACCTGTGATGAGTTCAAAAAGCTGGCTTGCTATTTTTAATAATCCACCTGGAGATGAGGGTATGGATAGTCCTTCCTTGATGGTTATAATTACTACTCACATCATAAATATGTTTATTACAACATTTCACTGTTTTTGAATGGTGTGAAATGGTGCAGCAGCACTGACTTCATTTGAGTTGTTCTTGATTATAGCCAGTGAGGTAAATGTGATTTAAGGGAGGAAGTAAAAACCTCATGAACCCTGAAGTAAATGACAAAAATGTAAAGCGAACCAGAACACCTCTTCTCCTCCCAGATATTGGTTTCTGTCTAGAAGATAAATGGCTGTTGGGCTCCCCTACAGAGTTATAAGTTCAGGGCCATCAGTTGTCACAGCAAATGGTGAAAGCCACAGCAAATGAAGATCTCCTGAAGATATCAGCCTAAACCATTATGAAGGCTAGAACTGTCATGTCAGATCATGCTATCAAGTTGAGTGATTTCCTCTGACATTAGCACATGTGATACCACTTGTTGCATCTTTTACAAGGGGAGAGCTCAGCCATTTCCCTGTGGTCTCAATGTGGCTCCCACCCCATATCTGTGAGGGAGCCTCACTTGGTGCAAACTGGCTGAGCTCTTTTGACCTTAAATTCTAGCACCTGTCTCTAATTTGCCCCATCCTGCCTAGGATGCCTTCTGCTGCTCCACTGTTCCCTTACACTGGTAAAAGAGCTGGGAGGAGAGAAATCTTGTGCTGTGGAGCTTTCCTTGTGCAACCTTTGTCCTGGAGGGATGAGTTTGTAGTGCAAAAAAAGTGCTGTGAGCACTGAGTTTGTTCCTCTCCCTTGCTGTTTCCTTTCTGCAGAGTGTGTGGGAAGGTGTTGACTGCCAATAGGTCTAGTTCCTGCTCTTTCCTTTAAACTGGGTCATCACAATTTACCCTCCTACCTTCAGTAAGGATTTTTTTTCCCCTTCTCTTTCCCCTTTGATGTTATCCTTCTGCGCCTCTCACTCTCCTCCCCTTCTTCCCCTTCCCCCTGTTTCCTCCTTATACTAAACAGGAGGAAAGTGGGTCACTTCATAATTGCTCTTCTCTATTTCAGAGAAACTCAGAGGCATAAAACAGAACAAACAGGTAAGTGTCACCAATTCAGGAGAGCTTTAAAGATGTTTTCCTCTTGGCTGTCTCCTGGGCTTGCTTCACCTCCTCCATCCCCTTTGCTTCCAAACCCCTGATGTAACAGCTAGTGCTGCTGTCTGACTGTGTAGTTAAAATTCAAGCTGAGACTAAGTGACTTGGGAAGCTGAAAGTGTGGTGGTTGGATAGTTTTTCTCCCCTATTTTTTTGTTTTTGGTTCAATGGAATGACAAAATATTACAAAGGGAGTGAGCTGTACTTAGATATGCAAAGGAGGGAGTGATTCAGCATTGATGCAGTAGTTTGCAATAATCTCAGGCACCTGTAGAAATGATCTGGAAAAAGAAGGAATGACTTCCCAGCTTGCTGACAATCTCTATCTGAGAGCTGTTGTTTACCACACAACAGGACTTTTGATCATCCTCAGTTAGACTAAACGGCAAGAGAAATGTGAAGTCCAGCATGCTTTTTAACGTAGGCACAGTCCTAGGGACTGTCTTGCCCTTGAGGCCTCACTGTCAGAGGTATCTCAGCCATCAGCTGCTGCTTTCAGTGAAAAACCTGGTGCTGAGCTGAGTCCCTCTCTGAGGAGACAATTTGAGTCTGGGGCCAGATCTACTGTTAGTAGCTCCAAAAACTGAGAGTGATAGCTGTTTTTTGAGATCCTGTGTTTACAGGCTCAAGGACTGTGCTGCTCATCATTAGCTCTTACTCCAGATTAAACTAATTAGCTCTGTTATATATGTCAGGCAGTCTGGGTTACTGTTACTTACAGAGCCTGCAAGTGTTCACTGCACATCAGAACAAGTTTATTGTCCATACTCAGTTGTGACTCTCAGCTATCGTCTCATGCTACAGTTTTCACTGTCCTGTGCAAGAAATGGTCCTTTCTCCTTGGCAAATTCTCTTGCTGTGCAGAGCAGTGGAAGAGACTGAGCTCTAGGAAAAGGACAGGAACCTACCTGGGTTTTACTTCTAGCCTTGCTCTTGAACAGTTGTGCCATTCTGGAAAGTCACTTCCACCCTGAAAATCAGTGTTCTCAGCCTCCCTGTGAGGACTGGCTGGCGCAGTCCTTGATGGTGGTTTACAGAATATGCTACATTGATGCAGCTGCATTTCTCTCTCCCCCTATTTAAACTGAGCTGAATCTGTCTCAGCTTCTGTTGCTGTTGCTTCCTTGCCCCGTTTAGAGTTGTAAATATTTTCATCCTTATCTATTGTTTACTATACACCTGCTCAGTGGGACTTGGTGCTACCTCTGTAATTTGCCTCTCCAAGGAGAGCCCAGAAAGCAACTGGGCGAGTGCCTAGAGAGGAGGTTTCTGTTTGATAAGTGAAGTCATAAGCTTGCTGAGCCTTTTGGAGACTCGTTTCTGTCACTAAGGGCTCTTGGGGAAAGCCTGATGTGTCTGTTTAATCTCTGAACGAAAGGAGGGAGACTACATCAGACAGGGAACCTACTAGAGGGGAAATGGCAAGTGCTCCTCTGGGCCATGATGTCAACTTTCCATCCCATGGATGTGCAACTGGAATAATTCAGGTGACTCAAAAAAGGACAGGCTTACTCTATACAACAGGACTGAGTTTTAAGATATTTAGCCTGGGTTGTTAACCCTTGTGTTCAGCTTCCATATACATAGAAGTAGGTTTAAAATTACTCCTGGCAATATTCCTCAGCCTGGTCTGAGGCAAAGGACTCTTACGCATCATCAGTCAAACAGAAAGACTGTCTCTGTATCAATGGGTCAATGTCTTAATATATCTCTTAAACAGGAGTGAAACTGTCCTGGAAACTTCCTGAGGGTTATTTCAACTTCCCCTCCTACTTCCTAGTGTTCTTCAAATAATTAATTTTCTTCTTTTTTTTTAATGGAAAAACTTGCTGAAAATTGCACGAGAGGGGGAAGCTGATTTGTTAAGAACTCCCCAGCTTCTGAATGTGGGATAATTTTTTCCTCGCTTCTGGAAAGCTAGTAAGTGTTCAAAATATTTTGAGGAACTGGAGCACAGCTGAGAAAAACTGTCTCTCGGCTTAATTCTTGCCTCTGGTGTTTTTAAGGTGTTTTAAGGAGTCTAGGGAGTGTTCTTTGACCTGCCTGTTTCTAAAGTATGGACACTATGAACTCTTGAGTAATTAGTAAGCGTTGCTCTCTCACAGGAGCTATATGAATAATACGAACCTGAATCAGAGGATGTCAGCTTACTGGCTCATCTACTTTTTTCATGCAAATACCGAACTCTGGAGTGTGATAACACTTGACAGCCTGCACTACTGTGAACCCAGCCCTGGCTTGGCAGGGGGTGTGAAAGGTCAGGTCTGGGTTTGCTGGCATACTGATGAGAAAGCTCTCACGTTGCCTGATTGAGGTGTGTAAGAAAACCAACGTAAAGGACTAAAGAAAGTGGAGGCCTGATCCAAAATCCAAAGGAGTTTTCCTGTGGGCTTCAGTGCAGGTCTGTGAACAGCTTTGGACTGAGGGATGTATATGGATTGCTGTTGAATCACTTAAAAATAGTTCCTTAGGGATTGTTTCCTCAGCAGGAAAAATCCTCATTACTTGAAGACTGTCTGAGCAACCACCCACAACTCAGATTGCAGCTCTCACACTTGCCAAAAAAAAAGAAAAAAAGACCCTTTATTAAGAGGAGGCTGTCAGAGCCTGCACAGACCACAGGTGAACATGATGCCCATCATGTGGCCCCTATTAAGCCCATTAGAGCCCTTATTATCAAGCTCAGCTCCCATCAGTGCCCACAGCAGTGCTGTGGCCCTGGAGCTGGCCTGTGGCATTTCTGTCTCTGACTTGTGTCAAAAATGCTTGTGAAAGAGGTCTGCAGACTTGGGCTTCCTCATTCATCACCCAGCACCTTTTCAAAGCAAAGGGCTGGATTTAAAAGGTGACTAGAAAAAAATAATCATTAATTTTAAATTTGTATTTGCCTTATTAGTGTTGCTATTACAGCTGAAACAATGGTTCCTACACTGTGGCTCATGAGTAATATGTTCCTCGTGACCAGAATGATCCAGATAACAGGGAGATCAAAATAGGCTGTTGCCTCTGGCACTTCCCTTGCTGTTACGGGCTCAAGGGATGCTACAGGCTGGGAATTGCTCTGCTCGGAGCCAGGCTGCTACTTTGACTCTGCATCTGGGTAGAGGAGATGGGGACTACTCATGTGCTTCTCTACAGGCAATGTGAGTCCTAGTGGAAGAGGAGGTACAAGGAAAATGGAGCTAATATCCCCTCTGTGCTACCTTGCTTAGCAAATGAACTGTGGCCCTTTGCTGCTGGTCACCCAGGGAGTGAGAGTGATGGTGTGGGCCTTGGAGCACCTTCAAGGCACAGTGAGAAGCTTCTTGCCCACACCTGATCTGGTTCCAATCTAGATTCACAGCTTGCTATTTGTCTTTTGCTACATTCGGAGGATGGAGACTAAGTCTTTGTGGTATGTCCATTGACGAGTTGTTTTTCCTTCTCCTGAAGGAAGGCCAGAAATGAAGGGTTTAATATGTAGATTGACTCTTTACTGCTGTCTGTGACCTGTCTGCTCAGTGTAACAGGCTGAGGGTGACATTTGGTGTGCGGGGGGGCATTTAAGAAAAGGCAGGAAGAGATGAAGAACAGAGGGTGGAAGAGAGCCCTGAACAAGCAAGTGAGCTGAAGCTATGAGGTCTATCTAATTGCAGAACAACCGCCAACAAGAGAAGAATTGGTTTGGTCTTTGCAATGGCACAGTAGTGGGGTGGGAGGTTGTTTTTCCACTGTTGTCAGGGAATAAATGCTGGAGTGCTGATGCTACATCTACTTCTGAGCACTACCTACAAGTCATCATGGGATTGTCACTCAGTATCTGACATGTCTCAGTGTTGGCTTTTGTCTTGTCCTTACCCCAAACTTTGTGAGCACTTACCCATCAGGGGTCTAAAGTAGACATCAGAGTCCTTTGTGGGAGTGATTTATTCCTGTGGGGTTTTCCATCACACAGCACCCATGCAAACAAGATATAGATGTGTTGAGGTTTATATCTGACTCCTGTTTATAATAGTTCAAGGAGGAGAACAGGAGAAGCTTCTGGCTATCTTCCAAGCAGGTGAGACGTTCAGCTGAGCAGTACACAAAGTCATTTATCTGCTTTCCTGCAAGAAGAGTCTGGATGTGAAAATATCCTCATTGCAGCTTGTCTTTTTCCTCTCTTATGCCAGGATGCTTCTGCTGCCCCTCCAGTCGTGTCTCAATGCGGTTCAGACCCCCTGGGGCCAGCAGGACCATGGCTGTTGTGCTGCAGCAGAGCTGAGCCGCTCTTGTTTCCAGTGTGTGGGACCCTGGGAAGGCAGTGAGCCTTCCTTGAGTATGAAAGGTCTGCAAGGAAGGCCCAGACGGAGTAGTTAAACTCCTTTATTTGGTTTCTGAGTGTCCTCTTGTTCCTGTGAGTCACTTGGCACGTGGCCATGGTGCTATGTGCATTGCTTTGTCTCAGTGCTGGAATCTCTCTGCAGAACGTACCCTTCAGCTGATCTGAGATCTTCTGCACACAAAAAAAAAATAGCCAGCAGGTTTGCAGAATCAATCATGCTAAGGCAGAAATAGCTTTGTTCTGGAGCCAAGGTCCTCTTAAGGCAGGAATCATTCATTTGGGAGATTTTAGCAGCACTGGGCTTGTTAGTAATCTCAGCTATTTGAATTCATTGGGAGTCCAGCCCCAAACATGCAGTACTCAAAGAAATTAAAAATGATCCCTTTGGAGCACACTCTATTTGCTTTCTAGCTTTCAGCTCTTTAAAAGCTGTGCCTCCACCTCTAGCTACAGGGGGTAGAAAATGGACTGAAGATCACAACAGCACAGAGCGTGCCAGAGTGAGAGCTGCCCTACGGTGTTGGGGGGGCTGGGTCATATGCTGGGCTTTCTGCCTGATTAGCTTTGTGGGCTCCTCCCATGAATTTTTCTTGGCTTCTTCATTTCTTTCTGTACTCTTCACTCTGAGAGGAGCTGGGATGTGACCCCATGTGGAGAAGGCAGCGTTGCTGTGCCCTCTTGTGTTGGCACCCATGGTGTAAGTCATCGTTCCTTGCACAACCTTATGCATATTAAAAGCTGGAGGAACCCCTGGGAGTGAGCAAAGGTATTGGAATTTGACTCTTTAAACTGATCCACTTGGTGATATCAATTGGTTTTGTGCGGGGGACCCTCAAGGCTGGCTTCATCTTCACTCGTAACAAACAGAAAACAACATAGCGTAGGCTGAAGGGAGAAGCAGCCCGTGTGTATTAATTTGTGGCATGACATTTCCTTGTAGAAAAGGAGATGTCTGTAGTTCACCTGTATGAAGAATTAGCACTAGCACTGTTTTCTTCCTGCACAGAGATTGGGACTGCTGCCATCCTATGCACCAGTCCCACTGCTTATTTGGCAATAAGATCAAGAATCCTTGTCTGGTGCTGGGTATGAATCCACAGCAGGGAGGAATTCTCCCACACACTGACAGAGAACAGATTTATTGCTACATATCCACACAAGGTGCTGAATTCACCTATATCTTCTAATGTTCTATTTTAATTGCTCACATCAGCCAGCAACTAATAAATCACTGCTAAATTTGCAGTGGGTATTTGGAGGGGTAGCGATTGAAAGAGATCTTATTGATACTATTGCGGAATGTCTTTTTCTGTCCTTTCTGGGTAAATGAATTCTATCCTTTTGGTTGTATTATAGATCTTTCAAGACCGGGGTGTGCAGAGAGGGTGGCGAGCAGATTGAGCATCACTGTGCAGACTGCTGCATCCCGAGCCAGCAAAACGCTGTGTGCTGGCTGGAGCCCTCAGCTCCACCTGCCTGCACTAAAAATCAGAATGCAGGGAAGAGCGAGAGGCTTCCAGCAGAGGGCTGGGTTTGGTGGGGTTTTTTTATTGTTGTAAACCATCCTATAGAGCTAAACTGTAGTTTTCCAACAGTAGGTGCTTCTGGGACAGTGTCTGAAGAGTAACAGAAAAACTGTGAAGCAGTTGTCTCTCTCTTTCAATGCAGGAGAATTTGGCAGACCATGATCTGAATCTCTTAGAGTTCAGCTATTGAGTTTCATAAGCTGATTTATTTTTTTAAATACTTTGAAGAAATCTTTTCTTTTTCTTTCCTGTTATATAGCACTTTGCAAGAGCGGTAGCACTGATGCTTCGGGGGGGGACGAGTGTATCATAATTAGAATATAACATTGCCATTAGAAATAACTAACATGACAGCAGTGCCTAAACCAAGACTAAGCACAGCTTCTCTTGTGCCATATGTGAATAGAGTGACTGAGACTACTCCATGCCTTAATGAGTTTGCAGTCTAAAATAGGTGACACTGGCAAAAGGCAGTAGAAAATATCCATTTCCAGTCTACGCTTTTCTGCCTTCAGTAGGCTTTCCCTGTATGCTGTGCAAGGTAATGGTTATTATTTTTAAGACAAGAGACCTGGGAGGTTTTTAAACTGATATGCTTTGGGTCGTAATGCAACCTCTCTGTGAGGACAAAATTGTTTCCTGATCTTGATTTCACACACACACACCACCAATAGAGATAGTCTCATAACTGTCTAACTGTGAAGGTGATGGGAAGATAAACCAGTTTGCCATGTCTCCTCATTACAGTTCCTACTTGGCGTATTAGGCTAGGCTGCCAGCGGTGCGGTACAGCATGGCTTTCCTGCGTACGTATGCAGACCGTATAGAGAGCATTATGTGATAGGAATGCTTGGTAGAACCGTGTAGTCATTGCATTGCTAAATGGCCATGCAAACATAAACCAGAAACTGGGCAGCCCATTGGGTAAAGATGCTCACCTGGGATCCCATTGGCTCTTTGCATCTCATTGCAAGGTGTTTGTTCTATCCTCTAGTTTCTCTGAGTATGAAGCTGGATGCTCATCTCAATGGTTATTTTTGTCCAGAAAAGATACTGGAGGAGGGGTGGGGAGAACAAGTGAAGCAGGAACTCACTCAATTTTGTCTGCTTAGCCTTCATTAGAAGAGGCAGAGGGTTCAGTGTACCCTTTGCAAAGGAGAAGCTGTATGATAATGGTCTTGGCTCACCTTGGTGGAGGCTGGAAGGAATTGCAAGGATGTATTTGTAGTGAGTTGTTACAGCTGCTCTTCTTCTGTGAGACGTGATATTAAATAGCAAAATATTGCACAGCCTAGTACTTGTGGGTATTGCTTTTGTCCGGCCATGCAGAAGGCTTTGCTGTGTGGTGTTTGATCAGGACTATAGCATGTTTCCTACAGTGCTTCAGTCAGAAGTATGACACAATGATGGTTAGAAGACCATAGGGTTGTTTGGTGGCTGTTTTCTTGTTTGCAGGTGCTGTAGTTTGCTCTTCCATGAGTCAAAAACAACTAGGAATGTTATATTGAAAATAACCTGAAGCCTGCTGCAGGGAACATGCTGCCTTCTTAAAACACATGGGCGGTCTAATGAGAAATTATGCAAACAGTAGATAATAGGTAAAAATCTGAGGTTGAAATGAACTAAACAAATCCTTAACTTGCCCAGTTATCCTCTCTTTACTTCTAAGGTGTAATTTATCTGATTAAAGAAGTCTCAGTGTATTATGTTTGCTTTTCTTGGAGCACATGGTCCAAGACTTGTTTGTTGACTTGGGCTGAGGGGAAGGATTGTCTTTAGTGTAACCTGGACGAGAACAGCATGTCCTAACCAGCATCAAAACTCTGGTCAGAAGAAACAGGATTGTGTTTACAATGTGGCCCTGCTGTCCTTGTCGTTTTGTTCAGAAGAAAGTACTTTTCACAAGCCTGTTGAAATTAAATAATAAAAAGGGGTACTGAGATCAAGAAAAAATAATCTGTCCTGACATTTTCATTTAGGAATACTTGAAATATCATAAGAATCTGAAATCCACTGAGTCTGGAATGACAGGGGTATGCAGGGGTTGCTCTGAGAACTGGAAGACATGGAGCTAAAAATAAAACAAAAAAAAAAACAAACCAGGGGGAGATGCTGCAGTAACTTAGCCCACTCTCTGTATTGCTTTTGTATCGGTGTGGGGGAAATGGCAGGCAGCAGCTGCCTGCTTCAGAAAGCCTATTTTTATTAAGTCTTGCAAGTATTCAGAGGAAAGGGCAATTTCAAGGAGCTAAACCATGCAATATTAGCTGAAAAACCTTGAAGATACCTTCCTCTGATGATGGAGCATGTATTTTTTTCCTTTCTCTTCCCTTGTACTTCCTGCCCTGACAGGAAAGGATGCAAATACCTCTTCCTACAGCACCATTTGCTGGAGTCCTCTTTGGTCCTCAGTGTACACAACATGTTGCTGAGTTTCCCTGTCCCCTTGGAGAAGCCAGTTAGATATCTGACCCTGAATTAATTCTTAATTGCAGGTTTTGGTCTAGTATGAGGGGGACTGGTGTTATTTATTTAGCCAGGAAGGGAAAACCTTGTGATGTTGGCTCTTTGCAATGGTGACAACAGACTTTCCCAGGAGGAGTGGGCGACAGCAAAGCTTTTAATGAGGGGCAAGTACCTGCTTTATGCAGACCCAGCTGCATTACTTGGGCTGGCTGTAGGAGATGACATGGGATGCTGCATATATATTTGTCTTCTGTCCCTTTTTTTAAGGACTCAGCAGCTCTGCGCTGTAATCCCACACCAGCTGTAGGAGGGTGATGCAAAAGGAAGAAAGTGCTTCGTGCTCTCCTTGTACCCACAACAGGTTTGTGTAAAGATTTGCTGGAAATAGAGTTTAAATGAGCTTTTGAGGAAAACCCACTGGCATTACTAAATGTTGTTGGGGTAGGATTACTGTTCAACTTTCTGAGTAAAATCCATCATCGCAGCACCTATTTCTGTGACCTCTAGTTCTGACAGTTTTCTATTTGCTAAAGTTTGTCTCTGAAGTTCTCTCAGTCTAACAGAGGTATCTTTGTGTTCCCTGTGGTTCAGCAGAGCAGATTGCACAGATTATTTCACTTGCAGAGTCCTCAAAAGCAGAATGGTTTGAACAAGCCCATTGCTTGGTTTCTTCTTTAATCCTTCAGAAGATGTTCCAAGCTACACAGAATATTGATGAGGGATGATATGTAGACAGACTAGGAAAGAGCTGCCCAGGAAGGGAATAATCTATCTCTTGAGGGAGGGATGTGATGGTGGTTCCCTTGTCATCATTCTCCACCAACGTGTCGTGTCTTTGTTCTTCTTAATCCATGATGTGAGGAGAGTTCACTTCTGTCATCCATTTAGTATTTGGCATCTCCCACAGACAGCCAAGGAGGTGGCCAAGGCTGGTGATGAATGTTTCTGTGGTGTGTATGTCTTTCAATTATCTTCAGATAATTTCGTCAGTTACTGAATGGACATCAATGACCTGGGACAGACTGAAGTGTTGTCACAGGTGAAAGATCCCAGTCCCATTATCAACTTCAACCAACAATTGTTTCCTTTACCGAGCACCCCATATTATAACTATAAACAAAATCAGCATCCTACTGACCAAGAATGAAGATGCTAGGATAGTTACTCTGCTGGCTTACAAGAACCTGCACAGGTGGCATTGGAGGTGGGCTATGTTGTGTCTTCTGGGGGAAGGGGCTTAGTAGATTGACTCCTTGTCTGTGTCAGAAACAGTGTTGAAAGCCCATGTGTTGTATAGGGCACCAGGGTTGTCTATTTGCTCTCATACAGGCTGGCTGAACTGGCCCAGTCTTTTGCTGAGTCAGATCTTAACTTTGAGGCCACATCATCTGGCAGACCAAAACCAGTCTTGGCTGTTGGCAGGGTGATAGTATCAAGGTTTGATTCTTTCAGAGGACAAGATCAGTAAAGCTGGAGCTGGTCTGGACCTCAGGCAACCAAAATCCTGGGGCAGGGCAGTGAGGCTGAGCTTTCCAACTAGCCTGGAGCTTTAAACCTTCAAGTTGGCTGAATCTACTCTTGGGTCTAGTTTTGTAGAGGATCTCAAAGTGTTGGTATGTGTATGTCAAGTTAACTTCACAAAATAAGACAGCAGTTATCCTCATTCTGAGAGTCTGACTCTCCTACAGAAAGTGAAGTACTAAAGGCTGCTCTAATATCAAATTCCTCAAGTGGGCTAAAGGATGCCTTACCAAAAGCCATCTCATCCTGTTCCAAGTGAGTGATGGTTTGAGGGTGGCGCTCAGAAGTACCGCTTGTGCTGTTCAGCTCGGCACAGGTAAATCACAAGTGGCAGGTGAAGACACCAGGCTACAAATGTGGTTTTTTTAAGTCTTTTTCTTTCGCCTTTTTTAATAGTTGTATTTGCCCTGTAAAGGGGGTGGGAGTCAATATAGTATTTTTCCTTCTTTTGTGCCCTTACTCATCTCTTCCTATGTGTCGGAACAGCTGTCCTGTAGGGTGGTGAGAAAGTATGCAGGTAAATATTGATCATCTCTTTCTTTGCAGTGATTCAGCAAAGAGACATTTCTCTACTTTTCACCTGAATTGTAGCCCTGCTCTCAAATGAATCAGTTACTGAGGAGTATCCTTAGGAGAGAAATCATTACATTTGTGAATGAAAAGGGCCTTTAAAATAGATATAGAATTCCTGATAAGTTATCCCCAGAATCCTATAACCATTTTTCTGTCTTCATTAGTGCCGAAACAACAGGAGATGTGTGGGGGAAGGAAAAGGAGGTAGGAGGCAGCTGATGAGAGGGATGATATACCCTGCTAACAAGAACTTGCCTAATCGATACATCCAGGACCTCTGTGTTTCCCTTCGACTGCCTCATTCTGAGCAACCATGTTAAGAAAGAAGAAAAATATTCAAAACATTGTTGACCAGAGCCCCGTGGAAAAACAGCAGATACATATCAGCAGGGCTGGTGTTGCTGTGGATGGGAAACCCATGCAGCACCGGGATCCACACGCTGCTGCCGTGTGGTAGCATCGATTTGCCACAGCCTTGGCTTGGCACACAAGCCTGTTCTCTCTTGCACCTTTTTTTCCTTTACTTTAGCACAGCATTTAGCAGCAGGCATTGACTCTCCCTCCTTTTTGTTTTTTGTGTTGCTTTCCTAGTCTGGTGGAAAATAAGCACAGCTGGAGGAGGACAGAAGGAGGGGGAGGCAGAGCTTGCCTTAAACACCAGATGTGGAGAGAGGTGTGACACTTCTAGGGGAGACCCCAAGGATTGTTCTCTGTCCCTAGGGCTTTTCTTATTGCCTCCTAAGTGCAGCACTTTCTCAGGAAGGAGCTAATCCTGGCAAACATCAAGGGCCACCAAGGCACTGATGTGTGTGTTTTGAGGCCAGCAGCACAGTGTGGTTCACCAGAGCCTCAGCCCTCTCTCCCTCCCCTTCCACCCTGTCAAAGTCAAGGCTGCTTTTCCTGCAGCACTGCCCTGCTGGCAACTGTGAATCTCCACTGCTTGACATAAGCTGAGTCTATCATCTGAAGGTGTAGTGGTTGAATAACAGTCTGAGCTTCTGCAAAACAACTGTGGTAGTCCCTCAGGCCATGAATGCTGTTTATTCCTCCCCCAGGGCCCAAGGGAGCAGATACTCTGGCTGTGTAAAGGACTCTGAGGACAGCAGTGGAACAGCAGCTTGTGCAGTGGTCAACAGGCTTTGGTTTGGTTGGAAGCTGCCTGGTCCTGCATCAAATGCCGGTGTAGGGGAGATGAATCTTGCAACCCAGAAAACGCCATGAGAAACACCTCTGTCTTGCAAAGGACATGAGGGAAACATAAGGGATGTCCTTCTGACTGAAAATCAACCAAAACAGGGACACAGTTTTAACCTAGGTCTCTGCTGGTTGTTCCCCACAGCAGTGGTTCTTCCTCACCAGAATTTCGCCATCAATGAGTTCTCTGCTGCAAGCTTGTCTTCAGGAAGAAGACATCATCTTCCTCATGCTTGTCATGGAAGTTGCATTCTTTGCTCTTTGAGGTTGGTTTCCCCTTTGGCAGCCTTTGCCTGCTGCCTGTTTTCTTCTCTGAATGCCCATTTCCAAGGGCAAAAGCTGGGTTATGCTCCACTCTTTACCAATACAAAGCTATGAAGAAAACAAATATGAAAGATTCTTATTTAATGAACTCTGGAAATAAATAATGAATACATCATTTTAAGTGATTCTTCAGTCTGCTACAGAGTGCTATCCTGAAATATGAGAGAGCATGAATCTTGGCTAATATGAAGGAGGTCAGTCATCATTGGGTTTCTGAATGAATATATATCACAGGATGAATGGAAGAGCTAATTGTTTCTTGGAGCAACCTTTGTAGACCTTTGTGTATCTAAAAAGAAAACTTGGCAGTGTGCTGAACCTTAATTTTTAAACACAGAGTGAAAGATGTGTTTCAATTATGGTTGCTTTGAGTCTGTGTGATGCCATTGACATCAACAGAGAATTTACAGCAGTCTCATATCAGCTCCATGGCAATTTGTTGAAACTGCAATGAGAAATGAAAGACTAAGCAAGGTTTTGCAGCAAGATTCCAATTTCCTAGAAGATCCCATGGTGACAGGAAAATAGAATATATGACTGACTTGAAGTGATTTGTTACATGTCTTGTGTTAAATGCATCAAGTATCTTTGCCATGATGTCTGAGTTTGGACTTTATTTAAAAACCAAGAAAGCTGTTTAGGACCTTCATCTACTGGAAGACTGGCTCACATTTCAAATAAGTCACACAGCATTTCTTCCTTCTTATAGGTTGATTTTCAATTATTGCTTATATCTCAAAAGTTGAGGTTTTTTGATAGCTATTTATTTTGGGTTTTGTCTCCCTTGGAGTCCTCAGTGGATAGACACATGATAGTGAAAGCACTTTCTGGATAGATGACTCAAGAAGTGTTTCCTTTTAGAGTGTCTTCAAAATAACTTCAAATTATAGAATCAGAAGGATTCTATAAAAATGTGAATGTGTATATAAGCATGGTGTGAGTGTGAAAATGTAGGGATAAAAAAGGCCAATTTAAAATTTAACAATCCAGGAAAATTAAACTTACAGTTCCTATAACAATAATCGGACAATATCTCACTTTTGACAAGGAGAAAATGTGCAAGCAGGCAGCAGCTCAACCTTATCAAGGGGACTATTTATTGTCAAGGCATCTTTCTAATCTGTGACTTGCAGACTTGTCAGGGGACTGAAGTGAAGGTGATGAGGAGTGGTGGAGGCCTAGGAGCCTTGGTGAGGACTAGAGAGTGCTGCCTGCGTTGGTCTGTACAACCCTTTCTACCCTACCCTTGTTATGCTATAGCCTTTTGGCTATGGGATCATGGGGATCAGGCATATAGCTGTGTCTCTGGAGCTTTGACAGGCAGTTTCCTATAGGAAGAATTCCTTCTTGAGGCTGTTTTCCATTTCCATTCAATAAAGCAGGCTTTGGTTTGATGGTGTGGAAGTCTGCACCTCTTGTAGGGCTCCCTGCCAAGCTTCCTGGGAGCCAGATGTCAGTGGTGAGTTTATCCAAAGTAAGCCCTTTACTGAAGCACATATGATATGAAGAAAGTTTAACTTTCACTTGCTTTCCCACTTGAGAGCCGGTCACAAACCAGGAAACTCTTTGTAACTTGTGGCTATTTCATGGGTGAGACAGATGTGGTCAATAACCTCCATTTCATATCGAAGTTTATATCTTGTTTCAAAGTGAAGTCTCTTTGTTTTTCTTAAATCCCTCTCGATTACTTTTATAATGCCTTTCCCCCACCCTAAAAATCAAGGGTTAAATACATGTATTGTTACATTTAAAGGCAGAGGAATTGCATTTTTAAAACATGTCAGACATCTATTTGAAATTCTTGAGAGCTAGGTCCCTAAATATCCTTAAAAATCTGGAGCTGTGCACCAGATGGAGAATCAGCATTTAAATAGTAATTTCACAAAGGCAGAGAAGCATGTTGGTGAAATTATTTCCTTTAACAAATAGTTGTGTAGCATGAAGAAAGCAAGCAGAGCCAGCATCTTGCAAAGGCAAATTATGCTTGCTTTTCCTTTCTTTATGCCTCTTTTCTAGTCCTTTTCTTTTGCTATAGATGCATCCAGTCCACGTCATGGTGCTATGCACAGAGCGAACTAAACTGGGTATTAGTTGGTCTCTTCTTGGCACCATACAGTAGATCAGAGCAAACACTTTGTGTCCCACAAAAGGCTGAACCTTTCTTATGTCCTTAAGTGATTTTAATGTGAATATAGATGTAATAAATACACCAAACAAGATTTACTGTCCTGCAGGATTAGTCCAAGGTAATGCTGAGGATCTCAAAAGCAGACTGTTAATATATGTCAAGCTCATAGAATTGGATGTTGAGCCATGTTACATACCTATGCACCTGAGGTTATGTACAAATACAAGGGTTGCAGCTGAGGTCAATACCCCAGGAAACAGGTGGGAAAATCCCATCAGCTGCTGATGTCTGAGTATCAAAGACTGATGATGTTCCAGGTAGGAAAAAAATCAACCCCTGACTTTTCACACCAACAGTAGTGATGCTGCAGATTGTGGGTGATGTGTCAGGAATCAGTGCCAGTCTAGAACAAATCTCCTTATCCTGGATGCTGGGGATGCAAAGTAGTTTTCAGTGTCTGGGAGGGAAAGGAAACTTTCTAGACAGGTGGAGCTCATCAGCTTTCAAAAAACCGTAGCTTCTGCTTAGAGATCAAACAACTGCCATATGGTGCTGTTTTTCCTATAGCACCAACATATTTAGCTCTGCCAGGGGAAGTCTGAGAAACGGATTCTCAGCGGTCATGTAGGATACAGCAGAAATTGGAGTAAAGCACCACTGAAGCATGGAACGGCTTTGGAGTAAGGAGGCTGAATAGCAAGTGCAGGAGGGAGTGATGCAGCATGTTGCTTAAGGAAGAAGGTACCACTGAATATGACCTCTGATTTTATTTTGTGAAAGCCTGACAGCTGCAAAGATACAGGTGTTTAAAAATTACAGTAGGACTCTAGATATATCTAGTCTCTTCCACCAAGCTCTGAATCAACATTATTTCAGTATAAAAAAATAATTGCATGCTACTGCTCTGATTCTCAGCTATATGACCAAATCTCATTAAGAGCTACAATAACAGCACATCTAGCTAAGAGCAAAATTTGGCTCACAACCCTTTCACTTCCACAACACCCACTCTTCAGTTGAGTGTTCAAAGTTGCTGCAGAACATGTTTTTTGAAGATTAGCTATTAACTACACGCTGTAGTATATTTTTCTAGTGGCAACTATTTCATAGTATATCTGCACTCTAGTAAACTTTCTGTCATACCTTAAATTTGTCTTGTTATTGTCTATCAAGCCCTGTTAATGCTGATCATGTTCCAGTGCTGACTCAGTTGATGAGCATAATTTTATGATGTAGGCAGCTCTAATTCGTGATCTTCTGGGGTTTCACAAAATATCCAGAACCTTCCTCAAAAGCCATTTTGCAAGTGATTAAGACAGTCATGAAAACCTTTGGGCTTGAGGTCTCTCTATAAACACGAAGTAGCACTTACTGCCTGGGCATTACAAATGCAGTTTTAATTTTGGCTTTATCAATAGTTCTTTAATAGTGATCCACACAGGAGCAGTTTGTTACTCTGTGCTCCTAAGCAGCTTACTGTGTCACATTAGGAAACAGAAAAAAGTGAAGCTTATAGCATTAAAGACAGCCAGAAAAATATTTTTTCCTTTGTCTCCCTTCCCCCTTTCAGGCTTTCTGCTTCAGTAGCTCGTATTGTAGTCATCCTATACTTGGAGTGACTTGAAAGCATCCATGATGCTGCATCCCTGGCACTGTAGGCAAATAAACTATTTTTTTGTGCAGCAGTCTGTAAGCTGCACTTCAAGAAGCATTTCCTTATCTGCTGACAGACACTCAGGAAGGCTCAGCAAGGCCTGAGCGAAGAGGGCATTGGTGGAATGAGGACACTTCCTTGATGCATTAAATTCAAAGCATCCAGAGGAGGAGTCTCATGGCCACGGCTTTTCCCTGTCTGGCTATCAGCGCTCTGAGGGTGAATGGTTCTGCTGCTGTACTGAGCCACCGTTGTCCATGGTTCATATTCAGGGTGTTTGGGAAGAAGTTTGGGAAGAGTGTCTGGTAATGAACATGTGGAGGAGGGTTGAGACCTTCACTGACTTGCTGATGATAATGCTGGCAGCAACAGGCTCATCCACCTGAAGTGACTTGGCACCAAGATTAACCGCACAGAGGATGATGGACACCCGCACGATGTAACCAAGGGCAGGGTGAGCTTTTACACAGCTGGTTTGTCTTGTCCTTAGATCTGTCCCTCCTGGGCAAAATCCTCTCCTTCCTGGAAAATTGTGAGTCCTCCTGCCCTGAAGTCACAGCTGCATCCAGGAAAGTTGCTTTTTCCTTTGCTTTTGATTCCAAGCAGCTTCCTGTGACTGTTTTGGGATTTAAAGCTGAGTTTGTTAAAGTCTTATGGTCTTTCCTTCCCCCTCCAGCATTCCACAGGAACCTTTTCTTGTTCTGCCTTCTGCTAAAGAACAAATCGCTTTCCCCTGCACCACTGGAGCTGCAGTTTGCGAAGCTCTCTTTGTAAGAGGTGCTTTTAGAGACCGGAGGGTTAGATCAGACCTTTTGAAGACTCTCCCCCATACACCACTTTCAAGGCTTCAAGGCTCACCTGCTTTTTAGCAAGCCAGAATTGACACCAGCTTACTTCAATGTTGAAGGATGCTTTCCCCCGCTCCTTTGCCTTTGTGAATGAGCTGTTGGCAAGTGTTCCTGACTGCAGCTGCTAAAGCCTTAATCTCTCTCTGTATGAAGATACAGAAATTGCCTTTGTTGAGTCTCTACAGTCTGTTGCTGCAGTGTCAAAAGCTTGGTTCATCTCAGGAATGGAGCAAAGTCTGCAGAAGGCAAGTTCACTGAACTGATGGTAGACCTGGCTGTGCTGGGATGCACCTGCAGCTTCATGTGTGGGTTGCAATCGGAGGTCTGGTATCCCAGTTAGCTCCAGTTAATGTATGAGAATGGTGGAAGTGTTATCTAGGATAAACCTACCCAGCAATGTACCTTCAGATGAGGAAAAGCCACACATTGTAGGCTGAAATCTTTTTAATACTTGTGTTACACTGCTGACTGCAGGTTCTCAAAACTAGTTCGAACTGCAGCCTAGGAAGGAGTTGAAAGGTGGAGGAGAGCTGCTCTCCTTCCCAGAGTGGTCTGGCCTGAGGTGGAATTAACCTCTTTGTTCAGTGCGGAGGAAAAATTCACAGGAGGCCAGGCTTGACCTACATTTGATCCTTGCAATGTGCAACTTCTTCTTCCTGTGCTTTTTCTTGTGTTGACCTTTTGTTCCTAGGAGGTAGGTAAAAACTTCTTTGAGGCATTGCTGTACATTTTGTACAGCAAAACCTTCCTTCCAACCAGAAAGATAATTTGAAGATCGTTATTTCAGTTACAGGAAACCCCAAAGTCAAATTAAAAAAAAAAAAAAGGAAACTTGTTCTTGTGAAGTCTTCAAATATCATAGGATTAAATCTCTCTTTAGGCTCTGACATTATGGATGGGATGATTGCCATTGATATGTCATATGTGCCATGTGCTTCAGAATAGGGTGTTTTGCCAAAGTGTCTCCCACCACCAATGAAATTCCAGTGAGTGGGAAATGTGGTCGTTGGCTTCAAAACTGTCAGGGTGAGGGAAGGCCAGGGTGCTGGAGTTTGAAGTGTCAGATGTTATGGCTGATTATGGATAGTTTTCCTTCAGTATTTTGATCACTGCATGTGAGAGAGCAGAGAACAAAAACTGGTTATTTGGAGGACAAGAGAGGGTGTTCAGAGGAGCATGTGGCAGTCTAAGGTAGAGCTGTGTCAGTGTGTGGTGGTTTGGTTTTATTCCCCCCCAGCTTCCTTCTGTTCTGTGGATGAACAAAGACATGGGTAAGGGAAGACTTGAGACAAGCTGTTTGGTGTTGAACAAGATGTCTGACCTGAAACAGAATATCTGCATTTATCAGATGGGGAGCTAAGGCTTAAAGAAATTGGGAGAGACATTCACAGACATTCACAAACCCTGAGTGATGTCTGCTCCCCTGCACCTTCCCCACCCTTTCCTGAGCTGCCACATTCTCTCAAGCTGCTTTGAGTCTTTAGTTGATGGAAATAAGGGTCTGGAAATACCCTTTATTTAAGGGGAGCCATGGGCCTCTTCCAACATGACTGCAGCAGTGGTGGTGCTGTGTTAGGTTTGCTCCAGCAGGTGCACAGTATCTCTTGCGTAGCTCACATGAGAGGAGTCACTGGCATGGCTTGCAGGTGACATTAGGACTTTTCAAGTGTGTGATGCACCAAGCAGTGACCAGGCCTCTTGGTGCTCATCTTCTGAGAGTCAACATGAGAGAAGGGCATACTGTTTTGCTGTATAATCACATGTCAAAGGATGTGTTTTGTTTTACTTTCTCAATGAAGAATGGGATAGAGAAGGTGCAGGTGAAGGTGGGCAGAAGTGACTATTCCTAGCAACTTGCCAGCTGCAAAATCAGCTACCTCCATGGTGGCACGATGTGCGTGCTCTAGCTGATGCATGGTGGTGTTTGCCAACATTGCTCGTCACAGCTGATGCACTGCAGACGGAAACAAAAATATTACATGCAAAACCTAAGATGTCTGCAGGCAACGACATCTTCAGAAGGTTCCATCTCTAGCAGGACTTGGCCGTAAAGCTGGGCTGACCTATTTTACCTTGCTGGCTCCTGACACAGGCAAAACGCTAACCAGTCACAAATTATTTTTGCAAGGGCACTCAATGTGTTTTGACGGGGTTTTGTCAGCCAGTCCTTTTTCCCTCCTGCTACACAGCCTACCCAGGTGAACTCATCTGAACAGCAGCAAATACCCCAGGGACAGAGAGCAGCTTGACCTTATCAGTGGATCTGCTGCTTGTATTTGAAGGATGCTGAGGTTACCAAGTCAAAGGTAGGAGACAGCAAATGGTGTTGCTGGAGCAAAGCATCAACTCCCACCACGTTGCTGTGCTTGCACAGTGAAGTGAAGCAGGGAGCTGCAACTAAACCAAGGGTGCAAACATACAACTTAAGGTTTTGTTATAATGTCAAGAGGGCTGAGTTAAAGTTACCTGTGCAGCCTTGCTTCTGGGGCACCTCAGTTTCTGTGAGCTTAACTGCTAATTATCCATGTCTTCTCTGTGTGCTTCTTTAAAAAAGAGAAAATTAAAAAAGGAAAGGGAGGGAGCTAGAAATCAATAAGCCTCATTATGTGGCATTGCATTTAACACCTATGGATACTGGGACCTTTTAAGTAGCTTTACATTTATGAACTAGCAGAGCAGTAAACTAGTGAATGCCTCAGCCAGGCACATAAGTTCAGAGAGTCTTTACCAATGGGTTTTGTGGCTACAGGGTAATTTTTGCCAGCTTCTGGTTCCACTCCAGGATCTACTGTGATTCTGCAGGTTTAAGGGTCTTTCATTTCTGATCCCTCTGGGACCAGCTGTGTCCCTGTCTGCTCTAGGACGACTTTTCCCTTTTCCTCTCCCCTTTTGCTGCTTGTCCCATCCCAGGCTTTCAGTCCTGCTGGTCCCACAAACATGGCCCTGAAAAGGTTCCCTTTGTTTATCCTCTGGCCTTGTTTAGTTTTCTTTTCTCTCTGTAATACTTCAAGCTCCTGAGCATCTATACTTGGATCTTAACCTTCCTGTGTCCAGCTCCTGCTGGATTATGAGCAGGCAGCACAATTTATTTGCTGTGGAATACAGCTTGTGAGCAGATGTTTCTCCTTTAACATGAAAAGGCTGAATCTAACGCAGGCAGTACTGCCAATAACCTTTGCACTCTAAACCTTCCCAAGCAGCGATTTGCACTTGCAAAGTATCTCACTTCGTCCCTCTCTAGTGGCATGAGCAGAGATTTATAAACTTCTATCGCCAAAACAGTTTGCGGAGTAGTGGGGCTTGCTGTCAAATGTTGTGATTGCCCCTTGATTATAATCACCCAACGTGGAATATCAAGTTATGGTTGCAAAGGAATAGCAAGTCAGAGCTTCTGCTGATACCAGTCTCTGCAATCCCACTGGAGGCGACACATCTCCACCATTTCACACCACACATGGTGTGTGCCAGTCTTTATCCGGCATCCATAGCTCTAATAGGAACATACGCTTTGCTAAATTAAGAAGGAATATTTTTGTACTTTAGTACAAGCATGCTAACAATTCTGACTTATTTTAAGGACGTGTCTTAAAAGCATTAAAAGGGGCATAAAATAATAATACATGTAATTTACCACTGTGGAGACTGTCAAGTGTTGTCATGCTACTGGCATCTGATTTAATATACAGGCTGCCAAGAGGCATCACTAATAGAATTTGCATTAATATACATAGCTTCTTTAAAAATTAATTAGCCAAAGTAGAGCATCATGTGCTGAGACTCTCGAACAGGAGAGAAATATTGAAGCAGTAGTGAAATAAGCAGTCGTGAAGCTGCTTGGAAAGGTGAGAGCAGCTGGAAATACTGCCCCAGCCATTCCCTCCTGCCCATTGCATCGTGGTGGGGACATAAACTGACAGTGTGAAGCATTGCTGTGGAAAATTTTGAAGGAAATCATAGATTTGGACTGGGCCTCGAGGCTGTTGTGCTGCTGCTGAAGGCTGTTGTGTCCCAGCTGGAAAAAGCTGCAAAGAAATACAAGGAACCTGTTAAATCTCTCAAAGAAAATGTGATATTTTTCTAATGTTTTCCTAGAGGCTGGGAGGTGCCAGCACTTTGCAACTTATGCAACACGTAGTCATGGGTCATGTATTTGTGTGAGCGTGCACCGAAGGCAAATATTTTGCAGATTTGCATAGGTCAAAGTGTCCAACAGCAGCAATGAAGCGTTGCAGAGCTTATAAAGGAAATGTGTGATAACCCTCACCCCAAAGTCAGCCCCTTTATTTTTGTATTCCTCCATCAGCCTCAGAATGCAATGGCAGCTTGACTTGGGATGCTGTTTACTTGTCTGATTTAATAAATGAGCAGCACCTTCGGTGTCCAGCACTTTCAGCTTCTCCGTGTGTTGGAAGTGGCAGGAGATGGGTTTTGCTGCTCTATAAGGAGGAGGAAAAGCAAACTTTTACTGCTCATGTGTATTGGTTACCTTTCGTCAGAAGCTGAACAAAGTTAACAGTATTTGTGCCAATGCTTTGCCAGGTTGTGACTCACTCATCTCTTGTACTTCAGCGCTGTTGGGTTCAGAGTCTGAGCTGTGGTGTGGCCACGAGGGATCCAACCTCATTGCCCATGGGCATCCTTGATATCAGCTGAAGGGAAACAGGCCCAGTGGTGCCATACCCAGGCTGGGCACTGCTAGCAATGAGTTCCTCGCATTGCTGAGCAATTCCCAGCTTTACAAGCTTTCCTGCCAAGAACTTCCACCAGCTACAGATCTTATCCTCCCTTACTACCTGTAAGTGAATGCTCTCTCTCCAACTATTTGTTAAAACTATTAATAATTGCCAGTCTTCTCATGTACTGTTGCCTTGAAGATATTAATATTTATAAGCTGTGATCCTGTCCCTTTTGAGTCAAGGCAGTGCCATTGTTTCTATTGCAGCCACATGTCTCGTTGTCCAGTTTGAGGGTTTTGTAACTCAGCAGTGGAAGTTTTCTCTGGGCTGGAATTTGGAAAGTAGAATTTCAGATTGGGAGCAACTAAAGAAAAAAATCAAATACAGCTATTAACAGTTATACTTATGGAAAAGCAAGGGAGATTAACTTTTTTTTCAGCTGTAGTCTGGCTCATTTTGGTAAATTAGTTTTTCATAAGTCAGATGAGTTTCAAGCGGTGCAACCTTTCCACTTTCGCTGCAGCTGCTGTTCCTTCAGCGTCTCCATCCACGCGATGCACACGTGCAGCATGGGAAAGGCAGCTCGTGTTCAGACACTGCAGCAGCCTGGGTGGCCAGACAGCTCGGGGCCAAAATACTGGCTAAAATATAGCTGAAGACCACAAAAGTTGCCCCTTTTAGAACAAATCCTACGGTTTCTCTGAACCCAGTCCTGGTCAGTACTTGTAGGCTCTTGTGCTTTTCCTGAATGGAGAGGAATGCCAGGCATAGACTCCAAGAGCTGGGGTATTTTGTTGTTTTAAAGGAGGTTGTTACCTTGAGATCTAATGTATTTAATGAGCACATATTCTTCTGATTCATTACTTCAGATCTGTGTTTATTCATACAGCAATCTGGTTTACCTTCACTCTCTATTCCCCAGGAAATTGTGTTATTACTGATAAATGCTCAGACTGTCGGTAGTGTCTGAGGATTCACTGCACAGAGCAAGCTCAGGGGACATGAGCGTCCCCTTGGAAGGCTGAGGGGGTGGTTGGCAATGAGAAAACACCTACACACAGTTCTGCAGAAAAAGGAGCCACAAATGCTTTCTTACCAAGTGGGGTTACTCAAAGGGCTCCTTTTCCAACTAGATGTGCTGAGTACCAGAAGGGGAAGGCAGGGTGGGGGTGAGTCTGTCAGGGGATCCATTGATTTCCAGCCAATGTGGGATGAACTGGTAGCTGGGGCATGATTAGAAGCCATAAGTGAGGGACTTTGAAGATGGGTTGAGCTGGACTCCAGCTCTCAAACACAGGCTGAAAGCGCTGGAGTGAGTCTGAGGAGTGAAATTAATCAAGAAGCTCTAAATCTAGAAAGGTTTTGCTCCTACATCAGAATGAAAACACACAATTTTCCTGCTTTTCTTTGCCTGCACTAGTGGGAATGCTGCTCTGGTGACTGTCCTGAGGACCTCCCACCACCCTGCAGCCCTGCCTCCCCAGCCAGCATCACCCAGGGCAAAATGGAATGGAGGAGGGATGGCTCCCTGCTCCAGACATGGCAACTGGGACTACAACCAGAGGTTGGGGTTTGCTGCTGCTCCCACTTTTTGGTGGGGAGCTCCCCTTGGTGTACTGCTCAGACTGTTCCCTGTGCCTTCCAAAGCCAAAATCCAGAAAATATGGTGCTGGCAACAGTGGGCAATTTCTACCTAGAGGATGATGGACGCATCGGGATTTAAGAAAGGAGGATTTTGGAGGATTGCAGTGAAACAGGCAACTGAAAACCATCCAGGTACACTGTTAGAGGGTGAAATGGAGGACTGAGCTGTTGGGGAGGGCAGGATGTTTCCTCTGTGAAACAGAGATTAGACTCTAGGGACAGGGTTGCACATCCTCAGTTTCTCAGTGCAGCTCACTGAGGATGAGCAGTGTGATGGGAAGGGTGCTGTGTGCGAAGCAGCTGCTCTGTGCTCACACTAAGGATATTTGTCTCATCAGTGCCTCTCTGTCTTTGATTTCCCCAGAAACAAAATGAATCCTGTGAGGTCTTTCTTTTTCTCACCTTCCTCCTGAGAAGTGATTATTTGAATGGATACAGGAATAATTTTCAGTAGCATCAGTTGTTCAGCCTCTGATTTTTCCTGCTGCCAGGTCCTACATTCAGCCAAGCCATAGGACAGAACTGCCCTCCTGGCAGCCAGGGAAGGTGTAAATCCCAACCAGATCTCATGGTATGTCTGGAGCGAAGCTGCTGGTGTTCCTGGTGAAATCCCCATGCCCAGACAGCAAGGTGCCCCATGCCTCGGAGTTGTTGCAGTGTGAGGGATTTGGTGGTGTGATGAGCAGGAGAAGGATGGGATTGATGGAGCAGGCGTGTCCCCCTGAATTATAACCTGGTCCTTAGGACATAATGGAGATTGAGCACTTTTATTTTTATATTTGTTTCTTCTCTCTAGGTCTTAGTAATGCTCTGCTGCTTCTTACCCAGGTGGCCAGGGGCTGTGTGTCCTTGGCCATCGCAGGGCAGCCTGTCCTTAGGAGACAGCAGCAGTCTTCGCAGCTGGGACTTAAATCTGTGAAAGCTGAAACCCCAATAACGCTTCCCTTTGAGTCAGTGTCTCTGTGGGGCTGTTCTCCAATATAACTTTGGTACTGTAAATACTAGAGATATTTACCTTCTGTTTCAGAGGAATGAGGGCTTTGGTTTTCTAGCATGATATTTATTTCCTTAGCTCAGCTTAGCCTTTATTGGCTTCAGGTTCTTGGATGTGGGGGAAGGGGAATAGTAGCAGATTTCTGCTTGTTTTCTCCAAGGTACACGAGGCATCACCTGCACAAGCAGATGGTTTTGGAGGACACTGTCTCCAAGGAGCGCTGCTGACATTGGATGTGCCACAAGTCACAGTGCAGAAATGTTAGTAGCAAAATCACCTTGCAGATGTTATCCTCAACTCGCCATCAATTTCCTCCCTCCAGAAAGGCCTCTCTGATTAATGCTTGTAGCAGAAGAAAGAGAGCCCATAATACATGGATCTCATAAGCAGAGGATTTGTCAAATACAAACACTACCATTGAGACGCACATTGATTCAGAGGCTTTTGTGGCTATTTGTAGAGTGAGGGTCCCCAGCACAGAGCTGGAGGTGGTTAAAACAGCCAGGGGATTGTCCCCACTGAGGGCAGGGCCTCTCTCTAGGTTTCTCATGGCCTTTTACATTTATCTTGAAATACATTTATCAGAATTTTTTCTATTTTTCAGAGCTGACCAAACAATATGCAGGGTTCCTGAAAACTAATCACTTTTTTTTTTTTTAATCAAAACCCAGATATCTTTATCATCTTCCTCCCACTTCACAGTTTCCCGTTAGAAACGCAGAATACTTGGAACAGAAACTAAAAATAACACTAAACTTTTAATTTTGGTCCAAAAGGCCATTTGTTTGTTTTGAAAGAGTTAGATTTCATTATTACTTTGAAACATTAGCACAAAGCAAAGCACAAAGTTAGGCAGGGCCTGCCCACACACCAAATTACCATGCTGATGGTTTATTAGCCTGAGCACCTGTGGCCTCTCACAGACTCAGTGTGTGATGGTGATGGAGACATGTCCACATGACACAGATTTTCTCATGCTGACCTGCACCCTGAAAATTCTTGAAACACATGGCCAAAGCAAGAAAGGCTCCTGGGAGAGGCTGAGATGCTGCACAGACGCTGGGTGATTTACCCACTCACGCAGGGAGCCAGTGGCAGTGCCAGAAAGTGAGTCAGGTCTCCTCTGCTCCTTAAATCGAGTCTTGTCAGCCCCCATCTCTCTCTCCGCAGCTTTGTGAAGCCTAACAGGATCCAAGGTAGTTACAAAACAATGTCAAAGGTGTTAAAATTATTACCATAGAAATACATCTGTTTTCTGCAGTAATGCCTTGAAATGCTACTGAGCTCTTGGAAACCAGAAGCCTGGCACCCAGCTGCTGGAGCGTGTCTTGTGTGGACTTGCAGAAGTCTGCTGAAATGCCGGATTTTCTTTCCTTTTAAAATTGTCATTGTAGGCAGTTAGGGGGGAAAAAAAAAAAGCAATTCTGTTTCCCATGTGATGCAGATCTCGTTCTAGCTTCTAAATCCCTCTAACCTGATTAAGGCCTTAAGAATTTCAACTATTGAAAATATGAGCTTTTTCATATAAATATTTTAGATTAATGTCCCCAGTGCAGTGAATAAAATTAGGTGCTTAAGTCTTATCTTGAGGAATTCAAATAGCTCACCATGTAGGAATCATGCAACCCTACCAGAGGCTTAATGTATATGCGTATGTAAATATAGTTTACATCTGTATCAAGTTGGCATATCTATATGTAAATGTAGTTCATGTATACAGCAGTTTACAGCAAATCTTGAAGCATTTTCTTTTTACCTTTTTATGGTGTGTATTTGGGCAAACAGAGCCTAATCTAACCCAGGCAGTTTTGAGAGATGTCTGTCATCTCTGTCATCCTTTGGATCATACCTTCGCTGAAGAACAGGGAGGTGAAGCTTGGGCACGTGGGTAGTGATTGCAGAGATGCATCTTCATCTATGACATTTACTTTATCACATATACAGGGAAGGGTGTTGGTACAGAAGAGTTCAGAGATCCAGGACTCTGATAAATGCACATGGTATCTATTTTCCATTGGAAGGGAGTGTTGCAACTTCTAGCTAAAGTTCTCATGCTTTGGTGGCTTGCCAAGTCCTTGTGTGCAGTTTGCCATGCTCTGCTTTCTCAGTGCCACAAGGCAAAGGGACATGTCCACCCCAGCTTCTCACCTGCACCACGCTGGCCACGAGGGTCACCCAGGTTCCCAGAGCTGCGTGTCCTCTCATGGTGGGGACAATGTGGAGACAGATGTTGGCAATGCCCCTCAGTGAGAGCAGGAAGGGCCAAATCTGGCCACCTTTGAGCCCTGAGATGGAGCTTGCCTGGCCATGGGGACCTTGGGGGGCCACCACCCCCAGAAAGGAGGGAGTATTGAGCTTCCTTGGAAGGAGGAGATCATGATCATCTCATTCTTTCTGTAATAACTTTTCCACTGCCCCTGGGAGTACAGCCTTGGGGATTGGTATATCCAGCATTTCTGCAGAGCATGGTCAAACCCAGAGCAGGAGAGAGGACCTGCTTGGGAACAGCAACACAAGCAGCAATGGGTCACTTTGTTGCTCTCCACACTTTCTCTTCCGTGCCTCCCAACGCTTTGTGGAGTTGTAAAGGTCAGAGCACTTAAACTCACCAAGGGAAATGTAGTGTTTGACTTTTCAGAAATATAACGCAGTGGTGATTATTAAACCTGCTTCCTTTCATGCACCAACAGCCCCTGCAAAATAACGTGTTAACAGAATAGATTTAGCAGCAGATGGTGAAGCAGAAAGCGAGCACTGGAGAGCAGCTGAATGCTGCAGCCGTGGGCAGGTCTCTGCAAAGCTGAAGGCGAGCGGCCAGGGCTGCCCTGCAACTTTGGACGGGGTACGGGGGTGTCTGTGTGCAGGGAGGGCAAGGAGGGTGAGAAGGAGGTGACAGCTCTGGTAGGGATGTGTCTGCAGGGTCTCTTGTGCCACCTGTGCCCCTCACACCTGACCTCACCGCCCTGGCAGAGTGTTGGCCAATGCAGGCAGCGCTTCCTGAAACCAGACTGGGGGAATTTGGTTGCTTTGGGTTGGTTGATGTTTACACAGCCTCCAGGTACCTCCTTCTCCTTGTCTGATCTGAAGGCACAAACCCAACAGGCTCCTGTCACACAGCAGGCAACACCAGTCAGTCACACATCTGTATTATTTAAAGAGCTGGAGTTACTGGTATGTTTGCAGCTGGTCCACAGTGGCATTTACATTTTAGCAGCACAAATGCAAATTGTAATCCTGACGACGAGACAAATTTTTGCATGTGCGTTGCTGCAGTCAAAAGTATAAATTTCTTCGAGACATTCCTGGTTGCAACTGCAAGATAATCAATGGTCACTTTTTGAAAGTCAAAAGATTCTGGCTAATTTATCTTTTTCTGTGGAAAAATACTAGGTTATGTGATCTTGGTATGTGCTGGTAGCAATGGAGGAGCTATCGACAGAAATAGAGAATACTCTTGAGGATGCTTGCTAGCTGGCAGCTGAAAACTTGTCTGCTGAGCTCCCTTTTGGGTAACTGAAGGAGACTGGCTGTTAGCAGTGGGAATTTGAGAACTGTGCCGTGAGTGCTCTTCCTCCAGTGTGGGAATACCAACTAACTGCCTGTACCAGTGGAAGGAGGGCCAAAAAAAGTATGATAACCATGGGGAGGAAGAGACTGATGCAAGAGGGAGAAGCACGAGGTGCAGCCCAGGATGGGGGCAGAGATGGATGCGGCAGAGATGTGTTGTGATGAAGCAAGAAGGCATGAGGGTGAAAAGCAGGTAGCAGAAACTGAGCAAGTCTGTTCTCCAGAAAAAAATCACAGCAGGAGCCGGCCACTGTGCTTTTGCCATCCAGCTACACCAGGAAATTCAGAAAAAAAATCCTTGTGGATGTCATTTAACAACCTTTTGGTTGACCTGAAATCTCCAGATTATTCACAAGGATCTTGAAATGCTGGGGCTGAGCGTGGGGGGTTGGTTTTGTTAAGACTCTCTCACTTCTTGTTCTGTCTTCACATCTGTGATATTTACGGGTAAAAATAATGCAGTACAAATATAGTTGTGTCTGTCTTTAAGAAATCAAAGTTGTTGTGATGCCTGGGGCTGTGACAGAGCCTTAGAGAAGTGCGGGCAGAAAGCTGCTGCTGTAGGGAGGCAAAGAAATCTGGAGTTAAATAAAGAAACCAGCTCCAGCATCACACTTGCACCCAACCCCTCACCATTGGGCTCACAGTAAATCTGCACGTGCTCCTACCAGCCCCTTCTGCTATATTAATTAGCACAGCACCCTAACAAGGAATGCAGAGAGTCATTTTTCAGTGACGATGAGCTGAGCTTTTCTGTTTGCTCCAAGGCAGGCTGTCTCGTACTGAGCTTGCAGCTGCTGCCGCAATAAGGGATGGAAGTGGATGGTGGAAAATCAGAGAAGCTCCGATCTCTTGGTGAAGCGGGAGGCTGCAAAGGTGCTCTCTGCACACCAGCAAAGCGGAGCGAGCCAAAACCTGGAGACATCCCCAGCAGCGCAGCAGCAGCAGCCAACTCTCCGGAGAATTCCTGCAGCAGCCTGCTGCTTTTTAAATCTGGTCAATAAGCATTAGATGAAATGGATGTTTCTTTGTCTGTGTATTTATCTGAACTTCAGTTACACTGAGCACTAGCTGGGAGCCATAAAATGTTTTGTGCTGGTTTATTAAAGAGGAACTTTAATTACCTTATGAAGAATTGACCATTTTCTCTCAGTATATGAAAATCAATGATGATTTCTTGCATCCTCAAGAGCAAAAGGTCCAGCACTGATGCTGAGATATTCCAGTGTACACAACCTCCCACTACAGTGAGGGCATTTTCATGCCTCCTGTTTGCAGACGCTGTCTGTCCGGTGTTGCTTTGCAAAGGGAATTCAGAGTAAAACAAATGTGCTTGAATGAAAGCCCAGCGTTTGGGTCTGGAAGTGGAATGCTGCGCTCCTGACTGGGATTTGATTTGGGTTTAAAAGCAACTGTAAGGTAGGAGGATGTATTTGGGGGCAGCTTGCTGGCTCTGCTGGGATTAGGAATCCTGCAGCATTGCCTCCTGGTCTAACCAGTTTAATTCAGACACAGGGGACCAGGGAGGGAAAGCACAGGCAGTGCCGACACTCAACTAGTGCTGTTTCATACCAGGCCATGAACTGGCAGGTTTGCTACTTGAAGGGAGACTTGGTTTTGTGACCATCGCCAAATGACAACTGTGTTAAAAGAGCACAAATGCTGCTGAGCGATTCGATGTTTTATCTGGGCTTCTTGAGACCTTTTTCTTCAGTGACTCAAGCTCTTGTCTTTCACGTGCTCAGAAACACACTCACAAGGATGTTCAGGCAAACTGCTTGTGGCAAATTTGTTATTTTATTATTATTATTATTATTAATCCAAGTAAGCCAAATTGTATAGATTTTACTGAAGGGGAAAAATTGCTTGTTACTATCCAGGTAACTCAATGTAATAAAATTCTTGGAAGGTGTATTTACCAGCTATTAACCCACCTCCTCACCAAAACCCAAACACCATAACCTGAACATGACATGTCTCTTTGCCCTGCAGCCCAGATGATTAAAACAACTCCTTCTTAAGGATCAAAACTTGCAGCAGCTTGAAGAAACCTTCCACTGTACAATCCATAAGCTCTTTTCTGGGGACCGCAGAGCCCGGCAAGGGCTGTTGAACTGGCTGTAAGTCACGCAAGCAACAGGACTGGTGAGGAATTACCTGCTTTAGGGGATGCCATCACCTGTTACTTTTCACAGAGCTCATCAGAGAAACATATTTTATCCTCCTAAGGCTTATTTATTCATCCTCAGTCTTATTTAACTTCCCTTAAGTATTGCATGTATGGCATTGGTGGTTGTGTTTTTCATCACTTGTTGCAAGCACTGATCCAAGGGGACAGTGCAAAAAGAAAGGAACAAGCTTACATCCAAGGTCTAATTGAGCCTATGCAGCCTCGAGCGCTGGAGTCCTCCTCCAAAAACACAATGTCCAGAAGCTACTGAAGGGCCGGCATTAGTTAACCTGTAATAGCGGCAGGAGCCACAGAGTCTGCGAAGCAAAATCAATGGAGCAGTATCTAAAAGCTGCACTAAATAACTCCTTGATAATCATAAATCTTGTTACCAGCAGCTCTCGAGCTGCTTTACAGTGGGAATGATGCCCTCACTTTGTGGAGGCGGAAATTCAAGCATCGAGGAATGAAGCGATTGTTCCTAGAGATACAGGAGAGAAAAAAGGGTCTGGATTTCTGGGCTGGTCGGTGTGTTATCTACAGGGCTACATTGCCTCCCTCCCGTGACCAAACGAATTGCCATGGGAATAACCCGCTGGTGCTTTTTGTCTCTCTGGTGGGTGCTCTAGGGAAGCAATTTGTGCTGGGCCAGGATGACGCTGGGCGGCACCGGAGGAGCAGCTTCCACACAGGGCTCGGGGTTTGCTGTTTCAACTGGGAGCCTCCCTGCTGGGTTTTGTGTCCTCTGAGCTGGTCTCTGCGCATGCAGGACAGGCAGAGCAATTTGTGTGTGGTTTAAAGATCTGTTTTGCAGCAGGTGATGGGAACAGCAGAGCTTGGGATAAAAATGACACTTGTTATACACATGCAGCAGTCTGACTCCATCCCTGCTCAATTGTCATGGTGTTTAACTCAATAGCAAAGGCAGATTTGGTTTTAACTTAGTTTAAAAGCACATCAGGCAGGGATTAGAGAATATCCCCCTCTATGCTCTTCCTCCAGGTGAGCCCTACAAGAGGCAGTCCTGCCTGGGTTTCTGATGGGAAACAGGTGCCTGATCTAAATGTGAGGGTGTAGGCAGGAACGGATGGGTCAGGACGAAGTTTCCTGGAATGACTCCCGGTGCAGGGAGAAATTCAAGTGGAAAATCCCATGTGTAGGCACCTGGTTTCAAGGCAGAGCCTTTAACCCTCATCTCACTTGTTGTTTGTTTGTTTGTTAATTTACCTGATGTGGGGTAATGAGGATGAACTAGCTCCTCCTAAATCACTGTGGTACGATTGATTAAATAAGAAATCCTGCCCTGAGTGAGATGCCTTACAGCTTCAGAGTTTGTGTCAGGGACAGAGAAGACAAAACCACAGGCTGTGACTATGCTGGTGTTTTAGTGAGGATGAGGGTGAGCTTTTGCAGCAAGAAAATGAGGCTTTGGCTCATCACAAGGGCTCTCCTCTCTGCCTTGGCTTTGCATCAGCAGAGGGCAGCAGAGATTAGAAGAAAACATAGCTATGAAAATCTTGCAGCAGTGGCCAAAAAGGAGGAGAAAAATATTCTTATAAATTAGCATGAGCCAAGGGCTCACCCCTGCATTGCTGACGCTCTTTGAAGGAATGCAAACATATTTCTGTCCTTCTGGCCTACGCTGTGCACCGGGATCTTGCTCCTGTTGGCTGACTGGCAGGAGGAAAACAGAGTGCTTAAATATGTGCAAGGACGGAGAAGAGCAATTCAGAATGACATCTGAGCCCCAGGTCTTGCTTGGGGCTGCAAAGAAAATAGAGCGTGCAAAATGCTCGGTCCCTCCTGCCCAGCTGAGGCAAAAGCCTTGTGGAGGGATCTTTCCCCTCTGACAGCGACTTTAATTCACAGCGTGTTGGCAAGTCGTCCCTTTCCTTCCCTGTGCTGCAGCCCCCGCCGTGCCCGCAGCCCCAGGGACAGAGCTTGGCTTCCCTTACACCAGCAGACTTGTCTTGTATCCCTGACATTACGAGCAGCTTTTCTCTCCGCTTGCTCTTCTTGTGCCTTCCCCTTCATAATTAAAGCCTGTAGGCTATAGAGCCAGCAAAGGGGTGGCCTGAGCCCACTCAAGCACCACGTTCTTGACAAACACTGGCCCTGTGCTCTCCGTGGATTAACACCAGCAGTAAATGCCAAAGTGAGATGGTGTCAGGCAGCTTCACGTTGCCTCCTTAGATGGATCTTAGGCAAATTTGCAATTGAGGGCCAAATTTTCACAGCAGGGTTAAATGTGTAGCAACATCAAGTGCCAAAGCAGGTCACCACCATCCCCTTTCGCAGGCTGGTGAGGAGAAATGGACTCCAGGCATTGCTTTCTGGGGGCATCGCCCAAGCAAAACAGTCTGATTTTACCAGAAACCAAAACAAAGGGGCTGGACAGAGATTGCCCCCCATTCCACTGGCTGCCTGCTGCTGCAAACCTCATCAAGTAATTCAGCTTTATGGATGGAGAAAGCTACTGGCTGGACCATGGCTCCACAGAACAGGATTATTAGGGGTCCAGTTATGTGTGTTGTATTGCAATTGTTACTATTAACTTAAATAACTGTAACATGTTACAATTAGAAGCTCCAGTACAAAGAAGGCATCACAATTTGCTTTTCTTTGGAGTGAAGCTGTCACTGAAGCAAAGCTTTATGCTGAGCACTTGCAGGTATATATTCGGCATATATTTGAAGGATTAAACCGCCTAAAATATCCAGCGGGCTGCTGACTGCTTTGGCACAGTGTCTTGTCTGTTCAGATGTGACTTTCAATTGTGCCTTTCACTTATGCTTCATTTTTTTGGCTTCGTTTATTGCTTCCAGGCAAATTTTTGACTGTTGTCAGTACCCCAGGCAGGAAACCCAGTTAAAAACTACTGTTGTCTCAGCTGCTCTAGCATAAGCCTTTTTAAATTCTAAGGCATTTTTAACTACAAAAGGAAGGAGCAGGATATCTCTTACCTCACTGTGCTGTGGTGTTTATCAGGGTCACATCCTTCCTCACCAGGAGGCCTTTGCCCTGGTCCTGATTAAACACAAACATATTTTATGTGGAAAGAGAATGGGCAGCCCATCAAACATGAAGGAAAGTCAGGTTATTCAATGTGGTGCTAACGCATGCTGGCTTGGTCCAAATCCTTACCTGCATTAAGATTTTTTTTTTTTCATTTTTAATTGCAACCCTATCTGGAGCTTGAGGGAAGATGGTCAGTTTTGAATTTTTTATTACAAGCTTTATCAAAATTTTATTTAAGAGGAAAATATTTCAACATTTTGCAGTGTTCTTCCAGTAGGTCTTGCTGTGAATGCTCAAGGCTCATTTCAGAATTGGTTTCTGTAAGCAAAGCAACATGCATCTCTGAAATTCGTTTTTGCTGATTATTTTTAATATTCAGGAAAAGTTCCCTCCCACGGTTCGCCAGAAGCACACTGCACAAGGTCACGGGCCCGGCCTCAGCAAACTTGTTTTTAAAAAGATGCAAATCAGTGTTTCAAACGCAGATGGTGCCTTTCAGTACGCAGAGGTCTGACTGTCAGAAGGTGGATATTCCTTGTTTACTGAGAAATTAAAATCTGTTCACCCAGGTAGGCTCTAAGAGTCACCCAGTGGCTACAAGAAACCATTGAACTACTGGGCTGCAAAGGGAAAAACCAGCTGTTGGCCATTAACAGCCAGTTTAATCAGCTGGGGCAGGAGAAGATAGGGAGAGAATTAAAGGGAGAAGTAGCAGTTCTAGGAACAAGTGGGGAGTGCTATCAGGATGAATAAGGTATTGTGAAGGGGGGCTAAAAGGCACGAGGGGATGAAAGTCATGATGAAATTATTCTGTACCTATTTCTTTTAAGTAATGGTTATATTTGATTTCTTCTTTTTCTCTTTAGTAGATGCCAGGTCACTCTGGCCCATCAGATAATAACTACTGACAGACATTCAGAATTAAGAGGCAATTTGAAGCTCCTTTTGGCTCATGTGAATGTTTCTGGTTGTCCCTCTCTAATAGCTGTACAACCCAACAGTGCTTCCCTGGGATGTGCTAGGCTGCTTTTCTCTTCTTCATCATCAGGTAGGAGCTGGATTGCACAAAATTAGCTGGTCCCCATTTTTATAGTCTGTTCTTTGTTTTTCTACAGCTCTCCCGTATTTTCCTTTTGGGGTACCTGGACTTCATTTCTCCTGTCAGCAGCATGTCATAGGCTGTAGGAACTGGACAGACGAAACAACTCTGTAGTGTCCCTGCAAGCCCCGTGCCACAGGAGAAGAGCTGTTGGGTTATACAAGCACTCCTGGTAGTAGGAGAGGACTTACTCAGCCCACTCTTTCAGTAGGATTCCACTCAGTAATACCTTTTTTTTTTCCCCCTTTCAGGAGGTCTCCAAGCCTTATAATGACATTATATTGTGACTTAGCCTTGTTCCAGTTAAGTGCATTTGCAGAGGGAGGAAGCAGAGCCCTTATTTGGGGATGAGGAAATCTTCCTTCCTCCAGCCCCTTAAAACCAATTCAATTCCTCTTGCTGGAACTCCTCCCTGATTTGTTATTACAAATGAGATACTCCTGGGAGCTATGGCAAGGGGTTCGTAGCAGTAGTAAGGATAAATTGAATTTCCTGAGGTTCAATCTCGAACAACTGATAAGCTGGGCTATTCAGGAGCCATTCAAAGGTCTTAAGCTGTAACCATATTTATTACTTCCACTGCACTTACAGCAGCTCAAGAATTCCACACTGTACTGTCCATTTTGCATTAGCATAACAGCATCGATGGCTGTAACTAGAACAACATTTGAGTTGCAATTTGCCATTCAAATAAAGCCCCATTGTGAATGGTGAATGTACTAAAAATGGGGAGAAAAAGCATGTTCTTGTGTTTCAGCCATAAATTTGTATTTAATGAAAACTGGGGGAAAATATATGTGCTGGGTCTAGGAAGCCTGTGAGACCATCTGAGAACAGAGGAGAACTTTTTGTCAAATGCATCTTATTTTGTGGCCTTTACTGAAGCTGTATTAATGTCATCATATTGAAGTGATGATTCATTGTACTGTTTATTTAATGTGTACGATAACTCTGATAGCGGTTTCCTCCTAGATTAAAAATGATTGCAGAAGCAAGCTGGTGAAACTATATAGTGACTTAGAGAAGTCTTGGGCACAGAGGAACTGCCCAAAGGGACATGTGGTGCATGTTTGCATTTTGGGGAGAAACGTGTGGATTGCCAGGGTGGAGGGTATGGTTGAAATGGGAAATTAGGCAGGTGTGTGTGAATCCAGCTGTCCCTATATGTGAGAAGAAAGAAGCCCCGTGGTGAGGTGCTTTTTAAAAAGAATAGAAAATAAAATTGGTGCAATATGGGCCTGAACCACTGACTGTTCACCGAGGTCTTTTTTACTAAATATCTCTTGGTGCCCAGTTATTCTCATGCCCTGTAGTATTTGATGAATTTTGAGTCTGTTATAAAGCACTGGGGCTTCCTGCATAATGAGGAGCCTTTGAAAAGCACTCCAGAGTTAAAGAACAGAGTTCTAAGCACATAAATATGTGCCAATGGCATATATAACAGCAATACCCAGCCCTAATTTCATGTGTTTTGCAAGTGAACTTAAAATAGCACATGTTGGAAATCAGCAGATGAGAAACGTAATTGCCTGTGTCCTGCAGTGAAGTGGTAGGTGAAGCACTTCTGGGTATCAACAGCAGCCAGCCTGAGGTACTTGTGTTAGTCTGAAAAGTACTTGAGGATTTCACAAGTGTCTTGAACTTTAAAGGCAAATCACAAAGGTGACTAAGGTTAGGTTACAGCCTGATTGTGAACTGAAACTAGTACACGACTCATCTAGTCTTAGGTTGCGTAGATGTGCGGAGTTCATCTTCCCTTTTCCTTTCAGAGTTGCTGCCCTCTGTCTGCCTAATTTTTCTGCGTTGGTTTCTCCCTTTGATTTACTTTTCACTTGTGCTACCGGTCTCAAGAGACTGAGTCACCACTATAATCTGTTTGAACTCCCACCTGCAGATTTCCTTGTTCTCGGTACATTTTCTGCTATTGATTCAACTTCCCAGAAGGCGCTCTCGCTTTGCTCTCTATCACCGAGGCCCCTCTCTCTGACCATCGCTTGGTACCCTTTAACACTGTCCATCAAACCATCACTCAGCTTTTCCATGACCAGTACAGACTCCTTCTCTCCCTCACAGCTTGCTCACAGCTCTTTCCTGTATTCCCTTCATTCTGCTGATGGTCCATACGTTAGTGTGGCAGTAGTGACCCGAGTGAGGAATACTGTGGTACTTCCAGGCAGCAGAGCCGAGCAACTGGCTTTAACAGCACAGAACTCTCTGAGCTCATCTCCGTAACTCTGCCAGAAACACAGTTTTACCCTACATGATGAGTTAGGAGTTTCTGATTGTGCTGCTTGATTTTCTTTTGATGGCTACTGTTCAGCAAATTAACCCTGCACCTCTCCTTCTAGAGATGTAGTTTTATTTACAACTGTTCATGGGCATCCTGCTCCTTGCATGCACTGCGTTCTAGGACTAACTTTAACACTATTATTTTTGTAATTAATATTTACAATCATCTGCAGCCAGCGGAAGTTTTATGCTGCCAAGCAAAGATGATCTACTGATACTAAGAATTCCAAGACAGCTGATATTTTAAATGGTATCTCACTTGCCTGTAAAGTCTTTCTTTATGCTAAACATATCCGGATCTTTTCCTCAATGTAAGCAACTTGTCATAAACTACTCATGCACAACCACACTCATACAAATATGTTCAGCAGCGTTATCTGAAAATAGTATCTCCCCAGCTATATCTACTGGCTAAGCATTTGTCTTGGTTATCTACTAAATATCGCATTTACATTTGGATCATGGAATACCAGGTTGGAAGGGACCACAAGGATCATCTGGTCCAACCCTTCTTGGCAAAAGCACCATCTAGATAAGATGGCCCAGCACCCTGTCCAGCTGAATCTTAAAGCGTCCAGTGTTGGGGAATCCATCACTTCATTCAGGTACTGGTGGTATCTTTAAGAATGTGACCATCCAGGCTTTTGCCAACCTTCTTCCACTCTGCTCTCTTCATACCTAAGCAAATCCAGGCATGGAAATGTTACATCACACATATCATGGGCAAAACTCGGTTCTTATTACAAGAAGTGATGAGCCAAAAGGAAAGAACCTAGTTTGAAGCTCAGATTCTGGACTTCAAGACTTGCATCAAAAAAGATGAGTATGTTTGAAAACAAATTTTCAAAAGTAGTTGTACTCTTGAGACAGGCATCTCTTGAAGTCTGTGAGACTTCATTAAAATAAATTTGAAGAATGGGAACTATGAAACCAGAAGCTATTTAATTTACAGTGTCTGTCAAGACCCATCTCATCTTCTTTCCTGAGGGACACACACATCACCACACTGGACAACCAGGGAGCAAACTGCACTGCTGGAAATCTTTCTGTGTTACATGCCAACAGTAATTAACTGAGGTCCTGAAACACAAGGGATTTTTATCCCTTATACATTAGCTAACTAGACTCTTCTCACAATCTATGTAAATATTTTTTAATTTTCCAAGGATAATTGGCCTAGAGGGTTCCACAGGCTGTTTACACATTGTACAGTATTTAATGTGTGCTACTTTCTCTTTTTTTTCCTCTATCTGAATGTTCTTGTATCCTGTGAAAGGATAGAAGGTCTCAGTTCACATCTCCACGCTTTTTGCTTCTTTAGATATATTTTATGGCATTCCCTCCCACTTACTTCCTCTCTAAGCTAAACATTCCCCGTATTTCTGGCCTCTGCTTACCCAAAATTTATCACTTCTTACTGCCTTTTTGAAGCTCCAAATTGGGCTCACTTTTGTGCTGCCAACTATTTCGTAGACATATTCAACAGAACTCAAGAGGCGGAGTCCCTCAGCATAAGCCATGCTGGTCCTATCACATGAATCTTTGACGTTATACACTTCCTAAAATGAACTTTCAGCACCTGCTCTTCATACTAAGTTACTGCAGCCTTGTCAGTTCACTTTGAAGACACCAATTCCTTCCCAATCACACAGCTCATAAAAACTGCAGGGACAAGGTCTGTGGACTTGATATTTGTAGGGCAAACACTGCTTTGGATTAGCTGCAGATGTTGCTCTTAATGCAAGAACGTGGATTCACAAAATCTCTGAATGTTTTTCAAATTTGCAGAAAATATCTAAAGGTTTTGATAACAGCTTTGCAACACTGCAGTTGGGGAATACAGTGACTGAGGAGAAAGGTTTGTGCACTTTTGCAAGTGTGTGGGAGAACACGAACGCAGTACACTAGACAGTGGTAGTCCTGGTTGTAAATTCTGTACTTTCCGTTGCCTCTGCAGGCAATCAAGAACATTGTTGTCTTAAATAATTTCTGAATGCTACCTTTATATTTAGTACGCTTTAAGTAGTAAGTGTAACGTGTCTTCCAGGAAGAAGTTTTATGTTGGGGTGAAAAACAGCCTGATAAAGCCATACCTTCACAAAGACAAAGGATGTGTGTGTGTGTCACAACAGTAGCCCTGCCATAAAGTACGTTGAGCCAGCTCCAAGACTTAGAATCACATGAGGATAAACCTTTCTCTAGACTAAGACCTTAACAAAAGATTGTAAGCGGAAAAACTTCCTACCGTTGTTTTTAATCATAAGTGACATATGTTTACTGAGCACTGCACGATTCCTTCCTTACAGAGGAGTAGCATTTTAGATCTTTGTCCCCTCAAAATACGTGCTGAAGTAGCTTCTTCCAGCTGGTGTGCTTATTGTACAACTTTTCTATTAAAGGGGGTTGTGGAGCTTTCCGAGCGGCCACCAAGAGCAAGGTATTCATGGAGCAATTCCTGCTTTCTTACTAGCTCCTCTGTTGCAGCTTCAGGGGACCAAATCTAGAAAGTAAAGGTATTTGTAGTTAATTTCTACATGACTTCTGCATCTGAAGCATTAAGAGGACACTGTTAACCAAATAGAGCCATATTCTGGCACTCCTTTCCATCCTGAGACGTACAAGAAAACTAGTGTGGCTTCCCAGAAGATACCATAACATTTTGTGTATCTATAAGCAGGGCATCCTCTTGTCACTTCAAATCTATAACATGCCATGGGCTCATATCAGTGGGAAAAAAGATGTAAAGGTAATTGTTGAGAATGACTGACTCAGGCCCAAGATCCTCAGAGTGGAAAATAGTAATTAGTTGTAGAGTCACTGGCAATGTAGCCTTACTCCCCTGAGACCACTGCAGAAACCAGCACAAATCAGGGTTAGGGAAATGGTAACAAACGCCTAACAAAGCTTCTCAGTCAGCAATGGTATTCTTTTCCTTTTTAAGGAGAAAAAAATACTTACAAAATTACTTCTCTGTGATTATCTGTTTCTTGGTTATTTGTGAATGAGTATTAACAAGTCCTTGATACAAAAATTTTATTTCCAGTATGCTAACTCTAGGTAGTAAATATTTAGTGTACTGTGATCCATTTAGTTCAGTAACTGTCACTGACATGAGTATTAATAATCATCCAATAACTAGTTGAGAAGGCAAATTAGAAGCTGATGCTGGTCCTATGCACAAGGGCTCCTATCCTTTAAGTGTAGGAATGTAAAAATCCACACCATGAACATAGTTGCATTTGTATTTTACTGTGGCTCAAATTTAATCCCATTTTTAAATCTTATAAGAGCCTGATTTCCATGATAATTTGTTTTATGTATATATATGCGTATATGTATATAATACGTATGCACATATGTATGAACTTTTTAGTTTACCACTGTTTTGTGGCAACTTGTCTAGCCTGTGTCATGTCATCTATAAGTTAGTCAAATTGTGAGGTCATTTCATCAGATTGTTCTGGGTTTTGATCTACAGCAAGGTCTCTCTTTAAATTAATGTGTAACTGCTCAAGTTTTGCTACTGTACGTACTTTTCTGGGTTTGAATGTGACGCCCTCTTTCTTGGTAGCACCACTGGTTATCAAAGAGTTCAGATAAATAACACTCTCCTTAGGGGAACGCGCTTTCTTTTCAATAATTGATTTTTCTATAACTGGCAGAGATACCTGTGAAGGCTGAAAGGGAAGTTATCAGTTATACAAATACATCACATTTGGAAGCAAGGCACACATCCCGCATCTTCTGATACTTCTTTTGATATCTTTACTGTGCGTGTATTTTTCTTAATCTGTTCAGGATCTGTCTTTCTTAAAGCTGATATTTTATTCATTTTTAATAACCCAAAATTGTGAGGGGAGACCCTTTAAAAGATAGAGGATAACTCCCCTTCTTGGACACTAAAACACTCACCGCTCTTTAAGACTTTCAAGACAATCACCTTGTACTACTGGTGATCCCAACCTGTGCTGGGTGATGAATAAATAAGCACCCAACGTTGTCATCCTCCTGCCTATGGAAGTCCTATATACCCCTGACAAATTCAGAACATTTTGAAAGGGGAAAACCAACATTTGGCTACCAGGACGTATTTACTGCACCGCCCAGGGCAGGACTGTTGGAGGACGCTTCCAGCAACGCAGATAAAACTGCATTTTCTCTCTGAATAGCATTCTGAGTCTGACTAACAAGTACCGCTGGTAAATCAGGAAGATCTCATCTCCAAGAAGACAACCAGAATGTGGTCATGGAGGCGGATGTCAGCTTGGGAATGAGGGCAATAGGAAAGTTCTCAAGGCTCCTGGTGGGTGCAGGAAAGGCATCCAGAAGTACAACAGCGAAACATCAGTCTGGGATTTGAGAAACAGCACTTGGGTCAACGGTAGAAGAGGAAGGGTACAAGATAAGCTGGGAAATGAGAAGTCAGCAAGGCTGATATTGCATCAATTAATTTGATTAGCAGAATAAAAAGATCTTTCTACTAATTTGAAGGGCCTTGGTTTTATGCTATGAAGAAGCAGGTGCTCCATTTAAGAAATTACAGTTACCAGTTGTTTAGTATTTACCACATCAGAGCTGGATGATCATAAACTTCAGGAGGAGGGGGAAAAGAAGAGGAAATGGTTTTCTGTGTCCTGTCAGTTATGTAGGACATAATTCTTAAGTGGCATTGGGGGAGACATGAAGTTCATACAATCAACAAGTCAAAATTTCAGCCGATGAACAAGTACTAGCAAGAATGAGTATTGGCTTTGGAAAATACTCACTTTAACAAAACTGCCTGATTTATAGCTTTAGAGAGACATGGATGGCAAATAAATGACAGAAAGAGGTACTCTACTAACTACTAGCAAATCAATCCTTCGCTACCATCTCTCATACCTCTTTTTTCACAGTCTCTACAGGCTTCGGTGTAGATTTTTTCTCTGCTGCTTTTTTTTCTGGTACTTCTGGCAAATTTTCCAGTTCATTTTGGAGCAGTTCAATTATTCGAGAATCTGCGAATGCTTTAGCAATATCCAGAGCATTCTTTCCTGTGTTTAAAAAAAATCAAATACCTATATAAGCCATGGAAATTAACCTTGGCACTTGTTATTGCAACTGGATCATGACACTACAGTCAACTGAATTTAATCAGGCTTCTATTTCATTATATTAACTACTCAGTGTGCCAGCAGTGTGCCTGGCATTGGTGTGAGCATGGCAGTCATCAGCACTGCTTGCAGAAATAAGGGCTTGCAGAAACGAGCCTTGAAACTAAATACTGCAGGCATTCTTGGAGCGGTTGCTAAGCTCATAATGTCCTAACATTTGCAGCTTAATATACTGGTCTTGCAAGTTATAATTTTGATCTGTGAGACCTGAGAGTATTTAGCACTAGGAGATGGCTGGCACAATACAAGGTTAGGAATGTAGGTTGAGCTATTACAGGTATCTTCCTTTTCTAGTGCTTGCCCTATGGCTGGCAAGGAGTGAAGGGAAAGCCCCGTGGTTTAAGTTATGCCAGACACTTCGGTGCCTAAGAAAGGAAAAATACTCCTGGATCTTATGAGATGAGACCCTGTGGCTGTGAACAGTTATGAGACTAAACTGCCGTGTGAATTGAAACTTCACACGGTAACAGAAATGGAGAATACACATCCCTTCTAGAAGAGGGTTTCACCTATAACGCATTTTAGGAAGGAAAGTCTCATTATGTAGCAATATTGCTTCCTATGTTAGAGCAGGGGCTTAAAATGTGATGTTAACTGCTTAAACTAATCCAAAAATAGAGGAAATAACACTGGATGGGGAATCTGCTGTGAGGAGGCAATGCTTCAGTATCAGCTCCAATTTGTTTTTCTGTTAAGTAGTTTTTTTCTCTGGGACTAATATTTATATGCTAAGCAGCAAGATTTTGTTTTAACCAGTGCTGCCTGTGCATAAAAATAAGTGATTTAAATGGGTGGCAGAGTACATACTAGCCACAACTAAAATCTAATTTTCCATCAAGTAATATTAATAACTAGCTAATTTTTTTTTTCATTAAAGCCATTATAACTCTGTATATATCCTGTGAGGAGCAATAGCCTCTTTAATCATGTAATTGATCATGTTACTTTATTTTCTAGATGCATAAAACCCAGCAAAGCTGACTCCTTAGTGACTCTATACTGTAGAAACCTAATAGAATCTAAGTCTTACCTTCCTCCCATTTCTGACAGCAATCACAAATTCAGAACACTTCTCAAAGTGTTTGAAGAATATTTTTTTTAATAAAACATGTATACACATAAGAAAACAGGCCTTTTGGGGAGAGATTGATATTTACCATTGCTGTTGGTTATTTGGATGTCAGCACCCGCAGTAATTAAAAAATAGACTATATCCAGTCTGCTGATCTCGATGGCTCTCATTAGCGGGGTGGCGTTGCCTATTGAAAGCGCATCCACTGCTGCTCCAGCCTCCACGAGCAGTTCAGCGATATCCAGGTGTCCCTTATAGCATGCGTGGTGGAGGGGAGTCCACATGAAATTGTCTGTTGCGTTTATATCTGCCCTACAAAAGAGTAAGAGGAGATGTGGCAGGTGGAGCCAGCTACTCGATATAGTAACATCCACAGCTCCAAGTACAGTCAATGTTAACTGCCCACTGCAAGGGCATAGGCAATGTAAATAACATTTTCATATTGCGACTCATTTTAGTATCTGATATATTGCTTGTCTTGGAATATTAATCATAAGAGTGTGCCTGGGTGGTGATCACATCTCACTTGAAGCCAACGCAGTGACCTCTACATGGAGGTTTTCACAGGTACAGAGAAAAACAAGCATTCAAACAGCTTAATCCTGTCAAATGCAGGTAGTGTTTGTGCTCCAGCTCCACAGAGAATGGCAAAAAGCAGATTAACGAATTGAAAAAAAGAATGCTCCTGGGCCAAGAACAGGTGCTCTAAAACACATGGCAAAATTGCCTGCTGTCCAATTTATAAATGAGTTAGACAAGGTCTATTTCAGAAAATCTGAGGATTTAAAACTTTTTCAGCCACTGTGCCACTGTGCAATATGCTGCCTTCAGATGACGCTGTGGGGAAAAGTATTGTCAGCCCTTTAGCAACCGGCTGCCTTGGGAGCTTTCGGGCTGGGGTCATGCAAGCCATGAACGAGCCACTAGAACCCTTAATAGTGTTAAAAGGGTTCCCCATAGCTTTTCAGAAAGCACAGTCCATGACCATGCCCAGATCTGCGATCTCCCATGCGTGCCATGGACCTAGAGGTCCTGAACTGAATCAGGGGCACTGTCCCGTTTAGGGACAAAGAGCTGATGTCTTCCCAGAACACGCGGAGGGAGGGAGAAGGAAGAAAAAATACGAATGAAGCTGCTTCCTGGGATAGCTTTTTGTTCTTCTGGTTGGATGGTTAATATTTAAGACTAGATCAAAAGAACTGATTCATCTGTTCATCTTGTTTAAATTTTTTATCTTTTTCAGAATTCTACCTTTGGTGAGATCTTATCACAGTAAATTCCCCAGACTTATCAGTTTTACCATTGTTACCTTTCAGTTGCTTAGCCATTATGGTTTATTCATTTGCTGTTGTCATTTCCTTTATATTTCTCATTAAAATAAGCGGTTCCAGTTATTCCACTTTCTCTCTCAACCCAGCCTCCACACCAGTACTGATACTCTGTCTGCCCTTGAATCCTTTTTGTTACCTTCACTCTACCAGTAACAAACCGATTGCACAGACCAGGAACAACACAGCACTGACTTAAAAATTCTTTAGCATTAAATTTGTCTTTAGCCCAAATTAAATTTACCTCTGAGTCTTGCTAGAACAAGACAGAAAGCAGATACCACCAAATTATGTTTAAACCTCAGCATTTTCTATAGCTCTGGATAAGTGTTTTGTTTTCTATTTGATGCAGATTTGTTGTAACACGTTGAAGAAGTTGTGTTGTAAGAAGCATTTGAACTTCCATGAGAGTATCTGAAAGTCCATGCTTTTAAGAGATGCAAAGCTAAACACTGTACCGACCACTTTCCACTTTCTGCTTTAGGTCAATTTAAAAATCTCAAAATTGGTACTTTTTTTTTTAAACTAATTTATTACATTTCTAGGTCCAATTGTTAAATATGATGAGATGTGACTCCAGTGCTGTCTAGTGAGGTTTAACACAAGCAGTTGAGATTAATTTGCTGGATTAATTTGCTAACTCTTGCATCCTTATCTTTGGAAGATCTGATTATGCACGTTTACACAACTTTCCATATGCTCCAGGAATGTCAGTGTAATTACCAGGGTGTAAAAAGATCCACGTGCTGTTAAATCACTGCAGGAGCTGGAGCAACAACTACAGCCACTTATTCTGAGAAAAGAATGTTAAAATGAGTTCTAGCTATAGGTAGAGAACAAAGCTAATGTAAATATCTCTGAGAAATGTTCATTTAAGCATTTATGTGAACTTCTGCCCTACAAAAGAGTAAGAGGAGATGTGGCAGGTGGAGCCAGCTACTCGATATAGTAACATCCACAGCTCCAAGTACAGTCAATGTTAACTGCCCACTGCAAGGGCATATTCAATGTAAATAACATCTTCATATTGCCACTCATTTTAGTATCTGATATATTGCAGTCTAACAAAAAGAAGAGATTATGCTATTATACAACTGAATCTTTCTTGAATTGCTTTCACTTCTAAGCTGTCATTGAGATTTTTCACAAGTGTGTCTGTAGGCTACAGAATCGCTGAAGCACTTCTAAAGTGAGGAATGGACTAAACAGGAGCACGCGCTTCTGGTGTAAATCCTGCTGCCTCAGCCTGCTGAGGAAAGCGATTATAAGGCTGATCCCCTTAAAACATTTGCATGCAAAGGCCCTGGCATGTGGAACAGAGAAGTCCAGCATTGCCTTGATGATTTCATGCAAGTCACTTGAGCCAGATTTCTCCAAAATCATTTATCTGATGTTGAGTGTCCAGTTTTGAGGATGCACCGTTTGAGGCGTGGATGTGAACAAAGTGCAGTTCCAATAGACTGGATTTGTAGGCACTCTACATCTGACCAAAATGTCAACAGCCCAGACACCAAACATTTCAGATCTGGAAAACATACCTCTTGGCTGTTTCTATTTCCCTGTTACTGAAATGTGAAAAATAATAAACTGATCCTCTAACTCAGGATCTTATGGAAATAACTTTAATGCTAAATGTTATGTCAATAAAATAAAAACCCATAGTTTGTTGCATCCAAATGTTTACTGGAAATTGATGCTTTTTGAAAGCCCTTCCAAAATATCAGTTAAAAAAAAAAAAAATCAGAAATGATCTTACCCCTTTTCCAGAAGATACTGCACCAGATCTACGTTCCCAGTTGCACATGCAGTCATCAAAGGTGTTTTGTAGTATTTATCTTTTATGTCTACTGGCACACCCTCATCAAATGCTTTCTGTAGAGACACAAAGTCTCCAGCTCTGACCAGGTAGTTAATATTCATGTACTCTTTCCTTGGCTCATCTGTGTACCAGACACGGTCGTCGTGCACGGGATGGGCAGATGGGTGGTCTCGGTTAAAGCGGTCACTATCGGGAGTGTCCTGAATGACCTCGACCATGTACAGAGGGAAGCCGTCTTCCCTATGCGGACACACGCTCTTTGGCATAACACAAATGGGCACCGGCACGGCAACTCCTTTTTTGCCTCTTCCTTTCTTCCCTTTCTTCCCCTTCTTCCTTTTAGGTCCAAAGGCTGTTATAAGGCAACTTTTCTGCAAGTATTTAAAGCCCTTAAAAAATTCTTCTACGTTGATTCCCTCAGGCTCAGACCCTTCGTGTTTTTCAGCGATCATTTGTATTTGTTCAATGTCCACAAAGGCACAGTGCTTCTGAATAACCGATATAAAATCAGCTTTAGTTACCATCCCATCTTCCTGCTTGACAGCCTCAAACACCTTGGAGAGGGCATCCTGGTGCTCTAAGGACCAGTCATACAGCTTCAGTGCCCAGAGCGGGTTTTCCTCCTTAGCCTCAGGCTTGGACTGTTTTTTAAAGTTCTTTTCTGCTTTACGCAACTCTGCTGTTGCTGCTTTAAAACCACCCTCCTTGGCAACGGCTCTTGGGGTCTTTTGTGACAAGTTCATCCATGTAGGATCACAGCCTAAAAATATGGACACAATTTCACTGATAATGCAGCGGGATTCCTAATTACGTAATATAAAAGCCTTTTAATATACATGCAACTAATTGCCACAAGTCTACAATTTTATGCTGTTTTAATTATAAATAGCAATAGTAGGTGGAAGCACATTATTGATAGACTGTAAGGTTAGCTATGTGTCCATACTTGTTTCCCAAAGGGAGAGTCACTGGATAACCCCTGCACTACTTATCCATCTGCTCATGAATATGTACAAAAAGGCACAAGTTCAGTGAAAATTTTACTCTCTTACTCAAAGCAGGAAGCAATGTTAAGAGGACACAAAGATTAAAATGTCACTTACTGTTCTATATCCCAAACTTGCAATTTGGTGATGGACCACTGGTTAAACATTTGAATTACGAGAACAGTATGTAGGATTTTGCACAGTGCTCATGAATCAAAGCTTAAAGTGGCATAATTATCTGATTAAGTTGGAAAATGACCACAGCTGCTTTGGAGTATGTTTCAATAGCTATGGGTGCCAAGTTTCTCCATAACTACACTGAGATAATTTTTTTAAATGATCAGCAAACCAAAAATTAATATTCTATTGGAATATTCAATAGGATACTTCCAAAACCAACTAAAACCTGAAGCATTTAATACAGTCCGGTTCTAAATTATACAAACCTATGATGTTTCTGCTGCTTTCTTTGAGGAATGTTTTATCTCGGCCACATTAGTAGAAATCAGTCATAATAGCCTATGTTAGGCACATCTTAATGAGAATTACATACACCACATGATACCTCAGAGAGTCAAATCTTTCATAGATGCCCAAGTGAAATCTTTCCTTTAGCACAGAAAAAATAAGATACAGGATTGTTGCAAAGTAAAGTGTTTTTAATGTACCTCTTTGTCCTATAAACTTGCAGCACATTGCAAATCCTCCCTCTGCAGCATAATGAAGCGGTGTGTTACCATTCATGGCAATCAGGCCCAAGTCTCCATTATAAGCTGAAATAATCCTCAACACCTAGAAAAAAAAAGACAGTATCACCAAAAATCTTATTTGTTAAGATGGGGAAGGGTGAGAATGATTTATAAATAAATGCAATATCATCTATTCCCAGTTTATATAGTGAAGTTCTCTCCCATGCCCAGCTGGCCAACATGCACCTAATATTCAAATTTTTTATAGTACTGTGATTATTTAACTGAGGAAATAAAAACTTTGTTCAGTTGTAGATATCAAGGACAAGCTTCACTCCTGCCAGCGAACTGCAGGCCCCTGTCTTAAAGTAATGCTGACCTTGCATGCACAATCAAAACTGCGTAATTTTATACAGTCTCAGGATGATGTGGGGGATCAGGAAGAAAGCGCCTACCTGCAGCTGTTTGCTTCTGCCCTTCTTGTAATGGGAACGTTTCATCCAAGTTACACAGCTGGGAGATGCTCCACATTGGGAGAAACAAGCTCTCCGGTGGAGCACCCACATGAGCGCACACACTCAGAGGTACCTTAGCAAAAAAGGCTCTGCAATTATGAGAGGGATTCTATCACTGCTGGATTCCCTTTGATACTTAAAAAGAAGCTGGTTTTGATTGCTGATTATGATGCTTTGATTAGCTGAGATACTGGACTCAAAAAAAAAAAAAACAACCCAAAAAACAAACAACCACAACAACAACAACAACAAAAACAACACACAAAAAACCAAAAAACATGCAACCCCCCAAAAAACAAACAAAAAAACCACCTCAGATTGGGCTTTGAAACCATGTTCTAACGCCACAAATGATGATACCTCAAAATGGCCTCCTTTGGCTGCAAAATGTGCAGCACTGTGTCTTTCAAAGTCGAATTGGTTGACATCAGCTCCCCTCTCAAGCAGACCACGCACCAGCTCGAGAGCGCCTGCTCTTGCGGATTCCATTAAGACTGTGCGACCCGTAGCCTGCAAGGTAGCAAGACATAAATTCAGAATTTGTTTTGTCTGCTAATTCAGGTTGGAGCAATATGATCTGATTGTTGCAAAGTGGCATAAAATTGAAGGTCTCCTTTTAGGTATTACCAAAAAAAGGAGACACGTCTAGTAGTTTCAAAGATACTTGCAAGTAGACTTTAAGAATCTAGTCATGATGCTGCTAAAATATGAGTAGTCAAATCCCAGAAACCCAAGTACATTAGTAGCTCCGGTCCCTTGAATTGTCCCTATGAAAATCAGTTCCTTAGTTAAGGAATTCCTTATTCTGTGTGCATGCTCTCATGCATGTTTACAAAATCTAACACAAAATACCAGCATAAGGGGCTGTGGCTGGAGGAGTGCTACAGGGAAGGCAGAGCATCTGGGGAATTTCACTACTGTTCCGTCTGAGAGGGAAAGTTCCCCTTCTAATACGTTAATGCTATGTCTTTTTCTATATAATATTGTATGTTTGAGATTAGCAGGATCTATTTTCTTTATAATAGCTGATTTTGGTAGATCTGGTGACCTTACCAAGAGCAGAGCACATCCAGGATTAGGGATCGCCTGCCACTAACATCTGGATCCACAGCAACACTTAGAATATCTGACTTGCCAAATTTCTCTGGGTGTAGCAAACCATTCCCATTGTATGAACAGGTTATGTGCCCATCATATTACAAAAAAATGCAGGTTTCTCATATTGCAGGTGCACCGAGTGCATGAATCAGACACGTGCATGAAAGGATGGGATAAGGATGTCCAAACATTGGTTTTACTATAGCTACAAGCTAGGAAGGATGCTGCAAAGCTAGGACCAAAGCAAAAGCCATGGGTAGCTTTAAAGGAAAGCCTGAGCTCCTTGACTTGCTCAATAGCACTAAGCTCCAGTCCTTCAGGTCTTTGTTAAATGAAGGAAGTAAACAAATAAATGACTAAGACATGCAAAAGAGAAAAAAACCAGTTTCTTATGCTTCATCTTTGCCTTCATTTCCCCATCAGGTTATTTTTATGTTGACTCACCTTTTAGTGAATATTATTTCAACTCTGAAAACTTCAGGGCATATCAAGGCAAAGTACAAATCAGCACTTCTCCAATGAAGTACAGTGAACTGCAGCTGCTAAAAGCTGGCCCAGTTACATTTTGGGTTTGTAAAATATTTGCACTCTAACCTAGAATAATCTAGATCAGGATACATGGTTCAAGCAGAAGACTTAAATCCCTGCTCCTGCGAAAAAGGGTGGTATAGAAGAAGGGAATAGCTATGGCCACAGAGTTAAGCACTTGTCAATGCTTATTTTAATGTGAGGATTTAAGGTCACATATGTTAGCCATCTAATAACTATTCTATATACTCCTGTATATATGTTCATGGTTACAGAAACATTCATACTGGGTTCATTCCATGGGGATTTGCTCCTCTTTCCAAGAAATTCAGACATATTTCTTCAATATCATGAGCTTGCTCACAGGCTTGTAGAAATACAGGCTTCCCATCAGTAGTACAGTTGTTAACATCTGCACCGTGATCCAAGGCAATTTGCGTGCAGTGGTAGTGCCGCTTTGTAGGTAACATGCAGTAAAACAAAACACCTGCAAAGAAAAACAGCAGGGATTCTGGTGCAATAGTAAGTTATTAGAAAGGTTACTTAGGCTGTAATCTTCACAGCTGACCAGACAGACTCCTTCAATAGAGGCCCATTAACTTCTCTCAGGGTATATACATGCAAAAAAGACTTCTATTAATAGAATAATAATAATATTAATTAACATTAATAGTTTAGAGCCTTTGAACTTGGGGAGTAAACCAGAATTTAAAATATGACAGGTCACGGGAAGAATACGATTCTCAATCGCAAGTTGTCTTTCAGCTATGTACAGGACAGAGGTATGATTTAAAGGCCTAGACTGTTCAGGGAGAATTATTTTCCTTGTCATCAAAGCTCTTATGACCATTAGCTCCTGTTGAGCTGTAAGGACTACCCTCAACCACAGCTCCTCTCTAGAGACTGGACACAACATTTGCAACAAGGGTGTAACACAGTAAGGAGTCATTTCATGGTATTTCTGGTCTGACGAGGTTCCCTTTTACTTACCTTTCCCTTCATTATCCACAACAGTCATGTCTGCTTTAGCTTTTACTAATAAATCCAAAATCAATTCATGGCCTAGCTCAGCTGCCTTCATTGCTGGAGTACATCCCATTTTGTCCTGGACATCTGGGTGAGCTCCCTGTTCCAGCAAGAAGCTGCACATGTCACTGTCATTCTTCATGCAGGCCAAATGAAGGGCACTAAATCCTTCCTCAGGCTCTGTGAAATTCAGGAGGTTTGGGAATCCATTCTGGACCAGCTTTTCTATTTTCTTCTTATCTTTCTGGTGAACGCACTGAAGAAGTTTGTAGATCTGTAAGTTTAGAAGTCTGTAATCTACTGGTAACATCCCAGAATAAGAAAAAGTGGCTTCTTTCAAGGAAGTAATTTCTGCATGGGGAGAGAAGAAAACATGTAAATGTGGAGATGAGATTATAATTACATGCCAGGAAGAACAGGAATTAAGCTACGTTCAAGGCATGAAAATATCCACTTTAACTTGACAGCGCACCTAGCTTTGAATTAATTAATCTCATTTAGTATGTACAGCATATAGAGATATAAGATAAATACATGTAGCACCTTGCAAAATTGTTCTTTATAGTCTTCAAACTGTTCTGAACAAGTCTCATTTGAGGTGAAAATTGAGAAACTGCAAGGTAGCTGCTTTCCATTCAAGTAAATGTTATAATCTACAACATCTTGGAAGCCTAAGAGGAGACTGATCATCTGTCATTTTAGTACTTCAAGTGAAAAGAAAAAAAAAAAATTACAAGTCACAGTGTCCTCTGCACTTACTGAACATAAAACTGATACTAGCATCACCTCACCAGTACCTGAGCACCTTCATTTTTTTGGTAGCTGATGCACGATTTTCCTGCTGGGCTACATACATAACAGAGTAAATTGCATTTCTCTGCACCAAAACCCTCGGCAGAAAAAAGATGCAGACAGTGAGGCACTGGTCTGGAAAATGGTTACCCCTGGCGATGCAACACATGCTTAAGAAAGTGTGCTGCAGGAAACCAGCTTTGCAGCTGCCTCAATTCTGATTTCTTTTTTTGGTCAGGCTTTTTAGCCACTTTTAGCTAGTCTGAGCACTAAGGATATTATAAGGACGATTTCTGAAGATTCTGTAAGTGGACGGGAAGCTTCAGCAAGCCTTGGGTCAGCCTGTCCTCCAAAAATGACAATGTGCTTACACACCCAAGCAACTACTAGTTCTAAGTGTTCCTGCCAGCGTCCACAGCAGTGACACAGCAAAGGAGCAGGGTACAAGTGGCACAAGCTGTTGCAGGAACAGCTGTGGCTTTGGGAGGCAACAGGACAATCAGCAGTACCAGTGAGAAAGGTGGACATGTGCTGCACGTGTTAGACACCACAGAGTGGGGCTGAAAAACAGCAAACCACAAAATATTCTTGCAATATCCCTATATATATGTCCAATGATGATTTAAACTACATGGTTAGCTATTACTTGCTCCCTACAACCTGTCTCATGCAGGACACGAGACTGACAGCACACCTTGCACTTAATGCACACCTTCCGTTTTGCTCACAGGGCGATGTGTTACACTCCATTACAATTTTAGCCCAAATTTAGCCTGATCAGTTTTTTTCTCAGTGCTTTTGAGATGCTTATCATGGTATTATTTTAATACTTCACACACAGTAACAAAATCATTTCCATAAACATAAGTGAAATTATTTTCATCAGAATGGTGAAGTTTGTTGTTATTGCAATCCAACCACCAGTGAGATCCTACCAAGTTTAAAGTCTTTGCTTCAAAGCATTAAGAACCAACAACTTACATGAAAACAACCGTAACATATTAACTGTGACAGTTAATATTTCTTTGCAGTATTTATTGAGAGCGACTGGATCAAGTTTTATTAGAAGTTCATACAGTAACAGAATCACAGGAAGACAGGGGGGAATAGAAAATGCTGCCCAGAGTCAGGTAAAGTTATGAGCAAGTGAAACAGGCTCTGTAATGAAAATATAACTAAAGCATCCTGCAAATTTTCATTAAATACTACCAACCATATGTACTTCATAGAGTTTTTATCACTTCAGCTGTTACAGATCTTTTAATGGAAAATTAGGGATTGTTAACATGGCTTTGAGACGGTCATGCTCCAGGGAGGACTTCATGAAGCTATAATCATAAATCCCAAGCTTGTAACATCTGCTTAGCAACAATTTTATCTGTTGACAAACACTGAGAGAATTGCTACCTTCATTCTGCCAGCTTGTATCATTGTTTTGGTTGAGACCATGATCTCATGTCAAATTCAGATTAACCATTTTCCCAGTACACCTAGTATTAAGACAATAATTTAGATTGGACTCTTGTTGTCTCTCAAAGCTTTCCAAGCTGTGATCGAGGTACGTCGATAGGGAGGGAAGGTCTGGTGGCCAGGGCGCTCTCTCACTGGCTCTCTGCCGAAGCCTGGGGCCTGACTGCTGCTGGAAGCACTTGTGACTCCTTTTTTAAAGCTTTCAACATATTTCAGTTTCAACATTTCAAGTTGAAAGCATCCCTTTAATTATCACTATTCACAAACCAGTAAACAAAATTTTCATATGTTTTATCTTTAGTGAGAGAAAATAGCTTAGCACTTCCTAAATTTAATCCATTCGCCTGCTGGCCATGGAGATAAGCATGAGCCCTATATGCTGGTATAAAAAACCCCCACCAAAATAAACACAATATGATAACAGTGCCATGGTATATTTATAGCTTTATACAAATAATTGCACCGGATTTTGGGCTGTGACTAATGTTTAATAGGAATGATGCAGCAAAATCTTCCTAAAACTGAATTCCAGTAAAATGAATAGCCTGTAATGATGGGGTTTCTCTTCTTGGTGTTAACTCTCAAGAAATGCTTTGTCTTGGGCTGAGGCGTAGCTTAGTGCTGACTGACGGTCGCTTCCCTGGCGCTTCCCATCTGAACCGAGCAGGTTTCAATCCTGCGCTGAGATTTTTGCCCCAACACAGCCCTCTGGGAACCTGGGTCTGGTACTGAGTGCTGTAAATACAATCCCAAGGTTAGGGCTGGATTTGAGCAAAAGATTTGTGTTTTTCCCTCTTCACTTTGCCTTGCAACTTCCAGTCACTTTAGTGTTCATCCAAACTGGAGTGTAACAGAGCCAGGGAGGGCGGGCAGGCAGCCCTGGGGCCAGCCAGCACCTGGCAATCAGGTGTATGAGCAACAGCTGCAGGGGACAGGGGCTGAGAGGAGGTTGTTTCTCATCCAGGAGCAGAGCTCAGGTTCTCCGTAAGCCTCAGGACTGCTGGGGGTGAGTTGCTGCTGAGTCCAGGAGCAAGGAACGGGGTGTGCAACTGCTCTCAGACAGCCTCGAGTGTGGAGGGTCCTGGGGGAGCCAGGTAAGGGATAAAGCTGGTGTGAGGTGGTTCTCCTTGGGCTGCAGTTCAGAGGAAGAGGTGGCCTGTAGAGCAGCCCGGCTTTAACAGGAGAGAAACCGCTGGAAAGGGAATATGTTGCAGAGCTGGCGTTGACCCACACTGTATATCGGTGGTAAGGACTTGCGTGTCTGATGGTGCAGAAAGACAAGCTGAGGTAACTTCTATTAATAGCCCACCCTCCTCTACCAGAGGTGCCGGGGGGGCTTGCTGGTGTCTAGTGTGGAGTATTTCTTTAAGAAACCTGAAGCAGAGCAGCTCTCTGGTGCGGCTCCTGCTGTGTGTGCATGTGTGTGTCCCCATTAGGTGGGCCTGCCCCACACACAGTGCCCGACACCGCCGTTCCTGCCCGGCCGCATTCAGCCGTCACAACCCGCCGGCTGCGGGAGCACCGCTTCGCCCCACCCCGCCAGGCCCGACGGCGGCCTGCGCCTGCCCCCCTCCCCGGGCACTCACCTCAGCCCCAGCGCGCCCCTCCGCCGGGCACTCACCTGAAGAACCACGGCCCCCCGAGAGCCCAGCGGCCGGGGTGCCCTGGCCTGAGGGCCGCGTTCCCCCGCCGGCCCCCGCCGCGCCCGCCATTGTGGTCTCCTTAGCAACGGGGCGCCGCGCGCGCTTCTCCTGGCAACGGCGTCGCGCGGCGGGCAGTTGTGAGGCGGGAGAGGCGCGAGGCGGCGGCGCCATCGTCCCCTCAGGGCCCCCGGGAGCGGAGCGGAGCGGAGCGGCCGCCTCCGAACCGCGGGGTGTGGGGTACGGAGCGGTGCCCTGCCGCCCTCCGAACCGCGGGGTGAGACGGGGCACACGGCCAGGCCTCTGGTTTAGGGGGGGAGTTTGATGGGGAGGGAGAGAGCGACCGCCCTCATGCCCTGAGGGGGAGCCTGGGCCGCCCTGAGGGGGAGCCTGGGCCGCCCTGAGGGGGAGCCTGGGCCGCCCTGAGGGGGAGCCTGGGCCGCCCTGAGGGGGAGCCTGGGCCGCCCTGAGGGGGAGCCTGGGCCGCCCTGAGGGGGAGCCTGGGCCGCCCTGAGGGGGAGCCTGGGCCGTGTGGGCAGTGCTGGGTGCGCCGGCTTCCCCGTGTTGCCGCTTGCCTTGGAGTGCTGGGTGTCCTCATCTTCCGTGGTGCTGCGGGGAAGGAGTTGGATGTGGTGGCCCTTGACATTTCCCTACTGTGGACTTACTTTCTTGCCAAACCTCCTTTTCCTCCCATGGAAAGCAGTACAGTGTAGTTGTTTTGCCTCTAAATTTGACTAGAATTGCTAGCCACAAAAATGGAATCACAGGATTTGTGTATAACCCAACTTCATAGGCATCCCAGAAGGTTTGTGTAGCAGTACAACATCAATCTGACTAAAATTGAAACACAGTTCCATAGAGACCTGGCTGGAAGGAGAAACCTATTTATTAACAGCAAATAAAACCTGTCAGTGCCAACAAATAGGAGAAAATGCCCAAAACTGTTGAAGGGAGTTGAAGCATTAAGTCATTCTAGAAGACAAACACCACTGACAACGGGGCTTCTCAAGCTCTCTGTGCCTCTTTTCTACCCCTTTAGTGTCTGATTTCAGCCCCCGAGTGCCACAAACCCGCTGGCCCTTGGTGATTCCATGGGGCTCAGTAATTGCATGTGGGATAATGGCAGAGATGCCGGGTGCTGCAGTGAGACCATCTGTCTCGGACCCAGCCAAGACTGGCTGTTGAATTATTTGCAAAACACTTATAGCATCGGGAAGTTCAACAACAAAGTTGTTTTCTGACATTAAATCTCTCCTGCCAGGGAAGCAGTGACGCGGAGCTGGATGCATGTCCAACGGCTCGGGAGGACGGGTGACGCAAGGCATGAGGCTGTGTGGTGAGTCACAACAATAGATAGCATCATTTTAGCAGAAAGCATTTCATTATTTCCCCTGCAAGGAGTGCCATTTGTACAGCAGCTATTTTGTGCTAGTACTTTGTAGTATGAGTTGGCTGGATTATTAGTCTTGTGCTGTTCTGCCTTGGTTGATTGCTTTCCTCTTTGGAACATACAGCATCCAAGCCCTTCTCCTTTTTTTTCTCGTTGCCTGTTCTGTGTAAGATTTTTTGCTATTGCCACAAACAAGGAGACACGTGGGTCTTGGCCTAAGGCCCAGGTGAATTCTCCTTTTTTCACTTTGCGGAGCAACACACATTAAATACACATTAGAAAAGCTAGCGCATGTATTTTGAAATTTAGTCCATTAGGAAAATAACTGAAGATTCTATCTGAAACACCCACCTGACTTGACTCTGGAAATTGTGGAAACTCTGGAACCATACTATTAACGAGTGTGGGTACTTGGTATTTCACCTCAAGTGTGGATGTGTGTCTAAGTGCACGTGTGTTTGGGGAAGGATATTTAGATTTTTACGCTTGATTTATTTTCTAGTGGTGATCATCTTTCTATGAGCTTTTTGAGAGTGATAACGAGGATTCATGATTCAAAACGTAAAACATCCTCTTTCAAAAGCTGGATGTTTCAAAGCACGGTGGCTTCAAGAGCAGAGCTTCTCTGCCTTGCCACCTGCTGCTCTGGTATTAGGGTACTGCAGCAACTCCAAAATAAACAGGATCAAAATCCTGTTAGAGAAACCTACAGTAGTCCCTGTCTTTAGAGATAAATAAAACTCAACAGAGAAAAGTATTCCAAGGTCTGAAGCCTCAAGGTGTTGGGCTCTTTTTGGCTGACAGCTCAGTTTTGGAGGAGTGCCAGGCTAATGCAGGCATACAAGTAGGAGGCTGCAGACAGATGTAACTATGTGCGCTAAGGAAAGTGCAAACTGCCCAGAGTGTCGAACATACCCTAGAGGTTTGTAGCTGGAAATTACAGCAACTGTTGCTTATTTTGGATGTTGTAAATACAGGCTTCTTGTGTGGGTCTGCACTTTGACTTGACTTGAGGTAAAGGTGATTTCAGGGTTATGTGATTTCAGATCTGTGGAAGAGGGAGTGCTGCACCCCTTTTGTGATCATTTCATGTGAGGATCTCTTCCCATTAATCTCAGGGACTCTGAAATCAGTCCTGGTATGTGGCGTTTTTTTAGGTGTTCTTACCTAGCACTGTACCTTGGAGCCCGTATAACACAGTGGGAGGACTCCAGATGACTTTCAGTAGGAGTGTATCAGGCCTCTTAATAACTGAAGCTCCGCCTCTCTCTATTAGTTCTTTATATGCAGATCATAATATTAAAAAGCTAAGGCAGAAGAGATGTAAGACAATAATTTTGTAGCTATTTTTCAGTTAGCTTCCACACCGACAGGTTAGACAGCAATGAAAATACAAACTGTCTTCATTTGTCCCACTCGTTCTCATCTGGCCTGTCACTGTATCCCATGTGAGACAATACACACTGCAAGTTCTTAGTTGTCAAGACCATGGAATAAATGTTCTGGAGTATTGCTCATCTGGTGTTACATGAGGCTACTGAAATACTGATCACATTCTTCACCACACACACAGCAAATAAGGCAGGGATTTTCAGGTGAAAGTATTTCATGTGCTCAGTATTGGGGAGGCAGGTCTTCTGGTGGTCCTGGGTCTCAGCAACCATTTATTGCTGTAGCTTTTAGAAATGCAAATAGAAGGGAGATCATGTAATGGAAAGCGACATTGTCTGTGAGGCAGAGAGAAGCACATGGATCCTGGGTCTGATGGAGAAACATCTGGGTTTCAAAGCTGCTTGTTTGAATTCAGTGCCTACTTACTGTAAGGAAGGGTAATCTGTACAAAGAATTGCTAAGAGCATGAAAGCAACTCTTCCAAAGCGATGTAAGGCTGGTGAAATCCCCGAGGTCAAGCAGGGAGAATTCCTATACAAGAAATCAATTGGTTCAGTTGGAATAAGCCTTGTTCCTATTCCCTTGCTTGGCCTTGCTCAGTTGTGGTTAAATGAGGAGAGTGCATGATAATCATCTGATAATCTTGCTGTTGACAAGCAGGGGAACAGGTGGGAGCCCTGGCTTGTCCTCTTACCAGTGTGAGCTCTTGGGATGGGTCCAGCATTTAGGAGGAGAAGTAAGATGTTCCACAAGCTAAAAAAGGTGCAGTAAGACGACTGTTCCCCTGCTGACTGTATCATGAGAGGACCTGTAATAGTCTGTCCGTTTGCTCATCTCGCCTATGTTTCTTACTCAGACTGCCCAATTACCCACCACAAGGGAAAGTAACTTTTCTTGGTAATGAATTCAATATATTATGAAAGATACCCCAGGTAGAGGATGCAATTTCTGGTTCAGACCAAAAAGTTAACTAGGTCAACTTACAGCAGAGTCTTCAGTTTGATATGAGAGACCTGGCATGGCGAAGGCTAATGCTCCGTGCTGCCGTTCTGTACCTACCAGTGTCACCACAGTGGATGCCAATTATTCTGGGATCTTTTGGTCCCAGAGTTCTTGGATTTTGTGCCATGCCACAACCAGGCCAAATTTAAAACTGTGTATGTATAAAACAGGAAGCTGTTCCACATCAGTTGGTAAGAGACTGCTAATGAAGCCACTCTGCTCAATTACTCTCGTAATACATGTTATGAAAGTTTTCCTGTTCATTTTAATAGATATTTTTTCATCAGACCTTATTCCCTATAATAGTAGCAAAAACAGAGCTTCAGGCTGAATATGTTCTTTCTAAGCTGCAGGTTGCTATTGCATACTGATATCTGTCACCTTGGCATTTAGCTCTCTGACTATACTTTAGGTTAACACATTGATTAATCCAGACATTAGATAAAAGATAGAGTTTATTTAGAATGGAATATTAATTTGTAAATGGAATATGCTACTTATTTTCCAAAGTCCATGACATACTGGCTTTGTTACAGATCCATCCAGAACACCTGAAAAAGTGCTGAACTGTAGTTAGCCAAGACCTTGCTTCCGTATTACAACTTTATTGTCCAACTCTTCCTAGCTTTCTGCAGCCACTTAACTCTATTTAAAGTATTTAAAGGTCTAGTGCTCATTCCTAACTTTTCCATTAACATCTCAACAAATTAATAATAACATACTACTTGGGTTCCTACAAATAAGGTATTTTCATGTCTGCTGTAATGATTTCAGGTAGGGCACGGCCCGGTAGGATATGCTCCACTTTGTCGTGTCTGCAACACAGTAACCTGGTATTGCATTAGAAAAAGATGCATTAAATTTTCTAGGCAATACATAAAGCAGCATAAGTGGATGTATGTGTTTTTCTTTCCACATGGGAGAAATAAAGTTACCTAGAAAAATGTGTTAATTTTACATGGAGTCTTATATGCTTCTCCCAATGAAAAAGTGACATTTCTGATTAGGGACACCATCTGAAGTTTGTATCAGTTAACTGGTGCCACTCTACTGATTTCTGGGGGTGTTAGATTGAGCCCTGGCTTTCACATTTTGAAAAACTGCCCGGCCTGAATCACTGAACAGTACCAATGTAGGCTATGCAAGTTTTACTTTACTCAGAGCATAAGACATAAAGTAATCCATCACAACAGTTGGGAATAAAGCACACACAAACACCAGTGCTTTTTCCTTTAGCTTTGCTACCATGTAACGTGCCTTCGGTGCAGGAGATGTTAAAGCATCTACCATAGCATCTACAACCTCATTGCCATTAGTGCTTCCTTCACTGAGAATGCTGTTGAAGAAGTTTGCCCGCTCTTGAACGTATTCCTTATTGTAAACTGCCTTTTCTTCTTCACTGAGGTCATTCCAAATCTCTTCGGCACTGATTGGTGGCTGAATTTTTGTAGAGCGTGCATAATTTCCTGGCTGAATAATACAGACCTAAAAGCAAGATGTAAAACTTACCACAATGCAATCAGTCATTCTGAATTCAATTAAATACGATAGTCAGTAAAACAGATCAAAAGCTTTCTGCAGACAGATTTCTTCCAGACAATGCTGCTTTGTTGAAATTTTAACCTTGAAAACTTGACTGAAATCAAATATATTCCTGTGAAACATTGCAGAGGTGCTTTATTCTGACTTCCTCATTTCACTCTGATGTTAATGTTCTTGTTTTGACTACTCAGCATACCTTCACAGAATGCAATAATGCATCTTTGATTCATATAGAATGCTTAATGATATAAATGTTTTGACAATAGTGAGACAAAGCATTTCAGTATGACTTTGATGTCTCCAAAGTGGAATACTTTGGATTTTTCCCTCAGTGGCGAATCTCCTGATTGGTAATTTTTTTTTGTCCCAGTTTGGGACAAAAGGAGATGTCACAGGGAATTAGAAGGTTCTGGGGAAAAAATAGCTGTTTTCTCCAAGTGGGTGTAATTAAAATAGGTGTTTTCAGCCAAGTACAGAGGGGACCAAAGGTCCTGATCTAGCTCTCACTGATGTCGTTAGCAAATTTCCATAGATTTCTGTGCGTGTGGATTTAAATTGAAAACACACAAATCCTTTACTGCTCTGCCTGTTCTCTTTGCATGTGTTGTTGCTACTGTTCTGCTAACTTCTGAGGCTTCTGGGAAATTTCAGAGCAGGCTTAGCGCTTACAGTATGCATGCCTTTCCCCCATTAGCAGTGGGCTTGTTAAAACTTTGTAGATATCCAACATCAAAAACTCCATGGCATTTAACTGACTTGATTTCTAAAGATTACAACCCCAGGTGAGAAAGGGGAGCACGGGGAAGAGGGACAGTGTCTTCTGTAAGCTCTTTGCAGGGCAGGTTCTGAGGCAAAGGCCAGCCAGTGTCTTGCATACAGTGAGAAACAGAAAAATAACTCTCATAGATATTGTGGAAATGTCTGGCAGTCTGGTTCACTGTATTGTGTGCTGAGGCTATTCTGGAGGTGGGGGAACAGTAAAAATCCCAAAATGACCGGAGTAGCTAACCTGTTAAACTAAGCTCTTCCATGCATTCGAGATTATCCTCAGCTAATTGGTGCAAATCCTCATCGTGCTGTGTGGAATTAGGATGTGTAAAATAACTTGCATTTTATAGGTTTATATTTATCCGAGAGGGGTAGTTAATAATGTGTGGCTGTAATTTCCTCCAACACAAAGCTTATGAACAATACTGTAAATCTGTGTATATAAGAGGTATACCAACATAAATCCTCAAGGGAAGACTTCTGGTGGTTGAGAAATGTTTCAGCAATGGAGTGACTGCAGTGAAAAAGCCCAGTGAATCTACTTAGTGATCTAAGCTTCAGGTTTGACTACCAGTGTTGCTTAGACAGGGCACTAAGAGCACTCTTAGAGGCTCTTAGGTTTAGAGAATAAAAACATCACTTTGCGTGATACTGCCTCTTGTAGTGTAGCTATTCCCACAAAAAGGAAGGAGCTTTTAAGCACTGATGTTGTGAGAGGAGAGAGAAAGAACCCCTCATGTAGGTGACAAGCATGTCGCTCACACCTGGGCTCTTTGCTCCTGCAGCCACCCCAGAGAAGGGTTCAGTTCCCTGGTGCTGTCACAAGCTCTTCACAGAGCATGGCACTGCACAGGCAGGCCTGACTTGGAAAGTTTCTCCACTGTAGAGGTTGTGGAGAAAGGGTGGAAGTCTGATTGTTGGCACAAAGCAGAGGAGTGCTATCCCACAGCTTCAAAGAATGGCAAACATTACCCAGGTCCACCATTCTTAGTGATTTCCAGCTCACTAATTAACCACAGACAAACCACCTCTTTCCAGGGGGAAGCTGTACCCCTGGATTCAGCTCAGATCTTTATCTTTGTAATTCAGATGCACAGCACTTGCTTTGCACAAGATATTTTGCATGTGCTTGTTCCCTTGACCAAAATTTACACTCCTGCACCATTATCTGGTATTGTTTCTGCAAGTGGCTTGCTTCTTTCCCCACAAAAAGATGCATTTCAGCTCTGTAGGAAGTTTCAGGAGTGAAACTTTTCTTATTCTCAGACGAAAATCCATGTTGGAAATAGCAGGGAGTTTCACACAACAGCTACTCATTACATCACTTACCCGAACACCGAACTTCTTCATTTCCAGTCTTAGAGCATCACAGAATCTCTCAATAGCTGCCTTGGTCATAGAATAAATGCCATTTCCCAGAGAAAAATAGGCAATAATGCTGGACATGAAAACAATGCGTCCTGGAAAGAAAACAGTGCAAATAACATAGCTTCACTCTCAGTCTTTATCATAGAAGTGATTTACCTGAGTCTTCTGAGCTGCTAATAAAGTAGTATTTAGTATGATGCTGTTTTACTACATAGTATGGCAAAGCTGGGCTGTATAAGTGTGAGGTCCCAGCACAGAAGTGCACCAAGCTGTGTAAAGCAGAGAACTTCACACAAAAACCTTCCTTCCATCTGGTGACAGATGCTGGGCTGGACAAAGCGTAACACATGCCCAACGTGCTGCTTATTCCTGCTGAGTCCTTCCAAGTCTGACACAGGATGAAAGAGCTGGAAAGAAAGCAGTCCCCTTAAAACTTTAAACTGAAGAATAGTAATAAAGGACAATGCTAGTAATAGGAGGAGTGCAGAGGAGAAAAGCAGATGATTTTCCTTGTGGTGGATATGTGACTACTCATACCACTATTTCTGCACTGAGACCTGGCTTACAGCTGTGCATACAAAGCCAAAATCAGATTGTACAGTGATAAGCTGCTCCAGAGAAAGGTGACTTGACAGAATGTGTGCAGCCTTACGCTGCCTTTCTGTGATTTCCCTGATCTGTGCTGCTTTCTTTCCCCGTTATAACTCTTGCCAAGATCAGGCATGCATTAAATAGCAGAAATTTCTTATTTGAGGTGCTGGGCTGTTGTTTACTTGTAAACTTCTATCGCATAGTCACACCATGGAGTAAGAAACGTGTGAATGTGGATACACAAATACCAGAGGTGAGAGAGAAGGTGGCCTCGTTGCTAACAACATGGAGAATGTAGTTGCTGTCACAGATGCAGATAGCGTCTGTGCCCCAATCTGACCAAATGGTACAGGCTTGTGGGATATCAAAAGGGTATAATGAGAATGCAGAGAAATCTGTCATTTTGAATTAGGTTCCCTGCCTTCCTACATGGTGTCTGGAGTAAATCTTACACACAATAACAGAACAACTACCAGCTTGCTGATCAAGATGCTGCATCAGCTGGCCTGGCCATCTGGAAAAGTTATAGGGAGATGTTGCTTCTCTCAGAGTAGGACACTTAATTTTAGGAGGGCAATACGTTCCTTTGCAAATATTAATAATATTTAAGTTTCTTCTGGGAGTAGGGGTAGTCAGATGCTTCCTTCAGAACACAGCTACTGGCTGGTAAGATGGTAGGATGACCTCTGCCTCTGTTATCCAGTAGCTAAGTGACTTGGGGCAGGCACCCAGGATGTGGGACACATCACTTCTGTCTTTGCCTAAGAGAGCTTTCCTAGGAGACTGCTCTAACATCCATAATTCAGGCTTTTCATTTGAACAGGTCACTTGCTGCCCCCAAAAACATGAGCTTTAGCTGTCCTGCTGACCCAGCAAGGAAGGGAACAGCACAAAGATTATTCCTAGAAGTACTTTGGCTTCCTCTCCTACATAGATGGGACTTGAAAATAGTGTGGGCAGTTAATCAAGGCAGCACTGGCAGCCAGGAGTGACATGCACAGCACTCTTTCGAGATAAGGTATTGTGTGTGTGCAGCCACCCAAACCCAAATCTTCTAAAAGTTTATGCATGTGCTGAGTATCACACACACAATTAGTCCCTTTTGCTTCAAAGTAACCCCTTGCAATTCACGAAGTCAGACAAATGCTTCCAGTGTTATCAGCATCACAGAGTTTTAGTAGTAAGTGGGACATGACAGAAAAAAAGTGACGTCTCCCCATGTAAATGCCACGTAACACACTGGGTATATACAATAGGACATTCTTTTACAAAAACACATACAGTTTGCAGTATTTAAAGGTGTCTTTTTTTTTTTTCTTGCATCGGAATATCATCAGCCAAAGGCAACCAAGCAGGAAGAAGCAGAGCAGCCAAAAAGGGGATGCTTTTATCTTACTAATGTTTTGTGCAGCAGTGGCATCTGGGGCTTCTGGAAGAAACCTAGCCCTTATTGTGCTTGATGCTGTATACACACAGAACAAATCCTCACCTTAAGGAGCTTACAACTTAAATAGACAAGCTAAGCAAAAGGGGGAGAAAGCAAAAGGGTATCTTTCTAGCCCAAATACAGATGGCGACAGGTAGGGAACAAACTGCAGAGCAACTGAGACATGCTGCAGGTGGCTATTTGAACCATTTCTTCTCAGAAGAAAGGATAAAGCCCATGCATATGGAGGTCCATGCAAATGAATTTATCCCATTCAATACCCATGCATCTCTGTACAGTACTGTTTCACATACTTGAAGTTTCCTGCAAAGGTCACAGGATCTTGCTAGGCCTGGAACTGGAAGCTGGATGTCTCTAGTTCACCTCGGTAGGATCATCCTTCCTCTCCTAATTGCCAAACAGTAAAATAGTAAAGCCTAAATAATAAAGATAAGCAGGAGTTTATTGGATCTTTGTGTTTTCTGACTGTCAGTGCTTGAAAAGTCTTGCTTGGGCTTAATGATCTACTGTAAGCATTCTCTCTCTTTTGAATCAAACACTGAGATAATTCATTATTTGTAATTACTTTTTTTCTGTATATTCTAAAGACAGAATCTTTAAGGGCATGTTTTCCTCTCAGGGCTTTACCCTCTTTTCAGGATCAAGTTGCTCTTTCAGGCCACCCAGAAGGAAGCTGTCATTTCAGTTCAATGAGAGACAATTAAGGCTTCTTTTATAGATGCTACATTACCCTGATTATAGTAAGCTAATTATTCTACAACTCTAAATAACAGTGGATTAGCATTACCCTTGTATTTCCTTAGAAGAGGAAGAAATGCCAGAGTTGTCCTGATGCTCCCAAGGAGATTCACATCTGCAAATTTTTCATATTTCTCCATAGACAGCCACCCTGTCTCACCAAATGTTGATATTCCTGCATTGTTGACAAGCCCCCAGAAACCTATGGAAGAGAAATGTCTCAACAAGCATCTTTCACTGCAAAACAACCACCATTAGGCGACAAAACAACAGTAGTGATTTGGAAACAACTTTTTAATTGTTATCTTTTTGTCTTTTCTACTTATAAGTGCAGGCACGTTTTATTTAATGAAGAAACATAATTGTGTTCTTCATCTGGACTATGTAACTCTCAGTGCTATTTAATAATCACTTTAAAGTCATCTTAAGTTATTTATGAATAACATGATCTGGGAGACTACATCTTACCGCCAATGCGGTGTACCATGATATTTTAATTACTTTAATCCCAGTGCATGCTATGAGCAGCTTTGTGAAAATTATATTAAGCAGTCTAAAGGCTAAGGGGTAATATTTTCAAAGTGCCTGATTAATTTAGGAGCCTGAATCTTGGAGCTTTGGCTCAGGATTGGAGCTTTGATTCCTTCTGAAATCAGCCAGAATCAAGTACATGGGTGTAGCATTGCATAAAGTAACCAAGTAAGGTCAGTGGCTACAGTATTTTTTGGATTTTGCACTCTTGCCCAACTCTGCTCCCCACATAACAATGCATCTTAGAGCCATGGAGCCCAGCGCCCTGACATGCTGTAAGATTTCAGTGTTTACAAGCAGAAATGTATCGGCAGCAAAGCTTGTTCTGACACAGCTCTACATCAAGTGCAAGCCCTTTAGCCCAAAGCCACAGAACACTTCATGTGAGCGCTAATAACTTCGACTGTTGGAAATGCTTTCTCGTTGAAGTGTCGAGTGCTTGCAGTTCAGAGCTGACGTGCTGCCTAAACATGCTGATTAAGCCACGCTTACTTGTTCTTGCCCTCAGCGCACGTATCTGTAGATGTATGGTAAAGCAGTGACATGGTGCTTTCGAAAACATTCCTACTTCTGTTCTCAAATCCTGACTGAAGGTATTTCTAGGGTGACCAGCAGTGTAACTAAATACACAGAGGAGGTAGCTAATTTTGCAGCCTGTCTCCACCAGCCTTGAAAATTTTGCTTATGCATTTTTAAAGATTTCTTGTATTTGTTTGAGGCAAATGATTGTTTTGTCATGCTTCCTACAGGATCTCCAAGCCCAAGTTTATGGTGAGGCAGAGTGGACAACAGTGCCTCTCTGGACACAGGGCCTGAGGCATGGGTGTGATGTAACCCAGCCATAGCATCTCGCGCCTGTGGTGGCAAAGATATCCTCTGGGGACCTTTGGTCACCCTGGTGAAGGTGTTGCAGAAACCCTTGGGCTGAACTCTTTCTGATCTTCTCTGACAAAGCTTCTGCAAGGATTTCATGGTATCTTGGTCCTTCCAGAGCCCTGCTAGGAACTGCTAATACATTATTTCCTTTACAACAACAGCTAAAGCTGAAAGTCAATTTTTTTTAAATTAGTCTGTAAAACAGACCTCTGTAAGCTTATTTCTCTTTCTTAAAATGGAACTAACCCCACGGGACTGACATCCTCGTAAATTTTTTTAAGACCAGTGGATTAGAGAGTCCTCTGTAAAAGCTAATTATCAATATTTTGTACTTGCATGTGATCTGATCTACAGATGGACTGCGTAGCTGCATATCCCATCTGTTTCTACTTAAGGCTGGAGGCCTCTGTACTTAGCTTTATTTTTATATAATCTAACACAACACAAACTAAAGCCCGGCATTACTGTAAAAGCTGTTGCCTGCTCTTTTCAGCTTTACCTTTCCTAAATGCCACTGCATCCTGCACAGCAAAGCAAGAACACTTGCTCCACATATCCCTGAATTCCTTAGGGCTTCAGAAATACAGCCATCAAACTTTAGACAATTGATTTTCTTCCTCTTTCTCTAAACTGTGAAACACAGAATTTAGCTTGTAGGGCTTGAGTTTTCCCTCCAGCCCTTTGTCAGCTGTCGCTCATGCCCTTCCAAGAGTCCAGGCGGTTAGTGGTAAGGCCAGCCTGAGTGTACAAACAGGCAGAGTTCACAAAATAATGGCTCCTTTCTGTGCAGATGACAAATCAAAAGAGGAGAAAAACTTGCTTGAGTTAAACTGAAACAGACATTTCTAAAGAGAAGATTAAATAAAACATAATAAGATATTTTGCTTGGGGTCAGTACAAAACATTTTAGTTGCCCTCAAGCAAAACATATTGTTACTCAGAACACTTCAGCATTCCCAAGTGAGAAATGTTCTGATATTTTCCACAAATTTTCCTGCCACTTTGTTCAGTTGAATCAATTTGCAAAATTCTACCCAAATAACAAACAGTTCATTATTCCCTTATGCCACTTTTTCAGAAGGTTTCCCACCTCCTGAGAAACAACCTGCCCAGCTATGTACGCAGGATACTTCAAGCAGCTTTGGTCTTCCTTTCCTGAAATGTTTGTGGTAAAAATTAATGCTATAAATGTGCATACAAAATATATTGTATATTTGCTTAGACAAATGCAGCTCAGATAACCTGAGACGTATAGTCCTTAGATGGAAAGCTAGAAGGACAAGGCACAAGTAAGAATTGAACCCGAGAAAGAAAAAGACATCGCATTTCCTGAAAGTGTCCATGCACACATTAGGAAAAAGCAGCTGAAGTTTGATCAGGAAAAGAAAAATTACTCAGACTGTCAAAACAGAACTCAGTCCAAGCACAGTTTAGGAAGAGGGGTGTTCAGACCATATATGCTACAGCAGGCAGGGAATAAATAAACTGGGAAGCAGAACTGGTTGTCAAATTGATTTTCAGTGATCTCTGTGTTGGGAAAATGGATCCCAAGGACAAAGATTAAGAGCTGTGGCAGGGGATCTAAAAATCACTTTAGGAGACCTAACTTAAGATAATCTCTGAATTTAGCCACGTTTTCTAAACTCAAACACGTATTCTTGATTTCATGGGTCTTTGGAGTTTCTGTCTAAACCTGAGGCCCTCTAAAAATGACAGGCTCTTTCCTGAAAGATTCCAATCCAATACTAGAGGAAACCGGGCAAAGGAAGGAAAGTGTGATTTGCCATATTCATATGGAAAAAATGGAGGGAACAAGCCAGTCTGTCTGTGGCAATGAAGGTTGTTGGTGGTGACAGGTCAGCTGCGACTCCTGAGTTTCAGATACGGACACTCATGAGTCACCAGCCTTTGCTCGGAATATTATGTTGTGGTCATCTTCATTGAAAGGATGAGTCTATTTGAATAGGAAGTCTGGTTGAAAATATGGTACTATGGGCCTACTGGGTAGATTCTGTGAATAGGAAATAACAATTAAGTGGAGGGGAGTATTTAATAACCTACAAGTAGGATGCAGGACTGAAACTAATATCGCTCCCTTCTAGTTAGCTACATGTCACCCACTCACAATAGGCAAGGAAGGGAATTCCTGTTTTAAACAGAAAAAAAAATTGAGGTTTGCTTTAGAGCTTAAGAGAATTGCAAATCAACATGCTCCAAAGTTCTTGTTCTACTTCATCTTGGTTTTAATGTGCAAGAAGTTTCTTCTTTTTAAGCAAGAAAGGACTCTAAATATTTTAGAAAGTCATCTTAATGGGTGCATAAGCCATGAAAAGCAATTAAAAAAAAAGAAAGGCAGGAGAGACAGCTCTAGAGAATGAGCTACATGCTATGGAAATTGATTTGCCATCCTTTCAGACTGACATAATTTTACAGTCTAGAATAGAGCAAATATTTACAAGGAAACAAACTATGAAGTGGTCAAATATCCAGCTAGTTGTGTCACCTGTAGTTTGGATTTCTACTGTGGCATAACAGAGAAGGTAAGGTGGAGTTTGGGTTATTTATCTCATGGTTACGGCATAACTAGTGTAGGGAGTACTGTCCTTTATTCCTGATATTTAGTTGTACATTTTATACTAAATAGTCTACTTAAAGCAGAAGTTATTCCAGGCACAGGCCAGAGCACAGTATTCCTCCATCCTGGATGACCTCCCTTAGCACCAGCAACTGCCGACTGAGGCTTCTTGGATTCATTTTCCCCAGACCCAGGAACTTCTCATTTCTTTCCATGCAGTGAATTGACTCAGTGGGAGAGTGACTCTTGTGTCCAGCGGAGTCCACAATGAGGCGGTTAACTTCTTCATTGGGACTTTAGGCAAAAAATACAGGCTCTACAGTGTAGAGCCTCTTCAACTTGGGGTCTAGGTTTGAGGCAACTAAAATCTGCCAAAGAACAAGATTCAGGATGGACCTGAGTTCTCTGAGCCTCTGTTTGCTGCCAGCTTCTTGCCTGGAGAACCCTGTGTAGCAGATTGCACACTCTTCAGGACAGGGACTCTCTTACCTTGTGCATGTATCAGGTCTAGTACAAAACAGTATGTGATGCTGACCAGGCTCAACAGACTTTATGAAAATATAAGCAAAAGCACTCTGCAAGTTTGAAGGGAATAAAATAGTGCAGAGAGGTGTAATAAATGCAAGAAAACATGTATTTTCATCAACTACAAAGAAAGATTTCAGATAAAGGACAAAATTTTGGCTTATCAGATTACAATGACTTGGAAGACAGCATATCTGCCAATGTCTGGCATTCAAACAAGTCATACTTGTCTGAGATTCACAGTCCATGGAAAGGATGATACTGTAATCATAAAGAATAAATATTTACTCTTTACCAGTATTTACTGTGAGCTATTTAAACACAGTATGCAAAAAAGCGATGGCTGTTCAACTGCTTTCTCCTTGTTTGTTACATCTTCTGAGGTTTCAGTGTGGAATGCGTAGCCTTCACACACTCACCATTAAACCTGAAGATTGCCAAAGGGGTTTCTTTTTGACCATTTTTTGAATGATACAGGAATGTTTTAGTGATCTGACTTTCTAAGTCCAGCACACTGTTGTGATGTACTTAAAATCTGTGGTAGCTGAGTTAAACTGATTATAGTAAAAATGGCATGAAGTGCAGAGAAGGAACAATCCCTAAGGAAATGTGTAGTGATTCCCAGAGACAGATCTCTTTTTTTCAGTTTCTACAGGGCTTTGCTGAATACAATTACCTGTTCTGAGGGAAGGGGAGAGAGAGACAGAAATGTCCAACAGTTCTTACCAGCTAAAAGAGCATCCAGAACATTGACTGTAACTATTTCAAAGGTGGATGCTTTCACAGCTTTTTAAGTAAGATAATCTGTGATCTACTATAACCTTTCAGCACAACCCTGGATTCCTACATCAGTTTGAATTGTTTGTGCAAAAAAAAAAAACCCAAAGCAGGTTTTCTGTCTGTCTAGTGCTTATTTAAAACGGTCCACTGGTCTCACCACCTGCTCTTTCTTCTCCTTAACACAAATGTCCAACATATACTTGATTTTCAGTGTGATCTGTTTCCTGGTGCAGGCCCTGGATGCTCCTGTCTATGACCCAGTAGGGAAAATGTCCCAAGGTTTCACCACAGAAAGTTCCTTAACTGGTGAGCCATTGAGGCACATGCTGTGCTGCCTGTGCTTTGGGAACCTTTGAGCAGCAGATAAAATGCTCTCTGCAGAGCAAATGTCCTTTTCTCATCTTTTAGGTACTTTCAGAATATAAATGCAGTTACAGGTGGTTCATAATTCTCTTTCCTAATGAAAAATAATGTCATTAAAAAAAATCTTTGACCAGAATGTAAAAAAAAATAAAAATTAAAATTCCTATCTTTAACAATAAATTGGTTAATAAGAAAGTTAACCTTCAGTTGAATTATTAAATTGAAATTGTTTTTATCAAGTTAAAATGCCAAAGAAAGCATCTATTTTCAGAGATGCCAAGAAGGACCACTCCTACTAAAGTCTTATGCTTAAAGATTCTACATGAGTATCCTCACAGTTTCATTACATTTGAGATAAAAAATTTATGCCCATATATTTTATAAATTATGAAGAAGACTTATGGCATTCACTCTATTAATATCAGACTTTAAAATAACTTTTTGCTCTTTTTTATTTAATAAATTTAGGAGGACGATTACTTGATAATTGGGAGTTTCCCAAATGGCGTATGTGCTATCTGAAACTATAAAACTAGATTTTGTCTTTCTTGGCCCCTCCAGCAAGCCCTGACATCTCTCATGTGATTAGCCTTGACCTGAAGGCACATCCACACACTTATGAGCAAGGACAACCAGTAAGTTAGTGCTGAACTGTGGACTCGAGTCTACATGACAGCATGAACACCATCATTGCATAAACTGTCAGAATTACAGGATAAATTGTCTGTAACCCAGAGTTTCAGGTGACCCAGTCCCCATCGAGCCTGTAAGGGCTTGTGTGAGTCATCTGTGTTAGCTCTGCAGCTTGGGAAAGAGCCTGAGAGGGGAAGGCTCTGCCTCTTAATCAGATAAGGTCAAGATCAACCATAAATACACTTACTTACTGAGCAGCATCTAGGCTTTTTCTTACTTCACTTCTGATTTCACCCCTTTCCCAACATGCTAATAGACCAGGCAGGCAGAGGCCTTGCATTTCATTATCGTTCTGCATGCATTATTCTTTGCTTATATTCCCTTTGTGAGCAGGAGGTGTTTGTAGTTCTGAGGGAATCTTACTTCTGAGCCTGAGTAAGCCTGTTCTGTGCCAAGTGGATCCCCTGGTATTATGCTGGGTGACTCTTGCCCTGCAGCCTAAGTAGGAAAGGAGGTAACTCTGATCCTACTACCTGCGCCCTGTCATGTGTTCTTAAGGGATAACCCAGGATTGAGGTTGTCTGCAATGATTCTGCAAGCTAAAATCTATCCATTCCCCTAGGCGTGTGTTCCCTGTAGGGTGTATAATTGACATGTTTCCTTTTAGGTAACCCTTTGAGGGATGAGCTTGGCAAACCTCAAGTTGTACCACAAAACAGCTGGTCCCGCGTGGCAAGGCAGCTGTCTTATCGGCATTTCTTTTATTTATTCTCCCTTTCAGAAGTCATGCCCAGAAATACATCACCTTCCTGCTGCCTCCTCTGTGTGCACACTTGTTCTTTGCATTCTCTGCAGTTTCCTTCTGTTGGATACCTGGGGAGGGATCCCAGGGATCCCTGTACTGAGGATTTTCTTTTTTGGCAGACAGGTAACACCTGTGGCACAGGGAAAAGCGCACCTACTTTCCACTGTCAGCATCTTTGGATAGGCCACGGTTTGTGTACTGCTTAGCCAAGCACCAATGCACTTTTTAATATAAAATATTGTTGTTATTACTGATAGCAGTAACTGCAGTTAAGCACCCTTATTGACACTTCTTCCTAGCCACGAGTGACAGTCCAGCTGACCCTCCCAGGCAGCTCCTGCTCAGCAGCCCCCTCCAAACCCCAGGCGAACCGAGGGGCCGTTTTCGGGACGCCCGTGTCCGCCGGTCCTGCTCCTCCCTCCCGCCCCTCACGCTGCCCGGGAGCCGCCTCGCCCAGGCGGCGGATGAGGCCGGGCCGAGGAGCGGCCGCCCCCGGGGCTCCGGTAGCCGAGAGCGGGACTCGCACCGCCGCGTCCCAAGGACATCCCCGCCCGCCTCACCTCACCTCGCTCGGGCAGGTGGCTGAGCACCAGCTCCTTGGCCGCCAGCACGTCCCCGGCGCGGGTGACATCGAGTCGCAGGACGCGCAGGCGGCCGCCACCCGCTTCGCGCTGCAGCCGCCGCGCCCCCTCGCCGCCGGGGCACAGGCAGCCGGCGAAAACGGTGAAGCCGAGCCGGTGGAGGCGGAGCGCCAGCAGGTGCCCGAAGCCGCTGTCGCAGCCGGTGATGAGCACGGCCCGGCCGGCCGGCTCCAGCGGCACCGCCCCGCTCCGTCGCAGCCGCGCCAGCAGCAGCAGCAACAGGAGGAGGAGGAGAGGGGCCGCTGCCCACATGCTGCCCGCGCCGCCGCCGCGCCGTGTAGGCGGGAGGGAGGCGGCGGGGAGCGCCCTGCCCGCCCGCCATCCCCTCCCCCGGGCAGCGGCGGTCTGCAGGCACCGCCCTCGCCCCCGTGGTTGCGGGTTTGGGGCCGGGCGGCGGCGGTGGTGAAGGGAGCCGGCGTCCAGGTGAAGCCTCCGGCTTGGTCTCTCCCCACTGGCGACCACGCACCTGTTGACCCCCGTGCTACTCGTGGCTTGTTTGGAAAAAAAAACACAACAGTGCAGGCTGTCAGCATCGTGCGATGGCCTGTCGGCTGTATCTGTGCGGTCAAAAGGGAGCTGGGTCGTGCTGAAATCCAGTGTTGTAGTTGAGCCTCTCTGCTCACCCGAATTTCCCACAGTCCAGTCACTACAGACTAGACATAGGGTGTGACATGAAAGTATCATGAGTATTTCTAGATCCGCGAGATGAAGATTTCTAATATAGTTGCATTATTATTTTATAGTAGTTGTATGGTATAGTATTAAGTGGATGTGGGTTCTTATGGCCCAGATCTCTGTCTGCTATGTTATAGCAAGGGTGCCTATAAACAGTCCGTGGTAGAGGAAAATATCTGTTTCTTGTAAGCTAAAATGTCAAGTTTATACTGCTGAACAAAGATCTCTGAGAGCTAAGATTACAGGAGAACATTAGGCAGTGTTTTCTCTGCCCTTCCCTCTGAGGAACTCTCCAGGCAGCTACTGGAAGGGATAGTATGTCATATCTGACTCCTCTGATTAAAATGAAATTGTTGAAAGAACATTTATTAATTGTGATTTAAAGTCAGCTTGTGAAAAATACAAAGGAGCCAGAATCATTCATTGACACATACACAGCAGCAGAGGAAGCAGCTGGACTTAATGCACACAGGGATGGTCCTAAATATTTGTGTAATTTGCGTCACTGTAGCTCCATAGTCAGCCTTGTTCACTTTCAGTAGTTTGTCTTAAATATCTCCTATATTGGGTTGTGGCAGAGGGAGTTCAGAACTGGTGGCACCTGGCTGTTCCTGAGACTCCAGAAGTGGCACTGGTCCTTGCAGTCAGCTGTGTTTTGTGTTTGCATGGGGATCCATTTGCACTCACATAGAGTGTTTTGAATGACATTGTAAGAAGAAAGGGAATAATTCTTATTTAAATTTCTTTTCCATGGGCTGAGGCATTCATGTGTCTCTACTCTTGTCAGCTGCCCATCTGTTTAGATTGGCTTTAGCTTTAAATTGGTCAGTGCTCTCTCTTCTGCACTGCTCAGGCATTGAGTAATAGGACTTGAAGCCTCAAGTGGCTTGGAAAAGGAGGTTGTGCTTTGCTGCCAGGAGACAAAGTAGAAAGTGGGATGGTTAAACCCAAAAGAAGATAACCAGACACCTGTCCTCAGTAGGATTTATTTGATCGTGCTCCATCACACTCGGAGAGGCTGTTCTTTTTCAGGCTTCAAAAGATCACTCAGTCTTCTGCAAATACATGAGTCACAAAGCTTTGTCTTTACATTTAAAAAATATGCAACCCTCAAAATAATGAGAGTTGATGACAGCCTGTCCTCCAGCCAGCTTCCCTGTCTGGTTCCCTCTGGCATAGAAAGATGGGGAGGGATTCCAGATTCACCTCCTCCGTGCCTCCCACCCACCTCTCCTCCACGTCTGCCAGTCTCTGCTCTCTCAGCTTTCGTGTCCTGTTAATAACACGAAGATCACAGGTAGTGACAAAGCTATTCTCCCAAAGAATAAAAGGTGACCTAACTAACCTCTGAATCTTATGCTGTTTCTATTCCATGTAAACTTCAAAAGATATTAAAAATGTGGCACACAAATGCGGCATGCTCCCATCTGAGAACAGGAGCGGTATGTTCTCAGAGCAACAGAATAATTTAGACTGAAAGTTATGGGTTAGAACTGTGTCCTTCACAGTTTGAAACAACTTCATGGCTAGCTAGTCCAGTAAATGAGGCCACTTAGGTTTAGTGTTTGCAGTAGAATTTCTCTGTTTGTTGGAATGATTTTCCTCTGGTTCGTATTATTTTGTTCCTAACTCAAATATACCTGTATACATGTGTAGACATACATACACATGGATACATGTTAATATTCCAAAACATGGATACATGTTTTGTCTATTTTCTGAAATCCCTTTTTCATCTTTAGAACTAATTTTAAATGAAAACTTTATATCTGTCTTAATCTGTTCTACCTCTGTTGTATGATTCAAAGCAGTTATGGTTTACCTCTAGCATGTTTAAGCAAAGGTCTGGATTGTGAGGAAGTAGATGAGGAAATGACAGATGCCAGAGGCTGATACTGATGAGGATCTGGACAAGTCTGTACCTAAAACATGCCCAGGGATCTTCCACTCTTCGCGAGAGCCTTTCTGGGAACAGCAACCTGTGAAGTTTATGCTTAAAGCTTTCCTCTAGGTCACACAGTAAGTTTCCCAGTGTGAAATAAGTTGCTACAGTTAAAAAAAAAAATGAAGAATAAGCTTTCCAGAGGCACCATAATCTCTTCTTTCGTGATTGGAGAGGCAGATACTTAAAAGTGCTGCATTTCTGAGAACCACAGAAGCTGCAGCTCTTCCACACTTTGGAAAATCAGTCCATTTCCAGAAGTGCCCAAGTCTGGATTTAAGGCATTTAAGATTAGGCTCCTCCTGGGAAAAATACTGCTCGGATCTTACTAGCTCCATTAGTTGTTGGTCTGAAGCAAATTAGATGGAAAAAAAGATGCTATAACCCTTTCATTGAGCAGAGAAGTGTTGCCATGTTGTTTCTACCCTCGAAACAGAGTGCATTTCTGAAGGACTGTCAGTTTGTTCTTAGGTGATGGCTGGAAAGGACCACAAAAAAGGAGAGCCGGGATGGGCTGTGTTCCTCCAGCGCACTTTAGGTCTTGCAGCCTGACTTCAGGGAAGAAAGATATGCTTTTTACCTAGTTCTGAGCAGTAGGTCAGTGGCTGTGAGGAGCAGAGCTTGCTACAGGACATTTAAATAATACTCACAGATCTTTATCTAGCATAGCTCTGGTAGAAATCAAGATACAAGGGAGGGGAGGAGGCAGTGTAGCTTCTCTGCCTTTAATCACCTTCTTATCTTTTTGCCTTTTCTCATGTCTTCTCACCTGTGTTTATTTTACCAATTCTCTTGTTTCTGTTCCCTCATCCCTCTTCTCTCCTGGCAGTCTTATCACAAATTGGAACTGTCTCAAAATTTGCCATCTGTCATGCTCAGTGGTACCCACTCTCAGTAGTGGGTAGGAGGAGTAATGATAATTGATGTCTTTCTTACAGCCTCAACTCTCCAGCATGGTGTGGAAGTCATTATTATTTTTATTTTCTGAAGGAAAGATGAAACTGTTGCCTTTTCAGTTAATTGCGAAGCCATCCTTGGTCTCACGAGAGTCATTTTGGTGCAAAGCATCTCTCTGTCAAAGCTTCAGAAAAATGCTGAGAATGTGACAGAGTGCCCCCTAACAGCTCCAAAGAACCAAGCAAACCTAGGAAACTATAAACACAGACCCCCCTTTTGTTTAACATTCTTATGCTTTTGAAGCCAGTTTCATGATTTCTGGGGTGCAGGATCAGGATTTCTGACCTGTAGGAGCTGGCTGTGTATTCTCTTTGCCATCCGTTGCGTCTTGAATAGCATAGCGTTCTGCTGACCTTACCTGGGACTTTTTGATACTGGTACAGTGAAAATGACGCTTATCTAACAGAAAGAAGGATGAAACTCATCTTGACCAGCCCATCTGGATAGAACTTTAGCAAAATACATTCCTGCCTTCTAATGCTGACATACAGATGACACTGCTCTCTGCAGCTATCCAAAAAGCTCAAATCTAATCTGCTTCTGCAGGCAAGCATTTTAGGACTGGCAAAACTAGCTTTCCAGGAAAAAAAAAAAAAGTTTAAAAAGTGTATTTTTGGTGCAGTGAGACAGCCAAAGACATTCTGAACAGAAATGCTTGCAGTTTTAGATCTGGCACACTGTGCGTCCTAGTTGAGAACTCAGCCAGTGAACGCTCCGCTGTGGTGTCGAAGGAAGGGAGCCAGCTCAAGGCTGTCACCGCATGTAATTAGATAGGAGCAGTTGCACGGGGGCTGCGCATGGGGAATAGCGAGTCTTCGAAGACTAAGCAGGATGTCTGCTTCTGTATAATGTGATGTGCTGTATTAAAATCGGGACTCAGTTGACAAAACAGATTTAGGATGCCACGTGTACTGCTGAGTGTGTCATAAAAGGGAGATGGCAGGAGTATCTCTACCCATAAAATATTTTCAAATACTTGTCACTGTGTACGATGTCCAGTCCATTCCAGGGATGAAGTCTTGTATTTGTCAGAAGTTATTTTACTAAGTCCTCAGGATTAAGTCCTTTCTAGCAGTATTGGAGTAGTAGCAAAGAAAGGGAGTTGGGAGGGAATTGTCTCAGAAGAAGGAAAATCCACCTTCTCCTCTAAACTGAAGTGACTGATCCTGTTTAAACTGGAACACCTCTGTCCCAGGGAGAGATGTGTCATGGTTCTGCTGGTGTATCCTTGTGCATGGGGCAGTGTGGAAAGTGAAAAGACACCCTGTACCTTCCATTTGTTACATTCCAGAAACAAGCACAAAATTAAACACGGGTCTCATTTCTAACTTACAAGACAAATATTGGATGATTCTGACTTGAAATTCTACCACAAAATGACCCAAAGTGAGTAAAAATACTCAAACTGCTTCTCCACCCATACTAATACCCATTTCTATCATGGAAGGATTACTGCAGTGTAGCAAATTGAAGCTTCAAGTGTTGTTGGGGGATAAGGATGAGAAGAGGTCAAGTTTCCTTTTTTTCCTGGTGACCAGAGCTAGAAAGTGCTGAAATCTAAGTGGTTTCCTCCAGCATGTATTTTCACTTTAGCCGTGCAGCGTGGACACAAATTCATTAGGTAAACTGTTTTGAACCTGAGGGTTAGGATTAGATTAGGATTTCTCTCTGGTTAAAATCTAATTCATCTTGAAAAAGAATGTTTAAATGCAATGGTTATTCCTGAACTTCTCCGTATGATGAAAAGCCCTTGCACTATTGGACTGTTGGGAAATTCCAGTGGTGTCAGAGTAGATAAAAAAAGAGTTCAATGGTGATGAACTGATCCAGCATAAGCATTAGTAAATTTTGAAATAATTTAACTCAAGCCCTAAATATCCCACTCTGAACCTGCCCCGTAATTTTGATTAATATTGTGTAATAAGTGCCTGAAAAAGCACAGGGCACATTTACACCGATTTGACAGGAAATTGTCACAATGCAAAAGGTAGAAACATGAAATCTGACTCAAGTTGCTATATCCTAAAAGATCAGTAAGAAAATATCAGGACCTTTCTTCCTTTCTGAGGGTGTAGCTTACCCCTCTAAGGACAGCGTGCTCATGACAGCACCAGGGTCCATTGGCAATTTTTAAGCTAGCTCTGATTGCCTCGCATCTGAACCGGAGCCAAGACTTTCTGACGTCAATACAAAGATCTCCATTACTTTTGGATGCCTGATTGCACTGTGTGGATGTGATGACAGAACAACAGCCTGGAGCTCATACAGTCACATAGGCAGCGGGGTTTTAGCTTTTGTGTAAGAAGTATGCTGAGCTTGCTGTTGCTCCCCTTAGTATTCCACACTGGCACCTGCAGATTTGCCTGTTGAAACAGTTGTTTTTATGGAAAATCTGTCCCACCAACCATTTTACAAACTGAACAACTGCATCGTCTCTGCTCCTCTGTAATCTTCCAAAGCCAAGGACCTGAAGCTTTGCGGTTTGCACAGATCAGCAGAGGACAATATTGACAGTGTCGTGTTACTTGTGCTTGGGAGTTAGTATTTCCAGGGCGATGCATGTGCCAGACAGTGCCCACGAGATGGCAGCCTGTGCAGTAGAAAAATGGGCCCTGTTTATATCTCCTGCACGAAAAGGGGATTATCCTGTACACGTGCCACCTTCCCTCTGCAGGCAAAGGAGGCCTCAGCCCTGCAGCCCCGGCCAGCGCACGCTGCACGAGGTTTAAGCATTCGATAATGCCGTGCAGATGTGCCAGCTCCCACCTGTGCTGCGGGATCTGACAGGTGAGACGTGCTGAGAAGCATGGAAGTGTCACAGAGAACCCAGACAAGCTGGGATGTTTTAGAGCAGGAGTGTCAAACTCATTTCACCGGGGGCCACATCAGCCTTGTGGTTGCCTTCAAAGGGCCAAATGTAATTTTAGGACTGTATAAATACAACGACTCATACAAGTTGTTATGTGGCCCCCGGTGAAAATTAGTTTGACACCCCTGTTTTAGAGGGATAGCAGGAATGTTACATCCCTGAAAACACAGAGTCTAGAAGGGAAATGCAGTGAAAAAGACCTGGGAGGCAGGTGGCCAAAAGCTGCTTTGTGTGCATTAGTGGCAGAAGAGCTCTGAGTTTGCACTGCAGTAAATATACGTGAGCACAGGAGGGTGCTGCTCTTTCTCTGAATTAGCATAAAGAAGGATGTCTCTTCTCTGCTCTTTGGTGCCATCAGCTTACAGGCTTCAGAAGAACGTGTGTTCATTCATCCTGGACAAATACCTAGGTGAGGCTAGCAACTGAATAACCCCAGATGGCTACACCTTTCTAGAGTAAAGTAACATTCACATAAAGGCATATTGTGCTTTTAGGTGATGACCAGCCACAGCCATCTGTCTTCTGGATAAGCACCCACATCTGTCAGCCTGCAAAATTGTGTCATAAGGACTCAATGCTGATACAGGTGAAGGTGTGAATCATTTTACTGTTGTCCCTCACTAGCTAAGGGACAGTTAATCAGACGGCTGGTGGTTTAAGGTCCTGTTGCCCTTGTGCTTAGTTGTTCCAGGACAACCCAGAATGTGACGCATAATTTGTCAGTTGGTCCAAACTGCAACAGTCTAGACACCGCTTTCTACTAGAAATAGGTCTACAAAATTAATTTGCAATTTTGTATTGAGTATCATTTGCCTTTCCTTAGCACTATGCCAACTGGTAGCAAGGACAGAGAAGCCTAGATTCCTTATTTACATGTCTGTGTTGCCCCGTGTGCAGGACAAGCGTAATCCATTCACCACCCCTGCCAAAAAAAAAAGAAGAAAAAAAAAGCCCAGAGGATGGAAATACAGGAAGATTTGCATTTATTTTTTTTTAAATAGAAGTCGAAAGTCAACTCCATGGTAGAATTGGAGGGGTGCAAGAGATGGAAAGGTGGTGTACACAGTGAAGGGGCTTTTAATATAAGAAAGAGAGATACTGAAATTTGCTGCTAAGTCTGCTGGTGCAATTTGAGCCCTTGAGAGAATGATTCAAGAAACAGCAGCTACTACTTGCCTGCTTGCACCTGGTCCCAAACCTCACTTATATTATGCAAAAGGAATTAATCAATAGGTCTGGCTTCCTCCCGGAGTGTAAAAGCCTAAAGAAAAGAAGCCTTGGCTTCTCTGATCTAGTTCAGTCTCCACCTGCCAGAAGTGCCGTCAAACTTCCTGTCTTTGAGCAACCCTGCGGGTTTACCTTCTTGGCCCTTCAATAAGTGAGACAGGACATAAGGCTGGGCTCTGGGCTCAGAGGAGGAGTACATGGTTTGCAGGACCAGTTTTTGTAGATAACAGGATGTAAATGTTATTCTTCAAGGCAGTTTCTAATCCCTTCTCCCTGCCTCCTCATGTAGCCCTGCTTTTCTGGGAAATACAGGACCTGTTTTTCAGCAGCTGTGTGTTTACCCATACCCCTCAGCTGAGCAGCTTCCCTGACTCAGGATCTTTGCCTCCTCTGATGGTTGCATCACTGGTACGAAACTGTAACTGCATTATTACAGAAATATGGGGGCTCTTTTTTTGAGCCTAGGCAGTGTGTAGGAGATCATTTGGACTGGCACCCTCCCAAGCATAATGTACTCAAATGTCATTCTGCTCCTGGGTAAAGCTTGGATTCTTCCCAGCTTGTCTTCTCCTTTGGCTTGCAGCATCTGTGTGTCTTGCTCTCATCTCTTGGCATGTGGATGCCTGAAGGTGTAGAAGAAAGTGCTCTTGTTAATACTGGGAAAGTGGAAATAGATGTATTTTAAATCCTAGGGGGCTGGGCTTTGCTTAGGTCCTTCTGCATTGTTCTTCGCATCATGCAAATGCCCACTTTTTGAAAAGGGCCCCCAAATGAAAAGGAGATGCTTTGGAGCAGTGCAGTGAATGTTCAAGGTCTGCTGACAGGACTACGGCTGCCCAGAGTCACTCTAAATTGGGTCATTTTTAATGCTCCTCACAGGGGATTCAGAGCATAACTTTAAGCACATTTGGAAGTTTGGATTTAAGGTCATCTCTAGCAGAACCCACTGGCTTTGCTCTGACAGTGTGGGGGGATGTTGACACAGTCGTGTTTCAGATCAGTGAGAATTGAAGCCTTTACTCAGGTAGCAGTGAGAACGTTTCAAAGCTGAGTTCTTATCTGGGTTGCCAAAGAATATCGTGTTTCTGAAAGCTATATGTCACATGGAGGCTGTTAAATAGTGAATGCCAGGATGCATAGCTAAGTGTTGACACACAGAAGAATCTGTCTTCTGAGCATCAGCTTCTCTGCCTGGCAGCAGCAGTGGGATGCAGTTTATCTAAATTTGCTCAGCTAATTTTTTTCTTTAAGTCAATAATAGCTTTTTCATTTCTTTCATTAAATAGTTTCTGATAGGAATTTATTTTCCCAAGGGAAATGGGAAGGACTTGAAAATTTCTGAAGAAAATGAGAAAAAACCCTACCATGAACTGTAATTGTGTGTTCTACTTTCCAAAGCATTTCATTTCCCCTCCTGAACTGTCATTTGACATCTAAAGGAAAAGGCCTGTCAAAACCTAATTAAACCAGGCTCAAGTTTGGGCAGTACAGCCTCAGAACCAACATTCATCCCTAGTCCTGCAGGGTTTTAATCCTAGACATGGAAGAAATCAAAACCAGTTCTTTACCCTGTCATGCCTGTACTACAAGGGAAGAGTGGAGACTTGGCAGAGGTCAACAGAGGCCCAAACACAGCTTCTTGAACTGGCTTTGTGCACCCCTCTCGTGATTAAAAACACTCAGGGACCAGCTTTAACTTACATCAAAGAGCTTTAACTTACATCAGCACAGATGTGGCCAAAGCAGTAGCGCTCTATGCTCAACCTGCTCTCCCTGTTCTCTCCCAGCAAGTCCTGATCTTCCCTGCTCTGTGTTGTGATCATAACAAAAGTGGTTCTGGCTCGTCCCTCACCGAGCAGACTCACTAGGCAGAATCAAAAAATTATTCAATAGTGTCTTTAAGTAGGCTGGATTTTATAGCAAACACAGAGGAATTAAGCACCAGCATAGAAGCCAGCATCTGTTTAAATACTCAGTATTCAGAATGCAGGTAAATTTGGAGGTGCTAACTGTTTGAAAGCAAAAGGCATTCTTAATGTTCATGCAGTTAATCATCCATCAAGCACTTTGTTGCACAGGGAGCTGAGGAAGAAAAAACAGCTTAATATTGCACAACAGAGATTTTAGACTTGTTGGTCTCAATCCCAATTGTATTTTGTTGTTCAATAAAATCATGTTAGCAATAAGATGTATACTGGGACAGTTCCTTGGAGTCTCTTACTGCAAACTCATTTTCTCTTTTTTTTTTTTTTAAGAAGTGAATTTGTATACAAATGTAGCCATTTGTAAGCAACCAATATATTCAATAACATTTTCCTTTGTGTCACATTTGTGCCAGAAATGAGAAACTCTGAAATGCCAGAGTCCTTAGAATGCTGTCTCCATGTGATTTCCTCTAGCCTGGGTTTTCATAACAGTTAAACTTGGGTTTCAGTTATACAGTGCACTGGCTGATGAATATTAAACAAAGTCTTCATACCTTTCTTGGTTTGCTTTTACAGACTCTGCTGGTACAGAGGTTTTTTCTTTTGACAGTGCCCTTCTCGGTGCCCTCCATTCCATTCTTTTATTGTTCCCAGGTTGTTCTGAGAGACAAGTGACAGTGTGAGACTGGAGGAGAATGATTACATTTTGCAGGGAAATTATAGAGAGTAGAAAATCAATAGTCAGATGCTCCCTGGGACTGCCTAAAACTTCTTTGAAGAATAATTAGATTTCAAGAGGGCTCTGGTAGCTGGAATTCCTCCCCAATTCTGTATGCATAAGATAAATTTAGTCTGGGATGAGCAGTGTGCTTTGAGGTCTTTTTGCTCGTCTGGGGAAATGGTTTGTGTGGAGAGAATGAAGGAATTAGCTAGAAGAGGTTTGGAAGAAAGCCTGGCAGGCCACATCCATCCTGAGCTCAGAAACAAGCAACAAGTGATGATGAAAATGGGGGAAACTGAGCAGAGCAAAGCACAGAGGGGACTTAGGTGCTGGAGCTCTGTACTGGATTATACAGGTGACTCTGTTCAAATGGCAATTAGCCCTTGGACTGGCAGCTCCTGGGGTAGAGCTGAGTGACTGTCAGTGTGGAGGGTCAAGCCCAACAGGAGTAAGCGGTTAATTCGAGAAAGCAGCACGAATCAGATCCAGGGCTGTGTTTAAGCTAAATGCCTGGCTTGGGGATCAGCAAAGGTTTCCTGAAGCTGGAGAGGATGAAGAGCAGCAGAGGACTCCTGCTGACCTCCACCATTGTGTGCTGACCCCATTGCATGTTTGACCATTTTCAATATGCTGCTTCCGCCTGCGATATTGCTACTGGTAATCCTAAAGTTGGGCAATGAAGTGTGGGGTTTAATAGCTTTGTTGTTTTGGACTGATCTAGACAGAGTTGACTTAGGAGTGAGATCAGTCTAGCTCTCCAGAGCTGCCAGTGCTCTGCCTTTCAGAAGCATAAAAATACACTTCAAACGCACAGAAAGCTGCTACAGGAGGTGTCAATAGCAGTTTGTGACAGACTAAGTGACATCTGATCAATTAGTTAACTCTCTAAGAAAAGACTAATAATACTGAAAAACTTGCTGAAGGCATCATGTTACAGGTATTAAGATACAGGAGGTTAGATCAAAATATAACAAAACTAGATAATAAAGCACTACAATAGCAAAATAAGTTGTAGCAGAGGTGATCATAGGGTAACAGAATGACACCTGCTTTTCATTCACCCATGGAGATTGATGTTTAATATCTGTTGGCATTTACATTCTTGAAGTCAGAAGCATTGTAAGGAAACATGCCTTTGTTTTGCTTGGTTTTGGTGTGATTTTTTTTTCCACGTATCCATTCTGAGGAACTAGAAAAACATCCAAGCACATGTGTAATGTTAAGCATGTGACTCATCCCCTCTAGAGCCACAGATGTCGCTTGCTCTTGCAATTAAATAAGTGCTAAAGTGGTCTGTTGGAGCAGAGCCCAGGAGCACTATGTGCAGGTTTGAGCTCATCGGTACCAAAGTGGTACTAACAAGCAGACCTAGACTTACAGACTTGTCAGCTTAGCTTCAGTTCGTGGAAAAACACTGGAACAAATAACCAAACTATTTGTGAGCACCTATAAGAACATGAGGGGATGAGTAACAGGCAGCATAGATTTTTTTTTTTTTCTTGAGATATAAGAGATTCAAACCAATCTCCCATTATAATAGGGCAACACTCTGAAATTGGTTTGAATTTTTGAGCTGTTTCACGTGCACTCATATAAGGATGGCATGGATGAGAATACCTGGGTCCAAAACTGATGAAAGGATGTTTTGGAGGGAGATTCTGTGTGGACTGTTTTCTGCATTTCCTTACGTGATCTGGCTGATAGAGGAGTGGGTATGCAATTTAAATTTGCTGCCGATACCACATTGGAAGAGGCTGTGAGCACAGTGGGCAGGGTTAGAGTTCAGTATGATCTTTGCAAGCTAGAGATGTAAAAAAAAATAAAAATCCACAATAAAACCAGCTTGCCATTCAGCTGAGACGGTGCTGAATATAGATTTATGTATTGCGATAAACTCTTAATATAGGTTGTTATATAATTATAACAGATCAGGGAACAACGACGTGTCATTGATTTATCGATAAGGGTGAAAGTTTTTCATGGCTCACAAGCCAACTGCAAATAAACAATGCCATGCTGCTGCAGAAAAGGCACATCCAATGTATTAACAGGGCTGTCGCTGCTATGGCAAGTGCCATAATCCTTGTGGCCAGCTCTGTGCTAACAAGCAGGAGCACAGCCCTCACTTTTGACCAGTGTTCTTCAAGACTGAGCTGGACGATGGTTGAGTATGAAAAGAAAAGCAGTAAGACTGATCGAAGGTCTACAAGACTCGATCTGCCAGGTTTCATCCTCGGGAGAGCGAGACTGAGGGGGAGACTAAATCTCTTCCAAAACATGGTCGGGAGCTGCAAAGGAAAAGGGGTATGATTCAGTCTTCACCCTGGCAGTTAAGACAAGAAGCTGTGGGCTAAACTACTTCAAGGGATAATTAGAGCACTCTATTTTTAGTAATTAATCTGATACTAAGGGAGTGCGAAGGACTGGAGTAGATTCCCTGGGAGAGTTGAATCTCTGACACTTTGAAAATAGACTAGACCTCTGTCAGGGCGGGTGAATGGACTGAATGACCTCTGGAAATCCCTTCTAGACCCCTAGTTCTGCTAGGGTTAATCTGCACGAATCTACCAGCATAAATCCAAGTGAATTTAACTAAATCAGTCCAATAATCTGGTATTTATGGAAAGGGAATCTTGTCTTCTCAGCAATACAGCTATAGATATCCAGAGGTTTTCCACTTTGACAGTGAGAAGTATTAAATCACAGTATCACAGTATGTTTGGGATTGGAAGGAACCTCAGAAGATCATCCAGTCTAATCCCCCTGCCAGAGCAGGAACGCCTAGATGAGGTCACACAGGAACATGTCCAGGTGGGTTTTGAATGTCTCCAGTGAAGGAGACTCCACAACCCCCCTGGGCAGCCTGTTCCAGTGTCTGTCACCCTTACTGAGAAGAAGTTTCTTCTCAAATTTAAGTGGAACCTCTTGTGTTCCAGCTTGATCCCATTACCCCTTGTCCTAACACTGTTTGCCACCGAGAAGAGCCTGGCTCCATCCTCATGGCACTAACCTTTTATATACTTATAGACATTAATAAGGTCCCCTCTTAGTCTCCTCTTCTCCAAACTTACAAATGCGTAAGCACAGAGAGAAGCAGGGTAGGAGAGTGTACAAAGCAACTAATAAATGACAATATCTAAGTTGAAACTCACTTGTTAATTAGTGTATTAGCTAAAAGTAGTTGATTTCATCCCACTTTGCCTCACCCCCTGACTGTCAGTGATTTCAGAGACTGATAGAGGGAAGTAATGCAGAGCAGGTTTCTTGCAGCCCTCCAAACAGCAGAAGATGACAGCCTTATAGACTGCGGACAAGTCGACTATACAGATATATTCAGCATTCAATTGTCCATCAAATGCTATTAGTGTTGGTCATATTTGGGCTCTTCTTCCTTTCATCTACATTTCTTCATAGAGTCTGCTTAATGTTTTACACCTCTTTTTTTTTTTTTTCTTCCCTGTAGTTAATTTCTGGATCCTCAAGCTCCCATTTTATTTTTTTTACTCAAAGGTAATTTCTTCCTTAGAGCTGTCTGCACATAACAGCTCCATTAAATGTGCAAGTAGGAAAATGGCACGTGATGTTTCACTTCACAGGTGATAGTGTAATCATTGTGATCGTGTTTTCTTTGAAAGCTCCATTCCTGTTACCTGCAGGAATCAGGAATTCTCTTCATCTGGTCACTTGTTTGAGAAAAGAGATATTAAAATCTACCAGGACATTTTTAGTCGGCTACTTCTTGCTTCATTCCTTTATTTATCTATCATAGAGCACTTATTAGTCTTTTGACTAAGAAAATGCGTTTTTGCATTCAAAAAGAGAAGCGCTATACATATGGAAGAACAAAGATAACTGACTTTTTGCTCAGCTTCTGAACTCACTTTACAGACAAATTCCCAAGAAAGCAGTTCCATTGAATTCTCCCCATTACGACAATTGACTGTTTGGTGGAATAACCCGTATCTGATGGGTTTGACCTCAGTTTCCTAAACCCTGACTCTTTAACAGGTTCAAGCTTGCATGTAAGCCTTGACAGAGATGTTCAAGTTCAAATATCATGAGATGATGAGTCAGCAGAGTTACCTGAAGCTTGTCTGGCACATAAAAGGTTCCAAGAACACTGGACTAGGACTACAGACCCTTCAGCTTTCTCTTTTCCCTGTGGCACACTCCGTAAGTCTCCTCTCCGTTTAAATGTGCTCTCCATACAGGGTGGTAGGTTCTTGTACCGGTTGGAAAAAAGCCAAAGGAGTTGGAGACCTCTACTCCTGACACAAAGATTCAGCCATAGCAGCAGATATTTAAGGCTTTGATTAATGTTTGAAGTTTGTAGCTCTGCTGTGGCCTTAGGAAGGACAGGATTGTTCTTGTTAAATTCTAGTTAGAAGCATATAACTTCTTCTGTATCGCTGAGTTACTAGGATTTGTGTCTGTTTGAATATGTTTATGTGGTGACAATCTCAAAGCTTCAATGGGAATTTGATGCCTTAGGCATGAATTGACCTGTGATACCAAGCAGTGCAAAGTGCATCTAAGTGGCACAATAGAAAGTTAATGTTTCTTCTTTAAAAAAAACCAAAACAAAATAACAAACAAGCAAAAGCCAAAAATAACCACCCACCCAAAAGACATGTTTCTCGCAGTTGTACTTTTTCATGCTTCTCAAAGCGCATACAACAGCATTGCCTATAGTTAGGGTTTTTTCTATTTTTTTGTCCCTAGGAAATACCAAATTAAATTAGCCACATTATAGCAAACTAATCTTGCTACTGTGCATTTCAGAGTTCTTGTGTTCTGTAACATGGTATCTGGGCTCCTTGGGCAGATGCTGCCTGTGGCATGTGCTGTTACAGCCACGCGTGTCTGCTCACAGACCAGCATCTATAAATGCCACAGCTTCCCTTGTCGTGAGGTCATGGGGACAGGCTTTTGGATGGGGAAGAGTGCCCCCATCCTCTCACTCTGCAAGAGGGCTGTTCTGCAGGGAAATGTGCCTTTACTCGATTTTTTCTTTTCCCTTGCAGTTGTCAATTTGGAGATTCTCTCAGCTTATTTCAAAGCCAGTGTTAAGCCTTTTAAATTAGCTTTATCCTGATACACCAATAGGATGTTTTTACATGCTTTTAGCACTACCTATTTAGAGAGATTAAAGCAAAATGTAAGGCAATCTTTCTCTGCCAAAGAGTAAGGATTGTAAAAAAGGCCTGTGGCTCCTTAGAACATAGGCTATGTCCTGTGGTATGATACCAATAATATAACTTAAATGACGTGGTATGAAATAGCAAGCACAACTGTTCTAGGGCTAAATGTGGCAAAGCTGCTGTGGCACCACCAGCCTTGCCTTGGTGAGCTCTGTGGGACTGGTGCTGTCCTACCCGACCACCAGTTGTGCCTTGTCCCTCCATATATGTGTGCTTTTATATTTTTTACATATTCTTTAGTATCTAATTAATGAACTGTCAAAACAGGGGCTGCTAATAAATCATTCCTTCAAGGAAAGACTGTGTGAGAAGCACAGGGTCCAACTGTGTGTGATCTGTAAATCTTTATAAGTGTTTGGCCATCTCCAGTGCAGGTGAGAAGCACATATGGCTCCATTTATACATCTGATGTGAGTGGTGCCTTGGAGCACGGCACCTATGCAATTAACTGGATCATATAGAGCAGGTCCTACATATCCTGAGACACATCATCTCCGTATCACGTGTCTGATGTGTCTAGCACAACCAGGATACACATGATGGCATGTGGCTGAGGGGGTCACTTGTGCATGGCTGGGATTTTGGGTGTTGGGAAATCCCAGTCCTGGTGCCAGACTACACAACTTGCTGGTTTTGTTGCAGAAGTAAATGGGTAGTAGAGATGCAGACGATGCTAACCAGGGCTTATGAGTGTTAAGCTAAATATAATGTGACTTGATCATGGCAAGCACATAAGAGGGTTCAGTAAATGTTTATATTGATTAAACTATTGACAAGAATAGCAAATCCCATTACACTAATCATCGTTAGATTGCTTTCCTGCCCTCTCCTCCCTCTTCCTCCTCCCCTGAATGTTTTTCCTAGAATACAATAAGCACATATAGGGAAATTTCTCACCTCAGGGGCCCCGATGGTCTGAAACACCTCCCAGTGTTCACTGTGGATGTGAATAGAACCTGCACATGGAGCTCTGGTTTGGAGCTGTCTGTGCAGCTAAACTCTGCTCAGGAGAGGAAAGTGTGCTGAAAAATGCCCCCCCCCCCCCCAAATGAAGAAAGGCTGCTAGTAAGAGAATGATAATGCTGAGGAGTGCTTAACCCAGGGGGATGCTGGTTTAGTGTCTTTTGACAGGCACACAGATATCCAGGAAGAAATAGTGTTGGTTCGTAGATTCATTATTAACGTATTTTCAGATGGTGAAAGGATGCATTAATGTAACCAGCTTCCCTCTGCTTCTCCATCACCACTAACATTTTGGTTCCATCGGGAAATAATGTTACTGTGTTATGAAGGAAGAACTGTTATATTTGAAGCCAAATTCTGTGCTTTCTTAAAAAGCTTCAAAAAATGGAAGTTTCGCAGTTGGCGTCAGCGAGAAAGCGCAGGTCTTGGGTGATCAGTTGTTTCTGTTCTGAACTGTAGGACAGAGGGTTTGGAGCTAAAGGTTTGTTTTCTTTAAATAGACTTATAGCCCGATTACTTTTTTTTTTTCCAAATGACTCAAAGTGATCTATTGCAAAACATTTGTGGGAATTGTTTTTTCCTGACGATTTTCATCAAAACTTGGGCTTTTTTTCAGTGATTTCTAAAAATCTCTCATTTTAATGACAGTATGGGTGAGAGGGTTGTGTCCCAAGAGATGTTGGCAAAATCTTTTGGCTAGGTTTGTAGACCTTAGGAACAAGTTACTTTATTTTTTTCCAGTTATACATTAGTGATGAAACGTTTGAGACTATTTAAGGAATTCAAATCCAATTCAAACAACTGGGCATTCAGATCCCTTAGATTCAACAGTCTGTAACTTTAGTTTGGTACAGCTAATTTGTGCTAAACACACTTTCAAGTGCAGTTATAATTTATCTCATGGTCGTATTGCCTCACAGCCATAATTTTATGCCTGTGCACAGTAGTTCTCTGTATCCCAATGGACTGGAGAGCTTTGTAAATAAATGTAGGCCATCCCTATGTCCTCGGGCAAGCAAAACTTCCACTGAAGTCTTCAGCAGCTTTGCTCACAGAATGTCTGTAATTTCAGACCATGAACGCTACTGTGTATACAAGCAGGCGTCATCCTTCGAGTGAAGGTCGCTTTGGGGGAAAAGCAATAGCCTGTAGCAGCCCACACATGTCTCCTGCAATAGTTTGGAGGAGAAAATGATGGTTATCAGCTGAAATTGCACAAGGTTATGTGCACAGAATGGGATTACGCACCAAGGGAGTTGACAGGTCTGCCTCAAAATGGTGTTCCGGCTAAAGGAAATCTTTCCTGGGACATTCTGCAGAATACATGGATTTGGCATTGTTTATATAATGGGTTGCTTGCCAAATACGTAAAGACTAAAGCCCCAAGCTTTTAATTCAGGAATTTTCTACTTTAGCATGTTCTCTCCCAATGTTTTGATGTTCTGGAATTAAAATGTTTGTTTTCAGTCTGGCTTGATATTAAACTGGTTTAATGTCTTAGAGAAGCTGTTCTGAAAGTTTTCCTTTTTCCCTCTGGGCCCAGCTCCCTGTGTGGGTGACACCTCATATCATCCGTCAGACAGTTCTGAGTTCTGGCCCTAGATAATGAAAACCAAGCCCTAGCATTTTTCTTCCTAGCAGCATTCTTCCTTTATTTCCTTTCACTCCATGTTTTTTCTCTGTATGTGCATATCCCTGTGTGTACAGTACAGCATGATACTGTACAACCCAAAATTTCAGTGTTGCGGTGTCCTCTTCCTTACAGATTAGGCTTGCAAGGGAGTTGAAGACCTGTCTCGTGGTTCAGCAGGTGCTTTCTGTCTTCATGCACAGCTTTCCATTGTCCTGCAATTGAAGTCGCTGCTCATAATCCTCCCCTGCCAAGAGTTTGTCACTTCTCATCCCAGCTGTGCTCCTTCCCATAGCATCTTTCCTTTGTGGCATGACAGCGTTAAGATGTAGCGCTCTGTGGGTTTCCTTCCCGGCTGAAAGACATTGTGAGAGTTTTAGCTCTTCAGTCATTTTGACTGACTTCATTCAGACTCTGTAATTTTACTGCGTTCCCTCCTTCATCAGCCCTGCACGGCATCACTGCTGCTACAGCAGCCACCGCTGAACACAATGCAGTGGGAGGGACTGACTTTATTTTCACCTGTATGTTCAACATAGCACCTGCAGAATGTTTTATGGCCCTGATCCAAAATTCAGAAAGGTCAAAGCAAAGGTGCTACTGAGAACTAGACACCTGAAGATAGAATGGGACCCTCTACCCTTTAGCAAGAAAAGAACAGACCAGCTACTGGGGACACCTGGGGATCCATCTCATTTGCTGTATTGCTCCTTTTTTTTCCCCATCCTAAAGCCTGGATCAACAAACAGGGTGAATCACAGCAGGCTCTGGGTGCTTTGTCTCAAGCAAGGATGTTGGGGAATAGACCATTTTAGTTGTTCTCCTAGACATGTGCTGGACTAAATGTAATTCAAGAGCATTCACAGCCTGCAGCAGCAAGAATACAGGAATGGGGGAGAGATGATCCAGCAGTGAACAAGCTACAGGATATGCTTTTTTGTTTTGCCCTTTAAAAGCAGCTTCTGTGCCTCCTAAATTCCAAGCGAGATGCCAGCGAGCAGCTAATGCTCTGCCTCAGTGTTGGAGACTGAGCTTGGCTAATCTTGTGTTTGCTGCCAACCTAAATCCTCTGCAGCTCTGGCTCTCTGGCTGCAGAGCTCAGAGATTTGCTCCCCCAGCAGCAGCTCTAAAGCACTGCCTGTGCCTCCTTGCTGGGAGAGCTCGTCCCTTTGCTCTCCCAGTGATTTTGGAGGCAGTGCTTGCAGGGCAGGACTGAGCTCTGGGTAAACACCCCCTGCTGGAGTCCGTGGCAGACCCTGCAAAAGGTTTTGTGTCAGTATTTATGTTAGTTGTTTAATGCACATTTGGGTCACATCACTTGATATGATGTGAGATCTCTGTATATGTGAACAAGCACCAGTGTTGACAGCTGTGAGTTTACAGCTGGTTAGGATAGGTCAGCATTCACCAGTTAAGGGGAACACAAGCCAAATCTAGTTTGTCTTTGTCCCTGAGGGTGCTGGCTGTAGGTGGCTGTGCCCCAGGCTGGAAACCTCAGGGCCAGACTGGTGCAGAAAAGCAGAATCCTTCTGGTGTTGGGGTATGGAGAGGGAGGAGGCTGCTCCTGGGCTGCTCTCTCAGCCCTCCCCATCCCTCTTCCTACCGCTGGGTCACCCTTTGTGTCCCTGCAGAGGTAAGAGCTGCCGTTGCAGGAGATGCTGGTTATCTCCGCCAGGTGCATGTACCTGAGCTGTGAGCATGTTGCTTCACCTCTCAGTTTTTGGCCTTCAGCAGAGGCACAAGGAGCTGCAGGCTTCTCTTCTTCAGGGAAGTCAGGACACTGTTCAGTGAGCAAACGAGGACTGCAACGCAGAGGGCTGCAAACAGAAAAGTGCCACTGTTTCAAACACTAATTCAACAGCAAAAGAGATCATTAATGTCTTAAAAAAAAAAAAAAAAAAAAAAAAAAAAAAAAAAGAAGAAGAAGGCATTTTCAGCATAGCCTTTATTGGCTTTGGATTCCCAGAGCAAACAACCTAGGGGCACTGCTCTCCTGTCCCACTCCTACCCCAGTGCCCTGTGCACAGGGGCTGTGGGGACAGGAGGACGACTTGGGTGAGGAAGGGGTCTGCTCACAAGCTGAGCTCCCTCCACGCTGGGCAAGTGAGCACTGTACCCCCAAAATCTAGACTAAGTAATGGTGAGCAGGGTGGCCAAGAAGGCTGGTGCCACCCAGTGATGGCTGGCTGGGATCTGGAGCTTGTGGAGAGCAATGGTAGAGCTGGTGATTCAGGGAGTTAGGTGGCAGATTTCTTGGTTATTTACCCATCTGCTTTTGTGATATACTCCACATCTAGTACATATCACCTGGGAAAGGAGGAGAAGATACCTACTTTTTCTGCTATTTCATGAAGGAGAGCTTACAGCTCTTACAGCTTTTGTTGTTGTTATTCTCCTCTCTGCTAAGAAAGGAAAGTGCACTGGGACTCTGCAGCCAGAGTCATTCCCTCCCTGAGGCCAGTCTGACTCCTGTGTCAAGGCTCTTAAAAGGCTGAGGAACACCTTCAAATGGTGACAGGTCTTGCAGAGGAGACATAGCATGCGACTAACTAATACTGTTTGTAAGGCAAACAAATTTATAATGTAAATAACTATAAATGAACATGGCATGTAACTAGATTAAAGTCACGCTTTAATTAGGAGGTTCTTTCTATTCAGGAAGTCTTTTTTCCTGTGAACAGCCAGGCCTGACAACAATCCTCTTTTGGTGAATGCTGAGGCAGCAGTAGTTTCTGTGTGAAGAGCTAACCAGGAGAATTTCTGCTATTCGATAAAGACTCAGTGCTGCCTGCTATTGAATTTTATTTTGTTGATGGGAGCTGTGAGGTTTTATTTTTTCCCATGCCAGGAGGCGGGAGCTCAGGTGGTCCCTGGGACAGTGGGGGCTTTGCAGATCTGATTCTGCACATGTTGGCTCTGTACTACCCAGGCACTCTTAATTACAAGCCCAGCCTGCAAGAGCAAGAGTTTTCCAAAATACTAGCTAACACCTCTGAACACAAGCTGACGATGACCAACCTTGGTGAGGAGTGCCCACAAACAAGGACGTTGTTTTTGAAAACAATGTTAAGAAAAAACTTTACTAGCTAAGATATTTTAAAGATGTTTTCCCCCTCATCTAGACATAGAGAAATGCTATATATTCAATTTTACTTGACTGCTACAAGTGATTCCTACCTGGAGCCTTGAAAACCTTCTTACATTTATAAGAGTTTTTTCTCTTGGGTAACCTGCATGTGTCTGGTTGTTCTTCTTCCCATATCAGGATTGATGGCTTCTTCATCAGTCCATACATGCCTGCCAAATTAACAGGGTATGAGCTGAGTTAACTCATACAGCTGATTCTTAAATTACATCATGATGTTTCTCTGAAGACATAACAGGTACAGCTGACATATTGCCACTTGCAACTAATTCTTATTAAAAACTTGCTCTGTAGCAGCCATCCTCACTGGGGAGGCGGGAGGCCATAGTTTGCAAGACTTATAGATTTAGAAGAAAAGACTCTTTTTCCTCCCTGCAGCCATTGAAATTTATTATTACATATTCCACTGGAATTTCAAAGTATTTATTTTTTTTAAACAGTTGAAGTTATTTTTATGAAAGCTTTGGAAACGTTTCCATCAGTTATATGAACAGGCTGTACAGAATAAATAGGAGAAAGCCTAGCTGTATGAACAACGTAATGCACTTCAAAAGGCTCAGCATCACGCCGTGATGTCAGATTGTTTGCAGAAGGTCAAATCAATTTTATGATCAGGCAAACATTAGCAAATTACTTTTCTTAGAAGCAAAGCAAGCAAAGTGTTTTCCAAGAAATACTGTTGAGGAAAAATCAAAGGGCATTTATTAGAAACCATCACTCACTGGGACTTGTTCTCTTTATGGCACTTATTTATGGCGCGTAATGGTAAGTTCTTGCATCCGGACATCGTACAGGGACAAATTCAGGTTTAAAACTTTTCTACTCTGTGAGGCAAATGAATCAGAACTGGGGCCTGTTTGTCTGTGGTGTAGTGAATGATCTTTGAGAGGGGATTTTTATGTTTGCTTACCTGACAGGGTGCCAAAGGGCTCTGAGCCATGAAAAGGCAGTGTCTACTTAAGGGACCATATTTCCTTCAAACCTCGAGGCTGCTTAAAGCTGTCTGAGACGGTGACTCCTGCCCCAGGAAAGAAGTGACCTGCCTTGCTTTAGGGAAAGAGACACAGAATATGGTCCTGAGGAAGGTACCTCTGTGGGAGATTTTCTGGGGACAGCCCAAGGGAAGCTCTAGATGAATTTTTCTGGCCAAGAGTCATCCTTCTCTGTGCTGCATTTGCCGAGAGCTGTAAAGATATCCAAAAGCTGGAACCAAAGGCGCTGTGGGTGGTACTCGGCTCCTGTTATCTGTCTGTTCATACCTGTGATGCTGGCCCTGAGAAAAGAGACCTGGGCTGAACCCCCGATCCACATCTGTCCTGGACCCAACTGTCTATCCCATGGCTTAACTCATTATGTCATTCTTGTATATCAGATATTTTTCATATATCTCATTTATTGTATCTGACTAATGAAGTGCCGTGCCAGCTGTACAGTAGCTATGCTGGGGCTAACCATGGTTTGTGGCACATCCCTCTGGGAGTGGGCAAAAAGACTCGCCTTGTCCCCAATCTTCTCTGCATCAGCATTTTGCCTCTCTGTTTCTTAGAAAACTGTGATATGACTTTGCCTTTTTTTACCTGCTCCCATGTTTAAGTTGCAGAGTTGATGCATTGCCTTGTTTTGCATCAGATAGTGTGAATCCACATGATTGACACAGATAGACAAGACCTGTGCCCTGGAGCTGGTCATATGAATAAAAGAATCTGCTAGAGAGGTCTAAAGAGAGCAAATGGATGACAGTAGCGTTCCTTTTGCTACCTCTCTTTCTGGCATCCAAGGATTTGGGGACTTTGCTTCTGTTGTATTTTAGACATTTATTTTTACAGGCTGTAATTTCTTCTCATATTTCTGCCAATATTTTTATTTTCTGGACCTTATTTATATAACCCTGAAGTCTGCTGCTCTTGAATGAATGGAGAAGAAGGGAGTGGTCCCTCCCTTAGCCGTTTGCTACCTGGTAAATTAGCCAACGCTGTATGTAGGGTTATTGCAACTGTTCAGGAATTTTCCGTCAGTGTGTTTACTCATTGGAAAATGTGCTCTCCATAAATTGAAAGCAGAATGGAAATTCAAACCTCTGATGATGACTAAAAGTGTTCCCGATTCCATGCAAGTCTCGGGTAGTGAGAGAGAAAATGCATTTTTAATATAGGTAAATATGAAACCACATAGGTGGCCAGAGGAAAAGAATGCAAGGCAAGTAACTTGAAAGTAGTTTTAGCTTTACATTGATGATATATCAATCAATTTAATGATGACCACTTAAAATGGGAGTGGGGTAAACAAGGCTCTAATGTAGAAGAGGCATTTGGGCTTTTATAGTAAACAGGCAATTCAAATACGAAAAAAATATTTGGAAGGGCTATAAAAATCAAAACTTTCTGGGCTATTATATTTTGGCTTAGCTCAAAGGCTTGAATGAACTTGTGTGGTGCATATGTTGTGTTCTCACCTTCAGGATGAGGCAAAATGGAACTTAAAGAAACGCTGAGACCTATAGGGAAAAGCCTATGGGGAAAGCAGTTAGATGTAGCACCAGTTGGACATACAGGCATAAATATCTGTTCTAAGCACTGATGACAAATATTCTTTTGCAGGAGGAAATACAATTATTATTCATTACTGAAAGTAACTGTTTGTTATTCATCAGTCCATTGTTTTAAAAAGTTAACTCCATCTAGTCTGGGGTTAGAAATGAAATGGTACCTGGGGCAGCTGTTTGGCAGGATAATTTCATATCAGACAGATTAATTCATTGCCAACAGCAAAGCTCCGGGGGCTGAGCTGACCATGGGTCTGGCCAAGTCCTCTGTGCTGCAGCAAGGGGAACTTTGTCAAAGAGTTTGTTCCTGCCCACTGTTTCCTACTGAAAGTGCCACAGAAATACCATGTTACCTGGGAGTTCACAGCATAGAAAGTGTCAGGGAAACGGCCTGTCAGTTGCATGGAGAATTTCAAGAGAGTAGATTTAAAATATTCTGCTTGGGAGTTCTGTAATAAAACAGATTTATTTGTATGTATCCAGGAAGTATTGATTTATCATATACAGAGATACTTTTCTTTGTAAATTCAGTCTCACTGCATAATTTAAATTAAGTCTTTAAGCATACTTCTTGGAACTGTTCAGAAAACTTACGTCACTACACACTGTAACATGGGAAGTCAGTATTGCAGGTAACTTTTCTTTCACTTGGTTTCCTTTCCCTCTCAAAATTGTCCTCTGGAAATATATCCTCAAGGCTTGAGGTGAGGGGTGGAGTAAAAAAAATACAGGTACATGCAAACACTCCAAATTCTCTTTCAGAAAAATGTCATTATTTCTAACGGAGAAACGGATCTGTAGAACTCTTTGAGCTCTAATCCTGGTATTCTTCCAAAATATTTCTCTGGTCGGAAGCTGTCCAGCTCTGGTTAATGTAAGTCAATGTTTCTAAACTGGTGCAAATTTAAGCTCTTGATTGGGACAGTTTAAAATCAGCATAAAGGTTATGTTGCATTTGTGAATATTTCCAATGACTTACAGGATCAGAGATTAGTTTAGCATCGTGCATAAGTGATAAATAAATACTTTCCCATATAACCTTGTTTTTATTTTACCTCAAATCTCTAACCCTACTATTGCAATTGCCTTAAAATCCATTGTTTCTTTCAAGAACAACATGCCATAAATATAGATATCTTTCTGGTGATCTCTAAAAATACTCTTCAGTCTTGTGCTCTTTAATGATTGATGAAGCTTGGAAATGAAACTCTTGTCTGGAAATTGTTGTAAGATAATCTTACACTGCGGGAGTAAAATTCATATGAGCGAAGTGGGGGCAGTATAAAGAGGATGCTGCTTTATGGTCCTAAAGAAAGCTTCTGGCAAATTTTAGGAGCCGGTATAGCATAAGTATCCAATTACCTGGGCTTTTTTTGCTTTCTTTTTGATAAATGATCAGTTTCTGTTCATGTTGCCTGCAAACCTAAGTTTTGGCAGAAAGCTAAAAAAAGGCCATGGCAGCATGTGGCTCTTTCACCTCCTTCTCTCTCTGTGATATTAAACGCATGGCTGGTGTTAGTGAGGAGCATGGCACCACATTCTGAAAGCATGCAGGTAAAATAACCCACTATGCATTTTTTAGTTATTGCTTAAAGATCTCAATTTGCAAACAGCAATGCTCTAGCCAGCAACAAGCAGACAAGCAAAGCGCTGGCTGATGTGCACAGCGGGGCTCACGGGCACCTGCTGCATTTTACAGCAAACCCAACCTGCTGTTCGCAGCTCAGCTCCTGCTTTCCCTGCCCGCGTATTTCCGCACGGCTGCCCGCCTGGTTTGTTCTTTTGAAATCTTGATCAAGTTCTCTGGCCTGTATAATACGGGTCAGGCTAGTTGACGGGACTGATCCCTGCCAGGATTAAAAACCATATCACACGGAGTCCTGAGCAGCAGCAATGTGATGGGGAGATGGAGGTTTTGAACCTGCATGGGCTCTGCCCACTGGCAACGAACGAGGGATGGAGGAGAAGTGTTGCCTCGGCTTTTCTGGATTGTGTAACTCTTTAATCATGTGGGTTTATGTGTAGGTCCAGGGTCTTTGGCTCCTGGCAGAGAAGTCTGTTGAAACAAGAGAATTACAAAAGCGCTTCAGGGAAGTGAAAACTTGTCTCCCATAAAGTGTCAGAAAGTGTTGATGCATAGCTTCTTTTGGAAAAAGGAAAAAGCACATCGACTATAGATGGTGCATAGATTCTTATTTTCAAAAAAGAAGCTTTGAATGAGAAGGTCCCCTTCATCCTAAAATAAATAGCTGCTCCCAACCTAGTTTCAGAATGAGATCTGTTTTCTCTGAGTTGTTACATAGCCCTGATAGCTGCTGTATCAAAGCAGTTCTCTAGTTTTGATAAATCCCCAGGAGATAGGAAGGCAATATAGTTGCAAGCTGTTTTCTGAAAGACTTCTGGATAACCCATATTAAAGGCACAAAAGCGTAGCTACAGAAATTAATCATTTGACTCGTAACTCCGAGCATAGTCATTTGCAGCCTGGAAAATGGCCTGATTTATCCAAGGTGGCCTGCAGTTGTTGTAGCTGAGTGAAGTTAAATAATGCAGTACTCTTTAAAATTGCATGAGTATATGATTTCGTTTGCTTTAGTCATTCATAATTCTTACTCCCTTGTAGTTTATTGCAGTCAATGATTATCACATCTGTTCGATCCGTCTCTGAAGTGAGAGAGAATGGCAGGTGGTTGTGACTCTTCCTTGCCTGTGCCGAGCACTAAGCTATAGTCTTGCAGAAAAAAGCTGAACTTTCCCTCTGTTGTAAGTTTAGGAATGACTGCACAGCCTGGCCTTTTAGCTTGAGGTGACTGTAGCTCGGAAAAGTGAGTAAGGAAAGATCTCATTCTAATAAAATAATTTGATTTGCCACATTGTCATCCTGAGGAAGCAAAAGAATTTCTACAGTGCACCCACTGCAGAAGGGAGTGTTTTAAATGTCTCTCTCTCCTGTTCAGGCCAACCATACGTTGTTGCTTTCTGCGTCCATGGACTAAACTGTCTGACTAACCAAAGTGGGTGGATGCTGAGGGAGACGCGCAAGGCAAATTAAAGTACCATGGGAGCATCTACCACTGTTTCCCACTGCAGAGCAGAACTGAAAAAGCAGCTTAACCTTTAGAAGATGTGGAAAGTGTCCAAGAGGCCATTGGGCTGCAAGAAGTTTTGATACTTCAGCACGCTCTATAGTCCTGCCAGTGTCTCAGTACACAGCCTTGGGCAAGTGACTGCAGCTGTGTGTATCTATCCTTGCCCAGGATTAGCCAAACTTGCCCCTGCTGGTTGTTGCTGCCCTCATTTGGATCCTTTCTTCATATGAAATCATTTGACTGTAACAAAGCATCGCGTCTAAGACCTTTTCACCACATGCATTTATGATTTGATAAACCTGAAAAACAGGTTAATTTTTGTTTGAGCTCTGCTCAAAGAGGTTGCAGAAATGTCCCATGATATAAAAAAGAGAGTAATCAGCTGGATTAATTAAACCTACCTCTTTAAATTGATCAAATGATCCAGGTGATTGTGCCTGGACTGACTTAGGAAGAGGTTATGAGAACTACAGCACCATGGGGATGAGGACAGATGGCCAAGGATGACGGTCTGTTATCTCCCACTGGCCTAGCTGTCTGCATGGGCAGCTTTCTCTAGGCCCTTTGGAGTCCTCAGAACAAACACTTCCCACCAGTCTGCAACACTGTGGTGAAGTGCGAGGTGAGAGTCTGTCAGATATGGGACCTAGGATTATTTAGGAATTAATGTTATTAATTTGCACCAGTTATTTCTCTACTTGTGACAAAGGTATTGCCCATCCTACCTAATGGACAGGAACAGAGGGAAGCTGGTAACGTGTGAAAGAATCCAGCAGTGGTCAAGTCTTTGCTGAGATTCAGGTACAAGAAATGAAATCCTGACCCTATGAAAATCAGCAGGGCTCCTGCAAGCAATGTCAGCATAGCACAGATCTGAATGAACAGGGGGAGGTTGCACTGCACAGCCTGAAGCATTGCTCACATAGAGTATTGTCTGGAGTGCAGAAAGACCTGAGAGACATTCAAGACCCCAAAAGGAGAAGACAGGATCTCTCAAGACACTGGAAGAGTTTTGGATGCAGCTGAAGAAAAAACACAGTTCAAATAATCTCTAAACCATGAGAAAGGCTGAGTCTAGATGTGAAACAGTGGTTTCTCCATCCTGTCTTGTCCTGGCAGTTTAATTAGGGTAGCAGAACTATGTGCAGGCTGGCAGGGCAGGGTCACTTGACAGCTTTTTGGGGCTTGCTCATCTTGGCAAAGCCTGAGGCAGCAAGTATTTGGGCATGGCACAGTAAATACTGATTTCAGCCCTGTGTCTGTTTGGCACGTGTGTGTGATTAGGCGAACCCAAAAGTGCTGCAGCAACGGAGGCCACAGAAATTAGTTAGCCCAGCGTTCTGGTTGTCTGAACTCTTCCAGGGTCCGGTCAGGTTACTGTCTGTTGGGTCTTGCCCATCTCCACATATTTTTTTCCTTCTTGCCTTGCCCCACCCTCCCCGCAGTCAGCCCTGAAAATCATGAGACAATTGCCAGCACATTTCCAGGCAATGTGCCCAAAGAACATCATGGCACAGCAATTTCTCAAGCAGCTCCATCCCAGAGCACTTGGACACAGTGCCAAGAGCTCTTGCAATATTTGATAGTACAAGCTCAGCTGCTGGAGGTGAGCAATTAAGACTCCTATTTCCCCCCCACACCTCTGTTGACCTCTTGGTCACAGAAAAAACTTAATTGGATCTAAAGGTACCAGAAGCTAAAAGCCAGAAGAACTCAAGACCTTTTATGAATCAAGTTAAGCTGTCACAAAACACGTGTTATGAATTTAGAAAGGGGCTGACTTGCATTTCTCTGTATCTTTGTGTTATGATCTCTTTAGACCTAATAGCACCTTACTTAATTTGTACTGCCACCACAAAATAAAGGTACTAGCCTACTTGAAAATTCAGGTCTATGGGCCTGAATTAGGATAACAAATGAATTATTTTAATTTTAATTATTTTAATTGTTATAATTACTTTAATTCTAGAAGAAACCATGATCAGGGGATTCTCTCTCCACATCGTATCACTTTGGAAGGCATTTAAGATGCATTTCAAAGCTGTGTTTATATGAAACAAGTGTCTTTTTAGTTACATTAGCAAAGTTATGGTGGTAAAAATTTCCTTTGGGGACAAGTTATTAAAAAAAGTCATAACAAACCCAAAAGTTCCTTTCTTTGGAAACCCAAAATTGCATGCACATAAAGTGCACAAGAGAAATTTTTAAATGGAGAAAGTTTTACCATGGTTCTGCCATGTCTTGTTCCTACAGCACAAACTCTTCTCCTCTCCCTGTCCTCATTCTGCTGCCCAATCTGCCTGTTGCATGTGGGGACCTACCAAGACAGTCTTTTGATTTGGTTTAAATTGTTGTATTATCAGCTGGTGGCAGGTGTTCATGTTCACTCAATCCATGCCAAAAATACTCCAGTCTTGCAGAATAAACACAAGCACTAACTTGAAACTGTTAACAAAGAAATCCAAGAAAACTGTGAGGTTTCCTTTTTTCTCCCTCCTCCCCAACATAGTGCTTTGATCTGCCATGCAATTGGGTCAACACTCGGGAAATACATTTTAACATCCCCATCTGTGATGTGAACGCTATGCAGGAGATCCTAAATGCAAAACCTCATGGATCCTACACTAGACTACCAGAATAATTTTACTAGCATAAATTAGCTAGTGAATTACTAGCTACTAAATTACTAGCTAAATTAGCCTTCTGTTGTGCAGGGCACCCAGTCTTGGAGCCTGCATGCTGCTAGGGAATGGGGGAAATGGGTCCCAGGCCACATGGAGTCACATAGGAACTGACCACAGGCACTTCTGGTCTGCTGGATGCTTCTGAGGAGAAAAGCAATGTGAGAAGCTGTGTCGTTGGGTCCTGAATAGCTGTAGCTAGCAGCAGGTATTGTCTAGGGCTCCCTACCACCTCTCTGAATGGTGTCTGCGCAAGGGGAGGCTTCAGGGTGTGTGCTCTGACTTCCATAATGTCATAATGTCCTTCCTCTGCAGACCCTGGGAGCACAAAGAAAACTTCCAGTGCTGGGCAGCAATGCAAAGGGTCTTGTTATTTGTTGTGGTGAGATACAGATGTTCTCAGAGATCTCGGCACGGAGAGGCTGCCCTGGGGAGACCTCAAAGGGAGCCTCGGAGAAACCACAGAGAGAAGAGCAAGGAGCAGAGGGATGGATAAGCTGGAGAAGAAAGGAGACAGCATGGGAAGGCAGTGAGAGAGCTTCACTGCTCAGTCGTGCCTTAGGTAGGGTCTCAGTGCAGAGGAGGTTTGGCCCCTTGTAAACCCGCAGCCTTGCAGGCAGTGAGGTTACAGCACTGATGGCTGAGGCTGAATTTTCTGTTGCTCCTAAGAGATGTAAAATTATGTCTGTTAGGACAGAGACTCCTGGATAGCAGAGCTAATGCACCTAGAAAGAACCAGGGAGATGCCCCAGTAGAGGTACTTACAGCCCTCCCCTCAGCAGGACACTTGCAAAATTTTTGTTTTGTGCAACAAAATGCAATGCAGTTAGTGTATTATAACACATTTCCTAAAGCATTCTTGCCTCCCTCATTTGCTGATGAACTACAGCAATTTCAGTCTTGTGCGTTTTGATTTCTAGTGTAGACAATTTCCACAAGTTTGCCCTAAAAATTACCTTTCAGTGATAAGTGGTCTTCTATGAAGGTTTTCACTGTCATCTGGTATTCATCTTCAGTCATGTGGAGCTGGGCCACCTCCAAGCTTGAAGGCCACTCTTCTTCTGTAGCTGTCCCCTCCTCTCGAGGAAGCCACTGAGCAGCAGACACCCTGAAACCTGCTTTATCCAGGTTCCTTGCAAATGTCCTTCCAATGGAGCTGTTGGACACGAGAATAACAATTGCTCTCCCTTTCACATCAGCGTTCCTCTTCACAATGCCAAAGGTGGAGACGATAATGGAACAGGTCAAAAATGCAAAGGAAACGCATACAAAGGTATAAAAGAGGCAGGAAAGGGTCATTGCGAATAATAAGTCTGTGACCAGCAAGAAGAAATGCTGCAAGAGGAAAATCATTATTAAAAGGATTAGTTGCTGCTTCCTCGCTCACAACTGAGCTGAGAAATCTGCGAGGAGTCACTGTGTGCAAGCAGGCTGTTATAAAGCCAAGCAGTTGCGAAATGTGCGGGGGCAAGTCAGACCCTGCGGGGAGGGTGAATCATTGTCTGGGATAGAGCAACAGTGGAGATTTTCAAACCGTGTGCGTTCTCAGGAGAGAGCAGTGTTGTGTTTGTCTTGGTTTCACTGTGCACTTGGATGCTCTGCTAGGCTGGAATTTAAAGATGTGTTTTGTAAGAACGTTTCATCATGTGTTTTTTTTAGGGTTATAAGAGTACTGCGTCTTTTGATAAAAAAACTGATTTTTAAAAATTTGACTTTTTTTTCCTGGTGAATATGATGTTTGAGGGCTTCCCAGAGGACAGAAGGGGAAGACTGAACCCCCTGCCCTAAGCTGCAGAGCCAGCTGATCCCGGTCCCTCCTAGTCACCCGGACCGCAGTGCCCCGGGCCGGCACGGCCCCGCCCCCGGGCCGGCACGGCCCCGCCCCCGGGCCGGCACGGCCCCGCCCCCGGGCCGGCACGGCCCCGCCCCCGGGCCGGCACGGCCCCGCCCCCGGGCCGGCACGGCCCCGCCCCCGGGCCGGCACGGCCCCGCCCCCGGGCCGGCACGGCCCCGCCCCCGGGCCGGCACGGCCCCGCCCCCGGGCCGGCACGGCCCCGCCCCCGGGCCGGCACGGCCCCGCCCCCGGGCCGGCACGGCCCCGCCCCCGGGCCGGCACGGCCCCGCCCCCGGGCCGGCACGGCCCCGCCCCCGGGCCGGCACGGCCCCGCCCCCGGGCCGGCACGGCCCCGCCCCCGGGCCGGCACGGCCCCGCCCCCGGGCCGGCACGGCCCCGCCCGCGGCGCAATGGCGCCACCTGTCGGCTGTTGGGGGCAGGGGTACCGGCAGACCCACCCCGACTGCCCAACTCCTCCTTTGGGGATCACCCGCAGCCCTGGGTGACCTCGCTAGAGGCAGCAGTGGCTGCAGCAGGGCGGTAGCTCGCTCTTGAGGTGGGGGATGGCGGCATTTCCATCCTTGTTCTGGATTAGCCCTTCTAATCTTTCCTGGAAACTTTGTTTTAAAAGACGCAAACCAGCAGCTACCCAGAAACACTGCAAATTTTATTTATTTTTTTTTTATTTTTCCAAGGAGTGATTTCTCTGTTCTGTTGTTCTTCATAGTCAATGAATAAACATTAAAATGAGAGGCTCTAGTGTGGGTCAAGAAAACACTTCAAAAGTAGTGCTTTTTTCTTATTTTGGCCCACCATCTGGGAACAGCCAAGACCTCAGGCCTGCCCTGGGTTTTATCTTATCACATTCATAAGCATAAAGATATTTTGCCAGTAGGTGACCCATGGGGCAGCAGTGACATTCCGCTGGCGCTGCTGATGGCTGTCACCCAGCTCGAGTTTTGCATGGTAATTACTAAGCTCGCTTCTCCAAGGGTTTTCGTTGCATCCTTTCCTGAACATAATTAACCCTTGGGGTGCTACATCATTTTACTCAGCAGATTGTAGTTTTCAGACCTGTTCAAGACGTTACTGATTAATGCTCTCCTTCTGCATGGAGTTTGCTGTTTGTTGTGTTAAGCATAAGGATTAAAGCAATGCATGTTACAGAATCCTTCTTTAAGAATATAAATAGTGATCTTTCAGAAAGGTTGATTAGACTTTATTTGGGGCTTGCCAGAATTGCTGGCCAACAAAAAAGGGGCGGTTCAGTGTCTGTCAACTGTGGTTTGATTTGGTTCAAAATGCATACTATGAGCAGCTTATGTTTTTTAAAATCTTAAGAGTGCTGTTGAACTCTGTATAATTAGAGAGACTTAACTTAAACCTCTTTTGAGCAGATCCTGAAGGTCAACTTATATTCTGATCAATACCACCATTGCATTCCTGGTGCTACTAACTGAGGAACAAAAAGTGACGGTTTTCCTAAAAACTATAACCTGAAGTCAGATCTCCAGGTGGTTTGGAAGCTCCACAGAGGCACCACGGGGCTTCGAGGCTCTTGCTGGGGACTAAGGTTTCAGGCCAGTGCAGTTGTCTTTTTGTCTTCCTTTTGCTGCCCATGTTACTGTGAACAGAATGGTGGGCACCTCAAGAGAAAATGAGGCTGGAAAACATGTGCTGAGGGGTTTATCACCCTCATAACTCATCAACGTTGCTACTGGGGCAGGTTTATTCTGCTGCCAGCCGTGAGTGTTGGTTGACCTGTTCTCCATGCTGGGCTTGGCATATTTTTCTCTGTTTAAAAAGGGAATACCCAAGTAGAAAGCATACATTTTAATTTTATAGGTTAAATAATTTCAATAATAATTTTAATGTTAGCTTTACAATGGTTTTCCTATGTTTTGATTTTATTCTGCTGAGAAAGTGGAGGTACAAATTTAGTTTTTGTGATATGGACTGCACTCAGGAGAGGTTCGGAGATATGAGAGCTAAAATGCAAGTACAGCGAGAACCACTGGAGTCTCTTTGGTGGTCAGCAGCTTTTTGCAACCATTCCAGCAGCCTTGGGGAGCTGTCAGGGAACAATTCTTATTGAAACTGCTTCTTTTTCCTCCCTTATGTTTGTTTGAAATTGTTAATGAAAAATATTATATCTGCGTGAAAGATAACCAGGAAATTCAGTTTTTACCAGAATGAAATTTAACTAAGTTCCTCGCTCAATGGAAATTGTTGTTTAAAGGTACAAAACATTATTATCCGGGAGGATCTTGACATGACCACAGGGTTCAGTTGGTCTGGAGAACTTCATTGAGTAATGAATCCATATGCAAATATTTATATCTCTTGCGGTGCTCTGATGTGATATTTACCCCATCCTTCAGGCTTCCTAAAGCAAAATGAAAATAGTGACTAGTTAATGCATTTTCTTTTTCGGTTATAGCAATAGTTGATGGTAATAAAAGAATTCCTTCTTATCTGGTTATGAATCTAAAGAAGAAAACCGTCAGCGTGGGCAGATAGTAATGTCCTAGATGTTCCACTGCGATTCAATAGAATACTGACCTATTTATTTATATATCTTATTTGATGCTCTGGCCCTCTTCTCATTTTGGGTTTTTGGTTTGTTTTATTTGTATGTTGTTTTTCTTTTCTAGGGGCAAATTTACTTTCTTTTACTTGAGGCTTCTTGCTCGCTGTTAAATATTGTTCAGTCATAGCCTGCTAATTGAGTTAGGCAGGAACAGAGAGGAGAAAATGAAAAAGGCAACTAATATTGAGTGGTGCAGTAGCAGCAGAATGTATGGACTATATGTCTGTGTGACACACACAGCAACACTAAGAGAACTTTAAGGATGCATAGCCCTCAAAATCTGAAAACCAGAGTATGGGCATATAATTATAGGGCACACGTATCAAAAGATCAAACTTATATTCCACAGACAACATTGAATTATTAATTTGTTATGTTGTAAGCATTGACCTTTTCAGGTTTTTTATATCTTAAATGCGTATCATTTCTGAAATTGTTTAAAAAAAGTACGATCCATACAAATTTTTGAAAGCTTCACAAACAGTATCAGCGAGTTTGGGATCCTTAAGTAAGTCCTGTGTTAATTAATAGGTTGCCAGCAATAGAATGCTTTCGTCTTCTCTCAGATTTTGGCAGTGGGTTTCCTAGCCACTGAGGATTTGTAGTAATGTCTTCATGGTATTGTGTATTGGTGCCTTTCCTTAAATGCTTCTCTGAATTGGATCTCAAATCCTTTAAAAGGTCAGCTGCTTCTGAAACTCTGTTGCTTGCAGAAACGGTCTCTGTTGATTTGTGGCATTCTCACAACGCAGCTGTAGCTGTGGCCTTTCTTATTGTCTCAGTCCTGAACCCTGCCCTGATATGAGCACCCATCCTAGCTTTGTGCTGGCCTCCCAGGCCTTCTGTAGGTGGAGAACTCCTGAGGACAGAGCTGTTAGCTTATCCATAATCCAGGCAACTCCATCCAGAGGATCAATACGCCTCAAGATGTTCTGGCGTCCAGCCCTACCTTCCTCTGGAGCATCCTGTGCAGCCCCTGAGGACCTGGAGATCTGCATTTTTCCCTTTCTCTGAACTCCAGCTGTAGGATTATCCATGGGCCAAGGAGCCAGTGTTTCAAGTGTTTCCTTATAGCCATGAAAGCTCTTCTGAAACAGAAGACATCTTGCCAGAATTATGATCCCACCTGTCATGGTCTTGTAAAATAATCTGGCTTGGAAGGAACCTTTGGTGGGTATCTAGTCCAGTCTCCTGCTCAGACCTGGTCCAATTATCAGAAGTTTTGCAATGAACTTACTACAGTGGCAGTGATGTGGGTCTCAGAAGCCCCATATCTGTAGAGACATTCAAAACCCAACTGGACACAGACCTGGGCCTCCTGCTCTGGCTGACCGTGCTTGACCAGGCAGGTTGGACGAGGTATCTTGAGGTCCTTTCCAACTTCAACCCTTCTGTGATTCTTTAAGGGTCATATTCATGGCTATCAGGTATTCTCTACATGTGAGTGAAAAAGCTCCTTTTTGATTACTGGAAATCATCTGATGGGGGATTATTTGGTAAAATTAACTAGTGCTGTAAAATCTGCTTTCCAGTGCTCTCTGTAACCCCCCTGATTTGGCTGGTCAGTCAGGACCTTCCTTTGGGTAGTTAGCACAGGTTTTATTTACAGCCTTCCTGTGCTTCATGGAGGCTGTTAGGGCTTCTTCCTGTGGAAGAAGCTTGAGTCAGTCTCAGGGCATTGTGTTGGCATCAAAACCAGAAAACTCTGAAGTATGGAGACCGAGACCCTCAGTGGGGATTTATCAAGTTTCACTTGACATGAAAGTGTTAATGATTCTCTCTAGAAAACCAGAAGGCCCAGCACAGGTCTTAAGAGCAGCAGGAATGCTACAGGCAGAAGTTCTTCCATGTTTTTAAGGTGACTTTAGGTACCTGAGATATCTTTCTTGTTTGGGAAACCTAAGCAGTAGAATAAGTCCCTGCTATAAACATTTTCAAATTTTTACATAACCCAGTCAGCTATTGCCAGCTTGCAGCATGGAACTAAATGGGTATATTTGTAAGGAAAAAAAAGTGCAAAATTCATCAGCTGAATTGTTCATTTAACAGATTCACAAATTATTCAATGGGATGAATGGAAAAATAAAATTAAACATACAGATAAAGTGTAACTAGAAGTATAGAATAATTCATCGGAACAACTCACTGTTTAGAAATGTGAGCACTGCTTTCCCTTGCTTGGTCAGCCCCAGCGGATGAAACAACAAACTCCTGCTGCAACAGACCCTGCGTTTTCCTGCTGCCGCGCACACTGGGCCTTTAACAACGGCTAACATCTCTAAGTCATGTTTTATAAAGTATAATAAATCATTTTCCCATGATAAATTCTATATGAATCAGTATTATCCCACTTCCACAGCTGAGAAAATTAGGTCAGACAGGAGAAATGACTTGATGGAGGCCACCAGGGAACTCTGTTGGAGTGGCAAAGAGGGTGGAGGAGCCCTGAGACAATCAGTCGTGCCCTGACATTTGCTGTGTCCTTCCCAACCTGGAAAAATCCAGCAGCATCACTTCTTTTTGTCCTTTGAAACTGCTGGGTGATGACAATAATGGGTTATCTCTTGGGTTAAGCACACCTTTAGATACATTCCTTAAAACTGCCAAATAGTCCAACTCCAACATTAATATTAATGCAGATTTTCTGACTTAAGCGTATGAGCTTTTTTTGAGTCTACGGACACCAAATTGACAAGCTGGAGAAGAAACCCTATTTGGGAAACCCTGAAAGTGTTCTTTAATCAGAAGATTATTAAATGCAGAGTAAAAAATAATGGGCATCCTCTGGTTTTTGGCTCCCCATTTTTTTCCCCAGCATGATGAGGGATGTGCTTTCTGTGCTCACCATAGCCAAGCTTTTCTTGAAGGTCAGGAGCTGAGGATTTAAAAATAAAACCTGACTGAAATGTAATTGCTTCTGCCTGTCAACATATTCTCTATTATATGTACCAGTATATATCAGAAATATTTAGTGGTCTCTGTTACAGAGCCTCGTCTGTGCAGGAAAGCAGAGGAAGCACCCTGCAGTGAACTGAGCAGGTAAAACAAATGCTTTGCTTTGGATGAGCTGTTGCAAAGGATTCTTCCATACAAAAGCTCTCATAACAACAGCCAAGTGTGAATTAGGTGTGCTTTTCACCTGTGTTTTACTGAAATTAATTTCATTTCTCATCTCTTCTCCCAAAGTGTTCTGGTCAAGTCACTGAACAGCACCAACAGTGTCATTTTTGGTGACCTGGTGACCAGCCAGTTCAGAGTTAGGTGAAGGTGGTGTTTGTGTGGGAGCTTGGTTGTAGTTTAAATCCTCTTCCTGAGAATCCCAAGGATGGAGATTCCCCTATCCCTGTGGCTCCTGTCCCAGCATAGCAGGTCAGTGCCCCCCGCCATCCCGATGGCCCTCCGCTGGCCTTCCTCCAGCCTGCCAACATCCTCCTCCTCCAGAAGGCACTGGACCACTGTGTGTTTTCCATAGATACTTGTCTAGACTTCATTATTTCGCTTGAAAAACCCTAATTTTCCTGAATGGATGACTTGTAATGTTCCAGCAGTGTTTTCCCGAGTGCTGAGTTTTCTGGCCCAGCTCCCAGTCGGGGTTTGGCACCTCCAGTGGGACCAGCCAAGCTGCCTTCCTGAATCTGCAAGATATAGCTCATAGCCTCAGATAAGTTACAAATACTTCTGTATTTTCATTTTGTTTTTTATACTTTCTGACTAAAAACATATTGCTCCATTGCCTTCTTCTTGCAGGGAGCACAAATCCCACTCTTGCCTGGCGTACATCTCCTGAGCTCTGCAAAGCCAGGCTTTCAGGAGCTGTTGTCAGAAATAAGGCCTCTTTATCTGCCTTCCTCTGTTGCCGGTATCCGTTGGAGAGAAGGGTTGAAGCGTAAAGCCGAACATGCCAAGAAGCCTTTAATCGCACTGATCGCATCCTTTGCTCCTCTGTGGGTCTGCTCCCAGGCAAAGTGCCGCTGAAGCCGTCTCTAGCTGTCTTCATGTTTTTATAAGGATTCAGATCTCATCAGCCTTTTATCTGTTCCATTCCTCCTCTCAACGTGTTCTCAGAGTTCACATCACTGCCTGGGAAGGTGCAGCGTTCAGCGCACTCCCAGAGGTGAATCTGTTCCCCACAGTGTACGGCCAACGGGCTTCACTCAACCGGCACCTCAATGATTCCACGATTCTGTGATTCTGTGATTCTACAATATGCTGTAGCTGGCTCCAGGCTGGGGCTGCCAGGGGCTGCCATTCCTCCGGCTCTGCAGCACTCCAAGCAAATCCATCCAGCTATCCTGCCTGCTTATCACCCGTGCTGCTTCACTTTATTAACCCCTCTAGCACACAGTGTGTGAAGGCTGATAGCATTTTCAAGAAATAAAAGTCTTGGCAGCAGTAGGAATGGGAAATATTCTGTTCTCTTCTTTTCAAAGAAGAGACAAGGACAGAAGAGTCCTTCCATCTGGGCTGCGAGGCTCCACAGCACTTTGAGTTGAGGTGCATCAGCTTTGGACTTTTGCACCTTATGCCCACAGGAGGCTGACTTAGGTTGTTCCCAGAATTTCTTTCATTACACTTCAGCCTAAATGAGTAGCTTGACTTCTCTCTGTTACCTGACTTTCCTTCAAAGCGAACCTTCCCTGCCCTGCCTATTCAGACGGTGTGTGATGTTATGCCACAATATTATGCCATGAACTGTAAACCACAGTAGCTGTGCCTTGTGCTTCATGATTCAGACCTCAACTGCTGCAAACATGCATCTGCCCACGTACATTGTACCACATTTTCCTGTGAAAGTGTGCCATTCACAGGAGAACTATACCAAAATATGGCCCTGTGTCCCTTTTCTTCACAGATTATGAGAGCTAACCCAGCACTGTCTTGAGATAGGAGAGTTTGGGCACTGGTGTCTTAGCTGCCTTGCAGCCCAAATTGGGGGGCATCTTGTGGAACATCCCATAAAATAGTAGACAGGATTATGGCATGTGTATCCCTCTGTTTCTGGATCCCTTTAGCGCTACATATTTAAGCTAGGTCAGTTATAATACAGCTTGAAGCAGAAAGATGAAAGAGCTGCAATTAACATGATCAAGCTCATATTTTCTCGTGAACAGCAAATGCAAATGTTAATGTAGACAAGCAGACAAAGACCTCTCCAACCTCTGTATGTGCTGAAAATTTAGCAAGCACATCAATAAACTGTTCATGGAGAGACTCTTGAATATTTTTGTATTTTAGCCTAGTCATCAGCAACTTTTCAAGATAATTATGTTGTGTGAAATTATTACTATAGAATGAAAGAGCAAGCTCCAGGGTAGTTTGTCTCTGTGGCAGTTCATTTTTCAGTTATATGAAGGATGGTTTTAATCAACAGGTCTGTGCAATAGAATAAATTCCACTGTCTCATTATTGCTTTGGGGTGCCGCTTGTTTTCACTGATAACTGTTTTTTATAACCAGAAATAGCTCCTGCTGCATCCCAGCAAAGAAAAGGACATGTATGCTGCATATAAGTATATTATGCTTTATGGCTTACATGGAAAAGCTATCCAAACAATCTAGATGCCAAAATCCCATAAGTATTGATGAGCACAGAATACCCAAGTCCTTAGTTGCCCGAACTGAAAAATCTACATACACAGCGTGTAATTTGAAGTATGTAGAAGTCAGTGTTCAGGCTCCTATTGATATCAAAATATATTGGACCTGGCATACCTCAAGGATTTTAGAGAAAACACCAACCACTTCACACTCCCAGCAAAGAGGGTTTGAGATAACCTGGCTGGGTTGGCGCTATGGAAGTATTAGAGAGGACTGATACCACTGGGCTGGAGCAAGTGACCTCGGGTGCAGAGGGTCCCACGGTGCTGCAGCCCATTCAGGATGCTTAAATTGCTGCGATTTCAGGAGGAAGCTTGAGGCTGTGGTGGCGCAACCTGCAGCAGGTGTGTCAGGGCAGGGTTGGGCCTCAGGGCACTGAGAGAGCCAGAGCTCTTGGCATGACAGAGCCAGGAAAATCTCGGTCCTTCTCCCACCCTCCTTATTTACCCCACCTGGCAGCAAAGCTTTGCTTTAGCACGGTGGTGTGGCCCAGGTCAGGCTGTGCCCGTGCTTTGTAATGCTGCAAAGGTTAGAGCAAGGTAAGTTTCTCCGCAAGCCAGTGCATCGCAGTCTGTCTTAGTCATAGTGTGGAAAGGCAAAGTGAATTCAGGCTCTGTCGCCAGTTAATTCTTGGTTGTTCTCCTGGAAATGCACCTCAAAGCCCTTGTTCTAATAAGTACTGAGCTGTTAACTTGCGCCTTTCCTATTTACCTTGGCTGGAGTTGAGCTGAGCATCAGGGCAAGTAGATAATTAGAGCTGCTCCCTGGGAGCTGTTGTGTAAGTGAGCACTTGTTAAAGCCGGTCTTAGTGATGTGTGCGATGTGTGAGCTGAGCCAAGGAAGCAACCAGGCTCTCTTGGCTCGTCTAGCACTTCTTATGTTCCTGAAAGATTGTTTAGGTGTGACCCAAAATTTCTTGATAATGTTTATGCCTGAAAACCAGGCAAAATCACTACACTGCATTTTCCAGCCCTTTGCCCAGGATGTAACCAGTGGACACGGTCCACTATGTAAGAATTTTCTTCACTTTTGAACACAGCTCTCCAGCAGCCTCAGCAAGCGTCATAAAATGACTTCGATGCAAGAGGCTCAGATTCATCTGTGGGATTGTAAGCAAGTGGGCTTCGTGGAGGGGGTTACTCAGTTGTGGGTGAAGTGAAACCAAGATTCTTTAGCTGAATTTGCCACTCATCTAATGAAAAAGCTATTTTTCAGTTGCTACCCTTTCAAATGTGTCCATCTGTAATTAAATATAGCCTTTCCACTAAATGTTAGGATATACCACATACATGTCAGCAATTAGAGCTCAGTATGTATTTATTCGTGTTGACTTTTCATTGTTTGATGCTCAAGTTATAGGTTTATTTGGGTAGGGTGTTGTGTTGGTTTTGGGTTTTTTGTTTTCTCAAAATTTTGTTTTCTTGGCAACTTGAGTCAAATGGCTCTTGGGTAGAAACAAGAATACAGTTAAACATGCAAAGAAGTGGACTTTGGCTGAATGAAATAATATCACGTGTGCTGGATACATAAGCAAAACCCAAGCTTATCAGAGCATGTTTTGCATTCAGTGCTGGTTTATCAAGTAAAGGAAATGTTACCTGAAGCCAGCAAATTAAACTGCTTATGGTCTCCATGTTCTTCTGATTTTATTACCAGCATCTCCCTGCCTTGTCTCTCATTTTATTTAATGGAAAGAAGTGCCCCGTTTTTCCAACTCCAGATTAATTTGTTCATTCAAAGCTAAACCAGCAAAGTATGAAGACATTGTATCTGCTGCAAGTTCCTGGCAAGCTCTAGTACTAGAGCTTTATCAGATGCCCCTTTATTTTTTCCACCTTGAGGCAGGATTCTTAAAGTCTGGCTTTATAAAGGCAGAAAGCAGATACATTCAGTACAAGTTAACCAGTCACAGTGGCACTGGATTTAATAGCATTGGAACAAATTCATGTTGACTTTCTGTGGTGCTTTATGTGTTCTTGAAGCCTCCTCTGGTCTTCCTGAAAGCTTCCCCTCTCGCTTACAGCATCTTAATGACTTTTCAAAGTATGAAGAAAAATTCTTTAGGAAAGTAAATCTGAGGAGCTATATGGAAAAAGAACTGGTCTAAAACTGAAAACTGTTCACCTGGGAAACAGGAAAAAAAATAACATTGTATTTAGCATGCAATGCATACCTCACTGGATACTACTAAATTGCCATTGCATTAGCACTGAATCACAGGAGAAATCCAGCATCTCACAAAGCAGATAAAATCAGAAAGACTTTGATTTCTGGGATGTTAGATTCATAGAGATTAAGACATATTGTGGCAGCCTAATTATTTTGTAATACGGTGAGTAAACCAATGGACGTGCACTTAATTTTTAATTGTAGGGACCATCTATTACATCTACTTTGTGGGCCAAATTCTGCTCTCATTTACAATTAGTGAAATCTTACTGCAGGCAATAATTCTGTGTGAAATAGACAGCATTTCAGCACTTGTTTGATGGTACACGTTGTGATAGAAAACAAGCCAAGAGCAAAATACGTGGCTCTTCATTTCCCACTATTGGCATAGAGGTGGCATTGCAAGGGTCTGCACAATGAAGAGCAAACAGCCGCTTGTCCGCTAAAGAGGAGGACGTGTTCATTTTCAGTGGTTTTCCAAAAGAAAAGGACTCTTTGGGTCTATATTGGGTCAGGTGAGCTTCTGCCATCCAAAATCAGTGCAACACCTATGGCAAATGATGGCTCTTCTCAAATTCATCCAGAGTTTGTCACCTTGGCTCGTTCCTGCTGACCTCCGGGTTTGAGCAGTGCTGGGAATGGGGGATCCCGCTCCAGCTGAAAGCTGGTGGCCAGGAAAAATCCACTGTCATTGCCAAGAAGACTAGATGGGGAAAGCAGATGCCTCTTGCTTTATGTTCTCTGTGAGGTTTATTTAGAGCTGGTTGTGGTAGACTTTAAATTGTGACTAATTCCATGTAATGTTTGGTATTGCCAGGGGTATTTGTATGTTTTCCAGTATTAATAGTGTTTTCCAGGCAGAACATTGCTGTAGCATTTGCTCCCAGCTTGCTTCTAGGTCCTGGTCTGACTTCCTTATGAAAATTACCCAAATTTTGAGCTAGAGGCTCTCAAGAGCAAGGATTGCTGTCTGTGCATTCTCTGTATGATGGCTTTCCTCTGTGTGAGCTTCTCAAGGACACCTGCATGCCACTGTAAATCAGCAAAACTGTAGCCTAGTCACCCTGTGCTCTGGAGAGAAAAGTCCTCCAGGTACTAAAGGACTCATAACTAATAGCACCAGCATCCTTAAAAGATGCACTTTGGGGTTCTCTTGAGCATTGTCAGGGGGCAGTGGGTGGCATTTGTGGTGGGAGCCACAGTGCTCAAACTCTTCTGTAATCTTTTTCACACTCCCACCTCGTGACTGTTGAGGTCCAGGTCACTCTGATGAATGCCTTGGCATGTGGCAGAGGGGAGAAGCACTAGCTGTAGGTGGTGATAATCATGTTTGCTTGTTTATTGTCATCATACCAGGGGGAAAAATGTCCTAGCAAATAGCCTCTTAGTCTTAGTCAGAAATGTTCGAAGTCTCCAAAATTTAACCTTTGTAGAATTGTACTTTTGCAGCCTGCAGGCCCTACTAGGCTCCAGAGACTTTCAGTGCAAGCTACATAACCCTGCCTTGGTTCTCTGCTGTTGACTGGAAGAGAAAATGTGTTAATTTTATGGCACTGCTAAGATCTCCTAACACAGGGTTTACCCTGTGCCGGAGTGTGCAAGTGATGCAGCGTCGCTGAGCGTGGGCTAGCCGAAAATGTAATTCAGAGAAAAATATCCTCAGGCCAAGTAACTCGTTAAAGTGAGTGGATATTACCTGGGATTATCCAAAGGTGTAACCGCCGTCTTCCCCAATTTGCTATTTACTGATCTCAGAGCTAGGAAAACCTTAACCATCCCCATCTTTTCTTTGGGTCTGTGGTGCGATGGAGACCTCCTGCCCTAGAGATGCTCTTTGGGGAACGTGTGTCTCCTGTTGCCTCTGCTGCCGTACCTGCCCTCAGCGGGACTAAATCCACCGAGATGAGCTGCGTTGTGCATCGCCTCTCCGGTACCCTCATAAGAGGGGGATCTCTCGTTGCCATGACAATGAGCCTGTCGGGATGAACATTTCTTTCTGCCAACAGCAATTCAAAGCTTAAAGCAATGCTGCTGCCTCCAAACACTGATTAGTGCCACGTGTGAATAGAGCTGGGCAAAGCCTTGGGAAAATAAAGGGGTCGGGGGAAAAAGCCAGCTGGTGCTGTGGTGCCTTCTCTGCTCGGGCTTCGAGCAGTGGGGAGAGCGATCGCTTTCTGCCTCTTTGTTCCTGGCATAAATCAAATCAAGCCTCCCTTCCCCCAGCAAAGCTCACGCTAAGCTGGAGCACGCCAGAGCGAAAACGGATTAAAAAGAAAAATCATCCTTGCGGCAACAGATGATGGGGGTATAAATCAGCGAGATGGAGGGTGTTCTGCCCCAGGGCTGGTGCTCACCACTGCTAACAAGGCAATTAAATCAATACGGCTGGGGGGATCCGAGGTGTCCACCAAGCCCTGCTCTGCCTTCTGCACCTGGAAACCAATGGTCTGAGAAGGACAGCAGCCGAATCTTCTGCAGGGGTGAATCCAGGAGCACAGGGCCAGCCTGAGCTGCCTCTCCCCACGCTGGAGGGAGCTCCTGAGACAGCAAAAGTGTGTCCTGGTCAGCTCTCCCTAGTCAGACCCTGAAATGATAAAAGTGGGGTATATTTCAGGATGCTTTTAATAGCTGCTGTTGGATGACAGGTTGTTTCTTTTTAGGTTTTAGATTTACAAAGAGTTTGTTTTTTTCCCCCATATGTAAATGAGTCTTATGCAGGTTGTAAACAGTCTTATACAGGTCTTGGATTTTTTATTTTTATTTTAACTTTTTACATACAGAATCTGATTTTCATGGAGCCATGTGTCCCTGGGAGCTGGGGGACTGAATTCCCAGGGTGGAGGTGACACAGCTTTACGCTGTTGATTATCCTTTCCCGCATGAACTGGGGCTGGCACAGGCACAGTGGAGGGGGCCCTTTCAGCCAGCCCTGTTGACCCAAAACCAGAGTGAAAAGTTGGGATGAGTGAGCAAGGGCCTGTGGATGAGCGGAGCTGGGGACTGGAGACCAGGACATGCTCCTTGCTCTGGATGGTGCTCAGAGTGCAGCTGCTGTCAGCGACCACAGGTCCCCCAGCAAAAGCAGAAAGAAGGAGGATCTTGTAAGCAGCGGCAGGAAAGCAGTGGGATGCTGGAAGACTGGGGGGAAGATTGCAAACACATAAACATCCTTGCTTTGTGCAGGGTTTGGCTGCCATTGAAACACAGGTTAAAACTGGTGAAGCTCAGAAAGGCGTATAGTGGTTGTACCTGGGGTGGGAGACCCAAGATAACCCCGTAACAGTGCTGAGCAGAGCGTGAAGGAGGTTGTTGGCTATAAGATGTGATCTATAACCAGAATCTGATGTGACTCTGATGGACCCTCAAGCCATGGACAGTTGGACATGGTGTTCCTAAAAGGTCTTGAAATACAAAGAGCCAGCACCACACTCCCCAGATAATGCTGTTTTCTCCCTGGTGTTTTTGTACCAGCAGGATTGGATTAAGGGAGGATTCCCTCATTTGGGAAGAGGTGACTCCTTAATCCCCAAAGCCTGGATTTAAAGATCCTGGAGAGAGTAATCACAGCCAGGCAGATTAGAATCTGCTGGGGAGCCCGGCAGGAGAATGCAGCGTGGCACTGCCAACCCCACGCTTGGTCCTCACCCTTGTTTGCAGCTCCTTTTTCCAGGCCTGGGTCTTAGATATAGTTGGGCACTAGAAAACACCAAATCCACATAAAAGAAGTCATTAAAAAGAGCATTTTCTTACTCAAGTCATGGATGGTTTCCCACAAGTAAAAATCATGTAAAACAATGCTGGGGCAGGTGACAAATTATAAGGAGAGTTGTTTGTTTGTTTGTTTGTTTTTACAAGTGTCTTTAATATTGCTTTTGCAAGGCTCCTGCCATAACAAACTGAGTCATTCTTTAGCCAGAAGAAGAAAGGAAGAGATGTTCATCAGCAGAAACTAGCTGCTGTAGGGCTGTCCCTGTGATGCCCAGAGGCACACTGGCCTTCAGCCATGTGAGGAAGCCCATACTTACTGCCTTGGTTGTATGAGAAGACTGGAAACTAGAGTTTGTGGTGGTTTGTCCTTCATTTTTTACTTACTGTGGCTTATGCTGTCAGGAGCAGGACCATGCTCTGCTTTTCCCCAGGTATGCCAAACCCAGCCTTTCAGCAAGGTGCAACTTCTTTCTCGTTTATTTATTTGAAACCCGATCCCTAAACCTTGGGATTTCTGTACAGATAGAGTAAAAGTGAAGCATTTATCCCTGCTGAGGCATATTCCCCCTGGGAGATCCTGCAGGAAAAATGGGGCCATATTGGCCTTTCCAGCTGGCCTCGGGTATCAGTGCAGCAGCACATGAACTCAGTGGTGTGTGTGTGTTTAACTAGCAGGAGGCAGTTGCCTCAAACCAAGTAAGGATCAGCTCTCTGGCAGGTTCACCATTTCAAATTTAAAACTGCATTATTTATTCAGACAGGATTTTCCGGCAGCAAACCCTGCATCCTTTTTTGCATCTTCTGTAGTCAAGAAGGAAGACAGTGGCACACTCAATGCTCCCCAGACCATGCCCTGCACCCTGCGGCGACAGCCCAGCTCAGCTGAGCTGGGTGGTGAGGTCAGGAGAAACGGGCAAGCGCCAGCCCATCCACCTCGGGCTTGTAAACTGGAGCTTCTGGCCCTGCTGCACGTTCCCTTCTTGGTGGCATTCTTTAAAAGTTCCCTTTGGGCAATACTGAATCACCTCTCGGCACACAGCCCTGTGACAGGGCTGGTGCTGCTCTGCCCCAGCTTTGCAAGTGCAGTTCATCAGTCGCCTTGACTTTCAAGTCTTACATGATAATCTCCCCCAGTCAAATCAGTCACCTTCATACAGGCCTTTGCTTTCAGTTTTCAGATCCTCTGGATCCTCCTCTTGCAGGTCTTTGTTGGCCCCATGATGCTGTCCTGGCAAGGGATGGTTCAGGTTAAAAACCTCTCCTACTTCTGTGTGAATCCACCCTCTGAGAGAGATGTTGCTGCTGAAGTATGTATAAACAGCATGGTAGAAAGGAAAGCTCTATAATATCAGAGCTACCAAGAGCCTGAGGCCCTTTTGCTTAAGTCACCGAAACAGACTGCAGAAGGGTAGGGAGCTCTCTTGATTTTCTAATAATTTCCAGTGTGACTTTGCACTGTTTCAGCCCAGATGCTCTTTAAGGCATTCACGGGTTGATTTCAAAAGGAATTAAATAAATATCTCTCAAGATCTGATCCTTGAACTCTTCCTTTGCCATTCCTTGCTGAATTGAGGGTCGGTGTTTTCTCCTCTCCCTCTATTGCACCTGCTCAGCCACGCTGGTGCAGAGGGTGATTTCTGTTAGCATGCCAGTGCCATCACGTGCCCCAAGTCTTGGGGGACGCTGCTCTGCTGAAACAGTGTGAACACCTCTACCCATGGAGTGCAGAGAGGAACATCCCTGGTACCATCTAGCAGAGGATGCTCCACCAGCAGGACACCCGTTCCCCAGCTCAGATGCTGCTGGGCTGAGGTGCCACATGCTCCGTGCACACAGACCTGCAAGGCTGTGGGTTATGGGCCTTTTTTACCTCCCTCCTGGGCTGTGCCCTGTTGAACTGGATTTAAAAGATAGTGGCTTTTTTTGCTAGGGACTGCACTGCTGCTCTGGGATGCTTTGCTCCTACAATTTGTCCTTTCAATTTAATTGTTGCCAAGGAGCCATGTTAACCCTAGCCTTTTAAAAGGTGAAAATCCTTTCTGTTGTTGAAAACTCACTGTGTACAAGTCTCTGAGGACCAGCACTTTGTACCACACACCAAATAGGAGCAGTGGTCTCAGTCTGGTTTCTAAATAGGGTTGGCTGACGTTAGCAAGGCAAAAACAGCAAACCACCTGGTGCTATTCTCCATCTGTGCTCTGAGGAGACCCAGAACAGTATCAGCAGAAGGGCCACAGGGATAGAACAAGGTGTCTTGGCAAACCTGTGCATATGTATGTAGTAGTCAAGAGAAATCCCTGTTTGCAGCACATTGTTTCCCATTTCTTGCATGTGCCCATCAGCATAATTGTAGCATACAAGGTGCTCGGGGACATAATGCCGAAGAATAAGAGCTCATGGGTAAGAGTGGGAGAGAGATTAACAACTTTAGGTTGCTACCATATGCTTTAAATCCCTTCAGGAATGGCTTTATGTCGGGAATTGTAGTGCCACTTTAGAAGAGTCAGATTAGTAATGCCAAGGAAGGACACCTACCTGTCCCTGGGACTTCTTCCCACTCCTGCCTGCGCTCACAGTCTCGTCAACACACCCTGCCAACTGTGGGCACCTTCCTGGTTTTTCTACCTTGATCAAATCAGTATGTCTTCCCAGACAGCGAGCAGTCCTTTGATTTGAAAACAGACCATGAAGATAAGCCCAAGAGTTGTTCTTCAGGTCCTAATGGGCGTCTGGTCTGCTGGAGGATGTCCTGCTGAGCGGGAGGAGATGGATCACAGCTCACGTAGGGGGTTTCTCTCTGCCTGACGCACTGGCTTGAGCATCCTATGAACCCCCCCCTGCCACGGTCAGCACAAGCTGAAGCTGATTTTTAAGTCAGCACATGGCTGAGAAAGGAGGGGAAGAAGTCTTGGCAAAGCCATGATCCTGTTTGCTCTGATCGCTAAAGGTCACGAGGTGGCTCCTTCTGTCAGAGGAAGGAAATAAACGCTGGGATCTTCAGCAAACTAATTTCAGGCTTGTACCAATTCCCCTTTCAGTTTAATTTAATCATCTTTGGTGTCTGATTCTACAAACACGGCTTTGTACTGCTAAACCTTTGCTGCATATTAGCAGAGAGGCAGCTGGAATTTGAATTTGACTTTGACTATAGTGAGAAACCTTATATTTAGCACTTGGCAAATCTCTTGAATGCAGGAGCGTATCAGCATATAAATGCAGGTTGCTTTGATCAGTATAATTTTGGAGGCTTAAGATGGAGAATATAGGCCAGGGACTGATACTTGTAAAGGAGCTATAGAAAAATATTCTACCAGGTGATTGTAATTGCATTACCCTACAATAACCTACCTAGAATTTGCTGCAAAGCATTGTTTTAAATCAAAAAATGCTTTGGCTTACTAAGGACTTTTACTGTGGTCTTTTGTACCCTGCAATATAAGGGTCAGGTACAGAAACACATTCTCTCAGATGAAGGGACTGGCAAGAGCAAAGAACGGCAAGAGCTGGGCTAATTCAGGGTCTTGACGGTGGCCAGGAAATGCAGAACAAGCTGAAATGGCAAGTGGGATAAACTGCCTGCTTTCACCCCTCTTCTCCATTGGGCAAAACTCCTGCTGGCTTCTTTGCCGCGTAGGATGCCAAACTAATAGTCACTCTTGGCATTAAAACGTGTGTAGGACGCAGGATTTGGCCATATGCTCTAACAAAAGGAAGCACTTTAGTTTGCAGCTTGGGGCTGGAGCTGGAGGCGTTCCCAGCGATTGCCTCTTCTGACAGCTCACGGCCCTTTGAAACCCATCCAGTTTCACAAGGAGCCACCTCTGACCCTGCCGACTTCTCAGCAGCTCGCACAGACGCACGAACCTGACTGCGCCGCTCTAAATTCTGTGTTGCCCCCTGGAAATCCCCAGGGTCTGTTTTTCTTTTGGAGTTGTTTTGGAGGGAGGAGTATTTGGTACCTGCTGGGCTCCTGGCAGCTGGAAGGCTCGCCTGCGGGTTTGTTGCTTCCCAAGAAAGACTTTGATTTTTAGAGAGAGGATACCTGTTACAATAGCAAAACCAATCACTGCCAGAACATAGGAGGGTTTGAGGAGGAGCTCAGGTTCTGCTATCAGCAGAAAGAGTTAAAAGCTAAGATAACAGTGGTGACTTTGCTGTTCAAATTTGCATGGGCAGAATAGAAAATATTATTATCAGTGTTTTGGGCATGATAACTGAGCATTTGCTGCCCCTGGAAAAGCAGCAAGATGAAGAGGTGACCCTTCCTTCTCATTGCCTCTCTTGGCTTCTAGCTTCCAAGAAATACCCTAAGCACTTTGATTTATTGACGTGCTGGGAAAAGGCAGTTAAGTTTTACAGCCAGCCAACCCTATGAGTCCAGATCTTCTGAAACAGAAGTGAAAAGGGAGCCTCCCCGTTCCATGTGTGTGAGGAAGGACCCGAATTTTCAAAGTGTGAAGGTGCTCTGGGACTTTAGATCTGACGGTTGCTCATTTTCCACTTCTCAGAGCTGCAGCTCCTTCCAGCCTGTGATGCCTTCTGCTCTCTAACCCGCCACCGTCAGCGGGTGACCGCACCAGCATTGGCGATGTTGCAGAGATTGTTTTTGCACCATGGCTACAGAGCACATGAGATGTGATGCCTTGCAGCTTTTTGCTCTTTGGGCCCGCAGCTCAGCGTCGCAGGAGATGGTTTGTCTCACGGTGAACATCTGACCGCGGGCCAGTTGGCAGCGCTTGCACAGGGAGGCCTGGGTTCATAGCAGAGTTGGGGTTGATGCACGGCGTCGCTAAAACGGATTGACAGATTTGCAGAGAGCAACTTTCATGTGTCCCATATGTTGCTTGGCTTCCTCTGGGTGACTTGAAAAGAGGCGAAAAAATCTTTTGCTGAAAGAGAGTGAGAGTATTGGTATACTTGGCTATTTTTAAGCATCTCTTTTTTCCCCTCTAGCTTGACCTGATGTGGTCAAAAAAAAAAAAAAAGGTAACAACTAATCATTTAAAAGCGTGTACAGATGTATTAAGTAAATACAGTTTCCCGTGGCCCTAATAGCAGGCACAGGAAAGTTCCCATAAAAATCAAGAAGTTCTGCTCTCTGAGAATTGCAGCCCTGACTTAGATTGTCAAAGATATAACACTCCTAAGTGGCATGGTAAGTGCTGGGTTACTCTGATTTACACCTGAAAGGTTTGGTACATTATCTATAGCAGGACTTCCCGGGAAGTGTGAAATTTAACCTTGAGATCAAACAAGAACTTTCCTGAGCAATGCTATTTTTACTTCTCGCTGTTTCATTTAGGCAAACACGTGCAGTACAGACCATGGGTCCTGATGAAGTGCCATTGTTTAATACTGAAAAAATGCACATTTGATCTAGTTTGCATTTCCTAAAAACTGTGTTATTGATTTGACAATATATTTTTCCTCAGGAAAAAAAAAATAATCTGCAGTTATTTATTCGTTCTTGCCCCTTGGAGAGCTCACTACCATCTGTTTTTCTTGGCTTTCCATCACCTTTTTTTTTTTTTGACTTGTTCTTCTCCCACTGTGCACCACTGAAGAACTACACTATACATTATCTCATAGCCAAATTATGCAGGGTATTGTAAACATGTTGTAAACTTTGCCAGCTGCAAAGTCAAGGGTTCTGAGAGATCTTGCCAAGCACTGGAAATGCTCTTTGAAGAAAAAAGACAGCCTTTTGGAAGCAGATTTGCAGGGCAGCGTGACACAAAGGTGCAATACTGCTTTTGCAAAACACTGGGGGAAGAAAGAGAGCAAATAAATGTGTTCTTGGATCCCTGTAGCTTTATCACAGAGGCCAAGAAGTCCCTGGAATGGTATCTGCTCAGCACTCACTGATAAGACACAGCACAGCTCCTGTGTGCAGATGCTGGGTCTTGTGCGCTCTGTGCCCTGGCGGGTGGTAACAGGGATTGGAGCCTGATATAGCCCCAGCACCACTGTCATTTCGGTCAGGACAGGACCATGCTCAGGGCACGCTGCAGGACTGAAACCCCTGCACGTCCTGGGGTTGTCCCCACCATTGGAGCGATGTCCTGCAACCAGTGTCCCGGGAGGCTGCAGCCCACGGGGCATCGCAGGGTTGAGGCCCATTGCTGCTCTCAGAAATACAAGTCGAAGGAGAAGAAACATGGATTTGTGAGGTTAAATCTATGTAAATCTACAAAAAATATTGCTAGTTATAGATTCTTGGTATCTTTTTGTAGTTGAACAGTAAGGATAGCTGGACGGGATCTTCACCTGCAATATTTAGAGAATTCAAACCCATCTTTTAAATTACTCCAGTGATACTTCATCTTCCCCTCCAACAGTTAGTGAAAAGGATCACAGGTTCAGTCGTACCTACACAACGTGACTGTGAATATCCTATGACTTATTGCCCTATTCCTGCTATTTTTACAGGGTTAAGAGCTTAGGGGAGAAAAATTGGTCAGCTTGGTGAGATGTATTTCTTTTTGCAAGGGAAGAACGATGTTCTTCCACCCTTGGAAACATTCTTGTGAAAGCTATTTCTTCTCAGAAGTGTCTTTTATTACTATTATGGGCTTATGTTCATAGGCTTGCACTCTCCTTAAGGGGCACTGATTTAAATGAGGGGCTTTAATCCACAATTTTTGTCATTATTTAAATCAGCTAGCAGGAAAAACAAAATTGATTATTTAAATTAATCCTGTTCTTCATTCGTACTTTTAAATTATGTTCCTAAGGAACAACTATACTTCCTTGCTGCAGCCTAGTGCTCTTTTTTCACTTGTGGTCAGGATATGCTATTACGACATTTATTTAAGAGTCTGCAGGTTAAGTCTAAAGTTACTTAACATTTTTCATTTTCTGTGCTAAACTGATGACTGATGCCTCTAATATATGACTAATTTTAATGTTAATTTGTGTCAAGGTGCACTTCAGAGCAGAGTAAGAAACAGACATTAGTTATTGTGCTCTAATTTAAATTACATGATAATCTTAAATATGATGGACAGATGGGGTAAGAGGAAGAGGAATACAGCTATGAAAACTTGTTCTGCATTTGAAATGGACATTTTGAGGAGAGGAAATATTACCCCTTGACAGCAGACTGGGCTATTACTAATCACCAAATCCCTATAAAGACTCATATGAGGGAAAGTGCAATCACCTGTTCTCTCTTTGGTTTCATTCGCCAATGGTTTTCTCAAATTTGAGTGAACCGAAGGGAGGAAACACCTTTCTGTGCATCCCAAGGAGAAACAGGTCGATACGTAATGGACTTAGAGTCTCAAGAACCTCCTGATCCAGGTGGTTCAGCAAATACTTCAGTCACTGCAGTGGCTCGACTTCACCTGAAATTTGTAGGGGTTTATTTCTATTTACTACAAAATTACAGTCAAACGTAGGCCATAATGTTCAATGCCATCAATTCAGTTTGAATTCAAAATAATTGAATTTTAAACAAATAATGTCAGTAAATTAAAAAAAAAAAATAATCCTATGGTCTGATTTTTCTGGGAAAAGAATGTTTTGAATTTTTCATCCTCCTTTTATTTGCATCAACTCTAGCTCAGTGCGGATGCAATGAGTCGAGGGGCTGTATTTGTGCATTATAACATTATGTGTAAGAATAAGCCACAAGCAAAATGAACTTTTTTTTTTTTTTTTAAAGCTTTGGGCTTTGGAGTATACCTATGCAAATATACATCTATTTTTGAGATTGAAGGGATTAAATAGTCAAGTTCATCCTTCAGGTAGTTCAGCCGACTTTATTAGAGACACTAATGTCCATGTTAGATACCTGGTTTCTTGTTGGCTTCAACCATCACGACAGAAAGTCCAGAGCTCTCGGGATGCACAGAATGAGATGTTTTCGGTGCTGACAGATGCATCCACCCCTCTTCAGTGCGAGTCTCTGCAGGTTCACGCGCCGGAACCCTCTGCCTCCCCTTCTCCCAGCGGGACGCAAGAGGATTATTGCGACCTCCCTCCCTCTCGCGACAGTGCGGTGCCTCTCTCCCAGCGCTGCAGTTTGGCAGTCGTCAGCCCATCCCATTTTGCCAATTCACTGAAACAATTTCCTCCCAATCACGCTCGAGACTAAAGACAAAACAGCGAAGGCTGATTTCTTTTTTTTCCCCCTGTCAGAAGCCATATGTGCCATGCCAAGATGTGACACGCGACACCTTGCCGTACAGACACACGTCACTCATGCTGACTCAGCCTTGGCCCACGTTATTTCTAGTCTGATGCACCAGGGAAAGGCTTCAGCTTTGCAGTGAGGTCTAAGCCCAAGTTGTTTATTTTTCTTTAAGTTAAATTTTTAGCCTGGCTTGGGATGCTTTGGGGAGGTTGTTTAGTTTCTCTTTTCCAGAAGCCTGAACGTCCTTCAGTGGTTACTGCATTCAAATGATGCTTCTGGCCACAAAACCCACTGCAAAGCAATAGAAAGCAGGAACAACAGAGCAACTTGGACACTGGCAGCCACTCTGGGTGGCTCTAACCAGCCTGCATCTGAATTTCATATTTAAGGGGTTGCAGTTATGGTCCAGGGCTTCTGAATAGCTTTATGCTGTATTTTTGACTGTGCTCTGCTTGTGCTGGTGCTGCCCAATGCTGCTGTGTGTGGGTTTCAAAGCCAGAGCAGGCGCTTTGCCATCCCAGCAAACACATCATATGCTGTCAGGACCAAAGGGAGCTCATTTCATCTCGCAGCATTAGGTAGAGCAGCAATTGAGGGGGAAGTAAAGAAAATAAGGTAGAAGCAAACATTTTGGGTAACAGAAGAGCACGTTTCTGATTAATATTTTTGTTGTTGTTAATGTAGGGGGTTTTGTCAATACAGAAACCTGTTTAGAACTCAGTGAGCGGCCAAGTGCCTCATCTTTGCCTCCCTCTGCCCATCCCAGCACAGCCACCCCACACAGCTCCAGTGCAGACCCTTGTCTTCCAGCCATTCCTGTCGTATCGTCTCTGCTCCTGCCATACAGAGTGCATTGTAATGCAAACCTGCCTCGGAGAAACTAGAAATTATGTTTAATTTGACAGCATTAAGTGTGAGATTGCCCCTCTGCCATGTATCAAGCAAACCAGCTTCAGATCTTTTCTTCCTGGGGACGTTCTGCTGCAGGTGTCTCTGAAAACACTTTGCTGTCCGTGCTCGGTGTTTCCTGGCAGGGATGGTTTGTGGTCGTGCATGAGCACACGCCATCTTCTCCCTCCTGATTTAGCATGTGGAAGGACCAATGAGTACCTTTATTAAAGGCAATCGTAATCTTTCTTACGGAAGATTACATAAAAATGTAGGCTTAGAGCAGCTTTCAGAGGCAGGCACAAATTGCCAGCAGTAATACACCTAAATTACACAGAATATATGAGGTTTGGATTTTGTACTTCTCTGCTTCCTTCCATTGCTTGCCTGCACCAGATCTGTTCCCAGCGCCTGGCCATTGCTCAGAGACAGCTTAGGGGTAACGAAACATATCAGAACAGTTGTTTGTATTAAAAAAAAAATAATCTATATTTATAGATATATATGATGCCCAAGGTTCAAGTGCAGAAGGAGGTGGAGTGGGTGGATGGATGGGTGGGGGTGTGGGCAGATGGGTGCACGAGTTGGGGTGTGGTTAGATGGATGTTGATGGGAGTGTGAATTGGTGCATGGGTGGGGGGAGGGGTGCATCAATTGGGGTGTGGGTGGCTGGGTATTCAGGAGCCAGGGGTTGGTACATGCATGGGTGGGCGATATGTGGGTGTATGAGTACAAGAGTGGCTGAACGAATGGGTGGCCTCAAGTTGTGCCAGGGAAGGTTCAGATTGGATAGTAGAATAAAACTCTTCACGGAAAGAGTTGTGAAGCAGTGGAACAGGCTGCTCAGGGGTGTTGGAGTCACCATCCCTGGAGGGGTTTAAGAGGCACGTAGATTAGGTTCTTAGGGACATGGTTTGGTGCCAGAGTTAGGCTGTGGTTGGACTCAAGGATCTTGAGGGTCTCTTCCAACCAAAATGATTCCATGGGTGGGAGCACAAGTCAATGCATGCACGAGTTGGTGCAGGAATGGGAGCATTGATTGGTGCTTGCATGGATGTGTGGGTGCATGGGTGGGTGCCCAAGTTGGTGAATGCATGGGTTAGTGAAGCAATGAGGGCATGCATGGGTGGGTCAATGCACAGGTGCACTGGTGGTGGGGGGTGTGTCTAGGTGCATTGACTGGTGGGTGGATGGATGGATGGATGGGTTGTTGCGAGCACGGGTGATACAGGGTTTGGTGTGTGTGTGAACGGGCGGGCGGACAGACGGACAAAGATGTCAAGGGCAGGTGCGGAGCGAACCCTCCCCGCGGCGCTAGCCACGCGCCGCTCCGCGCCCAGAGCCACGCGCCGGGGGGCGGGGCGCTGCTGCCGCGCGGGGGCGGGGCCGGCCCGCCCTGGCTCGTTGCGCGGCGGCGGCACCTGCGGGCCGGGCCGTGCGGAGCGGAGCGCGGCGGGGCCGGTGCTGATGCTGATGCCGAGCGGGGCGCAGCGGCGGGCGCGGCCCGGATGTAGCCGGCGCGGGAACATGGCGCTGGGGGCGGTGTGACGGCGGCGGCCGAGGTAGGGGCGGCGAGGCCGGGAGCCGCGGCCGGTGCCCGGGCGGAGCGGGGCGGGCGGAGGCTCGACCTTGCGGGGCGGCGGGCGGGTGAGGCGCTCCCTGAAGAGCGGCGGGGGCCGCGGTGCCGCCCGCCGGTCCTGGCAGCCTGTGCCCGGCTCGACGGGGCCGGCAGCGGCCGGGAGACAAAGGCACGGCCCGGGCATCCCCTGCCCCACCTGTGCGGAGCGGGCAGAGCCCGGGGCTGAGGCGGGGGGAGCCGGGGGCTCCCGGAGGTCTGGCTTCCGCGGGGCTGGCGGAGGGGATGCAGCTTTAAATACTGAATACCTTGGCGGGGTTTCCCACAACAATGGCTTATTTTTTTTTTTTTTTTCTCAAGGCATTTTGATTTTTGTCAGGGTTTTTTCCAGAGGAAGTTGCTCCCAACTTTCTTTGAATATCATGTGCTTTTAGGTTTCACCCAGAAGGCAGGTATCCAGAGAGACGTGCAGCCGCTCCTGGAAATATTCATGCATGCACCTGTGTACCTCTGCTTGCCTTTTTTTTTTGTATATAAGGGGTTAGAAATGCCTGTGATCGACTCCGTTCTTCTGTGTTCATTAGCCACAGATCGTTGTAGCTCAAGAAAATGAGCTGCATAGTGACTACAGTGTTGGAATAATGCTCCAGAGCCAGACCAGAGGTGTTTTTTGCTTGGTATCGATCAGACCTTGAGAATTTACCAACCTGCCAGCAGCACGCAGGCTGCCGTTCTTCCCCTTTGTTACATCCCAGCTCTCTGTTAACATGAAGAAACAATGGATTTTTTTCTTTCCCCCCTGAATATTTAGTATTAGACCAAATGGACTGTCATTGCTGTTAAGGATAAAATTTGCACCAGCAGCAAGACCACTCTGCTGGTAGCCTTTCCCTTAATTTTAGAAATTGATTTATTTTTTATGTGCTTTAGCATTTGCAAAATTAGGGAAGAGAGTTGGTACCTGTGTTGAGATGAATCTCTGGTCTTTGCTGCCCAGGCAGCACTCATGGGATCAACACTCCTAATTTATTGCCTTTATTGTAGCATGAAACTTTAGATAACGCTGCTTAGGACTAAAGCAGGGAGACGCGCTCCCCTGCCCTGTGTGAAAGCTGATGTTGATGGTTGCGAGCATCGCTGCTGCTGTTGGGCATGGACCTCTTGTTGCACGGCGAACACATCTGGAGGTGTTGGGCAGTTGCTCTGGCTGCCTGCTGGGGATGATACTTCTGACGCATGGAGCGTGTTTAGTGTTTCTTGTGGGGCTCCCTGGCCGTCTGCACTCCCAGGAGCGAGGTCGAGCAGAAGCTGTGGAAGCTTTTCTGTTCCGCTTTGAGGTTCTCAAAATGTCATTGCTGGTTTCTTCCTGCTGAAGTGTTGCTGTTGGTGCTGCATGGTGATTAATGACATGGTGATTCCCCCCATAGGGAGCAGCCGCTCGCCAGGTTTGCAGGTGGGGACAGAGGGACCTGAGTGGCACCGGTCACCGGCATCGGAGCTGCAAAGGAGTTACTCATTGCAGTTTGCCTTGCCGGCTGTTTCTTTGGTTTACTTAGGGGTTTTTTGGTTGATGGAAAGTCTTTGTTTAGTGTGGAATTGTTTTTGTGCTATCAAATGTCATAATTGGAGATAAACTGGGTGAAAATATGGTTTGAATTGAAAGTCTCACTCTCATTTTGAGTGCGCTGAAACTGAACTTTCTTCTTTCTCTCACTTCAAACGTTTTACAAATGAATTTTATATAGGTGGAAATGCTTTCTAGAAGAGATGAATTTCCATCAGAAGATTTTAGACCAGTCTGTGCCATAGTCCTGCTTCCCTTTTGTGTACAAGCTCAGAGTGCTGTTGCTCACTTCTGCAGTTTTTTAACCTCATCCTAAGGAAATGAGGATGAACCAGTCACTGTGTGTGTGCTTGTCCTTCAGCCATAGCGACTGTTGAACTGGATTTAGCAGAAGGGCTCAGAGTAGATGTTTCTGTGCAGAGAACTGGTGGCACAGAGAGGAGACCAAGGCAGTCCTGTTGTGGACAGCACTGTTCTAAGTCATCAGTGAATCCCTTTGGTGACCCCCTGCAGAGCCAGGCCTAATAAATCCCATTGCTCATTTGATCCCTTGTTACTTTGGTACCTCTATTTGCTTTCCAGTGGCTTTTTTTCCTGGATATCTTCAGCAATCACAAATACAGTAGGTGAATATTTGGCTTCAGTGAAATGTCAGCATACCTATGGCTGATTCTAAAATGGAAAGATGTAACAAGTGAGATTCTTGCAAAGCATTTTATTTCCCAACTATTATTTGCCAAAGTAAGTGTTATTTTGGCAATGATTACTTGGAAAGCTAATGTTTAGGAAATAAAATGCTTTTGAAGAAATTTGCTTACTAGTGTCAGTTCTTGCTGTCAGTCAACTGAGAATAAACTCACAGTGCTTGTTAACAGCAATTACGATTTTTGCCTTACCTCATCGGCATTGCATCTGCCCCCGGGTTTGCTACTGAAATAGGGGAGGCAAACTCTTCTTTTTGACATCAGCTGGAGCATGTAATTTGGATTTAAAGCTTCAAGGAGGACTCCAGCTTGGGTGAGGGTGTTGCCCAAGAGATGCTGCTGGCACAGGTCTGTCATGGGTACTATGTGATTTTGGGGAGATATGGAAAAAAGAAGAGGAAAAAGAGAGGCGAAGAGTGGCTGCATCTCTGTTCCTCTTCTCTGATCGCCCTCAGACTTGACACTTAAATCCAATTATTGCTTTGAAGCTACTGCGATTAAGAATTTCAACTGTTTAGTACGTACTTGTTCAAATACATAAATTCACTCAGTTTTTACTGTTTGTAGCTTTTGCAAAGTAAACCAGAAGTCTGCCAGGTGGCATGTGTTGAAACCAACAGGTGTTTGTGAGTACCACCAGCTGTTTCTGATGCGCACATTAAGCTCAAACAAAAAACCTCTTGCTCAGATACCCCTTCCAGGTGTCCTGTGGGTGGCGTTCGTGTCTCTGACTCAAGGTGCTGTTTGGCCATCCTGGATGGGTTTCTGCGGCTGTTGGTTCTTTGCTTCTTGCTGAAGTCAGTGGAGTTGGGCTGTTGGGTCTCCTGCAGGGTCTGGCCAGGTTTCCTCAGGTGTTGGTGAAAGCCAAGTGAACCATCTGCCCTTGGGGTGGGGAGGTTGGGGACAGGCGAAACTACAAACACCTGGTAGAAACTTTATGTGGTTTAGATGCCTCACACCTGGAGCATCCACGTTTTACCATCTTCCAATTATACTCTGTTTCTTTTTTTTTTCCATTAATTATAATTTATTAAACATTTCCATACAGTCTTACTACCCTCAGTAGCAATTTGAAGCATGAAAAGTGTTTTATACAACTATTTGCTCAAAAAATGGATAGCATGACCAGTAGAGCCTCAGTTCCTATGGCTTCCTCATTGCATCTCTGGTGCCTGGTATGGGTTTGTCTCTTGCTCAGGAGGAGCTTCCTAGGGTGTCTCCCTTCTCTCCAGATACAAAACTTGATGTTTTTGAGACAACTTCCCCCACTAAATGCAGCTTCAGCTGGTGATGAGGTGTGTGTAATGCACAGCACAACTGCACCGGCATCGTTCTCGAGGGAAGAGAGCGTGCACCAAAGGACTGTGCAACAAAAACCAGTTAGTTATGAGGCCATTTAAAATGCAAAAAAAACTTAGAGCAAATTTCAGTTCGCTGTAATGATATTTAATGTTCAGGTAACTCTAATTAAGCCTTTAATCCATTAGGCCATGCGGTTTCACTGGGGATTTGCTGTTAGTGCTGGTGTTTCAGCCTGCCTGTCTCCGAGTCCTGTTGTGTTTGGAGGGCTGTCCCCACAACCAAGAAAAAATATTTTCTATCAAAATGAATGTTTAACTTTGCTTTGTGTGTTTGTTTGGGTGTTTTGGTTTCGTTTTTTTCTGGGAGAGAAGCAACTTGGAGGGCAGGACTGTGGCCAGGGCTTGAGGGCTGAGACCTGCCGCCAGCGTTTGGTTCTCGTGTGGTTCAGCCGTGCCTGTTAAAAGCAGCCGTCATGCAGCCCTGGCAGAAAACGTCGGCTTTGAGCCAAGTCTCGTGCCTTAAAGGTTCAAGGATTATCCCTTTTCATATAGTGCGAGTGAGTGCGGTGGCGTGAGAAGCACGTGCTCCTGTTGCATCGTGCGGAGCCAGCCACGACATGTGAAGTCAGCTGCTTTGCATCTTTTCCAACTATTTTGTATTCTGGGTCCCATAAGAGCGCTAGCGCTTTTGGAAGATGCATCTGGTGGAGGTACAAAGGTAATTAAGTTTCAGAGCAGACAGAGTTCGAATATCTTTTAAAAACAAACAAACAAAACTAAAATGCTTGAATCAAGTTTAGCTCTTTTACTGTCTGGGCTACCGTTTCCTCTCTCTGACCTTCCTTATCCTGTAAGCAAACCTTTTATTAAAATATGAGCTGTATACACCAATTAATATTTATATCTCACAAACCACTGAGGTTAGGGTCCTAGTAGGGCTGGGGGCTGTGGGGACACGTAGTAAGTTGTGTTTTGACCGCAGGGAGCTAATGGCATAAGTTGTACCCATTCTCTTAGCGTGTTTACTGTGTGCCGGGGTGAGGATAGCCAAAGTGTGCTGGAGGGGACTGGTGTGACTTGCTCAGCAGCAATGGAGAGCAAAAGTGAAATCCCACCTCCCATCATTTTCCTTCAGGGCCATCCTGGCTTTGCTCCATGCGCTGGCTTTGCCGTCCGGCGTTCGCTGGCAGAGGGACGTGCCGCTCCCGTGTCACGGGTCTGGGAGCTTTGATTTTGCTGAACAACGATGCTCTTCCAAAAATAGGTTAAGCCAAAGAACTTGAGTGCCAAAAATAGCAATAGAGATTTTCCTTTTTTTCCAACTGTGTTTTAAATTTATTGTTCCCTGCTGGAGGCAGCTGAAAAAGTGAGATACTGCAGCTATAGGCAGGGGAATAGTGGAAGGAGACACACATAGTCACCTCTGGTGGAGCAAAACCACACGTCTGATATTGCTGCAGAAATACATAACAACGTAAATAAAAATGTGCAATGTCACTACACCCCTCCCTTAGCAAAATTTCGTTGTTTTCCTAGCAGTTAAGCTACCCCAGAAAGGGGAGGGTAGAGAGGCAGATCCCTAGTGACAAAGGAGAGGACAAAAGAAGTGCCAACCAACAAAAACTGGAATGAATAGATGCTACGAGAGTGATCCTGGTGATAGCCGCTATAAACCTTTTATTCTGACATGCTCTGCTGCCTGTGAATAATGCACTCTCTCCAAACGGCAGTAAAATCTGAGTAGCAGCTCTCCCTCCTGCCTTCACACAAGTTGTTCAGGTGATAATCGTTAAAACTTTAGATTCCTCTTCTGGGATTCTCCATAGAAATTTTCCTATTGTTAAGTTAAACTCCAGCTTTCCCATTCCCCAGGTTAGATGCACGCACACAGGACAGAGCTAATTACTTGTAGCTATTTAAGGCACTGGACTGAGCATGGAGCTGGAAATCAGGAGGCACCGCGGCTCTAATCCAGGCTGTGCTACCCGCCGAGCCGCCCCCGAGAACTTATTTAACTCTGCCTGCCACTGCTTCCCTCTGCGTAACCGGAGGGATTATGATAATTGCTTTTGAAAAGCACTTTCAGGTGTTTAGTTCTATTTTTTTTAGAAAGTGCAGAACTATCTGAAGAGGCTCAGTCCATCCCGGGAGGCTTTTGGTACTTTGCAGGATTATGAAAACAATGCTTAATGCCTGGTTGGGCTGTTTAGGCCATGTAAATAAATACATTTTAAATATTTTTCCATGAATCTTTTGCACTCTACTCGCAGAAGGGCTCTTGGGTACAACTGAAGGACATGGAAACGAGATATGGTTCAAAAGGGTTGTTACTGAACTCCTTGTGAAATGTAAGTAAAACGTCAGAATGCTTAAATGATTTACTTTTTCAACCAAATCCTGCCTCCTCCACAGAAAACTCCATTCGCATCTGTTAAACTTGTCTCTACTGTGAGTGTTAAGACCCCAAAGGCAACAGACTTGCTGCATTTCTCATAGGCTTTGGAGGGTGTTTGGTTTTGTGTTCTACAGAAAAGGCTGATTTTCTAGGTTAAAGAAGTAAGGGTTTCGTGAGAGCAAGGTGAGCACAAAGTAAATGTACCCTGAGCTGTGCCTGTATCCTGGATTTTGAAGCATGCAAGAAAGAATAATGGTACGTGAACTTGTCACTCTCAGTTGCACACACTGAACTCCTCTTTTCCAGATAGCAAAACTTCTTCCCATTCGTGCTTTGTGTCACAGGGGAAAAAAAAATATCAAAGGGCAGAAAACCCATGGCTGAACTGGAGCTGAGACCAAAGCGTTAATGAAGAAGCTGCTGCTTGTGGAGCACGGTGCCGTTAGTGGGGTGCCTGGTTGGGAGGCACCGCTGGGGCCGTGAGGTGTGCCGGCAGGCTTGGGGGAAGGAATATTACAGAGGATTTTAGGTTGGAAACATAAAGTTTAGTTTGCTACTGGGAAGTGCTCCAGTGCCAAGGTGGTGGCTGTAATTGAAGCCGTTGGCCGCTCGAGGAAATCTCTGGGTATTCCCATGTTTTATGCAGGAGCTCAAAATGATGCAGCCTAAAATCGAGGAATATTTTGCATCTTCCCAGCACAAGGGATATAGGCCCCATGAGCTTGTGTCGAGAGATGCCTGGCTGCCAAAATAGTTTAGTGTTGCTACGATGGTTGCAGGTGGTGATTGCCTTTTAAGTTCTTGCTCTGTGTTCTGACATTTTTAGGACAGTAAAAGAAGGATGAGAAGGAGAAAAGCAAACAAATTAGAAAAATCCCACGTGTGGATGTCTGTAATTGCGTTTGTGTCGCTCCATGGAAAGAGTCCCGTCCTACTTGAAGTCGGGGAGGGGCTGGCAATGAATAAAAGTAGTTATTGCCAATAGCTCTCGTGCCAAAACTGAGTATTGATGATAGGGCTCAGCTTAAAGCAGATGGTGTAATTCATACCCTAAAATCCGCTCTGGGGAAACACGTGCAAAACCATGTGCCTCGTATGCCACGGAGGATTTATTCCTAGGAGTGAGATGGAAGAAACCTTCACTTGGATGGAGATGAGAGCTGAGTCCTGGTCCTGGGAAGCGAGAGCTGCTTTACTGAGGCAAGGCTTTTATTAGGGACAACAGTGTGTCCTTTATTTTTCATTATATTAGAGATACAATACCAAAATTAGCAAAAATGCAGCATCCATCCCACATCTGTGCTTTCCGTACCTGGTCTCCCTAAGGACCAGCTCTTAGCACTGTCGGGATTCACAGGGACAGTAAATAAAGCTTTTCCAAGTACTTAAGAAATACAAGGCATGAGGTAAATAATTTAAACACTGATGCAGAGCATCGCTGGTTGAAAAGTGACTTACAATCTCTTAACAGGCGAACAGTAAGTGGATTTTTTTCCTCTTTTTGGGGAGAGATGTAAGGAATGTGCCACCAATCAGGAGGGCTGCTTCCTTCCAAGAGGAAGGCTTGTTGTAATGAACTCAAGCTAAAGCCAGGGCTTGCTTCTTCTTGGGCAATCCAGTCTGAATTTGGATGTCACCAGTGCAACATACCACTGGCACAGTGTGTAACATGAGAAACCTGGTACCTCTGTGCATCACATTTATCATAAACTTCTGCTTGAAGAAGCATTTTGACTTTTTTCCTCAGCATCTGGTTGGATGTGGTCCACAGTATTTTGTTAATGCATTTTTTCTTCAACAACCTCATGTTGCCACTTGTGAGAGGCCTTTCACTAAGGGTTAAAGGGTTTCTGGATGTTCTCATTCCATTACTTTTGCCATTTTTATTCTAACACATTTTCTCTTCTTGTTTACTTTGCTCTTTGGTATCTCGCTTACTGATGTAACAGCCCTGTGCTATTTCTCTTCAATTTCCAATTCTTTGTGAGACAAATAGTCAACTGTCCTGATTTAGCTAGAAATTAAACTGCAAGTATTTTTTTCATGGACTTTATGGGAAAATTTGTGATAATTGCTAACTGATGTTTTTTAAAGACTTTTAGAAAAAATATGTGAATGACTGTCAAGCTGTCAATCAAGACAAAGATTGGATAATGCACCATTCCCCTGACAAGTTCCCTTTATTATATTAGACATCCACTTAGCTCTGTAAATCTGAGCTACTCAAAATTTGCCCTTTAACATTTACTTTTTCCACCCTTTCTCAGTGTTACTTAAGTAGTATAGCTGTACAGCATAGTCAAATAGATGTAATAATCTTTGAAGAAAATAACTTTAAGGTGTGATAAGCTTTGCAATGTTGTGGTATTCTTTACCATCTTCCACCCTGTCGCTCAGCAATGCACCCACCTGCCCTTGCTAAAGCCACTAACTAGCCTTGGGTCAGGCTCTAAAATACAGTCTGGCTTTATGATGGGTTTTTTAAAGCCAAGCAAGTGTTGCATGAACATTTGTGGGCCTTATGGTCTGTTTCTCAAGATTTTTGCCTATAACATAGGGCATTTAATTTTCTCTGTATTTCCTTTTAAAGTAAATTTGGAGAGCAGATTGGAGATTGTCTTGCAATCCCCTGATTCCAGAGGCATGGATTTTTCTGAGAAGCTGTTAAAATGGTGAGATTTGTTATAAAAGCAGATACTGGGCCGTGCTGAATAGCATCTCTTCACAGTACTGGCTGCTCTTTTCATGGTTCTGGATTTAAAGCACCACGAAACAGAATTTCAACTCCGGGCACCACTGGCATCGCATGTAAAGCACAACAAATGTACGGAACTGGTGCAACAGCATTCCCAGACCATTCCCCCATCTCTAACAGTATTTGTAGGTTGAAAACCATTGCCTTACATGCCACCAAGATGATGCAAAGTTAGCATATCTGTGGCAGGATCCGCGCCCAGGCTGAGCAGAGGATGGAAGACTGCTCCGGCAATGTTCCCATCCTGCTGGGACAGGACAAACCAGTGCCAGCCCTGTAGAAGGTCCAAGTTTTTGCCCTAAATAACAGTAAAAATTGCCATGATGTCATAGCAAAGCATTGCAATCATCATGGCAAATGGGGAGAAAAATAAGAATATAGAAATAACAATCTCCTCGGCCTGCAGATAAATCAATCAAACCTTAGCCCTTGATCTCCCATTGCTCGCTAGCCTGGAACATAAATCCAAGGCTTTATCATTAAGCTTAACGGGTCATAAAATCTGGGCTATTTTGGTGATAGTTGCAGACTTTTGCAGCCCAGGCGGAGAGTGGGCTCTAAGCTGCTGGGTCTTGTGTAACTAGGTAAATAGCAAGCTTCAAATAATACTATCAAGCTATCAAATGTAATAACTAATGCAGTCAGGCAAGCATTCGGGGAGGGGAGCCTTGCTTTGCTGATGACAAGCTTGATGATAATGACCATAAGAGCCCCCAGTTTAGAAAGACCTTTTAATAACAAGTTTAAGTTCCTTGCGCTTTACTTGAAGTTGTGTATGTGCGTGTGGCTTGGTTCAGGCACAGCGCTTTTGTTTTCTGCCCAGCAATTCCTTTTTCACTGTGGGCCCAAGAGAGCAAGCAGCAAAAACCAGAAACACAGGAGCAACCGACAACTTGCTTACTTTGTCATTGCAGTTTAAATATTTATGACAGCGCTTCACAGCGTGCTAGTAAATGCATGATAGCATATTATGTAATGGTAATAAAATTTTAGAAGTAGGAGACTTCACTATTGCCCTTTGCTAGTCAATCTTTGCTACCGCTTGTGGTGAGGCTGTGTAAAGGCCATGCCTCTTTTCACCCAATTAGCCCGTCAGAGGAGGAGCCTGTGTAAGAAATTTTGTGTCTGGACCCCTGTCCTGCCATGATTTGGACAACATCCCATGGCAGGACGGGGCAGAGCCCTCCCCTCAGCACAGCCAACACTGGCCAAGACAGGTCCCACAGCGCAGTCAGCAGGGGAATATGCTGGTTTTCCAATTGTATGGTTCCACATTTCAGTCCAGGGACTGAGTCATCAGTTTCTTGAGCTATTTCAGCAGAAATAGTTGAACTAAATTGGACTTCTGCGCTTAAACAGAGGTGTGTTACATTAGTGCCTTGATGAAACGAGGAGAGATTTCCCCCACCTCTTAAAGACAGACATTGGGAACCTATGGTTAGTTTTATTTCAAAATTGCAGAAAAAAACCTTAGGGCTCCAGAAAAAGTAAGTTAAAGATTATTTGTACTTGGCTTAAGAGCTCTATTATCTGTCACGATGGCTTGCTTAGCAGTACTGTGTGTGCTCCGGAAGGCACTTTGGGGATCCGTGCCAATAAAACTCAGCCTTGGAAGCACATGGTGTGAAAGGATGAGAAAACAAGCCGCGAGCGTGTCGCAGGCTCTAGGGGCCAGTGGGATGCACGTTCAAGTGCAGGGACTGAGGGCTGTGCTGGACTTGGGTGAGTTCTTTGCACAATCACAGAGCGATTAAATGTACAGCAGGTACCAGCTTATTTATCTGATGTACACACATGTGTGTTTACAAAAAAAACAGTTGCTCAACAATCAAGACTGTTATCTTAGTCTTTACCAGAGACGTTGTAAGGATGCCAAGTGGGAAAATGAGATCTACCGGAATCAAGAAGTAACAGTAGAAGTTGCTGACTTTTGATTTTGAGCCTTTGCATACACAGGCAGCTCCAATTACGTGTGCTGTTTCATACACAAGATTGAGCAGGGTGCAGCCGTTGTTTCCTCCTTTGTTATCTCTCAGTATCCCCTGATGGAAACTCGGCTGAGCGAGACGGAGTCCCCAGACGGCTGCAGGTTCTGATGGGATGAGATACACAGCCAGATGGGCTCCCAGCTCCATCAGCTCCCTAATTTGGTATCTCCCTAATTTCACGTTTCTGGAGGCTGCGCGGGAAGATCTGGTGAAGTTTTAGCTCATTTGGTGCAGTTTAAAAAGCAGAAGCTGTAGTGGGGCTTGTTGCTTTGCTGGGATACTTGACATGTTACTGTGTTTATTTATCCCAGTAAAGCTTCAATCTAAGTGCAGTAATTCTGCAAACATTTTTCTTGAGTTTCAGACCTCAGGAGGCCACCAAACTCCTGCCTTTTGTGGTAGTGTGGGATTGGGGCCTGAAAATTTCTGCATACATTTGAGGAGGGTGGTGGGATGGACATACCTTGGGTTTTAGTTGGACCCATGGGATGAGTGTTGTTGCAAGATGTGGCTGGGCCTCACGTCACTTTTATAATGTATTTGGCAGTTCCATAATTCCCCGAACTTTGGTCTCTCCCTCTTACATTTCTCTTTTCTAAGAAAGCATTGTCTGTTTCTGAATTTCGCTGCTTTATATAGGCTACTTTTCCTCCCCCTCTCACCACTTGCTGCCTCTTCTCCTCCGCCCCAGTTACTAAAATCTCCTCTCCCGATGCATCATCTTCTCAGCAGCGCTCTCATCATCCGCGCCTGAAAGCAGAGCAGAGCACACTCGAGGAAGAAGAAATGAACCCAAACCCCTGTAAGTTTTTAAGTGGCTGGAAGTTGTTTTCCAATCAAAGGTGGTGTGCGGGAGTCTCCTCTGCTCTTTGCTTCTTCCATCCTTTATCTGGCAGCGCTTTCTCCCCGCTTGCTCTGCACTGAAACGAGAGCGGCTTTGCATTTCCAGATAAAAGGCACCGCCGAGTACCTCTGGTGTATAAATACCAACTGCAAAATTCCTGCAGTCCGGGTGGTAGGTGCCTTCAGGAATACGGCAAGTGCTTTGGTAGGGAGAAAAGAAATAGGAGAGCAAGGAATTTTGGAAAGATAGGGGAAACAGAAAGAGGGAAAATGCACCGTGATGAGGCTCAGCTGAATTGGCTGGTGAGAAGTAGTCAGTTTGCTGCAGTAATTGAATCGTGATTTTCAGGTGTATTATGGACAGCTCTTACATGGAAAAAGTTTGCAGGTGGGGGATCAGCTGATCCCACCTCTTGCCCTGGAGGTTTTCCAGCCACAGCCGGACAAAGCCCCAACAACCTGCCCTGGTTCTGCTGCCAACGGGGGACATGGGGACCCCTCCAGCTGGGGTGAGTCTGTGACATTGGTTGGTGTTTGAAGAGAGGATAAAAACAAACAGAAATATCTGGCTCAGTGCCAAAGAGAAATATTAAGAATGACACAGCAAATTTGGTTTAATGTAATCTGGGCTTAAACATGGTGTTGACTGCACTGAAGGCTTCCAGGTCTGGCAAGGGGGCTGATCTTGGTAAATGTATATATTTTCCTGCTTTTGATTTTCCATGTTTGTACATACTGGTATATCTTAAAAGCATGTAGCAAAGAAAAAACAAAAGAAAGGGGACAAATCAAGTGACTGCTGCCAGATTAATTATTCCATCTCATTTCAACTTGTATTTATAAACATATAACTTTGAATGGGAGTATTCAAAATGATCTTTGCAATGACCATCTTTCCATCTAATGTAAAGTCATTCAACTTTACAAGAAGCAATTATGCTCCACACTAACAAGTGAAAAGACGTGGCAACATCAGAAAAAAATGATTATTCAAGCAATCTTTCTTACATAAAATAGCTAACTAATCTCTCGGCTTCAGTGCTTGAGTGCTATTGCAAATGTGCCCTGAAAGAGAACTTCATTCTGGGAATGCTGGCAGCCTGCTCCTCATCACTGATTGCTTTCTGTGTTGTTGCAGTGATAGCTTGGGGTGGATGGTTTTGCTTTTCAATTATTTTGTCTCTGTAGCTCTTCTTGCGTTTGCTGCTGTTTTTATCCTCCTCTTCTGTGGCCAGTGAAAGAGAGGAGCAGGGAATAAGGTTTGTGTCCTGCTTAGAAAAATAAGTGAATCTTTAGACCTGCTGTTCTACTGCTGTTCTGGCTCTTGTCCTTGAGGCCATCAAGGTTGAGGTTCTGGAAGAATCTAACTGTTGATTGACTTTGTTGCCTGAGAGGAGGGTCTATTTGCAGACATCTTGGTTTATTGGTGTTTGATGTCTCCTGGTCCAAAAACTGAGAAAGGGAAGGAATCTGCCAAAATATAGGAACTTTCAAAAAACAAACAACCCCCAAAAAACCCAAATAAAAACCAACCAGCCAAAACAAACAAAAAACCACAACATACAACAAAACAGAAAAACAACAAATTATCAGATTTTAGATTCTCATCTGAAGTTTTGCAAGTCACTGTAACTAGTGCAGTGTTGCACATGAAATCTTGTTGTGAGCAAAAGGAAATGCATCTTAGCTGCAGAGCCAAGAATGTATCGTTAGTGTAATTGAAATCTTAACCCTCTAATGAAATGGTTCTTATTAGTTTAACTCCACTTATTACAGAAAAATAAAAGGAAAATAAAAAATCCTGCTACAGAAGCACTCGCAGTGACAAGTTCGATATTGCTATACATGTATTTCCTATTGTCTGTGCCTTTCTCTGCTCACCTCTCCAGTGCCCCTGGGGAAAAAGTGGCGTGGCACAGGGGTAAGTTTTGGGTTTGTCTTTTCATCTTTCTTGGCTCCCCTGCAGGCGTGTCTGGCTTTCTGTACTGTACATCAAAGCCTGCCCCAGAATTGAGAAGCAACCAGCAGAAGCAGAGGTTCAATTCAAATTCAACCAAACAGACCAGTTTTGCAGGTGGAAATTGTTGTCTTGTAAGGGCTTTTAGCCGTCCCTTTAGCTTTACCAACAATTTTGTAAATTCAAAATGCATCTTCTTCAACAAAGCATTTCTGCTTCTAGTTCTGACTACTCTTAATATTAAAAAACAAGGCAGTGAGTCATTAGTGTCCCGAACTGCTGCTGGGAGGAGCACATTGCTGATGGTGGCATTTATTCTTCCTTGCTGGGAGAAGCAGGAGGTGGAGGTTGTTGGCTTCTTGCACTGAGCTCTAGGATACACGTGGGATAATAAATATATTCATATTTTCCAGCGTGCTTTTAAATGCTCTTAGTCTGCATCCCCACGTCATATCCATATTTACTGTATATATGGTGTTAAACACATTGGATACTTGTTCTTTATTCTCTTTGCTACCACAAGAACTGATTTGGCCAAGGTCTGCATTTCTTTGACTGTTAGTGAGATACGTATGGGGCTTATGCAGTGTTGCCTATGAAGGGTCCAGCACCATCCTCAGACCCCTCTCTCATCTTTTTGCTCTGGCATCCCCTGCCCGGGAATCCCTGCTATGTCACACTGTGCTGCCGTATCATACCTCTGCATCGCCTGACCACGCTGGGATCATCAATATTTCATTGTCTGCAGAATACCTGCCTGTCACTGCTGTCTGTACAAGCATTACGGTTATGTAGGAAGATAAGTGGTCAATAGCAAAATTGGTGGTACAGCTAAACGAGCTGCGGCAAAGCCCCAGGCAGCTGCAGCCAGAGCCCGACCCTCGGCAGACTTAGCACCTCAGTACGTACCATCTCATCAAGTTATTTGCTAGTTTTGTTCCCCCTCTCTGTCTCATAACAGTTCTTGACATGATATTTTCATCTTAATTATTGCTGAATATTAGGTTGATGTTAATAGGAAGCTACTCATAAAGCTTTCAAGATTTCTTTCCTGATCTTAAAGAGGCTGTTGCCATGCATGCAAAGTGAAGTTTGCTGCCCCGCCCTGTGAGTTTCTTTGTGTTCTCCGGGTGTTGAATTTAAATTGACATTTCAAAAGTGTTTTGACTGAGGAGCAGTTGGCTCTGGTGTCGGAAAGTTCAGTTTCTACAGCCATAGGATGATTGCCCAGTTAACATCCAAGTAATTGGGAGTTTCCACTCTCACTGTCCACGAAGGAAGAGCAGAAGAGCCAGGGGATGGAATCACAGGTGCTGCTTGGGCGGCCACGCTGATGTGTCTCTGGAATTGGGCATTGTGACTGGGGCTGTGCCGACACCATTAGCTCGCTGACCTCTGTAGCTCTGAGCTTTCTTTGACATCCAGTGCTGCCCCGGCTCTGTCGTTCCAGTATAATCTGCACTGTATTGTTAATCTTTTCCCTGAAAAGTTGTGCAGTTCCTATTTATCCATAGCCTGTTGTAGCAATGAGCTGCTTTTCAACATTCCTGGTCATCATTTGGGTTTTGAGTGGTCTACCATTTGTCTAAAACTGTGCATCTGTTTGACCTTTGTCTACTTTGCTGTTTTTATATACTAGCCTTCTTTGAAATTAGATAACTCTATGGCATTCACTCTTAGAGGAAGTGTTACCCTGAGATATGCTCTTCTGTTTTCCCTCATTCCTGCTCTTAACACTTCCCTGGAATCATTTGCATTTTCCAAGGCAGAAGCTTGGCCCCACATTGCTTAGGGATTGCTGCCCTTCCTCGGAAAGGCTTGACCTGCTTGAGGAGTCTGCTTGAATCCCCATTGCTCTGAACGTCTTCCAAAACTCTGTTCATCCGTGTTTTGAAATGTTTCAGGGGGTGTTACTGTGGGGTTGCATCCAGAAACAAATCAGCCCTAAATTCTGGCTGCAGGCTCCTCTCTCTCTCTTTATGTTGCTGATACCTGGGTGGACAACAGCTAAGGAGTCTTTCCATGGCATTTCCCAAATGTGGTGGATCCCAAAGGATGCAGAAGATTGTCCCAGATTAAGGTTGTGGTTTTCTGAGGCTCATCTGTTCAGGATATCTTAAGCAAATGGAGTATTCATAATTCTAGCTAAAATTAAGGGGGAGGAGGGAATGGTTTCACATTTTGAATGCAAGCATTTAAAACAGATGCAGCCTGCTGGGAAGCATCGCATTAAATTGCATGACTTTTTAAAAGAAAAGAACATCCATTTTACTCAAGTCCACAATATGAAAGATTAGGAGTTAAGAGACAGTTTTCACCCACTTTGAAAGTAAATGTATTTTAAAGTTAATTCTTTGGTGCAGCTGCTGCTTTCTCTCTCTGGAAAGCCTTTCTCATGCTTTGAGCGATGTAAAGATGTGGGCTGTGTGCTAATCCAGTTTAAGATGCCGAACTTCCTTTCTGCTCACAGTAAGTTTTCCCACTGCCACCTTCTAGATAAATGTAGGACTGTCTTTTATTTTAACACACCGTTGATTTGGGGAGACCTGTTGGAGATTCACCATCTTAGAATTACTGGTGGAGGGAAATCAAGTATGAATGTGAAGGTTTCATGTTATTTTAGAGTAGATGGGTATTTGTTGGAATTGCGACTCCAGCTTCCATGTATTTGGGGCTGGAAAATCGTCCTGAAGAATGGGTTAATCTGAAGATGCTGGTAAGTCAGGTGTGCCAAAATTTTAGAGTCTGGGGTTTCCTGAGCTTTGTTACCACCCGTTGACCACAGGAGGAATTGCTGAGGGCACACAGCTCCTTTCCTATTCCTCTTCTCTTTCTTCGTGAGAGCGTATTTTGTAGATTGCGCCTGCTGATCTTGAGCTCATTAATGCTGAATACATCAGCCATGCCCATAATACGCAGTTTGGAGAAGCCGTTATTCTGTATTCTATAGAAGTGATCTTCATTTTAAAAAAAAAATTATTATTTTTATACAGCCAGCACTGCAGTCTGAGCGCTTTTCCAATAGTAACTCATATTTAGTGACTTATTAAGGTTTATCCAAGTCACAGATTCCCAGCGGATGTTCTGAGCTTGTTTCTTATTTAAAAACATAATCTAAATTCAAATCAGGAATTAACAGAGTTCTGCAAATGACATTCACCCCTTTGCAGAAGGACCAGCATTAATCCTATGCACTGCAGCAGCGGTATTTCAAGCCTTGTTTGAGGGCTTTAGTGGGGCTTAAATGAGCTTTAGGCAAAGCACAGACCTCTGCAATAGTAAGGTAGGACTAACATTGCTGTATTGGGATGTATATTCCCTTATAGCCGGGGGAAAAGACAGAGTGCTCCACAAAACCTTCCTGGGTCTCCTAGTGCTGGATTTGGTACCTGCAGACAAAATCTTCATATAATCCTGTTCCTGAATCGTTGCCCCACTGCTGCAATCCCGGCCTTGGCTGGGCGGGGGCTCAGGTCCCTTTTTTTACGGCTACGAGGAACCTTTGTGGTGCTGGCAGAAATGCCACGATCTTTAGGCTGGGACTTTCAGCTCCTGTTGAATTTCAGTTCAGGTTGATCTGGTTCCTGTAGGGCTTTCTGGTAATCCTCACCATAATATATTAACTTTTTTTTTGCCTGCTTACTGGGTGTCATCAGCAGTACATGTTGTTTGTGTTGCTTGAGTTCCCACAAAACCCATTGCATTGAGTGCAGTGAGCAAATTGGAGAGCGTCTGTCCATCTGTCCCTCCCACATGTCTGTGGGGTAGTGTATGGCCTCAGCATAGAAATTGCGAAGTGGGGCTTCAGAATAGAAGAGGCGGCCGATATACTCGCATCTCCGACATCAATACAAACCCAAAGCAGATGTGTCGTTAAATCATTTTGAATCACTGCAAATGTTGCAGGAGTTCGGTACAAGCAGCCGTAGCTTTAAGCCACCTCCACAAAGTGCTCTGTATCTCTGCCATAAAATTGGGATGGACTACACTGGGTAAACTGTTTCACCTGATAGCCACCTACCTTTTAAAGCTGAGATTTTACTGGGGAAGGATAAATGTCAGTGTGTTGTGAGAGCTTACCAGAAGACTTATGTGATTTCTTGGTCCTTGTAGAGCTGCTGCTCAGCGTAGGAAAACTCTTCCTTTAATTCAGAGACCAGGCAAAGGAAGCTGTCTAGTAACTGAGATTAAAGTATGTGTTTATTTAATCACCAGTTAGTGATAATAAGTATTTTGCAAAATGAGCTCTTAAAATGGATCTCTAAGCACAGATCCCGATGCTGCACTGCTGCAGTTGAGTGCAAAGTGTAGCCCTTCGGTTCTCAGGATCAGCTCACCAGATCGATGTGCCGTCTCAGCCAGGCGTTGGTGGCCAAATTTCCAACCAACGTGTACCCAGGTCAGGGGGAGTATGTAGCTCCAAGCATTTCTTAACTCATAACTTATTTCTCATGCTTCACGGAGCTTTTCCAGCATGGATATGTTCTACTTTAGTTGTTTGACTCCTGAAAGTGGCTTGACAGAAGAGCAGCCAAACAGTCTTGTTTTCCTTTGTTAGCTATTTTTATTTTACCTGGATCATTACTTATCAAAGAGCACTGCTATAGCTTGAAATAAACATGTTTAAACATTAATAAGTAGTATAAGAGAGGCTCTTTTTGATGCTATGTGGGAAAATGTTGGCTGGTTCTTGGAGGAGAAAAAAGGGTAGCACAAATGCTTTTACCTCATGTCTTTTAATGTCCCTCAATAATTACTTTGGAAGAGGGAAAGCAAAGAAGTGAAATTGCTACAATCAGCTGCCCGTGACATTGCCTTGACAAAACCCAGCCGAGCCAACAAAGCACGAGCTGGTTCCCAACAGCAGCACAATGGTTTGTGGGGCTGCACCCCCGTCTCCCCAAAGGTCCATCGAAGGCTGCTGGAAGTCTGGTGGCACCAAAAGCAACACCCCGGACCTCTCCAGCAGCACGTAGCACTACGTTAAGATAATTAAGAGCACGTATTGATTATCTGTTCTAATTTCAACTATGTTGAAAGCCTCAAAATCCAAACGTAATGATGCTACCCATGTTTCCAAATTCCTTCTAAACTGACTTTTGAAAAGAAGAGTTATTCCATTTTTGTATGGCTGAACATGTTACGGTACGTATCATGCTGTTCCTTATCCACATGAGACGCTGGGTTCATTGCCTAGATTCAGAAAGTCAATCCAGAAAGAACTCTTTGGTCATTCTGTCATTTTTCCAGCGTTTTGTGAGCTGCTTTTTTTCCACCTGCCCATATCAACACGGGCCACGCTGTGTCCGGCTGCACTTGTCTGTGCAGGAAGGTGTCTGGGCTTCATGTGGCATCGCCAAGAAATTGAACGTCTGCTGCTCTATTTGATAGCGTGTTCAAGAGTTTAATGATTTATAGTATAAAAATACTATCCTTGTTGGCTTTCTCTTGCCTTCAGCATCCAGCTGGTGATTCCTTTTATTCCTTATTGCAGAGATAACAAGGCCTTTTCTTTGCACTGTATTTTCCTTTGTGAAGGGGGTTTTACACCATAATTAAGTTACCTCTCAGTCGTCTTTAGACAAGCTGAACAGATTGAGCTCCAGCTTTCTCATTATAAGACGTTTTTCTCCCATGTAGTAATTTTTATGGCTGTCTCCTATATTGTTTCTGGTTTTGCAACATACTCTTGCAAAGCTTGACCCCAAAGCTGTTCCAGGATCCATCTCATCAGCTGCAATGTATGGGGGGGGTGAAATTACTTCCCAGCTTGCATGTGTTGCTTTTCCATTTTACATAGACATAGCGTAAGCAGAATATCCACTGTAACGTGAAGAGGTTGCGTGTGCTCTGATCTCCTGGATATTTTTACAGAGGTGTTTTGTTACCGGCAGCTGTGGTCAGTTCTGTGGTTACCTCCATGGTCCTTGTGGTGCCCAATAATTTTCTCTTTTCACTGCTTTTTAAGTGATTAAAAATAAAAAAGTTGAACCATGCAGAGCTGTTCCTGGAGAAAGATGAGTTACTAACTTAATAAACGCAGGTATTCCTAACGCTTTCTTGTTTGCTGGTTTCCTGGTTCGGCGGTGAAGCTGAAGTTCAATTAAGTGTCTCTAACCTTGCTGCAGGAAAAGCTGAGGAACAATTTGTTATTTTGAATCTCTTTACTTTTCAATTGTCAAATTCAATTAAAGGAGAGTTTATCGGAAGAGGGCAGCAGCTGTAGAAACCCCAACAACCTGAACTGTTCCAGGCTGTGACAAGGAATATTGTGATTTCAGTGCAGTCATCTTCGGTGGTTTTGGCAGTAAATGCAAATAGGTATTTGCTTATCGTAACATATGGGGAACTACATGTGCCTGTTTTTGTGCTTTGCAGCCTCAGAGGACAGAGCTCAGCATCTTCTACCCAAGCAGTGCTGGAAACTTCCTTTTAGATTGTAGGAACTCCAGTTTGCACAGGCTGTGCCTTGCCCCAAAGCCATTGAAAGCAAAAGCGACGTTTCCAGGGAACTCAGACACGCATGTGGGGGGGGCGGGATTGTTTTTGTTTGTTTTGATTAACTGTGTCTCAGAAACAACACTTCTTTCCTTCAAAATGTTATTTGTGAGTTATTTTCCTGTCTAGGGAAGGGAACAAAAAGGCTTGTTGTGCGTTTATACATCAAAGCATGTCATATGTAAAGATTGTGGGGTGCTTTAGTCTCATGGATCCCATAAAAGTACGAGACAGGCGTTGTCATGGGCTTTGTCAGGCACTGCTGCAAGAACAGGTAATAAATGTTGCTTGAATTCATCTGAAACCACATCCTAACCGGGGACTCGGGCATTTGTGTTGACGTGCCGCACGTCCTGTGCCTGGCTTCACAGGAGACTTCTTGTGTAAAATAGTGTTCTCAGGATTTTCTGCTGTATAACCTGGTTAGGTTTCTTTACAGCCCTTTGCAGTAAACTTTGAGATTTTCAGTAGACTCAGTGCAGACACTCTTTCTTCACTTGCTGTCTCGTCCCCTTTCCCCATCCAGCTAATGGTACAAAGTATTTTTAAGTACCATTTCACGTAAATCTGGGAGGCTGAGTGACTTAGAAGCCAACTGGGAGGATGAATGTGTCATCACTGGAGTAAAACATAGATCTGGGTAGTTTTTGTGGTTTTTCTTTTTCAGTGTTGCCGTTTCTGGTGGGCCAGCATATGGAACTGCCCATGGGGCCGTATTTATCCCTGCTAAACCAGCTGCTGCAAAATGCTGGCATGAGGGTTGCATGGACTCCTGTGCTTTGGCAAAGCTTGTTATTATAATAATAATGTGCCTCTGTTTGGCTTAGCAGTGTTCTACAAATTGGTATTTCTTCTTGAAGTTGTGTATAATTCCCACTTAGTTAATTTAGGATAAAGTAACTGTGTGGGCTACAGGTGCAAGTTCATATTCGTTTCTCTAAAAAAGAAAAAAAGGATCAGAGCAATTTTAGGGTGAAATGTGATTTCTAAGATAGGATCTCACTGTATATCATCTGGTGGCATCCCCTGGTGTCCAAGGAATTACAGGATGCTCCCTGCTGATGTGGATGTGACGCCATACCCTGGATTGCACATAAAAGCACAAATATGGCCATGAAAATGAGTGGCAATGGTCTTTGATGCACCTGTCACTGGTCCTGAGAGGTCTTAGAAAGGCGACAGCCAAAAAACGGGGGGATGAGTGCACAACGAACCGAGAAACAGCCAGAATAACTTCAAAACTTTGATATTTAGTATAAAGAAATGCAAAGGAGTGGCACCAATGGGTATGCTGTGCAGGTAGAAGAAAAATAGGATAGTAATAATAACAATAACAATAATTTTTTGAAGCTGAGCAAGGCAGTAGCAGGCAGAGTATGAAGCTGAGCGCTCGTGTTTGAGACATCACAGGGACTGGCAGCGCCCGAGCCAGCGTGCTGGGAAACCCTTTGGAAATTAATATTTAACACAGAAATAAAGTGATTATGTATACATGTAAATGCCGTATTTATCCCCCTGCTGCCCCATAAATGGCTAGTAGCTATCAGCACAGGAGGGCTATAATAATTATGGCTTCACTGGCTTGGCTAATAAAAAATCAGTTCCATTGAGATGATCTTACGCTTTCCTTAATGGGAGATGCTGGAAGCGTTATCCTAGTTTTGAGTGCACACCTGCAAGGAAAAGGGACTTGCTTGGAGTGCAGGTTTCCCCAAAACTGGAAACTTCTGGAAATGGTGGGGGTTTTTTAAGCCATCTCTTCCTTGGCAGACACACAGCAGGTGTGAGCAGCAGCCGCTGGCCCTGGCACCCAGCAGACCTTCCCCAACCAAACATTTTTTGGATTGGTTTGGGGGTTTTGTGTTTGGGGTTTTGTTGTGGTGGTGGTGTTTGGTGGGTTTTCTTTGTTTATTTTCCCAGTGGAAAACTCCAAACCAGACACTTTTTTGCAGAATTTGCATTGGTTCTGTCAGTATTTCACAAGAAAAAGTTTCTTTCCATGGGTAGAAACCAAGACTTAAGAGCGAGCCAGAGTGCACAAACCCATTGCCAGTGCAGGGGCTGAGATGGGGCTGGTAATGACTGAAATCTTCAGTAAAGGCTTTTATATCAACTTTCTCTATTACGCATAGTTGTGTTGTCTTGTTTCCTAGGGGCAATATATAATTTGTTCACTAACAGACTGTCCTATTTAGACAAATTAGACCTTTCTAACACCATTCTTATTAATTGGTTTTGACTACACTGCCTTAATTACAGCAGGAATAGGGACACCGTGATTGTAGAGAATTGTTCTCTAATTTGGGGAAAACAGACAACACTCGGCGCCCAGCTTCCAGTGTGAGTTTGTTATCTCTGTATTTAGAAGTGGTACTTAAACCATTAACATAATCTTGGGGTGGCTGTAATTATGTGAATAAATGGGTGGGAAGGAGTCATAACATGGTATAAAAATAACACCAGGGAGTGCAGATTTGTTTTTGTAGACAAAATAAGAGCAGAAGGGGGTGTGGGGAGGGGATGCCAATGCTGCTGCATCTTAGGGCAGGCATGGGTAGTTATCACGGTTTATAGTGAGCATAGGTGTTGGCATCACCAACATAGTGCAGCAGTCCCCATCCTCCCGGTGGAAATTTGGGGTTTATTTCCTATTTAAAGTGGCTGGGAAATCAGTGCATCTGATACTGAGCCTAAGGAAGGGACTCTGCCCCCCATATGGAAGTAGACTGGGGTAGACGATGCACATCAGTATATTGGTTTCCCAGAGCTTGTCTGTATTGTTCTGTGTTTTAAAACTTCTCTGGTGCTACTAGATCAGTACCTCTGCAATGCTGCAAGGATGCATAGTGCTGGCAGGTAACAGGGCATCTCTCTCTTTGGTGCAGAAATCCGGGGTCTCAGCATCTCCAACATGTTGAGGGTGCTTGAGCCTTCTCTCAACCCACAGAACCTGCTCGGCTACAGAGTCGCCTTTAAATTTTTTTTAAAAGATGTTTTTCACCATTGTGTCATTGTCTGGCTTTAAACCTGCTTGATTTGGAACAGGTGAGTTGAGATCCCACCAGCCCAGTCCAAGACCTTTACTCACAGCTTATAATACAGAATATTTATGTTCCCATGAAAGCTGTCTGCAGGATAAGTAGTACAAAGGGTTATTTGTTGCTGCCCAAACGGAGGCAATGATCCCCTTTACAGCCACGCAAGCCTGTCTCGAAACCATCTTAACATACTGTATCATGGCACTGTAGAAAGTCAAATCTCTTTTTAGCCCGACTTCCTAAGGAGGCTTATGTGATCATGCTCTGTTTATATCTTCATCCCTCCCTTTGAGAACTTTTGAACCCGTGGGCCCGGATCAGCCAAGTTCATCAGCTGAAGGTGCTGATTGTAGTAAAGCTGCAAGGTTGTTTTTTTTTGGAGCTGGGTAATGCGGTGACACCGAAGAAAAGCGCTTCTGTGTCAGCTCATGGCAGATCAGACACCAGCCATGGGAATTGCTTATTTGGCCAGGTCTGGTGCAGGTCTTGCTGCTGTGGCAGCCTTGGGGCTCACAGGGCTCTCCCGGTCCTGCTTTCCTGGAGCTCGGCCGTGCAGGAGCCTGTTTGGCTGTAAATAGCAAGCTGCAAGCGGTGGAGGAGACATCACGACAGCAAGCAGGCTTTCTGCATTGTTAGATAAATTGGCAACATTTGGAAGACACAAAGCAAAACTTGCATTCTGATTTTTGCGTTGGTAGCATACAGGCAGATCGTGAAGGTCACAATATATTTATTTCCCCCCCTCCAAAGTTCTATGTCTTGAAATGAAGTGATGGAGAATCTCAGGTTTCACGTTTTCACAATTACTTCCCCGCACTTCGGACGCTGGAGAAAAGGTTGAATGAAGTTGAGCCCACAGGTTCGGGCACAGGAAAAGTGATTAAAGTTTCCTCTAGTCATGTGTATGTATGCATATATGTGTGTGCATTTATATGCATGTGTGTATAGATCTGTGTATATATACATATATCTATGCATAGGCACATGTTATATAGTACTGTGTATTTTGAGCTACTTTAATATCAGAGTGAGATTAATTTTTTTAAATTTCAAGCTTTGGAATACAGTGATAGGAGAAGACTCCCATGGAGTCTTATCCTGGGGGGGCAGGCAGGTGAGTTGGGGGTACCCTGACAGCTAAACCAGACCTTATTGTGATCCAGAACCTGTGAGCTCATTCAGACTTTGCACCTTTTTACAGACACGTGAATGATTCTCTGCAGTCTTGCCTTACCTGAATAAAACAAAAACACACCCACTGGGTGATATCTCACGAGCAAAACGCTTGTGTAAACTGAAGTGTCTCAGCAACAGCCTCAGTGAACTAAATCCTTCTCGGGGAGAAAAAGATAATCGTAGGAAGAGACTCGGTTTCCCCCGCTGTGCATCTGTCAGTCGCCCATGGAGAGGGTGGAAAGAGGCTCCGCCACCATAACCCCGCGGGGAGGGACGGGACCAGATGGGTGCGGGATTACATCCGCGCGCTGCTGAGGATGCTAAATCCATTTTTTACTCAAAAACACCGATTGCATTTGAAGCTGGAAGGTGGAATTGAAAATGGTTGTCTGCTAATCTCAAATAGCTTTTTTCCTTATTTTGTTTCTTTCACATTCATACCTTTGTCTTATGGTTTCAATGGAAATAAGCTCTTTTTCTGTTTCAAGTCAGTGTTTGACATGACAAAGATTGTCTAATATCAATGTAAAGATAGTACAGAAAAGAATGCAAATTAACCTTTGATAAGTGGGGCTGAAACTTTTTGTTCCTAATTGTTAGGATGCAGCTCTCAGCCTCCTGTAAACACAGTGTTTTCTGGCAATTTAAATCACTGCTTTTCCCAGGAAGAATTTAAATATCCTAGAAGAGATGGTGTGTAACATCAGCAAAAAGGCAGCAAGCAAAACTCTTAAGTGCCTTGGTTCTTCTTAATACCCAGTGTTGCTTTTAGCCTTTTGTGTCTTTTGGGGTCTTTGAGCTAAGAATTGTGGTTCCTTCCATGTGCTTCTCTGATACGTTTTAACCAACCTCTTTATGATGACCTCTCATTGCAAATTGGCATCAGGGGCATGTTGCATGACTTGTCCAGTTGTCATTTAGGAGAAAGACTGCTGGAAAAGTTTTCCAGCAATGTCTTTATCACCTCTTTTTTGCATTTTGTTGTGTGCACATTATATTGTATCCTTGTTTTCCTTAATATTTTCTTCCTTGCTGCGTGAATCTTATTTTCAGCCTTTACTCTTCAGTCTTTCTGAAACTAATTAAAAAAATTAAGAATTCCAAAGTTAGATGTGTTCTCCTTGGGAAACCTATGAAGCTTGAATTTCCGCTGCCTTGGTTTTCCAGCTGTTTTCTGGTATCCTGTTGCTTGGATGGACATGGGTCTTCCAATACTCTGCTTTCATACCAGCACGTATGCCAGACTTGAGTGCTTTAATAACCATTTTATTGACTCTAGGACCTTGTGGACTGTCTTTCTCATTCTTCTCATGCAGTTTGATATTTTTGGCCTGTTAACTCTGATAGGTGATTAAATTTAATTATATGAAGTTGAACTTGATTATTTAACCTTAATTAAGCCACTCTGGGTCTCCATTATTCAAATCTCTTGAGAAAGAGTTACAGTATTCCCTTTCCAGTATAACCTACATTAGGAGTATCAGTTAAAATTTTTTAAAACTAAGAGAGGTATTAATAATAGACCTTGTGAGTTTCTTGAGGTGGATGTTGTTAAGACTTCATCTTAGTGTTTAATGTGGTGGAGGTAGCCCCCATGTTAAACATCAGCAGTGTTTTGCCATAATAAAAGCTTGTAAATAGGATTTGTTCCTTTTTTTTAAGAATAGCCTTTCCAGTTATGAATTTAGGAGTCTGCTTATATCTTGTTAGAATCATCTCACACCAAGTGTGTGAAACCTTTTTCTTGAGTGCAGTATAAATGGCAGATTAAGTAAGATGGGCTGTCTAAACCAATATTTTAAAATTCCAGGCCATCTTATTTTAACTAGGGGCTTCACAGCTGACTCTTAATACATATTGACTTGGGCATATTTAATTAAGTATAATACGTAATGTCCTGGATTTATTTTGAAAGGATTGAACAGTTATGATACTTAGATATTTTTTTTTTTGCTTTTTATTTAATTTATGTATGTTCTTACATGGTGTTTTGTAGACAGTTCTTATGAGATACCTCAGCTCCTTAGTACTATAGTTTAATTGCTTTAAGTGAATGATCCGTCTTTATTGGGTGGAACGTGCAGCCATTAATCTACCTTGATGAGAGAATTAACCTATGAATAAAGCCACAGGGCTTTGGCAGTTGGGGCCCTTTAGCTTGGGAGAGCTTTGGTTTTGCTTTTTGAAGATTGTTCTGGGGTGGGGGGAGCAATTCTGATCAGTGCTGGCGTATCTGTGATTTTAAAGGAAAATTGCAATGGTGAGTGCCTGCGCTAACTAGATGTGCCCCAAGTGTTTCTGATACCAGTTCTTGAGTTTATTCTGCTAAATGTTTCCCAGGCGTTTAATACTTGCATAAAATTCACTGCTTTTCAAACATTGCTACCGTAAATTCTCAGGCTAATGTATCCAAAGGAAACAAATACAAAGATGAAGTAGAGCATTTTGTACATGGACAGATATTACAGAGATCCTCCCCTGATTTGATTCAGCCTGGTTGTAAATCTGTTGTAACTCTCCGATTTCCCTCCCATGTGAGATGGCGAAGGGCTGCGTCCCCTCCCAGGTGATCAGGCTGGATTTATGTTATTGTCGGGGTATCTGACAGCCGTGTGTTGCCTGACTTACACGTGCAGCACAGATACGTTGTTCCTGAAGTAGCACATCGCTTCTAAGAAAATGAGAAAGCAATGTAAAATGCATGACTGGTTGGTTTGCCAGTTGAATAAGAAATGGTTTCTAGAGGCCATGAATTATGCGCTAAGTCATTTTTAATATTAATTTTATTGGTGGCTTTTAAAGTGGCTCTAGCAGTGACATTTTGAAAAGATTCAAAATAGTTAGAACCCACGGCAAAGAGCAGCTCCAAAAAGGCGATTACCTTCCCGAGAAAACTGATGGCAAATTAAGCTACTTCTTGCCTCAGAGAATAAAATCAGACCTTGGTCCTTTAAGCTTTGATACTTGCTTCACTTTGAGCACAGGAATAGTCTTTGTTAACCCTTGTAAGACCAAACAAGCAGGAATATAGTTTGCGTGTGGGTAGGATCAGGGCTTAAACCCCGCTCAGCATCAGACCTGATCTGTGCCTCTGAGCTTGTGATTTCCTGGAGAAACGCTCCTGTGAGAAGAGGTAGAATCAAAGGTCTTAAATCAAACCCAGGCTCCTGGGGTAGTGTAGACAAATCACTTCACCATGCAGTCGAATGGGGCTTGTCCCACTTGTGTTTTCCCTGCTCTGGCTTTTCCGTGTAGGCAGCGAGTCCTCGGGGTAGGGGCTGCATCGTATGTGCGGCAGATGTGGCTCTCGCCTGGTAGCGGTACCTGCGGTCTTTATAATAAGTGGGATGAGTTTGCCTCTTTGACATCAATTAAGCCAAGTTCAGACAAAGCCCTTCAGAAGAGTTAAATCAGCATAATTCCTCGGCTGAGCTGGGGGCGTTGGTGCTGAGACATCTGGTTCAGAAATGTATTCTTAAAAAAACCACTGCGATGCAAGCACATAACCAAATAAAAGGTATTCTGGGCCAGATTTTGCAGCTATTTGGGTTTCAGTGATCTGCAAAGCTTTGTGGCAACTCAAGATCTTTTCCCTGTCTGTGCAGGCAGTGTTTTTACCTAGTGTTCAGAGTTTTTCCCTCTGTGTTGCTCATGGAATTTATTGTTGCTGTTCAGTGACTGACTCATCTGTGTGACTCTCCGAGGCAGGAGGCCAAGGTATAAGCGATGGGGCCTCATCCTGCAGAGTGCAGAGGGCTCCTGGTACCCAGCAGTGGTGGCCGGTGCTGGTGAACGTGTCTTGAACCTTGTGTTGGCTGGCAGCCTAGGGCTTGTTGGGTTTGATGTTGCCCCTCTTTTCTGTAGGCTTTGGCAGATGTGAAGTATGCTTCACCGTTCTGGGGTCTGAGCAGCAAACGTGGGAAGGATGGGCAGCTTGCTTGGCAGAGAAGGCAAAACAAAACCAAACTTGAGATGTGCTGCTGGTGGGTGACTAACCCAAGTCCCATCCTCAGTCTGTGTGCACATCGGTGTGTTTTGGGGAGACACTGAGAGAAACTGGTATCAGGGTGTTTAGAGACGGTAGCGAGGAAAATTCTCATGAAGATCCTTTGTTAAATCCCTGCTTTGAATAAGACCTTGAAGAGATCTCGACCTGCTTCTCCCATCTCAGCTGAGAGGTGTAACTGCGTAGCCTTTTGGCATAGGAGCCGTGTTGTCATTTTTCCTTACCCAGAGCGGTTTCATGAGCAACACCTGCATTTCTAAGGCAGAGAGCAGCTGAACCTGTGTGCTGGATCCAGCCCAAGTGCATCTGTAACTGAGATCCTTTGAAACAGTATTTTTGACAAATACGCCATGTCCATTTTAAAATAAAGGTGTATTTCGGTTTTTGTGTGACTAGTGGCTGATGTTTCTATTGGTCTCTCTTGACTTCTTTTCCATGACTGGTTTTAACTGTTACTAGCAGGGTAAGTGCTTTCCCTTCCCAGCTGGCTTGAGCAACTGCCCTGGTAGGAGAAATCTCAGCCTGCAGTACCGTGAGCCCTGACACACACAAGTCTTGGTGCCAGGGGATAAAACCTGCTCAGCTCAGCCCTGAGGTGGGTCTGCGCTCAGGCTTTCCCTCATGAACTCTCCAGGGCCTTTGTGAATTACTTCTCCTCCTCCACCAGCTCTGCCCTTGCTCGCAGGGCACCCTCCTGCAAATGCTGGAGCAGCCCATGATTGCTGGGTATCTACCACCGTAGGTGGTGTTTCTGTATTGCAAGGGGAAAATATTTAGCAGCAAGTAAAACATTTGCTGGTGGAAAGCTACAGTAGCTGCAATCCTCGGTCGTGTTTATGTTAGCAATTTCAATATCTTTGCCATAATAACAGTAATTTAAACAGGTACTGTTGACTGAAGGACAATTAGGGATTGTTGAATTTTATGTTTCTCTGATATTCACCACAAGCTGTTAGCGAGCCTCGTTCTGTGCGTATTTATAGTACGACGACTGAGCATCTCCTTGGAAGTCAGTGGCAGTAAATAGGCGCAAAACCAGAGGAGCAACGAGGCTGGCACCCGGTGTGGCTCCTGCATGCCATCATGCTCTAAGTGGTCGCAGCATCTTTTCTGCTCTTGCAGAGGTTCCTACACAGCTGCTCTCCCCAACAGCCCGATTTATGCCCTGGGATTTATGGACCTGAACAAATGATTATAGAAGAGCTATGCGTTTTATTACACTTGGACCTATTTTCCCAAGCCAGAGGACAAATCTGTTCTTTACCTGCACTCTGGTTGTGCAGCTGCTGTGCATCCTTGTCGATAGTCAGAAAGCTGCAGGTGGGGAGATTCAAGGGGCCAAAAGAGTCATTTATACTCCTTTGGCAGTTGGGCACAGGACTAGAGTAGGTGTTGCTGTGGGATGCAGCAGAATACGGGGAGGCAAATTGAGCAGAGCACAAGTGGAAGCAAGCTTTTAACAATGAAGATGGGAGGACTTCTTTTTTTTTCCAATTTCATTTATATTTACTGCATGTTTGGTCTCAAAGCTCATTACAGGAGGGAAACTGAATACTTACCTTATCTCCATTAGCTACTTTGGTAGTCCAGGAGCGGCATTAGCACCACCAGAGTTAACGAAGTGTGCGAGTTAAAAGCTTTGTCTAGTCCTTCCACTTTCTCAAGCGTAACCGAGGCCTGAACCAGCCTGTTCCTCAGCAATCAGCTTGCACAGATGTCCAAGCATGAGATCTGACCCACAGGAACTTTACTGGTGGTGCCGAATGAGCCAGAGGAGACCTGACAGGGCCCCGGGACCCTGGCTTGAGGTTTCAGCACTTTGCGATCAAGAAATGCAGATTTCTGTGTTTGAACCAAGCCCATCGAGCCTGGAGCATCGCCAGCACCACAGAGTTGCTGTTTCCATGGAGGCAGCTGTGAAAGCAGATTTTTTTTTTCCTTTAAAGAAAGGCAGAGCATGGGACAAAGCACATGTACTCCACATGGGTGGAGTTCTTTACCCAACCCTGACAGAAATGCACTGGTACTGACAAATCTGTGCAGAAAGCGAGCTCTCTTTAGCAATTCCTACACAAATGCCAAAGCTGGATCTGTGTCTAATTAACTCAGTTCTGAGTGATCAGGGTGCTGGGAGAAATATGGAGGACAGACCCAGCAGAGGGGACCCGCAGCAGCCGCCACGGGGTGACAAGCTCATTGTGCCACAGTCGCTTCACCCCGTGTAAAGCACAGCCGGTTGTATCCTCCTCCCTGCCCCTTATTAGCTGCTCGGGGATTTCCTCTTCCATACTGGATCAGGTAGAAGCTACTTGATAGATCCAGCTCCTTCTCGCCTGACCTCTTTTCCCTCACTCAGTTTTCTATCGTCTCTGTCCCCAATGGCTCAGCCACTCGTGTTGATAAATCTGTGCTGCTCGTGTCTTCCCGGAGAAACCCAGCATCATTTACACGTTTGCACCCACCTCACTGCCTTAATCACTGTTGTATTTCCCATTGCAGACTTCACGCTTCCCTACCTCCTTGATCTGTGCGTAGTTTCCTTATAGAGATTACCTGTCCCTTGCATCCCTGCTACAGGCACATGTACCAGAGCATTTTTCTTAAATGCTGGGAGCATCCTTCAATGCAATCCATCATTACATCAAATAAATGAGAACTGATGCTTTTGCTGCTTGGCAGGTGTCATGGTTCCCCACTTGTCCGATAAATGGCTGCACACTGAATATTTTCTGCAGTTTTTTTCTAGCGTTTGGTGTTGGGGTTGGTGCCTGTTGGCACTAGAGAAAGCTGTACATCGAGGGCTGTGGTAAGGGGTAATGCTGCTCTTCCCGTTTTCTGATTCAGCAGAACACAGTCTTCACATAGAGAAAACCTTGCCACAAAGAGCACGGATGCGACATGGGGTGAAGAGGAAGGTGTCAGCGGGAAGCAGATGGGCAGCACAGTGTGCGCTTTGCCTGACATTTGCTACAGGAAGCTCACAAATGAGTTATGCCGGGACCAAAGAAAGAGGAAAAAACCCACACAAAACCCATCAGTATTCAGAAAAGCAGAAGAAACACGAGTTAACCTAAATGACCATTGGTGACTCAAAAGCTTAAAGGCAATATATGCAAATGTAGCTGCTATTAACAGCACAAAGGCATGCAGGGAAAAATGGGGCTGTGAAGGCAGAGATGGGCAGCTCCCTGCTTCTGGAGGAAAATGCACCCTAATGGAAATAGTTTATTTGAGGGTCTGCTCTCTTCTGCCCTGACCACAGAAACTCTTTCCAAATGAGACCTGTAAGTTAAAATATTAACTTCTCCCCAAAACCATTCAAGTACTGCTACCTTCCTCAGAGGAGAGCGTTCCACTAGGCTAATTCAGAGAATAATTCGGTCTGAATCATCTCCACGTGATTCATCTCTGTGAATTGCAGACTGATTGCAATTTCTGCCTGTGTTTCTCCCAGCTGAAAGCAAGCCGACCTCCAGGTTTTTGCTTTGATGCATCCATAGGAAAATTTTGTTTTGCTGGCCTGTCGACATTTATTTTTCCTCATTCCATTTTTTTTTTTTTTTTTAAATAAACAGGAGAGATTAACTCGAGTGGAAGGCTTAATTGACCTCTTTGAAACAAATCCCTTTCCTAGAGAAGCTTGAATTAAACCCCCACTTCTAGTCCTGCAATTTAACTGACTGGTGGTATCTCGTCTGTAAGACAATGTACGCTGATTCATTAAGCCTTAATGTCTTAGACTTTTGAAAGCTGATTTTGTAGAGATACAGAATGTATAACACCTGTCCTCAAACCTGCCATGTTAATAATTTATTAATATTCTGTCCTGATTTTAGGCATCTGGTAGCATCTTTTCCATTTGTTTTTGCTTTTACTCTGTGTTCTCGTAACCATAATTTGTATATGTTTCCTACTTCGTCCTTGCAGTGCCTGAATTTGTCTCTGCATTGCCTTGTTGTGCATTTATTAATTTCAGCGCATGATGACATTAAGGAAAATCCTTTTCATCTGCTACCAGGAGAAACTGTTCTGAGGGCAGTTCTTTGGTCTTGTGGATTATTTTGCTGTAAACATAGGGAATCAAAAAGGGAGAGGTTGCTAACTTTACTCTCAATAAACTGGAGTGACAGTGAGTGTAGGGACAGAGTAATAGTTGGCGGCAAAATCACATCTAAGGTGAACTTTTGAGAGAGTTTGGAAGGCTATTCTGCATAAGTAGGTGATGGAGGAGCAGTGCAGGGGAAGATGGGTGGGAGCCGATGGAGATGGTGCTTCAGGAACCAGCCCTGGCTGGGCACGGGGAGCAGGAACACGGCAAAACTGAGAGCCCAGGGAAAAACGAGTGACAAGGAAGAGCTGCAGGAAGTCCTGGCACTGCTCGGAAAGTGGAAATAGAGGAGGAAGCTACTACTGAGTTCCCTTCATGTGCTCTTTGGATTTCACTGAGCTTTCAGCCAGCAGAAACAAAACGTAATTCCTTCTCCCCTCGGTCTGTAATTTCCTTGCTCTGATTATTACCAAGTGTGGAAGCATTTGCCTCTGCACATGTGATGGATGCCAGTGGCACTGGAAAACTCTCATCAGGGGAGGAAAAAGAGAAAAAAATATGTATTTTCTTATGTTTCCTGGAGCAGAGTTCAGTGTAGCATTTTAGATGCTCGTGTTTGGATTATTGCGCTTCTGCTTTGCCTGTAACTCGTCTTTTCCTCTGAATTAGAAAACTACCTATTAATAAGCTGATAAGTGAGTAGTGATTTTTGCATGTTAAATGGTGTGATTGCTTCATCCCAGCAGGAGTGTACTCTTTGGAGCTTGGACAGCTGAAAAATACATATATTTGTAATTAAATTAGACTTTATTTACAAACATTGGCTCGGAGATTCTCCAAGTTGGAAATTTTTATCTTTCCTTTTCTGATTTCAATAAACTTTGCTGGATTCAGAGCGGATAATGTGCAGGTCAGCCTTTCTCCAGTGTTGTAAAGTGTTGGCTCACAAAATATTGGTGAAGGGGCACAGTGTAGGTTGCTAAGACTTGGCTTTCTGTTAAGACATGGGAGATAGTGGCAGCAAAAGGGAGGGAGAGAGGGCAGCAACATCTCCTCTAGCTTGTGTTACAAAGAAAAAGAATAGAAAATAAACCTCTCAAATAAAGTCAACTGTGCTCCCTCTCCCCTGATTTTGACTGCACTGTCACCATTTACGGTTGTTTTTCCCATCCTGCTGTCAACAGAGGGAAATAAAGAAAAAAGTGACTATTTCTAGGGTCAGAGTTCTCCCACTGAAGCCAACAACAATTAAATTGGGACTCAAATGATGCTCCAGAAAGCCCAAGACTGCAGATGCTCCAGAGCCTAAGCTCTGTAGCACAGCACAGATCAATGGCATCTCCAGATGACTTTCAGGGGGGTACAAAACACACAGCAACGGGTACCCAGCACTGCTCTAATTGGGTGTGTGGGAGCAAGTTCTGCCCTAACGAGTCTCATAGTGACACCGATGATGAAGTCTGAAGCCCTTTGAATTTCTGAGTGTCCTTTGAGTTCTGGAATTCCTTGCCAATAAGTCAAACTCTGTAAAAAAACAGTCATGCCACCATAGTAAATATATATATATTTTTTCTCATTTTGCCCTAAATGCTGAGCTGTATATTTGGCATTTTAAAAAGTGACTCAATATACTGAATGAACTGATGTTTCTAAATGGCACCATGGGTAGTTAAAGGCTGGATGGCAGCTCGGCAGCAGATCCAGCTTTTCCAGCTCGAGCCCCCGCTAGCGAGAGAGAAGCAGCTCACATGGACTTTGCACTGATTTATTCATATCACATCTCACACGTGGGCGAGCTGAGCCTTCAGCTTTTGGCATCCTGAGCATTGGTTACTTCCAAGGACACGCCACAAGTCAGAAACACGGGGGGATGAGATGATGTTAGTTATTTCCATTTAAAATATCCAGCCTATATGTAATAAGGAGAAATAGTGGTTATAAGAACACGGTTCATTACCTTCAGAGTAGTAAAAGGGAGTTTTACTGGAAAAGGTATTATACAGCCCACTGTGCTTTGCATAGTCATTTTAAAAGCCATTCAGGACTTCTTCCTGCCTTTATCCTGAAGAAGCTGGGAATAATTTAGAAGAACAGGGTTGTCAGTGTGGCTGAGCTGTGGGCTGGGCACCACGCACCATTACACACACGGGCACACAGAGCAGCTGACGTGCGGAGACATATAGGGCCATATTGTAAAGATGGGGTTGTCATTCGCTTGCCATGTCGTCAATAATTTGAGTGTCATGGCTGTCTTTAAATCACCTTTCAAAAACCTTTACGTTGCCCCATGAAGCATGCCATAAGTCGTCTCCAATGCCCACCCAGAGCACAGATGATTTTCAGATCAGCTGAAACAAAAAATACCAGGGAATGTGTTGAGTCATATGTCCAAAAATTTGAGGGAAAACCTAAGTTGACAGTTGGAGGGTGTTAACTTAAATAGCTTTTGAATTTTATGTTATTCTGTATTTAAGAACAAAAGGAAAATGGTGAGCATGAAATGAAAGGTTTGGCTGGACAACATATTTCGTTTGACCAGGAAGAATAATTTTGTTCTGGCAAGAAAGTATTTCCCTTGGGATCCGAATTCCTTCTGCGCACTTAATTCTTATCTGAGGCAGTGCACTTCGCAGTCCCTTTTTTCACTAAGTGCTGACTCTGGCCCCCGCCACCCGGCATAACCGCCTGTGTTCCCTTAATGCGTGTTTTTGCAGTTGCTTTCCCAGCTCGTCTTTTGATTTCCCAGTTGTATCAGCAGCTTATTGGAGTCGTTCCTTAACAAAGTAGAGAACAAATGAATGAATTAACAAACCTTCCCGTAGTGAGTGCAACCAGAGTCAGTATGCAGAGATGTTGTTTTATTATTACTATTTTCTGATTGATGGTGTATTTTTGCTGCTGAAACTTCAAGAAGGACCTGTAATCCCAGATACAAATATGCTAAACATGTGTTTTCCTGGGCTATAAGAAGAGGGCTCAGGGTCTGGTGGGCCACAGGCACCGTTTTTTGGTAGGATAGGTGCTCTAAGTCATTAATTCCCTAGAGATGATGGCCAAGTTCTTGACCTCTGCATCTCTCCTTCTGCGATAAATAAGATTTCTCAGAAAATACCTGGAGAAGATTTTGCCTTCTCTTGCAGACTCCTGGTTCCAATGATGTTTTCTCAATGAAACAACCTCCATCAGAGCTGTGTTTTGGTGTAGTTGTCTAGAAGTTTCAAAGCTGAACCAGCTCATTCAGGGTCACACAGCAGCGTCTCTTGGTGTTTCCAGACCAAGGTTTCTGGGAATCATCTTAGCTGGTTACATAGTCAACTGGTACCCTCCTTTTGTTGTCTTTTGGGAGGCTAGAAGTGTCCTTTTGGACCATTTCAGATGAAACTCTTCATCTAGGAGAGGCAGTACATGCCCTTCCCAGAACCGACATATGGATGGGCCCAGCAAAATGCAGTGATTCACGTGTGTGCATCCTTCCTCCAAAGGAAGAAATTGCAGCCACCTTCTGTTGCCTCTCAGGTTGGCAGCGGCGGCCACATGAGATGCAGTAACCTCAGTAACCTCTCCAGTTGCTCAACACCTACCTGCAGTCAATAACCATTTCTATTTTAGTCATTTAAAAGCTGAAAACCAATAAAAAACTTAGAGTAGCATTCATCTTTCTAGATTTGCACTGGTTGCCCGGAGATGAAAATGCGTGGGTGTTTTCATTCAGTTTACATTCTATTATGTGAGGGGTTTTGTTTGTTATTTTTTTGCTTTTCTGTGACCAGTCTGAAAACTTCCACATTGGTTTCAGAGATACAGCATGAAGGATCTCAATTTCTCCCTTCAACCTTTATCTCCCAGTTAAACAGAGAACAGGTGGGACCCATCACTTCTAAACTGATGTCCGGAAATGGCAAAATACAAAGTCTGCATGGCAAGCTCCCTTAATCCCCAAAAAATCAGCATCAAGGAATTGCCTGGTTGCAGTTATTGATTGTTGTGGATGATCCAAAGGAGCCAGGGCTGACCAGGCGTTGCTTTATAAACATTCAGTGTTCTCTATAAAGAGCTTATGGTAAACTTTCTGAAGGGCATAATAAATAGTAAGCCCTAGCAAACCCTGCCAGGGATCAGTTCTCATTTTTTATACGGAAACAGAGTGTTGCCTGACAGCAACTCAATAGATAATAGGATAAGAATTGACTTTCAAACCAGTTTTTCAGCACAATGTGGAGTGAGAAGAAGACAAGAAAATACATAAGGGATAAAAATTTAAAATAGGATCTGTACATTTGCAGTTTATTGCAGACTACCGAGATATTTTTCTTTCAGTTGTACATGAGAGTGATACCGAGCAAAACCTAACACGAAGGTAGGAAACCCACAGTGGCAACAACAACAGGCATGGTTTTCATCTTTCAGGCACTTGCTGTGGACTTCTTAATCTATAGACATGTTTGTTTGCATTTTAAAGATATTTTGATGTATCAAATAATCTGATTTTGTTCCATTTCTTGGTAAACACGGGTCAGAAGATGTGTTTTCATCCTAAAGAATATTCTTATTAGAGGCTTTCCATTAATAATGCATCAGGAAGCGTTTGTTTCTGTTGATCATTCATTGGAAAGCAATCTTTATTACAAACATTATGGTAATAGAGCAATTCCTGAGAGCCTGCACAGCCTGTATATAGTTTTAGAAGTAAAATAAGAAATGCAATAAATGTTATTGTAGGAAAAAATCATCATGTTGAATGTGAACATACCAATGAGGATTTACAGCAGGAGGTTGGCTCCAGAGCCCCCATCTCATTAACGTGTCTCGGTGGCACATGATGCTGTCACAGGTCTGTGTCCCACTCCGGTCCCATTTGCGCTCATCACCACCTGCCCCGTGACACTCGCTGGGTGCTGTGAAATAACCCCAGTCCCCTTCTTGAGGCAGTTTCGGAATGTTCACGGTGCAGCCAGCGCAAGATAAATGGGTTTTGAGACCTAGAAACCATTTGGTGGTGGTGGTGGTGTTTGTTTTTTTGGAAAAGCTATTTTTTACAAATTATCAGGATATATCAGTAGTAAATACAGGGTGCTTGTGAGGAACAGTGTGGTCTCGTGATTAGTCTTTTCTGGAACTGTAAAAAAACTTACCGCAGTCTAACACGCTTTGGTCAATGAGATGTTTGTAATTCCAGCTTTGCAACCACCACCAAGTGTTGGGGACGAAACTTGGTTTCGAAGGATTAAAACATAAGCTTGACATTCAAAAACAAATAAGAAATGTGGATGCCTGAGTGCCCTCTTTGCTGGGCTATGGGTTGGTGCCAATCCGTCTATTTTTGCCGAGGCTTTGCTAGCGGACCCCATTGAGGATGTGACCTAAAATGCAGAGACGGTGTCACCTAGTGCTTGATCCATCAGAGTTGTTTTCCAAGGTCTTTGCAACCACTTTTCTCTTGACAGATGTATGATTTTGCATCCCTGCAGTTCTTACCCTACAGTCACTCCAACCTATAGAAACCTATTTACTAATACTAATATTCTGAATTAAGTGATATTGTTTCACAACTCTGGTTTTGATTTATTCTTGACAGTAGTGCCTTTTACTGATTATTTTTTCCTGATTCAAAACATAGAAATAGAGTAGCTGTTTCAGATATAGAAATAGAGTACCTACATCCATTATAATACAGAACTCTAGATTTTAAAATATTTATGTGAACTCAGAAAAAATATTAGAACTGCCTTGATGTTTCACAAGTAGCTTGAGATTTGGGGTGTCTCATTTAATGGGTGCCCTATTTAATACCCCCTCCCTCTGAGTGTCCAGCATTTCCTGCAAAATTAATACCATTAATTATCTCAAACTGAGCACCCAAAGGACTATTTGCTTCTGCAAGTCTGGAATCTTTTCAATTGCCAGGGATAGAAATTATTTGAGTTACCTCCGGGGGTTGGTGTTATTTATTTTTTCTCTTTAATCTGCCCAGAGCTGTTGCAGACTAATTCACTGCAGGAACCTCTGTCTGTACGGTGCTATATATGTGTGCATGTGTATAAGATAATAGAGAGTGACTGACTACAATATATGCATTTAAGCTACTCAGCTGAAAATTACTGAGCATTAAAATCCACTGGGAATCACAAGACTTCTAAATTAGGAAAGCACATGTCAGTCAGTGTGTGGAAATGAGTCCTTGTACAAGAGAAGCTTTCAATAAGAAGAATGAGTATTGTTCCCTGGAGTACATCAGTCCTGGTTTGGCCACTCTGTACCAGCTTTTACTGTTTCTCTGGAAGCATACATTGCCTTTTGTTATTATTTTTTCCTGTATTTTGTTCCATTGTGCATTTCTATTAGATATGTCTCGAGGGCCGGCTATCAAGAGACACCCCACTGTGCTGTGGCAAATGAAAGCATTTTCAAAATTAAACAAGGTATTGTGGCATTGAAAAGAAATGTGGACAGTCACAAGTCCTGAACAGCTTGTAATTGTTTAAATGTATTTTTATTATGTTGCGCAGTGACAGGGGAACTCTGAATATTGGCTGATTTGACCTAAGGTTGAAGTGAGCAGAATGCCATAGGGTAAATGAGGGGCTTTGAGAACCCGTTTTTGTGCTTATTGGGTGCGGTCTAGTCCATCAGTATGTATTTTTCCATGATTAAAGTATGTGTTTTAATACTGTTTAAGTGACTTACGAATCTGTACCATCTCAAAAAATGTCAGGCACCTTGAAAATCCATGGGAATAAGTTGAATCCTATTGACCGTCAAGCCATTTTGTTCCTAAAACTCATGTGGACATACACTGAAAATTGTATTTCTATGCTTTATTTGAATTAAAACTGAGTTAGACTGAAAAAACTACATGGTCACAGGTGATTGATTTTCCAACAGTGACACTGTTTACATGCCGAAGAGCTCAGCAACATGATAGAGAGAGAGGACTCTTAAAATTGAGGCTGTGTTGGCTGACTTAGTCCATTGAGGATTTGTAGATCCTTTTTGTTGCTATTGGAGAGTTGATGTTTAAAATAGTAATATTAATTCATTGGTAGTGTGTGTCAGAACATTTTCTAAGGGTTTATTTTATTGTTGCCAAGTTGAAATGTTTGAATTATAATCAAGAAGAGCAGAGGCTTAAGCAGGGATCAGGGGAAACAAGGTTTCTTAATTTGATGAACCAACCCAGGATTCTCCTGTATGGGGAGAATCCACATGACAAAATAAACAATATCCTTTCATGAGATCTGAAACTACCTTATATCTAAAGTAGTGATGACATCTCCCTCTAGAGAAAATGAGTACGTGAACGAATGAATATAAGACACGACCACAGGACCCACCTACCCCTGGTTTGCAGCAGCTGATTCCTGGATCATCTCCATCCTGTGCATCCAGAAACGTCCCGCTGTGGTTTGGGAAGTATTTAGGAGTAGCTTATCTGGGGAATTTCTCCTCTGTCCCAGAGTCACAGGGATGCATCAGGCCTGACCTGAAACCAGTGCTATTTTTTAACAGCCTTTCCATTAACTTTACTGGCTTCTCATTCAGTCAGCTCTACTTTTCTTGTTTCATTTCCTGAACAATAGGGTAGTGTTCTCTGTATTTGTGGTTAAAAATAGAAAAATAGAGGTAAGTTCTTATAAAAAAAAGTATATCTGTAATCAAGGCACGCTTTCTTCTTTTGCAAAGGAAACTCATGCTCTGCTTGCAGCCAGCAGCAGAGAGTCCCCATGGAGAAGCTTAGAACCATCCTTAAAGCAAACCGAAAGGAAATACAAACCTATTGTTGTTGCTATTCCTTCCTTAAAAAATAAAAAATCTTCATTTTTATAGCTATATAGATATACAGAGGTGTGCTGGTCCCCTTCCACTTGCTTCGGCAGCAGGGAGTTGCACCAGTGTGAGCTGAAGGGGAACAAATGTCGTTTTTTCTTCTCGCTTAGAGTATTTCTTAGCAATTTATGCTGCCATGGGTCCATACCAGACATTTGCTTTCTCCTCAAGATTGATTATCAGCCCAGCTCACATTTGTCTGGAGTACTGGCTATGCAAGCTGGCCTGACACGTTAATTTAATTTGTACTTCTCAATTCATATTCTTTCATTTATGATCACATATCAGCAAAGGTTACAATTAATCAGAGCAGGGGAACAGAAGCTGAGGAAGCTAATGATGTATTACTGCGTTTTGTTTGCTCTGGAGGGGAATAATTGAGTTCTTGTGCTATGGAAAACTCTTATTAGTAAGTAAAACAATATCAAAGGAAAGCGACCCGCACCCGTTTCCCATTTTGCAATCCATATTTCTACCAGTTTTCTTAAAAGTTGAAGCGTTTTATTAACACTCCTGGCTTTAACCATTTTTTTTGCCTGTGTGGTGGCCTTAGGGGAAAATGTGCCTTTTATGTCGGGGCTGGAGCGGTCGCTGCCGCCCCCTGCTCTGGGCTTGCAGATGCTACCCAGTGTGCGTGAAGGCAATTTTGAGTTGCTAATAGCATGTCTGTCCCCGAGGCAAAAGGGCTCTGCTGCTGTTTGCTCAGCAGAGGAACCTCAGGGAATCCCTGCAGAAAAAATACAGGCTGCCGGAGTTAACGCAGTGTGCGCTTCCTAATTGAAAATGAACTAATTGCCGGTTGTTTAAAAAGCAAATGTGTTGCTGGGCTGAGGCAGACGATGAACACCGAGCCCCTCTGGAGGCAATTTTTACATCCCAGCCCTGTGCTCCAGCAGCAGAAAGGGGTGTGTAAGAAATACCTGTGGGTTTCCCTGGGTTGCTGGGGGTTATTGGCCGGCGCTGCTGCCGGGCACAGATTATTTCCTTGGCTTAGTGGGACATGGCATCTGGCTGCTGAAATACTATAATGAAAAAAAACAGTGTTTGTATAGCAATGGTATGCAATCCTTAAAAGCCCAATTTTAAAGTAAAAACACCCATCTAACTTCATTATTTTAGTTACTAGTTTTATAAGGATTTTGTATGTTTTTATGTATGGCAGAATTTCACAGACCTTTGCTCAGTCTGTGGCGTCATCTGGGATGGCAAGTGCTCTTGTCAGTGCTTAGTGGATGCACTTGGGACTCTTTTGGTAGTTTTCAAGATTACAAGACAAAATAAGTCTTTCAAACCTTCCTAGTTTTCATTCTAAAAGAAATAGTTACTGAGAGGGGAAGACAAAAGTGGCTCCGACTTTTTCATTGGGAACAGGGTTTGGCACCTTATAAGGTGGAGTTGAGCAGATTTATCTCTTACAGGGTGGGTTAACTGGATTCCTCTTATTTAGGATATGATAAAAGATATAGGCTGTGATTAACTTTAGGATTGAAGGCATGCTTTTTCCTTTTATTCTAACTGCCTTGGGTTTTACTTGCTGTAAGTGCAAAATTTTGTTCTTTGAGGCTATTTACACAAATGCAGACTTTCAGCTTTTCAGTTCATCAGTTCCCCTGTGTGTCCCCTGATCTCACATACAGGGGAGGGATGACCCACCAAAACCCCAGCATGGGTCCAGGTGTGTGAGACTGAACTAACAGAGCAGCCGAACACCTCTGAACTTGAGCTCGGGGTAGGAGCTGGGTGAGGCTTTAACTTCTCATGGGAAGGCTATTGCTGGAAATCCTGCCCTGGGCACAGGCACCCTCATGGGAGGACCTGAATGGGCTCCCTTGCACCCAAAATAATACTGTCACCAGGTTGTGAGGGGGAGGCAGCACGACGATGGTGCAGTAGCTGATGGAGTGGATTTGCTTTGCTGCTCTGTGTCTCATACCTTGCACGGGCAGTAATCTTGGACACAGGGAATTTCTTCTGCATGTGGGGACCTGATCTGTTCTTGGAGGTCGTGTGTGAAATTCAGACCTGTCTGGGAGTCCACGGCACTGTGGTGCTCAGTGAATTATTTCAGTGCATGGAAAGGAGTGAAGTGAAAAGGATCTAACAGGCAAGGTGTGCTGATTAGCATGTAATTTGATTTGTTATGTACTACAGTAAACAGCATTAAGTGCAAGCTGCAGTGGTTGCTCCTGATAGCACGTTTCAGCATTACCTGGGTTCCTGGAGCAGCTGGATGAAGCTTTGTTGTAACTGTTGGGCGAGGATCACAGAGCTGGCAGTACTGCTTTCTTGGGCAGAAGCTTGAATAACACAAATACTGCGTTACAAAAGGTTTTGGGGGGCTCTATGTACAGAGCACAGCTCACACATTTCTTCTGTTGTCCCTGCTCCTTTCCCGTTCCCCAGCAGTGCAACAAGAGCCAGCACTGCCCTGAGTTACTTGGCCATTGTCAGCAGGAAAGCTGGTGTGATAGCCTGATTTCTCCCCACTACTATTGTGTTTTCTTCCAGTAAACATCATGGCCATATTTTTTCCATCATGGCTTTGGTAAAGAAAGTCTATCACACTAAATTCTTTGGTTTTTGCAATTGAAGGACTATCTGTTTCAGACCTCCTGTTTATAAACACAAAATCAATGTGCTACATCATTTCAGCATAAGTGAAGTTTCTCAACAGAAATACCCCATGGAAGCCACATAGTGATGAGTCCTGTTTTTTCTTGCCCTGGAGATAGCTCAAGCCCACTGCCATCAATAGCATAATTGTTGTTGGTAGGACAGGCTTCCCCAGCCCCCTGGTGTTGAGTATCACCTTGTGCCATGTACGTGATGTTGAAATCAGCCAGACTATTCATTGGCCAAGCACATGCAAGTAGAGGACAGACATCCTGGTTGTGCTCATCCCCATAAAAACAGCAATAAATATGGAATATGATACCTCCCATTTCCTCTCGTTTTGTGGGGGCGAGTGCAGGAGGAGCTGGACGGAGAGGTGGCATTTGCTGAGAGACCTGGCACAACGAGGAGCATGTTGAAGGCTGTCGGAAGGAATTAAGTCAGGCTGGGTGCTCTGGCATGGGGAGGGTTAGGTGAGGGTGCCAAGGGCAGCCCTGCAGCCACTTACCTCCCTTTGCCTCCTCAGAATGCAGCCGGTGTCCCACTTGTCTGTGGGATGCTCTCCTAACTAATCCCATTAGGAAATGAGGGGTTCTTATCAACTGCCTGTGGATTGCTTTTTTGCATGACAGAGAACAGATAGGTGCCTGAATGGGCTGTAAGTTCATACATTTTGTGCTCTTGATAGAAACTTCATAGCATTTATGTTGCACGCACGTTATCCTGGGAAGGTCCGTTGTGTCACTTCAAACCACTTAGGTTTCTCCTGTTCCTAAAACAATTTGATAAGCCTTGCAGAGCTTTCTCATTTAATCACTTGTCCAGGATGTTTTTTGCTTCCATATCTGATTAAATGCTTTATCTTTTTGTACCATATCAATAAAGCTATGGTAAAAATTAAACCATCTCTTTTTTGAGGCATGAGGACCAAGCACATTAGTGGGGCCTGAATCAGGGCTCTAACAAACAAGAAGTTCCACAGCCCCACAGGGGGATGTTCTCTGGCCACCGAGATGCATCGCACGCATCCGCGTGGCTGAATCAGTCCCTTGCTGTGCGAGGTGTCACTATCCCTGTCTCTCCTGCTATAGCTTCACGGTCAATTTAAGCTGATCTAAGCATGAGCTGCAGTCAAAAGGAGGGGGCAAGTCTCACTGCTCAGGCCTCAGACACCATCCCGCTGCAAAAGTGTGACCTTGGCATCAGGTTTTAGACTAAAATATTCTCCTGAGAAAGATCCCACTGGGACACAGTTGACATTTGCTTCTAGCTGTAATGGTATTAAAACAAGAGAGTACAATGCATCAAAGAGCGATTTAAAAACAAAAGAGTAATATCTTGTTGAATGAAACCGCTGTATATTTTTTAAAAGGCAATATGCAGTATGCCAGCTGATGTGCTTTTATTCATCTGGGCTCCGGAGGATTTCAAGCCTCCAACAGCAGTGTTAGGGTGTAAGTCCAGTGGGAAACCTTGTGAGTACTGGCATTGATCAGATGAAGAAGTGCGTGTCTAGAGCTGATGGTTTAAAATGCAACTCCAATAGGTCTCATGGATTCACATCCCAGAGGGTGAATGAAATCAATCCAGTGCCATTGATCTGCAGCCAGCTGTGATTTGTGGAGCCGGCAGATGGGCTGTGAATACAAGCTACTACCTGAACTACCGACTTCGTCTGTTTGAGCCTTGAAAATACGTAATCTTGGAGTAGAGACCAACCACGATGGCTGTGGGTTAGGCTAGAAATGTTTCTGCAAGTGCCACGAGGTACCCAACATGCCACCAATGAGAAAAATACAAATATCACAATGCTGGAAGTGGAAAAAGGGCCAGATTTCAAGGTGATTGTAAGAGATTTTAGGAGAGGAGGGTGAGGAAGATATCAGGGTTAACAGAGTTGGAGAGAGACTGTCCAAAGGGCAGGACATTCGGAGGGAGTTCAGGGAGGGGGAGAAAGCCAGCGGGAGGTGTGGGAGATGAGATCTGTGAAGAAAGGCCAACGGGAGCAGGTCTGCTCTGTCTAAAGAAAATACACACAAGGGAGACATAATCACCTCCAAACACACAGGGGGACTTCTAAGGAGCCAGCAATCAATTTTCAAATAATGGACCTGATCTTTAAATGAAGTAGTAAAAGGGAATGAGGGTGGAATAAATACCTGATTTATCAGCCCATCTTTTTTTTGTGGCAGCAGTGCAGCTGTATTTTCTTCCTTGATCATCTCTCCACCTTCTGAATCACAGAGTCAGGACAGCACATTTACAGCTGAGTCTCTCCTGTGATGCAAGAAGTTTTATAGAGCTGCCAGCCTCATCCAGCTACTACTTTAGGCAGATGCTGCTCAAGGGTTTACTGAACCCTGCTCAGTTTTGAGACAGCAGAAAGAAGGCAGAGGACTTTTCCAGGACAGAACAGTATTTCATAGAAAAGCAACAGGACCTCTGTCTGTTTCCAGGACTGGGAATTTCTCCTTTCCTTACACAGTAGGTTTTCTTTCCTGGGAATGGAGGCATTTCCTTATTTCATAAGGTATTGTGGACATATATAGAGACTGGGTTAATTTCTTAAATCTCAGAACCTGCAAGAGGAGGTTAAATAAACACTTTCCTTGCATAGGTCTCAGAGGCAGTATGTGTGAAATAGGTCTTCATGTAGGTATTTGACTGATAGCATCTACTAAAATTATCTGTGCAGTAGAGACAATGGCTGCAGGTTGCAACAAATCATAAAGATGGTTTTTTTTTCTTTCCCCGTGACTTCTCCAGATTTTTCCACCATGTTCGGCAAGAAGAAGAAAAGGCTGGAAATTTCCGGGCCCTCGAACTTCGAGCACCGGGTTCACACTGGCTTTGACCACCGGGAGCAGAAGTTCACGGGGCTGCCTCAGCAGTGGCACAGCTTGCTGGCGGACACGGCCAACAGGCCCAAGCCTATGGTGGATCCCTCATGCATCACTCCCATCCAGCTGGCGCCTATGAAGGTATCGTGCAAAGTCACCTTTGAGTTTCCTAATTCAATAATAATTTTCCTTTTCGCCTTTATTTGCATGTAATCCTAATGAATAGTGGCTGCCCTGGGAGGCAGGCATGGATGGGGAGTGTAGAAGTACAGAGAGAGCTGCAAATCCAAATATTTAATACTAGGGCTGCAAGGAAAAATTGTTATATGTATAAAACTTGTATGGGTGTCCCAGAAGAGTGTGAGTCATGAGTCTTGCAGGGGCCGTGCCTTCGTGCTCCTGGGCTGCAGAAGAAAAAGCTACAAGTCCTGTTGGAGGCCCAAAAACGATGCTTCTCTGCAGCATAGAGCTCCTTGATAATTAATTAAAGAACAGTGCTTTAGGCAAAGTCAGTTTGGAGCAAGGGAGGGAGGGAAAACTACACCAAAGGAAAAAAATTAAATTGCTTGTTCAGCTGGGTGGGGGAGCTCAGGGAGGGATCTCATTGCCACCCGCTGCTGCCTGGAGGGGGTAACACAGGTGATGGAGCTGAGCTCCTCACTGGGTGGTAAAATGATGGGAAACAGCTCCAGGTTGTGGCTTGGGAGGTTCAGGCTGGACAAGTGGGGAAAAAACTTGGCTGGGAGGGTAGAGCAGCACTGACGGGGCACCAGCGCAGCTCGGGGATCCCTGTCCTTAGAGGCTCAGGATTCCAGTAGACACATTGGTTCTGATTTAGCAGCATTTCTGGGATCGCACATCCTAACATTCCGGTAAATCACATCTGTCTGCTGGTGGTAGACTATACCTCACTGGCCGTGTACATCTCGCTGTCATGCAGCTGCAAAATATATTTAGGATTTCATCTTCATGTGGATTTTTCTGAAGCAAGGGAAAACCAGATAATCCCAAGAGCACAGACCCTGTATTTATATTTGATAAGTGCTCTTTGCTAAATTTACATTTATTGTCTGCTCCTGGAGGACACTTACCACTTGCTGATCAGCACTGCTGAGTATTGCTACAGGACAAAGGTGATAAAACAAAAGTCTTGATTTTTTTTTTTGCTGTAATAAAATATCTTACTGTATAATAGAGACCTAGAATAATGAGGCAAAAAGTAGGTAAACCTTTTCCTGCTGGGGGAGGAGAGCAACTTTGTTCCACAGCCCTTCTTAACATTAAAATATCCCTGGATGTTTTGACATGAATGCATAAAGATGTTTTAAAATGAAACAAAATCAGTTTACTGTCTTGCAGCAGTACCATCTCTTTTCTGCAGTTCTAGGGCCATAAATGCATAAGCTTAAAAAGTTTTAAAATGTATTAGCTTTGTCAACATCATATGGGCAACACAACTTTGGGTCTCAGGCTGTGAATGCACATATGCATGTATATACACATGCAGAGTCCCATTGAAACAATTCACATTGCAGGATGTGAAGGATCAAGCCTTAAATGAGTAATGGCTGCATTTTAAAGTGGAGAAAATCCCTACCAGTTCTTTCCAAGAAATGTGTCAGTTCTTGCCTTTTTTTTGTCTGTGTATCAGCAGTCTGCATATGTCTGTACACCAGGGGTCTATAAATGTGCATATACCAGGGATGCACTTTGGAATAACAGTGCTAAGAAAAGCAGGTTAGTTTTAGTAGCAACTTAGAGGCATTGAGTGTAATCTGAGAATTTGCTTTTAAGGCTATTGCAAGATATCATTTTACTGTATTTTATTAAGAATTAACATGGCTTGTTTTGCTATAACTTAACTTACAGAAAGGAACTGATTGTGGCCACTTAAAGAATATTTAATGTTGCTGATCTAGTTGAGCATAATCATTTAATTTAGACATTTTTTAAAATTTGTGCATGTTCACCAGTACCTTTAGTCCTGCTGAAAGGTTATTTAGGCACTAAGGATTTCATAACTTCATTAAGAATTGAAGATTTAAAATGCAGTTGCAGTTCGTGGGGATGGGAACCAGAGGCTCCGAGATCTCAATACTGTTTACAATTTATTTCTTTTGCACCTGGCAATTGATAGTTTAATTAACACACTTATGAACGCATTGAGGTGTAGCAGAAAAAGATTCATAATTGAGTCCTGTGTCACAGTATTAAGTCAGGTTGAGGCATTTGGGCTGGGGTAGTTCATGCCTTGTTTTCAGGTCATACAGGAGTTCTGTAACTCCGCTGTTCTGCACTCCTAAATTTATTCTCTGTTTAATTACTTCAGTATTGACTACCTGTATGGTGTGAGGCAGAAGTGCTCTTGCTAACAAGCACTTCTTTGCCACTGAAGAGCAGCACAGGTCATAGAGGTAGACTCTGAGAGCACAGTTTCTTGTTTTTGCGATATAACTGGTGTTTGCTTGCTTTGGGCTTCACCCAAGGCTGAGGCAGAGGAAAGGAAAGACATTTTCTTCACTTCTGTAGATTTTACAGCTTTCCCCGTTAGTGGTGGTTCCTTGTTTCTCAGACACAAATCAGATAGGATCTGATGATGCGTGGTGTATCCCTTTGGGTAAAGCAAATAAATGGTAAATATTCTCTCTGCTCCATCTATATTCAAAGGCAGCAGCGGCGATGATGAAGAGGCAGCGCCCTGGGCTCCCAAATATCCTGGGGGATGTCATCACCCTGGCTCTGCGTTGGCGGGGATGAAAGGCCTGTAGTGCTTTTGCATGTGGGCGGCGGCGGCTTGTCATGGTAGTATCAGCGTTTGAATCCAAACCTGAGCTGACTGTACAAATTCATTCATTTCAAGTATGAGGAGAGACAATAATGGGATTTCCCTTCTCGGTGTGGGTGACCCAGATACCGGCAGAGTATTGTGTATTTCAGATGCTAACACGAGTCAGCATGAAAAATAGAAAGCGACAATGATCTTGAGAGGTTTGGGGTGTGGAGAAAGGCAATTTTGAAAAAAGACTGATTTTTTTGACTGAAAACATCTCTGTGAAAAACGTGGACCGTCTGTGCCTTCCTGTACTTAAAATAGGCTTCATGAAGTCTTGAGATCCTGAATCCAGGCCTCTTGGTCCTCTTGCTTCAGTATTTTGTAGTTGTCCCATGTGTACCTGGAGTTCATGGCTTGCGTGTTTGTCCTCAGCACACAATGTGCTTGGCCTGTCATCGCTGTTATGCTACACAGGAGCTTCAATTTGTTGCCACTCTTTGATTTTTGCAAAGCTTCAGAATCAATAACTAAGCAAATTCTTTGTCCTTAGGCAGCAAAAGTCTTTCTTCATGGTTCCTCCACTCTGCTCAAAATGTTAGAAAAACAAACCAAACCCCTTTTTTGGAGATTTTGGCCAGAAGAGCTTAGCACTCTCTCTGTAAAGATGCTCTGTTGAGATGCTTGAACGCCTGCTGCCGTCAGTGGGAGCAGGACGGCACTGAAGACTTGTTAAAATCCCTTCTTACGTTTCCCAGTGTAGGGAACAGCTGAGCGTCCTCACTTCCGTCAGTTACTGGAGGAAAAAATGCCATTTCTTTTTGAAGAAACACCACGCCGGGGTTATTCTTCAGTTGTCTGTGCTGGGATGCTTGTGAAGCCTCCATCACTTTGCTGTTGTCGATGCTTTGGGTAGTCTCCCCCATCCACACCATCAGCAAGGTCAGGGTGCCCAGTTTGAGGATGACGTGGTGGTGGGCTTGTCCTTGAGTAAAGAGAGAGGTGGCTGTGAGGATTTGGGTGGCCAAATATATACAGGTATCAAGAGGACCAAATCTTTCGTGCTGGGACCTTTTGTGTCCTGCCCTGCACTCATTGCAATAAATCCAACCATGTTAATGTGGCACAATTTCATATTTCCTGATTTTTTTCCCCCATTTTCTTCCCTTGAAAACACAGGGTGTAAGGGGATTAGGGCTTTAGTTGTCCTGTAGTATCTGACATGCACTGAGATGAGCATTTTCACAGCTTGGTGATGCAGAGGGCTTGGTGTTCGGCCAGCAAAGGCAGAGTGGCATCCTCAGATTGGCATCAGTGCTGCATTGTCGGCAAAATGGAAGGAGCCTCTTCTGTGCCACGTGGGTTGAGCTGCCTTAAAAGTAGAGAAAATGTCCTTTCCATCACTTCACCAAAATGCCCTCGAATGCCCTGTGCCGAGATGCATGTAAATTTGAGATGCATATTAATTGTGCCATTAACCTGTGGCAGGTCATTTACCTGGTATCCTGCAACATGTGGGTGTTGCAGGGCAGAGAATTTCTGTAGGGGACAGACACAGGGTCACTGGCTTTTCTCTTTTTCTATTATGCACCTGTTTCAGGGGTCTAATCTATATGTTTTGTCTTAGTAGTTTTGCTTTTTCTCACTTCTATCTCTCAAACTTTGACCCCAGTACTGGCGAGTTCTTTTAAACCTTTATAAGCTTCTGTATTTCAGCCTCTGTACTATACAGGGGGAAAAAAAATCAGAAAATGAGTTACTGGTCATAGCCCTTTTAATAGCTCTCACGTGGAAATCAAAGCTCAGTTTACTGTGCATGTTGGCAGAAGGAAGAGCAGATATTTCTCTTCCCCGTCCTATTTGTTGTCTTAAAGTTATTTCCAGCAGTGATATTCAGGCCTCATTTAAGGTGGTTTTTCCTACATTTGTGTGCTTTTCTTGCTTAGATGGAGGACGCTGAGCATTTGCAGAGCTGTGCACAGTGGTGCTGAGTGGCCAGAGACCTCAAAAAGGGGACATGAGCAGGGGTCCTCCTCTGGGCTTGAGCAGTTGGAGATGTCCAGTTAGATAACCCACAGCCCTCTTCTCCCATGTGGAATTGCACAGGGGAAATGTCTGACCGGGAAAAGGGGGTTTTAGAAATAAAGAGCTGCTCAAAGGCTTTGCCTGCTACTCAAGGGCAGATGGATGAAGTGGTAGTTGCCCTCTTCCTCGCCCTCCCAAATTTTTGCCTCTCCTTGAAGAAGGCTGGCTCCCATCCCACCAGGATGCTGTGGTCCCACGGTGCTTTTCTTGCTGGGACAGGATGGCTGCTGACATCTCGTGGGCCTTCCTTGTAAGCACATGATGAAAATTCATGCTTTAATAACTCAGGTCTCCCAGTTCCACGCTTTGCTGTCACACGCTGGGCCTGGCGTGTGCTCAGCTGGGAGGAGAGAAGCTGGAGGGGGTGTCGCCAAAAAGGGCAAGAGCCAGCACCTTGCAGCGTAGGAAATTCTGGGTGAAAGGACGATTTTTTTTTGCCAGCAAGCATGCTTAAGGAGCAGGACAGCAGCCTGGGGGATCTCAGCCTTTAGAGAGGGCAAAATGTGATGGACAATGCCCTGAGCAGACTTGTGACATTAGCCCAGCTCTGAGCAGGATGTGGGACTGGGTGACCTGCAGAGCTCCCTTCCAGCCTCAGTTCTCCTGTGGTTACCTTCATCTACAGGTAATTACAGTCGGATTTGCTGCTGTCCTGCAATGCAGACACACTTGTGATTTATTTTGGTCACTGAATAGGATTACATTTGATGCTACACGGTGCCAGGAGAAACTAGTGCAACATATTTAAGTAGAGCCTTTCTTTCAAAGGAATAATGCTTCAGTCCTGAGGGCTATTTGATTTTCTGCATTTTAAAGTGACAATACTACTTCAGTTCATCTCTGTACCCCTGTGTGCAGCTATAGTACACGTATGCCACCTAGTGTCCACGGACATGTCGTACTGCGACATTTACTTGGTATGAGAAGAGCCACGTTGCGACTTCTGTGTAAACCTGCAGAAAATCTATCACTGTAGAAATAAAATCCTGCCACAGTATGCATTAATGAAGGAAGCACACAGCTCAGAAGTTTTTAATAACTTATATCGCTGGGTTACTGTGTTCTCATCTGTCCTGCGTTCTACAGAGAAACTTTCCATTTTATTTCTGATTGTGTGATTTCAGTAAATTACAGGTTCTTATGTAAGTCCTTTAGAAGAACATTTGTGCTGCCTTTGAAGTTGGGTTTGACAGTAGAGAAAATGCCTGAATTAAAGGAATAGGAAGGAGTTTTTCAGATGAGTAGTTTGTTTTATTGAAAATGCAGTTTTACTGTAAGGATTTTCAGCTGGAAGAGGATACATTTTTGGGATTATAATTTGTTGGTTTCAGGTTTATCTGGGAAAGTATTTAAATGTTTGGGTTTCAAAGATCAAAGCAGCCTTGGATGTCAAGTTGCAGAGCAGAGCCATTGCCACCACTTGTCTTCTGGCACTTGCTGTGCAGGACCTGCCCGTCCCTCCCCTCCGATGGACCCTCGACAGCAGTGCTATTGCTCCACTGATACCAGCTTCTCCTTTCCTTGTACCATGCTCAGGTCTTCTCCATATCTACATATGTTCAGTGACATTAATACTTCTTCATCTCTGTCAAAAGTGCATTAACTGGTGCATGGATTTTTCTGCTGCATTTTCACAGTGACAGCCCAGAGTCATCATAAAATGAAGGAATCACCTCTTCCCATGGTGCTTTTAACTGATGCATTCTCAGTTCTTCTTTATAGTTCCAAGTTTCTGGCTTTTTCTGAACAGCAAAGTTCCTGATGGGCTTTTTAGCTCTTTTGTTTTCATGCCATTGAAGCACTTCATCCAGCCTGACATGAGAAAGGAGTTACTTTACCTGGGCCTGCCGTGGTAATGGACATTAATATAGATTACAGACTTCTGTGAGTAAAAGTAGTTTTCCCCAATACAATTACTAAAAGAATGTTTTAAAATGCTGTTTTCATCAGCATTGTGATTTTGAGTAGTATTAGCACTGGAGGAATGTTGCAAGGTCAAGCTTTAGTTTTGTTAATGAGAACTTACACAGGTGAGCAGACCTTTGCAGTACACGAAGTAAAAATTGAAAGTAAATTTAGAGTTCCCGTCTACATCTGCTGAGGCAGTCTGGCCTGCTTTAGAGCTTGAGAAACACATTAACCTGTAAGTCCAAACAGAAAAAGGGGCAAACTCAGTGTCAGTGTTTCAGAAAATGAATCTGGTCTCCTCTGGGAATACCAGAGTGGGAATGCTCCCCAGGTAGCGCTGTGCAACCTGAAATGAGCCAGGAATTAGATCCTGAGCAAGGACACTCGTAATCAGGTTCTTTTTTTAACGTGGAAGTTAGTCCTTGAAGACAGATCTACAGGAAGCTGTTCTAGTAACTCCTCTGGCTGCCCTGACAAATGAGCCACGCTCCCAGCTTGCTGCTGGAGCTGGAGAGCTCTGGCTCCATCAGAACTGCTGTGGCTTTTGTTTCCTTCCCGTTTGTTTAGCTGAGCTTTTTGCCTCCAGAATTTCCCTGCACTGACCCATACGATCTCTGAAGCCAAAAGCAGGATTTTGGGCAAACGGAGGCAGTTCTAGAGGTGACTGCCGCAGTGGTAGAATCCTTCTGGTTCCTGTACCATGGCAGTGATCCCACCAAGCAAAATGTGGAAAATAAGGAGCAAAGTGTAAGTAGTAAATGTTTTCCCCAGCAAACATGTAGAGAGGCTGAATGTGTTTTACTAAGCTTCAGTCACATAGTTCAGAGGGCTCTTGCTTGGCTCACCTGAGGAAACTGATGGAGTCATACACCCAGGAGATTTAACACCATGAACTGGCCAAACCCCCGGTAGTGCTGCTGAAGTCCCTTGGATAGAAGGTTGTGTTGATGTTCTTGGTTCATTTTGCCTGTGGCCGGCAGCAGGAACACTAGGTGGCAGCAAGAAATCTCTGGAAATTCATCTCCCTGCATGTCAAAAGTGGAGCCAGACAGCAGAAGTAATGAGAAATCTGCGTGGGCATCCTGATGGCATTTGTTCAAGATAGATGTTTTACCCCACTGCGTAACAGGTCTGTGGAAGGGATTGCCGTGTAAAGTTGCTCACGCAGCATTTACACTCCACGTCAGCACTAGGGCTGCGTTCGCTGCTTCCATTTCTATTTAACCATGCAGTGACAATAATCATTCAATAACTACACGTTCTGTACATCTCCATGATGTATTTGTTTCTAGGTCTGGTAATGAACTTGTTTTGGTCCATTGTGGTCCAGAACAGAAACCGTACTGGTCCCATTAAATTTTATTCTATATTCTAAACAAACAGCAAAGTTTATTCAATCCCAGCAGAGTTTAGCTCAAAATGAGCAGTAGGATCAGGGGGAAAACACCATTGCCAAGCAGCTTACTTACCTGTGGAGCCAAAGCTCCAGATGTAAATGTGTTTTTTTTCTCTCTCTTGCTCTGACATGATTAGATCTGGGCTTTGGTGGCTCTCTAGGAATTTGAAAATGCTTTGCTGCTCTTTCTTTTTTGTCTTCCCCTTCATGCAGGATCCAATTACCCTAGACAAGTGCTGTGTATTACGGGGAAACAACATTGACTTGCCTGCAGAGACTTTTAAATGCCTTTTCTGTTGTCTGTGGGATGAACTGTGTGGGCAAGGAAAAAAAGGCTTTTGAGATACAGGTCTTTGGAGGGAGAAGCGTGAACAGAAGTATTTAGGATGATGATTTCTGCTTTTTAATTGCCAAGCACTGATCGAACAGGCTTTAGTTAACTATCAGGATCACACAGTTAAAAGACTAGCAAGAGATGATGAATTTTACCAAATTTTACAGTTTTGTAGTCTGAACGCAGCAGTAATTGCTATCTGTGTCCTAGTTTGCATTTAATAATGCCCACAGAGCACAGCGCAAGTGAAAATGCTTGCTGTTAAAGACTTATGCTTCCATATGAAGTAGCACTTTGCGGGAGAATTGCGATGTAGAGGCATAAAAAACTGGTTTAAACACCCAGGCTTTTGTGAACCACCACTCTGGGACAGGAGATCGGCTCTGAATCCCATCCCGTACCCCAGGCCAGAGGGAGCAGCCCCAATGCTTTCCTACCAGCACCAGCTTCATGGCCTTTCTCCTTCTTCCCGACTTTCCACGCTGTCCAGGGAGGCTGAGGGAGGGGAGGGAGCAGCACTTTGTCAGGCAGATTAATTTATTAAGCGTGTCAGGACCAATCTGCCGCTGGGGACAGAGTGCACTTGGCGGCAGCGCAGCCCAGCAAATCAAATCAAATCGAGATTACCTTAGAAATGTTTCAACAGTTTCTTGTAAATGGGATATTGTGGGGCTGTGCCGGGCATCACGTCTGTGAGTTACTCTGCTGCCGAGCGTCCTCTGAACTCGTCTGCCTCAGTTTGTTCCCATTGAGAACGTGTTTGATTTTGCACTCCTCATTTACAAGAGCAAATAATTAAAATGTCAACTCGGGAAGCTCCTCATGTCTTTCCTCTCACCCACCTTGTAAATTTGACCTAACCATTAGATTCCTGCGCAGGGGCACTCTTTGTTCTATATCCACATTTCCAGGTGAAAATCCCCCAGTGTGGGTTAATACCACTTACTTGGGACTTTCCTATCTCTGCACTTCCATTTAGTAGCTGTCCTTGAAAAGCAAAACCTCATACATCTCCTTGGAAGAAAGAATACTGTGATTTACAATGCATATGCAATTATTTTTTGTTTTTATTTTGCTAATACAAATTCCTAAATTATCTGAAATCAAAGACTGAGATTTCAGAAGATGAAGGAGCCTGTAGTGCACAGAGACATAAATCAGATTTTAAAAAAAAACAACCTTAAATGCGTGTGGCCGGGAACACACCATTTAAGTGAAGTACTTTGAAATTTCCTCACTGTTTTTAATGCCGTGGGACTGAGGCATTTTTCAGCACAGCACAAGCTGCAGGGTGGTTTCTCCCCTTCCCCTCCAGCCTGGCCAGAGCACCACAACCATCGGTCCCGCTCTTCCTCGGTGTTTTAATCCCAAACACGCAGGGCTGTGGTTGCAGCGACCGTCTCCACCCTGTGTGCACCTTCGCTGGGCTCGTGGCAGACGAGCCCCATCGATCTGCGAAACGCCGGCTGCGCGGCGCTCAGGGTCGAGGCGCTCATCAGCATCTTCCTCCACTTCCACCGCCTCCGCCTGGTGATTTATGGAGCGGGAAGGTAATTCACAACCCTGCGCCGTGACTTGCAGAGCACCGGGAGCTTCTCAAGCTGGCCTCCGAAGCTCTGAAACAGAAATGTTGACTTTGTCTTCAAGCATCTGCAGTATATAAAGCCTCCTGCGCTGTGGTAAGTCGCAGGAAGAAGTAATACAGTTTAAATTGTTTCTTCTAAATTATCAGACTGTCAAAATCCTTATTTTAATTAAAAGCAGGGAGGTGACCGTGACTGTAGCAGGGTGACCCAGGAGCCTCTGCCCTCCTGAGCAAGTGCCCCACTGCCACGGCTGTCAGATGAAGGCATTTACTTCCCTAGCGTAAGATTTTATCACTCTGGAATTTACTTAAATATATCAGAAGGCTCAATCAAACCACAGCCAGAAATCTTTCACTGAGAAGAAAGTGCCGGGATCATTAATTGGGTTAATGCTCCATCAACCTTTCATTTGTTAATGGCATGTTTAGGGCACGAGGGGAACCTCATCTGGGGAAATGTCATCTGAGCTACAAAGACAGTGCGACTTCATGAATCACAGGCTGTCCCTCGATTCGGGCTCTTTTAATTGGCACTGTTGGTCGAGGGGAAACTGCATTCTCCATGACTTCTGTAATGGTGAGCAAGGCTGAAATGATGGGGCGCTGTCTTTTACATCACCCACCCTACCGTGAGGCTCCTCTCCCCATGAAAATCCCAGACCGACACCTTTCTGGCCCCTAGAATAAAATCTGCGATGGTGTCATGGGCATTGGTTGTAGAAAGACTTATTTTTTTAATGCATACCAGCCCTGGGAAGACTCACACGATGCTGTGCCCCACCAGTTCCAGCACTAATCACGTATAGATGTACGATACTGTCCTTGTGCATTAGAAGCGAGTTTTTGTTTTCCTCACACCTCCCCCACATAAAAACCTGGAAAAATAACAGTCTAGGCTGCAAATATTAGATGTAAGGACAACTAGCTGGTAAAACGTTAAGGTTGATGACAGTTGTCTTGTGACTTCACAGAGGATCTCCAGGCTCCTTGCGTTATTTTTGAGGATTTTCATCTTGTGGGACATTTTGCTTTTTCTTTCCGTCTTGGGATAGAAGAAGTCCTATGAGATAGAAATTCTGTGGTTTTGAGATTTCTCCATTTCTGTCCCTGTGAAGTGCTTGTGTAGCTGATCAGTAGTAAGTACACTGACTTTCTCACTCAAACCAAAACTTCCAAGTCACATTTCACTCTCATTTGTTGTGTCGGAGAGATCTGTGTGTACATATTACTAATGAAATTGCACATACCTGGTGTGCTTTAAGTAGATCCAGAATAATTCTTTTTTACATTTAATATTCTCTAATATTGTTTCAAATTACATATAACAACCATGTTTGTGCATTTAAAATAAAAAAGTTACTAGAATGTAGGTATTTCAGTGGAATTTTAAAACTAAATGTTAGAGTTACTATATTTTAATATGTCAAAAGAATTACTGGTGAATATGATTATAATGAAATGTTGCTCTTGTTGTTATGGCAACTAACTTTTAAAACTGCTTTCAAGGGTGACAAATTACACAGTGCCATTTTAGCCTTTTATTATCATTTTCCATCATTTTACTTTTGAAGAATTTTAAACGGGTGGCACCAGTGGTGTTGTTAAGCATATTACACTTCTCTCAAACCTTTAGCTGTTACCTTTATTTTGATCCATCTAGTAATACATATTTTTCAGGCTGAGTAAATTTCATTTGTAGCTCATTGGTGTAGAGCATCATCTTCACCACCATGCACATCTTTCAATAATTAACATGTAGTGCTGACGTTTTCCCGACACAAAATGTTGGTGATGTCGATGTGTGCTCAAGAGTAGATGGGCATGTTTCATGGGTCTCTGAGTAGCTGGTGTGCAGCAACAAGAACCCAACAGCGGACAAGCCCCACCAAAACAAGCTGTGGAGCTTGGCCTGGGGTGGCCATGGCGTTTTGTCAGGTAGCGCTTGCAGAAGCCAGCGGGAAATGTTTTTGTACAGGTGGATGCATGGGAAGGAGTCTCTGGGACCCTTCCCTCCTCCAAAGAAGAAATTGTGAGGATAATTTATCTTTTCACTCCGCTGAATTTAGCAGAGAAACAAGGATGCAGTCCTGGAGTGAAGCAGCCATGACACTTCCCCAAGCTCAGCATCTCTGGTCCAATATTAAGAAAACCAGAATGGGGAGGACTTCATGCAGGACAAATAAATCAGCCTTCCTGAGCAAGGTATTTCTGAACTAACACTACCCCAGTGACCCCCCTCCTCTGGGAAGGTGCACTGTACCTACAGCAAGGGGTTGGTACAGGTATCAGTTGCCTCTTCTCTCGTAACACAAAGAAGCCGTGCGCTGTGCCACTTTTAGCATGTGCCGGGAGGCGAATAACATGTCGATTGATAGTGAGTGGACAGAGTAAAACCTGCTGCTTCTTATCCGGTGGTGTTGAGTCTGCTCTGGTAATGAGGACGTCCCAGATATGGCACATCCTGCAGCACCTCTGGGCTCATGTTTGGGGTCTTCTGCCCTCCCATCTGGCAAAACCATCCAGGTAGACTTGGCTGAGTTTTCTTTTGGGAGTTTACATTTATATTTAATTTCTCTGGTGCATGGGAAAGGGTCCTATCTAAGAACAGCCCCAAACAAGAATTTCTGAATCTGCTAGAAAGAGATTAGATAAATTTATGAGACAGGATCACAGCTCATGTACTTAGATACTTCACAGCAAGGGACAGGTGACACAGTCTTGTGCTCCTGGTTTTGCCAGGTGACTCCATGGTGTAAAGTGTGTGTATGGTCCGGGGAGCAGAGACCCGCTGAGGCATCCAGCACTGGTGAAACTTGCAGAACTTCTTTCCTCAGAAGGAATCTGTGGCATACCAGAAATTATTCTTATTTTAAAATTATAGGGATAATGAGCATGGATAGCATTGGGAAGGAATTAGTAACAGAAATGATATAAACTCTGAGGCTTCCAGGTGTAAACCAAGCTCTAAATTACAGGCTTCAGGAAGAAATGTTCTGACATGCTTTCTGATCTGTTGTATATTCCTTGTGACTAACTCTGAGTAATAGCTGTTTCGTAGATGGGCTGTAGATCAAATCTGGAGGAGATCCCATAGGACACTACTGGAGGGTGCAGAGTGAAAAACGACGTCTCTTCCCATCCAGAATCATTTCTCGTCACGTATCTGATGAATTTCTGTGGCAAAAAGCATGTTTTCAGGGCAATGCTGTAATGCACAAGTGCCCTAAGCTTCCCACTTAGTTTAATGTTTTGTATAACCGCGGAAGTTCATTGGTTTGGCTGCTGCGGATCACTGGTGCCGGCCCGTCCGTCTGTCTGTCTGTAGCTGCTGGTTGCCTGCCGAGGTCGGGAGACAGCTGCCCAAATGCAACACTTGTTTTTTGTTTGTACAATTCATAGCGTCCCCGGTTCTGACTCAGGATGAAGTTGGGTTTTGGTGTGACCAAGGTTTCAAGGTTCAAAGCAGCAAATATGTCCAATTAGCTCCCTTGTGGTCCAACCGTACAGACATGGTGTAGATGTGGAGTTGTGAGAAGACCCTGCACGGTGGTGAGAGCAGATGACAGAGAGCTAAGGGGTGTGACCAGCACAGATTTAATTCTTAATTCTGTCTCCAAACCCATTTTGTCCAAAAAATAGCCAGGACTCATGCCCTTTCTTTTAAACATGGTCTTTACCTGACAGTTTGCAGCTATAAAACTCTCTTACTTCCAGAGAAAGCTGGAGTTTTCCTTCTGATGTGATGACAGGGATCAGTTTTTCTCTCCAAGGTAGTGCTGCTCACGTTTGTTTATGCTGAGGAGTAAGATGTGGTTTCATGAGCACAGCTTCAAATTCTTTGAATATCTTGCAACAGAGAAGATAAATTACTGACGCGTCCATCAGTTACACTGAGATTATTTTGCCCAGCTTTGCTTTACGCACCTTTTCTTAAGAAAAAAAATTATTTTCAGATATGTGTAGGCTGTGCTTTTAGTTTATGTACAATGCAAATGAGGGGATAATCTGACTAGAAGCGAAGCCAGGGTTTAGATTGGCTGTTTATAAGGGCGACATTCCTTAAAAGACCTTTTTTTTTACCCTGCACAACAGAGAGATTTTAAATCCTCATCAGCTTCTGAAAACACAGCTCTGAGGACAAAGGATGATATATTCTTAACGAGTGTGTAAAGTATAGTAGTTTTAAAGACAATAAATGCAAGGTCGTATTAGGGCAAAACAGTTAATTATCCACTTCATTATTGTCAAGGTTAATACAGTATTTGAGCGCAGAAGCTGTTTTTCATCTCCTTTTGGAAACAAGGCAAGACAGCATTTCTTACAGACAGATCCATTATAGCTTATCACCAGAGGACAGACCGCTACAGAAACACCATGAAGGATGTCGACTGTCACCAGGCTCCGGAGCAAACGCCAAACCTGTCCAGAGAGCGATGGAAATGAAATGAGAGCTACAGCTTCAGAGTACCGCGCTTTAATTCACAGAGATTGCGCCCCATTGATTTTAATGTATGACGGTAATGGTAGCATAAAATTCACCCTCACTCCTTCATCTGTTGTAGCATTGATCCCTCTGAAATTGCACAATGTGCTGAAAAACGTCCTTTAATAAGCATGGGGTATTGACTGGAGCAAATCCCGTCTTGCCATGGTGAACCCAGTGAAAGCTGCGTCTGTGGTAGGGCTTGATCTCTGGTTTTCATGCACGTTGGGGTGCTGTACAGGTTTCTGTTCCGTGATCTCAATAGAAAAAAAGGCTTCGTAAATCTTAGCCCGTCAGTTTCGCGGGTAATGCTTTGCTTTTAGCTATCTACTTTACCTATGGCAATTTAAAAGATTCTTTAGATATTTAAAGACCAGTAAGTGGTTAAAATTTTTATTTAAAATTCTAGAGATATTCAGATGAGGAAAAGTAGAATTCCTTCTTTATGTGGAAACACAAGTTGTTTTTTTCAGTTTATAAAGCCTTTAAAATTGCAAAAACTAGTCTAGTTCCTCTGAAACTAATGGCCAGGATAACTGTGTTTATATCACGGTCAATGCAGACTGCTTTTCTGTTACATTTTCTTTCAAGTTTCTTGTTTTATTTTTCAAGGTAGAGCTAGGATTTCTCATCTTCTGTGATTTCTGCTGTTGTATTTCAGTCCCAGGAGGTTTTCCCTCTGCTCAGCGATGCAGCACGCAGCCTGGCGACACAGCAACCAGAGTCCACGTTCCCAAACCAAGACTCCCCGTCAGCAGTTTCCACTGAACTCGTACCTTTGAACTTGGGTACATCAGGCTGTTGGATTTGGGAATTTAGGCTGTGGTTTTGGCAGTTTTCAGACTCTGGGTTCTTTATGCAAGTATTGCATTTCACAGGGCAGCTGTGGGTGCAGGTGAGCCCCTGGCACGCACCTTCTCTGCAGTAAATGACTTCAGGACAGGTTAACGTGGCCCAACATATGTTTAATTCTTTGAAAGCATCTCCTTTGATTTCGTTTTTTAATTTTTGATGCTGTGTGGACATCCTTACAGAGCAAGCACTTTATAGAACTCTTATGAGTTGCTCTTATAGAACAATACGTGCTTTGGGATTTTAATGTGGTTTTTAAGTCTAGTAAATTGTGCTGAATTGACTCTACCTCTCAGGGAGGCACCCACTGCATTTCAGATTTGTGTGTAAACATCGTAAGTTCTATTCAAATAGCAAAATAGTCAATAATGGACTGTATTTCAGAGGGTCTCAGTGAAACACTTCCTAAATTATATGCTCTATGGACACTACTGTTCTTCTTATAGGAATAATGCTAGATGTTGCCTTGAAAAAATCCAAGCTCATACAGGCTGATTTAGCCAGAGGGGCGTTTCACCAAGATGTATGTCCTTTCACATAAGGGAAGTGCTGAATTTAAAAACAAATCAAAGCAAATGGAAATGTTGTTGTTAATAATTCATTATAATAATTGTTAAGAATATGAATAATTGTTAATAATAGTGATAAAGCACTGACCATTGTGTAGCAAATGTGCCTGTGGGATAGCTAAGTTTTATCCTCCCTTTGTGCTGGCCCTTTTAATTAATTTGTAGAGGGGAGCCTGAAGCCAATAGAAATTGCAGCCCTCACCCTTGCAAGCCAGTGTTTGCCAGTGGCCATCCTCAAAGTGCTGGGAGAAAACAAAAGGTTTTTAGATTTTAATCTCCTTAAATTCGTCAATTGGTATGAGATGGCACTGAGGTCCCAGAGCTGACCGAGACTGCTTTGTTGGATTGGAGCTTTGGTGGCAAATGCTTTTTTTGGAAAATCAGTTTCTTACAGGACCATTTTACTATTAGTACTTTTTTGAAATCCCCATTATCAAAAAGGTGTCTCCCAAGCATTCACCTGGCTGCAGAAAATCCCTAAACCGCAGGGTTTTGTCATCAATGAATTCGCTAACACGTAAACCCTCAACTTCATCTTTCTAAAGCTTATTTCTGAAGGTATCGAAAAATCCTGCTTCCGGAGAGCATCTGCTTGGCGGAGCAGAGGGAAAACTCCTCTTTCCTAGGGGCAAAGAGGCCGCTCTGCTCCCAGGGGCTCCCTCTGGCTCCGAGGTCCTTTTGTGCAGGGACCACGCAGGTTGCTCCAGGAAACCTCTCTGTTCTGAAGGCGAGTCCCGTGGAGAGTAATAAATTGGCGTTTTTCTCCTTGGCATGTTTTTGCACAGGGGAAGCAGGGTGGCAGTCAGGCATTTCAATCTCGTTTTCAATTATAAGCATTTCATTGTCGAATGTTGCTGGTTTATTATGTGATAATTAAATATGAATGATCACGCAGTCATCCTGCCAAAGAGGCCGTAGCCGAATGAAACTAATTCTTCTCGTCTTGCTGAATGGCTTTGGAGGCGAAAGGAGTGATCTATTTGCTGTCCCTTATTTTTGCTGTCCTATTGTTTAGGTATCACTAGCTTCAAAATAGCAAACTAGGCAAGTAATTACAGACATAAATCAGAGCAGGGAGCAGTGTGAGGTCAGGACTGCTTTGCTTGTAGCCCAGCTTTTCTCAGCTACCTTTGGTGAAGAACAGAGCAGTACACTGCTTTTAATTTTGTGAAAAAGTGATTTTTATTAGTGATGAAATGCAGATTTTGACAAACTTTGAGCCCCAGTGTGCTTTTGCGCAAGGGCTGAGCAGCCTCATTGTACCTGGAGCAGAAGTCTCCTCTGTTGGTGTTGCAATGAATGAAAGGGCTGGTGGCCGGGCTGGAGGTCACAGTCACCACCCAGTATGTCATGGCTGGTGCCCATTGTGACACGGTCGGTGTCCAGGAGGCCACATTCAGCACACAGCACGGGCAGGCTGCAGCTGGCAGAGGGACACCTTGAGGTGACCACAGTGACTCTGCTTAAAAACTCGGCAAGTTAAATAAGATACAGCCGTAGATATTTAGCTGAAGTTAATCAGCAAAGCAAATGCATTTTCAGTAGAGCTGTGCTGATTTATGGCCCTGGCCCTTAATCTGTACATCTTATTCTTGCGGGGTGTTTATAAACGTGAAGCGGCGCTCAATGGGAGTCAACTGCTGAAAAACGGGTGCAGCCGTGTGTTACAGTCTTCAGGTGGTACTGGCTGTAAAAATAGTCTGTCTCGAAGGAGAGCTGTGCCCAGGCACTGCTCACCTCGCATCCTACCAGGAGCGCCGGTGTTTTGAGCAGAAATGAGCAGGGATGGGTGCTGGGTTGTGGGCAGTCTGTGGGAGCAGGGTCATGCCTGTGGTGCTGCTGCACACTCATTATCCAGGGCTGGGGGGACTTTGCAGTTTTAGGACACAAGTGGGGCCGCCACCGCTGCCACCCATGGCAACTGTGATGTGGCTGTCACAAAGCCATGGTTGTGCACAGTGGTTTGCTGGGTGCTGTATAAGAAGATGTAATTATTATTTTTCTCTCTTCCCCAAATGCTAAGTTAACTAAGAGGCAATCCCCAGTGGTAATTCTGCTATCCAGGAACATACTGTTTTATTAAAAAAAATCCAACAAAACCAAAACAAGTAACAAGCCCAGTGCCTGCTAAACTATATGCTACTTTCCATTCCAACAGTTTGTTAAAATAACTTGTAGAAGTGACTGCTGAATGATTTTCATTTAGCTTATTCATACCCTGTAAATCAGATTCAACCCACCAGCTTGGCTTTATGTAGACAACTGAATAATAACACATAAAAAATAAGTAGTGGTTTTAAACCTCTCTGCTGTTGGCTGCTGAACACCCACCTCTTAAACTGGGTGTTTTTAGGTGTGTCTTGGGGTTATATGCCAAATCTCAGTTTATGATGGACACCAAAGTTAACCTCTTCTTGTTTATTCATTTCTGCATGTCCTCTTGTAAGTATTTGTTGAGATTTTTTTTCCTAGCAGTGCATTATTCTGAGCTATGTGTCTGAAGAATGTAACACATTGCTATAGGTATTTCTGGGCAAATCATAAACTTTTTTTCTTTTTGGTGGTTTTCATGGTCAGATATTAAATGAAAATCAGTATTTAATCAAAGCAATTTTTTTTTCCCAGACTATTGTTAGAGGAAATAAGCCTCGAAAGGATACTTCGATCAACGGCCTGCTGGAAGAGTTCGACAATATCTCAGTGACGCGATCCAATTCCCTGCGGAAGGAAAGTCCTCCCACCCACCACCAAGGAAACACAAACCATGTGCCGAGGCACCAGGAGGAAAATGGTTATATCACGTATTCCCAGTACTCCAGTGAGTCAGACACTACGACAGACTATGTCGTGGAAAAATATCGAGACAAGACTCTCTATGGGGAAGAGTTAGACAGATACTACAAAGGGAGCTATGCCGCCAAGCAGAACGGACACATGATGAAGGTGACTTCCCGGGACATCTATTATTCAGAAGTGACACCCCTGCAGTCAGACCTCTCCAGGTTCCTCCCAGATTACCCTGCACATCTGGAGACAAAGCCTAAACCGCTGGAATATGGCGGCCTAAAGCTGGAGTATCAGCGAATCCCCAGCGGATCTTCCCTGGACTATAGAGATCCCTTTCCGTACACCCCGTCCCGAGCGTCGGTGCAGGGCGAGTGCCCCAAGGAGAGGCTGGAGTACAGCGATGGCGACTGGGGACATGGCCTAGGCAAGGATGACTATGACAAGAGGCCGAAGTCGTCCTACGTGGACCCGGCGAGCCCGCAGCCGGCGATGAGGCAGCGGTCCAGGTCAGGCTCTGGTCTGCAGGAGCCGGCCATGCCCTACGGAGCGAGTGCTTTTAAAGCACACCAGCAGGGACATTCCTACAGCTCCTACACCTACCCCCGCTTGTCCGAAACTGCAGCAGGCATCCCCAAGGTAATGTGACATCCCTGGTGATGGTGCTGCCACGGCAGGGATCGACCTCGCCAAAATGGGGGTGCAAAAAATTAAGCACATGTAAGAAAGTAAAGGCAAGGAGCCACACTTGGGCACATCCCTAGTAACATTTTTGGGAGCTGCATGGTTGCCACTCGGCGGGTGTGAAAACCCACCCATTTTACTCAGGTATCTGAAAATGGGCATCAGGGACCAGTGGGTTTAAGATATTTATTAAAAGGCAGGTTTGGAGATGCGCAGCTTCCAGGGTTTTCACTTGGGATTCCCAATAGCTAAGCTCTTCGTCAGTTTTTGTAGCGTTAGGGCTTCTTACGCCTGTGCGGATATCAGTGGGAGGGGAGAAGCTGGTCTGGTTTGTATATCAGATACTTTTGTATTTGAGTTGTTACTATGCAAAGCTGAAACCTCTGTGTTTTAGTATTTATATTGTATTTATGATATATTTATTTTACAAGGTTTATTAACCCTTTGCTACTGATGAGAGTAAGGGTTCACGCCTCTCTGCTTTGCTTTTAAGCAGTGAAATTAAATCAAAGCAGTTTATCTCACCCAAGACATTTTAGATATAGTTTAAAAAAAGAAAGGTTAAGGTGCAAAAGAGCAATTCAGCCATGATACCTACAAGCAGCTCCTCTGCACAAATGTGTGGCCTGCTTTGCCTTTTCTAAGTCCCATGAGGGGTGTTACCCATACAAGCTATCTTGCCATACTTGTGATAGTTGGTTGTAACTATTCGTTCAGTTAAGAGAACAAAGCTTTTCTTACACGCGTGGTCACATAGCTACGATGATGACCTGCTTGAACATCCAGTATTCTGCAAGAGATGTTTTTTCTTTAGTGTAGATTGCGTTGAACATTACCGAGTTCCCTTAGCAACGGGCACCGAGATGATAGCTCATTTTTCCAGGGCTGAAACCGTCTTGGGTTGCCGTGTCTTACCCAGTGTGCTGAGGTAGGTAGCTTGTTAGGTGCTGAGATCCACTCTGCTGTTTAACGATGATCTGAACGGTGCATTTTCTTACTGTGTGCTTAGAATTTGGTCCTGTCCAGCTGCAGACCCAGGAGAAGTCCCAGGTCTCTGTAAATCCGCAACAGCACTGTGGTTGTGTTGTACTTGCTCCAGTAAAGGGAGAGGGGTGCAATTTTATTCCACATTGCTTTAGAGCACAGAGCTGGGCTTTGGAGTTTGAGGATAGCCTGTCGGGGGGAGTAGCAAAGTGACCAGGCTTCTTTGTGTGCCTCTCCTGAGCTCGGGCTGTGGTGCAAGGGATGTGTGGGGGTGGTTAACCAGAATATGGATTCTGGAAGTCGCGAGGAAAGCCCGAGATGGGCTGTCTGCCATTTGCTTCATTTAAAGGATCATTTTGTCAGAGTTTGGAAAGGAGAAGGACAAATCCAGTAATTCATAGACTCTCTTGCATCTGCTGCTGCCAGTTTTACAGCACTCCATAGGGCAGAAGACAGAGGTATATTTTACAGGACTCAAAGTCCTCCAGACACTTTGAAAACCTATTAAAATGCAGTAACAACTTTTGCACAGAGGCATCTTTTTTTTTCTTTTATAAGATTCATTGTGAGCTGTTCCTCTCCTCAGAGCATCAAAAACACTCCTACAGCTTTGGTGTATTGAAACTTGATGATTCACTGCTAAATGCAGCAGTTTCAATTCCCAACCCGGTCCACAGCCCCTGGAAGTGAATAGCAGTTTCTTGTCTTGGATGATTGCTGAAGAGTCTTCTTTTCAAGGACGCATTAGTAAGATAATGGTTCAGCAAATGGGTTTACTAAATGAGAATCAGGTCTTGAATCAGATATTTTACAAATGAGATTGGCTTTGAAGTATAATTAAAAGCAGGGGAAAAAGTAAGCAGTGAAACAAGTCTGTAGGCACAAATGTGTGGCTTCCAAATGCATTTAGTAAAGGTGTTCGTTTTGGCTTGTGAATGTGAAGAGCAGACTTGCTTCAGTATTATTTGCAGGTGATAGATGTCAGATAAATGAAATGTCTGCCTTGTTTCATCATCAGTGATTTCAGAGGTGTGAGTGACATCAGAAGACTTGTGCAGAGCTTGGCTTGGCCACTGCCGTGCAGTGGAGATGTAGGAATCTAGCGCTTCAGATTTGGTTCCACCTCTGACCCACGTCTGTGTTACCCACCTGCGCTCCTGTTCCTGCAGAATCACTCCCCTGAGACTCTGTGGGGTTGCGGCGTCTGTTACCCTTGTACCACAAAGATTACGTCCCACTTTGTTCCATGGAGTCCTCTCAATACTGTCACACATCATCAAACCCATACCACTTATTATACAAAGGTTTTGTCTCACTTTTGTACATTTTGTACGGTGTGTTTTCCTTTTGCCCTGCTCTTCATCGCAGGCAGCCCTCTCAGCTTTTTGCACCGGGTCCTGTTATTTCAAAGCTCTTTTCCTGGTCATTTTTTGGTAGTGGTGCTCCAAGTCCCAGAGATTTCCACCAGCGAAGCACCAAAATAACCTTTCCTCTTGCGATCCCCATGTGATTTACAGATCACCCCCCCATACTTTTTCCTGCAATAATCAAACCGAGATCTGTTTTACATGTACTGAAAGATGAGCCCGTCTCGCGGGGTTCTCGCTGTTCCCTGCAGAGGGTCTGGGCTCCGGGGCTGCCATCCTGCCGCAGTCCCTCTGCAGAGCACCCAGCACGAGCAGGCAGGGCTTTCCACCGCGTGCGAGACAAAATGGGCATCGCAGCCATCAGAGTGGAAACTGAAATGAGTCTAAACGCGGTGCTACAACCTTTTAACAACAAAAAGACGCGGATGCGGGTGATGCTGCGAGCCGGCAGCAGCCGCGGTTTTGCCTCGCGCCGCCATGCGTGATGGATGTCGTGTCAGAGCTTCGGCTGCTCCCGTGACCCGATCCTGAATGAGAGCAGGGCTGGTTTCTTCTTTCCTTTGTGGTCTGTAAAGAATTTCCTTTCGGTAGGTAATTACATTCAGTAACAGAAATGGAATTATTAGTGGGATAAAGCATTTTCAATGTGAAGCAGTGCATCAGGACACAGCCTTGGAAGAGAGGTTCAGCTGATTTACTCATTTTAGCTCCTGGGTTTTTTTTAAGTTTTCATGGGATTCATTATGTGAATGGGTTTACATTGTACTGCAATGCACACCAAATCTCTGAATTTTTGTTTTAAAATTTCACCATGGAATTTACTTTTGCCAACACGTTAAACTTAGGAAGTGCTTAGAAAGATCAGACATGGCTGAAGCCTCAAATAATTGATTTGTGTGGATTTATCCAGCGAAACTTCTAGGCAAGTCTGTCCCCGTCTCAATAGTTTAAAGAAAACCAGTGTATTTACATTCAAAGCAATAATTTATGTGTCCCTACGTACATAGATATATAGGACAGGGCTAGACTGAGCTCCTCTCCCTCCACCAAACCACCTGAGCACTTTTCTCTGTTAATTAGTTGCACAGACGTAATGTCCTTCATGAAATTCATGATGTCTCTGACCCTCTTCTGTTTTATGGCTCCCCTTGCCTGGCGGAGCAAGCCAAATTACGGCTGTAACCATGCGGATGTTTTGCTGAAACAAAAGCAGCATCCTAGGAGGTGTCGGTACGACACGTCCTTGCTCGCTGGATGCTCCATATGTCAGCGCGCGTGGCTGGGACAGAAACAGACTCCAGCTTCATGTTTCCGAGGGAAATCTCTTCCCTAGAGAGAAATTCCCTCTTCCCTGCTAAAGCTGGGGAGGAACAGAGCCATGGGCACGTCCTGCTCACACGTGAGGTGCGAAAGTGCTGATAGAATATCGCACTCGGAGGCTTTTCTCCCCGCACTGAGGTGGCTCCAGCTCGAAACTCCTCCTCGCTGTGCAGCAGCTGCCGGTGATAAATTGATGCTGCGGCAGATTTTTTTTCTTTTTTCTTTTATTTTTTTTTTGCAGTCTTAGCATAAAATGGTCAAATGATGTTCCACCGCAGAATTCAATTTCACAGTTCAGTTGGGTCCTTGATTACACTGCCAAATTCAGATTAATGTGCATTTAACTAACATGGATCAGGGACTCCTGGCCGGCAGCCAGCAGTAATAGTAGCAACCCTGAGCTGTGTAGAGTTTGCTGCTCTGTCCACCCCTGTGCACCGCCACCGAAATTGATTGATTAAATGAATTCATTGCCATAATTATTTGTAATTGTGCTACATCATGAGCCTGTGTCAAACCAACCCCCTGCCCCAAGATGCTCTGTACGTTGTCAGGAGTCACGTATGTTGTATCATAAATGTGGAAATACTCTTTTCCAGGGGAAAAAAAGTGGTTTTGTTTTGGGTGGGATTTTTTGTCTTTTTCATATATATATATATGTATATGTATGTATATATATAATTATTATTGTTATTATTATTAGTTTATTTATTTATTTTTACTTTAGATAGAAGCAAACTATTATGTTTGCAAATGTGAAGTATTAATTTGCTTTCAGCGTAAGAGGCTTAGAAAAGTTTGGAAAATAAAAGAAAGGAACCTGCACATGAACAAGGCCTCCCATCAGGATAATTTCCTCTGCGATTGTCTCTGATTTCAGATGGAAACTAGTGGGTTTGTGACGCTGCAGTTATGTACTGTGTCACTTTGGAAAATGATTTAACAAACAGTAAATTGAATTAGGCTCCTTATCATACCCTTGTATGCAGTCACTCAGACAGCAGGATTTCAGGGTGCCACCACCTTCACAACAAGAGGTTGGGTCGTTTTTGAATTGCTGGAGAAAAGCGTAAGAAAGGACTAAGGGCTGAGAGTCAAAACCCAGGTGTTTGAAAGACACAAATTGGGATTTGCCAAAGGGCTGCAGGTTGTGAAAGGGATGAATTCTTGGAGGAAATGGCCCAAAGAGCCTGCAGGGCACTGCAGATGCAGAACAAATCCGCTTTCTGGAGCATACACTTACTTTAAAGAAAGATTATTGTGTCCACAAACAGCTACCTGGACAGAAAAATGGACCTGAGATGCATGAAAGATCTCATGGTCTTTCCTGGCCTCGGTTTAGTGCTGAGAAGTGCACACCAGCCCAATGGTCTAAAAATCTCCTGTCATATACAGGACAGCAGTGTCACAGGCACATGGGGGCACACGCTGGGGTCACCGAAATGCCCCAAGCGGTGATGGCTGGATGGACAGCTGTCTGTCCGTCCGCATTCACACATCTGCTCTTGTGTTGCAGGTGGATTACGATCGAGCGCAGCTGGTTGTCAGCCCCCCGCTCTCTGGATCGGACACCTACCCCAGGGGCCCCGTGAAGCTACCTCAAAGTCAGAGCAAAGTCAGCTACTCAAGCAGCAGCTACCAGTACCCTCTGGTCTATCACAAAGCCTCCCACTATCACCAGCCATCCCTCCAGCCCGGCTCACCCTATATTTCCACCGCCTCCTACCCTAGCTCCCCCAGTATCACGTCAAGTGCTTATCCTCCACCCAGCTGGGGATCCTCCTCGGACCAGCAGCCCTCCAGGGTGTCCCACGAACAGTTCAGAGCTGCCCTGCAGCTTGTGGTCAGCCCCGGAGACCCCCGGGAGTACTTGGACAACTTCATCAAGATCGGGGAGGGCTCCACGGGGATTGTCTGCATCGCCACCGAGAAGCACACGGGAAAGCAAGTGGCTGTGAAGAAGATGGATCTCAGGAAGCAGCAGAGGAGGGAGCTGCTCTTTAATGAGGTGCTTTGTTTTGGGTGGTGCGATGAGTTTTGCAGGTGGTAGGTTCAACGGGAGACGGGGGCCAAGTGGCAACCTAATGTCTTTCTAAAAGAGGTGGGACTCCTGCACATTGATGCTGTATAGATAGTGTATAACCAGACCAGTTTCCGATGAGTCGTGTTTCCCCCGGCTTTAAACTTGTAAGGTGGTGGAAAGTCACAGTAAACAACTAAGAAATCTATCACCTGGTCCGTGCAGCATATCAGGTGCACAGGCACAGCCTGGTTCCATTTTTCTGACTGTTTTCTTGCATAGTTTTTTCTACCGAGATGGAGGATCCAAACTAGCCTGACTGTTCAAGAAGCACATGTACCACATTCTGGCATGTATTAATACATACTTTTTATTTCCCTCCTCCTTCCTCTCCCTGACCATTTGCGGTCCCTTTGCTTTCTGGATGGTTACCTAGCAAAGAGCTGACAGTCCCTTTTTCCTGGAACCATCTGAGTGGCTGCAGCCAGTTCAGAGCCCACATCTGCTTATGGGAGATTGTTTTTCCCATGTAGATTATTTTAAACTTAAGAACGCTGTTTTTCATTTGCCATGTTTTTACCCAGTTGTTTGATGCTTTGAGTTCTCCTGTTTTTCTTCTTACTTACCTTGAAGAAGCTGGTGGTGGGTATTCTCTGCTCTCTTTCTGAGATCACTTGTGAATATGCTGAATTTGCCAAACCCGCTGCCGGTCTCCAGGGAGAACTGTTGTTTCCTTTTGTTTCCATCATTTGTTTCCTGTATTTTAACTGTAAGAGGCTCTTCCCTCAGCACATGACAGACTAGTTTATTTAAAAACTTAACATTTTTAGATTAAACATTAGCTTTTAAGAAGCTTCACAGAGTTCTCCTTTGCACAGTCCATGGCCGTACAGGCATTTTTGGCTTTGTTTTGCCTCTGCTGGAAGACTGCACCGAATTGCATTGTGGTGGCTCTAACAGAGCATTTCTTGAATGGGAACATCTTGACGCGGGTCCTGCGTGCTGTGCAGGACCAAGCTGCTGCCCTGACACACTCCAGTCACTCCTGTCATCTGACAATTCATATTCAGCAGTCTACATACAGATAATTGAGGCTTCCCTGGCTGCTGTTTTCCCTCCTGATCACCTTTGTGACATCCCTCAATACCGCGGGGTCGCAGTTGCCGCATTGGCTGGGCTGCTGTTACTGTGGTCCCAGTTCTGTACAGTCCCTTTTAGATGTGGGATTTGAATCGTCTTACGAATGACACCTGTATTACCAGCACCCTGTTAAAATTCTGTGCAAAGTACCATTTGGTGCATGGTGAAGACAACTACGATGGGCTGAAAAATTCATGGGGTCAAAAAAAAATAAATCTCTGTTATACTGAAAGCAACTGGCAATAAAAAAAACAATGAAATAAATAGTCCTGTTCCTGCCATCTGAAAAGAAAAAACAATTACCTACCACTTACAATTTAGCAACTAGAGAGTCTTCCTTCTTCCTAATGCATTTGCGATGACGGTTATTTTTATGTAAATATATTGATTTTGTTTATGCGTTGGCATAAGGATTAGGGAGGATGTGATTCATAGCAGAACCTTTACTAAGCACAAAGAGGAAAGTACGGTGAAAAAGAAGGTCAAAACAAGTGTCAGATAATGCTTGTAGCAATTCACGTATCATCTTTTTCCTCCTCACAGGTTGTAATCATGAGAGATTACCATCACGAGAACGTGGTCGACATGTACAACAGTTACCTTGTTGGCGACGAGCTGTGGGTTGTGATGGAGTTCCTGGAGGGCGGCGCGTTGACAGACATCGTGACTCACACCAGGTGGGTGGGTTGTGCTGGGCCCAGCAGCGTTTACACATCATTGTGCGCTGGGCACGAGTTGGGTGCCCCCAATTTCCTTCCCGGGTGCCTGCGGACCCTGCCCTCCCCACCCTGCCTGGTGCTGAGGGAAGCTGGTACCTCCTGGCTCTGGATATGTACAAAATACATATATACAAGCAGAAAAATACGTACGGTATAGATACCTGGAAAATATATATACATAAATATATGTGTGTATATATGTATAAATACATGTATGTATGTGTATAGCTATAGATGCATGTGTAGGTATATACATATATATACACACATACACACATTACCAGCATACATGAGCCACTGCAGCTGGATTCCTGTGAGTACTGGCATTTTTTAAACAGACAGGAAAGAAATCTCTGGAAGTGCTTACTGGTAGACGGGGATTTGCCAGCGCTATAGGAGGTAATTTAGCAGCAACCTGACTTTTATCCATATTTCCTAAAATAGCAAAAATATCTTATTTTCTCTGTTTGGTGATCTGTATTGTTGTTTTTTTGCTGTCACAACTATGTTAGTTCTAAGGGCAATTTGTCTCCATATTCATAACCCACGTAACGACACTGTCAGAAATGTTAACTGCAAACCAAGCCAAAAACATAATGGGAAGAATATTTTGAATCAGAATATTTGTGCTTATGGTAGAGCCTGTTCCCATATTTCGGTTAATATTGTACTTTTAAGGAAGGTGAGTCGCCAGCACCATGTATGGAACTGCTCTTCCTCTTCTGAGTGGAGACATGAGATTCTACAGCCCACTTTACATCTGATGTTCACTCATCTTTGCCTGTTAGAGGATGAAATGAGACAGGAAAGAGGAATTCTTTATTTGCTTTCTTCCTCTGGAACAAAAAAATAACAATTTCCACACCAAGCTAGTGGGAGAGTATTTAGGTGAGCAAGAAGCAAGGAATAGTAAATTAGAAAATTTGTCTTCTCTCACAGTTTAATGATGCTCTTAGGTCCTATCCACAGCAGAGTTGTAACACAGGTATTCTGTTTTTTAGTGTTGCCTTAGCTCATGTGCTGAAATAAATCACAACATTGCAAATCATTTGTTAACAGCTGCTCCCCAAAACATTAAAAGCTCTGTCTTAGACATTTCTGACAGAAGTTTAGCAGCAAACAGATGTTCCCAGGACACCACTTCTCAAGAGCTGTCATCTATTTTTTTACTCAAAATAGTCTTTCCTTAATCTTCTGGCGTTTTTTTTTGATGTTGCATAACCTTCCCTCAAAGATTTCACTGAAATGCTGCAAACGGCACATGGTGTTAAAGCAGAAATCTCTGTGGGTGTTTCTCTGCTCACATAGCAGAGACAGTGGGGACAGGGACATCCGCTGGGTCAGGGTCTGCCGCCCATCCCGGCCATCGGCAGCTTCTCCCGGAGTGGGTTTTGCGTGTGCGCACAGAAATCAGGACTCTTGCTGTTTATTTTTCTACTGAAACACCCTGAATATTTTTATAGAAGTCATGAAAGAAAAGGAAATGCTCTTGAAGAGCAAGACCCAGGGCCTGATGTTTTGTCTGCACAATTAGGAGTGTTTTTCCTCATATTTATTCCATGCCTGTTTCCATCCCAGCAGTGATTTACCCTCCTTGGCAAGCAGTAAGTTTACTGTAAATAAGGCATTTCTGTTATTTCCCAGGGGAAAACAGGCTCCCTGTACCAGGCTGCAGCAGATCGTACGCTCTGCTTTTTCAGTGCTGCAGGGAGGCTTATCCAGACCTCGTTGCAGACTTGTTCCTTGCTCTCCCCTTTTTTTTGACAGAAACAGGACCAAAGTGACCACAGAGCCATTGCCTAAAACATCTCCCGCCATCAACACTCTGGTGTGACCAGGGGCTTGTGCCTTGTCCCTCCTTGTCCCCTTTCCCACCGTCCTCATTAACGCTCAGCTCGTTTTTCCCCTTTACTGTTTCAGGATGAACGAGGAGCAGATCGCCACCGTCTGCCTGTCCGTCCTGAGAGCCCTGTCCTACCTGCACAACCAGGGCGTCATCCACCGCGACATCAAAAGCGACTCCATCCTTCTCACCAGCGATGGGAGGGTGAGTACCCAGCCTGGCCCCCGCCGTCCCGTGGGGCTGGTGTGAAAATAGCTGCGCACCTTTAAAATCAACAAGGCGGGCGTGTGAAACCAAGGGATGCGACCCAGGAGTAACTTGAGCTGAATCAGAAAAACATAGGCCTGGCCTGGCCGGTGATTGACATCTGCAAGTTTTTATGCAATTGCTCTGTTTTCCTGAGCTAGTTAAGAGGCTGTCTGTCTATAAGAATAGAAAATATTCTGCATTGCTGCTGAAACACTCCCCTGATGGTGAGAGTAGCTTTTACCATATGTATACTTAGAAGATACTTGATAATGCCTGTCCCATGCTTCGTTTACTTGGATGGGGTGCTGCTGTCAGTTAATTGGTCGGTGTTGTTAATGAGTGAGGAGAGAGGGAGAGAAAATGCTGCCCATGACCTGCTCAATAAGGAAAAAACCCCACAACTTTACGTGCAAAAAGAGTATTAAATCAGCAGCGTTTGGTCACAAAGAAACTGTTATTACCTGACAAGGAGAAAGGTGGGTTTGTGCTGTGGTGTTTCTGGGCAGACACGGCAGTAAAACACGAGGCACCTTGAGCTTGGGGCACCCAAACATTTAGGTGGAGGAAGGCAAATCACTCGTGAGACCCTCCTTTCTGCTTGAGTTAGGCACTAGTTTGCATCTCACCATTGGGATGATTTGAGGGAAAACTAAGGCACTCATGGCCGGTGAGCCCCATAAGCGGGGTTTGAGAGTTGTTCCACTGGCATTATACCCCTGTCTAAAGCAAGGCTTAGCAGCTTGGACTGAGCCTAAGAGCACACGCTTGGTGTGGAAATAACCTAAATCATCTTCTTCAGAAGATAAAACTTTTGGTTTTTCAAGCCTGATCTGATTCCCTCCTCAAAGGCTCGCCATTATAATTTGATTCCCCCTTCACCAAGGGAGAGGGATTTTCTTCCTGCGGTGATCACGCGAGCGGTTCTGCTCCTGTTAATCCTGTCAGGGAAGAAAATTCCTTGTGTGTAGGAGTTTTTCAGTTGCAATTTCAATCCACGTTGCTGAAATAGCATCTGATCTGCTCTCAGGATCTGCATACAGTGCCTCATTACACTCATTACTCCAGTACTTATTATCTGCATTGCAGATTTCTTCATGGCTGTGTTGTGCAATTATCTTTTTTTAGAAAATCGTCTTCTTTTATGTACTCGAATGAGCAATAGATATGCAAAACCTCTTGTGCTCCTACAAAAAAAGATTGGGCTCTCCTTCCAAAATATGCATTATTTCTTCCATTCTTCATCCTGTAAACTGAAAAATACATTTAGCTTGGAGAACTTGGCTATTATTTGCTTTGTTTTAGAAATACCTACAATCATTTCATAATTCTGTTAAAAATCGCACCCTTAGTTTTAAAAAAAGTAATGTCTGTACTGAATCTGAAAGAAAACAGATCAGTGCTGATAACAAACTGCTGCTCTACACAATGCAGGGGTTTATGAAACTTCCCTCTTGGTTGTCCCGGGGCTGTTTGGGCTCATTTCGTATCCCCAGGCACTGAGTACGTGATGGGACACGTGTCTTAAGGGCCTTGGACATGGGTCACCGTGGCACCATGCGGTGTATCACTGGGGATGACGGGGTTGCCCTAATGTCTGGGAAAACCCTTAGGATAGCTTCCAGGCCTCTAAATAAATACATGGAAAAAGCAAAACAGAACAAAACAAACCCCTTTAGCCTTAAGGAACAAGCTATTTCTGGAAGAGGGTGATGCCAACAACACTCGGACGAGCTTGTTTTAGTTGAAGGTTGGAGAAGTTTTCACCTTGGTCTTGTACAGCAATGGAGAGGGGGAGGCGATAATTTTCCATGATTTTTGTTGTAAGAAAAACCTCTTGCGTAAAAGTATGAGCAGGCACATGATGCAGCAAGAGCTGCTCTCCGGAGTACTTGTGTATCCCATTATTTCTATTTCAGGTCACTGTCACAGCTACTCAAGGACAGGACTGTCTTTAATTCCTGAGTTCCCAAGCAAAGGGGGCGGGTGCCCCTTGATCTCTTGCAACCAGTTTGGAAGAGTCTTCCCTTTCTTCCCCAAATTAACTCCCCTGCTACGTAAAGGAGACAGTGTCTTTAGTGATAGCTCCCCGTGTGAGGTCCTGGTCTTGAAAAATCCTTGGCAGGAGGTGTTACTGCTTTCTGGGAGTGTTAGATCATGCTCCCTGCGGTGAAGGAAAAAGGGGGGAATGACCCCTGTTTAATCTTTTTTCTGGCAAACTCACAGATCGTATACCTGATGCAAATAATATATATTAAATATGTAAATTAAATATTAATATACATACATGGACTACAAACATGGGGTTTATATATAGGCAATAATAGATTCATTGTAAAATAGTGTTACTTCAGAATTTTTTGCTTTCCTTCTGTTTTTTAAATATTATAAGCTATTTATCACCTCCGCATCTTTTGCTGCTGAAAAGGCAATGAGCTGTGACAGGCAATCTGAGTAGCGAGCACCAGCCCCACTCTCTCCTACTTTTTTTCTTTGCCCTGGCTTTAATTAGCTGTGTGTTCCCCAGGCTGTCTACAGCCACGCTTCCAAAATTGCGCTGCAGTTCCATCCGAGGCAAACGCTCTGTCCCCGTCCCCCCCAGCAGCTGGAGACGTGTGTCTCAGAGGCACGTTTGTCTCGGAGGAGTTTGCCTTGTTATTCAAAAGGAGCTTTTTCTTTGCTTTTCAGATAAAATTGTCGGACTTTGGGTTCTGCGCCCAGGTGTCCAAGGAGGTCCCCAGGAGGAAGTCGCTGGTGGGGACGCCGTACTGGATGGCGCCGGAGGTGATCTCCCGCCTGCCCTACGGCACCGAGGTGAGTCCAGCGGCACCGCCACCCGCGCCGACCCCGAGCGGCTCCTTCCCCTCTGCACTGAGCCCTGTGCGAAGCACACAGCTCAAAAACATTTACACAGATACGCTAAATAGCAGCAATTATGTTTGCCCCAGAGTGCTACATCGTGTCTTGTTTTAAAATATTTCTCCCAGACGAAGTCATTAAATAACAACTCAGTTTAGCGCACTAAACAATGCCTTTACGTATTTGAGCTTAGGGTGCCGTGTTAAAGGAAACTGGCATCATCTTTACATCATGAAAGACCCTTTGATGATCTTTAAGCTGGAGCTGCAACTACAGGTGTCTGCACCTGCATATACTAAACCAGCAGCCAAATCTCACCATGCCAGCATGGGCATGGTCTTCCCCGTAGGGTCCCAAACACAAGAGCCAGCTGGGTGGGCTGCATTACCACCCTCTGTGTCCCTGCATCGGTTCATTCTTTACACTCAGTCTCTCATTAGCTGAGAGGTGGAAAAAAAGCATTAAAATATCTCCGAGAACTATTTTAAGCACTGTCCAATGGTCTGAGAAAGGATGGGAGTCATCTGCTTGATCATGCCTGTAGTAACAGCTGCGGCAAGCAAACCTGCAGAAAAGATATAGATATATATATATACACACACATACATGCATATACATGCACACACACACACACATATGTATATATATACATGTGCACACATGGGGAAATGAGGCGAGGCCTGAGAAAGGAGACGCTGCATCTTCACATGGTGCAGCGGGGACCGCAGGCAGGGAGAGAGAGACCGTGCGGGCATCGCCGTCCACCTGGGATGTGTGGCATTGTAGGAGACATTGCAGAGATAGCACCAGCTATTTTTAGCCCATTAATAACACCGAAGGGATTATAAAGTGGCTGAACTTAGAGCTACATTAGGTATCGCACCAGAAGGGAAAAGGAGGAAAAAAAAAGGAATTAGAGCTGAAGGATAGTGTTGGCAAAAGAGCAAAAGCAGCATGAAGTGGCCGTGTCTGTATTTGGGCTGGCAAATGCTGGAATTACAGTCATCAGGGATTCTGGAACAGCTCTGCAGCAGGCCAGGACAAAAAAAAAATAGCTTTGTGTTTTTTTTAAGCTGGAGCTGAATCGTTTTCCAAAGGGATTATATAATGTGTTACCTGTGATCGCTGGAAATGGGCCCAGGTGTAGTAACTGCCTTGCAGTCTCAGGTGGGGTTTGTGTAGTCTTTAACATTCAGGGCAAACAGAGGAACTGATTTCAGCGCAGCTGCATTCTGCTCTGCTCTCCCACTCGCCGCACCTTTCTGTAGCACTGCAGCACCAACCTGGGCTGAAGATTGCCGGGGTGCACAGCAGCACAGCTGACTGCAGCGCTGCAGGGTGCAGCCAGCCTCGCAAACCAGCGGTGCTGCCGCTGCCCAGCACCTAAACTCGCTGCAGATCTGGGTTTGCAAGTAATTTCTTTCTTCAATGCACTGACTGCTCACAAGAAAAAAGAATTGTTTTGGGCTGGTTAAGCGAGAAAGATTTACGGTGGTGGCTCACCAGACTGGCCACAGATACCAGGTACAACAGCATGGGCCAGCTCAGAGGTTTGTACAAACCCACATGCTGAACCTGTGCCCCACCTTTGCGCTACCAGCTGTGTTTATGAAGGGTCTTTGTGTTACAGGTGGATATCTGGTCCCTGGGTATCATGGTGATCGAGATGATAGACGGTGAGCCGCCCTATTTCAATGAGCCACCGCTGCAGGCCATGCGCCGAATCCGGGACAACCTGCCGGCCCGAGTGAAGGACATGCACAAGGTGAGACTTGCCATAGGTGATGAGGACCTTGCACATACTGGTGTTTAATAGAATCATAGCCACACACTTTGCATGCAGAAAGGATAAATTGCATCTTTAGCTACCACCTTGAGCACTGGGCCCTACATTGGTGTTGTGTGGGGAGGACAGGAGGCCAAAGCCACCAGCAAACTGTTGTTTGTGTGGTTTGTTTGTTTGGTTTGGTTTTGTTTGTTTTTAATAGTTGTTTGTTGGTTTGTTAATAGTTGTGTTGTTTGGTTTTTATTGTGCCCGGCCCTGGCTTTGCATTGGCAGTGAGTGACAGAGGAGGGATCTGTGCAGAGCCTCGTGCTCCCTGTGCTTCCCACCCTCCCTGAGGACCAGAGCAACTCAGCACATGAGCCCTGCTGTGGGTGGGTTGGTACATCCATGCCCAGGGCCAAAGCCTTTGGCTTCCTCACATTTTGGATGTGCTTGCACAAAAAAGTTAGACCTAAGCCCTCAGTGCATTATCGCTTTTCTCACCCACCACATGCAAATCGTGTGCATAGTGTGCTGGTTTGTGCCCCACTGATACCTCAGTATGTTCAGTATTAATGGCCCTTAGAAGATGTGCAGCCCTTCAGCACAGGAAAGCTCAAGGTGTCCCTTGTCTTCCCAAGTACGGTGCACAGACCCAGCACAGGCTGGAAATGGGTGTCTTTGCCCACCCCTAACACCAGTGTGATGTTGCAGGTCTCCTCGGTCCTCCGGGGCTTCTTGGACTCGATGCTGATGCGGGAGCCCTCGCAGAGAGCCACGGCGCAGGAACTGCTGAGACACCCATTCCTCAAACTGGCTGGGCCTCCTTCTTGCATCGTGCCCCTCATGAGGCAGCACAGGCACCGCTGAAGCCGGCAACTTTTTGGGAGGAGGTTAGTGCAAAGTCCGCGCAGGAATCCCAGCGGTCGTGTGGGAACCGCGGGCTGGGATGAGCGAAACCTTGTGGAGGAAAACCAGCCCTGCGGCAGTGCCGTGGTGTATAAAAACCCGGGGAGGTGCTCTCGGGGGCTGCGAGGGACCGGGGAGCGATCCAACATGGACCGTCGCTCCCCTGCGCTGTCATCGTCTCGGCCATCCAGGCGGAAAGCACCAAACGCAAACAAGGTTGGAAAGGTAATTAATAGAGGATAGCACAACCAGAGTGAAACACCAGAAATTTATTGCAGGCTGCGGCACTTCTATTTCAGAAGAACACTTTTCTGACAAAAAAAAAAAGCACTTTTTATCTCAGTCATAGCAGCGCAATGTATTTTGCAATGAATTTGTAATTTTCTGTACAGTATGTTTTGATAACTTGCAGTACTTTGTCATGTAACCGTTGTGTTAGTTGAAGTACTAAGTGTAACTAGCAAGAATTTTTTTAACCCTTTTTTAACCCTTTTGAAAACAAAAAACACCAACACCCTTTAGGAAGTTAGAAAGTTTTCCAGATGTTCCTTTGCAGTGAGGAGAGCCACGGTGGCTCAAAGAGCGATGGAGCCGGCACTACCAGTGACACCCTGCTGGTGAATGGTTGTGGGCATCAGGGTGTCCCTCATCTCCCCGGTGGTAGGATGCTAACACCCGCCCCACCTTTACTCAAGGGTCTTCTCACACCGTGGCGGTCCCTTCTTTTCTTTGCCACCACAAGCTCAGTTTTGTTAGCACAAAGATCTCCGGTATTCCTGTCTCGCTCTGGCAGTGGAAGGGGAGGGCAGGCGTCTGTCTGTCCATCCGCCCACCCCACGGAACCCTCCAGAGCTCAGACGGACCGTTGTGATGCGTTACGAGATGTTTGCCATATAGAAGAAGTCGTGCTGCTGTCTAGACCTTTTTGAATGTTGATGCAACAGTTGACTACTGCGGTACAATTTTGTGTTATTTGTTGGATGACTTTGCATGTTAACTGTAGGCCTAACTAGATTTGCCTTTAAAATTTTTAGAAGTGCTTCATAATGATTTCAATGATAAATGAATTTTATTTATTAATGATTCTTTTGAATTATGTATAATATGAAAGCCATGTTTTTCAAGGTTTTTTTCTTACTGACCTCATTTTACGATCTCATTAAGAAACACAAAGCCAATTTTGTGAAAACACAGTTAGTTTCTTTCTTATGATGGCATTTCATGGTGAATAAGTTAATTGTTATTTATTGTAGTAAATTATAACCAAACATCTACACCTGGCAGGAGCTGTTGCTTAAAGATCTTCCTGCAGGACAAAAGAGTTGCCAGTAGTACAGCAGCTCCTTCAGTATTGCCCTTAAAAAGGTAAAGAATATTTGAAGGGAGAGAAACAATCAAAAGGAGGAGATAAATATGAACTTGAACACCGCTGCTTTCTCTTGTTAACCCTGCTTGCACATTTTAAGACGACACTGAAGAAAATGTGTTTGGCTCCCGGTCCCCACCCGCAGAAGCCCCCCCGGCCTCCGGAGGCATTTCTATTTTGTAGTCTTGACAACTCAGGAAAACAGGCTGCTCTGGTGAAGCGGTGACATGCAGGCAAAACTGGAATACTAGCCACAAAATTCAACTTTTTTAACCATCTTTGAATTCAAAGGGGCTTGGGGTTGGTGGGGATTTTTTCTTCAAGATTCAGCACATTTTAGGCTGTAAGTGAAGAATTTTCTGCAACTTTCTTATCATTAGATACTTTAAACAGTATTCATCAAGTTTACTGAAAGTTTTGTCAATTTCAAAGGGTTTTTTTTGTGAACACCAACTGCTGGTGAGACAAATGCACATGCGAGTTAAATAAATTAATAAATGCTTTCATATTCAGTGTGTTTTTTTCCCCCGCCTTGTTTCTGTTTTCTAAACCTCACACACACAGATGCATGCCCATAGACATGCACAGACACATAAGCACACACAAACTGATGTGCACAGAAACACACACGTACGCACAGTAAAGCATGCACACAGACATAAGCACACACAGAATCAGAGAGACACACATATAGCTGTGCACATACACAGAGATGTCCACACAGACACACAAGTGCAGACACGCAACCCCACACACAGATACACATGCATATAGACGTGCATGCACACAGCCACATGTATGTGACACACAAGTACTCAAATGCACTTAAGCACAAAGCCGTGCATATACACTCAGACACAATTGCACACACAAATGTGTGCATGCACACACACACACTCAGACATGCTCACATGCATAGCCACACAAGCACATGCATGCACACAGATGCGCTTTCATAGAGATATGCACACAGACACACACAGGCGCAGTGATGCACAGATGTGCGCACGCACAGGCACAATTATGCATAAAATACATACTTGCAGTCAAGCACGCACACATCATATACACAGACATGCAGGTACACAATCATGCAGACACCTGTGCACACACACACGCACAAGCACACACACACGCTCACACAAACATGCACACACATGCAGAAACAGGCACACATGCGCACGCACAGGCATGCACAGAAACACCCATGTACGCACGCACCCACACATAGACACACAAGCATATGCACGCACAAAGATGCATGCACACAGAAACGCACTGATGTGTGCACAGAGACAAGCACACACGCACAGACATGCACAGACGTTCACACATGCAGACGCATACATGCACACATACATGCGCACACAGTCGCACAGACATATACGAGCATGCGCACACAGAGTTGCACAGACACACAAGAGCATGTGCACACATGCACACACAAAAGCACACAGAGCTGTACATGTGCAGATGCACACATACATGTACACATACACGCAGATTCATGCACAGACGGGCAAACAAACAAGCACATATGTGCACACAGACACACACACAGACACACGTTCACATACACACACACACAGAGACACAGCCTTTTACCTTGGGCTACCAAGTTGCCTGAGCCCTATTCTTCGCCTTCTCCGCCAATTTGTTCCTTGGGTAACCTCTGTAGGATCTTCCCAGGTCTCTTCTTCTGCAACTCAACAGCTCCCGAACCCTTATGCTGGTCCCTGCAGAAGCCATTTCCTCCACCACTATCACTAGAAAATATCTTTAATTTCAGGGTTTTTATGATACCAGATGTTGGGATCATCCATTCATCCAGAAGGCGTCTTCACCTGCTGAGCTCCATGTACAGCCAGTGTCTGCAGTGCATTTATTCCCCCCTGTCACTGAGAAACAACAGCTTTTTCCCACAGCACCCATTCTAACAGTATTAACAAATAATTCTAGTAGCAGAGGCCAGGGCATTTACTGGCTATGAAACTCCCCTCCTCAGCACTACATCAATAATTCATAATTAAAGTTCTAATCCTAAGTACTTTGTAAGTCATTAACAGCTGCTTTAGTAAGTGCTTAATTATTACAGGTCCTTACAGAGCTCAGTAAAGTGATGTTTCCTACATTTATCCACCTTCTACTAGTATGTTCATAAACATCTATAAAGCCAAGTGTTCAAGTTTGTAACTAGCTCATCATAAGCCATCGATGACCAAAAGCTAGATATCAAATGAAATCCCAATAACCATGCTGCCATCCTCAAGATGCTGCTGTAGATTGATGGGCAGGAGAGAAGGTCAACAGCTTTTTTTAAGCCCGCTTATAATTTTCAAAAATAGGATGGAAAGCTTAACTCAATGGAAAATTCAGTAAATAACTGTTAGCAAAAGGATGGAAATAATTAAAATCTTCAAAGGTTTTTTTTTTCTTTCAACATCTTAAATAACTTTAAACAAGATACATCAGTTTGGGACACAATGCAAACTGTCATCAAGCTGAAATTATTACTTCTATTTCCTTTCTTCCTCCTCCTCCCCCCCCCCCCCCCAAAAAAAAAAAAGAGAGGGAAAACAGTTCAGTCCAACAAGAAGTTATAAGAAATTATTTTCTATCTTAATTCGAAAAAACCCAATAAATTAATTACTGTATTCATGCAACTCTGTTCCTGAGAGCTTACAGACACTTTGAGCGCTACCCACGGGAAACCTCCATCATCCGACATGAAAAACAGCAAAAGTTCTCCCAGTGTATGAGCACAGGGTCACAACAGCTGCACCAGCTTTTGGGGGTTGTCCCCTCATCAGATGGCCGATGCCATCAGTGCAGTGGCCAGTGCCTGAGCAGCAGGATCAGTCAAGGACGATTTCCTATGAGCAGTTAAGATAATGTGCTCCTTGCCCTTACAGGGCCACTGCAGGTTGAATTAAAATTAGTTTGCAAAGTCAAGCATAAATTTGCATTTTTTTTTTCCATCTCAAACACACGTAGGTGTTGGAGAGAGTCACCCTGTTACGCCAAGTGGATATGCAACTAACTCAAGTTTCCAAAACCAATAACCAACCAAACAACAAACCATGAACAACAACAAAAAAGGGATAGGTGCTGATAAATGTGAAAAGAGGGAGGAAAAAAAAAACCCTAATGGGCTCTCTTAGAGGAACAGATGGCACAGGGGCAAACCAGGATTCTTTTCCTTATTATTTCCAGCCCCAAAGTCCTTCTCTTCTGCCATTCTTCACAGACAATGTCCCATCTCTTCTATACCTCTAATGATACCCAACTGAACCAGCAGAACTTGCTCCTGCTGATACCAAAGACTTGCAGCTCATCAGGAGGAGCCCAGTGGGAGGGGACCCCTCTCTTCCTGACCGGGATGTCTCCAGCTCGGAGCAATTTCCATCCCCGTGTCCTGCACCACCGCTGCTCACCCACGCCATCCTGCCACTGCCTTGCCCAGATGTGCCATTAAGAAGACAAATGACAATGGAGTGGCTCCTTTGGCATCTGCAGTTCAGCTGTTTGCTTCATTTTCTATTTTCTTGTATTTGGATGTCAAATACAGGAGCAGATGCTGGGGCTGGCGGGAGCTGGCTGGGAAAGCCGTTCTGGCTGGAGGGCAGATGAGAGCGAGGCAGGACAAAGCCGATAACTGTGGCCCCTCTCTATTAAGGATGAACCTTAATCCTTTTATTCACCCTCCTGCTACCTACCGCTTTTTCCAGCTGCCTCTAAATGATTTTGTTTTCTTTTAAATACTAATCAGCTCATTGTAGGCAGTGGCACTTGGTCAGCCTAAAGCCCGCCCACAACACTTTCACTAGAGTTTTAACAGAAAAGGGCAAAGCCACAAGCATCATTAGCACCATAATTTTGCATCTTACATCCAAATGAGAAAACAAAGAGCTGAGCATAACATAGAAATGAGACCAGGAATAAGACAGGACTAAAGGAAGGCTCTTGCTGCATCCACCTTTATCAAAAAACCTCATAAATTTCAGAGGAGGCTGCAACATTAAAAACCAGTTAAGTTTCTCCTCTTGCACTTCTCAATGTTTAAATTACTATTTTTCTTTGCTTATCACCGGTTTTAAGCTGAAAGAAGACAGTCTGTATGAGCCCCTGTTTGGATCAAATCAGTTGAAGAACAAGAATGTATTTTCCATAGCCTGAATTAGCACAAGCTCTGAACTAACTCTTGCTGCGGTACCACCAGAGCCAAGGGAAGTCAGAAGTCTCAGGGGGAACTGGACACACCATTGCCCACAAAACATGTAAGAAAGAAGCAGCCAGGAGATTAGATCAACATTAGAAATAACGAACAAACTACAGAATACTGAGCCACCACCGTGTCTTCGCCAAACCATCTGCACCAAAATACTGCTAGAATAAATCCTACATTTAACAACCATTCAGACTATGCACTTTTGCACTGATTCCATTAGATATCATGGAGTTAGTAAAAAGCATTATATAATTTCAAAATAAGGAGGCAAATAATGCATTATATATGTACATGTTTTAATTCATTTTAAAAATGCTCTACATTTAAGGTTAGGTTTCAAGGGTTTCCTTATATTGTCTTCTGTTACATTAGATTACACCTGAATAATCTGCATAGTAACTTTAACATTTCTGGTTTCTCTTTTTTGTTTGCTTCATTATGAAAATACCAGTTGCAGGTAGCAATGTAACATCTCAACAACAATCACGATACGTGCAGGATGTCCAGCCAGAAGCATTTCTCAGTTGACTTGCAGTAGCATGGCACTTTATAATTCGTGAATCAATACTTTTTTTTAATTATTATTTTTTTTAAAGTTTAATTCAGATGTGGCTCAAGAAGCAAAAACAAACTTTCCTCGCTCAGGCTCAAGTGTGGGGTCAGCTCATAGCTGGCTGCAATATGCTGCACTGGAGCTGCTCCAGGTTATACCAGCTTGAGGTTCTGGCCTTTGTTTTAATTCCCTCCCCCCCCCAAAACACAGCTGTATTGCCTTCATGCTTTCCATAACATGAGTGCAAACCTCAGGAATGCGGTTTGAGTCCCTTTGTTAGAGAATCTTAATGAAGTCTGTCCAATGGCTCTGTCCCCCAGCCCAGAGCAGCACACTGGAGAGTCCCTTACAGGGGAAAGAAAGGGAAGAATAAAAGGAAAAAAGCTAATTTTGCCCCAGTGTTAAACTTTGTCATGGGAAGTGTTTCTGTTTCCAGATAATCAGCCCAGCTGTTTAGGAAGGTATTCATATCACCTACTGCCACAGACAGACTCCAAAAATCAGTGTCTCCGGAATCCAAAATCTATGTCTCTGCACTGATTATGTTAAAGCCCAACCTTAACGTGCGTGCCTCCACGAAATACCCACAATTAGGTGTTGTGAATACCATCTCTTACCCCCCCATTTCCTTTCCTCACCTTTAGAAAAAAGTGCTTTTGCTTTTTCTACCTGATTCTTGGGCTGCTCGATCCTGTCCCCTATCCCATGTGTTTGTACTGAGATCTGTCCCGAGGAATCTGCACTTGGTTGGCTGTCAGCTTGTGGTGGATATGGTAGGCGCAGAGGGTTATCACAATAACCAATCCCAGTATCAGGCCCAAGATCAGAGGCAGGGTTTCTTCTAACTGCTCCCTCTGGTCCACTGGGCACTTGTGTTCTGCAGGGAAAGAAAGAAAAGGAAGGAAAGAGAGAAATGAACGAGATATTGCAAAACTGAAGTGCTGCAGTGGTGAATGGACCTCTCCGGAGTCACGGCTCTGTGCCAGGGGTCCCTGCACAGCACAAATAGCCACAGCAGCAAGGAGAGACAGCAACTGTCATCGGAGTCCCAGGGAGAACATCGGCTGCTCTGGAGGAAAGTGAAATCACAGTCACAATGCAGGGTTTGGAGGGAGAGGTCACATCTACCAAACCAGCTGACACTGGGGAAAAAAACCTTTCATGCCTGTAAGCTCCTCTTCAGGCCCCTGCCACACCAGGACAGGAACGGCCTTGTTGGGACCAGGACAGTGGAAGTGCAAGTGTCCTGATGGTGGCTGATGAGCAGAAGCAAAACGAGCCTCCCCAGCGTTTTTCTCTTTGGCCTACAAGTCCTCGTCATACTCTAATGAACCACTAGAAAATAATAATAACCACAGCTATGATGGGAAAACACTTCTCTAGATAGCTTGCAAAGGCACGGCCACCAAGGTTAGGAAACACGTTACACTGGCAACCCCGGTTCAATTCCCTTACACTTCCAGAGTCTACTGTAGGCCTGAATGACAGGATCGTAATTCACCCTTTTCCCTGCGTGACTCTTGCTCATCTGCGCCGAGGGACAGGCAGAGCTGATGCTGCCAAGATGGGGCTGCCAGACCAAAATGATGAAAAAGCCAACTCTGGAAAACAAAAATACAAAGAAAATTATGGGGGGTACAGGAGGGACTGTGCTCTGGCCCCTGGATGATCATCTTCACAGTACAATTGTGCTGAAAACAATGAAAACAGCAATTACTTAAAAAAAAAAAAAGGTAAAAAAAGGCTGCATGTTACATGAGCAGATACAAAGGGCACCATTAATTCCTCCCATTGCTAAAGACTGTCCAGATGGGTTCCCCAGGCAGCTGATCACAAGATGCAGGGATCTGCAAAAACCACAAACAGCAAAAAATTTAAAAATCTAATGGCATGTGGTAAAGAGCAGGAAAACCCCAGAGCCCGCCCGGGCCCAGGCAGGGGGTGACAGAAGGGCCGTATCTCCAGCAGGGCCGGGAGCTCCGTCGTCCTCCCAGCACCAGGCTCGCAGCGATGCCATCAGGAAACACTTCAAGCTGTAAATGAAGTGAAACAAAAAAGCAAAAGTGAAATGTGGTCTAACAAAAAAAATGTCCTTTTCTGTTCCAGTTGCTCACTGTTTCACCAGAGGAGTGATTAATCACCAGGACTGTGTTACAGGCGGTTCAGCAATTGCTGCAATGCAGGGGTTTTGTTTGTTTGTATTAGGGAGAAAGGGAAAAAAAAAATCCTGATTATTATTACAGCTCCCAAAATTGGGTTTCTATATCTCTATGAAATTCTTCCTGGTTTAGGCCTGACCAGACTTGCAGCTCCAAGGTAGAGACACAGTGGTACATTGGCATCCCTGGACCTGACTGCGGGAAAAGCCACACACAGGGCAGAGCTGTGGGGCCGGGGGTGCCAGAAAACTGAAACATGCCTGCTGTAAACCCAGCTGAGGGCATCCACCTGCGCTCAAACACGGCAGGTTTGCCTGGGGCACCTTTCCTTAAACAACAACGATGCTGTGTCTGCAGAACGGGGTGAACACGGGGGTCTGCAGCCAGTGAAGAAGGCAAAGCTAAAAGCACGAGTGCTGCGATGCGGAGCACTAACCCAACTCTAACACATCTGCTTGCAATATTTGAATTCCCATCTTTGCCAAATCAAACTGGCCATAGAGCACGAAATGTGCCAGAGGAGGTGGCCAAAACTGCAGTGTCCACATAAAGCCATGGCTGTATTTAAGTGTCTGAATCAGAACTCAAAAAGGTGTCAATTCCTCCAAGCAGCCAAGGAAGACAGTTCCTTATCCTGACACTTTGTAAAGAGGATTAAAAGGAAAAAAAAAAAGCCCACAGGAAAAAAAAAAATCAAAGCAAAGCTCCGAGTCTCCAGCAGCACATCCACAACCCATGGCGCTCTCCCCAGCTGGACCCTGCTGCACCTCCCCGGGCAGAAAGCGCTCTGCCCCAGCCCTATTTAACATTACATTAATGTTAAACCACATCATTTTACAACAAACAAAACTAACATTTATATAGCATTTCTCATTGCATAGGCACTGAGGTCCACAACATGGTGGGGGGGAGGTAACAGGCATCATTCTTGGTCTGTCAGCAAAGGAAAATGCAAAGGGAGAGCTGGAGGGGAGGAGGGTTTGCATAAAGTCCGCGGCAGACACAAATTCAGACACTCAACCCCATCAAGCACAGTGTGGGCAGGTGGGCTGGTTGATGCACAGCAAATCAAACACTGTCACACCAGGAACTGCTGTTATTTTAAATCAATGCCTTCTGCAGGAAAACAGCCCTTTCCATCAAATCTTCTTGAGTATTTTGCTTCAAGTCACAGGGATCGCAGCGTTTCCCTCAGTCCATGAAAGCAAAAAGCTCTCTGGCAAATTTTAACTATGTGAAAAGTTCAGGTGATGCCGGGAGTTTTGCTGCATCCCAAACCCGGTGGGGTCACCCCTTTCCCAGAGGGTGCCACCCCCCAGCCCCGGTCCCTGTCGCGCTGAACAAAGGCTGTGGGCAGAGACAACGGAGGCGTTGAGGTGCGTTCCTCATTGTTCTTTTGTGCTGCGCTTCCTCCGGCACCGCACAGGACCCAGGCTCACGTACCCACACGGTTTCTATGGTGAGTGCTCATCCAATTTCAGTACTAGCCTACAAAACCACCCAACAGGCCCATTTTCTTGTTTCAGCATCCTTCTGCAGAACAAATAGCAGCAAAGAAGAAAAAAAATCAGCAGTCTCCCACAGTCACGATCGCCAAGCCCGAGAAATGATGTTCAAAGGGATGGAAAAACAGCCCGATTGTGTCTGAGATTTTAGATAGACATTTGTAAGCTATTGGCTTAAAAGAGACTGAGTGCTTTTTAAAATGTGGCCACATACCTTGCAAAGAGGAGCTACTTGGTGCCAAGGGCCCTTGAGAAAATGTGGCCCTTGCTTGGGATGGCTCAGAGGGAGATGAGGTCTCCCAGGATCCTGGTCCCTAATGTATCAGGATTTTGCATTATTTTGATTAAAATCAAAAGAGTTGACAATTTTTGTGGCAGTCTTTTGCCAACTTAAACGTTCTTCTCACACTCTCTTGATTCAGCTCTCTTTTTACTGCTCTTTTAAGCTGAAAAATGTGCACACATCTTCTGTATCAAGAAAAAATAATTCCCAAGATCTGAGTGGAAAAAACATTCTGCTGCTTCTGTATTTAAAAGGTTAATATGTAGAGAGATGTATGTACATTTATATATATATGTGTGTGTGTGTGTGTGTGTATTTGTAAGGGTCGGAAGCAATGTCTTTAAGAAAAAAATCTAACATGATTAAACATGAGTTTAATGAGTTTTTAAACATGAGTTTAAGCATTCAAAAAATAAAAGCAATCTAATCACTCCCTACAAGCTTTTTAATTTATTCCAGACCAGACAGTATCAGGACAAATGACAAAACCTTTCCTCCTATTTCTTTGCAGTAGAAGGGCCCTGACCCTCCTGCATCTCAGCAATTCTTCTGCTCTAGCAGGTCTCTTTCTCTATTCTAAAATATTTTAAAATGTTCTATAGCTTGTCCATAATTAATAGGAATTTTACCTAATGGGAAATTAATGAACCAAAAAGGAGAAGGCTAATTACTGTAATTTAAGATTGGCAGACCCCACGAAGGATCATGTTTTGCCATGCATGTGCCGAGGACACGCTGGTCTGCAGGGCTGGTGGGGACGTGGCACTGGGAGAAGCTTCACTAACACACCACCCCTTGGGTATTCCTGACCGTCCTCTCCAGGTGCTCTTTGCAGTGGAATTCAGCAAAGAGAAGCGTCATTTAATAACTAGAGCAACAACAAAAAAACCCCAGACAGCTTGACAAAAAAAGAAACCATGCTTTTCTTGGAAGGACAAATCCCCCATATATGTTTAAAGGTTGGTAAACCAACTGGGGTCTCCTCATGCCATGGAGAAAAAAAACCCACCTAAACTACAACAACAAACAAGAGAAAAGAAAACCAAGCCAAAAAACAACACAACAACAAAAAAGCCACAGCAAATTAATTTACTGCCTGATACAAAAGAGCATATAATGAAAAAGGCAGGTAGGTCCCTTTTGCAATGAACCCCGAGTTTGTGTGTTTTAACTGTGAGCTCTTGGACTTGACAAGTTTGGTATCACAGAGACACAGCAGGTAAAACCCAGTCCAGACTTGCATATTTTAAAGATGCTTTTCTCAGTCTCCAGGGTCTGCCCAGCCAAACCCCGAGTGCAGGAAGCCTGGACCCACAGGAGGAGGGAGAGGATCAACGTGTGCCAAGAAAAAACCACAGGAAAATACAAAATTCTATCTTTTTCTCCCTGTAACCTACACAAAATGTGGTACTAATTCAACAGAGAAAAAAAATGATTTCTGCTCATGCATAAAACCTACTCTGTACTACACTGGCCTTGCCGTGAGTAATTCAGCCACACAAGGCTCTGCCAGAGCCAGTGTACATAATAGCATATATTTACTACATCAGTTAGAGGAATGTGAGTCATGAGCGTAAGTGCTCGGCTCTGTAGTCAGTGCTGGTTTTTTATTGTGTTCTAAAATATTTCCCACACGCAAAATAATAAAGCCCCATGATTTTAATGCTAGGCTTGAAAATAACACCACCATTTTCTAGCTTGTTATTAAAAGGTTTGGCTATAACAAATTTTATTTGCATCTTGTTACAATAATGGCATTAACTAATTTGTTAAGATAGCACTATAAAAAGGGGACTAGTCTCAAAACACTAATTCAGGTGAGCATGTTTATAATCCCTCATCCAACCTGATGGAAAGGCAGGGGGAGGTCGGGGAGGAGGAGCACCAGGGTTTCCTTAGGATAAAGGAAGGCAAAATCTGCAGGAATTCTGCCCTGTAGCAGTATTACTGCTGACTTCAGTCCAACCCTTGGACAAGACCACCACATGTTAACTCACGTTTTCTTTTATCCACCATCAACATTAAAGAATCCTAAGGGAAGAAATAGCGTCGGGTGTGTTGGGCACACAAGGCACCTCACTGAAGTCGCCGTTACTCTTCCTTCACCCTTGCAGTGAGCGTTAATTACACTGGAGCTGGCAATGCACATCACAAGCATTTCCTATACCCGCACAGCCACAAGCTTTCCTCAGTGTGCCACGGCCCTAAAATGCCCCTGCAGCTGTACTGATGCACCTTCTGTGCTGCAGAGGAGACACCTGAGCCTTGCAGGGCTCCCCAGGGACCAGGCAGTGCTGGGGCTAGCCAGATGAGTCCTTACAGAAGATAATGTACACACAGTATCCCATGTTTTGACCAAATAGCAGCTCAGCTGTATTTGTAAAGGCTTTTGGAGGGACCACAACGGCAGAGAATGGGTTGGAGGGACTGCAGGGAGCACTAACAACCCACTGGAGGGAGGAGAAGGACCCAAATTCCTTCACTACATTGTGAAACCCCAAAGGCTTTAGCAGCATCAGCATCTCAGGGATGCAAGACATGCCTTAGCCCTGCGTCTTACCTTCACTGAAGACAAAATCTGCGGTGATGTCGAAGGGCTGGATGCGCACTTCCGACAGCAAGAGCTGCACAGACTTCTGGTGGTCGCTGGAGATGAGGGAGATGGTTTGCTGCGCCTGGCACTCGTAGGACTTCCCAGCTGGGGTGACCAGCGCAGAGAGCCGGTGCGAGCTGGCTGTGTGCTTGCCGGCTGGCCAAGGGGCAGAAACAGCAGAGGTCAGGTCCCATCTCCAGGGGACCGATGTGACTTCGTTAACAAAGCACATGAATCGAACACAAGGTATGCAGGCGGTGTGCAATGCAGCAGCTGCATGCTCCACTGCTCTTCAAGCAGCATTTTCTCCCGGGATGGGACCGTGCTTTTGGCATGACACCCCCACATAGCCAGGGCAGGTCCCACACTGGGATTGCCTGACTGCAAGCAGGAATTGACGGCTGCAGCGCGTGGTCCTGCTGGCACAAAGGGGAGAGCTGGCTCTGTCACTGCCAGCTACGCTCATGTCACAGGACTCCAAGTCCATCAAGTCAGAGGAATGGTTTCTATTGATATATATGCAGGTTCCAGATTGTGCTCATATTCCCTGCATTTGGGAAACAGCAACTCCTGCCGCTGCACTTGGGCTCTGAATTCAAGTGGGAAGGAGCAATGCAATTTGGGGACTTCACTACAAAGCAAAACAGGCCCTAACACCTTTCCTGAGCATATGACATGACTGTTTCGCCCAAGTATAAATTACACGAAAATATCATCCCGTTGCATCAAGCTTGTTCTATAAACGACGGCTGAATGCAGCTCAGCAAGGTGGAATGAGGGATGTCTTCCACATCCCGCTCTTCTGCGACCCTTTGTTCCCTTCCAGCAGCACAGAAAGGCAATCAGTGTTTCACACTCCAGAGGGTGACAGGCATGGCCACCACTGTGTTTTGGGGACACAAACAGTAGGAAAACTGATAGGAAAAACAGCTCCATGTCCATTGTGTCTTACCCCACAAACCCTTAACACACCATTGACTGGAGTTTGAAAATCTTGCGGAAGAACAACTTGCAAATGACTGTATTTCAATTTTCAATACAAGACCGCTCATTTCTGAGCAGTAATAAGACAAAAATAAAATGAAAGCCAAAAATAGGAAACCCAGTGAGAAAAGAGGAGGCTGTTGGGTGTGGAGTACAGATATTGATGTGTAGGAGTATGGATACTGATGTCAGTATCATTGTTATATTGGGAACCGTTGCTTTCCTACCTATTCAACCAACATCAGAACTGAGGCAATAATTAACCTTAAAAAACATCAAGGTGCTGGTCCTCTCTGGAAAGGAGAAAAATTTTTCCAGGCAGGTAGACCCCTTCCCCACTGCCCACCCCATCAGGCCCCTGGATCCCACCGCAGGTGGGGCCCAGGGCCATGCAGCAAATGGGCAGAGGTTGGGCTCTCTCTCCTACTGCAGTTGTGGTGATTAAAACAAAGAACGCCACAAGCAAGATAACAAACAAAAAAAAACACCAAACCCAAAACACCGCCAATAATAAAAAGGGAAAAAATTAATATGAGTTTTAAAATTGGCACCTCGTGTCGCATGGGTTTGGGGTTTCTTTTTTTCCCCGTTAAACTGCTTTTCAGAGCGTAGCCCGCGGGGTGTCTGCGTTCTTCCCCCTGCCCCGAGTTCATCAGATCCTGAGAATCTGCTTTAAATCCCGTCCCCTCGGGGCACTTACGGCTGACGGCGTCCTTGAAGTAGGTGCGCTCAGAGGTGTCGTAGGTGAACTGGATCCGGCTGAGCCTCCAGAAAGCCTCCTGCCCCCGGGAGGTGTTGTGCCCCTCCTGCCAAGACAGGGGCGGTCATGACCCTGGCAATACCGCCATATACTCCCCAGTCCCCGGGCGTGCGGGGTTAGCCCCGTACCTTCAGGAAAAAGAGTTTGAGGGTGTACGCTTGCTCCAGCCAGGAGATTTCCAGCTCCGACTCGTTGGTGCCACATTTGCCCTTCATCTCGGCTCCCCGCGACAGCGGGATATCGGCTTGTTCCGTGATCAGCTGCAAACAAGGAGTGGGGCTCAGGGGGGTGGCCCCGGTGTCCCCCCGGGTGTCCACAGTCCGTCCCCCCCACCTTCCCAGCCCCGGCTGAATATCCTCAGAGGGGATAAAGGACTTTCCAAAAGTACTGGCGGATTCCCTCCCCCCAGCACCGGTCCTACCGTAACAACGAGCAGCGGCTCCGCGGTTGAGGCTGCAGCGCTACAAACGCGAGTCCCGGCCGCCCCCTGGCCCCCCATAGCCCCGGCCCCCACTCACATCCACGTAATTGCTGGCCCACACGTCGTACGGGACAATGAACTTGGCGGCGAATTCTGCCATGAGACACGTCGTCCGGTTTTCCCGCACCACGAAAATGTCCTTTTCGGGGTTAGGGGAGAGCCCAGATAGATTTTCAACTTCCTGCTCGGCAGCCAGGTGAGCCGCGGCGTCTGCGGGCAGAGAGGCGCTGAGCGGCGGCTGCACCCGCGGCCTTTTGCCCTAAGCCTTTACCTCAACATCCCCCCACCACCCCCGAGCCTGCTGGAGTAAGCTCCCCTGTCACCATGGGGCGTCCCTGTCGCGATACAGCCGGCAGTGGAGACGGAGCAGCCGGTGGTAGTGAAGCAGGACTGGTGCTCTAGCAGCGCCGAGTCTGCCTCAGCGGCTGCCTTATCGCGACAGGGCTCCTCCGTGTCGCGACTTGCCGCCGCGATACTCACGCAAGAGGAAGAGCAGCCCCGGGAGGCGCCCCCCAGCCATCCTCCCTGCTTGGCCCCGGCGTGTCCGCGGCTGCTGCTCCTCCGAAAGGGTCCGCTCCGGAGGAGAGAAAGAAAAAAGAAAGGGAAAAAAAAAAAAAGAAAAAGAAAACGAGGTTGGAGGAAAGCTGAAACACCTCAACACCTCCTTTCTCAGGAGCTGCACCGGCTGCAAAAGCACTGTGCTGCGGAGCGGCGAGGAGGAGGGACGGGGAAGAGTGTGTGGGTGTGCGGGGAGGAGGAGGGGAGATGCCGGCGGAGCTGACGGAGGCGCCCACGCCGAGGGACGGGGCGTACGCGGAGGCAGCGGGGGGAGGAGGGATTCCCTCCCCCGCCTCCGGTATTCGAGACCCCGCCAACCCCCGCGGAAGGGCCCCCGGTGGAGAACGGGGACCTCGGAGGAAAGAGCTGGGGACCCCTGGGCCGCCCCGACGTGCCGCTGTAGCGGAGCTGAACCGCACCGAGCGCTCCCCCGCTCCCCCGGGGCACAGTGCGCGGCCGGGTTCCCCTTTCCCCCGGGTCCTGCCGCTCACCCTTCCCCTTCGGAGCCGCGCCAGCCGGCTGCTCCCGCAGGACAACCGCTGTCCCGGGGCAGCACCGCTAGAGAGGCGAGCGAACCGCTAAACCGGGACAGTGGAGGGGATGGAGGAGGGGTTATCTAGTCCAGCGCCGGCTGCTCACGGAGCACCAGTAATTTTCGTGAAGGCGAATAGCTGGCTCGTGTTTTAATTTATAAAGAAACGTGCAGCAATTTTTGTATGGCAAGGTCAGAAGCAAAGCCGGCAGTCTTTTGTAAACGGCTACCAACACACCTGACCTCTTAACATGTCGTGACATACCATAAAACACACCGTAACACAAAACATACCATCACGTAGCAAGGGGAGTAGTCCCAATAGCACCGAAAAGATGCATTAAAACAATCCAGGCTGCGCCTACGCGGAACGTTATGAGGCAAAGGGAAGTGGGGGGTCCGGCACACCTTGGGGGTGCGTGTCGGAGGTGAGACACGGGGGAGCTGTGCCGGGGCGCTGGGAAGAGTTTGTCCCCGCCCGGCGCTGAAGGCAGAAGGGGCTGCAAGGCGGGCTGCGGAAAAGCACCGCGCACCCCATCCCTGTCGGCCTCTGGGGAGGAGGGGGCAGAGGGGTGTCCCGAGGAGGGGCAGGCGTGTTCCCCAGCCCAGAGCACCCGGCTGAGCTGCCGGTTCTCCCCCGGGGCCCTGCAAACGGCAGGCGAGCCCCGGCTGCCCGCACTGCCCGCCGCCTGCTCCCGGAGCCCCGCCGGCCTCACAGACACCCCCGCACCTCCCAGCTTTCATCTTTCTCTTTTCTGCCGGGCCATGCAGCGTTAAAATATATATTTTTTTTCCCACCCCTCATCGGGAGCTTTTATGGTCCTTTAATATGCTCCCGCCCTCGACCCGACCAGACCAAGGAAAACATCTGAATACTCACAATTTACAGAAACACAAGTTCCCGGAACAGCGATGAACAGGAGCCTACTACTAAGGATATTTTTTTTTGCAAAAAGCCAAAGGGACAGCAGCTATTTGGCATGAGTGGCGTTACACGGATTTACTAGCAATTCGCATTTCTAGTCCAGGAAAAGGAGTCTGGAGGAAACAGACCAGGGTTTTGCAAAGCAAGGAATTACAAGGTGAGTTTTGACTGTGGGAAGCTGCCCTTTCTCTGCCAGGGCACCCCTGCACAGAGGGGTTTTCTTGCTGGGAACTACCTCTTTAAAATAAAAGCAGATACTGAAGGAACATATTGATTTCTGTAACTATGCTGTTGAAATTCCAATTCTGCTTGCTGTACATATGAAATATTATGTCCTGGTCATTTCCCCTCTCTCCTATTTCATGATAAAGAGTCATTCCTGCCCCTCAAAATAAAGCCAGACCTATGTCAGTTGTGGTACGGGATTAACCTGCAGATAATACTTACAGGGGACTATATAAAGGAGAAAAAAAAAAAAAAATCTATGAGAGGCTTTTTGGACTGCAACAGACTCCATTTCTGTGTTGATTTTAATACCTGGTTTCCTCAGGTCTTTCACTGATGACCTCAGTATTTAACTAGCATCTATTTCCTCCTCTAGTCCCCTACTTAATTACCATTTTTTTTACCTTTCTAGGTAGCTTCTAAACCTCCAAATAAATACATGATGCTGAGCAGCTGCTCTTGCATCCAGCCCATGTAGGAGGGTACAACAGGGAGCAGCTGGGAAAGAGCAGCTGTCTTAGAGACACGGGCCAGCCTGACCCACAGCCCCTGAGCCCCAGAGCACAGTGCTCTCCCAGCATCCGCCAGCTGCACAGCACAACAAAAAGCCTTCAGCTTTGGTGGCAATCCTCACTCCCAGCCCGCAGAGCCACATTTATCCCACTCTCCATAGCAAAAAAAAGCCTAAGATTTCCTAACACCAAGAAAACACCAAAACATTGACAGAGAAGAAAGGTCTCACCTGAGGGAGCCAGTGCAGCATTGGCTAACCTGAAATTCTGTGACCAGGGCCAATTTATGGCCAGATTGGATCACCTGGAGCCAGATTACCCTCAGCTGTGGAGACTGCCTATCTCTGAAGGCTGAATCCCACTTGCTACCCCCAGACAACAATAACTCTTACCAGCCTCCTTGCAGAGAGCACGCAGCGCGGTGACAACAGGGCTGCAGCACTGGGACCACTGCTGGCGCAGGTTTTCTGGCCAAGCGGCTCTGGGGTGCATCTGCTGCTGGCAGCCGCTTTCACCGGCAGCCTGTGGGCAGCAGCATGTGGAGTCTGCAAGGAAATCAGCCCCCAAGGGGTATTTTGGGTCTCTGGCAATGCAGTTTGACTGCACTCGTGTGGGGCAGGAGTTAAACTGACCCTTATCTGGGAACAGTCCAGCTAATGACCAACCCCTAAATTACTGGACATGAAAGAATAGCAGGGCTGCCTGTGCGGCCAGGGTCTCATGACCCTCCCCATCACAGCTGCACTGAATTTATCTAAAGAGATTCAGAGAGGGAGAATCTGACACTTCCCTCGATGAAACCTCAGTGAAGTGGAATCCATCACCCAGGTAGAGAATGACATTTTAAACTGCTTTAACTCAGTATCAATGTTCAAATTGATTAGCCTATTTCATCTCAAATGAAAGTCTCACCTCATTACATTAGTGGCCAAACTTCAAACATATTTTGAATCAAATACTACTTAAACAGCATTTCAAAATACTTAGCTGACAAAATTCATAGCTTAATTTCAAATTACTGTCTGTGTTTATGCTAAATTGTCAATGGATGAAATATGTAACAGTTCTGGGAGCTGAGGCTACCCAGATCCCTGCTTTCACAGAAGCACATTTTGTCTCTGACTTGATAAATGTCTTGCTCCTGGCTGAGCAGTGAGCGCAGACTCAGAATAAGGCTGTGAACAGTATTTTCTAGCCTTCCAAAACCAGCTTATTCCCTGATGCATAGGATACTCACCAGGGAATTAAGACAGGCGGGTTTGCTTTGCATCAGAGAGGGAAGTGAACTGAACCCAGCTCCTCCATTTTCAGTTAATTCTTTAACAGGCAGGGCAGTGGTTTCCAGCCAGACTGCGAGCCTAAGAAAACTGGTAATGTTCAATGCTTCACCATCCGTATCTGGTCTGTCATTTGTTTCTCCTTACTGGCTACAAACCACTGCAGTGGGCAACAGTATAAAATTCCAGCTCACAGCACTGTCCCCACCAACTTTGTTTAAGAATACACTTTTAATTAAAAAAAAAAAATATGTGTATATATATATATATATATCTATAAATAAAAATCACTGCCTTTTGTGATCCTGTTCAGCATGTTCTGAGACTGCTGATGCTCCCAGCTCCCTCCCTCCAGACCCCGAGGACAAGCCAAGCTTAGAGAGCAGGAGAGCTGCTCCCAGTGGTGCAGGCACACACAACTTGTCTTTATAACATTACAGATCATAAGGAGCTGAAGGTGCCTCTCTACGTTAAGCGGCATCAGACTGGGAATTCTGAATAGGCATCACAGGTTTAAATCCTGTCTTAAACCCCTGAAGACTTCACTGACCTCTCTCAGTTGCATTCTCAAGGTAGTGCTGCTATACTGTACTTGGCTTGCTGCATCTCAAGGTAGGGCTGCTACACTGTACTCGGGTAGTTCTGCAGTGCTGCGAGGAACAATGCTGCGCAATTCTCCTAGCACTTAAAAGAAATAAGACTCCTTTGAATAAATAAGCTGTGATAGAAATATATTTACACTATGTACATTTTTACAGGAAATAAAACGTACTAAAAAATTGTAAGTAATAATACCACCACCCTACAATTCAGTCAAAACTAAAGGTTTCAAATTTTTAAGGTTTTTATTAGAGAAGTTGAAAGTTTCATCTCAGGACTGACAGTAACATAATTATCTCTTTTCATTTATTTTGTTTATAGGAATATGTAGAATTTGTTTGTACAAGCATATACAACAAAGTAATTGGTGCTTAGTACATTGAAATCAGGAATCTGATTTGTTCTAAACTACCAGTTTTCCATGCAGTCATCTTTGAATTGGCAGCATGGACAAATTCCAAGTGGAATGCCTACATGCATTGTTTTGCGATATAACTACAGCAAGCGCTGGAAACATGCAAATTAACACACTAGCAATTTTTTTTATATCTAATGGACATAAAAAGGTTATTCCTGATATGAAATTCTGAAAATCTGCATAAATACTTCTGTGTAAAATTAAATTAGTTATGTACTTTTCTTTTACTACAAGTATCAAGAATGCCCACGTAATTAATATACACACATATATATAGAGAGACCTTGTTATGCTAAAAGTCTTCATAATTAATCAAACAATATTCTGTGCCATACATTTTTTCAGTATTTACCAGCTAGTAGAATGACTGTGGTCATATAGTAGGCATTACAGTCTTAGTAGCATTTGTATCACATGCAAACATACTCTTAGCATTTCTGGTGACTATTTTTATCACGTGGCAACATGTATGTGATTTTCTACAGTGTTGTGATTCTGAAGTGTATAAATACTTTTTACATTTTCACAGTTACAAACTTTTTGCCAAAAGCCATTTAAACAATCTTTAAGTTACAATGAACTGTAGTTTCTGGGATCTGCAGCAACAGGATCAAAACGCAATTTCTATACAAGCTATGTAGGATGTAAACTTTTCTTAAAGTGCCTAATATGTAATTCCTTAGAGCACTGATCAGTTTTGGCACAAATACACTGTATTTCCCTCACACTAACCATTGCAGTAACTTTTACAGGATATTGGCAACTTTCAGACATGATAGAGTTGATATGGCACTTGTGAATGACATCATTGGACTGCAGAAATATTCTGTCAAGTTACTGTTACAGTTGATGAATTTGGCCGATGACTTTGTACATATTGTATTTTTGAATATATACAGTTGACTTTCAACTGCCTACTGTCTGCTGCCTGAAAAATACTTCGAAATATGATTTAAAACTGACCAAACTCAACTCCTTACTATACTGATTATTATGGTGACTTAGCAGAAGATCCAGTTCAATGGGCTTGATGACATCAGGTGCCGAGCATCTGACGAGTCGTTGCTTGTCGGGATCTGGCAGCATGGAGTTTCTACACAATATATCACACATGAGAACACAAATGGTAAATAACATGACTACAGTTTCATTGCCATTTGAGATGATGCTAAAAATATCTGTTGTGTTTCAAAGCTTTGATTGTGTAATTCTGATGCAGGCAAGCTGCCTGTTGAGATACAGAAAGGAATACAGGACTAGGTTTAAAAACTGTCTTCGTCTTCCAATTAGTGTTTTTCTGAACAAAGGAAATTCTTATCGTGGAAATCCAACAAAGGAAATTCAGTGCCCAGTGTTAAAAAAGAAATAATGCAAACCTTAAGACTGGTGGTCCGTAGCTACATTTTATATATTAAAAAGAAAAAAAAAAAAAGAAAAAAGAAAAAAAGCCCACTTTTCAACCTCAGCAACGTTACTTTGAATTTTGCTCTCATTTTAAGGATGCTGTGTTCTCCAACTTCAGTTTGCTTGTTGAGGCTTTAGACCACTGTTGCTGGCCTGCGATCCATCTCTGCTTCCAGCTTCACCATCTGCTGCATCTCCTTTGCCTGCAATCCAAAATAACCGCATGAAGCACTGCGTTAGACCATTTGTTCAAAATGAAGCACATGTTTTATATGAGAGTGTCTGAGTGAAACACAGGCAAAACACACTGAAGATATATGTAAAAACATTCTGTGTGTGTCCCCCCACCCCGTCATTCTGTATTCAAAGAGAGATTTAATTCTTATGTCTACAAAGTCTTGGGCTATATTTTTGATCCTATTCCAAGACTCATGGGTTGGTTTTCAGAAGGAAGTGTATAATGAAATGCAGAAGCTCCAATTATAGGGAAGAAAACTAGGCAGATGCTGATTCGACTGTTTCTCTTGACAGGAAACATCTCTGGGAATGTCTGCTTCCCGGCTTTTGTGGCAGTACTGCAATGTGTCCTGAAACGTTTAGGAGTTAATCTATGACCTAGACTTGTTTCTTTCATAAAGACATCAAACAACAAAATTCCATCAGTGTAACACCCTCCTTGCAGTAGGCAAGATTTTTCAAGTAGTAGTTTTTAAAAAATAATCTCCAACTGGCCAGCAGATTCTCATGCTTACAGATGTGGCGTTTTTCACCTCAGGATTAGACTACTGCTGTACGCTCCATGGGATTACACACACCAAATCCACCTGAAACTGTATCGAAATGCGTTGTGCAGGATACAGCAATGAATGGATGCCAGATCTCGCTATAAACTCCTAGTGCCTCAGGCTTTGCAAGCAGAGTTAAAGCATTGGATATAAATGGTAACTGGCTTGGGAATTCCCTGCTTAGAGAGAGCTTTTTGAATTCCCTTCCTCTCCCTCCCTCTCTCTCTTTTTCACAGATGTGCACACATGCACATTTACTCCTCCTGTGGCTCAGTTACAGATTAGAAGTTGTGCTTTGGTTTGAAACTCTGCAGTTTAAAGCAACTGGGAGTCACCATTTCGTTTTCTCTGAAGTCTCTCCATCTGGGAAGTTATTTAAATCCAAATGACTCTGAATAAATTGACCCAGAGGGCAAGCTAACCCATCTATCTTTACAACCAAGCTCCTGAGGATTAGGACAGGTTTAGGAAAAGGCAAACCAAGCTAATATTTTCTTTGGTGTAACGGCTTTGTGTCCATCACGCAGGGAAGAACTGTTACTGGACTTGACTTACATTAACTAAGTTCCTCAAAAAGTTGTAAATGTCACTTAGATAGGGAACTTTGCTATGCAAGTTCCTACTTAAGAAGTCACCTATTCTGGATGTGCAAACACATATCTGCATACACAAAAATGGGCAGATGTAGATCTAAAGTAATGAGATGCACAGCTATTCACTTTGCAAGGTAAATGTGGGTCTGTGCAGATGTGATATATGTGCCTGCTTGAAAAATCTAGCTCTGTACTTACATAATAATCGCCATCATGGGGAAAAAATTAATTATGATAATAGCAAAGCAACTGTCATAAATATGATTAAAAATTAATCAACGCTTTCCATTTAAATGAGTTAGAAGCTTAAAAGTAATGAAGAAATAATCTTAACATGAAAATATGGAAACGTAATAAATAAATCGATATGTACAACCTCTTCTGAAATGTTGGCTGGATTTTGCTTGCATGTGAAATGAAATTCCAGATAAAACAAAACCTTGTGGTTGTTTCTTAGTGACTCACACACTTCAGGCTTGTGACTTAACTACTGGCACATAGCGTCCTATAAACATTCTGCATGCCAATGTATGGCATACAGAATTATTTTACAGATAACCTGGCTTCAAAGAACACATTAGCGTAGGACCAGGATGCCCATTTTCGCTAGTCTGAAGCTGGTTCACACAGTGAATTCTGATGTCAACACACAATCACAGCACTTGACAACAAGCCTTCTAGAAGGCGGTGTTGAAACTACAGCTAATTCGTGAAGTGAGGGGCAGCTAATGGCCTCTGCTTTCAAGATGCCTGCTCTCTAGTGAGATCTAGGACAGCTAAGAACCACATACAGTAAAGACAAATACAATTTTTTTTTCCTAGCCTAATGAATACATTTTTTCCTCTTTATATATCTGTAAATAAAAGTTTTTAAAGTGGGTGCTGTCACACTCACTGGTACAAGATGTTATCAATTCAATAAATAATTCAGATCAGGCAGTACTGTACAACTGGATTTTCAAGCCTAACACAACTATTTCCCTTGGTAAGACAGGGGTTAACAGAGATTTCTGTGAGTAATGATTATTTAGGAAGCCACAGCAGCACAGCCACACAGTAGGTATAGTTACTATGTCTTGTAATGTGTTGGATTTTAAAGTGAAATTTAAAGTGCTGGAAGCCTTTTTTCTTTAGATACTGAAAAGCTATTTCTAGCCATCTATTCTATATTTTGCTATTCTTAGCATGGAAATACTTATTTTATTACCATACTAATTTATGTGGATACTCTTTGTCTGACTATCAGCATTAGCAGTTAATCGTATGTATGTTAACGCTAAAACAGTTTTCTTAGATCAATAGACACTTCTCACAGACACAGTGTAGAACTCTGAGCTTATCTTTCAGTAACGACAGCTAATGTACAATACAAGTTAATCTCTAAATATTTCCTCTGCACATCACTGGTCACGTGCATCTGAATTTGAGATGCTAAAGCACAAAATACTGTTAACATTGTGTCAGGATCAAATACCTGTGTGCAAACAAGATTAACATTGTGTTCACTATGTCAACTGTACTTCCCAATAGTTGCATTTACAAGAAGGGCTCCAATGATAATGATTTAATTTAGAAGGAAAGCACACTGAAATAATAGTTTGCTTATTATACGTCCATCCTACCTTGTGTTTGAGACACTGCATGACAGGATTTCAAAAGCTGTTTGTACAAAAATAATAATGTCAAAATTGAGTAATACAACAAGAAGCAAATTAAATGAATGAAAACTGAAGCGAGATTGAAAAATTAATGCAAGAAAAACATACATAAACCAAAACAAATTTAAATTCATAACAGTTTGTATTGTAGGCTGTTTCCACCCGTAATTCCACTTTTCTACATTGTATATTTAGAGGAAAAATTTCTCCTCTTGCTTGATCCGGGAAAGAAAAAATATATATAATGTTTTGCAATTCTCATTAAACAAATACCACCTTTATCTTGATCCAAATAGCCTCCATATATTGATGTATATAACAACAAAACCAGACCCAGGTGGGGGTTTGCACTGGTGCACTTTTAGGTCTAAAAGGAAGTGGTCAAAACAGCAGGTATGAAAATCTATGCTCTGATGGATCAACTTAGTTAAAAAGGTGTTAAGGACTATCCCTGTGGCAGTGGCAACCACATGCCCACACAAAAGTGATAACCAGCACGTGAATGACCTCACTGCATTTAATCACTGGTGATTTAACATGACTTAATCTCTGCACTAAAGTGGATTATGAGCAAGCTCATGTAGGCTGTTACCATTGCTCAGCAGTGGAAGCTGTAACCCCAGGTGAGAGAAGTATCTAATTGCTGAAAGACATGACTCCTTTAATGACTCACACTTATGTCCCAGCAACCTCCCTCCCTTATATGTTATGTGTTTATCACACTGTGGTTAAAAGCACAACTATAATAACTCCTCCTCGTCCTTATGTTTTTAAGAAATGGATCCAAAGCCCTCTAAAGCCAATGGAAAGAAACCACTGAAAATATTAATACCTATCTCTGGATCAAGCCCATCATTTTTTGTCAGCTAGCACAGTTTACAGGGAGTTCTCCATCATGCTCTCTATAATGATGTTACAGATCGGCTGTAGCCCAGTTGCCTCCCCCAGGTACCTGTCCCCCCTGCCTTTTGATTATATGTAGATATTGCTCAGGAGTAGACTGACTGACAGATCCGTTCATGCTGGATGTTAAAGATGGCATCTACAGACACCCTAAGAGGCAACAGACTAGGAATTTTGGTTGTTGTGCAGAGGGAGGTGATCAGAAGACAGAGCCATGGTGGCTGGGGCTTGGTGGCAGCAGCTGCCGGTGATCCTACTTGCTGTCACCTCTCTACAAGTTCCCAGGCTGCAGCTTTGGAGCTATAGCATTCTCTCCTGACAGTGTAAATACTTGATTTGCATGTTCTCCTCTCTTCCCTCCCACTCTGCTAGTCAGCTTTAATTCATACTATCTGCCAGAGAGTTCAAGTTCTGAACATTTAATAAACGAAGTACATAACCCTTGAAAGTAATGGGTATTAAATGCACCCCTTGTCTCTCGTCTCACTGAACTGCTGGGTACATTCCCCTTGCAGTTTTACATGTGTCTAAGTGCAGTACTGCAAGTCCATGCAGTTATTACAGCTCTGCTGGCTCAACCAAGGGAACCGCTCAGAACATAGCACTGCTTCTACCAGAAACACAATTAGAATTTTCCTTTCCTTGCCAAAGAGTTTTTCAATTAAAAAAAATAAAGAGCTTATAAACTAGCAAAATAATAAGGTATTTTAATTAGGAAAGGGTGTACTAGTACAGATAAAACTCCCCACGCTACTATACATCTCTAGATTTCAGTCCAAACTAACTGTCTCTTAGAGTTCAGACATGCTCTGTGCATATTTTACCTCCATTTTCCATTCAGCATTAGAAATGTAAGTTCCAAAACGAAGGAAATGTATTTGCTCATGGTACTTCCTGGGAGTAATTAAAATAGATATGCTGGGCCTTTTATGACTGTCATATCTAGCTAGTGAGTATCAATGTGGCTGAACAGCTGAAAGCACTGACTTTGGCTAAGCGGTCTAGCTTTCACACGTGTATCTGAAACTAATCTGGTTCTGTATCGTTATTTAAGTCACCTCACCTCTTTATTTAAACTCCCCACGAACAAGGTCATTTTCCCAGGTTAGGTGGTGACTTACACTCAGAAGCATTCTGGTTACTGTTTGCACTAGCTTGCTTTTCTTTTAAGCCTTTAAAATAAGATACCTGCTCATTCTGCTTCTCCAAGACTTCTAAATGCTCAAGTTGAACTTTTTTCAACTGATCCATTTCCTTTGACTGCTTCATTGCCAGCTGTAAGCAAGAGAAAAAAATAGGGGGAAATGTAACACATTAGTAACAAGCAAAATAAAAACTTACTTGAAACACACCCATATACACCATCTTGTCCCATTTGGATAGCACAAAAAGTCACAGGAGACCTATTACATCACCCAATCTTAAGAAGAGCTATTAGCAAAATAATGTATTTATATTATACATATTACACATATAAGACATATCACATAAAAGTAGCAAACAGATGACAATGAATAATAATTATATTAATTTAAAATAGCTTCCTCTTACATAGATGTTTGATCTTTTACACTACAAGTATGTGGAACAAAGCAAGGACCAACATCTGTTTGTTTACTAGAGCTTGATTCTCAACAAAGAAAAGTGAAAATGAATATCCAGAAATAGTGTCCAGTGACTTTGTCAAGGTTATAGTTACCCTTTTTCTCTCTTCCAGGAACTTTTTTGTGTTGCTGCTGTTCAGTTCTCTGACTCGCCTAAAAAAATGCAAATGTTGTCCATGAAGACTCATTGGAAAAACAGAAACCCAAAAGCTACAATAAAAAGAATCAAAAACTTGTGAGGTATATTTTGGTTTTTGATTATCTGTACCATGTGGGGCTAATGGCAAGTTGTACACTCCTCCAGCTGTGCACCTTTATACCTGAAGGTTTCCAAGTACTTTCAAAATATGATAGAAGACTTGAAAGAAAAAAAGACCAAGACTGCTGTGAATAAGTTCGCTTTTTTCCTTAGTCAAGAGTGGTGAAAAGAACCTAAAAAGTGTTTAATCCATTTGTGTATCCCTTACTGTACTCTGCTCTCAATTTATTTCAGTATATAAAACACGCTACGTCTCCTAACAGTGGTAATGGAAATCTGATGATCATGAATAAAGGTACAACTTCCCAATGCTGTAAGGTTATTAAAGTTGTTTTTAAAGTAAAATGGTAAATATACAATTAATATTTACACAAAATACCTAACTGCAAAGTGTCTCTTCCTAAGATTTCTGTCATGAAGTATACCCAAAATAGTTCAAAGAGCTGAATCAGACTAATCGCAAAGCCTGAAAACCAGAACTGCATCCAGACTGCTTTCAAATCTGGGTACAGATGTATCTGGGAGTCATTACTGGAGGTCTTACATTAACTACACATGGAGTTACCAAGAGCTCTGACAACTCATCTTCCCGATGAGCTCAAAGTGTGTAACACTCAAGGGATTTAGTGCAATGGGAACAAGTTCAAGCCTTTCACCAAAATAGCCCAGTGCCAATGAGAGAATGTAAAAAAGGAAAGAATGAGCCAGATGGCAAGCCCAAAGTGAAGGAGAAACCTTGAAGGTTCTACATCATCATGTAGACCCTGCTTTTATCTATTTATTTGGTAACCTTTAGAATAAATAGAAGAAAGTTAAAATAGCTGTAGTACAGATCAGTCCTCCCAAAAGTCTGGGTAGCTGGTACTGGCAAGTGTCTCTCTAGTCTCTCAAGTCAGTTAAGGCTGTCAGAATAACCCACTTTTGCAAGTGCAGCAGTGCGCTTGCTCTGCTGAGTCTGGCCGCTGGCCAGGTCTCCAACGCCAGCACACAAGGGACAGTGCTGCAGTTCCGTTCACCAGTGGAGAAGCAACATGTGCTGTTGTGGAGTACATCTCCTGCTTCTTCACTCCGACTTCCATCACCCTCCCCGCAGATTATCATAACTTTTAATGCTTTTCCGTTCCACCTCTCCTCCGTGTTATCAGTGGATGAAGGAGAAAGCCTTTCACTGGCACTACCTCCTGTGTTTTCAGCGATGCTGCCTCTCTAGTTATTCTAACTCCAGCTAGAACCAAATCTCAGACTCCATTTTCAGTATAGCCCTCATTTCATTTAAAAAGCAAAAGCAAAAAGGTATAATGCACTTGAAGAACAATAACTAAAACCCTTACAGATGTGTTTCAATTTAATAGCGTGACTAGACCTACAGCAGTCACAGCTGATGAGTATAAAGTTAAGCTTTTTATTTCCCTGATCACAGCACTACATGTATTAAAAGGATAAACATGAGAAAAGCAACATTTTTCCTAAAATGGTCCTCTAAAATATATTCAGCATAAACATTAGGCATAATTTCCATTAATTAATTGAAGTAATCCATAAGTTCACCTGTCAGCCTTTGACAGCATTCCTCCCTTCTCAAGAAGGGAGATCTGCTACTTACCTCTCTCTCTCAGCTTTATTTTTGATAGATTTGTCTTGGCTTATGGCTTTGCTGTTCTCCATAGATATTTTAGCCTGGTTGGCCCGCATTTCCTTGCTTTCCCTAGGGAAAAACAAATAAAGTCATTAATGCCTGAAATGCAATTGTTGTTGAGGTTGGTTTCCTGATATTACTCTACACTGTACTTGATTTTGTCCTCGAAGCATTAAGGAAGAGAAAAAGAGCAGACCATATGAAAACTGCCTTTCTTTGGGTAGACTTTACAGAATTTGTGCAAGCATTCAAGTCTCCATTTGTTACAGAGAATATAATCTGAAAGATCAGTTTTAAGCATTTTTATACATCGAATGCTATAAAAGGGTATAAAATACTGTCCTCCCTAGTATATAAGAGATGCCCAAGTATGAGCTACTATCAGACATTCAGAAAATGCAATCTGCCTTTCAAAACTGCCTAATAAATTTACAAATCCTGTTGTTTTAGAAAGAAAGAGAGACTGTGATTCTTTGCTGGGAGCAGCAGCACAGATGCTGACTTTGAGAAACAGCTGCTGAACTGCGAGTGAGCGGAAAGCTTTCCGTCGCTCCGGGTTCGCCAGCCCCAAAAGGGCCATCCCTGAAGGCTGGCTCTTACTTTCTGCCTGTGTAGCATTCCAGCTCCTAATCTTAAGTGTTTATTTAAACAGGAATTACATACGGAAATTAGACAGTGAGTAATGGATTGTAAGATCCCCAGTAGTGCATATACATCTAAAAGTTACCCATTGAAAGCCAAGGCAGTGCCTTAGTCTCTTTTTCTGGACATAAGCAATTATTGTACTAATTACCCCCAATTTTAAGTATTTTGTATGCACAGGGAGGGTGTAGCACAGAACAGAGTGTTTAATTTAATGAAATGTTGTCACTGAATCTTTTTTAGCTTGCTTTCATCTCTAAAATGCATTAATAATTCAGTAGCATGAGAAAATTTGTTCTATGACTTACATTTTCCACACTTTAAAATTTTTATTAAAGAAATGCAGTGCCTTTTTTCTCCAAGAGTTCAGGAGGTGAAATATTTCCTGGATACAGATTTAAAAGCAGTGGTATCATGGCAAAAATTAAGACTGGGTTCTAAAAAATGTCAGAGTGAAAGCACATTTCACTCCAACAATCCTTTCCCCAAATACAAGCTTTTATTTTCTATACTGAATTTGAAGTAATTTTCAAGCACACTCTCTTAAGAGCAGTACTGAAGTCACTTGTTTTTATTACTGTGCTCAAGGACATGAAAAATGTTGAGTGTAGGTGTTCAAATTGATTTAGCCTATTTGCATCAGATATGATTTTAGAGTGAAAGAAGTTAAGAGGATTAGATGACTACTGTGCATCACTGATGATTTCAAAATAAGGCTTTGGCCATGGATATGGCCAAAAGAGCCAACAGATCTATATGCAACTATTTCTCTATTCTGCCAGCTGTAATGTAGCTCGGAGCTGCACTGCTGATGGGTCTTTCTGGGTGTGTTAGGTTTTGTCTGCTTTGAAGAAATAAAAGGTGTTATTAACAGAATAAATGAAATATCTTCCTTTTCGGATCACCAAGAAGCACTTGTAGAGACCACTCCTTGTTTCTAAAATAGCGCTTCTCAAAGACAGGGCTGAAGTTCTAGTGGCAGTTCACTGCTCGACCGGCTGGCGTGGGGTTTCACGTTGACTCTCCCATTCTGCCAGTGTGGCTGTGGCTGGAAGCGCTAAGGCCACTGCTACAGAACACCCTCCTCCTCCTCACAACAGGGGTGATGCCCCCAGCCAGAGCTCACTGCAAGAAGCAGGTAAGCCAGGACAGTAATGGAAAAAAGGATTCTGAAAAACATGGCACATGAACTGCATGTGTGAACTGCTGATTTCCTACTGTGTCATGCTGACTGCAACTCTGAAATTTATACAAACATGTCTTTTAAAGGGATACTTAACTTTAAGCATCTACATTTATCATTGGAATTCAGATATCTAGATTACATTAAAAGTGCATTAGCATGTTATTTTATGTCATCAGTATTGTTTGAATGACTAGAAAGCTCTTCTATTAAAAAAAACCCCCAAACCCACCACATAATTTTTCTTTCTATCTCATGCTATTTTAGCTGGAGTACATAACTTGCAAATAACAGCCTCACGTCCCCAGTTTCTGAAATGCTGCAAACTCACTACACCCAAGTCAGTTAAGCTAACTCAGTCTGGGGGGCAGGGGGCACAGCACGCCCAGAGTTCAGTAAAGCTTCAGATTTTTAGTAGTATCTCCCATCTTCTGCTTTGTTTTTAAATGAGCTGAAAGCACGAACTGTAACTGTTCTTTTGTACTACACGTGGAGGGAAAGTATCTACCCTACAGCAGATAACAACATCATTTTAGATTACTGAGCTTTCCTACCAGCCCTGTGTCCTCTGTTGTGATAGAGAACTAATGACCTCAGCTCACAGAGAGGGAAGTGGTGAGAACAGCATGCTGAGAGCATGGTCCACCTCTCATGCTGCTCTCAGATGGATCTGGCTTTTCCTATGGTTACCTGAGTTGTCTCTTGGCTATTACATACTCCTCTACAGATAAATGCGTACGTATTCCTCCACAGAACATATTCTATTAAAAAGTTTACAAACGATTAAGTGTAAAGTCTCTTTGGGGAGATACTATTCATATTTCAATACTTCACATTCCAGTTTTTTCTTTAACAGATTCAGACACAGTCTTATATTTGGGGGTTACACACAAATTTGCAAATGAGAAGAAACACACTATTGCAATGAATAAAGAAGAAATAATTTTGAAGGTTGTTAGTCCTAGGGCAGCTGAGAAGAAAAAGTTCTCAGTATTTATCAGGATGTAGATTATGAGATCTGGTTCTTAGTAGCTCTGAAAATAGAACAATACATGAACTGAGCACAAGCGACTGCTAATAAGAGAGCAAGATGCATTAATAAATAAGATCCATTTACAAGAAACAATGCAGGGCTGTTTAAACACAGAAACTCTAAACCCAAAGACAAAAACTACAAGAAAAGCTTTAAAAACAATCAAATCTTTTCCTTGTGTAGATAAAATAGCTGCCTTCAGTGACAGTCTTTAGCAAAGTTATGAGAATAGGAAAACATGTATAGAAACCAAAAACTTACTTTCAGAAAGATGAGGGGGGAAAAAGTCTTATTCCACAGACAGGCTATGCATTAGAAAATTATCTTCTAAGCACTGTAGGGAATTTCAAAAAGGGTAGAAAACAGGACTCTTAAAGTGATGAGATTTGTCTGGGCTGATGCAGTCAGGTATGATTTAGAAATACAATACCAAGGACTGCAGATTCCTCTGGCTAGTGTCTTTTAAATGATGCATTTGTATTATAATTTTAACGATTCTGGACTTCATTTTTGACTGGGTATTTATTGCAGGACAGCTTGAATACGTGGGTTACCACAGAGATTAACATAAAGATGAGCTCCCTAAAAGCCTTTTGCTGGGACAATTCTCTGTTGGATGGCAGGCTTGCAGGTCCCAGCATGTGTTCTCTCTGATGCAAAGATAAGCTGTTTTTTCACTCAGGAATTTAAAAAAGAATTTCAATTCCTTCTTCAAATGGGATTTTTTAATTCTTTTTCCCCATGCTTTTTATGTGAAAGATGCTGAAGACAATTACATATCAATATATAATATGTATTAATAGTCGTGTGTGTACGTACACACGTTTTGCATTCATATGCTTTTAGGCTCCTTTGCATAAAACTAACAGCATTAAAAAAATGATTCCTCTACTTACTCCTAATTTTAACACTCTGGATATGATACATATTTAATTTTATTTCAATTCAAATGGGCAGGATGGTTAATTACAAAAGCAACAAGACACTTGTGCAATATCTTCTGTATTCCCAGGGATTATAGGAGGATATTGTATGAAGATAATGCATCAGGCTAATGTAGCTTATCATGCTACCCGTTGTTTTTATGATCTTACTTTTCATGGACCTTTCTTATAATCACCAATGCTATAAAGACATGTGTCCACAAGTGCTAGCAACTCCAAAGGGTACTTCCATATTTAATACCTCTCAGTTTCCAGCCTGTGAACTGAAGCTCCTTCCACAGTTGATGGGAACTACCACCACTTCATTGCATCTGCTGTCTTTAATGAAGCTCAGATAATCTAAACCAGCTAAGCAGCCTATTGCTGCATCTATCTAACCCTTGCATGATCACTTCTTTTACTTCCGCCATGAACACACAGTCCAGTATCTTTGACAGCAGTACAAGAGCTATCAACACAAGAAACTAAAACACTACTCAAAGTGGACATAAATCAACTGTTATCAGGTAGCACTGCCCTGCCCACCTGTCATGTGAAAATTTTAGTTGCTGCGTTTGTTGTTCATGAGCATTAATCAGCAGTTTCTTCAGTAGTTCACACTGTTGGTTCAAGTGTAAATCACGGATTTCTTGCTCTTCGGCACTGTGCGTATTGATCATCTCAGACCACTCTTTAGTGTGCTGTGCCACAATCTCTTTGACCTGTAGAGAAGTAACAGCAACATTCACACAGGTTCTCAGCTAGACTAGGAGATCAACTATTACTGCTGCTGAAGACGATGTAAAGACAATAATTAAAAAGATCATAAAGAATGCAGCTAAATTGTGAAAAATGAAGTTACACAAATGAAGTTGCTTCACAGAGTAATAAAACACTACACTACAGTGTATTACAAAAGCAGATGTAAAACAACCCCTACTATTAGGCCTCTATCATCTAAAGTGCTGCATTTGTGCTCTTGACTGTGCTACTGCTATTTTAAAACCTTCTCTAACACTGAGTTCATATATAAAATGGTTTCACATTCTTGGCTGCCAAGAAAAGGTCTATATCAAAAGTACTGAAATTAACAATGGAAAAATCTAGCAAGTGGGATTTCTCTTAGGACTTAAATTACAGTCTTGGATTTTGTGGAGACAGTTTTACGAACACAGTCAGTTTACACAGAAATCCTGTGTTTAATAAAGCCTGAATCTGAAGATGGGCTATGTATCTTTGTTTTGTACTCATTAAGTCAGCAGGGAATCTGACAAGAATTCTTCTCTTGCTTATCTCCCAAGACTCCCAAGTTTAAAGTTCTGGAAAGTTCCCAAGGACAATATGAAGAAGTCTAAATCACCTGAGTTGTTGTTATAAGAATATATTGCACTCAATAATTTAGAAAAGAAGCTAACAGAAACATATATTTTATTATCCTTCAATGACTATCTTTGGATATTTTGACAAGCTATCCTCATTTTTAAAATGGTATACAAAATATGTCTCGCAATTAACCTATTTTCAGGTAGTCATTTCGGCTGCTACTTTGGTAACTAATAGCAGGTACAGCTCCTCATAAACCACGTTTTTCTCTAGGAGTGGGAGAGTCATTTCAGGTAGAGCAAGACACAAACCGATGAGAAGGATGTAAGCGATTTGCCAAACACCAGTTACAAGACCTGAAATACCCAATTTGGCTCAGATTCAGATGACCTTAGAACTCAAGACCATTAAATCATCTGAAATCCCATTTTGCTGCAGATCTGTGATACACTTCAAAGTTCAGGTGTAGTAAATTCAATGTACATCCCTGCTATTCTCCAATTTATTAGCATCATAGTTAAAATGTCTATTTCATTTGCACTGGGCTGTGCTCTTGTCCTACTTTCCACTATTACGGTAGCATTGGCTTATCCAAAAGGATAAGAAAAATAACCATTAGCTAAATTCTCTCTTTCCTGTTCTACAGACTGTATTTGCAACCCTGTCCTTTCATCTGCTCCTACACTGGGCCTAAGAGACTAATTAAAATCTCGATAAGGAACTTTCTTTTGCACAGCATATATGCAAGATGTTTGTTTAGTCACTAAGTTCAAGCAGAAATAATCTTTGAAGTAATTTTTCCTGTTTTTTCCTTTTCATCCTCAGCCTACTTGATATCGGGACCTACTTTTCTAATGCAGGGGAGTAATTTGCATCTGCTGGGTTAATTGTGTGTGAAGTACATATTGAGCCATTCGGATACAACTTAAATACTTAATGCCAAACTTGGGCTGGATGTCTCCTCACAACAGGAAACTTTTGTAGATGAAAAGGTCTCTTTGGTGCTAAAAGTGTACGTGCACTTTGTGACACTGGAGAACATGAGCTATAATTAAAGTTGAATTATGATACAATCTGATATCAAAATTAGTGGGCCAAATGCTGAGAAATGCTGAACAACTGTTAATTAATCAAACTCCCACTATATCAGTGTAATGCCTTCAGCATCTCAGAATTTAATCGAATTTAATTGCACCAACCTGCACATAAGAGAAAAGTTAATTTCCCTGTGGTTTTGAGCACTGTTTTCCAACATGTTGCTTGCAAACCTTTGCATGATCTCCAGGAATAATTCAAGGGGCCACACACAGCGATTGAAACAAAAGAGGTCTGTGAGAATTCTAAAATTGGCACCTAATCTGGACAATTTTGATGGAATGAGTAAGTAAGATATTGAAAAATCAGTGAATTTGAGAAAAACCACAGAGGTAGATGACTTGCAGAGGAGTTCTTTCGGAATTATCCAACACACAGAGGTTTGGCATTTCAAAGTAGATTGTGTTCAAGTCTCCTTTGAAAATGTCATCCTAAAACCTGACATCAATCTGTTTCCCAGGTATGGATTAAATGGAAGGGAACCAATTTGAAAGCAGGATTTTAAAAGGAAAAGAGCTCAGAAACTGCATACATTTGTGGGAAGGGAAAACATGAGTCACATTTATTGGATTTGGAAGATGAATGAATACTTGGCTGTCCCTTGTGTACAAATCACAGCTCTTAACTCCAGACTGTGAATGACACAGGTGAGAAGCAGAGATCACAGCCAAGAATTTTCCACACAATATAACTTCAAATTAGTTTTGGAGCTTATGTCTGGATGACAGGGAGCTAGTGCTCCTCTGACTTTATTTCACTAAGAAATGAATGAATTACCTTTCTTTTTTTGGTCAACAAATTTGCTTATATTTAAGGAAATTATTTTGGACTTCTCATAGGAGTAGGAGATAGGGACATAAGGCTGTTTCATTCCTGGGCATTTTGCTACAAATTTGGCTGAGCAGTCAGCAAGAAGAAAGAAACCTTGCTTAGAAAAGCAAGATATTCTCCATATGAAATAATAATACCAGCTAATAAAATGAGGGCAAGAAAAGATGGAAACGACCTTACTGCCATCTCAAAGATGTAGCTGGTTTTGTTTGTATTTTCTGTCAGTAAGTGGTGGACAAAGCTTTCAAAGGCAATCTGAAGCTGGTGAGCATAGCAGTGGTGTAGAAGTTTAGAGGAAGCAGCTCTAAGCAACTCAGTGTGAACCACAAATCACAGCTTGAGAACAGTTTTTTTCACATTAACTGAGGTTGTGTCTCAGAGCACTTTTATTCTCCAGCACCTCGGATGAAGCAATTCAACTAAGCAATGGAGAAAAATATTAGAAATAAGGCACTTGGCTCAAGAGCAACTTGGACTCCCTCCCTAAGAGCCAGACTAGCAAGTGTTGTCCATGCTGACAATGAGGGAAAATGAAAAAGAAACTTCATTATACATATATTTTGAGAAAGTATTCAGCATCCAAATTTCACACAGAATATGTTAATCTCTTTGTTTAGCTAGAACTGACACAAATGATCAGTTTAATATCATAAGGCATGAACATGGCACTTTCTTCAGCAATTCTAAAAGGGCAGGAAATTGACGTAGCTTTTTAAAATTTAAGAAACACTTTTAGACACTCAATTACTCCCATTCTTTTCAACATGTTATTATTGCTGAAAATCATTCATATGCTTCCAAGAAAATTAACTACCACTTGGATCTCAAAGTCTCCTTCTCAGATTTTGCATGTGTTAAAACTGGCTGTTTGCTTACCTTAGATTTGTGATCTGATGTTAGTGTCTGAATTTTAATTTCCATTTCTTTCTTCAATTCAAGACAATTACTTCCTCTAAAAAAAGGAAAATTGCAAATGTGTGCCACAAGTTAAACATCCTCCCATTCAGTCAGCTCTTACTAATTAAAATGTTAATCGAAGTTGAAGTGTTGCAGTGTATTGGAATGAAATTATTTCTTCTGGCAATGTATTCACAACTTACAAAATATTGTTGGATTAATGATCATTCAATTCAAACACCACATGATTAATTCTAGATCGGCCCGGCAATTTTTCTGTTGCTGAGGATATGTCAAGCATCTCCATTTATGGTACTTGGTTCCTCTTCCAGGCTTAAAATACCTTGCCAAGAGAAACCAGTTTCTGCCTGAAAACTTACAGGCATACTCACTGCCTTGCTGGGATTTCATCCTCTGTTTTAAAAGTAATTTTTGCTCCTCATTTCTTTATTTTAGTTTGAGGCAAAGAAGCCATTTGAATAACTACCTCACAGGACAATTTGGGCATAGTAAATCTGAATGCCTGTTGAAAGCGAAGTGCCCCTCTGTGAGAAAACAGAAGTGTATGGGTTGCCAAGAAAGGGGCTTCATTACCCTTGCAGACCACACCAAGCCATTAGATACCTTCTGTGACTTGGAAAACAACAAATCCTGAAGGCAGCCTTTCACTCCTGCAAATAAGTTGAATAAAGCATGGCATTTAGGTAAAGTTAATGGGTTTGAATGCAAGTTGCAAAGCTTGTTTAATTCAGGAGGAGTGTGTGATTCTAAGGAACAGGCTGGTAAAACACCTGCAGAGGGCCCAAGCTGAAGCTCCCCTGACACACCTGTGGGTTAGGAGATGGATGACTGCTACCTCTCACCTATGGAAGTTCCTTCACTAAACCAAATTACTTGGGCCACTAACTGGGTGGAACGGATGTACAGAAAAAACCATTCCATTGCAGCTGCAAGAGGAACATCAATTACTGTCTCACTAAGTCAATAAATTTTTGAAGGCTGACAAGCTTCATCTTTACCAATTTTCTTGTTCTTTTTGCAGAGTTTTTACAACAGAATACAAATTCACATACTGGAAGTCTCTTGTTTTGTGTCTGGGATAATACAATATATTATATTGAGAGGAGTCTATTTTAACATCACTGTAATATTTCTGTGTCAGATCATCCATGGATGTAAAATGGTGTAACTTCACTGAGTGGATGGAGCCACGTTCATTTTATGATCTGAAGCTGGCCCTGATAAGAATGGTTATTGCTTGACTTCAGTAACATTAATCCATGTTTGCTCTAGAAAAGGAGATTTATGAAACTCTTAACAAGTTTAAATCCTATTTTAATAGCAAACTACTGCTAAACTTATGGAAATTAGCAGAAAATTTTATCATCAAACAGTACCAGGAAAGCCCTAACTGAAAATAGTAGTGTGATGTGCCTTCAGCAGAACTTGCCATTTATTTTCTAGCCATATTGAGGAGGTTTTTGTAGAGATTTCTAACACTTATTTGACACTTTGGAAGTAATATAAAGGCATTTAGAGACAGGTTCTGACCACTACTACCTGTGCCTGAAAACAAAACAAAACAAACCCCAAACAAACAAAAAAACAGCTGGAAAGAAAGTGGTTTTGATTATGCATGTGGGTAGCTGTGATCAGATTCTGGCTAGAATTCATATGATTTCTCACATAATATGAAAGAGATAGATTCTTAAGAGAATCAAACATATTTTATCCCAAATTAGTCTAATTGCTACAATCACTGGACTTTTCAGAATCCGAGGTATCAAAATCACCAGCTGATCCCTTCTCTGGAAATGCAGCTTTCATAATTTCTCAAAGCAACTTCCACCCAATAATGAGAATTGTCCCCAGCTGCAGTGGCACAGACCATGGTTAAACCACAGTTGGGAAGAAACGCCCAACCCGATGCCACATGTCCAACGCTCACACACACATACACGTGAATTTCTGGAGCGTCCCGATGAATCAGAAGGATCTTTACATTTCAGAGTGGAAACGCGAGCACACCTATCCCTATAAGTCTCTCTGAGATTTGTAAGCATTTGAAGTGTACAACAGAAATAGCATACAGAGCAAAATCCTGTCCATCTGTCAGTGAATTAGCATGTGATTAAAAAATTCTACTTTGCTGAACAATATGCAGTTGACATTTGTCACACCATGAGGCAGAAATGGACCACAAAAAACTGCACAATAGAATCAGAAGATGAAGTCTTCCATACACCTATCATAAAGCCTTTTTGCAGAAAGTATCTGACAATTTCAATATGAGTGTCTTGAAACCACATTTTACATGTTATTTTACAACTTTTATTGCTTGTAAAAGTCCCAAAATTATAGCCAAGGAAATGGAGCAGGTCTTGTACTCACTGAACACAGGACCCCTAATTCATCAGATCATTTCAGTTCAATAAAGGCTTTAAGTCTCAACCAATGTGTTCACTTTTAAGCATGTTCTTAAATATACTGCACAGTTGGGGTGAAGAGACGTGTGTGCACAAGTACCTTGCTGAAAGGGCTTTCAGGGCTGCATACACAATGACCCTGAAGAAAGCCCTTCACACACCTTGATACAGAGTTGAAAAGTGTTTTCACAGAAAGTCTGTGCTGATACTGGATTTGATTTGGCTGTTAATGAGATACCAATAGTTATTCTTTTGGTACTGCAGAGCCATCAGATGAGTAAGAGCTCTGGAGTCCATGGAAAGCACAGAGTCCTGGCAAGGAACAATGTTTGGTTGTGTACTGGATCTGCTTCTGGAGTTGTCACTTCCAACCTTTTTTATTTTTTAAAAACTTTCAATGATAATTTAAAACTATCATAAAGGCTTTGGCATTCTTGAGAGAAGTGTTGAAGAACTAAGAAAAGAAACTGCATGTAGCCTGTGAAGTGATCTCAAACTTGGAATCAAATTATCAACTACTTTTGTACTTCTTCCATTTGGGGTTTCTCTGGCAAGCACTGTTACCCAGTGCTTTCCACTACCGACTGCACAGAAACAGCCATTACCACCTTTAACTTTCCAACACACCTTTAGTTGCTGTTCTGCCCAGACAGAGGCCCTGGTAGCTTCTCAGGCCAACAGGAATACTGATTCCTGACTCTTCTTGATATGAGGTTCTTAAATAGCAGAGCATGGGGAAGCCTTTCTCCCCACATGATAATTATGGTGCAATGCCCAGGGCTCAGTTCACCACCACTGTAGTAAATATACCCTGACCATTACGATAAATCCAGACATACTGTTATATTTAATGGAAATAGGTGTTATATTCAATATAAATTGGATCAAAGCCACATTAAATGTATTAGTCCTATAGCTGTTCCCTCTGTGTTTGGAGAAGTAGTAATTTTCTGGAAGGAGCAACTTGGATTAGAAGTATGTGGGTGCTTAGAGTTCCTCTTTCTTGTACAAAAAAAGAACCCAACATGAGCTTTTTAAAGAGTTTGTGAGCTTTTAATAATTTAGTGAGGAGAATTCTCCTTACCTTGTTTAATTCTGACAGTTCTATTCCTGTTTCGTTTTCAGTTTATAACATGTACACTTGAAACCATTGCCACTCTAAATAAAAAGTATTTGTGGAAGAATCCAATCCAAAGAGGCATATATGTTCAGTATGCGGTGAGTTTGTTGCCAGTTGTTGTTGCCAGATGACAACAATATGAAATTAAGGCTAACTATTAGCATAGCTTGATATAGATCTCAATAAAGTAATTCCTGCTTTAGTATTATAGTATAAAAATTTGTCTCAATGAAAGTCATAGAGTGAAAGGTGGAGAAAAGAAACTGCTGCCAGATTACAGGACAGCAGCAAGGCAACAGCAGGCCCGGCTACATAATTCCAAATGGGACTGTAAGACAGACATTTTATTAAAGTCACCAGTATCTTCTGGGAGCTTTTCTGGGACGATTAAGAGATTCACACATGCAATGTCCCAGGCCATCAGCTAGTGCGAAGCAAAACAGCTTCACTCAAGTCAAAGGAGTAATACTGATTTATCCCAGGTGAGGATATGAAGGTTTATTTGTTAAAAAGAAACTTCAACTTGACAGCACAGCAAAACTCTATTATTGTAAAATGTTCAGGATTTAGATGCCAGCTTTTTCCCCATAATCAAAACATCGCTACTTTCTGGTCACTAGAGCTATTGAGGACCTTAGCCTGTTCCCACTGAATCCAACAGCGACATTCCCTGGGGAATGAACTGAGACCAGATCAGACCACAGAAATAAAAACCTGAGGCAACTCCTTCACTTTTTATAGTAGAAGACTAAAGAAAGGCAAAGTTAGTACAACATTTATGGCCAACTGCTAGAGCCTTCAAGCAGCTTTTGATATACAATGCTGGTTCAAGCTGCAATTCATTCATCTAAATGACCTTTTTATGAATGTTTTATTCCAGACCCCAAAAGCATAAACTGTATTTTAAGTCTAAAAGAAAATTGAAAATAATCTTACCCCTTCTTCTTGATTGCCTTCTCTAACATTTTCTCGTATGATACCTTTTCTTTATCATATTGTGCCACTATTTTGTCAATTTGTGTGCAGTGCAACTTCTGCATAGCGCTGTGCTCCTGGAAAACAGTAGGACCTTACAATTAGGTTGTTAGATTTTTAATGTTTAGCTTTCTTACAGAGTAAAATTACGAGCGTACAAACAGATAACTTTGACAATGGAACTTCATGTAGTCTAACCATCTGATATTAAAGATTCCAGATATTCCACCACAAGCCCTAAAACATTTCTTCTTTGTTTGAAAAACAAAAATCTGTAGTGGACCTTAAAATATGATATACCTTAAAACAAAAAAATGATGGGAAAAAGCTTCAGCTTTTTGAATAAATGTCCACTTAAGTGCAATATAAAAATCAGATTTATAAGCTCAGATCATATCATTCAAAGTTTCTGAATGCTGAGGAGAACAAAGCTCAACCCAGTCCCCCCTTCCTCTACATATCTCATACTGAATACAGTGCTAGTGTCTTGGTCACTGCAAACCAAATAGCTCCAAGCCCAAACATTAGGTAAAAATCAAATCATTAACAACTGCCTTTCTGTAGATCTGAGCCTGTGATCCCTAATTACAGCAGTAATCTTATCATTAAGTAATTCTACCTTGCTGCAGAGCATCTCCCTTTGCAAGCGCCAGTAAGCTGTGCAATACAACTTTCAATTACACATACAGACTGCAAATTATCATTCCATCCATCCATCCATTTCCCCCTCCAACAAAGCACATGCTGACAAACTGGACATACAGGGCTACCTGTGGAGTATCACACATCAATGCTAACCCGTTGTCGCTACTAAAGTTATTGGTGAAATGGTCGAGGAGTTTATCTATGGAAAGGGATGAAAAAACTGTTCCTGTGATGAAAAGCTGAATGACTAATACATGTTACACTTTTGGGTTTAGCATATAGACAGTTCCTTTCCATTACAAGACTGTACCAGAAACAACACATTTCACTTAGTGCTTACATACAGACTTCATTACTGAACTTGACTTCATATTCTCCTTTATCAGAACAGCTGCTCATAATGATGCATGTATTTAACTATGATGGAAAGCACTAAATATTGAATTTACATAACAATAGAAAAACTTGTTTGTTAATTTATGTTATTTGATTAATATCCAATTGCTCCACACTTTACCTAATTGTGACAAAAAGCCTCGCATTAATTAGTATGGCCTCTTCCGGGACTTTATCTCTATTTTGTTTTACAGTTCAGTTTGCATTTATTCTACCCTTGTTATTCTACTGCTTTTTGTTATAATTTTCTATACACCTGTGTTTGCCTTATCACTGTTTCTTCCTCTAAAAATACTAATTAAAGATTTTTACATTCACTTTTACCAAAAGCTTAATACAAATGTTGTGAGCCTTTTAAAAATCTAGCCCTGGGCTGGACCTGAGCACTCCAACATCTGTAAAGCACTTCCCCAGGGAACGTGTACAGCTTCCAAATTTTGTATTTAGAGTGGGGAACCGAATTCTCTATTCTATAGAGGATTTAACGGGAAACAAATAGACTCCACCAACAGCTTCACCAGGGAATATTTACACTGACTAACCAGGTAGGAAAAAACATAGGCAGTGAAAAGAATGACATCAGCTTGACAGCACCAGCCAGCCCCAGGCGAAGTGACCGAGAGCATCTCTTTAACCACCCCTGTCCTCTAGATGAACAGAACAATGTAATTCTTGCTCTAAAAGACTAAGCACAAACATTGCAAAGCAGAAGACATCTGCCCAATTATGTGACACTCCCCCATAATCAGCTACAATCCCTGCTTTTCCCTCAGGTCAACCACGATTTAAGCCTTATCTCTTTATCACATGCCTTTATAGCCCTGTGATGTCACCCCAGATCATTTATCTAAACAGTACTCAAGATGTAACTCAATACAAAAAAGATATGCATTTTCCAAGGCCAACTTGAGGTGGAAAAGAATTGGACTTTACTTTCCTTAAACAACATGAACAATTCCCTTCTGTTTACTTATTCCTCCAGTTCTCTGCAGTGTCTATGGCTAAATGAGAGCAAACTTATCTCTGGAACTTGTAAGTTCGGTCTGCTTAATACATGGGTTTCCTCAACCTGATAACAGATAACTAACCGTATAGCCCTCTTGCTCCATCCCAGCTGATAAAATGCATTAAAACCAGTGATGAGTACACCAAGCACCTCCCTAAGATCACCTGGGAACCAATATGGCCACACTTTCCTGCTCAGCCTCTCCTCTCCAAATTCAAGAACGTGCCCTTCCTGGGGCCTTTAGCAAGGCACGCTCTAGACAGGCACTTTCTTGTTAGCACAGACTTGCACTTTGTACTTAGGACCAGCAGGACACAGGCTGGCTCAGACCTAAAATAGCTGTGCTTGAGTTAATGCTGAAAGCCCTTCTGAGTGCACAGCGTTTTCAGATTGTGGCTGGCAATTTTTTCCTCAGATTAGAGGAAGCAAGTACAAGGCTGGACAGACGGATCAATTTTTTAACATTAGCAAGCACAGTCTTGGCTAAGATATCCTTACACTGCTGTGGGTCACATCTATCAGGGATATATATCATTGGTATGGCTGTTTTATATGTAATCACGGTGCCATTTTCATTTGCAAAAAGCTGCTATAGCCAGCTGCTAGATGCTGTCCAATGAATGAGAAAGTAGTGTTTAGAAATAAGAAGCCTCCTGAAAGATCAAGCCTATGAAAGTCTGGAAACTGTCCATGCTAGAAGTGTGGACAACAGACACTTTTTCTTGAGCATGAGCTTTGCACACAATATCAAAATGGAGAAATCACTCACTTCCCTTCTGCATCAAGTCAGTAAGGAGCGTGAAACGCAAATACTTAATTTCCTTATGCTACTTTTAATACTAAGAGCCCCACAAAATTGCCAATTATTGGAAGTAATTTCTTCATACTTCATTGTACAGACACAGAGTCCCACACCCAAACAACAGTCGCGAAAATAAAGACAAAGACTGGTATTAAAATGCCCAGGCAACTACATTATTCTGCAATGAAATCTGCAATAAAAGAGGGCAAGGGAACAACTGCTCTAACAGCCCAGAATGGATTTGTATGCATTCCCAAAATTCAGAACTTAAGATACTTTCTTTACTTGTTATGCCTCTTCCCGTAACAAGAGAAATGTTTTTCTAATGATAAAGGTCAGGAGAAAATTTACTGTATTTTCTAATGTGAAGTATATTTGTGATAGTGTTGTATATATTTGGGACATCACTGCCAACAGTACCAAGCAAATAGCTGACTATAAAGTGGCTAACATAGATACAAGTGAGGAAGAACAGGGCACTTCATTTTTCAGTTACACATTCCAGTTCTCTTTGGCAGTTTTGCAGTTTCTCCAGTGCCTGGCTTTGATGCAGCACCCTCTCACATCATTACTGCCTTTTTTCCAAGCTGCCTGTCAATATGTCATGCAAGAGGGAGCTAGATAAAATCATTATCTGAAAAAGGTGAGCTTTGGATGCTTATATGGGTCAAACAAATGTGCACTGGAACTCAAGGAGACATACAAAGGGTTGCTAAAGGGAAAATTTGCTCACTGGAGCATATTTCAGTACATTTAAAACACATATGCCTTTCTTGGTGGTGCAACTACTGTTCCTTAGTTTCTCCCTACGACTTAATTAAGAGCTGTGCTAGTGGGTGCTTCAACTTTTTCCAATTAGAATGTGTTGCCCAGAGAGCTCTTAACGATCATACCTTTGCATGTTTCTTCTTTAAGGCATTCAGCTCTTTCTGCTGTTTCTTTAAATGCTTTATGTAAGCCTACAAAGAGAGAAGTTGGATCAATCTTTCCGCAGTCATCTTGACTGTAACCAGATAAAATCCTGGCTACTTAAATAATTAGGATCATATTTTGAAAAGCTTCTGTCCATCCTTACCTTCATTTGCTTTAAATCTTCTATCTTCACTTGAGGAATGAGGTCTATACCTAGAAAGGTATTGATATGGTTTATCTAAAACCTCATACATATTAGTATATCTCATACTTTTTGAGTTTTATCACAAAACCCTACATTTAAGTCAGCAATTAATTCATGTTATTTGCAACATAAAAAAATAAACCCAAGTTAATGAGAAAATTATTCATCAAGACATAACAAAGATACAGTTAATTTCCTTTTCAAGTGCACTGCTCAATCAATTGCCTTGTGAAAAAAAGAAATGAATCAGTGAGTGTATTTTAATCTCTTACAGTTCTGGACTGAAGTGTCAAAATACAGCAACCTAAGAATTGAAAAAGCTCCTGTTCTGAAAGCACAGCAAACCATTTATGTACATTAAAAATGAACCACACAAACTTCAGAAATTTGGTCCATAGCTGGAGACAGCACTGGCACCACTAATTCTGGGGCAGGGAGGCTTGGGTAATATTCTACATAGCTGCAGAAAGGGTTAACTGAGTTTAGGTGTACTTCAATTCAAACCACAAAAATCAAGGGAGTGAAAATTTACCTGCAGTCTACATGTTAACAGAGGTAAAATTTGCTTTTGGTTAATAGCAGACTATGAGAAAAGGAGCCATAGCTCACTCCAAGACTAAAGGAGAGTTAAAAATGGAGGAGAAATAGAATCATAAGTGAAAATTCTAATGAAAATTCAATTCAAAAAGCAAATGTGTCACACGTGACTAACTGTACTATCTAGATGACTGAAAATATATTTTGATCACCTTAACTGCAATGCAAACAAAACCAAATCTCATCTTTATGCTTTAATATTTTATTGTGATGTTATGATTTTTTGTAACTACTAGGCATATCCTACGTATAACCATTAATAAAAATGTCAGTACAATGCCATGAGAATTGTAATGCATAGGTTTTTTTTCTGAGGTTTTACATGAAAACATTCAGCTTTTCATTAATACACTGCAAACATATTTAGTCAATCACTGTTAATAGTGTCTGTGTTATACCCTCCCTGCCTTGTAAAGGACTTTCTGCCTTTAAGGTGAATTTAACTGAAAAAAAAGATGTTTTCAGTTATGATGCTGTAAAAAGAAAGGGAGGGGAAGAGGTGGTAGGCAATCTCCTTAGGTAACAAGATTTTTTATTTACTTAGAAGCACAAGATCCTGCTCAATTATATGGTATTAACACTAGTCTAGTAAATGAGACTGGAACAGATTTAGGCACAGATAAATCTTGAAGCTGAAGTTTTAAAAAATATAAATCACTTCTATTACTGAAAGTCAGCAAACAAAAAAAATCACAACATTCCTGTGCATTTCAGAGCTTTCCCCAGACACCATATCTTGCTGGATACCTAATTTCTAATAGCAAGGCAAGCTGCATATTCTAACAATGGCAGAATTACTCAGATCATAGAGATAAGTAATACAAAATAAGGATGGTTACATGGGATATAAACATGACCGGGTCTATTTTAACATGAGAGAATATGGATAAAAAATGGTTGCAGATGAGAACGTTTGAGTACTGAAATCTCAGTTTAAGACCAGGGCTGCATCAGGTGTGCTGCCTTCTAAACAAACTTCCTCAGGATTTTATCTAAAAATGCAGACCCATTTACTTCGTTCACCAGGAATTAGTTGCCAACCCCAGCAAATTTCATGCTTTATTAGTGCACAATAAAACTAATACTTGTGCATCTTAGTGATGATACATGCAACAGGGAAACATCTCACTGAATAAAATAATCTGAGTTTTACGCCAGGGAAGAACTTTGAAAGAGATCAGGCGTCAGAGAAGACCTGTTTTATTGCCAAAAGTAACTCTAGAGAAAGAGCACCTTGTTTCTCACATGTGTGTATTCAGCCATGTCTACTTAAGTTTAAGAAGAGCAGCAATCAGTGCTGCTTTTCAGTCCTATCAATCCCTTTGGGCCAAGGTGGATGAAAATGAAGCAGATTCTAATTCTTGTGGCTCATTAACAAAAATATTTATTGTGTTTCATTCAGCTGTACAAATCTGTTTTCTCTTTCAATCTTCATTACCTGTGATGATATGTGAGAAACAACTAATCCCATTTGACTCTGTAAGACGATTTTGTAGAGTGAACAGTGAAGAGTGAGGAAAAAATACTTATTCACTTATAAATGAGCACATTTAATATGGATGTTTTTTACAATAAACATGCCATTTCCATAATCACTGTTCAGAATAAAACCACACATTGCAAACATTTCTAATTGTTGGGAAATCTCTACAGAATCCAATGAATTCTAAATACCTTTAATTACTTAAATCTGCAACTCTGCCAAGGGATTTGTAGAGGGAGGAAAAAAAAAGCAGAAGAGTTTCTGTGGAGTATACCAGAAAACAGTCATTCCTATTAGTGTTCCTCTAGCAGATCTTTAGTAAACTGCTCCCAGAGTCATGCAGGTTACTACTGCTGGCAGCAGGTATACAGCTGCCCAAAGAGGTGAATTAGTCAAATAAAGCTGTATTTGTGTTATACAGCCATTTTAGAAATATACAAAATTCATTTGCAATTAGACAAAGACCACTCTCAATGTCAAAAGAAGTTACCTTCTGAAAGGGTAAGAATGAATACAACTGCAAAAGTAAAATTGAGTAATGAGTACTACTTTGTGACTGGCTGAACCACTTCAGAACAGAAGGAATGGTACATGACTTTTGCCAACCTTTCTTAGCGTCAGTCCCAGATCCTGCCGTGGTACTCGGTCGAAGTTCAGAACTGCTCTGAGGCGTTACGTTGGCTTTGGCATTATTGGCTTTTCCTTTTTTATCATTCTTTGAAGTGTCATTTGGTACATCAGCTATATCACTCTGAAAGAAATATTCACATAAATTAATTGCTGTTTCACTTGTAGTATAAAAGTTGGGGTATGGGAAATTTCTGAACTTGCTTACTTTAAACATAACCAAGAAAATTGCAACATACTTTCAAACAACACTATACTCACTAAAAAAATTGCAACCTATTTTAAATGGCTACCTACTAAAATACGGCTCGTTTCTCATTTCTCAAAATTCCTACTTCTAAGTGGTGTGTGAATGATATTTCAGGACATGTAACTAACATAAGCCAATGTATTTCAGAGCAGGACCAAGAGGCTTCTATTTGAAAATGAGAAATGATAAGGGAACATGCATCAATTGCAGAAGGATCGGTTTACTCAATAAAACCCCACATAGTATGAACACAAATGGGCTGTATTTGCCATTAAGTTCTACTTACAGTTTCGATACCCATAGCTCTCATTTGATCTGCTCTTTTTTCTGTGATAGACAAAAATTTCTTTGGATCTGATAAAGCATCCACAATATCTGTAAGGGAAAAATGATCAACTTTTTATAATCTTCAGAGGGATTTGGAAATCAATATTTTGCGAGAGTGTTATTCTACCCCTGTTATCATGAGCCATGGCTTGCAACAATAGTCTGACTGTCCTTAGTGATCCTGGCAGAACTGAAGGCGCTCCTCACTGCAGTGTTTGCACACACCAGGAACATCAATCAAGAGAGGGGTACTAATCCAGGGATCTTATTTAGGAAACACACACTGACTCTGTAAGACCAAAATTGCCCTAATTTACTCCTAGTTGATGACACTAGAATTTGAGACCAGAATGGGATCTCCTTAGCCACAAAGCACTAACGACTTTGCCTCTTGGTTATTTGAGGGGGTGTGGACTGACTTGGGACTGCAGAGAAATGTAGAAAATGCTGTTATAGTTCCTAGTTAAACAGCAGTTTCAGATGGGTGGTTAAAGCAATTGGGAAAAATCTGTTCTCACTCGCCTTTGTGATGCTCCACGTCTGGAACATGACAGGCTGTGAAATGGCTTTTCAATGAACCATAATGGCCAATATTTGAATCTTGCAAATGACACAGCACCACTAGTGGTATCATAGCCAGCACCAGATACCGTATAGACTGTTGAATCTTCTTTCCATATGCAGTGATAAATGTGCAAGCACAGGTTTACAGGAAGACAAAGACACATGAATCTTTACCTGCACATTGAATAATCCCTTTCCATGCTTTAATTTCAAGAGTCAAAGAATTCACAAATGACAAAGGACACCCCCACAGCAAGAGATGATTTTACAAGTTAAACTGATTCAGCATCTATAATAATAATGCATTCAGAGACCACAGCAGTGATCTGTTTTGATGATCCCTCTGAAACTTGAACTTCAGTTTTAGGGAGGAAAGGGTCACTGGTCTCAGTTAATAATCCCTCCTTGTGAGAACAGTAACTTAAGAAAGGAAGTTTGAACACTGCAGCCTGTCTGACTCATCATTCACTACAAAATATTGTCATTTAATTAACTCAGGGTTTTTGTCATGACTGTTAGGAGGACCATGGAGACAGTGCTCTATTTGCAAAGAAGCTGTTTCTCTGCAGAATGCTGCAGAGCCCTATTTTTGGCTGCTTATGAGTAGAAGACAAATGCTTTTAAACCCTTACACTCTAGATGGTCTCAGTAGCATGACAGGCCATTATTTCTGCAATGACGGTTTTGAAATTTCAAGATTTTCATCATCATTTGAATTTTGCCCATGTTTCCAGTCATCTCTTCAGCCATTTTTCAAGTTAGCTTACAATGATGCAAGATAGAGAAGTTGGTCCACTGACCAGGTCTGTAAAAACATCCAAGCCACCAAAAGCTTTGGGAAGAAACCTGCTATACTTGTGCAAACCAAGGGCTGGACTCTAGTATCTCCCTTCCAACCTAAGTTGCTCTATGAAATGTTCCTCTGAAGTCAGCAGATGCATTTTTTAAGCAAAAAAACAGAGATAGGGTTCCCATTCCATCCAAAGTTGTATTAAAAACATAGCATTACCCTGGACAACTCTGTTTATCTACACAAAGAGGTCGCCTCCAAAAAATGTTGTGAACCAACTATGTCTTCTGAAATCGTACTTGATATACACAAAACCCATGCAGAATTTTTTTTCAGCCTTAACAATGGCCTCATAGCTCCGCACGGACTGTTTCCCCTTTCCCTAACTTAGTAACCATGCCTTTTTGTCCTTGGCATCCACCCCTCAATGAAAATCCTGGAGTACCGTGCTAACGTGATGCGTCATTTGAAAATGGAACCTGATTATCACGAGCTTCAAGGTACAAATGACTAACACGTTTGTGAGAGTGAGACCTTTGTAAATTGTATTACTAACCATACAAGCACATCACCAAAGGCTCAGCATTTCTACAAGGGCAATGTGACTCATCACTGCTTCTCACATTGTGATTTGTGGTCTGCTTATGTTTTTTTTCTCTCCTCGGTGAGGTAAGGTGGGGGTGGGGAGTAGCATTTTGTAGAAGAATCGCAATTAAATAAAACGAGGAAGATCACTAGAAGAGTACATTAGAGAGGACTCTAACCATTAACCAAAGCAGCTTTGCTTACTTACGTACGGACTTCTATTATAGAAGCTTCTCTTTGGAGAATGCTACTTGATTTGCATTAAATTGTGCCACTACTGTGTCTTACTTGGAACGGAGTAACTGATGCAGATAAACCATAAGAAATTACTAAGTTATATGAAAAATTAAATTATGCATCTTTTAAAGCCTACAATGGATTACCCACTCTACTTATTACTCAGTGCAATTTTTAAAATCCTAATCATACAGGTTAAAAAAGATATGAAAAGGTAGGCAGCTATTGAATTGAACTACACCTTCCTACATGTTTGCTAAAACAACCATGGAGATCCTAATGACAGTCCATAAAAACAATGAAAGGTGAACTGCAGATGATAAGTGATTTAAAAATACATGCCAACTCCCACTCAAGTGTCAAAAGTTACTTTCCAGTTGTTCATCATGTTGTCATTCTGTATCGATGAGAAAAATACACAAAACACATCAAAACTATTTGGGAAGAGAGAGGAGAACTAATCATGGAACTTATTTAGTTATGTTAATACTGTCTATTTTTAGCAATATACCAATAGTCTCAAGAATACAAATGTGGTTTTATTTTAAAAAACACATCTAGATTCTGCATCAATTGTTTATAACTATAGGTCAAGCAATATACATAAAGTACATGTTAACCTTACAAGTATTTATGTCAGAAAATATATACTTAAAATCTAAAGAAGAATCTTCAGAGAAAAATCAAATTCAGTTAACTGTAGTATTATTTCCTATATTATTTTGTCATTTAACAGATACATGTCATTTATCATTAACACTGAGGCTGGTGCTTGGTCTGAAAACTGATTTCTTAACTGAATACACATGATTTCCAAGGAGTTAAAATACTACATCTTTCCAGTCCTTGAGCGTTGTGTGCCCGTTTCTGACATACGGACATGGCAGTACTTTGGTGCTTCACACCAACACTCAAGATCTACAGCACACTGAGATACAGGTTTATCTCACCTCCAAAACCATCAGGCACGTATGTTTTAAGCACGATGTTGCAGAAAACCGTTGGAAGAGAGAGTGGTTTGTTGCCCTCATTGCGAAGGGATATGTGTCTGTAACCTGCTTGTAGACCATCCAGAGGCAGGATCCTCTGACCAATCAACTTATTGTTGTCGTCATACACTGCTATTCTCAGGACAGCAAGATCAGGAAGAATAACCTGGAAAGTCATAAAATGAAGAAATTAAATGACTTTAATACAGTAGCACCCTCCCCACTTCCCAAGTTTGAACCATTCACTTCGTAGGCCAGAAACAGCCTATCATCTCTGTAAGATAATGTAATTCCCTGCAAACTGCCCACTTTAAAACGAATCTTTCCTAGAAAAGCTTTTTTTCACCCCAAATAATGGGTAGATTTCAGAATATGCAAATCCTGCAGCTTACAGTTACATTAGCTAAATATTTTGCATATTTATTTTTCATTACTGAAGACTGGTGACCTTGATAAGGCAGCAGGCAAATACTACCTGGGAAATGACAGATACAGTGGCAAAGAGTAGACAGTGGTGAATCATGAGGAACTATGACAGGAAGGTGAGATTCGGGATATATCCAAAAGGGCAGTTGAGAACAGAAAGAGTGCAAGCACAAGCTGATGAGGATGTATGTTGAACTATGGGTTCTGCAAAAGACAGCAGCAGACAGAGGAGGGCAGGACAGGGTGATAGACCTGCTGAAATGACATGTCACCAGCACAAGCGGTTGTGCTGTACTCATGGCATGAAGGGTACATGGTACGCATGGTGGGCAGGGATGCTGCCAGCTATCTGCATCTGTCAGCCCCCAGCTGGACCCACCGAAACAGTAACAAAAAAAGTCTCCTGACTTCCCTGGAACAATGGTGCTGCCTCTGTGCATGGAGCGGTGAGGAGAAGCCCCTGCCAGCCTCCCTCGGCTGTATGCTGGGAAAGGTCTTCCCACTCCTTCCCTACCTGGCTCTATTGCTTGTGGGACAAAAGGAAAGGCTAAAGTAAACTGTGTCTACTACCTCCCTAAGACTGTCCCCCTAACACTTTCATTGTCAGTTTTAGAGGGAACAAAATAAACTGTGCTTTTGGTCTCTGAACCCACCTGAGATCTGCTGCTCTACTTGACTATAACTTAGCAATCCCAGCATGGGTTACCACCAGCACACACCCCATCCTCCCCCTTACACAACAGTGACAACACAGAACTTGGGTTAGAATGACTGAAGCTTTTTTTAATTAAAATAAAAACAAGAAAACGTGACAGAAAAACAATCAAACACATTACCTGAGAGCAACTGTGTAGGACTCAACAGTAGCTTGAGGAGAACACTGTAACCCAAATAGGGCAGGTAGAGTCACTCCTCTACAGGCCACAGATCAGCACATCTTTCATTACATGATGGGCTCGGATACAGATTTGCTAAGGGGCAGGAGCGGGGACTAAGAAGTTTATCACTCCCCCTCCATGAATTTGTTCTATGGCATCCTGGTAGGCACTGCCACACTCATGGCATTTTAGCACTCTGCAACCACATCTTCATTTCCTCCAAATAGAGGAGTTGTTCCTGCTGTGTTTATGCCACTCATCTGCCTGGTCATCAATGTATGTCCTGATTACAGTGCTACGCGTGATATGATAAGGGACTGAGGTGAAGAAAAAGAATCTCCTGGCTGACTTACAGTATGAGTTATTCAGGAGAATATGCAACCATGTAATTGTTCATTGCAGAATAGAGCAGAAAGTCCAAGGAATATTGGTATCAGCCATTGCACCCATGCCATGATACAAAGGTACTGCCTGTTATATTGAAGCTATGTGCACCCTGCAGTTTATGGGCCTTTTGATTTAAGAAATCAGAAAGCAGCAGATGCTGCCCATATGGCCAGCAAGCCATGGGTAGCATGATTGCCTGTCATTGTACTTAAGCATCTTCCCTGTATCTCCTCATTTACAGAGAAAAGCACTTGAAGCCACATTCATTCCAGAAAACACCCTTGCATTAACTACATTTCCATTAAAAACTGGTTATACTCTTAAGAAAGCAGATTATGTGTGTAATATACCCAGGTGTGAGGTGTTACCACCACTCAGCAAAGTCTGTCACTTTGAAATAAAAGAGCAACAACTTAGTATGACAACAAAACAGGTGGAAGCAAAACAGACGTTATCAAAGACAGCACTGCTAACACATGTAGTCTGGATGAAACTCCAGCCAACAGAAAAAAAAATAATATATATGTGTGTGTGTGTGTATCATATATATAAAGACTGAGAGATAAAAACTGAACATGGAAACTGATATCTCTCTTTAAATCCCCCATACCAAGAAAAAAGGGTTGTTTTTCTTTTGCCATTAAATTAAAAAAAAAATAAAATAAGAAGGTACATGATGCACATGGACTACTGGAGGAGGGAGCTGGCAAGACATGTGAGGAACACAGCACCCTTCCAACTTTTCCATGTAATAACATTGACCTTAGCTCTGGATGCAGCATCTCACCTGCCCTCTGGGCTGAAGGAACCAAGATAGCAGCCACTGCCAGGGCAGGGAAGAAGAAATCTCCAAGGAATGATGGTGTCCAGCAGCGGGGGCTCATTCTGAGCAGACTGCATACCTTGAACACAGGCATGGCTACAGAGGAGGTGGCTACCTCCGAGTGGAAGGAGGAAGCAAAGGTGAGGGAAAAGCCAAACAGAAACAAAAAAAATAAAAATCATGTGACAGCTACAGAGGTTATCCATTAGAAAAATCAACCAAAATTTGTAAAAAAACACACACACAAAAAAAACAAAAGCAAAACAAACAACCTCTTGAAAGCTTATTTCAGCTTTAGATTGTTTTCTGCAGTAAACGGGAACCCTACAAACCCTTTTTCATGGGAGCAGTACTTATTCATGTGAGCAGTTGGACTGAAGCAGGCAGGGGGGGCTCAAGTGAGCAAGGATGCTCATGTGTGAAATGGCTGGCAACCACAAACTGTGCTTTCCAAGTATCCTACCTTTCGAAATACAAATGATTCTTCATTGTAAACAGGGTTCAGACCATTGTTCATCACCATGCGTGTTCGAAATTCTTTACGTATCGTGTCCGTGGGTAAACCATACATATCCACTTCTACATACGTACCGATTTTTTTGTCTGATAAGAACTGACCAGATATTACCTGCAACATAATAACAGAGCAGTAAAGAAAAGTAATACAAAGTATAGAACATTTTATGAATACTGGAAATATTGGGGAATTTTTATTGACAGCAGTCTTGAAAAAATGCTTCTTACAGAACAGATGTATTTATTTCATAATATGAAAATAGTATATTTAGTGCTAAAATTGCACTTATTTAGAAAAGCTTTTGTGATAACATCTTAAATATATCCTTAGTTTGAAATGATTGCTGTTATTGACTATGGTATTAACAGCTTAAGTCAGTCAGCCTGATTAGCTGATGTCTCACAGATGTGTTCACCACATTACTGAAAAACACTGAATGAAACAACCAGACTGGGCACTGCTGTTCTGCAACTTTAAACTTTCTGTTCAGAAGCGCTGTCATCTATTATACGTCCTGACTACAAAGAGGTGAAAGGAAGCTATTGCTCTGCTTTCACTTAGGTAAAGGTTTTAAACTAATCACGTGTCAGTCTAACTCCATATTGTGTGTCTGGGAAGTGTAGGATGCTTGAAAAGCAAGCAAACAAACAAAAAACCCACATGACTCCTCTATATTGTTATGTATATGAAGATTTGTTGCAATTTTACTCCAAGTCAAGATTAATCACCACAGCAGGTGATTACTCCAGGAAAAAAGAAAATATTCCATCAAGATGATCTACTACTTAAAGATACTGCTAATATTTCCACTGCTATGATCAAGGAGGGAAGAAAAATACTGAACCATGATTTCACAGACCTAAGCTCATTTCAAGTCCTTTTCTTTTCATGATCTAACATTCTTCCAGGGAACACTCGGCATAACAAATCTCAAACGTGACGTAGCTGAGGCATACTATCACTGGCTTTGGTCCACTCAACTCCTTTATAACTGAATTTATACAGAATTTTATACTAGTTTTAGTCACACATGAGCAAATAGCAAAACATGTGATCTAAGAGCTATCTGTAGTGATACTTAGAACTTAAGTTCTCCCCACCAGATCCCATTTCCTTCTTGGGGGGATTGTACTGTCATCAATGTTAAAGAAAAACAACACTAATCAAAGGTTTTATTCTTTTGGAGGTGCAAATGAAACTTAATTAAATGTCTAGAATGCACAAGGAACCTTTGGTTGGACAGATTTCGACATTTCCATGTTGCCCATAGAAAGTGCTAACTGAAAGTTTAAGTCTTTTGTTAAGCTGCATACAGGGTTTTGAGCAAAGAGGGTAGAGTGCCAAGTCACAAACCAGGCTTTACAGTTGTCAGCCTCCTTCCAAAACGTAACACCTCACCATGCTTTACAACTACGACTGAAGTAAGGACCTCCATCACATCAACCATATTTCTCTACTTACTTTGAAAATACCGTGTCCATGTCTGCCCATATACTTCCTTGCTCTATGGTGACAAGTGATGTTTGTATAATTTCCTGCTGCCCACAGAAATAAACTTGGCTCATTTATTCATTTGTGTGGGCTGGTGTAATTCAAAAAGAACATGAGGGGGCTTAAAACTCAGTGATAATGTTGCCATAACAAACCATTTCTAACTCTATCACATTCCACTCAGATCAAGTAAACAGAGATGTCTAAGCCAGCAATTAAAAAAGAAAGAAGAAATAATTTGATGAAATCCACACAATCCCACCACATTTTCTGTAGGTCGCCTATTCCTGTTGGCAATTAAATGTGACAACAGAATTTTGTCTATTGCTGCTTTACCTGTACAGAACACGTTGCAGCAATTACACCATCTACAGGAGTTTCAGAGAAAGGGTCAAACGTTCGATCTGGTCGTCGCATGAAATCTGGTTTAAGTAGATACCTTATTTCACAAAAGAGAATAAGAAAATTATTCTTGTGTATAAATTAAAAATGTATTAAATACAAATAAAAAGGATGTTCTAGCTTTAAACAATGAACTCTCTTAGAGCTCTGTAAAATACAGACTACTATTTTAGCTGCAAGTGTAAGGAGCCAAAAGGAAATTTTACACTTGTCTAGAATACAGATAAATGTTAATCTTAATTTTGAATTAACAGATACTGAGAGATGAAATCAACCCTGGATTTCAAGCTGAAAATAAATGCAATATAATCAAAGACATTTCAAAATAATTAAATAACACATTGAGTAATACATAAAATACGGCAAGTTATCATGTAACAAAAAAGTAGATGCTCTCATTTGTTAATTTCTTTAACACTTGGGAAAAATGTAGCAGATCCATAGAGTCAAGCTCATACAATAAATTTCAGCTTGAAGCTAATTTTTTCATCTCGATTTTAAAACCTTGGGGGAAACAGCTGATAATGTCAGTGCTGACAGATTGTTAATTATAGTAGCATGAAAGATACTCCCGTAATAACACTTCCAACACATCCCTGAGGACTCTACCCTGGATCAACATATCAATGAAGCTGATACGTGCTCTGATGAATCAAAACCAAAGGATTCTGCCATCAAAATAGCAGCTGATCACAGAAATGCTGTGCTACACATGACAGGGGCTCTCATCCACTGGTGGGAAGAAAACATGTAACTGGAATCATCTTGCTAATTCTGTAGCCTTGACAGACAACAGCTGCTAGACCATGATTTTTATCCACCCCTAGTCTTTCCAGTGAATCTCTGGTACAAAGTCCTAGATAGAATTCACAAATAATTTTAAAACGCTAGAAAAATTGCAATGAAAAGAATATCAATGCTTTCTCCCATTTTTTCATAAGGTGGCTTCTGTTTAGGAAAGTAACATTCCTCATTTTCCTAACATTGTAAATGTGTGTGATTTCACAACGTTTTATCAATCTGAAGTAGGTTATAGGCAGAAGGGAACTATAAAAACACCTTTAGCTTCTGCTTCAGGCCTGCTGAAATAAAAACCGCTGAAGTTAAGAGTTTCATCAGCACAAAAACTGTAAATCAGAGAAAAATGGAGTACAGACAGAAGGAAATGTAGTTTTTTATTTTCATTGTCCTGTGTGTTTTTTTGTGACTGGAACACCACCGCATTTATATTGCATATAAAATATACCACTATCTTACTATGTATCACCACTATATTACTGTAATACCACAAGACTGACATCAGAATCACGTAATTTAGTTGATAATGATGCCTGTCCTCCAGAGAATTTAGCAAGAGTGAGCATGTGCTCTTCTACTAGGCTTGTGGGTTAAATAATAAAGGAATCATACTCTGCCATAAAAATGCTTTGGTTTTGTTCTATTTCTATCATTCTGACTGAAATGACTGCACCTTTGTCAAAGCCAACAGCCTCTGCCTGAAGAGCTCACAAGTGAAATAGAGGCACAGAGTGGCAAAGTACTATTTTGCCCATTCTACAGATAAGGAATTTTATCAAGCTTCACCTACTCAGATTTCCTTTCTGAAGAAGATTTGCATTAGTAAAAGAGCTGTTTCTTCCCACAATGAGTTTGCAGATTTTAATGTGTTTCTGGACTGTCATTTCCTATAATTCATCAAACTTCTCCTTTCTCTTGATGTTAATGATCAGCCCACCCAATTAAGGTATAAACTCAAAATATGAGAAAAATCTATCACTTGAGCATCCTTTTCCATGCAAAAGTCATGAGCAAGAACTTAGAGATAAAACATTTCAGTATTCTCTGTGAAATTTGCTCTCCCACTAAAGCATGCAGATTAAAAAAAATATTCCCCATGTATTAAGACTCAACCTGTCCAAGTAAATTTGGCATTTCTGTGAACTGTGCAATGAATTTCCATTCTGAGGCATATCTTCAAAGAAGGACTGAGAACAGAAGCTGAAGATGTATTGAAATAACTGTGTATGATATTCATTATCTTCATAATTTGCACACAAAGCCTCTTCTATCTCATCTGTAAAAACTGGGCATGATTAAAAAGCATATTCATCAGAATACCTCCTTGCAGGAGATAATTCTCCCTGAAATCTGCTAATTTCTGCTCTTCACCTAGCATCCCATTTTTCTCATGTAACACATAATTAACAGTGACAAAATTTTACTAAAACCATAGCAAGGGATTCTAACAGTGACAACAGTTGAAATCATATCACTCACCCGCATGATCCATTATATTCAAATTTCCCTTGATTCAACTGCATTGCTAAATCTATTAAGAGAGAAAAAAAATGACTGTCTTTACTTCTCAATAATGCAGATCACGAACAATCCTTTTTAGAAAAGAAAATAAGACTTTGTCCAGAATAAGCAGCTTAGGTGAAAATTAAATGTAATGTGTATAAAACATACACATCTAAGAAATAAAGGTCATAGAAACACTTCAGATTTCTTCAGAGTAATAAGAGCTTTATCAACCAAGCTGTGCTTAGAAAACAGTCTCTCCCTGAATTCAAACACAGCCGGCAGGCAGAGAAGCATCAGACTATGGTCATAGTAATGCCTGGGATGGGACTTCCATCATTCAACTTTTGGTATCTATAGTGGAGATGTCTCCATTCGTGATAGTGATCTAGAATCACTTTGAATATTGGAGAGATACCAGCACTGTTAGCAGTGCAATGATCTCATTCTAGGGCAGCCATGTAAAATACGCTAGATGAGACATCCTAGAAGTGTGTATTTCCACATATTCTACAATGACCATAGACAACTCACTCCAATGAAGCAATCTGTATCCTGATGTCTTAAGGAAGGTGAGATGAACATTGCACTGGTTTTCTATGGACTTGATCGAACAAAATACCAGAAAAAGAAACTACAGAGATCCCAGCAGCACATTGCTTACTTTCAACATTTAAAGCATCCGAATTTTATTCAATGCATTATTATGGCATTTGTATATAAAGACACAGAGCAAACATGTAATAATCCCATTCCCCTCCAACCCTCTTCCAAACTTCATAAAAAAATATAATGTTTTTCTGTAGGTTTCCAGTTACACCAGAATACAATATCCTTGTTCAGTGGTAACGTAGTTATTCTCCTGCCCAACAGACTCTGCCTTCAAAAGGGAACAAATTTTTTCTGTATGTTCTCCATTACAAAAAAATACAAGACTCTCATACGCTCATATCAGTTATTATTCTCTTAACTGGGCAGCCTTGACTTCTATTTCCTCAATTATTCTTCAGCCTGTCAGCACAGCTGCATCACAGAAGACTAATACATGAAAGTTGCTCACTTCCAATTATACAATTAACACTCTTATTTTGCAATACAAAAGGCTTGAGAATGACATGCAGTGGGCAGAGGCAGTGTTGGAAAAGAGCAAAGCTTGCATATCTGCTCCAACTTCTAAATCCTGCCCAGTGCAGCACTTTACAAGCATCTATCCCCATACAGTTTCTCTTGCATCCTCAGCTGTGCAAAGCTCTGCAGGACAGAACTCAGGGCATGATCACCAGGAGTGTCTGCAGTACCAAACACACCATCTTGGGAAAGCACAACAAAAACCCCTACGCTGTTAGTTATATTCACACCTTCACTGAACAGGAACAACACATCTCTCAGTTTATGCTGTGGAGAGGCATATACATTCCCTGGCATTGTTCTCTATGCTGGGATCCCAGACCCCATTCTATGATGCTAAACAAGACTCTTTAACGCTTCACAGTAACTGGTCTAGAAATGCATTTGGCACAGAGTCATTACTTTTTACCATCTTAATTTGTGCGCTCCATCTTTACTTTGGAGACATGCATCCAACTGTGCTGAAGCTGTGTTTTGTGAAAACAGGTTTCCTTGTAATTAATACTTTTTATTAATAAAACATTTATGTGAGAAACTACAGTACTCTATTGTTTTTCTGTGAAAGGGACCTGAATTTTGCATCCATGTATGGCTTTTTTATTGCTCCTTGTCTTACGCTTCTATAATTCCACCCCACTGTATTATTTAGCCATATGTCTGTTTCCTCAAAAAATGCCAGAAGCAAATCCATGGCATCTGTTTGCGAGTTACTGCCCAAGCCATTCTCAGGATTGAGGTTCACTGGTCGTTGGTGCCTACCTGGGGTCTGATAGTTCAGTGAGACCATCTGGCAGCCAGCGTTCCAGAAAATTTGAGGCATGTAATTACTGGAATCCACACGGCCTCCCTTTGGGTATATCCGACTCATTTGTCGTTTATTATAACTGTATAATTCATCAAGGAAAATGAAATAAAAATATCATAGAAATGTATGGTCATATCCTAGTATCTTTAATATTTCTTACATTAATCTTACTTTTTCTCATCCCTTTTCCTTTATAGACATGGAACACTGTAAATCTAGAAAATGTACATTTGCTGTTTATTTGCAGCATGAGTAGAGAAGCGGCATAAGGAGGTGAAAGGATACTTTACAAACTCAATGGCATGGGTCTTCAAATACCCTAGTCCGACTGATTCATTGAAAGAGGACATATTATGATGAATATTACGTTCTAGAAAAAGAAAGACAAGGCGTGTTAAAACACTTCTGTAATGACAAATCAAACCTCAAAATCATGCATTATACATAATAGCAGGAAATAAATTCTGGTCTGTTTCCCCATTATCTGTCACTCATGGAATCATATTATACTAAAATTTCATAATATTTCTGACTTGCCTTTTTCTTTCTCTTCTGGGAAATCAACAAAACTTTCAAGTATTTTTTAGGACAGAATTGTTATGCAGAGGCTGTGTTGCGTGGCTAGATAAGGCAAAACAACATGAGAGATGGTCTAGTGTGCAATATGAAAGCATCAGCTAACTGCTGACCACTGTGACAATCACACTCACCTTACTTTACAGAAAGATGAACTACAAAAAGCAGTTTAGCTGGAAAGGCCTATAGAATATAATCAATCTCATCAGCTGCATGTTCTCCCAGTTATTTAGTGACTCCGTGTGGATGACCAAAGGAATAACATGCTAAATTTACAACCATGAAAACAGAGATCTAAAAATATACTCATGACTGTCATTAAACTATAAGAGTCTTACACTGCTTCTAGACTCAGAAAATGTAGAGATTAAAAAACTACCTAGAATGAGCAGACAAATACTTTTATTTCATTCAACCTTTTATGTTACCTTCTGCTACATCGAAACCTTGAAATTTTACAGGTTGAGCATAGTTGACCATTGTTGATAAATATGGATGTATATTGGTTGTGGCACCTACATATTTGTAAGATGCCATCCATGCTTGTTCATCTTCAACAGTGACTAAACCCTGAAAACACATTAAAAAGAATAATCACTATTTGTGTGTACAAAAACAACTGTTGGAATTTTCAAATGTGATACAAAATCATACCCAAATCTGCAGAAAGTTAAAGAAAGTGCAAATTAATACAAGAAAAGTGGAAATTTAATGCCACCAATTACGATTTATTTTCTTACTGATATATGCACCGAACACTCTCAATGTTACAAGATGCATGCAAGAGGACTGATGATAGAAGAGCTCCTAAGCAGTGGGTAAATATTACATGATGTTAGTAGGATAACTTCGGGACAAAAGAGAAAAATTACAACAGAGTGCACAATGGTGGGAGATAATGATCTAGCTTTGCCAAATAAATTCCTAACAATTGCAGTGTAATATACATTTCCTGATAGTAACTGTGGTGGAGCAATGCACACTTGGTACTGAGTTGAACCTTCTCAACATCAAAATACGTATAGGTTCAATTGCCAACCTTTGCTAATAAAAGCAGAAGAAAATATAGGGATTGCAACCCTCAATGGACAAACAGATGTAATAAGACCAACAAGAGACACAGTACCAAGCTCACATTCCCAGCCACTTCAAATGACAAAAATCTGAATCCATCATTCACAGAAAGATGCGCTATATTTATAACAAAACTTCAAAAGTTTTCTGCAAGTAGATCATCTGCAAAAAACCCACAATAAGAAGCGCTGCTCATGTGGATCTGCCTGTCCAGCTTTTTCCTTTCCCTAAACCAGTTTCAAATACATTCTTTCCACCGAAAAAAGGAAAGAAAAAGAAAGATCTTGTCAATCTAAGCAAACTCTGCAAGGCTTACTGTTCATGGCATTGTTCCCATAAACATTTTTGCTTGTTCTCCCACCAGTGAACCAGTTACCAAAAAATCTAACCTACTGTAGGCTGACAGAGAACTTCTGCAAGGAAATACTAAATATATTCAAAAATTCTTACAGTATAGATTTCTTTTTTCAGAATACACTACTGCAACTCATTTACCCAGGAGATGGGAGAATAAATGAAATGTGACACTACTTGCCAATATTATGGGCATGTACCTGTGCAGACACATTTCAAAAAAATGAATTTCATGTGAAGTGAAACAATTTATGCCTTGATAAGACAAATATAGTCACAAGGAACGTCATTGTCTGAATGCAAAGAATAGCTGAGTTATCAGAATGAATCCAGGTGCATATGTTTTTATGTGCATTTTAAACTGAATCAAACTTCCAGTGGCCCATGAAATCAAACTGAAACCATATTTTAATGCTAATCACCAGGGCTCAACCCAACTGCTTTTCAGAAATACACATATTGAGGATTCACAGATCTGTTCTCTAAATATGTCAAATGGTACATAGCTTTACTGCTAGAATACAGGCATTTTTGTTGTTGTTAGGTTAACATTTGTTAATAGAGTTCAGATCAAATTTCTTCAAATGACCTAGTCCTTTCCCAGTGTCTTCATTTTTGGAAGGCAAATAATTCAGGAAGAACTGAGCACCCATCGTCTAAAAACCAGGCTCCTTCAATGTGCCTCCTGCTGGCTGCTCAGAATTGCTAAACATATTTTGCTCTCTTGATCCATACACAAACATAACAAACTGCAGTGAAAAGGAAGTCAGAAGGGTCTATGCATCCTTAGTGCCAAGGAAATAATACCCTATAGACTACAGCTGTATGACTGCATTACTGACATACCAGCTATAAGACAATGTTCTAAGACAATCTACTGGTCGTTGGTTTTATTTACTTGCAGACCCATAATTCATAAAGCAAATGGGCTGTACTCTTTGCAGTGTTCACAACTTTAAAACTATGAATTGGAAAGGGGTAAGGATGGAATTTTTCTTAAAGTCTATGGAAACAAAGGAATGGTTACAACAGGACAGGACCCTTTTAGGGATAAATGGGATAAAGTTGATCTCTACATTATTTACACCTCCCCACCCCTCAAGAAAAGAAGCAGAATCCACTTACAAAACAACACTGACTGAAACAAACTGTGGTTAGGAACAGAAGTAGCTTTCATGAGAAAAGAAAAGGAAGAAGAAGAGCAGATGGAGGTGGGAAGAGTCTTACAGAAGGGATTCCTGGGAGAAGATAAATGCAGAAGTCCCAAAGGAAAGCAAAAGGAGGAAAAAGAGAGGAAAACAATGTGCAGTCAGGGTAAGGGAAGAGGAAAAAAAAGCAGCAGGGATGATACATCTCAAAACCATTCAAAGAACTGCTGTTTCCCAGTGCATGACATTTGAGACTGTGATCAGATGCTTCTAAGCAGGCAAAAGTCATGCAGCCCTAACCCCAGTATAGAAGTGCAGCAGAAGATAGATATCCTAGATGAGAAAAGGAGGTAAGAGTCACTTTCAAAAATACTTTGTAGGGGCAGTGAAACTGAGCATAAAGTTGTTAATTGTACCACTGAGAATGCATGGTAAGTATTATGTATGTTATATATAAAGCAATAAAACAAACTACATAACATCCCATGTGTCACCTTTTTATTGTTTTCTTGCTCAGAATCTTCAACAGCCTAAGGGAAAAAAATACATATACATTACCCAAAGAAAAGGCAATAGGAAACACTCTCATAAGGGAAAAAAAAAAATCCTCAAAAAGTTAATGCATTTAGCAAAAATATACCCATTTCCACCTTCCTGTGTGGCTCATCTGTCCCATACACTTGCAAAAATTTGCAGTTTCTTTCAAATTTGCATACAGCAGATATGAAATTCAACAGCTGGGTAGCAATGGGAAAAGGAAGGATGGCAGACAGTTAAGCCCAAATCCGCCCTATCACTAGATGCCAAGGCCAGGAAGTTTCAGAGAAAAATGAAAGAATGACACACCCAGACAACATAAAAGATCATCTGAGCTGGATATGCAAGTTGCCCAGGCTCTGAAAACTTAAGGCTTCAGGCTGCTGTAAACTGTGCTTTAATGTCCACATTTGGAAAAGGCCTATCTCCAAATGTTATTTGCAATGGGACAGTTTGCTGTTTATCTTTAACTATAAGCTGCCACTACTGAGAATCTTAAGACAGATAAATGTTGACTTGGCACTAGATGTACATCTCTAAAGAATAAGGATCAAATCACTGATCAGCAAAGAAGCAGAGAAGTTACCCAAGGGCATATGCTGAGGATGAGCAACTAATCTGAAACAAACAAACAAACTAATACCCAACAAAAGCCCCCACAAAAACACCAAACAAAAACAAATCAAACCCCACGACACTCAGGTAGTTATGTGAATCTAGCCCTAGAGCAAAGACATTAAACCATACTTCACTGGGAAGATTCATAAAAGTCCTGAAGAAGCAAAGATGTTGACTTGAAAAGTTATCAAGAAGGCAGGTGTGATGTCTCTGTGATACTGCTAGAGAAATACTACCAAGGGCAACCTGTACTATGGAAGATTTTCCATACCTATACTTCTATGTGGAGTAAGATCCAAAGGTAGCCAGGCAGAAGAGAAGAAGTGGCCAAAATACTTGAGTGACAGAGAAGCAGGATCTCATAAGGTATCTTAGCATTCACATGTAGGTTTTGTTCTGTAGCTAGCAGCAATAACACCTTCAGTGCCAGAGCAGCCTTAGTCTGGAATTTCAATATCCTGTATCTAATTACTGTCAAGTAATATTCAAGTTATTGAGCACAAACTGATAAACTGTACTACATCAGGCATGAGCGGAACAAAGAGAACCTTACCCTGTCTGCCAGCTGGCTCCCTGGAATAGACCCCCCGCCACACCTCCCCACCGGGGAATGATCATCCTATTTTGTCTTCATTGTTGCAGGTAGAAGGGAGAATCTACTCTAAGAGTTAACAATAAAAAATGACCCATGGAATGCCTATAATGAAGACACAGGATGCAGTCTTGCAAAAAAATACTGAGTGAGGAAGCTGATATTCCACCTCATATTAGGGCTCTGCAACTAAGATGCAAAGTAAAATACCAGAAGCAGGAAACTGTTTTCTGCCTTTAATTAGTGTTTTTCATCAAATCATTCACTTCTTGTATACTGTTTTCCTACACACTGATTCTGTTTCCCCAATGAATATTCTATCTGAACAAGCAGAGGGTATTTTCGGCTACAAAATTTTGTCTTCTCGTGAACCTGAAGGTTAGGAATCCGGTCAAGATCTTGTGTTTGACCTTCTGACAACACGTGCTGTGATGCTTCCAGAAAACAGAGTGGCTTTTACACCCACCTCCATGGAAAGCTTCCAAAGAAACATATAAGAAGCAATCCCACCTTTTTGACACTGATGGCAACAGCTTCTTTTTGACTGTAATCATCGACAGTAAGGTCACTTCCAAATTTGTACTCTGGATGAGCTTCTTCTTCCTGGTCAGCTGCACAGAAAAGAAAGATGGATCAGTGCAAAAACCACAGCAACTGCTGTTTTTGTGAGAGATATGATACAAATGACAGTTGAATACACAGGTTTGGTTTGGGCATTTTTTTAAAAAACAGAAATAAAATCCAGAGTTTTAGACTTCCAAACATTAGTAGTAAATTTCAGCTAAGGCATGAGATTCTTACAGATTTGACATGGTTAGTAAGAAAAAATTAATTTAGGGTATTTTTGAAGGAATCAGTATAATTTGCTTAGCAAGAGAGTAAAAAAAAAACCCAATAGGCTTGGGGAAATAACAAGAAATGAAGACAGAGTTCTTTAAATAAAGATGTAGAAAGTTGCTCGTGTCCAGACTTCTCATGTGCATTGTTACGTGCCCCTACTACAGGGAATCATTTTAATTTGCTTTTAAGGTGATTCTCCATCAGAACCTAGTGTACTCAAAAGAATCTAAAAAGGTCTCTTACAGACACAAAATCATTAATCGCATTATTCATATGAATTTAAACAGTTTTAGAAAATACTTATTTGAGCCTCTTGGTAGTCTAGCACGTAATTAATAACACACCACAATAAGAGCACTATTAGAAATAAGCATTCCAATGGAAATTGGCCTCCAAAACAGCAGAATCTCCTCTGTGCTCCTTGATCTTCTGAAGAAAGATACTGAGAGGGCTCTCCAAATAACTGTTGTACTTCAGTCTTTTTTAGCTTTGTAAGGACAGATACCAGATTTTGACTGCAAAGAATACACTTCATGATGCCCCCTACTGACTGCAACAGCAGTGGCTTTGTGCTAGGAAAAAACAAAGCCAACCAACCAAAAAAAATCAAGGAGGGGACCCAAGGGGCATTCTGAAGCTGGGCCATTCAGTTTAACAGGGGTCACAGGCCAGCGCCTTGGTACAGGCAACACATGATTTACCTCTTCTGAAGGTGGACATTTAAAGCAGACCAGGTGAATCACACCCTAGATACATCTATTTTACTCTGTTGGCTATAAACACATTCCACATCACTAGCTCAGATCCAGATGTTTACACTGAACATAACTGAAGTTTGGCAAGAAAAATCCTATCCCTTGTTTTATCCTTATAAAGTGTAATGCAATAATCCAATCTGATGTTGACGCAAGTATTAAAAATACTGACAAAATCTGCTTTCAAAGCAAAGATCATAGCTTTCCAGTCTCTCTCACACACACACAGTGAAAATCTGACTTGGTTGATACTCTTCTATGACTTTTGAACAGTAAGTGGAAGTTGAGAATTACCACTAGTACCACCAAGGGAGCTCACATTCCTACCACAGCCTGCCCCAGAGCCAGGAGGAGCTGCAGTGCGTAGCTGAGATAGATGGTAAGGCTGGAGGACTGTAAAAATGGTCCTGCACTGAGCTCAGATTTACTGCTGCTGCCAGATCACAGGCAGGTGAGTAACATGCATCCTAGCTGCTCATGATGGCCTACTGATTTACTACAGGCAATGTTTGAGAGCCCTTTTCTATAAAATCCTCACCACTTTCTATTTCTTCTTCATTATCATCCTCTAGGATGTTTACAGGAGCTGCAGTTTCCCCAGCCTCCATCATCTTTTTCAGAGCATCAAGCTGTTCTGTTAATAAGAAAAATAAAAATAAATTAGTCATGACAAGAACAGTTTGTAGTTCAAAAACATAGATGAGAACAATCCTCATTGATTCTCTAATCCCAAGAGCTACTTTTAATTAATTGGTTCTCTAAGATTAAGTTTTCAGTTAGCAATAAAATTTTACAGAGTAAGAGCATCATTAGTCATACAGAGTTGTTAGATGTGAAAAGCGGTCAGTAAGGGCTATATCCAAAGCTCACTGAAGTTAAGAAAAATATCTCCATAGATTGCAAACATCTCTGGAGCAATCATATTACTTCTTCAAAAAATAACTGGACAGCTATCTCTGTGGTACTTGCTCTGTGCAAATGGAGGCAAAGTGCTTAGATTCTCAATCGTGTTCCCATGTGCATTTCACTTAGTATGAACACAATCATGTACGACTGAAGTTGGTGGTGGGTGTCCATGCTTATCTTTGAATGGAGAAGGACCAAGGTTATCACTACAGCCATACTGGAAACTAATATAGCAATATTATTGTTACTGAAAGAAGATAAATATTGGAACTAGTAACAATAGCAAGAACAGCAATTTGAAATTCCATTTCATTTTATGCTTATCCTGGAAAAACAGAGCAATGTAAACATGCCAGCGTAGGCAGAATTTACAAGAGATTCTACCTGTTATATTTTAGCTCAAACAGCAATCTGATAGAAATCTCAGGATTACATTTCTAGGTCTACCTATGCTTATGCTACATGATGATATCAAGGCCGAGACTCTGGCACTCAAATGAAACGCAAGTGCAAACAAAGTGTCATTTATATGCAAGTCAAACTACTCCAACACTGAAGTAAAAGCAATTTGGAAACTTTAGTAACTAAGCCTATTCGTATCGAGCCAGACTTGTTTAATTTAATACTTGACAGCTTTACTTACTTTTTTCTACTTCAGGTTTCAGCCTTTTATTCTTTATGAGAATCTTTCTTTTGAGGTCATTAGGAGAAGGTAAGGCTTTACCAGGATCAAGCTGTAAAATAATTTAAAGAAAACATTTAATAACAGCTGCTTGGCCTCTTTGTATCCCTATTTGGGACTTTGACCTGAGAATAGCAATGGTAAGGGGAGTGAACAAGCAGTGCCACTTCAGGCACAACCCTGACAGGGAGTGTGACTGTAGTTATATTGTCTCCTCTGCTTCTTCCCTATCCCACGGGAAAGCAGCGTTCAGGGAGATGTTGCTGGCTGAAACCAGTACACTGATCTCCAGCCTACACCATCCTCAGGTGCACTGGGCAAAACATCTGCTCTCTCCTGCCTAGCAGTGGGCAGGGATGTGACTACAACTTTTCATCAGAGGACATCTTACCTCCCATCTCTCCCTGTAGTTCCAGCACAGCCCAAGTCACAGTTTAGTTGCTTGATTGCTAAATAAGTCACCTTTTATGGTCCCTTCAAGCTGTAACAATGCAAGTGAGGCAGCCCACGCATATTTACAGAGTAGAAATGGGCTGGCACTGGTGAATGGACCACCGCCCAGTCCTTAGCTAGGTAATAAGGATTATTTTTGCCAGTATGGCTACAGGGTCACATCTCCAGTATTTGTGAAAGGCAAATGGCAAGTTTAACACACCCAAGGCGAAATGACTAAAAGGTCTGTTCTAGTTTGGGGAAAGAGAACAAATATTAAGAGAAAAGGTGTAAGATGCTCTGGTTTAAGCCCCATCACATCATTGAGGATTTGGAATGGTAATTGAGATTTGGGAATAGTAATTATCACCCTCTCCACCTCACACTTGCTAAGAATATTACACAGGGAGTTGCTGCTATAATGGACTGTGGTTTCTAGTGAACCATGACACAAGAACAGAAGATATTTCCAGGACTAGTAAAAATTCTTAGAAGAAATATTCAGATAGTCTTATCCTTAAATCCAACACTGAGCTATGCAGAAGCAGCATTCTGGATGAAGAAACAAAAGAACAAAGCACCGTAACTTGAAACCAATTAAAAGCAGCAGAGGTGACAAATAACAACCCAGAAAAAAAATCCAAATCAACCCAATCCTACAACAACAGCTGCAAACCTCCTTGCAGGAGGGTAAGGATCATCCACAACCACCAAGCTAGCTCAGTCATGGATCAGAATGTTGGATGGAGAGAAACACAATTGTTTCTGAGAGCACTTGGGTTGTAATTCCACTAGATGTCAGTGCCGCAGAGTTCATCTATCCCAGGGCTTCTAGGATGCCAGTCTGCATCCCCAAGCACAGGTCACAGCTGGATGCTCGTTTGGACAAACATTTGCTTTTACTTAAAACCAAATCTGCTTCTGCCAGTGACATGTCCCTCTTAAACCTGCCCTCCTCTTCCAGTTGAGGTACCAGAAAACAAGCACTCATAAAATACACCTTCCAAGCTCCTCCTGCCACCTCTGCAACATTTGCTTTGTGAGCAGCTGCAGACTGAATTCACCCACGAGGAGGAATGGACACAAAATGCAGAAAGATCAGTAGTGTTAGAGAGCACAGGCAGCTGAGGTTTAAATTCTGGGCCCTGAGATAGCAGCACAGCAGCCTCTGGCCAGCTCTACTTTAGGCTTTCCTGAAAGCAGCTGGAAGCTGTCTTCTGTGGGGAACGTGGCAAGGTGCTACACACACCATAGGGGAACACTACAGATTTAGTTCTCCGGGATGCACTTTTCAGGGCAACAACCCAATATTCACTGAGCCTTGTGCATTGTTGTCCCTGTAAAGCACAAGGAAAGCCAAGGGAAACAGCTCTAGAGATGATAATGCCAGGAGGCCCCTTTGCAGAGGTCACATGGACAGGAGCTGAAAGGTAAGGCAGAGTCCTCCTTGCCATGGTCCCCACAGCACTAAAGAGCATCTGCAGGCTTTGGGTGGCTGCTGGCAGACTGAACACATTGCTCAGGAGAGTAAGCAAGGCCTGGAGGAGTAGCTGCAAACACTGGGTAACAAGCTATTAAGTCTCAAATATTGTGTTTGTGAAGAAGTGTCTGTTATTGTCTCCTGCCATGCAGGAGAGTGAAGTGCATGCAGATTACAGTGCACCTGATAGTTCAAATGAGGCTGCAGGGAACTCTTCATGCTTAATTTAATTCTTAATGCAGTAGTGGGGACCACTTAGACTGCAGGACCTGACCTGGAGCACAAAGCATGCAGAGTGCAGCTGAAGGAAGAGGTTTCCTCAGCTGAGACCATGCAATTTATAATTAATTGTTTTTCAACAGTGACTGGCAATTTCAGAGTTATGCATGACCTGCAAATACAATGTATGTGGTGTATTTTATGCAGGTGCTGATATTACGTCACACATCAAGGGGATGGATTTCCCCAGGCTGCTTGACAGAGCCCTGTGCAGAAGAGATTAAACAAATCAGATAAGGCCAAGTTTGTACCAAAAAGCAGACACCCAAAATCACTAGAAATTTTTAAAAGCACAGGACTGGCAGTGAACAGCAGTATGGGTGATATGATTCCAGTTTATAATCTCTTTTAAATCTAGCTAATATAAAAAAATACAAGCACTGGCAGAATATAACATACTGGATGTGTTTCTAGAGGCTGCTTCAACAGGAGATCTCCAAAAAGATCTTCACAGTATTTTGACATCTTGTACTGCTGATATTTGCTGGAAAAGATAATATTGGTTAAATATAAAAAAGAAACCACTATTACTCGGCAAAATAGAATAATACTAAGTGATGTAGACATCCTAAATTATATACTGCCCACTTTCTCTCAAGTGAGAAGTATTACTTTACTGAAATTATACTGTCAATAAAAGTCCATTATCTGACATAGATGAATTTAGTAAGACCAATAATGCAGATTCACTATATCCAACACAGCTAATGGAACATCCAAATATATTTCACAGCTTTATCACAGATAAAAATGTTGCCAGTACTAAGCTAGATAAAGATTGACTACTATATTAAAGCACAGTCTCTTCCAAGTGACATTCAGTATACCTGCATAGCCCTACACAGTTCTCAATTATATTCAAATTATAGTCTTTTTGAGCTTTATCTTCTCTCTCATACATTGCACTTTAAAAAACAAAGCAAAAAGCCCTACAAGGGCATCACATACCTGCAGTGATTTTCAAATGAAAGAATTACGGGATATTCTGACGTAACAAATGCTGTTTCCTTAATGGCTTGAATTACATCCTATAAAATGCAATAATATGATTCAAATTAGAACAGATCAAATTAGAGTCATAATCAAACAGATTTTTTTTTGTTCTCCACCCTGAGAAACACAGAGCTGAGTCTCAAATATGCTAAGGGAAAACTAGAACAAACTATGCACTTATTCTTCCCCGTTCCCTGCAACACCCTGGACTCAGCGCCCAACGGGTACCTCACTGCACTAGTGGCTTCAATGGCAGCTTCACCTCAAGCCCATCAATGCCACCCCTGGACCCGCTGCCATCTTCTCTTGTCAGGGAGAATTTCTACTTCCAGAATAACTCCTGCATCTTCAGGGTTTTTCCGCAACTAAGGAACTTCTCAGACAACAGAAAAGGTATTTATTCTGTGGTGCAAAGAGCACAGGATGTGAAAATATGGGGCAAAAGAAGCAAGCCTGCTTCCTGTAGTTTCTGTGACAAGGCAGACGTGACACAGGGGGTGTATGATGCGAGTTGGAAACAAGCCCTAAGATCTGGGGACAAGAAACCATGCCTACACAGTCTGCCGGTGTGTCACAAAGAGCAGCGTCTGGGTGCTGAGGAGGGGAGGTGTCCTGCATGGATCCTTGTCCAGGGGTTCTACTGGGACTTACTGCCAGGTGTAGCAGTCAGGCATTTACCTTGAAAAGAATATCTGTACACATTGCTTTTCCATGCGTTATTATTGGCTCTTGGTCTTCACCTTTGCCATCCCAACAGTCCAGCTCTACACACCTAAAGGCCCAAGAAAAATGATGTCAGATTCCTTATTGTTTCAGTACAGGCGAGCTACTCAGGACAAGTTCTGAGCTGTGATGTTCAGAGCAGTAAGTTAAGAAGCAGTTTGGGGTATTCTACAATTTATTTTAAGCTGCACATGTGTAATTTCAGACTGCTTTAAAATGTTGGGTATACTACCTTAAATAGAATATGTGTGGGTCAATATATTTACACCTGAACTTCAATGTTTCCAGCACTGTAACACTCTTCTAATTTATTTTCTTACTCAGTTAATTGTGACACATTCCACTATTTCAAGAAATAAAGCAGGAAATCATAAACAGATTCTCATTTACATATAAACTTAATTACAAAGCAGAAAGCCGCCTGAAATTCTTCAGTTGTCATTTTAAGATCAAACTTCTGTTATCTTCCTCACAAACTCTCTCCTGATATCAGTTTTTACATTCCACTGCCTTTCAATGCTTTTTCTGAGAGAAACAGCATCTTAAATATGTAATTTTCATTTACCACACTAATATATTTATACATTCAACTATGCAATATATCAACACCAAGGTATATTATGTAGCTTTCCAGTATTAGATTCACAAATATTAAAGGCTGTTATCTCCTGCTTCCAACCTGCATCCCGCCAAAAGCACTTGTCTGTACATCTCCACCGAAGACTTGCCACCAAACTGCCTGCCTGTTAAATATGTATTGTGAGAGGAACTGATGAAATAATGAGCCAAAGGATGGTCCATTTCTTGATATAATTCCAAGCGGTCTAGGAAAACTGGAGCATTTTCATCTGACATCAAGTATCTGCAAAAGCCATCACTTGATATGACACCTAGAAGGAAGAAGAATGAGTGGTAAATTACTCCTAGAAATTTAGAGTGGGCAGGAATCAAACTGTCTCATAGAGCACGAACCCTAGGACGAAAGCTATGTTTAAACAGGCTTCTGCAAGCAAACTGAAGCTCTCCCCCTTCCAGTTTTCCAAGCTGACCAGTAACTGCATTCCTGGTGCAAAACCTGCCATCGTGTTCCCAAACAACAAGAAAAAAATCAGATGGCCATCTAGCTCAATATCTGACATCCAGCACTCACCATTAGTAGACCTAAGGCATCAAGAGGATGAGAGAAGAAGGCTAATAAATAGTGACATCTCCTCAGAATGCTCACAATAATTTGGGGCTCTGGGACTTTGTGAGCTTGCATGTACCAGTCTTCTACAGTATTTTTCTCCCCTCTTTCATACTTAGTCCTGCCCTGACTGTGCTACATCACTGTTAATCAGCTTGCAGTTTGTGCACAGACTGTACTCCACTGACAAAAACAGGTGGAGGTGTACCTGAAAACATTTGCATGTGTTCAGGAAAATCTAAGATACCTTCAAGTTGACTGTTTGAAAGAAATAAAATGAAAAGCAAGTCATTTTCTACAAGGAACATGGGATGGACAGTAATCCAGAGGACAGAATTCTTAACACCTTTCTCTCATCTGCTGTTATATGCTTCAAAAATACAAAAAAATGTTCTCATTAAAATTTATCCCCTGATTGATAAAGTAAGAATCATCAGTAACGCAATATCAGTTTTTAAGTGGCCAGGAGACTGGAAAATGATCTAGGTTAGGGAAGAACAGATTACTCACTAAGAGTCACTAGAAAGAATAGTTATCTGGCACTAATTTGGAGGTTGCTTTCTCTAAAGCCATGGATGAACACTCAGCTCTTGTTAAGGCACGGGCTGCAGGAGTCCCACTTTTATTTTGTTTAAGACAACTTTTCTCTTATACCGAGAACTCCGGTAATCCTGCTTTTCATTCTGCTCCTCACATTCTGAAATGAATCCTCTACTGAAGCTCAAGTTTTCTGTGCTTTGTGTCAGCCAGAGGTGAACTGTTTGGAAGGTCTTATTCAAATCCTCTCAGCTGATTCTGAGTTTTGGAAGGGGAAGAAAAAACGGGGTGAAATGGAATTTTCAACTTTAAGAAAGTTTTTATTTTGTTGGTCACTGAGAACTCAAAAGCAGCAGCACAAATTATCTCACATGATACGCACTCCTAGCGCATCATTTAGTGGAAGAGAGTCACAGGTGACCAAGTGTGCTGTGCAAACAATAGCTGAGACTTCAGCAACTTATCAGAGCTATCTGTGCTCATCAGAATGGCCTTGGTATATCTGACGTGCACTGACCACTTTGTATCAGGAAGGCTGTCTGTGTAGCCACACTACAACCTGGATCAGGGAAATGACCCTCCCAGAAAACCGTTGATTTTGAGAGGGAGATATTTTTCAGCAGATCCGTTTCCTGATACAGTTCACCGGTCGGCCACCCCAGTGCTTGCCCCTTGACCACAAGGACTGTAAGCTCCCTTTTAAAAGTCTGGCTGCTTTGAAATGAATTCCCCAAATGCCCCAAACCAGTGAATACTAAATTCCTTCCCATATTTACCTTTTTTCTTCAAGTCTTCATCTGGTTCATATGTCTCAATTATCTGCATTGCTCTTTTTGTGTCATAAAAGGGAAATAAAATTTCATTGAGCCGAGGGTCTCGTTGATGCTAAGGTTAGAAAACAACGGAATTCAGCAAAACAATATAGTGCATGGCTATCATCCAAGAGCATTTCATTACTGCAGATGAGAAAGAAAGAAGTGGACATTTAAAAAAAAAAAAACAAAAAAACAAAAAGGAGCCCTAAAACTTACAGAATATTCAATAGTAACTTTAGTTTTAGACAGAAAATAAACTTTATCTTTCATAAGAAACCTAGGCAGTTTGTTTATAAAAGTATTTTTAAAAAAACCCAGTGCAATCATATTGCTATTGCTTGTTTATGAGAATAATGACTGCACACGGCATACGTGCAAATGCAATGTTGAAAATAAACTGCTAAATCTCTCTTCTTTGTAAATTCTCTCCCTAATCTTTTTTGTAGGTCATGTAAACTGACAGACTTGACAGATGGCACCGTAATCACCTCTGCAAAAATGCGGATCTTCAGCAGTATCTACAGCTAAAGTAAAAATTAAAAGTAAAATAAAGCTATGCTATAAGTACAGAATTTGAAACCTGAATTTAGAAATTTAGAAATGATTATTTGTGAATAGTAGAAACACCGTATAGTTTCTTAGAATAAATATATATGACTTGAAAGAGCTTCACAGTATCATCTCTTCATTTCGCAGTAATTTACAATATTAGGTTTTCATAATATATGTAATATTTAGATACAATTTAGCAGTGATTTTTAATCCACTACTAAAACTCAGAGTTTTTAAGTTTCCACTTAATGTGTGCTATGTTAGTTTTGTTTCTCTCCAAGCTGGATTAGAGCTGCACACTGTGTGCCTGATTCTCCATCAAAAAGAAAACTGAAAACGGAGTAGTGGCGTGTAAGCAGATGCAATAAAACATAAATAAATAAATATGACTGTGAAAACACTCTTTTACTCCAGTAGGTGCCTAGTTTTTAAGCTTTAGTTTAAGCAGAATTCAGAAATGTAACAGGCCACCCCCATGTTGGTGATCAATAATTTGGAGTAGACAGGATGGCATTGACATGGCTTGGCACAGCACTATCAGCATTTGCTGTAATTTCTTATGTGTAAACTTTTCGACATTTTTTTCAAGGAAAAAAAAGCAATATCCAATCAAAAAATAAACACTCGATCCCTTTTCTTACAATCAATACCTTAGTGCATGTGCTTGATTAATTCCAAGAAATTACAACCAATGCCAATTTAATCATGCAATTAAGGAGGGATCTTTCAAGTAATGCTATTGACAGTCTGCAGCATCTGAAATACAGCAGTTTCATTCAATACAGATCAGCGGTCTGGATATCTAAGTAAAACTCAGATGAAATATAATATCAGAGCAGATGGATGCAGAACATAACTTGCTAAGCAGCACACAACAGCAACTCAACACTGGCATGCAACAGTACAGTCTACTGTGACAAATGACAAGCTTTATACCATTAGTGACAATACACCACTTCACAAAATTGGAAGAAATAGTAGGAAAGGTTCTTAACTCAAGAAAAGTGCACTTCCCTACTCTCTCTCTTATACAGTTAGTCATCGCAAACAGAAGAAAATAAATGGGATAAAGCAAAACTCATCTTGAGAAAGAGACCCAGCATTATTGTAAGGTGCTAAGAGAAAAAGACTCTTCTTGTAGCAATGATCATTAGTCATTATTGATTTTCCATTTGAAATAAAGCGAGCCTTTAAAGTTTACTTGCTTTAAAAAATGAAGCAAAATTGACAACTAATTACGTTTTTCTTAAAAAAAAGCATGGATGAATGCTTACTAGTGCCTCTTGGGAAAACGTTCTGCACTACTGAGCTTGTTGGCACAGGGAAATTGTAGCCCAAAAGCTGATCAAAACTAAAAGCATGAAGCTTCACCTAGAAAGCAAACATGTCCCAGGCCTAATCACACATGTCTGTCAAAGTCATATTGATTGTTCTAGTTACTGTATTAGACAGGATGCCCTTACACTAGACATTCTTAACTATCTGAAAGCGTGGGGACAAAGAATGCCCTATGAATCTTCAAAGAGAGAAACATCATTTTGCCTTCCCAGCCTGGTCATGCATCTCCTCTCTGAGTGGATACAAACTAAGACGCACAGCAGTTAACAATGCACCAGAATCAGTTTTGCTTCTTGAATTTGTCCTGTGCAGCAGGTAGAGGGCTGTCCTTTCATGAAGATGAAAAAAAGACGGAGACAAAAAGAGCAGGGGAGTGGGAAGGAGGGAGGAAGAGCAAGCAAGAGGAATGGAGGGATGGAGGGAGGGATGGAGAGCAAGGAAGTGGGAAAGAGCAGGATAGAAAAGGATGACCTCACACCTCCTTCCCAGGAGAAAGGATGAGTCCTGGTCAGACTACTGAATTTCCATTTTGACAGTTACTTGACTTATTAATTTATCACTGCAAATGAACAGCAGGAGCAAATCTCACTAGTAGTGAGCTCAGTTCTTTTTCTACTACATTTTATTTTTTCAAAATTTGACTTCAAAAAGACCTAGACAAAATAGTCAGTGCCCGACACTAAGTGAATTCCTAAAACCTTCCCAGAAGCTTTAATACTGATACACATCTATTTAAATCAGCAGTCATCCAGCAGCATTTAAAAATCAACCAGAGACAGCTGTTTGGAAGAACTCCAGGAAAGCAGCTCACACTCTCCACTCATAACCAGTAACGTACCCTTTGTGCTCCCTTAAAAACCCGTAACACTAAGAGCTTCTGCAACGTGCCCTGGAGGCTACTGAATTCAAAATGATTTAGCTTAAAGACTCTCATGAAGAATTGCTCTGCCAAGTAACTCCCCTCTCCTATATAAAGATAATAATCCTTTTATACTTTCCAGCATTAAACAGCACTAATTGCAGTGTTGGCCAGCTGTCAAGGGGACAGAGACGACCCCTTCAGAAGGGAGATTTTGGGTCATTTAGTGCCTTTCAAATCACAACCAAAACTCTAAACTCTATTTGGAGACCAGAAGACCTGCAGCACAGAGCCAAAGGCATTAGTTTCAGTCATCAGAATGAATGTCCTACTCTATAAAATCACTTGACTAATTTTTCCCAGCTCTGGTCACCAACCAAAGGGCCAACTACAAGATTTCAAAATGCAAAATGCGTCAATAAGAATGTAGCCAACAAGATGCATCTTTCTCCGATACTGCCCATAAAATAAGACTTCTGATTCTGTAAAAAGAACGGCTACAACAATATAAAACTGAGAGCACAACAATCCAATTCTAATTCTGTAATCAGTTCCTTGAGATAGCCAGGAAGTTCTTACAATTGCTGGCAGCACTTCTTCAGAAGTTTGGGCTTCAAGGAAATGCACTTTAAGCTAAAACAATTACAGAGATCAAGTTTAAAATAATGATAAAACAGTAATTTACTGAAAAATGAGGAATAACACTAAAAAAAAAAAATCAGAAGCTAATACGGTTTAACGTGTGGACAGGGCTGTGTGCTTCAAGCAGTGAAGTGTATCTATCACAACAAGTGAATTGGGGGGCTGAGGTACTTTAGGGTGATCACTTAGAATTTCAATCACAATGTAACCCTTTCTTTCTTCAATGCAGAAAACAAAAATCACACGCGTTAGCTATGACCCCAGTCCTGCAAACGCTGAGATACTGAACTTTGTAAATAGCTGTGACAAAAGAATATCTCTCAGTATTAAGATTAAGCACGTGCTCCAATTTGCTAATAGAGAGAACTATGGGTACATGAACCAGGGCCCCAAGTGTGTAACCATTAGTCCTGAAGCTGTTAATCTTCTCACTATCTACATTTTTTGAATACTCTTTCTCCATGTAATACAGGTTTGGTGAAGAGTAGGGCATGCCTTGCCTCCTGAAAATGAAAATCATATGCTAAATTTGATATGTTGGGAATTTATTGCTTGAATCTTCATATAGCAGTATCACATTTATAAACGTATACATTTATAAATATAAAATACATTTATAACTAGTAAAATAATTTTAGATGGGCAGATTTTTGGTAATGCTCTCAGTCCCTAAAAGATCATGTAGAGAGATAAAGCAGCTATCCATGTTCCAGATGACAAGAATCTCCAAGTACAAAAACAAGTAGAATATGCCTATTTTCCATATGTATGTTCTAATCAAATCTACACAGTGTACTTAATGTTGCAGTTCTGAATGAGTCCATCTACTATAACTTACTGTGCTTTAGGAATAGAAACCCCATGCTATTTATTGAACTACTTTGCACACGCATGATATTTTTAAGAAATGCTATTAATACTCTTGTCAGCAACTGCATTAGGGAAATAGAGCAATAAAAATACTTCCTCTTTTTCTGCAGATATAGTATTTTAAAAAGACATATACAAAATCTTAAAATACCCTCTTAGCTCTTAGATTTATAATAGATCGAAATAATACTGTTGCGAAGAATCAAACCACTGTTTATAAAAGCCTACTTCATTTTTCCTACTATTCAGAAGGACTACCAGATATATTTAGCTGTGGTCGACAGGTAAAGTAACTGCTTATAATAAAATACCAGGTGTATTTTACTTGAAACTGCATTAAATGTAACAGTGTAAAATGTATAAAACATACATAACACACAACATAGCACAACAGCAAGTAATCAACAGATGCAATCTGCAAAGCCAACATGTAGAAAGCACAACAGACAAGGTTGGAGCTGATTTTTGCACCTGGATGTTACCATAATGGAAAGATCAGCGGATCAAAAGCACAGCAAATAATGACATGATTCATGCAATGGAAAGATTGGAAGAAGCAAGCCACTGCAGACAGACTTGTATGGTAGTTAATGTATGAAAAAGCTTACTTCATTTAGAAAGCTCACTAATTGGTCTACCGTTAAATAATCAGTTTTGTCTCCATTGCTGAAAAGAAATTTATTAGAGAATGTAAGTTTTCATATACGATGCTACAGTAGGTATGATTTACATGTTGACATTGTTGATACTTTTAAAACCACCTACTTTTCTACCTGAAGTAGCTCTATAATCTTAAAATGGACAGTCATAGAAAACATACTAACTGTCTATGCTTGGCACAGTATATCTCCCGTACTTCCTATACCTTAACAAACATTACTTCATAAAACAACATGTCAGTCCTCCGGCTGAGAATAAATTGAGTGACAAAACTTTTAAAACTTCAAATTACTTATTTAATTTAGTTAGTTCACATACTTTGTTAATCACCTACAGGAGCAAGTTAAAATTACAGTAGTTAGTAAAGCCAATGCAAAAAAAAAAAGTTCCAGGTGCTTTCTCTAATTCATGTAAAAGTTGCTCTAAAATAGAGAGTGAACTTTTACATTAACAGTCTGACAGGGAAGGGGAAAAACATAGACTTGAGTTTGTCTTAAAATATTGCTGATGCTACTAGGATTCAAGGTTAGATAATCTTTACCTTGTTCTATTACTATTAGATATGGACTAAAAATATGGCAAAATTAGTTTAAAGCAAAATTATATTAAATTTGAACTTACATCTTCTTAAAGAGGTCCTCTATGTCAGTTCGGGGACATATCTTTTGGGTGAGCTCATAAAATTTCTCGTAAGTAAATGCTGCAGGTTCAATTTCATCATTCTGTAACAAAATGCAAAGGTACATTTATCCAGCAAAAGAGAAGTAATATGCTCTTTTCCCAAGAGCATATCTTAGATCAGCAAAAGCAATCGAGAATGTTTTTAACTCTTTACCTAATATACGGTTACCTAGTCTCTTTTGTATTTTCTGAAAACAGTTCTTAATCCATCTTTATCACAGATCAGTTTGAAGCGCTTATACTCTGACCTCACAGTAACATTAATTCTACATAAACACAGAACTGAAAAAATCTCTATTTTTCTTCTGAAGCTTAAAAAAAAACCCAAAATAGCATACAAACTTCAGGATTCTTATACTGAAGCCAAGGAACGTTGAGATAAAGTCTCAGGTTTGGTGCAATGGTTTTAAAAAGCAAAGCAACTCTCATACAGGGCATGTAAAATTTCTATGAGCTAACACTAACACATTCAGTATGATGTCCTCCTCCAAACAAGATGGGCACTGCAGCAGAGAGGAACATTTTCATCTCAGGTGCCAAGCACTGCGACAGCTGGGGATTCACGTCTTTCTCCCTGGCTGGAGACGGCGAGCTGAGCCTGCAGGGCTGCCGCTCACCAGGCACTTGCTGCAGACAGGCCAAGAACCACGGGCTGGAGGCTCCAAAAGGAAAGAAGGGAGAGCCTGGGCAGGGAATAAAGCCAAAAAACCAAGCCGCAACTGTCAGCAGGCGCCACCTCTCCGGGGCTGTTGGCAGGGCCTCCTGCTGCGAGTGGGACAGAGCTGGACAGCAGGTCTCCAACAGGAGGGGACAAAGAGCAGGAGAAATCCAAGAAATGTGGCTGAGAGGACAGCACACACACACACACACAAAAATCACATCCATATTCTGTGCTCATATACTTTGTATAAATGCGTGAAAGGTAGTCTGTAACTGAAAAGAAAGGAAGCTTCACCTAAGCAGTTTAAGGACCACTATGTCATCCACATTTAATTACATTTCTGTTTTAGTAAACAACCCACCGTGATGAATAAGTTACTTATGAACAATAGGCATGTTTTTGTGTGATGCAAACGACTTAGATCACAGCTACGAATGTGAATGATTCATCAACTTTTTTGTATGCAAAAAAAAGTTCTTCAAAACCATTACATACCTTTCCACTGGGAAGACCTAATTCCTTAAGTGCCTGAAAGATCACTTTTTCTGTTTTACCTGATGCAAAGGTTCTGGTAATGCTAAAACAATAAAGAGTGGGGGGAAAAAAGGAGAAATGTTAGTCACTTCTTAAACAATCACTTCTCTCTCTTTTTGCTTTTACTGCCAACATTTTCCTCTGGCTTCAAATGATGAATGTAAGCATCTTCCAAGTAATAGCCCAGCTGAAAAACTGCCCTAAGCTTCATAGGGCAGCAGTGCTCTGCCTGCAAGCTATCCATTAGAAAATATATCAAAATAATGAACTGCAAAAAGAACAGAAGAGGGTTTTTTCCAATATACTGGGATACAGAGCCATGCAAAGCATTGTTCTGTTGGCTCTTTTAAACCCCATGCATAGATAGATGACTGTGTTTAAAAAGTAGCAGATTCTGCAGGTGAGGAGACTGGTGGCTCCAGCCATTCCTGGTTGTGGTGACTTCCTTTCCAAGCATTAACCCAGGCTTCCCAGGGCACCCATGAGGCTGGCAGGAACCACTGCCAAGAGCAGTTTTCTCCCTCTTTCTTTTTCAAGCAGTCGCTACCGGCAAGAGACTCCTCCATGCATGTTGAACCTCATTCCCGGCTCCCCTGCCAGCTGCAGAGCTCCCTCCTCCCTTCAAATGCTCCCTCACCTTACGAACATCCACGCTCTGGACATACTAAGCACAACTCATTTACGAAGGCCTCAGCTGCCACTTAAATATTTCCACCAAACTGATTAACATCCACCTCCTTCCGCAAAACAGGAGTGTTTTCACCACGCATGAGACTGACAAACTGGTTTCGCTTGAAATTAAATGAATCCAATTAAAGCTTAGCTATTTGGTGTGATTAATGTGGAAGCGTATGGTCTATTCCTGTTTCCATTTGAGATTAATTTGAACAACCTCTAACTCTGGAAAAGTAGATCCAAACTTGACAGCTCTCCTTCCCTCTGTGTAGGCTCTAAGCTAAAATGATGTGTCCCACAACAGAAGGCTGTATGCAACATCTATTTCTAGTGCTAACAAAACTTGCACTTTGGGAAAGACTCTACAGTTGCTTGACAAGAATATGTTGCTTTTCATCATCAAATGAGACAAATGTTTGCTGAGATTTTTTTGTTAATCTCATGCATACTAAATAATTTCACATGGTGATAGACATGAAACTGCTGCTGTTATTTGTTGCCATGGCAATTCAGTTGTTTTACTCTCCAAAATACTCTAAACCGCCTCTGTAAAGATCTTCATACTAATAAAATTAAGATCAGAAAGCTGAAGATCTAAATGATAACATAATATTTTAAAAAATCCTGGTCTTTTTTTACTGTGTTCTTACAACAGTTAGATTTCTATGTCCCTATTTAGGCATCTAAATAAGTTATTTGATTTTCCAAAGCTGATAAGTACCAAAATGTTTTCATTAAAATATAGACTGAATTTAACTTTAGGCACTTGCTTCTTAAAAAATTTCAGGTGTTTATTTTTCTATCCATTCGAAACCACAGAGCTCTACAATTTACAACCTATCTCCAAGCCCAGTAAAAAATTATACGCCTGTGCTAATGAATCGGGCCTCAATAATAAATGTCATGTAAAACGCAAGTTCAAAGCATAAGTAATTAATCAGAAACTGTGAGCCAGTATTCCATGGCTGCAGGGAACTTATTTTTTGATGCCAAACTATTTTTTATTTCAACAAAGACGACAGCAAACATAGCAGCAATTTGTAATGAAAGCAACAGTCTGGGAAAGACTGCATGAATCAGAAAAGATTGTAAAAATACAGCATGACACTTTCATTTTGCTAAGGATATTGTGAATAAAACTACTTTTCCCTCTGTCAGAATAGACTTAATCTGAGCAGATTTACATTTCCCTTGTTGTACATCTTGGAAGAAATACGGCTATTTCAGATGCAGGCAAGTTACTGGTTGATACATACATATGGGTGTTTACTCCTCGTGTTCTACTGTGGTTTGGGGCTTTTTATGCTAACATGTCAATCTACTTGCTCATAAATAGTCAAAATATTTCTCAAATTTGAGACTGAGGGGTACGAATCTATCGTGCCTGTTGATGGATTAAATGACTTGGTTACTTCAGACCTTCACCACTTTCCAGCCATTACTTAAAAAAAATCAAGCCAACACATAAACTGCTCAATTTTTTATAGTGGTTCCACCGAATTTATCAGTTTTGCTAGAACTGAAAGTACCACTGCCTACACTGTAGAAGAAATCATCTAAAACTACAATTTCCATCTAAGTATTGAAACATATGTCTTCCAGACACTCTGGAGTAATCAATACAAAGCATATTTATCAAAAAAGTGTAATTTCAAAATTAACTTAAGCTATACGGTAAAACAGGTGTAAGCCTCATTTTTCATAGCTTAGCTTTTTCATTTTTTTATATACATTTTTTTCATAGTTAGAAGCTAAATTAGCTTAAATCCTTTTAAACGTAGTTATTCAAGGGATAAGCATAGATTGATCAAAGCTCATTCCTAAACAGGCTCTAGCTGAACAGGTGCAACTTGTGCATTTGGAAAATCCATTTTCTGCCAACAGAAAGTTGCAGAAACCAAACAGAATCAGTTTCTTTAAAGGCTGACCTTTTTAGTCATCATTTACAGTAGTGTTAAAATCTGAAGATATAAAATATCTTACCAAATGCCCTGTCCTTGTAAGATCTGTAGATGTAGTTCTAGACTCATACTGCTAAAATTTACTAAAGTCCAAAAGACAATCTGTGCTCTCCTAAGGTTTTCATATCACTAATTGCCAGAATTTCTTCTCTCCCATACACAGTAGGTTGATAGAAATAGATTTATGCCCCAGAGTACATTAAAATCCAGAAGAAGAAGAACCTTTATCACTCTGCAACGCCCAACTGTACTAATGAGGAATCAGGAATATTTATGCCATTTATCACCAACAGCCTAAGGAGTTTCAGCTTCTTAAGGCTCATCATTCCCTATGGCCATGTGCCAGCTGCAAAAATGTGTCTTAAACCTGGAAAGAAATGCAAGGAGCTCTGATTTCTCAGGTGAGTTTTTATTTCTCTTGGTGTTTTACTGCACTTGTATGTAAAAATGAACTAAAGGTGATCTGGTGATACACATTCCTACAGCTTAATACATCTGCCAGGAAAGAATAACCTTCCTACCTGTATCCCCAAACTGCTTTTCCCCTTCATTCATATTCCTCCTCTATGCCTTTCCCCCAGCCTCTCACTGACATCTCTCCTAGTCCTGTCACCCCAAAAGTTTGGCACATTCGTCCACGCCAACATGGCACATTCCTTAGAACATCCAGATGTGAAGAAGAATCAGCTTCCCTCTGCACAGCATGGGATAGTAGAGCCCTTACAAATTCATACTGCAAACTAAATGCAAGGTAAAATATTTCAAGGCATAAACAGTTTCAGACAAGCTAACGCCCTATAGATTCATACCAAGGAATAAAGCTCTATGTTCAAACAAAGGCATAACACTCTGGAGTCTTGAATCTGCCTCTGTAGTATTTCTCCCTCATCTTTACCCTTCATTTGATACTCCTCATGGCACTTCTGCACAGAAGGTGCCCCATGGCAGTTTAGTTCAAGTTTGAGAAATAAGTCGGGGCTTGGCAACATGAAAGCTGAAAGATTAATACACTGAAGCAGCCTTAACACTGTCAAGGTGTCACTTGAGTCATGAAATTAAAGAAACCTGTAAGGCAGCATGGCAGGCCCTTTGTCTTTTTGCAGATTCCATAGATGCAAAATCCTCTTTCTTCCTTAATAAAAAACCTTCTGTGAGGCTTATCTTACAAAGTCCTCCTTCTTGCTCCCTTCTGTGAGTTTCTATTTATGAAAAAACAGCATGCCCCAAAAGTGTGGTTTTCACAGAATGCATAAGGAGGAAAGAAGCTCAATGTAACAGCAAGAATTAATTTCTAGAGCAGGAGGGGGGAGAATTACTGCCTATTCAGAGGATGGAAAGTCAGTAATTGTAATAGTTAATAGCTGTACAAAAAGAAATACACTGTTTTAGGCTTTCTGTTAACAACAACAACAACTAACTCAACGATTCTTTTACCATGTGGAGAAACTCAAATATTATCCTGGGGGTTCCTGTAAAAGCAAAAGCATTTCTGGCAGAGCTGTATCTGTCTCTTTTACAAGGAACTACATTTTAAAATGTACGTTTTTGTCCTTAACTGGCCTGTAAGTTTTTATGGTTCTTTTGCTAAGTATTTTGTTAATTTTTTTACAACTGAAAAACCCATATTGGAGTTTAAGGAGTTTTAAGTGGAGAAAACCAATGCTCTCAGCTCTAAATGACTTTGAAAATAATTACAAGCACTCATATCTTCATCACAATGGAGAAAAAATAAAGTCCTGCCTAGTTTATCAAGGAGGTACAGAACTTGGCTAAGTTTGTCTAGTTCTGTACTTATTTTTATATATGTATTAGTAACAAAATTGATATTCTAATTAATTATTATGTCACAGAATTTTATTAACGTTATACAACCAGTACCTGATAAAAACCTGAACTCCCAGTTATGCTTACCTCCGAACTGGAATTTTCCCATTTGTGTTTGTTAGAAAAGCCAGTTTCATCCAGCTGAAATCAAGAATGGAATATTTTAAAAATACTATCTATTAAAATTGGGATCTAGATACTTATATTTAGATTAAGATTATTGGCATGTCTGTGAAATGAGTATAAACAAATAATTGCTCTGTAATAAAAACGTTTTTCTTTAACCATTTAGTGCTTGAGGCAGAGCAGTTCTGTAATGGTAAAGGCAAAAAGCATCTCAAAAGAAACAGGACATCAACTAAAACGAGTATGAAGACAAGAAAGACTCATGGGGTTTTGTTTGCATATGCATCAATAAAAGAACAAACCAGACAATAAATAAAACATACGATATCATTAAATTGAATATATATATAATTGCTCCTGGCCAGGTGCCAGATATAGACTTTAGACCTCTTCTAGTTGCAATGAAAGATAAAACCTAAACTAATTTAATGCCCTTTTCTTTATTACAGTGGTTTGTGATTGCAAATGTTGAACTATGAAAAACAAAATGTTATTTAAAAAAATAAAACACAAGGAAAATACAAGCACAGAAAAAAAAGGAGAAAGGGGAGGAATGAAACTTACTGTTTCTTGAGACATGTCATTGGACTGACATTGTTAGCTCTAAAGTTATGTATGATGGATCCAAGCCCTTCTACCCATTGCTGAAAAACACAAAAATACAGAAACACCTAATTAGGAAAATAGAAGAGGGGAAAAAAGCAGGAAAATTTGTCGTGGGGGAAGGCTCTGCTTCCTTGCAGCTAAGGATAATGTTAATAACCTGAGTTGAGGAAAAAAGCTGCCCACTTCACAGCCTATAATGCCACAGAAAAGTCCAGCCACATTTTACCTATTACTATTTCATCCTTCACTAAACAATGTGATTGTGCTTTCCATTCTCCCAAGTACGACATGTAGCATCAGCGGTGTTATTAAAACAGTTTATTGTTAACAAAGGCAAGCAGTCTGTTGACTGACTTATTAAGCCTTCTGTTTATAGCCCATATAAACATATGTCTCCCTTTCAGTTGCGGCTGGCAATATTAGCTATTACTAAGCAACATTATACAAGATGTGATCATATATTAACTGGTCAAGTTTTAGAAAAGGAATGTAACAAAATATTAATAAGCTAGAGCAAACCACAGGGAAGCACATCAATTGTTCGGTGATGCCGACCTCATCTGACACCCTGTTACATATTCAAGTCCTGCTTACTTTCATCCTTAAAAAGCGAAACATTCCAGTTATCATTGGGATGACCCTCAGCCAACAGCAGCATTACAGCACTTATCCAATTCCTTTTCATGGATATATTTTTTCTACTATGGCTTGTACCTAGACTTTGCAGTACTGTATAGAAGAAGCTTAAGGATTAGGCCCTAACATGAACAGTGATTTCAGCAAGAATCCTGCCAGGATAAAGCTATAGGAAGAGAAAAAAATGACAGCACTACAAGCCAAGCTGAATCTCCATCATGCCATTGTAATGCCAGGATTACTTAACAGATAATTTACACTGGTGGAACTGAGATGGGATTTGGTCCACAGCTTAACATTAACCTTATGAATAAAGAAGCCTCTTGCTTCCGGCCAAATTCTGTGCATGCAGCTTGAACTGACTTGGGCAGGATCCAGAATTTGACACTTATAAATAGATGCAGATGAGTATATTTTCCTTTTCATGAATTAGTGCTGTACATCTACAAAACAGATGAAAAAAAAACACATTTATATAGGAGGAATACTAATGTCTTTGGAAAATGGCATATTGTAAACTGTAGGCAGTAAAGCACTATGGGCTAAAACAAGCTCTAAGGTGTCAGTTCAGTAGATAAACACGCTTCAGCATCCACTCGTATTCGTGACACACTACAAAAACATCACAAACTTCTTTTTAAACAGGAAATTCTTAATCAGACTTAAAAATTCACCTTATAAATCTATTTTGCTTCAGGAAAAGTAGCCATTTATTAAGACATTTATTAATATTCAATTATTCCTTTTCAAACTATCCTTTTCAAGAAGTACTGAACAGAATATGCAAACTAATGGAATAAGTGCGTATCCTTTGAAAATAGAAGCCTGACTTATGAGAAAAGCAAGTGTTTGAGGTTTTCTCAGGTGTGTTTTCATGCCTGAAAACAACCCACCAGTAAGTCTGCCCTCCCATTTCTCTTTTCCCAACGGCATAGATAAGATGACTTATTACGGATGTACTCAGTATGGATAGTACAGAGGTACTTGCCTAGGGCTATAAAGAAAGCAAGGTTCATGGGAAAAGACATTATTTATTAGAATTAATATAACTGGAAGGCATAGACAGACTTAGGGAACACTTATCTTTTCCTACAAATGTTTGCTCACCTAAGATGATATAGAATTAGTGCTAGTGATGATTTCAGGATAAATGCATGAACAAGTCTTACATCCATTTCCACCTCCTAGAACCATCGAAATTCAATTATTATCATTCAACTATCACCAACTATATAAGTGTGTTTTGTTGAGGTGGTTTATTTGTTTTTCTCTTTTTTTTTCCTCTGAACAGTAAAATGTAACATTACTGCTGTATTAACACTGTCAAAGCTATACAAAAATGTATGCTTGTATGATCTGGATTAGCCAGTAGTCCCTTAAAAGCTCCTCAACCTTTCAACACTGACCCATAAAGTAAAATGACACATATTCAGTGCAAACAAAAAACCTTTATAAAATTAAATTACACAAAATGCATGTTGTAAATAAGCTTCAGTCTTCCAAAGATTCCATTTTTTTCTACTAAACCCACCATTGGAGCAGTACTGGCAATATCACCATTCCAACAGGAAATAAACTCACACAGATCCATTCTGATTTGAAGGCAACTGATTGCAGCTACACCTGATAAAACAAAATCTAACATTTAAACTAAGGTTACGCAGCACTCAGTTCTGAAGTTACTTCTCTTAGTCAGGAACAGTTGCCAAAAAGCAACACGACTAGAAAGAAAACACATACAGAGAGAAATCAATACGCTAATCGCTTAGCAAGTAATTTCTTTGCAGGAATTTTCCTGATGATTCCCACTTTAGAGGACTCCCTAATCTTTTTTCAGCGATAATGCCCTTTCCTGATAGAGATGCCAAATCAGGAACTGCATTCTCTCACACCAAAAGAGCACAGAACAACAGCCAAACATTGAAAAGCCACAAAATCATCACATCTCTGCTGGCATCAAGTAAGGGAGTAACCTAAGAGTCTCTGTCCGTCTATGGCACAACGTCCCCTGGGTAAGACACAGCAGTTTGAACTGTCTGTTCCACTCAACACAGCAGCACTACGACGCAGCATCTGCCTGCTTGTACTTCAGTTTGGGGCTAAAGCAATTTCTGGAGCGTTTCATCAGATATTCCTCACAGTTACCAGCCGGCCCTAAATTAATAAGAGAGCTGAGGAAAAAGAATGAAATGCTTCTGGATTGTGAACGTACTATCTAAAAGCCAAATGACATAAGACAAAAAAACTTCCTCATCTGTTGATTAATATACAGGCTCTGTGCAAAACATTCAAACTTTGTCCTTTTGAGCCAGAATAGTCTCCAAATAACAACTATCTTCATAATCACTTTTAAGGCACTGTGATCCAGCGCACAGATACTCACAAAATATCCAAAGCCTGAATACTTGACAAATGTCAAGCTGGCAATATATTGCTTTCCTGACAACAAACCATTCCCAGATTTAATGTACACTTGTCTGATGACCCTGTGGGAAGGATGAAAGAGCATCTCAGATTTTTCTCAGGCAATGTGCTACGAAGAATATAGCAGCAGCCTTTCTTGTATGCTGTGACAATACTCCTTGTTTTACAGGTGAAGATGAAAGACCTGTAAACCTACGTAAGCAAACAAGGATAAAGATCCTCAATTCTCTTTTCGTGCTCAGCATTTCCAAATCACTACCTCTCCAAAGAAAGAAAATCCTATACCGAGTTGAAATTCTGAAACGAGGTAGACAGGAAACACTTCACTTGGGTCCTACAGAAAGCAGAGTTAGAAAATGTTTTTGACAGAAGTACATGACACGTTTGATTCTTAGTGATGCTAGTGCTAAATATTTTCAGATTTTCAAAATATGGCTCAGTACCTTTACTCTGTCAATGTAATTCCTGAATGGCTCTCTATATACCAAGAATTAGTCCAGGTTCATATGAAAGAAGAATCTGGGCCCTGATATCTAAGCCCAGAGAAACAACCACGATGGAAAGATGCAAAACTAAAGTCAACCGCACCTTAAACACAGACCCTTAGGCTGACACAAGAGGCAAAAATCTAAGTATACTGCAGGCTGGACTAAGCAGACTGTTGCTTTTCTCCAACAAGACCCAATATTGTCAAATATCTCTATAAGGAGAAGATGCAAGAAAAATTGATCAAAGCAGCACTCTCTCAGTTTTTGCTGTAGTACTCAAATGCTTCCGAGGCACTTAGTGACCTTGCATTAGCTGGGGTTCATCGAAGACACACTGGCAGCTGTGGCAGGGCGCATAGATAAATTTGACCTCCCGGCTCTCATTTAGCCATCAACATTTCATTTAGAAGAGTTAAAAAGAGTAAAATTTATGAAAGGCTAAAAATCACTGTAACCTACAGCTCATTAAATTCTAGACAAGGTCACGCATGGTTTACTTACAGATGAGGTCAGTATTATCCAGACCTCTTGAGATTTTACCTTCACTTTTTCACAGTGCAGTCTCTCCACAGTTGCCCTCTACTTGATTCAAGCATTGGGACGGCTGGGGAGGCAAGGAGACATTGCTCTCCGATTTCGGCATTCAGTGCCTGTGACTGGCTGCCAGAGTCAAGGCCTTGATACCTTGAAGGTTCAGAAAACCCACAGGGAAGAGAACCAAGTTTCCCAATTCTTACCAAGACAGGCACGGCCTCCTTCACTGAGACTATGACCAGTAGATGTCCCTGTTCTCTCAATGCAGATGTCTCAAAAGTAATTTCTCTTCTAAGAAAACTACCATACCTCTACTGTAAGAATGCAAAAGCAAAGAGAGCAGACAAGTGATGGTGTAAAACCCACCCCCTACCTGGCCAACTGCAGCATAGGCTTGCAGGGTATTGCTGCAAAAATTCTGTTACAAAGATAAAAGGGAGTCTTCCTGCTTTCAAGTATTTCATCAAGCAAGCTGAGGCTCATACAAACACTCTGTATTGGGAGTTCCCTGATGTGCTTCCCCACTTGAACAAAGCTTTCCAACCCAGAATGACTCTTCCAGCATTTGAGGGGTCTGCTCAGAAAGTGGCTGGAAAACACACTTTGGCTGCTTTTGTATACAGACTAAGACAAACACAGTGGAGCTTTACACAGTGAAAGAGACCTCCTGGCTATGGAGAACCAGGGCTGAAGTCTTCTATTTGTTCAGAACTCTAGGTGGCATAGACAAGAGAGTACATGAAGAAGCAGAAAAGCAAGCGCATAGAAATCACAAATGCTTAACCACAGGATGGCTAGGATATGAAGATTTCTCTAGAAAACACGGTATTACGTACTTGGCACATGGCTACCTACACATGTAAGCTGTGGTTATATATTTAAGAGGGTCATAGTTTAGAAACGCGGCTATGAGACATACGTTATGTACTAACATAACGGGACAAGGAGAGCAGCAGTAGACTTTTAGAGATCTGTTCAAGTATGTTCTGCAGGTTTCTTGGAAAGTTTTGCTTTGAAACATCAAAACAAACCAAAGCAATGCGAAAACAGAACTTTTCTGTAATGCGATTGTGAGATATTCCTGTGGGAATCATCTGCTACCCTCTAGTTTCCCTCCTACCAACACGATTTGTGCAAATAATTAACAGCTTGTTTCATGGAAGAAAGTCACTATCAACTGAAACAGAACTTTTTGGTAAGCCAAAAAGAGCCATACAGTAGAAGAGCAACAAAAGTGATCAGCTTGAAGTGCTTCATCTTAACAAAACCACAGTGGTCCGCTTAACCATTTTAAAGCAACTGAAATCAATTTTAGAATGAAAAAAATATTCCAACTGAAAAGCTGAGAAGTTTAAGAATGTCAAAATGAAATGCTTTCATCTTCAATACCATATTATTATTAGCTGTAAGATAAAGCTCACCTTTTACTTGAAGTTATTTGTTAGCATATGAGTAATAAAACATTTCAGCACGTGCTGTTCATGCTGGTGCCTCACAGTTTAGCCATCAATGTGTGATTCTCTGTCTCGGTGAGTAACACACCAGTAGAAAATGTCTATTTTCTATCAAATCCAGCTATGCCAGTGTAAAAGGTTACTCCGCTCTCCTTCCCAGCCTGTCTCCCCTTCAGCTGTTCCCATCCCTGCCTACCACCAAAAGAATCATCTGCATCAGCACTTCCCAGAGCCAGGTTCTTAAACACTGGTGTGAGCTTTGCCCCTAAATAGGTGACCTAAGCTTAATGCTATTGCTCTTCCTTGAAGTGAATTGGGAGTGTTCACATGAAGTCCTTGGTCAGCAGGGCAGTGGGAACAGTACTTTCTGCCAGAAGGGCGGAAACTATCAGCTGGAGAGATGGTTCTTCCCAACAACAGCTGGATCTGGGAAAGAACAACTGCCAGGACGAATTTACCCCGGGTACGCAGTAATATTAAAGAATGCGAAAAGAGCTGACTTGACTTAGGTTAATCCTTTAAATTAAAGTCCTTAATGCATTGCCAAAGTGGATAAGCAAAGACGACAAGAAATCCAGATTTTGGGTTGCTGAACTACATCAGCTTTATTGGACTTACTCCAGCCTACATACCATACTCTAAGGCTTCACATCAGCACTACATCGCTTCTCCACTAAGGAAATTCACCCCCAAGTACTCACTGGCCTTTTGAAATATCCTAGATTGAAAAAAGCAGATTATCAGATTACTAGGTCACAGAAAGTCCATCTGAGAAACAAAAATAAAAAACACACACATACACTCACACCTCTAATATTGTGTGTGTGTGTTAATTTTAGCTCACAGTAATTTATATGACCTGATTTAATCAGCATCCCAAACATTAGAAAATAAATTCCAACTTTTACAGTTGCTCTCAACTTCCACAGTGGAGTTGCTTTAGGAGTGGATCACGACAGCTGCTTGCAATCAGAGACAGAATACACCCCGTTTTGTGGTTGTTTCGTTTTAAGAGTGGAAATGAAAACCAATTTCTCAGCTGAAAACACCAATAAAATTTAAGTAGCTAGAATGTAAATACCAGAGTTGAAGCTTGGAGACGAGTGGAGAGATAATAAACACACTCTTGCTGTTGGAATAGCTATACTTGGAGCTCAGTGATGACTTGGCCAGACCTGCTGAGCACATCGCTACAAGAGGCAGAGGAATGTGGGGCTGTCCCAGTGCAGAGAAGATGACACATCACAACAGCCAGCCTGTGAGCAGCCCTGATCACAGCAGGCAGCAGCTCTGCGCACGCTCACCCGCCACAGCCAGGGCGCCCCTACGGGACTGTCCCCACGCTCTGCCACCCTGCCCTATCCGCATCATAGCATCTGCTTTCCACCAACACTGCTCCTCACACGGGCAGCCTGAAGAAGCCAGGAACTTGAATTAATTTTCTTCTTTGTCATGGCTACTTAGTCCTGTTATAACGCAGCCTTTAGTCTGTATCAATTACTTCTTGTCCCATTCTAAAATACTATCTACAGAAGCAGAATATGTTTTTGCCCTCTTTCTGGGCAGAAAGGTTCTGGCCTTTTGTATTTAGATCTGTCACCAAACTCCCTTATTTTAAAATATTCCAATCAGGTGGCGACCAATCGTGATCATGGTTTATCTGAGCAAGGCACAAAAGATCTACAGCAAGTAACGCTCATCTTCCTCACAACATCAGGGAAGGAAACGGCAGAAGCCAGTCCAGATGCATCCCTTACACATATCTGGGCTGCTTCAGCTACAATCACTGCTCCTTCTCCAAACTCTTGCCTCTGTCATTTCACAAGTGGGTCTTACTTCTGAACATGGATTAAATCAAGGCCTGTTTTAAACTGCAGTTAGTAGCTGCACAGCTACTTAATGCCTTGCAAAGACACAGTTCTTCTAGAGGAAATTTATTATGTCCCAGAAAAAAGATGTCTCCTTATGAACAAAACAAGAAGAATTAAGCGCGAAGAGCTCTATGTGCAGGTAGCTCCTAGAAAACTTTAACACAGAAGTATAGTAGCAAGCTGATGTTCTTACCATATACAAAAAGCCAATACAGCACAGGCCAAATTACTTCCCAGATGTCCAGCAAAGGTACCCTAGAAAGCTCCAAATTGTTTTCAGTTTGATCTACTTTACCCTCTTCCTTGTGCCTCAAACATATCAGATCAGGTGGATCACCATTGTTGACAAGTTCTGAATATATATAATTTTGGTGAAAAGATTCCCAAATGTAGGACTATCACATTTTTGGGCCTCTCAGAGTCCACCCACAAGCTGTCTGCAGCATGACACACCACTTTCAATAAGTATCTTGATGGCTACTGAAGGAGTAGATCTTTAGACAGCACAATCAGCTGACTGGTTGTGACAGTCTATATAACTGGCCAACTTACCCCTTTCAAATCAATTAGTCTAATACAGCTTATTGAGACCTCAGGTGGCTAAAAAACTTAACTTCAACTTTTTTCTTTTCAGAATGAATCAGAGACACTGCTGGGTTAAGTATAAAGGTGAATGGTGCCAGCATCTGCTTTTCTTTGCTTCTTTAATGTTTTCAAAACATAACTGTGGCATGTTATTTCCCTAAAAGCCTGCTGAAAATACACACAGTAAAATCAATTCAGTGTACCCATGTAAGTTATACAAGTATGTCTCCTATCATGGAGTTTACTCAGTGCTGCCAGTGTTCAAAGAGGTATGGTTCCAAAGCAACGAAAATTCAACCAGGTCTGCCAAGGGATTTAGTGATGTCACTTTTGGCAAACAGATATTCAGGTTTAAAAGGTGGGGATTTATCAGGTGTGTGTTACTAATCACTATTCAATGTTTACCTCACAGGCAAAATAGATGATAATACACCCTAAGCACATACAATCAGAAAAGAAAAGCAAAAAGGGTGTATTTTAAAAATGCCTTGAACCTCAGGATTTAAGTTAGTAGCATACTATCAGTACTCTAGATCAAGTTTCTCAGACCAGTTTACAGGAGACAGATCAAGTACCAGGCCTTGGTGGAGCCACAGAACTTGCATTGTGAACTGCAATTTTAAGCTCTAAGGAAAGATGACGTGTAAAAAAGCACCATTGTTTTCTAAAGACTGTTCCATGTCAACGGGAAACAGAAAAAAACCTGGGTACACTGGAATCCCCTTAACTGTAGAGAATTTTCTTTCCTGCTTTTGTACTTTTAAATAATATGAACATACAATACAATTAGGTTATCGCTGAACAAAATTTTGGAGGATTGAGCTCTATCCATTAGGAAAATTAAAGTAATTGCACTTCCCTTCAGCAACCCTATGTGTTACAGATGCACTGTATGACCATCACACAGTCTGCTGTGCAAGCCTAAACAGTTGAGGCAAAGCTGTGTCCTATACTTAATGGTCTCGGTGTCTAATTCTGACAGATCACCATGCACACAGAGGCTGATAAAGTCACTATTTCCTTTCACCCTGGCACACAGACATGTTACAGAAAGCTCCAAATGGATGTTTGCTGGTTTTCTGTAGAGTGTGCAGCAGACATGAAAACAGGTATTTCAGGCAGTCAAGCAGGTCGATTTAGTCAGGAAAAAACAATCAAGTACTGCTGAGGAGCTTTCCATTTTGTTTTGTTTTTTAAACTCCCGCACACTGTTTAATTGTGAAATACCTTGGCTATTTCTGTGGTTTCCGCTACCATGAATGTGAAGCTGATGTTCACCAGATCTGTGCCACTGCAAACACACACTATTCGTCCTTCCAACTCATTTTCTGATTTTCCAACAGCCTCAAGTGCAGTTAGTATTTTGGGATCCTGTTAAACAGAATAAATAACTTGTTACATTTGCAATACTTTTGTTATGCAACGCAGTATAGTAAAGATGCGTTCCCATCTCCATATACATTAACACCTTTAAACCTTTGCCAATCATCTGAAATGAACGCTTTCACTTAGAATTGTGTGTAAACCTGAAGAACAATATATTCTAACAATTAGCAGCATGATTGTGTGAACTCAGGAGTGAAGTATTTCAAATATATATTATAATGTTAAATTAGAAATAATATATACTTTATAAAAAAAAAAAAAAAGAGGAACAGTATTAATCTCTAAGTAAATTATTCCAATCTAGTTAAGTCCATAGGTACTGAGAGTTATGATCTGTGTGGCTTTCTGGCTGTTTCTGAATGACAGATCATATAAGCTGATGTTACAAGTATGACATACATCATACATACAGATCTTGGCTGAGGGTCAAGGGCTATAGATTTAATGGGCATAAAGAACAAATTACCTATGTAAAGACAGAAGTGAAGTCTGAAGCATATTGGCATGGCTGTCAGCACATGAAGCATGGGGTTGTCTGCACCACCACTTCTCATGCCCCTTCTCTATGTGGGAAAGATTTTAGGCTATGGATTCCCAAGAGAATCACTAAGAGATAGTTATCTACAGTTAACACAGACACACTTAACACATGAAAGTGGAAATGCAGAGGTGTTAAGAGATATCTTGCTTCACAAGAAACCTTCTAAACTAAAGGCTTAGAGGAGGGAGGCCCACAATTCACTTCAGAAGGAATACACAGAATTTTCTGAAGAATGTTACTGAAAATATTTCCCAAGCTTGGGGTTTTTCCAGCTAATACTTCTGTGGGTATTCTTCAAAACGGCAGACAGCGACCAGCTGCCCTTTCTGAGCATCTACCTGGATGAAGAGGGATGCAAACAAAACTTTCTATGTTTTATGCCAACGGAGCAAGAAGATAGAACAAATTTGTAAAAGATAGGAACAATATTTGGAATACAAAACATTTTTTCCAGATCCCTAAGACAAGTATCACAATACGCTGCTACAAAACAATGAAAAACTCCTGATATGTGCTTTTAACACCTGTTGTTCAGCTTTCGGTGCATTCTGGAAGCTGAGTACTGCACTGCATCAGAAAGACCAGAGGACAGAACCTTCCTACTGCAATCAAGCCGAATTACTTGACTTTACAATTTAATACTTTATGCCGTGATTTGAAAATTAAAGCTGTGTTGCTGGTATTTTTTAAAGAAACGAACTTCATCCTCCATTTCACCTTCAGTTTAAATATTCTTTGTTTAAATAAAGACTATAAACTAAGTTTAGAGTACCTTTGGTACAGCTCCAAAACGAACACTGTTGATCAGGGAGCATTCTAATACCTGTCCTTCCTGAAAAGGAAAAAAAGAAGTACAAGTTCAAAGGTCTATCAACACATGGCTCCATTAGGAATTGCACCAAAAATAAACAACTTTATTTGCAAAACACTGCTAATTAACACTAAACAGTGTATTTCCCTTTTGTATCAATTAATTCTCTCTTAAAGACCTCACTTCCGTTAATTCTAAAATAACAGAACTAAGGCTAGTTTTGTAAATAAACTAACACGATATTTTAGATCTTTTTAAACTAGCCAGAATATAAAGCAAACACTATAATATCTGATATATATTCCTGACATAACTAATATACCTTTCCTTCACTCTTCCAGCTCAGAAAAAAGCCGAATTCATCCACTTGGAAGAGACAGTTGCTTTCAAAGACAAAAGATTCCTATAGAAAAAAATATAGACCATTATTTTAGTGAGTTTGACAAATGTAATAAATTTATTTACTGTAAAAAGATTATTACATTTCTCCCCAAAAATCTGCGTGAAGAATTTGCTATTCCCCAAGCAATCAGAAATGAGAGAGGCAGGCTTTTATAAAGTGATCATTTTTAATGATTTGTCTTCTTGCTGCCATTTGAGACACTAGGATGCACCTAACTACTATTTTCCTACTTCTTTGCAACTATAAAGATTTGTTTTGTATAGTAAAAGCAGCAATTCTTACTTAATAAAAAACCTTAATGAAATGGAACTTCGAACAAATTATTGAAAACTGAGTGCTTCAAACTACATAAAGGTTAAAAATACATAATTTGCCAATATTACCTCCAGGATCAAATGACATTTTATTTTAACATTCAGAATTTAGGAAGCACTTTTCTGTTAGACTATGATGGTATGCATGCCATGAGCATTTTGTAGCCAGAGTAACTGGCAAGCAGAGTTTGCAGGACATTGATTTGTAGAGAAATCAAGAAAGAATGGCATACCAAAGAGAATACACAAGGCAAAAAAATCAGATTAGCTGAATGAAAAAAGAAATTTCCTCCACACACCTCCAGCCCCAATTAATGGATCATAAATTAAGCTAAAATGCAGGATAACGCTGTGCAGAATCAATCATTTTTTAAAGACAAAAAGGATGCAGGACTTCCTGACTTCCTTAATTGAAAACCAACAAGCATGTGTGCAGGCTACAGCACTGCCTGCTGGTTCAGAGCTCGGTGCTTTGTTCCGTGTCAGAGACTGAGGTACCTTTCTAAAATGCCACGTCCTCTCCTGTGCATAGAGCAAGGGCAGCAAGCACATGAATATCCACAGCTGTTTTCAGAGTCTTGCATACAGGACAATGGGAATTTAGGTAACGAAACCAGGTAAAAACTCTAATGCCCTCAAATCCACGGAGCACGGTTTTAAGTCACTAAGTCTATGCAGGACAGCTACGTATTTAAGTCACTAAGTCTATCCAGGACTATCTATCCTCTGCCCTGGAACAAGGGCATGGAGTGGGCTAAGGTCACATTCCAGTCAGGTCTTAACCTGACTTGACATCAGGTATGAAGGCAAGTAAGGACCTGGATCAACATGTAATAGCCCTGAGCCCCCTGAGACAGGTACAGCCAAAGCAGATACATTGTGTTTGGGATAATTTTTCCTTTTCCCTGGATACATTAATTATTGGATGATGTCTACCACTTCTGGACAACATTTTAGGTCCTCAAACAAGTTTTACAGGTTTTAAGGTCTGACACTTGCAGTTTTCCATCCAAATAGCAAACAACTATGTTAATTCTAGAGGCAGGGAAATTGAGATAGAAAGTATAAAGTTGCTACAGCTCAGTCTGAGCCAACACCACTAGGCATGAGTTTCCAGTATGAACTGCTCTGCCCATCATTCTTCACCTTCACATTTATTTTCCTGCCTTCACCATAGCACTAGTTCCTCACGAAACCTACTTGTTGCCCAAGACCTAAGATTTACTAGTTTTACAGTCCTTGGAGCCCTGTTTCAATAGAAACGTAGCTAGCTACCAATCCAAATGAGTGTGTCTTACATTTCCCAGAAAGAGCACTCACATAATAAAAGGCAGGCAATTTTTTATCATTTATTGTGTCCCCATCTATTGAAAAGCCTTGGATATACCAAAAATGTTGTTTATACCAAGGTGCCTATGTAAACTGCACTCATGTTGATGTTCACTCCAACCTTGACTCTAGTAACCAAATCACCTTTTCTGCAGTTTGTCTTCTTGTACAGTAAGAAAAAGGCACCTGCCATCCAACCGTGCGTGCACCACCACCAGTAAGACCCCTAATCATGTCTGATTTTTATTTCCCATATTCTGCTGAGATAACTCTGTTCTAGACTCAGACCTTTTATCAATGAAAAGGCTTGGATCAAAGTATATTTCCATATATTTCCCCAATGTAAGTATTTTGTTAAGGTCGGGAATTAAACACAGAACTTCAATGAAAACTAGAAGCCTAGATCTGACACATTTTTCTTGAAAATTGCAAGTATAGGGATTGGATCTTGCTATGTTTGCATAGCATTTCTAAAACAATGGTCTGTCTCTTGTTACTACTACAACACAATTAAATAATAGTCTTCGTATATCATAAATCTCATAATACCAAACAGCCACACCATCAAGCGCTCACTGTTTACAGGCTACAGATCTTAACTTCTGAGTCAGTGTTCTTTTTACAACCCTCAATAATTCCTGTAAAATTGCAGATAAAATACACAGTTAGTTACCTAAGTAAAAGCCTTTTAATGTGTCCAGAAGAGTCCCCTTTGAGAAAACAAACCAGGCTTCCACCTGTACCACAGCAGACTTGGAGCAAACTGTAGTGAAAACTGCAGCAAGCAATGCAGCTGCGGAATAGCACATGGATGAACAAACAACATTTTGCTCCACGGGTGGCAAGTAGGACCCCCTTTCTACAGGGATTTGTAAGGCTGTAAATTCAGCTGCAAGGAGAGACCCTTCCGGTGCGCCATCTGACCACACGTCTGCCCAGCATTACCTAGTCTTGCATGGGCGTCTGCTGAGTACATCGTGCCACAAGCGTTATTTTCTGAGATAGCTCGTTCTCCCTATCACTACATCAAGGACCCAGGTGCCTCACTGAGCATTCTTGATCTCACACCAGAATTTGAGCACTTCTCATCTAAGGTGCAAGAGAACAACCATGGGCTGTATTCCCTCACTGGGATCCTCATAGGCTGAGTTTCTGGAGCAGTATTTCCTGAAGAAAAATAAAACTTTATGAACTTCCTTTACAAGAAATTCACTGTCCACTACTATCTTCTTAATTTATCTGTCCCCAAAACTGAGAATACAGGGCAAACAACTATCCCTATCTTGGCAGGCCTCATGATAAAAAATACCTTTTACTTGCAGTTCAGAAGATAAAAGGAAAATACTAATACCCCTGAAGGCATTTACTGAGCTACCTTAAACTTTTAGAGATTTCCAAGATTAATAATAGACCCTGATAAAATTGTTCTCAGAGGCATATCAATGCTGAATATAAGGTACATGTTCCAGCACTTTATTTTCAGCTGTCTGTATAAAATGTCCGGTTTTGCATTCCTTTAATAGATTTGGATTAAAGCACAGCTGAAAGCAGGATCATAGTAATCATATTTCAGATGGAGTACAGGTTGATTTTCTAAAGCAGATAAAACCACTCCACATCTCAAATGACGCATTTGAATCAGAATAGAAATGCTTTGTGTTCTCTTACTTCCCCTTGTGAGATGCGGGTCCTCAGTTTATATATTAAAAAAAACCAAACCCAAACATATTTCCCCCGACCTCAATTTGATAGATGTACTGTTACTCTGTTCAGTAACATGCTTTACGAATCTGCAAAGATGAGAGCTTTATGCATGTTACATATATTTTGATCCAAATCTCCATTACTCTTCTTCGAGGCTTATTTCAAATCAGAGGGATTAAATATATGTTAAAATTATTCCTTTTAAAAGCAAAAATCTGTGTAGCAATAAAGAGTGTTGGTATTCCCTCCCCACACACATTTCTGGAGTTATCTGAAAGCTTATTTGTGTGCAATTAAAACAAAACATGAAACATTCTGTAACATCTACATATTTAAATGAGATTAGCAAATGAAACGCAACTGGCCTCTTACCTCTTCGTATCTATCAAACACAGCTCCATCTTGCATAAAAGAGGGAACTGGCTTCTGCCAGTTAAATTCATAAGGTTTTGCCATGATTATAGAAGGAAAACCTGAAATGGAATGAAAAACCAGAGTTCAATTACTGTCTTTTAAAAGAGTATTTCTAAGCCTAAGCAGGGATAGAACACTGACTTTCAGCCTTTTCTTTCACACAGAACTATTAAAAAGTCATAGTGCATTCTAAACGGAGAATTTTCCTCAAACGAGTATTTTTGTTTCATAACTTTAAAATACGTGTCGGAACTTAATGATTTGAAAAAACACTTGCACTGTTGCTTTAGCTTCAATATCTGCTACATCACTTCTAGAGTAAAATGAGCCTGGGAGTAACACAGGAAAACACCAGGTCCACCACAGACAGATTATTTTTTAGCATTCTAAATTGCATACTACATGAGATAGCCACACTTTTCCTTTGTGTTTTATATTGCAAAATCCATTTATATTAAATAAAGTCCTTAACATTTTCAGTGGTATTTTATGCATAACTCAAATTATAGATAATATCTAGGTCAAAATTCGTAAGGTAAAAACCTGTTTAGGAACAGAAGGCATTAAATAAAAGTACCTAGTAGTATTGTGCATCTCTGTAAGTTTAGGGATGTGAACAAAACTGCTGAGAGTGTAATACAAAAGTCGTAACCTACAGATATTAGAATAAAGACTAACAAATCACTCAGTATCCTTTCCAACACCTTGGTGTCTTCCTGGTTATGCTGCTTTACACCAGAAAAGGTCCCAGCTACATACTCTGAAATACTAAAGTTAATTTAATCTGAAGTAAAGTGCATCTGCGTTGTTCCTGCTTACTAATGCCACCTAGGACACACAGTATCTTGGTTATTCCTTTAGACACTGGAGCGGAAAGTCTTGCATGAGAGGGAATACACTCGGCAGCAGTGAGATAAGACTGACTCACAGATGTCAGCAAATCATCCTGTGAAACGGTATATTGGGGATGAACACAGCACATGGTCATAACTATGTGACCCCAGGCAAACACGGCCTGACCCTGCTCTCGCCGCCTGTCCTGACCCTGCTCTCGCCGCCTGTCCTGACCCTGCTCTCGCCGCCTGTCCTGACCCTGCTCTCGCCGCCTGTCCTGACCCTGCTCTCGCCGCCTGTCCTGACCCTGCTCTCGCCGCCTGTCCTGACCCTGCTCTCGCCGCCTGTCCTGACCCTGCTCTCACTGCCTGTCCAGGCCTCGCTCCGACAACTCGCTCCTATTGACCATCCCTAGCAGCACGACACAGGGCTAAACGTAACCTGGACAGTTCCTGCTCCGTTACAGTGCAGGCACCCAGCCCCAGCAAAGCTCGTCTAAGGGAGAAAAATAAAAACCATATATAAAAATCAAGGGAGAAAGCATGACAGTCTGTGTAATAATCTATGCTATGCAAACCATTTTGGTAGTGTTTGTGTATGCCAAAACTCTGAATAGCAGACTAAAATATGATGAATTAAATAACAGTGCTTCCACAATGTTCTTCGACGCAAATGTCTACTTTGACTGAACTTTAAACCCACAATAGATCCAAGTGTTTTAAAAATAAATAAATAAATAAATTGTAGTATCCTCCTTCTCTGTCTTGTTTTCATTAGTATCAAAAATGTCCTAACATGGAAAAGAACAGGAACAGTTAAAAGACTCTGTTCAACACCAGCTTTAAGAACAGTTATTTTTGACAGTTTTCTACCAAAAAAAAATATAAACCCTTACTACTATTAAAACAAAACCAAACAAAGCCCACACTTCAATACTGCCTCTATCTCTTTATCTCGTGTCCTTTTTTGGTCATTGATACAGGACTATCAAAAATACAGATCAGATTTCCAAAGCCTTAGGAATAAGATATATGAATTCATTCTCCATAACTATCAAAAATACGATTTGACAGTTATATATATCACCATTAATTGTTCACTTTTGTTGCAAACGGGATGAAAACTCAAAATAATGTATCTGTACTCTCCAATTAAAAAAGAGGCTAAACAATAGTTAAGACTACTCACCTGTACTTTTTTTTTTCCCTGATGAAGAGATGTTTTGAACAAAGTAGAGGACAAGAAACTAGGGCTAAGAAGGGACCAGCTACATTTAGTATCTTATTAAAAGCTCCCTTTTCTTTTTGCCAGCCCTGTGAATTTGGCTCTTACCACTCTGTAAAAGAGTAATAATATCTTCCTCATGACGACCATGAGATGTTTTGAGATCCTTCCAGAGAAAGTGCCAAATTATCAAATTTGTATTATTTTTAAAAAATACACTTATAATTTAGGGTCTCTTCCAGTTTCAATCGCCATAGAGCTGCTTTTTGCTCATTCTGTGGAAGATGGTGCAAAATAGGACAGCCAGCGCATTGCAATAGCATGATGGTGTCTTGTTCCGTACAGCTCACGGACTTCACACAGTAGCTCAGTATAATCACACCACCTTGAAAACTTAGCGCTTGTTCTTATAGCAAAGCTACATTTGGAGAAAAGCCGTTTCAGAAAGCTGGTTTTTGACTTCACATGCTTAGTTAACCACAAAGCTGAAACCAGAACCAACACAACCACATACTACACAACAAATCCTCAAAGGTCTTGGAAAAATACCCCTTAGATTTACAGGACACTTTAAACCTACACACCTGAAGTGATAAACATTCCATTTTTATGGCATACTGATCATTCCCTTATCTGCTTAAATGACTTTTACTATCAGAATGTTCCCAAGAAGAAAAGTTACTCCAAATACGACAGGTAGTTCTTGCAGCAATACATGCTGCCAGCATGTCAAGTCCTTCTGGGAAAAGCAGATGCATTGTGTGCTAAATCAGAAGAAATGTGATGACACTTTTAAGACTGTGAAGAGTACTCTTCCACAGTCCCCAGCCTATACACGTGGCCTTTACCCTTTTTAACTGACATTGAACCCCACACAGACGCAGATTTTAAAAGCTAGAAGCTCTGCAGCTGCTCTGAGCTACTGTAGAAGACACGTCACAACATTTCGTCCAGCATCTGACATTCCGAATCCTGGATGTAAAGAGCGCTTGAACAGACACTTATCTTTCAAAAGACTAATTACCTTAGCACTACAAGCATGCACTTTATTACCAATTCGACCTTTGCTGAGTTCATCATCCAGTCACAGCAAGATAGCTCTGTAAAAATCCCTCCTTTACAGATCTCCTCCTTGTCTGGGTACTCACACAGTACAGTGAAGTTGTCTCATTACTTCATCGCTGATAAATTAAAGAGATTGAGATCTTCAGTTTCTGGTCCAATGCACATTTTTCAAAACCTTGCAGTCACTCTGAGCCCTGCCCACTTTGCCAGCTGCCTTTCTGCAGTCAGGGGTCTGGGCCAGGACACAGTAGCCCAGCACAGAGCTCTGCCACACACACCAGAATTACAGTCTTCCTCCTCATTTGCATAACCTTGCATTTAACTGCAAGAAAACACACTTGATTGCTCATAATTTATCAGGCAATCAAGTTCTGTCTCAGGGACTCAAGCTCATTGCTATTTACCATCTTACCAATCTCTTCTCTGGCTCTGCTCTCTCACAGGTCAATACAGTTTACAGATGAACTGAGACAGATGAAGTGTGAGGGAAAGATGGCTTGAGCACACATAGCAAGGAGTCAGATGAATTGTAACAAACAAGACTTTTAAGCCATATGCTTTGGCAGCTGTGCAGAAGGTGAAGAAAATTCTCTCTGCCTTCAGAAAAGCTCTTTTCGGTCTCTCACACCCCTTACACTCCTCTCAAAAATCCATTCTTCTGTAACCCTTTTAGCTTTTAAGATCACCAAAATAAAATATATTCCCCTGTCACTCTTTGGAGCTCTGTTAGTCTTCAGAAATGTTTAAGCAGTTCAAAGAAAGTGAAAACCAAAACCAACCCCACCCACCAAACCCAAACATACATGGCATTCCAACATTCATATGGTCTCACGATGATGAGAATCAAGAATTACTCGCTTTAAAGAAATTTAATAACAAGGAAATGTGTGTACATTCAGCTGGGAGAGAGAAGACTTAGAAACTAAATTTAAAGACAGTAAAATTTTAATTTTAAAACTTTTAAGTAGCTTTTAAAAATAAAAATATTCTCACTGATATATGGCTCTTAAAGTATAAAAATGCCTCTGAATACATACCATTCACAAAAGCAGAAAGAACACTCCTAAATACACCTCAGGACTTAAGTCACTGACCACAAGGGAGAAGTAGGTGAAGCCTAGTGCAGTAGTTAAATGCCTCTTGAACTATCTCCCTTTCTTTCAACACCGCATTATAAGACATGATCTGGATCACATGAAATAAAAAGCACCTTTTGATTCACCTGGAGCACCCAAAGAGTGAGAACACAAAATTAACCATATCCAGAATAGTATTATTTAACACAGAAGTCTTCCTCTTTCGTAAGCTTGGCTGTACTAAGCTAAACCTGGGGCGTGGGAGGTGGGGGACTATAAATCCTGGTTTTTTTCATTCTTTGACTGAAAGAAGGACAAGGTGTGGCTGAACAGGAGGAGGAAAGGATTCTGTTAATACAAAGCAGACATATGTTTGGGGAAAGAGGTGATATTCTAAACTAACCCAGAGGGCTGGCTAACGTGATGGATAGGATACTCCCCGGATCCCATAAACATCCTGTCAATGTTGAGACACTGTTGGAAAGGACGGCAGCATTCCTCAGAGCTGAGCCCCCCCAAGTCTAAAACACAGTCACTCACAATTTCCGCAGTTTGCTTAGCCCCAAATATTTAAACAATACTTGCAATTTTTTTTATTATATTTTTTTTAGTAATTATTATTTTTGCTTCTGGAATGAATCACTATTTGCTCAGTGAAAAGCGAGGAGGCTCCACGCTCTGTGTTTGACATTTTGCCACTTACCTCTTCAAATCACACCACCTAAACCTGCACCAGCGACTGTCTGCGTGGGTTCAGAGAACACTATGCTGAGTTTACCAATCTCGCCCAGGCATACATATTTTTCTTATAGGTACAAGGAAACAATTTAAAAAATAATAAAACTAATATACTTCCCACTTTCCACCCTTCAAGTACATCTATCCTTCACCACTACTCCCCCTTGGTAAACGAGATTGTTCATAACAAAGACAATCAGATCTACACCAGTAGACGTCTGTAACTTTTAGGTTTTATTATGGAATTCATCCTAGTCCAGAAAGTCTACCTGAAGTGTTGTGGATGTGAGAAACCAGCTGTCCAAGGCTAAATAGGCACGACAACACTAAAATCCTTACAAAAATGCCTTCTTCATTTTTTGACAAGCCTCTGAAGCACTTTCATATGCAAATACTACAATAATTATAGAGATTTACAGGAAGAGAACTCAGATATTCATGCATTTAGTCCTCAGAAAATTTCTTTGGTCCTAAACGTACAAACATCACCATATCCAAAACACAAAAATGTAGTTTCTACACTAGAAAGCTTAAAAGGTAAATTTTAAGAAAATTTAGAAAATAAAAATCACTACAGTGTGAATCCGATGTAAAAAGTAACAGCAAGAGCCACGCTTCTTAATTTCTGTGCTACTCCCACTATACTGTAAAGCAATTCCAAGATTTCACAGCTCTCTAAGCTCTTCTACAGTCAAACTTTTTTGTTGTTAATTTTTTTAAAAGAGTGCTTTTTCAGCAGGTTATTTTTAAACACATTATTCCCACACTAATACAAGAAACTTCAAACAGTTCTCCCAAAAACAAGGCCCAGAAGCAACAAAAGACATATAACAGAGCTCAGGCACTTGAACATGTCTTGTCCAGTAATGGTCTCATTTTCCATTTTGTCTCATTTTCCATTTCTTATTAATTGCTGGAATGCATTGGCACGCAAGGACCGCTAAGAGGTCAGCCCAAAACTACAAGTGGCCCCTTCTTAACTAAGCTCTTCTTCAGCATTTCACACAGTTCAGTGAGTAGAGCTCTGCTCTGCTTCAGGCTAAGAAATGAGTGATCACAGAATCACAGAATGGTTGGGGTCAGAGGGACCTATGGAGATCATCTAGTCCAACCCACCTGCTGAAGTGTCATCACCTGAGTGATCTTCATTCCATAACATGAGCTCCTTGGAACTCTCCCTGTTTTGTCACATTCCAATCACAAACACTAACCATCAGTAAAATTAAGTTGTCTAAGAATGCGGAAAATTCTACAGTTTTATCTTCAGTCATGTAGAAGTATTAGAGGTGTTGAAGATTTATTTTTAGCATAACGTCAAGCATCCCATTTCCTGGAAGCCATCTCCTCCCCATGTAGTAAGAGAGAATGTATCGGACTTCAATGAAAACAATGGTTTGTGTAATAGTTGTCAAGGTCTTTTAGAATGGTTACAGCATGTGACATATGTATACAAACTATCTTGATTTAACCAGCAGTGACTTTTACCAAGTTTAACTACTTCACTCTGTGGATTTCCATTGAAGACAGTGTTAAAGGCGACTTCATGGAATAATTAAAATGTCACAAATATGTAGTGCTTGCAAATGACTATTTAAGCCCAAATTCTCTCTTCAGTCTTGTGAAGTCTGACACCTTGTATTAATTACAGTAATGAGCCCTAAAGGAAAGGGACTTCTCAGATTTATTAAAAAAAAAACAACAGAGTTGTCAATATGCTCTTTGGGCAATTAATATCGTACTTCATTTCTACTGTTGTGTAATCTGTAGCTGACAGATAACAGATCTTTTAAGTCAGTGAGTAGTGTTTCTCCCTTTTAGGTACACCTGTATGATGCATTTGTGTCAATTATTTTAATTAAAGTAATGAGTGATTTTGACATTTAAAACTTCAGTTTCTTCTTTTTAGCCTCATTGTGGGGCTTACTGCTCTAAAAGATCTCAAGCCGAAGTGATTCCTGTACTTGAAAGTGATAGGAAGATGTAAATAAATGTTTGAAATAAAAATCCTAAGAAGAATTCAGGTGGGAGATAAACATCCAAATAACCTCAAGTGAGCATCATTCCTCTTCTGAATGCAAGAGTTTGGGGATCCAAGGACATAAAACCCCTGCAAAACTTCAAGACCAAATTATTAACTACAAATACAAAAGGCAACACAAACTTCCAAATCAGATTCGTATCAACAGTCTTTCAAAGTGCAAGGAAAAGTTTAGGAAATAAGACAAGCTAGTACCTCAAAGAAAAACAGAACAAGCTACAAATATCAGCTGCTCCATGACCACGTCCTGAGGACACAGTTGTCTTTTCCAAACAATGACACTGACTCGGACCTTGTGTTAATAAAACGTAATGAAAGGTCAAGATCACATTTTTGTAATAACTTCTAAATCTCTGTGTGTTTGAAATAATCCCTTCTATGGTCCGGTGCTTTAGTTCAAATCAAATTTTATTAAAGTTTTTACATGCCTTAATATGAGTTTGCTCAAAATATACAGATATTTTAAAAAATAATAAACTGTGAGGAACATACATATTATTTTAAAACCTAAAATTAAGCAAGTGACTTAATTTGCAGGGTTCAATTCTGACCAGTTTTCTAGGTGATTTCTGAGAATACAGGAGTGAATCACATTGCTGGCTTAAAACTTCTGACAAAGCAAAGGTCATGAGCTTTGGCAATCGTTCCAGTGGTCTAAAATGCATTAATATCAGAAAAGTGCATTTATTATTTGACAATTGGCAGTGTGTTAAAAGTAGATATTTGTTGAAAGTTTAAATTATCTACGAATTTCTTGGTAGCCTGGATAAAGCATACGAACTACAGTCACCATGAAGATAAACGGGTTTTTATACTTTTTAGGTATGATTGTCATTGTGCAATTTAACCCATGGCACTGGTCAGAAAATGTTTGTATCTTACGAACCATTAGTGCACCCACCTTGCACCTTAGAGATAGCGGGTTTTGCATCACCTTCTTTAAACAAGAGAAGATAAAATGGAATGAAAAGCCAGAAACGCAGACTTAGTATCTGCATTTCATCAGTACGCTCCTTCCTTCCTTGTGCTTGATACCCTTTTTTCTAATTTTCCTCACCCTTTACTTCCCATTATGCTGCTCTACCTAATGCCTGGCTGGAGCACACTGCAGCTCCACCAGAGCTTTAGTGTTAATGCTTTGTTGGTTTCATTTTATTTTTGTGCCAACGAAAAATAACCCACCAACAACCCAAAATCACCACCACCAAACCAGAAAGAAACAGAACATACTGTCTTTAATAAAAGCTCTTTCTCTGATTCCTTCCAGTCAGCATCAGAAGAAGAAACACACGTGATGCTCATGGTGTGCTCTTCAACATTACTGTGCTAAAAGCAGATCTATGAATTGGAATGACACTTAACAGATGGGGGGAAAAAAATAGTCACGAACTGCCTGGCCTAAACACTGTTTTATAAGCTCAGCTTATCTATTCTCCTCATTCCTAAACACTCTACCTGTTGTATGCAGAAACAACGTTCATTAGCACACAGCCCTTGGGGTTAGCTGGGAATCAAGGGACGTGGGTTACAGCCGATGTGTGGCCAGACTGCTCTGCAGTCCTTGGAAGGTCATCAGGCCATTTCCCATTTTCCTTCCCCCCCTCTAAAAAATGAGGCTGGCAAGACTTCTGATTCATCACTTCATGATGCGATCATTTATCCATATAGAGAGCTTGGAAGCACTGACAAAAAGGTGTCCCAGAGCTTAAAGTTATAAATGTTATATGCCTTTAATCGCCAATAACATCCAGTATTAACTCATTCATAAATGCCTGGTCATTTTTCTGAAGATGAGATTGCCACAGTTCTAAATACAATGTATCACAACTAGGCAGGGATAAAAATAAAACGCTGCCTGTAATTTGGAAATCCAGAAGCCCTCTTTCCAGCAGGACAGCTGTCCAAATATGGACAACCATGCTTGAGATATAGCGGGTTATCAACTCTTTATAGCTTTGATTTCCTAGAGATTCAAGAGGAAAAGCAACCGGTTCCGAACTTTAAATTATTACTGTTACTTCATTATTGTAGGTAGGTGGCAGAGTAAGCATTTCTTGTAAAGTTGTTTCAGTCAGATTTCTTTTTAAATGGCTGTTGTGACACTGCCCAGAAGCTCTAAAGGTAATGGAGACAGAGTAACAAAGATTGCGCAGGTAATGGGACCAAGGATAAAAAATAAATGTCATTATTCCTTCAGCTGGTAAGTTCATAGTTAACTATAAACGGAAGAAAGGGATGCACATGGCATCTGTGTCTTTTGCTAATCCTTGACTCAGAGTAACAGGGCAATCTGCATATGTGTTTCTACTAATCAAATACTGAAACCACTCTCCTGACATTGTGCTGTTTCCTGTCACATCAGTCATGATCGAATTGACAGTTGTCTTTTCAGGGCAAAATGAGACTGTGTGAGACATCTGAGAGATGAGTTTATCTGATAAAACAGTTCAGAGTGCTAATACACTCATTACTGAGGTATTCAGTTGTTTACACTGCTTGAGAATAATATCCCTAAAATGTCTGAATATTAATATATTGCTTGTTTAAAAAAAATGGGCCAAAACCAGGCATGTCAACTACTAAAGACAAGAATGGGAGAGTGTTCCAAGCCAGCAGCCTCTCCAAATTTTGGCTTGTTCAACTATTCACAATATATATTAAATTTGCTGGACAAAAGGAATTTCAGTTTTTGTACTGCTCCAAATGGATGATTCAACACAGTACTCTAAAACAGACTAAAATAAAAGTGTTGGTATGTAACCCCTTTGTCCAGTATGGAGACTAAAAAGAGAGCCAGTCTGCCAGTCAAGAGTGCTGGTATGGCATGCTGGCACGCACAGCCCATTTTGAACACTTATTTGACATCTCATAATGACCAGCAGGCTTCACAGCATGCTGAGAGCTTCTATTTATTCAGATTTTTCTGGACCAACTGGAGACAGAGTCAGGGGACTTCCTTTCTATAAATTCCTAACATTAAGACGCAATTCAGTGTTGAACAGTAGGAAACAAAACGAGGGAGCTGTTACCTCTTCAAGACTCCTCATCACTGTTCTTTATTGTCACCTCCAGCTGGGACCTCCACTTGTGCTGAGGTGGAAAGGGACACGTATTATGAGGATACCTTTGCCCTCATGGCAAGACAGGTATACTACAGAACACGCGCTGGCAGGCAAGAAGAAAAGCAGCGTTTTCCCTTTTCTCCATAGAAAGGTGAGAGTATGCACATCATGCTGGACTATGAAAACATTCTTGATTCCAGACAACTATTAGGGGAGAAAGAAACAAAAGCAGATGTGTGGGGAAATAGCACAAGAATTAGAAAGAGGAAGGGGGAATTAACATTAGAAAAAATGCAGAAAGCAAGGATGGGATGTCTGACATTGATGTGGGCCTTGGCTGAATGATAAACTTCCCAAGTAGCCCAATACAACCAAGATGTAAAGGGAAGGTGGCAGCTTTTTCACAATGCTGGAAAAGAACAGTGGATAGTTTGGAATAACTGAAATAGAAACGGTTTGGGGTAGCACAAGCAAGGCTATTTTTAGAGCTTATTCCAAGTATGAAGCTAGGTTTCTGCAATAAGGCTAGAAAGGAAGGAACAGGGTGGAATACACTAAGGAAGACCAACAAAAGAAAATGCTGCTGCCTATGTGTATGCGGCAAAGAAGAAAGAAGTGGCAAGAACAGTGTCAACATTCCAGGCAATAGCAGAGTGGGGTGAATTATTGTGACAGCTCGGGAGTGGGGATGCCAGGGCTCCCAGAGACGAGGAGTTCAGCATTTCCTTGCACTGCAGACAAACCAAGGGTAAAATGCCTGGGAAGGTGAAAGAACTGATTCGTGTTGAGACGGTGGAGGTCAGAGTCATCTGTTTGGAAGATATCAGACGCAAGAGAAATCAACAGATGCAACTTGTTACATTCTAAGGCATCGATAAAGGGACCCTAGCAGAGACGGAGAAAATGTTTTGCCATTTGCACTGGCTGCAGGTGCTGAAGTGCTCCGTGGTGCTTGACTAACACTGACGCTCGCTATACACTCTGGCCCCCTACAACGTAGTAACAAGTGGCACATGCGCTCACTGAATATAGTGTCCATCAAAATCAAGAGCAGTGTTACATGCAAAGCACAGCAGACACCATAGAAAGTGAGGGTAACGTTTTTACATGTCTAAACCCAGCTTTGCTTCATATACCACCATTAAGCATTTCCAGCATAATAATCACCATTGCAAAGAATGAAAATTTGGGCCCAGCAGCCCTTTCCCATAAGAAAACTGGTCAGCTAGTTCAGACTGTTTTTCTTCTTGTCACATACCTATTAAATGCTCCAGACTGTTTAATGTGATAAAAATGTCTAGACTGTTTTTTGACTGAAAGCTTAAATAGAATTATTTGCCCTTGGCTAGCAAACCCTTTTGCTCCTTTCTTAGTAAGCACAATAATGTGCATGCTGTACTTCTGCACACATACAATACATGCATTTCTCGTATTTTATACATCTGAGATTTTAGAGATAAGCCCAGGGAAACGTGAAGAATATGCACACAGTATATACATACAATATGACATAGTGTTACTTTGCAAGGAAAAATCTGGAGCTTACTATGAAAGTGTAAATGTTCTTGAGGAAAATAATAAAAAGCACTTCTCACAGTTCAGTGAACAAACAGAAAAATAACTGAAGAAGCTCTGTTAAGACTGATAAAGACCAAGATTCTTTGCTGAAGGAGGCAATAAAGGTAGAGTTTGGGTGAGAAATCCCAATGGGCACATTAGAAAAAGTATCACCAGATGCGAATCGGTGCGTTCAATGCTTTGTGGTCCCTAGTTGCCCTCAGTCTTTAGCAGCTGCTTATTTTTGTATAACAAAACATCTGATATAATCATAATCACTCTAAACTTAGATGCAAGTACACAATTTATACTGAAAGTATCTCTGGCAGTGAGATTACCCAGCTCAAGTGGTACACACCTTTCAGCTCTTTCTTTTTAGGCTCTATAAATCTGCATCTGTGGAGTGGGTTATGGTCAAGGAACAGGTGCATCTGATACTTGTCAGCATGTGCAACTCGTGTGTTGGAAACTAAGCTGCATACCATGGAAAAAGCTTGAGAAGAAACACTATCCCTGGACACCTCTCATTGTAGCTGACTCCAGTAGGAAATACAACTTGCCAAAAGAATTAATGGACAATGTGATGTGACAGAAACATCACTTTGGCACAGTCACAACTGGACTGTCAAATCATGGATCTAAGTTCCACTTTCCATCTTCCTGTACCCCATTTATTCCCAGAGGAATCTTAACATCCTGAGGATAATTTTTTGTTTAAAATGCTCTTCAGCCTCATCCAAGACCCTAAGTAACTCTTGTTCTCTGTGACTGGATCATAAGGTGCACTGCCAGTCAGAAGAGCTGAAGAAGAAACAACTGACCACTACACAGGAAAGCAGCTAAGGGCTTGGGAATATCTAGGGAAAGTTTGTTCCAAGGGAAGAAACTGGGCAGAAAAATCCATACAGTAAAGTTACTGGCCCACCACTGAGCATTTTTGGTTTCCATCCTCCTTAAGATACTATTTTTCCTGAACAAGTCATAATGTTCCCTGCTGTGAAAAGCAAGAATGGGGTTTTTCAGCATCACCAGGGAAGGTGATTTTATTGTTTCTGAAGCACTTGGATACCACACAACGGAGAACAGGCCAAGCAAGGTGCCAATGTTCAAAAGGAGTCTTCTTGTGAAATAACAATGCACACAAGCTGAAAGCCTGGATCAGGAAGGCTGCACATTGAGGGGTTTTTGTTTGCCTTTTTTCTTAAATATTAATATAGGTTTTAGAACAAGAAATGTTTCCTTTTGTCAGCGCACTCTCCTGCAATCTTAGTTTCTGTACAATTCCCACCATGTCAGAGGGTGCTTTGCATAATGATGACACTTCTCTGCTCCATATATGCACAGTTCCTTTGGGCATTTGAGGGAAATGGCACACATTGGAAAAAGGACACGGGCCCAGTCAGTACTTCTCTGGAAAGCCCAATGCCACCCCAAGTAACACCAAGAGTGGTCTGCAAGGGTTTGATGCTGAAGAGCTGGCAGAAGCCTCCTGAAGGCAGGTACCCAGGCTGCACTTACTGAGATACCAGGTTGCTGGCAAGGGTTTTTTTGGATAGGAGACAAAAGCAGCATGGGGAATAGAGAGGCTACTGCTTCTCCTGAAACAGAAGTGGCTGGCAGAGAAGCAGAAAGAACAGATTTTGCAGTTACAGCTTTCCCTTCCAAAGTTGCGCTTCTACTGTTTCCTCCAAGATCTTGATAGCATGGGCTAGTTAAGGGTTAATCAATAATATTGTTCACTGCAGTATGCAAACTAACATGCATAAAGATTTGTGTTTAAGAGAGTATGAACTGTGTCCACCTCAGAGTATTCTTGATTTACCACACTGAGGGCACAGATATAATAGCTATTCGCTTTATAAACAGTCAGTGCAGTGGACACCACTGTGCCCAAGTGAATGGTTATAAGTGTGTGCTGGAGACAACCCCTTATCAGAGGTAACCAGAGTAACCTAACTGCAGAGAAACCAGCAAAACACAACACACAGCCACTTGTTCAGAGCGCCAGCAAAACACGAGCCCTTTTGGAGTGATCACGGATGATAAAAGCAGCCAATCCAACTCCCACTGAAAAGAGTGTCCTACCCCTCACTTCTGCTTCTTTTTGGATGATCACATTCCTGCTAGCGCGAGCGATCCCAGCTTAGCCCATTCATCTCTGTAGGGTGGTGAAAAGCTATTCATTTGTTATTTTCTGCACTGTATCCCGGTTACACAGGAGTCAAGTCATGACCAGAACCAGCATAAAGGAAAGACTGGGAGCGTGCGGCTGAGAGAAGCGAGAGCACCAACTCTTTGGGTGGCAGCAAACTGCAATACTAGACCAGCCAAGCTGGGGTCACACACACTACTGGGAAAGACCACAGTGATTTTCAAAACGGGTTGACTCCTTCTTACAGCACTGATCCTCTGCAGTCCATTTTGTCAGGACCGCTGGTCTGATCAACAAGTTTGCTATTTCTGTAACTTTTACAACAATACTGCAAACTCTGCTTTAAGTAGAAATTTACCTGTCTACAAAGGGGTTTAAGTACTTGCCTACTGTAATGTAAAAAAGCAAACCCACAGCTACAGCTACCATACATGGGAAGCTGAAACACTTTCAAGAGCTACTTTTTATTTATTTATTTTTTTAAATAATCCTATGTGAACATAAACAGGTAGCAGAACTATTAAGCAGAACAAAGACAAGACTTTATTCTTAGTTTAGTTTTGAAGCTATAGTTAAAGAAGAGTCGAATTTTAGAGTTCAAGATGTGAGTATTTGAAAACCAGGTTGAATATAAGATCATGCGGCTGCTGGATGTGATAAGCGAAGAAACTGCACTTTCCGTCGGAAATTCAAATTCACACACAAGATAAGAAGGAATAAGTTCCTCAGGCAAACCCATCACCGTGGCAGAACTATCAGATCTAGGAAACAAAGGCTGCTCTTTTCAAGCTTCTCTAATGGACAGTGCTTTGTACAATTAAAGAAATCAGACTTCCTTTTGCTTTCAGACTCAGTCCTGATAGGTACAAGGTAATATCATGTCTATACCAACCTGCCTTTCTTAGAAGGTGTAGCTTTGTTTTGGAGCAGAAGTATGAAAACAGGAAAAATCTGAACTACATTTTTAGAATTTCAGTCTATGTTAACAAGCAAACAGAAAAAAAATACACATAGTTTGTTTTGTTTTGTTTTTTTCATGTGGGTATGAAGAGACATCTCCTTTTGTCCTGCATCAAGAGTACAGAGCGCTCTTGAAGAAAGTGATGCCTCAATCCACCATTTTGTTCTTACACAAAAATCTTCTGGCATTAATTAAGCGATGTTTCCAAACAGAACTAGGTGATCCCTCAGTGGTAACACTGGTCAAAGATCAGGTATATCTGATACACAAGCTGGTAACAGAGCAAAAGAAGCTCAGGCTACAATAGCACTTGAATGTTTTATTCAAGTCTTCTGTGGGCACATAAATTTATGCTGTGCAGCGTACCACGGAGATGTGCGAGTCAGCTCTGAGCTGGCACTGCTTTGCCATGCTTTCTGTGGTGCTAGAAGCAACCTCACTGTGCAGTTTAATTTCGTCTGCTTCCCAGGCACGCACAGCTCTGCACTACTATAGCCAGGCTGCTTCCAGCTCTTCTAGTGCTTGTCCAGGGATCTTGGGGATTTCTACCCATTATGGTATGTAGGGCAAACATACCTTCTGCTGATACACTCTAGTGAGAATGCTGTTTCGCGGTACATTTACAGTTTCTCTAAAGAGTCTGGTTGAAAGCCTTAAAATATCACAAAGCAATCTTCAAAGCAATCAGAGATTATTTTAGACTGCAATAATACCCTCAAAAACGCTTCAGTAACACTTGTCTTTGTTCAGAATAACAGCCTGCAGTTACTGAATCCTCCATAAATTACTCTGTACCAGCAGTATTTTTGTAACACTCATTTTCACAACACATAAACAGTACCTGCTCCTATGCAACATATCAAGAAGGTGAAAATGCAGGTGTCCGTAATAGATTTCTGTCTTCTAACTATGAGCCTCTCCAGGCAGGTGCACTACAAGATAAGATTACTTCAGCAAAGCATGGGTGAAATCCAAACTCCAGGTTTCTACTTTAAAATTGAAAATGTACTTCAATAAAACAATTTTTTAAGGATTAAATTGAAACCAAAACTCAGGAAACTGAAGCAAATTCAATTGTGAAAAAGTAAGCATTTTTCCCCACTGAGTCTGACCTGTGTTCAGCTTACATACGTCCTAGGAAGGACCCAAGAGAACCCCATAAGGCATTTGCAAGTAATATTTCAATGTAAGCAACCCGCTTGCTAGATTCAAGTGACCTGTCTGAAGAACAGCTTGAATGACGTGTCAAAACTATTTTTTTCTTATTTTGTAAACTACATAAGCAAACAATTACAAAAGGTAACAGTCAGAGATGAAATAAGACTGCTCAGTCAACTCAAGGAAGGGGCCAGTGCCTCTGTTATAAAGAATGTGAGAGAAGTGGGATGGTGGGACACCTGTAAGGTCCAAGTCCTGATCATTCTGCTGGCAGAGGATCGGCCACCACCACCCCATGTGAGATGCTCGGTTTCATCCCAATTTTCATGTTTTTTGCTTCTCCCAAAGGACTTGACAGCACATGAAAACCCAAGAATCTCTGCATCCATCTTCCACATTGTTACAAATAAAACCTGGAAATACAACTTGATTGTCGCGAAATATCATTAAGATTAGAGACAAATAAATGAATGCAAATGCACACACACAACTTTTAGTTATTCCTTTTAGCTGCTTCTGAGCAGTGAGTTTGCATGGTTTCACACAGCACTGGCTGCAGGAGGAGTTTGAAGCTCTGGCAGTCACAGACGTTTCTCATCAGTATAATTTACTCTGAGGCACCTGAGATGTCTCAAATGAGACAAGCCATCTGAAGCGAGACAAGCCATCTGAAGCGAGACAAGCCATCTGAAGCACCAGGAGAATTCTATTTTTTCATCTTTTGATGGAGAAGGAGGGGAAAATAGTTGCTTGCCAAACATTTGAGATGGGTGTAAAAAGGTTCTCACAGCCGACAGCTTATAGGTTAAAAAAAGAATATAGACCTAATTCGAAGGAGAGAGGGATGCTGGATCCAGAATCAACAACTTGGGAAATTCCCCAGTAAAGATTAGCCAATATCATTTTGTTTGCCTGTGAAAATTTTGCTTAGCTCTGAATTATATACCATTTATGAAGGTGTTTGCACAGTTTCAAAGTAAATACAGTCAATAAGTATTTTTTTAAATAGTGTTCTGACGCTGAACCAAAGTAGGACAAGAAAACATAGTTGCAAAAGGCACAGAGACTGAAAACCCAGTGGACAGACACCTTGATGAAGAATCAGATGATCTGGTCTAACTTGATTTTCCTCCCAGGGCAGTCCCACCTGCTTAATGAAATTAAATGTATGCCTTACTAGCAAGTCTCACTAAATCGCATTGCCTGTTTCGTGTAGGATGAATACAACAGAATGTTTCCTCAAAATGCACAGAATCTAGAGATACCGTTTCTGCTAAATCCAATAATGGGAACTATTGTCTTGTACATAACCAATAATAAAGAATAATCAACAGGAACAGATATTGTTAATATCAATATTAATCAGAAATAATAGGCAGAAAAACAGAAGAACAGAGAGGAATATTGGTGGAATGAACTGAAAGAACTTAAGGAAGGTTTCTGTGCAATATGGACAACATCAGTGTAATATGGCCAAACTTGATTAAAGGTAATTAATAGCATGACTATGGTCTTGGATACATTACACATTCACCCCATTTTGACATGACAGAATTTTGTATTTTACTAAAGAAAAACGTTTCAGGATTAGAGAATGTAGTTTAGTTGACAAGCACTGAGAAATAACACTTTTTAAAAATTTAGCAAGGTTAGCCTATGTAACATCTTCATCTCACCTTGTTTTTTCTTCCCAGTGATAAATCCTTGTTGCATACACCTGACGCGTACTCTTCATATGTATAGTGTCATATTTAATACTACCTCTCGCAAGGGAGAAAAATTAAAGCTAAAATTAAAAAAAAGCACCATTTGATACTTTTACTGTATTTTTCAGCAAATTGTATATATATTCAACTCTTCCTTTAAAAAAATAAAAGAAGATTAAGAGATAGAGGGAAAAATTCCTCTTTAAATCTCTTCAGGATTTAAAAATCAAATTCGAGTACAGTAATAAGCTTGACTATATAGAGCAATGTTCATCAGATGGTCAGAAAGCTCCCCAGAAAACCAGACCTCTCTTGCAAACAAGAAAAAGGCACGAATGGCAGAAACCAGAGATGATATAAGAGAATAATTTTATTTATCATCCACCAGATGTGTAATGATATTAATTTTATATATCAGAGGCTCTATTTTCACCAGAATACCTAATCCGACATTGCACAACTACTGCATTTGTGCTTTCATTTAAGCAGCTACAAACAACACAAATAGTCTGCTGGGAGAAGTTTGCTCATTTATAGGTGTACAGCTACTTGATCTCCAGGTTTGAAGGCCATGGACTACATTTCCACAGAGGCACGGGGATATAATAACAATAGAAAAAGAAGCTTAGTGAACTGGCCAGAATCACTGCTGAGACTCTGCGAACTCACAGCCTTCTATAAAGTCCCATGAAGCGTTACTCACGCTACATGTTTAAATGTGCTTGCAAATCTGGTCCTAATAATGTGTGAATGGTTCCCTTGAAAGTACTAACGATATTGCCATTTTCTTCCTGGGGTCAGAATGTTACCTGGATCCCCCCGTCCATCCTCTGAACATCACAAATGCTTGCTAGTCATTTTCCTATGATTTTTGACTTGTTAATAAGGTCAATTTTCTGAATGTCACACACTGCCATAGTACCTACCACATTCTTCTGGAACAGTCTGGAAGCTCTTTCCAAGTAGAAAGTACACATTTTTGGTTCCTGTCAGAGCAGGAATTGTCCCAGTCTATTTTGAGAATTATTCTCACAGAAATATCTAATAGATTTCCATCATCATAAAAGTTAAAGATGAAATAAGGACCCAGTTTTGACTTCATTTTGGTTCTCTTCAATCTTAGCTAGTAAAATTGTCATTTCTAATAGCTGTGCCAAAGAAAAATTCATAGCGCTGTCATGTTGGATCTGCAATATTTCCACGCTAATTTGCAGGTTTCTCATCCATTTTCATTCCATGCTTTCAATATGCTTGGATCCAAAACCATGTTCATGAGATACATTCCAAATATTCACAAGCTAAATGCCACAGAGGAACCTGTAATTTATAGTAAGACTTAAACTTTTGCTTAGCTTTGTAATTCCCTCTATATTAAATCACCTTTATTGGATAGTCTTACTGTGCTTTACCAGAATGATCAGTGCATCAAAATATGGCTTCAGTCATACTAAATCTAGCCAGTCTTCTCCTATTTGCAGCGATCCCTTAACACATAGAGAACAATAAAGTTAGATTGGGCAGTCTTAAAAGGACATATTAAAATCAATATGAAGATGTCATCAAGTATATAGCACAGCATCAAAGTGAGTGCCAGCTGCAAAAGATGTGACTAGCGGTGAACTACAATTGTGAAGATTAAACACTAGCTTCATGTCAATCTGATTTGTTTTTCAGCACAAACTCTAGCTGCCCTCTACATGCTTGGAAAACTTAACAAGTACAGCTTCTGCTACTACATAAGATCTTGGCTTTTGGGTAGCTGTACTTCAAATCATTTCTCTCTGTAAAATGAGTAAACTTTTCTAAATTGGACAGTTAGTTACCTAAAGGTACAAAATAAGCAGGAAGATTTATCTTCTGATACGCTGTCAACCATGTTCAAAATGGCCTGTGTCTTCACAGCAGGTTTTAAGATTTTATGTATACGCACACATATGTTTATATATAAGGATTAAAAAAAAATACATAAAACCTGTGTTATTTAATGAACAGAGACTGCTTTGTGATACCTCACTGTTATGATAGTTAACCATATTAAAGTTCTGTGCAAAATTTAATTGTTTCTAAAGGGTTCAGAAGTCATGGAGAGGACTATAATTTAAAAAAAATCCAAAAGAAAACCAAGAAAACATAACTGGCATGATTGTCTGCTTTAGTACTGGATTTGCATTAAGCCCTCATTCAATTTCTTGAAGACACCTAGAGAAGCTACGTTCCCTTCAGGCTCTTTGAAAGTCAATCAGTAGATATTAATTTAAGAATTCTGGCAAGTTTACAGTACTTTAAATGATTCTTTTTCCTGGAAATACAAGTGGTAATTAAAACCACTGATTTCCAGTATGACCTGTAATCAGAAATTCAGATGTGCAGGTTCTTTCAGAAACAACAAAACACACATGCTGTGACCCATAAGATACTGGCACACACTGGGCCAGTGGACAGAAGTGATCTTGAAAGGCCGGCATCCCAGCTTATGCAACTTAGCTGGGAATATTTTGCTTCAAGAATAAGCCACTACAAGTTTGAAAGAAAGCTGGTAAATGTTTTTTTGCTACATAGTTTCCAGTTTACACAATCTTGATATACTTTTCCGTTTTAAATGTTGTCTGATTTGAAATTAATTACTATAAAAATAAGGATGCTCAAAAAATAGGAACACAATTCTTAAAGGTCTGCAAAATACACTTAATTTTAGCTTAGTGCCAGACTGCTTCTTTTAGCTGCTTAAAACAGAAAACAAAGTAGGCATCAAAGCACTTTTCCATACAATCCTTATTATCATGTTTAGGTCACTGAAATAAATTACAGTACTTGATTTACTACCTAAAATTTTTCAATCCAGCTTCAGCCCGGATTAAAAAGATGCAAGGAATTAAGGAAGAATGAGAACACATGAGCTTTTCGAGACAGATCTACATGTAGTTCCATCTAAGCCAAGAAGTGATTAGCAAAGTCCAACTATGACGTCAATACTATGATCTACAAATACTTACAAAGGGTTAACTACATGTATTACAGCTAGTTTCACTTAGCAACTACTCTGTGTTTTGGCATGGGGTATTCTGCTTATGCTTATGAGAGTGATGCTGTTAAAATACATTGAAATGGGGCCTTAATCCATGATTTTTTAAAGACACACAACAAAGGGAACCTCTACTAAGCAAAGAAACACGTACGATACACTGACCTTCCAAATACATACTTTTGTTCTACATTTACCTTTTTTAACTAGTAAACATAATGAAAATGACATTTTCTCAATTTGAAATCATGATATCTCTGATCATTGAAACACTGTAATAAGATGACAGACAGGCAACCAGCAACATATATTTAGTTGATCTACAACTTCCTCTTGATTGCCAAGGCTTATTATGACGAACATGTAGACACTTCTCCTTCCTGTCTGAGGCTTAAAGCACAGGGGTTTTTTAATGGCATCTAGACAGCTAAAGAACGCAGCTACTGTTAAAGGAATCTTCAATGACATCAGCATGCTTCAGTTAATAGAACTAGCTGGCTAGTACTCGCCAGTGTTTATGCCTGTATTTACATTTATTTGATAGCTGCAGTAAAATTAATGAGTTAACACACTTTGCGAGTGTTTCTAGGATTTAGACCCAACTACTGAGGAGAAACAGAAGCTCTTGACCAAATTCCTTTTCCTGTTAGCTTCAATCTGGCCACATCCCAAAACTTTCTGTGATTTAAATAACATACACTCGGCCAGTCAAAATGTTCCTGTACCCTACATACAAACTCTCCTGCAAGAATTTCAATGGGAAATTAAAGTCCACTACTACTGTCTCTGAGAGCAGCATGCATTTCAGAGTAAGCACAATGCAATGCTGAAAATCACAACGGAAGACAAGCACACTCAGTTATTAATGTAACCAAGAACTCTAGATAGTGATTTTTTAAAGCATAATTAATTTGGAAAACAAAAAAAAAATCATATGATCACTTCACCTCAGTTTAATTACTCTCTCAAGAGAATAACACACACACAGCCAGTGCCAGCTATACTCCCTGATTCACATTTTAAACATTTATCCAAGATCATCTCTTCTGTGAGAGAAGAGGAAAGCCCGCATTACAGACAGTAAAATTATATGATGCAGGGAAGGTGACAAATGTAGATTTACCAATCCTTGAATTACACTGAGTGGTTTTTAACTTGAACTCCTTTTGGAACACTGCCAAGGATCCAGCACCAAGGGATACTTTAGAGCAACATATTCTGCATGCAAAAGGAGCAAGAGAGTATGTTAGAGAAATTAAATCATTCTGTTCCACTACTCAGCAATCATGGAAGCCTGAGCAGAGGCTGGTAATTAGCTAATTTGCATGGACTCTGTGCAGAGTTCCAGTATAACGTTTAAGGGGTAAGAAGACAGCTTGGCCTGACTGGCTAGCTAGCTTGCATATCTTATCATCCCTCTGTCTGAGGCACGACAAGCCATTTTTAGCTGTACAAGGATGGGCGGGTAGATTTCTGAAAATAGCTACATCTGCAGTTTTACAGTTAAATATGTAATTTCCTCACAAAGAGTCTAATCAGTCTCCTATTTAAGCAGACTACAAAAGCTGGATCAAGAGAAGCAATGAATCCAACTCTCATTCCAATTTTCCCTATTGGACAGCTGGCATTGTTCTTGGGTTTATCCAACTATTTTTGTGATTGTAACCAGGAAAAGTACCAGGGCAGTCAAGGCTGATCTCAGGAGAACTACTTCAGGTGCTATGGTGCAGCACACAGGCTCTATGGATGCTGTGACAGCTCCTGGAAATACCACAGGCTTCTCTGTCTTTAAGGACCACTAACCCCTCGCGCAATATTTCAGAATTACCAGGTACCGAGTACTGCTTGTTCATGACAACCTCATTTTCAGGGATGATTTACATTCCAACAGCAAACAGCACCTCCTGCAGGCACAGCTGGCAGAAGGTGATCACCGGTGTGTGTGCAGGCCTGGGCTTGGGCCCAGCTTCGCGTTCAAAAAGACAGCACATTTTAACAGCCCTCCTCCCCTCTCATCATTACCACCACTTTGCTAACTTAACCACCAACTGCAAAAGAAGAAAGTGACCCTGCAATCCAAAGGACCTCTTACAGTTTATTCGTTGCTTTGATATTTTCTTCTAAAAGAAATTATTAGAAGTTAAAGTCAAAGCATTTTTTCAGTCAATTTTCTTTGAGAATGAGTATTTTGAAGTCATTTCCTACAGGTGGTAAATAATATCTCTACAGATAATGTAGGTGAGGCTTTTATTCGAAATTATGTTTTATCTTCCAAAGCCAGTTTTAGGCCATCTCCTTCTGAGGTTTGCAATGGTAAAACTATGGTAAGTCAAACATGAGACCTTAGCTACAACAAACCGTGGTTTACATAGAGAGTGAGACAGTTGTAACTACACATACTTCTGGTTTTATACTACTAATGATCTGCACGTGGTTCTTCAATCACTGAAGAACAGTATACTGTCTATAAACTGATCAATTCTGTACATGCAACATGCATTTGAGAAGTAATACTACTCCTGATGATACAGCTTCATATCCTGCTTAGGAAACACCAGCCTGAAAGCTGTTTTCAAAGTTACACAAATATGACATCTAATCTACTACGCAAATATCTATTTTGGAATCTTGACAACAAGGAACTAACTTTTTATGCTTCCATAACATTTGCAAGTTGGGGGGAAAAAAAGTGTTCTGCGTCAACAGGATCCTCCTCTTCATGGAAATTAAGTGCCAAAAATAAATATGGAATTCCCTCATGTGGCCCTGCTGTTTTCTTCACTGTTTTCCCATAGACTTTAAAAGGGAAGTCCACACTTGGATTTTAAAGAAATAAAAAACATTGCAGAAGGAAAAAAAGTGCTATTTCTACCACTTTCTAAGGTTTCAAATGATCTGCATGAGGTACACTGATAAAGCTAGTACAGCGCTTTAGGTGAGATGAAGTTTACGGATATTAGCCAGTAACTTTAACTGAGAACAGCTGAAAACAGACAAGCTTTGGACACAGAAGCCATATTTTTAGGACAAACAGAAAGAGCAAAATTGAAGCTAAATGGAGGTGATATTTGAGCTCTGGTTTTGTCTTTGAACTTCTACTGATATTCCTGAGAGGGCAGCCACACCTCATGGTCCCTAGGATAAAGAAGGCATTCTGTAGAGCAACAATAACAGAGGCACAGAAGAATGTGCTGGCTTAACTGCTGGGATTCTTCTATGATAAATCACAATCACAGAAACTAATTTTCACTCATTAATATCAAACATCACTAGGTAAGGCAGCCCTTCTCTCCTACTCCCAAGCTCTGTATGTATAAATCCCTGCACCTTCCACACATCCCCCAAAACTTCTCACTCTTCTACTTGCTGATTAAAAAAAATCCCTCAAGACTATCAGATGTCAATTCACAGGCCTCTTCCTAAAAGGACGAGATGGCTGAAGAGCGTGGGAAAAATGTCTGCGTGTTGGCTGCACCTGCAACACTCTGCATGCAGACATTCATGCTGAGGGTAAACAAGCAGTCAGCCAGGCAGCTATTTGCAGAGTGTGCTCTTACAAATGTCCACTTCATGTATAAATGCTGGAATTGAATACAACATTCATGCCTCTAAAGTGCAGAAGTTAAATTACGAGCTATATACTGCAGGCTGTCCACAGAGACATCCGTGAGACATCCAACCTGCCAGCCTAGGTCTGATGTGGTTACAGTTTAATGCAGATGCTCTGACTTTATTTTTAGTTTGTGTTTTATGCATCTACCTTTCCAGTACCAGTTTTGTGAGGGTACCAACCAAAATTAACTCCCTCTTGCTTCTCAGGAAAAGGGAAAACAGTTTTTAAAACCAACAAGAAGCAGTGAAGGAATTGCTAAATGTGGCCTTGACAGAGGGTTCCCCTCCTTTCCCTTCTCTGTCCAAGACCCATTGTTCCCAACAGACGTGGTGCCTCCTACGAGTGAACAGTCCACCAGTAAAGGTGTGGGGGTCAGTACCTACAAATGCTTTGTCATTGCCAAAGCCAGTGGCACGATGGCCAAAGAAGAGAAAAGGTGACAGTCCAGGAGAAGAGGAGGAGGTGGAAACAAACATCTGCTTCTTTTTTTTTACAGCAAAATATAAAAAACCCCAGCAATATTTTAAAAGATGCTGTGCTCTGCTGCAAGCTTAGTGATTCCTATCTCTGTATTTGTCAGGCCATTGCTTTATATTTGGTTAAGTAAACTTTGTATTTGGTTAAGTAAACTCAGCATACCAAAACATTGCCAAACATGGTATGCTAGTAACAGAATTGAGTCAAAAGGCATTGTTTGAAGGGAGGAATTCAGATGGAGGGCAGGATACTTGCATATAAAATGTCAATCAATTATGCAATCATCTGCATGACTCAGTAGATGTGAAAAATTATTGTCCTGAAGGAATGTGTTTAAAAACATACGGAACTATATTCTTTCTCCATAACTTTCCCCTATTCAGCACTTCCCTGTCAATCTAGCAAACACAAAGGAGCTTCAACACTGTTATGGATTACAGAACATTTCATTAAACCTTCATCTCTTGCAGGAAATGACAAGACCAGGACTGTGGCTGTTTCACCCTGGCTTCACTTCCCACACTGAGATAACTCCTGCTAGCCAAGTATGAAACTCAGTAACCTGCTAAACCTAGCCCTCCAAAAAAGGCTGTATTCCTTCATAGAACATCATCTCCTAACAGATTCCCCCCTTTTTTTAAAGTCAGGTAATGCGCAAAAGCTCCAGCCCTCCAAGTAATGGTCAGACACTTATACCTCCATCACTGTCATACAGCACATGTTTATACTACACATACAGGGATAGATTTTGAAAACGGCTCAATATTTAAGGCTTCAAAAGAATTTGACTCCTTTTTAGGCTCATGAGCAAAGCGCGTAAATTTTCAAGTGTTCAGCACCCAGAGAGAACAAACAGTCCTGTTCGGATCATTTGTAGAGCAATTGGCCATTTCTCAGAGGGTATAATCAAAAGCTGCTCCAGCTTTGTTCTTTTCAACAGCATTGCTGTCTAATGGCACCAAACACTTCCTGCAAAATAAAGATAATCTTGCTTTGCTTTTCAAAATAATCAATTTGGAAAACTGGGGCAGAGAACATGTGGAATGTATTAACTTGTCCTGATTTTCAGGAGGAGCTGTCAGCTGGTCTGTACAAGAGTAGGCCATTCTCTCCCTGTGTAAGTTTTGCATTTCAGGAATTTAGAAACTGGCCTGGGGGGAAGAATAATTCCTTTTCTGCTGAACTCAGATCTGAGGATCTGAGTTCAGAGATGCTTTCCCACTTTCTTTTCCCCTAAAAAATAAATTCTCTAAAACATGAGTATACTTTGATAGCCTGTGCAAGTCAGAAAAGCAAGTTTACATAGTCCTGTGCTTCACTCTACACAAAAGATGTTCCTCTTACAACTACAGTCAAGGAACAAGAGCCAAGTATGGTCATTGGAGCATAATAGATGCTCCAGAAAACAGTTTGCTGTTCAATACTCTTCTGAGAAAAACAGGTAAAGCAGAGACTTGACATAGTTTACCATCATTACTGTTCTTCTGATTGTTTTTCAGTATGTGTGCATGAGCATTTTTCTATAGGCAGTGCTATAGAAGCAACAAGTGGCTTAGTCATAAAACTGAATGCAACTTAAGCATAAAATCTTAAGACTTTCTTCTCTATTTTTGTTATTTTGAACAAGTCTTTTTCTCCTATTTTCTGCTGGAACCTGAAAAAATGGCTGATTTTAAGTACAGCTGTTGACTTAAGTTTTTGATAACCTGAACTTTACAAGAATCCGCTAAATAATGCACAGCAAAACCACAGGTGTGGAACTGAGGAAGAACAAAAATCAAACACACAAACAACACCTTAGGTAACAACGGGGAACCAGCACTGCTTGTAGGGCCTGGTTCCCATTCAGGAATTGCTAAAAAGCTACAAAATGTCAGTGGAATGGAGGCACTTTCACATCTCCTAATCCCTCCCTTTGCAAAAACCCCATGCAAAAGTGCTATCTATGCCTTCACTGCCAATACTAACACATTTAGTCCTTTGGTCAGTAATCTCTCCGCAGTGGAGCGGCATTTTAACCTTTATAACACTACAAGCAATGGTAACAGTTTTCAAATTCTTAAGGGTCAAATGTTAGCTTTAAATTGTGCCCCGGTAAACTTTTATACTTGCCTCACTTTGCCACTTCTCCCCTCTCCTACCCCTACTACCCCTCGTGGCAGCTCCTAAGTTTCAGAAAACTCAGCGGAGCTGTAACCTACTCTAATTTTGATGCTCATGTATTACAAAATACACTCACAGGCAAACCTGGGCATCACCCTTAAGTCAAAGCAATTCAGTGCAGACAGAAAATGCCAGAGAGTTTAATAGGGCAATATGAGAATACACAAAATAGGCAAGTAAACAGAACAGCAATCAAAGCTAAAATAGATAGTATAGAGATGGTACTGAAATCATCACTTACAGCACTGAGAGAAACTGCAGGAAAACCACCACACTGCAAAAGCATTACTTCAGCTCACGTTCAGCACAAATCGAAACCAAATTGCAATCCACTGAGAAAATGTGCTTCACTATTCTATGAGTTTACAAAAATGCAAAGACTTCACCTCTCCACTATCACATTATAGCCTTGTTTTCTAGCAAACTGCACTCAGATGTTGCTCCTCTGACATCATTAATCTCCATGGAAACCTCAGAATGACTGTTGGCCTGAAATAGGTTCTGTCATCCCAGATCAACTCAAAAGTAGTCCAGCAAAAGATCTTATATCTCATATTTTTTGCTGTATGATTTTACCAGTGAGCACAGCTGAAGAGTTTCAATTCCTGTGGCTGCTATGAAAGAGAACTTTCATTCCGAACAATCAGAATACACATAAAGTGAACTGTTTTTCCAGTTGAGGCTAAGATCCAGAGATTCAAAGATTACCTACTTCTAGAATAAGATGTAGACTTGAAGGAAAAAAAAAAGTTAGAAAATTATTAATGCTAGGAGACCAGGCTGCTAAAAATCTGCTATATATCTGCACCGCATTATCCCCTTACAAGAAGGGAACAGAACAGAGCAAAGAGACCTTCCTAAAAGTATTTATTAAAATTTACTTTTGGGGGTGATTAGGGAACTGTTCATTTCAAGTGGAATGAAAACAGATGGGTTGTGTTGGGATTTTCTTTCTCCTTCTCCATATCAACGCAGCCACTCGCCATGACTAATATTCCCAGCACCAGGTTAAGGCACTCACTCAGAGATGTTTTTCTTCACAAAGAGATTCTCCACAAAGGAGTTCTGTGCCGACTTCAACTGACTGAGACAGATATACTCAATGTCAGGAAAGCTGTTTTCTTGGCAAGAAGCCATAGACACAAATTGGTTCTACAAGGAAAATATACTGCCTGGGTGTATACAAATGCATAATATGTGATATATATATATAAAAATAGACTTATTATAGACCAAAATAGAGAAAGTAAAGTGCAAAAAGGGGATTTGAGACTTTCTTAGTTGCATGTGTCACACCACACTAAAATCTGCTTTCTTGAACGTAACTCAGTCATTGTTATGAATTTCCAGGAATAATTAACATAAATTGCCATGTAAATTTTTGAGACGCATGCAAGGAAAAGCAGAGAATAGGCAAAAGAAAACAAGGGAAAAGAATTTAAAATAGTACATGAGGATTTGTACTTGTTTCATTCATTTTCAGCAGTCTAAACAGGCATGCAGAAAGGATTACAGGACGCAATCCTAAGAAGAGGATTGTAACCTCTAGTTACACCTGCAAGTACTAAGACATTTCCAGAAAAAAACCCTATCATACTCGCTTGGGTCTGAACTACCCAACGTAAACTCTTACAAGGCATTCCCCTTATCACAGTTTGTTTCTCTTCAGGGCAGAAAACTTTTTTGTAGTGTATCTGTCCACTTTCAAATCCAACGAAGTCCTGGGGCTCTCTGTATGGCTGGTTTTTGTAGATACTGTGGTAATATGATAAAACAGAAATACCTCAAGACCAGGTTATTAGCAGACTCACTGACTTGAGTAACACCACTGATTGCTAATAACGGCAAAGGTACACTGTCAAGTCTGGAGGTTTTTGTTTGATTGCTTATTTTATCACAGCAGCATATAGATGCACACTATGCAGAACTGGCTGAGCTTGGTAGATGACTTACCTTTAACATCTACGTTAACTTTATGAGTTCATTTGTCAGTGAGTAAGCTGCTACACAAGACCTTAGATACCCAACAATGTCTGTAGAGAAGTCCGCATCAATTCATAAGGGGATACAAACATGCTCCTGAAGGGGAGCTTTGCTGTGTTTTACGGGAAACCAAACTGAGAGATCACAGGCCTTGCCTCTATGTCTTTGAATGGCAGGATTTAGTCTTTGCTAGCACTGGCCTCCAGGCAAGCTTCAGTTAATCGATCAACAAGCCCTCTGCATGCTTCATAAGTGCCGGGCCCTCTGCATACCTACTCTTTTATGAGGAAAGAGAAAAAGAGGATGGGAAGTATACATCTGATGAGTAAGATGCTGGACTGGGACCTTCAGCCACTAACTGAGGTGTTCAAAGCCACACACGCTCTAATTTTGTCCCTTCTCCAACTAATAAGCAGATATGAGAAAGCAGCTGCATGGTGGCATCCTTATTACTGAAGTGCTGGGAAAAGAGGAGTGAACTCATCAAAACCTAAAGGCTGAATGATGCCAGTTTTACAAGTGTCCATTTTTAGGGGCGCAGCAGGCTCTCACCTTTTTCTCATTGTGGAGGAACCAAATACTCTCCCAGCTTTGTGCTCGCTGCTGATTGTAAGCACAGTCAACAGGATGGCACAAAAAGAGCTTGTCTAACATGAGAAGAGAGAAAACCATATGTTAGGCTTTTGCTCCCCCTGGGAGTTCCCTGTAATTTGGTTTATGCTATACCTTACACTTGCTAACAATATAATGTCACCTATATGGTTTGGATTTTTGGCTAGGAGAGAAACAACAAAACACTGGATATTAACTCTTAAAGAAGTATCCATCCAATAACATGATGATCATATGAGATGTGATCAAAGATTCTACTATCAAAAGTGGCCATGAGGTGAAACCTAGGGTAGCATACTTGATCAGACCAAGACTGTAACTATAGTCTCCTGCAGTTCGGTGCTTGGGAACTTTGAGCCATAAGCAGTATTTTTGTGCTAAACAGCTTTCTTGATGGGTTTTCCTTTCATGAGTTTGTAATTCAACTTATTAAATTCATAAGAACAAGCTCTAAATAACAGTAAATCAAGAGAACAGATACATAGTCTAATCTGCTAACTGTGACTAAAACTCCACCCTTGGAACCCAGGCACAGACATTCAAGGAAGGACAGCAGTGGGATTGCTGCCTCCACCTAGCTCTGTATCTTTTCCTCCAGGCCTCCCTTCATTTTTATGATGGCCTCAAAGCTACGGAACCACAGTGCAACTTGAGAATACAAAACCCTTCAACCAGAAGAATGACTCAGTGAATTAGATTAGAACTAGAGCAATAAATTGCTGGTTGTGGTTTTTCCCCTAATTGTGCAAGTCTGGCCCACCTTCCTGTTCTCTGGCTCAGCTCCTACCTTTGAGAGTATGAAGTTATGAAGCCTTAATAACTCTGCTGCTAGTATGAAGGAGAAATTGCTAGATTCCTTCTCCCAAAGAGGCTTTTATGAAACATTTAGACTTCACCAGCTCAGCAAACAGAATACAAAACGCTGCCTGTAGCAGAGAACATCAAGTTACGATATACTTGAAAAACAGAAAGAAAGGCCAAGTAAATCCTTTTGCAGCAACTGATGTTAAATTTCACAAAGGGGGTACTGAATTTTACGTAACAAACAACATGTCCTGGTTGCTTTTGTTACTCATCCTCCCCACAGTAAAATGTCTCATTCTGATCTTAAAACAATTAACTGCAACAAACAAAAGAAACAGGAATAAACAAACAAACAAACATAAAAGACAACAGAACTTCCAAGCATTTATGGAAGAGACTGAGGACCAAGACAGGTAACCTCCGACAGAAGGGTGACATATGTGTCCTTGTGAGGCAAAAGCTCTGGCTATACAGGAGCCTGACATTGTCAGGCAACTCACCCTGAAGCACCAAGGGTGTATCAAAACGAGGAGTTTATTAATTGCTGTAGAGTCACTGTGCCTTTTTCTTAGAAAAGAAGCACCAGGGAAAACTCAATTTTTTTAAACAAACTTTGTATTTTTTAAAAATTGCTTATTGAATATGAGCTCTCACTCCCAGTATTTCCAGCAAGCTGCTGTGCTAAACTGATCTCCCCCACTGTGCAATCTTGTGTACTTAACTAAAATTTAAAAAGTTCTCCAACATCTCTCCTTTCAAGGACTTCATGTGCAGGTTTATATCTCCTGAACTGTTGTGAGAAACCTATTTGACTCCAATAAATGTTTAAACAGGCTTCCAAGCTACACATAAAATACTGTAAGCCAGCAAGGTGATCATAAGGCTTAATTACAGAATGCAAATGCAGTTGATTAAGAGCCGTCATAAGTCACAGAATCTCATTACAGGTTTAGCACTGGACTCTGATGCTAAAGTTTTAGTTCTAAGTAAAGACTTATTTATACTTCTTAAAGAGCACTTGAAGTTAAAAGTCCAAATGTAACCTAGTCACTCTGGTTATTTTTAATTTTAAATAATTAAAGACAACTTTTCATTGAGGATACACACACACATATGCATCCATATGCACCAAACAACCCCTGCAGCTCAGTAACAATACAGATCCTTTCTGAATTGTGGGACAGCCTGGATATTGAGTTCTACCATAGCCAAATACCTCATTATCCACTCAATTTCTGAACAGCATGGATTCTCTTTGGCCCCATATGAATGCCAAATAAAGACTTCTGTTGCTGCTAGTCAGTCATCATGCTACTGTCTACTATTTCAGCCTTTGGGAATACAACATCCACCCACAATTTCTCAAGTTTGTATTAGTAAACTCTGCCTAGCATTAGCTGTATTTCCAGGAAAACAGTAACAATTTTCAACTGTTCTAATAACTGTTTTAAGCTTTAATAGTAACAAACAGATTCAGTTTAGGCACTATCAGTGACACTCAAATCATGTGCAATAGTAAAAGGGAAAACCAAAACAGAGCAACACCCTGGTATCTCTATGGAGAATATGGAGCTGGGAATATGAGATGACAATGCTGAGTTGTTTGGCCTGGAGCTGAAACTATTTTATGGGTGAAAAAGGCAATTCCATGAAATGCCTGTACCAGGCAGTACTCCCTTTTCCCTTGCCTCTGGGCATACTTAGACTTTCCAGCACAGTACTGATTGCAGAGAAAAGGATTGAAACTTTGTCCAGTGCCCACTATGAGATTCACTTAAGTGATCCAGAGACCCTGATGACGCTGGTCAAGCAGATGAGGGCATTTAAGCAGAATGGCCACTCTGTAGTGATTGTTGTGAAGTTTATAACTGAATCTCAACCCAGTTTCGCCAGGAAATTTATTACTCAGAGACCACAGAAATGTGCTTCCGTAACACACAGATATGCATTAAGGAGCAAGACATTCAGGTGCACCACAAAGAAGTGTCTTCAGGAATAGTTACTTTCCCTTGGGCTTGAAATCTTGGATTTTCTGTATGAAAAAAAAAAAGTACTTCTAGACATAGGCCACTGATCCAATATTTCTTATTAGTCTACAGGCTTTGCACCTCAGCAGTTTCATCTGTTGCCACTGTTGCATGACAATCATCCACAGCAACAGAGTTCTACATTCAATCATGAAGATATCTCCCATTTAGCAGGAGCAAGAACTAGATGGAACATCTGATTGAATTTTTGTTGGCTTGGTTTTGTGATGACAATTACTGAGGTTAGTATGAATCAAACAAGAGACAGGCAAGTGCAAAAGCAATGTTACAGTTTCGTTAAGCTGCAATTTGGGAGTGCTTCTGGAATCCCAACAACCGCTTAGGCAGCCCTGCTGTACAAAAGTGCATTTTTACTCACTGCTTCATCAAGTTCTTCCTCATAAGCTGGTCATTTACATGGTCATGACCCCTATGCTGTCACAAACTGGGCAGGCTCTTGTTGTGGAGAGCTATCTAACAGGTATCTCAGAGTTTACCAGCCACCAGTTTTCCAACAACTCACACCCCACATGCTACAGTCGCTCCCCACTGTTCCCCAAGCTGCCGCCTCAATTAATAAAGATGTTACTTTTGGGTCTTGGCTATCTTAAGCTATTGGATCAGGTTACAAAAACTTACAGTGACAGTACCAGCTCCCTGACCTTCCTTCCAACATCAAGGAGTTGTTCGCGTCTCCATGACACACATTCTACTCTAACAGTGATGACATCACAATACAAAAAAGTGTGTGTGTTCTCCTTTGTTGTTTAAGGACAAAACTGTCACAGTTTGACATCTCCACAGAAACCAGAGAAAGATGGTAGCAGTCTGAGATTTCAAAATATTTTAAGCCAATACTGCTGTGAAACACAAAAGACCAAGAAATTACCTGCCAAGGTAACAGCCTCTTTGTTCTGATACTCTTAATCATTTTCATTTTACAAATTACATGATAATATATGTGAAGCCAAGTCATTTATCCATATACATGGATACAATACTCCACTCCAGTTTAAACTGATATATTGAGAGATAATCCATTAGCACCACATTTGCAATTTCTACTCAACTGTAATTTCTGGTTTACAAGAAAGCAACTTACAAAGCAGTTCTGGACTGGATGAATGAACAGTGGTCTAATTAGACTGATGTGCTGGGAAACTCTTCCTTCTGTGAAGCAATAAAACAAAAAGATGATCAATATAAAAGCCGGTGGTGTTATTTGCTAGATGTCACTATCAGCAAAAACACCGCTCCCACAGTCCACCAAAGGAGAGTATCAAAAGAAACACTTCAGAATTGGATTTGGCTATATTACTGTTAAATTTTTCATGGGAAACGCTTTGCTATATATCCTTGCATAGAAAAAGATCAGCCATGGTTGGTAGCATTGGAAGCTCTGGATGAAACATGCCATTCCCCACAGCACCATGCCAGGACAGTTTTAAACATTCATAAAGCATCCTGAATGATTAATAATCATCACAAAGGAGCAGCTGAACAGTGCTGCCACATTTATATCTTCCCAGAATAAATGCTAGCTGATTTTAATTGTGTTTCGTGTCTTCCTTAGACGAGCAACAAAGTTGAGAAGATTTCACTTCAGAATGAGAAACAGACAAGCTTCAGTAACAGACTTGAGTAGAGTAACAGACTTGAGTAGAGCATGAGTAGTACAAAATATGAGGACAATGACCCTCCTGCACATCCATTTCTAAGGTTTCTAAGCATCCTCTGCAATGTGGCCATGTTCCACCCACAAGTTATTGCAACTAAAACATTTAGCAAGAACATGTTAGTATGATCTGTATTTCCATACCACCTCAGAGCGGCAGCCATAGGCCACACGCTGCTTTGTCTGGCATTGTACCAAAACAGAACCAAAGTTATTCTGTCTCCCAAACAGCTCATGGGAAAAGTTGCCAGAGACACTCATAGCTGAAGTGGAGTGGTACGAGGGGTATTGGAAATAACGAGATAATATTTTCCACACAAGAGTCTCCAAACAGTGGGTTGTTTATAGAAAAGAGACTTTATAGGAAGAACTGAAGAAGGATAACAAGGCAGTTTTTTCAGATGCTATAGTGGCATCTTTTGCTGCAGGATGCAGTAAAAGTCAGAGTATAAAGGTCTTGAGTTGAGAATGGAAAAAATGAACAACCAAGGCTTGGGTCCTGGATGGATCAAGGGTGAGAGAATGTTTCTTACTACTGAGAGAAACAGAGCAGAAGTGACAGTCAGTGTGAATCATGGTGAAGAGTCCTGAAAGTACAGAAGAGCAGTTTATGTCAGATGTGTAAGAAGCCAGGAAAGCAAGAAGCAAAAAGGGCAATGACACTATCGAAGGAGTAGGCTAAAAATTTTGGAATCATTTCAAATTAGTATGAATGAAGTAAGACTACATTTATCAAAGCAAGTTTGTTAACAGGAATGTGACATAATAAAAATGTATGCTTGTACAGATAGGAAGCTTTTTCCAACAAATGTTACAGCATCTGACCTACAATCCCCTCCAAGCAACAACCTTCAATCTGTGACCCAAAGAGATTTGAATAATACCTAAAATTGTCAGTCAGAGAAGTGTCATGGTGCTGCTCACAACACAAAGTAAATCAGGGGAAAGAGAGAAATAGCAGAGGAATTTAAAGGAGACCAATGAGGACAAGGCAGGCACCAAATAACAAGAGTGCATGAAAGGTAAAAACAGCTTTTAAATCCATGTACGAGTTTAAGAGAAAACTGAAGATGGAGAGGGAGACTGACTATAACCAAATGCGCCAACAGTAGATGGAGCTGTGAGATAAGACAAAAATATAAATTTTAAGGGGACCAGTTAAAATAGCATTTCTGAAAATGAAAGCCTAAAAGCCTGCCTTCAAGTTAAATCATGAAACAATCCAAAGAAAGCTGAGTTTGATACGAGTATGACAGCCACATCGTGTTAACAGAAGGAGCTGAAATGACCTGTCACTTCTTTCTCCTGCCCTTAGATCAGCAAACATTGCCCGTGCCTAATGCAGGTTAATCCCAGCTAGCTTCCTGTCAAACAAGTGCCAGGGTCAACCAAGCACCAGGCAAACACAAAGTCGACCTGACTTAACAACCATATTGAGGGGTCTTTCACATTCTTCATGCTCTGACGTCTGCACTATATGCTAAGACCATTTGAAATTTTTGATAGAAACAAAAATAAGAATTTTGTCTTGTTTTCGAGTTCTCTTTAAAATAAAACAACTATTTATGAAGAAGTCTGTTGATATCTGGAAAGGAATAAGTAATACTTTGAGGTAAGGGCTAATGAACAAAAATGATACATAAAAAGAAAATATCTGCAGAGGCAACTGGTATCACTATCACCATAAGGAAGTTTATAAATGGACTTCAACACAGGCTCTACTTCATATTCAGAGTCAAAACAAAGCTAGACAACTCTGCTAACTCCAGGTGGAACTATGAATTTGACTTGAATCTCTTCTGTAAACAGGAAAAAAAAATCTCCTCCTGGTCCTGCATACAATGGATTCCTGTATTAGGCAACAAACAGTGAGCCTGTCAAGGGTAAGAACAGATTCGTCAGGGATGTAACAACAGTTCCTAGGACTGATTTTGACACCTGATTCTTCTGTGAACATTCTCCAAAAGAAGCAACTTCACACTTATATGAAAATGAGGTATAAAAATGGAATTGCTTCTAGCCTTGTTCACCGAAAGAAAGATCCCAGTAATGGCCCTGTGGGAAGAAGTAAAATAATGGAAATTCTATATAATCTTTAATCTTTATTTCCATGAGGAAACCCCATCCCTCCCCCAACTTTACAAATTATCTCCAATCAGCCTTTGTCAAGGAAAGAAAAACTGCAACCAGCATTGCCACAAATCTTTTTGGAGGGCAGAACACACAAATGATCAATCAGGATTACCCAGGCTATTTTTTGGAGACCTGGAGAAGAGCCCACGTTCAAAAGCTTGTTTGCTGGTCTCATCAGTTAGCCTGATAAAAGACTATCTGCTCCTACAAATCTTGCTTCTCTCAAGGTAAAAAAGAAACAAATATTTTATATATAAAGCACCTGATTTGCAATAGTTACTAACAATTCACAAGAGGTGCCACGGAGGCCTAACTAGATTGCATGGTGCTAACTGCAGTCTGAGACCTACTTAAGCTATCAAACGGACTGTCAAATGGGAACTATACGCATAGCTAAAGAATAACAAAAGTATATGACTAATTTTGTCAACAATAACTGACTTGAAGTAGAGACTGAGTTTCAGTTTGTATTAATAATTACATAAATGGGTCCACAATAACACAGCTGGCCTGTTGTACATCATGCAATCTATTTCTCTTAAAGCTGAGCTTTAAGTCATGTTGCGTAATTTGTAAATCATCAAACTGAAAACGCTGATTGTATTATGCATGCCAGTACCCAACTAAGTAATTTCCAGACCCAGTGGAAACCACAGAACTCTTTGCAAGCCCTTCAGATTACTGATATTCATGCTAATTATTTGCTACTTCATAGTAATATATAGCTAGATGTAAATTACAACAAGTTAGGGTTGGTTAAGTCCTTTGTTATTTAAAACACTTTAACATGTTATCATTTTTCAAATCAGCATCATAGCAAAGGCACAAAAGGCACTACCTAATTCAACACACAACAGAAAACTGCCACTGCCAGACACTGTTCCTCACCACTACCAGCATAGAGGTTGAATGACAGAGGGAATCAGACAGGAGAGAATCCATCCTCACTTCAATCTGAGCACGGATTGCTGCCCCAGCTACCGACCGCACTGGCAGGCAGTAAATAAATCGCTTTTAACCATTGCTACAACAAATACAACAGATACACATAGACCCTTGCTTCACTTGTTTACGTCTAACCTAAAGCTGAAGCCACAAAAAACATGCATGATGAGTGAATGCACAGGTGGCTGCTGACACGTCCTGCATCCCACTGCAGAGCTTCTGCATCTCTCTCTGTCCTCAGTGAACCTCGCTCCTAAAGACTTGATCAATAAAGAGACAACAGTTAAGGGGTTAGACACACAGCTACCAACTTACTCAAACGTGAATGGCACTGCTAGTATATGAGCAGGAAAAGTAACCCAAAAAGGAGGGAACAGCAAGCATTTTCTCGTTGTTTCTAAAAACTCGAACATTCAATTGCTATAACACAATAAAAAATAATGGAGCAATATTTAAATCTAACACTTGCCAAAGCCAACAATACCAAATCTTCCTGGTTCCCCAGTGTAGCTAGTCTGCTGTACAGTATGCTAGAATTTTAAATATTTTACTGTTACTGAAGTAAAAAAAAATTTGACTGGAAGCACGGCAGTAGAATTCCAGGCAGAGCGGTAATTTCTGCCGTAATACAAGGACTGCTACACCATGTGGATGATTAATAAAACAGACAGAATTCACAATAACACTGCTGGATGGTGATACAGGAAGGAGGGAGAGGGGACCAGCAGCGCTCTTCTCTTTTCTTGAAGAAAAGTGGTCTTGATAGTTTTTATGACAGCTAAGTACTTCTGGCCAGATCAAGCTGATCAAATCTGCCTAATTTTGGCACCTAGTAGAAGCCACATTCTTAGAAAAAAAATCCTAAAAACCCTGTAGCAAGCAAATAGGAAAAGTGGGGGGTTTGTCCATCCAAGTTCAAACACCTGCATTAGGCAGATGTGAGCTTCCTCCAACAGCCTTCCAAACATATACAAGGAACGCGGGAATTACACAAGGAACACTGGTAGTTATTGAGACTGCTTCACCAGGTGTAATCTGAGATGACCACTAATTTCACAGTAGCAAAGATATTTTACCAGGTTTCCACCACCTTTTGTGCATAACTAAGTAAACTGGCAGTTTGCTGCTATCCTGCTCACACGGCTGTGTCTCTGCAGCTGTGAGAGTCTAAAATTATTTTAGGAGGGAAAACAAACGAACAAACAAAAAAAACTCAACAACAACAAAACACCAAACCCTACATCTTTCCTTCTTTCTTTTTTCTTATGTTCTATTCTCAGTTCACTGATAAGGGTTAAGGATTTTATTGACAAATAGATACAGGAGCACAGTTGAGGGAATAGTAAATTGAAGTTGAATAAGGAGAAAAAGCAAATTGGGATGGTGAACTGCTAAAAAAGCTTTATACCCAGGGCAATACAACACGGACCTGCATCTTTACGTTTCTGTTTCATGCAAGCCAGACACATTCATCTTTTTCTGCAGCACTGCCTTGTGTGTGCTTTAATTGCAGCATGCTAACAGCAGTTGGCATTTTATAAAATGCTGGAACTGGGGATTAATGTTTTAAAGGATTTAAATGTTGTGATTTCAAGCTGTTTTACAATTGTAAGGAACGTTGGCTTCCACAGAGGGTCGAAACAGGAACAGTAAAAATGATGTCCAAATGGATGTGGGGAAGACAGACTATTTTAAATGATGAGATTTTTAGAACCTGCATACAGTAATGTGCCACATCTAGAGCAACACGAGGAAAACAGAGATCTAAAAGCTCTTAACTATTTGCTGGACTTTGCACTTGCTGCTTCTCTTTTGACTCAGCTATCGTTCTGTTTAGTTCTGGTGTACGTATGTATTGCAACCAATGCCCTGTGCACCATAACCCTAATGTGAAATCCTGGATTCACATTTGTCAACAGGGATATTTGCACTGATGGAAATAAACCATAGCAAAAGCTCTACAACCGGGGTAAAGGAAAATACTTTTAAATGGTAGAGAAGATGTTACTGTGAGTGTCAACAAATTCACTTGCCTCAGCAAACCCAGTTTGAAGATCACTGTCTCACTGAAGGAATTTAAATTGTGCAAGATCACAGCACTTAGAGACGCTTGGGTCCCTTTCCTACAGCTACTTTCTGCAGACTGCCACAACGGTGACCCGGGGGGCCACAGGAGATCCCTTCATTCTGGGGATGTTCTTGTATGGGTTTTTGGCATCAACCTACCCCACATCTCTCTTTGCAAGGACAAGTTTTAAATTTATATGCCCGCTCAAAGCATCCAGCAACAAGTCTGTTCTGCAGCCTGAAGTCTTAGGAGCTCATGGGAACTCATTCTGTCTTGAAATGATAGTGTTACACATGGCTCCTGCTCTTTCCCGCAGCACTGTACTCAGTCTTTTATATTATTTGCTCTGTTCACTTTAGAACATTTAAAATGTATAATAAGGAAGATCTCCAAAACTACAAGGACATTTTAAGAAAAATATCAGCACATCCACATACTCCAATTATAAATACTTGCAGAGTGGTCAAACAGAAGCCCACAGTTGCCACAGAAAAAAACAAGAACTGCCCATAAGACTGCAGCCGGAACAAAGAGAAAAAGCTAAGAAAATACTTTGCTCTCAGCAGGAACTGCCTCATTCAGCTTGAGGAAACTCATCTTTTGTTACCAGAGGCGTCGCCGATTCCTTCACCAGTGACTCAGGAGTGATACAGAACAGCCAAACCAAAATCGTTGTGCTGAAACGATCAGCCAGCGCTGGGGGATTAGAACAGGACAGTGCAGCCCCTTCTCCACACTCGGGAGGTACCACGAGCGAGCTCCTCATTGTGCTTCTCAGAGCACCCAGATCATCAACAAGTACAAATACATTTTTACAATTGTTTTGTTTTCACTGATGCCGAGTAGCAGCAGAGATTTTGAAAAGAGCAACCCAACTTAAAATCACCACTAGAAGAGAAGGCGACCTTCCTAATGCAACAAAATGTTAATTTCTTAAGGAAATTCCAGAATATTCAAACTAATTGTTTATCCTGGACTCCTAGAGAGCCTAAATGTATTTCTAGCTGTGTGCATATGAACGAGGCTCTGAGAGACTGAAAACCACTGCAGCTGATCACAACCGTATTTCTTCTCCTGAAGTCAACTCAAGTTTGCTACTGGCCCAATGGCTGATGGGTCATCAGTCCCAGGAGGAGTCACACTTGTGCACATATGGGCATATAATGCTATCCTATTTATGTTTTCATTTTAAGTCAGATAATACAAGATGCATCTGTCAGAACACAGAGCTCATGGATCTCACTAAACTTTCTCCTATGTTTCCCATTTTAAAAATAATGTCATGATTCTATGGTCAAATGATACTGTTTATAACTGAATAAAAATATATGCAGACATTTAATATACAACTGGAGTAAAAAAAAATCCATTCTTAAGAACAGCAATTTAAATATTTCCAGTATCAACAATAAAAACTATTATGACATTTTCAGTTTGATGTATTTAGAGATATGAATATACCATAATACTAAAGGAACAAATACGTATAATATGTAAATTAAATATGCAAAGCTGCAGAGAACCAAATGTATACCTTCATCCAAGTTCACTTGGACTTTGTGATGTAAACAGTTGGAATTTGCATTTCACTTAATAAGACAGTTTTGGCAAAGATAAGAATTCTTAGTTCACTATTCAAATGATGAATTGTCATTCATCAACTAAATGCTCTAATTAATCCCAATGTGTGGATTAAATCTTACTCAAACTTCACGCTAACACTGTTTCGTTTTGCAATGGTTACCAGTAAAATGCCATGAAATGCTTCATGGATCATTGCTGTTTCCTATTGTTTTCCATGAAGAAAACATCATAAAAACACAACTGCAGTGGTATGTAAGATTATCCAACAAAATTAAAAAGGAAAGAAAAAAAGAGAGTAGACTGCCAAGTATTCTAACTATAACATTATCAAAAAAAAGGACAATCAGTCCAAAGTATTCTCTATTGAAATTAACAGAATACACTGAACAGAAAACATAACAAAGACTTATACAAAAATTTTACTTCAGACTTCTGGAAAAACAGCTTGGAAGTTGTATAAAGTTACACTTCAATACAGAAAGGCCTTTATCTTTTCATCTTGTACATATATAAGGCTATGATGGTGCTCACTTCAATAAGGCTTGTCACGGAAAAATAGTAAGGCTAAAAAATAAAAGCAACATCTAGAGACAAAGGGGCATTCAGGAAGCTCTTGTATGGAACTAGAGTCAAGATTTTTTGCAGAGCTCCAAAAAAGCAAACAATAAGCAAACCCATAAGCGATAAAAGACGAAACTGCAAATGACTTAGAAGACAAATCCAAAACTTCACGTTTTTCCTTTATAGGATTTTTACAATATTTCTATGTCTATATGGTTATATAATTTTCAAAATGAATTTGCTATTATTTTGATGAGACAAATTCTCTACTTGAACTTAAAATAGCTCGACAGTAACAGTTCGGGGTTTTACTTCTAAAAACACAGGCAAGAGTCGGCATAGTCACCATATAATTTCTTTGCAACCTTAAGCTCCTAAAGCTACAAATAAATTCTTTCCAAAAGAAAGATACTTTTCTTTAGGCATTCTTAGAATTCCCCATGATCATTAATGAACAGAGGGTCTATTCATTGTGCTCTTATCGCTTACTCCCACATATTATATATAGTCCAAAGTCCGCTTCAGTGCAGGCAGGTGGAATGTAAGTGATTTCATCTGGACTGCATTTGGCCCTTACAGACCTAATTACAAAGCTGTATGGAATGGGCTTAGAGAAAATGCATGAAAAAATTTACAATACACTTACTTTGTGGTTTAAGAGGATCACAAATGAAGCTGCATCAGATTTCTTTTTTAAAGTCAACTAAATATATCTGATCTCTTACATTTGCCATACATTAAGAATACAGAAACTAATGAATTCATATTTGTTACTGTTTAAAAAAAATATGTATTGTACGAGCTGTAAATCCACAGTCAAGCTGTAGAACTACAACCAGCTTCTTAGAACTGTTCTGTGAGCTTTCACTAGCCATGCTAAAACTGCCTGGTGTAAGATAGTTTACCACACTTGTTCACTCTCTCCTTTCCCCCTGACTCCACAAGACTCCAGCACAGTAACGAACTGCATTCCTCACTTTTGCAGGCCACATTTTATTCCAAGGATGCAATTTTTCAAAGAATTTTGGTTATGAATCACACAAGGAATATGATTTTGAAATGTATGTGAAGTCTGTCACGGATTTAAGAGGAGCTAGGATTTCATCCAAAGAATGTTACCATATGCTATTTAACATTATCTGTAATGTAAACTGTGATGTGAAATACAGTCTGACTGTTAAAAGATTCAGAAAACTGTCTAGCAACCTCCTGATTCATCATATTTCCAGAATTTGTGTGCTATAAACTCAAGTCCCTTTTTTTCCAGTCTCTACAAAAGAATTTCTTTTTTAAAAAAAGGGGCATAAAAGGCTAACAAGTTGTTTCACCATGAAAAAACAGGAACATTCCTAAGTAAAAATTTTAATTGATACTATAGCTCTCTGGTTTCAAGTTATCAAAATGACTTCCTTGATGAAGCCTGAAAATAGGAGTGACAGGATTTTATACAAAGAATGGAATTCTTGACACTTTAAAGACAGTATTGTTTAGCTCAAGACATCTGATCATGAATAAATTGACCCCCATGCAAAGAGGCAGTCAGCACATCTACATGGTTGGTGAGAACTAAAGATGCCTTTAAAGTGTTTGAAATTAGAAAAGGGAATTATCTGCAGAACTAGATCAGGTTTTTTATCAATACAAGAAGTTTGTTGTTGGAAGAAAACAAGATACGACAAGCACTGTACATCAAAAAAAGGTGACTACGCTTTTCAGCTGGCAGTGTCCCTGATCCAACACCAGACTATAATACAAAAATGCCAAACGGAGCATCCCCAAATAGACATCTGCGGTTTCTTTGCCTGGCAAGTCAGCTGGCTCCCTGCAGGCTCCAACTACAGCACAACATTGTAGGCATGTAGCTTAGATCGCCAATGTGTTTAGGTTCAGCTTCTGATTTGAGTCTGGAATTATCACTGGCTGTACAGATGTAGCCTATTCACAGATAATGTGGGATAGTCTTGACTACACCGCAGTCAAAAATGGTGTTTTACAATGGAAGTTCTTCACACAAATAACTCCCTACGATGTATAATTAGGATATTTGTTCTTATTTGCACAAAATTCTCTCTGACTTTGTGTCCAGCCAGACAGTGAATTTTGAAGGGAAGATGCTTTACCAGATTCTATTGCTAATACTGCTTCATACTTTGCATGTAAAGTTTCTGTTCTTAACATTTATGTGAAGATTCTTGCAATGTTTCATAACTTTTTCATAGGTATTTGAACCATTCTTCTTATTTTAAGAGGGCTACATTACTCATGTAATTCTGTACGTTAAAATAGATAAATGATATTTCATTACATTTTACAGGACTCCCACCAGCCTCTGCCAAGTTTTATCACAGCTTTTTCAATATGGAAGAATACAAATTTACAGAAAAAAAAAGTCTCTTAAATCCTTTGGTATTTCAAATTGCTAACATTTTTTTTACACTGTAATAGACACACGACTGTAGCAAAGAAAGCCAACAATTCTTCTGCCAAAAAAGTCAGTGTCTGTGATGTGTGCAACCAATTAAAAAAGTATGAGCAGTTATCTGACATGCAGGACATCTTCCAGCCACAAGTCAGAATTTAAATGGTGCTTTACATGAATCACTGTGTATTAGGCTAGTTTTGCCTTTTATTTGTGTATGTGTACCAATCTTATGTGCAGTTCTATAAAACAAAACTGAATAAACAAATGGTTCACAATTGATTAATCCAACTCACTTGGTACATATTTTATTTCATTTATTTTTAAAAAGGAAAAGGCTCACGCGTGCCTCAACTATGCTCACCGTAATTTAACAGTAATGTATCCAGGCAGCCTCTGAGTCGACAAACCTTTGCTTTTCATCCATTTGCAATCCATTGCTGTTCCCTACCAGCAGCTTCGTGCAATCCATTCATATCACCCATTTCCCCATGAAATCAGTCTCCCACCCATCCATAAAGAGCTCTTCAACTTCACACCACTAAGAGATTACAATTTAACACTTCTCCTATAATTAGAAGGGCTGTTAATTTAGGAAGATATCATTGACTTAAAATCTGATGCATTTCAAACAAAGCAATAACAGTCCCCTCACTACAGCTTCAATCTATCAGACTGCTGAGCCATTTTTGTTATATTTTTAGTAGTATTTTTCAATGTCTTATGGTTTTCTTGCATAATATTGTGTGAGTGAAAGATAATTCCACTCTTTAACACCCTCATAAATGTTCTCCAGTTAAAAATAAATCAAGCAAATAAATAAACAAAAATACAAGTACCAAGAAAGTGACCAAGTGTTCAACTGCACACCGTGGAACCGCTCATGAAAGATGTACGCACAGGTCCTAATTGACTGAACACATAAAGGAAACATTAAAAATAACATTAACTGATGTCAAGCTTAAAACCAAAAATCTTTTGTATTTTACTGGGAGTTTTTTCTGTTGTCTTTCAATTACAGCATACCAGTGCTGGTCCAGAAGTGCTTAAAACAGACTAGTAACGTTTAAGATACCTCAGATATTCTGACAGCAAGAAAAGTATTAGAATAAAAGGCTCCATAAAAGTTATAATATTTATTCAAAAAAGTTAAATATTCCTTTGCTGTTTCTAATTCTCAAACATTATAGATCTTTCCACTGAGTGAAGCCTCACCTACACCAGAAGGCTGATTTATCTTAACTTTATCAGTTTTGCATCACTGAAATACAAAGTACACATCCTCCTGTAAGGTAGATGTATCAATTTTTCCTAAGATGACAGCTTTCACCTGTGGGCCTGTACTCGTTCAATTGTATTAGTCAGTAAATCAAATAAATAAAAATGTCACGATATTAACTGGCAAATCATAATCAATACAATGTAAATTCAAGTGAAAGTTGAATTGTATTGATCAAAACCTACTGGAAACAAAATTTCAAAAAATATTCTTATCCAAACAAGTCTGAATTACATGAAGCAATTGTACAGAGCCATTAATTATACACATTTATTCTTAAGTAAAGGTTGGTTGGTTTGTTTAACCTGATGCTATTCTCAATCAACCCATCTCTTTATACATTAACTTCTCTGTGATAAGCAAATGGCACAAGAACAAGCCTGAAAATGTGTTCATGTTAAATCCGTCACCTCTAAGACTGCTGGCGGTGGGATTGTCGCATGCATGGACACGCTCAGCCACTCTCCAGCCTGACATCAGGATGGCCCATCAGCGCAATGCTGCAGGGAGCTGCCTCTAGGCCTGGGTACCCAGACGTAGCTGCTCCTCCAGTGATGCTGACACGTCCCTTTGCACTGCTGCGTCGCTGCTGGCACCCACCCAAGCAAGGCAGACCGGAGCCACTTCAGGCAGAACTCCTGATACTGTGTTTGCACAGCTAGCTGCAGGACAGACACAGCAGAACCACAGCGAGAACTCAACCCTGACAGTGCTATTCAAGCAGTTGTTCTCCCTGTGAGAAATCAATGCCATCTGAGTTGTCTCACCCTGTACTGCGGGGGCACAACGAAATCATTACACCAGAAAGAAACTTGTACTGAGGGAAGGAAAAAGAAGGAGATGGAGAAGGAAAAAAGGTACAGGGAAAGGAGCAAAAGGGGGGGAATTAATTACTCTCTGTCTCCCCAAAGTCAGGTACTCCCACCCATGCACATATCTTCCAACCCACATGCTGTAGTACCTTATCCGCCCTTACCAAGAACCTCCACCAGTTGATCAATGCGTGTCACTGCTTGGGCAGAGGCTGACCCCCAGAAACAGAGGGCACTCATTACCCATCATATTTGCCATCCTGGCACACAACTAGCCCTACTGCAAACCTATGAAACGAGCTGTTAGCACGAGCCATTATCTCACACTAGCCCTCTTCCTTCCACATATCTCTATTGATTTTTAAGCAAGTGAACAATGCTTTAACAAGGCCCAGTTTCTGCTTTAAAGACAGGCTAAGCAGTGCCTAATGTCTGCAAGTAAAGTGCTAAATCAGGAGATCCTGTATTTCAAGTGCTCCATGATAAATACTGTGATAAATCACAGCATAATGCAAATAAATACCTGTGTCTGCACCATCACATCATCATCAGATGACAACAATCATCACTACCTGTTGCTTTCACACCACCACCTAATCTAGAAATCAAACTACCTGGTGCTATCTCTGTAGTTATTTCCCACTTTGTAGATCTAGAAGAAATGCAGAACAAACAAACAAACCAACACAGCCAAAATATGGCAAAGATCAGTACCTTGCTTTCTAATTTTGCAAACATCTTCTTCTAGGAAATAAGAATTCTCTTGTGATGTAAATGGAAATAACATGCAATGGACATATAACAAATAACAATGCAAATGGAAATAACATGCTATGAGAGGGGTAAGTGAATGCTATACTGCAGCTGAACAAGACAATAAAAGCACTGTGATAAATGGTTTCAGTGCCCCATCGTATATACTATTTTCCAGTTATGATTAAAAGCAGAGACAAGTAAAAAGGAACTATAATATTGATTCTGCTTGACATACATTTCCTACCAGACAGCAAACTACTGTGGAAGAATGCCTGGTGACAGATTTTAGTAAAATACAAAGCTGCCCCACCCATCAGACCACCCAGATCATTAAATACAATTCTATTATGTTTGCCCTGTATATATTTGCAGATCAGATCCATTTTGCAAGCAATATTTATATGGTTTAAATTTCACAAAATAAATAATCAATTTTATTCAGCGTCATCAAGTGTTGGCCCCAATCTATAAAACTCAATGCTCGACTAGAGCAGGAGCTGTCTTATTAAAATCAATGCATGCATAACTAAGTTCACCCTCTGTTACACAAACATTCAGTACTCATTAGTGTGCACTATGGGGTACTGGTACTGCACTCACATGTTGCTTGCCTTTTTTTTGGAACTGTAACTACCACATACTGGCAACAGCCTCTTGGTACAATATAAGCCAGTCACAATCTCCTTCCAATACAGGTTGTGCAGCCCCCCAACTCTAGTTTATGTCCAGACACTCCTATGTTTGCCATATAAACAGAGTAAAGCAAAATGGCCTTATAAGTCATTGCCAATCAAATGTCTTCTTTCAGTAGCAGAAATACTTGAATATGCCCAATGTAGAGAAGGGAAATGCACATGAAAAGGCAGTCAAGTCAACTAATTTTTAAATGGTTTTGTTTGGGGCTTTTTTTGTTGTCTTGTGGGTTTGTTTGTGGGATTTTTTTTGTCTTTGGAAAACAGAAAATAATTTTAAAACACTCATATGTTTATAGCAGGAATGGGAAAGTATCTGCAGACACAGTCTAATCAATTTTTTCCCTTTTGTGCATATAGCTTAGAGCAATGCACACACTCCCAAACCTCCAGATCCCCAACACAATAAGGCATGTGAGTCGATACACAGAAGAATCTCCCAGTACAAGAAAATAAACATTTCTTTTTACTAGTCTTAAAATATCATATCAACAAATGATGCTTTTTAGGGATGGGATGTAGTGCAAAGCTTCTAAAAAATCATTCTGTTTTATAAGAATCTATTAATTCTGTAAAGCTTGCTGATAACCTCCTGTTAATTATAATGCTTTCTGTGGATAACTTTCATCTGAGGTTCTAGAATTGCTTGGAAAATCTTAATTAGGTCCCAAAACACTACTGTGAAGAAGGCATATCCTCTTTGCACAGAAGACAAGGTGTAGACAGTTTATGTGATTTGCCAAAGGTCACCAAAAGACACTGGTCCTAAGTGGCACTTGGCAGACAGCAGAGCTGTTCCCTCTCACACTCTCATCCCTAGTCATGTCTCATAACTACAGCACATATTTCTGTCCCTCACATAAATATCTTATTTCTCCTTTGATTTTCAGTCACAGACTGAGCTGGAGTCCACAGAGACTGAAGAGTTTTTCCATGGAAGGTAGGTTCCCAGTTTGGGGCAGTTATGTGAATTTCTGTTCTTTAATCTGAACTGGGCTACATAAACTAAAGCTAGAGCAAATTCTGGCTGGTATAATTAAATGTTGTGCCTGGAAGGCTGGAATACCTTATAGCATCAAAGGTTTAAAATCTTATTTTCAGCCCTGCCTGATTAAAGCATTACTATAAAACTACGATGAATAAGATCTCATCTAAAGCTGATTAAATCTTTACTGATGTAATGGAATAGTAACAAATGATCAATTGACATTTTTCTACTGATATCTACCTCTACTGCAGTTTTCAGTTCTGTAATGGAGCATATTGTCTGTCAACTTCCTCTAACTTAAGTCCAAAACTTCCATTTCTTGCTGCCAATCGTCTGCTTCAAATCATACTCATAAACATTAAAACATGCCTTCATTTGTTTAAAATCAAGGCAGTAATTCAATATGAACAGGTTTATGATACCCGTAACACAAAAGTGAGGTGAAGCGATGGGATGATGAAGTTGTAAAAGAAAAGCTCTATCCCACAAAAACCCGGAAATGATAAGATGAAAGATGACAGTCTTTAAATTGCTACCTAAAATATGTTCAACTTCCTACACAGACTTGTATCAATGTGTCTAACAGGATATTTGATGAATACACACTGTGTACCCATAGCTAGAACCAGATCCACTCTGACACCTCAAAAATCCCCAATTTCAGGTGTGATCAATGCACACAACACGTAACCTTCATGCTTACCAACAGATTTTCAGAAGAGCTGGTTCTGGTGACAGCAAAACTGAGAGGAAAGCATATCGCTCTCCTGAAAAGTTGACATTTATCATAGAAGCTGACTGACAGTTGAGCTTTGAGGGGTGAGGGTAGAGGTGAAAAATCAATTTCACACTATCAGCATATACTCAATCAGCTTTAAAAATTACCTAAAACAAAGTAAATCATGAGTAATCCATGTTTAGTGGTGAGGTAAAGCTAGTGATGCCGGTGTATCTAAGATATTACCCATTCATTAGGCTGAGAAGTTTCATTTTTGAACAGGGAGCAGACCACTAACAAATTATTCCCCTTTCATGTTTGGTCACAGTTTAGGTTACTTACTGAATCACTCACTGACAATATAAGATACACTTTCATTCACATTAGAAATGCTGCTGCTTCACACTATTCGTTAATTTGAAACTCCTAATTTGGAAACATCATTTACCATTCAAACAGTACCTGGTGACACGCAGGGACTAAAGAGTTGTCAAACAGAATGACACGCAGTTTTTAAATGTGAACAAAGCAATACAAGCTTTCAGAAACATAAAACAGCTTTGCAAATAGTATTTGGAAGTTGTAACTGTGGGTATAGCCAGCACTACCAGAAAAAAAAATAGGAAAGAAAAAAATCCCTTGAACAAAAAATACTTGAATGCAGCCCTGCAAGAAGTGTGATGTACAGTGCTTCTACTAGTAAGATGTTGAAAGTAGCCCCCTCAGTACATAATAAAACTGTGTTAAAACGTTTCTCACATGGGTTGCACATGATGAAAACCTTGATAGTGAAAGTGAAGACCTGGTCCTAAACAAAAACAAATAAGAATGCGGTAACCCCAGTACTTGCACATACCAACAGTAAGAAAATTGGAGCTGTGACACCTCCACCCCGCCGACAGAGGAGAAGGACCACTGCCATCCTCAGAAAAAGAGAGGGTTCAGTTTACTACTGTGCTTAGAGATAAGCCCCATTTGAAAAAACAACAAACAAACAAAACAATAACCAAAAAACCCACAACCACCACAAAACACCAACAACGCAATGTTACAAATATATATGAGCGCATGTTTTGCCTCAAAAGGACAGTCTTACAGCCCTCAAGCATGGGAACAGCTTTTGTGAGAATATATGGACACATAATCCAAAACAAATCAGTCAAGACTTGGAAAACACAAAGAACACATTAATTCTCTGAATCCACTTGCACAACCAGTCAGAGCCCCTTGTATAAACAAGATCACAAGGAAGTTGAAGATAGGCTGCGTTAATTTTATATCACGTTTTTTAATTAAATCTATCTGGCTACTCAGAACCCAATTTTCTCTTCATATTATGAATCTTTATTGGACGTCTGTAAATAGAACATGGATTCATTTCCATATAAAGAGATCTAAATATACTACCCTTCACCAATGGAAAAAAAAAAAAGGAAAACCTCATGTTAACTAACAACCCATCTAATCTTTCACAAACTTACACACATCCATAGAAATCGTTAAACCATTAATACAGCTCATGCTGCTACAAATCAGTCCCTCTGAATAACACACAAGCACTAGTAATGGATATCACTGACATTTCAGTCCAGCTCTCCATGGCAAAAGAAACACTTCATTAAACCAAATGAAAAGAGGGCGTATCAGGCTGGAAAACAATGGCTTTTGAATTCCCGGTTTTACTTAAACTAGATTGGCATTTTGCCACAGATCTTAGCAGAGGCTGAAATCACAAGTAATTCTGGAGAGTGCCAGGAAAGCAGCAGAATTTCCCACTGTTCCTACATGAAGCACAAATGCACAGTTTTGCAGAACAGGGTGTCAGGAGCAGCTGTAAGAGCAACACCTTGCAAGGGACCTCTCCTCGTGCTTCCTAACCATGGAAGAGTAGAGGGGAAAGCTGAAAGAACTGACTGGTAAAACAGGACCTGAGATAAGTTAAGAGGTTTGGGGTTCGGTTTTTTTAGGATGTTGTTTTTACAGAGGATTTCAAGCTTAGTAATAGCTTCATGGTTTCTCTTCCGTCGTAATTATTGGAATAACAGGGTTTTTCCTCAGGTCTTCGTGATTAATTCAAGTTATACATTAGGATTTGCAGATGTACCTCAATAGACAAAGGGTTATCCCCGATCATGTTAGGTAGATAATCCAGTGGGTTATCTGTATTCAGGTTATTCCTATCACATGCAAGTTATCACAATTTCTAATACAGTGACCACAGTGTAAAAAAACCATCATGCATTTAAGCTGTAGTGTAACAAGGCTAAAAAAACAAATCTGTGAAATTTTAGAAACTATGCAAGTTTCAAAGATACAATAAAACAAGGTATTGTTCATTCTGTGTATTGTCTAATGCACACATATCTTTGTCAGGGAAAAATCCTTTTTCTTCAGCTATATAAAAAAATTATTTTAGCATAAAGTGCAAAAATATGAAGAAACCATTTGCCTTAGAAGGTAAAATAGAAACAGAGAACTCTATTTACCTTTCATAACATATACAATTAACATTTAAGCTATAAAGCAAAAAGTTTTGCATATACCATTTTCAAAAAGTATTCTACACAATGAAAAAAGGGAAGGCTGGTTTAATTTCCAGGCATTGCCTGTTAATAGCTTGAGAACTAAATACCTCTTGTGGTATTCTGGCAACTATACGACTCAATTGTTAAAATGACTGCAACGCTGTTCAATAATTTGATTGTCTGTATCAAAAGCAGCTAAATACTGAATGGTTCTGAAAATACAAGACTTGTTTAAGCAGGAACTGATATAGTCTCAAAATTTCACCAATTATTTATGAGGTAAGAGAGAAATTTTAAGAGCTTTTAAAAAATCCAATGCCTCAACTTCTAAAGCCTGGGTCATACAAGAATAAGCTTATAATTCTGATGCTAAGTCATCTCAGCAGGAATGCAAGAAGCATAATTCTTGGTTTTAATTATTGTGTAGTATCACAAAAGAAAAAATAATTTTTAAAAGTTACAAAATTATTTAACAGGCAGTCAAACAAAAGCCAGAAAGTCCCAGACATGTGCGTCACCTTGTGTGGGGAACCACTGCAAGCAGTTTACTTTTACAGAGCCTGAATTGCACGTGTAATGCTTCACGGACTCCTAGCATGTCTTTGTGTATTCATTAGCAGCTTTAAGGGTAACTATTGCTTATCCCCCGTGTCAGGTCAATATAGATAGTCCTTGCATCAGTGATTTGAAACACATTTCAGTAATGCTTTGGTAAGGTTCGGTAGGTAAACCTCCTCAAAGTGATATGTTGACAGCACACAATGACAGCTGTTCATGACTCTTCCATATACAAAATTTTATAGGCAATCACAGAGAAAGTATGTCTTGCCTCCTGCTAGATCCTGTGCATAAGCAAAAGCCTAAAGCTGCTGCTGCTCTTGCTACAGCATCATGTAAAAACAGAAGTTGGCAGCTGCAACGCTGTGAAGCCAGTTGATTTCCCTCTGCTTCAGGCATTGTGGCAGCCTGAGGCAGAAACCATGTTCTCAGGTCAGGAATGTGCAGTCACGGAGCAGGAAAAATTGGGATTAAGGGCATAAACTCCTAGGCTACACATGGGAAGGTGTGTAGTATGAAGGTACAAGCCAGCAGAGAAGTTCTCATGCCTCACCTCCACTTCAGTTCTGTAATAGCAAATGCCTCCTTCTACCTTCTCTGGAATGCAAGCTGTGACCTAAAACCAGAGGAAGGTAATTCACTACAGCATGGGAGTGTGCAGTTGAGCAAGCAGAGTAATTCCAGAGCAGAAGGTACAGATGGAAAAACTCCGACTGTTGCCAGCATTGTACTACATCTCAGCATAAGATCTACCTGATGAGAAAAGAAGTATTGCAATAAGAAGGAAGGAGAGGGAATGGACCAACACTACTTAAAGCAAGGGTGAACGCGGGCCGTTTACCTTACACTTCCAGCTACACGGGAAATGCCCTGCCAAACCCTCCCTGCCTCAATTTTGCATGGGGAAGCAATCGGGGTTACATCCCTGCTCCTACCAGCAAGCTGTCACACCTTTCAGGAAAAGTCCTTGTTCTCTCATAGTTCTGCCCATGTCAACCCATTAGCATTTTATTATCACACACTCTCATGTACTTCATTTCTCTGCCACCCACTTTTCTCACTTCTTCACTCCTCAAAACAGCAATATTGACAATACTCCATTGAAATGGTACTAGACTGATGAAAGCCAGCAGCCTGCACTAAGACTGAATTGAATTCGCTTTCTCTTTGAATAGTTTTTCTTCATCACTCAATGATGAGTCACTTACTTTGACCCAGATTATTAACAGGGCTAGTTTAAAGCTTTCCACTCAAAATTGGAATTTTACAGAAAACACACATTTGATTAATTTTTGCTTGACCCTCATCAGTGATTCAGTTTGGGGCTGTCATCGTCATATTGATACTATCACCCAGTCTTTTTTCCTGAAGAGAAAAGTTGTGATCAGCTGTAGTTCCACACATTTCTGGGTGAGGGCTCTGTATCTTGTGTTTGTATGCTTGGCATTGTAAACACTGCATACAGCCATACGAAAGCTTTTATCAAGTCTGTCACCACAGCTCTTTACAGTCCATTGAGTGCCATTGAGGCACTCTGCAAAAATGGATGTGCATAAAGCTAACATAAAATTTGATACATTAAACTAAACCAGAAAATACCAGCTTCACTAGTTCTCAGACTATTTCCTAAGAAAGTAAAATGCTTAAACTTGTCAAATTTATTTTATTAAGAAATAAAAGTTTATTGCCAAAAGAAATCAAAACACAGATGAACTTATTTGCTAGTTGCACCCAGGGGAATCCTCAAGAGTGATATTATTTAGGTTTCATAGATGCACTAAACTAAAAGCAAACTCAGTTGTGTTACAAAAGTTTTACACTGGCAGTATACTTTAACCTATTACAGCCTGCTTGAGAGATGAGGTTTTTAGAAAGGCTTCTAAAACAAGCACCAAATCAAACAAGGATTTTATCAATGAGTTTACTACACGGTACTTTGTTACTCAAAAATCTTCTTCCTTCCCCTAAGAACCTTTGAGAAAAACCAGATTATTTCATTCACTGTGACTTGCAAAGAAACTCAACAAGGGCAGCATTCCAGATTGCCTTCCGGACGCAACATGACATCCCCGTCAGCCCCAGAGGAAACACACGCCAGTGCTGAAATTCCTACTGGAACATGTGCTCCCTCTTCACTTGGAAAAAATCCCACAAGCCAAAGAGGCTCAGCTGCTGTGTGATATCACATGCCAAAACACAGATAAAGTCTTTGACATCATTCAACCTCAAACAGGAGAAACTCTTTATGTAAATAGGAGCAGTAGTTTTAAGTAGCAAAATTTCTTAAAATAACACGTACATGAACAGCTCTTGAACTGCCCCAAACTCCTCCTCTTCTTTCCCTGTCAATGCTGTTTTTACATGAGTATCAGCAATACCCACTCTCACTCTCTCCATGCTGGCTATGCTAAGGAAAACACAGCACTATAATTGTGTTCTTCATTTCTACAGGCAAAGTAATTGCATAAAATATTATATTCTGAAAGAAAAGTGTGTACTTCAATATCAAGTTAGCCTCAATAGTACTAAAGAGACAGAATGTATTACCTACTCTCTTTTGGAGTCTTACAAAACAAGCAGGTTGGTGGAATGCCCAGATTTTACCCAAATATCATCTCATACAGCAAAGATCAAATGGGATGAAAACTATGCTTTACAGAGTAACTATCAGCAACTTTCAAAGCGCTAGAAATACAAAGTGGATTGGAACATGACACTATATAAAGGAGGTCAAGGTTTTAAACTCTAATCTGACAATGCCTGGCTACCTATCCTTGAACAATACATTTAGCCTTTGTGTTCTACCGTCTGTAAAACCAGGGATAATGCCATCTCAGGGGACTGTTTTGAGGTTTAATTAATTATTGCTCTCAAAGGACTTCCACTTCCTCAGCTGTAAGGCACTTATTTATGTATTAGTATCATCCATAAGGTAGATACTTGTAATTTACGGCCCTTAGCAGTCAATCCTTGCTAATAAAGCCAGGCTATGTTACATATGTAAAACCTGTGGTGCCATTGCATGCAAACACCCAAAAGATTGTGCAGATTATTTAAATTAAACTCAAGCTCTGTGACAAAGGAACGTATTTGACTTTCCCACTCAGGTAAAGTCTCCTTATCCAGATGCTGCAATAAATCTAACAGGAATATTCTTGTATTAAGCACTGGACAAAATTCTAAGAGATTTCAATACTCCTGACAAAGCTCTTGCCTAAAAATAGAGTTGGTGAAGACCTGTAAATATAAAATGCTTCTGATAATAAACAGAAAGGTGGTGGGCTTGCTCCCACAGTACCTCTAATCAACCTTCAGGACTATTTTCACACGAAAATGATAAGGCCCTTGCTTAGTCTGATTTCACAAAACAATGGCTGTCTTCTGTGCTACCACAATTATGTCATCTGACAATCTCTACATATTCCCTTCTGGATTACGCCAGTATTGATGTTCAAGGTATCAAGGCAATCCCTGCTAGAAGAGACCTTGCTCTCCTTTCAGAAAAGAGAACATGCAGCAAAACATGATCATCCTTCAACCCAGACATCCAGGGCTCCACTACACCTGTGCAGCGCACACTGCTTCCCGTCCTCATTCAACTCTTTATGCAACTTGAACATCTAAAGTATTGTTTCTCCACAGCTCAAAATGTGGAGTCAGCAGAGGGAATCCTGCCCAAAGCTGTGATAGAGTGAATCCCTCACATGATTCTGGTGCTTCTCTGTGTATTTGCACAGATGAGTATGATACAGCATGAATTAGAAAATTAATATTAATCCCGAACACACTGCAACTAAGAACCTCCATACAGAATGCCCTATTTGATAAATTTTCCCAGTTCTGATAGTGTCTCAAATTTCAGAAAACCAAATGACAATGTTAGACTGAAAAAAAAAATATGCTGATCTTATTATTCAGTATTATATTTTGGGAGAAAATGAACTACTTTCTGTTCAGCTTTTTTGTTACAAGCATAGTCTGCCTTCAACACAAAAATCCAACTAAAAATGCTAGCTGTGCTTGCTCATCAGCAATTCATTCCCTTCCATGTGCATTTATAGTTAAATGCTGCACCCTATCAATATGCAAACAACTGCTTTTCCACTTCAAGTCTCAGATACAAAGGAACGAAAGACTAGACAATTTTAAAATTGCCTTTAAGAAACCAGTGAGAATCATCAAAATTGATAAGGATTCTTATTGATTTCACTCTGTTCTTGCACAGGAATACGGTGGTCAGAATACACTGAGACTAAGCTACTTGCTGAAAAGCAAAGCCTCGTCTTTGGCAGAGGAGCAAGGAAAAAAACCCTGTCTCTGCAGCGGACTGTGGATAGAGGCATGGAAAGGACACGTACCATATTCTCACAATAATCGGGAGGCTGTATGAACACCAGCAAATCACTTACAACTTGTTTAGTGCAGTCATTTACAGTGCAGTGATGAATAAGATTGAGGTTGCACTGTTAGACAAGAAGGCTTGCAGATATTTAATGCTAATATGAGAAAACAAAGGAAAATGTATTGGTTAATGAACAGGTTGGCCTACTCCTTGCATCACAGTCTGGAGAGGTGGGCAACTAGATGGGTAAACAACTCTGCAGAAAAGATTGGGGGGTCCTGGCAGGAAAGAGCAAGCGCAGCACGAGCAAGCAAGATGCTCTGGCAGGAGAGAGCATCAACAGCATCCCGGGCACAGCCAAGAGGTCAAGGGAGGTGATTATCCCCTTCTACTCAGTACTTGTTAGACCACATCTGGAATAGCATCCAGTTTGGGGATTCCTAATACAAGAAAGTCAAACTGCAGCAAGCCCAGCAGAGGTGACAAGACCGCCAGGGTCTGGAGTGCATGCACAGTGGGAAGAGACTGTAGGACCAGGGCTTGTTTGCCCTGGAGAAAGGATGGCTTCAGGGGACACCCAACAGCTGCCCCACTAGTACATGTAATGACCAGTTCCTAACAAGGAGATGGACCAGGCTCTTCACAGTGATACAAGGTAGGAGTAGTAGATACAATAAGCATGAACTGAAAGAAGATAACCTTCCCTTTTCTGTTCCCAGTTCTATAGTGGCACCCTAAACATGAGGGTGAGGAAGATGGGATGGAAATGAAGAGGCTGTGTAGTCTCACCACAGTCTAGCAGTTGGAGTGGAGCAGAACTGAGCCCCTGTCCCCAGTCCTGAGGCTGAGAGAAAGGCTTCAGCAGACCCACCACAATAAACCAACAGCTAACTAGGCAGATGGAATGAAAACAAAGCTTCCTTCAGCGGCAGAGAAATGTGAGAGACATGATATTTGTGCTGTCTTCCATTTATGAAAGTTTTATATTTAAAAAAAGGCAGCATTAATTTTTGAGGCTTAAAAATTATTAATTTTCAAAGGTCAATAAGTGATGCACGATTTCAAACTATAAAAAGGCCAAAGAGACTATTGTGTCATTGCTGAAAGTCGGTTGTTGTTCTGTAACCTTTAGAATGACTTTCTGCTCAACAGTGAGTAATCACGACCTTTCTCATCAAAAAAGTGAGATGAAATTCTTAATCCATTATGAAGAACATGACAAAGATCTTTTCCCCCTTTATTGTTACAATATTTATGCAAGCCACAGGCAAGTGAATAGTTTCACATGATATTTTGATGTGTGAGGATAAAGACCAAATGGATGTTTTTGCAGATACTGTCATTAGGGGGGAAAAAAAAATATCTGTGTTATTATGTACCTTCAGTTTCATTTTCACTTAAGGTTTTATCTGCTTGTTTGGAGAAAAAGGAATACATCCTTTTTTTCAGCTAGTCCAAAATTAAAACAAAGGCCCACTTTTCCCTTTCTTAATTACACAAACCAAAGAGTGTTAATTTACGTGATAACATAATGCTGAATAAAATTCAGTAACACTGCATCACTTCAAAATGAGCAGGTTTTTTAGCACACTTGACAACTGTAAAAGCAACTACTTCAACTAAGACAATAACACAAGGAAAAAAAACAATTCTTTGTAGACCTTGGACAACAGTACATGTGGTAACTGTAAAAATGAACAACTACAAATCACCTTAACTGCAGAGTGAGCTTTATAGAGAAAATGAGAGACTGGAACATGACTTCAACACAGCTGAAATCTCTTTCTCCCCTGCCTCAGGGCCCTACGAGCTACGTGTCCAAGCCAAGTTATCTGTCTAGCTCTCTAATCAATGCAAAATGTTAGACACCTCCAGAGGACAAGTCATACCATCCTACGATATTTGTCTAAAAGAAAACAGATGAATCATTCCCCCAAAGGTGCTTTACTCTCTCCTGTGACTTTAGAAGAAGCCAAAACAGTAGTTTAAATAGATGCCCGGCTTTATGCAGTAAAAGCTAGGCAAGATAAATCCTACCTGTAGAGCTAGGCAAGATATCCCATAATGCTATATCTACACTTCTCTGTGCATGTAAAAATTGTCATTTATGTTTCTTTTCTTCTGTATGGCAACATAATACTTACTTTCTGCTTAACTCATCCCCCATCTAACCTCTAATTTTAATCCTTCTCCTGCAAACGTTTTCTCCCCGATGTCTCTCTCATGGCTCGTGCCTCTTTAGGGTTGCTTTGGGCTTTAAAATTGTGGAGATCTTAGTTCAGACTACACTACTTTATCTGAAAGGAATTTTTAAAACATCTGGAAACATCCACTGCATTGTAAGTTTACTTTATGCAACAAAGTAACTGTTGAACTTCCTCTGCATCAAAAAAAACATTGCGAAGTTTGTCTTTATACATGTTAATTAACCTATTAAAAACTCAGCCCATTCCCTCAACATAATAAATTAAGGAATCATTACAAATACTGCAGTTTACTGGAAGGCCAATACACTACAAAACATAATTAGTATGGAAATGAGTACTTCAGAATGTTTTTGTATCAGTCACAGCTCTTTTCCAAATATTCAGCACAAAAATGTGGGCAGAGAAGTACAGAAGGCTCACAAGAGTGCAGGAATAGGGCTTTTTTAAGCACTTGTGACTGTGTTCACCACTGGCTTGATGTGCTATTCTTCAATTCAACCAAAAGTACTAGAGATGAAAATACAATTTCTGAAATCAAATGAAAAGAAAAGCAGCAAACAGTGTGAGGCCTTAAAACTGCTTCAAAAACACCATGTAAGTTAACTACAGAAATTCACACATGCAGAACATTTTATGATCATGAGTGATCAGAACATCGGCAGCTGTCGTCATTCAGTGAATACCAGGAAAATGTAATTATATAAGAGCACAGAATAAATATCTTCCCTTATAAGTATGAAGAAGGGAAGGAATAGATGCATCATCTGATGAAAACTCAAAATTGTGTTGAAGTTACTGGCATCTGAAGATGTGTGCTAACATTTTTGTTTTCTAAGAAGAAAAAAGTACAGATATTAAAGAACATATTCCTTACTGTGCAAATACCTTTTTTATTATTTTAAACCACAAAGGCTGTAATTTTGTAATATATCAAGCTAAGTGATTTGATCCTCAAAATTCTGTCAAGCAGTTTAGGTGGAAGCAACTTACTTTAAAACGACAGCCGTGAGCTTCCGTGGACTTGCAACTATATTAGAAATAAGGGAATAGTAAAGCATTCTCATGCTACTATCTGGCTGGTGTCACAGTATTTCCTTCAGTATTTCTTTCATTAAACACGTAGAAAACAGCTGAAGTAATCTTCCTTTTCACAGTACTGAGATTCTTGTTCTCGAGGAAAGTATTTTAAAAATGCCTTCTGCTGCTCTCATTGCACAGCTGCTGTCCTGACACCAGGGATAGTTTGATTAACTAAATTTGCCTGGGCCTTGCACAGAGCTTCTTTCCTTATAAGCAGACATATCAATACATCCCGTAAATAAGCAGAACGTGGGAAGCCTGACCCTCACAAGCATGTTAGAAGTTGGCTAGATGCATAGTGCTCTCTCCTAATACCTTACTTCTGTACACAGGAACATGAAGGCAAAACAAGCCACAGTTTTCCATTCCCAACTTCCTCAACAGTGGCCAAACAGCTGATCTCTGAAATGGCACACCTGAACAACCCCGACTACAGAAAACAAACTCTCTGCCTCTGCAAAAACCTATTATCAGAAGTTGCACGAGCTTCTCAGCAAAGATTGTGCCCATTCTTCACTAGTTATTGCCATTATGGAGAAAGCTGACTGCGTTTACAGTTTCAGCAACAGACAGACACTTGCTATCTACAGTGTACTATCAAAAATATCCATCTGAAACTAGGCTTATTTTAAAAATACAATGTGGCATTTAAATTGTAAAAAAATCACCTATTTTTTTAAATTGAAAAAATGATCTCCCTTCACTCCAGGAAGTAAAGAGGGAAATAATAAATACAATCCAGCACATACTTCATTTTACATTAAAAAACAAAAAGTAAAACTCAATCACCCAATGGAATAAAAGTGGGGGAATATGGACAGACTTCACATGCTCATGGCCCAGGGAGCTCAGGTGAACAAACCCTGGCCCTGAGATAACTTCTCACCACCAAGGGCATTCCAAAGAATACAAATTAATAACCTGTCCTATGGAAAAGGGCAGGGAAGTCAAGCCCACAATAAAGGACAAAGTGCAACAGGAACTGAATCACAGCTGCAAGATAAAACAAAAGGAATCTACAATAACCATACTCTGCAGTCACCCTGTGATAAAGCTCTTAGCACATACCTTTCAAATGCTATCTTACTTTCAGCTCACAGTTAAAAGAACAGATGAAAATTGTTACATATTCCTCCTCCCAAACTGACTTATCTCTATTTTCATAAGCACAAACTCCTCAACACAGCCCCTGGAAGCCACAAAATTAAACATTTTTCCACGCGTTGAGCTTATTAAAATTCCGATTCAGCAAAAGCAAACACAGAGCAATAAATTCAGGAAAGCAGTTATTCGCACCACCATTAATGAAACCAGTCCCAGAAATAACATTGCATGATGTTCAACAAATCAAATTCTCTCCCTGTAAAATCATCAACTGAATAAAGCACATTTAATGGTCTATTCTAAAACCCCTGAGTGGAATAGAACACATTAGGTGGTGCTGTTAGTGAGATTAATATTTTTTCTTATTCCTTTTCTAAAAAAGAACAAACTGCTGTGAATACTTATCTAGGAAGAACAACCCTGCTCCCAAAAAAGCTGAAAACTAAAATGTTCATAAACTTGAGCTGAAGTAACTCCACTAACCACACAGATGTGCTGAGAAGTATTGGTTTGTACTCTTTTCCTATACCATACAAATAAACAAAGTGGGGGAATATGGCTGGGCAAACTTGAACAATGCCCTAATAAACATTCCTCAAGTATTTCTGCTGTAAAACAGCGTTTCGAAGAAGCAAACATATACCTGTCAAAAATCTTGAAATCTGTGTTAAACCCTAAACTGACAGCAGAAGTTTAATGTGTACATTACTACATTTAACGAATCAAAACGATAATAACTTGTCAGTGTGCTATCAAAAAGAAAGGTAATTTTTTTCTACTCAAGAAGGGTAAAAAGAGCTGACACATCTAAGAGAAACAACTTAGTATAAAGAACTCTTAACAAATCTCAAATTATAATGAAAACAAACAGATGAATATGTTAAACTTGATCTTCTTGTCCAATACATTTAAGCAAGTCTCAGAGACCTATAAAGTTGTATGAAAAATGGAAAATGAAAATATGTTTACAAGTAGCATTTTCCTTTAATAAATTTATAGAAATTCCCATTATTTGGACACTTACTTTAGCTGCACAGTATGAACCGGTATCTAAATAATGCAGAACAGCCATTATTCATACTTACAAACCACAATTTTTCCATGAATTGCCTTTGCTAAGTTCCCAAACTAAAATAAGAAAGTTGTACCTCATTAACAGTGGCAAACTTCCATGCCTTCCCATTTTCCAAAACTTAAACTACTAATATGGAAAGAAAAAACATAATAAAACAAGGTTAATCTTTAGTTTTATAGCAAAAAATGTTGCAAGTGACATTAAAAAAAATCCTTTAAAGCCTGAATTATATTTCACTTGAAGAGTGAAAAACCAAAAGAAGCTGTTTGTTACAGATAGCTGTATGGTAGCACCAAGAGGGAACTGTTCCGTAGCCAATAACACCTCAAAGCATCACCCCTTCCACACCCGCTTTGTCTTCTTTACATAGCTTTGAACTACTCTTAACCAATGGAAAAATTAAGTGCTTAAGGCCTGTAAGAATCTATCTGACACAGTCTTAAGCTAAGACAGATCTATCACCTAACCGCAATGCAGTCCAAGTTTGAAGTTTTAGGTTGGGACCAAGAGGTGTAATATGTTTTAGCCATGCCGAATACACAGAATTACAGGCTTCTGGCATTGAGCCATTTCAGACATCTGCCCAAGCAAGCTTGCAGTACCTAGGGAAACCCACCTTTATAAATAAAATTTCTTGTGTTATCCCCAGATGACACTCCATCCTGGCCTTTAGCCAGCCAAACCGAAAGGTGTCCATGGACAAAGTCAGTTTAGTTCAATTGCTTTTCCATTTGCACACTCCAACGGAACAGGAAGGGAAAGAATAGGAAGAAACGAAACCTGCAAGCTCTTAAAATACGACACCAAAAAATGCACCAAAGACAGCAAGACATCATGTTTCTAACAGCCAATTTCACTAACATCACCCCCCCATCACAGAAGTCTTCCACTTCCAACCAAACTGATATTTCAATAAGGACTAATTTTCTTACATTTAGACACAACATAAATGTTGTTTTCATTATTTCTTTTTAATGAAGCTGTGAGATGAGCAAAACATAAGAAACAAGAATATTACCAATCTCAAAACAAGTATGTCAACAAAACAAAGCCAGGAAACTTCATTATACTGTGCTCTCCCTAGTTTCCCCTATCAATTTATTTCATTTTCCTATTTTTTTAACACATACTTCTCTCTCCTAGAACTGAGTAACCTTTAAAAGGATCTCCAGCACAAGTGAAATGGTAACATGCCTGACTGACTATTCAAGAGAAAAAGTGGAACTATAATTTACATAGCACTGTCTAAGGCAGAAATTAAACAAACTGGGGAAAGAATGAAAAATCCCCACTATTTATTTTGTGGTCACCTTCCAATAAATATAAACAAGACAGTTGAAATCTACCAGTTGGAAGGTGACTTACAGCTGGAAGAATATTATTAAGGAGAAATAAAACATTTCATAAGTCTGATCTGGAACATTACTGGCTTTCTAGGTTTTGCAGTTTTCCAGAAATTCAGGAAAATCCTCACCAGGCCACATCTCACTCAACCAAACCAGCCAGCGAGACCACAAATGGAAACAACACAGGTTTCTGACCATGCCACTTTTCCAATGATATATGACAATTCCTGAAAAATCAAAATGTTCTCTAGGAAAGAGTTAATGTCAGCACGTTTCCCCTCAGGCATAGTTTTCATGTGCCTATTAACTTTCCATGGAAGCAAAAGGGTTCTCAGTGTCCTCCAGCACCCACCAAGTGTTTCCAGTAGCGCTGTTCAAGCCAGGCCAGGCAGATCTGCCGGGTCCCAGAGGGGGTGGATTCAGAAGCCACAGGTGAGAGCTCACCTCAACCCCTCAGCATCCATGGACAACTTCATCTTGAAACTACCAAAACTAAACACTGGAGTTATTTTCATGACACTTTTGTCAGACCAGTTTTGTTCTAAAATTGAACAACCACTTAGTTTCTGTCTTTTTGGGAGGGTGTGGGGGTTCTGTGTGGTTTTGTTTTGGCTTTTTGTGTTGTTGTGTTTTGTTTTGTTGTGGGGTTTTTGTGCCTTTTTTTGGCTGTTGTTGTTGTTTTGGTTTTTTGTTTGGTTTGGTTTGGTTTGTGCTGTCTTGGTGTGGTTTGTTTGGTTTTTTGTTTGTTTCCCCCCCTGAAGATTGGGTTTTCATGTATTCCAGAAGGGTACCTCTACATAAGCATGCATATAACTATATAAAACCCCCCTCATGTATAAAATACACATATTACACCTCTTTACATGTAGTATAGAGACTACTTCTATTTCTATTTAATAAATTTCTTTTATGTAAGTGTTACTTATACATATTGTATAGATACATATGGATAGATAGATGCATATTTACAGGTAAGATATAGACAGATAGCTATAGATAGATATGAAATTTGTTGTATTTTTTGTTCTCCTTTGTAGAATTAAGCATTTGTAGTCTAGCAGGACAACATAGTACTTTTCTAACTTAGGGATGTATGGCAGGAAATAAAGCCAAGATTTATTTATTTTTAGGCCCTTTTTTCCTTATGTACAGCATGTGCTTCATTGTTAAAGAATGTATTTGAAACAGAGTGATGTTAAGGATTTAAAATAAAAAATAAAAAAATCAGTATATACTCTGGAGTCTTTTATTAAAAAAAAAAAGCAGCATTACAGGCACTTATGTCACGGCAGAGATGGCATTTTTGATTGTATACACACAGCAGAGGTGAATGTCAGCCCAAATAGATGCATTTACTTAAATATAAGCAAATATCAAGTATGAAAGACATCTGTCTCACTGACCAGCCTTTGCTATGCACACAGTATTAATCTGAAGCACATTTGTATGGTTAGGGATTGTACTTCCCTTAAGCCATAAGCAAAGAAATAACATAAGAAAGGATTTTTACACAAAGCCTTAGTGACTGCAGAACAGTAGTCATGTAGGAGGCAGCAAGGAGAGCTGAACTGCGGTCCAAAGGTTTACCAGATCTCCACCCATCTGCCCTCGGATAGGTGACTACAGACAGCTGTGTGATACACATTGTAAGAAGAGTTAGCAGCTAACTGAAAAAAATATTTGGATTTATATATTGAAATTTTTTAAAAGAAAAAAACACACAAACCCCCACAAACCTGAGGGTCCTAAAATGGTTAAGCTTTATTTTCACAGCCAGTATTACACTCCTTATCACCACCACCTGTCTTGTCTTTTTACCCGTCTACAAAATAAAACTAGCCCTACATGGGAGCTATTAAGGCACAGCTGTGGAAAATGCTCCACTGTCACTGAGCTAAACAGCCTCTCTGACTTAATTCTGCCAGTTTGCATCTGGGTACGTTGCATGGTTGGGCCTCTGTCCACTTGTGAGTCCTCGTTTGAGGCATGTTCTCTCATTAGAGAGACTACTTCACTCTCTTTAGAGACAATCCACCATTTCACTGTACTTAACTCCCTTTGAACCAAAGATACAGCATTTGTGCCCCACTCAATGTTAGGTTTTGACCTACCACAGCTCTCATTCTACAGTAAATCAAATGCAAACTACTTCTTTTCCCTGAAGATGCCTTGCTCGAGAGGGGATTTTATTCTGTAGTCTGTAGGTGCCCTAGAATTGATATGTATATGTTAATGAAACAGTATATAAAGTCACCTCAAAGGCAATTGGTTTAAAATTGTAAAGCCCTACAGATGGGATGTAGGGTGACAAGTTAATTTGAAATTAGATTCCTAGATATAGTGCACATCTGATAATTGAGAGAAGGGGGAGGAGGGAGAAGGTTACTGCTCTATATTTGAAAAGGTGAATCCCTCCTTCATTAGAGGAGGAGAGGAAGGAAATCCAGAACCATACTGAATCAGAGATCAAGCTGCCAATTGCAATGACTCCCAAACAGCAACAGGGCCTGGGGATGGATTTATTGGTGCTTATGTGTTTTCACTATGGGTGAAATCCATCCAGATTTAGGGAAGCATTTGGGCAGTTGTTGGGGAAGTAGAGAAGGACCACTGAACATCAAATTTCAAACAGTTCAGCTCATGCTCTTCCACTGTCTTCTCCTCGCTCGGAGCAACTGCAGAAGAAATCCCCAGAGGCAATATTGCCTTAGTTCCTGTCCCTGCTCAGAACTGCCCAAAAACCACCCTGCGGGAATGGTTCCTCCAAGCTTTCCCACAGCACAGAACCACTGCACCAAATCTGGTGCCCAGTTCCTTGCTAGTCTCAGCTGTGAGACTGGATTTCCCACCCAGAGCCCATGCAGAAACCTCAGCCCCTTCCCAGTATTGCACATCTCCAGCACTCTCTTCAAAAGCTGAGAGTGAGAAGATGGAGCATTTCCCCAGTGCAATCAAGGAATTCAAATATTTTGCCATTCCCACCTCTGCAAAGCCAGAGAGTTTGGTGACAAGAGTAGCACAGTACTGCTGCACACTGTATTTCTACCTATGGTGTTCATAATTTGTGGAATGCTACTACTGAGACAAAATAAAACACCAGAGAGAAGCAAGAAATATTTAGCTTTCAGTTGCCAGTCAAGCATAACACTTACAGGAGGAACAGGTAGAACAGAGACAATGAGCAGAAAATACAGTCACAGTAACTTCCTATTTTAATAACAGTTCTAATTGCTGACATTCAATTATTCATACGCAGCTTCATGTTCCTTTTGTGCCAGAAGCACTGTAGGGGCTTTGAAGATAAGAGTTGCCATCCTGCACTCAGAAGTACTTTGTCTTAAAAATTACTTAAGCAAATACTCATGTATGAAATATCTAGAAACATACACAGCAATGTGAGAATTGTGCATGCTAGGAAATAAGCCAAACTCTGTAGGTTAAAGTAACATACACAAGTGTGCCCAGTTCCTCGTTCCTGAGGCTCTAGCATTTTGCCTTGTAATCCACAGGAACCCCAAGTGCTTTTTCATGACTGACATTAGAATTTCAATTGCAGGTAAATACATTTGCACTTTCACGGATAACCACAAAGAAAGTAAATATGCAAGCTGGGCAGAACATCCCTAGAGATGTTTCATGACACAGAAAACAACAAGCAGCTCTGAATCAACACAGCTGAAATAAAGCCTAAATCAAATCTTTGTACCTCCCTTTTTCCACTTTTACAAAAGAGTCAACCTAAAAGCACAAGGATGTAAAGATGCTCTAGTTTGGCAAAGAAAAAAAAACCCACCACATTCCATAGAAGACCTATTATTAGCTTTGTCACTGTTCCATTTGTCTTCAATGTCTTTTCTAACAAAACCTAGAAGAATGAAGGGCAATATAATTATTTCTAAATCTCTATGTAAACAAAGAAATGACTGTCCCTGTTTATTGTTTAGTACAGAATTAAACACCATATCAATATTAAATTATTTAGGCAGCAGGCTGTGTTTATGTTGACCTTGTCTTCCACTGATGGAGAATTTTCCATACACCAATCAGGAAATAGCTTACAGGACACAAAGCTATTTTACAGTGTCAAACAAATTCACTTTTCTTTCTAAACTAAATTTGCACAACAAACCTTATGGTCAGCCTCCAAGAGGCTTTTGTCTTCTCCTGCTACATACTTTGAAACTACATACCTTGAAACTACTGAAATACCATGGAAACAATCAGTCCCTTGCTTAAACTCCCTTTATGCTAACAATTGACTGACTACAGCTCCTTCTGTTAGCTAAGCTCACAGGACATTTTTCTTGCATATTAGCCAAAGATTATTTGGAATAACTTTTCAGCTTCTTCTCTGATCACTAAATACCTGTCAGCCCCCTAGTATCTGGGGAGCCTCTCTGAAAAGAGCCCATCCTATTCTTCACTGCTGCTATAGAAGAAAGAGAAGACACAACTGACATATCATCCTCCTGGTGTTCACCTCTGTCAGCAAAGAGAAAGGAAGGGCAAAGGAGATGGCAAGAGCATCACAATAATCCCCAAGGCCATTATCCACACATGAACACACACATGCACATCTGTGATGCTGTGACTTGAAAAAAGAGAGATCATCAGTCGCAAGCACAGAGTTAATCACAGGGCACACCTGGGGACTGAAGAACAGACACATTTTTAAGACAGCTTCTGCCTCCTGCCAAATCACCTGGGCTTCACTTCTAGTGAAGTGAAAGATTCCAGGATCACACGCTGGCCTCTTCCCTCCACAGCTGTCTCTGTTAGACTTGCCCTAACCTTTTCACTCAGCAGCTACCCATGCTACTGGTCTCACTTTTCCCCACATAATACTCTTTTAATGCTATCTCTCTTAAAAAAAGGTCCTTTTGTCCAACAGGGCATCACTGTTATTCCTTTCAAATATCTTTATTTACAATTTCCACATATTTTTTTCTTTCAAGTATTGAGCACTATGCCTTCTGGTTCCCCAAACTCTCCTTAATTGTTGCCTCCAAATGCCTGCAGAAGTTGTGCACAGACAAAAGAGTACTAATACATAATATATATAGTGTTTTCTTCATATAGCAGCTTTCTTTGACATAAATAGTGTCTTTGCAGACCAGCATTTATTCCTCCTGTCAATGAGTTTAATTTTCAGCCCTTATCTGTCATGTATTGGTTTACCTGCAAGACAGGAGCTTGACTTGAGACTACTCAGTCAGAGACTAAAAAGCTCAATTTCAGGTTTGATGTGTTCTGTCTTCACTTCTTTTTAAGATAATGACTAGCAGAAAAAAAATAATTTAAACAGTGATATTTCTCTCCACCGTTTGTACAAAATTGTACATGCCACTATTTAGACTGTACATTAAAACCCATTGTATGTCTTAATACAAAAATAAAAACCAAGAGTCATAAGATACATTAAATTCCCTTTTACACCATTTAGCTGGCACTGGCAAACAAACCCTGTTCCATTGCTATGCTTCTGGGTATGGTACCTAGTTTTTTATGTCTTCAGAAACAAAACCAGGATCAAACACATGTGACGCTTTAGAGTCTGAAGAAATTCTGTGTTTTGCTGTCCTTCAATTTAGCTCTGAACAGTGACTACTGTGGTCCAACATATCTACCCCATCAACTCCAATAATGTTCATCTACGTGCTGCTCTACCCAGTTATTCGGCAGTTCTGCATTAACGCTTTAATTCGCTGAACCTCTGGGAGGTGTTTTGAACATTTCCCATAATTCTGTAGACAGAATGGCAACTCATACAGTTGAAATACACCATGGGAAAGCACTGTACTGAGAAAGGGCTGAACAACTGTTTACGTAGCAGCAGTGGATTGCATTTGGTCAGTAAACACAAGAGAAGAATCCATTAGTGATGAAAAGCCCATTATCCATGACAGGGCCAGGAACTAGTTCCAGCAGCACTAGTCTAATGGTAGCACAGAATTATTTCTTAATTAGTTTTCATTTCTGCAGCCAGTAAGATAGGCACAGCTGGTAAAATCCTGGCATCCCAAACTAGAAGAGCAATGTTTCCATTCATGTTAAGACCAGGATTTTCATCCGTTGCCACAGTAGCAAATAAATATGGTATTTGTTTCTTCACTCTCAATATGCTCTCAGTAACAGCAGAACAGGGAAAGAAGTGGCCACATCATTTGCTTTGTTCAACAGCACATAGAAACTTCTACCATGCTTAGCTTTTGTATTAGGACTCATTAGAGAAGCCACAGGGAGGTAACTCCTCTTTGTCCTCCTGCACACACATGGAAAGCAAAGAAATCTTGTTCTCCACAAGCCTAATGAAGGAGCCTGATACAGCTTCCACTGTTACACAGCAGATCTAGGGTTCTCCCAAACAGAAACTGACTCTAAGTATTTCTGATCATATAAATCAAGTGGAGAAAACAACAGGAAGACTAGCTAAATTCAGAACAAGATCCTGAGATATGTTTCTTCACATCTCCTAAGAAATGGAAATATTCATCTGGCACATTAAAATTCGCACAAACTCTTGACCCATTACTCTCCTGCGAATGTCTTCCATCACATTTTTTATTTTCATATTGCTTAATCATATTTTTATATCACTTGGTGATCAATAAATAAAACTTTGTTGCTTTCTGAAATCGCTCAGTAAAATTACAGTGAGAACACCAGCTCTTGCCTGCCTAAAAAATTACCAAATTAGTCAGCCAATAAGAATCATCACTGTGATTGACACATCATTGCACGAGAATACTCCTGTGGAGCTCTGTTTTCCTAATTCTTCTGATCTTAGAGACACTGGGATGCAAACGGCAAAGCTGAGAGCAAGAATACTTCAAACAGGATGGTTCCTGCAATAAGAAATACCAGGAATGCACAAGTACATCGTGGCACCAGCAGAGATCCTAACTTCACTGTGCTAATTGCTCTACTGACAGATCGAGGGGTACGTTTCTTTGAAGAGTTCTTCAGTGGTGGAAAAATGGCACAAGAAAGTGATACATGCAATGCAAAATCTAACCTACTCTTGCATCGCAGATCAATGCTGTCTCCACTGGACCCATCAGCTCATAGATTTACAGGGAACTACAAGATGAGAGCAAAAGCACATCAGTACAAAAGACAAACATCCTTGTAGGGACACATATATGAAAGATACTTGACCAGCAAAATAAATTATTACTTGTGAAGCAACAACCAAAACACTGATGCTATCAAATGCTGTGCAGGCTACACAATCTGCCCCAGGAGCTGCAAGACTTTGTGAACAGACTCCGTCATATCAATAGTTTTGCCAACCAAATTAAATTAAGTGAAACATGAGAAGGGCAGAAAACCCACAAAACCAAAAAACTCACAAAACCAATGACAAATCCACCACAACAAAAATCTATATGGTTCCTCACCTAGTAAATGCGACTGGAAAAACTGAACCCACTGATTTTAGCAGACTATGTAGCAAACTCACGAATAACAAATCTTCTTATATTTCACATCAGGGGAGACTCAACCAGTACAAAATGCTGCAGTGTCCGTGAAGCATCCTGGCTGGAAAGCCGTCCAGGGATTAGAACAATTATAGACTACTCAGGTTCTGCTCCTTAAATCCGATTCTACTCCAATAAAACCATTGAATTTTTTCTTTCAACTGTGAGAAGGATTTGGCCTTAAATTACAATAGTTTGATAGCTACATTTACAGAACTAGCAATACCCTGAAAACACAGAACCTCAGAGAAAAAAGAGCTCATAAAAAAATAAACCTTATGGGACTATCAATTAAGATATTTTAGCTTCCTAACTTAAAATAAATGGAAAATATGCCATATGAACCTCTGCAGATATTAAATCATTTTATTTTTATTATATTGAGACCCATAATTGCACCTGGAAGGAAGGAAAAACTGGATCACTTTGTCCCCATCGGTCTAAAAGCACAAGTACCATCGAGACATACCTGACTCACTGGCAGAGTGAGCAGCAATGAGACCTGCATTAGCAAGCTTCACATGAAAAAAATAATTAGGACAGTCAGAAAAATTTCAGAGGATTTAATTGTTCACATCGCTGTGAAATAAAATCCACACCTTCTTGAATGTTTACTGAAATGATACTTGAGTGCTGTATCTAGCCAGTTACAAGTACTGCGATGTATTTAATGACGTATGCTAAATAAACATACTTTTGGGCCCTAACTTTATCTTCCATTGCATGCCTGATATTTAAAACTTATGATTTGTTTTGGAAAATTTGTTTCGGACTGTACAATGTGGTTTGTAGGTCTGCTACAGAAAACAGAATCCTTTATTGAATCACATGTGTCCGCATTTTACCAGGTAAGTCTCACACATTTGCCTTTATGCCTTCCGCACAGAACTATGTGTATTATAATAGCAAAAAAGAATCTTCTAGGTAAAATAAGGACTGGCTTGACTGGAGTTAATAAGGTCCCCTCAGAGAAACGAGGTGTTTATGCTGAAGAAGAGTCATTTGCCTGTGGAAGGAACTGAAGTATAGACAGCAAGCAGAAACTAAGGGTCTCTGCACTAATATTAAGCACGTATTACAACTGACAATGAAAAAATAAATAAATGACACAACAGAAAAATATTTACAGGAGGACATAATCAAGATTCAAGTTTAAGCCTACCAGGAGCTTGCTTCCATCCTGCTCTACACAGAAATATTTGCACAAGAAAGACCTTGCTAGTACTGCTTTTTGAAAAACTGTTATCAAGGACTGCTGTTATAACAGACATTTTATGGAGGTAGCCTTGCTATAACCCTAACGGCTGCATGAGGCAAAACAACACCTTCAGTAAAGCACAAGCAGCAGCTTTACTAATGCAGCTCATAAAATCAGCGTATACAAATTTCAAACAATCCTGTTTCCATTTTGATCCATGTTAATATTCCTCATTTACAGCTCACTTAAAAAGAGTAATAAACCACCTGCATCTTCGTCAAAATAAAGCTTATGGAAAACACTTCACTGAAAAAAAGATAATATTTTAAACAAAACTATATGTAATTAAAAATGTTTCTACACTTTAAAAATGAGATGAGTAAATCCGAGATATTTATTTCATTACCTTTTCTGTCTTTCCAAAGTATGTTACAAAATACACATAAGTGATACAGCCCGACGTCTCAGTGGAACTGGCACAGTGCAGCAAACATTTTGTTTACCAGAGACATTTATAATTCAATTTGGAGACATTTGCAAATGTTACCTTTCAGACTGCCCTCTTAATGGGTTGTTTAACAACTCAGTAGATGCACAGTAACTGTGGGCATATTAGGATAATCAGTCTCAGGAGTAAATTATTCCATCTAGCCATTTACTAATGTTTTAACCTCAAAATTACAACAACAAAGAGCCATTTCAAGTAACACAGACCTGCGGGTTCAAAGGAAATCTGTCTGGTAGACATGTTATATATGCAAGAAAATTCAGTATCTGATAATATATAAGTAGTTACATCCTGAAGATTTGTTCTGATCTTTGGAAAACTCCTGGATGGTTTGGTGACTCAGATCTTTGGAGTGCAGTACAGATGTGCGATATCCCTCAAAGGAAACAAGGGAAATTTTATTTGACAGGTAAAAAGCAAAATTAAAATGTCATTTCCTTTAAAATTCTGGTTTTTCATTTTTTAACAACTTTGACTACGTTTTGAGCAGGTTATTATTTTAAATTACTTCAACACATTCCATTTAGCAAAAGGATCAAAGTCTATTAGACTATGCTGTCAAATTCCAAATAAAATATCTAGACATTTCCCAATGTCAAAACATGGTGGTTTTTTCAAATTCAGGCTCCTTAAAAAAAAGATACTGACTTCTCAGTGAAGTGGAATACAATGATTTTAAAAAGCATTCCTGAAGAAGAAAAACCAAATCAAACCAAACTACACAAAACAAAAAAGCCCACCAAACCAAAATAAAAACCTCACAACATTTCAATATCATCAAGCAACTAAGAGAATTCAGGTACAAACTTCAAAAGCTGGAGAGAAGGTAGATTTCTTTTTTCACCTTTCTGTAAAGTGTCAAAATGTAATATTAATTCTTCCTGTTCTAAGGAAATCTAAAGAGGACTACCAAGCTATTAAACCTTCCAGTGGATCATTTGTGGTATGAGCTATTAGCATAATTGGGGGCACATTTTATTCTGACCTTTGCAAAACTTTCATTTCCCAAATGTGATAGGTACAAAGTGCTTTTATAATACCAATAATGATTATTTCCTATGGGAAACTGCCAATTATAAGTTGGTGAAAAACGCTATACCGGATGTACATTGAGAAAATGAACACACCTACCAACGGTCAGACTAATTAAAGCCATACTTCAAATATTAATAAAGCTTTTCACCTCCATGAAATATAACCTGTACATTTTAGTTCAATTGCATCCTTGTCAGGTCATTCATTCAACAATAATAAATGTTTGATTAGTGTTTAAATACAGCATTTATGCTGAACATTCACCTTTCCCTGGAAGTAAACCAAGACATGTGGGAAGCTGTTTGAACATTTAACCACTTGACTCAAGTTCCTATTGTTTATATTAAGTCACATGAAGTGCCAGTAAAAATGCTCAGATACAGAAAGAAACCACTTGTGTTCTGGACACAAGTCTTTAAAAACAAAAAATAAAATGCACAGCAAAGATCACATATAAGGATAAGCAGTGAAGTGTCAGCCTGTGTTTCAGTTTTATAATATGAACTCTGGTACATTCTGCTTTAGTCAAAGGTATAACAGGTAGCAGATTCAATAGCATCATTTCCTGCTCTTCTGTCACCTGCTGGCCTGTGCAACCTGCTGCTAAGGTTCAGTAGCTAATGTGTACCACCAAGAAAAGAGACAGAGAGGGTACAGCCAGCCAAAATATCTCTTAGGAGAGATGGTGAATTCACTCTCTTAATAGGTAGCCCTGTTTTTTTAAAGCTGTCCCTGGATCCCACTGGATCAACAGAGTTGATAGGCTGCAGAATCATACTAGAGAGTAAAAGCAACTTCATTAAGGAATACTCAGGACACAACCATGTGCTCCTATGTCACAGAATAGGCTCCAGCTCTTACTGATTAGCCATTCTGTGCAGTGTTGCTTTAGCTATATTACCTCATATTTAAAAGGCATTTGCTGTAATGTCTCTCCTTTGGTCATAATAATTTTTGAAGTTCTTTGGGTCTGATTCCCATTTACGCTCTTGCCAAATTGCAAACCTTCACAAGATTCTATGACTCTAAGATGAAAGGGACATCAAAGTGAATGTAAAAATATTTTACTACACTTTCACAGCATCTGTGGATTAACACAGAAGAGTATTAATAATGACAAAGGTGAGTCCAATTTTTATGTGACAACAGACAACGCTCCATGCTGATGTATCAATTATGGAGAGAGGAAAGCTTTCAATTTCCTTAAAATATTCACCTGGAAACCACCTCAACTGTTTAACATTTTAGAAGGGTAAACTTCCCAGTTCACTGATCGTGTATATACACAATTTACAAACTAAAAAAATATTTATTCTATAGAGTCCAGGCAACAAATTGTTCAATTAAGACACGTAGAAAAAGGCTATTTAAACCAAAAGAAGTAATTTAAAAACACAGAAGTTTATCTTTTAGGTTTCTCAGAATATCTTACCAGTTGCTTACCTTCATTCTTAAAACCAAATTTGTTTACACAAAAGCAGGCCATAAAGGCCAGCACAGATAAAAGCTAACCAGTTTTCAGGCAGACAGACCCAGATGAAGTTAAGGAAGGCAGAACTGCTTTTTTAAAGGAAAAAAGGGTACTAGCTTCAAATTCAGCCAACTCAACTACCAGTTCATCTAAACAAAAACTTCCATTGTTATAACTCAGATATTACAGAATATTTGATCTGCCTTTCAGAGAGAGAGTTAAATTGCTTAGTGGGCTACATGTAAGGCTTGACATGTGCAAAAGCATGTCTTACTAGGGGAAATTTAAAAATACATTTATTTCGTTTCCAAAGAGAAAGGTTCTGAAGAGTAATGAAGTACTAACAGGAGGCAGGTATGCCTGACTATCTGACTATGACTGAATTCATAGAGCCAGCTGCCCAGCCTAGGTGAATTCAAACCAAAGACAAGCCACAAATATTTTAATAGCTAGGTTACCTGGCTTTTCTCCTCCTCCAAGGTCTCTAAAGAAGGAAAGATGGAGTTGCTTTCTCAAGGCTAAAATAAAGCTCAGCAGAAGAAAATGACTGAATTTTTGTCAGATTGAGCAACACACTTGCTCACAGAGAGAAGCTGGATATACACATCTGGCCATCTAGACGTGATCTAATGAGGTAAGTGAAGCACCGCTTCCTTTGTACGAGAGGAGTCCTGATCATCAAACCGTTTATAAAAACACTCACTGCAAAGCAAGTATAGAGGGTGTAAAAGTGTTCCAAGTGTACAAGGCCCCTGCAGATCTTGAAAAAGCAGGCTGTGTATCACCACAAGAATTACTTGTAATATCTACATCAACTCCAGAGATGTGGTCCCAACTGCTAAGCCCAGCATGCAAAAGACCTCATAATGATCTTGTTTACAATCCAAGTTTTCAGTCTGGTACAGACCAAACAGCAAAAAGTGCAGTTATGAAATCTAAGTAGATTTACTTGCTACTTTTCATTGTAAGTTTTAACAAGTCTTATTAATTTTGAAAAGAAGAAACAACAGTTAAAAACATAAACAACTGAAAAGTGGAATGTGTGTCATTAGGCAATAAACAACATTCCATATTTCTCTGTCTCTCCCCTTTGTTTTACAGAAAATAACTAGACAGCAGTCTCATCACGCCACATACTGTAACTTTCAAAACTTGGCAAGGCAACTCTTACACATTGTGTTTCAGATCCAATAACTCAATACGTGCTTCAAAGATCTGGCAGCAGTTCTTTTGGGAGTTATTTCCTACTTTTCTGGCTTATGCAACCTGTCAAGTTTGGAAAATTTACACTCGGTAGGTTAAGAGGATGTACACAGAGAATGAGGAAATTATAATAACCACAATCATTATAAATGAAGTTTTGAATGCGAATTTGATTTGCCACAGATATTTCCATCGCCTGCAAGAAATCATTCTGATGCGGAACAACACATGCCATCTTCTCAGATACCAGTTTTCACAGGTACTGCCATCAAAAAGGATTTCTGCAGTTAGATAGCTGCCCATAAGGCAGACTCCATAACTATCTTGCACATGCACGCTCCCAGTTCTATAATGCAATACACACTTTAAGAGCAACAAAATCACATGAGATGTGAACAATAAAACAAAAGCAGGTTCTAGGAAAGCCACAGGATGATACAGGGTTTTGCTTTTGATTAGAATCTGTTTACTTAAACAGTCAACCGAGCATTGCTGCTCTAAACCAGACCACAAATGTAATTAGAGAAAACATCCCTCTGAAATTTTCCATAGTTTGGGGGTTTAGAGAAGTTGAAAATACTGGAAGGAAAGGAAAAAAATTATTTCTAAATACAATGCATTTTCTGGAAGTAATTTAGTAATTTTCTTTTTGGCTTCACCATAAAACAGTAAGAGCTAAAGATGAACACACTATTCATCTGGCATAAGAAGACATATCAGTTAAAAAAAAATAAATCTACTGGGCAAATAATCTTGGTGTATCAATACTAGGGGCTGGCAAATAATTTCAATGGGAGAAGAGAGTCAGAACTGAATAAAACATTTTGTCCAAACTCTGCTGTGCATATGACCTCTTGCTTTCTTCCCCACCACATACGTATTTCCTACATCTGACAGCTTTGTTATTATATCATCCGTTTTTCTATCTTGCTTCATTCATTTTGCAGCTCTTCTCATAGATCCCAGATTGTTCTGCTTATTCTTTCCGTTTCTCTCTTTTTTTATACACTTGGCCTCAGTTGAAGTCAACGGCAAAGATTCTACTGGCCTGTCTGCAAAGGAATCCCTTTGGAACACAGAAATGTCACTCACTATGCCTCTGCAACCACTGCCCTTCAGCTTTCGCACTGAGTCATGCTGTCTGAGTTTAGATTGAGAAACTAGAAAGGGAAGTTACCTCCACTCCTTTCTACTCTATGCTCTCCGTTTCCAGACACACATTCCTGCTGGTTAGTTAGAGAAGACTCTCATGCTCTGGTTTCCTCCTGGAGCCAGTTTAATTCACAAATAAGGAAGAAAGAAAATGATCCGGGCAAAGAAAAACAAAACAAAACCCAAAAAAAAGGGCAGGGGAGAGGGGAAACTACAAAGAACCCAGTATGTCTTAGTGAGCTGAGCCTGCGTATGACAAAATGGTTTGCCAAAACTTCACTTTCGTCAGGTTTTATCGAGGCCTAATAATATGAGCTGTCATTTTGTGTCTCACATTTTCTGACCAGTTCGTCCCACACTGTCTAGGTTTCCATTCAAGACCAGGTTTCTTCCTTAGATCTAGTCTGAATCTACCTGCTATTAGTTTAAAACCATTACCCCTTGTCCTATTGCAACATACCCTACTAAAAAGTCCATCCTAATCTTTCTTCTAAGTCCCCTTTAAGTATTGAAAGGCTGCAATGAGGGCTCCCCAGAGCCTTCTCTTATCCAGGTTAAAAATAATCTTTCAGAATTTTATTTAGCAGGTCTACTTTTCAGACAGATCAGTTGCCTGATTCACTAGTTACTTACACAGACTTTTGGTGTGAACAAGCATCCAGGGACAAGAAATGCAGAGGCTAGGAGTGAGACTGGGGACTACTTTCTTTATCAGAAGTGTCAGTTTAAATGTACATGAAACTACAGGGAACCTGAGACCGTTACTACTGCCATAAATTACCTGCATGCTTTTGTTAGCACTTGTTTTTTAGCTCCCAGCGCTCTGCCTCCTCTCTGAACCACCAACTTTTCTCAGCCTGAGACCTTCATCAATATAGAAGTTCTGCTTCTTCCATGCTCACCTTTTTCACCAAAGAGATCCAACCATTGCTGGATTTTGCTGTAACTAAACAGAACAGTCTTTCAAAGGAAAGTATGAAGACTACATGATCACGAACAGCAGGGAATGTTTTGAAAACAATGCTTCATCTGGATTCAGTGAGCTTCATTTATTTTTCTTTTGCCTCTCTATTTTTGTTTTATACTGTTGACTCCAAGTTCTAATGACAGAAGATATTTTAAGCATTCCTGACCTAGAAATGTGCTAAGAATAAGAGAACTTTTATAAAGAAAACACTGTCCATCTGAAGGGAAACTGAGGGTATACTCCACCTAAATAAGCTATGCATGTTGTTTACAAACAGCAGATAACTTTTCAGACCTAAAAGAATTCAATTACCAGAAGCCAGAGATAACACGTACAAAGAAACAGGCTGTAGGAGTCAATGGACCCGATTAAGAGAACAGTAGTAAGATTCAGGGCCAAAATAGATGCTACAGAGCAAAATTCAGCTCAAATGGAGGATACTCACACAACATATCTTAATTGCTGTGCTTATCAGTGACAGGAAGAAGATATACAGTGGAGACACAGTCTAAAGCTAGGACTGAAAACCCTTTAGTTTGAGAACAGCAATCTAAGCAAATTGCACTGGTCTCTAACAAGAAAGCAACTTTTTTTATTCTCCCCTATAAAGCGTGACTTCCATTTTAGGAGCAGTTACCATGCCTCATAAAATGACCAGAAAGCAAATACTTTAGGACTAAAACCCATCCTCGATTATGTCAGTATTTAAAGGAATAAGCTCAGCAGGTGTGAGTCAGTACAGATCCACAGCAGAATTGAGGAAAACAAGCACAAATATTTCTGCACTTGTAGCAGATAGATTACATACAGAGAAGGTCATCAAGGTTTAGTCTTCTCAACTAATGCAAGTAAGCAATGTAACAATAGAAATTATAGTAGATAATTCTTACAAGTATGTTGTAAGAACCACATTAACAGTGTTTGTGGTTGCGCTTGCAGTACTTTGACAGCTACAAGATGTCATCTGTAGCTATATGGCACTATTTTGGAGGCCTCAGAAATGTGAAGAAGTTAGTCACACAAATCTACCAAGTACTCCCTCAACTGTTAAAGCAAAATTAGCAGTTGCTTCAGCTCTAAAGATCATAGCAGACATAGTCTGTTAAGCTTCAATACTCTTTCAGAACCTAGAAGAACCAGTAGCCAGTCTTCTATTTTGCAATCACAAAGGGAACGGAAAACTTCAGCAATGGTATGATTAAGTGATCTATTAATGATGATCTTGAATACAAAACAAAGCTGCATCATTTCTCCTCCACCTTTTCATCAACCTTTAGGTTCAGCTACTCTGCCCCCACTCTGCCAGGGTACGTCGGACCGCTTGATGAACAGGCTTCAGGTAATTATAAGACTAAGTACTATACTTTTTTTTTAAGTGAAGACTACAGACTGTACCACTGCAGAACATACAGAAGCAGGTAAAGAGAAACAAAAGAAAGTCATACACACAGACAAATACACCTAGCACATTAGCTCCTAATATTCCTGCCCTCCTTTTTGTGATTCTAGCCAGTCGTCCGTTAGGTGCTCATAAAATCTGGGCTGAGGATGCAATTATTCAATGCCACCTTTAAACATTAATGGACAGTGTTTTAGTACTGGGAATGCTTACTTTCTTTTACAGTTCAACTTATCTTTGGTGATGGCTCTAATTTGCATCCCTCCCTTCCTTCACTTTCATTCAGTCAGGAAGGTATTTCAACATTTCCAAAGCAAGAGGGAGTCAGACAGCAGTTTGAGGAAAACATTAGTGTTTTTCATCGCAGTCTGATCCAACTATTACCTGCCTACAGGATAAAAAAAAAAAAAGAGTTCACCAGTGACTGCTCCAGTGTGCTGCTAAATCCTCAACAGAATTATTAGCAGACTCCCTTTTCCACAAGGCTGGACTGTACCCAAATCAGAGACTGATGCCTTTTCTCATATTTCCCATGTAAATATACCCTTTTTTTAATGACAAAGGACACAATCACATAAATAGGATTAACATAGGCAGCACGTAATTGGTTCTCACCAAGCATGAGATACAGTGATAACTAAGCAGCCCCTTGGGTTTGATAATGAGGCTGGGGTGAATGCTGCTCTTAGCTCCCCATCTGAGAGACAGTGGCACATGAGTACCCACACAAGAGCATGAGTAATTTCATCAAAAATACACATGCCAAATAACCTGACTCTGTCCTCTAATCTACAGAAAAAATCTGCAATTCTAACCTGTAAAAATACCACAGGGATCTTATGTCACCTCCATAAAAATCAACTAAAAAGTGGTGATGAATAAAATCAAAGAGGGAACTGTGACAATCAGTACATTTTCATTATTATTCCAGTCAGGAATGCCCAGTGAACATTATGTGCAGCCTCAAATTATACACTTTGACAGGGATCCAGCACTGCTTCCTTCCAACAGTACTGGAAACAATAGTTTATTAAAAAAAATTTCTTTGCCTAGTTCTCTCTTCAGCTCATTCTCTTTCAGAATAGCACAGGGGTCAAAGTTCCTGTAGCTCCTGATGGCATTAAAAGGAGCATGATTAGAGGTAATGATGTGTAACGATAAAGGCAACATCTACCATTTGCACACTCGTGTCCTCCTACCACAATGTAAATAGAATAAACCTGTTAAGGACAGACTGGCTGATCGCATCTCCTGAAGAAATACTGTCTAGAATGACAGTGTAATGAAACAGACAACAATGCATGATGGTCTCACTTAATATTTAATAATATGATGTCAGCATTATTGCTACCAAAAAACCTCTCCCACACATCCTCAATGTAACTAGTATTAACTACAGTATGCTGCTTTCAAACCCTAAAACTGACTGTTCAAATTGTGACAGCCTGGGCTATTTTTGTTCTGGTTTTGCTTTGTTATTGAGAAAAATTCTCTTCATATTTACTTGATGTAAATTCTGAAGTTCTGAAATTTGCTGTACCAAAAGTTTTTGAAGTCTTTCAAGATGATGTGTGAAACCTATGGCATATCCTTATGCATGCTATGTTCAAACGGTTAAAAATGGGTCCAAGTGGAAAATGAAAAGCAATATCCCTAGCTTCCTTCACCTAACTCCATATGTACTGGCTTTTCCCTCTATTACGTATAGTTTTATTTTGAAAGCACGCAAGTTGCTCAAATGCAACAGCTGTTCAATGTAAAATTACTCATTCCCTACTTCTTTACCGATTTGAACAAATCGGTCAATTACCCCAGCAGTTCTGTCATTGGTATGATTTCGCTCTATGTCTCTAGTAGGAGTTCTACTGCTTGCACCCGGATAAGAAGATAGTGCTATCTGTATTTTCAGACTTTTGCTCTAAGAAAATATTTACAGTAGCTTCCACTTGTCAAGAATGATATTTCTGGCCAATGTAGGTTTACTTTTTTCTTTATGAAACCGTACTTGTGCCCACAGAAGAATTATTTTTATCAGTTACAAATAAACAAACCAATTGTGATAGAACACCAGGTCACAGTGCAACAAGTTCCCAAATCCTTGGGGCATACAGTATAGGGATCAAATAACAATGAAGTGGAAAACGTGGTGGTTGTACATATGTAAAGCAGCACCTATGATCAATGTACCATTACTTCTAATTGCAAAATTCTAGATGACCAACACAACAATATCCTCTGGTGTCAATGACTTTTCTGGCACGATTCCTCTAGAGCAGATCTATCTACAATTGGAATCCTCATCTGAGAAATCAACTCAGATAATATCAGGGAGTTCTACACTCTACTTGCACGTGCAGTGCTCTGCTCTTATGCAGTAAGGATGGGCAAAGAACTCGCTTAAGCTAAACAGAATGGCTTGGCCAACGGAGTTTGGCACTTCTGTAGAAAAAGTAGCTTTCAGATAGCAGAAGTCAATAGGGTAAGAAACCTTGATGCCAGTGGGATATATAAAACTACACTTAAGTCTAGCAGTATGTATGAAGTGAACGTAAGTTGATGTGCAAGTGACCCAACCCTGAACTGGGGGAGCGGGGGGAAAAAAAAAAGTGTTTTCCACAAATTGGAGGTGAGAAGAATCTGCTGGAATCACACAGAGATTAGAGCACTTAAATTGCCTTTGCAGCTGTTTTAAGAATGGCTTCACATCACCACTGTGGTTTAGTCAGGCCTGGGTAGGGGGAATAGGAAACAAAAGATCAGCTTATTACTCACCTGTACTTCCCAGAATGTTAGGCTACTACAAAAAGATGAGGCCACGGAGGACCTAGAATACTGCCATCCACCTGTGTCACTGATCATCCTCACACACACAGTTCCTTAGTGTCAGGGCATGTGGTTTTCAGGATTGCTCAGCATACTCGGAATTCGCAGAGTTATGACCTAAATTTCTAATAACATCTCTCCTCTTGTAAAGCCCAACCATTGTTTTTTCAGAATACATTTCTTGTTCTACTAATATGAACAGCACAGCATTGGAACATCAAACCATATTTAAAACCTGAAGTAAATAATCTAGTAAAAAAACCTACATACCTTCTGAAAATCATAAATTACTCTGTAGAAGTGTCCATTGTAGCAAATGTCTTCCTTTCCCTAAAACAAACAAACAAAAAAGCCTTAATTATGCATACTAATATTTAAATACCTAATAAAACACATACCTATACCTAAGTAATTGTATGAGGGCTTAAAGCAGATATAAGCACAACAGACATGCAACAAGCAAAGCAGCAGATTTACACAAACCAGAATGAAAAGGACAAAGTGAAGTCAAATCCCAATTTAGGTTAGAAATTGACATATTATAAGAGAAGACTTTTAAAAGAAAAAATAACAAGTGTGTTCAGCATTGAAATAATATGAAATTAACTGTAGCTCTTTCAAATAAATCTCTATCAAGAGCTTCTACACATTAGTTCAGAATCTGTATTTTTCACTCTTTCATTAAGTTTCTTTTTTTTTTTTTTCCTTTAAAGTAAAATAATTCAAGCCTAAAATTGAGCATATCCACTAAGTGCATACTCAGGATTAAATCTGACCTGATTCCTTTTAAGTTTCATGAGATACGGAAGAAGAGAAAGAAAGAAAAAAAAAGCCAAAGCATGTTGTAGTCTAGTGTTTGCCTTGAAAACACATGGTGCAAAAAACCACCCAAAGTAGCACACTAGAGGGACTGAGTACCATGGCAATCACAATTATAGCAATGAGAGTAGTTAAAGAAAATAGTTTCCTGTTCTGCTGAGTTCTCCCAAAGTTGCCCAAAACTTCCATTAAACCAGAAGTTTTGCCAAAACACGAACAGCAGCTCTGAGAGGATAACATCTAGGTAGTTTGTTCTCATTAAATATTGACAGTGCACTCTTCCAGTAAAAGACTACACAGTGCCTTTATTTGATTTTTGTTGTTGTTGTTGTTTTAGTACCTCAAACTCTATCATTTTGCTACTGCACTTTCAGGCTGGTCTCAGTAGCTCATCATTACATGACAAGGTGTCACTGGGTCTCCCACCACCTCACAGCTGCACACAGAAATGTCCTTACACTTACTTCTGGGGACAACTAAAGCCAACTTAATGCTAAAATAAACTCACTATTCAAAACATGTTTCTGTTGGAAAAGCAAAGACATTACAAAAATACTTTCAAGCATATAAGCTACTCTACTAGTCTGCAATGGGATATACACCTCAGATATTTTTGTCATCTTCCAGATTGTGGTCAAATTTCAATATGGTTACATTAAAGCAAAATCCAGCACAGCTCTACTGAAATTAGTAGCATCATACCATACCTAATGCACATAACAGAAACAGAATCTGCTTCTCAATTGGTTTTAATAATTTAAAGCTTTCTGGGTAAAATTGCCATTGGGCTCTGAAATTCTTCATATTCCATGTAAACAGATGAGTACAATCTCATAAATTTAGTGAAAAAAACAAAACAAAACAGTTTCTTTTTAGTTACAAAAATACCAGAAATCTTTTTCTTTTCACCAGATTTTATTCAGAAAAACCCCACCATTTAAATTTCTCTACTGTTGAAAAAAAAATATATATATATATAATTTTTTTTAAATAAGTAAATCGGCTGGTCTTAAGTACCTTGATACATATTTTTTGCAAAGAGTCATTAATTTTATATTCCTCACTTCCTGAACACCTAACATGATAGACACCACAGGATCTCAGCTGTAACTGAACACCTAACCAGGAGGTGAGGCATCAAATTCTGAAGTGTCCAATGGTCATTACTGGCCACAACACAGATTTCTTGACTATTGTTCAGTAAGGCAAGACTCATTTCTTGACTAGTCACCTGAACTTTCCTGTCACCTTAAACATACCATATGGACTGCCTCCTTCTCTCTCTCTCTTCATGTCACTTAACCCCCTAGTAACCTACTGGGAAATGACTTACGTTTTCAAAACCCCCAGGTAGATCATGATGAACTTTTAAAAGGGTGGACAGCCTTAGACTCTGGGCTTATCAAAATTTTTTTTAATATTGGTTTTTGAAGCAGAAAGCAAGTTTTCATCAACAGGGATCTAACATACATGTTTCTTTTTGCACCTGCCATTCTCTGAAGTGATCCAGGAGTATGACCTGACAGGAACACACTTCTAGAAGTCTATTACTGTCTTCCATTTATGGACACCTGGCTACGGACAAAGAGCACTTCCGTGAGTTACCCACTAGGAGACTGAAACATTAAAATCCAATAAGGACCTTTTGCCTGATTCTAATTAGAAGTGAAGTCTTAGTACTCAATTTGGAAAATACCATTAGATTCTTAATTTAAACATGACAATTTTAGCTCATCAATATATCCTATTCTGTAACAGTCATTACCTACCAAATCTTAACTAATTTTGTGTGCAAAAGGAACACCAACCATGCTTTATCTGTTTATTATCTTTAGACACAGATTTTTTAACATTTTCCATGCCTAAATTCCCTATACAGGAATCTGGATCTTTAGTTTCTAAAAAGGTCCTTCATACATCTTTTTTTTTTTTTTTTCACAATCTGGAAAAAAAACCCAATACCACATGCAAAAAAAACCCACAACCACACACAAGACCCCCCCATCAACACACAAACCAAAAAACATGAAAGAAATCACTCTCACCCTAACACTAGGTCTTTGATAAGATGATGCCAGCTGGTACACACTTGTGGGAGGGAAGCCACACTTACCAAAGCAATGTTATGTCAGCCCCCTGCCTCCTAGCAGCAGGGTTGTGCGCTTCTGGGTCTGCCTTCAACAGGGCAAGCTGTTCTAGCAAGGGCCACGCCATCAAATTGTTCATTCTCATGTAAAGCCTTTGAGAAACCTCAGCTCCTTCCTGGAGTGGAGCGCTGCCAGGGACATCAGTCTGTTGCTGGTGACACACTCTACACACAATTTGGTGGCTTCCTGCTCAAAGCATTACATAATTTGACCCTCTGGCATATTTTTCTGGAACATTTCAAATCCTAATTCACAGAATCAGCAGCCTCTTCGGTTACCAGATAAATCTGCACCTTTTCTCCCCTGATACTGACCTAGATGGCACTGACTACAGGGCATATGGCTGGCTGTTCCCACGTAAATAAAATTGGACAGTATGATTCACAGATGCAGACAAAAGAAGCAGCTAAATACACAGCTAAACACAATTATTGGTCGATAACTTCAGAAACAGAAAAAAAAAAATAAACAACATTTCACCCATTTCTGCCAAAGGAATACCATGATGGAAAACATATTCATAAACCGTGTGGTTTTATTAAGGGTTTTTGCATTTAGTTTCACTGAATTATCTCAGAAACTTATTAAACAAAGAAAGTACACAACCTGCTGCTAATGCCACACACAATTCACACTTAAGTATTAGTTCTACATCTGAGTCCAGCCATGCAGTCATAACGAGTTCTTGACTCAGCTTCAGGGTGGATATCACTAAAATGAAAACACACTTCCTGGTGTTTGCTGAGCAAGATTCAGCACACCCAATCCCTGAAACAGTCAGATTATTTCCACAGAGACTTCAAATAACTTAGAGCCCAGAAATTATGCTTTACAAAAAGCATATCAATCAATAATAGTTAAGTACGCTCTCCAAAATTATTTATAAATAATAAAATCTTTCAATCTTCTTCCTACAGCGAACATATTATACTTATGTGATAAAACCACATCATTTAAGCCAAGCCATAAAGAGCGGCAGCATTTGCACAATATAAAACAGTACCACAAACTCTCATCAGTGTGCAAATGTAACTGGCCTAAGACACAATCTGCAATTTGAGTCACAGAATTTGAGAGTATCCTGATGTAACAACTATAGACTATCCTAAAGTTCCTACAGGTAGTTTTAGCTATGTTTTAGGATGGTCATATTGGGGGGGAGGCAGAGAAGTAGTCTATTTTTACAGTCATCTATAGTAATTATTTGGAACCAAAATTATTGTGCTGCAGTTTAAGAGGTTTTCGATCTATGAAATTACTCTCTGCTGCTGAAAGCATTAACAATCCAAGATTTCACTTACAGCACTACAAAAAATCCAGCTCAATTATGAGTAAATGCTTTTACTCTGCTTGAGCCAATGAAATTAATTATTTTCATGAAAAACTGCGCTCCAACTAAAAGTAAAGTTTAGGAGTGTCTCACCATATCCAGACAAAAGAGAAATGAAAGGGCAACCACAGACACCTGGGCAGCCATTGGGGCACATGCAGTAGGTGAGAAGACAATAGATGCTTCTTCCAGGCCAGCAAGCCACCAGTTGCCAGCACTTTAAATCACTAAGATAAAACACAATCATCTAAGGTCTCCAGGGAAACCTCAGCATCATCACAGAAATCCTACTGCAGCTCAGTCATTCTTTTTGGGATGTGCCTTGTGTTTCAAAAACTGGGAGCTTATTTCTTGTCATTCATGTTTTGAGATGTAGTCCAGCAACTCCAACATAGCATGTTGTAATGTACGCTTTTATTATCCCAGTCCTTCATAATGGCAAGAGAAAGCAGCATTATTTTTTCCCTGGAATATTTAGAGATAATTACATATCTGTTATAATACAAGATACACTGCACTGTGCAAAATAACACAGAATAGGCATGCCATTTTATCCAAACCTCTTTGTCCCACAACACATGTGAAAGTACATAGCTGATCATAGTAGGTATGTTCCTCTTCCAAATGTACCAAACAGATGCACTCAGCTTTTTCATACAGTCCCTTTTTTGGCAGCTATATGAAGTTATACTTTTCTTTCTTTTTTTTTTTTTTCTAATTATTTTACAAAACATTATTAATTACTAAAGCCATCTGTACTTCTAAAGAACAGTCTCTTCCACCCTTCTTTCCTTCCTACTGGGCTGCAGAGTGAAGATGCAGAAGTGGATTTACAACCATTTTTATGCTAGCAGGTGTTACACCACAACAAAACTGCTTTGCTGCAAGTTCAAGAAGAAAGCGGTGGGAAGAAGTTTACATAACCAGCCATTATCAACAAAAGCAACAGAGGATGGCAAACCACAAGCCATTGACATTTAATTCATAGAAACATCTCTTCCTCTTTCTTACTCTGCTTTCCAATTTGTTTTAATTCCATAGGAGAATCTGAAGTGGTAGTCACTTCATAATGTACTGCAAGGCCCAAATGCCAGCAGCTTTTCTTGTCTCAACAAAATGTACAAAGCTGGAATTAAATTACAACTGGCTTAAACACAATTTTATTTTGCCTCCACCCACCTAGAACACATACCCTCTTCAAAGTAAACGTGTTTAATCACTGAATAATACGAAGTATAAAAGAAAAATTTACACTGTAATAAACAGAGATACATTTCAAAACAATTTTGATTACTATCTCTGAATCTGGCTGCAACCAGCTAGCTAAAAGTGGCATCATTGTGATGGAAACAGCATGGTATTTGAATGCAAGAAAGTAAATGTATTCTACCAGATACTAGCACAGGAGTTGAAATCCACCCAAGAAAACCATTTGCATTATCGGTTTGCATTATTCTGCCATAACGTTTTGACACTAAGTTTAAACATTAAGCTGCAAGTACAATGCCTCTTTTTAAAAACAATTTCTTGGGGCAAAATCTGATAGGGCCAGCCAGATTTCCTGACCGCTAGTTTCTCCCAAGCAGAAAAAAAAATGGGAGACATCAGTTTAATTTTTCATTTGTCCAGTAAACAGATCAAAGCATTACATATCTGCAAGCAAGGTTTACAGAGCCTCATTGTACAAACATCCTGGGCAAAATGCTACAGTCTTCATTGAAACAAAATCTTTTACGATGGCAGCCATTACCTAGTCTGTGCTAAGTTGCACAATGTAAAAACTTACACTTAAAAGTGAGGCCAGTAACTTGGTAGTCCTACTTAACCAACAACTGTTAAAACATGCAGCTTGAATTTTTAGGCTGAACTTTGCAACATGTAATTAGAATTGTTTCACACTTATAGTTGCCTACATACTAAAAAATGTGTTCAGCTTTTGGCTCTTCCTGTACTGGTATTACAAATTCATTGAGGGAAGAAGCATTTTTAAAGTATGTACAATGCCTGAAAACAGATTCCAGAACCACTATTAGATTACTGACTGTTGTAAGACTGCAAAGTGTCAGATAATTTTTAGCATAGCTGAGACATCTTTCTAGATCTATGTGTTTTCTATATTAGATTGCAATTTCTGCCCAGACTCTTCTATTTCTTTTCCCTTCCAGCTACGCAGTCAAGTTTGTTTGTGGTTTGTTCTTTGTTGCCTTTCACAGAAGTAAAAAAGAGGGAAGAAACTGAAGTAATACAACCCATATAGTTTTAGAACTGACAAGGATGTTCAGTGGTAGGCCTGATGTCTGCAGCTACTTCAGTTCATTGAAAAAAAAAAAATAATTATACATATATATGGTTTTGGCTTGAGAGTTTCCCTTTAAGCAAGCCTTGCCGATTCAAACTATCTGCACACAGTTGCTGAAAAATAAAAGAAGCCCGTGAGGTTTGCTCTGACTTAAAGGTTTACGCAGGGAATCTTCATACCTAGAAATAACACTAAGAAACACATTTACATTTTTGCTGGAAGACTGGTGTCAAAGATTATATGAAAAAAGACTGCTTGATAAATATCCTATATCAGATTATACTTCTAAAAGTGAGAGGAATGGAACTTTTCTACTGCTTGGCTATAAATCAAACTGGATCTGTTCCTTAACAAAGATATTAAAAACAATGGTCTCTAACACTGCATGAGACATCAGTCTAAGCAGTATGAGCAATGTCTTGCTCCATACCTCAAGCTGTGCTCCTGGGAGTTTCCCCTGGTATAGTATTCCCATGCCCCTGATTTGCTACATTTTGATTTGCAAGTCAAGGTCAAGACATAATTTACCAGAAGCGCTGTTACTAACACCTATGCTGCAGGCTTCTGTAAAGCCCTCTTATCACACTAAAAAAAGTCTCAACAACTGGAATATAAAAAGATACAAAATCGTCATAATCATTCTGAAAGCTGCTTAATACCGTTAGACACTTCAGCATGTTGAACTGAACAACAGGGATGCCATTTCTTTTTAATTTGTATAAAATAGGGTATATATACTCTAATTAAAAACACTGTGTTGTAGTGTATTATCTCATTTGAGATATAAGCAAATGGGCATCAATCAGCTTTTTAAGAAAGGCTGCATTGTAATAAATGCTATAAAATAAATAATGCAAGGATAGTTCCTGCCCCAGAAACCTTGCAATTTAGGACATGAAGGAAGAATCCTTAAGGGATCATACCAAACCTAACTAACATTCCTGAATTGACATTTACATTGTGCTGCACTTCAGTTCATAGTTAAGGACTAAGCTGGAATTATGCACATTGTTCTGATATGCACTGCTGAAGGTTGTTGTGTATCTCATTGTTCACAAGACAATGAGCCTTCATGCCAGGCATTATCATGACATTTAAGATAGGTATTGAAAAATACCATAATCAGAACACTGGGAGTGGTGGGGTTTGTGTGTCTTTTACTGTATTTAACCCAAGTCCTGGTTTAGAACAAAGAAATCCAATTTTAAAAATCCACTACAGCCAGATATGTTCTACATCCAAAAGAAAGGGGGAGGGCAGAAGGAGACTAGATGGTGGATTACCAAAAACCAACCAAAGAGCTTTCAGGCCAAGCCCCTGTCCCTCCTGTGTCACAAGAGGTCAGGTATTCTAACCCAGTAAAACTACCAAACTCACAGCACAAAATCTGTCCTAATAGCCACTCCCTGCTCTGCTAAAACCGAGCTAAAAATTAATTTTGAAGATTATATCAGCCTCTATACAGTCATCTACAATTCCAGTGATTTCTCTCCATCCTGAAAAAGTGCATTCTTTCACAACTGATCTCACAAACGGGGGGTCTTTTTTTTCCAAAACCTAGCATTTTTAGAAAGCATGTCAGCATGGTGCTACATTCAAAAATGGCCCAAATGTGAAAACAATATTACCAGCACAGAGCTAGACATGAGCTACAGAGCTACCTACCTTATCAAGCCCACACAAGAATAAAAAACGTAAGTTTATCTACTCTGCTTCTCATCAGTTCTGCAAAGAACACCATCTTACCAATTGTCATCTCATGGACTTTGCTCTGAATGAGCTGCATTGAGAGCAGAACAAACCAACCACATCTCCAGTGACGTACTCCTCACACAGTAATTTCTTCTACTATTATTTTCCCTTTTAAGTGGGCACACAGTTTTGGCCTATGAATCCTTGCTTGTGCATAAACCCAGTCATGATAGTATTACAGTAAGAGAGTGCAGATAAATAGCAACCACCTTCCAAAAGGCACCTTGGATGAGGTGCAAAGTGATTTTGAGTTGAATACGAGGCTCAAATTGACTTAGGTTACATGCTTGTAACACACACCCACATTGCTGAACCTAAAGAGCTTTTGTTAAAACTTTTAACATGGGCTTTTAACTTTTGTTAAAATTATGTTTCAGTCATTAACAGATGTCCTAAGTACCATCTGAACTGAAGACTACTCAGCTAAGCAAAACACGCCCTGCCAAAGCCTTTAAGACAATATTCTTTAGTTTCTAAGACCTGAGATGTGGTGATAGCATGAAGAAATGGAGGGAAAAAAGAAAAGATTCATCCTTTTTCAGTCATCTTTAAATAGGAATTTCTTTACATGATTAAAAACTAACTCAGAAGTATCACCTTCTCCCCAACTTCTGCAAAAACAGCCAGAAATTTTTTTGTATTTCATGTATACACAAGCACCTACTTTTTAATTGAAATGATGAGTTGACTTCCTAGTAACTGATTCAGTGTAATGGTTTATAAAATTAAGCAATATTACCAGAAGAGCAATTATAATTTAAATTACATATTACTTTTTAAGGAAGAGATGTACCTCACTTAACAAATATTCTAGGTCTACAGTTTTACAAGTTTTAGGTATATAGTTTTACAGCTCTTAACAAAGCTGACACCTTACTCTGATAATTACTACCTCTAACACTTTGAAGAAATACCTCTACAGAACTTTCAAAAGAACAAGGCAAAGCAACATCTTTGCAATCCAAGTTTTGGTTAAAATTTCAAATTAGTTATGAAGGTTTTCATCAGTGTTTAAATGATGCTAAAGGCAGGGGTTATTTGTTTATGTATCAGTCTTTATCAAGGGAATATAAAACATTAAATAATTAAAAAAACTAAGCCCCAAAAAAGGCTAATGTAATTTTACACAACTGGATAATCTCATATTTTGTTGAAATAAAATTGTGTTCTGTAAAGAAAACAACTGCAATAAAAAAAAAACCCACACATGAAAATATACAGGAAACATTCTGACACTAAATTACAGTGGGATGGAGCCAACTGCTTAACACCGTATAACGCAATGGTTAACACAGCAATGTAATTCCCTCTGCCACTTCTACCTGTGAAATTCAAAAAACTGTTTTCCAGTTTTCAAAAGCCTTAAAGTAATTGCCACATTGCTCAGCACCTCAATCATGGAAAACTGTATCAATCACCTGATGATTCAAAGTTGCCTAAAAACTACTTGTATATCTTTCTGCATAATTTCAGATCAATTCAATAGATGTTTTTAACACATAAAATATCTGAAAGCTGAAATTATAACTTTGTTTTCACAATATTCATTTTCAGTTGTTCTGTGTAGAGGGGAGGTGGTTACACAAGATGAAAGTGAGCAGTGTCTTCAAGGATACATTAGAAATGAAAGCAGAATGAGATCAGTTAAGATTATAGGGCACTGTTTGTTTAACTAAGCATAGCTAAATCAAAGATATATAAATCAGAGCATGCATTTCTCAACACATTGGTTCGGTTGATTTACAAAGTTTCAGTTGATATCGCAAAGATCATTATATGACAAAATATAACCAGCAATAAGGCTCACTATTTTAAAGTACTCTAATTCATGCCAATTCATAGTTACTCATGTAAGTATTGCTTCCACCTCATGTGTTTTAAAATACAAGACACATTTACAAAATAAATATGTGTTTGTATAGCAAAGAATTAACTACAAACATATACTTTTGATTCCCCCACATCTGGAAATGCATTTACATTACACAAGGCATTTAGTTCACCACAGGGGAAGGCTGTTAGAAACTAACACACAGGGATCTACACAGAACCCTGAAAACACATCTTATCTTCCTTTAAAAAAAGAAAACAAACACACTAACCTCAACCAAACAAACAAAAAAACAAACAAAAAACCCCACCACAAATCTGAATAAATCAACTAGTGGATTGTCACCATAGCCAAAAGCCAGCACATTTTATTTTTTTCTGAGGCTGCAATTCAGTGAAAGGATCAGCACTGAAAATGAAGATGCAGCAGAGAAATGGTGATTAATTTTTCATATGTGATCTGGACTACCAGATAAATGTCTAAGTGAGCTGTGATTCCCCTATCCACACAGGGACCACAATTTTGCAGTACAGACTTCATTAATAAGAACCCTTCTAAATGAATTCGACCAGACTAGCAGAAATGGAGATTTATACCTTCCATACCAACCAAACAAAAACATGCAATAACAACAACACTCAACATTTCTCCATAGTAATGATCACACAGCTCTCTAGAGAGATGAAAGAAAAATGCAGAAACTGATACTGCTGTTTCTTTTTCCTATCCATCTAAGCATCTGTACATCTTTACTTTACCAGCTCAATCCAGAAAACTAAGTGATCATCAGCTGTCTTTGCTTTTCAATGCAATGGTAATTAACAGCTAAGGTTGCAGGAGAGACATTCTGGGTACCCTCTCCTATGCACAAAACCCATACATCAATTCACAAAAGTAGCAATACAGGTTACCAAGTTCATCATCAGCACCACACCAACTTCGTAACTCTCTCTAGGGCATGTCCAGTTAAGTATCATATGCTTCCTTCAAGGTGTCAGTCCTCATTAATTCAACAAGGGAAAAGATGGCAATACTCCCATAAAACCAGTGCAAATACTTCCATTAACTGATGCAAAGACTAATTTAATTGTAAGACATTTTCTTGTATAAAGACACACACAAAACGGTACACAGTTACTAACTATTTTTATATTACTTTTCCTAGTTAGCTTTATGCTCTCATCAGGCTATCTCAAAGGAGACCATTTTATCAATACCTGTTGGCCAGGCTAGGCATATATGCCTGTTTCAGTACTTTCTCAGTCTGGGAAGAAAAAAAAAATAATGCAGGTAGGGCCAAACATACACAATACTTTAGGATGAATCCAAGTAGACAAGAGTCTGCTTGAGGTTAGCAAAATTATACCAAGGATACCTGAACACACGGAAGCAGCAACCTGCTGCTGACCTGGGGCAATCTTCTGACCTGGGGCAAGGCCTTCTGAGAAGTTCTCTTCCCTGTCACCTGTTATAGTTACAGGTCAACAAAAAGCTGTTATGATGTCATAGCTGAAAACCAGAGCATCAGCAAAAAGAACAGCCAGAGTCTACTAGATATTACCAGATTTGAAGGATTCGGGGGGGGTGGGGAGGGAAATTACTGTATCAGTTCATTTGCAGCTGAGAGATTACTGGACCAACAGTCACTCTCCAGGGTAAATGCAGATGTACAGCAGGGGCTACTTCTGGCTTTAGAGCAAGCAGAATAGCCTGTCAAGGTCTCACAGCCCAAGCTGTTGTGCCTGGGAGAATATGGCACCACCACCCCCCAGGTCAACGAGCAGCAGCTGAATCTCCTCTCCATTCAGACTGCCTGTGTGAGCCCTCAATTGTTCTTCAGGTCACATCTCTCCTCCCCTCCTCCCTGTCACCAGAAACCCCCACCTTCTGCTTCAGCACGGGGATTCACCAATCAAAGCAGATAAGCATATTATGTGAGGGATGGCAGACAGGCTGAGAGGAATTTCCGAGAGCTCCCCTGCACCTGCAGCATACCAAGATTCAGGAGATTTCCAGTGTGGAAATTACAAGCTGAGCAGTGATGCTGAAGCGTTCACATTACCTGCAACTAACAGCTCTTATGCCAGACTGCAGCACCTAATTTGCAAGCTGCTCTGATATACCTGCAATCACATTCCATCTTCCCTTGTCATTTAATATATGACAATTATTCCTAAACACATTTTCCTAGGGAAGCCGTACACAAATAACACAGACTGAAAGACCAGAAAGCAATAATTACTCAGTCTATTCTTTGCTGATGTCAGACATGCAGTACAGCTCTCTGAATCCCACAGAGAGCCCAATTAATCTGCACCAATCCTCAAGAACTGTATCTAAAGAAAAAAAAAACCCAAATCATTCAAGAGCCCCTGTCTGCTTTGCAGTCAAGATTTAGGAGCAATACACAGTCCATTTCATCACCACTCCATGCCACCCAACCTCTCCTTTAGCAGAAATATGCTTCAGTATGCTACAAATAAACCTACTGGGAATTCATCAGCCTCTCACCCCATCTCTGCCCCTTCTTCAAAAATGCTTTTACTTCCCTGATCAGGGTCCTTCATAAAAACAGATTATATCAATGTTGTTTGGTTTAATATATCACATTAGCCCAGCCAATGTAATGACTCCATGGCTCTATTTTATACTTCCCAATACAGCATTCATCCTCCATTTCCACTCACTCCTTTCTGAGCAGAATTCTGTAAGAATTAGAGCAAAATGTCCTTATCATGTTTATGTAATAAAACAAAGTAACTTGCATAAAGGTAGCAATATCCAAAATTATTGTTTGTTTGGATTTTTTGTTTGTTGTTTGGGGTTTGTGTATGGGTGGGCTTGTTTTGTTTGTTTTTTCTTACTACAGTTATCAACTCCTTCCTACCTATGTTTCCTTTTAGCAGCTGCAGCAGTAGTAGTAGAGCTGTCTAAAGGCAGAGATACAGTCAAGCATACTGAATCCAGAACAAAGCCTCTCCTAAGAGGAGAGTAGACAAGATCTGTACATGCAACAAGTATAGCACATACAGCAACATCAATATAAACATCTCCCCAAGCTTAGGAAGGAAAACCAAAAAGTAAGTATGAGACACATGGCAATCTCAGGCATGGGAAAGAAATATGTTCAAGAAGGAGAAAAAAGGAAACAGAAAACCCTGTAGAGTTTTGGAGTGGCCTAAAACATCAAGGAATAAAAATTACCACTTTCTTATGAGAAGCTCTTTCATTCAACATATTATATCTTGTTCAAAACCACAGTTTATCTCTCACAGACCTTCCTTATTGCTTGTTTTTTTCTACATTACACTGTTCACAGGATCGTGGAAACTCTAGATCACTGGAATCGGATAGATGCTTTTTATTAGCCTTTCAAGTCCTTACTCTTTTGCCCCCTTTACTAGTCGCTAACCTCCTGATCGCATCCAGTTTGTAGGAGCATTTTGTGCTCAAGTTCAATACAGAAATTGTTAGAAAAGGAAAACTATCTGTAACTTCAAGAATAAATAGCCTGTTCTTATAATCCCTTTTTTGTACCCATTTTCTCCTTACCACAGTGCATGTAAACATTTCTGAAGTTTAATATATATTCTCTCTCAGATGACATATTGCTAGACTAACTGCAGATATAAAGTGCTTTTATATAACTATTTAATAGGTGGATGACACCTCTAAATTTTTAATCTCTTAATATTTTCAAATGGTATTACACATAAAAACAACAAAATACAAGCACCAAGCCTAGATTAAAACTTTTTGAATAAATCATCTATCAGTACAACATCTGAAAAAGAACAACGAAGAGTATTCAATCTGAACAGTCACTCTTGAACTTAGCATCTATATCACACATCTTCTCATGGTCTTCTGAAATTGCCATTTGCAAGGTTAGCTCACAAAGAAAGTTACAATTTGAGAGCCACAAAGTCAACTGAACAGAGCCAGCTTCTTCAGAAATAAGAGCACATAGGTGCGTGGTTACTTCAGCGATACTGATTTCAAGAACTCCGCAAACAGTCCTTACAATAGACCACATTCCAAACAGACTGTCTCACGTCATCTGCCTGAAGCTCCTGGTTATTCTTAATGGTTAAAGAAACAAGCTCTTATTTTGAGAAAAGACTAAGCAAGTGACCCTTAACTGTCCAAGTGTAGAGCCTTAAGGTGGTACGATAACATGTTCCATATGAAATTGAAAGGCCCTAACTTTAGATGTATGGCAGCTGCCAATCATTTAAGTCAAGTTTTGATTACTTGCTGTTATAAAAGGAAAGCAAGAGACACAAGATGAGGCACTAGGAGCACTTACTGGTTATAGAATAGATTTTCCATCAGACAGCATGCAGCAATTGCAGAAAGTCAGATTATGGACTCAACTACTCATTAAATGGTCCCTGGTCATTAAACCAGGGAGAACAAGTGAGACTGTTCCATGCCATATCTATGGTCTTCGTGATCTATAACATCTGTCCTATGAGCAGCTATTAGCCACTGGTCGCAGGGTCAAGGCTGAGCCCAGGGTCAATAACTGGCAATGGAAAAAAATGGGAATGCACAGAGAGATGCAAGTAAGATCCCCATCTGCCACAGAAACCTAAACCATGAAAAAGGCAAGTGGTCTTAAGAGTTGGCGACCTTGTTTTTCTCCCTTTTCATGACCATATACTACACAAAGGCAACGTAACCCTTCAATGACACCTGCACGGCTCCCCAGGCATAGGTTCTCTCCCACACAAAGAGTGACTGGTGTTTCTTAGAACTCCAAAGTTGAGATGAAACATTACTCCCATTCACCAATGCCATTGATCCAAGCCTAGTAACAAGGCAAACGTGAGAGTGCAACTTAGTAAAAGTTTGCCTAAAGGCTGGGCTCTTCAGGAGAAAGCAGGACAATGTTCTGTTTCACTCTTCTTCAAAAATCAGGATTCTTTTGCTATTGCTCAGGTACAGCTTTACTGAGTTCTTCATTCAGTGGATGATACCTAAAATGACTTGTATAGCCAAACTGACAAAAGAAACCACAGCAATTCACTACCTTATACAAGCTCATGTAGGTCTTCAAAAGAAGGGCATGTTAAGTATTGATTTTTCTCGAAGCTCCCAGCAGTGACCATCTCACAGGGAAAAGATCGACAACTCATCATCCAGAATTCTGCTGGAAAGGAATCTCTGAAACCACAACTGTGCTGCGCCATCTATTTCTGTGCCTCACATAAGCCGCACGGGAGTATCTTGCCCTGAAAACTACAGAGTTCTGGCATTAGCACTCTGAGGACAGCTACGAAAGGGCTGTCCTGATACTCCTTCCCCATGTTATGGCCCTATTCCAGGCACTCAGATATACCAGCATGTCTTCTTGGAAAATCAAAGTTCCTACTAGTCATAATTAATTAATTAATACCAGAATGGCTGGGAATCTGTCTTCTCCTGCAGTTTCACAAGACTCTTTATCCATATTTACAAAGCTTACAGAAACCACTAGAGTAAGAAGATGGGTGAGGACCAACAAGATAAATTTTCACAGCTTAGTGCTTACAGGGTGAGAACATAAGCAAAGCAGGATGGTTAATGCCAAAGTACAGTATTTTGGTTATTTATACCATCGCAAACCCTCTACAGGTCAGATCTCCAGGAATATGAAGTTAAAAAAAAAAAAAAAAAAAAAAAATCAGACAACAAAGTCAAGTCAACACACACTTTTCCCTCAGCAGCAAAAGGACCACAAAGTCTACTCTCAGAAAGTCCCAGGAAATAAAAATTTATCAGAGCCTTTGAGGCATGCACTTAGATCATTTTGATGTGGTAAGTGCTATGCATGCATTCTTCTTAAGAATAAAACATCTTAAACAGTATAATCAAAAAACTTTTGAAGAGTTAGGAGTCTAGCTCATAAACATCTCCACCATGTGCAACTTCTGTAGACATGAAAGAGTCTTCCAAAAACTGGATATATTACATATCTTGCAAAATTAGTAAATGAACTCAAGTCATTGATTTTGCAATTTTGGAAGTAGCACAATGCACCTATTTATTAGAGAATGGAACTAAGCCCAGGCTACTCATTATCCGTCCTACAAATAATGCTTATGAAACCTTCAATAATGATTTCCACTAACAACCAACCAGAGATTTTATGATTTGGAAAAATTCACTTCTCAACTAATTTAAAACAATTCCCTGAATCTAATGGGGCAGATGATTAAAACTACAGAAGAAACCAGCCTTCTCTGAAATCAATGAGGTATCAATTTTCCACAACTAGCGACTCTTAGGTAAGATGCCTGGATTAAGTTTTTGTTCTGTCCCTTTCTCCCTTTCCCCTGGAAAAGGAACTAATTTAATTTTAAGGAAAATATTCATACAGCAGTTGCGGACTTCGGTATCTGGCAAATTACAAACAGGAAGGAATAGCAATTGAACTTCCAAAACCACCAAGGAAAGCAAACCACTAAACAATGCAAGTAGACCACAAAAAATGACAAGTTAAATAACAAAAAAGAAATACAAAATAAGCCATTTCAGTACGCATAGAAATAATAACCCTACAAGTTTTCAAAACAGTGTATGGAAACCTGGTGAAAATAAAGCTATCAGTTTCTACAAAGCTGTAGCAAATACTTGACAGACTCACAGCATAGTCCCAAGTTCATCATCACAGCCAGATATTACTGGAACAAATAGACAAAGACTGCAACGGAAGTCAGCAGTGTATATCAAGCCAAACCAACTTGCCATTATTTAGGAAAGGTGAAGGCAGAACACAACCAGTGATTTTTTGTGATAAATAACAAGGAGGCATTTCCTCTGCCAGTAATGGAAATTCATATGAAATCTCTCTCCTCCCCTTTTTGGTCTTTCTCTCTTGCTCCTCAAGGTTCTTTCTTTCCTGCATGTTAAGAAAAAGCTGAGTGTAGGTTATGCATAAATTCATGACAGAAAATACTGTTTTAGAACAAAGCTCCTGTGCGTGGGCGCATGTCTATAAAATAAAAGGCATTGTTACTCTACCAAGTATGTAGCCACATCTAGCAATCAAATCAGATCTTAAAATTTTATTTTGACAGCTACATGCAGTTCTATTTTCACCTGACGTTTGACTTTCATATTAATACCTGGTTTGTAGTGATATCATCAAGAGATGAATCAAAACTGACAGTTGAAGGCAGAGTGGTATTAACAGCTGTGGAAGGGAATTCTCATCCCTGAAATCTGTAATTTATTTTAATTACTTTACAAAGTTGTCAGTTGCAGAGAGGAATAAACCTGCTCCCAACTCGTATTTAGAAACCATCTCTGTATAATACAAAATTGCTCAACTCTATATAACAACAATTATTTTGCGATACATAGCAATGTTAGGTACCCTTCATCTAGAGAAAGACTACAAATATTATCAACATTACACTTTCAGAAGTTAGAGAAAATAACTGTGAGTAATATCATCAGCTTGCTAAAACTGCTCTAGTAAACTACAGAATACAACCACAAACGCAAATGTGTTATGAAAGAATCTGCTCCATCCTCTTGCGGCATCAGAAATGCGACATTTTTCCTAGAATCCTCATTAACTCCCATTATTAAACTGAAAATTCCATGGTGTAACATCAAGTGAAGTCTGGAAAATGCAAACGTTATTTACATACTAAGAAAGCATGATGCACTCTTTACTGAAGATTTATACTGTGCAAGACTTTGCCTTTGTGTAGCCTTTACTGCCCGCCTTCCTTACAAAGGCATCCCTGTGGACACTTTTAACATTATATAAACTCCTCCAGAGATAAAGATTATTCTATAACTTTCCAAAATCATCTCCCTTTGAGAAAGCATACACACATTATATACCTCACAACTGAATTAGAACTCCTGCGTTTCTACCAGATGCCAACATAAAAGAATATTTGGAATTTATTTTCAGATATTAAAAAAAAAAAAGAAGTCTGAGGCTGGATAACTGTAACTGGAAAGGATAAACAGTATTAAGTAACAGGTGTCTGATTGCACATAATTCAAAGTCATGCATCAAATACGGTGCGTAGCCTTGCTGGCAAAACAGAAATACTGTTTTTGCAACTTGCTTTGAAAATTACCATTAAGTGATTTAAAAACACCCGTGCAAATTATGGACACACCGACAATATAAGCACTTGTAACCCGAGAGACCTTTCAATGCATCTGAAGGAAAACAAACAAAAATCTCTTCAAAGGTGAGCCTTCCTTTCTGCAAGGAAGGAGAAAAAGACGGGAAAAAAAAACAACCAAACAAAAAAACACACACAAAAAAAACCCCACAAAAAAAAAAAAACACAACAAAAAACAACACACGACAAGAAAGTTATACTTAACTACACAGAAATTTGTCACATCGCCCAGCACTGACAAAATCCGGATACGCTCAGAAACTACAGCGAGCTGCACAGCTGGCAGCGAAGATGAGAGGAACAATTCAACCACCAGTCACACACATACATACATAGAGATCTATACAATCTCACACACGTACACACAGACATACGTGTGTGTGTACGTCCATCTCCTGAGGCAGAGGGCCGGCGAGCCGAGGCCGGGAGCCGGAGCCGGCAAAGCCGCCCGGCGGCTGCCCCGGGCGGCGCGGGGAGCCCAAGGTTACGGCCCGGAGCGGAGAAACGGGCAGAGTCGTTACCCGTGAAGGACGCAATGCTGCTGACAGACCCGCGAGCCCCGAACGGTCGCCCTCAACGGTCGCCCCCAACGGTCGCCCCGCGCGGCGCCGCCTCGCGCGCGCAGCCCCCGGCTGCCGCCTTTACCTCAGCCGCCGGGGCGCGCGCCGCCGCCGGCCCCGCCGCGCTGCGCAGGGTGCCGGGGCTGCGCCGAGGCGACGACCTCCTCCTCCTCCTCCTCCTCCTCCTCCTCCTTCTTCCTCCTCCTCCGCACACTGTGCCTGTGTGTGTGCGAGCAACCCGCCCGCCTCGCAGCGCCGGCGGCTCCTCCCTCCTTCCTTCCCCCTCCGCTCCCTTCTGCTCCCTCCTCCCCCGCCCCGGCGGCCCCGCCGCCGCACCCGCCTCAACCCCCGCAGCGCGGAGAAACGCGGAAGAGCAGGGGGAAACCCCACGGCCACAGCCGCCGCCTGGACTGGGCGGGCCGACCCGCTCACCCCTCCTCCTCCGGACGCGGGCACCGGACTCCCCCCGCCGCGCAGGGCCGCGGGCAGCGCATGGCAAGTGGGCGGCGGGGCCGCGGGCGCGGAGCTCCGCCTGCGCGGCCCCGGGCGCGGCCGCGCTCCCTCAGCCCTGCACCGCACATACGTGTATGTACGTACACACACAGCACGCGGGGGGCCGTGTTTCTGTGAGGATGCCCGCGCCGGCGTGCCCGTGTTTACTATACGTGTTTAAAGGGTGGCTGAATGGAGAAGAAGGAAATCCCCCGTGTGGCTCCCGCCAGGCCTGTTGCCTTCATCACAGATAACACACGGCTGAAGAGAAAAATGGATGTTTCAGAGGCCGCTGGAGGGTTCCCAAACTCTCAGGTTTTTTTTTTATCTCAGAATTACTGTTGGACTCCTTGGGGTTTGTTTGAAGTGAGCAGTAGAGAAGGCTCGGTGCTGGGTAAGCAAGCTGAGGTCAGGAGCCTGGGATTCCCTCTCTGAATGTCCTTCTCCATCCCTTTCACAGCCCATGACTGGCTGCAAACCACTGCGACGGATTGCCCGTGTACCACCCTGTGCCTTCCCCTGTGCTCCTCTGCTCTCATCGTGTGCCTGGTCTCAATTTTCCCTCTCTCCTTGTGATTTTACGAGAAGTGTTTTCCTTCGTGTCAAGAAAAGTGGCCCACGAAGTGCTGAGTTTTGCAGCCAAAGCAGGCTCCCCATCCCTTTTCTCCTACAGCTTGCCCTTTTGGACTTTAACAGTGAACTGTTGAGTTTGGCCACCCATGGCCTGCAATTCAGCCATCCCAAAGGGACATTGGCACCAAGAGCCAGCAGCAGCACTCAGAAGGAAGGGGGGGTGGCCACCTACACCTGGAGATTTTACCATGAGTGAGCTGAGAAGACAGTGGAGGAAAAGCTAAAATAATTTTGCTAAACAGTCATCAGTGTTGCATGGCCACAAACTACCCGATCTGGTAATGCAGCGGCCAGAGCTTCCGCAGGCAAATGACAATGTTTATGTTATCCTGTACTGTAAACTGTAAATATCCAGCTTGGAGCAAGACCTCCCCATTGGTGCTAGGTGCTGTACTGGGATGTGATAAAAATTATTCTTCCTTCAAGAGCTGACATCATGCTCCTGGAGCTGCCACAGAAAAGTAAGCAAAGGTGTGACCGAGAACAACAGCAGCGATCATGCATGATCTCAGGGACAGCCTGGCAGCACAGCAGACCTACAGACTGAGGGGTTTCCGTAATTGAGGCAAGTGTTATTTTAAGCAGATGTTCATATTTGCTTATGTCTACTCAATTAGAAATTCCTCATGGGCATGGTGGTAGAGGTAGGGCTTGAGAAATACATGAAGGGAAGCAAGGCTGCAGCTAAGGCTCAGGGTGGGTGTATCATGCAAAAGCAGGTGTGGGAAGGAAATAACAAAGGAACCTGCCCGAGAAGCACATGAGCTGGATGAAGGCCAGTTGTGCTGGCAGGGCTAAAGGGATCAAGTTAATATGCAGGATATAGGAGCAGCAATTATAGCCATTAAAGATGGAGAACATTAGCTTCAATGTGAGATGGACAGAGAGCTAATGAAGAGGGTTTTGTTTGTGGTTCCAGAAGAGTTAATTTCAAAATGGATGAAATGGATACATTTGTAGGTATACAAATGAAGAGCTCCATTTCTTTTTCATTGCTTATTTTTTTTCTTTTTGCCATTGGGCTGCATATAAAGTAAATTATAATAAAAATAGTAATAAAAATATTTTAATTCCAGTGAGGCATAATGGCTTACTCGCTAGCAAATAGTATTGGACTCTCCCTAAGAATCCTTTTGTGGTTTGTGTTCAGACCTCTAGAGCTTTCACTGGCTCTAAGCACAGACACTGTTATTCTGGTCCATAACGCTGCTTGGCTTTTCCCATTATTTCTTATCCTTCAAAATGGTTTCTACATAACAATAGGTCGTGGCTGCCTGTGCAAGAGGATTTTATTGCAGGGTAAAATTCAGGCCTATTATCTTCATTATTGTGGTTCTTAAAACAGTTTTCGCAAAATGTAGGCACTTTAAATTCTTGGATAACTGCATAAACTGCAGACAAGCAGTGGCATCTCAGAATTAATGGAAGTATAGCTTCTTTAGAAAAAGCCTTTCTTTGTTCTTTCACAGTCTTTCCCTTTCCAGTGTCAGGTCTCTGACCTGACTTGTTCATTCAAAGAAGGGCAATCATCAAAGAAACAGTTGTCAGGACCCTAGCTCTCCAAGACTAGAGGTACTGACAAAGTCAGTTTTAACACCAAGTGTTCCTGTTAAAAGATTTTTGAAGTCACAGAAAGTAAGGGCATACGGCAGGTCTGAAACTCCCCACACAGCCCTAAGTGGCAGGGTGAGGCCTACATATTGAGATTAATTCCATGTTGTTAGTTTCATTATGGTACAGCTCTGTTTAGTCACTTAGACTTCTATACACAGTGCAACTGATGATGATACTTTTGTCTCCATTTCTCCACTAATTTCCTCCTGACTTCAGCAGTCAGTGCAACTTGGCTGGTTAGTGATCAGTTAGGAGTGAATCTGAGGACCTCAGATTTTACAACTAGTTCTTGGGTTGACTTGGTGCCTTGTTGTGGATGAGATACAGCTGTACTGTTTAATTTTCTGCCTTGGAAGGCAGTATTTCCCTCATTAAGAGTGGCTTGTCAATATGGGACAATGTTTGCTAGTTATAGTTTTGTTAATAGTACATATAAACACATGCCAATGCTGAAGATTTCACCCTTGGGACTTAAAAAAAAAAGACTTAGGAAATCATGAACAATGCCAACAATTCATGTCAGCTGAAAAGAAAATGCTACAGGAAACACAGCAGAAAAATCTTAACCTCTGAAGTGATCAGGTGAAACCTGTTGCCTTTAAAATGGTTACCTCTGTTAAAAGTAGACACCACATCACCTGATCACGTCAGCAAAAAACTACAGCTGTCTTCCGAGAAACGTACTCAATCTGTAACACATTCAGATTTAAAACTAATTTTCCAAAGACACTGAACTTCGCATTTATTTCATATCCAATACAAGGATGCAGGACACTTTACAATCACAACCCCGCTATGCCTCAGAATACCCAAAGGAGTTTATTCTCAGTGTTTTATTTCTAGATTGTCTAAGGCAAAATTTTCCTTTGACATCAGCAAGTATGCAGTAGGTGTAGAAACATGGTAGATATTTCAAGTTTGAACATGCAGCATGCAGTGAGAATGTTGAAGCTGTAGGTTTACACCCTTAGCTCAGTCAGATGATCTGTGATAAAGCCTGTGTTAATCTAGTATGTGTAGAAGTTCTTACAGATTTATACCACCTCGTGGTCAGACCATTATTTTTTTTTATTTCTAAGCCTGAATGTTCCGAGTAGAAATATGTTGATGTGGAATACTAAGGAAAGCTTATGTGCATAATTAAGCACCGTTACGAAATACTTGAATAAAGGGCCCCTTTGTAGCTTATTTTGGTTGTCTGGTACATGGATACCATAGTGCTGTGACAGAAGTTGTCCAAGAGCTAGCAATGCAAGACATTTTTTGTGATCACAGTCCTTAACATGTGCAAGCCTAAGAGGACACTTCTCATCTTTTTCAACCCATGTGGTTGTAAAAGTTTTGTGCACATAAGCACAGAAATGTTTTCCCATTTCATAGGTAGTATGTCTGCGTAGGCTTTTGAGGCAGACTGCTCTGCCTGTGCTCAGAGCTTACTGGAAACTGCATTTGGATGATGCTCAACCTATTATTCCTCACGATATGGCTTATTAACCTGGGCTTGGTGCTGTATGCCAAAGCTACGGTGCATGTAGCTACGTGGCTTTTGATCTGCGTGCTCCCCAGGGAGGACTTTGCTGCTTCTTCTGCCAAAAGGCTCTACTCAATGTGTTATCATCTGCCAGTAATGGTACTGCAGTTGATATTGATGGGTAAAATACTGGTCTCAGTAAAGTCAATAGCAAAGCATCCACTTACATCAGTGATTTTTCTAAGTCTTACATTGCAGCCAAATCTGTGTGTCTTTAATGTGAAAAGCAATGGTCACTCAAGAGAGAAATCGCTGACCGAAGCAGAAATGTCTGCTTCCAAAAAGTGGCCAGGGCGAATAATTTTGATTAAAAATACTTTTTTTTTTTTCATAACCATTTCCCTGAACATTGTTGGACCATTTTGTTACAGCTTGAGGCAGACAGCAAGCTTGAAATATTTTAGTCTGGTAGTTAAAATTTTGGCAAAATATTGAAAGTCTCGGCAGTTTTAACTGTAGATGTCTCTACCAGCTGTCCCTTGCAAAATGCTCGGCTACACAAATATTTTGGTTAGGCAGGACAGAGCGAAATGCAAGAGATTTTTCTTCTTCAAGCCTTCCTTTTTTTTGCAGTTTTTTTTTGTTTTCCACAAGACCATTAATTATCCACACCTGTCCTGTTCTAGGCCATTCATGGTGCTAATCATTTGTATCAGCTGTGATACCTTTGTGTTGCAGACATCTCATCAAATGCTTTGATTTTAAAAAGCTGAGGTTACTTTATTAAAAGTTAATTCTCTTTACAAGCAAAATTTCTTCCAGTTTCAGATCCTTGATTCATTATAAAATAAAATTATGATACTTTTTCAGAAAGTCTGTTAGCTTCTTCCTAGGATTTTCAGGAAACTAGGTGCACACAAAGATGCACATAATAGGAATTAGTGGGAACAAAGGGAATGTTTTTCCTCTGCCTATGATATAATACCTGTGGCAGACATTGTGATTATTGTTTTTGAGGTCTTTCCTATTAAAAGGAGTGAGTATTACTACTCAAAAGTGTGCTAGTGGCTCTATTCATGATACTACATACTCTCCTCATCGTACTGGCACAGGTTTATCTTCAGGCTTAAGCTCTAGGTCTTCTGAACGCAGCAGGACAGAAGCATGGGGCTGCAGAAAAGTTCCTCCAGAAGCTGGATAATGCAGCAGGGAGGAAAAACAGAGCTTTCAATATAATGCTGCTAATAAGATTGCTTTTCCATTTGGATGTTAGAAGAAAGGAGTTTAGTTTCTTTGCCCAGTTTAATGACAAATTAAATTTAGCATTGAACAATGCTTTTTGAACCATTTAAGGTACCAATATCTCCACCTTCCAAAAAATGGCATCAGTATCAAAAATATCACAGTACTATGAAGCCTTTCAGACGAAGAGCCAGTCAGCTTTTATGTGTGTGAGACAAGGATCTCCATCTACTGTGACCTGAACAGAGACAGGATTTATTGCTGCCAGCCTTTACTATGTGCTAGAGGCAGCAGCCCAAGGTAGCCCTGGGGCTCCTCTCTCACTTTTGAGAAATCATTTCTCATTATTATCTTAAGACGAGCAAAGCCCCACTGAACACGTATGAAGAAGCTGAACACACACTGAAGCCCCAAACACGTATGAGAGAGTGCGCTTCACCTCCAGTCTCTCCCTCCATGTATTTACGCATCGCTGATGAGACTAAGGTTGCCTGCTGAACTCTGGAACCTTCTTCTACTCCTCCCTCTCAGCTTACTGAGTATGTCTCTGCAGTGGTGCAAATCAAGTTGACTTTTGTCTAAGCGTTCAGGCAAGCTGAAGGAGTTTGGCATTGCCTGCAGGTCAATTGTAAGAGTATCAACACAATCGTGGCAGAAACAACAGCATTCAGTATTGTAAATATAGAAAAACAAGCGGATTACATTAAAAATGCTCATTGGAGGTCAAAAAGGAAAATTTATTAATCAACTGTAACAAATCTGTGCTCACTCAGAAGTATTCCGCTTTAATTATTAATGCAAAATGCAAGGGATTTTCAATTTAGGATTTTTTCGGTGTAAAGAAAGACTTCAACCCTAGAAGAAGACAAAGCAGTTCAACCCATGAATTTTCCTGTGTGATTTTTACTTTAGCAGCTGACTGTCCTTTCAGTCCCATTAGATGCTATTCAACACTCCTTTTCCTAGTATCTCAATACTCTTGATTGGTTTATAATAATGGATGTAAATTCACCATCAATACGTTTAAGCGGGAAATCCAAAGATACTCTCTCTCTAACATTAGTGACAAGTTTTTGCAGTAGCCTTTTAATCTAAACAGTGAAGTCTAGAGACTCTTCAGCTTGTGGTTTTTATGTTTTTGTCATAGATTATATGACACGGTGCTTATAGTGAAAGGTCCCTTCCACTCCTTATGTAAATATGTTCTGAATCTGCTTCCCTATATTTTCGTTTAGATCTTCTAGAAAAAGTAACCTAACTAACAACATTACCCTGTATACCACGCCTATGGACTTACCTTCCTGTTCTTCCTTTCCTAGGGCTCAGATTGTTTTCTCTTTCTTGAAACTTCCCTGAGAAATTGTTGCATGTCATTGATCTTAGTAAAGTGCAGTAAGCTTTTAGATGTCATTTAAGTCTGTATGTGTACAATGGAAATCCCAGTGCATGCAGAGTACCCAGAGGCTTTCTGTACTGCCCCAGCATCAGAGGTGTCCCTTCAAAGTGGCCGTGTGTGTAATCAGACCGTGATTCTGGATAGAATAGCAAATAAACAAAAATCACATTGGCAGAACATCCTTGATATATCAATTCTTCTGCTGCTTGACACATTTCTCATCTAGTACCATCACAAAAAGTCAGTGCATCAAGCAGGCAGCGCTGCCTTTCCTCCTCGCCTGGAGAAGTCATACAAGCCCACCGGGAGCCAGCCAGCTGTGTTCTGTGTGAGAGCGAGCGCACGTTGCTCGCTTCGCCTGACAATCAGCAACAACGTACAAGGGTGTCTGCTGGCAAAAAGGGAGGGTGGGAAGGACAGTGCAGGGCATCTCTATGCCAGAGGGGCCCAAGTATATTAATGCCACCCACTGCTGAGCCATATGCAGGTTATTACACATGATAGTGACTTGACGGACAGCGAGTTATTAGAAAGAAGTCACACCACATCCACTGTGTGGGCTTAAGCGCATCTCTTCCTGCTATGCAGTTATCTCTTCACCTTATTTTCAGCATTTGCTTTTAATTCATATACTGGCAGTGACACATGGCAAGAGTCCACAAATGCATGAGGTAGCAGCTGGTTGAGCCCCAAAGGAACTGTCTTTAGGCAATAAATTTTAGGAGCAGACAGCCAACCACACTTTGGTAGGTACAGAGCGTATTGGTCACTTGAATGCTTATGTACCTGCTTACTGCGTGGTACATTACTTACTCAGGCAGCAAGAATGCAACAAAAGTGCAATGCCAATGCTGGGCTTGTTCCCTGGAGGTCAGTGAGGTGGGGATTACAGGAGGTACCTTTTGAGGGACCTCTGAGGTTAATGCAGTATGGACAGCAACTGGGTATCCTGCATGCACCAGGTTTGCACAAAGGAACTGCAGTTACCCACCTCCTCCCTCCTTTTGACATGAGTAGTTGCCACATTCTCTTCTTGAATAATTAAGCTACAGCTGAATAATTCAGAGTAATTTGTCTTTTGTCTGATGTTGAGCAGGGTTGGCTCTCTGCAGCACCACACAATGGTGTCATGTTCTTGCTAACTCCAGGAACAACATTTTTTTACTAGAAAGCCGCCAGTGGTGCCTTTTTTCTTTTTTCCTTCTTTCTCCCTCTCTCCTTTGTTAACACTGCCCTTAACCCTGTACCTTGAGGTATCAGTAACCAACCTCCCCTTGCTGCAGAGTGGGGAACAGCCCCTGTCATCAGACCAGTAAAGAAAGAACTTCCTTCCAACATCACCTGTGGTGTCTTTACTAGCAGCCTCAATCAGTCATGCAAGTCTCTGGCTTTCTCCTGGGGCTGTGTAACGTGATTTTATCCCCTGGCCCAAAGAGCTGACAGTGGATGGGCTTGAAGGAGCTGGAGGGAGGCTCTAGTGATTGCAGCCAGGAGAAGCTGAGACACAAAGGAAGGGTCCCACTTCTGTCAAGTACAAATCAGCTATGAGGCACATGTGCGGTCTTTGGCCCCCCACTGCCCCAGTGTCGTGTGCTTCCCCTGCACTTGGAGTACAAGATCTCCTTTTCATCTTGACCCAGGTTGAACGGAGGGTACGAGACATTGTTTGACCTGAAAACTCAGCATTGCCAGCTTCAGAATGTATTCAAAAGAGACAGTAAAAAATACTGTTTGCGTTTCCTTTTTTGTCATACTTCACTCCCCCTCACTTGCCTTCCCACCATCTGTTACTACTACCAACTCCCGCTCCAGAGCGCCCACCACGAGCCTTTCCCCTGTTCTGCTGGCCCAACCAGGGAAGGGGCTCTGCCTGTGGAGCAGTAATGCTGCCCCAGCAGCACCAACGGATTTGCAGCAGCAAAGCCAGGTACTTGCTGGCTGTCTCACTTCTCCAAGCACTGCCAGGAGCAGAGGAGATGTGCACCGAGTCTCCTGGCCTCAGCAGAAGCTGGAGACAGAGTGCAGGGTATGTTAAACAAGCAGTTTTGAGCAAAGGAAGTCAAATAAATTACTGATGCAATTTCAGCAGTTTCCCCAATTCTGCCGAGGATGGATTTGGCCCAAGGGAGCAGCGGGAGAGTGGCACATGAGAAAGTTAGACCCTGGGAACGGGAATCTCATGCCCTACAACCTGTGCTGGCAATGCTGTGCACACACAAGAACAGCCATACAACTCCACAATTGCTCATCTTCAGTTCTCTAACTCTGTAGTATCACTCCTCAGACTAAAACTTTAATGAGTGCTTGCCAAGTTCTTGTAATCACACCAAATTTTGTAATTTAAACATGTTTTGAAGCTCCAGAGAAAAAATGTACATCAGTGAGAACGAGCCATCTGGAAAGCTTGGGAGTCTTTTTTTGCTCATTTGTTTGTTTGTGATTCAGCTGTTCCAGTACTGTAAGTGTAATTTAGTTATTTATTTAATTTTAAAGTTTGTAGGTTATAACATGATTTTTACTAATAGATGAAGGCACAACTCACACAGGGATAATTCACCACCATGAAAAGTAAATGATTCCCAAATGATGAATGAGCTTTGTGATTGTGCCAAGATACCATCCATACCATTACAGCCTGTTACTTCCTAATGCTCTTTGCACAGTTGTTTCTTGTAATGCCATTTTTCTCCTGCCTCCCAAGTTGTAAGTGAGGGGTAGAGTCTCGGACTTAGGGTCCATAGGAAGAAACGGAAACAGCCTCACCAGCCATGAACTATTGAAAATATTATTGATAAGATCATCAAAAAAGAAGAGATAGTGATACAAAATGCCTTCTGAAAACATCTTTTGGAATATGCCATAAGCCCAGCTCAGGCGCACTGTGCCTTATGTATTACAATATGTGCCAGCTCTGCCTTCATACAAAATCAAAACTGCTTTAAATATGTGATAAGAGTATTTCTTCCATGCTCACTTTTTTTTTTTTTTAATTATTTATCCTTGCTGGCATCCATTTACGTACCAAATATTCCTTTCTTGATACGAGTCTATAGATCTTGCATAATTCCATTTAAAGAAAAAGAAATCGGAGTGAAAAATAGATGTATAGAGTATGCTTTGATCTCAAAAAAAACTTCCCTGTATATTTTTCAGGTAGCCTTGCACCCTTCACATGCTCCCATCACACTATGTAGGAAAACATCAATGTCAGTCCTGCCAGATTCAGGAGTTGCAGACAAAGCCCAAAGTGAGAGACCAGAAGAAGAAACTACAAGGTGCATTTTTTCTCAGCACTGCTGAGAGTACTGCAGTACTCAGGAGGACAGACAGACATTCTCCAACTTTCTGCCCAAAGCAGGAGGTTTTCCAGAAAATGAGAGAGGGTGGAAAAAAGGAGAATTAAAATACCTCTTCCTTGCAGAGGCTAGATAACCTATAAACCAAACACCTCACAGTTACAGGTGGCAAAAACCAGCCAGAGTCAGACTATGGCTCCTAATTTCCAATCTAGTCACCTTTCTTTTCAGCCCTGGGAAAGTTTAAATACCAGGCTTAAACTCTCTCTTGAGCAGTCTCTGTAAGTAGGATGGTCTTGTTCTAATTGTGGCCCTGTGTATTTTTTTTCAGCCAGTGGTTGGTGGGGCTTTGTTGGTTGTTTTTTTTTGTTTCCTTAGTTTTGTTAGAGTGTTAGGCATCTAAATGAGAAAACAGGAGAATTGAACATGAATTAAGGCAGAGGAAGAGAGTGACCATCAAGTGAGCTATCACAGCAAAGATGACAACTTTTATGGAGAAGAGCATAGACAGAACAGGGGAAGGACACAGAAGGAACTGTAATGACAAGAAAGAGGGGACAGTAAAAGATACTAAGAGATAAGAATAAGGTATAACCCTGAAGCAAAATCACAGAATGGTTGGGATTGGAAGGGACCTCTGGAGATCATCTAGTCCAACCCACCTGCTAAAGTAGGTTCACCTAGAGTAGCTCAGGAATGTGTCCAGGCAGGTTTTGAATAGTTAAGGATTAAAATGAATAATTAGGATTAAAATGAAAAGGAAGTCAAAAGAATACACAAGTATATTTTTAAAAATTAAAAGGCCAATGAAATGTCAAATGTAGAACAAAACTGAATATTCCTTTAAATGACAAGATATATGACCTTGGAGGAGACGGCAGCAGTTTTCAGGGTTTTTTCCTAGGCATATCTCAGGCAAAAACTGTAGGTGTTGAGTAAATTTTTAATTGAGACCATAAATTATTTACATGTTCACAGCAGTGTGTCCCTTCCTCTGCCACCAGTTAAATTCTTTCAGCAAGTATCAAATCTTGATTTCCAGTGTCCTTGCCATAAATAAAGGCTGGTCCTCTATGCTCTCTGTACCTTCTGAGAGTACATTGTTTTCTGCCCGCTGCCAAGCAAAGTTCCAATTGAGAAATTTCTCTTTGAAAATGTACTCAGTGGAACAAGGCAACCTAATCAAAATAGGTGTTTATAGCCTTAGGAGGCAAAAAAACAACTGTTAACATTCAGATGATTCTACAATTAACATTTGTATGATCTTACATCTTAATGTGAATATATTTGAATGCTTTTGGGTGCTGCATAATAAAGAGCTGGTTACTAAACATAGCAGCACTTCATGTAGATTAGACATTATAATTGATGCTTACAGAAGAGGACGCAGAGAAATTAATTTTATGTTGCTCCAATTTCACTGGTTTAAATTAAAGAGTTACACAAAGGGCCTTTACCATGGGACAAAAAAAAAAAAGTGCATGTATTCATGGATGATCTCAATCATATTTATTTGTTCTCTGGAAGCAGGCAGATGTCGTGTTATTCCTGCCCAGAGCTCTCCCTAGCTCAGTACAGATAATTCACACTACTCAGGCTGGAACTTGTATATTGGGATAGAAAACCCAAATCTTCCCAATACTGTATTATACATGGAAGACGATTTACTGTCTAGATGCCAGACCTGAGGCCAAGAAGCAAGATTTACACCTCCAGAGCCAGGAACCCAGTTTAGCTGCAGCTGATCAATGAAAGCCTGAAGTAGATTAAACAGCTCCAAGATTGTATCGAAGTATGAAGGGTCAGTCCAAGTGCCAGCTGCAGCCCAGGGCATCTTCCTCCCCAGCAGGTCCATAAGCACCAGCTTGAGATGCTGTCCTTCACTGTCCCAGCAAAGTCAGGAACAGGTTCTCCAGTGTAATTTAGTGTGGTTAAGGAGTTCACTAAAGAGATCAACACCCTCCCAGACAGGAGAGTGGCTTAAACCCAAGCTCCCAACATGGCATTGAAAAGCAAAGTGGTACTGCCATGTAAGGGAGCAAATAAATTATTAACTTGGGTATCTGACCCCAGAAGAAGTCTTGTGGCTTTGAGTTGTGCCAGATTCAACACACTTAAGATGATACTCCTACTGTGAGATATGAGAAACATCCTTCTTCACATTTCCTGTGAAGTATCACAGAAGTCCTTTCGTATGTCAGTAAGGAAGAAGGAACCCTCCAAATCTAGAACTTAACTGCAGCACGAAGAATCCTGAACCATCACCATCCAGGAGCACCAACAATGCTAGTATCAAGTTCTCTTCTAGCAGCTCCTAGTTAAGGAGGCCCATTCCAAACACTGTAGTCTAAAATTATATTTCTCAGGAAAGCCCTATAAGCAGGAACTCCAATCATCAATGTTTGATGAAAGGAAGGAATAGATAAGATTTTTTTTTTTTGTGCATATGGAATCCCTAGTTAAATATTGGCAGAAAAGAGAGGTGAAAACAACAGCAGGCAGGGAAAAACGTGTAATCAGGCCTCATTAATACTGTAGTTGCTTGATTTTCCACTTAGATTCCAAGGAGCGGCAGGAAGCTTTCTTTAAGGTGGGTAATAGATTAGCACCCATTGGAGAGGCAGAGAGGAAGGGAGATACTCATATGTAAAAAAAATGTGAACTCTTCCACTTTTGAAAATTAAACCATTCGCACCACCATTCAGTGGCGCAATTTTAATAGCCTAGTCTAAGCCTTAAAAAAATTTTTTTTTCAGCTTTACATGATGAAAAAAAATATTGTTTTCCCTGTTTGAGAGACCTCCCCTCTCTTTTTGTCATATCTGGGGAACCATAAATTGAAGAATCCAGCATTGCTTATCTCTGTCTAATCACTTGGCCTACATTTTGATTGTCCTTTCATGCACCAATTCAGGTGCTATGACTAGTGAGACGTGGAAAGAGATGCAAAAATTGTCAGAGAATGAAAAAAAAGGGCAATAATATCCCAGGTGCTACTCCATCATGCCTAAAGAGACAACGACACAGCTTGAACTGCTATAAATTCTCAGGGTTTGTCTACATGGTGCTGTTTTAATTCAGTTCAGTTGAACCAATACAGGCTTTTAAGTGGTTGGTCTGACTGAGAAAAGCAATACAGCGTCAGAAGGGTTGTCCAAGAATAATATCAACGTATTGGTCTATCTATACACACAGTTACATTTGAATGGGATATAATATGCGCGCTTTGGGACTTAACCTGTCTTTTGGGACATTTTTAGCTGCCTTGCATCTGTATGAGGGTTATCTCCTACCTGCCTACTTATATTAATAAACACACCCTCTGAAACCCTGTTGGATACTGGGTGTGGTAGTACGATAGCCTCATCGCTGCTGCAAAGCCTGTATTGCTTTTAATCTTGTCTTTAAGGATGTCATTGTAAGAATGAGAAATCAAGTTTGCATGCAAATGCACGCCTGCTATACGTACAGTATTGCTGTGTACATAGGCTGAGTATTGCAGGCAGGCTCTGATGTTACCATAGTAGGCAGATCAGTGTTTATTGCACCTCGAGATAACTTGAGCACAAGATGCAATTCTCACAGTTGCTCTCAGAAATCCCACAGCTGTGTCAGTCCCAGACAGGCTGCAGAACAGGGGTGTCCCAGGGTGTCCCCAGCGTCCTGGCTCACTGCCCTCCCTGCTCAGGGACGGTCCTGGTGAGTGCAAACCTTTGGTTCTTCCCCCAAGTTTTATTACCAATGCAAGGAAACAAAAACAGAATCTCCCCTGAAGCCCCAAGCCTTAATATGTTCATTATATCAGTGCTGAATTCATCCCAATAATCTAAAACCAGGAGTAATGCTGCCTTACACATCTTTCTAGCTCAAAGTGCACCTTTCTTTTCTTCTAAAACCTTTTCCTATTTATACCCTGCTTCAGCAGCTGTGCCTTATTCCCCATTCAACATCCATTTTCCCTTAAGAGGGATAATTAATTTAGAACTCCAGGCAATAAGACATAGGTGAGAAACCAGCTTTCCTGGTGTTGCCTTTCTTTTCTTAACCATGAAATGGTGCAATTCTGCCTCACATTTACATGAGGACAGGGGAATACACCTGAAATCAAACCAAAACCAGAGAATAATTCCTTTGATACTATGCTAACATAATGAGACACAGGAGAAATTGCAGAAGTCATATTCCTCTAAAGCAGTATCAATTCATTGCGGGTTCTTAGGTATTCAGAAGTCAAGAACTGACAAAATTAGGCTTTGATGTGTCATCTTCACTTAAGGAACCACATGCTTGCCCAAGTAAATGGTTTCAAGAAGTATTTTCAGGAACCTTGGGTGCAGGAGTAGTCCTTCATTTTCCCCATCAAAACAGACCTGCATGTTTGCATTTATTTCAGCTTTCTGTACATACTCCTTACTTTGTAGTCCTGAAGGCTGCTAGCCAGGTTCTTCAGTTGCCAGGTGAATCTCAGTTCTTTCTTACCCGAGGTGATGGATCCAAGAGATTGTATTGACCTCACAAAAAGGCAAAAACTGGTCCCTCAGGCTAAGGGAGCTGCCAGCTTGACTGAACTTGTTTTAGGCAGTGCTTTCCCCTTACAAAGAAACTCATCCTGTGTGACTGGAAAAGGGCGGAAACTGGGAAAGACTCAGTGTCATCCTACTGCCAGTAGGGTTTAAAATCCTCCATTCTCCAAGGACCCATAATCCGAGAGATTACCTCACTTGCTGTCTTGGGTTACCTTGGTGCTCACAGCAAGCTCGGCCTTGTATCTCAGGGCATCATGATAGGGCATAGGTGTCCTGAGAACATATAACTGGGCACATATTGAAGGTCTCTGTTATTTAGCGAGACTTGTGCTTATTTTTAATCACCAAACTAAGATTGAAGTCAAAGCCTATTCTGGTTTTAGTGCATAGAAATGCCTTGTCCTGATGATGAAATTAAGTATGTGGAATAGCTTATTCCATACCCTTCATGCAATGAACGACTTCTGCTAGCCTACTTTTTGCATGATTTCCCTTTAGAGCTAAAACCCCAGTCATGATGGTGAAAAATATATTACTATTTCCCCCCACCAATAATGTCACGGTATATGAAGTATGGAAGTGAAAACATCCACGCATGCGGTGCTTTACCACTGTGAGTCTACTTCGACTCCACTTTTAATACAATCCTGGTGATTCCACCTTTCCTAACACAGCATGTGCTCACTCTACATGCATTGTGTTTTGCAGATGCTACAAGAGAAGCCTTATGGAGATGCACTTGCAGACAGGAGCAAGAGAAGAAAGTACACTTAGAATGAATAAAAGCATCAGTCATAGAGGATCTCTCAACTCCTAGCAGTGACCTTTGAAGTTGAAAGGACACACGGCCTGGACAGGTAAGGGAATTACATTGCTGATCATTTTATAGTATGTTTTGCTGTAAAGTATGCCTGTACAAAGAGTAGCTTGCAAAACTGTGTTTAAAAAGAACTGGATTTGTCAGGTATGACAATAGCTAGGGGATGATTTAAATAAAGTAATAGGTGTTTTTAATTTTTAATGTCTATAGTTAATGCACCATGAAAAACAGCACATCATTACTCTGCCTTTATCCACTGGAAAAAACAAAACAAAACAAAACAAAAAAAACCAAAAAAATCCACAACCAAATAAGAGAAAACAGTGCAAACCCAGTATTTTGTTAGCTCGTCTTTTAAGAGCCTGGTTGCTGCTTGATATGCATTTAGTGATGGTGCATTCAAATGAATAATTTAGACCTTCAATGACAACTTTTCAAGAGCGGCTTTATCAATGTCAGACAGCTTCCCCTTTTTGACCGTATGAACACAAGACAGGAATCACCACTGACATTATTAGTTTTGGCTCGTTTTCCTGCTGTTTGGGTAACCCCACATGTTTGGTTTTTTTTCTGGTGGTGAATCAACATTATTACTCTTAGAACTTCCCAATTGTAAATGCTGAATCAAATATATTACCATGAAAAAAATAAATTCCTGTCTTGTACTGGTGCTGCTAAAGTCACTAAGCCAGATGCTCCTAGGAAATGTTAGAATTACGTTTACAACATCTTAATTTTGCATGTTATTACTTCTGTGTTGCTAGGTGCAGACAGCAACCTTACTGTTAATAACAAGCCAGCTTACAATAGATCCAGTGTTACCACATTTACTCTCAGGGATGCTGAGAACCCGTCCCCACTCAATGCAGCATTTTGCCTTTTTGACAATACTTTCGTTGGCTGTTAAACACATGCATGAGTAAGGATTATTTTAAGGAGTTTTACATTGAGCTGCACACAACTGCTCAGCATTCTGGTATTCGCACCAACAGCCTCACTGGAGAGAGTTTTCAATTAATCGCAATATCTAGCCCTTTGTGTTATGGGTATATGGAGCTAGCGGATCTAAGCATCTCACCTTGCCCTGCATGAAATATCTCAGCTGAAGGGAAAACCAGATCCAACCTGTTCCGAATTTTTGCCATCATGTGGATTTTTTTCAGGTTGTGGCTTTATCATTTCACTATGTTGAGGATGGATGTTTAGATTAAAAAGCACTTTGAAATCAAGATACCAGCTAAAAATATCACTAAACATTTATTATTCCCTTCCACATGCTTATGGAGATTTTTTTTCCGCATCTTTCTCTTTGAACCTTGTTGTTTCCTCTTATCAACACAATTTATGTAGGTGCACACCCTACATTAGGTGCCAAGCTGCCCAGTGCTCTGTTGGATTCAGTAATAGACTTAAATTTAGCAATTTTCTGATTGGAAATAATGCCATTATTCATGTGCCCTTGTACTAACTCCCAAGCTACCGCCTGGCTCTCTTGATAATATGACGTTCCTGATGCACATTATCTCAGAGGTCAATGTGAAAGGAAAGGTGTTACACAACTCTCAAGAACAAATCCTCCAAGGAGGAGATCTCAGATAGGCACAAAAATGTTATATCCTTATCTTGGCACAATATCTGCTGGGTTCTTACACACTTTAAATATAAGCACAACTCCCTTACCAAGTGTTACGTATAGCTGAAACATCTGCATTTCTTTATCATGCTTAACACAGGCATCGGAACATGGCCACAAGAATGGTAAAGAGCAGTGATCTAATGGGGTAAGCTGGAGGAAATCTGAGCTTATTCTCATTTTTGAAGCTTGGTTGAGGGTTTCTTTACTAACTTATCATACTCTAAGAATAACCTAAGAGGGAAATACCTAAAGATGACGATCTAAATCTGGAAGCAGCTGAGTAATGGCAGTTAGTTCATATTTAGGGTTTTGCTTCCCCTATAGACCCAAATCTAAAATTTTGGATTTAGTTTCTTGGTGGCTTGATGCTACATCTGAGAATTATGTATAAAGTTCTCTGAGAGGGTGTTGTGATGAAGAAAAGGCTCAAACTGTATCAGCCTGTCAGTCTATGCATGAGAACAGAGCAAGCTGGAGGTACAAGAGCCAGCTTGGGGTATCTTTGGCACCAAAAACCACATTAGCCTGTGTGGCTAAACACCTCCCAGCCTTAGTGCTGCCTCCCTGTATTACAGCCCTGTCACTTATGCGACTGCAATGCAGGCACAAGTCATGGCTAGTGCAGCTATGCAGCTGCAAAGAGCTGGTATGGCCTGGGACAAGGGGCCTCAGCTAATGAGCGTTAATGAGGATGAGAGCGCCTTTAGGCTTCTCCCCTCCCCACCCCCAGACCTGCAGCTCTGAGCTGCTCCATGTAGAGCAAGCTGCATGCAATTGTGTACAAAAGCTGTCCAGAGCTGAAGATTAAAATATTTGGTTTGCCCAAGAGGAAAGGACTTACCGACACAAGCCAGGAATTGTGATGAGGTCTTGTTTACTAGGTGAATGTGGGGCAACAAATCAATACACCAAAATTGCCGTGATCAGAAATTAGACTCAGTGAACAAAATTCATTAAGATAAGCCATGCTTCACAACACACCTTTGCATGACTGATTTGACACTGTTGCTTCCTTTTTGCTTTCTCCCAGCATGACCCCTTCAGAGCAAAACGTTTATATAGTGTCACCTGAAAAAATTCTAAAGGAGAATGTAATAAAAAAAATAGCGTCAGTCCTTTCTAATGAAGCACTTGCTAATAAAGGCTTTAAGTAAGATGGTGTTGAATAACTTAAAAGAAAATTTTAAAACTGCAAATGTGTACACAAAGTCACTTGCACAACATCTTTGGCAATTGCTTTTAAAAAAGCTTTGAGGAGAATATTAGAACTTTTTTCCCCTTATTCATTTCCCCATAAACATCAGTTGTTCCACACTTGCACTGATCGTAGTCATATTAAATCAGTAAAAGGATTTTCTTTACAGCACCATGCTAGGAGTTATTCTGCAAAAGTGATCTGAAGATGAAGCAAGAGGCTTTATGACCCAGAGGGATAGCAGACACAATAGTGGGAGTGTGTGGAATTGTAGAACAAGGGGAGAGACGGGAGTTGGTGACTGGATTAACTAAGAGGGAGCTCTGGAGAAGGGACAGGAGTGGGAGAGAGATGTATCAGTATCTAACAAACTCAGTGTATCTCATGCCTTTCTTCAGCTAAAGGATCTAAAGCCCCAAGGCCCTGCTAATGCAAATTGGCACAGTGCTGCTGGCTCTAATAGCACCTCTGGCTAACTTAGGCAAGCAGAAGAAAATAAGCCAGATAAAAGCAACAAAAGGAAATATTTCTGTCCCTTGTATCTTCCTTTCAAACTGACAACACTGACATGGCAGAGAAGAGTTGGCAGAAGGACAATTAGTTTGTGGTAAAGGCATCTGATGCGTTTGCTATAGCACTTTTTTTTTTTTATGAAGCACATTCTGGGGGGCTGATACTTCTTTTCTTTCCTTCCTTCCTGCTACTTTTCCCTCCAAGCAGAAATATTCTCCAGCCAGTGCCCATCCCAGCAAGAACAGTAGTACATATACTTGCAGATAGTGAAGAAAAAGAGCATTACTCTACAAAGATACATGTATAATATATACAATGCTGACAGTGAGCAGAAAGCATGATTTGCCTGCTTTCTCATAAATCCTCACCCACGAGCTCAGATTTCAGCTGAACACGCTAACCCTGCGGTGCGCACACTTGCCGAGCCCTCAGGCAGAGCTGGATAATAAGGTGTTCATTGCCAGGGGATTAAGATTCAGTTTAACACCTGTTGGCCCACACAGAGCTGAACTGGCAGCAAAGCGAGATGAACAGGGCTCTCCTCAACACTGCTGTGCTGCCCTGTCAGTCCAGGAGCTGACAGTGATTATTTTTATCTTTGCAAAGTAGGTATGAAACACAGAAATCATCACAGTTGTGCCTAGACTGGGAGACAGTGATGTGTTGGCACACTCCATGGTGCTGGGGCCCCAGGATTTGGGATGAGAGGCTGGACAAGGGGTATGCAGGGTGCACACACCAGGGAGAGAGCAAGTGGTTCAATTGGATCTAGAAGCTGGGAGATGCTACATGATCCTATGGTCTGGTCATAGCCCTGGGTAGCATCTGACAGTGACAGGCAAGTCCTCTGAGCTGTACCAGAAGAAAGGTTTTGTTAGGAAGAAATTCTCTTCTGACAAGGGAAGCATGCTATTGCTATTCAAAAAATAACTAACATTTTTAAAAAAATCAATAGGAACTATGGGTTTAATTTTTGAAGGCACATAGGTCCAGAGCTATCTAACCACATTTGACTTTTACTGCAACTGGTTTCAAAGTGGAGTTTTAAGAGTTTGAAACTTGAGTTTCCTTGTGCAGATCTTTCTTTCAAATAATTCAAAGAAGGATGACAACTAAGTTGCGTTTAAAGCTTGACTACAAATCACTCATCTGCATGTCACACATGCTTTGTAGGCAAGATCTCATTGCATTGTATTTGTCATTGCCTTTCTGATTTAAGCAATAGCAGATCTTTCCTAGGAAACCAACAGAATTTAACAAGTGCTGAATTTGAGACGGCATTGAAGAAGCTGGTTTTACAAGGGAAAAAAAAAGAAAAAATTCCATTGATCAAAGTTATGAGCTTAAAATTATTTGTTCCAAGTTCATCTACTGAAGTAAAAGCCCCATTAAAAACAACCTACAGTAGAAAGCGTATCCATGTAATTTGAATAGCTGCCATTCAGCAGAGAAAATAAGAGGCTACATGATCTTCAAGCTCTAACCCCAAGCCTCAACTGCTTCCACAGTCCCATCACAGCTGGAGGGTTTTTTTCTAAATTTATCATCAATAAAGCAGTGAACAACCAGGAAATACGAACACAGCATAATTAGACTTCAGGCTTAGCATCCCAGGGATGGGAGCAGAGCAGCTCACCACCCCTTTGAAACCAAAGGGTAATTTCAAGAAGCATCGCAAACCCAGCCAAAAAAAAAGTCACTAAGTGGTTGCATTTCCATTTGAAATAGTTAAAAGGGCTTGAACTGTATTTGATTATACTTTTGAAAGAGAGACAGTTCAAACCTGCTACAAATTAGATTTGATACTGAAACACTGTGTTCTGGTTTGTTTTCTGGATGTCTGTAAATGTTGTACTTCACCTAGAAGATTTAAAACAAAAAATTGATGAAATCTAGAAAATATTTTTTGCAACAGTTTTAGCGAAGCGGTGCTTCTGGAGTAGGGAGGTTATGGCACATTTTCTCAAGGATGGATTAAAACATTGGGTAGGACTTGCCACAAATCCTATTGACCTTCTGGATTATCTAAGCATTATCTTCCTGTTTCAGAAAAGAAAAAAAAGCAGAAAATGTTGAAAATTTCACCTATATATCCTTTAGTTTCTCAAAACCCCACTCTCTTTAGGGTGTTATTTCTAAAGTGGATATTGAGAAAAATGCTAGCCTGATCTGAGGATCTCCAGTTTTTCATGACATCAATACCATGTGTTAGTTGCCCTCCCTGTCTCTGAAAAATCAAGTCATAAGTCTTTGTGGCATCTCTGTTCATTCTCTTACACTGTATAGTGCTGATGAAAAAGCAAGCGTGGTTTTTCTTTGCTAAATTGAATGTCAGGAGAGGCTTGTGAGGGGGACTGTGTAGTTGTGTAGATAAAGCCTCTGACTCCACATTAATATATAGTGGAAGAATAAAAGAAATAGGAGCAGCCATAAAGTATGGAGTACAAGATACACCTTGCATTAGCATTTCTGAGGCGAAGGAATGGGCTATCAAGATTTAGGTCGCATAATATTCGGTATTCTATTAAAAAAAGTATCATTATCATAAGAGAACATTTAATATGAACCCTTCCTACGTATTCCCTGCAGGAATAAGGTGGCCTAGCTAACAAAGCCTTGATTTAATCAATAAAACATACTTATTTTTTCTTTAAAATGTAGACAGGCCACCTACTTCTACCATCTCTGTGGTTCAGCTGCCACTGCATATCCTGTATATCCCAGGAGTACCGCGCACTACTGCGTGTCCTTACATACAATGGTCTCCATTCACACACCTTGTGAAAAAGGGCAAACGGGGACACAAGCAGTTGCTAAACACACAGAAACTTATACAAACTCCCACAGACACATCGTTTCTCCGCTCTCACCAGGGTTTTCAGATAACAACCTATTAGCAGGCATGTGAAGTCAAAACAAGAGCAGGATTTCCTTCCTTAGCTCTTCCTTTCGCAGCCTTGCAGGAGAGTAGGGAAAAAAAATCAGGGTACTCACAACCCATAGCCTGTAAAGCTTAGGTTGGTACAGCTTTACCTGTTCCCCAAATATGCTTTTGTGTCTCAATTATCAATCCTGCCTCATGAAAACACATTGCCATAGATACCTTTGTCTCTCTTATTCATTATGTGGTGCCACCAGTAGCACAAACACCCCTTAGACCTGTTAAACGCCCATGGTTTGGGGCACCTCTTGCAGCTGGGCAATCCAGATCATCTCCTGGACCTGGTCTGGCAATGCACACCAGGGGCTGTCTTTGGGGTGATCCAAAATAACATGTCTATAGACCCAAGTCGGTCTTATTTATCAGCATCCCAGTGGCTTCTGATCCTCTGACAAATTCCAGGCCTAAGTTAGGCAAGCAAGGAGCCCTGCTGGGGTCAGGGAGACTGTTCAGCTGGGAAAGTTTTATGTGCAAGAACTGAGATGTGAGCTCCGGCTACTTGCAATGAGAATGGGCTTGGCCCAAAGAGAAGGCTGTACCAAAAGTAAAGAGGATTCTCAAGGCAGCAATTGTGTCCTTGTGTGAATTTACCTGCAGAATACAGTACAAATATAGATATGTAATAGGAATGAGGGTTACAGAAGCACTCATGGCGTCCAGACAATATAGCTATCATCCAACACGCTGGCTGATTATTTTTGTATATCCAATCTGCTGTTTCGCAGCCCTTCTTCAACCCAGTGGCTTACATTAGTGCAACGATTTCTCTAAAGGAGACTTTATACCCATCATGAATCAAAAACCTATTTTATGAAAGAAGTTGTGATGCTGTTTCTGCTATAGTGATCAGAAACCCAACAGGGGGAGAAATGCAACCCAGGAAGCGTAACTCAGAATTACACCGCTGTAACGTGTCTACTTCTTAGTGCATGACTCTGATCAGATCATAAATAGCACGCAATGAAGAGCAGCCTCCAGACATTCACCAGTGCATCTAGAAAGTTACCAATAAAATTAGGCTGAAGACAAAGGGGGGTTCAGTACCTGCATTATGAATGAGAGTAACAGATCACTTCCATCCCCACAGCTTTTACAACCTGGCTATAAGAAAATAAATTGCAGCATAGGGAGCTGTCACATTACAATCTGTATTTATAAGAGAAGGAGATGGCAAATAATTATGCATAGCTTTAGTGATTTGCACCGAGAGTGTGTTACACTATGGAACCCTCCCCTATTTTTCTCTAAACAATTAAGCATAAAATAAAATAGCAGCCTGTCTTAGTGCAGTCCAAACCCAGCCCCGCTCTGATATGCAGTTTAAAGATGCCTAAACATAGTTTATAAGCAGCATCTTTCTAATTAGGATTTAAAAGTGTCCTGAGTATTAATTGTGCATTCTTCGGTGGGCTTAAAAGAAAGGAAAATGAAACATTTAGTAAAAAAATATCTTCACTAACCAAGATTAGTGCCAGGATGACTGTGAAGTTGCTTTCTACAAGTCTGTGATAATACAAGCATCATTTGTGCTCAGGAAGGAAGAATAATAGTTAGTTACTTTGGGACAATACTGTCCTAGCTCCCTTTGGAAACCATAGGTGCTATTAAATAATTTATTCTCAGTATTGTGCTCAGCTGACGCTACCATACACCAGCTCATCTCTGAAGAGAAGATCTATATAAAATTCTTCTTTGAATAGCACTTCCCCAGCACAGGACTCTCACACCTTGTCCCGTGGCCAAGACATCAGTACAATACAGCACCTTTGTCTTCAAATTTATCAAACCTCAGGGAAGGCTGGTAATTTCCATTTCCCCCTAAAAACCCAGACCTACTTTCCTTTAAAAACTCTGGTCCTTGCATCTCGTCCCACCCCCTCATATACCACAGTTTCTATAATCGTCGCCTTATGTAAGAGACCCAGAACCGGGAGCAGTTATTTATTGGTGTTTGCGTGCCATCACTTTCTCCCTAGAGAGCCCTAAAATAACCTAAAGATCCCTGGTAGATACATGAGTGCCATTGCACATCCTTGTGCCCGGTGGTACGTGCCATCACCTGGTCCCCACCGTCACCCTAAGGGGAGCAGTGTGGGGGACAGAGAAAACAGGTTGGTGCCATGTGCTCTGGTGTCCCTTCTCTGCTCATGGAGGGTGATCAGGGTACCCTGCTCCACCCTGAGTTTCGTGTGATGGGAGAGATGCAGGAGGGAGCATCAGTGGCTTCAGAGCACACAAGTGTGCATGGAGCCGGAGGGCCAGGCTGCCTTCAGACTTCGTTCCCGGAGCCCGTTCTTGTCTTTTATTGTTAGTCTGTTTATTTTCAGGTGGCTCTGGTGCAGCACCGTCACTCAGCTGGTTTCTAACTGACCTGGCAGGTTTTCACTGCTCTCTTCCTGTTCGCTGGCAGAACAAAGTCTGGAGGATTTATATGTTCCAGCTCCCGCGTGGGAGCTGTGAGCGAAGCCTCCTCCCGAGGAGAGGAAGTTTTTGCTGACAGATGTCTCTGTTTGAAGTGTCCGTGTGTATTTAGGCCCTGATCAGAGCTCGAGAGCACGCACTCAGCCTTAGGCACATCTATATTGCTGTCACCAGGCTGTGTAAAGTCAGGTGGGTGTTTAAGCCTTTTGTGGGCTTAAAGCTTTGGTTTATTGTCCTGGCAGCTCATGCAGTCGTTATGTAGTCTGCAGTGCTGTAGGTTGATGATTTACAGAGCAGCTGAAAAAAAGTTTGCAGCATGCACATATTTCTGCAGAGAAAAAGCGCCACATAACTTCCTTGATCCATTCTGGGGAAGGGTTTTTACAAGCAAACATGCATTTACCCTTTTGAGTAGCTACTTTGGTCACAAAATTTATGAACTCAGTGCAATTTTCCCCTGTGCAAAGCACCAAGAGGCAGGAGTTGCTCCAGGAGAAGTCAGTGGTACGTGCCCTATAAATGTCTGTTAGGCACCAGACAGGGTGCTGGGGCTAGTAGTGGCCTTACGGCAATACACATATTCTCCAAAATTTAGTCACTCCTTCAGCCCACACCATGTCTTGCTAATTCAGCTCATACTAAGCTTTCGTTTTGGTTTTATTTTGTTTTTTTAAATCTCCATTGACTGACAGAAGTTACTTTGCAGGGAGCAGGTGGGAACAAATGTTACTCCAGCAAGCTGGAAGGTTTTCTAAAGAGACCAGAAAAGTTTGACAACAAAAATCTAGTTTGCAAAAAATAAAAACCCTTTTATTTTTTGAAAAAGGTTGGTTTGATTATGAAGATATCTGAACTTTTAATCAGAGAACAGACTTTTTGGTGCAGAAAAAACAGCATCCTCATTTGAGTTTTGTGTTACTGGTATCCTCTATCAGCTTTGGTCTTGGGGCAAACTATTTCTTCAGTGGAATGCCTCAAAAGTCTGTCATCCCTGCCCCTTGCCAGACCTCCGTTTCTCTCCCATTTCCACAGAAGTGAACTCCAAAGACTGTTCAAACCAAATTAAAATATCTAATTTTTTGACTTGCCACCCAGACAAAAATAGTTCTGCTGATAAGAGAAATCCGCTTGTTTGCTGGAAGAGAGACAGGAAGCAGCCGTGCCAGCTCGGGGTATCGTACGCAGCCAGGACTGAAAATATCAGCACTCAGCCTCAGAATTCATCAGTGAGCCACTCCTTCAATAAAATAACCCAAACAACTTCCTGATGCTTCCCTAATTGCCTCTCTCTGAAATTCTTCTCCTCCCACTTTGGCTTGAAAAACAGTAATGCAAGTCCCTTTTACCTTTCTTCTCTCAAAAACTACATTGCTTTTTCTGACAGGGTTGAAAACTTGCCTCAGGTTTTTGCTGAACAGAAGTGAGGCTTCTTGATTTTATTATTTGCTCAGTTTCCACAGTTTTGTCACATAGCAATAATCAGTAAATAGAAATTTTTACATTTGAAATGTAAAGCTACCTGGTGTCGTCATCACATAATCTGTGTTATAATAATGCTTAGTTTTCACCTGACCTTTAGAAATCAGCAGATTCAAATACTTGTAGCATTTGCTGAAGATCCTCCAGGGATCTCACCATAAATTATACTGTGTTCTACAAATAGACACAACAACACTAATCAGCAAATTAAATGACAGCGCTCATTCCTGCAGAGATGCCTAAACATCTGATGGAGCTGATGGACCTATGCAGCCTGCAGCGTCAGTCTGCAAGAGATACTGCTGTCAGGCATAGGAAATGCTGACCTTGCAAGCAGGAACTGTGGGTTACTTAACATGTCTGATAAGAGAGAAAAAGGCTGATGTCTCCAAGTGAACACTAAGGGTCATTGATGGATGGTGACTCCAGTCCCTTCATTCATATTTTGCTCTGACATTTCTACCCATTTGACTTTACACAATTATTTCCAGACTGACCAGGGCTGGACAGTTTCTAATAACCACTCTTTCCCCAGGGTGGGGTAAGACACAGCAGAGCTGTCACTGCACCACCATAAAGGTGCTCCTTCCCTTCAGACAGTCCTTGCCAGATGGACCCAAGGCAGTATGTACTCAATAACCTGCTCAACAGCCATTTCTCAGTGGATGGGGACCAGTTTTTGTCCCATCTTCATCCTCGTTGCCCTGTCAAGTTGCAGGCGAAGCACCTTTATGTGTTAAAACCCCACACCATTAACTGGCTGCTGTCAGGACTGCGTCCCATGCATAGCCTGCACAGGATGATAAGAACCAAAATGCTGGGCAGGGAGGGCAGATTGCAAAAGGGCAAAACTATTGAGTACAAAAGACCTTCTACAGGTTGTGAAGCAAAGGAGACCATAGTTGGGACCAGGCTTGTAAACCTTTGGCAAAGAGAAGTGTGAAGGAACCTGAGGCCATGGCTCTGCTGGGAAGGTCAGCCAAATGAGCACCAAGACATGTCCTGTACTCGCAGGCAGTGTCACCTTGACATTTGGCCCCATCCTCAAGCCTTTCATTAGAAGCAAGAGCTACAGGAGGTGGGGGTAGCATGAAGCGGAGAGGTGTGATCACATCCTCTACCACAAGCTGTTATTTTGGCAGCTCTATTACAGTCATATAGAAATGACTCCTGGGAAGTGTAAAGCACTGTAAAAAAAAAAAAAAAGTCAGGGAAATCATCTGTCCTACAATATGCCAGCTTTCACCCAGGAAAAGTACTAGATGCCAGTGAGAAGATATGGGATGGGCCTTTCTCTTGCTTTTTCTTGGGCCATAACTGGTTATTGTCCACCTGAAAACCACCTTTTCTCTTCCACTTCTATCTGCTTAGTCTGTTCCTGTTTATTTCATAGCAGTCCTCTCCCCTAGGCAATGAGTTAATTTTTCACAAGAGCATGAAGACCTTAACCCCAGCTGAGGGGAAGAGGTGAACTGCCCTTTCCTGAAACATGCTTATTGAAAAGATGCTGAACAAGCTTACCCCAGGAATCACTAGGGGTGAAGGGTTGGTCACTGGAAGAGCTCCTTGCCCTGCACACCTTGTGGTGATAGAGGACCATCTTCCTAATCCAACAACATGCTGGGAGTAGATAGAGCTGACCACTCTAGCATTAAAAAGAAAAATCAGTATTAAGTTTCTTTTTCTTCTAACCTGCACATAGTGCTTTGTAGCAACAACATCTAATAAGCCAGCATGAACAACCCTGCTCATTTATATTGCCTTTTTGGCATTCTCCACAGAGGCACTTATACAGTTTTCTCTTATTTACCTCTCCTCCCACCTTGGGGAAGGAAAACAGCAGAAGTGCTGATGGAAGAGCTCCAGTTCACACTCACTTCCAGGTTCTGGTGGCATTTGCTCAAAAGCAGTTTGTAAAGGAAAACAAAAGGCTTGCAAGGCAAGTATGTGTTATGGAGCCCTACCCTGAAGAAATGCCTATCAAGTACTCTAGAAATTCACAGTGACTTTGGTACATTTTTGTTTGACAAGACGTATCCTGCAAAGTTTCAATTTCATCCCTCATTATTGCAAATTTTTCTCCCAGCTGAAGTGCTTTTTCTCTTAGGCAACAGCACTGCAAATTGGTGCTGCATTCTGGCAGTCAGAGGAGGCTCAATCAGCATCTCTCTTCTGTCAAGGGAATGCCTTCAAGGGCTTCGCTCTACACCTGACACTTCTTGTGAAGGGGCCCTTGCAGTGAAAAAGAAAGTTTTCAACCTAAGGAGCAACACCTGAGTACTGCTTGCAGGAGGCATCCTCACTGGCAGCTTAGAGAAGCTATAACTGTTGCACAAGCTGACATAATTTCTTTCTTCCACTTAAAAACCAATGATACCATCAAACAGTTCCACACCATCAAACACTTCCACAGGAGATGAGGTTGCACAAACTCAACTGTAGGAAACAACATTGCATCCTACTGTAGCAAATCTGCATGGCAGCAGAAGGTAATTTCAATTCAAAACAAAATACAGTTTCATTAATTTGTACTCTCATTTACTTACTCACAAGCAGCCAAAACTATATGCCTGTGTGACACTGGTATCCAGGAGCTTTCATGGTGCCATGGAGAATAAACATTGACCACCACAAAACAACACAGCCCCTCTTCAGAGGGTAACCACACCCTGGTTTTGGAACTGCCTTTTTATACCCATCTGGAGCTTATGAGGGTCAGTCCCTCCACCCTGTCCCACTTGTGAGTCATCAAAATTGATTCACTCTCCCCTGTCTCCTGTTCCCATTCGCACCAGGAACACTTTTTAACACCATCTATAACCATCCCTGCAGGGTTGTCCTTGGTCTGCAACACCACCAGCAACTTCATCCCATAGGGGACTGTGCTTAGCAGAGATCTGCAACTTGTTCAGGTTGTCCTCTGCTGTTTCCATGGCATGATAGTCAGATGCTCAAATCCAGCATGTTGACTAGATGATCTTTCAAGGTCCCTTCCAATCCCTAACATTTTGTGATTCTGTGAAGAAGTGGGTGTACATCTCTCGGGCAGAAAACTGTGATTTTGCTGTTAAAGCAGGTCTGGTAAAGACAGAAGCTCTGTGCCCATTTTCCTCTTTCAAGCCCACGTTGTATGGCTGGAGAAGTCGTACCAATAGCTCCTGCTGTGCTTAAGCAGCGCATTTGCAATGGTGTCATAATTTCATCTTTAACAACACTCAAGTGCTGATGCCAACCTCAGGCGAAGGCGCTGTCACCGCATCAAAGTGCCTTTGGTGTTTTAGGGTGCCAGAAAGTGGCAGATATGTTCTCAAAGTTTAATGCTTCAAACTCCATGCATACCTACTAGCATTAGTACATTTTAAACTTTCTGCTCTGTCTCCACCACCTTGGTGCAGTTTTCCAAGGTTGCAGAGACAGACTCCCAGTCCCACAGAAACTGAGCCCTTTCCTCTTGCTTGCCTTTTTTGTCCACATATTTTTCAGGCAGTGCTTAGTCCACTGGGGCCCTGGGCTTAGTCAGGGCTTTGTGGGAGTCTCATTGTACGATATTAATATAGTAAAAGCTACAAATAAGGCATATTGCTTTCTCCCTTCCCCCTTCCCTGTGTCCTCTGTCATGGCTATTGTGGCATTGTTTTGAATGTTTATACAGCACCTCTTGCATCTGGGAATGGATAGAGGAAAGAATCAGGGCAGATATTTTAGCTGTGGAACACCAAGGAGAGTTGCATTTGCCATGAACTGGAGTAATTAAAAGTAATTTTTGCGTGTTTTGGATGAGGGATGCTGACTTCAGTCAGGGCATGAGCTGTGCAAAGTGCTTATTTTTATAGTTTTGACGTAAATCATGGAATGTTTTCATTCTTAATTTGGAACACTTGCCCCACATGTTTCAAGTCTCCGTAGATAAGTCCAGTCTCTTTTCTTCCTCACAACCTGCAACCATACACATTAAAGTCCCAGGGCTGACTGCCCAAGTCATTTAGCTGAAGGCAGGACCAAGGCATCTTTTAAAAGTGGTAACTTCCAACTCTTTCTATGGACCACTGATCCCAGATGAGCTGCACAATTCTGCTATCTAAAATCTATCTTCTCTGCAGAAATGCCATGGATCATTTGCTTAACAAAACAAACCCAGCCTCCTCCTGTAAACCCAGCAGATACACAAAAATAATTTCCTTGGTTATATTTTCCTCTGGGGATGTTTAAACTGTCAACTTTGCTGAGCTACATTCTCCCCTCTTGTTCTTTCTCATGGGAGATGTCCTGTCAGAGGGGACTTGTTGCAAACTCATATTTTGAAGTTTTCCAGAGGATTTAGTATTAATACACATACAAGAGACTTGCAAAATCTTTCTCTCTTGAAATGGTAGCTTCTAGAGTTGGTATTGTTCAGCTTTTGGAGCCAGTTGAAAATATAGTCCATGCAAACACTTCTGATTCCAGGATAACACAGATGTATCATTTTTCAGATCAGTCGGTGTCTCACACATGATCGTTGGCTCACTGACGTTGAGACCCATTTCAAATCAACCATGTTATTGGTATCATATAGCATGGAACAAGAAGCTCTCTGCATTTCCAGTTATATCTTGTCTGCTCCATGGCAAGTCCTACTTGACCACCAACAATAAACTCTTGAGAACAGTAGGGTGCATCTCAAACCGCTGGAAGCGAACGTGGGAAAAACAGAAGCTTTTATTATGTTTTAATCTGAGACATTGGCTGGGAATCCATTATTGTAATGAACAGCAATACAAAACTGTGAACCCATGAGGCTTGTCTCATGTGGATATACCCTTAAGAAAAGGGTTTCTCACATGTGCAGTCTCAGCTGTCAATCTCTGCAGCCACCCACAGTCAGCAGTAACGGTGTGAGATCGCCAACACCCTCAAGTTGAAACTTGGGCTCAGTGTTTAACATCCCTGACAGTTCATCAATTAAAATCCACTAAAATCCAACTCTCAAAACAGTTTAAATGATTAACAATTAAAAGCTGCCTATATAGGAATGTAACATGCCAAAACACTGGCTAGAACAAGCAGCTTCTCACAGCAATTTGCTTTACAGCCTTTTCATCGGTTACAGTAAAGAGGATGGTGCAATCACTATTTCATCACTAAATTAGTATTAATTTTTTTTCACTAACACGGCAGAAATGTCTTTGTGGCAGGAGGGGTCTTGGCAGACCTGATCCTGAATGGTGTATCGATGCCTGTGCCTCTTGCTTTACAAGTCTCCTGTAGGGAAAGCACAGATTTAGCCCAAATGCAGCCTCCGCGGCTCCGAGTGCCTGGCTGTCAGCGTGCCTGCACAGGCTTCATCTGCAATCAAAGCCACAGTGTGGCTCCCATGGAAAGCTGCCTGGTAAATTGATGTGATTTATTGTAAGACGAGTCTGTTGCCGCTGTAACCGGTGACAGATTGCAGTTTTGCCAAGAAAAGCAGGATTGGGCACTGGTGGCTGGTGCCTGTATTTCTGATGTGGTGAGGTATGCTAGCCAGACAGATAGCCCCATATGGTTGTATAGAAACCCCCATCCCTTTTTCCCCCCCTTTTTAGTAAAAATCCTGAACACTTATAATCAATTACCTGTCTTCTACAGCTCCCTGTGTCAGCAGGTTTGTCGCTTTCACTGATTTAGAGTCACTAGCTGATTTTACTGTAGGTGTTATGCTGTTTATTGGGGGTTTTTTGAAGTATCATCTCCTAGTCTTGTGAAAAATTTCCAAATCCCAGCTCAGGAACAGTCCCACCTCTGCTGCTCACCGAGGTCTGTATATACTATGCTCATTTACACCGTACTGACAGACTCACATCCTTACAAACCTGGCCGCAGTTCTAAGGACCATTATAATGAATTAATTTGAGTAGCTGATACTGAGTGCTGATCCTCCAGCACTTGCATTTCTTCAGGGGTTTGTACCATCTGCATCCATGATGCTGCTGGGATGCTGAAAGATGATGTGGTTTGGACCAGATCCTCCTTTTGGCTGGGGGTGAGCACAATATTATTTTCATTCCACTATCTAAAGGAGGCAGATCTGGTGGCAATTTAAGGCTCATACATTATCATAGGCTACAGAAAGAATAATTTATGCCTTTGAGCCTTTCTCAGATCTTTCAAAAATCAGACATCTGAAGTTCTTTGGAGAGCCATAGGGATGAGTAATGCACCCAAGAGGACTTGGGGTCCAGACATGAAGGGATTAGCATGGTCCACCAGCACGATTTTGTCATCTGAGACAGACTCAGGCACATACTTCATGTCTCCTCGTTTCATAACGGCCATCTGGATGTGAAAATGGGGAAAGATGGGAGCGTGTTTCATGGCTCTGGTTTGTCTTCTCATGGGCAATAACATCACCCTTGGCTTTCACAGAGGGCTGCGGGATGCCTTTTCTGCTGCGAGTTTGCACCACTCCATTTTCTTTCTGGTACACGTTGCTGTAGACAGCAAAAGCCCTTTGTACGTGTAGCTCTGGAAGAGGGTAAATACTCCAGTAACACATTACCTGATATGATCTCACAATCACCCAAAATGTTTTTATGCTGGAGTGGAGCTCTGCTGGACATCTGTCAAGCAGTCAAGCAACATAAAAAACACCCAGTGCTCCCCCAGGATCTTGTTGCATTCATGCAAGGAGTCATTAAGACAGCTTTGCATCCATTGGTATTTGCCGTTTGCCTAGTGCTAGGATAACCTGCCCCTCTCCAAAAAAACCCCACCCCAGAGGCTGCCTGTTAATTGTGGCAACTGCGACAACTCCTGTTGGAGATGGAGGGATCTGCATTCCCTGAGCCTTTGGCGATGGGCAGTCACGGCAATTACAGTCAGTTGATGTGGGGCAAATCTAAGATCATCTAGGTTTAAAAAAAATAAAATAAATATCCTCCCTCTTTTCCAAAGAAGGAACAATACCACCCTGAATTTGTGCAAATGCAGGGTTTCCAGTCTGGCTCCGTGATTTGATGGTTCATTTAAAAAGAAGAAAAGAAAAGAAGCAGAGCAGAGGATTCCCTGGTGGGCTGTAAGACCTCCAAAGGACTTTTGGCAGCACCTGGAGACATTTTTAAGTTTTCAGACTAGGTATGCGTAGCACAATAATTAGTTTCCCTGAAGAGACCCTGGTAATTGATGGGATTTTCTGATGTCTGTTATGAAAGTACAAAACAGCTCTTTGTAAAAACTACTATTGAATTTTTCACTCTATATTCCAGATAGGCTAAAAATCAATATTAATACCTGGCTAGTAAATTCTGACACTTAAAGTTTGTAGCCCAAACTGCTCACAATGCTGCATGCTAATTGCTGTGGAGCTAACGAGGGGAGTGAGAGCTTGTGGTGCAAAGGTGATGCTGCGGCGATGCTCCTTGGATGCTGCTACCTATGGGCAGGTGGACACGCACCGGTTTAGAGGTGGAGGCTCCTGTGTTCCCACGTGGATGCCTCAACCAGGAGTAAACAAGGCAGAGCCATAGGAGCCCTTGCCTGGTGACAGGGGTGGCTGTGGGTGGCCGAGGTCCTGCCAAAGGGGCAGCCACAGGCACAACACACAGCTGGCAAGACCCACCAGGGAAAGAGGATGGTCTTTTTCTGCACATGGGGCTGGTTTCAATCCCCCCCAATCTCTAAACTGGATTAAACAAGCTGCTCAGGCAATGCCCTCTCTATTTCTTTAAGAAATATTGAAGAAATCCCCTTCTATAAGCAAAAATTATGTCTAATTTTGGAGAGCTGGTTCATTACTTGTGGCAGTACTCCAGAACACTCAGACACCAAGTGAAGAGGGAAGAAATAGGATGTGCACTACACATCGGCATTGCAATTATATATTAGATCAAACATCGTCCTGTTTTCATGCTCTTTAGGATTGGGGCTGTAAACTAACGAGTCAGACAGCACAAGTTTGATTCCCTGCCTGTCAGCAGAGCAGGACCAGAGGGCACTGGTCTGCCTGGTCCTGCCTGACAGTTGTCCCCTGCCAGGGACCGCAAGGCTGCCCCTCACCTCCTCCGTCCTGGGCTTCTGCCGAGGCTGCTGCAGAGCATCAGCTAGTGCCAATGGAGGAGAGAGGTTTGGAAAAATGAAAGCACAAGCCGGGAGAAAGGCAGGAACCTGCTGGAGGAATTGGTTTGCATAAAAACCAGCTCCTTTCTGTTTCGCATGCAGCTCCTGTGCTGGTTTTCATACAACTGTTTTTAAGGTAACACTATATATAGTCAAATAGTACTTTGCTGCAGCTATCACAGTGCTTGTAAGTGATTGGAGTATGTGGAAAAAAAAAAAAGTACATTGAGCTGCATAAACTACCTGAGGCAAGATATGATAATTCTGTCAAATGCACCTTAACTCATAGTGATGTGAGTCCCGTTAAAACCCAAGATTTTTACCACTGTGTGTAACATCAGCAGATGCATGTCCCCATGCCCTGGCCCCTGTCCGGCACCCCTGTTCCACAGCCAGCATGTGGCACGTTGCAGAATCGGTTTGCAGGTGGGGACCTACAGCATCCCCCAAAGAGCTGAGAACAGCAGGATTTCCGCAGAGAGCCAGATAATTTCCTTCTCATTAGTTACTTTGACACAAGAAAGTTATCACAGCTCCCCGATCTGTCACTGGGCTGAGGGAATGGGAATTTGTAATGCTAGGCATAGGTTTTAAACTGTGACAATAGAAAACAGTTGCTTTCCATGGCAAGCTGCAACACAAAGAGAGCACCTGCCCAAAGCTGGATTTCCTCAGGGAAAGCAAAAGAATTATTTTGTTGCTATCAAGGTGATACCCAGGAGTTTTCTTCCTATTTCTAGGACTCTAATATAATAAGAGGAGCTAATAGCAGCAAGATGTGTGAGGCACACACTGGGGATTAAATTGCATCCTGCACCAGAGAGGCAGCACAGGGTTTTTTGGCAGCACACGGAGGGAGGTGCCTGCGCTGCCGATGGTCCTGTGGCACGGTGGCGTTTTGTGGCATCACTCCATGTGTGGTACAAATGCAGGTGACACAGGATGGCATGTGCCACTCACACCAGCTCTGCACCATCCCCAGCCCAACTGCCCACCCAGCGCTCCCACGGGTGCAGGAAAACACCTTCTGGGGAGAGGGGAATGACCTTCCCCCTTCCCTCTCTCTCCAGCTGGGCCTGGCAGCTGCCTGCAGGTTTCTGAGCAAGGCATGAAGGGGCCTCTGTGGTCTCCTCCAGCCCATAAATCACAGCAGCTAACAGCTATGCTGACGGCCAGGCTGCCATCTCGGCTTAACGATCAGAGGGAGCATTCTGCAGCAGCAAAGTGAAAGCAAGGCGTAATGTTTATTATATTTACTGAAGGGAATACAGACTGTTTTCTGCCTCTAGAAGTCTCCTCTCTTCAGGAGAGGCTTTTCCCCTAGATGGAGAGGGAAGCTTGAGGAACTGAGCTCTCTGCTGAGATCATTGCACCCTGGGATGGAAATTGTGCCACGCTGCAGCCACTGCTTCCTCCTTCTCCTCACTGGGGCTCTGTCTCCAGCTGTTTCCCCGAGGCTGACAGGCAACACTTGATGAGTCAGAGACGTGTCTTACCGCAGACTTTACGGCTCGGGTTAGCTTCCAGCCAGGGAGTTCATCTGCTCTGCTCAGCTGGTGGCGAGCTCTGAGAGCACTGGGGTTGAGTTTCCTTATTTATTGCTGAGGGCTCCTGGGGTGCCACACTGTTACTGATTTACACCCTTGGAGAGAGGTGGCTCATCTTCTGGAAGACATCCCATGTAGCTGAATTGTAGAGAACACGTCCAGGGTTACTTTACTGACCCTGGCAATTAAGAGGATATTACAAAGCCTTTGCAAAGGGAATCATGTCTGGGTGACCACATCTGAAAGTGTCCTCTTGTGAGGAAAAAAAGCCCTCCAAGAGAAGAATATTGTGGTAAGATTCATGGACCTGAGGGTCAGGAGACACTGTGAGATCATCTGGTCTGGCTTGTGCATCACGTTCCTCTTTGCTACATCCACGCTGACCGCATGGCACGAGTAACACAACGTGGCACCTTCATATGCAGCGCATCATCCACTTTTTCTGTTGGTACCTACAATTAATCATCTCTGGTGTGCTTATGCAGAAGGGAAGAAAATAAAGAAGATTGCGCTCTGTCCCTAACTTGCCTCCAGCATCCATCTGTCAGCTGGTGTGACGCCTTTCCAGCAGCCTCCAGTGGTTTTGCTGTGAAGCCCAACTTTCACCATCAGTCTACAGCCCAGACAGGGCACAGAGCTGGCCTTTCCCTGCACCTTCTGGAAAATGCTGACACAAAACCAGGACACAGCATGTCACACCTGTACCCTCTTTCCCAGCTGAAGGCAAGTCACCTGTCCTGCTTGCCCCTCCTGCCATTGCTAGGTTAGGTCAATGCAGTGATATTTACCAACTAAACTTCATCTTACCCAAGAACTGAACAAAGTTTGATTTACTCCATGCCCTCCTCCCCGCCTTTTTTCTTTTTAAATGATTTGATCCCCCATTACACAGCTGTAATCACTTACCTGAACAGGCCAATTATCCCACCGCAGCTCAGTAACACTAATTATGTTACAGTTCTTGGCAATGGAAGTTGCCAAGCTCTCCTCCTCATTAGCCAGGCTTCCCCCATTGATACAGCAGTGGGTTTTAAATTTTTTCTCTTCACATTCATCAGGTTGGCTCCTGTTTGTTCCCAATTAGAGCTTGGCTCCTCCAATGCTACTTAAAGCCCTTTTAACTGCTCCAGTTTGGATCCAGCCAAAACCAATTAGCACCTCTCTCTACACCATGGTGTCCTCACCACGTTTGCAGCCCACCATTCCACAAACCCCAGGCCTTTAAAATTGTATCAGTTATACAGTACTCAAGGTGCTACCTACAATATTTTCTTCTTTAGTATCTGCAAGCAGAACAGTTGCATTTTTCATTTCTTCAGGCCTTTTTCCCTCAGGTCATGCTACCCCCATGACACTGATCCTGAGGAACTGCTTCTGCCCTCTTCAGCAAAGTTCCCCAATGCCTACTCCAACATCTCAGTTGGATCCATAGCTTCTCCAGCCCCAGCCTGGAAGCTGTGAAGGAAACAATGTAAGGCTTATGGAGCTGAGGATCAATTACTTGTGCTGGAACCTGGCACTGGCACTAGTTACCAAAGCATTCACTCTGAGGGCAAAATGAAGTCTTTGGTCACCTTCCCCAGCTGGTAGTAAGAGACTTCTGCTGCTCTGCTGAGACTGGTTTTCTTCTGGCTGTCACCAGCAGTATTTGCAGAATCCACTTGAAGCTTCCACAACCCAATGGGCTTGCTTCGTGTATTGTCCGCAGGAGGGCTGCCTGGCCTCTGTGACACCATCTTCCCTTGGTCGGCCTCCAAATCCTTCTTCCACACATCCCAGCCTGTCACCCATTCTCCTCAGCAGCCAAGTCAGTCTCCTGTGGCCCAAGTACAAGAAGTGCCATGGTCATCTGCTTGGCCAGCTGTGAAAATCCTGCCTTGCTGGGCCCCGCGGGAGACAAGGGTTATTCCTCAATCCTTCCTCCCATGGCCTCCTGGATTTTCCCTCTGTGCTCACCATCACTGTCTCCACCTCATCCTCTTGAAATTCTTGCCACCATGCCTTTCCCCTGCTGTTTTTCTGTCCTAGTCTTATTCCCCTCTGTCAAATTCACAGGCTGGGCTTCCAGCTGTGTTCCTCCCCGCTCGCCTGCTGTTACCCACTGCCGTGTCCATCCCCCTGCGCAGACCCCATTTCCACACACGTCTCCTGGTGAGCAATTTGACTCTAGCTGCCTTGGAAACTGTTTATTTTAATAGGTGTATCCCTTAATACACTGGATTAATCTACCTGCTTACCTCTTCTCCCAGAGATAATTTTTTATATTGTAAATTAAATAGGGAAAGTCAAAAGCCAGAGGAGTAGATTTATTTTTCAGTGCTCTCAATGGAAGGCCCCTGCAAAGGTACATTCCACAGCACATATATAATTGCATAGATGATTAGCACAGCAGCCGGGACAGTGGAAGAGAAGTAAGGCTGCTCTAATTTGTCAAGGTAGTTTACCAGTATGGCTGAAAATCATACAGATTTCCTTATCAGTTCTTGGTGTACTTTTTTGTTTTCCTGCTGTTTCAGAGCACCAGCAAGTACAGGTTTTGCCTAGGAGGGATGGGAGATGCCCGGCCACCTGCAGGTTCTTCTTGTGAACACAAGAGCCTGCAGGGAAAGTTCATTGATTTCTGGTGGTGCTGCCCTTGCCGGGGTGAGGGCAAGGTCTTCGGGGTCAGTAAGGTCTCTTGAGTCAACCGAGGCTTTTCAGTCAATGAACAGAGGAAACAACTGCCTTGTGTTAAGAAATTTTTATTTGTCCTTTGGATCTGTAATGTAAGCACATAAAATTACAAGTGGAAGAAACATCATGCCACAAAATTGCATAGAATTTTTACAAAAATGTGAATTATGCCTCTGAAACAATCATAGCTTGAGGAACCGAAAAATATGTACATGTTAACTGAAATATTTCATCCTACTTCGAAAGCAAATCATCAAGGACTAATCAATCACAGACACTATTAATACAATGTACAAGAGCAACACTGATTTCAAAGAAAGGCAAGCAGTGATGTCCCTTTAGTTATCTTTCAGTGAATGTTTAGCTAATACATGAGCATTAATTAACATAATTATGAACATGTTAAATCTAAAATGTCTGGCCTTCATTAGAATTTTTAAAATTCTGTTTATGCTGCCAAAACCAAGCTATTTTCAGTAGTGTAAAGATATCTGAAGTGCACGACCTAGTTTAATATAGACAGCTCTATTCTATACAGCAGAAAGTCCACGATACAGCATTTCCACACATTCAACACGGAACAAGGCAAATACATAAAAGGCACAAGACTTGCACATCATAAAGACCCTTTTTTCATTATCTTACTCTAGTTCAAGTAATATCAATATTAAATGATATCTGTTTCACTGAAATAGTTTGAACGATGCAAGATGTACAGTATTACACACTACCTTACACCTGCAGAAAGTGGCACTGTACAGATATAAAAAAATGTGAGTACAGGAAATGGTCAAATACAAACTTACTGTAAAATGACTACAGCTGAGAGTATAGTTAACCCAACCGGTATGTTTATTTTTTTTAAATATAAATAAAAGGTTAATTGGTATTTGCCCAAGTTTCTTTGAAGCCCGCGGTGAAGTCCTGGCTCCACTGAAATCCATGAGAATGTAGCGCTGAAAATCAAAGGAGCTAAGATTTTACCGAAAAGCCTGCACTGTACAACGGTTTCTATAACGCAATAGTCTTCAGTTTTATTGTCAACACTGCTATCAGTTTATTCTTTTAATAATTTAGACAATATGTCATTTTAACTTTATAAAATGCAGCATTACATCTTGACTCTCTACGCTTTCAATGAGTGATTAAGATGGATTTCAAAGTGCAAAACAAGGATTAGCTGAGGATTCACTTTTCCTAGCATTAAGATGAAAGTCAGATTTTTGAATTTCATGTTCACCAATTTCATCATCATAACCCAGAATAGTTTAATCCAAAATATGATCTCCAAACAATGTGCAATTTTTCTTTCTTTCTGCTCTAAGGTTAAAAAAGAAACATGAAAATACTGTTTGTTTTCCAAGATTTGAACTTATATATATACACACCATTATTTAACTGAAAACTTAAGCTTGATTTGTATTTTATTGCTTAAATTTAAATAAAATAAGTTACTTTAAAGTACTAAAATCCTGAGGGAATGGAAGTAAAGTAACTTAACTGTTACGATGTATTAAAATGCCTCCCTATGTAATTGAATTCTTTCTCCGATTGCTTTTTAAATACAAACTAAGGCCCCGATCTTGCAAATGTGTATGTGAATGCTATTCCCCAGCACAGCTGCACTGAGCCCTGTCGTGTGCAGGAAAAGTCATTTCTGCCAGTTTGCAGGATCAGGCCTCTCAACACTAATCTCTGTCTTTTGAGCCCGTTTATCCTTTGCCCTAAGACGCCTCTTCACGGCGCAGCTGAGGAAAAGGCCTCGCGCATTATGCATTGGCTTGGGTACAAATAAGAATCCGTTTGTAACATTTTGTAATTCCTATTTCTGTTAGCACGGGAATCCAGAGAATAGCATTTATTTACCTTTTCAAACGTCCTGACTTTAACAAAATCTCTCTGTCGTCTGATATAAATTTCTCAACATGTGCTGTTACTTCTCTCATGCATATCATACAGTACACTAACTTTGATTGTTCTTAAGAAGTCAGTTAAATGGATTAATATACAGTTTTAAATAACAGTGACCAGGTTTTTATATTTTGCTTTTAAATTTCAGACCTTAGTAAAACTGAACCTCAGTCTTAAAAATAATGGAAGATTCCGTTAGATTTCAAATACTGTAGTCCTAAACGTTTTATAATCCTATCAAATTCAGTAAGCTTAAAATATGATACTTAAAATCAATACTTTTGAGTCTGCAAAATATATATCAAATTTATACTCTAAAACTACTTTGATTTACAACACTAACACCACAAAAAGAACTGTATGATTCAATGACTATTTTATAGCAGTATAACCCACATATTAGCTTTCATAATGATTCTCTCTACTCACGTATCCCTGAAACGTTTAATTTGGCCAAGAGACCACGCCGACTTCAAATAGAAACATGCCGTGTGTGTATATAGACGGATGTGTGTGCACATATAGCTATATATATATTTATATATATATATATGAACATATATGCACTCACACAGTATAACAAACACAGAGGTACACAGACACCGACAATCTCCAGGCAGAGTTCTTCTCTTTGTTTTCCTCTTGTCCCCACAGTTCCAAGAATTTTCAGCAGCAAATATATTTCTTTCCGTGTGATAAACGTAATATCAAGACAGCAAGCCACCAGTGCTTGCAACGCTAAAAAGGATTAAATGTTTCAGTGCAAATGTAAAATGATGGTACAGCTGTCAAGGTGCAGTTATAAAGAAGGAAACAAATATGATTAAGTACTGTTATAATATTCTCTAGGAGCTGTATTAGTTTGGAGCACTTTGCACTGGCACTTCAAAAGGAAATCTGCACACATTTGTCTCTGTACAATACACTGGTCTTCATTAAACATTCTTAACAGTGAACATGGCCAGAAAATCACCCATTGTAAATTGGCCAAAAAAAAAAGAGGAGAGGATGGTTAACATATTAATTTTCCCATTACAACTGCACTAAGCTTTAGAATAATAATAAGATGAAGAATGAGAATGAAGACCTTTGCACGATACTTTTTATAAAGTGTTCCTTTTGGGAAATGTGCACTTGAATGCAGATTCCTCCAGGCTCCCGAAGCGCTTCCACAGCAGCTCACGTCGGGAGAGCAGAGACGGGCAGCTGGGGAGCGCTGCGCCCGGGCGCTCTGATTGTTTCTTGGGCAGTTAAAAAGTAGTATCAAACACTTTTTCTGGATTATCTTCTTCCAATTCCTCTTCACTTTGCAGAGGTTTATGATTTGATTTTCCGCTGTCAGATGCCAGGGAAGAGGGGGCAGAACTGTGGTCTCCATCTTCACTGATTTTGCCCTTCATGGCTTCCTGTACGAACTCCAGAATTTCCAAAGGCAGTCTTTTGAATTTGTCTTGATATTCCTGATCAAGTTCCACCTGCAACTACAACAAAAGAGAAAAGGTGTCTTCAGGGGTATCTAATGCAACCAGTGCTGCACCACACGAGGCAGGGGGGAAATTAATGATGCGTTTTTCCATGATTTAAGAATATATTATTTTCTTTTTCATATTAGAGCCACACATCCAATACGCCTATTAATTTCCATGCAGTCATTTCAAAGCTGAAGGAACATGCAGTCATTTGTGCATAAGGCTGGTGTTGGGTATCACGCTTGGGTACCCAAAACCGTAAAATATATATGAATTTAACTGTGTCGGTGTCCATACTCCCACTGGCTTTCACAAGACCCATTTCAAGTGCAGTATGGATCACAGATAAGCCTTTGAAAGAGCAAAGGCTTTCATTAAGCTTCAGGTAGCTCATCACACATTAATCACACCACAAACACTGCACTGAGAACAATATAACAACTTTCGCCAGATTTCTTGGGTTGGAGAAACCATTAGGAAAAAGTCAGTTGTCAAAGGGAGTCGAAGAGGGAGGGAAAAGAAGTTAAATTGCATTTCTTAGGGCTAGATCATGGAAAGTTACATTATCTGATTAATGCAGTATGTGTCTTGGACATTACTGGGGAAAAAGTGTCATATCATCAACAGGATGCACAAGGCATGCAGAAAGAAATCTGGCTACGAGTCTTCAGGAAGCTGTGCGCCCTTTCCCAGTATTTATTTGTACAGCCTTTGTTTTTAGTGCCCATATTAGGATCTGCACGATCCATTATTTAGAAAAACATTAATGTGCACGAAGGTTTCAACTGAGGACAAAGCCAATTTTTTCACCATGACCACTATAAGCACAGCAGGAAGCAAAAGGGATGAGTTCCAAAGCCAAATCCACGCCATCCAACCATCCAGCCATCCATCCACCCACCTTCTTAGAAAGAGGGAGTCAGGTTCTGCTAACTGTAGCTGCAGCAGTTTCACAGTAGTTTCTTAGACAATTGTATTTTGAACTGTATTTTTTTCCAGGATGCATAAAGATGCTATGAATTCTGATCCTTCAGCTGTATGCTTGAGTCTATCCTGCCTGGTTTCAAGTCTCCTTCACCCCATTGCGACGGCTCTCAACAAATAATACAAGTTTTCACTTGAACGTTAGGGTCTGCACTGCTCTTACCATCCTTGACCTGTCCACAGCATGTGACTTTACCACTACGCTTCCCTCTGAGCCCTTCCAATCCCGTTCCCCATGCTTCTGTCCTGGTTTTCATCCTGCATCTCTGATTTTATTTTTGTGAGGCCTCTTCTCCTTTCTCCTGATGTGCAAATCAACGTCCTTAGCTCACCCGGTCTAGTTCTACATTCCTTAATTAGACAAATTTTGCAGTTTTTCTTCCTCAAGATCTAAGATCTGGCTTTTTCCTGTTGGTTCTCCTGCTAAAGCTCCTTTTCTGCCTTGTTTCTGGCAATTTTCCTGCTGTTCTGACCTCAGTTTCCCACCTTGGTGTCATAGTGCTGACAAGCACCGCATCTGAGGCACAAACGGTTGCATTAAATACACCCTGCCTCTAAAATAGATATATTTGTATCAACTGTTACAACAATCGCTACCATAACACTCTTCTTTCATGCAGTGATGGTAGCATGGCACTCACGTAGGTCATCTTGCAAATCCAAAGATTATGTTCTAGGCAAAGGTCTTCCTTCCATCATGGTGCAATCATGCTTTTGGTTACAGTTCACTGCTGAACACCCCCAACTGCTTTAAAAAACAGGAGGGAGGGAGGGGAAGGCAGCTACCCAAAGATGCTATCACGGAGGGAGATTTATGCCAAAAGTGCGACAAAACACCAAGACTTTTCCTGTTTAGGAGCATTTGGAACTGGGGTCTGGGCTGCTGGTGTGGATCCACAGCGTGTCTGAGCCCCGCATAAAGACAGTTAAAGTTCCTGCAGGGAGACGCAGCTCTGCATACAATAGTTTTTACAAATCAAGGAGTCGTGGGAAAGGCTCCAGAGCGCTGGCAGACAAAGCTTTATAAAAGGGTATAAATTTCTTTATCCAGGAGTGTCTGACCCAGCCATGGGCTGCTGTATTTCTCCACCTCATTAGCGTACATAGAATTACTGAATTTGTAAATGTTAGGCACCTCAGTTATAAAAGGAGGTCTGTAAGTTCAAAAGTCTCCTAGCCCTCAACTTCCTTCAGAACCTTGATTTGCTCAATTAGGTTTAAGAGCAATAGAAATATTTGAAATCCCTCAGAAACTGAACATTATCTGAACCCAGCGCAACCATACGCATGTTGTTAGATAGCAATTGTGTCTAATGTTCACCTCCTAAAGTGCCTCCAGTGGATAATCTCCCTAAGTCGAGCGTTTAATAGAAATGACATGAATCTGGAGCTACCTCTCTCTCTTCTCTGTCTCCAGAGACAGTCTAGATATCTAATCATGAGAAGGCTGAAGTTAGTTGAGAAGGAGCAGACAGTAGACAAGGAGGGTTGATTAAAACTGCAAGTGTATAACAATTAGTTTTCTCTTTGATTTCAAAGGCACCGTCAGTCCTTCCCTTTGCTCGGCTTCGAACGAGCAGCTCCAAACCCGTTCCCTGAGCCCCAGGCTGTCACACAGGACTCCAGCTGCAATGAGGAGCACAAGGGGTGAGCCGGGGTGCCACCCCACTGCTGGACCTGCCCCCTCACCGAAATGTTCCTCAGCCAGCCTGGGGCTTGCAAACCCACAACACTCTCACAGCACATTGGCCGTATTTCTCCTTAAACCACCAGCCCCAGGCATAGCACTGGCAAACAGCTGTGGGTCAAGGTTAAAGAAACAAGTTGCCTGCTTAAAACCAGCTGTTTTTCTTTTAAAACCCTCTGTATCATTCTGTTAGATAATGATAACCATATTTGGTGGCTTTACAGGGACATTACAGTTCATTCACTAATGCAAAGCTGAACTCCCATTAGTAGCAGTGTGTAAAAACCTCTCTGCACAACCAGCACCACCAGACTCAGGCCCTGTGTGGCCTTACCTTTCGGTTTGCTGTCCCCTCGGGTTGTTTCCCATCACAAGTCCACCTACCCCGAGTCGTCTCCTCTCTGGCTACTAAACAAGGTGACCTATACTTGCTTTTAGCATTTTGGAGCCAGACAAGGGGGGCAAAATGAGACTGATGATTAGATGGGCAGATCATTATCTGGACCACTGTTTCCATTAACACATAACAACCTTCTTCCTTCTGTTATCTCACTATTTCTTACAGATCCTCTGTCCTCTCTTTAACCCTCAACCAAAACCTCTTTCTACTGTCACCTCCATGCAGCTTTAGTATCCCACAAGGGGCTGGAAACATTATTTCTTGCTCAAGTAAAGCACACTCCCATGTTCTTTTCTTGCAGGCAATGAGTTAATACTTTCAGATTTGGAGCCATCATTACTTGTTTGCAGGGGGGTCCCTGGGGACACAAGGTGAATGTGTGTCGCTCTTGACCCCTGTGCCCTGGACCAACACCACTGCATCCTTCCAATCTCGACTACAACCAACACAGCCCCCAGCCTTAGGGATGGCAAATGAGTGGGGCTTTATAAGACTAAGCCCATGCCCTGGGGAGCAGAGCTCCTGGCAGGCAGGCAGCCACCCAGCTGATGGGCACGCACTCCCTCTCAATCTGAAGGGTTCTTCGGCATCCTTGGCTACAACTGCTTTCCAAAAAGGGTCATCGTTCAGGGAATGGCCTCGGCAACCCTTCCTTGGAATGTGGGTGGTGAAAATGAATACGGTCATTCAGCTTAAAGCAAGGCAAATACAGTCAGGAAAGGAAACTGATGATATTATTAAACCTATTTATAGCAATTATGCCTAGCTGTTACTAAACCTACCAAAATAACATAGCATAACATAGTGTTAAAATAGTGCCCATAGCATTAAAAGAAGTTACTGCGATCAATGAAGAATTACAAAAGCAGAAACTGTGGTTTCAGGCTATCCTGATCAAGCCCCTGTAGACTTCTGCATACTTGCAATGTGATCTAATGAACTTCTGTTTCTACCAAGAACAAAAATAAAACGATCACATGAAAAACGCAACATGCTGCCAACACAAGTTACCAGGAGGGCTGAAGTTCACATGGAGTGTTTAGGTTAAAAAAAATGAGAACATTTAAAAACAAAATAAATATGTTAAACCCCTGAACCCTAAATTATTCCACATTGATGGTGTTTGATATTATCTTGTCCCTGAGCTTAAGCTTCAAATATTGAACTCTTCTCCCTTCTCACAACCTGAAATACATCTCATCCTCTTCCCTGCTGCACAATTTTTAAATTTATTTTTAATTTCAGGATTGTTTTAAGATAACTGTGGAAAAGCAAACAAGCTGGGCTAATGAGGCATAAGAATCTAATAATGAGCTACTAGAAGTTCGAGATGTAGAACAAAGTTAAGAAAGGTTTTGCAGTACCAGTACCTGAACCGTGGGAAGCAGTCGTGTCTGCACAAACACAACCAACAACCAGACCTAGGACTTGAGGTGTCAGGTACAAAGACCTTACCGTGTGCATTAAAAACAACCAGTTGACTAAAATGTGACCCTACCACACACGTAGGGAATTCGGGGATCCAGCCGAGGGCTGGTGCTGTTTGCCAGCATCTTGTGAAATTCTACTGCGTCTACCCACAGGCAGCCTCACAGCCTGAAGACACGAGGTGGATCCACAGCTGGTCCATCCGCAGCGCTGCTTCCATCTGACCTCCTCCCCTCGCTTGGGCAGCCCAAGGGAAAGGGAAATTGTGGTGGAAAACAGGTCCAACCCACCTCCCTTCCTGCCACAGCGACACCTTTGAAGCTCTTAATGCAAACACTGCTGCTCCTTCCCGTTGTACCTTAAAAGCGCCATTTCGGAAGTCAGGAATGAAAGTGTTTTCCAAACAATCTCCCCTCTCTTCCTTCCCCATGCAGCTTGAGACACCACATGTGTGGTCTGCACAGCGGTGTGACCTCGTAGCATCATTCTCCTCATGTCGGACCCCATGCCAGAGCCAGTTCCTTGTCTGATGCAAAACCAACCCACTTCCACACAGACTAGGATTCAGTCCAGCTCTTTTTTTTAATATATTATCAACTCAAAAATAATGGAAGGATCACTACTTAAAAAACATCTAACGAACCAACCTTCAAGCAAAACTCTTTTGCAATAAAACTGGTTATGCATTTGGTGAAAAAACAAAATACAACACCAAACCGGAATTTTGCTGCATCAAAAACATTCATTATGGCCATACTTGTTTTGATGAAGTGCTTCCATGGCAAAAATTTGATATGACTAAAAATAAACGTTTTCAAGTCACAGATTTTCCATTCCACCTGCAATTTTTTCTGTAAGGTCAGTTTTTTGGGGTTTGTGTTTCTTTTATCCCTCCTTTTAAATCTACCTTATTTTGCATTATTCATAAATACTTTGTTTCTCTGATCAATGCAGTGAATCATGAATGAAAAACAATCCAAATATCCTGGCTGAACAACCCAGGTAAAAATGCACTCTGAGAACTAAACAGTTTGGTATCTCCAACAATATCTGACATTTCCAACAGCAAACTCTTCGTTCTCAAGTTTTAAAAAGATTGTAATAATTTTTGAGTTCCGAATCCAGATGTGGAAAATGTGTAAGATGTGTTACTTCCCCTTGAGGCAGAGGGCAGCAAAATATCAAAATAGCGACTGGGTTTGGTATTTGGTTAATGTCTATATTCACCAGCTGAAGTGTGACACTAATTTGTATCCATAATTACCGTGGCACTACCCACATGTAGTATAATATTTAATACCACAGAAACAGTATATATATAGATATATATTTTTTTTTACTAATGAGAAACTCAACCGCATAATTTCCTCTGTGCACTTTCAGCACAATGTATTTTGACAGGAGGCAATAACTGATGACTACACGATTCATAACAAAAGGGGGACTGCAACTTTACAGGATATTTCTGTTTAGCAACGCTCCTATTTTCCTTTTCAGATGTCTTTGGAAACATTTACTTTGTTAGCACCAGTGACACTCATCTTTTCACTGGTCAGTAAAAGCATATTGCAACGCAAACGCTGCTCTGACATTGTGGCCCCTTTCTCACTCCTCCCCTGTTTCTCTAAATCTGTGAAAGCTCCAAATACTGGTTTTTCTTCCTGCAAATGTTTGACCCTAAAGATAATTTTGAATAGAGGATTTGGGGCTTTTAAGACTGCATCAGACAACAAATATGCATAATGTCAGTGACCTCAATTTAGCTTCCAAAATAGCACATAGAGGACTCCCAGATTAAGGGTACAGAGAGCAAGCAAGCTGCTGTTCTGCTCTTTTCATTTTCAGAGCTTACTTAATTAGAAAGCCATTCTGGTGGGATACAGCATTAAAAGACATATGAGTAGCAAGAATTGTTAAAAGCAGACGGGGGCTCAGTAACAGGGAGAGGGAAATTGAGGAACAGAGCTCAGGGATCAAGTGATTTATAGACAGCAATTTTTGTTTAATTGGAAACAGAAGGAGTTTGTTATTAAGGACCATGTTATTCCCTCCACTAAGCAGATTTCTGCTGGGAAGGCAAAGGAGTCACCACTGCTCAGTTGTCCTCACGTCTCGCAACCTCAGTCCCTCTGAGCACTGGGACTCTTCTGCAGGACCTTCCCAAAAGTGATATACCCACCTCTGCCATGTGAAGACAGGCCAAAAAAAGCAGCTGAGAAATGGGAAGCTGTTTATCCAGGCCTAGGAAAGGAGTTAACATCTCTACATCTGCAGAGAGCACCTCAACGCTCACTTTTTCTTTTTCTCCCAGGGACTGTAAGCAAGTGCAAAAAGGAACATGCCACCGTCTTAACATTGGGGCTTAACACAGCTACTTGTAGACAATGTAGCTAAGCATGAAACGAAACTGTTCAGGTAGCTGAGGTTTTATCTCACAAGATGCTGGAGTGTGGAATCATTAAAGAAAACCTAAGGGTACTCAGTACCAGAGATGGGGCAGGGAAAACAGCATCACACAAGGGGAATGACGGTCGGTGTGGGAAATGTGTTTACAGTGCCTGGAAAGCTCCAATTTATGATTCCTGTCCTCAGACAAGAACATCTCAGTCTCAGTGCACACCCATCACTGCGTTTTGAAATAATGGTTACTTTTCAGACCACGACAGACCTGAGAAACACCAACGCCGGGACTTTTCACTCTGGCAGCCTCATCCCACACTTTTTGTCCCAGGTGGAGCTCCCTGAGGTCTTCACATGAGGTTGAGCACACTAAGCCGATATTCCCACCCCACAAGGTCTCTGGTGCTACTCACGAGACCAGGGCTGCTTGCTCAGGATTTGCTGTATTTCTGACTGATCGACTGCTGCCGCCCCTGCTTCTCCATGGCAAAAGGCTGCACCAGTTTAGGTGGATATTAGGAAAAAATTCTTCATGGAATGGGTTGTTGGGCATCGGAACAGGCTGCCCAGGGAAGTGGTGGAGTCACCATGGAGGGGTTTACAAGGCATTTAGACAAAATTCTTAGTGGCATGGTTTAGTGCTAGAGTTAGGTTACATTATGGTTGGACTCTATGATCCTGAGGGTCTCTTCCAACCGAAATGAATCTATGATTTCCAGAGTGGTGGTGGATGCCCCATCCCTGGAGACATCCCAGGCCAGGCTGGACAGGGCTCTGAGCAACCTGAGCTGGTGAAGATGTCCCTGCTCACGAGCTTTGAAGGTCCCTTCCAACCCAAACTATGCTATGATTCTCTACTCCCCTTTCAACTTCCCCTGACTGTTATCTTCCATGTTTCAGCTTCGTGTCTCTTCCTGTTAAAGCAAAGGTGATTTGCAAATACCTCCCTAATGTACAAGAAGTCCCCATATAAATGAGTCCTTAATATCTGCTGTCTCAAGGCACTAGGCTGTAACCTTAGGGCCTTCATCAATCTGTGTCTCCACCTTTATTAACTGCCACCTCAATTAAACAAATGGGACTGGGAAGAAACCTGGGACCTGGGTTCCTAGATTTTAACACTCTCATAAAGGTACTTATATCTTCTTTCTGCATAGAAAACCAACATCGATTCCAGAAGCTAATTAAAACAAATATTTGTGTGATGAGATGCCCATCAGCATTGCCCAGGTTATGTATGTATTATATATACATATGCCTGTATGTACCTCTGCTGAAAACTTTTGAGTTAGAGAAGCTCCTTACAGCAAAAGCCTTTACTGGTGATTGTTCCTACTGGCAGTTGTATTATTATTAGTAGTAATCTCAGATCTTTTGCATTTTCTCTGAAGAGAGAGCTTGTACTGCATTCTGTGGGAGGATTTTTTTCACAATAACTTTGTTTCCTATTTCTTCATCAGTACAGCAGTTTATTCTCATGCAAAGCACTGCTCTGTGCCTTGTAAGCTGTATACTTGGAATCACTCTTCTTTCTGTTGACTACTTTGTGTAATTGTTTCCTTTTGTGGATTAAATGCTTTCTTAAGCTGTCAAGTGTTTTTTTAATGACTCTATAAATACCTGACCTATGCATCTCATGATGCATATGAATAAAGATTATTTGAGCTGGTATGAATGGGAAAAACATCGCCATTCCATGAGTATATATAACATTTTAAGGCTAGATTCTTTCTGCTCTTTTTCATTATGCCTGGAATAAGTTAGCTTCACTGCAAACAACAGAGAATCTGCTCAAGTTTCAATGCAATAAATTCAGAGAAACTCCACTGAGGTCTCATCTATCATCAGATACTGCCCTTAGTTTATTGGGGCGGATCCAGGGTAAATAACTCTAGTGACACGGCTCAGATAGAACTTCTTAACTGGTACTTTTATAAAGTGCTGTCCATATTTTGGATACTCTCTTCAAAACAAACAACTGAAAAATCACCAGTGCATCTATTACCTTCTAATAAGTGATTTTTTTCCACTTCCACGATGCCTCCAAGGCACCCAGTAAACAGGCAGCTGCCTGTCCAACAGCACAGGCCTCAGAAGAGCAACAGTATTGTAACTCTCAGCTCAAAAGGTCATAACCGTCCCTTGGAAACTCCTTTTAAATGACATCTTGAGCTTGTAACAGCTATACTATATTCCAGAAATATTTCAAATCCCGGGTGGACTGAAGGACACGGGACTCTGAGAGCTGTGCAGCACCACAGCAACTGAGCAGGATGTCTCCAGGGGGCCCTGGAAACCGTGGGGTCACTTTATGTATCATGTGTTTTGCCTAAAAGCGGTGCTATCCCACAGAGCGAGAGGTTCTGACTATTTTTGAAAGAGCAGAGAGACAAGGAAATAAAGCTTCAGGTGCTTAATGCCTCCTGTGTGGTGGCTCAGGAGCTGATAGAGCACAGATCTGAACAAATCGTGGTGAAACCTGCAGCACAGCTTTTGGATCCTTACCTAAACTGAACCCTGAATACCATTTAAGAAAACGGTTTTCAGTCTCTCACATCCACCTTGCTAATAGATAATTATAGTGTCGCCTGTGTCTGACTCTTGGCAGGACATCTCTAACAGGTCCCATCATTATCGCATAAAATTCCCTTCGAACACAGGGATTTCTTCTCAAATGCCACAACGAAAAGGAAATAAATAATCTATTTCTCTGTCTCTCTCTAGTGGCATCACTGTGCTACTCAACGGAAAAGGAACAGCATCATCCTATGATTAAGTCTGGCACCTCCTTTCACTGCAATACCGCGCTCAGACCTTCCTGCTCAGCCCAGACTCTCAAGCCTGTTTAGCGTAACCAGAGCTCCCACCACGCGCTGAGGTCTGTGTATCCTGAGACAACATGTTTCTTAAGGTAATGCCCACTATAATCTCCAAGTCATTGATAATTGTCAGGGAACTGAGTGGAGGTTTAGAAGCAAGCCATCATTAGTTCAAAAAATAATCACACTGATAGAGCCTTATGCTGCGCTTTGAAGTTTACCTTGCACGGACTAAACCTTTTCACATCAGAAAGCCTGTGCAGGATGGAGCCTCATTGAAAAGCCTGCTGGGAAAATTACTGAGCAGTCAGTCCTTCTGTTAATATCCTGTTAAAAATGAATGTTTTTAGACTAGAAAGCAAGCACACTCTGAATAAAGATCAAAGCCTCACAAGTTTCTTTGTAAATCTTTTCAAGTAGTTCAGTTCTGCAATCCCTTGTAACAACGAAGGCTATTCCAAAGTATTTCCTAACTCATTAACAACATGAATCTGCCTTCCTCTTTACTATTAGCAGAGGTGCACATTGACTGTCCCCAAAAGATGAGCCAGTTTAGTGGCCGACCCATTATTTTCTAACGTAACAAGCTAATGAAAAGAATCTTATTCAGAACCTAGCAGAAGTTTAACAGTGGAGACAGAGCTACTGACCCCCATCTTCCAGAAATCATGGTTCAGAATTTTAGCCTTTGTACTTCCAAGTGTCAGGAAAGATTTGAGGTTGAGTTTAACAATGACAAAAAGTTGGGACTTGCTTCAAATTTATATATTGATGTATATGTTCATTATTATACAATGAACATCAAATGGAGATGTATCATTGCTACTAAGAACACAGTCTGATACTGTTTGTGGCTGCTCTGTGTTTATATATTACTATTATCTTCAGATCTCTATTCGCACCATTATTTCTTCCATAGATCTACCACTTCTTGTTGTTTTGTGCTGTATTACACAGCACACATTTTAATTTTCACTTGAGAAGCAAAATCAGTGTGGAATTTTAACTGCAACTCTTAAAAACTTCATAGCCTAATGTAAGAGCAGCACTGCCCAGAGGTTCAACCTAATTAACAATAGCCTGAAGGTTTTTACTTCCCAATACTACAATGAACTTAAAAGGAAAAAACCTCCTTTTCTTGTCTGGACTGCCCTTACTGGATTAAGTAGTACTATGCAATGGGAGGTCAGTGGAGCCATCCTCATGATTAAGTTCAAGGGATTAATATTTCAGTTCAGTTGGTTTTTTTTATTTAAACTTTTGGTTTTTTTCAAAGGTGATATTCATGCTGACTACTTCAAACTCAGGTGACTCTCTAATGACCCATCAAGTTTAAATGAACCATGCAGAAAACTGTATTTCAGTGATGTTCAGCAAGCATCCACAATGCAAAAATTGACATATAAGGTAATTTCAAAAAGCTCGAGGAAAAACACAAAGCCTGTCCCAGGGCTATGCAGAGTAGCTTGAACTCATGCCCATTAACTTAGGTTCACTTAAGTCTACAAGAAGACAGTGATTGACTTTGATGGGGTTTGGATCTACAGTACCAGCCACCATGGAAGTACAGGCAGAAACTAACGAGGTCAAACGAAGGAGCCACTGGCACAAAATGGCATCAAGCACATGCTCCTTGCCAGAGATCTGAGGGTAATCAGAGTATCCAAGGAGATGTGCAAGAACTGTTTTTCAGAGGTTCAGGATTTTCAACTGTCTTAGCAACTTAAGGAACTGCAAAATATGTCTCTAGGATGAGGTTGTTGCTTAAAATCCAAGCCTGCTTCAAGGGACAAAGATAACAAATCTCCCAGAGAAGGTCAGATGCCATTCTCGCACCCAGACCTTCCTTTCTCTCTTTGTGTACAGCCTCATCTGGGTTTCTGTTGAGCACCTGAGCTCCATGAGGAAGGGAAACCTCTGAAGGAGTTTTTCTTTCTTAATGCTTAGTATGGGTGAAGGACTTATCACCTAAGCTCTGTACTATAGTATGCTTTTCATCCTGCCATGCCGTTTGACACCTTAGTGTCCTCTTGAACAGATCTCTTAATTATATTGCCAATAGCACAGCTGGGTTTGTGGTCAGACCTGCCTGCTCCCAGGAGAGGGGATATGCACATTCCCTAGAAGCCAGTGGAGGCCGGAAAATTAGGGGATACCACAACTTAGAACCATGCAGAGAATCGGTTCCTTTGGTTCGTCCCTTCCCCACCGATCTCAGTGGGCCACAGCTCATGGAGGTCCCACTGGGGCCTCATCCAGATCTCAAGCCTACTCCAGGAGGAGTGAGCTCTCCTACTGGCGCCAGTGTGGGCTGGATTTGGTCCCTGGCTTCTCTCCTTCTGCAGCTAATGCAGTTCATCCAAGTTTAGTTCACCAGAGGGTCGAGCCTGAACTGAGACGAATTTCATGGAACTTCACTAAGTCCTTTGCTTTTTTTCCCACTGAGAGGCATGCCATCAAAATGTATAACACTATCTCCTTAGAGCTCTGATTTGTTTTTAATCTGATTTCATTTCTGTGTACCACTGTTGGTGGCTTCTATCTTGCAAAAGTTTTGTAACATGCAAAACGTTATTTAAGAAAAAAAAAACTGGCAGTAGAACAAAACCTCTTTCTGTTATAAGAACTTATCTTTTTAATGCTCCATCAGTGTTTTATTATTACTTTGGTACTTGACATCTTCCAAAAGCATGAAAAAGTTCTTGAGAGGTGTATTCTCTGATGCCAATTCTGATCACAATCTAGTTGAAGATAAGTTTAATGAACACTGGAAAAACAAAGGCCTTTCATAAGTGATCAAGTTATTTGAGGCAGCAAAATACTTCAAAAACATTGGTTGCTTGGTTTAAAGCCCTATCTCAAATACGTGTAGAGAACACATTTTTGTTGGGGATAACAGAAATTTATCCTGCATTTTGGGAGTATTCCAAATGATGGTAGGCACGTATCAGAAATGAATGAGATTATTAACTTACAAAACCCCTTTTAGAACAACAACTATAAAATGTCATCTTTTCCCCATCTCATGTAAATGTATTTGGAACTACAGAAATTCAGACAACCATTAGATTTAGTGATGGTGAAGGAATAATTCAGTCATCTGCTACTCTATGTAACAGTAAAAAGATTATTCTGAGTTAGTTACAGAAGTTATTCCTAAAAATTTCTTATCACTTATGTTATTTAAACTTTCTTACATATCAATTAGTTTGAAATAATAAGTCTTTAGGCTATCCATTAATTGCAGCACTGTAGACATGATCTGTATTTAAAATTATGCAAGGAAAATTAAGCCAAAGCACCAAGCTGTCTTGGCTAACAAAAAAGGTTTCATCAGCCCTTCGGATAAAGAAGGAGAGAGAATGGGGGCACTGAATTCACAGGAGAACTCTTTCTCAGTTTACTGTTCTCTCTCGTCACACGTTAACACAGACTACCGAAGCCACAAGCCGCTATCCGCGTGCTCAATCTGCAGTGTTGCATTGCCAGCGCAGTCATTTTCCCACTGTACGGCATGACTGTTTTCAAACCAAAAAGAAAAGAACTCGGGTGATTAATGCAAAGGAAGGACAGCAACGTATCTAACCTGAAGGACAGCTGATTTACAGGATTCTGCAGTGGGATCATTTACAAATGCAAGGTAAATGCGGATGGGGAATTTAAATAGTTTAGTCACTCTCTTACAAGTCGGAGGGAGGCTGGTTGCACAGGAACATCTGGTCTGTATCAGGACAAGACACCGTTTTCAGTTTCTCCTGCTGGTATGGCTCTAGGCTATCAAAGAAGGCTTCAACCCACTCTTTTAATTCTTGCTGTTTTTGCAGAGCAGATCTTAGGACAACTGAATTTCTCTTGTCTGCTCATCTTTTGCTTCGCTGCTACACTGAAACTACAATGTGGCATTTGTACCATTATAGCTGGTTCACGCTGTCAGAGGCCACATCAGTCAGAGCTGCTGACGGCGGCTGCTTGTCCTCAGCAGCAGCCATGGAAAGTGGGATTATTTTTAAAAGAGCAGCCATTAATTGGTAGGAGGTTTTTGTCAAATCCTCTATGCCTGCGGCATGAACGAGGAGCTGAATATAACATTCAGTGGATTCAAATGGATTTTGGGAATGGTGTCTTCCTGCCATAGAAATTAGAAAAATAGCAGCTGAAATATTCTGTATTGCACAGTGTGCCTGACGGAGCCAATCACACCTGAGAGCGACGCTTCTTTAAAGACAGACAAACTCACTCTCTCAGTCCTCCCTGCGTGTTACAGAGCTGCTCCATCTTGCTGTCTGTGCTTAACCGCACTTTTTAAAAGAAAAGGCAGAGCACCAGACAGGCAACTTTCTGTGTGTAATACAGCTCCTTCAGTCCTCAGACAAAAGCAGTTTACACTTGTGTGCACAAAGATGATGTCCCCTTTATCATTCTGCTTAGCCACCAGGAGATTTCCTCCTGCCAGTATCCTGCGCTCGATATGGGACTCTCTTAAAAGACCCTAAAAATGTTCTCTATTATATACATGCTTATAAAAAAACAGGCTCTTACTAATATTGATAAACGACTACAGGAGGGAAACAAGGGTGAACACTGAGTCAATCCACTCATGATGTGTCTGTGTGCTTGTGGACAGATACACTAACAGAACAGGGGAAAGACGGAAAGCGTCTGATTATTTCTAAGTAAATCAAAATAATGACTTCACTGGCATAAACACAGATTCTTGTATAAAAATTCGTGTTACTGAAATATTCATACAAAAGACACTGTTCAGGGAGGGTGGGTAATAAAAGGGTCTTTGGTGAGACGTTTATCAAAGATCTCTTTTTTTTCTGATCTCTAGTGTATTGTAAGAGAGGGACCTGCAGAAAGTGTCAGGGTAATGACAGAACTGGACATGAAACTGGCCGTTGTCGTGGTGGGCACCTCTAACAGATGATCGCACCAGGGAGGTTGGGTGGTGACACTCGCTCACCCAGAAAACTTTTCTAACAGGAATACAGCAGGGCACAGAATACTTCAACTTCTTCAGAGGAAACGTTCTTATTTTACAGAATATGTTCTCTTCTTTACTGGGGACTGGATGGGAAGACAGACACCTGTTTCACCCGAAAGAGCTGGACCTCTGAGAAGGTTCGCTGCTTTTTCACACTATATCAGTTCCTGCAGCAGCCAACTGAAAGGATCTTGGCCTATGTAAAATCCTCAAACAGAGTTTATAGCAGTGAACTAAATCTGCTTATGAGGGAGTTGCAACTATTAAAGGGCAGCTGATATTCCAAGAAATTAACCCCAGTCATATTTAAAAAGTCACCAAAAAAGTAAAAAAAGCCTAGTAATAATTAAAAAAATTGAATTAATTTTCAACCAATTAGTATTTTCAAGTGTGAGCCACAGTAGCATCAGTCTGAATACAAATGGGAATGAAGGGTCCTCCAGGCCAGGAGATGTTAACGTTGACATGGAAGTGGGGAGAAGTTACTGCAGAATTTATTCCATTATGCCATGGAGAGCGTGAGCCCCTGCTCAGAATTACAGTGATTCCCCAAGAAAAAGACTGACAGTGAATTACCGTTCCCAGGAGCTTCTACAATTTCCATGCCACTTAGCATTACAGGCTCGTACATCTATCACACCTCAACTTCAGCAGCACCCAAGCTATGTGGTATATGGTGTATTACTAAAAAAACGGGGAAGGATTTAATTGCCACCAAGGCCATCAGGCCTGTCATGAACACTGAGATTCCTGAAACCTGGTGTCTGCTGTGAAAACTGAACCGGCAGAGTTTTCAGCAGAAAGGAGCATTTTAAGAGCAGAAATACTAAACTGAGATCTCACTGACCTATATAGCACCATGCAGAATAAAACTCTGATCCAAACAGGTCCTCTTAAATATACTCATATAAATAATCTCAAGAAGGACCACAGATAAGCTATTCTATATACTAATAGTTTCTAGAAATACTAACCTTCAGTATCAGCAGTTTGTGAAATAATTTGTCCTATGGGCTTCACGCCGTATGTTTTATTCAGGCATTAACACTCACTTGGTGAAAATAAAGCTGTCAGAATGTGAGCTACCACATGCAATATCATTCCCAAGGGTCATACAGTAATTAAACATGGAGGCTGACATTGCACCACGCAGAATTCTGGTTGCGTATAACAGTTATTAAAAGACTGCCAAAAATCCACGTTTAGAAAGAAATGCCAGCTTGATTCTAGACAACACCTACATATGGTTGAAGCCCCACTGAAAAACTCTGTCATGCACTTAAGTGTTCATTAGAAACACAGCTTAAAGGATGAGGAAAGCATAGCAACAGCTTCTAGGTCCTACTTTTTAGAGCTCTCATGAACCATCCCTACCCAGCCAAAATGTCCTTGTGGAAAAGCCATTTTGCATGAAATAAAAAAAGCTGCATGTTCAGACAAGACTTATTAGTCTACGTTCTCTTCTTCTGTCTCAGAAGATTTACCTTACGTTCCTGTTATTGACAAACATAACTGTTAACTAAACGGAAGTTCCTCCTATAGATGACTAACGTTTAATCGCTAGGGGATTCAGACAGTTCCTGAATGAAATTGTAAATTTAGGTCGTTTCTCTAGCTGTTATCAGGGCTTAGAAGGATTATATGCCTCTCCTGCAGAGAAATATTCTCTAAGGTCATTAGTTTTGTTCAGCCCAAAGCCAGTGGTTTCTTACAAGGGAGCAAGAGCTGAGATCCTCCCTTATGCCCTGCAGGAAAACTCGACTCTTCCCTCCCGTGCACCCTCCTCCTCCTCTCCAGGTACTTCAGGGTGTTCAAAATGCCTTGCCCTGTGGTTGCAGCAGGGACAGCTTAGGGCAGAAAGGGATGCAAGAAAAAAAAGCTTCCACCCATCATTCTCCTATTTGCTTTGAAGCAAGGGAAACCTCAGGGTGATGGATTCCTTCACCCCAGTTTGGAGATCCCTGCGTACTCAGTGCTAATCCATTTTGTCTCCTAATTTTCACGTGCAAGTAGGGTACACTGAATGGTAATTGCACCATGCACAGCTTCCCCTGATACCATTCCCTTTACACAGTCTATGAGGCTCAAGTCCTGAGAGTAGGACAAGGCAAAGAATAACTCTGGTGGCATTGTAAGTGGTTACATGGCATCACAGAAGGTTCTTCCCTGAGATCTCATCTCCTTCTAAGTGTGCAATTGCCTAGTTCCCCAGCATGCTCCCAAGATATCCTAATTTGACCCAGGCAGGTGATACAAGGTTGGCCTCATTTTGTTCAAAATGTAAGTGATGTATGACAAGAATAGAGTTAAAACGAGTACTTCTGGTTTTTCAGGTGTTCACTGAGTTGTTTCAAGGCAGCTCAAATCTATTCTTATCCTCCAGCTTTTCAGGAAAGGAAGACAGATCATCCCTCAGGAAGAGAAATCAATATTCTTGTGACACTTAAACACAAACAACAAAGAAATCCCAGTTCCCTAGTGAGCCATTGCCAATTTAGTTTTACCATCCTCAGTAAGTCACTCTTGAATACTGACAAGGTGCCAACATACTCATAATGGGCTCTACTTTCTTTTGTCACAACTACTTTGCTCAGGAAATGTACACTTTTAGTTGCCTTGTCTGCCTTCAAGAGGAAAACAACATTCATGAAATCAAGGCCCCACCTAGCAGTTTTAACCTCTAACCGTATCACGATTAGAGAACAAAACAATATTTAGAATTGTGTTATTTTTAAGTAGTGTTTGAAAAAATTACCACTTAATTTGCAACAATAGAAACATTAAAATAAACCATAAGCATGTAATGATATGTGTAGATACATGAAGAATATGTCAGTGTCCATGAGGGCAGAGACAGGTGATTCACAGCAAAAAAACCTGACAAATCAAGTTGTAGTCACACTTCATAAATCAATGAAACTTACTTTGCATTTGCCTTTCATTAAATCTAGAAGTCAATCTGTATTGTGCAAGTCACAGATCAAATGTACAGAGTGGGTTCCCTCTTCCTTGCCGGTACATGTCCATAGAATCATCCGTGGTGAGCAGTTAAAAACCAACCAACCAACCAACAGCCCCCGGACAGCCTGATAAAACATCCTGGGGGGAAAGCAGAAGGAACCACCATATGGATGGTGGCCGGGAAGCAAAACAGTGCTCACAGCAAACACGTTCCTTCACCCCTGCTGAAGGTGCATCGCTGCCAACACTGGTACCAGCACCACACAGACTGGAAGAGGAGCAGCCCCAAAAACCAGCCTTGGCTCTCATCAGGAAGGACTATCAATTACACAACAACTCTTACGACCTTGTGTGGGATGGTGAAAAGCCACAGAAGGATGTTCCATAGCAAGGAGGAGCTGCAGCTTTCTTGAGAAGGCTCCATTTACTCCTGCACACGTGTGTGCACTGAGACTGAGGACCCAGAAAAGCCAGCACTGCCTGCCTACCAATTAACCAAAATCCTTTGCATCCAGGAAACTGCAGCAGAAAGGCAGGTTTTGTTACCAAATACAGTCCTCACTGAGAAGCCATGATGGTTGTCTCCTCAAAGACAAGCAAAGCATATCAAAGCCTTTCAGAAGAAACCAGAAGGTACAATATTAAATAAAAATACAAAGCGAGCAGGATTCACTGATAAAGTGACAAAAATGTGTGGCTTATTGCTACCCCCTTGACAGTGAAAGCTTCAGAGCTCCTGCATGACTGGATTTACGGAGGTTTCAGAAAGTTGGCTTCTACATGATCATGCCTCCTGAAAGCAGAGGCACCCCTGAAATAATACTTCATTCTATCAACATGTTCTAATCATCAGCCCTTCCATAAAGCAATGAAACAAACTCTTACTTTAATCTAGTTTCATCTGTCTTTCTGCCTTTCCCCAGTTGTCTTCTGTTCTCTCCGTCCTCCCTGAAAGACTCACTCTCATACCTCTAAATCTTCCCCTTTAGGCTTCACTAATCCTGTGTTTTTGATTCGCATTCATAAATTCTTTCTCTTTGTCCCCCAATTTTTCCTCCTGCTCTGATGCCCTGGTTAATCCTTTCTTTATCCCATACTCTGGTGTCCCAGATGACAAATCCCTAATTTATCTGCTTGGTAAGCTTAATCTTCACAGGTACCCAGAATTCCTACCTTCAATACCTTTCCCCATCTAAAACCTCTACAACTCAGATGCTCTCAGTTCCTACCCTCACATCCTCCCCCCGCATCAATCTTCTTGATTTCTTTGGCGAGACGTTTCATAGTCCCTGGTTTTCTGATCTGAGAGTACTGCAGCTACTGTGAGCAGAGAACAGAGGATTTTCTGATGAGCCAAAGGGCTGTGGAAAGAACACTTGTCCAACCATGCTGTTACACACAGCCCCTGACCACTGCACTGAGGTGGGGCAAAGCGGCAAGAAATAAAACAGGCAGGGAGACAATGAGGTGGGGTATGGTTTGAAGAAGCCACAAATGGCTTTCCCGGTATAAAAAGGATGTAATGGCCAGTGGCAGCACATGTTATGCAGCTAGCAGATAATAGTCAGGGCTATAATGGCTCAAAGATGTCAGATAAACCAGCAGGCAGTAAATTGTGGATGCTCCTGACTTAGTTTTGACATGTAAAATGAAAACAACATTAGCATTACTAGATAAAAAGGGGAATGTTTCACTCACTTTCACTATAGTCTCATATTCCATTTCTACTTCTGTTTTTCCTCTACTTCTTGTTCTTCTATGCTCTTTAAAACAAAACCAAGGATCATTTCAATTTGATGTGATTAACAATTACTCTAAGCTGACATGATATAATTCCGTGCATTACAGTAAAACAACATCTCTTTCATCTATGCACTTAATGAAAAACAAAGTATTACTTCAATGCTTCTGTGTGCTGGCTCATTAATATTTGACTAGGAACACATTAGAGAAACCAGTCTATTTATCACAACCTGTCGCTCCATACTAAATGAGGACTGTGTTATGTGGGAGATCTGGGTTCAGTTGAAATTGCAGCTTACGCACATTGCAAGAAGTGTCATGTTTTTGTGGGAGGGGGGAAGCAGCATGTATCTGAAGGAAAAAATGAGCATCAGCCATGCCAGCTGAAGCATCCGCTTGAAGAAATACCTCCGGCCATTGCAGTCAAAAAGCCTTAATACTGCAATCATGCCTAACGCCATGAACTCGGTGCGGTTGAGATGGAAAACCTTGCAGGACAGGAGTGGTGCTGCTCTTTGACCAGACAGCTTATTCCCTCTGAGTCAGCCTCGCGCGAGCACCTGAGCAGGACGAGGGACAGGACGTGGTGCTGTTGGAGATGTTACTGTCCACTTGCTTTCATCCCAAGTTGGTGTTTCTCTCTGGAGCTGAAACTTCTGTTTGACAGTTCAAAAGAGCGGCAGGATTTCCAGATTGTCCCGTCAACCTGGAATACCTGACGTGCTGCAGGCAGCTGCGCGCTGCTCGAGCTGACTCCGGGACAGCTGTGGTCCCTTGCGCACCACTCCGAGCAGCCTGAACCAAACTCTCTCCTGAAGAGGTCTAAGGTCTGGATCAGAGAAGTCCTGAAGGTAATCCAGAAGCAACCAAAAAGACTCAGGTGTTTTAGTTTCTGCAGTTACTAGAAGACAGCTATAAAGTTATAGCCGGAAACTGAAATAAGGGTGATATTTTGGTTCTAAGTGCAGCCTTTAAAGAGCATTGCCAGGCCATTGTAAAGGGAGTGCAGTATGTTTCATTCTGTGTTAAGTTATTGTGGTAACTGTCTTGTTTTACTCAAAAATGAGTGTTATTTCAGTATTAAGTGATTTACTGCTTTATGTGGATAGTAATTGCATGAGTATATTGCTGAACTTGATCCTGTTTGTAGAAGTGAAATCGCAGCTCTTTTATGATACAGTTGGTACCACTAAAATCTTGACACTTCCCACATCATGTACTTTATATTCCATCACGTATTCAGCACAGTATTGTATTTACATTGCCCAGGAGCCAGAGCTGTAAAGGCATCCAGTGTAATATGGTGACATTGGGTGAGAGTTAGCCCTGGAATAATTGCATGTGAGTTCATTGAGGTAAACTGTATTTTGTCTTAGCTGTCAGGTTTGTTACAAATCAAATTGAAACTTGAAGCCTTCAAAAAGAAATAGAAACAAACAATAGCAGAAAGTTACGTTTTCTTGTTTAATATTCAAAGATTACATAGCTTAATAACTGGAGAAGTACTTTTAAAGATTTTCACAAAACATTTCCTCGCAAAGCATTTTTTTAAGCTGAATATACTTATTGATCACTTCCCTGGAAATGGGTGAAGCAGCAGAACAATATATTTGAGCACTGTGTCCTTGTTTTACTTTCATGCAGATTCAGAAATGCCTTATAATTTGAGTCACAATGGCAGGCAAGAAAAATTACAATTACCTAACAATGTGGCTGGATTTGATTGAAATTCTATGTAACGGAACTTATGCCACCTTCTTATATTCCATTGCAACAAATGAATGAAACTATTTTTGTTTAGTATTTTCTCCTTGAACTCTTTCTCACCTTGGTAGCAGTGGGCTGTAAAACTAGTGCATTAACACCAACACAAATGGTGTTATAAGATACATGTTGGGTATAAGATGGTCAGGAAATGGGTGCCAGTGATTGTGGCCGCTTGCACCACTTGGACATGCAAAATGCATCTAAAATATGAGCTGAGGAAGCAGAAGGTGACAGTTTGTAGCAGGAAAAATGTAGCAGCCAGAAGGTGAAATGTAAAGTGAAAAAAGAAAGCTACTTTGTTTTGCATAGTTCTTAGCACTTCTCCTGATGCACTCTGTTTTTCTGTCCCTTTGATCTATATACTTCACTGGTTTTGTGCTCCCACTGACAGACAAATCAGATAAAGTGCCTTACTTAAAATTGACAATTTTTACAAAATTACATGTATGTTTGCAGCACACAAACATTTAGTTCCCGTGGATGTTGGCCTAGTTACTTCAATGAGGCTTGTAACTACTGAAAGCAGGTTAAGATTTGATTAGAAATTCCCTTAAAATCAGTCTTGAAAAACACCGCTAAGCATCCTCTTGCTAAATATTCTTAGTTTGTGCAATGTTATTGCTTTGCCTTACTTTTGGCACTGTTTTTAGCCAGCCTCCCTGTTAAAGTACGCGTCTGGGGTTGTCAAAGTGTGTGTCTACTTTGCGTGCAGGTATGTATGGGCTGGTGCTCAAACGGCAGGAGCCGGTGTGCGAAGTAGGCACGGCATTTGCAGATGTGCAGGTTTTACCTACCTGGAGGATGAACATCGGGCTCAAAGTAAGTCAACATGTCAAAAAAAAAAAACAAAACAAAACAAAAAAAGCAACATCCAAAAATGATAACAAACCAACTCTACTTGATCCAAATGAGGATTTTGCCATTGGTCATTTATCAAAACACAGTCCACTGAAAGAAACAGAGATATCTGGATAGCATGAATTCCACCGGGATAGGAAATTATAAAGTTAAAAGATACAACTATTTAGCTGGAGAGTACATACCACTCCAACCCTATATTGTTTATAGAGCTTTTAACAATATAGTCTGTGCACTTGCACCATTAGGATACTCCCGATCCAAATGACGCTCGTGTACCAGACGTATATTATATATTTACCACAAGGGTTCTCACTAGTTTTGGAGCTCCAAATGTCTTGCAGCATAAGAAAGTGAAGAGAGAAACACAGGGATTAAAACAAACCAACTTTCAAGTTCTTTTCTATTCTGATGGTCATGACTGTAGTTGTCGTAATTAACTGGTCTTTAAAATCCCCAAGCAAATTCTTGATTCTGGTGTGAGAATTGTATTTCTGTATGTACAGACACGGAATTGAGCAGCTTTTTGTGAAATCTCTGTTGCACACATAATACAACACAGAAAAGACGTATACTTTCCCAAATCATCATTAAGCAGCCAAATATCTATTGCTTTCATTAGTGCTGAGACTACATTTTAGAGAAGACACACATGGGAACTAGACTGTGGAAGAACACTAATGACAGGGTGATGTGTCCAAACACTATCTGCTATTCGAAGTCAATTCTAATGCTGGTTTCCTAGCAGTTTTCTGGAGACACCAGACATCAGAAAGTCCAGAAATCAGTCCTGTGCAAGTTTAACCTTTAAAAATACTGAAGTTGAATATATTCTGGATTATCTGGTGATCCTGAATGTATCCTCACTTGTGCAAAGGGCCACAAAAAAGGCTGCATTTTATATTTCTGGTTTCTAGGCTACTGTGAAGAGCTGTGGTGCATTCTCATTCATGGTGACATTACTGCAAGGAACTAATGCTACAATTAGTCCAGATTAATATTCTTGCTAATGCATAGATATGTGGCACAGAACGTGGTTATTTACCACAATAAACCATGCTGACCTAAGACCTCCAGTCAAATGTTGTTAATATGACTGTATCCTTTACAATTAACTTTTATGTACCTTTAAAACTGCAATGAAGGAAAGTGTATTGTGTCAGCAAAAGAGAAAGGGGATACTGCTTATTGACAAGAGCTGACTCACAGCACATCATTTAGTTCTCTTAATAATTCACACCTCTCTCAGTTATTCAGTAACTTACACACGGTGCTGTTGGCTTTGCCTTTTGCAGACACTTTAAAGTGTTTTCTGGGACCACAGCAACACAAAATCACCATGTTAAAGAAGAACAGATTTTAGAAAACACTATGATGGGCAAAGTTTTAAGAAATAGTACAACCTGAGTGATTTTTAGAAATGAAACATTCATGCCTAACTCCGTTTCCATACTATACTGCTCTTATCAAAGGTTCAGCTGGCTACAGGAGACTTCTTCACCAGCAGCAACTAGAGGGACATATTTCTGCTGAAACACTGACCAGCTAATTAAGCAGCAAGCAGAGCTGACTGGCTACTCAACTGGGGAAAAAAGACAAGCCACCTGGAAAACAACACATACTGTCCATTATTCAATCAAAAGACCACAGAAAAGCATCTTGGCCTTCATGGAGGAAGCTCTGGCCTAAATTACTAAGCCATGACCCCTTTCCAACATTTGTTTCCAGCTGTGTTGTGTGTTGTAGAGTTCATCTTCAAAATAATGTGCCAGATGTGTTTTACATGAGTGTTCTGTAGACAGGTATCTACACACAGAAGACTGAATTGCAAAGCCAAGCAGAAAAGGAAGGGTAGAGGTCATGCTTGCCCATGGGTGTCATCTGCAGCAAGGTTGCACAAACAGACACTTAGGACAAAATCTATCTCATGGCAACACAAAAACAGTACAAAAAACATTTAAGGCAAGCAACCTGGAGTTATATTTTGAAAGCTGTGAAATCTTATTATATTCTTTCTTGGATCAGACAAGATTCTCCATGTCCCCGTCACAAAGACAATGCACATGTAGATTTGCTTATTAATTGGTCCGAGACTGACTGTGAAGTAGACGGAGGAGGAAGTTCAGGAGGAAGAGAATGGTCCTGGCTTTGATCTCACTTGGTGAAACAGTTAAACCAATTCTGATTAATTCTACCGTGTGCCAGTGAAAATCACTGATTTAACGACAATGTGAGTGAAAGCAATCACTACACAATTTCACACAGTCCAACCACAGCAAGAGTAGTCTTCATATGCACTCCTATTTCTCGCCTTGGGTAAGAAAAATACATTTCTATTCTTGCTTCCCACTGATTACTTCAGTTACAACCTTCTAAAATATCAACTAGTACTATAAAACAGCTCCAAAGATTAAGTCAGAATATGCATTTTTCATCTCTAAAAGAAAAACCCCAACCCGAGCCAAACCCCAATACAAACTCCAGGCAGAGGATCACTGAAGTTCTGTAGGTACAAAACATTATACATATCACCTTTCCTGTATGTAGAATAACATTAATTTGCTTGCAAGACAGATGAAGATCAAGCAAATGGAATTTATTTATCAGAAACATACTTCCATTAATATAACAAATGACCGTTAGACACAAAAAGTCCAGTTTGGAACTCTGTTATCCTCTGGTCAAGCACGAACAGTTAATACACTGTGGTAATGAGGCTGACAAGATTGTGTGAATTTCTCACTTAAATTGAAAGTCTCAAAGACTAACTCATTTAGGACACAGGCTTGCTCCACTGGAGTCAATCTGAATTTTGCTATTGCTATCAGCCAGAGTACATGAAAAGCTCGCTCCATGGCTGAGAGGTAGTCAGGCAAGCCCTGTGAATCAACTGCTTATCACAAAGAAGCAAAAATTACTTTAAAAATGGAAAGGATGCTAAGGGAGTCAGTACTGCTATAGCTAATCCAGAACAGCAGGTCAGTGAGGGACTATTTTAGGGTTCATCAGCAGTTATGAAAGAATCCATTCCAATCTGGTCAATTAAAGGAAATGAAAGAATCAAAGGGAGTTTGATTACCTGTTGGAGTGGGCTAAGCAAAGAAAGCAACTATAGAAAGACATTGTGTTTTTACTAGGCAGAATGATTTTTTGTTATTACTCAGTAAACACTAAAATAACTGAAGTCATGAGTTGACATGGCCACCGAGAGCTTTAGCAACTACTCACTTCTTTACCAACTAAAATAAAGCCATTTTAGCTGTTCTATATGGGTCCCATTAGCGTAAAGCTGGATTCCTGTCTGAGTACCAAGGCTCCTATACAGAAAACAATCAGTGTTCACAAAACCTGTTGTACAAGAGTACGAAGCTGTCAAAGACTTTGTGCAAGAATCTGCATTACCAAGGACACTTTTCCTCTCATAAAGACTTGGACTAGATCACCCATTTAAAATAATCCTTTGATACAGATTAAGCATCTCAAAATTTCATGTTAAGCAATTCTGAATTTTCACTCATCCTTCAAAACTCAAGTTTTATAAAGATGTATATATGTGTAAGAACGTAACAAGAACAGGGAAGGCCCTCTGTTCTCTGCGGTGAACCAAAAAACTAAGAGAAATCAGCTTAGCTCCATCTTAAAAATAGCTTTCTGTCCGCACAATGCATAATTTTGAAATAAGGTATACAGTACCTAAAACTAGAACTACTTGTCCAATGCCTAGTTAAGCATCAGCTAACCTAGTTATTTCTGTAAGAACGCAGCCTGCAGCAATATTGGCTCCATCTTCCCTCTGTCCTTATAGTAAACAGGTCAAAGAGAGTAAAACCCAAAAGCTTTTCGCTGAAACATACTCGCTGCCCCAATTTAGCAAGTGCACCACATTATTTGCTTGTTTTATAGTGTAAAGTGTTCATACATGGATTCTGTAAGTGAAGTATTTTCAGGGGATGTAAAAGACCAAGTTATCTGATCTCGACGGTGAGATAGAAATTGCTTATCCATAAATGTCACTCAAATTTGGAAGATTGCAAATGAAAAAGAAATCTTCTCCTATCCCAAAATGTCATTCTAAATCACACCAGTACGTATCCAAAGTGATACCAATAACAGCTCTGAAATGATTATGAGCAAATACCAGTGAAATTGAGATAAGCATCAGGGAAATGGATGTCTCGTTGATTCAATGCTCCCTACAAATGAAGTAGTTTAGCCGTCTTATCTGACAAACTGATTTCCTTTGCAACTTTCCGCAAGTCATTTCACTGCTAAGGTCTCAACTCTCCCATCTGCAAAAGTGTATGAAATATACGTTATTAGTTCAACTTTTAATACTACTAGAATCTGAAAGCAGTAGCGTAGTCTTGTCTTACAGAGCTAATGTGATAGCTTAGGCAATTTTAGGTCTTTCTCTGTGTTAAATATAGCAGATTGCACAGCTTTCCCCACAGTAAAAGGAGATTTATTTCCTAAGAATGTTCAAAATCCAAATCCGTTTCCTAATGAAATGTCAGATAAAAGGATCTTTTACACACAGACCACATCAAGAAAATGTCATCTCCCAAAATTTCATTAAACATTAAATGATTGTGAAATAAGCAAACAAAAATATTATTTTTTTGACAAATTGTTATTAGTTCCATTTACTTCCTAAGATGTAATACATATGCCAATTAGTTCTTTGAATGAGTCAATGGGGGAAGTCCCTTCTGTCCCAATGCTCCGTATTCTACATTAAGCTCGTTAGTTTGTGTCTAAGAACAGATTTTCAGCTTCATTCTTCTCTGAAACCAGAGTTCGCCTCAGACAGATAATGTAGCTGCTGCTGATAAACTCAAGATGCCTTAATGTCAATTTGCTCAACGGAGAATCTTGCTTATTTGGAACTAATTTAGTACAGCAGTACCTGTTTAAAATCAATTCACAGCAGACTATTTCCTATTTATTGCTAATTAAAATCATGGAGTTCCTGTTCCAAATGGCATATAACCCTGAAAAATTAGCTACAAACCCAGTGTGTTATTGACTCAACTGGTGGACTATGTCTAGACTTACCACCTAATTCTGAGGTTCATAAGAACAACAACTGCAAGCAATGACAAAATGGCCAAAGTGAAGTCAGGCGATGAGGGAAAAGTAGGAGCCACTCACTGAGATTTGTCTTCTCAACATTACGAAGTGCGGAACAGTTTAACCATGGTTCTCATCTCCTGCCCAGGGCACCAAGAGCACAGTAGGTTGGAACTCTTTCTCGGCACATTAAATCTGGGGAACCACCCAGCTTTTCTGTCTCAATTCCAGCCCTTTCCGGCCTTGAAGAGAATAATACTCGAGTTGTATGCCAAGCAGATATCTGCAGGTGGCATCTGGGTTTGACCTTACCCACCCACACTTTTGTTGTCAGGTTTGTACAAAAATATTTTCAACTGATTGTGCTGGGTGGATATAGGGCAATTCTTTCACTTCTGGAACACAGTGAAGTCAGGAAAGGACACAAGCATAGGAAGAGCTGAGAAAAATGGGTATTTAGAGTGGTACTGAATTAAGGAAGATGCCACCCATTGCTCCTGAGTGTTCACGTTGCTGAGATTTGAGTCTCTGGCCGGCAGTTACCGGGAAAGCAGTTCGTACTGGGCCAGGAAAAAATGCTCTATCATGATGCCAAACTTCCAGAGGACACGGAGAAGGGCAGTGCAGTCCATGTCTCTTTTCACTAAACCTCATAAACTGAAAGAAGATGCAATTACAGGAAGAATGTGCATTATTTTGGCTTACTAGTGAATCAACCCTTCTACTTCTCCAAAAATCTTTGCCTCATCCCCACAGCAAAAGTCTGAAATCTGCTTAGGCTCATCTTAGGGCGATCTAATCAATCGCAGCATCCTGAACTGAATGTCCACCAAGAAGTTTAAGATCCTATGCTCAGAGTGATGTACAAATGTAAAAAAAAACCTCTAGGAAGCAACCCTGCAGATTTCTGAACAGAAATGTCTTCAGAGCTTTGGCAAATCAGGTGCCAACAAATGTCTCTTTATTTGCACCAAGTCCAGCAACACAGAACCGCTCCTCTAAAGCTTTTATTTTATGTGCCCAGATAAGCTGGTTGTCTGAGCACTGTACATGCGGGTGAATTTAGAGTTTAATCTCTCAGTAAATGTTATGAAAGGTAACTTAAACAAACGTCAGTCTGGAATATGCCTAATTCTCAAAAGCGACAGTCATGCTCATTTTAGAGCAATCCCATTCAGAACCAATTGTAAGAAGATCCAGACCCAAACTGTAACGAATGTGGGCCAGCAGGTAAAATTCTCAAACCAGAAATAAGTGGAAGAACTCTTTATTCACCAGGCTAAACAGACGGTGATGAGTGAAGGCTACTATGTTTTAAAATGTTGCACTGAGTCTTACAAGACTTAAAAGGCAAACGCAAAAATCTCAATGCTTTATAAAACCAGGCCTGAGCATTCACAGCTTCAGAAGAAACTGGATTTTAAAAGTGTTTAATTTTGTTAACCAGCATTTTCTTTTACACCCTAAAAATACTTATTCAAGAAGTTACCCTGGTTTGCCTCTTTTCGTTGTTGAATTTTTTTTTAAACAGTGCTTGAATATATCAATCACATTGCAAAAAATAAAATAGGTGTGTATTTAATGTGATAATCATACTGAATGTATATTCACTAGGTTTAACAAGAAAGAAGTATTTCAAATTGTCTTTCACGATACAAGTGTTTACTTCATCTGTTTGAAAACTCCGTTTAGGAAGTAAGTGGGGCAGGGACTGGCTTTGTGAGAGGCCGATGCAGAACTGAACACTTCAGGGTGTCTGTTCCTGCTCGGAGCTATTGAAAATTCATGAGAGCTACCACTGCTCAAAGAGATTGGGTCCTACTCTAGCTGCAAAACATAAGGAGACTAAAGCAAGCTTGTAATATATTAAATTTATTCAAACTCCATTCCCCCCCCCCTGAAGGATGGCTTCAATTCCAATTTATGGATAAATTAAATTGGTGAAGCTAAAGCGGATAGTATCCCTAGCAATCCTGCTTTCTCTCCTGAAGATTGTGCCATTCTTGCAGGCATGGCTGAGCAAATTCTGTATCTGCTTGCTAGTTGCTCTTGCTTAAATTAATTAAGTGCATTAATGTAATCTGCTGCCAACTGGAATTTACATTAACAGGCAGGATCACAACTAAGGAAGAAAGTTGGGGGTTACATATCCCCCTTGGCCGACGGCAGGGAGAAAGCTCAGGTTGAATGCAGCTGATACAGTTCTCCAAGTGACCAAAGAATGAGAACCTACACACTGCCTGTCAAGTCTGATTAAACAACCATGTTTTTGGTTCCCTTCAACCTCATTGAGTAGTTCAACACGCCTGGCAAGCCAAAAAAGCCAGCAGTGCCGAGACTTTATGAAAGGGAGTTGTAAGTGCCAGTGGGCAATTCCCTCCCCTGCGGCAGGGCTGGGCTGGGCCAGGCCAAGGGCTGCAGCTCCCAGCCACCGGGGGAATTCTGAAGTACCGGGAAGCGATATGAATGCAAGCAAATGTCTGCAATAGCACTTATTTTCTGTGCATTTCTTATCAAATAATGCAATCAAATTAATAACATGAATAGGAATACCAATGCATGTGTTGATATTTAGATGATGAAATGTACCTCTGTTGTTCAGAGGACTAAACAGTTTCTGTACTTTGAAAGGTTGAAACACTCCATTTATCTTTGTCTTGTTTTCTGACAAAACTTATTTATTTACTGTATGTCAGGGGAGAAACCTAATTTCTAAGGACATTTTCCAATTAACTTTCTTAATTAAAAGGTTAGACTCAATTGGTTTATAAACAGTACTATTTAAAAGCACAAAATACTAAGATTCTGGGAAACAGCACTATCAGAAACTATCCCAATTGTCAATGTCCAGGTGTTACAGATGTCTGGCATTATGAATGCCCGCTCATTTTTGCCTGATATGTACACAATTTCATTTGCTCCACAAGTCTCTTACGTTATTAAGGAATTATTATTCTCTTTGGTTTCTGTCAGTGCTATAAGCAAGTGCTCACATGCAAGTATGCACTTTAAACTATTTGCTTTAATGAGTTTTATGTTTAAGTTCTGCTCTGAATATGAATCTGTAACAAGAGTCTCTGCAGAGATCCAGCTTCATGAATTTGTGCTGGAATCCACTAATACCCTGGGAAACGTGCTGCTGCGCTGATTCACACATCTGCCATTCAGACTGAGATCTTTACAAATCAATGTAAAAACTCACAGTTTCAGGAGGGAGCGTCATGTCAACTTGGGTCCAATCAAAACCTTCCTGAAGTTACTCTAAGTCTTTCACGTTATAACTTTGAAATTAATCCAGACTCATGGATAGAAACCTAGAGATCGCATTGCTGTGTCTGACTTGGTGATCAACTAGAAAAAGACTCATCCAACTGAATAGTTCACAAGTACCAGAGAAAGATTTAAATCCAATAAAGTGAAAAAAGAAGACTGCAAGCCACTTTAAAGCACTAAAATTACTTATTTCCCTAGTGCACTTATACCAAGTGAATATACACACTTTTTATGGATACAAGGATATTTCACATCTAAAAATAACTTATGCTGTACACTGATTGCAAATCTAGATATACCCAAAGCAGCCTGTAGCCATAGGCCAATTTACAATACTTATGTAAAATAGAGAAAGAAAATAAGCTGAAAGCAAAAATCAGACATTATACTTGTCACATATCCGTTGTGAACATATGCAATGAGTTATTGGAAACTTTCTCTGACACACAGTAATTTAGATGAACATACTTGTTAACAGCTTCAGTACTATACCAGATAGTTTTCCCATATGTTGAAAAAATAATCTTCAGTGGACAATAATAATCTTAGGTTGTGAGAACAGGTATTGTATTTTCAACATATGATATATTTCTCCTTTTGTAACGTCAGTCAGCTTTCAGCAAGATGCATTCTTATCCTCAAACACAGGCAGCTGAGTCAACTGAAGGTAACGCCACCTCTTACACCCTCACCTAAACGCTGGCCTGAGATGTTCTTTATTATGGGCAGATACAAACATATGGGTAACGCTGCTCACGTCCTGACCGTCTGGCAACAGCTTCACACAACTTCTAAGCAGCAGTTTTCTTTACTTTACTACTAGAGAAACGGAAATAAATGTGGTTTGATGCACTTACTGCAAGTAGAGGAGTTTCTATGTTCCCATAAAATGCTTTCAGAAATAATAAAGTTGGAAACTCCAGTAGGGCCTCATCGTAACTGGCGAAACCAAATAACTCTGAATTTTGAAAACAATTAGTCCACAGTATGTGAACACACATTTTAAATTAGCGTGTTTGTGTGCAGACACCAGCATTGTATTCTCATTTGGTAGTGGCGTTTCTGACCGCATGAGTCACAACGCGGGGAAGGGAGGCTGAGAAAACCTGATGGCTTCCACACTTCAGGGCGCTTCCTTTGTTCAACAAGAAAAATGCTACTTCTGTTCAGGACAATATAAGAGTGAACTTCTTTGCATATGTTAAATCCGTTTTGCAGATAGCACAGAACTTGGAAATCCATAAATCTGCCTTTCCCCTTTTTTGTTTTCCATACAAGGGAATCTCTGACTTCACTGTTAATGCAGTCAACTAGCAAAACTTGAGCAGACCACAAAACTCCTTAGTGGGATTAGTGTTTTCAAACCAGGACTGGGAACCATCAGAACTGGATTCTAATTTTGCCATGTAGCCATCTCACTCTGAAAGATGCTTAAGCCAAAGATTTCAAACACCGACCCCTAAAGTAAAGCAGCAAAATACAAAGTTAACTATGCACTCCTGGAGAGCCTTTAATACACAAAAAATGCCATACTGCATTGGAAACAACACAGGAAAGTTTCATTATACATTGCTTTCTTTTTGGAATTTTCTGTTCATTTTAGATTTCAGACCCACAGATTTAAAACTCGGCCAAATTTGTCTTGACAGTGTCATTTCAACTGAGCTACAAGTATCTATTTGCTGGGTTCAGCTTCAGAGGCTTTTAAACACTGCTTGAAAAGCTAAGTTTCCACAAAAACAACCCTTAGATAATATCTAGAATCTCTCTTTTTAGCAGCAATTGACTACAATGAACCATTTTCGCTTTTATTTCATGTCTTCCGCCTCATTTGTACCTAACCCTGAATTTCATTGAATCCTCAGTCATTCACTGAAATATAAGTATGCCTGTAGCAATTAAAGTAATCCCTGATTTGAAACTAAATGTAGCCATCACTGACAAAGTGCAGACTAGCAAACTGGTAGTAGCGACCCTAAGATTTCCCAGACTTCGGGATTTTCCCCTCAAGTATTCTTGTGACGGCAGGTAACCCTCCTGTAGTCTCTGCTCAGTGGACCAATCCTGTTACCAAGGTCACCTTTGCAAAATTATATTTGCATCCAGCTGACGTTGATTCATGTTGCCAGATGGCGAAGGACAAAGCACAATCGCTCAACGCAACGCGTGACCTACTTACATGCCTAACAATCTGCTGTTTAATACTCTGGAAATGCATAGAGACTTTGATTAAAAATTTAATTTTGTTTCATAGTTAGCCCACATGTGGCATATACATTTTGCATACCAGATACATCTGTTCCAACAGGGTGGTAGCATGATGCCTCCAACTTCTTTCTAAAACAGGGCATATGAATGCCTGTCATTTCCTTATTTACTAAAGGAATTCTTCAAAATAATTAGAAGCGATTGGTTTACACACAGACAACTAATGAAGAGCCAAACACTCTCATGCTGGCACCACATAAATAATGACAACAGTAATATGTCAGCTCTAGAAAGGAAGAATGAAGATATGATACACACAAAAGTCATGTAGAGTTTCTAATAAAAAATACAGAGGTCATGGGGAGACTCTTTGTCTGTGCTTAAATAAAGATAAGTGGGACAACATAATGTCTGCCTTGACTACAATGTGAAGATATGCAAGAATACTAGAAGTGATATTTGGTCATTCTAGGTCAGATTCCCCAAATTGCTCAGGGCTTTAGGAATATAACATTAATAACTACCAGACTGAATGAGCCCAATGTTGACTAAGACCTGTGCTCTGCCTCTGCCCTTGGCTAGTACAGGTGCTGTACAAAGGTACAAGAGCTCTAGAGCAGATGCAGGTAAAATAATTTCCACCTTTAAGATGGCCTTGCTGGTCGTGATCTCTAGTAGTGAAAGACTGACTTCAGCCCTGGAGTCCAAGTTTTAGCAAAGTTTTAGCGCTTTCCAAAGCACCATTCAACAAGAATTTAAACTCTGAAAATGTCATTTCTGAAGTGGTCTCCAATCCCAGTTTCAATCTACTTAGCTTTGACAGACTTTCCAGGGCTTGGCACCTATGAATCTAGCCAAACTGTGAAGAGTCTTGAGCATTCAGCAGCTCCTGTTGTGAAAGTTCACAGCCAGACCCTCAGGAGAGTTTAGTGCAGTGCATGAAGCTTGGCACGTATACCTCAATAACTCTTCTAGATGGAAACAGAATGCTTTTAAAAACATAAACCCTCCAGGCTATGAGAAAGGAAAGCAGAAACTGTAATGACTGCAGAGAAACAAATCTAATGTTCTATCACAGATTAAGGAGGAGGTGACAGATGCAAGCTGGAAATTGTCCCATCCCATATCAATGTTACATATTGAGGGGGAAAGGAGAAGGGAAATACAAACTCAGGGAGAAGCAGTTATATCATCATAATGCAGACAGTGCTAATGAGGTGATTATAGATAACAGAGTAAATGAAAATAATTGGCAGGACATAGACTAAAATAAAACTTTTATCAGTGAACTGAATACTTTATTATTGAAAAAAGATGTGAAGAGTTAGACTCATGATCTATCATTACATTAGCTGGCATTCTGAATTACTCCTGTTGAGTACTACCTAAAAGTAGACACTAAACCCAGCTCAAGTGTGCTAATTACAGAAGGAATCATTCCCTGACGAGCTTCTCTCCAACTTATAGGTCTTGTGAGCCTAATTTTTTCTAGCACCACAAGTATTTCCCCTGTCCCCATAGCTCTGCAAGGTTATCGTGCTAGCAGAACCACGGGACGGTGCATCAGGAACGCTTTGACCCTGCCGAGCCCCTGGTGTTCGCCGCATTGCCAGACACAGTGTTGTTTTTAACCAAGAACATCCCTGACCCTCTTAAGACTTGAAAGACGCCTAGAAAAGACATTCCAACCATGGATGAGAGACGACAAAGATACCTTGCAAAGCAAAACAAAGACAGCCACGAGTTTGTAACTATTATTTTCTCTGCATTTATGCTTTATAGAAAAGATTTACCCAGGAAAGTGCTGTGTCTTAAAATTCTGTTACTTGACACAAATTGAGTTTTGAGAGAGGAAAATAATGCACGCATACAGAATCCAAAAGAAGTAGCAAAAAATTGGCATTTATGTCATTATTGAGGAAAGCACGAAAGTTCTGGAAAAAATACCAAGCACCCCTTTTATAAATGAAAAATCAGAGAAAACCCTTCTTCCTTTTAAACCAAAGGAAGCCCAAAGCCAAAATTTAAGCCACATTTTCATGTGTAAATTGGAACTTTTACTATCTATAGAACAATAACTTGTTTTACAAATACTTATTAAGTATTCATAGGAAGTCTAATATAATTATTATGATTAGTCTATCATACAAAATGCGTCTTTGTCGTGACCAGTACATCAGCCTCAAACTGTGGTAAAGCAGATCCTCATGGCGCAGGTCTAGATCCTGACACTGTGTCCATCTGGTGGACCTGATTCCACAGCTTCTGTTCTGCATGAATCTTTTTATCCAGAATGTCTTCACTTAGAGGCACCAAATGCAAAGCAGAAAGCCTGTTCTAGACAGGGACCCTATTATAAATTTAAGGTTGCGTATTGCGCTCAACCCACAGCAAAGCTCCCACAGCTTTGCAGAGTCAGAGACCTGCACAAAGAACCAGGAGATGACCTGGCCTTCCTATAACAACAGTGCTATTGATAAGCATACTTTATTATTTTTCTGTTTTGCTGGACACCAAATCTGATGATACTGCGTGGATAACACTTTACTGCATCTGATTAAAACTTCAAGCATCTGATGTCCATTAGGGCTGTGCAGTGAAAGCTCAGACTAAGTGACTTGAGCCAGGTCTCTCTCTGGGCTGCTTAGCAGAGAGCATCCTCCTCCGTTGTTGGCTCTGATTATTTTTTGACTTAAAAGTCTGTGGAGGAGGCAAAGTGTCTGTTTAATTTGCTGTTGTGTGGGAAAGAGGAAAAGGTGTCTGAGACGCTGTGCTGTGCTTGGAAATTGTTTGCTCTTGGTACAGCCTCCAGTTTTCAGGCAAAAAACCCAAACACAATTGAAGAGAGGCTCCTTAAATGAGAACAAAGCAAACAGAGATGCTTCATTAGAACTTCCCCGATACTTCTTTTGTTGTCAAGTCCACTGATTTTTTTCTCCTTGGCTCAACTTAAAAATGAATTATCTTTCAGAGAAAACACAAGTTGTTATGGTCATGTTAACAATACTTTGAAGAAACAGGGTTTCTTTTGGCAAGTCTGCCTTCAAGGAAACAGATAAATTTAGTAAAAAAAAAATCATACTTGCTCACTCTTTGGATCCTGCAAACAGCAGTTTGCAACCGCTTTGTGTGCACTGTAGCTTAACATTTCTATATGGACTATACTGACACATTTACAGGGAACAGCAGCAACATCTGTAACCAGCCAGGGGCGGTGGGACAGCTTTTGGGGGGTTGTGCCACCTGTTGACAAGATGCGGCAGTGAGGGGCTCACAGACACGTGCCCAGCACCGTGGAACAGAAATCCTGCAACATGGGAAGGAATTATGAGTAAAGCTCAAATATTCCAATTATGACCATGAGCCAGCACTGTGCCCTTGTGGCCAGGAAGGCCAATGGCTTCCTGGGGTGGATTAGAATTGGAGTGGTTACTAGGTTAAAAGAGGTTCTCCCTCCCCTCTACTCTGCCCTGGTGAGACCACATCTGGAATATTGTGTCCAGTTCTGGAAGGTCAGGGAACTGCTGGAGAGAGTCCAGCGCAGGGCAACTAAGATGCTGAAGGGAGTGGAGCATCTCCCGTGTGAGGAAAGACTGAGGGAGCTGGGGCTCTTGAACCTGGAGAAGAGGAGACTGAGGGGTGACCTCATTAATGTTTACAGATATATAAAGGGTGAGTGTCAGGAGGATGGAGCCAGGCTCTTCTCGGTGAAAACCAATGGTAGGACAAGGGGTAATGGTTCAAACTGGAACATAAGAGGTTCCACTTAAATTTGAGAAGAAACTTCTTCTCAGTGAGGGTAACAGAGCCTTGAACAGGCTGCCAAGTCTCCTACTTTGGAGACATTCAAACCCCACCTGGACACCTTCCTGTGTAACCTCATCTGGATGTTCCTGCTCTGGCAGTGGGATTGGACTGGATGAGCTTTCGAGGTCTCTTCCAGTCCCTGACACTCTGTGATTCTGTGATTCCCTCACTCCAGTTATCACTAGTGCATAAAACGTCTGTTGGTGTGGTGCCTTGGTTTAGAGAACACAGAGGAAAAAGATTAGTCTCTCTGTCGTGTTTCCCCAGCAGATACACACTCCTTATATTCATTTCAAATGTTGTCGTTATGGAACATTTAAATTTTAATCATGGAGAAAACAAAGGAAGTAGGTTAGATAAAAATTTATTGAACGTAATAGAGTGGAATCATTATTTCAAGATGTTTCAATTTTGTCCCAGTGATTTGTAAGAAATAATGGCAAAACGAAAGTAGCAGACTTGAAGTCTTTCTAATGATCTTTAACAAAGCTCTGGGTGACTGTTTGCTGTAGACCTGATGCAGACAAAACCTTTTATTCTTACAACCCCACCTGCATCTATGGTTCAAAACTGGAGTTCTGGTTGTCTGTCTGTGCTACGTTCTGCTGTACTTGGGTTCAGAATAAAGACAGCAATGATAATGTGAGGTTACTTGGTGGGCATAAGACATTATATTTTAATCACACTCTCAGAGGCGCAGAGCACGTTAGACAATATCATTAGCTTTATCACTCAGCTGTGGTTTGAGACAATCAGTACGCAATCAAAAGGGACAAATGTCTCAAATAGTATAAAACTGGGGTACTCTAGGAATAGTAATACAATTGAACAGTTTTGTTAGGGTCAGTGCTCTGTTTTGCTCTTTTGGAAGAGCTAGATGGATCATAATCAGGATAGCTCTTTATTTAAGGAACAGAGCACACAGCATAAATTAGGAAGTATAAATATTTAATTTTTTGTTGAAAGTGTACACAACCAATCTATTACAGCTGAACTCCTTTTTTCTAGGCAGTGGCTACAACAGATGTCTTTAGAAGTGATCACTTAGTATAATACTGGCCTAAGACCAAGAGAAACTGTGTTTCCATCATGGTGCACTGGGGAGTTCTTTAAAGTGCCACAATTAAGCCATAGGAACAAAAACACCCCAAAAAAGGTATCTCAGACCTCTGCTTGGCCAAATCCTCCGTGGCACCACCCTGTTAATCACCCTGGAGCTAAACAGAGCTGTTCACCAATTATTAACTCAATTGATGAAGTGCTTCAAAGCCATCAAGCCTGATGCCAGCTCTTTTCACAACTGCACTCTTGACCACAAGTTTAGATGTGCTTTTAGGGTTATAACAAAGAGTAAACCAAAGTGCCCAAAGTCCCATAGCCAAGAAATAGGAATTTCAAACAGTTCCCAATTTGGAAATGGCTGAAAGCAGAACAAGGACACAATCAAAAGCACTCGCTGGGAGAAAAGTATAGTTCTGTGAGCCTACAAAAAATCCTCTAAAACGACAGGATAGCAAAGGATGAAGGCAAGTGGGAAAGATCACCACAGACTGGAAAGCACAGATTTTTTTCCTCCCTCCAAAGTGGTAACAGAATAAATTCTAAAATTAAAAAATGTGGTCTGTCTACTATGTATTTTCACCTACGTAAGATTTTAATGTCAGAAGCACTACTTTAAGGGTCCCCTCGTTGTGTCTCTCCACTGCCTGTGAAGTTGTTCCCTGGTACTTGAAATACGACAAAAATTACATACGGTCTTTCTGAGGACATCCCGTATTTGTTTTCACAGACATCAAGGATGTTTCACACCTGTCAGAGGAGTTAATCGCAATTCAGCCTTTGCTTAAGAAATGTAATGCCTGTCTCCTTAATCAGTGAGGTTGGAGCTGGTTTTGCTGACACCATTTAAAACCCACAAGCTCAATATAATTTTTAATCAAAATAAATGTCATAGATCCTACTGGAATCTCTACAAGTTTTATGGCAATCTTCTTGCAGAGCAGGCAATAAAATGGGTGAAGTGAATTGCTTCCTAGCACCATTTCTTTGTCTCGAAGGACCTGAGGACTTGCACAGGCACACAGGTTTCTTGTAGATATCTAAATTCAGGCGAGATGAGCCTTAGCTCCACTTTTGCACCTATTGCCCTTGAAGTATTCTTCAGTTGCATTATATCATGGTCCCTTTAATTCATAAAACATTTTTAGAACTTTAAGACTCATCATTTAATTGAACTAAATTACATCAGTGCAGGAATGTGAAAAGATAAAACTCTTGAAAACTGACGAAATGCAATTAGAGCATCCCACTTATTTCTTGAATTGTTATTCATCTCATTGCACAAATCCCCACAAAAGTAGAAAAAGGTGAAAGAGATAAAATATTCCCAGGGTAACAGTACTCTTTTTAACTAATGGTGGGCAGAACACACTACACTTCCATGTATGTGTGGAGACTGAGACCCAAAAAAACCACGAGGAAGTGAAATATTACCTTTATGCTGTAACTTAATCTGTCTCTAACGATGTAATAGTCATTATTTTCAAGAAAGGATGCTGAAAGAATAACTGGTACAGAAAACCAAGCTAAGCAACAAGAATTTTCTTCAAAGACACTGATCTCTATCCACACCCTGATAAAGAAGGAGGACAAAAAATCCCAAAAAAACAAAAATACCAAGGAGCAAAGAGGACAGCATTATTTCAGCTACTTAATTAAATTAAATAAAACCTTTTAGAAATGCAGAATGGAATGATTACAGCCCACAGTTGCCTGCTGTTTATGGTAGCAGATGAATCTGAAACTATAAAAAGGGTGAATATTCAACATCTGGCAAGATACATGGGATATAACACTACATGTGGACACCTGGATGTTATTATAGATAACATTTTCCAAAGGGCATAACTCACTGAAGTACTTCAGAGATGGCATTTGTATTTATAATTCTAGCTTTCTCTGTTTAGCAGCTCTAAAGGTCTGTATGCTATGATCAATTCATTTGGAAAATGAAGTGTTATATGTAATCTTCTGCCCACGTAATGATCTACATGGCGAATTATACACCAGGCTCTTAAGTATATGGTGTTAAGAAATCAAATAGTCAGTCTAAATAAGCCCAACTAAGCAACTATTGAAAAAAACCAACCCACAACACCTTGATTTGATGCCTTGGTTGTTTTAAAGTATACGAGCCTAAAACAATAAATATGAAAGTTTGATGTATTCAAAAGACAAGATACCACATAAATGTCTGCCTTAAGAACAAGTTATTGTTCTTAATCAGTAATTTATAGTAAAATAACAACAACTTCCATCTCCAAGGAAATAAAAAGCCAGCAATCCCCTATTCCATGTAAAAATTTAAAAATAAAAAAGGGAGAAAATGTTGCCCCTTAAGAGCTGTTTATCCAAGTTATCTCATTCGAGCAGCTTTTCATTATTCACATTACTTGTCCTGTGGGCACCTCATGTGAAGTCCCTACTACCATTATTTGAGAAGCTCGTATTGCCTGCACAGACGAGTCTCCTGGACAGCAAACATTACCATGCACTAGAGTCAAGAACACCCTGAAAACCACATGAATTTTTCTACTGCTAAATCGTGACAGAGGCAAATGCAAACCATTTACCAGGGCCTGTCTTTTGCAACAGCAGAGGAAGACTGTTCAACCACACATTATCTGGAGTTGCCAAGGGAGTTTGGCAATGAAAAAAGTACAAATTGGGGAAGAACAAGGAAAAAGTGGAAAGTGGGAAAGCCTGCCTTTTGGCAGCAGATCATCTGATGGGCTGAGATGCAGGGGAAGCTCAGGCTGCTTGGAGCTCTGCGAATGGGACAGAGGTGGATGAAGAGCAGCGCTGAGCGCCGCTGCTGCACTGGGACCGGCTGGTGCCTCCGACCGAGCGTCCTGAGAAAGCACACGCCAGGGACACAACATTCCTGAAGAAAATACATGGGCAATGTCTACAGAGCAGGTGAAACAAGGACAGAGGGAACCCACCACATCCTGCTCGCTTTGTTCAGCTGGCAGCTCCCAAAAAGGGTCACTTTCTATTCAGGCCACAAACTGATCCCAGATATTAACATGCAACATTACTATGGATTAATGCCATAAATGAAATAATCCCCAAATGTCACCCCCAAGGAACTGAAACCTTGTTTTTTCACTGGTGGATTACAATAACAAAAAATAAAACCGTCAACAACAAAAAGTAAGCAATTTCAGTGGAATTAAGGAGTCCTAGGGAGGTCAAAGACAACATTTTGGTGTGTCACTCAATACCATATTCTGCACCAAACAGAGGGAAGCACAGCACACATGATTAAATGGTGCATTGAAGTTGGTTAAGAGGTATTTAAATGAAGTTTGTAACCCATCTTTTCTTTACAAATTAACATGTTCATGAGACAAAGAACGCCTCAAAAGCCTGCATCTAACTGCATATTAAAACCACCCATAACTAAGATTGTAGATGCTAAGTATTGATAACATTTTTAAAAGCTATTATGTGAAATGAGTAAGAAATATAGAATGTAACTGCTGGCAGATATTGTTTTCTTTCCTCCGGAGCCACAACGAAGCCTGACAGAGCAGCAGGTCTGTGCTGTGGGGGTCTCCCTGGATTGCTGCTGTCTCGAGAGCCACACTTGGAGTAACTAATGAGCCTGTACTGCAGCCTGTACGTACGCTTTACAGAAATTATGTGAAGTTTTACATATGAAAGACTCGAGAGTGAGTGACAGGCTGAAGCAGGAGGAGCATTAATAGCTGCAGAGGACTGAGAGGGACAGCTGAGGAACAGTGAGGACGCTGTGTCTGCTGATAGGAAACTCCTAACAGGGGAAACTGGAGTATTAAATAAGGGTAATTCATGGCTCATATGTCACAATAAGAATATATTGCACACAATATAGAATTGTACAGATGATCCTAACCAAGATACTTCCTCAGGGAAATACAAATCTAGTAAGGCAATAGATGAAATGGGATCAATTAATGCTCTGAGGGCAGCTTTTCATATAAAACTGAAGGCCAACTTGGCGCTATTCACATAACACTTATAATTCTACAAACTGTTATTAATATTGCATGTTGTCACAGGCTTATGCATCAGACAATAACTCTGCACAGATATCTGAAGAAGAAACAGAAGCCTTGACCTGAAAAGCCATCATGAAACTTACTGGAGAAGCTTGTTTTCAGTGGAAGCTGTGCAAAGCCATTTACCACCAGGAAAACAATCAGCAAGTCACCGCAGAGGGGACATTAGTAAGTGCTCTCTACACAGTGAGTAACTCTGCAAGCAAGGCAGACAATAACCTCAACAAACCAACATAAGATGCGGCAAGAATTTTTTCACAATGTGTTATCAACTCTAAATGCAACAATTTTCCCTATTTTTGTGAGCTAGAAAGTAACATGATTTTTTAATGATACAACAATCTACGGATGAATCGGACTGGAACAGGCTTGGGAAGGGACTAACCAGACGAGCACTGACGACAGCAGCATTAGCAGTCAAGGTGATCATTACGCAGCTTTTGTACTTTCTGTGCAAAGAAGATTAAAAATGCTAAGACACAGCCCTTCAGCAAAAGATAAAAACCAAAGAAAAAGGTCTGAATCACTGAAGGATCTCAGTTAGTCTGCAAATGTACTTATACAACTATATTAATAAGCAAGTTATGGTGGATATACAGTAATTACAGAATTAGAGCACTAAGAAGTCCAATACATCTTGTCTAGATGAATAAAAATGGACTATCAGAATACAGCAGCGAAAAATAATGTAGAAACAGAAAATGTGTTTCATTACTCTGAGTATCAACATATTAAAGAATGTCAAACCATGAAGCTGTCACTATTAATGTGAACTTTGTTACAAGAAGTTCTCGGTGGAAGAGCCTTCCCTGTCTCCCATACCAGCAGCAGGGAGGGAGGTCAGAGCATTGAGACAATCCCAGGAAGCAGCAATGGCAGATTAACAAACAGGAAAGGAAACGAAAAATACCATTTCCAATCAGAAAAATGGGAAAGGAAAGTGATCGGAAGGAGGAGAACATTTATTTGCAAGCTGTGAAACCAGGCATTCACAATAAACTGGAGTGACAAAATACACACACGAGAAGCCCATGTTGGGAGCTATGGTTTATGTAGCTCTAGAGGTACTGATTTAGCACGTTAATTGGGAAGTCATGCACATAATGAATGGATGATAACATTCTGATGCTTGACTTGTCTTCTCCCCTGCCAATCCATCTCACTAGTTTGCAATCTGCCATTATTCACAATGTGCTAATCTTTGGGATGAAGATATAAATATTTTTCAGCTCTTTCTGTGTGACAACATTCAGAAACAGGTACTTTGCACTGCAAAGACTCCTTGCTGTGAACAGTCACTGCAGTTTACATAGAGATTGCTGAAAAGAGAATTTATCCAGCAGCTAATTCTCAGTGAAACCTTCTTTTCATTACTTTCTCCTATATTTACCATCTAATTTGCATTTATATACCCCTTATTATCTAAACACCTCATAATCTCAAATGTGCTTAACCTAACAAATCCCTAATATAATTCAGGAGCATTAGGGCAGTTTTATACAGATAAGCGGGGCTGATGGTAATTTGTGTTGTCTGACTTAGGCACTGGAGCTAGGAGGTTACTATTCCGTTTTCTACGGGGTGAAAGGAAGGAGATGGGTGCTCTGGGTCCTGATGAGCTGCTCCCCTGGACACGCTCAGGCTCTTCCCTACGCTGCAAAAAGCACACGCTGATGTTCAGTGCCGTGTGCCGCCTTCTCCTGGGTTGATAAACCACAACAAGGGGGCATTTCACCTTTAACTCCCATCAGCTCGTTGCCCGAGGTCCCGCTCCTCATGCCATTTTGCTGCTTTTGCTGCCAAGGAAGGTTCCCACTGGGTGGAGAAAATTATTTCCCCCTTTATTATCTTTCCAGGAGAGAAGTAGAATATTAAGCATGCAATTCACAGGGCAGAAAAAAACCTGGGGGTTGAATCAGGCTGTAATTAACAGAAAGGTGATCATGCCAGTTTTAAAATCACTAAAATAATTTTATAATAATTAATTTCACATGCTGCAAGGCTGTGAACAACTGTAACTTGATGCATCCAAAATGTCTCTATCAAGCTAATCTCTACAAACATAGCATATGCATGTCCTTAATATATCTAGTGAGCGTGCATATGTATACATAATCAAATATTTACTATTAGAGATACACATAGATACATCAATGTAAACAAATGGACTATAGCTACTCCATGTCAAATTTCCTTATAATTTCCCTTAGATTAAATTTCACACAGGCTGGGAGGGGGTTAGTGAGGCTACAGGTAAGAGCCTGAATCACGAGCAAACCTTCATTTATTAATCTCCTGTAGCAGATCAGGAATCACAATCTCAGATCACAAACCCAGGGGCCCTTTCGGTACCTCAGGGGCTGGAACACAATTTACTTCAACCAAAACATCACTCAGGAGGAATTTATATAGGTTTATATTATATGTAGGCTACCTACAGTTATGTTAATACCTCTGTGTTCCCAGGTCTTTGAAGATGCGAATCTCAGTGCAGCTCCTATCAGATGCATTATAAAATATTACTGTTGTATTCTGCTATAGGATATCTGTACATTACTATAAGCATTTTGTTTGTTCTATGATACATATTTGCAGGGCATGTTTTGCAAAAAGAGAGTGGTTAATATTCCCGTATCACAGAAATTAGCTTTCCTGGTTTTATCTCATCTTAATTGAGGTCTGTTTCTGTTGCTAGGCAAGGTTTCATAGGCTCCCTTGATTTATAAATCAAGGGCGTTTGTTTCACTAAAACTGGTGTATAATTGCTTGTCAGCAGTCACCTTTGCATTAAGAAAGGATGGAAAGAAATCAAAGGAAATGTTGAATATTACTGGAAACTAAACAATGAATAAGACTGTGAATAGCTGATCAGGACCCAAAGAGGAAAAAAAACCCAAACATAAAGGGAAGGATTTATTCCTGCTGAAAAGACAAGCTAAAAATGTTCTCATTTTGTATTCAACAACATTCAGTTCTTACCCTCAAAACTTTGTGTCTGTCTGGCCCTTTCAAACCAAAGCCCAGTAATGGTGACGGTCTGTGGGCTGTTCCCGAGGAAAGGAGGGATGTCCACGCTACAAGCCCTTTATCAGTAATTCAGTGTTCAGGATATTCAACCTGTGCTCTACCTAACCAGACTCGATCCTCTTCTGTGCAGCAGGAAAACAGCCCAATCCCTCTGCCATGGGGTAATTCAGATTAGGGAGCTCGGTGTCTGTGGAGTTAGTGCTGTTCCTCTGCAACCGGAGTATTTAACGAGAGAAAGAAGGAGAGTGAGGGAAATTATATGGGCATGCGTGACACTATTTTGCAAATTCAACTTCTAGATGTATTGGACGCATGTTCTGGAGGGGAGGGACTATGTTATTTACCAAAAAAAAAATCTATTTCCACTCTGCTGGGCCACAGAGCCAAATAGAATGTACTTGTTCTTAGACTCTAGAAATACATTTGTAGTTAACTAATAGTTTCCTTTACATTTGCTCCAGCATTTGAAATGTCAAACGATGCATGCAAAACTTGACAAAGCAGGTTGAACACAACAGGGAAACCAGAAGAACTGACAAATTATGGGTAGTTTCTCTTATTAGCTTGACAGGCACAGTGCACTGAGCGCAGCGCTGCCCAGCATCCTCTGCTGCTCCAGCAGCCCCTCTCCTTACACAGAACCTGCCACTCATCTCCACCCCAGGGACAGCAATTACCACAAGTGCTAAGCAATCCACGTCTAATCCACTATCAGTCCTTGGCCTTGATCTCCAAAGCAAGGCTGTAATTGCCCATTTCCTCACCACCCCACGGTTACTATCCCAGAACGCTTTCAGTGGAAGTCCAGCGGTTGACATCACCAGCAGCACACACAAATTGCAGCAGCATATGGCTCGCACGCTGTTCCATAAACTTGGAATCATTAAGCTGGTTGTCAGAATAAAGCCCATAGGGCTTATAGCTCACAGACTTACGAGCACAGAACTCAAGATTGCCCCTTGGATAGATGTGATTCCATTGCACTTTTTGCTGTGTCTGACTGGATGAAAATTGTAATAATTGAGGATGAGCCAAGAATCTTCAGTAAAGATCCTTTCATCTATATTTCCCATTTTCTCCCTGAAGTCTTCGCTAGTTCTCAGTCTTGAATCTAAATTCTTTAAGCCCAATATCACATTTCTTTTCAGTTGTCTTCTAGTTCCAGTGGAAACTCTTTTCATTGCTTTCACTTTAAATATTACTCTTCCTATTACACCAGTTTTAGGGTGATACAAATGATTGTTTTTTTCATACATCTTTAGAACTTGTGTATCATATCTTTCACCTGATCCAAAAGACTTTGGAACGTGTTCCACATACACAGTCAAGTTCACAGACACGCAGCCCATGTCACATCAGCTCTTTAACATCTCTTCCCTTCACACTTCTTCAAACATGTCTTTTAATCTGAACGAAACACTATTCCTACAAGTACTTGTACATACTCCTTGCAATTTCATAGCAGCAAGTGATGGCAAAGAGGAAGAGAGAGGAAAGAGTACAGGAAGAAACTCTAAGGAAAGAGTATGAGAAAGAAATGACATACTATGAAAAGAATCTCACTGCATGATGGACAAGGCTGAGTAGGAGAACGAATAAAACTGACAGAGTGTCAAAGTCAAGAAATAAAGAAAAAATAAGGAAAAAAACCCCCAAACCAAACACAGAGTGAGAAAACACTTCCTACCATTATGAGTAGGGTATGGTATGCCTGATAACCCTTCTCTATTTAGTAAATTAAGTCTTCATTCATTTCTATAAACTAGAAGCCAACCCGGAGAGCTGCAAAGTGGACAGAATGAACCAAGAGTGAGATTTCCTGCCTCGTACTCGGTAGGTTTGAAAAGGAAAATTTTCTATCCGATGAACAAAAACACTGATTTTTCTTTAAGTTTTTTAGGGGGGGAGAAAAACAAGTAAATATTGTGAACGTCCATCACCATAATGACATTTTCCTACAAATGATCTCTTGACCCACCATTCACTTGGAAAAGTCAGTATTACAAGAGTTTAAAACTTTGCCTTGACCATCCTTGAGCCGGGCTCTATATCTGGATTAGACAGATCTACTTAGTCCACACAAAGCTTACAAATCCTCAGGACTTCATTAAAGAGATAGTTTACAGGTACATAGCTGTAGTTTATGTGCTTAGTCACACTCCACAATCTCTTGGCAAGAACCTCCTTCCAAGCAACGGCTGAATAATTACTGAGTCACTACAGTCAAACCTATGAACTACCATCACCCACAACTACTGTATTATGCAACTACTGCAATTATGTGCAACTACTGTCAGAAAATGCTGATTTGTTGGAAATGAGTCACAGGAGAAATGTAATGAAAAGTCATCCTTCCAGGGAATCTCTTTCCCCCAGCCATTCTGCTATCCGGAGGGCTGCCAGACCCTGGAAAGCTGCACCCATGTAAGCAGGGGAAGCAGCCGCTCAAACGCGGCCGAGATGCCGGTTTCCCCCTCACCACAGATGGGAGGGCACTTTCTGTTCTGGATAGACACGGTTTCTTCCCCTACCAAGCTTAGTACTCTTGAACTGCTGGGAAAGATACCGCATCTCAAAATGACAATGTTTTCTTCTTGCAGAATTTTTTTTGTTGTTTCTAAAAAGAAATAACCCCCTCGCCACCAGAATTAGGATTTTCTTCGTGAATCTGAATGTACTTTTTAATCCAGGTATACTTTTGAAATTCTCACATAAATTATTTCTGTTACCCTTTCTGCTAGTATTTTTATTGTCCTGAAGTGTCTCACAGTAAATAAGATAAAGTCAGTGCTCATCTTGTTATGAGTGTACAAATAAAAGCAACCTGCATCCCTAACATGTATTATTTTCATTAATGGCTCTGCTTTACACACTGATTCTACACAAAGACACAACCACTATCTTAACAAACAACCTGCATATACAAAGCTGTTCATCTTCTATTATACAATCTTCGTAGGACCAGTGACTTCTCTGTTCATTAAGGAACATATTTCTTTCCCCATTTCATGCATTTTAAAACATCTCTCTAATGAGTTTACATACTAAGCACTAATATTTCTTCTAACATTTTTCCATTAGCTGCGTCAAACTGAATCTCCTGTCATTCGTCATGTTGCACTGAAGCTCTGATAATTAACAAATCCATTGCTGCTGTTGTATAGGAGCATGTGGTTCTGCCTTTGCAGCAATTCTAGCTCAATCTGACTGAGAGCGATGAACACATGTATAAGATGCTAGATAAAGCACTGTATTTGAAATGTATGTGTGCAACCATGCAATTTATATATACTATATATATGAACACACACTATGCACAATTTAGCTTATGTTTTACAATGTATTTTTATAGCGCACTATTCTAGCTCATGAACAGGCGAGGGAGTCAGCAGCTTGTCGGTGATCTGTCACTCACTTGGATTTAGCATGCAGAGCACTTGCCTTTGCAGAATCACAATTGTTTTCCTAGCAGGGACTTCCCTCATCAGGTTTAAATATTGCACAGCCCAAACTAAACATCCTGACGCAAATCGTTTGCAGTCCCTGGCCTCTTCAACTTTTCCACATCATTGTCAGTTGTATTTTTCTTCGGAGATAATACTGTTAACAGCCCAGTTAGCTTTGTGCTCATTTTTCCACAGGCACTTGCTACCTTGCTGGCCACTTGTCTGCACTTTGGGAAGTTTTTGCTGCAGGAAGCAATAAACGCTGAATCAAAGCAAGCGCAGGGCTGGGTCACAGGGGTGCGGGTCACCGAGTGACACCTGGCACTTTGCTTTAACCCAAGCAGATGTTGTACACTTGAGCAGAGAACTGGACAGTGCAGATGAAAGCGCTTTGAGAGGCTACAGAGTACAGATAAGGGACCTTTTAACGTTACCCTATTCACTCCAGGTGGACGTATTCTCGTCATCCTTACCCACCTGTGGTACACAGAGGAGCATCTTCTGCAAAGACAATGTGCTCTCTCTACCACGTCATCATCCTGAACTTGACCTTGCAGAAAGAAGCTCTATATTCATTTTTCACATCCTTTTCCCAGTTTTCTCTTCAGTCTATGGTAAAAAACTCCACAGTTCTCTGCATAGGAAGTTCACTTGTTTTGAGAAGGATTAACTATTCATAAACATTAAAATCAGAAGTTCGGTCTACTTCAGTAATTTATGTTACAAAGGGAGAAAGGATAATTTTTACGTTTTGGTGTTTATTACACAGCTGATCATTTTTATGGCAATTTATAACTTCATTTTCTTCCCCTTAATTGAATTGCTTTCTAACTCAAATTAACCATGTAAGAGAATTAGAGTAACAGTGCCCCGCCGTAAAATCTGTTACTGTACAACTCCAAGTAATTTTCTTGCTTTTAACGAGTGGGTTTGTTTGCACACGGTGACTGTGCTCTGAAACAACTGCAAGGAAACACGGCCTGTTCTGTCATTTTGATGGATGATCATTGCAGCAGCCTGTTATGAATCGGGGACATGCACATTTTTATCTGCATAATGACACATTTATAGCTTATTATTCATACCCAGTTGGGCTAATCTGCTCTCGCATCCAACACCTCCATGATATTACAGAAGCCCACGACGGTGGTAAAGGCACGCGGCTTGCCCTGGAGGAGCAGTATGGATGCCATACATTGCCCTGTGCTGCTGTGGCTGTTGATGCAAAGCTGGATGTGTCTCCAAAAGCTGAAAGATGTCTCTCAAACAGGCACCTCTGCACTGTCCTAAGACCAGACTGTTTTGGGTGCAGCCGTGCTTTCTGCTGAGGAGAAGGAGGAATCCGGGGGATGCTGCCTCTGAATTTGTATACATAGATTTTCCTTTGCTGTCTCTCCAGCAAAGTGGGAGTTTCTGAGCAGTGGGGACCCCTCCCAGTGTTGGGCTGGGAACACAGAAGAATCTGAGCTCCATTTTGGATTTCATCTTCCCTATAGGTATCAGGAAGGCTAATTAAATAATTCGCCATAGTTGGCAGAGACATGATCCGTGTGCTTATCTGAGATGCATTTGTGCATATTAGAAAAAATAAAAAGGGTGTTCTTCTTTCAGTAAGAATTCTCACATTTGTGCCTTACTCCCCAACCAGATGGCAGCTGGATTCTGAGATGGCTTTTCTTAAAAAACCCCTTCACTAGCATGTTCTCCAGGCAAATCTCACTAACCCTCACAAATCAAATGTCTGCCACACGACCTCCGTTATGGACCATACTCTTGCCTTCGCTCAGATCAGTTTAAATCACCAGTGACTCTGCTAGCTTCACAATGGTCCTTTTGATTTACACTAGCGCAAACTGAAAATAAGTTTGCCCTTTTAAATGATTTATTTTCCATCTTTTTGCAACTCCAGAGCAAGCCCAACATCCTCCAGTTTCCAGTAGAATGATCCATATGAGAAAACTATCACACTCTATCCATGAACTCCAATCTAAATTACTCACATTTTCCCTCATGTCCTGTTCATGAAAATTATTTCCTTATGTTTACATTCTTCCTACAAAGAGTTTGTGACATCTTTATTTAAAGGAAATGACATCAGAATTCATTAACATAAATTTTAAAAGCATTTTGCTTGTCACACTGGAGATGTGATGCTGGTCATTTGAAAGATGGTGTTCCCAAGACATACATTTATGTGCAACATCAACACTGGGAGGTATTTAATTAACACAATAAATATCACCTCGAATTGTTAGATCTATCTTTTGTGACCTGATATCCGCTTCTCACACTAATATTTATTTTGCAATCATTCAAAATGTGAATTTGTGAAGAAAAAATGTAAACAAGCAAGCAAGTAAGCTCTTAATTGAAAATAATCTTTCAAGCATCCTGTTATTTGGACTGAAGTCCTTTGATCTCAGGCCTAGTGATGAGTTAGTCACATCACAGAGCTTAAGGCAGTTTTATTGGTATAAAACTGGCATAGGATAAAGGTCAGTCTATTTCATTTTAACGAGCAAAGTGAAGTTACTTACTACTCAATTTACAGGCTGAAAGTGCATTCTGCAGTGTTTATCCATTGGGAGAAACAGAAAAAAAGAGACAACCTAGAGTTCCCGAAAAAATACTCTGCAACCAGGGACTCCTTAGCAATTGCACTAATCAAACATTTAAAGAAACATCAGGGCTTAAGCTACTCAGAGATTATTAGATAATTAGGCTGATTGTCACTTAGGACCTGATGCTGAGAGGTGCTGAGCAAAGTGCCAAGCTCCTCGAGTGAACAGTCCATCCAAACTGCATCCTTCAATTGAAACGCACGCCCTGCTCCGGAAGTGGGAAGACGCCAGATCAAGCCACAGAAAGATTTGGAAACCTCAGTCTAGAATATTTTTTATTTTTAAATATTCGGTTTAAATATTTGTTGTTCACTGAGGCTAAGAAAATTCCATTCATCTCTCCATGCTGTTGCCCATTTAATGAAGTAGAGAAGCATTTTATTATTCCCGTCTGACAAATATACAAGCACCAAAACCCAAAGCTGAACGGTGAAACAAACAGTGAATTATTTCAATCCTCTTGATTCTCTGTTTTTTTGGCAGATATTGCCATAAGTCATTTTAGCTTCACAGCCACAGATACAAGAGAAATTTCTTTTTAAACTTTAGAAATGTTTAAATTGAATGAACTAAAAGAAGAAATATTTTTTACCTCAACAGGGAGAAAATAAAAGGAGAAGTTTTCAAATATTACAGTGGCTATCAACTCTTTGTTTTCACATCATTTTGCAGTGAGTCTGAATACTACTTTAAGAGGGCAACTTTCCCCCATGCAATGCAAAGTCCCATGAAACTCAGTAAACTAAAATAACCCTTTTCTCCGAACTCTTTCCCTGAAATTTTTGACTAGTCGCCTGCGGCTGAACTGGAATGCATTTAGACGGGTTTGAATTAAGTGCAGCTAGCCCAAAACACAGCTTGGCTTCCTACAGGGGTGTAAAGGATAAAAAAGGGATTGTGGTGGACAGTGCATTGTTATTGTGAATTATGCAGCGAGCTGAAAGGACACTGGAATAGTCATCAAAGTTCCTAAGAGCTGCTCTCTTCCCGATGAGCTAATAGGGTGGCTCTGAGCTCTGAAACCAAGCTTAACAGTGCTGTAAAATACATTTGCCGTATTTGACTTCTTTCTAAAGTTAGAGCAGTGATTCTGCTGACCCTATTGTCAGTAACAGCTCCATTTAACTCAATATTATCTGCATGAAAATGATCACAAAGTTTTACCTGAAGCACCCACGACAAGCTGTAACTTTCACAAAGATCGATGTATTTTCGGATACTCTCAGAAATCAGAAGGCATCAGTCAGAAATCTATGAAACTATTCACTGGGTTTTCAAAAATTGTTATTTAAATAGCACTCAGAAGAAAGGAGCCATTGTCCAGCGCTGTTTCATTAACAGGCTTATGTGAGATGGGATGGTCTCTAAAAACAGTGAGCTCGGAGAAGAGAGACCTTGGAGGTCCCTTCCAGCCCTATGGCATGGGAAGACGACACTAGAGTTAAGAGAGGCTGACTGCCGTCAATGATCATCATCTTGTTAACTCGTTCTGTAACTTGAATATGTATCATTTTATGTCCCTATAATTTTTTCAGTTATGATTAATTATTGACTGGATGTTGAAGAGTCGACTCCCATCAGTACAATTAATAACACATGTCCAACTGCAAGATAATAGATCTGTGTTCTTTGTAAGTTAGAATGCATCAGATGCTTTTATTTTCCGTTATCAAGAGCTGATTGATAATCTTAAAAATTGTTTCACTTTACTTTTTGAGGGAGAAAATAATTTTATACCTCAAGGCTGTATTCTCTTCATTCACGTGAAAGACTAGAGAGATGCAAAACTTAGAGGAAAGTTCGCTCATCTCTTGGCGCCCCTTTTCCCACAGATAAAGCCTCACCCTGAAAAATGCCATCTTCCACCTTTCCGCAGGAGGCCACACCATCTGGCAAGGCCTTGGCCAAGCTGAGATTATGAACAGTAGAGTATTTGTGAGCAGAAACATGAACACGGGCTACGAAATGAAGAAGCACATGAGTTACATCTTCCTTGACAGCTGGGGCTGGAAGAATAAGGTCCACTTGGAGCGAAAGGAGTCCAGTTAACTCGGCTGGGAGCAGGAGCTGACTGCAAGAGCACAGGACTCTCGGCTGTTTCATTGAGATTTAAGTGTTACTCTGACCCATGAGCATGAATAACAAAAGTCTCATTGATTTCAATTAGAGGAAGCTTGGGTCTATTTACTGTAACCGAGGCGATTCTCAGAAAAAATAATTAATTCCTTGTCATGTCTCATGTGTATTGATTTTTGTAATTACAATGAAATTGGAGGCAAGGGTGGGGAGAAGGAAGTGCACATGTTTAATTTGACGCACAGGCTGTCAAGGACAGAGAAATTAAGATGCAATGACCATGTCCATCCTCAATGCACTCGTCTGTGCTGAGATAACAAGAGCCAGACACAGGCTGGAGTGGAGAACCTAAAATCACACGATCCTCTGATGTACAGAATTCAGGACTGTGGTGTAAAGAGCTGTGTTTTTACAGCAGCCTCCAGGGCACAGAAGAGATGCCCAAGGGGAAGCAGATAAGGACAGGACAAGCTTAACACGTATCAATGACTAAGAGAGGGAGAACAAAGAATTAGAATGAGGGAGAAAAGAAATACAAGTTGTTGCTGATAATAAAGCTGCCAGTAGATAAGGTAAGAAAAAAAAGGAGAGAAAAGAAAAAAATGATGCTGCTAGGAAAAAGCCAGTGGCAGGTGAGCATTTGAACTTCATTTCCACTGTGCTTTCACTCAAATGGCGAGTTTTTGACCTATAGTCAGTATTGGACTTCTTAATTAGGCGACAGTCTTCTTTTTCAAACATGTCTGTGGGAGTGGTTGGCTTGTTTCCATATGCACACACACAGATTTGATGATAATATTCGATTTCTAGCTTCTAGAGCATTATAGATTTGTTAGCCATAATGATATCCTCAATACTTACACGTTTTGGGCCCACTAAAGCCAGCACCTATTCTGATTTCAGCAGGACCACAAGAAGCTGACAAACTATTTCCAATCTTTTGCCCAACAGTATCAGCTCAGGAACTCCCCAACTCTTTTGTGAGAAAGCTTTTTGTTACACAATAGCCCTGCAAACGAAAGCTGCAAAACAGTCTCACATGCAAACGTTTACAAGAAATTATAACTATAAGGGAGAGGCAGAGTTTAAGGGTGCAAATCAGTTGTGAGTTAAGTACTTCTATCTCAATATATAGTATTTTAAATGAAAAGCAAGCCCTCTGCTTCCAGTACAGAGAACTAATTTGCATGTAGCTTGTGCAGTTTCTAAAAGCTGTTGTCTAAAATATCAGCACTCTAAAGGAAATTTTCCTCTGGTGACCCACACATACTGCAACAAACAAAGCTGCAAACTCATACTTAAAAAACCCAAATCAAACCAACCAACCAACCAACAAAACCCCCAAACCCAAAAGCCTCACTGGTGTGGCAGCCTATTGGCAACGCTTTGTGAAACTGTATTCTTCCCGGCTATGCCAGAGCTTGGTGCACAAAGTCACAGCACAACGAGCAGTGAATCAGTAATAAACACCTAATGACAGTGATTGATGATGGCAAATCTGTCTCCAAAGAACTATTGGTAAAAACACTAAAAATTCCTTCCCTCTTAATACATTAAACTCTTTGTTTAGGGGTTGAGTTCATACTGCCAGAAAACCATTTTAACACAGCTAGCATAAATTTTAGTGGGCGTTGGAATACTGAAGCATGAGAGACTGGCCTGTTAAAAAGCTGCCCCTAGAAAGGCTGCTGTTTGCATAAAATACATCGGTTCTTCTCAGTGGGGAATTCATTTGATCCATTTTATATCATATGGCCTGTCACTAAGGAAGCAAATATGGATATGAAATATGAACATGAAGCAAAACATAAAAAGAGACTTAATAAAATGAGTAATTATGTTTTGTCTAAATCCTCCCATGCCAGCAAGAGGCACATACCACCATAAATTCAGCCAAGTCTGCCCATTTCAGTATGTGGGAAAGGGAAAATAACCCTAAAATGCAGCCAGGCCTTATGAGGCACATTAGTGCAGAGGGTTTTCTCAGGAGAGGGTGGTTACTGCCACGCTGGGCACGTGGGCAGCGGCCAGGACAGAGTATTCTTTGAAATACAGAATTCCAGCATTTCAATTCCAGTCCTTTTAGCTCACATGCCTGAGAAGCTCAGATCCTACAACACCAAATATAAACCATAAGTATAGTCTTTACACCCAGATGCCCACGACATCAAAAATTTCCAGCTTATTTACAGACACGGTTTTAAAAAAGATGAGTAGAAAATCAGAAATGCAAACATTTTTGTTTTCCCAAGCTATTGTAAACTTCCAGCTATTCATACCGCAGGCTAATTTATTCTCTGGATATTTCACAGAAATGCCATGACAAGACTGATTAGCTGACACCCAATGCTAGAACTGAAGCTGTAATACAAGCACGGAAACATTAGGACTGTGAACACAGACAAGGAATGAAAAGTGAAGCCTGTAACACACATTTGAGCGAGTGCAGAGAAAATGAAAGCAGACATGACACAATGGGCTGTGAAGAATCATTCTCGGATATGAACTCTGCTGAAAACAAGTCTGATTATATTGTTACCCAGGTCTTCCCACAGGAAAATCGTGTACAAGTGGAGGACTCTGAACCTCCTCTACTGAAGTCAATGGCAAAACTACCACCAGCTTCACTTGGAGCAAGAGTCAGCCCGCAATCTTAAGGATGGAAAACTGAATTATGTGTAGATGCAGCGCACAAAATCAACGAGAGGAAAGCCAGCAAGCAATGTTGAATACTAAGCACTAATATTATGAAAACACTCATTGTTTCCCACAAAAATATATCCTCATCAATTAACACAAATATCTGCAGCAAGCATGCTAAAGAGATATCTCTTTTCCTTTTCAATGTAAACTGTGTTTTGGTTTTGTACTGCTAAAGCACAAAAGAGTGAAGGGCACACTCTGCTGGTCAGAAGCACCATTTACACCGAAAGCTTTTTAACAACACGAGTACTAAAAAATAAACTCCGTTATATCTCATCTGGACTTGAAGTGGTGCTCCACTTGATCTTTTTTCATCCTGAATATTAGAGACAATGGCTATGATGCTATGAATGGACTTTCACATGTTTAAACATCCTACCTGCTGTAAGAACACTTTCTTTCCTGGCAGACATTTTTTAGCAGTGTAACATTGTTCAAAAACTCGTTACCTTAGGCTTTTCATCCAGTATTTGCTGACGAATCTCCTTGTGTTTTTCTACAAGTTTCTCCTGTCTTTTACTCTGAGCATCTTCTAGCTGTAACAAAAGAACAGAGAATCTTTGTTCAGAGATTGCAGATCCTCACTTTCCCACCTCTTCCCCAACAAATATTTCATCTATCGAAATTAAAATGTTATCATCAAAACTATATATAATTCTAATATGAACCTACACGCCATTGTCACAAGCATCCCTGAGCACAACTGTTATATGTGGACAATATATCTTAGATTTCATACATGGGATTTAGAATTAGAAATGTTTAAAGGACCTAATGTAGACTTCTAATGTGATTAAAAGCATACTGCATTTAAAAAAAAAATCTTATTATTTTGCTTTAGCTTTTATTGCATGAACAGTGTGAGATGGACCCTGTTCTCAGAAGAGGAGGATTTGCATCCCAGAGTCCTAAACGAACAGGCTGATAAATTTTGGGCCTCATTTAATAAAGCTCTCAGACATCCGTCTGACTCCAAGAGCAATGAAACATACTTAATTTGTTAATTCTTTAGGTTGCTTCTTGAATCAAGGTCTCTGTGAGCAAAAATGGGCCAACTTTTGAACTGAACTATGTCTGCAATGAAATTAAGAGAAAATTCAGTAGTGGCCTATGTTTCATAGTGATTTCACACATCAAAACGCTGTGGTGCGTACTTTAGGCTCAGTGTAAACCACCTATAGCTGCAATTAAATGTTCAGTGACTTTCAGAGTTACTTACCCAGTCTTTGCATTCAGGAGACAGGGAGCCAATTAAAAAAAATGGTGCATTTTCCATGAATAAACACAGGACATTCAAAGATGACATCATGACTGTATTAAAATCTCCCCCTCTTACCTACCATTCTCCAGACACTAACAATTAATCAAGATCTGTCTAAAATTCCAGTTTTCCTTTAACTGGAATGTGAAGTCTACACGGCATCTGTTAAAAACAAACACTTGCAGAATCTTTATACTGAAGCTTAGAATGCGCAGTTGAATAAATCAGAAAGCTTATGTTCTACCCCCAAACTGAAAAATAACCACATGGCCTGACATACCCGTTTAATGTACTGCACCACCTCCTGGATATAGGATCGAATCATTTCGGTCTTCTCTCTGGGGAGAAGCAATCAACAAGTTATTGTAATCAATAAGATCACGCCAATCTATTTTAATTCCCCACATTGCCTTAAAAAATAATGTTTTAAATATATGTATCTACCTACTTAACTTTTATCCACTTCCTGAATGTGCCTTTTGCAACAGGCTGCGTCTTTATTATTTGAAGGGTTCAGACATCCCATGATCTCCCGCAACAAACCACAACAAAGCCCCACAACAGGCTTTTCCCAGCAGGTACTGCCACATCTTCAGGGCGACAGCCGTATTGCTTAAGGCCCCAGTGTCAGCCTGGGAGAGCGCACGATCATCAGTAGGTGCACACTGCCACATCGTGGCACATTATGTAGCAGAGAAACAGTTTCTGTCAGCGAGCAGATACTGCTGCTGACACCTTGGCGCCAATGGCAAAGCTCCCATAAAGAGCAGCCAGACTTGACTTTGGTCCCCAGCTTTGCGACATAAACCACATAAAGCTGAACTTGGAGGAAATACTTGAAGAGACGCTGGGAGACAGCTGTTAGGTAAAGTCAAAGGCTGAAGATGAGATCCCCCAAAGGGATAAACACACATAAACCAATGATTTGTGGAAAAGTGAGATTCAGGACAGTACTCTAACACCTCATTGCCTAAGTCAAGAACAGTGAATTGCTGTTTGGGTGGCACTAAAATCTCACGGTTTTAGGTAGTTACACAAGCCCTGGGTGCATGTAGGAATTAGAAAAATTCATTGAGAACAATTAATGCAGTGTATTATCTCTGTGTCAGATTGTTTCCCAGATTTGTGTAAAAGCTGCAAACAACCAACAGCCTGGCCTAGCCCAGATGACTCGAATGGGATTCACCAGAAGGTCTCGCTACTCTCTGTTGTACTGTGAGGGCGAGGGCGAACCGCGCCACTCGACAGAGCTAAGCTGAGTTTCCCATGTAGTCCCCATGTCACCTTTCCCAAGGGCACTGTGAAATGCCTGGCACAGAACAGCCCTTGGGAAAAAGAGAAAAAAATAAAAGGAAAACAAAAACCAATTTCTACTTGTCTGGTTTTGGCTTTTCTTGCTAGTGTCTCATTAACCTCTCAGCAAATCATTTCCTATTGCAATTGATTTTTACTGCAATAACATTTTCATCATGACTACTTTTTTCTAATATGACTTCCATGGTCTCTTACCAGCTCTAACCATATTAAGCATTTCTCCCTTTTTTTCATAATTAATTATTCTCATTTAGTTATCTTTTTTTTTCTAGGACGTTTATTAAAATCCTATAATATTGATTCTTAAATTATCTGCTGCAGTTCATGGCGTGTGCGTGACCTTCTTTCAGCATTACCAAATACACACATTCTATGCTGAGAAGCTCCAAAATCTGTATAAACTTTTTCAGATGTGGCAAACGCAACACGGTTGCATCTTTTTTACATGGTAAAGCTAAGATTTAGGGGTTTTTTCTTCCTCCTGTATTTTTAAAAGTTACTAAAATAAAGACTGGTAACAAGAATATCCTAGCAAACAGTAAAAGATTAAAATGCTCCATTTTCTTTTTGAGCTGCTTGCCAAAACAAGTGAAGGAGGACAAACAAATGTAGATACTATGCCCTTGGGAAGAATATACTCAACTCGCACAACTACAGTTTGTATTGTCTGGTGGTGCATAAATGAAATTAGTATTCCTGTCCCTGTTCAGAGAACTGTAGCCTGAGAGCTGAGCTTTCCCTTCCACCCCAAGTCAGTGCACGCTGCGTAACACTGTCACTGGAGGAGAAGCAGCAGCACAGTATCTGAGGGGAACTGGTCACAAAAGTAGAACAAACCTTCTAGTGTGTTGCTGCTATTGCTTCTGGAGAGCAGCTCTAACAGAGTTAAGAAGAAAAGATAACTCACAAATAAAAACCTAAATTAAGGTGAAATCAAACCCTGAAGAAAATGAAGCCATTAAGCCTATTTATGCTCAGAGGAACAGCGTCTGGATTAACAGCATCACGGTGATCCACTCCATCATGCCGTACATCAGCGTGTCCCCGTGTCGCTCATTGGCATGTCCCCGTGTCGCTCACTGGCATGTCCCCGTGTCGCTCCTCGGCAGCTCTGCACCTGACCCAGGCTCTCAGCTCTCGCAGAACAGAAGATTAGATTAGCCCCAGGAAATTAAATTAGTATCAGCGGAAGTAAGAAGGACTCCAGTGCTCTGCTGAGGTATTACAGTCTGACTAAAAGCTGCCTTGTATTTAGGGTTAATACCTTTCTTTGATTTTCCATTTGTGCAAAATCTTGTGTCTCCTCACAACATATAAAGATATGTATCTAAGGATATACTTACTCTTCCATTTGATTTTTATCCTTGGACTTTGCTTCTGTGATCTTCTCCTGTCTCTTCTTGTCCATTTTTTTCTTCAATTCTTTCTTTTCTCTAAAGTGCAAAAAAATAAAGGCAACTTCAAAATGTATCTAAACAAAACCCACACTAATTAGTAATCAATTATAAGGGGAATAGCACCTTACTTTTCACATGTTTCTTTCAGTTTCTTTAGCTGGCTGTTCTGACACTCCTCTGCTACATCTGTCAACTTCTGAATAAGCTACAAAAAAATCCCAAGAAACAAAAATATGTATTTTCAGCTAAACATCATACATGCATCTAAGTTTCCTCAAAAGTCTGCAGCAGACAGGAAAGTGTTACACAATTCTCTCATTAATTAGCAACAATCAAAAACCAGTAAACATTCTCATTGGTGTAAATGGATTTGTAACTTGTAGAGTCCAACGAAACTTGTGTACGTCCAACTTACAGAGAAACTGCTACTCTGTACATCAAAGCGATATAGTTTCAAAATACTAAATGTAACACCAAAATATCTTTTGCAGATTTTACCTTTGCAAGGAATTAAAATGCCGATGATAAATCCAATGGTCACAAACTAAATTTACACAATATAAATTGCAAACGCAATTCCTGTGTCACTGAATATTCCTGGTTTTCTGGGACTGCTGAAAACATTCCTCTTGCATTGAGTGTTATTACACAGAACGGCTTGGACTTCAGGCTGGTCAAGTGGATATTGAAAATTCATGCACGAAAGCTAATTGTAGATAAGCATAAGCCTACGTTTTGATCACAGAATGATGGACTCAAAAAATCTGAGTCATGGGTTTGAAATCTCCTGTGCAGCAACGGGTCCAACCTCATTCAACTTGAATCTGCTCATAGAAAATACACTTGTGGTGGTGATGCTGAAGGGAAAGGACACAAGGACAGGGTTTGTGTGCAAGTCCAATGAATGGTGAATTAAAGTGGAAAACGGGACCAATTTGGTTCGATCACCCCCCTCTGTTTTATGTTTGATTGTGTAAAATAATCCTCTGAGGACAATGAAGCAGAGCATGTATAATAATGCCTGGCTGGTCTGATCCAGCTTTTCATTCCTTAGATAAAAGAAGAAAGATACCAACAACAGGCTCTCCTCTAAAAGAAAGACATCACAATCTCTTGGCTGTAAAGCATATTTTAATCAGAATATTAACTCCTCCACAGTTTAGAGGGAAAACTGAACGTTTTGCCCTAAAGTATGAATTTATCCCGACACTACCTAACTGGACAATGCTGAAAACGCAACTTTGCTTTGAGAAATGCCATTTCCCATTTTGAAATGAAAAACGAGTTAGCTTAGAATATAAGCTCAATTATACGGGTCCAAAATGCTTTGTTTTCATAAAAATTAAAATCCCCGAGACGTAGCCAACAACCGTTGCTTGAATGCGGGCTCTCTCCCTGCAGCACAGGGAACCGCATCCACGCACCCACACTGGAGCAGCTCCTGTTGGGTAAAGCTGAAGTGATTCACGCACAACTGGTGATAACAGGGGGTTTTTCGGAACTGCAGCATTGTGCTGCGATCCACGGGAATGAACCTGTGAAAATCCACACGTATCACTCCTCCAACCTGCTCTTTCTGGATGGCACAATAGACAAATCATCCAACAGTAATGAGGCAAAACATCATATAACAGAAAAAAATTGTGAGAGCGGATTGTCTGGAGTTGAGAAACAGTTTGCACTCCCGTAACACCCTTTAAAAATGTTATTTTCTGCCTGATGTTATCCATCAGCATCAGCTGCCATCTGCCCAAGCTCCTCTATTTCAGCTCAGAGGGCCCATGATCCCGCTGTAGCTGTGAGTCAAACTCCAGCTGTAAAAACACAAGCTGGTTTGGAGTGATGGACACAAAATATTTCTTCACCATATACAGATTATGTCCTGCATCCCCTTAAAGCATTCATCTGCAACAGGGACACTGTTTGGCACAACTCTGTGCCCTGGGGAATGTTTGAATCTATTTTCATTCCTTTATTTTCACGGTGTTTCAATTTATTTTCCAGCTAATCCTGCCTCCTTGAGTGCTGCAGGTTTAAAAAAGCGGCAGAACAAAATGGGAACATAATCCAAAAGCTTCAGTTAACTGAGACTTACTTAACTAGAGGTAAGGACTTTCTGCGTTAGCGGTAGTAACAACCCCATTGCCTTTCTGCCTTTCATCCAAAGCCTTCCGATTGTTACGCGAGTTAGTGACAAAGTGACACAACAACCGCTCGAAGTTGCAGCAGACCACAGGGAAATCAAGCTCCAAAATGGTCCCCACGTAAGAGGAAGCCCCACTTAATATAATGTCACGCTGCTTTCATTACTCACCCTGAGCTCGCTAAAGAAAAGCAGACAGCATAACAAACGTACCAGCTTAATGTGCTCTCGTTTCTGGTACTTTTCACTGTAATATTGCTCCTGTCGGAGATTTAGCAGCTGCTGTTGTTGCTTCTCCTTCAGCTCAACGAGCTTCTGGGTCATTTCAGAGTCGAGCGCAGCTAATTCCTGTTCGATAGTCGAAGAACCGTGGTCTGGGCTGCCCGTTTCAGATCTGCAAAGACACACACACACACCACCAAGGTCTAAGTCATGAGGCATGTACACTGTGTCCCATATTTATACCTCATTTTTAAGGCGACTGGTTATATGTGGCCCATTAACAAGCTTCTCAGCACCACATATAGGGCCGGAAGACGATTTAGCTCTAGTAAGTCAAATAATTTCACCTTTTAGGAAAAAAATAGTGCTATCATTTTATTAATGGGATGGCTATCACTTCTAAACCTCATTTTACTAACCCATCATGGTGTTGTGAACTGGACTTAGTATAAATGAGCTATAAATGCAGCTGCCAACATTTCCCATAAACAGATGCCCATGGAACGTGTTATTTACTTCCAGACTTGAACTTCAAAGCTGCACAGTCCTCAGCAGAAATGGTGAGTGCTGAGTATTTTGAAACCTGAGTCATCCTTGCATAAAATTTAAGAACATAACTTTACATCTGCATTTATAAAATGCTTAAAATGGTAGGAACATCCTTTTATTTGGTACTATCTCCCCCCTTCAGGAAATGCCACGCATAGCACAGCCAGAGGAAAGTGCTCTGTGGACTGCTGACTTCAGGAGGAAAGTTAATACCCCAGTGGGGGATAAATTTCAGAAGGCAGCACATAGGAGCAAAGGAAAAATATAATGAAGAAGCTTAAAAGCAACACTGAGGAAACATTTTGGACTTTTTTTCTTTCTTTAGATGGAAGGATAGATGTAATTGTGGAAGGAGACATGACATGACAACACTAAAGTGCTCAAGAAAAAAATAAGTGGCAAAAGCAGCATCATTCTCAGGCCAGCAATAAACTAAACCTAAAAGAAAAACATTTAAATATATATATAGATATATATACATTGTGTCCCTGCTCTGCTGCTGCATTTACTGCTGTACTTGGGTGTTAAAAGAGTTGCCTGGGAAACCTCAGGAACCACGCATGAGATGGACAAAGCAGCAAAACCTTGAACACAAAGGGGGGACACTGTGAGGAAAACAAGTTTGCTACTCAGAAATGTGCAGAGACGACAGTGCAGAGAACTTGCTACGCTGGCTGCCTCTCTTCCCTCTCCCAGGTTCAAGGTGGCGCCTGCTGTCAATTAGAGTTACTGCCACCGAAATAACGTGAAGCTGCTTTCGTCTGTCTGAAGACACAAACCCACGGTAGCCACTTTTTATTCCTTGTACTTTTCTTGTATTTGAATATTCTGCTAATAGGCTAAGCGGTGTCAGTGTGATAGGTGAGGATAATTTAAATACAGAGCCAGAAGAAAGCATTAACGAATATAACAGTCAGCATTTGCGCCATTAAAGATATGTTTTAAAGCTGATGTTTCTCCTGTATTTTTGGGAAAAAGAAATCAGGCCTAAACACTGGCTAAAATACTGTATTTTAAAGGACATGATAATTAAAGAAACTTCAGAACACCACCAGCAAAACACTTGTATATGTGTGTAAATAAATACTTCAGACTCCCTATAGGCAATGGCTTTACTAAATCTTGGCCCAATTTTAGACAAGGCCATGAAACATGGATTGTTCCTGACCAGAGATGACACACTTGCGTGGCAATCTGATACAGGGACTCCTGATGAAGTAGTGATTTATACTTTGCAGTTACAAGCAAATAGCTTCAGTCATAATTTAAAATAATTAAAATTGTCTTTTTCCTTGGGATATACTATTTTGTTAGAACTCTGCTGCTTGAGATAATATGTACTTGCAAGTATGAAAATCCCTAAAAATATATTCCTGCCTTTTTAAAATGCAACCTCATATTTTTTTAACCTTCAGATTTCTCTGTGTCTGCACGTAAAACTTCCCATCTCTGAAATCACTGCGACAGCTCCACATCACAGACTGCAGGGTTTTATTGCCTGGTATCATGAATGATTTATAGTCAGATAATAACAAAAGAAATCATTTTTACTCAAAGATAAATTAGTAATTTTATTTATTCAGTTTGTTGTTCTGCTTTAATTTGAATAGAATATGCTAAAGAACAGAAACATGACACTTTTGTCTGCCAATATGTGTCACACATTGATGTTGAAAAACACAGTGGATAAAATAACACTGTACAGCGGACACACACTCATTAAGGGAGTTTGTTAAACTCAAGTGTGGAACCTGGAAGCCTAAAAACTGGTGACAGTTAAGGCCAGCTGAACATAGATATATTATGAGTGTTAAGCTCTTATTAAGCCCAATGACATTCTGTCATCAGGTGACATGAATGAATAAGCTCCTTCCTAGGGACAAGTTATGGCCTGAATCCCAGTCACTTACAAGAAGATATTCTATCAACAAGGTTAGCAGCCACAACGTGCCTTCAGCCTTTTTCTCTGATCATCTCCTACAAAAAGTATCACGTAATTATTTTTGTATGTTCATTCAATGTCTTCACATCAAAACCTGCAGCCATATGGATTTTATGTAATGGTTAAAGGACTTTTGAGCTTATCTAATTACTGTAAAAAATAAATTATGTTAAAATGAAAACGCTGCACTAGTGGGAGAAATAAAAATTTAGGAGGGTACCTCTACCTGACTATAATTAAATTTTAACAGTATCAGACACTGATTGTACCTAAGTGTGTACATGTTTTGCTAGGAGTTAAGAATTTATCTTTAATAACATATAGTTCTTATTATATGAATGAGACAATAATTATGGAAAGATTAATGAGTCATAACAGTCTTTGCATTTCAAACTAACAACTCTCATTTTTTCTTAGTACCTAACTAAATAATATAAAAATCGTATCAGCACGCACAAAGAGATAGGGCATGCAAGACTTAGAAAGAGACATAGCACAGAAGGGGTTTGCATGCAGAGGCAAAGCCAAGCAGTCATTATGAGATCCCCAAGTGGTCTGGATCAATCATCATTTAAACAGTAGTTAGACATTAATAACTTCCAGGTGTTTCTTTTACCTAATTATACATCTGATGCTTTCTACTCTAGCATAAGTTTTTTCCAGGGGTCTCACTGGAAGACAATGAAAATTTAGCACAAAAGACGACTAAGTTTTGTTCCTGTTTTGACGCCTGGGTCTCTCTCACCACCAGCACACGTAAGTTGTAGTATGAAGTGTTGAGCAGAATTTCCACAGAACTGATACTCCTCCTCTAATATCACCTCCATATTAACTGTCAACTCTAAAAGACAACTTGAGTAAAGATCTCCAACACCAAGAACAGGAAAGCTATGTTCAACATACCTTTTCTTACTGTCTCTTTTTGCTGTTTTTTCTAAGACTGCTCTTCGTCGCAGGTAGTCGTTTTGGATTTCATTATACTTTGCAGTGTGCTCTTTGATAAGGTCAGTGGTTTTCTTGTGGTGCCTCTTCACAAGGTCCTTCATTTCCTTGTAGTGTTTCTTCTGTAGCTTAACAAAAGACTTCTGTTGCTTTAGCTCCTCAATCGTCTGTGCTTCCACTTCTACAACGGTAATAACAAAAGCCACTTCCATTTTCTAATAACACATCATTTCAGAGAACCCAGAAATTGCCATCAGCAGGAATGAAACCAGGGATGCTTGTTTACTGCTTGTAAGTGAAATGTGCTACCTCAAACTGAGCTGACTTATCTGGAAAGAAGCTCATCAGACTGAAAATGCTGCGGCCAATTTGATGTAAGAGTTAGAAGTGAGATGAAGATTTTAAACGCTAAGATGTGTAGCAAAATATGAATACGAGGCAATCAACATGCAGAATTTTGTGTGTCTTATCTGTTTTGCACACCTAAACGCAGGTCTACAGACATGGAGGGGGTTCTAACATAGGAGAATGACTATAAAATAAACCAAGTTATGAGATTTGCAATCTAACTCCAAGCTGGAGGACACGACTCCCGACAGCAGGGCACTATCTGACAGACCAGTTTGCTTCGTGTAATGGTAATTTCAGTTTTGTAGGAGCAACGGGAGTACTGCAAGGCTAATGGAGCTAAAATGGTTTCACTACTATTCACAGTACTGAGAGCAAATTTAGCTTCTGTTCTCATAACAATGCTGGCCTTTTGTCTCCATCAGATGGTAATGTGGAGCTTGTGAAACTATAAAAATGGGATATTTTAAAAAATTTCCCAGTTGGCACCCAATCCTGATCTCATTAAACATGTGCTCAAACATTTAATAACTTCAAAGCTGAGGAAGAAAACATGGTATGTACATTTTCTATGAGTTACTGCAGTCCTAATCACTCCAAGAAATGTCTAAGCCAGATGGCCTATTTCATTAAAAATATGCTTCTCTTGGCAAGAAACTGTATCATTCATGCAGCATAAACTGTATATTTATTACCTGTGAGGACACTCTGAATTAGATCTTCTGTCTTTGCAGGTGCTTTCACCGAACCTAGAGGTAAAAGAGATGACTGATTCTAATTCTTTTAAAGCAACAGCCATTATTGTTCTGCTTCACTGCATATTAAAATATGGCAGGTGACACAGGACATATGCTCACACGGGCATTTATTAATCATCTGAGGAAAACACGTCGCTTGAACAGAACACGGAAAACACCGATCCTGCGAACGAACACGAAAAGGTAACCTTCCAAAAACCCACCTGAGCCTTCTTGTTTTACTTATAAGGAGGATGATATTGAACTCACTGATATCACTCATGCAAGTCCTTAAAGTGGTATTAGGCTGACAGTTAGTACAACTGCCCTAGACTATGATATCAGTGCAAAATTTCTGTATACAAGATGAATCCAGCTCATTGGAAGTCAGTTAGATCAAGCCTATGAAGATTAAGCCTATGAACACTACAGTCGTAACATTATAATGTGGTTTAACAAGCATTTGTTATAGTAGAATCCCTAACATTCTGTGATTCTGTGATATGTCAATAGGAAGTATCTAAGACTGTATTTTGTGTATGGAATAAGATGTAACCACATGCATAAATCAGGCATCTTTGTAAAAACAATTTAAAGAGATTCCTGCACTTGCAACAACATCAAAAACCAACCCCGCTAATTTTCTTACTTGTAATGAACTTCAGTTCCACCACAAAAGCAACGTTTAAACAGAGGGTATTTGTATATTTGAAGAAGACTGGCCCTAACAGCATACTAAAGTGGTGGGACAATTTCTACCTGTTTTATAACAAAAAAAAACCTTGATACAAAGCAGATGAAAAAATATTATCTAGATGAGAGGGGGTTTTTTTGTTTGTTTAATTATTTTTTACCTGGTGCTGGTTGGCTATGGACAACCTGAGTTGCTGGTTTCGGTGTAGGGGAGGCAGTGTAATTTACTCCATTTTCTGCTGGTGTTGGCCTAGGTTCATTGTTTGCTTCAGATGGTGAATCTCCATGGTCAATCTGAAAATACATCGTGATTTACATTACTCTTCCCAACTAAAAGACTTCAAATTTATTTGCAGGTCTAGTTTAGCCTCCTTTTTAAAATGTAACATTCTGTAAATGTTATATATAAGTCATTCTAACAGAAAACAGCAAAAAAAGGTATCCTTAAGAGGCACATTAATGCAGGCGGTTAATTTTTGCAGAGTAAAATTCAAAAAGAAATAGAGCATGTATTATTTTGAAAAAGTATTTTTATTTTAAGTGGATATAACTCATCAGGGACAGTTTTCAGTACAGTATGTATTAGCTGCACCAGATGTGTAATCTCTATTTTATTGAAAAGCATTGTTCTCTGCCATAAAACCTTTCTAGAAATAATGTAGAATCTGGCATGAAAATGCTACTCAAATCCCTGCTGTGAATGAAATGTGTATACAAAATTACTTTTCAATTTCATAGATACACACAGCGCTACCATTATTCACCGTTCTTACAGAACGGAGGAATATTTCTGATTCCCAAGATCTTACATTCTTCTAAGTACACTCCAAGGATAATATGTAAACAGTACCTCCATCCTGCTGCATAAATACATCTCTGGTATCCAAATATTTAAGCATTTTCCACGATCTTTTCTTTCTCTCCAGTTTCCTACAGGCTCAGGCTTACAGCGTACCTTGTACTATGCACTGAATACCATCATTTCCCTTGTGACCATCAGGTTTTAAGCAAGCACTCAGCAAAAAGAAGGTCATTCAATGCAAGTTTTATTTCCAAATGGCCATGCCCCCCTCCCCGCTGTCCCAGCGAGTGGCCAGTTGCCATGGTGTCCAAGGGTAGTTTTGGATTTGTTCCTTCAGTTGCTTTCATTTCACTCTTTGATGGTAATCACATTACATACAGATGCAGGATACCACACTTGGAGTTGTTTTTTTTCCCCTTGATTACTCCACACTTGCAAAATATCAGCCTGCACTACATCAACAGAGGCAAAATACATTTTGATCTGTGTTTGTGCTGCTCCTGCTGCCGGTTTCCTTCATCTTGGCCCTGATAACATGCTATATATTGCAAAAGGATTTCTGTCTCAACAGCCTATTTCTACTAAAATTATAGGAGAGAGACACTGCAGTGAGAAACAGGATGCAACTGCAAAACAATGCCAATGACTCCAATTTATATCAAGCAGGAATGATTGCAATAAAAGAAGGAAAACCACGACCTAGCCAACTTTTATGGCAAAATCTGTAGCTGTGACAAACACACACAGACATGGTTACCCCCTCAATTCTCCTTAAAATATACTCCCTACAGGATGCAATTCATTAGTTTAATAAAAGCCATGTGTGCTATATGAGTCATCAACATTTAATACAAATAAAGCTTGAATTCCTAACTTCTGTAAAGTTTGTGCCCCAAAAGTCAGTGCATGGGAAAATGGGTATTAACTTATTTTTTGGGGACTGGGTTTGTATGTGCTGCAAAATGCTGCATCACTTGTGAAACTATTAATACAGCCTGTCAGTTCTGTACATAAAACATGTGTTTTCAGAAACTAAAGCAGAAATGTGAGACAGGATCAGGAAGTGAATACAGAGTAATTTTCACTACATCAAACAATCTAATCTCATTAAAAAGTACTTGCTCTTCTCATAATTCATCACACAGAATGCTAAAGTAAACATGATTTTTCCTTAGTGGAGAGTATTTTAGGCTCTTTTAAAAACATGATGTAATCCAGCTTTATAATTTATAGTTTTAATATTCACAGAAAGTTTTATATTCCACATGTTGCCATGTCTTTTCAAAGACAGTGCATTTAGCAAATAAGTAGAAAGGTACATATCCATATGGGTACATATCTGTAAGGTCTTATTTTTATTTCTCCAGAGAAAAGGAGCTGCAGTGTGTTGGGACTGGGAGATCTCTGCTGTGCTGCACTGTCAGACTAGGTGGGCAGTTCTTAAGTGTTTGCTTCTATCCTCCTTGGCAAAGTATAAGCAAACGTGAGCATGGTCTCCCTATAGCAAGTGTCAGATCAATTTCATTTCTGTTACTACAACTTGGTGTGATCATTATGATTTGCAAAACTATGCCTGAATTTGGTACAGCCAAAACGCACTTCACTTCGGCTGGCATTTCCTACACGCTGCTGTTCCTGGGACTATGGAGGTGAAAACGTACAAACTAGTGATGTCAATCTACTTTAGGCTGAGTTTAATTCATCCCAAGAAACTCTCTGCAAATTCCTATGGCTTATTCTTCCTGTCTGTAAAGGACACCAGGCAGGGGAAGAGAAGGCAGCATTCCCTACCTGTATGCTCATGAAGATTTACTGTGAATTCAGATAAGTACAGTTAAAGGCCAGGCTGGAAAGCAAGAACTGACCAGAAAGCTAGAGGCAGGAATTCACATTACACTCATGATGGGAACATTGCAAATAAATAGAAAAGATGCTGTAGATTTTTTCAGTTCTTCAGCATTATCTGTTTATGTTATTGCACTGACAATTAACAGGCAAGGTAATCTGAAGCCTAAAGAAAGGCTATGTGTTTTGTTCAAATTGATTCACTATTAGGTAGCTCATCTGACTACTGTTTCACAAGAAGCCTGAGGAACTTCTTACAGAGCTGCAGTTTAAATTTCTACACAGCAAAGAAAAAACCTCCCAGTTTTCCTGTGACAGCTGCAAGAACCCAGCTCAGATAGATAAATGTGTGTGAGGGGAGGGAGAGAGGTGTGGAGAGGTGAAATGTGTGCTAGGAGACAGCACAGCTTTGCACACAACATCTAGAGCATGTAAATTTGAAACTGTACATAGGAAAATTTAATCCAGGTGCACTTACGTGTACAGTTCTGGCAAACATAGTTGGGTTTATTTAGCTACGTTGCCAGTGAACGTACCTGCAATTATTAGCTGACGTGATTCTTCTGGGCCAATGTAAGTGAACAAAACAGCTCGGCTGACTGATGAAGAAAATGTTATCATCGTGTAACATGATCAGGCAATTCAAGATTCTCAAGTACAGCCCAGCTGCCAAATATCTTACCCAGAATGGGTGTTTATAAACAGAAGTTAACAATGGTATATTAAGATTGTCACTTAAAGTGGCCGTTTTATATCTGTCCCTTGCTACTGCAGCTGACTGGTTATACAGGTTGAGCAAACACACCACTACAATAATTACAGTTTTCTTTTAAAAAATATTTCTTTGCTACTCCAAAAACAAGCTCCTTTATCCTATGAGCTTTCAAGCTCCTTGACATGTGGGTAGCACTACAATTCATCTTTCCTTCTTCCCATTTGCTTTAGAAGACACTTTGTGACAGAATTTCTCTAACTAACAAATAAGCCTGTGTAGACAAGGAAAATCTGTACTTTTTCAAAAGTAAAAAACGACCTCTAAGGTATTTAAAGGATTCTGTTAAAAAAAGACTTTGCTATTAAAATAGAATCTCATGTGTAGAGCGTCCCAGATAAATGTCTAAGATGCTATTGAGCATTTCAGAGTGTCCTCATTCAGCCAAACTTGTGACACTGCACGAAGAGTAAATTGTTGGCCACTGAATTGTAATGACTTTCACTCATCTGGTCTGCTTTGGGAATGTATTCTTGGTTACAAAATCTAGTTCAATGAGGCTTTGCACATCTGAGAATTGAAGACAGACACCAGAGCTGAGTGCAGTTTAGGATTATAAACCATTTCTCTATCTTCACTAGAGAACTGTACAGAGTGCCTTTTGATTCACATGATGCGCCCAACACCTGACAGAAGCAATCTTTAAAATACAGATTTGATCTTTTCACACACTGCTAGAAGACATCCCAACGACAATGTCGGGAACAGAGAGACTGATCATTTGAATGTGCTTAGAGTTTATTAGAAACAAAAGCTGAACTGTCAGTACTCTCAATTATACTCATAACATAATGCATTTTTTATACACAACACCTCTTTTTCTGCTAAGGTAGAGCAGGTCTTAACCTTTATTTACCCTATGGTCTTCTCCCTCTTCATCTCTCTTTCTAATACATACGAAGGGCTGGATCACTGACCTCCAGAGGCCACTTCCCATCTAAATTATTGTATGATTATACCAGGTCTCTTTGGGGCACGTTTGCTCATGGAGAATGTATAAGAGACACCATAATCTGGATAACCTCTCCAGAAACACAGACAGAAATTCTGGAAAATTTGTAATATTTTCACGAAAAGGTATTGATGCAGAGATGTCTTTTTTGTAAGGGGAACTTCAGGATCACACTGGAAAACAACAGGCAATGACTTGTGAAGATTTAATTTACTGTGCAGCAAAGCTGCAAATCAGCATACACATAACATGGCTTTTCATCCCGTTTTTGGTGTCTCTTTACCACTGAACAGTAACTTGGTCTACGCACAACATGCTGCCTTCAGTGAAACGCTTCTCGGCTGTAATGTATCCTTGTCTCATTCTAGGTGAGATGTTTATGGGTGTTCAGGTAATCACAGAATGGTTTGGGTTGGAAGGGATCTTAACTATCATTTAGTTCCGTTCTTCCTGCCATGGGCAGGGACACCTTCCACTAGACCAGGTTGCTCAAAGCTCTGTCCAACATGTTCTTGAACATTCACAGGGATGGGGCATGCACAGCTGCTCTGGGCAGCCTGTTCAGTGCCTCAGCACCCTGGTGGGGAGGAGTTAACACACACAATTTCCAGGGACTTTCAATAATTCTCCTTCTAAACAAAGGAGGTGCTTTTAAATTCTGTAACATAATTTGCAGAGACTCTGAAACGTTCCTTACCTCTTTCTTAACCTCTTCTTCATCTTCCAGAGTCAGTGCAGCCAGCTGCTTAGCTCTCTGCTCCATCAAGTTTACATATCTGATTGGATTGGATAAGGCCTCAATCACATCTAGAAATGATGGAAATACTTCAGTTTCAAACCCCTTATGCTATGGTCCCCGTACTCCTTGGGTCTCAAGAAAGAGACACTATTTTTTCATACAGATCTGCTACTGATAGGTATCACCTAGGTCCCAGAAACAACAGTGAGGTGGAGTAAACCACCATGCACAAATACTCAAACATGAACCCTCCCTTGGACCTTGCGACTGAGTCACGTGGATATGCATTTTCTGCACAGTGTTTTATCAGGATTTTCAAAGCTTACAGTACCAGCCAACTAGGATCCTGCTTCACATGAGGCATAGAGGAACGTTAGTGAAAATACTGTATTTAAAAAAAAAATCAGAATAGCTCTACAGAATACTGTTTTTCATTGAAGATGCACAGTGCGGTCTTTAAACCCATCCTTGCTTAGAGCCAATTCCAAAATACAATGCTCTACATTAAGCACAGCACTTCGCTTAGGAAACAGTTACTTATTACTGTGCCACGTAAGCAAAGCTTCATTTGTGTTTCAATGGCAAATGCCTGGGGTATTTCCCCTTCAGATTCATACGATGTCTGTTGAAAATAAAAGAGCTGGCCCAAATCTTAAACCTCAGGCAGGCTGCCATAAATCAGGCCATCTTAGATGAGAGATGAGACAATGATCCATCAAATGCAAAGGACTCTTATCCCAATATGGGATAAGTCATCTACACCACATTCACTTTGTGTTTCACTTAACTTTCATATTTCCCAGCAGGCAAATGTCACAGACTTACCTGCGTAAGTATCAGGTACATAGTCTTTGACCTCTATGTACACAAAGAGAGCTGGCAGTGTCAAAGGCTGGTTCCTCTCATTCCTCAAACAGATGTAGTGATAGCCTGTAAAATAAGAAACAACCAGTTCAGGGCATAAACTCTTCCACAGGCATTTCCAATGTATTCATATTATCCTTTGTTATTTATAGTGTGGCTCAACTGAGCAAGCAACCGTAGGGATTTCTGGTAGGGAAAGATTTACCTGAAGGGTTTCAGAGATAAGTATACAGACCAGAGACTGTTAGAAAGGCACATGACACTGCAGTATTTTCTCTTTATTTTTACACTCCATCCACAATATAGTATCTAATTTAAAAAACAGACAATATGGCACTATATATACAAAGTGTGTGTGTATGAATCGTATCACGTGACCAATCTTAGAAGTATATCTGTAAAGGAAGTTATTTTCATACTATTTAGAAAGCTGGCTGTCTTCTGGGAGCGAGGGCAAACACTATAGTGCAGCTTAGCCAAGTTAATGGCAAGGCACCACAGATGGGGCAGCCCCAAACCCCTTCCCCCAGCCACCTACCATCATCTCCTGCTCTTTCTCTTGCTCACTAACATTTTTCTGACTTTGTAGATAGGCAGCTCAGTGAACTAGACTCCGAAAAAAGCAGCCTTCAGAAGCTATGAAGGGTCTTCCACCAATTTATCTCCCCACAATGCCTCACCATAAGGTCAGATGTATTAATGCCAGTTTGAAGACAGTGATGGAAGTGCACCGGTAGGAGTGGGAGTAAAGGAACTCCAGATGCAGCAACAAACTGTTACAGCACTGAAGTGCAGTGCTGCAAAGCTGCATCCTCTGCCTCACAAACTGGTGCTTCTTTGCACCACGGCTGAAGTTGTTCTGAGGCACAACTACAGAGCAGCACATAGGAGTAGTGCCAAGATACAAGTCACAAGCAGGATGCAATGACCTGGGGACATCCCCATTTGGGTGATGTGAGCAACTACCCTCAAAGTAATAGTTAAATCCTTGCTTTGTGAATAATGCTAATTCTGTGGATTTGTGTGACAGTATGATAAGGTTTTCAATAACGTCTCAGAAAAGACAGAAATTATGAAGGTTTCTCAGTTCTCTTAAGCTCCTCCAGCAAATTTTCAGCATGTACACAAACTAAAATCAACACGCTGTTCTACATCACATGCTATAAACTAATGACTACTGGAGTCAAAAGGACAGAAGATAGGCCTGCGGGTAAAAAGCTCTCAAAAGTTCTTGTATGTTTTAACACAGTGGCCTTTGTTCTAAAAAGCACAAGCTTAAAAGTAGCTACATGATTCAGTGCTCTGCTGAATGGATCCTGTTGCTTGAAGGGTCAGTGCCATGAAAGAGCATCAGCTGTGGTAACAGTCTGATCAGAAGAGGGAAATCCTTCCCACCCCAATCACCTATCCTCTGGAGCTTGACAGATCCTCCATGAGGCAATTATATCCATAAAGCCAGGAGAACACAGTGGAGAGTTTTCTGCTGGATTGACAAGCTAAGCTGGCTCACAAAAAAAAGGTGTGGAGATTGGCAGAGGTGGCACAATAGAATGGCCAGGGTTGCACGGCCAAGAGCAGGGTAGGAGAAAGAGAGAAGAACGGAGAAGGAGAGGGAGAGAAGAAGGATCTGATCTATACATTACCTGATATCAGGTCTCCAGGAATAATATGGACAACAACTGGGACATGTAAGCTTTGTGCTATTGCTGAGACTGCCTAGATAAGGTACAGAGTAGACATAGATGTTCTTTCTTTTCCACCGCGAGTGAAGCTGGGAGCATGTTTACGGCCCATACGCTTGGCCTAATGTAGTTTCCTCCCCTCCCCTCACTGGAAAAGCTGCAGCTGAAGTCAAATGCTTCTCTTGCTCAAAATGCCAATGTCACTGCTCTGAAACATCATCTCTAACAAGTCTATGGCCTGGAAAATAAGGGCTGAGTTGTTGCACAAGACAATTTGCAGTTAAGTGGCCACTAATTATAATAGAAATAATTATATGGTTTGGAAGAGGCCAGTAATGATTTTTCCTTTTTTAAATTTTCAGCAATAAAGATGAAAGCAATTTTGGGTTGATTTAAAGGTTTTGCAGAGATACAACAGCTTGCATATAGGTCAGTCCTTGCATGCACGTAAAAATTACATTAAAGGAGTACGTTTTGCTTTAATTCCCAGCAATCTCCCATTCTCACAAAGATGACATCAAAACTGGCTGTTGCTGCCCTCTTTCCTCTTAGAAGTGTACAATTGCACTTTTTAACATAAAATTGTGACCATGCAATTGATCTACTGGAGACCAGTAAGTGCCAACCATGCCTCTGATGCTTAATTCTATTGGTTTTCCTGGCTCATTACAAGTTTACATTTCTGGGGAAATATGGTATTTTCCTTTTCAAAGTTGAGATAGATTATTCAAATCCCCAGTTGCTATAAATCTGAAGAGTTCTTGCTGATTTACAGCACTGGGATTCTGACTTGCTGCTTCTTTTCGCTACAAAACATCCATCTCAATGGAGAAAAAAGTTTACCTGGTCGAATTGCTGAGACTGGTAATATCCGGTGACCAATAAATTTCCCTCCTTCTTCATACACTGCTAGCCTCAGACATGCCAGGGAAGGCAGAACAACCTAGAAGGCAATATTGCTGCATTACTAACTTTCTGCAGTGAATGAAACAGCTCCTTTCAGACACAGGCTGTATAACAGATAGAAAAAGAAAGTTCAGTCTAGCAGACAGTAACAGCTACACATCCATAGGAAGGTCTTGCCATGTCAGAGGTCAGGGTGTATACACCCGTGTGTGCCAAAATAACTCTCACAGAAACATTTTTCAATCAAGAAACTTGACATGGGACGTGTGCATAGTATGTTGAACCCAGTAATTTGACGGTACATTTTCACTATGATACAAGAGACTTTGCCAGCTCAACTCCTATCACACTTGAATGCCACTTTGTTCTCTGCTTATTACTCACAGCCCTAACATGTTTGGTTGGGTCTTTTTTCCTTTGTGTTTGCGCCAGTGTGATTACTTACTTCTGAGAAAAGTCACTGATTGGCATATTAGTGTTGAAAACAAGCAACTCAACCTGTTTTGCAGAGTGTGAATGTATGAATTACATGAACCAGGTCAACCCCAGTAGGATTTTTCAGTGCACACTCACTGGCTGGGCTAAAGACATTTAATCAGGCAGGATGTTTACTAGCAGCGGATGCTTTCTTGGCACTACATAAGAAAGAAGGCCAAACAGTGAAAAAACGAAAACAAGAAATCCAAAAATGGTTACTTAAACTACTCTACTAAGTTAGGAATCTTTAATATTACTTTAAAAAAATGTACAGTATAATTAATCTCATTTTCTTAGTTGATGCAAATATACATACAAATATACATATTTTAAAACTGGGCATATATTTGCATTTCTTCCACACATATGCTAAAATTTATCTAGACAATGAAAGAAAAAAAGAAACAAACAAAAAAGCAACGATCCAAAACAAAGAGTTTCTCTAATTTATTTTCAAGATTACTAAAAATAGGAATCTATTCTTCTCTGAGCATAGAGACAGTCAGGCACGATCGTTAACTAAATAGAGAAATGAAGTACACTAATTAGAAGTTCATTACAGAAGGAAAATGCTAGTGATGTTTCCAAACTTAAGCACTGGCAGGCCGCCAAAGGAAAGTCATTCAGAAGGCCAAATATTCAGGGAAAAGGGCTGTACTCCCTAGAAAGCAGGGCTGCAAGTACCAGTTGTATAAACATCTCTGTGAACTACATTTGCCTAGAGAAATAGGAAAGAAATTGTTTCACAAACACCTGGACTCAGGATCCATTTAACCACAGGTGCCAATAAGCAAAACACAGAAATCCTGCTAGAAAACTGGCTGCCAAGTATATCGTGAAGCACAATAAAACATCCACATTGCACAACCCCAAAACACGCTCAGTATTTTCCGCTCCTCAGAGGCTAGAGAATTGAGTCTGAGTAATATTGTTCAAATTGCACGAGTAACTCAGGAGCCTCCGTCTCATTTCAAGCAGATGGGATTTATGTGGTTTCATGACCTAGGCTGTATTTATACAGCACAATAACAGATTGCTTTGGACGTGTTAGCTGGGACAGACAGATTGTTATAGCTGTATTCACATCATCTTGCTCACAGGTTAACAGGATCTGCTTTGCAGTAGGGCCCTTCAGCCAAGGCAAAACGGTAACTCAGCTAAACTGCTCTGGGATCTGTGCTTGCTCATCCATAGCACAGCACTGCACCGTGCCACGCAGTCTGTCAACAGGTCTGCTCTTTCCGGCTGTGGCAGTGAAAGAATCAAGGTGACTTTAAACTCCTTTATTTTAGTAGGAGCTGGCACGACTAGAGTAGCAAAATTACACCACAAGTGGTTAACAATAAACAGTTCAAGAAAGAACAATTTGGAATCTCTTTATCTTCTTTCTAACAAATGCAAAGTTTTACTAGTCCACAGAATTGCTCTCCTGGTCAGTGATAAAACAAGCACAATGAATGTTTGGGAAGCAAGTGTTACACCAACCTTCTTAAAGACTATGGTTTCCTCTTCCCAGATGGGATTAACTGCATTGCCTTGAGAGGTCTTGGTCTTCAAAGCTTTTCTTCTTGTATCCACAGGCAGGCCGAACATGTCCACCTCTACATAGGTACCGACTTTTTTATCAGAAAGAAACTGACCTGAAATTATCTAAAACCAAAATAAAGGAAGATCACTAGAGACCACTTCGGTGGATTAGGAAATGACCGGCTGAAATACAGATGATTAATTCTCATTAACGACCAGAGAGTATGCATTTAAAATAAAACCAAAATAAATGCAAATCCACAATAAACTAAAAAACACTGTTTAACATTGCAGACACAGAAAATAAGCAACTTATGAGGCCCGATTTCCTGTGACCCTGTGGTCCTGAATTCCCTTATGAGCAATAATGTGGTTGAGATCATGCTGCTGCCCTTCCCTCAGCAGGAACAGTTGTTTGGATCTCGTTCCTCAAGCTGGCTGCCTATTTCCACAACACAGCATCTTTGAGAACTCTCAACACTCTATCCAGTTGCAACAACAGGTTCAAAAAATGCTGGAAGAAAAGAGGTTTAAGTAGCATAGAAACCACATTTGCTTTTAACTGCAAGGGAGAAAACAAGGTAAAAATTTGGTATCTTAATAAAGGCTCCTCACAGAGGGTGAGTTTGACTATGAAAATAAAACCATGATAAAATAGCTGGTCTTTCCTAGTCCTATATTTATTAGGAAACACAACTCTCAGCTTTAAAAAGTTAAAGTCTGCAATTACTGCAGAAAATAAATGGGTACAGGAATATGTAGCAGTGTCTCTGTACCTCAACAAATTCAGGCTTGCCTAAAGCAAATCTGAATCCATTCTCAACTGCATCTTGTATAGGCAATGACAGTATAACCAGGAGAGTCTTCACCAAGCAGGCAGAAGCAGCTGGCTTGTGACAGTCCTGTTAAAAATGCTGTGCGTCTCCTAAGAGCTATTGAATGATTTCCACCTCCATTTACTTAAATCACAGAAGAAAGTGCCTCCAAACCCACAGTGGGACCTGAAAGCTTCCATGATTGTGGGTCACCACAAAAGGCCATTGCCACACAGTCAATTTTGTTTTATACCATGCATGTCATCAGGTTCTTCCTTTATTCATATTCCGCCCAGCACTGCTCTGCTACGTTTGTGTCTGCAGCCTGAGAGGAAATACTTGCTTTCTCTAAAAGAAAACAAGAGGATATTTTGCAGGTGGATTCTGTAATATGGACACTGCTCTAATGGACAAGCCCATTAAAGGAATAACAGGATTTTAGAAAGTTGTTTTTATAACTAGAGATATACCCAATATATAAATTCATCATCCTGTCACAGCCAATGCAATCTATCCCTCTAGTCTTCAATTTGCAGATTCCTAGTGGTCCTTGAACATCATTAGAGGCCCTTAAAAAGGAATGAAGAAAAGCTGGCAATGAATTGCAGCTGACATTTATGGTTCCACAGTTCTGCTGGAGAACTTACAGGGAACCAGAAAATGTATTTATATTACAGACTGTACTGCTCTAGCCATTCCAGTGCAAGCTACCGCTTTATAACAGCGTGCTTTAAATTCAGCTCTTCATTACTAAAAACACAGCCAAACTACTCTTGAATTCACTTCCCAACTACTTCTAAGGAATAGAATACATAGACACAAAAATACATTTATTTATTCTACAATATGAAATGTGAGGCAGAAGTTACCCTGCAATTTAAAAATGAAATATCACTCCATAAAATGAAATGCATTTTATTCTTTTGACTTAGTACGGTCATTCGCTAGGCCACTGCATAACAAAAATATAGCTAAGCTCTAACATTGTTGTGAGCGCAGTTTTACCGGTGGCACACATACCTTGACAGACAAGGTGTTAGCTACTATTCCATCCACTATGCTTTCAGTAAATGGATCAAAGTGTTTGTCTGGTCTTCTCATGAATTCTGGCTTTAACCTGTATCCGCTTTTGCCATTGTACTCGTACATTCCCATGTTTATTTGCATAGACAAATCTAGGTGTGAAAAATATTGATAAGAATAACATCCTGGTTAGATAACAGCGTAAAAAAGCAGTAACGTTATTTATTGTAATTTCAAAGTGACTGTGATGTAAACAGCTATTTATGGCACACCGTTGCTTGTTAAAAGAGGTTTCAGATGTGATTACAGCCACTCTTGGATTCTTTGGACAAGAAAAAGACATCCGTAAGACATCTTTGAGAGATTACTCAATAGATAACATTTTCAAATTTTAAAAGAGGCCTTGATGCTTAAGTTTTGAGTCCCTCAGTGTTTCACTGTGGTACTCGACCCAGCAGAGTACTTAAGTTTCATAAGACGCTGGGTATGTGATACTTGGTTGATACTGGCCCAAAGAGTTTTTTACTACTCTGCAGACTCCCAGCCTGCATAGGCATTTGCTTTCCATGGAAAGGTGGTTTATACATGGGCACAACTGGAAAGGGAAAAGGGAATGATACCATAGTACCACATGCCCAGAGGCAGATCATAGCTGGGATACATCCTGGGGTGCAATAGATATTTGTATGTCTCAGAACAGACATAGCCTTGGAAGACAACACATTGCATTTCAAAAGTGACTTGTACATCTAAGAGCCCAGATGTCTTTGTTTCTTAAACACTCATTTTTAAAGTGGAATTTGCTAAGTACCTTATGCCTTGATATACTGAGATTTTGTAAGACACAGGAAAAAAACCCCTGCCAGATCTGAAATGCTGCACAATGGTAACCACTTACAAATGATGGCAATATAGAGGGCATTATGTATGTGTATTACACTAGCTGCAGCATGGTAATTATGAATATTCCTAGATAAAAAACAAAATGGTGTTAAAAATGTTAATTAACAGCTCTGTAGTAACATTCTATCACTAGACATCTTTTGATGCATAAAGCCTTTCCTACCTATGAATCGGAAAGTGTAGGAGGGAAGTGGTAAGGTACAAATTAAAAAATCTAGAGACCAGCATAACTTACCTACAGTTTGGAAGTTAAGAGCAACCATTTGGCAGCCGGCATTCCAAAAGACTTGTGGCATGTAGTTCGAAGAATCTACACGTGTTCCCTTTGGGTAAATTCGGCTTAGCTGCATTTTGTTGTATCTAAACGGTGAGCAGTTAAGATACAGTACATGTGACAAAAATCACTTTGCGGGCAAGTGCGACTGCAATATTTGAATGCAGGTGCTCTTTACAGAATGACAGTGGGTTCCTTATTGAATTTCTGCAACCATAACACTTCCAGAGGTGCACAGTTTTGTAGGAGACATGACAAATATGGGGTAACTAAAGGTGCTGTTTGTTTCTGTACAGACTACTCAGAAAAAACAGGGAAATAGGACAGGCATATGCATTAAAAAGAACTCATTCCATTTGTCATTACAGTTACTAATTTTGGAGTTTTCTAAGACTGCATTTATAGAGGCCAAATAGCTGTAAGCAACAGATCTTACTCTGGTGGGGGAGAGATGCTCAGTTAAAAAGTGCTTTTCTGGAATAAGCACTGGACAGAAATGATGAGTGTGCACTTCTTATAGCTGAGTCTACTAATCTCGGAGATGAGAACATGCTGCAGGTTATCTGTGGAAATAGCATTCCATTAATCTTCTTTAAGGCACTTTTTTATCTTGGCCATTCATTCTTAACTGCAGCCATGATGAGATTCATTGAGAAACATCAAAAGGTCTAAACAGAAGGCTTCTTAGTTTTTCTTTTAAAGTTATTAAAAAAAAACTAAAGAAAAAAAATTGTGTAGCAATAAAACAGCTCAATGCTCTTAGAACTAGAGGTATGGTGGGAAAGCAAGGTTGTTCTTGGGACTCTGCAAAAAAACATCAGTCACATTTTGACAATCTGCTCACCGTAACTCATACAACCTCATATAGGATGATAAATGTAACAATGAGAATATGAAGTATGAGGTGTTCAACATGTAGTTTATACCTACTCCCTCTGGTCCTAGCCCACAGCACAAGGACTCATGTCAGCTTTTAAATTAGCTCATCAGAACTTAGGCCAATTAATTTACCTAGGAAGACAGTCAAATCTACAAATTTCATTGGGGTTCCCTATTTCCGCAGCTCCTGTCTCCAAATGTCAATAAAGCCCTGTAACAGATCTCAGATATAGAAAGGCTAAGAAAGCAGCTTTCTGAAAGTCAAGGATACTCCACAAATTCCACAGGAGACTTCGTAAGTTGCTCAAGCCCTTTGGTTTCCACAAAGGAAGACATTTCAAAACTTTTGTTGCGTTCTGGAAGTTTAAAGGAGAAATAAAAACAGCGACACATTAGAGCATGAAATCATATGTGACGCATGAGCTGAAAACTACTGGTTTAGTCCCAGCCCCCTAACCCCACCTACTGTTCACCAGCTCATTTCACCTTGATCTCAAAGAATTTACATACACAATTGTTTGCTGACAGCAGTGAGCTCGCTCTGAACATACTCAAGGGCTCGGTCTGAACTTGCAGGAGTGCTGCCCAAATCAAGGGCATTGGTACTGCCTGAGATTGCTGCCGTTCCAGCTGCCAGCAACAGAAATTCAGTGCACACGCAGCAATCCCTCATATTTGCTTGCAAAATACCTTGTTGATGTATTTGAGAGGTAGAGCTCAAAGCTCCCAGGTGAGCCACGGAGGCAATACGGTAGTTTTTGTGGGGAACGCAGAGGGCACTACTGGATCTCCAGATTGTCTTTGCAGGCAAATGCAAGGGCTCTTAGCCAAGCTGAAGCTATAATAACTAATGCCCGTATCAGATTAAACTAAGCAGTGCGCTAGCTGCGCCTACAGCGCTTCTCGTCATCTTCAGTATGTCAGAGTAAGGTCACATCTGTCTCAAACAGCCATGGAAACATCGCTATCTAATTGAGCCTGAAGATACCCTCCTGTGTCCCAGCAGGTCTTCAGACCTAACCCTGGACTGATGTGGAGCTTCTATGACCTCTTTAATTTGGTCAAACTTTCTAACCTGGCAGTGATAAAAAGCTCATTCTAAGCTTGTAACTCAGTGGGACTGAATATTAATTTATCATTCGTTACTCACCTTTGCCTGATGTGTGCACAGCTCTTCAATGTACCCATGCGACATGCTATAGCAGAGAGCCTAAGGCAAGACCCTTCTAGCATCAGTATATTTTCCTTTACACTTTTGCACAAAAGATATCTGTAAAATGACAGCTTGCCAATTTATCACAATCAGCTGGGTAGATTGCCTGGCGCTGGGAGGTAATATCCATCAGATATCTCAGCACCACTCTCTTTAAAAATGAGAGAAACAGCGCCTGTGCTATGACATGAACTCTCCAGCCTCATCACTTTATTGAAAACAACCAGTAAAGCAGAGAAAAGGCTTGCCCTCATCCCATTTTTGAAGCAAATGTGCTGCAGTAATTGAGGGATGGCCAGGAGGCCAGCCTGGCTGGCTCTTTGAAGTCAAACTGCGAAGCTGCAGGAGAGGGATAAAACTGAAGAAAAGCACTTGTCTTGCAGAGAGAAGCAGGACAGAAACAGGTGGGCGCTTCCCTTACGGGAAGCCAAAAAGGAAGCAGTGGATCCAAAGAAGTGACGAACTAGATTGGGCCAATGTGAGAGGAAAATGTGCTGCCAGTTTGTGAACTACAAACTGTTCTCAGTGTATGCTGAAGAGTCAGAGGATGACGGTAGAGTTCCAAAAGTGATTCTTCCCCCCTAGGAGAGTTGAGACTCAGACTTTACTGTGTTGCCTAATTCTAATTAGCAACGATCATTCAACTGCCATTATTCATAGTTGTTATCTTCTAATGGCAAAAGATTCCCTAGAGGCTGCTCTCCTCCCACTCCCTTCCCAACAAGCAATCTCCTCGCTTTCTCCAGACTCTACTCCAGCCAGCTCACCTCCACATTAAGGCACTGAGATTATTCTTACTTCATCCTTCCTCCTTACTAATGGGAAAACACTACCAACACACATACAGTGGTTTTATTCTATTTAGAATATAGGTGCTGGAATCTGTTGTAGTAATATACTGTATCTCTCAGCCTTAGCTTGAAGCAAAGCATCTGTAGGAAACCAGAACTGGCAGCTGTTAAATGTCTTGGTTACTAAATGTCCAGGGCTTAATCAAACTCCTAATTAAAATAAGAACAATTATTTCCTTGTAGTGTTTGGAGAGGATTAAGAAAACTGCTCTTTGAAGAGAACACCGTGCAGGAGACACATTTCTCTCTTGTGATACATTACACTGTGCTATCTTATCAGAAGGGAGTCACCATGGAGTGAACAAAAACGCATTGAGAAACTGCCTGAAAAACTTGAAAAATTACAGTTATAGCTACTTGCTGTCAGAGAAAGGGAACATATCTAGTCAGAGCAATCAGGGGACAGTTACGGATCCAGTGCTACTCAACATTTCTGTTAACAAGTTGGATTCAAGACCAGAAAATGCACTTCTGTAATGTATAAACGACAGAAACAGTGAGGTGCTTTTATCACTATGGAAGCCAGGATCACAAATAAAAACAAATTCTGAATTAGAAAATTTTAAATTAGAAAACGGGAGTAACACTGAAAAGATGAAACTGTATAAAAACCATTTTGGAACTCTGCACTTAGGGAAACAAAGTCAGGTGAACAAAAATAAAATTTGGGCAACAACTAGATAGGCAGCAAATGGAAAAACAATCCTCATTTAATTCCTTCTTCACTCAACTCACCTCCACTGAATTTATTGAAGGTCCAGCAGTGAGTCCAGGCCAGGACTGAGCCCAGAAGCCACAAGTCATGCAATAGGGCCCACTGCTTTAACCAGCCACCAACATTTACCACATAAGGCCACTGCTTTAACATTTACCACATGATGGGGTTTTCTTGACACAAAGACCAGACGTACTAATCCCTTAACTTCATGAGTTCACGGAAACAATATGACTGATCAAAGGTCACATCAAGATTTAGGATAAAAAATCTGGCCGTCTGCAGTTCTTTACAAAAGATGGAACTCGGAAAAGCATGTGAACGGAATAAATCTACACAAGACAATTTTATACAAGCTGTATCAGCTTGCCCTGCTAGGATTCACATGGCTCCCTTTCCAGAGGAAATATATCCTTCCCACTGTGTTTTTGTAATTCCCATTAGAGCCAGAGGAGATTACAAACATCCAAAAGGACACTACTATATGGAACAAGCATACCTCTCTGCATGATTTTGGAAATGCTCGTGTGTGCATCTGTATAAATACCCGCATACAAATGAACAAGTAGGTAACTTCTTATATGTTTATTATTCACGATGAGTAAATGCAAAATCTTGTATGTGGAAATGGACTCAGGCACCAATTACCTGTTCTCTGGCAAGGCCTCCACAAACCCATAAAAAATCAAAATGCTACACATTTCTTTAACTAAAAAGCTCCAAGAGCACATTGCAACTTGTCAAAACAAAGTGAAAAAGGGCAGGCAAACAGTAGGGGGTTCTGCACCAAGAAAGGAAAAGATGCTGCAGTGTTTATTGAGGATGCCACTGAGTGCATTCCTAGCAAGGCATCTTCTGTAAAAGCCAGCAGGGGATGAAATTACGGCCTTTTCTATACAACACACAGAGGCAGGAACGAGTGAATCTGCATACGGGAAAGGGTGGACTCTGCTTACACTGAATCCTCTATAAAAGTAGCAGAGATAAACTATAAAGCATTTGCTGAACCTGAAGGAATATTTACAACCACCTTTCTCAAACTGCTTAACTTACTCTTCAGTCATGGACAACAAAGACAATGTAAGTACATTTTCAAAAATGCTTTTGAAATGGCACCATGTTTACTGTTGATAAAGTTTGATGTTTAGACTAATGCAGGTTTCAAAGTAAATATGGATTTATTTGGCTGGATACCAAGGGAACATTTTCTGTCGGCGTGCCTGTATCTAACTGAGAGGAAGCCAAATAGCATTTCTCCAGAACTTCCTTCCAAACACTTGCGAGGTAATTTCCAGTATAAGATGTTGCTCATGCTTAGCTTACTTACTTTTTGACACTTCAAATGACTCAAACTTCACAGGCTGAATGTAGTTCACCAGGTTAGACATCTCTTCTGTGGCCATAGCCTCACTTCCAGCAGTACCCTAGGACAGAGAAGGGAAGACGCTGCAGTTTTGATCTGTTGACGGTGGCCATCGGAGGCCATCAATAACCAAAGCCCAGTTTTCTATCAACTGTGATATCTTGCATTGATCCCAGTTTAGTGAAGTCAATGCCTCACACGGGGAAATTCACAAAGTAAAGAAGAAAATTTGCTATGAAATGTCAATGTTTAATTAAACTTCTGCTGTATTCATGCTTTTTATGTGACTCCTAGGGATGGGACTGAATTACCCTTACCCATGCATAGTGCTGAGTACATTTATCAGTATTGTCTGATAAATAATCAGTTTTTGATGTCAAGTTTTTCTACCAACAATGCTAAATACACCACAAGCAGTTGTCTAAAACAGATTAGCTGTGATGCTATTAATTCTCATTCTTCAGTAAATGAAAATATAAATAAACAAAGCAAAGATGTGCTTCCAAACCAATTAACAACCAACTTCAGGAAGTTGGTGTTGTGTTTCCCAGTGCTTTGCCGTCCTTTCTCCACTAGATGGTAGTCCCAGTCCTTGTAACACAAGCCAACCCACAACTGCTGGAACCGACCCATCACCGCAAAACATATCTACACCCTTACTTCATCCATCGACGACTTTTTACAGTCATCATCATAGTCATCATCATCATCGCTTTCAATCTCTGCTTCTCCTGAAAAGTTTTAAGCAGAAGATAATTACTGGCTGAAGCAATAGTTACAAACACCAGCGGTAAATTCAATAAAGATGTGCAAGTAGCACTGCTTAAAGAAGACTACATTATATACGTGCTTTTTGTCACTGCACAAATCAAATACACTGTCTCGAGAGATTAATCCATCCTCAGCACTGATAACTTCTTGCTGTCCAAACAAACAAAAGCTCTTCCTTTGCAGCTGCTGGATGCTCAGTGTTTAGAAATCATGGGCACTGAGGAAAGAGCGTTGTGGTGCGCACAGTGTGCACAGTGTGCAGGAACAGTATCACAAACGACTCTGAAGAGATGTTCTCATGCTTGTGGCACAGCCCTGGGGTTTGAGATGTGAGTTCATACTCCCTCTCTGTTGCAGGATCCCTGCATAACCTTCAGTGAAGAAACTGTGCATGAAAATGGATGAGATTCAGCATCAGCTGGACTTCAATCCCAGTGAGGTGAGCCTTGCTGCCGGCACAGCTCACACACACCGGCTGAGGGCAGTGCAAACCAAACAATGCAAAGATTATGCAGGAGGCTCATCCTTTCCTTCAAAATGTACTGATGGAGTAAACGGGACCAAATAAAACACATTTTATGCCTTGTTGCCAATTGTGGTGTACTCACCAAATTCCTATAGGCAAGACACATTCTTTATTGTTAATTACGAAATGCCTCCCCTCGCCTCCAAAATATTTTGATTTGGTTGCACCAGAAATTAAACCATTAACGAATATCAATCTTATCTTCCTCTTTTGTAACTTCTCCTGTGGATTTGGCTGTCAGAAACTATACACTGTGTAACTTAAGACGACTCTGGAAAAGAAGGTTTAACTTCCACTGCAGTCACCTATCCACACCTGTAAGACCAACAATGCTCCCTGAAGATTTTACTCCACAAACCTTTCAGCTTGCTTTCAGCAGTGGCAATTTTATTTTGGCAGCACAAAAATCTAACCACTGTGCAGCATTCCCATACTCTCCAGAGAATGGTAATTCAGTCTTGGTTCCTCCTGTCAATTTAGGATCTAATCCAAAGCCCACTGAGTCAATAAAGAAACTCCTCTTTGTTCCAGCAGGATTGAATCATGCCCAGTGGGTCCCTTGTGAACATGGAGAGCACATATGATTTAAATAATGAGTGTGCCTTTCACAACCAAATGATGACTACCCAGGCTGCGCCTCCTTCCAGATGCAGATGTTGAAATGTCAGGCTTTTATTCACGAACATTTCATTGAAGAAAATAACATGATTGCTCAACAGGCTCAAGGGATGGCTCAGGGAACCTCAACACATTGTGAAGAGATGGCCAAGCTCTCCCAGGATTTGCAGTGACAGTCTTTGGATGGGAAGCTCTCAACTGATTTAACCAGATTGACAAAATAACACTTCGCATAGTCCACAAAAAGGAGGACATGGTCAGACACAGTGAGTTTGCACTGCTGAGATACCAGGTAGATGATGGCTTGTTCTTGCTAGAAGTGTCCAGGGAGGAAAGTACGCAACACATTATTCATTTATTTTAAAATATTTAACAAGAAAACTCCCAAGGAGATTAGATCTCATTTTCAAGTTCTGCATCAGACAGTAAAACCAGGACAAATAATACACAGGATTGCAAACACAGAATTAAAATTAGTATTTTAGAAAGTATGACTACATCTGCACTGCCTTTCACCCAGCAGCACGGTCCTGTGCTCAAACCCAACCTTCTTTTCCCGTTCCACTGCTGGGACACAAAGTCAGAGCAAACCTTGGCCAGACTGAGGAGATGTCTGTGCTGTGGACACCTTCACGCTCACCCTCCTGCAGCAGCGGTGAGATCAGCCCTGTGCCATCACTCTTACCGCTTCCCAGGAGGACACCGTGAATGATAAACGCACGTGGGCTGGGATATGTAGCTGTGCTGCAGGTCAAGTTTAGTATGTATGTGTGAACTTGTCTAAAGAACAACTACCTGTAATGGCATAATTATTATTCACATTTAGATGGGACTACAAACCCAGGTCAGGACAGGACCACTCCATGCTGTGTGGCATACAAGTACAGTGAAAATGGAGAGCCCTGCTCCAAGGGCTTGCCCTCCACATATGAGAAGAGCTTTGCCCATGGACAGAGGAACATCAAGAAATCAAAATATTTTGCTCCCTGCCACAACAGGTAACTTAGAATGCAGATGCTGTCAACTGCTTATAGGCAGAAAAGCACAGGAAACTTCTTGGTGGAGTAATGGGGCAGTTTCAAGGATGTTTTCAAGGAGCTGCCCCTGGTGAGAGGGGCAGCGTGAGGAAGGAATAAAAATGCTCATGGGGCAACGTGAGAAGTGGACGAAGGAGACTGAATCCCCACAGATGGGGGGAGGGGTTCAACACAGTAACACTGAATGGAAGATGATGAGGAGAGGAGAGCTGGCAATGACAAGCCAAATCCCTGTTACCACGGGTTGAGGAAGCAGAGAGCTAAATATTATCCATTCTCACCATGCCTCAGCAGCGTGACAGATATTGAGAGCCTAATGAAACTAAAGGTTATACATTTTTTGAAATTCAGAAGAATCTGGTAATCTGCTTTCACAGACTCCTTTAAAATAACAGCCCGAATGGATTATAAATGTGGTACTTGCTGGCGCAGCTTGTTAGCTCTGTAACATTTAGGCAGCCATCAGCATCCTGTGGGGGAAAATCACCTTTTGCTTTTTCCACAGGCTGTATCATCAGCACTTACTGATTTTTAAAAAGGAAAAAATGAACTTTATTCGGTTTGCTGTAACAGTGTCCTTCGTAACAGTGGGCCATGGCCTCAGCTGGCATGCAGCACCAACGTACCGATGCATCTGCACACACCAAGCCTACGACTCGTTATCCAGTTTTCTATTTAGTCACCATGAAATCATGGAGGAAATTCCGCCCTCTCTTTCTTCCTGCAACTCTTCCCTTGCAGCACCCATTACTCTGACAAAAATGTCATCCTATTAGTGAGGAAATAACAATCTACTTGAAAATTTAAATACTGTTCAATTAGCAAGTTTGGGCTGTTTCCAGTATAGGCCCAGTGTTGGAACATACCTGCTGAACTGCCACTGTTCTGTTTGCAGTGTAATCTAACTTCTTTGACAATCTTGCTTGTGTCTGTTCATTGTGCTAAAACAACCAGGTCCCAGATGCTTGTTCACCAAAATGACAATCTACCTCACAAATGTTATCTCAAATTCTTCTTCTGCTTTGCCAGCTTTGCTGTACCTTTAGAAAAGCTTTTTCCACTGGCAAATATTATACCCTACTGAAGCTACTTTTTACATCACTTTCATGAATACCTTGCAAGCCAATCTGTTTTCTTTTTTTTAATTATCACTACTATATCACCGCCACCTAGCTTTCACATGGCATGCTTTATAAACACATCAAAAGAGTGGTTTATTTGAGTTTAAATCTGACCTCATGCAGTGTGAGACACAGTGACGCTGTCAACTCAAGTACGAATCTCCATGTTTTTTGCACCGCTGTGAAAAAGCTAATTTAAAATCGCAAGAAGGCTAAATCAGCATAACTTTCTCCTGGAGATCAGCAGTAACTCTTACAGGAGCTATACAATAGGGTTATTTGAATAATACGCCCAACTTGCCCAATGTAAAGATTATATTAAGGTTGGAGTATTGAAACAATGTTAAGATATGTTAAGAATGAGGCTCCCTTTAGTGAGTCTTTAATTGCATTACTCTTCTCATGCTCCAGAAAGTAATTAGTACTGGGTATCAAGGAGCATAATGCTTGCAGTGCTCCAGCACTACACGCTGCTGATATGAGATGCACATAAGGAACGAGGTGGTTAAAAGAAGGGTGTCATAGGGACTGTTGGTCACTGCCCTATGGAACCACGCTCTTCACAAGGTCTTGCCACAGTGGCCTTATGAAATGGTTAATATTTTTATTTTAGCATTCACAAAGAGAAATCTGGCATCTGACTTCCAGAAATGCTGTGTGCTCATAGCTGTAGCTGAAACCTCTGGAGCTGCGCTCTGAATACTTAGAAATTCAAAGTCTTCTTAAAAAGATCAGATCCTGGATGTTCCTTGTCAATTACTCCTAAACTGCTCTTAAGCCCTCTCAGACTTGGCTGTCCGTAGATAAAATTGGCTTAATATTATTTCACGTCCCACAGGTATTGTTCAGATAAATACACTGCCGTTCGTCAAGTGCTCATATGGAGCCTGGATACCCCCACAGTAACGCACTGCAAGATGAAGATGCCAGATCTGGGATCAAGTATTGAATGACAGAGAGAGAAAAAATATCGACTAACTGCATTTTCCAAAAGAGGCATGTGTCCTCAAGGAGAAACAATGGCTGACAGAAGGATTATAAGTAATGTATTTTGGCAGTCACAGATGAACTAAGAGACCACATCAATTTTGCCATCTCAGTTCTAGCTCTTTCTAATTTGTAAGTGTTCATCTTTGCAATCTCCAGTTAACAGAGAGGTTGTTATATAGGGAATACAGACATAATACTCACAGTTAATTTGTAAAATCATACACCCTGTTATTGGACTGACCCCCTGCCTTGCATCATCATCAACATTTACATTCACAGCCCAGGTCTTTTCCTATAAAAGCTCATAGAGAGGCTCCCGAAACACAAACCTGTTACCCTCTATGCAGATCAGGCACTCTGAAGAAATCAAAAGCAAAAGACATATCCTTTGCCACCAAGGTCTCACTATGTGCTGGTAACAAAAATGTAGAGTTAGGAAACCAGGGTTGATTTCAAGTGTTGGAAAGGAGTCAGTTGGCATACACACGCTTATCTTTCTGTTGCTTGGAATTTGTCTATAGCAAATCAAGAAAACAGTATTAAATCATTCCTGACACCAGGATGAATCTTCCTTTGAAATCCAAGCACGGCCTTTTGGAAGGTTCTTAACACAATGGTTGAAAACTCCTCTGTTGCTTCTTATAGGATAAACAATGTTATCCACAAATACAGCAGGGTTTGTTTTATTTTTTATTTCAGCTTGAGGCAAATTGCCAGCATGAAAATTTTCAGCTCAGTTAATCAGAGTTTATAAAAAATTACAAACAATGGAAAATGGTTTTTTAATGGCAAATAGTAATGAACTTATATACCAGTAGAACTTTCAATTTGCCCTATAAGGTTTCTACTACTGGGGCATAAATGTCAATGCCCTTAGCAATGCAAAATTTCAGTCTTAATAGGAAGAAGAAATTCTAGTGTAAGGAACAGACACTGGGCTGGGAATTGGGATATGTAGATTTTGTTGTTTGTCCAGGCTCCTGTGGTTCAGAGCAAATCCTTCATCTTTTTCCCTGCGCTTCTCTTTGTCTCTTCTAGTCAGGTTTTGAGCTCTTCAGGACAAAGACCATCTCTTACTAACTTCTGCATACCAACACTCACAATGGTCCCTTGCAGATCCCATAGGCATTACCAGAATATACGCACTAAATTATAGTAACTTTTCTATTTCATTTCTAGTTTTAAAAAAGCGGCTAATAATGAACAAGCCAAATGTAATACACTGTTTTTCATTGGCTATATTCCCTATAATTTCTGATGGCAACAAGTACTTGTTTGCGGTATTATTTTTGCCTGTTTCTGTCTCTAGAAGAGAAGAACGTCTTTCTTTATAGCACTTTGTGTAGAGGTCTGTGATGTGTTCCCAACTAATGCAAGACAACAGTAGGTTGAGGAACAGATACCTCATCCAGCTACCCGAAAACTTCAGCCACTGCAGAACCACTGCAGTTCTCCTGTGCAATGGGTTAAGTCCGAAAGGGCACCAAATAGTAGAAACATCTCTGAGACAACATGAAAAACATTTACATTTGGAATTGAGCTTGGACACAGAGAAAAGGCACCCAAGGGCGGAGGAGCTGGCAGCTCGCTCTGCTTTCAAAGCAGTGCAGATAAATGTTAGTACGCATCACTGAGCTTCAGGTCACTCCGTCAGTGATCCTCAGCCGCCGGCCTTCTCAGACTCCCGAATCAACAACACTTAGCGTTGTTTTCTCCTAAGACCCACGCTGGTGCAGCTTTACCTTACTAGAGCAATGTAAAAGGATTGGATTATAGCTGTAATTAAGCACTTGTGTTTTAGGAAGAAATAGATTTGTCGATTCAATTCATACCTGCTCCAGGGGAGGAAGGTTCAAACATACTAGAAGTATCGCTGCATGTGTTGGAAGCTTGCTCCGAGAGCTTCTTTTTTGCACTTCCATCTGCAGATTTATGTGACTTCTTTTTATTCTTCACCAGAATTTTGTACATTAAATCCATGGGGCTTGGAAGAGGAACACCAGGTTCAAGCTGGAGGAAAAAGGAAGAGAAATTTGTTACCACAACAAAATAAATGAGCTTATGGCAATTTCTTAGGGCCCACATAGTGCAAGATAATTTTGTAACCTCTATACGCCCTGTTAAAATGAAACGTATTTTGCACTAGAGGTAATCTCAACATTAAATGAAACAGGGCTACTGTGGGCACTTAAGAAGAAAAGAAAAACGCCTCATGAAATGTCTACAGTAATTATCGAAATAAGTATTAGTTCAAATATGAAAGACCACATTATAAAATGGCAGCTATGAGAATCAATTGCATTTAGCAGATTACAATTCACTGTATCGGAACAATCTCTGCATCACAAATGATATGCTTAGGTCACCAACAGCTCACGTTGTTTAACCCCCTCCTTTAGACTCTGTTTTGAAAGGCTGTATATGAAGAATGACACAGGACTGAAACACACAAATAAAAATTCACACAGCTATTTGTGATCTGATAAATACCAAACTGTATTACCGGGTATTTTTCCAATGGATCCATAAGCAGTGCATCTCCAAATATTAATCTGCAGTACTCTGCCATTTTTGCCTGTTGTTTAGGACTAAAGGAGAGAAGAGAAAGAAATAAATGATTCCTGTTAATGCTACAGAGTGAAAGTAGCAGTAATGGAATATCTAATATCCCTGAACTAGATATAATTTTCTGATACAATTGCTGTGAATTTTTCAGAGAGACCTAGATATATCATGCAATTAGAGCTTATCAAAAGGATCATACATGAAAGTAAAGGCATTAGTCAATTGAATAATAGTGACACTGAAATTTTAACATTGAGGTATATTTTTCCATGCACTTAGTAGAAAACTAAAAAATTAAGTTTTCAGTTTTGGAAAATAACTATTACATGAACTCGCTTCTTTCAAGCAACTGTTTCATTCAAAGTTTAAGTGTTTTCCTCCTTATTTTATACACACGCCCAGCATCGCTCTCACCCCCACGACCCCACCTGGATTTCTTTCTCTTTTTGTCATACCTAAGCTAAGGCATAAATCCCAACCCAGTAACACAGAGACCCATCTCCTGTGCCGGTGGCTCTGTTAACACCACTCCATGTGTCTATGGGGCACAACCACACAGAAGAAGGAGCAGGTGACATTACCTGGGGCTCAAAACCAGCAAAGCTGCATCAGATTCCTTTTTTAAAACCAAATTCTAAATTTTAGTTAAAATTGTATAGTAAATTACTTCAGCGGTTTTCATGACATCCTCTAGAAGTAAATTGAACCTCGGAAAACTCTACTCATAATAAATTTTCCCAAAGCGTAACCAGAGAATTAAATAATTCCTGCACATCAGTGATGGGAGTTTTAGGACTGAAGACAGGTTATACTGCTCAGAAATATTACTCAAATAACCTTAAATGCAGCTCAGTGCCACAGTCACTCTCTAATTTTAGACTACTGTGTATTTTTGTTATATGTGCCTATTTAAAACCTGTAACATCTGAGCTTGGGTATCTTTGAAAGCTTCCTTTTTTGATAGAAGTCTCAATCAAAGGACAGGTTTATATTGCTTAATATAACTTCCTCAACTACTGTTAATTATGATCTGCATATCGCAGAAAATACATGAGCAGTATAAGGGGTTATGTTACCATGGAGCTATTTTTCATGGCAAGATAAAGCTGGGTATATAGGAAAAAATAAAAGGAGGGCTTATTTTTCTCTTGCAAACCAAGAGTACAACCACCACTGTGTCTACTTTGTCATCAGCAACCAACTGAGCTCCTGGCACCGGAGCTGTTCTGGGGTCAGCAAGGCCAAAGCAGAGCTGAGATAAACGCTGGGTGGCACTGGAATCAGGAAATGTAATTTCCCCGAGCTCAGCATTCTGGATGTCCCTTGAAGCAGATACAGGGTGAACTAGTCATTAGCTCAGGCATTGACAAAACATATTGCAAGGAGAATTTAAATCATTCCACAAAGCTACACAAGTGCTGCATGCGGTTCAAACCAGCACGGTGTTCCATCAATGCTTTGTTTTGCGTGCGGCCAATTCTGCAAAAAAAGCTAAGAGCTACTTTTAGCTGAGGATGGAAAATGAAGATGAAGACAAGCAAGGCAGTGGAACTAAGACGACACAAGGGAGAAGGTGATGGGAAGAACGGTTCAGGCTGTGACAGTACCTTAGCTATTTCTAATCACCAGCTACCACGGAAAATAAAGACATTTCACTCTAGCAAGCAAATGATTGCATATTTGCTCTAAGTCTAGGGGTCACTACAGCAAATTTTATTTCAGTCTTCTTATCAGTGTATATTTAGAATAGACCCACGCTCTGAGGCTCCAGAAAGTTCAAAGGACATTTCCTTGAATCAAAAGAGCACAATTATTGAAATGGTAGTAATTAGATGTGACACCATTATTTTTAAATGGGCATGTCAATTCCAAAAGGAACTCTCAATAGGAATAAAAAAAAATATGCAAGAGTTTAACCTAATAAATTGTAAACTATCGCCACAACTAGAACAAATTCTTCAGATCTTCTGTGTTTAACGATATTTACCTCGGAGAGCGTACAATGAGAACTTTCATTTTTGAAAAAGAGAAAAATAGAATGCAATATTATTTTGGTTCAGCCTATAAATTCCAGTGTCACAGCATCCCAGAGGCAGAAAGAAGGAAAAGGAAAATTATGTGAAAAAATTATGGTTTTTAATACTAAAAAAAATAATCTTGCAGTAGTGGACAAGGCCTAAGTAGTAAAATCTTGATGTTACAAAATTACCTGTCTTTGTGAACTGGACTATATGTACAGGGATTCTGAAAAGCTCCAAAGAGGGAATAAAGAATATTTAGGAGCACCAGCATTCAGTCAAGTGGTATTTTTTGTGTCTCTCTCTAAAATATATACATATATATATATAGTTTCAAGAGATAGATCATTAGTAACAATATAGATTATGTGTTACTGTTATACTACTTTACAAGTTGCAATATCAGTTGATTTTCATTCTCCCTTCTTTCAAAATTATGAACCAGAGCAGATTGAAATACCAGCTTTTCTACATCAACATTTTTCCCCATTTGTGCTATGGAACAAAAAAAAACAGGTATTTCCTGGTCCACATCTCGTGTTATTAGAAATTCTCTCAGCATTCAGGTGTTGTAATAAAATTGATTGTCTCAAAAGAGCTGACTTTATCTGCTTTATGATTTTCTCTGTGGAGACACAGATAGGTAGCACATAGACTAATTATATATATATATATATATATATATATTCCCAAAATATACCAGGGCAAAGGAAGTGGAAACATGATACCTGGAGATATGGAAATATAAAGATCATTAGGAAATGTTTTCATTACCATTGCTTGTATTTTGTTTTACTGTGTTTGCATTATGTCTATTATGAAGGTCAATTACAGATGCTCTTTGGCACTACTGCACAACTACTGTTCCTAACATTATATTATATCATCACTTCTGCATAAAACAAAGGCACAGATGCTTCCCAGAAGAGTCAAAAATAATTTAAAGTGCAGGAACAAAAAGTGATAAAAATCCTGTTAATATTTGAAATAACAATTCCAGCAAGAAACCAGCAATATGAATAACTGTAATTAAATGTAATCTTGGAAGCAATCTTATATGGATACTGCTCAAGGATCACTTAACCTTTTTGCTATGTCATCAGTGGAGTTCTAATTATAGTGTCTGCTTTCAGATTTGCAGATTGCTTATCTTCTTGCAAGCCCAACTCCAAACGTCAAGGTCTTCTTGAGGTCTTTTCAACATTTTCAGGGCACTTTTCTATTTCTTGACAGAACCACATCTTTTCTTAGTATCATCTTTTTTTCAGTGTGCATGTTTTGCCTTCAATATAAATAATGGCGTACACAGTATTTTATATATTCTAAAAGTTATAAGTTTGCCTCTTTTTCTAAACTTTTTATTGTATAAAAACAGGCAAGACTGAATATACAACACTGGAGGAATGGTAAAGGAAGTGAAAATGGTTCATATGCTGTAAAGATATTAGAGAGGAGCCATTCTAGGAGAAACAATGAAAGAAAGCACAATGAGATGATTAACACTAGGTGCTAATGAATCATCGGTTCTCTAGGTAGGCCAAAAAACATCAAAAATATTCTCATGGACATAAACCAGAAGGAAGAAAAATTGTGTTTTGTGTCCGGGGGAGATGAACACTGTCACATCTATGGTGGTGTTGTACGACTTATTTACCTCTGATAATCTCAGTTTGTTTAAAAGCCACGAACACAGAACACAGGCTAAACCCATGTTTCTGTTTAAGCCAATGCCAAAACTTCCAGTGATTTGAGCAGGACCAGCGTTTCACACCTAAACACCAACTCTTGTAACTTGAAGATCGGAAGAAAAATTTGGTCACCCTAAAGTAGGAATTGATGTCAGAGGACTTGTTTGACAGCAGTTCTATAAAAACATCTCACTTTTTTTGTTAACGCTTAGGGCAAAGTCCATCTTTAAGATCTAGAAGAAACAACGTTCCAACTAAGCAAAACCACAAAAGGAGCATTCCATGAAATGAAGGTTCCTGTGAGTGGCATGCCTAATTGCAGATTTCTCTAGCAACTGGTGAGGAAATGAAGGGATAATTGTAGCAGTTGGTAAAATAACTAGAAATTATTTTCATCCGAAGCAAAATCAGAAGTCATACACATTAATCTGGTGATTTACTGCGGCAGAAAATAATAAATAGCAATAAAGCCTCAGAAAGAAAACATTTGATATTGTCTTTGCAGACTTGCTTTGCTGAAACCCAATGTCATAGCAGTGCATGGAAAGGGACACCAAATAATACACTTAGAAGGAATTCATTATTCCATGACTGGAGTTTTCTGCAGAGAAAGGTCCAATGGTTTCTGTGTGGTAAATTGCGAAGATCAGCGTAATGCAGCAGCAACCCTGTTCCCTTTTTGACACATTCCTGCAGATTCATACCACCTTTCATTTTTAGTGTTTCATCTTGTAGTTTCAAGCCACTTCATCTTACATCTGACAGGAGTTTATTTTATACATATTTTACTTCTTTACTTTCCTAAAATAGAACAGATCACCCTGGAATAGCTGAAGGTTTAAGTCTTAATGACTTTAAAGGAAGAAAAATGTAACCCTTCTGGTTGAAATAAATTGGATGTTGCTTTTTCGCTGCCTTATAGTAACACAGTGAATGTATATTTTAACAAATACAGAGGAATGAATACAAAATAGAATACATTAAAGAATGATGGTTGAGATCTTTTCTAAAGACCAGAGGTTGTATTTGGAAGCACCATGAGTTAACACCTACAGCAGCACGCAAGCATAAGCAAATCCAAAGTTATATAAATTACACCCAAAAGAAAGGAGTGAATGGACTGATTAGAGAAATTAAATACAGTATCTGTGTGGTCTTTCAGAGTAAGACAGAACTAACTAAGCAGGATTTAACAGGTAGCTGTTTAAATTATAACCACGTGGCCTTTAAATGTGCACAGAGCAAGCACATATTTACCCCCAAAAGACAGTGTCAACTTAGACTGAGATATACAGGTAGTGTAGGTCAGCTCTAAGATTTTAAATGCTTCTGCCTACATCATTTTTGATCAGTATTTCACATCTGTTCTTAAAAACATTCTTGCACAGCTTCTACCAGTTCCTTCCTTTATGACAAGAATGTCCTTCCAAAAACAATGCAAAGGAGTTCTTTTCCTCTTCAAGAAACAAAAGTGCCAACATCTTTTCAGATTTGTATTAAATCATTCATAGCTGCCCCAAATATTACTTTTTATTTCACTTTTAAAAACAATAATAATAAAAAATATCAGTCCAAACTGGCCCCAGAAGGGTTGAAAATGTTTTCACAGCAAAAAAGAGAAGTGGAAAAGGCAAGTGAAGTCAAGGCACATGTTATGTGTCATCGAGGCACATGTTATGTGTCATCGTCACCCTGCTTTGAACCATGTGGTCTCCATATTAAAAACCACAGTTAGAACTAAAACAATAATAATAATTATAATAATAATGATAATGATGATGACGACAATGACAATAATAATAAATCACAGAAACAAATTTAGAAGTGTTCTCACTTATTTTTTTTCCTCTTTTAGGCAAACTGGTATTTTTTGTCAGAAACAGAACAGTTCCTGGCCATTCATACCTCCTATTTTGTAACCCTCCTTAATCTATGGTTCTGGCCTCTGCTTGTAACACATGAGAAAAAGACCAAATTCCGTGCACAGAATATGCTTATAGCGCAGAATAGGGTCATAAGCAGGTGAAATATTGCCTTTTTTTTTTAATGTAGTACTGCTACATTCCAGTAGGACATACTGAGACTGTAACATTAACAGAATTAGCCTCACAATTACTCAAACTCTTTCATACAAGAAGTTCTCATTCAGGAAGGTTTTCAAGAGCACACCCGATTCATTCTGATCATCTCAGTTCCTTTGGCTGATAAAGGGTTTTTTGGGGGTAAGAGCTGTTGATCACGTCATACAATAAAATTGCCACAAACGCACACATAATACTGTTCTTAGAACTTATAAAAAATATAACACCATACAGGAAAACATGGTAATTACTTACGAATCCACATGATTTTCAAAGGAAAGAAGGATTGGAAAGGGCGATGTCTTAAACGCGCATTCAGCAATAGCTTCTATTACTTCCTAAAAAATCAAAATACACACAGTTACAAATTTATGTCTCTAAAGAAACAGCATTTTGGTCTTTGAAGACACAAAAGACCCAAAGAGGTCTGAAATCACACCCGAACTACCTGAAATCAGACTTTCCATTCTAAACATCCCAAAAAGCTCTGGATGTGCTTTTGCAGCTACCAGATTTTACAACCTGAACTGTAATCAAATCTCCAAAACGTCTGATGAGCCTCAAGCACAGCATTTCTCAAGAAATGACTTATGCCTGTATAAATCAATAGTTTAAATGTAAAACTTGGTCTTTGTGTGGAGTTGCTCCATGCCTGAAGCTACGGCTATTTTGCATAATAATAAACACGCTCTGACAAATGCATATCTTCTAAATATCATCAGCTCAAGCACATATCCATGAAATCCTTAGTTACTCTGACTCACAAGTTTTAGTTCCCTCTTTTTTGATGAGAAATCCATTAACTGCTGGCTGTGTAGTAATTATCAGAGGGCTCAGAAACTGAAACTTTACAGAAGTTTCCTTTCAGCTCTGGTAGACCATGGCAACTGTAAATCTACTAGAGGAAACGTTTGATAACACTAATTTTACTGGGGTGCACATATAGTAATGCACTCACTGTTACAAATTATTCAATGTTTCCCTATTGGAATACAAATCCTTTTTTCAAAAGAATTTATAAAACACTGAAGACTTTCCATATGCACTGCTGTCAAATACTGGAGCTTATAAGAACCTCAAACTCTAGAGCTTCTAAGATCACGTAACCTGCTCCCTCCCAAATGATAAGGATGACTAAAATCTAGACGATTTATTTATTTTAAACAAGCCTCCTGTGGGGATTCCTTTTGTTCATTTCTGTACTTTTAAAGGCTCGATTGAGAAGCAGGACAGTAATATATACACCTCCTAAAACGAAAGCTGAGCTCCTGGTACATTCTTCTGACGCTGGGTTGCGGAATCCAGGGCTGGAAGGAAAGCACAAGCCAGGAAAGAAAATGTACAGTCTTCATTAAAGCAGAAATAAGCAGAAATAATGCAGCAGTTGTCCCATGGGGGAACACACAATGGAGCGATTCCTGCTGCACACTTTCTTTCCAGCTCCAATCCATCACTAAAGTGCTGGTACCACCTTCACACTGTTCAGAACCGGCAGGATTCTCAAAAGCTTCCAAGGCAATTTTGCCATTACATGGGAAAAGCAGTGCTGAGAACTGGGTTACAAATATCAAGTCCTGCCATGTTGACGCTCTCAGCTCAGATCATGAGCATCATCTTGGTTTCCACCCACCTGTACCCTCCTCCCCTTGGTTATGGAACATCATGCAAGGCTTAGGAACACCTGAGACTGGATCTAAAAGGTACTGCCCAAAGCAGTCCTGAGGCCTTTCTTGCCCCTACACACTGCTCCAGCTGTGGAGTAAATCCAGAGAGTTATTTTCAACTGCCTTCTCAACTGCACAAAAGGATGAAATTTAGCATGTGTGCAGAAAATAACCTGAAAGAGTAAAATCAGGATTACACTGATGAAATCTGAGGATGAGAAGCTCAGGCATTGGTTCAGTGGAAAAACAGGTATGCTGGTGATTCACTCTTGCACCGCATTTAAATCTAAACGCAAATTCTCTGTGGTCAGAGAGGAACAACACGTTAAGTTCCACACTTTACTCTGGCTGCAGAATGACTCACCTGAAACAGGTCTCCGAGGTATATATAAAGAACATTCGCAAGGATTCCTGGTTATGACATAAAAAGTTGCTCCCTTTACGATCTCACCCTGGCAGCAGCTCACAATGTGCAGCTGAGAAAAACTTTACTGATTCCTATATGTCATAAGAAAGGTAAAACCCAACCAAAAACCCACAAGAAGCACAGCAACATAAGGATGGGAAGTATCTATCGCTTCTGAAAGCCTATCTGAGCACTGAAAACTGACAGACTGAACACAAACATTGTGTGCCATGGTCACGCCAAAAGCGTGAGCTGATAAATGACTCAGCATTTAAGACCCAGTGATCGCTCTGAATTGATTCACACACTTCTGACACATTATTTCACTATCATTCTGCTCCTCCTCAGGCAAGCAGCACACTTCCAGTGTTGAAAAGAAAACAGAAGTCAATATCTTTTGATATTTTTTATGTGTCAAGAAAAATTATTTGCCCCGAAGGATGACACATGAAATATTCTTGAGTAGGTTTAAAATATCTTCTAATATCACTCCAGCAAACTCAACGCCTAGGGTTGAACATCTAAATAACCAGGGATAATCCTCATGCCTGCTAATGATCCTTTTAAGAATCAGATTAATTTTGTTTTAAACTCCACTCCTGCTCATGACCAAAGGAGTTAAGAGCTATCTTCCTTAATTAAGGAACTTCCAGCAATCAAACTCTATGCACATAAACATAATTGGCTTCATATAAACATACCTGGGAAGTTAAAAACAAACGTGCAAGAAGGTTGTTTTCCACATTTTGCCGTTATTAACTCAGTAAGTGAAGAGTCAGAGAAAACAGGTAAATCTAGAAATGTATTTCCACGGCAAGTTCATCTCAGAGGAACAAGAATTATTTCATCACACTTCAAAAATGATATCCTGATGCAGCATTATAAGCTGTGCTGACTACCCATCTAAACACTATAGGAAAACACTTCCATCCTGCTCCTCTGACAAAAACATCTTTAAGAATAACAAAAAGATAACAATTTAAGGTTATTGCTAAGGGTATGGATTCTACCTTTCATTACAGAAAAAGCAAATGGAAGATGAACATCAGAAACACAGATGATATATTTAAGGTCTGAATGTCACAAATACCCCGTCATGCTCTCCAAAGATACTAATTTTTCTTTTTTGGCCTCCAGTGCTTCAAAATCTAATCCCAAGTATCACGGATAAGGGTAACATTGTACACACTGTCATTCATTTTTAAAATTGTGAATATCATGATGAGTGGATGGGACCTGCCCGATTGGGCATGAGTAGCCTATTTTCTGCTCATACGAATTTACAGGCTTGTAAGTTGTAGAAATTTCTGTAACTGCTGCTCTTTTCCACCTCAGTTCAGCACTTTTGTATCCCACTCCCATTCACCTGAGAAAATAAGTAAATTGACACATTGCTTATTGCTGGGCAACCTCAGTTCTCCTCCCTGCTGCACGCTACAGAGCTGTAAAACAAACCAGTCCCTCCTCCCTACGGTCCTGGCTCCAGACCCATCTGCAGATCCAGGCCACACTGTTGAAAACCAGTTGTAGTGGCAATACCTGGTCCTTCAGCCTTGGCTGTGGTCTGCCTTGTTTCTCCCCCTTCACGAGACCTGATGCAGAGATGTGCACAGGAGTCTGGACCCGGGCCCTGCGCCCAGTCCCCAGATGGCACCTATTGTTACATCATATATTCACTTTTCCTCCAGTTGCTGTGGAGGAAGGCAAGAACTGTCCCAAATAAAGCCAACTCCTGCAGCATGCTGGATTGCTGTACCTTGAAGGATATTTCTGTTGTCATCGTGAACCCGTGTGTAATGACCGGCTCTTCTTCAGCTGTTCGCCCTTTCCAGCAGTCCAGCTCCACACAGCGGCAGCCTGACAAGAGCACTTGCCGATACATCTCCACCGATGAGTTACCGGCCAGCTGTCCAGCTGCGACAGCACAACAACAAGAAAGAAAGGAAAGTCATTTTGGGCCCCAGGAATAAATACAAATAATCTAATAGTAATGAGAGTTAACAGCATCTTTTACCCTCGGCTGAAAGGAGCATCACTCAAAGGCATATAAAAAGCATAAGAACGTAATGGAAATGACTTAGAGTCAATGTCATGGTTTGGGTTCTGCCGCAGTTAAATTGCTGTGAGGAGAAATAACTGAAGCCAATTAAAAAACTTCTGACAGACAACATTTAAGACAAAAATAAACTAAATGAATAAAATAAAACTCCTTAGTTCTAACAGAATTTATTATCCTTTGATGGGCAATGTGAAATTCAGAGGCGACTCAGGACAGCAAGATCACATTTTCTCATGACATGCAATGCAGTTTAAAACAAGATAAAACAAATCTCCTGCACAGTCACTAATGGTACCATTACTAGGTCTCAAATCAATATTTAATACACTAACCACCACACTGAGTTGGTCAGATAAATTTCCTGGTGTGATACTGCCTTATGTAGGGAGAAATTTAATTAAACTACCAGTTTCCAACAATGACATAATATAAATCTAAATATAAACAAGGAAAACTCAGCTTTTGCCAAACTCAGGAAGTATTAAAATCAAACTAAACACCACAAAGAAGTTCAGTTGTACCCAGGGAAGGATAACCAGCCAGGGTGTTGTTCAGCTGCTCTAACAGGATTGACTCCAATAATATGAACAAAAATCTCTTGCAGCAGAGAGGTGAAGATACCAGAACAGTTCAGTGTTTGTTTTAGATGTGAAGAAAATGGATGCAGTTTCCTGCTTTCTAACAGAGTTCCTGAGAAGACCTTCCTGGATTTCTTGAAGGGAATCCATTGCCTTTTTAAGGATTAAAAAATGCCTCCTTAAAAAGGAGGCCTATGCATTGCCTACTTTTTCTGTGTTTTTCACTTTCCACTAAAAGCTGCAACAGAAAAGCTCTTCTATTAGAAAATTCCTGTTTGCCATTTCCGTCTGACGCATTCTGTGAGCTGGAGCAATCATAAATACTCCACAAGGTATTAACGTTACTCCTGTTGAAATCCATAAGATTTCTCAGCTCCTGCTGGAACCGACAGAAAATATATGTTAATAACAGAAGAATTCGGCCAGTGCGGGAAGGTTCTGAAAATCCAAATGGAGTCAGCAAAGTGACATATCTCTTTTTTTGTTTACTGAACTTTTTCCTGTGTTTCACCTTTGATTATGGCAGGTTATCTTTACTCACACAAAAGCCTTTCTGGTGCAGGCCCAATGTCTGGAATAAGCGGCAGCTCTTTTTCTTTGCAGGATGCAAACAAGCACGAGCACAGCTCAGGGTACAGCTGCACACATTCCTGTGTATTGCTTATGAAAGCTTGGCTCTTGTATGGATCAGCTGAACTCTGCTACTTAAAAAATACCTTCACTTAGAAAACTGTTTTCATATTGTCTTTCTTTTCCCTCGAAGCACATGGAATTTGGATTAACAAACTATTTTATGGTTAATAAACTCTACTATACTTCCTGAGAGACTGCTGGCTGCTATTATTGATAAGCCTTTTAGACTACAAGATCCTTAACCTTCAAAAGTGTGTAAGTAAATCATGACATGCCTCACTTGCCGTATGGCACTTTCCACACTACCTTATTCATAAGGCTCAGGCGTTTTGGAAGGATTCCTGCTAAGGATAAGAGGATATTCAACCTCCAAAGCATTCAATCTTCAGAAAAACAGTCAGAGTGCAAAACACTAGCATATGTTTTAAGAGTCTCAACAGCTTATTTTCCTGAAATATGAAATATTAGGAATGTGCTCTCAAATGTTTTATGCATGTATTATTTATAAACTTCTGTTGTGTGAGCCTCTATTTGCACCTATTCCAAACTACCCCTTCAATAGATGCATTCTAAAATGTGCTAACACAGACACTAAAGGGAATACTTCCAGTATGGTATTTTTAATATCCTGAGTACAAAACAATTTTTTAATACTGAAAACTAAAACTGAAAGCATTATGTATTCCCTTCTATTATACATAATCTACGGTAATACCATAATATCTGTATCACATCACCCTATATAGAAGAAGAAACAGATTTTGACAAAAACTTGCTTTTCTAAAAAATATAATCAGCCAAATCAATACCTGACAAGACACTAAGCAAAATGAGCATGTGCTAATTGATACAACCTGGGGATATGATCCACATTTCCCCATACAGATCAGTCCCATGCTTCTGTAACTTTAAGCTGCTCATTTCTCAGTATGTGCATCCTTGTTGCGTTCATTCACTTTTTCCAAGTGCAAATTAATCACAGTATATGGACTTAAAAATTAGTTATGATTTTATGATATGTATCCTCCTAAAACTGGGGGATATTTGGATCCAGGTATTTGGAGTCACCCAACTCTTCACTGCACTAGAAACAGAAGCTGCTTCTGCTGCTCGCCCACCCGGGGCACCACCTTCTCCCAGCCTGAAGAAGTGCCCATGTGCTCCTTCTGCCCTGCACCAACATGGCTTAATAAACCTCCTCTTTTCAGACAAGTCCTGGAAAAACAATCAAAAGCGTGCAAGCTCCGAGTCCCGCGCTGCTGGGAGTCTGGCTCTTGACTCCTGCAGCAACAGAAGGTGCTGGCAGCTAAGGTTTTTTTAGATACAGTACATCTATCTGAATTTCATTTCCTTCTGAGCTGTTTTGCCATGCACAGGACAAGCGAGCCCACACTGGGAGATATTCTGCTACTGCCTGTAAGTCAAAATAAGGCTCTCGCCCTATGGCTGTTATTTTTAACACTTTCTGTCGGATCAAAGCAGGACACGCGGTCAGGCTCGCTCCAGCCTGCAGCAGGAATGCACTTGCTGGCAGTTTTGACTCAGGCCCACCTGAGCAGAAGATGCGACACCATGGCAGAGGAACCGGCACACAGTGCACAAGGTAACCCTTGGCCCATCTGGTGGACCCACCCGTTTCCCAATCCTCAAAACAGTTCTATCCTCCTTAAAGAAGGGGATTTAGAAAATAACGTATCTCTTATTTCAATAGGCTTGAACTGATTGACCTACAGAGGCAAATAAGAGAAAGCACAGAGGATCTTGAAAACTCACTAAGCAGCAGCGAATGAAATATTGCTTGAATGTAACAAAACGATCTTGACTTCTCTTCTCCTTCTTGAGAATCCAGTATCTCTGATCTGACCAAACAAGATTTTTTTCCCTTCTTTTTGTTCACTTCTGCCACCACTGGAGGCACTTCCTCTAGAAACTTTGGTGTCAGCTGCTGATTGCTATTAGAATAATTAATTTTGCCTTCAGGAAACAATCTATATGATTTTTAAATCTCCCTTTTACAATGTTTCCACTCACTTTTAAAAGTAGAAATGCCCTCGCGTACAATAGGGATTCAGAAAGAGAACCATCATGGGTGAAAAAGGTAAGGGTGAAAGGTGAAAAAGGTATCTCCTTAGCTCCTAGACAAGCAAAAGATAAACTGAGGTTTAATAGTGTCAGCAGGAAGACTCAGTTGTCACAATTAGAATAGTCAGTAAAACATGACAGAGCAGGAGACCCAAGGAATTTTAACTCAGAGTCTGCTTAATTGAGTAGTCATATTCTCACTAAAGCTGAACTGCCTCAGAGGCAAATGCAAGAGAGAGACAGACAGGAATCACTATCTTATTGAAGCATTTTTTATATACAGGATTTTTTTAATACAGGATATTTTTTACATACAGGATTTATTTGAGAGCAGGGCATTGAACTGGTATCTCAAAGTTCCACCTAAGACCTTCCATGTAGATGATCCTTCTACTTTGTGAAGCAACAAGAGCTTTCCCTCCACTGATTAATTTTTTAATAGCTACATCAATTTAACAATGTGACTGTGGAAGATGGTTCCACAGTTGCACTGAACTGGCCACAGGGAGCAGACAGTGGTCTGCAGCTTCTTCCCTGTGAGGTGAAGTCATCATGTTCAAATTAACTTTATCTCTGAAAACTCAGCCCTTTTCCTCAGTGTTATGAGCTTTGAGGATATTCTGAAGAGTAATAATGAAAAATAATGAGAGCTGAAAGGTAAAAAAATACCCCCAGAAACCAGTGATGGACAGAAGAACTGGACAGTAGTCACTACTCCTCCTTCTTACCTGTTCTCCCTCATGCTAAGATAAAACATGACCCCAGTGCCAGGAAGAACTTGATTGCTGGACAGGATTAGCTGGGTCTGCTGGTGGTAGAACAGCTACGGCTCCTGCTCAGCTTCTCTCTGCTGCAAGAGCTCCCAGAAGATCTCCCACCCTCTGTTTCATTAGGAAGGACATGGTGGGGTTGGAAGAGAGCCCAGCGCAGCCAAAAACTTGGTGGTATGACAAAAATTCATGCTCAGAGCAGGCATCACCCAGCTTTCCTTCCCTTCCATACGGTGTCCTCATCTTGAAAACTGTGAAGATACTGTCCTGGAGGCTTTGAAGGTGTAGAAGGCTTCAAGGAAGCGTTGAATACAGATAAGCAACAACAGTTAGGACTGAGGAATTGCTGAGAACAGAAGAACTGGAGGGTGGCAGAGGAGAGGCCATAGCAGCAAAAATGAAGAAGAGAACGTGTCCCTCATGAGATATTTTTCTAAAAAGCAACTGAAAGTACTGGACTGTAAGCATGGAAGTGGTTCCTGAAGACGAGTGGTACAGGCCCACGTTGCCTACATGTGCTGAACTGATAGCTCTGCAACCTACTGCTGCTATTCTTTTTCCTTTTAGCCAATTATGTGTTAAACGCTTGTGATTTTCATCGTTTGCATTTCACATACAGAACAGCAAGTTGCACAGCCAAAGCTTCCAATGCTGATAATGATACGCAATCATTGGTCTTTGACTTTGGGTGCTGCTGAGAGAAGTGCTGCAAAATCACTCCCTGCTGTGACAACAGCAGTAACCTGAGGTAAGACTAGTGAGAAACTAGGAAAAGAGAAGTAAAACAAGAGTTGCCCATTAAGGGTTCAAAGGACTAAATAAATAACACAATACCAGTGAGAAAAAAGATGACAGTAAAGAAAAGCTTCCAAGTTCTTCAAACCAGCCTAGGTTCACCGTAAATCACTTAAATCACTTCTTTCTTCACGGATTTCTACCTCCGTTCTTAAAAATTACATTTCCCTCAGAAAAAGAAAGCAATAACACTTCTAAATAAATAAGCAGGACTTGATGTACTGCCAAGGGTTTCTACTAAAGGCTAGGCAAATCATCGGGATAATTAAAAATAAATTCAGAGTGTGCACATATTTCTTTTTATGTTATAATGTTGGGGTTTTGTGCATGCTTTTTCTGGGTTTAAACAACTAACAGAGAGAGGGATAATTGGTAGGGCACTAAGCACAGTAATCATAAAGTATTGCTAGACTGAGCAGTTTTCTTATTGTCCTAATAATTATTACATGACCAGTTGCTATTTCACAGCTCCAGTGAGGGCAGAGATGCTACCAAAGGTTCCCCTCCAACGTCACGAGCAGCTGAGCAGACCCTTTGAAATCTTGGGAAAAAGAATAGTCTGCCACCATTAAATTCATTAATTTTACTAAGTCCTTGTTGGAAGAAAGCGAACGGTAATGTGATTGCTGTATCTGGTCTAGCCTCAAAGCAAAATCTGAGCCTGTCAGCTTTTGTAATAAACAGATAAAAATCAAATCATTAATCCTATTGTCGGCCAGCTGCCACACATTTACTGAACATAATGAACCTACTAAAAAGGAAGGGCATGCGTTTTGTGCCCGTAAATGTGAAAATACACACTCTGAAATGGAACTTGAAAGAGATTCAAACTTATTTTGCACTAACCCCCAAGTTTGCTCTGATTTACCCCCTCCAATTTACTAAGCCAGGAATATTATGTGAAATTGAGACTGAAGATCACATTTCCAAATGTAGCATCTGAAACTATGTAGAATTGCAGACAGAGAAACCCATAGATGCAACCTAACATGATTTGCAGACTTTCACATAGGGGTTAAAGCAAATTCGAAAAGTTTCAAGATAAACTTTCTTTCTCCTACAATAATTAATATGTTAGATCACTTGTGGTACAGTTAAAAAATCTAGAATGGAATGGACTACCCATGAATTCCCAACCTTAATTCTTTGTTCTTCAGCTTCTGTGCTTCTAGACCTTCAGAACACGACTCTGTCCTGACCAACCTTGTGGTTGGAAAAACCTGTGGTGTGGTACTGGCTATAAATTCATGCTGGTAGAGGAGAAAGTTGTGGTTTATCTCTTCAGAACAACTTTGAACTGCACTGCCTGTCCTCCCTGTGGGCCTATGCTTCCCCGATTGTCCAACACCTTTGCTGTTTTCTTCCAGAAAAATCTGTATAAAGCTGCAGTATTTGGCTTAAGCGAGTCCTAATCCTCACTGACAGAACAAAGTCCACACTGGAGGCAAGAGGCCTGCAAAATATCATCATTAAAAATGGTTTTTGCTTTGGACATGTCTGCAGTCTTCCAAAGAGCATAAATTTCTGCATATTAGAACCATAACTTAAAAGCGGCCACACTGATTTTCATTGCTTTCAATTTGGAGAAACAAAATAGCTGTCAAGCTGAATACTTATATGACAATTTTTAGCACAAAACACATTTTACAGCCAAGACATAAACCTCTGAAAAATGGTGTCTGATGGAAACAATGACAGTTAATTCACTTTATGAAAGCACTAGAAAGTGCTGTAGAAAGTGTTATAACAAACACAAAAACAGATGAAAGTAACTCCCGCATGGTCTGTTTAAACTGGGCATCACCACTGTGTGGTTTTGTTAATCTTCTGGCATTCTGAAGAACTTGGTCAGTTAAAGCAAAGCTGTTAATAACATTAAAAAGCCTATGTTATCCATAAACCACGTTGTTAGCATTACTTTTTTTTTACCATAATGCTAAGGCACTAGCAAACATGACAAAGCAAATACCAAATCAAATAGAAGAGAACTCCCTGTGCACATCTGCTTGTCAAAAATGTTTATTCCTACATAAACCGAACAAAAATAGTAAATTATCAATTACTTTCTCATAAGTTAACATATCTTAAGTCTATAAAATCAGTGCCTAAAGTTGGGTTCCTAAACCATCTTAGTTTTTTTCAGAATCTTAAAGCACTGTTGACTTTGCTGTGCAAACAATACAGCTCAGACTCATTAACTCTAATTCAAATTAAGCGGAGCTTCTGGGTGCTCAGCCTTTCTAAAAACATGACAGCACCTAAAGATCTCAGACATCAGAGACCGGATTTCCATTCTTTGCAGATATGAATGAACTGTCAGAACGCTATGTACCATCTTAGGACCTCCCTAATCTCTGAATCAAAGCATATTTCATAGAGCTCAACAAACCATCAGCTTTGATGTTCAGGGGCAAATTTATTAGCTACAGAGATTTTTCCTGTATTCTGCTTTGCATAAATATTTGGGTATCCTTGGTTGTCACAAAAAACTACATTGTTCCCTCTCCTCCCCAAATAAGGACCTTAATCTGGAATCCTATCTAAATTGAGAAAAACTTTCCAAGGACTTCATTGAGCTTCAGACCAGACCTTATCTGAACAACGCAACTGCTGCTCAGCTGTTAATTAAAGATTGTTTGATGTACGCGTGTAGTGGCTTGAACAGCCCAGTGCTACCCTTGCATCCCTAAAGACTAAGCTCCATCATAGAATGGTTTGGGTTGGAAGGGACCTGAAAGATCACGGGCAGGGACACCTTCCACTAGACCAGGTTACTCAAAGCTCCATCCAACCTGTTCTTTAACATTCACAGAGAAGGGGCATCCACAACTTCTCTGGGCAGCCTGTTCAGTGCCTCAACACCCTCATGGTGAAGAACCATTTGCTGCTGATGCTTTCAGTACATTTTATAGTATCACTGCAAATACGATGGGAATTTTTGCTAGGTAAGACATCAGATCTCTCCAACGCTGTACCTGTGAGGTAGGTGTTGTGTGAGGAGTTGATGAAATAGTGTGACAGTGGCTGTGACATATCTTCATTTAAATCCAGTTTCTCGGGTGGAACAACGCCGTTCTCTTCTCCACTCAGATATCGCATAAATCCATCCACTGATATCTGTCCTGAGAGAAACACAGATCCAGGGAAACCACCAGTTAATTTCAGCTACAGGTTTTGTGACATACAAATGCTATGTTCAATATACACTTACTCAAGGTGTATGTGAAAAAACATATAATAATCAGACTGGCCTTCATCTAGGTATTCATATATTTTTTGGTTACTATTACCTCATTTTTAGCCATATAAGTTGCAGATAATACACATCCCTTTACGTGTACCAAAGATAAATAATTTCATGGTAAGTGCCTATAGGCAATCAAGGGCACAGAGGAATCAGTTACAGACAAAAGAAGTTGAAGCCCATCACAAAAAGAGGTTTTCTGGGGCAAAAAACAAGCATGCTTTCCAGAAGAAACCAAAAAACCAGCAGAGAGCCACACAAAGAACAGGAGACTTTGACCTCTTTTTGAATACAATTCTGTGTGTGTATATGAATGCAACAAGCTGCAAAGAAAACTGAATTAACCGCCTTTCAAGTGGGAACTAAGCTTTGCTTTGTAATTTTTGTATTTGTCTTTCAATTCATCTCTCACTGAAGTGCCAGCATAAATGATCATTTCATATGCTGCTGGCAAATTAGAAAGCTGGATCCTATCCTTAGCTTCAATACAGCACTGATCTCAGTGGAGCTGTGCTTATTACATCAGATTGAATTTCTCTGTCAAGCCTTTTGCATGAAGTTGATTTTAGGGTGTCTATTTGTAGATTTAGACTAAAAAAACCCCAAATATATCCAGCAGTCTCTATATGATGATTAACGTTTAACCAAACAAATTTGATTCATTTTTCTTTGCCTGATATTTTTGTTATTTTGTCTAGATTTCATCTATAGATTTACTCGACTACAAAGCTTTAGTTAATTTGGTTACTGCTTACAGTAAAACAGATTTTCTGTATCTCTGAAGAACCTGGAACAAGCTGCGTGTCTGGTGACTCCCAACAATGAGAATTTCTTACCTCTTGTCCCCAAACCAAAATATTCTGCACAATATCTCTATTGAAAAAGAAAAACTTAGTCGCCTGACTACGGTATTGAAAAGTGGAAGACTTCAGCTCTAATCCTAACTCTGCTACTCTCTCCTTTTAGGGTTAAGCCCTTTTTATCCCAAAACATATAAACTCACACACATTTTTCTAGTATATGAAAAAGTAATGGGCAACCCTGCATCATTTTTGTAAAGGTTTTAACCACATGATGCAAATACAGCATGTAAAGCAATTCCTTAAAATCTGTGCTTGGACCCTGGGATTTGGCTCTTGATCGAAGAGGAAAAGATCTAAGTCTTAAGTTCAGATGCCTCATTTTCATAACAACGCAAGATGGTGGCACTAAATGAACCTATTCATATGGCAAGCAATGTAGTGACAATACAGAGCAATGCAATTATCATTCATTCTTATGACAACAATTGTTAAGATAGTTGAAAGGAAAAACATCAAGTCCATCCACTATTTTAAGACCGTACTCGGAGTGCAATCTCGTCAGATGCCACAGCTGCTTTGTTACAGCGTAATCAATCACCCACAGACAGAGCCCTGTGTACTTTCCTTTTCCCAAAAAAAAAAAAGAGAAAAAAAAAAGAAAAAAAAATTATGGAGAAAATCAGGGTAAAAACCACGGAGGTTTTAATGAAACTAAAGTATTATGAACAACTTATCTGCTGCATGAATCTACCAGAGAGACATTACGAATGTAAACAGCATCAGGTGCCACCACAACATTAGCTTGAGCTAAAATCCACTTAAGAGAAACAACCTCCACCAAGTTCCCTGGGATACAGATATGATCTGTGGTGTACATTCGGAGCACACGAGCGGCAGCGCACAGGAAAAATGGGCAAGATCTGAATGGGATGGTTGCTATAGCTAAGCCGTGTCCCGTGACAGTGATGTGATAGCTCATCCAGAGTCATCTTTGGTATCTCCGTGTTGGTTTGAATGGGTACCTTTCAGCCAGACTAGGAGGCTTAGTTGCTTTGTCATCCCTGCTTCAGATTAAAATGAAACATACTGGTTTTCATACATCCAATTCCTCAATGAACTGGGGCATCATAATCACACTGTGTTCAGAAAGACAGGTTTTTGTTTTGTTATACAGATAACTCACATTAACTCACATAGATACAGTATTCAAGCATCTCAAAGCAATCTCTGTGTTTAACACTCAGAGTATACATGAAGAACAGGGTCCTTGAGGTCCTTGTTTTTCAGATGGAGGCCCGAAGTTAAAGATAAATTAAGTCACTGGATGATACCCCATGGAAAACCTGTGGGTTAAGCTGGGAGCTGAACCACAGAATCTCTGAGAGCCTGTTTGGGTGAACGTGGAACACCTTTGGGATAAAAGGAAGCACAACAGCAGAGGCCTCACTCCCTCCATCTCTCTACTTGGTGGATGATTCTGCGCCTTTGCTCCCTTCCACACTGGAGCAGGACAAGGTGTGCAGGGTGGTCCTTCTGTGTATTGCCGCTGGTATTAACACAAATCACAGCAAGTATTATTCACATGCATAATTACATAGTTTTGGAGTTACACAGTTATCTGAGCTTATGGCTGTAGAATGCTATTTTCCTCATCATAATTAAGCAGTCAGCATTTCAGAAAGTGAAGCAATTTGCAAGTTCAATTACAAATGATATTGCACCAGTGAGAGTTTGATTGTGGAACAGAGACGGCAGATGTCAAAGGGACTTTGTATCCTGGATATTAAAGAGTAGGTTGTTTGTGACCAATGCCAATGATATTCTGAGGCCAACTGCAGTGAGGACGATCCTCAGTGGACACTCATCCAAAATGAAATGGCCTCGATTTATCGGTAAGAGTTGTCCTCTGTTTCCTTAAGCATATTACAAACTTACTGCAGACGTTGCCAAGAAAAAGAATAAAAAATGTGATCAGTTCTTTCCATTAAAGTTGTCACCTTTTATCTTCAGATATATATTAGGAAGATTTAATGATATGATCAGATATACAAAGTTGGGGGGAAAAGCAACACACCAGGCAATGACAGAGGGACAGATTTACTTCTTTTTTTCTCGCACATAATTTCCTTAAAATCATCTGAACCCTAAGTCTTTAACGAAACTTTCAGAATGAAAGTGTGCTTTATATACTTAAAATCATGGAGTTAACAGGCTTGTCTTTTTCACTCACCATTGCTGTGTTAAATTTGATCACATGCCACTTCTTAGGACAGAGGCAGATCCAAAGCTCACTAGTGTTTGTTGAAACCTTCAATAACATTTGGTCCAAGACCTTACTAAATAATCCTAAGTGCAAAGCAAAGAAAGACAAGACTCCAGATGACTCTATTTTAGCTATGTTGGCAAAGCCAGATCGAGAAGAGCAAACACAGATGTAACCATAACAGCAGCTATGTCAACAGCTCCAGCACTCAGGGACGATGTTTTCTCTGTGGGGTCTGGAGTTTACCAGCACAAGAAACTTATTTTTGTCGCCCTTCAAGTATATCTAATTTACCTGATTAATTAGAATTTCCCTATGGGGTCACTCCATAGTGCTTTATTAAAACACTTAAACAGCACAAACATTAAAAAGCCTGCTTTTTCCTGTGGTGTGTGGTCTATTTAAACACCTGACACTTACCTCCTTCCCACAGTGCCACTAGAACACCTCCTGCTACACAGGGCAATGGCTGCCCAGGGGCCTCCTCCTCTCCCCTCAGGTTTGCAGGGCCATTTTTCACACTTTTCCCCTCATTTCTTGCAGCATTTCACCAGTTCTGAAAGCTGGTTCCCTTGAGGCGCTGCCAGTGCGGCTGAGGCGCTGCCAGTGTGGCTGAGGCGCCGCCGGAACCCGCCAGAACCGGCTCAGGGCAGTTCCGGCCGCTCCTCACAGAAGCCCCACAGCCCCCAACAGCCAGTTCAACGTGCAAGAGCAAATTAAAGATATTCTAATCAATCGTTCTGTTTTCAACTTAACGCAAATCCGCTTCTGCTCTTAGTCCGAGTGCTGTCTCGGCACCTCCCGCCAAGAATCGGCCACATAATGTGCCACAGATGGAGGACTCGCGAAGTTTGTTGAAACCACCCAGCTCCCACACAGAGCGGGAAACGCTCGGATGTCGTGTCTGATGATTAACATGGGTATTTTGTTTCTTCTCTGGACTTGCTAGACTGAAGAAATTTGTGATGAATGTCAGCTGCAGGATATTTGATTGTTAAAGTACACGTAAGAGAGTGGCTAAAGTTGTGCAAGCTAAATAATTAACATATCAACTTAATGTTTTCGTTGTGCAATGGAACAGGTCTGTAAAATAAAAGAGCAAGTACTAAGGAGAAATAGAAAAGCATCCAATGTTTTCTTAATCACAGACATTCCCCATACTTCAGAATTATAAATGTGTAGCTGAACACTTGTCTATAAATTATAAATTACACATAATATAAACTTTTATGTAATTCTAAAAATGTATCTGAATTAAAAAACTCACAAGAGCTAGAGGCACTGTAAATCTGAAAAAGCCTTTACATGCCTCTCTCCATGTTTATACGCCTACATACCTCCCAAAATCCTTTCTCCAAACGCAAAGGAAGCTTCTAAAAGAAAAAGACCTTGACTCCTCCAGGTGTTTTGAACATTTCACCCGTTTCTAGGTATGAAACACACGGCAAACCCTCACAGGATCGCGTGCTTGCCCATGCAAACTAGTATTTACACTAGGAAGTTCCCATGTCGTCATTTCACAAAACAAATCTAGTCCAAACTCAGAGAGACCCATGTGAACCCAGTTCTGGCTCTGTGTTACTTCTCTGCACTGTGGATTTAAGCTTTGCTTTATGTGCAGATGCGAACAGCCCTTTTGCAGTGTGCCTGCAATCCCCTTCTCCGCTTGGGATTTGGAAGTGACAGTCAAGTGAAGTCAACCAATTCTGATTTCTCTTTTTTCCCTAAAATTTGGTTGGAAGGAGAAACAATTTCCTACTAGGAATGATTTCCTACTAGCTGTGATTAGCTTAATTTCATGAAATGTGTCAAGTGTCTGTGCAGCAGTTTGGTCTTTGTCTGCATCCCTGGCTTCATTTGATTGCTACAAAATAGTTACGAGCGAGAGAAGAAAAAAAAATAGAAGTGGCAAGCTCTGAGTATTTCACAGTATTTCCTTATTAGCTACAGCTACATGATCCCATACCTTTTGAGATCTATTACGTGGGACCAAAGACATAAATGTTCCTGGATGGCAGTTTAAAGCACATAAAAATATAACCGTAACTTTGCCTGTTAGAAACAGGGCACCTTTGCGGTCAACATTTCTCAGCTCTAGAAGACAACAGAAGCCAATTTCATAATCCCAAATTCTTTTTGTTGGAAGCCGTCTTCAGGCAGGTGGCATTCTGCTGGCAAAGGACCACTGAAAATTCACCAGACCTATGGGGTAACGAAGTGAATCCTCTCTTCTATGGTTCTTGGATATGGTCAACATTCATCAATCAAAATGTTTTCTTCTGTAGTTTGTGAGATCTGAAATCTCCCCATTCCTGGGAGACGCTCTTCACAAATTTGCCATGAAACAGGAATTTCAGCCAGTCAGTCGAACTGGTTGATAGGACAGACTGTACTTTGTGAATGTATTTCTCAGAGGCTCTCCTATTTCAAGACTTACTGTGCTGGGACAGGCTCTTTATAATCCTCTTGGGCTACACCTGGAGAACCTAGCATATTTTTTACAAGAAGCAGGGTGTGTGACAGTCCTTGTGCAGGGCTGGGGCACTACGCGGTTTCCTGTGCAAGCACAGACACAGATAACAGCCTCATGTAAAACTGTTCTCATGTAGTTTCCAGGGCTGGCAAAAGCAGAGGTTGCTTTGGGCGCAACAATCCTTCTCCTGATGCTTAATGAGACACAAGTAACTCAACAAGTTCCTGCTCCCCCAGCCTCTCCAGTGTTCTGGATGTGGAAATGCTTGTGGGTCCCTGGGAGCTTGCCAGCTCTCCAGCTTGAGAATGCAAACAAACCCCTGCTCACTCAACACCTGCAGCTCTGTGCCAAGCACAGGCTAACAGACGGGAGGGTTCAAAGTAGGGCTGAGCTTCTAAAAGAAGCTTCAGTGCCCTTGGCAGAGGCCCAGGATAAGGTCAAAACACCAGCAGTGCAATAGTTGGGAGGAAATATAAAAGTACAGCTAGACCTGCAAACTTCTCAGCCCAACAGTCAGATCTAAATGTCATTCTCCTTATTTCAGCAGGTAGTTGCATGTGCAGCTACTTGACTTCTAGATTTTCCCCAGCTCTGCCCAGCCACCTTCCAGTCCTTTCGGCAAAGTCTCGGGATGGAGTAGGACACAAAACAATAGAGGCACAACTGGCAGGAAAGACCACTTATCTGCCCACTTCTCTTAACACTTCAATCTTGCAACTTTAACATCACCTTGAAATTTATGGATGTTTTGTAAGACAATTAAAATGTGCATTTGCTTATAAGCAGTCGACAGGTTTGTCTGCATGATCTTAAACACTTCTTTCCATATATTTGCAAACTTAATAGAGCTTTCCATTTGTTTAAGCCCATGTTGTTATCCATTCAGTTATAATGCAACTGGAAGGCACAATTGTGCCAAGAGATATTATTAAAGTAAAAACGAACACAAACAAACAAAAAAGGAAAAGAGACAATTAATTGGCACCTCGTATCTCCCAGCCAGCAACACAGAATTATATTAGTATTTTGTCTGACAGAGAAATCAGGTCTATTCTAATGCAATCTGTAACATTAATCACATTCACTGTAATCCCACACAACTGAGCAGTCCTCTCAACTCCAAGATTAAAATCCTCCAAGTAAGGCAGATATTTTATAATCCTACAAGAGGTTTGTACAATATGCCCCCTGGGAATTCTATTTCACAAACCAGCACTGTAGTTTACAGCTAATTAGGTATTAACATTTTCATGCACAGTGTAGAGTAGGATGCACATACCCCCGGTGTGCCTCTTGACAGTGGGCACACGTTAGCTACTCTATGCTTTCTAGCTTTGCGAGCCAGCAGAGAAGCTCACAAGGACGAATTTACATAAAATTCACACTGTGTGGGACACGATGTGCTGGAGCCACTCTGATAACACTCGCAGCATTTGCATCCAAGGGATTTTGGAGGCGATGCTGCAACCTGTTTGGCATTCCAGACACGCGTGCTATTACTATATTGCTATGGTGTAACTTCAATTTCTGTCTGTATTCAGCTCTAAACTAGGGCAGGAGAGGACCACATCGTCCAAGCAACATCCTCTTCATAGCAAAGTCATCACAGGGAGAGAATATGGTACTAGGGCAGCCCAGACTGAAAATGCCACAACCCCATAATTGCGTTACCGGACTTTACCCCAGGAATGTCAGTGCTGCTCTATTTTAGAAAAAAACACTGGGGACAGAAAAGACTTTCAATCCCCAGGCCAGGATCAGCAGATACTTCAAAATATCTATGTACCAACCATCATTACGCACCACAAGCGGAAGTAGTCAGAAGCTCTTCTGTTTTACCAATTTTTGCAATGATCAGCAAGGGAAAAAATTCATACTAGTCAGACAGTTTTAACAAATTAATCAGTAGAGGAAGTGCAATACAGCTGAAGTGCTGTGTCTGAATATTAGTGAAGCATTTAATAGAGTTTCTAAATTCACATTTTTCCTTATTGGAAAAACTAATCTGCAGAAAGCACAGATAGAAATAAACTGAGGTCAGACTAGAAGATGAGGGTTTCTTTGAATTTGAAAGCTAAACTACATGAAAGAAGCCCAGAGGCTGTCACACTGATCAGCAGTAGGTCTGGTTTCATACAGTCTTTAATAATCTGAAAAAGCAGAATCAACAACACAAGGTTTAGAGAACAGACAGTTCTCTGAGACCTGTTAACAAAACAAGACAGTAAAGCTGTAATGAACCAGGTAAATGGGACGGAAGTCAAATGAGAACACACAAATAATAATTCAAGCTAGGCAGCTAATGATTCAAGCAAAGGAAAGTCCAAATGCAGAGCTGAATTGGGAAGAAGATGCCTAGAAAATCATCATCATGAAAAGCAGATGAGATGCAGAGAACAGCAATGCATCCGCCTGGAGCTGCACCAGAAAAGGTGGCTGCAAAAAACGGTAATTGATTGGCAGGACATTCCAGTCATTGTTGAAAGAGGTAAAAATTCACAGCCTCAAATATATCAACATACATGTCCATAACTGAACCTAACCACACAGGCAACCCTACAGATTTAACAGACATAAGTTAACTATTGACAACACAAAGGATCTTAATGGGACCACTGACACTGCTCCCAGTCCCATGACTCTAGCTTTTACTTCTTTATATCAGAAACATGTACAGAAGATTTAGAGAAGTGTTATGAATAATAACGTATGTCACCATATATGCCAAAACAAGAAAGATCAAACCTGTAAAGCTGGTGTGGCAATAATATGATGGTCAACAAGTGTTTTAAGTGTAAATGATAAGGAATAACAGTTACAGTGGCCAAAGGCAGAAGGAGGTAACGAGATTCGAGGAAGCAATGGAAAATTTGGGGTGAGTGTCTGAATAATCTTGGCAGTGCTACAACTAACTGCACTAGGAAACAGTCTTGAAGAGGATTTATGGGTTGTTTTGTTGCTTAAATCCTTTACAATCAAACCATGAGAATATCCTATTGTGTTCAAATCTCATTCTAGATTTCAAAACCTAAAGGAAGACACAATGGGTCCAATTCTGCCCTCAGTTATACTTGCTCAACTACTTTGTGTAATTAGACAGTTACCTGGCCACAAACCAATACAAGTGTTATTTGGCAACATGTTCTTGAAAATGAAACAGAAAACTTACTCAATAAGACAAGAACAGAGCGAGAATCATTGTTCTACCCTTGAATGGGTGTATTGTAATAGGACACAGGGAAAGCTGAATATAAACAAACAGAATGGGAACTCGTATGCAATATCAAAAATAAATGCTTATGGGATGACAAGCAGTCAGAGAGGGGAAACATGGGAAGGCAAACATGTTGTGCTTAAGTAGCGTACATAAAAGAGCTTCCTCAGTATCAGTTAATCCATGCGGAAATATCACATGCCCAAGGACACCGAGATCCAGAGTATTTTGCAGAGTAAGCATCATCAACCAAGTAAAGCAGAATTCGGTATGTTTGAATCAGAAATGCTTGTCATTCTAATGAAGCTATCAGAACCATTTTAGCATCTGTACAAGTGCACAGAGAAAACTAACATTAGATACTTTCATATATTTTTTTTTGAAAGAAAATGATTGCAAATAGAAAGTCACTTTTCTGAATGGGTTGCACAAGAGGTACTGCAGCTCAAAACACTTAGTTCACATTAGGGAGGAAATATTTTCTATACGCTTCTGGGCAAGCCGTGCCAAATAGAAAATCTCCTCTTCTTATGCTAAAGAGTATTTTCAATCAGAATTAAAACTTTGGGAGCATTCCAAGGACACTGCCATCTCTAAAGGGAAAGGAAGATGGAGTGTCACCTCAGAAGAAACAGAAGTTTCCAAACCTCACTTGTGTCTGTTGGCATAAGCCATCCATTTTAACAAGATCTTAAAGTCACTGTGCAATGTTGAGCACGCTATTTATTTTAAGTCACAATTTTTTTTCTGCCCTTTTCAAACACCCAAGAAAGAAGAGCTCTAACCCACAGGGGCCATGGCCTATGAAATGTAAGTCTTTTTCTCTAGTAGTGCTAGAAAACAATAGAACACACACAGGCAGGGAAGATTTAGACACTCAACATTTTATCTTCCTCAAAATGTAAATGCTGTAAACAATTATTTTAATGGGTATTGATCATCTAAATCTCCACAGCAGCTTTAAAAAACTCTGCTGTACCAAAGCACGGCCACAGTTCAGAGATTCTGGTAAGCTGAGGTGTTAAGGACAACGATTGTTGGAACCTGTTATACTGTAAGACAGTCGTTTATTAATTTCAAATTCTGTGTGATATATATATATATGTGTGTATATATATATATATATATATAGCATATGTCTATCACAGCTAAGAAACACACAAATAACCAACATCTTAAATCAAGCACGCCTGTGTTACAGTTCACATTTAACCAGACACCTGTATGTAGCATCGAGCAATTTCTTACTGGTGTTCATCCTCTCTTTTCGGTCAGATATCTCCTTCTTTAAACCAAAGCAGTTTCTAACACATTAGCAGGCATATAGATATATACGTAGCCAAATATTTAGTAATTTTTAAGGACTAGGGGGAAAATCCCACTTTGGTGTACATAAGGAAGCAATTTCTCCTAAGTCTCAAGGCTAAAGCAGAGTGATTCGCATCATCTCCAAGTTGGACTGTGAGGAAATGCTACATCTAAAGTTAGCTAGAAAACCACATGGGACTGCAGCTTATTCCTTGGCAGGCATTTACTTTTCTGCTTTTTTGTTCCCTTTCCAAATTCAATTTTGCTTAAAAGTGCTGGCCTGGTTTGTGCGGTCTTTACATTAGCAAGTCTCAGCTACTGTCTTCCAAATTCTCATCCAAGAGTGGAGCTTTGGCTATTAAACCCCACAACGAATCTTGATAATTTCAGCTGATGTTGCAAGATAAAGCAGAGCAACACAGTGACCAAAAAGACATTCTTGTGGCATCAAGGAACTCTGTCTTTAAGACCCACTTCCCCACCGTAGCTACTCTCTACATGCCAACACATCTGCTGCTCTGGACTTCAGCTGAGGTCTGGAGCACCATCCAGGAGAAGGAAATGCTAAGGGCCCTTGCACCTGGACAGGACTTGTTAATTACATTAGGACAAATTAAGCAAAGGTAAACACAGTGAGCTACACTCAGGACTCCCAGCAGATGTCTTCAGCTTGGTATTTCTCAACACTTTGAGTCCAAACCACAACGATCTACAAAAACTACTGCGGACAGAAAGTCTGTGGGCTCACAGGGTTTTACCGACACAAGTAGCTAGAGCTGCTCTTGACTTTTCAGTGCAGATGTAGTACAAAATTGTTTCTGACAGGATATCCCTTACAGGATATGAGATGACAGACAGTTTAGATCCAATTAAATCTATAAGACCACTACAAAACCACCTTCATACACGTTCCTAGCTAGCAGTGGAACGAGCACTTCAAAACATGGCAGATTTCTAAGATAAGCAGACAACAAGATAAGTGGAAAGATTTAAAATCAGACAGATAAAAATACCATTAATCCCATCAGTACTACAGTTATTTCTGACAGACTTGAAAGAGGGCCACTACTGGAATATGTCACTGCCTTCCCAAACCTCTGAGAAACACGCTCTGTAGAATGCCTCGGCGTGATCCCGGGGGATTTAATAATGTTAAACGTTGGCTTACTTCCAATCGCTAAGTTGCATTAAAAGACATCCAAAAATACATACTTTTTTCCTCCTAAGTGATACTTCTCTACATGAGCTATTAATGCATTTGCCAGAAAGACTGTTCTGCAGTATAATAGGAAGAGATAAGAGTGTGAGCATGCTACAGGTGGGGAAAAAAGCCTAGGAAAAGACTTCGTTGTGGCTAAAATTCTTACTTCCATAAACTCCTCCAGTTGAGGAAGAGACAAATATTCAAGAGAAGGGGAAAAGAAAAGAAGGCATGGCTCTGCAAAGACAGCCTAAACAAACTAAAAAGAAATTACTTCAATCCCTTTAAAGGGACTTGCTTGTCTGCTCTTAAAACTTGGTCCTGCAGCTGCAGGCACTGCATTATACAATCCCTTCCATAAACAAATTGAGGTCTATCTTAACAACAATTGCTTTTTTTGACCTCTTTACTACCTCTGCAGGCTGTGCCAGAACCATATTGTTAGGAAACCTCTCTTAATTTGCAGACTAAATTTATTCAAGGCCACTTGATACCTCTCTGTTCTTCTGCCAACATTGTCCTTTAGCTTACCACTTCTTTCTGCCTCCTCAGCATTTAACCCTAAGGTATTTATAGGCAACAGTCATATTCCAGCTAAAGGAGATTGTTAGAAGAGATGATTCTATGGGAAACTTCCTCATATGGTCCTTGTATTACAGTAGTGTATGTACCCCAAACTTTGTTAACAGCCCTGTCAGGAGAGATACCATCCATGCTAAAAGATTCACAGATCATTGCTGGCTCTTCAGGGCCGAGACCGACTCTCTATTTAGTCGAGTCGACCACAGGATGACGCCAAACCAAGACGGCACATGAAAGGGGATGGCCAAATGTCAACGGGCTGGTTTGTGGCAGAGCCAGGAAAACTGCGATTTTCTGCCACTTGTTCTAGGTGTCACCCGCTGGATCACGCAGCGTCAGTCCCGGTGTCCTCATAGGCCCTTTGCAGCTGCAAAGGACCACATTTGTAGCAGTCGTCGTGAAGAGGCACACCCCACACTGTTTATTCAAAGTTTATCTACATTTGTTTCCTTCAGCACTCGAGTCCATGCCGCTTTGTTTTCAGAAGAAAACTTTATCTGATATTCATCTTCAAATAATAAATCCTGCTGCTAAAATTGAATACCTCCTGGTGTTCCATAAAAGAGGCAGTAAAACAACAACAAGCACAAAGAAGCCGTTTTAGAGTAAGTTTTCTAATTATGGGCTCTGATAGTCTGAGGTTGAGTCCAACACAACCCAGGCAGCAGCAGCAAAATGTTCCTCCACAAGCCTTGCAATGCAGTATTGATGTAAGATTCTACTTATCCCTCAGCAAAAGCTCCATCTGAAGGGAATGATGTGACTCTAGGTGTACTCTGAAACCTCTCCTGAGGTTCCTGATGAATTCAGATTGTCACGACTACTTTATGTCTGCAGATACAAACTCCATAATAGGTCTGCCCATTTTACATTCAGCACAGTTTCACTGATACCAGTGCAGCTATTTCTGGTGCCAGACATCAGTCCCAAAATGCAGCTCTGCAAAGCTTGTGCCTCTTTCAAAGTATCCGTATTATACACAGAAGATTAGGAAACTTGCCCTCCCTGGAACTCTAAACATATTTTTGATGAATGCCGTCATTAATTCTAGTTCCAACAGCAAAGACCAACTCTGTGCATAAGCACATGGGTCTCAGACCCAAGCCAGGTCCTACACTTTTAAAATGCAACCAAAGAATAAAAGCTAAAAACTTTTGCTTTTTACTAAGCCAAATACTACTGTCTTGGTTCACTGTTGCAAAAGCCATTATTACCAGTCCACATCACTGTTTCATTTTGTGTTGTCAAGTTGTTACGGTTAAGTTAGAAAGACACAGCACTTTACCTGCAAAGGAGATGCAAAAACCCCATAACTGAGGATTTTCCATTCTAAAAGACTTTTACAGAATTTAGTCTTATACTTCAGATGTGAATTTCTAAACTACTGTAAGATCCAAAATGAATTTTACAGCTTCACTAGTAACTAGAAATCAAGCAACTAATATACAATGCATTATAGAAACGTATTTTGCAAGTTCATTTTGACAAGTATAGTTTCCATTAACTTATTTATGGCGATACATTATTCATACTAACATTTGTTGCATATATATATATATATATATTTAAAAATAATTTTTAACAAGGCTATTTTGGCAAGTTACGTAACTTAGCACTTGTTGGTGACAGCATGGGATAGGCTACAACTTTTGTGTGGCATATAAAATTTAAAGACTAATAAATTGTGCCTGGAATCTATTGTTCTATCATCATTTGGGAATGAGAAACAACCGAGAGCTCTTCTCTTGTACAACTGGAATGCTGGAAAGCACTGAAAAATCCCAAAGTCAATGGGTTTTTTGGTAAGTATTCTTTATTTCCAACATTACAGCTAGGAGGATGAATTTTGTATTGCTTCCTACAAACGTTTCAGTGCCAGAGAAGTCCATCATTTCACTGCATGGTTTATACATCAGAATTTATGCTTTAAATATTATGAGTGTGTCTTAGAAGTGTAGCCACGGTTGCACGGTACTTGTTTTTGCCATTAAAGTCTGTTGCCTAGGAAATGACCCCCCGTCTGCCATCAAAAGACTCCAATGTGTAATTATTCTTAAGCAGTTACTAAAAGGTGGATTTAATGTGGTGGGATGGAAATGTTTAAAACGTATTGAGGTGTAAGGAAGGAAAAACACATTTGTGCTGAAGTGAACACTGCCTGGTGTTAAGGCTGCCATGAGAAAAGCATCTAGTAAATACTGTATAAAATTAAATATATCTTAATCTAATGTTAATTGCTTAATTTATTACCTAAGAAAAGCCCAGCACAACAACTACCAATAAATGTGCACTAGCAAAACAGAATTAATACTGGAATTCAAAGAGCATCCTAGAACCAGCACCCCTAAAACCCTTCTAAATACTTGTCTAATTACACCTGACAGACAGGATTTCCAAATAGGTAAAGCTGAGAAAATCTGGAGAAGAAACACCATGAAATGTTAAGAGCAAAGCTCTTTTCTTCTGTGCAGATCTAAAGGTTTGGCCCTTTAAAATTAAATAGGCAGAGATTTTTTTTAAATGAACATATACTTAAGAGGAAAAAACCCAACATCTTGATGCCATTACTTATCTCAAAGATGCCTTCTAGGAAGTACAACCTGCTGTACAGATCCTTTGGCCAGGAAAATCTCCAGAGCACTTCCAGACTCTCTTTTGAAAGCTTACACTACAGTCAAGACAATCTCTCTCAATAAAAACCACTCTAAAAATAATAACTAATAATAACCTAACCCTTGCTCCCACCTAACGTTGCTCCCACCAACGAGGAACTTGGGAAGCATGCATTTTATTGCTATAGCACAATTCCAGCGTTTTCACGTCTCCTTTCCCTAACAGGCCTTTGTTTCATGTTCTTCATTGCTGCTCTGATACATGGAATAGTTCTTCTTGCATGCTTAAAGAGACACAGGTCATCCCTAGAACAAAGCTGTTAGTGGTTTTCCAAACACTTACTGGTTTTAGAATGAAAGGTTAAAACTGAGACAATGGGATTTGAGCTCTCAAAGTTCTGGGGTCCTTCTGAACTTAGAAACTTTCAGAAATTCATTGCATTATTAAGTTGGGAAAAACAAGTGCATTTTTTCAGAATTTGCACCAAGTTTATAAGGTGAATTTCACATAATTCTAGAAACTAGGACTATTGTCCCTGGGGGTCTGAATGCTGCAAGCAGAGAGACCTGAAACTCAGCATCCACATCCCATCTCCCTTCCATAACTTAAGATCCTGAACAACTTACTTTTATACAAGCCTTCATAGAAATAAAAGCAAATAAGGCAATTCCCAGTCAACCACTTGGCAACTGATTTATTAATACGCATCCCATTATCAACCCAGTAACTTGAAAGGGAATAACATTTTAGCAGTTGTGCCAGCCACCCCATGCAAATGCTTTACAGCCTGAAAATTCCAACCTATAAGATGCCACTTAACCAGCCCTAGCAGTCCCCCGGGATGGTTTTGCTGACAGCAAGAGTCTGCTCAGCAGTACCAGGAACTTCCTTCTGCTTCTACCCGATAAGCAAACACGCTATACATAGTGCATTAATCTCCTGCACTGTATGACACAACGCATTAATCACAACAGCCTGCTTCAACCACAGTAAAATACTACTCCAGATGCTTAACCTGTGCAGATGTCAAGCCCGTGTATCTGCTGATGCTGCAAAAGCTCAATCGCATCCCAGCAATACAATAACCCACAATACGTTACCAACAAGCAGGAACGCGGGCAGTCTTTTTATTCAAAACTCTGCAACCTAAGGCCCTTATCCAGTAAGCAAACCGGTGTTTGATTTTACCTGGTACCTGAAGAGCCATGTTGAAAAAGTTTAAAGTATTATGTACAATTCTTGCTTACTGTGTTCAAAATACTGTAATTTCGCTGCAACAGGTACAGAAAAAGGGTTATAATGGCCATCAGAGGAATGGAGAATTATGAGATGTCAAAAGCATTTGGCTAGTGCTGTGAAGGTTGAGAGAGAGCGCAACCATTCTTTAGAAATTCATTTAATAAGGTATGAGAGAAGCATAAGTTAAAAGAGAATACTGTTGTACAGTGTGTGTGCACAGATTATGAATACAGTTCGATGAGAAATAATAAGCAGATGCAATCATGAGATGAGTGACGGTCTAGAACCGCCCAAACAGACTAGTGGGAACAAGGAGCCAGCTTCTCTACAAAGGCACGTAGTTTCCATTTTATGAATTTGGATTAAAGTTTTCAAGGAAAAACCCTAATTGTACTTAAAAGAACTTTTCAATGCCTAACATTTTATTTGCTAAGAAATTTCATTTTAACAACACTGGGAAATAAGAGATCATGAGAATTAAGCTTCAGTATAGAATTAATATGATGTTCAAGGAAATGCAGCATAAAAGATTTTTATATAACTATCCTCTCTTCCCACACCACCCCTAAAGTTAAGCATATGCTTAAGTGATTTACTGCATCGAGGCCAGAACATCCTGCATGTCGCAAACATGAAATCCTACTCCCACAGCATCAATGCTTTTACTCCTTGTGAAGTGCAAGTATTCAGTTTAAGTCTGCATCCTGATGTGTGCTAATGCACACAGGGGAAAAAAAAACCAAAACACTACACATATTTTGTCTAACTTTGTGAAAGATGATTAAAAATGCAGCACTTGTGGCCTTTCAGAATATCTGAAAAATAAGGACATTTGCCACTAAGTTTGCCTCAGGCTTTTGTCAAACTAATTTTCTCTGGCAATTTTAATAAGGACTGTGCAGGCTTATCTCATGAGGATGCTGATCATGAATCCCTTTATTTCAGCGGGACACCCGAACATCAGATAGATTGTTTAATATAGAAATATAAAAATACTACAGAAATAAACATGAAAGTGAATAGACCTTCACCATTTATGTCTGTTTGTCCCTCACCTCTCTGCAACCTGATGTTACAATAATGAAACAAGATAACGAATGGAACCTGCCAGCAAGGCCACTTGTGGAAACACCAGCATACCTGTGTGTAGGAAGGTGCGTTAAACACACACACTGAGCAGGTGCAATGTTCAAACTCTAGAACAACCTGTGGAAAGTGATTTAACTGGCATGAAGACTGGCAATTCATATCACCTAATTCTTGTGAACAATCCTCTAAAGTCTCTACCACCGGAAAGTACTTCACTCATTACTCAAAAGCAGCAATTCATCACAACTTATACATTTCTTTATGATATTTTCTTGTGTTCTGGACCCATACCTGTGGTTTACTTCAAAGGAGTAACTTCTCATTGCCAAGAAAGAACAAATACATATACCACATTGTCAGATCTTCTGGCTTGCTTCTTGAACCAAAACTCTGCAAAACTGCTCCAAAAGTCCAATTATTTAATTGCATTGCCCTGGTTCAACAGCGCTGAAGTAACCCTCAGGCCACCTGTAACTGTGTTACCCTGTTTATCATGTAAGTCTCCCACGTCCTCACCTCTGCCTCATTTGTGTTTTTACATGACTCATCTCTTCCCTACACTGCTCTTCTATTTTTTGGTGTTCTCCATTAATCCTGTGGAGTTGTTCAGCGGGAACGTCTTCAGCTCAACTTTGAAACACAGGAGCATAAAGGAGCATGTGGACAAGGACCCTAACCCCATCTATCTTCATGGAGCTGTTGGGTCCACTTTTATATGAGAACTATGCTGGATGAAGACTTCTGCTACCTTCTTACCAATTGTAGCTGCTGGTTTGGCTGCCCTAAAGTTTCTACTTAATCTTGCTGACATTCTTTTTCCATCTCTACCTCTCCACTGGCTTTGGGCCTGGCAAATAAGGGGCATAAGCAATGCCACCACAAGAAACGTAGCAGACAGCAGAAAGTCTGAGTGACAATCCCTTTCACAAAACACCGTATCAAAAGTTTAAATCATTATTTTGAATACGCACTGTTATATTTTGGTGACATTTTACAGACACGCAGCGTTTGTTTGCAATTATTCTGTGAGTGTGGGACTGAACGCACACCTACACTTCATTAAATATACAATGAATTGCATTCCCAACTAGGAGCAGATGTATAGAAAGTATTGTGTGCCCGTGCCATTCTTGATTAGCCAGTTCCTGTAATTTCAACACAGTAAGCTCGGGATTTGTGCTGGAGCCTGGTTAGCAGCTCAGCTGCCAGACAGGGCGCTATATATGAGGTGGTGTTTGCAGCAAAGACGTGGCCTAAAGGTTGTACCAGCTCTGTCAGAGTTTGCAGGACATCAGTGTGTGAGTTTGAAGGGGCTGAAAAAACCCCCCAAACAACACAAGAGGAATTAACTGTGTATGACCTGCCTTTCCCTTGTTAAAATCAGCATTTTCTGTGAGAACTGATTCCATAAGAGCAATATAAATGACAGTCAGGAAGAGAGGCACTTAGGGAAGAGCTTGCAGCAGACGTGTGCACCAATGTAAACTGGGGTAACCTAGAGGTGTCCCACAAATCCTGTTCAGAGGGTGTTAGCAAAAACCATCACAACACCCTCTTTCTGATGTTTGTTTCATGCTTCCTCCTTATCACTAGTCAGAAAGTGATTTCATTTTGACTCCGGTGTTCTGCTAGCACACCACCTTGTAATAAATCCTTTATTTGGTTTCTATGAAGTGCCAATATTTGGGTAATAAGAATGATCTTTTAGGCACCAGACTTTCCGGTGGCTGATGTGAAACAAGGTAAGCACAGAGCAATATTCTAATATTTGCATGGATGAGAGAAGAGGTCACAATGTGTTTTCATCTGTTAATGCAAGTATTCTCACTGACGTCAAGAGACAGTTTGGGTACGCATGACAAGGCAGCAGGATTTAACCCTCCATCAAAACCTCTGGAAACACTAAATTTGATTGGGCTAGAAAAATAAGAAGCCTTATGAGAAAAATTACAAGTTTTTGCCTTGAGACAACGTCGATCGCGGCATCAAGAGCCACAGGTTTCCTTCAGGAAGACATCAAGGTCAGATGGTTTCCAGGGAGACGGGTGGGAGTCCCTTCAGTTAACCTCTAGGCTTTTGGAAAATGCGTCTTTGTTTTTCCTATGCATCCGAAAGATCTGGATCAAACCCGTTTTTTCATATTAGATCTCTTTCTCAAGACATTCCCATGCCCCTAAAACGTCTAAGGTATAAACACATTAAAAGCTGTGGTAATCATTAGGATAGGGGGATTGGAATGGAATAGGATGAGACATTAATTCAGTGCTATTTTAAGACTTGTGGTGGTAGCAAAAACCTGCAGAGACTTGAGCAGGAGTTCTCTCACTGGCTTTGGCGAAATGCCCAGTTAAGCCCTGACATCACTTGAGATTTTCAAAAGGGAATTTTCTGTGATTATAGCACAAAACATACTCAGCTACTATCACATCTTACTTTGTGTACCAGTAAATAGTCGTCACCATAGTAAGTTTTCTGCTGAAGTTTGCACGCCAGAGCACTTTTTCTAAACTATCAGTTGCACATACTGAAAACTAAATACTGAAACCAGCCCCATCCTTTCTAAATTGATCTCAACCAAATACATCTAAAAATGCACCACACGATGTCTCACAGGCTTGTACGATCCAAAAGCAGATAGCTGGAAATGCAATTTGATTCTGAACCAAATTTTGCTTTAGCATGTACTGTAGGATAATTGAGTCATGTTTCAAATCAGAAACCGAGTACAGCGAGAATATAAAAACCACTGACCTTTCTTTGCCAGGTTACTGTTGGGTTCGTACTTCTCAATCAGCTGTTGAACTTGTTCCTGTTTTAATGGTGGGTAAAGGATTTCATTTAATCGTGGATCACGTTGCTTAAGATTTATGAATTCCATCATCTGGTCAACAGTAAGGTATGGTTTGCTCTTGGCACCACTAGAGAAAAATGAAAGCAACAGTAAAGCCATTAAAATACATTGAAATCTTGTTCAATGTTCTGTAACTTCCCAGGGAAACCGAAAAAAAAGACTCAGACTGTCGTACAACAAAAACATTGTCCTACTGTATCTCTGGACTAATTTACTTTGTTAGCATGTAATGATAAACATTCTTCATCAAACATCTAGGAGTGAGATGTTGAAAAGCATTCAGCATTATTGGCATCAATGCGAAGAGTCAGAGCAATGCTAAAAGCTTTTCATTCCTCTGAATTCCCAGAACTAAGCAATTTAAAAGAGAAAACGATGTGGAATTCAATCCCAAGCTTGCCACAAACACTCTGCTGGCATTTCTGGCCCAACTATTTGGTTTTACTGAGAGTTGTAAAAAGAGCAGAGTTTGGGTACAATCTGTACCCAGACAGAGACCCAGGAAGCCTCCAAGCCAGGTGACATGCTTGGGGTTGTCAGCAGCACTTGGGACTGGGCCATTTCTAGTGTGTGACGGCAACAGAAAATCAGCTCCGGGTTCAACAGGAGCAAATTGGGCCGAGGCTGAGTTCTTCTGAAACCTCAGCCTTAGAGAAAGGAGTACATGAGCGCGCCCTTGTTGCAGGGCTAAGTTCACTAATTGCTTTGGTGGTCTTGGGATGTATTGTGGAAATCACTTTGCTTTCATATTGCCTTGTATTCTGGCTCCATTGATCAGACTTTGCTGAAGCTGGGAAGTGCGATGACCTGTTGCAAGGGGTAGAAGCAACACAAGTTATATAGCTTGTAACTGAAAGTATGAATCAGTTGTAGCTGGCTGCTAATTTAATTTCATGGTGTGAATTCATGATGCCCAACTCCCAAGTTACTGCACTTTTTGCAACTCCTAATTAAGCTTTTGGGGGTGATTATACATATTCTCATGTCTTTTGTGTGCTGTTACTCCTTATTACTCTTCTTCCTTTACTTTCATGGAAGCCAAAACTATCCTAATCTGTACAGAAAAACAAGACCCGACAGTTCCGCTCCTTTAGAATCAAATGACTTTAAAACTCTGGCCATTAGAAAAGGAGGCAACAACCTGCAAGAAAATGAACCCTTGATCCAAGGTTAAATAACAGCCCTGCTTGACATTGAAATCTGTTCTTGGCAAGTGCTGCATGGTGCTGTAGTCTAAATAACCTCCTTTGCCATCCTCAGCCCAGAAAATCAGTGAAGGGGAAAAAATAATAAATAAATAAGCATCTTTTCTTACAACTCAGAAAAGATGTGGTCGATCTCAGGCCGAGGGCAGAGGTTGTTTAAGAACACCCTGTACACGTCTGGCGTGAAGTCGTCTTGAGGAATCGAATCATTCTGCAAAACGAGAAAAACAAAAGGTGAAAGAACGATACAGCATTTTTATACACTCCTTGTAAACAGATCACTCACTACTGCACTTCTTTCCATTTGCTTCCTGCAATGTAGAGGAGCCCGGATTTTGCAGAATAATAAATTCCTCTGAATAACAGAGCAGCTTAAAGAGTACATCTTTAAAAAATATATATAAATACATTTGGCATTTTAGTTGCCATAAAGTGAAGTTCTCTCTTTCTCTGAGTACCTGTGAAGAAGAAAGGACGGACATCTGTCCATCTAACCCCCTTTTCTATAAAATAAATAGGCGTATTGATCCCGAAGAAGCCCCAGTGGGGCAGCTGGCCGGTGGTGCTGAGTCCATGTGTTTCAGCGAGGGAAAGGGCAGTGTTACAGAGGATGAGCACACCACCCATCTTTCCAAAGCTTTCAAAGAACAACTTGGGTCACTGAGTCATTATTAGTGCTCTTGTGCTCTGACAGCAGCAGAAACGCCTCCTTTTCCTTCCCAAAGACACACATTCAAGACAGCACAGTTCTGGGCAAAACTCATGCAACATGGCCTTTCCATACGTCTTCATCCTAAACGTTCAGCGTAGCGCAAGTGGCAATCAGATTTCTTTTACATTAATTGACTCGAAAAGCTCTCCTGTAGAAGATATAGCATTTTTTTTTCTTTAATTTCCGAAAATGTAGAACAATTTACATTTACTCCTGCTTCTAGATGACACTTTCATCATCGCTATCATACCTCCTGGGTCTTCTCTAAAAAAAAATATAATTCCTGCTTTTAACTGGAGGGAATTACTGGACTGGAGAAGGAAAACAGTACTTTGTATGAAGCTCAAGAACTCTCTTCTTATTTGCACGTGCTGCCTTCAGGCTCCAGAGATTTTGCAGCAGACAGCGAGGGCTGCTGCTTTAGCGGGGCTGGGAAGAAATGACGACCCCAAGGATTACGTGCAAACCTTTTTTCAGCACGGAGCAGTAACGATGTGCGCTCTGGCTTCTGCCTTCACACAAATGCACCAAGAAAGGAAAATGGCATGGGAACTTGTATTTTGCAGAGATAAAGCCTTATAAAGGAACAAGGAAAACAAAACCAATGTGGAATGCACATACTGAAAATCTGATTTTGAGTTTCCTCTATGCAAAGCAGTATTTTCAAAAGCTATGATATGCAGAGCACCAGGTGCCCACGTGATGCCAAATTGTAACTTGGACCCAAAGCCACTTGCTTTGAACTGCCATTGAAACCAGTCATCTCAAAAGCAAGCTGCCAATAGAGGAAATCGTTGCTTTTATTTATTCTGCCTGTTTAACACCGTTGCCAAGGGAACCAGAAGGGTCGATTCAAGCCTTTGTTAGCCGGAAGGAAACTTTTCCATATTTTTCCTGCTTTAGGTTAAAATAAATAAATAAATGCCATGGGTGGCACTGTCTCTCTCCTTTCATCTGTGAGACTTGCAGAGGCTCCAGAGGGTTTTGTACCATGACCATCGCTCGACGTTGGTGTCTGCAAGCACAGACTGAACCAGACCCAGCCCACACGTGGACCGAGTTGGGCTTTTTCACTGTTCTGCCTGGTTATCATCTCCAGGCTCCAACGGTCTGAGGTCACCAGACCCGTGAACCTTCCTTTTCTTTGGAACCGTGCGAGCGGCTGCGGAACGAACTGGTTCAAAACGTACCCAGCCAAAACAACCCTGTGCTCTTTCCTATGGGATCGGCTCGTAACTTGTCAACAGCACAACTGCTGAATCTGGTGCAAGGGTGGATGGAGAAGTTTGAGATCTGAAGTTGGAAGATGGAAATAGCTCCTTTCAGTGATGGCTGCCAGGGACACCTAATTCTGTGCGAAACTGCACCCACTATGCTTTGATAAACTTGAGCTGCGGTGGTTTCAGTTGAGAGTATGACTGCTGATACTTGTGTTTTCCTAAGGGCAGGATTCATAAAACTTGTGAATTTTGCTGTTAAAGCTGGCCCCCCACTCTCCTCTGTTCCCTCAGCCTATAATCCCTATTCAGCAGGGTACTGCTCCTCAGCCAGCACTTCTCCCAAGGGCATTTTAAACATTGATTCCGTAATCACCACAGAATTACGGTCTCCCATTCACCTATCTTTCCCTTTATGGAGATCTGAAGGTGCTCAACACTGAACAAAACGTGTGTCCTTTCCAATAGCCTTAAATCTGGGCTTTTATTCTCCCCTTGGTTCCAATTAAGAAAACATACCTCAGTTTCCCGACATGTACCTACAAAGAGGGTAACCAACACAGGCACTTCAGGCACAGCACAGAACCTTTCAGTAATTAGTTCCTACTAGTAACATAACTGGCAGGCTACAAAACACATAGAATGGAGACAAAAGCCTTGCTGCAAACATTTGCCACCCCAGGCACAACCTCCGACAACTATATTTGGATTCCCGAAGCCTGCCTGTTGAAAGAGATTAAAATAGGCTGCCCCTTTCCTCAGCCTGGTCTGAGCCATCCACATTTCACTGCAACCACCCACACACCTTATGGGCTCATCTCTTTTTTGAGATCAACGAATCACAAACTTTCTGTACCACGCAACGGAATCCCTTATTTCCAACTTTGCTGATTACTGACATTCAATTTTATTGTGGATTAAGACTTCCCACTAATTTCAAGCACTGTTGATTTATGATTTGTTTTGGTAACCTGCCTGCTTTCCTAACATCTGTATCCAGTCTGTTATATATTCGGCAGCACAACAGCTAATTCGGATTATTTGCACAGACAAGACTCAATAGCTGGTTGCTCTATTTTAACGCTGGTGCTTCGTTCTGAACCTCCTCATTAACCGGAAAGCAGAAACCAGTCTTCACAGCCAAACAGGCGACTAAAATAAAAGCTCTTCAAATTCTATTTCAAGCACCTTTGACTAAAACGAAAACAAATACATCCAACAATAAGAAAAAGCACTCCCCTTTCCCCCAAAGTAGCCAAGATTAAAAAAATACATAAATCATAGAGGAATCCGATGCCAAACTCAAAACCTACTGGTATATTTTAAAGCTTAATTTAAACATTTAAACACTTGTCTGCTTTCAGATCTGTCAGATGACAAATGCTGCTGAAAATCAGATCACACAGAGTTTGGTCCTGCAAGACTTTACATATGCCAGGTCTGACCCAGAAATACAGAAATAAATAAATCCACACTTTGAAAATGTGCCTGATTTGAAATCCATGGGTCGTCTCATTGCAGTCACGCTCAGCTGCTCAACCAAATCTAGGCTGGAGCGCTCACCACGTGAAACTCACAGCCAATGAGCCCCGGATCTTCCTAAGCAATGAGAAGCACATTTTTTCTATGACACTTGGAGGCGAGACCCTTAGAGGGATCTTCATGAGGCATGAATACAAACCACCCAAAAACGCAAAGCCATTGATGTCCATGAGAGACTTTCACAAATTCTCTGAATAATTTGGTGTGGTTTTACTGAGGATTCCCTGATATTCATGTCTTGCACAGTGCGAGGAGCCCAGTGTTCTTCCAGGCTTTACGGGAACACTGTCCTATAGTACAATGGGGCAGAAAAGCTGGAAGCTGAAGTTAAGTATTTTACTTGTTCAAACAAACAGGAACACAAAGGAAAAAGCTGTAGTTGAAGAACTGATTTTCTTCTATTCCATTACATCTATGAGATTCAGAGTTTCAGGCTTCTTAAGCACTTAGTTTCTAAAATATTTTTCCAAGATGATCAGCAGAGTTGTCTTTGTTGCATAAAGCATATTTATCTTTTGTCCCAACCAAAGAAAGGCTCTACTTTATACTATGATTAATTTTCAAGGTGGTATCCCAGCAACAAGTATCCAGCAACATCTATGTAAAATTGACTGCACTTAAATAAACAGCAGAAAAAGGTTGCAGTTTCTTTCAGACTCCAGTGATGTTTAGATTTTTTTTTCAGAGATATGTAGTAAGGAGAAGTAATAAATCAACTGATTTGAAAAGCAATGCTTCAGTGATTCTTTGCGCATCTTCCGTTGTTTGCTAACAATTAAATGAAAACCTCGCAATCTTACTTCAGCTAAGACTGCTACACTCTTTTATACCTAACTTCACAGACATTCCTTTGAATTTCAAAGAATGAAGCTCCCAAACCTCCAAAGAAAGGTCTCTCTGCTAAGGAGCAGCTGAGGTCTGGCTTGTGAAGATTTTGCCCCATTGTTCTTCAGGAGCCGTGGGAACTGGATCTACTGAAAAACCATTGGGGAAGCAAAGGTTGAGCAAACGTGACAGCACAGTTTTCTACACGAGCAACGGGTTAGGACACAGGTATCAAACTCATTTTCACTGGAGGACACATCAGTCTTGTGGTTGTCCTCAAAGGGCCAAATTAATTTTAGGACTGTATAAATGTAACTACCCGTTAATCCATATACCAGTTTCATTAAAAAAAAAAAAAACAACAACAAAAAAGTCTTCTGTGAAGACTGGTTTCATTACGTTTGATACCCCTGGGTTTGGAGGTGCTGTCTCTGCCACAGATTGGTTCTGCTCCACATCTTGGACATCTGAACATAGGTACTATCCTGCAAGAAGCTTCCTGGAAGAGAACCTCCACCTTGGAGGAAAGACTAAGGACACCTTCACTCCAGCGTTAACTAGAGTCACCTCTTCAAGCAAATGCTTCTTGAAGAAAGCCTTCTTGAGGGACCGTCCTGTAAATGCTCCAGCTTGAGCAGGGCTCCCAGATTACCAGCATTTAATGGCTGCATCCCTGCAGCAGTAACAGCTTTGACATCGTAGCATTGCAACATTTACTCCATGCACCTTTTAGATAAGCTGCAGTGAGTTTAACTGTCACTTAACTCAAGCTATAGTTGGTTGTGGTGCGTAGATTTTTGGTGGTGGGTTTTTTTTGAGAAGGAAATAGATTATACCATTAGCTACACATTGTGCTAACACTGCTCTGGAATTGTGCCTTGAAAATTGTGCAACAGTCATCGATGCTTAAAATATTCTCCCAGCGCTTCATGAGGACAGGTCACACAACCCCCTGCCCTTTCCTTTAATCCATTCACACTCCTTCCAGAAGTGAAGCCGGCACAGCATGAGCAGCCTTGAACAAACCGCCCTCAGCTCAACAGAGAGCAAACACCGCTGAATACAAGCAACACTTTGTAAGAGCCAGGAATACATTCAGATGCTTACCCTGGAAGATGGAAGATTACAAGCTTCTAACGCGGTCTCTACTCGTTTTCTGTCAGCAGAAAACAAGCGGTATATGCTGCAAAACAAAGAGAAACCAGAGGGAATTTGCTTAAAGACATTATTTGATTATTTCTGTGGCTTAAAGACTGAATATTGCTTCCCAGTCTATCACATCTTTAGTTATTTATTTCCATTTGCTGGCTGCTCGGTAAACACACCTGAGTTTAATGGTGCCCACAATGAGTTTAACCCACACAAGCCCCTATTACAGTGGATAGTTAATTGAGAAAGTCACCTCTGCTCTCCAGATCAACTCAGCAACAGGCAACTGGAGTATATTTATCCTCATGGCACATCTCTGACGTAAAGAAATTATGGTATTGGGTTTTTTTCCGTTTGTTTGTTTGTTTTTAAATTTTATTTTCACAAGCAGAACAAGGGCAGAGAAGCTAAATGCCTTGGTCAAGATCACAATGGCAATCTAGACCCAGAGGGTAACTGAACAGAGACATCCCGAGTACCACACTTTTATTCTAGACACGGGGGTCACATGTTCATCTCAAACACAGCAAAAGTCAGAAGAAATTACATGGTAAGGAAGGAGAACAGAACTTACTTCTTCAGAGGAATCCGCCCTTCTGGAGTCACCTGCAGCTTAAGTTTCGTGTAACTGTGGAGACAAAAGCATCCGGTTTTATTTTTACAGTATTTTCAAGTACCCCTCCACTAACATTCCAGCTCAATACCAGTGCTCTGATCAGCTGGCAAATTCCACTCGCCTTTTTTGCCCAATATGAAAACCTGTTGGGATTTCATTATTACATAAATACATTTTCCATCAATGGTAACACACCTGTAGTGTCTAATACTGTCTTGTCTTGCAACACAACACTGCAGATACCATTAATGCGCAAATTTATCATTCCCCCAAGCTCCTTCTCACGCAGGCTGGAAAGGTGGCTGTTCTCCTCCTCTTCCAGGGGCTGAAACTGTCCCTGGATATCGTACACCCTGCATCCCTAAGCCCCCATCACAAACATGGGAAGGTTTCTCCGTTTGACCCTAAATGTTGTCACTCACAGCTGGAAGGAAATCAAATCACTGGCAACCAAAACATCTCCACACGAGAAGAGCGTCAGTATATTCAGCAGAACCTGGGCAAGCCCAAGACACTTCCAGTGTGAAGCGATATAAAAATTACATGCTGAAACCATCTACAGACAGGCAATTATCCAGCTTTTGAACTGAATATTTAGAGCACCTCCATATCTCAGGACCTGTGACTTCTCTCACAAGCTCATTAAGGCAGCAAGATGAAGATCTATCTTTGTTGTTGTTGAAATCTTTCAACATACTGATTCAGAGTCTCCTGAAACTGGAGCCATCCAGTAGCTTTAATGAGAAGCAGCTGGGCCCATGGCTGCTGTCTGCTGGTGCTCCCAGTTTGCGAGGACTACTGGTTACCAGCATCATGCCCACCAGCAGCAGCCTGCCAAGAGCACAGCTTTCTGAGTGCTTCATCTCTTCCACTTGAATATAATTAAAACTATAAGTGAGCATTGCAGTAATATGGTCTGGTGAAAAATGTGGCAATGCTTAAGTATTTCAGTGGAATTTTTTTTTATTGTTATTAAAAAAACTTCTTCATTTTACCCACTGGCTTAGCAAAAGAAAAAGAAACTACACGGTTCTAATAAACTCTCCTTTTCTTCCCAACCAAAAACGCCATTAGCAACCGCTTCAAAAACAAAGTACGTGCTAACACTCCTAACAAGGACAGGAATATTTTCACAAATCCTTTTCTCCTCATACATGTCTTCTGGAAATGGAAATCTCTTGTGCTACTGTGTCACCATACAAAAATATTGTCTTCTCTACCCCATCTCTAGAGGTTTAATCTACCTCCCAATGAGGTAGATTAAAAAGGAAAGAATCACAGTGGTTAGTAAAAAAGGCTTCTTTTAGTTTGCCTTCTATTTTTTGAAACTTTCCAGTACCTTCTGGTCACCCTTGGTGCTTTCCTCTACAGCAAAGATAGCTGGAAATAAAATGAACAAAAAAGTATTCTGAACTTCAGTTAAAGCAAACTAAAAACATGTGTTTGAAGAACAGTCAATCCCCACCAGCACTTGCCACCTTTTTTCCTCCCAAATTCTTTGTTACACATGAGATTCTATTTTTTCCTTGCAGCCATTATCCATCCATCTAAGAAAAGCAAGGATGCTATTGCTGTGAAAAAGCTTACTAGGAGATGCTGCCATCGGTAGCAGCCAAAGGGACTCGTTTCAGTAGCTCGGTGCTGACTCCAGGAATGACAAACTCCAGACCTACCACTGACTCCACGTTCCTGCAGTAAAGTCACCCTTTGCTCATCACTGCACAGGTCAGGATTTCAACACTAACGTACTCCAGTGCCCATTTTTGCACTCCAACATAAAAATACACTGTATGGTTACAACAGAATGAGCACTTTGTAACCAAAATGACAGTTTTTGTTAACTACCTCTCCTTCCCAAATTAACCCTATTTTTCTCATCTGACCAAACCACAGGAGAGCTGCTCAAGCTGTTTATTGCACTTCCAACACTGCAAGCGACTGAATGCCACAAAAAAGAGCTTTTCTAATTTGCTCTAATGCAATTTGCTTTTCTGTTTTAACAAAAGAGTTCTGATAGGACTGCAAGCAGCCCTTTGCCTAGTACAGTAATAATAAGAAGAAAATATTTTTCATCTTCAAAATCAAAGATTTCTCATGTTACTTTGATTTGGCATCTGTGCAGAAGACCCTGGACACCCAACAGTTCCTAAGTGATTTATTAATTAGTGGAAAAAGAAAAGACACAGGAATGCCACGCTTGCCTGTTACTGAATCTACGCAATGTGTTCTATAACTTCGTTAATTAACATTCCTTGAACAACCACAGAAAAATGGTTCCAACTAAGTCTGCTCTACTAGATCTGAACCTGATATGAAAACACCCATTAGGCACAGCCACAGCCCTCCCCATTATGGACCTGCCGGCAAAGTCTGGTGGCCACCTGGGGATTGGGGTGGTAAGAGGCACGGAAACAGTAATAGCAAATCACTCCCGTGATGTGATCTACAGCCCGTGGAGCTGCTCTTGCTCTAACACCTGGGTCTGCTCAGCGCTTTCTCCACTCTCACCATGGGGAACAATGAGGAAATGTTCAATGTTTCCATGTATTTGGGCTTTTGTTCACCTAACATATTGTTGTTGTCCCAAGACAGCATTATCAGGCACAAAGCTGCAGTTCCTGCAACGTCCAACCTTCAGAGTTTCTCCAAGAATTTCTGTTGACTTCAGCAGCACCACATGAACACAATGAGAAGGAAACGCATCCCACCCCCTCTCCTTCCCAGAACAGGAACCTATGAATATGCACATGGCATTAAAGTCAGGCAGTTGGGAACCTCCTGACTAAGCACGGGTGCATCTAATGAAGCTAGGCATGCACGACCTTAGAAAGTCCAGAACAAGGGTGGGCTAACTTGCTTCTTGGATGGAGGCAAGTTTTAAGAACCTAAGCCTAAATACCTAAACCCTGGTATTTAGCTGGACTGAACCTCTCTCTGCAAGCAGAAATTAAAAGGTGTTTGAGGAGACACAAAGCTGAATTTAACCAGTCAGTGTCTGGGCTGGGGAAGGTATATCTGCTCTTGTAGATCCCCAAAAGGCCAGTGAACACCCCAGTTCATCACCATCACCACCTGTGTGGCTTTGCAGTGCTGTTCTCAATGATATCACTTAAGCAAAACTCCCTCGGCATGTGCACATACCCAGATAAGACTCATTAATCTCTGGTTCAGTTCTCTTGGAGGTGTGTTTTTACACCCCAAAGGTTCTCATTAACAGCTTTTATCCTTTGTCGAAAACAACTCAGAACCTGCACGCTATGAAAAGCAAACTAGATGAATGGATTCACCCCTTCCCTCTGAATCTTGTGAAAACCAGAGAGATTAGACTGAGGAAAAGACTTCTTCCATTTCTCATTTTTTGATCAATAACAGAAAAAAAGGAAAATAAACCAGAAGCAAATCAGTCCAGAACATTCATTCGTTTTAAATGGAGAGCTTCAGACTACAGCTGAAAATACTACTTTAGTACACTAGGGAAAGATGGCATTTAATTCTGTTTTTTTGCCACAACTTAGTAGTTTGCAAGAAGAACCCTAACAAGACTTTTGTTTAAATGACATTCAGATAACAGGCTTTTTAAAATCATGAGAAAGGACAGCCTGTGTTTACAAAAGTGACAACTCATCAAAGCAGAAACAATAGATGACAATGTGACTAACAAGAAAAGAGGAAAATGACGCAGAGAACAGAGCAACACCCACAGCATTAAATCCAATGGCCACTTACGCTTTTTCCAGAAACGCGTCCCTTGACATGTTCTGTGCCAACAAATTTGTTGCCAAACTGAACACTTCATCTGACCATTCCTATAGAGAGAAAATTGGATTAAATGAGGCTCAGTTTAGATGTTTACTTACACAGTGCAAAATATTTTTGAAAATTATGTTGTTAGTAAAATGCGCCTAATTGAAGTCTGAACTTGATTTTTCCAATTACAGCTTCCTTCCTCATTTGTGAGTCTTGAGTTTCTTATGCTGCAAAAAACGAAGATGGTTAGAAATATATATTTTTAAAGATATCTTATTCTAATGTATCAGAAGAAAAATCACAAGGATAAATGTCAGATGCAAAGCACATTTAAATTTGTGGGAGATGCAAAATAAATGCCTCAGAAAAATACATTTTCTTGTGTTGGGCACTGTTCTGGTTGACACACTAAAGATTAAAAATGGAGCCCCTTAGCACTGTTCTTGTAAAATGAAGCTGAAATGGGCTCAGAGCCCTTTGAAGACACACCTGACGTGGTGGGACACAGACTACATCAGAAGTTTCTTGCTCCAATGTCCCCTCTTGCAAGAGTTTGCTGTAAGAACCTCCACATCACTCCCCCCACAGATCACCGAGTAATTCAGATAACAAATATAACGCCTTGTCTTTTATAGTGGATACCAGATCAACTGTAAGCACTGACTCCGTGTAAGATCTTACCAGCCGACACAAGCAACACACTTAAAAAACCCAAAGCAGTAGAAATATATAGGAATACATTCAAATTATTCTGATATACTGGGAAGAAGGTACTACTCCAAAGAGAAGCACTCCTCTTCCTCCGACCATACATCCTCACACCGTGGTCTTGCCTCTCGCTACGTTATTTTCCCCTCACTACCCTGATGTATGGAAGAAATGTCCTCTGGCTGCCCATGGACAGTCGCTGCTCTTCCCAGGGCTCTCCCACACTTTTCCCTTTATTTTTCCACCTAATTTTTCTAATTCCTACACATGTTGCTGAAGTCCTTCCCTTAGGTCCCCAGCAGGGCTGATCCATCATTATAACCCAACATTCAGACTCTGACTGCTCACCCTGTCGCTCTCCTCCCCTGCAGCTTTTTATTGACAAGTTCAGTTCCCTTTTCCTTCCTAACCTGGTGCTTATTTACAATCTCTAATTGTAATCCTTCTAAATCACAACTGTGGGTTTGGACTGGATTTGCTTATTTTTGTTCCTTTATTTTTTTAAATGGATTAAACAATGTCTTTGCAAACAATCTAAGTTTTTTTTTTCTTGATGAAGTTTTCTGAGTTTTCTTTGAAATTAAATTGAGTTTCTTTCCATATCAGCCCAGATCCAGAACCACATACCCTCTTCCAGATGCATATTCTTTGGATGTATACTCCACCCTTGTTTCTTCTTTTTCTTGAGGAAAATGCAAACAAATAGGTGACATCATTCTGCCAAAAACTGATAATGATGAAAAGTATTGACATCCAATGAAGCAAACATTGATCCGTCACTTTAGAGGTTGCAAGCTTGTTTTACCTAAAAAGCCTCGAGTTTCTGTGTGACTAGGTGATCAATTTGGGAGGTTCAGAAGGTATCACTTATTTTTCTATACATATTTTTTTAATGTGCTAAGATTTGTTCCCTAAAGCTCTCAGATCTTATTCCTGAAACCGCTCTCACACAGTCACCCCCAATGAGGAAGAGATAAGGCTACTGATGTGCCTGCTGTTAGATGAGCTTTGGCCATCCTTGAACCACCAGATCCTTAAGCCCACCCCGTGTGCAACACCACCCCAAAGCCGGTGAGACAACCCACCTCTCAGAACAGACAAACCCCTGTTGCTGAGATATCCCCAGCTACCTCTCCTGACCACTTCCATTTCATTCTTTTCTTTACTTGTTTTTCCTCCTTAGGTCTAATTGGAAAAAAAACAGGGATGTGAGAAAGAACAAGAGAAAGGGTCGGGTTCATTAGCAACACCAATGCTTTGTTGTGACTCTTGGAACAGAAAGCGCATTAAGTGCGGTATTTTTTTTCCTTCTTGGCAACTCATTTTTCCATGCTCAAAATAGGCTCATCTTGTAAACACGGCTTTGTTGAGGCACTAATAATAGCAGTTAAAACTTCTCCCTGTGACAGTAATGGCTGCAAAGATGAACAGCGACATAAAATATTATTTAGAAATTGAAACTACGTTGGCTGTTAACACATCTTGATAGCTTTTGTTTTGATCTCACCGATTCCGCTGGGTTTCAAACTGAAGTATTTTGTAGAAAACAGAAATAGAGCACTTCAGGAGCATCCCACACCCTAGGTCTTCCTTCTCTTTGTCCAAGCGCTTGTTGTAAGGGAAACTTTGTTATTATGTGCCTGTCACGAGCATTATTTATATAAACAGTCTTGCCATGTTCCTTTGGTAGCTTACCCTGGCTTTTCAAGTGATCGCATTGCTCTTGCCAAATATCCTAAGGGCTACCTGCAGGCTGAGCCGTCTCTAACAACACGGGTGCCGAGTCAACAAGTCACAAGCAACACTTGCTCATTGCCTCTCCCATTTTAGGTTCTTCATTCCAGCCACCACAGAGCCGCAGCCAAAAAAACAACATCAGAAAATGCGCCAAGGATCGCATCATCTTTCCAGTCACTGCTCTGAACCCTCAGCAGGAGGGGAAACAGCCCTGAGCATAGAGCCACAGAAATAAAGATGCTTTGGACTGATTTGGCACCAAGCTGTGAGCCGAGATGCGTCTCGCCACTTCGGCCACCAAACAGCTCTGTGTCCTTGGGTTTGCTGCCTGGCACAGGTAAAGCCCGTCTTCCACCTCCGTGCATGGTGCACTCCGCAGCCACCTGGACCAGCAGCGCTCGCCGAGAACACTCTGCGGCGTGGAAACAGAAAACAGCCGACTGCACAAAGGTTACAGCAGCCTCTAAATCACCGCAGTAGCTGTGGACTCCTATACACATGCAATATAAAAGGAAAATATAAATCTGGGTGTTTTGAAATAGGACTGTATTAGTGCCAACAAACTGTTTGCAGACTGGAAGCCTCTGATCCCGTTCAGTAGCAGCAGAACCCAGCCTGACATGCAACTCCGAGCAAGTCACATCCATCATGATAAAAGCTCCCTGAACTCAATCTCCTCTTGGCTACGTCCTGTTACACTAATTCATATTTATCTCATTCCTGTGAACTTTACTAACAAATTATTGAGCTGTTCAGAGCTTTGGCAGGTAGCATATAAGCAGCAGTTCATTTGGAAATCTGTTGCTCAGTGAAGTAATTTCTCTCCTCTATTACACGCATCAGGATACATACTGTAAGACATTTATCTCAACACAAGAGATGAGATTTTTTTCATAAGAAAAGACAGCACACATTCTTGAAAACAATTCCTTCAAATCAGAACTGACTACATGCGAAGGCAATGTTTCTCGCACATTTGGTTTTGCTGGGAGGTTAACAAAGCAAGCCGCTCAAATTCTACACTCTCGGCATCCTTATGAATTTTATTTAAAAGAATATGTCAAATGGATGTGAATTTATATGGTTTTCTTTACCATTCTATTACACTGAGCTGGTCAAACTCTTACCAGGGAAGCTGGAAAAAGAAAGATGTGTGCTGGAAAGCATAATATAGCACAACGTGTGAATAATCTTCTACGACATCGTTTCATGTATGGAGGAATTAATCAGCTCTTAGTGACTGATCTTACCCAAAGCCCGCCAAACCGAGGAAAGACAGAATTCCTTGGGCTCTGGGTAGGGATCTGTATGGCCAGGACAGAGTAGTGTGGTGAGAATAGAGTTGGTATGAGAAGCACAAAAGAGAGGGGGAAAAGATGGGAAAGACTGGGTGTTTACTTTTGAAGTTATTACATTTGGGAAGAGACACAGAAGTTTGCAGATTGGACTTTATGTTGGAAATGGAGACAAAGAGCATCTGCTTAGAATAGGGTTTGAGAATAAAGCTGTTGCTTTAGCCCTGTGTTTGTGGGTGCTCACAAACTCTCTCCTAAGACAGGCACACCCTTCTGAAAATAAGCAAGCACCTTATCAGTGCTCCTCCACTTCATCATCAAGACGTGTCTCACAATCTACCTTTTAGACCATTAACCAAAAATATTCAGTGCCCTTCCATTCATCACTAATGTACCTTAAATACTAGTTACTTTCTCCTGGATGAATGAACATAAAACAGTACATTGCAACTAAGCCACCATTTCTAGCTCTTTTGGTCACTTAAAGCAAGTTGAATAGCCCAAGGCTCTTATTGTCATGATTTTCCCACAACTTGGCCAGTGGATGTGACGAACGGAGTTTGCAGCAGAACAGAAAGCCACCCGCAGAGGAAGAAAACCCCGTAACTGAGTAATTTTAAGTGCCTCACTAAGACTGTTACAGCTTACTTTGCCGTTCCCCTCCAAGGAAGGATAAATCGATACCTGTCACACAACTTGACAAATAAAGTAACACAAACGAAGGGTTAATCTGAAAAATATTCATGCACTGAAAAGGGAAAGGTGGGGGAGATTTTCATTGGCACTTGCTTTCCCTGGAACGTCAGTGAGAGGACAGGTCAACATTTGTGAGTGTGATGTTGAAAATGTCTTTTATTCACACGCCTTCTCAGAGGTCTCTGAAGAGACGATTTGTGCCCAATGTGCTTATTTATAACAACTTCTGAGTCACTACACGGGTCCTGGAGATGATAAGGACCAGATTCTGTGGTCTGGCTCACATGGAGTTGGAAAGCACGGTAAAGAAGGAAGTGTTTTTTCAGATGTATTCAACAGTGACCAAACTCGGCTCTCACTAAAACAATCAGGACGTTAAGCATGGTCTCAGGGCAAGGACAGCAAATCTGCAACGCTGGGAAAATCCCAGCCCCACGCTACAGTGCCTGAGAGATAAAATATGAATTTGTTTGGTCTACTGCATTTATAAATAACAAGGAAGACTTAGATTCTCGGTTACTCAGATTGTAGGAGTTACTCAGGATTTAGAACAGCCAAGCTTTTCTAAAATATGGTTTTATCTACAGTATTTTTAGGGTTCCACTACCAAACAGAAAACAGCCCTAAAATAGCAATTTCTGCACTATTTCAGCAAATAGATTATGCTCTACTGATTGCTGGTTAGACAGGAAAAAGACAGCCATACTCTTCTGATTTAGGTGATTCTCCCTCTCCCTTGGTAAGGGCCAACTATTTTTGCTGGTAAAGGTTTAGCAGGCATTTTCATTTTCCATCATATGTCCATTTTTTTCCCCTCAAGAGCTGTTTCATTTGCTTCCACTTTTGCAGTGTTAAGATTTCTTAACCACACCTGTGGAGTATAATTCTGCGTTTTCAAGTCTGGAGACAGCGCTTCCCACTCAGCAGTCCATAGACCACCACAAACTCATTCTGTTTGTATTCTTTTATATCAAAGAAACAGTGGGAATTGTGTATTTGCCAAATAGACCCAAATCAGCTAATGAAAACTGGTAAACAAAAATACATCCTCCTAGGTTAAATGTTTTATCCCATGACCTTTTTTTAAACTGGTCTGACCATCCTCCTTGCCTGTGAGGTGACAAATTAATTCTTCTGTTGTTAAATAACGGCAGTCTACAGATAAATTACCTTTTTAGCACTATGTTTTGGACTCGAGGACGCAAACCATATGAAAGTGGGTTCTGCGCGTGGTTATCCGGAGCCTGTCATCAGTCAAGCTGCATGAATGGAAGTGCAAAGAGGAGCAGCTCTGAATGGCAATTTGGGATAGATAAATCAAAGAGCTCCCACTTCATGGAACACAAATGAGTCAGAGAGAAAGTGGAAGAAGGAAAGAAATAAACATGCACTAAATTCAGTCAGAACTTGCTTGTCACACACGAATGTGTTTTTTGTGGTGTGTTGGACACAAATGAAGGTATTGTATACCTGCATGGAAAAAATACTTTGCTGAGGTAATGACGTTGATTTCTCAATTCTTATCAAGGGCTATCAGCAGACAAAATGCAACACTTAGAATTAACCTTTGGTCATGAGCAGAAAAAGTCACATAAGTTAAATTACGTATCTGATTGCTGTGATATAGGCCAACCACTTCTGAACCTTGGGTCTCACAGATGAGCCACAATTCTCACACATTTAGAAAAAGCATAAAAGGGTGAGATGTAGACCACATATAATGTGTTTGGAGAGTCACAGTATACCACTTATAGCTGGTATGCATGTACCATTATTTTCGCAGTGTTCATTTGGGCTTTACATGCAATGTTCTGAAGATGAGCACACATATCAGGCGGGGGATTATTCATGGAATTAACATCCAGAAAAAAAAATGACTGCACAGTTCTATAACAGAACTGAGGTTTATTTCACAGCGATCTCCACTTTTACCTCATTTATCCGTATCTCAAAGCAATACTTTAAATGCATTAATTTTATATGACACAGAAGACTGTATATTACCTTTGCTATGTCCTCCTGGAATGCCACCAAGTTCAAGTACGATATATTGACCAGGTCCGGACCATAGACAACAGTTATCATTCGATTTTCCAGTCGACCTCCTATGTTCCCAGCATCCAAAAGTTCACGTAGTTTTGGATCCTGCAGGTAAACACATTACAAAATGGTTAAAAATCTTCTGCAACTACTTATACTAAAAGAGGTGACTTTTTTTGCAAATACTTCAAAACTTGTGTTATTTTGAACAGTATAAGCATGATGACATTACATTCTAATCTGGTTAATTATTCATTAAAATATTTAAAGTTATTAAATCAGAATAAAAAGAAAATCACTACTGTAAATCCTTTAAAGCCTGTGAGCTCTGTACTGGCATAGTACAGAGTCAAAGCTGTTCAGCTGATGGCTGCACATTCCTATTCTCGGTTATTTTGCCTCAGAATTTAAGCATAAACTGTTTTGCTTATCAAATTAACACAGTCTGTCCAAAGGCTACTGGTCTCGGCAGAGAGATTCTCTACGATTTCAATGGATTTTAGATAAAGCTCAAAATGAGAACTTCATTTTGCCCAAGGAATTGAGAAGACTGGAGATAACTGTCTTAAACACTATGAAATGAATAATACTTAACGGTGATGCCACCCTCTTTCTTCATGCCCAAAAAGCCACGTATTACTTAAATTGTAAATATATTCAATTTATATTTAGTTTTTAGTCTTTTTTTTTCAGGTTTATACCCAAAATAGAAATGACTACATAACATTTCTGTGAAGGAAAGATATATTCAATGATTTTTATCAGCTACTAATAGCCTGATCTTCAGGTTATTTTGTAACTCTGCTGGTTTCTACGAGGCTGCAGCATTCCCAAGAAATGCACTTGGTGTTTTTCAAACAGAGAAAACTGCTTGGTCCTTGGCCTCAAGATGAAGTTTAGAAAGTCAAAGAGAGAGGAAAAGAAGCCCCGCATGACTGGATTCAATCCTTTGAATAAGGCCGGTATAATTTGACAGCTCAGATTTCCCAAAAGGGAAGATTTTTCAGTCGGCTACAAATACTAAAAAATAGTATTGCTGTGGGATGTCGGATTCTGTGTAGAGATTAAATGATTTCAACACTGATGCAAACATACGCTGCCATTTACATTTCACTCTCACACGAACCTTTTCCCTCCATTGGCTGCATATGTTCAGTGTTTACGGCACTTCTGAATATTTAATAACTTTGGAAAAATAATCTCAGTCTCCACCAACTGATTCAAATTTAACTTAGTGTAACAGGATAATAAGTTTAAAATGATGAAAAGGGCCATTTTTCATCAATCTGAAAGGAAATCCTATATGGATGAGACCTCAATCTATGATAACAGGCATCTTCTGATTGATATCAGATCTGCTTGTAGGCAGTGGAGCTCTGCATACGTTCACCATGTACTTCACAAGGTTTAGGAGAGCATTTTGAAATATGGCATATTAACTGGGAAGAAACTACAAGGTTGTCTATAATAAAATGCTGAGGCTCATTAAATACTGGGTATGATGGCAAGTGTTGCAGGAAAACAGAGAGAATAATCCCATTTGAGGGTTCTGTAAAGAAGGAATTAGACTGTGCTCTGAGACAAAGAAGATTTCATGGGTAAAATACTTAATGACAGGCTTTCACATAAGAGAAAAACAGAAGAGGGATATAAAAATAGTAGTTGCATTCCAGGGATAAGGATCTGAAGGAGAAAGACAGAGAAATTGGATAATTCACATCTAGGAGAAAAGCTGCAGAAATGCCCTAAAGACGCCAAGTCAGTGATGGTGTATTACTAGATGGGCTCCTTTCTCTTTTACTTACAGGCTGAATGTTACAAAGCTTTGTTTAATTGCTCTGGAAGATGAGAACTCATCTGCTTTTTACTCTCTACCGTTTCAAACACGAAATCAGACTGATAAATGCTTTTGCTAAAGGGCCTGTCTGAGAAGAGCATCCTTCTTTCTGAACTCAACCCAAACAGCATTGTCTATATGGTTTTATTCTTTCACAGACTTGTCTTTCCTTTTTGCCTTTCCCTGGCTGAACCCCTTGCTCGCAGTTTCACTCTTGGTGATGAACTGCAATCATATCAACAAAAGAAGAAAGATGATCACCTTTTTGCTTCATAATTATACTCAACTATAGGATGACTTATGATGGATCATACACTGGTTAGTCTATGATATGAATTAGCCATGCATCACAGAATTAAAAAAAAAAAAAAAGAGACATATTGAAACAAGGTGTCTTTTTCAAAGCAAATTCATGAAAAGAGAAGTTGTCTGGGACTGGCCCAGTAAGGTTTTTACAAGTGCAAAGTGGCCAGTCAGGCAATGTATGAATTTGGTCTTCCAAACCATGGGATTTTTCTCCAGGTTTGAAAGGTAAGAAATCAGGCAGATCATCCTCTTTGGGTTGCTGGGTTTGGAGGAGTAAAATGTTGAATTCATCTCTCCTGTTTAAGACTTGTCTAACAAGCCTGAAGCACAGCCCCCTACAGCAATACAGGATCTGGCTGCCACTCAGCACCTATTATTTTTATAAAGCGCATTCACTGAGTATCTTGGGCTATCTCAGTGTAACCTGCAACGTGCTCCACACATCTAAAAATATATATTTTTATTATAAATTCAGTGAAAGAGAATATTTTTGATACTAACAGGATTCATGCCCTTTTTGATCCCTGCCACAGGTGTATTTGCCCTTTAAGGGTGACAGGTGCATTGCCACTTGTCAGTGACAACTTAGCCCTTAGCTGATTGATATAGGTCATTTATTTGGCCCTTAGGTCTAAGTTCTCAAACTTAGACACCAAAGCACTCTGTCAGCTCTTTGTATTCCTCATGAACAGCTCTGCCCCCTTATTACTGCACTTAGCTGGAAACACCAATGAAGAGCTGAGCAAAATATCCTTTATCAAAATCTTGATGACTATGGAAGCTCTATGAATCAAAGCCCTTTTTAAAATGTCAGCAAATTTCCCTGTGGAGATGATAGGAAAGCACATGGAGAAAAAACAAGCAGCAAGACCAAATTTAGCTTCTTTTATGTAAATCGGATTATTTCCATTTTGATAATTCCATTTTGAGGAACGAGACAAAGTCTGCTGCTGTTTGGTGCTGCATTTGATAGACTGGCTCTCAAGGAGACAGATTGGCTTTTGGCGTAAGCTTTTTGCTAGAAGAATTATACCTAGCGAATATAAATTATAGTAATTTTTTAAACACCTGAGCTACTGAAGCTCTGCCATGTTAGGAACACATCCACGGGATGCTCAATAAACAGCTATTGACAGCATCCGTGTAACTCAAAGCTCCCTTTGTAACAGAATGATTTATTAAGTCTGTTTCGATGTTTTCTGGCAAAGCAGCATCCTTTTGCCTCTTTTACTTAAAAGATCTAGGTGGCAGGTTGATTTTTCCCTTCCAGTAAAGCCTAGCAAGAGCTTCAGCTCAAGGACTTGTCCTAAAACCAGGCGGGAAAGCCAGTGTTTGTAATGGGACATCTTTGTGGTTAAAAGGCTGATAGATTCCCAGAGAGAGATGCAAATTGTGAGCAGGCAAATACAGAGGAGGTGACAAGGATGCTACTGACCGCACAAACAGCTTTAAAATCCATTAAAATTTAAGATGAACCACGTCAAGTTGTGGCAAGAGGACTATCTGCTCATTTGGTAACAATCCCTCCCTATTCAGTGCTGTTGTCTTGAGAAAACTACCCAAAGAATATACAACTTAAATCAATCCAAAACAAAATTAGCCCAAAACACACACACAAAAAAATAAAAGGTTATGGAATTCCTACAACATGAATGAACAAATGCTGCATAATCATGTTTTGTTAGTAACCAAGATCCTGTAGACAGACAGATAAAAACAGATTTCAATCAGACTCCCAAAACTTATTCCTGTTGTATTTTACATTATTTTTTTGTGATTTCCAGTGAAAGGAAACTTTAAAAGACTCTTCAGCCAAATTAATGACAATCTCCATGAGAACTACTTTCAGCTGTGGTTGGTGATACTAAAATACAGCTCTCAACACTTATTAATAAATTCCAATTAAGACGTGCTCTGCACATTACAATAAATGCTGTAACATCTTTTAATAGCATCCCCAACTCTTTAAACTTTTCTCTGAAAATGTGCAACACATCAGCGGTCTGTGAATATTTTCTTATCCTTTAATACACTGCCATACATGTGTGTGTGTGTATATATATATCTATGTAAAAGGCTGCCATGTGGTTCAGTAAAACCCTGATTTAAACTTATCAAGGAGCAGCAGGTCAGCCGAGGTTCCACCTCAGATGTAACGCGCCACCTTTTGTTACTTCTCCAAGCTGCAGCACCATCTCAAGAGCAGCCACCTCCCATCCCAGACCTACGTTAAATGTAAAACAATCTGTCCAATGCTAAAGATTTTCCATGGGTTTTAATCATTACAATGTGATGGCCAAACTGGGTGGTTATCAAAAGACTCAGACAGAACTTCTAGGCTGACAGAACAGCTGTGCAATTAGAGGGTTTTGGTTTTTGCTGTTTGAATATAGTAATTTATAAAGCAAAAACATCTAATGGAGTCATTACATAGTACACTACATGTATGGAGTACATAGTGTGTACTATACTATCTAAACAACACTCCTGTGCAAGCAGAATGTCACCTGCTCCCTGCCCCAAATATCTAGCAACTGAAATCATTTTCTCACACGTTTCATATAGTGAAACATTGTCTTTAAGATGACAAATACTTGAGTCCTACTGAATCTACAGGTATAAAACTGGGTCCCAAAGCCTCCAAAAAGTAGATTTAAAAAAAACAAACCCAAAGCAAACATCAAACAAGCCATAAAAAAGGAACCCCCAAACTCTACACACAAACTCATTTTTTTTCAGCTATTTTCATTATTTGTGTCAATCTAACTTGCAATTTCCAAATGCTTTCTGTTGGTAGTACTAAAAATATGCCATACTCCTTACTTTAAAACACTCTATTTAATGAAGCTAAAGTTTCTTTCAGTAAAGCAGGACTGGACAGAACTGTACATTTTGTTGTAGATTTCAAAACTACATTACATAGCTACACGGGTACTTCAGAATTCCCAGAACTCTATATCACAATCCAAATTGTTATATTGTATTTGTGTCCTGATAACTTCAAGACTGGAGAGGTCAGAAAAATGGGCAACAGAATTTTGTCTTAGTTCCCTGTTCATCACAATAAGATTTCAAAGCATTCAAAATGGGATTTATATTTTTATCACTCTTTATGCGTCCTAGGAGAAGGAGGGAAAAGAAGGGTAATTAAACAGTTAGATATACAAAGAGTTTTCCAGGAAAACACTCAAGTTTGTGCTTAAATTAAACAAAGAACCTCGTTAAAACAGGCCCTTCCATTGTGACTCTGTCGAAAGCCGAACTCCCACAGATTTTCCTCAAATAGAGCAAAGTCTTATCTTCAGGAGTGCCTTATCACAGAGTGTTTATCAACAAAAATGTATATATACACACATATAGCATACACATCTAATATATTTGACCCAGCTTTCAAAATACCAGATCTTAACTCTTCAAGCATCAGTTAAGTTGCTATTGTAGGGGCAGCATAAATAAATACTGTCTCTAAATCAGCCCACTTACCCCCACGGTCTTTAGGACTCAGGACTTCAGCAGCTCCGCTGAACTGATCCAGCTGAACTCCACAGAGCAAACTGCCCAGCACACAACACCAAATAAAGGTAGGAACTGCTTCCTAATACTCTGTTGAAGTGATTTTGTACCACCTGTGGTAGCTACAGCACACAGTTCTGGCCTGCAAGACTTCTTGGGTCCATGATGATAGTTAAGAGTTGAGTCTTTGTCTCTCCAGGTTAAGTGTCTCATCTTGTCCAGCGACTCCATCTGTATCGACAGCCATACAAGAAATGAAGGGCCTCCCTAGGCTGGTATTTCCCCACCTGTGCTAGTGAGCACACGAGGTGCAGGTGCAAGCGGTTTACTGGAGAAGTCTGACACAAGTGTCCTGTCCCACCCCAAATCCTTCCTTGCAAAGGGACCACCACTCTGCACCACCTCATGAGCTGCTATGAAGCATTATGGTGCACTGGTGTGGCCCTCAGCAACAAAATGTTCTTGCTAACTGGATTAAAGTCACTGTTAAGAATCTCAACGCAGATTTCAGAGCTGGTTCAACCACCCCTTCTGTCACACATCACCTAGCAACAGCACAGGACTAAGAACGTCCCATCAAGTGGATTGATAGACTCATCCTTCAAACAAATGCATCTTTATTCTCTCTCCTTCCTTTGTTGAGACCAAAGTCAAAACTATCAATAGTTTATCTTTCAGCAATCCCTTTCACTGATTAAAGAGAATGTCCGTACATGGGAAACACACCTACAAAACTCAATGACAGGATTTTGTCTGTCTTCCCTAATGACAATCATGTGAAACTAATATACTCCAATTACTACATCAAAGATACTCAAAACAGTGTTCTCTCTTTTCTATTATTACACAGAATTCACAGGAAGTTCGATATTTAAAGATATTCATTTATATCACCAAGCCACTCTTAGCAAGTCCAATACAGATAAAACTGCACCATGGTTTTTAATACAAATATATCTTCATGCATTTCACAAAAGTGTATCAGATCAATATTTGTAAATACTTCTCCTGTGAAATTTGTTCTCATTTCTAGGGTTTCAGAATGGATTCCAAATTTTGCATAGTATCACCATAGCGACCTATGCACAGAAATAGAGCCAATATTTGTTTAAACCCCTGAGTCTCCAGTAAACCATTTTTGTGCACACCGAGTTAGTGTGTACAAACACAAAGGATGTTTCTTAAAAAATATCTGTCAATAATCTCAACTGGTCTTAAATTGACCATCTGCTCAGTTAACGCAGTGGAATATTTCTAGACTATAAGACAGTGTTAGGTAAAAGAGTCAAAAATGCTTTAGGCAGAGAAGAAGGAGCTCAGAGACACCCGCGGCCTTCTAGGCCCAAACTTGCCTGGTCCCTGCAGCAATACCCAATGCCTCAGACTAAAATCCAAGGGGCTTTCTTCCCACAGAAATTACCAGGGATAAAAGGATACCGTAAATCGTACACCAAACAGTCAGTCCCGATTAACTCTCTCTGCGAAACGCTTATTCCAGACCAACAATTGCTTCTCCCGAAATAGCCTAATCCAATTCCATGCTTGAATTGAGAACATCAATACATCCACTTTACCAGGAACAGCCGATGAAAAATAATAAAGCTACTTCTTTTTCTATGATGTAAAACTTATGAGGAAGAGAGAACATGTGCCGGCGAATAATATACTTTTCTTTGGTAGAGAAATAAGAGGTAAGCACACGTACACCTGTACAAATGATATTTAACTTTGGAAAGGACCGTGTCAATATGCATTTCCAAACATAATTCTAACTCTGAGTTCCAAAAATGTGGGATGAATTCAGAGATTCCATGTTGACTTTCTGCAATAAGCAGAGTTTGAAACACGAACTATTTAAAAACATAATAATATTAATTAGTATTTTGAGAATACTTATGAACATCCCCCGACTTTTTCTTTTTAGGTTCATGGTATCTAAATTTTAAATGGGTTGCAAGACTGCGTTCTAATAAAAAACAAGTGACAGTATAACTATCAAAGTAAAACCAGACCAAATGTGGTATTTTTCAGTCCTTTTGGATGTGGTTGTGACTAACATGAAAGTGCTTTCTATCTCACAGTGTACGTCTTCATTTAAATGACAACTTTAAAAAGGTGAAATACCTAGAAGCTACAACTATGCACAATCTTCCTCTAGATGTTTTTTTACTCACTAACATTTGTATCAATTTGTATTAGCTGCAGACGGTTCATTATTTTAAAACTGACCTTTTAGCACACACATTTCCTTTCACTGCTTTTCCTTGCGATTTTCTTCAATAGAATTTTAAAGGAAGAGATGGAAGAGATAGCACAGAAAAGAAACTTCTCTCATTTTCATGTTACTTCTGTTAACTCATTTTCTTTGGTCTGTCTGAGACTACTGGAACTATAAAAAGTCTTAGAATGAAATTATTTCTACAGCAGGTCACACAGCACGTAAGGGCAGGAATAGCTGGAACAGAAGCTTAATTTTCACTTATCTATAAATCTCGTACGCATTGTTCTTTCAATTCTGAATTACTGCGTAGAGGTATTTTAACAGGGTTACTTCAGAGGTTGAGGTACAATCAGCTATTCATTTATACATCATTAGTAAAAATCCAAGATGCCCAGAATGAGATGAATGAGAAGTATTGCATGAATACCCACTACGCTTTCTGGAGTGCGCGACAAGGGCTGGAGTATGCTAACTTACATTTTAATGCATTTTTTTAGCTGGAAATATGTACATCCAGACAATCTGTAATGCTGAATGCACCAACTACCCACCCTGTATAAAAATAGCAGATGAAACACAGAAAGCTATAACTGAAAACATCTGACCAACGAGCTGTTTATTATTCCAACATTTCAGTCACATTCATCAGGAGAAAAAAAAAGGAAAAAATTATATATCCTGCTTGGCAAAGCCAACATTATTTTGTTCTGTCTTACCTGTTTGTGAGACATGTTTGCCTATAATTTTTTTGAACTACAAAGTCACGTGGGATGCTTACTTGTAAAGGCTCCAATTTACCTGATTTTAATTATTGCAAAGACTCACTATTCCCATTACCTTCCAGTATTTAGTTCTAGAAAACTCCTTTGCAGTAGAGCAAAGAAAAATCAACGACTTCAACAGTCACCATTTTTTCCTTCTTGAACTGTACCAGATACTCAGCTCCCGCAAATCAGACCTCGGGCTTCCAACAGACTCTTCATGGCACATCTATTTAACTGCTGGCTGCCAAGGACAAGTTCCTGCACATTGTCACTTGTCAAGAAAACCTTCACTACATCTTATTACATATCAGCAACAATAATTCAGAAGTAGAAATAGCCACATGGCAAAATCATACAGCAGATGCCACTGCTTTGGATGGTGAAGTTAAGAAAGTAATGTATAATGAAAAAGTTGGTTGGCTTTAGTTTACTCCAGAGAGGATGATCTTCTGTGTGTATATTTTAACTTTTTATATAACCAAAAAAAAAAAATACTAGAAAAAGCTTCGTGTTCTAAAAGACAACACAACTACTGAAAAAAAAACCAGCGCAATCTACAAGGAGTATGAGTAAGAACCAGAAATACGGGGGGTTTTGGCTGAGGAGAGAAAACAATGAATAAATGCAGAAACTGAATTTGGGTGGTTGTATGACAGATTAATTTTACTACCTGTGAAAGAACAGGAAACACGTTCAGTCATTGCTAGGAAAAGAACATGCAGACACCAATGTCTTTGGCAAGCAGCTGCAGAGAGAAGCAATTCTTCAAGGGGTGCCATGGACATGATTTTAAACAGTTGGTTTTGTACTCTATGGTTTTGAGAAATAATTGATGAAGGGGATATAAAAAGGGTGGCTGGATCGATCTGAGATCAGACTCGAAGAAGAACAGAACACGTCAACTCAACGAACAGCCCTAAAGGAAATCTTGAGTCCTACATACTTGTGAGCAGCCAAACAATGTGAGAATGCAAGAGGAGGATGACGGAAAATGAGCACAAGAAGAAAGTGATGGAAACGGTCACAAAACAAAATGGACTATATGGCATGAGGTCCACATGAAGGAAAACCCAGATGTGGACCTTCGGTGCACTGAGCAACTTTTGCATCTGAATTATTCGTGTTATAGAACCAAAATTCACTCATAAATAAATGTCTTTGCCCATGCATCTGCAGATATGGAGTATGAACACAACCACTTTTAGAGGGAGTATCAGCAGGAACACCCAGCTTCATCCTTCAAGCTTCTCCATTTCTTTTCATTTTTCTTATAGTCCATGGGAAAACCACCAGGGGCGACAGTTGTTCACCTTTAAAAAGCAGACAATACTCAGTGAACACATCTTCAGCTAAAAGCTCAACTGCATCCTTCATATCCACCGACAGCTCTTTCCTACCGCGGAAATAACTAAACGGCACTTTGGGAAAGCGTGAGGTGCCAAAGGGGATTTGCCACCTGCAAACCTCGCACCATTTTGTGAACTCTGAAACTCCTTGTACAAGCACAAGCAGCAGGTGACGCGCTGACATGAAGAGAGAACTGGAATTCTGCACTAACCTCCTCAGCAGCTCTCCTCACTTCCAAGAGGTTAACCTGCATCTGCATGAGTTGAGAAAGGGCAAAAATTGGCAGGAGTTTAACAGTTACTAATTATTTTTAAACATGCCTTGTACAAACCATGGCAGCTTGCACAGAATTCTGTTTCTCTCATTTAGAAGGTGGATCAGCACTTCTCTTCCTAATATCACTTGCTAAGTGCCAGAGAGACTTCTAGTTATCCAAGAATTTAATGAACTACATCCAACAATTTAAGGCTGTTTCATTTAGATAAGAGGCTTTTCAACTTAAAGGATAAAACAGCCTTCAAGGCCGTGGAAAATAAAACACATTTCAGCGTGTATAAACTACCCAAGCAGTTAGTTAATTCTAAAAATCACATTTTAGCCGGGGAAAGTGGAGAAAATAGGCTGGAAAGTCCATGCTTTGTGCTCCCTCTTTGCTGTTTTCCCCCAGGATCGCCAGCGGAGCATTTGACTGAGCAAAACTTTGTACTCCAGGGTCTGGCCAAAGTATTTCTGAAAGGTTACGAAGTCCAGTGCTTTTTGAAAAAGGAATTAAAAATATTTTGTGCACAGAGGATTATGGCACCGAGGGTACACTTTATCCACTTGGATCTTTTCCAGTGCATCCGTGGAAAAACAAGGAGTTACAATGCACACAATTTGGAAAGGAATATTCTGTAAATATGAGAATATCCTACATGGCACTCCCCCAAAACAGCATCACTTGACACTATGGGTTTTAAAGTATACTTTGCATAAAGATGTATCTTAAGTGGGCACTAACTTCAAGACATCATTGAATAGTTTCTCTAAAATATATCTCTTGTTGGAGCCAGATTTGCAGCTATTTTAAAACAGTGGCCTGTTGCTTATGCAGTAATATTATGAATTCATTCAGTCTTATCAGACAAACCAAACTGCATAAAGCATTTACCCACAGAAAACATCAGTGAAAGGCAATGGTGCTTTGGACGTGATGAACCGGTGAGGAGTTAAATCAGACCGCACTTGCTCACGACATGAATGCCAGTCTGTAGACAATTTAACGTGATATTTAAATATACCAAATGTAAGATGTGGCCTTTGCTCTGGAAGACCTCGGCGTTTCTGAAACGCTCTTGTCTCTGCAGCTGAGGTGGGGAACCGCTCTATTTGCGGTGCAGAGGCAATTTCAACAATGATCAAGTGACAGCGAGGAGCAGGAGACAGGAAGATGGGCTGAAAGTGCAGCAATTATAGGAAGATTGATGAAGCCGGGGTTTAGGCTAAAGCTGAAAGGATTTAAGGGGTTTGGATCAGACCGTCAGGGAGCGAGATACACGGTTAAATCCCTGATGCTGCAACTTGCTAAAATTGGTTATCCAGAAACACACACAACTCTTTCTCAGTGCAACAGGCTGTAGGATCAAGCAAAGACAACTTGACCCTGACCTCCAACAGTAATAGTAATTCAGGTCTACCACACAGTTCCTATGTTGTACAGCACACATTATTGCAATGCATTAATAATTTGCATGTGCTTTTTTTGTTGTTCTATTTTCCCTCTTTTTCCCCCCACCCTTTAACAGGAAATAAGGAAACGACCACAAAACCTGGACATCTCCTGTGATAACAGAGGTCAAAAATACTGAATTTCAGTGTCTTCATTTCCTCCCTCTGTAAATTGAGTTTTTCTCTCTATTGCTTCTCTTAAAGCCTACTGAATCTCATTTTTCTTATACTCCCATCAACAGTTCTTTCCTCACTGTTAACACAGCAGAAATCTTGATTTCTTTAAATCATTTTCAGAAAGAGAAATAAATGCATGCTTCATACTTCCACATCTAACTAGGCTCTGAAGTGACGAAGCACATAACCTCATTGTATTAACAGGAACAGAGTTAAGACTTTCCCTTTTTTGCATCATTACGTAGCTGAGGATGTTACTTTGAAAAGCCAGAAGAAGCCAGCCCCATACTGGCTGACAGCGAGAGTGTATCTTGCAATAGAAAATGGCACAATGCCCTTTATGTTTTTAGACCTCCTGCAATTTAAATGCATCAAGATACAGCTGGTGAATAATTCTGGCAGCGTGGCAGCGTTTCCCACCAGCCTCATCCAAGGTCTCCTCGTTGTGCGAGGAGTTTGGGAGGGGGTGCTGCAGTGTGGTCACCAAGCATCTGGTGGGGGGTTGTGTCATATATGTAGACATTGATTTCTTTATTGCCTCCTCCCCCAGTGCAGCCTTTCCTTTCAGTGTTGTCACTGTTTTCTCCTTTCTGGTGGTGGAGGTGTTACCGTATTATTTTTCTTTCCAGCTTTCAATGTCTAATATCTCCAAAGATGACACAGAGGTGACATCTGTATGAGGCAGAAGTAACGTGCTTTACGTCTGCTAACCATATAAGTACCCCTGGAAGATTTATGAAGGTGACAATTTCAGTTCTGTGGAGATGTATGCGACTGCTGAACATGGTATGTATAGAAAACTACAGAGCAAATGCTCTGCTGGTGTAAAATAAAGGCATCTGTTCGCCCAGGTCAGGGCCTCCCATCACTTCAATACTGAATTGCACACCTGGACTGCTCTGCTCTGGCCTTATTACCGCATAGAAATAGAGCCTAAGAGCTAACACCGTGCACTGCATTTCTATTCTTTGCAATGTATATACAGCATAACCTGTTGTTTTACTCCGTATATGAAGAATCTTGGTGTAGTGTTACTTTTTTTATAATTCCAAAAAGTCTAGGGAAACTTTTCTGTTATTTTTTGTTACATTTCACTTTTCAAAGGAAGTTTATGATAGAAAACTGAATCCAAATAGTCTGAAAAACTCTTCCAAGTCTGCGAGGTCAGATCTTTAGAACAGTCTTGTTAAGGAGGCTACAGGGAATGACAGGGACTCCCAACCACCAACATGCAAAACTTACCCCATGAACAAAACAAGCCCCCTACAGATAACAATCTTGTCTGTAATGGATTGATGTTATAAATGGAGAGATCAATAGTGCCTGGAGTCAGCCTGAGTGCTTAATTTAATCACTCCCCAAAATAGCAGTAATACAAGGCCACGTAGCACACGTTGGCACCTATCTGAGACTACGGAGTGTGAGCAAAGTCACCTCCAGGACACTTTTTCCCCTCTTCCTTATTTTCTGTATCATTTAGATACATCAATATGTTAGGGATTGTTTTATTTGTTTGGTTGGCTTTTTTGAAAAAAGAATGTAAATTCGTGTCTTTGGCAATCTGGAATCCTTTGAGAATTTTGTACATTGTTTATATAATAAAATATATACATATTTACATAATTTACATTAGCACAACGATCTGTTTTAAATCTTTATACACTGAAGTGTCTACTCACTGTGCAAGCACAAGTAACAACAGGGAGTAAATCCTCAGCAAATTTTTAAATGTCCCGTTTTGATTTTGTTTTTAATCCTGTCTCATAACTAAGGATGGAAACAACATCAGGTTTTGAAAGAGGGCTAAACATAATGTTGGGAAACTTACTATTTGGTGGTGGCATCCATGGAGGCTCTGCTCGTTCTTTCAGCATCCTATAAACGTAACAGCAAGTTCGTGCTCCAGTGAAAGGAATGGAATAGATGGATAAGAAAAGTATGGACCACCACAAACTTATTTGCTTTTTACAACACTCAGTACAACCTCTACTGATATGCAACCCAGTGCCCTTGAGACGAAGAAGCTGCTCAGGAAGGATGCCCGTGAATTAGGAAGAGAAACATATGAACCGAACAGATCTCAGCTAATTTCGTGACAAGGAGAAAACAGAAATCTTGCACCTTAATCAATAAGGAAAAGACTTTCTTAGACACATTGACACAAGTTTTCTGCTGCTTCTCTTGAGACTTCCTCCAAGATCCTTTCGAGACCATGAAGAACTCTGACTGTTTCAAAGGAAAACAAATGCCTATCCAAAACCAAGTTCTTATTTTTTAAAAAGCTCAGAGCAACTCAACACGCTTTCTTCCCTCAGATCAAGTGTCAGCAGTAGTTGAACAAATACCTGACCACACCATGTAGAAAACTGTCAGATAAATTCTCTTTTTCCTTTTTTTTTTTGAAAGAACCAACACAGTCACACACAACAAAGGGAAAATAGGAAAGCAAATTAGGAAGGAGTTTTCCAGGTAGATTTCTATGAAGATTGCTTTAAAATACTAAGCTAATGCCACTAATTGAAGCACCAGGCAAGTGGACTTAAAAGATGCTGAATATATACAAATACAGCCTAGGGTCAGGCTGAGCACCTGCAGTGTGAGCAGCTCACGCTGGGAACCATCGCCATCTACCTTCTGGTCCATTTTGCTGTGTCTAGATTGAAGGGGTATCAAATATTTACAAGGTAATGCAGTAAAATTACACAATAAAATGTGAATTTAAAGCTTTGCTCAAAAAGCAGCTCAAATATTAGTATACTGGGTGGCTCAAGTATTCATATACTAAAAGACAACCCTGGGGTTCACCTTGGCCTCCAAAGCCCCAAGGAACCAGGTCACCACCAGGAACCACAGCTTCCCCCTTGCCTAAAGGTTCTGTTTGCTTTCAAAGCAAGGATGTGCTCTTAAACTTCACCTTACAACTACAAGGAATGTAGCCATGGTGTGCCCAGCTGTCCTGCAAAACAGGCACAGCTTTAGGACACTAATTCTAGTTGTACATGCAAATGCGGTGCCATCCCACCCAGTAGGAAGGGCTGTGTTCAGGACTTTAGTGTAGCAACTAATGGACTTTGAGAATAACAGAGTGTTTGGGATGAACTATGCTGGTATTCTTTGGGAAACGGAGCTGTACCACGGGGAACAAAGTGGATTAATGCTTGCTTTTGTGAATAATCCCATTGATTTTAACATGAAAGCCTGAATGAGTAAGTCCCACATTCACATGACAACAAAGGGAAGCTGATGCCCACAGAACACGGGAAGAGTCAGGTAGGTGTGGGCTGCTTTAATGTGATGTTCTTAGAATGTAACAGCCATGCGGTGACAGCTTCCCATCGACACACAAGTAATTAGGCAATACTGAATTACGCCATGAAGAAGCCAAATGTCTGGCTCTTTCTCCCCTTGCTTTAGTGGTGCTGATTTCTCTCACGATCTATCATGGAAGCTTAGCTGAAGAGGAGGATGAGTCCAGAACGAGACTACAGTATTTTGAATTGCAGTTTAACCCTAAACCTCTGGACCAGCTCCCGCAGATGGAGGGAGCTGAGCTCACCCCCGGTGTAACCACACTGACCGGTTCAGCACAGCACTGGAGCGGATGATCAACTGAAGCATCTGTGCAGCCCCATTCAAATCAGCGTACTGCAGATTCACAAGGAAGATGCCCAGAAATGTCACTTTGGGTTTGTTTTTTCTTTCTTTTTTTTTTTCTTTTTTTCTTTTTTTATTTTTTAAAAGGACTTTAATTCTATTTACATTTACTTTAACAACTCTTTACATTTCCAATGTAGCTTGAACAGGCTTTCGTATAAAGAAAACCAGGATTTTTTCTTGTTTTGATGTACCCGTTTCTGACATATTTCTTTTTCAAAGCTGTGACATTTTAACATGGGCTTATGAAATATGAAATACTACTGGGAGAACTGTATACATTTTGGTAAGAGATCTGATTTAAAAGGAGCTGAAAATAAACCCTTAAAAATCTTGGAAGAATTATACTGCTCGGATACAAAATACTGAGAAAAATTATTATCTTTCAGGCAGTAGAAGAAACAACTAAGTGGCTTTGATATTTATAAGAAATGTCACTTGCTTTTTCTCTTTCCAAGACTTACTTTAAATATTCAGGTTTGGAAGTAGCTAGAAGCTGGTCCATGTTTTAAGATACAAAGAATGAAGTATTTCCTAAGAGAAACAGCAAGGTTTTTTGTTAACCCGCACGCTGTCTGGGAAGAAAGAAGCGCAAAAGGGGATGGGGATGACGGCTCACGTGCTTGAGATGCTTTTTCCAATTAAGACATTTTTCAAGTATAATTTTTTAATAGACTTTTAACCTGACTCGGATAAAACTGAGACTCAGACCTGCTCTCACCAGGGGTTTGTTCTTGGAATTAATACCGGCTGTTTAATAGAATGAGAGAAATAGAGTTTAAGAAAGATGAAATCTGGGAGAGGAACTAATTTCTGCACTAGGATTCAAGAACTTGGCCAATGTTTCAATACCTAATGAGAGGGCACACGACTGTATATGCTACATATAGCTGTGAATTTAAAAGCCAACTTTTGCCAAAAGATATCAATATTAAAATTCATTTTATGAGAGAATTCAGTAGTATCTTAGATAACACCATCATCTGTGATACCACCGACATAAACATTAAACAGTTAAAGCTTTCAGGGGGGCATTCTATTTTTTTTCCACATAGTTACCTACTCGATGCTGTATTTTGGTTCTTTTTTCAAATTTAAGAGGCACAGCATCCTTCATTTCCCTGGGTCACTGTTTCAGACCATGTGGCTCCCGCTACATTCTGTCTCCTGTGAATTTCAGCAGCTGACATCCTTGACTTTCTTTGGTTGAAAGGAAAATTAAATATACACCATTTAATCAGCCTGCATATGCTTCAGTTTTCCTTTACACTCTTAGGGTATAACCATTTCGCATTTATTTGCAGCTAACAGGCTCGTAATTGTTTTTGATAAAATAATGCAGTGTTTACTCAGCTCTGCAAATTAGAAATACATAAAAAAGCAAACCAAAGGAGTTACATGGACAGCTAGTAAGTGGAATTGAGAGGGGTCCAGCAGCTGAGTGCTTCCAGTCACTATCAGATCAAATGAGTATATTTGCCGAAGTTCTAAAAGGAGAAAACCGATTTCAAAGTACTTGAAACTAAGTAGTTAGGATGTAATTTACTATTGTTTATCCACACGTTACCGCACCTCAGTCTTTGTGCAATACTATTTTGGTTCCATATTCACAACATTGTCAACCCCAAGCATTCAAAAGCCCTGAGTCACCTCCCTTTCAATGACAGAAGCTACTTAAAATCCAGGAGATACGTTATTATTGTTGTTATTGAAAGCACCTGGATGATTACCCTGGGCTCAATATTTAGCTGCTGGATAGTTAAAGTCATAAGAAATTAATTTAACAACACAGAATGAATAACAGTTGAGGTTCTCAACTGTTTAATGACCTCAGGAACAGGAAGTTTAAGACACAAGATCAGTCCTGACTTAGTAGGACTGATTTGGAGATCAGAAATACGCACATACCTGTACAATCTTCCCTCTGCTTACTGAAAATGCGGAACAAACATGAACGCCAAACATGAAAGAATCAGGTAATAAATACCTTGAAGAGAACACAGCGATCTTTTTTTTTGCAGCAATTTTACCACCATTACTCGCTGTTCAGATTCTGTATGAAGACATTTGGAGACCCACCCCAAAATTCTGTCCATTTGTGGGTGTTTTTGACATCCTACAGAAATCCTACTTTTACAACAGCAATAGAAGTGTGTAATTTAGTCTCTCAAAAGGAATTGCACAGTCTCTCCAGTGTGAGAAACGGCATTAAAACTAAGCAGTGGAATTCCTCATTAGACAACCCATAACATATACACAAGAATAGAACACTTTTCATTCAGTAAACCATATGCCCCTAAAAATATCTGGCCTACCACCAAATTATCCAAGGTGCAGTTCTCATGCATTCTTACACAGCATTCTGATTGTACCTCCATTGTACCCTAATCTCATATTTTTAGCAATGAATGCATCCATACAAAAAGCTGATTAGCTTCTCATCAGCATCTGGCACAGCACAGACTATTCTTTTACAGGTAGACAAGAGCTGAATTTGAATTTTTTGCCAGCAGAAATGCTCCAGTGAACAGTACAGGAATATTTATCCCGGACACAATATTGTTCTCATGTTAACATGCTGCCATATCTTGAGATCAAACTGTAAGAATACATTGAAAGTACTGAATGGTGAAAGGGTTTTCTGCAGAGCCTGCACGCTGCCTCCCTTCCCTTTGGCAGGATGCCTTTGCATTTGACTGCTATTGCTAAATACATTCCTGAGGTAAACAAGAAACACAAAATATCTGGATTAAACTGAAAATCTCACTTTTGTTAGAAAATAGAAATACGTTATGTCCTCCAAGTCATGGATATAATTTCCTTCTGTTGTTTTTTCCCTCTGCAAAATCTTAGCAACGATGACCCTCAAGACTGTTTTATCAAGCAATTCAGAACTCAAAGTGCTTCCGACACCAAGCCTGTAAAACATCTCATCAATTCCAAAACTGAGATCTTTGCCTCGCTAAATCAGCAGGATGGCACCATTTCTCCCACCATCTAATGGGGCCCAGCGCACTCTTTACGAGGTTTCCATAGTGAGCTGGGCAGGCTAATTCCAATGCAAATGCAGAGCTGGTTGCGGCTCCTCAAACTGCTGCTCCATTTGCTTCTGCTCCCTTTATGGATTTCTGCACATGCAGAAGAGTAACCCAGCGTGTTAAGTCATCCATTTTTCTTTTGTTTTTAAAAAACTTTACCCTGTTTGGTGTTTAAATCTGCGCTATTTCTATGTTCCTGCCTCCCCTGGCATCCCACTTGAGCTCTCTGGCAGCTCTGACAGCACGAGTCAAATTGCACCAGTTCATGCAGAGTCCCCCCGGATGGAGCAGAATGACAAAATCAGTATCTGGGTCATTACATCTGGATCGGTTTGACAACACTTCTCATCCCGCAGGCTCTCCTTGTCAAAGTTTTCCTCGCTGATGGGGAAGACTTGATCATAACGTCTGCCTTTGTCAATGCTGCTCCCTTAGCAATGGGTGGACATTTAATGCAAATTTATAAACCACAAAAACCTTTAAAAAAATTTACATTTCTCCAAACAGAAGTAACTACTGTAAATAAATAATACACAAAGCTGTAGCTAGGGTTAAAACCAGAAAGATAAAGCAAATTCTCTTAATTAAGGAAATTAAGACAGACTTTGACTGCCATTCCAGGGATGGAAAACATTTCCAACACAGGCAGGAGCACCTTTGAACAATGGAGTCCTTTATTTAAATACCGGGTAGTATTTAAAAAATGACTTGCTAAAGTAGTTCAATTACCTAATTTCCATTTTATTTGTTTATTTTTTTAATTAGTGGATGCTTCAGATTTCCTTTGGAATATTTTGGCTTTTCTTCTCAAGGCATTTCCATCCCATTGAATCTCTGCACTGAAATGGCAAGAAACTACCTCACTGCCTAGGTTGTCTGAATGGTTTTCAATTGTCTCACAATGGAGATTTTACTGGAGAGTTTTCATGCACTCTAAAAGCAGAAAAATTAGAGCAAGATCCGAAGCAAGGCTTCCCGTTGAATTCAGGCTGAGAGTCAGTAATCCAGAACAGTTCAGCACCGTGCTAAGCCTAGTTTAACGCCATCATCCATAGTAATGTCTAATTCAAGCCATCACACTTATGACATGGCTTCTTTATTGCTCTTATGATGTAATCTGCCTAGACCTGTGCAGGTTTGAGTAGGTCGGTCCTGTCCGAATCAGTGTCAGTAATTCAACCAAATGCGATAAAGCAGGGAGCTGTATCTAAATAGGCTGGTGTCTATATATGAAGCTATCGACATATATTGAGGTTTTTTAAATAGTTTAAAAATGTCCGTGGCATTCACGGCCACGCAGATTGATGTGACGATCCTGACATCACTTCTGCTTCTGACGAGTTAATTTCATTTCTACTTTTTCCAAATTCACAAATCCACTTCTATTTCAACTTTGTAACTTAATTCATATTTCGCTAATCTCATGCTCATTTCACTTAAATGGCACATGCTGTAAAATGCAATAAAACATACTGGCATCTTAACTGACTGCAGAAATTGCCTCAAGGGGATTTTTATATCCAAGTCTTTATCCCTGGGTTTAGCAGTAGCATGATGTTCCCATGATATGTGAAGCTCAGGGCTCCACACTTAGTGCTTTACCAGATTTCCAAGCTGTTTTTTTATTCTGCTGGGTTTACTAATTGTGAGCCCAGCTCAGCCCAAGATATAAAATCCAAGCTAATTAAAGCTACAAGAGAAAAGGTGTGGCGAGACAATTTCTCAGTGTCTTGATCCTCAGATATGATGAGGAGCAGTACGGGGGCTGCTCCCTGGGAAATTACAGTCGCTGATTGCACTAAAGTAATTCATTTAAATTCTAAACATGGTCTAATGAGGTGTATTGTAAATAGCAAAGATTCACAGAGAATGACCTCTACTTAAGATGCTTTCCAGTAGATAATAATAAAGCCCCTTTATAAATATTATTTTTCAGCATAAAAATAACAGAGGTAGGAGAGGGCCAGATGCAAAAGATCTCCCCCATTGTGCCATCAACATTTTGCTCTTACATTTCTGCAGCAAATTCCTTCCAACACTCAATGTTAAGCAGCTGGCCAGGGAAAACGGCACATGGCTTAAATGCAAACACAATTTGAATGTACCAGGTAGCAGTCAGTAAACACGTATTTTCACTGCAACTTGCACCACTACAACAAGCGTATGAAGAGATGCCTCTTCTGTCAAGATGTGTTGACAAATGATGGAGGCTTAAATGCACTTCGGGAAACTTTGCAGATTCAGTTTTACAGAAACTAGTGCTAAGCATGAGACAGCTTTCTCTACCTGTCACCAAAAAGACGACCTTTCCCTTTACTGTAAAGACCTGGGCCTCCTGGGTAGGTTGGAGAAGGGAAGGTCTACATAGAGTAGGCTCTCTTCAAAAGTAATGGGGTGAGAGCAGAAAGACAGAGGAACAAACTTTCCTGACTTAATAAAATGATGACGGTCTGTTTAAATAGTGATTTGGTTGTCAAAGACTAAAGAGCGAGGACACAATAACTGGGACAGTATGGACAACCATCATGAAAATCCACAATGGAGCTTCAACTTGTCAAAATTGCACAAAATCAAAAGCTAGGCATTTTGTTCAAATCTGCTCTTGGTCAACAGAGAGAGATGGGCGCTTCCAGAAGAAGACAGCTGCTACTGGAGCTGTGCCGAGAGAAAACCTGGCTACCCATCTAGGGTTTAAGTAGGTGAAATGAGAATTAATGCAGAGGAATAACAATCGGACATGACCCATGCAATATTTGACTAATCCCTGGTCTTGGATCACTCTAAAACTCACCTTCTCCCAATAGTTTGGCTGTCACTTAATTGTGGACATGCTCTGGCCAGATGGTGACCCACACTTGAAGCACTGAGAGCATCTGGAACTACCAAGAAAAAGCTCCTTGTGCCTTCAGTGACTCTACATCTAAACTTAGGAAAAAAAAAAGCAGCTAATAAGCTTCTGGGCAATATCACACTTACTGATGAGGTCTCTAAGCCTTTAATGCCTTCAGTGTTTTCAGATCTGAGCTGAAATTTTCCTGACATGTCATTGACCGGTGGCCCAAGTCCCTGGGCACTCCTGTGCCATGTACTGTGGGATGTACATGCCCAGAGCCATTAAATCTTAAAGGTCAAGAGATAAGAGTCCTGTGTAAAGGACTGTTTTATTTTAGTGGGACAATATCCAAGGGAGGTTCTTCCCCCAAATCAACAGTATCCATTAAATAATAAAACCATTTTGCCTCAGAAACAAAGCTCACAGAAGGCAATAAAACTGTCCACTGGTCACAAATCAGACACTTTAAAGCAATACAAACAGCAATAAAAGTGTTAGAACGTTAGTTCTGAAAATTAACATAGAGCTAAACCAGTACGATAGTTGTGCCTTAGCACACAGATCAAGGAGGGAATTCTGCCTTTTTTTTTTTTAAGGAGCAAACGGTTTGATTCTAGAGACTGACAGGATGAGGCAGGCGGTCCAAACAGGACCCTCAAGGTGTAACGGGACTTGTAACGTGCCCTGAGAATCCAGGAGTAGAGCGGGAGCCAGCCCTCCCGGCTCACCCAGCACCCAGCACCCTCCTCCCCTGCGGCAACAGCTCAGCACAGGGACCCGCTCTGGGCAGCACAAATCTGCCTGCACCCCCAGAGCGGTCCCAGGGACCACGACGTTCAGCGCCGCGATCAGAAGTTGTTTCACGGGATGTAACGGCACACAAAATCAACACAAAACAACCCCAGACCAAACACTTCCCAGAACACACAGCCTGGGCACTGAGATCAGGGCTCTGCAGCAGCAAACTGAAAGCAAGAAGTTTCTCAGCAGCTTTTAATCACGCCGGTTAAAGGAAACCCTCCAAAGCAAGGCAGCATTTGTTCCTATAAATAAAAGCTTTGATTTTTAAAGCACAATTGTCAACAGGGACCAGACTTTTGCTCGCAATGGGCCTGATCCCGTCGTCAAAACTCTCTGCAGGTTGTTGATGCTCCGGGCATTCACCAGGCTCTCAAAGCCGCTGCTGTGGGACTCGGAATTCGGCGGAGCCAGCTAAGCAGCGAGCACGGCCATCTGGAAGACTCGCTCAATAAGGACATTTTTCACAGAGACTTATTTCCCACACAGAGAATAAGGTTTATTTGTCTTTGCAGTGGTTAATGTTCTGTTCTGCTTCCCTTCCCTCCCAGTGAATAAATCCCAGTTCAGATGCAGTTGCCCCATGGTTACAAAACAGACTGAACTCCCTTAGGAACGACTGCTGAGTGCAAGGACAAAAAAAAAGCTAAAGAAAAGGAAAAAAAAATATAAAAATACAGCATTACTGCTTTTTGCAAGCAGAAGAAGCTTCTGGCAAACACTCTATGGATACTGAAATTTAATGGCAATGATATGGCATGTCAGAATTCAAAGAACCCAAAGAAATTAAGGCTCAATTATGGAAGTGCTTTGCATGCAGGACTGCTGAACGGATGCCCGACAGAGAAAATAGTTGCTAGTTAAAGCATTAGTGCTTTTCTCATTGAGAGATGTTGTAACTTCTAGATATTAAAAACACACTGGCTTTGGAAACTTGCAAATCGCTAAGCATCTAGATTCCTTCTAAAACGTATATTATATTTCTATTTGGGAAAAAAAAGATTTGAAACTCAAACTGATGATTGAGGACTGAAACTGCTTTGGATTAGAAGAGGAACCAAACAAGAGATACTGTCAGATTAAAATGAGGCAGTAACAATATTTACACTATTTGATGTCAATGGAAACAACTTTAAGCACAACCAGACAGGCTTTAGCAGCTCCTACAAGCCCTGTACTACAAGCTTGTGGCACTGAACAAGCTGCTCCTGGGGACTGTTTGCAAACAGTGGTAATGCCAATCAGAAGTTAAAAAATAATTACAAAATAAACACACTAGCTTAGCAAGCGTCAAGAATTTCCAGATTCAGAAGGAAACCAGGAAAGCCAGCAGCAGGAAGAAAATAAGTGTGATTTATCTATTTTCAGAGAAAAAACTTTGAGGAATCCAAGAAGCAAGTCGCACAGCAAAGCAGAAACAAGAGTGAATGAAAATCTCTAACGAGGTTGTCCTTGAGCCCTTATAGATAAACGCCTCACTAAAGCCAGGAATAAGAAGGAAGAATCCTACAAATATCTGGGGTTTTTAAACCAATTGGAACCAACTACCTAAGCGCTGTATGTCAGAAAGGTGATTTACATGAACCAACCTCCCTTTCAGACCTCATTGCTGCTACCTTTTTAATTACAGAGAAAGGTTAATAAAATCTAGCAGAAATACATTTATTACACTTCAAAGATAAGACTTTGCTAAGTTTATCTCCAGTTCCATCATGCAGCGAGTGCCTAAGACAGAAACACTAACCTGTAACTTAAGAACCATTTTTTTAGCAATAAAAGGTATTGCACAGAAATTCTCTGGGGACTACAAATTTATAGTGCAATGATTAAAGTCAACAACAGCAACAAAGCTGGCACAACTTTCCAAAATCCTGTTGATTCTTTGAGGCAAAGCCCTTGAAGTAATAAAAGAAAACCAAGTTATCCTCCTGTGGGGCAACAATGGGCTGGATTGCTACAAATAACATGAACAAGCCCCGAACTGCTGCAGTCAAGTCCTGGGATGTCCTGTGCAGATCTCCCTTCATTTCTTCCTTCTTATTTGCTCTAATTTATTCTGCTTCAGCTCTTCCTGAAGTTGATTGTTTAGGCAGCAGTTGAATTCCAGACTGGACTGGGGACAAAGCAAAAATTGCACATTCCAATCTAAAACTTGGTGGGTTTTTTTAGCTTTGGGCAATTCCTGTCCTTCATTGAGGGATAATTAGATGGAATCAGCAGCAAAAAGGCAAGTCTACCATCCTCAGTGAAGCTTTCTCAGGACTGAGTTTTTCACCGACCACAGTTTCTTAAGACATACATGGTGTGAACTGTGGAGCTGTCATATGCAGGGACAGGAGCTGGACTCCATGATTCTTATGGGTCCCTTCCAACTAAGGACATTATATGATATATGGTGTCACAGACATACTGAATAGTCTCCTATCTAAACCAAAACTAGCTCAACACTATAATTTTTTTCTGGCTTAGGAATGTCAGCAAAGTGGCAATAAGACTCAGCAAGATAACTTGGTTATATTCTCCGCAGCCTCAGGTTCATCTAATTGCTCCCTGAGATAATGTCAAAAGGCAAAGATACGTAAGGTGGTATCTATGCCATGGAGGGCTGGGGCTTTGCTTTGGCTTGCTCTACACTCCTCTGTCCTCATATGACAGGTCCCTGCAACCACAAAGGCTCCTCCAGTTGGAAAAGCGGAGTATTTTGCAAGTGGCTACAGACGGACACTCCCAGCACTCAGCAATGCCTCCTCCCACACTCAGACACCAAGAGGGGCGATCACCAGGCTGTTCTTCACCTGCAGAGCCGACATTATCACTCATTTTGTACCGTGGCTGAGGACAGGCTTGGCTTCCCCAGCAGCTGCAGGGACACTGGCAGGTTGCACCAGCTGCAGAAGCTCAAGATTGAGCTCGGTGCTTGGTGACAGCAGATCAGGACTACGACTGGAATGAGAATTTACCAATGTATAACACTGTTCAGCAGAGGGCTGTGGTTGAAGCACATTGCAAAGAAAGCGCTGTTGGATAAAAAGTGACATCTTTGGGGGCACATACAATCAAATGACTGGGCTCAGGAGAAGACACGCCGCGGACTGTTGGCAACTGCAAGGAAAAGAATTTGAACATAGTTATATTTTGAGGTCTAAATTAATCCAGGCGTTCAAGTCTAGTGTAGGGGAACCAAATGGTAGGTTTGGGATCATTTGTCCTTCATCTGCTCGGAGTACCTCCAGTTATTAACAACGTAACCAAAACACACTGATGTATTTATTCGCTGCCGCACAGAGCAGCCAGCTGCACATGACAAGCACAACAGTGCCATTACATCACCAAAAGAATTCAAAGGAAATTCAATAAACTCCAATTTAATAAATTTAATATCCTGAGCACCTATTCCCCAAAGCCTGACAAAGCCATAATATATGCAGCTGATTATAAATGCCTCAAAAAGTACACAACAGTAAAACAATGTTTATTCAGTGATGTTTAAATTATGATTCTAATCTTATTCACATTCTGCCTCCTTAAAAGAAGCAAATGTGCTGTTTTTCATGGCCCGGCCCCAGTCCATCAGAACTGCGTCAGTGGCACATGTGTGTGCACTCGACAGCGGTTCGGCTGCTTGTTCATCTCTCGCCCGAGTGCTGACAACAATCGCGCCACTTCCAAGCACCTGACACCAGGGAACCCATCAAAGCTGCACGTTTTTATATCCTCTGCCTAAACTTCACTGGAATCTATTAAAATGGATTACAATATAATAAAGGAAGGGAATATACTATGCACTTATGTAAACATAGGGAGAAAAATGATGAAGATGAGAAAAACAAAGGAAAAAAAGAAAACATAAATTAAGAAGCTGGTGCAGCACAGCGATTCTGCTACTGCAATATCACGCTCCAAGCACCCCAAACCACCGCGCAGGATGAAGCTGTAAGCCACCTCCAGCAGCACTTACGAAATCATTTACTGAAAAGTATCCTCACAACCCCCACAAACACGTATTTATAGCCCATGTGACACCTTCCCCACTTTTATAATCCTACACACCTACGGTGTTCAGGTCAGTACGTTGAACCTCAGATGCTTTTTAGATTCCTGTTCAGCTCACAATCTCAATCATATTTTTCGGCAACCCATTTCATTACCTATCGCTTAATGTAAAGCGTGTACTGGCCTGCAGATGTCACATCAGATTTTTCTTATTCACAGTGACAGAAAAAGCAGAGCATACACCCACGATAGTCTAATCCACTCTGGTAATCCACCCAGGGTATCTGATAGCCTTTCTTACTGAAAGCCCAAGGGAGAGCAGGTGAAACCCAGTCATTGATCTGACAAGTAATTTGTGGCTTCACTTGACGAAGATTAATTAATATTGGAAGAGAAATGGGAGCAGGAATGATAAGCAGCAGAGATCCCTGAGGGAACTGACAAACTGGAGAGATGTTTTCTGCAACTAACAGGCACATCAACAAACCACTGAACTTCAAAGTCTCTAAAATCAGGACTGTGTTAAGACTCCAGCTCTGCCTTCGCAATAGAGCTGACGGAGCCGCTACGAGGGACACGTGGCTCAGAGCAAACCAGCCTGGGCTCCAGGAACCCAGCTCCCGTGCCCATGGCCCTTCACACCCTGGGTGCCGGGACACCTGTGGGCAGGGGAGCTGGGTGGCCAGAAGGCTGTCCCCAAACTGCAGGACACAACTGCACTCACAGCTTCCCAACATCACAGATCGAACAGCAGCTCCCTCCCTGCACACACACCTTGGTTTCTGGGCTGCAAAAAGCTGGACGCGAAGATGGTGCATCTCTGGTCTCCTCCAGAGAGCCATGACGTCCTCGTGATTCATGCACATCAGGTTTGGCTACAGAAAGGCTTTTGCTTTTTGTGTCCAACCAGGAGTGAGGCTTAAAAAGCAAATACCCAAACTGTCACGTCTCCTTCCACTTCTTTCTCAAAACTTCCTCTTACCTCAATTATAATTACATATATAACTATTTAAAAGCATGTGGCTTTCCACACAAACTGCTACCATGCCAAGCTGGCAGGTAGACTGGGAAGGGTGCCGTAAATCTACCAGGTGGCATTCAGAAGCAAACATTTTTCTTTCATCACTTAAAATACATCTGCAGGGTCTGTAGACACACTTGGAGCTTCTTATAAAAATGAAAATTACAGCGGAACTACAGAGGATGGTGCTGGACATGTATATATAACATCTGGCAACAGCACCCTCCCCTCTTTTCCTAGGAAAGGGAAGAGACAGCAAGAAGAGGCTGCTAGCCAAGCAGCCGTTTGGAGTAACTATCGCAATAAAGGGGATACTTAATTGCAGAAATGAGTTTTCATACAACTAGATTAGAATCATCTACTTGGCTTCATCACTGTAAATCAGTGAAGACTTCTGAATGTCAGCTCCAAATCAGACCAATATAAATAGTTGATGGAAGTTCGCAAGTATGTATAAACCATACAACAATGACAATGAATTATTTTGTAACGTTTTAAATGGGTTCTTACTCCTAGTGAACTTTCTGCATACTTAAATTGTTTAGAATTATTTGTTCTGCCTACAATGATTATAGTATATAATGAGATTATATTAATGAGGTGTAATTCTGATGCATAGCGACTTGTAGTGACATGTAAAGTATCAGTCCAATATTTAGACCTATTAAAGGCATAAATACCAAGTAAGATTGAAGTTTACAGTGAGTAAATTTCTGCTGCTGACTGGAAATCAAACTTGCGAGGAACTGCTTTGGGGTTGGCAACAACACCTGAACATTTCAATGGGAGGAACATTCAGGCACATTGCAGGAGCAACATTCACCTCGTGCATCCCTGCTGGGGCAGTGTGAGATGTACAGAGCAACGAGCTCATTTTAAACAAGCTGAGGACAGAGTCAGGACCTCATCTACTGGGAGCAGCACTAAAATGTGAACCTAATTTTTGTCAGGTGCTAAACCGAGCTGCTGCCAGGCTTTGGTAGGCATGAGATCCCGAAGCTGAGAGAAGGCAGCAAGACCTGAAAGTCTGGCTCAACCAGATATTCAGGATTAGACATTCAGGGAACAGGAGGAGGTAGCTACTGTCTCCAGCAGAACAAGAACAGGAATTGCTCCAAGGCAGAAAAAACAACATTTCATCAGCCAGCCAGCCACAATAACATTTGACAGAATTTGTACTTTTCTGAAGAAAATTTCAGCTGAAGCCGAAAACAGATGCATAAGTAAATGAAACACAAACGGAATGCAATTCTTTTTCCGTAGTGGATCTGTCTTAATGAGTTTGCTCTTGTACATCTCTGAACAGCAGTCCCGTCCGCCTCTGCTTTGGCAATGTCTGCCCGCTGGATACAGGCTTCACATCTCTGTTCCTCACTTGGGATACGGCGCTTCAGTTTAACCCTACACAGCGACCATTTCTTGCACTGTGTAGAACACTAGTCAGTGCTATTAAGTGGTTGCCTCAATAAATAATTCATCTTTTTGGTAAACCATCTTCATTCTGTGTAACATGCATATGAAAACTAGTGAAAGTAGGATATCAGTTAAGAAACATTTAAAAAGCAACCTGGGGAAAGCCAAACGAAAACCCAAACAAAAACCAACCAGAAGAACAAATCCTAGGTTTGTTTCCCCACCTTTTTATCAAATATTTTTATTTACCACTTTTTGCTATTATTATTTTTTAATTCAGGTGGGTTTGTGCACCGAAATTCAGACGACAGATCAGGTACAGGCTTCATATAGAGATGTTTATTTCTAATTTATAAAATAAATCATTAACATTGGCTAAAGTGACTTTGGGTCACTCATCGAAAGCTGACATCTGCCCACACGTGCCCACGGAGGCTCCTGCAAGCACCTGCTCCCTTACCACCTAAATACAGATCTCCTCAATCTCTAAACTGGGCAGTTTCCAGGGTCACATCTCCCCCATACATTCAGCTTCATCCCTTTTACGTGGCTGCATTTCATTTTGACACTGGGACTGCTGACATTTTGGAAAACTTTCCGGCTCTGCTCATGTGATTGGGGTGCAGCCCCAGACTCACAGACACCCACGTTGTGGGGGTGGCTGGATTCTCAACTCGACTTCAACCTTCTCTCTTATCTTAGCATTACATAATGCTTCTATTTCAGTCTGTGCCATCAAACGGTGAAATTAAGAAAAACCACACTTCATAACTGAATATAAAGTAATTTCTTGATGCTCTTGTTCCCAGCATTCCTATCCCAGGGATATTTAACCATTTCCTATCACAGACACGTGTAAATGTCGTGTAGCAAACCTGCCCTCACCTGCCTGTTCTCATTTGTAGGAATTTCTAGTAGTAATCCGTATGCAGGTGGACCTTGTCGCTGCATCCAGACACTGCTGACTCCAGCCTGGAACCTACATGAACATGAATATCACCTGCATTGGTCCTGCTAATGCCCCCTTCAACTGGTGTTTTGGACATCAGTTTCAAGCAGCAAAATAAAACCTACTGACACGTTTCAGTGACAAGGTGGGAGCCGGTTAACAGTTTTAGCTCCCCCACTTTTCTTGTAATGACAGTTTTCAGAACAAGTACATGATTTTTTCCTGTGCAAGTCTCTTTTTTTTTTTGCTTTTGTTTTAATAAAACTGCAGATATACATGAATATTTTAATGTACCAACTCCAGGGAGTGTAAGGAACACCATTACTAAGACTTGCCCTATATCGCCATATAATTTTAAAAACTTCTTAAGGTTTTATATCTATTCTTTTATCCCCAGATGACAATCTGTGAGATTTCTGATAATAAAATACAATAAAAAAAAGCTTACCACTAAAATTTAAATGCTTAATAAAACAGTAACTGGAAATTATATTAAAAAAGCAGTCCTCTCATATTTTATTCACAGTTTAGCTTTGAGCAGGGAAAACTCGCCAATTATTTTTCCAGATAACCTCTTGTAATGCTGCTGATTTTGAAAGAAAAGGCATAATTTTACAGAATGGTTGCAAGCAGGGAAAAGCAGACAATCCCCACCAGCAAAGAGAAAATAAAGTGCTCTCTCCTCTGGCTCTTAACAGAAGCGACTGCTATTTGTTTTAATGAAGAATGGCCCACAGAAATGCTCTTTGGATCTGTTCTTTTGGAAATACTTTTGTCAGATAATGTTTTAAAGTATTCTCAAATGTTTTATATTACACAGCCTACCCAATCCATTGTCTAATACATAATGAAAACGTCCAGATTCATCTGCGGAGTAGAAAGCTCTTCTAAAGTTAATGGCATTTGATAAATGACACCTTCTTCCCCAGCCACCCTTAACTTGACATGTGATCGCACATCTGTCTCCCTTCCCAGCAGAATATTCATTTCTGCTTCCTCCAAGCCCTGAAAACTCTCACCTGCCAGTTGATATTAAGCAACAGCCTGACAGCAGAGGAAACAAAATAAAACAAATCTGTGCGATTCGAGAGTAACTGGAAATATTCCTAGAGAGGGACAGATTAGCACAAGAATAACTGCTGGTCATTAAACGCTGTCCAAAACATTTTGCAGTGTCCCTCATATTTTGCCTGTGTCTACGCTAGGAAAATGTGCTCTGCTTGCAGAGCTGGGTCTATTTTTATGCTCAGTGAGGGAAAGGATTCAATGGTTTGCACACTGCTTTAACACACTCTACCCTGGATAATTTTGTCTAATGTTATGTAGCAAAGTCGTTACAACAAAATAATACTGGTGCCATGCATTTCCCTGAAAACTAGGCTGGGCTTTTCCTAACATTAAGCAGCAATGGCTGATCCTGAATGCAGTAGAGTCACCCACACCACTGCACTGAAAAGACAGAAAAATATCCAAACCTATGCTCAGGTGCAATTAGTTTGCAGATAAGAGAGACGACCCACCAAGCCAAGAGCTACAATCTTGGAGATGTGCTCCCAGATCCTATGTCCCTACTGTCAGTACAAACATTTCTATCTACCTGCAGGAATCACCTCCCAGAATCGAGGTGCAAAGAGCTTCGGGTCTTCAGCTGAATTCATTGTTCTGCCAGAAAAATGATGCTGAGAATTGTGTATAGAAAGCCCAAGAAATATTTTATCAAGGAATTCAGACCAGGAACAATAGGCTTATGGATCTCCTGACTCCTCAGCCTAGCACCAGCTTTCCTATGGGGTTTGCCATAAAACTTGGCCGTAAGGAGAACATTGCTGCATTCAGCAGGGTGGCTTATCCTCTCCTGGGATAAGGGCTGAGGGCTATGCAAGACCTCAGCTTCTTCAGATGTTGCCTCGTGGGGATCAGCTCATTCATACACACACTTACCCACCGCAGGGTGCAGCTGGACCACAGCAGCAGCTGCAGCTCCTCAGCCGAGACTGCGGGGCAAGAGCGCTGCAGCACAACACTCCTGTGGCTTGAGATCTGAACATCATTCCCTCACAGCTGCGCTTACTCCTCATTTCATGCTTCACAAAGACCGCCTGGATTTCTCTGTTGCGAGTTACAGCTACAACATGCCTTTATTCAGCTGACCTAGAAATATTCAGCCTATAAATCCAGGCACAGCTGCTGCTTCCTATGGCCCTGCAGTTACATCCTGAAGGTCTCCCAGTCTCCACGGTGGAACTTTCAGCACAGCCCAACAGGGGTAAACTTGACCATTCACTTAATCATAGTATGAGTCCACTTGCAAGTGCTCAGAAAAGTCCCATCACAAACTGGAAGTGGAGAGGACACCAGGTTCCTCGCTGTCACAAAGCAAACAAGCTCTGGACCCTTCCAGGGAGCAACAGCTCGTGCTGCAACCACTTGCTCTGCAGCAGCAGCTTCTGAATGACACCGTTTCCCAGTCCTGGCTCTCCAAGGGCACGGTGCTGGTAGACATCTGTTCTGGCACGATAAGGAGGCATAAAAGTTAGTTGATATCCCATCAAATGAATCACTTCACTAGCACCATTCAAAACAAAGGAAAAAGGCGATGGGTGGAGAATGAAACAAATGAGCGGAAATAACCTGTCTGAGACTCCCAGCAATGTCTAAGAAGCAATGTGGAGGCTCAGAAACCATCTAATGAGGAAGAACACGACACTGGAGGCAGCCGGGCTGCTGTAGGGCTGGCTCAGAAATGCCCCTGGGCAAGGGAAGGTACAAAGGTCCCTCTGAGCAGTGAGGGACACACTGGGATTGCCGCAGCACCCTTGTTTTCCTGGTGGGTGGCACATGGTGCATGTTGGCAGCAAACACTTCCCATGAACACAGGGATTTTTGTCACTGCCCTCGTTGTTTGACAAAGCTTTGTTAAAATTTTATCTAATTGTGTTAAAGCATATGTATTCATTTAAAAACACATCAGTCAAAGAACCATTCAAGGCACTTGGAAATAGATGTTCAAGAGGAGATAAGAAACTCAACCTTCTTAAAAGGCTCGAGAAGACTTTCCTCGTAGAAAGAAATTGAATGTTTTCTGAACTTTTGCTATTGTTTAATACCTGACTAAGGATAAAAGCAGTAAATATCAAAACAGATCATTTATATAAAGTGAAGAATACACAGAATGCCAAGGAATTTCCCCCTCCTTCAAAGATTAGACACATAAAACCCATTGGAAGAAAGGCTACAGTGAAGGCAGGACTCAGTAACCAAGGAAGCTGTAGAACAAGATTAGACTCTCAATCCTTTATGAACACTCTTTTCTGCTCAAAATAAGTAATAATTTGCCCTATTCCCTTCAAAGGGATTACTTAAGTGCAAAGTTATGCGTGCACCTAAAAGTATTTATGGGAAGGGAAGCCTTTATGCAAATTGAAAATAAATTAATCAGTTTGGCCAGACGGTGTTTCACACGGGCCCCCGGTGGAGAATACATGACACTGTCCGAATAACACATGAGGTCATTCCATAATCTCCACGAATGTAATTCTTCATCAGGTTATGAATAATATCAGTTCTCATTATCCCTCATGGTTGTTTGAAGTCACTCTACATCTCAGTATGCGCACGTCGGATATCGCTCCATCTGGAAACACGTTCCTTAAAGGAGGTAATTTTTTTTCCTGTAGAAAGTTTAATCCTACAAAGTCCCCAGGAAAAGATTCTGCCAACTTCAAAGCAGACCGTACTTCATGCAAAATCCGGTTAGAGTTATCCAGCTCTTCTGCACATTAGAAATATTCATTTCATCAAGGTCACGCATGAGATGCACTTGAAGGACTTTGCTTGCTTATTTTAAAACCTGATTTCTATAGATTGTTCCATAAGTCTCTGTTTACAGAACATGAAGAACACAGTAAAACTCCCAGGTTGTTAGGTATAAAAAACACACATGAATGTATTAGACTCATTTAAGAATATTTTTGTCTGGTTTTTCACTTAAAACACAGTTTTCACCAAGCAGCCAAAGTTAATTTGAAGCTCATGCATAGAGGGAGATTCATTATCAACAATGCCAAAGAGAAAAATTAAATACAAAAATAATCAAGTATATTTCTTAATTGCTATTAGCTCTTTTAGGGTGAAAGATATCAGTGTGTCTTCATCACAACCATATATTAATGCTTGACATCCTCAGGCAGCACATTCAGAGTTGCTCAGATGCTTTCAATGCACACCTATAAAACAAGCAATCCTGTATAATACTTCAGGTTTTAATATTTCTACAACTAGAAGTTACATCCCCAACGCTGATCAAATGGGTTCTAGTCTGGGAGGTGGCTCATAAAATCAAGTTGTTAGAAGACTTGTGATGGAGGAGCATCAGGAAATCAACCGCAGGTCGATACCGCACTGGGGAAGGGGAAGCACAGACCAGGCTGGACACACACACGCTCAGCAATAACATGTACCCTACCCTAAAGAGATGACTATTTCATTGTAATTTTTCAATGCCTGAACCTTATCTTTCCAGCACATGGTATCTTCAAAGGCTTATCAAGCAGCAGAATGAAGCAGCCTCACCGACATGCAGTGAGGTTAACACCATTGCTAACAAATAACTGCAAAAATAAGGTTGCAGCAGAGCTGTGTTTGCTACAGTAACAACAGTACTATGGACTAAGGAGGGTGGAGGGTTCCTTGTGAGTTTTCTTGCAGCTTTTCTAGCAGGAAACTTTGAAAAATGAGACATTCTGCCTAAACAGAAAGATAAGTGGATGCAATCACCATACTCTTTAATTGCCTTTCCCATGGCTCACTGCAGAAAAAAAGTCCACATCTTTATTCTGCGGATAGTAATTTCATAGTACCGTATTTTTAGGGGGGGAAAAAAAAGCTGCATGACTGACATATATTAATTAAACCCTGCTGTGATGTTTATTAGTTTGGGAATAATTATTTAATCAAGAAATAGCTGCCAAGCTTTTGATTCAATGCTGATGAATAGATATGTTCAAAAAGATATTTGAAGCCAGCTGAAGTAGGAAAAAGTCCAGAAGAAGTCATAGGAATTTGAAAGCAGCAGATCAACGTAAGAACATTGACCCTGGATTTACTCATATTCTAAGTCCGAGACCTTTAGCTTCTGTCCTGAATAAACCCCATTTTGATCTGCAAATGGTTATTGCAATAGCTGAACCAAACATACAAATTCAAATAAAAAAATACCTGAAGAAAAGAGGATAAACAACCTGGCAGCTCCCTGACAACTTGGGCAACACATATTCATTCCTTCCACTGTTTCTACATACATGCATCTAGTACGGAAAAAAAATACGTCAAGTGTATGCCCACTTGCTTTGCCTTTAAAGAAATAGATAAGCTTTGACTTCTTGACCAGCATTAAAGCCAAATGTGAAACACACTACAGAGATCTCCACTGTACTTTTGGAAGAAAATTCAGTTGTCCTTTCTCAATAAGCAAATGCTATATTAGAGGTCTCCTGCCCTGGCTGGATTCACAGTGCAAACTCCAGCAATAATCCAGTGGAGAAACTGCCAGCGAGAAGAGCTCTAAAATATATTCTATATGAAAAATAACAGATGTAGCTGGTTGACCAGTGACTGAAATAAATGTGTCCTGCACATAATTAATTCAAGTTTTAGGTCTGTAACCAACATCGCAATACAGTCTCCTATATTACTACTATTACAGATAAAACTACAGTTGTGCTGGGTCTTCTTGCAAAAACCAGGTATAGCCCAAACCCCAAAGCCTGCAATCTAATGCTGTTGTTCCTGCAAGAAGTGGCAACTGAAAGCCTACTGTGTAGTCAGATGCAAAATTAGAATTAATACCTCAAAATTGGAATTAAAAACTTATGTAAGGGAAGAACGAGGAAACACAGAATAATATAAGAAGGAGGAAGAATGGCCCTAAATACGAAGCTTTTATGATTGCTTTGCAGTTCAGAGAATGTCCTAGTGGATTAAAAACCAGTTAAAACACATGCACACACACACACACATACATGCTTGTGTGTCATTTATATGCACACATACATATAATAAAGCAAATGCATGGCTTATAAAGCAGAAGACAATTGCTTTAGCAGGCAGGTTTTTAGATGATCTGAGTCAGAGAAGTGGATTTGGAAAGGAAAGATCTTCCTTTTTGGACAAGTTTTACTCTGTCTTTCTGAAAGCAGAATGATGAACTGTGCAAGAGGTTGTCAATTCAGCAATTCATTTATGCTTCTCTACAAACATTAAAACCTTCAGAGGATTGATCTTACGCCAGTAACGTCTGTTAAACCAGCACTGATTTTCTCTGGAGCGGCGCAGCGTGTCGAGGAAGAAACTGTACCCGAAACCAAGGGCTTCACAAGTCTCTGGATGCTGACAGAGGGGTCGCTGGTGGTTTAACAGCAGGCTTGGCTTTCTGCTGTTGAGGTAACGCTCTCCTAATTTTAGAAGGAGTGGGAGATTTTGTGAGCCTGAACTTTGAAAAAGGTTTTGTCTGTCAGAGTGAGGAGGTGTAATGAGAACTAAGGTAGGAGGAAGGCAGCACGGAGCAGAAAAAGTGCTCCAGCTCTCCTGAGCACAAAGATTTTCTCCTTCCCAAGCAAACCTGAACTCAAATTTGCCACATCTGGGGACCCTCTGGGGAATACACCATTGGTGCCCTCATTTCCAACCCACTCTGTTTGTTAACTAGCGCTTGGGATTTTAGTTTTGGTTGACTTTGTTGGGGTTCACCTTCTAGCTCTTGCCATGAACATTTTCAGGCTAAGCCAGAGCCTTGCGAGAGGGCAGACCGCACTTGCTAACAAGGTGCGAATCATTTTAGCGGCATTATTTCTTGAGGTTCCCTTTCCAGCTGAGCAAGCTGAGAGGTATCACACCGGCAGGGCGAGGGACAGAGCACACGGCACATCATACACGGTCCATCTCCTCCCACCTCTTGTATGTGCCTAGATATCACAGGCAACCTTAATTCTGTGCCTTTTCTACACCTTTGAGGAAATAATTTGTGAATATCGATGGTTTTCTCCTCAGATTGTTTCCTCTGTTTGACTTACCTGTGTTTAACTTCCCTGGGTTAAAAGACCTAAATGAAGTACCTCATTTACTGATTCCTAGAATGAATGAATAATGAATGATGGCAACCTGAAAAAAGAGTGCTCCTTTCAGTGCAGATATTTTACACAGCTAACTAACACATGGGAATTGATTCAGGATCAAAGTGTAATGAACATGAGAAAGTTTCTATTTTTCACATCTCTTCTGCAGTATAGGACAGGCTGGCTGTTTATTGGAATGGCCGATACGTGCTCAGGCTACAAACAGCCTGGTCTCCGCTGAGATTTTACTTCAAGCTCAAAACCCACTTACTAAAGACAAGATTTTGAGGAATGTCTAGACTCATCTTCATCCAGGTGCCATCTGCTTAGAAATACAGATATATGCTTACCCTGTGTAAAAGGAACCCAGTGTTGGTAGGAGTTAGAACATCTGTATAGTTAGAAAGCCCAAATGATTTTGAGGAGACTAATATAATAAAAGGCCTGCAAAACCTTAGAGGAAAGGCAGAAAATTCAGATTCATGATTAGCAGTATCCTGTTATAAAGGGCAACTTCTCAGTAAGGACTGCACACACAAAGGCTCAGCTCTAGTCCACTTTACTGCAATGCACTTCTACAAATGCCTGCAGTCGTATGTTTGCATATAAAGACTTGAGACCAAACTGGGTTGGTGTGTTACTGTGGTGGTAGTTTTTATACTGAAGATGGGCACACAAATCAGGTTAAGCCTTACAAAGCATTCAAACTGAGCATTATTTTATGTCAATAAATGACGCTTTCTCTTCTTCTCTATGCCTTAATTGTCTTAAATGTAAAATTTCATTATTCCTAATAATTTACAAGTAGTTAGTAAAGCTGTAAGTTTTGGAAAGAGCTGAGTCTTGGGAAATATGAGAAATTAAATTCTAATGCTGTATGAACGTACTACAGAATCGTCAGGAGTAACCGACTATGATGAATTTTCACCTCTCAAGACCTGCTGCCTGTTACCGCCATCCTATCACTTGCTCCTATCACTATTATTCTCAACTCCAAACTCTTCCCAGTTTAAATAAGGAAGAGCGATGCAAGTTGGAAAGTATCCTGCATTCCTTAGGTGGTAATGTAGGAGGTAACCGTTTTGTTGTTGTTTATTTGGTGAAAGAAAAGTAAGAAAATCCCAGCCTCATTCCCTCCCAGAAGATGAAAGACCTTTCCTCATGCCTGCTCCGTATGTTTGGAGAGCTATGGTCAGGACCAGGTAAGGATAAAGCAGCACGATTTCCCTGCAGCACAATCCTCTCTAAACATCCACTTGTCCTTGTTAACATCTTAAACTCGAGTGGCCTTTCCTAGAATTAGCCTAAATCCAGTGAAAGTGCCTATCCCTGTGGTGTATGGTGATCATATTAGTCGCTGATGAACTGGGATGCGTCTGAACATGTCCTAAGTTCCTGTAATGAAGCAGTCAACCCACTTTCGCACAGGTTATCTCAGGCTTTGCCCTCCCAAGTTAAGTAACTTTATGCGTGAGGAGGAGCTGAGCGAGGGCCAAAGTACAAAATCCTAACGTGAGTTAATCTCTGCAGCTACAGCCCTGGGAAACATAGAAAACAGCCAAATACTCTCCTAGTAAAATGGAACTGAGCTGAATATTTATATTGCTGAGGGAGTTGGCTCTGGCTTTCTAATTGGCATACAGACCCATGAAAAGCTTTATCTCTTTCCAAAAATGTTATTTTAACCTTCGAAAGAATGGGACTCTTACATGAGTAAAGGCTACAGACTTGGATGCCTTGATGTTTCTAGACACGTTCCAGACTTCTAAGAGAAATTACAGGCAAAACCTTTTAATGCGTTTTGCGAAGGCCGCCTTTGTCGGGTGTCCCGTCCCAACAGCTGCGGGCGCTCTGCGGCACACGGACCGAGGCCGAGCGCGTCCCTGTGATGCTGCGGGATGCATAAGCAGCACACGCTTAGGAGCAGGACTAAATCCAGACTTGCCAAGTCTTCACAGCCTCAACACATCTTCCAGTGGTAACACTGTGCAGAGCCCTCAGCTTTACTTCTGTTAAAAATGGAACAAAATGTTGTCTTTCTCAGGAGTGGACAGGGAAGCAATGATCTGCGAAAATTAGTCTCCTGGTAAATCATTCAAATTATAAAAGCTGCAGCATTTTAAATAAATGCTTCCTTGTCTTCCTTAGCTCCTCACTCACATTTATTGCATATTTCACACAGATTTTGGCTTGGCTGGTAAATTCTCAAGTGTACATCTGACACGGGCTGGTCAAATAAAATGACAGAAGAGTTGCCTGTTGAATTAAAATCCTGGTCCTGCTTGTGCCAACCAAATGTTGCTGTCGCCATCAGCAAGGCCCAGATTCCATTTTTGATTCCCAGCATACACCATTTCTGATTAGAAGCAGGTGAGATGTAATGGAAGCATGGTCATACCTTACAATATAAAAGTAATGAGTGAAAATAGTAAGTAAGATATCAGTGAGGTAAATCATGTAGTAACTACACAGCATATCTAGTAACTTCATCAGAAAGAGTAAAAGTTTCAAAAAATTGAATAATAAAAGAGAAATGGAGAATGAGCATCAGCTTCCAATGACAACGGGAAGCGACTGATCTTAAAAGGTTGATTTAAAGGAGCTTAAAACTATCTATCTCCATAAACATCACGGAAACCATCACAATGCAACCAGATAATGAACCTCAGCTTTCTGTGCTGTACCAAAGCCAGGGGAGATAGAAGAAAAGGTGAATTCAGTTTAAACGTGTGCTCACCTGTAATTACACAGTTGCTACAGTTTGGTCTCTCTGATCGGGACCAGAGTGAGGGAAGAACAGGGTTTTTTACGACATTACCTCCAATAATACACAGGAATTAGTTGGCCGCAGTATTTATAACTCAGGACACTCTGGTATTTCCAGAGTACATCACATCGACAGTCTGGCATATCCCCCACTGTATAACTACCACTGCTTTTTATTTTTAAATGAGAATCTTACCACAACAAACTCCAGAGAGTAAATATATGGTTTTATTTAAAAATATTTTAGTAGGCTTTTAGCACAACCATTTACTCAGATTGCTCCTGCTCCGGTTATAGCAATTGACTTTTCATCCTGATTTTATTAGCGCCGTTGGGGGAAATGAAACTAACCTTTCAAGATAATTCCACATAGGAAAGCTCAGTCCCTAAGTTTTCTTATTCCTTGTTAAAATATTCTTCGCTTTCCAGAAAAACAATAAAATGGCCTTGTTTTTAGTATTGTACTGTATAGGAACAGATTTCTCTGATCACTCATTATATCCTGCAAATACCCCTGGTACCGGCATAGACATGCCCCAAATTAACACCTCCCTTAAGTGAGACCACCAGCTAAACAACTTAAAGGAACTTTTAATTTAACTCCTGCTTCTTTTAAATAAATGGAAAGCTGCATGTCCTTCGCTCTTGGAAACCCAGATTCTGCTATCACCGGTTTTCCTTGAATCTCTGTGGAATTAGTTTGCATCAATAAAGAAGAAAAAGAGATAATGGCTACCTACCTATATATATATGTATATATATATATATATATATTTATTTTTTTTTAAGTTCCTTAAGTGATGCAAAAATAAAAATGACAGAGTTAAAAATAAGATAACACTTAATTAGATCTTTTTTAACGACCCTTTCTGACAGCAATACCAACCCAGCTGTACTACTTCTGCAGTTCCAAGAAGAAAATGTAAATCTCCTATATTTAGCTGGGAGACATTATCTTGATTAAATTTATAGAGAAAAAGAAGGAATTTTCCTTGCACAAAAATACAGAGAACAGTGAAGGGAAAATTAGAACTCGTGGGGGTAAAATCACTTGCAAGCTGTGCAGGGGTTAGTTAAATATAAAAGCACGCTTAGAAACCAGCACCCGGCCAAACAGGCGCCTAGCAACAAAATGCTACACGTGATGGGATTTTAAAGAGGAGAGAAACTCTGCAGTTGTGTTGTCGGCAAGCAAAACAAGAATTCCTGTTTGAAACATCACCTTGCTACTGGTCTATCAAATACCAGAAGGCTAAAGGATGCTCCCATGATATCAATCTGAATTGCTACATTCTCCATTTTCTACTACATTTTGATAGCCATAGCCAGGGATACATTTTCCTTTTCTTCACGGGTTTTGTTCATAAAAGCAGCAAAAACATAAGGAATTTACGTTACTCATTTGTGATGCTCAAGTGGCTGTAACACCTCAAACCCTACAAAGATGGCACTTAGTACACGCTGTATTTCAGTGCTGCGTGGAAAAGAATCGTTCAAGTGAAAGCCAAGAATGTCCCCAAGGTTAAACGTGTCCCTGGGACACCTTCACGTCAGTGCCCGCAACTTGGGGAGCGCAGCAGAAGCTTAATTGGCCCTTTCCTTATTTTGCAACTTGATGTCCTGAAGAAAGATGGATGATTGAACTTGCAGTTAATCACTGTAATTATGGACACTTTATAGTTCTATATATTGAACAGGCATAAGGCTGTTTGCACAGTGACAAAATAATGTATAGTTTCATGTATGTGTAACAGCTGGAATTAAGAGCTTACATCTACACTAAGAGACGTGTAGCCATTAAAACACATACGATGATGGAAATACAAAAAGAAAAAGAACAATGGAAATATTCTGTGGGAAAGGCACTTATTAGTAATAAATGTCAATCCACATACAGTTGTTCCCCTGAAATAAAAAGTGAGAACTTGCCAAATGTAAAAGACTGTGCCATGAAACCCCAGCAAAAACAGAGTAATGTAAGAAATCATTCTGACGTACAAGACAGAGTTAAGCTGTCGGGGTACATAAACTGACACAATTTGATAAATATAAAATGAAAATAAATGTTTGGAATTGTCTAAAAATACAGCACTCAGTCATACTGAAAATGAAAAATAAAAATGAGAAGGAAAAAGAAAAAGCACCAACCCACCAAGTAAGATATTGGTCCAAAACAACATCTTGCAACTTAAGCTATCCAACAGTAGTCTATAAATACCACCTGCGAAAGCCCTTCTTTTCCACTTCCCTGTTATAAAAGAATATTTTATCAATTTCTGAGATGATTTGGGGAATATTTTGCCTAGCAAAACTGTTAAAACTGCTGGGTTTTCTCACAGATGGATTACCCGATGCTGTCGATTCCAGTGTCAGCGGGAGAGATGAACTGAGAGAAGTCACCTCGCAAGCGGAGTGTTCTCAGCTGGAAAACCTGTATTTGAGCAGGAATGGAGGAGCAATCCTCATGTGGGCCACAGAAACAAACCACATGCTCTCAACCCTGTTCCCAAAGCCTCATTCTTGTGGCAGAGTACTCAAAAAAGCCGAACACGCATTAGATACGAGTATATGCAGCAGCCTATGGAGGAAGCACGTCAAGATTGGATTTAAAAGCAGCCCAGGTCTTCTTTAGAGCTGCAAAGAAGTCAGTATGTTTACAGTGAACTACTGTCACAATCTTTCTATCAAGATGAAAACCGGAATAGTCGTTTTTGTAAAAGAACGGCTTCTTGGTTATGCCAGCCTGATGCTCACAGGGCAGCTTTTTAGTGCACAAAATAATTTATTAAGATGCCTGAAAAATGTACTTTTTCTACCTAAAAAGGAAAAATTATTTGAAAACCACCCTGCTACAGCAGTTCTGATTCCATTTAACCCCTTTCCGACAGAGCTTTCAAGCCACAGAAACTATTATCCCAATGAATGTTGTGTATGCACGTGCACTGAGGATGCCCAAGCTCCCCTTTACACACAGACATTCACACGTGGCGCTTGCTCACACCACTGACATTCAGTCTACGGAATATCATCTTTCTCCTGGATAATGCTATTACATAGTTTATTGATGTCAACAGCCTTGTTTTTCAAGGACAGTAATATCTTTTGGCTATTTTTACCTACTAGCAAGAATTTGCAAATATTAATTGAGGTCTATGATCCTTTAGCGTAATAGTTACCAGAACACACAGAAAGAAACATCATAAATTCTCTTATAAATAATGCCAGGCCAAGAACAAATGTGAATCTAAGCTAGTTTTTCATTTGTTCTTATCATCTTTGTTACTCCACAAGTTGGTAAAAGAGGAAGCCATAATAAAACAATACTACTTCACCCTTTTGCATGGGATCAACCCTATTTGAGTTGGAAGAGCGTAAGAAGTGTTTTGGAAAACAAAAACTGAATAACCAAACTCAATAAGTATGGTATGGTATGGTATGGTATGGTATGGTATGGTATGGTATGGTATGGTATGGTATGGTATGGTATGGTAAAACAAAACTGAATAATGGTATTTTCTCATCTTTCAAAACACAATGTTTCAAGGTAGGAAACTGAGTAAGGAAAGTGAACTTTCTTACTCTCTCTGTATCAAGAGACAGTGTATGCGCTGCTGTTATGAAGCTGTTCTTAGATATTCCATATTAAAAAAAAAGGTATTTATTTCTTTATTTTGCTGTGGGCCATTCTAAAATATCTCAGACCCATCCCCAGTGAGTGTTTCACTCTCACTTCCCTCTACATGTTCTACTGATCCCCCTCTTACAAGGGTATCTAGGTACACCACCTCCTAAAACCAGCCCACGCAATTGGATTTCTCTTTTCTTTTTGGATGTCTCCCAGTGAGCTTCCTTTCCTCCATGGCTTCTTTTCCTTCTTTCCATTATTGCAGTGAATGGAGCCCACTGGAGGCTATGGAAACCTGTTGCAGCAAAGGAAGCTACTGCGGAGGCTCCATCAGATACAGCACGTCTGGTGGCTGCAGAAGCTGATGAGGAACGGAGTCACTCATTCACGTCCTACAAAAATCAGTGAAGGCCTTTATATCAGCCTGAGCAGGAACAAAACACAACCCATCTCCTCCTCCTTCCCGAATGTCTTGCTTAGATTAGCAGGTTATTTTCCCCCAGAATTCCATTTAACTGGAATGTCCCAGCATCACCTGCCCATGGACACGCTGTATTTATTGTAACACGCAAAACGTAAAAGCGACCGATAACTTTGTAATGAGCAGGCAAACAAGAACTGCAAAACCTCATCACAGACAAAAAGCTCTTTTGTACAGTGATAATTGGAGTTTTTCTTGTCAATACAGTCATTTGTTCAGTTTAATGTTAACCCAATGAGCTTAATGTTTTTATAATTGAATCTCTGACTGCTTGGCTATGAATAAAGGATTAGGCCTGATGCAAAAGGTCACATTGACCTTGAGAGCTATCAAGTTACAAGACATTTTAGCAATGGAGTGAGCAATTTAAATATGTCTTGGGAAGTTAAAAGGTCCTAACGACAGATCCAATCAGACAATCAAATGATATTTCGTCCTGCTAATAAAAAGTTTATCTTGTCTCTTGCAGCTATGTTCACATGGTGAATGTTATGTATTCTCTGTCAACCTGGCAACTCAGTTTCTCAATTACAGCTATTTCTTCCCAGCAGTTTCCATCATGTAAAGTTTGTAAACCCAAAAAGAGAGTTTTTCAATGGTGCATATAAAGAACGCTCACCTCATTATTAAATGACATAATTTACAATAATGTTTGTACAAACAACATCATATACTTTATTTTCAAGGCTTCTGTAAACTGAAAGGCAAATAAAAATCCATCTAGAAATCAGAGTTGCTAAGAATTTTTTTGAGGAGGAAATATGTCTCAAACACGTCTCAAAGCTGATTCCAGTCAGAGAAGTGGGCCCTATACTTACCTATGGATTATTTTGTGATGTATTTCTGCACGTAACAGGGAAACAATCTCAGAAGCAACGAGAAAATGTAAAATCTGTGAACACTGCGAGTTACAAAATGCCACAGCTCCACTCCTACATCAAATCGCTATTTCTTTTTTTCCTTCAGACTACTTTCTGACAGCTGTTGACAAAAATCGACTTTTTAATGCCCTGCCTAAGCTTTGCTGACAAAATTCACAAGAGATGTAACACCTGTGTAACACACATCACTGACAAATGACAATGCCCTCCGAGTTAAGATCACTGCTTCCACAATCCTGGGTGCTCTTCACGACACCATCGAAAACGATTTATTTATTCATGAGTTTCAAATTAAGACTAACACTTATCCAAATGAAGTCTGAAGATGGATGACGCTCTTTTCCTTATCATTTTCAAGATAAAACAAACCAACAGATCACAACACGAAGTGCCAATCACAGCAATGCTCTTGTTGTAGGCTTCGTCCAAATTAAATGGACATGAAGAAAGTTTAACCTCAGAAGTCACATGAAATTACAACCCCACAAATCACAAGCAACTGAAGGACAGCCCAAAGAAAATACTGAAATGAAACTATTCTGGCTTGTCTAATCAAATCATTTGAAACGTTAACAGGGATGGTATCTGATAAAGACATCTAAGGAAGCTCTGCCAAAAAGTCCTGGGGCTCTGTTTGGCAAACAGCTCCTTGGCACCTGCCCCTGGCTGAGTGAAGAAGCTTTGGGTACGTCTACACAGCTCCTGCAGGCTCTTCAACCCTGTCATATCAACAGCCGGTCCTGGCAGGGGCAGCAGTGATGTCTTCTGAAATCAGGGCAGATTTACTGACCTCTCCATTTATTGATGGAAAGAGATCTCTTAAAAGAGACAAACTAGGAAAAAAGTTTAAAAAAAAAAAGAAAATAACACAACAGAACTTCTGTGACAAGTGCTGTTGGTAGGTCTACAGTCTTTCAACTCCTGCCAGGGTTTTTCTCAAAGGCATCCTATTTTTATTTTTTCCAACAGGAGAAAAGAAGAAAGACATGTGGAAGGATTTCACACGCTCCTCCTGTGATAGCAGACGTGGCGAGGTAGGAGGAGGGAAGCGCAGCAAGTGCCGTGTGTTTGTCTGGAGGGCAAGGCAGCAAAGAACACATTTCAGAAAAGCCCACTTGTATCTATACTAAAAGCAACAACTTCTACAATGCTGCGAGATACAGGAACGTCGTCTCTGCACAAAAGAGCGAAAAGCAGCTCGCACACAGTAACACACGGCAGCACGGCTGCCTTACACCAGGCTTGGCTCAAGCATCACTGGTAGCAGTGGGATTTGTAACAACGTGAAACAGTGGACGTGCATGCTTGGCTGTATTGTGATGGCTCTGATGGCTAAAATTTGGGAAGTAAACACAAATTTGAACTTGTTTTCTACTTCCTTTTCTTAACCTATTGAGAATATTGACATGCAATTTAGACAACATGACAAGGTTGGCCAAGTTGGTCATTTCTAAGCGAGTATTGAAGACTTGGTATCAAACTCTATTCTCTTCACTTACCTGAGTAATTCCATGGACTTCTATAGAAGTAGAGAGGCAAGCTGAGTACAATTTTGCCATAAAAATCTAAATCCCACTGCCTTCTAGTGTTTATGACCAGGAAATTTGTAATAATTTTCTTCAATACTGGTAGACTTATTTGGAACCTGAATTATAAAAGCAATTTTCAATAATGTACCGGGTGTGTGAACAAGCCTTTTCCATAATAACACCACTTATTTAAGAAGGATGATACTTCACAGAACACAATCACATTTGAAGAGTTCTTATTATAGAAACTCCTCTGTAACTGGAGCATTAAATAAGTTCTACTGTGTTATTAAAAAGTCTTGAAAATGCTCTTTGAAGTTACTTAAAGTTACATTATGACTCTGTCACTTCTTTTAGAAGAAGGAGACTTAGGAATCAGGGAGAATTGCAGCATGGCAGCTCCGCTGTGCAAACACCAAAAGCCCTTCGTGTCCAACGCTCTCTCCCATGGGCAAAGTATCTCCAAAGGCACATCAAACCTGGCTTATCTCCTTTCAGGACTATTCAAACCTCTTGTGACCGTGCAATAGCAAAACGGGGAGGCCAGAAGAAGCCAGGGAGAGGCTCTTCCCTAAAACTGGCTGGTCTTTGATGTTGACCTTTTCTTATTAACTACATTTTTCATATTGCTTTTGATATTGCTGAGGAGAGACTGATGCCATTTTTGGTCATCAATCTCACCACCCACTGAAATGTCACGCTGCGCATCAGAGTTCACACAACAAGATGAAGAACACTGACCCAAACCTCTCCATTAAATAGATATCAATCACAGGAACTTGACTTCTGACCTTCAAATTTAAGGCCTTTAGAAAATCAATCACGTTAAGTATAATTCATAAAAGAACCTATAAGGAAGTAGCTAAACTGACTAAAAAAAAATCTCTACATTCTGCTCGCTTGCATCATACCAGCTTCTCCAAGAATTACCTGAATTAAGTTGGGCACGCTAATGTAGATTACTCAAGGGTTACCCAAAATTCAGTTGGTGATAAATGTGCAGCAGTGTTACGAATGTATGCTCTTAAACAAAGAAGTGAGAGGGTTATTTTCCACCGCAGAGCAAGGGGAGGTGGCCAGATTTCAGCATGTTAAGGGAGTTTTTCTAATTGCACATAGAACTTGCAATTTGTGTTCCTACTGACTGTGCAACTCCCCCATATGCTCTACATGGTGAACCGCTCCTCAACTAATTGGCATCATTTAAACACTCAAGAGCGAATGCCTGGTTGTAAAAGAGATGTGTTATTCTTCCCAATGGGAACTTTTCCATTTTGGTCTCTATGAATCACCTAAACACCATGAATCTGTTGTTTGAAACCCTTTGGCCCCAATAAGAAATCTCAAGCTTTGCTCAGAAAGTTGAGAGCATAAAAATCGACACCTGTTGTACCTTTGAAATGTAGACAATAGATATTTTATGTTCTCATTTTTCTCATCTCAATAGGGAACACGGACAGTTTTTCTGCTTCACAAGATAATGCTGATAAGTTTAAGTCTCCAGTCTCAGTGGATAAATGAATCAATAACTTTATTTCAAACTTGCCAGCATGCACCAGTAAGTTTTAAAATCAAATTCTTCTTCACATTTGGCTTCCTAACAGTGGCAATGCATCACACGTTCCTTTGCCATGAGCAGACAGTGAATATTCAAGTGCAATTTTTGTCCCAGGACAGCCTGGACAAGCCACTAACTACAATATTATATTCTCTGGGTAAAGCTTCACCATTTCAGTGTTCGCAGATTTCTTTATGTGTAAGCACACAACTGACAGCTCTGCAAAATTAACTCATTATTTTTCAATCAAATACAATCATTAGTCAACACAAATGGCAACAACATTTACATCCTTCAAAATCCTAAGTTTAGTACATGAAGGTCAGTAGGATTGTCACACTTTGAAATTACAACTGAAAAGCTCTAATAGGTTAAATGTAACTTTACCCAAAATTCTGGCTAGCCAACTCCAAAATAAACTGCATACAAGATGCAAAGGTACCTAATTTTATTATGTTTTTGACGTACACAAGCATTAACTTTATTATCCACATGGGCCAAAACCAATTTACCACATTTGCTGGCTACTTAGAAGCAGGGAAATTTAAAGTAGAGTTCAGAAGTGAAAACATCGCTATATAATCTGGCAAACTACATTGTGTAATCTGTTACTAAACAAAGAAAAGTTTTGCCAAGATAATTAAAATTATTACTAATGGAAAGCGTCTCCACTGCCTGTTCTTATGTCGTTAAATCAGCAAAATAAACAATTTGCTGAGGGGAATGTATGAAACGCTCAAGGCATTTTGTAAGTGGGAAAGTAGTCAGTGGGGGGACATGGTGCCAAATGAGAAGATATTTCTGTCGCCGTGGTTCGTGGGCAGGGGGGGTTCCAGCTTCCCCAGCGCATCGCAGCTCCCCGCATAGCCAGTAATTAAGCACAAACCTGCTCTCGCTCACCAGTTGCGGTAATCAGTATAGAAACTAGTCATTACCTAGTCCATAATACACATCATACGGCAAAAATGAAAGCAAGGTGTGCGTGGGTTCAGAGGAAACAAAGCAGATGGTGGTACCTTCTCAGGCACAGGCAACTCTTTCAAAGAGCTAATGCAGCAGCAGCGTATTGTGAATTCAGCTGGAAAATGGGCAATTACTCCTGGTTTTGCATCCTGGAGGTTTCCTGTAGAACCAACCTTCCCAGTCTTAGTGCTGCCAAAATAATTATTTTTCCCTAGCCTCTTAGCATTTTAATGGGTCTGTTGTTGACAGTGTCTTAGATAAATGGCACGTTGGACAAAGAAACAACCAGATGTTAATTTGGGTTACAAAGCTGTGTTCAAGGACAGCTGCTCACCTTCTCTCTCTCTCTCTCATCAATTTTGTTTTGAATTCCGAATCAGAGAAGCAAAGCTGGGCAAGAAGTAGTGCTGTCTCCAGCTTTTTGTCACCATGAACACTCATAGCCAAATGAATCTGTGCATCAACAGTCTCAACATCTTCAACCAGAGGCACCACACTCAGACCACTTATCTCAAAATGTATCTTTATATTTAGTTCTGTGGACTTCATAGGAAACCCCAAACACATAAATCCATCTGTATGGAAAACAGGGTTACACAAATGGGCCATTTTTTTTTGTCTTAACGGCAAAAGAAACTGAGAATTAATCATTTTATGACATTATCTCAGAGCATGCTGGTAACCTCTTACAATGACTGAAACTATGGCTCCAGCAAGACTTTTTTTCCTAAGGTATAATTTAATAGCAAATTAAGTTTAAAGAGTTTGAGTCATTTTAGCAGACCAAATCTCCATGGTCAGTTCAGTCAATGATGAAATAATCTATCTAATAAACTGGGACTGCAAAGACAAAGTAGTTCAACTTTCTATATGAATATTTAATATATATATATTCTTACATTTTTCCTCCAGTCAAGAAGGAAAAATATTCAAATATGCACAGCTCCCTACAGAATAAAAACTCCGATATTTGACTAACTTTTAACAGAAAACCCTCATCCAGTTTTCTCACATCTGATCTGCCACAAGTAAACCTATAGTGAATTGCTATAAATAAATGGATGATAGATTTTTCGAGAGTTATTTCCTTGAAATGTTTCCCTAAACCAACACGGTTAATGACAAACCTGCAGCGATTTCTTCTGAACAGACTGTGCTGCCTATTTGTTTTTAAATTCTCTGATGTCCTCTTCCTTCAGAGGGATGTTTTGCTACTGTTAAGAAACAACCACCTCCTAATGATGGGGATGCTGGGACACAGAGTGTGTTGATTTGATTTGCTGGTGCCATGGAGCCTGAAGCAGATCAAACCCATCCTTAAGGAACCAGGGTTTGGTCTGGAGTGATGGAACGCTTCACACAAGCCACCAAAAAACTGAATGTTTATTCCTGACAACCACGTGAATACAGGAGGGGAAAAAAACTGTGGATCAGAAGACCGGAGGTAATCACATTGCTGTGGGAAGGCAGGAAATATGTATGTGTATGTATGGATAAAATAATGCTGGATGGATGAGCTCGCAGGGCAACTGGTGATGTCTGGATGGAGCACTAGGGAAATAAAACCTTATTAAGGGCAGTAAAGCATTTGTAAAGTTCCTGGATAAATGTGGAATCTCCATGAAAAGTTGGGGTTAGGGATACAGGATTGAGGCTCTTCACGGCAAGTTTGTTTTAGGGCTATTCAGAGGAACAAGAAGGGGAAAGAACCAAAGGCAAACTATCCTGTTCTGGCAGGAATCCCAAAAACTTCCCATCACACTGGTTACATCCAAAGCAAATCCAGCTGTATCCAGGTTTTCCGCTGGATTTACACCATTAGAGGTCAGAAGCTGGTGATGAGTTAGGGATGGACACTCACCTACAGGGTAGTTATACTAAAAAAAAAGAGCTGCTCCAACCTTGAGAATATTGTAAAATGCCACTTTCTTGACTGTCAAATCATCTGCTAGAAAACAGTGTGTACCCTATCTGTTTATATCTAATTATCTGCTTTCCTAAAATTAGCTTTACTATGACACCAAGTTGAGGCTTTTAAAACCCTCTTCTTCTGTCATAACTCCATATCTAAATCTGGGCAAATAGATAAAACTGTGACTGGTTGAAATGTTTTGTCCAAAAGTTATTTATAAGCAAAATGTCTTTTTATTCTTTTTGCAGTTGTTTTTCTCTCATATATGTAGTTTTAATTGAATTTTCTGGATATAATTCTTCATTAAAATCAAATGAGCTAAACAAACTGTGTCTTGTCAAAGGCTGCTGGGCTGGGACTGGGGAGGAGGGGTGGAGAGGAGGCAGCTCATGGGTGAGTGTGTGGGAAGAAGTGGAGAGACGAGGAGGAGACTCTTCCAAGGTACCTGCTGAGAGCCTCTGTCCTGCTTCTGAATTGCAGAGGAGGTGAAGAATTTCCTGTGTGCACACAAATACCCCCCAAAGATGAGCCTGGATACTTTGGAATGTAACAATGGTAGCAAGATAATAACCTGCACAAGATATTTTTATATATATATATATATATATATATATATATCCAAAATTCATGCTAGTTTACATAACTGAAGAGCTCAGTGCAAGAAAAAATGAGATGTAGCAAATAAAGACTGCAGAGAAGGTGGGAGTTGGAAGTCAGCTCCCAACTGCACCGAGCCCAAAACCCTTGACTAAACTACAGCCCAACTGTGCCGTGCCTGGAAACAACACGGCTTTGAGTTCGGCTGCCTCTGATAAAACAATGGCTTTTGTGACTCATGACAGAAGCCTTAATGCTAGAATTTCCTGCAGAACTATTGAGTGCGTCTTTTCAAAGTGCTTATTACCAGGGACTTATAGTCCCAAGATCAACCGTAACCTTGACATCTGCTTATTTTCTTTCAGAAAACTACCTTGCTTAGTTATTATATATTGAAAGCATTATGGTCGCCAGCAGTTAGAAGGGGTGCAAACTACCAAGAAAGTGCCACAAACGGTAACATTGAAGCTGCAGGACGTGATGCTGCCAAAGCAAAAACTAAATACTATTAGTACAGAGACCTTTAAAAAGTAGAAATTCCTGATTTTCCAAAGAAAAAGATAAAGCAAGCCTTGCACAACTTCATTCTACAGATCATTTCCACTGAATACATCCCTTTGCTTTTCACATTGCTTCAGCTGTCACTTGGTGAAGGCTGGAAAGGGAACACACGTCTCTGCCTGTGCCAGGAAGAACCGAGCTGTGTGGTCCGGCCAGGTGAGGGTGAATTAAACCTTCTCCCCTTCTTCCCAGCAACCTCTGATTGCTGGTGCCAACCAGGAGAAGAATTTTGCCGTGCACAGCCCCAGTGAAATACCCTGCAGAGCTGCAGGCTGCCAAAGGTATTTCTAAAGCTTGCGCTAGAGATCCCCGTGTGGGTTGTTTTTCCAAAATGTTCTTTGTGCCGTATGTGCCGCCGATCCACAGGAACGCAGGCATCGGAACGCAGGCATCGCTGCGTCTCTTCCCTGCAGCTAACGACCTCCTGTTGGAAGGTCGTTAAAAGCGTACAGGGCAGAAGGAGGCAGCCCACCCACCAGCAGCTACTGCAGATCTGCCAGCACAGCGACTTTCCTCTCTCTCCCCTTAACTAAACTCCTATGAGGGAAGCTGTGGAGAAAATGAGAGGAAGGCACCCAAACCACCCACACGATCCCGTTTGCTGAGCTGTGCCCTCTGGCTCTGCACATCTCAGCAGGACATTTTGGTCTCTTCTCACGTACGTATGGGATGCCCACCACAGAAAGGCTCCAACACTGCCAAAGGACTAGTTTTATAAATACATATGTTTTGACACCTCTCTCTCCTCTTCTTCCCCCAGTCCTACATACAGTTCTCTGGGCTTTTTCTTCACGTAATGATGTGCTAGAATAGGTGCCGAGGTGGTAAAAGGAATGGTGGCTCCTTCATAATGTCATGAGGTTTATGGGGATTAAGGAAAAAGTAATTCAGTCAGTGATTTATGGCTGAATTCTCCAAGGGGAGGAGCAGACTTGTTCGTGGTGTCCAAAAAGACACTAAAATCCCATCTGTGTGCAGCCGGGCAACCTGCTGGCAAATCAGTGGCTGTGGGAACACGTGCTTCCCTATGGATTTAATAGGACTGTGTACACTAAGCTGTGGAAACTTGAACATCACCCGACAATATAAGAGATACTGATACTAAGATGATAATATAAGCTGCAATTAAATGTACATGAACTGAGGGTGTTCAATTAAATGTACATGAAGTGAGGGCCTTAAATGCCTCGCAGAATATACCTTACCAACCGTGGGATGAATCCACGGCATTCTGTTGGGTTTTTTTAAAGCCACATTTTACGGCTCATTCTATAGGTGTATGATGAAGGATGTGACACACGGGTTTTCAGATTTAAATTAATTCAGACAATTTTAAATACATGTGTAAAAAAAACCAAAACCAAACAGTCACTGGAACATCCCTGGCAATTTTATTTACACTGGAGCCAGCCATGAAAATGTATGAAGGCATAAAAATATTGAGATTAGAATGAAAAAAGCAGCCTTTCTATAGGCATCGTTTCCAGGCACGGTATGCTCTGAAATAATAATGCTGTATTGCAAAGATGGGAAAGGCTCTAGCTCTGAGGTCGGAGAGACTCACCTCAGTGGAAAGGGCAATGATTACAGAAGGCAAAAGGAAAAAATACACAGTGAAAGTTCCTTGACTACATCTATGCCAACTCAACATGGATATTTGTCTGCCAAGACAAACTGAAAGGTGAACTCTGTTCTCCTTCCTCACCCTGTTACAGAAGCCCAGCTCTTGGTTTCAGAGGCCGCTCCTCTCGTGGCCACCGGCAGCAACACCCTCCTGTCCCCAAATTCAGCGCCGGAGCTTCATCAGTCGGGTCCTTCTCACAGTCACTCCCACAGCCAAACCCAATGTCTTTTGCCTCTTCTCCAACATCCTTTCCAAAATCCTATCAGATCAATTGGCAAAAACAATTACAAGCTCTTTCCCAGCTGCCAAACACCCCTGGAAGTTTTTCTCTTCCTTCCACTACTCAAAATGCTCTCGGCAAAACCTTCCCCGTTGCCCCTGTGTCACTGCAACCTCAAATAAATAGGTTTGCTCCAAGAGCCTGAACTACTGCCCTGGCTCACAACTGTGGTCTTGGCTATTCCTATAATGTCTTTTATTTTATTTTAACTTATTTCCTCTCTTCTTCCTCTGTCCCTGCACCTCTTATTTCCTGCTTTCTCTGTGTACCACTTCAAGAGCACAAAAGAAGTGTTGTTCGCACACTGCGGAATACTGCTGCTGTGAAAAATGTTATGGGTAAGCATTGGAAAGCGTTTTTCTGATTAGCATTTTTGGGGAGTTTTTTGTGTTGCTGTTTTTCTTTCCAAAGAGATCTTTGAAAATCAGCTTCAACTCTGTTAACTCTCCAAGCAACTAAATAACCAGTGAGCACTGAACGTATTTTCTAGCTTCTGTGTTGAGGTGGGACAATTCATCGGTTTTAGGCACATGACAGGTCGCTTCAGGGTTATGTGCACTCCTTGATACATGGAGAACTTACCCTTCAGCACTAGGTTCTCTGAATCACACCTTTCCGGGTACATCGTTTTGAGTGCAGTGTATGAGTACCTGGAGTATCTATTGAAATACAGAGTTCCTAAAGCATCCCCCATTGGTAATGCTGAAAACAGATCCTGAAATCCCTGTCTCCATTTATCAAAGTTGGTTTGAGTCGTAAGTATTTCAACAATAAAAACGTCTCCTTCTTTCGGATAGGTCCTGAACTTCTTTTTAGAGGTAGATACGCAATGAACTGATGTTACCAAAGAAAAAAAAGACCATTACAAGGCATTGTGCCGATGTTGCTGTTAACTGGTTACATACTGCCATGAGCTGGATGGGAAATGAGGGAAATGCTTTGGCAAGGATTAGTTTTGTGTCCTGGAAAAGCTGCTGTTCTTGGAGAAGAATTTATATGAGAGAAAATTCAGAACAACACTCAGGGTCTGTGTTTTCTTCTGAATTATCAGGCTGGTTGTATGTGGTCAGCAGGTCAGGAACCTGGCCCATGCATTAGCAGCAGAGTCTATGAAACGCTGTCTTTCCTCTGATATTTGACCCTACATAATGTAGAAAAAGTCTATTTATTTTCCTTCGCCTCATAAGATGCTTGTGTTCTGCTTACGCAACCACAACAAGAGAAATTCAAACAAAAACACAGGTTGTGCTAACACAATAAACTCGGAGCTTATTCTATTCTACTGTCTAGCAACTGGAAGACATGCAGATCTGAATACCCACAAAGCACTAACAAGAACTTGGCATTTAGCCTCAAAAACACAGGGAAAACCTCGTCTCTGTTACAAACAGCAGCACGCAAGAGGCTTTTCAGCAGCCAGCAGGATGTTCAGCTTCCCAGCCTACAGATCTGCTGCCTTTGCACTGCTCCTCCATCGCCAGCAAGACGCAGAGTAGGCAACAATTAACCATTTCCCTTAATTACCTGATTGGAAAGGGATGTCAGAGTAAAGGGAATAATCGTATGGCAGCGTTGGGATATGGCGCTTTAATGAGGGGGATATGAGTCCTGTAAAGCAGCGCTCCCTCCCCACTGCGAGTTCCTAAAACGTACCTGGTGTCAAATCCTGCCCCATGGATGGTGGGTTCATTCATTATTTTTAGCAGCTTGGAAATAAAACGCACATTTCTCTACTAGCTGTAAACCCTTTTCCTACCACTTTGACTCATCCAAGCTCTATTCTAGGCAAATGTACAGACTATGCCCACTGTGTTTTTATCGTGCAGACTGTGGGGAGTCCAGAGCTCCCAGCAACATTGTCATAACTTAAACTGAGCCCTGAGAGGTCTCTGGGCCTCCAGACAAATGCCTTATCAGGATGTTCCTGCTACTGTTGAAAACAAAATGACTCTGGAGCTTTAACATCACTTTTCATTAATATTACTTGTACTGTAAATATTACAAGCTTGTTAAAGAATGACCAAGCAAAGTAATTTGTTAAGTCTGGGGGATTTTGGTGTTGTTTTGTTTGGTTGTTTTTTTTTATTGTCTAAAGACTACAATTTAATATGATGATTGTTCTTTGCATTTCTGGATTTAAATTTTTAAGTTTGTAAATATAATATGAAAAGCTGCAATGAAAATATTCTACAGTGAAGTGTTTTGAAAGGAAAAGAATAGTCTACCAAACTAATTATGTGACTAATCATAAGAACAAACTTTATATTTTTAATGTACCCACTAATTATGTCATGTTCTTGATTCTTAAGTACCAAAGCACCGCTTTCCAAAACATGCTTTTAAAACAAAGATCTTCATAGTCAATCAGACCGAATAAACAACTTCATGGGAGAATTCTGCCTCATGCTTCAAAGCCTGACCACACGGGAATAAGATAACAAATGAGAAATCAAGAGTTTTAAGATTGAGGTCAGTGAAATCCTGTTACTTGCCTCATGTTGACTAGAAATCAAGTGACGGGTCCATGTTGATAAAGCTCTTAAGAGCATGGAGAGCCATGGACTAAGCAGGACCTATTAACAGGGGCTGATCATGCCTAAATGGAAACCATTTTTAGTCCTTTGTCCAGTTGCAGTATGGGTCTGCCCGCCAAGCACATTCCAGAAGTGAAAGAGAAATAGGGAAAAATTTCAGTGCATAAAAATTACAAGAAATTTGCAAAACCTTTACACAATTTAGGAAACGATATTTCAAAATCTAGAGATGGACTATTGAAACAGCAAAGTCACAGCAGTATTTATATCATTTTAGGTAACTTCTATGCTTCCAAACACTGAGTTAGGATTAAGCAGTTTCCCAAGCGGGATGCTGCCCCTCTGGAAAATGTTCACAGATCCACCGAACAAAGGAATCACCATCAAACTGAAAAGCCGCCCATTCACGTGCTATCAAATCCACATTTTGGTTGTCAAGGTAGTGAAGTTTCTGTCCCCTGTCCCTTTGTTTACCACACAGAGGCTTTCTGAGGCGTTTAACTAAGAATGAGCAGGATGGTTTATTTATTCCTTGAGAACTCTCCCTAGTTTTCGTTCCATGCTCTGAAAAACAATCAGCAATTTTATGCCGCGAGGCCAGGATGGAGCTAAAGCCTAATATTGCAGAAAGGAATATTGATGGTGCTGCACACACAGGAATAGCAGCTGATGATACAGCTTAGATAGGAAGAAAATAACATGGTAGAATTGAAACCGCAGGTAGAATTTTAAGTAGGCTGAATTCAATATCTGAAACCATTTTTATGCCGTTTCTATTAACACATCTCTTTAAAACATTCTTTAAGATGCTTCAGTTTCAGGTCTATAGAGTAGCGTTTAAAACGAATTCAACGTGTGTATGTAACTGCTTCTTTTATTGTCCCTTTTACTGCCATTCTTCTAAAAAGCTTACAAAATAAACCAAACTGAAACCATCACACAAGGAAGAAATCTTTATGATGGATGATATTCAAATATTATGATGCGAGCTTATAAGAACAATTCTGTTAATTTCTTGGGAGAAAAGATAAATATGGCTTGGAAAAAAAACCAAACCTTATTTTTGCACTTCATCCACATGCAATATCTCCAGCAACACTGCCCACAGCTCCATGCTGACGTGAGACTGATATTTAAAGCTGGATCGCATATGATGATCTATATTTATAATTTTATAGCTCAGTATTTAGCCTGTGACTTAGGGCACACAAATCCATGGCTGTATCTAAAGTGCCTTTGCTGGGGGAGAGGGTGTCAGGGAACACAGGAATTATTTTATTTACATTGTGTGAAAAGTGGATGTAATTATAGCCATGATAGATATGAGGGATGTAAGCTCTGCAGGGAGAGTAAAATGTTTTATTAGAGTGATGGAGGCGGTTAGAAAATACATAAATGTCTGATACAGCACATTTTGCACTGTGCCATCTATGTATTCCTTTAAAAATGTGTCTAGATGATTACAACTTTCCAACAAGGAAGAAACTGCCTCATTATGGGTAAAATATTCAAAGTGATGATATCCACAGAATTGTCAAATGTGGGAAATCAAAAAACAGGGGTGAAGAAAAAAGAGAAAATTAGAGATTTCAGTGAACAGATTTTGAGTTCAAACTTCCTTGGCAGAGTAAGAGGGATAAAAACTTGCGCTTTTTCTGAGCAATCAGAAGCGGCTGTAAGAAAAGCCAAGATCAGACCACGACTAAACCTGTGTGTGTGCAGCAAGGAGGCAAATCCTGTTCAATAACCCCGTGAAGGTGCTCCACCTGGAAAAGGTGTCATTATACGGACCAGTCTGTAGTCACCGGGGCACTTGTTCCTGCTGCAGCTGCTCACCTGGTAGAATGGCAACCTGTTCTGGGATGAAAACCTTTCTCTAGCATCATGGGCCAGGTAAAATCACCTTCTTGTCTCCTGCCTTTCCCCACAACCCTCTTATCATGACCAATTCAATTCATAAGAAGCATGTTGTGACAATGGCTCTGAGCAACGGCCTTCTCGCCAAAAGAATAAAAAATTAGTAAGATCTAAATCCAGCTCAACCTCTTTGGTTATTTGGCTCTAAAATATAGAACAATCCACATATGTTCATTTTAATAATGCATAAACGCTGCTTCCTAGTTCCCAGGAGTTATTTCTTCTTTCAAATTATTTCCTAACTTTATTACAAATTAGTTTAATTTCTTTCTGTACTATAAGTGCAAAGATTCCCTCTTAATTACCTACATATCTGTCCGAAGTATCTCTATGCTCACAAGATCATTCAAATCTCTCAAATTATCCAGCCTCCAGAACTTAGTGCATTGAATGATTACATGCAATAGAAGAACCTTTGAACTATTTCAATCAATTAGCTTTTAACTGTTGTTTAGATGCTCTGTAATAACTACAAATATTTTCCTAAATCGTGGCAAAGCTGATCCGAGATGTGTAATCTGGAGTTCAGTTCCTCCACAAAGAATATTTAAATATTGTTGGCACATGCATATTTACAGCATTATCTGAGCAATTCTTCAGAAGTATTTTTAAACTGACAGTATTTATGGAAAGCTCCAGATATCGGAGTTTTGTGGACACTCAAAGTATTCACCAGTTCATATTAAATTCAAAACCACGAAGGCCAGACCTTCAGCCAGAATAATTCAACACAGGTCTATTGGTTACATCTATCTGGCAACCCAATCCAGAAAGCACAGGCTGAAGAGCTCAGAATTCTGCTTTCATAGAATCACAGAATCACAGAATGTCAGGGATTGGAAGGGACCTCGGAAGCTCATCCAGTGCAATCCCCCCATGGAGCAGGAACACCCAGATGAGGTTACACAGGAAGGTGTCCAGGCAGGTTGGAATGTCTGCAGAGAAGGAGACTCCACAACCCCCTGGGCAGCCTGGGCCAGGCTCTGCCACCCTCACTGAGAAGAAGTTTCTTCTCAAGTTTAAGTGGAACCTTTTGTGTTCCAGTTTGAACCCATTACCCCTTGTCCTACCATTGGTTGTCACTGAGCATTGAGTAATTTTCTTTTCTACAAGCTTCAAAGTTTCCAACAATTCAGTACAAAGGGATTAAAAAAGCAGAATTAATTTTCACATGACTTACTTGACCATACTGACAACTCATATCAACTACAACTGCATAACCTTGGCCACAAGCCCACAGCTGAAGTTCTTGTTTTGTTTTTTTTAAGATAATATAAATGACAAACTATCCCATTTAGATGTATGCAATGTTTTTAGTAAAAAAAAAAACTACCTGGAAAATTGATAGCATTTTTAGTAAGGAAGCATAAATATAAGGTGTAACACTTTCTCATATCTTCTGATATCAGTGGCTCTCCAGCTCCTTCATGGCCTTTGCATTAATTTGAAGAATAAAAGTAAGTAGCTAGGTGTGGAAGAAGAAATCCCAAAGTACAGACTTACTGAGCTCTACCAATAGTAATTTAAAAGGTGAAAGAGTCTGAAATTCAGATCGTAAATTTTGAAGGTGATAAAAAAAACATCAGCAGATACTTCATCCAACCTTGCTGTTGTTTCCACAAACCCAGATGATGTTCTACAAGAGATAACTCTGTTTTCCGCAATTGAGATCTTCAAATTAGAAACCTAGCTGCAAGAAATTACTTCCAAACCAAATCCAAAGTATGAAATTTCATAGCATGCTTTTACAAAATCTGCATCCCATATACAGCTATAAACAACGTGTAAAAACCCAAAATACATCGCTTCGGAGATGCCTAAAATGGAAAGTTTGCACCTATTCAAAATTTGATGTTTTGGTTCAAAGACTATGGTGACAGCTGCTAGTCGGGAGAATCCTGCAGTGACCATTAGCAGATTTGGCGTCCTACCCCACATAAACCTGAACAGATCCAGGAAAATCTCATTTTCCCGGGTTATTTGCCTGGATGGGACTGACTAGTTCATATTTTGGTACTTATTTTTGCAAGGCCTGCTTCCAAATGGCTCATCAAAGTGCCACCTGATGCCATACAGACCCCAGCTTGTCAAAATCCCCAGTCAACATTAATACCTTCATAAGTTTCAAAATTAAACTTCTGAGTCCATAAATTTATTTCCCTCCCATAGGAAATGAGGAGATATTTTCGAACTTTGGGGAGAACTTTAGGTTTTAAGCTTCAGTAATTCAGGATAATTCTTCTCTCCTTTATTGCAAGCAAGCCATTCTCCTCTACATTGCAAAATTGCCCAACCAAGACGCATTTAATTCTTTAAGGGTTGCAGTTTTGATCGTGTATCATAATGGTTATGGAAACAGCTTGAAGGAGTCATTTTGAAGAGATACAAGAGTTTTTAAAAGGGTAATTTATTGATTATTTGAACTATAGTAAATAGGTGAGTAGATCAGGCAATTTTTAATAAAACAGAAGGGGAAGGCAGCATGAAAAACAGAACACAACACTGAACATGAGAAAATAGGAACATTATAAATCATTATGTCCCTATTCTGCATGTTCAAGATGAAGACTACTGCTGTCGTTTAAGACTCTAAGATGTAGATTTATTTACTTACAATGGCTTTGTGTTGAATCATAGAATGTTGGAAAGGATCCAACAAGGATCATCGAGTCCAACTCTTGTCCCTGCATAGGACAACCCCACAATTTCCCCCATGTCTGAGGGTATCATCCAAATGCTTCTTGAATGTTGTCAGTCTTGGGGCTGTGACTGAACAACAGACCCATGTTCAGTTCAAAAGAACTGAATCAGCAAAGCAGGAGCGTGTGGTGAATGAGATGAAAAATATACCTGTCACCAATCAAGCCTCTTGGAAGACCCACAGAGAAGCGGTTTAACAGAATTCAGTGGTACCACATCAATTTGAAACAAGCAGATTAAAAAAGACTCCAAATTATCTATCTGAAGTTTTCATATAAAATACATATGGTCTCTAAACTACCATGGCAGGGTCCATCACTTTGCTTTAAAAAATTACTATCGCCTTCCTTATTTTAATATTTTTATATCATGCATGATTTTGTACCTTAAAAGAGAGTGACAGTTAGTTTTCTGAATTTTTAAAAATATTTATCATTCATTCTGTTGTAACTGAATTCATCCCCCCCCAATAAAAGTTTATTAGGGTTATTAAAAAAAGGAAAACTTGTATTTCCCCTGGGCTGTAACACTGTGTTCTGGCAAAATGTGAAATGCATCTGCTTGCCACTACTACTATTTTGATATTCAGAGAGCCAGAACTGCAAATTTAGTATTTAAAACATGTAACAAAAGCAGAAGAAACCTATGCGATTACATTACTTGTTCCTGATCACTATATTGTCTCATCCTCTTCTACAAACCTGTTTTCTTTTCAGTCTTTGAAAAACAAGAGTCCAAGGCCTAAGTTCAATCTTTAATTGTTCTTGGAAAAGAAACTCGTATCAAAAGAGAATAAAGGCAGAAGGCAACAAATGGCAATCAGGATGATGTGTCCTATGGCTTCAACACAGCAAATCTCTTAAGCCCTAGCGAGTTCTTGATCCTTTTCGACTAAATGTATTTATTATTGTCAGTGTCTGTTAGGAGTGGCACTTTCCTATTAAGATAAACTTCCTTAGTGGTGGTACTGGCTTTGGAATTCTAATTCTGCCTTGAAGGGCTGTCACCTTGTTGTTGACGGATTTGATTTTTTAATCCCTACAAATGTCACCTTTCTAATGCTGATTGAAGCTTTTCACCTAAAAGTCACAGTTTGAGCAAAGTTGTGTGTTACAGTTCATCTATATAAATAACAGCCTAGTCTGAGTAGGAACAAACTACGCCCAAGAACTACAGTGATCATCCTGATCGTATATCACAGGGAGGATCAAAACTTGTCAAGCTTTAATAGGGGCACTATTTGCACCTCTCATATTTCAGCCGTTTTAAAGCTGCCTTTATGATTATCTTCACAGATTATACTCTCCTTCAAATGTACAGAAAACAGTAAAAATAACCCTCAGAGCTAAGACAAAGCAAAACAACCTGAGAGCATTTCAACGACTCTTGTCCTAATACAAACATTATACAGCCAAGAATTGCTATGGATAACACATCAGATTAGCCAGCAGCTGATTGCCTGTTTTACCAAAAAGTGTTTTCTTTCACTGATGCTGATTTGTCAAAGAAACTTGAGTTTGTGAACCACAGAATGGCACAGAAATGTCTGAGGGGAGAGTTATAGTGGATAGAAGCAGTTGTAGAGCATCTGTTTAAGCAAGAACACGCTGTGTTGCAGCTTGATTTGGACAAAATACATTGAAAACAAGCTATCTATGATCTGTTAAACATGCACTGACTTGATTTAATAAGTCTACACATCTGCAAGGAAACTCCGTGGGAAAAAAATCCATCCTATTTGCTAGCTTCAAAACTTCCAGGTATTTCAGTCACTTCCCACACAAATTCACTATACTACAGTTGATCTTTTTAGACATCATTTAGGACAATCAGAATCTGGTCTCACAGTCCCAAATATATTTATATTAACTATATTAATGGTACTACTGCTACTACTAAATAACTTCTTTCAAGCTCAGTGCCTTACCCACCCGTCCTGTATGGGCAGAGACATCAGAGCACTACGGTTCCTCAGGGATGCCAGAGATGTCTTTCCATCACAAGACACAATTTGTTTAAAAGTACACGGATAAAAATAAAAATAAGAAATAAAGTCCAGCCTCCAGGTAATTTCTCTTTTGTTTTGTTCACCAATTTATTTTGCACTGGAGCGCACAAAATACAGTTTCCAACAGAGAAAGAGAAACGTGGTTTCTGGAAAGGAATGAAGAAAAGGAAATCACAGTTGCTGGAATAAATCCCTAAAGAAGACTAATTTTTGTCTCTCAAATAAAAAAGGGAAAATCTCTTACAAAAAGCAATCAAAGAGTAATGCAAACAAGGCACTTTAAAAAGAAAAGTAATTATTTTATAACTTAAAGGGCAATTTATTTATGAATTTTGAGATACACAAGCATGCAGTTCCTCAATGACAAGAGTGCTATCATAGTCAATCCAACTACCACTACTCCCTGCTGGAGCATCACCCGTCGCACTGGTTTATGGCCTGATTAAGATTATATCATTTAAACAGTCAAATATAAAGCAAATGTCATTGTTTGCTAACTACAAACTGCAGGCTAGAATCCCTTGGATGGTATAAGTGACAAAAATGACAACTCCCTGAAAGCAAGGGAGATCATTAACTTAATACTAGATAGGACACGGCTCTTCTTCTTCACAGTTCTGAATTTATTTTTTTAATGTGACTTTTCAGACTAACAATTTTCCTTGGATTGAGCTGCTGCAATTGCCAGGTTTTGCAAAATTACAGATACAGCCAAATCACAAGGGATGATGCCAAATTCTCCCCAACTTGATGCGAAGCCTATTTTGCAAATTAGAGGAATCTACTCCAGATACTGATGCTCTCCATCCCTTGCAAAAAGCTTCTGATAGGAAATAAGATGCTCCTTGAATTACAAAAATGTTTTACACTTTTTATGTGGAATTTCAATAACATTTAGTTAAATTATGAAGTGCTAAAAATAACCTTCATTTTGCTTCTTGGAAAATGACAGCATCGTAGTTAAACAAGCAACATAAAAAGACACTTCCTAGCTTTCACACTTGTTTTGTGACCTACATAACCTCTAACTTCTTTCTTTGGTAATAAAATATATAAATGATAAAGAATTTATAGAATTAGGAATGAATGAGGTCAACTTCCAGCAGAATTCCAGTGGAATTCAGCACATAAAATCCTTACGAGTTCTGAAAATCTTAGGCTTTATTCTTTAGAGCAGTCACGTCCATACTCAAGAACTGAAAATCCACCGAGGTGTTCTCTGCAGGTCCTATCGAAATAGCAAACAGGAAAAAATCTGTTCTACAGTTCAGAGCAACGGACCAAATCAAACCCAGTCAGAGCAGCTGCTTCCACACCTGTTTCTGCAAACTGAGAATGATGCCTGTAATCAAGACATCCAAGGATTTATGGATCTATTTTTTCTAATTAATTCAGTTATTTGAAGCCTAGCTTTAATAACACATTCTCTTTCGATTTTAGAAACGATGGTAGCTGGGAAAGTTAGGGATCATTGTTAAGGATCCAGAGGAACCTAAATAATTGCCAGTTACTGCAGTGAGAGATGGTATGAAATCATGGGGTAAAAAATAGGAACAAAATACTACAAATCTTCAAGTGTGCCCTTGTGGCCAGGAAGGCCAATGGTACCTGGCGTGGATTAGAAGGGGGTGGTCAGTAGGTCAGAGAGGTTCTCCTGCCCCTCTGCTCTGCCCTGGTGAGACCACATCTGGAATATTGTGTCCAGTTGTGGCCCCTCAGTTCCAGCAGGACAGGGAACTGCTGGAGAGAGTCCAGCGCAGGGCAACTAAGATGATCAAGGGAGTGGAGCATCTCCCGTGTGAGGAAAGGCTGAGAAGCTGGGCCTCTTTAGCTTGGAGAAGAGGAGACTAAGGGGTGACCTCATTAATGTTTACAGATATATTAAGGGTGAGCATCACAAGGATGGAGCCAGGCTCTTCTCAGTGACAACCAATGGTAGGACAAGGGGTAATGGGTTCAAACTGGAACACAAAAGGTTCCACTTAAACTTGAGAAGAAACTTCTTCTCAGTGAGGGTGACAGACACTGGAACAGGCTGCCCAGGGGGGTTGTGGAGTCTCCTTCTCTGCAGACATTCCAACCCGCCTGGACACCTTCCTGTGTAACCTCATCTGGGTGTTCCTGCTCCAGCAGGGGGATTGGACTGGATGAGCTTTCGAGGTCCCTTCCAATCCCTAGCATTCTGTGATTCAAGTTTTCATATATAAAGTACCAATATCACAAGCACACAAGAACAATCTACTTATTACCACATAGTTTAAATTTATTTACTGTTAGCTCTGCTTGCGCCACCTGAAAAGTCAGCAAGATTTGGTGGAGTTGCAGAAATAAAATTACCAAGATCAAGTCAATTCACTGTGCCATTAACACAGTATTATAAAGAGGCCGGGATATGAAAGCATCTCATAGACAGGACTGTATTTTGCAATTCATAGTGCAATGAGGTCTATGTCTGATTCAATGAATCTGTCCTAAGTGGAATGCAAATTCTGGATGTCTTTGTACTCAGACATAAAGGTCAGTCATGTAAGTCAGAATTAACTTCACCGGGCAATTAACAGGAAGAAAGCTCTCTGCTAACATAGAAAGGATTTTCTAGCAAGCAAAGTTGACACCAATAGTAACCATAGTTTAGAAAAACCCCATAGAAACCCTGAAACACTGATACTTAATGTTTTTAGTCAAAATATTCCTTGAATGTTTTTCTTCCTCTTTTCTCGATTGATTTTATTTCTGTGGTGACATAGACCTACACCAACAACGCAGGTCTGTAAAGCTACATCAAAATTAGCTGTGCCAGGGCTTAAGACTAAGGATCCTGAATTCCTATGTTGTGTACTTGGAGATACAAGCCTGAAAAATAGACATTGATTAACTTTTCCTACAAGCTAAACTATGAATCCCGTGAACATTTAAGTGAACTCTTTAACTTCTGCAGAAGTGCTTATTATATTAAGTATTTCGGCAACGTATGTGACCATTTTCTTTATATCTTTAAAGCCAGTTCAGGTTGCACCAAGAGCCCCACGTGTGCCCTGCTTAACACTTTGTAAAGACAGAATAATCAGAAGTTCATCAAAAGTCAGTCCTTGAGCACTAATGATACAACAACTTCAAATCAGATCAGATGATATTCATATCAGATGACCCATAGCCATGTACACATCAAATATATCAATGAAACTGATTATTTTTTTACATTTTTAATTTGTGAATGTCCCCTGCTAGATGGCAGAGAGCAAGCTGGTCTGCTGGATCATTCCTGAAACACCCAAGTGATACTTATAAATTATAAGTACAGATCTACTATTATCAATCATTAACACCCCAGGTTTTATAGCACAACACAAACAACTGAAACACAGTAAATGCTTGATGTTGCGCTATTTTTGTATTTTGTCTTTTACAGAAAAAGGCAAACCCAATATATTAAATAAATCAAACCCTAAGAACTTCCAAGACAATTAAATTAAGCATTAAAAGCTTCCTTTGAATTCACATCAAATTCATTCAGTGATACTATGATGAGGTAGAATACATGTTGTAACTTCTCTATTTTAGATGTGAACAAAACACTTTCTTCAGTATTTTTGCTTCTCAAAAGACCATAAGCAGAGCCTCATTCTTCTCAAGAATCTGAAGCTAGAATATAACCTGACAACCTGACCCAAAAAATGAACTTCCAACTGAGTTACATCTCCTGGCTGAAAACCTTTTTTTTTTACCAGAGATACAAGATGTCTCCTAAACTCAGCGAGAAAAAGAAGGCTGAAAATGGACAGTTTAAACAGGGAATTGAATTTCACACGGCCTGGAGACTTTTCAGCTTTATCAGGTAGGAAAGTTGTTTGCAGCAAACATGATAACAATATTCTCCTGCAGCTCCGGTGACTCAGTGGTAAGCCTCTGTATTGCCGTGTGGGAAGTTGGAATTTGAATTCTTCTTCCCCCTGGGTTGCCACTTTCGGATTCTTGTGCCGAAATCAAGCCCTGGGTTCTGCAGGGGAGGAATTTAGCGCGTAGCCCCGTGACAGCGCTTGCTGGGGGAGGCTGTGTGTGCCCGGGGCTCACCTGGAGGGGTTCGTGCTCAATACCACCCTGGCAGAATGGGGAGTATCGTAAGGGCCTTTGGGCTAGGAAAAAAGCCAGGCTTTTCTTTTTTCAAATTCGACTTTTTTTTTTTTTAAATACAATGTGCTTACCAATTGCCAACTACAAACGGAGGCATAAGAGTCAGAGCAGCCTACCCTCTGCTAAGCTGATAATATTTTGTTCTCCAAGAAATGCTTTTATTGAGCATCCTGCTGGGGAAAGGGCATTCGGCACCTCTGGAGGTGCCGGAGTTTGAGGATTAGCACCTGGAACACCTTCACTGCCCACGCTTGGCTTCCTCCCAAGTCTCACAGCCCCGCTCCTGCATCTCTCAGGAACCTCACTGGGGTGGGGGGTCAGTATTTTATCATTTGTTAAATGTATCATGAACTGAATATCATTGGGTTGTTTGCAAAGACAACAAACAGCATGCTGGAACATATACACAGGACCACAAGCTCCACAAAATAAAGGCTCATCACTGAGCTTTCGTGGGTCTCAGCTGGATTAGCGTTATCCCACAGGTGTGGACCAAAGGTACCAATGTTAGAGACAAATGACATGCAAACTTAATAAACAAGGGTTGAGAAAGGAGCACTTTTTCTCCTCATACGCAGTGAGCAAAGCAAGAAATACTGAATACAAATGACAAAAGAAAAGACTTGTGCTGAATCTCAGGAAAAGCTCTGGAGTTATCCCAGGCAGAAAGGCATTCAGACAGGTGCCTCATGCCATCTCTCTCCTAAGATTTACCCTTTGGGTTTTAAGAAGTTTATTTGGAAGATAAGTCTAAACAAATCAAATTGTGTAGTTGATATTATGATCTCAGGCATTGCAAAATGACAAATATTGCAGTGTTATGTGAGGCTTTGAGGACACATACATCAGACCCTACAGAAAACTGGTCCAGAGACTGGCCTCAGTTTACCCCGCACATGTTGGGAAAGACTAGAATACTAGAAATGATAGTAATCACGACATATTGCTTAACATTAACTCAGCGTCATATTAGGTGTCCCCATATCTAGTGAAGAGGTTCATTTTCCCTTTGGCAAGAGAAAGGGAGTGGTGTGAGAGGTAAATAACTGAAGCACTTTGGCTGCACAGCTCACTGTTCAGGCCTTAAGCAGTTCAAAAAAATGCCTACATGGAAGCTTATGTATAAGCAAGCAAACAGTTCTATTCTTCTGGAGAGATCATGTGCACATCAAAGCAAAGCCTGTCCATAAGTGGATACAGATTTGTTCAGCAGCTTGTAGGATTGAGCCATTAAAGCATAATCCACAAATATCAGTCTAGAAAGTAAGGCTAATTCAGTTTTATACATAGCATGCACTACCATTTCTAAAACAACATTTCTGAAATGTCTTTAATTTGTAGCTTGCACTGCAATTTCTAAGCTATTCCATATATGCCAATTAAAAAGTCAGGATATTTGTTGGAAGCATTTCCTGTCCATCAGGGAGGTGCAAACAGAGACTTTGCTTTTCTTCCTCATGGTCTCTTCCCAGTCTTCTTCCGACCTTTATCAGGGTATGTTAGGGGCAGATCTAGGCAAAAAGCTGCTTCTCCAGAGAGGAGTGAAAAGGGATGATCCTGTGGATGAGCAAGTTGGGCTAAAGAGACAGCCTGACATTAGCCTGGCCTGTAGATGATCCAGCAGAAGTTTTACATCTGTTTTAAAGGGGGACAGAATTTCCTTTTTATTTTGCAGTCAGAAAAAACCCGTCCAGAAATTACTTCTTTTCAGAGCGCTACAAAACTTGTCAGCAGAGGCAAAATGGGCACCGTGGGAGGGGAGGGAGGGTGTTAAAGTACTGCTGCATATATTTTCTTCAAGAGTTTGGGGAAAAAAAGAGTTAGAAAGAAAACAGATAAAGACCAATGGAAGGATTAGTTTAGCATAGATATTTCTATGTGATATCTGTAATTTCATACCCAGCATAGTCATGTACTTCACACTGAAAAGCTGTGATTGCATGTTCATGTGTTCTCTCCCTGATTAGGCTGAGGTTACAGTACCGAAAGCCGGACCTCCCACTGACTGCAAAGACTTCTGACCAGTAACAGCATCTGGAATAAAACCAGCTCATTGTTAGGCTTGCAGCTGATGAGGGCCTTTCCTCCTGTAACAATTTTGAGAACAAAGAAAAATGAACAGGCTCGAAAAATAGAACAGAATAGGAACTATACTGTATATTCTGTAATATGGGAAGCAAACGATATAAACCATTTGGTTCAACTGAGACGAGCCAATATGGAAGCAACTTCATTATCCAATTTGGATCCCAAACCACAGTTTTATTTGCTGATATTCTCATGCTCCTGGCTCCTGGGAACGCTAAATTAATCTCTCAGGTCTATATTCAATAAAAGGTCCATCTTGTTTTGGCAAGATTGAGGTTTCATTTTTACTTAGTTTATTTGAATAGGGTTTTGGTAGAGGAGAGTATTTAAATGAATAACTTAATATTCCTTCCCCATTGCGCACGAACGCCTTTCTGTCCATCCCAGGGCCACCAGTCCTTGCAGGACACTGGTCTCCAGCCCTGCCCAGCCTGGGGACTGACATCCCCATGAAGAACCCCGATGCCCCAGGGAGCACCCTGACCCTCACTTTTGGTTTCCCCTCCGTCCTCTGTATCACATTAGAAAAACCATTTTCACTATAACAACAAAAAAGTGCAACTCAGCGGGTGGGTGGCACCAAACCTGTGCAAAATCCCTGCTGGCCACTCACGAAGAGACCTCCACTGCAGGCAGATGGGAGCTAGACAAGGATTTTCTTGTCGAATTTTGTTCATCTCTAAATTTCTCTCCTTTTTTTTTCACAATTTCAACAAGAAGAGAGAGGATGGCAGATGGAGGTTAAAATTAAAAGAGCAGGTTTGTCACAGAAAGCTTGCAGTTTTATATGACACACTACAAACCAATTACTCACATAGGTGAAAACATGGGATGACAATGACCACTTTTATTTCAATAAAGAAGATTATATGACGGCAGAGCAGCCAGCCTGCCAGCCTGTTTATTCCCTTTATTTTTTAAATCAGAAGCTGTGTTTCATCTGCACCAGCTGAGATCACAACAAAGCTTTAGTGATGACTTCAGTGTCACATCCCAGAAAATAGGATTTTAGTTATTAAATGGATTATTAACTTTCACAGATTACAACTAGGCAGTTGAGAAGCTGAACAAAACAGTCATTTAGAAGAAATCCTAGGGTTTCTTAATGGTCAACAGGAAAACATTGACTATAAGTGATGACAAAATAACCAGCAGTTAACATGTGCCAAAATCAGCCAGGACGGCTGAAAAACGGAGGCCATCTGCAAGAAGAAATGAGTGGAGCTGGCCGACCAGCTGGACAGAGCTTTATTTACACAAAATACAAAACCCAGTTATGAAAAAGGCAAGTCCTGCGTGCCCTGACTGTTGAATCTGCAAGGTGGGAAGGCACATCTTCAAGAGGAAGATGCACCACAACATGGGACGCAGAGGGAATAAAACCCAGCAGCTCCCAGGAAATGTTCATCTACCTTTGCGGTCAGTGCCGTATAACGTACAGAGAGAGGAGTCAGGTCTCTTCTTGCTCTGCCATGTCTACCGTGGCTCACAGTTCAAGCCATGTACATATCTCTGGAGCACTTTGAATATTTGCAGCTCTTTATAATTAGTTAATAGCAATGAGATAGATTGAGGAACATGCTGCTGTGACTGAGCAGTTAAACACAGAGAAATGCATACAAAGAATTCGCTTACAGTTATTCAACACTGTATTCAAACACAGCAAGTTTGGGAAATGCTGTTTCAACAGTGGAAGTGAATCACTTTTAACCAGCTGTTGAGGAATCGATATAACATCAACTTTATATTAATGATATTAAAAAATAATGATCGCTAGACTGATGGGCCATGAATAGGTGATTAAAGACGATTGCAAGAGTACGTTTCAGTGATGAACAGTAGATTAATAGAGGAAAAAAGTGAATAAGCACAAAGAAGGACAAAATTGTTTATGAAGATAAATGATGGCTTACTTTCCAATAGAAAATATGACGTATTTGGTACTTGGCTTTAGACAACGACAATTGAAAGTGACTTCAAACAAACAACTAGTTTGGGGGAAAAACTACCTAAGGATTTTTCTTAGCCTGTGTAATTATTAAACGTGAAATCAGAAAGACTGAAATGCATGAAACAGTTACAGAGGCACACATACAGATGTATGTAATTTCTCCTGTGGTTAGAAAACATCTTGGAGCTTCCAACCCAAATCTTCACAAGGCATTTTAAAATTCACAAAATGTAGCCTCACTTTGTCAGGTGAAATGCCTCCGGACAGAAAATGACACAAGAAAAACAGCTTGAGGTAAATATTTTCCAAGTATGAAACATGCCAGAACTGGGGAAATGTCTTAATCTCCAGTGGTAAAAATACACCAAGTGAAACACTTTGATATTAAAACAACTAATGCTTTTAGGCCAGAACAAGTTCCCTACAAGTATATTAAGACAAACTTATGCATTTTGAAATGGGAAGTGGTTAAAAATACCTAAAATAAAGCCAAAGCATAGGAAAGCTTTTTTGATGGTAAAATCAAATTAGGAGTAATTTTTATTGCATTTGGAGGGAAAACTGTATTAACATCCATGAAAATCTATACTAAACTGATTACCAACGATTGCTATAGCTTAAATATGCACTTTGCTGACTTCTGAAAAATATATATAAAAAATTAATCCAAAAAGCCTTTAGAGAGCCTGGGCATGATGCCTTAGTGACGGATGGATGGAGTTTTCCACCTGCAGCCCAGTGAGGTGGTTGCTGCTCGATGGCGGGCAAGGTGGAGGAGTAAGTTGTTCATGCTAATGTTCCTTATTGATTAAGCTGCGTCTCACTAAGGAGAGAAATGGCTTCAATAAAATGCATCTCTGAGTGCATGGGAGATCTGCTAAGGTGAGCTGTGCAGTCTACACATTCTTTATCATGGAAGTCTGGCACTGAACCATGTTATTGATCAAAATAATATCCTTCTGCTACAGCTGGCAGAGCTTTGCCCACAAAAAGTCCACTAAGCTACAAGATGAATCCTTTAGTGTGGAAATTTTCATTTGACCTCACTGTTATTTGTGCGCAGAGCTAACGTGGAATAATTTCCCAAGACACACAGTTGTATACGGACTTCACATAAAATGCCGCCTTGTCTGCATTCATCACATACAACCAGTTGCATCGCCCTGTTTAAATGTAGGTTATGGATCAATGCAGCCAAACAATATAAGACTGAAAATTTCCATGTCACAATTAATATTTAATCAATTTGCGGTGCCTTGTTCTTCAGCAGCCACTTAAAATGCAGGGAACAGGTACAGCCTTAAACTGCTGAAAGAATAATTACCACTCTGACTGGGTCCTGAACATAATGCCACTCTACTGTATTTTTCTGACAAATATATGTAGACATTTTCACGGATTCAGTGACATTTTCTTTTCTTTTATTAAATACTCTGTGTGGGCAAGAAAAGAAAAAAGGTTGCCGTATAATTTATGATACCATTTAATATCAAGACTACAATACAAATGAAGGAATTTTAAAAGAAAGTTGCAATGTTTCTTCCAGTAAGTTCCCCTTTTGTGTTATACATAACTCATATTTTTGATATTCAGAACGCAAATGAATGGTTTTCCTTTCTGAAAGAAAAGGGGGAACTCAAAGCACTGTCAACCAAAAGACTAAGAAACAAAGATGACGCATTTTTAAATTATGAGATTAAATAATTAAAGACTAAAATTAAAAGACTCCCCTCTACAAGAAGGAAAAGTCTGAGATAGGATATGTAGGAGAAATGGTAGATAAGAAAACACTTGAACACACGTACGTGCTTTACCATACACCTAGGAATACAAAAGACAAGCTAACGGTTTACAAATGTAATTAAAAAATCGGTATGTTAATGGCAGCAATCCACACAGCAGCCATGCCTTGGGTACTGCAGAAGTTTCTCATAATCTTCAGAGAATCCATTTTCAATCTCATCTCATCAATTTGTCCTGGGCAAGTTTAAAGCTAAGAATGGGATCATTTATACTATCCATCAGAGAAAAAAACACTGAGGAAAATTGCCTCCGTCACATGTATTGGGCAACTGATTTGTATACACACCCAGACATCGACTTATGTGTATTTTCAGTACTCTGCAGAACTACCCATTTCTCTGTGAGGTTTTGCCCATACCAAATCTATTAATTAATAGGTCTAGTTAGCCCATTTATGAATGCATATACCAGAGAGGAAAGAACAGACATACTAGTAGATTTGCTGGTATACTAATGCCTAAAGGTTGATCTGTTCAGCATCAACTAGAGAAAACTGTATGTATTCTCTGGGAGACAAAGAAAGGAAAAAACCCACCCCTCACACACACACAAAAATGCAACACACCATTTTCATTTAAGTACTTGGAATTTACCCTGTTCACAGAACAATGTTGCCAAATAACTGACTTTAACAGGATGCCATGACAAAAGCATTTAACAGAAGAGCAGAAGCGACAGTGAATGCAAGAGATGCCCTGTGCTTTGCAAACGTCTCCTCCAGGGACAATGACATCATGCCCTGACTGCTCTGTCAGACACTCTCATCCGCTGGACACTTCAGAGAAAATGGATTCTATATTGTCATTTTGCACTCAGAAGTTGCTGCTCCTTTGCTGGATGACTGCGTGCTGCCCATTAACGCTCTCCATCTGCTTCAAAGTTCTCAGCTGGCATCCTAATGATGCCTATCAACAAAATACCAAGATGTGACTGTCTGATACAACTTCATACTGACTCCATAATGACCCGATTTCTAATCCACTTGCCTGACCACAAAACTCCTATCAGGGCTGTTGATGCAAGCCAGCATTGCGCTTGGGGATGGGATCCAGGCCCTACGGATTATTCTCTTGGTTTTCCTTGCAGTACAAACACAGATCATCAGACCAGACTTCTAAGCTTCAAATAGGCAAAAATGTGATTTCTAGTAATAAGTCTGGAGCTCATTGTGTGAATGATTTGTATTAAATACAGTTTGAAATTAAGAAATCAATGTTGGAAGCTTTTAAAACACAGAAACGGGTTCCCACCTACATCCTAAATGAACTGAATTCATAGAAGAAGGCTCTAAGATAAGGTTTGTGCTCTGAGTTCATCAACTACTGCATCCTGTGACAGTGTGGGTGGTTATCTGTTAGGGTGAAATATGATTGTTAAGTAGGTCCGAATGAGTTGGAACAAGCAGTAACAATTAGAGAAAGTAACACAAGAGTCATGCTCAGTTGTCACTGATCGTACTCAGAAGTGACAATAATTTCCTCTCCTTTCATATCCCACCAGCGTGTTCCTAGAATTACTTCTAGAGAGATAAATGCTGAGAAAGCATCAGCTTCCTTATCTCATCCATTTGAGAAGGGCAGCATTGAAAAGTTTGCATTTGCTTCTTTCTATTTCTTGCTGGACAGATGCAATTCACTGCAGTGGGGTAAATTAAAACAAAAAAAGGGCAAAAGACCAACCAACAACTACAACATAAAAAAACTCACAGAAAACTAAACCATACAACCCCAAAATTAACTTGTGATGAAACCAATGCACCTTTCCCCACCTGTAGAAACTCTTCTGTCTTCTATTTTTATTTCTTTTTAATAATGGTTGATGTGACCGTGCAAGCAGGGTATTAAAAGAAGTCCACAATCACTTCCTATTTATACAGATTACAATTTAATACAGAGCTAGGGCATTTGTGGGAACCTCACTGCATAATCTGTAGGGTATATGACTTCAAGCATTTAAAGATCTAAAAAGCTACATAAAGGTCAGCCTCAGGAGGCTGTATTACTTTCAACTTTAAAACTCAACTTCTCTCACTCCTTAAAGCTTCCTCAAATAAAGTTTAAGAAAGGAAAGCAGCAGCACTAAACAAATGTTCAATCCTTTGAAGAAGAGAGTAAAAATAGGTCTTTTTACTCAACATAAATAAGCACTGCAGTTTGGCGTAGTTGGTATGGGGTAGATGTGGACATGTAAACCTCTGCAGAAGGTTTATGAACAAGAAGGAGCCATAGTACATATGTGTTAGCACGATGGGAGAGCAACTGCAAAGATATTTAGGACTTAAAATCCTCAGACAATCTGAGAGTGCATCAGACAGCAGTCACTGGCCAGTGCCTTCCAATCTACAACCAACTTCAGGTTCCTCAAAGAATTAAAAACCTGGATTAAATGGACTTGTTTGGCTCTTCCAAACCAACTCCAATACATCAAACCCAGCGGTGACCTGCCCTTCACCAGCCCTGGGTTAGTCATGACACGGGACAACCTGAGGTCCAGACCAGTCTCCATTGTGATACACGGGAGGATGATGTTCCAGCTGGAGCACAGACACGCTCCTTGCCACTGCAAGCTTCTGAAGACAGGGATCCAAATTATATTTTTATCCATTAATTTCTGCAGTGAGAGATAACAGGTACACTACAAAATTATCCCACCTACCAACATCTTAAAACAGAGAGTATGTTTGAAGCCAACTGAGTGAGTCGGTTCCAGGAAGGATTTTGGAAAATGGCTGTGGAAAAATACACTTATCCTGCCAAAACGTGGAAGGGATACTTCCCAACCAGAAAGATTTGGCAGGTATGAAGCACTCAAATATCTCATAGCAAAATGCAGAACACTTTTCTTAAATATTTTGAGAAGAAATAAAGTATGTATTTCAAATACTCTTTCACCAGCAAGTGTTATCATCCATATTACACAACACTGCTTCTATTAAAAAAAAGCCCGGTCTAAAAAAAAAACCCAAACAACCACATTCATGGTGTTTTGAAATGAGAAATAAATGACTAGGAACATTTTCTTCATTAAGTAACAAACTGCTTCTCAGCGATGGATATTTTAAGATAGAGCACAAGTGGCCGATCCTCAGCTGGTGTAAATTAGCGCTGTTGCAGAGAGCTCTATTTTTACCAGCTGAAGATTTGCCCCTAAGCACCTGTCAGTGAAGCAGGCCAGGGAACTACAGATGTGTACATGGAAAGGCATTGATTCTAAGTAATGACAAGACACAACATGTTGGGCAATTACAGGGAGAAGGTGATATGCAAAGGATGAGGAAAGTCACAGTAAGTAAAGACATGAAGAAAGCAGAAAAGCAATCCTAGTAACTCTCTAGATACGGTCATACTGCACTGAAATCTGTGTTACAACCCTGCCTTCTAAACTCTATGCTGCAGACCCCGTATATTAATTGTGCTTAAACATCTGGGCTGAGTCAGGACCTCGTGTTCCTCCCTATAGCAGCCATTGACAGCTGGTGAATGCACAGCTGAAATCAAAGCAATATTTGTTCTCAACAGTGGGATACCATATAACATTTACAGACAAAGATTTTAAGATAGTAATTTTTGTTCGTATCTTGGCCCAACAAATCCATCCAGTGTATCCAAAACCGCGTTTGTGACGTCTGGGTAGCGCATCCGCTGCTCCGTACGCCGTGCCTGACGGGCTCCTGCCCGCATGGCACCAGGCGTTGTGCGACTGGGCCGAGGGCTGGAAATCTGCCCGTCCCTGTGAATTACTGGGGTGCTTTCCCATAGAGCCAGACTTGCGTACTGGGGGGTGGCCATCCTGAGCCATTGTTTCATTTTCTGCCTGTATTTCGCATAACCTTTGTTGCTGTTACCCAATACAGTTATGTGCAAAACAAGCCACGGAGCCCGCACTTGAATATGGTGTTAATAGATTGTAACAGAAGCAGCTTCAAAACCATCACACCTGTAGGAAAGAGTACCTGAGAGATCAGCCAGATGCAGTTTAAATACCTTCCCCAGCATTACATGCAGTGTTTCAGTAAGTTCAGAAGACAAGCAGTATCTTTTTGCATGCTGAAAGCTTCCCTTTTCCTACACTGACAGCAGAGATGCTGCTGACAATAACCATCCTGGTGTTTAATTTGCAGGAAAACAAGAGACCGGAGCTGTCGCATGGTATTTGCAGACATGAACCACACCAACCCAGCTGGGCAATGCTGCCTTTTGAAACTATAAACTTTCATTGCTCTGAATGTGTAACTCATTAGATACAAACACCATTAAAATGAGCAGGCCAACTACTGTGAAAGAACAACTTCTAATTACACGCCATAATCACTAGTTACTGTTTATCCACACCTTGATCCACAGGTGATAAATGATGCGATGCTGAAGATGATGCTGGTAACTGTATGGCAATAGTCACACCCCTGACACATACAGGATGGATTTGCCACCACGAAAACGTCTTTGTGTTAAGTCTGGCTACCGATCTAAATGGTCATTTATGCTCCAAAAGCAACGACAGACAAAAATCCGTGGCAGGATGTGATTTGGACTTAAATTCAGAGCAGATAATTCTGTCACAGAAACATCATGAAAACTAGCAGAAGTAGATTAATAAATTTATACTGTGCTGGATTCACTGCCACCACTTTTAACAACAGGCTTTATCCTTCATGCAACCAAATGTATGCTAATCTCTTCAAGACTTCTAGAAACCCAAATCAGAGAAACTTATGATTTTCAGCATTTCAGAACTTAACTCCACAATACCCTGCTTTAATGCCCTTTCCTTTTTTTATTTTCACTCCCCCACGAAACATGATTTTAGCCTAATACAGTAAATACTGTAGGGTATTTACTCTGGACATCAAAGCGCTGGCAGTACTTCCATTTCATTGTAAAAGGCCGAGATAACAAATACAGATTTATTATTCCATGTCCCACCTTTCACACTATGCAAATTCACCCAGCCTGCAGCCTACTTTTGGCAGTCCTCTTTCCCAAGGGCCCTTTAGGAAGAGGCTATCAGCCAGATTAATTATTTTAACAATAGCAGCCTTTTCCTAGTGCCATTTTTTCTGTCACCATTATATGACATAAAGCAGGGGGGAGGCAGAATGAATTTATATGTCTGTAATATATCTCAGGCCAAAGCTTCCCAGAAGCGCTAGATTCACCGTGTAAGTACAAAGCAGTCGGCATCGTGTGATTAGTTATAGGGGCCAAGAGCGAGCATCGCCCGTGTCTGCTTCTGGAACGGGCCGCATGGTCCATCTGGCTGGCAAGGTTGACCCCCATAAGAAGACAGATAGGGATGGTTGTTAAAAACCCAGAACTTCAACAACCTTCTCCTGCCTGTCGTCACTCCTTACGTTACATTAGCTTTCAAATGGAAAATGTGGTAACTCATAAATCCTTTGATGTTCAATAACTTACGCACGGTTCATTTACTGGTCCTGTTCTCTTGACAGGTACTTGACAGGATCAGAATTGTAGCAGCACATGATCTCGGTACAGCAGACAAGGAAGGGACACACACTGACCTTTCCACGCGTCTCACATGGGAGCCCTGACCGCCCAGGAGTGAGCGAAGTGCCGCACAGCACTGTCTGATCTGGGTCATCCCAAGGGGCAGGACAAGGACCAGTCGGTCCACCCAGGAATTGTCCCAGCATTTGTGGAGCTGCTGGGTTGCTGCTCTCGTGTCTCAGGGTGGGAAAGGAATCCTTAGGGATCCCCATCACCTGCTATTAACAGAAATGTAAACTGAATATGGGGTGCGGGGAGGGAAATATAGGCAGTGTTTATAAAATTGTAAAAATTAGGAATTTTCTTACTCTGAGATAAACACCTGAAGTTACCAGCCTGCACTGGGTAGCGTAAGACAAACCCAAGGATTCTCTAACTCCTCATTTTACCTTTTTTTACCAGATTTTTTTACACAAGATGTGCATGGAAGGGAAATGAACCCTTCCTCTGCCAACCCAAGTCCCACGGGTACGAGGACCTGCCCTTCCGTGGGGGTGACCAGAGTCTCACAGCTCCTTATGCCAAATTTGGTCTTTCTGCAGATGTTGGTCCCAAAGATGCAAAACAATGCAGGCACTGGAGATTAGTTCATGTGAACAGGCTGCACTGTATGTTTTATTTAACAGAAAACATAAAGCAGTTGGCACTCTGCAGCCTCCTCTGTAATGTTTACAAAATGATAATAACCCCAAAGAAACGCCAACAGGAACTTAGCACAAGTTAAACAAATCACCTTCAAAGTGGCACTCTGACACAATGGTGTCAAAACATGTTTCCTTTCCCACTGGAACAATCCTATGATTTCATACTGGCAAACAGAGGAGAGAAAAGAGGTTTTAAACCCATGGGAAAACAGCAAATTTGCAGGTAGACAAGTGTAGCTGGTGAGCACACAGAACTATCTGGGGTGAAGTTGAGCTGCTTCTGGGAAGAGCTTCTGAAGGCAAGGGGTGTTTGACAGAGAAAAGACTACAGGGTTATCCCAGAGGGTCTCAGCGTAAAAGACAATGTCATCTCCAGGACTCCAACAGGCACCAGATCATAATCCCTCCCATGAAATGAAAAAATCTGAGGCCACTGTAATCTGCCCCTTCTCGATACCAACAGACAAGCAAATGAGACTGAGCAAAGTAAGTTATTTTCCCACTACTCCAAGATGCTGGTGTAAGGTGACATGGGTATCAACACTTAGATAAAGAAAGCCTGAAATGGCATCAGGCACTGAAGTGAGGAAGAGGTGGTTACGCAGAACCTGTGCTACTGTGTAATATTCTTTCTTACAGAAAGTGCTGTGTGGTTTTCAACATCCTTGCCAAATGCTGGCAATTTTTCTGCTTTTGTCATTACCTATCTGCCACGTCTCTCTAAATTGAGATATGATGGTAGTATTATTTAAGAGTACCACAAGAGATGGCATATATCAAACATGCAAATGACAATCAGATGTGGCTCCTCCAAGATAAACGAGAAAACAAATTTGAGAGGCAAGACTGACCCTAAATTTGGACTTTAATCTTAAGTAAAATTTGTATATTTATCAGGTACTAGTTTATTAATTTAGCATATTAATATGCAAGAGGTTAAGTGTCTTTTGTACACAAACTGACACACATCTTCACAGGCAAACGAGAACATCTGATTAGATGAACCTGGCTAAGCTCTAGCAGTCAGGAGAGCTTACTCGTCTAAGGACACAACCTAGATTTCCAACTCCATGCTTTATTTATTTCACGACCATATTTCCTTAAAAAAAGACTGTGCTTATGGAGTTAAAGGCAAAGTCCAGCATAAGATGCCTTCACTTAAAGCACGAGGGAAAAAGCTTCAGATATCTCGGCTATCTGTACATCAGCAAGCAGCGAGGACGCCAGGGGCAGATCTGCAGCGCAGAGACCCTGATTGTACTGAAAACCTGATGTTCAATTCTTCTGTGTCTTAGGGGTGTAGAGGGGGGTCTGCTTTAGTGCACCAGATGAACACCTGCTCATGGTGGGAGCACATTAGGTATGCACCTGGAGCACAACTCCTCATTTTGTTTCATCCCCTTTGTGTATGCCAAGCCTCCTGCACAACGTCAAACGGGGGAGATTCGCTTCACAGCACACTCCTGAGGCACCAGTGTGCACAACCCTTCTGTCGGCATGAAAGGAGCTAGTGAAGCATACCTGTGCGGCTGCAGAAATAATGCAGTTGGACATACAATAGGAGCACTCTGGAGAATGACAGAATGAGCAGCGAAGCAAGGCGCTGATAGAAAAAGGAGCAGTATTCAACACCGAGGAGGTGTCTTAGCCAAGAACCAGTGACACCTGACACCTGGAGTCACAACAAGTTCCCTTACCCAGACAGACCAGAAACATGTGCCAGCTATGAGAATCAGCCTTAGTGTTTAAGGGTGACTATGGAAGAGGGAACCTACATGTGCATACAGGCATAGCTGCATTGGTTTACGTATATGAACAAACAAATAGGTGAATGCACAGGCAAACTATAATAAAATAACCCCCTGAACAAGTGACAGCAATAGTTATGTATTCAGCTATGTTTTAGTCGTGCTTTACAAAACGAGCTGAATACAGAGAAAACAGCAAATACAAAACATAATCTGCCACCTCATGCAGGAGCATATTATTTTATGTAACATGCTAAAAACATGACAAAATTCCATATTTGTGCTTCCTTTACTTTCCAAGACTACTTCCTTCCCTGTGTCTCAAATTAAATCATAACCACGTTTTGCCTTGGGCTACAGGAACAGGAGGGAGAAGAGTCTCCCTTGAGCACCCAAAGTCCTCCAGCCCTCGGCACCCAGCCCTGGCCCTTCCTGACTCCTTGTGTGACGGGCAAAACAGCGCTTCTGGAAAACAGGATAAATTCAACACATCACCACCCAGCTCCTAAAAGGAGCTTTTGACACCTATCTGTAATCTTGACAAACAAACCATCAACATGCCACAAATCTGGATATTTAGGAGACTTGTATTTTTATTAATATATGTAAAATATTAGAGAAATGGCACTATGGCATTCCTAGAATGAAGAACTATCTGAAGCGCTGCTTCTCTTGGAGAATGTCTCTCGAATCTCAGTAGACTCAATAATTAGCCAGAGATACAGATGTCACACTTCTAGGAAGATTTTTCAAAATTAGGGTGAACTCACAAATATCCCCAAAATTTATGGAGAAAAGAAACTCGATTTACATATCTGGAGCACAGCAACACTGAGCCCTCTTTATTACAAAAGTTATTGCAAAACTTCAGACCAATTACTAAGACAAAACTCCAAGAATAAATCTGTACTGTATGACCATTGAAGGTCAAGGAGGGCAAGAGCTGTTTTATCGCTTCATCTTTGCAGTTCATTGGAGAAAATCTGAAGCATCTGCAAGTGGGGATGGAGAGGGAGTGGAAGGGGAAGATGAGGGTCAACAGCACCATCAGCTCTTCACACTCCTAAGAGAAAAGTAACCCTGGAAACCCAATGCGGACATCTCTGGCATCCCCGCAAAGCCTGGCTGAGGGGGAACGCTGCGCACAGCAGGCTCTGACATGGCTGTTCACTGCTAATAATGATCGTGTCCTTAGTACACGATATTGATTTTCCTCTCTGTTTGCTAAAACTTCTAACTCTTGGATACAGCTGTTTTTATTGAGGATTCCTAAGAGTTCCTGGAGCTGAAGTGGCTGATTTCCTAAGAAAGCCCTACATGGATGTGGGCACCTTACTTGTCTCTAGAGGCATCTCAGCTCAGTAATTAGGCTGCCTCCTTTCAATTCCTTCTGGTTCCAAACAATGCATCTGCAGCCTTGCTCTGAAGCACACCAGCCATTTAAGCACACACAAAGGGATTTCTTCCTTCCCACAGAAAAATAAGTCAGATTTGTGAATTTCCTTGGAAAAATATAAGGTATAATTACCAACCATTAGTAGCATATCCTCCCCCCCACAACAGGTTGAACACTAACATTCCTTCAAGGGTTTCCTGAGCCTTTTTTGCTTAGTAAAAATATCTGACAAGGGTGGGAAAAAAACCTCTCCGCAACATAAGCAGCATGAAGTCCTTTTGCCACATAATACATTTCTTATTTTGGTAATAATGAAAGGAAAGTTGGGCGCTTTCTAAAGCAGTTTGTTCCAGATTGCCAGCTCCCACTGTACAAAAATAATGACCCCTTCCCCACCCCATCAAAACAGTAGCACGCAATCCTGGTGGCACAATATCCCATTGTGGTGCTCTGAATGCCGTACTGGCAGAGGAACTGGTGCGAAGGAGGGAGCACAATCGGCTCTTTGCCCTCCCGCTGCTGCCGCTGCCAGTTCGGGGTAACATGACTCACAGCCGCTGCCAATATGTTGATCGGAGGGAAGGAGGAAAGAGGCCGGGCTGAGAGAAATGTGTGGACAAATGCCACGCTCTGGCATCGCCCCCTCGGAGCTCCTGGAGGAACCTGGGGAAGGGGAGTCTCTTCTGATGGAGATAAACCGCAGACAGACACTGCTGAGCAGGACAGCCCCGTTCAGCAGCATCACAGTCTCTGGTCAGAGGCGTACATAGGTTCGGCTGCTTTAAAGAATAACAAATTTCCTTTTTCTTATGATCCTGGAGTATAAAACAGAATCTCGCTTTGCACAGAGAGATAAGTTCATATTTTTAACCTGTATTTTAGCTCTCCCTGCTTTTTTGCCTTCTATCACACCTTCCTGTACTCTGTCTCCTGCATTTATCAGATGAGTAGCTGATGGACAGGTTTAGGAGTCTCCCACAATCCACCTTGAGCAACTGTGACGTCACCCTGACGGTTCATAAATAGGCTGAAGACACCTTGCGAAAACACAGCACACACTGTACAGGAATGGATGGACATAGCAACCCAAAGCAAAATTACCTACACCCAATTCCTCTGTTCCATGAATAGCAAGCACATCCTAGCACTGAGGGTGCAATTAAAATAAAAACAACAATCTCTGTGCTCAGGTAAAGAAAATGAACTGACAAATATCTTTTGTACTTCTAAATGCCACCACCTTCCTACCCGGACTGCAGCCCCATGACTATCACAGCTGCTGTTCCCCCAGCTCCTACTTGCTGTCCTTGCATGTCAAGCCCAAGCTGATATTTCACCATGTTTTTCAGGTTTCCCATGACTCTCCTGATAGCACTTGCTTTTTCCACAAGCCGGCGATGGCGAAGCCCTTAGCCGATCGCTTCCTGCAGGACTTGGTTGATGGTTCTGTTTTGTTTATGGCTTCTTTCAATTTAGCCACATAATTATGTCCATTTGCAGTGCAGAAACAAATTCCAAGAATAAAGTGACTCACATTCATTAAGGCTGTTTGAACAGAATTTGACAACGTTGTACACCATCCAGAAAGGACTCTGTGTCCGTGTTTGCGGCAAGGCTGGATGGACTCATGGCAATGATGAGATAAGTGTGTAAACTGAGACGTACCCACCTCCGCCTCCACCATATGACCAGGAGCACACAGGAGGCTGCTGATGAGAAATCACTACTCCCCTGAGGTAACCCCAGAAAACCTTTCATAGGTCGACAACCATATTTGAAAAAGGGGGAGGGAAGAGTGGTGGTGGGTTTTGTTTGCTTGTGGGTTTGTTTATAAATTAGAAGGTTGTTTTATTTTGCAGGACAACGGAGATCATCTGATAACCATACAAACTGTGTTGCAACATCAAACAGGTTTTGTACCTGACAAAAAACACATTCCCATTTTTCTGGAATTCTTTTTTAGAAATTATTGGGAGGTTTCTCACTCCAAAACAGCTATGACAATTTATTCCTATAGTCTTGAATCAAACGGCACAAATTGGATTATTTAAGTTGGATCTAGGATGATGCAGTACATAGTTACAAAGCTGTCAATGCGTCCACCACAACCACACTTCTGGATAGACAAGGTGGTGGTTTTCATGCAACCCAAGCAAGTCAATGAAACAAAACATCGGCATGAACTTCATCTGCACTCACAGAATCCAACAGCACATTCCCCTGAACCACAGGCTTTTGCCAGAACATCAACTAAAGAGCAATTTTAGGTACATGGAAGCCCCAGCTTAGCACAGTGTGAAAGTTAGGGATTTTTTTTAAGAGTCATAAGTATAAACTTAACATCTCTTTACATTTATTTTGGAATATTTGCCCATTAAAAGCTACATAACTGACAGTGAGGAACCTCATGGAAAATTTAATATTGTTCTCCAAGAATTAGGTCAGATTCTGGTATTTTGACCTCTGTGTGCTACTGCTGAGCAGCATGAGCAAAAGTCAGTATAAGCCAAGGCTTTCATGATAGGGTCGGCACCTCTTTACTGTAAAATATTCCAACCAACCCTGAGGGGATTCAAGCTATTACTGGATATTCCTTCTCTCACACAAACTGTCACCCCTCCCACTGACAGCAGCACATAAATATTTCTATCAGCAAAAAACATTCCCCAATTTAAAAAGATGTCCTTCTCACTCACAATTGGCAAGTGGCAGCTCTGAGATGGTATCTTGTCCTCTGGCAAACACAGCAACTGTTTCTGTATAGAAGTGGCAAGTCAAATATGCATCTGGTACTGACTTGAGTTAGGAAAGTGTTTTGGATTAAAAAAACCTGAATCCCACTTTCAAAATCACCCAAGTAACACTAAAGCTATGTCCTGCTCACTGTCAATAGTGACTAAATCCTTAAGACATGACACAATGATAAAACTGTTGAAAAAGCGGAAAGGAACAGAAAGATTTCACAGATTGAATGTGGCTTTTTGCAATTTTTCATAACACATGCAAAAAAGCGATAGCAACTGTACAGTACTATGCACAGAACGTTTCCAAAATAATCAAAAAACCTCAAGGGAATATGCACATTGCTTTTGCTACATGAAATGAAACCCAGTTCTGCTGACCTGAGCCCTGGACCTGGTTGTATTTCGACTAATAGGTAGTGGAGAGTGAAGGAGAGCTGACAGCTTTCCTTTCCCAAAACTTTTGGGGCCACCAAGTTCATATATTCAGGCTAAATGTGTCTTATAAGGTTACACTAAAAAAATTATGTTTTCTCTGCTCATTTTTCCGCTTGCCAGAAGTCAGGAGATAGGTAGTGAAATGGATTGTAGAACTGCACCACCAATAAACCACCTCACTTTATTCATTTCTTCTCAAAAGACTAATACTGTTTGGTTTTCCAAAATCTTGATTTATTATTTCCAACAATCTGGATAGGAATTAATTGGTGGAAAAAGCAAGAGCTGTCCAAACAGAAGCCTGACACAAGAGCTACTGCCCGAAAAGCAAAGCTAGACTGAGAACTGGAAAAGGTCACAACTCTATTTCTGCAGGCAATTAACCAGCAGAGTGACTTATTCATGGATTCGATCCATTCTTCAAGTAGAAAGACTGAATAACTTTCTCAATGTAATTGATAGGTAAATTCGCTATTGAGTTAATGCAGCTTGAAACTACTTTTCAAATACCTTATCTACCCCAACTATGGATTCGGTACGAATTTCCACAGCACAAGGACCAGGCTCCTGGGCTGTACCCACACAGCACCGAGGTGCTCGCGGGAGCTGGACACGCTGTTGTGTCACCAAACTGGGAGCGATGGTTTCAATAGCACCCTGGAGAAACAGAGCTCTCCTGGGGCAGTAAAGCAGATGTTACAACCAAACAGCACGAGCCTCCTAGGGTGTAAAGCTCAATAATGTATTTTAGAGGGTAGAAATTGTCAATAGCTTTTCTTTTTCCTCTACGCTTATTTTTCAAAACTACTGGGAAATAGTGGTGGCGCTTTTTTATGTCCTCACAAAACCTACAGTGTGTGACAAAGTGATTCTACTAAACCATTAGAAGAACCATAAAGTAACATCCATTCACAAATAGCACTGAGTCACAAAGCATTAGTATTTCTCAAATATCCCTCCCAGCAACATGCAACATAAAAAATTTAAAAATAATAAAAATGAGACTTTTCAACATGATTGCTCACCAATCTGAATTAAGTCTATAGAGTTCAGTGTTGATTCTGATAGGTTGAAGACAGCTACCAGAAAAAGAAAAGGGACTAGAGAAGAAAAGGAGCAAACAGCTAAATGAGGCACATGCTTGGTGCTTGTGACAGTAACATCGGCAGCTCCAGCCACTTCCTGCAGCCAGACAGCTCTGTGCTATTGCGTAAAGACAACTTAGTGCTTGGAAGTACACCAAATAAAAAAGGATACCATGAATAAAGGCAATTTAAATATACATTTATTTTAAAAATAAAAGAAAGCCTCGATTTCTCTGCTTTCCGAAAACATCTTATTGAAATAGTACCGCAAGCTTCTCAAAAATGACGCAAAGACAAACACAGCTCTTCTTTCTCTTGCCATCAGAGAACGAGAGGAAAAATGGTTAGGGAAAAAACAATCATTCATAAGTGTTCAGCTCCAACAGAAAGCGCTGCTGCTTTTCAGTTTTGAAAGAAAGCCAAGCAGTTCACTTAGTATTTTCTAGTAATAGTCAGCTATGCCAGTCTTCTGTTGAGTACAGAATTACTGCATGTATGTCTTGAAAACTGAGCCTGTCATACAGCTATATGCATATTTTTTTTAAAAAAGCCCACACCCATTTATTAAAGGCAAACATCTCAGAGATAATCATAACCTTGCATGGAGCGATCAGACACGGGAACATGGTCATTTTACAGAGCACTGAATCAAGCGCATGCGTATTCAGCTTCTCCCCCCTGCCCTCCACCACCAGCACCTCGACACCGCTGAAATACACACGGAGCAAAACGCAATCAGCTCGGACACTTCACTCACATGCCAACAATTTCATACGGCACAGCAGTTTCATAGATAGAGGTAAAGAATATATACAGCACATCTTCAGGTAGCTTAAAGCCATGGGGGGTCTGTGACGGGTTAGTTTAACACCCAATCTTGACACTGGAAAGATTATTTGAACATGACGGTACAAAGACACTCGCCATGACACAGATGGATGATTACATGAATACAGTTGGTCATATTAAGCATGTGGCAATACATATAAACACACACATGCATCTGTATATTCATTTTTCTTCATATGGAAATAAATATTGTCTGGTATAGGAAAATAATATAAAGATGAGACAGCAACTGAGTTCACTTATTAATACTTTGGAGATGATTATCAAAGTACAAGCAAATACTTCTTGCTCGCACAGGCAGATAAAAACCAGTGCAGAGCCCTGACAGCACCTCTCAAATATGCAGCCACTACCAGGTACGTTTTATATTTATTAACTTTATCCCTTGGTAGGAGCATTGGTATAGCACATTTTACACAACAATGAAAATAGTTTTCTACACCAAAGTAACACAAGAAACAACAACCCAAAAGAAACCCAGCATCAGGTAGAGAGCTGTTCTCTATGCTGAACATAGCTTGCTTCTTCACACAGATAGGTTATTCCTTAGGTTTATTAACTGGAGGAAAGAAACATTTTCTGCTGCTATTTTATAATTAATCACTTATTTTCTAGGACTCCTTGAAGTTCGCAGGTACCTCAAGCTAACAGAGTTTAGGGCCAGTAATGTCTTAACTACATGACTGTAAGTGTTTTTGACAAGCTCTATTATAATTACATTTAAATGTTTTGTTCTAATGCTTGTGTTTGCCGAAGTCTTTGATGGGAGATTAAATTACCTTCGCCCTAAAATCCTATAATAAATAAAAGAAAACAGAAACGTAGCGTCAATTTGTGTCCAAATCTGCTTACAAAAGAGAATTAGCTCAGGCCTTCACCCAGCCAGGCACTTAATCATGTGCATAATTTTTATTACGTCAGTATTCCCACTGATGTCAATGAACAATTGAAGCTGTGACTATCGAGTTATACACACGCCTGAGTGCGTCCTGGATTGGGACCGAAGAGAATTCACAAGTCACTGCGGTGACTCAGGACAGAGCGTCCAGGGACGGTCCCGGGGGACAGAGCTCAGGAGAAAGCTCAGCACACAGCCTGATGTTCCCTACACATAATAATAAGTCCTGCAGAGTAAAACACACGACAAACTTGAATTACATTTGTAACATAAAAAACCAGCATTATACTGGCCTGAGTCCATGGAGTACCATCCAAAATTCAGGCAATTAATTGCTGATTAGAGTAGTGCCAGTTAATTAAATAAAACCATGACAGATAGAAAAATTGTGTTCCTTATCACATTTCTGCATAAGCAAATGTTACCATATCATGTGTTATATAGTCCAGGGAACACATGAATATCTTTAATTCCCAAAGTCACTTGTGCCTTTTTGGCATGGTCTGACTGCTTAGAGAAGAGCTCACCTGATGAGAAGCAAATGATGATGTCTGGGACATCTCAAGGTAACAGGTTAATTTGTGTAAAGGAATTTCAGGTGAAGTGGCTCCTGTTGACTCCTAAAATCTCCATGTGCTAATCAGAAATGAAACTTTGTAAAAAAAGCACCAGCAAGATCACATCCTCAGCTGGGAGATGAGGAAACCAGAATGACTCGGGAGACTCTTCATGAATACTTTCATGAAAAGCTTTCATACTGACAAAGTTTGGGTTTTATGTAGCAGAGACCAGACTGAGAGCTTCTGCAAAGGAAAGCCATTTTTATCTGTGTTATGGAGTTGAAAGGAGGCTTAGGAAGGCAGAGAAAAGGATTTAATTATCGCTTCGTCAAGCATATCCTGACCACGGCAAGTGCTGCCGACTTTGATGACTGCGGTTGCTGCCACTTCTTCTCCCCCCGCAAACGGGAGGGGAAGATACGGTGTGTTTGGATTCTTTTTTCTGGAGAGGATATTGTTTCTCTTCTGGTTGTTTTATGAACTCCAGCTCTGTTACTTCTCTTGGTCATTATTCAGTCAAGTGAAAAACAAAGATTTCTCGCTTTCTGCCCAAGTCAGTGATTGCAATGTCAGAATAATTTGTATTGCCCTTCTCTGAATTCAATTAAATGTGCAGGATATGTGTGTGTGCATGCAACTATATATATATATTTATACATTATACATACTATTTGCATATATAATTTGCAATATGGCGCATGCAGCCTCTAGATTTTTCTCAGAACCACTGCTCTCCAATATCCTTTTAAACCAACAAATTTTAACAGTGAGTCATTATTACTAATAAAAGTAAAACCCACCAGTTTCATTCCAGACACATGCCATCTCATCCTGGTATCACTCATTTTATACGCTGACCAGTACCTAAACCTATATCAACATCAGAACTTGGTGAGTCTTCTCCAGTTTTAAATATCTTGTTGTACATTTAGTTTTGGCAGAACAAACATGGAAGTTTTGTGTAACTGTTTGCAAGTGCGAATTCTTGCTTTGAAGATAAAGCCTGAAAAATCTTCTGCTTTGTACCTAATTCATCTGTCTTGTACCGTTATTCTTGGCTCGATTCTCAGCTTCAAACCTTTGGGAGACCAGCAGAATGATAACAAATCCTTCCCAGGCTTCATACTTAATAAAATAAACCCAAAGCATCACAATATACAGCTCAGTTCTTGCAGAGCAAATGCCTTTTGTCTTTTCATGCCAGTGATTCCTTGTTCGTACATAGTAAAACTACATTAAAAAATATATAGATAGTATATTTATGGTGTCCAGCTGAAACCAGTCATTTTTTGACACCTAAAGAGGATGAGCATGGGATTTAATTTCTTTTTCCATCCTTCCCTAGGAACGTTTTCCACAATGGGTAAATTTAAGAAAAGCTTATTATATTAAGAACTGAATCTATATTAAGTCATGATCCTTCACCAAGCAACTGAAACATAGATAGACACGCTTGGTTCAGGAGATCCCTTTTTATTACTTTTCTGTTTGGTCTTAAACTGTCTTCATTTCTTCCAACACTCCATTAATAACAGTTAAGAACCATTAAGTATTTCCTGGTGAGGGTGAGCAGTAAGGAGCACAAGAATCTTTCACAAGAGCCTGATTTTGCACATATTTCCACCTTGCAGTGAAAACTTCTGATGAATTTTTGATGCTGTGGCTGCTTCAGCCCTGTTTCTAAAAACACTGCTTATCTTTGAGGTTCACCTTTAATTACTTTTAAATGATTAATCGTCAGCTAGCCACAGGTCAAGCATCTCTATTAAAGTCCCGGCTTTGTTTCCAGAACTTGACAAAGGAAAGATCTCCGCGCTGTCTGTCCAACGTTATTCCCCAAAGGTCCACACCGCAGCTCTCCTGCTGAGGCTTAATCCTACATCAACTAACGACAAAGAGAAGGCTTACGGAGATCAGAGGGTTTGAAATGAGTCTGGCCCGGTCACCAAAATTCACTTTCTGACTCTTCCATCAGCACCATCAGAGAAACCTGCCCATCAAAGCAGAACCAGCCCAGGAGCAGCACTCAGAAAATAGTCCCAACTGTTTCAAAAGCTGTTTGGAGGAATTTTTCTGTGGAACTGACACAACTGTAGATGTTTTTCACTTGTATGCCCTTATTCAAAAAAAGGCATATTTTGAGCTGTTTTACAAAGACAGGATTCTTGCATTAACCTTGTGAGATCAAATGGAGATACTTAGCTAAATGGGTAAATATGCAAAATGCTGGAAAAACAGCAGTTCTCACTGATATTTTGTTCTGAATTCATAACATTAGTCCTAAAATAATAGATCTGAGATTTAAAATGCCCATAATCTTTACGTTCTGCTCAGTTTGAAAAATGTGAATTCCAGACAAGGAAATCGGATGGCTTTTCAACTATATCTCAAGTCTCTAAAACAGCATTTGCTAATCTGAAGCATCTGAATTCAAAAACTGAGACCGTAACCACGGAAGTATAATTCATATGTACATTTAAGGACACAACATTCCACAGCACTAAAACAAAATGGTTTATAATTATCTGCTATAGATCAGATAAGATGCCTCATGCATTTGGCTTTTGTGCTAAAGAGCCAGAAAAAAAAAACCCTCAATAATTCAGCCTGAATAGTTAAATCAGATTTTGGCCAGAAACTTTTTCCCCACACTCTGTAGATGTTAATGTAGTTCTGAAAAATATGTGTTCTGAATTACAGTTGGGTACAGAATGAAACTACCCACGGGCACACACAGATTTTCAGAGGATGGGTGGTGGACATCTGGGGGGACAGAGATGTGTAAAGAGGGTTCATAAACACTTTTACAGCATCATTTATCCTACAGAAATAAATGCCTGCTAAGTCACAAGATACATGACCTTAAATCTGTCAGCTACAGAAGAACAATAAATTATTTCCATGTTTCAACTTCAACTTTGTAACGTGTATACAAGCATTGCCATGGTGCTGCTTGGGACATCTGAAGACTATTAAGTCTTACCATCCTTTTAATGATTTTTTTGTAATGCCAAAGAGGCTGTGTTAGACTACTGGAAGCCAAAAAGAGAAATGATTCATCATCTGCCATGTCTCCAAAATAAGAGTGATAAAAAAATCCAATGTTTTCTTCTCTTAATCGCATCCGAAAGTTGAAAGTTAAACAATCTTTAAAACGCAGAATAAAAAAAAGTAGGGCAAAGTAAGTACAAATCTGAAGTGTCCAGCTTTTGCCTCAACCTGAGCAGAAGCTGACATAACAGAAATTATTTGGATCAGAGCAATTTAAAAGGAGTGAAACCTTGATATTAACTAATCACTTGCACCGCAGCCACTGTCTCTACTATTTGCTGACAACCTACGGAACATGGCTAAAATTGTCAGAAATTAATGGTGCCCGAGTTACTCCTATCTTTTATATTCTCAGTCTGACATACCGAATGTGCCTAACTAGCAAAGGTAAAAGTCCTGTCTAAAAACCAACTTTTGAAGAGTCCTACAAGGAAAGGAAATCCAACCACCATTAAAAACAGAGGGCCAGAATAAGCATGAACAGTTCTCCCTGCACTTCACAGAACTTGTTTTGGAAAAGTACAAACTGAAAGGAGAATAGTTGAACATAAACCTAAATGTTTTTCAAGGACATTTCTGTTTTTCAATGCTCATTCAACCTCCATCTCTTTTGCTGGTTCATGAGAGGGGTGAAGAGGCCACTTCTTCAAACCAAGCCCTGCGGGTTCCCTTTTGCACAGCTGATCATGTACAGGACCAGCTCGTGTTGGCGTTGAAGCCAGGAGCAAACTACAGACTACCCAGCGGGTATAAAGATATAACAAATACACACAGCCCTTCTCATTTCTAAACAAAGAGTTCCAGTTTTTGTCTTCAGACTCGTACATATTACTTAAGAAATGACAGGACGCTACAAATAATTTGTTTCCAGTTCTTGAATTGTCTTGCCCTGAAGCTAATTATATTAATAGACTTCCCTGGGTTTAATTAGTATTTTGTCTAACCCCAGCTGATTGTTAAAATTTCATTTAATCTGATCACTAAAGTACATATTTTAAGACCAGTCCAGATGAAGGAATTGCAAGTGTACAATTACTACTGAGTGGGTGAGCCACTAAATTTAACTAAGGCCAGGGCATTTTTCACTCCTAAATTTAATTTCAGTATCTCAACTCCATTAGTGTGGATTGCAGAATCTTCCTCCTCATTTAACTGACAGCCACAATAAATCACAAGACCGTAATTCTCAATTCCTGTCACCAGCAGTTGCAGGTGGTTCTTCCCTACACACAACTCAAGTCTCTTGTCTATCTCTGAGCCTTCCAGGCAGGTAACAGCAAACATCCTGGTGCAGACACAGCTACACACCAGCAATAAGTTATTTTGTCATTAAAGCCATTTTGCCAAAGGAAATAAATTTCTGCCAGTAAAAGAACCATTTGGCTTCTACGGTTGTGTTTGTAATAGGACTTTTACTACCCAAGTTTTTCTAGCAAAACCTCTAAAAGTGTATCAGTCTTGAAGCAGCTGAACCTCCCACATGGTTTCTGATGAGCTCTGCTTTCAGGTGAGTTATTGGACTGGTAGATCTGGAGGCCCAAGGGGAATTTTTGCAAGCCCAGAGCTCTTGGCAAACATAACTCCACGGCTCCTTTACTGTGCCCACAGGGACATATTAACTCCTTTTCAGGGAAGTGTTATATGAAGGTGTGAGCACATACACTTGCCTGTTTATATGAAGTGCAGCTGCTTGCGGAGGCTCCCAGCAGGTGGGAATCAGGGTATGGCAAGAAGCAATACTGTAGTTAAAACTAGTCTTGAAAACATGGCAAACACAGATTAAACCAATGCTTTCAGAGGAAATGACGGCACAAGCACCTACACGCATTCAGCCAAAACAACAGCAAAAATAAAGCCTATATTTTCCATATATATTAAAACTGAAATCAAGCAACAAAACCAACGACATCTGCACCATTTTATAACATAATCCTGTACTTTACACATAAAGCCACAGAAATGGGCTTACTAAACAGAACTGAGAATATTTTTATAATACAACTGGACAAATCCCTGCAGAGTTGTAGACAACTATATATATATAAAGTAAATTCATATGAGAGAATCATCTTCCTTCGATGAGCTCATACGTACAAGGCTATAAAGGAGCGTAGTGTCAGAGATGCTTTGGGCCAATCCTTCCCACTACACAAACTTGGCTATAATGACATGAACCAGCCCCAGCTAATCTTGTCGTCAGCTACACCCAGAAAATCATGTTAGCCTGAACGCCGGTGTCTCCGTCAGACATGCAGCTCCATTAGACCAAATTTCAACAGGAAGCCTTCAAGGTTAACAGCACTGTGGCTACGCACAGAAGCTGGGCTTTTAAAGTGCTGGTATATGTATGTGGGTGTAAATGCACCCACGTGCATGCAAAGACATTTTACCTCCTAAAGATAAGTAATTAAATCCATCATATCTAATTGAAGCCACGTACAACAAGCTGCAGCATGGAGGTCATGCCAGAGTTTTCTTCTTCCTCCAGTGGACCTCTCTAGCAAAAGCCACATTTGGTACTTTTGCTATACATCTACTCCTTTACAGTACAAGAACTTGCAGCCTTAACACTAATGTGCCAGCTTCCCAATTCACCTACGTGGGGCTTTATCAGCAGCTCCAACAGGACACACTCCAAACCCTTAGACCTCCACCTCAATATGGAACCAAATAAAAACACTTAGCGACTGCTGTGTACAAAAAAGATGGAAAACTTCAAGTGTTTGCGTTTGTTTCTTTACATAAAACAGATTCCACAGAAAAAAAAACAAAACCAAACTTTTCATTTAATTGGCAGTTGAAGGTTCTTCATTGCTGATGCTGCTTATGGTATCTTCTGTTTAGTTTCTGTTGTTAGATTTGTTCAATAATTATTCTCATGTGGTAGTGGCCATCTATTTCTATGTTATTATCTGTTACATCCACTTCAAAAGAAATCACAGTGCTGGATGCAAGTCTGACACTGGATAACTTATAGAACTCTTATTTCCTCGACTTACATCCTGCATCCTTACAACGCACGAAATACAGCAAACATGTCTGTGATAAAAGGAATTTACTCGCAGCATTTCTGCTGCCTGTGTCTAGTAAGAGACTGATTTTGCATGATGCTGAGTGCCCCTGTGAAGGTTCTAGAATGACTTCTACTCCTACTTCTTCCTTTAGCTTAGATGAAAACTTCATTGTGATGCTAAGTTAAAGCTTGAATAAATTGCTGCTAGGTACTGAATCTTGTGTAACTCAGATATTTTCAAGGCCTGGTTTACATGCAGTGTGCTAGCAGGCTCTAGGTTACACCAAGAACATATAACATTGGAATAATTGTTTGTATTTCCAAGAGTTTTCTTTAATTGTACCATATTTTAATAATCTGCTTACAGCCTATCTGGTTTTGTTTATCTGGAAGAAAGCAGCTTGCATGTGTAAGATAATTTGATTCAAAATAATACATCCCCTGTAGATGTCTCCAATATGCAGAATATTTTGGTCACTGATGTTTTCCACAGAGGGTACACTTCTCTTTCTACACTGAAGCCATAACACCATTCCTTAGGGGAAAAGGCTATTTGATGTATAAGTAGCTTCAGATTTTATTCTTTCAAATATTTTGTTGCAGATCTGAATTCCTCTGGCCATTTTTGTTTGCACCATTTTTTCCCAGACAGTCTTAGTCATGCTCTGATTTCTGTTAAGTATTTTTGATAAGCAGAGTTCTCATGGCTAGCATTAGGGTCTCAGAAACAAAACTAAGCTGATTTTTAAGCATTCATGTTATCCAAAATCTGTAGCTCAGCTGCTTATCCGAACTTCCATTACAAACTTTGGCTTCTGTGTAAATCTTAGGAAAGTTCTTTTCATTAAAGCACCAACCACTAAAATGAAAATTCAGCGAGGAAAAAAGTGTATTGAATGGAACTTTTTTTTTAAAAAGAAGCTCTTATTCAACCCATTAAATGTTTTAGGAGCTACATTTCTAGATACAATTAAAGGCAATTAAACTCCAAAGCTCTAGAACGGCACTGCAATGCCAGCAGATTGTGGCAGAAGAAAAATCAAGGACGAAATCAGAGTTCTGTTGAAACTGGTGATTTTGCTTTTAAATCACACAAACGGTAACTGCACTGAAAGAAATTATGCTACTTGTGATTCAACAGGGTGTATGTGAGAGGGGAATCAAGCAGCTGCATACTCCATATTCTGTAACTGCTAATCAGAAGCAGAGAGCTGGTGTCATTTCCAGAAGAAACTACCGTTTCATCCTCCCTCTCTGTAACCCAAATCTTCATGTGTGGGCCTTCCAACCTCACCCACTTCTCAACAACTTCATCAGGCTTTCAGATTTCAGTAGCACGCAAGTTCTGTTCTTGCCAGGGAATATAACCTTCCGACAAGCTCCCTACGCAGCCTACTCCATCGCTGTTCTTTCCTGCACAATTAGCATGTGGTTGAGCATTCTTTCACAAGAGCCCCGGTTTAATTAACAGCATCCTCAGTCAGAAACTATCCTGTGATACAAAAGGGAAATGCCTACATGGACATGTGAAGACAGAGAAGCATTTCCAGACATATCTGTCACCATCGAATACCTTGCCTGTAGCTCCATACCCAGGGCAGGGTATATTTAGCCATTGTTCACTCAAGAGGTTTTGAAACGTCTCTTTCCCCTTTGCTTCCAGGTACCACAGTCTCATCATCTTGCTTTAAATATTGCAGCTCAGCTCAAATAGCTTATTAAGAAGACACTGTGATCTTCCATGAAAAAAGAACGTTTTCTTGACCAACCAGGGTGGCGTTCACACAAATGCTCAAGTCAAGCTGCCCAAAGGAAGTTGCTCCACACCTGCACAGAGGCCTGTGCAAAGGAAAGATGGTTCAAGCCAAAGGGTCAGATAAGCTGAAGGTGGAGATGACAATGAATCCAACAGTGCCACATGCAGCATCTTCACAGGCTGAGATTTCTAAGAGTTTTCTGTTTGGCTGACAACCGAGCTCCAGTCTGTTTCTCTCACTCGAATTCCTTTCCAAAGAAATTCATTTGAGTCCTGCCTCTTTTTAGCCTTTTTTTTTAAGCAGAAGAAGCAGCGCCCCAGTGTCAATACCGTTTCCCAGTAAGGAGCTAAGTAACAAGCAAAGCACAATTAGGAAAGACATGCTATCAGGACACTGGGCATTCTCGATAAAGTGACGTATAAACTTTGCATGAAGTTCATTTCACCAGCACCACAGCGTGAACCGCCACAGCATTTACTTATCTGCCGCTGCTGCAAATCCTCAGAGCCGGAGGATGGAACCAGAACAGCATTAACTCCAGTGTTTCTGTGTCAGACATTGTCTTTGGAAGCTGCCTTTCTGCAGGTATTCTCTCTAAGACATCTTTATTTGATGTTAAACAATTAAGAACAGAAAGCCATGGAGTCATGCAAACCAAGAGCACTAACGCAGTGGCAGCAGTTGTTTATCAATCTTTAATTGTCAGACAAGTACATCGCAAGAAAGATTATTCAGAGCCGCAGCTATGCCTTCTGCATAGCTTTAGAAACCTTGGCTTTCCTGCTTCATACTTCATGGGTTTTGATAGTTAACAGTAATCTCTCTTTTTCCAAGAAAAAAATGATGATTCAGAGATGCACAATTAGCTTGAATTATTCCAGGTTAGGGAATTAAAATAAAACAGCATTTGTATCAAATGTGACGAGGTTGTCGCGATTTTCCTCCCAGATTTATGGAAACAGATGAGACGTTACATAAATTCTTCTCTTATAATTGAGGTTAAGCTCTACTGCAGGTCATCCATTTAGAACACTTTTCCAACCTAAATGATTTACTTAAAACTACAAGTACTCTCTTGCATAATTTACAGTTGTGTGATAATAGAATAAATTAGAGCTTATTTTTTTAAAATGAGATCCATAAAATTGAAGAAATGTAAACTTGGAAAGGACTTGAAAGGTCATCAACAAAGTGTAATGAAGAAGAAATACTTGAGTAAAATAAATACGAATACTGTTGTAAATACTGTTTCTCCATCTCAATGTTTCACTCTGGTTTTACAATATCAACACTGTCCCCACTTCACTGCAAAAAAGCAAACAGATATCGAGGGCACTGGCTGATTTAGTTACTACTGGAAAATTGCATTAGGCACAGATCCCAAAATAATCACTATTCTGCTCCCTGGCTTTTAAACAAAACATACACATTTGAAACACTCTCTCATCTATGCCTGCTAGCCTGTGCTTTATTATAAAGCACAGCAAAAAGAGTACATTGATAGTGCTGCAGATAAAGTGAAAGATCAAGGAATGTTAAATCATCTCTTTCATCACTGAAATAATGTCTATAAATAGTCACACAGCTACAGAAGTAAAAGAGGTCCGGCCTTTAAATATACCAGGAAAAAAACATTTGGAATCAGATTGTAGTACTTTGTAGGGAAAGATCAGATTCACAGGCCGCGTTGTTTGTTCGTAACCATCTTCCTACCTACCTGGTGCTTTAACTGCATAACACGCACTGGAAGAGGCCAATGGGTGGTTAGTGGCCATTCGTGCCGTGGAATTTGGACAACAGGATGACGTGAGGGTTTTCATTAACAGAAACATGGGGGCAGCCTTCTAGGATTAGACAAATTGCATTTCAGCTCTCAAACATGAAGTGCACTGTCAAACATAATTTCTTCTTCCAAGAAACATGTCATAGATGAAGGAATGGAACTGTAAATAGATTATAAACGGTACTTAAACTGATTAGAGGTTAATGCATGATCCTACCCAAAGACATGTCGTGGTGTGGGCTGGGTATCATTGAACTGAGCTCCTGGTTTAGATTTCACACGTGGTTTTCAAGAAGCAGGACTAACGAGGAAGAAACTTTCTAAAAGGAAGAGAGAAATGCACTAAAAATGCAACCATGCTGATGCTTCATTCCTACCAGACGAGGCATGTGATGACCACCCATGTCTTCTGTTCAGAAGAGTCACTTAGAACAGTAAAATAAACAAACCCATTTCCCACATTTCTGCAGGAGTATATTTTAGACAGTGCAGTTCATGCTTTCTAACAGGACTCCTACATATAACAGATATAAAAACAAAGAATAGAAAAATATTTTTAAAATTTGAAAAAAAGTATATGTTTAAATAAACACCTATCTCTAGACTAGCAAAAAGTAGATGATTTCCATTGATATCAACTATCAACAAAAAGAGCCAAATTCACGAGCCTGGCTGGGCTGTGTGTGCCCAGCCTAAGCTCTGCCCTCCCATGCCACAGTTTGCTAAAGAATTTAAAGCCAGAGTCAGCTGCTGCCCACATCCCTCATCTCTGCATCGCAAGAAAGCTTTTCAAACACAATAAGCCATCACATTTCTTTCCCAGCTGCGGTCTCAATTATTTGTGCTTTTGTTCTTAGTTTGTATGTTATTTTCTCTTCAACACATAGGACGTGTCCAGTCAGCCCATTTTTTTGCAACGTGACGATGTTTCTTTTTGTTATATCCACTAATCAGGGGCAAGAGCAACTTGGGAAAGACTGATCCTGGATATTTAGAGCCCACTCAAGTTGGCTTTTCATGCTAAGAACTTACTATTTGAAGGAAAAATAAAGGGAGCCATAACAACTCCCTCTGGGTGACGGGAAGTTTACAGAACCCTGACACACATCTCAAGAATAAATAATCCTGAAATACAGCTGTGGTTGTTTTTTTTCCTCCTTTCCTTTGGTGATTTGCCTGTTGATTGCCTGGTCATTTCCTGGAGACATTTCCGAGCCCTCTACTTTCTAAAACCAAACAAAACCAATGCCCCTGCCAAACTCACTGATGGGAGAGCAAAGAACCAAAGGCAGCACAGGAAGCCTGATATGTCTTGCCCATGGTGACCATCCCAGCAAGAAAAGCTTTTGTTTCTTTATTTCAGCTGGGGGTGGGCTCACTCGGCCTTCAAGGAAACTGGAAAGCACGTGACATACCGATAAACATCCTATAAATAGATTCCGGCTTTACCCAAGAACTCTGATTTGCAGTAATTGCTATAAATAAGCTCTGCCTTTAAAGCCGGTGACAAACAATACTCTGAAGCCACTTGGTTGTATAAACAACTGTCTCCCTGGCGCAAGTGAGCATGAAATCCACTCCTCTGCTCCCTCTGTCCAAAGGCGATGAGAGCCTTGGCCTTTGTGCCCGTTGCTTTTGTTGTGCAGGAAACCACAGAACCTATATTAACACATATACCGCGGCCCCTGCCACATGACGCTGTAATTCTCAACTGTAAGCCCATATAGAAAGGCACGGAAAAACATGCATTGCTTAGTTTTCTTATTTCCAGCGCCCTTATTTTCAGTAGGTAGAACAACTGCACCAGGTTCATCTGGACAGACTGGACTGTGTATTTATGCAACTCATTTCTGTACTCCCAGGAGCAAGTGACAATGTGCGTCCAAGGGGAGAAAAAAATATCCATCTGCATCTACAGCAGGGTCCACTGTTTTCATACAAATGAAAAAGCATTCTCTTCTCATCTTTTTCCTTACTATTTAGGCAGATGAGAACTGTCTTTCTCATATTTAACTGCAATTGAAATAATTTTATATAATGTTTGACATTAGTTCCAAGAGTGAAGGAAAATGCAATTTTTTCTTATACTCTAAATAATCCTGCAAATAGTTTTGAATTTTTCATCAGGATAAACTGCATGACTAACAGGCACAGTTACTACTCTGGGGAAAGCTTCTGACAACACTTTCACATTCTCATCACTCATCTTAATTCTGGGCTACTTAATATAGAAATCTCTTTAAGCGACGCTTTGTCTCCCAGTTCTCCAATTCTGGGATCACACCTTTCCTTGATGTGCAAAACAAATACTTGGTCATTACGGGTTTTCTTCCAACGAGACTCGTTAAGCATATGCTAAGTGCTGGGATGAATCAGGCTCCATAAGCTGACAGGATGGCAATATATTTCCTTCAAATGGGATGTGAGTGGATAAGCCACCGAAACCCAGCTCAGACAATTCTCTGTCTATGCTCATCAGCTCTCATCATGAAGCGAGTTCATGGTGGATGCTGTATGTAAGAGAAATCTTAAATAAGGGTGAGCAAACATATAGGAGTGCTAGAGAAGTCCTCAGGTCAGCGCTCCCTGATTCTGTGGAGTTTGCTGTCTCAGTGCTGGAACAAGGATACCCAAACAATCTGAATAATTATACTAAATATTCAAACAGTTTATGGATATGAAATTGCCTAAAGCCAGAACGGAGGCATCCACAGTGGCAGCAGCAGGCGCTTGATCTGGGGCAGGGGAAAGGGCAGCTCAACACCATCACCTACAACCAGAAGGTCTTTTTGGTCTACATGGAGATGGAGAGGCCTCTGGAGAACAACTTGTGGCTACTTCATCAAGGTGGCGAAGCCCATGACACAAGCACCACCAGCTCCACCACCTTCTCTTCCCGCGGCAATGCTGCCAGCTCTAGGAGACTCTTATAAACGCCCGTTTTCCATATTACCAAGAATAGCATCATTGTAAAGAACACAGAAGTGTCTGAAGGTAACTGGGTTTTGCCAGATGGTAGAAAGCTAACGGAGATTGTGTAACATTTGTTTACAGCCTGGTAAGCGTCACCTTGGCATTTGTATTTCACCCAAAGAAGTTTTCAATTGGAGTAGAAAACACGGTAACCCTCTTTCAAATGCATGGGTATTTAAATGCTCTCAATCAAGCCAGTATCTGATACCTAAAAAGACAGTAAAGAGTTTCTTTTCATTACATAATTTGCAAGTGTCACATGCAAAAATTTAAATGAGGAATATCAAGTGATTACGCTTCCAGAGAACAAATCACTTTAAATATAAACCAAAAGGAAAAGCCAAGCATCATCAAAGTATGACCAGATCTGAGCACAGTTTTCAAGTTCTCCTTTTTTTATTATGTAAGTAACACTTAAATAATCCCACTTCTCTTCCCACCGTTTGCAACTCTCCTGCCTCTAGTGGGATGGAAAAAAGTAAAGTGTAAAAAAAATCAGTTTCACCAATTGAAATACTGCCACAAACATATCAATGTCTTAAAAATTAGCTAGATCATATTCAGTGTTGCCTACAACAATTTACAGCAGCAATAGTTCCTTTGAAACATGCAGAAGTGTCATCCCTTTGACAACGGTGGGAAAGACGATGTAACGATTAATGTGTCAGTAACGCTCATTTGCAACCAAGGACGAATCCCACCCCTTTAGCAAAATGAGTGATCACCATCTGCAAGGGCTTGATGCTCTCACAGGACCCAGCAGCAGCGAAAAACTAACTTTAACGTACAAGAAGTCTGCTTTGGGTTACACCAATTCAGTTTTGTTCTTTCAATATTTTAATGACATTTGAATTGCTACCATTATTTCGGAGATGAACGTGACTGCCTCTTCCCTTTATATGGGGACCCTACCTAGCACAATTGCTCTGCTTCTGCCACTTCATTAGCAAACATCATTTTGAAGCCATTTATACTAAAAATTCACAACTACAGCACAAGGTTTCTCATATAGATTTTTTTTCAGTATTTCATTAATCTTGGAGGAAGGAGGTTAACTCAGAACGGCAACAACAACAGGAAAATCTTTGTGTAATTTCACTTACGGCATTATCAATATTGGAAGCATTTCAAAACAAGACAAAAGCACTTGGGCTGCGTTGCGAGTCAGACCTGCAGTGAGTGCAGCTCTTCTGAACTACCAGAACCTTCCATCACTACATTTCTTATTAAAAGCACTGAGCTGGTAATGCTTTTTTTCTGTATTTGGATACGGCAGAAAGGTCTCATTTCCTCTGATCTATTTAAAAAAAACATGCGATTATTTCCAATTTGCAATAAATCATGTTTAACACTGTCCTGGATACCACTTGCTTGCAAGAAAGAAAAAAATTCAGACCCAAAGCCTCTATATATGGCCAAATCTTGCCAGATTCAGCACTTGTTGGAGAGGATCCGACCCCAGCAGCTCAGATTACAATGTCAATATTTGCAAGTTACACTGTCAGTTGTTTTAGGATTCCTCCTGGAAAAATGATGAAAAAATGTGTTATTTTAATTGGTGTCATAGCGATTAACCATCACTGGGAGGGTAGTATCTGCAAATTGGTCTCTCTTGATGGGAATGAACGCAGCAGCAGCGCAAAACAGGGTGGAAAAATATCAGCTACTATCTAGGCCTGTTCCTGAATTGCACATTTGCAAGTTTATTCTAATTCCAAAAAAAAACAACAAAAAAACTGGATACTGCGAAATACCGCAGCCAAGAACTCCCAGCCAAGGGTGTTTCTTCTCCAAAGTAAGGTAATTGGGTTTTTATCCAAATTCCCCAAGTTAAACAACACAACTCAGAAGCTCACGAACCTAAACCACGTGGAATCCGCTTCTAAAAGAGCAAACCTGCATTTTAAGAGATTGCTGTAATTTACAATTACACTCTCCAGTTTTTTCTGCTTTGTTTGGCAATTGAATCAAGATCGTTCCACTAACTAAAAACAGAGATACGCTGAACCTTTGTGTAAGATCAGCGTTGGACCTGCCCTTTTGGCGCACTCTTTCTAGGGCACGTCGCAATCCCAGAGCACTGCTACAGTGGCCGTATTGCAGTAAGATCCTTGAAATTTTAGGCTGGTTAATAATTCAATCTACACTTCACGGGTATGAACTCGAGTTCATACTCAAGAGCAGGTAAATTCTGGAAACGTGTAATTCACCTACTTTCTTACACGGCCCGTACGATGGTTTCTGTATATCAGTAATGACACACAGGACCACGCACGGGATTTCTCAGCAAATTGATCTTCTCAAGGGAAATGAAGAACTGATTTTTATCATATAAAGACAAAACCTGAAGGATATTGGATGCTCACAGCACTAATAACCATGCAAAATGCCACCCACATGCAGGAAACAGCCCCTAATTTTATCTATAGGTAGCACTAGTGCGGATCAGTCACATCAAGGGTGGGCTGCGGCAGTTCTACCCCATTCAACTCTGTAGTGGTAGAAACACTTTTCCTTGAGAAGGATGTATCCACAAGGTGTTTGATAGCCAGAAAAGCCTCACTAAATCAGGTAGAGCTGTGTATCAGTTAACATACAGCCCTTTTTACCAGGAACAGACTACACTTTATTCCAGTGAATCACCACAGCTTGAGAAATGCATTAAGCAAACCTTTGGCCCTCAGAAAATGTCCTTTTACACTGACATCTAGATAAGCATTTTGCTCCCACATGCACATGCTCGTGTATCAGCGAGTGTGGTCATGCCATCCATTCTGCAGGAACACCCCTGCGGATGGCTCAGTAACACCCCAGGAGCAGAACACAGTGTCTCAACTCCCCAGCTGATAATTTGGGGTTTTGTTATCACCACATAAAAACTCTCCAGGATTTATTTAAAAGTGAAGTATTCATTTGCCTTACTTGGTAGCATAATCCCATTTATAATTAAATAGGGTGTTTGGTTTGTTTTCAGAAATATCCTACTTTATTAAAAAAAATAAAATAAAATCAGATATTCAGATGCACTTGGCTCTACTTTCTTGAATACCCACAGCAGAATAGAGTAAAAGAAAAGAGTTTAATTCCTAATTGACTCTTTGTAAAATGGTAACATGGATTTAACATGAATATACTGATATTGTTACATTGGAAATAGCCACATTTTCCTGCTGCTTTATAGTTTACATGGACCCTTTGCTATTTCCATTTGCTCTCCTTAGTTTCCTTTATCTGTAGCTGATTCACATTCCTAATCAAACGTTTCCCTGTGGTACTGGTAGAGGTCTCTTTGCAGGACACTGTGGGTATCGCTGGTGCGGCTGGCGTGTCCCACCAGCACAGACATGCCTTGGGACACAAACAAACACACCAAAAGCCAGAGTGATGAAACAAGAATTATTTAAGGCAGGAGCTATAATTATTTTCCAATCAAAGTCTGAGCTCGGAGAGCCAAGTTTCTTCCCATCACTTTTTTTCAGACATCTGTACTGGCCAGCATACAAGTGGGGATTAACAAACGTTTGGTGAATGTGCAGTTTTACAGCCAAATGTGCTTAGCTGCGAGACCGGGAAAGCGCTAATGTAATACGGAAGATAACGAACTTCGAAGCTGGATGCTGTTCTAATGGAGTTTAAGCAAGCTTAAATAACTTCAGTATTAAAGAATACTTCTTTTAACGACTCCTCTGAATCTCAAAAGCAAAGTGAGAGAGTTACCAGCTCAGTTCCTGCCATTTGCCGGGGGGTTTGCGGGCAGGTTTGACATCCACCGCAGCATGCAGGCGGCTCCAACCAACACTGACCGCCCTCTGCTCTTCCTTGGCTACCGGGCACCCTGCGGTTCTGTCGCCAGTAAAATGCTTTTCCCCGCAGAGCCAAGTCGAGGGCACTTTCATCTGGTTGCGAACAAACTGCCGTTTCTGTCAGGAATGGTTACTCAGGATCTACACCTAATCCTCTTGCTCTAATGCTTCACAGTGGTCTGTTTTCTAAGCCTAAAAGGCTTTGCACAGTTCCACTAAGAGATGGATGACAAAAAAAATACATCAAACCTTTGCAACTAATTAAAATCCAGCAGTTTTCTCTGACCGGTTATTTACAAGATATGGATGCCATGGAAAATCATCAAGCTGGATACCAATAAAACAGAGAAATTTAAATCATTTGTTCTAAGCAACTGCATCAAAATGTTTCTGCTGCAGCATTTTCACTTGAGCCCGTTGATTCGCCATTAGAAACCTAAGGGTACTGCACTACGATCAGATCGCTCTTTGGATGCACAGCTCCACACTACTGCTAAAATATATTCTTGAATATTTATGAAATATTTCTAGATAGAGATTACCTCTCAGAAAGAAAGACTAGTATGACTCAGTTTTTTAGTACTTATATGTTTTCCAGTGAAAAATGTTGAAATGCTTTCCAGAGTGTTTGTGATGGAGGCTGAATTTAGCATTCCTTATATTTATGGAAAACAATATTTATCTATTAGCTTTTGTATTAGAACTGCACTTAGGAGCCCTATTCATGAAACAGGCCTTTGCTCTGCTAGGTACTGAACCAACAGTGGAAAAAGGGCTGTACTTTCCCAAGTCTTTATGATCTTAGTGCAAGTCGGAATGTAATGTGTGGATACAAACATACAGGGGCTACAAGATAACAAACCGATAGTATTAGACATTCATAGGCAACAGTAGCAACTTAAAAAATAACTCTACGTTGTCCTGACAATTTTTGAATGTTGTGCCAGCCACTGTAAAAACACCATTTATCAGATTCAAGCGAGCTTTAGCACAACTGACAGTGGCTGACAGCTGCAGCTGGACACGCTGTCCCAGCTGCATTCTCATCTCATTAGCGTTATGAGTTGTGAAGGCAGGAATAAGCCATCCAGAGCCAGTATGACTGATCGGCAACAGCAATGCTGCCGAAGGGCTGCCGACCCGGGTACCACCAGCCCAGAGATGCTGCAGGACAACCCACCTCCCCTCCCGCGAGTCCCGTCCCACAGCAAGGAAAGGCAAGAAGAGGAATTTAAACCTACAAGCTGAAACAGGGCAGAGGTGATCACAATCAACTGCATTATTGCAAGAAAAATTCCCATAGCACTGAACTTCACACCCGCTCAACTCGGTGATGTGTCCGAGCCCTCCAAGGTGCTACTTTAATCCCCCACCACCACAGTTTGAAAGTTCATGGGAGTGTCTTAGTATGGATTTCAAATACTTTTGGAGTATTATGTGAGCCTGAGAGCACACAAAGCTGACTCTGTCAATCTCTCTTCAAAATCACAGAAAAAGTCATACTAAAGAAGGAAAAAAGTAAAACAAATGTATTTAGCATGCAGGTTTATTCAAAAGCATCTTCACCAGCTTTACTGACACTGGTGTTCCCAGCAACTCAAATATCACGTATTTAATTGAGCCGTGTCCTGTTCTATCTTTTCAAATTTAAATGGCAAGGATTAGAATCACATTTATAAAATGCCTTTGTGCTTCTTAAAATACAGAATTTCTTGTTACATACTTGGTACTGCATGAATGTATACTAACAAAAAGGTGTGTTTTATAAACATAATGAAGAAAAACATTAAAACATGTAGCACCTAAAGCCAAGTGAAACCATCAGCAAGCAGAAAAAAAATGAAATATTTTTGGCATTGATTCACAGTGAAAATCTTGGACAAAACTCTGTGCTTTCTACTATACCCTGTAATAATAATAGTGGATCTGCCAAACTGCTCAGAAGTAAGTTTTACAGTTGACGACAAGCTTCTGAAAAGTTCCCTAAGGATTAAAAGGTTGTAAATAAAATCACCTTCACCAATTTGGGCCACTCTGGTGGCGCATGGGATGCTGATCACCTCGGGGGTGGCCTCGGCCTCAGGCACGAGCAGCCGAGTGAACCGCGGGCAGCGTCAGGCCAGGAATCTCTGTGGGTTCAGAGCGCAGGTGCAAAGCGCTTGTGTCCATCTCCTCCGATGAAGCAGAAAAGAGAAAGGGCTACTGTGCCGCTATTTAATGTCCCAGGCTTTGATTGTGCTTTCAGGAAGCTTTGCTTTGCTCCCAGAATGGCATGGATAGTCTATCTGATGGTGGCATTTCTTAAGGTGATGGAGAAGTGAAGACCTGCTCTCTGTGCTCGCTGGATAGCAGCACCAATGGCTTTATCCTTGGAGATGAGACTCTTCCCCAAAGAGGTTAACTTTCAGTAGATTAAAAAAATAAACGACAAAACAAACAAAAAACCACAAACAGCAACTGAAATGCATCCTAGCCATAGAAAAACTTGCCTTCTTTCCTCAATAAGCAGCAGGACTTCACTGTAGGCAGCGGGGAGACCTTTTCTGAAATGTCTTCACTGGCGGGGAAGACGTGGCAGAGGGAAAGATGCCATGAGAAGCCTGATGACCACAGGGCAGTGAGCAGAGGATGGAACGAGGCTCATCCCCCCCAAACAAATTGGGGGATGTTTGAAGATGTCACTGTTATCCCTAAGCTGAGTGGGAAGAAGGTGAGCTGCATGCATATTCCATTTTTATATCTTTTTGGCAGAAATAGAACACAGCTTAGACATAATTCACATTGGAGTTTCTAATTTAGCACCAAGGTTGTTGAAGGGAAAGCAACGTGCATTTATCAGTAGATAAAAATACCAGCAATAGCAGCATTTGAGACGGGCAGAGCGACAGAAGTCGGTGCTGCAAAGTGGATGCTTGTTGCTCTCCTGGGCAACGCAACATAATTGTCCCAGCACAGACTTTATCATAAAGAAATGAATAACCACTTGTATTCCCAATATTTCAGAAGTGACAGAGGCCTCTTTTGTTCTTCCAATAAAAGAAAAACAAACAACTTGACCATAAAAATCACAGGCGGACAGCAAAAATGTAAGTTCAGAAAACGTCGGGAAGTCAAATGAGCGAATTAGGTTTATTTTGAAAGGCCTTTGTCATCGGACTTGTAAATCAGAAGTTAGAGCCTTATTCAGAGGCAAATCAACCGAGCGTTATCTGCAATTTATTTATTTGCGCATGTGTGCTTTGAGTGGGTCCACAAAAAGTTCTTCAGCTGCATTTGTAAACTCAGGCAGTAAATTAAAAAACAAAGAAAGAAATTAGAGATTATTAACAACATAACAGACTGCAGTCTCACTTTCTGCTTCTCTGCATACATTTTACCCAAATCCTACTAATTCTAAGTCTGCACAATGGCATACAGAAGCAGACTCAGAAGACGGCAGTCTGGATAGCTCTGGCAATTCAAATAGATTTGTACATCCTCATTTCCCTGAAAATCCCCAGATTTTCAGTTAAATAATTATATAGACTTCCCTTGTTAGTTTTCAAGCCCATCTAGTTCAAGCAGTGTTGATTTTTCCCTATGGATGTGTTAGAAAGGAGCAAACCCTTTGCTATGAGGAAGAAGCCCCTGGTTTTGAAATCACAGCCGAGATACTTCTGAAATCATCTCACTTGAGCATTTCAAGAAAACTCACTGAATACCAAGAAGCTGGTGATGATATTAATAATACTTGAGGTCTTGGCAAATTTCTGACATTTAAAAAGTTTCATTATTTTTCTCTGTAGAGCCTTCTCGTTAAAGTCAGAAAATTTTGGGCAGGGGAGCTGCGAGTGTTGTTAAAACTGGGGACTACACTCTATAAACATTTTGGCATTAGAGTGATTCCATCATTCACAATTCCATCTCCTACAGGTTCCATAGCATATGTCATTTCAAGAAATTCATTTCCTGCTGCATGATTTATGGTATCTTTGAGGGAAAACAGACTGATCAAACGCATCTACAGTTTTCAATATGAAAATTTGCCATAGGGTTATTTCCTTATTGCTGCCAACTCATCCTGATATTTCTTCTTGCCACAAAAAGCACTTATACGGTTGCATTAAGAATTTTAGTTTCCATAGAAACTGTTATTGGCTAAAATAAATACAAAATGGTAAAAAGTGTGACTTTCCTTGTCCTCTGAGTATGATTGCAGCGGCCAAATTTTCACCACCTAACCTTGCACCACTATTTACTGCTGCCTGACATTTTCAGCTCTGTCTCCCTTTTAAGAATATGAACCCTCTCTTGAGCAGCTCTTCCACGCTTCACAGAAGGTATGTGAATATTTAGAGCTATTTCTTCGCCTTATTGCACAAAAACATCTGCTTCTCTTCACTGCTCATTGCGTTATTTTATTTATTTGCTAAACTTTACAAGGGAAAATATGTCTCTTTGTTGGTTTGCTCATCCCAACAAAGCTTGAGAGTGTGCTAGCAGGTAATGGGAAAATAAAAGGAAATGAATAATTGCTTCATTGCAACTAATGACTTTTCACATTCCTTCAGCGTTTCAAAATAGAACCAAGGTGAGCCCTGAGCATCCTGACACTGCAGCCTCGCGGATGGCAGCGGCAGCTCTGAGCCCTGGGAAGCTGAAAGGAAAGACACGCATGCTTCCAAAGGGCCGTGCAGAATTTATGGGCACTCATGTCTTCTGAAGGAAAAAAATGAACTGCATATTAATCTCCTGTTCTCAAAATTTCTCTTGCTCCCTTCCTAAATGGTTCTAATGCTTACTAAGAAGGCAAAGACCTGATAATCATCTTATAATTCCCTCACTTCTGCATAAATTCCATTGTATTTTTAATTCAGGCACTTCTTCCTAACATACACAATTAATAAGTCTTTTCTTTTCCTCTTAGAGGATATTACTTTCATTTTTCTTCTCATTTAGAGATCTGCTGCTGTGCTGTGTGCTGCCTGAGATTTGCCCTTATTCCAAAGAATGAGCCTCTGCACATATATTGCATTGAGATGGAAAACTCTATTATCATTTCTGAAAATAGCAGCTGAAAACAGACGGACTCAGCCTTGACAGAATGTAGAAAATGAAGGCGATGATGAAGCTCCCCAGTAACACAGTGGTCATTTGAGTATACTACTTACTGACTTGGGGTCAGAGGACAATCTTTTCATCCCCCAAGCATCAAGTGTTTTGGCACCCACTAAAGATCTCCCTTCCACATCACTAGAAACTCAAGTACTTATGAAAGATGCACAAGCTTTTTTTTCAGATGCCTAAACACTCTGACAAACCTACCTTTTAATCTTTATGCCCCACTTTGCTGTCAAACCATTCTGACCCGCCGCACAAGACCCACAGGCTCTACCTAACCCCCTAAATCCACGTATTTCCTTTGGCTGCTCTTAGGCATGGAAAATAGGATGGAGACTTGTGTGAAACTCCTGAATTTGTCTGGTCTTCCCAAACCTTGAGCAGTTTAGTTGGTAGAAACGCTGGACACTGCCGAGGATGAAAACCAGACATCCTGGATGACAAACCCAGAAAGAAAAAGCTCAGAGCTTATGAACAGTGTACAGTAGCATAAGTGCATTCATGCATCCCAATTTTGGAGTTTACCGTTACCCTCTTTTACACACTCTACTGCCTGGGGAGTAACGTAAAACAAAACACAAGTGTGCCTAATACCACCTTACTCCAGAGCACAGACTATGTCCACTTAGCCAAAGCATTGCAGATGACAATCCATAGATTGGACTTGATCACTGGAGCAAAATGTTAACACATATTCAACAAATTTAAGGACACCGTGAAATAGGATAAGCCAAAAAGAGTATAATGCCTTCTAAATAAAAACAAGCATTCGGCTGCTTATCCTTCATTGATGAAAACCTCTTCAGAATGAAAAAGTGCTTTTTTTTCTTATGATAATGACCAGAAGATGCAACAACAAACATGTAAGAACAGTCAGGAAATGTATATATCTGGACTTAGGTAAAAATACTGTGAAAAGCAAATGTGAATCAACAAGGCTGAAAGAGAACTGACACTACCTGACACTAACTGTTCCTCTGTCTTTTCAGAAATGAAGGATGCCGATGGCTCTACAGAAGGTACATGCAGTGTGAGAACAGGCTCTGTTTCTAGACATCAAAATGTCCAAGTGCTTGGCAGATTACTTAAGCTACCAAAGAAACGTCCCTGCTGGTGGATGTGGCAGCATATGGGGAAGACGTGTGCATTCCAGATGGTCATGGGGAAAAAAAGTGGGTTTTGGTAACTCTGACTGCTTACAGTCCTCTAAAATCATTGCTTGTTCATGGTCTTCTGTAGCAGCACACCTAACAGGTTTGGGTACCTCAGTATGGGTGTCATTAATCACACTGAAATGTAGTTTACTATAAAAATAAAAATGAATTCTATTTTTTAAATTCAATAGAAAAGTCAAGGCTTATTAAAGATGGCACTTATTTCTAGCAAAAAGTAGCACCAGATCAGAAATACACTAAATGAGGTTTAAAGATTCCCATTAACTTCTTTTTAATGACAACCCCACAGATGAAATGCACCCTTAGAATTCTGAAAATAGATTAAAAAAATTTGCATAAACTGGCAGAAGTCCCTAATGCGGTATAAAAATTGTCCAAGATTATGGGCTGAGGGAAGGGTGGAGGTAATGAAGAAAAAGCACCCTAAATCTCTTGTTTTACAGTGAAAGGTGCATCAATGCCAAACAGCACATTGTCCTTTCCATCTGCCAATGCTACTACAGGAAGCAAGTTCTCAAGTCAATGATGATGCCACCAGATCATTAGAGATTAACTTCTGGGAGAGCTAATAAACCTGTGTCAAGTGGAATCACAGCAGTAAGAAGTATATGCAGCTGAGGAAGCTCATCTCTGTTCCATGTCTGCAGTTTACAGCGTAGGCTGTGGCATCTACAGAGCAAGAGGCTCTGCAGGTCCCAGCCAACCACACCAGCGCCATCCTGCTGGGTACAGCTCAGACCCATCATCGCCATGAGCATCACACTTTTACCATGCAACCAGCAGAATGTGAATGACTTCTGCGTATGCTACATGTGGGACGTTTGCTTTCCTGCACAGGAACTACCCCTAACCATAGGTCAGGATTTATGTTCACCTGAGTGCAACGCTTGCTCCTACCTGGAAGCACAGGTGTGGAAAAGAGCCTCCGAAAAGCTGGGAATTTTGGCAAGTATCATGCAAATGTGGTACTAGAAATCTTCATGCAATCACAAGCTGCTACCGCTTGACTTAGAGCCAAGCCCTCCTGCTGCTGGATGAGTTTCAGATCTTGTGTGGATGTGACACAAACAGGGCCGCTGTAACGCTCGCTCACCTGCAGTCAGCACTCCTTTGCTCAGCCCCGCAACGTGGATCAAAGCAAAACCGACACGACTGACCCCAAAACGAGCATTTTGTTTCACATCGTTTGCAAGATCCCATCAACAGCCAACCCAGGTGCTGTTTTCCTTCTGCCCACACACAAATCAATGACAAAAAAGCAAACTCATTCACACAGGTGGTGCGTTTCACCTCCCTAAAAGTCAAGATTTTCTTACACCTTTCATTTAGTGCCACTGCTGTCAAATTGTAACATGTTGTAACAAAAACAGCCTTTATGTAACCTAATAAATAAAAGCCACGGAGGCAATAGCTATGCATAAATTTTAGCTAAAAACATTTTGTTAGAAGAACATGAATGTCCTCTGAAAAGCGGGTAGCATTTTAAAATAATGTTCTAGCCATTGTTAATACTTTATTGCTATTCATCATAGAACCATTAATCACGGTGAACCCATTTGGTATTAATGTGGATGTCATAAAGTACTTCTGTTGCATTTCAATTATAACTCAGCCTTTAAAATGCTGCCAGCACTACATGGAAAGCTTTGAAAACCAAATTTGAATAGTCTGTTCAGAGATAACCACGATCGCATTCTGGCACGGAGAAACAACCTTTTCCATTCCTTAACGCCCATTCCCAAGGGGCAGAGGAGCCCGAGGAACCACCCCTTTTCCTCCCCCAAGATGAGGGGAGGACAAACATTCCTTTGGGCTGCTCCAATCCCACCAGTTCAACAGTGGCTAAGCAGCATCAGGCCATACGTTCAGGCCCCTAAGGAAATTCCCTTTTTTCCTATCACTCGTGTGATTCCCCGAGGCACTATTTTGCTGGGAGAGCTGAGTGCTTTAGGTTTTTCTGTGGTGTATAGTGTCTGTCCAAACAAAAACACCAGAGAGAACATATATCTACAACCTACTGTCTTTAGAAACAGCAAAGGAGTATGGAATACATCATAGCAGACCTAAGGGAGCTGATATCCTGACCTCTCTGATGGCAGTTTAAAAAAAACTCCTTTTTCTGGCCTCAAAAGGCACTGGAAGAGGAAAACAGGCAGCACAAAATGCAGCATGGACGTAAACAACTGTTAGCTCCTTGTTATCAGGGAAGCCAGGAGCCTGTGTAAATTTACCTTGAGAAACCAGGATTTTTGTTCCCTCGCTGCCAGCAGAGCTTCCAGCAGCATTTTACACACAGAATCAAATCACAACAGCTCAACAATTGTGACGCTTCTCATCAGAAACCATGATAAATGGAGAAAAGACAGAATAGTTCTTCATAGCTAAAGGAACTTTAGAAAAAATTCTTGCATATAATTGCCATTCTATTTTATCTAGGTCATTGATATAACATGTAAGCACACAGCAAAAATTCCTACCTTGGGAGCTCTGGCATGTTTTCCGCATCTGGCATCTTTGACAAGGCTGATATCTAGCAGCTCAGTCTCCTAGAAGGCAAAATTGCAACACAGATAATTAATCCATTAGTCCAAAAGCCTGGCTGTGTTTGCAGTGCCCCGCTTCCCACATTTGTCAGGGGTTTGCCTGTTTGCAATGACGCCTGTTCAAACTGAGAACAGCTTCAAGGAGTGCTCTGTTACACTTGAGCCATTCTAATAGCAATACCAAGACTTTAGAAACATAACTTGCTTTCCTTAAAAATGTGCACATTTACCATGATATGCAGAATATATAGATGTCATATGAATCAAGCTTATTTCTTGGATCACTAAATATCAGCTGCTGTGGCGCGGGTTTTTTTCTTTTTAATACAATTTTAGCTTTTTGATTATATTCACAGTGTGAAAAAGGTGATGTTACAAACAGAAACCCTGCCTCTGCAATCCAAAACCTACTTCGCTCTTGCCAGAACATTTTGAAAAGTGCACATAAAACCCAACAAGTGTTATATCTACAATGATAACAGGTTCCAACAATTTTAGTGACTACCGCTCAATAAAACCCATGTACTTTTGACAAGCATTTCATAATTCCTACACGACTCTCGAATTGTGGGTTCCACAACACATGCCATACTTGGAAGAAAACTGACACGTGATGACAGCTTCTGTTAGGCAAATTCCTCTCTTCCCCATATGCACATGTGATATAAAGAATCTCCTTTCCCTGATAATCTCTGGGCTCTCCACCCTCCCTGGCAGCACAGGGAGGATGGGTGCTGAGCTGAGCCCACCAGTGCCAGCCCAGCGGGTGCACCCAGCCCTGCGGGACCAGCGCGGGCTATTCGCCTCTTGCCAAACACAGCAAATTATAACCTTGAGCCAAGATCATTTTCCCCAATCTCGCCCTGCATCAGGGCGTTTCTGGCTGTTGCCATGTTGAGTCTTTCTAGAACGCCTTAATATTTCTGGGCAGGGAGCGTTTGGAAGGAGGAAGGATGCTGGAGACGATTCCCAGCAGCAGCTCCCTCGCAAGCACACGCATCCAAGTAGCCTTGCACGGGTTCTGCCAGGAGCGAGAACATCCGACCTGATGTAGCATCACTCGACAATCCTAAAGTACATCTTCATACCGTCTGCCTCAATTACACTAGCATTTGGATTAATAGTCCATGTTGGCACGGCTTGATTACATACTAAATACAGTTTAAAAGTACTTGAGCAGGAGAGTGACCACACGGCAATTAGAGCTACGCCAGTTCAGTGCATTTCAGCTTTCCAGTAATTACAAATGCTGTGCAGAGAATTTGAAATTTCTGTGCCAGACAAAGCTACTACATTTTTTTTTTTCATTCCAAGGAGAAAAGAAAACCATCTTTTCTCATGAACATGTTCTTTTGCCACAGGTTACTTTGTATCCTTATTTCTTTTGCATTTTAAGAGACTTCTTTCTGTACAGTTCTTGCAGATCTTTTGTGTCTATTAAGACATAAGCTCTACCACCAGATTTTCATGTGACTGTATATTCATGACTTTCCCCTCTGTCCCACATATCAATCCCAATCCTGTTACAGTACCATGCAATTTGCATGAACATTTTTACCCCTCTTTATCTAGGCTGTCTAGGGGAAAACTGGCCTTCAGAGATCTTAATTTTTTTGCTCATACTTTCAAGAAACAGGACAAGGGGGGCAAAACTTGCATGGATTCAGAAGAAATATCAGCAGGATTGTAAAAGGTGGTATTTTGTAACCCTCCTTAGGAAATCACCTCCACTACACCAATACACACGGCCACAAGCACTGTTCCGACAGCACTGCAGCCTTTCAAAGGGATGGCTGATGGATGGGCAGAAAAGCTTGTCCACAGCTGTCCCTGTTCCAGCTCAGGAGCATCTGATGGTTTGTGAACCCAACGTTCAGGTCCAGTTTGAAGCCAATCTGACTTCCAGATCTGAACTATGTTGATACTTATCCTGTCAAACACGAGCACAACTGATGCCAGGAGTTACGGCAAAGCTCAATACTGAGTGCAGAAAAGCCCTTAATGCACAAAACTCTGGGTAATCTCACTCTTCAACAAGACACCTGTGTAAGGAACATTAAAAAATTGCAAAAGACAGCAAGCACTGCTCTCCAACTCCCAACATGACTGGTCTCTCCATCTTCCAACATGACTGGTCTCTTGGCCTGGATGGCACCAGCTCTTCACCAAAGTGAAACGGCTGCAATAGTGAAAAAGCAATGCTGATTTTTACCAAGCACAGCTCTGTCTCTGGGTTTCACAATAACATTCCCACATTCACATCATTCCTCTCTCAGTGAAGTTTATGGCTCGAGTCCCAGTGATGCTGCAGTAGTGCAAATATGCCTCCATGTATTTTACTTCTGAAATCTAGTCCATGCCACATTCACATCTCAAAATGCAGCACAATACTCCTAGTGCTTGTGCAGCCACTACAAATTATTAGCCAAATAAAACAGAATTGTTGCCCTTCCCTTTTCTTTTAAAGAAGCGTTGGGAGAAGGGAATGTCTCTGGTACTCTCTCAGGTTGCTCTTGTGAAACATGACAGTGCCAACCACATCACATTACCACCTGCAATACATCAGCAGTGGAAGGCAAACTTGCTGCTTAACACATTAAATATATATATATATATATATATATATATATATATATATATACACAAAAATCAGAGAGAAAAGAGCCAAAGAAGCACTATTAAATAGTCTTATGTGCAGGTAAAGTGTAATAGAATCACAGCGTGGCAGCAGGTGCACCTTTAAATAGAACAGGAAAATGGCCCATGGGAGGGCTTATCTCTGAGTTGACGCGGGCGGCCGTTCAGATATCGGCACGAGTGAAATGAATGAAACAGGCAGCGCTACACTTGGGTTCATCACACTCAGAGCAAGAACTCAGGTGGGAAACAGGAGATTCACGACATAATTACAAGGGGAAGGAGACCAGACAACACAGCACGAAAGGCAAGAAAATGAAAAGGAAATGTGGTCTTTGGGGTGAGAGGCCAGGGGTTATATTTGCCACAACAAATAACACCAGTGCCCCAAAGCAGTCTCCAGCCCACTGTGAAATGTTCTACAGAAGGTACAGGCACACACACAGCATGTCGTAAAAATAAGATTTTGCCAACTGAAAGGACTGACAAGCACTAAAAATAAAGGCTTTAACAGCAAACACATGAGAGAAATGAAAGCTGCTGAAGAAAAATGGATCTTAAACAATGATGCTGAACCACACACAAAGTGAATTTCAGAAGGTTTTTTGTTGGATTGGTCTGGCATTTTAGCTTTAAAAAATAAAATAAAAAAAGATAAACAATCATTTATTCACTTACATAAGTGCAACTAGACCTCCTGTAACACGAACATAAAAAGACACTTCAAATGGAATAACACACATTAGAAAGAGACACAGAAAAGGAAAAGGCAACAACCAGCAGCCCCAAGGACAGTATAAGGAACCACCAAGATACTTGCAGAAAATGTGACAGCCTGAGGATCCAAGACCCAGCAAGGGCAGTTTAAGAAGAACAGGGGAAGAGTTTTGTGGTTCTACTTTGCCAAGACCAGCTGGCATGGCTGTAGGAAAGATTGACCTGATGTAGAAAGCAGCTTTTATAATCCTATCCCTATAACCCTTTATATTCCTGTTTGACACAATCATTTAATTTGGGGGGGCGATTCTCTCCTGGGTGGTAATTACAGAAGCCACAGGAAAACAAAATCCAAAGTCTCAGGCACCATCAGGTATCAGCAAGGAATGGTCCAGGTTCCATAAATACATTTTGTATGTATGTTCAGCTCAGCAGAAGCAATAGCCCGATAGATGCTTTAGCCTATGCTCTAAAGTAGACAAGAGCAGTATATAAATCCACACAAGTGCCTCTGCAGGCAGCATTCAGCAGGGCTGAGATAAATCAGAATTTGTAATGTGCCATTTCTTAGAAGTTCTTTGGTTCAAAAATACCAAACCTCCTGGAATTCTCTGACCCCTGGGCACTTGCTTTCATCTTTCAAGCGACTAATTAAGGGGGCAGGGAGCAACTTCCTCCCAAAGGAGAGGAAAGACAATTTCCTATTTCCCTATTGCAAAATGTGGGCAGACTTTTGTAAAGGGAAAATACACTTAAGTACCGGACAGAATAATGCCCCATTTCCTGTGCAGCGAAACAGTCCAAACCCTCCTCTGTTTAATTCACCAGGAGTTTTGCTACTGACGCCCTCCGTGCAGGCCTGGAAAGTGCACTCTGTGCTGCCCGAGGCATGGAAGCCGTAGCAACTGGAAAAAGAAAAAACACACACACACCAAAACCATCCAAACACCAGCACACCTCTGCAAGTCCAACTTTTCCCTCTTCAGAGACCTCCAGTCACTGCTGTTGGGACTTGTTAATCTTGCAATAGAGTAACATCTCTTAATGCAACCGATAGACCCCCCCAGTAATTGGTAACACGGAAATTCTGGAGAAGTGAATTATTAATCCTACTATGTTTGTTTTCAATTAGCAGGCGCATTTATATAGGGCTAGATTGTGCAATCTTGCTTTTATGGGTGAGCACACACTCACTAAAGCAATAGATTGTGCAACCCTCAGTGCCTACTTGAGCACTTATAATTAGGCCCTTCTGAATTTAATATAGTAACACCAATTTATACCAGCTGAGGATCTGGCTCACTCCTATTTTAAACTGCCCAAAATGATGCCAAGTGAATCACAGTGTCTTGGGAACTCGGTCGTGACGTAACCCCAGCTACAGAGCAGGATTCCTTCTGGATCCCACCAGAGAGCTCTGCTCAAGGGCCATGGGCGGCACGGCGGGCTGAGAGCGGGATCAATGTCCTCCAAAACTTCACAAAAACTATGTCAAGGAGACACAGCAAAGCGGGTGTGCGTTACAACAGCTGCACGAGTTAGTGGGTCCAGATATCTCACCACTTTACTCACAACCCTAACAAAATTAATTCCAGTCTGCCCAGAGTACTCCCTGGGGCTGAGCAGTTGTGTATTGCTCTGACCCACGTTGTTCAAGCTCCATTTCCACATCCCGTCTGGTCAGATGTTCTTTTTTCCCCATTGTATGAAACCTGGCAATTGTGGAGCACAGTTCTCACAGTCTTGTTGCTGTAGCCTTTGCCGTTTAGGGATATGGTCCAATTAAACTCTGAAAACCCATCTTCCACTTAGCTTTAAATCTATTCCTTCTAGTTTCAAATATGAAGAAGAAACTGTGTGCCTGAAAGCTTATCTAACTCTTCCCAATATTACCAGTCGATCTAATGGGAGACACAACACTGAGCCTTCAAAGTTTGTCTGACATAGCGTTAGTAAAATAAACTTTGCAAAACGAAGCCAGTTTTGTAAACAAGCACCATTGAGTGCTACTGGATGGTAACATCTGGTGAGAGTTCTCAAAGGGAAATGGCCATTTTGCTGAAATAAACTTCAAACAGAGACTTAAACATCTTCTGTTGGGAATAGTTAATCATGATGAAAGGTTTCTTTAATGGAGAAAGACTCCGTTTTATCATTTTCTGAACATGAAAGTATTGAATACTTCCTGAAGCAAAAAGTTTATGCAGTTCTGGGTTACTTTTATTTTTAATCTGTATTTTTGAAGTGGTATTTAAAATAAAGCTATGAGTGACTTCCTTACAACGTGTTGGAAATAAAACACTAAGATCAACATTTGAATCTGATCAGGAACAATTACAAGTTATGCTGAAGAAATATCTGGTCCTATAGATTCAGAATAGATACATAGGCAAAGTGAGCAATTTAAAACCATTTACAGAATACACGTCATTTAGATTTCATAGATTTTAACAGTGTAGTGATAAATCCACCACACTCAGATTAAGTCCAGAACATTTAGTGTTAATTTAGAAAGGGTGCTTTCACAGCTGGGGGATGTCATATAGAATCCCCCTGTTAAAAACATATCTATTTTTTTCCATTATCATTAAAAATAAATAGAATGAAATGCAGTGATTTGTCTCCTCATCCCAAAGGAAAACTGTGGAGGACTGGTGAAGATGATTTAACGGAAACATGCATCGGTGGCTACAAGAAAAAACAGTAAGGCTGACAATGACATTAATGGGAGCTGAGCTAAGGTAGTGCTGTGTTTCCCTGTTAGAGAATTCAGAAGCTGCATCCCACTGGAGAGAGCCAGTCCCTGAAGAAACTGTCTCCATGTATCCTCCTGGCAGCTCACAATTCAATTATCAGGCATCAAAATCACAGGCTGTGTCAATAAGAGAGCAGCACAGCTGCACGTATACCCTGAAGTCAATGGTAAAACTCTCTCTGACGGTAGCAAAGTCTTTTCCTGCATAAAGTTGTTCTTCACAAGTTTTATTACCTTCTCACCTACTCTTTTTACCAAGCCTTTGAAGGTTATTAGATGAATGCTGTAGCGTGCCAACCTGCCCAAAGCAAGCAGACCTCTTCTAGCTGCTTGTAGGTGATGCTCCCCTCACAGAGATGATGAAGAGGCAACCACAAGGCACTCAAATAACGGAATAAATACTCAGGTTAGACTGAGCACATATTTCTAGATTAGCTTCCCCAAGGGTTATTAAATCTTTGTGTTCAAATCTGGTTAAAGCAACTCCTGAATACTCTGCCTTCTGAAGATCTATTACAAAATGCAAAGCCCGAGACAAATCCTACACCTTGGCACCCGAAATTAAAAACAAAGCGAGAGACACTGAGGGGCAAGAGACAAGAACACTTTGCTGCCTCCACTACTTCATTCAAAATCACTTATTTTCAAGCTCTTCCATTCTGGCCAATAAACGCTGGCAAAAAGGAAACTTTCAAAAATCACTTTACCACCCAAAATTTGAACCTGAGCTAAGCTGTATTGGGTGGTCATTAACTGTTCTTAACTCAAAAATGGCTGGAGGACCTCAGCACCGCTGAGGCAAGAACTAGTATTTATGACTGCACACAACTGCTCTGGGAATAAGCTCCAAATACCTTGCAAGGTTTCTTTGCTTGCAGGTTCTTCTTGAAGTGCCAAGTTACACAACCTCCCTACTGAAAGTCCCTTATAGCAAGCACTCCTATAGAAAATAAAGCCATGAACTGAAAAGTTTTTGCCATCTTAATAACACCAAGTCTCTCAGTGTATCCCTGGAGATATAGGAACAGCAGCATTTTCTAGTACAGGGAAAATAGTCTGCAGTCCATATGAAGCACTGGGCTATTAGGAAAAAAAAAATGAGAAGGAATTTTCATGCTAAGTACCCTTTTAATAATGAAAGTAAAACAAGTCTCCTGCATCTAAGCATATAGTTCTTTGCTGCTTCATTAAGGAAAATTTCATTTACTTGGATTTACAGATGGTATGGCTAAGCAATCTAGAAACTGGCACACAGATTTCACAGTGTAAGTCTTCATGCAAAGAAATAGTCAGCAAGCAGAAGAACATGCAGAGGTAAAGATTTGTTCCCTGCCTTCATCACTGCAAGCTGAGTGAAGGTCACGCCAAAGAGTCAAGAGTATTATGATCAGCAATCGTTTGAGATTTTAAAAGTAATGCCCTGAAAAGGCAGAAAATTTCTGTAGCAACAGACAAAACTACTCTCCTCCCTCTTCAGCCATGTCCAAAACTACAGTTCTAGTCCAAAGTCACCAGTGCATGACCAGGTATAAGTTCAGTTTGGTATATAAAAACTACTCCTTTGTTAGTCAGAGTATCGGTATATAATCCACAAAAACAAGCCACAACCCTTAACCTTGCAGCCTAAATACACAAGACGATCAGCGGATGAAAGGAGAAATGGGTATATGAAGTAAACTCCTAGCAGGACAGAAGAAAACAGTGGCAAAGCTGAAAAACTATCTCTGTATCTTAGTCCCACACTTATTAGCTGCATCCCACTGTGCTACCCTGCAATGGGAAATCCTGCACCAACAGGAGCTTCTCTCTCAAGTTCAGCAGCTCGAAACTCCAGGTTTCTCATCCAGGCAACTTGGTTTTCCTACAGCTGCCAGTGGGAGTCACATGGACAAAAGCACCTTGGATGTACTGGTTGGAATTGGATTGATTCTGCTAAAATTGCTCCCGGGGAGCTGCTCATCCCACATGTACAACTGGGTAACAACAGGAGGATAAGGAGAACTGATGAGATGTGGCCATATTCAAAAGAGAAAGAGCTAGGGGAGGACCTGCTTCAAAAGAAAATACAAAGCATATTGTAGGCAGCCTTCATAATGGTACTTGACTGATTTATATTCACATAACTGAGAACAACCTGGCAATTTTTAGCTTTCGCATCACAAGGAAAAGTACAGTGAAGTGAAGTTTTAAGCTGCGGATTAAAAAAAGCAGTATTTCTATTAAGAAACTTCTCTTTTCATATCAAAAGTCATAATCATGTGTCATTATGATGATTAAACGGCTTCCCGGAAAGAGCCATATCATATTTTGGGGGTGATGTTTTTGTGCCACTCATTATTTCTCTGTGACCAGGGATCACAGACTACATAGATCAGTATTGTAGTTTTTTCTATGGAAGCGAGTAAAGTGTGTTATTTTCAGCAGAGTACCCAAAATAGTGAAGAGCTGAAGCAGAGACTTTCATCTCAGGCGGAAGAGCCGCTGTCCAACTCCTGCCCACTGCCCCACATCCCTCTGCCACCTGAGGCTGCAGCTCCTCCTCCACCAAACCTGCCCACAAACACACATTTTTCCAAGACTGAACAAGATCAAGTCCTTTGAACTTCTTTAAAAGTCCCTTTCAACTCACACAGAACATCAACACATTTACAGCTTTGAATTTGTGTTTTTAGAAAAGCCCAGAGCTTTTGGTTGCTTTGTATTAAAACAATAAATACTTTTCATACATGTAAATAGAGCAAAACTGGGAGATTAGGGAAGTGGATTTGCTCTCCTTCCTACATAGCAGAAAGAGTTGTAAGTTTAGGGCTCGACATAGCAATACATGCCCTACTTACACGCCTGTGACTGCCGTGCAGGGATAAGGTAAAAGGATAATCAGCTGAAAACTGTAGAGAAGCACAATGTATATTCCTGCCAGCTCCTCCAGCTAAGGCCCTGGCATGTGTTACTTAACTGGAAAATCCACAGTTCAGGCACAGTTCCAACTGGAGAATCCAGCTATAACATTGATGCTTAAGCACTAAAGACAATAGCTGAAAACTCATAAATTGACCTTTGTAACTAAAGGCACTTCATGTTTCTAGAGTCCAAGGTTTGGTTTCTAGGAAGTATTTAAAGCTGAAACTGCACTAAAAGATGTATTGTCAAGGTTTCTCCCCTAGACAAAAAAAATCTCTTGGGATCAGTTATTTTGCCAGCATAGTTGTTATTACAGGGTGAAGATTTCTCACTGAGCTTTTGAATAAATCATCCCAGCTTCACATCTAATCCATAGCAGACCTGGAGACTGAAGAAAACCTCTAACATCTACATTTTAGAAAATGGGAAGAAGGGCAAATGACCCCAGCAGCTGTAGGCACATTAGTCTGACAGGCAAAGCTTTAGATGAGATGATGAAAGGAATATAATAATGTGAAGGTAAAACAACAAAAAAATAAGAGACCGCATGAGCTTGCCAGCCAGATCACATCTAACTAACCTGAGATTTTCCTTCTTGGCACAGGAAGCTTTGAAGAGCTGCTCTGCCCGAATTTTGATTAATTATGTGAGCCAGAATTGATACAACATCATGTAAAAATCTGGTCACCAGTACGCAGCTGAATTTAGCTTAAAGGAGGTATGGAGAGGGTTTCAAAAGCAACTGCAGAACTGGGAGTATGATTTTATTAGAGGAGACTGAAAGAGCCTGGCTTGCACAGAACAGAAAAAGGAAGGCTAGGAGGGGTATGATTATTGCCTATAAATACATGCATTGTATAATCAGTTGAGAGGAACAGGAGCAATCTAGAAAGAAATAAGAATTGAGCTATATAGATTCTAATAAGTATGGGCAAAATTAGGACTGTTTTTCTTTAGATGTTGAAAGCAAAAATCCCTTTTAAAATTGAGTGTGACATGTTTCTGAATATGAAAATAATACATGCACTAAACAACAGCCAAAACCAGAATACACACAGAAAATCTTTTCCAATAATACAGATCTAAGGGAATCATATTCATTTACAGCTAAATCCTTAACTTCCTCCCTTTGCTACTTACCTTGTAAATATAAGTGAGTTTAGGACATAGTTATTTGTTCAGTATTTATTAAGGAATTAATTAGAGGGGAGTAAGAATTTGTCACTAATTTACTTTATACGAGCTGTAATCATTATTACTTTTGCATGCTCCCAGGGTTTATGGATAAGTGCATCTCAAAAATCAAAGCAAGAGAATCCCCAGATCAGAATCGGTGGGTGAATCTCCGAAGGTTTAATTTACATTCATCTACTATTAATATGAATGCATCATGTTCTTCATTATTATTTTATAAATCTCTAGCTAGATCTGGGAAATTATTTTTATTAAGGTATTTGCATGTGCACGCCTCAAATTCTTCTAATCTTGGCAACTGCATTTGAAATTAGAATCTACACTGAAGGAGGAAATACAGGTCATTCTGCAAACACACCAGAGCTGAAGTCAATGACAACTTGTTGGAAGACCTTGAGTTCTTGCCAAGCCACGTTTCCCAAAATATTTTGCCCTATGCCACACTCAAGCCTCAATTATCATCTACTCTGTCCTGCAGGAGCCAGCTGCTCCAAGCACCAAAGGCACACACACAAAACATAACCAAGTCATCATTCAGTAAATAACTTGGTGACAGACAGATGTGTGATTAGGTCGTCTTATCTTTAATTAAACTGAAGAATGCATTTTTCTTAGTAGGGACTCCAGCCTACACGTCAAGGGTGCTACTATTTGGTTGTGTTCAGCATTACACTCGGTCATGCTGTAACACACTTGTAATTTTGCATTTGGTTCGTTACCTCTATCTAACAGTTTGAGGGCTGTTATGAGGGGTTTTCCTTTTGCTGTGACTTGTTTCTACTTATTGACAGCACACACACACACAAGACATTTTTCTTTCCTATCAGGGCACTCTTTGCTCTTTCCTGTTTATTTTTTGTTCCAGTATGCGCAGCTAAATGCAAAGCAGCCAACCCAAGGTTAACGCTGTTATCTAATGATGTGTCCTTATTTAGCAGTTAGTTTTACTGCAATCTTCTGCTCTCTCCCCCACAAATGTTCTCAGTTCTGTTCTCTGGAGCATAATTATTCTAAGTACCTTTCCCCCAGCAGCAGCATGTTAATACTTCTTGGCTTTTCAAAAGGAGGTTTGTCTTCTTGAAGGTGACCGAAACACAGCTTGAAGAAAGTATCAAAGGGCTCAGTCCTCACAAGTGACTGCAACAGGAGATTTGGACCCACAGATTGTGTGGATCTGTGCGACTCATACACCCAAAGTTATAGAGATGTACAGCACAACACCGCAATCTCTGCTTTTTTGAAACACCTCCGTGGACACAAGCAACCTGCAGGACATTTAACACCCAGGAGCACTGAATATTTCATATTATCAGAAAAACGGTATCACTGCATGCGATTTGTCCGCTGCTCTTCACTGGATGTCAGCCCTTCATTTCTTTAAAAAACATTAACCATTCAGCATGAAATAATCATGCTGGGTGACTGCCTGGGCTGGGTTGGTTGTTTTTATTCTTCAAAGTAGCAGCCAAGGTGATTTTACCAATTTCCTCAAGTGAAGCTGCAGCTTCTGAAATAAGGCTTGTCTCTCCAAAGGAGATGAATGTAAGCCAAAACGGTTTGGAAAACATCTTTTATGCCTGCTCAAAAAATACCAATTCCTTCTTGTCTGTGGGAAGATCTAATGCCTTCCTGCTTGAAATACCTCTGGATTTTAACAGCCAAACAAGTCATCTCTTTCTACCAGACCTCTGAAAACACAGCCAAGTTGAAACAAACTACAATACCAGAAATTCTCTATTTCCACATAAGGAATATAAAAAACCTGTGGGGAATATATGTTCATATTAATCTCAAAATGTACAAGGAAACTATAAGTTTATTCTAATATTCCCTAAGTGGTTGACTTTGCAGCCAAAGTAATCTCTTAACAAGTGTCTCATTTCTTTCTAAATGAAATTGCATGTGTAATAAAATTATTGTTAAGAATCAGGAGTGAGAATTAGTGTGTCTTTCAAGGGAGGCGAGACAGTTTCCAGAATAACACGAAAAGTGCTGCTAATGGTTAAATGCATGCTAGTTAGAAGAAGAAATTTTTAAAAAACCTGGCAGACTTAGAAAATGGATGCTTTTGCAGTAATTACATGGATGGAGAAACAGCTATTTTTGTCAATATCTTCAAAGAAACTTTTAAAGTTATGGAAAGTAAACAGAGGGAAATCAGCAAGCACAGGAGTGGGTTTTTTTCTAGAAAAATGGTAGTTTGAAAAGCAACAATGAAAGCAGATAAATCTGTTTAGGAGAACAAAGAGAATGCCGTTTGGGTGGAGGATGGGGTTAGTGAAATCACCTATGGGGATTTTAATTCATGCACACATCAGATGGGGCATTTCGCTGGTGAGATGTTAACTGGAGCTTGGTCACCCTTGAGGTTCCCTCCCACAACACATGGCCAGGCTGGCGCTAAGTCAGGACAGGAGGGACGATGACACAAGGTACTCAAAATGAGCCTGTCTGACAGCTGAGCCCGTTGGAAGACACATGGCAGGGGAGAGAGCAAATCAACAGCAACTTGTTAGAAAGTCTTATTTATATCGTTTGTGGTCAACTCTTGCAGCTTTATGATTACAATTGTGATATTTAGGGTTATATTTGGTGATTTTTAAAAAATTAGTATTTGTAGTCCAAGCTCCTGTACAGGAATTACAAGATTAAACGTGGAGTGTGATGTGTAGGAGGACATACAAGAATTTAGGCACGTATCTCCTGGCTTTTATGTGTATTCAATGAAAAATACTTGATCCAATTAAACCAGACTCTCGGGTTCTCATGATCTTTCCCCAGGTACTGATGAGCAAACTCTGGTCCATCCAGGCCACATTTCACCACGTTCCCTTAGTTTCTGCAGGGCATTTTAGATGAAACCATCAGCGGCAAATGCACAAAGCTTCTCACAAAAGGGTCAAGGGTGACCACAGTGAACATGTTTTACTTAATAACACACAAACATTAAATGCACATAAACCTTGATGCAATTGTTTGGTATGTGAAACAGCTGCTTTCCAGTAACCCTGGTTGTGGCCTCACTGGACCAGATCTGGAGGTATTAGTCAATACAGCTAACAGAATCCAAGTCTATGCTGCCACAAAGAGCTTTTCCCATTATGTATGAAGTGCTAAGTAATCTTATTTATTTCCTCAAGGCAATGACTAATGACACAGAATTTTGTGCAACTCTATATTTCACTGCAGAGCTTCTGCAGAGCAATTAGCCAGCACAAAGCCAAACTTTAAAAAGACATTTTGGCAGTGACTCCTTGATGGCACCAGCTGATACGCCCTAAATCCCAACTTAAAAAACTTCCTAACATAAACACGGCTCTTACTGTCTTCTGATATTGTTCCCATGTGTGAAGAGTTTTAAGAACTTTGCCATAAATGTAGCAATTGTTTTAAAAATAAAAAAATAGAAACCAGAAGGACTTGTGAACCTCTTTCTTCCACATCTTCTACAAGTATTCCTGTTATGGAACTTGCCTCTTCTGCAACAAAGAAAATCCCCCACGCAGATACATGATGATGTAAAACTTTATACTTCTTTTTCGATCTGGATTATATCTCCAGGATCTTTCAAACCTGACCCTAAACAGTATTCTGTGTATCTTGGACAAAGATGTGATGGCACGCCAGTTTCCTTTCCTAAAGCAAATACAATTTTCCTTTCTCTGAAACATCTGGTTTACCTGCCAGTCCAGACCAGAATTTACCTTTTCCATACAGAAAGTCCTCCTAAATTCTAACGGTGTTTATCTGTTCTTTAAAATAAGTTTTTATTCAGGTTAGTAGAGGCTTAATCTCTCTCAGTGGCCTCAGTCTTTTAAAGGGGATTATTTACTGCAAGAATAACACAGCCAATTAAAAAAAGATGAAGGAACCGGGCTTTTCAATTAAACTTGAAATTACCCTCAAACTACATTTGCAACTATCCTTATGGATAAACAAACCTTAGCCAGTTATTGCAGCAGCAAAACAAATTAAGATACAGTATGAAACCAGATAAAACATGAGATTAATTTCTTGAACAAGTACGTGCCCAAGACAGCAGAACTCTTTAGCAGGTTGTTTTTACACAATCCAGTGAACCCTTGTCATTACAGCCCTAAAGGAGGAATAGAGATCACCAGATGTTGTGAAAGCTCAAATGTTTAAATCCAGAGTGCTTTTAGCCCCAGTAGGAATGGTATTTTATTTCTTTTTCATTATTTCGAATAATTTTTGTTCTGTGTTTAACAAACTAATTTGTGTTTCAGAAAGATCCTATCAATATTTGAGCAGCATGTCTAACCTTCACCAAATAAATCAACCCATCCAGACTTTTATTGCCCCGGATATAGTAGCTACATTTGATCATCTCATAAATTATTGCTCACCTCCTATTCTCAGAAGATTTTGAATGATCCATTATGAAGCAAAAGCCTAAATAATGCAATACTATTTTTTCCATTGATGCCATGTAGTTTTCCCCCCTCCAAAATTCAGAGTTAAATGAAACGACAGGCTGGCCATATCGACTGCATTCATTTCAGAAATATCGGAGGCGTTTCTTTGTTTTTCCTAAACTCGGCATATAGGGATAGGAATCCAGATGTCACCTTTTCCCCCAGCAATGAGTGCCGAGGACAGACACTAAGAGTATTTCTCAACATCCTCTACTGCCAGAGCACTTTTGTTTCTGAAAAGGTTTCTTGCTCAGACTCAATGCCAGGCAGTAGGAAGGAGCAGGAACGACTCGCTTCCTGAATGGATTTAAAAGGGAAACTCTGGAAATAGCTAGAGAATTACCATTTACTTTGGCTACATAAAACCTCCTAGAGTTTCCCTGGAATAATGAAATCCTCCCCAGGACTGTCTTAGCACGTTCCTGCATTTGGCAGCTGCTGCAAAAAGGGTTTTGCTTCAGGAGCAGATGCAGCGATTCCTCCCGCGCTGTCCCGTATAAAACATCAACATGTGCCCTGTACATGAGCGGCACACACACGGCACGTATTATGGGCTGTACATTTTGAGTGCTTGCACTATGCTCCTCAGTTCATTGCTGCTGGGACTCACCACCACTTCCCAAACCTCTGGACAAATTCAGAGGTTGTAAAAGAAACGCAGCCCAGCTCATGCCTTGCTCTGCTTACAAATCCGGGAACCAATCACGCATTTGGTAATAAAACGGGTCCTATGGGCCTGCAAAATCATCACTTCTCCTGTTGTGTGCATATGTAGCAAGTCCCTGTTTCTCTTATCTTCTGACGCCAAAATTAGATCGTTTCCAGAATGCTAAAGGTTACACAAACAGGAAAACAAGCAAACAAAGAACCTTGTTTCCGATACCTGGTAGGAAGCTGGATTTATTTCTAAGAATTATGGTAGTAAATGCCCCTCATGACAGGCCTTCATACATCTGCATTTACAGCTCCCTGAGCACAAAGAGATGGAAAAAAATCTGATGTGAATTTATTATGTAATTTCTATGGCTTTTATGGAAGACATTTTAACAGTTGTCTACTATGCACACAGGTTAACATATGCCTCATATATTATGAAGGTCATATCCCACCCAATGTAAATCTCAAAGTTCAGCATGCCCCAAATTAAATTCTGTAATGACTTCTAAAGACGACAATACAATCTGTAATGTCAATACCATACTGTAGTCCATGGCTATAATTTGTTAGGTCAATAATTCACCACAGTCTACCAAACTTAGGACTGGCTTCCTCAAGAGCGCTAAAATAAATGTTTAAAGTTTCCCAATAGCGTATTTATAGTCATCTATAATTAGCTCTGCAGCATCGCAGAAATACATCACAGAAATTATATATATAAATCAGATCATGATCTCCATTTCACAGTTATTCTCCGAGGACTGGCATAAACAATTGCAAAAACCTTCTCTGTACAGTCAGTGAGACATCTCAGTGTTGTGTTCTCCTTTGACTACATCAAGAGTTTGAGCAGAAGCCAACAGCTGATTCTCATTTAAGAAATAATAGGATAGGTCCTCATTAGAAACTATCTGATTTCACCTTTAATTCAGCCCCAGCAAGCAATAAAATAAAATAAAATGTTCTCTGTTAGGCAACCAGGACTTTTACGTCACACAGAAGTGCTGGCTGTGATCTGTGGTAGTTGAATGCTTTCAAAAGCTTGTCTCTACCTTTGGGATAGATATGAGCTCCATGAAAAGGAAAAAATAGATGGGAGAAAAAGCCTAGCTGGTACATGTTGATGTACAGCAGCTCGAATTATACTGCATACTTCTGGATTCCTTTTTTTCATCTGTATGCCAGGAACAATTGGCCTAAGGCGAGACTTTTTATTGCAACTTTTGGCAGATCCAGTCGATATCCATTATTTACAATTATGCTTTGTGTGTGTGTGTGTGTTTCTGCTGCAGTATCTCTAATTCTCAAGTCCAGAGAGGCCTTCACTAGATAATTATTCAAAGTTCATTTAGTAAGTGATGCAGATGCAAGATACAGGAGAAAATTAATACCAGTCAGTATGAAATTACATTCCTAACAACACTTCTGCAGCATCTCTCTCTAAGCGGACAGTACATGGCAAGACAGCATAAGAAAACCTCTATGGGGGCTGGAGACCCTTTTGTCATGTTTCCATCAGTAATTCCAAATCCTTTGTTTCCCTAATCTACAGAGACTGGCAGCAGCCTGGACCCATGCTTGCAAAATCCCACTTGTGCTACCGTGCAGCACAGAACTGACATCACAGATATTGCTTAGGAAAAAAACACAACAGGAGTCCTGTACACCCATGTTTTAAGCAGAGCTGACTCAAGTAACATCTGAGATCTCAGGAATAGGGCAGGGGGAAGCACATGGGAATTTGCGTCTGCGTTCTTGGAGCGTTTGCTCCGAGCGACTCATTGGTGTGTCAGTGTCAGGACGGTGCTGTCACACACACTGTGCTGTGCCAACGGCTTTGCCTTTGAAGGCGAAGTTACTCCCGGTTTGGGAACAATCCTGGGGGACAAGCGAGGAGCAGGAGGAAGCAGAAGAGCTCAATAACAATAATTTTTAAAGGTATTACTTGTTAAAAAATTTCAAATGCTTTGGGTGGAGGTGAAAACAATCCTTTAAAACCTAATGTTGTCCTTTTAAATGACAAAAATACATATACCTACAGCCAAACCCCATTTTTCTTTCCAGACCAAGAAGAGAAAGCCTACGAACCTGCTGCCCAAGAGCACTGTACCAACACCACAGCCAGGAGGCACCTCGGTCACCTGCTAGAATAAAGAGTCCCCAAAGAAAAAGCCTGTGGTCTGCACCAGGGTGACAGGGACAGCACAGGTTGCCATCACAGGACCTGAGGTAAGCAGAAAATGGTTTATTACCCAGCTACGTCCATGCTTCTCTCTTTGGGACAGCCAAAATTTTTTCTACAGAAAGATGAAAAGGAGGGTGAGGGGGAGTCAAAGCAGTTTCAATATCAAGTTCACAAAGTAAAATACACTCTGCCTGTGCTTGCTTTCAGGGCTCTTTGTAAGAAACCATGCCTTGATGCATCTCCCTCGCTTTCACTCAGACATGCACCTTTTTGCATGCATCTTGTAGCTAGTGATAAGAGTAAGCTTCAGGCTGGCACTGGCAAATGCACCAAGTGTGGGAGTTGCTCAGCTCCCCCTGGAATAAATGGTATAAGTACTAGCAGTGCTAATGGAGGAAGGTGGCCAAGAATAATCCCTGTGAGACATGAGCCTGTATGAATTACCTATCCTGCAAGGACTCTTGGAAGACAGAGGAGCTTTGGCAAAGCTGTACTCCGAACATTTCTTTCTAAGGCAGCATAGCAACAAAATTAGTGTAAATGAATAACAGCAGACCAAAAAGAGCTTCAGTAATATAATTTTGCTGTGTGCTAAATATAGTACAAATGTGTGCATTCTGTTCTGAAGTGCACCTCTAACAAAAAGCAAAGGATAACTTTTAAACACTATTTTAGTACTTTTTTTAGCACATCCTTTCTAAAGATGAAAGGTTGCCCATTTTTTGCAATCCTTGAACAAAACATTGCAGGGTGACACACGGCAACACAAATAACTTTAATGTTGCTACACAATCAAGAGCAGCAGCAGAGTTCAGCACTTCATACAGTGTCCACACAGGGATTATAGGAATCAAAACTGGATGAAAAAATTGCTCCTCAGCAAGCATGGGAATGGACTAGCGTAGTGCTAGAGATTCCTCAACAAACCCTGTGCGAGTTCTTCTTCTCCTACCTTATCAGGTGATGGAAGGAAACGTACTGCTAATATATTTACGATTGCCTCACCAATGCTGAGTCTGAGCTGTGGCAGAACCAGGTTGATGTTCCTGCTAAATCAGGCTGCAAGACACCTACTCAGGCAGCAGGACAGCTCTTGGCTGCTTCGGGAGAGAAGCCACTGCGCACCTACAGAACCGCCAGTTACGCTTCAAAGCTCAGCTAAGAGCACCCACCGGCGCTTGTCCCTGCGTCCACAGGCAACATAACCTCACGATCTCAAGCCGACTCCAACGGGAGAAATAAAAGTTCACACAAGCTGCAGAGATGAGTTCGAGCAGGGTCTTCTGGCATGATGAGCCGATAGAGCTCATCATTTCCCTCCATTTCATTTTCGCTGTCTGTAGTTTATAAGTCTCTGATTTTTTTTTTTTTTTTTTTTTTAAGGAAAAGGTAAAATACTTACTCCTAGCTTGTTGCAGATAGGCTGAATGCTGAGGAAACATTACAGGTCAAAAAGGCTAAATTCCCCCTCTAGCTCTAGAACCCCCACCAGCCTGGCTAACAGCAGCCCTGCCTGAGCTGCTGCCTGTACTTCCAGAGGCTCACCGTAGCTCCTATCCAATTTACTCCCCTCCGTTCCTTTCACCCCTCCAGAAGTCTCCTTTCTTGGCATCCCCTCCTCAGGATCACTGTTTCCTAACCCTGCCAAGCGACCACTTGTCTATTCCAAGTTTTTGTAAGCAGAAGGAGCTGGGTTGTCTGATCCCTGAGCTACTTGCTGACTGCTGCTCACTAGAGTCCTCTGTCCCCACGGCACCACTGGGTGGCAGATTCTGTTACTGCCTGTGGGGCTCAAGGGAATGTTGTTAACAAGTTACTGATGGCTTCTTGCAGGACCAGATTAAGCCAGAGGCAAGACCTGCCTGGAAGCTAAACCATCCGGGTGCAGGTGGAGACATCACTGATGGGCCGACCTCACCAGTGTGAAGGGAAAGTCATCGCTCACACGCGTTGGCCAAGCAGCAGCGTTTTCAACGTTCAAGAAGAGTGAGAACAGTGCTAAGTCCCAGCAGACTCCCTTGGTTTTGAATTTCCAAACTTTTCAGCCATACACACCTTGAGCAGAAAGCTAGAAGTTATTACCACAGTTAATTGCCGCTAACAGACGCCTTCCCCTCAGCACGCTGCTAATGCAGCGCAAGGCTCCGAGTGCACAGTGGTAGGAAAGAAGGAAGGAAAAAATTAAGACCTGATTTCTATTTCTGTTACTTCAGGTATTTGTTAAAATCTGTTCTAAAGTCAGCAACAGAATAAAAGTGTTACTTGTAGGACCTTTCTCTTCTTAACAAACGCAAGAGCTGTTTTAAATCAGCACTAAACATAAGCATAATACTAAGTATATATTTTCATAATTTAATACTAGACTCTATGCCAGCCTGTACGTGGGTAGGGTCTAAACACCCTGGAAAGGTTAAATGGGAATTTTAGAAACAAACATTTGTTGAAAGTAACAACCCACAGAGCGCAAGAGTTGTGCTGAGGATCTTTGGGAGCGTACAATGTTATAGCCGACAATTCCGAGTTCCTGCTTCCATTTACCTGTCACCCGCTTTCTGTAGTTTCATCTCCATCTTCTAAGAATCCCATTAGCTGTGCTCTGAGCATCAAGAAGATTCATGTCCCAGGAAAGGGGAAAGGTCCTGTGAGGCTGAGCTGCGAGCAGGGCACAGCACACATGCTCTGTTCTGTCTCAGCTGGACTCCACCCACCCCCTACTCACTGGAGCACTTGGGGACTGTCCCTACTCCAGGAGCAAACCCTCCCAATGCCTGAGTCTGGGCAAGAGACCCTTCAGCAGCTGCAGAGTTTCCATTCGGGTGGTGATGCTCCAAGGTTCAATTTCACTTTCAAGTAGCTACAGCGGCCAAACAGATTTGCTGGCACCCGTCTCTGTCACTCGATACACCGCAATAACATTCTCTGCCAGCAATTTCAGCTGCATGGAGGCTGCGCTGCACTCATGTGCACAAGGCAGCATTGCACAAATGACCCTTCATGCAAACAAAATTCGCTTCCCTCACGCAAACTCAAACATACTGTTATTACAGGCTCAAGATGTTCACTCTGACCATAACGCAGTGCCTCAGCTTTATTTAGCATGTTATTACACATTAAGGTGTAGCAAGCACATCTTTTGACTGACCCGCACATGTAAGGAAGAGGCAGAAAGACGAGGCTTTTGGAAGCCAATCTGCAGTACCTGCCCTCTCCTGTAATTTCTGCATGCTTGCGAGCGGTCTGCAGAAAGTGGAAAAGTAATTTTATTTTAGAACAAACACCTGGAAAACAAGTAGGGCAGGAAAAAAGCAGATTTCCATTTTAAGCAAAGGATCTTAGCAAGACGTTATCTTTTCGTGTTGACCGAACGTTTTCTTTGAGAAGAGGATTAACCCTCTTTTCTCCTTTCTGCTTCTCTAAAGCAGCTCATTTCCTACCCGTTGCTATTTTGCAGATTTAGTACCTATTTCCTCACTTGCTACCAGCATCTGAACTTGTCTTCAGCAAATGACAACGTGTGGCTGTACTTGAATTCTAAAAAAAACAAGGAATCATGTTTGTTCTCCTGTGATGAAGCAAGCCAAAATAATTAGAGGGTTGATTTTAAATGGCACGTGTGTTTAAAAAACATATATGAAAAAATACTTTTGGTTTGTTTGAACCAATGGTGCATGTCATGGATCGTCAGCTTCAACTTCTCCTAACCTTTGATAGCTTGTTGTTCAGCCACAAGAGAGAAGAGGAAATGATATCTTTTTGTGGCAAAAAAGGAAAATAAACAAGCCCCTTCCAGTCCTCCAAATCCACTCCCTCTTGACACAGACCAGAAAACCCAAACCCAAACAAATCAAACCCCAGAGGAAATCAACATTCGAAAAATAAACAAGTATGAAATTCCCTAAAATGTAGCACCTTTGAAGAGGACATTTGGCAACCACTTCAAAATAATAAACAGGGACACTCAACTCCTTCTCGTATCTCCTCTCTTTGCAGAAACAAATTGAGGATTCCTGTAACACTCAAGAGATCCATCAGCAAAAGAAACACAAACCACCACCAACAGTGGGGCTCTTGTATCTGTGGTGTTGCTTAGTCATGCCGTCTTCAAAGACATTTCATTTTGTTTGTATTGTAGCTCAGTATTTAAAGTTGGGAAGTCACATCTTCTACATTTGCCAGAATATCATTTAAATAAGCTGGAAAAAATAATAATATATTGGGTATTCTCCCCCACCACCAAAAAATACACATCCAGGGCTCTATCTCATCTACATGACACCTTGTATTTTATAGTTGTGTCTAGTGACCCAAGAAAACCTTTAAACAAGCTTCTGTATTATATGATTTTTAAAATGATGCATTTAAGGTTCTCTGTTATTTGATCTTCATTTTTAACTACTTAAAAGTTTACTTTTCACCTACAACGGCAAGAAAATTATCTTCTCAAAACAGGCAAAAAACTGACTGTTACATAACTATGGACTGCAGAAATTCGGACGTCAAACAAAATACCAGATATTATGTGGCTTAGGCTATATTACAACTTCATAGGATGTATGAACTTCTAAAGGAACAGGTGAAACCAAATGTGAAAATAACGGTACCACTGACACCAATGGGAATTGCAGCACTGATTTCACTAGGACCAGGTTCTCCATAGTGCCTGCCCAAATTTCATTTCTTTTGCGTTAGCCGATTACGCCTTGGCACCTTGCCCTCCTGTTGCGAGTCACTATTTGTAAATGAGTTTTCAAGGTTAAAAAAAGTGTAAGGAAATGAGATTTCCTACTGCTAAACAAAAACCACAATGAAGTATTACAGTAGCTTTCCCAAAAGTGCACATTGGTCACTCTTCTGATAAGAAAACATGAAAAATACAATCCAAGAGGTGACTCATTTGCCTTTTGCCGCAAGGCAGAGCAGCGCAGCCTGCGCCAGGGAGATGCTCTGCCCCACAACACAACAGCTGCATTAACATCCCACCGGCTGGATTTGCTCGTTGGTGCTCCTGGGCAGCTGCCACCAAGCTGCCTTCGCTGCGTGAAACATGCAGGTGTAACGGGGAAAAAATACACAGCAAAATGCAGGCAGTAAATGATCCTCTTTTAAACACAAAGTACATTTGTCTGCGCTACAGGATAATCATCATCATCATCATAGTATGTCTCGGAAGAAATCTGGAGTCATATCTTGCTGTCTGTTTTGCAAATAGAGTTAATGTGGATAATGTTTTTCATTAAATTGAGGATATGAGCCTGATTCAACTCCACTGAAATCAATGGGCGTCTTTCCATTCATCTTAATGAGGCTGAATCAACTTTGGTAACACTAGAACGCAAACCCCTTCACTCATTCTGCCTCACAGAAGGTATCTGCTATTTTCAGAAAAGTCTAAGGATGGTTTTACCACACTACAAATCAGTCAAATCAGGTCAGGAAAAAAGAATGTACATCCATGAGGGCATTTCCATATGAAAATTCCTTAGGTCCGCAGCAAATATATACAAATTAACCTTACTCTACTTTTTTTGTTTTTCAGGGTTATCTTCATACTAAATGAATCACATTCTTGAACATGAGCTCAAAAACCTCAGAAGGTATTGACAGAGAAGTAATGTGCATATGTGGCATCTGTGCAAAGAACTGAAGTGCAGCAGCGTTTTGCATTCTTATATAAAGCAGTGTTCATATTATGTAAGGAAAATAAAATATAGTATTAAAAAAAAAAAAAAGCTAAAGGAACTGCCTCATTTCTTCGAAACAGAAACAATCCGCTTAGTTTCAAGTACTCATTTACAAGAAAAAGGAAAACCAAAGGAAAACAATGCTCTCCTCAGCATAGGTTCTGCAAATTACGTATTTTAACAAGTACATAAAGTATTTTCAGGGAAGGCAAAAACAGAGTATGGATTCTGACTCCACCAAAGGACTCCTGTGCTCCATTGGTACCCTTGTTTAAGGGCAGCAAGTAGCAGCATCGCCACAGATAAATTTTTCCAAGTTTCTTTTTATGGCTTTTTTTATTTTTATACTAAATAGTGGCAAGGTGATGGGCAGGAAGGGAGGGCGGCATCAGAGCAAAAGTAGGTCAGGAAAAGCTGCGAGGATGGATGGGATTGTTATTATCTGTACCACAGCAGTGCCTGGAAAGCCCTGTCCCTTGTCCTTGGCTATGTCCAACACAAACATGCTGCAAGACGGACCCTACTCACAAGAGCACAAATTACAGCAACGCTCATTTAATAGCTGCCAATTGGATATAGATTTGGAATAAAAATATTTTGTATTTAACTGTTGACTTTTAGCTACTTTGATGGCAGCTCTACCACTCCCGGCAGACAAATCTTGTCACCAACTCTGAGCAACTTCCTCATTGTTAACAAAGACATTGATATTATTTTTACTCCTTCTTGTTTCCCTTGTAAACTGTGTGCATTATGCCAACCCCCTCGCAGCCCTTTCGAAGTTCTGCACTTCAAAAGGGCAGAAACTCTTCCTGTGGCACACGTGCAACTTCTGATACAGTTAACAAGGGCAGCGTGTCACAAGTTCATTTGGGGAGGCTGCTCTGGTTCCTTGCCCATTTGCCGTAGCATTTAGCGATGTAACTCATCTTGGTCTAGTGCTTTGTCAACTTTTCACAGTTCTAATTACCTTATTATCTGCTTCACTACTCCAGTCAAGCCTTTTTGTTTTCTACATCGCTGTTCAGGGTCCTATCACTCATCCTAGTGAACAGTTTTTCACCTTTTCTTCCTGCGTGTGAAAAGCGGTGCAGAGAAACCAAGTGAACCTGCTCAGTGAACTCCCAGCTCTGGCCGGGCTGCGATGCCTGAAGGCACAAGCTAATTAGGCACATGCCAGCCAGATCTCATCTGAGGCCTCCAGCTGATTGCCTTTTATCAGCACCTTCAGTCATCCTCAGGTTGCTTTCTTTTGCAGGTCTTCATGTGCCTGTCACTTCAGAAAGAATTATTTTAACAAGAAGTCTGCGGATAGACAGGATGGAAACATCTGAAAAAGCAGGAAACCGCATAAAGAAAGAAGCACAGAGATGGTGACATCAGACTCCCAATTCTGGATTTCCATGGCTAAGAATAAGCTATACATGCTAGCAGAAGTATGAAAAGGCTCTCTGGAAGGCAGAACGTTAAGGATCCAAAAAAAGACAACTGACTTCTATTTGCAGTTTACCTCATTAAAGAGAATTGCTTCCCTTGCATCTACAGAGTTATATCTAACAAGGCATTCAGATCTCCTCTACTCTGGATTGAAACACAGTAAAGACGAGTCTGAGCATTACGAAAGCAGATTCTGGCCGCTGGTTCCAGCAGCAAGCCTTTCTGCTACTGCCTTCTCCTCACAATTCTGCCAGCTCAGAAAGTTATTTTCTTATTTTCCCCAATGCTTTTCTCCCACACCTTTTCACATCCCTCAAGATGCCGCACTGTGGGCAGGAAGACCAGGCTTCAGCTCTCTTCTGCCATAAGCCTTCCCTCCTGTGATACTGATACTCCCGAGGCATTAAGTACATCCTCAGTTGATTTACTCAGCTTTCAGTTTATAAAGCACATGCAAAGAAGGCCTCTTGGCCAGAAAAACAGAGCTACAAGTATTCTATCAAAGGCAATTAAATTCACAAGTCCAAGTTAATCATTTCCTCTCCCTAAAAAAGGGATTGTATCCAGCAGCCTAAAGCCAGCATTTGATTCAGCACACCTTTCAGGAAAGAAGAATAAACCAGTTTGATGGCCATGTACCATGCTGAGTTTATGTTGCTAGCTGTTAGCACAATCAGCGTTTTATTTCTGTTGATCAGGAAGCACCAAGCTGAGAACACAACAAACATGGGTCTCCTCATTGTTGGTGGCAGAGAAGCACTTCAAAATATTTCCACGAAGCTACAGACAAAAGCCTGGTACATAAATACACAAGGCTCAGAGGATTGAGTATATCAAGAATACCGGTTTCCAAAGCTTTACTGAGTATCTTCACTGTGCCGAGATGCCCATGAACCTATTAATTTGATCAGACCAGTCTTCAAGCACACAAATTTGACAAGATCCTGACCAGCTACCTTCAAAACAGCTCAGGTCCCACTTTATTTTCAAAAGGTCCACCTCTCAGCAAAGTGAAGTCTTCCGAAAATGTTGATTTTGGTGCTGAGGTGACACACTAACAGGTGCAGTTTGTAAATCCCACCTTCTTTTTCCTCATCAGATACAAACAGGAGCCTGGTGTTGCTGTAGATGGGGAAAGCTCTTGGTCTGATGCTGGTTCATGTCCAGGCACTGCTAGTGGGCCAGCCAGGGAACCTGCCATGGGGGCGACCTTGCAATGCTGGGGGGAGTAACGCTGAATATCCGGCCCTATTTTTGGTACCAAAATCCTTCCAGGTTTTCTGTAAGGCAGCTGACAGGTTGGAAGGTACAAGGAGACAGAGGGAAGGGTTTTATTTCCCTCCTTTTTCCTCTCCTGTGTTTGCTTCCAGCAAGCACCTCTAGCCTCCTGCTCCCATGAGTTGTTGCTTCTACATTTTAATTACACCTATTCTTTCTTTATTCTGTTCACCTTTTATGCTGTTTTCTTTGGCATTATTTTAGTCATTCAAACAGCTGATTTCCTCCCTTTAATCAAAAAGTAGCCTTCCTCTCTTATCCACACAGTCCCCAAACATCCAGCTCTGAAAAGCAGCAAGGTTTGAGGGCAGAGGATTTGTTCTTGCTTTCTTTGGTTTGAGTTTTGTCTTCAATCACCACTTTCCTGCTCTAGAAGCAGAATGTTGCTGTGGGGGACTTGTGTGATCAGATCACTTTTGATAAGAGTACATTACTAGTTTTTGATCTTTGCATTAACTGAGCAGCATTCGTCTTCTAGGATGGGAACCAAACAACAGCCCAACAAAGCCCTTAAAATAAGTTACAAAGGAAGATAGCCATTACCAGAGAACGGCAGCACGATGGGAGGGAATAAAGCGAGCCAGCTATGCCCCAAAGGATGGCTGCTGCCACTGAAAGAATTCAGACTTGGCAGAAATCACAGGATTTTGATCCCACCCATGGCCAGCACTTCCAAAGCATTCAACATTCACAATTGGGACCAAGACTTGAAAAGGCCTCAGTTAGTTCTCATTTATGAAAAAAAAAAAAAAAAAAAAAAAAAAAAAGAAGTAGCCAAATTTTTCAAAGAACTCAACATCTGGCAGCGAGCTACTCTCACATCTATTTAGAAGAATCTGACGTTAATATATATTTCTCTCATTACTCCGCATCTCTCCTGAGTTTGCCAATTCAACCTCATCTTTCAGGTATGTTCAACATCCACTTGGTTGAACTTTTCTGTTCGCCCCTTCACAGCTGTTTCTCTTCTAGTCTCACATCCTCAGTCTTTATTGTCCAAATTACTAGCATTGCTCTCTCCTTTGCCAGTTCGCACGTGTTTTGACTCCGGAAGCAAGCAAAGACGAGCTGCACACACACACATACCCCTTTATATCTTTTTTAATGGAACACAATTGCTGGTGCCCAGGTGGCAAAATCCTTCCGTTATCTCACTGACCTTTTTGGTTATTTTTGTGGCTTGGACAAGTAACACAGTAGGGTTCATTAAGATTTGTGTTGTCTTTCCCACAACCTCATCTCTCCCATAACATGTCCCCTCAGTGGTCATGTCATAATCAATGAGTGCAATAGGTCTAACCCAGCCTACTCCTGCTATATTCAAATGCTGGAGGAGTAAACAGGGAAAGGAGTATTTTGATGTGATGCATAAAGAACTGCATTCAACTGGAGCAAACTGTGAATGACTTTCTGCTAGAAAAGACCTGGCTCACAGCAGAAGGAATGAAGAAACCACTGCACCGGCAAATAAAATAAGAGAGAATGCAAAAATACGGCAACACCTGTAGACAGTGCTGAGTTCTGCAAGTGTCCGTTCTACACTCCCGGGGAGCTGGAGACATGATGGGCTCTGGTGCAAACCAAAAGAAAAAGGCAAAGGATGCCTACCTTGGGGAGATGACTGCGGACCAGACAGACACTTAAACGCTTGGGAGGAGGCTGCTTGCCTTGTGAGCCCTGGCAGCCAGGCCTAGCTAGGACTAGACTAAGATTCAGGAGATTACCATTCATTTTCTGTCTTCGCTAAATCCATGGTAGGTCCACCACCAGACCACTAATTTGCACTATGGTTCGGACTTATTTCCCAGAGTAAGGAATAAGTTCTACGCTTGTTAGGAATTTTCTATCTAAAAACAAAATAAAAATAAAACTGCATTTTTAAAATATATCAAAAGAAGCTGCATAACTCAGTACTTTACAAGAACAACACTTTAAGTTACAGAGCTTTCATTTTTGTGCCAGAATGGAAATTCACCCAGTTCAGGAACATACCTTGATGCTGTGAATATGTGCCAGTAATATCTCTGCCATTCCTATGCAAGTGTTTAGTTCTGCAATATTAAATGAGGCTCTTATTAAAGATGTATTACAACCTGTCTCTTTGCATCTAGTGGCTGTGTACTGCAAAGCTAGAGAAGTACAGCAAAAATAAAGTAGCTGCTATAATGCCTGCCTTGCTTCCTGTGAGTTCCAAAATATCTTCTGACACCAAGCTTGCCATGTAACAAAATACAGAGCTATTTCTATTTAAAACTCCTAATGATCCATTAAATCAGTGTGTGGAGAGAGGAGAGAAGGGGGTAGAGAAGGTGTTGTGTTTTGTTTTTTCTTATAAACATCAATATGAGTTATAGTGTAATTAAAAAAACCTTACATCAAACTTCAAATGACATTTTTGTGGATTTAATAAAAGTTATTCTGCTACGGTGGAGGGATTTGATGCCTAAAAATCATTCTGGAGTAAAAGATGAACATTTTCTCTGATCTTCCTAAGTCGTTACACTATTGAAGACCAAAGAGAAAACAAAACCAGTCGCAGAGGCCAAATAAAGTTGAACTACATGAAAGGGCTGGACAGAACTACAGCCACCAACTAATAAACAGCAGGAACTGGCAGCAAGACAGGAGGAGGGAGGAGGGATGGTGCTTCCTTGCACTGCATTTGTTTCGCACCTGATCTAACCTCATATCAAGATAAAAATCAAAAGATTTGCCTTTCAACCTGAAGCAATGGTGACATTTCCCCCCAGAATTGCAAAGATTCTTCCTGTTCTGCAACGGAACGAATGCAAAACGACTGCTCCCAAATCTGGCATGGTTGCTAGGAAAACAACTGTGAAAACCTAGAAGTCTGCAAACAAAACGTTAGAGCAATTGAGGCCATGAAAACACTCAGAAAATAGAGACCTGTTTCTTAGAAGACTGAGATGAAGAAAGGCAGCTGTGCAAAGATGTTTTAGATGCACATGGAGATTTATATGTATTTTATGTGACATCAGAGGGACAGATGTGTCGCCTCCAGGGCTGCCACGAAGTTCCGCGCAATCCAGAGGTTCCAGTTTCCATAGAATTTCTATGGGATATTGAATAGTAGGTTTCTGTTAGAAAATACACACCTCCTGTTCTCAATCTTTACAGAGAGAGCTGATCAAGCTTCTCTCTCAGATTTAATTTAGTACTGCATACTCAACGAAATATGTCACAATTGTATTTTGTTATAAATCAATAGGGATTATAGGGCACATAATTATATTAAAAAAAATTGAGAACGTAACTTGCACAGCAGAATCCTGGTACAATAAACCTCCCCATTAAGGGGCAAATTGTGCCATTGGAAAAAGGAGGTGCACTTCTGGCCAGCTTGTATTTGTAGAAGGGGACAAAGTCAGACAACTGCTGCTATTTGCATTCAGGACACGGGGGCAGCAGGAGAATACACAGACCGCGAGTATTCTGTCCATACCAGCACTGCACACTAGCGCCTTTCTACATTTTTCCAAGACTCTTAAATCAATCGTGACACAGAGACTCAATTGTTCCAACAGCATCTCCATCACTCTGTTTCACAGCTATGCTGTATCAACTATCACTAAACACCACCAACACAAAAAAAAGACCACCCTGAATATATATATATAAATTCCTACTTAAGTATTTTTGGAAGGGCATACATGAGTGGCAAACCTAATGAGAGCAGTCAGGAGCTCATGCCAATTCCCTAAGCATTTGTCCAGCTTTCATTCACAGCATTCACCCTGTGATGAAAGATGAAAAATTCCAAATGAGATTTGAGACTCAGAGAAAGCTAAACTAAATGGAAAGAAAGGACAAAGATAGCACTTACTACTTGTAAGAGTCACACCTATCCCTTTCCATTTTATTTTGGTTGTCCCCGTGTTTAAACACGGCATTCCACGCTTATTTAACACCTGTTTAAACACTGTTTAATCACTTGATACTCACTGAATGCATTCTTGTTAAGCAGGATTTATGGCACTGACCTGATTAGGCAACAACCATTGGCATTGATAATCATTAGGCTAAGATGGTTCCCTGGGAGATGTCCCAGTAAAAGTGGCAGTCTCAATTAAGCACATTGCAATTAAGTGGACTATATCTATAGGGTGATCTCACAAGGAGAACAAGGCATTTCAAATACCTTTAAAATCTATATCTATTTAATGCAAAACTAGTACTTTCAATTGGAGAAGAGAACACTACGCGCAGGTTTCTCTAACAACTCATTTTTTTGGTAACTGCAAACTCCTGTTTCAATGCTAAAGATTTTCCCCATAAATCCTGGGGCAGCACATCTCGTGTCACTGCTTCACCTCACCTGAGGGGCACAGGTCACACTAGAGGCTTTGCCAACCAAAGCTGGCCCAAGAAAAGCCCTTTTACGGGGGGCTGAACACCAGGGAAGACAATTGCAGGGTGTGCAGGGGCTGCTGCCTGTTGATCTCTGCTTTGGTTGTCAGGGGAATTGAAAGAAAACAGATAAATGAGGCTGGGAAATGGAAAAAGACAAGCAAAAGTCTCAAGAAAACAAAATGTCAGATTATCTCCACCCATTCAATGAATATCACGTATTTGTGATATCATGTATTCTGCTAATGCAGAAACACAATTAAAAAATAACATAATGCATGCACATAGGAAGCCTATAGGTAGATTGTCACAGTAACTTCAACTTCTGGCATTTCTAAGCTTTTAACTTACTGAATGAAGAATCTTTTTATGTCATTTCAAATATTTCGGGCAGTTACCTTTCTTTAAAGGAAAGATTTGGGGTACACTCACAAGACACAAACATCCATGGCAAGTTCTTCTCTCCATTTAGGAAGTTTTAATCCCCTCCTGTCCCACCATCAGAGCAGCTGTTCTCACCAGAGCACTCGAGCCAACACTTGCAGTATTGTGCCATCCAATGAATCGCTGAAATCCTAACTTAGGACTCTCAATCATTGAGGAGGCAAAAAAGGGGAGTTTAATAGTCTAAATCGTTAAGATTCTTGAAAATATTACACTTAACTTAGAGCTTAATCCTTAAACTGTAGGAAAGAGCAAGGCAAAGCTTGTGGTAAGACAAAACCAATTTTGCATTTTTTAGAGGTACTGCAGCAAGTCCTCAGTCCCCGGCATCAGGCTTCTGGGTAGCCCAGGTTCTTGATTCGTACCTCATTTCTGGCAAACTTCATTTAACCAGTTGACCTGATAACTCTTTCCCAGCTGAGAACAATTAACACAGTAAAAAAGCACAAGGCACCCACTCCAGCGCCGCTTCCACATCCAGAGCAGCGCCATGGAAACAGAGATGCCGGTGCGGTGCGGCTGGAAGGGCGATCGGCAGCCACCAGATGAGCAGTGAATCAAGGGCTGAGGAAAAGAGCTGTCAGCAGGATTACTTTAATAGATTGCATTTCAGAGGGCAGCTCACATTAATACTGCAGCGTGGTATTTAAAAATCAAGACAGAAATGTGTTGCTTCATCATTAGCTACTACGTTATCACTTGTCTGGCCAGATAAACAAAAGGGCAGCGGCGTGACCTGCAGGCCGGGGAAATAAAGGATTCAGCTTCAGCGTTACCTCTTCATTTCAATAGCTATTTCTGTTTACTTTCTATAGCTCGTCATTTTACATTTTTCCATGCAATACAACATAAACAGCTGTATATTGTTTTCTAACTCTTCTGCTTCCCAGAGAAATAAAACAGAGCAGCCCCCGTGTATTGTCCTACTGCACTTTCTAATTTTAACAGCAACAGACAAAACACTCATTTCAAAGCACAAGCTGGTAGGAACCTTAGTACCCTCTGAAGAGGATCTGCAAACGATTCTGCTTCCCCAACAAACTGACCAAAGTTTATTGCAGGACTTGTATTCTAGAAAAGATTACAAATTCCCTCTGAGCTCAATGGGCTGTGGCAGCAGCTGCATCAACCAAGCTTGTTTGGTCTTATGTATCTATTTATTTGGTAATGTTTGATAATCTCGTAACTAGTCGACTGCTAATAAACACACATGCCAAAATCAGAGAAATTAGCCATACAGCACCTCTCAACTATTTCACGACTAGTTTACAAGCACTATTGCAAGGTGGTGGGAATTTCTAAAGGATTTGGCTTTTTCTTTGTTTTTAGAAAACTCTGGCTTCAAATTAAATGCTGCATATATATATTTGAAGGTCTACTGCAGACACTGCCTTCAAGCTCAAGGGCATTTGTAACATTTTGGACGACCCAAATGAGAACCAAACAAAATGTGGGATACTTTTTCTTTAAAAGCAAAACAAAACCCCTTCAAAAACTGTCTTCTCAAAGCACCCACATGTGGGTTAGAAGGTGAAAGATTTGAGATACAGAGAATTCAGGCATTTTCCTAATCTGGTCCCTAATGAGTATTTTTTTCACTAGAAAACCTCTCTTTCTGTGAATGAGGGGTGTGTGTGTGTGTGTGTGTGTGTGTGTGCGTGTCCCCTTGCTCTCGCTTTTTAAATCATAACCCTTCAAGAATAGGGTGATGCTGCCACTTTGGCTACATTCCTCATGCCTTCTCCTAGAATTCTCTAATAGCGTGTTTATTTAAACACTGCAACAGAAGACTTTTAACTATTGATATTTATACAGTATACAGAATTCCAATGAAATTACCCATGGCAAAATTTCAATAATTACTCAACAAATCTGGCTTTTTGAAGCAGTGATTTCCTGTTTTGTTCTCTCTATAGGAATGATTCAAATCTCTCCTGAAGCCAAGAGAAAGTGATTTCAGAGTTTATCAGCCCAATGTTCCCATATTCTGTAATTCACAGATCTAAGTGACAGAAGAAGCACTTATTTTCCTAAGAGCAATATATCATTTATATTCCAAAAGCATAACTTCTTTCAAATCTCTTTAATGATAAGAAAGCATGTTCTGTAGCAAATGTCCCAGTTTAACTAAACTTTTGGAAGGTATTTTACCCATTACTAAAAGTATGTTGCTAAGAATAACACACTCTTGACGATTTTAGATTTTCTATTTGCATTTGCAAGATAAGTCAGATGGTCAAGCATTTCTTGCAAGGAAATATGGTGAACACATCAGTCTCACCTGGAATGCCAAGGAGACTGGGAAGAGCTATCAACCAGTTGTGACCAGGACCGGGAAAGATCTTTGATCTGGTTTTATGCAGATTTTTGTGCTAAGGTTTTGAAAACAGTTCTGCACGTTTAAGACTTAGGGATTTCTAGAAAAAATTTAAAGCTGTTCTGCCAATAAAAATGCTGATGTTTTATTTATAGGAACTTTGCTCACTTCCTACAGCAGAGCAGATAAACTTTAAATTGTGTCATTTAATAACGGGCAATTAAGTAGGATAAACAAATTAAACATAACACAAGCAGCTTGACAGAGCTGAACACACACTGTTCTAACAGAAGCAGCAGGTTTTCCTAAAATAATCTAAACCTTTCACAACCCAAAAATTTTGACAAACACTTGTCCTTCCTTTGGGAATATTTTTCCTCCCTGGTCATTTAGCAAGTCAGATTAGTAATTTTATTGATTCTTTTTTTCCAAATGCCTAAGTCCTGCAGTGAAGGGAAATAGTATTAGTTGTTTTAGATGGGTGTGAATATGTTAACTTCTAGGCATATTAAGCAATAAGCGTGAATTTCCTCAGCTTCATTCTATACAACTGATGTTTGCTATACCTATATCCTTAATTCTGTGCCTACAGTCTACAGCCTACAATCCTTAATTCTGTGCCTACAGTCTACAGCCTACAGTCTATCCTTAATTCTGTGCCTGCAAAAACTTCTCCTGAAAAACCTATATCCACATGCTACTTTTTAGGTTTTGGAGAAAAATTCAAGTGGTTACCTTTGCAAAATCTTCTTTTCTCTCCCTCTCTTTGGCTTTGATAGACTTTGATTTCCACATTGTTTCTTCTGTTACAAAGGCACATCAAATCAAACTTTCAAACACAACCATACAGATGAGGTGATATTTATGAGAACTTGGGCGATTAGCTTTCTCAAGTCATTCGAAAGAGTAAATCACCTTTCCCCTCTACACCCCAGCTCCTGCTTTATTTGTTACATCCACATCTGCATCTTGCCCAGAATATCTGTGTTCCTGGGACTGGCCAAGATACTTTCTGCATTTCTTATGGCTGTAAAGGAATGAAATTCTCAAGTTCAGGCTGCAGAAACACCAGAGACCTGAAAGTACCAGTTTCTGAAGTCAAGTATTGTCCCAACAATCACGAACCCAGAGTGAGGAACAGGTTACTGTCCGTGGGAGCAGATCTTGCAAAAGGGTTTTGCTTTCATTGCAAAATGCCTTTCTTCTGCCTTCTAGCTTTGAAAGTACCAGAGGGCAGATACACTCCACTTTGCCTACAGCTTTCAGAACCAGTAATTCTGTTTTGCAAGTCCTTATTTTATCTTTTCAAGAGACAATAAATCTCAAGGTATAAATTGGGAGCAGATGGAGCGGGATGTTAGACTGTCAGCTTCCATTAACAACACTGGGGCCTTGCCACACACCACAGCCAAGCTGGAGTCTTTCATCTTGCCCCTTCACAACTGGTGGAGGAGCTACTTGTCTGTGTTAGGGCCTATTGACAGAAGAACATGAGTTGAAACCAGATGTGACTATACTGACAGCCAGCTAATTATAATTTTGCCCATAAATCACTAGATCGCAGTGCTATCTGACTCATTTTTAAAGTTGTCAGGAGGTTGTAAGGGGGCTGTGGAACAGAACGACAGTGAAAAGCAATCTGGGAAAGCAGAGATGGAACTCCAGCCTCCTGACCCTTCTTACCTTCTAAAACTACAAGCTGCACTGCCAAAATGGGGTGTTTGAGGACTGGAGACCAAGCAAACTGTGATGCTACTTTGTATTGTGCCACGTAGTTGTGAAAAAGAAAAGCCAGTTTTGATGAGCGTCTCTTCCAGCATTTTTCAATGCCAAGGAAGGTGATTACAGCACCTGCAAGCTGGGGAAATGCAGCAGGAGAAGGGGGAGACTCCCTGGGAGAGGGGAGATCCCTCCAGCTTCTGTGAAAGAGCAGTTCTGAGAAAATCCAGTACAAACCTCTCTCTGGGAAAACTTCACAGAGCACACAAACTGAAGTGTGATGTTTTCATGAATAGCAAACAAAGCAAGCCTGGGGGCCCCTGTGTTACTACCACATTTGCTTTTCCCAGACTTTGAGGAGTAGGATGACTGTACAAGGGAGCCAAGCACAAGAGTTGTCGGCTGGTGTCACCTCTGCTCTCGATATTCCTCCACAGTTTTTAGAGGTGATCAGTCTGCCTGAGCCTAGTTAGTAACAAGCAGTAACCCCGTGCCACACTCACGTGAAACCTGGGGTCACAAACACTCCACTGCTGCCAGCCGAACACCATGATGATGACGGAGGAACTGCCACGCCAACAAAGAGACCCAGACCTGCGCATCCTTTGAGACTGTAGATTCACTGCAGACTGTCCAAAACACTTATATAATTGATGCATGAGAAGACACTCAGAGACAGATTCACAGTCTTTCTGCTCTTTTTTTTTTTAAACACAAATTGCTGGGCAATGGAGAGACTGTTGTATTGACTCAGTACCATTATACACCAACCAAACTCCTATACACAGTCAAACATACCACCAGACTGATGCATCACTTCAACAGATGTGAAACCTAGATATTTTGGAAAGTAAAACTCTGGAAATATAAAATGTTCATTTGGCATCACAAGCTTTTTCTAAGTCTCTTTCCCTCTCAGCTATTTCCTGTTTAATCACCAATACATACGTTATGCAATTTTTGCAAACTGAAGAGCAACACGCTGCTTTTATTAATAGAAGGAACGTAGCCATGTTGACAACAAAAACTGAATAGAGAAGGAAAAAAATTTGCAGCAAATCCAGTAACTGCCATAGCCTCAAGTAAACTGCAAGATCCATTAGTCCACGAAAAGGATCTCATTTTGGAAATACGTAATGAAACATCATCTCTCAAGGTTGCGTACACTCTACAAAATTAATAAGAAATGCTTTGGCAGAAATTCAGGTAGCACATAAAGGCAGAATTTAAAGGAGGTTTTTAAAGAAACAAGAAGGAGAAAAATAGAAATGTTATGTTTCAATTCCTAAACTACTAAGTACACCTTAATGGTATATTTAAGATGCCTCTATCATGGCACGAGAGGTCTGGAGAAAGACCTCAGTTTGGCTGGCAGATGACAGTAAGAACAACCTGGCAGGATGCACATTATCTGGTCTCTGTTCCTTGACGATGGGTACAGCAGGCCCTTCAGCATCTTCGGTCCTGCTTTCATCACTGTGGCATACTGATTGCTTGTGACAGGTGACAAAGGACACGAGAGGACAAGAAATGCTAGGGGCAGACAGCTTTTCCTCAATCTTGCTGAGCACAGTGTAAAGTATTTTTGAAGTGTTATGCCAGCACTTTAACAGAGTCCAAAGAAGGAGATAAGTGTGCAAAGTCAAGGTCAGATGGATTACCTTGGCTGATGAATGTCCCACTTAATTGGGGTTGCTTGCATGCTGCGAGAAACTGAAGTATTTCTAGTGGTAGCTCTTTGTCCTTGAATCAACCAGCTTGGTCTTTGGCCTCCAGTTGCGCTATGGTGTTTATTAGTTGCACATAACTCCCCTCCTGGGGTGGGCTCACTTACAGCACTCGATTTAATGCACCTGCTACCAGTGACCATGAAGTGCTATCCCAGATGAAAAGTAAGGAGGAAAATTTCATGGTGAATTCAGGATGGATTGTTTAAGTCAGACAGGCAGGAACACAGGTTGATTCTGGTTAACACTTGTTTTTTTTCTACCCTTACCACTAGTCTGAGCCTAAATGAGTCTTATTTCAACTCAGACTCAGAACTGGAAGGGAAATTAAACACTTGGCAGAGTCCTCTTTAGTTTCATCAGAAGGATTTAAGAAAACACACACTGTAAATAGAAATATAATGCTTTGGAGTAGCACCGATGAAAGATTTTGAAGTAAAACTTTTGAATTCATCTCTCCAGTAAACAGAAGAATATTCTGGAGAATCAGGACTCCTGGTGTGTTTGCAGAGTTAGGAAAGCTTTAAGAGCAAGGAAAGATTCTGCGATAATTAGGAATAGTTAATTTAAGCTCAACTTCAAGGAGCATTTTGAGAGAATCGGAAAACTCAGGAGATGAACGGTAAGCCACTGAGCTTTTTGCTTGCAGGCAGTCACTGCTAACCCAGCCCTGGTAGCTGACAGCGAACCCTGTTGTTACCTAGTAGCAGATTGTGTGCAACAGTTACTCACCAGCCTCCCCTGGAGCCCCCACACTCCTGTTACAACAGCTGCTGGCAGGACGATCGCAGGGAGAAGCACTTTCCCTTCCACGTGTGTTGGTTCAAGACAGGCTGGACCGCTCATACACACATTGTGACGTCTGACGCAGGCACAATCGTCACTGGCAAAGCTCATCTGACTCCAGGCACCTCACTCTGAAGGCAGGAAAGCTCCACAGGGATGAAAGTACAATGCAATGGAGCTTTGAAACTGCAGCATTGACACACAGAGCAGGCTAAAATGTCACTGTTAACCAGCAATGAGTTTGCTTACCACAATAAAAGCTGGTTTGGCCATTTTCATCATCATTGCAGGCTCCGACTATGCTCACACCTTGCTGAGAAAGTTTAACACTAATGTGAATTTTGCACGCTGCAAAGGCCACAACTGCAGGCTTGGCACCACGCTGCTCTCTGTACAGGATGCCAAAATATCCGATTTGGCTGCTCTGCATATTCCCAGGTATGTTGCTTTGTGATCTGCCACTATTAGCCAAGGAACTTTCCCCAGTAGCATCTGAAACCTTCCACTCTCTTCCTATCATAGCTGTCAACAACCCGTTACAGCCCCACATCAGCCTTGCATTAGTGATGTTACACCCTCAAAACTTTCTGCAGGCTTTTTCAAACATTTTGCAGATCAAAAGCATCTGCTCCAAATCACTTCTTAGCTGGTGATGGTATCATCCCTGAAATTAATTTGTCTATCTTTATCCAATTCTAAAGAATCACTTTCTGTGTCTTATCAGTAAACCAGCAATTAAAGTCATATTACTTGGAGGCTTTACAATTAACCACACTGTTTTTCAGTCACACGGTTCCCTGGTTCTTCTGAGCATAAGACTAAGCGCAATGTTGCCGTTGCATTAAAATGAGGAAGGCCCAGTGTTTGACAATATTTTAATCAATGACGTGCATGCCAGTCCCTGCCACAGGGCCCTACAAGCCACCGCTCAGAGCACAGCAGAGCTTGCAGATTGTTTTGCTGCCGCTTTAACTGTTGATGTCTCAGCAACAACTGAAGAACATCTGCAATGGCTACAGAATTAAAAGAAAAAAAAAAAAAAGTATTTTCAACTCTATCATCAAAAGCAGCAAAACCAATGTAGAACCTGTCAGAAAACTCCATTTGCTAAATTCAAAAGGTCAGACACACCCAACCGTACAAGTAGGGTTAAGCAAACAAACCAAAGAGAAGGAGAAATCTGTGAGCAGCCCAGACCAAGTGGCCACCAGCTGATTAAATGGAAAACGCAAAAACACAAATAAAAAACCACAAAGTAGAAACAAGCTAGAAGATACTTTTTGGCATATTCAAATGATGAGATTTAGTTTGGCATATGGTACTCCCACATCTTATGAAAAGCTGAAAAGTTGTTTTTTTACTGGCAGTCAAATAAGTATAAACTTTTTAACAGAGTCTGCTCTCCAAGAAAGTCCGTGGCTCCTCTGCTTTGTGGACATATTTTTGTTACAAGTTACAACTATCGGGTCTCCATGAGACCCAGATTACATCAATTTAAGTGCTCTCTCCAAGAGGTATCAACAGAGAGAAGACATTAAGGAAGAGAGAAAGGAAATATTATTAATCTCCACACTGGAGATCAAGACCTGAAGCAAAGCAAGGTTAAGTGAACCCTTCTTGCTTACCCAGGAAGTCTGTATCTAGCCTGGAAAACAAGTCCAAGTCTCCTAATTTCTAGTCCAGCCTTTTAGCCGCAGAACAGACTTCCTTCCAACTAATAATGGCTTACAGGAATTCTAGTTCGAAATTTGCACACAGGGAAATCGGTAAAACTTTCATAGCAGGAGACAGAGTGCAGATGTACACAGAAGAGCAGATTAAAATGCTCTTTTAAATCTTCATTTTAAGCATTTTTTTCTGGCCCTTCCCTGGCTCACCCTCTTTTGCCACCACACCAGCAAATAAATTACCATCTATCCACATAATGCACATGCAGCTTGTTTCACTTGCTGCACTGCTGTAACTCTACTGACTTTATCTTTGTTCAGGGAGACAAACCAAGTGATGCAGAACCCACTAAATGAACGGCTTAAAGGAAAGACAATTAGACAGATGATTGCAGTAATGTGAATTAGTTTGAAGAGCTCAGAGGGAGCTGCTGAAGTGCAGCCACCTTCTCGGGAGCTGAGCAGCCATCACAGCTCTGCAGAAGCTGCAAGTTACTCCTTCATGGTTCCAAAAGTCACTGCATTACATATTGTCTGTATCCCCATCACGAAAGCATAACCTCCTACAGCTCTAGCACGGGGTTGAGCTTTACAAACAAACTGCAGCACCAGGTTGAAATTAAATCAATACTAATTAGTTCTAAACTAAGATGTTGGTATCAGTTGACAGGTGAAGCTACTTCATCCCAAGAGGACAGAAAAATGAATAAACACATATTCCTTTGGTCTGAGTCCCCCTGTCAGAGAGATGACTCACTGGTGTCAATGCATTACAGCTCAACTTTGACATAAGAGTTGCATGTAGCTTATTTGCAGAAAACATATAGAATTTTAACTCTTTGTTGACCTGACATCATGGTTTGCAGCAAGCTCTTCTAAGCCCGCCAGGAGTCAGTCTGGGTACAAAGTACTTGGGCTGCGAAGGTGAAGGCTGACAACACTGAAATCTACAGCTTGCCTGATGTGTGTCTCTAATTACTGCTGATACGACACATTTACAGTCCTGGGCAACATATTGAGAACATTACCCTACAGGGTGATGCTTATTTATATACGCAGAACACACTGTCAAGTTAAAAATAATTTTGTGTTTGTGTGAAAATACCTCCACTTGGATCATAAAAGCACATTCTACGCTTTGACTGGGGAATGGATCTGTTTGTTCAACTGCTGGGGAGCTGCTGCATACCTGGAAGCGGTCAGCGAGTCCTGCAAGTCAGCCTGAGCCCAAAAGAGTTTCCGAACTCTGCTCCTCTCTTGTCAGCAACGTTTGTTTCTCCAGTTGGATGGAAACCCTTGCCCAAGCCAAAATCATTTCTGGACATAGTCCAACAGCAATGAACATCCTTTGCAGACTTTCAGGCTTGTAAAGTTCAAGTCAGAGCCCATGCTATGCAAGTGCCATTTTAAAATTAATATTTTTAAACACTTCTAAACACTATAAAACTCCTTAAGAATTCTAAACCTACAAAACAAAACAAATTTTTACACATCAAGAAACAGACTTTAAATGTTCCTTTGAAGGATTTGTTTACCAGTACTTTTATAGATTAGTTACCACATATTTATTTTTTTAAAAAATTAAGGCAAAGTACATATAATGGTTACGCAGCCAATCAGTTCAGGACAGGGACTGCTTTCACTTCACTGCGCACTATGGACACAGGAGATAAATATGGGCTTTTATGCGATCTCAGAGCACGCATTTACAAACTGAGTAATTTTAAAATATGCGGCATTCAGAATTACAAGTGGTTTCAGTGAAGGCAGAGGACGTCAGCTCTGTCAAAAGCTTGACATGGAATCCTAATGGGGTTTGATGCATTTTAGCATCAGATTGGTCAAAGAGCAAGCAAAGGCAAAGGCTCATCTAGCCTAACCACCACCCAACCATTTTCTTCTCGGCCAAGTATTCCTGAAGACTTGCCCAGCACAAAGTCTAGACTAGGTATGGAAGACTTAAATGGAGGTTCAGAACAGATGAGGCTTTGTCATCGCACAGGAGGATAGAACTGGGATGGGAGGCAGACTGACCCTACATGCAGAGTAAACTAAGTGAAGAAACCCATGCTACCAAGGGCTGCATCCAGGTGTGAACTGCTGGGTATCAATGTTGCCAAGTAATTTAAATGCAGCTCTTCTAACATATATATAAATAGCAGACTGGTAAGCACAAAAGTTAATATACTGCCAGTATTAACTTTGGAGACATAAGGAGTTAAACAGCTGAAATACAGTAAGATCAGAACAATCATTAGATGAAAATAAACAAAATTATCTTTGTCAGAGACTGTCTCTTACATTCTGGTCATAAAGTGCTTAATTTCTGCATCCTTCAAATGAACTAGAATAACTTCACCTAATCTGCATAATTTAGATGCAAGAGTTCACATTCAGGATTAACCAAAATCACAACAAAGTACCAAAAAAAAGTGTTCTTCAATGGAGTGGATGAAAATCTGTACAGGTTTATGCAGAAATGCATTTATTTATTAAAAATCTTACAACTTATTAGCAATAAAGCATATGAATGGCATCCATTTGAATGGAATGCAGAGAGTGAAAGGACCAGAGCAAGCCTCAAGATCAGGAGCCCTGGGTTGAGCTGTGCCATCCATGATGAGCAGTGCCACAGCCCCCAAAACTCACACAGCAGTTCCTCCTGATTTGAGATCCACAAAGCAGGGGGGATAGCACCAAGTAAGACCTTGATGCTATCACATTTGGCTTTGTCTACCATGGGATGTCTCACAGCCATGTCTGTGCAGACTGGACTCCCTCCAAGGTGCCAGAAGTGCTCTGAAACAACTACACGATGGTCTGCAGCACTGCTGTGTGTGCAATGTCAAGGTTGGGGTGCAACCACTGATGACACAGTGGGGCCGTAGCTGCAGTGAGCCTCTAGTTCTGCGTTCACACCACAACCAGGACAAAGCAAATACTCACAGCTTGTAGCAATCTACAGGGCTTGCTCAGCCCCACTCTTTCGGTGCAGACACCCCCAGTTTAGGGCACACACCAGTACAAGCTGAAAGCAGGGAGAGAATATAAGCAAAGCGTGTTCTGCAGCACTACCGCAAAGTCTAATCTTTCTCAGGGGTTGTTGCTATAAAAGACCCTCAAAATACTTGATCTCATTTACTTAAAAAGACTGTCAGAAAGACTTGTCAGCAGCTTCTTGGAAAGGCGGCAGAGGGAGGGGAAGCAGACTGTTAACATTAGAATATCACCTACCATCTGGATGTGTTTAGCATAGGATCAGATATAAGATTTGGACGTAAATTTGCAGTCCTTGGTCTCATGCCCAGATAAAACTTGAACTTGAGAACTCAAAGGCATGTTCTTGTCTGTGGAATGGAGCATGTTAATGAAAGCTCCAAGCACTCTGCAGTTTCACCACATATACCCCCGTGCACCTCCTGGCAGCAGGAGAGACTCGGAGGGGGCTGAGAAATAGCCCCTGCCCTATGCCATTCGGAGATACCCTACGCCATTCAGAGATACCCTACTATTTTTTTAATACCTAGATTTATAGACAGCACATAAAAGAATTACTATAGTGAGCTATAACTGCTTTTAATAGCTCTCAGAATGCATCAAGGTAAAACGCAACTTTAATACCAAGAGCAGGCACCTATCTTATCAGTAACGTGAATTCACAAAACCCAGCCTTTCCCCAGCTCTCCCCATCTTTCTGCAGCCCTGGGTAAGATCACCTCCCCTACAAAAGACCTTTTCAATGCAAATAAAAACTAGAGCATAAAACTTTTTATGCATTTTTAAATAAAATATTTTTGCAATTTAAATATTTATTGTCAACACCACCACCCAACAACAACTCACCAGTACCCAGCTGAACAACATAATCTATGTTTTGCACTTGCTGTAGAGATTTCCCATATTTATTTTCTTAAATAAATAAACATGAATTCAGAGCAATGACAAAACAGATTTTTCTGAATGGAAACCATTATTTGGTAGTTAACTGCTTTCTTTCCCCCTTGTGTTCCTCTTAAAGGCAGGGAAAGAGAAGCGGATAGATCACAAAACACTGAAGATTAAGAACCCAAACACATCCTAAACCAACCCTCAACTTTGGCTGTAGCTTTCAACCGTCCCCATTTCCTACACAGTCAAATGGTGCTGCAGACGCATCTCCACCACCCACATCATGAATGTGTCACTTCCCAAGCCATTTACTGCCTGCAGTGCTGGCAGCTTCACACCTACACGGTGTCTCGTCCCTGCCGCTGAAGGTGCTTTTGTGCCATGGGTAAGTAGCATGCAGTCACTACCTTGTAAAAAATGAACAAAACCACCTGAAGTTAAAACAGGCAAGGTCAGCTGATGAAAGGTAATAAAGCACTTAGCTTGCCCTCTTATGGGAAAAATTATGTACGACCTCACTGCTGAAGGAGAGGTGATGTTGCACTGATAATGATTTAAAGATGTAGGAGAAGAAATGGCTGTTAGTGAGTTAACCCAGCCAGGGGGTAAAGATGGGACGTGAGGAAGGGCCTGGTTACCCAAAAGCCTGTCCTTTGCCAAAGAACACACCTTTTTGCCAAATCAGGACATGGCCATCTGTTCAGCAGGCCATTCCTGATCCACCATCACGTAACGAGAAGCTGCAACACAAGAAGCCCTTTCCATGGACTAAGGGAAGAGTTGATAAGCAAGGGAGAATTTTTCACGCAAGAAATGTGGATGGAAAACAACACATTGTCAGACTTCTATTAAAAAAATATTTTCTTGCTGAAAAAGGAAACATTTTCACTTTGGTGGCCCAAAAAAGGAAAGAGTTGCATATTTTCCAGTGTAACCATACATATTTCTTGCAGAAACAGAAGTGTTTTATAAAAGCTGATGAACTAAGCAGCCTCTGCTAAAAAAATTTACCATCTCAACATTCGGAGCGCGCGTGCTCTACCAGCTCTACTTAAGAAAGAGTAACCTCACAGTAAAGCTCTTAAAGTACACAGATGATCACATTCAAAGACATTGTATTTCATAAGAACATCAGGAGACACTGCAACTAAAATATCCAAGTACCACTGGAACCTTGCATATGCTATATGCTAAAACAGCAGTATTAACTCCATTACACTGTGTTTGTGTGTGTATATTTGTGTGTCTGTGTATGCACCCACATGTATACATACGCATATGCATACGTGCGTATATATACACACGTATGCCTGTATAGTTCAGGGTTGGATCTGAAACACGGAGCTGCGCTGGCTTAGCAAGGCTGCATTCACCTAAACTAGACACACAATGTTTCTCTCCCTCTCTTTTTTATTCTTATATTTTTTTAAAAGACATAGAAGAAATTATGAAAGACTTGACAATAAAGAGCCGTCAGCCCTCAATACAGTAACACAGGCGATCAGGTCTGTAATGTATCATCTGAATAATCATGCAAACAAGTGAGGCGTACAGCAAATTGATGTTATATAGCACAAGCTCTTTCTTATTAAAGTTGGCATGTGCCAGTAAAACATAACACATTTGTGTGGCATAAGGTTTATTTTGAAGCTTTTTAAGATCCTGAGAGGAAAAGTATTCTCTGTGTAGAGTCTATTACTATGACAATGTAAAGCTAAATTGGAAGCTGCCAAAAATATACTTAAATAAAAATATTCCTCAGCTGATCCACAGCATTGATTTCATCTTGTCAATCAGCACAGGGGTCTGTGTGTGTTAAGGAGTGTGTATGTACGTGCTAGAGCAGCGTAAGAGGATAAAATGGGACCCATGTTAAGAACAGGTGTGCAAGACTTCCTTTCACTATGAAAAAATACTGCCTTTCAGATCTAATACTGACATTGATGGTGTGTTTTCACTACGTTTTCAAACTGAGAAGCACCACGTGGTCAAAATTATTTAAAATACAAACACCCAAAGTTTTGTTCTATCAAGGTACACGTGAAGTATTGTGAAGAAGCCCATCCCATTCAAGTTCATGGGAATTTTGGTACAGACTTAAACACAGCCTGAGTTTTTTCCATATTGCATCCCCACTATCCAGTTTCCTCATCATTCAGGTTCCCCCTCAACCCGCAGCATTAACCTTGCAGTCAAGGTAGCTTAAAAGTATTTGTGGGAGAGGACTTATATTTGTTGCACATTCAGGCACTTCTCAGAGCTGACAAGGACTCTGGCTGCATGAGACTTACAAGCTACAAAGCAACATTTGATCATCTCTTATCTCCCTGAAAGCTCCTTCAAAATAAACAGATTGAAATAGTTTACCAAGCAACTGCCAGGCTACTGTTCCCGGTAAAGAACACCCTGTGAAATTAGCTTGTTCTTTTTAAATTGTAATTTAGTCATGAGCAAAAACGGTTAGATGTGTTTGAGCTATTAGGTACGATGTGCAGTGATGTGCAGTGATGTGCAGTCATCTTACTACCCAGACCTGTGTAATCAAATTGGCTTTTATTCATTCTGAGCTATACCCACGGAAACACATATGAACATGACAACACGCATCCCTACCCAGGAAAAGGCTAAGTGCATAATATAACTATTCTAATGCTATGCTCTGACATTGGGAAGTGTTTCTGAATTAGGACATTACAGTCACAACATGAGAGTCAAATGGAACCAAAGCAAACCAAATCATCAACCCTTATTCAGATAAAGATCTCGTCCTGGTTAAAATTTCTGTCTATTTTCATTAAAAGCAGCAAAACCTTTAGCTGCTCTGTACCATGGTGCAGACTTTAATTTGCACAGCAGAGAGCACTGCTTAAAAGGAAGAATTTTTTTTTTAAAGCACCTGACATTTTAAGGATTTATCAAAGTCACAAAGAAGCATCAATTCCCAACCAAAAAAAAGTGACTTTAGGAGTACATGGGATTCTACATCATCAGTTGCTTTATCAGGCAAACCGGTGTCACAAACAAAGCCTTTGTAAAGTGTAATTCTTCCCCATCCTTCACAATTGGTCTTACTATTCCCCTGATTTATCAGCTTGGTGTATAAGAATAACTATAATTTTCTATTATAACATTGTGTGCTAAAAAAAAAATAATCTAACAGTTCCTTTTTGCTAATGAATGATTACACTGCACTAATTAATTGCATTCCCTCTGTTTTATGTTTCATAAAAACTTTAGCCAAGATTTCAAAGGCACAAAAGGACATTTAAGCAACCCGGACTCCCTAGAAAACAGCCACATCTGCTTTCAAAATTTCTTCCTCAAAGAAATGGCCATAATGAGGTTAGAGATTTCTGGTTTAGAAGGACTTAAAAGTTCATGTCTAACTAGACAGCTAGGACTCTCATCCTAAAGATGCTTAGTCCCTCCAATCTCCTAGATTTAAATACACTGAAGTCAGTAACATTCCCCTCACATGAGTAAAGTTTTCCCATAAATGAACAGGTCCAGTATATATAAAAAATTACTATACAAAGCTAAACAACGGAAACCAGCTAATTCTTTCCTGGTTTAGCCATAAATCAAAGACGGAGTTATTGTCTAGATTTCAAAAGTGCAGATAGTGAAATTAAGAAAATTTGAAGAAATGTATCAAATATAAATCAAAACTCCAAAGACATCAGAGTGGGAAAATTAAGATGTGTTAAGGTACAAATTCCTTATGAATAATTATTTTCTGTAATGATCCAAACAATACCTTTTTTGGGGTGGCGAGAGAAAAGCAGTGCAATCTGTAAGCTATCTGAACAACGCTGAGCGAGATGGCAACAGACAAATTTATCACAATACGAAACTGCATATCAATATCAACGAGCTGTATATTAGCGATCGTAAAATGGGTTTTGTTCATTTTATGGTACGTTAATACCAGGAGGTAAAATAAGGGATCAATAATCTATATGTGCTTCTTATCCTACAAGTATATATGATCTCATGTGAGCACTGACACTTTTCTTTCTTATATAATTAGGACGTAGAATGCCTATTACTAGGACACCTACATAAATATTAAATTAGGACATTTATTCTTCTCAGTTATTACAGTTAAGTCACTGGAAAAAATCCTTTTACTTCTACAAAACTAGCATTAATAAAACTCTCTATAAAGTGAAGCAGCTGCATAAATGTATTGTGCTTATAGAAGTACTATTTAAAATTGAAGGTTAAGTCCAAATAAACATTTTTCAAAGATTGTGAAATATTATAATCCTCATTTTGAGATGCCCGTGCAAGGAGAAGCCAACGCCATGGCTGTAAAAATGCGGGATCTGGATTGTCCAGTGGCTGTACGCTCAGTAGGCTCATTGTCACACTGCCAATATTTCCAATCAGTGCAGTTACCATAACAAATAATCCATGTTTAAGCCATGGAAATTATTTAGCCCCTCAAAATGATATATTTTATTATTTTAAAAGAAAGACACAGCTTATGTCTACTTCTGTTGAACAAGCTGGGTTAAAAGAGACAGCACGGCCATGGATAGATGTTTGGTTTGACGAGAAAACACCATAGTGAGGAGTAGACACCTGAGAGCCAGCAACCAACATTTCTTTCAAGTCACCAGGTCAGGGATTGGTTTCCTCCCTAGTCCAGCCCCTGGGAAAGTCAGGGCTTTCAGGAGACCCATAACAGCACCGAGGTGCTCAGTACTCCAGCTCTTCCCTATCAACTGGCAGACACTGCAGGCACTACCTTCATTCTAAGGGATGTTTTGTCACATGGCCAAGACTTCATGTTAAATCTTTTCTGTTCGTTTGGTAATGAACAAACGGATAGTGTTTTGTGGCTTACTAGATCTCGTCTCAAGTCGTCTTTACTTGCAAAGAAAATTCTCTCAGCGAAAGGACGCATTTTTGTTTAACTAACTGCGCAGTACATGGAGGAAGTCCAAGGCATGTTGGTGAAGCCCGATTTTAGAAATGAGAGCACAGGATCGCTCTGCTGAACTAAATGCAGTAGATGAGTAGATGAGCACAGCAGAAAATTCAGAACTAAACCAAAGACTTTTGTAAGGTGAGGAATGATAACGTCACCTAATAAAAATATCAGAATCCCTTCCACAGCATAACGTTACAAACTTCTGCTGGAGAATTCAATATGCTGTATGCAGGTCCAGTGCTGAAAAAGAAGTTACAAGCCAAAAAGCACTGAAACTCCATGACAAATTATGTTCTTCCAGCAGAAGTAACAGTCTCCCACCCCATTAACCAGTGCTGCTTCTCTCCCTGGTTTGGATGCAAAGAAACAAAGCAAACCCAAAGCATTTAAGATACCTCAAACCCAGCTTTTTTGTCTGCATCACCCACACAAACAAGGCGCGATTCTGAGGAAACCCACGGAATTGCTCCACCTCCACTCTGCAGCAAGGGAGAGCAGACTGTGGCACTTTTCCCTCCCACGTAAGTACTGATAAAAAGAAAATAAAATGCGTGAAGGCTCAAACTGAAGCATCGTGTTGTTCGCCTCTGACAAGAGCCCCGTTTTACATTACACTGACTGAGTGGTCGCATTCATACCTGCTCTCAGTACAGCTCATGTCACCTGCAGGCTCCACGCCTGCAGAGGTTGCTCTGTCTCAGACTCCCCCTCAAGGTGTGGAAGAGCAAGGTTTATATTAACAGCCTCCAATTCAGGTCTGCACAGTAACTTTTGGGCTACAGCGAGGAAATGCTGCCCAGGGATGGCACTGGAGCAGCACAGGCTGGCCTGACCCAAGAGGCTCATTCCCAGAAGCTCCCAGCAGCTGCTGCCGGTGCACAATCTGGTCAGCATCTCAGCAAGCGCAGTATCCTACGAAACTGACAAAAACCAACTTTTCCTTTTCAAACCGCACTATTTCCAGTCGAGCACTAAAGAACTATTTAGAGATCTAACCAGATGGGACCAGTCTAGATGTGATTAAACTCCTGTCGGTGCAAAACTAAAGGTCACCAAGTTGGACTGCAGAGCGACAGCGAGGGGAGAGTGCGCTGCCAGCACGACGCTCTCGGGGGGAACCCACTAACTCCACATTTCACGCCACAGGAAACCTCCCGCCTGTGTCAATTCTGGTGACAGACTGCAAAGCACAGCTACCTTTAAAAGTTTCTTGTGAAGAAGAGAAGACGTTCGGGTAAACGTCTCAGCTGGAGTGAAGTACTGGATTATTCGTCGCTCAGCATGGTTGTGCAATTGTAAAGGCAAGACCAGCTTCGGGATTTTATCTGTTATTAAAATAAGGCTTTGCTCATGACACAGCTTAATTGCATTCAGCTTTGCGTACACACTAGGATGAAGACTATATTTAATAAATTTTGCCACAACACCTCATCAGGAAACATGCTTATTATATACAAACTTATCGTAACTATTTATGGGTTAGCTTTACCAAACTCAGCAAAACAAAATGAGCTATACCAAGAAAAACTTTATGCTGGTATACCAGTGTTTATGTCAGGGCTTTCATCAGAGTAAGGTGATAAAAAACTGAGTTAAAGATCCTTGTGTTCTCCTGCCTCTTACTGCCATGAGACAGAAGTAGTGAGTGCTGACTGGGGCAGGGTAAGGAGCAGTCCCTACAAATTGCATCACAAATTACAGAAGGAAAAAGAACATGTTACTTTTAATCCACTCTTGGAGGAAAAGGCCACATATAAAGTGACTTGTCCAAGGTGAAGCCAAAACTCCATAGCTGAAATGAAAACCTAACTATCTGTTCAACTTGCTCAGGTATCGATCCATGAGACCTAAACTCTCTATACTGTCAAAGTGCAATTTTAGAGGTATACAATTTTAGCTTTATACCTTTTATTTTAGGAAGGTTCCTCTTTTATCAAGAAGAATGCATGACAGTCATCCACAATGGAACAACAGTTGGAAGAAGAGAAGGTATATAATCATCTCAGCAAACGATGAATCACTACAAAATATTCTTCCCCTTTACTATTTTATTGGGAACTGCCACCTTCCTAGGAGTCAAAATCCCAGTACCATGCGGCTTTACACTAATGGTCAAGTGTTTCACACCGGCACCGAGTCTTGCCAATGGCACCGTTAACAGCCTGGGGAAACAAAACAACATCTAATTCAACCACAGCAAGCACAAACACACAGAAAACAGAATCTGGAGAGATGGGAGGTTGGTATTAGCTTGGAAGAGTCCTGTTGTCAGATTGTCCACATCATGGAACAACTGACCACCTCCAAGAAATGCAATAAAATGTAAATTCTCCACCACCAGCTCTGGAACAATTTTTTAACAAGTAAACAGAAAAAAACAGGTCCTGATTCCACTAGTGGGTGAGTGTGTGATGAACAGATGGGGCGATGCAGGGAGGAGGATCCCCATCATGACAAGAAATAGATGACTCTCTGCGGAGATGACAAGACCGTCAGCAAGAGTAGCCGCCAGACAGGGCTACGCTGGATCTGGTCTGGCCAACAGAACATGCTAGAGTGCTGGGTAACCATCCTATTGAAAGAGCAAAGACTTTTCCAACCCAAACCAGGTGCAAGGGTGGATTAAGTCAGGAGCAGATTCTAACCCTGTCCCACTTGTCCGGTAAATCTCCCAGACAGCTCTGTACTTTCAAAGGCAATTTTATGTGGCACGGTGTTTGATCCTTCTTAGGATTTCAAGGCCACCATGTCACCTATGGGTGGGCCTGTGATTGCTGATGGTTGCAATTAGCACATACTAACAGACTGTAAATTCTTCTTTAGGAGGTCAACTGCTATGGGGGAAATGCTGCGGCACAGTAGCCACAGATCTTCAGGACACTATCTCACTATTGCAAACAACTCCCTATCTCACAAATTAACCAATAAAGTAAGGCATAAGCCTTCCCAGCCATGGCATTTTTCAGACTGCCTTGATGGTAAACTAGGGCCCAAGTTTACTGATTCTTATGCCAGTGTTTCCCTTGTACACTTAGGAAGTTAAGAGAAGCACAGTGAGCTCTTGAAACAGAAGGAGCTTGTGTCCCAGTTCTGTTGATGCCTTGCAAACACCAGCATCCACACAGTCCCAATCACAGGGTGCTGAAATCAAAGCCAACCTTCCTGTAAACATCTGAAATCTGGGAATTCAGCCTTCTCCCCTTCCTTTGCTGATCATTTGCAACACTACCTTGCCTTAAAGTAGGGCACTATAAAACGTGATGGTGCAAAACCAAAAAAACTGACTGACTAAAGCTGCTGTCAGAAGCAGCGAGGATCAAGACACACAGAGTATGGTGTGCATCTCCTCGGATTTCTGCTTGCCAAACGGAATGCCAGATCAGCTAGAGCAGGATGCCTTGGAGGCTTCATTCATATACTTCTAACACTTCTATCTGCCAAGATATTTTCAAGCTATTTCTTTCTGAAGTGTCCTGAAAGGAATATATCAAAACATAAGGATTTTTCTTGAGGTTTTGAGGCCTGCTTCAAAAATACCACTGAGTTCAGTGCAAGTCTTTGTTAAGCTCTAGCTTCAGTCTTTCGGAAAAACACTAAAAGAAAGAAAATGTAATGCACACAACTTCTCGAACAAACCTGTCCCTGTCCTCCGCTACACCTTCCTGGGACACCACTACCACTACCGTGTCACTTACAATGTCTCCTCACAATGGATCCCATAATTACTTACCAATAGAAGACATTTATGAATGCGCTTATTAAGCAGTGTATCTTTTGCTTTCATCTCTTTCTTGTTCTCTGGATCTCAAAATTTCAGCTGATGTTTTACTAAATACACGGTGCAGTCAATTGGTAAAAGGACCCTCCCTGTCCATCCTTCATGGCTGCTGCATTGGTACCCCAAAAGGCACCCGTTCTCAGGGGTTATCCCCGGCCATCGACCAAACTATACCACGTAACTGATGTCTGCACTGCTCAGAGCTTCCTCCCTCCACAGTGGATTAGCCAAATGATAAACACAATGGCCACAACCATCCCCTGGACCCTACATGGAGCCTCTCGTAGCTCAGGACATGTTTATTAACTTTTGTGTACTCCTCTCTCTCCCAGCAAAACATAGAAAATACTCCAAAAGCTGGGTCACAGCCTCCCCCACATCACACTGCGACGGAGTGCTATCGGGACGGTGCTGTGTTAGAGCAACAAGGCGGTTCCAGTGACCTGGAAACACACATCTGCATTTGCCTTCCTCAGATACTGCCAAAGAAAGAATAAGCACTTATATAAAGCCTGATTTTTCATTTTAAAACCTACAAATCAATTATAGAAGTGGGTTACAGCTACTTCACTGCAACCAATCCCTAATGTTTACATTCAAACCAATAATCCATGCCAACAGGTACCCTGTCTCACCTGTAACACAAACGTAAGCCTGCTTTAAATACTTTCAACATATTCTTATTTCAAAAGGCTGCAATAGTCAATATGCATAATGATGAAGCAAATTATTATAACATACTACTTGCAAAACATTTCCTTAGAGCTTCATTAACTCAGTATTAAACCAAATTAGGATACGGCAAGTATATCTACAGGGTAGAAATCAATGACATATTTGCATTTTAGTCACACTATAACATTCTAGGGTTGGGCCTGATTGCCACCTTTATCTGCAATAAAATTGTCACAGAAGTCAATGAAAGGTCTCAGAGAAGGTCTACAGCTCTTGGGGCACGACTTTGCAGGGATGCTCATGGAAGTCAGCTGGCATTATTCTAACACATGACCTAAAGAAGATTACTTAAACTCTATGTGGATGCTTTCCTTCAGAATTAAAGTGACTTTAATATGATTTTGTTACTTAAGTTTGGAAGTGAAGTAAACTAAATCAAATTAGGCCACTTTAATGGTGAAAAAAAAGCATCCATGCAGAGTTTTGATGCAGTGCAACAAGCTGCTTTAAAAATTAACTCATATTAGTTTTCCCATGTGCCCATTCATTCACAAACCCTTTAGGAAGGTTATAGTTTTAAAACTATTAATTTGATTAAATGAAATTTCACTTTATCAAATTACATAGTTCCAATTGCGAGTGTGAAGAAATCACTAAATATTAGAGTGAGCTCCCTGGATAAGTCATCCAGCTTCAGAGGAAACAATATTTTTGCTGTGATACTTCAGTGAGTTATACTAAAGGACTACAAGAACACTCACTTCTTTTTAGAATTTGATGAGTGAAATCCAGCATAGTATTTCAGGGGGTGAATAGAGGGGGTTGAAGTACCTTTTGGTTTTGCTTTAAGGCAGAGTAACTTCATTAGCAGACAGCACGTTCCATACATATTAACACAAAGCACCCTTCCGGGTACAAGATGACCTCTGGCATCTTATATGACCAATTCAGGAAAGTCAAATATTAATGGTTAAATCATTATCAAACAGCTCGGAGGAAAAGACAAGGCAGTTAAGTAAGGCTGAAAGGATGATTTGACATGTACTATCTCAAGAGTACTGGGCTAGTGGATACTGTATTTTATAACTGCCATTAACAGAGAAAGAATGAGGGAAGATGAATCCAGAATGAGTGCTAAGGTAATCTCTAACAGTCCAAAAGTACCACTTGTGGGGTTTTTTCCCTAGACCATTTTAAACCTCAGTCAAATACTTTCCCTTCTGTCACATTTGCACAGAAAGTCTGAAGACACCAGGGAGAGGTCTCTCAGTAGAGCTATAAAAGAAACCTCTCTTCACAGAACAGATTTTAAACATGCAGGGCGTATATGCGCATTTTTATAGTACCTTATTACAACACACGCATCTGTTGGTCTCCAACTGCACCAGAACATATCACAGATCATAGAGACATTCAGGCTTCTTATCAAAGATAAGGCAGTAATAGAAAAGTACTCTCAGCAAGCCCTTGTACTCCCCAACAAGTCAGACACACCTTGTATCAGGACACCCAGCTCCTAGCAGAGCACGACCAGACTCACTGTCACTGTGATAAGATCTTATAGTTACATGCTCATGCATCGTGAAGAAATGGGGCACAACAGCACATCATTAGGTACACCACACAAGTCTGCATTTTCCTTCAATTCTTCCATTGTAGCCACATTCAAAACTAAGCTACCGGATGGATCTGTGAGCTATTTTAAGCGCTTTGCCAACTGCCCTCTGGAGCCTGATAGAAGTTAGAAGTGCTTATAACAAGTAAACTAAAGCTAGCGGGCTTAAAAATATTATAACACCCAAAATAACAGTAAAAGCAAAATTGGTGGTTGGAAAGCTTCTTTTCTGTAGACCTTCCTGGCTCACTGAATTAAGAACAGGAGGCAGTTCCAGCTTCCCAGCAGTTTTTCAGGCTCAATGTTTAGGATGTGGTGGGCGCGTACTTAATTACAACATGTTTGAAGTAGGTATCAAGATCAAAAGGAAATAAATGTTACATTAAAAAGGACAGAGTTGATCTAAAGCTGCAATTAAAAACATGAACTCAAGGGAAAGAGTTGTTTGAGTTGGTAGGGGAAACATTATACACGGAATTAAGATCAGTATTATAGTTTTAGAAGCAAGCAAGCTAGATAAGCAGCAGCACATCATAATTGAGTATTTACACAGCTGTAAAACATCTACCAGGAGAATTGCAAACACGTGTGTTTGGAATCGTGGCAGGGGAAATCTTCTCCACCTGATTCTGTACAACAATTTGCTTTATTGCCTGGCTGCTCTTGGTTCCTACAAGAACACCAGGAAGGGTTCATTGATTTAAGCCACGTGTATCTGAGTAAACTAACAATCCAGACTGCCAGTTTATTCAAGGTGGCGGGGTAGGGGAGAACAACAACATTACTATTAAAGCTTAATAGAATAAAATATTTAATTAAAACCTAAAATGGAGGAATCTTTTGCTTAGAAGCCTGGGAATGGATTTCTTCTCACCTGGGTGTGCCACAACCTGGTACCAGTAAGAACAACTCCAGTCCCTTGCCTGCTACAACACCACACGGACAGACAGATGCTGGTCAGGTCTGCCAGGGAACTGGTTTCACAAAACAACTCCTCCAGGAAAAGAAAGTGCTCAATGTACTTCTACTAACAGGCTAACCAGTTCTTTCATTAATTAATTGGTCCTGGCTTATCAGTAGACAGATTTATATCTGTCTTACCTTCAGAGGTTTACATAAGAATATTCTATTAATTTAGAATGTTTATTAGACACAAAAAGCATTTTAAACTTTCTCAGGTTTAGACTCGCAATAACCTTACAAATTAGTTAATTATCACTGTTGTATTTAGCACTGTGCTTTAATACAAAGTATTTTGTAGAAGCTGGTGATAATATTATAACACAGATGAAACTGAAACAGGTATTGCAGGAGACTGAGAAGGACCCGCTCACACCTGCTGTAACCTCTGCCTTCTACTCACAGCACCAACTTACACTGGAAATCTGTGTTACTAGTGATTAGTACAATGTTCAGCCACAGGGATCAGAACAGGCATCTCACACTCATTTCTCCCCTATCAGCCTTGCAAAAGCCATCTGTGAAAAATGCAGCCATGGACTTCAGCACCTTCAGTTTTAGCCACTTATAAGAAAGTGATAAAAGGTTTTAGTAAATGCTGAATACACTTTGTTGCAAAGCAGCTCCAGAAGGAGGTAAACACTCTTGGCTTTCCTGAGAAGACTGGGATGCTTCAGAAGAGGCTGTCTGCACAAGAGCTGGTGCAAACTTCCTAATACAGTCAGAACCAAAATTATAGGGAGTTTTTCCAATCAACTTGATATCCTGCTCCACTTTGCCGCTTGCTCCCAGTATCTGCCATAACTAGGACACATTCTCTGTTCCACCTATCTCCCTGCAGTCGCACCAGCAGAAGGAAGCCCTGCTGCCCTGCACATTTGATAGGCAGCTCCAAGATGCTCCAAGGGCACCTCTGAAATTCCTTTTCCTCCAGCCATGCTCTCTTCACAGTCCCAAACCAGAGAGCAGGAAACACATGTTGGGGCACAGAGCAAATGCTGAGATATATCCCTGCAATCTCAAGGAAGCAGGTGGTTCCTCACAGATCGTTGCCAGTTCCCGCATCTCGGTGCGCTCCATAGCCTGGGTGTGGTGGCAGAGCTATAATCAGTCCTTCAATATCCTTTTCTTCTCCACGCTGTTCAGCCCAGGCACTGCAAAGCCTCTGTTCTGTTATGTCTGGTACCACCATGGTAGCAAGATATTCAAGACACACAAGTTTCCTGTTTTCATTGTTTAGTACACTTTGGCAGCGATATGCTCAAAAACAACGGATTCAAGGTCATTAATCAAATCAACAGAGAGCTGGCTAACAATCTGTTTTAACTCAGTTGGCAACTGATAGCTGTCTGCATCTCTGAATTTGTGTAGCCCTGGTTCGTTTTAATCAGCTGCACAGCCATTAAACTGTCCTTCTTGTTCTCCAAACGAAGGAGAGAAATTCTGGGAATTAAACTTCAGACGTGAATGTTGTACTGGATCATTCAGGGAGCCCTTACTGAAAATACTCGCTGTGTGTCACTCAGAAGTGGCTGTTTCCTTCAGCGCTGCTGCCAGAAAGCTGTTGAAAAATGAAAGCCAAAGGGGAACAAACACAAGCAAGTGTACATCCAGATATGGTAAAATCTTGAGACCTTGAATACAGTCCAAAAATTATCCCTGTGCCAACACAAAAACACATCTCAAGTTTAGGCCAGAAAACTAAGATGACAGTTCTGTCCAGTAATTGTATGATTTAGAAACAGCATGCGCCTTGTCAGTCTCATAATAAACACACCCACCTTAAACGGAACAAATAAAATAATAAACTGTTATAAACTCCTATTGGTAACAAAGACTAAAATTAAAAAAAATCATAATAGAATAAAAAAAAACACCACTAAGTTATTACACCTTACCAAGCATGTACTACTGCAGGACTGTGACCAAATAGCTCTTCTGTTTCCAAATATGAGACGTGCAAGCTCTAAATAAAGAAGTTCTAGATGTACATTGGTGTCACAGATGCCACCCGCTTGCTCCACTGTCCACACTCACTACAGCCCATTTCTGATGCTTTATTTTCTTCTCATTTGCAGGCATTAAGAGACTGAAGGTAAAAGACGCAGCCTGTCAAACGCCTTCAGGTACATTAGCACTTGTATTTTATTCACTTTATATCATTCCTCACCCTGGATTTCTTGCATTCAAATAGTGCCTCTGAGCCAGTGTCAGCTTATCTATCACTCCGTAGGAAGAAAACTCCCTAAATCTTCTGTTAAGATATTAGTTGTTTCTCAGAGAATATTATAAGTAAAATGTCCAAGAATGCATATATTATTTAAGCAATAAAGTGCAAGCTGGAAGAAACTCTTCAAATGGTCAGCATCTACACACCCAAAGCTTCAATTCAGCCACTGAGGTCTTTCCCGAGGTAAAATTATTTCATGTACATATTAATCGGTCTTACTGTATCCTGACCATACAACAGAAATGTTCTGCTTTGGAAGGTTGCTTTTGTGTGTAAAAATCTAGGAGCTTTACATGAATAATAGCAGTGTTACTACGACCAGCAAGTATATGATGGAATTCCACACCATAAAATTCACAGGGTCAACCTATGTATTCATGACCTGTTTTGCAGTCTTTCAAAGTGCTTGAAGTTAACACAGGAACAGATGCAAAATAAATGCAGAATTTTTGAAAACAAGCATCAACCAGCTGCTCACAGTGCAAGCGCATTTTAAAGCCACGACAGTAAAGCCCCTCAGAGTATGAGTATAGACTATGTTTTCATTGGAGATTAAATTGGATTTTTTGGGAGTTTCAGATTAAAAGAAAACTATGCAATTTATTCCAATCGCCATATAGATACGCAACACAAGTCCTCCTCAAAAACTAAAAACCAACTCTGTTCTAATGTTGCAGCATCACAAAAATCAGTCGCCACGTATAGAAAAGGAAACTGTAAATATTTATAAGAATGTCAGGTTAAAAAAAGTTTTAAAACACTTATAAATTTGCATATAATTGAGCCAAAATCACATCACATGTCCTACCATCCTTATGTACTGCCATCAACAAAAGGCATTTCTTAATGAGTCACCTAAGGTCTTCCAGAATATACCATTGATTTCTGCTAAACATTTTCTACTTAACACCTCTGCTAAATTTCAGGAGTGATGAGGATAAAGATGTCTTATAGAGGACCAAGCCTGGCTTGCCTTCATTGTCTTTCCATAAGCACTACAAGAAATATTTTAATTCATATTTGTATTTATAATTTTTATGGCTTGATGTTAATGGAAATCTTGAGTTCAAGTGATATTACTGAAGGTTCTCGGAAATGAGAGCTGAACTTGCTAGTCTTTGAACCAAAATCCCGGCTGTAGCGGAAGTTCAGCCTATCACCAGGGAGAACAGCTGTACAATGGAGGTCCTACACATCCACTGCAGCATGAAGGTCGGATGCTAAGTACCCTTGGCTCATTAACAGCCATTTGAAGAAATTATCCATCCAATAATTTGAAAATGTACACACTTGATTCTCTGTAATGGCTGAGGTTGAGTTCTTAAAAAGGAAAGCATGCCAAATTCAATGAGCAGAGAATTTGGAATGACTGATGAGGGTTTGGCTTCAGGTGCTTTTAGCAGATAAACCCGTAACACAGGAGGCCTGCAGGTACTTACAAGTTTTAGTAGCTACTGCACAGTGGGTGGCAAAGCCCATAGCTGCAACTCTATTTATCTCCAAGCTTAAGGGGCACATGGCTTCTGAAGATTAACACTCATTTTTGCTCAGAAAAGTGGGCAGACAGTTCTACGGACAGCAGCGGTACCCCATCGGCAAATGAAGAATCTACTTCTACGCATTTATGAAATAGCTGTGAAAAGTCACGTTTTCCGGAAGCCTGGTGTGCAAGACTTCACCAGACCTGATAGAGAACCTGGCAGCAGTAAACCAAACGGACTTCTAAGGGCAATGAACAAGGAAATGAAACCCATGGGTTCTAAGTCATGTATTTAAGCCACTGCCAGTATTCCCAGTAGAGTCAGAAGCTTTTCTAGCTCTACGAACAGCATACTTAAAATGCTGACAGTGGAGTTGGAACTGGACAGCCTAATAAATCTGCTGGCTTTATAGTTTACTAAATAAGTTCTGCTTCTGAGGAAGTGAAGCATCTCCAAAAATAGTAACATTTCATTTTAAAATGTTGAACTGCAGTCTTATTTCCATATAACCACAGGATCTATACTTTGTTTTGTTTATTAAGTGCATGCTTTTGTGTGGTCATAGCAGATATGAAAAACAGTAACACAAAGGGTTAATATATAAACATTTTCAGCATTAAAAGGAGAAACTTCAATACAGGAATCATACGGGTTTGAATGTTTAAGTTTTTGCTAATGTTTCATTAACACTCTGGTGGGATGGTGCTTTTTACTAAATTATTACCCTCTCACCTCCAAATCTTTACAGCTGTTTTAACAGATCTCACTACAAATCCCCAGATGGAAGAGGACAGTGTTCCTCTAGAAACAAATCTTTTTTTGTTACTAACACCATAGCAAACACCACTTTGACACAGACTGAGCATACATTATTTAACACGGCCCATGGTGGAAGAAGACACTGAACTCTAAATGAATTTGATCCCTCCACACCCTCTTTCCTTTATCTTCCTCCACAGTGAAGCTAATACCCAGAGCCACGTGTAAAATACACTTGGCAACTGAATTGCTGAAGGTGCCAAGTTTCAGATTTATTTTTTCCTGTCTCGGCAACAGTAGCAGGAACACCATCACATGGGTTTTGTCCATTTCTGGGTATCCCATTGAAAGCACTGGATTCAGTCCATGAGTGCTGGAGGTGCTTCTAGCAGAAAGAAAAAGATAAGCAGAAGATCTAGTCAGGTGGTTTTCATGTAATCAGAATATTTACTTGCTTATTAACCTTGCTATAGGTTGAATTTAAATTTTTATTCAGACATATGAAAGACAACCGTCATATGTTTTAATCAACCTCAATAGTCACAGGGCTGGGGAGAAATGCTCTATTTCTGTAGCTGTCAAGGCACTCATCAAGACATGGTCCTCATTTGCACGGAGAATACTTTTGAAGGTTCATCCCAGTCCCTTTTCTACCACCCTTTTCTCAATTTAACTTCATCAGAGAATACAGCAGCACAGATGATGCATAGAATAGACCCTCAGGATCACAGAGTCCAACCTACTAAACAGCAGTCAGTTTGCAGTAAGTATTTTATGCCTTGGCCTCACCAGGCAGCAGTGGTGTGTACTGCACCCCCTGTTCTCTTTAAAATAATCACTGCTTTTTTTTCCCCCCACGTTTAGTTTGGTTTTGTTTGCAAGGCCTGCATCAAACCATCCTCCTTGCTGCTGTCATTGCCACCTAATTCACCTGTGCAACCTACTAGGAGGGTCATGAGTCACCACAGCCAGGACTCGAACCTGGAATCCAGGAATCCCTGGTTTAGAAGGCTACTGCTTATCCATTAGGCCACCTGTTCCAGCCCTCTGCTGTAAATCATTGAATTACGAGTTAAAAGTGACGCTAACTTTAACTGGGAGAAACTTCACCACAACCCAAGACATTTGGATAGTTCTCACACGTGCTTTGCACCAAGTGAAAGAGCCACCAGCTTTAATAATGAGTTGATGGCACCCAACCTGCAGTCTCCTGACAGTGCCCACACAAACGGAGGTCTGACTGGCAGTTACATTTCTAAATGTGCTCCAGGACTTTCAAAGCTATAGGCTCAATCTACTTGAGAGCACAAAAAATCCTGTGTTTCGTTAATCCGTGAGGCAGCATGGATCTAGAATTCTAGAATTAGGCACTGTGTTAACTCACTCTTCAAAGTAGCTAAGAAAAGCTAAAAGAAACATCGTAAGAATGTTCTGCAGGCATTATTTTTTTTCTTCCCTATTGAAGTGCTGTAAGTATAGAGGAATTTTTTCCCCCAGTATTTACTTATCACGCCTTTTTCCTTGATTTAGGCTCTGTTTATTTTCATTTAAATGTAACAGATGAAATATTTACTTTCACAGTGTAAACAATATATCAGATACATCAAATGCTGGACTAAGTGGGCCAAAAAAAAATTGGAGATAGCTCGCATTCTCTTTATTGCTACAATTATGATCTCCAAACGATAGCACAATCTCTCATTGTGAAATGCAGGGGAGAGTTTTCCCAGCTAGCTGGAGGGAAAAAAGCAAACCTGAGTCTTCTCATTACAGCACCCAGACAATTTGATTTAATTCTGATTAGAACATTCATTCTCAGGGGCTCCATTACAATATCACATACGTCTTTATAATCTGTCTTCTACCTGGATGGCAGTGAGGCTATTCATTCCAATAAATGCAGCTTTAATTGTGTCTATTGGATATAAAAGGCAGTCTTCACAGAAATAAACAATTACTCAAGTCAACTTCTCACAGACCAACTCTGTTCTTACATTTCTTGCTACTGAAGCAACACAATACCCAAGACTTACTCTTCCAATGCCCCAGACATTGATCCAAAAAGCAGAATGCCTTTAATCGAACAGGACGTTTTAATAATCATGTCATTGACAAATTCATTTTAGTGTGACAGATACTTTCCACAGCAAGTATACAATGTGCAAGTTACTGAATTTAAAGAACGTAAAGCACATTTCCAAAATGTGATTTTACACTTTCCTCACAGCTACAGTGCCTGTGTGAAATAGAAAGGGGAAATGTCTCTTCTGCCAAATCAGAACAATATTGCATGTATTTAATGCGATTAAAAGAGGTATCTAATATTGTCCTCATAATGGGCAATTAATGTCTCAGTGACAATTCTAGATTAATGGCCAATACACTACTTATCTCTTGGGCTATGTGGAATGCAACTTACGAAAAAGGTAAGTGAGTAACACACATCAGACAGCACAAAGTGAAAAGACTCGGAAACTTAGTTCTGTTATCACACTGATTTCCGAATGCTACAGAGACAACATGGATATCTGAGAAAGACTTGCGCACTGAGAGTCTGTTTGTGACTACACCAGAACAGTTCAATATTTCTAATTAAGCAGAGTTCAGAGGTGCCACGAACTAACAGAAATGCCTTTGTCAGTAGCTTATTCAATCACATTTTAAAAATATTCTTGAAATTAATCTCTGATGATAACTTACTGCCAGTTACTGGCACACTCTAACCTTATAGACAACAACAGCAGACTCCACGCTGATATTACATGAAATGGAAACTTTTGGTTGAACAGTTCAGCTTTTGTTAATTGTACAATATTCATTAGTCGGCTGAGCCAGCTGACTGTTGCTTGTCAATTTAGCCACTGGCAAACAGAGAGAAAGGTGGATAGTACAGTTGTAGTCCGGGCTACCAGCATAAATCATTCTTCAAGCTTTTTAGAAGTTCTCCCTAGGACCTTTATGCACGCTATTTTAGCAAGAAAGAGAATGCGTGTCTGCTGTGAATGGACAATAGCGATAAGTAATTTAGATGATAACGTCATGAAATGATCTTTTAAGTTGTAAGTATCAAGAAGTAGAACAGGATGAACAAATTTCAGTGCATAAAACCATTCACATCACATATGTCATGCAACTGATGAGAAAGCCAAATATTAACGTTAAGGTCTGTGCATGTAAACTTCTTTTTCCAGTGATGTCAAACCTTGCAAGTGCAATAGACATTCTAGAAATAACATTTTATTTTAGTTCAAGGACAGAGCTGATTGCGTGCGGCTAAGACAACCGTCACTTCTCAGAATGATGCAAACACAGAATGAATATCAACACACACCATTTGGAAGGGTATTTGCAGAAGCAGTCCTGGTTTTGTGCAACTCAGTAGTCTCCTTCCCTCTGAAACTAGTATTTTGGAAGCTATCAGACAATTAACATAATTTGGTAAGGACATACCGTACCATTGAAGCAACTGGCCTGAACACCAGATGCCAAGCAGCATGGAATTTAGGTGCACCGAAGAAAGTCAGTGGGTTTCCATTTTCTAAACCAGATACCCCTGTGGAAATCAGGTTCAGAAGAGCTGAACCTGAACCCTGCAGAGGTACAGCAGCTCCCTGCAGAACCATCGGGAACATTACCCAGTGAGTCACAGGAACAAAGAGCAAATAAGAGCCAATACCAGGAACTTGTCACTTTTCACCAATCCCAGGAAGCGTTGGACGCAAATACTATAGTATTAGCTTCAAAGGGAGTAACTCCTGTGCTTAGGTCAGGCTCTAACCTAGTTCTTGCTGTGACACTGGACTAGATCTCTGTCATCAGTCCACATCCAAAACGGCATTTAAGGCATTTCTAAGGTGACAAACTCATGATACCAAGGACTCATTAAGACCAATACAGCCACTTTGAACACCTTAGGGGAACGGGCAAAACAAACCGAAGAAAACCCATATACAACAGCAACCACCCCACACACACAAACACACAACCAAACCCTCACAAATTATGAAAACACTTTTACTTCATCCCCCTGGACATAAGGACTGAACAGCAAATTTGCAAAACTGTCTAATCCTTCCTTTGGGAATAAGACTCATCTAGAATTATGATATCATGGCAGTGGATTCACTAATCCCATATATTTGAAGACTTAATGTTACTAAAGTTATAACTGCATATGAAGGCAAAGGATTTCATGCTGCACTCAGAAAACAATGACCCATGTTCTTTTTGAGCTGCTTTTGCTAAAACAGGAAAAGACTAAATTATTGCTTAGAAGAGTAAAGCAGCCTGGGGAACAGAGAGAAGGGAAGAAAGCAAAAGAGAAAATTCTCTTTCTAAAGATAAAATAACTACACTTTAAAAGGTCAAGATTGCTCTGTGTTCTACATGAAAGAATATTTGCTAGATACATGAACTGAAACTCCAATGTAGACTGGCCTAGAGGGTATCTGTGAGAGTCAGGAGACAGAAACTTGTCAGTTAAGATGTAGTACTCATCTCCTACATGGCCAGCAGACAGTCACCAAATATTCCTCTTCCTAATTCTTCCCTTCCTCCCTCTTCTATTTTGTCACCTAGACTGTATATAGGAAAAAAAACTGAAAGCGCTTCCTGTCGAAGAAATAATAACAATTTTAGTCCAGAACATTAATGATAGAAAAGTTATTTTATTCTGCCAAAAGCACGTAACTTCTAATTGAGAATGAAGTGGAAGCACCCCAATTTGTTATTACAAAGGATAAATTATAATGCCATTTCCCTGTGCATTTTGATGACACTGCTCCAAGTGACAACAGCTTGCAGAACATCCTTATGGCCAGAGAAACATGTCCTCCTGTCCCCACTGCTCCTCCAAATTGGGGTTTTCTTTTTGGACCTGGCCATCACATGCTCACGGTCCTTGCAGTTTCTCAAAGAAAACTAATATCCTACCTGTCTTTCCTCCCTAAAAGTGCTTTCTCATAATCATGAACATACACATCATGATATCCCCCAACACAGCAGGGAGCAGCAGAAGACATCATGCCCACTTTGGCCATCCCAATGAGGGTTTGTGAAAAGTAACACACAGAGAGGAGTGTATCTGTATTTTCCATGTAGAATGAGACCGACTATCACCAGGACACTTCCAGAATCTGGAAATACTCAAGCAAGATGCTGCTGATACAACACACGAAACCAGACAGGTGACTGAGTAAAGCCTGCTCAGGATTTCTATTAGCTTATTCTTTCCTCAAAAACAAAAGTCTTATAAAAAGAGAATGGTAATTTGCAAGCAACTTCTAGAAAGCCTTGAGGATTTGACTTCATCATTCTAAATCATTATTTTCTCTTATATAAAAGAGACATCTTAATAAAGGTAGAAAAATTGTATTGCAAGTATTAATATTTACTTGAAAGCACACATGAGGATAAACAAGATTCTGGTTTCTGGCAAAGGAAATTGCTTATTTAAACTTTCATGGAGCTTCAGGTCATTTATTTCCTTAAAATTCCTTCTAGCCTCAATACAACTACAGTACCTTTAAGTTGAACTGGCATTTCAAAACACTTGGCCTTAGCAATGGCATTTAAAATAACATGGGGATAATTACTGACATTTACTGTGCTGTAGGGAGGGCATGAAGAAAAGGAGCAAGCCAGCATCCGAGCTACGCTGACGCCCAATAGTTCAACAATATTATTAGTGTCAGTACAAGGCCGCATTAAATCTGGTATTCCACATCCATTCCAAGTTTGTAGATACTTAAGGAGCACTTATCTTCCAGTAAATATGAACTCAAACACTGTTCAAGTACTTGAGGATGCGTATTATAAACTTGATTCTGGCAGTGTTCAGGATTACAGATACAAGTGATACAGCAAACTGCTCAAGGGAGTAAGAGTTTTGAGGGCCTTCGTATTTCTAGTCTGAACTATTAAATGACAGAAAATATTTGTAACTAGGCTGTCAACATAATAACAACAATCAAATTATTTAAGTTAACAATTATTTCTATCATTTTGACTTCAAAAGTTACCTGGAAATCTCCAAATATTAATAAAGCATGTGCCATCAATTGCTGTGGCTATTTTAAAAAGAGCTGCTAAAATTATTTACAAATATAGGAAATCCACCTAAACCACACAACAGAAGAGAGTATTTTCTGCTGCTCAAAAAGATGGGGTTCCTGCAAATGTCAGGATTCTTGTCACTGCATTACCCACCTTAATTAATTGAGAAAACAACACCAGCAGTGGGTGCCTTTTCTAGTAATTGTTTTCTTAATGCTTTTTTTTTTTTTCTCCAATTCCCTATGCAGCCTGTTGAACTCTCTGAAAATATTCCAGAAAGAACTCCCTATTCACGGTACCCCAGAAGTTCCTGTTCAAGTGTTTATCCCACATACTGCACAGACACAAGCATCTCTGAGATAGGGAGCACATCCTTTTTTCCTTCCCCTACTCAGCAAACAGTAAATCTGCTACTTGTGGGTATTTGGTGCATGGAGCCTGAAAACTGTTGCAGGTCTTCCAGGTCTCCAAAAAGCCACAGAAGGCAGAACTTTTCATTCTCCCCATCACTCGAATCAGATATCCTGTTCCGGGATTTTTACCTTAATTTGGCAGTGACATCTTCAGCAAACCCTTCCAAGGACTGTTTATTTACAATAGCATTTTAACTCTGAACACAGACACATATATTTCAGACATGTTATCTGGAAGATAATCACTTGATTTTCAAGGTCTCGTAGTTCATTCTTACAAAAAAATCAGTGAAGACAAAACTTTCCCAAAACTTATCAAAAGCCTCATAAAAAACAACTCCTTTTCTTGCTCAGGATGGTAAAGACTAGAAGCAAAAAGCACTGTGCTTTGGACAAAATGAGCTGCTTTGCCAGCAATTTTACACATGTAAAACATACAAGGGTGGAACTACAAGAAGGTTCTTGGGAAAGGCTCTATAAATAAAAGAAAGTGGCAGGAGGATGGTGGGAAGAAGTAGGATGTAACAGCACACTGACTTTTATGGTAATTTGTTACAGGGTTCTCATCAAAAGCAATTTTTTCTAAGACTAACTGCCTTTCTGCAAATCCCTTTTACCACGATTAAAAGCGAACAAGCAAAAGCAACTGTGACCACCACCACCACACGCAAACACAATCCCTACAAAATCAAAATAACACCTCTGTTCTTGCAGGGATTTGGCAGTCCTCACAACACGTAAAGAGCCAAGGAGCTACATTTTTTCTGCTCATTGGTCACAGATCCAGGCTTTGGGGCATATAGGTCCCTTCCCTTCTGATCCTGCAGTATTTAGGATTGAGAACTTTGAAGGCAAACTGCGCTCGCACGGAGCTCTTCACTGTATCCTGGTGAAGAGACACCCAGGCTGGAGGATCAACCTGTAAGGATGCTCAGAAAGGTGGCTGGGTGGGGGGCACCACCCCACTCCATTTCAGAATCATCCTCCAGCAGATGCCACCAGCACAACGTGCCCAGTACACCTCTGGACACCTGCAGATGTCTGATGGGGTCAGCTGGAGCCAGAGGTTGGCTGGAGAGCCACATGCAGAAGGCACACGGGAAAAACTTGGGCTGGTTCAGCCAAACTGAGGAACTGCTAAACACAGAAAATATAAAACATATTCTTTAAATTAGCATGTTATGTTAATGTTTGGTTACTGGCTTAAGGACAATACACAAGTTGGAAAATAAAATGTTTGGGGCAGTAGCAAATACACATAAATGTGCTGTTTTCCTGGCAGCTATTGTTTATATTGCAAGAAGTACTTGCAAATTACACATTTCGTAATTAATATCTGGTTAATGGGAAAATAAATCTCTATGTTTAGCCTGACTTAAGCTTGCCTTGTTTGTTTACATGTCTACTTCTCTTTTTAGCAGGTGCAACAAAACCTTCAATAAAACACTAACTGTACAGACATTTCCTTTGGAACTTTCCACCAACCCTGGCCAGGCCAAGTCTTGCTTTATTTATTGCACAACTTTTCTAGGAGGTAAATACATATCGTCCGGGAAATAAGGGCTGAGTTTCTTTTCTCTTGACTTCATCAACATGGATAAAAGTGTTAGGGAAGACTTAATCTCTGAAAAAATGTGTTTTCTCATGTCCCGACACAAAACCCTGTCCAGAGGAAGTGCATGAGCCCACTATACAGATGTATTCGACCATCACAACTTTTTAGTGCTTGTTCTTCCTGAGCTCTAAAAATGCTTGACAGCATGTTTACGTACCCAAAACTATCCTTTCCCATGGAATTTCACCAATTTTATATGCCCTGGGAAAGGAAGAGCTGGAACACATTCAATACAAGCAAATACACACAGTAAAACAAGCTGAGGGCTCAAAAGGCTGAAATTTCTAGAGATGATACATAACAGAAGGCAACAGTAATTTGTTTACTAATCTCCTCTATGTAAAATACAATAGCATGGTTTATAATCAGAAATATATGTTGGATCTAATGAAAAAGCTGACATTTGGGAAAAAGGAAAAATGTTGCATGGACTGAAAAAATGTTTTCATTCTTGAAAGGATGTCGTTTAGCTAACAATTCTATGGAAAAGCTGGCTGAGTTCCAAGGTTTTGCACCACCACCATAACCTACTACACCTTCCCACTAATTATTTACTGAATTTCTTTCAGGTAGGCATTTATATATAAAAAAAGACCTCATCGTAAACTTCCAATGGTTTCTAAACGGCTAATGAGAAGTAGCCTAAATAGCCAACAAAAAAGCATTTAGCTGGCAACTATCAAAGGAGCTTTTTACATTTGGCTTGAGGCTTTAAATATTAAATGTACACTAGAGACTGCTAAAAAAATTGATTATTTGCATTGCAGTAGCTCAGGATTCCCAGTTGTAGGTCAGGATCCCATTCTCCCAAGTAAGCAATTATTTTCCAGCTGGGACTGGAAGAGAGCAGGAGAACAGCACTACATTATTTGTCATGCAGCCTTGAACATCACAACTTGACAGAGGGGACTCTCGGCCCATCCGCCAAGGTTATAACCTGCCCTTTCTGAAGGAACTATTTCTTCACAGCAAAATGGACCTTGGGTTAATATTTCATCTGAAGGACAGAACCCTTCTTAGGCAAAGGCTCAGTCTTATTTCTGCTGAGTAAAGGTTAGCTATGAATTTTCAAGGGCTTCATTAAAAATCCTGGAATTTTACAATACATGACGCTGTATCCGAGCATTAGTGTTGAGTGGACCTTATAAACCATAAATCCTCTAGGATTTCTATTGAAAATATTCTGAAGTGTGTACACTAAACTCTTCAATGTTATATTATTAGCTTTTCATGGCTTCATCTGAGCTGCATATTTTCACAAATTAAGCAAACAGTACAAGCCAGCATTTCCCAAATCTCAGGCTGCAGCCAACACAAAGTAATTGGATATCTCCATTGACTCACACTGAATTTAAAGGCGAGATCTTCAAAATGTTTTCCACCTACTGAAGCACATGCTAACATCAAGCTAATACTCAATTCAAAAAAGCAAAGGGTTTGAATTCTGTTGCTCTAGATCTTATAGATGCATCTCTAAAATCTATCTTTCAAAAGGACACAGTAATATCTGCCACAACAGCTGTATTCTGTAAATACCTTGAATAATTTAAGTACCACCCATTCAACCCTTTAACTTTGCTTGCTGCAAACAATACTTACGCAACAGTAGCTTGTGTGTTTTGTAGTTTCCCCAACTCCGCTTTCTATGAGAGTGCAAAGAATTACATGACGAAGTCATCTGTACTGCAGAGAAAGTTATAATAGCAATAATAACAAAGAAAGCACCAAATTAAGTCATTCTCTGGATTACAATTATTTTTGTTTTGCTTTTACACCTTCAGAAAAAAACATTAAGTACAAAACCTTTCAACAACTCTGAAGGGTTACACACAATCGGCAACAAAACCACTATAAAAGTCAACATGCCTGGAAGTTTCGTTAGCACCTAATACTCTCCGTGCTGATAATTATTTCCAGTTACTTTAAAAGGCCAAGTTAATGATTACACTCATTGTAACAGGTGTGGATTATATACAGCTGGCAGAAATCCTTTCCTCTGCTAAATTATGCCTCATTGCTATTCACCTGCAGGAACAGGAAGCCGAATGCCCTCAGGAGACGGTTCAGACACAGAGCTAATGATTATCCCCATAGGTGTGATACAGCCAGAAAATATACCCCACGAAACAAGACACACCCTTGTCAAGATATCAGCATTGCACATGGTTTCAGACCAGCATTGCCCAAGCACGCACTTTATCTCTACTTATTTTCCACTAATAATGCATTTATACCCACCGTTCAAGGGCTTGAAGCAACTGTGCTCACACCAGACTATTTAACGTTTTCTGCTCCTGCAGCAGTTGTACAGTTGCATATTTAGTGACACTGGAGACTGACTTTGCGCTGAGATCTCAGATAAGAAAACCTGATTTCACAGTCCCAGGAGCCTGTAATGTTCTGCACAGCCAGGAGACATTAAGACAAAGCCCTCACTCTGCAAAAATTATTCTCTGGTAGAAGATAAGCACTGTCTCCCAGAAGATGCCACCAGGAAACAACTATGTTTAGCTCCTGGCTGAGAATTTCAGGATTCTGTTAGAGGCTGCCTAGTGACCCATCTCACCTTTCTACCAAAGGACAAATGACAGATGAAGCCAATCTTCAATTAACTACAGAAAACTCAAAAAAGCCTAGCAAAAATATAGTCATGGTTGAAATAATCTATTAATTTTTAGTATGTTCCATATTGCCACACCAAACCTTCCCCCTCCTACATCTGCTGTAGGATTACAAAGAAGGAAAAAAGCTTAGTCCACTGCTTAGAGAGTTTTGCAAGGAAGGATCAAATTATTCAAGCCAGCAATTGATCAGTCAACTCCAGGATTAGCAGCTACAGGTGATGAGGAAATCTGCATCAATATCTTCATCATTTTAATTGACTTTTAAATTGTCAAAGAATGAAACACTGCTGCCAGAAGGCCAGATCCCAGAAAGGAACCTGTCTCATGGCAGCCAGCTGGAAGAGCCAGGAGTTAAACCAACAGCTACAGTATCAGTCAACAAGAAGCAGCCTGGCTCACACACAGGGTAAGCAGGCTACAGAGAGATTGCCAAGAGAAGTGGGTTTAAAATATAAAAAAGGGGCAAAAAAGCAAACCTTTCTTCACTATCTTTCATCCCCAAATTCAGGAGGTACAGTGAACCTGGCCCGGCACAGCCATAATGCTTCACAGAAATCAGCACCTCTCCGATGCTAAGAAAATCCTTAGATAACTTGCCTATAGCCTTTATCTAAAACAAAAGGAATGGATTTCAGAGTGTCACACCTATGTTAGACACCCCTGGTGGATGTGATACTTGAGCATCTAGACAGAGTCACAGAATCAGGGCTGCCCCAACTTTCCATTTGAGGCCCCTGGTTTGTTCAGGGTAGTGTCAGGGTAATTTTGCACCACACACAGTCCTACCTGCATGTTCCATCCTTGCTCCCACATGCAACCTTCTTTGGAGCCAACATCACCCAGGTTATTCTCTCTCTGCCAAGTCTAATGCCCCAGGAGAGTTTGGAGGGAGTTGTTTGGGTCTCAGTGTCACCTCCATCTTCAAAAAAGGTCTGTTGGATAGGAACATTCAGTGCCTTCCCCTAAGCCATGGGAATGAGTTTGCACAGGTGAACTGTAACTGAAGGGTTTTGCACTTCATCAGCAATCCCTCACAGTGTGCAATACATGAACGAGGGCTCAGAACCTGGACAGCCCATGTACACATTACAAAAAGCAACCATGAGAATGCTCCTACTATACTAGGACACCAAATTCGCCAGAAGCCCCTGACGGTGACTCTACCCATTTTACATAGCAGGCTGGACAATGTTCAAGGGCCTGACGACACAAACATCTGTCCCAGTCCATATTGGTGATGGGGATACTCGTGAAGTATCGCTCAGATTACCTTCTATTAAAAGTGTCCCTTGCACAGAAGAAATATCTGGACACAGATCTAAGGCAACACAAAGAAAGCTCATCCCTCAAAACCAATGTAGCTTCAAAGGCCAAGCCCTATAACTGGCTTTCTATCTTGCCATCATGCATAACATGAACCCACTTAAAAAATAACGCATGACTTTGAATTTCCAGTGGCAGAGAAATGTATACTTCTTGCTTAAACAAATAAACACCAACATGTTTTCCTACTTCAGTAAAGGATCTTTCCAATGCCTAGTTAGGTGACTTCAAAACCATACATCTGCATCTTACTCTGAAGTTTAAAAGCCACACAGTTTAGTTTTGCTACTGAGAAAATAGTCTAATTGAAAAAGATTCTGGAGTTCAAATGAAATGCTCTAAGCTATCTCCCTGTGGTTTGCAAAGGGAGGTTTTCATGGGTTTGGTTTTGGGTTTGTTTTTTTCTACACTTTAATGCAATATTCATTAGTTATTTGCCTCCTGATCTAAGGTTTCAATTTCGAAAGCTGTTTAGCATCAATGTAACATTTTGAAGTGGATGCAAACTAGGAGTCTGCTTATAGCTCTGAGATGGCTGGGAAACATCCAGTACTCCTCCATCCCCAGCTCCCCTTTTCACTCCTGCACAGTGACTAAGTCCAGTACTAAGACTAAGTCAAACACTGCATCATGTGTCACTCCACAACTTCAATGTTTCCTACTTACTGAAGCATCTCTCGTACATCATTACTAAGTCATTTGCTCTCTATGTAAGAGGAAAAAAGAAGACTAGAGCATGCAGAAGCCATTGAAGAAGAGGACAGGTCAAAATAACACTTTATGTAACAGGAAAAGGCTTTTCTACATCCTGCAAGCATATCACATATGTCATTCACTTCGTGATCAACATGCATCAGTTTGACAGAACACACAGTTAAAAAAATGTTTCCAGATCATACAGGATTTTGCAATATATTGTATTTTTTCGTATCTTGTTGATTTATGCAATGGTTTTTTAATTAGTAACTGTCTAACTGGAACTGAGTCTCTGGAGCAAACGTTGCCATTCATATCATAATGATGTTAGCTAAAGACATTCTCAAGCCTCTTCTGGGACACCATTCACTTCACAGGTATATTAACCTCTTGTGAGTTGAGAAGGGGAAAATGAAAAAGCACATGCACACAGGTGTCTGTTTGTGGCACATTTAAAACTCCGGAATATCCTTTTACATCATCTCTGGGGTTAAAACAAACAAACAAACACACACCACACACACACAAAGAAAAAAGAAAACAAAACAAAACAAAACCAAAAACAAACAAACAAAACGAAACCAGCACATCTAGACGCAAGAGACATGATTTATCTCCAAAATAAACAGAACACAATTTTATTAATACACATTAGAATATGGCCTGTATCTTCAAGCAAATCCAGGTTACAGCACTGCATCTTTACCTCAACTAATAAGTGCTAGGAAAAGTACAAGTGGCAATAGAAATAACATCATAATATTTGTCTTAGCAAAATCCAAGCAAATTTGGATTTAAACCAGAATTGTTCATTCGGCCTTACATGACAGTAAGCAGATACTAATGTCTATTCCTACTCCCCATGACTATAGCTAAAGTCAAACATGACACTTGAGATTTCCAAAAGCATTCCAGTTCAGTGCAAGGAGACTTCTTTACGCTGGAAGTAATAAGTGTGATTCTGCAAGTTATCCTATTTAATTTCATATACACCTGGAGAATCAAGTAGGAAAAAATAATTTTTAAAAAGTATCAAAATGAGTATTGCAAAATATCTGCTTTGCAAATAGTCCTGAGACATGACCCACTCTCAAGAAGGAAGAGCTCCCCTACATCCCTAACGACAGGGCAGGCAGGAGCCTGAGCTATAAGGAAGGAGTCCCATCCCTGGTGCACATACAGCTTGTTGAGGTACATACCATAGTAACCCCTGGGCTTCCCTGACTTAAAGTGAGGAAACTTCTAACTCCATACCACAACCATCCTGTCACCTACCAGCCCCACTCAGAGAGCCCATATCCATTTCTCGGTCATGTGCAGCCTGGCCCGTACAATCCCACCCCGAGCTGACAGGTCAGGCAGTTTTTCTTCCATAATAAACATCAAAGTCACAGCTGCAGCAAGTTGTATCCCTGGGCAGCACTCAGTTCTCAGTGTCAGCAGGATGCATTCGTAGGCCGACTGGCAAGATTCCCTCTGAGAGTTCTTTCCAACATTGTGCAGCTGATGGCAGGGGGCAATGACAGATGACAGCAAGCGATCATCTGTCACTGCCTGCGAGAGCTATACCCACACACTAAATTAGCACTGCTGCAATACTTGCAAGCTAGCAGAAAGGGAAAAAAGAAAAAAAGCTGAAGTGAACGGTATCAACTGACTGGTAATAATGCCCTTGACCCCTAAGTGGAGTTCTCTTGATGCTCACAGGTAATTCTATTCAGTCCAATCTCCATTCTGCTGAAACACGCATGTTAAATTGAGTTTTGTCATTTCCCAGATGTTACTGAGCTTCAAAGCCTGGTAACTTCTCCTTGCACACAGCCCTTTTATGTAGAAACACACTCCTGGTGTATTCAAGCTAACTGCACACATGTGAAAAGTGTTTATGAGGAGCTCACTGCCCAGCCACAGAAGGGAAAACTCTCCACCTTTGCAGGTAAAAAACACAGATGTGAGAGGAAGAGGCTATTACTCAGCAAGCCACATAGCAATCCTTTCCTCAAACACGCTTGCATCTACACAGTGGATAAACAGCCTTTCGGGTTCGACTGGCAAGTCTTCAATTTGAAACGACACTATTTGGTTCAGCATATAACTCTACAGCTCATAACATGCTTGTTTCCATGTTCTCAGGTTAATTCCGTAAATCTTCAACAGAACAATTAATTATATCAATATACAAACATTCAGACCACTCAAAAATCGATATCCCAAACATAAAGCCAAGCCATTGAAAAAACATATCTAATGATGCTAGGATATTATACTAATGAAGCAAATTTTACAGTTTCTGAAACAGACCCTTAGGATTATGTGTGAAATGCTTTGAATTCCCTTGGATCTTAGTTTTTCAGTCATATCCATACAACTGGCATCTTTTTAGTCTCTGGGGAATTTACTGCCAACTTATAATGCCCTCATGATTGAGAGATTATCCTCATGTTGGTGTCATCATCACGTAGATTAAATTCAAATGTACTAAATTAATACACAGCTGAAATAGCTCAGTTTCACCAATCTCAGATACGGATGTTAAAGCTCCATGGTTCAAATCCCTTGTGTTTCAAATGGGGCAGAGATTAAGGCAGAAGTCTCTCTAGACTCTTATTTTACATAACAGGAAAACTGAAGTTTGCTCTTCTCACTCTACAAGGTTTGCAGAATAATTTCTGACAATTTCTGATAATAGAATACCATAGCAACAAATGAGAAGCTCCAAATGATATGCGTGACTCTGAAAGGAAGTGCATAGTTCCTGTATATAAAAACTTTGATCTACTACAGGATGGTCAACAGCATCTGTTACTCTAATATCCCCCATTATTATAGCCATTTAGCTAAACAGATAATAAAAAGATTGTTCCATTAGCCATCTTCCTGGCATAAATCCAGGGAAGTTGCTGAGTGGCCATGAGCAAGTACCAGCATAAATTCAAAGGATTTGGATGGATGGCTGTGGCTAAATGCCTGAATTCTTCAGTGGCAGGAGCCTTATGTTGTTATTTCCAGACTCACATTTTTAGCTACAATATTACACATGCATTTGCGTACTCTGAAGAAGATGGCACCTAGTGACATGCCATATATGATTATGTTTGTAATCGTCAGTCCAACCATATGCAAGTCTCCTTCACATGTTAAACCTGCTCTGAAGGCAATCTGTGAAGAGCTGTTTTAACAAAACATGGATGTATCAGAGCTGCGCAGCCCATGTGCGCTGTACAGCCCATCCAGAAACCGAAATGAAAATGCAAAAAACATCCTTCTGCACAGGCAGAATTTCTGCAGAAGAAAACAGGACACGTTCAGGAGACTGAGATATTAATTGAGACAGAGCTGTGTATGCAGATTCTATTGATTTTGTGAGAAGCAAAAAAGGAGGAGCAATGACAGGAAAAAGGAGACACAATTTTAGCCTGAACCCTGGTAGGTCCTGCATGAAATGCCAGGGGAAGAAAAAAAATAAATAAATGAAATGTCTTATGTTACTTCTCAACCAAGAGAAAAGGTACTTTTAAGGAATTTAGAGATCTTGGTTCTACAACCTTCTTTGCAACAAGACTTGTGAAGAGGCTAAGATACCTTCCACCCCTCGCTGTAACTACAAAAGGGTAAATAATTCTCCCCTTACACAAGAGCTATGAAGGCAGAATGATTTTTGTCAGTGAAATGTAGGAACGCTATGGAGATGAGTGCAAATACACCAAACCTATTTCAGTCTGTAAGTCAGAATGGCTGACTTGACCTTCAGCTTGCTTTATTTTAGCTATACCCCCTTCCAGGGTACCCTGCTTGATTTCAGTAAAAACACTAATTAAAAGTTCAACATATGTGAAAGAGGGACCTACATTTGGATACGCAATACACTGATATGAAGAAGATACTTGTTTGGCTTATCAGTGACAAGATACATCTGCAGTTGGTACACTGAAAATGTACTTCTAGCAGCAGAAAAGCAGAGCAAAACCTGATTTTTCCACATTTTAGAATATACTGTATGCAAGTCTAATAAGAGAAGCTTTTCACCTCATCCATTTAGTATTCATGACACCATTATACCCAAAGAATACTACTGCAGCATCTCTGATGGGCTCTTCACTGGCAAAAACATCTATAGGTTTCTGTCTTCCGGTATGTCTGCAAAAAGGTACAATGCAAAGACAGATTTATCTGAGATAACTTTAGACTATGACACTTACTGATAACATTTGACACGAATAAGCCAATTTACTCTGCATACAAGTAGTTTATGACTAACTCAAAACCACAAGCTGCAGAGAGGATGTACCTTCCACCTGCTGAAAGCACACTGCCTACTGAGTTCCTTTGAATACAATTTTTACAGGGCACCCATAGACACAGATTATTTACTACACAATTGCTAAAGCATTTTAATATGTTGCAAAGTACCAGTTACTTATTAGCCACCTCACTAAATTATGGACCATTGTATTCTTATAAGTAATCACATTGCTTTTATGGCAATTCTAGTAAAAAGCCACTCTGGATCCACATTTAGGGACAACTCAGCTTCAGGGAAAAGCCCCAAGCTACAGAACTGAAAAGCAAACTTCCAGTTATCTTCAAATCCCAAAACTATCAAAGCAACCACATATTTTCCAGGGCCAGGCGAAGAATAAATGATATTTCATGATCCAATCTAATCTTCTGCTGTGGTACATGACTGCTAGGAAGGGGATGACAACTGCAGGACTCAGACTGTCCTTGGAACAGCACGGCTTCTGTTCAACGTGCACGATGCCAGCTTCCCTTCAAGCGTGTTTGGGAACTTCTGATTACAGCACGGGCTGGTGACAGAGCGAAGATCTTGTTCTGGAAGACTGGCTGGCAGAAGGGCACAGCAGATCACTGGTGAGATGCGCCACCGCAACATGGACTTCAGTGACAAGGGGAAAAACAGCTCAGAAGTCATAAGTCTTACCTTCATTTGGAAAGGTGTTCTTCACGAACAACATAGTCCTATGCTTATTTTACTATTTAGCAAGCAAATCTGGATTACAAGTCTTGAAGTTGAAAGCTCCTAAGATAAATTATGCAAGTTTATCTAATGGCACTCCCTGCATATTTTTTGGCCATATTGCTAACTTTCAGGCATTAGTGTTCCACTTCATAGTACTTTTAATTAAATAAGGCCTTATGTCTAGCTGTCCTGAATAAGCCCAGAGCAGCTAGAATGAAAGATAAAAAAACTTCCTTCAGAATTTCACTACTGTCTAAACAGGGGCTTCAATGAGCATCATGTGGTACCAGACAGCTGTACACTTGCTAATCAATATTTTTATTATTACTCTTGTTAAACAGCACTGACTGATGTTTATCAATCAGAGGTAATCAGCTCCCTGGGTGGTCAACCAGCTGTCCAAATTATCCATAGTCATCTTAAGTGAGACACATTTACAGGTAAATATGCTACAATTCACACAGTTTATTCAAACATACTGCGATCAGCAAGACAGTGTTAGCCTAGGTCAGCTGGGAGCTCGCTCTCAATAAACAGTATTTAAAATAGCTGGCAGCACAACTGTGTGGCACCAGCTAAAAACCCTCCAGCTTCTCCAATTTTGAGGCAAACTGACATCTGGACAGTGTCTGTGCAGGTTGCAGCCACAACAGCAGCAAAAGGCTCAGTAAAGCTCTGCAGACGCATCGTGACCAGCCTTGAAATCCCCAACCTCCAGACAGGAGAAGAGCTCTTTGGGATGAGGTAGAGGGGTAGAATTTCACTTCTGATTGTAACTGTAGGACTGAAATAGCAACGTTATATATAGTCCCCCAGACAAAATGGTTATTGGGCTAATTGGACAGCCAAGTGTTTAACATGCCCTGGAGATTCGGGATTTAAATATGTTCTTCAACCACTACCAGTTCTCTTGTACATCTTGTTCTTCTCACAACATGCAGAGTGCATCTTGGATAAAGGCATGTCACAGCCTTAAAAAAAGTTCACACTAGAACTTCAGATACTGGAAATTACTTTTCCTGGGATATGAATGAAGACAGAAATCCAAATCCTCTACATCACAGCCTCCACTCCTTTCCCCCTAGCACGAGTACGTGAGGAGCGACTCAACATCAGCAGAGCTATAATGTCATAAACCAGGTATCAGAGATCAGAACATACGCCTATTAGGTTTTTTTTTAATAAGTGAAGGATGAACAATGACGTCAAGAAGTCATAATACACTGGAAAACCTGCCTATGTGGAAAGATTAATTAGAAGAAGTAATGAAGATGAATACTCATTTCCTGTCTAATGAAGAGCCCTACCTCTGAAAAGGTGATATAGGAGGTTTGCCTACTGACAGCACATGCATGTGCACACATACACAAAACACAACCTTTTCAGACAGTCTCCCCTCTTCTGGGGGTTTGATGGCCTCTAGAGCTAGTTCAGAATTTCAGTAGCAAAACGGCTGCCTGTAGAGGAGATAGAGCAGCACAAAACATTAGGAAAACAGAAAGCCAAGCTGCAGACAAGAGAATTTACACACCAAGAGCAGAGGCAGCCTGCAGGTTTTACAGACCTTCTAATCTAGCATAATATTTGGAGAAGACTGGGGATGTAAACAGCATCTGTATCGTTAGAAACGCTCAGAAATTATAAGCCACACAGACAAATAAAGTAAACATAAAAATGCTATGTTTTGTAGCATTAGGTTGTTTGTGTCTTCTCAGCACTGGAATATATAATAAAAGTTGTCAGTTAAACAAAGAAGGTGAGACTGAAAGACAATTCTCTAGGAACGGATCCTACAGAGTGTCTTCTGTCTCTACCCACTAATCCCAAATCAAAAAGGAAGGCAGCGGTGTACACTGGAATACACTGTTCTCACTGTACACACAGGCCAAGGGCTTTATCATTTCTGCTCTGTGATGCCAGCTGCAAGTGTACAGAGACGCTGGAAAGTACCAGGACAGTAGGAAGAAGCAAAAAGCAGGAGAGCGAAAGAGCGTCTCATCCACATTTTTAATGATAAAAAGCTTTAAAGCAAGTAAGGGAGGTATTAGTGCAAAACTGACATTTACTGCCAGTCATTTGTATTTCAAGAACTTTTTCAAACTCCTTAGAAAAGGAACCAAAACTTCCAAACGTATTTATCACATAACACCAATTACTAGTGGAATGCACATCAGAGAGAAGTATCTAAAGTGGCTATTAGTTAAGGCCAAGCATATACCAAAACATTAAATGACATCACGACTTGATTAGATGTCAACAACAAGAAAATTCTTACTTAAGCCACATAGTATTTGAAAGTTTGACAGACACTCACTAAAGCAGCCACTTTAGTGTATGCTGATCGACTTGGCCACAAGTTTTCTTCACTGAAATATTTAAGGTGAAAATCATAAAAATGAAACAGTTTCCAGCAGGCAGATTGAAAAGGTGTCTTGCACAAAATTGCAAGTTTCCAATTTTTTGTTAACATTTAACGATTTACAGTTATCTACAGGCAAAGCTTACCAAGGCTCAGCCCATTTAAACAAAAGACAACCTGCAATCTCATCTTCATAGGAAAGGCACGAAGCACTTTCAGTTAGAGAGCAAGGATAATATTCTTGCATACCAAAATAGTTAGGACTACTCCCAATACCTGAGAAATCTACAGTACGTATACTGGGCTGACTCCAGAGTCATTTCCCCTTTTTGAAATTGTCTTCCTCATTTCAGAAACTGGACCTGTGTTGTGGATGAAACCCAAAACTCATTTTCTATTCCTGCCTCTCTCGCAGCAATAAGGGAGATGTTTAGCAGTGGGAAACGCTTATTAGCGATCTTCTGTGTTTGATGTAGTACCATTTCCCTAATGGGCCTTGAACAATTTCCATGTTTTGAAAGCAGAAAGATTTCCTTTTAAAAATGAAATCGGCAGTCTGATGGGAAGTTGACCTCCATGAAATATTTCCTCCCATTTTCACTATCCGTGGCAATCCCTCATCACTTTTCCCATCTTCTTTCACTCTGTTCACATGCCGATTTTTAAGTGGTTGTGAAAAAACATGAGGTGCAACTTTCAGGTGACCGCAAACCTTTACTAGGCTCACTCCCCTGCTGAACTAGAAATTTTCCTCACTTCAAAATACAACAATCTCTGTAGTACAAGCCAGCAAGGAGGTAGCGTTCTTCACATTACGGAAACAATAAAATATGTAACAGACGCCAGCTTGTCACATTAATTAATTTTTCTTTCTTAAAACCCATGTTGAGAATCATTCAAGTAATAACATGAAATCAGCCAGCACTCTGTAATACAGATGAAGCAAATAGTCCAGAACCTTCAGCAACAAAAGAATTTCATACTGAAAAATACAATTAAAATCAGAAAGCTGTCCTGCCATCTGTTTAAAACAAAAAGTTTTACATTTCCCTGTTGTTATCAGAAAATAGCAAAATGCTACGTATGATTTTATTTTGGAGAATTATCTTTACTGATGACAGCAAAATATATTTAAACATGCAAAATACACAGTAAGCATGTTAAACTGCAGGATACCACATTATTACTACATTGTAAGATCAGAACTTAAATGAACTTGCTTATCAGACCTCCACTGCAGTTATGACCATACTAGGATGAGCAGCAAAGGTGAATCTAGCACATAAAAATCAAGAGAAATGGCATAAGGTCAGAAGAACACGTACGCGTTTTCATCCTAGGCTACTCTTTACTCTGCTGACAAAGTCATTTAAACACAGAAGCCTGATCAGCCATTTTTTAATATGGTTCTTGTTCATGCCCTAAAGCAATCGTGCAGGACCTGGGTACCCAGCAGGACACATTGGAGCCAACCCAAACATAATTAAATGGTCAAACCACATGTAGTAATGAAGAAACAAGGAAGGCACGTGCGTGTCAGTTGTTAGATGGCCACAGTGCTGCAAAGTAGGATTCTGGGAGCCATTTCCCTCTTCAGTTTGCCTTCTTTCCAAGTTCTGTTCCTGCTCTTAGAAGTAAATGCCAAGAGGATGGCTCCGCTAAGCCTCAACGCCACTGATCTCATACCACAAGAGCGGCATCCTTACAGTCTTTCATGCGTGGCGTAACCTAAGTACATGGATCTGAAACTACACACCTAGGATGACATATTAGGAGCATATGGCTTCTGCAAGCATGAAATTTGCTACTAACTTATCAGAAAGCTACAGGGGACAGCAAGTGAACAGTCCACACTGGTCACCACTTCCTGGTCAGAATAACTTCCTTGGCAGCCTTTTTGACCTATCGTCTGTTCGACTCCAGCATTATCCAGCCTCACTGATGAGGCTGCAAACCCTGGAGGATTGCTGGTCATGGAGAACCATGCAACAGGGTCAGCGACACTGATGGATGGCAAAGAGATGGACTGCACAAAGAACAAACGAAAGGACTGTCCAGATACACTGCTAGACACCAGACATACATATTGTTTTTCTGTCTCTGCAACAGAGAAGAAACAGAAAAAGGAACAAGAAAATGCAAGAAACAGCTCAACCAGCCAACAGGTTAGAGAAACCTGCAGAGCTTCAACCATCACGCCTCTATGCTAAATAAACACTCCCCTTGTGTTAAATTTTTATTTGTGTCTGGTTTTCGCCCACATTGATTCCTGTAAATTTTATACAATTTTACTGATAAGGCAACAACAACCAAAGGTGCCAGATTTCTCATGTAAAAGCCATGCCATTATCCAGGCAATAATGTACAGCTTTGCACAGTGTCTGGCAAACAGGACAGTCAAATGGCTAGAAAGAAGGCTGTGACTCGTGCCTTGTCTCCATACCCGTTGGTAATCAGCTCCCAGAAGAACTTGTCTGACCAACGATGCTGGCAGGCAGGCTTATCTCAGTTCATCACTTGGGTTAGCAAGGCCTGTCCTTCCATATTCAGAAAATAACAGGCCCTGGTTATAGCAAAAGCAACTGTTTAAAAAATAATAGGTGGTTGGAAAACAAAAAAAAAGAGAAAAGAGAAAGCGATCACATAGAGGGTGTTTTATCCTGATATTATTTCTTCACATAGTTCCACTGTCTTCACAGGATCCCTTTACACAAAGAGAAGGAAATAATTAAGAGAATTTCCTCTATAACCTCTTTTTTCAATATATCTGTAATTTCACAATAAACATGAACCCAAACATCTCTGCAAAAGCAGAAAGTGGCATTTCCTTCCTGGTCGCTGCATTATCAGCACCCCAATAGAAATATATTTACTTCCTTTAAATAGACACTGCTAGGATGGCATTTAGAAACAAGCTTCACCTAGTTGTCATGAATTATTAACCAGAAAAAACCCCTCTTGTTGCCCTTTACAGAAGCTTGATTTGCAAGTTTAAAAATCAAACTGACACTTACGTCTCTTGTACAAATACCCAACATTTTAAAAAATGCTTTGAGCATTATAAATACATTTTTTGTGAATATGAGAACAATTCTATAAATAGCTATTCTTCACAGAATTGCTTCAAGACATTGTTTTTACACACAACAGTAGGAAACTGAAGGACGTCTTAGTGCCAAACATATTAAAAAGTGAAATAAACTCTCCAATCAACTCTGGGTTTCCATTTACTATTACAAAGTCAGCTGTTATTTTTCAGCTTGGTCAAGTAGTTTATGTAAGGGAAGGAAGAAATCAGAAGACTGCACTGTGTTCTGGCACAGCTAGTGGGTTGGTGCAAATCAGTCATAGCCTTCAACTTCTGAAGGTATTCACTTTGCTTCTCAGGGCAGTAATTTAACAACTCTGGACTGTCAACAGATGAACCCGCTATTAAAAACCATTACCTTGTACAAGCATAAGCAAAGAAAAATGAGATTTTTATTATAACCCCATGATACATTTTCCAAACACACTGACTCAAAATTGCGCTTCATCTCCTCTAAAAAGCAAACATAGGAAGATAAACATGATCTAATGTAACAGCAAATTGCCTGTACAGTCTGCACTTTTAACAGTTGCTACCTCCTCAAGCAATTTTTGCACTGGTAGCTAAACATAAAATCAATGGGAACGCCTGGAAAACAGCTATACAACTGGTATACCAGGTTTCCATAGCCAGAATACTACAAGTATGTGTTCAGTGATTTTGGCATACACTCCAACACAAGGCCGAAGCTCAAGAACTACCAAGTTTTAACACCATTTTCAACAGGGAAGTGGTACAAGCACTTACTTTGTAAGTACTTGAAAATGCATCTGTAAAAAAAAATAAAAAATGGAGGAATTCATTCAGTTCCCAGTTAATCCAGTATTTTTCTATGACAACCGCAACAATTTGGTATTATATGTCTAATATGGTATATGAAACCAACTGCATCCAATTCTCAGGGTACCGATACTCTTTCACCCCAATGCAGCTCCACTGACTCCAACAGCTGGAAACACAATAGTGCTGATTTTAAGGGGTGACATGGATGTGAAACTGGAGTAACGCAGCAATGAATCAGGCCATGAGCTTTCCCAACAGCTCCCCAGCCATAACAGTGATCTAAACATGCCGGAATGTTTTTAAAAGAAAGTGAGTATCCAGCGAGGATTATTAAGAACTGAGTGACGTGGTCCAGCAGGCATGGCCAGGGAGCACGCAACAGTTGAGGAAGAAGAACTCAAAGGGAGCTCTGGCCTCCGGGAATTCTGGGTCTGCTGTGCACCACAGCCAAAATCCTCAGTGTACAAAAGGCAAGACAGAGAAACCTCAAGCCAACTATAAACAACAACAGCATCCCCAATGGATCCTTGCCTGTAAACCAGGACAATTATACACCTTGCTGGCCATCAGATCATTAAAGCAGCTGGAAGTTACCAGGTCTTCCATTCACCTCTCCACATTTTGTGCACCAGGGATGAGCTACAGGCCTGGTGTGTTTGCTCACCAGGAGAGCAGAGGAAGGTATGCCGATAGAATGCTTATTTGCTGTGCCAGGCCTCCTGACTCCTGCCCGTCACACCACAGAAACGGAAAGAACCATTCTGGAGCAGAAACCTTTTCTCTTACCTTATTTTGATCTGTCCAGTAAAAGAAAAATCCCTGTGGATCTGTTCTGAGAATAATTGGAGTCACAATGGTGGAGTCCTGAAAGAAAAAAGGACAAACAAAAAAAATACACGTCAGCACACAGAACACATGATTGTGCACTAGCTCCTTTGCCACCCATACTAATGAATTGCAACATCTAGAAACTACCCTGAAGGTATCACTAGCAAGATGTCACTACGAGAATTTAGTATCACCTGCCTAATCTCCATTTTTCTGACATAACATATTTCCATTACGGAGAAGACAGCACTAAATAACTCTAGACTTGCCAACACATGGAGTTACTCCAGAAAAGCTGGAAGTAGATGAAGTTTAACAGACACAACATGCTAATTGTCAAACTAGAATCCACATGGTAAAGTGCTATAGTTATCAGAAGTCCACTGCCCACTCGGATCCAAATTAACCTTCAGATACAGACAAAAGCTAAATGCCTATAGGCTTTACTTTAACATACAAAGACCGAATTTGCCTAGAAAATGTGGAATAATATCCACTACATTAACACTTTTGTCAATTACTTTCAATTATTATTTTTCTATTTTTTGCTACAATTCAGCCATGAAGATTTTAGTAATGGAAGTATATACATTCCACCCCAACTCCAGCTGAAAAGCTGTCTCCTCTGGTAATGTCCACAGCTCAGGTCATATAAAACTAAGTGTATTTGTAAGTACCATAAGTAAGACATCCTAGTTTCCAGCATACTCTTGTATTCTGACTGACAGCAGGTCCCTGACTCAGGAGACAGGTGGGTGTTCATTACATCTCCCACCTGTCGGGATTCCCTGGTGCTTAATAATAATCGACATCAGTGCAGCTTGATCCTAATAAGTTTCCTCCTCTTTTTCCTCTACTATTTTTCATGACATCTGTAAAAATGCTGTTCTCTTAAGACCTCTACCTGTTTGCCAAACTCAACTGAAAAGTTAAGGAGGAAGCATAGCAAGGAAGGGAAAGACAGGCAGACAGAAAAAATGCTTAAGCCTTATCTCCACAGGAAACCAGGCTAAGCACACAATTCCTCCTCAAAAAGGATGTATATTTCTGTTAAAGTGTTACAGTTTTATTACAGCTTTAGCATTCATCTATTTCCAGAACAGCAGTATGTGAGGTCAACCTACATTCTTTTAAGGAAAAAAGTGAGCTCTAATAGGTGCAGATTTAAATCAAACATATTTAACTGGGTTTTTCCTAAGTGTAAATGAAGTTGATAGAAGTGATATTATCACAAATAAATAAGAACTAACTTAAGCAAGTGCCATTTCCAATGCAAAAAGATAACGCTTGTCTGTATTAAGCCACCAGAGCAGTCCTCTTTGTGACTGAGTACCAAACCCGGGGCAACAGGCATTTGTGGAACAGAGAAGGTGAATTATTTCCATTTTACAGCTGGAAAACATGAGACCAAAGAAGCTAAGTGACAGGCCCAGCACCAGTCAGAAGCCTGCGGGGGAACAGGTAGAAGAGTAAAATGGAGTCAAGTGCAAAGCATGTTTTTATCTCAGCACAAAAGAAACACAAACAGAAGAACAAGTTCTACACTGAGAAGAAATACAAGATCAAACTCTAAATTGAGTGTAAAGTCCTCTTTATAACTGGAAGATCCGGGCTGTGGATTAACTGTACCACAGGTACACTGACACTCAAACAGGTACCACATGGGCTTTCGGAGGCTGGGAACCAGTGTGGCTGTACCAGTGCCAGGCGGTGCCATGGGAATGTCCCAGCTGGGATCGAAACCACTCCAGAAAGCGCCGCTGACCCTTCTTTTCCCCATTACAAGAAAACAGCGTTGTATGCACCTTCCCTAAGAGAACAGACATGCAGAATTTGTACCATCTATTTTCTTTTCTGTTTCTCCGTAGTGCCTAGTTATCTTGTACACCTGAGAGTCAGGTTCTGTTTGAGAGCAAAGGGTAAATTTATTAAAAACATAAAAACATCCAGGTCTTGAAGAGATGTTGACTAGTAGTCTTTACCCACAAGCTTCTACAAAAGTATTCTCAAACCTCTGCCTTTCAAAAGGAAAAAAAACATGCTCTGTAGATACAATTCTCCTTTTTTAGCTTATTTCATTATGTCTCATGCAGCCTGTATATAAATATGTAAAATGAGGAAAGAAAACGACTAAGTGTCCTTCCGCCTTCAGAGAAGATACACACAATTTCGGGGGTGGGAAGAGAAGGAAGTGATGGAAAACAGACAGGCATGAAGTGACTACGTCTAGGATTAATCAATTTGCTGGTTAATCATTTCAAATCAGTTGCTTCAACCGAAAAGCTGTTTGGATTTGTCTGTGCTGATGATGTACAGCTATCAAAGTAACACTTTTGTAGAAGTGGGCTGTAAAATGTTGACTATAATCAGACTCAAAAATGTGGAGGATAGCGGGAAAGAGTCTTCAATACCTGCTAGGTGACACAAAGGAAACCTCATCATTACAGGGATAATTATCAGTCTTAATTTAAGGTCTTCTGTGCTCCAGGAAGTTGTTTAAATCATAAAAAGGCAGTTGTGCATTATGCCTTTTTTGTTAAATTAACTACACTACTCTGACATTAAGTATAGCACAATTAACATGCTGATGAACACAAGAACCCCACACTGTCATGCTGTATACAAATATCAGATCTGAGAAAAACTCTGTATGTGCGACTGTGCACAGGTCTTAGAAAACCTTCCATGCAGTTAACAGATCAATAAAAGTCACGGGCACGATGTTTTACATATTCTCTAAGCTAACTATGATTCTTATTAATTCCCTGCCACCAAAAACCAAACTCTTTAGTTCTGGGTGTAGAGGAATGGAAATAAACTTCTCTAATCAGCTCTGCAAGTCCTGCTCCCCACTCCACACTAACACTGAGTTCTTTGTCATGTGGAACAGTTATTTGCTTTTACACTGCTCTGCAATCAGGGCTGGCAAAGGCAGGCAACAATTGAAAAGACACATGGAAAGCCCTTTATACAGTATACATTCAAGAAGAAGAGTGGCTCAAGGCTCCAAAATAGAAACTTGTTTCAAATTACAATTGTCTGGTACATTTATTTACAAAAACTATTGTACTATATGGGAACAAGTGTGGTTTATTACCCAACCTGCAGTCATTCAGGACAATATCCTGAAGCCCACTAACTTAATTTCCTCACCCAAAGAGCTGACCTATCTCATTACTCCCCTGAACAGATTTACCAACCACACACAATTCTGAAGAAGATGGTAACAGAGAAGACACCATAGATACAGGAAAAAATCGAAGGATAAACAAATAGGGAGCTGACATTCATTTATTCCCCAACCCACTCAGATCCAGAATGAGACAGAATAAAATCAGGCAGATGTGACCAGAAAGGGGTGAGGAAGAAGAAAAAGGTAGTGTCCCAGCCAATGATGCAAATGGTTATGGGTTATCAGGTTTTTTAGATGTCACCCACAGCTGCTCATGCCAAGCAGTGACTTGGTTTCTGTCACTGTTATCGCAAATTCCTTGACTAGAAATGCATGGAGTGGCCATAACCTGGCAGTCCCAGTGTGCTGCATATCATAGCAGTCTAAACTTCAATGAATAATTTTTAAAAGGACTTTTAATTTCACCTTTAAAAGCCCCTCACCCTTTTAATTGTTGACTTCAGGCCAATCCTCTACTTTCCTCCAATTTCACGGCCTCACCCGAATAATGTGGTCATTCTATACCTACTCCATTAAATTGCCTCCTAACTGGCTGTACAACCTAAGACCTCACATTATCAATATTCTTTATTTTCTACTTTTAAACAAAAAGGTTTCAAATTTATGCCCACAAAGTGCCACAGAGAACTTTGGGATCCTTACCAACCAGGCCCAGCAGAAGACAGGGACAGAAGATCAAGGGACAAATCCATATTTAAGTGCCTACCAAGTAAACCATATCAAGATCTGATTTTAAATGTGGGTCCCCTTGACTACATCTAACATTAGTGAACAAAAAGTGCCACTTCTGTTTTAACGTTGCTGACCAATAAAGACTATCACACAAAGCCAAACAGCAAAGAGGGTGGCGACCTCAGTTTAGTTCCTTTCTGACTGTCCATCCAGGTTTCCTAAACTTCACAGCATTCCCAGGACCAGGCTGTGCATCCAGCCACAAGGGATGGAGCCTTTTACCCTCCTCCTCAACGGTCACTGGTAAAACCTGAAGAGACACGAAGCGAGAAAGAACAGCTACGTAAGGGTGCACCGCTCTGCCACCTACGTCCTGGGCTTTGGACCTTGCTCCCAGAACTCTCTGTACTTTATTCAGTACGTATTAAGGCAAGGGCGTAACACTATTGCTGCTGTATTTTGTGCCAAGCGCAGTTCAGTGTTAAAACGATCGGTGTACGTAACAGGCTGGGACTAGTGTGCCTGCGATGCAAGTATCGGGCGAGTCCTGCCATAGATGGAAAGTTCCTAATGGATCTTTAAAGTACCTACAGAGGAATGAAAAATCAACATGTACGTTGTCAACTAGCAAGGCCATGAGTCAGATAAGTATGTGTTTTAATAAATCATACATAGATAATGATGATGTTTCTAAGAAACAGTTGCAGTCAAAACTCACATCAACAGATTTTTAAAAGAACAGCAGACCAGCCTTTATCTTCAGCTCTTAGAGCAGACAGGTCTCACGACACCACCTTATTAAGCCAGACTGCTGTTTCCTGATCATGCCTTGGATTTTGAGAGACATTGAACATCCCCAAATATAACCTGAAAGTATTTACACACATCATTATTTCATTTCCTCCAACCTTCTGGAAAATTCCTGCCAAACTGCTTCCAAACACAAAGCTAAGAAATGCAGATCATTTCTGGCAGAGGCAAAATACTCTGCAACTTTTCTTTCACTTTGGCGAAAGGGCTTCAACTGTGGTTAAGCACAGGTGTAGGGCAGTGGGCAAGGTGTGGGGAGAGTCCCCACAGAGAGTTTTCTCGTTACCCCACAAGCCAAGGGCAGCGGAGAAGCAGCAAAGAAGGCATAGCAAAACCATAGTTCACACATGGTCAGCAGATGCGTTAGCTGTTAAATTCCGTAATACATTGGGTGTACTCAGACTGGAACCAAGCGGGATTACCCAGACAATTAGTACTATAAATTTCTTTAGACTGACAGCTGAACTGTGAGAGTATCAGTTGTCTGGTTTTGCAATGAACCACTGAAATAATTTGGAAGGGTAAACATGAGTTGACCAGACTGGTAAACTGAAATCCCACTTGTTCAACAGGAACATGCAGGAAGATATTCTTCGCTATTAGAGTGGTTAAAGCCTGGAGAAACGTTGGTGATGGCACCACACGACAGAAGTCATCATTCTGCTAATTAAAGACTAACTTCCTACAAGTTTCAAAGCACCACCTTGAGTGGGATTTGTTTCTCAGAAGCAGACTACCCAGCCTTGCTTCTCAGCACCTCCATACTCTTGGGCTAATTATAGCTTTAATGCATGTCTTGATTTGACTGCATGAGTCCTGATTTGTTGTAGATGTTGCAAAGTATTTTTTCTTTCTTGACTGCATAACAGGAGAAATAATGGGAAAAATTTATAGCTAAGGTAGCCAAATGCCAAGCAGGGAGATTTTATCTCCACCAGAGTGTTCTTATGTGATGCTGAGCAAATCATTTAAACCAGTCTGTTTATGGTGTAAATGCTGTATTCTGATTTTGAAGGAATAGTGGATTTCCACATTTCATTTTCTAATTTTGAGAGATGCTCAGCCCAAATTCATCTGAAGTCACTGGGGAGTCATTCTGAACATCTGACTGAATAGTGCTATGCAGTCTGAAAATTAGGTCCAACGTATCTAATCACACATTGAAAATTACTAAGTTTTTAATGTTTTTCTCTTTTTTTGACCTACAACAGTACAATTGGGAACACGTTTTGTTATCTTGTGAAAATAAATTAAAAAGTGTTTATGAAGCATTTACTTTATAAGAGATAAAAGAATCCATAATAATTCAAGTTAACTCTTGATTTCACCTAAGCCTTTGTTAAAAGAAAAAGGCCTTGAGCACTCTCAAACATTAAAGTGAAGAAAGCATACAGTGCACAACTTCAATTCACTGTTAGCTTTTCTTTGCCATAGAACTCCTCATTTACTTCAGAGTTGTTTTCTGATTTTCGGTTCCCCTAGTCCCTACCAACACTCCAAAGGCCTCAGACGCTACAATAACAGATGTTATCAAGATCTTAAGCACATAAAGTCCTCACCAGATCTTCTACAGCAGGCATCTCACCCTTCTGCAGGGGACCCAAATAATTTCCCCCCCAAGCTCAAGTCAGCAAGAGCTTTCCAAAGGAGTTAACTACATTCAGGCTCTGGTCTTTATTAAATGTTAACCATTGAGAAATTTTAAACTCAATCTGATTACTCTCGTGTGTTGCAAAAGATCAAAACCACAACTTCTACTCATGTAGATAAAATATTTTTATTTAGCACAGAAATGATATTTGTTTGCTACATAAAGATTAGCAACAAAATCTCTAGAATGTTAGACTTCTTTCCTCCAGACTGAAAACAATCAGAAAAAAATAAACTCTCCTCAGTTTATTATTTTAGTTTCATAGGCACAGAACAATGGTGGTTCATTTTTCATGGCCTCAGTATGCACTGTAGTGATAGAATTGTGCAGAGTTTGAAAGATAATAAAAGGGCAGGAAAAAAAATTCAAGTTACTTGAGCGTCAGCATCTTCAAATCACTTCTGAAAATTTCCAGGTTTTTTCTGTTTGATCTTAGCTTATCCATAATAATGATACTATGAAGTTATATTTACTTGAAAGGTTAAAGGGGATGTATCTCATATTCTTAATAATTTTCTTTAAAAGCTTCTAAACAAATAAAGAAGCCTGAAAACTTTACATAGCACTCACCATCTGAGCTCAAAAATGTTTATTATAAAGATGAAGAACTGCTAAGGTATTAAAATAAAATTTAAAAGACCTGGGTTCATTTTTGCAGCTCACTGGAATGAAAACCTGGTGAAGTGCTGTAGCCACTAAACAAGTGCTACCTATCAGCAGGTTTGCTTCAGTAACTAAATATTTATAAAAAATATATGGCTGTAAAATTGGAATACTGTCCCTCAATTCAGATGCAGTTACATTACCTCACTAATACACCTAACTTGCAAGTAAATAGTGTAAGCCACAGAGAGACCAGTCAAATTCTTTATGTAAAGTACATATTATCACTAAGGAAGATAAGAAAGCCTTTAAGCAAGAACTGAAAACAAATCTATTTTTGGATACACACCGTCATATTAACTTGCTACAGCATGCCAACTCCTGCTCTTCAAAAACATCAGTTCAGCTGTGCTCTTGCTCGAGCTATTTGTTAACTCAGTTCTGTCCACCTTGTTCCCACTACAGGACAGAGAAAAATAAAGCACAAACCACAAGCAAGGCAGGTTTCAGCCCCTTCAGACATAAGATCAGTCCTGAGAGACGCTGCTCTTTATATACTCAGGTTCCATTACCCTCCTCAGCTAGCAACACATTCTACCATATTAAGTTTAACCGCCTACAAAAAAAAAAAAAAAAGCCTCACTTAATTGCATCCTTTTTTATTTATTTATCAAACTGTTTTAAAACTCTCATCAAGAAGAGCTGTTCTAAGCTGGGTTTCAGTACAGCAGAGTGGATCAAGTCAGTTCTTCCTTAAGCATGTTCTCTCTCACAGATATTGCTTCTCTCCAGGAATGAGAGAGCACATCTGTTCAAAGATCAGACCGGCGCTTAAGGGATTCAGAGTCTCTTCCTGGAAGCAGGGGAAAAGTGGCTATAAAGGCCCAGCTGAAGGCAGCATGAAGAAACATGATTTGAAAAAGCGAGTGTTCAGCCAACTGGCATCTTAAACCAGAAACACACACATTCATACATCCACACAAAAAAAACAGCACCACATACCACCACACCCAAGCACCCAGTCACTTTTATCTTTCACCTATTCAAACTTCAGCTATTTCTGTCCAGTGCTTTGCAAATCCAATGTACACATCAAGAACAAGAGTTAATAATAAAATTTGTCTTCCTATCTATAATGCTATTCTAGAACAAAACAGAAACAGCGTGAGCAAATGCAAAGTAACAGGACAACAGCCATCTCTTTTACTTTAATGCTTTATATCCCAATCCAAAAATGGAATTTGTGCATAGGCTCTGTTAGGCATTGGATGGTGGAAGTGGTATTGCATCCAATCCTGATGCACAAGTGTTACTTGTCTTGCAAAGCCAGAGCTTTTCAATTGATCCTAATGCTTTCACAATTTAGAAACTGAAGATGGTCCGCAGAGGAAATGGAGTTTCAAGCCTCGTGAGCTGCTTGCATTCCACCTGCCTGTATATGATCTTGAGAGGTTGATGTAACCTTTTCCTCCCCTCTGTGTAATGCTCAGGTAATTCTCTTTCAAACTGGATCATCATCACACTGCTGTTCCTCAGAGAGGAGGTCCATCTAACATCACTACCACACCGCTTATTAGCAGCCTCACAGCTACTAATTAGACACAGAGCTACTAGAAGCTCAGGATGGGCGAATTGGTTTGAAAGGCTGTATCACTACAGCTCTTGTCAGATGCTGCAGCATCCTTCTAAAAGCCAGCAAATACATTCTTTAACAACTGTTACCCTGTACACCATGAAATTCCTTACACATCTCTCACGCTCTGGTTTAAATCCTTTCAGCATTCCCATTAAAAAAAAAAAAATACAAAAACACATAAGTAGTGTTTTTTGTTTTATTTTTCAGTGGTTTATAACTCAGCTGGAACAATTTTGCTTTGGGCTGAAACTTGGTACAAGTCATAGGAATTCACCAAAACACTCTTCTGCCGTATGAAATGCGAAGCAAAGTCAATAAAGCCATCTTTAAACTGCAAAACAAAACAGCAGGGAAGTGCCTTGGACAGGAATAAATGCTGCCCTGATGCACAGGCAATGCAGAAGAACTGAGCTCCCGTTCTCACCCAGAAACAGTAAATAGAAAATGGTGCGTAACACGCATCAGTATGTGAGCCTCGCTCTTCTGAACAGCCCTGTTAGCATAGCAGAGCCAAAGTACTCATTATGGTCAATTCTATTGTACTGTTACATTTTGTAGTTTACTATTTCTCATTACAGCCTATTGTTTCACTAGAGAGTTTGTCATGCTTATTTACATGAGAGACCACAGAGGTTCAGATTAATAATCATCATTTTTAAAAACCCTTCAAGCAGATTAATTTGATAGAAAACAAAGACTCTGAAGTGGTTATTGGTTTACTTAGTGCCAAATACTTTTTGAAGTCACCAAACATGCATTCATCTGAAGACTTCCTTACAACTATAGCACCAAGGGAGACTCACAGCCCTTGAAATCTTTGATTCTGTGGGGCTTCCACTGCTGAAAAGAAACGCTACAGGCAAATTACAGGGGCTGGGGGTTGGGAAATGCATATATATGCACGCAATTCATGGTCAACAATGAGTTAATGCTAGCCTTCTTCATCACAGCGTGGCTAAATAAGCATCAACTTTCACAAGGTTGCTGATGAAAGCACTCGCTAAGCTCAACAGGACCCTTTCTCAGTCTCAGATTCCAGGCAATACCTGTGGATTACTGAGTAACACCTTTAACCTGAAATGCACATATTTTGCCAGAATTTAGCTATATTTTATTACTGCAGCCTCTAGGTTTGCAATTGAAAATCTTTTTCCAATTATTCTATAGCAGACAGGTTAGCCACTGAACATCCACTGTGCACGGAGAACATCTCTCTTCTCCATCAAATTCAATGTGTACAATACAGTACTTGGGAAACAGCACTTAAACTAATCATTTTAACTGGTGCTTAATCTCTTGGCCTTTCGTTCTGAAGACTTAGATGACTGCTAACTTGATTTCTGTATATACCTGTGGAAACTTCTTGGTAGCTTACCAAAAATAAAACAATAACGGCAATGGCAAGGCTGAGGTTATGCTGCCTTTTCCTGTACTAAGGAAAAGATCAGCTGAAGGAAAACATTTTCTCAGGCAAATCATTCAAGCTTAGTTCCCATCTATCTTCTGAACATGAATAACCTGTGTCAAGCCAATATTTACTACTGCAGACAAGGTCAGGTTGCTGAGCTGTTTAACGTAAATAAAATTTCATACTAGAAGCTGTCCAGTTTTTTTGTGTTCTTTGCCTCCTTGAGAGTGTTTATCACAGGTTTACAGAGGTCAGGCTCACACATTTGGTTGCTGAACAGGCTGAAAGCAATAGCAAAACAGCGATACGTAACAAGACAAGAACAGTTGTTAGACACAAGAACTGCTCCTTCACCTTTTCTCTCTGTTGTCCCTCCAGTTGTTGCTGTGGATGTCTTTAGTGCAGCCGAATTAACAGAGAAAAAATACTCAAGAGCTGCGTTAAGGGTCTCAGAACGAGTTATCCTCAACAATTCTGGCATTCGAACTGCCTGCCTTCTTTCCCAACCACTCCTCTACCACAGCTCAAGTCTCTCTGTGCTCATCTTCTCCTGACACCATCCACAGACAGACTTTTGGGGGCACCCACTCCCCCATGCACAATTGAGACACAAATGTCCTATGTCTTATTGTAGCAGCAAGGCTAACAGAGGACTCATCCTTCTGTCTTCCTTCTCCGCAGCACAGCAGGCTTACTTTCCTGCTTTGAGAAAAGGAAGGCTAAACAGAGAAAGGCTACCTTTCTCTGCAACAGTCCTAGGCATGCCCTGCAAGAGAAGAAATAAATCCCAGCTGCCAAGCAGCTGTGCTGCCAAAGGTGAAGTGAAAACCACACTCTCTCCTACACGAGGCAATACAAGTGTAAAGGGTTGGGAAGCAGCAAGTGGTAAGGGGAAAGCAGATGTGATTTTGAAGTAAGTTGCATGCCCTAACGAAAAAGAGTGCCTTCGCTGAGGCAAGAAGGGTGAGTAGGGGTACACAAACGGCAAGCCCTGGGAACATGTCTGGGGCTTGACAATCCCACTAGAGAGAGAGAACAGGAAGGGCAGGAGCCAGAGGAAGGATAAAAGCCGGGAGGAGGAAACCGGAGATGGAACAAGAGATAAAGAACACGTTGAAACAACTACGTTACGGCAACAGAGGTGGCAACATGCACACTAAAACAAGGGAGGCAAGGGAGGAAGACGCTCGCGAAAGGAGCCAGCCCAACACAGCTCGCCCCGGCCAAGCGAAGGGAGCCGGGAGAACCTTCGGAGAAACTTTGCCCGGCGGACGGCCGGCGGTTTACCAACGCCTTTCGGCTCGGCCCGGACCCCACGCGGCGGCCGCCCAGCCCGGGCAGGGACACCTATCGCCGGCCACCGCCACCGTCCCTGACCCGCTGCCAACTCCTCAGCCGCCTCAAGTCCCGCCGCGGGACAGCCCCGCCGCCTGGCACCTGCCCTCCGCCCCGGGCAGGCGGGCTCAGTGCCCTGGGGCCGGCCCGCCGTGGCTCCCCGCCGCCGCGCAGGGCAGGGCCGGGCCGGCCGCGGTTCCGGGCGGCCACAACATGTGTGCCGGAGCCCTCCTGCCCGATCGATGCGCCCTACGCGTTGCATAACCCCGCCGTGCCCCCTGCGTGTGGGGCACGGCGAGGGGAAGCGCGGAGGAGAGGAGGGAAGCTACTCACATCGTCCCACTTGACGAATTTGATGCCTTTCTTCAGGGTCTCGGAGACGCAGACGGGCTTGAGCTGAAGAGCGTGCACCCCTGGCTGTGCCCCGGCCATTTGCACAGCATTGACGCGCTCTCCCCCGGAGCGGAGAAGCCGCGGGAGGCGGCCGCCTCAGCAGGAACGCCGGGGCGCCGGAAACGGCCCCAGGAGAGAGGCCGGGAGCTGCGCTCGGCGCGCCGGGAGCGGGCAGGGAAGCGGCTGCCCAGGCAGCGAGAGGCTTCACTGGCGCCGAAGGAGAGACCTGGCGCGGCAGCGGCCGGGGCGAGCCATGCAGCGGCACATCCTCTATATACAGCCGGCTCGCCACGCACGCACACGCCCGCTCTCTCTCTCACACACACACGCACGCAGGGGCACGGAGCGAGCGGCGCTGCCCGCTCCGCTCCCTTCCCGCCCGCCCCTCCTTCCTCCCCGCCAGGCTCGGCCCCCGAGGTTCCCCCGGCCGAGGTCAGCGGCGCTGCGGCGCCACCTGCCGGCGGCACCCGCCACGGAGGCCGGGCGAAGGGCCTCGGGCTCCGGTGGGCGGGGAGGCTCCCGCCCGGGCTTTGTCCCGGGCCACCAGCGCCCGGCAGTTATTATCATCGAACTGCCGGCCCGGTCAGCCCTCTCGGTGTCCCCCGAAGAGAAAAGGACAACGCGGAAACGCGTGAAAACGCACTGAGGGAGGCTCTGCCTGAGAAGGGAGGAAAGCTGGTTATGTCGCTTGTCCTACGGAGAGATGCGGCCAAGGAGCAGCTTCGGGAGGGGTGAGCACAGGGTATGCCGAGGGCAATTTTAGGAAACAGCTATCGCAAAAGCAAAGCGGAAGGGCAACGCTCGACCTACAAAGTGATGAACGGGATGCCAAAAGAGAAAAGAATTAAAGGGAGGGGCACATACAAGTCCCATCAAATCATGATGCTTTAAATACACAGAAATTGTTTTACCAAAGCTTTTTGCTCTCATAAGGTAAAGGGGCATCCTCAGACCAAAGTCACATGATCTCAATTCTGTTTTAGGTATACTAAATGCAAAAGGCATAAGACAGTAAAATGTCCTCCAACCCAGCAAAGTTCCAAATCCAGGGTCTCTAAAGAATAGAATTATATGTGCTCCACAACTGACCTTCTCTTTGTTAGAGCTCCTGTGCAGTTGTAACAGATAAAGCATCAGATGACACAACTTTGTAGAGGTTTCCACTTGACCCTTATGATTTAGGGGCATGAAGTCAAACTTCTACTATAGACACAGCAAACAATATAGAAAGAACACCTTCAAAGAAAAATTGTTTCAGTTTCAGAGGAATGATATTTCAAAAAATTACTAAGTAAAAAATATACATAGTTGGAAGGCAGAGATGTTCCTTTTTTAATTAAAAGGCTACAAAAATGGCAATTGGACAACTCTTACTGTTCTACAGAGTTGTTAAAGCTCTTCCTCCGGGCCTCTTCCAAATTCTTTCCCTTTAAATAAGAAACTTTTCATTGCCTTTAGTGGGACCTGAATCTGTTCCTTCACGGTGGTCCATGCAGGCACCATACACATTCCAAGCCAAATTAATCCATTTGATCTATTTTTTATTCTTATCAATCATGCACATGCAGGTATCACATCAGTGAGGATGCAAGTCTGCTTTCTTACTGCTGTGCTTTAATTTCTATTCATTTCCCATGGCTTAGAGAACATATCAAATTCTGGGTTTGACTTCACTGAAATAAGTACAGGATTACTCTACAATGGGGTAAGGGAGATTTTCAGTACCATTTTTCAAAAATGCCTTTTCATCCCAGTATATAGTGTACAAAAGAATAAAAATAAGATATTAAAATGCCCCAGAAAATAAGAGCAAAGAGCACTTGATGCTACCATACTTCTCTATGATCCCTTAAGCACTTGTATTCACAGCAGTCTGTCAACTGGAAGATTTAAAACTACCATGGATGACAGCACCTCTGTGGCTATTTTCTCAACAAGTCCATAGCACATTTTCACTTGGCCTGGCCTTCTTCACAGTCTCTGTTAGAGAAATAAAATTACAATTCATGATGATACCTTATGGGTCCTGATGATGCCATGGACACCTGGCAATCCATTAGTCTGAAATGGAAGAGGTGATCAGACTCTGATATCAGTATCCGGTATTTCAGATATGAAGTATTGTTTGGAGCAATTTTGTAGCTTTTCAGACTTCAGTATTTAAATCTGATGGTATTCGGCTGAAGAGAAACATGCCTTTTATATGGCATCTATCTAATGGATTTTTCATCAAAAGGAGGAAGAAGCACAAAAGGAAATGGCATTATGTCTGTGCCTTTAAACAACAGTTCTGGAAAGTGCTTATGATTCAGCCTTTGAAATCCTGGGCTGGGTGAAATCAGTGGGAATTTTAGTTTCAAGCCAGACAGCTAGCTTATGTGTTATCACTATTGCTTAATTAGCATCTGCTCCAGCTAAGAATACATTTCTTGGTATGCAGTACATATTGAAAATGCTTCAATTCAGTGCATGTCTAAATTCAAATTTTCTTCTTCATAGAGCGTGGGATCAGTGACCTGGAAACCAGCTGCACTCAGCTGGATCGCTGTACCTAGAAAGTGTGAATATCTTATCAGATGATTGGACCAAGTCTGGCAAAAGAAGAACCAGATGCCTTTTTCCAAATGTGCAGTAGGCATCACTACTATGCATATCTTCAATTTCTTATCGTCTCCACTCCTTTTAGCTCCAAAAATTAAAGTAAATATGTACTGTTAGAAATAAACTCAGAGGACTTATTCAGGTAGTTATTCAAAATTGTACATATCAGATGTGATACATGCTGATCTTATATTGCAGCAGGAACTGATTTCTGGATGTTTTCTTTTTCATAGGTTCAAAAAAATCTAAGCCTAGACAGTGAAATGATTGCCTTGTGTAAATGATACACATTAGTTGGATGCAATATACCTAAAAAGCATTAATTTTTTATATAACAAACTTAAGTATGATATTTCATTTCTGGGGGAACACACTGAAAACACAGTATCTTTTAGATGCACATCTGGAAGTGTATGTAGACAAATAGGAGAAAGGAACAATAACTGATGTAAATAACAGATGGCATTGATCCAGGTCAGGTCAAATAGAGATATAGCAAAAGCTATACCAAAAGACTACATCATGAGGTGATACGAGAAACGCGTTAAAAATAAAATTTGCTCTTAGAAAAATGTATTAAATTCCAGTCACTTGGTATCCTGAGTTTATTGGTGTAAGTCTGCACTGTGAAAAGAAGCAGTGTCCTCAGCCTTGAAAATGCTTCAGTGCAATGGCACACCTAACATACTAAGAGTTAAACATAAGCGGCAGGTTTTGCAGAATTTGGGATTAAAGACACTTCTGGTGAAGATTAGTTTATATGATCCTAATTGCACTTTAAATTGAGCCAAATTATACCTCAATTATCAGTGGGAGGAGGGTCGTTAAGTTGTACAGAACAACTCTCCAGAAAAGAAATAAAGGAAATTTGACCCCATCTCTGATAACAGCATGGTTGTTCTAAGAAAAGCAGACAGTAGAACTCCAATCTTACCAATGAGAGACGAGTGCCACAAGGTGTAGTGAAACTGCCGTGTGTGACTGTCATGTTAAGAAATGAAACCTACTAAAGGCAGTAGTCCCAAGAGAGAGAAATTTTTTTTTAGTCACTCATTTACTAAAATAATTCATCTGTTAACTTAATACTTCCATAACCTCACAGCCAGAGGCCATTGGAATATGTTTCTATTTCATCTGATCCATCTACTAGATACTGTATGTAAACAGCATCAGCAGTCAGAAATACCTCTTATCTTTATGAGTGAGACTGAGAACTTATGTGGCACAGCCACTCTCTATCAGGTGACTCTTCAAGAGTGAATATAAAATTCTGGCACACAAAACACCACCATAGCAACAAAGACAGCCTGGCAACAGCAGCTGCTGCAAGAAAAGAGATTGGAAAGGGAGGGGAATCTTGTACAAAAGTCCATTTCCTGTCAAAATAATTTTAATTTTTTTTCTTTCATAGAAGCATCACAAATGTCTGTAAAATACTGTGAGAATAAAGCTAATGCACAATATTTGAAGTTACAACACAGATAGTGCCTTTGTGTTTATGAAATGACCTAGTCACTGCTTCACTCACTAGGCCCACATTTTATTCTGGATAGATTGACCTGATCTGCAGCTGGCACCTACAGATCTCCAGGCCATAGGAAGCGCTCCACGGTTCTCTGTGCAATGCCTTATATGAGGAAGAATTAACCACCAATGGACAGAAGACCCTGCTGAACAGAATTCCTGACCCACTGGCACTCGAGATCTCCACCATGACTCTTTTCAGGTCATGGCAGAATTAATTCATTACTGTGGCAATTAGCAGAGCTCTGTGCATGTGCTTTTCACTAGGGCCATCTGTCCCTGACCCACTGATGTTCCAGGATCACTGGCCTCAGCCCATCCTGTGGTCCTTTTCTGCTGCCCCTCCATCCCATGGGACCACCCTCACAGCCCCGGGCATTCTGGCCCCCAGGAAGCCACTGGCCCTTGTTTACAGAAAAATAAAATGAAAAATAATAAAAAAATCCCACCCAAACTATTACCAGAAGACCAAATTAATGCAATACTTGCACAGTTGGACCCACAAGTCAAAAGGTCAGTAGGTACATTCCCTAGAAAGTGTTAATTCACCCTTTTTTATGTAATACAACCTGTTCTTGCTTCCCTGTTAAGTTTATAGCTTAATACATTTTTGCAGATTGTTAAAACTAGTCCATAAAATATATAACATGTTTAAGAATGCTGAAGTTAACTGTGAAAGATTTAATAGCCTACCAGTTTCATTAAATCACAGCTGGTGTAAACTGTCAAAGTTCCACTGACTTTAAAGCTTTGCATTTATTTATACCAGTGTAATGGCTACACCTTTGCTTTTTTTTCCAGCTCTTAGCTATTGTCCCAGCTGTATATGCAGATTGGAATCAACTAGAAAGCAGACTGTCTCACCTGCTTTTATTTACATCCAAGTTTAGCTGTGAGTTGAACTAAAAAACAAAAATATTAAGTAGGTTGGCAAATCAGAAATTGCCTTGGAGAAATCCCCAACCCTTTTGGAGACTACAAAGTTATGTGCTCTGGACTCTGTAGCTGCCAAATTAACAGGACCTCTGTGCTTCATGCAAAGAAGATACTGCCTGGTTTCTGGTTTTCTTTCTTGCAGTGCCTTACTATTACAGAGGCCGTCTCTCATGGTATCTTTTGGAAGCATTATGAGAGAGTCAGCGTGACTTTCTCTGGATTCTCTTCCATAATTCCCAGATTATTCCCTCCATAATTATGTGCATTGCTATAACAGCGATATTCTGCTTCTAGGAAAAAAAATAGCCCTCAGCCGTTATTTTCCATCACCACAGCAGAGTCATGCCTCATGGAAGGTAATGAATTTAAACCTAGCTTACAAGTTTGGTAGTTTTTGAAAAATACATTAAATCTAGAAGCAGGATGGTTTGTCTTTGGATAGGATGAGAAATTATGACTCTGAAAAAGTAAATTTGGTTCTCAGATCTGCCCCACTCTTCTTTGCTTAGACTCATATGAGTGACTTAATCTTTCGGGTTCCTCTAGATGATTCTGTTGCCCATTCCTCAAGGCAAGCAGCCCAGCATATACATACCCTGGATTTCTAGAGACCACCATAGCACAAGGGCTTGGTTTAAGTAGTTCAAAAATTAAGGGTCTGTACAGCAGCAAGTGTATTTCATTTCCATTAAATATTTCTATAAATGAGTTTATGATTCTTTCCAATGACAACAAATTAAAGAGAAATTTTGTGTTGAATTTGTTGCATTGGCAATTCAACGTGTTTCCAGTTTAAGATTTCCCAAGTGCTGTTGTGTCTTTTGATACTCCTCATGAATTCAGTCAAAAAGTTTTTGATGGTTTACCTTACCTTGAAGTAAAGCAGCTTATTCAAAATTTTTTGTCTTGTTATAATCCACTAACATTTTTCTCTTTTCTCAAGGAGCATAATACACTATTCTGAATCATCACAGACTTCTCATTCCCATTCTGGCTATTTTACAGAACTTGCAATTGTAAAGGATGAAATTTCACAACTGACAAAACATTAGTCACAAAGCAACAGAACACCATTTACGTAGTTGAAAACAGTTGCTCTGAACTGTATTCCTAAGGGTTGGAGCAATTTGTTGCAATGTAAATCTGGACCCACAATAATTCTTAAAATGAATTATAACTTGATGGCAAAAAAACCCCACCAAGTCCTAGTTACATTTCAGAAAAGCAGATTTAAATTTAATTCAGTTCTTAACATTGTTAATCTAAAAAAAAAAAACAATACTAGTTACCATAAAGCTCAAGCTGAGCTAAATAAGCTGAAAGCTACTATGGCCTATCCAAACTCTTATGCTGCCTCACCACTAATAATTTTAGTGAAGATTTTTCAAGATTTAGTGCATTCTCTTGTTTAAAACAAAACAGTGTCATTCACCAGGAACTAATAGAAGCTGCTGCAGTAATCTAGGCTTTAAGTGAAAGCTCCAAAACGAGAAATACAGGTTCAGTGAATGGTTCGCTGATGTCTTGTACTGTGACTCTGTGGCAAGGAAAAAGCACTAACAGGTAAAGCACTTGGCTGTCTGGGAGGCAATCTGCTCTAACTGGATGCCTGCTGAGCAATCAGAAACAACATTTACCAACCTCCCAACCAGAAGACATTGTTAGAAGCATGAAGACATTGTCAGAAAAAGGCAGGAGGTTAAACAGAGGAGGAAAAATGCCTCTTTAAAGAAGACCACAGGTTAAGTCTTGATATTTATGAGCAAAACATAGCTAGCAGGAGGAAGAGAGGAAGAAACAGCCCATGTCTCTCTATTCCATCGTGGTACAAGATCACCAAATGGCACTGGTCACCTTACCCCCATTTTATTTTCACATTTTGTATTGGGCATTAAGCTCCACAGTACCCAAAGTCCCCTTGTTCAAGGAAAAAGATTGATGAAGAGGACTAACAGCTCAAACTGAAGGGCCCAATCACGTTTCAGTTGAAGTCATTCCGTGAGCTTTGATGAGAGTTCAAACAGGCCCTTTGAAACCAAGTAACTTGAATGATCTCGCAATTATCCTTTTACAAGATTATGCAACAGTTTTGATGAAAGATGATGATTAATTTGGGATTCAACATTCATTTTCCCAGTAGTCTTGTAAATATATAAAGGTCATGACATATTTCAAATAAGGAAGAAAAATTATTGTGAAGAAAACTCTGGTTTCGGAGCAGCCAGCAGATACACAACTGTGAACAAAACAAAGCTAAAAATGAACATCGCAGACTATATTAAAGAGTACCTCCTGACTTCTCTAAGCACAGTGAGATTTGCAGTAGTCAATAGGCAATATCTGGCACACGCACTGATTTGAATGAATATTCCCACCAGTGTTGCCAGTATTTCATTAATCATATGCAAAGAGACTGTGTGCTTACAAAATTAATCTGAATGAAAATATAAAGAAACTATATTTATTTACTCAGAAGAATGAAGAACAAAAGACATTATTTGTTTTTACAGTGCCAAGAATGTTACCTTACTCATAATCTGGTAATACACCAAGCGCTCAACCATGAGTATAGCCTCATTTTGCACATATGCATTGTTAGCTGTTTGAACAAGGGCTATTTATTACTATCTAAATCAGCAACACAAAGAAAGGAAATGTGCTCAGAGTGTGCATTATCACTCCCCTAAGAGACCACAATCTTACATGAAGTCTTAGACAAGCTGAGAACCGAGTCCAGATTTCCAAGAAACCTAATCAGACACTGTTTCTCTGTTCTCTTAACATGCCTCCCAGCACTGATAAAAAGCCACAGATGTTTTAGATATGATGCAAGAACTAGCAGAGCAGTATAGGGTGGGGAAAAGGATCTTGTGATCAACATTATATAAACATCAATCGGGGGTTATTTTTTAATACTATTTGGTACCAAGTTTGTCAATAAAATTCTAACCATTTATACTCTCTCAAAACTAACAATAAGAGCTATTCTTGAGGATGTATTTGAATTAAAGCATATAGCTGTCTTGCAGACTAATTTAGGGAAAGGGTGTAAAAGAAAGTAGAGGAGAAACAGAGAAATGTGACTTCATCTTGCTATTTCAAACAAAGTCACCAAAAATTCAATAATGTGAGCCCATCACTACAAAGCCAGAGCAGTGTCAGTCCTGCTTCAACAGAGTTTCAAATCCAAGTGCCTGATCATAGACTGTACTCCAGTTTAGGTTGCCAAACAAGTTGTTTCAACCCTCTGTTCTCATGCACATGCCTTCTAAACAAAAGAGCAATTTGGGATACTGTTTCCTAGGTACTTTCTGAGGTATCAGAAAGGGAACTGATAAGGCTTCTTTCATTTTTGTGGCAAAAAAAAGAGTGATATAAGTATGTTGTCTATGCATGCACACAATCCTACTTAAACTGTAAAAACGTTATACTTGGAAGATGGCACATGGGTATGCCATTATGGAGAACTAGGCCTCTTGCTGCAATTTTTTTTTCTTCATTTTCTGAATGAAATTATTTGAGACATTGTAAGTTTTCAGCAGAAGAAATACCTTCCTCTCTGCAACACTTAAATCCTCAAGCCCAATTGAAACTCCTTTTGCCAGCCTCTTGAAACTCAGAGCCAGCCTGCCAGACTGCAGCACAGACCAACAGGTAAATCACAGCTGGGAGCAGTTTGAGGCTGTTAGTTTAAGGAACCAGTAGCCACCACCTCTCAAGTGGAACCACATTCATCATCTCATTCCCCTCCTGTCTTTAGGAGGCAGCAACTAGCCCTTGCCACAGCTACCTCTTATCTGTGGCCTGCACCTATCACCTTTCAGGACCTAGTGAAAAAAGGAGAATTTATATGTTGCCAAAACTATTCACTTAAGTCAAATATTAGCTGGATGATCAGAAGGTATCTGGATGAAGCACAAGGCAAATCTGTGAGGAACTGAAGATGCATCATCTTCAGGATTCTGGATGCTGCTGCTGAAATGAGAGTTTGGCCCCAAAACACAAGTGAGGTTTTGTGAGAGGAGAAATGAATTGCCCTTTCTTTTTTGGTACTTCAGGCTGTGAGCTGGAGAACAAGACTACTCTCAAAGTCACCAGGAGATAGTGTTTTAAATCATATCAGTGCACAACTGTTATATTTTCAAAGTTTATGCTGTATTCCCAAATAAAGGTTTTCTTGTTTCACAAGTTAAATTTAGTGAGAGGATGCCTGTTAAGATAACTGGGGCATGCATTTGGAGATACCTGACATTTTGGCAAAAGGGGATGATTCATACTTGGGTGGCACATACTACAAATAAAAGTTCTTTGAATTTGGCCCATACTACTTCCAACAGTTTAGCTTCAAGAGCCTTTTCTGCAAAAGTCTTTTTTAAACATCTCTAAAAGCTTAAAAAACACAAATAAGAGTTAAATTTTTACTTGAATATATGAAGTTACATACACTAATAAAGTGTCTTAACCTCTGTGGAAGACTCTTTTCTAAGAGATCCAGCCAGCCACAGCCCACCTCTAATGGCAGCAGCGCTACAGTCTGAGAAAAGTCTCTTAAGAAGGTAATGCCTTACAGTGCTATAAAAATGAGTTAAAAGCCATTTTGCTGTTAGGTATTTTATATCTACAGCTACTCAGAAAGAAACCTGTCGTGTCTGTTATAAATTTGAGAGAGGGAAACATGCACAACTCATCTTTATAGGTAGAAAATGAAAAAGGAAAGGTTGTTTTATGTATAATATATAATACCACTGACAGTTTTCAGTATATGAAAATACTATTAAATATTTAAAAAGATATTATATGTGTCCCTTAATACCAAATGATGCAAAATCAGCTGTGCAAGAAAAATAATGACATTATCAAAGTGAACTGTATCTACTGAAGATATTGTGTAGCTGTAATAGAGTTGCTGCTCTTATGACTTTGGAGATATTTTCATTCTAACTTCCTGATCCTGGCTCTTCATTTTTCAGCAATATTCACCCTTTGGCCTGACATTTCTCTGCCTTTCTTCAAGTTAGACTTTCAGAAATGGGTGTGCTACATGCACAGAGACTGTTTTGCTCTCTCATGGATTTGTTATATTGCACTATTTAATCTGTGAATACTCTCTAGGGCTAACTAGGTTTGACACAGTGGGAAACATGGGTGCTTTGTCTGTGCCATGGCATATAAATGAGTTTCCTCTAACACACCAGGAAATTGCTACACTGCATTCGTGATCATTTCGCATGGCATTACTATTCATTCTTTATTAGCTCTGCTTGCTTTACCTGTATCACATATTTGAGTCAATTCATTTCACATAAGCAACTTTGGGGACAGATATTAGTGAGGTGTCTCCAAGTTTTACATATATATATACACTCACATTTCCCCTCGATTTGTTAGCTAAAAGCCAACCATTCTGACACAGTCAGAGCCCACACAGAACAAAGAGGCCACCAAGCAGTGCATGTGGAGTGCTGCCAGAACCGCAAAAGGATGTTGTATACTATCTCCACACCCCCATCTGCCCATCCCCACATCAGTAAGCAAGATAAAATTTCATGTTCTTCTGTGGCAACCAGTATAACCCACCACAGTACATAGAAACCAGTTTAGATACTCACCGATAAAGGGGAGGTTGCATTTTGAACCCATTACCCTCTTACAAGCTAAGCTTAAAATATTCCAAAGGCCCTCTAAACCATCCTGGCTGTACCAGAGCAGCTCAGGCGCTCTCCTAAAATACATTCAGCTGACACAGCTGCAACAAAACCTAAAGATCTGCATCTGAAGATGTGCCTGATTTTGTGACACAGTCAAACGTACTCTGAAGCATGGGAGTAGTTGCCCAATGAAGACAATTCACAGACTTACTAGTAAACTGTTAAGGAGACCTGTGGTCAAGGAACATAGTAATCTTCAAATCCTCATGTGATAACACACCCTAGTATTTGTCTAAATTCATGAAGCCGCTTGTTACAAATGTAATTGCCATGGTTTTGACCCATTAGTCAGCTATTTTATATAAAACACCATAATAACTTTGTGATTTACACTAATACTCTTTCTAACAACAGTACTTTGGCAGTGATTTGCTTGTTTTAAGTGTTCAGTAGATAACAGTTTTCTTGCAGTCAGTAATTGCCACATCTCAAATAATTCTAGCCTTTTAGTATTGATTTTAAGAGAACTAAGGAGTTACATATGAATATTCAAGAAGTATTGTTTTACAAATATAACAACTGGTGGAACACAATATATCAGATTAAAAGAGAAAGATTCTTACTCCTTACAGTATACTTCTAAAATATAGCAATAATAATTCATTTCATATTTCAGAAATAAGGCTCCTAGCACTGGTGCTTGGGTTTAAATCAAACTTATTCTCAGATGACCAAAGACTGTAATGTAATTCTAGCATATGTTATTTTTAGGTTATGCTTAAAATGCATGTTTACTCCAGGTTTAGCCTTGATATTTCATAAATCACTTAGTCTTTCAGCTGAAAGATTCCTTCATGGCAAAAAAATCAGAAGATAATGCATATTTGCAGTGGATAACTTGCCAGTCAACAGGCATCTACAGGAGAAAAATCTTCCACATGGCGGAATTGTGAAGCATCCAAAAAAAAGATGGAAGAGATGTTACTATTAACAGGACAAGTTTCCCAACTGTTTCATCAGGCTGGACCCCAAGTTCTATGGTTTCACATGACAAACTCCTAACAAATATATTAAAGTGCAAAAGTGGTATTTGTAGAGCCAGAACCTGTGCAAAATGACCAACTTCAAAATGGTAGCTTCCGCAAATCACAGGATAAGATGTCAAGAGAAAAATCCCAAAAGGATACTGGAAGAACCTGGGGATTAAAATGTTAGTAAAAGCGTATGGCCTGTAAAGCAATACAGCCTCCAAAAATTCAGAAAGGAAATCAAGAGGTAAGGGAATGAGCATTTACCACAAATCTTCCCCCAGTAATGTTTTAGATCTTTCTCCACTGAAATTAATCTACTAATTAGAAGTAAACCAAGATCTTCAAGTGATATGAAGTAGTACAAAGCAGAGCAACACTAACTCATAATCCCCAGAGATCCAGCAAAAATCAAGCTCACTTTAGTCAATAAAAGCTAAAATTCTTACAAAAATACTAGTCCCAATAATTACACAAAACCAACTTCTGAGACAAAATATGACGCTTCAAAAGAGGCAAAACCTGATACTTCACATTTATGGCAATAATTTGGAAAAATTATTAAACAATTATGAATTAAACACATGAATCATACAAACAGAAACCAGCCTCAAGGATAGGAGCAAGTAGCTATAATTCAACTTAAATTTGCTTTAAAGATCTGAGTTCTAGAGTAAATTTACCTGACTTTCACATTTCAGTGGCTGTGTTTTCCTTTGTAATACAACAGAAAACCCCAATGTGGTACTCACACACATATACTCCCAAGGCAGGGGGGATCCCCCGCCTGCTGCACTCTGTACTGACAGTGCCCTACCTTGACACAGGCTGCTCCTGGTGTCCACTACACAGGATGCTCAGCCAGGCCCAGGTGGGCAGGTCTTGATGCCACAGGAAAACTTTTGGCTGTGCCAAATCCACTTCCGGCAGCTGCGGTTTCTGCTTCAAGGTCTCTTCCCATTATATGAAGTTTTTATGTTGGTGGTTTTTTTTTCTTTTTTTTTTTTTTAAAAAAAAAAAAACCACACCACACTACTTTTCAGGGTGATGCCTTCTTCAGAAGTCATTCTGATGCCTTTCAGAAGTCTCTTGGTAATTCTGACTGATAGTTGTCTTCCACTTTCATATGAGCAGTTTTGGACAAATGTGCTCACAGCCCTTTTGTGAAATCCAGCCACACAGCCCATTTGTGCTTCTGCTCCTACCTTGGCAGCTGATGTTATCCAGGCCATTTGCCATGGGTAGGCTGAGCCAGCACACTGTGTTCTTTTAAATTTTGTGAATACACACATTTACAAACACACCTGAAACAGTTGAGGTGACATACTACAGGCAAGAATGGCAGAAATTAACTAGTTTAATTTTTTTATTAAAAGCTACAGATTTTGCTCAGTGACCTTTCTGTGTATCTCAGTCTGTTTTAACTGCCAAGTATCACTATATCTAATATCATAACTACAAAGTTAGGATGCCTGCTGCATCCACATGGTGTTTTTATACCCAAGCATCTATTATTGATTCTGCCAACAGAACTGGAGCTTCTTTTCTATAGAATATCTAGCGACTATTTTGAGATTCGACATGCCTTTTGTTCCACTGGTACAAAAAGTTTACAGTCCAGGAAACTGTCTTCCTTTGCAGCCATTCTTCAGTTTTTTCCCCTCCTCCTACATTTATCTCCTAAAAGTAATATACACCTTGTTCTCAGAACACTTGCTCCTCACACAGAAGTGCATGAAAAACTATGGGAATGCTAAGTGGCATCTGAGATCATCTTTGAATAAGATTGAGCCTGAAAGCTCTTCAGAATTTCAGACTTACTCTTATAGGAAAAGAATATGAAACATGTCAGCCCCAGCTACTGTGACCACTCATTTATGCTAATGGACTTTGATGGGAACTTCTCTCATCAACAATTTTTAATGCCTCTTCAGAGTGTTTCAGATTCTTAATAGGCCTAATAGTGTGGGGAACCAAAAGACATCTAGATGAATTATGCTTTCACAGTAACATTATACTGTCATTCTCTCATTGTTATAACTTTAAAACAGTACTTAGGGTTAGAGTGATCTCAAATGCATATTGGATCCTAAGCCATATGGAAATCCTATTAGCTTTCATCATAAGTTGGTTTATTCTGAATGCACAACATATTCTAAAAATCTAATCTGTAAGGAAACAGAAATTGGACTTCACTGTGAATATGAACAGCCATAGTAATGTTGATTAGAATCAAAAGCATTAAGACATTCATCCTTTGGAACAGCCAATGTCCTCCTGGAATGGAAACTGTCTCAGTAAAACATAGAAATAGATCCCCATGCGCTTGGCTTCTGTTCCCTCATGCTTTAAGAGGGGAAAACTACCCCTTGAAGATCCTTAAAATGCACAAAGCAGCAAATAGGTAAAGACTAAGTCAGCAAATCTTCAACTTGACTCCTGCAAGACCATGCTGTAATCTGGCCAGGACTTTCAACTTACTCTGGGTCTCTGAGCAAGGGCCAAGCAACAGCTCTACAGGGGTGAAAATTTCAGCTTGCCTGGGACCATACCAGGCCAGAGCAAAGAAATCAGCAAGCTAAACAAAGCACTATTTATCCATTTGGGCTAATATTTCTGCCTTTATGGATTTTAATTGCAGAAGTTGGGGATGAGATTTTTTTCTCGATACGTTTACTTAAGAGTGAAATGCAGACTTTAAGAGAGACTTCCTAAAAATCTCATTTCTCACATAATTTCCAGAGAAATAACCAGAGAAAGTTCAAAGGAGCAAGCACAATTTATATCATAACACTTACTGATGTTTACAAATAAGTAGAAACCATGAGAAACAGAAAATGACAACATATATAATCTCTTCAAAAGCAATAAGGTCAGAAGAATCCATGCAAATCAAGATCACTTAGCCAGAGATTTTTTGAATTAAAAATTAAACCAAACGAAAGCCCTGGGGGAAAACAAAGTTTCTGCTTTCTACAGGTAGAAAGCTACTGGTGGGAAAAAAAAAAATCAGGCAGTTATGGAGAGCTCAGCAAAAGAAGTAGATGTAATAGTATACAAAGGACAGGCAAGTGATTACCTCTATTTCTGCAAGCTTGGGCATGCAAAGAATAGATGGATCAGATGGAGGTGCCTATGTGCAAATTCTTAAATGTACAAATGCCAAGAAAGGAACCTGTGACAGTCTGGGGTACACAGCAGCAGAACCTCACCAGGCTGGCATTTGACAGCTAATTCATTTAACCATGGAGAGAATCACTACATACTGATACACAAATGCTACATATCCATAGATGCCAATGGGGAGAAGGCTTGAATTAAGGACCTTCAGGAAAGAGCCTCCTTTTAACACCCAGAGTTGCAAGCCATGAAAGAAAGAACAACAAAGTAGTACGTTTATCTGTTATATAGGTGCTACCATATTGAAATCCCTCATAAGGAGGATGGAAAACAGCATTAAATGGTGTTCCAGCCTGATTAACAGAAGCCACAAAGTAACTCGGGTTGTATATGTAATGCAGAGAACAAAACTAGATGCCACTTTGTGTTCAGTGTTTCTTAGTGGTTGTCTCTAGCATTACACAACATCTTGGGAAACACTGGATTTAGGTAGGGGTTAGATCACATATGGGCCATCTGGTCTAATTACATTCATTCAATTCTCCCTTACACTGAAAATACACCTTGCAACATTGAAATAGCAAATGAGAATACCACTTGCAGGTACAATCAGCCTGTGGAATCACACAGAAAGAAGTCAGATTTTTATCCCCATGGCAATTCAGAGCCTACAGCATGGCAATTCTGAGAAACATGTTGGTTTTAAGTGAAAAGCTTTAGAGGGTTTTCAAAAAGAACATCATCCACTCCCCAAAAAAGGCAGGTATGCTAACAGCAAGCACAAAGAACAGATCTACATAGGATCCTTGTCTAAAGCTGTTCTTTTCTCACTTCTCTACTATAGGGCTACAAGCCTGTTAATTTAAAAGCATAACTGTTTTTTCCCCCAAGAGAAGAGAAACTGGCTTTAGAAGAAGTGCATTCCTACAGTCGTAGGTAATTAGTGAGCAGAAAACAGTCAGAAGATTTTTGGCAAGCCCAGGCAATAATGACTCACAACAACAATTTTTTTAGCCAAGAAACTTTTCCTGTACCTCTTCAGTCCCCCCTTCCTGTTACATTCAGTGTGGCTTTTGGCTTTTTACTTGGATACCTGCAACTTCTTGTCTCATGTGTTTGGGGAGTACTAAAGTCCACCAAGTAGGGTAAATGTATAAAGAACAAATAAAATCCCACTCACCTGGCAGCTGTGGGTCCTTGCCAAGCAATAGCAGGATGTTGTCAGTGTAGGATTTGATGACAGGATGCCTCTGATATTTATTTGCTCACCTCTGTCATCAAACTAATATCCAGAGAGTCAAGCCCTCAAATAACCCAGAACACTGTTGGATTCTACTAACCTCACATTTGTTTTAGCAACTCGTTGTTGGAGAGAAAGACAGGCCTATTGAATTGATCACAATAATAAGCAATTTGAGGTTTAATTCTGGCTTTGGTATTAACTTAGATTACTTCTTTTAACTATTTAACATCTGCAATAACAATTGTGCTCTGTAGGTGTGCAAGGGTTCATTAGTTATAATTCCCCTTGAAAAATGGAAGGTGCTACATAAGTGCTAAATACCATAACATTTTCCAATAATAAATTGGCATAATTCCTAGACCTGATTATAGCTTGTCCAAAACCCATACATAACGCATACGTACACAAAAAGGTATATCATCCATTACATATGACCTTGAGCATCCTAGAGAAAGGATATTAGCCTAAGTAATCCACTAAGTATTTTGCTCCCTATAAAATGATCCAGAATTCATAGATTATAAATCATGTATCTTTATTCTCTCCTATATTTGTTTGCAGTTAGTATGGTAACAAAAGTTGCTTCTTTAATACAATATGAATTATGAAAGGTTCACATGCAACACAAATTGGCATTCATCCAGTCTGGGCAAAATGCAAAAATAGTTAAATAATGCTGTTCTGATTATAAAAGTTGCACTTAGATGCTATATAGCAACACAGCTTGAGGGCCTTATAAGAGCTAATGGATTACAACATCCTTATGAGAGGGTATCATCCCCATGTTTACAAAGAGCAAAAGAAAAAGAAGTAAATTAAATCAGTTGCCCAAGATGAAATAAGGGCCAGACTAAGCTAGAAAACTTGGTCAATCTCCTAACTTGTTGGTTAGCAGGCACACCTCCAGCTCCATCTTATCAAAGGATTTCCTTTCTGATATAGCTATTGTTTTATCTTATTTGTCGAGAATCAAAATCTCCAGAATGGTCACATGGAAATACATAACTCTGAAGGAAGTAGCTGTTGGTTAAAAAAAATAATAATAAAGCAGACAATGTAGTGGAAGAGAGGTAAAGGACCAAACACACCAGACTGAATTTGCAACAGAAGCAAATGTTTGTGGGATTACCACAACCAATCAAAAAGCAATCCTGGAAGAGAGGAAGCATAGTCTTGGAAACCCTGATTTTATTTGACTTTCATAATAATAAAAGAAAATCTGGTGCCTCAATCATGCACAGTAACTTTTGTGTTTTTAATTGCAGACAATAAGGATTCCAGCTTCTGGGAGGGACTCAGTTTCTAAAATAAGACCCTAAACATTTGTGGAACCACACAGCAGGTATATTACCTCAGCCGACTTTAATTTATCTTCTTGGGCAGCTAGCACTGCTATAGTAAACTTTGGGGGAGATTTTCCTGCCTCAGCTTCAGCTCTGGGCTTGCTTTAATGAAGGATAATTCTTTAGGACTCTCACCCACACTAGTTCAATGAAGAACACAAGGTGACAGAAGACTCTTCTTAGCTTTGCCACTGCAACTCAACACCTCATTAATTTCAGGGAGCAAGTCATTGAGCCCCTGAAAAGGAAGAACAGAGCATAGGAATCCTCCAAACCTTACACTCCATGCCTCCAAGCACACTAAGCTTGTAAACATAAGAGAACAGCAAAAACCTGTTCACACATTTGCTGTCCTGTTAGCAGAAATGGGCCAGAAACAAAACTGCATGCCTCCTACATTTGTCTGCTCATAAGTCCACACCTCTGAGTTTGTTACTGTAATTAACAGCTGCTACATGCTTCAACCAAGGGTGTAAGAGCAAGAATTAATTGATTCAGGCCTATCTCAGGCCCTTTCTAAGTTATAGGTGGACCGGCCCAACTTGCAAGCTGTCTTCACTTCATCTGCATCACACCCTGACCTGGATGCTGCTGTTTGCCATGAAAGCAATTGATCCTTCATGACTCTTTGGTCCTTGGCCTCTCTGAGGATTTCCCAAAGTGTCAGGTAATGTCAACTACACAGCACTTCTGAGATACATCACTTGCCAGCTAAGAGAATGGACTTGGTTCTCACTATTTTCAGGAAAGACTATCAAATAATACTTCAATTTGCTTACAGCTTGCATCTTGATTCAAACCAGAGCTAGAGGAAAGCATTGGAGAGTTCTGCTTACCCTGTTAACAGCTCTGAGTCACTCAGATGGCTCTGAACCCTGCATCAGAACTGTTTATAAAACCCAGATTTATTAATACACATCTGGTGAGAAGTTGGCAGACAACTTTGCCCAGTGGCAAAAAAATCCCCACAAAACAAAACCTATTTAATTCTTGGAACACTTGCAGGCTCCAGACAGACAACCAAATGAATACTTAGCTGCTTTTCCTGAATAAGCATTTGTTGGTGGTTTCCAAAGGGTTAAGGGCTAGATCTAACTGCCAATAAAGTTGAATAAAATATTATCAAAGGCATTAATGGGAATTGTTTCAGGCTCCAAATCAGTTAAGCCAGTTTTTAATTAAAAATATTTAATAAAAAAAACATCTAAAACAACAGGGCTGCATCTTAAAACTTACTAAGGAAAGGCTGATTCTTAATATTTTCTTTACAGACTCTCTGGATGCAATGGGAGGTTGGACTGCATTTTTACAGTAGAATAAAGCACTTATCTTAGTGAGATCACCCTTGCTATGATAACTGATTTAAATTGAGTTATGCCAGGTTTGCAGCAGGTCAGAATATTTGAATATTTTATAGTACTATGAGCTGATCTCAATGTAATAGTGTGAGAGGCTCTTCCTTTCGTACAGACTTTCATATTAGTACATTTTCAAATCCAGCATGTTGAGACTTGAAAGGTCTTAGGGCTGGGACTGTCTCTGTTCTGTTTGTGCAGTGCCTAGCAGAGCACAGCTCCAATACACAAATAGGGCTGACAGGTATTCCCATAATATAAACTACAAGTGATTTACTTACATTTTACTTGCCTTCATGTCACAAAACAGATGCTTCTTCTGTCATGTGCAAAGAGTTGTATGCAATACACTTCTGACTAAGCAAGTGTGAAAGGCAAAGACCTACCTAACAAATCATGTGGCATATTTATAAATTAGTGTACTTTCAGATGTACTGCCTGAGAACATGCTTGTCAAACAATTGTGTGGTCCACAAACCCACAATAGTCTTAGTATGGTGAGAAGTGTGGATAAAATGCAACCAGACTCCAATACCCTTGCTGGCGCCAAGTGTCTTAATCCACCACAGTCCCTGTGAAATTAGGTGTTCAGAAAACCCAAGAACTGTATAACCAGCCAGTTGTCAAGTGTGCTAATCCTGATACAACTGCATAAATTATCTTAATCCACTCACTCTGGCCATACCTACTGGTATCAGTTAGGATTCACTGCCATTCTTAGCTCCACTCTGACTTCCCTAATTATTGCAATACCTGAAGGAAATGGGATTGTCATCTTGGAAGCTGCCACCATTGACTGGGACCCTCTCAGAGTTCTCAGCAATTAAGAAATGGAGAGAGTCCTCAAAGCACGCGCCAGGAACTACAGGGATAGATTAATTTCAGAATTATTATCAGCTGCTGTATGTGTTACATCTTAGAAATTCTTTTGATTCTAAATGTGTGATGTTCAAATAAAATTTACATAACCATTAATTCAAATACTGCACATTAATAGTCTATATTCTTATCTAACTTTTCATTGAATAATCTTATGCTGGGGTGGCTACATATACATTTTTCAAAGAATATACTTCAAGTTGTTCCAGAACAAGCTTTCTCACCCTCCCAAAAACACATATGGAAGACAAGCAACTTCTCTGAAAAGCAAGCTTTTTCTCTTTTCAAAGAACTTGATCTTAAATAATATGAACATTAATTGCATGTAAATGTGTGATGCAACTCCAAGATTCAGCTCAGCCCCCCTGTAGACAGCTGTATCTGATTTAATCCCCTTCTAGGTAGTGAGGAAATTAGTTTGAAGCCTGCTGCTAATACTTCAGTTGGTATTTTAGAATTTGAAGTCAGCAAGTGAATACATCTTTGAGGCTTGATATATCAGGCAGGGAGCTTGAATTACTGAAGTGACTGACTTGGCCCATGAAAGCAGCCCTAAGCCTTCCCACCAAGCTTTTAAACTTGTGGAAGAGAGAATCAAAATAGGATTAAATACCGCACAGAAGTAATTGGTAATGCACTGACAGCACAAAACTTTGAGTCAGCCCACCTCCCCATAATTCACATTAGACAACTCCAGCTTTATTAACTGGATTAGTAAAGTCATGTCCTGAGAGTGAAGACTTAGAGGAGCCAAGCTGAAAAATACAGGTGTGCTAGAAAATCTAGGCAAAGTCTCAATGGTGTTGGCTTAGCTGACAGGACTGCACATTAGCAATTGCACTGCTGTTTGCCAATACATTTTCAGCTCTAAGCTTCTAAGAGGAAATTCTGAGGGGAAAGGGCAGCAAAGAGGATAAGAAGGATTAATTTAAAATGCACATCTTTTTATTCAGAAAACTAACATTCAAATAATAACATCTATGCTTAAAAGATCAAGTTAAAGCAGCAGAGAAGAGCCAAAAATCCATCAGTACAATGAGTACTTCCAATTTTAGTAGTAACGAGCAGAGCCCCTTCATACAGAGTCTGGCTAAAGAGTCATTTTAAGGACTCACTGTCCTTAGTGGAAAATTAATAGAGCAAGTGTCAAAAGCCTTTCATGATTTTAAAAATTAGAACAGTCTGTCTCCACCGGGTATCCATCCTGCATAGAGAGCTTTCACCTACTGAAATCTAGACTATGAAGTTTATTCAGGCCCCAGAACTCAGCACAACTGCCCCAAAATCATGATATCTACATATCTCAATCACACATAGCATTTGATGAGTATACTGGCTACCTAGAGCAACACAATTCCTCTGCTCAAGTCATTTATGTCATTCACAGCAGTGGAAAACTTAGAATACAGTCACTTAGAAACACAGAATCACAGCACACTTCAAAAACCTCCCTTTCTGTAGTGAATAACAGGGGCATAAGCGGTGATCAAAACTGCAGCAGAAAACAGCAGAAGGAGGAGAGTGAACAAAGCATGAACCTTTGCCAGCTTTGAACTTAAAAGCAAAACCACAAACCTAAAGTTATGCATTATGTCAAGCATTCACAGTTTAGCTGATTTTTGGGGAAAAAAATCACATCTGTATTTGAAGGTAGAACTAGGTTTATAATATACATGGCTCAGATGATCACTTGATGCTTGCTTCTAACACGTCATTTGACTTCTGCAAGAAGCTGAAGACACTTGTCAACCAATCCCCTGACCTGCAATGGCAGTTTTTACTTGCTTTTCAGTCCAGAAAACATAAATCTATTTTTGTACTGTAGCTACCATCAGCTCCCACTTGTCTGCAAATGGTTTGCCCAAGTTACAAACTAACAGTGCCACCTATTGCACCTGGGTTCTAATGCAGACATGAGATTTGTCACTGGGTAGGACAAGCTCACATTGAGCATAATCCTCTAGTACAGGTGCAGTGCTGTGCAAACCAAGCACTTTGCTTCCAAAGCTGCCATGGTCTTTGAAGCAAAGTGCCAGTCATGGCCCAGATTTGGACCCAGCAGGGTTTGTTTACTCCTGTTTTAACCAATTCCACTGGTTTTGCACAGGTTCTGGAAGAAGCCACTCAAGTCCCTTTATTCTGCTCTTCCCACCATGTCCTCTAGTGACAGGCTCACTTAGTTGTAGCATCCTCCTCTCACATCAAGCAGAGAAACACATCACACACTCCTGCCAAGTTTGACACAAACCTTGCTTTTCCAGCAACCTGTTAGACAATTAAATTTAAAGGTATGGGAGAGAAAGGAATGTTGAGCCTTTTTAGCATCTTCTGCCTGAGGGCAAGCTCAGCTGGTTTTGTCCATTATTGCAATGACAGAAAACAAAGAAAAGCACTTTCCTGAGCTTTAGTAGACTCCAAGTCCCACTGTCTCCAGAACTGGCCTCCATGGCTGTTCCCCTGAGTCTATCACACTTACTGGTTGCTCTGTCCCACCAGGCACTGTCAACAGCTCAGGGACCATAGTCCCCCCCAACAGCATAATACTACACACAATAGCCAAACAGCAGACACCAAATAAAGATTTCTCCTCCTTATATGCACACTCAACCAATTTCTTTCACACTTTCATTTTTTTTAACCAGCTATTGTCATATTTCCTAGTAGTTCAGTCACTGTACCCAAACAGTGAGCCTACTCACAATCACTGTTCATTAGCAGTAGCACTAGTACAACCATGTGTTTAATTGATGCTGTATGTTTTTAAGTGCTATACCTTGACCATTCCTAGCCTGCACATCCTCATCCCACAATATTCCAGGTAGCTTGCATGGACCTCTTGTCTTATTTCAACAGACTACAGATATTCTAGTCCATTATCCAGTTGCTCTCAGCTGTAAACTAATATTCCCTATTACAACGCTGGTAAAACCGCAACAATTATTTGTCAGGTCTTCCCTGAGAACAGCTGTAATGCTTCCAGACCAGAGCCTAGGTCCCAAGCAGTTCTTTTCTGGGATTTGATGCGTATGATGAGGACATAGGAAAGGAGAAAAAAGGGTGATCTCTTGTGACACCTGAAGGTTCCATCTACTATCCAATTTAAGCAGTTAATTTTAACACATACTTAATGGAATTTTATTTTCAATCTTAATAAAGCTTCTCAGGAAGAACAAAAGATACACTGAATCTTTCTCTTGCCTGTCCCTACCCCTCAGCCACTCACAGCAGTCAAGATTGGACAATAAACAAGAGTCGCTAATTTTAGTAAAAAATTGAGCTAATATCTTATTTTGACAAGTCAATATTTGTCCAAGTTGTTCACAACAAAATGCTCTTCAGACTCATGCATATATTCTCCTTATAAACACTAAATAAAGCTGGAAACAGACAGGAATATTATATGACCATACACTAAACTTTGCCCTAGTGAATGTGACCTTATAGCTAACCTAATTATACAGATCAGCTAACAACTGCTAGCAGGTGATTATGCATTATTAAACCTCCCTTATTCCAGCATAAAAAAAAAAAAAAAAAAAAAACACCTTTTTTACTCTGTTTGAATCAGCACATCTGTCACCCAGCTTTTGGTAGTAAATAGTACTTCATTTGAACCTCTGGTCAGACATAAGGACAAGACCTTTTAGTGAACCTTTTATTTACTTTTGTGCATCACCTCCACAAAACCTATAGTTTTGATATTCTAATAGCAAACTAATATTGTTGGCTGAACTACAATTTAGCTGTAATGTTGTTGGTGAAAGCGTGTTTTGCAAGAAAGTGACTTTTCAGATATAATTATTTGGATATTCGAGTTCAAATTCCAATATTATGCACAACTGCACTTCAAACCCATTTTTGTTCAATTACACAAATTATTTAATTTGAAGACAACAAAACCAGCAAAATCTCTACTGTTTCAGAGTAAGCCTCAAGAATTCTGATTGAAAACTGACCTTGAAAATAGTTTTACAATTAATTTGAATTAGATTTCTATTTAGCAGCTAAAATAACTTCCCATAAATGTCATTACACCAAATGTGATCTCTATTGCCTTTCTAGGGACAGAGAACGACTAAGTGAAAGATTCGAAGGCTGAAGTGTGCTGCAAAGTGGATCCTGAGGGAAGCCAATAACTTACTGTGGAGTCAGAAAACAAATTATTTTCTTTTTTTCCCCCCCATAGAACAAGAGTAATTGTGCCTCCAGGAGATGCTGTGCACTTGTTACTTCTGAATTTAAGAAAAAAAGCAACAGGCTGGATGAGCACATGACGAAATTGCCCAACACTAAAGAACAGCACATACATACTTTGGGAGTCTTAAAATAACCTCCCAAGGGAACATTGTGGTTCTTCGTTGAGACTGAAGACTACATGAATGCCAAATAAAGTTCCCATGTACTGACTAATCCACTAGTTATCTATCACTCTGCCAGTCTGCTTCCAGTTTTAATTCCCTTTGTCTTGTTCTTGGCTTGACTGAACCACTCATTGTCCTTCAGAGTTGCTACATGCACACCAATGGCAACAAGTATTCCTTTTAGGGAATCCCCCATTAAAAACCATGTTCTTCCATGGTCCTTCGTCTGCCTTTAATGCACACCTAACAGCCTTGCCCACAGTATTTTCAATTTGAGCTGCTCAAGGCATTTACATACAATTCTGTACTGCATTTCTCCATGTGCAGCTGCGAAAAGAAAACTTAAGTGAGGTGTGTGAGGGTCTGAAAGAACACTTTCTAATTGTCAATAATATGTATGGAATTAAGTTTTGCCCATTTCTATGTAAGACAGTCCTTCAACTAGAAGTACAATTGCAATGGCTTAAGTAGCTAAAGAAAATCCAAACTGTATCTTAAAATCATATGACATTGAATAGTCTCACTAATCAGAAGGAATAGATCTGCTGTGACTCAAGAGCCAGGAGAAAGTTGATCAGAAGGTGAATTTTGAGAGGGAAAGCCAGATCTTTAAATACAGTCTTTAACAGAAACTTCTTTTGGCAGATATGTCAGTTTCTGAATAAACACTGAATGCCTGAAACACGGTAAATATTAGCCCAAAATGAAAATACAAGAAAAAGTTGCACTAAACTGCCTCAGTTATAGAAAAGATCAGGGAGAAATTACTCTGATGCACTTTGACAACTCATAGCTGAAAGTTGTCATTTAGGGATGAAATGTTTCTACCAAATCTCAACTTCCCTTGTGAAGACAGGCCTAATTTTCTGACCTTCAAAGCACTAATTGAAATCATTATCATTTTGGTCTCTACATCTTTTACTAAGTAATTTTCAAACTTAAAGAAGTTCCTCATCATCTCCACATGAACCAGAAAATACAATAAAACTCATTCCCCCAAGACCCACACAACATTATATAAGTTATCAGAATTTTTTCTTTTTCATGGTCTAATTGATTGCAAGTTGAAAGCTTTGGAGGAGAGCAATATTTAATGTTAGTTTTTAATCCTTTCAGAGACTGAAAATTCAGGAGGATCATAATCCAAAACACTGACAAGAGTACGAGCCATTTGTGATTTTTAGATGACTCCTCCACTTTTCCTACTGGAAATCTTAGGTCACTCTTTATGCCCACACACTGCTAAAGTATTTCCAAAACAGAAGAAACTGAAAATACCCACTTAAAAAAAAAAGTCTGGTTTAAAAAGTGAAGTCTTGAAAGTCGAGAGTTGTAAACTTGCCCATAATCCACTGTAGACTGCATCAGCTCTAAAGGGTACATTTGGAAAACACCTTTCAAATTAATTCTTCTATTCACCTCAAATGCATTTTTCCCCACCCAAACCTTCAAAAGCACCCAATATCCAAAGAATTTTAAAAACAGTATTAGCCATGTGCTCAGAGGTTTAGTTTTTCCTACACAATTTTAGATTACATCTCCTCTTCCTAAAATAAATGGCAGTCTTGCTGGAGTAGGGTTGGGATAAAATCCTTTAATTAAAAACAACCATTTATTCACTTAAGTTTGACAAAGATTAATACTTTAATCTTCCCATTTTTATGGGTTAAATAATTGCTTTGTGCACATAAATTAATACATTCAAAGTTAAAATAGTATCCTACATTCCATTGCCCTTCTCCAAAGATAATGTCATCTATTAAAAAGAATTCTTTCTACAGGAAGGTCTACAACAGGACAGATTTTCATTGCTGCCTTTCATGTCTCCTTGGATGGTCAAAGGCAACACCCCTTTTCTTTCCACCTCATATTCATTTTTAAATACCTCAACAGTTTGTAATTCAGGAATTTGTATCAGCAAATCAAGCAGAACTGATAGCAGTGAATATGCAAAAATGTAGACAAAGGAAAATATTAGTATTTTCCAGAACTCCTTTCATTTCAGCATCCACATATAGCACTTCACCAGAGCAGATATTTCTGTTTTTCTACTGGTGGACCAGATTTTGCCATGACTATCAGTCCCAGATTGCTTATGTAAGAACGTACCACTAAGGGAATGAGCAACTATTTGTCTTTAATAACAATGAAAGTTAGAGTATGGAACAACAGGGGACAAATCGTGCCACTTATTTCCAGGAGAAAAGCAGCAGGAACTCATTACTTTTTACAAAGAATTCTTTGATTTTCAGAAGGTGAAGAGCCTAGCACGCAGTCATCCAGTTAATGCACTTTCACCTTCACCCAAAAAGTTGCTTCTGATTTTCCAAGAAAGCTGTTTTTATGAAATTATTAATTTCTATAGGATGCTTTGAGCATTTGTATGTCAATGAAACAAAGCAGGAATACATGGTTTTCTTAGTATTATTTAAATACAGTTATTCTGTACTGAGACTTTCAAAAATAATTTCTTATATTTCTAGAACAATGGAAATTAAACTAGGATGTTGTCCACAGACAATCACACTAAAAGAACACACTGTATCTACCTTGAAAATGTCAAGTGACTAGTTAACCATAGTCTTTTCTAAAAGAAAAAGACAAGATCCAAGTATAACAGCAGTAAAAACCTTTGGGAATATATCTTTGTTCTCCCATTATCTTTTACAGAGTGCTTTTTATCAGTGTTCATCAAGTCCATCTGCAGACAGGGAAGCAAATGCACCAGGAGGTGATGTGAGTTGTTCAGAGTGTCAAGGAAGGGACCAGAACCCATTTTTCTCACCCAACTGGTAGCTTGATCCCCCTTGCTGCACACTTGAGACAATGCCAGCTCAAAGCAAGCATCTGCTTAAGTCATATCTTAGCAAAACTGGGCTAATTTTATCAGCCTTCTTTTAAAATATGTACATGTGTTCCATTGTATGATCTGACATTCAAAGCTGACTAAATTATACAGTGATCCTAAGGTATTTTTAGTAACAGTTATTTTACAGCTGGAACATGCCTCACAAGCAGCCTGCAGAAGCTTTTTAGACCAGACCTTACTGTAGTCCCCACTATTTTTTTGGCTCCTTCTTATCCTTTATGTCCTTGTGTAACACAATCAAAGCCAACTGTGTTTAATTAAAAAAAAAAGGAATCCAAATTCACACATTCATTTCTAATGCTCAGCCCAAGTACCTTTTTAAACCTGGCAAAGAGCCTGAATGTCTCAAGTTTCAGTAAGATGCAGGACACAAAGCACTCAATATTCACTGAAAACATAGATTATATCCATAAGAGCTTCCTGATTGCTCACCCACCCTTGGGCCAGAGAGTAGGAGAGGAATTTGAAGGTCTGCTTATTATGCCCATGCTCCTGGAGAAAGAAATAGGCAGTGTGTTTCCTTCCATGCTTTCAGGCACATTGCAGAAGCTGTGGCAGAGAGTGAAGTGGACATATTCACTCCTTTCAAGACTCAATCTGTCACCATGCCTTGAACAGTTTTAATGTTCCTTTTTCATAATCTTTTTTCTTTTCCATCAATTTAATGGAAGTAATGTATTAAGAAGTAATGTTTTGACAAGAAAATCAAGATAAGACTACAGAACTGTTCTTTTTAAAGTCATTATCAAAGTCCAAATTTATTTTAGCAAAGACATCGGAGCTTTAACCTGGTTAATTAACAGAGATACTTCCAGAAAGAGGACTCTTTATGTAGTATAATGACAGATCTTGTTCTCCACAAAAAACAAGGTATGTGAGCATTCTGCTAGGTTTCAGCCAACATAGATTGTTTAACACCAAGACCTCCAAAGAGTAATTTTGTTTCCTATCTTTATGTGCAGCTGAATTTTCTCCAGGCCAGAGAATGTAGACTGTCAAAAGCTGGAAGCTGCAAAATCCAGACACAGCACATTTTGCCATATTCAATTTATCCTCCTTGTTTTTAAAATAAGAGACAACATCACCAAAAGTGCAGGCAGTTAATTTGGTTTGTGTTATTTTATTTGTTTTACTTTTAATTGGGATTGGCATTTATAATCTGTACAAAAGCACAAGGTGAAATAAGTTCATTACTTCTGTAGGGACAGCAAAATAATTTTCTAAATATATACTGGAACAACAGCCAAGAGTCCAGCAATGAGCTCACATATGTCCCAAGAAGATAACAGCACATTAACACACTAGTTTTAATAACATTTTCTTACATCCAATTTTATGATTGAAGTCAATAAAGTTTAACTGCAATGCAAGACCTACATGGAGCTGTCCCTTATATTTTCTTCTCTCCAGAAAACACAAGTGGATAAACAACTGGAAAAAAGACAAGAAAAAATTCCTAGTCTATATGAAAATTCAGGTCTAATGTATCTAATGATACTGACCCTGATGATTTCACACTGTTAAAATTGGGAATGTTAGAAACTGCAATCAGTGGAGCTCTACCAAGGTAAGGAGTCACTGAATGTGGAGCTCATCAAGCATTCAGCATAACACAAATCATTCAAGTTTATACCTATCCTACAGCAATTCTCCCTGGACTAGAGAAGTCCCATTAAAGCGAACTGCAGAAGTGACTTCTGCCACAAAAAAATGCTGTGGAAGAGACAGAAAGAAGGGGAGAAGACTTCAGTGAAGTATTCAATAAAGATTGTTACTTACTTCTAAGTGCCTTGAAACAAGGTTCACCACCGTATTTCTCTCACAAAAGCAAAGTTAAGACCTAAAATTTCAAAACATTGGGAAGCTCAAGTCAGATTTCTGAATGCTTAGAATGACATTGCATTTTCTGCAATTGATGGAACTTGCAAGAGATATGGGGCTGTATGAAGGGTTATTTAATCCCTGAAGGAGAGTATGCTAACATATGCTCACTGTGCTTTCATAGAGGCATACTGATTTTACACTTTTAACTGCTTCATGCTAAGCTTTGTGAATAAGTCTTAAAACATGTTGAGTCAGATCATATGAGCTATTATAAATGAACTCTTAGCATATTTCCCTTCAATATTCTTTCCAGCCTCTCTTCCCTGTACTATTCCCTAACAAAAGCAGAATGCAAGTTGTACATAACAAGCCAGGTAAAGGAGATAGCAGCATGAATAGCAGGTAAAAAAACAATAATACAGATGAGAACTCCTGCTTCTGCCCTCAGCCATGCAGAGTTGTGCATGTGCAGAGAAAGATGGATGTGAAAATGCCTTCTAGACAACTTGGCCATGAGAACCTGCCTGAACTCCAGCAGCATCTCCAAACTGGGATATCGGTTGCAGTGACGCTTAGAATTAATGAAGTTCAGCATTCTGCCTCCAACATACGATCCTTCTTTTTACAGTGTAACCTATAAGTAGCCATCCCAGTTCCAGGCTCAAGAAAGTTTGCTCCCTCCCACCTCTACTCCATCAACACGGAAAAGACAGCATAGAAAGGCAGTGGTATCATTTCGAGCTCATGCACTCAATTTTTGCCACTGATCTACAATATCTAGAGAAAGGAAGCTGAGAAAGCCATCTTTTCTTTGTACACACAATCAAATAATTATGTACTCACAGGGACTAATGATTCCCCCAAGAGGCCTGGGCACTTACGCTTACCTGGAAAAAGTGAACATTAAATGCTGCTTTCCAATTTTATATTGGTTTTTTTCCCCCGCTCCACATGGATGGAAATATTTGCCACAAAATGCAGCTCTCATTGCCTTGCACTAAGTGCAGAAATGGAAATTTCAAGAGGTTTTAGTGTTTATCCTTAAAGCACTCTATTCTTCTATTTGTCTCTTATTATAAGCTAAGGAAACAATCAATTGCCTCGTACCTGTACCTTGCAGAGAATTGAAACTATAATTTGACACTCTAAAATGCTACAAATAAATAGAAGATGCTAGAACACAGTTGGTCAAATTGGAGCACAGACTGGAAAAGACAAACGTCAGTTTCTCATCAGAAAAAAAGCTAAAGGAAAATGTAAAGGGTGCCTAGAAATAAGGATATTTCTTAACAGAGATTTGGAAGCAAACATTCAACAATGGAGGAAGACAGAGCCAGTCATTCTATTTGCTGCTATGGAAATTCCTCAGATGCATCTTAAGGGAACAACTGAACACTTGGGAGTAAAGCCTTGTAGAGACAAGGAGAAGCAAAAGGGCTCAAAAACCTACAGTTTTCCTTAAGAGAAAGCACACATGCCATTTGTGTATATGCTTCAATCACACCAGAAAGCTCAATCAAGATCAAACCTCCCCAAGGGATGTGGTGGAGTCACCATCACCAGAGGTTTTCAAGACGCAACTGGAAAGGTGCTAGATAATCTCATCTATAATCCCTTTCCCATGAAAGGCTGAACCAGATAATCTTTTGAGGTGCTTTCCAACTGGGATGTTCTATGATTCTGTAATTAAAACAGCCCCTTCAGCTCTGTGAAGCATGGTATTTTTCCACAGTCTTACAGTGACTCAAGGCCTGATTTGTCCCCAGGTCATTTCAGGACCAGTGTTAATTCATTGTCCTTAAGGAAGATACAGAAAACCTTCAGAGTCTCAGAAAGTGCAAAGCTACTGTTCAGACTGAGGCTCTGCACAGCCAGAGAGGCTAGCAGTACCAGCAAGGAAACCAAACTCAGCCTGGAAACAGAATGCCATTACCAAGGTGCCGATATCATAAGAGAAGCAAACTCTACTTAGCAGGAGGTGTTATCTTAATTTTGCTACCCTGTAATCAGCTGTTGACAAACTGTTAATTGACTGAGCACAGCATCCACCAACACAAGCAAGTGTTGAGGAGGACATGGGTTGCCTAACTGGATGCATTCCCAATCTGTCATCACATTTTCAAAAGATAAGTACACAACTGGTTCATCACACAGAATTGGAAATCACTCGTGCTCCAAGCTGTTATTAACATGTTACAACATCAAGTAACCAGGAGAAAAGAAGAAAACACAATTTGTGTTTGCATCTAGAGCCAGTATTTGCTTTCACTTCATAAATCAGCTGCTCAGATTCCACCACAGTCACTGGCGCAACACTGAGTCTACAGGATCCTAAAGAGGAGGGGAAGGAAAAACTTAACTATTTCTTAGAGTAATAGATATAAGAGCCAACCCACTGGTTATGAGGCCACAGATATTAAGCAAAAAAAATACTATTTTTGCAATATAAAGTGTAATTAAGTTGTAGAACCTACTGCTAAAGGATCCAAGAACTAAAAACAGGTTTAAAGGCAGGACAAGCAAATTCACAAAAGCCCACTGCTGACAATGAAAGGCAAATTAAATGCTCCACACACCCTTATTAGTGTCAGATGTTTACAAAATAGAAATGATGGTATGCACAGCCTGAGCTTGTACCCTTTCCCCAGTAATTTGTCAGTAACCAATGTTGAGACAGGACCCTTGGTTTGACAGACATTGTCTGATCAAGCCTTGCAATTCTTATACTTAGGTTTAGTCAGATGAGAAAGGAGCCCAGTCCCTGAGTCCAAATTCACTTAGCAACATTTTTTCTTTCAACTTCATAGATTCAGGATGAGTTGTCACCTGGTATTTGTTGTAATTTCCAAATTGTAAGCAAGCACAGCAATAATATTAACATCCCTCACTAGGGTATCCTGATACACATGTGTTTCCAAAGTGTTAGTCATATATAAAGTGCTAGTGACCAATACAAATAAAGACAAGGTATTAGAAAACACCCTTTGCTCACTTCCAATATACAGCTTGTCAAGTACTTCTGAACTCAGAGGTAAAAATACCCCCAAAAAAGCCAATATGTTTCAAACCAAACTCCTACCTCCATCAGGAAAATCTTTCCTGAGGACAAAAAAAAAAAAATAGACTGCAAAAATCCTATTAGGAAACACAACAATACAACATTTATCCTTACTTGAAGAATGACTGGAAATTGAAGAGCACTAAGTATTTGTTTTGTCCAAATAAATAAAGTACTGAGAAGACACACAGAAAACACAACTGAGTTGTTAAAATACAATGACAGAAGCACATTTAACTCTGTCTACTCAGATGAGCTTGGTGACCTTGGGCTACATCAGTCAACCTTTATCTGCATCAGTTTCACTTGCCTTACTGAGATATTCAGGATAAAAAAAAATATATTTAGGGTGTACACACAGAGAGATTGCACAGACCCCTTCAAGTCTCTTAAAACTAGAAACTACAGGGGAGACTGTTTGATTTGCCCTTTGACCTACATTAACCCCTCAATGCCACTCTCATCTGGATGCCTTGAGAAACAGAAAACTGCATGGAGTGCAAAGTATCTCAGAGATAGTAAGACATACTGCAACTGCTACAGGACAGCAAGATGTACTATAAAATGTGCTGGCAGAGTAAAAGACATTTGCTTCAAGTCAGAGAGAAAGGAAATTTTGATCTGAAGAGACATTTTTCCTGTGCAGTCATCCTTAGAAAGTAGAGGAGACTTACACACTGCCATTTTTTTTCTCATGTTTTAGGAAAGCTCAGAAGTCCAAACATCACCTCTTTTTTCCTCATTCCAGCTTGTATGTTAACAGCTTTTTTTTCAGAATAAAAATAGTTTGACAATTAAATCTGTGAAAGCAACACAGCAATCTTAAGCATGTCAGGTTTGCTATGCTACCCTACAGAAAAACATGGACTGAGGCTAATTAGAATCCAACCATAAGTATCTGGGTGAACCCAATTCAAAAAAATACTGAAACTACAACACTTTCAAAGCCTTTAATTGCAGTTGGTGTAGGTATAGCACTATCTACACATTCCTTATTTGATTTCTCCAGGAACCTGCTGATGGTTATTACTGCTAAGTAGATACTCTGCAAATGGCTGTTTGATCCAAATATGACACTTGTATTCATACTTTGTGTTCAAGCATACCAGATATACAAAAAGCTCTGGCTATAGACAGCATTAAGCATCACACATGTCAGCTTCTTTATCTTGAAAAACTGCCAGTAATCCCCATTCCCCTGCAGACTGAAAACAAGATGGTTCTTTCAGAAGATTAGTTTAGCATCCAGTAATCTGTTTCTCTAAACAGCCTATTCTGAACTACAGAATCAAATCCCACTCTCTGTAATCCTGTTGGTTTCATTGGCACAAGTCTGTAACAAACATACAGCTTATTGTAACAAAATACCATACAGTATTTGCCACTTGAGAAATATTTCTTTGTTTCTATGCTTAAGCAAGTTAAACTCTCAAAAGCATATACAAATGAAACACAGAATTGCTCATTTCCTGCAATTTCCAAAGAAACACTAAATACTTTACCAGTATTACTGAAGTCCCAGAAAACTCCAAGTTTAACTTTTAAAAGTAACACAAACTTTTGCACTGCATAGTCTCATTTCAGCCCTAGGCCACCCATAAGCACCAAGAAATAAAGCTACAATATAAATACTGAACACTACAGTAAGACACAGCTAGAATTTGACATCCTAACATCACAGCTCTAACTAGCATATGGTGCCCAGGCCTGAGCTTAAATGGAGCCCAAGGGCCTATGGGAAGGGGTGTGGGCAGAGGCCCCAGGTGAGGCTGGTTAAGGCCAACAGGCCTTATTAGCGTCCTCAGGTTCCTGAGACAACTATTTGCAAAAGAAGAACAATCTGGAGTAGCTGGTCATTCTGAAGATTTGTAAGTGTGTAGAACTGAAAGGTCCTTTTTATCTGGGGAAAGAGAGATTCAGTTATGTAAGGAGTAATTTAATGTATGCTGGGCTATAGTTCATAGCAAGTTTTTGGTGTGCTTTGTTAAAATGTAATTGAGGTTTGTTTTTATACAGCTGTGTTTGCTACTACATTCAGCAAGCTTTTACCTATCTCAGTAGTTATGAACTCTTGCAATATTACTTCTTACTGTTGGTTGTATGAATGTGCAATTAATTTTATAACTCTGAGTAAGAAAATGCTTTTTTCTAAATGTTAGTTTTCCACTTAATCTGTTGCAATGGCTTTTAAGATTAGAGGGCTTTTTTTTGTTGTTGTTGTTGTCCGCCTGCTATAAGTCTCTACCTTTCTATGGAGTCTAGATTGGCAGATAATGCTCTGTATATTGGGACCCTTTAAGATACTCTACCTAGTTAGAGACTTTAGGGAGCTAAAAGCACTGGTTAAATTTGTTTGTTCTTAAGCTTCTTCTATGTTGTTCTATAATGTGCCTTTTTTCATTTCTGTAGGAGGTCCTGACAGTTACTTTATTGATAGGCAAATAGACTGTATAGCATGAGGACTGGCTCTTTAAATGCTATTTGTAATTCTACCAGAGACCCTTAGAAAACAAAAAGAGAATGTAAAAGACTGCGGAAGCTTGCTCCTTCAGTAACTTCAAGGGAGAAGCTACACCTTCTCTATAGTCCTAAGCGTTACTGAGATTACTTTTTTTGTTTGCTAATTATAATAAGATATAGTAATGAGCCTTAAAAGAAATTTTGGGCAGAGGAAGCAGCCAGAACCCCTTAGCAACCAAAAAGTTGTTTTAATTGTCTGGCCTTTTGTTGACGGAAGAGATTTTACTGGGAAATAACTAAAGTACAAGTAGCAGCAATTGGTAGGCAGACAGTTAAGAGGCCTTACAAAAATGTCTGTTACATTTCCAAATGGCAGCCCTCTGTTTTAGAGAATGACAGCAGAGCACATTTCTTAGGGTGTGGTGGGACTTGAGTGACTCTTTGCATGTTCTTATGGCTTTTTTTTTTTGTCTTCTACAACAGAAATAATATATTTGTGTTTAAGAAATTGCTTGGAGGTTTCAATAGTTTAAAATAATTTTTACTGTTTTCTGAACTATAATAGAGTATCTTTTCTACCTTAATTAGCCATGTAGTTCAGCTTCTTCACAAAGACATGTGAAAGGAGGAACAGAGTGCTGTTGTGTTAGAAGTTGATTTAGCAGGACATAATCTAGGAGTATGTATCTATATTTAGATCAAACAGGTAATTTATAGCTATATCTTAACAGTTTGCCAAAAGTACAATTCTCTATGAAGCCAAATCAGAAAGTAATCTTCCTATTATTATGGCCAAGGCTCTATCAGTGTTACAAGTATAAATGTTTTGTCGGTTGTTTAACGCGGTCTTTCACGATACCTTTTATTCCAGTTGCCCTCAGATTTACAGTCTTGGTGGTTTTCTTACATTAATGCATCTCTGAGACAGAAACAAAATGTCTGCCTGTAAGGCTTTAGATATAAACAGAGGAGCCATATTTAGAAAGCCATCATTGTCTTATGCTTTCTCATTTTTATGTAGTCATTCATCATGGAAGATTTCACAGAAATGGGAGAATAAAATGTAAAATATAAGCTTAAAGAATAACTATCATTTGTGCTACAGAAGCACTTGAATCAAAATCTGTTCTGCTGCGTGAGGCACAGAAGCATAAATTCCACCCTTTCTCAGTGTTTTGAGCAGTGGGACAGTTACATTCCCACTGGGTAAGAGAGTTGTGACATGAGCTATAATTAGGGTCAAGTATGCCAAATGGTAGACTTGCTTGGGGGACAGGCTGTAGGAATGACCAGAGAGTCACAGGACTAGAATGCAAGACTTGGATCTACAGTCTCCTTGCCAGAGACAGAAAGGTCTAAAAACAAAGTAGACTTGCTTTGGTGGTTGCTGCTTGGCAGATCTCTACTTTGCAAACTGCCTTTTTCTCTGTGCCCAAGTGTATGCCAACAGCAGTTTCTCATAGGGTTAGGTCTGAGTCCCTGAAAATTACTCTTCAGTAACTTTGATATACTAAACTACATGCCATTTGCAAAGCAAGATAACTTGTTTCTTACTCAATTAGTTGATATGGGGGGAAAAAAATGTTTGAGGATATGTAAATCTTTATAAATTCTCAGGTTTCCCTTGTGGGGAAAAAGCATCCAGGCAAGTCAGGCTTAAGATTTTATGGATGAAGCTGAAAGTCCAGGAACGCTTTTGGTGAAATGCTTGCCATGTACAAAGCTGCACCACGGCTGTGAATTTTTCAGCAATAAAAACGAACTTTCAGTACAGGGTGCTTCTGGAATGAGCCATTTTACACTGTGTATTTATAACTTTAAAGCATCCTTTAGATTGTTACCATACACAATCCACTTATTGATCACATTGTCCACTTGTGGAGCTGAACAGTACTTAACAGGAAAAGGCTGGCAAATAAGGCTCTGAGCACTAACCAACTTCAACATCATATTCTGTACAAAGCATGCTATTTCTAGATATCTGCTAATGCATTCTTTGGCAAAGGGCTAGCTCTGAAAGTAAGTTTTAATAAGCCCTCTCATCAGCCCACACTTCAGATTAATGTGCACCCCCACAGTTTTTCTTGTTTCTGTCAAAAGAAAAAGATTATCTTGACTTTGTGCCTGAAACCCTTGTATTCTAGGGCTGGATCACACAAGGGCTATGCACAGGAACCCCCAGAGAAAAATCAATAATTTTCTTCATACTGATAACCTTAATTATATAACCACATGTCTGAAAATTGCAGTAGGGTTAAACATTTATGGACACTTTGGAAGTTTTACTTAATCACATGATAATAACTGGTTGCTGATTCTCTTTGTATATTGGAAGATTTTTTGGCCTTGACAAATAAAAGACTAAAATTTTGGCTTCCTGGAAGCCTGAGTAGTCTTTTTGTCAAACAATTTGCCCACAATTTCTCAATCTAATAATCTGTAGCCTAATCCAGCAGTAACTCTTCAAGCAAATCTCCTGTCAAATCTAAATTTTGCCTGAATAGGGACTACTGCAGCAGGCCCATGATCACAATCCTGCTACCTGAAATGCAATTGCAACTCCCAGATGACAAACTGCCTAAAAGGGTCTTTCGACAGCAGCAGCGTATGGGCCTCTGGCAACTGTCCCAGGCAAGCAGCTGCACAGTGAGCTGTGGGGATGCTCTGTACCAGATGGAGACCAGGCTGGAAAGTGGAGTTATCTTGGTGGCCCGTTTTCTTTGGCACCCGTAAGAGCATTTAGTCACCACCAGCAGAGGCCCATTCATAAATACAGCCTTGCAGAGGCTTACTGATCTATACGGCAACTCTTTTGGGAGCAGCAAGAAATACTTCTATGGCCAAATCAGTTACTGTGAAATGTAAGCAATCTTCTCATTCTGTTTTTGTAGCAAAGCTGCAGAAATAATCCAGTCTGTGGATGGTAATAAAACCACCTTGTTTCAGCTGGCTCTTTACCTGGGTTTTTGATTATGAAAAAGACATTGTCAGGATGAAGAATTTTGAACTCATCCTGTTTTTACATTTCAATACAGAAAACTTTTTGGATTGAATCCAATTTTCATTCAAGTAATTAACCTCTGTAAAATCAGTGGGGTAATTTTATGACTGTAGCTGAAAGAGATCTTGTTCCTGATATTCCAGGAACAATTTGGGAACATTGACCAAAGAATAAACGGTCTGAAATGTCTACTGGACACTAGTGATGCAAGATGAGTGATGAGAGAAACTCGGATCCTGTTGTATGCAATTCTTATTTCAAGCAAGTTGTTTTAAACTATTTCTGGGAAAGGGAGAAAAGGGAGAATTACAGTGGCAAAGCTATGGCAGAATATAGTTACATAATTACATTTCTTACATTCATTGTACATTTCATTAAAGTTTCTCTGTATAGATAGATGCATCCAATGTCTTATATAGTTGTTTACCTTCCTTAAATGGCTACCAGGAAAAGAAAAAAAAAACCAAACACTGAGTGTTACTTGTTAATTATCCATGGTCTACATAATGCACAGGTCAGTGGGAAAGGAACAGGAGAATTGTGCCCAGAGTCACACATAATCACTGTTTAAACAGGAGGTCCAGGATAAGGATTTTATACCTATTTTGTAATACTGAAGGAGAGAGATGAACATTACTGTATTAAAACTTGAAAATTACTAGAGAAGATAATCCTCATAAGAGTCTTAGAAATACTGGCACATATATGGAGCCAGCATACCCATTAACTGTTAGGATGGGGGCCAGAAATATTACTTTTAACTGCATTTAGATGAACACATGTATTACTCTGGAAGATAATGACTACGAACTCTGAAAAGGTAGTGAAGACTCAGCGATATATTGGAAAATATTTCTTTATTGTTCCATGTTTATCCTGCTGGTTTCATAAGTTTCTTATTTTAGCACTAAATTCAGATTATATACTGATATTTGCAAAGGTTGGAATTTGTGGAAGCTTGGCTTAAGAATTACATGCAATGGCACCTGGATTTATGGCTCTGCTGCAATGTATCTTTGAGATGCTTATCCAAAAATTGACTACAAGCAAGAACTTAGCTTAAAATATGACAGTTGTTATTTTGTCTAACATGTCATCTTTTCAGGTAAGCTTTTATTCTTTTCGCAGGAAGTCTTGAAGTATTGCAACCTTTAAAAAAAAAAAAAATTACAGCATATGTTTTGTCTTACATGGTGCACAGTAGATATTTTGCCACAGAGCATCTGTGAGGTTAGCCTGGGTTTACATCTGTGCCTTTGGGCAGCCTGCTTCACTGCTGAGCTCCTGCAGCATTCGGAGCAGGTTTGAAAGGATTATGACATACTGTGAATAGAGCTGCCTACTGTTAGTGAGACTGTCACTCTGCCTGGAACAGGAAAAGCACCTGCTGTGTTCACAGCACCCAGGGCAGCAGCTTTCAGATACCCAGTTCTTATGCAGTGCCTGATAAAGTCAATAGATCTCAGTGTCTACTTGACTTCGACACAGTTTGATTCACTTCCTTAACACAACATGCAGCTGCCAGAAAGGAGCTGAAAAGGGGTTATTTTTGAAACAAGAAGTCACTGATGGCAAAAAGCCATATATAAGTAAATAGCCATGCCATATCTAACAAATCTTTTATCTGTGATAAAGGCCTGAATTTTGAATTCATATATTGTGCAAGGAAGAATAAATATTTTGCCTTTAATAGCATTATTTCTGATTTAGTTCGGGAGCACAATCATAATTATTTTATGTTGATGACTGCCTACATTGTAAATCATGCCTTATGTACATCCATGCCCTTCTCACAACTGATGGAAGCCAGCATCACAGTAAAGAGGAATACTGACCACAAGCAGCAGCATGTATGAAAGCAGAATTCGGCCACAGATCTTTGCACTAGATTTACTGTGTGACAAGACTAGCTAGCTTGAATTTGCACTGTAATCTAATAAAACCTAATAATACCTTTCCATCTCGCTCACTCAGCCACATATATCAGGCTTTGGTGGTGTCAGGTCTAAAAAGATAATTGTACTTCTGCCTTAGAGGTATTTTATTGCTGAGGAAAAACATATTGCAAGAAACAGTTCCTCACACAGCAGTTCACCTTTCTACTTTACACTTTGGAAAAATAATGTAGAAAGAAAAAGAAGCCAGACAACAAAATTTCACATTTCTTATCAGATCTGTCCTGATCTGATGCACTAAAACTCGAAAGCTTGTTCTCCTATCTCTTGCAACTTCTTTTAAATTCTGAAGAGGCTTGACAGGCAGAAAATGAACAGATGCACATGAGAGGTGGGAGATGATGTTGTAGGAGGTCTATGCTTGAGCTGTGCAAAGATAAGGCTGCGGGGGCATGCCTGCACCGTGGAGTGTGGTGTGGGCAGAGACATCTCCAGCATGCACCTCTCTACAGGCCTGGCTATTACATAAGGCAAATTACTGCTGTCCCTATATTTTGTGCATTGGAAGATATGTAAAGATACCAATACAGAGGCAGTCTGCCAGAAAGGCTGCCCTTCAGGTTTCAAATTTTTCTTTCCAGTTCCTCTGCTGACCTGACTGATATTCTGACCCTGCTTTGAGCGGGGTGGTTGGAGTATAATTTCTCTAGACATCTCTTCCCTGTTCAACAGGTCAGGGAGTCTGTGATTCAAGCTTAGGGGACAGGAGCTGAAATATTTCTATTTTGCCACTGTGCAAGATACTGGAATCACTGGTGTCTCACTGTTATGCACAACTTCACCAACGCCCATTCAAGAAAAATGAACACAAACTGGATCAAGCACAGAAAATCAATACTAAGATGAATGGGAAAGGCAGAGCTTATTTTCCACACGAAAACTAAATGAACTTAGGTTTAGCTTAGCAGAGTGAAGCCTGAAAAAAGGTTTATGATTAATGTCTGAAGTACATTAGATGTGACAAACTTCATCCTGGTAGCCAAGTGTCTTCTGTAGTTGGACATGCAGGAAAGATGAAAAAGCATATTTTTTTATATTATATTTTTCACTATTACAAGATCAAGAAAAACCCTTCAGGAACGTAGGGCAAAACTGTTAGCACACACTAATGTGTGTATAGCAGTGTATGATAACTTCCCTGTATAAGATGCATAAACAAAAAATGAATGGTGAGGTTATTTGATAGTAAGATACATTTTTCAATGCTGAATACCTTTTGTAACTTATCTTCAAATGGGAGTGTTTGACAGGACAAGTCTAATTCTTCACATTTACACAGGACAGCAAAATTCAAAGTTAGTCAGATTTCTTGAAAACTACATTTAAGTAGAAGTATTAGGGGTACAGTACCCTCAGTGGTTTTCTTTATGAAGGTGCAAAATATGATTTCTTCTTGTCATTATATATTTACCTTTTGGTGAGAAGTCATTAGAGGAGGTTCTGTCAAAGTTGATTCATATGAACACGAAAGCTCTTGAGATATATATATATATATATATTTAAATATTCCAATGAATTTCATAGTCTTATTTATGAAGGTCAGATCACTGATCATGACACTCCTGGTCAAAAGTCAAACTCTTGTATAAAAGTTTTTGTTCATTTTAAATAGATATCAAAGTCAGAGACACAATTAGTTTCAAAGCTGCCTAATTACTGATCTATTTTAAACTAAACCATTCTCTTTAAATATAACACGCTTTAGAGTTAATAAATCTATGTAAGAACATGCATGGAATACTTATTTCTGGCCATATATTGCTTATGCTCTATCATGTTATTTGTCTCTAATGATAAACAAAGTTGTAAGCTCTTTCACTATTCACATAGTGAAAAATATATTGCAACCTTTATTTCATTAGGTACATGTAGAGATTAAATTGAAATTGAAAATATCAAAATTGCTGCTGTTTGTGGGATAACCTCTTTTTAGTTTTACAAAAAATCAATCAAAAACAAATCCTGAAAGTTTAGGAGTGTAGTTCTGGAAATCTAGTATAAAACTGAAAAAAATTACATAGATCGTAAAATTAGGTGTATTTTAGGAAAATGAGTGTTAAAATTATTTGTTCTCCTCTAGGTAGTGTCATGAAACTGTCATGACACACAGTGAAAGAACACATCAAGAATGCTGGAATACCTTTCTTTACCACAAGACACCCACAAAACCTAATAATAGGACAACATTCAGTAAAGTAGAAAATAAATCTAATAGAAACAAACTAATAGAAAGTCTTCTAAGTATATCCTTTATACCACATGCCTAAAATCAATTATTTTTTAATTATCTACTTTTTCAAGTGGAAAGTCATGCTATCACAGGAGGCTAAATTTTAGAGGAGATAACAAAGATTCTACACAGAGAAAATACTTATGAAGCACAAAGCACAGTCTTCCTCATGTCCTTCAAGAGAAACACTGAAATTACTGCAAGGGAAGTCTAGGAAACCATGTGTTTTGGTGAAGTCCTCTGTGCAGAGCAGGGGCTGTTCACCAAGATAAATTCTCATTCTGGTATAGAAATATTTGTGACATGGCTGCCTGCAGTATCACAGAACAGGAGAAAGATATGCTGTTGGGATGTCACTTCATCCAGGTCTAACAAATATATCTGTTCTCTCTATACTATAGTTGAACTTTCAATTTTATAACCACAATTAAAACAAGCAGCTACATAAGTGAACTTTTTAAAAAATTCTGTCCAAAACTCAGCTGTGTTCAATGGACACACTTCCACCAACCTAAACTGACAGCTTGATTCCTAAACATTTTCTGTAACAGCAGTGGGAGTACAGAAGTTGAAAACCTAGAATTTTAAATATCTATGCAAAGCCAGCAGAGCAACACACACACATAGGGTGAAAGTTGAAGATATGCAAGTTTAACAGGAGCCAAATAAAGCTAAAGAAGAGTAAGTTTTTAAGGGACAGAGTAATCAAAGTAATCATGAATGCAATAAATGGTCTGGCCCAGACCAGTCTTCCGTAACTGGCCCTACTTGTTTTTTTCCTTTTATCCATTTCCTGTTTCATGTTCCTGATCAGGTTCAAATGAGAGCTGTAACTTCTCCATCTTTGTATGACACACTTCAGAGGGATTAGCAGCAGTGTAATGTGTCCCCCTGTTTTAGGAATGCTCTGTTCTCTTTCAGAAATAAAAGCTATTCTGCCTTATTGCTGAGCAGAGGTTGCCTGAACCAAAAACCTTCTCTGTGCCGAATGTGGCTAGAAATTACTTAGAAACTTGTTCTAGATTAATTAGTACTAAAGAGTTCCCTAGATGTACCATAAGTCTGTTGCTCTTTTCATCCTGAAGTTGTTCTTTTGAATTCATAGGAAGATGCCCATATATTTGGAGCCACCATTTTATATGTTCCTTCTTAGCCACTTCATGGATATCTGTTTTGCCACCCCCTTCATTTGCACACTCTTTGAGGACACAAATATAATTATTCATCACCTTGTACCATACAGTAAAATGTTCCTTAACCCTCCTTTTTGCACATCAGCTCTTTGTCACATAAATTCTCCTAATTTGGCTCCAACAGATCTCAAACCTCTCTGTTTCAAACAGTCCCTTTATTTATATATATATATGCATACATACATATATATAGACATAATATAAGCATGTTTCTTTTAGGTTACCCCAGTTGTTACTGAGCAGCCAAAAAAAGTCCTTTCCCTACTATCTCCTCACAAGGAATTTCAGCCAAATGTGTGTCTTCTCAAATAACTTCTATCACTGTATTTCTTTTTCTTCATTACATACCTTGGGTCTAAATATTGTTAAGATACTACATCCAATTTTCAAACTACATGAATGGCTAAAGGATTAGAAAAACTGTAATACAGGTACTTTGAGTTCAGTCTATGTGTATCACATGGAAGGTGTTAGAAGATATATATGTGTATATATATATGTTCTGTGAAGCTCTTACTTACCTAATCCTCAGCTGGCATTAGTTGTGGTGGTGAGAAGGTTACAGCTCAGAAAGGTGGGGATCTGTGCAATGCTGGGAAGCTGTTGACAAAAATCTTTTTTGGTAATGGCAGGTACTTTTTGAATACCTAGTGAGGAGAAAATCTCTCTTGAAGTCACTGGGAGAGGTGACCTACTCCTGAGAAGTAGCAAATGAGGAAATTTGCTGTCACTGTTTCATTTTTGCTTGATGCGAGTGATGCTGGGGCAGGCCTGTCTGCCTGCTCGCGTGGTGTTGGAGGAACAGTGGAAGGCTGTTGCTGCTGCTGAATTCCTCCTGACAAAGAGCAATCTTTGCTTCGGTCCCCAGACACTAATGCTGAGTCCACTTCTCTGTCAGTAAATAAAGGCCAGACCTGTAACTTAAGGAATGGTTTGATCAAAGCCCAGATTTCTATGGAGAAATACAGGAGTAATATAAAGGAGCCTCATAAGACAAACTGGCCAAGGGTGTGACAAAATCCAGAAGCTGTTAATTCCTACTGTTTTCTCTACTGAGGAAAAGAAGTTTGTACATGTTTTAACAACTGGGCTTTTAATTTTTTGGAGCAATTGTTAGAAAATTCTCTGTCACAAACTATTTCCAAGCCAAGATAGCCTTGGCCAAACAAAGAAGTAATTTCTGTATTGGACAGGAAGGCAGCTCAGACCTGTACAGTGCTCTCTTATTTTTTCTGGTCGATTTACCAGGTTAATGAAGGAAGCTGACTGTTCTAATTACCATTAACGGAGAAGGCAATAATTCCACTCAAGGGCAGGGCTGCTGTTCAGAGGGACCTGGACAAGCCAAAAGAATGGGGCTGACAGGAATCTCATGGAGGTCGAGGAAAACCGCAAAGTCCTGTGTCTGGGATGGGCTGAGCGATGCATTGGGATGAGCTGCCCCAGTGGACACTTGATTAAACACGATCTCGCAGCGCAGCCTGACAGGGCCGGTGGTCTAACAGCATCCTAGCGATTATCGCTTTTTATTCGGCACTCCTGACGTGGCACCTTGAACACGGGATCCCGTTACGGGCGCCCCAGTAAGAGTCTCATGAACCTGATTCGAGAGGAGCGAAGTGGCCACGATGGCGGGGCCGCAGCATCTGCCGTGTGGCGCTGTTGGGAGCTGGAGCTCGGGCCGGAGCTGTAAAAGCGGGACGTGTTTCCCGTGAGGAGACGCAGACCCGGCGGCCGCAGCACTGCCCGCCTCAGGCTCGCGCTTAACGGCCGCCGCCCAACGGCTCCCGCCCAACGGCCGCGCCGCGCGCCGGCCACGCCCCTCGCGCCCTCACTTCCTGGGGCGCGCGGGTTGGACATGGCGGCCACGGCCGCTCTGCTCCTCGCAGCGCTGCTGGGTCTCGCCGCCTCCTCCTCAGTCTCCTCCTTCCCGGCGGGCAGCCCTGGGGAGCCGCGGAGCCGAGTGCAAGTGCTGGGCGGCTCCAACTGGAGCCTGGTGCTGCAGGGCCAGTGGATGTTGGAGTTGTGAGTAACGGCCGCTTTCCCGCCCTCCTCAGAGGCACCGGGTAGGGGAGGGAGAGGGAGGGAGGGCGGGCGGCGGCTTCCCTGTGAGGACTCAGAGCCTGTCGCGGGGAGCGGGCATGGCCAGTGACGCCTGCCTCGGGCGGAGCCGGCCCGCCCTCCCGCCAAGGCCGTGCGGGAGCAGCCGCGCCGCCTCCGCGCCCCGCGATGGCCGGGCGGGCGGGACAATCAGTGCCCGGGATCCCCTGGCTTGAGGTGATCTGCCGAACGCAGCTTTCCTTTAGATTCTGCTGTTATGCCCTCTTCGTAAGAAGGACATTGAGGTACTAGAGAGAGTGCAGAGGAGGTGACAACGCTGGTGAGGGGCCCGGAGCACGAGTCTGATGATGGAGGGATCTGGGGCTGTTCAGCCTGGAGAAAAGGAGGCTGCGGGGAGACCTTCTTGCTCTCTACAACTACCTGAAAGGAGGTTGTAGCGTGGAGGGTGTTGGTCTCTTCTCCCAAGTAGCAAGTGATAGGACAAGAGGAAACGGCCTCAAGTTGTGCCACGGGAGGTTTAGATTGGATATTAGGAAAAAATTCTTCATGGAAAGGGTTGTCAGGCGTTGAACAGGCTGCCTAGGGCAGTAGTGGAGTCACCATCCCTGTAAGGGTTTAAAAGGCATTTAGATGAGGTTCTTAGAGACATGACTTAGTGCTAGAGTTAGGTTATGGTTGGACTCAATGATCCTGAGGGTCTCTTCCAACTGAAATGATTCTGTGATTCCAGTTGTTTTAGGTAAGACATCTGCCTGCTGGGGAGCAGTGTCAGGCATTGCCCCTCGCATTGGTTTGGGACTTTCTCTGGCTTCTGTGCAGGCTAAAAAGGCTCATTTTGGTAGGTAATGTTTAGCAGGAGTAGATTTCCTAAGTGGTTTTACAGACTATCTGTAAACTGTACTGTTAGGTAGGAAGAAATTTTTGGCCCTGAGGGTGGTGAGAGCCTGGCCCAGGTTGCCCAGAGAGGTGGTGGATGAGCCATCCCTGGAGACATCCCAGGCCAGGCTGGATGGGGCTCTGACCAACCTGAGCTGGTGAAGATGTCCCTACTCATGGCAGGGGTGGCACTGGGTGAGCTTTGAAGGTCCCTTCCAACCCAAACTGTTCTATGAATATCTCAATACCCGCTTGCTTCTGGAGTTCTTGTTCTTAGAGGGAGACACATCAGGTTTCTTTAACTTTTCAGCATGGCTGTTGCTTTATCCCCTTGACAGCTACAGAGGTTTGCCTGTTGCCAGCAAGGGTTTTAAGTGCTTTTAACTAATTGTAGTGGTGTCATAGCTTCACTTGTGACATGATACTGTCCTTGAAATGCACATGACATTTGAGGGTAGCTCACCTGCTGGTGTTTAGAAGGGGGAAGGATTTCTTAATATAGTACTTAAAAAAAAAAAAAAAGTAGTTTAAATAGGCTCACATGATATCTGTGTGCTGTGCAGCTATGAAATAGGATATTACTGTGGTATGTGTGCTACTTCTCCTTGGAAGTGCTTGAGTTTGAAATGGACTGGATAGCCTGGGGAACAGATTAGGTTGCCCATCAACATCTACCCAGCTGCTTTAAGTTTCATTTTAGTATTTATCTGCAGTCTCTTATTAAGGGGAGGGAATGTCCCTTTCCATAGGGCTTTACTGCTCAGGATGCTATAGGGTACCTGGTATAAATTGGTGAATAGATGGAAACAATCTTGAGATAGTTGATTGAGAGACGCAGGGATGCCTGCTGTTGCGACAAAGGATTTCTGTTTTATTTTGAGTTTCTTTTTTATTTTTCCTTCACATTTGTGTTTTAAAAGGTGAGGGAAGAGATGATCTTAGAGTGGGAGAAAATAAATGTATTTTTTAAATTGAAGTTTTTCCACTTCTGACATCCTAGTTTGATGTGGAAACTATTATATGCAAGTTACTGATTCATACACAAACTGGTGAATCTTAAGGAGGAAAAACGTTATTTATGGTGACTCAGAGATTTTCTTTTTAAGAGAAAATATTTAAATAATTAGTGCTACATGCCCCTGAGAAAGAAAGAAGAGAGGAACTGACTGAAATCAGAAGGGGTAGGAATAGCAACCAGTTCAGATCTTTACTCCACTTGAAACACTGGGCTCTGGTTTGGAGTGACAGCTAGTGGACAATAGCAATGGTGACAAAGTTAATTTTAGTGCCAGCTGAATATGGCATATGTTGCTGCATTGCTTAAATTAGACTTATTTTATGTTCAGTGTTTGATGTGTGAAAGGTCCTTGGTATTTTGTGGTACATTTCTAGTGGCTTTGGTTTTTCTCCTAAGTGAGAAGGAATCTTTGTCTTTGTTGAACATGCTAACTCAATGCTGCTGGTCTTGAATTAGAGTTTAAGATTCCCAATCATGTCTAAACAGGAGTTTGAGGTCTAGTATTGATTTCTTGTGTTTCTTGCAACTCTTCTCATGCTGATGGTTTTTGGCTTCTACTGATTTTTAACCTGTCTTAGAGCTGGTGATCTGGACAGTAGTCCTGCATGTGACTTTATTGATTCCCTCCAGGCTGTGTGGCAGGTCTTTTGGCAAAGCTGCAATATTGTTCATCAAAACCTCATTTACTTGAAGAACCTCCTGTTTGAAGACCTTTGTTTTCCAAGCAGTACTTACTTTTAATGCAAATATTCTCATAGTATGTCTATTAAAAAGTTTATTTTAGTCACTTGCTCTAGAATGCTCATTTGAAGCCTTCTGCCCTAGTAGGAATGGGTGCTACTACTTCTGTTTAATGTTAGTTTTTCCATTTGTGGAAGTAGTGTAGGTGAGTTACTGTGTGCTACCACTTCTGCTGTTCTCAGGTGCATAAATAGATAAATTTAAGTCAGAAATTACTTGTGTGTGGGATTTGTGGTGGATTTTTTTTTTTCCTACCTCATCCCTTAGGGTTTAAGTATGTGTACTTGGCTGACTTTTTGTAAATATTCACTTATTTGTAGCTGGGAAAATTGCAGGCACTGGAAGCACTGCTGCATTTCATTGATAAAAATGTTCTGGATAACTTTGTGTCTCTGAAAGACCTTGCAATACATTTTACTTACTGATTATATCACAGCACGCAAATCCTTGCTGAACTTCTGGGAGTGTGATGTGGAATGAACAGTTATAAAAGGTTTCCTTATTGTCTTGTTTCTAGTCTGTAGCTGCAAGATAATGATTCTTTAATATGAGGAATTTTCTTTTTGTCTTTAATATTGTGTCTATTAAGAATACAGAAGAATAATTTCTAGTCTGTTTATTTAAAGGTGCATTTTGCATTTGTAAACATAGCTTATTCAAAGCTTGATTGATCTTAATTAACATCCTCTGCTCTTTGAAGTAGACTAAAACACATCCAAAAAAACCCAAACCAATAATAAACTACTTGTCTTTATACCTGGTTATAAATTAAACTATTTAATATTCTCTGGTTGCACCTGCACTGCTTTATGTAGTTGCCCATTGGGAAGATTTCTAGTTCAGTTCCCACACTGAATGTTAAACATTTTGGTTCCCCTTTGTTTCAGCACAGGTGTGTGTACCTGAAAAAGAATGTCTTAAATTTTAATTCTAGCCAAGTGAAAATTGAGACAATAGTGTAATAGTCAGGTTTTCAAGACCAGTGTATAGTGCCTGTGGCATAGCCCCATTCTTTATTTTTTTCATTCTCCTTTATTGTTAAACATTGCCCTGCTGTTTAGCAGGTGGGATTATCACAAGGGTTCAGTCCTCCCAGTAGCACTTTTGGCTGTAGTTTCAAGAGAGTGTGCTGAAAATCTAGCTGAATGTTTTGGTATTTATGTTTTAATGCTTTTAAACAGCTGGCTTGAGACACTTTGTGTAAATAAATTCCCAAAGTATTCCATAGATTATTTAACAATGACTATAACTTAGATTGAGAGTTCAATATGATTGGGAATTTACTGTCACTTGTGAGAGTGTAGTCTGTTCCTCTTGATTTGTTAGTATCCAGCCTTTTGTTTGTCCTATTCTTAAAAAACAAACACCCACAAAAAAAAAAGTGTAGGGGGGGAATGAAAATAGTTATCAAAACCATTTTGGTTCTGAAGCTTCTGCAGCCTTCCAGAGTTCAGAGGGAGAGACCAAATTATCGATGGACTCTTATTAAATAACCAAACGTGGCTCATTACTGTGCCAGGCATTGGCTGAACAGAAACTGTTAAAATGTGAAACTGAAATATCCTAAGGAACAGATGCTTTATTACTATGGAAGGGGGCAAAAACATCTAGAATGAAGTTAATCTGCTCAAGTTCTAGAAGGTTTCACGTCATTTTTGAGTAATTGATTTGCTTTATGTTTTAAAAATCAGTTCTCCGTCCTGAAAAAACAAAATGCTTGTGAGTGGAAAGTTGTTGGCATCTCTTTTTGAAGTGCAGATAGCATTCTTATCCTTTTCTTGGTTTTGGAAGTAGAGAGCTGAATAATTGATATACCCTGCTTTGCTTGTCATCTTGTTCTTGGAAGTTTAAAATGCATTTTGTTACTGAGCTGTAGAACAAGTGAAAAATAGCACTCCAAATGTCATTTTAGAGAGAACAATTTGTTTGGCTTCTAATGCATCCCGCCAGTATGCGGCTACTTTTCCCCTTTATTCAAGTATTATTGGAAAAGATACCCATGTGATGTTTCAGCAACTTGTAAAAATTGTATTTAACTTCTGTGGGGCAACTGGTTGGGGCCTGTTTGGTTCGGAGGGGTTTGAGAACACTGGAGGAAACTTCTTGTCATCTTTCAGAGGATGTACTAGTGTGATACATGTCTTAGTAGCTTACAGGGACTAAGTTCTGTATCTTTGGCTACAACCTGCTCACCTGAAAAGTAGATTACAACCATACAGTTGACCTTTTGAAGCTTATCTTCTGTTGAAATTACAAAGCCTCCTATCCTGCCTCAAGACCTGTCTGTATTTAGGAACAAGAACAAATTCAATGAGTCTTGAGGTAGCACCGAAAGACATCAGGCACTTCTTTTTTGATACATTTTTTGAAATTTGTAGCAATAAGGCAAAACTACTAAAAAGAATAAAAGTAATAATGATTTAATTCTTATATTTTTTTTACTGTTCTGTTAGGTACTGTCTCTACATTTGCACATCTAATTTGAATAGTACTGCCAGCCTGAAATCCAGAAAATAGCTTGGCTTACCGTAAGCAGTACCTTTTATAAAAGTTGTGTGTCTTGAATTGAGAAAAACTAAATGGGGAAACTTCCATCTCACCCATTTTTCTGTTTACTCTTCAGCAAATTCTTTCATGCCTGTATCTGTAAGCTGTTTTTCCTCTGTTCCTAGATTCTTGCAACTTTGTGGGATTGCCATCAGAGCAATGCGTTTGGGATTGCATCTGTTCAATGCTAATAATTATTGATAATGGTAGTGAAAAAGCAGATACAAAGAATCAGTTACATGCTCTTGAAAATGAGTGAATTGGTGAATTCCCTAGCCAAGCAGTTACAAGGAGATACTAGTGACTTGGAGTTGGATACTGTGTATCAGGAAGTCTTTGTAAAGTCATTATGTGTTTACTCATCAACTCTGGAGTGATACTACTGAATTGCTCAAACTGTATTTAACTTAGGTTTTTGTGGTGGTTGTTTGATTATTTTGGTTCTTTTTTTAAAAAAAAAATTTATTGCAGCCTTTAGTGAAGTTGCTTGTATTTGAAAGCTTGGTGTTTAGTGCTCGGATCAGAGATAGACACATTGCTTTGACTTAGCTTAATTTTACTTTTGGATTGCTTTCTTTATGCTCTCTGAAAAAGCCGCCGGTGTTATAATGGATTGGAGTAGGAACTGGAAAACACTTGGCCAGTTTGAAATAGTGATTTTAATCCACTTAAGTCAATTGTTCTTGCAATTGATCTGGCCAGGAGATAGATATTGCCTTATTTATAGAAGGTAGATGGTGCATGAGGATATTTCAGTTTTAAAACTTTGTGCTGTGTAGGAGGTCTGGTAATGTGACAAATGAGGTGTATGTAGAGAGATGTGCGATAACTGCTTGCAGCAAATTATTTGGCAGCGTGTGATTTATAGTTATCTGTTGTTTTCAATCTGATTTTTATATGGTAGAGATCAGTCAATTGCTTTTTAATGTGTAACAGGCTACTGAAAACTTTATTTCCTTAAGCAAGTGTCCAGGTCGAGCTTACCTGTTTCAACAGACTTTTTTTTTCTGGGAAATATAAGAATGGTAGTTGTACCATGACTCTTGTAGAAACACAAGTCAGCCACGGTTCTGAAGGATTCATTAGAAGCCTGCATTGAAATAAAGTATCTCCTTAAGCATCAGTTCTTCAGGGCTCAAGAAGTTTTTTGAAACTTCTAATAGAAGTGACCTAAGTGTGAAGTATTTTACTCTTCTGTATCTTTCAGAAAGATACAGTGTAAGGGGAGTTATTTTAAGATGGAGAAGGAGGCATAATAAAGCTTTGGTAATAGAATATTTCTGTTGTTTCCAGGAGGCACTCCTGAATTCCTTAGCGCTTCAAATGCTGCCTAACAAATGCAGACAAAAAGCTTCAGAAAGTGAGGATGTGGAAGCAAACAGCAGTAATAACTCTTGCAAAAATCTGATTGCAAGTTCTTTCTTGTATATGTGGGGACAGGGAATTTCCTGGTTGGTAAAAATTGGGTGTGTAATTTCAGGAATGTAAAGCAAGTATTTTAAGCCTGATTATATGTGCCAGCGTTCAGCTTGAGTGGCTGGAACTTGTGGCATCATATGTGGCTGTGGTCATACTACACCCAATACTGGTAATAATAACTAGGGAAGCCAACAGCTAAGGCTTTTTGTGGATGTTCTGTCTCTGCTGAACTGTGTTGTGGGTAGATACCAACTCTTCTTTGAGCTAAAGAAAATGTTTATAATAATATTAGCCTTATACATTGAATATTCCACTTAATTTCGTTTAGAAGAAAGGCTCATGAATGTGAAGTGTAAACATAAATGTTGATATGGGCCGAATTTCTATTTCAAGGTCGGATAGTACCTTAAACAGGTTAAAGGGTATGTTAATCTTAAAAATCTCATGGCATGAGTTTGACACATCTAGAGAAGCTGAATTTAGAAAACATTCTGTCTTCTGTCTTTAATTTTAAAGCAACATCAGCAGCGTTATCTGATGGATGTGTGCAGTTTCTTACCTGTCAGTCAAGCTGCTGTAATAAAATTATACTCTTTTTAAAGTACAGAATCTGTCAAACTATTATTAAAAGCTCTCTATAGGCCAGCAGCACAATGAGAAGCAGCTCTGCATGCGAGGCTTATTTCCATTGGGTTTTTTTTTTGAAGATAGTGAGTGGCTGTTTCTTGGCAGGATAAGATTTATGTGCTGTTTTCAGATATTCTCACATGAAGTGATGTTGATTCAGAAAAACACAGTATTGGCTTTTATATTTAAAATGGTTTGGTAGAGTACAACAGATTTAAATTGTATTCTTTTAGATGCCAATTGATAAGATTTATTTTTAAATATTTAGGTTTCAAAACTACCATAAAACACTTGGGGTAAATTTGATTCTTCCTCTTCTGTGGGAAAATACCTGGCTTAGTTTCTGTCTTATTTAAGTGAAACATCTTTGGGTGGCTTGAGAGTTCTGTCTGCAACCACTAAGAAAGCAAGTGTTCCTCATCAGAAGACATCCAGACAGTAAATTGCCACTTTTTAGGTCAGATAGTAGTACTGGCAGACAAACTGAAGGCGTAAGGGAGTAGTTGTTCTGTTTTCATGTTGGTATTATCAATAACAACTGCAAACTTGGTTTGATTATTCCAATACATAGTATAAGAAACTCAGCTCTTGAAACAGGCTTTCTTATTTTGCTGACAATAATTCTGACGTAAAAGAAGACTTGAGAAAGATGGGCAGCACAGCAGTAGGAATTTGATGTGCACTCTAAGTCTCTAAAGAGTGCTATCAAAAAGGGCATGCTTTGATGTATTGTGTAGTGGGCTAAGGCAAATGTAATTTCTAGAAGTTTTGAGGTGTGGAAAATCAATACAAAATGTTAAATTGGAGGATACTGCTTCAGAGGACAACCTGGCTTCAATAACTCAGGCAGCTGCCATGGAAAAAAGATGTAGTTCATATGTAAATAGAATAAATCATGAGTGGTGAGGGGTTTGGATGTGTATTTCTCAAATCTGCGGAGATTTGGTTTTGTTTTAATAACATGAGGAAGAACGTAGGGATTGATACAAAACTACTTGATTATCTTCTACAGTTTTTCTTAATGAACTCTACTGAATGTCTTTTCCTGTGTGATTGATGTGTTTATGTTTTTGCTGTACAGTAAATCAATTTGAATGTCTATAAGCATAAGAATATTAAATATAACCTGTCTTCCCCCTTTAGCTATGCTCCTTGGTGTCCAGCTTGTCAACAGATTGAAGTGACGTGGGAGAGTTTTGCAAAGGAAAGCGAACATCTAGATATCACTGTGGGAAAGGTGGACATCACTCAGGAACCAGGTATAGTATTAAATAAGCTGTTTTAAAAAAGAATTATTCAGTGTAAGTACCACTTAGTATCTGAGAGTGTGCTTTATTTTATTGGAGTACCTGGGATACCAGCCACATCAGAGAACAGGTTTCTAAATCAAAATAACATTATCCACATTTTGTTCTCCATATAGTACATATCTGAGAGCTTACGTTTATAAACTCAATTTGAAGGATTAAAGAATTGGGGGAGTGATCTGGTTTAATACTGTATTAAAAGGGGCCTAATCTCTGTTTTAACCTGCTTCACTGAGAGCTGTTGCTTGTCCCATTCCTCTCTCCAAACTCTGCAGAAGAATCCAGTGCTGTAGCCTGCAGTCACCGAGTGTTTCAGGGTGTGGTAACATTACCACAGTATGAGCCTGCTTTAATAAATTCTTAACTGTTTCCAGGGTCTTGCTCATTTATGGTCTTGCTTAATTGTAGTAGCGTTATAAAGATGTTGTTGTTTTCTGTTGGTAATGCACATATGCAAATGTGTTTACAAGAAGGGTTTAAAAAAAGGCATGAACAAAGTCTTATTTATTCCTTTAGCGACTCTTCAAACTTCTCAATGTGTGTTTGTGTAAGCAGTACCAATATTTTTTAAACCCCTGCACCCCTTGGGAATGCTTCCTGCTTGTTTTGGCTTTGAGGGGATAAAAGATTTTATCAGCAGTATCAAAAGACTGTCAGAGTTAAGAAGAGAAGCAATTGAAGTTCACAAGTAAAGGCCACCTGTTCTACACCTTTTGTAGGTTAATGTTTTGTTAAAAGTTTTAAAGTATACAAAAGCTCTGCCAAAAAGCTGTTGCTGTGGGTCTCTCCTTTAATAAACTGTTAATGATTAATATATGCACTAAATAAATGAGTTTGAATATTAAAATATTTTGCAGAGGTATAAATTGGCTTCTGCACATTAACCAAGTACTGGTTACTCTGGAATTAAGGCTGCAAATGGAGATCCATTTTAATCCTATCTTCTTATTTTCTCCCAATTAGAGATTCTTTTGTTTATGCAGTATCCAAATAGAAGGATTTCACTCATGATTCTGGCATTTGGATGTGTCCGTAGCTTAAAAATGCACTTTCAGAAGTGAGGTGGTAAAAATGAAATGCTTGATATCTTGAATTTTCTGGTAAAGAACTTGAATGGAAGTATTGGGACCTGAAGGGGTCAGGCACTTGATACTTTCTTTTGGTCTAAATTTTTCTTACTGCTGAGCAATGCCAGATTAAGACCTCAAATGTGACTTTTAACCAGAAGTTCCTTAAATATTTGAATGTCTAATGTTGCTGAGAGTTTTGACCTCTGAGGATGTTTGACCTTTGTAAGTCAAATAACTGACCCAAAATAATGAATTTGTACCTGAGCACGCATTATATGCCTACAATATCCAGTTCAGCACAAAGCATTATAACTTTAGCCTCTTCTGAAACTAATGAATACTCGAAAACAAAGATTTATTACAAATGTAACCTTTGGTGCTGATGTAATTCTGAAGGTATATGAGCTCCTTTAGAATCTTTCCAAAGTTGAGGTATTTTTTATATATAACCTTATGTTTCAGCTTTTCAATTGGTGTGCTTAAGTGTTCTAGCTCCTGCTTTTTGTTTGCACGATCGTACCTTAATAAGCTTTGGTTATGTAACCCCTTCATCAAATTGAAAGTAGTCAAAATGCGTTAAATTAGGGGAAAACCACTAAATGAGTGCAGAGTTGCATAAAATTGCACTTCCCAAACCTTCAGGAGAAAGTAGCCATTCATAGTGCTTAATTACAGCAGATGCCCAAAGAATAAATCCACCAGAGCCTTAATGGATTTACAGCATATTTCAGTCACTTGATGTACTAGTTTCAAAGTGCTTATTCTTCCCTCATCTTTTCTATTGAAACATTCAGTATTTCGAGAGCAAGTAATGGAGGAACTTCTGGGTCTCAAAGATCTGAATGTTTGTGGTGCCTTTTTTAGGGTTTAGGGTTACAACATTTACCTGTGATTTAAAACAGGACTTCTTGCTATTTTCTGTCATCTTTGAGTACTTGTTTAATGAAAGCAGCTTTATTTTTAGATGTAACCTATATTCTTTGTGTATTTTGGGGGATGTGTGCAAATACTGAAGGCTTTTTCCTATTCCTAATTGACTTTATAATGGATGTATGTCAGTTTTTAATTTGCAAACAAGGCCAGATGCTTTACTGTATTTCAAGTTAAATTACTAGTCAGTTCAATTTTGTATTAGACACCTACCAAACCAATTTGCTGTCTGTTCTTATCTTTTTGTAGCTGGCTCACTTCTGGTTTTACTGATCTAAGCACATGCCTTAGATAAATAACACAGCTCCAACTAAAGCTCTGGGGATGCTTATATGCATTTTGGCAACAGATTTTGTAGTTTATAGATTTCATTGTTCATTCTGACACCATTGATACTTGCTCTGGGATAGGCTACTTGTAAGAGATATTTTTAAGCAAGCTATTTTATTTTGTTTGCTTGACTAGCATTTGTAAGAATTTCACAGAATCTTTCAGTGTTCCCATGACTTTTTCTGCTCTTAAGCTTATTGTGTTCTTTATGGCTCTCCACCTAGTTTTTCTTTTGCAGCTGTGCTTTCTGCTTGATTAATTCTACTGTTACGCTTGTGTTTTTGTTTACTTTATATCTCCCTGTGCTTGCACCACTTTTAGCTGTTTAATAAACATTTCCATCACCCTGCCTCTCATAGCAATAAAGGCATAAAGCTGAAAAATTGAAATGAAGATTACTTCCTTTTTGGAATTTAAAGATGCTTGCACTTTGTTTTATTTAAACATTTTTTTTAAACCCCACAAACAACAAAAAAACCCACAAGCCTTTTTCGCCTGTTCTGTAGGGGAATTCACACTAGGGAAAGCATTACTACTGAAACTTCTAGAGAGACCTGATTTAGTTCAGGCTGGTACATCTCCATCTTCAAAGGCAGAGACTCTTGCTGTAATACTTTTCCATGGCTTGCTTCCTGATGCAGAAAGCTGCTTACTTTATTGAAAGCTGAATAAAGACTTAGCTCCTCAAAAGATTACCACAGAACTTTCTAAAAGGAAAAGTTAAAGAACTGATTTGTATTCTACATTGGCACTGTATGTGAATGGTGATTGCTAGTTGGAGGAACGTAGCCCTTACTAATGGAGTTAGACTGCATATCTAGAGGTTGGTAACCCCTGTATTAGTAGCACATTTTAATTTCTGAAGTCTTTAAGTTGGATGTGTTGAATAGCAAATAATATTACTAGGCACTAAGGTGAGTTCTTATCTCACTTGCAGGTTTTCTGATTGTCAGAGGTGGTAGCGTCAAGTAGCCCTGCATTCCCTCAGATTTGGGAGCAGGGAGACAGTGATATTTTCACACAGCTGGCCTGATTATGAGAGGTTTGGGAGCTTTTTCCTTGCAATGAAACCATACCCTGATAAATCTTCTCTGGTGTACCTAACCCAGGAGTGAAGCTGGAAGTGCTTGCATGTTTTGCTCTGTAGCAGAACTGAGTGCAAGGCCAGGGAACTCCAAATATCTGCCTTAAAGTTGCTTTTTGGTGATTGGGACAATTTCTCTGTCCTGTGAGTTGCATTATGTTGTCACTGTCTAGGTTCATACTTATAAAAAGATGATTCTATATTTGCCAGTCCCTGAAACACTCAGTCCAAGTGTGGTGATCAATTCCAGTCTCTTGAAGCCCTGCTTCAGCCTTTCCTTGTCCTTTTTGCTGTCTTATGTCTGATGCTCAAAATGCTGACATGACCCACTGTTTGTATGGTGTAAGAAGTTATTCTCAAGGTTTAAATTTGCAGAGACATCCCAAACTTATTATCAATCTGTTGGCATGCCAGTTGTATTTACCTAGAGAGGAATGTTGAATGGGAAGGAAGATAAGAACCTAGAAACATCCAAAACTTTGTCTTGCTGTGGTCATGTTTATGAGATTGAGCCTTCCTACAGCATATAAGAACAGACTGGTTGTGCAATGTACGTGGATTATTTGAAAAAAGCAAACAAACAAATATGAGGATTAATTTATTTAATGACTTGAAGTGTCTGAGATCTGAAACATGCAGCTCTAAGTAATTTAAAATCAGCTAGAGGATGAATTAAAATCAGGGGCCAGAGTTTGTAAGCCATTGTTGTCATTGTTGTTGTTAGTGGCCCAACTTTCTAGATGAAACAAAGGTCATCTGGATGAGACTACACACAGACACAAGCACACAGCATCCTGCAATCTGGGTGCATTTGTGTGGCTGCTCTTTCTCTTGGTTGGAGGGAGACACTGCTGGTCTGGTCACAACCTTCAGCTGTGTGCAAATATTGAGTAGTGAAATCTGTGTAGAAAGACTACCTTGGAGTAAACATTCTTCAAGGTAAGCATTTTACCCTAATTTGTCAACAGTATTTAGTGTCTGTCACTGTTTGTAGCATTTCTGAAGACAAACAGTAAACCTGTATTTACAAAACAGTGGTGCGAGCTATGCAGTCTGCTGCTTTCCAGGCTACAAATACAGATGTGTAGGTATTTATAGATAAGTCTGATTATTGAGAAATTTCAGTTTTACTTAACTCTTTGTTGTGGGTTTTGTTTCCCTTTCTAGGTTTGAGTGGTCGTTTCTTTGTCACAACGCTTCCTACAATTTACCAGTAAGTGTGTCATACTGGAAGCGATTGTTTCTTCCAGTAGTATGTATAATTTTTTTGGTGTCTTGTTCAAACAGTGACATGGAAGCTGTAATGAACAACTGGCTTATGTCACTTTTTTCATTCTCTAAAACATTTCTTGTGAACTCAATACACTTAATGAATGTAAATTATGTATTTAACTTACAGTGGAAGGTTCTACACAGTTTTGTACCTGGATAAATCCTCCTTTTTTAAGTCTGGAAACAATATTTAATAGCATTTGTAAAAACTGGTGCAAGTTTGCAGTGTTGCCTTATGGAAATCTCACCGTGTGTGAGCAAACACACTTGTCCTTCTACAAGTGTCACTAAAATTTCTCATTTGAATAACTTGATTGTGTAGGTTGCATATGACAGGACAGATATCTTACACTGTTTGAGGTATGGCTTTTGTTACTGCTAGAATTCTTCATCCATTGACTCCTACTTGTCACTTGTTTTAAACTGTAACTCTGAAATGCAAATTAAAATTAAGGAATACAGACTTTAGGTTTCAGTTTGTTGTTGGAGCTTTGACTGTACAATAAAGTCCTCATCGGAGGCTTTTCTTTAGTTTAAGTGACTTTTACTAAGTTCCTCTGTTATCAACACTGTTAAAAATGGATCAGAAAGACATTTGCTGTATCTCTTCACCAATGAGATGTCATCCTTTAAATACTGAACCCTTTATTAAGTCACGGTGTTGTGAGTCATGCGTGTGTGTATATATATATATATACACACACACACACATCCATCTATACGCACACTTAATTCTAAATTGTGTCTAAAACTTGGTTGTTAACCTCATGCTTTATAACTGCTGTAGTGCAAGTGAATATTTGAGAAAAATAGCAGGTTTAATAAATTGTGAAGCTTTATGCCGTTTAAAAACGGAGACCTTCCATTGTGGATTACAGTTTCAAAACATACTGAATATGCTTAGATGTTCACCTTTCTGAACAAGTCGGTCTGAAAGGATTTGGGTTTTGTGTGTATGGGTTTTGGTGTGGTGGGGTTTTTTCTGTGGCTGTGGGTTTTGTTTTTTTCATAGATATCTGTGTTAATGTATATTTCTGGTTTTTAGTGCAAATGATGGAGTATTTCGCAGATACCGAGGCTCAAGGACATTGGAAGATCTTCAAGGTTACGTGTTAGAGCGAAAATGGGAAGCTGTGGAGCCTGTAGCAGGATGGAAGTCTCCATCATCTATAATGTAACACTTTGTTTTTTATTAACAAGAAACATGTTTTATAGCTCATTATTCATTAAGGGTGCTGTGTTGACAGCTTGGAGACAAAAGGCCTTTATTCCCTAGACGTGTAGACTTTGCAGAAGCAATCTGTATTGACAGCCTGCTTTCCAGTTTCTCACCTTTAAAAGCAGTTTATTTTCTGCATTTGCTTTTGTTCGTGCCTGCTAAGGCTTGTTTATATCATCTCTGAAAATATATAAAGAAAAGACGTACAGCCACCGAGCATGATGTAAGAGTCAGGTTCAATATCTGCTGAGTACTGGAAACAAATGTGTGTTTATGTAGATTATTACTTTATGACTTCTGGCTACTTCAGGCAGGCAGCCTTTAGCTGTAGGGATTTCTCATTTATTTGTTTACAAGGAAGTCTTGTGTCCTTCGGAATAGGAAACAGTGTAGTGCTTATACAGCCTATCAGAATTTGTTTTCACAGCATTGAATTTGCTTTGAAATAGCATAGAATGTGCTTGCGTGATGTGAAGGATGAAGGAAAGGTGCAAATGGCTAAAGCTGTTATGTGTAAAGTCATGTCAAAGATCCCTTGGGTGTCCTTATCTTCTATCTGAGAAGGAGGAAGAGCTGTGTGATATTTGGTAATGGGGAGAGGAGCCTACAGGACTGGAGCTGGTATTTCTTCATTATGCTCAAATGCCATTTTTCAAGTCACTATTTCAATACTTTGGCTTAAATGAACATAATACAGAGAAAATGTATTTATTTGCAGCAGTCTCTTGACAATTACTAGAGGCTGAATGGCATTAGAAGTCTATAGATAGAATCTTTCTTGTTTCTGGGCAGTTTCCTGTGTATCTCAACTCCTATTTGTCTTAAAACCTGTTCCTTCCTTTTCTTTGTTTTCTAGGATGCATGGGATGGCAGGATTATTCCATCTCTCTGGATGGATCAGGGTAACTATGTTGTGTTGCTTTCCATACCCCCTTTTATGCTTAGAATAATAATCCTTTTAGGAGTCAAAACCTAACTGAATATTTTTGTTATCCTTTTATGGGAGTTAAATTTTCCTTACATTTACTGTACTTTGGGTGTGGAGTATCTTTGCACTATAAATTTAGTAGTACTAATAGGCTATGCCAGAAATGGCAGTTTGGTTGTAAAGATTATAATCAATACTGAAAATACTGTTCGTATTATCTTGGCATAGTGAAAATGTTCTATCAAAGTGTGCTAACATGATAAAGTAGTTTTTTGAGAGCTGCTGCAAAAATGATAGTAAATGTCAGGAATGCGGTAGGATCTACCAGGTTCTCTCACTGAATAAGATTCTGAAAGGTGATTCCAAGTTCATTTTCAGAGCTGTAAATCCTGCTCTTCTGCAGTTCATTGTCATCTAGTGTATCATACAGGACAAGAGACTGTAATGGGTTGATTTTTAGGAAGAATTTCTGCATCTAGATTTCAAACTGTCAGTGCTATTTGCATAGGAACAGAGCAAATGTGGACAGTAATTCTCAGAAGGAAAGAAGAAATGCTTAGTGTACACTGGAGAATGCTTTGAACTTAATGATGTTTATAAAGACACTTTCATTAGGGAGCTAGCAAAGCTTTTCCTGTAGCGTACAAATGCCGAGAATTTTCAGACCTTTCCAATTGCAGTCAGGAAACATCCTTGCTTTTAAAATCTTCAAATGTAGCCAAAATTGAGACACTATATTTGCTTGTAGCAAAAGCTCTTAATATCATAAGATGCTACAAAAATGCGATAGAGAGTTTAAACAAAGTCTGTATCACTTCCAATAAGCATCTGACTAACCCAGAATCAAGCAAAACTTTCAGTTATTAGGTTTCCTGTGCAAACCATCTTTGATTCTTTCTTTCACTGGATAGAATTAACTTTCTACAGCCTTCTGGCATTTCTATTCCATGGTTGCTGTGTAATGATGTTGTTTCGTCTAGTTTCCTTCCTGAAAGATTAAATGCTCTGGGAAGAAACCTTCTCTAATTTGCTTTCTGCTTTGATGAATATTTTAGCTGTACATTTCCTCACTCTTCTTGCTGTGGTCTCCTTTTTATGCTTTAATAAATGTTGGAAGCTGTTCTGACATTAAAAAAAAAAGACCATGGAATTGCAATATTGAAGCTTCTGTAAATGTTGATTGTGGTTGTTTCTTAATGGGTGTACTCTTGGAAGAAATCTAATGTAATAATTTACTTCCTACCAGACTTGATGTGATGTTTGGGTCAGTCAATTGAATTTGTAGGTTTAAATAACAGGCTTCAGTTTCAAAACAATCTTAAGATGGTATTTGGATTGTTCTAAGTGAAATTAGTTATTCGGTGTCTGCTTAGAATGGGTGGCTTCTTTTAAGAACTAAAGAGCTCAGTTTTAGTTAATCAATGAATTCCCAAGTTTAAGTATGTATTTGGATCTTGTGCGACTTAAAACGTCTAACACTCTGCTTCCCAGATGTAACTGGGGGTAGAGCTCTGGATGATGGTAGGAAGTCATAAGCGGTGTTAGGCATGAAGTTATTAAGTATCTTCTTCTTATTTCCAGCAAATTCACAGCTACCTCACCGGCACTCTTGGAATTCATGTTTGGGCTTCTTATGCAATCTTCATCTTAGCGACCTTATTGATTGGCCTGTTCCTGGGTCTGGTAAGAAACTATATAACTTTTTCTTAGTTACTTAGAACATTTGTGAAAAAAATAAACTTTGCTGATAAGGTATACTGAAGAACCTTATTTTAAATGGCTTTTTAATGATGCATGTAATTAAAACTCTTAAGCGCTCAGTACTACAGGTCTACTCTCTAGTACTGTGCATTCTGGTTAAGACTGGTTCACTCAGATAAATTAACCTTTTTATGAAAGTGATGCCTCGATTTAGATCTGTTTAGTCTGTCCACTAAACAAGTGATTTTTATATTGTTCCTTTATATTTAAGATTTTTTGTATTTGAGGATTCTGTGTTGTCAGAGTGGTGTAAGGACTCCAACTTTATTTGTGGAGGGATGTTTATGAGCTGGAGCAGGACTGTATTTGTGGGGTTAGCAGTGTAAGTTTGCTGCTGCACTGTTACTCCATGAAAAGATGAAAATGTTTTCTGAAAGGCTTTGAGGATTGGGGGTTATAACTGATTTACTTTATTTCAGGACATGACTTTGTGGTTACAGCTTGGTTTTAATAAAATCTGACTTCATTTCTTTCTCCCCTCTGAGTTCTCATTAGTAATTGAAAAATCTGATTTTTTTTTTGTTACTAACCAGACCTGACGCATTCATATATCAATGTCGAAAGCATCAAGAAGGTTATTCAAACAAGCCTGGTAGTTATATATGTGAATGTTAAGGACAATATCCCATGTGTTTCATCAGTGGAAACAGTTCAAAGTTGCATTACCTGTGAAGCTGGGATTATTTCCTCTCAGAATATTTGAAAGTTGTGGGTCTATGACCTCTCAAATATCAATATTAAATGAGAAACTGAGCTGGAAAAGGAGATATAGATGGGAATAGAAGTTAGTTACTTGGTCCACAACCCTGTTTGGCAACTGCAAAGACAGTTTAAAACAGTTCTGCTGGTAACTGGTTTAACTCGCTGCTAAATTGCTGTTCCATGTAGAAAGTATAAAGGCTGTTTCCGGTACTTGGATCTCAGCCCTTGAGCTCATATATTAGTGTTAGTGAAATGAAGAAAAACTGCATAGCAAGTGTGTCTCAATAGTACAAGGAATTGATTTCAAAGTGGTGTGTGTGTATTTAGGCAAAACCAGGTTTTATATATCATGTATACAGATTGGTACATATTAGCAAATATCTTTCACCATGCAATTTAAACAGCTGCATTTTTCTAGGTGGTAGGTTTTTAGCACCAAATGAGTGTAAATCAAGTCAGCATAACTAGGAGCAAATGAATATTGTTTGGAAAAAAAATAATAAAACCTATCCATATTCTTCCTTCACTAAAAAAATACTTGGAAAATACTTGAAAAGAAAATCTAAAATCCATCTCTCAGCTTTTTCTGAAAAGCTTTTCAATGATTGAAATGTATTTCTTTAACATAGTATAATCTCTCTTTGTCACACGCGAAGAATAGTGCAAAGCACTAAGACACAAGCATCTTCCTTGCATTTTGATTGTGTGTGTTCTACACTAAGCTGATCAAAATAACAGGCACAAAAGGTGAAAGCACATATCATGTATGGGGGAGCAAGGGGCATAACATCCCAAAATAGAGAAAATCTTGACTGAGATTGTTTCATAAGTTTTAAAGATATAAAAATTCTCAAGTATGTTCTGGGCTTCTCTTCTTAAGATGCAAGTTGTTTCAGTACTGAATAAATTTAGGAAAGTAGGAGGCAGAAAATTTGTAGCAGAAATAGAGAATATTCATTCTCCCTGAGAACACGCTTTTTTCTGTATTTTTATTTAGCTCTTATCTCTGAGCAAGATAATATATTTTTCTAAATTCTACGTCTATCTAAGAAGCGTGTAGGAAAGTACTTAATAGTGTAGGGACTGCTGGGAAGATTTGCTAATAAATGCCTTTTTTTCTTTCCCACAGATACTGGTTTTGATTTCAGACTGCCTGTGCCCATCCAAGGCAAGATACACAGTGGAAACATCCGGTAAGAACCGAAGTGGATGAGATAGCATAGGTTTAAATGTAAACTTGTTACAAAGGGGGCAATACAGTGTGAAGAACTTAAATGTGAACCGGTAATCCAGGTATTCATTTTAGTCACACTGACAAAAATTGATATCACAGAATGTCAGGGATTGGAAGGGACCTCAAAGCTCATCCAGTGCAATCCCCCCATGGAGCAGGAACACCCAGATGAGGTTACACAGGAAGGTGTCCAGGCGGGTTGGAATGTCTGCAGAGAAGGAGACTCCACAACCTCCCTGGGCAGCCTGGGCCAGGCTCCATCACCCTCACTAAGAACAAGTTTCTTCTCAAATTTAAGTGGAACCTTTTGTGTTCCAGTTTGAACCCATCACCCCTTATCCTACCATTGGTTGTCACCGAGAAGAGCCTGGCTCCAGCCTCCTGACACTCACCCGTAATATATCTGTAAACGTTAATGAAGTCACCCCTCAGTTTCCTCTTCTCCAAGCTCCAGAGCCCCAGCTCCTCAGCCTTTCCTCACACAGGAGATGCTCCACTCCCTTCAGCATCTCTGTTCCCCTGCACTGGACTCTCTCCAGCAGTTCCCTGTCCTGCTGGAACTGAGGGGCCACAACTGGACACAATATTCCAGATGTGGGGCTCTAAAATATCTGTGTCAAAATATCTACCTGGAAAATAGCGAAGCAGGGAAAAAAGTGAACACAACAGTAATTTGTTCTAGCTTCCACAGTTATGAAGAGTCTAAATGTCTTCAAAATGAGTAAGTTTGAAGAAAGATACTGCGGTTTGCGTATTTTGTGCAGATGCATATTCACTAGACCTGTTGCTTAAGTATAGAAAGGGATTTGCTTTGGTGGTTCATTTCCACATCCTAATGTGTACTCTGTATATCACGTTAGGAGATGTAACATTCTAAACTTGTAAAATTTTTAACTTTTTAAATTTGTGGTGTGGGAGAGGAGGAGATCGAGGGAATCAAAGGAATCTGGAGACTGCAGGTAGGGGAGCAGAGAAAGGTGTTGCGTCTCTTTCAAATGAAACATCTTCCTGATCCTTAGAGAGGGTTTCTGAGTACTATTCTGCTCCCTGTGAACATGGGAGACAAAAACTTGCGCAGGAAATCAAGTTTCTTGTCAGCACCAGGTATATGTTAAGTTTCAGAACGCTTTTTGGTACATTTGTGCTATTAAGTGGAGTCAAAACTTAACCGTAATTAAAAATGCATTTTTTTAATTGTGTGCTTTTGTGTGTCTTGATCTGACTCCTGCCACTAAGACTTTAACCAAATCTGGAATTCGTAGGTGTGCAAAAATACCATCTTTAAGATCTTGTATGTTGATCACTATCAAAAGAACACCACACCTGTGCCTACGTGTGTGTGTGCTGTCCAGTTGGACTCAGCAGCAGCTGGTACCTGACAGCACTTACCAGCATCCTCCTCTTCAAGGAGCCAAGTAAAATTGATCTGTCCTTAATTTGTAACTCGGTGGAACAAAATGAAAGCTATCTGTGCCCAATAGGCAAGAAATTGGAAATAACTGAAAACCAAGGAAGATGTAGTCCCATACAAGTTTTTAATGATAACGGTCATGAATATTTCAGAATACTTATGTGGTGATGTAGCTTTAAAATACATTGCTCTGAGATTCAGTCTAACTTAGGTATTTGAAACTCTTTTGTCCAGAAGAAGCAATTACGAAGGATAATGTGGAGAACGCAGCATTAGAAGAACCGGAGGAGGCTGCAGAGCTTTCGGCAGATGATGCGGAAGAGACCGCAGATGTAAAAGATCTCTCAGATGGAGAAGATGCGGCACATTCAAGCGCTGATGACTCAGAGGAGGATTTAGCACTTGCAAAAGAATCAGGGGAAGAAGAAATGGAAGACTTAAGTGAGCAACCTGCAGCTGATGCAGAGACTGAAAGCTCAGTAAGGCAGCGTAAAAGTCAGGCGGCCGATAATGGACTATAGCTGCTTCAGTGGTGTGTTTTGTACACTCGGACCAAAGAAGCATCAGACCCTTCGACTGAACCTGAAGCTCACACTTGATTTGTTGTTTGTGTTTACACAAAACCTCTGCTCTGTCAGCAGGCTTCTCTTTTTTCAAGCTGATATTCACTCGTTGGGTTTGTTTTATAAGCACATATGGTGTATATTGTATCCCTTTAGCCATGACAATCAAAATACATATATCTTGTCTGAAGTCTTCTCAGAGAAAAGGGGTGTCACAGTGTCACTTCACCGGCTATAAAATGGTCACGTCTGCCATGTTCGGTTTTAAGTATTACCCTAAACAAGATCAGGACTTTTTACAGTAGCTTGGCAGGACTGGCACTTTTCTGTCTCAATGTTTATTGTTTCCAAATGCTACAGAAGCACCAGATAAGTGATACAGCAGTGAAAGAAGGCACCTTACTCTAGTCCTCTGTTAAAAATGTGTATGATGGGCTTATTTTTATCACTTGAGACTGAAGCACCTTTCTCTTTCATTTTTATTAGTTGGTTTTTAAAGTTTATCGCACGTTATGCTGCGTTCCATGGACTCTTTAGTTTTTGTTAATTTGCAAGTGTGCTGCACAGCTTAAGCTTCTCAGCTGAGCTTTTTTTGACCCAAGGAGTTTGAGGAATTGGAAACCTCAGGCTGATAGAGTGGCAGCTAAATGTTTAAAATACATTGGAGCTTTTAAAAGGCTTAAAAAGTTATTTCCGTTGGGGGGACTTTTGCCAAAGCATTGACTTTTAATATTTTCCTTCAAGAGACTGTAGCAACAAGCATTTGCTTTGCAGTTCTATATTTTTTGCCAATACAAGCTTGTCATATGCATCGCAGTTCTGCCTTTTCCAGCTTGGAAAGAACTCGAACTGCTTTACTAATATTAACTGCAGAGACACTGAAGGTTTTATCTTTGATTGCTTCTCTCCTTTTTGTCACCAGAATCGGCACATTAGGAAAAGGGAGGGACATGGGTGGCGAGAAGCTTTTCGTTTTGCTGCTTTTATCAAGATGAACGTGTATGTGTTGAACTGTGTCAAGTGCAAATGGCTTGTCAGATAGACAACATTAGGTTAAAATACTTAAATCACTAAAGACTGAAGTATTTCCCTTCTTTGTTTTGGTTAATATATAAGGCTTTTTTTGGTAAGGAATACCTACAGTGAGATCCTATGTGTTCCTATTTTATATGTGATCATGTGCATAAGATGTGTCTTAATCTTGGTTTTGTTGTTTTGTTTGTGTTTTTTTAAGATGTATATTGCATAAACCTTGCTAACATGCATGAATTCCATCGTGTTGCTCAAGAATAATCAGAGATGAAATAGTCTCTTATTACAAGAGACAACTTGCAAGTGCAAAATGCTGGTTTCCTTTGAGACTGAGATTAATAGGGCAAATTTGTGTTGAAAGTTGGGGTTTAGGGTTTTTTGGGATGCTCATAAAGAGCATATGTACTAGGAAAGCTTAACTTTTCCTGTCTATGTTGTTTCATATTGTGTCTTGGAAGTATATGGTAGAAACTCTGCATTTGTCTGTTTCAGCTGTGTAAAGAACAAAATTACACTGCGTATATTGAATATTAACTTTCTTAAGGAAAGTTCTCAGTCTGGGGCTTGAATTTCACATAGTGGACACATGTAAATATGGGTTTGCACATGTGAACATGTACAGTTGATAATATATATACGTTGCACAATAACAAGAACAGTTTTCTTGCGTTACCTGGATGTTGTTTCATGTAACTGAACAATTATAGTAGCTTGTTAACTGTGGGACTCAGTAGCAGTTCAGATACACACCAGCTTGCTTTTTTTAATCAATCTAAGCTTGTATTTGCAAAAATTAAGTAAACTGCCACTGTAGTCTGGAGGGAAGAACGGTGCACCTAAAAGCTCAGAGTACAGATCTGTTGTTTCCATGATGTATTTGGGTTTTTTTCATTATCTGTGTATCAGGAGCTCATAAAGTCTGAACGGAAAATGAGATTTTTAACCACGTTTCATGAGACAACCAGAAGTCAGTGTGTATATTCAGTTACAAGAACGTGCATGAAATAAGATTAGATGTAGCCCCTCAGTCGTGGATCCAAAACTACCAGATGCTGCAAAATGTGGTACTGTATCCAGCACAGATTGAGGGCAACATTGACTTTGGTTGTGTACCAAAGAGGATATATTGTACTGCACAGGGTTTTATGCTACTCAGTGTGTAGGTGGGAACATACAGATATTAAGTTTTGATACAGTTTCTCTTCACTTTTTCAGTATTTTGGACTGTTTAAAGAGGTTTTCACTTTAAAAGATATAGAACATCCTTAGAACTCCCAGTGGCTTTGTTGTATGCTGTTGGGGATGTGAATTATTAAAAAGTCAAGTGTACCTCTTTTCAGTGCTCAAGGTGAGGTATTTGGGCTTTTTGAATGTTTAGATAGATAAGGTGTTCTCACAAGAGCTGGATTTCATTCTGGTGTCTTTGAATTTCAAAACCAAACAAAAACACGAGCTGCAAACAGCACTTTGTCCTACAAGATACATTACTAATGAAATCCTCTGAGAAAGATCAGAAGCTCCTTTGTGTGGTGATTCTCTGAAGTCTCCGCTTAGATTTTCTCAGAATTTGCACGTCACTGTTAAGTTTGGATTACTTATGATGCAAAATACTTACTATCTTCATTTTAATAGACCTAACTGCAATATCACTGTGATGTTCATGGATTGAGTAAGTAAGTGAGGGCAGTTCATCTCTCCATAATGTCTTGTGAATCTGGAAATGAGCAATTTTAGGCTTCTAAAGTTTGTTGGAACTAATATATATGTCATTGCTCCTGTGTTTTCATGAATAAAGTAGGGAATATTACTGCTAACTTGGGTTTGAGTGTATTTGGAGTTACTTATTACAAAGATCTCTAAATTGTGATTAAGACTTTAAAGAAACAGGTGCTATGCAACCATTGTTACCTCTAACTTAGTTCTACACTTGCAGGAAAATGATTGTAGCATGATATTGGAGATCCTCAACTTTGAGTAATGCTTAGGTGGCAAACAAGTGGCAGACGCTATAAAGTATCAACCTTTTGTGCAATCTCTGTGTAGTCTCTGTCCTCTGTTGTGATTTATTTCAAAAAATGGAACTTGTTTTTGCAATCCCGGTATAGACAAAATGTCCTTGGAGAAGCTGCTGCTGACACTGTGCAAAATGGCTCAAGGATGGGGCTGTAAGGGCTGTCAGCTAGAGCTGGGTGTCAAAAATGACTGGAGATTCTTGAGAAGCGATTTACATTTCAGATGGGATGTGTGCCTTTTTGAAAACCGATCCCCAATGGATCTGAACATAAATGTTTAAAAATCATTAAGATCCAGTAGGTTATTTTTTGAAGAGGCTAGAAACACATACAGCCTTTCAAAACTCCCATCCTTGCCATTTATGTGAAACTTGTATGTGTGTCTTGGAATACTCGTATGTGCTGCACCCATGGTGGGCAATGCTGGTTCTGTGGGCTTTCGGCATGGAAATGTTATACCACGTTGTCTTTGCAAAATTGCGAATCTATACTGTGGGTGTTTTTACAGAAATTCCATATACATTTTGTTTTTGTGATCTCATAGTTTTCATTTTCTCCGTGTTTAGATGGCTCATCTAAAAGGTGTTTTCTTTTAATGTTGATCTCCCAGTTAACAACAGAGGTTGTGACTTGTGAAGATTCCTTAAACCCTTTAAAAGAAACCGGTGCATTAATGAATTGCTTCCTCGTTATGTGAGTGGAAAAATGCTTGGTTGTGCACACCGGTGCTGAGGTTTTTGCTGCAGTAACTCTGGGCTGAGCAGTACGCTCCCAAAGGTACAAAATGCAACTGGAGCTCAAATGCAAACTGCTGCGCTTAGATAGTCTAATTCTGAGCCTTTGAGAGCTTTACCTTTACGTTGGGTTTGTTTTTCCCCTCTTGAGAAATCTGCTGCCCAAAATTGTGCACTAAATCTCTCTGGGATTTGGAGGACAGTGGTACACTTGCCATTCAATTTCATTTTCTTTGCCATTGCATTGATTTGCTGATGTAAAGTTGAAGAAGAAATGGTACGAAAGAAAACCCTGGCGAGCGTTTGTTTCATTGTTTTAGTATTTAATCAGCTGCTGCATGTTCTATCTCACAATGTGAGAGCATGCAATTTTCCCCATTGAAAGCGGACAGGTGGAATACTACAGGCATAATCCAATCGGGTTTTGAAAGTTACTTTAAGCGTTCAGGCAGACAAGCTGTATTTTTATAGAGGAAAATGATTGATGCGAGCTACTCATTGAAAACACTTCACCATATAGTGTTCATAATCTGGAAATAGGTATTTTCTGGCTTTATTTGAAGAAATTCACAAATGCTCATGGAGAATTTGGATGTCAGAGCAGCCACTTATGTCAGTAACATTAGTTGATAAATCAGCTTTGCACAGCAGCCTTGAGAAACAGGTAATCATTGGGACGTGGAAGTATTTTAACATTATATGGCAGTTAACTTCTCCAGTTAAACTTTAGTGCAGTTAACTGAAGTGAGGAAAATCCCGCCTGACTCATCTTCCACCGTGGAGCTTTTGCAGGTGGACAGGACACAGTTGATGTTCCCTCTGATCCTGCAGTAGGACACGGGTTCAGGCTAAAACGCTGTGTAGAGGTCTCCTTCTTTCTAGCAAATAATATCTGTAAGGACAAACATGTTGTGATACTTCTTAGAAAACTTTTTTGGCTTTTAACTGAACTGCTTTCTAAACCAGAAGCTGTATCTCCACGTTTAACAGCCCTTTGTGGGGGTTTTATTATGGAATTTGCCTCTTTTTGAAATAAAAGTTTCCTCCGCAGCGCCTGGTTGAGCTGAGCTGCAGCTGCGCGACACTGTTCTTCAGTGCCAATTCCTCGGTGACCTGCCGAAGCAACAAGTGAGAAACAGGAGATATGGGAGAGAATGTTAACACTACCCTGATTGTATATTCATTTTTCTCCCCTCTCTTTTCCCTCTCCTGTAATCACTTCTGAACGTTTCAATTGAAATGTGCCTTGACTTAGTGAGGTTTGCTGTGGCTGCTTGGGCAGACTCTTTGCTTTTGGGTTAAATGCCGTTCTTTTGCTTCAAGGTGAAAGTTCAGACAGTCTCGTTGGCGGCCACAGGAAACCTCTTATCCAGAGATTCATTAAAACAAGGAGACAATTACTTGTAACAACCACGTGATATGGGAGGGAAGAGGAACTTGTAGCACAAGTGGCAAATAATGACCAGTAAAGTAAAAGCACAATTCATGTGAATACGGCAAATGAACATGTAACTGGAGAGAAAGATCAAGGCGGGAAGTGTTTTGAAGAGTTTAAGTGAATATAGACATTATAAATAAAAGGTGAGAGGGGACACCAGTGGTGAAACCAAACTGTTACCTTCAGCAATTTTTGTGCAACTTTCCACCGTTAAAAGCTTTTGAATTCATTAAGGTTGAATTCAGCTGCACATATTAAAACGTTTAGCTCTGGTGCAATGCTTACTGTCTCATGCTCTAGGATAAATACCTGTTTTTAGCACAGGCGATGCAAGCTTCAAATAAATGAAAGCAGACGTGGCCCCAGTTTTGTGCTGGGAGCGCAGGGAAATGTCAATGTTACACCAGTTTGCACTTAATTCTATCTGACATGGATGTGTGATAAATACCTCATGGTATAATTTTATGTATATTGATATTAATTTCCAGTAATTCCTCCCATGAAAATTCTGACTGGCTGGAAAAACGACCCCCTGTACATCTTAATCTGAGATGGGCTCATCTGTGAAAGCGCTTAGAGCTGCGGATCTCCTGGTGCCGTCGCTCCCGAGGTTCCAGCTGCTCCGTCCTCCAGACGCCGCCCTCCAAAGATGTTCGACAATCTCCTGTGAATCTCAACCAGTTCTTTTCTCGCTCTTTGCAGAATATTTTACTCCTTGCTGTTATTTATAAGCCAGCAGCAAGGAAGATGGCTGTGGTTTTTCAGAGAGATAGATGTATATTTAACTTGATGTTATCAGAGTTCTTCAGTCGTGCTGAAGAATGAAAAAATGAAGTTGCTCCAAGCCCTAAATTCCTGCAGGGAGGTAGGCACAGCTGTATTTCTCTTGCACTGCGTTTCTTTCAGTGCACCACAATTAAACCGGGCAAAACAGGAGCTTTCTGGTTTTGCTTGCCACATCTTGCACTATGGGCGATTTCCTTCCAATTAAGGAATTGGTCTTTCCCTTCTCCCCCAAATCTGCTTTTAATAAAGTGACATTAATAATTGTAATATGCACAGCCAGAAAACTGAGCTTTATACACATGTGATATACTTGTAAGTTTTCCCTGTCAAACAAATACCATATACTTGTTGCAAACAAGTTATATTTGTTAAATTTTAAGTTCCCTCCTTGCTGATTAATCATTTTCTTTTATGTTCTAGGTTGGCCTTGACCACATGAAATCAAACATAGTGCTGAAGTCTAATAGGACACAAGAAGTTGGTGTATTTTTTTGGTACGTAGTTAATCCCAATCCTGATGAGGTCCTGTATTAATGATTTACAGACCGAAATACAGCGCTTAAACGAGAGGGAAGCAGGAGTAAACTAGCCCTGTGAGATCTGCAAACATGTCTGGTAAACCAGTTTGCATTGCTGATTTTGAAGAGTATGCTAAAAAATTTCTCCCCAAATCGGTGTATGATTATTACCGATCTGGAGCAGATGACCAGGAAACATTGGCAGATAACGTAGCAGCATTTTCAAGGTAGGAGGATGATTTAAGGCTGGGGTGGGAGTTGAGGGATGTACATTCTGCTTTATTATTAGATGTGGTGCAATATTAGATTTTTTTTTTTCCGTGCGTGAACAAAACTCAGTTTTTCTGAAACTTTTTTTGGGTTTTGTAAAAGAACTCTAAATTCCTTTTCGGAACAACTGTTTCTCCCCTTTTATTCCTCCACCTAATAATTGCTGTCAAAAAGCAGTCCCTAAAAACTATTATTTGGCTCTGACAAACCCAATATTTAGTCAGTTGATGAATCTGTAGTTTCTGCATTTTGGGACATATTGCAGGCAAGGGATTCTTGTGGTGGGATTGTACCTTTTAGCTCCTGAGTCTGTTTTGCCTCTTGCTTGTTTTTCCTAAAGTGGATTTATTACGCAGCCTTCCCCGGTGAGCACAAACAGGAGCTGCATAAATCTCAGCTCTGGGGCTCAATCCTGGGTGGCCAAACTGTGTTTGGGGGAGTTTCCAGCAGAAATATTGTAAATGATGGGAACTATTATAATCCAGTTTGGACTTAGACTTCTCTTTGCTAATCTCTAAAGGCTTTGACTTTAATCCCTCTGAGTCTAACAAATCAAACCAAGATTTTTCCAGTTTGTTTTCAGTCTTTCTCACTCCCCACTTTGCTTTTCTGCTGTAGAGCAGCGATCGTACTTACTGCTCCATATCAGAAATTCAGCTGGAAACCCCATGCAGCTTTAGTCAGGCTCTAGGAAACTCAGTAGTAGTTAATTTAACAGGATCTCAAAGGCCAGATCACAGATATCAGCTCAGATCCCTAATTTTAGGAATATACATAAAAAAAGCTTTTTACTGTTGGGAGAAGAAAACTAATTTCCACTGTGAGCACTTATTCCAGATCTCTTAGTTCTGTGGGGGATCCCCCAGCACAGATTTGAAATCCCCTTGTGCTTGATGCTGTTTAAACACAAGCCAAAGGACTACTCCCGCTCCAAGGAGTAAATAGGAGTAGGAGAGGATGTAGTTGTGCTTGCTACTTTTTTTTTTTTTTAAAGTCATGATATTATGTGCCCTCATAAAACCCAAATGAGATGTTAAGGAAAGGACACTCGAAGTGCTCAAAGGCAATAAACTGTAGAAACAGTGCATTTTTACTATTAACCACTAGAGCTATTCATGGCCAAACACAAGTTGGATTTAATCTGGCCAGAGACAGGCTAACGCAAACCTGGGTATTTCCACTTGCTGTTTTGGTGTCAGTGGTGAGATAAGAGCAGTTCTGCTCTGAAGTTTCCTCCCACCACAGGGGCAGGTTCCTCTGATAAAACCTTGTTGCATCAGGCTGATCATCTGGGGGGTTCGGGGTCACCTCCTCTTTCCTGGTGCTTTCTGTGATATCTTCAATAAGAGCCTCCAGTTTTAGGTGTTCAAACCACAGAGCTTGCAGGCAGCCTGGAACTGAAGGGGATGTTAGTTAGCAGTGCATTGAACAGCCTGAGATATTAAAAAAAGAAAAAGTAAATGAAATTTGCAAGGTCCTGGTGTGGCTAAAAGGCCCTCGATGTCAGCCCATACCTTTGTGGCGCAAGATTTGGGTGAGCGAGGCTGCTGGGATAGACCTCATTTGAAGAAAAATCAATGTTGGGTGTCTCTGAGCTCTTAATGTTTTTGGTAACTGAATTGTTGCATTTATGGAGAAATAAATAGTTATTATTAAGGACAGATCTAGCAAATGAATGGCAGTTTCAATAGGGGCTGCAATATCTTTGGAATGAGCAGTGCGATTTTTGGAGCAGTGCAATCCATACCCATTAGATTATAAAATGAGTGTCCTGGCCTTTTGACAGCACAGGAGCTTAACGTACTTTGGACTGTAATCACATACCAAAGCATACAATGTGTTTGAAAGGCCAGCATTTAGGATGAGGTTAACACCAGTAACTCTTCTTTAGCTTCCAGTTCTACTGGGATTAAGGGAAAATCCAGAGGTCTCATTTCACTATCAGTGTGTTCCTGCAAAGGCTGCGTAATTATTTTTTATTCATCATTTTTAAATGATGTGGAGACAGCACTGGCCTAAGTGAGGCATTAAGGCCGGAGAAGATGATTTGGGATGTCAGAGCCTACATTATACCCTACGGGTCTGACTGTGTTCACCTTGCGCTTGCTCTGCGTCCCGAAACACCGTCTGTCCTTCCCACATCTGCCCTGTCTGCCGATTACATTCTCTGTCAAGTTGTCAAGGAACTGAGGGGCCTGAACGGAGAATAGATTTTATGACAAGGTCGGGATGCATTTAGCTTGATGCCATTCAAGAAATCAATCCGAAACCTCCCCTTTCAGCATTTGAATGTCTGTGTGTGTAGGAGCATGTTTCTGCTGAGCTGCTGTGACACGTTCTGCCGCTGACTCCCAGGCAGCCTTTGGGGAAAGATGCATTTTGTTGCCCTGTACAAGGAACAGCAGTTGCTTGTTTATCAGTGACAGCATCAATACGTATTTTTCTACAGATGTAGTTCGGTGCTAAAGTGACTTGGCACATACATAATTTAAATATTGGTTAAAAAAGCAAGGCTGAGAATGTGATTGGGGTCAAACAAGCACGTGAAGTTGCAGGGGGCAGAAAAGGAAAGGAATGTTTGCAATAATAATTGGGTTACATTTCTGCAATGTCTTTCACCTCACATTCACAGAGTGCTGCAAAAAGAGTCGCCGTGTGGATGGTAAGACACCCTGGGAGAGAAAATAGAGATGTTGTTATTATTTTTTCTCTAGCCAAAGCAGCCGTTGCTCAGCCTTGCACAGCACCAGCACCTGCTCTTACGATGAGCACTGGAGCTGTAGGGGAGATGAAGGCAGCAAAGTGGGTTGGAGCTGGGATGGTGACTGAACAGCGTGCCCTTGCCCAAACGTGCGGCTTGTGATGTCGTACAAAGGGTTTATTTAGCACGGGCTCGGAAGGGAAGCAAGAAGAGCCATTTCAAAACGTGTCGCGGTTTGAAAGTTTCAGCATTTTTCACAGCTGAAAATGAGTGGAGAAAGCAGTGAGTACTTCCCTCTTACCCAACTGCATGAGAAGTTACATTCTGAAGTTTTTGAACATAGAATGAAAAGGAAAAAAACCCTGCTGATCCCTCCTGCTTCCCTTTCCTCCTTCTTTCAAAACAGCATTAGCTGAAGTTGCCTGAATCGGGGTGCTCGCTGCGGCATCTCCTGCTTCCAGCTGGGAAGGAAGATGCGCTCACTCGCAATTGCTGATTGCAGCACGTGAGTGCGGACTTGGCTGGGAAAAGATGTGGGGGATGATGAGAAGATGAATACAAAAATTATACACGAGTCTTTTACAAAATATCCAGGAAATTTTTTCACTCCAAGACTTGGAAGAGCAGGTGGTGTGTGGCAGCCTAATGAAAGCGCGCTCTGGTTAGTGGGAAATAATGGCTCTGGGGTTGTGCTTGTTAAGAGCATTTCACTATGGCTTGTCCAGAAAATGCCTCATTTCAAGTGTCCAGCAAACACACACTGAAAACACCCATGTTTCCAAAGTAAGTTCAGATTTTATTTGAAGAATATAATACCAAGGTCATGATATATTTGGATGTTTTTCGTTGGAGCCAGTTAATAGTTATGAGTATTGACTTGATGTTGGTCTAAAGGATGTGGCCTGATAAGGTGTGGGAGGGAGAGCAAAACACACTGGAAGGGACATTTACTTTTAAAGTCTGGGGCTAATGACCCTGGGGACCCCAAAAAGCTCATGGACAGAGTAATTTGATGATACATAAAGCTAAATGGGAAGGAGGCTTTTGAGTTTGACTGTAAAAAGGAGCAAGTTGATTAAAGCATTTTTGTTTTCTTTATATTTGCTGCGAAAAGATGTCTCAGAGCTGGGAGAAAACCTTCAGAATGAGGATTAGGAAGAAAGGGGGAGAAAAAAAGAAGTCGTGTTTTCATTGTTCCACCCTCAGCCCATCCTCCCCTGAAAAATAACAAACCGATACAATAGCCTGAAAACAAGTCCGAGGAAACATACTTGCAGTGTGTGTTTTGGCATCGAATTGTACAGCTGACTCCCACAACCACACTTCTCCTTCCAAGCATCATAACCATCCTCCTGCTCCTGGAGAGCAGGAATGGCCCTGTGCTCTAGGGATGCAGAAATTCAGGTTTTGTCCTGGCTCTTTCCCAGGCTTCTTATGGAATTGTCTCTAGATCTTGCTATAAAATGAAGAGATTTTGTATTTATTTTGTTTTCTAACCTGTCAGCTTAATAGCCAAGCTCAAGCTGACCACTGCTCGCTGTTGGAGCGTAGTCTAAGGATAACAGTGGCTCTGGTTGCTGTCTCCTTGCTAGTAATAAGAATATCAGTTTCACGCTTTCTAATGCTGTGCGGGTTCAGCAGTACTAGCACTTAAGCTTTTAATTATATTTGTTAATTAAAATTTGATAGTCCTTTCAGAGGGAGGGATGCCTCAGTGAGAGGCTGATGTGTATCCTGCTCTGCGCTGGCTCGCTTCACCCATGTGGAGAGGCAGCCCCTGCTATTGCACCCCCTCTTGTGGCTTGTACTGACAGTGACTGCACTGCAACATCGCGTGGGTGGGCAGAAAAAGTCCGATTTCACAGGTATGCCCAACAATGCGACCCTATTAAGATAGATTTGGATATTGTGGTGTCATCTAGGTATTGTGATCTTGTTCTGCTGTTGTTGTGGAGGGGAAAAACATGTATTTGTGTGTGCAAGCATGTGACATCCAGCTTGATCACACTAAATTGTAATTTCAGGTGAAGTATATTTTAGCTTGCTCTGCTTTGGAATCAGTTTCCATCTGCACCCAGGCTGAAGACCCCAGTGCAGAGTGAAGCCTGACTCTGGGCTGATGTGGTTTCCAGCAGAAGTGTTGAAGGCAAAGCAAGGTCAGGAATGGTTGAGCAGATGCTGGGCCACATCACTCAAGGACTAGATCATAATTTGCCCTACTGGGAAAGCAGTTGTGCTGCTTGGTCTTTTTCTGCACCTGCATTTGGTCTTTTCCTGGAAACCTGGGGTCCTGTGGTGTGACGGGCTGTGCCAGGGGCTGCAGCTCCAGTTTCAGGGACCACATGTTGCACAGCAGCTGGTGACCGTTCGTTTCTGTGTTTTCTCACTGCAAAGACCCCATAGCTCAGGGAGGCCTAAGCATGCTGGCCAGGCTGGTTTTATCCCAAAGCCCCGTGTCTTTTTATTCCCTAGTCCATAGAAGGAATAACTGAGAGGGGCTGATAACTTCTTCTGTTCTTACACCCTCTGCCATCCAGTTCTGCCCCAGTGCTTTCAAGGAGGCTGAGACTCACCACAAATGTTATTATTTTTCAGCTCCTGTCTTTTCTTTATATTATACCAACCAATACTGTTCAAAGGCTTTTTGCTGCTTCTGCCCTCCATGGATTTTGTTCGCTCCTGGCTTTCCCTGTTTGGAGGGTCCCGCTGCAGCTCTGTGTCACGCAGTGAAGTTCTGCTCCAGCCCCAACGCACCATGTTTCTCCTCACAGCAGGAAAATCTCCTCCTTGCTCTTAGGAACTGTAAAGAACCCTGATGACGCCGGCTTTTTATTCTCCTTGTTTGTGCCAGATGGAAGCTGTACCCCCGGGTGCTCAGGGACGTGTCAGTAATGGACCTGTCAACCTCCGTCTTGGGGCAGAAGATCAGCATGCCGCTCTGTGTTGGAGCCACGGCCATGCAGCGCATGGCCCACGCTGATGGAGAGACGGCGACAGCTAAAGGTAAACCATGCAAAGTCCTACTCACAGCCAGCGAGGGAGGAACAGAGTCATTCTGTGCCTGCTGCTGTGACGCTCAGCTTGGGTTCTTGCTCCTGAGGCTGCGTCCCAGATTGGTTTGAGTTGCTGCTCAGAGTAGTCGAGCTTATTTTTTACTGTTTGCTTGGTTTTTGTGCAGGGATGCGAAATGCAATATGCAATGGGGAAACTTTGAAGAAAGGAATTGGTGTGAAATGCAAAATTTAAAACTATATCTATACATCTGTCTATACAATCTATAAATATAACTATATATATTGTCACAGCAACATTTTTCCTGTTACAGAACTGTTTCTAGACATTCAGGATCCTTTGCTCATCTGGGAAAAATGCTCATATTGGAGAGAGCTCTTTGATCACATCCCAGGGAGCCAGCGAGATAAGGGTCCCTCTGGGTTAGATGCTGCACAAAGATGTTGCCAGCATGGAGGCCACAGCCTAAAAGGCTGTGAGAAATGAGATGTTGGCCAGAAATCAGATGTAAAATGTCTTTTCCTCCTTTTATCTGAGTTGCAGAGTGACACAAAATCCGAGAAAGGCATCACAGGGTGTGCCTGTTGCATACAAACAGTGTTAGGATGTGTATTTCAATGCTCCAGTGCTGGTAGAATGAGAAAGGATACAAAACCTAAATAAATAGGCAATATTTAATGAACAGTTAATCCTGTGTGTGGTTGAGCAAGTCATCTAACAGTGTTTCCATGACCAATGCAAAAATTCAGAGTGTGAAGCGAGACTAACCTGTCCTGTGGTGGCACCTGCCCTCAATTCCCATTAAAACATCCTGTCCCTTGTGCAATGTGCAGCAGGATGGGCTGCAGCACAACTCTGGCAGCAACTTCCATAAAAGCAAATTTCTCTGATTTTATAGTATGTTTGGGGATGCATTTTTTTCCCCCTTCCCAAGAGATTTATTAGGAAGCCCAAGATTTTTATGCCTATTGTATGTACAGGCATGTTCCACATGATGGAGCTCGAATACCTTGAATTGGTTGGTGAAGCGGTGGCCGGTCGGACTCCTCGGTGCCGTCCTGTCCTTTGGCAGCTCTTGTGGGTTTTTTCTGGCCCAGGTTACGCTGGGCGGGAACTCAAGCATTATGCTGTTAAGTGCAAACATTAATGCAATGTTAAGAGCAAGATTTGAAACACAGAAAATTCAGGATGTTAGTTAATAAAAATTCCCACCGAAACTATGGCCTGGCATATTTTAAGGCATAAACCTCTTGAACCAAACAGTACAATAAGGCTGACTATCACGACTGAGTTATGGTTGTGGTAGATCCCAGAACATGCCAAAATTAAGTTGTTTGTACACTTATATTTTCAAGCCTTAACATATGATTATTGCATCTAATGTTCTTGGGTTTTCAAGCTGGGAAAGCTTGGTGTACAGGCGATGGCTTAAATGTGCCATCAAATAAACATATTCACGGGCGTTGGTAAATTTTTCAGGGCTTTCAAAGGCAAATGTAATTAAAATCACACCCTCTGTATTGCAGTAGCATTTCTTGTAGAAAAAAATACAGCTTTGGTTTAGTGCTCTGTACGAGGTGGAGTGGGGCATTTAGTGCCAAGCTTTTTGTCTGATGGGGATTAACTGTAAAGTACATGTTTGACTTAAAGTTTCCCTTAAACTTGTGACATTTGGGGTCGGGATTTGCCGCATCCAGCTTGTCTTAAACTCTGGGATAACTCTGAAACATGAGTGAGCAGATAGTTGGTTGCTCTAAATCAGCTTTCACTTCAGCTGCACTGATTTGCACAAGCCAAGAAAGCCTGATCCATAGGGTTGTGGCTTTTGCAAAGCCTGACATAATTCATAAGCCTGACTTATGGCTGAAGCAGGAAGGAAGCGATGCATGTTGTGGTGCAGGTGGCAATGACAACCCCTTCCTTCTGCCTTTTTGTACTTGGGGAATGATGCCTGGTGGCTTGTCTTAAACACGCTGTCAGTGGCAATTCTGTTTCATCAGTAAAGGATTTTTTTTTTTTTAAAAATAATTCTATTGTAATTTTAAAAGCTATTGGTGACAGGCCATCCAACAGAATGGAAGTTATTCCAAAGGTTAACTGACTCCACTCTGAGCAGAATAAGCTGTAATCATGGCCAAAATATGTACAGCTTCAACACCAGGTGTTGGATTTACTTATATTTCTGTTAGGTAGACTCTTTTCAAATAATTAAAAAAAATATTGTCTGTATAGGCTGTAATAAGGTTGATCCTCAGTGTTCTTTGACATGTCTGCATGGACCTGGAGCCCGTCCTTTGTTAAGAAAGTTCTCTTCTTGAAACAACTTAATGGACCTTGGCAGTATTTCCAGGTCTCTCCAAGTATATTCCCAAGCACTTTAGTTGTAGTTCATCAGTGTATGTGGCAATTTTCCAAATAATGGATTTTCTGTTCAGTAGAGACTGAAAAATTGGGAGGAAAATTGTTTTGGACTAACTGAAATGTTTAATTTGATCCAAAACACAATGTTTTATTTCATTTTCCTACTAGCTAATGCTTTTAGCCATAATTCTGGTTTGAAACAAAAGTGTTAGCTCAGAAGAAAACATTTCCATTTTGAAAATATCAACACATGACATTTTGACTTAGGTGAATTTTTCTTGCCCTTCCCACTCCAATTTCAACCTCTTGAATTAAAAATATTTGCCAAATGTGATGAATAATCTTAGCCACCGTTAAAGAACAAAAGGCTGTTCTTTAAACACTTCTCAACAGAACTTTTCTGATGATTTTCTACATGACTTTTTTCTGCTTGACCATCAGAATATTCACTATTCCTTCAAGCAAAGACATTGATTTTCTATCCTGACTACCTGCTGTGCTCACAAACTGATGCGATCCTCATGTCATCTCCCTGGAAGTGCAGCAGGACTCATGGTGCTGCCAATAGGACCCACCTTCAAGTTCACTAACATAAAATCTCGTGCACCAGCCAGCTGCTTAGCAAAAAATAGCAATACTTTTAAGCCTTAGTTGTTCATAAACAGATACGTAGCATCATTTTATTGAGACTTCTATTCTATTTATGTTGCTACTAATTACATATTTCTCTCCTACTGACCGATTACTTTATACGCTCGTGTTTTAGCCCAGAATATCTGACTTCTCTCCAACTTGCTGAAAATCAGGCTGTTCTCTTGGCCAGATTTTTTGAAAACAAGTTGCTCAGAGCTGCTGTTTTTATGTTTACCCTCTGTAATTGCTCTCAAACAGCTTTTTGAGTTGCTGCTGACGCAAGAGGGTTTCACCATCACCTGTGATGTGACTGCACTGTTTGCTTTGCCAAATAGAGAATAGGAATATCAGCTGAAAAACTCTTTTCCCCTCTGATTTAGTTCAGCTACTGGGAGGTCTATCATTTCCACTAGAGAGGGAGGAACACCTTTGTTCCTTCAGCTCTTAACACATTTGTAATGTGCTTCTTGGATGCTGCTGAGCGTTTGAATTCAGGTTCCTTGTGCTCATCCGACGTGCTCGTAACTGTGAGGGGGAGATCTTGCTTTTTGTGTTAACAGCAGAACTTTGTACCCATCTTTCACCTGTTATCTATGCAGTGGTCCAAAAGTATTGTTCATTTTGGAGTATGGCTACTCCGTAGTCATTGAGAGGACAGTATTTATACGGGATAACATGGCTTGGACTGACCTGGTCCTGATTTCCTCCCGAGACCGGCAAGGCAAGTGGACTTTCTGGTGTGAATATCCGCGAGCAGAATGACACGACAGCCCTCCTAGAGCAGCTGGATCCATTGTTGGCCACGTGGATTTTCCCTGCTGCCTCCAGCTTTCCTGCACAGATGATAAAAATGCCTTGTGTCAACAAAAAGATCGTAGGCACAACTCGCATGCAGTGGTTTGTGAGGGGTAAGTGAGGTAAAGCCGGGCAGGGGATTTCTCAGCCAAGTGTGTTTCGTCAAGAGAGTCATGTTAAGTACTTTAAACAACTTTGTTTCTTAGGAGATGTAGCTCCAAGGACACAGCTGCTTCTCTGGAGAAACACCACGGTGCCAAAAGGACATCATGTTGATCCCAAGCAATGTCCTCTGGCCCTTAACTTAGGGACAGTGGATTCACTGGTGGATTCAGGGAAAAACAACCACAGTGAGGGGCAGTTCAGCTGTTGTGCTTTGGAGGTGCCCCTAAAAGGGAAACCATGGGAATTTGCACAGTTAGAGAAAAGTAGCAAAGTTCCCATTCACATACAAGGTAACCCTGACAAAATATGCTTAAGCTGTGTCCTCCCCAATGTGTTGCCTCTGGGTTGTCCACAGGGACAAGTTCCATACCTGTCCTAAACCCCTTAATGAAGTGATGTCCCAGCAGAGGTGGGAGAGAGACTCTGAGATTTCGGGATGAAAAAAGGGGTATCGCTCTGTTCTCTGGGGGACTTCCCAAGTCGGTCCTGCCCTATGGTCAACCTTGATTTGTCACTATGTAAAATACTTCAGTTGAATTCCCCAAGAATGAGGAAAAACCCATTTTGATTGTGGTTTATGTTTCCTGGTGTGAAGATGTATCCTTGCCTGGGGCTTCCGTGGGTGAAGTACAAGCAGGGAGAGGCAAGGCTGAGAAACTGAGGCAGCCTTGGAGCTCCCCTTTCCCAAACAGCCCACCATGGCCCAATTCCAGTTGCATTTGGGCCTGAAATAAAGTATAATACATTTAACTTAAAGCTTTATCATTGTGATATCCAAAACTTCCCCAGCCTCCTGTGTGTGGCTAATGCTGCACTCGCTGCGCCGTCACTGACCCCAGCAGGAGCCTGTGATGTGTACAAAGGTAAATGTGTGCTTTGGGCAAGGCTCAGGATTAAAAGACGACCTGGAAATAAAAAAAGGCCTAAAAGCAATCTGAAATGGCATGAGGAAAGGCTGGCTTACAAAAATCCCATGTTTAAACTCTGGCAAATGTCACATGCTGCCGCAACAGCGTCCCATGGGGAATATGGATGCAGTACAGATTTGTAAGAATAATATTTGCAGCACCCCAAAATTGAAGTGTAAAATATAGTTGTTGGAGGAAATGAATTGCTTCTGTTTTCTTCGGCTAAATGTGCAAGTAGTGGGAGTGTATTTTTAGCCTGATTTGAGGTAGGGAAAAAAAGGAACCTGGCAATGCTTCTGGAGTATGTATCCTATGTTTTTGAAAGTTGACAAAATAAGCTTTAAAATGTTCAAGATAAATCACAGATTCACTAAAACTGGAACTTGGAATCTCTGAAACTTTGAAAAATGGTGTGTGCATGAACTTTGAATTTGAGCATCCAGATCCAAATTGAGTGTTGACCTCGTACTTTATCAGACAATTATTAACTTTACAGGAAAGGCGAGAGGAGTTTTTTGAGTGTGTTTTCATGAAAACGCCAAAACCCAGTTTGGGACAGTTGAAATCTGATTTAAGCAAACCAATTAAATCTAATCTTAAACAAGATTAAAGCACCATCTTCTCTATTGTCATGTATGCACATAAGTTGAAAGAACACAGTATTAATGTCTTAAATCTTCCATTCACTGAGTATGTTTTATTGTGCAGTTTGTTTTAATTTTTGCTTTTGCAACTACTCTTGTATCCTTAGGGCTGCGGATGTAGAGCTGAGAATAAAAGTAAGAATAGAAATGAATGGGCACCTAAAGGCAGATCGAAACCATAACATTTACATTTTTTCCCTTATCTGATCTGAGGGTTTTGCAATGGCAGGGTTTGCAAACTTCCATCTCATTCACGAACTTGTATTTGACAGAGAGACTGGAATGCGGATCCCTTGTTTCTATAGCATCACTTAATGGGCTTGATTTGGTAAATCACTTATTATGGGATTTGCAATAACCCACCACAGCTGGTTTGAACAGGACGTTAGGCATTCGGCACGCATACATTCCTCAGAATTAGCTCGTTTCTAGGTACTTAACCTGTGAAAGGAAGCTCTTTTTAGTCATTTTAAGGGGAGGAATGAAATAGTTACAATGTAGAGACTTTTGGTTCATTGCTACTGTGTTTCCACTGACTGAAAGCTGCCTGGTGGCCTTGGGAGGGTGTAACCAATTTGGTTGAATAAGCTGTTCATAAGTTTCCACTCTAAGAGACTTGTAATCCTTATTTAATAAAATGTTGTCATAAAGACCACTTTTTAATTCCTCGATGGGCTTGGAGATGACGTTTTGAAACAGAGGTCCATTTACATGAAAAGTATGCATACTGCGGTAGACCGAGAAACATAACGCTTTATATAATATTTTTCTGTTTTACAGTGTGTTGGCCTTTATTTTACATTAAGTGACAGGTTACTCCAAAAAAGAATAAGCGATAGATTCATAAAAATATAATTGTATGAGGTTAGCTGGTTTGTAGTGCAGCCCGGGTTGGAAATGACCCTGGGGAGGCAGCCGGGATGGAGCCTGTTGGGGCTCATTCCATGACATTTAACCTTGGGGTTGCCCACACCTCGGCAGTGATTTAATTTTAGGGTTTTTGGAGGTAAAAGAGGAGGGATCAAAACATACAGGGCACGAGCATCAATCCCTTTGGGCTCAGCAGAGACTCTGGAGACCACGTGTCTGTTGTACCTGCTCACCTTTGTATTATATTTACTTTTGGGGTATTGTGGATGGGGGGTGCTGCTTGGGATGTGTTTCTCCTGCTCTCAGTGAGATCAGAACTTCTAATTTTATTGCCTGAAGCGTCAAGCTTTATGTGTGGGATCACACAACAGATGTGGGGTCGCTCTCCTTCTGCCACTTGCAGCAAAGCAGCAAACAATAATGAAGCTTCCCCCTCAAGTCTTTAAATGAGTTTGTCTGCTGGATTGTGTCATTCTCTTTTATTATGCCCTGAAATACTCTGTAGGGACAACAACAGGTATTTACTAGAAAAGGACTTGAAGATATTAGATTTTAATGCTAGTGAACATGATGTGGATGGGAGAAAGCAGCCAAAATGCCACGATCAAAATGGTCAGGGGAGTGTGTGTGGCAGTGGTGAGGAGGACTGAAGACCAACATTGAGAATGACAGACCCAAAACATTAATCTGCAGCAATGTGGCTGTGTTCAAAAAATTAAAAGCCTTTAATGCATATATATATATATATATATATATATATATAATTTAAAACTCTGCATGTCCTTAAACCTATGTGCCCAAATTTCTGACAAGTGGTCGCCAGACACTAGGGGTTTATAAACAAGGTCCTCACAGGATAAAGAATTACTAATATAGGTAAGGCTTAGTTTGATTATAGTCTATTTTCTTTCCAGTATTAGAACAGGGATCATCCCAAAGAGCGTGCAGACAGCAGTCACAAAAATTTTGCCTGTAAACACTGAGTAGAAGCCAGAGAGCTCTTGCAGCAACCCACTGCTGTTAGTAACTACTCACTGTTAATGTAGCTTCCCTGGAAGGCTGAAAGTGTGTTAACACTAAGGAAAGGCAGTGTGAAATAATGTGCACTGACACTTCTTGTGAGCCACGTGCTCCTGTTCAGAGTTTTGGATAAACTCAAAGAAAACCTTGTGTTCCTCCAGCCTGCCAGGCAATGGGGACAGGGATGATGCTCAGCTCCTGGGCCACCTCTTCCATTGAAGAAGTGGCTGAAGCAGCTCGAACTGGCCTTCACTGGCTGCAGCTTTACATCTACAAGGACCGGGAGGTCACCGAATCCCTCGTGAGGCGTGCGGAGAGAGCAGGTTACAAAGGCATCTTCGTGACGGTGGACACGCCGTTCCTCGGCAGGCGCGTCGATGACGTGCGCAACAAGTTCCAGCTTCCTCCACACCTCAGGTAGGTGCCCACCAGTGGGATGTGAGATGGACACGTGGTGGTGCCATGGTCACCGTGAGGTCCTCTGGGGGAAATTTGTGTCTGGCACAAGGAGTTTTTTCCAGGTGCCACATGCTGCTCTGGGTGATAACACTGAGGAGCTGAGCACTATCGCTGTGGTCTGCTTTGGGTCAAAACCAAGTGTTCTTGGATGTTTGCAGGCTGTAAAAGACGCTGTGTGCCAGACAACAGGCTGCAGACTGGTGAAGTTAGACTGGGCGTTTCTTTGTACATCTATTGATATACCCCTGAATGTCTTCAAAATTCAGCTGGACACAGCCCTGTGCAACCTGCTCTGACTTTGAACTTGGGTCCAGCTGCCGGGCTGGCTGTGCTATAAATGGGGCCTGGACTAAGCGGGCACAAGTCCCTTTCAACTGATGTCATGGTCCCTTCTGATGTTATCATATGACACTGCATTGGGTCCAGGGCTGTGTTGCTACCAACCATGGGGCTCCTTTCCAAGCGACTTCAACTCTTCTTTTCCTCAAATACACAAACACATGGGTATCAGTCTTTTTAAATTCTCCATGAGGGTAATTTCCATCCCTGTGTGCGTTTTGGGACATTTTCTGTATCTCAGAAGCATTTGTAGCCTCATGATTGACTTCAGCACTAATTCTAGTTCCTCTCCACTTCAGGGCCGATGGAGAGTTTCATTTCAACAGTTACCCAGCAGTGGTGTAAAGGCACTGATTTCACTGGCCTTTTGCAAATATTAACTGGTGGACTGTAGAGCCCACCCCAGTAAACACATGCTGAAATCCTGGCACAGTGTTAGCAGCCAGTGACTGGCTGGAAGAATATTTAGTGGATGGGGTATCCAGGACTTGGATCTGCAAAATGGAGCAAAAAATCCTGTGAGAATCTTGCGGGTAGATCTCAGTAGCAACCACAGTCTGCCACAGCATCTATTAAGACTACTGTGTTTGCTCAGAGCATGCAAATGAACATCAAAATGGAAAGAAAAAATGAAGGATAGCTGAATGTATATTTAAGTGGATTAACTTTGATTTGAGTTCTGGGTGAAAGCTGGTTTTGAAGTTTATCAATGGATGTGAAGTGTTCTTCCCATGTTATGCTGTGTACACGCCGTATGTAGCAAGAAACATAATATTCAATTTGAAGGTAAGCTGAGGGTGCAATGAATCAGATTCTTCACCTCACTGGCAAACAAACTCTCCACAGCTTGGGGTGTCTGATGTACCCCATATGCCTGTATTTAAAGCTAATAGATGGTATGATGAAGGCTGACAGCACAACCTGAAATCTGCCTGTGATTTCTTTATTAAAGTACAATCTAGGAGGAAAGCACCAGAAAACAAAAAATCCCTGAGAAATCTAATGTTAAAATATGCTCAGTATAGTAATACTGCCATAGACAAAACATTATTCATACACACTGTCATTTTACCTAAAATATATATACATATAAATCTTTAAATAGCTTTTTTTTAGGGACAGTATAATTTTAAGGCCTGGGGTTAGAGTTTTTGAATGTGTGTCAAATAACCTCATGATATTTGGGGAAAGTGTTAAAGCATTTCTGAAACACTTTGACCCCAACTGACCGAATCGTAACAACATTTTGAGTAAACCGTATGAAATAATATGAAGTTGGAATAATCTTTAAGGGTTTAAATTAATCACTTTGGATTTCAGAATGACACTCGGACAGTGTTTTGTTGCATAGTTGGTGGTGAAATTCTCCTAGTGTGGGGCTCTGCTCAGTTATGTGATAACTTTTTCTTGGCTTCAGGATTTCAACAAAGTTTCAAAGCAACAACAAGGTGCCATTGTGCTCAGAAATGTATGTAAGGCAACATTCATTCAAGTGTTGATCTGCATGTCACAGGCCAAGAAAAACAACAGTTATTTATATAATCTTATCCGAGGTTCTGTTTTTCTCTGGGTACCCCACCCTCTGCAAACCAACAGCCGAAAAGCTGGATCTTGCTGAGACCCTGTTGCTTTCTCATTTTCTTCTGGGCCTGGAGCTGAACAGAAAAAACATGTGAAATGCTGCTTGTTGTAGGCATGAAATCAGCACTGAAGCTAGCCAGTTTCCATGGAAAAAAAAAAGTGTTTCCCAAAAATGTGGAATATGAGTATGAAATAGTGCAATGTGGAATGAGACAGTTTCCAAAGAACCAAGTGATCAGGCTTGTGTGGGCCATGGGTGTCCTTGGTGGTGCTGGTGTTGCTGACAGTGGCTTAGTGCTTGTGAGCACTTGGAGCTGCTTCAGCTTTCTAATACACAGGCTGAATTTCTCTTTTTCCCCCTCCTTTCCCCTTTTCCTGCTGTGTCTAGTAAGGTTGGGAACGCCTTGGTGCTGGGGCTGTCATTTATCTTTAAGTTTCTAGAACTGGTGAGATTGATTTGGTGCTAATGAGCAAATAATAGCTAATGTTTTCAGATTAATTTGATTTGTTTTCACTCTACGTCTTACAAAAAAACATACAAAAAAGACTGGATGGTGGTTTTTCTGGACAGATGAAGATTCTGAATTCTCTGCAGGGCTTCATGTAAATCCATCTAACTTGTGGAGCCTAACAAAATTTGCCTTCTTCCTGTTCCCCCCAGTAGCTGAATTCCCTGGATTTGGAAAAAAAACAAGTAACAAAATGCATTTGGTGGATTTATCCTCACAATGCTCCTGGCAGATACTGTTGTTTCTACTTTATGGTGGGGAAACTGAGGCACAAGGAGTGGCTGAGCGTGATGCCCAAAGTCACACAGGAGGTTTACAGGACAGATGCTTGAGCCTAAATTACTGCTGAGTTTTCCTCCTGATTGTAGATTTGATGCTGAACCTTTAGATTATGGACTTTATTTCTTTGGAAAGCACTAGGGCTGTTGTTTTGGGCCAGAGAAACTTGCACCAATGTCATGAAATGCTTTGCCAGCCAAAGGTTTTGGCTTGCTGAGGACTGTGATCAGACACACCTGCGATGGGCGTTTTTCAATCCTGCCATGCAACACAGCAAAGATTTAACACAGGTACATTGCACACTGGTGTTGGGGGCTGATTCATGGCTGCAATTAATCTTTCTCAGATTATTTTCCTCTGTCTCTTGTCATTTTAGGTTAAAAAACTTTTCGAGCAGCGACCTGGCGTTCTCCTCAGGGAAAGACTTTGGAGAAGATAGCGGACTGGCGGTGTATGTAGCCGAGGCGATTGATGCGAGCATCAACTGGGAGGACATCAAATGGCTTCGAGGGTTGACCTCGCTGCCCATCGTTGCCAAAGGAATCCTCAGGGGTGTGTAGCTCTGCTGCTTCCCATGGGGGAAGGAAAAGTGCTCCTGCTGGGGAAATTCATGTAAAATTGTGTAGAACTGCATTACTTTTTAACTAAGCTAAGTAGGGAGTATTTAGCCAAAAGGGAGCCAAAAACAATCAAAGGGAAAGAACCTTCTTTTCCTCATGCATGGGTTGGAACTCAGCAACTAAGACGCTCACAGAAGCAGCAGCTTAAATAACTACGTGGAGCTGTCAGTTTGGCTGTGCTGTAGAGTGTGTCTACCTCAATACTCCATAGGTTGTGACCAGAGCTGCTGGTCACAAAACTGGGCAGCTGGTCATCTGGCAGCACATCAGTTGTGTCTGAAATCAGATGCAGCCAGGAAGGCTGAACTTGCCCTGTTCGTTGTGCCTCTAACTCTGCTCCGGGGTGAACACAGCTTAAAGGCAAGCTGGATTTCTGTTCTGTCAGAAGAGCACTGAGCACACTGAGATGGTTTCACTAAGTACAGATTATTACTGTAATTGTGCTGATAATTTTGGCTTGGAGAAAATCATTTGGCGAAGTGATTTTGTAGTGATGAGCTCTGGGACACAGTAGAGAAAATAAGCCAAGCGACCAAAGTGGCTGCTAATCCAAACTGGTGAAATGTTCTACTCCAACATTTCAAATGATTTTTCTGGTCTTTTGATTAAAGGTCAAACTTTTTTCTGTGTTGAGATGAGGTTTGTTAGGATGAAGCCCTAAGGTGGCTTTGCGTTAGCTGGCAATACTTTTTAGTGATGCCAACATTTCCCTCATCAGGGGTGCCAATAGGCTCCCAGTTATAGAAGAGTTTATCTTGTGGTATGGTTTTGTTTGTTTTTTCTCTAGCTGATGACGCTAAAGAAGCTGTGAAGATTGGGTTAAATGGTATCTTGGTGTCAAATCACGGAGCACGGCAGCTCGATGGGGTCCCTGCCACTGTAAGTACTGCTGCCAATATGCCCCAGAAGCCTCTGGTTTTCTCTGCCTTTTGGCTTGTTTCCTTTCTCTGAACACATGACAGCCGGAGGAAGAACCTGGAAGTATGTGTTATTTGCCTTAACCCACGAGCAGTAACCTCTCTCCACTTCTCTATGTCACATCATGCTCTGAATTAGCCTCCCCTTGATCAGATAAAACAAAAAGCCATGGGAGGGTTTACACGTGACTGTTTCTTCAAGCTACCTGGGCACCCTGTCCTTGGCTGCAGCACCCTGCATGGAAATCCAGAAGAGCAATTTGCGATAGTCTATTATTGTCAGTTAAAGTTTTAGAAATTGGAAAGTTTAAGCATTTTTTTCCAGTCTCCTCTTTAATTTCTCCTTTCTCATCGTTTTATTGAAAAACCCATTTTACCACTTGCAGTTCATGGACGGTTGTACTGAAGGTTTTTTTTCCCTTTTAATATTCTTCAGAGACTTTTTAAAAACTACAGTGTTACAGAACAGCTAAAGGCAGAATGAAACTCTCCCTTTTTCTCCTTTCAAACATTTTCACCTTTGGAAAAGGTACAGAGTGGTTAAATTACAGTTTTTGCCTTTTTCCTTTTCCTTGTCGTGCTGCCCTGTGCCTTTTTCCAAAGGTGAAAAGGGATTTGAGAAGTTCCCAACCGGCAAAAAAGAAACAAGGAAAGGAAAATGAAAAAGTATGTGTTCAGGTTGAAGGGAAACCCCCAAAATTCCAGTCATCACTCATCCTTCTTCATTTGGTATGGGAAAGCTGCACAAGTAAAAAGGGAAGGAAAAGGAGGAGAATCAAAGCTCAGTTGTGACTGTTTCAGGATTCCTAATGTGTCATTGATGAAAAATCTCCTGTTTTCCATGATTTTTTTCTGAAGGGTGAAGGAGACAGCAAAGCCCTTTGTCGCTGTGGGGTGTTTTGCATGTCAAGTCTTATCTACTTGGTTCTTCACCAGCCAAGCATTGAGGAGGCAAACACCAGCAGAAAAGATTTTCTAAATGGTTAATGAAGCTGAGGTGTTGTCCTGTGAGATGCTCTTGCCTGTCTCCAGTTGCTCCTGGGGAGGGGAAGGAAAAAGACCCCCTGATGTCACAACTTCTTCAGCTCCAAAAGAGAGACTGAGATTTATTCTTTTTCAAGCTTGAAATGCTGTTGGAGAGTTGGTAACTACTCAGTTCTAGATACCTTAAGGATAACTAAATTTTCAGAGTGTGGTGTGAGTGCCTAATACTTCTGAAATGAGTTTTTTCTTCGACTTCTGTTGTCTTGTTACCTTTTGAGAATGTATTCCCCAGTTTCACTGAGAGTATTTGAAAATCTTGGGCAAGTCTGTGTGTGAGGTAATCCAGCGGGGAGAACGCATGAGGATATTAAAACCATCGTTTTTGAGAAATTAGAAAGCTCAAGAATTATGAACTAATTTTTTTTGCCAACTGCAGTAGAACAGAAATTAAACTTGCAAACTACTTGTTATGACTTATTCCTTTGTAACACCACAGCGCAGAGAAGGCGCTATTAAAGCTGGTGTGTTCACTGGGTTTCATCATGCAAAGAACTATTTTTCATGATGTAAATATCTGCAGTGGGTCATGCTAAATGTTTCTGGTTTAGAAACATAATGATTTGCTTTAATTCCATGGGTTTTCAAAACGTGAACTGAACCCAAGCTGGTTAGTATCTCTTGTGTGTTATACATTGAGGAAATCTATGTTTTAATTATGGTTTGCATCATACTTTAGTTATTATAGCACTTTAGTGTTGGTGCAGTTTGTCAGGATATAGAAAGTGGTCTTTGTATATGGAAAAAGATCCAAAATATGTTTGGCAAGAGAGCAAAACCAAAGGGAGGGGAAAAAAAAATCACAGCAAGTGCCAAACTTCAAGAAAATTTTAATCCAAATCTAAAAACAAACGGCACTTTCAAGATTTTTTTTTTTCCCCATCTCTTAGTCATTTTTTTATCCATTAGAAAGGAAATGAATTACATCCGTATTTGAGATACATGACTTTGTGTGCCTTTTGTCTTACTACCGCAGTTTCCAGTCTTTTCCAGTCTCCTTAGTATTTGGCTTCTTTTTTTTCTTTCTTGTTTTTTTCATGAATAGGAACTGTTTAGGCATTGTAGAAATGGTTGCCCTGTAATTAATGCTTGAGGCTTGAATTCATGAGACTCATCTCTTCATTGGGACATTGTGAACATGTCACTTAACTCCCTGGTCACTTGTAACTTGAACAGTACAAATCCTTTTCGCCCTTATCTTTGTCACTGGTGTAGGGGATAAGTAGAGCTTGGTGAAAGTAACGTACATGCTAATTTTTTCTTATATGAAGAAGTTTCCTATACAATGATTCCTGTGATCAAGATGCATTTTAGAAAGGAAAAATATATGAAAATGTTTCAGCCGACTCTAAATTCCTTGGGCCACATCTTCTTCTTACTCCATGTCTATAGGTACAATGCCTGCCTCTGAATTCTAGCTGGCCCTTAGTATATATAAATGAGTAATAAATTTAAACAAGAAGGTGATTTTAAAAGTGATTTGACAGTGATTTGATTTCATCCCCAAACTAGTGAACAAAGGATGTTTGGGGGTTAAGATGATGAAAAGGCCTCCTCTGTGCTCATTGTTTCTTATATTCTTCAGAGGTATCCAATCCTGGTTTGTGTCAGATACATAACATGGGATCAGATGGCCATTTGGTGTGACCCTGCTGATTCTCATTCCATTTATGTGACTCTCCAAATAAATTCGACCTTTGTATATATCTGCTAACATGCTAAGTCACCACTGTTTTTCAATACAAAGCTGTGTTATTTGTGTATACAGTCAGGCATGCAATTGCTCATTAGCTTCTTTAAAGCCTGCATCCTGTACGGAAGAATTCATTCAAAAAAAAAGAAATACGGTTACAAAAGCGGATGAGCTGTATTCCTGGTTTAATTCTTTTAGATTGATGTCCTGCCTGAAATCGTCGAGGCCGTGGAGGGGAAGGTGGAGGTGTTCCTAGATGGGGGTGTAAGAAAAGGCACAGATGTTCTCAAAGCGTTAGCTCTTGGTGCCAAAGCTGTATTCATCGGAAGACCTCTCATCTGGGGCTTGGTTTATCAAGTAAGTTAGAAAAAGCTCAAATTTGTGTTTTTAGATACCTAGACTGGCTGTTGAGGCTTAGCGTATGCATGTGTATGTGTGTACACAGCGCGTGTGTGATGGTGTCTGTGTGTATCCAGACAATCTAATCCAAAATTTGTTATGTCAAGTACTCAGGAGTTAACGGTTGCGCCTTGAACTTGATTGGCATATGTATACCCATCTGTATTATATGTGCACACGTAATAGTACATATTCTCTCCTAATCTCCCAGGGTGAAGAAGGAGCAAAAGAAGTTCTCCAGATGCTGAAGGAAGAGTTTCGCCTGGCAATGGCACTGACAGGTCAGACATCAATATTTCCTTCTCACCAATAACCACCTGTCTCACAGCTCCTCACAGATTTCATCTGCCCAGGGCAGGATGCTGTAGTAACCTACAGAACGGAGATGGATATGTTTGCGATTTAAAACAATTAGGCTATGGAGAGATGGGAAAAGGACTTATTATCCCTGTCTTGTGGATGGGGAGCTGAGCAGACTAAGTGGAAACAAATGAGAAAGTTTTTCAGAAGGAGAGCAATAAATCCATAGAAAAGTTGTGCCAAATCATCGCTCACTAAGGGTGGATTTAATCTGATAGAATGTATATTTCTATGAGATAGAAAAAGAAAAAGCTTTCAACTGATACGTAACTTCTCCTTCAGGATGCCGGAGAGTAGAAGAAATTGGCAGGACACTGATACGAAGACATCAAGCGTTATTTTCCAAGATTTAGGTCTGAAGACTATCGCCTTGCGTGTCACCTGTTGTACAGAAAATGTGCTACTGGACAAAAAAACAACTGCGTTTGCTCTTTAGGCCTCATCCTGCAACCCTGACTGAGAAGGGGTGGTCTGTAAGAGATCACTTGTTAAAAAAGTACTTAAAGCAAGTTTTATAGGTGTTTCCATATTCTCCCAGGCTTAAGGAAAGCTGCTATAGTGAGAGTTGTGATTAGAGCTGGGCCTTTATACAGGACCAATGTAGAAACTTCAATGTGTTTTACAACAAGTGAACTTACATGCCTGGAAGTAACTATAAACAGAAACATTTTGATAGCAAGTAGCTATCAAAATGCAGAAATTTAAAATGTAAAAGATACTTCTTGCTTGCTGTTTAGAGAAACTACATTGTACATCATAGAGATTAAATCTTTCTTATGAACATAGTGTCATTTACCTAGTGACTATGTGCTGTTCCTTTACAGGCACTTGGGCTTGTAGCACGTAAGCTGTAGGAGCAAAAAAAGGACTCTTAGTTGTGAAAAACTGAAACAGCAAAGCAAAATTGGGGAAGCTCTGCAGTGTGACACAAATCGCTTTGCAATCAGACAACCGTTATATCAGGTATAGGTCAGATCCTTGGCTGGTGTAAATCCTTGTAGCCCTATTGCCTTCACCAAACTGTGCTGACTGCTCTCAGCTGGAGCCCCAGGTCACATATTTCACCTGGATTCATTTGCTGATGGTGACAAGTGAAGGCTGGTCCTACCTGGAAGAGTTTGTAGGATTTGCAGCCATGTGCTGAAGAGAAACTTGAATAACTGAGGTAATAACACCCTTCAGAGAGAGAAATCTTAGTGTTATTCACTTTATGACAAGGGTACAGAGACATACAGAATCTGTTCCTGGATTCTCTGAGCAATCCAAATACCTACTGAATTCATTTTGCAAATGTAAAGAATGAAGGAATAGCTTCATACTGCACAGTGGCCCTTCCCAAAGCGAGCAGGCATAGGAGGTGAGGCTCCACTAATTTCATCTTGGGTAAAACTATAAGGGTGGCTCTTACCTGTTTCACTTCTGTTGCAATTATCGCAATGGTACTGGGAGCAGGTGGGAGGCCATTGCAGAAAGGTTCTTGTTCTGAAAATCTAGTGTTCACTTTTAAGGAGGATTTTTTTTTTTTAAAAAAAGCTTTGATTTCACTGTTTCACTGTCACTAATGTCACTGGCTCCACCGTTTGCTTCCCATCAGTGTCAGAAGGACTCGTGTGTTCTGACTCTCCTGTTTTGCCCTGTTTGAAATAAACCTTATTAAGCTTTAGAGGCAGCTTTGTAATAAAATGATGGAATATTACAGTGTGAACTAAAGCTGAGGCTGGAACTCAAAATGGGGAGAAAACCCAAAAGGCCACATGCTTGCCCTTCAGTTGTAAAATTTGTACTCTTATTTACTGCAGAGTGTAGTGTGTTGTGTGAGGGTTGCGTAGCAACAAAATAAAGTTTATCTGTGTAAGGAAATATGTTTCTCAGAGCATAGAGAAGCATAATTTCTGCTGTTTACTGCACTTATCATATCTGTTGCAATGTGGACTGTGTCAGATGTCAATTACAGACTAACTTCAGAAAGACTGTTTATTTTAGATAATATAAATGTTACTTAAAAGACAGGGGCATAATATCTTATGTTTACATGTTTAAGATCTATTTCTAAAGTTTAGAAGATGCAGTTTCCTGTCTTTGCCCCAGCCAGATTCAAGGAAAGTTCTGTAACTCTGTGGTCCAGGATAAATTCTGATGGTGAGGAAACCAGTTTCGTTACTTGTGCGTAATTAACTATTTCTGGTTCCTCTGGGATAATGGGTTTACATTGTTTTTTCCTGCTTGTTATCTGAGAATTGTCTGACTGCCTTCCAGTTCAACCCTAATAAGAACAGATATGCATTAAAAACTGAAATTAGAGCCAAATACTGAAACAGTGAGAGAGTGTTAACAGAATCAAAATTAATTTGCTTGGTAGACTTGTGTTTTTAAATATTCCACAGTGAACAGAATTTTCCTTGATTTTGAGACAACAAAGCACAACTGCTTTTGGAAATGATTGAAAAAAGGTAGGAATTCTCTTCAGTTTTGGTTAGAAAGCACAAAGCCCTCTACCATTTAAAAAGCTGAACAATGCCCAGGCTAAGAAAAAATATCTAACAGTTGCTTCACCTGGAGAAGCTGAGAAGAAAACATATTGCACATAGCAGGTGGTGGTGGTAGATCCTTCTGTAGCTTGTGAGAGTTTCTGAGGAGAATATAATGATAGAAAAAAAAAATAGATCTTTGTGAGATATGTTAGGTAGAAAAATACAATATTTGTCTCTAAAGTGAACTCAGCAAACTCTTCTGAACAGTCACAGTCCTCAGATGAAGAAATACAAGTAGGGGGGAAGAGAAGGTGTATTTTGTGTTTATGATGCTTTAGTATATCTGTATGTCAAATAGACACAGTGTCTTGATGGTTTTAATTGTGAAATTATTTTCTGGCTTTACCTTGGCTCCACATTAAGCTGTAGATACCAAGAAAAAATGTCTACATAGATAAAAAAAAAAAATCTAGTAAGGGATGAACAGCGAGTGATATTTATGCACCCAAAAAGACAGTGTCCCACAAAGTTGTCTCTTTTGCCCCAGTCGGCCCACAGAGGATTAAAGCTACTGATAAGAATATGAAGAGGATCCTCCACAGAGGATGTGTAGAAACCATGTGGGATATTTGGAGAGGCTTCAGCCCTTCTTTGGAATCTTAGCAGCTGGACTCAAGACACCCATTTCTGCCAGAAGTTCTAAAGAAGACAGTCTGTTTCAAAGTTATGAGGTCATTGGAAGAGCCTGTGACTTTGTCCGGACATCTGATAGAGCACATCAAGGCTTGGACATGCAGGGAGAAGGGCCCTCCTAAGAAAAAACAATATGCGTCTGCAAAAGACCACCTTGAGCTGCAACACCGGGGTGGTTTGTGCCCAGGGGACAGGTTTGGCTGCGTTGGGAACATATTTGCCATAAGAGCTTGGCAGTTTAATACAGCAGAGGTGCAGGGCTGCAGGCACGGCTGTCTGGTGAGTAGAAGATGGCAGAAGTCAGCTGAGGGTTGTGAGGACGCCTGACTTTTCAGATAAAAAGTGGAGGAAGAAGTTAGTGTAGTTTTGGGACAGATTTTACTCTCTTGCTTAGACTGTTAGTTCTTTGAAGCAGAGACCTGCTGCTTTTTGAATGCTTGGAGCCTGTGTGCAGGGTGGGGAATCCAGTAAGTAAATAATAGGAGTCATAATTCAGTGCACTAAAGCTGAAGAGCTGTGAAAGACGTGATCTGTTTTCTTGTGACCTCCACCTCTTGCTGTGACTCTGGGACACGTTATTGTGTTTTATTTTTATTAGTGGCCAAGTCAAACAAATAACTCTGGAACTGGTAAGAGCTCCACCTTCATCCCCAATTTTTCAGGTTAAGCGTAAAACTTGTCTGTCTTATGGGGAATTTCTGAACATAAATAAACAGACACTTAGAGTAACTCGCTTTGATAAATGGGCAATGTAGGTCAGGGCCTGCTGGATATGCAGGCGACTCAAAGATGAAGCAAAGCTGGGGAAGTAGGCAGGAATGGCTCTGCTTTTCTTGGCTTCTCAAATGGTTTTCAGGCTGAAATCAAATACTTGAGAGCACGAGGAAAGCTGGCTTCTGAAATCATGATTTTTGCACTGAACCTCACTGTAAGGATATCTCTTATAAAGCGACTCTTGATGTGGAAATTTGGCTCCAAACCACACTCAGGGCCATTATAAATAACCACTTCATCACAGGACACACAGAAGTTGGCTTCCTTGAACACTCCTAGAAAGCAAGTCTAACCTTATTGAGCCATAACCTCAGCTAGTGTAAATCAGAGAAGCTCCACTGACTTCATCAGTTTATACTGATTTACACCAGCTGTGACTGTGGCCCACAATACAGCAAGACATGGCAGCTTTTAAACTCTGTCACTGAGTGTTGAACAAAACTGTTTTTAGAACAAGATTGGCAATCCCAAATTTAGATACTGATGAGGCACAGCACTGTAATTGTTTCACGATGCCTATGTGCTCCATTTTGTTTTCATTTTGCCTTGCTTCTGTTTTTCTTATCTCTTGCCAAACAGAGGGAGAGTACCACATATGTTACATTCATAACAGAGATTTTTGCTGCTGTTTTGCTGCTTTGAGAACACGTCCTCCAGATGCAAAATGCTTTTGTGCTGTAGTTCAGCTTCTTCAAAGGCGTAGGTATGCTGGTGATGCACCAATACAAGAATGCCCGTGAGGGCCAGCCCTGTGTTTCTCCAGGCTCTGGAGCTCTGGATGGGGCACCCAGAAGCTGAACTTCAAAGATCTGATTCCATCTTTGGGCTTCCCAGCTCCTACGCCACCATATCAGAGGGGCTGAATTAATTGTGTCCAGAAATACCCCAAGAGCATCAAGACATGCATCACAATCTTGCAGGGTGCTCATGTAGTTCACCATACTGAGTAATCAGCTGCACTGGTGGCACCTTTATGGTATGGAAGGCTGGTAGACACATACAGATGGTTCGTTCAGGCAAGGGGAAGGCATTCATATAACTATTAGACTGACAGTGATTAATATTGATTGTTATTTTATGACAACAGCAGCTGCAAGTTCCAGTCAAGGTCAAGACAGCGTTGTGTGCTACAAAGATGCTTTTCTGCAAGCAGCAATCTCTACCCAACAGAGCCTGAAATGTAAATTGAAAGGCAGAGAAGTCTCTTTTATAAAATGGGAATAGATATAAACTGATTTCCACAGCTAAGTGGAATTCCTGCTATGCCGCCTTAGTTATAAATCATGCTGTTTTCCCTGAGGCAGATAACCCTGAGGTGGACATCACATATCACAAATACCCAACCACCACGGGAAAGGTCCACAGATGAACTACAGAACAGAGGAAAAGCTGGGCCACAGAAGAACTTTAATACTGTGTAATTTTCCTGCAGAAGGTGGGACTGCACAACTGGGACTGAATATTATGCTCTGCCAGTTTGCCAAGCAAAATCTGATTGTGGTGGCTTTGTGATACAGGAATGGCAGGCCTCTTATTTCTTCCTGGTTATCTATAATTCCGTATCGTAACGTGATCTTACATGGGCTCTCCCCAAGCCCCTCAATTTATTAACCCCTTTAATTCTGTATACTGTGTTTTATTGGATTTTGCTATTAGGAGGGCTGAAAATAGTCGATTTAAACCACTTAGTTGTCATTAAAAGAGTTCTTGCAGACCAGGAACTCCTGGTTAGGCTCATTTCATGTGAGATTTGTCTAATTGTCAAGAATGGCCACAAAGACTTCAAAGGAAGGTGCAAGGATTCTACAATAAAGCAACATGGCATTAATTTAGCCCTACAAATAGGGTATGTATTGTACACATTTCTATTGGGTGTGGTTAGCAAATAAGTTCAGTGTGCATTGTTACTGGGCCCAGAAATCCAGTGTGGATTTGAGATAAACAATTGTCATAACAGGTGAGACCTGAATGCTGATCAGAAGTGGGAATCTGAACAGCAGGATCATCTCATGTACCTACACTTTCACTAGCCTGGTATGTTGAAGAATGTAGGTGGGGTCTCTATTGTAATTTTAATACAAACTGTCACTGACTCCGGAGTTACTCATCTGCAGCCTTCCCATCGGCTGGTTAAAAAAATACTGAATTTGGTATAAGCAAATTCCCTTTCATGAGCTTATGTCTCTACCCAGAAAAATAGAAAAGTGAAAAAAGTGCCCTTCATACAAGAAACTCCACTGGCCAGCTCTTTGAAAGAGTTACAGAGAAATTTGTATTAGGAAAAAAGAACTTGGTCATAGTCTTAGGAAAGCAAAACAACAGTATATGCAAATAAAGAATAAGAGCTGGCAATAATCCACCTCATTTCCTTACTGCCTGCTGGTGAGTTTGTTCCACGGCTTCTAATCCACGGTTGCGGGTCTGGAGGTGCCAGCATCTGTCTCCGCTTTGTTGTGGTGTTGCATCTCGTCGTATCCTGCACATCGCTGCTGTGTCTGCACCAGCCTTTGCTGTGAAAGTCCTTGGTTTTGATTTCCCAGGGAAGCTGGAATAAGAGAGATGCCTGAGACCTTTGGGCAGAGCCTTTGCCGTTTGGAAATACTTTGAAATGAGGTGTGGACAGGTGTGGATGTTGGTGAAGAGCTTTTGGGCAGAAGGTAAGAACTCCTTTTCAATTTTTTCAAGAGTCCCCTACCCCAAATTAAAGTGGGAGTCTAGTTATAGTGGTTTTCCAGATGGCGTAAGGGGACCTGCTTAGGTGGGAGTTTGGCACAAGCCATAGGTAGCTTGTGGGGTTTCAGCAGCACTTTATGTTGGTAGAGAAAGCACCAAGGGCCTCCTCAAGGCAGAGGAACCCAGTTCCTGGGCCACACGCCACTTATAGCCATGGTATATACGTTAAAAAGGAAGCTTGCAAATACCTTAAAGTACTGTTGCCTACATCGTGTTACTTGGTTAGTAGTGTTGTCCTGGGGCCAGGGAGGTTAGGGCTTGCTGTTCCAGAGCTCCTGCTCCAAGGGTCATGTGTTTGAGTAAATAAAGAAGCCCCCCCCCATTATCACATTCTTTCCACTTCATCTGTTTAGATGCTGATATGATCTTTGTCTAAAACACTTAGGGCCAAACTGTGTCCGAGCACAACTCTGTTGCAATCTGTGGAGTTGTGCTGATCTATGTCGGCTGCAAATCTGAACATACAGGCTCAGCTCTCCCTGCCCTCCCAGAAGGTACCAAAGTTTTCATTGGCTTCACTGGAAGTTTTGTGTGCGTCCCATCAGGCCCATAGTATTTCAATTTGTGGGACTTGCAGCTGTTACGTGAGGTGTGTGATTGTCACCGTTATCAGGAATTTTGGGACAAAAACTGGAGGGAAAGCAGCAAGTTCCGCACCAAGGCCGAGATGATTCTCCTGAGTTTGGGCAAGGCTCGTACAATTACCTGCTCAATGCTGCTGGTATTTCCCAGGCAAGGTTATCCCGTTACAGATACTGAACTTCAGACTGTCTCGTGTGAGTGGAAAAACGAACAGCCCTGGTGCATGACATACACGCTTTAATGTACAAATAAACAAGTACCTTATGACTTCTGTACTTCACTCATCACGTTATCTGTCCATAAACTATACCATTCCCCAATTCAGTCTCCCAGCCTTTGTTTTTTTATGTGCTCACTGTTAACCTGGAAGGCTGCCACAGCCATACAGCAGGCCTGAAAGATCTCTCTGGTAGTTCTAGCCCCAGCTTATTTTATGGTTATTCGGTGGTGCCAGAGAAACTTGGAAGACGTTGTGGTGCATCATTAAGAGTGTCTTCTCGTGTTAGTCTATGGATAGTCACTCGCAAGCAATTATACGTATGTTTGTAACTGCTGCATAACAGGCTACAAAACCACACAGGACCTAAATAATTTGCTGGCATGCTAATGAACAGTAAACCCAGACAGTCCAACCATCTGCATGCTCTGCTTTTTATCAGTTTCAAGTGTGTTGGGTTTGGGCGAATGTGTGTGTGTGTCCCAACATAAAAATATACTTTTGATCTATCACACAAAGGCCCTTTAACATAAAGATTAAAGTAAAAGGAAGTATTCCTTTTGATTCTCAGTCCTTTTTCCATTATTGCTCTGATATGGATGGCAGTTGTATTGTCAGTTATTATGGAAGATGTAGAGTGCATTCAAAGAACAAGGAGCTGCAGAGTACGTCCAGCCCAGAAGCTTGTTTATTAATTTCTGTGTTTGGAAATCATCAGTACTATATGATGAGCAAAGATGTTGGCTGCAATGTAAAGCAGCTCTAAGCCAACACTGTGCACTGCTGCAATGGTCTCTAGAGCTGTGATTGCAGCACAGTCATGGAGAAAGTTTCCATTCTGACTGAATCTTCCCTACAATGCACTGGATAATTTCCCTTGCAGGATTTTTATTGCCTCTATCAGAAGCTTTTTGGTTATCAATACAGAATAAGTAGTATGTATATTACTATATATACTAACACACGGGAACCCAGGAGAGAATACCCAGAGCTTTGTGGCTTTTTATGGTTAGAAAAATGCAGTGACTGACTGTTTTCCAAGAAGTTTGAAATCTTTTGGAAAGCAAAGTATTTGTGTGTCATATAACATGATGCATCAAAGTAAAGGTGTCTTTGCGCGGGAGACAGCCCTATTAAATAATATTCCGTATTACATCATATTCATTTCTCCTTTTTCAGTCTTACCTTCCTCCGCTATTGAGAAAATGGCTAAGGAGAAATTCCTCAAAGTTTCTCTTTCCTTTTCTACTTGGCATTGGTGTACACTCCCTTCCCCACCACCTCATTGGCTCTGCGAAGGTGTTGCTATGATTAATTTCTTTTATTCCTTGTTTTTGTTTGTAGTGCTGGCAAGAGACCATCCTGTGATGCAGCATCATCATGGTAAATACCAGAAGAACTCATCTAAATATTAGTATATTCAGTGAAGTGTGTCAACTAATTACTGTTCGCTTATTGCCCCAACAAGATGCTTATAAGCAGCACAATAGTATGTAAACAGCTGATAAAAAACAGGGTTGTCAACCTAGTAAGAACTTTGGATTTTTGGATGTAGTGTAATTTGCTGCAAGAAAAGAGTCAGCATGAAACCTTATGGGGAATCTAGTGTCAAAAGCAGCAGTTCCCGATACATTATTTTCTGTTCAGGGATAAAAATCTTCCAAATCAAGTGATCCCAAGTCAATTCCAGTAGGTGATTTAAATGTGTGAAACAAAACTTTGCAAGTGTGTCTGGCTAAGGGGCTGCCCTTTGATCTTACGTGTGCAAATATATCCCAGACATGGGCATGCACAAAGTGGTTACTTGCATGTGGAAGCAGAGGAGCCATGCTAAGGTATGTATCTAACATCTGCCTTGTAATTATTCCTCCCGTGATCATGACTTTTTGGAATTTATGTATGTTTGTAGCTGAGTGGTTCTAAAGAATAAAGCCCTAGTGAATGTGCAGCTCCCTGGGCTTGTAAGTTTTATTGTTCTTGAGGCACATGAGCTAAAGGCTGCCTGAGGTCCTCACTGAACCTGCTGGTGAACTTGGGTCTGATTTCATGGCGCTGAAGCCTGACTTTGGCCTGTGAGTGGCAGCCATGCAGGACCTAATGCCTTTGCAGCCTTTGCGTCAGTGAAAATATACAGAAAAGTGTACATAGCCGATTATCAAGATGATTGAAAGAGAAGTTGACCTTGGTTTGGAGGAACTAGTGAGCTGATTTTGGGGTTCTCTCACCTCAAAATAAGACATAAAGTATCCAGTGGCTGGAAGCGGAAGGTATTAAAAACAGTGTGGGGGTTTTGTCATTTTGCTGGGTTTTTTTGTTTGTTTGGGTTTGGTTTTTTTTTTAGCAGCATGGTATACTGGTGTTGGAATGTTCCCAAGGGATGTGGTAAATTGTCCTTTGTAGTACTGAAACAAAAAAATTGCTGTTTTTTGTGAAGATACTGCTCTATTTTGGCCACAAAATATTGGAGACTTGTTAGGTGAAATGTTCTGGCTTTTTAATGGTGAAAGTCAAGCTAGATGATTACAACAGCCCTGAGCCTTACTAAGCCTATTACTTTCCTTTTGATGTCTTGGGGGCTTGCTTTTTTATACTTCGTGGTTGAACCTATCTGAATTTGGCAAGATAGGAGAGTTTGCATGATTCATTTGTGTGACCCAAGCTATGAAGAGGTGCACCTGTCCCTTGATCCTGAATGGTGCTGAGCCTATTTATTAAAACTTGCTTATCACTGTGGGCATTTAGGATTTTTTAAGCCTCTAAAATCCAGTGGTGGGGCTTAAGGTCCCTGTCTGTGTCTGTCAATGCAGCTCCTTTGGCTGGATTGGTCACTTGCTTAATTAGACTCATTAAGGCTCTGGTCTGTCATCTTGTTTCTCTGACATCTCTGCTTTTGACTTTGATAGTGTGGATATGTCAGATGCCTCGCTGTCTTGCTGACCCACTGTAGGTTTGAGAGCATAATTCCAGGCTTTGTGAGAAAGGAACATTTGTAAAGTAGCGGCCTCTCACTAATCTGCAAAGGGAAGGCACGTATGACAGGCAGTGGGGATTCCATTTTTCAGGATCCAGAGTTTAAGGCAGGCTTAAAGGAGTCTTATTAAAAGTGTTTTCCAGTGTATGTGGCTCCTCCTGACAGCACCCAGGTGGTTAAGAAACCAGCATTAAGAATAAAAGCTGTTTCTCTTTTCTGCACAACAAATGGTTCAAGTGTCTGGTATTTGATTCAGAAAGGAAACCTGCAGCAGTCATGTCCCCTGAAATAAACCAACCAACATTTTGAGCTGCCAACACTTCTGTCTATTACGTCAAGTCATCTCAAAGTTTAAAGCATAGCAAAGTAATATATATATTTTTTTTCAGTAATCCCAGGGTAAATATTAGGTAGACAGCATTTCTGCTTTGCGCATTAAAAACCCGACTGAATTTGAAAAGCCTGCAAGTGCACTTTGGGGATTTCGGAAAGTGTCGTTTGGCCATGAGCTAAGACCAGAAGCTGCCATTTTGCAGATGGGGCAGGAGGGAAAGGCGTTTGGCCTCATTCATAACTTCACAGCTACTGCAAATATCAGCTGATGAATATTTATGTTATGACTGGCAAAGGCCCGAAAGGCAAACGGAGGGGGGGAAGAGCAGAGGGGGAAGCTTAAGTTAGGAAAATGGTTGTCTGAACTCTGTGGGATTTCTTTACCAACACTTTCCATGCTTGAACAGTAGCTGCTGAATGAAATCATTATGCGCTGAGCCCCTGCGCAGGAAAACAAAGTTTGTCAAGACTCTGTTCGTTAGCACCTCGTACTTTGTTTGAACCTTGGACGTTTGCTGGGCCATGTAAAGGGAAACTTTCTTTCCTCCAAATCAAACGTGCTATAGAGCTAGCCAGTTTTCTTTTGTTCAGCCGTCGCTGTGGTGGCACTGATTGTAAAGCAGGGTCTCATCGTTAGGAAAATAAAGGCCCCAACAGGAATGTGAAGTGCTACAGGGTGGTGGAGGTGCTGCTGCAAGGCAGACTGAGTTAGCAGGTCTGGAAAAGGTTATATTAGAGGTGTCGTTATTGAACAGAGCTGTAGCGCTTGGCTGTGCTCAGCTGTGTTGGTATCTGTAGGTTCATCCCCTCTGCTAGGACACACTTTGAAACCAGACCTCTGTGCTGCAAGTTGCTGCACAGCTGTTGATAAACAGGAGATGAGGGGAAATGCAAATTGAATTATTTGGGCACAGAGCTGTGGGGGGAGAGAACTAAAAGCCAGCTATGCTTTCCTCTGTGCACAAATCCTCAGCACAAACAGTGTTACATTTAACTGCTGCAGGCAATACATGTTTGGTTAAAATTGAAGTTATGTTGTTTTTTGCAAGGCAGTGGTTCCCCAATAATTCCTGTGTGTATCCGCAGTCTTGGGTGTTACTGGTTTAGTTTGCATTGCACTTGAATTTCAAGGAAGCAAAAGAGGTGAGGGTCCTTCCTCTATATAAAATAATTACAAAGCAACGTATTTCTCCATATTTGCATTATCTCAAATCACTCATTGAGAGTGTGGGGGAAAAAAACCCAACTGTCTTTCTTCTGCCTTGCTGTAAATTAAGAGCAAGGAGCGACTTTCAATCAAGTTTCACCAATGTGACTTCACTGTTGGGATGAATCTAAACCCAGGAAGGAAAGTGGCTGAAATAACTGCTGGAAGTGAGCTGGGGCTTACCAAAGTGATGGGGGTCAGGCTGAGCCTTCTTCAGAGGACCACAGGGACAGACGGAGCGTTTTGGGACTTCGTGAAATGCAAACGCCTTCAAAACCAGGCAGAAGAAAACTGAGGCGCTCAGAATCAGTCGGTCGCTCCAGAAGAATCATTCCCCAAGAGGTCTGCAAAATGTACCAGGCTCTGCTTTAGAGGAGCAGGGAAAAGCCTGGATTTTGCTCGTTGTGCTTCTCCAGAGAAATCCTTAAACTCAGCACTAACTTGTCCGTTGTTTCTGTGGGAGGCGGATTTTCTTAGGCTGCTTATTCACGGTACCTTAATCCCTTTAAAAGGAGGAAAAACCTCAGGAAACGCGCGTGTGTAAGAAAGCGCAGGGGCCTCGCGAAACGCGCGCGCAAAGCTCTTCTTCCCCTTCCCGCCCTTTGGGGAGACGTCCCTCTGTCCCTCTCACAGAAACCAGCAGATGGTGCTGCAATACATCAAGTAGTTATATCCCCGGACGGGGGAAAACTTGGGACAGCTGCACCAGGGGCTGCCCCGGAGGTAAAATACTGGGCATTTTAAATGCACAAAATGCAGGGCAGCCGTGAACGCCCCGGCGCTCCCCTCACGGTGACGGGTTTGCTCGGTTTGGCGGGAGCCCCTCAGGGAGGGCGGCCATGTCTCCCTCCCTCCCCAGAGCTTTTGATAGTGCCACATTTATGCCCACAGTTTGGAGCGGTGGTGCTTGGGGCATAGGGAAAAGCCTCGTTTTCCTCAAAAAATTCAAAATTACCTCAAAAAAATCAAAATTACCTCAAAAAACCCAAGAAACAACGGTGAATTTGTGCTCAGCACAGCAGCTCTGTTGCCAGTTCCCTTCCGGAACCTTCCAGCGCTTTCCCTGTCAGGGCACTGGGGGCTACTCAACTTCTACCTCCACCTCCCTACAAATAGTGAAAATAATGAGGAAAACTCCCCAAAAAAAGGGCAGCAGAGGAGCAGGGAGATTTTGGAGCAAGGCGCAGCAGCACAGATGATGCAGCGTGAGCAAGCGGGGTGTGTGTGTGTGCAAGGAGGACTCTGCGCAACATGGCGGTGGAACTCAGAACAGGCTGTGGGTGCCCTGTGTTGTTCTTCCCTCCTCTGTGAGGAAAAAAATACAAAGAGGTACTCAAAATGTTTGCTGCTTATTTGTGAGGCTGTCCCCACCTGTCAGCCTTCACCTGGTGCCCTGTAATCAAGGATGTGCCATGAGAAAGGGCTGAGGAGCTGCTAACCAGGCAGCATCGGCGAGGGAAGGAGAAATACACTCAGGGAGGGACCCAACAATGTCGTGCAGCTGTTTTTGTTATACGACCAAGCTGTAAAGTTGAAAAATGATTTGAAAAGCAAGGGGATGTGCCGGGATTACTGATGTGTCTTGCTTATGGGTGCTTGGGACATTCTGTGTAAATGGAACCTTTTTTCCCCCCATTTTGTTTTGGATGGCTGTGGAAAGGAAGAACAACTGCACCAGAATGAGCTGAGGACAGGGGCAAAACCTGACTTTTCAATGCTGTAATTCAAAACATGGAGGTTACTTCAATGTGGAGACTGCATGTGAGAAGACCCTCAGCTTTGTTTCTTTTTTTTAAAAAAAAAAGAAAATCAACCAGGACAAGAAGTGTAACTTGTGCATGATTTACCAGACAGGAGGAGAATGTCTGGCCCACCAGTTTTACCCAGCGGTTTGTACACTGGTGCTCTGCAGGCTTGGAACCACCTGCATCGCCTTTGCAAGTAAGTAGCAACACGCAACTTTTTTTCTGCGGATTATCTGATAATTGTGAGTCAGGGGGGTGTGTGGTGGTTTCTGGGCTTTTTTGGTCTGCTTGTGAGCGGGTTTTGGAAGGTGATTAGTTTATTTCCAACCAAAAGCACCTGGGAAAACCCACCCCCTAAGAGGAGTTATCCATCTGAGCAAGGGAAAAGTGATGGAAAGACAATCAGTTTGTTTTGTGACTAACACAATATGTGACTCAAAATGTTAAGCAAGAGTGCTGATGTGATAGACTCTTCCCCACAACTTGAATTCAGTGTGAGAGATGTCAGGTTGAAAAGCGAAGTAATATTATTTGTGGTTTAATTTAGCAGACAGAAGGTGGATTTCATGCAAAGAAAAGGAAAATTGGTGCTGGTGGCTGTGAGGTGGTTTTTTTGCCCTTTTCTGATGTGTCTGGCCGTGTCTCCAAGAGGTTTGAGGAGCTTTGAAACAGACTTGAAAAGATGGTTCCTTGCAGAAACTCCTCACGTGCAAGGCCTGGAGAAGTTGAGCTCTGTGCAAAGGGCAAATAATTTGTTTAACTTGGCATTTTTTGTATTTCAGAATGTGGCTTTAGGGTGAGTCTGGCTGACAATAATTATTCCATGAAAGTTGGACAGTTATGGGAAATTCAGTAAGTCTTCTATAGTAGAAAAATGAAGTTTATTGTGATTTTTTTTTTTTTTTTAAAAAAAAGGGACTTGGGCTTTTTTTACCTTTGTGTTGAAATCATATAAAAAAATCATACAAGTCATAAAAAAAAAATCCCCATACAAACAAAAAACCCAAACCAAACAAAAAGTTACTACAATGACTTAGTTTTTGATGCATTTTTTTCTCCGGGAAATATAAATATAAATCATTCTTAGGCTACTAGGGGAATCTTCTCTTCCAGTTCTGCACATGAGCAAAGTCTTGATTAAGCTGACTTGTTCTGTTAGGTTATTCAGCGAATGGTATTTCTCCCAGACAGCAATTACCTGCTGTGGTTTGCCTGGTACTGCTGAGGCAGGGGCTGATTGCTGCTCAGCTATGGTGTTACCAATTGGAAAAGGATATGCAATGAGAAAAGAAAATGCATTATTACTGTTATTAAAGGCTTGAGTCCATGTTCTCGTTCAAGAGTGGTTTCCCTTGTTCCGGTCTATACCGGAACATCTTGCTGAAACATTATTAGTAATTTTATTGGTGGGATTGTCTGCGTGCACTCTATTTCTCTCCCTTGTGTGCGATGATGCGCTAATTTGTGTAATGCTCCTGATATAAAAAAGCATAGCTGTTGTAAATACTTTCTGCAATATGTAAGGCTTTTCAAACTTAAATGTTGCAAACATTGGCTTAAAAGAGGCAAGAAATTCAAACTTTAAAAGGATGTGAATTATAGAAATTGTCCCTTCTTCTTGTTACACTCTTCCCTTGCTTACCTCTTCCTCCCTTCAAACCATGCATTTATGGTTTTGGCCTCTGAGCTTGAGCACAGAATCGTTTCGTTTCTTCAGGTAGCAGATAGGAAGATGGAAAGCAGAAGGAAAGCTTTAGGTAGATAAACATTGATATTTTTTGTTCTGGAAACCACACGCTGCCGTGTGGCAGCACGTTGCAGAAAGTACCTTCAAAGGGTGTTGGCGAGGTGGCCCTGCCTGTGGGAGAGGTGCCATGAGGCTGAGCTCCTTAGTTTGGGGCTTAAAGGGATTGTGGTCTGACTCAAGACAAACCAAAACAGTGTTTTTTTAATGAAGAATCATTTCCCAAAAGATGTTGTACTGTGTTTTGCAGTAGGGTGGCAAATACTGCTTTGCTCTCAATGTGCTGTGGATGGCAAACAATTTGTTGCCTAATAAGCCAGAACTTCATTTGTAAGAAATGTCTTTTGTTTGGCTTTAAGAAAACTCGATTTCTTATGGAGAGGTCTTGTGAGACTTATAAGAATGTGGATGAACTTTTGCAAAGGTAGTTATGGTAAGTGGGAGATCAGGCTTCTCAAACCTTGGCAGATTCGCCCATAACTTTGTGCAATCTGTTAAAAAATATCTATTATTTTATTTCTGACTTTAAGGAAACTGAATTTTATGCTTTGCTATGGGTTGTGAGATGCACAGTTGTTATCCATGAAATTGGACAAAAGCAAAGGACGTGGATCTGCTTTGGAAAGGACTTTGGTTTTCTTCCTGAAGTCTGTGAACTTCAGCAGATCGCAATATGCCTCCCATCCAGGAAAGTGTTGTGTGGCTTGAGGTTTTATTATAGGCGTTTTCTACAGCTCTACTCAGGGTAGATTCACGCTTAAATGGCAGCCCAGCAAGGCAAAAGCCAGGTGTTTAGGATGTGGCATTGGTGACTCAGTAGGTGGTACACTTCCTTCTCCATCAACACTAAACAAGTGCCCTTGTGTGGTAACAGGGATGGGTTATGTCTTGGCCGACACGGAAAAAAAAAGCCACAAGGTCACTGCTAAGCCTTTGAGACTTACACACTGAGAAATTAGCCTCAGGATCACTTCAAGTGAAAGAAAATGACAGTCCTTTAAAAATTAAAGCTGTAAGTGTAGTATTGCAATAGCAGCAAGAAGCCCCAGCTGATGTCAGGGTCCTGTTGTGCTATTTGCTGCTGATTTGGGGACTGATTTCCCTGCCAGAGGGATAAGGGAAGGACAGATATAGTTCATTTGTGACATTGCTGGGCTTTGTGTGTCTGGGAAGTCAGAGCTGGGTTTAATTTTATATCTAAGCTGCACCTTTGAGCAGAAAAGGGTTGGTCTCGGTGGTGCTGCCATAGAAAACCCCCTGGTGCTCCAGAGCTCAGACCCTGTAGAGAGGCACAGGAGAGGTCCCTTCAGCTCCCAGAGGTCTCCCTGCAGATGCAGGAATAAAACTGTATATCCCCCAGTTTTGAACCTCCGTGAAACCTGCCGGGTTTCCCAAATGACAAAAGCATTCATGAGACTTGTTCTGCTTTGAAAAAAAAAAAAAATTAGAAAGCCCATATTGGTGCAGTAAAAATGTTTTTTCACCTTAAAGATTGTTGTTTCAAAGGATATTTTCTTAGTGACTGTAAAAGGAACCAGAAATCCTGCATTATTTCTCCTCCTCTCCCTCATCCAGGTCCTTTCTGTGCCTAGAATTTTGTTCAGTGTGAGAAAAAGCTCCCTGGGTAAACTGTGAGATGTTTGAAGGGAGAGCATTTAGGTGGAGTTTGCCACCTGGCATGAGCATGGCTAGATGGCTGCTGAAGTGGCATATCCATTGCAGATGCCACAGTTTGGAGCGTTCTTTTCCAAACTCTGCTTTAAGGGACAGAGATTCTTAGAGATCTTAGAGACTTTAATTCTAAAATTGAGAGAATGATACTTCTGCAGTAAGCACATCAGGTATAGAAAAATACAGGGACACCTCACTTCTCTGTGCATGTTCCCACAGACAGTAAGATACAACTTTGTTTCTCTGTGGCTACAACTGGACCTAGAACATGCAAACAGCAGAATTTGGAGTCCTGACAAAGTGAAAAACTTTCCTGACCTCAGTTCTCATTTAAAATCTGCTTTATTATAGCCTCAGGAACAAAAAAACACTTTATCATGAAAAAAAACTCTGATTCTGCAGCACAGTTTTACAGCAAATGACACTTTCTTTATCTCCAGAGTTATGATTTATGTAGGCTCTTAGTCTTGTTAGAAGGATCACAGCACACATTTTCAGTGCGTGTCAAGATTACAGTAGGTATTTTTCTTCTTCCTGTGGAAATGGCATCTATTTTTTTTTACTACATTAAATCATTACATGGGATTATGTAGTGTTACATTAAGCAGTTTCAGGAGAAGGTTTATGTCTTTCTAAATGCTTTCATGGCCTTCTGGTGTTTCAGAGGAAGCCTGTATGTCCTAAATGTTTGTGTTATCAAAGGAACTTGGATCTTTAACCTCTGAAGGGACCTTTGAAAACCCTATTAATTGCCTGTCTGTGCTTAAACAATTTTGAAAAGCCAATCCTCAATTTCTCTTTGCCTGATTGACATTTGTCCATAGGAACATAAAGAAATACCTGGGCTGATATTATTCTCTTCTTTCTCTGAGTTAGACATCATCCCGACTTTCTTGAAATTGCCCACAGAGAAATCTTTGCTGATAAATAAACCTTCTAGCTTTCCCCCTGTATTTTCCAAACAAAATAAACTGCAGTGATTGTACAGCTTGAAAATATTTATGAAAATTTATGAAATATTTTTCTCCTGCTTTTAGACAGCCAGATAAGAAGCAATAGTATCAGTGAAACATTGCAGGCAAGTATTGTGTAGTTTGCTTTTAAGAAAGAGGTTTTGCCACCCCAGCTGGTGGAGTTTAAATGGTGATATTCTGATTTACTGGGATGTGAAACCCTGTGTCATGGAGGCAAGGCATGTTTGTAAGGCAAACCAGGAAAACAAGGCATAATACAAAATTAGGAAATGCTGGTTGTGATGGTACTTGTGTCACTTGTTGGTTCATAGCTGGATGCAGCTCTTCTGTAAACACTAAATAATCAGTGACACCTGCTAATAAGCTGTTGCATCCAGGATAGATGGGAGGAAAGGAGCATGTGTGTGTTTACTGGTAACAGTAGCTGCTGGAGTAATGTTTCCACTATAATGTAACTGCTGGTACCGCCTATATGAAAAAAAACAGAAGTGGGTAGGAAGGGTACCTTGAGTTATATCCTGATTAGTCATGTACAAAGGAACAAATGCCAAGGAAAGTTTTCAGTGAACTATATAATGTTTACTCATGGTGAGTGTTGCATTATGATGTCTTAGTTGGAGGCTCAGCTGGGGATTAGTGCTACAGAGAGACACCCCGGGAATGACCACAGAGGGAAACACTGGCCCAGTTAGTCTTAGGCTTCCAGGCAATTTGTACCTGGTGCTGATGTTGGAAATATTTTATTTTTCTAAGGAACTTTTGGTTTTTTGAAACTGAGAATCTTTTTGCTGGGGTGGATTTTAGCTCTTCTGATGAACAAAAGCAGTTTTCTAGTTAAAGCAAAGCCTCTCTTTGGAGGGGACAGTACTGATGAACATACAGGTTGTTTTAGATGGAAAAAAATCCTACCAGCCCCACACCTTTAAAAGAAACTGTTTCTGAATGAGCTTTCCTAATGATGGTGAAGCCATTCCAGTAATTCTTGTGCACGCAGAATGTCCGGGGTTTGACACATGGCTGTGTTCATTGCAAGCTAACTTCAAGCTACTTTTAAGTCAGGTATTTTTCATTCCAAGAATCTTTGCATTATGTAGGAGCAACCATGAAACACCTTGTTTTCAGTAATAAATTTACTGTTATCTATAAGAACTCCTGTCATGTGAGGCATTGTATTGAGCTATGTGATCTAATAAAGCACTAGTGGTTTTTTGCAAAGAAGGTAGCAAAGTTATATGAGTCTCTGCGTGCTCTACTGGTGATGATTTGAAGATAGTTTGTGGGATTTCACTCTCACTCAAATTTAAATGGTTCCCAAATTACCTTGAGAGCATATTTTACATTTGAGTAGCGATAAAGACACAGCTTTTTAAGGCTTACAGGAGCTGTGCAACTTCAGTGGCAGCTGAACCTTCCTTCAGCATAGAAAGATGAAGATGAACTCCAGTGGATGTGAAAGTAATAGAAGATACGTGGCAGGAAAATCTTCTCTCGTTTTGGTCTGGCTGTCTGGGGAGGTGTTGGAGTACAAATGATGAAAGATGTGAAGATCTTAAAAGATTGGGATCTGCAGGAAAAAAAAAAAGAGTTGGAAGGCGAGGGGCAGGGAAGAAGCCAGTCCACCAGGGAAGCCTGACTGCCATAATCATGGCTGTTTTCTCCTTATGCTCTTTCCTTGCCATCGCTCACAGCAGATGCGTCTTTTTCTCCTGGCCTACTCGCTTTTTCTCCCGAAACTGCTGGGGTTGGAGCTAAAGTGCTCTTCCAGGCATGGCAGTAACTCAGGATGTGTTCTCTGTTCTGGGCTCTAATCCCATCCCTGACTGACAACAAAGAGCCTCATGGCAATCATAGTTATGTTACCATCAACAGAGCAGAGGTCAAATGAATGCTGGGATTAACCCAAAAGGATCTTGTGGGGAAGTGACGAGGGTGGTGTCCTGGCATGTTGTGGATCTGGATTTGATCTTAAATTTGCTGGTAGTGCATCAGCTGAGTGTTTAGGCAGCGCTCACCTTACAATGCACAGTGAGTCCATCCAGCGGAGGTGAGGAGCATGGGGTGGAGGTGGGCAGGGCAGAAGGAATGGGAGCCTGTAGTTGACAGATCCTCCGCAACTGCAGGTTTTCATATCTTCCTCTCAATCATCTGTTCGTGGCACTGGTGATTCCCATGACCTTGGGATTTTGTTGTGAAAGGAAAGTTTTAAAAATCACCATCATTTATTTATACTTATAAATAGTAATAAAAACAGAGACAGTTTCTGGGCTCAGTAAATTCCTCGCAGCAGGATTCCCCCTTGACACCGATCTCTGTTCCAGGCTGCCCTCCGTTCCCTTTCTGCACTAAACTTTCCCTCTTCCTAACAGTAACTGTGTTGCTCCCCGTAGCTTGGTTACACCAGAGTGCACCGAGGTGTTGGTCCCACCATCTCTCTCACCCCTGAGCTATTGCTGTGCTCTGATGGGAAAGGACCTTAGGCAAGAACAAGTCCAGAATATTTAAATTAATCTATAAATTAGAAGTGACACCCAACTATGCTATTTCTACATGTTTCCAAACAAACTGTATATTTTCTCAGAGACTTTAAAGCGAGCTTGGTAGGCTAAGTATGGTAAAAATTGTTGGAATCAGCAAATACTGACCTTTTTGATAGAACAGAATATTAGCTTTAGTAATTGTGGCCCGGGTCAGGTGATCTAGATCTGGGGAGAAAATAAAGTTAATTTGCCTCTTAATATGATCTGATATTTCTTAACATCTGATATCTAGGAATAAATGTCAAGTCATAAAACCTCTAAGTTATGACCAGAAAAATAGCATGGAGTTTTTAAAATATGTATTTTTTCTGTTTTTCACTTGGGCCAAAATCTTGTGATATTTTAAAAATAAAATATTATTATAGGTATGTGGTAATATAGTTCTAATAACTGCCTGGAATAAGGAATCAGATCTCAAATGTCTTGTACCCAAGTTGTTATTTTAAAAAGCACGCAGTCAGTACTTATGTTTGAGCTGTACTGATTCACACCAGAGGAGAACCTGGCCATTTAGTGGTTTGGGCTTTTTTGTTCAGTTTTGTTACAACTGTGAAAGTTAAATAAGTTATATTGACTCAGCCCAGGCATTGTGTAAGCCATTTTTGCCTTGCCCTGGTCCGCACATTTGTTAATATGTGCTAGTCTGAACTTTCTGCGAGTCTGAAAGGTCTCTTTTTGATATTAGTCTGGATTTAGACAGGTCTAGATTCGTTGATTGCAAGTAACTAATTTCTGCCTTACAGAGAGGGCAGACCTGGGATTTTTACATCATTGCCATGAGAAGCCTTCCCCATAAAAGTCTACCAACAATAAGAGCAGGTTTACCCAAACCAGAAAGGGTGGGTAGGACTCTCCTCCCTGAAATGAAAGTATCTTGAGTTTTATCAGCTTTCACTTTTAATATTTGTTCTTTAACCTGAACACTCTCAGCATTAATTGAAAATAATATTCTTGTAAACATCAGCTAGCACAAGAGGCAGCCTCTAGACAGATTTTGGCCTCGAGCACGTCATCAAGTTGCCAGTCATCAGCTGAGCTGTAGCAAAGGATGACACACGTTTTCTTAGATGAGTACTTGCAATTAATATGAATGAGAACTGCATGTACAGCTTCCCTAGTGAGATTTAGACTTTTTGTCCAATTTTAAAGTATTTTTTATTTAGTTCACGTTACTCTAGAGACATCTGTCTGCTTTTACTCCAGTGGAAATTAGAGCTAACCTCGGTCAAAGTTTAAATTTGTTATTAGTGTTACATTGTATTTTCAGAAATTAAATCAAGCCTGAATTCACTTAAGAAAATCAGATCCTCTTATTCATCCAGCTTCCTTTTACTTTTAGTTCTTCATTGACAAGTTGTGTTGCATTTTAATACACAGAATTAAAATTAACCTATTCAGCTGAACCAAGACAGTACTGGAGCTAAGCCAACACAATCTAATAGAGTCTTCGAATTGGCTTTGGGAACATCCATTTCTAAGCCATATTCATTATTTAATTCATTATTCATTTATTAATATCTGTCAGCAACAGAGGCTCATGTTTATGTGTGATATTCCAATTTTAAGGGCTCTCCCAAAGAATGGGAACATACTGAATTGGATTGATTTTAATTCTACTGAAATGGCTTGCCGGTTTTTAGGCTGTCTGGATGTCTCTTGAACTGTCACTGGTGCAAAAAGTCATTTCTGTGGGTGCACAGAAAGACATTTTGACTGAACTGCATTGTTTAAGTATTGTAGATCCGTGATCTTATAGAAATTCCATTAAGTTGTCCGAGTATATAGATGAGCTGAACATTAAGCCAACTTTCATGGAATAAAAAATACTGGTTTTTGAAATGAAGGAGGAAGTCAGTCAATGGAGCCCAGGAATGGAAGAAGGGAAGTCAGTCCATATAGCTGCATAAACACAGATCTTGCTGTATATAACTCAAAATAAGACTTTGCAGCTTAATGTGCACTTCTGAATTCTTACATCATACATCTTCAGTGTTTCCTCTATAAAAGGGTCAGTAACTTCTGTTAGAGCTGTTTGCTTTGAAATAAGTTATTCAGTATGGCATCCATCTAATCCTAAGGTTTTCCATCAACGCTAGACTGGAAGTTTCCTGTTCTTTGGTTTTCTGTGGTCTCCCTTACTCACCATAACCTCTTGACTGCCAGGTCATACATGACTTGTAAGTTCAGACCTGTGTTTGATTATAATACGAGCTCCTAAACCCCTTTATTTGCTTACTAATTCCATTCAGAAAGACTGAAATACAAGTTTGAAAACAAATTCTTATCTACTAAAAAGCCCATTTTGCTAGTATGTAAAAAATGTCCGGTTCCATCTAAAACCAGCTTTTTTTGTCTTAGGATATAACATTCTGTTGACGTCAGGGACACACTTACTATATTATTTTTGGCCTATTCACAACGGCTTTAACTCTCTGTCTTGTCTCAGCCAAAACTGTGTCAAAAGGGGTCAAAAAGGAGGATATAGTAGCCACACTAAGAAGATAATTTTTGCTTAATATGTTGGGTGTGCTCACTTAAACCCTGGGGCTTAGTATCTGAAGAACATTTGATTCGCTTGGATCAAGTACAAGTGCTTCTATACTGGAAACTAATCCTGATAGATTTTACAGGATGTTTTGAGTTACTAAAACATAAAACTGGAGGACGGCAAGTTCGAGGGAAAGAGGGCCCTCCTGGGCTTGCCTCTGGAAGAAACGTCAGATGCTTAACGACTCATTTACTTAAGGAGGATGAGTGAGAGGGCGTTGGGACACTGACTAAGGCTGACAGACCCTTGATGGCTGCGGAGATGGAAGTTACACATCATTTCCATTATGTTAATGTCAATTTAAAAACACCAATGTCAATCTTTGTAACTCTCTCTGTTCCACATTGTCTTTTAGCAGCTAAATACAAATAACAGGCTAGATGCCATGTTCCCCCTCCCCAAATTCTTCTCTTGATTATGTTTCATGAGATGAGTGCACAGCCGTGGATGGTAGTGAACGTTACATTAGTAGGGCATGTGATCTTTGTGCAAAATAATGTGAAATATTGTCAGAGGCTATGAAAAATTTCCTCTGACTCCTGCTGAGAGTTTTTGAGACTGGGAGGGATTGCAACAGGGGGGTTGTTAGAATGTGATGGACAAGGGAAATTCTTTAGGTTTATGAGATGGGGACTGGCTGAGGTACACACGATCAAACAACACCAGAGATGGAGTGAGAAAAAGATGTGTAGACCTGGAGCCCACTGCTGAGGTACCTCTTGAGATACCTTTTCTCCACATGGTTATTTTTTGGGAACCTGCATGTGCTTTTCCACCTCTGGGAAGTTAAGAAGGTACAAAAACACTGGTGTGCATCTGAGAGTCCATCTGCTTGGAAAAGCAGGCCGTGGCATAAATCCCCTTTCTGATTTTAAATATGATCAATGATGGGGTCTTGATATAAAAAACTTATTGAATAATCCAGTCCAGCCTTGGTTTACGTCTGCTTTAACGTATTTGAAAATTTTACGTCCACTGGTACATTTCTACTAAAATTTCTCCTTCGTCCTGACTTTTTTTTTTTTTTTTTTGCTATAGTATTATCCCTATATGTGAATATTTAAGAAATTATGTAATAAAACATTAGGACTCTTAACTAATGGAATTTGCGACAATTTGAAATATACAAGAAAAGGATGGATAATGTATTTCATTTTACTAGCTACGTACTAACTATTTGCTTGTCCGTCATCCTGGACTCTATTTAGATAAAATTTGGAATTCAACTTTAATGTACAAAAACCCACCAAATGTTTCATCATTTAGAATATCTTGATAGTCTTGATTACATAGGAAAAAATGCTTATCTGAAGATATTTTGCATCTAAAACTAGCTTGTTAAACACAAAAGTGAATACATTAAAAGGTCAGCTTCTGGTTATCACATTCTTCAACATTTCAGAATTATTTGGCATCATTCTTTCATTATTTTATTTATATCTAAGAGGAAACCAAGCTTTCCTGGTCATGCATGGGTTATAAGAGACTTCCCTTCTTTTTTTTTAAATCCCAATCTCTTTACCAATTCTGAATGAACTAGTCATTTTAGACTAAATGGAAAAGAATTAGGACAATATATCTTCTGTTTTTCATAGAAGAGGTTCTGCTATCAGAAGTCAACTCTGAGTTCAGTGAGTGTTGGTTACAGTGACATCCATCTACTCAATGCTTTAATTTTCTATATGAGTTTGACAATAAATACATATAACTCTTGAAATTGTTTTTAGAATGTAATGTAAAATAATTTAATGATTTTTGGGTTTAGCATGGATTTGTCATTATTGGATAAATATTTCTTTTTAAGCAGGAAAACTATCTCACTGATATTTAAAATGGCTGAATTTATTTTATTTTTAAATGGCTTTAGAGTCCTAAAGGACAGAATCAAAGCTAGACTTGGTATTGATGTAAGCCACTTCATCATACAGGGGAGTCAGAGCTAAACTCTCTGGCTTTTCCTGCCAGCGGGAATGTAAATTGCAGCAGGCTGCAGTGATCCTGATCTTTGTGCAATGCTCTTTTCACCAGAGTTCCTCTGAATCTGCTGCGGCGTTCACGGCTCTTGCCATAAACCTCAAGGATCTTCCAGTCTGTGTGTGCCTTGGTGTGAGAATGGAAGTGGACTGACCTCTTGAAGTGGAAATTCAGATCTGGCATCTAACGGTCTTTGGATGGCCCACCTAAGCAAGCAGGTAGGTGTTTTAAAACATTTGGGAAATGTATCCTTTTCTGATGAGCTTTTGTGAACAGTAACTGATGGTTTCAACACCATTTCAGTTATTTCATGAGCTCTTGTGTTACTGATGTGCTGTTTGCCATACTGTCAGTTAGGGTGCCATTTTATTTGTAATAATTCACCATTAAAATAACTTGGCTTATGATCTCCAGATAGTGAACAAAATGCTTGTTCAGAGGCTTTTCTGCAAAGGTCCCTCTACTTCTCTTTTTGTGCTACCGCATCAGCTGAATGGGTAGAAGCAGCAAGATTTTTTAAAAATTATTTCATATCCTGTTAGTCCTAGGTCTGAAAAGAACAAAGACCTATCAGATCTCTAATTTGTGACATGGAAGTCGATGAAACTGCAGGTTTGTGTGAAAGATTATGTTCACATTTATAGGCTTGGAAAAAACCTTTGCAACCCCCTCCCTGAAAACTGTGATAGGATTTCTGTTGTCTTTTTGCATTGAAAGTAATGTCTGAGCCCTTATACTGAATTCAAGTTGATTCCATGTCTTGTACTGAACTCAGTTGAAGAATCAGGCCATGTTACAATTAACAACATAAAAAAGTGGCCTAAATTTCTATGCCTTTGACTTAGTTCAGGAAGAAAGCAAGCAAGAGGGACAGTGTTCTTTTCACAGAGAAATGGGCAGGAAGCAGGAAGAACAGGAAGCATGAAATATGTCAATTATGTATTTCCACTGTTGTTGATTGGAAAGCAGTGAGAACCTTTTTCCTGCCTACTTCACCATGAGGAAGAGCAGGCTGAACTAAAAAAAAAAAAAGAGTTTTAACTTCTACTTCTAGCTTTTCTACTAACCTTCTATGTGATCTTGAGCAATTGGCTGATGATTTTTATAGCCTCATTTGTTCTCTTTTGTAAAATAAGGATGGGAAATATTTTTGTTGTTGTTGTTAGCCTTAAATATGGGATTTTTCTTATCTAATGCTAGTCATTACTATAACCCTAAAAAGTTAATCTGTTTTGGCTAAGTTACTCTCTTCCTATACAGCAAAGAGAGAGAAGGACCTATGTAACCATCCCGTCCTGTATGATGAGTTATCACTGGAATGTGCCCATCTCCTTTGACTGTACAAGGAGACTTTGTGGCTGGTTCCTAGTGCCTAGTTTTTACACAGGAGACTGTCAGCATGGACTCTATCTGTACAGCACCTGGCATGTCTGGGGTAGCACTGTGTTTGCTTTTATTTATACTAAGAATTATGAACTGGAAGCAATTTTATCATGGGAGGGATAGAACATCCTATCTGAGTAGCTCCTAAGACTCTTGTGACTCCCTGGGGTCAGTAAAACAGTATCACTTGTTGTATGATACCCTCACTAGAAAATCAGTTCAGCTATTGACACCTGGACAAAAGGAGGTTAATAAAAAATATTGCTGGAAACAGACCGGCGCGCTCTCTCTCTCTCTTTTTTTTTTTTTTTTTTTTTTTTTTTTCAGGCTAGTTTTACCCAGCATCATTTTGCAGGTAATTTGCACCTCTGTGTGCGTGTACAGTGGGACATGTTTCTACTAAGCCCAGACCCACTTCCATTTCTGTGCAGAAGTCATGTCAAACTCATGGTTTGGCACAAGCCAAACTGGAACCATGAAGTGGAGAACCAACTGGCGTTGTAGGTTTATTCAACTGGAGATGAACACTTGCTGTTTACAGAAGGCTGCTTTTCTGAAGAGAGCGCTTGTATAAGAGTTGTAATGAACAAGCAGAAAGTTTTAAGCCCTTGGCCTTGCTTGAAATAATAGGAATTAGACCATAATGTTGTCAGTGGCAGCTTTATCAACCAGTGATGCCAGGTGACATGGTGGTTTGTGCAGAGGTCCAAATACGCTGTGTTAGTGGCCTGGGATTTCACCCACCTCTGACTGTGTAGCTGCGATATTCAATCAGCTTTTGTTGTCCTGAGAATATTTATGGTTGTGAGAGAAGAAATGTTAAAGACAAAACAAAAAAACCCAAACCCAAGCTGGGATTTTCTTCTCTGTATGTGTATTATTTCTGGCTACCGTGGCAGTTTTCCTATGAAATTTGGCTTTGTTTAGTCGATAGTATCACTTCGGTTAAACCAACTACATTTCCAGACCTGGGCTGCACAGACCATTACTGAGGTGAACAGAGGGCTTTTTAACAAATAACCTCATTAAGCTGTTATGGTTTTTGCTCAGCAAGAAACTGTTCAATGTGCAGTGTCACAATTCTCTGGGCTCCTCAAACCAAGAGGAATATGCCCACCTTCTATTAGGTGCCTTTTTTTCTCTTGTCACATGTTCTGTACTGTTTACCACACGTGAGTTACAGATGGTAATTTTAATTTAAAAACCCCAAATGTAATAAATTCAGCAGATTAGTATTTGGCCAGGATTGAGTGCTGATGTTGTTGAATTGACTATTATGGAAAACGCATCAGCCAACCTCACCCTTGACCAGAGAGCAGCAGTTCCATCCCCTCACAAACAAAGCCTTTGTTATGTCTTCCTTGCACTGTGACTCTGGTCTCTACTGTGCAGTTGTTTCCAAAGCAAAACAAAGAATTCATAATCCCTGGCAGTTTGAATATTTCAACATGGATTTTCCTGTTACACAATTTACCTACTAGCTGCACTGAATCTAAGAGATGACCTCACTGCTGAGGAACAGTATGTTTTCAGATGCTTTCAGCCCTATTTGTTTCTAGTGCAGCATTTAACCAAGAGTGAACTTTTAAGCAGAGTCTAATGATCAGGGTTCTGGTGCTGCTGCCCCACACTACAGAAGGACTCAAGCCTGCTCATTCGGATATAGTTTTCAGTATATCCCAGAATTTGGCACTTTGTGGTTAAGGTTTGGGTTGTACCATTGTTACATAGTCAAGAAAACAAAAGCTGCTTTTTTTTTTTATCATGGTAGGTTTGGAAAAGTTTATTAGTTAATTTTTATTTGGCGTTTTCAAACATAAATAAGAATATATATATACACACTTACAAGCATTTATTACTAGATACATTGTAATCTGTATTATTTAATGACATTTTATTAGCACGAATGTACGCAAATGCGTTATTCATATTCACTGTGATGAGTGGTATGGATAATCAATGCATATCATACAGCTTTTGACTGTTTTACTTGTATTCTACCTATTGTGTTCCTCCTCATTACTTATAGCATGTCTAAACTTCTGTCAGCTTTAATGAAAAAAATCATAATGACAAGAAAGATTTAATTTTTCTTCCAAATGTGCACTAAACTGCCCGTGGCTTGGAGTGCAAGATGAACACCTTCCTGCAGTGCAGACAGTCTAGGAGTCCTGTCATGTTGAGGGGATGTACTAGGGACAGATTTGAGCTTTAGAGTGTAACTCTCCCAAAACTTTATTTTTTAGTGAGTCAAGTGATATCACTCCCTTATTATTTTGGCCATTCTATTTAGACAGGTTTTAAGTGCTTCATTTTTTTCATTCCCAGGAAATGAAAACAAGATCCAAAGAAGCCTAGCAGAGGAAAGTAGGAGAATGACACGTAAAAGGCTATAAGGTACTGCGCTGTGCTCTCTTTTTTTTAAATCTATCAGTGTAACCTGTGTGATCTATTAACCATTGGTCATGATGGGGTCTTAAAAAAGACAACTATTAATTTAGAAAGTGGACAAATTACCCAAATTAGACCTGAAAGATGAGCAATGACTTACTTCTGGGATGAATATTTGTAGGATTAAGATACAAAGTTGAAAGTTGAAAAAGAGAGAGGAAGTGAAAATGGAAAGAATGACACTTCTGTACAGGCTCCTCTGCCAACCATTTGGTTTCTCTGAGAGTGCATTTTTTTGACATTTAGTAACGATTATTTGGTTTATGTTAGTATTTGAGGACGTCAAGGCCATGACCAAGACTGGGAGTTTGTTATGCATTACAAGCTGCACATGTAGGGACAGTTTGGCTCGTAGGACTTGCAAGATGTAGGAACAGAAATAAAGACACACAAAGGTAATATTTGTTTCCATGCATGGTGGAAAAGGTCAAACAGCAGGTCACTGGCATAGCCAAGAGTAAAGCCCAAGTGTGCTGACTCCCAGTCTTGTGTCCTGCTTGTTAAACTTTGCCTCCTTTATCAGGAAAATGGCAGCCAAAATACTGCAATAGTCTGGGGTGGGAACAGAGGTGGGAAAGATGCAGAGAAAAAAACATGTTCATTTTTTTATGAAGCTTCCATAGTCATGATTTGTCACTAACAGTGACAGAACTGCCTGTGTAGTTTTTATTTTTTGAGTTCTGCTCCTCAACCAAATTTGTTAATGGGTCTTGACTTCTCATACTTCTATTTCAACATTTCTCTGTGCATAGTGACTATATATTCTCATATTTTATTGTTTTATAATTTTCCAGTGATGAATAGCATATACACCCAATAGCAATATATGAAAACAGGCATCTTGAAGTGGTGAATTGATGGAAATGTAAAGTCTGGCACATCACCTTTTTAAAATGAGTTGGACAAGTGTTCTCTCTGTTCTCCTGAAGCCTTTAAACACTGGCACATGTATGGTGGTTGCCATAATATTTTATTAGAAATGTTTTTCCATTTCTGACAGTGAACAATACTCTGATATCTGCAGCATTCATTGTTTTCACTGTAGGAAATGGATAAAGCATCCTATGCATATGGTAATAAAACTAAGTGCCTGCCAGCTCCAAAGACTTATCTGGTAAGTACTGCATGGGTAAGAATTGACATGCTCAGGGTACAATAGGAGCGTTGGGCTTGGAGTCATTCTCCTGAATAGTGAGTTGATTTACCTTTGACCACTTACCACTGAGACTTAGATTTATGTGTTTATAGCCATTTCTATGTCAATACGTCAGTGCTTAGTGCAGATCAGTTCGCTCTGAAGTAGACAGGAATGATCAGATTTCCTCTTTACTGATGGATGAACTGGAGCCACAGAAAGACTTCATGATTTGTTCACACAGCCAGCCAAGATGAAACAAGGGATTCCCAATTCCCAGTTTGTTGTTCTAGTGATTGGTGGAGTCTTTTTTCCATTCCCAAGCAATAATGTCTGTCATAAACCCATTAAGAACACTCTTTCCTATTCTGTATCACAAACTGGAACAAACTGTACTGATCTGACCCCAGTTGTGAAGCTATAAATTTAATTTACCAGGCCATTTATATGGGAGGAGAAGTAGTGTCAAAATACAAGAATCTATGCAAGGAGAAAACAGAAGAGGCATAGATAACATAACCCCTACAAAATGTCTCCACAAGTGATTTGTGTGGAAACAGTTACTCCGAGATCAGAAGGAAATCTGTTGGTTTTGGCAAAACTGGCAGTTCTACAGCTCAGTAGTTATTAGGGCCTCTGTGTGATACTTTCTGAGCTATGGACTTATCTTAAAGACTTTCTCTTCTGTAGCTTTCAGTCCTGTCAAGATGTGTGCCTTAGCGTGATTCAGTTCTGTTGTTATAATGCTACCAAGATTTACAATGACCTGGTAGAAGATTAAAAGATAATTATGACAGCAAGCATAAAGATGAACATTGTCTGGGATAGAAAGAAGAACACAGAGAATATTTCTGACTGGATTTTGATTTAGCAGTATTTAGGCAGCGTATGTTTTCTATAACTCCATCAGTCCAGTGAGCCCATCCTCACTATAACACTTGTTAGCACCAAAACCTCTTCTTCCCCTGTCAGCCAGCTGTTGTAATGCAGCGTGGTCTACAACAATTGCAGAAGATAGAAATCACCAAATTAAATTTATCAGAATTGAAAAGAATTAAGAATGTAATTACAAAAGTAACTAGAGGATATGATATCTGAAGCTCTTCTCTGCTGGATGCTGGCACAATTAAGTATGCACACAGAGATGGTCTATTCACTGGCAGCTACTCTAAGTAATGTTAATCAAAATATTATATTTTACCATCAGTGCTTGAGATGTTGGACAGCACTTTGTCTGTAGCCTGCTTCTCAAGGAAATAGGTACAGGCATGAATAGAGTTCTCATCCAAGGTTTATTCACATTCTGAAGAAATTACTAGTGAGCTAGGGAAGGAATAGGCAATTCCTGTCGATCTGCAAGGCAAACCAGGGGGTTCTTGTCACACTTGTTCAAGCTCAGTGTTTCTTCTCCAACCTCTGGAAAGTTGAAGGAGCTTCAGGCTGTTTTGGAAAGTGGAGTTCTGACTTAAATGTCAGAAATAAAAAATAAGAAAGTGTTAATGGATGAATGAATGGAGTGAAAGGATGGACTAGCTCATAAACTTACAGTTACTCACCTGGTCTCCTCCACAGTATAAAGTCACCTTCCTCCTTTCAGTGACAAGTTTTGTTGTCACATGTAGTTAATAGTCTAATTAAATAAACATAGATTTGACATGAAATTTTTTCTGGCCTCTCATATTCATGGAATAAATGAAGAGATCTCTATCTAAGCTGGCTCTACAACATGTGGGATGAAACAGTTGAAGGGTTTGCTTTATAAGCAGTTGTTTAGATAGCAATTCACAAGATTACAGAGGAGATGACTTAGACTGGTCTCCAAAATGCACTGTCTCCCCTGTTTGTCTTAAGGATGAAAGGGGAAAAAACATTTACTAATGGATAGAGGACTGGGTGGGAGCTGAGCTCTCACCCCTGCTCTGCCACAGAGGTACTTATACATACAGCTGGTTTAGGCTGCATTTGTATATACAGAAATCAGAGACTTCTGGCTTTGCTGCCGAATTTGATGCAAGCATGGGCACTCGGAAAGGTGATGATTTAATAACTCTTGAACTCTGTAGAGGTTCTTCAAGGGATGATGAAGCAGCTTTGGAAAAAAAACAGTGTATTTCTGTTGGTTTTGGGAGAAGAGAGCTTCAGTGGCAGCAAACATTCTGTAATACACTGGATTTTTTGTATTGTGTTTTAAAAAAACAAGAGAAAAATCTCTGTTTTGAGCTGTTATTAATTGTCACTGTGCAATTGAAAGGTCAAACCTGATGTTCTTGCTCCAGCAAAGCCCTTCTCAAAGCCAATGGAGTTTTGCCTGAGAAAATACTGGACAGAAGCACACACAAATGTCAGCATTGGGACTGGAGTTGAACTGTATTCAGGCACTAGTGAAGGGAGTTCCAGAGTCAGCTCAAAATGTAGAAAGAATGCTGTTTTTAAAGGGTACGTTTGCATAAGAAATACGGAGTGATATCCTCAATTTACAAACTCTGAGGGAGGAGAAGTGAGTGGCTGTAATTCAAAGCTCAGTTCCCTTAGTCCCAGAAGTGCCAGTTATCTAAGTGTTGTTAAATAAGTCTAAAGTCAGTCTAAATGCTGCTCCAACAAGTGCCAGCTGGCTGTCCACATCCTGACCCTGTTCGCTGCTCCAGAGCAGGTGGTGTAAGGCTGATTTTAAATTCAGACCTGTTCCCGATGCCTTTGCATCCATTCTTCCCAAATGCACATGAAGCAGCAAGAGTATTTACAATGTAATGAACAATATATGGTGCAGTGACCACAAAGGTGCTGGAAGAGGCAGGATTTTATTTGTTTAGCAGCTGCTTGTCTCTTTCCATCCTGAACTTCCCATCCAACACCAAAACATGTGCCTGCTGCTGTCTGATCTCCCCTACTGTGATACTTATTCTGTCATGTTCACAAGAAGTCTATTTGATATGTGACCGCTGAAGCACTGGCTGAAATATTTCTTGTTTTTGTCTCAAGTTCCTAATTTGACCTTTGCAGATCTAGTCTCAGTAACCAATCATGGGGCAGAAAAAGTAATGACTAATTTTTGTAAACAACTTACACAATGTAGTGTGCTGAATTAAATGATGAGATGTTAACAACAACTTCTCATAAGTTATTTTGAGAGGGAAATGGCAAAGAAGTTCACAAGTCCTTTCAAATAAATCTGAGAATATCTCAGACTACTCACAAACAAAAGAAAAGAGATGGAGATTTTCCAAGACATTTATTTTACTGCTCAACATTATTCCTGTCCTTAAGGTTGGGAAAATGAACAGTCATTTCTTGCTTTCGCAGTTTTAATTTCTAAGCAGGCTGGGTTACAGATTATTGAGTAGACTGTGGGTATTCCTGTGTTGAGTGATGTCTCCTGGAAGCAGGATCAAATGTTTGCAAGTCTCATAATTTTGATATCTGTGAACGAGACCTTCATGCTGACAGTTCATGTTGGTATTTCATCTGCTTCAGTTATGTTGGAAGGCATGATGGGTGGAGGTGAAGGCATATGGAGGATTCTTGAATCTTTAAATAGTAGTAATGATATTATATAGTAATAACATATAGTGTTTTATTTTATAGTGTTATTATAATACATAATAATATAGTGTTTTATTATATAGTAATAATATGAAAGGCTTGAAAGACTAATACCAGATACCAGCTATCCTTGTGGTAAAGCATGACATAGTCTCTGTATAGACACAATTTCCATACACCAACTATTTAAAGGACAAGATAAAGTAAAGTAAATAAATAACACTCCATTACATCAAAAGATTAAAGCAGTTTATGCTCTTCACTTTATTGAGAAGCGCCTTTTTCACAGTGCACAATTTTTGAATGGTCAAAAGATTGTAATTATGGAGTTTACTCTGACAGAAGAAAGTGTAACGAGAACCAGCAAATGGAAGAAGGAGGATCCATTCAAAGCTGGAGTAAGGTTGCATTTTTAACAATGAGCTTATTTAACGAGTCTGGAAAAATTTATCCAGGAACATAGTGAATCTCCATCACTGGAAGTCTTTAAATCAAGAATGGATGTCTTTCTGATGACTGTGCTTGTTGCTGTAGCAGGAGTTATAGGCTTTGAAATTCCATGGCTTGGTCATGTGGGAAGCCAGAGCAGATGATTGCATTTGGTCCCCAGTGGCCTTCCAGTCCCTACAAAGCATTCGGTAGGATTGCTGCTTGCAGCATGTGTGGAAGAGGAAAAGTAACATTTCTCATATCTGGACAATGGACCTTACAGATGCAGTTTTCTTTACTGAGCAGTGCACTTATTTTTCAGGGAATAGGAAAACTGCTAAAGGACTTTTTGGTTGTTTTAAATTTAATTATAGCAGTCTTTCTGCTCCCTCCACTTGTCCTCCCCTGCAGACTCAGTGTAGATGTAAGCAATGCATAGAAGTGCTGTACTGGTCCACATAGGGAAACACTGGCACTCAGCAACTGTGTTTGCATTGGGCATCCTTTAAATGATATTAATAAAAAGTTGACTGAATTTTTCTGAGTTCTCTGAAATGAATTTTGAAAGATAACAGTTTTTAGAAATTCAAAAAAACAGTTTTCATTTGCAAATGGCATCTATTGACTGAGGCTGGCCAAAATATTTGTGAATAACCATAGAAACATGACAAACAGGATCTACAGTTACTTCCAAACTTCATTGCCAGAATCAGTACATTCATATAACACTCTTAATCTGATATACCAGATAATGGCAAATGTTATGTGTACAAAAGAGAAGAAACAAACAGAGGCATTCCTTAGCGGTGTTCTTCTGCAAATAGACCAACGTTATGCACACACTTTGAGCAGACCATAGCCAATTAATTAAACCACAGAATATCTGCAAATATTTACTGGATGGCTGTGGTTTGAAAAAGCTATAAGAGTACGTAAAATAGGTTTCCTTTGCATTCCAACAGACTTCTTGGTGAGAGTAAATGATAGCCAAAAAAAAAAAGAGAAGAAAAAACGAAAATGAAAACAAGTAGATTGTTTCAAAAATCTTACCAAACCTGTGATCCACTGAAACTATCAGCCTGTAAACTGCTTGTAAATCTGCCTAGTCTGGGCTTGTGAAATTATTTTTCGTATGACAGCAGAAACCTTTCTAATGCTACCGTTGTGGCACTGTGTCAGCTGAGCAGAGGAAGCAGGAACGGCGTAAGAGTCAGCTGGGCAGCCTGAGAACAGGGCAGTTTAGCAATACAACATTTTCTTTCCAAACAGAGGGAGAAGTATACTGATGTAATTGCATTTATAGCCTGTGAACTTCTGAAATCCAAGGGAGAGTACACCTGAGGACAACACTGTAGCTTTACCTAGTCCCGCTACGGAATTTTTGAAGAAGAGCATCAAGAACTCTTACTCAGCTGCTTTAATCGAGTGTGTTAGAGCTCTGCTGTCCTGTTCTGTGAAAGATAGCAAAAATGGAAAAACGTGTTAGGCCCTGTGTGTGTGTGCAGAAATAGATATGGAAGTTCTTTGGTTAATTCTGGAGAAATCCAGTATAGCTTTATGCAAATGAATTGCTTAGAACTCTACAAAGGCCTGAAAAATTAAACTAAGGGAGGTGAAAGCTGGCTTTTGAACATTGAACTAAAAAGAACGTCTTACTTAACTTTGTAAATCATAACAATTCCGTTTCTTCAAGCTACTCAAACAAATTGAGCTTTGTCTTCCAGGCCAATGGAAATACATTATACAGTGCTGTTGCAAAGTAAAATGCCTTCAGCAACTTTATGGAAAGGGGAAAGGTTCTCAGGTTTTCTGTTCTCAATCCAGTTTAATTTCAAGTATCATGCTCCATTTCACTTTCAGAGTGCCCTAAGAGAAAATGCAATTTAGACTAGAGCTGCATTCACAAGTTAATGGCACTGACTGTAATCCTTCAAAATGATGGATACTGGAATTTTCCCCCTTTACAGGAGGAACCACATTTCTCAATGTCACATAAGGAAAAGGAACAAACATGCAGAAACAGCCACTGGCCCTCAAATCTTTGAAGCTACCTTTGGGTTTCCAAAGTTGAAGTAATTGTCCTGCCAGAAATCATTGTGACCTAAAGTTAGAAGTCTGTACCTATGCCCTTGTCTTGACCTTGTTAGAGATAAAATTCTATGTATTATAGAAAAAATGGGAATTGCAAGGGAAGCAGAGAGACCATCAAGCGGGACAGGGTTTGTCTCTCGAGGTAAAGCTCAGACACAAAACTTGGCTTCTCTTGTCTGTCTCCTGTGTTCTGCATGTTGCGAGATACCAGCAAATGTTTGAACACAAGTATTTATTGGTTTTGACTGGAATTGCAGTGTTGTATCTGCTTTTGCTTCATTTCATTTTGGTTTTTTTTTGCTGCTATTGCTTTGCTACGTATTCACACCTGTGCTATGCACATGGAGATGTCCTTGCTGAAAGCTGATGTTCTCTAAATGTTGTTCATTAAGAACCTTTGAGGATAAGAAATTGATGGTTTTGCTTGAAACAGGTGGGTTGAAGGGTGATACAGAGCCATTCTGATCTCTTCCTCTCTTCTAGTAGTATAAGCACTAATAGCAAGAAAGGAAGGTAATTTCACTTAGGCTAACAAAACTACAGACCTGAACTCTGCATCTCTGTAAAAATATCCACAACCTCTGTTGGAGTGAGATGGGGAAGGTAATTTTGTCGCTTTGAGACTGTCAGGTTGGCACCACACCTCAAGCTCAGCACCATCAAACACAGGAAAGGTCAGAAACCTCTAAGAACAAGGAAAGCAATGGCTGGTAGAAGAGCAGCATGTCTCTCCTGGCTAATAAAAGCAGGTGGAAACAGCTGCGTGTGCTGCTGATAGAACTACTCAACGTCTCCTTTAAAAGTGCACATCAAACTTGTGGATAAATGCAAGGGTTTAGCCACTCAGAAAATCACCACTCAACCTGGAGGGACTAAGAATTCTTACATCTTTGCAACACATGTAACTCAGTGTTGAGGGGATAGATGTTGTACTCAGAACTAGCTGTTGGAGCCTTCACCAGGTTATTTCTCTTTCAGATGACAGCTGTCCGTTCAGTGTTCATGGAAGCGGTGTGCGCAGAGTTGGATTTGTGTCACTTTACAGTGTCTTGTGGCCACAGACAGAGCTAAAACTGCCATGATTACGTTACTGTGACTGCTCTGCAGCTTCATCCAAGTGAAGTACAAGGTATTACTAATTATGATATAGTAGGGGCAACATCCCAAAGAATCTGGACAAGAATATTAACTGGAATAATATTAGTAACTTCTCCTGTCCCTTTAGTGCTGACATATCTAGTCTGAGGCACATCCCATTATACTAAGGGACTGCAGTGTTGGGTGGAGGTCTGGTCTTGTCCATGTATTTCCCTTATATGTGACTGCTGTGATGTGGAGGCGACAAGAGGGGTGAAATAATCAGGTGATTTTCCTGGGCAGTAGCAGGCATTTGGACTTGTAAATATTTGTTCTCTATTCTTCTCAGGTGCCCCCCTCCAGAAATCTCCCCTTACCGGTAGCCTTGTTCCCCTTAAACAGGCAAGGAATAACACCAGGAAAAAAACATAATAAAAGAAGGGCTATTTATTTGGTGTTTTGGGGAATATTTGTGTGCAAAGACTTTTAACGTTTGTTTTTGTAGAGAGATATTTACCTTAAAGAGCAGACGATTGCCAAACAAGATAGACTAGGTTACTGGATTGTATCAAGAGTGTTGGTGATGCATTGACATTTGGTGTCATGACTCCATTAATCAAAAACATTTTGGAGGAAATTCTTCCTGGTTCATTCATCCACACATAATTTACAGTGGGAGCAGTGGGTCTAAACCTCTTTGGCAGACTGAAACAGAGGAGCATGATGAACAGCTCGCCTGGCTCCTGAGTGACCAGACACCCACTGCTTACCAGGAGCCTCATTTTATTTTATTTTATGTTTTTTTTTCAGGCATGCAGTTAGTCTGTTGTGCCTGGAGGGAGCTCACAGTAGATATTTGTGAATGATAAAATAAAAAGGGGCTGAGGGCCCAGGGACTCAACAGAGGATTTTAGGTGAAAGAAAGCGCAGTTGTTAACCTTCCCTTGCCTGATATGTGGTTTGTCAATTAGGCAGCAGCAGCCGAGTTGGTTGTATATTGACCTACAAGCATTAAACAACTGGCTGGGAGCCATATCCTGTGAAGACTGTACTGTCCTTTTGATTTGAAAAGCAGCACCACAGTTGTGGTTCCACTTAGGGTTTTTGAAACACAGGCTTTTAAAAAAAAAAAGGAGAAAGAAAAGTACACCAGGTGCACTTTGACTATTTATTTGGAAAAAATAAAAATTACGTTGCACAGAAGTATCCATAGTTTTCCAAATATTATTAACATGCATAGCCCTGCCTGGCTTGACCGTGCAGTATGGTCCTAGACAGAATGACAAAGCTGGAAAAATGAAGTAAAGGAAATATGAGATGATTTATTTTTTATGCATAGCAAGCTAAACCTTGATCCAGTGCATCTGTGGAGCAAAAGAATATTTATTCAGTTCCACCATGAAAAACATGCAGAAACGCATGAGGTGACCGTGAATTGTCTCAGCTGAACACATGTATTCTCCAGACGTAATTAAACACCGGCCCAGTTTTCAATGCAGGCTACCTAATTGGATGTCAGAAATTCCACATTTGGAGGTTCAGTTTGACCTTTAGTTACATAAAAGAAGCATTTAGGAGTTTCCGGTGAGTGTCATTGTCTGAATGCAGATGCCTTGGTTGAAAACTGTGCTCCTTTACAATGACATGTTCCAGGAGGAGAAATCCCTGATCCTGCAAACAGTTCATGGGCTTCAGCTTGCGGCCACTGCCACCAGCTTGCTGGAGTGCACTCATTCCAGGGAATGGTACACTGGTCAAGATAACCACATGTGGAAGCAGTTGCAGGGTTCAGGTCTAAATGAGCATGGGATTTTTCTCCCGTTTAAATACACTATACCTTTGAGAATAAACTTAAATTTCAAGGTGGAGATTCAAAAATGAAAGAGAAAAGGCTCAGATAACTGTCATTCTCAAATGTCAGAGGACTTGTAGAGATAAAAACAAGTTAATTACAGTGAGACTTTCAGTAAGTGGTGGAGCTTGTTAAAGTTGGTGTGATCAGGTGAAAAATGGGACTTCAATATACACACAGAATCATTTTTAAACCAGCCAGCCTGGAGGAGATAAATAGAACTGAAACCTGGCAAGATCACCTGTAGCTCTCACCATCCACCTGGGAAAGAAGCAGGGGCTGTGGCCAGCTATTCTGCCTAGAGCTATTGGAGAAGTCGGTAATCCCTAGTGAAGTGTCCTGAAGGAACACTTGTGGAAGAAGCGAGTCTTAAAGCATCTGAAGCTCTTTGCTCAATGAAGCTTTATCGATGCCCCAAGACCTGGAGAGACTTCTGCAGCTCCTGCCATCTCAAGCTTGACTCCTATCAGGGATAAAGCGAAGTGAAGCAGATAATCTGCACACTGCCAATGCTGCTCCAGTAGATTCCCTTTCTCTAGTTTGAACAGTAGTCTCATTACACCACCAGGAAGTTAACTCATAAAGGGAAATGGTTTTCTGACTAGTTTTTAAATGCTTCGAGCTGCTTACAAGATTTAGGAATCATGTGAGAATCTCCAGACTTAGCTTTGGTTTGTAATATTGCTTGGATCTGTATGTGCAGGTCCCTGCTTACTATGATTTTATGCTGAAACATGCCAACTGGTGTTCTTGTTCCCATACTGATTTGTTTTGTCAATTAAATTAATGTAAAAAAAAAGTAGCTTTATGGTTTAAAATGTCATCAGTAAAAGGCATTGCTCACTGAAGTGTGTTCCTCACTTGCCAACTACTACTTGGCAGGAGTGAACAGGCAATGTCATTAGTTTGGTACTTTCTGGAGAAGGTTACAATGTATTTCATACATCTGCAAAATCCAGGGAGATGCCAGACTACCAGCACAGTCATTCTGTTTGCTGAGCCACAGGGGATATTAAAAATCTGTAGATAATTTCTCTACTTTAAACAAATGTTCTTACTGTGGATGGCGTGGAATTCACACAAGGCAGATGTCCATGAGAAAACAAAACTAGACTAAAACTGGACTGCCAGTCAGCACTGAGTGTACTTCTCTAACTTGAATTACTTCCACCGTGCTTGGTAGTGCAACTGTATATATGTAAGACAGTTTGAATTGGCTGGTCCAAGTTTATAAAGTACTCTAACAAACAAGGAATTCCCCAGGAGAATTATGTTTGTCTTTAGAAGTAATTCTTTATCTTATTGTAACTGTTTAAAAAAAACAAAGGTTTCACAGAGAAAGAAATTGAAGTTCCTTCCAGGCATAAAAAAATATTGCATAACACATAATATGTGGATTGGATAATTCTAGTGATTTGGTCATATAATCTATGGAATATACAGGGGATCAATCTACAATCTTGCTATTTCTAGTGGTTCTTAAATCACAAGTTGTTCCTCGCAATGTTATGAGCAAGGCTTCAAAAATAAAGACAGCTATAAAATAGAACATTTTTAAACAATGGTAACTTCATGTTTCCAGGTTTTTCTCTGTAATTTGGTGAATTGTAAAAGAAAGAAAGAAAGGGAGCACTGAAATTGTCAAGATTTCAGGAGTTGAGACTTTCTTTCCTTTTTTTTTTTTTTTACTTTTTAAATAGAAAAAGCCCAGCCTGTATCAGAATAAGTAGCAAAACTCATGAGTATGGCAATCTTCTTGTCACACTGAATTTCTTGCACTTTTTTTTGTCAAACAGATGATGGCCCTGGTGAGAGGGTGAGACTGTGTACAAATGTTTGTGGTTTAGAGCCCAGTTTTCCACAGAGAAGTCCAGAATACACAATACGTCACCTGTTTGTGCTCCAGCTCCATGAGGCAACTAAGACAGAATTATACAGCCTTTCCAGATCACCTCTCCCATGGGGCTTTAAAGCTGAGTTTCGGTCTATGCAACACACAAAAATGTTTCCCCACATGAATTGAAATATTACTGCTCAGCTGCACAGTGCGCTACAGGCTTTATCCACTGGTGTTACACTTTTATACTGCTTTAACCATTCCCAAACTGAGGTGGGGAGCATGAGTTGGCCAGTGTACTATTAGTCTGCATTTGGCTAAGGAAGTATTTGCATTTCTTGCTGTTACTGCTAAGGAGATTATTCACTGTGAAGAAAATTTATGATGTCTTGCAAGGTTGTAATATACCTAACAAGAGACAGATGGGATTTTGCCAAGTGGGGTTCCTCTACCTCTAATCTGATCGATTTTTATGACTGAATTTGGGAGCAGCAGAAATCAGACCCATTGTGGATATTTTCATTTGATATTATGTGAGTTTAGAGCAAAAGAAGGATTGCTATTGTCTTCAGTAGCGTTAGAGGATATCCAGTGAATAGTACCAACAAAATCTTTACTCCAATTAGGAGTGATTCTGGTACGTAGCTCTTCTTCTGTGCCTTTCTCGTAGAACTTACTTCCAATCTGGAAGGGAAAACTTACCCTGTAAGAATGAAATGTTTAATGATACACAGATTTTCTGTGCTGACAGTCAGCAGGAGAATTGGCCGGTGTCAGACGTCCCAGTGGGCCTGTTTATTCTGCCCCATGGGCATCTATTGGTATCTGTTACATTAAAAATGTAATAATAATCAATGGAACTACACAATCTGTAAGTGTGTGAAAACTGTAATGAAAAAGTGAGCAGCTTCTTCATTTCTGTGTGCACAGAGCATGGCTATTTCTAATTCTTTACTTGCAAAAGGTCTTTGTCCAGGTGGCCTTCAGCTCTCAAATGATACTTTTATGAGACAAGCTGTGGTTGTATTTTCAGACACACTGTGGTCATATTTTCAGTAAGGAATTAGGGCAAGAATAAGACCATTCTTTTCCCCTCTCTAGTTAGAAATGTTGGACGGGGTCTTTTCATGTTTGTTCATTTTGGTGTGGACAATGGACAGTGTCAATCATGCTGCCGTGTCTTTAGAGCAGAAAGATCAGACAAGAAGGGGAGTTGATGTGCCTGCTTAGACTCAGGGGAACATATACAGTGCAAATAAATGGAGAAGGCAGGTTATTCAGAGCCACTGAGTGATCTCTTTGTACATCAGATGGGATTTTTGGCTTTTGAAGGCAGGTAGGTGGGCAAAATAGAGCAAAGGAGAGTTTTCACTAGCCAGCTCCAAGCTCACCTTTGCACTTAAAGTTGTTTTCTAGACAAATGGACACCAGTCCTATACAACTGCATGTTGCATTTCAAGAGATGGAAATGTTGTGTGAGAGTCAGAGTCCATGATTACTTTCTTGGTGGGCTTTTTTCCCCATTCTCTTGAAGAGGAAAATGGAATTTAGAGTGGGGAAAAGAGCTGGCAGAACATATATTGACACTACTTGACAAACATATGCATTTAACAGCCAGAAAAGTGAATGCTAAATAAATATGGACCTCTTACCAAGTGCTGCTGGCTAGATATATTTTGGTTTTGTGTTATTTTGTTTTTTTTTTCTGCCCTCAGTGTTTTTGCTTAATTATAAGCTCCAAGAATATTTAATTTTGTTGAAAGGATGTGTGGTTTTCTGGGTGGTGGGACTGAAGCAGCCAGGCGTACTACAGAGGTGAAGTGTCCTAAAGTAAAGGTTTTAAAACATTCCCTGTCCATCTAAGGAAGCACCTTGTGGTGTTGGAACTTATATGTAACTTTACCACTGAGAACAGCTTTAGAGTCCTTTCTACATATACCCTTAAGTTTTCAGTGATAAAACTCCATAGTTCAGTGAGGTGGATTCAGTTACGCCAGGATAAATGCCCTTATTCCAGTTTTGTTTTGTTGATTTTTTTACTGATTTTAAAACCTAAATGCAGAATGCTGTTATAAAAACTAGTGACCTTCATATTAGGTTGGTGCAAAAATAATTGCAATTTTGGACCGTGAACTTGAAATCATTATAACTAGGCTAAAACACATCTTTATTAATCAAAGTAGGAACCATTACAATCAACACATTTTTGCCAATGAGAAACAAGTTTTGTTTCTGTAGCATAAAAATTCATGCTTTGGGATTCAACAAACTCTTGGAAAGCATTTTCTGCATCCTGTAAGCATTTTCTTTTCTCTCCTGCTGCTGTCAAGAATAACACGATTTCTTTGCACACTGGAGATGAAGCTGAAATAAACATCAAATTTAGAATAACTATGGCAATAACGTATAAGAACTAAAGCCTTAGGGATTCAGATTTGTAAGGAACAAGTGATGACACTAGTCACAGCCTTGCCATTTCATACTCAGAGCTGTGGTCTTTCAGGGTCATGTCTGCTCAAATGATCTTCAATGAGCATCTCAACAACAGTGATATTTGTATTTTCCAGGTTGATTCTACCTTTCATGGCCTGTTTCTCTCTACCCATATGCTCAGGAAAAGACAGCCCTGCATCACTTCAGATTTGGTAAGTTTCCTTTGGCATGGAAAAACCAAAAGCCTTAAGCTGAGAGCTCAAACCTAGTGTAAATCTATACCAAACCAAATAAATGCTCTGAGAGAAGTGTCCATCTGTATCCTGATGTATCTGAAGAATGACAAAAGTGTGGAATATCTTAAATACAGCAATCCAGTGAGTCTGTTGTACCTAGCTAGGTTTTTATATGGTGGACCAGCTTGGTGCTTTTCGATTTCCACAGATCTGCTTACAGTTAAGTCTGGTGTTAAAATTTAAAAAAATATGGGGATACTGATCTGTTGACATACAGTATAGTGTTTATTCTATGTGTTTTGTCAACATAACCCCCCAAAAAAACAGTAGGCATGGAAATAGATGCTTATTTTGTTTCAGCAGCAGCTGGGTGGTCTGACTCCTGAACATTTGATACCTGTTATTGAAGACCACTGAATAAAGGTGTGTGTCCACAAAAGTGAAGTTCTGGAGCTTGAACTTCCTTGCATGAAAGTACACTTGTTTATACAATTTTTAGTTTCCCTACATAGCTAATAGTTGTTCTTATATGTAATATTTAATGGTTTGAGCTGCTGGAAGTCCACTGAAACCTGGTCTTCCCGTTCAAAGTTACTGGGCTAAAGCAAAGCTGGTACGTTGTTGTTATTAGTGTTATGTCAGCACTAAGGAAAGTCATCGTCACTTTTATAGCTGAACAGTGTGCTTTGCGTGGTTAAAAAGGCTGCACATAGGGCTCGTCAAAGAAACAGGAAAATACTTCTGGGAAGCACTTCAAAATTCCAGAAGTGGGGTTGTGGTGCTTTTCTCAGGGTCTGAAGTAGAACTGTTCTCTTCCTATAACCTCTCTGCCCCTCCCCTCGCCTCCCTAAACTAGGTACCTAATAGAATTCAGATATTGAACCAGTTTATAGTTTTAAAAACTTCAGTAATTGTGAAAATTGGGATGTGTCTTTATGTTTTTGTCAAATGCATATATTTGTACTGAAAAATCCTGCTGATTTTGTGTTTACATACATAGATAAATACATATAATGTGTTTTCATGGATATCGTTGCACACAGGCACTTTTGGGACCGTATTTGTTATTCTAGCAATGGGTATAGCAGGTCAACTTCTGAGAGCCAAGGATGAAAATATAATCATAGTAATAATCGGAGCTTAGTAGCACTACACTCTGCAACATTAACACGTAGTGGAAGAAGCGATATGCATGTGTACAGACTGTGTATGTTATACAGAAACATAATCTTGCCCAAGTTGAATCATCTAAAGGGTTGGAAGTGATCTAAAGTCGGAATGAATAGGGGTACGCTTTCTAAAAAAAATTCTAACTGAATATTATCTTGCATCAATTGTCACAACAATAGGTGGCACCCTTATGCCAATAAATAGCATTTTGTTTAACTTGACTTTCTTGGACTTATCTACAGGAATTCCTATAACTGGAATTATTAGAATTTAAAGCAAAAGCAAGTCATCAGAGCATAGTATTCATTTGGGAGATAGAGGACATGCCTGGAAAACAAATATTTAAACTCCATTCTGGCTGCTGAGTTTAACACATGACTTATAATTTGAGAATTTTGAGAATGGGCATGCACTGAGTGATACACACACATTTATGCTTTATAACAGAGGATTTTGACTCCTTTGGGGTTAGTTCAGAGTGCAAGAGACACAAGGTGGAAGGAGAATACTAAGAGACAGAAGAGAGAACATTAAAAATGCCTAAATGCATTGCAGAATGATGAAAGGACACCGCATATTAGGAAATGTGAAAGCACATCTGTTTTTATTGTGTCCTGATTTTGCTGATATAATTGGGTATAAGAAATTTTGCTGAGCATAAACTTTATGCATTTGTAATTTTTTTTTGAAAATAGAGTTTAAAGATCTATGTAATTCTGAGAACATAAATTGTTTTAGGCCTGCAGATGGCCCATAAAATTTGCAGGGCCTTGACCATTTATAAGCTGGAGTCGGATCAGAAAAAGCTTCAGGATTCATTGAACTTTGGTAGTTTTGGCAATGTCTCTGTTGTGCTTTTGCTGGCATTTTGTTTCATCCTTACATGGCAAAAGTAGCATCTTCTGATGGCAATGCAAAACTGGAAAGGAAAAAGAATTTTCAAAGCACTGATGGAGCTAATTAGGTTCCATTCTAATTTATGAGACTTAACAGCTGTTCTCTTAGCTAAAATTTTGCTGAAGTAGCAATGATGTTGAAGAGAAAAAAATTTCCAGTGTTTCATGAAAATGTTACTTATTTTGACCTCTTTTTGTTTCCTTTTCATTATTTCATGTTGATTTTTGCCAAGTTTTTTTTGCAAAGCAGTGTAATACCTGGACAAATTGTGTTCATTGGGATGAATGCTGTCTCCAGGCTTTGGTGTCAAAACGGAATTGTTGGTTTCTGCTCAGCATTTGCACCTCAGCAGCAACAGATCTGGTTTAAAACAGGTGCTTACAGAGTCAATAGGACCAAGAGACCATTCCAAGTCACTTAAGTCCATCACGTTGCACTTAAATGATATTAAATGTATTTACCAAATACTTTCATACACTCGTCTTGGACTCACGAATATCCTGTTGCCACTGTTAAGTGTTTCTAACTCATGGGTAGAAAATAACACTTATAACGCTGTCATAGTTTGCAGCTTTCTGTGAAAATACAAATCCTAAGCCTGACTGTACATTATTTTATGTTTTTAAAAGTCTCTTCTTTTAATCTGAAAATTCTGTTTGTTATAGCATAAGAACAGTCTAAGGAGCTGTGCCCCTCTCCAAATTTTACTATGTGTTTGTGCTCATTCTGCAGGAAAAATGCGTATTTCTGGGTAGAAATACTTGTAATATGGTTTGAGGCTTTTTGTATTACGCTTTTTAAATAATCTTTTCAGTATCAGTGAAAGAGAAGGTAAAATTCCTGGATGGGCACACGTATCTTGGTGGGGTGAATGGGCAGGGAAAGGCTTCCCAATTCAGAACTCTTCCAGTGAGACTGTCATTTAGTAGAAGTATGTTCTGCTTTTTTATAGCCAAATAATTGAAAAAGAAAAAGTCAATTGTCTTGTCATCTTTCATGAAGTAACTTGTGATTATTTTCTGAGAGTATAGAATGTTACTAATCCACAGGTTCTGAAACAAAAAAGGAAGAAAAAGTAGCCTGTATTTTGAGTGAGCTGGGACTGTATAGAAGACCTCTTGCCTGCTGCATTTTGCTTTCACATCTAGAGTTCTATTTATCAGGCTAGGATTATTTCCCCTGCTATTTTGTGATTAAAAATCATTCATGTCTGACATAAGATGTCAGACTCCTGAAGTGCAGCGGTAAAAACTAAGCACTGACTTTATGCCAGAAGGTACCATCTGTCTTTAGATAACATTTTTCCAGAAGAAACTGTCTCTTCATATGACAAAAAAATGCACCAATGATGCACTTGTTCTTAATTTCCTATACTTTCTTGGTGGTAGAAGTATTGCCAAAACGGTGGTGACACAGTCATCAACATGCAGAATACTTAGTTTTTGGTCTTGGTGAATCACTTATTGTGTGGTCCAGGAACTTGTCCTGTTTCCACTGGAAAAATGAACTTCAGGGAGCAGATGCCAATGGAACAGTGGTGAAATAACAAAGTATAAGTTTAAGCTTAGACTTCTGTGGTCCTCAGTGAGTGGACAGTGGACTCTGACCTTAGCTTATGTGATACATACAATATATTAAATTTGTATGCTATCATTGTATCTATATAAATGTATCCCAGGGGATGATTCCCTAAGGTCCAAGCTGAATATTGTAAGATGACCCGTGTGCACGTCACTCTGGGTTAAATGTATGTAGAGCCGACTCATCATGTTCACATCACACAGTGCTTTGTCTTGAGTTTTACGTTGTCTGTCTGTGGTCCAAGACATTGCAATTATTTGTTGGTACTTTTACAACTCAAAATATCTGAAATGGGGTATGTAGGGACTGTGCTGTAGCCCACCAGAGTGAGGTTCTTCAAGCATGAACTTGTCAGAAGTCCTCATGCTTGTGGTGTTGTCCAGGGATAGAAATCTTGCTGGAAGAATGGAGCCTTGCATAGGGAGGATGGAGACAAGATGGTGCAGTCTCATTCACTGTGTTTCTCTTGATTTAAACCTGGATTTTGTTTCGGAAGGAAATAGTCATCTGACCCCAAGAAACAGCCTGGAAGGAAGATGTTTTTTATATCATTTGTGTGACTGGGGAGCAGGACTTGAGGCTGAACTGGGAATTGTTGATTTTTAAAGTGTACATGCACCCAGCTAATGCTGTAGATAAACTCCATGAAGCAGTGAAGCGCTTGTATTGCAAGAGACAGGAGAAAGGGAGAAACGTCTTCCTATTACAAGTGGTAAGAAAGGAAATATTGTTTACCTTAAGCAAGCTATTGTTGAACTTTGCTGTTGATGGAACAGAATTTAAGATGTCTAGAGCGTTCTGAACCCTGGCGTTGGTGCTGGCATTGTCTTCTATCATTTTCCTAGTTTTCCTTCAAGATACATTATTTGGATTTTGCACAATGCAGTCATTTTTTGTGATTTTTTTTTTTTTTTTTTTTTTTTTTTTTTAGATTTCTGAACATAGAATAGGTAATTTAACATTAATTTTTACTGGCCACTATGAGAAGATTGTTCTGACTTACAGAGTCCAAAGTTTAGGAGTAAAACATATTTACAGAAGTAAATGTCATGGTGTGTCAAGCACTTGAAGGAACCTTCTTTATAAGAAAGAAAGAAAAGACCTTTTACAGCCCACTTGTACATATACAATGTAAGAAGTAATCTGGCTCACTATTATCTGGTCAAACTTTATATTAAAAAATCCAACAGGTTGTACAGTTTGCAGGAAGTTGCAAAGCTAAATGAAGCACATTAAAAATACATTTGTGGTCTAATTCCATTTTTCAAATCCACGTATGAAACATGAATAGAATAGCCCAGGTTTCAAAACCATCGATGTTCTCCTTAGAACTCCACATCTTTGTTTCCATGAGCTATGCTGCTCTCAGAGGACACAGAGGTGGTGTGGGTAGTAGGACACTGACCACGAAGCGTTGTGAGAGCCCAGGAAATTCAGAGCAATATAAAGATCAGAGGTAACACCCACATTTGCAAGCTTCATTGCAGGTTTCTCAACGTTTAAAGTTTCTCACCTGGGGGGGCTCAGATGTATATTCCAACTGAGACTTGAAGGGTGGAAATACTTTTCTAGAAATAGGTCTTAACCTGATTCGGCTTTCTATTTTCCATTTGTGGGCTGTGCCCCTTTGCCCGTTGAGACAATAAGGTCTTTGGGACGCAGTCTGTGCCTGTGGGTATGTAGAGATCCTCGTGTGAGGGACTCTGAGCTCACGGGGACATTTTTTCCTCTCTCAGTGAGCATTTCTTTCTGGTTGGAGAATAGAGACCTAAGTGATTTGAGAGAGTCCCGGTTTTCAGGCTGGGGCATCCTGCTCAGGTCTGGAAGCATCACAGTGATACAAATAAATAGTTGCAGGAGATGCCTAATTACCTGGTGAAGTAGCTGTGGGAATGAAGTATGTTTAGCCTTTTGTAAGAGTGTATGGCTTCTGACATGCTTAGGCAGACAAACTCTTGACTTTCCCTTATTTTGTTTCCAGCAGTAGAGCATAGATGCTTGGTGCTTTGTTGAAGCCACAGAACACGTCACCTCTTGGTGTCTCCCCTTTTTGTTACCTCCACGTTTACCAGCAAATGGTTAAATAAAGCACAATAACCTCACTAATCTTCAGACAATCCAAGTGCCTTCATGCATCCCCACGACCTGTGGGGAGACAACAGTAGGGTTGACCACTAAAATGTGCTATTTTATTGGACATGGGCAAACAAATAAGGTTTTGGTAAAAGTGGTTAACAAAGACCGAACTGGCATGCTGCTCGCTCATTTTTCTGCAAGTTTTGTGCGTACTGGGGAGCTTTGGGCTTAGCTGGAAACCTTGGATGTCATTAATGAGCCTCTGTGCTTTACTTGTGAGCCTTTGGTGTAAGGTTGAAAGGTGAAAGAAAGAAATCTCAGACCTGCACACCGTGCTTCAGAATACATGTATTTATCCTGCGTGGTTCTCTGGATCTGACACTAACACTGACAGATGTGCAACTGGGATTGGAGCAACAATGAAAATAGACTGTGGTTTACAACTGCTTGCAACAATAAACAGAGCATATCAAAGGATCCCCCAAAATACACTTTCTCTGTAAAAACCTCCATGGTTTTGTTATTCTGGTCTTAACTTTAAAGCATTTTTGTCATTTTTGTAGAAGAATTAAATAGTTGCAGATTCCTACCAGGGACAATTGTCAGGGACTAGACTGGGCTTACTGGTCAGCCACATCCATCCCAAAGAGACTGTGTGCATAGTCAGCAAAAACTTCCGTAAGGATGATGTTACTCGCCAAAGTCAACTTTCTTAAATATGCTATGCATTTTTATAGGGGCATTACTTACATTAGGCTCTTCCTGCTTATAAAATGTCATTTTCTGTAGCTTCAGTTGGACTGTGCAAGATTTAGTCCTTTACTTAACTGGCAGTGAGTTCATCTACCTGGTTAACAGGATGAAAAGAGTTTCCATCTCGTCTGAGCAGACGTTCATCGCTTTTTACAGGTAGACCCAAATATCACGACAAAATGCCATGAGAAGCCTTCAGAACATGTTTCAATACATCAGCATTTAAAATGGGTGAGCTGTATGTTGGAAGTGTTGCTCTCTAGAAAAAATAATTCAGCTTTGCAAGCTGATCTGGAAGAACTAACCTGTGGATGAGACAGTAACAAAGGCAGCTTTAATATGACAACAAGAAAAACCTCTGTTTCAGCTTCCCTTATTCCCAAGTCTATTTTAAATCTTTAGCATTCTTCTAGCATCCAGATTCCTATGAAGTTGAAAGATGCCTTGTTCTCCATGACTGGTATCACCTTACTAGGAAAGCCATGGAGGAGGGCTCATAATGTCTCCAGTTATACAGCTATATCTTTACTTAATGTTGACATTAAATTATTTGCTAAAGTTCTGGCAATGAAGTCAAGGAAACTTGTTTCCTAAATTGTTTTGGCTGATCAAGCAAAATTTGGAATTCTCTTCGTGTCCTGAAACTTCAGAAAGTTAATAGTTTGTGTTATCCTGACTCAGTCAAGCTCTTGTCACTTTCCTGGAATCTTTGTGGGCTGAAATAGTTGGGTATTTTTACCTTTGCAGACATCTGCACTCTGCCATCACATTGAATGTGAGAAGATTTTAGTTGTATTTTATTACTTCAGAATAGTTCTCTGTAAGGCACTCTTAAGTGGAAAAAAACAGATAGAGTAATTGTTCTTGGATTACTTTCTTTTATTCCCCTCCACTCCGACCCCTTTAACCTTGGTGTGTTACTTCTGCAAGGTTCTTGATTTTCCTGAATCATCTAGAAATAATCATCAGGCAACAAAATATATAGGTGATAATCTCAGCCATATGTATAGGTCTTCACATTTTGAATGATCATGCACAATATAATTTCCTTGCTTCTCAGAGGTCATGATTATAAGGGCAGTTGTTAAGGAAGGTTATCAGAAATGGAATACCTGGGAATAAATCTGTGAGTTCACTGAATTACAGAAGGAAGGTTTTGAGCACATAGCAGAGAAGCTCAGTGATGCACCTTGCAGCAGCCTTGGTCTCAGGTGAATGTTACCCCATTATATCAATTGGAACCTGCTCCTCTCTAACACTGAAGGTGAAGCTCTCTAAGAAGGTGAAATGCAGAGAAAAATGGTAAAAACAATCAGAACAGATCTGTCAAAGTTGGTGGCTGTGAAATCCTGGCTGTGGACAATCATGACCTCTTGATTTTTAATATGAGATTAAAATGTTCATAAAGTAGAGACAAGGACTGAGTGTCCTGCTCTCCAGGCCTTACAGATGCTTTTACTCACTGTCCTGAAGACCCAGAGAGCTTGACAGCCTTTGTTGCACAGTGATGACAGGAAGGAGGAGGGATAGACCTGGCTGCAATTTGGGAATACAAGCTTAAACATGGAACTGAAGAAGACCTAGAGCCTGTGCCCACTTTCTGGGCATATGCTGTTCTTGCTGTTACCTGTGAGAAGGGCAGGTGGTATTTGCTATTAACTCTTTATCATCATCTGCATATTTATCATTCCTGCTGTAGGAAAGCCACTAGCAGTCCTGCTGTGGCCGTCTGTTCTCAGTATTCCTGATAGAGTACAGACTTGTCCATGAGTGGAAGTGGGGTGGAAACTGGACTGCCTGTCCTAACTTGCTGGATAGTCTTTACATGCTGCAACCAGACAAGTTCTTGTGGTCATGGGATTAAAATATTACAAGCTTTGTTTTGAAACAATGACACAAGGAATGTTTGCAATGACTCCCTGTGCAGTGGTTTGTGATTTAGCTCATGTCTGGAAACCACAGTTTCTAGATTGCAGGACAGCTCATAGGTTGGGAATTTCCAAAATTACTATTAACTGGAATGTCAGTTTATATAACTGTGTGTGTGTGTGTGTGTGAGCTCAAGTTTTGTCCCCTTACAGGTGGCAGTGCTGCTGGGCAGAGGAAGGGAGAACAGGAGAAAACCTCTTACCGTTCATTTTGCGTGGGTGCAGCAGAAATTCAAACTTCAACTCTCACCCACCATGTCTGGAATTAATCTCTCTGGCAAACCAAGTACAATCATGGCAAGAAATTATATTTGCTACACTGAAGCCTTTCCTATGGGGCTAATCTATCTTCTTATGAGGTCAATGGAAAAGCTGCGGTAGGCTTCAGTGGGAGTCAGAACAGCTCTAAGTGGGGTCTGTAGGTTCTTCAAGTCTTAAATGGATGCAAGGGCCTCTGTACCATTCTGAAGTTCGTTGTGAACTAGACACTGCAAAATGGATGGGATCAGAAAGCATGTAGGATGGTGTTTGAGACCCTTTGCTAAGAATGAGACACACCGTCTCTGTTGTGTCTTGGTCATATTTTTTATTCAGTAATTACCTAAGGTAAAACATTTAGGTACTCCTTTCAGAATACTGTGAGCTAAATACATAACAGTCTGGGCCTCCAGTCCTGTAGAGGACCTGCCCTGCACCTGTACATTAAGTACCTCACATCATGCAGGAGGCACCTTTTCAGATACTCTCTGATGAACTGGTTTGCACAGCAGTTGTTAGAAATCTCAGATTAAGATCTCTGCACATTTTTTTTTTCCTTCTTCACCTTCACTGTATATGAAACTAAGGTGCAAATTTAGCCCTGCAAATGCCAGCCTGCCCAAGTGGTGCCCAGCCCTTCTGTTTCCTTATCAAATATCTGCTGAAACAAAACCACACAACTTCAGTTCTGCAGAGCATGACAGCTTCTTAATGTGGGGCACGTAAGGTCAAAGACTGAGCACAAGAGACTGTTGTTTGCTGAAGACACCGTGAGCTGCAAGAAAGTGGTTTTGCTCCCCAAAACCCTTGTCCAAACTCAGAGTACATCTGAGCCGACCAGACGCTAACGAGTGAGACGAAACATGAGGAAGGAATGAGAGGCAAGAGACTGTGTTCAGAATGTCCTTTCTTTCATTGTTTTGCTTGGGTCAGTGTATTTCCAAGATGAAGATGAAAGATTCTTCACGTACTGCATAGAGGAGCCAAGAACTGATGCAGCACTGCGGTACACTTGGATTGGTGGAACATAATGAACTTGTGAAGGAGAAGCTTTCAGAAGACCAAACACAATCATCTGGTGAGGACCCAGCTGTTGGAAAACACACACCGGGATAAAAATTGCTAATCTGAATTTTTCCAAAATAGTTTCCCCAGGATCTCAAAGTAGCAACACTGGCCTAAGTATTAAGAAATAGAAAAGCATGATATTACCATTGAATTATTTTTGCCTTCTCATCTCTTTCACTTTAAGGTGGCTAATTATGTCGTTTATACCCTTTTGGAACTGAATTCTCTTGGACTCCCACATAAGAGGAACACCTGGCCTTTTTATTTAGCTACCCATGATTCTCTGAGTTTTAACTCAACTACAAATCTATGCTTTTAAACTGATTGCAGTTTAGTGTCTTTGATGGGCAGAGCCAAAGCTTTTCAACAAGAGCCACAAATATTGAAGGATTTCTAACACAGTGGTGAGAAATGTTCACATTACAGACATGTTTACTTGAAAAGGGGTGCAAATGTAGTAAAAATGGATGGTGAAAGCTAATGAACCCTGCTGTAGAAAATTAAAAACGGTGTTTGTAGCTGAGACCTTAGTGCTGGGAAATGTGGTGACATGCTTTCTTCTTAACCATGAGTTAACAGAGTCTACAGCAACCTGCTTCTGAACCTGACATAGATGTTTTCCAGAGATAAACTGCTGCTCAGACTCTGTAAATCTGAAGATTATTGGACAAAGAGGGACAGCAATCCTGTTTTCTGAGTAGATCTTGGATTATTTTGTAAAACACAGAGTTGTGCTAATACCTTAAACGTAACAAAACAAAATGAATGAAAGGATTTTAAGACGGATTATTATCTCAACAAGTGAGTGATGCATTTTAATGCACCATAAACATGTAACTCTCACCTCTTCTGCATTACAAAGTAACATATTGTTTTGTTTTCAGTTTACCTCCCACCTTCTAACTGTTGTTCTGGTTTCCATTACTGCAACTTGCAGAGCAACAACAGAATCGTTGAATCATATGCAAAGGGTCCAGCAAATCTTATTTGTTCTACCAAAATTCCTTCCATGTGTTGAAGCTTCCTTTTTTTTTTCTTTTGCTAATTTTTGTCATGTGCTTAATTTTAGTAATTTCCCCCCCACATTGGAGGCCAGCATCCTTCCCTCACCACCGACAGGTTTCGAGGCCTTACAAGAAGTAACCAAAGCCTGTTGGACTTACCACATCCTTAGATGAATGTGATCACTGTGCGGAACCATCAGGAACTACTGTGCACTTCGTATGCTCAACAGCGCCTTTTGTGCATATATATTTGGGGCAGCTTTCCAAACATTTAACGCCTCTTTCTTTTGGGAAAGGATAATTTGGGTAATTGGTGTCTAAAGAACTTTTTCCAAAAATAGTTTTGATTTGCTCAAGGAGAGTGGATGGGAATTCTATTAGAAGCAAATGCATAGCAGAGACATCTACTACTGCCCTTTAACTGCCGGAGACTTTGCTCTTGTGTGTTTTATTCACCTCATAAAAAAAGCTTAGAACCTTGTAAAAAATATATATCACAGAAAAGATGTGAGACTTAGCACAAATATATACCACACACATAGAGTGGTCTTTTCTTCTTGCATATCCAATATACTTTCTTTTTTTTCATGTTATTTTTGCCAGCTTCCCATTGTTTCCTTATATGTGAATTTGCTTTGGCTTGGGCCATGCTACTTCCATTATTGTCGCAAGGCTTTTTCTCTCTCTATAAATTTATAGCTGCCCAATAAAGAAGAGAGAGTGAGGATACACTTTGTTACCACGGCCAAAGTATGTAAATGTTTATAAGAACTGATGCTTACATTAATCTTAAGTAAACTGTAAAAACATGTAAAACTTTAAATGCTTAATACTTTCTGGGAACTACATTTTGGTAAAGGACTAGAACTGTTGCTAGCCAAAACATTAAGGATTAGAGAACTAGAGATCCAATGCTGTCCCATACAGGTTTTGAATACAGAAGGTTTTAAAAACAGTATATGCAAAACTACTTTGAGATATTTGCGTCGTATTCATAGCCATACTCCAGAGGGATCTTTGTGTGTATTTAGAGAGGTGGAGGACTCACTGTGCTTCCTTATGGCCACTCATCCACCAGTAAAACTGCTGTCCCAGTTGCCTATGCAGTTGCTGTTCATTCACATTCTCACTGGAGAAAGCCAAAAATGTGAAGCATGGTCTAAATTATCTGTCTTTTGCAAGGCAGAAGTTTGCTTTTCAGCACAGTCTTTAATTGCCCAGAAGTAGTTAGGCGGATTATTTGCACCAGCATGCTACTTATTAGCAACATGGTTTTCATTCGAAAACTTTATTTTAAAAAAAATATATTTGAGATTGATCTCATTTTTTAAGATGCTGGACTTCCTTTTCTTAGGATCTTTCAGGTTTCCTGTAGAAGTGGCATTCATCTGTGACCCTCCTTTATTCATTTTATTGTCCTCTTTCTCATAGATAATGATTTTGTAGTGCTGTGTTTTAGTACAGACGAAAACTCCCAGTGCGCAGAAAAGCCCATGAAAATTGTTTTGACCTACTGGATATCACTGGCCATTGAAAATCAAACCTTGTAACCCTTTCTGAGCCCGGTAGCTGCAACTACAGAAAACAATAGTTTGTCCAACAAGCACACATTACCATTCCTGTGAATCACTGCAAATTGTGAATCCTCTGTAAACTGATTTTTATTTTTAATCTTTTTGCTTGTTTGTTCTGAAAAGGAAGTTTTTTAGGAGAAAAGACTTCAAATGAAAGTGGTTACTTTTTCTTGTTCAGTGTTGCTGCAGTGTTGTGTGTGTGTGTAAGGGAATCAGTATTTGGCCTATCCAGTAAGATGTCCTTTATACAGCTTAGGTCTGAAGAAATACACAGTTTTGTGAATCAAAGTTTCAGCAGTTTCTGTTTCATATCAGGGCCTTTGGAATTCTGCTTCTATATGTAGAAATGGGTACATTAAAAAAAAAGAATAAGTTCATTTCTTCCTTCTCTCTCAGCTGCGGGAACATGACTGTATTTCACTAAAATACAGACCAATCCCAGTGAGTTTTCAAAATAAGTTGTCAAACTCTGATTTTTCAAAAGTGGTGTGTATTTTATTTACTTCTGAAGTCGTTATTTCAATAGAAACCTCATGAGCATCTTGAACGTATTGGTGACGATGTCAGGAGATCTGTATAAAAAGAAAAAAAAAATAGGAGTTAAATAAGCTTTAATGATGCACTGGTGCAGTAAAGTGAGCTCAGGCTGTAATGTGGGTATTGAATAGTTGCATGAACAGCATAAACCAGTAGGTGTGAAGTGCTGCTTCCCTGTGGCCGCTGCTCTGTAAATCCTGCTGGGCAGGAACCTGCTTCCACAGGATTCATCCTCTCAGGGCTGCACGGGGGACTGTCCTGGTTGTGCTCTCAACTGTTATTTTTTATTTGTCCCAGCAATGACATTTCCATCTCGTGACAACTTCCAGGTGTCTGAAATTTCGTTTTATTCTGCCTTGGCATGAAGATAAGTCCACCCAAACCAATGTCTCTTTCACAAGAAATAATGACTTCCGTTTCAAATTGAAAAATGTAAGTTTTTGACCAAACTTTCTCTTTTTACTGAAAGTGACTAGAAAGCTCTCCTGCGTGTTAGGAGCACGACTGTCAAAATCTCCTTCTGTTGAACATTCTAACAGAAGAAAACACTTAATGAAGAAAAGCTCTGTCAGAAATATTCTGCCCATCTTCTAGAAATGTTTCAGAACCTTTTTTGACTATCTCATTTGGATTTGCACTTTCTTTTGACAGAGATTTGTGTCTGAAATGTGCTGTTATTCCTTTGGAAAGTTCCTGTTCCTGTATTGAGATAGCATTTAAGGAGTGAAACGATGCTCTCTGAATGTCTTTAGTGCCTTTTCTCACCTCCTTCAATCTATACCTTTCCTCATTGCTACAAAAGAAGTCCCCCCAGTGAAATCCATCCATATCCATCCATCACAGCTTTCCATGAGATCTGTGCTCCTGCATCTAATTCAACTGAAATTAGCTGGTGGGTTCAGAAGTTCCTGGTGGGGGGAAGAATGCACCCGTGCCCACAAACACAACATGCTCACATCGGCCTCATTTCCTTCGGAAACCAGCTAAAAACCACAGAAGTGTAAATTACTGCACGTGGTGAAAAGCCTCGGTGGAAGAGACAGAGACATCAGGGAGGCCGAGTCCAGGTCCAGCGCAGTAAAACTCCGGCCTTGGGGTTATGACAAAGGTTAAGAGGACTCTGGTGAACCAGCCCAAACTTTTTCGGGCCTTATCAGTGATGTATGGTCATCTCAATGCAGTTTTTGCAAAGAGTTAATGAGAATTGCCCTTGCTGACTGCAGAAACACCGTTAACACTTCAACAACATACTGACCATTCCTTACTTATTTTCTCAGTGTTCCTGTCTGTCTTAAACAGAACCAAGGAACAGTTGTTTATACTGAAGCTGAACTTCAAAATCTTTGTTACTTAAGTAGGTTTGATGTTGCTTTACAGTCAAACAAACAAAAAAAAGAGACTTCACAGATGTCCACTAATAATATTTCCTTTTCACTCTCCTCAGGCTGTAGTTGTGTCTCTTTTACAGCCTGTTTCTCTTTGGTGGTCTCAAACCCAGAAGACTCTTCCAGAGCTCTGCTGCTCATGCCAGATGCCTGCAGTGAAATTCAAGGGTGGTAGGAATGGGCTCCAGCCATTATACAACCACAAAAATCTCTTGATGATTCAGAATTTTCATCTGAACAATAAAAAGCAGAATACAGATAACAGAGAAAAGAAGAAAAAAATAAGCATGTCTCTCCTTTACGTTTCATAGCCTACATCTGTTGTAGTTAAAGATTTCATTAGTGCAGCTGTTGTCTTGCGCTGTCTGCTTTATACTTAGTTCTTCCTATGAAAACGTATTACACTAAATCTGTGCTGACTGTATTGGATGCCCTGTTCTTAAGATATGTGGGTGACTAGGGAACGATTCTATCGCTTTATAGATCAGGCTATTGTATAGAGCTTTATAGGATATCCAGCAAAAAAAGGAGTGGTGGTGGGAGGAAGATACTTGAGTCAGCAGCTGTGGGGAAAAAAAAGGAATACAATATTGAAACATTTCTGTTTATATGCCTCGCAATAAAATTGAGACCAAAGGCCAAACTAGCAGCTGCTCATTCTCATTGAGGCAGAGATATTTCTTGGGGGGATCCTGAGCTGCATTTTCCTGCTGTGACAGCCACACTAATCCACTGATTTCAACAGAGGAGACATCTGACCTTGTGATGGTAAGGCCCCAGAAATACAAGAATTGCTCCTCTGGAGCAGGAATCCTCCCCTGAGTGCTTCTGATGTGCACAACTTTGTTGCTAATGCCTGTGATACTAATTCTGTAATTTTTAAGTCATAATAGATATGCGAGATTTAGCTTGAATCAGGTCCACAGCTGCTGCGAGTCAGCAGTTCATCTCATCGAAGGTGTAGGTTTGCTGCACAAAGTAGTAGACTGAAGGTAAGCAGCTCCAAGGTTTCTCTCCTTCAGCTTTTTGTGTGCGCATCTCTTGACGTGAAGAAATTCTTCATGGTTAGAAAGGGAAATCAGAGCACAGGAAGACTGTGGAAGCTTTAAGCCAGTACCTGCCTGATGCTGGACAATTATTTTCAGAGATAGTCTTAGCAAAGGAGGCAGGTCTGAGGATATGAATAATCAGCTTTTTCTAAGTTAAGAGAACAAATGTTTTTTCTACTCCTCTATCAACTGTGCCCCTTTCCTCAATATTCCTGTTTCAGGTGTGGCGCTCTGGTTGCATTTTACAAAAAGAAATAGCTCAGTAGGTGTTTCAGTGTCAGTTTTGAGCAAGATGTTGTACATGTCATTGTTATGACTGTTCCCAGTTGGTAACAAATATTTAGCCATATAGAGAAGCTGGTAACAGAGCATTATATACCTGTGGAATTAGCTGCTATCTGACCCTGAACTTTGACACGAAGTTTAGGTCAAATACAACTTAATTGCCTATATCCTTTTTCTGGTTCTAACCTTTGTTCCCCTATTCCGATTTAACTGGTTGGTTGTGCTTCTTTGAAAACCCAAGCTGATGACTTAGAAGACCTTGAAATGTTTTGCCTATGCAGGAAAAAAGTATTCTGAATCCAAGCTTTGAGCTTTGTGTACTGTGATCAAGAATGTTATCACGTAATAATTCAGGGAAATTATCTCCACTCAAAGCATCTTCAAGTGACCACAGATATGTTCTATCACATTCTTTGATACATCTTTAACGTGTTAGTAGACTTTTAGATCCCATTCTGTTTGTGCCTTTCCCCTCGGCCTCTCACGAGATTCTTTTGTTTCATCTTATTTTTCAGCTAGTGAACAAGGTTGTAAGAACAAGATTTTTAAAACTAATTGCTGTTGGGAACTACTGTTTTAAATGAAAAATTTATGGGAAAGAATCCACACACAAACAATACTGGGCTTTGTGTTCCCTATTCAACTGAAATTATTATTGAAGTCATTCAGATTTTTTGCTGAAGTGAGAACACAGAATATCAAGCTTTGATTCTTTTAAATATGTTTTTTTACTGCATTGACAAGTGCATGTCTTACTTTGATATTTAGGTCCTGAGGACATAATATCAACTGGCAGCAATGTAATTAATAGAAAGAGTGAGTGACATTCTCGAGCACAGCCTTGGAGAAAGCTTATTATTCCCAGGCACAGTAGCAATAAAAACTTCTCAGCTACATCAATGTAAAGCGTGATGTCTGCTTACTGCTGGAAATGGAGTTCATTCGCATCTCCCCTGTGAATTGCGTAAGGTTCAAATGTCCTTGAACTTACCAATCAGGCTTCTTTACTATCTGAATATGTTTTTGGCAAAACCAAAAGTTACCACATGAAGTGAGTCTGATAAGTTTTGAGGCAGAAACACTGGATTTTCAGCCTGCTAATGGTGTCATCTCCAGTGGGCTCTAGGGCCACGTGAAGGAGAGAGGACTCATGTCTGTTTTCCTTATCCTTAGAACCTCTGTGCTAATAAAAAATTAGCTGGAAAAAAGCTCTTCAATTAAGAAGAGAATGAGGTGGGAATTTTTGAGGGCAATATGGCTTGAAAATGGCTGTTTTGTTTTGTTTTCAAGCCAGAACAACTTGCAGGATAAAAGTAAATTTCAATCAGTTTCTGATTTTTGCACCCAATTTTGAGCAAAACCAGCAAGAAGTTAACACTTTTGGCATTATTTAAATGAAAAAAAAATAGTTTTCCAGAACGAGGTGACTCTTTGAGATGTAACTCCAGCTAAAACAAGAAGTTAAAAAGTCAACATTGAAATGTCGTGTATTCTGAAGAAGTCCTTTGAATGAAAATTGTGGAGAACCTCAGCATTCATTCAGATCTAGACAGCAGTAAATAGAGAAACGGAAGTCTTATGTATCAATAGATAGCAAAAAGTTGTCCCTTGCTGCTATAATTATTCCCATTTTACCCATGAGAAGATTGAGGCAAAAGAGGAGGTTGTTGGTTTTTTTCATAATACATAAGGGAGGTGGGAATCCAAATGTATGTCAATGGGTTTATGCTGTTTGTGTTGTATCCTGAGCACAGGAGCAGCAGTTCTGCACAACTGTTGTGAGAGAGGGTATATTTGCTTGGGCGCAGCTCTAGGAGCACAGCCAGATGAGTTTGTTTCTCCTTGTCTGAGTGTAGGCAGAAGTATCCTGAAGAAGCTGTCCTGTGACCCACAGCATGAAAAAGATGTTATATTTTCCAACTTGGTGCTTATATTTAATAACTCTAGAATGGGTGTATTGGCTTGGAAGCAAAAACAGAGGTGAGAGTTGCAACTTAACCTCTGTTTGTCTAGGCTGCAGAATAACATTGACTCTGGAAGTCATCTGGTCTAACTCTTGCTCCAAGCAGGTCAGCTTCAAAGTGGGATCCACCTCAGAGTTAGACCAGGTTGCTCAGGAGCCAAGGCAGCAGTCCACAGGGTTTCGGTGATGTTCTGAGCAGATTTGTATTCCAGGTCTCTGGTCTGGGAGAAAAGCCATTTTGCAACTCTTTTGGATAATGTGGGCAGCAGAGTTTCAGTGATAAAGAGCAAAAGTCTCACAGACTTTGGCTTTTGAGCTGCTGAGATTAAGAATGGAAGTCATCATCATTCAGGCCAACATGTAATACCCGTGCAAGCAGACAACTGACAGAGCAGCACCAAATGCCACTATAAATGGCTGCCCGATAGCAACAGCTGGTTTGTCAGGAGATGAAGCAATGTGGACAACATTGGCAGACGGCTCAAGGAAAGATGGCCTTGATGGAACACATGGCAAAGCTGCCCGCAACCTAGAACAAGTGCTGGCAGCTTGATTTAGCGAGTCTTTTCAAGATGAGGGCTACCAGGATCATACTTTTTTGTCTGTGTGCAAGTGGTGACATCAGCTACGTGATGTGCTGGTTGATCTGTCTGCTCCTTATTCATGTGGGGCCCGGCCAGGAGCAGGCACAGCCCTGACCACAGAGCTGTGATGTGATGCTGGAGCTCAGCACCGTGCCAAGTGGTCATGAGCGGGACCAACCACCCCTGCAAAGCATCTCCGCATCTTTTCTTTAGTCTGCGTAAAATCGTGCCCTCCTGTTCGGACCGGCTGTACTGAATTGCTGTGCCCTAACCCAAGAAGTGCTCTGACGGTGATTCCAGGAAAGAGGCAGATCCCTGGGGAAGGTGGTTGTGTAGAATGGCTTGTGACCTCTGGCTGTGGTTGAAGCCAAAATGTCATAGCGGGGTGTGGGTTGCAGAGCTCATGCTTGCGGAACACTCTGCTCAGGCAGTCTTAGCACAGGATGGCGGTTTAGAACTGAAGCACCGTGTTGAGTTATCATCTCATCATAAGAATCTGGAGAATTGCTGGTGGAAGGGAAAGTGAATGTGGCCCAAAGCATTAGGATTTTTTCCTTGAGGGAAAAACTCACGCTTTTAGTGATCTTGAGACTGAAGTAAAATCTGCTAGGCAGTAAGGGATTGCAGGTACTAAGCAAAAATAGGATACTTATCTGTAGTCTCTGAAAAAGACCAGTAGGACAAACTCTCAGGTATCAGAAATAGATTTGCAACTTTAGCTAGTATAATGGTTAAGGTAATATTAACAGTAATGTGATGTACCTGATCAGAGGGGCTGGCTGCTACCAGAGAGGAAGGCAGGGAATGATTTAGATGGGTGGAGAAGATAACATCATCGTGTTCACAAATAAGCTGTAAAAACCTTTGCATTTTATGGGAAATACGAAGCCTTAGCAAGCTGTGTCTAGTAGGAACTGTGATCCACTCATAAAGCATTTGCTCTACTGAGAAGTACTGATTTCAGCACATTGGTATATTTCAGTGATGGCAAAAGATGGGACCGAAGGAGAACTGAAAGAAGTTTAACATTACATTCACTCACAGGTGCTTATATGAATTCAAAAAGTCGTTGCAGGAGTTTTTTTAACAGAGGAAGCCTTTGCACAGTGTGTTATAGATCATTCGGGAGGGAAATTTGTGAGAAATATATGCTGACTACTCATGATGTTCAGGACAGGAGAGTACAGACAAGCAGCTTCAGTAAATAACTGCAAAAACATGGCTTTACTCTCAAATAAATGAAGAAATTACAAAGGATCTGATGTGCATGCGTAGAAGCAACTTAGACTTTTTAAAGCCTCTTTGCAGAATTCAGCCTGACACTCTGGAAGCCGAACAGCTGTTGTAAGGTCTAATGGAAACAGAGGAATTTCTCCAGGGTTGCCATAGTCAGCACCAGCAGACCTGGCTGTATCGGGAAGAAGGCAGCACGTGGGTATGTAGTGAGTGTCCGGCTCCCATCACCTTCCCAATTTTCCTCTCCTGCTGGAGCTGTCCAGCAACCAACACAAGGTTTGCAACAACCACCGAGCTGATCTCAGCCAGGGCACCCATCGTTGGGTCTGTGTTTCTTACGCACTAAGGAAGCCCTGGCACGCTTCTGTGCAGACAGTCATTTATCCTTCGGAATGGCTGACAAAAAGAGCCAAGCGACTTTCCTCAGCATTTCCATCTTGAAGGAATTCTGACAAGCTGATGTTTGTTTCAGTTCCAAATCTGGATGAAAAGACAATATAATGGAAGTTTTTTGTGGGTGAAAAGCTCAGAGGAGGTTTCATGAGAAACAAGTATTTGACAGAGTGAAGCAGTTTAGTCAAAACCAGTCTGGCCTTCCATACACTTTGAATGAGATGTGAAGAGCTGTGGTTTCAGGCTTGTTCACTTATTATTTCACTTTTCAAGTCAAGGTCTTGATCTGGTTGATGTATCTTTTCATGTCTGTCATTTCCAACTTTGGCCTTATCTCCAGACAAAAGCATTGTTGGTATGCAATTTTATTACCATGAGCTCTGCACAGATGAAGACTTACTACTTTATTGACAATACAAAACATTTTCTTAAACAAGTGAAATGAAACTAGACTGAGAGCACTTTGACTTTTGCTTCTGATGTTATAAAAGGAATGCGTCCAATTCATCCTGTAGCTTTGTACATGAACAGTAAATGAGGCCAGAAAAGACAATTCAGACTGAATATTTCCCCATCAGAAAATGAGATTCACTTAAAACAGAAATAAATCTCTGCATCTGTTTTGTGGTGGTGTCTCATGGGACTCATAGTTCCAAGCCTCTCTCGTTTTATTCTCTCCTTGGATGGTATCTGCATTACACTGCAGGATCTGCTCTTATACTGCACTATTTTGTGATTCTGACAAAAAAAAAGTGGGTTTGGCAGATGCAGGTGTTGTAAAGCACCCAGAACTACTCACCTTCAGCCATAGAAGGGACTCATTCACCGAGCTGGATGTTGACATCCAAAAAAGTATTTGGGTATGATTTTTTTTTCCTCTATGAGAATTCTGTGGCAGTCAGTTATTTCCTGCAACATAATAAGAATGCAATTAGTGCTTATTTTTCAGTGGGAAAAATAATTCATTGGATTTTTTCCTAATCTGTTGTTATTTGGATTGCAGTCATGCTAGCAGGTCTAATCTGTATTTTGGCCTCATTTCTCTGGGCACTGTGCATCCTCTCAGTAAGAACCAAATGGCACAGGAAAGTTTGGGAGGGACTGAACACATGGCCCTTTTATTAATAGAAAGTGGTTCTGCAGCTTTGAAATGTGATTGGGTGATATTTCTGATTTCGTGTGTGCTTTAAAGCGGATAGGGAAATTATTGTCTGCTCTGCTATATCTTGAGGCATTGGAAATGAAACTGCTTTGACTTCTGCCTGAAGTCAGACCAATACACTGATAAAACATCAAAATACTTCTGAAATCAGTATTTAAGAATGCTCTAACGAAGGCGACCTGTGGGTAGTTGGTTTTAAGTATGTAAGGTACAAGCAATTCTTGAAGGAAGATAAGTCTTTAGTGAAATGTAAATATCATAGTACTCATTCTGCACTGTTATCGAATTCTTCTCTGTTTTGGTTTCTGTGGAAGGCTGATTTTCTCCACACCCTGCTCCAAGAAATTGCTATTTTCATTCACTCCAAGAAAATAAACTTAATGGAAGTATATATAAACATTTGTTTCAAACTGCTCCAGTAGAACGCAATCCAACATGTACAGAAGCCTTTCTAGTGACCGCACTTTGACCATTTGCATTCAGTCCTCTAGTGAATGACAGTTTAGTTAAAAAAAAAAATAGGAAGAAGGCTTTGGTGAAAAACAATGTTTTGTATTTTTAAAATGAATCCAAGTGTAGCTGGTTTTCTGTTGGGCTACATGGTTGTGTTGTGTGTTGTACTTTTATCAGGTCACATGTGTTCAGAAATACTGATCTGCATTAAATCCAATTTGATCTTTAGATCCAGATGCTTGATACTTACATACTTATGTATATTCTTGAGAAGAATGACTTAACTTACTTGATTCTTAGCTAATTACTTATTTCTCTGACTATATCAGGTACCGTTTTACAAGTGCATGTATGAAGGCATCCACATAAAAATGTATAATAAAAGCAATCCTGAAGAGGATTGCTGGTTAATCCTGGTTAAGTGTGCTGGGCTCAGAGGGCACAATTCTTCCCTCGAGTAAAAAGAAGTAAAAAGGAGCAAAAAGAAGTAAAAAGAAGCCAGATCAGACTCCTCGGCTGTGAGAGGAGTGGCTTTACAGTCATGCTAATGTTTTGGTTTGCCTGTGATATGAATACATAACTACACCAATGTGTAACTTGATCAATACTTCTCAATTTCTTTGGCATAAATGTGCAATTATTTGAATATGTTACCAATAGAAGCAGGCTGCAGGAGGACTTGAGTTATTAGAAATATCAGCAGACTCACTTATCTTCCATCTCAGGATAAATCCTGTGTGTCACCATGGGATGAGATACCTTGGTCTCTTATTTCATGCTCATAAGCTGGAGCCTGAGCAGCATCGTGTGCTGAGAATTGTTACTTTCTGTGGGCACCTAAGTGGCCCTTAGAGTGACGAGCTCTTTTCATTGTGGTTGCTGTGCAGATTGTCACTTCAGCAAGTCCCAAGGAGCTGCAAAGGACACCGTATGTGGGACTGCTCCCATGACACTAGCCGTCTGATGTCTCTTCCTGCCTTCACATAAATCTCATAGGACTGCTTCTCTACATGTCAAATGTTTTGATTCGGATCTCATTCTTTACCAGTCAAACCAAGTCTACACAAACTTCTTGTCTGGGCAGGTTTTCTCTTGATGATATGTCATGCAGCATGTCCCTTTGGTCTAGCCAAGCTCAGATCGTATCTCAATCATAGGAAGTTTTAAAAAAATATGTGGTTGAACCACAAAACCCATTTCCAAGACAGAAAATCAAAAATAGAGATGTTGCAAAGTGGGATACCAAAGTATCGTTGCCATCTGGGAAGAGGCTGTTGGGTAAATGAAATGGAATTTTTCTGTGGAGATGTAACAAACGGCAAGTTGTGTGTTGCAAAGCCTGCAAAAGTTTTTGTAGCCCTTGATTTAAGTGAGTGGTGGAGGGGAGTGAGGGGCTGCTCATTATTCCAATTACTTATAGAATAGGTGACATTATTATTTCCCAATGGCCTTTGCTCCACTGTTGCCTTTTAGTTGTGCTACTTGTCACCACTCACATACAAGTTATTTATGTAGGATGAAAGTACTAAAACACAGGACACTGAAAGTATCTGGTGTGTATGTTTCTCCTTATCCTCCCAAGTGCACAGGTAGAAGAAAATGGCATTTAACTCCGGGATTAGCTTCCAGGAGTGAGCTATTGCCAATTCGTAAAGCTTGGACCACTCTCAAGATGATGTGACATATATTCACTGCGATGCCATAGTGTCCAGAGAACCTCAGAACAAAACAGTCAATTCAAAAGGAAGTTTTATTGTTCTTTTTTTCTCTGCTGGTTACCAGAAGTGTAAGATGCCATTTTTCATTACTTAGCGTTGGGCATTAGGCATGACAGTCTCCTTTAATAGCGCTATTTTTTTACAAGGCACAGTCTAAGGAAAAAGATCCCTTGGTATAAATGGAAATCCCTTTTTTTTTGCTAGTGAGAGAATCATTTACGTGAAGCGAGGATCATACTCACAGTCTGTATCCCCAAAGATCGCGAGTGTGTGACACACCACTTGAGCCTTTTGTGCTCACATTCAGTGTGGAGATCCAAACACTGCGGCCTAACTAGGCTGGTTTAAGAGGACGGTACATTCAGAAATGTGGATGTACATGGGTAGATGCAGACACATCTGTGGATTGACCAAAATATCCCAAGATTACTGAGCAAGGAAAGACTATAGAAGTCTGTCTGCTGGGCTCCCAGTTTATAAAAGAAATAGCTGAAGTTTTGGTTCAGTTATGTGTCTTTGCCAAGAGGAAGATGGATCTGAAAATTATTTCTTGCTGAGACCTTCTTTCTTCTTCTCCTTCCACCTGGAGCATTGGAGTGGGTGATATAAACATGTTGTGCCAGCTCTGCTCTGGACCCCTGTACTGGGTATGTGAAACCTTTTGCTGTCTCTTCTGGCTGAGTATGACCCAAGAGATTAAGATCTGTATCTAAGGGAGATCTCCTCCCTAAACACACAACTCCAAAATGCTGACTTTTGTCTGTAGCATTCCGTACATCTGAGAGGGAAGGGGAAGGGTGTTATTTCTCACCAAGAAGAACACAGCTCTCAGCAGTATTGTTTTTTTCATCCGAAGAAGCCCAGAGTAAGATGAGCACCAAGTTAAAGGAAACAATGGGTGTGTAAATGTCATTTAAACATATACATCTGCAAGCCATTCTCTCCTGAATGCCTGGAAAGTTTGCTGTCTAAATATTGCTTTTTCTTACTCTTTCCCTGCTCCGTCTAGCTCCGATTGCTCTCAGCCTTGGAACAGAAGGTGGGTGCGATACGCAGTGCCATGCAGTGCCGCAGCGCTGCACAAGTCTTCAAAGTCCAGTTGAAAAGTGGAAAAGCTCTGCCCTTAAACAGGCAGGTGGAGGCCTCGGCAAGGAGCCCATCACAGGAACTAAACCGCTGCATGCACGGTTTTAAAGTACCTTTCAGTTTGGAAATGAGGAAAATGCCTTAGGCAGATCATTCTCGAAATAGTGTTACGGACACAAAGCCAATATAAACATTAGGAGCTCTTAAAACGCATTTGTTTGAATCGTGGGTTTGAATTGACTCCTTCAGCACTGACAGACAGCACGTATATCTCACTAGCATCTCTCCAGGGAGTTCTCAGCTGTTTGCGTGGAGAGACACAGACCGTTCTTCAGGGAGGTTTCTGTAACATGGCTGTTTCTAGAAGGTAAAAGGTCAAAAGCAAAGTTCTAGAAACCTAGCGAATAAAATACTGTGACAGCCCTGCCCATCATCTGTGTTGACAGAATTCTCCTGGAGTTATTAGTGTTATTTATTTGTTTTTACAACAGCAGCACTAATTTATTTTTATTAGGTGCCCAAGCCGTGGTTGGGGTTCCATTGTTACAATCAGTGGAGGGTCATGTCATAATAGACAGATCCTCCCTGAAATATTAATGTTTTATTCTGAGCAGCAAGACTGTATCGGAGGTAGGGGGGATGCTTCTTCTTCCTACTCTACAACTGGAAAATGGTGGCATGCAAAATTTCACAAGTTGTCCAAGGCCACCCACAGTCCAGAAACTGTAAGTTGGGGATTGTAAATCTATCAGCTTTAATGAGGTGTTTGGCTAGAGTGGGTCTCATATGAGTCCAGTTTAAAAACTAAACAGAAAAAGCACTGAAAATGTGCTATAGCCAGCAGATTGCATGCGTGGTCAGTGCTGCTGGAGGCAGCACAACATGTCTCCGTGTACTCAGCGTGCACATATGTGTACGTTCACCTCAGTCGAGATTGAAGCAAAAAAGTTTTTTCTGAAAATGTAGACCATACAGTTCTGAAACTACAGTTTGCCTCCTTTCTCAAAAATGAAGCTGTTATAACCACTTTTGCTACTGTGAGTAGCATTTCTGGCAAGTACCTCCATCACTGCAATAACAATGAACTTAGGCTGCTTTTACAGGACATAATGTGTCTTCGTATTATAAATTAGCACAGAGTTAATTCCCTGTCCCACTGAGGTAGGTGCTCACAAGTAGCTGAATGATGTTTCCCAACTTTCACTAGTTTGGCCTGGTTTTGAGTGTCATAGTTAAATGTATGTTACATTTCTGCCTTCCTGTCCTACCTCACAGAAAATAATCCTTGAAAGTTGCAAGCAGCCCCTTTACTGCTAGTGCTGTTTTTATCAGGTGGGATAAAAAGCGCAGGCTTGGAGTTTGACTACAACTGGCTATTTGATGTTCTCCATCTGGGAAGAGACTTCAGGACAACTTGCCGTGACCTTGCCATCCCTCTTGGCTGTGCAAAGACCCTGGGAATGCCAAACCCTCCTCTCTGTAGCGCACGGTTATATTCCTCGTCTGAATGACGGTGTCCCCTGCACATGAGCAAGGTGTCTTGTCACCAGGTACATGTTTGATCACAGACCATATGGCAGGGAAGTGCAACTGCACCTCCTAAAAAGAGGCAGAGAAGCTTGAACGATTCCTCGCTGTCAGTATCTTGGGGGTCCTCAGGAGACAGCACTGCAGGAGAAAAGCAAGCTGGGTGAGCTGTCTGTGATAAAACCTACCCAAACCCTTGATGCAATAAATAGAGAATACATTATTTCTCCATCTTGGCTGTATATGCTATATTATCAATTCACATTGTAAGGAAAGGAAGATATTCCTTTAATTAGGTGCTAAAACAGGCTACTTCAGGCCAGTCTGATGCAATTGGAAACACTTTGTTCAACATTATCTGATTTTCTCTGAACTGGTCATTGTGGTTGTTCTTGATTCTTTGCAGCTGTTAAACAAAGGAACTTCTTCAATTTCAAATCAAGAGCATCCTAAAACCAGCTTTGATTCCTGTGAATCAGAAGGCTACCTAAAGCATACCCAGATTGACTGATTTTTGCTGACAGAAGATTTGGGTCATTCTGCAGTGTCTGAGGGTAGACAGATTGAAGATCCAACCTCTGCCAGTTGGCTTGGAAGGAACATCAAGCCTAGGATGTACATAATCTTGTGGGAAAAGTCTACTTCTAGAAATCAAGAAATATTTCCTTTAAACTGCTGACTGTACCACAGGAAGGATAATTCACTTGCTTTGCTTCTGTTCCTAAACAGCTGTTTTCTGGACATGGCTGGAAACAGGGTACTGAACTAAAAGGACCTTTGATTTACCTCATTATGGTTGCTGTTATTTCTCTGTAAAGCAATAACTTTTTGGAGCTATGCCTAATAATGGTTGGTAAAGGAGAACCCAGACAAATTATGCAACTGGGGATTAAGGGAAGTTACATTGATGAAGAGTGATGGAGGTGGTCATCTTTGTCTGTTGAAATGAGACTTAATTGCTGCCATTCAACAAATCCTACTGCTGCTCAATGCATGTTGCTGGCTAAAATCCCCCTTGATTTTAAGGTCTTAATCATATTGCCCTGACAATCAGCAAAATGGCCATACGATGTGGACCGCAAGATGTCAACAAGACACACCCACTGTCCATTTTTGGCAGCTTTTTTTAAAAAGTGAAGTAACAAGCTCCAAGAGAGCCAAACCAAACCCAAAATGAAGAAAAAACCGGAAGGACCATCCAGATGGGTGTGATGCTTTGTCTATTATTTGAAACAGACCTTTTTTCAACAGGTCTCATGACACGCTTGTCCCAAACTGGAATCAAAGTCATCAGGTTTATGGTAAAAACGATTCAAAGAGAGCAGCTCAGAGCAGCTCCCTCCCCTTCTGTATGTTCAGGTTTCTTTAGATTTCTGTTGTGAGATGAGGGAAGGAAGAAATGTGTGGTTGTCTAACCTCAAACCTCTAATGCAGAATTCCTTTACTGGTGATGGGTAGTGTGGTGTGGGTATACTAACTGCAAAATATATCGATTAGGTTGATGCATGCCTTAATTTGGGGTCATCTCAGACATACTTGGGGCACCCAGATCACTCTTCCGAAGAACTTAATGGAAGCTTTCAAAGCATGAAAATCTCATTGTGTCCCAAAATGTAAGGACTAAGATGGTCAGGGAGCCCTCTGAAAATATAACCGATATTGCTGAACACTCTGTATTTACTTTTTCGCCTATTTCATGACTATGAAGATGTATAGGCAGATAATTCTTTGTAGCCTTCCTTTTTGTGCATCATTACTTATGTAGAAATGATTGTTCTAAGTTAAACATTCTTGCTATTTTTTTTTAATATTTAAAGATGCTTTCATGAAGTAGAAATCAGTAGTTTTGCTGTCCATAAACAAAACTTGTTGTTAAATGTTATAAATGGAAGAGGTTTTTCCTCTATATTGAAATATTAGCTAGAACAAAAATACCTGCTTGACTTTTTCGGTTCAGTCTGACTCTTGTAGTACTTTGTCCAGCTTTCCAAATCTGCCGTGGGCAATTAAGGTTCACAGCACTTGCTTATTTTGAGTGAAGTTTTGGAGCATGTGGGCTATTTGAATGTGTGGGTTTTTCCTCTCTAATATATTGGTGTCTTGGAAGCTATTGCTGTGTGCTTTCTCCACCTTTGGTCAGAGAGAACAGAGTGGGTAAGCAAAGCTTTCCATTCGTTTATGACATGCGGTCAAAGTCACATTTCAACATCCACTAAACAGATCTGATTCTGTTTAAGTTGGTTGATGTTCAGGGATGGAAATGAAATTATAAGAATGATCCCTTATTATATATACGTTAAAGGTGCTCTCTTCTGCAATAACTTGAGAAAGCATGTTAGTGTTTGCCTTAATGCATAGCGTATTATTAACGACAGCTCATGTGAAAATACCCTTCTATCCGAAGGAGGATAGAGGCTATTTAGTCTAAGCACACACTCAGGACTAATATGTACGCAAGGCACTTTAACTACTTTTACATATTGAGGACTATGGGCAAAATTTGAATCTTGTATCGGCAAAACAGGTTGTGGGATTTTTCCTCTGCAGAGGAAAACTTCAAATTTCTGTTTTGGAAAGTGCTTCTCTACAAAGTCTTGCCCAATTTCACAATTATACCACTAGCTCTCAAATTCTGTGGGGTTTTTTTGTTTGGTTGGTTGTTTTTTCCCCTGGTACTGTTTCTTCCTATATCGAATAATTGTATTTGCAATGAATAGAGGTCCCCAAAAAAGTGCTGAAGGTGTGGGGGGTACTTTTATAGCAAACCACTCCCTCCATTATGGCTTCATGTGTTTAAAAATGTGTTGCAGAAGTGCTTATGAGACTCTTATCAAGGTCTAGGATCACTTCTTTTAGCTATCATGTAAATACAGTTCTAGATAGTGATCTGAGTGGAACATCCTCTATGGAATGATGTGTGCTTATTCTTTCCTAGGCTAGAAAAAGACAACCTTTCAGGTTTGACCATCCTTATCTCTTGGAAAGTGGAGGGAGAACAAGGATTCTGAGAAGATACGATTAAAACCAGAGATGTTTAATCAACATTCTAATATTGGTAGTCTTTACTGTCTTACAACACAGGTTATACTGTCTGAGTGTGTATATAGGGTTGACTTGGTCACAATCCACTTGAATAAAGCTGTTCCTATCCATAATTCAAAATGATGACAGGGCAGTACTTCCAGTACCTTCTTAGTAGCTTTTCGGACTCTTGACCGCCTTTCAGGCATCATATGCTCTCCTTGGGCATAGAAATAAATTTCGCTCAGTGGCACCAAGGCTCGTGTATTTTAGAGATGAAGGACTGAAGAGTTGGAGTGATGGGATCTGGGAGCAAAAACAGTTTGGAAACTATCCTGGGGTTCTCAAAAAAGGTCACAAGTTCTCAACAACCTGTGATGGGATAAACCAACAGTGATGAGTTTATTTTTATGTGATTGGCAAAACTTTAGGAAAGCTGAAAGAAATGTCTTTTTAATAGTGGAAATAGTGGGTTTTCTTTTGCCTTCATTACCTTTGGATGAAGATGTATTTCCTTAGGAAGATTCTCTGTATTTGCAGACTAGCACATTTGCCAGGTACTGCTCCAATTAGAGTAATAAATATTTGGTTTTGATTGAAAGCCCAGTAAATATTTGTATATAACCCATATAAACGGCTAGTGACATTTTACAGCTAAGCTGAGTAGACACAGCCCTGCACTGGCCTTTCCAGACAGTTTTCCTCTTTTTTCTGAGAATTAAGTTACATAGTTGTGTAGTATAGAAACAGAAATAGCTGCCATGCTTTTCACTTTCCAGGGAGCTGGAGATAGGGACAATGAAAAAACACATGAATAAAGATGATCCCCAAATATTCAAACATGACTGAACCATAATACTGAGGGGAGAAGTTCTGATCCAAGACTCTGCACCCCAGGCCCATCTCTAATTGCGAGGTTGGTTTGTACAGTACAACCTAAAAATGTTGTGGTGTGGTTGGTTGTTTTTTGTTTTTGCTTGTTTGTTTGTTTTTCATGGGGAAGGAACGCAGCAAGACAGAGGGATGGTTTGTTATGATGCCCTGAGAAAGGGATCATTGATCCTTATTCCTGAGTTGACTCTGGGAATTGTGGTTCTTGCACTGTATTTCTGGATTTCTGCTTGCTTACCAGAAATGTATACTACCCCCTACTGGGATCTAAAAGGGCTATTTCTTTTCTACATCTAGAAATTATCTTGCTGGTACTCTACAAATGTCTGCTCTTGTTTAATGAGGCAGCAGTTGTATAGATGCATTGGTGTTCAGCCGTAACCTTATATGTGCTTCAGTTTTGTTCTGAATGCCTTGTGGCATCTTCACAGTGGCATAAACAATGTAGTCAAGATGCCTTCTTGGTTCTCCTGTTTCAATAGAAACACTCCCAGGGTCGTTAAACTGGTGTGAAAACTGGGTGCAAGTCAAGCTGTGATTTCTCTCTGTGCTGGTGGTTCAGATGCTGGGACAGAGCTTACACAGCAAGGTAGGACTGCTGCAGGGTGGCTTCAAGAGCAGCGATACAGAAAATATTCTCATTGCTGCTCATGGGCCTCGCAGTGGGCGTGAAACGATTTCTTCTCCTGTTTGGGCATCTAAAAACTGGGTGCATATCTAGAGGAGAGGAGGAAGCTGGGCGTGTCACGATGAAAGAACAGTTGATGGTACTTGGCAATGAAAATATGTGTGTTAATACTGGTGTTGCAGTTCACTTCTCACTCTCTGTGTGCAAGATTTTTGGTTGAGGAGGAAATGTTCCACACCCATTCTTTATTTCGTGCTTGTTTGTCACAGCGTTTATGCTTTTACTCAAAGCACTGTGTGCTGGCTGTTGTCTTCTCAGGACTTGCTCAAAAATGACCTGATGTTCTGGCACAATCTAGCGATTTCCCCAATAGCTTGCTTAAACATGTGACGTATATCAAAATATAAGAAGGGCTAAAGTAGAAACCAGGTCATCAGTAGGCAGTATAGAAGTTCTATATGAGCAATATCCCAATTTGCAAATTACCAGCTGTACTTTACTACAGGCTAAAGAACGATTGTGTGCAGTTACATAAACACAGGCACAGGGATGTGACACCAGTGATTTGTCTCATAAATAGACTTGCGTCAAGTATTTGCAGAGACAACTGTCTCTTATCTGCCTCTGTAACGACCCACCTTGAAAGCTTCTATTCCACAACTCTGGACTTGCAGTTTAGCAAATGATATTTGTCCCAATTGGGTCATTTGCTGAATGTGAGCAGTTGTTGGGTTTGGTGCTCAAAAAAAACCCTCCCTGGCCAAAAAGTATGGAGATGCATCTGTCACTAATGTAGTAATTTAAATATGATTATTTCTGTACTTTATTTTCGAAACTAACACCTGGGAGACTTAGTAAAACTTAGCAAGAGTTTTGGTATGATAATTGACTACTCTTAAAATATTTCAAGTTCTTTGTTCAGACTTGGCACTTTGGATCCAACTATTCAGAGTCCTTTTTTTAAACTACTGTTAGAGATGTTGCAGAATCACAAATCAGTGTCTCATCCTATGGATTCATCAACCAGTTCTGAATGAAACTCAGAAAATTTTTGCAGATTCCTAAAGCAAAATATTTAACACGACTTGAAAAATACAGGTGCTGGGCACACCTATAGATACAATATGTATCTCAAGTCATCTTGTGTTACATTCACATTTTGCTTAGCCAGGATGCTTGAAAGCTAAACTCTCTTTTCTCAAACATTTAGAAATAACTGGCTGGAAGGTGTAATGTAACAATAAAATGCCCAATTTGAACGTGCTTGTGGTGAAACTCTTCCTCAAATCCAAGGGTCTGGAATCAGACCTGAGGTAAAACCAAACCCTGAGAATTTTTAGGTACATTCACTTTAGGAATATTTCCCTGATGTGGATTCTGTAGGTAGCCAATCTCTACAGAAACAAAAGAATAATTTTAAAATGCAGCTGAGAAGAACGAAGTACTTCTAGGGCATCCTCTTTACAGATCTTCTTTTAACCTGTCCTTAATTCTCCTAATGGTGGATGTTCTGTCCAAGAAAAACATTCCTGTGTTTCACTATGCCTTTACTTCCAATGTTTTCTTGAATATGTGTAACTTAATCACATTTCTATTTGTTCTGACCACCATGGATTAATTCTTTCCCCTTTTTTTCAGCAGCCCATTTCTCTTTAAGCAACCTCAGTCACTCAGTCTCTTTTGGCAGCTCGTGATTTCCGAACTTCAGACTGTTCCCATGACTCTTCTGTGGAATTTCTCTAAATGGTCCAAATCAAGGCATAATTATTCAGCTGAGCTCTTGCAAAAGCTGAATGAAGTGGGCACTTCGTGTGCTCGTAGTTTTTACTCCTGGTTATGTGTTCCAGGACGATGGTTACAGCTTTATGTATTCAGAAGTCTGTTTCGCTTCATGTAGCCAGCAGTTCTGCACAGTGCTCACCTCTTCTAGCCATAAGTGAGTATTCTCACTTCAGTGTAAAAATACCACACTTACTGAGTTTGCCCTGATGTTGTTTTTACTGTATCATTTATTAATATCACCTGAAACTCAAGTCCTCTCCTCCAAGGCAGATTACACTCCAGCTGCAACATCATCCATCTAAGTTACGTTGCACAGGCCAGAGAATACACCCAAGTCAATTCCCCCTTTAATGTTGATTGAAATGCAATTTAAAAGTTCCATTTTGACTTAAGTTCCTATAGGAAAGGTGTCCTAAGAGATCTGCATCCCATTTTGAAGATAAGAAAACTAAGGCCCAGAGGAATTAGCAACTTGTTCAAGGTCATGGAGGAGAAGGATGGTGGGGAGCACGGTCCAGTCCCAGCTGTGTCAACTTCCAGACCAACGCCTTGACCACAAGCCCATCTTTCTGCCCAGCTGAGTCTTTCTGTCTGCCTCCTGGGCAGAGCCCAAGACCTTGGTGAAGGATCAAGATACAGTGTAAGCAAACTTGTGTTTATTTTAAACTGTGGTACTTTGTAGGCCCTCAGATAGTCGGCATGGCTGCCGAGCTGCTGGAGATGTTGGTATATGCGTCATGGGGTTTGTGCTGCATTGGTATGTGTATAAACCCTGTGACAAATACCAGGGTAGCCAAGGCAGGCTTTAGCAAGCAGGAGGCACCTCAGCTGGAGCTGATTACCACTTTTGTATATCCTGTCGGCTTGGAAAATCTGGCAAATACATGTTGGGAAGAGCAGATAGTGAGAATAGGAAGGAATTAGTGGTCATGGAGAGGTCAGAGTGAGTGGCACAGCTTGTTAATATTAGTCCTGAAGCCAGATGGGCTTGTAAGATATATTGGCTTTGGGAAAGGTGATGCACTTCTCTATTTGGATACCTGTCCTATGAATTCACTGTGAGATTTGGCTAGACCGGCTTCATAGTGATCCCAGCTGTCTTCCCATAGCACATGTCCTGGAAACAGAGGGGTGATGGTGCCCTTGTTTTTTGGATAGTTATCACAGGAAATGTATACTTACTTCACCGGTGGCCCATCTTGCAAACATTGTTGAAGAACTAGGCCCTAGAAAGGTTGAGCAGATATCAGGAAGGACAGAGTTTCTGATTAAGTAAGACATCTCTTGTAACCAGGCTAGTTCTGCTGTCAGGAATTTATCCTTGAGAAAAAGGGACACCTACTTGAAAAAGTATCACCTGTTTTAACCTACTTGGATATAAATCCAGAAAAAGAAGGCCATCTCCAAGAAGGAATGTGATTTGCAGAAGTGGTCCTTTCCTAGTCAACTTAGTCATGGATCATGTGTCTCTGCATTACCTAACTATATAGATCGCTAGGGTTAAACTTGTGCATGACTCCTGAGTGTTCAAAATGGTAGAAGAAGAGGTGATGGTGTTTGTAGGACATGCTGTGGTGCCTGGATGAAGTATCTATGCTTGAAGCTCCTCTGAATAGGAGGAAGACAGAAGGGGTTAAAGCAGCTTGTGAGGAAACAGGAAATGTCACAGCTGGAACTGATTATATCTGCTGTGTAGCCTGAGCTGTTCAGATGGGAGACACATGGCAGAGAGTAAGATGTGTTGCTTAGCTCCAAAGGATGTGCTATCAGTAAATGGGCCTTGTGCGTTGGTTAGAAGTCTCCCCCCATGCTTAGGGATGGATCTGCTGGGCTATTGGCAAAGCATCAAATCACATTTAACCTTTTCCACTGCCCAGGAAGAGGCATGTGAAGAAAAAACCTGAATGTCCTGGTGCATCTGGCCAACAAGCAGACCTGCCTGCTGCTGTGTAGTTTTAGAGCTGCCCATTTGCCTCTAATCTCAAGGTAAAACTGGGTCATGAATTGTCAGGGCAACATATTCAGAGGCGGGAACATGACCAGGAGAGCCCTGCTGTCAAACAGACTCTTAAAACTAGACAACTGCCAGGGGCATGTTAATTGTGGCTGTATCTAATTAGCAGGGCATGTGACCCCTGCACAAAGTCCTAGTTCATAAGCAGTTACAACATGTACAAGTTTCTTCTGAGTCACTGCAGCAGATCTGTGTTTCTTCTAAAACAAATACAGCCACAGGCATAATCCTGTGTCCGGCAGTGGTTAGTACCAGGTTCTGTGTGTAATACTTCCTAACAAACAGCTGTGGGACAAACCATCTCCAAAATACTTGTTCGTGGCTGTGCTGTTTTTTGAAAAAGTATTTATTACAGAGTGCATCCTTATTTTCTTCTTTCTGTTTTTACACATTGTAGTGCTGAGGCAGGAGTTTCTAGAAACATTCCACGCCAGGCACCTGCTTGGCTAATTTTCTCCATCTTTACAAGGTGTCTTGCAACCTCTGTCAGATCCTGGAGTTTTTCCTTGGAGTCTGTTTGCAGCAGCTGGGGAGCATCAAGGCTCATGCACTAAGGCAAGGCTTTGATGTTGCTCCAGTGATACTGTTGATAACACCTGATTGTTTTCCATCTAGATCTCCTCAGAAATTGAACTTGATCGAACACATGTTAGGCCCTGTAAAACTAGACAAAAGCTTCTCCAGTGGGGCTAAACCAGCAGTTGCACAGCTTTGGGTTTGTTTTCTTTAATAAACTATTTTTCCTTTTTTCTCTTGTTCACTGGGGGCTGAGAGGAAAGAAGCAGATGTGAGGAGAGACGGTTCACACTGGGGAGAGAACCGATCGCATTCCTGCTGATTAGAACTGCATAAAGCAAGTCTTTTTTGCCTTTGAGTAGGAACTCTGATATTACTACACAAAAACTGCAGCTGAGCACTGTTCAGGGGCCTGGGCAGGTTCAACTCCACTATCTTCTACAGCAGAAGGGCTTTTCTACCACACTGCTTCCCAATATCCTATAGAGTCATGTCTCTAGTGATTCAGGCTTCGTCTCAGGTGCTAGTGATCCGGGACGATAAGGAAGATTTCCATTTTGAGTACATCCCCTGAAGTTCTAACACTGAAGGGATCTGAGCAGGTACAGTTTTTCCTCAGTTCTGGGGAACACAGTGCACAGCTGTTCTAGCAAAAGGAAGGTGGGCAGTTGTCCCACAGCTGCAGTAGCCAGAGGCAGTTGTTCCAGCTTATATCAGTGCTGAATCTGACCTTGGAGTAAAATGTGCTTGTGTGATCACAGCTGGGCTCAAATTGCTGGATTTTATTTTATTTATTTTTTTTTTTTTTTGCCTTGAGAACATTTCTGAGGTGACACTTAGCATTTATGCAACAATAACCATGACATTTCAGAGTCATTTCTCCAGAATGAAGCCCACATACCTATGGTTTGAGGAGCCTTTCTTACACATGTGCTAGTCTTTGTTTCTCTTATCCCGCATGTTAAAATTGAAAGGCTGGAAAAGATTGCAGGTATGGGGATTTGATGGGGAGATGCTAAGCCTGCTGCAGATAAGGGAAATGATTTAGCAGTTCCCTCTGCCACATGAAGGTCTCTGATAGAGTAGATTTTGCTGCCAGCTACCCCAAACCCATAGGGAGGAAGAAGACTGTGTTAGTGGGAATTACTCCTGTACTTGTGAAATACAAATATCTGTACCATAGTTGTTGTTCTGACCAAGAATTCACATTAATTTTGTGAAGAACAAGTTCACTGGCAGCACAGGAGGGGGTGTCTGTACTGCTCTGTTCATTTTTAGTGTGCAGTAAAGCCTGAATACATGACTGCAGCTTTTTTCCCTGGTGGAGTTTGCCTTGGCTTGGTGATTGGGCCACTTATTCTTCTCTTCCCTGTGAGTTTTATCAGGGCTCCGCCGCTCTGGCAAACACATCTGAAATATTTGAGGCCCTTGAAGTCTTTCTTAGATTTGTTTAAGTGTGATGACACAAATTATGTAAAAGCTTTTGCTAGATAATTATTTGAGACTTAACATCTCTAAGTGTTTTCTGATGTTCTGCAGCTCAGTATGCGAGTTGCTTTTTTTCATGATCTCCTTTTGTGGAGACTTTGACATCTTCTGCTTGCTTGTGATGAAACAAATCTGCAGGCAGAATTTGAATCTTTACAGAAAACATCTTCGATTCCCTTAATGATGGTGATTTAAACACAACTGAGAATTAGTTTCTAAGTGACTTGCTGGAGTTCAGAGCAGATCTTCAAAAGACAAGCAGCTTAATGATTGAATGGCTGTTTCTATTTAAATAATTTGCAAAAATATACTCGTTAGTAACAGACTATGAGAAAGCACCTGACATTTTTATAATTTCTTGTGGGACTTGATGCAAGAAGTAGGTTGATGTAGTGACCATGTTTGCTGAGTGACACAAGCTGGGACAGCAACCTGGCTGTGAGCAGGTGGAAAGCAAAAGGTGACGTGACCTCCTGGCTCAACCAGATCAAGGAGAGAAGATGGTGATTTTAACTGCTGGTTAATTTTGTTTTCTCCGCACCCCCCCACCTTTCTCTCTTCTGCTGCAAAAGCATTTTATTAACAAATCTAGCTGCTGAAACCAGATGAGACCGTAGCCCATGTGAGAGGGAAAGAAGGAAAATAATCCAATTTTGAATTCTTGCATGCTATTAGTGCCACACAATGGGAGGGAGGAGGTGATACTCAGTATAGCTTTACCTAATGCTGTGGGTCATGTAACTGAGGTACTCAGTGGCCTGGCCAACTCTAATGGGAAGAAAAATATTATGAGATTCTTAGCTGATCTTATCCCCCAGTTGAGAATAAAGTCCCTTTCTCTACAGATGAGCAAACCCCATTCCAAAACAGGGAATGCGTTTCTGCATAAATGTGGCTTAATGGATAAGAGAATGTAACGTTTTATGTGTGATTCAGCATTCTGGCTCCCAAAAGGTTATTCAGCTAGTCTAAAATATAATATGCTTGGAACAATGACAGCACCCCTTCTGTTATATTGTAGAAACTCTTGCTGTATTTTGTTAAGGATCAGTGAAAAATGAAACATTACCTCTTAATCCCTGAAGAGTCATCTAGCAGAGCAGTTGAAATGCTCGAGGAATAGCTATGAAGAAGAAAATAATCAACTGGCTGTTTAGTCCAACAGAAAGTCTTAGGTGGCAACTCCTGTTTCGCTATGAATAGCAATTTTCTCTGTAGCCTTTTTATATTGCATTGATGTAGGTCAGAGAAGCAACAAACCTTTGTACACAGAGTCAAACCGGTGATTAGTTATATACATAAATAGAAAAGGTTTGCTTTCTATCTCTGCACTCATAAATTATGAAATGCTTACATTGAGAAGATCAGCCTTAGCATATGGAGGCAGAAAACCTGTGTTTCTTGAGACTATCCTATTGGAAGGGAAAAGCATCATCAGAACAGTGACCATGAACATCTCTTGTATTTGGGCTTCACTAGCAAGGAACTGAATAGGTACCAATGGGCTATTGGCCCTTAAAGTGTGCAGGTGTTGCACCTGGGGAAGAATTTTCAAATTTGCACAAGGCAACGGGGTAGATGGTTCCTGCGAGGATTACCTGGGGATTGGCATGTCTGCTTCTCCAGGTGGTTCTGAAAATTGTACCCTAACCAGCAATTAGATGCTGCCTTTCAAAAACTGCTGAGATCTACAAGGTACCGTAAGATATTAACAGAAACAGGACTTTTGGATGAGTTACACTTCAGGAATACATTAGGAACATAAGAGCTAGTGATTTATTTCCACCTTTCTCCCAGCACTAGCATTCCTAAATCACTTATGTGCTCAAAATTCTTCTCATCAGGCTATATGTGGGCTTAAAAAGCTTCTGTGCTGTATATGGCTGCCACAGTTACCGAACCTTGGGATGGAGGAGGAAGGAGACATTAAACTTTGGCTCGGTGTTCCTCTTGGGAAAGCTCTGGGCTACACAGAACCACTGCCAGCGCAGGTCAGCGTGCAGGGGAGCTGTCACCAGCTCAATAAATTGATTAATGCCATCTCCCTTTGGCTTGGCAGGACTGTGGTCTGGAGGATTGTGCATCTAGACTGTGCCTAAAAGTCAATTTTGAGCCTGTGCCAAATAATTAGCATTCAAAAGGCAATGCCTTACTCACAAACGAAGAGGTTCATGTGTTGTTCTGTCACTTTTTTACCAATGTTGTGCATCTCATTAAAAGGTAAACCAATATTATACCACGCTATTGACTGTAGCACAGCATGGTGTTTTTGCTGTATCCTGGCCAAGGTTTACTTTTAATAATCCCATCTCTGCTTCAGTGTTTGTCTCCTTCAAATGCTTTTAAAATGGGTAAAAGAAATTCAAAGTAGGAACTGATAGTTAAAAACTAGTTGCAAAGTCTTTGATGTACTGCCCATTGCCAAGGTGCTTGCAGAGTTGAATAACGGAAGATACATTGATGGCACAGACTCTGAAACTATAGAGAATTACCTTGGCAAGAAGATAATAAAAATAAACAGAAAAGGAAAACCACAAAACCTTCATGCCCCAAATGGAATAAAAATAATTGCAAACCAATCAACAACAAAATGCAATGCATATGACAGGCTCTAGACAGCTCCATGTGCTGTTTTAGCAGAAGCATCGCTTGGACACTGGAGGGCAGATGGACCTCGTAGCTTTATGATTTTGGAGGGCAAGCAGATCTTATTAAGACACCAAAGGATTTCTTCCGAGTAACACCACTGTGCATGTAAACTCCTCCATGTCACCCTGGCTGTTATCCTGAGTCTGTTCCATCCTTTGGCTGAGCTGAGAGACTGCCCAGCAGGTGAAGAGCTGAAGGTGCCTCTGCTGGTTCCCATAGCAAAGTCCATCATGGTGTGAAAGGTTGAAGAAGTTTCATTTTTGGTATGTTCTGTGCTAGACGACAAATAGCAGATTTCTCTGTGTTGCAGCAGCTCTGGGAGGTTTCAGCTGAGCATGTAGGTTTTCCACGGTCTCACTGCATTAGCAGATGTGATCTACCTCAAGGTATGTGAAGTCTTGGAGCTGACACAGTATATGACTTGACTGGGCCTCCATCCTAATCGTCAGAATCAAACCCCTCCGAGAAGGAAACACAGCATTCCCAGGGCTACGGGAACTGAGTGCCCTGCTGAACGCTTGTGAGATGCTTCTGGATGTGCAGCTATTCACAGGGCAAAGTGGGAGAGATCACTTCACAAACACTTTGAGCTGGCAAGTCGTGGAAGACCAAGGCTTGCTCTGAATGAAAGTATTGATTGAAACGTTAATTGTTATTATGATTGCTCAGTGAATCTCCTGCTGAACTTCATAATGCTGGTTTGTATGCTGCGATTTTTTAGAAGCTTGATCCAAAGCTATAAATAGACAGATTTAGAAATGCGAAGTCGTGTATGGTATCATGTGAGTGTACTGTGATTCCTTCTGATTTTGAAACTATCCAGCTCTGCTTAAAATATTGTGACTTATCAGATAGATAATAAATAAGCAAGCTGACCAGTTTGAGCATCACTTTAGAAAACGTTGTAACTTCAGAGGGGAAACACCTCCAGAGTCTTGTCCAGCTGACTGTTCACATTTTCAATGGCGTGTAGAAACTGCAAATGACATTGAAGACTGATACTTTTTGCAGGCACTGAAGAGGCATCCCATGAGTTGCTTACCAGAGAGGAGCAATGTTACACTGAAAGAATGTGAATACAGATACAGAGTAGCAGTGGGACAACACTGGGTAACTCTTCAGCTGTTTGTGCTCCTCGTGGCTTTATAGGTGGTCTAGATCTGCAGCTAGTGTGGCGTAATGGTAGCAATTATAATATTTGGTCGCATAGATCTTGATGTAGGTGGGAAGATCAAAGGAAAATGCCTCCTAATGCCTGCCAGCAAACTGGAGATGCTTATATAACTTATACTTTGAAAACAGATATATGCTAAAGAGAAAGAGCTGTAAAAATGCTTATCAAAGATCTGGTCAGGAAGGTTCTAAACTGGTTAACCAGAAATACGGTTTTTAGCTGTTTTTGTTTATTTGTTTATTGAATGGAGTGGATAACTGCAAGTTCTGGGGGCTGGAAGGAGAAAGGAACCAATTCTGGGCTGTGTAGATGATACTTCTCTGATTTAGCGTGTTCTGCCAGACTTTTGACTTCAAATGGACTGTGCACCTTGCAGAAGCAAACCCTTTAGTGGCATAGGTTACAGGTAAAGAAACCCCATGTGGTCTGCAACAGTATGAGAACAGAGCTTAAGCTGGGATCACTGTCATAAAATCGCGTTGTTACATTGTTCATATAATTCCCATCCCTTGCCATATCTCCAAGACTGATTATTTTGGCATGGCTGGTGTCTTTGCTCATAGGCAAAAAGTTGTTGCAGTGTCACTATTCTACTCTTTGCAGGTTTTTTCCTAAAGAGGCCTTCGTCTTCTGGAAGGCAGTACTTATAAATAAGGAGAATCTCTCAAAACAGAATTCAACCTCCTTATGCTGCTTACTTCTGTCTTCTGATACTGACCTATTTATTGTGCCAGTGGTTTGGTCAACCCTGGACACAGAGTGGTTAAATGCTAGAATCTCCATAGGGAAGAACATGGAATTCTGAGCAACTGGCTAAAGCTCACTTAAAATGTTATTGAGATGGAGTTAAGGTGACTAGCTTTGGCCATGTGAAATGTTAAGTTGTACCACACTCTGCTAGGAAATGATAACTAATGGAATTGATAAAACTTGGAAAGGATAATGGGATACCAACAAGTGAGCATTTCCTATTGCCTTATGTCCTATTAGTGGTGAAATATAAGCTGCTGCATAAAGAGGAATTAGAAGCAGGACAGCAGTTCACATGTAGCTACTGCAGGTACACTCAGTGCTGCTTAACAGTAGGTGATGGGGAAAAGTGCACTTCAGAAACCCCCTGGCTCCTTTCTGAAGCATTTGGACAGCTGAGTTACTGCAGCCTTGCTAGGGGCTGGCTGCGTGTCAGACCCACAGGGGGAAAAAATGATTTCTTCAAGTTACTTCCAAGAAACTGCACACTCTGTATGGCTCTCTGTTTCTTTCTGTACCAGAAAAATGTGAATTAACTTTGATTAAACTTTGCTGATGATATTTAAATTATGAAGTGTCTTGTTAGATTCAGTGGGCAACTCAGGCAATGAGACCAATGGGAGTTTTCCTCTGAGAAACCAAGCGACTCTTGGCAGGACATCAAGTGGATGGTTTCATGGCCTTTGTATTTTTGAAAGCTAATGAATTAAATGAGCCTAGGAACAGCCTCAAGGACCCTGCCACTTACTGGATTTGATTTGCCAGAAAATAAAGTTGTAAGTTTTGTTCCTGGGTCCACATGTAAGAATGAATGTTTAGCTCAGCCTGGGCAATTTGGTTCTGGGTGTATTTTGGGGATAGTGGTTGTTGTATGCAGATCCACTTCTGGTGGCCAGCAGTGATGGAACAAGTGTGCTTCCCATTAGCATCTGTTGTTACACAAGAAGACAAATTGCTTCTTTGCCAAATGACACGGGTCCTCTGCCAAAGACGAAAGTTTTGTTCTGTGTCAAAACTGAGACGTGTGCTTCCCCCCCACCATGTAAAAAATTATAATTCTGGATTTTTCTTTGCTACGTGGTCATTTCTAGCCCCGGGCTTTGACATGGAAGGCCCTGTAGGACTGAACAGCTAAAAGATCTTTTTTATATAGGCCTCTTGTTTATCTTTGACAATTTTTGGAAGATCATGATGGTCCATTTAAGGTTTTGTGCCAAGACTTGTGCATTTCAACCTATCATCCATGATCTAAAAAGAATGCATAGCGAGGTGAGAGAAATCACCTCTGATACAAAGTTATGCAATCGAAACTAAAACTGTCAGTGAAAAAAGATGTGGAAAGATCTCATGACAATGACAAAGTCAAATATAAATAAGAGATCCTCTGCTATTGACTGCTATCCTGCAGCCTATTCCAAACCGGTCTTTTTCCTTCCCTAAGGAGCCAGGTCTGAAGAAAATATGCCAGTACAGTTTTTTAACATCTATTGTACCTAGTTCCCTTTGGTCTTGCAGCAAAGTTCCTGAGGTCCTCCTCTTTTGGTGGAAAGTGAGAAGGTCTTTCCAGCCCGAAGCTGGCAGCAGCCCTACACCAGCTGTCCTATCAGTTGGGCCACATGCCTTCCCGTGGCCTCCGAGGACCAATATTTGCTGTGGCTTGAAATGCAGCTGGTGGGAAGTTGTGGTTGATATCTCTGCTGGCAGCACCGTCATCTTGTGGCTGTTGCTAAGGCCAAACATCAGCATGGAAAAGGTGGGGTCAACCATAATTAGCCCTGATTTTTCAAGAGGTAATGCTTCGAATGCCTGCATTGGAAGCAGGAGGAGACGGGGGTGTTTGACAGTGTTGCTGATGCTGGTGATTGCGCTGTTTGTCCTGCCAGCACTAGCTCGTGTAGTTTGGGCAGATGTGTGCTTCTGTAACTGCTGTGTTGCAAAAGAGAGCTCTCAAGCCTGAAATGCGAGCCACGGTATTTGTGTGTTCCTTTATGTGTAAATCTAACCTTGGTGTGAACAGCACGTATGTTGTTATGTCTTGTTCGGGTGTTCGGTACCAGGATGTTCAGGATGTTTAAATAGAATCAAATGTTCCTGCGTTTTCCAGTGCTAGAGCCTTGTCTTGCTGCAGATTTTGCTACTGTCACTTTCTCTCGCTGATTGCTGTTGAGACTTCTGACCAGCTGCTGAGAGACACAAATCTCTGCGTGATTTGTTACAATGGCTGGACTTAATTCAGAGCAGAAATAGATCCCAAAGAATTGCTGTTTCCCCTTGTTCCTGGTAAAGTGTACAGAGCTTCAAATGGCCAAGAGCACGTATGGCTGCGGACTGAACAGCATCCTGTTGGGATCCATCCTCCTCCGCAATTGATCACGAATCCTGTGGCTGCCGCTACTGTGGAATGTTTCCTCCCCACTCCACCCACTCCAAGCTGCTGCTGGTGGTCTCCAGCTCCATCCTTCCTTCATCAAAGACCAAACTGTCCGTGTCACAGATGGTGTTAATAATCACAATTGTGTCTCCAGCAGTGCTAATGGCCACAGGCTTCCTTTCATCCATCTCAAATGTTTGAAATCCTCTTCTAGCACCGACCACCCCTTTTTCGGGAGGGCCAGCGGGGTGCTTTTGGCTTATGTCAGGAATAGCAGCAGGCATATTGATGATGAAACAAAATCTTAATTGCAGTACCCCACAGATTCCCCATTCCCACTCCCTCCTCACCGCGAGCTGTGGAATGAGATGGCAGCTATGAGGCGGGGTCTGAAATTGGGGTTACAGGAGTAGCCTGTTGACCATGTTGGCCCATCTGTGTAAGCTCAGCAGCTTGTTCCAAAGTTTTGTTTGAAAAAAATGAATGTATTTCTAGGCTTTTTAAATGTGCTGCAGGGAAAGAGCTGAAAATGAATGGAAACTAAAAAACTGCAGCCTTTTTCAAGTGAAGGTGACATCTTGATTTAGGCACAAACTTGCATTTTCATCCTTTTAAACTGTTCTGTTTCTTTGACCTATTCAGTCTCTCTAAAATACATCTTCTCTTTTTCCAGTGTGTATAAATAAGACTGTAAGAGTGGGGGAAAGTTGTTGATCCTTTCAGGAACAACATCAGGTTTTGGAAGAATCAAACTCCTGCAAGTCACTGACTACTCCAATTAAATCAGTGAATGTGACATTCCTCTGTGCTGGGTCTGGCTCGGTGTGCAGCACCTTCTTTTTGGGTTACATTTTCAGCCACATTATGAGAAAACACGAGAGAGTTCTTGGAGTCATCCCATAAAAAGTTGGGCCTGGTTTCAGCTGACCAAGGTCTTATTTGAGGCTTTTCCTCTGCTCTGCTGGATGTTCATATGGATCATTTTGTGTCTGCCCTTGTCTGCACCTCCTGAATTCTGTCTGGTTTTATAGTCTCTGATCTACTTTCTGATTTATTTGGGCTGCTGTGCCGGACACAGCTGACTGGCCAGAATGTGTAGCCTTTCAGGTGGTACCAAGAGGATATCACAGACTGAACAAGAATAACTGAGACTACAATGGCCAAAGCATACCAGAAAACAAAACAAACCAAAAAACCCCAAACTCAAACAAACTAACAAAAACCCCCCAACACAAACAAAACCCACAAAACCAAAACCAAACTAAAAAAAAAAACCTTATCTTATTTTCACGGTATCATGTCCTTGGTTCAGATTTTATGGGACTTAATAATTATCTTATTGGAGAGGGGAGCTTTGGAAAAATTAGGTAAGAGAAATACCATTTCACTATTTCTGCAAACTGCTGAAAGGTAAGCATTCCAGGTCTCAGCTCTAACCTGGACTTTGATTTAAAAATATATTCAAAGAGTTACCCCCTTAATTTTGTTTCATCTAGGCACTGCATTGCATTAGATGTATGCTCTTTTTTAAATGCTTTCTTGCCATGGAAAATGGGTTTTGAATAAGGAAGTGTCTTCTGAATGCTGATGGTGGATGCCAGCCTCAGTTTGAAATAATTGCAAATTAAGAAAGCATGAGTTGTCTGTTTCAAATCACAAACTATTTACAGGAAGAGTAGCAAAGTAAATGTTTTCAGTGTTCCTTGCTGACCCCAAAACTTAATACAATTAGTATTCCAGTCATGGCCATTTTTACAGGGAGTTAAGCAAACTCCCCTTGGAGAAAAACACGAGGGAGGTGACGTACAGAAAGAGCACACCAAAGCAATGATGGGGCAGAGCAAAGTGTTCAGGAGCATCCAGCGCAATCCTTTTCTTATCTGAAGTTTACACCTCTGCTCCTTGCAATCCAGAATGTTGTTTGCCAGAAAACCGTGAGATGCAGGAGAGGTTGGGTAGACCCATGGAAAGATGTGTATGTATGTGTGCACACAAAGCTGCTGCTGCAGTTCTTGCATTTACCTGGCCTACAAAGTCCTTGGTATCTCTTTCCATGAGCTTCTGATTTTGCTGCTTTGCCTGAAATCTTCATATCCAGCACACAAGGCTTAAACTTACGGGCCACAATACTAAGCAGCATAAAGAACAGAATCTCTCTAATAAGAATTCAGACCATGTCTCTTTAGGGAGGAAGACTGAGTGTTAAATTGCTGTCCCTCTGCAGGGGCTTTACTAGAGCTGTGAATTTCCATGCTCCAGAGTACCAGTTGTCCTGGGATTTCAGGCTCATCTGTTCTAAAATGCAAATGACCCTGATTTGAACTTCCTTCAAGTCTTCCCCTTGTTGCTCAAAAGCATTTATTCTCGCCAACTGAGCAGCAGTTCAGTCCCACCCCTTCTCCCTCAGTCTGTGAAAACTCTCGTGTATCATGTTAGATACAGTGTACGTCAGTTATCTTGAACCAAGTCTCGCTACTCCTGGCATTGCTGGCAGAAGGGATTCTTCTTTGGTGTGTGAACAGTCGCCCAAGTTTTGCTGCTGCTGAAGAAGGGATGCTCTGAGAGCATCTGATCTGATCTGATTTGCATCATGAGCAAAGATTTCACAGCAAGGATGCGGAGTTTTCAGAGCCAGATGGCAAAGAGTGCTAATGTCTGCAGGGCTTGCCCGGGTGAGGGAATAATGAAAGGATTCCTGGTAACTCTTGTGGATATAAAGATTTAATAGAAGAAACAGTGCTATTTCTCGGTCTGCTCCCGCATCTTATTGTGGGCATTGACTCTTCTCCTGCTCTCATTTTTTCATGATTTCCCAAAAAAACCTCCATTCTTGCTCTTCCCATCACCCACCACTGTTGATTTATTCTTCCTTTAAGTGAGACAAAAGAGAGGCTACACTTTAACTGAGTTGTATTCCCATTTCCTTCACAGCTTCCCCTGAAGTATACTGGGAGATTAACATCTCCTTTTTCCAAGTGAGTATCTGTGGCTTTCCTCCCTTATTCTGTCTTTGGGAATCTCTATAACAGGCATCTGGATCAAGCCCTTTTTAATCAGCATCGAACACCATCAGCTCTATTGGAAATGGCTTTTGTCTGAAGGCATTAAAGTGACAGGATGGGAGGCTATTTAGAGCTTTATTTTATCAGGTCTTACAAAATCTCTGATCACTGGAAAATGGAGAATCTCTAAGAGTCTGTTATGAAACTGCATAAATTCAGAATTCAATGAATTGTAATTAGTGGCATTGTAATGGACTCCATATGTTAGTAAGTCATTCAGGAGGAAATACAGTTGTTTGCCATTCTGCGCAGGACTGACAAATAAGGATTCAAACCATAGAAGCCAGTGTCTTTCCTGGATCTTTTATACAATATGTTTGTCAAGAATGTACTAACATGAAATGCTGTGCGAAGCGGGATGCACAGAACTGGTCTGTCCTGTTTCCACGTTGCCTCATTGTATGTGAGAGAATCAAGGACGTACATGCCTGGGTCTGTGTTCCAGGAGGTTCAGACCATCTTGAGGCTTGGAGAAAGGAGCGTTCAGACTATAGGTTACCGTCAATATTTCGGTACATCCCGGACTTAAAAAATAACTACTTCCCAGGAAGGGAAGAGTCGTCTAATAGATTTGGTTGTCATGCCTGAAGGTGCCGTATAAATGACAAACAGACATGTGTTTGTATAATCTTCATTACTTTTAACACAGCTCAATATAATTTCACAAAATGTTTTGTTTATTTTTATTTCAAAGATTGTGACAGTTAGCATTTTGAAGTACAAGTTGCCATCTGCAATCAATTTATGATCTCTCCCTAGTGCAATTGTGGAAAAAAAAAAAAGGAAAGGAAAAAAAGAGAGAATTATTTGGAGTAAAAAGCATTGAAAAACAAGTAGAGTGGAGTAATAGCACATCTGTTTTCGTAAGAAATCATGGAACCTGGACTTTTTTCAGTGTGGTATTTTACTACCACATGGCTTTAATCCTACATCTGGGCCTGTTGTTTTATGAAATATTTCCCACAGATGATGTCAATTATAATTTTTGTCCCGCTCGTCAATTTACGGACTTTTGGAATAAGACAAAATGAAACAACCAGAAAAAGAACAACTTATGTGGTCTACTCTCTGACAAAATTATAGCTGTGTGATACACTTCTAAAATCAATAACTCTGTTAATGATTAGCAGAAAACATTGCTTAGTTTATGAGCAGAGATGTGGCCCACACTCGCCAGATGTTTGGCTCTAAGTTGCATTCTTGTTTGCTGTGTATTTACCAGCAGATGTTCAGCAGTTTATTTAATACCTCTTGTATGAGCCAGTAGTAGGTCTAAGTCTGTGCGACATTTATAAGCCATCTGCCAGCAATACAGGTGGAATGCTTTTATGATTTCTCTCTTATTTTGCAGTGGTGATCTGTCAGTGAAATCATAGATAAGTCTTTATGGGTTTATATAGCTATTAGGAAATAGAACACTTATCTCTGTAGGAAGACCTTAAAATGTATATCTCAGCAGATGTCTTTTCAGCTGTTCTTTAATTGTTGTTTTTACACTTAACCTGCAGTGCATTATGAAGGAACTGGTGAAACTTTCCTCTTCAGAGACATTCCAGCTGTTTTTAAGTTTAGACCTGAATTCAGGTACGAATGTTCTGAAGGCTCATGCTCATTGGAGTCTGAACCTTTTTTGAATCGGGCTTTAAAAGAAGGGCCTGGGCCAAGTAAAGATCCAGGTTGTGTTCCCGGCTTTCCCAGAGCTCAGGAATATTTGGATTTAGGGTTTACAATGAACCAGACTCAAATTGTTTCAATGCACGGGCATGCACAAATTCCAGTGCTGGTTTTAGTTGGAAATGCTCATAGAGTCTGATCCAAATCCTATTGAAGTGAAAGACTCTTGCTGACCTCAGTGGGCTTTGGATCAGGTCCATGCAAAAGTGTTTCTATGAAAAGAATGCATTTACTGTGGCCCTGATTCTGCAAGGTATTTGAACATGCACATAGTGTTTCAACATGTGTATGGTCCCGTTGGTATACACATGTTTATTGTTATGCAAAGACTTGAATTGCTCTTTGAACAGGGGCTCTCAGGATCCTCCACCCTGTCCAAGTTGGGTGAGGATTTTTTCTCTGGTAGGGAAGGGGTCAAGAGATTCAGCCCCGAGCTCTGCAGAGGTTCAGAAATCTGCTCTTTGTAAGGGAAATCCTTGCAAAAAGCTTATATTTCTGTCTCAAGATTTATCCTGACTGGGTCTCCAGAAGCATAGCTGGAGTAGGTAATAGAATATTATCCTGTTTTTAATGGCATATTGGACTAGATTGTACTTCAGGAAGATGCTGCTGTGCGAGAGATGGTGAAGGGAGTACAGTCAGGCAAGGCAGTCCCTGATGAACGGTAAACTGCAGATCCATAAGATATCTGAGGCTAAAGCTACCCATAAACTGCAGAATCATATCAAAAATTATTTTAAGACTTGAATTTAATTTTGATTTTGTGTATTAATATCATTTGGATATGTACATGTTCCTCCTGAGTGTTTGCCACAGTATCCAAAACTAGTGCTTAAGGAACTACTTTGGTATTGAATTGAAGTTTATTGCTCTATAGAGGAAGAAATATCGGATGTAGACTGAATAAATAAGGGCAGCAGGCAGAAATGGATATTCCAAGGCACATGGTAATCAGAACAGTCCTTGATATTATCACTGGCTATTGCATGTTCTGGCTGTGTGAAGTGTTGCAGTGTTTTCTGAACTTGGTTCCTTTCCTTGTCTTTACCCTCGTTGTGGCAGCTCTGGTCAACCCCAAATCAGTTTGATTGAAAAGGATGCTTGAATTTTCAAGAAATAGTTAAAGGTTGGTAGAAACCACCTCTTGGATGTCAGAAGAATGTGCGTCTGTACAAAGCGTTAGGACTTGCAAGAGAACCCGGTCACTATGTTCCTTCATGAAGAAGGATTCAGTGCAATAATTTTCAAAGAGAACCTCAAAAATTAGTCTAAGCCTAGGCACGGGGCTTTTAGATCTCTGTTTATTTAGCTATTGCAGCTGAAATTAAGGTGGCTTGGGCATTGTGTAGATATTTGTGTGTGAAAAGATGCTGGGACGGTTCCAGTTTGCAGACAAGCAGAAGGAGATGTAATGGCTGGTCCAAGTCAGACTGCTTCAGCCTGGGGTGAAGGTAAATGTCATAACAGTGATGTAGCTAAGCCCTGGAACAAATTCAGAAAATAATTTTTAAGAAGTTTTATCAGCACTTAAGGTCCTCAGAGTGAGAGTGGGGACTTAATTTAGTTTCTTACAGATGGAACATCTCCAAGGCACTTAAAACCAAAGGTCTCTGAGAGATCTGTCTGAGGCTGCTCTGAAATAGGACTTGCAGATACTTGTGCCTTCTGGAGGATCAGTCAGATAAGATCCCAGCATCCAAAATAGCTCTAAATATCTCCATGCGATGAAATCAAACCCTACACTGAAGGATACTGGTGCCTTGGTCCAACTACAGAGAGAAGTTATTTGGTATGTGGCAGTGTTCATTCCCTTCCTAGGGAGAACAGGAAGACCTATACTGGTTTCAGTGTGTTCCTTCCCTTTTGAAATGGCAAGCTGTAACCAAATCTCATGTCTTAAGGCTTCAGTCCACAGGGCTTGGGAAGGATTTATTGTTTGTTTTCCTCTGAGACACCAGATTTTTTCGCAGCTGGAGACATGACACCGGAGGTAGGTCAGTGCTTGGATGTGGTACATAAAATCCTCTTTTTGCAGTTGACTGGCTGGTCAAACTGATTTGATTAGCAGATTTGGGAAGAAATTTTCTTCTGCATCGCTTGATAAGGCCCAGAACCATACCAAGGCATTTTATTTGGAAAGGCAAAGCAGAGAAGGCCCTGTGGTGTGGCAACCTAAAGAAAGTAGCTGAGCCCACTGACAGAAATCTCAGTTGTAGGTGGGACAGCAGGGAGAGATGCTTGAATTCAACCCAGCCATGAGTTCTCCGCGGTGTTTCCCAGCCCTCACTTCTTTGTCCGTTGGAAGGCATCTAGGCTTAGAGTCCAAGGCAAAGTTTCTAGCACTAAAATTAATGGCTTGTATAGAAGGCATCCTTCCCCTGAGAGCCCTGGGGCTCTTGGGTGCCCCAGGTTATACCGGCTGGTTTTCCTGCTGCTCCATAAATGCTTTGTTCTCCTTGGAACGAACCTCTCCTAGCTTGCCATGCAGTGGCACGAAGAAGCAGGAGTCCTATCAAAGGTGTCGATACATTAATCTTCCTCTACATCCAGAAGCTTCCTCAGCAACCAGGGAGTGCTCTGGGTTCTGCTGGCAACTTTGTATGCCACAGGGTAAAGCAAAGCTGGTGTTTAGTTAAATCAAAAAGCATTTTAATCATTAACCCTCAAAAACATTGGACTCAATGCCTTGTGAGATGCCTGTTACCAGACTAGATTGTTTGGCGTTGTCTGGCATTGTCCCATCTGAATCTGTTGCTGACAAAGCCTGAAGAAAATAGCAGCAGTAGGGGGAAAACGCATAGAGAATGGTCAGTGTTGTCTGCAGGATTGGAATATTAATTTCAAAACTCATAGAAATGGAGTGCCCGGATCTTCTAGAAAGCTTTGGAAGTCTTCCTGCTTATAGTGAACTGCACGCAAGCCGTATGGGAATCTGAAATAATGCTCAACAGCGGGATCTCTTCAACCAACTGAAACAAAATAGCTGTCTCGAAACTGCCTGTTGACAGAAATCACAGGTTTTCAATTAAGCTTACCTTGAAAAAAAGACTTGCTTTCCAAGGAAGCCTTTTTCTTGAAATCTATTTCTTGAAACCCAAAATGTTTCCATCTGGATAAGCTGAAGGGGTGGTGTGGGAATTTGTTGGTACTCTGCAGCCTCAGATCCTCATTCATCTCTCTTGTGTGTGTGTCCCACCAGGAATTAGGAAATAGAACTTCGGTGATGCAGCAGCTCTCGTCTGGAAAAAGGGAAATCAGCTGTATCATGGGGCATAAAGGGAAATGAGAGCATGAGACCTGGAATTCCATCTCCCAGGGCACCATGCAGCATCATTTCCTAATGGAAATATTTTGGGGTTTGGTTGAAATATTTCAGTGTTTGAGTCTCGGCCAAAACATTGAAATTTTTCCTTTGAAAAATTGAGATGAAAACTATTTTGTATTTCCATTGAAGTTTTGCCCAGGAAAAGTAAAGCACTTTCCAACCAGCTCTGCTGAAGATCACAAAAATCACTCTCCTTTTTTTTTTTGACCATTTAAGCAGGTGTTAGAGGATTAAGATGGTTGCTGCAGGCAAGAAAAAACATGAAAAGTGCATCAAAAACAATAAGGGCAATTTTCAATTTTTTAGAACAGCGCTTCAGCCATGCCAGTGAATTGTGTATATAAGCACAAAGCATCGAATGTGCCTTCTAAATATGAAATTGTGCAATTTAAAACTGTGAAGTCTTGTCTGCTTTTTCTGTTTTGCACACACTACTATTTGTAAGTAGTTGGTGTCAAGATGCATACAACGCTTCAGCATAACTAGGTATTGAAAATGCTTGTGAAAATGTGGGCTGTCCCATCTAGAGTTCTTTCTGGATCCTTCTTCCTATGATTTTCCTCTGAGTGTTACCAAGGGAAATGAAAAAATCAAAGGCTTAAACTCTCGGCCTGCACACTTGTAATTTTTACATTGTCAAGAGAAGGTACCTGATTGCTCACAATACCAACAGATCAGCATGGCTGTTGTTTTTCTGTGTGAGTTTTTGCAGCTTTGAGTACCAGTCAAATACGTGTTAGAATAGGTAAGTGGAACAAAGTCTAAAATATTAACGTCTCTTTCTGCTTTACTATTTGAATCAATTCATTACTAACAGAAGGGTACTTAGCAACGTGCAAAGTGAGTGACCCATCAAGGCCCTGATACAGGCTACAGAAATTGCACCACGTCTCTTAAATATATATTTTGACTTTCCTGCTGATTCTCACTGTTCTGTGCTCAGGCAAGAGCCAAACCAGTGATAACTATGTATGTGCAGCTCTGGTGTAACATTTCTTACACACTTTGCAAGCAAACAGTTTATGCTCACTAAGCACAGAAGTTTTGCTGTCTCAAGAGTAGAAGATGCAGGAAAAGGTGACTGAAGACAGGATTCTTTGAGGGAAAAGGTTTAGAAAGAACTCACCATTTTATAGTCACATAACTTGTGCAGATTGAAGTCCTTGTATGGACAGCTCCATTCCAAAATAAGGCTTTTTCCGTTCAAGGCATATCACCAACCTACAAGGAAAAACAGCAATTTTTCAAAGCTTTAATAATATATTGTGGCCGTGCCATTGATAATTATGGTTTACAGAAATCCTGAGACAAGGTTGAAGTTATCCTCAAGGCACCCTGACCGCAAGGCATGTCGCAATGATGCTACTTTCTGAGGATGGTCAGTTGTTATTGTAGGTTTTGACCTAACATAGCAACAGCAGTTCATCTGGAGTGAACTGCTGCACACGAAATAGCGTCTGTCCGTCCACGTGTGCTCGTGACAGGGCAAAGGCATCTCCCTGTGACAGAGACTATATTATTTTGCATATGGAAGAAGACCTCTTGCTTTGGTTTTAAATACTTCCTTTTTGTGGTGTAGAGCCATCATCAAATGGATAGAAAAGACCTGAGATTCCACTAAAGGGTTAAAAAAAAGGTTATAACTACACTGACAGGGGAAATGCTCTACAACCATGTGGAATCACCAGCTCCTCCTTGTTATCCTGGGCATAGGGGCACTTGCCACAGGTGTTGCATGAAAAGAGGTGGACAATATTCTGTGGTCACTGTAACGAGACTGGGACAACAATGTACTACCCAGGAACGGTTGCTTTTTGTACCACCACTGATGAAGAAAAGGAAGGGTATGGATCTGGACACAGGTAAAGTGTCCTAAGTTGTGCAGCTTGAAGATTTATAGTAATGGAAACCAGCATACCCAGAGAAGCTCAGGTTATGCATCTTGCAAAAATATATCCTTGGGACTTGGGAATTGGTGTAGCTAATGCTAGAGCACTTACAAGGGGTGTATTTTTGAATCTACTTGACGCATCTTCTCAAAATCTTCAAATAATGTGCAGGAATTCAGCTAGTCTTAGTGCAGAAGATGGAAGAGTTAAGGCAGCTCAAATAATTGATGGTGATTTACGCTCTAAAGGATCCCAGTTGGTTGTCTGCTCTGCCAAACATCTTGCACGATCTCTTTTGCAACTGCTGCAAATGGATTAAGTGACAGGTATATCCTAACAATCTGTGCTATGGGATCTGCTGTAGAAATTCAGGTGATGATATTATAGATAGTATGATAGTGTATTCATGGGCTGGAAGTTAAACTCCTGCCTGGACTTGCTTAAGTGTGACCCACAGAGGTACACTGGGTTTTTTGGTTGTTTTGTGCTTTTTGTCTTCAAAAAATGACTTACTGCACACAAATAATTGCAGTTGGTGGTAGAGTTCTTGCAGAGGAGAAAGATCCTGGAGATAATTTGAGTAACCATGTCTTATCCTCTGATCATTTAGCAATGGCATTGAACAGGCCAGCGTTTGCAACACCAGCATTGAAGCACAGTTTCAAAAGGAGCTTCCACATCAGTGCTGTGCTTTCAAAGCATGGAGTGTTCGACACTCGCTGATGGTGACATGTGATATTGCAAGTGAACTTCTACTATGGGTAACCAAATGCTACAGAGTAGAGAGCTTTTATTGAAAAAGCTCTATTACAAAGTGCAGGCACCACTCCAGATGCCTGTGAGATATTATTGAGACAGAAGTCATCATTCACCTCTTAAAATTAATTTGTGCATGAAAATGTAATGATAGTAATGCATTTGTAACTTTTTGTTCTTTTCCCATTAGGGTGTGAGGAAAATGTAGAGTAGGTACTAGTGGGATACCACAGCTTTGCCCCCATCATAGCCCCTCTGGGACACACTCTGTGCTTCCAAAACCAGCTAGGAGCATCGCTGTGTTTGTATCTGCATGTAGATACACAACAGTGCTGATGCGAATCATGGCAGCCTGTGCAAATTTTGGTGACTTCAATGCTGTGATCTACCTTCTTGCTCCGATTGCCTTGTTGCTACTTAATGTCACTAAAACTGTCTTTCTTTTAGTCTGATTTGGTTCATACTTACTGATCAAGATCAAACTCCTTCTGCTTGCCCTTGTTGCCTTCCCTGGACACTATGCTCCTGGAAAGGCAGCAGGACAGCAGACGTTACAAAAGATACCAGGACACCTTAACTCCTCCTTTGGATGATCTTACACAACTAGTAGATTTTCGGGGGAAAAAAGCCTCTTCGCCATCACCTTTAAAGTTTAGTATTTATCAAACCTCATCTGTGGTTCTTACAATTTTTCTTGTTGTTTTATTCAGTCTTTCAGCAATTTAGTCTGTGTTTCTCAACAGACTTTCTTTTCCCCTGCTTGCTGTTCTTGAATAGCCTGCATGTTCCATGCTCATTTTCCACTCGTACAAGCTATTCCATTTTATCTGTTATGTCAACTAACCTATAATTTTGATTATGTACTGATGCTTTCATTTGCTCCTTTTCATTCCCCGTGCTACTCGCCTGGATGCGCAGACATCAGCAAATCGACCCTCCATTTCCCTTTCTGTCGCTTGTACAACCCTGTCATCACTACCCACATTCCCTTCCCAAGGCTCAGGCTTTTTTCCAGGTCACCATGTTCTCCCTGGTTGCCCTGACGTTACTTCAGGAGTCAGTCATACACACACAACTCCAATCCAGACAATCTCTTCTACGAACTACTCGGTGAACTCTTTTTTGTGTGTCTGACGGTTCATTCCACCCATGTGCTTTGGGAGGGATTGAGGCATCTGAAAAAGAAAACAGAATTGAGGAATGAGCCAGTGAGCTGAACAATAATCATTGGCGTGGGTAGGAAACTATAGTTCAGTGTTAACTGGTGTTTGTGATTTGTTAGGCGAGCTGTGTATTTAACCGGAGCTATTGAAGCACTGCAGTGTACCATTGCCACCATGAAGTACGTCTGCTAGTAGGTCTAAGAGGTTTTATAGTCTGTCTTGCACCTAAATTATTGCAAGTGACATAGAACCCCTTCAAATGGAGCATTTGCTAGAGGACTAACGCTAATGACATGGGTGGTCTGGGGATTACTAAAGTGACTTTGAGTCCTTTTAATTTTCCCTTTTATGTCTACCTGTGTGGCCCTACAGGAAGGAGAATAATGAGGGAAGCACTCGTTAAATGTGGAAAAGGGATCTAGTTACTCATTTTCAGGTGTGTCGACATGCATAGATCCTATATGGAAAGTCAATGTATACATGAAGGGGAAAAATATGTTAAATGTGAAAGTTTGAAATTTTGCAAGCCTTGCACCTGCCTTGCAGTGTGACATGAGACAGGCAAAGAGGGAAAATTGGCTGAATTATGCCAATAAAACACTTGAAACCTAAAATAGTTGTGAGAGGTTTTATGCATCAACAGTCCCTGTACTGTCGGAGTTTGCAAACTGCCAGGGGAACAGGGCCTTTTGAAGCCAAAAGATGGGCCCCATTCACGCTGGGGCCTTTAGATGCTGTTAAAATTAAGGTATAAGATACCTGGGCATATACACTTTACATGTGCTTCTGTTAATATTAATGTTTCCCTGAACTTTTTGAAAAGGGACAGTCAGAAGTACCACATTTAGCGTTAGAAGTTAATTTACACCTTTGCAAGTCCTGGCTAGTAATAGAAGTCTGGCAGCATCTTCCATATGATACATTTTCAAGTCCATATACCATTTTTTTCACATCATTCTTACTGCAACAATATTAATGTACCTACGTTTTGTGAGTCCACATGTACCATCTGTCCCTTTTAAAGCTCCTATTTACCTCAGCGGTGCAGGACCAGGCACCCTCTGTGAAGAAGTCGGCTACAGTTTCTATTCTATGGCTATTTCTGCATGGAAATGCACCAGCAGGTAACACAATAAGTGAACACATGGTAGGAAAATTGTCCGGTACACAAAAGAGATCCTGGATGACATTAAACAAATGGCCTGAAGTAGCTTTAGAAATGGTTTCATGCATCTTGGGCTGTTAGCGGTTTTATGTTTCCTGTCTGGAACGAAGAGAGAGACGGGGCAAAAGAGTCGGGGCCTTGTTTATGCTCATGTGTTTGTTGTATCAGAGACATTTAAGTAGGAGGATATGACAGGTTTTCACGGGGACGAGGTATGACTCAAATCCAGGTGCAGCTTATTTTCCATGAAATGCATCACTGGCCTATTAGACACAGATTTACCAGCGGCCAAAACAAATCTTGGCAAAGTTGGCATTCTTCTTACCGTAGATAAATGGCATCTCAGCTTGTTATTGTTCTTTTACAAATATAACAGGTGTTGCTGATTTCTGCTTGATAACCTGCTGTTTAAGGGGAATTATTTAACTTATACAGATAAGTGGGCTGCTAAATCAAATTCATCCCAGGTGGAGCTACAACAGTTTTTTGGTTCCTAAACTACAGATTCTTATCCTAAATCTTATTTATTAGAACTGGACAGATGTTGCTGTGTTCCTCCTAAAATAATGGATTATGAGGTATGCTTCCTTCAAGGAGTTGAGGGTTTTTTTGCTTTTTTTCCCCCTTCCAATAATTCTCACACCTTTTATTTGCGTTTTCTCGGGACTAAACAGCATGGTAAGCACATAAAAGCATGTATCAGAACTTCAAAATCTTTGACAAATAGACGTTGTGCTGTGGACGTGCCAGGAATGTCGGTCACAAATGGGATTTCAGCCTGCAGGTGCTTCTGGACTGTTAAGATAAAAGAAAGCTTATTGCAGGAACTCGAAAGGAGTTCATTCAAATCATAAATATGTTTTAGAAATCAGTGTCCTTTGAGAGATTAGATTAACGTGGCCTGTTTTAAGGAGCACCCAAGCTTCTCCAGTGTTTTAAAACTTAAGCTCATCAAGAACAGTGTAGAGACCTTACTGTTGTTTGTTTTGTGTGCGTGGTTTGTTTGTTTTGGGTGTTTTTAAGTTTTATTTGTCAGGGATTAAACAAACACTTCTTTAGATAATGGAAGTTAACTCCAAGTGAATAGTATTTCCAGGTAGCCTGCCAGCATTGGGCGCTGCATGCAGCACAGCAGATAAGATCTGCTACACAGTTTAAAGCTATTTGAACACTCCCAACATTTCTGTATGCTTCCAAAGACAGAAATACCACAGACCTGAGGTTACGGGTGTCTGTGTTGGGTTTGGTGGGAGGGAACAGATTCATCCAGTCACCCTGCGGCACTGAATCATTATTTCCAGAAACGTTCCCCTCCTGAGTCAGTCAGTAATTTGGGGTATCCACAAGTCCATGCCTGTAGGTGGGTATATAAGTACCCACTCACATCTACTGTAAATACCACTGACAGCACAACTTTTGCATGAACTACTGGGCAGTAATTCTGTAGGAGCATTAGTGTTGCCTCAGTGGGCCTTTGGTTTTGCTGAAATCTGCACCCCAATTACTCTTGTCTGTGGATGGAGACAAGTTGACTAATGTACCATTTTATAATCTGAATCATGGCAATGGCTTTACAATTATTTCAAGTTCCACCTCTGACATGATTAATCCAAACGGCATCTGGTGTAGCCCCACATGATGTTCCTGGCTTTTGTATCTCTTGGTTTGGTTCTGACTACGATCCCCGGTATTTCCCATTAAAGAGTTTCTGAAGGTTTTTGTTTTGTTTTTTCCCCAGAAGAAAGAGAAGTGGAAGGGAAGTGTCTTTCAGTGCAGCTTTGTGAATGAAGATGTGCCGCTCCTGCTGGCTGCTAAATCAGTTTTATTGTTATATGTTCTTTAAAACATGTATCATACATAAGGGAGACTTGATTGGCTTGTTTTTAAGGGTTATTTCTTACTGAAGGTATGGTGGCCTCATGCTTGATGCTATATTTATAAAATTAATAATGATTCCTGGACCCTAGAACTTTATAAGTTCAGTACGCAAGACAGACAACAGGCTGGAAAATACTAGTAGCTGTTTTGTAAATACACAGATGTTTTACAAGACACAGGCACTGGTTAGTAAATGACACAAAGCAGCAGAAGTAGGAACTATGTGATTTGAGAAATGAGTGGAAATTCAGTCTTTTACTTAACACACAAAATCTGTGACAATGTATGTTCTGAGTCAATATTTTGGTATTTATTGATAAAACATAATTTCTCTGGTGAACTTCTAATAGGGCAACAACAAATAGGATACCAGCAAGAGCACTGGGCCAAGCGTATTCAGTTGTGGTGGATATTCAAACATAAAACCAGTCCACAAAGCAGAAGCAGGCCTTTTTTTCTTGTTTGTAGTTTTTATTAAAATTATTAATTTATTTTTTGGGGAGGGTTGGAATTTTTTTTTAGATTTTATTCCCAAGCAGCCCACAAAATACCTGATCCCAGCACCTTTGTTTTATCTAACGATTTGTTGCATTGTGCTGTGCTTACTGGTGTAGCATTTGAGCACCTCCTAGATTATCGGAGATATCCTATGGGATATTCTGTATCCTGTATTAGTGAGATCCTATGGGTTCTCTTCAGGAGAGTGACGGATGGTGCTGGATCGTACTCTGTGTGCCGAGTTACTAACCGGGTTTTTAAAATTTGTCTCTAAACGCTAATTTACCCCAATGGGTTCTTGCCATGGTTAATCCCCTTGGGACAGTGAAGAGTGAAGGGAAATGTTCTTTCAGCTCGGTCTTGGTGTGGTCTTTGAGAACAGAAGCTCAAACTCTGCTTTTGTGTTTGGATTGGGCGAAGTGTGCATTTCTGTAGGGATCTTCAGGTGCTCCCTGGTGGGATCTTCCCACCCAGCAGCAGTTCTGCTGTTCATGTCTGCAGGTTTTTAAAAGTGCTGCCATAAGATCCAGACACCAAACAAACCCAGCATGAGTTCCTTGTTCTAAATCCAAACATAACCGCGTGGGTTTGGTTGTCACTATGAAATGACCTGGTGATCCAGTTGTAGCAAGCTGTTTTCTTCTCTTTTGTGACTGATTTGGCTCTTTCCCTCTCACCCCTCATGCAAATTTATATGGCTTCTCAAATCTCTTTCCTTTTGTTGCTATTGTTGATAATATTTATCTTAAACTAGTCTCCTTTTTCCTGGCCAGCTTTTCCCCTGGCGTCCTTGTGTATCAGTGATATACTATCTGAAGACTGAGGTATTGAGGCTGGCTTCAGATGCTCTGCTTACTTGGTAAATGCAGCTGTTATAAACTAGAAGCCATCTTTTCCTTCCTTGAGACATTCTTTGGGGTCTACAGCTCCCCCAGAGACAGCTGTTGTCCTCTTCTGTACCTTTAATCCAGTTGTGTCTTGCTCTGAGAGCTGCTTTTGTCAGACAGGGCTTTTTTTTTTTTTTTTTGCATGAACTCAGTGTTCGTGTTGCAAAATATGCCTCCATGAGACATAGTGTGCAGATGGCAAACAATAGCTGTCTCCAGCCGGGGAGGAAATCCATTTGTCACTGTTTCATCATCAACCCCCTTTGTGTTGCCTCCAGACAAACCCATTCATCAAGACAAGTTCCAAAGTGCTGGTGTTTACTGGGGGCACTGCACAAACCCGGGCTGTTTAAACGCAAGTCCTCCCTCTGTGGTTTCTAGCATTGCTTTTTGTTACGAGGATGTCTAGAGAGACCACCTGAGGTCAGTAGCTTGTCTCCAGGTGACGTTTAGTTTTGATCCCTGAGTTGTTTGCAATAGAGACAGAATCTGGGACCTTTTTCTGACAGCCTAGGTGAGAATAGTTGGCTTCTATTTACTAACATGAAATAGAATGTGATCTTATATCTGCCATCCTCTATATGCTGCCCACCACACCTGTCAACTACCTCATGCTGACAGGAGCCCATCTTCATGGATCTTGCAACCTTTGTGGAAATGTTTGAACAAAGGTATGAGAAGGGGAAAAGATGTCTTTTGTGTTTATCAGGGTAACAGCAGAGCTGGGACTGGACCCAAGTTCTTCTTTTCAGTGTTCTATCCACTTCTTAAAGCTTTCTTCTGCATCTGGGTGTTTGCCTGCTGATCTACTGATATCTCCAGAAGAATGGATGCTCTGAAGGCCAGGAGGAACTTCTGTGGTCACGTAGACAACCTGCAAAGCACAGAGTATAGGACTGGATCCTGGAGACAGGGAAAGCAGCGCTCGGGATCGGTGTCACACTGTGTCACCAGACCCTGTATCTAATGCCAAGTGCCCATGAGCTCAGAAAGGCTGGTGGGTGCTGCTGTGTCTGTCCCATCATCCGTGCTTAAAACATTTAATTTTGGATGACCCAGAATTATGAGAATGCAGGTAGGAGAGAGAGCTGTGGGGTTCACACACAAAGCCAGAACGTGCCGGGATGGGAAGGTTTCTCTGGAGATCGAAACAAGAATCAGTTAAAGACTGAGGATTATCCAGGAGTGCTATTGTGGGGGCCCTATCTCAAAGGCACCGAATTAAAGAGTTTCTGGCCAGGGTGTTTAGTGAGGGAGTGTTCATAACAGTAAGCGAACGGATGCTGTTAATCAGAACAATGTGGAGCAGCGGGCAAGTACCCTTCATACTGCAAGGCTTTTCTTTTTCCTTTCTTTCCCCCCTCTCCTCTCCCCTCCTCTCCCTCCCCAGCATGTATATCATGTACTATATGAGAGCTCAGTGGCTGGAAATTGGTGAAGATAGGCTGCGTTACAAGTGGTGAGGATATGGCACATGTAGACTTAATTATGAATCCTGCAAATAAAAGAAGTATTCTGTGTACCCAAGGAATCATGGAAAGGGTTAGCCTTTCACCAGGAAGCTGACAGCACCGCAGTGGACCACAATTAAGACTTTAAAATATGTAACAGCATTTTTATGACATCAAAGTACCATTGCCGCACAAGGCAGCGTTTATGAAAAGATCCCTGCTCTTCACCCTACAATCATGATGTACATATTGGCAATAAGGAAGTCAGCAATAGCTATTTACTGCTCTCCTGCAGCTGTGGACTTATAACTTAGGTCCCTAATTAAGTAGAAGGAGGGCTAACCACGAAGCACACCACAGTGCCTTAAAATGGCTTTCATACTGCGGAAATCTGGTGTTTGGTTACTCCAGAGAGTGGGTTTTTTTCCCCTTGAAAACTATATTTGCACATTCAGAAATAATTATCTGGAGATTTAAAAAAAAAAAAAAAATGCTGTCTTGATGCACCAAGAGATCTAAAGAGCTTTTCATGGAAAGCATTTAAAATAATAGTAAAAATTCCCCCTCTATACGGGAGATATTGACACCAGCCCGATCTTTGTCATCCGATGCGGGTGATTGTTAGCAAAGAAACTAGTCATGCTGCACAAAGGAGATCACAGCGTGTGCGTAAATCTGCATAACCTAATTGACTACATTGGGAACGTGATCTTCAGCTGTAAAAACCCCCTTTTGACAAAACAATAAAGTTAAAAAGGAATGTCCCATCATTATGTTCCTTAAATGTCAGAGGAACTGCACTAAGTGCATCTTGGCAGAGGCGAGCCTACATCATTAGTCCCTCTCCTGGTTGCTTTTAGGTTTTTTGTTCCACATGGCCTGACTTGACAGGACAACAAATAGGCCTTTGCATCTGTACACATTTATTAGTGGATTTTATCGTTGGACATCAAGGAAATTGAGTCTCATCTAATGGTTTATGACTGTACACATCTGTGGATTTTACTACTCTCCTTTCAAACAAACAAACAACAGCAGCAGAAAATTATTTTTGGAAAGTACAGTTGAAGATTTAATAATCATTTGGTGTTCTGAGAAGTACTTGGCCATTTGTCCAAATATCTGACAAACAGTTGTTGAACACTTTAGTTATTGGGGGGGTGGGTAGGGAGCTGGGGGGGGCATTGCCTTGCATGAAAAGGTGATTTCTGTAGTTATAGCTTTCCTCTCTACCACCAGCATCGCTAGCTTTTGTTGGATCATGTGTAGAAGTGATTTATAATTGAGAATAACCACCTTTGTACATATAGAAATTCTGTGTTTGACAACATGCAAATGAATCCTGCTGGGGGTTAAACTGGGGCATAATATTGCCCTGTGCTGCTTTAGGTTTTGTCTGTTACTAAGTAAGATTTCAACATGTTCCAACTCTGCTGCTTGGCAAGAGAGAACCTGAAATGTAGCTAATGTAAAGCAAGGTCTGAACAGTCCGCATGCCTCTCTTGTTCAAATTCCTGATGAAATTAGCGGGCTAAAGGATTCATTCAAGATTTCCTCATAATCAAAGTATTGCATAGTTTCCATGCCAGGAACATCACACCTTGCTATCATCTGATCTGTCACATTAAAAAAAAATCAAATTTTGGAAGAAACAGCTGAGTGTAAAATGAAATGGTGCGCACCTAACGTTTCAAAGGGGCTTAAACAACAATTTTGAGTGAATTGCTGCCTATTTTATATTAATGCTCAGTTTACTCAGAAACATAAAGATGACAGCTTATATGCCAACACTCTGAAATATTTTGCTGATAATAATTTGAGGTTTGTACCTCCTAGCGTGGTTTGTTGGAAGAGGACTGTCCAAGGTGAAAATTGAGGTGTTAAGTTAATGGAGCCTATTTTGTTGAATTCTGCTTTGTTTGTGAGTATTTTAAAAGCTTACATAAGGGAGAAATGGATATTTTATCTTAGCTTTTCAGACTGGGGAGCTGGGTGGAGGAAGATTTTTGCCTAAAAGGAGATTCTTACTCTCTGTCTTACACAAAGGATGCTGTTTCTTGAAAACATCTCCAGCCTACTTTATTTCAACTTGCAAGTGTTTTAAGCTGAAACTAACTTGGTATAAAGAGCCTGAGAAGAGGTGTGTGTGATTTGTTGTTTTGTAGTGAGGAAACAGGACTCTCAGTTCAACATATGGATTGATTTTACTTTGATGTATACTGATGCAGTCGCTTTGAGGTAGGTTTTCATGCACCAGCTCTTGGAGAAAGTATCTTGAGAAAGAGATGGGATACTGGGCTACGTGGTGCTTCCCTCGACAGAGGACTCTCCTCCCTTCCTGCTCTACTTGTGGTGGCTGTTTTCAGGCCAACTTGGGGACAAAAGCCACGTTCAAACTCGCTCCTGTGCAGCTGCCCTAAGGCCGTGATAGAGCCTGGAGTGGGGCCAGGGCTTCCATACAGACCTCCCAAGTCCCCATGCTGCTGCTGAACCTCAAGACCAGACTGGATTGTCATCGTTCTGTTTAAATGGTGGCATCTGGAGGAAGAGAAGGCTGCATGTAGGACTAAAATAATAATCATCTTGGAGGAACTCGGTGGCTAAACATCTTTATTGGACCCAGCAAGAAGCCCCAAGAGCAAGTCTTCAGGACAGAGAATGGAGCACTTACTTCTGCCTTTTGTTGAGCTATTGCAGCCAGAATGTTTAACAGCCATGTAAAGGCAAAGTTGTTTGCTGGGGAGAATAAATGTATGTTTATCCCATACCACACAATGCAAGTGAAACTGCTACTGAAATGCAGAAAGCCTGTGAAGTCCCTCTTTTCAGTCATTTGTAAACTTGGGAATGAGTTCCCGGTGCGAATTGCGACTCTGCTTTTCAGTGGGCTACTCTTTGGCCATCTCAGAGAAGCCCTAGAAAATATTGTACCCATATGCGCTTTTTTTTTTTACATTCTCATTAAGTTTATAAAACCCACAAATTTAGACCATCTGTCCTATAAATGTTTCTAAACTAGACCAAGATGAAAAAGCTGTTCTAGCTTTTTGATATAAGCGGTCAGCAAACCAAACACAAAACCAGAGCAAAGCAAATATTTTCTTGTCATACATGCTTCCCAACCGTGACGGATGAACTGTTATTTTTGATGTGTGTTTGAATCCAAATTTTGGAGAGAAATGCCTCCTAGATATGTGCACTTAACACCAAACCAGCTTGATATGAAGAATTCTTCCTGAGGAGGGGGAAACGGAGGGAAAGTTTCACCACATGCTACCCACGGACTATATTAAAGAAGCTGTTTCTTCCATTATTTGTCTTCCAGCTGCCCCGCTGACTGCTGTAACAAAGCCATCTCGGGCATGGAATGTGTCAGCCCCTTCTCAGGGTAAGGTGTTCACGCTTCTATTCGACCCACTTCTCTCTTAGATGTTAATCCAGGAATATTTATTGCCTCTGTGTGAGTCTCCAAAGTGGGATTGGAGCATGATAATGGAGAGGCTGTTTGTAGTGCTGGGCTGGCAGGTAGGATTAAGTCCAGGTCCTTGTTCACAGGCAAACTCAACAGCAACCCATGTATTGAGAAAAGGCTCAATAAAGCAAGTGGAAATCTCATTTGAGAACCTTTTTCCTCGTGTTTCCATGAACACATTAAATTCCCAACCCAAATGCTTTAGGAATGAGAAGGCCCTGTTTAAATTGTACACCCTGCTTTGGTAATTAAGTGGAAAAAAAAGAAATATTATCATCTTCTGTCTGTGTCCAATGGCAATTTTAGCTTCCTTTGCTATTGGCGTGTTACTGCTGTGAGGGACAGATACCCAAATCGTGGGTCAAGGAGGTCTTGTTCTGTAGGATAGGCCTTGAGTTTGTATGCAAAGATATTCTTACCTGTTTGCTTTGGGTATATTACGGCACTTACTGTGCAATTATCACAGGCTTAACCGGAGCTCAGATATGAAGTGGTATATCAGGATATAGCATGGACTTGTCTTACTGGTGTGCTGAGGAACTGTGAATGGAGCAGTCTGAAGGGGAGCTGTGAACACCTGCAAAGCCATATTGAATTATCACGTCTTTTTTTTTTTTGTGGAGGAGGAGGAAACCAGTGACTGAACTTGGCAAAAAATGAGGGATAAATTGTTGCATGTGTGAGCAGGGCTGGCTTTTTGGTGGCATTGAATTCAAATTTTCTTCCTTCAGCTGTTTTCTGTGCAGATATCCACAGCTGATACGGTTCTCTGGGCCCTCTTTATCATCAATAGGAGTTATGGGCGATATATAGACACAATTCATCTGACTTTTAATCCTGTATCTTGGAAGTTAGCAGTTAGCAATAAGACAAGGGGGCATGGGCTTAAACTCTGCCAGGGGAAATTTAGGCTGGATATTAGAAAGCAATTCTTTGCAGAGAGAGTGGTCAGGCATTGAAATGGCTGCCCAGGGAGGTGCTGGACTCGCCGTCCCTGAAGGTTTTTAAACTGAGATTGGACATGGCACTTAGTGCCATGATCTAGTCAATGGACTGGAGTTGGACCAAGGGTTGGACTTGATGATGTCTGAGGTCTTTTCCAACCCAGTCGATTCTGTGATTCTGTGATTCTGTGAAGTGAAATGTGACTTAAGGGTATTGTTCTCTGCTGTGATTATAGGGCAAATTAAGATAAAAAGCTTGTTGATACCTACATTTGGGCTGAGGAATGCATCTTACTTGCCAGTTCTCTGCTGTGTGGCCGCCTGTTTTTGTCCATAAAACTGGGGTGCAAAAACCCAAATCCTAGTTAAAAACAGATAAAAGCTGAGCAGTGTTCAGAGCTGCCACCGCTCCCTCACTCTTTCATGGTATTTGGAGTTTCTTAGTCTTTGCCCAGTTCAAGTCTGATTCCAAAATGCACTTTTTCCAAACCTTCCCTGGCAGTTCTCTGTGGGTTAAACACCCTGATTTGGGCAGCTTTACTCCAGGAGAGTAGGGACCAGGACACATATGTTCCCATGCAGCAGAAGTTATGGTGTGTGCCGGCAGTGCCTGCTTGTACATCTCCAGGCTGGTCTCCCCCACTCATTTGAGCAAGATTCTTGCAAAAAAAAAGAAACAGGGCAAAACAACCAAACAAAAAACCCAAACCAACCACAAAAAACCCCAAACAAACCGAACAAAACCCAACAAACAAAAAGAAAAACTCACAACAAACAACAACCAACCAAACAAAACGCCACAAACCAAAACCAAACACCAAACCAAACCAAACCCAGAAAAACCCCCAAACAAAACAAACAACCCTCCAAACAAACAAAACCCACCCACCCTTCTCCTCATGCAATACATGGGATCAGCATAGACAGGTGAATAATATAATAATGTTGTTGGCTAATGATTTAAATGCCCTAGCCATTTGTGTGATGAGTAACATAGTTTTGTGTCAGTAGGTGAATGAGGGGAGTGCAACCACAGTGAGTTGCTCCTTTTGAAATTAAAACAAAGTGCAAAGATTTCAGCATTGTTGTTTCTCTTTTTGGAGTTGACCTGCTCTACTTTTCCTTAAAAAATGAATGAATGGAGAAATCATTTATCTAACTCTTTAACTTCTGTTGCATGTGCCTTTGCGTCCTGCCTGCTGGTCGGGGACACCAGAGCACCAGCTTCTCTTGAACTGGAAATGGGAACTGAAGAGCGTGTTGAACAGAACAGTTACATCAGTGCACAGCAGATTTGCTGAAATAGATACATTCCCTATAAGGTTGGGACAAACTGATAAATCATTTTGGCTAAAAACAACACGGAGATGGAAGAGATGTTGAAATTTTAGTGCTTTATAACTACATCTATATTTTTTGAAATTTGAAATGTCTACCTTAGGTTTAACCTGCATAGAACTCTTGCATTTTTAACTTCTGTATTAGATTTTGAACATATAAGTGGATCCAAGTAAAAAGAAGAAAAGTGTGAAAGGTTTCAGACTAATTCCTTTGGAAAACTTAGTTTTGTCAAATGCAAAATTTAAGGTTTATAGTTGAAAGCAAAAAATCCTTTGGAATCCAACTTTTTAGGTTGATCAGGGATGATTATTTCTTTGTCTCAAAACCCCAAAATTTGCATTTGACACAACCAAGCTGGCCTCTTCTTTTCCCTGGTCACCCAATGGAAGAGTTCACGATTTCCACAGCCTGAGTTATAGCTACTGTGGAAAAAATGCTGTATTCTGTATTTTGGCTCTGTTGACAGCGATGCCGTGGAGCACATTGAGCACTGAGATGTCCTGGTTGATATTCCCTGTTTCCTACCGGCCATCCCAAGATCAATAGCAGCAGAGGATTTTAGCATCATAACTTGGTGGGAGTTGCATACTTCTGATTCTTCTGTGTACGTTTTCTAGGGTTTTGTAGAAACTGGAGCTGTATCATCAGCCTAAGATTGTGGACTTAAAAGCTGCATTTGCAAGTCATTAAAAAATTGAAAACTAATGTACCTGTATATCAAAACTACATGCACACATGTGCTCACTACTGAATTGCCGTATTAATCTGCCAGGCTCAGCAACCAATTAGCAGCTCTTGATAAAGCAGGTTTAAAAATAAATAAATAACATTTTGGAACACCCTTTAAGTGAAAGAGAAGGATTGAAAAGAAACATTTTAGAATGAAGGAAAAAAAAATCACGACACAGAAAAACACACACAAAGAAACCATTTTGCAAAAGATTTGGAGAAATCATTAACTCTGCCCCCTTTCTGCTGCCTTTCCCCCTCCAAGCTGAAATACAAATTGCCGGTGTTCTGTTCCAAGGTTTGCAGAAGTTCAGCGTGTGTCAGGCTAGCTGGTGAAACTTTCCTGTTCATTCATTTACAAAACTAAACAGGAAAATTTGCATTCTCATTTTATCCAGCAAAACCCTATTATAGAGCTTTATTACTTTATCGTGTTCCACCCCCCCGTTTCCCCCCCCCCAAAAAAACCCCACAAACTGGGTGCATGTATTACTCAAACAGCCACAAGGAATGTCTGAATTTGAAGTGGGGTCACTCTGATGAGTGAGAGTATTGCCTGTTATTTCTTTTTGTTTTTAAGCCAGACTTTTCCAAAACTATAGAACCGACTTAAAGCCCAGGGTCACAGCCAGGTGGACACTCCCCCCATGCCCTGTGCTCTCTCCGTGGAACATCCTTCAGACTTTGGTGACCTGGGGGGGTTTTCCGGAGGAGTCCTGGAGGGGAGGAGGAGTGGAGGTGTCGCGTACTCTGTCTGGTTATGCCATAGCTATGGAATGTGGGACAGCAGCGAAGCTCTGGGTGTCAGTGATGTCAGCTAATACCTTTGCCAGTAGCGCCCGGTAGCTGCCTGTTCTATTTCTAACGTATCGACATACTTCTCCTGGCAAGTCGCATTTCATTTTTTACAGCGTGTTTCTTGAAACAAGTAGAAAACTATTTCATTTTACTGCATGGGGGAAATATCTTTCATTAAAAGAGCTCGAATAGCTATAGTAGACTGATGCTGTTGGACCAGGAAAGGATGGAGAATTAGTCTTAGGAGCTGGATCAAGTTGGCCAAATACTGATGTTTGTGTTCCATAGATTCTTATCCTTACTACTCCGTCTAATCGTGTGTTAAAATGGGAAGGATGCTTACTACTAAATCTGTTATCTATATCTGTTTTACTTCTCTCTTGAACCTTAGATGTCTTTAATTACAATGCAAACAGTAACTCTTAGCTGCTCAGTTTAAATTTTTCTCTCCCTGTTGTGCTGAGAGTGACAAGATGTGTCTGTATCTGTGCAGTCGAAGCCAAGGCACACTGAATTTCTTCCCACTTATTCCTCACCTCCATTGTGGGCAGAGTTATGCTAAGAATATTTATGCTTGAATTGTTTTTCTACTTTGGTGAAATGCAGTAAGACAGCTGGGTATTTGAGGTATCATATGAAAATATAATTCAACCAGTATGAGCAGTTGTACTGTAATATTTAAATATATATTAATTAATCCATATGGTTGAGTTGTACAAGGGAAGATGCAATTCTTTTGGCTTTTATGTTGTGTCACAGCAGGATTTGCACAAAAATCAGTAGCTCTGGCAGAGCCCTAGGATAGTCTGTGGTGTCTGACGCCAAGTTATTTCCTCATCACGGGCAAAACTCCGTTTGAGCAGTGTTGTCTGTATCTGTTGCGATTTTGCACTTGCTTGTGTTGGAGACATGGGGTTAGGAAGACATAACCCTGCAGCTTGTTCCACATCATCTTGGGACATTCTGAGCCATCAGGTGCCCTATGCTTGTACAAAATCAAACTTCTGCAGTAGCGCTTGGACTCCACAGGTACCACAGAGACTGGTATTTATTAGTAATCTGGTTGCTTGGATTTGTCTGTTGTGCCATTTAGGTGAGCAAAGTAAAAACAGCTATGATTTTTTTTATAGTTATGCCCGAGAGTGCGTTACTGAAAGTATTGCTATTAATAAGGAGAAATAATGCAAGACACATGTTACATGTTAGAAGAGGGACCACCAACTGACCCTGTTGCATGTGGTTTTAAAGAGACAAAGTTATTGGCATGTGAGCTTTTCTAGTGACGGAATAACATCAATTCACTTATTTAATCTCATTTACAGTGAGCTAGAAAAGCAGAGCTGTTAACCTGTTTCACTAGAACACAAACCTCACAATTTTCTGAATCTAATGTGATTCTTCAGGTGATGAGAAATTGTGGGTAATGGTGTTGGATAATGTATCCCAGTAATAATGTTTCCTGTGCTGAATGTCAGTAGGTAAAGGAGTCAGATTATGACATAAATGAAGTTCACAAAGAGGTTGATAACTTTATAATTAGCACTGCTTGGGAGATGAGCAAATCCGCATTTAAATATGCAAAGCAGAGAGGAAAAATTCCTGTTGGGCTTTCAGGCTGTGATTAGTAGAGCTTATTTCTTTAATTTTCTCATGCGAAACAGCTGCAGATTAGCAGAGGGGAATGGGAGACAGGAGCCAACTTGGTAGGGTCATCGTGCTGCTCCTCTGCGATGCTCAAGTTTATGGGGTGTCAGAACCAAGTGGGGCATGAACATGATCTTTTTAAAGTTCATTGTAAGTTTAATTCATTAACTAAAAAAGGACAATGAGAGAGAAAAGAATATAACCATATTAGAAAGTGGGGGCAGTAGGAGGGAGGGCACCTATTTCTGCAAATTAAGTTCGTCTGCTCCAGCTGGGACAGAATTATATGAACACAGCAACATTTACTTCCAGTTCTCCAACTTAATCAGTTTGATTTACTTATTCCTATTTAAGTCTACATCTCTGGTAAGATGTTGCTCACTTGTATGTACTTAACATTTCATCCTGTTCAAGGCTTAATACTAGGAGTATAAAAACAAGGCATAATGCATACCAAAACCGCTTTATTTTTTGAGGTTGGGCCATCAGCTGGTTGTGCTCAGTAGAGTTCTGCAGCATAGATAAATCCGTTTATTCCAGGTGGGGATTTGCCCCCGAGAGTGTTATCCTCGTATCTGCCAAAGTTCTGTCAGCACAAAAATCTGATGTGATTTTTGGTTGGGTATGGTCCTCCAGCCACACCAAATGAGTGTTTCTGGAGTGGAAATACTTTCAAAGGTGACCTCGTTGAGCCGTGACCTCATTTGTAGAAATAAGCAAAGGCTTCTGCTTTTGTGCAGGCTGTGTTTTGAAAAACCTTTTTTTCCCCCTAAATTGGAGATTCCTTTTTAAAAATGATCATTTATTTTTTAATTGAGTGTTTTTTTCTCTCTTTTACTTATTATTTTTCCACTTGTGTAGCTTTCCTTTTATTTCCCTGCCTGCAAGCTGGCCTTTTTTTTTTTAACCATCTAAATGAAAAAGAGCAGTGGAAAAAAATATATATGAGAAAAAATCAGAAAAGCGTTTCTAAGGGGGCAATGGGGAAGAAAAAGAATGAACTAAAATGCCAAAACAATACTGATCACATTTAAATAAAAAGTATTCTTTTAAAAAGCCTGTCACTTAAACTGTTTGCTGTTCGTGTGTTGCTTGGTTTGTTTTGTTTATTATTATTATATTTTTATTATGTATTTATTTATAGCCTGTTAACTTTAAAAATTAGTTTTCCTTTCTTGCATGCATATTATGTGGGGCTGTTATTTTACAAATTAGCCATGGGAATGTATTGGCTCTTTAAACAAAATGTAGAAAGAATGGAAAGCATCTCAACTATTGTTACCAATGATTTAGGATAATATACTAGTTGAAACATCAATATTGTTTCCTATAACTAGCACTATAGTTTGCTTATTTTTTCTGTTGTAAAACGTGCAGTTTGTGCAACCGATGTCAATGTAGCTATGTTAATTTATGTCAGCTGCTCTGATATTTTTGCTTATGATTTTTGCCTTGGCAAAACATATATATAATATTGTTTTTCCCAAAAGATTGGCTGAATACTCTAACAGTCATTATTGGCTAATACTGGGGTTAGCCAAGTAGGACTAAGATTTCTTGCTGTAGTGGAAACATTGATCATTAGGGTGAAACAGATTGGATTTTGCTGAAAGAAAAACTACTTCTGTTTATTTGTAGAGCATAAACATCCTGTAGGTCTGAACAGAGCTATAATAGTGTAAATCCATTATAGCTGAGTGGAGACTCAAGCCCATTATTTTTCAATAAGTGATATTTGCCTGTTTGTTTAAATGTTGCCAGGTGGACAGAACCAACTTTTATAACGAATTTAACCTCCTCATAAACAGAGCTTTAACTTCCCCTCTTTGATTTTGAGCTGCAGGCCTAGAGAACCATGGGGACATCTGTACCTTGTGGTGCGGCATAAAAGGAGGTGAAGGAAAAATCATTTGTCCTTATCCTTGCCGTATTGTTGAACAGATCTGCCTGCTCATGAGATCACAGATCATCCGAGGGGGAAATCAGGTTACACTAACTTTGGAAAGTTAACACTTGCTAAAACTTGGAACTCAAAGCCTGGCCCCATTTTTCCAGCAAGCCCCTTGTGCAAACAAGTGGCCTCAACTTCAAGAGGTGTAATTTATGCTGATTTACCACCAGTTTGATCACATATCTCACAAGCTGGTATGGGTTTGGCTATGGTCTCGTAAACCAGGATCGGCAGCAGATAAGAAACCTGGCCAATAGATGGAAGCAACAAGATTTGCCGTGGTATGGATGGTGATGGTGGTGGAGAAAAGTCACCACAGGAGAGGCTGTGCCAGGTATAGAGTGACTCAGGAATTTGTAACTTGGATATTGCTATTAGACCTCTCTCCTAAATTAATTTGAGGGTACCTCTAACTAGGGAAGGTGATTGTGAGAGTTTCTTTCCCTGCTGATATTTCAGAACAGCATCTGACTGAAATCTGGCATCAGTATTTTGATTTTTGCAGTGGGTATGTCTGCCTTGTTCTTTAAAGTGCCAGATATTCAGCTCACAGTAGGTCTTCAGCTTTATTTTGGGTGAACTGAAATTTCTGTAAAAATAATACGACTCAGAAGAAAGAATTGCCGTAATCCTTCCTGGCTGTGCCAGAAACAGGCCTGATTATTTCCAAGTCTGCAGAAGCCTAGCAGGATTAAATGTTAGCCGGAGTCCTAAAAAGACAGCGGGCTGCTTCAGCACATCTTCGCCCCAGGCTTCTGAACAGAGGGTTGTGGTTCTGAGGGAAACTCACACATTTCTGACAGATGTGCAGACAGGTAGGCAGAGTCTTCTCCAGAAATTGCACATGGGAGGGTTTGGGTTAAATGATGTTCTGCGTTCTAAGTCAATATTTGCAAACCTGACCTTTAATATCTGTTTAAAAATCAAATGGAAAATGGATGCGGAAGCATCCCACGCATGTAGTTGTGTGAAGATCGCCCGCTCATGCTCACAAAAGCTCTGAAAGGACAGTTATGGTGTCCTTTCTGCAGAGTCCTGGCTTTGGCAGATATTGTGTTGCTGGAGCTCTATTTGTTTTTTAATGTACTCTCATACTTTTAATCTGCAATTTTTGATGAATTCCTAAATACCACGTGAACCCTGTTTATTCCTACTGTAATCTGACCAGTGTCTTCAGATGACAATGTATACAACCCAGTGTAAGCAGGGAAAAAGTTCAGATTTTGGGGGGTTTACCTATGCAATGAATGGAAGCGAAACAGAGCTGACATCTCAAAAATTACTCCCTGGGCAGCTAATAGTTTTTCAGCTCCTCCTGTGATGTATCTCTAAACTAAGCTATTTCACAGGGAAAACTGCCTGTTCCAAGGTAATCCCATTCAACCCATTTTGGGGGCTTTTAGAAAACATTTTGTTCCAGCCATCATCAGGAGGTGTCATTACCAGATGTAAATTTGGTTGGGCAACTTGGTTTTGGTGTAAACAACTGGTCTGCAATAAAGCACGCTTGACCTTCTTTAACTTCTTCAGATCAAACTGTGTAGACATTTTTTCATTCTCCTTCCTGCCTTTTGGTGGCAAGATATCGCTAACATAGTGTTCTGTGCAAGATAACAAAGCTCTTGGTGTCCAAATGGATGATTTTTATGGTTGATGTGACGTTGTCAGCAGTGCTGACACTGACAAAAGCTAAAAAGCAAGCCGAGAGTTGGCGCAGTGTTGAGTCCAGGATGAGTGCGCAAAGTCAGGTCTTGCAGGTAGCGGTGGGTAAAGGTTGAGCAAAGCCTTAGAACAACCATGGGAACCGGAGTTCCCATCAATGATGGCTTCCCAAAGGAAACAATCCATCTCTTTTTCTGTTACCCTGGATGCCGTGCTCCATTCTAACCCCAGTGCCTGGAGATGATGATTTCTCATCACTCCTGTACGGTGTCCTATACGTTAAGCCTTGGCAGCCCGTGCCATCTTTACATGGTAGATGGATTTGGCTGGAAGACTATGGCTTCCGTTCAGGTTTCTCATACTCCAGCTTTCCGTAATAGATGTTTTACTATAAATTCTTGGCTGACCAAAGAAGTTTGGCTAATCCTAACTTCTGGATGCTTATCAAAACCAAAGCTTGAATTTCATCCGCCGTGAATCCTAGTCTATTTTTAATGCTGCTGTTTGGAAGGATGGCTCCATGTGCTCTTAATAAAATAGTGGAAACAACATGCAGCAGCTTTGTAAACAAACTGAAAAACTAGATTTTTTTTCTTTTTTTTTTAAAGAAAGCCAACTTATTTGTAAATAATCCACACCAGATGTTGTCCATGACATAAATTTCCACTATTAATATCCTTTTATATGACCTTGGACAAATCACAAGTCGGTGCCTTGGTTCCCCAGCCAAAAAAAGGTGTGGTAGCTTATTAGCTTCTGAGGACATTAGTGCTTCAGGAGCAATGGTTATTTAAGTAACTAAAAGCCAATATTTGTGCTTAGACCATAGCGATGAGTACTGGAACCTGGAGGTTCTTAAAAGCATGTTTCCAACGCTTGCAAAATTGCACGATTGTAGGACTTGTAGCAAAGGCACAGACCAGTCTGTGTGTTTATGTATTTAGCATGTATTTTGGATAATGCCTCTTGTAGTTGTGTCGAAGTCATTGGCCTAATAGCGTAGAGCTGGCATATTTATGCTTCCAGGTTGGCTTTTCTAGAAAGAAGCTTGAGATGCACCCACCTGGAATATTTCCAGGATGTGTTTTTTGGTTTAAGGGCAAGATTTTCCAGAGCTGGGGCCTGAAGTCAAAATGATGGGTAAGATTCACAAAGTTACTTGGATTTCTTCATCACGAAAAGGCGTTGCTCCAATTGTCAGTCCATTAGGTGAGCAGCCAGAAGTATTTTCAGCTCAAGGCGAATGACAAATCCCCACTGTTCGCTTAAGTGTCATCCTGGGGCTGCTGATCCTCCTGAAAAGCAATTGTGCTGGCCTAACTGCAGTTTCTAGTCTGGGCTTGGGCAGAACCAGCTCAATGATGAGTGCATCAGCGGTACAGATGTGCCCTTGCTTGTTTTCAATCTGAATTTCAGCCTTTTGAAGCAGTTGAAAAGACAGTTGAATTTTCTGACTTGCATTCCAGTTGCAGCAAATAAATAGTTGCATTTTCTAAAGGGTTTGGTCCTGTTCACCACCTCAAGAATGTGGCAGAAGTTCCCGTTGCTTTCTGGGAGAGCTGAGGGGTGTTTTTTCTCCCCACCCAAAAGCTTAATTCTTGCAATCAAATCACTTGTTTTGGTGTCAGAGTGGGAGCTGTTGAGTGCAAAGCTATTTCAAGGACTTTTTGTAGTGGTGACATTGAGAGGCAACAGTGGAAAGGGAATATATTTCTGCAGTTACAAAAGGAATCAACAAGTTTTCATAATCTCTGCTGTCCCCCAATAGTGCAGGCACAGTCGTGTCCCCGCTTCTTGCTGGGTTTCGTGTCTTTCCTCCCTGAAATGACAAATAACAGATTTCCAAAATGCTCAGTGCGGGTTCTGCTCCACTCACAAATGGGATCTGTAAGACATGAAGTGAGACACCAGCTTGAACGCGTGATTTTAACAAATGTTGGAGTCCTAAATCAGTGTCTTTTTTAGTGAAAGTGTCAGTATTTCTACATACCTCACAGCACCTGCACTGTTTTCATTGCTGAGCATTTCCTTCATATAAAGAACTTCTTCGTATTCTTCTAATAATGAAAATATCAAAACCTTATTCTAGTCTCCTTCCAGTACTGACTTGGTTCTGCTTTCGAATTAGCTTGTTCTTATTTGCCTTTCTAACACCATATGTAAAGATCAATCAAAACTAAAGGAGAAAAGACCAGTTTTACAGATCAGCTGTAATTTAAAGCTTCCCAGCCCTGAAGTCAGCAGGACCAAATGTATCTGATAGTGCAGCTCCCCTCCAGCGTCCCTCAAGGGGAGATAAAAGAGCCTCCGGATTGTTTTGTAGAGTTCAAAAAACCCCCATATTTTCATTCATCGCCACCCAGAGCAGTGGCGTGGATTGTAGCTGCACACCTGCAGCTGTGTTCCAGTTTGACCTTTCTCGTTATCCCTGCCAAAAAATAGATCTTGACAATAAATTCAGAAGAAGGTGGTATGGCTTAGAAAACAATAGCGGTGTCTCATTTCTCCTTTATTGTTTCCACATCTGAGGGGTGAGTGTGAAAGGGGAAGCAAAGCCCATGTGCAGGTGGAAATGGAATGGGGAAGGTTTAGCAGTGTGCGTGGTGGAGCAGGTCAGATAAACTCACTTCATTTCTGGGCTTTTTTTACCTGAACTAAGCATTGTTTTTAATACGGTGACATTTTTCCTCATAATATAGTCCGTGGCCATTTTTTTCCTTTTTAAAATGAAGTGCAATTTACTGAAAAACTTTCAAAACCCTGTTTTTTTTTTTTTGTTGTTAACATGAGTTGTTTTTTTTGTTGTTTTGTTGGGGTTTTTTTAAACATAAAATGCTGGCAATGGCTGTTCCTATAAAAGCATTTCCTGGGGGCAAGGAAAGTGTTGTTTCCTAGGCACTTCGGGGCTGCTATGCTTTTAAGCCTTATTTAAAGTTTCCAGTTGAATTTTTCCCCTTGCAGGAGCAGCAGACTGGGACAGAAACATTACTGCAAGCTCAGGATAGGTTTTCTAGAGCTGGTGCTCAGGCTAGTAGCAAAAGATTATTTCATTATATTTATTGGTAAGTGAACAGCTTAAGAGGGGCCAGTCTATCTCATCCTCTGGGGTTTGGGATGCAGGGATGCTCCCGGCACATGCAGGACCATGTCATTTTTCTTCCATATACATTTGCTTGCGCTTATGTCACCTCTCCTCTCAGTATAAGGAAGAAAAGAAGGATTAATTCTGCCCCTTTTTCTTGCAGTGTGCAGAGATATATGTCTAAACTTAGCACAAGTTTTCAATGAGTCTTTGGCTCACATTCTGAATTGCTTTAATTCCCCCTCTCTCCTAGCTACCACGTCTCTTTTATCTCTTACAACTCATTATGTCCTGACCGTATCTGCAATGTCTCCTTCCCCAAAACTCATTTATTAGATGTGGTGAAACAAGGGGAGAAAGTTTCAGGAGCCACGTAAGAAAAACATTAATAAAAAGATCCTACTTATGGAATTCTCTGTTAAATGTAGTTAATCTGCGAACAGGGCTAAGTTCTGTTTGGTACCTGGGAACATGAGGTGGTTGTCACAGGGACTGGTTTCTTTTGGATATATATATATATATATATATTATTCCAAAATATAAATGTAGGAAAAGACCCCTTGCCCTCACTTGTCTTCCCCCTCCACGTTCCCATTCAGTTTGGTGAAAAAAAAAAAAAGATCATTCAGGTGAAACTTTCCCAAATGAGCTTTGTGGCTATGGGAAAAAAATTAATTACGGTGTTCAAGGTAAATAGACATTTTCCTCTAATTAAAAATCCAGTTTTCCACACGACTTGGGGGAAAGTAAAGTTCAACATCTCTACTCACAGTATGTGCTTGAAGGTCCACGGGGGAGATTGCACAGATGGCAGGTCTGTGAATGAGCAAGTGGAGACAGCTCGAAAGGCTCCAACTTTGGAGGCTGCATATGCATGAACTGCTTTTTAGCATCCCTTGGAGATGTTATTATTTGGCTTTCTCCTCCTTTTCTTGGGGAATTTTCCCCCTTTTCCTTTCCTACCCCTATTTAGATTATTTGAAAAAACAAAAAACAAAAAATAAAAAAAAAGGCAGGGAGGGGAAGTCCAAATGAAACTTAATTATTTTTGAACCAGCTTCTTATTTTATCTTGAAATTTTCAGAAGAGGAGATTTCTATCAGCCACCTGTAGCTGTGCTAATCTGCATCTTGCTGCCATAATAATCTGCCTGATGTGCTGCTGTGCTGCAAATTTCTGAGTGATTTAAAGGGGTGAATTTGACTCTGAAACTCCAGAATACAGATAAAGAACCAGGTAAATGCGGGAAATGACCACAGTATCTAGCAAATAACCACGGCTTCTCTCCATCCCGTTGTGTGCGTTCATGGCTAAGATCTCAGCTCAAAGGGAAGAGCAGATACAAAGAAGGTTCTGTAGCTGTCACAGTGGTTGTCCTCTTTCAGGGTGGTTGTCTGCTGCCTATTTCATGGGACACTTCACAGAATCAATGCAGCTCATCAGCAAATGGGTGCTATGTGCACCAGGCATTTGTTTTCACTGTGTGGCAGGGGCTTGCAATCCTGCACCAGCACAGAATCAAGAGAGGTTTTTGCACAACCTGAAATCTGTGCAGCAAAGAACTTATTCTATGCATATGGCTGGTGCTTATCTCTGATTAAAACCCTGGCAGAATAGTTTTTGACTCTGACAATGTGACAGGCCACAACTGCTTAATAAACATCAGGCACTAGAGATCAAACTCCATTGATGACAAGGCTTAAATTATCCTCTTTCCTATTTATTTTTTTTCCTATGCATCTGAATGTATATAACAACCCTGACAAATGCACCATGCTAGAGTTTGCAGTTAATGTTTGCTTAAAATACCTAAACTACCAGCTCCACAGGGTAGGCTTTCCTTTGTAAATTAAGCAGCCACCCATTTGATGAACATTAGTACACAGAAACTTAGATATGAAAAGCTTGCAAACATTTTCTTTCCCTCTGACTTCTGAGCCCTTTTGTGGGAGCTTGTGGTTGTGTTCTCTATAGCCCAAATAGCCAGAGATGTATTTTTCTATTTACTGTAATTGGAAAATATCAGAAGGGACAAGAATCCTGACCAGAATGGGTCCAGCAAGCAGAACAGTGCAAAGAATTGCACTACGGTATGATCCATCCATCACATGGATAATTCACAAGTGGGTCACTTGTTGGCCTTTGTTACCTAAATTCCAACCAATTTTTTAGTTATTATTATTTTGTTTTTAATCTAGCCCCGCATCAGTTCCTTCTTTCCATGTGTATATTTTCACTGACTTAAGCAAGTGGTAAAGGAGGGCCAAATATGTTACTTTTCATTCATATAGAGCAAAATGAGTACGATGTAGAAGTTTCTTCCTGTCTGTTTTATTTGTTGACTATTTGTAGACTCTCTCAATATGTTTTATTTTGCTATAATTATTTTTTTGTGATGCCTAGTTCAGGAGGAACATACTATCATTTAGGACCTCTAGGAACTGCTATAATATAAATCTCAGTAAACACAAATGTGGAAAAAGAAGAAAACTGACCTACAAATGGGCCAAGGCTGAAATTGGAAGCTTATGTGGTTCCTGTGGTTTGCTGTCATCTAGGGAAGTGACTGCGTTCCGTTGCCCCAGCTCCTGAGTAAGATCTGCTTTAGACTTTTCCTCGTGACAAATACAATGGTTTCTTTTCTTAAAACACTGTCTAGTGCTCTACCAAGAGCTTGCACAGACAGTGACACCAGCTAGATCACACTCTCACAAAGTTATTTTGCACAGGGAACCGCTGCGTTATTTTGTTGGTTAAACTCGTTCCTTCTCCAGGACGACTGACTTCTGTTGTGTTTTTGGCACAGCTTTTTATTCCTGACTTCTAAATGTTGCCTAACTTTGTGTTAAGGAGACCAGGCCCTTGTTGATTCCAGGTCATATATAATCAAGAGACTATAATCTTAAATAATGAACATATCAGTTTACACTGATGATCTGGTCTCAGGCAGGTTTAAATACTTTGTTCTAAATGGCTTATCAAAGATTAAATAACTAGGTAGTAACAGGCTAAGGATTAGAGTCCTTGATCATTAGTCCTCTGGTTTTGTCACTCAGCAAGATTGTCCTAAAAGAATGATAACTTTAACTACAGGAAAAACTACAGACAGGAGTTTCAGACAATATTTTCTAATGTATCTGTGTATGGAAAGCCAGCAGGAGAAATTCTGCCTGCATTTACATATATGCAAGCCAAGGTTGCAGTTAACTGAGCACAAAACACTGTCCTGCGTACACAAATATATTAGAAAACATGTGTGTTTTATAAGGATCATACTACTGGTTTTCAGCATGGTTTTACTTAATGAAAGTTAACATGATGTATGGTAATTGTTTGTGCAGTTCTGAGTCTTTGCTGACGTAAGCATGCAGTCATGAACCCGCTTCTAGCACATGGTTTTAATTTTTTCTTTGTTACTTTCATGATTTGACACTCTTAGCCAAATAAAATATTTTTGGGGAATTGATGAATGAACATTCCCTGATTTATAACAAGACTGATTTATAGAGCATTAATAAAGAATAACAAAGTTTACCCTGAGATGACTTAGTCTTTCATTTCTGGTAGCATACTAATGTAGCAGGTGGTAGGAGATAGCGAAAACATTGTAAAGAAAAAGGCACGGCAAAATTCCAGATTTGTTCCACAGGAATCCAAGAATGGGAAAAGTCTTATTATGTATGTTAATATTTGTGCAGCCCCGGCTTTCAGATGACTGTAGCAGGTCTGAGTAATCTGCTATGGAAATAGTAGTTCTCCCTCCTTTAACACTATTTTCTAGCTGTGCCTATAAATATAAGTGTCTTGCATCTTGCTTGTGGTCAGAAGTGAACTAAACTTGGTGATATTAGGAACTGCCACCACTGTAAAGTGCCAGCGTTGGTGTCTACTCGTGTCACTTCACTGAGAACTGGGCAAAATGAGACACCTCATGATCTTCAGAAAAATCAACGCGTACTACATCTGGCACAGCAGCAAGACAAGTGCTGGCCTAACAGCTTTCTGGCTTGCTCCCTCTGTAGACATGACGTTTGTGGAAATGTCATTACATTTCATAAAAGAAAAAGGAATTACAACATAATGGAAAAGAGACGCCAGCTCATTTGACACGACTAAAGAAAATATCCTATACGGCTGAATAATAACTATACTGGTATCAATTATATGATAGTGTAGTTCTGCTGTTTGTCTCATCAATGTAACTATGTAAAAATCCATTCTTTTGATCTTTCAGCAAAGTTTTTCTTCTATTTTTATGCTAGATGAGCAGCTTTGTGTATTTGTGTTGCAGGTTTAGCAGACTCCAGTAGTGTGAGCTTCCATGTGCCTCTTTCTGACTTTATGGTAAAAGCATCCTAATCTCAGCCCAGCACTATGCCCAGCAGAGGTGGAATTACTGTAGATGACTGAGATTTTGGAGAAGTTTCTAGCTGTCTGCTATACTCTGGGCTGCCAGTCATAGCTCATGTCACAGGAGCCATTTGACATCTGCCAGATGGCAATAGTGTCCCTGCCACTTGGGTTGGCTTCAAAGCGGTGACCTCCAGCTGAAAAGGAGCTGGCTACAGCCAGCTCTGTAGTTATACAGACTTTCTGTGCTGTGGGAAGGCAGTTTACAGACTCCCATTTAAGCTCTCTCACTTCTTGTAGTCTCATTTTCTTGCTCTACGCTTTGGGCAAAATTCTCAAGCAATTTGTGCTTTGTCTCATATCTAGATTTCTGCTAGTTCTCTAACTTGCTATTTTGCTGCTTCTCCCATTTCAAACCGTACAGAGGCAAAGCATGTTTTCATTTATTTATTTATTGTAAAAGGGTTTCGACTCTCAGCAGATACTCTGGTCAAGCTTGAGACCAACGCTTAATTTCAACTGCAAATCGGTTCTCTGCATTGACTCCATTATAGAGGGGAAAAAATGTATCTGAATATAGTATAGAAACATTATCTTCTCCTGGGTGAGTTACAGAGCCATGCCACCAACTGGCTTCAGATATCTGCTGAGGTTGTGATGCCCAAGACAGACATTTCCCCCAGTTCATGTTCTCCCCAGCCATGAGCTGCATCTTAGGGCAGCAGGTGGTTTCTCCAAGCAAACCCTGGACCTTGCACAGCCAGTCTGTGGGAAGCAGGGTTAATTATAATGCTCAGTGCTCAGCAAAACATACAATTCCAAGCTCAAGTGTATTCTCTGACACCAGTTTCCAATCTTCCATCTATTCCAAAAGAGGGATTATTCCGCTAAGGCTCCCGGTGAAGTCTGGTCTCTCTGTAGTAGCATAACTTTCAGGTTTTGGCCTCGTTCTGTGCCATCAGAAATAGGTTTTCATCTTGGGTTGTTGTGAGTTCTGATGTTTCAATATAAACCTTTTGAGGTAGAAATATCAAATAGGGAGAAATGGAGAGAAGAAGGAGGGATACATGTTTGTGTCTTTCCTGGAGGGTTTATATCTAAATACAGGTGCAAATCAAAGCCACAAAGCCCCTTTATAGGTTCTGGATGCTCAGAAGCATTAATAGTGATGTCCAGCCGGGCTGTTTTCAGGGCTTGCATCCCGAAATGGCTGTGTGTCAGTATTCACTAGACAGCAACTATGCTTTTCCAGAGCCCTGATCCCTCGGGGAAGTAACTTAGGTCAGCTGTTGACCAAAGAGCCACAATGGATTCATCTGAGATGTAGCCCTGTCTGCCAATTCGTGTGCCCAAAACCAAAATTGCCAAATGGAAAGATCAGCATTTCCTCACGTAAGGCAGCCAAAGCAAAGCAGTAATGCTAAAATAATAATAAAAAAAGGTAATAAAAAAGTAAAACCCCACTGAACTTGTGCTGTACCACAGCTAGCATGTATTTACTCAGTCCATGTATTCACTTGCTCTGTGCCTCAGTTTCTCATCTGTGAAGTTGTTAGGGTGAGACCTCTATTGCCTTGTCTACTTAAGACTTTGAGTGCTGCTGAGAGAGCTGCACCTCAAATGAGACTGTGCAGAAGCTGGAGCAGAAGGACCAAGCTCTTTTTTGGGTGCACGGTGCTGCAGGTAGTTGTATTTATTGAATAGATGCAGCTGAGACCTGTAGTTACATTAACCAGCTTGCTGGTTATGGGCGAGCTGAATGCAAACACCGAAATATGCAGCAGTGGGCTCAGATGATGCTGCTGTCAAGGAGGGATTTGCAGCCCTGGTTGTTGTAACAGGGATTACAATTATCAGCATAGCAGAACACCCACTTTCCATCTTAAATTGCAAAAGTTTGCCATAAGGGGCTATTGTCCCCTTCCATGTGTTGCATTGCTTCTCTGGCATCAAATTCTCAGAGCAGCAGTGGAAAAATAAACTTATGCGTATGTATTCTGCATTAATCCTTATTCAATGCTTAAGACATAGTCTGGAAATAAATTTCAAAAAGAAATGGGAGTTTGTGGATATAGGTGATGTGTTGGTTTTGTGTGTGTGGTTGTTTGTGGTTTGGGGTTTTTTGTATGTGTTTTTTAATAGCTTCCCCAAAGAGCCACTTGCTCAAATTTGGGCTTCATCTCTCATGTCTGAGTTGGTCTGTTTGGCATAATTGGCATGTGAATGCAGGCTTAGAGAGCTTGTAAACACTACTGTGCTAGGAGAAGAATAGAGATACAAGGTGCTAACAGATTTCAAGAATAGTGCTTGGGAAAACAGGATTCAGCTTGACCTACTTTTCATTAGCTTTGTTCTTCAAAAGCAAAGCAAAACAAAAGACTCAAATATTATTTAATTTTCTGAAGCACTTAAAAAAAGTGCCTGAAACATTCCATCTGAAATGGAGACCAGGAGAAAAAGCCTGTATCAGACTGTCAGGCTTCCAGAAGGCAAACATAAGATGATGATCATAAGTCAGAACAAGTTAAATAATTAAAGAAAAACATGCAGGAAATAAAATGAAGAGATACTGTATCATCAATTTTACTGCTAATACTTACAGTCCACGTTAAGGAGCATCACACCAAAGTTACTTTCACTTGCTGTTTGATAACATGATTCTGTTACTAACGAATATGATTCCAGACTTAAAACATCATGCGTTTGGCCTCTCAAGAGGTTATCATAGAGCAGCCTCTGGAAATATCACACCTTGCTTACTTTTTGGATGAGAAAGATTGGTATTCCTGCTAGAAGACATTGCCCTGAGCACTGTGGCTGCTGTCTCCAGGACCTCAGCCACTTCAGAAATGAAAATGGTGCATCTGCTAGCCAGTGACAGCTTTACCATTTGCACTGAAAGTGCCAAAAATTATTAGACTGCTCACTGTAGAAAAATGTTGAAGTTGCTTAAGTAACTTGTTGTACCTAGAAAAAAATCCTGGTATTGATAACTTGCAATATTATGGGGAAAATTAGAAATGTAACGGGGACTTTGGTGTTGCTGTCATTTCTGAGTGAATAGAATTGTGATAGCAAGGGAGTAAATAAGAGCAGAAAACCTTAAACAGGTTGTTTTTAGTGCTGTAGGAGTTTGTCTCCCCCAAGGGATTGTGGAATCACCAGGAAAGTTCTGAGTCAGCAGGGCTTTGAATGGCTGCTATAGCAGACGTAGACCCAACCATATGAAAGCACTTAAACAACTGTGCAGTTGTTAGCACATGAATAGTTTTGATAAGAAATATAAATTTCCTCATAATGCTATGCTGAGGCCTCCTGAGATCTCAAAAATATGTTTTATTGAAGTTGTGTGTTGCTTTAGTTATAATATTTAGGCTACATCTCTTGAGCCTTTCCTACCTGAGCGTGTCCTTAGCAAAGCTGCCTGGTACGGAATCGGAAATGGCATTTCCAGGCCTGTCTCAGCAAATGTCCTGGGAATGAAGACACTTAAGGCTGTGGATCAGAGTGTGCTGGACCACAGCCTGTAGTAGCTGCTTCCAGTGAATTGTTTTGAAGCATCTCCAGCCCAGCCTGGCAATAATGACTGAAAGTGTAAGCTGTCTTGGAGGTAGGTGTTGAAAAGGAGGAGGAGCCAGGTGAGAGGAACTTTCTGTCCTGTTTCACAGAGAGGTCAGGGTGCACAGAGGGATTTTTAGGGGCTCTGTGCCCAGCACTGCTCCTGGGAAGCAGTGATGGTTCAAGTAGTGTGATCCAGAATTACAAGCGCTAGTAAAAAGAAGGAGGAGCAAGAACGAGGATTGACAAGCAAAAACATGAAAGGAGGGATTACTAGAAAAGAAAGAAAACCAGACAAATTAATCGACTGACAAATACACTCCAGGGGCCTGCAGGGAGGCGGTAGTTGCTGCCTTTCTGCTCTGCGTGTTCCCAGAGTTGCTGTCAGCTCAGTGCTGGCCTCTGCCTCCCACCCTGCTACAACTACAGCTTGTAGTGGCTGTCCCTCTCTCTGTGAATGTATATATCAGAGAAATCGAGTTCATTTTGCTACCTCTTTTCCTCTAAAGTTGGATGCAGATGTGCAGAGCTGGGTGAGAAGCAGCTGTCACAGGCGGCCCGTGCTGCTTCTCCATGGGGCTGTGGTGCAGAGGCGCAGACAAAGTGAGTGCCTGACAGTGATTGCTGCAGGTCTGGAGTAGGGACCCCAGCATCACAAAATGCTCTCTGGGTGTTGTGCTCTTCCCTTGACACTTGCACAAGCGGGTGATACTGAGGTTCTGGTTTGCTGATGGAGAAGCTCAAATGGCTTGTCTTGTAAGTGAAGGTCCCAGGAACAGTCAGCACTGTGTTGAACAAACACCTGCTCCTCAAGCTGATGTTTTAACCACTGCACGTCGCTTCTGACTAAAGCACAGATGTGATGCTGGAGTGAGCTGAGCTCTTCTAGGTATCATTTTGTGTGTTGCCATCTTTAAGAGACCTCATTTTCCCCTCATGGGGAGATGCTTTTCCAAGGGTATTGGCATGGAGCAACGAAGACATCCGGTGGCTGGTTGTGTTCATGGCAGGTGAGGGCGTGTTTCTCACTGGGAGCCTTGCTGAGGTGTTTTTTTAATAGCCAAAGGTGGTGCACCAGATGTAGTTCAAGTTTCATGTTGCAGCCACCAACCAAGGCTGGAAGCTCACACCTCCCACGGACAACGCTGTGTCCTGCACCGGGGGGACTGGATTGCCGATCTGCCTCTTTCTCCATGATTCCTTTATTCTTGAATTTACTCATACACAAAAAGGGCTCGGGAAGAGGTTTTTTAGGGCTATTATATTTTTAATTCCCCATGCCTCCTCCCATGGCTCTTAAGCAACAGCTCGCGAGGGTTTCTCCTTGAAAGCTGGTAACCAGTGGACCAGGTGCTCTGGTCTTTTCCTCTGGAATGTGCAGCTACAAGTGCTACCAGTGACCTCTGAGGACTCCATAATAAAAAAAACCCAACCCTAAGCTGCGCGCTGTTTTCCCATAGACCATCACTGTGGAAACTACAGTCTGTCTTTGTGCTTCATTCATTTTCAATTTGCCCAGCCCTGCCACTGATATATGGATAAATGAGGAAGCAGCAGAAGAGAAAAGAATACTTGACAGAAGAGACCGGCGAATAAAAACTGTTATGTTACGCTGTCAAGCTCAAGTGTGAATAGTGCTGCACCTGGAGAGCGCTGACAAAGAGGCTGCATTCATGCCCCGTTCCTCGTGTGTGGGAAGCCAGCAGACGTAAAGGAGCTGCCGTGTCAAGAGCGTGATTCAGGAGACCTTCCTTGTTTGGGATTAATCATATAAAAGGGAGGCATGAGTAAAAATATCCTGTTCACAAGAATATCCTGTCGGCTGGGTGCATGTGTTGATATTAGCCGAGCAGAGCTGCGGAGAGGGCCGAGACATCTGGGAGATGAATCATCCCCATCCAGAACTGGAGCAATTAGCTACATTTAGACCAGCAAAAGGCCTTGAAAGGTGTCTAATTGAGTGGCTTGCAACTGCGCCAGGAAACAATGCGGATTTGACAAGAATCCCACAATTAATTTCTGTATTGACCTAGTGGGACACCATTTGCTAATGTGGACAGATTATCCTAGATAACTCATTCAATTCTTACAGCATCCACTGCAGACATAAGTGTTTTGTTAACTAGGAGGAAAGTACAGGAGGTAGTTAATGGCAAATCTTTCTTGCAGCCCATTATTAAATCTGTGACCCTTTAAACATAAAACAGAGTTTTTGGCAAGGTCAAGGCCACACATTTCATGGGAGCATAAAGTTCAAATTCTGCCCTGGCAGCACCAATAGTTTTGAACCACTGTGTTAAACTATTTTAAACAAGCACACATTTACTCAAGAACAAATTTAGAAGCTTAATAAAGGAAGACATGTCAAATCCAATTTATAGGTATGAAAAAAATAGAAGCGAATTATGTTCTAGGTAGGAGTGCAAACTTAATTTCCCAAGAAAAATAGCAATGATTTCCTTTATAAATACTAAAAATAAAAGCTTTTTAGCTTACTTTAAATATTTTTAAACAATGACAGTATTTTTGAACTTCAGTCTTTATTACATGGAATTGCAATATAAGTATTAAAATTCCTGCTTTTAGTTGGACCAAAAAATGTGATGGCTAGACCTGAGAACTTGTTGGCAGATTATGATTGGCAAGATTAAGCCAGAATTAATTTGTGTAATCCAGAGTTTTATGATTTATTAGTAATTATCCGTGTGTGTATGCGTGGTGTTCCCCAAGAGGAACAGCTTTTATATAACAAGTTGAGAAAATAAATAGTAGTGTTCTGGGGAGAAAGGTTTAACTCAATAAGCGGGGAGGCAGAAATAGGTTCCTTTAATGGTTGTGACTTTTGCCTTTTTCTTGGTGGTCGTGTTAGATGGACTCCGTAGCTTAACTAATCACTTTGGACCTTTTCTGAATAAAAGTTGTTCGTATAAAATTGGCCCTTTTGAAGCAAAGAGGTTTGTAGCTGCTCCTTCACTGTGACCAGGTGCAAAGTTACCTTTGGATAAGGAGATGCAGGCCAGTCAAAACTCATCATCCCAGCTAAATTGTGAGTAGGTGAGTTGGAGAGGACTACTCTTGTGGTAACTTCCAAAGGAGGTGCTTATTAATACAAGGAATGGCTTGTTTTATTATTTTAGTAAATGCCAAGAAGGCATAAGGGTTATCTCCCCTCTCAGCCCCATGTAAACTCTCCTGGTCCCCATCAGACTCAGCTCCAGTAAACTCGGTCTCTTGCTCAAGGTTTGTGACAGGAGTAGCGATTTGAAATAGCTCCATGTTTTACATCAGGGAGCAGGATTAGGGAGGAAGGTTAGTCTGATGACAGAAGAAGGATTAATGGGATTATTAATCTGTGAGTTATTCCTGAAGCAATTACAGATGAATGTGTGGCAGATGCTTCAGGGTTTAATATCAACCCTGCTTCTCACCTCAAAACCAGCTCAGTCTCACCTGAGCAGCTGAATGGTTTTACATCTGAATCTTCTGCTTTGCTGCAGAAGGTGATAAGACACATGAACTCCAGAAACACTTTTTATTTTTTTAAAGAGAAAACCCATGTTTGATTTGGACCGGAGTAAAAATCTTCAGGGAAGAAAACAAATTTTGGAGCAGCTAGGAACAGGAATAGCAATTTGGAGAGTTTTGCAGGAATTTCAGAACAAAGTGGCAAAGCCGGGACAGACAGCAGGAAAGACTGAACACTGCTGCATTAACTCACGTTGCCGAGGGTTCCTGACTCTAGATAAACCTATTCTGGATTGAAGAAATGCTAAATTTTGGTGACAAGAGCTTCATCATTAGATATTAATAGTCTTCATGTTTTTCCTCTAGAAGTTCTTTTAAGTTAATAGAGCTTTCTAATGAAGGAGATGTTTACATAAAAAAATGTTCATTCCTCTTTTTCCTCCCTTCAGCAACCTTAAAATGAAAGCCTTCAACACTCAAGAACAAACAAGAGCAAGTTATTGGGTCTTGCATTACCTTTCATTTATTTGTTTAGCTTTTGTTTTAAAATAAATAATTTCATCTACCAAGATCAAAACAACAGAGCTGCTCTGGAAGGGGATTAATCCCTTTTCCTGAGCTGACTCCATTAAAAGGTTACCAATGGATCAGAACACAACTCATTTAACTGACCAGATTGCTTTTGTGACATCCCTAATATATAAGCTTAGAAAAGGAAATCAGCCTGTTTTCTGTTGATATCATTCATGTGTTGGGTGGATTATGTATCTAACACAATGGTGAAGTTGCTCTTGACTCTGAGTAGTTTCTGTTAGCAGCAACAAGAGAAGAGATTAAGAATGAAGTAGCTTTAACTGGTTTGAGTCCACTGAGGAGCTGAGGCACTTGACCCCAAAGCCTAATTTCAGCCTTATCGTAAGTGTCCTCCTGTAATGCACAGCGCTAATGTGATGTCGGAAAAGTATTTACATTTTATTTCCAGTTATTTATTTTAATTATTAAAGTGGGGGTTTGGAGGTTTCGCTTGCTTGCTTTTTTAAGCAAGCAGTTCTAAGCTACAGGTTAGTGGAGCTAAGTGAGGGCAGCCAGTAGACCAGATGTTATTGCTGTACACAGCGGGAAAGTTTCATTTCATCAGGCTCTGGTAGTGCAGTAGAAGAATGTTGGTAGAAATAGGCAGGATTTGTCTTGTACCTAAGCTGGTTTTGAATTTCTTGGATGCTTTGAGGCTCTGGCAGGTTTTACTCTCTTAGATTCGAGAAGGATCTTGCCCATGACAGCTGTCGACTCTGGCTGTGGTCCCCAGCTCTGTGGTTGCCTGCGCTGAGGACACAAAATGAATAAGAGGAGGAGATTGTGCAAGATCTTCTCCATGCTTCTCCCCATGAAGAGAGAAAGGGTGTGAGCTTGTTTGACTTGGGTAGACGAGTAACCCACTTATTTTTGTAATGAGGACAAAGGCTGAACTTCTCTTGGGCCCAGAAATGACACAACAGTTCTCCTGGAAATCCTGATGGAAGAACTAATTCACAGAGGCTCTCAGTTCTTCATGACAGCTCTACTGGGCTGGGTTGCTCTACCAGCTATGTTTTAATGGGTCCAGGAAAACTTTGTTGTCCTTCTTGGTTCCCAGCAGGAGTTATGGGAAAACACAGGAGAATTAGCAGTTCTCATCTAGTCACTCCTCACATGTCTTGCCTGTGGGGCAGCCAAGGCAAGCGAACAAGCCCACCCATTTCAGTTAAGAATTCCTCTTCTGTGTGAGCTGGAAACTCAAGTTACAGAATGAGCTAACTTCCCAGCGCAAGTCTTTAAAAGGAATTTTCCTAAGGCCTTTCAAATTTTGGAGGAAGCACTAGAAAAAGGTCACTCCTTCCTTTCACAATGAGATGATGTCTTTCAATAACTCTGCTGACTGAGCTTGTTTAGATGAGATAGGAAACATAAAATAAAACAATAGTGTTTTGATCATTCATACTAACAGCTGTGGAAACGATTGTAAAGCTGTGGGTTTGGTCCATTGTTGTGTAAGCAGACTTTGCGATGATTTCTGTTCATCCTTCATGTGCAGGAAGAAATGTCCAGGAGCATGTTTTGTACAACTCCTCAACTCTTGGTAATCTGAGACCTCCTTAAAGCCATCTATTAATTTTTAGCAGAGAAAAAGGTGGAGACCACTGCTTTCCATGTGTGAACTGTGGGGTGTGTGGATTAGGAATGGGAATGTTAATGAGGCTTTACTGTACTACTTTGTGCAGTGTATTATTTATCCTGTCAATCTTACTGCTGTGGGAGGTCACCAAGTCAAATGTGTGAGCAGGCTCAGAAATGGGGTGGGTGACTCTTCTGCTACAAGAGTGGACACTTCTTTAAGCTTTGCTTCCAAATTGCTTGATCCAAGGCATCAATGAATAGCTCTGATTTATACTTTTATATATATGAAAATAATTCCCTTCTCTCCCTGAAGTCAAGCACCTGAATCAAGGTGCTTTAGTGGACCCATCATTTTATCTGATAGTTATTGCAAATTTGACAAACAGCTCAAAAAATAGCAGTTTTGGTTTGTGAGTCCTATGTGATGCTTTCCACAATCTTCCTTAGGGCAGAGCTCCTGGAAGGCATCGCTGAATTTAGAAGTGACAGAGCTGAAGGCTGTTACTTTGTGCATTTAGGAGACCAATTCAAGCTGCGTCTCTTTGAAGAATATTCCTGGAAGGTCGCTCAGTCTGAATGTCTGAGAATACTCGCGTAGACCAAGGCAAGCTGGTGAATCTGGTGGCATCAGTGCCCTGGATCATCAGTAGATGTTCCCAAGAGCTGTGCTCCAGATGCTGAGCCATTCTTTGTAAGAGCTTTTGTTATCTCTAACACGGGACCTGCTCAACCCATAGGTACGCTTCTCTGACCTATTTTGAGCCAGCTTAATGGGAATCTGTATCAAATAACTGGTAGTGATGGCTGTGGGGAAAACAGAACATTGTTTGCCTGACAGTTGAGTCATCTTTGTTTCATCTTCCCACAACTATTAGTTTGCTTAAATTCCCCGCATCCTTTGTATGACACTTGTCATCCCGCCTCTGCTATTGATTCCCATATGTTTCACTTCTGGACTGGAAGTCCACTTGTATACAGTCGAATTTGTCTTCTTTTTTCCTTGCTCCTGGGAAAATGATGTTGTTCTTGTAGTTAATTTATTGTTCCTCTTCACCACGTATCATCCTCTTCCAGATGTCTTTTTGAGAAGATGTCAGTGATTCAGTCTTATCTGAAACGGGCATCTGAATCTTCCACATGTGAAAGGGAGCATGTCTTGGAAGGTATCATCATCTGTTCTTAAGACTCAAGTAATCTTTCATATGCTTGGCATTTGTTGTCCTACAATTAGACTCCTTTCATGAAGATAATAATGTAATTATAGGCTTTGCTTTAGTAGTTCAGTGGAATATGTTGGTGAATCATGGGTGAAAGGGGCAGAGGAAAATTCTGCAGCCATACAGGCAAAAGATTGGGATATGACAATCAAATACCGCTCATACTTTTTCTCCTTAATTGTAGTGCTCTCCTGAGAAGAAATTAGTTTGATCTTCCTCAAAGATTATAAATGCACTTAATACATCATTTGCCTTCACTGTTTATACAATTTGCAGTGTCTAGTGACAGAAATATCTATAGCATTTACCTTTAAAAAGAATCATGCATCTTCTGTCTCTGTGGAGAACTTTTCAACATAAAAAGCAAAGGCAAGTTACCAATGATTTATTTTGTTTGCTTTGGGATTTCATTGCTAAATCGCTATTCTGAGTTGTCACGGAGAACGCCCTAAGTTGTTTCTCTAGCCTTAGTCAAAGAACAGCTGTCACAGTGGTACTGATGTCATGCTAGATCCTATAGGCAACTGTATTTAATGCATAGCACTAGAATCTTCTTGAAAAGATGGTTCTGCTACTTCTCATATCATTCCAGTTAACATCAGCCATTTGCATTTGGCCAGGTGTGTCCCACCCAAAAGACAGACAGGTGTGAGTAAAGAAAAGGAGGAACAGAAAAGAATGGGAAGAACAGGGAAAAAAAAAAAAATCAAAAAAGGGATTTTCTCAATGTCACCCAGCAAGGCCAGGAAGAGAACTAACCTGTCACCTTTGCAGGGGCTTATTTCTCGTGGGGTTAAAGATATAAATCCTGATCTGCAGGAGGAGGAAGAGTGCAGCTGTACATGTTCATCTGGCAGACTCAAGAGCTCCCAAGCGAAATACAGGCAGGACAGGGGAACCGTGTGACGGCTGCAAAGCGAGTCCGAGGTGGGGCTGGTAGGTGGGACTTCAGGTGCTCAGCTTCAGTCACTCACTGATTCAGAAAACAGACATTTCTAGGGCTGCACCGCCCACTGGGCACTTCAGTTTCTTTGTGCCTGTATTTGGAATCTTATGCTTCCCTGAGTATGTAATATTAGCTTTCCAAAACAGCACAGAAATGCTACTTTCTCACCTTTGTGCCCCAGGTCTGCCTTTAGCCAGCACTAGCTTATCTTTGTGCTGGATTGTTCTGAGGTCCCAGCTTTCATCGGCATGTGCTCTGTTCATGGGCTGCCTCCCCTTGCTGCAAACGTGAGCCAGAGACCTGATTTTGTCTCCTTTAACCATCCTGCTGGATCTGAGCACTTGTTACTTAGGCAATAACAAATTGCCTAAATTCAAGCCTCAAGTGACAGCTCTTGGCAATGTCTAACCACCCCTGCTCGAAAACATCCAAATCTTTCCAGCTGTTGTGCCCAGAACATGCTACAGCCAAGATCGTATTTCTGAGAAGGTGTATCCTACATGCACCGTATAATGCAATCTTTATCGCTGAAGAGGAAGCATATTTGGGCTTTGTCTTCTGTTAGCACGCTCTTAAGCAGGCTAGATACTCACCTGATATAAATTAAAGTAGCTCTGTGCAAATCAATGGAGAAGTGCCAGTTTATACCGGTTAGGAAATATCTGTGCCTTATTAATCAGCGCTTAGATAATGTTTGTAGAAACTTCATTCCTCAGCCAGAAGATAAATAGCTAAATTAGATATAAACCAGTAATGAGTGCAGTAAGCCAGAAATACATACTGATGTGGAAATGTCTGACACGTAGCTGTTGGCTGTGGTAGTTTCCTTTCCTCAAAGCCAGGTGGTACCTCCAGGCACAGGAGGTGAGTATGGGGATTCGGGGTCAGCAACTCATTGCAGGCAGCATCAGGAGGTTAAATGTTAAGGTTTGTCTATTCCTGGAAATTAACCAAAACAGCTATTCCGGAATATCTGGAATAGCTATTTTGGTGTGTTTCCAAGCACAAACTGCTTTGAAATGCTAATGCTTGAAGCTGTTTAGCTTTTATTTTCTGTAAGAATTAAAAATAACAGCCCACTAGAAACTGGAAGGATTGGAGGGAGGTTTGAATTTAAAAAAAGATGGAGTGGCTTTTATTTCATCCTTGTCAGTGACTGAGCATCGCTGGTTTGCACAAAGGGATAAGGTGACACTGTGGCAATGAGTTTTCTGGTTGTGCTCTGAAGTTAATGATACTGTGTAATGAGGATCTTCTGCCATGGATAGACTTCTGCAGAAGGGGGGAAATTTTGTTCACATAGCAGGTTGGACAATTAATGATGGGATTAAATTGCATCCAGAAAGAGTCAGGTTGAGTAGCAGGAGGAACTTTCTGGCATTAAAAACCATATACTGCCAGGGAGGCTCTGTATTTCAGAACTGCACATATTTAAGAACAAGATAGAAAATAATTTTTTAGAACAACACAGGGAGAAATGATTCTGCCTTGGAATAGCAGAGAGGTGAGGAGATGTGCTAGCACTGTCTATCTGGGATCTGTCAGGTGTATTTAGGCTATGGGTGTACACTGCAAGCACAAGATAGGATGCCTTGCAGTGTCCTTGCTATCTGATTACATCTGTCCTGGTCCACCTGGGTACTTATGGTATATGATGGTGGAAGAGGCTGGCACAGCCCGTGGGGGCTGTGAGTTTGGGGACAGGACTTTGCCAACAGAAGATGCACTTTAGAGTGCAAGATGAGATGCTCTGCAGGGAACTTGTGTGGCAATCGGGACATCCCAGGTAGCTGCTGTAGTAAAGCTTCTAGGAATAACTGAATTATTCTGCAAAGGCCACATGGGAAGGCAGCAGGGTCTCGGCTGTTTTCATGCTGCTGTCAAAGGACCACAGCTGACCCTTGTGGTCCAGCTCTGCATGAGCAGCAGCCCGTGTATGGGATGACCATCCAGACCATTGTGCAGGCCAGTGTTTGGGGAGTAAGGGCTATTTATCTTTTGAAGAACTAGAATGCACCATTTCAAACAGGCAGAACTATATTCTGGAGTTATTTCTGACAATTTCTTTGAGACATAAATTTGAATGGGCGTAAGGGACTAAAATTTCCAGCCAAGTCCTTGCTTCAGCCTGAAGGAGGGCTCTGAAATGCTCAGTCTCTCTTCCTTGGCATGGGGGCTTTTACTATGGTATTGTTGTCGAATTGTGTGTATTTACAGCTCTCTGAGTGCCAAAACCGACACTGCAGCTTCACGGAGAGGTGGCCCAGGCCTGAAGTACCTGCTTGTCACAGGGTTCCTGGAGCGGCAGTGGAGCTGGCCGGGGGTTGTTTCAGCACATCAGTCCATACAGGGTGCCCTGTGGCTCTGTCTCTTTCTCTGAAGGTTTTGTTGGTGTCCTTGGTGGGACAGGAGGAGAGTGGGTGGGCACAAACCCCCATGGCATCCTCGAACCCTCCCTGGGAAGGCACCGGTTGGCTGGGTCCTGCCTGGGCTGCAGATATCTAGATATCCAGCCTTGGGGGAGCAGGAAAGCGAGTGTTAAAAGGACTAGGGGCTAAGGTAAGTGTTGACTGTAACAGGTACCCTAATGATGAGTGGCATGAATGGACAATCACTCCTGCCACAGCAAATAAACCCTGTCACATGGAATCCGGCGTTTTGCAGGGAAATCAGCTTTCACCGCAGGCTGCCAGGGCCAAATGAGCTTCATAAAGCACCTGCAGATCTGAGCGTCAAGCAATTATTCCACTATCTTGCCTAAAAACAAAAAGGGCCCTGCCCTTCCGCCACCTCCGACCTTTTCCAGCTAACATAAACTAATTATATTTGCAGCAGGAGGAGAAAAGGAGGGGGGTAAAACCCGCCACCCCAAAGCTTTCTGCGGATCTTGGGGGGGCTGTCAGCGGCACTGACAGGTTTGTCGGGGTGTCCTGCGGCTCCTTCATCAGCTCATCAGCTTAAAGAGACCCGGGGGGGGTGCTGAGCCCCGTCCCGGGAGGAGCCGGGCTTGGGAGCGGGGCTGAGCCCCGGGACAAGAGCCCCTTTGTTCGGCATCACTTAGCAGCAATTACAGCCCGTCAAAACAGTTTTTGTTTTACGACAACGTGTTAATGGGCCCACGGTTGGGTGTGAGAAGTAACCCAAGCCGCATGCACTGAAGCAGGGTTAGAGGTTAATTGAGACTTTCTAACACAGCGCATGAGATTTTTGCAACCTTTTGCAGCGAGGGAAGTGGGGAACAAAAAGGAGATAATGTGATACAATTAGTTGGAAAGCAGGAGGGTCAAAATTCCCAGATGGAAACGAAAACTGGCCGAGTGAATCAGGCCAGATGGGCCACCTGGACCATAACGAATGCCAAAAATAGCTTCAGTCCTTCGTCTGATGGACGAAGCGGTAGGTGGTATGTCTGTCCTTCACAGTAGATTTACAAAATTAAAAAAAATAAAGCACAAGGTCAACGTTATAAACAGTAGTAGCCTGTTGTAATTTGTATTCCAGATCTATAATCATTAGTATGGCTCGTGTTCTTCTATTTCTTTTCAAAGTCATTTGATTTTAACTCAGCAACCCCCTTTGGCCATGCTGCTGGTACTAGTTTGCTGATAAACTTTGAGCTTTGACCCATTTGTGTTGCTTTGTCCTGCGTGAACCTCCAGAGCGTTATTAAGTAAAGCATTAATTGGGGTTCCTGGTGGTCAGCGTGAGGGTGTTTTGCTGTACCCAGGGTAACCACCTGCTCCCCGCTCACCTCCCTCTGCAGCCAGTGACTGTGTGAGCACTGGAGCTGGGGAAAGCTGGTGTCAGCTGGGATGACACTGGTGACAGTGCCCAGAGATGTGACCCCATGTCTGCTTTCCTTGGGAGATTGCTATGGCTAATGCACTTGTCCCCTTACTCGGTGTTGCTTCCTTCCTCCTCTGTCCTTTGTCATTTTTAAGAACTCTGCAGGGTGACACATATAAAACATGAAAAAAAAAATCTTCTATTTGCCTCCAGCTTGTACTGGAAATGAACTGCAAGGTGACTGGAAGTGCCAAGTCATTTTTGGCACCTGTTCAGTGCTTATTTGTTTTCCTAGAACCAGCGTGATTAGTTTCCTTCACTACCTCAAGACCCTATAAGTTTCCTCTGTTGGAGCTGAATCATCCGCTGCAGGTGCCTGTAGCTCCTTTTTGGGGAAGCCGCGCGTAATGAGCGTGACATGCGGGAAACAGTGCCACCCGCATCCCTTGCATAGAGCTGCCTCAGCAGCTGGTACGTGTCGGACTCGACATCTCTCTGTTGCTGCCTTCACCCTCCAGTGGGCCGAATGCGGCCAATGTCTAATGAGGAGCTGCTGCCAGCCCTGGGGTACCTGGTACAAGGTCAGCAAGGCCCAGCTGGGCTTCATTAATGAGCACTGGCCTGCTGGAGAAAGAGCCTTGGCAGGGGGACAATGGCACTGTGCTGCTTTCAGAGCCCGAAGCACCAGCTCGGCAGGAAGGGAAAAGCAACAAGTTAGTAGGGCGGTGGTTTGCCAAGGCTGAGCCTGACTTTGCTGATCCTGCTCCCCTCTTTTCCCATCTCTCCTTCCCCCTTCATGTGCCTAAAAGCAAATGTGAGGTGGAAGAAGGGGTAAGAGGAGGAATGGGGATGTGGAAAGACTCAGGGAAAAGCGAAAGAGGATAACAGAAGTGGGAGAAAATGGGTTGCATTTCATATCTGTGGATTATTTATTGTGTCCAGTCCGGTTCCCAAGTTCAAAGCGGCCTGATGACTGCACAGAGAGAAAGGAAAAATAGAGGAGGCTGCAAATAAAAGCAGAGTGCAGTGGTGTAAATGAGAGAAGTGAGTGTGATTAGGACAAGTCTGGCTGTCCTTCAGTGGGATCTCACTGTAACTAGAACACAGCTGGGTCTTAAAATCTATATGCAACAACCAGACAGTTCTAGGAATGGGAATCATCAGATAGGAAATGTAATAAACCCCAAGCTTTCATGGAAGACTGCAAGCAGACAAACCTTAACTCTCTTTTCATCCAGGATCCTTTCCTGTGGTGTAAATGTGCCCAAAGTGAGCGCTCTTCACAAGATGCTGCATGTGGGACAAACCTTTTGGGGATTCCTCTCTACTCAAATCTGCACTTGGCTGCAGTGTGGGAACCCTGCAGGGCTTTGTCCTCTCCAGTCTTTTGTTCCTTTCACCCACTAATTTTACAAATCTGGTGTAAAAAAAAAAAATCCAACCCAAAACACTTTTGAGCAAACATTTTGGGAAATTAAATTCTCTATGGTCCTGACTATTATCACAGATCACTTCAACTTTCTTTTCTCTGAATCTCTCTTTTCCAACCTTTTCCTTTGTGTTTTGTCATTCTTTACTGCATTGAAGATCTCTTCAGTTTTTCAACTACATGCGTAAAAAAGAACCAATGCCTCATGCTCTCCCGATCTATCGGAGTAAGAGAAGGTGGTCACGTCTATATTGAACATCAAACTGAATTAAGGTAACATTGTGAAACACAGTAGCGATATCTTCACCTGGTGTAACAGCTGGTGGTCTGGTTTCTGCTAAAAACATTGTTTGGTTTAAGTCAATTCCTCCCGTGATTTCTGGCTAGTACAAATTGGCTAAAATACTATGACACAGAAAAAGAAAACATCTCGGAGACTGTAGTTTCAAGCATAGTTTGGCACTATAAATGGCATTAATTTAAGGTACAGTACTGCAAGATGTGGTGCAGCTTTGACTTTGTTGGCTGGCTGTTGTAGTTGGAAGAAACCGTGTTTAAATATGCTGGTGTGAATAGGTTCCAATTGCTTTAAAAACAAGCTTGCAACAGCTCTGGTGTGGATTTCTTGAGGGTCCCACCAGTGTATCCACTCGTCACCGAGGTCGTGGCTGTGGATTGCAGTGGACATGCCCCAGGAGAGGACAAGACGGGAAATTTTCCTCCTGCCACTGGTCCTCTTGGGTTTGTCTATGATTTTGTGTGTTTCATCAGGAAAGGATAGGAACGTTGCTTGAAGGATAAACCAATTAAGATAATAACGTTTGAATTTGGATCAGAGAGGTGAAGTAGGATTAACGGTCAACTCATTTCTTCACTGTGGATGTTCAATAGTAGCTGAAGATTTCCAACAATAAATATCAGGTTTTAAAACTTGTGAAAAGCACAACAGGGAATAGAAATAAGATTACTTACCCAAAGAACCACAGATTAGTCAGAACAAATACTGCTTTTAAGTATAGAAACTACAGGGATACTTCTATTGTCTGTAAATTGCCCACTTCTAGAAAGAAGGCTCAACTCAATGAGAATTATTGCTACCCTGTGCTTATGCTATATTTTACCTGAACAGCTTTTTGAAACATTGCTTAATTGCTGGCATCAAAAATAAGGTGAAATTTCAAAATTGAGAGCAGTTTTGATCAGCTCTCATGGGATAAATAAAGGGAAGGAAATCTGCAAACAAAAGAAGAGTGCCCTTGGCTTCTTTTGGTGGTTGTTGTGGTGTGGTTTTGTTGTTTGTTTTAGATAAGGTGTTGTTGGGTTTTTTTTTGGTAATTTTGAATTTTGATGGCTTTTTTTCCTTTTCCCCTCGAGATGATAATCTGTCTAATTTTAACAGAGCTGTTCCCTGCTGATGGTGTAAATAAGGGGAGAGGTACTCATATCACTGAAAAAAAATCAAACAAAACCAAACAAACCACAAAAGAAACCAACCCCACAAACAAACAACCAACAACAAATGACCATCACCAAACCCAAAGCAGTTCTGCTCCCCAGCACTAACAGTGATGCTCCTCACAGCATCACTCATGCATTTCAGTGTAGGGATCTGTAGTAACACTTGCTTGAACCCCTGAAAGTTGTGTGTAGGATAGAGAGCAAGAAAAGTACATTTTCTGAGAGGCAGAGGGTTTTAAATTTGCCACCCCAGTGGAGTCACTGACAGCTGCACTGTTCAAAACCCAAGCAGACCCCGCAGCCCCAGCGCTTCATTCTGAGGTGTTTCCAAACACACCACTCCCTGCCTCTTGCCTCAGAGGCAACACATGGAAAGTGTTACCAGTAAAGCGCATTTTCATGGGCTTTCTGGTTCTCTTTAGCTAAAACCTTACAAAAGTCTTCAAACAAATTAGTGCCTGAAGGTAGAGGAAGTGTTTAGTATTGCTGGAGAACTGCTGACTCAGCCTGTTCTCAGAGCCGTGTCTAAGGGGACCTGCTTTTCGCCTTCGGCCTTTCCAGCATGGATGGTGATTCCTTCAGAATCAATTACATTACTCTCAAATGTCTTCTTAAGTTTAATGAGTCCAGTTCAATCCTAGGAGTTACTCATGAGCCCCAGTTCAACAAATGGCAAGCGCGGTCAACGAAAGTCAATATATGACCCAAGGAAAGATGGTGTCACTTAAACCCGATCTCAGCTGGGATGTGCACTCCTGAATTTTTCTTTTTAATCTCACACCTCCCGGCCCCGCACGCTGCTAGGCCAGGCCATATGTGTCCCTGACGGGGCATACAGCTGTAGGATGGGGAGAGGTTTTGCCTTGGCCGTGTGTTGACCTGGTCCTGGTTCAGCAGCACAACTTACCAGCCACCGCTCCATGCTGGGAGCAGGAGTGTGACACGGGCTTAACGGGGGGTTAAACGTATACACGTGTCTATGTGTGTGATCATATGCATGCTATGAGTTGTAATAGTTCAACGGAGTAATGTATCTACTTACACACAGTCATTTAAAATACAATAACTTAGTGTATTTTGCATTGCTTAGGCTAGGTTCTCCATGAGCAGAGTTAGCATCAGTGTAGCTGGCCTGATGGATTCGTTCTTCAATGGTTTATTTGCACCAGTGCCATGCTGAACATCATCTTCCATCCCCTGGGAGAGCAGGTCTTGTCTCAAGTTTGGGGATCCCTGTTTGGAGTGATTTCATGGGTGCTCTGGGCTGGGTGTCATGGCAAACCCAAATATGTGAATATATAATGAGATGGGGCTGACAGCATCTCTGCCACAACCTGCTCCTTGCTTTGATTTCATCAGAAGCCCAGAGATGCCCTAAGGATGATCTCTGTGGGTTGGTTTGAGCTTTGGAACAAAGCAAAGGGTGAAATTTCTGACGACTCTGAAGTTACTGTAGCACTAATATTACTGTAATGTGAATATTGCAAGGCCATAAATAATACAATGTGAAAGAAGGTGGGCTAGAGGACATGGACACCTGGAATCATTGGTCTTGGAGTAGCTACAGAAGATTGTTCGTTATCTCATCCAGCAAGATACAATGATACAGCATCTGCAGTGAGTTCACGAGTCCTTTCCTGGGCCAGCTGGGACAGAAATATTTCACCTTGGGGTTAAAAGGATTTCACATCTCCTATTTGATACTGCATGAAAAATCCAGCTTGCAGCTGCAAAAATCCAGCTATGCAGCATCCAAAGGATTCAAACCCATGCTTTGCATGCCCAGAACATCATACTGAAACAACAATAATTATTTTTTAAAGTTGTGGTCTATTTTTTTTTTAGGGTCTTATTACAAACTGGGAAAATACTTAGTCTTCTGTTAATCACTTGGCAAGTTTAGGTTTGAAGAAACAAAGCTGGTTTTAAACCACATGAGAACCAAAAGAAGAAAACGTCTGGAAACTCTTAATTGATTCTTTGTATGTTCTGTAAAAGTCAAATATAGTTGAATTAAACTTTTCAAAATGCGTTAAAAATTTCTTTCCAGGCTTGAATTGTCTCTGCCAAATTTCATCTCAACGAACTTTTATCCTGATTTTGATTTAGAAACACATTTATGCAGATGTACTAATTTAAATGTGTACATCATGGTGACTGTACATATGCTGAAAATCAAGTCTGTTTTTAAGTCTTCTTCTGAAATGTTTCATGCTGAAAAGATATTTTTTTTCAACAACTGGATATCCTGAATTTCCATACTTTCATGTTGGAGGGGTCTGTTTCTCCAAGAAAATATGACGGAATTAAAGCTCTCTGCACTAATAATTAGAGAAATAACTTGTTGGGATCTGATTTATGGCCAAATGAATAGAACTGAAGGGCACTGTGCCTGGAGGTGTAGCTCTCGGGCCATGGTTTCACACTGTATTTAGACTGTGCTTATGTGTGTAAATAGATTTGAATGGATGACTTCAAAGAGACTATCCTGCCTTGAAAGTTCAGTACCTGCTTGAGTATCAGGCTGATTTGAAGCCATGGTCTCTGGAGATGGGAGAGAACCCAGTTTTTCTCATGAACTCACTCGACCCAAACCAGACCCATGAAAAGGTTGGAGGTGGCCGTTTAGAGAAAATGGGGGCACATATAGATGGGAAGAATGAAGTCTTGGAAGAGTGTTTGTTCAGTAATATGTGACTAATCAAGGCTCACTGAAGTTTGACTTTATAAGGCTTTGGATGGAGCTTGGGTGCTTGTACTGCAGAATCTGTAGCTTGTCATCTCCCAAAATGTGATCCCATGCTCCAGGCACAGAGTTTTGGGGACTCCTTGGGTCAGCCACTGGGGTACCTGAGTTTTCAGGTACCTTGTTTTGAGCCATTACTGGAATAACTGGATCAGACTTTATTTATCCAGGCTGGTGGAACACATCATCTGGTTTCCCTGGTCATCTCTGAGACATCTGTTGAATTTTCTGAAACTATTCACGAATAAAGCTTTTTTTAAATTATTTTTTTAATTCTCCCCCAACGGATGTTTGGTTCTTACAGCAGCCTTTGTGTGGAACGTGTTTTCCTACGCTTCAGTATGCTGGGAAGATAAAACAACTGGTGACTGTGGTGCACATTCTCGATTGCTTGGTGTGTTGAATTATGTTGGACACGTCCCAGCAAACGCTGCTCCTGAAGTAAGACGTTGTGGCATTTGCGTGACGCAGTGGGACAGCACGTGGGATGACAGTGGCGGGGAAGTGAGTCAGCGTCCTGGGGAACCATGACCCAGACGGTGGTTCGGTACCATGGGAACAGTGCGTTTTAGGATGTCATCTGCAAAAGCACCTCATTAAATAGACCACCAGAGAACGATGACAGCAGAAGCAATATTTTCAATTCCTTACAGGAAACACAGCTCCCGTGGAAAACCTCCTAGCACTTGTTTATGGAAAAATAACATCTTAAGATTTTGCTTTAGTACAGGCTTTCTAATCAGTTCTATTCTCTTCCAAGCCTAAAATTCCTTCTCAATCTTGCATCCCAGTGACTCTGTACCCCTGGAATAAATACCATCTAGGAAGATTGTGCTTCCTGCTCTGGATTTGTGGCAGCATGGCTGTGAATGAGGGTCACAAATACAAGAGCAGCTGTTGCTCAGCCCTGCAGAGCAAGAGAAGGCGTTGGGTTTGATCCAGGCCTGATGTAAGCAAGTCTTGCGGTATTGTTGAATTTGGCCTATTCTTCTTATTCAGGAACGGATTGTGCTGCCTGTTTGGCTGTCCCAGTCCTTCACCCCGAGCCAAAGGAGGCTACGACTATTTCTGGAATCTGAAAGTGAATCCTGGCTCTTTTCTATTCAATGGGCATTTTGGTGTTGACTTCAACAGGGAGGGATTTTCAACCTTAGCAGCTCAGATGTCAGGAATATTTTCTGCTCCTGTGATTCTTTGTGGAAGATGTTAGATGCTGTTTTCCTTAGCTCTGCTTCTCTGCTTGGGCATTAGGGACCTTCCTGGATTATTTTAATTGGCAAATACATTTTTTTCCAGCGTCTGTGGCAGAAATAGCTCTGTGCATGAGATGCCAGGCTAAGTAGCTGCTGTTAAGTAGCCCCTCTGCAATCCTGCAGTTAACACCAGCTGTTGCTGCCAGACCCCTCTCTGTGGGTTGTGTAATGTCCAAGTTTTTGGCGGTAGCTGCTGTTCTACTGTGTGTTTTTTTATTATTACTATTTTTTTTTTTTTAAGTCCTTGGGGGTAAAACAGGAACAGTGAAATCCTGGTGCCAGCACAGGCAAATTCAAATCTTCTGTGGGTTGAGGCAGGATAATAAGAATTTTATCTGAGGAGCGTGAAGGCAGCAAACAGCTGACGTGTGCTGACACTTGACGCTACTTCTGCTGATGTTGAACCAGGAGGCATCAGGTGCGGGAGGAGGTTTCCAACCGCAAAGAGCTCCAGAGCTTTGAAGTGTTTCCATGTCATGGTAGGAGGGAGGACACAGTCTTAGGAGTCAGTAACCTGGTTTTAAGTGTTATGCTGGGCTGTGGGAGAGCTGGATTCATTCTTAGTTCTCACCTGGGCTACTGATAAGACTTAGGGCAATCACTTCAGATCAGATTTTTTATGAAGTTGATGTAACTCCATGGGCAACTCAGAAGTGATTTAGAGTCCCATCTCTCATACAAATTTGAAGGTTTTAGAAGCAAAAATACTCCTGAAAACCTTTGAAGATGTCTTAGCTGCTCCTTACAGTGTTAAAATAGTTTACATCCTCAATATAGAGGATGTAGAAAATACAATGGTCAGAAACTCTCATCTGGCTCTGAAAACAAGTGCTCCATCAGCAACTGATGCCTGTGTAACTAACTCTCTTCCTCACCAAGAATCCCAAACAGGTTCTGGCTCATTGTGATTATTGAAAGTGGTTGTTGGCTCATGGTGTTGATGTTGTCCAGAAGACCGAGAACTGCCATGAACCAGGACCTGGCCGGGCAGACCAGCCCTTTGGCCCCCTCAGCTTTTTAGCAGTGGTGGAGTCTTTGTGTAAACCCCCTGGTGTAACCTTGATGTAAACCCTGTGAGGAAGGGCTGTGTATATGTGCAGAGGGTATGAAGAGCCACTGTCTCAGCAGGAAAAGCCATCAGCTTCCATGGAAGAGTTTTATTGTTATTCTTAGCATAAGATAATGCAATATGGAAATATTTGGAGGTGAGAGTTCTCCAAAATACTATTTTTTGTTTGTTTATTTCTGGAGCACAAATCTTGTTGTTCCTAAAACCTCCCAGAATACCTGTACTGTAGAAAAAGTGATGGTAGGAATACTCATTTTTTGATGAGTCTGGTTCAACTGTAAAGTCCTTTTCCTGACCTGAATATTCAATCCCTTTAATCAGCCTTTTGGTGCCTCTGGCTGGGCACTGGGGTGGTCTCTTAAAGAGTTTAGAATCCCTGTGCTACAGTTATTGCATCCTATTCTATAAATGTTCACCTGGAATCATAGAATTATTATTATTATTATTATTATTATTATTATTATTATTATTATTATTATTATTATTATTATTATTATTATTATTATTATTATTATTATTATTATTATTATTTTAATTGTTAGGTCACGGTGCTCATTCCACAAGGTTTTGTGTGCATGGTTTCCAGATGAATTAAAGGTTCCTTTTCTATTTGGTAATGTTTTGTAGCAATTAATCTTATTCTTTTAAACATCAGCACCTGTTCCGTGACAGCTTCCTTGCTCCCTCCCCCGTTTCTGACACAAGTAATTTATTTATCAAGGTTTATTGTATTTTGTAGCTGGACTTACCTTTGAAAATTTGTTGGAGAGGACCTAAATAAATCAATGGTTCACTCAGCAACTCCATTAATGTGGTTAATAAAACACATTTTATAAATTTGTCGCAGCCCTTGAACGTGGTGCCAAAACCTTTTAAATCCAAACCACTACTTTTCTTCCACACACCCCTCCCGCCACGCCGCTCACATTTTCTGCAGGGTGGCTACAACACCGAGGCAGATTTTCATTCTCCATAATATGGTAAATATACAAAGTCCTAGGGCTGTTGCCCAGATGGCAACATCCTGTAAAACCTGCCAAGCTCCCTTCTTTAAAAAAATATATATTTTTTAACTGAAGAACTGAAATGAACTAAGCAATTATTTATTTATTTATTTATTTATTTATTTTTAGAAACTACTTATTTTGTTGTTTTTAACAGGAAAAAGAAAGTGAAATTTTAGGTCTTGTTCATACACAAATGTTGTATTATTTTTATGCTCCAGATAATAATAGGTTCAGTTATTCCACCTGAGAATATTTTTGCAGAAATACCTGTTTTCTGTGAGGGAGGGGAGGTCCCTTTGCCAAGAGAGTTGTGTCCATGCTGCAGACTATATATAGACTGTATATACAGTATATACAGACTCTCCATGCTGTAGACTGTATATATAGTATAGTGCTGCTGATTTAAAAATAAGAGGCTACAACACTAAAAAAACTGGTGTAGCGTTATGGAAAGTATATATGCTGGGGAGAGCCCTCGCAGAAAAGAATTGATTGTGAAACACCTTTGCAATCAAAATTAAGATTGAAAATCAGGGATTGGGCTTGGGCACGTTAATGCTGTCACTGTGGCAGAAGGACATTTTAGGAAAAGCTCCTTGAACTAGGTTATTTCTTGAAATTATTGGACTTCCCCGCTATAGAGCATCACTATTCACTGACAACCTGCATCAGCTCAGCACTTCTGGCTCATTTGGGAGTGGAAAAGTGTGGATGAAGGAAAACTGAAGTGAATTTGTCTCTTAATCTACCTGCCATTTTCTCCTGTGGGCCTGATTATGTGTCCTGCTTCACAGTCACTGTATGTGAAGGCTGATGTTTTTGTGTAAGGAAAACACAAATATGAAAACATGTGGGGTTTTTTTCCATGATAACGTTTTTTTGAATGCATGTAGCCCATACTTGAGATAGAATCTTATATTTTAAGTATGAAATAAGACTATGTTTGAAAAGTCTGCTTGTATCTCACTAAAAGTACTTCAGAGCTAGTTGAGTTCCTCTCTTCAAGTTCAATTCAAGAGGAATTTTGTAAAAATGATCATAGCAGAATCCAAACTGTGTAAAACTTGTCCAAATACTCACATTGGTCCTGAACATTAAACTGACCCAATGTGTTGCCTGCTTTGTTAAGGCACCCAGTGATATTTAGGTCAACCTGAGGCTTTCCCTTAGTGGTGCTGCAGGTAAATGATGTGAAATTCAGCTTTGCTAGTTTTATTTCTATATGACTGAGAGCTTTTTATTAGTTTCAGCATTTGTTTGAATCTGAAATGGGAAGAGAATTTGGGGATTTCAAAGCACTGCAAATGAACTGAAGGAAATATTGGTACAGCCTGCTGTGACCTGCAATCCCTAAGCTTTGCACAGCTGGAGGAAGAAATCCATTTTGGACTCTATGTTCGGACATGAATATAAAACACAACCTCTAAAGTGCGTGTCCCATGAATGAAGAATTAGGCAGTTAGAGAACGTCTTCCCATCAAATATTATTCACACCTTAATTCATCAAACAAATGAAGCTACGTTAAAAGTCTGGTCTGAGATTTTTTTGGTGATTTTTGTACTCAGGTGATAAGTTTATGGCGTTTTAGCACGAAGGGTAGAGAGGGTAATTCCCCAAGTCCCTGCACTGGTGCTGGAGGAAGGTCTGTGTCTTATCCCCTACCATGAGTCTCTGGTTGCAGCTGGGGCCTCTCACTGAAAGTTTTCCTCATCCACATCCAGGACAAATCTAAAAATAATTGTACTTGGATAATGGGTTATGAAATAATTATAAAATATTTTGAATCATAGCAAAATCAGCATGGGTCTAGAGATTAGCTGCGATGCCAAGACCTGAAACAACTGGAATAATCTAGAATGAAAACCTTACTTTAACTTGTTATTTCCATGGTTTAAAAATATACTTTCTTACTATTCAGCCTTTGGTGTTGGTGGTTGTGTTGTGTCCTGTTGTTAGCACCTGGAGCCAAGCTGAGAAAATCCAGCTCTTGGCATGTAGAAGCCAATGCTAGGCATCGACGTGTTGTTGCCAAATTACATGGAAAGTGTTCTCTTGCCAGGTCACTAGAAATTAGATTAATTGTAACACAGAAACCACAGGGAGGGAGAAAAAAAGCGGTGCTACTCCTCTGAATATCACTGTACACCTTGATGGTACAACAGGAAAGTCAGCCTGAAACAGGAACACCAGGCAGCATGCACACAAGTGTTTCCACTGTGTTCACAGCTCCTTGGTGGTGGGATTCGGTGTAGAAGTGATGAATGTGCTGGTACCAGTAACCACAGGGGCCTTTGAGCAGGACGGTGAAAAGGGCTTTGATTGACATAAGTAGATATTAATCAAATTTTCCACTATTAGTTTATTGTTCACTCACAATGTAGATTGCATCTGAGCTGTACTCGCTGGGACTAAACATGTGAAAATAAGCTTTGCCACGTCTGACAGCACCGCTTTGAGTTATGTTTTCTTTTTCTGAAACTATTTTTGCTTACAGAGCACAGGCCAGAAAGGCTCCAGCCTTTCTCCAGGCGGCTGGAGATGTGGCCAGGCCAGGGTCTTTGGGAAAGCACAGAGCTGCATTGTGCCTGGCTCTTATTGGGGGGCACATCCATGGAAATGTCCTCACACCTCATGTTTGCCACGGTTCACAGCTCTGCAGGAGACACAGTGTTTTCCAGCAGCTCTGATGTTCTCCCCATGGCCTCTTCAAACACCCCGAGTCTCGGCTGCCTCACGCAGGGTGTTCAGCAAACCTTCACCACTGAGGTAAAGAAACTGGGGTACAGAATAGTTGTATCTTTTTTGTTGTTGTTTCTGCTTTCATAGGCGAAAATGTAAAGTTTCCTTTTGGTCTATAACCTCTAGGCAATTCTTACCAGAGCTTGTCAGTGCAGTTGAACAGACAAACAGATCTGCTGCAGAGTATTTTCTCAAGTAGAAGATAAACCACTTGTGGATTTTTCACCAACATAGACCATTTCTTGCATGCAGGTTTTCAGGTGTGTTCAGCTTCACTGCCCTGTACCTAAAAGGAGGTTGTAGCATGGAGGTTGTTGGTCTCTTCTCCCAAGTAACAAGCGATAGGACAAGAGGAAATGGCCTCAAGTTGTGCCAGAGAAGGTTCAGATTGGATATGAGGAAATATTTCTCCCCAAAAAGGGTTGTCAGGTGTTGGAACAGGCTGCCCAGGGAAGTGATGGAGTCACCATCCCTGGAGGGGTTTGAGAGACATGTAGATGAGGTTCTTAGAGAAATGGTTTGCTGACTCTGAAATGTTGTGAAGACTTCTTTTCCTGTTGAATAGACCTGCAGATAGAAAGTGTAATATGTAGCACATAGCACGTTTTCTGTTTTTATAGCATGGAGGTATTTCTACCCATGCAACAGCAAATTTAAACATCTGACATAGAAAGGGCAGCAAACAATAAATGGCAAATAATCAGCAATTGTATTATAGACACATAACTTACCTGTAGTCACATATGGCATGGAAACTGGTGTTTTGCGTGTATTCTCACAAATAAAACAGCCTGAGGAGTAATGCCAGCCCACAAAAAAAAAAAGGTATTAAGACTATTGAGAGAAAGAAGTGCTTGGAATAAAAATATTCATAAATACTGTGTAATGTCTGCCCATACTCTCATGTGTTGTCTTTCCCCCATGTTGGAAATTTAGGAAGAACTTGAACATTCAGCTTACACGAGTCTTACATCAAATAGTGAAATAAAACCAGGCTTTAGTCAGTTTTAACAAAGAACAATTTTGGAGAAGTCTTCATCCTTTGTAACAGACTAGTGTGGTTGTTTTGAGGGCACAAGGGAGCAAAGCTTTGGACAAAAGCTCTTGTCCCAAGCCCACAGAAGCAAGTCAGTAACTACATGTGCACTGTATGAGAAAGCAAATCGAACAAAGTAGTTCTAATAGGATTTATTTTTTTACTAGATATTCTTGCAGTGTGGATTGCTTGAGAACACAGGCTTCATTTTACCTATGTGTATCTTGAAAGAAATCAAACTACTTTGTGTTGACTTTGGCCACGAGCAGTATCTGTGGAGCAATCTCTCTAAGTCGTGCCTCGTGCAGCTGTGGAAAACCCCTCAAGGTTAGCAACATTCCAATGCAGACTGAAATGCTGTAGGATGCCTTTGAAAAAGCAAACACTTCTCCAAAAACAGCCAGCATATGGGTATAATATTAGAGCTGAGATGGGAAGAGAGGACGATCCTTCAAAGAGGACCATAATATTCTTCCCTATCTTCCCTGTTTTCTGCAGAAAATATCTCCTGTGCTATAAAAAGACAGAATGACTAGTGTGTAACATAAGCCCAAAATAGAGCCAATACTTCAAAGACACCTTGGGCCTGCTAGTAAATTCATGCTACCCCTGTCCACGACAATAGTGGAGAACGTTGTTCAGCAGTTTACATCAGTGCACACTCATCCTTTTTTGACATAAGCCTCTGGTTCAGGAAGCTGTTGAAGCACATTCCTAATTTCCAGTACATGAAAAGTGCCATTGATTTCAGCCTGCAATATAAAACCAGTGACTATCGTAACTATTATGCTGCATTCCTGAGTCCTAGATGTTCAGTGATTGATCATCTCGTGCTCAACTGTCTTTTATCACATAAGCAGCTTCATTCTTGCAAAGAAAGCACAGTAGCGGATTTGCTGCCTAATAATTATAACTTTAGTTTGTTATTTAAGAAGTTTGTTATGTCTAATTGTTTAACGGTCTAGCTGATCACCTCTTGCACCCTATTAAACGCAGTCTACAAAATGCCAGCTGTGTGGACAAAATCAGGTGCCTTTTCCACTTCCCATGGGTTTCCTCTAAGTCTCAGTGCAAGTGAACAACTAGCATGGGCTTAAATTTAATTCTTGCTTTCTTACAAGTGCCTCCTGTGTGACAGATGATGCTTCTGTATTGTTGGAGGACGTGAGTAATTAAAGCCTGCGTCATGGCTTCACTGTTGCGGTGCTAGAAAAGAGCTGTATTTGTGGCTGAATATTTTTCTTAGCTGCAATGCACAAAATGCATGTGCAGTAGACTTTGGCGAGCAGTTTCAAGACTTTGTAATTAACTGGCTGTCAAAAATTTGGAAGCAAAACACGAGAGGTGGTTAGGAAATCAAAGCACGACGTGTTTTTAATCACAAAACATGAGGAAATTTTAAAAATTTATGCGTAATAAATCTATATTGTTGGTACCAAATGGTTCCCTTTGCAGTCCTTTAATGTAACACCTGCGCTTCCTCTCTGTGAATAACGACCCATTTTTTGAGTGCCTGAGGAACGGGGCAAGAGTAGGTTTGCAGGCTCTGGAGAACAAAGCCAGGTTCCCAGACTGAGCTCTGACTGCACTTCAGGATTCCATTTACAGTCTGTTTGGTTTGTAATTCAAATCGCTCCAGACCAGAGTTAATGTTTAGACCACAGCCACCTGAAATTTGCTTCAGGGTTGAAGCCCAGCCAGATTGCAAATGGAGGAAACACTTGAGGTTTGCTAAATACGGTTAATAGGGGATTAGAGGCTGTGTTTTTTATGGTAGTACAGGGAGGTCTGTAATAGGAAAAATATGAAGATGCAAATATACAAGCTGAGCTGTGCTGAGCGGGATGCAACTGATTGCACTCCAGACATCACGTAGCAATTCTTCCTTTCATTAAGCAAAGGGAAAATGAGAGGAAGACGCCAACAGGGCTCTGATATAATTTTTGATGCGGGATGGTCTATTACAGCCAGCAGATGGGAAATGACCCCGTCCTGAGTGACTGGACTGTGAGTTATGAGATTCCAGAGATGAGACCTGTCTTTCTGCTGCTGATTTGTTATATGCGCAAAGACTTGAGCAAGTCTTCGTTTCAGTTTCTTTCAATGGCCACGTCCATTTAGCTCCTTGTTTCTCCTCCGCAGTGTGTGCGTGCGGTGCCTCACGCAGCGAGGTGTGGGTGTAGCCATCGTGCAAATATTTACCGCTGCCCTATAAATCACCAAGTCACAGAAACAGAGAGCTGGAAGGAACCTTGGAGGTCGTTGAGCTGGATGAAACAGGATCAAGTGTAGCTAAGCCCATACCTACCAGACGTTTGTCTTAACATTTTCTTTAAAACTTTAGCAAAGGAAATTCCACATTTTTGGGTTGCCTGTTCAAGTGGTATTTATCTAAACTTTGTCTGCATAATTTCAGTGAAGGAGATTCCACACTCCCAGGTTGCCTGTTCCAGTATTTCACCACCGCAGCTGAAATGTTTTTCTAATATCTGACCCAAGTTGTCTTTGCTAGAGATTATGCTGATTCCTCCTCTTTCCCAGTGACTATGAAGAATAATTAATCATTCCTCTCTTCTTAAAAATCCCTACGTGTTGGAAGACTCTTTGTCACATTCATTCCTCAGTTTCCTCTCCTCCAGACTAAACAACACCCAGGTCTTTATCCTCCCCTCAAATGGCTGATACAGAACTGCAGCTGGCCCTGATTTCTGTATTGCCAAAAATGTCTGTAGCCCTTAGAGGTTTCTCCAGAGCCAAAAGGATTTACCCTTCTGCAACTCTTTGCAAAGGTAGTCCTGAGATGAAGAGGTTCAAAAGCTGTTATAGATGTAGGAAGGACCTCACAGTTTGTATTTGCTCTGAAAAGCCCTTGTCTGCCACATTTCCCAGCAAACGGAACTGCAGGGGTTGGAAAACCTTTACTGGCTGTTTCGCTCCCTCCTGCTCTCCTTGGCTTGCCATTCAATTTGTTATTTTCTAGTCCTGTGTGCAATGAAACAAACAAAAAACCTTCGAAAGAACCAAAACTTCCAAAATTCCGAACTCCAAGGACATTTGTTTCCACATTTTTGCTCTTAGGGAAAAGAAGGACTGTAAATCTCAGATAATCTCAGATATGATTCTCACTATCCCAGTCTGACTTTTTGTTGTCCTTACTAGAAAAAGGGAGACTTTTAATTGACAAAAAAGACAAGCAAAAAAGCCTCAAATCTTGAAGGACTACCCCAAGATCTAGACCAGACTACTAAAGATGAGATGCTGGTTGGTTGGCTTGGTTTTTCTCTCTAATGAAAGTCGGGCTGCCACTAAAGAGTTCATTTTCTCAAGAAGCGGCTTTCCTTTAGCAGGGAGATTTGGTCAGAAACTTTTTAGCCAGAAAAGACCATGGAGAGTTTCTGAGCCACTTTGTTTGGAGCACGTAATGTTGGAGAGGACGTGGGGCAGGAGCTTGGCTCTCAGAGCCTGTCCTGTGGGGACAGCCCATCATTGCCAGGTGTCCCTGGGTCTGCCAGAAGCCAAAAAACGGGGAGGTTTTTCTGCACCTGCAGCTGACTTGGTGCACCCCCCACTAAGTACAGCAGCTTTTGCGGCCAGCACATTTCATGGGGTGATGGCTTGGCTGGGTTTTCGTGCTTTCTTTAAATCCAAGACAGGAAATACTCAAAGCAAGACATGCATGTGCATCTTCTTCGATATCCACAGGAAACACTCTTGCCTATTGCCCAGTGCTGGGGATGTTGGCATGAGAGAGATGATATAGTGAAGCTCTCAGCTATCTCCTCCATCAGCTTTTGAAGAAATCTGGTTGATAGGTATGATTTTCTATGCGGTTTTAGCATTCTCCCAGTTATTCATGCTGCGTTCCACAGCAGAGGTGGGCATTGTGCTAGCTTACGTGTTGCCAGACTGAAACACTGGCTGTGTAGAATCTGGTGACTGACCTACCTTGTCCAGGAAACAGTGGGAAAAACAACATCTATCTAAGGAAAAAGACAAGATTCAGCACCTATCACCCCACTACTTAAAAATCTTCTATTCTCTCTAGAGAAGAATAGCAATAAATCACAGCTGATGCCTTACTCTTCCTAGTACTCAACAACTTGCTTCTGCAGTGGTTAAAGCAAACCTGTAAGAGTGGTTATTCCCAAGAGAATGTCAGTCAAGGTGATTCATCCACCTGGAACAGAGTTGTGTTTGTGTCTTCCAACAGGGTTAACAAGCCAACTTTCAGGACTACCCTGATACAGTTGTATTATTTAAGGATATACTTTGTGTACCCCTTACACCGAGGACCTCTGCCCTGTGCTTTAGTTTGCAGTGGAGAACTGACCTGAATTGTATCTTGTTAGAAGATATAATCCACCTATGGAAGCTTTATTTTTGTGCCTATCTCCAATATCCCTACCCTTGTGACCAGGCAGGTGGATGATCTTTGTTCTTCCAAAGACTTCTGAATATCTGAACCTAACCTGACAGATGCAGCTGGAAAAATCTCCCCTCCTGTGTGTGAGATATCTGGTAGATCCCTGACTTCTGTTTAAAGAGAAACTCTTACGTGTGGTACTGACACTGAAGTTGATCGCTTTGCACCACAATAAAGGATCATCAGAGCCAGGAGAATTCCTAAAACCTCACTTGTGAAGTGACGTAGGATTCAAACAGCTCATTGCTTGGACGATATTCATGCCCTTTTTCACTGCTTAGAAACAGGATTTAAATCAAAGAATACAGGCACACATTAATTTTTACCGTTGTTGATGATGGCAGTGAATTCAAAATTCCTCTGGGACCAATATGATTGTCCAGTTAGACCTGTGGTATAAAACAAGCCAAAGAAGTTGACCTTGCTATTTTTATATTATTTCCTACCAACTAAATGAACTATCTATGACATTAATCTGTGACTGAGCCTCTTCTAGAAAGGCATCCAATCTTGATTTCAGATTCCAAGTGATGATGGAGTTACAACACCCAGGAGAAGTTGCTCTCATTTGTTTAAAAGAAAAAAAAGAATCCTACTTGAACAAGATGAGCATCAGGTTCCAGTCAGGAGCTCTGCATGTCCTATCTGCTGGATTGCACATCCCACTAACAGCATGTCCCTGATCCAGATTTTACCCAATGTGAAAGAAAATTATTGGCGTTTTTATTTGGAAAAAAAAATCTTAATGAACTCTAAATGTTTCAGAAAAAAATATGAACTTACAAAAGATAAATTGTGTCCATTTTAAACATTCTGAAACAGAAATATCTCTGTCTTTTAGCTGTGCCAAAATCCTGCCAGTTTTAAGCACATTCAACTTGCCAGGTTATCTGTCACAACTTCAGATTCTAAAGTACTTGTATAAAAGGATTACCTTATTAAGTAAGTGCTTATATGTATACTTCCTTGTATATAAGAAGGGAGATAATGTCTTTGTGCAATATGAAGACTGGTGAAAATACCCTTTGCATGGGTTTACGTGTTGTAGAAGAGTGCTATAACTAATGAAACAGTTGCCTTTTCCCTCAGTAGTGATTTTACTTGGAGCTTCTGTACCAACTTAGAGCATCCTTGTCATACTTTTCTGCCTCTAAAAAACCTCCAGATATTTCTTCCTTAAAGCAGCCAGTGAAACCTGAAAGGTTTAATCAATGTGATGAAGTAAAACCTGAAATTCATATGGTGAGAAAGCAGACAGTTGACTAGAAAGTGGGTGTTTGTAAAACACAGATGCAAAACCCAGACATTTTCCTGGTTTATTCTGCTGTTGGATTTTCAGAAACTACTTTTCTAGCCATTTCCTTGCCCATTATTCTTAATAAAGATTTTACTGCATTATGGACTATTTTCTTTGGGCCAGGCAAAAGTTGCTAAGATGTTTCCTCTGGAATTTAAAGATTAGCTTTTTCGTGAGGGTAGGAATGTTATTCAGCACCGAGCGGGAAGTCTGATGGGGAAAAGCTTACCAATAATTAATTAGAGGAAAGATAAAATATTGTTTACTCTTTGATTGACTCCTGTGAGCGGGGAGGCAAAAATAAATCAAAACATTCCACTCTGTGGGTTCCAGCTTTTATGGATTTCCCATTGGTAATGTTTCACTTACCTATGGTTAGAGACTTTATGTAATGAAGTAGGTTAATATATATAGGAAAGCATTTAGGCCGACAAGGTTTGCTTGATCCTGGACCAGTAAACACAAGGTTTTCTGTTTAAGTCATTTGTGCCAGCCGCCCCTTTCAGACTGTCTGTTTCACTTCCACTGCAACAGCCTCATTAAAGCTGGACCTGCCAACTTGCGACTGAAAAAAGAAAAAACAAGTATTTTTAATTTGCCTGAGATCACACACTTTAGCATTAAACCACAAAAAGGGGCAACTTATGGCTGCTGCTGCTCTTTATTTCTCCCGTGCTACCAAAAAGGAGAAAGTGGAAGGGGGAACGAGCTGGGGCTGGTTCTTCCTGGCAGGTGTATAACCCACTGTCCAGAATCCCTCTAGCGTTGACATCTGCTGAATTCCTCATGTCCAAATGCCAAAGAAAACCACTGCAGTTGTCTTCAGCTGTTGAATTTGTTGGAGGTCCTTGTAGGAAAGCCAAGGGCTGGGGTGAATCAAGTCTTGTAGTTGGGAAATAGATGAGGATTTGGGGGCTCTTCTGTCTGTGCTGTTAAATCCCTATGTGCACTATATTCACAAAACATATATATTAATAGTGGTGTGAAATTAGTGGAAATACATTTCTGTAAATAAAAGTACATGTAAATAATATAGGTGTATTATAAAAAGAGTGGAGTGGAAAGAGCTCAGGGTCTTTTCCTCCTGAGCTAATGCTGAGATACAGACATTTCATTTGAGGTCCATCAGGGAAAAGTGGAGGAAGGCACAAGTCAGTCTGTGTTATGAAACCTTCCTTGAGGGTGCTGTGGACACATTTTCTGAAGGGGGAAGATGACTAATAAGGTTGGGAATCCAGATCCAAGCTGTCTTCCTTGCTGAAGTGGCTGATGTCTTAGCCAGTTGCTAACACTGACGTTGCCAACATCTTAACTCAGCAGGACTGGAAGCTTTAGGCATGGAGCGATCTCCTTCCCTTGTCAGGTCAGGATTCCTTTGGGTCCTTCCCTTTCTTTCTATCTCTTCCTCAGCTCTATTTGGGTGACAAAAGCCTTTTTCTGGGAATGACTAGCAGGCACACTTCCTTGTCATCTTCCAAGGCTTGCTCACCTGTATTGTTCTGTAAGTATTATGCAAAGTTTCAAATATGTTGAATCTCCCTAGGCTGTCAACGTAAATCCTTTCAGAGAGACTGTCACAGCCAACAGGGAAGCGTTTCCCCTTCATCTCTTTCTGGCAAGTCCCTTAATGCAAAATTGCTTATGGGGAAATAGGCCTCGGTATTTCTGTCAGATTTAGTTAGCTTTGCCAATACGCTCTTCTGGATTACTGATATTTGAGGGCTGATGTAGAGGGGTTCCTGATATCTCTTGTAGTGTGGTGTGATGTGGTGCATGACAGCAGACAGACAACAGGACTGTGAGATCTCTGCAGTAGCCACTGCAGTTTGATTTTGTATTTATTCAGTGGCTAACACAATGGGCATCTGATCTGTGAAAAGGGCTCCGAGGCCTCACATCAATATATATCATGTCTAAAATACAAGAACCTTTGTTTAACCTGAAACATATCAGACGCAACACCTTCTTCAAAAACAAAACCACAGATATTTCCCAGGAAGAGTTTGCAGAATCTTTTTCTTAAACAGCGCATGCTCCAGCCTTAATTCTACACTGTGGTGCTGTCAGATCACTTTGTGTTTTTTCTAGGAGACTTTGAATCTTTTCCCAGTACCAAGAGCCATATAATATTATTTTACACGCTCTTCTTTGAAGCTATGGCACAGAAAATTAAAGTGTAAATATGCACGCGAACCACCCAAAAATCATAATAAGATTATAGGAATGCCTGCAACCACACAGCAGGAACAATGGGGTTGCACAATTCCTCCGCTCGGCGCTGCTGAATTTTAATGAGGGGTAGTCGGTACATGCCGATACTCCTATAGCTACCCTGGAGCCAGAACAGTGATTTAAGATGCCAATGACACAGTGTGTAGGTGAGTCTTAGCTGTAGCGTGCCTTGGAGAGCAAAGCATGATATAGCAGGCTGGAAAAATCACAGTGAAATAAGCTGATTAAATTAGAGTGAGAAATGGGACTGGAAGGAGAAAGGATTGCTCAGAATTGGCCATCACCTGTGCTTCTTTCGTCGGCTGTAGAGCTCCCATTGGAGAGAATATGACACTGTACGCTGATAGGAATACTAGGAATAACCCAAATAAAGAACATATGCTGTCATGAATCAAAAATCTCATACTGCAGGGTTTAAAGCAAGCTCTTAACTATCGGGGATTAAGAGGGGAATTTAGTGAAGTGGTGTTACCTCTCTCCCATGCCAGAATTTCCTTCCACCCTCTGTCTAATACTCACCTAGGTACGTCCAGGAGCCACTTGGGAAAGCATGAGCAATAGCTGTACCTCTCAAAATACGTACTTTATAGATGTGAAAATGTCCCTCTCGTTTGCAGCTCATCTAAGAATCAGCATCGCTTAGGGCGAGTTTCTTTCCAAGCAAGCTGGCTGTGTTCCTGTCCACGCCATAGGGTCCGCGCCTCCTCCGGGCCCCTCTCAGCTCTTACGCGTATTTATAAGAATTCACACGTGTTCCTCAGTGCAAAACGTTTAAAATAATGTGAAAGGTGTGTTGGGGCCTGTGAGGGTGTGTTTGTGTAGCGTGATGCCAAGAAGTGTGATGGGATGTGGGAGGACAGTGTAGTGGGATGTGTGGGACAGCGGGGTCAGACCTGCCCAGCTCAGGCCTTAGGGAAAGCGAGCACCTGTTGATTCATTACAAATGAGGGCTTTGGCCATTGAGTAGCATAGATAATTATGTGCTGTAATTTTGCTTTTTTTTGGAAACTGTCTTACTGTGAGTTTGCATTTGGGCTTACAGTCCATTTTGTAGCGCAGAAGAAGGAAACTTTTCACCAGTAGCCAAATCTTTTCTTCTTCCATCTCACCAAGCTCCTTGTAAAGCAGATCCAAGGCAGAGATGTGGCCACAGTACACACTTCTGTAATTCTCTCAACTACAGGAACATTTCTCACAGAACTATCATCAGTCTACAATATTTTACTTGGAATAATAGCTCATTTTTACATAGGAATTTTATTTTGCCAATACCAGGTTATGATGTCTCACTGAACCTGGGTGTTCTTCCTTGATTGCATCCTCTCTAGAACACAAAAGCTTTAACTTTTTGAGGCAAGCTTGTTGGATTTATTTAATATCAGGTACCATGCACCTGTAGCTCATCAGTTCTCATCACATTGTTTTCATATCCTCATGCCAGAATATGTTTTTTTGTAGCCCAGGATATGTGTAGTCATACTTACCCGTCCTTTCCCAATTGTTTTAACCAAAGCAACAGCAGTAGGTAGAAATCACCCTTGTCAGTTGTCCTAAGCCAAGTAAAGCACATAAAATCAGTGTGTAAGCTCCTGCCCAGGAGTCCAAGAAGACCTGATCTGCTTGTACTGTAGTATTTGATTCTCCGTACCAGGGATTGCTGTGCTCAGTTAACCAAAACCCGAGAAAAAATATATTGGTCATCACAAATGTACTACCCACAATACGATTTATAGAACATGTTACATTTGGACGAGATGTCCTCTATGGATGATGACACCAGCCTGTGAACAGTTTTCGAAGATTAATCAGTTGAGTAGACATCTCTTGGGTTTCTTGTGAATTAGATGGGACAAACAGTTCCTTAGTTCACCTAGCCCAGGTCTGCTATTCTTTTTTTTCCCACTAGCTAAGAAAACGTCAGCCCTTTTCTAGATACCAAACACAAGTTCAAATCTAAAGTGTGATTGAGTTAAAGTTTTAAAACTACTAGGTGTTTTCTTAAAGACTACCAGGTTATTCTATGAGGTTGTGTGAAGGTGATTTCTTCTAATTGGTCTTGGAAGGGAAAATGTTTTTTGAACTTGGTATTTTGTGCAGAGGAGCAACAAAAGAAAAACTGCTAGTCACGGTTAATATGTGCGTCTGGGTTTTCTTGGGATCAGAAGCTGCCGTTCCGAAATATATCTCACTATTGAGAAAGGAAGGAAAAATACTGGTATAAGTACAGCTCCACCTCTAAATTGATTATTCTTGTAGGATTTGCTCATCCTATTTTGGCCGTGTTATAAAACGCAATGGGAGCAATTCCAGGGTGAGCACATCACTCTGGCGTCAAGCGGCCCATGATGTCACGAGGAATTCCTTGTCGTAAGGGGCGTCCCCCGAGGAGCGTGTTCGCTCTGCTGGAAGGTGGCCCATCCACCCACACGCTCCGTCTCCACCCAGCTCCTCCATCCAAATATCCAAATAACCAAACCAAAGGGAGTGCTTTGACTAATCGGAGTGAGTAGGAGTGATGCCATGACAATACAATAGCGCGCCTGCCATAGACTGTTCTTGATTTGCATTTGATTGTTTGCAGTCCTACCCATCTGTAGCCAAAGGCAAGAAGTGATAACCTGTCATGTTATATAAAAACACATTTGGAAAAAAAAGTGGAGTAATGCAAGCTAAAGAGCCTGTGCTCTCTGGGCCTGTTCTTCCCAAGAACTCATTCCACAAGTTGCTGGTTTCTCTTTTTACTGCAAGGTTTCTTTCCAGATAGTTTCCATGTGGGGGGTGGGGGAGAAAACAAAAAGGCAATTTGAGTCAATAAAAGCACAGCCTATTGCAATCTGAAAAAAAATACTAAACAAGCAGACTATTAACATGATGTCAGGCCCTTAGCAGATGAACAGGTAAGTGGAAGGGTCAGTGGCATCAGTTGGACAGAAATACTACTGGTTGAGGCAGTGATGCTACTTCAGCCCATGTCACAGCGACCATCTCTGTCTTGTGGGTTTCTGTGGCGTTGTGGCACTAAGACTTTGAGCGGGAAAGAGCAGAGAATTGTGTCATATGGCTCAAAAAATTCGCCTCTTTTGTTCAGCACACCCTTTGTTCCTTTATAGCCAATTGTCAATCATTTAAGTTACGCAATATAATTAACCTACAGATAAAGCTTATAGTGAAATCTTGTTAGCCCTGTTTAAGCTTGTTTCGTTAGGATGTTTCAGGTGGTTTTCCCACCGTTTGTGTAACGTAGCTTCGGAGGGAGAGGGCTTTCTGTCCTTTAAGTACAGAGATGCAAAAATACAAACTGAAGAAGCAGATGGAGGATTAAAAACTCCCACACCTCAAAATTACCTCAAAGAGTCACGCTCTTTTAGGTGTGGTGAATAGTAAGAGGGGTCAGTCAAAGTGGAAAGCATGGAAAGTCTTGACTTCAGTCAGGGGGATGGGAGCCAAGCCTCACTTAAAGGTAAATAGTTGTAAAGCCAACTTACTACTGAGCTATCCCTCTGGTTTGGACTGAGCCCACTTTACCAACAAGCCTAAAAATGTGAATTATTTTTCTCTCTGAATAGTAGCATGGTGTAGCATGGCAGCCTGAGGACCTCATTCTCCATGAGGTTATCTCACATGGGCCTTTCCACATTTGGTCCCAGCACATTGTGAGATTGTATGTAGTCAATGCCTTGTCTTCATCTCTTTGGTGTCAGACCTCTAAAATACTAATTAATGACGATAGAAAGGCATGGCTACATGAGTTGATGCTGGCAAATGCGAATGAGCTCAGCCCATCATTTGAACTTCTTCCAGTCTTATTTGTACATGGTATCACCGTATTAACGCTGCCTGCAATCCAGGCAAATCCCTGCTGAGAGACAAGATATTTTAATTTAAGCATGGCACTGCATGGGCATGGTTTGCCGCCTCCCAGATTAGACCCAACTTACATCTAGCTGATGCGGAGCACAAAGCTGAAGAGCTGCAATTCTGGGTAAAATGAGGGTCTGTGCACTTGAATGCACGTGCACGACATATTAAGGTGCGGGATCCCCTGAACTGCTGCTCTGGTGCCAGCTCATGGAAGCCTGTGAGACATAAGCTCATTAGTCTTTGTTGTGAAGTCTCAGGTTTCTAATCCTTAGGTCTGAGAGGAGGAGCGTGAAAATGCAAGTTACTTTTAATTGTGATGGAGATACGCAGGCAATTCTCACCTGACTTGGTGAACTGTGCAGTTGCGATGGTGTAACTCCCTGCGTGGCCCTTCTGGGTCTAAAATTCACACAGGGACTTGAGTTTTAGCTTAACCTTCTCCAAAGAGGCTGTGCTAAGCCAAACCCCAATCTTTGTGATGCAGTGAGAATGCATTGGATTTCCATTAAGGTTGTTTTAAGCCTAAATTTACACCTTGAGTTGTTCTGATACAGCTGAGTTATGTGGATGCTGTGTGTGTGTTTAGACAGTTTGAAAGCGTAGCCATAGGTGTGGGTTTGTCCTCTGCATGAGAAATGGGTGTTGGCTTCAAAATCCACTGTTCTTGGGGCCGTGCCAAGTCAATCCTAATGGAGCACCAGGTGTACGGGTGTGTATATGAGCAAATGTATGTGCGTGCGTGTGTAGAGACTTAAAGCTGAAAATAGGGATGGGCGAAGAATGCAAATAACCGTTGAAAAAGAATTTTGCTTTGTTCAGAGTGAAACCTCACAAACTGGTTAATTTCCACCAAATAATTCTCTGAGAATAAAGACATGGTCAATCAGGACATATTTTGATTTTTTCCTTTTGAAAATTGTGAACGGCTTTTACTAGAACATGTAACACAAAGCTTTTTTCAGATTCGTAGATATCCCTACCGTCCTTTCTTAAACACCTCAGTGAAATGTATGTGACATCAAAACTGTATTTTCTGGTGGGGCTCCTCCTCCTTGATTGCAACTGCTTTCCAGAGGGAGCAAAGGGTCCCCTGACCCATCTTCCCATGAGGAGAAAGGGAGAACAAGAGGCCAGCTTGGATTCCAGGGGAAGACAAGGGGGCTTTTCCGGCTAAGGAGAGCAGTGCATAAACCCCCCGGGCTGCTGGTGATGGAGCATTGGGTGGAAGTGGGTGGCACTTTACTTCTCCAGCCTGCGGAGATGCCTCTTCCTAATAGAGGGAGGCAAAGATTGACAGCAGAGGGATGTTGCTTCGGTCAGAAAGTGTGGGTGTATAATGAGGGGACTTTACAAATAATTCCTTGGTGATTATTCATTTTAAAGGGGCAATCAGTTGCCCCAGAGATATCCCAGGGAGTACTTAATTTCTAGAGAAGTTTGGAGAATACAGGATTTTGGTTGCAGCACTTTCTTGTTTCCTACCCAATGGCAACAATAATTTTTCCTGGTCTGGCCTGAGGGTTGCACTGTGTCCAATACACGGGTTGTGTGCACAGCTCATTTTGAAATACAACTTTTTGTTTTGAAACTGAAATTGTTCCAAGTAATAATACCTTCCCTTCAGATTCTCTTTTTTCAGAAGTGACCCACCCACTATTGAATAATAAGGCTTGATAATCATAGTTTCTCAGATAACATGCAATGAGCTGCCAATATTGCTTTGGGACTAAATCAGGAAACCACTGGCTGATGTTATGAAGGAGGGAGTTATCCAAATGGGAACATCTACCCTCGAAATCTTTAAATAAGAATGTGAGTTAGAGATCACCTTTTTGAAGGTGTCCCAGATTAACAATGAAATGATTGCATGGATTTAAAAACCAGAAGAAAACATATCCATTTCCAGGTCAAGAAAAATGATGGTTTAGTCCAGAGTAAATTTAAATCATACACTTATGTGAAATCTGCAATAAAGTTTATAGTGGAAACACTGACTGACCTTTAACAACAGCAGCAAGGCCAAGTCTGCCGTAACAACAATTGGAAATAACAGGCAGTAGCGTTATGAGGCTGTAGGGGCTCCGGCAAGGTCTTTTCCTTAATCTGGCCTGAACGCTCAAAGAGAAAATCCCAGGGCGATTAACTGAATCTCATCCTTTTTCCATTAATTGGCCACAGCGTAGTATTCTGAAGCTCACAGAAATAACTGCTGTGATATTAGCCCAAGTCTAAGCATTGCCAAAAGACATTTTATTTCAAAGCTCTCCGAATTACAGTATAATTTCCTATATTGCTGACCTAAGAGACTAGGAAGCTGGCCATCCTTCTGCTTATGAAAGGCTCCGAGCTTCGGATGACATAAAACTTGATGTCTCCTGTCTGTGGGAAAATAAAGTCAGGGTTACTTCCAACTAGGCTGAGGATATGGGATGGTGGGTTGAGCTTAGAAAGATTTGAATGGTCTGGTCTTCAGATTCAGGGCCCTGGCTGCTGCTTCTCCTCAAGACGACACCAGCTCCCCCCTCGCAGGTTGGCTTTTCGTTTTGCACGTCTTCGTTGTTCCTTGGCCATTCTGATGGATGTTAACGTGATGCTCGGTAGCAGCTGGTCCCTGACACTCAAGACCTTTTAGTTTGGATACACAAGGCACCTGAACGATTATGCCTAGGAATGCTGTCTGTATTTTTAAGAAGTAGAACACAACATACGTTCCTTTATTATATATGTTTCTCTAAAGTGGATATTCCCTTGTTGTGGATAGAAATCCAGAAGCACATAGAAATTTATCTGAGAGTTAATCCTTGATAGAACGGTACTGTTTCCGATTTCACTTAATAATGTTAAATATCTATACGTCTTAATGCTTATTATTAATATAGCTTTTTTCAGTGAGCATCTCTTACTTATGCATGTTACATTTACCGTATTTTCCATACCTCATTTTTTTATATCAAGAATGTCATTTCGCCTTGAGAAAAAAAACAGGAACATCAATGGATAGCATGATACAGACTATAATGCACAGGAGTTTATGTCAAGAGGATAGTTCTTGCAGGAAGCCGGATTACATTTTTTAACACCATTTTAGAAATCACTGCTTAATCGCTGTAAATATTTGAAGCACTGAACACCAGCAATGAAATTCTAGATTTTGGAAAATGAACTTCATGTACTTTTTCAACTGTAGATACAAATTTTAAGTAAAATCAGAATAAACTGAGAGTTGACTACTGTCAATCATACACTGATATTCTCTCTTCAGTATTTTTTGCAATAATTTCCAGGTCTTTTCTCTAACATTTTAGACATGCTATAATTTCTTTTTTCTTGTGGGTGCTTGAGTATATTTAGATAAGACACCATTTCCAAAGGACCGGTGAATTATATACATTTAATATATTACCATAGAACACGTGGTAGGTTAGTGGTAGGTGTATGGTAGAGAAAACCAGTCTCAGTTGCATACAGGTATTGCATATATACACACATATGTATATACAAACAACTTCTACCAGAAACAAGACGGTGAATAGATATTGGAATTTGGAATAAAAGCAAGACGAATTTCATTCTTCTGACCATCCATTTCTGTTCCGAGTTCAGGGCACAGATTTATAATAATCTATTGTCTGGACTTTTATGGCCCAGTCCCTGGAAGGCAGCCGTTCTCTGCATTGCAAATTAAAAAAATAATAATGAATTAAAAATAATTGAACTGGTGGTAGTTTACTCATTCAGAGCCTTTGCTGTCCCAGTCACTTTGGTAGCAGGATTGTCCTTCAGGTGCTAGATGGGTGCTGAGTGTTTTACAAACAATAAGTGGAAGAAATTCACACAGCTCTGAATGTCTTTGATGTTGAAATCTATCAGCTCTGTCCAACTGGGCTAAAAACAGAAGAGAAAACTGAAATAGGTGCAAACTAAAACTTCTGGTCCAGGAAAACATGTACAAATGTATCGTAGTATTTCTGTGCTTTCCTACACTTCTAATCCTGGGTCGTGTGTAAAACCCATTGCTGGCCCGGATCTCTGTATCTGCCTTTGCAGCTGGAAAAGTGGATGAATTTGCTTGAATAAAATCAGGAATAATCCAACCTGAGAGCAAAACTGATCTGAGATTAGAGGAGAGTGGGCAATTCAGTGTTCTTCAGCACCTCCTAAGTCTTTTACTCGGACACAGTCGCGCTATTCCATCAAAAAGCAGCAGTGCAAGGGAAACCTCACATGAAAACCTCTTCCTCTGCCATTTCTGACCTCATTTTGTTGACAAACCACATGTACACAATCTGACTTGGAAATATCAAAATGTTTATTTTCAGTCAAAATGTTTCAACATTTCAAACTGAAAAAATAAAGTGTTGAACTTCTGATTCCATGGGGGAAAAGCTCTGCACATTTAATCTTGATTTGAAACGAAAATTGTGATTTTCTGAGGTGTACATATTGATTTTTTTTTGTTTTCATCAGCTCTATTTGCTGCTTTAAGGCAGTACTGTCCCTTAGCTGCTCCGTTTTGTGAACAGTCACATAAATAACAGGCAGCTGAATGGCTGGTTTCAGGCTGACCCAGCATCTAACCAGGAGCTGAGGCTTAAAAGATACCAGCAAGTCTTAAAAACTTGCATGTGTTTAAGCTGATTCTGATCTAATTTATACCTGTTTATAAAAGCTTGAACTCTGGTTATATTTATTAGGTTATTCTAGATTTACATTACTATAAATGAGGCAAGGATTTAGGTGATTTTCTTTTTTTTTTCCTTGTTTAAACACAAGTCCTCTCTCTCCTTTCTGGTTGGGACAGGTCACATTCTGACTCGATTAAACTGGTTGTGTTTGGATTGAGGGGAAGTCTCCGTTTCCATGACTGGGTACGTGGGTTATTTTTAGCAGCCTGCCCGCAGAAACAACCCTCTTGAGCAACAGCCTGAAGTCAGGGATAATTAGACGGTGCTGAGGATCCTTCCTTCGGGATGGCTCCAGTTTGCAAACGTCAGCGTGGGCAATCAGTGCTCCGCTGAGGAAACGGCGGTGAAGAGGTGTTAGTTGTGGCCTCAGGTCTCATCTTTCTGGAAGGGGACATCCTTTTGTTTTGTAAAAACCCTTTCTGTGAACGACCTGGGTTTTGCACCTTGAATTAATAACTTGTGGCCAACTTCAAAGATACCATTGTGTGTTTAACACTGCGATCTGCAGGGCACAGGCTGAATGGGGAATACGGAGATGAGGGAGAGGAAAGACCTTTGCTCGCAACAGGGATGATATGCAGCAGGGAAACGCTGCTGTGAACATTTGGGAAGGATCGGGCAGCATGCCAGTAGGGTCTGTGAGTGGTATACAAGGTGCACACTCAGCCTTTGACTTTGATTAATGCATGCAAGAGATATAGGCAATCAATTGCTGTCATGTTAATATTAATTAATGAGCAGCGATGCCTAGCTCGCAGTGTCTGATAGTGGAGGCCTGTTAATTCACTTACTCCCAAGGTTTGCTTTAGCAGATGGAAAAGGATTCTTTTACCATATTTTCGATGGCATTTCAAGTCTATTTTTATCTCTCTTTTGGCTTGCTCTAAAGGAGACTGCCACCTGTTTTTTGCAGGTTGTTTTCAGCACTGCAAGCCAGATTAAAAATTGGCCTACTTAGGGCTTTATGGAAAATGAATTTGTTGCTCTAGCACAGAATAATGAAAGTATCCAGGGCCAGTGCTGGCGTCTGGCCTTGTGTTATGTGAACTCCAGCGAGTTCTGGGTCGTCGTGGTCCCTGGTGCCGGTAGCACCGTCTGCTCCGGAGGCGGCTCCTGCCTCCTGGTTTTGACATGAAGTGCAGGGGAATTGGGGGGAGTTCAGTTTCTGTTTCCATGGCTCTGTTTGGTACTGACTTACATCTATGGGGGAATAAGGGTGATTTCGCAGATCTAGAGAGTTGTAATGACTTTTGGGAACATTAAACTTTTTAGTCGGATGGCTTTAAATAGGGAGTTATGTTTGATCTCACTGGGGTTTGCAAGTGTCTGGTTTTAGAGTTTACCATTCTCCACTTTTTAGGTTAGTGTGGACTGTATCTCTCTATATGAATAGCTCTCAGTTTTCCTTGCTCACCATGGCCCTGACCTGGACATCTCTGAAACATCATCACCAGGGTGGAAGGCTGTAGTTTTCACTGTGTAAACCAGAGAGGCTGGCCACCTCCTCCAGCTGCTCATAGAGCTCCTCAAAATGCCACTTGAGAAATTTAAGAGTAAATAACCTTCAAAGAGACTTGTGATATTCTTCCATCAATCAAGAGCTCTTATAGGCAGTCGAGAGATTCACAGACTCCCTAAGATGTACTTAGATTCCTTTCCCTCTCTTAACTTTCTTTCTCATTGATTTGGTAGGTGTTACATATGACTGTATTTACAAGCACCTGACTCAGAGCTCCTTTTATTCATCACCAGGAACTCTACCAGAAGAGCTACATCAGAGATTGGCAGTGGTGTTATTTATTCTGGCTTCTCTCAAGGTGACTTTCTGGGTGGGTCTTTTGGTTTGTTTTTTATTTTTTTACTATTCAATTGTTAGGCTCTTTTCTCAGTTTGTACTTCTGGATCTACTGAAGAAGTATGAGCTCCTGTATATCATGTTTTTTGGCCCTCTTGTGCTAATTAACTTGTAACTTCATCTTCGATTTTGCTAAATTTGGTACTTATTTTACTGTAAACACCCATTTGTTCCACTGGGTAGCACAGTTCTCTGAACATCTGGGAATCATCATGTGTCATGAGTGACATGATGTATCCTCACTGTTAGACTAGCACAATGCTAGATCTGATGGATGGAAGAAATGTGTCAGGGCGAAGATTAATATACACTTTGGTTTGTGACTTGTGACTCACAGGGTAAACTTTGTTCTCTCTTTGATGGTAGGGATCCAAGATCTGCATTTTTCCTCTCCCATTTTGGTTCTGGTTTATAACACAGAAACTTGGACTAATGAGACTGAGCTTTTGTTAGCTGGATCAGAACCTTCGCTTCTGTCTGGACCAATGTGTCTAAATAAATCCACTATTTGTATGGCACAGCTGTGCACAAGGCTTTCTTCTGGAGATGCTTTGCTACCCTTAGGCTAGATAACCAGTGAGAATTTGGTAATATTTGCTCCTTGCTGCGTCTTTTGCACTCTGTACAATATCTTCTTTGAGTGCCCTCTGGCTGGAGGATTAAAGAACCACCTGTTCTAACAAACCATGGCAAAACAAAAGCATCTGTATTTGATTTCCCCATTCAAGTTTCATACTGATACCTCTTTAAAATACCTGTTTGCTCATCATCCTTGCCCACCCATGCTTCAGCAACATAATGAAAAGGCCCCATGGGAAGCAGCAGGATGATCTCTTAACTTGGCTTCTTAACATATGCATAGATAAAGGTGATGTTGTAATAAGTAACGGATGCTGTAGGAAACAAAATATACAATTTCTGGGTAAAAAAACCCCACCACTTCTTCGGGCACTATAGATCTAGGCAGGTTTTTTACTGTGGTCACTGGTTGCCTGTCAGTTGTACCATTAAGTAGATTTGTGGCACCTTCACAGAATCAGAGAACGTCAAGGATTGGAAGGGACCTCGAAAGCTCATCCAGTCCAATCCCCCCGCCGGAGCAGGAACACCCGGATGAGGTTACACAGGAAGGTGTCCAGGCGGGTTGGAATGTCTGCAGAGAAGGAGACTCCACAACCCCACTGGGCAGCCTGGGCCAGGCTCTGTCACCCTCACCGAGAAGAAGTTTCTTCTCAAATTTAAGTGGAACCTTTTGTGTTCCAGTTTGAACCCATTACCCCTTGTCCTACCATTGGTTGTCACCAAGAAGAGCCTGGCTCCATCCTCGTGACACTCACCCTTTATATATCTGTAAACATTAATGAGGTCACCCCTCGGTCTCCTCTTTTCCAAGCTCAAGAGCCCCAGCTCCTCAGCCTTTCCTCACACAGGAGATGCTCCACTCCCTTCATCATCTCTGTTGCCCTGCACTGGACTCTCTCCAGCAGTTCCTTGTCATTCTGAAACTGAGGGGCCCAGAACTGGACACAATATTCCAGATGTGGTCTCACCAGGGCAGAGTAGAGGGGAAGGAGAACCTCTCTCGACCTACTAACCACCCCCCTTCTAATACACCCCAGGATGCCATTGGCTTCTTCAAAAGCTGTTCATATGTATTGCCTTGGGAGAAGAACAACCTGGAGCACGAATCAAAGCCACTCACGAGAGCAGTGGCCACTCATGCACATACACGAGGGTGTCCTCTGCCACGGGTCCATGTAGAAAAGGGATTTTTAAAAAAATTTTTCCTGGTTAATGAAAAGACATTAAGCTCCAAGTACATCTTGTGGGGAAGTTAAAAAAGGCAGCCAAGGAGGGCTTACAGGTTGGGCTAGAACTCAGATGAAGCCTGGGGTTTCAGCAGTTTGTCCTCAGACTGGCTCAAGCAAGGGCTTCAATCTGGCCAGCGACAGCACCAGCAGCAAAGAGGAACGTCAGTGCTGGGTGCCCTTTACATTTCACGCAGGACAGAAAAAAGGAGCTGAGACACAATGCAAGGGCTGTGCAAAGCTGAAAGCTGCAGATGAGGCCTCTCCAGGTGCAGAAACATTCATAAATTTCTAGATAGAAGCTCTGGGAATGTGAAAAGGTCACTGTCTCCAGGTATACTATTGTTGGGGATTTTTTTTTTCCTTTTACATCTTTTACCTGGAGTCCTGAATTTTTTCTGATTTAATTTTTAAAGCAGATTTCCCTTTCTAGGAATTGCATTGACTCTGCTTTCCGCCTGCTGCACTACTATTCATCATTGCACATTTAGTGAGCAGCGGAGCAGGAGAAACGATGAGAGGCCGTTCCGAGTTGGAATTATTGCGATGGTCATTAGAAGGGAAATGTGGCATTTTGTCTGTGGAGTTTGTCAGAATTAGGCCAGAGACAAGTGAGTGATAATGAGGCTCTTGAAACCAGTCTGCAGGTGTGTAGTGGTAAGATAATGGGCAGGTGCAGAGAGTGAGTATTTAATCAGAGTCTTGGCAGGCATCTTGTTCGGGGTCTGCCTTGTTTGGCTTCTGTACAAAGGAGAAAATTCAGCAGCAAAAGATGTGAGTGCAAACTGCAACTCGTGCTTGTTTTTAGGAAGTTGCAAGGTTTTTCTGATTTTTCTTTTCAATGTGCTTCCATCTTAGAAAGTTGAAGGTTTATTCTGGCTATAGCAGGAATAAATGAGTTTGTCTCCTTGTCATTCTTAGGATTGCTGTCTCTAATCTAGAGATGAATGTGTATGTCAATATTTTCCATAAATGCTGCAAGTGAGTGAAAAAAAAGGGGGTGGGGGGATTCAGAGAAATCTGCCTTAGCAACAGTTGTGATTTATTTTGGGTTCCTTACCAGTATTTGAGCAGGTGAAGTAACCTTTGTAACTCATTCAAGAACTGTGCAAGGTCCTAGACAGCCTTGGAAATTATTGGAAAAAAGGTAATTCCAACATGGCAAAATTTCATTGTTTTATTTAACAAGTGTATACCAAAGCAGGACAAAAAGTATTGACATCTTCTGTGTTCTGGGAAAAGCGAAGGGGAAACAAGTATGCGGCAAGAAAAGGTTGTGTCATATTGTGGGAGATAGAAGGGAACAAAGCAACCAGCTGATCCAGAACTGCATTTTTTATAGAGCATCTTTATGTCTGAGGATGCGCCTTTGATTCCTGAGCCAAAACAAGCTGCACTTCTTCCTGACCTCCCCAGCAAAACTGTCCCACCACTTCCAATCTTTCCTCCAAAAAATGTTAACCCCCTCTCTTTCCCCTCTCAGCTGCCTCCTTCCACCCTGGATAAAACTCCAGTTTCACACAAGGAAGAGTTTTGTTTGAAACCAGGGCAATGAGGAAATGAAGATTAGTTCAAACCATAAGCTCCTGTGCCAAAAATTCAGAACATACTGAAAAAAGCTGTACCTATAGCTGCGTGTCCAGCCAAAACTAACCATCCCAGCTCTACGGCTGAATTTCAGCGACCACAGTCCAGACATACTGGCTGTGGGGAGCTGGGAGACAATAACTACTTTTAGCTATTACCAATTGCAAAAATTTAATTAGTGACTACTCATTTCAGGCAACTGCAAGTCACCTGTTGGCAATTTGTAAAGAGAAGAAAGATGAATTGCCCTATTCATTTATTCAACCCCATCTCCACAGCACCTCACAGTCTGCTGCCTTCAAGCACCAAACCTGGAGCTTCTGCTGCAGCAGCAAGTTGTGTTTGTTGACCTGAAGGTTCAGAGCCAGGACCTGTGAAGGATGACATACAAAATTTGTCACCTAATTACCATTGTCACAGAGCCCTTCATTGGATGCTCTCCATTTCCATCATTTTTTTCCATAAGTCCACAAGTTTTTGTTAGTGAAGCTCCATAGTTCAACTTTTCGCAACTCCCTAGATCTTGACTCCACTGCTTGGTGACCTGACAACACTAGGGCTGTTAAACCAGACATTTTCCCTTCCTCGCTCACTTGTGTGTGTCTTCAGAGTCTTATAAAGATGGATATCATGATGGTTTGTGTGTCCTGTTATACTGAGTCATCCAAAGGGTGATGCATTTTCTTGCCATGGGGAATGACTAGGGTTCAACCCCCCCAGCTTGCTCTGAAGCAGCACCCAGGACCCCAGACTTGCACAGTGGCTCGCAGTCTTAACTGGCAACCAGTCAGGTACTCAGGTGTGAACCTTCTCTCTGCTATGTGTAGTTTTGAGAAGGGCACGCTGCAAGCTGGGGCAAAACTGAGGTGGCTATCTGATCGAGAGAGAAGATCTACAGCTCTACGCCCATCCATACGGGCACAAAACTCACCGCATGCCTCGCACGGCAGATTCTTGGGGTTGCTGTGGGTCGCAGGTATTATAGTTCAGACCCCCTACATCTTTCAGCCCAAAGGGCACTGCAGGAATCTTCTGTGTGGTCTGGCCTCTACAGCATGATTAGTAGGGATAGTACTTGTCCTGCTGGCTTGTTTGCAGTAAGAGCTGTGTGGTCTTTGAAGTTAACACAGAGTCATGAGGACAAAGTTAGAACGAGCTCAGAAAGGCTGTTTTCAGGTGAAACTAGAACGTTCGGGAGGGTAACCAGCCTTGGTGTTTGCTGCATGTATAATCCACAACAGACAAGAAAACATGCTAAATTATAGCTATGCCTGAAAAGTAGCGTGTAAAAATATTTTAGTTGAGATTAAATTTCTGTTAGGCGGAGAAGTGAAAGCTTGGAGTACCTAGACCTGAACTATACCAGGCTACTGTGTGCTTACTGTGCTTTTGGGGTAATCCAAGGAGTGTAACTGCCCAAAAATCTAAAATCTTTGACTAGTTTTCATTTCTTCACATTCAGCTGGTTAGGGTATAACACACATTTTGAGATCCCTACTCTGCTCCAGAATGTCTTGCATCTCCTGGGAAAGTCGTTCATCTTTTCCACATCTCGGTGTTTCATATTAGATGAGGATGTCAGCACCACAGTGGGCCAAAAATTCTGAGGTGCTCACACTTATGGGAGCTACAGAATTGTTAAATACTTTGGGTTTTATTATTTTTCTGTTGCTAACATAAATTGGTCGTATCAGTACCCAGTATGTAGTAAATGATAACCACTCTTCAAAGGGAAACTTCCAGTAAGGTGAACTTGTGATGGGCTCTCAAATATCTCCGCTGCTCTATCCTGACTCCATATCATGGCTCATAGACCCCATTGCATCAAATTAGTTTTTTGGCGAACTTAGAGGCAGTTGGGATATCTGAAGAAAGGAAAAGTGTGTGCACAGCAGGGGGGGAACCAGAAGCTATTTGTTAGCAGGGTTTGATCATAGCAGCAGAAAGGAAGGCACTTTATTGCAAGAATACTAATATAAGGATGCTGGTCCTGTAGCTTCAGACAGAGAAACGCTTGAAGAGATAGAATGGGATTGTTTGGCACGCTTTCTGCAGACACGGAAAAGGAAAGGGAAGAGTTTGCAGCTGCTCTTGAACTTTGCCAGTGTGCAACTTAGTTACCAAAAAAGTGAAACCCACTTCTATAACTATCCTATAACTATGTGGATTTAGGAGGGCTGGTCATGTGTCAAAAATGTGCAACTTAGACTCCATGAAGTTTCTGGTCGGTGTTTCTGTGGATAACTTAGAGAGTCTATAGCAGATGGCCTTTCCTATGGCAGTGAACATACAACATTTTCCTCCATTGCTACTCTTCTCTAATTTATCTGGTAACCCTCTCTCTAAACGCTGGCTCTCCTGCCTTGCTGTAGAGAACATGAACGTGGAAAGTCTTTTTCTTCTTAAGTGCAAAGTAAATGCTTCTATTATAGATTGATTGCTTTCTAAGGCAACTTGAATAAACAACAGCAAGTGTTAATTAAACCTGCTTAATCAATATTAGCATAAATGCAAAGCCAAGTAATATTAACAATATCAATGCTGGAACAGTTCCATCACATGCTTTTCACATGTCTGTTTATCTGTTTCAGGTGATCTCAAAAGAGAATGCTCAGGGGAATTCAAGGATCAGAGATTTAATGGTTGCAGCTTTATAGTCCTTATCAGACCATCAAGGTTGTAATCAGAAGATAGGAGTTATCACCTCCAAGAGTTCTGTTGTCTCAGTCGACCTTCAAGGGAAAATCATCACAAGAATGCCTCTGGTAAGTCTATCAATTAATCCAGATTCAGAGAATGTTACATAATTTGTGTTATGTTAATACCTGCAAGCCCTAATCATAGATCAGGAATTTGCTGTGATAAATACTCTAAGATAGCAAAACAAAAATAAAATTCTTTTTCCAAAAATGAACAAACAAGCCAACCCAAAAGGGTGATGTGTTATCTGCGCCATTTCTCATATGCTTTTGTTGGACAGCATGATCACGGTAAGCTCATGTGATGTACAGAGTCAACCTTGTCTTTGCAGGGAGACTCTGGAAACTGGGATAATCCTGGGCTTTTCTTGTGGAACAAGGTACTTGGAGAATGTGCATGTCAGCATGTGCCTAGGGGGTTTGATTAAGAAGGAAGCAGTCATTGGGACTAGAGATGATCAGTCATTAGGAATGTCTCTCTTTAACCGCCTTTCCTGACAACACATACTAAGTGCCGTTACGTGATAAATCCTCACTGTGGACCCCAGTACAGTAACCATGAATCTGTAGATCTAATTCATTTCCATCTGTTTATCTAATTCAGTGGAAAGAGGTTGGAAAGATATTACAAGGAAGGATATGGCTGGGTGTCTGTGAACTTTGCAACCCTGGCCATGAATGTTGTGCTAGAGCACTTCTGGAAATCCCGTCCTTCCTTAGCTGCAGAGATCAGAGCTGAGTTGCTGCGACTCTATCCCTGACTGTCTAAAATAGAACGTGAGCTAATTCAAGCTGTGGCCAGCAACAGCAGAGAGGGAAAAAGCAGTTCAAAGGCTCAGTCCCACTCAAGCGTTATCTGTGATTATGTATTATTAATACATCCCCTGTATTAGCCCTCCGAAACAGATGTCTGCCCCGATCGGAACTGCCCGTGTCGATAGCAAGGTTGCTATGGGAGCCTGCTTACTGTGCGCTCAGCTGGGTATCGCACATCTGGTCGAGGTCTTGAGCTTTATTTCTCTTTCGCCTGATTTGAGACTTCAGAAGCATAAACTCGGTACTAAGCCAAGGGCTGTCTTTGTTCCATGAGACTGCCCCAGCTGGAACCTGTTGCTGGTTGACACAGTCAGATCTTATTTTGCGACTATTACATTCTTTGGCATATTACACTGCGTTTACATCTTTTAATTCACCCCAGTAAACAGATGGGTTGTTTTAAGAACCATGTGTAAGAGCTTTCATTAAAACCATTAGAGGACACCAGATGGGGATGCAGAATAGACAGCAGTGGGGCTGCTTGCTACCATGTTGGACTTGTGCGAAATATTCAGAAGTGCATAACTCTTCTTGCCACTCATCTGCTTTCCTGCATCCCAGTGACCCAAGCGCTGCTGGATTTGAGTTATATTTCTGTCAACCAGTTGCCACTTTTTGCCAAGCAGTGAGAAATACATCTGCATTTCCTCATCTGAGTTTTCTAGATCACCTGATTTCTGAATTACACTTGCTATGGAAAATACGATTTTGGTGGGGGTGTTTTATGACAAAAAAATGTCAACTGGAATGGAAATGAAAGGTTTTTTCCTGAAAGGTTAACTCTTAAGTTTTGCCTTTAAATAAACATGAAATGAATTGACTGAGGATTTTCAGTGCTGGAGTAAATTAAGAGACAAGACTCATCAAAGAAACTGTCAGTGGGGTATTTTCTAGTATACTAGCATCTAAAGTACGCTGGATTCTAAAGAGAGTGCCAATGGTCTTAAAAAGGAAAATGACAGAGTCATATGTGTCAAAAAGGAAGCAGATTAGTGGACCTAGTAAATATTGACCTATTTGATTTAGATGCTTAACTGAAATGGATTGAAAGATCTCTGATCTGTGGAGTTTGGGCTGGAAGTCTTGTGAACTAGATTCTCCCGTCAGGTGTTCCTCCTGCCACAACAGTTACTGCGAGAGTGCCAAAATCTCCGTGACAGTAGTTGTGTGTTTTGATTTGTTTTGTTAATTTATGAGTCTAACATCTGCAAGAGTGAACAGAATAATTACTAAAAATGTAATAGTGTTTGTTATAATGCTTGTGCTGAATAAGAGATTTACTAAAAAAAGAAGGTTCAGGGCCACAGGTGCCTGAGTCATTTTCACAAGGAGTTTTAGGGCATATCTAGAAATACCAAACCAGTTCATTCCTGGCAGATGTCGGTCTTTCCTGTAGGCAAAACCACAATGCTTCAATATTATCAGAAGATCATGTGTAATGTTTTGTTTTGTCATAATTTTTATCTGCAAAATGACCTAAATTTTAAGACCTTTCCAGAAGGGTTAAGTAACCTGAAAGATTTAACAACTGAACACCCCAAATATGTTCTAGTCCAAGGACGGCATAGCTATAGTTTTCTATATCTACAAATATTTGCTTCAGATTTTTTTATAACTTTATAATGAAATGCTTCATTTTATGATATTTTAATTTATCCATCTAATTGATGGATAATACAACTACTTATATATGTTGAATTTCAGAGATTCTATAAATGAAACCTTTTCTATCCAAGCAGAGATTGAAGAATTCAAAATTTGAGTAGTCTGGCGCCCACACCCAACTGATTCGTGTGACATCTAATGTCAGACTGACCATTCTTACGTAACTTTATGGGAGGCAAAGTGGTCTGTGTATTCTAGTCTGGTGGGAAGAGAAATATCTAAATACCTGTTCATTATAGATCTAGTTTAATAAACCAATGGACTTAGAGGTTTTAGCTGTAAATGAAAATCCGTAGCGCTTTTCAGAAGTTTACAATACTGAACCATGTGACTTTTTCTGAAGATAAAGGTTCAGTTCTAGTGGTTGCCTCTTTTGCCCGACTGTTTTATAACTTTAGACGCTCACTTCTTGCTGCACTATCTGGAATTCCTGTCTCCAGGCCCGTCCTGGCAGTGTGAACAGAGTCCCAGGAGCGTGTCAGTGGAGATCGGCATCCACAGGAGCAAAGGCAACACACAGCCCTTACCTCCCGGTGAACTTTGCCATTTGTTCATTTATCCCTGTTCTAAGTCTTCTCTTATGTTTGCCTTTTTCTATGATTTCTTCCTGTAAAGCCTGTGTGGGCTGGCTTCTAGTTCGCATTCAGTGTGATCTTTTAATACAGCAATTTCACCTCTGGTTTTGAACGTAAATCAGCAGAAAAGTCCCACAGGTTCCTTGAGTACTGTTAGGGGAAGAAAGGAGGAATAGTGCAGATATTGAGCTAACGCTATCGAGCTGCCTAAAGCGAGAGAAGAGATTGATAAGAGAAACCATTGTATTTATGGTTTCTGGCATATAGCGCAGCACAAAGTTCTATTTGAATTCTTCAGAAATTAGTATCAGATGACTTAGGAACTTCTGGCATATTTAAATCTTAAGTGGTTACAGATAGTTTTGTTCAGACTTTCCTTCAGTCGTCGAATGTGCTTCTTCTTTCTATTTGTTTGAAGACAGGTTGGGAGAGTCCACAAATTCTTGGGAGAATGGAAAAAAATCCTGTTCTCACTGGAACTGCATGTCAACAGCAACACAGACACTACCTGAGATCAGTGGTAGCTGCTCTTCTGTGCACAGAAGTGCAGCAGAATTCTGCTCCACCTGCCTTCCCAGGGCCTTGTGGAGCAGTTCCGTGCACCCTACCAGCCCCCTGCAATGCCAAAGCGGCTCTTGTAAAATCTGCAGACACGCTGCCCTGCTCAACCATGGGTCAGCACGCTAACCTGACTGTCTGCTGGGGCTCCAGCCCCTGCCTGTGCTATGGGATAGCCCAAGTTTTCCTTCTCCAGGCACCCACATGTGTGTGCAGGAGCAGCCTGGCTCAGAGCGTGGTTTCACCAGGTTTCCTGGCCAACCTCCACCAGCTGCAGCTGGCGCAGCAGCTCGTCCCATAATGCGGGTGAGCGGGCAGCCCAGATGGCCGGGAGCGCTCCGGGAGCCTCAACAGCCACGGAGAAAGAGGCTGCAATCACACATGGCTCTGCAAGTGCTGCAGCAGGGACCACCCGCTTCCAGACAGGCAGGGGAACCTCCCCAGACACCCACTCCACAGCCTCACCACGTCCTGCAGTTCCCATCTTGGCTTTGGCAAAGGACACTCCTCTGCCTGCTCCTTGCGGTTGTGGGTTGGGTCATCTGCAGAAGGAGCAGCGCTTTTCCATCTCCACGAGGTCTCTGGAGTCCTAAGGGAATAATAACTCATTGGGATGGTTGGAGCTTGACAGGGACCTGGAGGTTTATTGCTGTAATTCCCTGGCAGTGTCTTTCACCCTCAGGGCAGGACAAGTCGGAGTTTCTCTCACAACAGGAGTCAGAAATCTTCTCCTACAGGGAACACCCAGGCCAAGAGGCCTTTATCCAAGCCCGTTCTTTTGGAGCGACACACTCCTCATTATTTTTTTTGTAAGGGAATCTCTAAGCTAAGTGAGAAAGAGATCTGGTAAATGGATTTCTCACTTGCAGGCTCTCATAGCTGTGTTGTTAGCATTGCCACTGATCAAAAGATCAGATGCAAGTGCAAATAAAAGTAAACAAGTTAATTGATCTTTATGTTTAGAAATAATGATGATTTGGGAAATCCCCCTCTATTCTTAATCATCAACCCTAAAGGATTTTGGGGTTGATTCTCCTTGACATTGAGTCAGTGTTATCTTGACATAAAGGCAAAGAGAATAGAAAGTTGCTTTGTGAGAATATTTTATATCTATTCTGGTCTGTTACAATGGATGATGAGTAACTATAGAATCAGGGGGTCTTACTCTATTTTATGGAAATACTGATCTAGTTCTCTTAAAAATCAGTTGTTAACCTACATAATTTTACTATATAACTCAACTCCTTTTACTATAAGTGCAGGTTTTATGGTAAAATAGCTATAAATATATTACATTATCTCTAAATATTTCATCTTACATGGTTTCAAAGAAAGTTCTAATGTCCTGATGGAAAACAACTATGTTCTCAGCGAGGCTTCTGTTAAATGCACAATACCCTTTTCATGATTATCTCACTCAAGGGTATTTTCTCATGCGACTAAGAAAATGTTTTGTGTGAAATAGTCTGTAGGGAAAGAGGAAGCCTCTTCTGAGGTGCTCAAGTGCAAGTGCAGACTTTACACAGGTGCAGACAACTACACGGTGTATTGAAGATTGTCAGAAATGTAGAACGTTCTTGGTGACTTAAACTGTGATTTAAACTGTGATCTCTCCTCCCAAGTAATAAGCGATAGGACAAGAGGAAATGACCTCAAGTTGCACCATGGAGAGTTCAGATTGGATATTAGGAAAGATTTCTTCACCAAAAGGGCTGTCGGGCATTGGAACAGGCCGCCCAGGGGAGTGGGGGAGTCACCATCCCTGGAGGGGTTTGAAAGATGTGGAGATGTGGTTCTTAGGGACATGGCTTAGAGGTGGACTTGACAGTGTTGCATTAACAGTTGGACTCTATCTTAAAGGTCTTTCCCAATCAAAATGATTCTACAATTCTATGATATCCTTAATGCTGTGGTACGTAATCCCTGTTGGAAGTTGTGGGGCACAGTGCCCAAATCATGCTCAGTTAATACCTTAAAAAGTTCCTAAATACCCTGTGGACATCTGAAGAAATCATCTCTGTTCAAAGCATTCCTTCAATTTCTCTTAATAAGAATATTAATATAATCCATATCAGAGTTTAGAGAAAGTTATTTGGCTTGCTCATCAGCATGTGCGTTAATTTGCAGTAGAAATACAGATTGTTTACAATATACTTTAAAATACAGGTAACTAGTATTTTTTTTGCATTTTCAAAGTGTCATGCAAAAAAATCATATTTATGGTATATATATGTAGTGTGTGATTGTGCATTTTTACTAGGAAGTTATCCTTCGATGTTTCTGTGCATTCAGGGGACTGAATGGAACACCCGTGGAATGTTGCCAGCCATGCTGACGCAAGCTGGAGGCTTGTCCTATAAACATTTATGCTTCTGAATAACTTCAGTCACGTACAAACGTTGGGACGATAGAGACCTCGTGGGTCACTGATTCCCATCCTGTGGTATAACAGGCAAAGCTCATATCTCTTCTCATAAAATGGCCAAGCTTTATTGTAAAGCTTTCTGAATTTTCAATGGCCATCCTTCCCGCTGGAAAGCTTTTCCATTACCGTGTCTGGTTGATAGTTAAAAACTCTTCCCTTCTTTTCAGCCTCAGGTTAGTCATGGACAGTTTCTATCAATTTGTTCTTATGTCAATATTGTAAGTATCTCTTCTTCCTCCCTGATGTTTACTCAATGACACCAATCGCACAGCTGAGGTTATTTATGGGCATTTGCAGCTTTCGGTCCTTGGGGGTGGATGTCCACATGTATTTTGCTTACATACAGATAAACAAGCAGAATGACTTTACAAACCAACCCTGTCAGAGTGATTAAAACAAAGCAAAATCCTGAAGTTAAATGAGTCTCAGGTTGATAAGGACTGTCTTTGAAACAAGTGTCCTTCAGCATGCAGCAATGTCTGACCAAATGCAGCCGGCGAGCTTTGGTGTTCCGTGATTTATATCAGGACAAGCCTCTCGCTCACATAAAACACAGGGTGCCACAGTCCAGTACGGATCTGTTCATCATGAAAAAGGATAGCTGAGTCTGTCTCCTGTTTTTCTAGCAATAAATTTTATGCAAGCTGGCAGAGCCGTTCATTTTCACTTTGGATCTGAACTGAAGGGATGGTTTGCACTTTGGTATTCTTCACTCCAGTGCTGCACCACTGCAGCATCCTCAACTAATTAACTTTTCAGAGATGTTTTTTCTTTCTTTTATGACCCTACAATTTCTTTTTCTTCTAGAACCGAGACAGGTAGGATTTGGAAAGTTAATTTCAGGCCAAACATGTTTATTGGGAGAGAGGCAGAATTGACTACGGAAGAGCTGGACCCCTTTTCCCTTCCTGCTGCGCCTTGTGGCACTCTCTGAACAAGGAACAGGGGAAGGCAGACACTGTATTTCATGTGAATTGCCCACCCAACTTCTCTATCCCTTCTGTGAGTGCTACAGTGATGTGAGAACATGCAGGACAAGAGCTGGTCAAGCAGGGAGTGACGTGGGAGGGAGGAAGGGGTTAGAAGCATTATGGAGATGGCAGGGGAGTAAGAGCTGCCATGGGAGATTGTAGTTGCACTAAAGGTACTCAGAAATCTCCACATCAGCTCACAGGCTTTGCAAGGAAACCAAAGGCTCAATGGGACATCTGTTTTTGAGGACACTCTGTGCCGAGCAGGCTTGATTTGCCATCTTCTAGCTCAAGCCTAATAGCTGGAAAGAAAAAGAAGTAATTCCTAATAAACCAAATAATTTTAAATAACTGGAAACTGAGCTGGGAAATAATATGGCCAGAAAGCTGTTCTGCTGTAAGAAGATTGATGAAAAAAAGCTTCCTGACAGGCAGCTGTACTTTCTGATGGTTGACCAGATTCAATCATGAGAACTCAGCAGCAGAGAGTTGCCAGTGGTGCAGCAGTACCAGAAGTGACAGTTTGGACAGCACTGCAGTACCCTTGAAATCACCCCATAATAAATGAAATAAGATTTTGGTAAGAATGCTGGCATTGCAAAGTTGCTCTCTGTAGCTCTAGTAGCAACTTTTTGGCAGCCTCATCCTGCAATGCCAGGGGATTTGTGCAGCAGCTTGTAACAGCAGTTAAGCAATGAAATCAGGTGCCTTTCCCTGAGGCTGCAGATGAATCACCAAAATACAGGGAGGGAAACGAGACTGGGAGTAGAGTGGGTGCACACCAGTGAAGAAAGCAGATGGGAGAAGCTGGGGTGGACAGTCATCACGGAGCCCAGAGCATGTGTCTCGACGTTTTTGTTTATGCAAAATGTAACCAGTGGTAACTGGAGGATAAAGATCAGGATCCCACATCACAAACTGTTGGGGCAGTTGTCAGTTGAGAGCAGTTTAGTGGATGAACCTCAGTGGAGCTGCACTGATTTTGTGCATTTTGTGTGGTGGGAAGGAGGCCCCAGGTCTGTTCCCCTCCTGGTTAGCTGGTCTCTGAATGGAACTTCCTGATGTTCATAATTTAAATAGCCTGAATAAAATTCAACTATGTCACCATAATTGTTGGTAGTATTCACAAGGGTTTATCACAACCTATTCTTACGCATAGCTACATAACATAAACATCCACTGTGTTTTTCTTCCACATGCTTACGTAGTCTGGGTTTTCTTGGCAGACCATACAGAGGTTTTCAAGTGAAATGTGACCTGTTTTGTAGCTTCACAGCATCAGATTCACAGGATGGCACATTTTAAACCTATTTTGCAGTCATACTGTGTTGTTGAATGGCTGGTTGTGACACACTTCATAAATCCAGCCCTGCTGACACTCTGACAATGATCTCTGATGTGATATAACAACCCGTACAGCCTCAAGCAATGAAGTAGTAGGATGGAGGCTGGAGCTGAACATGGGCCTGAATTTTCTAGTTGGAAGCCTAAAGTTACACCTCCAGGTACATCTTTGCACACCTGTGTTTAGTTAAGGCTTCAGAGAATGAAGTGTTTGCATTCCCTGGTTGGGAAAGTGTGTGAGAATTGTTTTATTTTCAGTTAAAATGCAGCCATTGATGGCAGTAGAAGCACTGAACAAAAGACTAAAATATGGGAACATTGCCTAGACTGGGATTTTCTCAGAAAAACAGCCAACAACTCTATTTTATCCAACTCTGCACCAATGTGCCTTGCCATTTGTTGTACGTTTCTACTGATCGAGTGCAAATCCAGAGCCTGGTGCTGTAAGTGTTTTACCCAGAGATTCAGTCAGGTTTGATGTGCTCAGGAAGGGCAACATCTGTGGGACTGTCCCCTCCTCCCCACCAGCTGCCAGGTACTTACACGGGCTTTTCTTTAACCCTCCTGGCCTTGCTTGGTTGGGAAGATCCGGTTAAGTCAAAGGTGGAGATCCTCTGCCCCACCAGCGTTTCTAATGAGTAGATGTATGATCTGTCAAGTCTAAATAATTGTAGAAACACATTGATGTGCTCTTTTACGCCTACTGTATTTCTTGTCTAGGTGAGCTGCATACTTAAGTCCTACTAGTTTCTGGTAGAAAAAGCAATGATTGCTTTTTGCTTTTGGTAGCACTTGCACATTTGTCCATCATATCTGATACCATTTCTTAGAGTAGTTTCAATTCCTACCTACTGAAAAGAGAAATCTATGTGAAACAAAAATGATGACTATTTTTAGTAATGAAATAGCTAACATCCATGCTCTCGAGCTCATGTTCAGCACTGCATTTGGGCTCAAATTCTGAGTCAGCTTCTTATTGAGTTGAATGTTGACTTGGATATCAAAATATGCATCAAAACCCTTAACAGTAAACACTCAACACTCCTTGAAAGCTCAGTTCAAATCACAGGCTTTCTATAAAAATAAATTCAAGTATCAGTTAGGAAAAGAAGTATTTGAGAGAAAATGATGAAGTAATCCTAATACCCTCACTCTAGGCCTGTAAAGTAACATGCCTTTTAGCTATAACGTTGTCAAGCTGATCTTCATCACCAAGGTTTTGCTTTTTGATATAAGCTAAAAGTTCGTGCAATCATTTCAAAGGTGCCTACCTTATCTTTATGTTCTTTGTACCGGTTTCACGTCCCAGTCTTGTGTTCTCCTTTGAACATCATCAGACATCAGGCCCCAGTTCAGGAGACAATCACTGAAGTTCAGCACTAAGAAGCGAGGACTGGAATCCAAAGTGCTGATCTGATGGGTAGATGTACAGAAAACTATTAACAGGGGGGTGGTCTGAACTACAAAATAGTTCTTTAGGTTAAAAGAAAAATACTGTAACCTACAGGTCATGGCACTATATTACTCTTTTGTCTCTGCAAAGGAGATCTTTATTATGAACAAATAGCCTGCTTTGCAATACTGTGACTTCATTCAAATCTTATTCTTTAGCATAAGTGAAAATCAAATGCCTTATACAGTGGTTACAGAGTCACCTATATTTTAAATTTAACTGTATTTTGATCTGTAGCTATTACAGAGGTATATTATGCGTATGAGCTGAAATGTTCTTAAGAGCCTACAGGCTACAGCTGCTCCTCAGAGCCGAAACGTTCTTGCATCTGTTGTAACAACCCCATACTTTCCTTTTCCATTGATAAGGTATTTTTGAGAAGTTTTCACATCCAAAGTGACTTTGCAAACTATTCTTGGAAGTTCTAGAATAAATGTATTTCTTTACACCTGTAGCTCTAAATTAATCCAGGTTTGTATTTTTTTCTAAGTACTTACCATGACCTAATACAGAAACAACTGAGCTATTGGCAAGTCATACAAATCTGCACATCAGTGGCAATTCTGAAGAGGGTCTGCATTATTCATGCTATAATTAAATGAATGAGAAAAACCTCCGCTGATGAGTGTCCCTTACTGGGAAGACGGACTTCATAGGTGGACACTGTCAGAGTAACTGTGTGAGGGACAAAACTGCCAATTGTCATAAGAAATGTTATTAGTGGCAAGGCTAGTTCATTTAATCAACTTCAGTTTACAAAGCCCCATCATAAGAAAATGTAGATCTACTTTTCTTTGGTAAAAATACAGCAGGAATTAATTTTTGAATGTTTTCTAAAACATGTCTAAGAGTTAGGGTGTGATGCTATGTGGATAAAGCCAAGCAAAAGGGATACAGCTGGCTCTCCGTACCTCACGGCGGAATAAAAACTGAGCCACTACCATGGAGAGGTCACTCTGGTGCTCCAAAAGTGGGCTGGGATTTAACATCAGTTATCCAGATGTATCTGTAATACCTAATATATCATTCATAATTTTATGCAATAAAATGAGCCTATTGAAGTAGACACGATGTGAAATTAGAGCTATGGGGAGACTTTTCCAAAGAACAATAGGAGTTTTGCTTTTATTTCAACAGGATTGAAATATATCTCATTTCTTATAAGAAAGAGCAGCAAATAATATTTATTATCCCTTTTGGTATGGAGCCATTACTGGAAGCCATTATCATCACATTTCATGTTACTTAATCAGCTCGGTGAACTGATAACCCACATAAATAATTGCCTCACCGCTGCCAATAGTGCTTTTGGCACACTATGAAAATAACATTATTCCTTATGAATTAAACCACAATGAGATTTTAAATGACACATTAAAGACTTTCTTTAGGTATCTCGAATCCTTCCAAACTGAGCAAACGAGAGCAGCCCTACCATTTCGCGGGTCTGCGATATAGGTGAACCATGGCTGATCTTCCCCGTGGCACAGACACGAGATGCATATGTCCAAACATGCCAAAGCAAATGTGGATGATGAAAAAGGGAGATTAACTGCTGCAGAGCCACCTGCTCCTCAGAGCGTTCCAGGACCAGGCTCTCATTGGCGTTGTGCAAGATGTTCACCTTTCATTAATATCCATAGCTTTTGCACTCATTTCTTTTAGCGTGAACTTTTCCCCCCTCTTCTTGTTATTGGACATGTCCAAATAAGCTGTAGCTCAAGCAAAATGATCGGCCCCGTTATTTTTTTTATATTGCATTATCTAGTTGTCCTTGGGCGGGTGTGCTCGTAGTCTGCTCTTAACTGCTGAAGGTGAGAGAAAACTGTCCTGAAAGAAGTTCTGATACATCAGTATTTCTTCTCATCCTAATTATGACAAGAAATCCAGAGACGCCAGCTTTCTGGGTTCTACCAAAACCTGTGCGTGGGCAAGAGCTTTAAAACACTTCACGTACATATAAGCATAAGGCAGCCGAGGGGAGGGATCTCCAGATAGGTGGGGACAAGGTCTTGTCAGGAGGCAGCTGCTCCATTTTTGAACAGCCTGGACTGGGTGTTGCTGAGGGGTGACCCAGCAATGTCACCTGGGGAAGCTCCACTTGGCACAGTTGCTCTCCCAGCAGAGGACTCGAGTTCCCCACCTGCCTGCACCTCTCGGCTCCCAGAAGCCACAAGGGTGAGAAGCTCCTGGAAAATTCAAATTGGAGGTGGCATAGTATTTTTGGCCATGTTTTTCACTGAAACAAAACCAAAAGATGGAATTTGTGAGTAGATTGAAGTCCTTTTTATACCGTATTGTACTCTTTTATGACATCTCATCATCTTTTTATGACTTGCAGCCCAGGTGTTCCAACCTTCCTTGCTACCCTGTATTTACGTGGCTTTTCTGATATATTGTGTGGGAAAGAGAAGAGACGCTTCATATTTTGGGAGATGAGATCTGGCCAAGGATCTCAGACCCGCAGAAGTGAATGAAGAAGGAGACACCTGGAGTGCTCTGCAGGGACAAGTGATTTCATACTTGACTCACATGGAAAGATTTCATTCAAGCTTTTTCACTTCTCTTTTGCAACACTGGGGTGGGAGGTTCTACAGAAAATAGTTTCTCTCTGCAGATGTTCTGGTCTGATCTGCTTGTTAAAATGTGTTGCTGTATTCCATCCAGCTCTCGTGGTGTGTACGAGCGGTACCTGTGCTGGCAAGGAACATGTTGGCTCTTGGGGCAGGTACCTGAGCATCAGCACTTGCCCCAGTCATCTTAAGGAACTACCTCTAGATGTCACTCATGAACCCTGCTCTTATTTGAGGGATTAAAAGAAGTAGTTAGGATACCTCTGACAAAAGAAACCCTTCAGTCGCGCTGCTTGGTTGCTGAAATTCTGTATTCTGTGCTTCTTTCCTGCACTTCTAAGAGTTGGATAAAGGCTGAAGGCAGGGAAGACACTTGCTTCAGTGAAATTCATAGAAAATGAATTTACTGATTAAAACAGAGAAAAAACACATAAAGACTTGTGTAGTCTGTTATGCTAATTGAAAATGTTGGGAGAGCGGAGTATGAAGTTAATAGTCCATTGATTTATTTAGTTAATTATGTTTTGTTAGTACTTGGTTAGCAATGGGTGTAGATGCTTGGTCTAACTTTCTAGCCCTTGTTTAAAATTACTTCAATTCAAGCAGACCTGTGCTATACCTTCAATGATGGCAAAGTGCTCATATGGAAAAATTTCAGTGAGAACATTCCAGGCACATTTAGTAGTAAGTTTGGTTTCTGAGGTTTTCACAACCTTATCCATAGTAAGTAGAACTTTATTTTGCAAATAGTTGAGCTGAAACCAGTGAGTCTCTCCTAACGGAGTAAAACACTTGTAGCATGTATAAGAGAATACGAATTCTTGTATGAGCCACAGTTAATAACTATTTCAATTTATCTCGTGTTTGGAATAAGTTTGGCCTTGCGTTGTTCCAGTTCAAATGTTAATTGATGTGGTTTCCCACAAAACCTTCATTAAAGGTTTTTGGGGTTCACTTAGTCCTGAACTACTTAAAGGGCCTGTATTTCAATGTTATCATATCGCTAATATCCACCTTCCATTGAAATAAAAATTAACATGTTTACTTCCAGGGGACTGGCATTCAGAATGGACAAGGTATTAAAAATGTTCCTATCACATAGTAAACAAAGTTTTAAAAAACAAATAGAAGGTAATGAATGTCTGGCAGCATAAAGCAAACACATTTTCAGATCATATAACAATAAAGACAGTTGAAGTTTATCACATAATTAACTTCTTTATGTAAGTGGGTATGTATACATGTGTATATATATATGCATACATATAAACGGGTTGATTGTTGCAGCTTTTATCTCCATTTTGCTTTGAAATACAGGGCCCTATATGTAGACTTCAACAGCATAATACTTTGGTTAAAATGTACTTTTAATAGTACAAGTGCAAGGGACAATAAAACATTTGCATCCATACTTGAGTTGCTTGTGGACAACAGGTTTTACGAGTGCAACTTAAAACTAATGGAAGCTGCACTTGGATGTTATCAACATTTCAAAGTTATTTAGGTTTTATCTGTAGTGCGGGAAAAAATACTTGATTGAGTTGAGAGATGAGCCAAATCTCTGCCTCTCTCGATGGCCCCGATCAGTTTGTTGTTGTGCCGGTCTGGTCGCTAGGAGGTTACCTGTAATTATTTTAAGACACAAAGTTCAATTTTGTCTTTGTTTCTGGTTTGATTATTATACACACAGGTAGACATTTGCTCTTATGTTTCCATTCCCAAATGTGTTTGTAGGCACCCCTGTGGCAATGGCAGGATGGTGCTTCCTATGAGCTTCCTATAGCTGCCCCTGCAAGGGAAGAAGCTCTTACGGATGTTTTCTCAAGCACAGAAACAGAGGCAAAAATATCACTTCCAGTGAGCCAGATCTATAGGGTTTTTTTGGCTGCAACTTCACCTCTTCTACGTCTGATGCTTTTGTTCTTGGTGGTGGTGGTTCGGCTGGGTTTTGTTTGTGGGTTGTTTTGTTTGTTTGTTTTTCTTTCTCCTGTTGTATCACAGACACTAAAGATGCTTGGCTGCTTGGCTCCTGATGGCCTGAGTTAGGCAACCAAAACACCTCTGGGTCTTAGTCATTAAGTGATCATAAATCAGCTGTGGTAGCATAAAAACCAGGAGGGTTCTTCACTTATATCCCTGAGGACAGGCAGTTGATAGAGGGACATTAAGCGTGTCAATACACAAATACTTGTAAATGAATTTATCTTCTCCATCTGGGGAGGTGTCCCTGCTGCTGAAATGGTTCCTGCTCCTAGAAGTGGGTTTTTCTGTCTGGGTTTGGCACAGGGAAGTGGAGAACTGAGCCTTCACAGGGCAATATTAAGGTCTTGGAGATGCGGCGAGGAAAGTTAGTTCATTTTACTTTAAAAAAACCTTGAAGTTTAAATATACAAACAAATCCCATGCTGGAAAAATATTTCAATTGTGAAGTTAAGTGCTTCAGACTTGGGACGTTTCTGAACTCCACAAGATTCATCCTTCTCTACTATGAGTGATAAATGGCCAAAGGGTGTGTGAAGAATGTGCTGTGAAGGATGAATCTAGCTGAATTAAAAACCCAAACCCCTGGCAACAAAACTATCTGCTCATTCCTATATCACAGAAATTGTTAGAAAATATTTCCAGGCTCCTGGCATGCTTTCTTTTTGCAAGAAAAAGCTGGAAAAACTACAAATCTGGTTCATTATCTTATCATAATCATGCAGTTACTCAAATGATGAAAAACATTTCAGAAATGATTTGTTGATGCAGCAATATTTGAGGCTTTTGCTGCTGGGTCTTTTGTAGCACAGCAGGCTGAAGATGGCAATCAGACGCACCATGAAAACCCTACCTAAAGAAAAATGGATCATGTAATTAGAGATTATATATTAATGAATGTGCACAGGGGGAGCAAAATTAACCTTTGGCCACTGCGTGGACTTGAGCCACTTGAGTGTCTGAAGCAGAGATAAGCAGCAGTGAGGGGAGAGGGACCCATGGGTCCCTGGTGGGACACAAGGTCTCGAGATGCGTGGAACATGCGGGAAGGGAGATTTTCATTTACTCTTTTAAGGTCGGCACTTCTGTTCTCCTCCCTCCTTTTTAGCTCATGTCACCCTTGCCTGTCCCACTGCTGGTGACCGTTCGCAGTCTCCTCCATTCCCAGCCTTCCCTTATTAGGCTGACATTTCACAGTGCTCGGCTGTTATCGCTAATGTGATGGAGAAATGCACAGCCAGGTCACACCGGGGCAGGAAGGGGGAAGGGGGGCAAATTCTGCATTCCCGTGCCACCAAGGGCTGCGGTTACTTATGTGCAAACTCTCAGTGGGGATGTGGAGGTCCCAGCAGTGGAGGAGATGCTGGACACGCTCTTGCTGGGCGGGATGATGACCCCGAGCTGGAAGCAAGAGATGCTGCCGAGCACAGCCCGGAGCAGGAAGCACCGGCCACAGGCGTGTGCTGGGGATGGCGCTTCCACCCATGTTCCACCACACCACATCCCCTCTCCGTCCTCTGATCTCACCACCAAGGGGGTGGGTGAGCGAGACGGAGGGCACGGGCCTTCTGCTCGGCATGTGGGGCTCCCCCGGCACTCCGGCTTTCGGGGACATGCGCTTTGTGGTGCCACTTCAAAGCCGGCTCTGGCAGGGAGGCAGGGGATCGTCTGGCGGGATTAAACCACATCGGGACCATTTTGGAAAGGGTTTGAGGCTTTGATTCTTTCGTGTACAAATCTGACATCAAAGCAAAGTCCTGGTGTCTGTCAGATACGTCCTTCATCTCTAGACAGAGATAAAACAGCCTTCTGTCAGTCAGATAACACGATAATTAGTGTGATAATGCATTTATCCTGGTGCTTACAATCCTTGATCATTTATTGTAATTATGTATACAGGCCACAGCAGCCGGTGTCTTTAATTATAAGCTTGATGGCAAAACGATATGAAGAAAAATCTTCCTAAGGGTGGAAAAATGAGTCTTTCAATTAATTTTTATAGGTCCTTGATGAATATAATAGAAAGGACTAACACGAAAGTCTTTGCTGGAGTGTTTGTGTGAACTGACAAAAGTGTGTTTATAAAGAAGCAGCGATGTGTGGGTATTGCATTGATATAGGCCAGGTATTAGAACAATGTGAGATAGGTACCAACCTAGATAGTAGCAGCAGACAGCACAGCATTTAATTTTTATGTTAATCTATTGCCCAGAAAATTAATTTGTAAGTACATACAATAATATTACTATTGACGTGTATTAGGGGTAGATTTTCAAAGATGAATAGGAGACTTAAACAAAGATTTGTAATTTGTTTAATCGGTAGTTCCTAGGTTGCTTTGCAAATCTCAGCTAGGTAAAAACAAGTAGATGATATTATCCCAGATGCAATAAATTGCCCCTGTGCCTGAGTGTACAAGGTTTCTGGTTCGGGAACCTGATGCCTTACACCTAGTCTAAGAGTGTGGGGTTTTTCTTGCATGTCATTTAACTGTAATTATATTTTTTGAGTTATTTGTCTATTGTGAAGCCCTTGAAATAAATGAAGCAAGGGAAGTCAGTGGATGTTGGGAAGCAGGAGTTGGTTGTAAAAGGTGTCAGTCTTAGAATTCATAGTTCTGATACCTGATGTTTATCAAATTTCCATTGCTCAGTGTTTGGAGTCACGAAAACCCCACCAAGAGGTGCACATCTGGCTGCTGATCCAGCCCAGAATCTCCTCAAATTCCATTTTTGTTCTGATTCAGAGAAGTGACCATGTAACCTGCCCTTTCATAGGGTCCTGGTGACCATGCCTGGGAGAGCACCGGGACTGGAGGCACCACAGCCTGGGCATCTGCTTGGCTCTCAGGAATGAAGGACAGAAACAGCAAGGAAAAGGAGAAATGGAATGTGAGGGACCAGGGGAAGAGCCACTCCTGGTGCTTTTGGATACTGAGGAGCTGAGAAGTCTCAGCTGCTAGGAAATACTGAATATGATTAATAAGGTTTGTGCACAGGAAAAACCCTTTCAGATTGAAGAGCCAGGATTTGGACCCTAGGGACATTCAGGTGACACCATTGATGGTCTTGCGGTTCTTCTGCAGCAATTCTTTCTTGCTTCCATCTTTCCACACTGGCGCACCAGCCAACGTGTCTGCAGAACCTCAGAGGAGATAAAGATTCTTGTGGCAAATATCTGTGGAAATTCCCCCTCCAAAATTAAGGGATTAGTCTCTGTACTGCAGAGCCACATGCGTGTATGGGGAAAAAGCTATAAGGCTTTTCTTACTGTCTTGCTCCTTTTCTTACTGTCTTGCTCCTTTGGTGTGTTGCATGAAGCATTTTCTCCCAGAGTTAAATCTTACTGTTATAATGTACTCGCTACCTAAAAGATACTAGTCACATTATTTATTCACATCAAATTCCTATTTTTAATAGATGAAAATGATTTACGTAAAAAAGAAAAGAAAAACATTTTGTCTGCAGTGATTCCTTTGTAGGGCAAGTTTCTATCACAGAACTCCAACCATGTCTTCATGCTACTGGCAACCTAGATTAAAATTTAAAGATCTGCTGAAGCGGACTGCTTTTTGGCAGTCAAAATGCCATGGGAAAACAGACAAAAAATACAAAATCTTTGGGGCAAGGGACATTTATTTTGGGGAAGAAAACGCAAAGGGAGCATTACAAATTTCTATGCTATGAAAAATAGTGATGGGAATCACTTAACTAGCTGCATGTTTTCGTACATTACTGTTGACTCCTTATTGCAATATTAAAGTGTCAATTGGATTCAAGCAACTAATGTAACTTTGTATGCCATATGTGAGTATATGTGTAAATATATATTTAAATATACATACATATACATAAAAGGAACTGGTAAATGCAGTATTTCATGTTGTAAATCTTTCAACCATCCATTCCAATAGCACCCAGTGCTGCAGATCTTACGGGATATTCTTATTTGGGTGTTGCCTCCTGGTCATGTCCCTGTGGGGATGGATCAGCCTTCAGATACATGGGCTGAGGAGCTGCCGGGAGAACAACACCGCATCTTCCATTCTCACAGCAAGGCAAGGGTTTATTTATCAGTAGCTTCCATGAGGTTTAGCAATTGCCTCATGAATATTTACATGTGAAAAGAGATAAAGTGTGTAAATATATCCAGGACACCTATTTACTGCTCTGGCATGTCTCTTGGTTTGAGATCAACAGGAAGCTCCCGGAGAGGCGAGGACTGTTCCTGGCGGGGACAAAAGAGGGAGAAAACCAGCACGTGAAGGAGGCTGGAGTAGGTGTCAGGCATTTCCAATGCTCCTGGAAGAACGGGAAGAGAAAGAGGCAGCAGCCATTGCAAGGGCAACAGGAGATGTGGTCATAGCTTGAAGCAGCTGGGGGCACAGGGCATAGCTCCAAAATGCTGATCTATGTATACTATACAATAATAATGATAATAACAGAGTGAAAAATGCTGAATTATGTGGCTATAATTCCAACAAAGGCTTCTTGACTTAACAGACTGTAAGAGTCTCCAGATGGTGGTGGACTGTTGGTTCTGCAGTTCACAGTTTTTAATATGCATCTCTCATTTTTTGCTTCTTGATCGCTTACTAAAGACAACCTACCATTATAGGATTAACTACAAGCTGTGCAGCACCACCTAAAAAAAGTTTCCTCTGTTTTACTTGCACCTAAAACCAGCAAGACATGCCTGGCACCTTGTGGGCCTGTGCAGGACTATAAACTTCATTCCAAAAGCACTACACTGGGGCTCCATGCCTATCCTAATTACGAATAGTTAGCTCAAGCACTGGTGTAGCTTTACAGCTTTTTGTGTCAGAGCTACACCTTACCTCTGGCTTTGCACTGATGCTTCATGGTCTCCCGTTTTGCAATGTGGCCTCTTCCATGCACAGCTGGGTGGGTGCTCCCAAAGCCTTTTCGCATTTCTTTGCGTTCCTGAGAGGAGAGCGCACAACTCTCAGGCTTTTTGGTCACGGCTTCTCTGTCCTCTGCCTGGGACTGGAGAGGCTGGAAGGGGCCGATTCCACATCAGAGCCATCTGGTGAATCCTGATAAGCCATCAGACTCTTTACCTTGATAGTTCCTCCAAGCTGGATTGCATGTGTTCTTGGGAGTCACCATGTATTTGTATTTCATTTGAGATGAGAAGGATTAAATAAATAGCGGTGGCGGATTTTTAGCCCTGGTGAGAAGGTCTGCGGGACTAGAAGCTTTCCTTCATTTGAGGTCACGTGGCTTTCTCAATTAGACATCTATCTTGAATAACAAGATACTGAAAATGGGATCTGTCCCTTGGTACACTGCTGCTTTCGGTTGCATTTGCAGAGTTCAGCCTATCACATCAACCAAACAAACCACAGTTGTCCTGAAAAGCTCCAGGTTTTGCTCAGCACCGTGTAAGCCCTGGGGGCCCCTGATAGTGGAAACGCTTTGGTTCCAGTAGCTGTTTTCCCAGAAATACTTTAGGTATTTCCTCTTCTCTGAGCAGTCATAGACTCCAGGTCCTTCTTTAACTGCCGTATTTTAGAGCTTCTCTACTTCCCTTGCATTTCTCCTTCCCTCTTGCTGCTACAGGGTCTCCAAAGCCCACTGTGTTTAAGTAGGATCTTTCTGTTTAGATTCCCTCTTCATCAGCCTTTCTGCCTTTGCTTTTTAAAAGATGTTTACTGAAGTTGATCCAAGGCTAAAGAGGCAGACAAGGAGAAGAACAAAGTCTGTCCCCACCAGCAAAAACATCCCAGGTTAGGTTTCCAAGTCGTAAGATGCGTACACTTGGACTTTGTGGATTTGGCGACTGAAAAATTTCAAATATATTTCAACAAGCAACAGTAATTAAAAAATAGGCCTTATTTAGATTTTGTTTTGCATCTGCTCCGTAAAGGCTCAGATGTTTCACATTTCACAGGGGAGAAACTTTGGTACAGGCTATTTTGTTAGGCGTGCTACAGAAATATGAAAGGAAGGTTTGTCTAGGTGAGAACCAGTGTTTTTTGAAGTCAGCTAGCTTGCATCTCTAGAACATCATTTGGCAGACCTCTCTGCTTGAATTTCACATTAACTGGTTGTGTTGCTTCGTGATGTTCTTTAATGTAGCACAAGCCAGAGAATCAGGGCTGGCGGCAACACCAACATGACAAATAGGGGCCTTCAGCGTTTCTACAGTTACCTTTTCCATATTTCTGGTTTTTAGAACAGAATTTGTATTTGGAGCCCAAGCAAACATGACAGCATCACTTAATCACTTTTCCAATCATTCCCTTTAAAGAATGATTCCTTTCATTTTGTCCTCCAGCCAGGAGAACTGAGTTATAAAAGAGCTTAACGCTAATTCTTCTTACTTTGATGGGGGCTAATTAAATTCATACCTCTATGAGTAAGCTGCTAAAAGCCAGAGTTAATCAATGTTTTGGCTAATACGTTCTCATTAAGAAATGTTATTTTTACAGAGAAATAAACCACACTCCTTAAAACCAAGCACATAGAGATTTGCTTTAGCGATCTTCACCAGGCCAGGTACTTCTACAGTGCGTTGTTCACCTGGACTTGTGTGAAGTGGTTGATTCTGCTGAAAATGTACTTTGCCTATGACTCTTCTAAAAAAAGAGGATTATTGCCCATGGGGCATTGTATTAGCGGGGCTGAGACATCCTGATTCCAAACAGTCATTAAGCAAATCGGAGGTAATTTATACTGTGGTGAACAAACTAATGCAAAGCCTGCCAGCTGTCTGGCCCTTCCCGAATGCCTTCAGCCAAAACTTTGAAGGTTAGTTCGGGAGTAATTTCTCTGACATTGTACTGTTGTGATGAGAGGACAGTCAAGTTCAGAGACAGGACCAGATCCAGCAGAACTTTAAACATCTGAATAGTTTTGAGCATGTGAACAATCCCATAGGAGGCAACGAGGCTACTTTAAATGCTTAGAATTAGGCATGTGCTTAAGAGCTTTGCTGGACAGGAGCCACAGTGAGAACCAGCCCTGACTGTGACCTAAAATTAAAACTGGAACACTTTAAAGATTAATTAAGGCCTTGTCTACATGGGAAAAGTTGTTCATCGTGGCATGAGAAACTTTCTTCTCATGGTGTTTGTGACCCAACTGGATTCAGACCATTTACACTGGAGTCAGCTCTCATGAGGTTTCTCGACCGCATTCGGGAGGTGGGGAGAGTTGGGAATGCACGCAGTGTTTGGAAACGAATCTTTCATTAACCAGTGCATATGAAATCTTTATGCCTTCAGAGTCATCTTTATGATGGTTTTGTCCTTTCAACTCTTGGGAAAATGGCAGAACCATTCAAGTAGTCAGAAAGCCAACAAACAGACACATTACACACCTTCCTTCTTCACCACAACTATTGAAAACCCAAAATACCACAAGCCGGAACTATTCTCCTTTTAAAGCTTGAGGATTTGATGAGCTGGAAATCTGTGGATCACATTCTCTTTCACAGAAAGGATCTGCTCTGGCACCCCAGAGAGGCTGAGGACTAGATGGGAACTACACTTGAATCAATTTGTTGCCCCTTTTGTCTGCCAGGTGTGTACGACCAAGGCACGATGGATTGCTGAACATCATGTCCCAGCAAGGGAACGGTGGGGAAACAGAGACCTGCACCTGCGAGAAACCATTCAGTATGGCATAAAGGTTGCTCTTTTGGTCTTGGATCTGAAGGACCTCACCAACTCTGAATGGGAACAGAGAATTTTGCATGTGCTGTTTTTGGCTCTCCTGCTAATGTTTTTTTTTCCCATGGGAGGACTAGGCCTGGTTTTGAGTGTCTTTACTGTAAAAATGGAGCTGAGCTGCTTTGTTGTGGCATCGACATGGGGCCTTCTCTCTTCCCCAAGGTAAACACTGCTGTGGCAGTGCTTTTTGGGGAATGATGTGTATATATCACATTAACATTCAAAGGTAGAAAGTTTTTAGTGATTTGGTGTCCCTTCTGATTAGGCTACATTGAAGGTCTTTTTCTTGGAGATGGGGCTCTCATCTATATCACAGCTGAGCTTGAACGCATGGCCACGCTTCATTTTTAGGGACCAAACATTTGCTGGCAGGCAGGGCGAGTCATCCTTCAGCTGAAGAAAGTGCTCAATCTGAATTAGCAATTCAGCTCTGCTCTGGCCTAAGACAGCGCATCATAGAAAAAGAGTCTCTGGATAGTTGAAACTACACGCATCTCTATTTCCAATACTTTTATATTAGTTTCCTCACAATGGTTTGGCTATTTGTTGGTATTAAAAAGCCAGCTAGTGGGTAAATAGAGGGGAATAATGGTACTTAGTGCTCATGTGCTGCCTTGCATTCGTAAAGCGCTTTGCAGACCCGAGAAGTAATTCATGTCTCTTGGCTTCCATGTGTGCGTAAATCTCGAATCACTTTGGACAACTCAGGTGCAATTTTATCCACAAAATAAATGGATCTTATTTGTCACATTTAGGCAGGAGGGGGTGGAGGTGGCAAATGGAGCAGTTTGCTGTGAGGTTACAGGACTGCGTTCATCTTTCTGCTCTGTATCCTGATAGAGAGAGGGTCACACTCCCAGCTTTTACTGCAGAACTCGTGGGACCTTTTTCTGTCCCTAAATATCCTCCAGTAAAGGTTGGCTGAGAGTTACATGAGCTCTAAATACCTTTGTAAGGAGGCAGATGATTTCTTAAGGCTTCCTATTTGCTGGGCCCTCCCAGCTCTGCTACCTGCTCTGAGTTCTGATGGAGACATTACATCAACTCCCGTGCTTTTTGTCTCACCTCTGGCAGCTAAAGATGGAGAACACCTGAAATCACTCAAAAAAAGAGATGGCAAAATTTTCCTGGCTTTCAGGTTGGAAAATGAGGTATTTGTTGTTTCTGCCATTGCTGTTGTGATTTTCCGGTGAAAATGACAACGTTTCATTAAAAATTGTGAAGTAAAAATTGCTGAAAAATGCACAAACCTCAAGTACTCTCAGCTTGAAAGCTCGATGGAGTTGTCCATTTGGGCTGAAACACTGGAGATTTTAGGTTTCTGATGAAATAAAAAACATGGGGGCAGACTGATGAAAGTGGTCGTGTTCTGCAGATGTTTTCACCTGGTTAAAAAGAAATGGTTTTAATCTAAATGTGGCTCAGCTTTTCAGCTGCCTCTAACACTAAAAGCTTCAGATGTCAGGCAGGATGGCTGTTTTCTACATGCTCTGATCAATTAATCAGTTGTTAAATGGGCATTTAGGTCACTTGTGGCTATTTGAGAATAGAGTTACCAGGACATGGAGGAAAGTCTCCCATTACGCATGGGGATGAAAGTGATGGAAATCAACATCAAAAGGAGAAAAATGAGTGAGGCAGATTTGTTTGTATAAATGGTTACACCCAGCATTTTGAAAAATAAATATCCTGCTCAGACCCAAAAATGAATTAAAAGTTAATTGGAAACAAACAAACAAACTAGCATAAATAACTTCACAGGTATTGAGGATTAAAATGTAAGCCTGTCTGAAAAGGAGAGGCGGATAAACTGGCTTGGGTGAAATAAAAACCCATGTGAACCTTTGTCTAAAATTCAAATTTAGTCAAACTCTAATCTTTTAAGGTTCAAAAAGATCTTTTTGCTTTAATTATTACATGTGTCTGCATTCCCTGGCTTAAGGTATGACTAAAAGCCATGAGAAGGCTAGTCAGGAAAATGTTGGGCTCTTTGTTTGGTGTTAATGTGACACGGGCGTCTTGCAGCAACTGCTTATTTTTGCATCCACACCACTGGCCGGACAGGTTTCCCTGAAGAGAAGCACCTTCTGGGTGGTGCAGACACCCAATGGTGGGATTCAACCCATGAGCACCTTGAGAGAGGCCACCTGTAGGTATAGACTGTGACCATCGCCCTCTGGCAATGCTGAAACAGGAATTTTTGGTGCCGTGGGGTAAGCGGCACCCAGCTGACACACCACCGAGTCTCGCTGACTGTTCAGGTCAGCCGAGGATGTATTTCAGTAGTTGTTGGTTCGCTGCAAACCATGGGCCAGACATAGGGTCCACCATAAAAGGGTGAGGATATTTTGCAAAGCAGGGAAGACTTTGGCATCTCTGGCACTTAGGAAAAAAAGCCAGCTTTAAAATGGAATAAAATGGATGTGTCTTGACCACAGTTAAGTGATATGTTTAGCTACCTGAGTCCAAATCTGGCTTTTTAATGGGAATTGCATGTTTTCTGTGAGGGGCACTTGCTAGAGCACAAACGGGTCTTCATTTGTAGCTGGAGTTGGTGTCTGTTGAATGGAAGAAGCAGTTGTAGGAGGGTCTGATATGGCTTTACCATGTTCTCCCTTGGGTGTTCGTCCATAGGGACAAGGAAAACACAATACAGGAGAGAGCAAATTGATTAAAAATACTTCATTAAGTTATTTAGCCTCTTGTTTCAGAACTGCTTCTGACTAGACTTCAATTTTCCCATTTTGTTGGCATTACCTTCAAATTATTGGACCAATTAAAATGAGAAGAGAACAAAAAAGAACTGCTTTACTTCACTTATCTCTTTCTGTTTCTTGGTATATTTTGAGTTGTTTGGGTCACTGGGTGTTGCTTCTATTTCTTGACTGAACCATTGCAACTGTTACGTGTCAGAATGCAAGAAATCAAAGGGATTTAAAATATCAACACAAACTTCCAGGAAGGATTTGCCTGACTGTTCAAGTGAAAAATATGGCACTATGGTCATGACAAATGAGAAATAAATTAACAGGTATGAGTCATCTTGGAAAGAAAAATTGTAAATTCAGCCTTGAATATTGCTGAGGGAAACCCGGGAGCGTGGGGCCTTTGTGCCTGTTGCTCAACATCCGTTAAAGAGATTCAATTAGGTTTTTAGTAGGTATCAAAACCACTAAGTAAATTTACATCAGCTGAGGATCTGCTCCCACATATGCCATAAGGAGGAGTGTGGATAAACTTAGATGGAAGTGCAGGAGATTAGGGACAGGGTAGTACAAAGCAGATTATTTGTGTTCTAAAAAAATATATAAATAAGTAAAAAAAAGACACAAATAAAAGCCAAAACCAAAGCACCAAAACCAGGTAGAAGTAATAACATTGATAGTCTTGAAACCTTATCACGCAAACATTAATTCAAAATTTACCATAGATTTTGTGTGTTAGAATAAAGTTGTGTTTTCCAACCATGTATTTGTACTTACAGGTGAGTTTCCAAGAGCAACATTTTTAGAAGTGCAAAGACAAATGAAGCCTGAGTAGCTTTAAAAACATCTCTGCTTATCGAAAGGTTTTGAGCATGGGGGCTCTGACACAAGCTTTTCAATATTTCATAATTCTGGAAAAAACTGAACCCTTCACCTTTGCATAAAAGGCTCCATTCAGTTTACATTCCTGTTTGGTTACCTTATTGGTTCACTTTTTTCCTTGACCTATTTGCACATCACTGGAACACTCTCCTATAGGGAATGCTACACATCAGTTCTGCAAAAATGACTGCATGCGCGGCACTCACTAAATCTTCCAAGCAGCTCAAAGGTCAAATTGTAAGAAATATCTGAAATAGCTCTCCAGAAAAATGAGAAGAACTCAGAACGTGAGAGCCACAAAATTTATTTCTGGCAACCTATGCTGTTTTGTTACTTTCCGCAAGGTGTGTGAAAATAGAGTTTATGAGTATCTTTGAAATGAAGATGTAAAATACCAACCCTCTGCTTTCGCTCCCCCTTCCTCCAGTGGTTTTTTGCTTTGTTCTTATTTTTCTTTTCATTTTTAATTCCCCCCTCCCCTTGTCCTTTAAGTCTCCCTGCCAAGGAGAGGCTGCTAAAATTGCCAATCCATACTGTATATGCAGCTTTTCCTATTGCTTTTGCACAGAACCCTGGTTCAAAGCCCATCACAACTCCGGGGGATTCTTTCCATGCACTTCCACGGGCTTGAGATCAAGTTGAGTAAGGAGAATTTTTTCCAGTGTGCATCTTTCGGCCCCACCTGTTTCCCACCAGACCCCGTCATGGGTATTAAATGTAATTCATGTCTAATTACGGGTATTTACACCTCGACCTCAAAGCCACCCGCTTCCACCTGCGCCCCGGCCGCCGTGTTTGATCTCCTCGCTGCCAGGTCTCCGTGCTCGGAGCTGGAAGAGCGGACGGAAGCTACTAATAGAGGCAGAACTAAAGCAACACACAGAGCAGCTCCAAATACACATCCACTGCTTGAAAGAAAAGAGCGAGAACAAGAGGGAAAGAGTGTGGGGGGAAAGGCCCAAGGAGGCTCTGGTAGCTACGGTGTAAATACAAACAGACCCCATGTTGCTATGAGTTCCCTTTGTTTTCCAAAATGTTGAGCAAGCTTGGCTGTTGGCTTTTGCACCCTCTGAAGCAAAGGGAACAGCACCGCAAAAGTGCTGAGGGGTTCCTGCAAAACCTGAGGCTTTCTACTTGAGGAAGGGAAAACCATAGGGGCCTCCCACGGTTTTGGTTAAGATGGTTTGAGACAGAAAACAAGTGCAAAACAAATATAAACAGTTTATATGGGGGATGTTTAGTGGGTCTGGAATCAAGAGATTCTTTGCAGGTGTGAGACACGGTGGCTTTGGGGATTGCTTTGAGCAACCCAAAAGGGCTAGGGGATGAAATATGGAAACGCTTGGGGTTCTTCACAGAGGACCTGCAGCTGGACTTCCCAGGCAGAGAGTGTGTGGGCTTAGGACTATATACAAGTTGCTTCTGCAGAGTGTCCCATGCAACTAACTTTTCACCTCTTTCAGTACCTGTAGGCTGCTCAAACCTGTTTTTGTTTTAGTGAAAGCCAGAGACAATGGATAAATAAATTCCTGGGGATTTGGGGGCCGTATTTTCAAACCCGGCTCCCTAAAAGTGGATTCTGAATCTCTACATTTATAAACTTAACTTAAACGTCTTCTGTTCTGGGATGAGACTCTGGGAAGTGCTTTGCTGTTCAGGGTGATCATAGAGCAAAAAAAAGAGCACAGGAATGGTCATACTGGAATACACCAAAGGTCCAGTCTCCCATCTCTAAAGGCACTATTTGTGAATGCTCAGAGACCCAGGAAACAAATACTGTTTGATTTAGAAAGTCTTGAAGTTGACTATTATCACTTTTAAGTCGAGGAAAACTTTTGATTGAGCATGTGTGTACCCAAAGTGGCATCACTGGAATATTGTCCATTGACTGAGATTACAACCCAAGTGGTGACGAAAAGCAGAAGTGAGTTCTTCTAATGAGATTTTTATCTGTAATTCACCGAATGTCACCAAAAGTAGCAGGAGTAGCTGTTAGAGTTGTTGCTGTCATATATGCTCATTTTCACAAAATATCTCAGCTACCAGTTCACGTTTAAATATTCCTAGTAAGCAGGAGAAAAATACTGGTAATTGAAAAGGCAAAAGAAAATTGTTAAACACATTGTCGGTTATGCAAACTTTTAATGAGTATCTTTTCATTTAAGCAAACATTTTGGATGATTTAGAAATGTGGACTTCTTTCCTTTTGTTTCCAGTTTTCAAAACCCTCAAAAATATCAGGAGAAATGCGGTGAGAAAATTAATACTTCCCTGAATATTTTCGTGGAGAAATGCATCTACAGACTCACGATCTAGAGAGAACATCCAAAGAGTCTTGTCACTCATCCTAGAGCATGATGGGACGAAGGCTCGGAAAATCTCGGTTTATCTTTTCTACTTACACATCTCTGATCAGATTATACGGCAACTTTAGCTCTACCTAGCTTGGTGGGGAGAATAGAAGATGATCCAGAAGGAGCTTCTCCATAACTCTTTCTGTAGCGTGATTGCTACAGCCATGTGTTTCTACAGCGCTTTGCTGGTGTCTTCTTCTCTTGGTTACTGAGAGGAGGGAAGGGAACAACAACAAAACTGAATGGAGCAAGGTGTTTCTTGCAGAGATACAGGTGCTGGTGGCATGACCTGAGATAGGCTCCAGCAAGCTCTGTGCTCAGAAACCAGATCAAAGTAAAAGTACTGGGAAATACAAATGTATGGCCTGTTTTTTTGGCAATCTCACACCACACCAGCGAGCACCTCCATAGCTGACACTGTCAACAGAGTGGGAGACTCATCCCACACAAACAAGCAAGGTTGGAAAGGGCAAGCCATCACTGCAAATGGTTTTTAATAGGAGAGAACATTTCGAGTAGTGAGTTGTCGAGGGATTTCAAGGCATCACATCTCTCTTTCCAGAAGCAAAAGTTAACTTGCGGCTCTTTTCTTCTTCTGTTTTTTTAATAGTGTTTTTTTCATTCACTGGTTATGATCTTTCCAAAAGGGGAAAAAATGGGGCCCTGCAGCACACTTGGGCTGAAGGGCTCGAATTTGGACTTATCAAGAATCTCCCTGTAGCCAAGCAGCTAATTTCAGCAGCAGAACAAGAGAGCTTCTGTGAACACGCCGTGCTGAACTCCCGCTGCTCTTTCCATGGCAGGTGTGGACCCAATACCTGTTTATCAAGAGTCTTACTTATATAAAAGTAAAAAGTTCAGGAAGCGAAAAAATCTGAGTCACTGTCTGCTAAGCTACCAAATAAAATAGTTTTATTTTCCAACCAACCCAGTTTTCCTTATTTAAGCCCAAGGAAAAGAGAGGAAGAAAAAAAAACCTTTGCTGTGAACCCTGACCTTTGGAGGTGTATTCCCCCTGGGTGATTCATCTGTTTACCTTAGGACAATTAAATGTGAGTCAGTTTAAATAAACTTTAAAACCAAAGGAAAAATATGCTAAAAACAGACCTGGCCCCACCCCTTCTCCTACTAACCGAGAAGTATGAAAAAATGCAACACAGATCACATTTTCAGGAAAATCCTGAGGAATCCGGAGTGAGGTGGCAAGTGACGGTGGCTCAAGTCAAGGTGGAGCTGCTCCAGGAGGGACCACATTGTCCCCACGCTGCCACCAGCAGCAACTGGCCACCGCTAATAAGCTAATGCAGGGGCCATCAGAATCGTTAACCCCAATGCAATATAGTTAAATGCTTCACCTTTAGGCTACCAGTGGCTTCAAGGAATTTTTGTTCAGTAACGTCCTGACAGCTTGAAATATTTGGCACTGATAGCAGTGCTGCCAGCTGGGGAAATGCAGGAAGCACCCAGAGGTTTGCAGCAGACAAAAATGGAGATAAAAACACCAGAGAACTGTTAACAGAAGCCAATGGGGAGAGCAAGAACAAGCCCCCCTTAAATAAAGCAGTGCTAAATGCTCAATGTCAGGGTTTATGCCTGCAAGAAATGTGGCAGCTGCAGGGTGTAGCTCTGAAGGGGCCATTAATGGAAAAAATCAAAGTTGCTCCCAAACCTTTAAGCAGAATGCCATTAACAGGTATGTGTCAGCTCCGAGACTGACGGATTAAACAAAAATAACCCTGTATTTGTGGGAGTCTTTCACTGACTTTTGGTTTCTGAGTTGTTAAAGTACCTTCAAATCACACTAAGACTAGAGAAGAAAAAAAAAGGGAGTGTCAGAAAAAGCAGCAATATTCTGGAGGACCTCATCCTGTGGGTCTTGAAGGAGAACACCAACTCTGAAATTCATAGTACAACCTGCTAGGAGGATTTAAAACAATCCAAGTGTTTTTCCCCATAGTATTGACGAAGTGGTCTCTAACGATACGTCAGTTGACTTAGGGCTTGTATCTGCTGGGCCTGACATCGCCTCTGACATTGTGATGAGTGTTGTGCTTTCCGTTGACCTTGGGGTGCAGGGACTCTTCTGGCTGTGGCCACCAGAAGCTGCTGTTGGAAAATATGCACCATGTTCTTGAAGCAGAGGAGCAATGAGGACCTGCCAATGCTGGCCAAGGCTCTTCCAAAAGGCTTATTCCTCACCTCACCACCATCATTTCATGCTAGAGAAGAAATTAAGGTGAGAAGGAGGTGCTGGTAAAGAAACTACACGAAAAATGGGGATGGCTTCTCTTTTCATCAGCTGTCAGCGTCTGTAGCTGCTCCTTCCCCTGCCTGGGTGTGAGCAGCCGTTCACCATCTGGTTTGGCACCTGTGTACAAAGAGCACAACAGGAGCCAACATGTAGAAATCATTGTCCAACACAAAGGGTCTTCATTAGCCACGTGGAGCATTTCGTTTCAAGGAGGGCAACAAGATGTTCCTCACAGCGTACTGGAAATGCAAATCTCATGGGGAAGAGGCTGTGCAAAGGCAAGTCTTGCTCCCAGCTGAGTTGCTCACTTAGGTCTAGCTCTGTGAGCGAGGCTTTGGGTGCTGCCAGGCCCTATTCTAAGCCTTTCCTGGGAGCCGCTCTTGGGTTTCTTTCAAATAGGGCAGAGTATGTCAGACAATACAAGCCATGGGACCTTAAGGAGTAGAAATGCAGCCCTTCTGCCTCATTCTTCACAGGTAGAGAATATTTTTTGGGTTGTAGAGAAGGTAGAGCTGTCTCATGGGGAGTGGTGGAAAGCGAAAAAACCCTTTGAATTAACTTCATGACATTAAAATACAACTACCTGAATGTTGTTGAAATGAAAAATCTTTTTTTTGTGTTAACTCTCCATTGCAAAAGGCTTGTGTGTCACTTAACTGAGCATCTGGAGCCCTGGTAGGAGGTGTGCTAGGTTGGCTTGCTGCTAACGGGCATGTATGCGTGCAGCTGTGCTAGCCAGTCCAGAACTAAATCCTCTGTCCTAATGTTGTAGCAAAATAAACTGCTCTGCAAACAAAGTCATTGTCATCGGAACAAACAGAAATGACGTGGTAGTCTAAACTGTAGGTAGGATGAAGTCATTCGTTATTTAATGCCTCTAGGACCAGGGAGCAAAATCACCTGCATGTCTGCAAAAATTGCTTACATGCAGAGCAGCACTTATGAGCTACACTCAAGCCAACTGCAGTCTGCACAGACTGATGCTCTGTGGGAGCCAGATCTGTCTTTTTGTTTTGCTGTTTGTCCAGTTACTTAGGAAAGTGAGATCCTAATTTGCACCTTGGATTGGTAAATGTTCCAGCGAGGCAACACACAGACTGTGGAGGTATTCTTGGATCACCAGCAAATCGAAGAAGATGGCAATCTGCTGGTGGAAGATTTATGCATAAAGGTTTGCAAATAGGATTGTGGTGCTCTCTTGCAGGGATCTTGCCACACTAACACACGTTGTTCAGGCTCAGGAGTGGGTGTGAATGCACTATAACATTTATGCTCCCGCCCTCTCATCCCAGAATATGGAGATGTGGGTTCCGATGGCATTTCACATGTCGCAGTCACAATAACCTCATTGACTCTCCAAAAGTCTACGTATTCCTACTTGTCAGTAGATGGCACTATTTCTATTGCCTGTCCCTAAATCCGGCCACGTCTCTTTAGAGCTCCCTGTAACGCTGAGGATGAGGGGGAAAATGAGGTTCCCTCAAGGCGCAGCATTTCAGGGACCTGTGTCCAGGGCTGCTGAAGTCAGGAATGTGGAGGGACCAAACGCAAATGGAAATTTCCCTTCCAGGAAGGGCTGCGCAGGTGAGGTCCCTCATTTAGGAGAATACCCACGCTCCTGGGGTCTGTCATCAGTTCTCCTGGAATCTGATCTTGCTTCCAGTGAAGGCAAATGGGAGAGTTATGGTTTCCATCTGGAGCAAAGCAGGACCTTGGCATCTTAAGCAGAGGAATGAAGGCTCCATGCGGGCAAGCAGAAGGTGCCAACCCTGTTCGGTGCCCATCCAGCCACCCTGTGCTGGGCTGCTGGGGTTTCATCCAAAGGAAAGACCCCAAGGTACCAAGGAGGTTGGAGGTCTCCAAGAGGGTCTCTCTCAGCATCTGTCCGTGGTAGGATCTCCGTGCGCTTGTGCCTAGGGCTCCTTCGTCGCTGTGCTGGCCCAAGGATGTGAACTGAGCTGGGCTTGTGGACCCATGTACACCCATCCTGCAGATATCAAAGTGATCATGCGGGGCTTATGTTTGAATAGTGTCGAAGTGAAGCTATAAAATAAGATCCTTGGTCTACCCCTGTGTGCAAATGAGGTCTGAATTCATCCCTCAGCATTTTCTCCTCTGATCTCCTTTATGCTATTCTAAAACTATATAATTTGCTGTCAGCAGCTCCCTGATTTGTTTAGGCTCCACACCAGCATTACGTTTCCAAATTATTTCAGACTATTTGCTCATCGTTACTTATACAACACGGATCCCAGCTCCTCACCTACAAGACTTTGAATTATGCCAACTGTACAGCTTGCTGCTTCTGAGCACACAGCCCAATTTGTGTAGAGGAAAGGTGTGAGTGTGCACAAGTGGATAAAATAGAGCCCCGCGTCTTGGATTAGTTCCATGCCCTGTGGATTTATGATGCACATCTAGCAGAGTGACTCCCAGATGAGTCTATGGATTGCATTGTAACATGTTCCCTTAGCATTCAGATGTACTGCTCTGCATTAAAACAGTCAGCCTCTTAACTGGAGATAGCATCCTGGGATTAAAGCCCGAAACAATTATTGGACTGTTATAAAACTCCTTTAAGTAGTCCTACCCAGGCATTTCTTCGTTAGGTAATGACTAGCTAGACTGTTCCTGCCTGGGTTTTCAGACCTCATCGTTAATGACCTCAAAACAGGTGAGACTACAGCTTTGTAAGATATGGGAGTTTGAACGTAATCGCTTTGCACTCAGCAGCCATTAGGTCAACAGAGCTTTACTAACACGCTGTGTGTTTACACAGCTTCCAACAGTTCAAAAAGCCAAAGGAGGATCACAAGTCTATCTTCAAGCCAAAGGGGAAAAAGATTGACACAAGGTTGTAATCATCAGTGTCTGAAAAAAGCCTTCTCATCTGTTTTCAAGCGTGTTCAAACAAGACGTGACTCTTTGTACAACAGGGGCGCAGGGAAGGTGGGCAAATGCCATTCTTGTGGTTTAATTAAGGACCTCAATGAGAATCTAACAAATGCAATACGAGTTATGCCTAGTGGGTCTCGCATGTGTGTCAGGAAGGAGAGAGGGAAGGAGGGGGGATGCCGGGGAGGGTGGAAAGGGTGTGGGATGTGAAGGACGGTGTGTGGCAGCTGTTCACAGCAAATACTATTCTAGCTCATGGCTATGTGTTCCAACCCTGTTGGAAAATTACATCTAAATAACAGATCACGAAAGAGCAACCCTGACAAGGCCTGTAATTTAGTCCCAAGAGGAAATTCTTCATTCATCAACTGTACGAGAGACTAAATTAGTTCTCTGCTGGACGAGGCTTTGCTGGCAGTTTGCTCTGTGGGTCAGCCCTACCTTCAAAGCAGGTCCCACTGTGGAGCCAGCCCTGCCGGACAAACCCTCTCCCAGCCCATTGCAATGACAGAGATGCCACTTCCCAAGCCTAGGGCAAGAACTTCATTCTCCCATGTGTTTCAGGGGTTGTGGAAGGTGACCTGCACTGTCTGAGGTTGCTGGACAAGGGGGTTGCAGTGAAGGTGGGAGCGTTTTGCCCCAAGGTGGAGCATCATTCCGAAGCAGCTCTGCCTTCCCACCCAAGCTCCTTGTGGTGGGTTCTGTTGCTGGGTTTAGGAGGACAAGGAGGGATGGTCTCCTGCTATAACAGGCCTGCTGCTGGAAAGCTCTCACACAGCTCGCTGCATGTGCTGGTGACAGGTTTTCTCTATCTTCTGGCTCTGTCTGGACAGGGAGAGGGCACTCAAAGGGCTTCCTGGCTGGAACAGCTGCTGCAACACAGACCTCCATAATCTGTGGGGCTCTGTTCCTGTACGTACAGATATGCATACAGATGTGGACATGTTCTTTTTATCTTTGCAAGTTTTTTAAAATGTTGACTGGGTAGATTTGCTGTTAATGCTTCCCTTGCACACAAAAGCAAGGTTCATTTCATTTCTTCCTTTACAGCAATTGCTATTTTTCAGGTGCAATTAGCAACTCTCCCATTTCTAGAGGCCTGGTGTGTGGGTGTGGGAGAATAAATCAAAGACATCCAGCTCTGTAAGAGGTGTACTGGGCAGTTAAAAGTACATCAAGTGTACTTTTTTTCTCTTTGTGCTTTGAATCTGGTTCTGCCACTTTCACTCATGCTAAGAAGTATCGTTCTCAAAGAGACATCCTATTTATATTGCGAACTCACGAAAGCACCGTGGAAAGTCAGTAAGTTTTCAGGATCAGCCCCAAATTGTAACCTTATTACAAACGGACAGAGTACATAGGCACAAGAGGAGTAGCTGCATCTGCTCAGGCACCTCTGAAATGCTGTCCCTGTACCTTAAGCTCCCTGTGTTTAGAGACATTTTGCTATTTTAATGCAAATCGCAGGGTAGTTTGCATGTTCAAAAGTTTATTCTCCATAATACTTTCTTCATCATCATCATCCATATTGTCCAGTACGTCTGCCCAGTATCTTGTCTAACCTATTGATCAGTGCCAAGGGTTTTCTAGATAGTACCAAAAAAAACTTATAGGAAATTATGGATTATTTCTACAGCCTGTGTTTTGTTTATATCTGGAAATACAGGGGCTTCTATCTGCTTAGAAACTTCTACATGCCCTTATTCTTATAGCTATTGAATCCTGTTTTGACAGTCTCTCAGTATTTGGTCAGGGTGATTTTCTGTAGCAATGCATCTTCCAGGTTAGTTATGTATGAAAACATTTGGTTGCTTGTTTCCTTTTTTTCTTTCCTTTTAGTTTCACTGAATGATTTTTTTCAGACTCTCTACAGAAACTCTTCTGTTGCTTGTTCTTCCATTTTTCCTTCCCAAACCCCACACCCCTCTTCCGAATCTATTACTTGCTGTTCTTCAGAGATAAGGGTATGTTGGCAAATACAGTGAACATTTTCCCCTTTGATCTTAGAGGTAAATCAATATTTAAGGCCCAGTAGGATTTTTTTTTCCTTTAGGAAGAGAAATATGACACAAGCCAGGTACGCACCTTGACATGACCTGTTTATTTGCAAAGAATGCTCACGGCTGCTCGAGCCGCAAATGCGACAGCAGCAAACAGTGAAAAGTCCTGTCGCTCACCGGATTCGAGTCTGTTCTGCTGATCATTTCCGTGCCACTTGGAGGTCTGCTGCCCTGCAGCCCATCGTCTCTTGGGTCTGCTCCTTCCTCTGCCCTAAACCCCCTCCCAGAACTTGCCACACAGTGCTGGTGCCCATTCGGTGGCAGTTGGGGTAACCACCTCTGCCCAGAGATTTATCTCCAGATCAGACCTTGGCAGGGGTGGTGGCTCCTATTGTTTCCAGCTACCTCCCTGCATAAATGACTTTCTCCTTTCACACAGAAAAAAAAATAGAGACATCTGACACCCTCTGGCTTTGTGCAAAGCTGTTATTTGCTATAGACCAATGACCCAGTTGAAGGCAGCCATTAACTCCTTTCACATTAAAGAAACCCCATTACTAGAATATGTTCAGTGTGGTTTTCTGTCACATCCTTCATATTTCTTGGTACTTTGTCTACTAATTTGGTATGGAGATTTTTCTTTCAGCCGTTTAGGCTTAGTTCTCCCTGGCCACAGGCAATGACAGATAATATATACGCCAAATGCAATGTGAGTAATTTTCCATTGTACTTCATAGTGGGCTTTACCTACACTTGCCATCAGTGAATTTTGTCTTCCCATTCACTGGCTTGTCCCAGGCTATTCTGAGTTTCCTCGTAGTCTTCATTGGTGCTAATGATACTAAATCACTGGTTCCCGTCGGCAGATGTGGCTATCACAGGGCTGACCCATTTTTCTGGAGAAGGTATGTCTAGATGAAAATACAGCAGCTTCCCCTGGAAGTCCCTTTCTGGGCAAAAGTCATTTTTAGGACTGTCCTCTCTAGGGCTGAGGCTAAGCCCAGGGCTCTTCTGGTGTGTAATAAGCTGTGTAATGGGACATTTTTCTCTGCTCAGATAGTCGGAGGGAACAGAAGTGAAGTCAGCTTGTTCCCACTTCTCTCCGTCTCATGGGGTTGTCCTGAGGGTTAACCATCAAAGGCACATCATCCTTCTTTTGTACTAAAAGAGAGACTCTTCATTATGTCTACATGAAAGAGACGTAAATGGAACAAAAGTGACCTATATGGAGCTGCGTGGTAGCATTGCAGCAGTGAGGGTAAGTTACAACATCTGCTTAACGCTTGATGGATACCATAATGCTTGCTAAATGCATTATTATTACTACCAACAGAAATGGCAACAAACCCTCCTGTGTCCTCAAAGTTACATTGTTTTCATATTGTCTCATACCTGGCAAATCTAACTGTGGTACCTTCTGTTGCCTTTTTTCCAAAAGGATTGGTTGGACTATGAAAAATGCAGTGGTTTCAGCTGAAGGTCAGGCAGCCCACAAAGCACTGAGAAAGTGCTTCTCAAATTCAGTTCTTCACCACATTTATTGCACTGAACTCACTTTCACTTTTGCATTGGCCGTTCAGGAGAAAATTAATATCCTGTTTCATGAAACAGCAATCAAGGGCACAATTTTCGCCTCCCTCTTAGAGTTGCTCGATAGTGTAATAGGGTGCAACAGCATCTTCACAGGTTATTGAAGTGGTAAAGGGATGGTTTACTTTTTAATGGAGAGGGAGGGACTGAGTTCTGGGATGCTGAGACTCGTGCTGAAGGTCACATACCTTCTTGTCATGGGGCTGAGACCAGATCTCCTAAGTACTGACCTCTGCTCCCGCAGTAAGAGCACTCTTCCTTTCAAGACCGGAGTTGGTGAAAGCTGATCTCACACATTCAGGTGAAATTGTTACCTAACAGCTCCTTGGAAATACTAGTTATTCCTTTTGCTGGGAACAACTGAGGGTAATGCGTGGATTTCATGCTGTTCTTTCGGTATTAAAGTTAAAAAAACCCTGGGAAATGGTTTAAGCTGCTGGCTTGTAACCATACCCGTTACATGGCTGGCAGCTTTCATCTCACATTGCTTCACGATGTGGACCGGAGGTTGTCCTCAAACTGAGGCCTGAAAAGTAAGCACCACTTGCTAATGGTGTTATACCAGTAACTCCAGCACGCCCAGCGCCTCCAGAGGGTTTCTCACCAGTGGCCATGGGAGCAGCAGCCGGGTGTCTGCCACCCAAAACCAGGAGCCGAGCTCTGCGACTATCTCTGCGCTGGCATGTTAGTTTGTGCTATGGCTTCATCTCAGGTTTTCCTCATTTATGCGAAGAGTGACAGCCTCCTGGTGTGTAATTTACTTTATAAAGACTGAAAAGTGCCCAGCTGGTGTCAGGTCTGGGCCCTGGCCAAGAGGGAGTTCATGAACTGGTGAGCTCGTAACTGGCCCCAACGCCTGTAAAAATGCTGTGCAAGAGCACAGTCCGTGAGCTCCTAGCACTGCAACCACATTTCACTGTTAAACAACTGTGATTTCTCTTCCCTTCTTCCTCTTCTTTTCATCCCAGGACACTGCTACGTTTTTAATTGATTGCTTAAAAAAGGTGGCAAGTCAAATCCCTGAGGGGACATTTCTGGCTTCAAGGCTAGGAGATGTGCACAACACTTCAAGGACTTGCATAGATCTATTCGTATTTGGTTATTTATGTCTGGAGGACTGGACTGTCTCATAAGGAGTTCTCCAAAGGAATGCAGAAGAAGGGATGGTCCATGCACAGCAGGTGAACTGCAGCACAGTCATGTTACTTAAAATGCGATGGAATAGGTGATAGTGGAAGTCTGTGACAGTGGAAACTTGGAGAAAATTTTTCTGTCCTTGCATGTGATGACGTGACCACAGCCTTTCCTTTTTGAATTCTCAATATATGCTATAGCTGCACAGGTTAAAAGGGTGTCTGGTGCCTTCCAGCTGAGACTGAACGTTTCTCTGGGCAGCACTTGAAGCATCTAAATCTGTGAGAGCTCATTTCAGCTTCTGGGTGGTAAAACAGCACATCCGTGATTTCCTGAATGAGATCTGAATAGATTATGGGGAATCGTGTGCAGTGTTTTGCTCCATTGGGATTCCCATGCTCTTCTCCCTCCCCCTTTTGCCATACTGCTGCAAACGTACATAGTAAAAATAACAGCGATGACTGAGGTCACATCTAGAATAGAAACGCTTTACAACTTGTGCTATAACAGTAAAACGCTCCTCGCCTGAATGCAGTTATACAAGGAAAGCTGCGCTTTGTAGCCACACACAGCAAAACCACCCTGTCACCCACCCTGTGGCACAGCGGGCTGCAGAGCGGTGACGTGACACAGCTGTCACTGTCACCTGGCAGGGGACCGGGCTGCCCTCGTGCTGCCCTCCCTGCCCGTAGCAAGAGCTGCTGGGATTCAGTAGTGTGGCTGTGCCAGAGACAGCTGAGCCGGGCTGCTCACGTCCTGGGCAATGGAATGATCGCTGTGGCAAACAAATCCCCTGAGCAGCTTGAAAAAAACCTCAAGTAACTCATTCATTTTTTTTCAAGAGTTGCTATGACACAAATGCTGCCTTTAACTGTTGGGAATAAAGGAGGTAACCGTATCTGCTTGCATATGAAAGACATAGACACCGCGGGCTTATAATTGCATGCACTCATGTTTAGCATCATTATCTTCTCTCATTTTATCTTTTTTTCTATGAGAGCTTGCCTCACCGAGCCTTTCCACTGCCAAATCCATCGCGTTTGCATTAGAGCACTTTAACAAGACAGAAATATGTGTCGGTATCTGCAGCCTGGATTGCAGTGACAGCTCTGGGTGGACTGGGCTCTCCTGTCTCCTTTTGTGATCCCGTACGGAAAAGGGTTGTATATTTATATATATATGTACCTACAATGCATGGCATGAATCTGCCGTGGCTCCTTCTCAGCCAGATCTCTGTTTCTTTCACACCTGAGGAGTAGATCCCTGGGCCAGGGTGTTTGTCTCTGCAGCGACTCAGTGACCTGGGGTATTCGGGCACCCATCTCGCTTTGATTGCGGGGAAGGAGGGGCTGTGTTGTTTTGGCAGCACTTGCGCCGTGTCCCTCATGAGCATGCTTCAGAACGTTTATGTGCCACATGAGCATGTGGAGAAGCTGATGTTTGTCAGAGTCCAGAGATAAGTCAGTTTTATTGCTGATTATCTCAGATTCACTTTTTAGAGGCTGGATTACAGCCGTGAGATAGGGCAATATTACTGCCGGCTGTTAAAAAAGAAGTGAGGGGAGAGGACTGTTGCCCTTCCAGGGAACAAGATAAGTTTCTTTTAGTGATGGCAATGATTCAAGCAGACTTTCCTATGTGCACTCGACTCAGGCATTTCAATGACTGTAAAGCAAAAAAAGCTTTTACATACAAAAAGGCAAAGGGTATGGTGAAAGATTTGCCAGCTTTCATTTTTCATTTGATTCCCCCATTTCCAACGTCATTGTGTAGAGCCTCGTTAGATAAGCCTATAATAACCATGCCTGTGTTTGCATATACGTATGCATATATGCACAATTGATCCCCAGAGGCTTTGCTGATATATTGGTATACCACCAGATTGCTGCTCTTGAGAGAATGAACTGGTGTGCAAACTGGAATCTGCTCCCTATCCCAAAGACATCGCTCTCTGTGTGAACAGTGAAGAGGGCAAGAGGAGGTGGTGCTTGGATGCCAGTGATTATTGCCTCATAGCTGGGGAATCAGGAAAGCCACCAAATGTAACTATTCTACCTAATCAAGCTAAAAATCAGCGCTGAGATAAAAGAAATTTCCAGTGTCTGACTGGTACTTGAAGCCTCTCGGAATACAAAGTCTGTTCTCATACCTGTCCTTGCAACCCACTACCGCTAGCAGGGTAAATGAAATGAATTTGAGAACAAAATTTGGTCTCTTTTCAAATGAGTCTTTTAACCCAACTCAGTGGCAAAACGCATGACAGTAAAGGTGAAAATTTGGATATTTTTCAAATTCAGATGCTTTTCAATTATTGCTTTCCTTAATGGGCTTATTAAGGCAACCTGCAGGAGGAAAGCTGACTGTACAGTTTGAGATTGCATCCATTTCTTTGCAGTGTCTACAGAGAATCTGGCTGTGTGGCTCAGCCAGGGATGAGGTTGGCCAAGAGCTGCCCCTAATAGCAGCCAAAACAAACCACTTTGGGGGAAGAAAGTGTTCAGCAGGCACACGAAAGTTAACCCATCCCAAAGCAGTAAAACATAGGTTTTATGCCCTGAAGATTCAAAGGTTTTATGCATTCAAAAGCTTTTGTTTACTTTTTAAATACTGTTTGTAACTATTATATTTCTATTATATTACTCTTTGTATCTGTTGTGTTTATTACTTTTCTATAGATAGAGTTTTGGCTTTTTATTAATTATTATTTTCACTGCATTTGTGATGGTGAGCTGATCTTGTAGTGAAGAGCAGCACTATTGAGATTTGTGTTTTGTGGAAAAGTGTTTATTTCATGTTGAAAACTCCTCGTTTGTGCCATATGAAAAAGGATAGATAGTTGTTCCATCCTGCTTTCCATGTACTGCTCCTTATTTGATGAGCTTCTATTATCTCTTCTTATTCATCTTCTCATTCATATTATCTCTACCTAGGAAGTCACAAACATTTGAAATTGTTGGTGTATGAAAAACTAGACATGCCTCTTAGAGTAGATGCAGGATGCATTCCACGATCTGTCTTTTCCTCCATCTAGAACAGGTTATACCAATATAAAGTAATTAAATATTTTTAGGAGTTAAGCTTTAAAGTGTGAATCAGTTTTAAGATAAATGGTACAAAATTTCTTTAGGTTTCCTTGATGTTATCTTCAGAAGCTATAGAATTAGGAAGCCTCCTTTAAACTGACAGAAACAGGAATATCTATTTTGGCTACTGGAACCTCAGGACAGTGCTGTCATTTAGACTGCACAAGAGAGATATACATGAGTCTCAGATCAAGCTTCTAAAAATATAAATTAAATTGAGTTAATTTTAGGTTTTAGTAAGTCAAGATTTTTAGTAAAACTTTTCTTTGCTCTTGGACTCACAGGTAGTGCTTCATTAGTTTTAATTGTAATAATAAACAACATATGTACGCTTATGCGTATGCGTGGGTTGCACACATATGTGTGCCTCAAAAGTGTGACAGATCTTGAAAGGTTTTTTTAAGACTTTCAATATAGAGAAAGCAGCAGAATAAATTTAAAAGATGCATGAAAACAGCAATCATTAATAAGTACTATTGCAAATGAACGTGCTTCTTCATGAGCTCTGCAGTGTCCACAGCTTAGAGGAGCTACTAATGAACCTTATCTTTGTAGTAGATAATGGTTAGGACCAAACAGGGGAGGTGGAGGGGAATTTGACCACCCACAGAACAAATACCATTATCAAAGTGCAACTTATGCCCCAAAGCGAAACTTCCTCACCGGAGTGACATTTCTTCTTGGCATTTCATCTCCTTTGCTAGGTGAGGGCTGGGGAGGAGGAGGGGAGGGAAAGAGGGGGAGAAAAGTAGCCCAGCTGACCTTTCAGGCGAGTAAATAACCTGTGTGGAAGGCAGGTTGTGTGGGGTTTCCACTCGAAACGTGTAATTCTCTTGCTGTTGGTTGTGCTGAGCGAGGAAGGTGAGCGGGGCAGAGTCCACGGGTGGGCTGGGGAGGCTTTAGGCAGAGACGGAAATCAGGGATCAGCCTTGTCAGGTCGTATCTCATCAACAGCCGGGAACAGCAAACCCGGGGATTTCATTCCCACTCAAGGTGCCATCGGTTCCTGAGCCCCTTGGAACATAAAATCAGCTCAATTGAGTGAAAAAGGCGACAGGTCCGTGCACTGTGAAGGGCTGGGATTCAGTCACTCACCACTGCTTCTTGCAGAACCAGAGGAGTCAGCGTTCCCCCTGCTTCGGGGTGGGGGGGAAATGAGCACTTCAATCTCTCTTGGAGGTCCTGCAGGATTATGAGAGCATTCAGTTTCCTTGTGCATGTTCAAAAGGAACGTTTGCTTGTTCGTACCAGCCTAGGAATCCGCCTCTGTCTTACAGTATCTCTTGAGAGGATATGTGCTCTTATGAAGCAAAATATGAAGCATAGCATGATACTCTCCTTGAGGTCCAGTCAGTTCCCAAGTCCACTGGGCATAAGATTTTCCTGCCTTGACTCCCATGATACTGCAAAAACCCAACGGTAGTGAACATATGCCTGTAGAAAGCACAATATCGTTATTCTGTGCTAACAGATAAAAAGGAAAATCAGGCTTAAGCCCTCAAAACACCATCAAAACAAAGGTGAAATTAGGGTTATGAACAAGATTACATGGACATGTGTTTTGTCTGAAACGTGAGTATAAATTGCTTTCTGAACCGCAATTAGGCTCAGCACAGGTGAATCTGAGGATATTCTGCAGGAAATGTGCCTGGTGGCAGAACAAACAGAACAGAATCCGTGCCCTGGATGACTTCCACGGGACCATCCCATGCCCTGTGAAATGTCATGACACATGGCACAGTGTCCTAGGAAAACACCAGTGGGGTTTGCTGAAGTACTTGTTGTGGAAGTTACCGCAGACACCGTCCCTTTCATGGACTTGTGCAGTTGTCGTGAATCCTTCTTTACTCACGTAAATGCTTGTGATATTCAAAGGTCAGGAATTATCTTCTCAGTCTCGTTTAAAGTCCTGTTCTGTGGCAGTTTTAGAGATGCTTAGAACAACCTCTCATGAAAAATAGTTTTAAAACCCAGTAGCTTTCAAAATGTGCTTATAAAATGCTTCCAAGCTTTGCTAAACATTCTCACTGTTTTCCTTTCCTTCTTTCACAAGTTAAGTTTGTTGTCTATAGTAATGGTCAAATTCCTTTCCACCGGGAATATATTGACCCACGTGGCTTTGAGAGAACTAATCTTCATCTCAGTGCAAAAATCTTTTATCAGATAAAACAACCACCACCAGCAGCATTTTGTCACAGCTGTTACTCAGAAATAACCAGTAAAGGAGCACACCAATTAACATATGAAATGTTTTTGACAAGGAAATAATAATCATCATCAAGAAATCTGATGAAGTAGGTAGTACCAACAAAGGCTGCATCCTGCCTCTATTTTTTTTGAAAATGTGATCGAACAAGTTATCACTTGGGAGAAATAAACTTCATTTGTTACATCTGTTAGATATTTTACAGCCTCCACTATCCCAGTAGCTGAAAGTATGTTATAGTTTAAGAAAAAATATACTTTTGCTCGATGGCTTTCAAATTAATCTTGACTGCGAGGAAATGGAGCTTGTTGCATTTCTGCAGTTCTTCACCTTTGAAAGGCAAGCAATGAGAATATAATGAAACTCTCTTCATCTCTCTAATTAAACATCTTGTGACCAAACAAGAGAGGTAGGAGTGGAAATACCCAACCCAGTTAGGTAATTGCTGATAATCACAAACCTGCTTGAAGAACTGCAGGCTGAGGGCTTCATACCTGCGTGGCCGCCTGGGGCTGCCCAGGCCCGTTTATCTCCTCCACGTTCTGCGGCCTCGCGAGGGGGAACCACCACCCTGCGTGCAGGGACACGGCCCCACAGGGAGATAACCAGGCATCTGCCAGATGAAGAAAAGCCTTTGTGTTAATGCAAGGGCTGTGGGAGCACAGGGAGTCTGGGACGCACTTGTGTTGTTGAGGGCTGCGCTGTGTATTAGGGACGGGGGGCTCAGCTGGAGCAGTCGCTACATTTTAGGTCCTGAGGTCATAGAATAATAGAGTAATATAACAGTTGGGGTTGAAGGGACCTTCAAAGCCCATCTTGTCCAACCCCCCTGCCATGAGCAGGGGTGCCTTCACCAGCTCAGGTTGCTCAGAGCCCTGTGCAGCCTGGTTTGGGATGTCTCCAGGGATGGTTCATCCACCACCTCTCTGGGCAACCTGGGCCAGGGTCTCACCACCCTCAGGGTTAAAAATTTCCTCCTCATGTCCAGCCTGAATCTCCCCTCTATTAGTTTAAAACCATCACCCCTTGTCCTATCGCAACAGGCCCTGCTAAAAAGTCTGTCCCCATCTTTCTTATGGACTCTTTTTAAGTACTGAAAGGCCACAATAAGGTCTTTCTGGAGTCTTCTCCAAGGTGAACACCTCCAACCCTCTCAGCCTGTCCTCATAGGAATGGTGTTCCATTCCTCTGATGGAACAGAGGTATGTTTTGCAGACAGGCTGAAGAACTATGGTTGTAAATGATCACATCTGCAGGAATTTGAGCGTCTGGCGATCTCTGACACACGGTCGTGGTTTCCCAAGAAAGGTGGATGTGTTTGGGTAGGTGTTTGCAGCCTGTGATGTTGTAATGGGCCACCTGGCTCTCCAGAATAGCAGGACGACGTAGAGGGTGATTTGTTTGTGCTGGGTACCAGATAAAGAGCGAAACAATAGCGCCCACTATATATCATTAAAGTGAAGGAGTAAATAATTAAGAAGTTCTCAAGGAACTCATTAGGAGATTGCCTCACTGATTAAATGACTGAGGACATTTGACCCATCAAAGTAATTTGTAGTTTTACCCAAAGTGTTTAGATCTTCAGGCTGGGAACATTATGCTCACCTAAGGTGGGAGTAACTCAGTAGGAGTTACACAGAAAATTACTCTAGATTTTTATCTTCCTTTTCATATGCATCTTCCCATTTTCCATGACTCTGTAGCAGTCACGTTAGGAGGAGAGCCAGGACACTTCTGCAGTGACTTTAAATATCTTTGTGAATCCTGAGGCAGAGCTGCTTAACTATACAGAGCTGAATGCCCAAAATATTCCAGTTTTGCACATTTAATTAAGAAACTGGGAGAAGGTGCTGTCAGTGTCAGGTTCTTCAGGCCCTGTTGGTGCCATTCCCTGCATGGGAGGGTTGTCCAGACACTATTGTTGTCACCAGCTGGTTGACCTGAGCAGGACAGATGGGACCATTTTGGGGAGCAGCTTTCTGCGGGAACTCTTTTATTTTAATCAGTGGTTTTGCTGTCACCAGAGAACAGACATCTCTCGTTCCCTTTTATTCTCCTTTTATCCTCCTCCATCATTCAGGAAAAATATTATACTCTCCAGAGTGGTGATGTAGGTGCGATAGAGAGGCAGGTCTAGTCATCTCACTATGTTAGTCTGCTAAATATCCTTTATTTGAGCACAGAAACAATAGTACTTGATGTCAGAGAAAATGGGAAAGTACCAAAAGTAATAGTAAGGGGCTTTTTTTGTTTGTTTTTCAACATAAATTGTTTTCATTGCACAATTGGTGGCGAATATTCTGTACGTCTCAGAGACACTTCATTGACTCCTTCATCTGCAGAATTCCTTTAAAGTTTAACAATGCAGAACTAATTTTGATGACTCAGTAGCACGAAAATTGTTATTTTAAGTGCCAAAAAGGTATTTTCCCTGTGGATTTTCTAGCACTGAGGCAACATTCTGAATGTTTTGACTGCTACTTTGTCTGACAATGTAAACAGACAGGAATAATTTAATGATTAACTCGTTATCCTTGATGCATGCCTTGATGTCTCATCTTGTTATTAACAGTTTGCCCGTGTTTTGAAATACATATAATGTGAAGCAGGGCTAATTCTGCTCTGGAATGCTCTTTAACGCCATGCCACAACTTTTTCCACCCACTGGCTGATCTTGGTCAGTGAAGACGCTCTCTATTAACATCCCAGCAACTCGCTCTGGCACTTTCAGCTGTGTAAAATTAAACCTGCTAATATGAAACTGTTCATCAAAGCACTTGAATATGTGCATAAATCCGTCCTTATTCAGCCTACTATTTAAGTATATGCTTAACTTTAGTACACACTTGCAACTTTTGCTTAAAGCAGCCAGACTTTATTTTGCTGGTTGGGTCTTTGAAATACTTCCTGGCACCATATCCTCTTTTTGTCATCTTTAATAGTTACCTGTCTATCATGGCCACTTCCACACACATTTCTCCTTGAAAAGCCTTTTGCAGCCTGATATAAGATCTTGGAAAAACCACATTTGTCTTTGAGCACGAGTGTCGCCTTGTTTTCTGTACAAACTGGAAAGTCAAAAAATAGCAGAATACTTTTGCTATCAGAGAGAATGTTTGATGCATTTTCACCCAAACTTCCAGTATGATAATTGGATTATGTGCTGCTATATTTTTCTTCATGTGTCACATTTATGAGGTGATATGTGTGATGCTTGTGAAGCACTGAGCGTATTTTAAATAATATTCATTCGTTATGTTAGCATCCAAGCAGCCAACTGGATAGGAAACGTTGACAGAGCCTACACTGTGAGAGACCCAAAAAGCAGGAAAATCCTAAGAATCTCTCTTCCTGGTCCTTGGAAAAACATTTTAAAATGCATCCTCTACTAGTATTGTATGAATTGATGCACCTGAAAGCAATCAGTATGTGAAAAGTGGGAACTCTGGCATTAAAATGAGCAATAAAATCATCATAAAAGCCATAACAGGCAAAGCCCTCACATACATATCCATTTCCAGCAGATGGTGGCGTTGGCAATTTCTGCATGTGCTGCGTTCTCCTCCAGCGCAGAATTGCCCTGGTCCTGACTGCAGCGCGCTCACTTCACGTCAATTCAGAGTGGGGAGACAAATAACAGTAGTGCTGTTATTAGCACATTTCCTCCAGAAGCCGCTAATAAAAAATTGCTTCCCCTGACATTTCCATTCTACACAAACCAACTTCACAAATGCTACGGTACAAGTCAGGTGAGTGAAATGAAAAAGAAATGACCCAGCTTGATTTAATAATTCCTATCTGGCAACTGCCAGGCAATGGGACCAAATAAAATAAAAAGAAATAAAAAAGGTAGAAAGATGAACACTGCCAAGTAGTTGAGAACATGCAGCATCTTCCCTCCAACCACACTGTAATATCAGTAGCAGCTGTCAAAGCAGCGCCTGCTCTTATTTTGTGATATTTCAGCTAAGTCCTTCTCTTATACTATTAGGATTCCCCCTTTACTTTGGCTTCCTGATAACTCAGGTAGATAATAATGTGTCTTTGTGTGTCTGCTGAGTACTTTGATAGAGAAGATGAGGTGCTGTAGGTCCTTCCCGAGTGCAGACAGCAGCACCTTGGGGGTGGGATGTGGGTCTGACCCAGGGAAAGCAGCCTGCCCAGGGAGGATGCAGAATTCCTTATTTTTATTTTCTCTTATCTACACTATGGAAAACTCAAAGAGAAGACTACACAGGCAGTAAGCACCAGCCCCTCCATCCACAGGTATCATTATCTGTAATTGAAATAAATGCATTAATATGAATATGCATATATTTATGTTTGCAAAGTTTACCCAAACACCCTTGATTGGAAAGTAGAAGTCTCATATTCCAAAAGCGCTTTTTCGTGGTAGGTATCAATATGTGCCGCAGAAACACAAAATTAGTAAAACTGTCTTGACTTAAGATGAAACGTGATGTCTCAGCTACCCTTTGGCAAGAAACCATCAGAGACCTGGTATATTTTAAAGGATGTTAAGGGCACTTCAGCTTTGTGGGAACTTTAAAGGAATGTAAACTGTGCAGGAACTGTGGAAAACCACATTTGGTGCATCCGCTTCAGGCGCGCTGTCTTCTCCAGCATCAGGCTTGCGCCCATCAGTCCGCATCATATCCCTGATGTCTCTCCTTGTCCTTCTAGACTCAGGACTAACTCTGGGAGAAGGAGCTGAGGTGACAGATGGGTCTAAAGCCCCTTCCTGGGCCCAAAGGCCTGGGCAGAGGTGCTAAATGTGAGCCGGTGCCAGATCAACTCCGACTGAACCGCTCCTCTCTCCGCAGGTGGGAAGATGGTCTGTCGCAGACAAAGCCTGACGAAAATGCACCTGGGGTAGCTGAATGTTTGTGTTGCATTAGCTTCTGGCACAGCCTCTACTGTATTTATTCTTCCGCCCACCTACCTTCCACAGAATAGGGATGTATGCAGTCACCGATCTTATCACCGCCACGCTTTGATCCAGCTGGGATGTTAGGGCCTTTGGGAATTCCCCACGTTTGATAATTCCTGATAGTTACTTTTAAGAAAACACCAGCTGAAGGATGGGGAGGGATTCTTCAAATTCCAGAAACTGAGTGAATGGTGGAATTTATCAGGCGGCCGAGCCAGATTTCCTTGGAAAGAACACATTTATTTTGAAGCGTCACATTTTCATTGTATTCGGTAAGCAATATCACTTAAGGCCAAAGAAACCCAGTCGAACAGGACATTACTAGCATTTTTAATAAGCACAGGAGTCGGCCCTGATAAAAACATTATGAGACATATCTAAACTATGAATAGCTAAGGACCTGGTTTATCCCAAGCGGTAACTCATTACCTCTTTATGTTTAGCTTTCAAAATACCACCTCGAGAGAAACTTGACCCCAAGGAAATCTATTTCAGGAATGTGTGTGGCCCCCATCCCGGCAGGCTACGACTGTCTTGCCACCTTTATTGTATTTTTCTCACACCCCCCCTGCGAGGTAGGGCCTGGCTATTACCCCTGCTTCGCAAAGAGCAAATTGAAAAACGCTCATGCGTCTCGCACCCATTAATATCTAAATTGTGGCGGTAAAGCCACTTTCCCAAGGTCGAGGAGGAAGTTTGTGGCAGAGCAGCTCCTGAGAGCGGGTACCCAGCGCTCTCCGCGCCTGCACCAACCCTGGGGTAATTTTCTTCTTGCAGGGTGCGGTTTCCCACACCCCCCCCGGTAGTAGCCAGGTTATGGGGCTGTCAGAAGGTGTGTGTGTTTGTTTTTCCATGGGTAGCATCAGGAGAAAATATCCATCATCTCCCGAGACCAGAGGCATTCCTGAGTGAAAGTGTGGGCGGCTGCAATGTCACACTGCGGCTCTGGGGAGGTGTTTGCTGTGGGTTGCACCGAAGCTGTGTCCAGCTGGGCCCACAGCAGGTTTGGGCTTGCAGACGTGGAGTATCTCTCTGCGGCTTTGTCTGGTTCTTTGGGGTCAAAAAAACTAAAAAAAAAGAAGAAAAAAACATCATCTCTGTGGCTGCTTGTAGCTGATCTGCTGATTTTGTTGTGTAGACACTTAAGCCCCAGATGAACTAATTCAGAATATTTTAAGACCTGAGTGGGTCATTAGGAAATGTGTTCTGACCTCCCAAGAAACACAGAGCTCTCTGCCCTGTCATTCCTGGGTGAAGTCTCTGCTAGCAGAGGTGGCTTTGGGTTTGTGTCCCCCACACCTGATTTCGTGCTCCTGGCTGCTTCGTGGACGAGGACAACATATGCAGGGGCACTCATTGCTGGGCTAAAAGCTTCCCTGAGAGCCGGTGCTTTTTTTGGGAGAGAACTACATTCAAGCTATTGAAAATATTTATTCCTTCATAGATGGCAAACAATATAGGGGTTAAAGACCCACCACAGGGAAAGAAGAGCAAGTGGGATGGAAAGATGGGTTTGCACATGTCGTTCGGTGGTCACAACACGCCGGATAGCAATGACTGGAATATTTGCCTTTGGTACTTTGGTTATATTCACCATCAGCTCCTGCCTCACCTCCAAAATATGTCTGAGAAACTCTTTCTTCCCACCAGGGCGCAAACACCCATAGTCCTGTTCATTACCAAAAAGAAAACAGAACCGTTTCACTTTGTGTACACATGTTCCCACGCAATTTAAGCATTACCTGTTTATAATTGCTTGAGAAATGTTTTACAAGCATCTGCATCAGGTGAAACACCTTTATTGTGGGAGACTTTTGCGAGGAGACTTCATACGCTGCTGATCACAGGCCTTGCTTTAAAGCCCACTGGAGTCCATGGGAGGGATGTGTCTTTCCCGTGACTCCAACAGCCTTTTGATCATGGCCGCTACGTGAAAATGTTGTAGGACACCTTGAAGTCTGCTCCTCCATGGTGTATTTTCTGCGTGCGCTGGGCCAGACCTTCCCAGACCCAAGTGGTGGGTGCAAAATGTTCTTAGAGGCACCCAAGAGCAGCCACATCCAGTGAGCAACGCGTGAGGTGGGCGCAGGAGGTTGAACCTATGCGCTCTACAAATGCCACAGTCATGGAATAGCCCAAACGTGTGTGAGGCATTTGAAAGCCCTGGAGCTCTTTCCATGGGCCACAAGGCATGGGGCATGTTGGGTTTGTACCTCTGCTCTTCACAGAGGACCACGGTGGTGCTGTGGGTGGGTTGTCTCCTCTCCCTTTCTCCTCTTTCCCAGGAGCCCACAGGTCCATGCATGTTCCAACCACCCTGCCAGGAGCTGGTGGCTCAGTAATCTGGGTTTTCTGGGCTTTTGTCCTCACTGAAGCCTCTCACCTGCTCCCAGCCACCGACAAACACCAGATCAACCTCCGGTATAGCAGGTGGGGGATATTTTCACTGGTGTATTTCACTGTGGAGCCTTGGAGCTGGAATCAAGGGGGGATGGAGGAGTATCTCACCTCCAGGATCATGGCCTGGATGCAGGACAGTGCATGATCTGTGATTTTCCACGGTCTTGGAGACAAGCGAAGCTTTGAGGATATTCCCTAAAAATCTAAGACACTGTCCAAAGCTGGGTGTGCCACTCACCTGGTGTAAATCACCGAGGATTTGCTGGTAAGGATAGCATCCATTTCAAACACACCAGCACTTTTTTGCAAATACCATAAAACTCCTTTCCCCAACTAGAATTACTCATGCTTAGAAAATGTTTCATGTCCCAAGGACTGACTAATTTGGCCTCCAGAGCTTCTAGCCCACTATCTCTCCTGCCAGGACTTTTATATTATCAGTTCCATTCATTCCTACCGAAGGCTGATGGGGTGCGATAAAGCAGATGGCCAAAGTCCCAGACAAAGGCCAGGCAGAACAATTAATGACAAGCCGACAGCCCCACAAAGGCCATGGGCCCGGGATAATGCTGGCTCTGGAGAGCTGCTGACAATAACATAAAGCTGCTCCCCTCACAATAGGGAGATAAGATACAGTACTGTAATAGGAAAGCAATCATCGCAAAATGCCATCAATTATATAAAAGCTGCAACAGCGGGGGACTGATTAAATATGGCTCGGGTGATGCCTCAACATACCTTCTTGCGTGGCTTCTCACGACAAAGCTGGTTGGGCACCGGAGTGGCTGAGGCTCCCTTACCCCAGTTCTTTCATCAGTTTTTGGCTCGCGAAATTACACCGAATAATATGCTTATTCAGGTTTTTATATCTGTGCACCTATTTTATTACCTTTTATAATGCATACAGGGTCGGATCAGCTTGCAGCAGAACAAAGCTAATTACACCTTTCATTACCTAAATATAGCATAATGACAGAGTGTCATTCAAGTGTGGCATTGAGCTGAGAAACCTCATGGCAGGCCAGGACAATGACAGAGGTTATTCGGCTCAACCTGGATTGCTGCTGGAGCAGCGAGCGCGGGGCAGGGTTAATAGACAGGTCACTACATAAATTACAGTATCGGGTTGAAATGGGGAACTGCCAACAGTGCTCTCACCAGCAACTGTATCTTCCAGAGTTAGTAACGTCCAGAGCTGCCGTACACCTCTTACCATCCTCTTGTTATATATATATGTGTATATACATAAAACGTATGTTGTCAATTGTAAGACCTAAGGACAAGACAACTTGTTGATGTGCCCTGTAAGAAGTGCATTAGTGCTGCATTGCAAACCCTTCATGTTTTAGATGGTGTATGGGCATCATGTCTTGTCAGTGAGCCAGGATAGTTGGTAGCCACTTCTGGCATGGTTGGTAGCCATTCCTAGCATCAGCTGCCAATCTATTATAGTATTCTTGAAACTTAATTAAAGACTCGTATCCCTGATGTTTACCACTGAAGGAAGTTCCCAGTCATGAGCTGGTCAGCGGACAAGGGCTCGAGGGGTGACAGTGACAATGTGTCCCCCATCCCTGGCCAGGACTCCTTGCCCCCGACAGCCAAACAGTAGCCACTGCCTCTGCAACAAGACTCCAAATCAGCTGCTGTTGAAGACCCCACTGCCAGCCGAGTTTTGTCCCAAGTGACATGGCAGAGTTCTCTGACTTTGATTAGCAGCCACCTCCTTTACATCTCCACTGTCCCTTGATGTCTCATGCAAACAGAGAAGGCGATTTGCCTTTAGCTTCTTTCTTTACATGCCTTTTAATAAGAGGCTTCCCTGCTTTTTAATAAAGTGATGGTGAGAGCAAAGGCCGGTAAAAACAGTGTTCATAAAAATTATTATCAGAAACTATTTCATTTCTGCCAAAGCAAGCAAATCACAGAAAGTTTCTTCTCTTCTTGGAGTGTTTCTGTTTTTCATCAAAACCAGAAAATGAGACATTTTAATTTGCAAATTTGTCCAGGAGTTGAAGAATATTCATTCCAGTTTTCTTAGGTTCTTGCTGAGTATTTGTGTTGTGGTTAATGGGTTTTTTTTTCCTTATCTTTTTGGCTGAAGAAAAAATATTTCTATTGCAAGTCATCCGTTCCCTCCCTAGTTTCTCCCTGAAAGGTGAAAGGCATCGCCGGGCTGTAATTCCACTGTAGCAGTCCTGCCTACATGAAAAATTGTTAGGGCCACAAACCTACAATGGGAGATAAATGAGATTGTCTTACACCTTGGATGAATTTCCAGCTACCATGAAGAGAAACATGGTCTCTAGTACTTCAGGAGCTCAGGCTGATGCTGGTTTAATTTCTGAGTGCAGTAAAAATGTGGTGTATTCTCTTTTGATGGACTGATAGTTTTTTGACAGATTAATCTGTTTGTGGTTTTCTTTACACAGGCTGTAACATTACTGTTGAAATCATCAGTGCCCTGTTCCTGCATTTCTAATGTACTAACAATGCTCTTCACTTTCCTAGGGGTTTTACAGTGTTGGAAGGGATACATGAGTCAAAGGAGAGTTTGAGGTGCTAAATCAGATGCTCTGCTTGACCTCCTCCCTTCATAAACATGCTTGTGAGGTGCTTGAAAAGTCCCAAATACAGACTGAACTCTCAGAACGTCATGATTTCTTTGGTAATCAAGGGTCCTGAATTTCCTTCAAATAGCTGGAAGATAAAGTTTTCAGTGACCACAGGACTAAGCAATATGTGACAATTATTAATATTGATGTCATGCCCACCTTTAGCGTCCATCAGAATAGTCCTGTGACCACTATTTACAATGAGATTTTGCTTCTCGTGCATGTTGCATCTTCTTAGTTCTCCTTGACAGTTTTTTGTTCTTCCCTTTGGCTGGATTCCTCCATATTGCTCAGATTGCCCCTTTGCTTAGGGCTGGACACAGAGCAGCACTGAGGTCAGCACAAAGATCTTTGGCTCTGTTGTGGATCACACCTGAAAGTAGACGAAATTATTTTGCAGCAAACCAAAATCCAAGGTTCAGAGGAGGTAAGTGCTTTGAACAAGGTGGCAGGGAAAGCGTCTGATGGGATAAAAACTGAACTCAGTTTTCCAGAGCTGTGGATTAGCACCTGAACAGCTGCTCACATCTGCAGGAGATGCCAGGGCCGTATCTCTGACCTGAGCCAGCTTGAAGTGTTGCACAAATCTGTCCACATCTGGACACAGTTCCTCACGTGCACAGCATTGCGGTCTCCACCCTCCCCAGCTTTGGGAAATCCAGGCTTTATCTCCTTTGTCACCAGAGCGCTGTATCTCATTCATTCACCTCTGCGCGACGGCAGCACGAGGAGTCCCGCCGGCTCTCGCCCTCGCGTGCTCCAGGGGACACTCACTCCCCTGTCTCCATTTCAAACAGTGACCGATTTGTAGTCACTCTTGTGAAAGCCCGGCTGGATCAGGGGACACCGGTGGGTTTGGCAGGTTTTGACACTCCCTCTCAGAGCCTTAAATCAGCAAGGGAAATCCCAGCGGTTCTGAAAACACACAGAATGCTCTTTTTTTCCCCCTTCCTTTTTATTTTTTTTTCCTTTCCGTCATCTGCAAAAGCCTCCCACCCTCCTTTTTTCATTTCCCTTTCTGCTTTCGCCTTTATCTCTCCCCACTGTTGTAGTTACATCCTCTGCTGATAGCAGAAATGACCCCATGGGCTGACCCTGCAAGATTATTACATTAGCTGTAAATTTTGAACCCAGGCCAGCCAATACAGTAGGGATTGCAACTCCCATCCTTTAAGTGCAGGAGGATTAACGCTCGGGAACGTAAGCACGTTAAACCACTCCACAGACACCAGCCACCATTTCTTTCTCTGCATATCTTTGTATTTCTGCCTTTAAGACCAGTTGGGGAATAGAGCTTTGCTATTTAAGTTGAGGTGGTGAAGGGGAAGAAAAAGACAGCATTCATGACAGTCGGGGCAGAACTGCATTAAATAAAGCCTCCATCTTTCATTCTTAAGCTCAGCTCCAGGTCCTTGATGAAGACAGATTTTTCAATTAGACAGGCAATGTTTGTTCTAATATTTTATATATGAACCGCTCAGCTGACATCTTACCCAGATTTATGAAGGAAATCGAATACAAATGGGAGTTTTAATATAAATTTATTATTCAAATTTATCACATATTTCCGCAAATAAAAATTATGGTTGCCTCAAAGAACACATTTTTAAAGAAGGCCAGAAAGAAGTTGATAAGGTTTCTTTCCACCCGGTGAATAACAATATTGTAAGTTAAGAAAGATCTGTCATAATATAAATTATAACACACATGGAATACATTTCCCATTGAAGACAGTATTTCTTTCTCATACAAATGTTGCAGTCCTTCATTGAACTGAAAGGAAGTTCAGGAAGGTTGGCAAAACAAAGTAGCCCATTTTTAACACTATACAGAACAAAGTGTATTCTGCTGCCAATTACCCTTAACTGAAAATGACTGCGGCTTCTGGGACACACAGCCAAGGGTCATGGGTGGTAAAACTGCTCCCCAAAGAAAAAGAAATGTCAAGTGACATTCACACTTCAGCTATTCAAAGAAAAGGATGAAGAGAATTTAAGGGAATAAAAGGCCCTGCAAGACTCGTTTTTAACCATGGGGAAATTACTGCAATTAATGCTAAGCCATTTATAGCACAGGTTTCCATACCTTTGCAGTTGCAATACCTAATCTAGGGAGAGATTAATACCGCAGGAGTTTTCATCTTGAATCAGACTGAGGGGGAAATATAGAATGAAATGTTAAAATGAAAGATTTATATATTTCTGTTTCTACAAACCAAAACATTTTAGCTTCCTTATTTAGTCGTGGCATTGCTGAGGTTTAGCTGCATTTCCAGCCTCCTATATTTCATTTAAGATTTTCCTGTTTTCCAGCTTTTTTTGACTGGAAAATAGTATGGGATGTGAAAGGTGACCAAACCATATCAGAATATTTCCAGTGTCTTTGCATTTTCCAGTGGGGAAAACAAAAAAGAAGGGCAGAGCATGAAGTATCTTAGTAATAATTTCAAAAACATTGTGTGAGTTCAGTCTTTCAGAAAGTGAAAGAAAAGACAAGATCTCAAAGAATGTTTTTGAGAGCTGAGATTCTTCATTGGATTTGGATTTGGATTTTTTATGTACTTCTGTTCTAATACACAGGTACATACATATGTGTGTTTACAAGTTGTTGTGTCTGATGTCCAGGTATTCCCACGAGAAATTTCAGCCAGCTCTACCCATACCGTGATGTTATTTGGTGCCCCAATAAACCGAATGCCAAGCAGACACATACAAAGACAAAAGGTCATATTTTAATGGGTGTTTACTTGTGTAATAATCAATGGTAGAGATGGGTCAGATATACAAAGTGCCGGGGTGGCGAACCCTGCTTGATTTCAATAGGGATATGAGCACGACCTGAAAATCTGGGCAGCTGAGCTGTGCTTAAGTACCTGTAAAACCCTGGAGCCTGTGCTTAACTTTGAAGCACAAGAATATTCCTGCTGAGGTTTAGTGGCTTTAAATTAATTTCTACTTACTATTCTACATTTTACTATGTATTTTTTTGAATGGGAACCACTTCTAATGTCAGTTGCACCCATAAATCAGAGGAGGCTGTTGCTAAATCAATACTCCAAGGTGTGATGTGCAATGTGCGGCTGCAAAGCCAGACCTTCTGCCCTGAGATAACAACGCAGGAACAGCGGCGAAAGGATTAGGGATCTCCAAGGTGTTTGCTTTCACTCTGAGATGTGCTGTAAGGCAAAGCAAAGAAATAGAGAAACAAAAGGGGTTTGTAACGCAGCACCCACAGCACCCAGCTGGCAGGTAGGATTCCTGGCTTCTCATCCCAGCTCCCAAGATTATTTCATTTTGGTTTATCCCATGTTTGTTTATTGTAAAATACATGAACAGTCCTGGGAGAGCTCCCCACACACAGCTGAGAGCTCTGACCACGGGACGGTTGTGCAAAAGGCAGGACATTCCCACCCATGCACCTGGGAAAACCAGCCCACGAACACTGACCCTCCTGACAGGGCTGTGGGTCTCAAGTGGACGGACCCACCCCCGTGGCTGCTCTGACTCAGGCGCCTTCAGCACGGCCGTGGGGTGGCAGCTCACACACATCTCCCTGCTCAGCACCTTCCCTTGGTTAACGCCACAAACTTGCTGAGGCTGGAAGGACCTCTGGAGATCATAAAATCACAGAATCATTTCAGTTGGAAAAGACTCTCAAGATTATAAGGTCCAACCGTTAATCCAACATTGTCACTAAACCATGTCTCTAAGAACCTCATCTCCGCATCTTTTAAACCCCTCCAGGGATGGTGACTCCACCACTTCCCTGGGCAGCCTGTTCCAATGTCCAACAACCTTTTTGGTGTAGAAATTTTCCCTAATATCCAATCTAAACCTCCTCTGACACAACTTGAGGCTATTTTTCTTGTACGCTTCCCTTTTATGTCTCAGTTTTGTCAGGAGCTCTGTGTTCATCCATCCAGGTCCTGTGACCTTTGCTTGCTTTTCTGGCTGCTGGCATGGACCATTCTGCAGTTTGAAGAAGGCTGGCCCCGAAAATCACCCACCTCCCTTGGACCCTGTTTCTTCCCAGGGCCAGACCTGCTGTGTTACTCCTGCTCCTTGCCTTGAGAGAAAAAGGCAATTGCCTCTTTCAACTAACTTCAGTTAAAAAAAATTAGGGTTGATTTAGTGTTTTTTAATCTCAGGAAGGATCTCATTTGCTCCTAAAATACGTGTAAATTTGGAACCCATCTCTCTTTAGGCCAAGCAGCCTTGAGCTTACTTTGCTGGGCTGGTGTCTTGGTGCTTCAGTGGCAACTCTTTGTCATCCAAACTCAATGTTTTCATGTCTTACATGTGCCATGCGGGACCAGAGGCTGAGGCTGGGCTGCAGGAGCTTCTCTGGACCCACTTCACCACAGGACAAGGGCTGTTTATTGTGAGGTTTTGGCTTCCCCAGCAAAGCCCCAGCTCTCCAAGCACTATTATATATTTTACTAGCGCTGGATGAGTGGTCTTCAAAGCTGTGTGACATTATGTGTTTTAGCAGGCTGCTCATCTGCATGACTTCTTCAATGCCCATAAAATTCATTATCATTGTAGCTCTGGCTAATTAGGCCATAAATGTTCTAGCGTAGTCAATAAATTACCCTGGCCTTAAAGGGCTTATCTGGTTGGTGTAATAAGTTGATCTATACACTTTTTTTTTCTATTATAATAGTCAGAGTATTATTTATATTACTGGGAGTGAACTATGCCTGAACTGTGAAAGAAGCACTACACTATAAATAAAGAGTATTTTACTGTCCAAAGGCTTTAAACCTAGTTCAGAGCATGTTAGAATCTGTCTAAACCATTTGATTTTGCTTACTCTCTGCTCCAAACAAGTAGTGGCTAGACAAAGTATATCCAGAAATACTAATATATAGCGATCTACTGTACAGATAGACAGTTAGAGGTTCTGAGGATATTTTATATTTTGAGAGGTCAGTGGGTGGACAATAGCATGTTCCAAGTTTTCTGCAGCTGTTGAATTTTGTTGTGGAAATATACCGTGTATGTTTTAACGTGTACATATTTTAATGTATACATATCTGGGTTGACCTGTAACTAATTCGGGAGGAAAAAGAGTTTTGTTTCTAAAAGCATGAAGAAAAACATCAATGCTTTTAAAACAGATTGTTCTGAAGTGGACACCTGTTAAGTGGTTAAAAATATCAGCTCTGGTCAAATATGGAACACAATGGTATTTTTTTACTTGAAAGTCAGCACTTCCAGCTAATTCTGTTATTTTAATGTTTTAGTACTTTAATGGGAGGTCACATTTTCATTTTTTTATTTGTTAGAAAACAGCATTTCAAAGGGAGTTTCTTCAGGACACCCAAGGTACGGTCCGAAGCCCAAGTTGAGATGCATGCCTAGGAAAGCACACAGGAGGGAGGCCGGACTCATTTGCTGCCCTCGTTAGAAACATCCGCACTCACTGTGCAAAGAGCCACCTGTGTACCCACCCACCTCCGCACTAAACAGGGTTTAAGGAGAACTGTAGCAACCAGCTCTATTGCTGTGCCCTTGGGACAAGTCTCTGGGGTTCAACCCAGCAGAACAAATGCTTTTGACTAGATTTAGGTGTTTATTCAGCAGCTGGTCTCAGAGTAAGTGAGAAATCACCAGCAAAAGCAGGTGCATAGTTAACTTGCACAGGTGGCACCAGTTAAGGCAATTGATTAGCCCCTGACCAGGGGGAACCCTGGGAGTTTGTGCCACTGCTAAAACCACCTGCAACAGGAGCTGTTAGTTTTCTTTGTTTCTTCGGGAAGACTGGAGACCTTTCCTGCCACTGAAATTGCAGTGTGGAGCAGACACAGACACTGAAGGTATTGTGCTGCAGTAGGATAACATGAGCCCTCGTGCGAGATGCGATATTGATGCTCTGTCTGAGGTTCTATGGAAGATAAAGAGGGGAGAGGCACAACCTCAGCGTGTGCAATCCTGTAGTGTCTTTGTCTTAGGGTGGATGGTGCTTTGGTGATGAGTTAATAGCGTGATGGTGTTTTTGTCCACCTGTATTGATGTCTCCACCAAGAGTTTTAGCTTAGCAGCTGACAAGAGCTCAAGGGAGGCCTGGTGTGAGTGGAGTCTGGGTTGTAGCATGGCCTATGATGATAGACTATTGGCTTTTAAGTAGCAGTGTGTAACTGAGAGGATTGGGGAGATAAACAAAGGATTCCTCAGAGCGTTCCTGTGATGTAACAGAATTGCACACCACAGATATACTGATATACACCCAGTTCTGTGCCTTTAAATATAGGATTATTGACCCATATTGCCTGTCTGAGGAACATGTTTTTCTTTGCATACGCGAATAATGCAAATAACCCAGGTCTGAGTTATTTCCCTACCCAGCAAAAGCTTGTTCTCTATGTTGAAGCCAATGTAATGGGACTTAGGAGGGCTGGGCTTTGCTTTTATTTCCACTAGACCTCAGACAAGTACTTTGCTACTCTGTGTCTTATTTTCCCCATTAATAAGACGGCAACAGCGATGCTCCCCCACTCCACTTATCTGCTGTGGGTGGTGAGGTCTTAAAGTTACTTATTACCTGGTGTTTGCTTTGTGGCATCATGCTGAGCGCTTGCTCAGACAGGGCTGGGGATTCAGGTGTCTGTGCACTATACACAAATAACAGCAGGTCTGCTCACCACCTGCTGGGAATTACCGCTGTCCCTTTAACATCCTTTTTAAAGGCTGAAAAAAGGGTAATTAGTAGGAATATTCATGTGGGGGTTTGTTTTGCTCTTGAAAAAAAAAAATCAGTTCTGAAAATGACTCAACTGTTACTTTCTCAAGTTCCTCTTTCCCTTTCTCCTCATGACAATTTCACTCAGGTTAAACCAGAGTGGAAAACATAAGGCTGAAGGGGAATATGTTTTATAAATGAGAAGTAGCACTATAATAGAATGCTTTTTTGTTTTGTTCTGGGGTGGTTTTGTTTGTTGTTTGTATTATTATTATTATTAAGTTGTTGTTGTTTTGTGGTTTGGTTGCTGATTTTTTATTATTTTAAAATCTGGTACTGTAAAATGTGCATTTTTTTGTGTGCATTAGTAGTTTTGCAGCTCTGAGCCCCATCTCTGCGCCGAGGATGACTTGCAGTTGCATGAAGTTTGTATCATGATATGTCCAGGCCAAAAGCTACAAGGGAAACTAAACTGCGTCCAGTTGCACCACCTGCATTTTGTGTGTTGTTACCACTGAGCTGGGTGCCTTTATTGTTGTGTTAGGACAGGATTGATGCACGTAGTTTGAGACTTGTTGTGGTTTCTGCTGCTTGTTTTAAATGGGTTTTTTGTTGTTTTGACGCAAGAAGCTGAGCAAAAAGGTTGACAAACACATAGAGCTCTACTAAGGTGCAGTACTGAGAAGAATCCACCTGGCTTGTTCAGGCTGGGGTGGAGGAAACTCTGATGTTTTTCTTGCCATCGCTTCCTTTTCTCAAATAATTTTAGTTCTTAGGAGCACAAGATTGTTTCTGGGCAGTGAAGTTATTTCAGCACACTGTAATGTGTTTTCTGGTCATATATATTAGCATTCCAGCATCTCTTGGCTTGCAAGATGAACTCTGATTCTGCATGTTCTTGCCTGCGTGTGTATGTGTTGGACTAAGTTGATTATATATTAAGCTGGTCTTCAGAGTTGTTGATTATAAACATGCAGAACTTTTTTGACTTCAGGTCTCAACACTACCAAAGAAGTCAGGTTTGGGGAAAACCATTTGAGCAATGTAAATTCACCAAGGCAGATTTTACAGGTGGGGCTTTTAATCATTTGTAAACAAAAACAGGCAGTGTATCTCTGTTCAAGTATGCAGCAAGTAGCAAAGATTGGTCTGTGGTTGCACAGTTGGTGATATTTAAATAGCTATGATTTTTGGTAACCAGAAAGAATTTATTTTCTTGAAGCGAACCAAGTCTGGATTCTCCAATGGGAGACCAGGTCATGGCTCATTCAAGGTTTGCCGTTGTATTACCTAAGAATTGATAGGTATTAATTTATCATATTTAGGAAAGAAGAAGACTTACTGAATATATGTTAAATGTTCTCCCCTCCTGTGATGTGAACCATGAGATTTATGGTTTGCAATTTAGATGCTGGATTATGTCTATTCTCTGGCAATACTATTCATGTTAGAGCTGCACTCAACAAACATTTTACTTCAAATACTTGGACATGATCATGAGTATTTATTCTGAGTGTGACATAGTCAGCTTCTGAACTGGCTTGGTTGGGGGAAAATGACACTTTGCAAACCCCAGAGAAATTACACTCTAGGTTTACTTTTCTCCTGTGTGTTGTGAACAAAAACAAACTCTGTGTATTTTCCATCTCTGTCGCTCTCCAGCGGAGCCATTGGCAACTTTTCCCAGAGAACAACTGTCCCTTGAAACTGGTGCTGAGCAGATGTTTCCCGATATGTCCTCAGCAGAGAATATGGCTATGACTTAAATATTTTCTATGATGTAAGATTTTATTAGTTAAAAAAAAAAAAAATAGCAAACCAATGCATTAAAACTATTTGCTCCAACTGCTGCACCAAAATCTCTCTCATTCACTTCAGGATATGGATAGAGCTGGTGGTTTTGATCAGAGGATTATGAACTGACTTTAGCACTTTCCCAGTCTTTGGAGTCATGCAAAAACAGTACCACGGGATTGTTCTGTAACTGTGTGGATAGATTAATTGCCTTGGTTTCATTTCCTTTTGTTATTCACTTCAATATCTCTTTGTTCTGAGCATCTCTTCTATCTAATCTTTTCAGATGCCGCTTTGTTGTCAAGAGACTTTTCATAGGACAGTGAGTCACCCAGCCCTTGCAGTGATTAAGTATATTTGTTTTCAAAAGCTTTCAGCAGTACCCCCTTGCTCCCAGCAAGCAGAGTAATCCAGTCCCCAATAACACAGGAGTTGCTCTAAATTATCAGATTTCTCTCTTTCTGCTCAGTTTTGGGTGACATGTTTATGGAGAGTCCTTCGACCTGCTCACCAGTGCGTTGTGAGCCTGTTGGGGAACATATTGCAGCTCCGGAGGGGTCACCAAGCCCTGACAAGTGGCTCCAAATGGACCTGGGAGGCTGGAACAAGATCTGGTGCTTGGTTGCTGCCCTGACATCCAAAAATGCAATGGATGAAATCCCAGACAGGACTTTTGCCGCTGATTTCAGCAGAGCATCATCACCCGATGTATTTCCCAGCCTCCTGCCACACGAGTGTGCAAGGTTGGACTCTTATCTCTGTCACACAATGGTCTGGAAGCCATTTAGTGAGTCTGGTGGAATTGCTCCTCGCTCTCAGTAATGAAATTCAGCGGGAAACCTTGTCTGTGTTTTCATGGGTAGGAACAAGCTCTTGGCCGATGAGCGTGGCTCCCTCTGTGTGCATGGAGGGTGGGTTTGGAGCCCATGGAGGTGTTTACTTCTTGCAGAATACTCACCTAGTTGGGGACTTCTTGGGGATTTTATTCCTAACAACTTCTTTTGAAGCTTGGGATTTGGCCTTAATAATGAACCTTAACTCTCGTAGGGTATGCACCTGTGTTACTGCTGCTTTCCCCATGCTGTTTCCTGCACCCCCTCCCCATAGTTAGGCTTGATTCAAAAAAATTTGGTTTCTGGAATTTGGATGCAGCTGTAAATGAGGGGTCTGGCCTGGGATGGGGTGTTGGTCCTGCCTTTTCAGCCATGAGCTCTTTCCTTGCCTCTTGGAAACGTTCATGATGGCCCATTTGTAGGGCCGTTGTCCAGATCCCCCTGTTGATTTCTCTCATAATATTGAAAATTCAGTTTAAAAAATTGTTACTTTGACCAAGAAACTACAATCGAATGAAACCAACAAAAACAGGAAAGTTCACTCTGAATTTCTGGGATGAGAGCCAGTTCTCAACCACATGTTGTAACTGTATTATTTATGTCCTTATTTATTGACTACATTGGCACCTAGAGTTCCCCATCCCTGCCCAAGGCCCTGTTGCAGCACATGTGAGAAGCACAGTAAGAGTGAGTGCCTTGCTGTGAAGACCATATGAGACACAACAGAGACATTAAAAAAAATCCTACTATAAATCCCATTTTACAAAGCGGGGACTGAAGCTTCTCTTTTGCAAGGCAGCACACAGATGAGGGCAGAGGAAACCCAGGGTGTCTGACATCCCAGGTAGGGGCACCAGAGACAGTCACAGCTGCAATAATACTCTTGCTCTTCTCTTTTCAAGAATAAATCTCTTTTCAGTTTTTCCTGTCTCCTGCTCTCCATTGTCAGAAGCATTGCCACCTCTGGCACCGCAGCTGAGAGGATTAAGGGCAATGTCCCGTTCTGCATTTCCCTTGCTGCACTAGTTGAAGGAAAATGTTAGTATTATATAAAAATAGTTTCTGGAGTTGAGGCTGACTTATTTCAGTCAGACTTCAAATACATTGAAGTAAAAAAGAGAAGAGATGGACACCAGCTATTGTGGTTTGCAGTTTGGAATCATATTTCCTATCGGTTGAGTACCTGTCATTTCTTTTTCCCCTTGAGGCTTTGAAACTCTTTCAGCTCAAACTAGTAAGGTATGAACTTGGGTTTCCCCTAATAGCAAAACACAATACTAAATTGGGAAGCTTCTTGACAGGCTCATAAGGGAAGTGCACAAACATCTGGTTGACATTTAATCTAGAAATGTCAGGCCTCAGCATTTCCAACCCAGGCTGACAGATCCTTGGGTTGAACACCAAAACATGTTTATTGGGAAAATATAGGGAAGAGGTAGATCAGAGACCAAATATTAAATTGGAAAAAGATTTTTTTAAGAGTGTAAGCTCTATCTGTAGAAACCTTTGTGCAGTCCTGATTGTAATCAGCTATACCATTAAAGAAAGGCAGTTTGCTATGAAGAAAACTGGGCTTGGGCTTTTTTCTAAGGTGGGGATGACCCCCAGGAGTCCTTTTGTCATTTGAAGAAGTCAAACCTTCCAGCAGCTGGCCGGAGGAGACAGCAGAAGGTCCCAAATCCGATCTGCTACCCTGGGACACCTGGCACCGCAGCATCCTCCTGTCCGTGAGGTACCGTGTTTGTGCCTGGAGTTTGCTTGAATTTTCAGTTTAGTGAAGGATTTATTGAGAGAGATGCAGAGCCTGCATTCCACTGCCTCCCAGGATTCTCTAAACCCAGCCTGAGGGTCCTTCCCATCTCAAAAATCCCAGGGCCTGGTATTCTCTATGGGCTGGCTCTGTGCTTCTTGGGGCATGTGGCCAATAGGGGACACTTGGCTCAGCTTTTTTGGTGGGGCTGAAGGGACTTAGTTGCCCAAGTCCTGAAAAACCTCAGTCTTAAATGCATATTTAAATCCTAGTGAAACTGATGAAACCTAAATAGATGCCTAGAAAATGCACTGCTTGCTTGCTTTTGAGACCTGGTATGGATTGAGAATGTCGGACTTTGGGTCTGATTGAAAAGCTCAGCAAGAGTTTCTTAGTTTTAGAAAAGGACAGAAGATTTCTTTTCTCAAAAAGTAAAATAAAACCAAAAGAAACAACCCTCTCCTAGGAAAATACTGGCTCTAGCAGAGGTGAATTTTTACATTATTCTTTTGAATGTGTTCTTGTAGTGTTCACTTTCTTTATACCTTCAGTGTCTTCAATTCCTTCCAATCTACTTCATCTTCAGGAAAAAATGAGCAGATGTTCACACGTTATTCCAGATGAGGTTCCACCATCTGCCTGTGACATAACCACATTTGTATTACTTTACTCTCTGACCTCACATTCTCTTGGCTCTCCTTGCCCCTTCTGCTATGGAGCAGAGATGCTTCTCATGTCCTCAGCTGATTTTAACTCTCTGCTACATATAAGTCAAGTCAGTCCCCACGAAGTGCTGTATCTAGCAACAGATCTTCTCTTCCACTGCCCGTTCACCTTCCTTTGGAAAGTCTTTTGACTTAATAGTACGCCCCGGTCTAAATAACTAAGTAATTGTGGGCAGAAGAAAACTATACACACATCGATGATGCATACTGCAAACAATGTCCCAGGGCATAATGTGGTGTTACTTATATGCAGCTATGGTAAAAACAGCAGACAGACTGCGTTTTGGAAATAAAGATATAGGATCTGAGCTGATTTTTGTTGGAATCAGGTTCCCACTTCAGCAAAGCTTGTGAGTTGCACATGGCTGGCAGCGTTTCATTTGCACCGGTGAATGCAGTGGGTTAAAACCTAGGTCATTAGAAAATGTACCCAAGAGGCCAAGACCTGTTTAAATATACATTAAGGAATGTAATGTTTGAGGGAAATGTAGTTAAACGGAGCAAATCTGATAGGAGAGCATGTCACTGTAGGTTTTAAAGGATACCTTGGACTTTTTGAGCATTTGTTTATTGTTAGCTGATCAATAAATGGGCTTTGGGGTTTGAGCTGGCAGAAATGGTGGGGGAGAGAGGGACGGAGGGGGAATGCAAACAGCTCGTTTCAGGAAACAGTTTCATGTAAGCTCAGCTTGTAAGAATCACAAATTGAAAAGTTCACATGACTGGAAGGCAAAAAGTTCTGGCCGTGCGCCAACTAGGGAAACGAACAGTGTTTGCTGGAGGAGCTTTCACCCCGCTTGGGGATGGGAGGAGTGGCTGGTGGGAGATAAGCACATACTCTCTGCACCCCGTGGAGCGTGTTTCTACCTTTCTGAACCCATGTTGCTGCTGCTTCTCCTCCTGAGGAAGCTGGACCAGTTCACAATGATCCCGAAGGGTGCTGCTTTGTGCTGATATCTGAGGTCACATAGAGGCTCCTCATAGAAGGGGTTGCTCCAGCACAAGCCATCAACATCTTGTTTGGCTTCATGATGTCAAGGGGTCATGTTTGGTGATCTGCACAAAGATGGACCTTTCCCTGGTCACGATCGTCCCCTGGTGTGTGTGGTGTCTGGTCCTGCTCCAGCAAGCCAAAGAAAAAGCTTGGAAAGGCTGGAGAAAAGAGAGTTTGTTCCCTCTCCTCATGTCCTGGAGGGTGTATCATTTAATTAAATACAAAACCTGTTAAAATCAGAAGTTTAAATTAGAAATGTATAATGGCCTCCAGTAAAGGAGAGAAAATAAACTCTGAAAAACATTCAGTCTTAGTTCAATCTTTCAGCCTTTGGTTGGTCAGGAAAGAAAGAAACTGGAACCAACTTTCCAGGTAAAATTCAGTTTGTGTTTAAAATTGTCACTTTTGGGTTTTGTTTTCATTAATTAAATTAATGGGTTTTAGTTGAACCTTCAAAACTTTTGAATCTTCAAAACTAAAAGGAAGTAGCTGATGGAAGAAAATGTTTTGTTGTTGGAAGTTTTTCTGCGCATCATCACCATCTCAATAAAAAAGAATTTGCAAGAGAGAGAGATGTTTTTGTATACATAAAGGAGATGGTTATATCTCACTTTAACTTCCACACAAAACAATAGTAGTTTTCCAACCAGTGATACTCCAGCTATTGGACTGGAAGCGTTGTATTTTTTAATTTACTGCCCTGAATTCCAAGTTGGACAAGTCCAACCTGTAAAAATCATATAGCTCCATGTTTAAGTTTGTTTTCAGAATTCAGATGTATTTTCATGGGGAGCTGGGTTGAGCCCCACCTCCAAACCATTTCTGCCATATGGAAGTATTTGTAGATGGGTGTTGGGGGTGCTGAACCATGGCTCCAAATCAAGGGCTACTGCAGCCTGTTGGGCATGCTTGGAAATCCAGGGGTTTACCTGAGTAAGATATCCATTTTCTAGATCAGAAGTGTGCATAATTTGGCACCCAGCTCTGGTGAAAACTCATGGAGAACTCATTCCCTACCTGCCCTTTGTGACACCGAATATATCTCCCTGAATGACTGAATTCAAGTGTTTAATGTTAGATTTAGGGTTTTTAACGCCCTTTGCCCAAATTGCTTGTATAAAGAAATCAAAGGGTGGGTGTCCTGGGCCAGTGCCAAAAGGTAGAACTAGATGAGAAGATGTCAAGATGTCACAAGAAGTTGGCGCATCAGCACTTAGTGCAGCCACAGCCTGGGGAGATGTGCTTGTCCTGTGCAAACCCCCCACCCTGTCCTGTGGGTCTCCATGATCCATCAGTTACTATTAAATATGGAAAATGCAACTTCTATAACACCAGGAAACCCCATTCTTGCACTCCTGTGTATATCCAGCTCCACCATATATGAAATGTAATAAATTTTCAGGTGCTTTCTGTTTTTTACTCTCTATACTGGTGCTGTACAGGTACATCCAGAGAAAGTGCTTTTGAGTGAGGGGGTTGGTAAGAGTTTTCTTGATTTATGAATCCCTAGAGATGCTTTGAAGTACCACCTTGTACGTATTGCTGAACAGCCAAGAGAGACTTGTGTTCTCAGTGTTCTGTGGATGCTGTAGCCAAAGTTTGTGAAGATGCACCTTGGCTGAAAAGCTGCTGCTGTGGAGCAGTGATAGGTGGTGATAACCTGTGGGGCAGGAGGAAGGTGTCCTCCGGGGTCTTCATAAAATTATTTGCTTCAATGACTTCAGAGATATGAATATTGTTAATGTACTGCAAAAATGTCTGTGCTTTGAGTCTGAAATCAGCATGGAACTGGAGAAGCACCACTGCTTGCGTGCTGCATGCTTGTGGCTCAAATAAGCAAGCAGAGGTGGTTTGCAGCGGCGTTAGCAAAAAGAACGATGAAGAATTAGAAAGCTATCTGAGCTAGGCTAGGACTAGATATGGCACTTAGGTCTGTTCTTTTAAGTGCACAGACAGCATTGCTTTGTGGAAAAGCCCCCACATGTTTGCACACTTGCGTGTGAAATTTTCACCCATTTTGCAGTGATTGGGCTCATACTGTTTGACAACATGCACTCGCGCAAAATCACTGCATACCGCACAAAACCGATCGGGGGGACACTGTTTGTCGCTGGTGGAACGTACTTAATCATTTTCCCAAAGATATCCCCCTGATGTGAATGGTAACAGGATGTTTATACCAGAGATAAGGCCGGGATGAAATCCTATCCCTCTCTGGGAGCTAATAAAAGCAAAGATTTGGAATTAAGTATCACTTTCTCTGAGCTGCACACCAATGAGGAAATGGGGTCAGAAGGGCAAGCTGCAACATTGTAGGCACTTTATCTAAAACATAAACATTACTAGAGTGCATTCTGACCAAATTAACTCTCTCAGATCTGCCATGTTAGCATTCCTGTAGTACTTAAGCCTGCCAGTTTTGCTGCTCCTCTGACTGAGGGCTCAACCGTGAGTTGGGGCTGACACTTGCGAACAGGGCTTGTGGTGGGAAGGGTCTATTAAACCCTTCTGCAATTAAACATCTTCCAAAGAAGTGCCAATGTCATTGCAAAAAGAAAGAAAAAGGGAAAAAAGGGGGGGGGAAGGATTAGGGGTGGAGTCAGAGAAATTTGATCCACTCTGCTCCATATACAAACCACAGAAAAGCAGAGTTTTCTTTGCACAAGCAATACAAACAGGAGTCTTTTCTCTGCTACTGTTCAATGCAGAGCACGTGGATTGGAGAGGTTGGGCTTGAAATCCCAGCCCTCCTTTAAGTCTAAAGCGAGCCTTTTGATTTCAGACTGGACGCTTTAGCCCTGTGTGTTGTCAAAAGCTGCCTGAAATCAGGACATAAGTTTGTCAAGGCTGTTGGGCAGCTCTGTTAAGTCGAAATCCATGTTTCTTTAAGAGATGTCGCACAGTCCCTGTAATAGATCCCGTTGTGCCAGGCAGAGTCCAGATGTCTCAACACAAAAAGGATGGGAAGCACATGGTATCTCTGCACATGCCACAAGGGATTGGTGGAGCTGATGCTATCTCCACTGTGGAAAACACAGGAGCAAAGGCCTGGAAAGGGAAGGAGGAATGTAATATTAAAATTAGCACCTCCCAAAGATCACACAAGCACTTGGGAGCTAAATTACTTCCTTGCTGGGGAGCAGAGGAGAGCAGAATGTGCTCTACACCTTTCTGTGGAGCAGATGGCTCCTCATGATAGTCATGGACCTTGGCCAGGAGGTATGGGGGTGGTCAGCTCCAGGGCTTCTTCCAGACCTTGGCTGCACCAGGTTGAGTTTGGAGTCTCCGTTCCACTTGAAATGCTGCCCTGTTTTGGTTGGTGTTTGGTATTTTGTTTTGGGGTTGTTTTTTTTGTGTTTGTGGTGTGTTGATTTTTCTTGTTTGTTTGGTTTTTGAGTTTTCATTCTGATTCAAGTTAAAAAAAGGACTATTTTTAAAATATAGCAGGCAAGACATTTCCTGCACCTTTTGCAAAAATCAAGCAGTGCCAGCTGTTTGGAGAGAAGGGACTGCTGAGGTTTGGGGCTTTTTTTTTTTTTTTGAAGGAGCAGGTCCTCAAGCTGTTCTAAACCCCCTCCATGATAGTGACCTCTTGACTACTTGCAATTTTGCAAAACCCTATGGTTGCCCCAAATCTCAGATACTCCTGGGAACGTCACAGCAGGGAGGTTGATAAGGCTGGGATTGCCACCTCCAGGACAACGTGTGTGGTGAGGATGCCCTTGGAGGTGTGAGATTGAGGAGATGTTGTGTCTTTTCATTTCCCCTTGCAGCCAGATGTAAAACATGGCAACTCCTTCAGTCTACCAGGGTTGTCTGAAGTGGCTCTTCCCAGAACCTGTCTTGGGTATCAGAAAAAGGATACCAGCTTGAAGTTCCTTCTGTTAAATGCCTTTGTTTCAATAGAATGAGATTTTGTGATGATAGAAGTATGCTATAGGACAGGGAACTGCTGGAGAGAGTCCAGCGCAGGCCAAAGAAGATGATGGAGTGGAGCATCTCCCTTATGAGGAAAGGCTGAGAGAGCTGGGGCTCTGGAGCTTGGAGAAGAGGGGACTGAGGGGTGAGCTTGTTAATGTTTACAGATATCTAAAGGGTGAGTGTCAGGAGGATGGAGCCAGGCTCTTCTTAGTGACAACCAGTGATAGGACAAGGGGTAATGGGTTCAAACTGGAACACAAAAGGTTCCACTTAAATTTGAGAAGAAACTTCTTCTCAGTGAGGGTGACAGACACTGGACCAGGCTGCCCAGGGAGGTTGTGAAGTCTCCTACTCTGGAGGCATTGAAGACCTGTCTGGCACCTTCCTGTGTAACCTCATCTGGGTGTTCTTGCCCCGGCAGGGGGATCAGACTAGATGATCTTTCGAGATTACTTCCAATCCCTGACATTCTGCGATTCTGTGATTTCTTATATCACTGTTCTTTAATTTCCAATCACCGCAGTTCTTGCAGAACTGAGAGCTGCATTCATCCAGAGTGTCTCAAGCAAAGGGAGGAGAGTCAACCCAACTTCAGAGTCCTAGCCCCTGCTTTTAGGATGCCAAAATTACTTATTCCGTAGCTCATTCCTGAGAAACCCCTTGAGTTTGTAAAGTGCCTGGTTGTTTTTGTTTTGTGTGTATTTGTGGGGTTTGTTCTTCAGGTAGCATAAACCCACATTGCTGTCTGGAGATGGTGCCGAGCACCCCACAGGGTAGGACCAATGTAAAACTATCCATTTCCTTGTGTTGTTCTCTCTGGTTTAGCATCAGACACTCTGAAGCCAAGTCAGATAGTTCAGTTCACACTTGCCTTTTATTTTTTATCTTTTTTCAAAAGCACACAGAGTTCCTAAGGTTTCAAATCATGCAGTGAAATTATGAAACTGCTTGGGCTTGTCATGAGCGGCGTAACAAAACTGTTAGTATTCAGAAGGGATCACAAACAGCGTGTTAATCCCCAGCACTCGCAGGGATCTTGTTAGGTGAGATCTACTCCCCTTCCAAGGCGTTCCTTTCAGTTTTCTTTTCAAACCACAATCAAAACTCTCCTGTATTTTGCTTGAGATTTAAAACAGCCAGTGGTTCATTGATTTCACATAAAGGGCTTCTGTGCAGGGGATTGTACATCCGTTAAACTACTTGGGGCCAGTCTCCCCTTCCTGAGCTAGAGACCTGGGGGGAGTGATGGGGTTTCCACTCCAGCCATCCCACAAGGGGAGAGACACAGTGCTGGTGCTCCTGGAGCTTTGGGGTCTCACTGAGGCTGCTCAAATGGGGAAAACCAGCTCAACTGGGGCAAAAGCCTCTGTCCCTTTAGCCCTGTGGCTGGGGGAAGGATTTCTAGCCGTGTGCCCATGGAAGTGGCCACCTCCTGCCAGCGGTTTCTCAGGCACATCTGGTGTGTACTGGGCTGAATATCCAGTTTTTGAGGTGAATCTGGGGAATGCAGCCTCGTGTTATATCAGTCTTTCTTGTGAAAGTATCTGATATTTTGCAAGCCCCCCTTCAGGGAGAACTGAAGAAGTCAGGTATAGCTTCCCAGCTTGCCCGGAAGCTGGATGTAGCTAAGCAAGGACTTTTGAATGCAACATTCTGGCAAAAATTAATGCCTTATCATAGTTTCAGTAGATAAGCTTCCACCAGCTTACCCTGAGTGACTGAGCTACCACACAGGTCTGCAAAAACTACATTGGTTAAAAAAAAAAATAATAATAATTAAAAGCATTGTGTAAACAACATAGTTTTAGTTAACTGGACTGTGTTGCATGACAAGCTTTCCACCCCAGGTTTTACATCCCAATCACACTTTTGCAATAACAGTAGCAGGTATTTCAGTTTGGGTATGACTTGCGGATATTTTTTCTCCTTTTGAACATCATTCTTGAACAAATTTGTTTACATAGGTGGAAATTGTGTGTGAAATGTTCCCATCCTAAATGCTGTTGCAAATGACTACGTATTTATTAATTTAAAACCATATAGGTACCATGGATTTTGTGGAAATCATCAAGACTCTATGGTTTCACAGCGTGAAATCAGCTGAGATATCAGGTCCTGAGGTCACACTCTACCTAAAGAGTTAAAGACTCGGGTGGAAGGAGTATAAAGTAAAGGTAACCAGGGTTAGGGGCAAGCGAAACCCGCTTCACCACCACTTCTACAAGAATTACCAAGCTCCTTGTGCTGACTGTAGTTACACTTGACTGAGAGTCTGTTTTTTTCACAATCCTTTTTGGGCATTTTCTCTGCAATAATTAACTCAATCCTCATTAGGCAAGAGAATCAGGTTTGACCATGCGCTAATTTCTGTGCAGAAGTTGTTTAGTCAGGCAAAACTCTTGTTAGCCGTGGCGTGTGCCCACGGTATTGTACCGCTGCTTGGGAGTGTCCACCCAGCAGTCAGATGACTTTCACCCCTATTTATTCAGCTTCTGAAGAGCCTGGGAGCACCTCAATGGTTGTGGAAACCCCTCGGGGTATTTCCCGGTTTGGTTATTTGGGCTGAAGACTCACAACTTTCCCAGACTGTAATGGGACCGGATGGATGGAACTCTAACGAGAACCTGGCCATGTGCTCATTGGAGATCGTGATACTATTTTTAGTGTTCAGCATCATGTGTATCCACCTTGTTTGACAAGGGAGGTGGTTGCTGTAAAGTGGTGAGAAGAACGAGGTCTGGGCTTCATTCCCACTTCTGCCATTGACTTCCCATGCATTTTTTCCTCAATTATCAGTGGTGGTTTTCTGTAGGAGGGTGCAAGCAGGCATCCAAATGCTCAGCCCTCCACTGTTGGCCTCCTTGGCCTTTGGTTCTCCTGGTGCAAGAAGGGACCTCACATCCATAGGTGACTTTTAGTTGTATGTAATGGCAAGTGAGATTAGGACTTTTTGATATTGTTTTCATACAGTGCTACCATTCCCTTGTAGCTCTTTTCCTGAACTGTTTCCAATTCTTTTGACTAGGAAAAAAATTGTTAATGTGTATGTATACACTGAACAGTTTTGAACTCATCGCTTTTCTTAACTTTCCCAAAATGCACATTCATTTAAAAGTTCATTGTGGGTACGTTGAGCCAAAACCCTGATGTGTGCTCCTACCGAATGTGCTATAAACATTTCCCTAATACTCTCCAAGGTGCCCTTTCTATCTGGACTTCAGGGCAGGTAAACTTCCCAGAAAATATTGTAGTTGCTGAGGTTTTACATCACAGGACCCCTCTCACACTCCTTTCCTGTGCTCTTTTTCCCCTTTTTTCCTTTTGAAGTGGAAACCGTATTAATTTTCAAAGTAGATATGTGCAGTCAGCAATGATGAAAATGAAGGTAACTGTCAAAAATCCTGCCAGAAGGGATTTCTCCACTTTACTTTCTGCTTACGTTATTAAGACAAGTAAATTATCTTTTCATGGAATGTTTCCTTTTTTTCTGGAAACGCTACTGATACTCAATGTAATATTTGAGGCCCTTCTCTGCAGCTGTTGGAAGCCCAAAATTTCTATTCCCTACACCACAAGAGATACAAATGCCAAGTAAAACCTTAACCTGACTTTCATGATTAAATGTGATGGTATCACAGAGGGAAATAGGGAATCTACAAATATTATTTTGAAAGTAATAGATTGAGCTCTTATATATAATTTTTCTGAGTATTTTTGGAAGCCTGCTGTTGTTGTTACAGGGATTAGGAAAAAACCAAGCAGAGTTCAGAAATAGTAGCTGAGAGGGGCCTTTTCTGTAGCTGCGACCTGAAATACTATTTTAAAACCACCTTGACAGGAACAAGCTATAGCTGCCGTGTCAAAACAGAAGGCTGCTATTTTTATCACTGAAATTTTAACCTGTTCTCAGGAAGGGATTTCTTTCTATGTTGCTTTCAGATTGTCACTTTTGAAACTTAGGGGATATTTATTTTTAATAATTCTGGAAGATGGAGTAGCCTGGGCAGAAAAACCTTGTAGACTGACAGGATAGTATATAGTATGTCTTTGTGAAAAGGGGTCCTCTTTCTCTTTTCTATTTTACCTCCCTGAGCTGTCTACTGAAATGTGAATAGTAGAAGCCACTTTTGCTCCATATCCCAAATAATTTAGGTTGCTTGCTGACAGCTTAGTACAAGTAGCTTATCTTGGGGGTAAGAGCTGCTTAACCCATTGCAAGGGGGCATGGATACCTTCCCCCTCACCCAAACACAAACAGTCCTTGGACTTTCCAAATGCCTTTTGGGAAGTTCTCTTGACATCTGACACTGCAATTTACTTCTCATGTCAGGTGAACAGGTTTGTCCCCAGTGATGGACACCGGTCGACATTGTGCTGGTGATGGGTGTCCCATGGGGACAGAAGCACCAGCCTCCTGGGCTGTGGGGGGGTTAACCTCAGTCTTTCTGCTTCAAAGATCAGGAGAAAAATGATGCTGTTTAATCATCATAATTCCTTGGAGCCTCATTGTTTGTCTCTTTTGTATCTAGATAAGCAACTGTCAAGGAGAAAGCTGATTTGTGAAATCTCACAACATTTTAAGTCTAAGAGGTTGTTACGGCCACAGAGCAATTAATTATGTGTGGGATTGCCCAGTAATTCTCATATTGACAAGATGAGAGAGTTAACCTACCTCTGGGTGTTGGTTTTCATGTTGAAAATGTGCAGGTATGCCAACTTCAGCATCCCATCACTGGAGCTCTGCCTGCTAAATATGAGCTATGTATTGTCAAAGGGGATCTGACGGGGCAGGGAATTATAGACCAGGTTTAAAATGCATAAATAGTGTGAATTTTAGATGAGGATCCAAGTGATCTGTACCTGGTACTTGGTTAAACTATGTTGCCCTTGATTGAATCTGTTCCTCTGAATAATACTTATTTTAAATGTGGATATTAAACTGGAGGGAATGAGAGTGATTATACAGAAGCAAACACTGAATTTTAGGGGTTCAAAACTATGTAATTGTTCTCAAGTTAGCTAACAAGTTACCTCAACTAGAAGATAAATAAGCATTATTTTTCTCTGGTATATAAACAAAAGACCTTCAGGTTCTAATCCAAATACACTAGTAGGACATATGAATGAGAAACTTTTACAAAACACAAATATTTTTTTGCGCTTTTTACACCTTTTGCTAATACCTTCAAGCTTCATCCCACTTTTGGCCAGATGCAGTTACTAAGTTGCTGAATGCAAATGCAGCAACATACCCCCAGAACAAAGACCATCTTGAAGCCTTTGCAAGTGGAAAAAGGAGAAAGGTCTGAATTTAGATAATGATACTATTTGATGCAGGCATAAGGAAGTGTGTTTGAAAAGTGCTGTGTTAAAACATTGCCATGACATGTGGTTTGCTCTGCGGGTCAGTACAAATGGGAGAGGAGCTGCTCAGTTATTCAAAACTTACCTAGATATTTCCAAAGTACCTGTTTATCCAAGCGCTAGTTTTCAACAAGACAATATCATTTATGTGGATAGAAGAAGGAGGAGGGGACAGGTCATTATTGTGATCAACCAGCTTGTGAACATTAACACCTTTCGGTTGCTCTGCCTTGGGAAGTAGGGTCCTCCAAAACATATGGTTCTGCAGGAGATGTACACAGGACAAATTGAATGCCAGCTTCTCCAAAGACAAAACAAGAGCAGCTAAACATACATGTAATTAATTGCATTGGGGAAGCCTGACTTAGATTTGGCTTTGGACGTGTTTGGTGTAACTTCCCGATGTGACAGTAATCCCCAAGAAAACTTTACTAATTCCAGGTGGAGGTGCTGGTTCCAGCGCATGAAGTGACGTTTAGCAATGGGCTTTGCTGAGAGCAGGATTATTCTGTCAGATCCAGAAGACATTACCTAACCATCTGCTTTCTAAATTCCTGGGGGCTGCCCAGCTAAGGACTAATGGAGCCAACCAGACACATGCACACACTAAAAGTAAGTTTTGCTAAACAACTGGGACCAACACCTCAGCTGATGTAAATGGGCAGCAATGACACTAAACTAATTTCTAGCGGCTGAAAATTTGCCCCAGGAATGCTATTATTTTTCTATTTAGAGCAGTGCTAGCAATTTGCAGGAGTGTATTATTAGGAATGGGCCAAATATTTCAGAGGAAATTATGGAGTAATAACAACCACAGAACCTAAATGAGTTGTTTTTAAGTTATAAGAGCATAAAATAAAAGCATCTGACACCACTAACCACTATTCTTCATTGCGCTGCTTAAAACTCCAGATGCCCTTTGCCAAACCAATTGTTTCCAAATTCTGTCAAAAATATTGTCCTTGGGCAGAAAGCTTGGATGCTAAATTTCAACCCAGAATGATTTTTATGGCTGAGCGACAAAAACCTTGAAAAGGGGATTTATAATGAATACAACCTTAACTACTGTGGTGTGAACAGTGCTGCAATTCTCATTAGCTGAGCTTCCCCCCCTTTTTTTTTTTCTCAGAATTTCGGAGGGTGGGGCTGGCCATAGGAAGTAGTTGACTTGTGTGTATGCTTGTGTGTCATGGCAGGGAAGGAACTCAGCAGCCTCGATTCCCCTTTCATCTCTGGACATCTGTCTGGGTTCAAAGATTGTTGTGGGTCTGAAGCAATAGGGTTTCAGGACAGTTTTTCATGTCGCGGCCATGAGCGTGGGCCGGCAGGGTGACTGTGGCATATGAGCCGGGAGTTTTCAGCACCGGGAGTTGACTCCTGTCCTCCTCTTTAATGAGGTTTATTCACTGGGGGATGGTGGAAAAGCTTTGAACCTAAAAACAAGCCTTGGCAAAGGAGGAGGCAGAAGGGACCAGCAAGCGGAGGATGCGCCAGGTTCGTGTCCTGCTCAGCTTAACTGCTAAACTCCGGATTTTGGGTTGTGGGAAAAGGAAAGAAGAGACTCCCTTTGTATATGTTAAACACCAGGTGTGCAGGGTTGGGAAGTGGGAGTGGAGAGCTGGCTGGAGGATTTTTTTCCTATGTATTTGGACTTAAGTTTCCCATGAGCGGTGAGTGTGGTCACGGAGCTCTTGCAAGAGGTGGTGTGGGTGCATCCTCTGTTTTTAAGGTATTTGTTCAGCATGGCATAACATTTAAAGGAAAAAAAAAAAATGAAAGGGTATGTTTAAAACCAGTTTATTACAGGAACAGAAAGCTTTATGGCTTCATGTAGCCCCGAAACAGGATTGAAACCCTTTATTGAAGTTCCCTGTGTAAATGTCACCATAAGTATTCAAAAAGCTCTCAGATTGGGACCTCTGCTGTAGTGGTGAAAACCATGTGGAAAGAAAAAGCCCTAAAATAAGAAATTAGTTATATAGTCCACTGGGTCTCCCAGCATGGCTGCTGGGGTTGGAAGATAGCACATATGGTGAGTAATGTCATAATCATTGCAGAGTAGAAAACAAACCCAAGTAAAAGGTCTTGAAAGTCTTTCATCTCTACTTTCCCAAGCCACAAATGGTGAAATCTTCACATGGCTTGCTCAGATTGCTTTTGAAAGGTGAGAACTTCCGTCCTCGATGGGAGAGGCAGAATGGGACTGAAATTGCCCTGTTAATGAAGAAACCATTAATAATAACTGACTCTGCTAGAAGCTATTCTCATGGTTCCTTCTCTTGGTGCCTTTGGTACATAGGGAGAAGATTTCAATGAACCTGCAAGATCTCTCCTGTCTGACTTTTAAACCTGTTCAAATTCTTTTAAATTGAGGAGAGAGGGTTCCTCTGAAATGAGTAGCCAAGTTCACAGCTTTGTCCTGTGTGAAGATGGTTTAGAATGTTTTATCTGGTTGCTGGCACAGTGCCTTTCAGAAACCATCCTTTTTTTTTTGGTCTTAATTGCTTTTTTTTTTTTGTAAAAAGAAAATACCTGTCTGGTGATTAATAATAGTAAAAATAATCTGGGCATCTTAACTATTACCTGGATGGGGAGGAGGTGGATTGTGTTTGCAGCAAAGCCTCCGAGCTGAGTGCAGTGAGGTGTCACCACCCAGCCCTTGATATCTAAATCCATTAGAAATATCGAAGCAACAGGTGAGTGGGTCTGGGTTGTGCATTCTCTGCTGCCATCTGGCTAATGTCGAGCCCTTCCACCAACCTTGGCAGTGCGGCCGGAAAGCTTTCCTGGCCTCTCTTTTGCAGGTTGCTGGGTTATTGTTTCATGCAGTTATATGCAAATGCTTGCAGGTATTACCTCTCTGCCACTGAAGTGGCTCCCAGTACAACACTGTTCAGTTCAGGAACCATGGTTGTTGATTTATGGTTTTATTTTAGCTGGGAAGAGTCATTTAACACATGGGTGCACCCTTTAGTTTTCAGTGATTTTCTGTCTTCAGGGCCTGACCTGCCATTTGGGGGTTTATGCACATGATTTCTGTTGATAAGGGCAGCTGAAGAGAAAAAAACCACCAGCATCAAGATGCCAGGTACGTGCGCTTTGCCTAACCTCTTCTTTTGGATCTGCTTTTCCAGCTGCCTCGTATTTTGTAATCCAAAGCAAAAGCCGCACCGAGCCAATGCAGGGCAAGGGGAAGAGAATAAACAGTCATGTTTGTTTTCCATCCTCTTACTATCAGATACAAAGAACAACTTCAAAGCAATATATAACTAAGTCAAGGTGATACACCAACAATAATTAAAAAGCCCCTGCAGGAAGTTATCACTGTAAAAAAACAACTGCTTCAGAAAGCAATAACATTTTTCTGCCCAAGGCATGTGGTACTACTGTATCTGGGCTGTGGCTCAAGGAAAAAAACGGCATGTGCTTTAATCCGTCCATATTCAGGACAAATGACCTTAATTCTGAGACCGTGCTGGTCCCCCTGGGGCAAAATTGAAGCACAGCCTGATGATGACAAAGCAGCTTTGAGCTGTTTCAGAGTGGAGGTTTTACCCAGTCTGGTGTTGCTTGTTTCCCATATCCACATTCTGCCACGTGTGAGGGAAACTGGGAAAATCCTGGGTCAGCAGAAGGGCGCTGTGACCCCCATCTCCTCCCTCTGAGCACAGGGGGATGATGATGGGGTACTGTTATGGTATCACTGAGTGTCTGCAACATAAATAAGTGACGTTCAAGTGGAAAATGTGTAAATTGCCTGCCATGAAGTGCTGTATTTGTGCAGAGGTAAAGGCATCCCAGTCTGTGCCAACACTGCTCATTTCAGCATAGTACCGACTTGCTTGTGCCTTTATTACAAGCAAGACCACCACTAAAGACCTGACTTTGCTCTGGATCACACTTCCATGCATTGCTCATAGCTAGAAAAATGGTTCTTTTGTAATTATTGTGGGGTTTCCTACTATTAAAAACCTTCTACGCTGTCTGCTTTATGGCCTGTAGAGCTGCTGTGCTCTTCAGATGCTGCAGATGTTGGTGCTCTCCTTATCTCCTTTTATTTTAATAGTCAGGATTGGAAAGGATAAATGTTGCTGAATGATTATTAAGCTGATATTGGAAGGCTTGACTATAAGTTACGCTCCTTTATTTATAGAGTAGCAATTCAGAAGTGGAAGCACATTGTTGAAGAGATCTACCTGTAGGAAAAAGAAATAGCTGCTGTTTTCTAATTTATAAAAGTAAATTAAAGCATAGATGCTTGAATAAAAAAATCCAAGTCAAAACCCAAAAAACCCCTGAATGCATCTCACTTTGAAGAGAGAGTTATTCAGAGCTTGAGCAATAAGCCCCAACAATGAAGTGAAGTTACAGACAAAACCCATGTTTTATCAATCAACTGCTACTTTTTTAAGTTTGACAGCTTTTGTAAGCAGGAAAATGTCAATTACATATGATACTTAAACCTGTGGAAATAGCCCATGGAAACACAAAATGTCTGTTCACACATCAAAATGATCCAGACTTGAAGGAAGTTAAAAACCAGAGTGAGCTAAGGAATTATCTGATGGAAAAATGGAAACTTTGTTATGAATTTTCAAGAAACATTGGCTAATTAATGTCTTGGAGTTTATAAGGTTATTTAGGATTGGAGAAAATGAGGTAACTTCCGGATTTTTCCTGATGCGTAACAGCTATGGAAACACTTTGAAGCAAGTGTCCCATCATTATGAATTCATTTGGTTATCCTTTTAATAACAATGATTGTACTCAGGCATTTTATATGAATGTTACATCCCATCTCTTTCAGGTGCTGCTTGGTCACTTCACTGAGCACTTGTCATCTGGGTCTTATTAAATTCCCATTAAGGAAGGAAGAGCTAAATACCTAGTAACAAAATTGAAAGGGGGAAAAAGTCTAAGAAACCACATAGGCTTGGACCTGGAAAATTAGTTTTTACAGAGGAGAGAATGTTCTATTTTAGCAAACAAAAGCACTGAAATTTACTGCTACCATCTAAATGTTGGGACCTGGTTTTATAAAGCACAATCAAACTGAGTGAAGACTTGTTTTCTACAGAAAGACGTGATATTTCGTAATGCGTTTTATTAGATGCAACTGATGTAGCTGGAAAAAGTAGACACAAACTTCCAGGCTTATGAGCTCTTCTTCAGGTCTGAAGAAGTGTGTGATTTAATGTAACGAGTTTTGGAAACTGTGTTAAACCAAACTACAAGCATTTCCTAGTGCCAAGTAAGACTGTCCACATGGCCATCGAGTAACTAGTAGCAAGTCTACTTGAATTTAAATTCAAACATTGCTTCACGTTGCCTTTCATTTACAAGCTGAGAAAATTAGGATTGTTTTATTTCTGCATGAATGCCCATACAGAGTTTTGATGCTGTTTTACTTGTCTGATGAAAATAAGCAATGTCCTGTTAAAACTCCAGGGATACAAATGCTAAATTAGTGCCCAAAATTATATAGTCAAACGGACCCGTTTCCAGCAGTGAAGAATACAACTTGTTGCTTATTAACGTATCTGGGAAATATTTCATTTTTCCGTGGAAAATGTACCATTGTCATTAAAGACTAAACACTTTTAGTCTAACCTGGAATATTTTCAGTGTGAGGCTGAAACAAGAGTTTTCAGCCAAAATCATCTTTGTGTTGTAGAGGGTTTTTTTTATGTTTTATGTGAAAAGTTCAATTTAGCTAAACAAAGACATTTTTGGTTGAAAAACATAAATATTCAATTGCCTGCTTAGGATTATTTAGTTTAAGAGGGTAATAAGCTGGATGGGCTTGTAATGCTGTGCAAGCGACTGAACATGAAACAATTCAAATATGTTTTTAATGCACAGTGCTACTTCTCAGTCACATTAAGACGTTCCTGGAGTAAAATCCTGACTGCCTAAAACGTTTTCTTTTCTCGTTGAGCTGGATGTTCCTTGGGGCGTGCACAGCACCAGTCCAGCTGCAGGAGCTCAGGGCCAGCGTGGATTTGCGTAGGTGCTAAAAGTGGTGAAATGTAGAGACCATCAGAGCTGAGCCCACCTATTTCTGGGGCAGTTTAACATGGGGAGGTCCTGAAGGGTGTGTAAAAGGAGCTCTTTATCTGAATATAACTACACCAGGTGCTACTTGGAGGGGCTGTTACAGCCCTTGGGCTCAGGGAGAGGAGCAGCACCCGAGCCCTGCCATCTGTTTTGGTCTGTCCTGGGATGGTCACAGAAATCATCCAGGGAGCATTTTATAGACTCATAGAACGCTTTGGGTGGGAAGTGACCTTCAGAGCTCATCTAGCCCATCCCCTGCCATGAGCAGGGACATCTTCACCCAGCTCAGGCTGCTCAGAGCCCCATCCAGCCTGGCCTGGTATGTCTCCAGGGATGGTTCATCCACCACCTCTCTGGGCAACCTGGGCCAGGGTCTCACCACCCTCATCGTGAAATGTTTCTTCCTCATGTTTACCCTGAATCTCCTGTCCTTCAGTTTAAAATCATCACCCCTTGTCATGTCACAACAGGCCCTGCTAAAAAGTTTGTCCCCATCTTTCTTACTGGCTCCTTTTGAGTATTGAAAGGCCGCAATAAGGTTTCCCCAAAGCCCTCTCTTCTCCAGGCTGAACACCCTAACTCAGCCTGTCCTTGTAGCAGAGCTGTTCCAGCCCTCTGATCACCGTGGTGGTCTCTGTTGGACTCCCTCTAACAGATCCGTGTCTTTCTGGTCCTGAGGACACCAGAGCTGGGCTGGTTTGTGCCAGTGAAGCGCTGTGGGAGCTCTTTCACTATCTCCTAGCATCAAATATCACTTGGGCTTCTCACCCTCAGTGACTGGGATGAAGGAGATGATGTGCCCAAGTGGTGCAGCTCCACCAAGCACCATCTCCTGAGTACAGTCCCAGGGGTGTTTCGGTGGGGAGCAAAGCACCCAGGGCTACGTGCTCACTGGGGTGAGCAAAGGGCCCTCCACTGGAGCAAACCCCCAGAGCTGAGCCGTTTGCAGAATTAACCTCATCAGATTATGAAATATCCTCACTGTCACCAAGATGACAGCACTGTGAGGCTGTTGCTACCTAGGGGAGAGCTTCTTCATGGTCACGGAGCGCTGGCTTGAATAGTCGTCTTGAAGCGAGTTCCTATTAAGCAGCCTGACATCACTGGATACGATTACTGACACCTGTTTGGTAAATAATAAAATTACATCAGATCTTTTCAGCACCAGGTTGTTAAAAGAGAGCTCTAGCACAGATGTAACCTCCAGTATGAATAGGAGAATTCATTAGGCATCAAGGTCTTTAAACTCATCAGGGCTAGGCAGCAATTTACATCACACCATAACTGTTAGCAAGTGATTTAGTGACAAGGGATTGACAAGGTACATTTCCCTGGAGGGCACAATAAATAATATTTCTTTCCATCCCAAAGCATTTTCGCAGAAATGTTTATGTATTAGAGTACTCAAAGTTAATTCATTTTCAGTAGTTTCACAGAGGTCTTTTTTTCAGTGACCAACAAAAATCTGGTGTGAGTTCATCCCTTTTTGCAGTATTATTTGGTAAACTTTTCTTGCATGATCTAATCTCACAGTGGAAAAACCAAATAAAAATGTGTTGGTAAGCAGGAATTAGTTCACTAGCCTGCCCAGCTGGCATTATAGATGAAGACAATGCTTTGATGCTTTGGAAGTAGTAGTGTTTCTTCATTTTGGAAGCCATGGTGGTCACATTGAGTAAATCACAAGCAGCGTTTCTCATACTGTGCCATCGCTCTGCTTGGGTCAACCGTCAGTTTGATCTTCGCTGACTTTTAGACCCCTTGTTTCTATTGCAAATTTAAAAAAGAAGCCTGTGGCTACTCTGGTTGTCACACATTACCTTTCTGTTACTGTTTAAAGGGTTTCTTTATGATCTCTTACAGGTTTGGTTTTGTTTTTTTCCTCAGCTCGTTTCAGCAAGGGCTTGTTCATGATATTATATGAGTGATAATAGGAGGCCCCTATGAGTCAAGACCCTTTTTCCTCCGGACAGCTTTGAAATGGCCCAAGGTGGGAGGATTTTTGTGCTGCCTCTTTGGTAGTCCACACAAAGAGCCCATCTTGCCAAAAAAAGCTGAGGTTTTAATGATCTGAACTTTACATCAGGCAATATGTTATCATAGATGAACTTACCTGTGTGGAGTTTTTCCACTAATACTGTACTGACTCAAAATGAAATATTTTGCTTTAAGGTTTTTTGTTGTTGTTGTTGTTTGGGTGGTTTTTTTTGAGTTAACAAAATGGAAATTTCCACACAGAAAATTTTTGAGCTTTCATCACTCCAAAATGTCTCCCAGTAGAGCATTTCCAGCAAGCTCCAGCTATTGGTGCATGTTAAAGCAAATGGCAGATTGAAGGGTATTTTAAACAATCACCTTTGTTTTCAGTGCCTAATTAAACAGCACTTTACTGTGTGCCCATTAAATTCAAATAATGCCACTCCAGCCACTGATCTAAGGCCTTTAAATGACAAAATGTTTGGCCCTGCAGCTTGATTTGTGATTATTAGTGACTTTACGTGTTGCTTTCACTTTCACGGCTGTTTTGTACTTCAGAGTCCTTTGGGTTTGCTTTTTTGCTTCATTTTTTTTCTACCTACCCATGCTCTGGGTTAATATGCCAAGTCTTCTACTGAAAAGGACATTTCTCCTGCATTTGTTTCTTTTTGTGGTGACTGGGACTTATTATAATTTATGCCAGAATATAGATGATGTTGCCACTCTGCTGGGGTGTTGGCAAAGCAGCTCTTCCCATTTACAGCAAAAGATTTCACTGGTTAGTTCTCAATTATAATGGCCAAAAGTGGGAAGATGGCAAGGGCTCAGGACTTGGTTTCTTGCCCACAGCTGGAGTTTTACCTGTGGCAACAGCCTTTCTGAAAATAGTTGCCTTAAAACGTGTGGATTCCATGTTTGAGCAAGTCTCACAGGGCAGAGCTAATGCAGTATATTCTTGCTGAATGGCTTTAACAAAATGCAAGAAAACTGTAATCTTATTTAGCCAGCATGGACTGAAGCTTCTTGTTTGTTCTGGGGCTGTTCGCTGAATTGAACCAACAGTTTTCCTCTATTATGTGGATGTTCTATTTCTTTATGGGGTTTCATGTGAAAGCTCAGTCTCCAGGATGACAACTTTTGTGGTTTCTTTATGGGCAAAAAAGCTTGCGTGTTAATTTTTATATGCATGTAGTGGGTTACTGATGTCTTACAGGTACAGCTCAGTCCCATTAGCATCATCTCTGATGCTGCTGACAGTTTGGGATCTCCAAGTTTCCCACCTTAGCAGTTGTTATCAGACTTATGATATTTCTGTGGCTGGCTGGCCTGAGCGGAGTTGTAGGGTTATGCTGGAAGAAATGTAATTTACTGAAGCTTTTGGTCTCCTGCAATAGCTGTTGTAGCAGGAGTTTCCCTCTTTGAAATTCATAATCAATGACTCATTTCCATTCAAAGTTGCACTTTCAGCGGCCAGCCCCTCAAATGCACTGAGATACCTAAATCACTTTGTGGTGACTAAGCCCCTTTGAAAGCAGGATTTAGACTTTTTAAGCCGTGTGTTTCTGCAAATCACATGTTGGTTCATGAAGTAACGGGCTCTGATGCTTTTTTTGGCAGTCACGCTGATGGTCGTGTTCAGAAAGCTTCAGCTGGTTGTTTTCCAATCCTTGCTAATATTTCAGGTCAAGAGTCGTGTCTGTCAAGCCTATCCTATAGCACTTGCAAGCCTCACATACTTTGTACAATGTTAATGAGGATGGGAGAGGACTTTTCCTGTCCTGGGAACAGACTTAGTATAATAGTTTTCTTGTGTCCATGTAAGATCTGTTTTGCCGATGGGGTGGAAAGAAAAAGGCCTCTGCAAAAATAGTAGTTTTATTTTATTTTGTTTTCTGCTTTCTCTACACACATCCCAGTGGCAGACGACTGCTGTCCAAATGAAAGCTCACGGTGAAAGAGGAAAGCAAGAAAGAAAAGCACCAAGGTAATTTAGAGGCTGTTTGGGAGGCATTCCTTCTGCCAGGCCTGTCTAAATCCCCACTGAAATACGGTGTATCGTGTTTTAATCCCCAAAGGTTCCCCGTGCCACATTATTTGTGTAGGCTGTTCTTTTCCCACCCACAAGGAAAAGGAAAGAAAACATGGGTTCTCACTCTTACACAGTTTGACTTTTCCCAAGAGTTAGGATATTTTTGACTGGGACAAACTTCTCGCTTAGTTGACACCCCCTTATCTGCTGGCCAAGCGCTGGGCTGGGGGCAGAAGAGGCTGGTGTGTGAACACATGTCAGTCAATGCTCCTAGGGATTATTTAATGGCTCATTTCCCAAGTGGATTAAGCTTGAACCCTATAAAGGTGCTATCAGCATCCACCCATGCAGATATTGATAAGTACCTGTCCCACCATTGTGTGCCTCATTTATTTTCCAAGTTAGACAAGACTTTGGAAGCCTCCAAGAGGTTTAGCAACATGTTCATATCAAAACTCATGCCATCTCACCAGCAGTATTGTGGGGACCTTGAGACTGTTTCCTAGTACTGTGATGGCCAGCCAAGAATAGTAACTGATAATGAAAAGTCAAAGTAAGAAGTTCATTAACATTGCATAAGAGGGAACAGATGAAATATCTGACAAACACTAGTAAAACAGGATTTAGTTTCTTGCTTGTCTAAGGATGGCAAAGAAAATTAGGAACAGAAATGAAAAGTCCAGAATTCTTTGCTTAATTTGTGTTTTTCTTAAATACTACAACTGTATAGATACATTTTAGCTGACATTTTGAAAATTAATTATCTTAACTGAGATGGGGAGAAAAAAATCACATCTTTTGAAGTGATTTTTTTCCTTTCATCACTTGTACTTAAGTATAATCACACAAATCTATATTTTGAAAAATAATTGAAAAAGTGTTTTCAAAAAAATTAGCTTGGTTAAATATGGAATTCATATTGTATATCTAGGAAGTTTTGCATATAGGTTTATTTTCACTCTAAAGATATGGATTTGATTTCTTATTACAGGTCTGTTCCAAATAATGTAGTTACAGTATGTTTGCAGTTACAAAGCGTTGCAACCAGTCTGTATAATTGGGAATTAATCTTCTATGACTGAATTACTTAATATTATATTTGCTCCTTGTAGCATCATTGTGGAAACCTAGGACATAACCGCAATGCAGCCAGGCTGTCACGTCACTGTGCAGGAGCTGGTGGCCCTGATTTTGACCACATCTGTGATTTTTCTGTACAGCACCTAAAGCAATGTGGCCATTGCTTTCTGTGATTGTGCCATGATGTGCCTGTGTGATCTTAATATAACGGAGATGGTTGTCTTTACAATATTTAATGGTAATAATCTCCTTGCATATAACTTCCAGCTCAGCTGCAGGTGGGCACAAGAGGCAGGACCAAATGGGGCTGTAGGTCACACATGCCAAAGGCAGCTGATTTTGAGATGTATGAATGGCCATAAATGAGGGAGAGGGGAAAGAAGTCTGCAAAGAAACACCAAGCATAGATTGTTTGGCATCTCTGGAGCAATATGGCAGCGTAGCACCGTAAATATCTGGCGCCGGTTGTATTATCCGCATATGGCAGCGTCGGGCTTGCGAAAAGGCTGAGTAAGGGCTTTGTATCTTACTGCTTTGGGCTCTGTATCTGCCATGCTTTCTCTACAGTGGTTGGTCGATGACAAAACCTGGTTTAATATAGCAGGGCTTGATTGTGCTTATTTTTATGAAGCAAAAATTCTGCCGTAAACAGGTTTCAATCATTGCTGGTTGCAGCCACAGTCGAAGCATTTGCTCAGCAATTGGCTTTGCAGCCTCTCGGCTCTTTTTATATAGCACTGCTGAGGTTCAGTGCTCACACGGGTCATACCAGGTCAGCTTTTCTTTCTTTTTCTTTCTTTCTCTCTCTCTCCTTCTCTCTATTTTTTTTTTTTAATCAAAAAGATCTCTTTTTATTGGTGCTCTGGAAAAACAAACAACACACCACTGTGAGTTTTGTAACTGGACCAATAAAAAATGAAATTCACTGATGGATTCTTTAATAGCAGCGAGTGAGCCCTGTTTCTAAATGGATTTTATATTGTGCCGTTGTGTATAAACAACGTGCAACGCGATAGCCCTGTGCTGAGGATGGGGAGCCCTTCCAGGCCTCTTATTCCTTCTCCCCAGGGCTTCAGGTGTGCTTTGGGGTTAAATACACCGAGGAAGGGAATTTTCTGAGCCCAGGTTCCCTAAGCCTGCTTCAAAGCTTAGCGTACACAATCTGTCCCATTTGGTGTCGCCTTTAGTGGTTGTTTTCCATGCGCCCTGCTTGCGTCTGCTCAAGGTATTGCTTTCAGAGCCTCAGCAATTTTTGTAAAAGCAGTTTTGAATGCTTCCATTTAATGAAACAGTCCCAGAGAAAACATCCAGAGCAAGGTTTTCAAAGCCATTTAGGAACTTCTAGGCAGGCGAAGGTGCCAGCTTGGACCCTTGAAAGCGTCTTAGCATTTTATATTCTCCATTTCTTTCGGACACCGACCCCAGAGCCTGGTGAGGACATGGGATGGGCTCAACCTGACTTCAGGGGGACAACCTACAAGTGGGCTCTGTCTTTGGCCAGAAGGTGCTCATGGGGAGCCAGGGTACTGGGGCCCTGCCGCTTTCCCTGTGGTGGAAAAGGTAGTTCTGCCTCCTACAAGGCACCGGGACGTGGAACACGACAGTAAGTTCCTGGACATGTGTTGTCTGGCTTCAGAACAGAGAGATTTTTGTAGCATTTAAAAGCCAGTGTAAGATCTTGCTCCACAAAGTGCAGTGGAAGCTGCAGAAAGCACTGGCCGGCTGTTGGCAGGGCTGGTTTATAGGAAAATAACCGAGGATAAATGTGGCTGTAAGTCTGTCTGTCATTTCTGTGGTCCGAGGCTTGGCAGCATCGCCTCGGAGAGCGCGGCTTTGGGACTTCTGTCCGTTCCCTCTTTTGATACTTGTTTTCTTTTATCCTCTACATGTTTTATGCTAAAAGGTGCTGGAGCTGGGCAAAGCTTGGAGGAGCGTTGCCCGACCTCTCCAGTTCACCTGGGGCTCAGGTATGAAGCCGGAGAGTGGTGGGCAAGCAGTAGGGTGCTGATGAAGACAGAATATTGCCCAGACAAACTGTGTTGGATGAGGAAAAGAGGCCTGAGAGGGCAGAGATGCTTATCTGTCACAGAGCACTCTGGCTGCCAGGAAGGGGAGATGCTGGGGCTGACTTGATTATGCAGCACTTATCTGCCCAAAGTTTGGGCTATTATCTGCACCGCGTTTTGCTCAGGCTTGGTCCAAAAAAAACACGTAGAACAGCTGTGAGCCTGTGAAAATTATTTTCATCTGTTTGGCTTTGAAAAATGAATTTACATCAATCTTTCCATGGTTCCCTCCCACCCACACCCTCCCCTCTCATTTCAACTATTCTTTCAGAGGCAAAGGAGGAGAGAGCTGGTCCAGGGGAACATCCCCGTCCTGCTCTTTTTCTGTGTCCTGTGGCACACCCAGAAAACGCTAAATGCTTTATCCAGGTTGCTAAGGTGGGAGCTGTGCACAGGCTCTGACAGAGCAGTAACGCTCGGCTCTGGGGGAATGTCGTAGCTTTTTTCATCCTTTGTAGTGCAAAGAGGAGAGGAGTGAATGTGCTGAAGACCTCTTGCTGACGCTGCAGGGAAGGCAGAGCTGTGGCTTCCACTTTGTCTCCTTCGGCAGCAAGGAAATCCAGAGCAGCGTGTGTAACACCCAGAGGAGCTGCTGGGATCTCCCCAACTCCTTTGACCAGATGTGTGCCAGGTCTGTTCCTCGAGGGATCTTTTGGGGTCTCTTCCGCCCTGATGGGGTGATGTACAAACTCCATGCATTACGGTCATTACTTTGGGTCACCGTGTAGCAGCCACTGCTCACCCTGGGTCTGCTGAGTATCACGTTAAAAGAATAGTCCCTGTGGCTTTGCATTAGTTCAGAGTATTTATTTGTCCTTTTTTTATTAACAGCAATTTTTTCTTGGTGCCCTTAACCCAGTAAGAAGAGAGCTCTACGACCAGGCTTCTGTAAAAGGCGGCTGTGTATGCATGTGTGTTTACATGTGTGTGCTGCAAATAAGTACTTGTAGCCTGGAGAAATACTACTGGCTTTGGGCAAAACCCCGTTTTTGCTCATGGCATTATTGAAATTCATCTCCTGTGGACTGTAATTCCTAGAATCCTAGGGAGGGAAGAGAAAAATAGTATCAGGTGGTTTTTCTTTTTTTTTTTTCCTTGTTAGAAGACCATTTAATCTCTTTTGTAGGGTGAGAAGGTGAAGCACCAGACCTCAAAGTAGGCTGCAATAGGATCCTGGCAAGCTTCCCACGTTATAAACTCCGTCCATAGGCAACACTCGTTTTGTGCCAAGTTTGCTTAGCTAAAAATGACTTGGGCCCAAGTTTCAAAAGTGGATATTTGGCAACAACTAGCACTATATTATTTTTGTCTTAGCAAGGTAAAAAATAATCCCTTTGTGAATGACAAAAAAGTGTTGGGGTAGCTCCTTCTGGGTAAATCGATGTGACTTGGTTTCTGTGATACTGACCTGCCTTGCAAAGTGTTCTTATATCCAGAGATGAAATATGTAAGGTAACAGCCTGGTATTACTATCACCAGGCAGTAATAGTAGCATACTTGTATTCTTCATGCCACGCTCATCACCCTGCTCTGTAGGATCAGTTAAAGTCCATGGAGCAGTGCCAATTTTCCTTGGCTTATCTGCCTTCCTATCTTGTTTCTCAATTAGAGGAAGTAAATGATCCTTTTGTTTTCGTCTCCCCTTTCTTTGGGAGATGTTAAAGAAGGGTTCGAATTGCAGTGGAGCTGCACGGCTGGGCAACCAGATGGCCGATGAGGGACCTGCAGGGTAATTCAGGGGCTCGGAACCAAAGGCTGGATGCACGTCAGGGTTCCTGGGGGTTCACGGAATCTGGTTTTCTTGCCTGCCCACTTCACTGCAGGGCTCCAGCTTTGCAGACTCACTGGGAGTGCTGGAAGTGGAGGGAATCGGGTTTGACTTCCTTGCTCTCCCCATAACAGCACCTGTCTGTGATATTTGGCAAGCTCTGAGAACTGTGTTCTGATATTAATTATATCTCTAGTTATCTCCAGTCTGCCTTCAAAAGTACTTTTAATTATTTATTGAAATAATAAATGAAGAAGAGGAATGAGTAGGTGCTGGCCCTCACCACACATCACCCTCAGGTTATGCCATCTTCTAAAGTGTTCAGTACAAGCCACTGTTGGAGAACCTTCCAACAGGCTTCCCCATAGCGATAGCTGAGTTAGGTGAGGTAATTGAGAAGCAGAATAAATTAGCTCTAAGTTTCCGTGGCCAAATTGCTTCCAGTACCTGAGCTCGGCTGTCTGAAAGGAACCGGTGTGCCCCGTCGCTGCGTATGCTCACATTGCTGAACAAGGCGCTTGCAGTTGTGGTTTCTCCTTATTCCTAATAATGAATGATGTTGCCAGTATGCCAACATATTTTAGTGAATGCTAGAAGCTTTCCCACTGCCTTGAGTGGGAGCTTCCTCTCGATGAACCGAGAAGGATACGAGATCCAAGACTTTCCATGACTGGAGATGTGGGGTACTTCAATTCTAAGGCACCAAAAATCCAGATTTTTCTAAAGGAGGCACGACCTGGTGGGAGGGAGGGCAGTTGTTCAAGTCTTGTTAAAACCTCATCCTGCTGTAGGGTCTCAAGTCTGGCATTCAAAATCATTAGCACTCTTTAAATTTGGCCTAAAAATCCCTATGAAAAGTTACAGCACGTGCTGAGTAACTACTTTTCACAATGTAATAACTTGGCCTTTTCAAAGAGTAGGTTTTAGGAGCACATATTACTGACTTAAGGCTTGCCAAATTTCTTTTTTCCTTTCCAAACTCCAAGCAATGATTCATGGAGACTCATCGATTTTGTTTCTAATAAGGTGCTGTTTTCCTGTTCACGAAACTAAGGGGAAACAGAGCGACGTTTTGAAGAAATATGTTTTGTCTGAGAGTTGAGTCATCCGAAGCAATACACAAAAAGCATTTTGAGATTTAAAAAAACCCCCACATAGTGTTATGTTAAAAATTGTATTTTAATGTGAATTCAGCATTTGCAGAAGTTTCAGGTTGATTGCGCTGAGGTCTAATGTGCTCTGTTTGCAAGAAAGCAAATCCACCAGCTCTTTGCTCGCACACGTGTGCATGCGTGCACGTGTCCTCGTCACCCTCATCCAAACACCACAAATGGTGGGCTGGGCCCACTGTGTCAATGAATTCCCAAAGGGTGAGCTCATTCATGGTTTACTCATTAGTAAAGAGTTTTTCATTAATAAAATCACTGCAGCTTCTGATAGACTGAGGACTTGCCCACCCTGAATGAGAATGGCAGCACTGGGCTCACCTTATGGGATGTTTCTTGGACTGTTATATCTATGTGGACCAGATCTATCTGTTCACCTCGACTGGGGCTTGTGCTCAAAAAGAGTCCAGAAATGCGAGGAGTGCAAAACTCAGTGAGATTAAATGTGAGGAAGGTTCAAAAATCCCTTAGTTCCTATGCGGACCAGCCGTGGCTGCCGGAAAGAGAGACTCTTCTCTCTCTTCCAGTGCCTTTTCTGATCACTCTAAGAGCAATTACTCAAGATAAGAGTTCGGTTCCTCATCTCCTTCTCGTGCCTTCCAAGGCTCTGTTAACAAAACCTGACCCAGACCCATGCAGTTTGCTCCTCTCTTCTCCAGAGTCTGAAAAAGGCCAATTCTGCCTCACTAGCGTTCTTTTTTCTTCCCTAAATCTGTGACCAGCTGGGCAGTTTACTTCAGGGTATGATCAGATTCCAAGCCACAGTGTGAAAATGTCAAAGGTCCCTGGAAAATATGTAATTACATTTCAGATTTGGAGGAAACAATTAATGACATGGAATTTCTTTGGCCCTTCGCTCTGTCGGATGATATGTAGTAGCTTGCCTGGGAGCCGAAGCCTGAGTACACTTATGGCACAGAAGAGTTTTTATCATTTTAAAACTTAATTATATAGGCTGTAATTAAGCTATATACAAAATGTCTGGTTCTTTGAAGTATATTAATTTCGGGGAAGTTCTCAAGCACCCAGTAGCTCAGAACAATCATGAAAGAAGACAGGGCTTGAATAATGATGACAGTTGCAAGCCACAAATAATAGGAACAACCTTTCCAAAACAAAGGGTTTCACATTTTCCAAAAGTACGAGCATTATTATTTGTGTGTATTTGCAATTTGTACATGCCTTGGAGGGACTAACCTCAACTATAGTGCTTGAAATAATTGTGGGATGACATAAATGGGCACTTTTCTATTGAGGCAATCATTTTTCTTGTAGCATGCCAGGTTTTGTTTACTATGCAGCAAACAACAAGAAAGTCTCTAAGTCTAAAATAACAACCAGGATGGTACAGGGCATAAATTGACCCGTGTTTTGTTAGAAAAAAGAGGAGAGAAAAAAAAAGAGGGAGGCTTAAGTGGACATTTCATGCATAGGAATCTACAATCTGTGCAGTAATTGAATGGTTCAGGGGGCTGCCTGTTGCTGTTTTTCTGTACAGTACCTGGCAAGCACAGTGTTCATGCAAGTGACAGGAATACATCTAATGAATTTAGCACTGGAAACTAAAATACCTTCTCATTTGCTTTGGTCTTTACTGCGTGGTCTGTATTTTAATAATAGGACCCCAAAATGCTTTTAGGCTTAGGTCTGTATGCAGTTGGAGGTGCAGAACTTTATTTCTTTATTTAAGGGGGCTACAGTGAGCTGTAAAATAAACACCGTTCTCTCTGGAAACTTTAACTATTTCTTGTTCCCTTGGTTTATCAATGTTGTGCATCTTGCAGGCTACCACGCGTGACCCAGAATTAGACTGCGGACATTCATTTTGCAAACAGTTGTGTTGGTTGGGACGCAGCTCCCTGCTCCAGCCACTTATCCCCACGGAGGTTTGCAATCCCATGGATCTGCTAGCAGAAGAAATCAAGTGTTCTTTTCATATGCTGTTTCAGGCAAAAATCCCAAGCTTAACATTGTCAAATAAAGATGATTTGTAGGCTTTTGGATGCCTCTCCCCACAAGAAGAGGCTTCCCCAGCACATCCAGAATCCTTCCAGGGGTTGGTTTCCCATCGCTAATACTCCTTGTGAAGATTTCTCTTTACCTATTCCTCTCCAGAATGGTTGACTCAAAAGAACTTGTTTTCATCAGACTTCCTCAGAAACTGCTGGAAAAATTCCGTTTAGCTGTGGACTTTTATAAATAGTTCCTGCTGTAAAACTCAAAAGCCAGGGTTTTAGTTAAATGGGAACCTCCTTAAAACTGAGCCCAGGTATGGAGCGAGGAGCGGTTCCTTTTCCCTTCCATCTGTGGGAACCGTCACTTTTCTGCTTGCTCACAGCAACAGGGATCTTAATGGACTATTCCTGGCTTTCTTAGCCACGTTTCCTAAAGGGAAGTTATAACCTGGGAAATTGGCCATTGATCCAATAACATCACGTTATTAGGCATTAGGCCTTTTTGCATTTACACAGGCTTAGAAACAGAGATAAGCCTGGTGAAGTGGAAAACTCTGTCTCTAGGAAACAGTCATTTATGCTTCTTTATTTTTTTTCTTTCTTCCTTTTCTAAGGGAATTCTGGGTCCTGCCTTTGTGGAGAGAAGGCAAAATACTATGCAAAACTTTGACTTTAAACTAGAAGGGTAAAATCTTGGGGATGCTTGTGAACTCAAGTTATTGCCTTAATATGCACACCTCCAAAGAGGAAAAATATTCTCAAACCAGAAACTTAAATAATCACCCAAAAGTGTCCATTAGACATACTTCTATGCATTTCAAAGTCTGCATACATTAACTTTACTAAAACAAGCAAATCCACAGTACCCCAGTGGAGGTTTATTGTACATTAGGAGTCACATCAGGGCAGCTGTCTGCATGCAATCCAAGTAGGAATGCACTTTATGTTTCCAATTACAGACAATGAGCAATTAATGCGCTGAAATGGAATGAAAGGGAGGGCCTATTTGCAAAACCCCTGCTTCTTTCTCTCCCTATCACCCATAAATCACTTTTGAAAATTGAGGGACAATGCAGAAATTGCTCAGAAGCTGGAGGAAATTAATAATAATAATGGGTCTGTGTGCATTGCAACTAACTGCTTGTTTTTGTGGCAGCAAGCGGGAATTCTCAGCCTCAGGTACCTGTCCACCAGCTGTGTCTCTTGGCCTGCAGAAAATAATCCAGGCTTTTAGACAACTGTATCAAAATCTAACTCTTTTTAGCTTTTAGGATTTATGTAATTTGCATTTCAGAAAACAAGGCAAACACCCTTCCCTTTTTATTTCTTTTTTTAATTGCCTCCAATGTGTTGTTGGGGGGAAAAAAAAGCCAAGCTTAAAGTATGGCTGTGCCAGGAATGTCTAAACACCCCGTGAAAGTCGCGGTGCTGCGGTAGCCTGGGCTGTCTGCAGACATTAGGCAGACAGGGCTGCAGGTACAGGTAATCTCGTTGGGTCGGCTCCTGCAGCTGGAACCGCTTTCGGGCACACAGGCCCACAGAGAAAAGGCTTGTGTGCCTGAAATGCGCTTATTTTTTCCAGCCGTTCTAACTTGTCTAATTAAGCTTTGCAGGGAGAGTTAGCTGCTTTCCCTGGCAAACTGAAAGTAGGAGTAAATAATTCATTTTAGGAAACATCTAGCTGGACAATCTGTATTCATTGCCTACGGATTTTCGTTAGGCGTTGGAGTGTGAGGCTCGTAACTGTGTGTTGGGCAACAGTGCATCGTCCAGAAAACAGCTCCTCAGTCTTGCTTCAGGAGATGTGAATTTACCAGCCCACTGCAGTGAATTGCCATTGCTATTTGCTCTAATTGCTATTAATAAATAGCCTTGTCTTCATGTGAACGGGCCTGGTCTCACCTCTGCCTATCGCCTCTCGCTCACCCTATGGAAGAGGATTAGTATAAGGTGTTTCCCTGAAAATAAGACCTACCCTGAAAATAAGCCCTAGCATTATTTTTGAGGATGCTAGGAATATAAGCCCTACTCCAAAAATAAGACGTAGTTACAGTTCATTTAAAAACTCAATTTAAATAGTGTCCAGGCAGCTAGGTATGTGAAAAATTAAAATAAATTGGCAAGAGAATGCAGTGGGACAGATAGGGTTTGGAGAGTTATGATGATGTTCCAGAATGTGGTGGCATGCCTGTATTTCAATAAATGTTGATTATTTTTTTTTTAATTATTTTTGTTTAAGAATAGATATAGATTGCTGTTCATGGAAAAATAAGACATCCCCTGAAAATAAGCCCTAATGCATCTTTTGGAGCAAAAAATGATATGAGACTGTCTTATTTTTGGGGAAATGGGTTAATGATATACAACAAATTAGGAACCAAATCTGTGAAAACTTATAGAATGCATTTTGATATTTTTTTTTAATGAAGGAAATAGACCTTTAACCTGCTTTCTTTATTTTCATTTGCGTTTCTTGTTGTTTTTATTGAATGGCACGAACTTTTGACACTTTGCAAATACCTGAACTGAACTTCATCCAAAATCTTATCAGCGGTTGGGAAGAAAGAACTATTTTGAATGGCTTTACAGCAGATGAATTCAGAGGTCTTTGTGGAGGCTTGAAGGATAGGGCTGGGTTGTTAACTGCACCAAATGAAAGGCTGGAAAAGGATTTTCTGAGAGATGGAAGCTTGTGTGCGGAACAAAGGGATTCTTGGCATGTGGAAACCCAATATTGGACGCATCCCTCTTGATCTCAGAGCTGAAAGGGAATGAGCGAAGAGCACAAGCTCATTGAGACTGTCCAAGTTGGTTGAGTTTTGTTTTGGTTTTTTTTTTCAAAGTAAATGTGTTTGTGGTTGGAAAACGCTGATGTGTCAAATCTGAAATGTCTTACAAGAAAGGGGCAGGATCAGTCCATTTTTCATCTGCGGAAAAAGCAAGGTGGAAAAGCTCAAAATTGTCAAATCAAAAGTTTTGGGTATTTTTCAGTTAAATGTTATGGTTTTCCCATCTAAAACAGTACGCTGTATAGAAACATTCTCATTGTAGTAAAAATATTGGAAAATGTTTGTGTCCAAGTCCTGATGAAATGTTACAGAAATGAAATATTTCAGTTATTCTAAATTATTTTTTTTTTAACTTTCACAGCACACAAAATTGCCAAAGTTTTCATCAGGACTCACGACAGGAAATATTTTCCATGCATTAAACGCTACACATTCGGTGAAAAACTGAATCTCAGTGCGTTCAAAGTCATCTTGTGATTTAACTTGTTTCAACCCAACAGTACAACACAAGCTTGAGGTTGGCAACATCAGAAGCTTCTGCTTGGACAGCCCAGCTTTGACCTTAGTGCTGCTCACTAAGCTAAGCTTTGGGGGTTCCTCTCGGCATGTTCTTTTTCTCCAGCTCTGGGTCACAGAAAAGGTGTGTTTTTTCTGTTTTGTTTTGTGTGGGTGGTGGTTGTTTTGGGTTTTTTTGGGGGGGTTTTGTTTGGTTTTCTTTGTGTTGTCGCATTTGGGGTTTTTTTTCCATCTTTTTTCTTCCCCCCTTCTTTTCCTCCCCTCTTCCCCCCTTCTTTTCCTCCCCTCTTCCCCCCTTCTTTTCCTCCCCTCTTCCCCCCTTCTTTTCCTCCCCTCTTCCCCCCTTCTTTTCCTCCCCTCTTCCCCCCTTCTTTTCCTCCCCTCTTCCCCCCTTCTTTTCCTCCCCTCTTCCCCCCTTCTTTTCCTCCCCTCTTCCCCCCTTCTTTTCCTCCCCTCTTCCCCCCTTCTTTTCCTCCCCTCTTCCCCCCTTCTTTTCCTCCCCTCTTCCCCCCTTCTTTTCCTCCCCTCTTCCCCCCTTCTTTTCCTCCCCTCTTCCCCCCTTCTTTTCCTCCCCTCTTCCCCCCTTCTTTTCCTCCCCTCTTCCCCCCTTCTTTTCCTCCCCTCTTCCCCCCTTCTTTTCCTCCCCTCTTCCCCCCTTCTTTTCCTCCCCTCTTCCCCCCTTCTTTTCCTCCCCTCTTCCCCCCTTCTTTTCCTCCCCTCTTCCCCCCTTCTTTTCCTCCCCTCTTCCCCCCTTCTTTTCCTTTTCCCTTTCTCTCTATTTTTCCTATTTCTTTCTACCCCCCCCGCCCCAGTTACCCAGTAAAACACCAGCTCTTCACTCTGAAACGAAGTAAAGGTTTAGTCAAAGGGTTGACATGGTTGGTGGGGGGGGAGTGTGTTTGGGTTTTGTTTGTTTGCTTTTATAATGCCAAGTTTAGCTAGGACACACACTTAGTGGTCTTCTTAAGGGAAAATGGTCTGCTGAAGTATTTCAGGAACATTGTTTCACTGGAATCTGTTCCACAAGTTCAATAGTTAGAAATGGTTTCAATATTACTTTTTAAAAATTTAAATAATAAAACCATATGTTAGTGGGATAGCATCATAAGGAGATAATTCAGTGCAGGGAACTGTTACTTTGTTTTGGAATTAGATTAAGTCATAAATAAATACTACTTTGTCTTTAAGTTAGAAAATCGTTCCCATCCAAACAGCCTCTTAAGACATTTTCCACCTGTTAAAGGCCGTGTAGTATTGGGAGCCTTTTCATAACAGTGGAAACTGGCTCAAACTTTCAACGGGTTTGTAAAAAATAAACCAGTGTTGATTTATGAGTTGAACTACGACAGGGAACATGTAAGCAAATAAAAACAATGAACTGAGAAAAAAGCAAATATACTGTTGATTTGGCACCGCATGAATCACACGGGCAAGTCCGAGAGGAACAGGAGGAACGAGCTTCGGAGTGATGGATTGGGAAAGGGGATCTGATCCCTGGGTAATGAAATGTGAGGGGGTCTTGCCTTATGCGATTGACCCAGAGGTAGCCTGGAGGAAAGTGATTCCTTCTGACTATACAGTGTTAGTTAAAACAATCCCCTGGGCTCAAATATCAGCTATTAAAATAAATTCAGGAGACAGAGGAAGCGATGTTTATAAGTTGGAAGTTTGAGCTGCTTTTTAAACAATTGGGGATCTACAGATTCCGAACGGGAAACGTGATACAGTGGGAAGAGGGCAGGAGGAAATGGCAAGAGGGTAAAGTGGGGGTGAGGTGGTAAAGAGCCTGGAATTGGGACGAAAAGCTGTGTTTTGGGGAGTGGAGAGGCGTTCTTGCAGGACCTAGCAGAGAAACTCCCCACACATATTCTTGCTTCACCTTTTTCCATTCAAAGAGCCGTGGCTGTACATGAGGACGCCACAAAAACTCAGGCATCCCAAAGATAATGAGGGCTTGTAGTACATTTGAGTGCGTTCGGATTTTCAACTGTGATTATAAGAGCTGGTTGCTATTTTCCAGCAGGATGTTTTTCCTCCAGAAATGATTTGCATTGAAACTGAGGTCTTCCATGGAAAAATGGATGCGGCTTAGTTCTGGGGGGAGGAGGGAATTGAACTATTTATTATAATCAGTAATAAAAACTAGGATGTTCACATCATAATAGAAACCTTCACATTTAATTGCAGCAGCAACATCACCACCAAAATAAATCTTTAATAACAAAAGAAATCTTAAGTTGACCACTGACCAATTTTGGTTTAGGAACAAGAGTATTTTTTATAATGGTGGCATTTCCCTTAAGTTTTCACTTGAGTTTCTGTGCTACTCCAGAGTGGTTTTGGAGAACTGAAACTCTAATTTGGGTACCAGCATGACCCAAGCACACTTGAAATGGCTTCTCCTCTCTGGCGTTACCCTGTGATGTGATGTGATATTCAAACAAGTGGCTTTTCCTGCCATACCTGTATTTTCTAGGCTGGAAGCCGATTAAAGTGGAGGATTTCTCTCCTGCTGAGTAAATACAGTTATGTAGTACCCATCTTGTTTTGGCTTGTTACTACCATATATGTATTTATAGTCTATATTGCAAAAATTATAAAAATGTAAGTAGGAAATGTTATGAGTGTGTTTGGTCTCCTTACAGTTATTGTCTTGCTTCTCTAGCAGGTGGATTTGATTGTTATTCAAAATAATCCATTGAGCCTCAGAGTGTCAGAGCTTTCTTCTCGAGTCTCAAGGTGTCTCGTGGCTTTTCCAACTGACCTTTCACCATTTAAGATCTTGCTCGTGTCTGATAATGACACACAAACAAATCCCCATCTGCTCACATGCGCATCCCTATCGTATATTTCCCTGTATTTAATGTTTCCACACAGTTGCTCCAGTAGGAGACTCTCACGCTGAGCTGAGCCTCATCTGTTCCCCTGCAATTTATGAGCAGGATTGGTGCCTGGAATTTCCCAAAGCGCTGGGTGAAACTCAGGCTCAGAGACCCTTCTATACAAATCTGAAAAAAAAAATGTGAAAGGCAATGAAATCTGAGCTCGGGCTTTCGGAGACAACTTGACAAGTCAATTGCCCTGTTAGGAGTTGACAACAGTGACCCCGATAGTAGAAATGATCCGTTTCCTCTGGTTTAATTTATCGCGGCAGGATTCTGAGTAGCTGCTCAGTAGCACAATCTTCAGATGCTGATATAGCGTCAATCCCACTCCAGGAATGCACAACATGCTTATTGTTCAGACCTGAATCTGATATATGTGAAGCCTCGCATTTCAAAATTCCTTACACAATATCGGATGCTTGTCTATGTTATTGCTCTTTCTTAGACATTTCAAACTATGTACTCACATAGTTTTATTCTAGAGATGTAAAGAGCAATCTTCTCAGTCTTCAGAATTAAAGGGGAACAAAAATTCCTTACAGAGCATGTTTGGAGAATAGTCAAAAGAATTTGAATTGGCTTCAGTAGCATACACAGACTGCTTTTTTCATTTCAGAAGCACTGATCAGAAGGCTGTTTGGTTTTGTGGGCCTGCTCATGAAGCTCAGAAATTCTGGGACGGTGTTTTCACTAATGTCACCAGAAGTACTTCTGTACTTGTGCTACATCCTCAAGACCTCGGGAAGAACCATCAGGAGAAAGGAAAAAAGCAGGGGGGGAGTGGTAATAAAGGTGTACTTGAAACTTTTTCCTTTTGTAAAAATAAAGATCAGAAAGTAGATAAATCACTGATGCCAATGAAAAATTTTACATCAGAAGTTTGGTCTTGCCTGGTCCACCTCCTGCCTCTCTCCTGAGGTGCTGAGCCAGGGGACTGGTGCTCTGGCTTAGCTGAGGTGCCACTTTCTTCATGTTACTAATCCAGAGTGTATTTCATGGGTGAGAAACTGAGCCCTGAGGATGCCAGGAGGGCAGAGCTGGTTCCGAACTTGGCGTTATGCTCTTAAATTAGGAGCCTGTGCTCCCTATACAGGGGGTGAGTACACAACTCTTAAGTGCTCTGTGTCACCCCAGCTTACTCTGCTGGCTATAATGGAAGTCTGAGCTCTTAATATAGGCATTAAAATTAGATGTTTTGAGTCAGATGGGTGAATACCCCCCACCCTGGTGCTGTGCATCCAGATTTATCCAGGAAGTCTGTGGGTGAGGCAAGAATTGAACCCAGCTTTCCTGTGACCATCTTTTTTATTCCCAAGCTTCTAGTTAAACTATAATCCATCTTGAACCACTTACTAGAAATAGTTTCCTAAAAATAAATGGGAAGTCTGAGTGATCAGGAAGTTTACCTAAACTTCAGAGGCAGGTTAATATGAGAGTATTTTGTACTGACTCACTGGACTGGCTCTTCTTGTGTAGTGCAGAACAATTTGGGCACATGATGCTCTTCCACGGGATTACTTCATTAGTCTGCTTCTGGAGATCAATTGCTTCTGTGAGATATGTCCTTCAAAATCACACCCATTTGGCCTCGTGAAAAACAGATATTGGTGAGACTTGGACAAATTATTTAAACCAAAAGATAGAGGATCTTGGATGAGAGAAGGTCACTTGGTATAAAGTACCTAAAAGCTTCTTATCTGAAATGCATTGCAAACTTAGATTTAGTTCTTCAGTGGCTGTAGGAAGAGATTTTCACAGCTCGGGCATGGCAGCTGATGGGAAAAGTCTCCTCGTAACCTCTTGCCAAGCTCTCACGACCAGAAGGGAGGTTTGCAGCCTGTCTTGGTGTTCCTCTGGCAGGAGAAATGAGCTGTATCAAAGGTCTCATAAATCTGAGAAGTGATTTGGCCTCTAATACTTGAGTTGCTTTACTCCCAAATGCAATATGCGCGCTACTAATAGACAAGACTTGTTAAAGTAGGTGGCAGGACAAAAGTTAGCAGACATAATTAAACTGCTATAATTTTTACAGGTTGTTGGGGTTTTTTGTGTGGTTTTGTTTTGTTTTTTGAACTTGTCTTGGCATAGACTCAGAGCACACACAGGGAGCTGCGCATTAGCAGCAGAACAACCTGGTGTAATGTGGAAGGTGCTGGGATTGCGGATGTGCTGCTGTTGGTCCCAAGCTTTGGTCAAGAGGTCTCAGGGCTCCCATGAAGCTGTGACAGGAGCCTGCGGTGGGGGTTTTAATTAAGAGTTTGGGTACAAGGATACCCTGCGCTCCAGGAGAAAACCTGATGGCTGTCAGTGATGTGTCAGCTGCAAAATGGGTGGAAATTGTGGATCTGTGCTGTGTTGTTTGCTGGGTGACATCAGGACATGATTCCTGCTGGGGCCACTGATTGGAGTGTGTAGAGCAAGAGCTGCAGAACTTGCTTGAGCGAAGCTTATGGGTCATCTGCCTTCTCAGAAAGGACCCACGACTGCCAGCGTTTGCCCCTATTTAGGAGATTAATGTTATTATAATATGTATTTTGTTTTGACATTACACGTGCATGTGGATGTATGCTTTTTTTGCACGTATGTTAAGATTACTGCAATCAAAATATTTTAAAGAGTTCAAGTTCTAGTGAGGACACTAATTTCCTTGTATTTTATGGTTTCGTTCTGGGAGGGAATTGCAGATTATGGCTATGCAAGGGGAAAAACAGTCACTTGTGCTTCGTCCAGAAGCAGAGCTGTCATTTTTAAAAAAGAAGTTCTTAAACCAACTCTATCCAATCTGAGTGTATGAAGTCAGACATTGCCTAAAACTGGTTGGAAATCAACAAAGAGGGTTTATTTTCACCCTAACGTATGTAAAATGTCCATGGGAATGTTTACATTAGACAAGTGCCTGCCAGCTCTATGAGGACAGCTAAATCCCTGTTGGGGACCTTGTATACTGTTGAGTGCATAGACTGACATAAGTTCTCACCAAAGTACCACGCAGAGCCTATTTCTTAGGTATAGGAAGCAAAGTGGCCCTTTTTTCAGGGATGCTACAGGGGATGAATGTGGAGTTTTCGCAGTTTATTCAACAAGGCACAACGAACCCCATTGTGACAAAACACAAGCCCCACTAAATGTAGTGTGAAACCTGCCTGAGCTGGAAGTTCTTGAATCTGGATCAAAAAAACTCCATTCCTCATGTTTCCTCCATGGAGAGATATTGTAGATTTTTTATTTCTTTTTTTATTTTCTACTTTTCTCCCCCAAAGAACACATGGAGAGCCACGCTGAGCTCCTTGAGGGCATCCGCAGCCAGTACCCTCCTTCTCACAGCCTATGGAGTGGGACTTTCTTCTCAGCACCATCTGGCCACGTTCTCCTCCATAGTAAGTCTGTTATTACCCGCTTCTAGAAAACGGAGTTAATAGTTAATAGTGCCTGGTGTTTTCCTACCGCTCTTTTTGGCCGCACCTCCACATCAGGATTGCGCCATGTAGGTGTCCAAAAGGCAACAAAGGGGCACGTGTAGGTGTGTATGTGCCGGGGCATGTGTAGGTGCGTACGAAAAGGAGCACGCAGCGTTGTGCGGCGCTGCTCACCGTGTGTCTGTGTTTCTAATCAAAGGCAACGGCCCACGTGGAGAATTTTACCTGGTGAATGACAGCATGGGGTCGGGAGTGCAGGAGAAGTCTGCGTGCGATGGAAAGTCGGAGATGTGGGGATAGTAGAAGAACAAAATGGATGAAAAAGGAATGAGGACAGTGATGTCCTCTTTCTAATCTTAGACTTCTTTGGGAGATATGTATGTTTGTACATATAGGTATATGCATAAAAGCACACTCACATAAAAAGCAAAACTCACCCACAGCACTTACGCCTCTGCTGAGTGCAGCTCTCTTCTAAGGTTTAAACCTGCTCATGATAAATGTGCTGTTATTCTGGCTGCAGATTTTTATTTCTGGGGATATCAATTGAATTCGTATTATGAAAGCAGAAAATTAGAGTTACATCTGGTGACTGACGCATGTGACAGTATCACTGCGAGGAATTTCAGTTTCCTGAAGCTTTTCAATTAACTCTGTGCACTTTTCCTCAGGTGCTACATGCTTGGTTTTTCAGCGTGTGCCTGCTTCCAAGTTGTAAATCAACGAGTAGGTTATTGTACTTTCGTAGGAGCACTTGTGCCAGTAAAATGAAACAGCAAATAATAAACCCCAAGGAGATTTATATAGCCTGAGTTGATGAAACGATTACTTTCTCATTCCTAGGCTTGCTCAGAAAGGCAGGTTAAAAATAACTGAAAATTTACAAGAGCCTAAAACTGAATCTGAAAAGTACAACCTCAGCAACTTATTGGGCTCGGCCTAGCGAGCACCAGATTTACTGTTTGCAATTTCTTCAACTTGTTCAGTCATTTTTATTATTATTTTTTTTTCAACTGCCCCCTCCCCAAGTTGATGACAAGCTTTGGCAAAAACATCTGTGCAAATAAAGCAGGGGGAAGAGTGAAGGAACCTGGCAAACAGCCCCCGTGTCTGCTATGGCAAAAACGTTTGATAAAAGCAGCGTCTGCCCCAATAGCCTGAGGTCTCCAGGGGTCACGTCTCATGTGGTGGATGAAGAGTCTGTTTGGGTTATGGGTGCCAGCGTCCTCGGACAAGCTCCATGGTCTCCTTATGATGGGTAAAGTTTTAGTAAGGTGCTGAGAAACCTTCATTGCTCCTCATTCACTCCTAATTTTCGGAGGACAGGAGCGTACAGCGCTGAGCTGAACAGATGCCAGGGTATCAGCAAAACACTCGCGATCAGCAAGTCCAGGACTGGGGCAGGGCAGAGAGAGACAAGCCGTGATTTGGGAGCGATGGGAGGACTAACTGCATTGCTCCGAAGGACGCTGCTTGTTTTTTATCCCTACCTGATATATCGGCTTGATAAATGCTCTGCTGACAGCATCAGGATTAAGCCAACAGCACTTTCCATTTGAGACACGTGAGGACATCCCAGGCTCAGCTGGAGCACTTGGGGTCAGAAAGCAACATGTCAGCGGCCCTGGTCCTCTGTCCCCATTGATGATGGCAAAGCCCCCGACTACTGTATTGCCCCTGCTTTTTGCTCTGCTGGCACTAGCGAATAAACCCAGCAGCCTCTCTCTTGCACAACAGAGATGCCTTTGTGTCCTCGTTGTCCTCTTCCTCCATTGGAGCTTCCTGAGTGCCTGAAAACGAGTCTGTCCTCTGGGTGAGTCACTCCTGACTCAGTGTCGCAACAAGGGCACACCAGGTCCCCACGTGCCCGGGGACGGGCAAGGGCGGTCGCCTCTGTATGACCCCCGGATTGACCACGGGGGTGCAAGACCCCTTGGGAGCCACCTTGCTGTCTGCTTCCTATTGAGACCTCCTAAGGAAACAGTGATTTGCTTGAAAGTTCCTCCTTAGGGAACAGCTCAGGGTTTTACAGCCTTTAAACAATGTTTTTTCCCTACTCTTTCTCTTCTGGAATGCAGACAGGTAAATAACGTGTTCTATGCTGATGCCCCTTCAGCTTCGCATGACACCGCGTCCCATCTTGTGCCTCTGGTCCCAGCAGGACCAGAATGGCCAGACATGACACCGGCACCTCCCCGTCAAAGATTACTGCTGAAAAAAGCTTTCATTTACGTTTTCCTGTACAACTTGTGTAGAGTTCATTACAAAGGTGGGGGGAAATGAAGAGATTTGTTTGTTTTCCAGCCACAGAGATATTTTCATCAAAAATCAGGAAGAATAACAGGACATAAAGGTGGGCTAACAGATGGGGTTGGGAGACTTTGGTCTTTCCAATGGAAAGTTCTTTCCTCAAAAAAAAACCCGCAGAATCTCTACAAAGCAAGAAATGTGTCAACACAGCTTTGAGCTGGCTCTGTGACTCCCTCGCTGTCACGCTCCTCTCCCCAGCCGGAGGGCGTTCCCCAGCTATTGTCAGGCCGCATCTATCAGTGCCACAAATCTTCAAATTAAAAATGGTGGCTAAAATAAATAACAATACGCACTTTAATGGGTAATGCAAACCTCTGAAGGTTTGCATGTGATTCTTATTTTCTACATTATATAAAAGCAAAGGGTGGGATTTTCAAAACCACTCGGCGCTGGCCTAATTCCGCGCCCATTGAAGTCAACGGGGCTTTCTTACCCTGGGCTGTAACAGGAGCAGAGTTAAGCCAGCGCTGAGTGCTTATGAAAACCACATCCTAACTATGCTCCCAGACCTCACCCATATTTCTGCTTTCATGGCATGAAATTTGTTTTCATCATGTTACATGTGCTGGAATGCTGATGTCGAAGGGAAGCTACTAGGGATTGAGTTCAATATTAATTCTGACCGGGCTTGGCTTTGTGGGTTACAGCTAAAGCGTTCCTGTAAGTGCGGCGGGGAGGCTCATCGCGCAAATAACGTCAGCGGTGTCAGGACAAGTCAGAGCTGGGCCAGGCCCCGACTTGTCCCGGGTGCTCGGGGTTTAGCGAAGGCACAGGAATCACCTTGTCCTCCAGGCAGACACCTCCTGCCAGGTCCAGACTTCTCCGCCAGCCCTCACGCTACCCGTGTCCTCACTCCTGGAGTGGCCAAGGCTGCCGGGAGTGTTTTGGGCAGGACTGTGCTTAAAACAGTGTGTGTTGCCATTCTGATGGTGGTCAGTGTCCTAAATCTGCTTTCTCAAGTGAGGGTCCCTAGCGGTGGGTCGCTGGAGCTCTGTCAGCTCAGGGCAGGACTGACCTTCTGAGAACAATGCTGGGAAACAACTTGTGCAGGGATTTTTCAGATAATTTGACTTTCCACATGATACCATTGGATGGAAGGTATCTGTTTAACTCAGAAGTGCCAGTTCTTCATAGAGAAGCGCCAGGTTGCTACTCTCTGAGAGCCTGGTGATTTTTTTTCTTTAAGATACCTTTTGCTTTTTCAATTTTCTCTCTTTTTTTTTGCTCGCTTGTTTATTTGCTGTGTGCAAGGAGGTCATTTGTATTTGTGATGAAAGTTCTACTTGATTCTCAGGTTCTTGATAAAAAGTTCACCTCTATTCTTTTATGAAAAAATCAAACAAGCAAACCCAGTTCCCTAATCTTACCCCTTAATGTCTCTATAGCATATCATCCGTCAGAGATGCTGGCAAAATCCTCTATTTTGTGCTTGAGTTAATTTGGAAGTGACTGCGGAAGGGGGAGGTGGCTGTGCCAGGTGATTTGCTCGGGCTCAGCACCAGATGGGGTGTGATGGATCCCACCCTGGTGACCTCTGCCATCTCGGGGTTTGGTGGAGCCTATAGTGACTTCACTAGTGAAAACTCAGCATAGGGAAGAGCTCCCACCCCAGTCTCCATATCCCAGAGATGAAACCAACTGGAAAGAGCTGCAATCTCTTTCCCCATGGTGAAGAAAGTCATTTTGCATTCCCTGCACAAGCTGGACTGAGCTTGGCCCACAGATGATTGTTGCTGTTGATCCAAATCTCCCCAAAGGCCGGTGTATTTTCTTGCTAATAAATGTCCCGCAAATGTTTTGAATTTCTGCACTCATTAGGGCTTAGGGAGGCTATTTGTCACGACCAAAGACGTCTTCTACAATAACCCAGCAGCTGTCTGCAAGGGCGAGGAGACATTTGTTGCCATGAGCTGAGTCTGCTGTCAGCAACCAGGCCCCTGACCAGCCCTAGTAAATGTTTTATTGATTTAATATTAAATTAACTGCCCGGGCATAAGGAGTGCATTATTTTTAATGGCATTCTGATATTAGGGACTGCAGTTTGCTAGAATGCACCTGTAAAATTAGTATCCCCTAGTATGCTGCAGGAGCCATAAAATGTAATGCTCTTTGTGTGCAGCGCTCTGAAGCTCAAGAAGGGTAAAGTTACGGGGCGGTCGCTGCAGCAATTCCTGATGCGAGAGGAGGAGGAGGAGGAGGAAAGTCATCTCCAAAGGCTTCTTCCAAGTCCATGTTGTCTCTGAAAAGGGATAATCGGAGCCTGTGAAGCCTTGGTCCTGATGCCAGAGTGTCGGTCACTGATCCTAGGCACGGTCACTTGTGGCATCTTGTGCACAGGGCACCTTCTGCAGGGGGGCAGTGTTGGAGCAAATGATTTTCCCCTTTTATTTTTTCAGTGAATGAAATAAAGGGGAAAAAATAAATAAAAAAAGAAGTATCACTTGTTTGTCCCCAAATGAACCACTCTGACACTCGCCTTTTTTAGTGAAAGAAAAGGAATTCAGAAACAAATAGGATTTGAAATTTAAATAAGCAAATTTCGTAGTGTAAGAACAAAAACACTTGCTAATTTCAAAATTCATGTTGCTTTTGGTTTCTGCTAATCACAGCCTGTTTCCCTATGATTATCCCATGTTTTTATCAAGTTGCCCTATTCAAGTACAAAGGGAAAATTTTTGTTATGCCAGTAATGCGCACCTTGCTGCTGTACAAATACCATCAGCTCTGCTTAAAATTTCAGTGATTGCTGTTTTGCTATAGCAAACTTTCTGTTAAAATGTGCGCCTAGTAAATGTTGCGTTTGGTTTTATTAAGGTTGTAAAAATGCCACATTTGAGCTGTCTGTATTTTTTAACTCCCTCAGAAATGGTTAATTACAAAGGCAAATCTTCTTAAATGGCATTCAGATGGGGATTCTGAGAAATCCCAAGATTTCAGAGAAGCTTGTTTCACATTGATTTTACAGCGATGAATGACAGCGCTGAAATAATAATGGATCAAAGACAGACCGACAAGCATAAAACTATGATCTTAGTACTTCTAAGTACTCAGTTATAAAAATAAAAACCTTAAGTTAGAAGTTCAGAATGTCAGGGGATGAGGTAGGATACCAAATTTTGTGTGTTTTGTCATTAAGGTTGCTGTAAAAACTGGAGAGATAAGGGACTCCATATATAACTGAGTGACCTTGTTTGTAAAGCCACTAATGATCTCTTTTCTGTTTGCTCTCTTGGACATATCAGTGAATGAAATCTGTGTTTTATTACTCCTAAGGCAAATGTTGATAAGAAACATTTATTTTTTTGTTGTGATTTTCCAGAGGAAAGTTTCCTTCCAAAAAATTGAAAATGTCGCTGAACTTTCTCCTTAGAGGTTTTGGGGGCTAAAAATCAAATATATCTTTTCTAGTGAAAAAAGAGGGAAAACAGGCGAGAAAATTGAAACATAATTTAAAAGAGGTCTGTTGTTGTCTGCAAATATTCTTGATTCAGCGGACACGGTTTCTGTAGGAAGGTTCACAAGGAAAAGGTTCATGAGCCGGCCCTGTGAGACAGCCCTTTTGTTCTGATAGTTGTGACCAAGTTATAATGAATTTATCAGAACACAAAGTCTACCCAGCCCCTCTCCCTGGCTCTGAACCACGCAGGTGCACTAAGGACACAGAGAAAACCATGGAGGGCGGATCTGTCTAAAGGCTTCTCTTGACTTCAGTAGGTCCTAGACCAAGAGAGCCTCTTGTTTTTTATGTCATTATGTCCACGTTCTTCCCGCTCTTCTGCCTGTTTTCCTTTGTGTTGTTTCTGATGCTCAGGTTTGTGTCACACGCAGAGATGAACACTTGGTAAGAGAACCCAAATTTTGCATTTTGGGCCATTTGCATGGACTTCACAAAGATGTGGCAGCTCAGTGCTAGTTTTAGGAGGTCTTTGTGCAAGGGACCTGCCCATTCTGTGCTGAGAGACTGAAGATTAGGAAGTTTTGCAAAAAAAGGTGGGTGACTGTTGAATGATCACTTTTTAGTTGACAAATACAGAGAATTCATTGCCCGGGCAACTTGAGTTGACAGAGTCACATCGTACTTTCTTTCAAAGGATGTGGTGGATTTACTTATTCCTGTTTCTGTGTTTGATTTACTACCACATGATTTCATTAAATAAGAACTTAACGTGGGGTTTTCTGCCAAGCAACTTTAGGCAAGGCCCATATTCCACAAATCCCTAAATTTGAGGGTGGTGGGTGGGGGAGCCATCATATTTTTCTAGCAGATGTCTGTTCTGCCTGTGGACTACAGTTTGGGGTGGTTTGTTATTACTGTTGTTGCTTTAAAGTCCTTGTAAAATGATGTTTATTTTCCTCCAGTTAGATAATGAACTTGAATTTTTCCATTCAGTGAAGTTGGTGATCACTTTAATAACTAGTAATTATCTAATTAATAACAACACTGGAGGGAATAAAGGGGAAACATTCAAACGGGCAGCATGTCAGGCTTGAACTGTTTTCAAATTCAGACAGGGTTACTTGGAGCTCTCTCTTGCCCTCCTCCAACATAAAGCCACACAACTCATGTTAATTGGTATTTCTATAGATACATAAAAGTGTGTAAGAATGTTCCTGCCTTCAACTACCAGATAGAAAATCTGTATCCTGGTAGCTCAACTGTCCAGGTCATGTTAAATTTCTTTGGAAGAAAGTTAGTAAATACAGAGAAGAAAATGCCAAAGAAAATGCAATGAGGGAAGAAAAAGTGGTGTAAGTTGGCCAAGAAATAAGTGACATTTCTTGGCCCAAGCTCTGCGGTGCTATAAATCATTAGCACGCAGCTTCGGTGGTGGTATTCCATTCCAGTTCACCAAAGTTTTCAATCCGGCCTGTTGTCAGCTTTGAGCGAAGGTGGTAACAATCAAAATTACACCAGCCTCAAAGCAATTTTGCCCATTTTGTAGCCTGGTCTTCAACCACAGGTGCTATTTTTGTCCCAGTCCTCAGCATTAGGGTGAATATAAAAGTGAACTGAGATCGCAGGAGCAATGCCGCTGCTGAAGAACTGGCTTGGGAGAAAGGCACGCTGGGGCAGATCTTGGTCTCCACTTCTGAGCTAGTTACCAGTTCCTCTGGTTAAGAATTTCTAGACGACACCTAGCAAGGAGAGGCTTCAGGCATTTTAGTGATCTCTGTGCACTGTAACCATCCTCAGCAGGCTCTTGTTGCTCTGAAACGCTCCAGATGAGCCTCTGGAGATGTTTTTTGGAGCTTGTGCCAAGCACAGCTCTCCTGAGCTCAGGGATCCAGGTGAGCACACGCAGCCCCTGACCAGAGCAAGCTGGGAAGACAACCTGCTCAAGGTTGGCCTTGATACTGTTTTTTCCTCTTTATTCTGCTCTCCTTTCTTGGCCATTTCAGGTCTTGGCTTCAGATGACAAATAGCACCATCTACCATCCAGCACATTGTGCTGCCACTCATCTTTGAAACATTTTAAGTGTTCTGGTCATTGCTCCAAGAAATGGTGTTCACATCATCTCTGAGAGACATTTAGAGTTAAGAGAAAAAATGGCCAAAGCAGCTTAGTGCTTTTGGCTTATTGTTTGGATATGTAAAGACGCTGCATCTGGAAAGTATTCCACTAATTTGTGGCTAGCACCTATATATCAAATCCATGAGCTTCCAAGTAAACAGCTGTCACTGGAGCTGCCACGGAGGGAAATTGGCACCATGAGCTTGTGGTGAGCAGAGAGGGAACACGCTGGTACAGACTAATCCAAGGAGGGAACATGAACACAGATGTGGAGAGGACAATGAATGAATTGTTCCTTAGAGCTCCTCAGCTGTATTAAGGCCTCAGACTATTATATTTGCTCAAACACATACACAGAAGTGTATGTCTCATCGTAGCCAGAAAGGCAGTGCTGCATACCATAACTATATACCATAACGCAGCCTCCAGGTTGTCCCCACGCACAAAGGAAGGGGGGACACATGTTTGAAGGAGAGATTTGCCCGTGTTGGCGGCAACGTGTCTTTAGGCTGGTTGGATCATGTAGATGTCTTTTGCCATTCAGACAGCTTGAAACACAAATGTTCATGCCTTTCTTGAGGAAGACACAGCGGAGTCAGGACCCTTCCAGGCTTTGGTGCAGCGAGGGATTGTGTGTAAGCAATGTAAGAAGTTCTACCTGAAGCCAGGTGAAGGGCTGAGGACTCAGCTTCAGTTTTCAAATGCTGCTGTTGCTGGCAGAGCAGTCGGGTGGAGGCCTCTTATTGTCAATTACACATCTGATCCGTCTGTTTTCCATGTGGTGCTCCAGTGAATGAACTAATTAGTTAAGAGGAATTGTACACATGGAAGTGGGACAGAGATGATACCACTATTTGTGTTTTCTTGGGAGGGGTGTTACAAAAGTGTTGAGAAACCCCACAACAAGATTAGGGTCTTGGGTGGTAGGTGCTATGGGGAATCTGGGGAGATTCCAGCTGAAATGGAGGAAGGGCAGCAAGAAGGGTTTGCTACCTTCATTCCAGGATCTGTGGCCAAGGGAAAGGAGTCCCCAGAGGAGGTGACCACTTTAGTCCTAGCAGAAGTATGGATGGTCTGGGATGGATGGGAAAACCCTTTCGCGCTTCTGCCCAACAGCTGCTCCGGCATCTACTCTGGATGCTCCGGCATCTCCACTGGGCTCGGGATTTACCTTCTGTTTACTAACCAACCCAAAGTGGGTTTGAACTGGTGACCTAAAGGTGAAAGGCTCTGCATCTTATTAGAATTACTGTGAGCTGCTGAATGAGTCCCCCATGGCAGTCAAGATTTGATTATGGTTGTAGAAAATGTTTGGTTTTTACAATGAGTGTCAAAGCAGCGGTAAGCCCCTCTTTGATTCCGGGGTGTAGGCTCGTGCTTTCCTTAACTTCACACGTATGCTGGCATATTTACAGTAAGTGCTCAGGGGTTTGGGTTTTTTTATTATTATTATTTTTTATTTTTGAATTAAAAATGAAAGTTCCCCAGGGAAATTATGCAATGGGAAATAGCCACTTCAATAAACTTGACTCACACATTTTATTGATTATGGTAAATTTAATTATTCCATTTAAACTGTGCTTGCACACACACATGAAAATTATCCAGGTTTTTTCCTGTTTTTGTATCTCTCTCTCTCTCTCTCCAGACCAAAAGTGTACTATATATTAATTTTTTTAGGGGAGAAATTCTCAAGGCTAAGCTTGTCCTCCATAATTAGAAATTAAAAATTAGAAAACATACCATAAATCTTATTCAAAACATCTTCAAATAGAACTACTAATTGTTAAACAGCAGTAATTATAGCTTTTAAATACTCTTTTGCCTCTGCCAGATATTATGTGCAGCACTTTCGCAAAGGGAGACAATTATTTAAGTGCAATGGATGTTAAACAAACACCACAGAGCAAAATAGGTACATCTCCTCCTCAGAACTTCATTAGGAGGTGCTGGTCATTCTCTTTATACTTGGATATTACCAAGAGGTCTCAGTCCTGTTTGGAGACCACTGCACTGAGGTCTTTGGAGGCTACAACCCAAAAGGCAGCAGAAGAGCTGCTGGTCTCTGGGCCATCCCAGATTTAACCTTATTTCTCTTCAGACCGCTGCTAGTGGGTGTTTTTCTTTCTCTTTCAGTGAGCTGCTGATTCTTCTTCTGACCTACCAAACTACTTTCACTCCAGGTAATTATCTTTTTGTCATCTTAAACTTATGAATGGTCTCTCCTTCCTTGAGGAACGCATTTGTTTATTACCTCGTGACTGTTCCTGTGGATGGGGAGTGTCCCCATGCATACAGGTCTGTGGGACTCAGGGCAAAGCACCATGGTTAGAAATCAGGATGTGGGAAGAGGAATTATCACCAGAGATGATGAATCAAAAGTAATTCAGTACCCCTTCTCGTATGAGGGAATTATTCAGAGTCAGCCCATCCTAGCAGGGAGGCAAAAACTGGTTGGTGTTCCTCCTTGAAGCTGCAAAATTCAATCTGGAGAGGGCTGTTTGGGGTTCTGGAAGCTGAGGTTGGCCAGTTTGGAAAGCTGAGATGGGGCCCAGGTTTTGTTCGAGGCTTTGTTGCTTCCAGATGTGTCTTACATCCAAGTTCTTTCACGGGACTGTAGGACCTCGGCTTGTCTGAATCCCATGGCAAAATCTTCATCTGCTTTGATTCTGGGGGAGCTCCACCTCCTTGCTCTCTGGGGTGAACCTGGGAGAAGCTGGTGAGAGCACAGGGATGCTGAAGGAGCAGGCTGGCACCTAGGAGGTTCTGGAGGCTGCAGGTGAGGCAGCATCTCCTTTGCTCTCCTCCAGCTTCTCTCCTGGTGGCACATTTGGCTTCCACCACTGTCAAGTGGAGTGACCAGCTTAGCACCCTTCTGGATATCTCTTCTTGGCAAAAGATGGACCAGGGAATACTCCATGGAGACCTCAATGCCATTTCCATCCTTGGGTTTCCTCCATTAGAGCATGATTCAACATAGAGGATACTTGTTCCATGGCTTGAGAGAATTAAAAAAATGCTCTGTCTCCTGGTAGGTTTCAGATTTATTTACTTTGATCAAAAAGTATAGCTGGAAAGAAGTACTTACATAGTTTTAAATGACCTATCCTTAAAAATAACCACAATCTGATGTAAACTGGCGAGGCTCCTTTGAATTAAATGGATTCACTCCAGTTTGCACCAGATGAGGATTAGGCCCCAAGATTCATGCAAGCCTGGTTGTGATGACCTTGAAAAGAACTTAAAGATTAATTTGGAAGCAATCAACCCAAAACACAACCCTGGCTGAATCAGTTCATTTTTCTGGCAAGTCCTAGTTTTCTGAGAACATGACCTTGTTTGCAATATGTGTCCGACCAAATCCTTCACTTGACGAGCCCGTTGCCACAGATGTCACTCTCTATGCCATAACTCCCCAAAACATTTCAATTTCCTTCCCCGAAACTGTCACCACGCTTGCTCTGGCTGCCACGGGGAGGGAATGTGGCCATGTAGCAGATCCCAGGCTCAGCTTTTGGCCCAGATGACACGCAGAACTATTCTGCAGATGGGCCAACCTAGGACACGTGTTCCCACTGGGATCAGGGCTCTGCTCCCCCTTTGCTGCCTCCTTAATGAGGACGCGAGAGCCCGAACCAACAGCCAACTCCTCAAATGGCAACAACAAAAGACTCCTTGTCATTACCCAGGCTGACTCAAAATAGAGTAGAAAAGGGGATTATTTTTGACAGAGCTATGGGTCATAGCCTGGCAATATACAGCTTGTCACCTAGCGCTGTCAGCGATGCTCTCTGTTAAGTTATAAAAATCACCTACTTGCTCCTTGCTTCAGTTCCCACAACCGTGGGCCATGGGCTCTGTGAGCATTAGTGCACCAGGGATGTGCTGTGTGGCTCCTCGGGTGACGGTGAGTAATACAGAGAGACATGTAGGCGGTATTCCGAACGGAACGCCCTGACAAGAAGGAATCCCTGAAATTGGAATTAAGAGTTTAAGAATCACCTCAGAAGAAAAACTCTCCACCTTCCCTCCCAAAAAGTGAGCTTGAGTCTGTTGTCTCCATTCCTGCTTTTTACAGACATGCATAATGATCTGCATGAAAACTTGAAGGTGAAAAAGCCACACGCTTCATGTTCTAAATTTTGAAATGGCACACTAGCAGTGCTCTTGGCATTTTTCTTTTCCTCTGGATGTTTTCCTTTCAAAGCAAAGTGCAGTCAAAAAGGGATCTGCTTTTGCTAAGTGATTCCCTTTTGGCAGAACAGCATCGTTCAAAGAAATGTAAGTGTATTCCTTATATTCAGCCTATATAACCACAAACATATACGGTTCTCCTGTAGCTTTACCAGCTATTTCTATTCACTGCTGCTTCAAAAAAAGCAGAATCCAGTGCCCTGTGGAGCCCCTGCTCTCCCAGCACACACAGACCTCAAGGTTGGAGGTTGCAGTATTATTTCTTCACCTGCCTTTTATTATTATTTGTATTACTAGTGGCAATAGCAAGTGCTGATCTAGTGAGGTGCTGCATACATTCAGCTCTTGTCCCTGTCAAGAACAAATATTCCCATAAAGAGTATTTTTGCCTGTGATATGTGGGCACTATGGTCTACTCTGTCCACCTTCCAGCGCTTCTCCAAACACGGGAGGAAGGGCAGGATTGGCACAGAGGGACATCTCTGGGGAGGAAGATGCTTCCCACGGGATGGGAACAGATTTAAGTAAAATGTTTTCTGAAATGGCTTAATCCTGGTTGGTGCTGAAGATACACAGACATAATGTACTGACCACCTGCTTTGTTGCACAGTGGTACCGTTGCATTGCTCTGAGAATAAATATTTCCTTTCCCTTTCTTCCATGATTTCATGGGGGCAAAAAAAGTCTTTATTTTTGCACATATCTTCCTCTTCAGCCTTATTAATTTTGTACACTGCAAGATGCATTCACTTTTTAAGCTCTATTTGTTTCCCTTTTCCTGTTTATTTTTCTTGTTATTGGTTATTGAAAGCCTCATCTGCCAGAAGGCATGTACACGTGGATTTTTTACCTTCCCATCCCTTCATAAGATTTCTTTATATTTGCCTAGAGTTTAACCTGTAACATGCATAAGAGGTGGTGGCTCATCACTTGACGTCCTTTCTCTTAAGAACCTGTTTCCTTTTGTGCAGCCCCGGGGTGGCAGGACGGGTTCCCCTGCTGCGTTGTGATGCTCTGACATAGTCACTGTGGTACCACTGGCCAACATCTGGCAAACAGCTGTATCACCAAGGACAGCCCAGCGAGCTGGGATGAGTGAACAGCAGCTGCCAGCAGGAATGTTGCTCCATTTTCCAAGCTGGTCTTCCTTGAAGAGCTGGAAGGGAGAAGATTCAGTGGTTTGTTTTCATTCCACGTGATTTGCTGATGTTTGTAGCTGCACAGAGGGATGCCAGAAATGTGATTAAAAAACTGGCCCTCCAGGTTTATGCTGGTGATTTCTTGGTCACCAAAAAGGCCCAAGAAAGTCTGAATCCAGCATGTCCCAGCATCAGACTGGAGAGGACAACCCCATCTCCTCAGAGCCCTCACCCTTGGCACCTGAGACATCACAGCTGGTCTTTCAGTTGCCCAGAAGCCCTGTCTGTCTCTGTGCAGAGCTCAGGCATGTCTTGAGACAAGTCCTGCCCCATTTGTCTTACACACGGGTTTTTCTGAGCGCCTCCCAGACTTTACTACGTTTATCCTCTTAGCACCTCTGTAATTCTCTCTCTTGTAACAGACGAGAAACAGAAGAACATGGAGGTTTTGCAATTTGAGCCAAGCTGCGCAGGAGCTCTGTGGCAGAAGAGGCGATCTCCCGAGGGGTGAGTAATGTTCTTTTGACAATCTCATTAGACCTCTGCTTGTATCCTTACATACCTAGATATAAGCCCAAAATCAAGCCCAAAGCATCTTGCCCAGAGCAAAGTCACTCTTTGAACCTGACTCTGCTGGACGGATGGCAGGAAGGTTTTCACCGTTGTCCTTCCCAGTCCCTCTCGCAACTCCCAGAGACCAGATCTGCAAAGCAGTTGCACTCTGTTTCAGTTTGAAGGATCAAGTCTTATTTATGCAAGCAATATAAACAATGTTTTAGCTTGACAAATATACAGAAAATTGAGAACAGCTGCAAACATTGTGTGCGGTGTCCTGCAGAAAATTTTGTCCAAAGGCACGGAGCGCACTCGCAAACATATTTTAAACAGTGTGACATCCCTATTAACCAATTAAATCAGTGAAAACTTTACCATGAACCTGAATATAGCTTTAAACCTAAAATCAGCAGCAGTTGAGCGTAAGAAATCAAAGTCTGGCTGATGAACGTCCTTCCTGGCATGTGAGTCAGCAACAGGCTAATTAGGCATAGCTAGGCAGGGAGCAGTGGTTATGACAGAAGAGGCTTTAATTGATAGGATCATTTTCATCACAATAATATTAATTAGCAATTGCGATAGGGAACGTGAAGGCAGGTGGAGCACTTTCTGTCAAGGTATTTTTATAAGGAATTAGCCTGTATAAACACCTATTGTAAATACGTTGTCCTTGTCAGGTGTAATAACTGCCTTGGCACATAGCATCTCTATTCACTAATTAAAGACACAATTGCACACTACGGTGTTTCTCCCAGATGCTAATTGTGTCACCGGAAAGATCTAAACAATTATATTAGGAAAACACTGGGTGACTGTTAATAGTAATTTCCAAAATGCAGACAATAAACAGATTGAGAAAATGCCACGAGCACTGAGCCAGCCTTGGACAAAGCTAGAGGAAAAAATTGTATTTCTGGAGCAAACATGGAAATTTGAAGTGGGAGTTGGGTGCCTAAACATCTTGGAGGAACTTAGACCCTGAGCTTACTGAAGCCAAATCCCACCCCAGCCTACCAATAATTTCATATTTCACAGCCTTCACATTTTCCTTATATATATGTATATATATATATAAGGAATATATATATATATATATACACACACACACATATATATACACACACACATATATATATACACACACACACATATACATATATATATATGTATATATGTGTATATATATATATATAGTTCTTAGAAGCTTACACAATGAGGGCCAAATCCTGAAGACATTACCTAAAGGAAACTTCTATTCATGTCATTGAATACTCACTACTGATAATCCTAGTAATAATTCTTAAAAACTGTTATATTACCTGTTGCATTTTATTATGTGTAGCATATATATTGTATAACACTGTATTATAGGCCTACATTAAATACCTGTGATATTATGTTCTGGTAATTAAACCAATTAAAGTGCAGCTATAAGCTCATTAGACTGAAATGAAATGTCAAGAAATATGAGATGTCAATCAATTCAGGTTTTATCTAGACAAAATGTTATCAAAGCCAAGTGATTCAGTCCTTGAAACCCAGCGTTCTTATGTCTTTGTCTTCATTTACGACACATAGATAAACGTGATGCAGAAAATGCCTGTATAGGCCTGCATGACCTGCACAGTCCCTGTTTTACGGGCTGATGCTCTTTTCCCATGTGCTGTGGTACCTGAACTGGTCCCTGCAGGGTCAGCAGGTCCAGTTCTCCCCAAATATGATCCTGAATTAACTCTTTTGAAGGCACCCAGGACCAGTGCCTGCATGCCCAGCACAGAACATCATACTCTGGAATAAATAGACTCGGGGCAAAAATCTTCATCCCACTCCAGTTTTCCCACAGCTCTTAGAGCGGGGACAAGATTTTGGGCAAGACCTCCCTCCCATCCCAGTCAGGTGCTGGGAGTGTTTCCTGGGGTTGAGTGACAGCAATTCTGCCTTTGACCTTGGGTATCATCTCTAAGGGAGTGCTCTAACATAATAATAATAATACTAATATTAATAATACTGATAATTATGTCAATAAAAGACTTATAATAGTTACTTTTTAACATGGTCCAGAAAAGCCCCACACTTCAAGTTCACCCAGAGCAGAGAAGCTGCTTCTATTTATGTTGTTTTTCTGATGAGAGTGTTCATGCCCAGAGATGGAGAGCGTGGGGAGAAAAGGGAATTATGGAATGATCTTTCTATTGTGCCTAACAAGATTATGATCAGAAAAAAGAGGAGGGAGAGAGGAAAATGTGGATGATGTTGTTAATTACCAAAATGAAAGAATTTGGATATAATCACAGTAGTTAGGAAAATGTGTTTTTAAAGACCTTGAGAGAGGCCATAATGAGAGTTTACTTTGTAGATCTCATCACAGTTTACAAGACCATATGCCAGTTCCCAGTGGTGTCCATGGTGAACAGCAGGACACCAGAAATTTTCCAGATGTGGTTTCCCCGCTAGATGGACAACAAAACCAGTGAGAAGAACTGGAGTGACCCAGCACTGGGGAGCCTCTGAACTCCTCTACACCTTTGACTGGGACACCATCAAGAATAGTTTGGTTGTTGCCTGGTAACATTGGCATAAATTCTTCTACAGTGTGACTGAGCCCATGAGGGAGAAGGGGAAACTTGGAGAGGGATCACAGGATCCAGTTTTATGGAAATGTCTTCATAAAACAGGGCTGAAGCATACATCCCATGGCATTTGTCCCAGATACCTGATGAGTATTTGGGGCCACATCAGTAGTGGGGAAGAGGGAAAGGATGTTTGGTACCATTGGGACATTACTACCTTGTGAAACATGCTAGCGCAGAGATCGTGATCTTAACTCCTGCCCTACATTTCCTGTAACTTCTACAAATACTTGCACATTCGGCCCTCTTTGGTCAGATCCTTCCATCGTCCACCTTGGCATTGCCCCAGTCACACTGTAGCACAAGTACTTTCCAGGTCAGAGCACACCAGCAACGGGAGAGTTTGCAAGGGTCTGTGTGGAATCATAGAATCATTTTTGTTGGAAAAGACCCTCAAGATCATTGAATCCAACCATAACCTAACTCTGGCACTGAACCATGGTCCCTAAGAACCTCATCTACACGTCTTTTAAATCCCTCCAGGGATGGTGACTCAACCACTTCCCTGGGCAGCCTGTTCCAACACTTCACAACCCTTTCTGTGAAGAAATTTTTCCTAATATCCAATCTAAACCTCCCCTGGTGCAACTTGAAGCCATTTCCCTCTCATCCTATCACTGGATCTTCTCCTGTTTTTAATTAGAGTTGTGGTTGCAGATATCTTTCTCTTGGAGGAACGGACTTGGAAAAGTTATCCTGAGGAAGGTGAATAAATGATGTTAAACAGGAAAGGAAGCTATAGAATCTTCTGATCTCTTCTGGAGGTTGTTCTTGCAGCCTAACACCCTTGCTCCAGGTCACTCTTGACCTTTGTCTTGTGTGCTTTGTGACTGACATTAGCTTGGGGAAAGGAATTGTCTCGGTCTGGTGATGATGCAGAGGTTTCTGATGCCACCTCTAAGTGATTCATAGCTTGCTTTGGAGTATTAGGGAACAGACTAAGATCTACCAGAAGAAGACAAATGTCTACACAATAGTCTCAAGTATGTAGGCTCTAGCTGAGATCTAGGATCGTGATAGCCAAGTCTTTCCATGGGAGAAAGGAGAGTGGAGTTTCCTAACGAGCTGGAGATGGAAAGAGGAAACTTTAGTCAGCGACACGGCCTGTTCGTCTCGGAGCGATGACGCACGGGAGGACACAGAGGCCTCGCTCTGCTCAGCCAAACGCGGCGGGAGCTGCTGAGTCAAACGCGAGCGGCTGCAGCCGGGGCCGTGCCGAGCAGGAACGAGCTGCTCCACACGTCACCGAGTGCTGGTTCACAGACTTGGAGAAGAAAAGGAACAAAAAAAAAAAGCCCTCATGGGAGATGGTCTATTTTTAATGAGCCCAAACCTCTTCCACAAATTAAGTGAAATATTTTAAAAGGAAACAATATTACTTTGGTTTTATTTGTTTCAGCTACTTAGTTACAGCTCCACGTGGACACAATTAATGGAGGAAATAGAGTATTTTATAAGCCCAGGACTCTGAGATAGATATTTTGTGACCATGTGAAATTCTTTGCCCTAATCACCACGCATTCCTTGGGAGAAGGTTGTGCATTGCTGAAGATTATTAACCTCAGTTCCAAAAATGTTGTGTCTAGTCATTGGATGGTAAAGGTCAAAAATTGTCACAGCATTACTCAGTGATGAATTTTTGCCCTTCATTTTGTATTAAAGTCCCTGCTGTCCATCTCTGGCTCAGGTCACTTCTAATTCTGTTCAATGTATTTCCCTGCAAGAAAGACAGAAATGACCTTTCCACTGAGCTGGTTTTATTTCCCAGATCCCTTTCAGACTTCCCCTGTGACTTCAGGTAAATCATGTGGATGTTCAGTACCTCATTTCTCCATTTTTTTTTTTTAATAGAAAGATAAAATTTCCCCTTTATTTGCCCATTTACATGATGAATTTTTCAGGACAATGAATCACCTTGTTTGTGTGGTATCTAACACAAGCCCATCTAATCTTTGCTGGTCAAAGAAGAAAAACAGATTGAGGTGAAAACTGGGGATGAACGTTGTTTAGATGAAGAGCTTCATTTGTGCCTTGCCAAGCTTTCTTGATGATAGGGAGCAGCGAAGAAGTCACCCTTAGAAAAGAAAGCATAACGTTTTTTCATTCTTCTGGAACTGCCTCAAATATCAGAGACAGGATCCATAAAATACCAGGTCTGGGTTTTCTGGCAGGAGTGAGTGTGACAGCAGGGTGTGATTTCTGGATTTCTGAATGGAGACAATGGATCAGTTCCTCAGATGACACAGGCCTATAGACCTCATTAATCAGCCACCCTAAATATTCTCCTTTTTAGCAATCAGTGCCGCTGAGAAGATTTCACTGCAACAGGCTGGAGGTGAACAACATGGATGCAGTAATCTGTGCAAATATCCTGATTGCTGAGCACAGCGGTGGAGTAAATAAACAACCCCACGGCCCCTTCCCCTCCACCACACCAATAAATGCAGTTTACTGTATACATCACTTTTCAGGGCCGTGCGGGGATGGTGTGAACCCATTAGTAGGGCAAGGGTGAGTGACTTCTGACTTCAGCGACCCTGAAAGTTAATCTAGCATTGTAGGGGCAGAATTAAATGTGATGAGCTCAGAAAGTGTGATAAAACCAGATTTAAGTGCACAGCTGGGCAGCAACCTATAAAGGCAGAATTTAAAACCGTAATAAAAACTTAGTAATCTAATTACGACGGTGAAGTTAAAGGTGAGGTATTTGCAGCATGATTCACATGCACCATGGCTAACCTCTGACATCTTGAATATATTATGTGGTTTCTTCACTACAGGAGTAATTTTTGAGTCACTCTCTCACACTACACGGCTCCTTAGGTTTTATTCTCGTGCCCTGTCTTCGGAGGACGCAGGACAGGACAAAACTGCAGATCGGCACTTCACAAAGCGTCTGCTTCCCTGTGCTTCTTGCTGGAGGCCTCTCAGGGCTGCAGGTCTGGGTGCTCAGCACCCAGGCATGGAGGCAGGGGCTGTGGCAGGTGCACAACACCTCCAAAAAATCACAGCCCCTAAGAGAGTCTGAGGAGAAACCCCAGCAAGAGGAGGCAGGTCTCAAGCTGGTTTTAGCTTAACTAGTCTTAACACCAACAGAAGGAGTGATGCAAAGCAGGTCATAGCTTAGATGCCGGATACGATCCCAGACAGCCAGCTCCTGTTGAAGCCCATGTCATCATGGCTTCATTGCAATTGGCACCTAATTAACGCCATCTCAGATATGCAATCATGTCTCTGATTCAGTGCTGGCTTGTCCAAAAACCAAAGGGACAGGAAAAACCAGCCCCACGAACCTGATCCTTCTTTACCACTGCTGATGGACAACTGGTGGGGTTCAGCATGCTCGTGCCAGGATGGACATTGCCAAGTTTGACAACAACCTTAGACCTAAGTCTAACATCTTTTCAGCAGAAAGACCGCAGAGGGGTTAAACACTAAACCAGAGATCTTTTTCCTGGCTTTCGCTGTTGTCCAGAATCATGAGAGCACTGCATGGATGGGGGCACATAGTGGTGGGATTTAAACCGGTTTACTCAAGCTGGTAGCATCTAGGTAGTTGCTGGGGAGGTCACTCCTTCAGCCAGGCTGTGTCAAGACAGAAATTTCAAGTAATTTGAAAATCTAGTCCATGTGATAGTTCTGACTTTTCTACATTCCAAACAGCAATAAAAAACGATGCAGAAATATCAGAAGAAAATATTTTTATATGAAGCTTGAAAAACTCTGTATCGTTATTTTTCTGAACTAAAGGAACTTGGTGGTATTTCTGAAATCAAATTGCATTTCATTCTGTTTGATTTTAGCCAAAAGGCTTCCTTTTCAGTCCGACTGACACTAAGCTATGTTCCTGCAGTGCAATGCTCATGGGAGTGGCTGAGGACGGTGTTGTTTGTAGAATCAGCATCCCAAAATAAACTACATTCTCCCCCAACGCAATGTGGACCCAGCTGGTCAATCTCCACCAACGTTTTTCTTAAACTGATGAAATATTTAGCATGTTTATGAAATCAAACTGAAACAGAGCTGTTGCTTATGTTTCCCCAAGTGGGTAATAGAATAATATTTTTCCTCAAGGAAATTATTCGTTTTTAAGATACTCTGTTTCAGAACCTGTGCCTCTTTTTCCCCTTTTCTGAAGCTTGGAGGGGAACAGCGAGGACACCCTGTGTGGGGTTCGAAGTGATGTTGTCCCTCGGGGGAAGAGGAGGGTGTGAGAGCCACTGGCTAAAATAGATGATTGGTATCAGCAATGGGTGGGAAGGAGATGTGGGGTGTTCTTGGAAAGGGACTGCTCCAAGTTTCCACAGGCAGGTTGCATTCACGACTACAAGCCTATAGCAATATTGTCATTTAGCGAGACAGCTGCTTTTTATTTTAGAGAGGAAAAAGATGTTATGCATATATATTGGGGTGCTATATACACTTCTGGCATTCCGGCGATAACTTCATCCTGAGCTATCCTTCTCTACAAGAGCCACACGAGGACAGAACCCTCCACAGAAGACAACAGCTTTTAAAACGCCATCAGGGACTACCAGAAAACACCACAACAAACGCCTTGAAAGGCAGGAAGGAGCCCGGCAGCTGCAGAAAGCCAGCCTGAGGATCAAAAGAGCAGCATCCCAGGTACAAACAGGGTGAGATCCTATCAAGCCCAGGCCAGCAGCCACCCACTACGTCCTCTGGTGGGTTTAGAAATCCCGTCCTGTGCGGCAGCTCTGACATGCTTGAGCTCCATGTACCGCAGAGAGAGCGAGGGAGCATTTAACACCCTCCATCTGCAAGGCACAGACAGGAGGTGGTAAATACCTTGATAAGGAAACTGGAGTGAAAATACCAGCTTTAGGCAATCTAGATTTTATCAGGGAAGTATGCAGGGATGAGTAACTACCTGACATGCAGATGTGCCGCTGCACAGTGCCAGCAGCCTGCCAGTCTGCACATCTGGCCTCAGGCGTCGTGCTCGCATTTTCAAATCTCTGTGATTTGGGGGTATGTTGTGGAGGTATTTTTGTAGAGGATTCTCACTTATGCAATGGCAAAATGAACCTGTAACTCTGTATCTGGAAGAATGTATAGATTTAACACTGGAGACCTGTTTTTCTGCTGTAAGAAGCCGCTTGGCTTCTCAGTGCAGGCTATTGCTCTTCCTAGCAATGACGTGCACTACATGGCATGGGTATCCACGTGAGATGGGTGAAAGAAGGACCCTGGAATCTAAGGGCTGAGCAAAGTTATAAACAAATTATTGTTGTGTGCTGCTCATTGAATGGATGGTGTCTCATGGGCCAGCGCTATTGCTGTTGGCATGGGACCTAGAGAAGATCTGTGCTTGGTCCCATCATAGTCTGCACAAAGTGAATCATGAATTTAGTGAGAGTAGTTAGGAACTGAAGGGCCATGAACTGGCACAATGTATGTATTCACACCTGAGGGCATATGGGGATGGTCTTATGTAGACAGTTTGGAGAATTATTGCAGGTCTCTTCTCTAGCTCTGTACTCCCGTGTAAGACTACCCTGTTTTCCCAAAAATAAGACCTACCCTGAAAATAAGCCCTAGCATGATTTTTCAGCATTTTTGACGATGCTCAAAATATAAGCCCTGCTCCAAAAATAAGCCCTAGCTATAGTTCTTTTAAAAAGTCAGTTTAAATAGTGTCTAGCCAGCTGTACATGTAAAAAAGTAAGCATCTTTTGGAGCAAAAATTAATGTAAGACTGTCTCATTTTCAGGGAAACAGGGTATGGAGCTGCCTTTTGGCTACTCTCCCTTGTACTCTGGATCGCCAGGTAAGTCATTGCCTAGATTGTAATCAACCAAGGTGGGAAATGTCTGTTCAGAGAGCCTGTTCCTCCTCTGACAGTGCTCTTCAGGTGTCTTACAGGCTCTTGCACTTTCTGTTTGGTTTTTGTGTTGGTTCTTGATCAGGTTTACAATCTGACAGGTGGCACAACCAGCCCTATCCTTGGTGGGGAAAAAAAGAGCAGGAAAAGCTTGGCAGCTTGAAGGGATGGCCTGGGAACATGAACAAGGAGGAAGGAGAGACTGTTACCTTGCTGGAATCATGAGGGGTTGAAGCAACACCCGTAGCCATGCTATGCTGGGGACTTGGCTGCCAAGGGGGTAGGGATGGTCTTTTTCTGAGGGTGATGCTTAGCATGGCTAATAACAACCATAAGTAGGAAAAATATGGATACTATTGGAGAGGGAGGCCCAGGAATGGATAAAGAATAAATTGGCTGCGCTGCGTACAGAGAGGGCCAAACAGATGTTGGGCCTGATCCAGAGCCCATTGAGTTAATGGAAAGGCTCCCTTTGGTTTCATTGGAGACTGTTTCAGACCCATTACAGCTTCACAGGAAGCAGCAGAGACCAAGAGTAATAACTTGTGGTGGCTGGAGTGGTGTGTGTTGCATAGGTGTGGGCTGTGAGGTTTTCATGGTGAAAACAGATGGGTCTCACAGATCCATCCACTTGGCCTGGGTAACCTTTCTGTCCCCCTTCCCCCATCTGATGGGACAGGTCTTGTGTGGTTTTGGCCCTCTAGCCAACATTTTGGCATGATTCTGCGCAGAAGTGCCCTTCTGTATTCCCCCTCCTACTCAAGGAGGTTCGTGTGATCTCACGGTGGCCCAGGATTTAGAACCGTGCACAGAGAAGGAAAACACGAGGCCTGCTGAGAACTCTTGACCAGAGAGGAATTTTGTTGTGGACCAGCAAGAAAAGTAATGTAAAGCAGGTGTTTCTGCAATCATGAGACATTTGTAAAACCAACATTGTCCAACAACTCTCCCACTCACATTCTCGTCCACATGATACGGCGAGGTCTCACACGAAGGACCGCAAATAGAAAACATCCCTCTGTACTAGTTGGCATATGAACTGTACTAGGGCCTCCCTCCCCTTCTGCTGCCTGTGCTTTTCTGTTTATTTAGGTGTGTGCCTTCGTTTCTGTTTTTACATTTAGCACAAGTAGAAGGGAAATGGGATTTCACACAGCTTAGGAGGCTGGGAGCTCACCATGCTTTGGAGCATGGGCCTTGGTTTGTCCCCACGCCACAGGTGCAAGAGTTTGCAGGCCAGATCCTCCACTAGTATAAACTACCACAGCCTCCCCGAGAGCTGCTGTTTAGCCAGCCCTTTTGAGGAGGTGGGTGATATCCAGAGACACAGACACACACCGTGCTCAGGCCAAGCTGGTCTCGTGTTTAGGAGTGAGAACTCGAAGCTGAGCAGCACCCATTTTCTCCTGGTGACACTGCCAGGAATAGGTTGACCACTTTACAGAAAGGTGCATCAGCGAACAGAAGGTACTATTTCATTCCGGGTCGTGAATTTATTGGAAAGGTGATTTGGGGAATAGCTTAGTTTAGTCTAATTTAGGCCAACTGGGAGAGAGGCAAGGAAGTAAGTTATAAGGGTAATTTTAAGGCTCTTCTCAGGACCACCCCTGCCCAAAACACGGATAGCTTTGTTCTTTCTGTCAATAAGGGAAATCCACACAGGGGAGTGGGACTGACTTCGGTTTTACTGAAAGAAAAATCTCATTCTCCTGTGAGAAATTCTCCTCTGAAAAGTGCTAATAGTTCACAAAACTACTATAAAGTAGCATATTTTGCTCAGCATCATCTATTTGTTTCAATTAAAGACCTACCCCAGTTTCCTTTGACATCACATCAAGCTCCTCATAATCCACCTCTGGATTTTTAATCATCTATCGGCAAAGCCGCTCCCCAATCTTCTGTAAAAAAGCTGTCAGTCTCATTCACCTCCAGCTGTATTCCTATAGAATTTATTCCCCTTTGCAGGTGCTCCCTTGTCCACGCTGGCAGTAACGCGTACACACCACAACAGTGCCAATCTCAGCTCAGGCTGAGCTGGATTTTAGGTACTTACCAGGTTTAAGTCATGACCCTACACCACCCCACCTCCAAAATCTCACCTCTCACTGACAATAATGCACTTCTAACCCTGTTTGAAAAGAAGCCGATACTGAAAGAAGCCACTGAGCTTTTTGTGTGAGATAAGGGTCAGTTTACAGCTGGATAAAGTGGTCGTGTGCTAACTTGGCAATTGTACCATAACACAGCTGAAGGAAAACGCCTGAGCCCCGTCTTCTTGTCCTCTTTTTAACCATACTGGCTTGTTTACACTTGGGTGGTAGAGGGGTGGAGCTGTTATTCCAATTTTTGGCTCGTATCTGTCCACTTGGATGTCAACATAAACTGCTGCAATTATATCATAACCGTATCTCACTATGGGAAATGATTAGTCTGTTCGTTTTCCATAAATACTGGCTGGCTTCACCTGGCAGGGGCTGGGAATTGTCATGGCAGATACGAAAGCCCAGAGAATATTGGGATTCAAAACTTCACATGAGTTATGGTGTTTTCCAGGTGGCAAAGTCTAACAAGACTATACTATTGGATTTAGACGTAAACAGGATACCAGAGGAGAAACGTCAGCTTTTAGACTGGGATTCAGGTAGCAATAGAGAAAGCACAGGTATTTCAAAGCAAGGGCACTCTTACTGTGCTGTTTTAATCATAAATTGAATTTCTTATTAAACTAAGCCCCAAACTAATGGGAGAACTTCAAAATTTTAGATGAAAGTTCAAAAATATCCAGGCTTTATAATCAAACAGCACTTCCCATTCCTACCTCTCCACTATGGCAGCCTTTGCTCTTCCATGCCCACCAGTTCCAGGGGGTGGAACCAGATGTAAGATGTAGCCCAGTGCATTAACTTCAGGGCTGTTTATTCTACAAGTGAGCTCAAATTCCAAACAACACTGATGCCAACCCTTTTTTTTCCTCTTTCTTCCCCCAAGACTCAGGCATACAACACTTTCCTCTATTGGAGCTCATCATTCCATAACTCCAGAAATTGCAATATAAACCTTGGCTACTATGCACATTTCAACTTGAAAACACAGCAGTGATCTGGGATTTTAATTCAAGCGAATTTGAAAGTGGATTAGAAATAGGATCCAGCTGCATCTCTAATAGTCGAAAGAAAAATTAGAAGAACATTGGAACTGAAATGAACTCTGTCTTTCTTTTAGCATTTTTCCTCCCTTTTGCTTTAGAAGAGGAATTACATGGACCTAAAATACCGTAATTAAATTGTAATTTGTTCCTTACCTTGGTAGAAGCTCTGCCCGCCCGAACACATCTCAGTTTCCATCCTAAGCATTTACCTACAGCACAGGGTTGGGGGATGGGGGCCAGTTTATGACTTGTTTTAAGAAATCAGAAATCAGAGGCACGCACAGCCTGTCTGTTATAGTCTTCAGCGAGCGCGTTGCCAGGCTCTACAGGTTATACATCATTAGCGCACAGAGTGTCCAGGAGAGCCCAAAGCTTGTGCAGGTGTGTTGGCAAAGCTCACGCCGCTTCCCTCCCTCCTCCCTCTCCGCTTCCAGCAAGCCAATACTTGAAATTCGATGTGGCAAAATCACGGAGAGAGGGAGAGAGAAGGCGCTTCGAAAGGTTGTCAGCTCCGAGCTCACCCAGCAGACGTGACTCTGAGATGGCGCGTGGAACCTGGAAGGGACTCACTGGAAAAACAAAACCATTGAGTCAAAAGCTTAGTGTGTTTTTCCATGATTGTATGAAAAAGAAAAAGCGCGTGTGTGTTTTTTTAAGCACTTTCAGATATTAGAAGTGAGTACAGACGCAACTTCTTTTTTCTGCCCTTTTTTTTCTCTTTTCCCCTGCCCTTGAACTTTCAGAATGACTATAGGGAATATATTCCAGCCTGTTTTCAATGACCCATTCATATGGTGGTTTTATTCCAGCTTTTCCCAAAAGGGAGCGAGCTTCATTCGATCTCTGCTCCTGGCATTAGCTGCCATTATTTGTGCATCCCGCTCAGATAATCAATAAAGTGGATGGCATCTGAAAATAATTACACAGACAGCTCTTCCTCGGCGTCCAAGACGGAGACGAAGCTGGGAAAGGAGCCTCTGCATATTCAGCACTTGTTAAAGGAATGAAATATATCTTTGTGTGTTATTGTTGTATCCTGAAGCCTGGGCATCCAGCAGCAGTTTCTTTTGACGTTGTGTCGCGCTCTGGCCATGTAGCACCTTATCACAAAGCTCATTGTCTTTCTTGCCTGGCTTTGCTAGAAAAGTTGTCCTGTCTGCTTGTACAGTGAGTCAAAGGGCAAGAGCTGTCAAATGGGTTGCAAATTAACAGTGGCATCTGTGGCCTCCCTTAGGGAGGAAGGATCTAGCTGGGTTCCGTACCCTCCGCCACCACAGCTGCGTTTTTACAGCCAGATGTCCTGGCCCCAAGCTAGCGTGTGGTGACAAGTGGGTGGCCCGTGCAAGGCATGGTGTGTCTCTGTAGCACGGGATGAGTTTTTCCAGCCAAAATCACGTTCAAACCCGCAGCTAAAATGGCAAGTCTCTGTCTTTGCTCATGGCAAAGCCACCTTTAGTCTGTGTAAGGCTGTCGTTGCCTAGAACCTGATTCAGGTTCTCCATCACCAGATGGAGTCCTACAAGCTGGGAAAGTACATGAGTCATCTCGTTTTAGGTGATATTTAATGATTATTTTATTTGCAGTGGCTGAGATGACCCACTGGCATGAACCTGAGCATTTCCACTGCAGCCTCACCAGGTACCAAGACGGTGCCTCTGAACCGAGCAGGTGATAGGAAAAGCAGAGGTGCAGATTTTGCCAGGGCACGCTGCAGCTGCAGAGAAGGGCTTTGTCCTTTCATTCCTGCAGCTCTGGAGAAGCTTTGTGCAGCACTGTCACAGTAGGGATCAGGTCCTGGCTATGACCCCACACAGGTTTTAATGGTCTTTCCTGCAAGTCTGCTCATGGCAGACTTGAAGACAAGAATAGAGTTGAGGTGGAGCAGTGGTCTTGACCCAGCGTGGCCATTCCCACATTTTCCATATAGATCTTCCTCTCTCGAACTGCAGAGCTGGGAGGAACGTCACGGCTGTACAATTGGGACAAACCTGTGATGTCTGTCAGAGTGACCAGAGTCTGGCAGCTGCCTCCGCAGCAATGAGCTGGGGACATCAAGCTGTTGGGTGCCAGCAGGGCTGTTTCGCATATCCAGACAGCAACAATTACAGGGGAGCAATTATTTTTGGCTGCTACTACAGGGTCTCTGCTATCTCCCGATCTAGGCAGCAAGCAGAAGTGTTTGTTCACGGCCTGCTCCATTGTCCATCCCCAGCTTTTCTCCACGGTGGTACATTGTTTGCGATGCTGGTTAAATCCTCCTGCCAGCCCCAACAATGCCTCCTGCAACCCCAGCGTGTCGGGAACTTCCAGGCCACCGAAAAACTGATCCTGCTCAGCCCAGCTCTGTTTGTTGCAAAGTGTTTGCTTAGTGATTAACTCCTGCATGGACATACACAGCCACAAATCTCTAGCTTGTCTCACAGCCTTTTCATTCAATTAAGTCTGTTGACTTAGTCTCATTTTGAGCAGTAACTGGATTTAGATAAGACAGTGGAAACCAAAACATCAATTGTGTGATTTCTGGCCCAGCTGGTACGTTGATCTGAAGGGAATGTTTGTGCGGGCGATAACCGAGGTAGCGCAGCGATTAGGACAAAGTCATTTAGTGCAAAGGTTTCTATGAAGGAAAAACGCTCTGCATTAAGTACAAGCAGTGGCCAGGGGAAGAAGGGGAGCTGCCTGGCTCCCCAAACTCCCTCTTTGATTCACTTCAGCCAGCGATGAAGCGGTCAGGGCTGGGCTAGGAGCTGCCGCTGGGTGAAAGGGCTGTGCTGGAGCCCAACTGGTATCACCAGGACTGCCCCTCTGAAGCCAGCGAAGCTCTACAGGGATGGAACCATTGGAAATTTAGCCAGTTACCTTTTGTCAGCAATAGACCGAAGTTATTCTGGGATAATTTCTCCCCACAAGCTGTAGGGCGTGAATTTACACTCAGTTCCTTAGGGGTTTGAATTGCACAAGGTGAACCATCTCTCATCGCACACGTCCCTGGGAAGAGGAGATGCAGGTGGCACACCCTCAGCATCCCCACTTCTTAGAAGACACGTGGTCCAGATGGAAAAATCCTCTATATTACAATGTCTGATGTCTCCTGTATAAGCAAGAGAAAAGAAAGCTCTTGTATTTGCAAGCATACATTTTTGTGATGTGCTCCTGTGTCTTCTACTGTTTACACACTGTAGTCAGAAAACATACTGAGAAACATATATTGTTCTATATTTGTCAAAAGCTCATTTCAATGCATGACTTTTTTGGTCCCCTTCTTTTCCAGATAACTGTTAAACTAAGAGGGAGCAGGGAGCATTCCTGACATCCTGCAAATCTTCAGCAAGGAGCATGGAAGAACAGTGCAGAGGAGGACAGTGAGGAGACATTACTATGCACATGAGATAAGGTACACCGTTGGAAGATAGCAAATGTATTGCTGCCTTTCTTTTTTCCCATAGTAGGGTTTCCTCCTCAAATTATCCTTTGTTTCTTTCTGATATAAATCTGTGACATAAGGAGATTATTTTAGCTTGTTGCACTTTGAGAACTGCTAATGGGTATTGAAAGGGGACAAACACATTGCCGGTGGCTCACAATGGGCTGCATGCAGCCTTGGTGCATATATTCCTCTCAACAGCCCAGCTTCATCACTGGGAGAAGAGGAGAATGTGTTGCTTCAAAGGACTTTTCTTCCCTGTTTCTCCCATCCCGTTTGTTTCCCTTTGGGGCCATGCAGCAGTTTTCCTAGAGGTAACACTGGAAGCAATGTAAAACCAGTGTTTATTGAGAAAAGCGCTGTGCCCACGTGCACCCCCCGTGGTGGCGATGGGGAGGAGGTGCTGAGCACCTCCAGACATCTGGCCACCATGTCACATCATCGCCCCTGGTTTGGAATGGGAATCCCATCAAGCAGCCTCAGTGGTGACACGCTGCTGTGTGCACTTACAGTCCTGCTCCTTATTTGACCTTCCTATATGGAGCACGCCGTATAGGGGAAGAACACGTTTTAGTGCAGACACACAGACTCAGTATTTCCATCGGTGACTTGCATGGAGTGCTGTCTTGCACCAGGACATCGCAAGAGTGGTAGAAGTGCATCATGCACTGTAGACTCCTCCTTGCTCCCCATGCAGATGCTCTCAGCCTGCGATGGCAGGACAAACATGTTAAAATGTACTTCCCTTGGGCTGCAGAGGTGGCACCTGCAGGGCCCAGGGACAGCCGAGCACATGGTGGGTGAGCACAACACGGTCTGCAGCTCCTGGGACCCGAGCAAGTGGCTGCGCGTGTGTGTACACACACACGCAAACGCTTAATTGTTGGCAACTTTGCATATATTAAACATGTTCTGGTAGCGATGAAAGATGGCATCCTCCCAGAGGTTTGCATACCTGTGAGCTAATCGGCCCTTTGTGTGAAAGCGTAGGTGGGGACTCTTCTAACAATACAGAGTTGATTAGCTCATCATCTTGGCTTTAGGGGCATACTGATGTGTCCATCCTGCTTTCAGAGCTATGAATAATCCGGCTTTGCTGCTGTCCTCTTATTAAAAAAAGGGAGAGAGTGTAGTTTCAGGGCTTGGTACTCAAGCCTGTTTCTCGGTACAGGTGATGAGTAGGTATTTGCCTATTATTCACTGGTATCACTCTTGGCCTCAGGTCTCCTTTGGGCAGCTGTTGGTATCAGAAATGATATCTATCTGACAGAAATAATTGCTGTTTTTCAACCATTGATTTGAACTACATCCTTGAAGATTAGGCATGAGTGAGTGTGTGCTGGTCATGGTTCGTTTGAATCTCTGTTAACAGTTTGGATGGTGGAACAGACAAGGCTCTTATTGTAGGTGAAAACAGCAGAATAGACTGGGATCCCAGCTTCGGGAGGGGGATTGATTTTTAATGTTCTGAATAAAGTTTAGAAATAGACTTACATGAAAAAGAAAGTGCATAATTAAAACACACATAAGGGACCAGGTCATGGTATTGGCCATATGCTGGGGAGCTGGTAGAGGAGAAGCTCAAATACAAGTCTCCGCAGTGATGCTGTGGCCAGGAGGACACTTGTCATTAGAAGAGGTTTTAGAAGCACCTTTGCGTGGAGGTCATCCTGGTGTTGCAGAGGCCCAGAACACAGATCTACACTCCATACTTCAAACAGAGATGTAAACACAGGAGGAAGTCTGGAGGAGAGCAACATTAGACATTTCAAAAAATGTGACCTGTAAGGATTTTTTTTTAGTCTAGAAAAGACTGAAACTTTGCATGTGAAGGCAGTAGCTGAAAGGGGCACAGCAAAAGGGTACAGGGATCACTGGGTCTGTTTGCATGGAGAAGGACAAGATCTAGTTGGCTTTATTTGCAGCAAAACAGAGGAGTTGAGAGTTTAGGAATGCCCTATCTGTAAAGAGAGAGAGATGCTGGAACTGACGTTGCAGAAAGACTTTGGGATCTCCATCACTGGGAACTGCCAGGAGTTTAAACTGGTTTACAACAGGAGTGGTATAGGCACAGTAAGACGCAGAAAGGTCTCTCTAGATCTACATGCCTTTGCTTAAATATATTCTTCAGGGTTTGTTGCTTTGGTGGCAGTAACAGAAGGCATGTTAGACTCAAGTTCAGTTGCTAAAATGGAAAACATGCTGATAGGTGGCTGTGTTTGCACAGAGAATGTTGATAAGACAGGAAAAATGATACTGTTGTCAGAAACAACAGCCAAAACCTTAAAATATTCTGCTTCAAAAAAGTGTATTTAAGGAAAACGGATCCTTTGGCAAAACAGAGTCTTTCATTAAGCAAAAGATTTAGACGGAAAAATTTGCAATGAGCTCTGTAGATTATCAGCCCAGCAAAATCCTGAGACTTCTAAGTGTAATTAGTGATACTGGAAATAGTCGCTTTTCAGCATTTGGGATTAAGCAGAGATAGATAACACAGCACCTCTGTATGCAATGGGAAGTTGGGTAAAGGGGTTGTCAAGGGAGCCTGAGAGTAGTTTCACCTACAAAAAAAGAGACACTACACAAATAAGTATCCAGAAAGATTCTGTGCAATAACTTGCCAAATGAAGAGGGAAATAGTATCTGTCTCAAAGTCAAGGAAGAACTTGTGGTTAAGGGATGAGAGTCAGAAACCCAGCAGTCAAAAACTACTAGTTCTCACAAAGCCTGCACTTAAATGCATTCAATCCAGGAAACTGGTTAGTGGGAACTGCAACTACCATATGTTTTTGCAGATGCTCCAAGTATGTGTGCTTTCCTTATGTATATATGCTTTATACCCACTTTTGAAAATGGGTCAAAGCCTTCCAGTGCTGCAAGAGGAAAACTCTTGAGAACTCACAGACCTGAGATGCTGTGATTAATGCTTCTGGACAGTAATTTCACTTTCCCCTATTGAGGCTTGGAAAAACAGAGGAGAGTGCAACAGGAGATCCACACCAGAGATCAAGGCCGACACATCTGCCCGGCTGTCAGATTTCACGCCAACAAATTGGAAGAAAATATAAAACCTAGGCCAGATCTGGTCCTTGCTCTGGGAGTGCAGAGAGGTCTGAAAGGCTCCTACACAGATATTTACGCCTGGCATAAAACCACCACGGAAACTCCTGCGTTTCTCTCTCTGTTTTTGCCATCCCTTTTAATAGAAATATGTCAAGTGAATATGAAGGAATGAGATCTTGTTAAAATAGTCTTAAGTTTGTGTTGCTTCAGTTAAGAGGAGGTTGCAATGTCCACCTCTGCCCACCACAGCTCAACAGCTGTCCTTTCAAACACTTCGTGTTGTAGACTTATATCTTAAACCAACGGGCCTGCAAATCTGGGAGACAGGGGACTATAAATGCTCGGAAATAGGTTTTTTTTCTCCAAAGCTCCAGGGAGATTTGTGCCCTGAGACACCATCCTTCTGTCAGGCATGGAGGATGAGCTACCTTCATCAGGGTGTTGCTCTTAACTTTAATTTCCAGCACGAAAACCACTCTGGAGTGGGGGGAATATGACACTGCCAGATGATTACACATTGCTTCTTAATACAAAGCCGGTTGCATTTATACTTCATTACTCGCTTCCAAATTACAAGCCTTATCTCACAGGAAGCTTGGGGATGGCTCTATAGTTTCAGAAACCTCATGGTAAAGGGGTCGGTTTTTAAACATAGTGTTTTCCAGAAAGACTATCTTAAAAATATAGCCCTGTTCAAATCCTTTGCTTCCTTTAACGATATTTTCAGGTGGGGTTTTTGTTGTTGTTGGGGTCTTTTTCCTTTTTCCTTTTCCTTTTCTTTCTCTTTCTCTCTTTCTCTCTTTCTCTCTTTCTCTCTTTCTCTCTTTCTCTCTTTCTCTCTTTCTCATTTGTTTTTGTTTTTCAAACTAAACATTAGGCTTAGCAACACACATGAGATGTTAGATGAGAGGGACAAGGCTTGGGTTTTCCATGTTCATCCAGAAATAGCTGTTCCCTGGGTGGGCCAGGTGAAGTCAAGCAAGGTTATTGTCGCATGTCTTCCCCCGGCTTTCTGGGTGAGGGAGAGCGAGATGGGGCTGGCTGCTTGCAGAAAAATCTCACCAAAAGCATCAGGCCACATCCTTTGTGGAGGTAAATCAACATCATCTGAGTGACACTTCTGGAGCCATGAATATTTTCAGCAGGATCAGGCCTTTTACATATGGTGAGGAAGTGGTGAAGATCACAAAGAGAGGGAGAGATATACATGCGTGGCAATAATTGCAAAAAGCGACGTGGTTTTCCTACGTAGGTAGCGTCATTTTCTCTAAAGAATTAAAGCGTGGCTTTCCCAGCACCCTTTCCCTTTAAGCAGACACGCTGAGCAGCGCCTCCCGATAAGACAACAAGCCCAGATGCCCAGAGGAAGAAGAGTGTTGTTGTGAAGACACAGGCCCAAAAGGCAAAATGTCTGGGTTTTATTTGCAGCTCTGCCACAAACTTCCTGGATGATCGCAGCCAAGTTAACCGGGTCCGGTTTGTTGGTTTTGTTTCGAGCGGCGTCTGTGCCCTCGCTGCATATGCATGAAGCACACGTTCGCCATTCAGGGCTTTGTGCAGAAGTCCAAGAAATGCAAACCTGCAGAGGAACGCTGCTGCCTATGCACTGCCCTGGTTTGAAGTGAAGCCACTGGATCCTCGCCAGCAGAGATTTGGATCCAGAAATAGGTGAGCATCAGGGCAGCTGTGCTGCTCCAGATCAGAGCCCACCAGCCCATTGCCGGCAGATGGGGGACACAGATGCCCAGGGAGGAAAGCAAAACAGGGGTGAGCAGAGCTGGACGCATCCACACTGCGCTTTCCATTCCACTGCCTCTAACCGTTCAAGATGCAGGGACTTCCAGAGCCAGGAGTGATTTGTATGAGTTTAGTAACTCCCAAAGGATTTCTAAACCTGGGAGCATGAGTAGTCCAGGAGACATGCTCAGGGCACCTCGGGATTTTTAGCTTCTTTGGAGCAAGACTCATTGCTTCAGCTTTGCATCAGACTTACTGGGTCACGCGGGACTTTCATAGCTGCTACAAAGGACAACGTTCCATGGCTGTGTCAGCTCCTGCCTCTCCTGAGGAAGTGCCAGGGAGCTGCGGCTAAATGCGCTGATGTTACCTTATGCCTTGGAAGGGAAGTCTGGAGAGAATTATTGTTGTGATGTGTAGGAGCTTGGCCAATAATAATGCCCTGTAATGACAGCTACTCTTCCTTCAGGTCATTAAGTTGCGAATTTTTTAGTACTCTTGCTCATGACAAGTGTGGATCTTGAGTTTAAAGAGATGCTTTAGTTCCCTCTTTTTTTTTTTTTTTTTCCTTGACTTACTAATTATATTTTGGAGGTTTTCTTTCTTTATGGCAGTGTATGCAAATATCCCTGTTCAAATTGTCATCTTCCAGATCTCCTCCAAGGAGTCATGAGGCCGTAACCAGATAACCACCAGGTTTGTGCCCCATCTCCATGGCTCTGCAAGAACTGAAGCATGAGGAGTTACTCTGAGGGGCACTAGAGGTGATGACACTGGATTTAGAATAAAGAAAGGTCTACCTACTCTCAGAGACAGTCTCACATCTGCTTTGTCTGTGCCCCATGAGCGAGCTGCACCCAGAAGCCATAGAGATGAGTGGTGGTGGGTTGAGCCTTCACCCTGATTTGTGGTGGGGTTCATACCTCTGGGTTCAGGAAGGTGTTAACGTGGCTCCACAGCTTCCATCTGGAGAAGGCTTGTGTGCAGTTGGCCGAGAAGGGGGCTGCGTTGGCAGGCAGCTGTCTGCATTGGCCAGCGAAGACATGCCCAAATTCTCCTGATGTGCTTCTGGAGGGTACTCAGGTATTACAGTGATGAGGGCAGTCTGAGAACCTGTTTAGACCAGAATATGGGTTTCAGTGGCAGTTTTCTGGCTGATTAATTGGGTGACTTTGTGCAAGTCTGAACTTGCTGTTGCCCTATCCAATAAATGGGAATAGCAGCATTTGCCTCCCTTCATAAAACACTTTGAGGTCTATAGATAATCCTCCTCCTTTTTCCCACCCATGATGATGGGACCAAGTGGAATCTTACGACACGTTGAGTTTCTGTGGTCTAGTGTTTGCCAAGCATTTGAAAATGACTCTTTGGCTTGAGTTTATAATGTCTGTGATTGCCACGTGGTTTCTCATGGAAGTTGCTGGTTGAAATCAGGTCACTATACAACTGAAAATGTGTGGGATTAGGAGAAAAACTGGAGTAGTCATCAGGAGTACACAGACCCATGTCAGCTTAAGTGTCCTGCCTGGGGCACCCTGCAAGCAGTAACCACACACATCAATAAACCCATCAATAACCCAAAACATTTTGTGGTTGCAAGGTTTGCAAATATTTGAGAGACGAAAACTCTCAATAAGAGAAGATTCCTCTTGACCACCACCCTGCTCTCTCCACTACCCAATAACCCGTGCGTGCAGTAGTGATAGCTAGAGAAATACATCTCCATTGGGCATTTAGGGATGTTCTCACAACGTAACGTTCAATGCTGTGAATTCAAGGACCTTGTGCTGCTGTGATATTTTAGGACACAGTTTCTTCTTTCCCGAATTTTCCTTGGCCAGGGCTGTTTTCTCCTACTTCGGATGTAAATCCACTCTTAGACCTCATCCCTAGGAGGTACCAAATGGATGTGTTACTGAGGTTATGCTGTTTTCCACAATGACCTGAAAAAGAAGCTAAGTCTTTGCAAATAACCCTTACAGGTGAGTTGGGAACTGAGGAAGACAGTAAATAGTTAAGAGAACAGGTCACTGACATACAGAGACCTTCCCAAAGAACATCACAAGGCTGTGCGAGCCTTGAAGAGTAAGGAAACCAGCAGAGATTTGTATCAGGCAGCATGATCTAATGAGCTTACAGAAGAGAAGCTTGGTCACAATCTCGAAGTACTTACAAGAGGAAGAGAAACGTGGAAATGAGGCACATGTATAGAGAAATCTTACAGATGAAACTTAAAACTGAACATTTTTGCAGGGAGGGGGAAGAGTAGTAGCTCTTTTCAGAATAATGCTCCCAGGCTTCTGTTATAACTCCTGTGGTCCCTGATGTTTAAAAAACATTAAGCTGTAGTTCTAACACAACAGAACTGAAGGGTGTCTGATGTCCTTTGCCATGTGAAGTGCCAGATTATGTGGTCTTCCTGAGTCCTGCAGTTTGTGAGACGGTGTTTTGGATTTCTTCAACCACAGTAACAGAAAAGACAACTCCATCTTCCCATCTTGCCAGACGCTGAGAAGAATTAGTGAGGGTAAAGTTTTTGGGAGGGAATCGCGTTTTAAGACTCCCTCAACCCCGAATAGCATGAGCTTTTTGGGCTAACTTGAGCTGCTACTTCTCTCATCCTTTGCATCTGCTGTATCATTACAGGATGACAATGTCAGAATTACCTGCTACCATTTCTTCCTTCAAACCAGAAAAAACCCAGGTAACATTAAAAGTGATTGCAAATAAAAAGCTGCTGTGATTTCCCAGAGCAGCACTTGGGGTCTGCTCCTTCGACCAGGGGTAGGAGGGACTAAGGACCTGGCTGGACAGGACCCAGTAGCTGCGTATTTCATGAGTCCTATCAGATATGATTTGTCCGTACACAAAGACATGTTTTACTTATAAACTAAATTACATTACACGGGCTATAATGTACATTTTCAAAGGGGACCCACCTTAAAAACATTTTGTTTAATAAAATAACTTAATTAGAAGAGAGCTTCTGGCTGATGTGGTTGAGGCTGTGATAATTTTTCCTTCTCAAATCATTTTCTCTGTTTATTATACTTAATTATAGCGTAATTATGTATCCATCCTCTAGGCAAATTATGCAATCAGAAAAAGTGAGTGGTTCATTTGCCACTGCTGACTGCTGTTGGGACCAGTGTTTACATCCCTAGTATAAAACATGAGCATCATTTCTATTATTTATAGTATATACGTATGTACATATATATAAAAGATGTTTCACACAGAATGAAGAATCCTTGTAAATATTTTATTGGCCGTCATTTTTGCGTCACCCACCTAACTCGTTTGTGGCCTGCCAATAATGAAACCATCCAAAGGTAAAATCTTTACACCCTACCATGAATGTTCTCAAACGCAAAACGTAAACAGCTGAGGAACATGGAAGTTCCACAATTTAATTTTGGTGGGAGGATTATTATTAATTTTAAGAGATTTTTTTTTGCATTTCCATTTCTAATTTTCTTGCCAGAATTTCTTAGCACTACAAGACAGAAAGGAACCCCCCAATATTTGGTTATGAGGTGCAGGTTTGTGTTCAGGTTATGGGTTCAAACTACTATTTTTTCCTCCCATGTTTTCTGTGAGCTTTCTAGCCACAGCAGCACTGACTTTTAAAGGCTGGGCTATTCGTCCTCTTGTTTTTCCTGATGGGAGTTGACAGATTATGTTTGAACCTACTGAATGATAAAGCCAAACATCCAAATCTTGAAAACCCTTTTGAGACTGATGTTTTCTCCTTCGGCCAACTCTCAGCATGAACACAGACCGGATTCCCACTTGGCAATTTCAGCTTCTCTTCGTGTGCTTATTTTGCAGAGACAAGGCCGCTCGCACCAACGGAGCAGGCGGGGAACAAATCGCATCTGTTGGCGAAGCTCAGCCCAGCTCTGCTGGCATCAGGCGCCCCTGTTTATCGGAGCTGGCAGAGAGGTGAGCCATCCGCGTGAAATGGCAAGCCGACCTCCCTGTCACCCCGCCAGCCCCGTGGCTGATGGAAACCTGGATAACTATTTGATCTACCCTGTTTTCCCCCCGCTGGGGACCTGGCCCTGCCTTTCACAGTGTCGCTCATCTGCATAGTGTCTTGCAAACCAAGTGTCTTGCAAACCAGCGTCTTGCAAACACGTCTTTGCAGGAAATAGAAGATGTAGCTTCCACCTCATTCCCTGCAGGCGAGCTGGTATTTTTATGAAAAGCTGACATTTCTCAGCCACATAGGCAAATTGAATGTGGCCACAGCACAGCTGAAGGGTCAGGGATTGCCTGGGGAGCGGTGGGGAGGTCGGCATGGAGCTGGGGTGGCACAGCTCGGTGGGGAGAACCAGGAATATGGGACCTGAGGAGGCGGGTAATGGAAGAACCTAGAGTGGTGGTCCCCTAGGTGGAGTCAGCAACCCAGGGAAGGAGAAATAAGATGATTCCTGATCATTCTTACCAGCCCTGCAGCTCCCCCATGCAGACAGTGGCCTCAAACAGCCTTTCCCTCTCCCCACCCTCCAAATGCAGCCACTACCCCATTCCTCCCGCTCCCTGAGAAGAGTTGTCAGTTGTGGTCTCTGAGGGAAAGGCGCTACCCCAGCCTGCCTGGGATAGAGCTGTGGAGAATCAAAGCCCAGATCCAGGCAGATACGTTGCGGTAACCTAAGATCCAATAAAAAAATCCGGGGAGAATTTTTCAAAGGAGCCAGCAGATACTCCCAAGTAGGTGCTGTTGCTCCATCCTGACCCGCTGACCCAATGGGGAGGCTGCATGTTCGTTCACACACACAGAGAGGCCAAAACAGCCAAAACAGGGTGGAAGTAGCCAAGCCGCTGGTTCGCAGTGTTGGCTGGGAAGTCCTTGCACACAGCAGATGGGGTGAGATGCGCCAACAGCTCCAAGCCCACATGCCCACAGTAGCTCCGCAGAGCACCGAAAGACCACAAGACCAAGCCCTGACTCAGTCCATGGCAAGTAGGCATCTTCCCAGAGCGGGGTGAGACGGGAGTAGTAGGTACGTAAGATGTTTTTGGTTTTATTCCTGATGTTATCCCCATTTTCCCAGGTCCTAGCTTCACGCAGCCATCTGCCATCGGCTTGGGCCAGACGCTGAGACGCTGGCAATGGGCTGGCGTCACCGTCATGAGCAAAGGTACAGTGCTATGGGCTTTGTGAACCCTGTCAGCCTTTTCCTGCGGTGATTTTGCGTGGTGTGAAATAGATTGGGACTGGGTGAACGGCGCTCTGGCTGATCGGCCCGCTGCCAGGGGAGAATTTGTCCATTATAGTCTCACTTGCATTTTGGGTGCGGCCTGAAAAGGGACGGTTTGAACCAATATTTGTCGGGTTTTTTCCACGCTTTGTTATGAAACTTTTGGTTTTCCCGTGGCTTGAATTTTGGAGTATATGCCTTAAAAAAGCAATATTACAAGTGCCTAGCTCCAAGGAAACGCTTTCCACCTGTCAATTTGTAAAAGCTATGGAATTAATGCTGTATTTAACTATATATTTAACTACATTTGAGTGATGGGGAAGCTGTGATGCAGTTTACCTGAGGCAGGCAGGAGTCTGTAGGCGGCAGGTCTTGTAGTAGGAGTCAGACTGCTGGGTCCCCGAGCAGCGTCTCAGGTGCAAGCCGGGCTCCTCTGTCCTCTCCTGGTTTGGTTTCCCCTTGTGTTCCTAGGGAAAAATGAAAGAGGGGAAAATTAAATGTGGATTGTAAACTGCAGCGTCCGTGCTAGCGGAATCTGCAGCCAAGTGAAAGGTGACTGAATTTGGTCCAGTATTTGCTGCTGATTCTTAAAGAACTTCTTACCACGGGGTGAACTGCTTCAGAAATCAGCCCAAGAGCTGACAGCCCACAGCTCTGAGAACAAGGGCCACCATTCCTAATCTGAGATTTCATCAGATGAATTTCAGTTTTTGAAAAGCCATAAGGGAAGCCTGACATATTTTTAGATCTTGCACTACTCCAATGAAAGCTGCATTTGAGAGAAAATGGCAATTGTATGTGGGTATGAGATCTGTGTGATACCCTTTCAAAGCCTTCAGATGATGCACAAACCCAAAGCCATCAGTGGCTTGGCTATTTTATGTATGGATCAATGCCATTATTAGTGAAATTAAGTCTGTGCATCCCGCTTATTGGTGGGTTTGCACAATGGGCCCAAAGGAGGCCAGTCTATCAAGGCTTATAAGAGGAATTTTCATTCCTGTGTGTGCTCTCAGTAGGTGTTAATGCTGTGCTGAGGAGTTCTGCTCATGGACTATTGTGTGAAATATCTGTACAGTCATTAAGTTGAGAGAATATTCTCATCCTCGCCATCAGGATGGGTTTGTCCGTGCTGCAAACGAACTTGAGATTGGGGGGGCTTCCAGCCAGGCAGTGTGGGGCAGCGGGGGCTCCCTGGGAGCCTCAGCCCTAGACATGTGTCCCAGCCCCAGACATCCATCCATCCCAGCTCCCAGGGGAGCATTGCGCCGATATCTGAACTGTTGAAAGCTAAAGCCAGCAGAAGTAGCTCTCTATTCACACTTTCAGTTCCCATGTCAACATGTCGTAATGACATGAGGCAGCAGATAGATGCAGACCGGGAAGAGTATTTGAATGTATTAGGCAATGAGGATGGGTTAATTTAGCTCACACAGCCCCACTGTGACTCCAGCTGAGAGATCACGAGTCAGTGTCCACAGCTACAAAGGACCAAAATGAAAGCGTCTCATAATTGAGAAGCAAAATAGGCTTTGCCCACATTTACTGAGTGCTTTTTCTTTTAAACCACCACCTCCTGTTCTAGTCTGGAAAACCTAAACCCGCCGTTATAAATGTTGGCTCCAGTTCTGGTTGGGTTCACGGTCTTTCTGGTCCCTCTCAGAGGCAGAGCTGACACCTTTCACCCCTGGGGAAGGGTTGAATGACAGGCATCCAGCTGAAATCCCATGTTACCAGCCAGAAGTAAAACACGCCTTTCACTCAGCTATGGGACGTGTTTCCCAAATGCTCTGGTATCTCCAGTCCCCTCTAGTTTGTCTGTGAAACTATTACTTTGCATAATAGAAGGGAGAGACACTCCGACCATCTGGTAGGCAGCGCCGTGTATAATTTAGGTTGCTTCACTCACTCTCCCGTCAACAACAGGAATATTGCTTCCTTCTTGTTTGCCTTGATCTCTTAGCCCTTTGGTAGAAATACAAGGTCAAAAGCAGCTGTGGGGGAGTAAACTGTATCCTGAACTGGGCTGTAGAGGTTTGAGGGACACCTCTGCGTGTGGGTGAGACTCCTTCACAACCAGGTCATTTCTTGGTTCTGCATGAGCAAGGGGATAAAGAACTCACTACATCCCCATCAGAAGAGGACAGGTGGTGTCATCACATATGCAAATATCCCTTTTCACTCCCAAGGGAATCTGGTTCCCCTCCAGCAAAGCCTGGGGAGTGGGATCACATCACCTGGGCATGGTGCTCTGGGGAGTCACCAAGGTCAATGTCATGCAGCCCCGCACATGCATCCAACAGGGCGACTGTGAGGGAGGTGGCCAAGTCCACTCATGTCCAACGTGGAGAGACCTCCTGGGGCTGGCACAGGAGCTACATCATCCCCAAGGGACCCCTCATCTCAGGGATCAAGCCACCTTTTCATCCCCATTGGTAGCTGTCTTAGAAACCCACACCAGGGCATCTACATTTTGCTGCTGTTCCTCTATGTCAAGAGGAATATCTCGGGCCTATCCAGACCTGCACTCCTGTTTTTGCATCCTTGGCAAGCACAGCCAGGTGGTTAAGGCCCTGATGCTGAAGTTTATGGCTTAAATCAATGGAATTATTCATGAGTTCAGAGATAACCGTGTGCTTTTATACTTGGCTGGAATGGCGTCTCAAGCTGACAGCTGGGAGTCAAAAGCTCTGAGTCACCGGGTCCCTCCTCTCCTTCCTGTGTGACCAGTCTACCTGTGTCTGCTTCCCTGCCTGCCGCATAAGGAGGATGACAACTGCTTTTATCTGATGGTTACTCTCGAACGGCCCTCAAGGCCTCTTCTGGCCTGATGAAAATTCAGTAGAAGCTGGGCTAGCGTGGAAAAGGCAGGAGGACATTTAACTAATGAAGGCGCTGGAGCTCAGGGAGGCAATTACGTCCTTTCTTCCTCCCCGCATTCCCACACAGGTTGCTTAGGGATTGCTGCAAAATTTTCCATGGGCAAAGAGGAGTGGGAGCCCATGGAAAGGCTGAGACAAGTGCCTCCAAGCCCATGGAAAGCTCCTCTGGGATGGTGGTTTGAGTGTCCAGTATGGCAGATTATTACTCTAGCAGGTTCCCAGTAGTAGTTACACCTTAAAAGAGTTCAATTAAAAACCATGACCTTGATTCTGCAAACCTCTTCTTCGCATGTGGGGTTTGTAAAATAAAAACATGCACAAGAACTAGTGAGAACGAGCAAGAAAAGCACGGATGCAAACAGCTGAATGGATCAATGGCTGATGGCCGGCACTTTTGCTTGGTGGTGTTGTCCCTCAAACACCATTCCTGGGAAGAAAAGTTGCTTTTGTGTCCCTGCTTCAATGCACCCATGTTCTGGGGGGAAGCTGGCTTGGACATGTCTTTAAGATAGGCTGGTCTACACCTTCTCGTTGGTTACCAAGTCAAATAGAATCATTTGCCTGGATGGTGTGAGAACCCTGTGCAGCTCAGGGTACAGATGCGGTATCCGTGTGAATATGCAGGCTGGAACCCTGCAGAGGAGCTGGGGGTGTCCTCCCGGCTGCCCTGTGCTTTTGCAGGCATTTGTAAATACAATTGCTCTCACTTTCCATTGATAGAAATCAAAAAGCAATTAAGAATCAAGCTCTTCAAATTGATAGGTCTCCTGGATTTGAAACATTTTTCATTCTTTGGCTGGTATCACTGCCTAGATTAGATTATTTTTTTAAAGGGAAGATTAAAATAAACAGTATTTATGGTTTAATTATTTGAATGACTAAGAAGCTCCAGCTTTATTTTAACTTCACAGAGGACCGGGAGATGTTTTTAATGATATGTTTTACTCACATAGCATCTTTCATCCAAGGATCTCAAACTGCTTTTCAAATAATTAATTAATCCTTGTACCTCTCCATGAGACAGTTATTATCTCTGATATTACTGATGGGTAAACAAAGGCACAAAGACGTCAAGGCACAAACTGTTTTCCAAATATTAATTAACTAATTCTCGCACCACTCTGTGAGACTGTTACTATCTCTGCTATTACCAGTGGGTAAACTAAGGCACAAATAGCCAAGCAACTCGCCCAAGGCCACACAGGTGAGTCAATGGCAGAGCTGAGAATAGTGTATGACCAGTCTCAGTCTTAGCTAATCCTTTCTAGCAAGTGCTACGCTGTATTCCTGACAGCAGGCACTGCAAGCCCCTGCGTGAAGCACAGCTGAAAACAGCTGAGTTTGGGAAAATATTTCCTCCAGTCTGTCTTCATCCATTGGAGATGACATTTGCCCACGTGAGTTTGCAGCTTCTCTAGAACTTGTCACGACTGGTGGAAGCCAATGTAACTGTGATGAGAAATGGTTGGTATAAAGTGTTTGGGGAGTTTTGAGATGCTCTGGTGACAGCGGCTGCCCAGCAGCACACAATTTTTCTCGAGCTGCTCTAAGCGTGGGTGTCCTCCCCTCATTCATCCACCTTCCTCCTTCAGGACATGGCAGGGTGTTATTTTTAAGCATCCATGCAATAGGTCTCTGGAGGAACGTGGAGACGCTGCAGGACAGGGCCCCTCACCAGCCAAAACCACCTTGCAACCATCATCTCAGACCTCAGTGTGCATGTATTCTGTGGAAGAAAAGCTTTCTGTTCTCCCCATGAGGAAAAGTGAGGGAGCTGAAGGCACTCTCTGCCCCTTTTCCATCCAGCTGTGGGGATTCTCCACACAGGCACCTGAACCCTCACCATGCACATCCCAGCCAAGCTATGTCAAACACGGGCTTGGCCTCATCAAACGCAGCCTCATTTCCACATGAAAGGGCTGGAGGAAGATGAAGCCAGCTCATCTGTATTGATAAGAATTTGGCATTACTTTCCCCCAGTTATCTAAGCTTTCTGTGTCCATTAATCACAATGCAAAACCCAGGCGGGGGGATGAGTCTTTTCAGCTGTCTTCCCTGAGCTCAGGCAATAATCTGGTGGTGATTTTTTTGTTTTGATGTTTTGTTTTTCTTTTTCTTTTGGTTGGGTTTTTTTTGTTGTTGTTTGTTTGTTTGTTTTCCTAAACTTCCTTCTTCCAGTTCCACTCTGCTGGAGTCCGATCGCTCCCTCCCCTCTGCAATTTGGATGCCTCACTCTTCCCGCTGCACCTCTGATGCAAGCGCTGCCGCGTTTGCCAGACCTGGCATGAGCACCCACTGCTAGTCTAGACACCAGTCTAACTGTAGCGCTAATGCTAGGGTTTAACAGCCTGATCTCGGCGTTTGTCATAGCTCTGCCCACGGTCATCGCTTTGATCTTTATCCTTGAAAACCACAGTCATTGACAAAGGTAAAATGAATTTCTGGCTTTGAAAGACTTTGATGGCATTCCCTTGTTTTGTTTTGTGTTTGGTTTTTTCTTTTCTCCTTTGCTCTTCCAGCTGAACTTCGTCATAACGATTCTGATTACAGCTGCAGGTCCAGGACCAGATAAAGTTCACGCTGTCTTGCTTTCTGCTGTACGGCTGCTTAAAAATCTGGGAGGGAAACCCTGGGACACTTCTGAGACAAATTGCTGGTGAGTGTAATGTCAACTTTAATGGGAACTGGAGACAGAGGGTCCCCAGGATTTGATCTTGTAGCTTCTTAAAAACAAACCAAAATCATCTCGAATAGGGCCAAGTGCCAAAAGCAGGAGAGAATAAGAATTATTTGGTATTACTAATAGATTTCTAATTTGAAATCTGTACTCCGCCATGTTCTGTTTGCCTTTGTGTAGTACCTGGAGGTTGAGCTGAGACAAGGGCCTTCTATATTTGACATTGTATGGAAACATTGTAAGAGGTTGCCTCTGCCTAAAGGTGTTTATAATTTAAATAAACACGATGAGCAAATCAAGTGTTACTAACTCCATCTTCCAGATGGGGAAGCGAAGGCAAAGAGCGTACGCACCTTGTCCAAGGTCACCCAGGGGACCTGAATTCATCATAGGGCTCCAGGTTGCTTTTGTGGCGGTGATAATGCCACCTTTGCTGGTGGCTCCGGAGGTGATGGCTCGGCTATCGGCGTGCAGCTCAATCGCAGTGCCTCTGGTTTGTAAGGATTTATGATGCTTTTCCCTGCTTTGAGTTGCAGGGTTTGGCTCACTGAGGGGGAGTGTTACAGAGTTCTCAGCAGCTCAGCCTCCACTAGAGAAAATGTCAGTGGCTTTTGAGCCAGACTGGCTTTTTTTTAATTCCATAAGGTTACAAAAGCCAATTGTGAGATTTTTATCCCTTTAAATTTACTGTAGGAAGCGATCTACATGAGGAACCTTCAGCAAGGTACTTCCGCCAACCTCAGTGAGTTTCAATGAAAACAGAAGAGGTGGGTCCTTCCCCTGGGCCCAGAATAAGAGCAGGAATTTAAAGAGTTGGAGTTTAATATCGTGCACAGTGTAAAACTAAATAAGCTCAATGGGGAGGCTTTGATTATGGGATATGGGACTGTGTGTTATTTGGACATCTGTACAATTTTTCCAAAGACTGGGGGTGAAATCCAAGTTCATTGAGGTCAATGGGATTTTTCCCCGTCCAGAACAGCTTTTGGGGCCATTTGTAAAACTGGTTTTGTTAAACAAACAAATCTGCCTTTAAAGTGATGGGCTCAAAACTGGGGCTGGCTGAAAATTTTTCTGTTGTCCTATATAAATATCACATGAACACCACATACACGCACACACATAGCTGGCAACTGGAAAACTTCGTATATAGGTAGTATGTATATTTTAGATAGAAAGATGCACGTATTTGATGTATATACTCATGTATATATTTGATGTATATGCTCATGTAGATATATACTCCAAACATCCATAAAATAGTATTTTCCTGTTTTTTCCAACCACTTCATCAGCTGATCCACAGATGCCAAATGTTGACACAATATGTTAAATAGAAATGTTGACAGTTTCCCATGGAGAGTTTTCTGCAGTCTCGGAGAAGCTCCGCTCAACATTTCTTTGGAGAGTCGAAGGAATTTGATTAACATTTTGCCGTTGCCCATTGCTGACTACTCCGAGTTCAGCTGGGACTGGAGGAGCACTTGATGAGTAAGGCTCTTTTGTTATTTACAGCCTCATCAAAACGATGAAGTAGCAGGAATCTCCTTGGAGAGCAATGTATCACAGCATTTTTCAAGCTGATTTCCAAATCAAAGATGACTTCCAAGGAGCAGCAAGGGTGTAATCCTGGAGCCAATCAAGCCAATGGCAAAATTCCCAATTTCTGCACAATATTCTTAATGGAGCCTCTGAAATTTTGGAGCTTCATATATTATGGCTAAAAGGTCCTGTCCAAATTCAGCATCTGTGTGCCTTACAGAGGCATGACCTTAAAAAGAAGTGATGAAAAATGGCTATTTTAAAAACAAATATCCCTGTTTATAATGAGACCAAAGGGAAAAAGAAGAATTCAGTACTTCATACTGACACTTGCCACTTGCAAAATCTCTCCACCACTAGAAACAAATCTCTGTGAGAGTTTGGAAAAATCTGGTCACTCGTTTTTCCCTCCTTTGCTCCCATTTCACTCACTGGTACATCTGTCCAGTGACAGCACTGACATCGCTAAATGTCATGAAGTGACGTTGATGAAGTTATTTCATGTACTAGTTCCAGGTGAGATGGCAACAGGAACAGCTATAATTCTTACCAAAACAAAACAAGACAAAAAGAAGTATTTGCCAATGTTTTTGGATATAGTTGTCAAGTCCCAGGCACAGAGATTAGTCAGAGTACCCATAAATATCACTGTCATTCAACTCGGATTTCCAAGTTCTTTGCTCCAAATGCCCACGGGCTGGTGAAACCCAGCTGAGCTCTGGCCGCTGGGCCAGTAACTCCTTCTGGCCTTTGCTCAGTTCTTGGCACAGTGACTGGTGATCCCCACCAGTGCAATCAGGAGAGGATTTCGGGAGGGGAAGCAAGCGGCACATCCCATATGGTGGGTCACCCAGTAGGAAAATGCCTCCGTTGTAAATCACAGAGCGCAGGTGACACCTCAGGCTTTGTTCCTGTTGTCACAGCCTTGGGTCACGTCGGTAGGAAGGGTTTGGTCCCCAGGGTGACAGAGCAGGTGTGCAGGCTGGCAAACTACCCAAGGCAAGGACCATAAGCACTCAGGCTCATTTTAGCTCTTCTCTGCGTGGCTCTGTTGGAAAACCGAGCTGACAGATTCTTGATCCCAATAAATATGGCAGTTCTGACGCTGTCATGTAAGGAAATCCAGTTTCCCAGAGAAAACCTCAGACAAAATAGCCAACCCAAGATATTTATCACTTTACACTATGTTAATGCAAACAAAAACAATGCACGCTACAATAAATCCATTACTGAGTCTTACTAGAACAAACTGATACTCCCACATGGCTAATTTCAAGCTGGAAGGGTTTGGGTTTGTTTTTTTGTTTGTTTTTCCTTTTCTCTTAAAGCTTTTTTTTTTTTTTTTTTGTGATGGAGAAGGTTGTTTTTTCAGTTGAATGAAAATTTTTGCCTCCAAAAACATCCAGTTTCATTGAAAGACTGAGAGGTTTCAATACGAAAAAACTAAGACCAGCAATTCAATTATGGCCTGAGTGAGAGGTCTCTTCAGTATTTCCCCTCTCCCCATCACCTCAAAAAAACAAAAGGTAAAATATTAACTGAATGAACAAAACCCACCCATGTCATTGACATTTTTGATGGGGGAGAAGAGTAATTCCTGGCTACTTCCACTATTTGCTCCTTATGCTTAAACCTGGTTTTGATCTGGCTCTAAGCACCATCGGTGGCTGCTGTGCCCCAAAGCCGGGCAGGGCTGGGCTCTGAGCTGAGTTCAGCCCGCTGCAGCTCAGTGCTGTGTATTAATACCATGCTTAGAGCCTATTGGCACCTATTTAAACCCAAAATTAGTTGGGCTGCGCTGGAAACGCCCCACCAGCGATTCACCTGGTGATGTAGATGAAGGTGAGAGCGGGCCTGGGTGCAGTCAGGCTCAGCTGGGCCAGCGCAGGAGCAAGTCCAGGATTTGCACAAGTGAGCAGAGCTCGGCTGAATGTCACCAATGTCACCACTGAAGGCTCAAAGGAGAGCCCAAGTGCCAGCCGGCACGAGGGGACGAGGAGCACAAGGGCACAAAGGTGGCACTGATGAGCAGCGGTCACAGCTGGGTCCTCTGTTAAACTTTTTCTCAACACAGCGTTATTGAGAATTATACCAAGCTACTTGATAGCAACGCCTCCCTCCCACAGACCTTTCAGGAGAAAATATAACTATTTGACATCTCTGGCGTAAGCAAAGACAGTCAAAGGCTCTGTTATCTTCTTTCATAAGCTGGAGAATTTGGCTATGAGTAGACAAAGGTCCTCATCCAGCAAAGCATGTGGGTAAAACTTCTTTATTACTCTTTCATTACCAGTATCCTTTTGGAGCCAAAGCTCCTGCACATACACACAGCAGCCAGATTCACCAGACAACCAAACCTTAGGTATACAGAAGTCATTCCCATTTATTTCTCCTTTATTTTTCAATTTCTCATCCTATCAGCTCAAATAAATAAAGGTGGGAAGAGGTAAAGCAACTAGAACGGGCAGTTTTTAAGGCTGCAACGAGTAGAAGGTAAGAAAATATCATAAATTTTATTTCATGCCTTCTTGCCAATTGTTAGAAATGTGCAGTCCATATGAATTCATATAACAAGGAGGGAATGTTGGGAAAACCAATAAAGATTTTGTGGTCTTGACTATAATGAATGTAGTTTGATATAGAGCCTGTTTTTCACTGCATGGCAAAATGAATCATAAAATACTGGACCTTGAAACTCCTGCATTTTTTAACAATAGCCTGGGGACAGTTTACAGTGTAATGAATTGTAATTAACCCACCTTCAAAATCTTTTATGAGTATTTTGCCAATTAGCTTCGCATGCTTGCTAATGACTCATGGCCAGCGCATGTCTTTGCAGAGCCGGGTTTACAGCGCACACCAGCCCGAGTCAGCAGAAGTCCGCAGGACGGGGAGGCAGACGCAGGTAAGACCTGGCCAGTCCCAGCAACCTACATATTTCAACATTCAAAGAGCCCTTGCTGTTCTCTCAGACCCAAAATAACCGTAAAAAAATGTATAGCGACGTCAAAAGGCTTCGGTTTCCGAAGGATTGCGAAGAATGCAAAGGGCTCAAGTCCTGACATCTGTTGTTACTTAGTACTAACATATATAATGCTGCTAATTGCTGAGCCATCTTTGTTTTCCTTACTTAGCACTAGGGTTAGAATTATTTTATTTTTGTGGTTCATGGCTTCCTGCCACTTGCAACACAAAGTCCACTCTAAAGAAAATAAAACAACTACCAGGCTGCCTACTAACAGTGTGTGGAGGGCTGGGGTTTGTTTCTTCCCCCTCTTCTGTTTTTCATTGTGTTTGTTCTTTTGTGTGTGTGTGTCTTTTAATTAAAGGGATGTAAGAAGAGGCTTGCCTTAAGCAGACCCAGTAAGGCTGGGACCTGACCAGTGTCACACCAAAAGGCCACATGTGCAGGTATCCTGTGTGCCAGTATCCCATCTCCCAGCATATCCAGGAGGAGATGCAGGAGGACGAAGCCCTAGGAGGAGGTTCAGCGCGTTCCCTCCCCTGCTGTACCCTCCTCGCTGCAGGCAATCGTGGTTTATGGACTTCCCAAAGCAGAGGCTGCCTCCAGACCAGTGTGTTTTAACAGCCACCCATGGATCTCTCCTCCTCAAATGTTTTTGATCCCTTTCTCAAGCCATTTATAACTTTTGGCCTCCGCAACATCCTGTGGCAATGAGTTCCACTATTTAATTATGCTTTCTATGAAAAAGTACTTCCTTCTGTTGGTTTAAACCTTCTTGTGTGACAGCATCAGCAGGTCCCCTCTAATTCTCAGGAGAAACAGTGAACGGTTGGTTCTTATTTGCTTTTTTCTATGTCAATCAGGACCTGACAGACCTTTACCTCCTGCTCCTATCATCCCTTTCCAGCCTGCAGACTTCTCATCTGCTTATTTTTCCATCGTTACAGAAGCTGTTGCCCATCTCTTCTCATTCCGAATGCTTTTCTTCCTGCCCTTTCTAGTTCAGCTCAGCCCTTCCGGAGTTGGATGGCCAGAAGACACACTACCGTGGGGATGCGGTTTAATTGAGCAGATTCCCTTCACCAATTCATTCTGAACGTGACAGTCACCTCTTCTGATGGACTTCAAATAATATTTGCAGAGACCTCCAAGCTCTCTTTGCTAACTGTTACATTTTGGGCTCGTCTGTGTTGAAGTTTAGTTCAGGTGAGTTCTCTGCACATGCTCTGCTTTTGTTGACGCTGCATTAACTCCATCATTTTATTGCCCAGCCTCTCAGGCTCATGAACTTGTTCGGCAGTGCTTTGTGGCCAGATTTAGTTTTACAACGCTGAATAATTTGCGTCATCTGCAAAATTTCTCTTCTCGCTATTCATCCTTTTTACTGGACTATTTATGAATATGTCTGAGCGCTATCACATTAGTATTTCAACAACCTCAGTTCTAAGTAATGCACAAAACCCACTCCCTTGCACAAAGATGTGTGGCAGGTACCCTTGAGGGGACTCTCCAGTAACCTCCCACAATAGTGAGCCAAGCTTTATACTCATCCTTCAAAAAACAGCTTTTAATTTCTTCAGGAAAGAACTTTCCTCTCTCATCTCTTATCGTGAAGCCTCGTTGCAGGCAGTTTTTAGGCATTTGTGTTTATTGGCATGACTCTCCTAACTCCTCTGAGCATGTTATCAATATCGAGTGGGTAAGCTGGAGAAATCAGTGATAAGAAGGCCCATGTGGTGTGTCAAGTATTTCATTCCATGGCCAGGGATATGTCATTTGTCAGCCTATTATTTTCAAGAACTCTCAGATCATCTGCGCCTGATGATCAACGTTTCTCCATAAACCATGCAGACCATGCAGGGACCTCGAGTTGGTAAGAATCAACTACAATGCGTTTTTCTGACAAATACAGAATCACGTGTACAGGTGAGCCGCACACCTTTTGCACTGAATTTCTGTCATTTGTCAGCCAAAACTAGAGAATCTGTTCTTAATGCCCTATTGCAAGAGGTGACAGCATCCTGAACAGTGGGCTTGTTTGATGTGCCTGAATGATACCTATTGCTGCTCTCAGCTGTCCTACTCTTGAGGAATGCTAGAAGCAAAATCATCTGAAATTGTCTTATTTGCACATGCCAGCTGAAGATATTTTTCTCTTTCCCACCCCCTGGTATAATCCAGTTCTCCTGGAGGATTAACGCTCATGGCGGTGTGAAACCCCACGGGGCAGTTAGCATTGGCAAGCCATTTCCTTGCGTCACAAAATATTGTCACTTCTCTGTTGTCCCGGATTGTTCTCACTCCCCCGTCAGTCAGCTGCCCGAGTGGTTTAGCAGGAAGGACCAAACTTGTGATAAACTTAACCCGAGACTTAGCTTGTGCCTCGTCCTAGAAAACTATGCATTTGGGAGGCATCCCCGAGGACTGTGACTCAGGGCTCTCCTGGCTCTGTTGTGATGCAGGACAGGAGTTTCTGAGCGTTACCCCTCTGGGCGTTGTTCCCTGCATCGCTGTGTGCCTGACAAACCTGTTTGCTGGACATACAGGTGATCCACTGCAGAAATTGTGTCACAAACACGAGAGCCTGGCATTTACAGAGTATGACTGGAAGAGGAGCCAACCTGACTTGTACAATTCTTGCTGGGTATCTTCAGAGTTGAGTGGCATATCTGGACCACAACTTTTTGCAAAGAAACACTGCAATTCTTCATATTACATATTTCAGAACTCTGCTGATCATGCTATGCTGACTCGAATTGCAATTGCAAATTTTCAGCCTGTTTTTCTCTCTTCTTAATTCAGTGGGAGCTTTGCCTGTGTTGTGCATAACTGGACCATATGTCCAGGTCATGGCAAAATATTATTTCTATACCAAATTAGCTCAATATGTCCCCAAGCTAGAGGGACCATATTTACAGTCCTGACTACTTTTATGCATTGCAGGGGCTTTTCTTCGGTGGAGGGACTAATCCTGAATCAGTTTAGTCACTGGGAATGGCAGCACTAAATTCAATGAGAGCAGGATCAGACCATGTGTTATTTTAGCCAATCTAACATGTGGCAAAAAATGTGTTGAATCATTTATTAAAAAAAAAAGAGAGAGAGAGAAAAATAAAACATATGGTTAGATAATCAGTGGGAATCACTAGACACCTACACAGGAGAGTTGCAAGCATGGAAATACTCATACACACATTTGAAGTTTGCACAGAGTTCTTGGGTGGGTTTTTTTTGCCCTGCTACAATATGTCTGGACAAATAATCTGGATGTTGATCACTCAGGTAATGTAATTCAAAGTCTTGTCACCTGTGCTGCAAACAGAAGTGAGGGAGAGAATATTTCATTCCTGTCTAACATAAAGCAAATTTCACAGCTGTGGCATTTAATTCCAAGCAACACCATTGCCTGTAACACAGCAAAGCGTGTGTGTTTGTAGGGGTCGCACTGAAATTATTGCTCTTCTGCCAAAGCACTAAGGCGGGACTATTTTTTTTCTATTCCTTCTCATTGACTCTAGAGCACAAAAGCGAGCTGTGTCCCCAAACCGCAGTAGGAATTGCACAACCCATTCATCCGTGTAACACCAATGTGCTGCCGTGCGTGTTACACGCTGTTTTTGTGCACGGTTGCAAAGAAAGGGAGATGTAAGTGAGAACTGGATGGGAGGTGATGCAGGTACAAAGGATGTTTGGACTGACCAGGTCTGTTCTGCCCCTACGTGTGTCTTTGATCAGCTGCAGGACAGGGATCCGAGGACTGAGGCCAATCCAGGTGCACTGAAGGTGGGCTAATGCTCACATCCCAGCGAAACTGTCAGGTCAGGTGAAATCCCACCACTGATTAACATCTTTATCTTCTTTAGCACTTAGCCTCTGAAACTTGCTGGAAATTCGAAAGGCTAGAAGTGGCCACTGCATCCTTGAGTAAAACGCCATCAGTTTTACAACGGGCCAATTCATGCATTTGTAAATTCCACAGTGGCTCTTTGTTTAAATGCTCTCTCCTCATTTAGGATTATTCACTGAAGTCTTATTCTTGCCATCACCCACAGTTTAAAAAAATACTACTACTTTCTCCATGTTGACAAGCTGTATGTGAACAGGCTCCTCAAGCAGGGGCAGCTCCCCTTGGCTCGGTGACACTCAAATAAGCACAGTTATTTGGGGGGGCTGTGCTGCCACTCAGCTGCTCTTTGTCCTTAGTAGGAGAAAGCTACGAGGCAGTGTTTGCAGCTGAACAGTTGCACAGGTACCTCCCCACACATTTTGACCCTTTTCCTCTCTCCGCAGTGTGGCTTTGGGTTCCCTCCTGCTCCAGATCAAACACGGACAGGCTGAAGTCAAGCCTGGTAGGATACACATTTTGGGGAGTGAGCAGCTTGTATTTACCCACGAGGAAGAGTGTGACGGCACCAAGATGTCACCTTTGCCTTAGCATCTCCAAATAATCCCGTCTGAGCAGCCCTCTGCACTAACCTGTCTGTGTGAGTGGGATGCAGACAAATAAAGCAACTCCTCCCCTCTGATTTTCCCAAAAGCATTTCATTTCTTTGTGGTTATTTACCTCTAAGTGCTCATTTCTTAGGCAGAAACATACTATTAAATAATCCTTATTTTTTTTTTTCCTGATAATTTTCTGATGTCCTTTTCCAAACCGAGAGGTATCTAAGAACCCACAGGCATGAACGAGAAAAGATAGACAGCAGTGGAGCATTTGTGCTCGCTATCGCTGGTAGTTAGGAAACCTTCCTCTAATTCCAGCCTAAGTGCATCCTTTATATGATCATTCTGGTGCTCCTGCACCCTTTTACCCAAGGAGTTCTCCACCTTCCTTATTTTTTCAGTTATGACATATTTATAGGCAGAAATCTCAACTCTTCCCTCCCAATCTCACCAACCGAAGGACCAGCCCTCAGTATTCAATACGTTAGGGGGTAAATAAAAATATAAAGCTAAGCCACACCATATTTTGATAAGTTATAGCACTACCAGCCGCCCAGGGATTTCTCCTGCCAACTTGGAAACAAGATACGAACTAGAGTATTTCTATTTTTGCATTAAAATGGAAACAGGTGGGAAGGCTTCGTGGAATTTATCAAGCCAAATAAATACTTTTTTCATGTTAAAATTCGAATGGAATGGAAATTATAATCTTCCAGCGTTACTGCGGAGCTGCAATATTGGGTTTCTCAGCCTTTACCAGTAGGGAACCAGCTGCACTGGAGCTGGAGTTTTGGACTTTGCTTCCTAACCCAATCTAACTCTCTCCTAGGTCATCCCTATTTTGAATTATTATACCACCTGGCACGGGGGATGTTATTGACTCTGGGGAGAAGAGTCAGGTTTTGCAATAATTTTTTTATAGATTGCTAACTGAAAAATGAGAGCAAAAATGAACTGCTGGATAGCAGAAATCAGTGCTTTTCACTATCCCTACCTAATTTATTGCAGTGAACCTCCGCTCCCACACCAGGTTAGACTCTTTGGCTCATCTCAGGTATTTACTGTGTGTCAGCACCAAGCCAGTGAGGTGGTGGAGAGATGGGAAAAACACCAAAAAAAAGCATTTTTGAAATAAGTGGTTTCGAACCAGATTACTCCCACCCCCTTCCTACCTCCACGTCAGCACAAGTGCAACTGGAGCTGCCCAAAACCTGTGAGAAGTGACCCAGCTGAGGTGCTGCAATGATCCTGAGATGACTTACTAAAGGAAAACCCAAATCCAAAAACTTCTATGAAGTGACGACATAGTATAAAAGGGACAAACATTTCTTTGGCTCAGAGGGTAGTGCCATCTGCATCACTGGTTGGACAAACAGGTAATAAAATGGATTGATAATCTAAGAGGCTCTTGATTGCCTTCACTTATCCTTAATTATTTGTTAACTGTTTCTAGTAAATAGCTCTGACTGTGTAATTATTTTAGAGCAGGAAAATATTTACTGATCCAAGTACTGAAAAGGTTGCCATCAACCCTGCAATAGACATTTTTGTCCGTGTGAAATCCCACAGAAATCAAATGGATTTGACTAAATGCATGCAAACAGCCTATAAGCATGACCAAGGTCTACTAGTACTAGTAAAATACCCTGCATGACCCATTTCACTGTATATAAACATACACACACACACACATATATATATATATATATATTTACCATTTCATGCTTCCTTGTGCTTCTTGATTTGAGACAGAATCAGAAACCCAAAGTATTTGCAAAAGCAGTGAGGAGGAGATGAAAGGCTCACCCGCAAGTTGCTCTCTTGAGGAACCGAGGCAGGTTGAATGCTTTCAGGAGATGGTCTGAGGGAGGAAACATTCATGTACCTTTCAGCTATGCAATCAAACCATCTGAGGTTTGCCTGTCACTTGTCTAGACACATGTTTCAAAAGGGAACAAAATAAAAGAAAGAAAAATACCCTGCCTGGGAATTCTTACCCTGTGATTGTTGCGCAGCAGAAAAGCTGGGTAATTCTCTTCAACTGAATAAACATAGGAGGGAGGCTAAGAGTAATTTGGCTCCAGAGCAAATATTGGTACTGAATTCTTTGCACCTGCAATGGTCAGGGAAATTATAATACATCCTCTCCATGTCTTCCTACCCCACGCTTTGGAAAGCAGCCACATGGTACCTCATGTCTGCTACACATCAGTGTTTGCGAGGGCAGAGCGGTACGGTCACAGTCTGCAACACAGCCTCATCCCCAAAAACCCAGCCTTGTCCCAGCCTCCGGCAAAACGGACACCTCTCCATGGCATCTCTGCTGCCGGCTGCTGTGGCAGATACTCAGCTGGTGCTTCACCAGCTTTGCACAGTGCAGCATCCACCGTGGTGCAACTTCACCCGGTTTGACTAAGCAGGTTATTGAAATAAACTAACAAAGCTGCGCTCATGCCTGGCCCATCAACTGTTCTCTTCCATCTCTGCATCAACAGGCAGGTTTAAGAACAGGTGGCAACAATGCAGTTCAGGCTCTCACTGGGAAATAATGATACGAAGAGAAAGTTTCACCATGATGTGAACACAGATTATTAGGAAAGAGAACAAAAAGAGGAGACAACATAGAGTTAGAAAGAATTACACCGATTTCTGTTAGCTAAGTAGCTGTGAAGACTACCAAATATTTCATTAACATTACTAAGCACATTAACTGATAATTATTAATATCTGTCCATGAAAATAAACTCCTTACAACAGCACAATTTCAAATTCAGGTTGGCAGAAATAGTGTTGTGGGTTTTGTACCACTTGTGTGAACTTAGTAAATGAAAACAAAGGAGATTTGGTTGATCCTCCACAAAGCTTTTGGGATGGGATGTGATCAGAAAGGAGCAGAATAGTCTTGTGATTAGGTTTCAGTCGTGTCTCATGCGCTAATCTGGGTTTGTGAGCTGTGCTGCTTCCAAGCCCAGTTGTGCCCTGTCTTTGCTGTGGTGGGTACAAAACCCCTTGGCTCTGAGACGAGCGTGATCTCTCTTTGCCCATTTGGACAAGGAGAGAGCCTGCACGGACCACCTGTGGATACAGTGCCGGCAGCAGCACACAAATAAATAATTCAGGAATGAACCTGAACAAAATCTGCCATTTTTTTGTTCAAATAAGGGTGACATGGAGGGCTCTCCCCCAAAACCCAATATATCAGAAGGTGTTTTGCTCCTCTCACCACAAGAACAACCTAAATCAGCTCCAGTAAACTTACCAACCCAGGTAAAGCCAACCATTAATTTCTGCTGAAGACATTTTTTCCCGAGCCAGCCTTGTACCAGTGCCCTGAAGGAGCAGTCCCATTAGCAGAGCCTCTGCTATATTCAACCCAGACTTCCCAACGGTATCACATCATAAAGCCATCGTGCATCTGGCCCAAATTTAAGGCACAGTTGGCAGCAATTGATACAAGAACAAACCCAAGGACTGAATTAGTATCCCATGAGGCTGTTTGCAGACGAAGTGCAGAGCCACGTGGAGAAGTCCTCCATACACCCACGAACCCTTCGCAAACCAAAGACCGGCTTTCGAGGTTTTATGTTCTTTGAAAATACCACTTTATTACCTGCCCTTTTTTTGTTGCCAGGAAAGGTTAACAAAATTACCAAGGGATGAAACGTTCTTAAAACATTCTTTCTGGATCATCAAACAGGATTAGCGTACGAATTACTCTGGGTGGTGCAGAACACCTAAAGGAGACTGGGCCGGTGGGGCTGCACACTCACCTTGTCCTCTCGTACATTAGCAAGCAGGAATCGCACATATGCACATCACTTGTTGGTCACTTGAGTTGTTTGGAGGGGAGGAAAAGGAAATAAAAACCAAAAACAACGAACACATCCATGCATAAAAATAATAACGCATTTTGTAATAGCACATAGATCACAATCAGAAGCTGCTGCTGTGGAACAAGATGGCACGGTAAATTTATTCTACTGGGTTAATATTTCCAATAGGTTTGTGAAAAACTCAACCAGCACAGGCCAGAATCTCTGTTGTGTTCTGTCAGCACCGTCCCCTGGGTACTGAGCCGGGTTTGGTTTGGAAGGGGCGTCTTTAAATTCAACATAGAAGCAAAAACAAATAGTCACCTTCATGAAGATGGCACCTGCACAACTTAGCAACAGCCGCTTCCAACTTCAACAACGTCAGATCAACCATCAGTTTGAAACGTCAGGGTGAACATCACATCTCCCAACCAGTACTGTATGAGAAATGTCTGCTTTGTGTATTTTTTTACCATAAATGCTTCGGGATAGGGATTGTCTTTAATACACAAGAACAAATCACCCAGCATAAAAGATTCCAAAGATAAGGCTTGAGGCTGTACCGCAATACTTGATTTTAAGGGTTAAATTCAGGTGCACCAGCTCTCCAGTGCTGTCACAAAAGGTATTTTGGATTGCTCCTGCCCACTGAGAGGAGACAAATGCTGATTAATCTACAGTGGTTTTCACTGTTTTTTTGTTTTTTGTTTTTTTTTTTTTTTTTTAATATATCACTTCTGATCTCTTTACTAAATGGTCCATCAAGCTTCCTTGCCAATTACAATTATTTAGATCACCCTAGCAGCCCAAAGAATTCGCAGTCAGTGTAATTTAAATCTCTTTGTTATAGTACTCAGAATCTCCTGAAAATACAAAGTAAAACTAATGGGAAACACAAATGTTTTACAGATTATACGCATGTCTTCAAGAGATAGTAGCCAGCTAAGCACAAGGTGAGGCAAAAAAAGCAGAGATCAGAATCTAGGTCAGAACAAATGCTGGGCAAGAGCCCACAGTGGCAAGTCCCAAGCCTCCCAGAGAGAAAGAACCAAGGGAAAAATGAAAAGAAGGAAATATGTTTTGAAAAAGGAATAACAGCCCTTTCAAACATCCCATATTATGAAAAAAGAAAAAACTATATATGTTTTAGGACAACCATGATAAGCCACTGATTTTACAGATGCTTCATTACTTGTGTCGCTGGCTTCCATCCATCCTTGCTTATTCCTCACAAAACAAAACAAAAACCCACCACACACAGACACACACAACCCAAAAACCAACAACAAAACCCCACCAAACCACAACCAACAAAAAAACTCTACCAAAAACCAAACCCAAACCAACCAACCAAACCCCTTTCCTCCAGAACAGCCAGATTCTCACGTTCTCATCTCCGGGAGGTCACCAGCAGCAGGACCTGTTTGCACTCCATGTGCTCTTTTCTCTCTCATTTTTAATAACCACAGACATGACAGCTCTTTTGTCAGATCCCAAGTGTTTAGGGGCTGCAGATTTTATACCAGTTAACCACACTGTCAGGGGAAAGGTGCAAGTTATATATATAGATATATAAACACATATATATATATAGGTAAGCAGAAACAAAGCCCAGACACCAGCCCAAGCCTCTGCCATGTTGCTGCTGCCCATGGGTTAGAGCGTCATCATGAAACGCCAGTGCTGGCCTCCCCATTTAGAAGACAACAACTGCCACAGCCATTTAAGACCAGGGTTAATGCTTCACGGAAGTCGTGTCCTTAGGCTACATTTTTCAAAAGCGGCAGCATTCTTGCGAAAGCTTCACTTTCAGAAGTAACTCAAGCACTTAAATGGTGAATCTGGCTTACAGTGAGATTTACAGCCTTAACTGCCTCAAGTTACCCTTGAAACAGGCTCTAGGCTCCAGCCATTTCACTGCTTGTCTAATTGAGCTACCAGAGCTTCGTTGTCTCCATGAGGTTGGGTTTTTACGTCCATGCCTAACGAAAATCACTGGCATCTTTGGGTGCCAACGTGTTGGAAGTAATAGCTGCCCTTTTAATTGCGGGGCTGACACTGCATTCCTCATGGAGTTAAAGCTGCCTTTACTTTTCAGAGACACTCACCGTCTTGTTGCCAAATTGTTCTTCATGGGAGATTTGATTTGAAACTCACAAAATACCGGTATTTATGAGACGAACTGGTCACAATGTGATCATAAGAACATACCAACACTGCAGTTCCCCGCCCTTTGATCTTGGCCCTTTAATGATTAATTAGTGCTAAAGTACTGGAAAACTACCTCACTTGAGGCAGTTTAAAGCTTCTCTTTGTATAGATAAAAACTACGACTCACATAAAAGGATAACCTGGAACTGCAAGACCGAGAGGGTGAGATTAAAGCAGAAGCCTCTGTTCACATGCAGATGTTTGCCCAACAGGACAAATTGGAGAATCTGTTCGGCTTTAGGGAGTGTTGCCATTCGACTGCCTGGATTTCCCAGCTCACGACTTGCACGGTGAGGAAGGCTGACTGTCAACGTGGAGGGCAAGTCAGCGCTCAGAAAGACGTGTTTAAGGAGATGTGAGCTTTGACGAAACCACATCCCATGGCAATCTGCAGAAAAGTAATCCTTGCCTCCAGCGTTTGAAGAGAAGCCATTTCCCCCTTCTGCTGTCGCAGCTGCGTGTTTAAATGCTTCCAAATACTACCACCAGCACCCAGGACAAGCATAATGTGGGAGGGAAAGCTTTTCCTTGGCTAATCCTGCGGAGTTTACATACACTGCACCAAAAATGTGACGCTGACCTTCTCAAAGGCAACGTACCCAGTTCTAAGGCTGACTCTCACCCTTTTTGTTTGGCTGTCTATCCCTGTGCAAGCAAACACGCAGCGATGCGGAACAGGACAAGAACACACAGTCTAACCAGAAATGGTATCTGTGCCTCCTTGGTCAAAAATAACTGCGATGTGGTGAGTCCAGAAGCAAAGCTGACCGCAGCCTGTCTCCTTTTAGTGACCTACGGGCTAAATCCCACCAGCACAGGGCTTGGGACAGGGCAGCGTCTCCAGGCTGGACACGCACCAGTGCCGGCTAACCTGAGCAGTCACAGCTTCCCACACAGGGACCTGCGTACGTGGCCTAATAAACAGTGAGACTGCTGAAATACATACATAATAAATACATAAATAAAGACATAGCACTTTTATTTACCTGATCCCAGCTGCGTACTGCAAACACCTGATTTACGTCGGATTTTTATCAGTGTGCATGCAGACCGCAGCTTGCAACGTGCAAGGGGAGCTGTTGACTTATTTTTCAGGGACAAACTTCAGGAAAGATTTGTTGGGGGGAGGGTGGTGGTGTCTCTTTTCTATATGGGAAATTTAAAATGAAGTATTTGACTTAGACTCGCATTAATGATTCTATCCATAGCATGGGTGTGGGATAACCCTTAATTGATTTGCTTTGAGATCACATCAAAGGTGCCCTTGAAGTAGAGTTGTACAGGCACTAAGTGATCTTAAGATTAACTAGCAGAGCTATTGGAAGTGCTCTTGGTGGAACCTGAAAGGCAAAAGTATTGGCTGGGCTTTGGTTTCATTACAAAAACTGAAACTGAGCACAGGTCCAGCAAAAGGGCAGCTAACTCTTGGAGGTGAATCACACCCCATGGTTAGGTAATGCAAGGGTAAGGCCAGATATATTATTATGCACCCACGTCACAAGAAATGGGAAAATTATTTTATGGTTTTGACATCCAAAACCACTTGGCTTTAGATGAATTCCACACAACCCCAAAAATGAATCAAAATCTGAGGTAGGAATAGAGAATTCATAGCCTGTGTAATGGCAGATTTCTGCTCCCAGAGCTTTGATCCTATCCTGGTTAAAACTGAAGGGAAAGGTTGATATAAATAGCGTTAGCTAGAAAATAAGAACTCCGGATAGGAGGGTTTCTGAGCATGCAATGGTAGTTGTGCTGTGAATTTCAGAGAAAGATCTCCCAAAACAGGACATTTGCCTGGCAGAGGTGGAAATCCAAGGCCAAGTCACCAGTCCCACTCTAACAAGGTCATCATGGACCCTAAATTCCCAAATGAACAGGCTCATCAGACACCAGGCTGGTGCTACTCATACACAGAAATACGGGGATAAGGAAGGGGCATCCATCTGTCTTGCTCCCTTCTTTTCTTCTCCTCTCTCAATTCCCTCTTGGACTAACGATGTTATCCCTCCAAACAACCTGTCCAAACCCAAACTACTTCTGGGTAAAATTTCAGCTTGAATGATGAAAATTTCTGCATTTTCTAAAGTCAAGAGAAAGAAAGATGCTTACAAAGTCTAGGAATAAATACTTGAAGATCCTTATTATTATGTACACAATCAGCAGCTGCTAGAGCTCCCAAACTTGGAAGAAAATTGCAGGATGGAAAATGCAATGTGCAGATTAATAAGAGGCAGTTGTCGAGCCATGGGAGAGAGTACGAGGAGGCATGAAGTTATACACAACATCAGCCAGTGCCTTTGGTATGTCCCTCATCACAGACAAGGAGCTTTGTCACTCACCAAGGAAACTACAGAAGAAACAGCCACCTCTAAATCTGAGCAACACCCTAAAAAAGCAGAAGGTGCCTGTACAGAGCTGTTGTGGGGAGCTTTTAACACTGGAGGAGGAGAGCAACAATGAGGGACATCTGCAAAGGGACTGTGCTCACCTTGTCCTGGTAGGTCACGGCTGCTTGCCATCGTCAGGAGAGGCCACCAGCTTCATCTGCTTTCAGCTCTTCCGTCTACAAGGAGGTGATGGGGTGATACCTCCCAGCCTTTGGAGCCCTGCACCAGCCCCATTGCCTGTCACACGTGTGTCCAAGCCATCCGTTCCCATGTCCCCTTGGTGAGTCCTCCATTGAGTGTGGTCTGAACTTTGGGGTCTGGAGGGAAACCTCAAGTCTTGGCAAATCCCTCAATCTTCTGGATTTCAAACAGGACACCTCTGCAAGCCTGGGAGTCAATGCTGAAAACTGGCTGCTGTTGATAAAACACGAGGGCTTTGCCCTAAAAATAGTGAGAGGCGCACACACAACTGGAGTAAACAGAGACAACACTTCTTAATTCAGCTCTGAGCACTGTTTACCCCTTAGGATATCCAATAATATTTTCTTCCAGGGGTAACTACAAGGAGACATCCACACATCTGCCTGGTTTGCAAGGATGTCAGAAGAAAAGCTCTCAACAAAGAGCTGTATCTTCCATCACACCCGAAATGCAAGAAGCCCCAGGGCTTTGGCATACCTTTGTGAGGAGCACATTCCTCAGCGGAGGGCCCTCTGTGCAGGAACACCCCGTCCTCCCGCACCCACACAACCAACCAACCAGCCAACTCAGCCCCAGCAGCCAGAACTTCCCACCACTCGCAATTCCTGGGCGATGAAGTGAATTCTCTTCATCCCCAGATAGATACACCACATGCAACCAACTCTTTACTTTGGCATAGCCAAAGCAATGGAGTGAGATTCAAAGAGCTGTTTGCAACGCTGTCACACCAGCACATTTTTCAGCGCTGTCGTTCCCCATCTCTCTCTCTCGTTCTCAAAACAAACAAAAAAAAGCTTGGTTCCACTTACTATTTTTCTTTTCTTAATAAACTGGGATTTGCTGATATTCCCAGACACAAAATCCAAACATTGAGTCTTTACTTCTATTTTGCAGTTCTGGTGTTTCATATTCTAGGTGTTCTTGCCTATTTCCTTGTTATGATTTCAACTGAATAGTCCCTTTTTCTGTGCTGGTCATCTTCAAGATATCTATCAGAACAATCAAGACTGGTATAGTAAATCTAAGTGCATAGGAATGATGCAAGAGAGGTCTTCAGCTGGACACAATTTTTAGAAGAGGGGGATTCTGTTTTCATTTATTTTTTAAGCTCATTTCAAAAAGTAAGCCAACCCAGCCCTATTTTGGACAGGTGGAGGAGAAGAATAGATATTTCTCTAAAGAGACATGTACCAAAACCAGTGCTGCAGAACCAGGCTCGTTTTGTCTGGCAGGAGTGTCTGAGAAAACAGGGGGATGACCCCAACACATCAGGTGCTGATCCTCAAAATGCCAACCCGTCCCAATCCGTGTCCCATCCTGCACGACAGCGCGAGCAGCTTCTGCGTTTTCGTGACGATCAAGAGAAGAAAGATGATCTTATGGCCGCAGGTGAGGATTAGAGGTTGGTGTCTGTGTCCTATTTCAGGTTCGGCTATTGGGCAAAGTATTTAAGCTTTCCATAACTTCCTTGTAAAGAAACTTTAGGTTTGGAGGTGAGGAAATTATCATACTTCCTTCTCTCTTTAAATTAAATATCTGTCAATTCTTTGTGAGATGCAAAGGGACTGAAATCCCACAAAAACAACGTCTGCAGGTGCTTTTCAATGCATTCTATACCTAGAGGGTCCCATTGAAATGCAAATATTGGGCCCTTCCCAATGGAACAAGGTACTTTTTATATAGCTTGGATAACCAAAGCTAAAGGAAGTCTAATAGTCTCTATGGAAATAACCATCCTATGCAAAACTCTATTAAAACTAATACCTTTCAATGCACCTGGAAAGGAATTGTCGCTTGCAAAGCACCCACGTCACACGAAGCCGGAGGGAAGAGCCTCTCGACAAAGGCGTTTCTGGGCTGTCTCAGGGTCTGAGGAGCATTCGAGTGGGACCAGCGTGGCCATAACCTGCCCAGAGCTGGCCGAGGAGATGAGAAGCCCCAGCAGCACGGGTGGTGGAACAGTCGCGGGGATCACAGCTCTCAGAAGGAAAAAAAATCTGCTTTTTGTCATCAAAGCTGTGTCAGAAAACTGGGTTTGCATGTACGTTTATCTAAAACACAAAGCCGGTACATGGATGCGGCTCTGCTGGTCCCATTTTAGCCCATTTAAGAGTCCAGTAACAAAATAACTTTTGGCTCAAGTTATTCCTGGACGAGTGTGTGGGGCACTGACCACAATATCTCAAAGGAAAGTCACCGATGCTTTGCAAAACCTGGGCTAATTTTTCCCAACTGGTGTCCCGTTTCAGCTATAGAAAATTGCTGTCTAAAGGTGCAAATACCCTTTTTTTTGGTCAGTGTAACAACAAACAATGTAGTTGTAGCTCATTTAATTAAGAAGGCTAATTTCCCTCAATTGTCTGTTAAGGCATCACACAGGTGTTCCATTTCAGAGTATATTAGTACATGGTGCTCTAAGCCTAAAAGCTAATTTTTAAGTTAACCTAATAACGTCAGTAATAATGACCTATGATTACTGCCTTGTGAATCAGAACCTATGATACTCAAAATAATTAGCATCAAAGCCTAACTAGTAGCTTGCTAAATTATCAGCCATAAAGCACCAGCACTGAATTGAACTTTAAATTGAATGTTGGTGTGGGCTCCCCCAGCCATTGGAAGCAGCATTTTAACAAATCAATTTTGGAAAGGCAGTTAAAGTTTTGGTCACCAATCTTGTCTTGAAGGAAGAAACTGTGGTAGTAGAGCAAAATATAATTTGATGAAAAACCGTGAGCTATTTTATGTGGTCCCTGTTGTGTCTGGAGCACGTGCTTCCCTAGAATAAGGAATTGCTACAGGAATTACTGCACCGACTCAAACCCGTGGCCGATGAAGCCCATGAACCTCTTAGTGATCATCTCTGGTGGCTTCAGAGCGTGACAGCAAACACGCTGGCCTAAGCAGAACAAGCTTGGGTAAGCCTTGATGCAGAAGATCCCTCTTCACCCCAAGAGGTTATCCTCATACTTTCTACACCCCTTCTTGAGAGTCAGCCTTTCCACCAAGGTCAAATGAAGTCTCAATGGTCCTGTCTCTGGAAAGGAGGTGCCCATGTCTTAGGAGGTGACTGGTCACTCTTGGCGAGCTGGCAAGTGAAGGAGTAAGACGAGAGTCTCAGAGCGCTTCCTTCTCCAGAGACCAGCTCAGATCACCACCTGCTCTCTAAGAGCTAGAGGAGAAACATGAACCTTCCTCAAACCACAGTCTACAGCGATGAAGGAGAGAGAAGGGCTCTTTCTCTTGGGTAAAGTGGGAAGAGGTGGGATCACAGCAAAAGTCTGCGAGCAGCCATAATTACAGAGATGAAAGTGGACGACTTGGAGGTCAGGAGCCCTCGGCTCCCTCACTAGTGTATGGTTTGTAGACTTTTCCCCAGGGATCCTTCGGCTTGCCCGTAACTATCTCACCTTGTGGCTAATGCATCTGTTGCTAAGACCTGCAAGTCTCATTTGATGCTCAACATCTACCACCACAATGGAGGGGTTTGGAGGCCTCAGCCCACCCCTGACAAACACACCCGCAGGGACCGAGGCTGCTGGATGCAGCATCCACACCGGCAACCTCAGCTGGGAACCAGAGAACAAACCAGGGGTGAAGACTGCCCAAACCTGGCAGAAATTACTTAACCTGTGCGTGTGCCACGGAGGAGAACAACCAGAGCACCAGTCCCTGAGGAATAAACAATATTTCATGTATTACTAACACGCAGGAGAGCTGCGCTGATGAAAGATTTGTAGTTGTTGTTAATGTCTGCTGAGTCCAAGCTGAGACCTGAAGCTCAGTCTGCTCCTGAACCTTCTCCAGGTGCTCAGATTTTCTGATGTAGATCTGCCTGACAAAAAACAACAACAACAAAGTCCTGAAAACACGCTGCTGAATTGGAGAAGAATTTCCTCCTCCCATCCAGAAAAGTTCAGAGAATAAAATCACTCGACTGGGATGTATAGTTGTTAATACCTCCTCACAAGCTTTCCCACCCACAGAACGAACAGCAAAAACTAGTTGGCTTTGGGGTATAAACGAAATTAGAAACAGGGAAGGGAAACCTACCAAGTACCCACAAGGAGTTTGGCTAAAGAACTGTGATGCTTCTGAATACTTGACTTGATATTCACCCACAGAAAATCAGAGGGAGGCCAAAGCCTAAACATCCAATTGCTTTTAAAAAACGCTACTTTAGGCCTTTAAGCCAATTTGGGAGATTTTGAAAATTTTGGCCTGATACAATTAATAAAAAATCCCTGATCCTAATCATATTGGAAGTCGGATGTTCTAAATGTCCTTTTCCTCTTATTTATCGCAGCCGCACATTATCACAGCGCAACACAAGCAAGTGTCTCTAAGATTGGCCACAGTCAGGACACAGGAGGATGATCCTTAGGAAAAAAAACCTCCTGGACTGAAAAAATTAGAAAATATGTCTGATTACTTGCTAATGATCCTGTAGCTCATTCCCGGTTTTGTTAGGCTGTAGCATTGCTGCCTCTCTAAGCTCATGTGTGTTCACAAAAGATCCCAGAGGAGGTTTTATATGATTATGAGCATCTTAGCCCATATTCACACTGGACTATTAGACTTTTATTTTGTTTCTATTATTAATTACATTTTTTACTATCCTTTAACTGTCCTGGGAAAGTTTTTTTGCAACCTCATTAAAAAAAAAACAGTAAAAATAAAGCCCTTTGCTGTTATTCAAACAAGAGTAAAGTGACTGACTCTGGTAAGTTTTCATCTCTTTCCTCTTCTTTTAAGGCTTGGGGCTTTTTTCAATACTTCATACTCTTTTTCCAGTAAGAAAAAAAAAGAGCAGAAGTGGGGAGGCAGAGGAGAAAGAAATGATAGTGACTCTTTAACCTTTTTCTAACAGAACATGGAAATGAGACAGTGCGACGGGTGACAGATGGATGTGTGTGGAGAGGGGGAATGGATGCTCTGAGGAAAGCAGGTGAAAGGAAAGGGAGAGAATGGAAGGGAAAGAAAGGAATAGAAAGACAGAGAGAGAGAAAAACTAGGGAAAAAAATTAAGTATTATCTTCTGCAGGGTTTCATAGGGTTGGAACATGCAGAACAGCAGTAAGAATGCTATGAAAACATCATGAGCTACACTGCAAAGGAAAATGAAGAGGAGGTCCCCAGTTCACCTGGCAGGAGAAAGGGGCACAGGCACTGAGGTAGCCTATGGGAAAGAAAAACCATTTGGCTCTGAAGCGTTTGGCATCAACTCCCCTGGATCTCAACAAGAGATTTCCTGCAGAAATCTTTGCATCCTCCGTATACAAGCCACACTGTGAGTTTTATGTGGGATTCAGTCACACAGTTCATAACCTCGTTCCTTTTCCTCCCAACAATGTGATGCAACCAAAATGTTACTCACTGCAACTTCACAGGGTTTTATTCAGCATGAAATTAAGATCATGCATGAAAATGTAACCATTTCCATCACTAAGAGATGAAGACCACTTTGCTCGGGGTTTTGCTCTCAGGGCTGGGGTGTGAGGAGAAGAAATCACTCTCCACAAGAGCTCTCTAGTGTCGTGTTGCTAATCTTCATCTTCAAACTCATCTTTGGATAGCAGTCTGTGGGGAAAATGGAACTATGGGGTAAAGCCTCCTGTCTAAGTAAATAACACCAACAACTGGTGATATTTTACACGATATTTAACACAGTTAACCTTAGGACAAAAACCAAAGGGAGGTGTTTAATCAGAGCAGTCCCATCTGGTTCCCATGTCAAGAAGCTGAGCCAGATCTACACCTGAACTCCGTGGCTTGAGCCCGTTCTGAGCCCTGATGCTTGGCAAGCCGAGGGGACTTGGGAGGTTCTCCATACTGCTTATAAGCATCCATCAAAACAACTGTAAATGAGTTATGTTTCAAGTATGCAAGAACTTGCTTCTCCATGCCAAAAAACGATTAGTGTTCTCAGGCTTCCAGCAATGCAAAGCAGAGTCTGAAATGTCCTGATGAGAGATATATGCATTTCCTGTTAGACAATTAATATTAGGGGTGGGTTTTATTGCTATTCTTTTTTATGTTGTTAACATCCTGCCCTCTTTCCTGGTTCCTCCCAAAGAGCTACAATGCAATTTGCAAAACTCCCCTTTGTAAGATGTAAACATTTACTAAACATTGTCTTTCCACTTTGTATTATGACAAAATAATAGAAGTCAAGATGTTAAATATATTTCTGTATTTGCATCTAAAAGCCCCAGGCCTTCCTGAACATACTTGGAGATAACTGCCATTGTTTCGAGTACATTACCTTTTCTGTAGATCATCATCTCCATGAAAATCCAAAGGCGAAGTGTTTGCTGAAGCACTGCGTAGGACACACTTTATCACCCTGTCCCATATTAATGCCACACGATGATCATCCGTGCTATTCGACCTCATTATTTAATATCGAGACACACACGGCCCGGCTCACAAGCTCACCGCAGGGGATTTGGAAAACGAGTGGCTTATTCTCCACTGCAATTACAGCAGAACCAGAGGTTGAAACTATGTCTGCAGAGGTCAGTCCTAGAGCCACCACACGCTTGGGCACGGGGAGAGCGACCCAGGGGTACCCAAACAAAACCAACAAGCCCACCCGCTGCCCAGGCAGCCTGGGGGGGCAGCAAGTGCTGGCGAACCCCCAGTCGAGCCTACAAACCACCAGCAAGCCGAAAACTCTCCTGAGTTTTCTCTGAAGCCAGAAACACCTGGAAACACTTCAATCGCCTCCCTCACGTCTCCACTAGATACAAGAAATCCAGTGGCTTCACCAACTGCGCCTTTGCCAAAAGCCTTCATAATGAAAACAGGACCTTACACCTAGTTCTGTTGAAGCGTAGAGTACCCCAAAAAGCTCCTTTTCCAGCCTTCTTGTTAAATCCCGCTCTGTGACCCCCGGCAGACCCTGGCCACCGCAGCACACACCAGCAAACCCACCCTGACCTTGTTTTCTGTTTGCTTCTCTCTCCGTTCACCATAAACATGGTCCTGTATTTCACAGATGCTAAGAGATGGCATTACATTCATTGATGTTGTAATGTTCTCCAAGGGCTTAAAATAAAACTATTTTCAGAATTGCATTTCATATCCATGAATGTTTTTCCTTTCCCTTTCTTCCCCATTATTTTGTGCACGTGTGTGCACATGCATTTTTTCATGAGTACAGAGCATAGTTTACCCCATTACACGCACACACATTCTTTAAGAGTTATTATTTGGAAAATTTCCAGTTAAAAGTCCCACTAAATAAGTAAACAGCAATTAAAGAAGCACTGCTTAGTGCCACTTGGTATTTTTCTTCAAATAATATTAAAATCCAAGACATGGGGGTGTAAGAAGAGATGCCCAGATGTGACTTTGGCATACGAATTTGCAAAACTGATTGAGATAATGGAGCAGAGACTAATTTTTTCTAGAGCTATAGGAATGGTTTCAGAGCAAACCTGCTGAAATCTCTTCTAAAATCACACCACAACCACAGGGGCCATCTTTGTGAATTTTTTGGAGGGAGGTGGGGCTGTTTGTTTGTTTTAAATAGCCTGTTAACCTCATTTTCTGCTGCAGACGAAGCCTCCGGGCCAATCCTGCAAACACCTCTGGTATTGTTCGGAGCAGTCGCTTTTGCACCTGCCAGGAAATTTATAAGATCAGAGACGCAGATCCACCTCCTGCAACCTCTTTGCCTTCCTGGAAACTCCCCCAAAATAGCTGACTGGGTAGGATTAAGCTCTTGCTTTGGAAGTTGATTATGTGATCTCTGTTTCTTTCAGTCTTGCCAGCCAGGGCTCACCTCCAGATGAGTATTTCAGCACGTGCTTAACCTTAAGCAATGAGATACTCATGCTTATAGTTAAGTATAGGCTTAAAAATGTTGTTGGAAGCAAATCACAAGCACATTCTTACATACTTCTCTGGGCTGGGCCTAACCATAGTTCTCCTGTTAAAACAGTTTGGTTTTTTCTTCCCCCCCCAACACTTATCCCATCACTGTAATTTCCCTCTTCAACTACACTCTCCAACTGCTTCATTCCAGAGAAACCAAGGGGAAATGACATTTTCTTCTATCGCCAATAAATCATAATTCACAACAAACCATCAGATGATGCACAACTTTGCAGGAAGAGATTGTATCTTTTATTTTGATCAGCTAACCCAGGCTAACTATACAGATGGGGCTGCCCAAGGTCTGGTTCTCCCCTAAACATTGCCTCTCATCTATCTTATATTCTCATAGTGCAAACTTGTGCTTTACCGGGGTTTTCTGGGGCTGGGGAAGCTGCTGACTCCGAAACATCTCGGAAAAGAGCAGGAATGCGGCTCCTGTTGCGTAGCGCTGCCTTGCAGAGAGTTAAAACCATTGCACAGGAGCCATTTCACCTCCAGCAAGAAGTGAAAGCATGCGACTACACCCAGAGTGATCACAGAGCACCCTGCAGGGAATTTGCTTCCATTTCAAAAGGAGAGATCAAAACCCACAAAGAAAAGGTGGTGGGGGGGAAGGAAATAAAGAAAGATGCTCTCAGCTTGTGCATGAGATCAATGTTGGGCCCAACCTCAGAAGTTTTTTTTGAGAGGAAGGGAGAGATAGGGACAGAAGAATCACAGAGCCCCTTCAGTGCCTGATTATTTATGTGCTGGGGGTTTGATCCTACACACCAAAATAAATGGGAGGTTTGCCACCAACTTCAATGGAAGCAGAAACAAGTCCTATCACCTTAAGGTTTATTGGCTGTCTGCAGAAAGTTTTAAAATTTATGTAGAAATTAAACGGAGGATAATTTGACAGTTTAATGGTGACGTCGTGGTTTTTACATTAAAAGAGACACAAATTTATCCTTTGGGTTTTATGATTGTTTTTTTCCTGTTGTTTTTTTAAAGGAAAACTCTCACGTTTCAAGGGAAGGCTGATAAAAATGGGATATTCCTGTGCATACAAAGAAAAGCAACTTGAGGCTCAGTCCAGTCCTACATCCCTCACTCCAGGCTCAGTAGTTCAAAGCAGCTGGCATCAGCAAATGAGCCATCCTGCAAGCGCTCCGCTCCTGTGCCAAAAACAAAAGAAGCTGTCCTAACGTGAACTATGCCCAATAGGGCATTTGACCATGCAAAATGTGTTTAAAGAGCAGATAAAAACTTGCTGTAATCAAATCCTGTGTTTGGCACCCATCAACCAGTCCAAAAAGTGAAGAATCTGCCCTGGGTGGCAGCTCCAGCTCCTTGGGAAGTCCAGACACAAACTCATGTGGAAATGTCTGAGTAAGTGACTTCCCAACCCCTTGGCCATCTGAGCCACTTAGTCATTCATTAATAATTTAATCCACCCACTGAAGCCAGTTAATGCCAGTGCAATGAGCTGGTCCACTCTGAGTTTGGGCTCAGAAGCCCACTGGCAAATAATTAAATTAGGACAAAGATTGCATTTCCATCAATATGAAGCTGAATAAAGTTATCCATATTCAGGTGTTTTGGTTCATTTCTTTGGAAATTTAAAGTACAGGACGGGACTCGGTCTCTGCTCAGGATCTGACCATCCAGAACCTGCAATGTCTGGGGAGCCCAGGTGGGAAATGACAGAGCTGTTGAGCAACAGGAGAAACCCAACACCACCGTGGCCAGCCAACACCACCAGCCACTTCAAGGTGGCCTCTTCCAGCCACCCTTGGAGACTCTTTGCTAAATGAGTCATTTGTTGATCTCCCACCCAGTCCTTGCTGTGCCCACAGCTCTCTTCCCCTGCAGGGGCATCTCCTTGTGTTCATCTGCCTTCACACATGGGACATCTTGGTCCTGGAGACAACGCTAATGGCCCATTAGCCTCTGAGGTGTGGGTGCAGCCCCTGGAGCAAAGGCAGATAGAAGACAGGAGGAGATGCTTGATGTTCACACAGGAATGAAAAATCTCTGATTCTTATTTCTCCTGCTAAAAGCTTCTACCACCTAGGACAGTATTATAGCTTAGGAAAATGTAGGAGAAACCTTGGTCTAGTCATCAACAACAACGAAACATTTTTAAAACTACCTGTGAAAAATACAGCTAGACCAGAACACTTTGAATTTGTGCCACGTTTTGTGATGAGTTTTTTTTTAATTTTTGATTGCTGGTTTGTGGGAGGAGGGAAGAGGAAGAACAGCAAAAACATTTCAAATCAACCTGCAAGGTTTTTTTTCCCCCCTTCTCTTGAGATTTTTGTTTTATTTCCACGTGGGTCAGCAGGCTGGAGAAATGGCTCATTCCTCCAGCCCCCCAGCAGCACCCAGGTTCTTCTAACACTGAATAGCTGGAGCAGATACCAGCCCAGAGCTGCCCTCCATAGGCCACCTGGACACCACATTTGGCCCCCAAACTTGGCTGCCAGCAGCCCGGGGTGCTGGGGCAGCGAGCTCCTGCCAGTGGCTGCTCCAGCAAGGAGACAAGCCTCTGCTGCGAGATGCATAATCTCCAATTTATACAGAGCTTTGAAAGGCATCCAACGGTCTAATTGGGAGGCCCTTAAATTAAAGTGGGGATGGGATTTGGAATCCACTTTAGAGCCTGCGGTTTGGAGGGAAGCATGGGGATCCATTTCATCTGTGTTGATATCAAGGGAGCCCAATATAAATGTTTTCTGGCACTTTCATTCCTCCAGCCCTGGGGTTTACATGAGGGTTGGCTTTTTGTTCTGGGTTGTTTTTTTTTTCTTTTTCTTTTCTTTGTTGTTGTTTTTTTTCACTCTGAAGCCTGTTCCAAGTGTAATTTTAGAAGAGGTGTGTTATCACAGTGTCTGGGGCACCTCCGTTCTGCTCGCAGGTCTGGCTGCTGGACCACAGCGCTGCCCCGCGCCTGTCACCTCACTGGTGACAGCTGCCCTGCCTGGACTTAAAAGGCTGGGGTTGGGGGGGAACATCGGTGGTACATGTAGGTACATATAGGACACAAAGCCGTGCTTCTGGCCAGAGCCCGGCCACCAGCCCCGTGTTGCCAAACCAATGGCATCTGGGGACGGGGATGTGCTGCCAGGGGGTGGAGGGAGAGGGGAGACGTGCCCATCGCAGCAGCCTTGGGGCTGCTCTCAGTCATGGCTCTGTCTCATCAAGCCTCAACAGTGCACTTGCACAGCTTTGGTGGGAAAAGCATGCCACAAATCACAGCATCATTTTGGTTGGAAGAGACCCTCAGGGTCGTGGCCTCCAACTATAACCTAAGAACCTCATCTATCCATCTTTTAAACCCCTCCAGGGATGGTGACTCCACCACTGCCCTGGGCAGCCTGTTCCAGTGCCTGACAACCCTTTTCAGGAAGAAATTTTTCCCCTAATATCCAATCTAAACCTCCCCTCGTGCAACTCGAGGCTGTTTCCTCTCATCCTATCACTTGTTACTGGGGAGAAGAGACCAACCACCTTTCAGGCAGTTGTAGATAGCGAGAAGGTCTCCCCTCAGCTCCTGTTCTCCAGGCTGAACCCCCCCAGTCCTTCAGCTGCTTCTCATAAGACTTGTTCTCCAGACCCCTCCCCAGCTCCTCCAGCCTCAGAAAAAAATCATATATTTCTATTTCATGGTACCAGAAGCCAACAGTGACACCTATTTTCAACCTGTCCCACTATCATGAGCGGCATACACCTAAAGATGAGAGACAGCGAGGAAAAAACCTCGCCATTCCAATACACTTTTTTTGCTTGTAGGTATCTGATAGATAATCTACAAGGTACTAGGAGAGGAGGGCTCCATGTGGTCTTCTCCACAAGCACAGCCGAGTCAGGCTGATTTGCAGCAGTCCAGAGCTGACCTCTGTGTATCAAATCACCGAAACGCGTCAGCAGTGGCTAAACGCAGCCGCTTCTTCTCATCTTCTAATAAACTATTCAGCAAGCAACCAGAAGCAAAATGATTGGAGGGAGTGGGATTTTCAAACTTCGTCTTTTTACTCCCAGAATGAAGTAATATTATTTCTCCTCGCTACTCAAAGTGGTTTCTGTTCACAAAAGCCCTGCAACAACAATACCGTGCGTGCGCAGGAAATTCCCTTCACATCACAGTGACACGAGGAGGAGGAACGGGAAGCACACAATGCATGTAAAAATATAAACAAGAGAAATTACCTCATTTGTGCCAGCATTCAGACTGATTATATAGGTTCTTGGCCACAATTTCTCGCGTAGCCTTATTTTTGCACTCCTTTCCAGGCTGCCGTACGCTCTGATCAAAAACAGGATAGCGTCATTAAATTGGCCCTATGTCAATTGCTTTCCCTCCGACTCCTAAATCTCCTTCCCGGCCAAGCGCCACAGTTGCTCCCGTTCTCCCGGAGCTGGGAGGGCAGGTTGGCTTTGGCCCTGTCCCCGCGACCGGTAGAAATTCTCTGGTGGGAAACACACATGTATGAAAATAAGGGATAGGCTTGAGGCTAAAGTCCTGGCAGGAGATGCAGAAAAACTCGCCCTCGCCTCCCAGCTCTCCCTCGGTGACATCTGGCTAATCCTGGGAGCACACAGATTACCTGCGTCCGCACAGCAAAACGTTCCTGTTGCTTCTCACCCCTCTAGAAAAGCAGGCTGGGGATCTCCATCCCCCTTTCCCGTGAGCGACCCCATAGCCATGCATCACTTGGGATGACTTGGGGAACACACCTCAGCCCCGGACCAGCTCTTTTTAGCCAGCGAGTCGCAAATCCACTGACATCCTAACCAGAGCGGAGGTGGCGGAACCACCATTCTTCTCTTTTGCAAGAAGCTGTGACATTTCGTGAGTGTCTGCGTGTGTGGGATCAGCTTGAGAAAGACAATTTCCCCAGAGAAAGGAAATTACTCAGGACTTTTTGTTTCATTTTAAGGGGGGAAAAAAATGGGAAAACTTTCCACAGGATTTGTTTCCTTGTGAAATAAATAAATAGCTGGCTCTGTGACACTTGAGTACTTCCTATGTTACCCTGCCCTGGGGTCACAAGAAGCACTGTGGACCCTGACAGTAGACTTGGAAGTCCCAAGACTTCGAGCCCTGGAGGAAGGTGCAGAGCAGGAACATGGGGTCCCCACTTGCATGAGGTTTTGGGTTCCTGCCCTAGGACAGCAAAGGCAGAAGCTGTAAGAACCCCAGCTCCCAAAACTGTACAGGAGCTGTGCTGAACCTACACATCCCAACAATCTTCATGCCTCAGTACCTGAAAAAAAAAACACCCAGGAGGTTACCCTGAAGCCATAGCCTTGAGGGTACCTGGATTCTTAACTGAGACACTTGGCTCTGGAGGACCTGGATTCATCCACCACACGTTGCCCAAAAAACTCCATATCCTCAGCCCAGGACCGTCCCTGGCTAGTGTCGTGCACAGAGCCTGTCGTCCTCCACCACACACCAAGCCATCGCTGCCCTGTCCTCCCAGGAAAAGGTGTCTGTCATTTGGTTAGTGGCCGCCTGCTCCTCTGCCAGTCCCCTCCTTCGTTAAATTAACACCTCGTTATAAAATGCAAGCTGCTTTGTTCCTACAAATGGTGCTGCAGGCTGTTTACCTTTCTAATGAATATCCTGTGTAGAATGGAAATCTGTCCCTGGCAGTCCTTAACAAGTGCTTCATTAAGCTGTTTGAAAAATGTTCCTTTCTGTTCTCCTTTGAACGGGTTACGCTTTGCTCTTTTAAGCCAGTTTTTGGCTGCCTCCCGGTACGGATGGGTGGAGAGGTGGCCATCTGCTCCCAGAGCAAGCAGCTTTTTTAATTCTCACCAACAAGGAAGGTGCTGATAGTCTCTCCACCAGGTAAAACAGCATCTCCCTGTTGAATAGACCTCAGTTCGAAAACTGAGCTTTGAGATAGAGAGTGCTTGGTGAAGTTTCTCCCCCAGTCAGTAAATGGAAGTAGGCACCACACGCCTTTCACCCTAAACCCAAGGAAAGCTCACAGGACGGAAAACACAAGAAGCACCTTTGCAGGACAGGAGACTCATTGCTGTGCCAAAGAAACAGGATTCTGGTCTCTCTGCAAATAATGGCATGTTCTGAGCTGATATATTGCTGCTTTCTGTCTCCAGTCTGTCCCACATACAAACCAGGAGCCTCTAAAAATGTCCCCGGCCTCAAGGGTGTTTTCATGGGCTCCTCCTTCACCAGGCAGGCTGAACATGGGCTGTCATGGCTGTTCAGTGAATTACCAAGACGCTGGGTTTGCTATTTCCTTCTGGATTTTTGCTAGTATTAAAACCCACTGCTATGTTCAAAAGAGACAAACTATCACTTTGAGGGTGAGAAAACTGCACTAGTTCAAAGCTGACACAACCTCCTTTGCCCTAGAGCTACTTCAGGAGTCTAATTCACCTGGATAAACAGGTAACATGATGGAAAAGTGTCCGTGGCCACGAAGAAGAGAGCTCATTCACCAGCAAACCTCCAACCCCACGAGTTCTCATTCTGCACCACCAATCCAATATGATTCCCCTCAGGCAGGAAAGTTTGGGGAAGGCAACAGTGTTGGAAAAAACAGTCTAATTTCTCTCAAACGCAGATCTTTTAAAAGACCTAATCATCTCTCAGTACACAGGGATGCCAACACAACGCAGGGATGACAAAAGCACAGAAAAAAACACGTTTTAGAAAAAGTGTATGTTGTTACAGTCACTGGTGGTTTGCCCATTGGTATCTTCATCATACACCTATATAAATCCAACGTTTTAATGGAATAGGGTTTGCTTTGTGTATTTTGGGGGTTGTTTTGGTGGTTTGTTGCGTCCTTTCCTTTATTTTTTTAATTCTTTTACTACTTTATGGTGAAAGGCTGCCCTCCGGGTCATCAAGCAATACCTATAAGCACATGAGAACTGCACTGAAGTCAGTGTGGATGCACGTGAAGCTCAAAATCTGAACCGAAACACGCGGTCATCAACACAAAACCAGTAATAGCATTTACAGAATGAGGAAACAAGCTAATTTCCTAGCCAGCCATCCCATTAAGCCAAGTTCCCTTGTTAAAACTATATTGATAGAGGAGTTGATAATTAACCGACTAATGTCTGTACTGGTGCATTGTCTAGCATTATCTGACAGTGGTTTCAGAGATAACACTGGACAATGGCCTGTTTGGAAAGTGGAAAGTAGTACTGGAATGTTTGCATGAAAAAAATAAATAATGCCACTATTCAGACGTTACGCTGCTAAATCCAAGTACTGCACATAAACACTCGTCTGACTGGGACAGCTTTCCTAACAGGTGATACGTAACTTTGACTGCAAGACTAGTCCAGCAGTAGCTTCACTTTCCTTTTGTTCTGTCTATTAGTTACCCAGTTCAAAAGAGAGAAAAATGAACTCATCTGCCGCTGGCCACTGAAAGGAGGAGGCATTTAGAAGCCACAATGTTGAAAGCAGAGGGAAAAAATAGCTGAAACACCCCAAAAGACCAAGGAGAGAGCAAGACAGATCATGTTAAGCATTTCTCTGAGCAAACCCTGAATCCAAACTCTGGGCACTAACCTGGGAGAGGAATTGCTCCAAAGCGAGCAAAAAAGGGTTCTCACATAATGCAGAGAAAACAATTCCTAGAATAAACATGTGAGTCCAGTCTAACAGTCTGCAGGCCTATCCTAAAATTGAGAATCTGCTTCTCCTGTGGCCAGATGATTCCAGCTGGCACATCCATAGGCCACCTCAAGCACTCGGACTAAATTAGCAAAGCCACCATCTATTAATGCATAAGAACCAGTATGAAATACTTATAAAGCAGGATGGGCTTCATTCTGGCCTAAGTGACCCGTATCCATTAGGAACGGCTTTACCAAAGCCACTGGAGTTGCATCTCTTGTAACCAAAACTGAAATCTAAATTGATATCTCTGAAGGCTTTTTTGTTGCTCTCCATTCTGTACAAGGTAATGAGCAGCTTTTGCCTCCGTCCAAAATTCTGACAAACATGTAAACTAATAAGTTATATTTGCATTTCTACCTATTTTACATCTGCTGGGTTAAAAATGGTGAGTTTGACTTTACGTCTATACACAGTTCAGTTTCTCAAAAGAGAGATTTGCTTAATACCGCTACTTCTAGGACTTTCTCCTCTGAATTGCACTGCCTGTTTATCACACAATGGTAAGAAAATGTCATCTGAATTTAAAAAGTTGTATTTTACATGCACTTTGCTCTTGCTCTGTAGCATCAGGTTACACAGGGAGGAGGACAGGACAGAGGTGGGTCTGTCCTCCTTCCCACCAGTCCTGCAAACCCATTCATAGCAGAACGTGTGGCTGAGCACTACTAAATGTACATTAAAAACCAGCTTCAAAGGCAGGCAGGAAACAGAGCTTATCAGTCCTGTTCCTGAAGAAAAAGGGAAGGGGTTACATCGTAAAGAACCTCTCGCTCCCTATTCCTGCAAGACCTTGAATCGGTTTATTGGACCTCCAAACATCTCTTCAAGGTTGGGCTAATGAATCATAGTTAATGCCAGAGGCGTTGGCACAAAACTTGTCAACCTGCTTCACATTTTGTTCTCTTGCCATAAATTAGGAAAAGAAAAGTGCATGCAAAGGTCTCTCCAAGGTTTTGGAAATTCAGATACACTCCTCACGCAGCCAGGCTTGAGGTAGCTTCACAATAATTACACTAAATAGATCCTCAGTGACCCCATCAGTGGCAAAGTTTGTTTAGTCGAGCTCACCCCAGGACTGTGACCAAGAGCCGCCCCAGCAGCACCAAGAGCATGTAGAGATCTCCAGGGCCAATGGGATCAGCACCACCATGGCCAACGCTGCTTCCATGATCTCTAGGAAGGAGAGGTGACCACCTCTGACAGCCCTGGCCTGACCCACCAATCGCTATCCATTGCCACAGGAACACTGGGAGGGAAGAACACAGGTATATTTGACCCCAGGAGTTAGGCTGTGCCTGATGCTCTCAAAACAAACCAGGGAGTGCCCTCTACTTCCATAAAAACAGCCACTGCTTGTAAATAGAATCCTTTTCCTCTCCACAGCAAGCTAACCGGAGAACAGCTGATTAAGATCAGAGTTTGCATCTGGAGCAAAATTAAAGTTAAAAAAATGCAGGGCCTGATGTATGCAGCTGGGAAAACAAACAAACAAAAAACCCCACACCACACACCCCTATCCGCAAACCAAACCAAAAAACACACCAAGCCAGGCACCCCAAGATCCACAACTGCTTCAAGAGCATTTCAAAAGCCCACTCAGGTACAGAAGATATGAAAACCTGAGATCGAGGCAACAAACACCAGAACTGGCTGCCTTTGCGTTGCTATATGGTGGCCCTGTTGCACACTAATGGTGCTTGTTGCACACTAATGGTGCTTTAGGGCCATAAAAATGCTGTAGCAGCAATAAAGTGTGTTCCGATAAACTTCTGTTTCATCACAGCAATATCCCAGGTCATGGGTGTGGATTGAAATATGCCCACGTTCACCACGCTATTGACAGAGCCAACGACCTTATTGAGTTTTGTACCTATATCACATTTGGAGATACTTGGGCGCTGCTCGTGGGGAGAGAGATGGACGAGGAGTTTGTTTTTACGCTGAATTAAAAGAGAGTATGAGAAGGGAAAGAAATCGAGAAGACAGACAAGCAATAAGCTCAGCAATGAATAGCATTGATAAAAGAAATCCTCCAAAGACTGACACAGAGTTGTCCTCACCGCCAGCAGAGGAATCCACACGTCATCTCCACATGTTTACATCAACAGAGAAAAAGGACACGGTAATGGCACTTTGAGCCACCTTTCTTAAACTGGATTCCTACCAACTTCCTACACCTGCATGGAAAAAGCACAGGGAAAAGCACCTCTTTTTCGGATAAGGGAAGACCCCATCATCTCCTACAGAAAGTGACAGCAACTTGAGGTGCTCAGGAAATTGGAAAAGCAGGATACTGTATGGTAAGGGAGACAAAGGATAAGCTTAGAGCTGCATTATAGGTCTCTTTGACCCTTCCTACACTACATCTGACCCCATCCCCATCCCCACAGCATGCCATCGTCTCTCTCCTTTCCCCTCTTTCAGCTTCTCAAAAACATTGATCAGAAATTCCACTCGTTTTGGTCTTAGGAGGAGAGAGACTCCACAGTCTGCTACATAATTTTGTGGGAAAACAAAGAACGGAAGAGTAGGTTTTCCTACACCACGCAACAGCTGCACTGTGGCTGCTCCATCTCCTCGTGGCTGAAGCTTCATCCACGGGTGCCACCACTCAGCTGAACTTCAAGTCTCCTCCCCTGCGAGGACGGTGCCACCAGCTCCCAGGGCTGGTCCCCAGGGTCTCCCTGTGGCTCTGGGGTTTTCCCCGGGGACAGGAGCAGCCCGGGGACAGGAGCAGGGTGCTGCCATCCCCCCAGGGATCACTTGCTGGCAAGCAGGGACACCTGCCCCACGGGCACCGTTCTCAACCAAAACTGCAGCCCTGCCAGAAAGCCCCAGTCGTTGCTTTCAATTTCCCCCACCCCCCCACTCACTGTGGTTCTTTTTTTAGTGAAATTATTCCAGGGAACTCTTATTTTTACAAGAGCTCTGATATCATTCCTATTAGATGATAAACATTTATAAGCCAAAGCATAATTCCAAATACTCAGCCCTTAGGTAAACACTAGAAAGTAAAGGTCAAACTGTAAACATTTTTGTATTTTTGTAAAGATTGCGCGCATTCGTGTTTTGAATTCTTGTTTTCCTTAAGTAAACCCCAGGCAAGAGATAACAGATGCCTAATTTCAAAGATCCTGAAAGTTAGAATTTGGCACGCAATGGCATGCGTTGTAATGAAGTTTACAGAAGCGCTCACACATGAAAAATTGAAGTGGAGATAGTTGTTTTATTTAAATCAAACCTATTTTCAGAAACCTTTTATCCAGCCATAAACTGCTGCACAGTAAAAGATCAACATTTGTGCCTCCAAGTTTTCTTCCTGGTAAGAAGCCACGGAGGCAGCGCATTCTGCATTAAAGGACCATCAGGAAAGCATTTCTTTGCTGGGGGGTGTATAGGGATGTTTGTTACTCACAAAACAAAGAAGCCTTAATGTTCTTACAAGGCCGAGCACCCAAAAGTGAGGAAAAAGCCAGAATTACAGTAAATGGAGCAATTTTACCTCCCCTCATGCATGATGAGCAGCCTGCAGCGCCACAACCACTCTCCTATTTTCACTGCGGGGTTGAAAAGGGGCTGGTGCGACCCCATAAAGCAATTCCAAAAGCCATGTGAGCAAAGGGAAAACCTTTCCCCCGCTTTGCCAGCTGGGAAGCAAGGAAGGAAAAGGGGAGCTGAAGGATCCACGGCTATGGGGACAATAATATTTTCTACACTGTGGGTCTCCTGAGCTTCTGCTGCCACTGTGACTGCTCAGGATTCGAGGTCAGACCCCTGGGCCTCAAGTCAGATACCAAGAACACGAGAAACCCTTAATTAGTGACCACCCATGAAGAGTTTGGTTTAGGTAACCTGACTGCAATCATTCCTGCAGAAGCACTGAAAGTGCTAATTCTCTAGTGTACATCTGAACAGCCTTTAATATTTTGCTTTCCTATTTCCACAAACCCCTGCCTCATTCACCGTTCATCCTCCCGCTCCTGCCAGAAACGGGGTAGAGATCCCTTGACAATGGCATCTTTTACCACACAACCCTGATTCGTTCCTCAAGCAGGTCTGTAATTGTAGTGGTCTAATTAAAGACTGTATCATAACACAGAAGATGTGAGCAGAGCTGGGAAGGGAATTAAAGTTTGCAAAGTAATTTTGGTATATTCTTAGTGTTTTTAAACACAGTTTTTGCACACACATGTGTGATATCTGTGACTTAAAAAAAAAGCTACAAAAATCCACCGTGTAGCTGGAAGCAAATTCCAGCAAAGGAGCCTTGAGTTAGTGAAGAGACCCCCAGTAATTAAAGGTAACGAAGTACCTGTGTGAAGGAGAGCACACGCTTTGTCCAGGGACTTTGCAGACACCGAGAAGGGCAAAACACAGGAATCGCCGGCTCTGTTTCAGGTTTCTGGAAGGAAATACGCTGAACGCAAACTTTTCCACTGCCTCCCCAAAACACACAAGTCTCCTGCTCTCTTCCATATGTATCTATGCATCAAGGGGACCTCTTTGCAAATCTCTCTCCCCTCCCATGAGTACAGATGGACACTCAGGCTTTCCCGAGATTATTCCCGCCCTGAAAATGCAGCTGCAATTAGAGAGCAATCCAGTGTCCCCTCCGGCTCCCCGAGGGACCGACCCGTCACGGGTGGGGGCTGAGGGAGGGCGGCAGCGAGAAGCCTGAGCCGGCTTTGCAAGGACGGGGTTTTTCCCTCAGACACCAGCCGAGAGGTTTGAAACGTTCATTAAGTGGCCGAGTTTGGCAGGGAAACCAAGTGAAAAGTCACTCTGCTGCCAAATCTCGACAGCACGGTGGTGCTAGAGCTGCTCGAATTGGCGGATATCTTGCTGTTCCAAGGCAAGCAAAACTTCTTTTCCCTTTTTCTAAAAAGGCTGGTGGTGCCGGTCTCACATCAAGCACATGCCACACGCACCCGTGCACAAAGACACACACAGAGCAGCGCTGCCACCCATATTTCTACATTGTTAAGCAAAGAGATGGGTTTGTCCTGATATACAGCAAACGTCTGGGAAGGTTTATATTTCAGATCCACCCATCGTCATAACAGAAAACCCCACGATGGCTGAACCTCCCTCCTGTAACACTTTAAAAAGTATTTCCACTGTATTTGCCCACGTGCCACCACTAAAGAAGACTTTTGTACCAGTCTGGCCATGGGTGTGTGTCTGTTTTCTCTTTTAAATATTATTACTTTTGATCAGCTCTCGGGCAAGAGGTCTTTGCATTACTTTTCCCTGACTTGAGCAGCTCATCACCTACCTACATCAAGCTGAGAACCTTCATTTTAGAATCACAAAGTCACATATGTTTTCTTCACAGACCTTCTATATGTAGTAGGCAAACAACAAACGTTCTAAAATAAATTGCAAGTAGATTAATTGGGCATAGACACAGTAGACAAGAGGACACGCCTTTGCATTTAAGCTGTTAGGAACAAATATCCATCTTGTTAAATACAACATACACCCAAAAGCAAATAACCTGCCCATATTTGGTTCTACAAAAGAAAACCATCTTGGAGACTGGGCCTACCAGCAAAGTCTGGTTTTACTGGTCTCGTGTTGGACAGTAAAGCTGGCAGCAGCTACCAAAGCTGGGACTTCAAAGAACAGAGGATTTGCTGGAAAAGATTCAATCAAGTCCATCTGAGCAGCTCTTCCCCGACCCTACACAGCACCAGATATGTGAGAGGGGAGGAGAAAAGAATACTCATGTTCCTGTCTATTATATAGACTTTTGGGGCTTGAGAGTCCCACAAAAGTGCAATTATTTTCCTAAATAATTATACAATTCACGACTAATTTACACGCTTGTGTTAATTCAGACTAATTGCTTTTCATGGTTATGTTTAAGCTTTGAGGAAACAGTGTCCACAGGTGTCTATTTTCTCTTTGGGATGCAACTCAAGAACAAAGGAATTGAACCAAATATACTGAAACAACGGCTAAGGAGTATGTAGTTTCACCAGATATAAACATTAAATAACTGTAATTCTCTCTTCTCTATCAAAGGGATTTTTTAGGACTAGGCAGAAACCAGCTATTTTTCTGAAAGCTTTAAAGAAAACTCAGGTTGTCTGCCCCTCAATAGTCATTCAGGTATTACAAACACATTCTGAAAGTCCTGAATGTTGTAACTTTGATCAATGGTTAAACAATTCACTAGAGCAGCAGAAAACAAACTCTTTCAGCAAACAAAACAAGGAACTGTTAAAGAGAAAAGAAGGAATAAGGGGTTCTACATAAAATACAGTATCAAAAAATTCCAGCTCTCATTCAGCTCTGCATTCAGTTCTCCTAGCGCCTTCCTCCTTTCTCAAAACAAGTATTTCCACTTCAAGCAAAGGTAAAATGGAAAACAAGAGGCAACATAAAGGAACCTGATTTTCCAGAAGATCCAAAGCATGGCTATCTGAAAAAAACTACATTTTGAGCCATGTCCAGCTGGACACCCCACCGGTGAAACACTCAGTGTTGCTATTCAGACCTGAAGGTTTTCGTTTCACTTGACAATTATTATTCTGAGGAGCAAAATGCTTGCACAACCATCTGGAAACCTGTGGATCCCCCCCTTGGTTTGAGAGGCCGGTGGGGAGATGGAAGCAACCAAGCTTTGCGATTACACGTTTTCAAGTTTACCCATCTCCCATCGAAACTCCGAGGGGAAATGTTTGGCTGCTTGCTCGAGCATACGCCACTTCAAGATGGTTTTGTAACAAAAGTCATTACCATTGCGCATTCGAGAGGCCTCGCAGGCTGCGGCGAAACCTTCTAAAACTCTACTCAGTTACATGTTAACTACCTGAACAATGCCGAGGTGCTTTGGATTTCACCATATTTGGTCAGAATGAACCGAAACCGATACAAAACCTGCCTGGTGTGAGCCAGTACCAGCTGGATTGTTCCCAGCACGTCAGCAATGAACGTTCCCCTTCAGCATCACTGAAATTCGGGAGGTTTGCTTTGGTGACCTGTGGCCTTTCTTTCTTCCCACCCGCCTCATTCTTTCTTTCTTTGCTATGTATGTTAATTTGGGGAAAATCATAGCCTAGGGCAACACACCTGACTGCTTCCCACCCCAAAATCATTTACCATTTAATGCACGGTTACATTCATTCTTCTGCCTTTATAGTTCCCTAATGAGCTTGAACTGCAATTAACAAAATGATTGTGTTCACTTTAGTACAATGCACCTGCAAATACCAGGATGGGAAGTCATATTTAAAACACAAAAATACACTCGGTACCTATTTCAGCAGAAGCTCCATATAGTTGAGTTGAGTTTTAACAGGTGTCAGTGGCTGCAAACAGTTTGCTGGGTTTAATTTTTACTCTGATGGGCCAAAGATGTCCTTACATCATTTCATCCATGCTGCAACCAGTGTGAACAAACCTAAAATATACTTTACTTTCTACTGAAATCATTTACTATCCTGTACCGAATAATTTTTATTGCAAAAATTCAGATCAAACCCATTGTGAGGATTCATTCAAAACTGAGAATTTTAGGAGAAAAAAAAAATGCCTGCCAGAAATAAATGATCAGATTTTCTTACCTTAATTTGTTGACATTGGACACAGTGACATCCTAACCCGCACATCACAGCAGAACTCCTGTCTGCAAATTTTTGATGATTTGGGGGAGGAAAACCAAAGCAAACAAAAAAAGAAGCATGTTTGCTCTTTTTCTGTGCTTGTCAAATGGAGCACAAACTAGAAATAACGCGGCCTACACAGAACCAAGAACTTGCTACGTTCATATTGCTCCATCTATTGCTCTTGCTCAATGGTTTTTCTCTGTGTCACAAAATCAGAAATATTGAGGTTGGAAGAGACCTCTGGAGGTCATCTCAGCCAACCTCCTGCTCATATAGGGCTTCAGGTTAGATCAGGTTGCTCTGGGCCTTGACTAGTCAAGTCTGGGAGATCTCCAAGAGAGACTGAAACACCAAGTGCCAAGATCCCAAGATCCAACCTCTTACCTGTGCGTGGGGTGTTTCAGTCCTAGGTGCAGGACCTTGAATCCGTTTCCGTTGAACTTCAGGAGATTCTTGTTGGCCCATTGTTCCAGCTCATCTCTCAGATGGTTCCTCTGGCCAACAGATGTGCTCTCCAGCATAGCAACCACTTCTCCTGGGTTGGCGTCACCTGCAAACTCGCTCAGGATGCACTCTTTGATCAGGTTGCTGATAAAGATGTTGAACAGTATCAACCCCTCAGCACCCCGATGCATCCTCTCAGCCCCATGGGCTTCTACGTGCTGTGTTTACTTATGCAATCTTTAATTCTTCAACTCAAGTACCACCTCTTCCCTCGAACTCTGCCACTATGCACAGAGGCCTGAAAGCAGATCTTGCTAATAAAGACCAAGAGAAGATACTGAATACTCCAGCCTTTTTCCAGGCATTTACATCACCTGCCACATTCAGTAGAAAGCCCACACCTTCCTTGGTCTCCCTTGTGTTGCTGACGCACATGTAGAAATCATCTGCTTACACTCCACAAGCCTCATCAGTTCCAGCTCCAGCTGAGCTTTGACTTTCCTACCTGTGTTCCTACATGCCCAGGCAACATTTCTGTACTCCTCTTTGGTTGCTTGTCCCTCCTTCCACCTCCATACTCTTCCTTTTTGCATCTGAAATCAGTCAGGAGTTCCCCGTTCAGCCAAGCTGGCCTCCTGCTATACCTGCTCAGCATCCTGAACATCAGGATGGACTGTTCTTGTGCTTTGAGGAGGCTGTCCTTGAAGATCAAGCAACTTTTATGGGTCTCTCTGCCCTTCAGGGCAGACTCCCAAGGAGATTCTGCCTACAAGCTCCTTGAACAAGCCAAAGTCCACACGCTTGAAGTTTTGAGTGATTATTATGTTACTTGCCTTTCCCACTTCCCTCAGGTTCTTAAACAACCATCTCATGGTCCTCCAGCCAAGTCATCCCAAAACAGATCTTCCTTAGTGGTGAGCAGCAGGTCCAGCCCAGTGCTTCCATCAGCCAGCTCATCCACAAGTTGTCCCTCATACACTCCACGAGTCTCCCAAATTGCTTATGCCCCATCACGCTGCCCTTCAGCAGCTGTGGGGAGAGTTATGGTTCTCCTAAAAGGGTTTAGCCTAGTGTCAAAAAAGTGAACCCAGTTCTTGATAACCAGACATTTGCATATGTTAACAGCAGAATATTCCTATTGTGACTTTATAAGCCAAGGTACTGTCGCCTTAAGTACACTGTAGGATCACAGTTGGCATCCATACCAGGTAAATTCAACAATTACACATAACTTTGAAAGAGGCCCATTCAGACAAATCCACCCACGGCCTCACTCGCAGAGGATCCATCGAGTACTTTACACAGTGTAGAAATAGAGGCAACATAACACAGAATTAATGCCCCAAGAGTTCACTTACAGCCAGTTTGGGCCTGGGGGTGAGCAACACCGGCTCATTTCGGGACCTGGTAAGAAGAGGCATAACATGACCTACCTGAATGATGAAAGCTCCAGAGCCAGACAGTCCAGAGGGCAAGGCCAGGAGATGAGTAAAGGAAAATAAAATACATTTCTGTACCTTGTGGGCCCCAGCACCAGCACCAGTCAATTCCAATGACTGCCAGGGACTTCAATTCTCATTTAAAAAAGACAAGATCTGAAGAAATGCAACCAAATAACATTAGGAACCTGACACTCTCTAATGGACTTGGATACTGGCTGCACGTAGCACCTTTGCTGGTTTATAAATCAGGACGCAAGCAGTTCTTCAGACCTTTGGCCAAATTCCCACTCGTAATCATTCAATCCCACTGAAGGCAGAGTAAACAGAAGGCAAACCTGGTCTTCAGTATGAACTGGAGCTTGCGGTTTGCCCAGGTTCTGAAAATCTTAGTGATGTAAATGAGTGCCTGATTTGCCTGTGACTCATTTACCCCATCAGACAGCCCTAATGACCAGCCTGCCCCAGCTCTTCAGTGAGCAGGAACTCAGAGGAACTTCTCTTGTCCACACGCTGACTATTAAGACATTCATATCTCTCAGTCATTGACCTCTTTCCTATGCATCAGAAATCCTTCACCCCTCCCCAACACCACCACTGCTACCAAACCTATTTGAGCACCTCACAAATACTACTGAACTTATCTTTGCAACAGCCATGCAGGGCAGATTTCCTCCAAGTTAATGATAAGGCAATGATGGGAACAGTAAGGGGCAGATTTTTCAAAACGGAATTTAGTTCGAGCTCATGCGAGTTTCAATAAACTTTTGCTTTGCCTCTGAGCTGGTTGAGCTCATAGACCTTGATTTTGTTTAGTGCTCCTGGAGCTGTCAGGGTTCAGGCCACGCGAAAGTGCCAAGTTTCACACTGTTTTGCACATGAAACCATAAATCCCCCTTCAGAACCCCAGGGGCATGAGGGGGCCGTTGTTCAAAAGGTTCATGAACTTGGATAAAGTTGGGTAGATACCAGAGTCTGTAACAAGGTACTAAATTAAGTTCTGTCCTGAAGCTTTTCATGGGCCTAGAATACAGAATAGCTAATAAGAACATTAACTTTTTGCAGAACTAGGCCATTGGTTAAACCCCCCCAAACATTACGGTATCGTGTAGCTTTATCTTTTTCAGTTAATTCAAAGCATTATTTTCTTGTGGGAAATCCAGAGGTAGTTTTCTTTGTCTAAGGTTATTTCAACTTTTGGTAGGTATCTAGACATGACTTTTTCCTGTTTTGTTTGCTTTTGAACTCTGCACCTACCAAACAAAGACAAATTACCACATTCTACAGGGTAAGACTACCTGAAACTGTTTACTTGACTTATCACAAAATAGTTATTCTTCTGCAAAATATTTAGAGATTATATTTGCTAGTATACATTATTAAGTAATAATTTGTCAGTATTTCTTACCTGCTCACCTCAGTAAAAACCTGAATCGAAGTAATAGGAAAATCTCAGGTAATAACAGCTACCACTCCAAATCCTTCATAACTCTGATTGTCAGTTTTCAGTGAAAACCACAACCAGAGTTTTCACTATCTTATTCTACTGAAGTTTTAGAAGAAAATTTGCCATTTACTACTCAGGATAATCATCATATGGATTTTAGAATAAAACTGAGAAATATTTGGTCACCTACCCTGCAAACACACACACCAGCACATTACAGAAGCACTTGGTCCATGGTTGCTTTGAAAATCAAATTTCAAAATAAAAGCATAACTTGACAGCCAGAACTGAGACTTTCTTATGATAAATAACAAGTTACTCCATTGCCATCCCAGCATAATGCTAACAAGAAGTGAGAGAGTCAGATGTTCTTGTCTGAAGAGCAGTCGCTATAACAAACCAACGGATGGAGCAATGAAAAGGTCTCTGATTTGAGTCATAGTGAAGTCACAGACGCAACCGATTCAGTGGAAGCTGTTTGGAGTAGCAGCCGCCTCCTTCCTTCGTATTTACATAGCGAAACCTCATTTCAACATATATTTACCAGTGATATACCAGTAACTTTTGTAATGAGCAGGATCAGACGTTCTGATGGTACATAACACTATATGGTTTTTTGCAGGCAGTTTGCAAAGCACTTTATTTGAAGGTGCTGGGCGGTCGTCTCAACGTCCAGCGAGGAACCCAAGTTCAAGGGCCTTTGAAACACTTCTCTACCTTGACTGGCATTTTTGGGGGGAGGAAAAGTAGCCTCCTACGGACAGGCATCTCCTACACATCCATCCCTTGGCTCTGGGAGTCACACCGATGGTTCCGATGAGAGCTCTTTATTTCCTGCCTGCCCAGCACACAGACCTGACGTGACTGAAGAAAGTGGTGAAAAAATGCAAAATCTGAAGGAACCTTTAATCTCTTAAGTTAAAAAGAAAAAAAAAAATGCAACCACTTACTAATGGAATGTTAAGATTGTGTATTAAACCCACAAAAGTCAGAAAACGAAGGAATTAAAGACTCCCTCGGCTCTTTTAACCCTTCCCTCTGCCTGTGCGCATTACAGGCTTTTCATTACAGCGGGCAAAGGGGCATAACCGTAGGTGATGTTAAAGGGGAGCACAGCCTGTTATGAAGTAAAGCTACAGAAATGGAAATGTTAATAACTAGTCCTTTTATCTTGTAAAAGTTTAATATTCACCATTAAAGAACGGCAAGACACTAAAGAAAGGGCAAGATGTTGTTATGGAGCTAAAGGAAATATTGAGTAAATGAGCTGTTCCTCTCAGTAAATATTTTGCTTGCAGTTTACTTGCACTGGTATTTATCTCCCATGAACCAATATGACTGTAATATATCACAGCAAGTAACTATCCCCCAGTTTATGCTCATATGTAAACAAATCTCACTGAAATGGGCTAAGTGTGTCCTGTGTGCAGCACCTAGAGATGTATTTTGTATTTTTGCAGCCCCACGCCTGCAAAACTCAACATGTTCCCCCTCACCAAACTTTCGAGCTCCGTGTCTGCCGCATTTTGCGTAGCTGCACACTTCCCAACCATTAATGCCCACGTCCTCTTCAGGCGCAAGGAAATATGATGATCCCGGTTTTACAAATGAGAATCCTAGGCACAGACAGATTAAAGCTGAGCATTTCAAAGCACCCCAGTTAATTAAAATGACTGGAAAATGGGTGTCCAAATTGTTTAGATACCTTTGAAGTCTCGGAATAATTATATTGCTCAAGGTCACACAGGGAGTTTATGGCTGACCCACAACTTGAACCCAGATTTCCAGCGTCCCACTCCAGCACCTTAATCACAAAGCCATCTTTGCTTTCCAATTTAATACTGGCCAGACCTGGTCCACATGCAAACTGGTTACCAATGGATGAAACCTGTTATTATGCCATATAATGTAGCTATCTATCTCTCCCTCACAGGATAAACAGCAGTGCATGGGGGCATCTCCAGATTCTTGCAGGTACACATCATTCCAAAACACAAGGCAGGGAAGGGCTATTTGAGAACTCGCACACAAGGACTTTTCCGATGGTGCACTCAGCTCTGCAGCAAAGTTTGTTGTCTCTCCTGTCCCTATTCTGGTGGCCCTGCTGCTACACTGCCCCATCTTCTGCTGCAGAATTTGACTATTTATTCCCTCTAACAGGTTTAGCCACCCAAGCCCATGCTGTTGTTGTCAGCTCAGCCACAAATTCCACCACCTTTCTTGACTAAGGCCCACCTGACACTACAGCCACCAGAGATTCTGTTTCTTGCTAGACAACAGTACAAAATAAACCTCAGAAGTTATTTAGAGCAGCACTGAGACTTCAGCAATAGAGAATGAGGTGGAAGAGCCCTCACCCGAAGAAAAAGCTCAGAAAGGACCTGTCAGGGGGGCCTCCAGACCACACAGACGGAATAGCTGCTGCACATATCACAGTGTGACACTTGTTGGCCTTTCTCATGTCTCTGGGGTCTTCCCATGGAAGAAGAGGGCAGTAGTTAACAAGTCAGTGTTGATATCCATTTATAAACCCGATCTCAGCTTCATTTCCCTTCAGCATATGCTCCAATTACAGACTCCTCTCATTTAGAACTGCAAGAAAGCTACACTTTCCAAATGCTGGTTCCTATAGTTGGCTCAAAAGTCTTTGGGCCTTGCTATGAACCGATGCAGTTACAAAAAATAAAGCTTCCCAGATAGGACACAGCCTTGGGTTCTCCTTAGACACACCAATGCCCTCCGGGACGTGGAACGCAATGGAAGACAGATCAACATAAAACACACACACGCAGTTAACGTGCTGACAGTTTATCACCGAGGTTGCTAATTTCCCATGCTAAAGAACAACCTTTGGAACCAAAATGAATTATGCGTCTCATTCTGAGTGCATCAAAGAGTAGACAGCCTTTTTAAACGAGTCAAGATCACCTCAGCTGTGCTTTTGTTATCTAGCCCAAGGTTAAGGATTTGGCCTTGGGCTAACAATTGGCTCAGAAAACCAGGATCATGTAATGAGAGTTCCAGGAAGAGAGAAAAACCAAAGCTTGGTAAAAGCATGCTCTTCAAAGACTCCCAGTATTTGACCCCTTTTTTTTCCTTTCCTTCCCCCCGCCTCTGATGAATGAGGTAAAGAAGAGAGGAATGGAGCCTGAAACCCTGAAGGAAATACTCGCACACAAGGGGAGCTGGAAAGACCTTTCCTGATGCTCAGGCTCACAGAGAAAGGCCTGCAAACAAACTTTCCTCACCAGTTAGATGGAAAAGTTGGCAGTAACCCACTGCGTGGCTCAGGTCTCAGAAGGAGAAGGCTCTTGGAAAGGGCAGCACCTGGTTTATTTGCTGCGATACAGAACACAAGCTAAGCTGCTTGCATTTGAAAATTAAATCTAACCCTCAACAAAAGGCTCAGACCCTGCAGCTGGTTAGAGCTGCAATAAGCACCTGCCAGCAGAATGGTCTGCTGGCTCACACAGAGCTGGAGGCAAACTACTGATTCCTTTTTTTTTTTTTAAAATATCTTTTTGTTAGGGTGTTTTTTTGTGTGTGTGAGAGTTTTATTTGGTTTGATGGGTTTTTTTGTTTCGGTTTTGTTTTGGTGTTTTTTGGTCAGAACCCGCACAGAGGAGTCACACGTCACTCTCTCAACTTTTGCTGCTGACAAAAAAACCCACCAAAAACCAAAACCCAGACAACTTCCCCCCCACCACCACTTTCCCCAGGCTCGGTCCTCCTCACAGAGCAGCTCTGCAGTGGGCATGAATCAGTAACTCAGCAGGTGTGCAGGATCTCTCTCTAAATGACTCTGCCCTCTAGGGTACATGTGGGTTATATTTTCAAAGATTAAAGTCTTTTCATCTGCAAACCTGGGAGACTTCTTTGCCCAACATGTCAAGAAGCAGTTAACAATTAACTATTTCTAAAAAACCAAAACCAGCTTAAAAATATAAATCACCAGACCAGGAAATATGAATCAGCTAAGTCTTTGATACTCCCCTCAGTAATAATATCATCTAGAACATGGGTTACTGCTAATCCTAAGTAACCAAAAATGTTGATAGACTTTAAAAATACCAGGAGTTAGGAAAAGGAGAAGGTCAATTCCATTTCCTCCTGGTCTCTGAGTCTCAAGGTGGCATTCTGAGACTTCTCCACAGACAGTGTCAGGAAATTTTAAGAATCTGAGGCTTGATGGTCACAGTATCACAGTATGTTTGGGATTGGAAGGGACCTCAAAAGATCATCTAGTCCAACCCCCCATGAGGACGGTGTCCTCATGAGATTCCAGCAGGGGAAACTTTAAAGTAATCCTGCAGAATGCCCTTGTCTGTACGCTGAAAGCGGTAAAACAACAACATACCTGCCGTTCTGGAAATCCAGGTCTTGAACAATAGGAATAAAAGAGTATCAATAATGCCAGTATTTTGCAGAACATAACTGCTCATTTTTCACTTAAAGCTGTCGGCCCACCTTTTATATTCAGTGCTGAGGAAACAGCCTCCATGTGCATTAGGACTTGGCCCAATAGCAAGTTTGTGACATCAAAACTGCCTTCGCATTAACATTATGAAATAGACTAGAAGATCTGGATTCTTCATGAAAATGGACCAAAAAGCTAGGGTCTTAAAGTGAGAGACTGCTCTTAAGTAAAAGATTTTCTCGTTCACAGGAAGAGAGAAAATACAAGCAGAAATAAAATGTGTTAGAACGGTCCTTAAAACAGAATAATTTAAAACAACATCCGGAGTGATGTTTATAAGAAATAATACATATCCTGCCTCTCTTCCTAATTGCTAAGAAGTCAATAACTCCTTTGGTCTACGAAGCCCTGTACAAAGTTATCAATAAGTCATGAGAAAAATGCAAAAGTCAAGATTATAATGAAACGAATCATTGTTTCTGGCTGTAAAGCAGAGGCTTTCTGCTCAGCCCGCGTGTTTGGTGCGGCCCTAGTCAGATATCCCTTCCCCCCAGATCACCACTGGCCTTGCAATTAAGCTTCAATATGCCTGTGTGCATATTATTGATGTGGAAACAGCTATTTCCATCACACTGCAGACATTCTATACTTTTGAAGTCTGTGGTTACAGAGTCATTATTCCATACAACACTTTCCCATCACCAGGGTGTGCAGGATGCTATAAAAAAAGTGGTTTTGTGCAAGTTCCAAGCTACTGAAATTATGTCAATAGTTACCTTAAATACATTATTTTTTATACGTGGTCACCCTGCCTTCTGAGGCTTTGCTTTAATAAAAAGGACTGGATTGCCTGAGAACGAAGTCGGCAGAGCTGCGCCGATTTGCAGATCTGGTTGGTATTTCCATCTTTTAATCTGCATGTTGTTTCTAAGATGATGATGATGATAGTAATAATAGCAGTAGTAACAATAACAATACATTGGCTTCTGTTTGTAGTGAAACACTGCTGGAGTTGAATGCTCTGCTTTAATGAGACACACTGAATGAAGCAGTATCCTGCAGTGCAAGAAACACATGTCAGCTCTCCGCTGCCGTGGCATTGTGACCCAAGCTACAGTACAATATTCATCATTTTCTTGATAGTCTCCCAGAATAACCTTCTTAATTTAATCTCTAATGGGATTATCAGCCTCATTAAATTGTAAATCTGCCGCAGCCCAGCTGTTGTGGGAACCTGAACTTTCAGAATGTTATCAATTCGCCGCTCTGATCCCTCTACCTGAAACCCCTCTGCACTTTTAACGCTTTCAGCTTCGAAAGCTTGCAGGATCCTTCCCCACTTCCAACTTGTTCCCGCAGAAAATCCCTGCCTCTTTTCAAACCAAAAAGCCACAGATCTGCTTCTTTCCTGGCGCTAAGCCAATACACCCAACTGCAGACCTAACCCAGTGGCTCCGGGCTAATTTCTACATGGGCAGCCAAGCATATTTTGCAGAAGCCCCTACAAGAATGAACTTTGAAGAGCAAAAATACATCTCTGCAGAAGTCCGGCAGCTCTCAGCCGCTGCTCCTCTACGGAGGGCAACACAAGCCCGGGCAGGTATCGCAGCCGAGCGCCTTCGCAGTGCTATGTAAATACAGACGCAAAACGAGCTTTGGCCCTCAGACTTCTGCCAAGTTCTAAACGCGGTCCCTGGTGCTACGAGGAGTCTTGCTGCGCACCAGTGCAAACCTTCAGCCCCTTCCCAAACCAAGATTTGTGCCGAAAGGGACAAACCTGCCTCTGTAAAGGACACAGACCCGGGACGAAACGAGTGTACCTGCTTTTCTAAGTGACCATGGCTTGTGGACGGAAGGTGGCTAAATCCTGGAGGGCACTGACAGGTGACTAGACTCCAAAAAGGGAGGAAACTCCACCTTAGGAAACCATTACTGCTTGTTGCAGACAAGGCTGTCAGGAATACAGGTAAGGAAGGATTAGTACTGGAGAGACAGGAGAGAAGCAATCTTAAAGTAATTGTTGAATTATTTTCGCACCCAAGCAAGGCAAACGCGATGGGGACACTCACGGTTACTTTCTCATATATCTGCAAAATCTCTTAGGAGAAACCAACAAAACAATGGGAGTACAGCAGAGTAAGGATATATTCTGAAGGAGCTGGGATTTTTTCCTCGTACAGAGTAGTTGAGCAAAATAAGACTGCCTCTTTTACCCAACACCCTCCTTACAGCAATAACATGTACATTCCAAGTGTCCTTCTGAACCTACCTTCTTTTTTTCTTTCCTATGTAACTAAAAAGCAAAGCGGTTTGTGCCTGTAACAACCATCTCTAACGTCTTTAAGAATACATTTTAATGCCTTTGGCTTTTCAACATTATTTTGAGCAGCTTAAGTCAACTGGGAACAAGATCTGTGTTTCTCACGTTGTAAGAACACAACAAATCAAGTTCTCATAGCAGCAGCCTGCCCTACCAAAAGGGGTATCTTTAATATAAAGAAGAGAAACATTCCATACCCATAATGAGATAAATAATACTTCAGGCAAGATATGGCACCTTTAAAAGTGCCTTTTCAGTCTTGAATTTTTCTCTGCTTGTTACTACAGAAACCATCTAGCAACCAGAATCTAAGACACACTCCACCCAAAACAGAGAAAAACAATATAGACAGAGCAGGCTTTTCCTCCTATTTTTTCCCCCCCTCTTTTCTTTCACCCCCCCACCCTTTTTCTGAAAGGGTGGGTGAGTGCTAAGAAAAAGTATCTTAGTGTGCAAAGGACAGGAGTGTTTTGCATGCAGTCGAAACAGTAAAGCTCTGATTACAGATGGCAGAAATGAAAGCAGGGCATGAGTAATGAGCAATGAGAAATGCGTAATGTGGGATGAGGATATAATTTCCACACATCGGCTAAAGAAAGGTTTACACTCTTAAGCAATAAAAACAAACCATTAAGCCAGACCTGCACTGTCAGGAAGTATAAAACAGTTCTTGAAACTCTGCAGTTACTATACAAAAACTTTTCATAAACTTTTGTTTCCTGATCTTCATAAAACATTAACATCAAGCTGCCATATGGCAATTAGCTGCCTCCTGAAATCAATTAAAAAAAAAATAAAAAAAAAAATCAACAATTTAGGAATAGTTCTACAATAAAATAGCTCAATAATTATCCTCTTCTAATAGTGTAGCAAAGTGGGTCTAATAAATGCAGTCCAGATGAGCTTTTTCTTCAAAGCTGAGAGTACAATAAATCATGTTCCTCTCCAAGCCTCATCAGCACTGATTGCACAAGCGAGACCTCTCGCTGCCTGGCGGGGGGGGAGTGGGTGACGGTCTGTGGACCCCAAACCCCATCACCACAGGAGCAGGAAAGGTCTCCACACCTTGTTACCATGAGCCCAGGTGAGCAGAGCAGATCCTGCTCGGTGAAAACGGCCAATGCTCTCGGGAGAGCTTACCTCAACTGAAGATCCTCCCGCGTCATTTCTACATGCTGCTGACCACAGAAGTCCAACTGAATTTTGCGTAAAAATTATCAAGCCACTCGACAAAGCTGCTACTGAGTCTCAAAAGGACAAGGAGAGATGCTGATCACATTTGTGTTTAGAGAGATGCTTATCTGAAATGCACAAAGGGTGACATTATCTATCACAATCTCTGCCTATATAGATTATATAAGTGCCTAGAAGCAACATGTTGAGGAGAAACAGGCTACGGGGTAACAAAGGCAGTTTTGCCTTCCAGATCTTCTGCTTTTTCTCCTCTTAAGAGGAAAAAAATAAGGCTATTTTTTTTCTTGTAGAGTACTAAATAACACTAATAAGTACTAAAGAACTAAAATAAGTAAGGGAGTAGCATGGTAACAGCATACCCTTAGTATTTAGGATTATTTAGCAGTCATTACCAGACTTAGAAGATGTCAGAAAGCCCAGATGTTTCAGAAGGACTGTCTGATCATCACCCTATTTAGTAGAGTTCAGGAACCCAACTGATCTCTAGGAGAACTTTGTTACTCTTGTATTACTCTTGTATTGTCTTTTTATTTTGTTTTTAACTCTAAACAAACTACTCAGTGCAGCACTCTCACATCTCCAATCTAAAGAGAGCAGTTAAGGGTTACAGATTTAAAGACACCTTATTAAACCAATTTGGCAGAAATGTATTGACTTGCTAAGCTTGACATGTGCATATTTCTTCCTCAAAGTCAGTATGGAACTGATGATTCTGTGACTAAGAGTCAATCTTAATAGGTTTACAACTACACGTTGGTCTCATGGTGTATTTTACTAAGGATGCAACTCTTTGTCAGGCAGCTGGAGGTTTTTGCCTTCACACCATGACCCAGCTACTGCTCGTGCATAGACAAGCACCACAGCCAACTTATTAGTGACAAGATTAGCATCAATGTGTTCTCATGCCTTAGAGGAGAAGAAAAGCAGCCACCACTCCGTAAAAAGCCTCCCTCAATTTAATTACACACAAAGGGTTGGGAGCTGTGAAACTTAAAGCTTGCAAGGCTGGAGTTTAGGAGCTGCTTGGAAGCACCGCGGGGTCTTTATTGATTTCAGCAGGTCTGGGATGAGACCGTTCCTGCTGATAGAAAAGGTGAAACGTTCAATTTTTCAGGCCTTTTGCAAGCTCAGGTTACACAGTACACTAGCACTGCTGTGACTGGCACAACCACATATTGCAAACAATCTATGAATTCTTGTAGAAACTCCACCATGGCAAATCCCATGAGTGACAACCTCCCGAATCAACAGCCCGAAACTCAGACATCGCCAGGAAACCTGGCATGCCCTTCCCAATGAGCCAAAGGCAAACTAAACTCCTGCACATGTAACACTTCCCCTTAGAAACACTACAATAGTCCCCAAAACAGCGCTGATCTCTTGAAAAAGCAAACAGAGGTTGTCCACCCAGCCAACTCGTGCTACCATGTAGTATCGGCATGACCAATAACATCAGCTACCGTTCAAAACCAAGCAAAATCGGCCAAACTGCAGAGTGCTGGATTGTTCTCTACTACCTATTAAAAATACAAAGAAATACATATGTTTTTATCTCGCCACAGAAACTTACAGCTAGCATAAAGTATTTTCTAGTCCCACAAGAGAAAAATGAGGTTGTGTCTCCTATCCTCTGTACCCATTGCTTTTCCTGATGATTAGCAGTAGAGAACTGCTCCCTAGGACCTGTAAAACATCATCAAGTGAGCCCTTCTGATCAACAAACCCACAAAAAGCCAATTTCAGCTACTTTCCTGCTCTACTATTTCAGCACAACTACCACGCAACAAGCAGCCCAGCCCTTGCACGCTCATCCCGGGCTCTACAGCTAGAAACCTGACTGCCACATCAGTATTTTCATGTACAACAGGCACAATTAAGTATCAGCTTTAATGCTGCGTTTGCCAACTGCAAATCGCGCTGCTGCCCCGCACATGAAGGATTTAAAAAGACGTAAGCTCAAGTTATCCTTGCGATGACTGCACAAGCAAACCAGTTTTTCTTACAGACTGGACTTTTCAGAAAGAAATATCAGAGTTCTGTGATTTATTATCTGAAATAAACATTTTGGGGGGAGGGAAATAAAAAAAAGGTGCTTTCAAACACAAAACCCTGGAAGGGAAGACAAGCTAATCTGCAAAACCATCAGCTGAGGTAAGAAATAGGAGGCTGCACATGACAATAGATTGCCATATGTAGGGCAAAAATTGGAGATTAATTTCTCTATAGCACTCCACAGAAGTGAGCTCTCAGCTGAGCTGAGGAAGCATGCAACGCTTTTCCAACTGTTAAAGGCAAGGGCTGGTAGAAATAAGGTCATTATTCCTCTGCAGCGTACATAATCACAAAATAAAAAAAGGATGACATTTTAGTTTTTATTATTTTATATTTGGCCAGGACTTTTAAAGGAAGGACTTTGAAAGGAAACATCAAACATTCACTTTTCTGTAGGTCTAGAAAGGATTCAGTCTTCCCCCACCCCCGCCTCCCGTAGGGTTTCTATTGGCCCTTCTCGTATTCGCGCTGCAAATTAGTCGGGAATAGCAGTATTTATACTAGATCGCAACGTCTGGTTCTTATCCAAATGTTCCACCTAAAGAGGACGCCAGTTCTCATGGATTGGACAGCCCACCCTGCGGCATTCCTGAGAATTGTACAATATAATAATCTTGAAAGTCAGCAGAGTGGATTATCCACTTTTTTCTGGACTTGAACTTGTGACCTTAACAGTAGCACAGCAGAAAGCAAATGTGCTATGCACTTTGCCATAGTAACCTTCCATGTATTCTTTTCAACTTAAATACACACAATTGAAACAGCTACAATTTTGGAAAATTATGTACAAACCCTATATTTTTTTCTTTTTGATTACATATAAATACAAATTAGCTATTCTTCTAAAAAGTGGTTATAATAGTAAATAAATACAAAATAAGAATCTGACCATTATACTTCATGTGCTGGGGTTAAACCCATATAAAATGTACAACTAAAATACATTTAAAATCTTTAAAGGAATATTTCTCTGATTAAAATATTTGTTTTCCCAACTTTTTCGTAGACATAAATATATTTTCAAAATAGTTGTGTTTTTTTTTCTTTCCATTTCATTACATAAATAAAGTCTTCATTGGGAAATATTAAAGTGTCAGCTTATTTTTTTTTTTGTCTTTTTTTTTTTTTTTTTGCATTTATCTAATATATTTGCTGTGTTAGCGGCACCCACAACCCTCCACAACCATATCTTGATAGTTCTTTAATACAACTTTTTCATTCTCGTCAAGGTAGAGCATGGAAATAGCACTCAGTTCTGTCGGCACACAGCAAGCCTTGGGGATTTTGGAATTCACTGAATTGACCAAAGTCTGAACAATGGCATGGTTTGTTGAGTTTAGATGATCTGCCAGCGGAAAAGGACATTCCCCGTGGCAGTAAAAGGCACTATACCCCGGCGGGGCAACAATCCAGTCATTCCACCCCACATCATTGAAGTCCACATATAACGGATGCCTTTTGCAACTGTATTTGTGGCGTTTACGCTGTTTGTGTTTCGCTTGACGCTTTTCTCTTTTATGAAGCGGGTGTCCCTTGCCATCATGCCCAAACGTTACTAATAATGGCCTGAGCTGAGACCAGCTATCTTCATCCTGATGTAAAGACCTGCTAATCCTAACGTGCCTCTTGGAGGCACTGTTCTCTTTGTCCAAGTGAACCACCTCTACCACAAACCCATGATTAGGATGTCCATGTGCAATCCACCTCAAAACAGCTGGTGTTACATCAAAACTTTCCCATTTACTTGCATTATGATGCACCAACCTGGTGTCCAAAAGTCTTGTGACAGGGTCCTTAGAGGTGGCTGTGGCTGGCTTTATAATTTCATAAATATTAATACGGTGATGGTAGCTGCTGTTGTTCTCTGAGGTTCCGTGCACCTGTTTCCGAAAAATCTGGAGTTCAGCTGAGGTGATAGACTCCTCATTAGGGATGGAAGTTAAATTAAAGAAGAAGCGCCGTGCTGTTTTCCCACTTGTTTCTGGCAGTTCTTCCAAAACTTCTAATTTGATTAAACAGGTAAAACAAAAACAAAAAAGGGAAAACAAATCAGGAACTGAGACAAGCAGCCAAACCCCTCAGTCTGCTGTTGGCAACTTTCAAATGACAGCTAACACATGTGACACACGGGATCTGAAAGACTGTCGGGCAGAAAATACCATCCGCCTCGTCTTTCCGTTTATTTATGCGAGCATGTACAGCATGAAGTTCAGAATGTTTCATTCATTGTTAAGTACTTTGATTGAATACTGGTGCCTTTTGCGTTCCAGGTGGTTATAACAAGTGGCAAGAAACATGCAGCATTACTTTGGAGTTCGAGAACATTAGTGAGAAAACTCAAGCATTATAGTTAGGGAGGGCCTGATGAGAATCATTAAAACTGATTGAGGACATGGGGTAACTCTTGCATTTTCGTTGTTTTTTTCAAGAACATGGCTCTAACATCAATCCCTTAAATTCCATTCTGAAAAATATTACTCTGCAGTTTAGGTGACTTACAAACCTTAACGTACAGATTTTTGTATCTTAATTAGAGGTGGTGAACTCAACATGTGTAACAGCACCTTACAAAGCACACCCTATAGCATTTACCCAAAAGAATGGCAGGGAGGTTCAACTGTTAAAAAGAGGTGGATGGTAAAGGGATAATGACACAAAGTCACTTCCGAACAACAGGTTTTCAAAACCACACATATACACAAAAATTTGAAAAGTCACTAAACCCCAGGCCATTCTCACCTTTGAGTCAACAAATAACTGAATGGAGCTTCAGAGGGAGTAAATATATCTAGGGTTGCTAAGAGGTATGATGTTGCTACAGAAATTGAAAAAATTACAAGTATTTGGCATAATAAATCTCTCTCAAATCCTGGGTTTTAATTTTGGTACTAAGCATCCTGGAGAAACATTCACTTTCTAAGGGGAAGCTGTTAGCAGTTCTTAACCTGTAACCATTCCCTGTTGAATCCAGTACGATTAAGGTAAAGCTCAGCTTTATGGTATTTCAGGACCAGACCAATATTTGTAAATATGCAGATGTTTTGAGTGGTCACAAGACAAACTTCTGCCTTCATGAAGCCACTAGTACAGACTGAGAACTCAGTGAAAAAATGGGGTCATATTGTTTTTCTTCCAAATTTTGTGTAAATTATAGAATAGCTTTTGTGTCAAAAAGCCTTTGCCGTAGCAGCATGACTACTTCAAACTGCAGATTTTTACATTTGCCTAAAAAATTCTAAATGTTGCCCTTCCAGCTCCCCTCTTGCTCAGCCCCTTGCCTGCCACGCTCAAGTTTAACATGAATGACCCCTCACTGGCTTTTCCCCATCCACTGCTACATCTTTTCACATAGAGGGGTTAACATTTCATCTCTCATCTCCTTTCTCAGGATAAAGCTTTCCACTAAACAGCACATCCACTCCTCCGAGACCACCCCTTTATCCATCAGAAACATTAAATACTAATGAGTTTTAAAGGAAAAACTGCATTTTCATTGCGTTTACAGCACAGCCGCTGCATGCCAACACCAGAGACTGGCAGCTAGGAATTATTACAACCTGGGGAAACGTTTCCTGACGAGCACACAAGCGACACACGTGCCACCGGCTCCACGGGCCTACCCGTGCCGTGGCTAAAGCCACAGAGACTGTTTTGGCTACTTAAGCCGGGAAACGCACCCAGTCGCTCAGCGAGGGCCTGTCCCAGAGGGTCCGCTGCCTCGGTGGGCTGCGGGAGAGGGGGGAGAGGGGGGAACGGAGGTGCTGCTGGATGCCCTGTTCTGCATTTGGCCGGGTTACCTGCAGGTGAGAGTCAAAACCCAGCTGCGGGGCTTTTAGCAGCCCAGGCACTGTTGGCTGAGGGGTGTGCAGCAGGTCCAGGCTCAATCGCTCCTCGACGGCAGGGCGAGGGAGCGCTCGAGAAATTGTGATTGATCGTTTCATTGATCTCTCACGGGGATTAGATAAGGATTAGAAATCTCCACAGCAGCCCCGGCTCAGCAGCGTATTAGGGAGACTTTCCTGCTCTTTAGCCTCGCAGAAGAAAAAGCTATTTGTGGGAACGCTTAACGCGGAGCCACTCTCTTTTAGCAGAAAAAAAGGACATATAACACGAGCCTCTCGTCGGATAGAGCGGAGGGGGAGAGGAGAGGTTCGCAGAGCAGGCGGATCGCGGCAGAGACCCCGGTGCTCTGGCCGCGCACCGCCGCCCGCTCCATTGCTAAACCCCGCGTTACCGGCGGCAGAGCTTACGCGCTCCCGGGGAGGAATCCGCCCCGACGGGAGCTCCTCCTCCGGCCCTCCCCTTTCCCCTCCGCTCCCTCAGCCCGGCCCGCGGAGCCAGTTACCGGCCCCCCCACCCCCGGCCCCCGCCCCTACCTTCGTGGTGGAAGCTGCGGACGGTGTTGGCGCGGCTGGCCGCCCTCTCCAGCGGGTAGCCGAGGGCCGACGGCTGCCCCAGCTGCTGCCCTGAGTGCAGGCGGTAGAGGTCCAGCATGTAGGGGGGGATGACGACGTCCTTGCCGGGGCTGGGCCGCCGCTTGAGCCCGAACATGTGGAGCAGACGCAGCTCGAACTCGCTGAGCAGGTCCTCGGGGCGCTGCGCGGCCGAGGCGGCGCGGCCCGTCTCGCTGAAGCGCCGCCGCCCCACCTCCGGCATGAGGCCGGCCGCGCCGCCCAGCAGCACCTGGCAGAGCAGCAGCGCCAGGACGGAGCGGGTCGCGGCAACCATGATCAACCTGCGCGGAGGAGGAGGAGGAGGCGATGGGAGCCAGTCAGCGCGGACACCGCGCCGGGGGAGCGAGCCGCGGGGTGGGGGGGGAAGGGCGGACGGGGACGGTCCGCAGGTGGGTCCCACCCCGGCGCCCGGCCTGGGCCATGGCGAGCGGTGCCCGCCGCGGAGGAGCCCCCCGCGGGGCCCCGTCGGGCCGCTTCAGGTGCTCGGCGGCGGCGAGCGGCGGAGCGAGGCACGAAAATCCCCGTGGCAGGAGATCAAAGGGAGCGAGGCGGGACGGGGCGGGGGAGCGGGGCGATCCGCAACAAAGGAGCGCGGAGGTGAAGGGAAGGAGGGGGCGGTCGGGGGCACCGCCGGGGCCGGGCCGCTGCCCTCGGCGGGGCACAGGTGTGCGCCCGGCCGGGCCGGGCCTCCCGCCGCCGCTGCCGGGACGGCTCCGCGGGGAAAGCGCCCGGCGGCGGGCGAGGGAAGGGGCGGCTGCCCCGCCGACGCGCAAAGAGACCTCCCCGTCCCGACCCCCGCGCGTCCTCCCCTCTCCGAGCCGCGCCGAGCCGAGCCGCGGGGGCTCGGGGCCGGCTCCGCTTCCCTCGCACCGGGGCAGCGGCTTCCCCCAACGGAGAGGAAGGGAGAGCTATGCTCCCTCGGCGGAGGGGAAGGAGGAAAATACAAATCCTGCTTCGTCCTTAGCCAAACCCACAGGATATTCTTCTCCCCCGTGAAACTCTGCGCTGGATTATAATAATAATAGTTATGATTAGTGTCCCGTCCCCCCTCTCTCTTCCAGGGCGCTAGCACCTCTGCCGTGGCCCACGGAGTCATCCTGCGGAGAAGGTTTTCAGCGGATCTGCGACCGCCGGAGCTATACCTGTGTGCAGCAGCAGGGGTTGTGTCTGCAGGAGGGTTTTCTGCTCTCGGGGTGTTTTTCCCGCATCACTTGGTGTTACTCCAAACTTCGCTGCTGCTCCTCTACAGCTGCCGAGCAGAAAATAGAAGTTCCCTGAAGTGCAGTCCGCCTCTGAAACATACTTTTAGCAGCTAGTTGAGGAGGCAGAAGGCAAGTCCCGGCCAGGGAAGGGCTTCTCCCTTTAAAAGCAGCGATCGGAAAGTTGTTGCTTCTTCTTCTTCCTCCTCCTCCTCCTGTGTGTGTGTGTCTGCCTGCCCGTGAGGGGTCCCTACGTGTCTACGGAGTTAAAAGGCTCCTTTTAAAAAATGTCCTTTGCATCACCCGCACCAGCCAGATAGACATTTAGCGAGACTCCCGCAGCAACACGAAGAAGCAGCTTGACTTCGCTCCCTTAAAAAAGAAAGGAGGGAGGAGGGAAAATTCAAAAAAAATAAAAAATTAAAAAGGGTGGAGAGCAGCCTGCTGCCGGCCCGCGTGGAGCGGCCGCGCCGGGGGACAGCGCCGGGTGTCCTGCCCGCCTCCCGGCCCGCTCCGCACCATTGCCGGGGGTGGCCCGGTCGCCGCCGCCGGGGCTTTTTGTTGCTCGGCGATGTCACGACCCCGGAGGCTCGCGAGCCCGCGCCAATCACAGCCGCCCTGTGGGAGCGGGCTGCGGCCCCGCACGGCTTTTAAAGGAGACGCCGCCTCCCTCCCTCGTTCCTTCCCTCGGTCCTTCCCTCCCTCCTCCCTCGCCCGCTCCCTCCCTCCCTCGCCCAGCTGCAGCCGCCCGCCCGCGCCCGGGTCGCGGGATGGGGCCGGCGTCCCGTCCCGTTAAGCTGTGGCACCGGGTGTGCGAAGCGCCGCCGGTCCGGTCCCGCTCCGGGTGGCGGTGTCCCGGAACCGGACCGAACGCTCTCGGGCTCCGCAAATCGGATTAGCGCCGTGGGTTGCCGATGTGAAGGTCACGTAAGGTACCGGGAGAATCCCGGTGCTTCAAAAGCAGTTTAAATATATATTAGATATATATACACACACACGGACACGTATGGATTTTTCCACCCCACATTAGCAGTGCACGGGGCATCCCACAGCCCAGCCGCGGAACCCCGGGGGTTTCCTCACTCCCCTCCCCGAAACAGAAGCGCCGAAGCTCGGAAGGAGCCGCCTCCCTCCTCCCGGTGCATCCGACCGCGGGCTCGGCCCGGCCGTGCGGACGGCACAGGCTTCAGTTTGGGCTTTTTTGTTGTTGTTTAAGATGTGGCTGCCCTCCAGTGGTGGAAATGCGGCGGATCTCCGGCCCCGAAACGGCAACCCCATCACAAACCACCCTGGGCCGGCCCTCGGCCGCTCGCCTTCGCCCGCCACCTGCCCCGAGGACCATCGCGCTCCCGCCACGGTTGTGGGGGACACGTCGGTGCGCCCCGGGTTTGCAGCCACGACCGACCGTCCCAGACCCAGCATCGCACACGGGCACAGATGGGTGAAGAAGGCAGACCTGTGCCCAGTGGGATTTGGCTCCCAATCCAAGCTACGTCACTCACTCCGCTGATCTTGGCAAATCTAATCCCGATACAATTCGCTAACCGGTGGGCAGAGATGCACCCTTTGCCCAGCCTGTTGTTTGTCTGCTCGGGCTCTGCGGTAGGGCCTGGCCCTTCTTGCATAGGTATGTGATACCCAGCAATTTAGGGTCCTCATCAAAGCCACCGGCACACCATCATTAGCTGGGGTCCCAGTGCTAGCACAGGCTCCTTCCCAGCAAGGTGAGTGCCCTGTGCTCCTCCAAATACATCTCAGGGGTTTCATTTGCAAAAGATGCAGACAGCCTCTGACACCTTGAGTTACTGCGGAGGAGGATTTAAAGCAATAACAACCGAGACAACTCCATTACCAGCTCCTCCTTTGGGAGCGGCCTTTTCCCTCCATCTTACGACTTTTCTCAGTACAGGAAAAATGCCAATTTGAGCCAGGAATTCAGCACATTTGGACTGGATAATTCCTCCTGTGGACCTTCTTTTCTCAACTTTCCTATCACATTAAGAGTGACTTCAGCTAAATGGCAAAACATCACTGCAGCATGAGGTGTTCACAAGAGGAGTTAACACACTAGTGTAACAAACCACCTTAGAACTACACCAGCACGATTAAAGCTCCTTCATACCATCAGCTCCCAACACTTGTTAACCTGATCTTCATTTGTCACCGCACATACAGCGGTAGAGGTGACACAGTGCGAGGCAAAATCCTTCAAATTTTAGTTACTTCTCCATTGCATTCCAGCAAAGATAATGTTTAATTTTATGACTTCCTGCAAGTCTTTAGCATGAACTGAAAGTGCATGCAGTGTGACTTCAGGGTATGCCAATTATGTAAATCCACACTAAAATAACAATAGCAACGTAGTTTACACATCACTGACATTAAATGAGCGCTTCAACTTCTAATTGCCATTCCAGTTCAATCTGTAGTGGGTCATGCCAGGAAAAAGTCATTTCTTGCCTCAACACTTACTCCCTGCGCCTGGAGCATAGGCTGTACTGTGTGCCCAGCTCCGCGTTATCTCCAGGAGCTTTCTATATTAGGATGACGAGCCTTGTAAGGGAGAAACGTGTTTGTGGTTGTTCTGAAGGCCTGCATGTATTCTGATCTGATATCAAGAGGGTCTTGCAGGTTTGCCCCTCTCTTATTTTAAATATAAATAGGCTCCACAGTCTTCTGTTCTCTTGGCCATAAAAGACAATATTCCCCCTTCCAGTTTGTCACCCCTCGATCTATTTAGATCAGCTGCTGGGGCAGTGACTCTGCCTTCCCACCTGTTTCCAGGACATTCCAAAAGACACCACCGAGGCACTTGCAACATGTTCCCTGAACACACTGGCACCCACACCAGAACCTCAGCCGTGTTCCAGCACCTTCCCCATGCGGAGATTTCTCACCAGGGTGGGTCTGGCTCCCTTTCAGCCAGTGCTCTGGTGAATATGGAGAATAAGGCCCTCAAAGCATCATCCACAAAGGTCTGGTTATGGTTCATACCTCATTAGCACAACAATCAATTAAATACCCCTCTGCAGAGCCTGCTGCACCCAGACCCACTTCCACTGCATCTCTAGCACCAATACACCCAAGGTCATAAGCTGAGAATCATCTTTATCATGACACAGCATCAAAGACAGGCATATTTAGGTATAACAAACACAACACTTGATCTGTTGAGAACAAACATGCCAGGGGGTGCCCACCCAGACTTCCAGCTCCCCAAAGGAGCCTTTGCAGCAGGTGTAATGCCCTTGTCACCCCCATCCCTGCAGCTCACCTGAGAGAAAGAAACCGAAGTTCAAACAGCCTCATTACCTGGTGCTGTGATTCCTCATGGATTCCATGAAACCAAGGAGTGGAGCAATGCATCAAGTAAAGACCCAGCCCCATCACAGCGAGCTCCCACAGTGGCATTTCACTTTACAGAGCTACTTTTCAGATCAAGCCTGCTCTTCAGCTAAATTCCTGCCAGAGAAACCATTTACACTGAAAAGATCTGGGACAGATACTGGATTTTAGGACAGCTGATTGGTGGAGAGGTGTTGAACCAGTAAATACTCAACTAGCAGCACCTGCTGCTAAGGTTTCAGATCCAGGTGTTCCTTTCCAGGACCCAAACACAGCTGATAATTCTCAACTTTAAGTATTGTCAGGTGTACTTAGTAAAATGATAGAAAAATATCCACATAAGGATAAGCTTTACAACACAGTAAGAGTCCTTTTTCAAGACCAGAAGGGGAAAGATTAGAATCTTTTTTTCCTCCCAGCATTTTCTTCCTGCAAATACTATATCAGTCGCATTTATATACTGTCACCATGTAGCATCTTCTTTCCAACCTGATTAAATTGTGGCCATCATGGTTGATGGCTACAGGCAGAAGATTTCGCTGGAAGACCTGGATGAGAAATGCTCACCAGGGTCTCTGACTATAACCTGTAACCCTTAGCAAAATGACCTGATTTCTGGTCTAGTTAGAGACACAGGTCTTGCATCGCTCTATGCACACCGATAGTTGACAGTTTTACTACTGATTTCAGCAGACCAGTTAGACATGTTTTGAACATGCCCACTGTAGACCACTCTCCCCTGGATGTGAGAAGTATGTGAGATGTGAAATATTAATAGTAGTGAGCTCTTTTTACATAATTTGCAGATTTTAGTGAATAAACCTCTTGATAAAAACCTGTGCTAAAGGATGAAACATATACGTGGTAGGGCATCAAATGCCAGAGGGGTGACTTTTGGAAATGAGTTAAGATGTGTTAGTGATATTGAGGTTTTGGCTTCGTAACGGGTGGAGATTATCTGAAAGCTTTTCTGTTTCTGTGCTGTGCTTCCTGTTGGCATCTGTGTGAATATAATGTGTGGCCATTCTTTAAAATATTAATACTGTTTTCTGAAGACATATTTGTCTTTTGGTGGTTTGTCTTTTAACATCTATCAATTGTCTCTGCTATGCAGCCTGTTGCGTGTTCCATGAAGGATGGATTCTCACCCGAGAAGATAACTTGGTTTTGAAGAGGGAAAGGCAGTTGATTCAGAAATGTCTATTTCTTTCTTATTCACCTTTGCTGAAATCTGGCAGCTCTTCAAAGCTCTTGCTCTGTTTCACAGCAACTCTCAATTTCATTCATCAAATCTCAGCTTTCCTTCCGTCATAGCGAGGGAAGCTGCAATTTATCAGGAAATACAATGCAGACCCAGTATTCTCTACATTTCCACTGTGTCTCCATTGCTAGCGAACGGTAACAGTCGCTCCTAACAATGTTATATCTGCAAATAGAGGCTGCAGTAATCAGTTCACATGGCTGCACAGCTTTTATATTGTAAGACAAATTCCTACAATTTGTAATCCAGTTGCTGGGAAAATAGGAAAAAGCTACCACTATCATTTCTGTACATTTAATTACATGCAATATGAATAGTCACAGACTGTCAGGTTAGAGAGATTCAGTAGACAGTGAACTAAGGGTCTAGAGACCTCAGATCTCTTTGCAGCACTAGAAGTGTCATTTTTCTTTCCTTTGTGCTTCAGTTTTCCCACTTTGGAAATGGGGGGTCATGTCTGACCCTCACTTTTAAGCTCCTGCAAGAGCTTGAGGTAAAAGCACTAAGAGTGAGGCACTGCTGTTGTCTGGGGCTAATTACCACATTAATGCCTATAGTAATCTTAAATACCTGGAATCACAGGGCTCAACATTGCCTTAAAGACAGTGGCAAAACTCCTACTGGTTTTGGTGGTACGGGCTCACATGTTTAAGCGACAGGGATGCTGACTATTCCAGTCAGAAGATTTGGAGCAAAGAGGGATTTTTTAAAATTATGTAAGTCTTGTTAGGAAGACAATGAGGTGAGGGAGTTCCCCCACATAAAAGAGAAACGGCTGCGTCACAGATGGTCCATTTCAGGAGCTTATCATTTCATCACTGCCGAGATGCTGACGTCAAGTAAAATGGAGGATAACATAAAGTTACGCATATTGCCTTAAGAAGTGCATATTTTAGCGGTGGAACTGGATAATGTTTTGCAATTAAAATAAAATAAAGGCAAGCGTGACGTTCTGTTTAAGCAGATTGTCTGTATGAAGGCTTTATTGTAGCTGCAGATTTAGGGCATATGAAAAGGTTTTCTGTGCTCAGTTGCAGGATGAAAAACATTGCATCATCAGGCATTCTTGTTCTCTAACACTTCTTTGCCCGTATGCCTTTGATAATGAATGCTTGCGATTTCATTTTCTGGTCTAAAGTCATGTTTTCTCAGGTCATTATCATTCCAATTTTTAAATATCCTCTTAAAACTAGACAGAACGACGGAAAACAATAGTAAAGCTTTGTGCCTGCTCTGTGGCATGTGCTCGGCACAAGCGATCAGCTGCTGCACCTGCTTCACGCTGGCAGTAAAGCTATTTGCAAGTTGCTTTCAATTACCCCCCTTGTTCCCAGCTCTGCCCAGTTTCCAGTGAAGCTCTGATGGGCACAGGTCTCAGTTCGGCCACCACCCTGTCACTTTTATTCAGTAGCTTGGTTTTTATTTAGTGTGCCTGCTACAAAATTTACTGATTGGCTCTAAATTGCAGAAATTAATTATTAGCAGCATGCATTGAACTGCTTTGTGGTATCGTTTATCCCTGGAACATCTGTAGCCCCAAAGTCACAGTACTTGTCCTGTACTCCTCTCCAAGAAGAGGAAGAACTGCTACCTCTGCTTTACAGAAGGGGAAAAGGGGCAGCGAGCGGCAAAAGGCTGTTTTCCGAAGAGGTACACAGCGGCCTGAAGATCTATATAGGTCACACTGAGATTTTCGATGATGCATAATCAGGTTAGACACAGTTTGGGGGTTAAACTCCCCAAACTTCCATGAGACGTTAAGTACTGAGCTCATGTAGACGTCTTTGCAAAGCCCAATACCAAATCTATTTCCCAACAGTTTCCTGACGAATTCCCGCAGTGCCTTGTTCTGTAAATCCCAGCAGGAACGTAATGGTCTCATTCAACTACAGAGAGGAGCTCTGCTCTTGTAAGTCTGTCTGCACTGAAGAGAGAGGGTTTGTTACAACCTTGGTCTGGACAACAAAGACACTGGTCAGGGTATCAACATATAGATTTGTTCCCAAAGGGAAATCCTGGGCCAACCTCGACATTCCTGAACACCTTTAACTACCTCCCCCCGCCACACCTGCGTCTTCTGAGATTTGCAATGACCTATCTACCCTTAGTTTATGTCCTTTCAGCCCATTCAGGATTCAGCTGAAAAAGCATAAAACATCCACGATGCGCAGCATTGTCCAGTTACTAATTCCATTATTCCCATCAATTCTGTGTTCTCTAACTGGACTTACGCAGCCTTGGTGTTGTGTTACTGTAGGAGATTTGCCCTTTCTTACATTTTCTGTTTTCTGTACAGTATTTATCTGTATAGACTTAGTAACCATTCACATCCACTTAAGGTAGGTATACTAAACATTGAATACATTCCTTCAGTCAGCCGTGGAATAAACTCCTTTCAAACAAACCAAAATACTAAACAAACAAGCTGGGGAACCATGGAATAAGCTCCATTTATTCTGCACTTTTGATCTTCTCCCTCGCTCTCTGCTCCCCCGTGTACATCCCAGGCTTCTGTGTACAGCCCTGACAGCTGATGGCTTTGGAAAAAGAAGAAAGAACTGCCCCAAAATTTATCCTGCCCCTCTTTTTTTTTTGCCTGAAAAAGCAGCCGGCGCATCAATCAGGGAAGCAAGATCACCAAAAGTCCCAAAATTGCTACCTCAAATAATTTTAAACAGTCCCAATGGGTTCTGTAAGTCCTGGTTCAGTTGCTGACACAGCCCAGGAAGAACCCTGAGGACCTAAAAATAAAGTTTGTGAATAAATCCTTGAAAAATCAGGGCTGCTCTCTCCATAGCAGTGGAAAACTGAAATTCCACGTTGTGCAATCGAATGTGACATTCATTTCTGCAGCTGGTGGGAAAATAGTTTCCTTACAAAATAAATTTAATAAGAAGTAGACTGTTTTGTATCTATTTTTTCCCTGAGCAACTTCTAAAATGTCAGATATTAACATGAGGGAACTTGGATAGATTAAAAAAATATACCACTGTAATAATATGTAAATATTATTTTTTCCTTCCTTCTTTCCTTCCATTCATTTACAATACAGAACACATTCTGATAAAACAAGCTAAATTTACCAGGGCCAAAAATGTGGAACAGCATCTACACATTCTCCCAATGAAAATATACGTATAGTATAAAATAAAGGTTTATTTCCCTTAAGTTGAAGAGATTTCACAGCTAGCCTGACTGAATGCCATTTGTACCACATTGCTCTGTGTGTCCAGGCAGCTGTACACATATTTTATGCATTTGCTTTCATTAGAAATAATGAGTTCTAATTTCATTAGAAATACATGGCTCAGAATGATGACTTCGATTTGAAATACTTCTCCTGTATCGAACAAGCCTTGTAGGGTGATTTATCCATTCTGCAGGCAAATGATGTGCACGAGCTACCTAAGTAACTCAAACAGATGCCGCTGACATTATGTTGGGTACCAGCTATTGCAGCCGTTAGCTTGAGGGTCCAAAGTCCATCTCTTTGGCTTTTGATCTGCCCTGTGGCTTTCCCAAAACCCCGTGTGGAAAGGAGGGTCTCGAGCTGCCACATGGTGATCATTTAAATTAAACATTTCAAAGCAGAGCAGCAGATTAGCCGAAGGAATATCCCCATTGTGCTCAGAGAAGTAGTATTTCTGAATGTCCCTCAAGAGGGGTACAACTGCTCCTGGCAATCCCTTCATTAGGCCTGCTACTGACAAAGGGGTTTGTAACAACACCGCTTTGATATACATGGTGTAATAAAGCCAGAAAAGGGGCTAAATTACCCACCCACATGAGGAGGCTTTAGAGCTTTTCTCTCATTGTAATATTTCACATCCTCAAAGCAGAAGAAATCTCAGCATCGGAGCCCATCTTAAGGGGTAAAACGAAACCCCAAGTTAACTGTGGGGCAGTGAATCTCTATCTCACCCTTACTACGGACATTTGGAAGTTGGCACCTGCAGCTTGGACGGCTTCGGTCACTGTGCTGAGCTTGCAAAGCCAACACAAGGCAAGGTTTTCAGTCCAGAAACTGGGGTTCAGGGGGCAGAGTGTTTATAGTTTCTCCCCAGTTTATCAAAACTGCAACTCTTCATTTGTGTTGAGACACTATTTACACCCATGGTAGGGCATTAACTAGAAATCCAGGTCCAGCAATACCAAAGCGACCTGTCGTATCACTACTTGCACGATAGTGACAAAAACCACATCATATTCCCCATCTCCTTCCTTTCCAACAGCACATGGCTCCGTGTCCCTCCTGGGCCCACTGCCTTTCCAAAGAAGCAAAATCCTCTCCTTCCAAAGCCCGGGGCAAAATTCCATGGGAGCAAGCTAGACCCACAGCCCTCTTTGTAGCTCTTCCTCTAAGGCTACGTCTCTACTAGTAAATTAAGTGCGCCTGGGAACATTCCTGGGCACGGAGGCCAGCTGGCATGGAAAAGCCTGCTTCACTGCTAGCTCCTGCATCATGGTGGCTGCATGCAAACTGCCGCGTGGGGACGGTCCTGGCAGCGTTACAACAAACCACGGCTAGAAATGGTTTGGGACAGAGCTTCTTGGCCTGGCCCAAAAGTGTCCTGACAGTACAAGCACTCGCTGGCTTTTGGCTGGACCCAAAAGTGTTCCCAGGCACTGCTTAATTTACCAGCGCAGGTGTAGCCCAAGGCCATGCCTACCTCTACCTGCCCAGGTACGATGGGGAGGGCGCAGGACCGAGATTAACGCTGTCATCGCTTCAGTCAGCTGATGGTGACCTCATACCCTTGTTGAACGCACCTTTTATCTACACAGAAGTTGTTGATAAGAGAGCGTTTAAAGCAGCCTAGAGGGGAAACCACTTGAAAGCGGAGCTGCAGTGATCCAGGGAGCAGCTCTGGGGCAGGCCTGGACCAAAACCAGGGGAGGTTTAGATTGGATATTAAGAAACATTTCTTCCCGGAAAGGGTTGTCGGGCATTGGAACAGGCTGCCCAGGGAAGTGGTTTTGTCACCATCCCTGGAGGGGTTTAAAAGATGCGTAGATGAGGTTCTCAGGGACATGGTTTAGAGGTGGACTTGACAGTGTCAGGTGCATGGCTGGACTTAAGGGTCTTTTCCAACCTAAATGACTCTATGATTCTATGAAATGGGGTGCGATGTGGGGTACTGCTGAGCTGTGGGGAGGCAAGAGGGCTCCCAAGGGCTCCTGTGGGGCCGTGGCCCCTGCTCGGCCATTCCCGCAGAGGGGCTAAGGGATATTTGTCACAAACTGTGCACAGGCTTGCTGGGGTCTGCAGAGCTCTGCATTGGCACACTAACGGCATGTACCACAATGTAGTTTTGCACTGGGTTTGGCCCACAAGCTGGTCCAAACTGGTACCCGACTTGTGACTGGCATTCTCTTGACCAGGGTTTAAGGGTCATAAACCCTGTCCTGGTTGCAGGGAGCAAGGAAAGGGATCGCCTTTTCCTCCCAGCTCCTCCTGGGTTAATGTCTACACTTCACATGCACAACCACTCCTTAACTCAGGTTTCCCCATTTGCTACAAGTTAGGATGAAACTTCTCTGTGCATTTAAGCTAACTCCGACTATTTTCTCTGGACCAAGTTAGGGCGCAATTGGATGTGGTGTTCTGCTGGCAGGTGAAAGGGGAAAGGCAGCTTCGGGATGGGTGAGAGGAGCAGGGATGAGCATCTGCCTTAGCAGAAAGCGCTGACGCAACATGAGGATGTTCTATTGCAGTATTTTTCTAAAACAGCTCGGTGATGGGAGTGAATATGTTTTTATCCAGTTCACTAGATGAACACATGGGCCCAAATCCCTCCCCAAAGGCAATTTGTCCACTAGAGACAATTCAGTCAAACCTTGTTCAAGTTCTATTTCTTCATTATCGAGCCCTAAGCTATGCAGAACATATCAGTGATCTCCACTCCAGCGCTACCTGTGCCCGGGGCTTCTGCACAACCGAGGTGAAGCCACTTCTCCCAGTAGCTAATTTTTCAGTTAATGTTGTTTTGTTCAAAATCAAACGAGGTTCCTATTAAGCCTACAAAAGGAACTAATGATTGATGATCTGGCCCGCCCGACTACAATTCCTTCAGTAACAAAAATATTTTTAAGTTCATTTATTATTGAGATCAAGCAATGAGTCTGGAGCTACATAAAATGATTCCAATTAGATTCAAGTAATTGCTACTTTGGGTGCACATAAGCTTTTCTGGATTAAAATAAAAAGGGCAATAAAAGCTCAAGTAGCTCACATCTCAGATTTAAGCCTTCAAAGCTTTTTTGCCTTCTTTTCTCCTTTTTATTTGTGTGTGTGTGTGTGTGAGAGAGACACACACACACAGAGGGGAGGATGCGGGGACGAGGAACAGGGGTGTATGAAAAAAGAGGAGTGATTTTCCCAAGCTGATTTCTTTTCCTGGGTGACCCAGTGTCGCTGGGAACGCCACCCCTGTGATCTGCACCAACCGGATCTGCAACAGCACAAGAACCAAGATCTTCCACAGCATCATTAAAATAAGTGGCAAAGGGGGGAAATGCCAGCAAAGCACAAGTTTCATAACCTCACTGAAACCCTGCTGCAGATGAGGGAAAAGTGTCTTCTCCTGCAGCAGCAGTTTCAGAGCCAACATGTGGCAAATGAAAACCATCTCAGTGCAACGCCAGCTGGATCCCTACAGCAGCTGAATTAGTTAAGCAGAGAGAAAACTGTTTCACGTGCTGTTGGTGGCATTTAGAGCCACCGAGACCCACTCCAGAGCAGAAAGTGCTCAGGTGCCCCTTAATACTGGGATTTAGGATCCCAATGAGTTAAACCTCAGGCCCCTGCACACCTCTCCTGCTGCAGTGTGTGCTGAAGTGTAGCTTGAAATGATTTTCCAACCATTGATGGAGGGGGGAGCTGAAGCCGCCCTTCCACGCTGTGAGGAACGTCTTCCATCTATGGATGTATGGATGCAAAAAGAAAAGGATGGGATAAGATAATGTTTTGATGCTCCACGAGCATCAGCTGCGCACACATACCTCATATATGGTGTTTCATAGAGCGCAGTGTCATCACCCACTATATTACCTGTCTCTCACTACAAATATTTACCTTCAGCAAGGTATTGCCCAGGAAGACCATGAGTGATCAAGAAGGTATTAAGGAGGGAAAGAAGATGGATTGTTTCTAATCTTATACGTTTGTTTCTTCTTTTTATTGCCCAGATGTCACCGTTAGCTACTCAATATCCTGTGCCCACCCAAAGGTCTACAAAAGTTCTCTAATGCTTCTACAAATGGTTTAATCTCTAGTGTGCAATTTGCTAATAATTACAATCAGATCATAAATACAGACTCACTTTTATATAGCTTCATATAGCTTCTTTGAGGTCTGAATATGTATCACTATAAGTCAGGACACTTTTCGCTTTAGCTGAACTTTGTTTTGCAACTTGTTTTAAGTCTTGGAGAGGAATACGAAGTCTAAGTCTAGTGAACTTGCACACCTCAGCTGAAACTGTGCTGACTCAAAGCAGCTAAAGACCTAAAAACAGTCATTACATGATCTTGGCATTTCTAGGGCTAGTCCCTGATTAACCACGACACAAAATCAGTCTCTCACTATTCCTACAAAGCAGGTGAGCACAGCCATTCAGAGAACTGCTCGGGACACTTCCAACCACAGCCCTGTCTTCCTCAGATGCTTCCCGTGGCTGTGGGAATGAACCTGGGTGAGGTGGGAATGAACCTGGGTGAGGTGGGAATGAACCTGGGTGAGGTGGGAACAAACTTGGGTGAGGTGGGAATGAACCTGGGTGAGGCGTCACCCAAGTTCCCATCCTCTGCCAGAAACGTCAGTCTAGGCTGGGTCTTGTTCTCTAGAGCCTTCTGGTGAACACACAGAGAAGTGGCCGCAAGACTCAGGCTCTGATCAGATTAACTCCTGTGCTGGCACTGAAAACCAAACCAAACAGTTCACAGCTCCTGTTGTTTGATTTTCCTCTGCCGTGGGAGATTTGGGCTCCATTTCCTTGCTGCTTTGCTACTTGCAAACAGGAGCTGTAGTTCCACAAGACCAGAGCTGGGAAAATGCCTCAAAATTAAAAATAATTGACTTCTTCCCACCTCCTAAGGACTAAGCTACTGCCCTCCAGCCATCTGTAAATCCTGTAATTCTAAGTCTACAGGCAGCACCAAGGGGTCTGGTGTACTGGAGCACTCTCTAAACATCATCTTTCACTACAGGAACTAGTAAATTCATTCAGTGAATCCTCTCCAAAATATGGAAGTGCCAAATTCACACTGTCCTGCAGTAAACTCTGGGTTACCTACAATAACGTATAGACCTCCTCTGAGATGGGCTGAACAGGACTGATCCACAAATTCCAAACAGGTCTGATGACCCCTGTTCTTTTTTGGTTGGTTGGTTGGTTTTGAGATTAAAAAAAAAAAAAAAAAAGAAATAAAGAAAAATAAAAGAAATTAACACATGTTTTCTGTTCATAAGAAATCACCTCTCAATGCAGTTGGCGCTCTGCTTCACCAGAGTTGAAGTCAATTGACTGTGCTGGGGAGTCTCAAATGTTTGCTTTCCTCATAAATTATCTTCATTAGCTATGTAAATAGAACCCTAATGAGATACTAATTGATTGTTGAGATTTCAATCTCAAATAACACAAACAGTTTTGCAGTAACGTCTGTGTTTGTTTTTACCAATGTGAAAACACGTGCCATCAATCTGCAAATAACACACCTCTCCTGCCCCAGGTGCTGCTCTTCTCGGGCATCTTTGGTACAGAGAGGGGACAATCGGCTTTTGATCAATACCTGCAGCCTTATCCTGAACGAGTACTAAGCACAAGGATTTTGCAGACTGCCTAAAGGAGGATCTTACCGGCACCAAGGCAAGAAAAATCAGTCAACTGAGAAATCCCCTGCAGGAGCTGACATCGATGTCCATCTAAATAAAGTATCAATAACCCAGCTCACACTTGACGAAAGACCCATTCTGAATTATTTACCGTATGTCATACTTCAGGTTTTAATTTCAATATATTGTGAGATGTACAATAAATTATTTAGAAGTGTGACAAATTAAAACGCAGTTTCAAATCCCCTTGCATTTTCTGCTCTTAGGTTAACAGTCCGGTTTGCGACAATGATTCGCTAATCTATTTTTGCAAATGTTTTTTCAACCGGAGAGGAATAGAAGCATGCAAGTTTTCCATTGCAGCAAATCTTATCCAGCTTGAATCATTTAACAGCCCATCCTCCTTGAGATATACTAATGAAATTCAGCTTGGGCAAAGGGTCAAATGTACCTGCAACAGGTTATGGTGCCACTTGTTTTTCCCAGCTTTACCCAGGGGCATGTGATGGTGTGAGGATTCTCTTCCTCTCACTTGAATTATTTTTTTTGTGTGCCAAATAGCCTCTTAGTAAGAGATATTTTATTTTACTTTGTAACTTGTTCTCCTTTTCATGATCAGTTTTGTGGAATGTGGGAAATACAGCTGGTGTTTTAACACACCCAAGCACTTTTCTCAGTATTGGGATGGAGGGGAAGATCATTGTCTTCTACTCTGCGCAGCTATGGGTTCAATAAAGGAATTGTTGTTTTGTCTTGCAACTAATTTTTAAACCAGTCTTGCTAATTCTTCATGTCCACTTGTCAAGATATTTTTCATCCTCTTTATGGAAACAGAGTAAGGAAACATGTCAGTATTTCTCCTTGGGACCACCTTGGAGACATATCTTTAGACATAAGCCCGGATGACACTGATTCAAGCTTTCTTCCTCAATGGGTAACACCTCTGCAAAATTACAATTTTCTGAGCAACAGAATATGCAACATTCGGTCCTGCAAGAGTGTTAAGTGTAAGATCCAATATTTCCTGACTCATCAAAGCTCATAATCAAAAGCTTTGTACTGTCTGAGGGGAGAAATTCCAAGTTTCTGTCCATGAAAGAGACTCAGCTCTTTAAAAATCATGACATGTTTATGCAAAGTAAAACAATTTTAGGTCAATTTAGGACATTCCATCCCTCTAAAAACTGTTCTGCTGAATTTGTGTCTAGATGATGGGAAACCTTTCTATTGCAACAAGAACATTTTACAATACCCAACTATATTTAAACAAAATCTTCAAAGCCTTTGACACATAACACAAGTGCTTCAGACAGTGGTCTGCAAACAAAACCTTGTTTGCAGTTTTGTTTATTACTGACTCATGACTTGTCTGGTCTAAAATCACGGGACCTCCCCAGAGCTACGATGATGAAAACTGCTCCCAGTCGACACGCTTTCTATGGAAAGAAAGTTCCATCAGACGTGATGCTTTGTGGAGCCTCAAAAGGCTTGATTTGCAACGTCCTGCATTTGATTGACTTTTACAAGGCAAAGCAAGGATTTAGAAAGAGCCCCCTGCCTGTACTGCTGGCATATCCTGAGAATTAGAAACCCTGGATTTCTGCCAGCCCTAAGAGAACCCTCTACGTATACCCTTACGTATAGATAATGTATTTCTATGGATACCTTACCTCTGAGAACTCTACAGCTGAAGAAGCTTGGCCGAAAGGTGCCGTATCCATTTCAATATTGGTCCCCAAGGTGAGACGAACAGAGATCAGTTTGTTTATTCCTCAGTAGCAGTAACACTGCAGCAAAGGGGACTGTGCAATAACTGCACTTTTCCTACTTCAGGGAAACATCCCATCAGACCGGGATCCAGTTATGTACTGACTCTACAACAGGCTGCATTTGGGACTATGGGCAAATCATTCCTCGCAATGTGCCTCAGTTTCTACACCTGAAATACTAAGTTAAATAACTACCAGAGAGTGCATAACGCAATGTATAGATTTTAGGATGTGCTGACATGCCATATTGCCTGAGCACTTGGTCAGAAAAAATACCAACACTACTGATACTACAATAATGCTAGCAAATTAGAGATGTCTGCAATTACATCAAATTAAAACCTAGTGTGGTTCACAACAGCCAGATGAGGTAGCATGAAGCAGGAACCGTATTACAGTCAGACTGTTTCAGCTTAAATATTTGAGGTTTGGGACATTCGGACTTAAAAATAAAAAGCTCAGACTTATATTAAGACCTCAGGTAGCTCAGCTGAAACAAACCATACTTAAAAATACATAGTTTCAATAGCAGCTTTTGCCAGTCAACTGTGTGTTACTGCAGCATGGTTTGTCAGACTCACCTCCCTGCTACTGCTGGTGTTACTTTTGAGGACTGATCATATTTTCAACCCAATTCCTTCCTGTCCAGCGATCATTCACTAGAATACGTACTTTTTTTAAAAATCAAAGCTATTATTGCACCATCAACCAATTGTGTTGGCTGCAGTACTTTACGTGCGAGAAATAAAGACAGCAGCACATGCCTGAAGTTACTGCTCAGCACTTAATTAATACCAGGGTTTTTCACCCTGGTATTAATATTTTCCTCTTGAATTGAATGGGACTTGACCTTGTCACAACAAGATCAGGGCAAGTCTGTGAAAACAATGTTATGACATCAAAGCCAAAACAAAGGGATGTCATCACATGTGCTGGGGGAGGATGTGATGGGTTCCTCTTACAGTAGCAAAATAATGTCAGTGTGACTCCTGAGAAACCTTCTCAGCTACCAAGTCTTTCCACGGAAAGGCAGCGTGATAGAAGAACCTGGCAGATGGCAATTTCTTTAAATGCCAGAAGACATGGATGTGGTCCCTAGCTGGAGTAAACAGGCTCCACCGATTTTAATGAAGCTGGACAGACTCACATCTGCTGGAGATCTGGTCCACTGCAACCAAACTGAGGAAAGGACGTATAAATTAAAATACCGCCCCACTGAAGGGCATATAAATTCATCACCAGCGTGCTCGGGCATTGCTCCCCATCCCTCATGGTGTAAATAAGGCCACATCATTTTCATTTGTGGGTAAGAGCTCTCAGGTCCTCGTGCCCCTCTCCGGTATGAAAAGCCCCACTTAGGGCTGGTGACTTTTCCGCCCGACGCTCAGCTGGAAGAGCTGGGCTGTAAAAAACCCCTGTCCCGGCAGCTGCCGCCTCGCGCGGGGGGAGTTCCCCTGTGCCCCCTCCTCTCCCCTCCAGGACTGAACAGTACAGCCTTAGAAAGGGGATTTTCCAGTATAAACAGAGCTCAGCCAAACTCTTCTCCTGGCCTCTCCGTGCCCCAGCCCATATTTGCCCCACATATAATTACCTGTGGATTTCACCCAGAAGACAGAGGATTTCACTTATAACCCCAAATAGGCTCTGACGTAACGGCAGTCTGAGCAATATGGGTCAGGGAGGTGGCCTGGCCACTGGAAATGAATTTCTGAGGCAGAATGAGCAACCTTGTTAGAGGGGAAGATAGTAATCAGCAGTGGTCCTCGGATCTAAACATTTCACCTCCAGCCCTCTTGCAGCTACAGCCCTCATCTGTTTCACTTTCCTATTTTAAGTTCCTGACTCACATCCTAAATATTGACTTCTATTTTTCTATTAGCACTGAATTTTCAGCCTCCATATTGACTTTGACTGTACCTATGGTTGATACTAAGCCTCTCGGGTCAACAAACTTTTATAGCTGTTAGCTGCTGAAACCACACTGGGCAGGAACTGGCACTATAGAGCAGTAGCTAGAAGCAATATTATTGGGAATTATAAATTATTCCTCTGCCTGAACTTTTCCTCTTATTCACATAGCTACATTCATTTTTAAACATGTGGCAAATGAATCGCACAGGGAGGACAATTGGGACTCTGTGATTTTGGGAGCACCCGCCACCACTAGCAGGGACGGATTCTCCTCTGGGAACAGTGGAGTAAAGGCAGAAGAAATTATAGCAGGGGTACAACAGTGTAATCTGGGCTGGTAATACCTGTGAGGACAAACTACACCCAGCCAGGGGATCAGAAGCCCCAAATCCATCTTAGTTGTACACACAGACTGCTAATCGTCTCCTTTGGCTAATATTTTAGCACTACATGTAACTGAGCTTTTGCAACCAAACATCAGAGAGACCTGGCCATCCATCATGGGTAAAACTCTTAATGTATGTAAGAAACGATAACAACATTAAAAGAACATTACGGCGGTGACAAAGCCAAGCCTAAAAACTGAGGAAACACAGCAATTAAGGTTAACATACGCCTCACAGTATAGGATTTTTCTGCAGACCACATGCTGTTTTTCGGAACGGGACCCATGCTCAAGAGCAGGGACATGGAAGGTCCATCTGGCCACAAACTATGTCAGGTATTTTACTGACACAGGACGGCTGCAGCATTTAGATGTGAGAGGAATTGTATACAGCTGCATCCCTTAAAAGATGTCCCTTTGGGCGCTGCTGACCCTGGGGACTCGCCCAGCACACGTCCCTGCACAAAGAACTCACAGAAACGGCTCCTTTCCTGCCATCCCCCTCTGCCACTCAACCTCACCAACAGCCAAAACGTGACCCGCATTTATCTGAAATTTTAAGTCATGCCATGTTCAGTTTAATGCTTTCTAAAAGCTGGTTATCACTGAGGAAATGATTACTGGGATGATAAGCTATGAATGACTTATTCATGCAGTATTTTCAGTCCCTCATCAGTCTACTAGATCTTGTGCTAATGTTCCAGTCCTTCACATACTGATTAATTTTTCATGTGCTACCAGGCCTTTTTAAGGCAAAGACTGCCAAACTAATGCAATCCAACCATTTAGTAAGCTGTTTCTTTCCTCTTTTTGTTTTCCTTACCCCATACCTTGAGTACAAGCTTGTGGAAGGAAGGAAGGGTCTGTCAGAGAACTTGTATGATATTTGTGATTTATTATTAATTGCTGGCACAGAAGTCCCTGCTGGTCACAAGCCCCTGCCTGTGCTAAGTAATGTATTGATGCTGTGCTAGGCAATGTATGGACTAGGAAGAAGGTGTCCTTGTCCCAAACCTTTTAACTAGGCGGAAGTATTATAGTTTCCCCCTCCTACGTAACGGGAAGGGCAATAAAAGTGCTGGATGACCAAGTGCATGGAGGGCCACGCAGCAACACAAATGGTGCAAGCGTCTGGAGCTGAACCCAGATCTGCACAGCATCACAACGCTGCTCTTCCCTCACCAACATGTTCCCATTTCTTCCACCTCCCAGAAACATCCTTTTCCCTTGCCTACAGCCTGCAGAATTAGAGTTTTCAAGGACTTACCACTTAATGGCAAAATTCAGGCCCATAATCACACTGTCTTCTCTCTGCCAAAGTGCATACATAAGTTGCAATCACAATGCCTGTTTTTTTCCCCATCCTCCCTCCAACTTTGCCATGAGGTGGTAGAAACCATGATGGGTCGTGCTGGCTTCTCCCTGCTGTGCCAGGAATGACGGCTGCCTCGTCCCAGAAAGATGTAGCTCAAATCCTGTTGCAAAGAAAGCAACAGGCTTGGAGTGCACAGTACAGGCCATGCAAAGCGAGCACCACATTAAATAAGTTTGTGTTTTTTCAGATAATGGCTGTTCTTCACCAGTCTCCTTGATACAGAGCAAATTTGGGCTTCTTAAAGTGATGGCTACTAGATGTAATGAGAAATTAACATTTATTCTACTCGGTTCAGTTTAATTCGTTCAGATTTGTTCAATTTCATCTGTTAATTTATTCTAATAGTTCCGTTTCATTTTCACCCGAAAAATGGGTGTCTTGAGCATGATCATCGCGTATTTTGTCTCATGTAGGATGAACTCTTCTCTCAACATTTTTGTGAGAATACACCGGTGTCAGTGGCAATGCAAACCCTGTGAGCATAAATACCATATGGGAACTGGCCAGGACCAGTGCTTAAAAACCTAATTCTGTTTTCACAGACATTGTCTGTACAACTTTAGCCACGTCTCTTGGGTGTTTGATAATTCAATTTCTTGTCTGTACAACAAGGAAAAGTTAATCCTGCCTTCACAGAGCGCTCTGAGAATGACTGCACTGGCTTTTGGGAGGGACTCTGACATACAGCACACGTAACGGCCCTCAGGTACCTAAACCCAATCCTACTGATGGAAACATTTATAGCCCTTTAGTTCCTAATTCCGGCTATACATTACCGCATCAGCAAGATGGAACAAGATAAGCCTGTTGTCTTAACCAGATCTCCTCTAGCCAACCAGTTCCCATTTTGGCTGTGCTAAGCCAGCACACTTGCTTCTGTGCTGCCCCCCCTATTCTGCAAGCGATGCGATTATCAGGGATTTTAAAATAAAAGACACACACAGAGAAAAATAAAAAGCAGTGCTTTGTGAACTACCTGCTGCCACCATGGGCCCAAGTGACCGAGCCTGGTGTCAGCATCACTTGTGTACTCTGAACAGCTTGTCCTTACCCCATCACTCCACACATGGGAGACTATCCCCTTATTACCCTCACCCAGGGCCCTGACCTCAATTATTAACCGCGTTTAGCAAGGACATTATTAAACCTGACTCTCTGCTCCCAGATGAGCTATCATGTGTCTCTCTTTAACCCAGCAGGAACCTTTTCCTCACCCTATGCCCTTCTTATTACCCTTTAATGTGCCCTGAAGCCTCTGGAGCAACCCCATCCATCCCAGATAATATCATTTCTCAAAGGGGAGCAAGAAAACCAGAAGAGTCCATTCCTGAAGATTTTTTCCTAGCTGGCTCCACAACATCTTTGCATTTCCTTTCTATTTTAATCATCCATCTCTAATAACAAATTTTAAAAACCAACAGGTCTCTCAAGTCACAGAAAACTGCCCAGCTGCGGATTCAAGCACGTTACGGTTTTCAGCGCGACACTAGTTCTTTATACCTGTGAAAACTGATCACAAGTGTCTACTATGATTAAAAAGCCAGTACATATTAATAACTAACTACTAATTAGCTTACAATTTAATCGTGGCTTTTACGCCAAACAACAGGAGTGCCCATGTTGGCGAGGGAATGTCTCTGTGTCACACTCAAAACCCACAAGCCTGTGGGAGACTTCTGAAGATAACCACCATATTTTTCAATTTCCACTATTATCCACTACTATCCTCTACTACCTGCTCATAGGGTGCCCCTATGAGCCCCTCATCTCCAGAGCCCCCAGGGACTGCTATATTGCAAAAAACACATGCCGATGAACATCTGGAGAGCACGCAAGCATTCTTCAAACCTGGACTTTGACTCATGATACGCAGCTGAAAAACGCAGCGTACTTCAAATAAAACGTTATGACTGAATATTGCAAGCACGACGAACGTTTTGTGGATGAGAATGCTCCCTCCCCTCAAAATATTTGTTTTCGATACCCACAGAGTAGTATAATGTCATTTAGCGAGGAAAATTCTGGCAGTTGATGCACAATCTGGCAGAGCTACAAATGCTGTAGGTGTTATGATACACACACAACACGCTTTACAAATAGAAAGTGGTTTCCAGAGTTCTTTAATATATTCTAATTTCCCCCACCTCTGCCCAAAAAAAGCTGCAGTTATGAAAATACTGTTGCATACTGAAATATTAAACTAGAAATGTGAAGAGAGTTGTTTTTTTAAAAAGCTCTTTTTGCAGCTATTCCTTCTCTCTTTTTTTTAAGTCAGGTATGTTTTTAGCAACTTAAACAGGTTGGGTTACCCACAAGAAGTAGTAATTTTTCCACCTAGCAGATTGAGGTATTCATACCCTCTTTAAACATTTCTAAATTTATTCTCCAGTATTATTCAAATAGAAATATTTGCATGTACACCCTGAATCGGATAAAACCCTTTCAGTACTAACCCACGGGTAGAAACCACACAAATGAAGAAGATTAACAAAATGCACCTTCTTTGAATCCAAAGAACCTTTGGAAGAAATGCTTCCAAAAATCCACCCCATCTCCATTGGTTATTAATATTATTTCTTCATTTTACAGGAGAATCCTGCTCAAGAGCAAACCTAGTATTTATACAACCTGCAATGAGATATGCCCCTTACCTGAAGAACCTGCTGGCTAATAGCCAGCTGGGTAAGGAGTTATTAGCCTAATTTACAGGTGGGACACCAAAGGAAAAGGAGACCAAACGAATTGCTCAAGGCCACCAGGGACACTTGTGTCAGCACCCAGGTCTGACCAGTTTTCTTGCACACTAGTACAACACAAGGCTTCCTTCCCCAAAAATCACATCGGCTGCTTCTTGTGAATTCTTAAGGTGCAGAAAAGCTGAGTTTGAACTTTTTCAAATCTCCGTGGTCACCAGCTTCACACTCAGGTTCAGGTGACCACACTGACTTTCAGGAACAAAAACTCCTTGCAGAACATTCGGGTGTGAGCAATGAATCGCGCCGCTGTTTGTCAACGAGTGCCCCATCCAAAGAAACACATGTCTACTCTTTGCGTGTGGGTACTTCCAAAGCAGACCTTCACACCAAATCACAGAGCGGAGACACCCACTTGAGCCCACAAGGACTATGCCAAGGACACACCACGCAACGTTAGCGCTGTGCTAGCATCCTACACCTGAACCGAGAAGTGGGGGTGTGGGGGTCTTACTTTCGGCAGGTCGTGCTGCAGGACTGCGGGCACGTAACAGGGCAGGTCGGCATGGAATTGAGCAAGTCTTGCTGCTTTGGTCAGCATGAACCAAGCAGCGCTCACCCGCACAGTGAAGATACGTCACAAGTTTCTTCTGGGAACCTGAATGGCTGGGCAGATCCATCTAAACCTGGTGACATCCAAAACCAATGTCTTAGCAGTTTCACAAGTGTTTTCATAATCCAAATAAAGATGTTTCCACTTTGTCTCAGATGACAATCCCCAGGAAATACACTGTTCTAGGTTCACTTTCTTGGGATGGGGGATTAGCAGCTAGGCAATGGGTTCCCCTATGGGGAGAGCAGCAAGGTGGAGGAAAGCTGCAGTCAGCTCTCAGATTTGGCAAGCGATGCTGCCACAAGTGCAGGAGGACCTCAGGGAGCAAGGCCTGGAAACTACTGGGGTTTCTCAGGCTTTGTGACCTGTTTGTTCCCACAGCCTACAAAAAGTACCACGTTCCATCTGATCCATCTGCTCCACAAAGAAGAGCAGCCTTTCCAACTGCAAACACCCAGGCTGCCAGAATGGAACATCTCCCAGGCATCTTTTAATTGCTACACATGAGGCAACCGCGGGGCTTCGTGTAGGTTGAGATGAGGGAGAAGCTCTCACGCTGCGCTGCTACTAAGGAGGGGATGAGGTGATGCTGACAACAGGGCTGGCAGTGTGGTACCCGCGTATCAACTGCAGATCATGACCACAAGGTCTGTCTGTTGCCCGAGGATAAAAACAGAGAGTAAGTTGGTGCAAATTACATGAATTACCTAAATAATGTTTACTAGAAAATTACATCCCAACTCTGCCATCCGTTAGTCTGCCAGTAGCTCCACAGACAGCAGAGCAACTAGCACTAAAATGAAAATATTACTCAGCAAAAGGTGGGGCTGAGTGATTGTGCCTTTAGCATTTCTTACCTGTTTGCAAATAGACTCCCATCTCTACAACTCTATCTGTTGGGCTGGATCCTCACCTGGCCAGCTCCTCTGAGGTGAACTCAACAATGCTGATTTAGGGTAGCCCTGAATTAATGATTTACAGGCACTTGTTGAGAGTTATTGCAGCCTGCTGTCTGTCTCCAGCTTATTTGCTAAATTCAGTAGCATTGCTTGTGGGATTTTCACCTTCTGCTGCTGGATAGGTGCCCCAAGCCATTGGGTTACAAATGGTGAGCCCAGCTCTGCAGCACCCATCAGGCCCTTTGTGAAAGGCTTTTTTAACCCAGCTCTTTCCCTTGAAATTTTGACCTGGGAGATGTAACCCTGACCATCAGTCCAGTCTCCAGATGAGATGAGTCCCAACCCAGCGGACCATGCGGTTAAGTCCTGAGGGACTTAAGCATATGCTTAAGTTCTCTGCTGGATCAGTGCCTTTACAACCAGTCTGACTGCTTTGTTAGCAATGCTGAGCACCAGGGCTGAGCTCCAAGAGGAAATAGCAGCTTCCCTTTGAAGTTCTGCCACTGATGTTCATGTAGGTGGGACTTCAAAGAAGAGCCTCCGCTTCCCCTCCCAGTATCGGAGGCCCCAGTGTTGGAGAAGCAGTACTGCTGGTTTTAATTGCATTAAGGGATGCTTTAGGGCGGACGATTCAGCCCTTCTCAGAAAAAGGACAACTCAAAAAGGTTCCCACCTGCTGGCAAGAGACCCAAGGAAAGGTTAACTCGCACCCCAAAATACCCTTTAAAATAAAGGTCTGTGGAAATAAATCTCTTCCCCTTGCGTGAACTGTTTTCCCGAGTACAACTGAAGACTACCTTGTGTACCTTGTGAGCATCTAGTTTACTCTCTCTACTCATGGCCATCGTAAGGGCTCCTTGCCAATTGGGATGGCCCACCTCAGCTCCCCTAATAGAGATCACTGGAAAAACTGACCTCTACAAGAGCTAAACGGAGCTGACAGAAAGAAATTTCCAATCAGCCAACCTTCATTGCTGGTTCTGCTGCAGACCACCTTTACCTTCTCTGTATCTCTTTTCCTTGAGAGAAAACAAAGCAGAGAAGTCCACATCCTAAATAAACTCAACTGATACCAAAACATGGCTCCACCTTTTCTCTTTCCAGTCTTGCAGATTGCCAGTGTCCAGCTCTTCTCTAAATCTTCAACCAGAAGCAAACCCCAGTCAGATGGGAGACAGATCAGACCCTGAGAATCACAGAGTACCGAACACACTAGAGATGCAGCCAACACAGCCAGGGAACAAGAGAAACATCGATGTGCAAAGCTCTTCCATGTCCATATTGCTTGTTCATCCTCTTCCCTGGAATGTACTTCATATATCCAGATATATCCATTTCTACATTCAAAAGCTAGCTACAGATGTAAGCATGGATCTTGAAGGAAGATGAGTAATCTTGCATTATTTGAGGACTTGGTGACCTGACCACACAGGGCTCAGCTGAGCTTTGCTGTCCGGGTCACTGACTTGCCACAACCTGGTCATCTCACCTGGCCATTTTGTATTTTGTACCTCCACACGTAACACTTGCACGTTGTTTGCAGAACAAACCCGAGTCAGCAGTAACGCAGTGTATGCCAGTGGGGAGTAATAAGAGGAGGAATTTTACCCCAGTAAAACCAGCTAAGCAAAGATGTGCCCCAAAAGTGCAGAGAGAGCTTAAAGCCAGACCCCGAGGGGCTGATGGCAACAGCAGCATCCGTGTGATGCGACAAGACTGGACTTGACCTCTCAAATGATCCCGGCTCAAACCCCGGTGTCTGTCCTGGTGTGAGGAACAAGCAAAAAGCTGAACCAAAATCATTTCTGGCTCAAGAATTAAAAAAATCATTATGGAAAGTCACTCATGCGCCTTTCAGCAGCACAGCCATGTGGCCATGGCTTTGCTCAACCAACTCAACTGCACAACAGCTTGCATAGAAATGCTTGAAAAAATATGTTTTTATCAACAGAAAAGTGATTTTTCCAAGACATTTCCTTTAAAGTTTTGAGCTTCTACCAAAAAAAAAAAAGCCAATGTGCATTTTCTGCCAGAATTATACAACTATCCCATATTGAGCAGTTTCCCATTAACGTTTCTTGGGATTTAGGAGTCTGGGGGTTTTAATTGCTATTTTTTCTGAATATTTAATCAACATTTTCCACTGAAGGAGAAAAAATATTCTGGCCAAATGTAGATTTCCTTGCAAGGTAGAGAAGGGCAAGGCGGAGGAGGGGTCGCTGTATTTTTCCTTAAAGACACAAATATTCCCTTATAACTTAATCACCGCTGTACTTGTGAGCCTGACAAATATAGAGGACTTAAAATCAATCAATAAAAAAAGAGCTCAACCACAAAGGAAGTTCTGGTCAACCCTTCAGCTTTACATCATAGACAACATTTACTTTATCACAGCCTAACAAAAATTAAAATAGAAAAACGCATCTTCTTGGCAAACAGCAGTTATTTTCTTCCACTGCTCAGATATTTTTATAAGCCCAACTTTCACCAGCCTCACTCATGTTGAGAATCACCTTATCCTGCAGGGCAGACCATTTATTTAGAGGCAAGATATTCTGTCCCAAGCTGGACACTAAGATGCCTCCACCCAACAAAAACTCTACTGTGTAGCTGAGCTGGACCTGCCTACATCCCAAGTCCAAGTCTGGTTTGAAGCACTACCCATACTGTCTGGATATTTGCCTCTATAAATAAATAGGCGAGAAGGTTTGGAGAAGAGGTGAAGCCTTTCTCATTAGTTGTGAGCGAGGAAGGAAATTGTAGCTTACCAAAGACTGCGGGAATTCTCCCTTAACAGCACTGCTGGAGGCGGAGAGGAGCAGGGCAGAGCGGCTCTATGGGGACGGTCCAGCAAAATAGCCGAGAGAACCTGGGAAATGAAATACTGCACATGAGTAAGGGTGGCAGAACTTGCCTGACAGATACCTTTCTTGCTGGCTAATGGCAACCACAATTTATAGCTCTTTCCATTAAATCTTAACAAAAAGACACAATGGCACTGAGACTGATTTGCATCGCTGGCAAACATGTCTCAACCCATATTTGTTCAGAGAGTTTATTCTGATAGTTCATCGTCCCCTCACAATGTGATTTTTTTGTTGTTTATATGTATCACCTTCAGCAAAGCTTCCACTGGGAAAAGGTTTCTCTGGTCCAGAGGGAAACTTCTGGTCAAAACACATATAAACAAACGTGCCCAGAGCAGCCAATGGTTTCAGTGTTCAGCTGGAGCGCAGAAGATGTAAAACTAAGGGTCTGATCCACATCGGGGAGCTGAATTTGGATCTCCTATATCCAAGAGGGATGTCTTAGCCTCCAGGCAAGAGGCCATTCTTGGATGTTGCTTTCCTGTAGGAGTCATTTCGCATTGGATGTAAGTCATAAAATATTTGCTGGTAACAGAGAGACCAAATGTGTAGCCCAGAGGCCGGAACACTGAACCAGAAAGAGCAGGAACATGACGCTGGGTCTCCCATATGCCAAGCGAGTGACTTGGCGATCTACTGGTTTATTGCAGTAATAAGAAAAAAACCCCCCCAACCTTTACGAATCCCTGTGTCTTTCAAGTGGAATGGAAAAAACTTGAAATCTCACAACATCTTGTGCAACGGGAGAATCATTTCCTACCCGCTGTTACAGGGGGGTCAGATCTACAGCGTTTATCACCTCTTGTCGCCAAAGTCAGGATCTGGCCTGCTGCCTTCCACCCTAATTCAGAATGCACTTTCATCTCTAGTATAAACACTGAGAAATATCAAAAGCCCTGTTGACAGTACTGCTCTCATTTTCTGCTTTAAGAAGTTGCCAAAATGTACAAAATTAAACTCTCCGAGTTACAGTAGGCTGTTTTGTCAGTTTATCCAATCGGTAACATAATACTATCGTAACCTCTATCACTCTCGTTCTTTTTTTCTTCCCCCACCCCTTTCCTTTCTTTCTTTCTTTCTTAAACAAGAATTTTCCCTGGAAGGGAACACGGTTCCTGCAAAAATTAAATCACAGCATCAAATATCAAACCCGCGAATATAAATCAAATATCGTTCCATTGACGCTGAGGAATATGAATGTGTGCGACACACGCGGCTGAAGCGTTGTCCAGGTCACGGCGGGGAGACTATGGATATTATCCTGCTAACGGAGCTTCCCGGGGCATTTTCTCTGAAATTGCTGGAGTCAGAAAGAGGCAAATTTCACTGTCTCTTACCTAGTCCCTCAAAGAGCACATTTGAGACCGGCCCTATATTTTTTCTTTTCTTCCTTGTCCTTTTCAAAACTAATGGGAAATTCCGGGCCTCCAAAAATTAAGAGAATTAGGTCCTTTCCTATATCATTAATGAAAACAAGACCAAAGTAAGTAGCACCACTGAACAAACAGCAATTCTGTGGAAAACTTCTAGGAAAATAGGAGCAATGCCAAAGGTTTCTCTAGCACCAGAGCTGCTAAGCAGGGAAATACATCCCCATAGTAAGGCATGCGTGACATTTGCAAATGACCTTCACTTGAAATCAAAGTGTAACATACGTTACCTCAGTACATAATTCATTCTTAATCTATTAATGATATGACTCATTAACATATTAGTAGCGGTAGCGGTGTTAATAGGAATAATACCAATAATAATGGCGTTGTAGTGCTAACAGGTTTCAACATGCTACTTCTTCTACATGCATTTAACGAAAGGATTTGTGACCCAGCATCACTGGGATGGTTAGACAAGAAGTTTGACAGCCCCACCAGTTACTTCACGGGGTGTGTGCTATTATCTCTTGTTATCTCCCGGAGGAATCACAGGGGATCTGAATGCACAATCATAATGATTGTTCAGGTGTAAGATCCCTGATGGCATCTTTGCTGGACATGGGATGAAGCCCTAAAGAATGGGGCTTTTTTCATGTTCCTTAAATGTTTCTGTTAGTAACCAGTCAGGCGTGAAATCCCTTGTAGGACCTACTGAGCTCCTGTAGAGATTTCTGCTTCCCCAGCCTGCAAGAATGTTCTCACCTCAGCGAAAGGTTTTATGAAGTCATTTTGCAGAATTTGTCCAGAACTACTGGGGAGGAATAACATGCAGCCTAAGAAAAGATGTTGTATGTCTCATTTTCTACCCTTGAATTCCCTGCTTGGAAACGTGACCTGAAAGGACTTGAGGAATTATTCTGTTAGTTTGGGATTTCCAGCTTAGGCAACCCTGCCACACAGCCAGCAAACCCCCAGAGCCCAAGAAAGGCACACGGACCTACAGCTCGGCTCTTCCAGAGAAGCATCAGACTCATGGTGGTTGTATTCTGCAAAGGGAAGATGCTTGCACAGGACAGCCGAAAGTTATGGGGTGATTTCTGATTGTACAGTGCAGATCTGATTTATCATAACTGCGAACACTGCTTGCATGATTTGGGGCGAAACCCAGGTTCAGGTTTCAAGCATCCTTAAAAATCTGCTGCTTTAAGAATCCAGATTTGGGGTCAGGCCCTTCCTTGGTTCTAGAAAATGAAAAGAAAACTGGACAGTATCCCTGGCTTCACACACAGGCAAAATCTGCAAGCACAGGTCTGCCTCTGCACCTCCACGGTCGTGGTGCATGGGAAAATGAGCCATTCTGGGACATCTTACCATGTATCCCTGAACCTGTGGGATCCAAAATCCACACTGCAATGGAAAGTAAGACTGGGCAGGCCGGGAGCCGCAGCTGGGGTGGAAAAATATCCACAGTAGCATTATATAACAACAATAAAAAGCAAGACTATAATTACCTTCCTGCTCACCCTCACCGTGCTGTAATGAAGTCTCTACCATTAACATCTCATCTACATACAAATGTAGTGCATCTATGAGTATATTAGAATAGTGAAAGCACTACAGCTCTCACCAGAAAAAAGCTGAATGGTATATGTCACTTTGACACCAAAATAACTGCATTCACATGAGGTCTTGTCCCACTATAACCAGTGGTAAAAAAAATTAATACAGAATTCTTTCCTAAGAAAAAAAAAAAAATGGTATCAAGGCAATTTTTTTAATGTAAGCCAGGCCTAAAAATGGTTCTTAGAGTAGCTGCCAGGAAAATTGCCTAATATTCCAATTCTTCCCCAAGTCTCATGACACGCAGTATGGCTTTTAAAACCCCTGTACATGCAGCGGCACCAGCAAAACCAGGGAACTGCTGAAGGTTCCAAATCCAGAATTTCAAAAGAAGGAAAAGACTGTAATCGTAGCCTATTCACCACTCAGGTGGGTGGCTAAAGAACACCCATTGAGGCTGCTGCTGCTGCTGCTGTTGCTCTGGTGCTGCCTCAAAGGAGCTGTTTGGACCCGAAAGCAGCTGGAGATGGGTCTTCAGCCCCACAGCCAAGGCTGCCGCAACCTTGCTGGAGATGTCTGAGGCCATCCCAGGAGTTGTCCATGTTTACCTTCCCAACTGGTTTATCTTGCTCCCACCTGCTGGCTTTTCAGAGCCCCCAAACTATTATTATCAAGAAAATTGTATTAACTACTATGTGCCCAAGTGAGTAAGTAGACAGGCTCACCCACTGGAAATGGGAAAACAAATTCTCAAAGGCAGATCTCTCCTCCTCCCTTTCCTCAGGCTTACTTTTATTTTTAAAGACGGAATCAAAACCAGCCCAGGTCACTCCATGGCAGGCAGGAGGGACAAGGCCCCAGGATCCTCCGTGCCTGTTTTTAGCCTCTTGCACATCACCCACATAATGGGCAGAAACCTGCCAACCATGCACTTGCTGGAGCAACTTTGCAACCTTGCCACAGCACTCTGCCTTCCTCCTCCGAGTAAAACAATCCCTGCGGTCTCCACCAGGGTGGAAGATACAAGTGGGTCCCCCCTTCCCCATCATCCCTTGACACCCCTCTCTCCCACTGTCCTGCTCGCTCTTGATAATCTCTCCTGCACAAAGAATATATGAAAGGCCTGTGTCTCAGCAGGGGAAATACACAACTCGGATCACACAGTGACTCCAACAACTTCTTTGTGAGATCTCTGGAGGTGTGAACTTTACCTTTGCAGCGATTTTGTGAAGCCTCCACTGCTGAATCTCACTCCTCCCTAGAAGTGGGGATAGCCTTACCAGAACATGGACTTCTATATTCAGGCAGCTTTTCTGGAGGCTTTTGAGAGGAGAGCTCCTAAATTGAAACCACATTGCCCAGCCTGAGCCAGAGCCTGCTGCATGAGCCCTGTCTACTCCCTGAATCTTTCCAATGCTGGTCGCTTCCCGGCGAGAGCACCAAACAGTGGGGCTTACAGACCCCGTGGATCTGCCAGCATGGAAATGGTGCTTGACCGAGAGCTTCACCAGAGCTCTGGGACGCTCTTTTGCCTTTCCAGGGTCTTGGTGAGTGCAAAGTGGTCTGAACAGCTCTTTGCATCTATAGCTGCTACAGGAGAAACACCTTTCCTCTTTTTTTTTTTTCAATTTTTTCAGAAGAGAAGCTGTTGGGACGTGCTCACCATCTCGCCCTCTTCTGATAACCCTTTCGGCATCCTTCCGTTTTTTGGTTATTCATTTGTTACCCCTGAAATCTGATTCCTGATCTCAGCCCTCTCTTATCAGCCCCTTTCGCTGAGGAGTTCCAAAGCGACGGGTTAGTTTTAATCTTTGCGCTCTTTCTCTGTCCCCGAGGCCTCATTTTGCTGGGGGAGGAGGTGAGTGATAGGACTGACGTCTGCGAGGGGGAAGGGGCTGCGATCCATTAACTCACTGTTATCTATCTATTCATCTGCCCAGCAAAACAAAGGTGGGATTGTTGCTGCAGCTCACAGACCTGCGCTGGCTTTGCTCCAGCTCCTGTGGGTCACAGGAGCGGGGGAGATAGGGAGGCACGGCCCAACAACAGCCCAGCAAACAGAACGTAAGGCCTGCTGTATGGGCTCTGTGCTGGGGTCTATACAACCACATCCTTCCCGATGCTGGTACCCAAGCTGTGTTGCTGAGGCGAGCAGGAGGTGAAGCCACCATAGGATTCCTCCATGTGGGCGTATGAACCTGCCTGTAAAACACAGGCCACCACCCCAGCATCTGGCAAACCCGTTTTGGGCTGTGCTCTTATTTAAGCAATTATATAGCATATAGGGTGCTAGAACATGAGTTCCCTTATCTCTGTTTCCCACATTACACCCTTTCCTAAGGCAAATCGATGCAGCCCTATCGAAGCCGAGGCACTGATTGACACCAGCTGAAGATCTGGCCCTGATTCTGCTGTGTTTTGCCTCTAGGGAGTCATTTACACCTGTTCGGGGTGCAAAAGGCGACCAGCAGCAACCGCTGGAGCTGCAAAGCAGCGAAGCTCCATCCCATCTCCTTCAGAGGCTGACATGCCACGCACCCATCGGTGGCACGGGGCCCAGTTCCCCTTACATCCAAGTTGGTTTTGGCGTTGCACATCGGCACCTTCTCCTCAGCCTCTCATAAACCTTCAGATCGCTGCCAAGTCTCACAAAAGAAAAAGTTGTGACCCAGTTCCTGGAGGGTGACTTAGTGTAAATAGCTTTCAGTGGCATGATGACACCCTCATGAAATCCAGCAGTGCACTTGTCAGTCCATGAAAAACGGCGCCAAGAACCAGTCCTGATCCAACGTTGCATGGTGAACATCTTTTCCTTTCCTTGCACACGCAAAATCTCTGGTGATTTCTGGAAGAACTGCGGTTGTGCAAGCCAAACAGGGCTCAGCTTATTTTCTGAATCATCAAAACAGTGCCAGTTTGCCTGGACAACATCAGCTTTTGAGCAAAACTTGCCAATACTGACAAAAAGCTTTATGGCTGAATGAAAACCCAGTTCACCACAGCTAGCTGTTTTTCCCGGGTTGTCTCTTCAGCCAGCTTTAACCTTGTGGCCAAGGAGTCTTCCAGGAGCCAGGCAGACCCATCTCCATTCACTGCTTGCAATACACCTGCAGGAATTGAGGCTGAACCTTTCTTTGTTCTTTTACTGATTTCAGTGACACCCCTTGTAGCTTGGCACTATTTGGTGGCCTCAGAAGAGCCTGTGCAAACATCGGTAAAGCTGGACAGCCACCAATATACATCTCACAACCTCTAGTTTTCTTGGAGACCTCCAGGCATGGCAGCCACTCTGTTTCTTTCCGTTGCCATCCAAAATCCAGTGAAATTACCAACAGGCCTCCAGAACCAATTTCAAACCGAATGGATCCAGGATTTAGATCTAAGTCACCATGTTTAGATCTGTGGGTTGTTTTGGGCTTCTAATTTCCATAAGGATTTGCATAATAAAATACAGTAGTAGGCTGGGCAGGTACATGGAGCAGTGGCTGTGAGCCAGGAACTAACGAGCTCCATTGCACACTGTTTAGCTTGGGATAAGTTGCTTGACCTTCCAAAGTCCCATCAACCCCATCTCTGAAATGGGGATAGTAATACTTGCCTCACAGGGGTGTTGTGAGGATTAATTAGTTGCTGCTCGTACATCGCTTTGATGATGTTAAGAACTACATGCCTACTAAGTATTGTTATTGTATCACAGCTGGGAAGATATTGCAGTTAGAGCTAAATCCTGCTCTTGGAAAAAGATGCGTCTTTCCCCACATCTTGTAAAATTAGCTGCTAGGCTTGCGCAAGCTGGGTTTATATAATGTTGGTACCAAACATCAATATGCACCTTGTACCTTGGAGGCTGCCAAATCCCCAGAACAACAGCCTGCTGGGAGTCATGTGAGGCACCGTCCCACTGCAAACAGCTTTGGGCGGGAGCCCAACTGCAAACTCTTCCTCTCTCTCTCTCTCTTCCCCCACCAACTGAAATTAGTAAATGTTTCCACCCGGCATTTCAGCGGTGACCTCAGGTCTAGAGTTTGGTGAGCCGTACAGAGCCCATGGGCACACCAGCCCGGGCAACACAAGCTCCACGCTGCCGAGAGGAGAAGCCCGCCGGGACGGGGTGCCCGGGAGAGCCCAGCGCGCTCCTGCACCCAGCAAAGCCGCCGGGGCTGCGGAGAGACGGGGCGGCTGCAGGAGACACCGATATGTGCGCGGCACAGATGGAAAAGGTATGTTCCCTTTGCCGAACCTCTAATCCTTAGGTGGGCGCTTCCTCTCCCTTATGCTCCCCCAAGAGCAAAACCCTTTCGTCTCCTTGGCATTGGGGCCTAGATAACACAAAATAACTCACAAAGAATTCCACTGGCTGCAATGGGCTGCGGCTCAGGATCGTTAATAGGCTCAAACCACAGTATCCAGCCTACTCGAGGAACACATAGGAGTTATGCATCCAAATTTCAGTGACATTTAGTGGAAGTCAGCCAAATGGCTCTCTTTGATTCCTTTGAAATTTGAGCCATAACTGTCATTGTATCTTAGACGTGTGAACTGCTCTGAGAAGTCTCCCATATAGATTAGACGGCGATCAAAGAGTTCCACTAAACTGAATTTTATGAAGATGGAGGGTTGAGGTGAGGCTGATCGACATCAATATTATCTGAAAAAAAGCCCCAGACCTAGCAAGTTTGAAAGGGTTAAAGAAGAAAGTTGTTTGGGTAAATGGTGTACATGAACTATCATTTTCGGTCAGCATGCAATGACTAGTTAGCAGGGCTTATCATCCCCAGCTATGCGAGGAATTACAATAAATGCCTGAAATGCAAGCAGGTTTCCGGCTTAGGTAGGTAAATAATGGAAGTCACTATTTTTGTCTGAGTTGCAAGAATTCCCCATGCACGCAGGCTCCCCACCCCCTCCCCACTGTAACCCAGCTGACTCTACTCCCTGCTGGTTGGCAAAATGAAGCCCTTTCATGCATCCTTGGGATTTTGCTTTGTCTGCAGAAGTAGCCGACTCATTATTTCCTTTTTGGTGGAAAGCGAGAGGTTACATTTTCTGCATTCATTTGTTTTAAATACTTCCAGAATGTAATGACCTAAGGATGAGTAGGAGATACGAGCTGCTCTGAGACCGGGACTGTGTGATTTGTAGGGAAAAAGTAACAAAACAAGCAACCCGAGCATCATTCTGGTGCTGTCAAAGCCCAGTAGTAATCCTCCCATTGCCTTCAGGGACATGAGGCTTCCCCTCTGCAGCAGAAAACACCCTCAAACTATTCAGTGATTCAACTGCTATTCGAACAGCCACTAGAGAAAAGAAAGGGCAGAAACAGGGTAAACTTTGGATAGCACTTGGCAGTAAATAGGGAATAAAGTCATTACAGTCAAGGAGTTTATTCTCCTTTAGCCCAAGGCCCTTTTCCCTGCCCTGGCATCCCCAGGCCTCTCTTGGAGGCCCCTTGGAGGTTTGTGTATCACAGCTGAAGAAAACACGGGGTTCTTGCCATGGGAGGGGAACCGGGGTGGGATCCCGAGCCTCGCGAGGTCCCGTGTGGATTTGTCCAGGCTCCAGGTACCCCACAAGAGCCTCGGCCCCTTCTGCCGGTGAATGCACCCATTGTTTGTGAACCGGGGGAAGCCCAGCAGGGACACGGAGATGGTGGTGCCAGGGAAGGGTTAACCAGCGCCACGGCAATTCGCATCCTCCCTCCGCATGCCGTATTTCTTAGCAAAGTGAACATATTAACACTGGCATGCTCCCACACACCGCCTTGGCTCTCCTCCAGGAAATCATAACCCAGCTATTTGGCACACAAGGCCGCAATTTTATTTACACAATCAACTTCTTGATAAACATAAAACTTACAAAATATACCACGCCCTTAAAATAAAAAAAGGAAAAAGTGTGAGGGGAGAACTGCAGTAACCTGACCTTCTCAGACAGAAAGGCCAACCTGGTTTGATTTGATACCCCATCCCCAAAGAAATCACCTGTGGCTACCGGGATGCTTGCCCTCCTGCCTGGGGGAGACACTGGCTGCACTTATGGCCCTCAGGCGCCCGTCCTCCTCGCCTGGTGCCACCACCACCCCTGGGTAGCACAGATGCCCCCTCGGGAGGGCACGAGGGTCTTGCTCTGCCAGTAACCTCAAAACAGTGGGAGCCGGCCTCCTTCACCACTCTGATCCTCTTCTTGACATGAATCTTGGCAGATGAGTCTCTGTGTCTCTGTGAACATTATAATTTTCAACCCTATGTCCCTTAGTCAACCTAACCAACTGCAGGTGGAAAGCTGTAGGTTATATTTTGGGAGGAAAACATTGCCGGTTTCATTCGGCAACCAGATTTGCTGGAGACGTACTCCACTTTGCCAGATTACCAGCCAATTCAGCTGGGAAGCCGGGAAGCCTAAACCTTCAGCAGCCCCCCAGGGCAGCCACTGCCTTGGGTGAAGTTCTGCCTAAACATCAGATAAAACTGCATCAGCCTTGCAATGAACTGAGAGGCACACGTCTGCATGCTGCTTATAGCTGGGGTCACCTGAACTCAGCTCCACCACCTTCTCCTTCACCTTTTGAGCTCACATTTCTCCACTGACCCTTCAAAGCAATTGTCTTGTTTCTTGGCTACTTGACAGAGGCTCCCAAGCTCACTCCATCAACTCTGGATGACCAGGACATCCAGTGTAAGCTCTCCCAGAGCCGGGGCTAATGGTTGTTCTGCTAAGCTTCAAACTGGATACACGATGACAAGGAGATGCTTAAACACAGCTTAAATTCCACTTGAGAGAAACTGCATGAGAAAAAATAATGGGCCAAGGGCATTAAACTGATTTATACTGGCTAAGGATCTGGACATATCTGCTTTATTCCTTGCAGATAAAAAGATCTGCCTAAGGCTAATAAGCTTTTGATAGTTTGGGAAACAAAGATTGATTTTTCTTTCTTTCTTTCTTTCTTTCTTTTCTTTTTTTCCCACAAATAGGAAGAACCACCTCCAAATACCTGAGATACACTGCAATCATTTAGACAGATAAACATCTTGATTCCTAGAGATAACAGGAGTTGTATGGTTGGCCTCAAATCCAAGCATTCGTGACAATTCTTGAAACATGAACGTTATTACTCCCCACTTCCACAACAATTTACACACAACTGCAAAGAAAACCCTTCCTTCTCCCTTTGCAGCTGGAAAATGCACTGTGAACACGCTACCCAAAGCCTCGCCGTAGTTGCCATCCAAGGCACAAAAAGCACTTCTTTGAAAAGAGAGCAGGGAGTTTTTGACAAAAAATCTAGTTGTTGCCTGCCAGACATTTTGTTTCTCTTCCCAAGTTGGGAAAGGAGAACGTGGGTCCACCTAAGCAGATTGCAACTGTGATAGAAATTTCTCAGGCTACCCATTACAAAACAACTACCATGCGTTCACTCCTCTCTCTTCCTCTCCAAAAAGAGTGGCAGCTGGAATGAAAGCCACCAAGACCTGTCAAGAGGAGATCCTGCCCTTTGAGGACCGCAGCTTTGCTCATGTGGTCAAGTCACAGAGGAATCCTGGGGATGCTGCAGGAGTCTGGTCCAGCCAAAGAGCTTGTGGGTGTTCTCTTATTTTTGCAGTATCCATCGTGTAAGGGTGGCACCTGCCACTGTAACAAAACATTTGCAAAGAGTAATTTACATCTGCTACTTATCCAGCTGCACATGAACAAAAGCCCCTCCTTGTATCATGAATAATTTCTTCAGATACCAGGTGTTGCCTGATTTCTCCAGAATGGCCAACTCCTACAATTTTATAATGAGTAGTACTACATATAGTGACTTTCCACTAAAATAACTTCTGCACCTAAGAACCTCATCCCTCATTTAAAGTCAGTTTTAATCTTCTGTGCATGCAAGGACCTGAGTGCCTCTGACGCACAAACCAGAAGGCAACCTTCCCCCAGCTCTGCATACTAAAATCTCAGTATTTCTAAAGCCAGTCTCAAGATTACACTTTTTCAGATGCACATGACTACTGTCATGTAAAGAGGAAACACCTCTCAGTATGCAGGCGCTTCATTTAAGAAGTTCCATAAACTGACAAACCAACTGAACTGGTTTGCTGAAAGTACGTTCTACAAAGAGCTTCCTTAGTCCATCTGTTAATCTTACATAGTGCACGTTACCTCCAGAAAGTAAATGTCTTGTCAGGAATTACACTTCGATACCAAGTATTTCCACTTAGCACACTGCTGTCACTGCTCTTTCAGCCCAGGCACATAGAAATGCTCCATCCGTCGAGACAACAGCTTGAGACTGCAAAGTGAACAGGCTTTGCAAAACAGAGCAGCCATCGGCAGAACATCATTTGGACCAGCGACTGCTGTCCCTGGAGAGTCATGCTGGGACAAGGATAAAATACAGGTGTGCTTCTGACCTTCACACCTCACCTTGTGTTTGCCCCCATCTCCTCCTATACTTCTGCCCTCTAAAACCAGAGAGGGTCAGGGCCCAAACCACAAGTGTGACAGTTCTGCAAGAAAAGACAGTGGCCTTCAAGTTGCAGGACATTTCCAACAGAAGCACTGATGATTTCTCAGAAACGGGCTCCAAATGAGCCTCATCAGGCCTATTTCAGAGCCATGGGAGGGCAAGATGTGGAGGAGGACTTCAAGGGTTCTTTCAAACGAACTGAATCAGAGGTTTACCCAACCCCACTCTTTCAGAAGTTTCTGAATAACGCACCAGCTTGAACCACTGGAAAGAAACAAATAAATGAGCTGGCAACTTTCACAGGGAGGAGCCTTGAAGCCCAGTTCCCAAGACCACGCCAACCAGCTCCGTGTGACAGCATACAGGAATGAAAATAGGTAGGTAACATTAACAGAAATACACTGAAACTTAATAACAGCAGCTTGTCAGGACACGCACCAAAGAGAAATGGCTTATAATAGCTACATCTCGTATTATGAATGTTTCATAGCCATCTGGCTAGCAGAGCTGCCTAAACCCAACCGGTGTTTTGTGTGCGCTGTGGTAACCCATGGTGCATGCTCTGGAAGGAGACTATCGAGCTCAAGTCCTAACATCTGCATTAAAAAGAGAGACCGTTCCTTTCGTCAGACGAAAATGCCTTAGAATAACAACACAGCAATGAACGGAGCCCCTGAAGAGCTAAGGCTGTGTCCTCCTTTGGTCTACACCAGCAGGCAGAAATGGAGTTATCCCAATTTACACCAAGATCCAGCCCCATCGTATTAACCTCTTCTTGGTTCAGTCATAACTTCCATGTGTCTATCAGTAGTTTAAAGCAAAGGCACAGTTTAAAGGAAAAAGCAATCCCCCTGCCTTTCCTCTCCTGATCTGATTCGCATACAAAATGGGCTTATGAACTCAAAAATTATGGGAGGGATTCAGGGAGGAGGAAAGGGAGACACAAGAGCCCTTTTATTTTGCGTCTTATTCACAATGAAAATTGGCACAGAAGCCGACCACATACATTAACATAGTTTGGGCAAGTTTAACTCTCATGAATACATTTCTGTGGAAAAACTGTGTGACTATGGAAAAATCCCCTCTTTTTTGCCATTTGAAAAGATAACAGGCTTCTATGTGGAACATACCCAGAACCTGCCCGATTCAGAGACATGGAAATACAAAGATGAATAAGGCTGAGTTTCCCATGCTAGGGGCCCATGGAAGCTGAGAGGGGAGGAAGAAGTGAGGAGGCCCATTGACTCAGGAGAAGGACTTTCATCCTACAGGTGAAGGAAGTATTTGAAGGCACCAGTAACATTGCAAGCCTGTTCTAGAGCCCGTTTCAGTCCTTGGCAAACTCCTCATTGGCTTCACCGGGATGTGGGTCAGGGCGAAACAGTTTTAAAATATAATCCAAGGCTATTTCTACATCACCATGTCATGAGTGGGATACAAAACAGTTCAAGTGTGTGGCTGCTGCTTGGGCTCAAAGTCTCGATATTGCACTGAGGAGCTGAGCTCAGGACCTTTTTGGAGGACCAGCTCAGACCAAAGTGCACACTAGACTGCACCCATGTCTAAGTCAGGCAACCTGGAGGAAGGAAAGTTTCGGCCAAATGTACTGGAGCATCAATTGCACTTCTCCCCTCCTGTATCTCCATTGCCCTTCTCCAAACTCAGGCTTAAGGAGGGCTCTCTGTGAGCTGGAGGGTTTGCAAAGAGCAGGAGGTGTATCTGCTGGACAACATGGGCATTCCTTTGTCTGATGACTTAAGTGCACCCAAAATCTGGAATTCAAAGCTAGTCCGCTAGTCCAGCCACAGCGACCTGCACTGCGCTGCGCTGCGATCCTCTGGCCCAAGCGCAGTCCAGATCCAGCCTTGAAGGTTCTGCAGAATTTCACAGTTACACAAAACCCTGCCTCAGACATCCCTAATTGCAACCTACAAGCTATTGCCATTCCCATAAAAAAACCCTTTACCTTTCCTCACTGACATGGTACAGCGCTTGTCCTGCTATAGTGCTGCATTTCTGGCAGAGGATGGTAACCTCAGAATGACTATTTTCTTTTGAATGAACCAGTTTGCTTTATCTGATATGACACTTCACATTACAAGTCCTTCATCAGATCACTTCAGAAGCACGTCATCACACTGGGCCTTTAATATCTTGCTAATTAGTGTCATAAATTACTAATCGAATGCTTTAAATGACTCATATTGGTATGGGAAGTCTCACCATACAGAACAGTCAGTGATCTCAGAAGAGGACGCATCAGAGAATCATCCCGTCCTGCCAGGTAACACAGAATTAAACAGCAGGGTAGGAGAAGGATGGAGAATTTTGCTCCACGATTAGCAATTCAGAGCCCTTACCACTGTGATGCATGTAAGTATGGCATAGTTTGAATCTGTTTAAACATGTAATGTCCACTGATGTAGGTGTGTGGAAGAAGCGGTGTGCACAGATCCACACACCGAGGGTAAAGGATCGGCAGAACAGATCGAAAGGGAGCTTTTTCCCCTGGCACAATCCAGCCACAGTGCCAGCTCTGCTGCTTTAATGACACGGAACGCACATCACCACTGATGCCATTGCTAAATTTGGCTTCACTGGAGCTATGGGCTTTGGCAGGGATCAGCAAACAGGATTTTTCATGAATTGTCCAACACTGACCACTTCCATACGAAGTGGCTATCTTTGCCTTTTCCAACACAACCAGCTCCAAACATAACCTAGAGACAATGTCACACCTGGTTGGCAGCTGGTAAAAGGTAACTGAGTACTTCAGGACCAGTTCTCCAATGCACAATTCTGTTCTTTACTGGGCTAGGCTGGAGAGAGGTCAGCAGGGCTTGAGGTAGATTTGTCTGAGCAACCTTTCACTCCTTGGCCTGGTTTTTCCCTAGGAGCCAGCCTGATCATCACTTGCCTTGCAGCAAAGGACAGGTTTTTTCTCACCTAACTCCCAACAATGTTGATATCTACATCTGCTCAGCCACACTCACCTCCCACCAGAGTTAATGGAGCGAGAAGGCACTTTTGGGGAGTAAATGACCTGGCCCAGAGCAGATGCCTCCCTTAGGATGAGATCAGTATCGCTCCTTGACAGCTGCGAAGACCATTTAGCTCTAGACCAGCTGTACACAGCCTGAGGAATCCCACCCCAAGTGAATGGTCAGATGCTGAGCTGCTGTAACACATTAAAAGCGTGGTTGTTTCACACACACTATTTGCCTTATTTGCATCCTTTGCTCCTTGCCCACCTATTTTGCCTTGTTCTAAGTTGCCTTTTGTGACTGGCCCCAGGACAAGGAACCCGCTGCTGTTCCTACACCTCCAACAAGCAACAAGAACATGAAGACCTCCACGTGTGCTGCTCCAGCACAAAGGCTTGAAGCAGAACTGGCTAGCCAGGTTCTTACATGTAGACATAAAGCCCCACCAGGGACCTTTACAAACATCTCTGCTGGTCTCCTGCATTACCAGTCAGTGTTTCACCCAGCACATTTCTGAACTTAGAAAGCTACATGGTTCGCTGGTATAATTACAGGTATATTCCCGTAGGATTTGACACCACTGGTTAACCAAACATTGTGCATTAGCTCCTAAGAGAAAGGCATTATTTATTTTACCCACACGAGGTTTATCTTGTAGTAGCCATCGACTTTCCATGAAAAGATCACGCTCTACTACTACACATCAGCCATTACAGGCAGCTCTTAAACTTTAATATCTCCAAAGGAACAACAATTGTGACCTGTTCAATATTTTATATTTGCAGACAAGCGGAATGAACTCACTGGAATCAGCAGGGGGTGTATGTTCAGCTGCTCGGAGCAATATTCGGGCAGCTGAGATCAGAGAGGCAATGCCCTGTGAATGTGCCATTCAACAGACAGCAGAGCGCAGGGTTTGCATGGCAGACATCAAAGTGTTGTGTAACCTGCAGATGTTTTCCACGCAGAGGCTGAAAAAAGTGATGGACAAGATTTTGTAAATCCTGTGCTGTGTTTTTTTCTTCATTTGCTCCCTTACATACCCGTTTCCTTGCCTTTTCTTGAATGGAAGAATGAAACCATTAAAAATGATGGGTTATATCCTTAAGTGATATGTTTGTTATGACTCCACTGACTTCACAGAGCTATGCCTGTTTACACAAGTTGCAACTTTCTCCCATAAGTTTAAATCTATACAGATTTACATCATGGGGAGTAGTGTTGTATTTTTTTCCAGCGCTAGTAAGCTCTGCAAAAAAAAAAAAAAATATATATATACCCTTAAGACCCTTGACATCTATTTAACTTGTATTTGAAGATACAGATTTGAGAGGATGCTTTCTCCCACCCTATCTCATATCCTTCATCCTGCTCCTGTGTTTATTAGAGGGTCCTCCCAGTGCCCTGTGGTTCGGAGCCACTCTGAGCTGCTGAGGACGATGCCCACGGATGAACCCACGGCTGATCCGCTTGCTGACACGTAGCTCTGTTCCCTTTCCATCTCCCCAGGTAACACTGTGAGTATAACCCATCCCAAAAGTCCCCGAGTCCTGCTGAGGACAGAACCCTCTTTGCTGCCATCCGCGCACATGGGACGCAGGTAAAAAATCCCGCTCTGTTCGATAGAGGGCACAGCTCCCTCTGCCCAGGTGAACTCCTTAACCAGCAAGCTAATAGCTTTTTTAAAAAAGTTCTCCTTCCCTTCCATTTTCATCTCATGAAACATTTCAAGAGACCTTGCTTTCATCTTCCTATGGAATACAAACACATTTCAAAACCTCACCGTTTACTATTAAATTAAATTCTTGTGTTCCCACTTGCCCTAACCAGAAGCACTGTACCACCACGCCTGCAAAACATATTGGATTGTGTTGTGATCTTGTGCCGTTCTGCACAGAAACGCAATGAGGTTTTACACGACATTACCAACTGACCTTGCGCCAAACTTCCCTCCCGTAAATAAATGCCAGCCTATACGTACAGCACACACGAAGACAGAGACTTCCCATTAGGAAGCGATTTGCTGAGCAGGCTGGAGGGCTTAAACACTTCTGAGAACTCAACAGCAACAACTCTTCTGCTGGACAATATGCTGACTGAGTCTGATTTTGGGATACACCAAATTATCCTGAAGAGACAGGTGACTTAAGTGCCAAATTCCTCACCACATTTACTGATTTAATTTGACCACTGAAGTTCTCCAGGCTTTTTTGGAAGCCCCAGTTACGATTTCAGGAACCAGTATGTCCAACACAGTCCCACAGGTTGAACACTGTCATTAAGAGCATGACCTGTTCCTGCTCGAGGCAAATGATGGAGTCCCTGCAGGAGTGGGAGTGAATTAAGAGACTGTATCATCCAACTCAGCAGGGACTTTGTACTATGAAGCAAGACCCAAGACCACTGGAGATCTCTGAGTAAAAAGTCTTACATTTCTTCCAATAAAAGCTGAGCTTGACACTGCCTAGTGACCTGCAAGACATGGTGGGGGTACATTTTCTGCATGAACTGAGGAAAGAGCAACCAAGATGATCAGGAGCCAGAGCTCATAATGACCAAGGAGAGGCTGAGAGAATTAGACTCGTCCAGCTTCTACAAGAGAAAATGAAGGGGAAACCCTATTCCTGGCACAGCGACCTCCGAGACGGTACCAAGAAAGCAGAGCCAGGCTCTTCTTGGAGGTGCACAGCTCTGCTGGTCATTGCATGGATCACTCACATCTCCTAGAAAACAGCCCAGCAAGGCTCTCCTGCAACCCACCTTCTCCAGCGTTCTGTGTACATCCCACTCTGTATGCTGCTTTACATATGATCTCCTGTTCCGAGATCAGCGTTTCCATCCTGTTCCTCTTTGGCCGAGACTGCTCACTGACTTGCTAGAGGTTAAGCTGCCTCTCAAACAGCCCCCATCCCACTTAGCCTGTATCCTGGGGTTTTCTTTCATGAAAAAGGCACTGTAAAGGCTCTGGACCCTGTGCTATGATTTACACTTTTTCATCTCCTGTAGAAAGCCTGCCGTGTATGTGATGATACCATTCAGCTCCGTTTACCTGAGAACTTAAAAAAATACCATTGGAGGTTGTTTTTTCCATATGGGTAAATAGAAGGGGTGGGAGTATTCCTTATGGGAAACCTGGAACAGTCACACTCTGTCGGCCTGACATTTCCTGCTGTAATTGAAACTTTTGATGTTAAAAATTCCATTTACACAGTGTCTCTCTAAGCCAGGCGGGGAGAAGGGCAGAGGTGGGCGCAGCGTGCACAGTTTTCCCTGACTCCCCCACTGCAGCCAGTTAAACTATAGCAGGTGAGATGCATAGATGTAAGGGAAGGAATATGAGGAAGGAAATACCAGCTGAGTTAGGTAATTTGGGTCAGAGGAAGCCAGGCGTAGTTACAGAGGCAGGTACAGATTAAATCAGCTTGAGGCTGTAGGTCTCCACATCTGCCCATGCCCAGGAGGGCAGGGAGAGGTGCAGACACGTGGTCCTGTGCTTACAAGGGACACGTATCTTGGACATGAGAGGACAGACAAATAGCTCCCTCAGAATCCGTGGAGATCAATGGGGAGAAGTAACTTTGCCCTCTCGCAAGTTCAAGGATGTTTAGCTGATGGTCTTTTAAAGTCCCACCCAATGCTCCACAACCCAACCCTCAATGAAATCAGCCAGATTCTAAACCAAATCCCAGGTGAAAATCCAGGCAGAGGAGCCCACTGCTGCCAAATGTTACGTTTATCCAGCACCAGTTCCAGACCTTACGCCTGAGGACCAGTATGAACCTACTCCCCACTCAAGCCCAGCATCCCCAGCCCGTGCCAATGCAGTTTATCCACAGGGCTCCTTGCAGCCGGGGACTCCGTCGGGGTTTCACCCGGCACGAATCGCCCGACCTCTTCCTCAGCTCAAATCCTACCTCTAGCTCCAGCTCTACCCCAGCTCGGCAGCTCCCGTCATTCCCAGCCCTCAAGGTAGGAGCCCGTTCTCCTCCTCCACAAAACCCCCATCAGACTCTCCAGGGGTGAACAGCAGCAGCAAGAAACACCTGAGTGCTGGTATCAGCCCCGGTCCCGGCTCCCGCTAGCAGTAAATACATTAATAAGACAAAGTACAGGACAGAGTGGAATCCCTGTGAGTAATGGACATAATTACATTAGCTAGTCAAAGCAACTTTATGTTAAGAAATATTTTTGGCATGCCATGAAAAGTTTAAATCCTGTCACACCCCAACAGTTACAAAAGTCAAAGGCAACATAACATGAGCTTTATTTTAACTGTTACATGCATTTGCATAAAAATGCTTCTTCAGAATGATAATGCAACCGTGCTTCCCTGTTTCGTTTTTTTCCTGTTTTCCCTTTTGATGCAACTTTCTTGCACCCTCAAGGGCACAAAGTAGAACAGGAAACATTTCTCCCTGCGATTCCTTTCTCAGGCACCTTCAAAAATTAAGGCTCAATGCTCTGAGCTTCTTTCACATATCCAAAGACAAGACAGTGGAAAAAAACAAGTACCCAGACTCACCAATCCTTTCTGAAAATGTGGATTTTCATTGTCAAATATGCACCTGACCCTCCAGCCATGACAGCGACAGCCACAATAACAAGCAAATTACATTAATCGTTATTCTTCCCAGCAATCCTTACAAGCAATGGGCAGGATGGGGTGAGAAAACCAAAGCTGGATCTACAGAAAGAGACCTTTCAGAAAGGAAACAAATGAGTTATTCGAATGGCTGTTCAGATGAGTTCTCATTTCTAATCCTGTAACTTAAATGACAAGTGACTACAAACTCAATCTACTCCTTGGGGGTTACACAAGAAGTTCATTCAGGAACAGGAGGAGGGAAAATGTTCAGGTCTCAAAAATACTAAAACACACTTTCTGCTGCTGACTTTCTCAAACTCTGTCACCAAAATAGGCAAAACTAAAACCTGAAGTTAACAGCATTACATTTTGAGGCTAACTCTAATATACAGATGCTCATTTTTATTTAAATACTTTATTTAGATATTTCTGGAGAAAAATCTGAATTTCTCCATTCAAAAGTTGCCTTACTTTTAAATTCACTTTATTTTTTGAAACGAGCTAAAAAGTTTCAAAAACTAATAAGTGAAATATTTTGCTTCAGACGGCACAATACATTTTATTTGAGACAAAATGAATATTTTCCTTTCTTTTTTTGAGTTTTAGACTGAATTAATATCTTGAGGAAAAAATTTGTTTAGGAAGGCCTAAAAAACCAGAATTGCAAGTGATCCCAGTGCCTACCAGCTGTTCTTATATCTCCCACCACGGAATCTTTCATAGGAAAACTCATAATATGTGTTCCAGTTTTCCCAGGCCAAGTTGGGATGCGGAATCGCACAAAGATCATTTTTCTACTACAGGGACACCAAGAAGCCTCCTAAGCCTGTGGCTTGTGGGTGCAAAATTTTCAGCAGATACCTTCTTCAGCAGATACCTAGGGGGAGCCAAGGAAGATCTTCATTGGGATCTTATATTGATCTTGATTTTTGTCCACCGGGGAGAAAGGAGAACTCCCAGTGTGCCACTAGCAGAAGCCACAAACCTCAAATTATCAACTGTGAGATAAAGGAAAAACTGAGGAGAAAGAAGAGGTACCAGGTAAAGAGCAATAGAGAAGCACCGTTAGGAACCGATGGCAATATTTAGTGTAAGAGTTGTGGGAGCCGCTGGTCTGTTGTTACGGGTAAACATTTGTCCAAATGACAGCACAGGGTAGAAAATTATGTGAGATGGGCCAGAACTAAGTCGTGATTGATGAGCCTTGGAAGAGCAGGACCTGGCTCTCCGACGTTGGTTTTGCAACCTTTGATCTTTATAGCCACGCATTATAAAGTGGTTTCAACTTGTGACTAAATTCCTAACATACTCAGCTGTAAAATCCAGACATATCCTGAGTAATAAAACAAATACATAAACTGGAACTTAGGTGAGAGTCATCTTTTACTGTCACTTAAGGCTGGGAACACCTAGAGCTTGTTATACCAGATTCAATAGGGAAATGTAATTTTAAGAGCAGGGTGAAGGGATTTCGGCCGGAAACGAACTAATTGGGCTGTACAGCCTGCATCAGTAATTCCATTTGGATCACCAATTTACAGTGCCTCTACAGAGCATCACAGAACAGGCACCTTTCAGAGTGTTACACATACTGTAACTATATGGCATGATGTTCATGAAATACGACTTCTATCGCTCCGTGTATCAGAGCCACGGGCCTTCTGCAAAAACGTCATTCTGCGAACTGGGGATATAACCAATAAATCAAGGCAGTTGCACAAGCCACAACTTAGGTGGCATTAATTAGATCAGTGGAAGTTATGATCCAACATAATTATCATTGCTACCCCACCTACGCTTAATTTCAGTGTTTCTTCCTATCTTTCCCCCAGAGGGTCAATAGGAGAGTTAAACTACATGCTTCAACAGTGTCAGTCTCCAGAGGCAGCACAAAAGAGCAATGTTTGGTAATTATGTGAGTGCAAGTAAGGGGAAGGGGACTATCGTGAGATGTGATCAGATACCATACAACAAGGGGAGAAAGCAAGAAATTCACCCTTTGCCCCTTACACACCTCAGAGCTTCGCAACTGTACAAGAGGTCTCGGTTTTGTGCTGCCTGATCTGACTCACCAGTCCCTATTCAGAAAGGTATTTACATACAAAAATCACTGCAAGCATATGGGGAGTCACATCAAAGTAAACCTCATTTCCCAAAGTCTTACACGCATATTGAAAATGGCCTGAATGGCACAGCCCAGGGGAGGGGAAGAAGAGTCAACGTACCGAGATGGGATTTGCGGCATCTCTGACCCACATCTCTAATAGCAAGTAGTGCAGAAGAAGAGGAATGGATATATAGAGAGAAACGACTGGTGCTGAGGACATGACATCCACAATGTGCATCTCCGTTCTGTACGTGCTTCACCTCAGACCAGCTGCAGGCTGGTGGCAGGAGCAACCAGCACCAGTGGGGGTCACTGGGAGACTAATTTCAGAAGCATGCTGTTGATCTCAAATAAAACGCTAACGGCAGTTCCCTGCTTAGAGGCATCTCCCTGCTGGACACAGACAAGTGTCTGGGGTTAATCGTGCGCTGCCGACAACCCGATGCTTCAGAGATTTCTGAGCAACCATCTCCTGAGGTAGCTACAGAGCGAGAGCTGCAGCAGGATAACCAAGTCAGCGTGACACTGTGCCCGGGTGATTCTGTCCTGCTGAAACCTCCCCGTGTAACATGGTCCTGACATCAGTGTCCCCAGACAGCCCCGCACCGCGTGGCTCTGCGGGGAGGTGTGTGCTCCGTCTCCGTCACTCCCTGTGTCAACAGGGATGATTTTACAAGTCTGGGTCCCTGAGGACCGCGCGTCAGGAAGTGAGAGTCATACAAATACAAATGGGAAACAGAGTGTTTGCGGGACTGAGCCCTGAATTGCAGCCCAGTTGTAAAGACAAGTATGTGGCTGAAGAAGAACTACTGCCCTTGAACCGGCTGGGAGGACTTTGTACAAAAAGGTATCATACAATTCCAGTCACAGTAGTTCCTTCTGATTGAAGGTTGCGCCATCACAGTGGCTGGAAGACAAAGAGGTTTTCTGCTAAAAATCTCCAAAGATGCTGTGCCTTAGCAGGTCAATTGTTTCTCTTCTTCTTTGACCTTTCTTCTATGCCTCTCTTCTTCCCCACACCTACAATAAAACATTTTCCTTTGACACTGTGCAGGGCTCTGCTTAAAAAGAGCTTGGTGTAATCAGGTGTGTTGCTGGTGAACTGCAGTACAAAGACAGCACTGTTTTTCAGAAGGCTGTTCAGTTATGTTCACTCAACAGAAGAGACCAACACTATGGCAATATCCATCAACCCTCTGCATTTGCTTGTAATTAAAGAAAGGTCAGTAGCTGTGCCTTTCTGAGAACCACGCTTACCTTTGCACAGTCAAAAACCAAACGTATACAGATTTTACAATGGAAACTTTCGTTGACATCCAGAAACGTGAAACCCGAGACATGAAAAATATTAAACGGCCAACTGTGCTAATCTAATAAGGTTTATGAAACCAATTTGCCCCCGTGGTTGGTTACAGAACTGCTGAGATAATATTTGGTACCTAAGAGCCAAAGCTGTTGTGTTCCAGTTTTTTCATGCCTCGCTGCTATGGAAAGGCCCCGATTCACACCACTTCATTATCTTTCCTCGTTTTTATAGGCAGCCAGAGGGCATGCTGGATCCTCTGTTTGTTTGTCTGGATCCACTCATTAGTAAATTACGTGTTCTGAGCAACGACATGCACCTGGACATTTAGTCTGAGCAGATTCTGTAACATTAAAATAGGTTGTGCTACTTTGACAAAAAAGCAACAGATCTTCCTGAAATGCAATTTTCTTTTTCTTTATGCTTTTGTATTTCCAGGAGCCGTATCATCCATGGAGCAGAAGTACCAGAAAGCAAGAATGAGAGAGAATAAAGAAAAGCACAAGACTTCTCCCTATAAAGCACTGTTAACAATCAATTTTCTACAAAAACAGGGGTCCTGAAGGCAAGACCACCACCACCTTACGGTGGCAACCTGAGTAATGTAAATTTTTGCTGTATAGCTAGACAAGAAACACTGAAGAGGAACACAGAGAGGTAGAGATTCAGCTGGAAAACTCGCAGCAATGTCGAGTGCAAGCCTGATGTGTTGCTCTGGAAATCTGGAAGCAGAAATGACACAGAAATCTACTTGGAGGGACCAAGACTTTAACCTCTCCCTGTTTCTCCTGGTGTTATCACCACATATAATTTGTTATTGCAATGAAGGGACAGAAAGGGACAAAGCAAAACTCTTCCAACGTGCAGCCCTTGGAGACCACAGTGTGAGAATCACAGAGACACAATGCCTTGCTCTCCGTTTTCCATCACGAGCTGGGTACCGCAGGGAACGCAGTTAAAAATGTCTTCTAAAATAGCTTTAAGGATTGGAAATCTGATAAGGCAAATACAAGTGGCAAAGCTCCACTGACGTCAGTGAGACTTATATAAGGGAAGATTTTGTAATGGTAAAAGTAAGACGGGAACTGCAAAGTCCTGCACACTGAACAAGGAAGTTTTTCAGGTTAACCTCAACACAGGCCACAGATTTGTCCTCAGAACAATTACCCCCTGCCCTGCAAATAAAACACTGAACTCAGACTATTTCTGCAAAAATTGTCACTTTGTGTGTACAATCACACGAGCATAATTTACTGCAAAGCTGCTCATCAATAAGCAACCGAGATATTAATATTGAATGACATTGTCAAAGGTGAGTTTTGAATTTATACATACGAGAATTTAAATGAAGTGACTGTAAAATGTAGTACATTTAGCCAGTCCTAGCACAATATGGTGTGGGAGTCATTCTTCCTTGATACAATTCTTCTTTTCAGGACCATCTAGTAAGTTGGTGTGAATTAACACTGGTCATTTGAAATCAACTGAAGAGAATGGAGCCATGCCAAATTACATCAGTGAAGGATCCAGCCTTTTGAGTTCAAGTTATCCTCAGTTAACACTGGCGTAATCAGAAAAAGGCAACATTTACTTCTCTGCCCACTGAAAATAGCCCGGGTATTGGCCATTTTCAGAGAACTGCCTGAAAACATTCCACAAACCATGAATTATTCACAGTATTAAACACATAATTGTGACTAGCAAATAAACATTTGAAAGTAATGCCTGGTTCATACACCATTCAAACACAGCGTAAGGGGGAGATATTCATCCTATGAATTACCCATTAAGAATTATTGGCTCTGCTCGAGTTATAACTGATAAACAGGCCTGTGGATAACAAGGCAAGTGTTCCCCAAGTCTCCTGCTTTCATTCAGCAACATGGCTTCCTTTTCAACTGACACATAAGCTCAACTATTTATCCCCTTCCACCAGAGAAAGGACCTGCCTTCAGTGCACCTGAAAGGCGAGAGCTGCCGCGCAGTTTCCCCAGGCCCTACTTGTCTGGTTAAATTCCAGGTCAGGCAACAACCCTCTGACAGAACCACATTCCTGCTGTAGTTTCAATTACCTAAATTATTCTTCACCTCCTGTCCTAAGCATGGGCATATTTTTGATGGCCTGAGCTGGGAAATGTGAACGCAAACTGCTACCAGATGTAGGGAGGAAGAATGATTTCATATCGGAGGCGCTGGCCTCCGAGTCAAAATATCCGAGTCTCTGCTGTGCCACAGGCTTTCTGTAAGCCACTTAGGCCCAAATCCCCAAAGGTATTTAGGCTTTTAACTCCTGTTCATTTCAGTGAGAGTTAAAAGCCTAAAGATCTCGATGGAGCTGGGTCTTAGCCTCTGTGGTTATGTCTACACAGCACTGGGGTATCCGTGGTACTGAGCGAGCACATCAGTGTGAAACCCTGACAACCTGGCTCTGATGGAAGAGCAATATCCTGGTGTTGGTCAACTATTTGGCCAAGAGTGACATAACCTGATTGTGGATACACTTCACCATAGCATTCCCAGCTGGGTATCTGCACATAGCACCATGTTCTGCTGGGCGGGTACAACCCACATGCCTCAAAATTACATTTGCAGTTTGGATACCAGCCTGTTTTTTGGGGATGCGGGGAGAATGGGCGCATCCTGTTGTGCCGGTGGGCACACAGAGAGAACCGGGAGCCAGCGGGCTTGGTTTGGCTGAACGATCCCGCAAATTCCATTTAAACCCAGCTTTTCAGAAAGTAGCTGCCACTGGCCACAGAAAGGCAGCGAGGGGCTATGAAACATGCTCCCATTTGAATTTCTGGCATCTTATAACACCAATACAACTTCTGTGTCTCCAAAAAGAAGCAGAGCAAATGGTTAATGTGGACTTATGGTAGTTAAAAAAAGAAATGCTTTGCTGCTATTCTATTGTCAGTTTTGGCAAGCAGCACCAGGGAAGTGAAACACTGATAACATTGCTTTATTGTTCGTGTAGGTCCCAACCTTAACATGCTACATCTGTATCTTCTGTCTCAAGAAGTTGCTTTCTTTTCATCAAACACATTCCAGAAGTCAACAGTAAAAGCACTGACAAGAGACAGCAGATTGATCCATTAACTCTCACTCACTGCTAACAGTTCCTTGGCTGAAACCAGACCCTGCATTCCACTTGGGAAGATTTGGTAAGTTCAAAATGTAAACACGCTTGCAGGATTTGGTTACTGCTCTCATATGCTGCAGCTCCTGCCTCAGCTTAGCAGGAGGTACTGGGAATCTACAGGTGCTGTGCCTCTTAATTTATACATGCCTAATTAAGCAACAAACAGGACAGGCCAAACAAGTCCTGTGGGCCTCGTGTTAATATTATACTACATTCTCAGTTAGTGCTAATCAATGTGGTTGCAATGAAGGATATTACAGTATATAGCTCTTTCTAATATGTCTAACAATAATAATAATAAATAATAATAATGCACTCTCCCTTTGCCAAAAAAAGATGCAATTAAATGAGCACATGTTTTCCCTTTGGAGATGGGCCCTAAAGCATCTTCCTTTTAGCAGCAGCAGATAAAATGAAAAGTCTTGGCTGTCGTGGCTGAATTTGCTTTGCAAAACCAGCCTTTATTTTAAGTTAAATTAATCACACAATGCTCCTTTGTTGAACTATTCTCCATCTGTATCACCAAAGCATAGAGGGGCTCTGCTCACAGACCAACACTCCAGTGCATCAGTCACTGTAAAAACACAGAACAAAATGCCATTTCTTACACATTTGCTCACAAAGCTGGAAGGCCCAGTCTGGGCTCCTCTCCTAGTGTGGCTCTTTGTCCCCCTCTACTGACTACACCAGTCGGTCCTGGGTCCAAATCCTGCACCCACGGACTCAGCTTGGGGTGCTGTCACCCTTGGAGAGGTGACAACACACTTCTGAGAGGTGGCAAGATGCTGCCTTGTCCTGGGAAGAAGCTGATCTTTCCCGTGCAGCAGCTGGACAAACGGCGTTATCTCCACCTAGGCCTCCGAATTTGGGTTCTGCATTGCTCACAAAACAGAAAAAACAAATTTGTGTGCTGAAAAATTCGACATGGAGGTAAAACATCACTGCAGTGTCCCAGCCAATCCCTTCATATCATGATTCAAGATGGTGTCTTTGGTGTCCCACTGGAAATGAAATCATGCTTCCCTTTGATTCTACAGGTCAGGTTCTTGAGACAAATGACATTTTCCAGGATGGTCACCTACTTCAGCTGAAAACTCACTGCTTTTCAAGAGTCAATTTTCTGATGTGACAATGGCACTTCCCAAAGAAAGCCAGCACTTTTCCAAAGAAAAACACCTGATCAAAACGCCATGTGCACACATGAATCTACCTATTACTAGATTTTGCTTTCCATGCAGACCACAGCACTATGTACAATCCTGCAGCAGAACCAGTAGAGATTGCTCCACTGTCGTCACGGGGAGGTTTGCCTCTGATTTCTGCAGTTATGATTTCACACAGGACTTTGCTGCCGTTGGACTCCAGGTTTAACTACAGCACTCTCACTAACTGGCTCTCTGGGTTTCTGCAGTGCTGATTTCCCTCCAGTCTTGCTCTAAGGGTTAGTCCTGACTTGTTGCAGGGGCCTATTTGAAAGCTTAATGTTCCTTATGCTTCTCTTCTTCCTTTGGTATAGCACGACCACAGATGCAGCTCCCTTTTCCAGGCAAAGCTGTGTACACATCATCCATGTTTACGTCTTAACACTTTGGTTTTCTCTCCTTTGTTGTCTGAAGTTTCAAATATTTTTTGCCCTTTCCCTGATTTTCTCCATGATCAGATCTTCCACATTTAACTCCCCTTTGTAATATAGCCTATAAAGAGATTCTAGCCATCAGTGAATGATCTAGGGGAAATTATTGTTGTTATTATAGGTCTGGGCAATTTGGTCTAAGTTTCCAGATTATTTTGGACTCCTGGCATGACCACGAAGTCACTCCACTGCCAGACCCATCTCCTGTCTGTACAGAGAGACATCCTGCACAGCTGGACTGCAAAACCTGCAGGAATTAGTGCTGGATTTGCTGCCTGTCTTCACAGCAATGAGAGTGATGGGACCTGAGCTTTGTATAGAACTGGGACCATCTCCATAATAATTCTGGACGGAGAATACCTATTGCTCAAGTTAACTTACAACACCTCAATTTGCAACTCACAGAAGAGATGTGAGCATCTTTAGAGTGACCTCAAGCTTTCTGACTGGTTTGCTTTACTGAGTTGTTTTACTTGTCTCAGAGCCTGTGGAGGATGTTTGGGGTCCCGGAACGAGATGCTGAAAATCACTGCACTGTACTGCACTGCTACCTGATGTGAAGAAAAACATCACCAGCGGGAACTGAGTTACGTGTGAGCATAACTAATGTGAAATAAGAATAAAGCCTGGAAGTACCTAAATCTTCAACTATTCTCTAGAGCATGTGCAAATTCAGGTCCATAGATACGGTTACGTACCTTATCAGCACACAGTAGTGCAAGAATAAGCATAGGAGAGGTATGAGCAATTTGGAGTCTTCAGTTTTCGAGGCTACACTGAAAGGGCCTCTGAAAGCTCGCAAACTGCTTCTCATAATCTTTGCCTAAATTTGCAAAAGTCAAGACAGGGCTATAGCTGACAGAAAAGCAGCTTCTCCCCTGATGTCTGGGCCTGATTATTCAGATACATTTTCAAAATGAGATCTATGAAAAAATTAAGTCCAAGCACTTTCCTGCTACATAACTTCTTGGTGTCAAATATTAAAAACGGTCCAACAATGTACGTCTTAGCAGAGCTGCATCAAAACCGCCGGTGTCTGAGTTTGGCTAAGCAAGCCTAAGTTTGGATACTTACTTAAAACTTGCTTGTACCCCTTAGTCCATGAAGCCAGGGTGAAAATTCTGTAGGAATAATCCCTCTCGTGAGGTCTCCAATGGGCAATGACAAGCAAGCCTAACTGGCTATACTAATAGTATATTCTCCTGATAGAAAACCAGAACTGCATATGTGCTTGAGCTTTTGCACTTAAGTAAGTGAGGAAAATAAGTCACCTTTAGTTTTAAAAAGCTCTCAGCTGTCCTTAGTAATTAAGATAGCACGGATGCAATAAATCAGTACATGTGCCAACCCACAGAGGTCAAATACAACCAGGCAGCAAATTACAGTAAACATTTATGAATCCCTTGTATACGGCACATGACCCCACCCACTCTTTTTGGCACTGAAGTTTGCTCTTGATTGCACTGGTCCTTCTGGCATTTCATGTCCTCATGCAAGTCACACCAAGTAGCCTCCCTGAAATGTTGTACTTGAACATGATCAGACTCATTTTAATCATTGTGTGTATTTTAAGTGATGACTAACGCTCTGAGAGGATGAGAGAAACCAAAATGGCCAGGGAGCCTTTTTGTAAAGAAGAGGAACAAGGAAAATGTAAATTGAGGTTTCTATTTAAGCAACAAGGAGCTCGATGCATCCTTCTGCAGAGGAAGGATGGTCTTTCAGCTGAAGCGCAGGGCCAAGGGTGTAAGACCCAACTAACCCACATAACGTCTCTGGGAAAGCACAGACAGCCCCCGGCAGAGCCCTTGTGTGAGCAGAATTCCTCAGCTCCCCATCTGTGACATGGGGATAATTATGCTTTCTTACTCCTATCCTTTACCTGTTTTGGTCTTGCCCATCTACACCAAAAAACACTCACTGAAAGGGACTGTGTTTAATTAGGTGTCTGTGTGCGCTTAGCACAACAAGGTGCCAATTTTAGCTGAGGTCCCTGTGTGCTCCTACGTGGCAAATGAAACAGGCATTTACTGCAGGGTTAATGACCAACTGAGATTACTTGATATTATTATTTCATTTGTACTGCTGTCACACCTAAGAACACCAGCCGCAGACCTGAACCTGTTCTGTGTTTGCATTTAATGTATACAGAACATAATGACAGTGCCTCTCCCAAAGAGCTTAAAATTAAGTTTTCCTCTCCCTTCCCCCACCACCAAGTTTGTTCCAGGGAATGCTTTGCAAATACATCTGCCAACGTGACAGCTTCAAGTATCTCCTTGTGCCTGTTCGGATTAGATACAGATAACACCTGAGAAGTGCAGATGAGATTCTGATCACAACTACAAAGAAAGTGAGAAATATTTTCCACCAAAAGGTTTAAAGAAACAAACGCATTTCCTGGGGTTTTAAATGCAGTAATGTCCTGCTGATAGCTTTTTTTTTTTTACAAAAGGAAAAATAAAACCCAAATAATAAAGACCTAGGCAACAATCTGATGTTTTGTCTTCAGAAAAGCAATGCATATTGGTGGAATGTCAGAGCTTTCACAGAGGGTTGTCTTGAGAAAAAGCATTCCTGCTTTATTGCCCTGTAGAAAGCTTTGACCCCAACATGTCCATCTGTTGCTGTTCTCAGTCCTGCCTGCAAACCAGAGATTTCTACACACAAGTGCAGTGGGCTTGGGGTGCGAAATCCACCACTGAACCACTGCCTTGACTTCAGCCTAAAGCCCCTGAAGCTCCTTTTGCATGTTACAGCATCTAGGGAAGCCTGACATGAAATAGTGCACACTGCATTTGAGGAGACTTCAGGAGTCGAAGTACAGTAGAGCTGCTGGTAGGGGATGAAAGAGATGGAGATGTGAGATGTGTTGTGTTACGAGACATTTCCTTTCCCTGTGGTGGCACTGATCCTTGAGAGAGGCCTCCTTTCTTCTAGTAAAAAACACTTTTCAAAGGAGGTTCCTTACCAGCTTCAGATGAAAGAAGCTGGTGTGAATATATCTTCAGCATCAGTGCCTGTTTTGTACTTCGCACACACCTGGAGAGACCTGGAATACAAGAGAAGCCATCTGTATGTCTTTGGTTACCAGAGAAGTTCCCAGAGCAAATCTGAGACTTCAAAAGCATAGATTTTACCAATAAGTCACAGGCAATAGCAATTAAGTACTTTCTCCCTTGCCTTCTTCAAACTGGAAAGAGAGCTTGCAGCTTCATTTGCTTTATGCAGGTTCCTCACCTTGTGCAGGGGTGCACAACAGGGAGAGCAGGGACTGAAGAGAAACCTCATCCCAACACTGCTCAGCTTTTCACAGCTATCAAACAATGATACTTTCCAAAAAGGGAATCTCTTTTCTTTAAAGTCAGCAACAAAAAGAGAAAATAATGATGTGGCGTTCCATTCCATACAGTACCTCCCTACTATATAAACTGCCTTTCAGGCAGAACACCTTCCTGAATATCAAAGCAGATTAGAAGGTGGGAAAAACGAAGACCTGGGAGGAAGGCAAAGAATCCCTTTCAGGAGGGATACCCCAGTGCATATTGTACCACAGGACGTTCTCCTGCAGGTGTCACCACTTGCTGTTCTTCGCCCAGTGCTCACCAAAACCCAAATTCGATGAGCCTGGAACACTACCCAAGAGCAGGTCTGCTCAGCCATCCTTTTGGAAACGGTCAGCCCCTTGAACTGAAGGATGTGTGTGATTCATGAAGTGTCCACGGCAGGATGCACTGGCACACAGACGTCCTCACCCACAGGAAAACGTCCAGGGCCTTCAAGAGATCCCTTCCACGGTCCTTACCCACCTAAGACTTCTGTTGAACTTGGTCTGACTAAGAAATGATTTCAAAGTCTTACAGAAATAGGCTCTGAGAGAACATCCTGTATCTTCTTAACACAGATTGCTCCAAGTTGCTCATCTAAAATACACTATATATTTGTAGATATGCAGCAAATTGTCTAACAAAGACGCTGGATGTGTCCCATGAGGATTCACATTCTCCTCGTCGCCTTCACTGGGAGCATGATGTGCCGATATCTGACATATAATTTAAGAAAGCATGGCAGGCTTTATTGGCACGCTTAACGTGGATGAAACTCACACTGGAACACATAAATCTTCACAAGATTATACAGTTTCCTAGATTGTAATCTCTGTCTCATGCCATGTGAACCAAGTCAGAATGATAAGGAATTGCCAGCCCCATAACCTGGAAATGTCTAAACTAAGTATCTTCCAAATTACCCCAGATGCTTGTCTTTAAAGTTTTCAGGGCAAGTTATGCTCCAGTTAGGGAGTAATATTTGAGAGGCCAGAAGCCTCTCTGCCAATTGTAAAGACCTTTATGACGATCCTATGAATACAGACATGGGTGTGACAATCTAGGAGGGGATGATTGGAGCTGCTATGGGAAAAAAAGAACAAAATAGTCAAAGTCTAACTCCTATAGCTGCAGAAACTGAAATATAGAAACATGAACCTGAATTATCACCAGGCAAATAAAACCAGCAGACATTATTTACAAAATCTCATCATTTTAGCCAGTAGTATGATTTGAGAGGCTTGACTCGTGACTTCTTAATGCTTTGGGTTAGCAACGCTAGCTGACAGCTCTGGGGGCTGAAGTGAGCGGTACTTCCTATAAAGTCAATCATGTGTCTACTTGGCAATTAGCCAGGAATCCTACAATTAACAGCTCATTAGAAACCTGTCTGTGCCATATTATTCATGTGGACAAGCTCTCACTGAGGAGCAATCACTCTGAACACAGAGCAGGGAAGAAGGGAGAAGACCAGGATGGGCTCTGCTGGTCCCAGCAGGGCAGAGAGCAGCATCTCAGTGGGAAAACAGACCAGAAACGGGTCCTGCTCGTGCTGCAGCTCTCTCCTCCGAAGGAGAACCTGATTCGGGATTTGTGAAATGTTTCTCACTTGTCCTGAGATGCTTTTATGGAAATCAAGCTGGTGTTTGCAGATGTTACCGTTACAAACGCTGGCTCCGCTCCGTCAATGCTATAATGCACCACCGGCAACTTCGACCCCACATTGAGCAGGTTTGCTCTCAGCAGGATCATTTGATAGAGCAGCAGCAATGTTGGCCCCAGCTACATCAACAGAAGCAAGTCCAGTGCTGATTATGTCTTTTCATTGATTGAAGGGGACTTCTGCAGGACTCAATAGTTCTTCCAGAGTTGCTGATTAGAACTGGGCAAGATTTTCCTGTTGAAGGACATTGGCTTCTTCAACTTACACAATTCAAATGTTGACAAAATTTTGGAGTTTGCATTGAAAGCTCAATTTCAATGAAAATTCCAAATGAGACACTTTGATTGTGGATCAGGAAGTATCTTTTATTTAAAAAAACAAAATAAAACAAGAAACAAAAACACAAAACACAAAACCAAAACCATTATTTCATCTGTTGAAATTCCTCTTTATATTAGTTCTTGCTTTTGCTTCTTATTGCAATAAAACACACATCAAAAATAGCAGAGGAAGGGATTTTTAATTGTATTTTTCCACATGGAAAAAACATCTCTAAAGCAGTCCTATTGCTAATACGTGTGGAGGCAAAGCAGCAACATCACTAATGTTTAGAAGACACAGGTACCATTTATCTTGCTTTTAGCAGATATTCAAGGAACTTCAGATGTGGGACGGCAATCTTTGGGATATATCCATGAAAACTAAATGAAAATTTAAAAAGGGAAGTACTGAAAAAGTAATACTGAATTAAAATCCATTGGACTCGATTCTGGGGCTCAGGTTGAATATTCTTACCCACATGGAATGGCATTTTGATTTTGAGCCACTCCACCAGTGAATGTGGGTGCTATTTAGGAAGAGTAAAGGCATTACAGCCCGGCCCGCTGTTATTTAGAAATAGAATTGTAATTGTGTATTGAGTTCTTATCTCAGGATGAGGTAATCTCCAGTATGCTGATGAATGTTTATCAACTGGGCTGGTAGAGCCCCAGGGAATGACAAAGGGAGCAAGAGTGGGAAGGAGACACATTGGCTATGAAACACTCCTTGCTAGAACAAGAAACAATGGTGTGCTGCAACCGAAAAAGAGAGAGAGACACTTCCTGGGACGAGATACCTCGCTGAGGTACATCACTAAAAAGAGATAAGCGAATTTGCAATGACAGGTTGGGGCACTGAAAAGCAATCCTTGCAGCGAGACGCGAGGGCTTTCTAAGCTTTACGTTGAAGGTTTCTAAGGTCAAGTAACTCGCTTCAGATCAGCAAAGTATTTGTTTCTCAGGCAAAACTGTTTAAAAAACAAGTTGTTATAGAAAGTAAGTACTGAGCAACTCCTGAATACCAGAGACCTGCAAAATAGACACCCAAAATAGCACACTGCTTCAGATTCCTCTACTTTTTTTTCCATATAGTTGAATGAGTAATTTTCTAACCAGAAGCTTATCAAAGCATCACACCTCAACATTTTAGTTCTGATTTTCTGACTACTCTTGACTGATGAATGATAATCTCGATATTAAAAAACAGATTTATTACAAATCTGCTGCTGGAGTCAAAGCTCTCCATAGGGAGGGAGTCCAAACTGCAAACTTGAAGAATGACTAAACACTGTTCTCACTCAAAAAGGGGCTTGGGATGGAAAGAGCTGCAAAGCCACAGGCAGAACACACGAGAACTTCGGGAAGATGTTAAAAGCAAGGTAAGAAGAGTTTTGCACTCAAAGTATATTAAAAAAAATGCAAACCTTTGGCCATTGCTGGCCAAGAAGCGTCAGAGAGCAACAAGAACTGACAGCACCCAGACTGTACACGTGCTGCTTGTACTGCTGCCCATCCTCTTGCAGAAGGAATTTTGCACACTACTCCCACCACCACATTTGAAAATCTTTGCTTTAATCTTTAACATAATTTCTACTCCATTTCTATAACTTCTATACAGCCTTCCATTGACTCAAATATACACGAGGGTCCTGCTTTAAAGATCATTTCTGAAGAGGAATACAGACACCACGTGAATTAATAAGCAGCAGTGAGACCGGCTGAGAACTCACTTGAAGTACCACAAATTACAATTCTTTGGTGCCTGACACAAGATAATTTAAAGGGGTCTGAGTTTTTATAATCCAATTATCCCACACTGGGCATCCGGACCCAAGACCTACTATTTCAGCAGTGATAATCTTGTTCAGAAATATGTTCCCTCATACAAACCCAACACCAGCCTCTGCCAACTGGTTGAGTAACCCCACAGAAATGCATACATGAAGTAGGTACATATATATGCATGTATATTCCCAAATCCCATGCATCATAACCAATAGCTGATTCACCTGATGTTTAGGACTTTTATCAATCTGACAGCTCTTTCACAGGCCTAACGAGAAGGAAAATAAAGAGTTACTTAGAAGTATTTGTGCTTCTTGTTCAGGCAGGTCACGACTGTGACAGTCACTGAGCCACGGGTTTTAACAGCTCTGCCTCCTACTGAGCTGGACTGCCAGCTAGTGACAAAGGGAGCTACATGGGCACCCAAAGAACTTGCTGAATACCACCATCTACTGGCATAAAACGTGGGGAAAGGGGAAGGGGAAGGGGAAGGGAAAGGGGAAGGGGAAGGGGAAGGGGAAAGGGAAGGGGAAGGGGAAGGGGAAGGGGAAGGGGAAGGGGAAGGGGAAGGGGAAGGGGAAGGGGAAGGGGAAGGGGAAGGGGAAGGGGAAGGGGAAGGAAAAGGGAAAGGGAAGGGGAAAGGGAGTCAGGGCAGCAGGGCAGCAGGGAAGCAGGGAGGGGAAAGAGAAAGTGGCTGAATTAAAATTAATAGCATGAGGAAAATAAAACCAAAGCCACCTATCAGAAAATAAAAGGCCATTTATAGGAGTGTCAAAGGAGCAAGAGGCAAGGGAAAAAACCAAAACAAACACACACACAAAAACCAGCCAACCAAAAAACCACCAAAAGCAAACCAAGCACATGCAGGCTGATGTTCTGTGTGTCACAGAGAAGCACATCTCAAATTCTTTCCTTTTGTGTTTGCTTCAAGTATCTAAAAGGGTGCCTGGCCTTAAGTGAAAGCCACCAGGAGAAGTCTGGAGTTTGTTTAAATGGGTGGTCACCTCCTTCTCACCCCAGTTCCCACCTGTGCTGGTATCTCAACAGGAGGCTGTTGCCGGCAGAGTCTAACCGCTCAGGCCTGGCTTTGTGCCTTGGGCTGGCCCTGCAGGGCTGTGGCCAACATCTCCTGACGTACCCCAGCCTTCTGGATGGCCCTGTGCTACAGAGCTTCTCCTCAAGCAATAAGCTCAGCCCACTATTGATCTGAGCCAGATAGGAATTTGTCTCTGAGATAGGGAAGGCTCCATATGTTATTACCCTACTGCTCATGTCATCCACCCACTTTGATGTACAAGGCTGTTATCACACTGATTGCTGTACATACACCTTCCAGGAGTGACCTTATAGAGTCATCTGCTCACCCAGAGTCATAATTAGAGACAGGAATGTACTATTGCAAAAGAGATTTAATATTCATTTGAACTCTTAACATCAATTTACTTCAGCTGTGTGCCAGCCCCCTTTCCATATTTGCTTTCAACAAATATCTCAACAAATTAGTTTTCTGGCAGGAATATTTGTGGCAATGGTACGTTTTAAATCAGTACTGGGGAACGCTCCTGGGAAAGAAATTCAGCGTTCATAATTCTGCGTATTCTCAACAGAAACCCAATATTAAGAGTTCTGCTTATCCAATCCCACACACTGGGCTGCAGTTCAAGAGGCCTCCGCTCAGTCCCTGTCTCTGCCAGACTCCCCATCTGATCCTGGGCAACTCCAGCCATTTCTCCAGTTTGTCTACACACGGGAGCTCCGGGCTGGCAGCACGGCCAGAGCCCAAACCTCCGACAGTGACTGTACCAAGATGCTTCCCGAGATGTAAGAACATGGGTACAGCTGCCGAGCACAGCACGAGGCTGCAAATATGCGCTTTTAATTGGGGCTGGCCAATTCAGGTTAAAATAACAGCGAGGGCTCTCAAATTGCTTTGGTTTATCTGATTTAATCTGAATTATCTAGCTCAGGTTAGCAAATCCAAATTAAGAACACACCTGCACTTCTTGCTATGGGAATATCCATCAACTCTAATCTTTCCCAGCACGTTCAGGTCACACAGGCCATAGGAAAGCCTTGATCTTTTCTCCTCATCCCTTATTATGCCACAATCTGTTGTTCCCTTTCTAGACCCCAAACAGCCCTGAAAGTCTACCCCTTCCCCTGCAAAAGATCAAATGCTAAATTAAAAAATACAGATCTCTTAAATCCCTGTTTTACAGCTCCCTTTGCAAGGAAAGGGTTCGGCCACACAAATCAGTGATTTCATCAGTTCTATCTGCAAATGCTGGGTTTTTTCCTCTATATGAGAAAGGCTGGAGAATTAAGGAAATCATATTCCACTTGAACTTTCTGCTGCTGTGACTTTCCTCTCTCTGTTACTTCACCTCTTTCCTCGTTCAGCCTAGCAGCACATCCTTTCCTTTTTTCTACATTGGCCTATTCCTTTTTCTTCCCGCGTTTTCCTCGCTAATTTCTACCTCATTTTTTAGCCTGCGCTGTGTCATCATAGCAATGCAAGAAGAGCTGCTAGCGCATTATCCGATTATTTCTTCACAATCAGACCTCACCAGAACCTGTGCCAGCTGCATTCTGACTTTCCCTTCTGCTCCACCAGGTCCCAGCATGGAACGTGACCTTCAGCTTGAGCCCTCGCACCCCCTGTTCGTAGGTTGCCACTGCTCTTCCACCTCCATGACAGCCAGATTTCTGTCCTTTGCCTCTGTGCTCATCACTCTCTCTGGTTTTCCCACTTCAGTCAGATTCTTCCTCTCTCCTCCTTATTTCTCTTTCTTCACCCTGGGCTGTAAGCCAAATGCCTCAAGTCTGATAGTAAAACAAAAATCCAACTCCAAAGGTCTGTATAGGATTAAACCCCATTTGTCCCAGACGGTTTGGAGATGACAACAAAAAAGAATTCAGACACAGCAAGGACTAAATAGTCAGATTTTATGAGTAAGCAAGTAATAGCAGAAAACATACTGGGGTAATTTCATTCACACCGTACCAATGCAAATTACTGGTGGTAGGGATCAAGGCTGGGATTTTTCAAAAGGGCTAAAGCTCATGTTTTTAAAAGCTCTTTACTGACTTAGGAGTCAAAGCCCCATTTCAAGAGGAAGTTAAGAGCAAAACCCCCTTCTGAAGCCAGTCCTAACTCTACCAGTTAAACTGGCATTCCCAGATCCTGACTTTGCCACCACCTCCTTTTCCTTGGGAAAGTCCCCAGGATCTCTCTCTGTGGGTAGGAATGGGTTGTGTCTTCGCAGTAGCAAGTGGCTCGGTGCCCCCCTCCTGCTTAAATCCTGGGCTGAATCAGAAATCATGCGATTGCCCACCGGATCTGGTCGAAACACAACAAACACACATAAGCCTCATCATGTTTTGGGAGAGGAAAATGCATCAAATCTCTCCTGGTTTTCTTGTGGTTTGTTTTGGTTTGTTCATTTTTCATATGAGATAGGACTTAAGCCTTAATTCTAAGAGAGGATTAATGGCAAGGGGAGGGAAGAGTTGCACCCAGAGGCAGACACCTACCTTGCTTCAGCAATGCACAGCATGATAGGAAAGTCCTGTCCTTCCCTCTCACCATGTTTGCGTTGGTCTGGGCATGCCCAAGATAATTTAAGAGCTCTGGCTGCTGTGTATACGGCTCTATAAGTGCCTACATCTCCCTCACCAAAAGTCAGTGGCACTTGCTATCTCCTAAGTCATTTAGGGTACAAACTGCAGAGGTATCTTAGGGCCAGATGTTTACAGATGTTCACATCTCCAAACTGCACTTACATAAAATATTCCTCAGTAAATGAGGAATGCAGCTTGTCCTTTTTCTACTGAATTTGTGCCTGTGAGTCCTACAGATGCCTTTTGAAAATCCTAGTCTTGCAAGCACAGTTTGCAATAAGCCCCAAAAGACTGTTTTTGAAACAGTTGACCAGCCTCACTCGAGGACAAATTCTCAAACGCACCCAGTGCCCTGGCTGATACATCAATGAAATGCCCAGATTTCCAAATATGCCAAGCACACCCATTCTTCACCACCCTGTATTCTCTTTGGGAAGGGCAGAACTCATCACTGCTTTTCTGAAGTGAGCTTTGTGTTGAGTTCTTTGAAATCCAGGCCCTTCTATTTAACGCTTCTCTGACCAGATCCAATCCTTTAATATTTGCTGGTGGAAACTGTACTTTTGTCTCCAAGGCAGCCTCATCTTCCTCCCCGATAGCCCTTGTGACTTCAGTAGCAGTAGTAGATCAACCATTTATTTTGAAAATCCCACCCTCTATACCATGTCACAACAACTCAACGCCAATTAAATATTGGATCTTGAATCTTTTCAACAAACTGGCAGTTAATGATCTATAGGCAAAGACTGTTTGACAAGCACGGCTGAAATTTAAAGCCATATGTGAAAATCACCATCTTTTCACATACAACTTGTGAAGAGAAAGAGGAAAATATGAATCAAATTAGCTATCATTACAAATAGTGGTCTGGAAATGAATCACAGATGTTTTGATGGAGAATGGGCTTTTTCATAACACAATTCTTCTGAAAAGTGCCCATGCTGCATGAAAAGGATCCTTTTTTCCCCTGATGAAACTGATTGTTCAAAATATTAAAGTATTCCAGCCATGCACAAAGACATTTGTGCATGCCTTTGCAATGTTCCATGGGAGCTGGACTTTGCTCTATGGTGTTCATCTAAGCCAAACTCCTTAAATGAATTACATTTCAAATGTCATATATCTATCATCCTTAAGGGAGGAGACCACAAAGGATCAGTCCAAATAGAAGCCAGGTTTGAAGAAGCTTATAGAAAGAAGTTTAAAGCCAGGTACTATGGCAGCTTTTCCAAGAAGAAATATTCTGGTCTTTCACCTTACATTTTCTTGGTTTTCATCTTCTTTTTATCTTCACTGTAGTTACTATTCTTTTCCTTACTCAGTGTTTATGCTATACATGAGCTACTAACAGCCATGCAATAAGCAGAAAAGTGATTTGATAGAAGGCCACTGTAAAATGTACATTTGGCCAGCAGCACTTGGACCAATGTCCATCTCTGCAGCATAATCCTATTATCCCTGCACAATTCAAATAAGAGCAGGTGAAATTTCCAGCAAGTATCCATAGGTTCACAATAAAAATCTCCAGCCAGACAAGCGCTTTCTTCCTTTTCCGAAATGATAGAGATTTTTCACTTCTGTGTCCCATTCCTCCCACATCTACCTCCTTCGCAAAGCCACAGCTACTCTCCAAAAATAAAATCACATGAAACTGAGATTCAGGAACAATATGTTCTGCACCTACAACCACTAAAAAGTCTACTAGCTTGTCTCTCAACCAAGCTGGCAAGATACATTTCGTAGGTGGGACAAATATCCCTTATTAGACCAACTAGTATCATTTGGAAAAGCAGACAAGCTTTCAGGACAGCTCATGGGCTTTGCTTCCAGATTGAAAACTTAAGTAGCAGAATTCAAAGTTAAATGCAAATTGAAATAAAAAAATACTTGAAGTTTAATTTAACATATACCAGTAAGGCAATCTGTTTAAGAAACAGTAACTGTTATAAGTGGGGAATTTTAGCAGCATAAAATTAAGAGTGGCGAGGTGATAATATCTTTGCAAGACTGGGGAGAATAAATTATTTATAACCAGTGGGATTATGAAGGTGCTGTAGGTGGGGTAGGAAATGGAAGTATACCTTAAAACCTTTGACACTGATCACTTACAAATTTTATTACAATGGAAAATGTGGGTTTTTTTCAGTATAAAACCACTTTGATGGCATAGGTGGGAAAGCTCCACAAGATGACTCATCAGACTGGACCAGTACATTTGCACATTTCATTTCTGACGCTGAACTCCAGATGCCAATAAAGTCAATAGCAAAGCGCAGGCTTGTCCAGATCCCTGTGCTAACCTGTGGAGGAAGATTCCTGCTCTCCTCTGACACACCGTGCGGCTACAGCATGAAAAACCCTTGTGTTTCCTGATCCCTCCCAATGAGGGACACTGTGTGTACAGCCACTGTGAACAGAGAACCAAGATTCCTTCTGGAGGTTTTCTGTATCAAGTAAAATGGAAAAGTGGTCAAGTCCAGAATAGAGTCAGGCTTAATATGCTTTAATAAGAAACAAAGAAAGCACTGTTTTGCACCGTATTGTTCAGGCTTGCCTTTAGGCACATGTGGAAAAATGTTTACTAAATAAGTCAAATGCTTAGCAGTGAGATGCGTTTTATTTCAAACTGAATTTTCTGCAAGCGTACACATGCCAAAAGGGAAACAAAAGGTCACCAAATTATTCCGAGTACCAAGTTGTCAGCACTGTTCTACAGATGCAAACCCCTGCACTTCACCAGGAATAAGCCATGTAGAAACTAAACAGATTCCTCTCTCCAAAACAAAAACAGAAACAAAAGAAGTGTCCATGCTGCGTTATGAGCAGGAATGGCACGGAGGGGCCTCATGACCTCAATCACATGTGTCGGAAGCACGTATTAATATAACGGGATTGCCTCTTTAGAATGAGGCTGGGGCCCACGATCCGAGTTCAGTCCTCACTCTGCCAGGTGAGTAAAGACATTTGAAAAATGCCTGACCAGAAGAGCCAGATGAAGAACACATCTCTCCACCCTACATTAATTTTCTTGATGTACTTCAAGCAACGCGCTTCAGCACACTCAACTCTTCAGTGAGTCCCAAAAGCAAATGGAATACAGGACACAAATTCCCTACCATCTTCTCTCCAGTCCTTGCCAAATCAATAGTGGTGTTTATACCTGACTTAACTGAGTTCTCTTAAAAAAAAACCCTACGTAAAACAATACATCAAAACTTACTGATTACTGCGAAAGATTTTCAATTCAAGTAAATGTCTCATTCTTTTGGAAAAACATATCTCAGCAAAAATGCCCGATCTACTTTGCATAGGACTCTACATCTTGCCAATCAGACAAATACTTGCATCTCTAAGTCACTTTAGAAAATAGAAGTGAGGTGCTTTTTAAATGTTGTTGTTGCATATCAGATCCCCCACCACAATGACATAGTTGGAGTTTAAAACCAATGCCAGGCAAACCTCAGGCAGGGCTGAAAACATCTATAAGGTACAACATGTACCTGCCAACTGCACTGTATCCAACTGAAGTTTACGGCTATTTAAAGTTATCTACTGTCTTAGTCATCTACTGTTTGTGTTTCTCCATTTTTCTACCAGCCGCAGCTAAATCTCAAAGCCTTTATTAAAAAAAGGCAGTACTTACAGCACACTCAACCTTTCAACCCTGTGTTGTGGAACAACTTGCTACCATTTTAAGTAGAATGATCAAACGTACCAATTCCTAAGATCTTATAAAAACAAGCACGCTGAAGTGACATATTTCAAAATCCCACTGTTGTTTGGATTAATCACCTTCTAGGAAGAAAGCAGTGATCCAAAGCCCTGCTAGTAATAAGCAGGAAGGATGCCTGAGTTTTATCGGTGATCCTGCAGTTACCATCCTAAGATGTCTATAATTAACTACTGCCAAAAACAACACCGCTTACCTATTCACAGCATATTCCCAACAACTGCAAGTTTGTTCCTGACTCCAATATCCCGTTTAGTCTGAAAAGAAATTACCGCACTGATTCATTCAAAAGATGTGCTTCCTGTGGGTAATCAAAGCCTTTATAAACATCTGCAGTTCCAATAGCTTAATTTCTACTGCTGTTAGCACTGGAGAACGCACGCGGATATAAAAGAGCCAGCTGGATTCTTCCGCTTGGTTGTGCGTCCTCAGCAAGAATCGTTCCCATCAGTTACAGCTCAACTGATCTATAGTGTGGTAAAGCCCCAGGGGTACCCGGCAAGACCAGAGCACTGTACAAGCACGCAGCAAAACACGGTCCCTGCCCTGAAGAGCTTCCAGTCCACACGTGCGCGGAGCGGCAGCTGCAGCAGGACACACTGACTCACGGAACATCTGGCAGCAGCCAGGCGAGAACGAAGATTGTCTCGCGAGGGAGTTTTGTAGCTTTGGCAGCTTCAAACAGCCTCTTCCCTGGGATACGTGGGTGGCAGGCTGAAAGGCGCTGCTCTAGAAACCGGGATTTCTCCTTTTGCGGAAATCACTGCAAACCACGATGACACTTGGGGAATATTGTGAAGTAAGAGTAGTTGCGACAGGCAGAGCAAGGACATCCAGCGGGACTCCCCTTTCTGGCTGGGACCAGACAACCTGCCGTTTCAGCCCTTCTGAAGATGCAAAGCAGAAGGATGGCTTTTGCATCTGGGATTTGCACAATAAAGCTGTCCTCGTTCAGGTGGACTAGATTCAAAGAAAAATGTCAGTGAGAGCCTCCTCATTTCTTTCATGGATTTGAATCGGAAGAACAGTTTAGAAAGATCATTTGCTTTTCTCCAGTCACTGGATCACGTAATGTCTTTTAATGCCACTTTCCTTAATTGTTCTATAAAGGCTGCTATCTTTCTGGAGTTAACAGGAGCTGTGCACTCAGCTGCTTTTCTGTACATGAAATTCACTCTAAAAATCAAATGGGAAGACATTTGCCTGTGAGCTTCTGGGAGGTAGGATGACCCATTCTCATTTTCCATCTCTTCACATGAAGAAAAATTGATCCATCCGCAAACCAGAGAAAACAGCATTTTCCATGTATTTGTACAGAACAATTCAAATACTGAGGAAAATGGAGGTGTTTTTCATGGTCTGAAGGCAGAACTAATGTCCTTTGGATACAATGGCATCTGAGGAACACTGTCAACTGCTCGGTATTAAATACGGGACTCTGGTAGCTGCTTATGGCATTTAACGCTCAGGCTTGCAATCAAAGACATCATCTACCAGACAATCTTGAACAGGAAAAATTCCTCTGTTTTTCATTTAAGCATCTATGCAAGGTTTTTCCCACCTATTGACTTGCTGAAATGAGATGGATTTATTTCTCAAATAGGAGACAGCTTCGTATTTCCAGGAGCACATACTTAAGATTCTGGTGAAATTGGGAGCAGGACCTGAGTTAGCTAAGCCTAAATGTGAGCAGCTATACTACAAACAAGTGTATCCTAAATATCCTACAACCCCCAACAGCTGCTGAGCCATCAGGGTGCACATCCCACAGCATCACACCCACAGAATCACAGGGGAATTTGCCTCCGCTTTTAGATGCAGGTTGGGAGTTGTAAAAAGACACTGAAGGACAATACTGGGCTGGAATGACTTACCTTCCACCGCTAAGCTCACTGTGGGGTTTTGCATGGGACAGAGAGAAGATAAAGTCCAACTACCACCTACTAAAAGCCTGACCTGACTGTGCAGTGCAGGTACAGGCTGTAGATCAAAGGTGCCATGATAAAAGAGATTTTGAACATTTTATAGCTTGCAAAGCAACGCTTGGTTTTTTTCAGAAAGCTAAATCCAACAAACACATACTGGCTTTTCAACAGCAACATTACTGAGAACGCGGCTGCAAATGGATGTCCTACAAGCAAACAACCAACTGTGGATCTCCACAAAAAGGAAGCTCCAACAACCTTCTCAGATCTCTCTTCAACTTTTAAGCAACTATAAAGAGCAGCAAAATTACAGAAGCAGGAAATCATGCTTCCTACTCTTTCAAGAAAACCCTTTGAAACTCCTCCACCAAAGTGAAGATTTAAATAGTTTCCTAGGTATAAAATAATCTCAGCTTGTTTTCATCAGCATGCCAGTTTCAGCCTCTTAGAAAACTCTTCTCTCACCTCGAGCTACTACATACCCACATACAGTCACTGAGATTCATTAGCTAGTTACCCAGATTAATCAGATTTCCTTTGCTACAGAAAGCCCTTCTAGCACTGCCCAGATGGGTAGAAAAGGAAGGGCACCTCAGGAGATCCAAGTCAATGAGTCAGGAGACGCAAATGTGGATTTTGGTTCTCTTTCAGTGTACTTCTGGAACCCTGGTCAGGTCATGGAGAACTTTGCTCTGTCTTAGTTCTCCAGCTACAGAATGAAGTAGTAACTCTCTGCCTCAAAGGAATCCTACGGTGCCGAAATCATGAAGGCTCAGCTATTACGGGGCTGCAATGCTCATAAATATTTAAAGAAATGAAATCAGGAGGGAGGAAAAGACAAGGGGTTTTAGTCCACTTCAAATTTACTTTTTTCCCTGTGAGTACAAGTATAGAGTTGGTAAACTCAAATAATCTGATCTTGCTGCAACGATGCCGCAACAGGCAATGCTAATCATAACATAAAGGCAAACGAGTGTACAAATGTGTTTCTTTCTTGGCACTGTCTGTTCTGTTGGTTGTCACACACCCCCAGGAACTGAATGAGTCAAGACATGGAAAAACAAATCCCATCAACACGACACACTCAGTTTGCCGGCTACTTCCACAAAGTCCTCAGCTAAGCCCCAGGTTTTCTAACGCTTCACGGTGAGGATATAACATGTTTGCAGATACTCCCTCTTTGCTCACACTACTGTTGGAACTTGACACCTGGCAGAATAAGTAACAGGAGGCCAAAAATACCTGAAATGAAGCTTGATGGTCACGTGTATTGACTACTGACACACCCTATCCATAACCAAATATAAGAGGATCATACCTTCCATTTCTAGCATTGAAACCTGCAGCAAAGCCTGCCTCTAACATAATCCAGATGTTTTGGGAAGCTGGTTGCAGGTGTGGACATTACTCACCTTATATCACATCCTTGAGTGATGTGAAGTAGTGCTGAACTTCCAGGAGGACACAGCCCTTAGGTATGGAGTGCCCAGGAGGCATTTCCATGCAGGGAAGGGTGGGACTGGGGGCAGAAATTGCCACAGGCGGTTCAAGCCAAGACTGGTGTTGACCTGACTGACCAGGCATTATCCCCAGTTGTCTTGTGGCACTGGTTTTCTCTTTGCTGATGTCAAGCTGATGAAGGATAATGAATTTGCAACCACCTTTCACTGAAGTACAGTCTGGAAGGACACTGGCACTCACAGACATGTATCCAGGAGGTACAAAACTGTCTTTTTTCCAATGGCTTCCTGAGAGATTACTCAGTACCATGCCAAAGAACAAAGACTAATCTTTTCTCTTGCAAAGAAAGAAAAAATATAATGCATATAAATATAATGCATATAATGCATATAAACATACACAAAGTAACAGTGTGCAGTTTAGCTCAAAGATCAAGTGACCAGTGATAAAGACAGTAGGAGGAAAGACTTCTACTTGCTAGGACTAAGACTTTATGCCTTGGAAGATGGTAGCGTTAGGTAATTTTACATACAAGACTTCCGACGGTTAAGCTGAGATCTGGTAGCAATGCTGCACATGTGTTTTTAAGGACACTAAACCATTCTACAGCTTAAGGAGTCATCTGAATTTCCCTCTTGACCACAGAAACGCAAACGCAAACCACCTTGATACAAGGTCAAGTTGATTTAACTGCAGGGACTCCAGATTCTGCATTTTCCCAGACTGAATGGCTCTTCCACATAAAATCTGTTTATGAGAGCTCATCCAACTCCAGTGACAGGGAATTCAGTAACGGCAAGATCCATACGGGCACTCGTGCCGAACACTCACGCAGGTCTGCTCAGTAGTTATTAAGCACATGTTGTCTTGCAGAAAGCATAAAGCTAACAAACATGACAAATATTTTGGGGAGAAACAGGCCACAACTGCTTTTTCACCCAATGCCATATGTGCAGAGCTTTTCTTTTTGGCAGTACAATACCCAGCATTTCAAGCCCACAGAGTCACAATGTTTATTGTCTGCCAGATGGACTGTGAAATGTATATACGGTTCATAATGGGATTATGCAAGTTGTCTATTGTTTGAAAAATAACCTGAACATTATCCTCTGTACCCTTTGATACAAATTAGGAAGTCAATTTTTTCAATGCTTGTTGCAGATATCTGCTTTCGGCTTTACACACAACATTGTATTTAGGCACATACTTCAAGAGTATTAAGGGAAAACAAGATTTTTTTGCGTGAACAGAAGCACAAAGGACACATTATTGCATGGAAATATATATATATTAACTCTGATCATGCATCTGTATTTCTCAGTGTCCCAGAAATAATGAACAATATATGACAATGCAGTTGCTGTGAGTTACGGCTGCCAGCTCCAGCAAGAAACTACTGCCTTTCTGGAAAACACCTAACTTTGGGTATCCGCTTGCAGCTCCTGAAGCAAATAAAATCGTGCTTAAATGATTATCTGAACTGCAAATTGTGCAGCTCACCTAATCTTCACTTTGTGGGCTTTTGTTTTTGTTTTTTTTTTAGTTATTAACGCTCCCCAGGATTTGATGGGTTTTAAACACAGCCAGCCTTCCAAATTAGGTGATTCCTCATCAATTGATGGGCAATGCTGTATCGGATTTTCATATTCTGACAGTCACCAAGAAACCGTGACTGCACAAATAAATCTATATACCCTAAAAAGCAAGATTCAGCACGACTACTGCTGTTGCTTGAGTTATACCCACTGAAGTGTAGGAAAAGTGTAGAGTCTTGCATTTGGGCAGGAACAACCCCAGGTTCCAGTGTAAGTTGGGGAATGACCTATTAGAGAGCAGCGTAGGGGAAAGGGACCTGGGGGTCCTGGGGACAGCAGGGTGACCATGAGCCAGCACTGGGCCCTTGTGGCCAGGTAGGCCAATGGTACCCAGAATGCATTAGAAGGGGGGTGGTCAGTAGGTCAGAGAGGTTCTCCTGCCCCTCTACTCTGCCCTGGGGAGACCACATCTGGAATATTGTGTCCAGTTCTGGGCCCCTCAGTTCCAGAAGGACAGGGAACTGCTGGAGAGAGTCCAGTGCAGGGCAACTAAGATGCTGAAGGGAGTGGAGCATCTCCCGTGTGAGGAAAGGCTGAGGGAGCTGGGGTGCTGGAGCTTGGAGAAGAGGAGACTGAGGGGTGACCTCATTAATGTTTACAAATGTATAAAGGATGAGTGTCATGAGGATGGAGCCAGGCTCTTCTCGGTGACAACCAGTGAGAGGACAAGGGGTAATGGGTTCAAACTGGAACACAAGAGGTTCCACTTAAATTTGAGAAGAAACTTCTTCTCAGTGAGGGTGATGGAGCCTGGCCCAGGCTGCCCAGGGAGGTTGTGGAGTCTCCTTCTCTGCAGACATTCCAACCCGCCTGGACACCTTCCTGTGTAACCTCATCTGGGTGTTCCTGCTCCATGGGGGGATTGCACTGGATGAGCTTTCGAGCTCCCTTCCAATCCCTGACATTCTGTGATTCTGTGAAACACTGTAGGTTCTGCTATATTACTTTTTTATATCTATAACCTGAACTAAGTTTATTAACACTAACGCAGCAACAATCTGAAGGTCGAAGGGTCGGAATGCCACCGTCACGCATACAACTAATGTGACATTCCTAAATGAGCCTTGGAATGGTACAAAGCAGACACTTTCATTGCTAACTCAGACTCAAACAAGCAACACAAACTCTTCCCTTACCTCTCACCCTGCCACAAAGAATCGCAACTTGGATTCCCTCACAGGTGCCACAACTTCAGTAGCAAACACAACAACACCACAACCGTGCTGGGATCCTGCAGAGGAAAATTAGTTCCCAAAGAATGTATGTACTTACTTTGGTGTTAATGTGGTTCCTTAGTCAAAGTAGCTCTAACACGCATGAAAAAAGAGAGTTTCTCTGGGCTAAAGTTACTACAAGAAAGAACAAGAATGAATAGTGGCCTGTAGCCACTTTTAGCGAGCTAAAATGTGGAATATTACCCGATTTAAAATCATGAAATTGAAGAGAATTAGCTGATAGACATTTTCCAGTTCCTCTCCAACTAAGAGGAACGAAAGGATTTGATAAGCTATGGAAACTCACTTACAAAAACCACAGCACTGATTCTTGCGATAAGCAAGCAGTTATTTTTCCTGAAACAGTTCATTGTTCATAAGTAATTTAAGGACAAATTCCAATTCAGGAAAATACATTTCATATCAAAATTTAATACAACATCCAAGAGTGACAGGAAATTCAGGGCAGCAGGATTATGATTGTTTTTTTAGGTCCAACTCCTGAGGTCTATTTTTAATGTTGATTCATAAAAACGTTGCTTTTGTCAAACAGTTTTGAAGCTGTGATTTGCTGGTGGTTTGGCTCTTTTGGGGAGGGGGAGAACTTGCAGATATTCTTGGCTTGGCCAGAAGGTACGAGTTTTTTCTTGCATTTGACCTCCTCTGCACAGCACAAACTCAAATATTGGTATAGCAGAAGTTCCCTGAGAACACACAAGCAAAGCTCTGCCACGTCGTATGTTGGATAATGGTGTCGAGTACTCTGTGCTGGCAATAACCTGAACATCTCCATCTTTCTTCCTCTCCCTCATTCCCCAAATACTGCTCAGCACTTTTTAAGACGTTGACTTGTGTCTTTTCATTTCATTCTGAGTCATGTTTTTCAGGTTTTCTCTCCAATCATTTAAAATTGGGAGAGTTAAATTCTCCTGTCACTCCTGGAGTTCATGTGTTAAGAGAGACCATGACAACTGGTAAAACATGACATAAAAAATGTATGGCAAATGCGTCCCTGTTTTATCCTATGATAACCTGCATGCTAAAGAACTGCTTGGGTCCTATTCAGCGGGAGGCAGCAGAATCCCGGTCCTGGGTTGCAGAGCAGCACCGACACTGTTGGGAGGAGAAAATTCAGTGTGCTCAGCCCAGTGCAGAAAACACCTCTCTAATCCAGGATGTCAACACCCTACGAAATGACTGTCACCAGCTCAGGTTCTTCCCATCCCACTGCAATACAGAATCAAGCCCTTATTTTCTTGCTAGCTTTGTGATCACCATGTTTCTCCCAGACCATTCCTTCACTTTCTCATTTTGCCCCTCTGCTTTCTACCGTTCCTGTAGTAAAGGTTAAGCCAATTTAGAGCTTGCAACAGGCAGCATTCAGTCATTCAGGAGCCTGATAGTGTCTGCGTGTCCTCAGAACGAGCACAGAAAAGGAAACAGCAATGGAAGCTTTTCCATGCACTGTCCCACCCAGGCAAACGTTTTTGCTGCAGATTAGGAAGAACTGGATTCATTAGAAAGTTTCTATTTTGTTTCAAATCTGAGATACTATCTGCAAATGATAGTAAGAGTGCTCTTGTTTCAAATTTACGTTGAGTTGCTTTTAGATTTTATGCGATTCCTTCCCCCACATTAAAGTTAGCTTAACGACTGCTACAGTTAATTCTAATGACCGTAGAAGTATTGAGGTGCAGATAATGTAACTAAAAGGAAAAGTTCGCTTAAAATCTTTGGGGTTTGGTTTACTTATATTGACATGGATGCTTAGTATTGCTGATCGAGGCGGTCTGGTAAAGATTCAGGTTTGTTTCCTTTCAGTTACTTTATCAAGAGCTCTTGACATATATATGTAAATATACATTTATGAACCCACATATACATATATATATATATATATAATGTATAACCCATGCCTGTGTTTCAAAGCCGGAGGATATAAGGATTAAATATTTGTAATGTAAAAAAGCAAAAATCACACTTGAAAGTAATCTGTCCAGCTATCTCTAAACATCACTCAGAAGCAAAGATGACACAACTCACTTTTTGCAGAAAGAGCCTTTAAAAAGAAGCCCAGTTGGCTGTTGAACTGGCTTTCAGTTTTGATGGGCTTATTCTGGCCTAAATTTCAACTCTGTTTGAAAACACTGGCTGGAGTTGTGCCGTAATTGCCTTGTGTCCCCGTTCCATGCTGTCCCCACCTTCTCTCCAAGGGTGTAACACCGCAGGAGATTCTGGTTCAGAAAGGAGAAGACATCCAAACTATTCACAGGACAAAGCAATATCTTCACACAATCCTAATTATTTTAGTCTAATTATTCTAACCAATTGTACATTTGAGACGGGTACGTATCCTGAAAATTGAACAAAGCCAATGGATGCGACAGGTGAGTCGGTTTTCCCATTACTTCACCAGCTAAAGTCAAATGAATGAATATGCCTCACAGTTGCTTTTCTCCAGTTTCCCTCCCCACCACGGAGCCTCCTGAGCTGGCACAGGTCAGTGTCATTCCACTGAGGTCAATGGAATGATGCCCATTTCTATCAGCTGATGATTTAAACCTCTAGACTTTGGCACACATTTCTTTTCCACCGAGCCTTGATATAAAGCAGAGTCTAGAATACATGGAAGTGAAGACACCCACAACTGGTTTTAAACTCATGCTTCCACCCTTGCAGCTGCATCCCAACAGCAGGAGTTTTGCAGAAACCACTTCAATGTAGACATGTCTCCAAAGGGAAGGAAAAAACCCAGCATGTACGTCAATGGCAAACAGATACCAGCAAGCAGCAACAGCACAACTGGCATCAAGGTGAGGTTCTGCCTACCTTCCAACTTTTCCAACTTTAGTTTTTTGCACAAGTAAGCACTAGAACAGCTACAAGGAAGATTCGACATGCAGAAGTGGGGAAGAGACTGTCTGAGTCTTGTCTTTCCTCGTAAACAGAAGCTACACGAAGGAAAACTCATGAGAACTGTTGGCTGAGGTAAGTGTGCAATGCTGTAGCATGTCTGGGGAGGAATTCCAGCTTGACTCTTGCAATCATTGTCTCATGCCCTCGAGCATGAGATTTTATTACCCTTATCTTGGCTACTGTGACGTTTACTTACTGGCCACAGCCTTAGTGCAGAGAGGGAGGACTGGCTCACTACCATTCCCAACTGGGTGGCTGCTAAGCCAGCCCCCCCAAAAATTGGAAGGAAAAGAGAGAACGTCGATGAGATCACGCCTCAGCACATCTGCTTCCAGCTGAAGTCACAAAGGAGCACAACTTAGAAGGAAATAATTCCCCAGGGAACCCAAGGGACCAGGCACCTCCTGCATTTGGAAACCAGGAGCTGGTAAACAACCAAGAGGGACATTCCCACCAAAAGGTGTCATTAAGTTATGAGATCCTGTTTCTGGAAGGCTGAACAAGGCTGAAGTCTGTAACAAACTGGGAAGTGCATCCTGCCCTGCTGCTCAATAAAACCTGCTTCAGCTAGATTTGAATGTGGAACAATAGTGACATAAAGTGGCTTGCTGGGTTAATCACAAATAGAAGGTAGAAGCATTTCCCAGGAAACCAGGCAGTTCCATGCAATGTTATTTTAGTGTGGCACGCTGTAAGAAAACAAACCCCAAGTACCAACTTACTCTTTACAAAAGGGACACCAGAGCCCGCAATGTCTGGTAAAGGTAAGCACAGGATTGCCTGGGAGGAGGAATCTGAAACTGTCTGCTCCTTGGCATAGGTTTGCAAGCCACGGGGTTTCCAAAACAAGAGAGGCACAGGTATAAATACGTGTAAAAATGTGAAAGGCTGTGACAATATTGTATTCCACCCAGATGTCTGGTTCCCTGAAAATAAAAAATATGAACAATAATAACAAAAACTCAGTACCATTTCAGTACATACGCCCACAACCCAATAGCTGATTGCACCTTAGAGATTAGCACATGTGAAGTGTGTCTTCAGAGGAATGTGAAAGAAAGGGAAGGGAAGGGAAGGGAAGGGAAGGGAAGGGAAGGGAAGGGAAGGGAAGGGAAGGGAAGGGAAGGGAAGGGAAGGGAAGGGAAGGGAAGGGAAGGGAAGGGAAGGGAAGGGAAGGGAAGGGAAGGGAAGGGAAGGGAAGGGAAGGGAAGGGAAGGGAAGGGAAGGGAAGGGAAGGGAAGGGAAGGGAAGGGAAGGGAAGGGAAGGGAAGGGAAACACAAAAAGATCATACAACTCTCTGACCCTCCTGTCAAGACCATCTGATCAGTTTAAATTGTCTGCAAATATCAATCAATATATCAATATTAGATAACATTATTGAATGTCAGCAGAGACGTCAATTTTCACTAGAGTCCTTTGCTGACTATTACGTCTCCATATGCTTATTATTTGTGTGGGGTTCATTCTAATTCTCACAGGAATAGATTTGTCCCCAGGCACCACACAGTGCACAAGACAGAATGATCCCTGTGTCAATTAGTGCTTCCTCAAGATAATTTGACACACGTTTTCTCAGTTAACAACATCATAAATATTAGATCTAATTACAGGGAAAGCCACGTACACATTATAAAATATAACTTAAGGTTCGTTTTATGGAGTAAAAGCAAATCAATATTTTGAGGTGGATCTGCCTTGATCTTCTGTTCTAAGAAGGTTCCCGAGTAAGATTCAAAAAATCAAATTTGACTCGAGCAGCAACTTATTTTTTTGATAGTGAAAACTCGAGGCAAGTAGAACACAACAGGAAAGGACCTGTAACTTCTAATATGAGAAGTGTAACTCCCTGTCTCTGTTTCTTTCCAGTCTCCTTGGGGGGCAGGGTAAAAGCACCACTGCCATGAAAAGTCATTTACATTTTTCTGCTATGTCAATTGCGGAACATGGACTTAAAGATCTAAGCGTGGAAAGATGTCTCCCGCCCCGGTTCTGGGCTGATCTCTGCCCGACAGAAAAGGACTTTATGTCAGAGAATATTCATGCATAATGCGGATAAGCTGTTAAACAAGACGGGATAACAATACAGATCACCGCTATGATCCACAGCTTTAAAGGCCCAAACTGGTTGCAATTAGAGGCTTGATGCAGTTTTGACCGGAGAAATTATTACATCACAGCGAAGGGGGAAAAAATCCACAAGGCACTACATCTCGCTAACCAAAACCCCAGCCATTTTTTCCTGTTTCCTCAGCAGAACATCCAAAATACCTTGTTCTACATTGCAACAAGCCCAACTCCAAAGGGTTTGGACAGCAGAAATAATGACAGAGGTTTAAGGAGGTAAAAAATCCTTCCTGCCCTTTGATTAACTGGGCTTCTTGATGGAGTTAAGTGCAAACAGCTGCCTGGACTCCAACTGCAGAGCCTAAATCTAAACATTCAGTGTTTACATAACCCAAACTTCTAATCAGGCAGCTGGATAATCCACCCATTTAAAGCATCCCTAAGAGTTTCAGGGAAATGTGATTTTCTTACAGCTAAGCCAATCAACAACCACTTTAAAAAACTCCAGCTACCAAGTTACTCCTTTGGAGCAGCAGTCCCAGCGGGACGGGGTCACGACCCCACCGTGAATCACAAAGCAATTTTGGTGGGATCCTTCCCCCTTTCTTCTGCTTTTTTCTTTCTCTCTTTTATATTTTTTTGCTTTGAGAAAGACAAATCTGAATCTCTGATTTCCTCTGTATTCAGATGCTGCAAGGTAATAAATTGGAGAAGGAGAAAAGCGTACAGAAGCGCTTGCATGCATTTGCTCACTGGACCTCCTGAAAGCCTGACCACATCCATCCAGACCCAAGGAACTTGGGAAAGGTAAAGTACAATCACCACCAACAAAGCCCCTGGTTTCTTACGAGGAAAAAGGGGGAGGATAAACAGGACCTAGGAAAGAGAAGATTTTGCAGAAGAACACAACAGACGTATTTACAGGAACACTTACAGGATTCTATATTCCTTAAATGGACAGACATGTTCATGGTGACTTTAAGTGGCCATGTTTAGATCCTATCTTATCTCACAGTAGTGTTTTAACCACCATAACTCATTATAATGTCAGGGTTTCAGTTTTGGTTTTATGTTTGGCTGAAGTATCTTCACCTTCTTGCAGTTCATGATTACTTACCAGATATCCCAATGTTTGTCTTGCTTTTCCTAACTTAGTAAAGTCCTTGTGCTAAATCTCATCCAGTCACACCTGCTGGATAATAAGAGTCTGAACACAAATATTTTCCCCGGCCAATACCACAGTTACCAATAATCCACTCATCCACAATATCACCAAGAGTATATCTTACAATTCAACTAAATTTTAAGTGATCCCAAAGAAGCTGATGCTCCTTGGAGTAAGCAGAGAAACACAGGGTTTACTTCTGAGTCTATTGCTGAGGTACAGGGTGATCCTGGACAACTCGATACTTTTGTACCTCCCCATCCCCACCTGGCAAAGGTGGCTGGTGATGTTGAGCTTTCAATTTGAGACACGCTAAAGCCAATTACTTAGTTTTAGTAATGAGGACTGTAAGCAAAGTCATATTTCAAAACCACTGAAATAAACTGAAAACAAGAAAAAGATTTCACTTTTTCCAAGCAGGATGCGGTCCCTTTAGAACACATGGTAATAAAATAAAAGTACATGCTACAATTTGGCCATGGGGGAAAACAACTTCATTCCATGTTTCTTCATTTTTCCAAGGCCCCAGTAGAGATACAGCACTAGAGATCCAACACTGGAGAAACAGAACGACATAATATCCTTTTCGGATGATATGCCGAATATTTTAATTCCTAACCAAAGAGTTTGAAAAGTTCGGGGCAAAGTCTGAGAAAGAGCTTTTTATCCTTAAGATTTATAAATATTGCAACGTTGAAAGGAATGTGGCAGATTTTAACCCAGATGTGAATACACACACCAAAATTCCTTTTGCTTTTCAGTGGCAGCAGAGGTCCCTTTCAAATAACTTGAATATACTGGTAGAAAAATGAAGAGCAGTAAAAGCTTGGCTTAACTTTTTGTTTTTCAAGGTTTCCAATAATTTCTCCTGCTTATGGAGAGGTGTCCTTTCCACAAAGAAGCCCAGATGAACCTGTAAAACAGCATCAGACACCACGTGCAGCCTTCTGTATTTATTGCCATCACAGACCACAGCGCTTTCTTCCTTCACTGAACAGCACCAAGTATTTTCATGAACACCTTTGGCATTGGTGTCCAGTTTTCCTCTTGAACATCTTTTTAATTAGATGGCTTTTAAGATAAAATGTCTCAATTAGGCAACTATTTTCATTAGGAGCTCAGTTTGGCTTGCTTCCCAACGTCCTTCCTGACAACCAAAATAATAGAAGTATTGCAATTTAAATAACTGTCCTAAAAATAAATACATACACAGTATTTGATGTTGAACTAGCAGCCAAGCCCAAATATTATCTAGTAATTTTGAGAAATAAAACAAAATGTTACAAGTTTCAAGTGAAATAGCCCTTCTGCACTCATTTCTCCAGTTTCTGTATCTCCAAAAGGCAAATAAAATTTTATAACGAGATGCAAATACAACTTTTTCAGCAACAAACATATCAAATCAGACTCACATAGCCACATATTTAGATTGCAACACACTCTTTGAAGCGAGAGCTGTTTGTCAGTGTGCTGGCACAGTGGGATTCAGCTGCAATCTCAGCCTCCCAGTCCAGAAGAACTTGTATGTGAGAATCTGAGTAATAAACCCCATTCAAAGATTTTCTAAACCTTATTTAAACCTGTAAAAGGCCACGTACAACAGCACTGGTGGTCTGTATGTGAGAACATGAGCCACAGTGCTATCACAACTGTTGATATGTGTTAACCAGTATCCACTGAATGGTGTTGTGGTAGTGTGGTCAGTTTTTCTCCTTTTCCTGATGATCCTTAGCTGTGTTAACCTTGGACAAGACATTTCAGTTCTCCCTTGTCTGGTAAGAAATAACTTGTTTCTGTACAATATCTAACCCACAAACAGCTCTGGCTAAGACTGGAAGTTTAGGTGCCGATGTGAGAATTAATAGCAGTAGCTCCGTCTGCAGAAAACGAGGTGCAGAATATTCGGGTATTTTAAGCCAGAAGCTTTCCAGCTCTGCTATCTGCTTACAGCCGCTTCAGCCCCAATTAAAGCCAGTTGTTCATACTCAGCTCCCAAACCCCGTTTAACTTCACCGGGTATCTCTGGATTCGCACCAACGTGCAAAGAGCCCCCAGCCTGAGATATGGCGCGGAACCAGATCCTATCTGCTCACCCACTATCGCAGCTGCGATGCAAACACCACTTGCATTCTGCAGGGGTTCCTAAGAACACTTACTTGAAGTCTGAGAGTGATAAAGGGCAGTTATTCCATACAGTGAACAATTTTCTACAGGAAACAATTACATATTCAGTATCTACTTATCTTGTTCAAGAAGGGAATTGTGGGTTTTGGTTTGTTTTTTTGTTGTGGTTTGTTTTTTTGATAAAAACAGCAAGAACCATATTTAAAGATTCAAACCAGCTTTTTAAAAAAGGTTTGAGTATAGAAATTGGAAAGCCATTTTGTTCCAAAAGGATAATGTAATTTTATGTGATTGCAAGCATCTTTAGTAAACGTTTGCTTGTGTTTCTGTGTAAAAGAAAAGAGCTACAAAAAGACAACCTCACAAATGCATAATCACACTGCCAAGATTAGGCACAGCTTGGTCACAGTTTCAGTGGGTGGCCCATAGCTCTTCTGGGGGCCACAAAATGTTCTCTGAACCAGGCACTCTAAAAACAAGCAAATGTGTTAAGCCACAGCCACTGAAAATAACCAACACCACAAAAACAACCCACCACAAACACAACCAATCAAACACCAAACAACCTAAGGCAGAATTTTTAGAACAATCAAAAATACCATCAAACTATTTGACACACACAGCATGTCCATGACGGAGCATTCCAAGCAACCAGGAGCAATAGGAAAATGAAAACAAACAAACCAACCAACCCCATAAATTATTTGATATGAATAAAATGGTTTTTCACAAAATAGGAAATAAGCAGGTTTCTCTGAGGGATTCAAAGTTAAGCTATCAACTGCCCCAAAGGAGAACTAGCTACTGTCTGTCATCGGTGCACTACTAACAGTTTATTAGTCTGCTGACATCTCCATCTAGAAAAAAACTGGTAAATTGTCTCAGGATGAGAGGCAACAGTGAGTGAAAAGGACTTGCTGTGATGTAGTGGTGGCAAGCAGGATTTTTTAGACATCTACACTTACTTTGAGATAAAATGCTTCTAAGATGGTGTCACTTCCCTCCCAGACAGCCCAGCTTTTCTTAGCACCTGATACTGAATCGGTGACCTTCTGTGAATCGGAGCTAATCTCAGGATATGTCACATCTGTAGCAGGAGGAACAGCTGAGCAACACTTGTCCAGGCGTAATTGAGCCTCAAGATTGTGGAGCAGTGCGTGATTAATTGGCTGAAGGATTCCTGATAAAAAGGAAGAGGATAATGACCTGCCTGGGTCAATGGGTGGTGCTCTGCTTATCTGGAAGCATAACAGGCATTAAAAGAAATGCTCCTGATCAAGGTCACAGGGAACGGTGACAGATTCTGTGTGAGTGTGAATTTGAGGCATTTCAAAATCACATTCCATAGATGTGCACAGGGCAAGTGTACTTAGGGAAGAGTATTTTAATGCCTTTTATGGTCCTGGTTCCACCATCTTTATTCACAAAAGTACTGCCAAGAGCCTAACCTTGAAAAGATCTACTGATCAGTTTTGCAAGTACCCCCACGTAGACTTGGAAAACAGAAGCCTAAACAAAGCCACTTCTCACTTGATTTGGATATTCTGGTTTGTTCCTGGGTCCTCTTAGAAGCAAGTAGGCAATGCCCCTCATTGGAAAAGGGGCAAGAGCCACCTGGAACTACTTCTGTGGGTGACAGCAGTGGTGACATACACAGGTGACTGTTGGCTTGAGAACTGCTTTGGCTCTAGGACTGCTCAGCTAAGCTGAAAAGAGCGGGCATCACTTCTAGTCCATACACGGGGCTTCTCAGCAACCACAACAACCTCCTTTGTGCACTCTCAGCCAAGAGAAGCCCTGAGCATTTCCGAGGATGGACTGCAGAGCAAGTGCTGACTGTAGGTCCATCGCAGTCTTGTGCTTCAGTCCACCAGGATGCCTTATGCAGATCAGCTACATATTGAGCAATCAGTCTGCAGCAGCAAAGTTGCTACAAATATTAGCTGGGAAAGTTTATGTAAATTTAAAAGCTAAGCATTGATTTAAAACAATAAAGACAGCAAGAAAGGAAAGATACCTCTTTATAACACAGCAGCAGTCTGTTTTGCCATCCCTGTGTCTTACGGACAGCGCATCTTCTGGTACCTCTCCCCCAACAGCCTAAATAAACTGGACTGTCCAGACAGAAGCGCCACAGGGGTTTCACAGTTGGGTGATGTAGCCAGACCTCTTCCCAGTTAAAGCCAACTCTTCCCTTTATTACTCTTCAGATGAACAACTGTTTCTCTAGTCAAACAGCTCCTGCTCCCTTTTCCCTGATTTGATAAGAATTCCACCTCCATCAAACAGTTTTTTCTCTAAAATTCTAAGTATTCATAAAAGAGATTCTATGGAGGCTGAGCTCTTTATGCTTCATGACTGCGCTCCAGCTGCCTCTGCTCTAAGGATGGTTTTTTCATCTGCCACCCAGATTTTCATACGCTGAGGTTACTGCTCAATTATAATGTTGCTGGTGGAAAATTGAGAGGATGGCAGTTTATTGGAAATAAGTGTGAGGTAGAGTCCTACGGGGAGGAAAGTCACTCTTTGAAGCTTCAGTCAGCATCGGTTTATATAGGCCACACAGGAGAAGGTGTGGTGGGTCACCAGTTGACATATGCTCAGAAGAAATCAAAAGTCGTACTGGTTTTGGCACAAACACAAATGGGCAAAGCATCAACCAGAACAGGATTTTTAGTCCTTAATGGAAAGTTTTCCACTTCAAACGACCACAACACGCAGGAAAAATTAGCTTAGAAGTCATTCAGGACTGAAATAGTCAGAACATGAAAAGTAGCTTACAACCTACAGCATTTTCACACTTTCTATATTCCCTCTCTAGGAATATAATTGTATAAGGCAAGCAAAGGGGAGTTCATGGTTTCGCACAGTTGTTCCATCCCTTCCAAGCTAACTGGAAATGGCCAAGTTGCCATGAGCAATCCACAGGCTCACCCTGAGAAATAAAAACAGAATTCAAACCGGGCTGCCCTTCAACATCAGCACGAGTATTGCCCATCTCCAGAGAGAAAGGATCTGGCTATTTCCTGTTTCGCTCTAGGAAGATTTATAGCTGATCGTCATACAATAAGTGCTGGGTAAGGGTTATTAATGCTTCCAAACGCACTTCACAGTAGTGACTAATCCAAACTTACTCGGTGCATAAATCACAGGGTACTAAAGCATTATGTTTTCCCTCCTCTTTGGCTGTAATTCGGAATCCTTAAGGGTGTTCTTTTACAAACCCCTAATCTATAATATTTACATGGTTACATGCTGAAGCTCATCAAGTGCTACAGAGCACTACAGAGCCCTCATATGCTACTGAAGCACAGAGCTGAGAAGATTAACCAAGCTAATTTGCACGGTGGGACATGCATGGAAAAGCTCAGCAATATTTCCGTCCCAGCTTCCTTCTCCTACAAATAGTTCGGATGCATTAGAAACACAAAACAGGTTACAGAGGGCATTTTTCTTCGTGCTCTGAGGACTATAGTGTTCTCTGAAAGAGATGAAATGCAGAGAAGTCATCTTGTCCTCCTCCCTTAGACACGGCTGTTCCCGTTCACGCTGCAACAACTCACAGGGCCAGAGCCATCCACAAGGGTGAAACGCTTCTCCCAGGGTGTGTTTGAAACGTTTGCACAGCAGGGGATGTCTGCAACTCCTCATTTGCACAGCAGTGTGCACAGTGGTCCCTGGGTTTGTCTGGTGAATGCAGATGCTGCTTTACTGTAGTTTCTTAAAACCTGACTATGTTTTTACATATTTTCTCACTTTTTCTATATTTCTGTTGAGAAACCTAGTCTGGCCAAAACAGCACATGTAAAACACAGGAGTTTCATATTCTCAGAGTTAATCAAGCTTTTAGATGAAGACATGCAGGTTGCTAATACTCTGATGCTGCTATTTTAATTAATGTCAACCTATGCATCAACTGTACTGCCATGAGTGAGATCCTTCTTCCTGTAGCAACCAGCTGCCACTCCTAGAAACTCATAATAATGCACATAATGTGGCCTCCCATTAGGAGACAGCACTTTGTATCATAAATACACCAGTTTTTCACCATCGCTAACCAGCAGAAAGCCCACTGCCACTACTCACAGCTGTTTTCTGAAGCTGCAGTATGAAAAACACGCTATAAGCTGTTGTTAAAACTATGGCAAGACCCAGTTAGTCCCAGTAAACTTCCTTTGTCAGCACTGGAGAGAACAGGTACTTCATTACGAAAGTAACCTCATCCTAACACAGACATCTAAAACGGGCCACTTGAATCATCCTCTAAAATCCTCCTTGCTCATTGTAACAGGAGCTCAGGATAAGTCATACAGATGGAGACACCAGAATTGTAGCTATTTCCAGCAGTTTCCATCCAGGCATTGTGTGTATATATAAAACAACTACAGTCTTCATTTAAAGAGATGAAGTCACAGCCTACCCAGAGTTTGAGAACTGGGAAGCCACCAGCACTGGGAGAAGGGACATGTTGGTCTTCCTGACACTTCAGCATCATGAGAAGCATCCAAGAAAAGTCTGGCTTTGGATTAACCCCTCTCTCTTCTCTGGCATTTTTCATCTGTGAATCCCAAAGTATTTCACAAGGCAAATCAAGGATATTGTTCCGGCTTTGCTTGTTCAAGATCATCCAGCACAGACACCAGCTGAACTCCAGTGCTCTGAATGCTGCTCAGTACCACACAAGCCACTGCACGTTGTCCTTATAGAGCAAAATGTGAAGAAGAAAAGTAAGCTGGACACACCAACCAAGTTGGCAGGAGGACAGGAATGTTTTTTTAGCTGCCATAAAGACCCACTGAAACAAGAGCTTCCCAAATCTCTGCAGGTATGTCTGTGACTTTTCCATCATCAGTAGCCTGTTCCTCAGGGAAGCAGAGCATTAGGCTTTCTTTAAAGGAGTTTTAAAAGCCCCTCTGTTCATCACAGTCATTTGGAGTTCTCTTTTGCACCCCTCCTTCTTCTTACTCACTCACATCTGGTGCTGCACGTTACCATGCTGCAACCATAAATAATGAAGGGAAGATATGGACCTACTGGATCCTGTGTTCTAGTGTCCTCACAGCCAAGCATTCAATGAAGTTCTTACGTTTACACTACAATAAAAACATAGGAGGAGGGGGTGGAGGGACAAAGTTCCCCATTCTAGAATGCAGCTTTTAAATAGCACTTTATTAGCAGGATCAGCAAGCACATAGGCTAAAAAATAAAGATCATATTTTAAAAAGAGGATTTTCACCCTCAGTGAGTACATTTGCATTGAAAACTCCAGAGCAGATGAGATTTAGCAAAGGCATTTCAGGAAGGGATGATCTATGTCAATAGTTGGTCTGCTGGCAAAATCTGGCATTTGCATCTCCTACATGTAAGAGGCTGAAGTAGAACAAGGGTGGTTTTAATTGGTTTTGATCAAGATATATGACAGGACAGTGTGTTATCCCAACACATGGACTTGTTACAAGGTTCCACTGATAATATCAGATAGCGCTCTGCACTTGCGGAGCATTTCTGTAGCCTTGCGATATCCCACTGCACTCAATCTCTGCTGTGCAAGCAGATTCTGATTTATCTGATTATGGAAACTGCAACTAGTTTTGCAATTTTTCCAAATGACAACTGAAATGACACTGACAGCATTCATCCTGTTACCTTCCATCTCCGTCTTCACCAGAAGCTCTTTAGTGCTGGTGTCTGAATTTCTCTGGAAAAGAAGCCTCTTGAAGTGGAGATTGAAGAAATGGGGTTTGGCCAATGGTCATTAAATGGAAGACGGCAGTTCCAGTGGTGTAAGTAAACTGTCCAAGCACAAGCACTTCAAAGTCTGGAAAGGCGCTGTGAGAACTATGTTCATTTTTTAAAACTCTCCTTCCCATACACTTATGGTGAAAAAAAAAACTCCCGAGAATAAATACATTAGGACTTATCTTCCCTGTGAAAACTATTTTTGGTTAATCATTAAGGGTAAACATATTTATCCTGGGTATTTTCTGAAGATGCTCTTGAGCCCCAGTGTCTTAAGGACAAGTACCACAGAATTCAGATATTGGTGAGAACTTATCACAGAAAAACATTACAGTTTGATCACTCACAAGCCCATACAAACCAAGTCTCGCACACAGCTGCAAAGAAATCAATCTCAAGAGCTTTTCATCACCTCTACAGTTCCCAGGGAAATGGTGAGAAATCTTTTCAACCGTCTCGGTGGACGTTCGGCCCTTACCTTTCTTGACTGCCCATCCTAATTTCTCAACGTTGTTTTACCGAATACCGATTTTAAAAAGTTACTTGCATCCACATATAGGAAGTTGCTTGTGCACTCGGGCAACAAGTGGTATACATGAAAAATCAAGAAAAAGGCAAAAGCTGTAGTAGTAGAAGACAGTAAAGCATTTAGAGTGGTTCCTCGCAGGAAGGCACTCAGGGGTTAAACTGGACTACAGTGAAAGAAATCACTGGTGAAGGGTTCATTTATTTACATTCCCATTAGAGGAGTCTACAAAGACATACATCAACAGAAACAAACCATTTTAGTCCATTCGTTGACTGAACATCCATCACTGAAGGTGATCTATGCCAGCGTGTCTTAGGAGTGACAAGATATTATTATTGTAGTGCCAAAGGAGGCGGGGGGCAGGGGAAGGAACAAAAGGAACTGCTGATCCTTGCCTTAACAATAACCCCTATTGTCTTTCACTGCACCTGAGTTCCAAGGCTTCAAAACCAGTCAACTTCTTTCAGTGGCCACTAACAGATAGGCTGCAGTTTGCTTCACGCCTGGCGTTCCTTGCTGATAAACCTCCCTGTTTCCCTGAGAGGAGCCCTTGCACTCATAGCATCTCTTCACCTCTGCTAAATAAAGGACGTCATCTTGCTCATCAACCGCATGCAGCTTTTCTCCTTCCCCCTTCCTTCCCACTGTTTGTACTCACTGTTTATTTTTTTAAGCACCTAACCCCCTGCTAATCCACTAGACGGTACAAAAGATCCATTTGTGAGAGACAGAGATTAGAGCTGCGAGCACTCCATCTTTCTGTGAAACACCTGTTCCGTTCAAATATCCAGAGGAAAAAAGCAGAAAGTGGGACAAACTGCTGGTGGAGACGGAGCTGGGAGAAAACTCCTGGTGTGATGAGAGGTACCACTGGAATACAGTCTTTGTACCTTCTTCAGTCAGTAGCACAGAAAACACACCCAGTATCTACAATACCAACCCCATGTGCCAGTGACGCTGGTAGGCTCATTGTTGACCATGTCCCTGCTCTACAACACTTAAAGTGGAAAAATGTGAAAACTACTTAACTGAACTATTTTATGCAGTTATTTTCTTTATTATTTTTTCCCTTTACCTGCAATTTAAACAAAAAGGGCTTATATCCTCTTAAAATGAGAAATATGTCAACCAGTTCAATTTCTGAAATGTCCTCAGCACCAAAACTGGACCTTTCCACTGTTTCAGGTTTTGTGTTTTTTCTTCCAACAGCACCAAACATCTGTCCCAATTTTGAAAAATCAATACTTTAAGAACACGTGAGCATGGCTTTGAACTTTCATAACCATTTTGGTCAGCCATATAAATGTAACAGCAGCCTGCATATACATAAACACGTACAGAAAGGGTCAGTAACTAGATGGCTGTTGGATTTTTCTTCTTCAAATACTAAAGTAAGTGACAACATGCAAACAAAAATACGAAGTGGCATAGTATGGCTCTGAGTCACTCTCTTTTATGAAATGAGAGAAAATTATATACCAAACAGATTGTATAAGCACCACAGGCAATAACTAAAGCTGGAAGAAGGCCAAGCTACACTAATAGCTGCTATTTGATCTGGTTCAATATCCCTAAACACCCTGTACCTGATGAAGTCAGTGGAAAGGCTCCTATCGATTTCAAGAGGTGCTGTACTAGGCCCAACGGGGTTGGCAAAAAACAGCGCACAGAACAAGGAACAGAGCTGACGCTACGGCAATTCAGTTCATCACCACGCTGCAGAGCAGCCTGTGGTAATATTCCCAGTAACCATATTTCAAGACTGATCAGCTTTTCCTCTTTCCAGCGGAATCTGTCCTCTTGAGTACTTTCAAATCAATGGGATTACTCAAGGAATAATGCACCACAGAACCTGAATATTTATGGTGCATCTACCGCAGTGATTTCTGGAGGACTGCGATCCAAGAATTCTGAATAAAACATCAACACAAAGACAGATCTTCAGCTGATACAAATCAGCTGTTCCCCTTTCAAGGCAACAATTTGCAACTAACAAAACCACAGCTTACGATTTTCAAAATTAAAACAATTTTTACACTATTTACAGCTATGAGCAGACCCTTGCTTTTATTTTCTTACTGTATAACAACAGCTCATTTCTTGTAAAGTAATAGATCGTTTCTGTTGCCTCAAAGTGTATTTTTTTTTTGCTTATCACAAAACTGTAGGCTTTATAAGAAACTATTTAGATTCCAGTTGGTTTCTTTTAAGTTGCACTACTTATACATTAGTAACTTCTTTAAGAAGTCCCCAGAGGAAATGAAGCATCTATTACAGAAGGAAGTATATACACAGGAATAATATAAAACACACCTTTCCTCCTCTTTGCTACACTCCTTTTGGAGCCATTTATGTTAACAACACATAAAAAATACATAAATGTGCGTGTGCAATGTGTACATAGATAGCTGTATCTATGTGTATCCTTATAGTAATAGTCAGCCTTTCATAGGGCTCATCAATAGCAGGTTGTAGTCACCCGATGGGCACTTTGCCACGGGGGCCGCCCCGTCTGTCAGCACACCTTATCTGCTCTCAGGCCTTTCTTCAGATCCCTAGTTACCAGTAAGAAAAGGCTGGATATCTGTCTCCTCCTAAACACAATAAAATTAAAGCTGTAATTAGCAGCCTGCCCTGGACAACCAGGTTACATTCCACTCTGCATGGAGAGCCCGGGAAGAAGTCCCCGGGGACAACACTGAGGAGAAAGTTGGCCCTGATGTGTTCAAACTCAGAACCAGACTAAAAATAAATGAGTTCAGCTCGTCTTTCCTTCAGGGGTCTGAATTTTAGAAAGGATTTCACACTTGGAGGGCGCCAGGATTCCTACAAAGTAGGGCAGTATGAAGAAATTTGGTTTCAGAAAAGTGAATTCACATTTGCTGCCCGGCAAAAATAACAAGAAATTAGCCACAAATGGATCCTGAGCATTTTCAGGAGAACTGGGTGACCAAAACCCACCCTGTTCTGCACTCACAGTGACACAGAGCCCGGGCTGAGGTGACTCTAGCCCAGGAAACACCGCGATTTTAAATTTCCAGCAGAAATTCAGGTTCCACGACGCTACTTCTCAGCCAGCGGAGATCATCCATCTTAACTAACCAGACTCAAATAAGCAGCGATGTCAAATGAATTAGCAACACGCACATAATCCCATCACATACATTCTTGTTAGAGTATCTGCGCTTCAGCTGATGGATCTGTCATTAGCGCAAATGTATTTGAGCTCAGCTTATAATTGAAACCTCACTTCTGGCCAGGCGTTCAGCTAGGATTGCCAGAACTACTTTTTCTGTGTTCACAAACATCTCCGCCAGTCCTCGGTGTCACCACCTGATTAGATCTCTGGCACCGACAGCTCTGATTTGGAGCATCGTCTCACCAAGCCTGCCTTAAAACTTGGACTTGAGTTTGAAGGCAAGAACAGAGAGAGCAGCAGATGGCCCACAGAACAAACCCGCTTTTCTGCACATCAGCTGGTTTTTCCTTAGTAAAAGGGAATAATTAACTAATGAGATCAATCAAGAACACACAGTACCTGAAGCTACTGTTCCTTCCAAACCTTGCCTATATATCTGATCAGTAAAAGTGATTAAAGAAACAATATATGAGTCCCTGGCTCCACCAAACCCTCCTTGAGCCAGCGGTTCTCTAACACAGAGAACACGAGACACCACACAAGTTCACACTTTGGCCAAACCACGGCAAAAAGTCCATCCCAGGGTCATCCTGATTGCCAAAGCTCTTCCCCGAAACAGCCGTAATGCATTTTAATGTAAGCAAAATAACATATTCTTCCCAGTGCTCAGTCCTGGAAACTGCTGAAGCATTTCTGCCCATCATTTCCAAAGAAGTCCAGCGTGGAGCAGAGCTCAGCACGCTTGTGTTTAACAACACAAGACGCTGCCACAATGGAAATTGTTGGGCATCAATGGTTTCACTTATAATAGTGAAACTTGGTTGAAAGCTCAGAGCAGTTCGATGCAGTAGTTTTACATAATAAACACCTTTTCTTTTTTTTTTTTAAACCAAATTGTTTTACAGAAAACAACTTCAGCTAAATGTTTTAACTTTCTGAGTTAATCTTGACTCATACATTTTATCCTCACGATATCACCATATTTCATTGTTTCAACTTATACAGACATTACATGAAAACTAATGTTAATATATACCACATGTGCATACTGTTATACCATATTCCATGTTTGCACTGTCATCCTATACTATATGATAATATAAAATCATTATTATAAACCACCATATTTCCAAATTTCAGAATCAAAATGTTTTGACACTTCCAAAATAAAACAGAATATCCCCTGCACAGCAAAAGCCCAACTCACTCTAAACTCAATGAGTGCCTGATATCCCAACAGGGTATGTAAACTCATTTTGAAACTTCAAATTTCACTTCCATAGATAAAGTTCTAGTTTCCAACCAATTCTACCAACAACACTTAACACCTAAACGACCACTTTAAGACTCCAAAGTGCTCAAGTAAATAGAAGGTCGGCATCTGTGAAAATGAGACATCTGGTCAATGGTGAGGTTTGGGTTTGTTGGTTTTGTTTGTTTGGGTTTTGGTTTTGTTGTTGTTTCTTTAATACTGAACAACTTTGTCCAGAAAAAAAAAAAATAATAATAATAATTAGCAATGCTACAATTGGGCAGTTTGTTCCTGTCATTCATCTGGATGTTTCTCAGAGCTTAAGTTATTGAAGCTTTGGAGGTTCCATGACCTGTTCATATACAAAAGCAAGGCAATCGTAAGAGTAAGCTGGAAAGATTTTCATGTTTTGTTGTTAGACACCAGCAGATCCCTCCCCACACCCTCACGGCCTTTCCTGACATTCTCATCGCTGCTTCTATCCCCATTCCCAGTCTCCATCATCTGAGAAATAACATTCAAAAACCACAAAACTCATAATGAAATACAGAGCCCTCATCTGAGTATTAGTGTAAAGTAATAATGCACACATAAATGTACATAAATACATTTATTACTTTAATATTTTACAGACGTCTCCCTTACGTAAATATACGTTGGATGTTCCGTGCAATTTATTCATGGCAGGTTATTCCACAGGCAGCTCCACATTCACTGTTCTGCTATCAATTCATGAACTGAGCATCTATCTGCATATTCTCCTTCAGGCTCCTAACACGGTCCTCCAGTGCTCGTTCTTCTATTATTTCCACACAGCCTGTTCCCTTTAGACTTAAAAAACAATAATCTGGGAGAAAATCAAAGCCATATGGAAGAGCTCTGCTGCTGGCGTGGATCATCTGAACCCCACTGCACTCAGTGCACCAGGTCCTGACATCGTGTAAATGGTCACAGCGCCAATGAAACCAAAGCTCTTCTCCAATCTACCACCACCCTAGACTTCCCTGCTCAAACTCCCTTTTTTTCATCTAATATTAAGAACTAGAGTCCATCCAGTCCTCAGGGTTCATTGTGGTTATTAGCATGAGACTCTGGTCATCTTGGAACAAATTTCTATATGTAACTGCTGTTGTAAACACTTCCTGAGAGTTGCAGCTCCTCTCTCCTGCTTTTTAGCTACATGAGAATCATCTATTTGAAGCTGCATCTGTTCCAATAGCAACAAATAGAGATCTACAGCTCTCTTGGACACCTGTATCAGATGGCTTCTCCCTTTCAGGTGAATAGCTCTATACCCAAATCTCCCTTTCATCACTTCCTATGTGACGGCTACACATCTCCTTGTTTGTCTTTAAGGCTTTCCACAGGCAGACCTGTTGTCCACTTCTGCTGGAGAATGGTTTATATTAGCAGCTCTCTATGTACTGGGGTGGTAGACGGTGTATTAACTTGTCACAGGCTGCAGTTTCAGTAAGCTTAATAAACTCGGCTGAACAACAGTCTAAAAAAGGAAATAAAAGATTTAATGGGCTGGTATTTCTACCCCCTTCTGCTTTCTAAGAATGACAAAATATAAACCAAGCAAGCAGCGGTCCAAACCGAGCGCACGCACAGCTCTCCCCAAGAATGCTTCCCCATTAACTCAGTGTTTGTCCGTGTTACCTACGACCCAACGTGGTTTCAATTTAGCTGCTTATTAATCCTGCGCATTTCTTTCAACTGCTATTTTAAAAATAGAAACTTCATGTTGAACATTTTAATAGCATTAAGTTTCAAAGGCAACAAGCTGCTGTACTGATTTTTTTTTCCCAAAACTTTATTGCCAGATGTAAGTATGTGTGATTATTGATATTCTTTGTTTTCCCACAGGTTTTCTTTTCCTTATTAAACAATGCGTCTGTAGCTAAGCAGCTCCCTGAAAGGTTAGTGAGGTCCATGAGAAATCACTAGTCACCAGTTCACAAACCCAACTCAACTAACTAACTTTGGGTACTTCACTAAACTGCTTAAGTTAGGAGTTTACCTATACTAAATCCCGCCTATGGTCTGCAGAAACAACTACAGGGCCATGAAGACTGTAGGTACTTTCATCCCATCTAAATTTCTGAATTGCTTTCTGGAAGTAACTATTTTTTCTTCACTGATTGCAGAGGGCTCCTGGGCCCAGATTAGATTTAGGTCTCCAATTTAAACAATTAACTAAGAATCTAACACGAACTGTGATGAATCCATACTCTGGGTTCCTTAGTAGAATCAGCAAACAAGCAGAGGACCTGCTAGGAGCACGTTTTAGTTTCTAGCCCATGTATATAATTTTAAATTAAGATAATGACTATACTGCAGTTGTAGCAGACTACGTCAGCTAAATGACAGTTTCAACAGTCTTTGGGTAAAATGAAAAGCCAAACACAGTAAACAGAAATACAACTCTAGTTTTGGTAGCTTTTTGGTAGCTTTGTGTTCAGATCTTCTCCCCCCTCACAGGGAAAACCTAACAAAACCATGCCACAGAAACTACTGCTACCTTAGCCATTTATTTCATAAAGAACAGGATCAAATTCTTCACGAGCAGAGAAGAGTCAGCTAAGAAAAATGGGGATTAGTTCACATCAGGATGTAAAAAAAAAAAGGCAGTGAATTCCCACCCACCATTTTTGCAGTCTGGAGAGATGGCAGCTGACAGTATGGGCCTGGGGAATTGAATGAGATCTTCACATCCAGCTGTTAAATACTCACCGGTGATCAATGATCACACTAATTATAACGTTTTGTTAGCAGTTGAAGAGGTTCCTTCCCACCCACACCTGATAGTTCCCATCTCTTCCCAGAGTCTGCGACCACCTGAGCAGCGGACTCAGCATCCAGCACAGCATCTTCCAGGGCCAGCAGCTCTGGTCCTTCCCTGTCACCTCCAACAACTCATTCCCACCACCCTACCAGGCGCTTCCACTCCTTCCCTTGTGTCAAATGCCAAATCAGCTGTTTATATAGCTGTGCTCTGATGGAGCAGAAATTTCCAGTGAGGAGATGGGAGCAATAACCTTGGTTTCTATCCGTGTTTTCCAGTAGTTCCCAGGGGTCCTTACAAGGTAGAAATAAACAACCCTAAGCTCAAACTGTATAGCTTCGCTAATATACAACATGGACAGGTAAAGAGAGTATTAAAAGACAGAACTATTCTTACTAGCTTATAGGGAAAAGAACCCACCTAATGGGACTGATCCAAAGCCTGCTGGAAATCAGTAAGTGGACTCCCACTGACTTCAGTGAGCTTTGGATCTGCTGTACAAAGCCAGCCAGCTGCAAAAGCTGCTGGAGTCAAAGGAAAATACGTTACGAAGGAACGGTGGCCTTGTGGTTGAGGTGCTGGCACAGTTTCAAGAGACTTGGATTCAATCTTCAGCTCTACCACTCCTGACCCCACACAAATCACTTCATTCCTCTGCACATCAGCTTCACTTTCATCCATCTAGGTGTGCGACCTAACGAGCTCGAGTGTGGAGAAATTCAGGGATGTCTGAGACAGGAGACAAACACATGGAGACACCAGCACCATCTCCGCAGCTGTAACTCTTCCTCCAACCCTCCATGGGCTCAATAAGGCCAAGCAGATGAGCACTTATCTCTCATTCATTTCTCTTTCATTATTTTCTCTCATGTATTTATCTCTGTATTTATGTGAACAGACAGAAGTCAAGGTGATACAAACAGCATTGCTCTGCTGGACTGGAGGCATGGGAGAGGTAAGGTCTGGTTTTGTGGAGGCTCGAGGAAGCCTGTCAATCTTAACATTATTTACACACTTGCTCAGAATATCCTCCTACCAACAGCTGGGGCTTCTGGCAGCCAAATGCAAACCATCTATTGTAATATTCTTCTTCTGTTGTAGGAAACAAACTCTTTCAAGCAGAAGAAATTCTTTAAAAATAATCCAAGCAAAGGCACAAATTAAGCCCCAGAAATTAAATACTGAAATAATTTTTACAGCATAGAAAGATCAAACTGCAAACAAGCTGCAAAAGCCATTACTAATTTAACATTCCATTATTCCTTTTTTCCAAAGTGTGATTCTTTTCTTCAAGCCAAGCACACTTTGCTGGGACCAAAACTTCACATTAGATTTCCTGTGCTGGGGACTGATGAGATAAAGCAGTTACTTAGGACCAAAAAATCACTTCATCAAAGAAGCCCGTTGGTAAATATTCTCAACAGCAATTAACATCCTGGCGTAAGGAACTCACTTCGTGCCACATTCTTCACTCAGGCAAGACCTCCCCTCTAATGCCATGGCTGCAGGAGAGGGTCTTAATTTTGAAGGAAAGGAAGACACAATCCTGGCTCTCGCCATGGCCTCCACATTGGCTGTTTTGGTTCTCCTAGGCAGGAAAAACCAGCTGAAGGTTGGACTGAGCTGGTCCCCTCAGTTCTCAAGCCACATGAAAAATGGACCATCCGGTGGTTTCCAGCTGTGTCTCAATTCTGGGAAACCAGGATGAGTTGTAGCATTTGTTGTGGAGAGCTACAAAGATCATGAGGGGTCTGGAGCATCTTTCTTATGAGAAAAGACTGAGAGAGCTGTATCTGTTCAGCCTGAAGAAGGCTCAGAGGTGATCTTATCAATGCTTATAAATATCTCCAGGGTGGGTGTCAAGAGGATGGACCAGAGTCTGTTCAGTGATGCCCAACAACAGGATGAGGGTCAACAGGCAGCGACAGAAGCATAGGAAGTTCCACCTGAATATGAGGAGAAACTTCTTTACTTTGAGGGTGCCACAGCCCTGGAACTGGCTGCCCAGAGCGGGTGTGGAGTCTCCTTCTCTGGAGACATTCAAACCCGCCTGGATGTGACCCTGTGCGACCTGCTCTGGTGACCCTGCGTCAGCAGGTGGGTTGGACTGGATGATCTCCAGAGGTCCCTTCAACCCCAACCTGGTGTCACCCAGGATCCGGGCTGCTCCGAATGCATTTACTCATCTTCACAGTACCAGCAGTTTATGACAAGGGTATTCCCACTCCTGGTAGGTGGAGAAGGTAGAAAGCCCAGTTATAAAAAACAAACTGAAGAAGGTTATTTTTCATATCCCTTTGCCTCATGCAAGGGCCTGTCTAGGGAGGGTTACAGTACACGGGCTGGTGGTAGATTAGTCAGCCCCAAGACATCTCTCAAGGCTTTACACAATCCCAGAGTCACTGTGGTCCATGGAGAACAAAGGGCTAAAGCAGAAATTCAAGATCTGTTAGAGAAGGTATACAAATACATCCCATTAAGATGCAGTATAATTCTCTCTGGTTTGACAGGAATACAAAAGGCACCATATTGAAATTGTTACATTAAAAGACAATATGTAATATTCTTCAAAAAAAATCCCCAGCTTTAGTCCTGCTCTTGTTGAAATGAGCATTTTCAACTTGAGTAATCCAATATTACAATGAACTAAAAAATACAATATGCTAGAACAGAAACTGAACAAAGCATCAGGACTTGGCAATTTATTTCAAGCCAGTGTTGCCTTGCCAATTCAATTACTTCTGAACACTTTATGGGACTCTAGCCTTACAAACAAATCTATGAATAATCATAAAGGTGCAATTCTTTAAGATATTTCCATCTTTGAAAAGACCCTCCATTTCTATAGGGAAAATCATCTCCTTGCCATTTAGAAGAAAGGGCTAAATAAATGTGAGTATATGAACTGATTACAAAAAGCCTACTGAACTGGAGTAACAATAATGCCTCAGTCTTGAAAACATAGAAAGCAAACGCAATTTTACATTAAAGATCTGAAAACAAACTCAAGGCTAATATTTTCAGGGGAAAAAAAAACTTTGATCTCTTTTTCTTTCCGGGGGGGAGCCAATATCAACATGACTGATTTTGTACTATATTCAGGAGTCTTTATGTGGGTTAATAATGTTAAAGTTATTCCACTGCTTTTTCAAACTTTTCTGGAATCAGCTCCTTGGTGAAACAGGGCCCTATTGAAGACTCTTGAATTTGCATAGCATGTGTAAGACATTTAGATTTATATTCCATGTTAGGCTTGTGTGTTTAGAGTTTACCCAGGCATATGCAATTCATTGGCTGTATTGTTATCTTCACAATGAACAAGCACACTCACTTCATTTGCAAGAAATACAACTTTAAATGTAGAAAATTAAATTTCCATGAGAAAATGTGTTCCATGAAAATTTCCATCAATAAAGGCTCAGCTTAAACGTACTGAGGTCGAAACACTTTGATCTGAGTCTACCTGGGTGCTGTGTGACTTACACAGCAAACCCATAAAATCATTTGAAAGTGACTATTTTGAAAGCACTCCTGTAATGACAATTGATCACATTCCAGTTCTCTCTCTAAAAGCCTTTGCTTGTCACGATCCTGTTGTGTTCAGTGGTGAATTTGCCCACAGAAATTGGCAGATTCTGCCTTAAGAGTTTACAAACTCAACAGGTAAAGGAATCACAATTATCTCAAAACCACAAAGAATGGTGATATTAGTGATGAAAAACTGAACCCACGGAAATCCAGACTAGAAGAGTCTGGCTGTCGTGGCTGACAATGAAAGGCAGAGGGAGCAGAGATGCTGTCACCATGTACGTCAGAGGGATGCACAGCAGCAAGATGAAGAACAACTTGGGTTCGAGAACAAAGCGGCACCTACAGCTGTGAATTAATTTGGGCAAAAAATAAGAAGGCGAGTCACTAGAAAAACATGCCAAAGGGAGCTGTGAGGACAAAGAAATCTCACAGTCACTGATGGAGGTTTGAAAAGTTGATGGAAGTGATTTGATGGTGCAGAGCCCATGATAGCAGTGGGCTGGATTTGTGTTCCAGCAGGTCTTGTCTACTCCTTCTGTTCCCATTTTCCTTCCCAAGTGCTTGATCCTGCATCTTTAACGTTGAACCAAGGATTTGCCAACAGGATCAGGCCAACTACCACAGAGCACATGTGCTTTCTGCAGGGCACGAGAAAGGAATTCGTGGATCATAAAGTACCGACTACCGTGTGCTTTTCATTTTCATTTCTTTCATTAAGAACTTAATATTTGTTTCCTTACTGTTTCATTAAACCATAAAACTTTCCTTCAGGCCATTGGCCTTTTCTTCTCGAAGAGGTGGCTAATTTGGCTGTAGAGCTGGTGGTCCAGAGGAGAATAAAATGCACGTCTTCGGAAGATATGGGAGAAGTGCACTGCAGCGTGCTTTGCAACTGCTGCTGTCTTTACTGAGGAGTGGCATTTTCCAAATCGGATTAGAAGACTGGATCAAAACGGATATATATGGATATATATTATGGTGGGATATATAACAGATGAATTTAAACCAAGGGTAACGCATCTGTTCTGAACTACTGCTGTTTTGGATCCAAGTGAAACTGTGCTTGCTCACATGGAGCAGACAGAGTTTTTAATACCATAAGCATTTCAGATGTTCAGCTCCCAGTGAGAAACCAGGAAGCAGCTTTACCTTCAAAACCACAATCTTTCATCAATATAAATAATAATATTAAAGACTCGTGAGGGCTACTTGCTCTTTTATTTACTGGAAAATCACTCCAGATGCATGATTTGCGTGTCAGTCACCTGCATCACGCTGAGCAGTTCTGTGAATAAGAGACTTTGTGAGTGTTTTCCAACTATGTAAAATAAATCCAAAGGGAGGATACAGGAATAGATACGCCTGTTCTGACAGTTTTGGACTGCAGGAGGAGAAGGTGGCAGCTCTGCACCCAAGGGGGCGACCATGAGGTCATGTATCTGTTTATTTTTTAATACAAACTAGTTCACTGACTTCAGCTCTTCGATGGTCCTCAGACAGGTCTATAAAAAGGTTGGGGTTTTTTATTCTTAAAGAATAAAGCAAATAACCTTTAACATAAGTATTCCCAGCCCAGCTCACTGCCTCCACATTTGTGTAAAGTGGCTACTCCAACACTATCTGTAGGTGACATCATTGTGCAGGCTATAAAAATAACCAATGAGATCCTACAATTAAGCTACAATGAACCAAAATATCTGTTTATCTGGGCTTAGAGACAGAGGTCACTGGCAAAGCGTAATTGTGGACACCTACTAAAGAATATATAAAATATCACCATTGCTCCAACATCAGAAAATCTGGTGATTATCTCAGCTGTGATTACCAGTTTACTGTAATATAAATTTGATGTCATAGCAATGAAGCATATACTAATACTTTTGGTCTTTGAAGAGAAAGCATATGCCAATCCTAACATATATTCTGTTTTCCTCCATTAATGAAAGAATCACACACATCTAGGCACTCTGACATATCACTCACTGCTATCAACCTGAAAGGAGACACTGTCAAGCAAAAATCATATTTTTCTACTAGACCTGTTATTTTTTGTGATCTCTGCTGATGTAAACCTTTGTAAATATGGTTTCAGAAACCACATCATGCCAAAGACTTTTTACATAATTAAATGGATTGGAAATGCAAAGAACTGTAAACAGCAAAGAAAGGAAGAGAAATTATACAATGGGACTCAGAAGGCTAAGAAAAAATCATATAAGAGGAAATATAAGAGGAAAATCACTAGAAAGAATACAAGAAATGCATCTAAAATAAAATTACCAGTAACAAAGAAAGTTAATGGACTTGTAAAACCAGTAAGAATTTTCCACCCAATTAATCTGGATTGGGATTCTTCCTTTAGAAAGCGACAATTCCAAAGTAAACTTAATGTTAATGAGAAGTAAGTAAGAAAATGTGGCAAAGCAACTTGAACTGCTGATGAACTGAAAGGCATTACCATGGTGGGGTGGGTCATTGCTGCAGTCCTGAAAGCAGCGTCGCTTGGAGCATTTACAACCGGAGTGTATCCAGGACGATGTTGGGGTTCTGCGTGAAGACACATTGACCTGATATCAAACACACACATCATCAGCCTTAACACTCCCATCAGCACAAGGCACTGCTGAAAACATCTTGTGTACAAGCAGCACCGAACTAGTTTAGCCCAGTGAAGGACAGATGAAAACTGTTAACATCAGGTTCTATCTCTACTAGTAAATTAAGTGCGCCTGGGAACATTCCTGGGCACGGAGGCCAGCTGGCACAGAACAGCCCGAGTCTCTGCCAGTAAACACCCTTCACCTTCCCCGCAAACAGCCGACCGGGGATGGTCCCGGCAATGTGGTTGCTGCCAAACCGGGTTCCAAAACCACCCGGGGCAGCACTGGTTGGCGCATGCCAAAACCTCGCCAGGGACTGTTCTAACAGTTCACTGGGGCGGGCAGTCATGCTCCCGGCCCAGGAACATTCCTGCGCCTTGTCTGATTTATTAGCAGAGATATCGCCGGCTCCCTCCTTCCCCCTCCCTGCCTAGGTGAAGCATTTCTCTTGCGTCGAATGCATTTTAGTGGCCATTCTCAGTGAGCGACACCTTCTCCCATCCCAAACCATCTCCTCTCCTGTTCCCACATGCAAAAGGTAGGTGGGAAAAGCTAGTTAAAGCAATGGGAATGGTCTGACTCGAACTGCTTGCTCGCTGGTTCACAGGGTGCTGGAGGGTACACAGGTATCACGAATAACGAATGGTTCTGCAGAAGGTCGTGTTTCCATCTCCTGTCCACACAGGGACCTCACTGCAAAAAGGTGTCCAGGAACACCTCGTGATTTTTAAAGTCATTTAAGTCCTACCAATACCAGAGGCACCCCAAGCCACAGCTACCTCATGCTCTGGAAGCTATGGACGGGCTGGTCCACCAGCCTCGCTGCCCAGACAGTTCCTGAAAGGACACAGAAATGATCTCGAGACTGCTGGCTGCAGATAGAATGCCTGTTTTTCTCACAGCTATTATCTTGATGCTCAGACCAGTGATGCTCAAACCATTTTGTTTGAAAATATATTTTGATTAATAAAAAGAAAAACAATCCATTCCTTACTCTGATTCACTGGGAAAGATAGCAATATTGGCTTATACAGAAGAGGGCAAGAACTCAAACGAGATCTTATACAAACCTGTGCATGTGCACGTGCGTTTATACAAAACCCACATCAGTTTGAACTGCGTTTTCTGTTAAGAAGACCGTTTACCTTCTAATAAATCCTAATTAGATCATAAGTTCCAAGTCTAGTGAGAATAAATGTGTATTGACAGGTATATTGAGTGCTGTGAATTCACAAGCCTCTTGCTTACAGCTGGGGATGTGTCGCTACATGTTGCATGTGTGGGTTAACAATACAGGTAGTGCCCAACCTTCCACTGGTTTGCTGCAATATATGGTGGGTTGCTAGAATTCATCACCAGGAAGCTTTTGGAAATGGGAGAGGAATCCAAGCTGACATGTGCCAGTGACTCATGGATGAAAACTACCCGTTTTGGAGTTGTTCTTGGTGCCCTGAATTTAAAGGAGCATTAACATTTGCTCAAAGTCCTGGGACATCTTTGCTCTTCTCCACTCATGGTCACACAGATGGCCAGCTCAGTTTTGCACAGGCTCCCGATATTGCTGCACAGTAAAATCCCTGACATAAAGACAAAATAATCTGAGCTACCTCAATCCCAGAGGCAACCCTGATATAGATCTGAGCTGTGGTGGTTGGACATTCACCTCTTTGCCTTGGTTCTCTGCAGGGCCTGCAGGTTCACAGTACAGATGCCCTCCCTAAAGTCTTGCTGCCCTCTTGAAGAGATGAACCGACCAGCTTCAAATGGTGCGAAGGCCTGGACCAAGGCCAGGGTTTGATGCGCTGTCCTGTGGGAGATGTTGCCCTGTGTTCCACAAAGCAAGATCTCCCTAGGCCACCTCCCTGATACAAGCTGAGACTCACCTGACCCTGCAGGAACATACCTGTTCTATCACAAAAAACCCATGGGCAGGTGATTCCATTGCAGTTTGGCACCACACACATGCTGGTGTGAAATATCATGCACTGTAAGAGAGGGCAGCGGTGAATCCAGTGTCTCCAAATCATTCAGGTCTCTATCCTGATGTAACAAGCAGAATTTAGAAGTTGCTGTTGTTTTTTTTTTTCCTTCTTGCTTTCTAATTTTGTGAAGATTTCTCACAGTTTATGACAGGCGATATTGGTTTGCAGTACATCTGAAAACAGACCATATTTTGAAAAGTACCCCACAGGTGCTGGGAAACATACCACCCTGATAGCCAGCCGTAGGATCAGCCTAAAGCTACAAACATCAGCAAATACTGCAGAGTGATATAAGAGGATCGAGAGAAAAACAGTGCTGAGATCTACCCTCATCGTAAACCTACGTCCCATGGACAAGCAAGGGGACATGTGTGGGGCTCAGACAGAAGCTGGCAGAGCAGCAAAGGTATAATGAGCATTAACAGTCAGGCCGGCTCACAAAAATAAGCCAAGAAAGCAGCTGCAGGTAAACTGAACACACCAGGCTGCAAATGGTAGCAGTTCTTAAGTAGGTCAGACATTGCCATGTCAGGGCAACAACATCAGAGGAGCAGGGCAGACACCTGTGGCTAATTGTAACTGACTATCATACACCAGTCAGAACCTATAGACTCCCAACTCATACTGATGCTTTTAACATTCTTTATGTCCAGTGCCTATGCCAGCACTGTGCGCAAAGGACTCCTAGGCCCTCTAGGAAAACAGAGCTCGCCACAGCAGAACAGCTCCTGGACTTCCATCATGTCCTACTTTGTTTCCACATCTGTCCAGAATTGGACATTTTGGGGTTAAAATACAACCAGGACACAACTTGGGGTAAAACTGTGAGCCTTGTGTCCCACTGACTTCTTCTGTGCTACCCAGGAGAATAACTCACTCATCATCAAGAAAGGCTGATGGCTGATACCCCCGAGGGAGACCAGTCTCGCAGACGTAGGTCTGTGTAAGAGTCTCTTTGAACTTTTAAGTCATTCACACAAGAAAGCGAGTCTGACAAAAGCTGCGGAGTCTTCTGAACACCTCTTCAGACAGCAAAACTGAAAGACAGACTTCCCTTCCTGTGTCATTACACACACGCCCTGCCCTAGAAGCTGACTTTAAATCGAGTTCTTTGACACACATCAGAAACCTTCAGTGTAGAATTTCTGAGAGACACCAAAGTCCTTAAAGACAGACCTAACACAGACAACCATCTTCAAATTGTTTAATTGCTTTCATCAATTGAGAGTTATCTTTTGATTCAAGAACAAATGCTCAGCAAGAACTTGGTGAAAATAGACATAACCTTAGGGCTGGAAAGCAGAGAAACATCTATAATTTTTTTTTTCCTTTACAGATAAACAGCTTTTTAAGTAGCTCCTGAGAAGGACATCTAAGCATTGCTCCTGTGAATGAAGCAGACAGTTCACATGACGACCAGTTCCTGCCTGCATGCAAAAGCCACACGCCAGCAGATCTAATTTAAAATAATCTGTGATCTACACTTAGCATTCTTCAGGAAAGTGCTTTTATCCCATCTTTTCCCATCTCTCCTCCCCCCCTCCAATCTTAAATGAATCACATATTGAATCACCGCAGCATGGCTGTATTTGATCGTGATTTATAGGGCACTGTCTGCCTTACTCAGTACGCAGCCTTCATGGGGAGGAGGTATTTTGGACAGGGAAGAACAGGCTGTCAGCACTCAATAAATTATTAGTAACAGCCACTTCCTGAAGTACAGACCGACAGAAGATCAGCCTTCAAAGTGGACAGGTGCACAGAGGTGTCTTACGTCAATAGCTCGCCCAGCACTCAATCCACATTCTTCGTAACTACATTAAAACGTGGCACTGAGAAGAGAAAGGTTTTACTGACCGTTATTAATGAACAAATGGAGAAGGTGTAGGCACTGGGAAAACCGTTCAGACCAGACCCCGCCACACGGTGTTGTACGGCACTCCTGTAGGTAGCACAAAATAGCATCTCTAGTTTCCTGGATGCACTTACACGAGGAGGGCCTTTTAACATAAATCTTCCACCCTCGTTTGACATAGATGTGCAGTAGTATGAGGATTTAAACTTCCAAATCTGCAAACTCAACATAAAGCTGCATGCAAGAAACATGAATGTAATTTTTTATCATCTCTTCTCAGTCATCAGCGTTCCCCTGCGCGTTGTGTCCCCACTTTCAGCCTCCAGTTACCTCCATCCCAAACAAGCCCATGAGCGGTAGCATGCACAGAGTTTGTTGTACGCTAACATATTGATACTTGTACGTATGGATCTGTGACAGTTGTGCATCGTAAGAAAGAAATATTTGTAGAAAACTGGCCCTAGATAAGGATTATTTGGCTGCATCTTACCAAAAAGAAAGGTGGTTAATTGCTTTGCTTGTTCACACTCAGAGCAAAGTGATGACAGTAGATTGAATACTCAGGGCTAAGAAGCAACTTCAGACCAACTACAGTATGACAATGGCAAAGCTCCTCAAATATTTATCTTTTTTAATACACTGAACAAGGAACATTATTAGGAGGGAAACGATGGGTCTGTTTTCTCTCATCACAGCTTTCCCACGCCCAAGCTGTTGTGCGAGTTCCACAGAAGCAGCAGCACACCCAGGTGCTCCCAGGCTGGTTTTTCACCTCTCTCTAAGAAGGACAATTCATTCCTGGTGCACCCTGAACAGCCTCAAGGCCATTACACCAGAGGTGAATTTGGCTGACTCCTGCAAAGACTGCACTGTGGTTTTTGTTGGAACACCACCAGAGGGCTCAGCACAGAACCATAGACAAAAATAAAGGTCTTGACCTGAAAAGTCCTACACCTAAAACCAGCAATTTATTGGCAAACCCTCCGATTATATCTTTACAAATCATAGTTCTTTCTAAAATATGCTCAATTTCATGGTTTCATGGCAGAATCACCTGGGAAAAATTATTTCTTATTGCTTTTTAGAAGGTCAAAGCAAACTATCAAACAAAAAAAACCTTAAACTACTCCTAAAGTAATAGTAAAAATATGTGTAATATACTTCTAAGAAATACACTTTCCACCAGAACACAATGACCAAAAGCTGGAAACTCTTGGAAATTACTGATAAAACTACAGTCTGTCTACTTCTACTATATATGGTCACTGTATATGGACTAAGATCTTCCCCCCCGGAGCTACACGTCAGGCCACTACTTACCCACAATAAATGTCTCCAATTCCATCTATTCCATCGCATCTATGATTTCTGATAAATCTTTCTGTTAAGTGAATTTTTCATCCTGACTTCTGAGTACTGTGTAATGTATTTGACACCAACAAGACAAAAGTTGGCCCCTTGGGGTCTTGTCAAAAAGCTAATGTAAGACAAAATGCTTGTAAGCTTTGATTGAAATACTTCCTCTCTCCCAGCACCAGCTAATGATTCAGAATGATTTTGTTAAGTGTATATTTCACTACCTTGAAACAGATATTGTGTCAAGTAGGATTTATAGGTGATTTAACTCAATCATGCCTTCAAAGCAGCTTCATCAAGCAACAAATGTTGTTATAAAGAGCAGGGAATATGCAGAGGCTGAGCCAGGGTTAAAGAGAGCATCTCTGATCACCAAAGTGATGAAAAGTGGTCAAGAATAGAAATAACTGTAACTACTTGTCCTAAGCTACTGTCTTTCGCATTGGAACTGCCAGAACATGTAGGATTTAGGGATGGAAATGACAGCTTACTGTTCTGATTCATCACCTGCTGCTTGGAGAGAGGAAGTTATTTGAATCAAAGCTTTAAAAGATTTTTGTTTTACAAGAAATGGGGGAAGTAGAGGAACTGGCCACTGCATGGGACAGCAGGCTAAGGATAAAAAAACCCTGAATTCCATGCTTGGCTGTGCCAAGAACTGCTTTGTGACAGCGGGTAAATCCCTTCACTCCTGTTTTCATTTGTTTTCCTTTCCCACTGTCTATTGGAAAACTGAGATTTAGGAACGTCTCTCAAATCTTCAAATGGAGATGAAAACCCCACCCTTTGGCTCAAAGCCTCTTGTTGCAGAGACTTGTACAGCACGTGGTACGGACCTCAGCGGGGACTCCGGGGCAGATCATAAAAGTAAAAATAATGACCATAACACCATCATCACCATCTGTATACCAGCATTTATGGGAAAACAGAGCAGCACGAGTGTCTGCTCAAAGTCAGCGTGGAGGTTGAAGTGGATTTCGGCGAAAGCCCCAGCAAAGCTCCAACTAACCCCTGATGCTGTCTCTGACCTTGAGCAGGTAGGTACCCAGAGGACAATAAAACAGCCAGGGTACACATGCAGTAACCTTTATCCAGAATACTCTCCCAGCACCTGTGGATTTGTGATCTGTGAATTTCCCGAGCCACAGATGGTGTCTTCGCATTAAACAGTCTTGGTAGATTTTGATTCTTGAACTATCCCATCTCTTGAGGCAAGTTAACATGACTTCTTCTAAAGAAAACACTGAAATGTAATCTAGTGAGGTAATGTAACGCAGTACAAACCACGGGCCAGAACAACAGGTGACATTTTCTGATCACCGAGTAGTCAAGATAATGTTTCAACATCTTTGCATGAAACAGAAGTGAAAGAATCGACTTCTGAAGGCTTAAGGTACTTCATCCCTTTAGAAAGCACTTGGAAGTCCACAGGTATCACATCCCACCAGAATCACCCATTTGCATCCACTGGAACAATTCTGTTCCCAAGGTGGTTTCTCTGAAGCCACTACAAAGTTTGGCTCAGCTGAATAAAAACAAAAGTTCTTTTCTGACACGATGCATTTACTCTCCCGAATTTTTAGTCAGATATTCTCTGTAGACAGTGGCAGTCCCAAGAATTAAGACCTGTAAGAAGTCATCCTTGTTTTTTACTTTTTATACCCTCATTCCTTCGCATATTGCACAGAGACACCGAGACATCATCTCCTCCATCCAAAACAACTCACACTATTCACAGATGTGGTGGACAATTCCTCCTGAATTTTCACAGGATTTGGGCAGAACTAACATCTCTCCTGTCACATGGGAAGTTTATGACAGAAAGAGAATTTAAACTTCAAACACCAATAGAAAAACCTTATATCATCAAACCTAGGCCTGTGTACACTGATACCACACTAGAACCAACACCCAAATTAAATCTGAAGGGTGAAGACTGGGCAGTGTCGTGTCTGCTTAGACCTTCTACCAACCCTGTGTCAGTGCCCCTTTGCCATCCCCCTGTCCATATTCCACAAGTATGCCTCCTGCAGTGGATGTATTTATCTAAAAAATATACATACATATCATAAGACCAACAACTCGTGTGGTCTAACCCATGCTCAATAAGATACTGTTTTTACCTCTTCGACATTCCTGGAGAATGAAGACAACGTTCTATCAGCATTCATCCTCCTAATCATAAGCCAAGATGAAATGTTAAGCCCTGAAGTAATAAATTTCATCCAAACTGAGAGACATTCAATTTAATGTATTCTGCATTTAACCTAACAGTCATCTCGGAGATAAAGGACAGAGTTATCATCACCAAAAAGAGATGAGGAAACATTAGTTTCAATGTGGAGTCTCTGAAAGGCACCAGCAGGAGTATCATGACCACAGACTTGTCTACATGGGGACAACCTGAGGAAATTAATTTGAAGCATAATTGGAACACAGGAAGGGTTTTGTAAACTGTGTTAAGTCCTTGTGAGAACCCCCTGGTTCTGAGTTTGTGACCTCAAACAGATTTTTCTTCTTTCACTTCCAAAATTAAGCTGAATCGAATCAAACTTTTATTTCTGAAAGACGTTCACCAGTGGTTCAAGGCAGGCTACCTACCTCACCTGGATTTCATACCCACAACTAATATGAAGAAATTTTTATGCGTTCTCACATAGGGAGACAAAATTTCTCTTTCCAAATTTATTATAGTGTACTTCTGTTATTAATAATTATTATACCACAAGGTCATGGCTCAGCTCAAGAACTCATTGTGCAAGGATTTATATAAACACATAGTAAGATTCACAAGCCAAATTCAAGGCCAGAAGAGATTATTTAGATCACTTAGTCCTGTCTTCTTGTTTAACACAGGCCATTTGTTCTACATGGATTCCACTAACTTATGTCTGGCTTGAGTAAATTTTAAAAACTAACTAAATAATCATTAATTCTTGAAGAATCCATTTTATATGGAGAATCTGCTCCTCTCCTTGGCAGTTTTTACACCTCCCTCTAGTTAACATTATATTTTAACAACATACTCAACTGAATTTACTGAGGTCAGATCTAAATCCCAATGGTTGCCTGTTACACTTTCTTCTCAGAAACTAAAGCACTTTTAACACTGGTATTTTCTGCTTAAGAAGTCTCTATGCTGAGCAGCTTTAACTATTTCCACCCCCACCCCGTAATTTATTTTAGGTTCTTATCAAAACATAAAACACAGCAGGGCTTGTGCTGTAAATAGAAAGAGTCCCCCCTCAGCTAATATTCATCACTGAATTAATGGTTATTACTGATTTACATCATGTGGAACTCTGGCCCATATAAATACACATATCTAGAGACGGACAGGGTCCGATACACTGCACTTCTTTCTATAAACTAAAGCTACTGCTATCAGCCAAAAGATGGTCACAGGTTTACATAAGTCTGTGTATGTATAAAAATATTTATGTGTGTGCACGTCATTCAAATGAAGATCTAGTCAACTGGGATATTGTCACATGTATTAATTCATAACTGCTTAATAGTGGCCACAGTCCGGATCCCATCGCAATTAATAGACCTGTCACTTGCTGCGGGGTTTTGAACAGAAATCCTTTCTCCATATTCCTTCTTCTTGTCATTAGGATTGTGTTCACTGGCGTGTAAGCTCTTCAACCTCAGACATATTGTGAACATTACTAACTGGGCTCAAATTAACGGGGAAGCAGGTCCTTCAGACACATGAGATCTTGGTGGGACACGTTGCTTCCTGTGGGACACCTAAAGATGACTTTGGTATTAAACCTTTCTCTCCCTGGTTCAGGAGAAGGAGAATCACAGCAGATCATCGAGCTGTTTCTCCTCTTGCATAATTCCACAAATATAAACTAAATAAATCCCGTGTAGAACAACTACAACTCACTTTTTGTTGAATTGTGAAAAATACATAGTTGACAAAATAATCAGGGTTTCAGCTCAAGGGATTCTCCAGTGAATCTCCAGTTCTCACAGCTGGGAGAAAGAGAATCCCAAAAGCAAAACCTTTTCAACTGCAAGATACTCAACTCGAAATGTCTCCTGAATTTAGGATTCATAGGAGGTCGTCAATTGAAATGATGGCAAAGCACCCCCCCAGATTAGGTGGAGATGTTTAGAAAGCTACTCACACATTGAGCCGGGAATTTGGGTTGGCAGCATTCCCAGAAGAAGCCGAGGGCAGGCACAGAAAGGCGGCACGAGGCCAAAGCAGCACTGGGCTTGACCCAAAGGTCTCCCTTTTGTGCTCAGCATCACCCCAAATTCCTGCCCTGGCTGCAATAACCAGAGACTGTTTGGCCCTCGACCTCATCTTGATGGCCCTGGACTTGGACTCCATCCTCCTGACCTGGCTGAGAGCGACCACACATTATATTTCACTTCTCACTTGCACGTGGACACAAATATTTTTAAGATCTTGATACAGTATTCCAGGGATGATCATCTCTCATGGAGAAGCAGAGAGGTTTAAAATGCCACCAGATGTTAAATGGCGAGGTTTGCTACCTGACTTGTGGCTCCTGAACTGAGTTTTGCTGCAAAGGGCTGGTAATGGTTGCAGAGTGAAGAAAATGTGCGGATTTGTTTTCAGAAAATCACTGCACTGCACTGCTCTGACCTGGAGCATCCCTCACCATCAGGCTCTGTCCCCTGACCCCCAGCTCAGCTTGGGCACTTTCACCCAAATCTCCTCTTCTTTTGACGTACTCCTTGCCATGTTGTGGTTCTGGTTGCCACGGTGATTGATTTGTGTTTAATGAGCTCATGTTATTGGTTGAGATTTTTCTAGGGTGAGTCACGCAGGTTTTGTTTGGTAGAATTCAGATGGAGATATTGCCATCTAGATCAGCACCAGATTAGCTGAGAACTCCAGCTTCAACTCACCTATTTTAACATTCCCAGGTGAAGTCAACTATCTGATGAGGAAGATAATTGTCTTCAAAGTAAATATTCAGTTAATAATGTACCTATTGTACTGTTGATTGTGATGACGCGGCAGCAGCAGCCAGTTTTAATTTAACATGACTTAACAATCAAGCAATTCCAATGATATTACAGGAGCTTGTTAAATGAAAATAACGCCATTCACATTTGCATGTACATGTGCAAGGAGAAAAAAATAAATCCACATCTGCTCCTGGGCTGACAGCAACTGGAATGATGTCCTGCTTGAATCGGTGACATTTAATTGCACCAGTTGAGTTACTCCACCATGAAAATACAAAGATTCCACTAAGCGCAACCCCATGGTTGTGGTCCAAAGGACAGAACATTTGACTGGGAAATCAAGAAACCATTTCTGAGTCCAAACATTATCACCCTTCTGTCAAATCACTTCTTTGTGCTTCAGTCTGTTCATCTGTTGGAAGCGGATTCCAATACTGAACTGCTTTGCACAGTGCTTTGAAAACTGGTCATGAAGGGAAATACATGAGTTAGATCTTGTTATATTTTTGTTCAGAGCTTTTCACAACTTTACTTTCAGACTTTCAGGGTCTGGGCCGGATGAGCTTCTTATCCTATCTCTATGGGTGAGGTATTTTTTTAAGTAAACAAAATAGCTCAAACTGCAGGAGAGGCAGAACATAATGACATTTTAAAGCAGAACCAAGTTAAGCGGATGCTTGATTGACCAAGGTTGCAGATTTCCATAGGGAACAAACCACAGAATTAAAGGACACCTGTCACTAAACACAGCTAGTCCTTGTTCTAGCAAGGATCACCCATCCATTTGATGACATCTACTTATCTTACACTACAGCCTACAACAGCCCTTCTTAAAATGCATTTTTGGCCTGAGTTTTGGATGTTACAATCCCCGTCCTGAAGAGCTGACAGTCTGAACAAAGAGGAGGAAGAGTAACAGAGGTGACATTTACTGCAGTTAGATGACGAAAAGTGGAGTTTGAAGCATCCCTGTTGATTGCCCCATTATCTGCTGTGGTCTAATTTCTACCAGATCCCACCAGAGATATAACAAATTTTAAAAGCAGCATTTCATGAGGTATGTCAATCAGAAAACGTCCCAGCTGGTGTGACCCTGGCTCTACAGGAAGCTCGTGACAGAACGAGGTCTCAACCCCAGAGCCCCTGGGTGGCTCCTTCTCTGCTCACCCTTCCTCACAGAGTTGTGAACCTCGACCAGATGCTCCGGTAAGTGCTGAAGCAGCTTGTTTCGAGTTACCTTTTTCAGTATTTTTGGTTTTAAATCACATTGTGAGTCGCGTCACAGACGTGTGCCAAAGAGCTTCTAATTACCCAGTAACAGTAGCAATTGCACAACCCTCCTCCAGCTCCTGCAGCCGCTCAGCTCCGCGTTCGCCAACAGAATGTCACATTTTTCCATGCTTCAAGTATCTCTTTTCACTAACGCTGCAGCCAATTGCTTCTAATATTGCAGAAAAAGAACGAAAAAGGCTGGGATTAAACCCCTACAAACCCTAATAGTGTGTTTACAATAGTCTTCAGGTTCATTCTTAACCGCTAGGTCTGTGACCTTCTAGTAAATTATACTATACTGGAAGGTTTCGGCTGCTGTTCCAGCTCCACTGTAAACATGTAAACTTGAGCCATCTGTGCTGTTTTAATATTTCCTGTAAAGCCTATCGCTACACCAATCTGCTGTTTCAATTGGCGGCACAAGAAGTCATTGTGTGCTAATTTTTCCCAAGGGCACTTGATGCACTTTATTAAATAAGTTTTTTTTCTTCCTCATTAAGGCCTTTCCGCAACAATAAAACTATATTTTGGATACACAGGCCAGCAGGCATTGTGCTGTTTTCTATGAAAAAACCAATCCCAGCCATGCTACTCTTTTCCCAAAGAACAATATGGAAGGAAAGAAACATTTAAAGACGTTACAACCTTTTCTTTCAGGGTGCATGCAGGGAAAGCGTCTTGAAGGCAACGCAACAAATGATGGGAAGAATCTGGCCGAACACCCCAGAAAGAGACAAAGGATCGCATTCTTTCAGAGGCATCGACGTTTTGCTGGGTCATCCGCTTCTCCCACACCTCAAATTGCTGTTGACTGCTGGAGTTTGGGATGTGCGAGGGGGAAAGTAAAATGCCAAACTGGATCAGCCCCATGGTTCATCTAGTTCAGCATCCAGATGTTCCAGAGGAAAGTGTGAGAAACCTTGCTGCAGAAGCACAAAGCTTTCACAATCTTGTTTTATTATATCATATCCCCTGCTAGATTGTCCTGACCTTTAATAAGCCTAATTTCTCCTCCTCTCCCTGCCCGTTGTCACAAACCCTGTTAAAATATCGCTCTCATAGAAGCTGTTTCAAAAGTCCAAGGCCAAGACCGCTGAGCACGGAGGGAAAACATGGGATTTTTCAATAGTTTTAAATGACATTTAAAGAACAGAGTATCAGAATAAGTGATTCTTGAAAACCAGCATGGGATAAATGGGAAGTACATGTAGGATTGACTTTGTCCAAGATTTCGTATTAATTACAAAATCTTTGCCTGTATTTAAAATATGCAGAGTATATATTTTTATTTATTTCTCAGTGCTTTGACCTATAAGCACGGTAAAATAGTTCACGAATAAATATCAGAGATTTTTGGCTGGGTTAGTTGAAGCAGGCTCCTAAAGTTTAAAGCCAGAAAGGACAATCGTGATCGTGGAGTCTGACCAGCTGCCTCGCACAAAAGAATTGTTCACCGTTTTTTCCCAAAAAAGCCATCCTTATTTTTTCTTATAAAATACCACTGACCCAGACTACACGCTCACTATCGGTGACTTTAACATACCTCTGCTCAAAAAGCTGCGCCAGAAGAGGAGGTCGAAGCAGGTGTTCAAATACTAAGCACTACTCAACCACCCATAAATTTAATCTGACGTGCTGATCGGCAAACGCCGGGCAAAACAATTGAGCCAAGTCTGCGCACTTTGAAGCCGCTGCTACAAAAATCGGAGTTGAAAGGGGAGGGAGGGAGCTTCCCAGCAACAAAAATGCGCCCGAGCTTTGCAGCTGAAGTTTGTGTCGCGCAACATCTCAGGGATGCACAGGGTGGGTTGTTTTGGGGGGGCGAGGGGGAGGCTTAAAGCTTTGAATTTACCATTTCTTTCTCAACTGGCTTTTAGTTCTGATCCCGAGCGAGAAGAAAGGGGTCCTTGTTTGATAAGAAGGGATGATAACCTGTACCCAAGCCAATAAAAGGGATTAACCCGAGACTGAAGGCTCAATACTGGGTTCTTGCCGATGTATGGTTCAATTAGACTAAAAGCTGTCCTACAGCATTAAGGCAAGTTACCTTCATTTTCAGCTTCAGTGAAACAGACCCCAGATGACAGGATAGGCAAACAAGGACTTTTTCACTTTTCACAATTGCTTTCATCCTGCATTGCCAATATTATTAGACTTTAAAGAAACTGGAAAATCAGAGGAGTGTTCCAAGTAGGTGGTCTACGCGTATTCATTACATCCGGGCGCGTACGGCCGGATCGCGCGTTTTGTAAGAGCAGCAATGTGGCTTGCAGTTCATTTCTTCAGTTCATTTTCATTTTCACCTAATAAAACCCATTTTCAACCCGAAGTGATGGCCTACAGATATTACTTTAGAAGGCCAGGATGTAAACACTTCAGCCAGCCATGCAACTCCAGCGACACCGAGCTCCCTGAAGAAGGGATCCTGCTTTTATCCCCTGCACCTGGGGAAATCACCACGAGGAGCGTCTGGCTCTTTTCAGCGGCGGGGGTCAAAACACTTCAAAACCAAAAAAAAGGCAGGATCACGACTAACATTTTACATACATGGACACGGAGGCACGGAGAAACAGGTCATCCCCGGCTGGACGGGAGAGCTGGGAACTGCCAGACCAAAACTCCGCTGATTGACATCTTAGACTTTCCTTTTTGTTTTAACCACGGTGTAAACAGAATGAACAAACATCAGTTTGAAGCTCCAGAAGCCTCCTTATGGGTAACATGAACAACTCTTCTGCTGTTTCCCTGGTAAATTAAGTTTGGAGGCGATTCCTGGAGCTATAATCTCTCTGTAGAAGCTACCAAGGAGTGTTTGTTGGCATACCCCAAAACTCAAAAAAAAAAAAGTAACTTTGTAATTGTAATTGTAATTAAGCTTGTAAAATTGTAACTTTGTAATTGTAAATTTCTACCACATTTCCCACAGCAGCGAGCTACCAGCTTGTTTTCTTTGAATCACTTCTTACTTCTTCAGGCAATGGTAACACCTTATCTTCAACACGCAGAGGGTCACAGATGGGAATTTTGGTCAGTTCCATAAAGAAATTAAAAGATAAACCTTGAACTGCCCCAGAAGCCATGGAAGAGCCCCCAGGGGAAGGGCAGAGAGGGAGAACTTGCTCAGGGCAACCTACAGAAAGTGCCTAATCCCAAACAAGCTGGAAACAGGCCTTTAATTTGAACACAGCAGCAACAACAAGGTAAAAAAAGCTGTGAAAATACTCCCAGAGCACAAGCAGAACACGAAAGATGACCAGAAGACTTTTTCCCAAGCATGGGCTTGAGGTTCTTGCATCGAAGCCATAGCAGGAGTGAGGACGGGGTGAGTGACATATTCAGACCCAGCCATGTACATAATGAAGGTCTCCAAGACATGGACCACTGTCCATACAACCAGCATTACTGGGTCCTGCAGCATTAATAGAAATTGGCTTTCTTTCTCCTTTTCCCCGCCTGGGTCTGTGATTAATGGAAAAGAGAAGGCAAGCTGCAGATTTCAGCTTCTATAATCTGTGGATGGAAGATCTCTTTAGAGCGCTCTGCTCTTCCCCCACTTTAATTTCAGCTTCACCCAATTCAGTCAAAGCTAATTTTTCTCAATCCTCATCATACTCCTGAATGCAATGTGTTTTACAGGGAAAAAACCCAATCGCAACCCTGGGGGTGTTATTCTTCAAGAAATTTGCTCCAGAATTCATAAACCCAGAATGAGTCAGCAAAGCACCAAGAATTAACTGGATGGGCACTGATAGCAGAGGAATTGCATGATGGGACTCGTGCATCTCTGCTAAGCAACATTGAGGGCAACAAAAACTACCCGTCCCATTGCAGCCGATGGCCTCGCACTGCTGTGTAATTATACAGATGAATTAATAAAACATCACTGCAAGCACTAAAAACAGTTTGGAAGGGGCAGTTGTTTGTAAAGATAGAGATCAAGGACAAATTTAGAGGTATTTCATTAGACAGGGGGCTGCACTGACCATTCCTGGAAAAGCAGCAGTTGGAGAACCTGGACTGGCCACAAGTGGAGAGTTTTCTACTCACGGTTCTGTAAAATAACTGCATGGCAAAGATCCAAACTTCTGATATGCAAGAAAAATATGCTGGAAACTTAAGCCATCCTGACAGCCCAGGGCAGCCTGTTTGCTTGAATTGTCTTGGTGTAAATAGAACCACCATGCAACAGCTCAAGGACTATCCAAGTGAGACTGCCAAAGGAAACAATTACTATTTTTTACCCAGATCATTCCAGAAATTCCTTTTTCCTTGGCTTGCAAGTGGAACAAACATCCTATTTGCTGGAGCATCCCTACAGCTACAGGCCGGGCTCCGGTCTTCCATATTAATCAACGGTCAGGCTGCCCTGGGCAAAGGTTGCTGACTGCAATGTGTGGGAAACAGGAAAAGCAGCTGAAAATAAAGTTCTGGGACTGCGTGTTTCATTCGGGCAGACCTGTCTGTGAGCTAAAGAATTTATGAAATGTTGATTTTTTTTTTTTCCTAACACTTAAAACAAATGGAAGTGTGAAAATTCGCTGGAGCAACATTGTTTTTATAGTCTAGCACGTAAACGCCCCTGAGATTATTTCAATGCAGTTGAACTTTAACCTGGGTATGGTCCGAGCAGAAAGGTCACCACAGCCAGAGCTGACCCTGCCCAGAACTCCCACTGAAAACTATTTGGGTAACTTTGACTTTCTCCTTCCAAACTGCAGCTTAACCCTTCAGAGGTGGTTGGATTTCTCAAGATCTATAACCACCAGCAACAGGACTCCTCAATGAGAGCTGCGTTTTGGCTCCGAGAGGCCAGTGACACAGGATTAAGTGAGACCCTCCCATCTTCATCTCCATCACACAGTGGCAAAGCCCTGAAGATGTGGTGCTGCTCGGCTTTGGCAGCACCGTGCCCAACACCAGCGCCAAGATGCGACAGCAGCAGAATACAGAGTGTAATTAAACAACAATCATTAGTCGCATTTGCAAGGAGCAGACCTTGATCATGATCTGCAAAGCTGCAATTCTATCTTTTGGAACACCACCTTTGAGTCCTGGTTGGAGATAGCTGTTGGCAGCTCAGGCAGCCCTCATGGTACAGCACCATTCGCCATCTCTCTGGTCCTTCAGGTTCAACTATTTTTTTATTACTAAATATCTTGAGTACTACTACTTTGATCATTAATTTGGGTCTTGAATCATTATTAACAATGTGTTTAATTAGGTTTTGCCAGCTAAACCTCGATACAACACTAACATTTGCATCGTGCCTGAGACACCACTCTAAATTGGGAATAAATCAATGCTTTTCACATGATATACCTAAGGATTAATCTTTGAGAGAGGCAAAGTAGGTAGACAAGCCAGTGGAGGGTGCTGCAATAACAACGTACACAACAGAAATACTGTAAAGTGCTTCAGAGCTACTTACTACACAGAACACAGGTCTTGAACACAAATGAATCAACCTGACTGTTGCAATCACCAAAACCGGGAACAAGAGAAGATGCTACTTAAATGACCATCTCACAGCTGGATGGCCCTGCAACTGGTAGCAAGCGGGACAAATCCAATCTTCCTTTTTAATTTGATGTGTGTTCCAAAAGCATTTTAGCAGAAGAGACGCAAATAACGGTATGACCTTCTTCACGTTCACAGCTTTCTGGATGAGCACATAAGAAACAAAGTCATAAAGAGGTTAAGTGCAATGATGCTGCTCATATGTGACCTTGGGTCACTCACAGAAATAGTCAGGTCTTTTGCTTTTTCTCTCTCGTGGATTTTCCCCCTCGTAGTTTGGAGCTTCCTCGGTTGCTTTAAATTCCTGTCATTATCAAAAATAACATCTTTTTCCTCCAAGAAGAAACTGCTGAACTAATCTGAGCTCTTCAGAAAGTCTCCGCGCTTTAAGAATTTGGGTTTTCTCTTTTGAAAAGATCCTGTTCGGTGCTAGATTTGTATTTGCGTTTACTTCTAAACAGGAATAAGTGTTTGATTTCAAGACTGCAAATCTGTTCTCTCATTTTGATTTTAAATCAACACTACTTAGTGTTTCAGCATTGTTACTGCCTGGCCTTCTGTCATGCAGCCTAATTCTTCAATCCCCTAAAGGGCTGATACACGAAATCACCCGTGTTATAAATACTGTACTTAAGTGCAAACACCAGGACGACCTTTAATACAAGAGTCAGAACTGACCTCTACACTTCTTCAAGTTGTCAAACATTCAAAAGATACAGGACTAACAGGCACGCTAATGCCTGAGGAAGAAAGTGAGAACTTCAAACTCTTCTTAATGGAGTTAAAACACATTATTTAAAAAAAAAAAAAAGACAAGTCTCTGAGAATGTGGCCTTTCACTAACATAAACAGTTTCAAAGAATGGCTGTGGCACAGAAGCAGTGACTGGAAAATTGGAAAATCTGTGTAAGAACTGTTGTCACAGTGGATTTCCCGTAGGGATTATTTTAATCTAGGGAAGCCATTAAAGACATTGGTTTGACTGGACGATCTCAACTTTTCTTTCCACGCCCCCCCCCTCCAGACACATGCATCAAACTCTATTGGGCTGTCACGTTATCTCCAGTGCTCACTGAAAAATCTGCGGGAGTATTAAAAAGAAAACATTTGATGGTCTTGTGAACTGCTAAGAGTTATCAGTATTAAGGCGTTAATAATGCCATAATCTGAGGCTGATAATTATTGCCCCCATTGGTAATGCAATTTAGCTGCTTAGCACATGGCAGTGTGACGCATACCAGATTCATCGCTAAGGTCTTGGAGGAAATTGTCCCAACAAAAACAAAAAAAGACAAGATTTCAAAGCCCAAACATGCACCACATGCAAGGTCCTAGAAAGGCAAGGAAAGGAAGGTGTTATGTACTAAAAATCTGAAAGAACAGACCCTACTGAGAGGGAAGCAATAGAGGCACTGGTAAAAAATATCAGTCCAAATGTCCGCTGTGTTTTGCATCTCTCAGTGGCTGACATTGGTACATTATCTATTTAAGAGCACTTTTTTTTTAACCACTTAAATTATGTTTTCGTATCACAAAATTTCAGATAAGATACATTTTTTTCTCATACCCTAGCGCAGAGTTCACCAATTAACATGGGACTTCCTCCCCCAAAAATATCTTTCTAATCATTTTTCTACCTGCCCCTAAACTTACCCAAAGGAAGAGTGTGAACAAATCCCACCACGGCTGGCAGGAAACTTTCCACCATCCATTTGGTGGACACCAGCCCAGCTTCAGAAAGATGCGCGTTAATTTTCACTCTAGACTAGAGTAGCTGGGATGAACGAAGCCAACATGTTGTACTTGTTTCCAGGGGGGTAAAACAAAGCTGACCCTCCTTACCCAGCAAATGAGGGAGAAAACAAAAGATTTTAATGCAGTCAAAGGCTCATTTGGCTAATCCAGTTGGGAGCAGCAGTTTGAGAGGAGAATCGTTTCCTGCTGGTCCCATTGCGAACACTCTGACATGCGTTCAAGCCATTCAATTCTGCATGTGATAGAGGTGAAAATGTAACAGCTGACACTAAATCCAGGCCAAAAAAAAAAAAAAAAAAAACAAAATAAATTCCAAAAATGAACTTTCCAGCCACAGTATTTACTCAGCCACATTACACCTCCTATATAGTGTAAAGTACAGATTAAATAATAAACAGTAACATATTACACATGTACCATGGTGGAGTTAGTGATACACACCACATATTTCGGATTTTCCTTGCTCTGAGCCTTGGAATTCTCAGCTTTCATATTATTACAGCACCAAGTTTTGTGATTATTTATAGCATAGGGGAATTTCTAAGAACTCCCAAATCTCAATGACTCCTGTCATTCGTTGCAAAGGTGAAACATTTGAGGAATCAACACCTAAGGCAGCTGATGGAGGCACCAGTGTATGAAATATCTTTAGCAGCCTCCACCCAGATACCATTAACAGACCAGGGCGTCTTGCAACGGGCACCCAGGTGCCTTGCTGAACGTCCAGCTCCTCTAAGAACATACACCAATGGACCCCTACTGGAAAAGCACTTGCACAAAATGAGAACAGGATAGCAAAAGACAGTAGAAAACACAGGCAAATAAATCCACTTGGTCATAAAGTTGTTCCTGTAACATGGAAAAGACTTTTCAGATCTTGCCAACAGCCATGGGAAGTCCCCACGAGCACTTTGTGCTTCTGGTATTAATGGCAACTCAGGGCTTCAGCAGACAAGCTCAAGTGGAGTTCAGCTGAAGCACTTTAAGATATCATTGAAATTAAAACCAAACGTGCTTAATAGTATACACAGACTAAAGTCAGATACAGATTTGTAACACTTTCTCATGTAAAGATTTGCTTACAAGTATTTTTGTTTTAATTACTCATCACATTTAAGATTAATGTTTCAAACCTCTGACTCCGAGGTGCAGATTGGACCAGAGTGGCTTAATTTTTTTGTCGGGAATACAGAATATTTCAAACCAATTCTACTCGACCCCAGGCACCCTGAAGCCCACAGACCCTCACGGAGCTGTAGCTGCTGATTCCCACCCTTGCGCGGAGGGGAAATCCTTCACTAGGCATTCCCAATCTTACTCAACGGTCTCCTCCATGACTGAGCTGCGTGGCACATCATAGGAGCTGTGTAATTCTAGTCTATTAGCAGGGTCCTGATCCAGCAGGATCCTGATCCAGCTTGGGGATCAAAGTAACCCCACGAGAAGAGAAACACTCCTTGCCCAGCTCTGTTAAAACTGCCTTTTACTTCCAGGAGCGGCAAGCACGCAGGGACCTCGATCCTACGAGATTCCATGACATTTAATCTCCTCAACGTCAACATTGCTTTTGAAATGGGCCTAAGTCACTAGATACTTTGGAGAACGTCATCCTTCATCTTTAAAGTCGCTGTGACCACACACAGTCACTGCAGCTCTCGCGGCTCCGCAAACCGGGATGTTCTGCAGACATCAATTACGCCGCTTGCTTTCCTTACTCAGGGCTACAAAACAAAGTTCAAGTTTCTAGCTTCAGAGAATGCAAAAGGTTCATTAAAACACGAGGAGGAAAAAACAAAAGTGTTTCATTCATGCTCTCATAATCCAAAATCCTCTCAGACTTTCCAAAAAATTCACCTGAGGGCTAACACCAAGCCCGGAAAAATTCAGAGCAAAAAAGAATTGGAGAAAGTTATTAGCAAAAAGTTATTAGCCAAGAGCAGGGATTAGAACTCAGCCTTAACAACTGCATTTGCTATTGCAACTGCTACAATAATTTTTTTACACAGGGGCTGCACAGCAAATTAATTTTCCTACGGCATTACGGTCAGACTTAGCAACACTGTTTGTGTGCACTGACTTACTCATTGCCATCCCGTCCCAGCTAACGCTGTGCTGCTCTGGCACACAATGCAAATAAATGACTCTTATACGGGCTTCCAACTTTGTTCTCCTTCCCAGCCACGCATGAAGTAAATAATTTAGCTCTAAGGCAGTTTATGGAAGCTCTGCTGTTTCTAATAGGTATTATCTGTTACTTCTCTGAAGGTAAGAAATTAGACTCGCCCCACATCCATGAATCCTCACGTGAATAAAACCCAGCACTAGTGCCTGTGGAATTACAGTTGCCTACACTGAATATTTCTGGCCTGTCCCTGTTACTCAGACACTGAGTTTATGCTCTGGAGCCTGAGGATTTCTAAATCATTCAAAACTTCAGAGGGTTTTTTTTCCCCCCTTAATGCCATTACCAATGATTCAAAAAGTTTCAGATATAACCTATTGTAGATAACAAAAATTTCTTCAGGAATATATCAAGTTGAGGGATAATTTGGTCTCAGACCTCACTAGAAAGTTAAGGATAATGTTCATGAGTCCCTGTGAATTCAGAGCACCTCACCTATAACATCATCATATCCAAAGTTACACACTTTGGTGAAAAAAAACATGCTTCACTCCATAGCATTTCTTAATTGCAATGCCTATTTATTTTGTACTTCTGTGTGTTTTCCTGCATTGTTATAAAAGTGTAAATCCTACTTGAAAAATCTCCTTTTACAACTTAAAAATCTCCAAAGACTTATAAGCTGATGTGAAAGATTGACTTAATTGAGCAGTCTATTTTTGATTTGCTAAAGAAGCCTTAATCCTTCGATTAAACTGATGTATAGATTTTAGAGAGATTAACAAATCTAAAATACATTAAATTCCAGAGCCATAAAACCATCCAGACTGTATTAACATACATAAATGGAAAACTATGCAAAATGCAGCTGGTGTTGCCAGTTACTGTGAGCTCTGACTATCTTTGGGTTCCCAATTAAACTTGAAATTTCTGTAAAACAGATAAGGCGTTTATTTTGCTGTAGCTGTTATAACCATATGTTACAGAAGTACTTACCGAAATGATCGTAAACCTATTGACATCAGTAATGGAAACTCATCGTGCCAGATGTTTACTGACAGAGTTAGTTCCCTTTCCTGCAAAACTCCCATCAGAAGTTACAGGTCAGGTAGATAAACAAGAAGCAACTCACTAAAACATTAAAAAGAAAAAAAATCATAGGATACATAATGAGCACCAAGTTCTATATGTGCCACACAGAACAGTGGTTTTAATTAAAAGTTATGATGGAAGTGGAAGCAAGGCCCATGAAAACTGAAGGGCTGCCAGCTTTCCAGAGGTCAAAAACATCTGGGGAACCTGCGTTTTAGTTTACAGCTCATACTGCTAGAGCTACAGGAGGTTTTCTTGAGGCTTGATCCCAAATAGAGTGCCCCTGAAGAGCCACAGCTGCCTGGCCGGGGGATGCTCCTGGACCACAAGCCAGCACTGGGCTCTTGGGCTCCACCATGGACCTCCCGCCTGAATTTGGGAAGCAGAACAGCAGCTCAATGCGACTGACCGCCCAGCAGCTCTCTGCCCACCCGGGGTAAGCAATCTGAGGATTAACAACACTGCTCAGACCCCATGGTAATGGAAGCTATGCAAATACCTCAGATAGATGCTGTCCAAGAGCCAGATAGCATTTCCATCTACGATCCCTCCTCAAAACACCAAATAACTGACCCTGAGGTCATTTTTACAAGACGCGTTTTTGCATCTGGAGCTTTCTGGCTGATGTAGTCAGCGTTCTCCGCTGCAGAAGACACGGGGTCTCAAGGACCAAAATCTCATTCCCTAAGGCTGGCAGCTCAAAACCAGGTCGCTCGCTGATCAGAGGCAGTTACCTCGTAGCACGTTCGTGATCTTCGCACCATCCCTAAGGTCAAACGCAGCACCTCAGTCACAGCACAATTACATGTTCGCTTGCAGAGGAAGGATAAAAAATTTTAAAAACCCACACAGAGACTTTTGCCTTCAAGCAAACAAAGTCTTCAATTATCTTTCCCTCGCCACGGCAGTGTGGAGAAAATCAAATCAGCGCTGCCTCTTTGGGTATCAATATGACACATACAATGCAATATTCAGTATATCTGCTGCGTTACCTCTGGCAGAAAAATAAATGCAAGTGAGAAGCAAGCACTGGCAGGCAGAGCCGCATCCTTGACACTCGCGTGGCCGGGGCCAGGACGCTCCTGTTGGAAAGTGGGGCTATTTGTGGGGTTAAAGCGCTGGCCCAACACTCCTCCGACACCTTTTGCGACACTGTGGGGCTTCCGAGACTTTTTCTTCCTCTCCTGTCTCATGGTCATTTGGTTTCTTCAAGGTAGAAACTGTCTCACTAAACAGATGCATGGGCCCCAGCACAATGAATTCCCAATACCAGCGAGGGCCCCTCTGTTCCACAGGATCATAAATAAAACCCTCATGGACCTCTGCAAATTAAATAATCGCACAGCCCTACCAGCAAAGCATGTGAAAATGCAGTAAGGGATTGATTCCGGTTTGTCTTTGAACTTCCTGGACCCTCATCAGAACCTGCCAATCCTGTATTTATTTTTTAAATCTTTTCACCAAAACCCATGTTGGAATACAGAGGAACCAGAGAAGAGGTACTAAAGAAAAGCAAATGAAGGAACTAAAAATATTCTTGCCGAACATACAGAAAAATAAATAGGTGGAAAATAAGCCCAGCTCTCTTGAGGCCAGAGCAAGGCAGCATATACTGGCAGGTCACAGGTATAGCCACAGTAATTGCATTTTACATTGCTTTAGGTTTCATTTATGCTGTCAAAACTGTTTTGTCACACTGGATCTTTTTTAAGGCATTTCAGATTTTGCTAATCTCTAGAAAACCTATATATCAGTCTAATCAGAGGATTGAGGGGGTCCTTGCTGTATCAAAAATATACTGCTCCATTAAGTCAATCTTTCATGCTAGCTTATAAGTCTTTGGAGATTTCCAATTTGTCAGAGGAAGGGTTTTTTTTTTTTGCCTGTTGATGTAGTTGTTAAGCTTTTCTAACTATGGGTCTTTAAATGGAAAAAAAAAAGGTAGACTTTAAAAGTGATGGTAATTTAAAAGCCTGCATTGACCAAAATACAGAAACAGTTCCTCCTCTTACACTGCATCAGACTCTCTTAATTTTCAGGTTCCTCTTGGCCTAATCTTTCCTGCATTACCGTATATCACCAGCTTCCAGACAGATTTCAGTGGGAAGAGCCTGGTGCCCACTTAGACAGTTTTGAACAAGCACCTTGACGCTTTCCTGCAAAGTGCTGCTCAAGCCTGGAAGGGATTCATTGCAAACAAGACAAATCCATTCTACTCTCAGCTTTCAAATCCCTCCCGTTAAGCTTTCTTCTGCTCCAGTGACTACAGACACACTTGACTTTGGGCAGCCCGTGGCCCCGACCTGTCGGAGGGAGCACTTGGCTGATTTTTGGAGTGAAAAAGAGACCTGAGTTTGGCAAACAGCAGGAGATGGTTGATCATCTCTTCAGTGTCCACCACCATCTCCCCTGAAGGTCACAACCTCCACAGTGGTGTTGCTCACACAAACGTTTATTAAGCCGCTACATTCAAAACAAACCGGATTAGTGAAGACACATTAAACTGGCTCGTGGGGACTGAGCCAGGTTAGGGATTGCTCACATGAGCCCCTGTCTTCTGCTGTGGGATCAGAAGCTGGGACGGGCTGTGAGCAGCGACTTTACTGCAGCACAACTCAATGAAGAAGGGAACATCTACCCACAGACTGTAGGCCAAGTGATGAAGTATCAGCTCTAGGAGAAACAAAGATGTGGAATAGGCATCACTGTTTAAAAAAGCCTCGAGGACCAGAGGAGGTACCACCAGTGTTCAAACCCAGGAACTCACAGTGACTTTTCTTGGCACAGTTTGTGACTGTCTCCTGGGGAACAGTCAAAAGCAACTCAGGGTTTTCCTGCTTTAGACTTTATCAGAAAGAGCTAGCATCATTCCTTGCCTAGGGGAAGCTGCAAGGATTGGAGGGCAATAGGTAAAAGACTGGAAACCAGGAGAGGAGAAAGAGAAGGTGGAAAAGGAATGATTTTCTATAACAGTTATATTAATATCAGACGTTTTTATACCGCAGAATTTATTAAAGATATTTCCAAATTCTTGCTATTTGTTGTATTCAGTTTTAAGCACAATTCTGTGCAGCAACCTGAAACTTTGCTTTATAATTATTTTTTTACACACTAGTTCCTTTCTGTTCCTAGAATAACATCTGTCATATGTACTTCTTGGTAACACCAGCAGACTAGAATCTCTTTGGACTGTCCTCGTCTGTGTTTGTAAAGCACCAAGAAATAGAAGCCTGGCATAGGATTGTCTAATTGAATCCAAGTACAGAAAACAAAAGGATGACAATACAATACTTTACCATACACAGGTACAAACTACCTGCTGGTCTGCCTTGAGTTTACTTTAACATCCCAGAGAGTTATTCATATACGAGAGTAAATTCATTAGTGCCAGTCGTTAAGTGCTCTGTCACTGCAAAGTCAATACATTAGCACAGATATATGATCCCACCTATACTCTATGGCATCATAAATCCCAGCCCTATGCTTGAAAACTTTATCCCCAGGCTCTTCCAAACAGAATTTCAACTACAAAGTGCTTCAGAAACCAGCGTTAAGTCAAGAATGACAAAATTCCAGTGAAACTCATCAGAAAATTCCCCCGGCTTTGTTATCAGCACTGGTCCTCAAAGGCCAAACGACAGCAAACCAAACCAAACCAAACCACGCCAGTCGGCACCACCAAGCAGCAACGAACAGCTCGCAGCCACGGCAGATGAAATATTAGCCTCTCAGTCACTTCTTGCCAACCCAAATCCATTGAAAGCAAAATGATTAAAGTCCACCAGGTGGATTTACAGGGCTTTGTGCTGATATGAGACTATTTAGTCACGAGAGGCAGCCTTTTGACATGATTCAGTTGACTGCCCATGGCATTTGACACACACCTAAGGAGTCTAAGTGGTTACTGCTATTAGCAAAGACTTGAAAAAAGACACTTGTCACATTAGGTCAGCTATCTCTTAACTCCATCCTGTGAAATGTCACCAGTACCCCCGGGCTTCTCATTTCTTATCAGTCTTTCAGATATATGTAGTTATTGTTTTAAAGCAGTATGAAACCGAGAGGTAGAAACAAAGAAAAGTGCAAGTCGTTTATTGTCTCTTCCGTAAGTGACAAATCAGAACCAAACCCTAACAGAGAATTAAATCCCTCACCATTACTCACTAGAACGAGAACTACAGCAGCAGGTTATCCAACATTTCAGTGTTAAAATCCTAATATCCCGCGCACAGACGTGGCTACACTCAGAGGACATTTTGGGTATCACATATTATTTCAAGACATTGCTTTTCTGCATCATTTAAGGCCCAGAAAAACTAAAGCCTTGAAAATCCCCGCCTTGCCACAGGCTAAACTTCAAAACTGCAACAGGAGAAGGATGGAAGTGTGCAAAAAATGAAAGAAATACAGAGAAAGGAGATACAGATGAAAGTCCTTTATAATATCTTAGTTGGACAAGTTGGTGTTTGACAGCTTGAATTTATGTGAACATTAACAGGATTGATAAGTCAGGGTCTTGCTGACCTTGGTAATATTCCAGAAGTAATATTTTCACTAAGGTGAACTATTTCTGGACATTTCTCCGATGTACTGAACACAAACATTTTTTTTCTGACATTGAAGTGAGCACAGCTCCCTGTTTCTGTTCTCTGTTGAATGGGAACAATATATTTCTATAGCAGCCAAGGTCATCAAAATTCTTGCCCCTTGGCAGAGATTCTAATTTCTCCTGCTGGATGCTTTAATAAAGGGATCTTGCTTTTCTCTCCACAAGCAGGTTGCATCTCCCCCACGGACCTCAACCAGTAAAGCTCAAAGGTGAGGTCCTGCCAGCAGGAGCCTCAATGTTCTGAAAAAGCTTCATTTTACCTTCTTGTGGCTGTGTGTGGTTTTCCCCGAGCAGCACAGCTTTGCAGTGACTATTTATCAGCGCTCCTGACCAACTAAGGCACTCTAAATACAAATAATTTTTCTTGGGCTACGAGTTCCTCAAGCAGGACTTGAAACCAACATTTCCAGAGACCTGGACCATCTACTTTGCTTTCGAATGTTTTAATGAGTAAATTCCTCATCGGTGATTGACACACAGAAAGCACATAGTGCTGAGACCCCAGGGAAAATAAAGCCCTTTTCCTTTGCCTTCTCAGGTGCCGAGGGGCCTGACCACACTCTGCTGATGGACAATAAAAGATCACAAGATCCAGAAAACCCCACTGAACGCAGCTTTCCCTGGTGTGAATCAGCGCAGCGCCCTGGCCTGGAGTGACACTGATTAATCGCAATTGAGAACGTAGGCCGTTAAATTCATTTAATGAGCAACCGCAAAAAAAAAAACACAGCATGCAATCATCTCAAATAATCTATAACAACAAAACCTGTGTGCTCAAGAAAATTGCTTGATGATACCGCAGATATATACATTTATACAAGCTAATTAAAAGAGAGTTACTGAAGCATTAGAGAACATATCTTTAATTACTGGCAATAGCCTGAATGGCCCATGGCCCACAAATGTATCTCTATCAAAATCATCCTCAACCCTTCTCCTCTTCAAAGTGTATCATAATTGTTTACTAATTAATCTTTAAGCTCTTGTACCACACAGCATATTTCTCCTTCTATAAACACTGACTACACAGTTCTAGAAAAGAAAAGGAAGAGGGGTTGATGTGCTAAAGAAATCACTACATTTGCTGAAAGACTCATTACTTTGCATTTATTTTTATCAACATCTGTAGAGTCCTGAGAGTCAACTGTTTAGTCCTGATTTATAGCCAAGTTCTAGATAGTACTTATGGTCACAGTCACTGTCTCCCTTCCCAGATCACACTCGGGAACACAGCTCGGGCTCGTGCATCACTGAATCCTGCCACTGCTAAGGCTGATCATTTCCAAGTGTTATATTGATTTCAGCCTGAATTTTTCAGAGAGATCACCAGGTCATTTCTGTGAATAAGGACAGAGAATGAAGTAATTTTGCTGCCAGGTCAAATAACTCTATCATGGTCACAGTCAGAAAAAACTTGAAATTGCGCAAAGGAAGTAATGTTCTTTCTGGGAAAATGTGAATATGGCAGAGTTACAAAATAAGAGAATTCTTAGCTCGAAACTGAATTTTAGGGTTTCTGTGCCACCTCCAATATATACCCCCCCCCTTAAGTCAACATCTACTCATTGAAGTTATGAAGTGCTGGAATTTTGGGTTGTTTGGACAAGTTTTGCTTAGTTGCATTGTGAGTTTTCATGGGGATGAATATACTGAGAAGACCACATGCTCCCCCTCCACCCCACATTGCTGCACCACGTACAGCCAAAAGGCAACTTCACAACTTTCTCCCTCATTCCAAGATTAGACACAAATCATTTATTTTACATGAGACTCGAAGGAAATGTTAGGAGAAAGAAATCACAGTCCTTCTCTGCAGTGGAGAGAGAAGGTGAGAAAGATGAAATCACACACGGCCTGAAGGAGCTCTGTGCATTGCAGCAGCTACCCCACACAAATAAAGTCACAGTTATGCGGTGACTAATAGAGTGGGGCTTTACGAGACAAAAAAAAGACTAATTGTGATGGCAGGGAGCATTTCACTCCTGTGAATAGGACTTTTCAAGGACATACAGCTGCTTGGGCAAGGTACGTGTCTTCACGCATGCACGTAGGCAAGAAAAAAGAGAAAGATTTCAGTCACCCAACAGCAGCTTTTGGACTATATTGTGTTCGTGTGTTGCTAAAGCTGATGATGTGCCAGTATGAACCAGCTCATCAGATGGGCACAAGCTCTCTCTGTTCTTTCCTACGAAGGTGGCAGATAAAAGACAAGGCATTCAAGTAGCTGACAGGGTAACCTGTAAGTGCCTGTCCTGAGCAATCTACTTGTCAGCTTTCCTGGTTAAGAGAGGAGACGTGTGCCACAGCTGTCAGCTTTGTGTCATCTTTCCTCTCCGCCTTTCATCGTCCTTCATCCCATGAATGGAGGTTCTATTTGACTTTCTTTTTTTGGCCCGGTTTGCGGGAGGAGCTCCTTTGTCCCGCTGCCCTAATGCATCTCACGAGTGTGCAACTCTGGCCGGTTCCAGGGACGGCGAAATGAAAAACAGGACAGAAGACACAAGGAAGCCACCATCGTTCAACAGGCACACCGAGGTCTGGAGGTGTAAATTCCCACAGTGTTCTGTAGGTGAGCAAACGCAGAGTCTGCCCTTTGGGCCGCTACAATCCACTGACCACCGTACACGAAGCCGTGCAAAATATACACAGCTCTCCTTTTATTCTCTGGGTGACTTAGCAAGCACCGCTTCACCACAGCAAGTGCGAAAATAGGGAATCTCAAAGCTGCTTTTACTGAACAGGGGCGTCGATAACATCATAGATAAAAGCAGCTTCCAGCTCTGACATGGAAAAATCTCAGCACCTGATCTGTTTCCACACTTCTCCCTGGCAGAGGCCATGTAACCCTGGCACTCCTTCTTCTTGGAGATTCCTATGGGTACAATGAGCACTTAAACATCCACCTTCTCATCAAAGACAAAAGGCTAACTCCTCAACACTCCATCTGTTCACCACAATTGTCTAACAGGAGATGTAGGAATAGCCTACGGAAGTCTCTGACTTTGAGCAGAAAAGCCCATCTAAACCAATAATCATGTTCTTCAGGCCAAGGGCAGCTCCTTGATTCCCTCAAATTGCCAATGCACACACAGGAAGGAGCCTACAGAGCTCCTGTGTGATTCTAGAAGAGCCATGAAAGATCCAAGATGGAAAAATAGGGAGGCTATGGTTGGAATACATGAGAAGAAGAAGGAGGAACATCATCATCAGTATAATTCAGGAAGCATGGCACACAAAGCATCAGCAGCTGGAAATACAACTCTCATAAGAAGTGATGGTATTGCAAGCAGATGCATTTTACTGTCTGACAGATTCTAATGAAGTGTCTCAATTTAGAAATATCAACAATATCCTACTTTGATCAAGAATATTTCACCACTCCCAGATCAAAGGGTTTTTTTTCTGAATTTTTTATTCCCTTCAAAGATAAAACACCAGATTTAAAGGTATATAAACTTTGACTCTTCGCTCTGACTCAGAATGGAAAAGATCTGACCGTGAAAGTGGCTCCTCTGAGCATGGGGTGGACCCGATGCTGCTTCCAACCTGCATTAGTCCTTGATTCTGCGAAGGTAAACATCAAAGTAAATACTCAAATGTAGCCCTGAATGGAAATGCCAATTTCTGCTCATCTCTCCTGCTGGTTTCTGGGAGGCAGCAGGTAAAAGGACACTATGCTCTCCTTGCCTTTTCCTACCAGCCAGCTGACATTTGCTTCAGCGTTTCAGTATTAAGCAAGGAAGTATGAGCATGTTCTGCTTTCAAATGTGAACAAACCACAAGAACAGAAAAAGGAGAATTGAACAAGAGAAAGCATTTACAATATCCCTTGGAAAGGCAAGCGTTCAGGTGCCAAACAGCTCTCAGTTTTCAAGAGTTAGTTGTCAAAGATGCAAGTCCCTGCATGCTGGGCTCTGGGCTTTTTTAAAGTATCCATTAGAGAGATGAATTTGTAGATAACTAACATGACATTTGCTGCGTTCATACTGGTCATTCTGCCTGGGTGTTCCGCCCCTCCTGGATGCGCTGCTGTTCCCTCCAGGTGACTCTGCGGGTGGTTTTCATAGGGACTTGCACAAAAAAGTGTCATTCTTGGCACCTCCCAAGCACCACTACAGTCATCGCTGCCACCACAGAGTTCGGAAACGACAAGAAAGTGAAGCAAAAAGTGCATTTTAGCTATCTTAGATATAATTATGGTTCCCACCTGCAAAACTCATACTATCTGACCACCTCACAAACTTACCCAGTTAGGGGAGTTAGGCACGAGAGTCCAAAAGATATTTATAGTCTCTGAAATGCCCTTTGGAACTGACTTTCACAGACTGATCCAGTGTCCCAGAGAAAGTCTGTTATAGGGTAGGTAAAGAAGTTCCTGAGTATTAACATTTTCTAAACTTCCTAAATTTTCTAGTTTTGAAAATAACTCTACAGCAAGAGTCATTTGGGGTCTGGCTGAAAATATTTCTGAGTGATAAGCATATTACAGTTGATGGCTTTTTTACATATAAAATATTACTTTACATAAAGTATAAATGAATGTTTTTATTTAGCCAAGTAAGATAATTCAAAAAAGAAGTGAAAATGAAATATTATAACTTAACGGATATTCACAGATACCCGTTCACTCTTTTAAACAACACAGGCCATGACTGGACTGCAGCTGATAAAAAGATCATATAATCCTACTTAATATGTCATTATTACTTGGCAAGAAAACAAACAAAAGCAGTGGTTTTATCACAGCACTTGCATTTGATCAAGAGCACAATAATCTCATTCAAATCAACGCCATAATTAGAAAGTAATTGCTGTATAATCAGACATCAAACAGACAAAATCACCCTGGGTGTTTTTAACAAAATCACTTGGTGTCAGTTTAATTCTGCTCCCTTTGGAGGCTTTACTCAGCAGGTGACAGTACTGAGACTTCCTGAACCCCCTTCCTAATTCTTTCCTTGCAGCAAGAGGGGAGATGCAGAAATCCAGTGTCAGCCACCTTCTGACCCACTGATGGGAATCAGTGCAGCCCCTCATGCCAAAAAGACTCGGAGGGGGTGGAGCAAGTTGAGAAAAGAGAACGGAGCTGGTGAGGGGCTAGAGCACAAGTGTGATGGGAGCGGCTGAGGGACCTGGAGATTCAGCCTGGAGAACAGGAGCTGAGGGGAGACCTTCTGATCTCTGAACTGCCTGAAAGGAGCTTGGAGCATGGAGGGGATTGGTCTCTTCACCCAAGGAACAAGTATAGGATGAAAGGAAATGGCCTCAGGTTGCATCAAAGGAGATTCAGATTGGACATTAGGAAAAATTTCATCCTGGAAAGCATTGCTGGGCATTGGAACAGGCTACCCAGGACTGTGGTTGAGTCACCATCCCTGGAGGGGTTTAAAAGATGTATAGATGAGGTTCTTAGGGACATGGTTTAATGCCAGAGCTAGGTTATGGTTGGACTCGATGATCTTGAGGGTCTGCTCCAACCAGAATGATTCTCTGACAGACCACAGCCCATTGCCACTCTCTGCCGCAGTACCAGAACCAGGCACTGAGCTCAGCACCGTTCCCCGTCCTCACGCAGTAACCCCAACTTGGAGACCGGCAGAATGCAGTCCTGCACCAAGCAGCAGAAAATAGGGCTAACGAGGGAAAAGCATCAAAACCTTTCAGCTGGATGAGGGATGTCCTGCTGTGGACATGGGATGGAAGCTCAGGTTTCCCAGCATCATGTCAGATGCTGCATGCCTCAGTGCAGGATCCAGCACAAGCAAGTTTTTTGTGACACAAAAGCTTTATGAGTGCTCCACCTGTTCCTTCCATCTCTCTTTAAATAAAGAGCTGGTAAGGCAGCGAAATGCCTGCATAGAGCCAGATTTTATCCGCTGCCTCTTGTTCTTGAGATCAACAAATCTCAGCCTGGAACCCCTTTCCTTGGTTTCCGTCAGGCAGATCAGAAGAGTGGAAATCATGGGAGGTGCCAATATGAACCCCAGTCAGTTGTTACACACAAAGGGACAGTTTTATGTGAATATTCTTTTGTACTGTGCATCAAATAGCCCTGTAATAATTGTACCTTTTTCTCTGAAGAGCCTCAAAGCGAACTATTTCAAAGGCAGGAAGAAGCGAATCCCTGAAGCTCTCTAATTACAGAGTCTGAGATATGTACAGCAAAGTATTAAAATAAATGATATAGATGAATTATCAGAGAGCGGAGCTGATGAACCATATTTAGTATACTAATCCCGAATGTTTGTTTTGCATTCTTTGAGCCTTTTAAGATGACAGGTTCTGATCAACTGCTTCCCTTAGAGGTTGGCAGCTTTCCTGCTTGAGCATTTAATTTCTGTTTGATGTTCTCAACTTTGTGTCAACGTACAAACTACTGTTAAGATATATAGCAGCGATTAAAATAATTCATCCATCTGGTTATAATTAAAGACCTAGTTAAACGTAATGACAACTTCATCTAGCAAAGCCAGCTCTCATCTTTTAAAAGGGCTGTGTACATTCAAAAAATAATGCTGTAAATGGGTGACAGACTATTGCAACGTGGCCATTAAATTCAAGTAAATTAATTAAACGCGTTTCATTAAAAAGTCTTAATGACATTTACTGGCAAGACAAGTAAGGCAGAAATTGCAAGCATCTGCAATTGCTCCCTATGGTATCTCACAGACTCTGCAAGGCCTCCAAGCACCATGGCAGATACTTGAATTGAAGCAAAAGGGGTTTACGAATTTCCTATCCCATAAGGGCGGTAACTGCTCAAGCAACAACCATCTTGCCCCTGCAAGACAGAAGGGTGGCTGGAGTTATATGAAAACCAATCCTTACTCTGCTGATCCCAATGGCAAACCGCAAATTTAAGTCAGTATTGATTGGTGCCCAACTAAGGAATGGAAACACAGGGAGAGTACAAATATATATATATACACATATATATATATATATGTATGTATATATACACACATGACTGATTTGGGAATCACACTGTCTTCTTGAATGAGAAATATTTGTATCTTAAAAAAAAACCCACACATGATATCGGAAAACACAGCAGAACCATGGAGCTAAAGATTAATTCATCTAATGAAATAAACAAGGACGCTGCCAAGAAGCTGGAAGAGCTGGCATTCCACTGCATGGCTCTGCCTGCTGACAATAGCAAAGATGTCCCATTTATTGCAAAACATTATCTCTTATGGCAGGAAAAGCACAGCAAACTTCCATTGCCTTATGACAGAAAAAGGATTCCTGTTATCTAGAATAATAGCAGGGTCATATCCAGAAGCTGAACTACGTGACTAATTCATTTTGACTTTGCAGCAGCCTCTAAACTTTGGAGAACATTGTTTTGGGTTTATCCAATCCAAACTTCTTTCAAAAATTCCAGCAAAGCTAGAAAACGTAATTACTTCGTTTGGGTCCACACTAAACATTAACTTGGTCTGAAGGGATTTCTATTATTTCAATTTTGAAGTCTTTTAAAGAGGCCATTTTGAAACGTAAACCCCATTGAATTGTTAGATTTCAAGATCTACCTGATTTGGGTGGGTTTTTTTGTTTTTTAACAGGAGAAAAATATTGGCAAGAGCAACATATATTTGTGAAACTATTACCACAGCTAAACCTGCTTTTACCCAAGTCGAGAGTTTGGAATAGTTTTCAGGTTTTGACAGTCACAAAGAGATACTTGCCTGATTCCATCATACCCTTTTCAACTATAAAAAGGGTCTTCACAGAAAACCAAGGCAGAAAAAGAACCTAATCAAAATCTTACACATTTTAATTAGTGATGCTATTTGAACAGGTGTGTGCAGTGAAGCCTCCTCTGATCCCCACCTTCAATTCTCAGGTGTAAAACAAGATATTGCTGAAAATTTCACCAGCGTTTAAAGCTTTTCTTCTCTTTTGTCCCGCTTGTAATTAAAAACAAACGAAAAAAACCCCACCAAAATGAAACAAAAAACACACATACACAATTAAAATAAATAAATAAAGCTCTCCTTTCAGCCTCTGTACTGACTTTCTGCTCTTCAAATCAATATATAACTGATTGATTAGTCCACAACACTTAATGGATAAAGCCCCAAATGCATAGTAGAAATAGTGATCTTTCCACATCATCACAAGCTGCTGATTCGACTCTTCATTTTCTTTAAAGTCTCTTGACAACTGATTTTACTTTAGGACAAGATTCTCAAGCAGGTCTGGGGTTGTTGTTGGGGTTTTTTGTTACTGTTGTTGCCTTAATGTTTGGTTGGGTTTATTCTGTTTCGGTTTGGGGGTTTTTGTTGCTTGATTGGGTTGGGTTTTTTATTTTGTTTTATGCAAATAGTTGAAATCTTTTTCTCTGTAACTAGGGGACCATGAACAACCTGTCCCACTATTTCTTCCTTAATAGGTGCTGAAGTTTTCTCACTTCCACGCATCTTTTGCAGCTCCTAGTGAAGTACCTCATATTATGAGATAAAATTGGCAAACTACCATCCTCTTCTCACTCAAATTCACTCTATGCATCATACACTAAAATTAAGAGTCTCCTACAGCACATGCACCTCTGTTTCCACATCTGGTCTAGGTCCAGAAGTAGCGAAACAAAGGCAGCTGTTCACATTTCTAACGGGCCAAGGGAAAACCTGAAGAATAAGAAATCTCCTGAGAAGACCTAGAGCCGTGAGATTTCCAGCAAGATATTCCAACCAACTTTCAATGACCTTTCTGAGAGAACTGAAAACGTCTGGCCGCTTGTCAAAACTGAACATCCAGCCCCGCTGCTGAAGGAAACCCGTAATAAGAGAGAGCCAAAGCAATATCAAAGGCACGAAATCCATGAGATAGAAGCAATATAGTTGTTTGGGGAATAGCCTTTTCTGCACTGCACGCTCCATAATTACATGCAGACACGCTAGTCCCTGTTCTGCCCTAACCACGTCATGATACGGCCCTGAACACGCAATCTCAGCATCCCTGTTCTGACATCTCTTAATGGGCTAAAACTGAGCCAAAATGTCAGAATATTACAGGAGAGACCAAAGGAATGGAGAATGGAGAATTGCCAATATCAAGACAAGGCAGCTCTTCCATCAACCCCGCTCTTGCTTTTCTCTACAGTATAGCCACAACCTCCACTCCCTCAAATTATTTCATACTGTTGAATGTGGGCAAGGATAACAAAAAACTACATTCCAACCCTTCCAGACCAGTGGTTCACAGTCTATCCTATGTATAACCATTCGTGGCAGCATAAGCCCATTTTCTAAGCCGTGAGCCAACCCATCCAGCCCCTGGCAATGACAAAACACCTGGTTTTGGGCTCTAGGCTGAATTGACTGGGAAAAGCAGCAGGGTTTGTAGGCACATCTGTCTGAATTTCTATACTTTTGTGACATGGTGCCAGTAGCGTTGGTGCTTTAAGCACAGAGACAAATCACCCACTGCGGGAACTCAATGCAGGGCCCAAAAACAGGCATCTTCATGGCCTGTGTTGCTCTTGGAGTCCAGAACCAGTAGATGTTCCACATTGCAAACATCCAAAGCCCAGGGCACTGCACTCCTTGCTCAGAGCAAACCTCTCCTCAGAGGCTAATGTGAATCAGATACCACTGGAAAATGACATCAGGTGAGCAGAGTTGTATTTAATTCCAGGGTTTAATATACTTGAAAAGGTGAATTCACGTTTAGCCTGGAGTTCTGTAGGAAATGGACTTTCCTGCAATCACGCCATCCGACTCAAACTCCCAGGGTAAGGCTCACGTCTCCGCAGGTTGATGTGCCAACCACGGGACTCCAACCCAACCTGCTCTCTGATTCCTTGTGATGCTTATTATTTATGACAAAGCAACAAATAGAGGTGAAGGCACAGATCACCAGAGGTAAGTGATACAAATACACGATAGCGATGTCTCAGCAGGGAACAGGCAATGGCTACAAAGCACAGGCTGTTACTCCTAACACCCCACACCTTTTGCAACACAACAGACCTGTATTCAGGGGGCTCTCTCCAAAAACCTCCTTGTAGCCACGAATGCAAATGCTCCAGGAACCCGACTCGTGTCAGCCATTCTGGGTCCAGCTGGTTTTAATTTCTCTCACTATTTAAAAATGAACTGCTTGAATTTGTAATTTTTAGTGCAAACAAAAGGCTCTATATTTTGGGGCTGGGGTGGAGGGAGGAGGGGAAATCTCGCTCAGCCTCAGCTACACCTGGACTGACCAGCACAGAAGTTGGGGTTAATGTGCAGCAGAAAATCGGGAACCTCATCTGAGTCCCCTGTAGTAGCTGTTGTCCAACCTCCTCCTTGAATGGGAAGTTCCACCACAGGCTTCCATTGAAAAACCTTTCTTTACAGTTACTTCTCATGTCCCTCCAAGTCCAACACTATCCTGCTTTAGATGAGGTGCTACCTAAATTATCTTAGATCATTGTCTCGGACAACAAAATATATTCCATCTGCTAATTTTTATTACAGCAAATTCAGATCAGTCACTAGGATTTATCACATCTAAAGGGAGCATATATTTTTGGGAAGGTTCTTTATTGGCAGTCTCAGTGTAATTAAAAATGAATTATCCCCGGGAAGTAGGACATGCAGCGCCAGGACAACATAGAAACGTGCGCCGTGCTCTTATAAGTTTACTGAAGATGGAGATGGTGTGACCCAACCATGCCTGCAGAAAGACTGACTCTTCAAAGCCTGACAGATCTGTGGCACCTCTCAGTGATCCCCTACACCAGGCACCCTGGGGAGACAGGGCTATAGCGTCCAGAAGTGCCCCCCCCCGCCGCGCTTCCTCAGTGTGACACCAGGGAACTACCATCTGAAATCATTCACCGACACCTCCACCGGACCCCATCACCGAGGGAAATTCAGCTGGAGTTTTCCCCCGACGGCCCTTCCTTTACGCAACTCCTATCTCCTTCTTCGCAGGACCTCCTCATCGAAGTCTCCTTGGCACAACCCGAGCTGGTCTTCTGTCGCCCCAGGATGAAAAAGCTCAGCGCAGAGGCAATTTGTACTGCAGAGCATACATCATTTCTCCAGTCAACGCCTGCGTCTGGCCAGGGTTTCTTGGACTGCTTGACAGAGCAGTGGACGCTGTCCAGAGCTCTCTGCTCAGTGTCCCCAACAAGATGGCCATCAAAGCCCAGGTTAGGGGTCACTCACCCCAAGCCATTAGCACTCCAAAGTGATTGATTATCATCATGTGTGGTCTCAATCAAGAGCCGGTAATGAGCCGCGTTCATTAATCCCATTTATATGTTTGCGTAGCCCAAGTCTTGAATTTTGGAGAATAAAAAGGCTTCATACTGAGGCCAGTGCACCATGCTAGCTAGCAAGGATAAGGAAGCCATGCAAGGGAGCAAGGATTTGCACATCATTCCGTATTTTGAGAATTTCAGCCCAGGCATTTCTAAATATTGAGCAGGGCAGCTCCACAGTGTGATCTGCACAGCTCCAAGCCACACTGAATTGCAAGCTCTCTTCCTCCGCTCTGAACTGCAGTTTCATCTGCACTTACTTATTTTTATATTTTCCTTGCACTTTTAAATTCACTTTTTATTAACAGTGCTATATCCAGTGTGTTACATCCACTCCAAGTTTCTGTTGCTTTGTAGACCATTACAGGCTTTTTATTATTTTGTGTTTGATGACCCTTTGTTTTCTTCCTATAATCTACATCACAAAATCACAGAATGTCCTGAGTTGGGACCCCCAAGGATCATCAAGTCCAGCTCCTGCCCCGCATATGACAACCTTATGCTCTGAATATGCCACCACCACCTCCTTGATCATCCCGTCTTCCTTCAGCCATTCCCCTCTGATAACCTCAGACACCACCTTGGAGGGGCCAGACGTCCATCATCTGCTGGGACCTACTTATGAATCCAGGCTCCTTTTACCAGTGTTAAGACCCCTTTGAGGAATAATAAAAATAAAGGGTGATATTCTGCCCCTGCTAAAGTCAATGGGAACATTGCCACTAACTTTATTAAGGCCAGGACCAACCTCAGCGCTCAGAGCTCCGGCTCCAAGTTCCACACAGTTCCACACTTCTTTCAGCTTTACCATTTTGGAAAATAACCCACAGGTTCTCAGTGAGGACACCTTCAATTTATTTTACTCCATCAGAAGACATTCATATTGATAAACTCACTGACCAAAACAGAAGAAACACACCATACCTCAAATCCCTTCCAAAAGAAAGTAAATTTGAACCAGTTAACTCTCAAGTAGAAACCATATTATCTGAAAAGACAACTACGCTGGAAACTGTACCCACCTTACATAGCTCAAGCAATTAACTAATTGCATGGCTGGCTGACCAGGAGCTGTCACAACTTTTACAAGAATAAATGTAATACTTAATGTAAAAAATAAAGTCCTTTCAAGATGGATAGTTTGAGAAGCATACTAGGAGCTTCTTTTTTTCTAAAGAGGGTAATAGTTGGTTAAAAATAGATCTGAATAATAAATGAATGCCTTTAAGTGTTCCCAGGCCGCCTTTTGTAGAAATGTTTTTAGCATTTCATGTGGGGAAAAAATATGCACCAGTGAAAGGTAATAATATTTAGTCTCTCAACTGCCAAAGAACAGTAAGCATGTTAAAGGGGACCAGCAAATAATTGTTTAAGCAATTAAAAAACTTTACCGTGTTTATTTTAGGTTTCAGTACATAACTCTAAAAGCGATACTGACTGCACGGTAAATTTAAACACACTTTTATTTTTCTTTTGCAAATCCCTTAAAGACCAATCTCACATGTGTAGTGCTGATCCTCTGTGCCACAACGCCCCACTGGAGGCAATCTGGGGGGTACGCAAATGCCATGCCCAGAACTTACTATCCTTATTTCACACCCATAACCAGGAATTCTTTATTTCTACAAAGGAAAGACCACCTTTGCTCAACGCTCTTTGATGAGCCAAGCTCCTGGAAATGCCACCTCTAAGGATCTCTAGGAAAGGCAGAATGAGGCAGACGCATGAACCCCAGAGTCTCTCATAGGGCAGGAAAATAATTGGAAAGGTGCAGAGTTGTACAATAAAAATACTGATCAGAAACAAAAGTGTGACAAGAGGAAAGAGTTTGTGGTCAATCCATAGAGAGACAATGACAAAGGAAACAGAATTAGTCTCCTGAGAAGGTTTTTTCCACTGGGATTTGGTGATTCAGGAAATCAGGTTCTATAGACCAAGCTACCTGCTGCTTTGGGCACTTAGGGATAACTGGTCATTCTTCACAAAAAGCCACTCACATATTACAGGTAGGTTTCAGCAAAGAAACAAATTCAGCAGAGGAAGGTTCAGATCTCCCATCTGGTTGTTTCCCACTTCTTTTGTCTTTCCTTCTCAGCCCCTGCAAGTCGCTCCCCAGCAATCAGTCAGCAGAGAACGCCGGAGAAAAATCAATTCTCAACCTATGTAGTTTCAATTTTACCCTAAACCCACCAGTCTGAAGTGGAAAGGAACCTAATTAATTATAGAGATGACTGAAAAGATCGTTTCTAACTAATTGGGGTGTGTCTCTATCAGCATTTTAATGCTAATCAACAGGTATCTTCTTGAGACAAATCTTTCCGTCATCTTGCTGTGCTTTGATTCCCATCACAAAGCAGGCATGGGACACAAGAACCAAATTCCTTCTCATGAAACTACATCAGATGTGCTCTAACTCCTAAAGGACATTAAGTTCCATACTATGCTGACACTGTGGACATTTCTTCTCCTCCACCATCAATTTGTCTACAAATGTTCTCCCACTGTAGTGCCCCCTACACACAGAAAGCGCTGCCAAGGCTGAGACAAGCCTGCTATAATTAAGACACCAAATAACAAAAAGGGCAAGACCCTCTTCCCGATGTAAATTGACATCGTAATTTCTATAAGCCAAAGATCTGAGCTTCTATTTAATTCAGGCTTTTCTTCTTTAAAGAGTTTTGTAACTGGCTTTACTGGTGCCCAACTAAGACAGTTGGCACAAACTTCAGCTCCGTAAAGCTCAAAATTGGGAAGTTTGTAAATGTGATTATTTTTATGCGCATTCACCTGTCTCATCTTCTAAAAAAAAAAAAAAATTCAGGAATTTTCTGTTTCTCAAAGCTCAGAGATACAAGAAAATGAAACATAATACAGAGGGTTCCTGAGCTGTGGATCTTACAAAGTGGTTTCTACAACTTATATCATTGTTCATCGGGATTCAGAGAATTCCAGCAGGACACGGGGTGCAAACGAGGCTTGTTTGGTCCCAAGAATTCACAGAACCTACAAGCTTTAAAATGCTGCAGATAAAAATGGAAAGAAAGAAAAATGGATTAACAAAGCCATAAAAGGGTAAGAACCCTTCCCTAGTTAAACACTGATCCATCAAGTCCTGACTAAAAGATGTTGGAAATTTACGGAATACAGAAATTCTAGATGGAGTCAGGGGATTTTGAAGCAATTTTTTTTTCCATAATGGAATTAATGTTTAAAAGATGTACAAAACGACATTTCTTATAAAAATTAAATGTTAGTATAAAATGTTGAAAAATATGATTTTTAAAAATTTTCAACACGTGGAAGGCTATTACTTTTTTGTCCTTTTTTATTGTTTCAAATAATGTCTAACATCACTGTTGCTGACTATCTTTTCTGGTTTACTTTTCTTATTCAGCTTTTTCTTAATTTCTTTTTAAAAGTTTTCTAGATTTCCTTTTGTTTTCTGAACCTTTTCCATGCCCTTGTTCAATTGCATCCAGTACCAATAAAGGAGAAAAAGAGGTACAACTAAAATACCAAAATTCCACAAGATTAACATTGCTGTTTTTAATGAAAAGGCAAAAAGTGTTGTTTCTAATCTAGTAAAAAGGTTGTCTTTCACCACAAATGTTTTGAACGGCGAATGCAAACAAGATATACTGACAATATATTTGTCTTATGTAGCGTTAGTTAACATAACGTTTAACATATTAGAAGAAAACAGTTTGTACAAGAGTTATTAATGTTGGTGGAATTAAACTAGTGCTAGCCATTTCAGGAATAAAAAAAACAATAATTTTTTGAACATGCCTCTTTATATAAGGTGTTTCTATAGACTTATTTACCAGTTAAATATTTCACAGGCCTAAAACATGTATGACTAAGTTACGCTCTTTCTCCTCTTTGATGACATGTATCATTGAAGAAACATCTAAACTGAACTAGCAAGAATTTGGAGAAGAAACTATAGCAGGGCATTGACCTCTTATGAAAACGCAGAAGTAAAACATAAGGATCATGTTTACTCTGTATGAGTTTCCTGTCGACACTGTTTATTATTGAGCGATAAACACTCTTGGATTGTAGAGATATATCTTTAGAAGAGGTATTAAGAATCAAACAGTTTCTGTAAATCTTCTGAGTGGCATTAACATTCAGATTTAAACAAGGTTCCACACATAACACGCATTTGATCATTTAACAGGTCCATGTCCAAAATATTTCTGGCTGCAGATGTACAGTTCGTATCTGATTCTTCCACTTAGCGTGGCCAAAATGCTGAGATTTAGTCTTATTTTAACTAAACACATCCTAAGTTATTTTTATATGTGTCTCTTGGGTCCCATTTTCACCGAGGCAGATTTCTCCTGCGGTGATGGGCTGTAAATGGTTCTTTCTTTCATTTCCCCTCATTCATCCCGCTTCATGGCATTATCTGATAAAAAACGGTGTGGACACCATCACTCCCTCACGCACAGTATAAACAAATGGGACACCAAGAAAATGCACCAGCACATCCCAGTGCTGCCATTACAACTGGTTGGAGTCCCGAGGGTGATTTACAGCCCTAAACTGGTGACACTGGGGTAGTTAGAACCAGCACAAAATAACCCCCCAAAAAACCTCATCCATTAGCATCACCACATGTGAGTGATCTACCAGGGAATGATCCAGGGAATTTCTCTTCAGGTTATTCATTCTAATTGTTTAGGGTCACTCTAAAAATTAAATGTCCTAAGTTTTCTCACCAAAATCATAACTTGGGACCAAACGCATCGCAGACTGAAAAAAATGTTTCATAACGCTCACAACCAGCAGGATTTTTTTCTCTATTTGAGGGTGCTTCTTTACTTTTAGAATTTTGCCTTTTTTAATTAAATTTAATTGAACCTGATCTTGGAACCCCATTTTGAAACAAAAGCCTAAACATTTCATATAGAAAATGCTGAAGTGACATCTTTCCCTTCGCTCATTTTTTTCCCAGGGTGGGAAAGTTTGGGCAAAACCATTTGCCAAGTTTGACAAGGTTGACTGCAAACAGCTTCAGCTGAACCGAGTCTGATTTCTCAGCAAACAAACCAGATGAGTGACTATTTGTTTTGCCTATCTGTAAAAATAATATTGGCGATTTCAACATAAACTTTTTGTCAATAGGCGATAAAATACAACATCTGTGGAGACACGAGGGACGCTGCCTTGCTTTGGCAAGGCTATATGGGAGCTGACTGTTGCTAATGAGAGGTCTAAATGATTATTAACCCTTCCGTGGTGTTGTGCTCGTCCCGGGGTGCCAGTCAGGCCATTTTACACTGATTTGCATCGGTGGGGACCCTGGCTCCAGGTCCTGGCTATCGGTTACAGCGCCCAGATACCACCAAAGTGGCCTCTTCAAAGCAGTTACATATGTAAGAATAGTATCTAGCAAGTGCGTGTATACAGCCAACCTTCTCCCGCTCCTCAGAAAGTCAATGTTCAGAGCAAACCCCTCCTCTGACCTGTCAACACGCGTCGTCTCGCCGCTCGCTCTTTGGAGATTCCGGCTCTGACGGGGGGTGACGGGAATTGAAGTCGGGCTCTCAAGAGCACCTGGCTTTGTTATCTCTAAGGGCCAGGGAAGATTTCGGGCGCTATCACTCCGTGCCATGTCCTGACACTTGACTCACAAAGTGGCCCTGGTGTTGGCTTCCCTCCAGGCTGCAGATAGTGACTGTCGGCAGCGAGGTGAAAAGGATCGGGAGTGGAGGAGAAGCAGAGACCCCGCTGCTTCTTTTAGGGAAACCTCGCATCTGAGATTGCTGAGTCCTCCTCTCTGACTCTCATTGAACGTGGAGATCTGCACTACAGAGAGTCCAGGAGGTTGAGTTCACATGCGCATTTTTAGTTAATTATCTCTATCTGTGCTGGTGGCCATAGCAAAAAAAAAAAAAGAAAAAAAATCAATACTAAATAAAAATGGATGGATTTCATAACAAGACCCCAGAATCACAGAAGAGGTTGGAGCTATGGTACAAGTTCCAAATATCAGTGAAAGCCGGGAAGTTCCCCATTTTCACCATGCTATTTGACTCTTCTTCCAGAATATAAGTACAGTCACTGCGTACAAACGTATTCTGTATTTACTATTCAGCCTGAAAGTCCGTAACCCTAAACAATATAACAAATCACAACTGATAATTTGATTTGTTTTGAATACACTTGAGCCAGAAGCTGTAGCCTAACGATAACAACATGACATCTCTCTAGAAACAGATCCCAGACTAAACTGATCTTCTCCCCGTTGCTGATACTCGCCTGTGTTATGTGCATAAGACAGATGTAGGAATGCCCTAGGAAGGAGGCAGATACGGCTTTCCACGAGAAACCAGATAACAGCCAAGAAAGCAGCTGCTTTAGAGAAACTTCGTTGCTTCTAAAGCATTCACAACTGTAGAGGCATTTAGTGTTTGCTCTTTTATCAGTGCAGCTGCAAGTGATAATTCAACCTCCAAGTGGTCTGCACTTTTGTTCCGTTTGAATTGAAAAATGCCCTAACAAAAATCCTTGCTTTGTATCGGGATTATATGCTTGAAAAGAACTGAACAAATTGCATTTAGAATGATCAAAATGATCCATTTTCCTTACCATGTTGCTAGCAGACAAAGGTTGATATTTGCGAATCAAATTTTACCACTATCATTGCCTCATGCGATACAGCTTTATCAGCCGAATTCCAAGACAGATTTACCCAAAAGACAGTTATCTTTATTATCCTCTTCTCACAAACAGTAGTTCCCAGTGTCACACACTGCCAACACTTCACTAGATGTCCTAAGCATCTTTATCATCTCGACATCCCAAAATAGAATGCCTTCTGTATACTGATGTCTCCACGAGACAACACTTGCAAATGCTGTTTCTTCTGTCAAAAAAAATAATAAAATAAAAAGAAAATAAAATAAAAGGCTCTTTCGAACTACCACACCATGAAGATTATTTCTCTCCCAGCCTCACTCCTTGTAACATCATCCTGGTGTCGTATGGAGGAGCCAAAGAGGCAGTAAGGAGCTCCATGTTGGAGACAGCAACTAAGGCACAGCTTGTGCATCTAGGAGCCTCATTCCCACTAAAAAATTCAGAATTACCCTAGTTTGAATTAAATTCCACCTTTTGTAAAAGCGGTAGCACTGCTACCACTCTTCTGCTGAAGAAAACTACCATAAGGTTGTTTCTGTACGTCATGATGTAGCAAGCCGAACAGCATGGCCAGTGTTAGGGAGCTGTATTTAGACAGATATTTGAGTCCATGGAGAGACTCAGCAGGAAAAACACGGGCAGACACGCCTACTGGATGCTCCCCGTTTCCCAAACATTTTCCCCCAACAGAAATGTTGATTTAAAGTATTCATGCTAACGTGAGTGCAGGATAAGGTTATGTGATTCTTGGAGCCGCCGCATCGGGTCGTGAATGATGTAGTAATGAAAAGAAAATTCCTTGCTCATTGCACAGCAAATAAAGGCAGGATTGTGAAACCGCTCGCGGCCGCGCTGAGCTCGGCACAGATTCTCAGAACAGCCCAGAGAATGAAGGAGACTTTTGAACATCATCTCACAGTCATCCCTCTAAAAACTACCAAGTGCTAAGCACTACGAAAATCTGATTATGAAAGCGAGTTCTGATACTTATATCCCTGCTTGAAAATGCAGGCGGCTTATTACCTGTCTGCCCACAGAAACTGATGGCCCCTTACATTCTGCATCTGCGCCTGGGGTCAGAAACTACCAAACCCTCGTGGGAATTAAATGGGGCACAATGAAACACCCTCCCCACAGGCTGGCGAGCTTAAACTCTCCCAAACAGCGATGAATCCAAAGAGGTTACCTGATAACCTCAGCAGAGCCCCAGGTTTTGCTGCTTTGCTACTGTACTAACATCTCTCCTGTGGAAGAAACTGTGACCACATGGGAATAAACAAGAGTTTCAAGCCTGAATTTCAGGACTACGGCACATCCACAGTTTCCACTGACTTTGCTTAGAACTAAAGGTGTTCAATAGCTCTAAAATCTTAATAAAGGGTCACCTCCTATGTAGAGTTAAGATTATCTAGAGTCTGCAATTCCTCATTTTACCATGTCAAGAGGATTTTTTTTCAGGACATCCTTATCTCCAATTTCCTAGGCTTTCCATGTTTTTTCAAGGGATAATCCCCTACAGTGTGGGTTTTTTTGATACACATGCTGAACAAACTCCTGACTAGGTAGTTTTTATATATAGAACGTAGATTGCTTTTTATATAAACTTTCCAAAAAAAAAACCCAAAGTCTTCGGTTTCAGCTTGGCCTTTGGAGATCTGCAAAAGTTTTGGTGGAAGGGGAATGTATTTTTAAAAAGGGAGCATTAGAAAGGATTGAGTTTTTGCTTTTTTTTTTCCTGCGGCTTAACTGACCCCAGACTGTAACCTTAGCCAAGCTGATAATTGAGAAAGTAAACTAATTACCACCTATGTCCAGAGCCTGCCCTGCCACAACTTCACCGACCCAACATTATCACACTGCACCTTCTTTTCCACACTCAAAATTCAGTTCAATGAATCAAAGACGTTCCCAGGCTGTATCTTCCACTACCTTTAGGCATAGCAACCACCAGCCCAATGCATCTCTGTGCAGCCGCTCTAAAGCAGCCCTTGTCTTTGCAAAACAAGCATTTTCATGACAAAAGTCAAGAAATAAATAACAATTTTGAGAAGTTCCTGAAGCCTCTATTTCAAGTGCCTTAAGTTGTAAGTTCAAGGAAGGCAACGCCTTTGTGACAGCACAGCTGTAGATTAAAAAGATTCCCAGGGCCTCCTGGCTATTCTGACTCTTGGTCTTTAGAATTATATGAATATAGGCTTAAGACCACCCAAATCCTTTTTTTTTCTTCTTCTTCTTTTGGAGAGGGGGCAAGAAAGAAAGCGTGCACACAAGTGGGTGAAAAAGAAAGAGCCCATTACCCTCATGTTGGACAACTGTAGTTTTACAGTAACAAAGATCTGACAAGCAGTGTTGACCTGTGACAGCAGCTGTATTTACATTAGAGCCTAAAAGGGAAAGCACACTCAAGGGGATGGTATATACACTGCATGACACAGTGGCCTTTACAGAGATACTTTAACCCACATGTGCAAAATTCAGTTGCAGGAATTTCAGTTCCCTTCCAAAGCGCACCCAGGGGGTAAATGACTTTTGTCTCTTGCTTAGGGAGTATAATACGTGGCTGATTTTGCACCTAAATTTCGATTCTCTACCAGGAAGCATTCACATAGTAGTAGGACATTTTCTTCTGGAGAGTCAGCATTTGCCTGTGACCAGACAATCCTCGTTACCTTCCTATTTAATTAGGATCATCAGCATGACTGACGTGCAAAAGGAAACAGGACAACAGCACACAAGCTAAGCAGCCTCTAGTCTGCATGGCAAGTTTAGAAAATGGAAAAACAAGAGCTTAAAACACACAGTTCATTCAAAAAATGAACATTGCTCTGTCTCACGCTGCAGCTTTTCTCTGCTGCTCCCATCTTTATTTATTGTTCTTCCTTCACACCGTGGGTTCTTGGATAGCAAAGAAAAACAGTCCCTGTCTTCAAGAACAAAAGTTGGCAGGGAAATAAAATTAAAAATGGCAATAGCGTTTGCAGCGGTGTAATCAGCTAAAATAATCAACATTGGTTTTTATACTGTGGCTTCACTTCAGGTATCAAGGAGCTCAGAGCCCTGTGAATGGGAACAGCTATCACAAGCATATGGAAAACATACCTGGCCAGTATCTTCAGGTGCTGAAGCTTTAAACATATGCACATGTCCCACTGATTAATCACCTGCCAAAAGCAGGTGCTTATATCATTCTGTGAATAACAGATGTAATATGGGTTTGGTAAATAAGGTATCAAGATATGATAGGTGGATGAGACAGGTTGGTGGAGAGAGGAAGAGACAAAGTTCAAAGTCATAGGAAGATTTAGAATAAAACTTGTCACATGGGAGACTCCAGCAGCCAGTTCTCAGTAGCGGCAAATCTCAACCATGACATGTTCAGACGTAGTTTTTCAGCAAGGGAAATAAATATTCCAGTGTGCAGGACCTGAGCAAAGGCATTGGTGTAGTCAGAGTGAGATCAGGCTGGAATCACTGACCTTGTGCTCACAGGCTCATGTCAGCAAAGGCAGCACAGACCCAGAGGTTCTTGGGTCACCTGGCACTTGACGTTGTAGAGCTCCCTTAGATGTAACCGGCTATCCCTCACACGTCTGTAGGAAAGAGGGTAATTACCTGTTGTATAACCAAATCTTGCACTTCTAGTAAAAGGAAACAGAAATGCAACAGCCCTTCCTCCCAGGTTCTCCTCATATACGAGGGGTTGGCTGTGCGGAAGGGACCAGAGGACACCTTCAGAGGACACCAGGACAACCTCAGAGGACAAGAGGCATCTTCCAGCAAGGCTGTACTGGCCTCTTCACCTGGACAAACAGCCTGTAAGCCCAGAAAAGGCTTTGAGCAGAGCAGGGAAACTGCTGGAGCTCAGCCCCTGACGTAGGTAAACCCACCGCCCCGGCTGCCAGAAAGAACCATTTCAGGGACTCCTCTCCACGATATTGGGAATTCCTGCAAAACTCCCATTTCTGACGTGCTGCTCCTATGTGAAATATCCGCAGTGTTTGCAAAGAAGTGATTATGAATGACTAACCAGCCACGCATATATTTTGAGAAAACTTGGAAGCAGCCTTGTTATTTTTGGAAACATGTACACTTGTTCGGGGCAAGTTGGCAAGGAAGAATTACTGTGGAAAGTTACCGAAAGAACAGAGAGTCTGTAGTGCCACCTACTGCTTTGCTACAGGTTGTAACTGTTAATTAAAAAAAACCGAGACAAAAAGTGTCACCCTGGAGTAGTTGCACAGATCAGCTGCAGTAAGTTCCAAAGATCCTCCAAAAGAGATTCCAAAGGTACATTGTATGACAGTGTAGTTCATTTCATTTTTAAATATTTGATTTTTTTTTCATAATTTAACCTTTTAAATAATTATAAGCCTTCCTGCTACATAAGACAGGGAACAATTTCCTGGTCTCCAGTCTGCTGGTCAGTCATTACTGTATAAACTTCCACCCAGTTCACAGCTTCTCAGCCATTTGCACAGAATTCAAAAAATAAAACAAATACAAAATCCAAAAGTAAAAGCCCCTTTGTGTTCATTTTGAACTGCCCAGTCAAATATACGACTGTTTCTTGAAGACATTTCAATTTTCCTAGCCACAAATTCACAAAACGTAAGTGATTCCACAAAGAAAATGGATAATCCTTTCTGATGATGAATTGCAAACCAGAAAACAAAACATGCGGACAAGCAAGGGGAAGCTGCTTCTCTCCCCCAGCTAACAGAGTATCAAAGAACTGCAATTAGAATTTGCAACTCAGTACAACGTATTATCAAAATCAGCAAAGAGAACATATCCATTTATTCATAAATGTGGTCTAGATTATACAGGCATTGTAGATGCTCGGTTGTGTGCGCGTCTGGTCTGTTTTGTGTTTGGTTTGGAATCCATTCATTTAGTCCTTAATTTGCCATTAAGGAACTGATACAGCAAGTGTGCACATTAAACATTTAAATACAGGTGCCCAGAGGCACATATAGTTAAACAACTGCAAGTGGTTATTGCTGAGAGTTTAAACAAGTGATTTTCCTTCCTCTGCAAAGATGAGGTTAAAGGTTGGACTAGACGACCTCCAGAGACCCCTTCCAACCTAAATTGTTCTGTGACTCAAGCACACGCCAGTGCAGGAATAGACAACCAACAAGTAGGTGTAATGCAGAGTATCATGCTCTGGAAAAAATCGCTTCACATCTACACCAGGAGTTCAAGATTCCTCAGTCATCTGGAGCATAAAACAACACAAATGTCTTAGTCCTACAATGTCCAGAAAGGCTGAAACTGCTCTAGATGCTCCTTACTGAAGAAGGGTTACATCCACTGCACGGGATTTTAATAGCTACTTTATAGGAACTTATATTGTATCTGCACCCTGTAAAAACTGCCCCAAATCCTTCTTGTGCCAGAAGTCCTTCTAGGCAAATTAATGGGATTTCATTCCATGACCAGACGTTTTCTCTATTTATCTTAGCTAAACAAAATCCAAACAGATCTTAAAAAATGATGAATACTGTCACACTACTTTGAGTGACATTTTGGTGGAATAGAGGAATATATCACAATTCCATAGTCTGTCCTTCCAAAAACTCCTACAATTTGGCCTGTCTTCAGAAAAAATCAAACCAAACCAAACCCAACCCAACCCACCACACCTGCTTCAACTATGCCAAGCTTTTAATGGTGTCCCAAAGCAATGCAGCTTAGAACAGAAAGTGAAGAACATCAGATTCATACAAGACTTGGGACAAAAGATCTCAACTGCAATGGAAGGAAGACAGCATAAAAGAATAGCCAGGAACATTTCCCCTCTATTCAGCACCTGCAAGGCCAGTTCTGGGCTCCTCAGTATACAAAAAAATGTGGGTTTACTGCTGCAAGTCCAATGAAGTGCTACAGAGATGATTACAGGACCAGAGCATCTTTCAGGAGGAGAGACAGGGAACTGGGACTGTTCAGCCTAAAAGAGAGAGGATCTTAATAAATACCTGATGGGAGAGAATGAAGAAGAGGGAACCAGAGTCTTCCCACCAGCGCCCAGTGACAGACAAGAGGCAAAAGGCACAAACTGACCACTGCGAGAGTGATCAAACACTGGAACGGGTTGTCCACAGAGCTCGTGGAGCCTTCATTCTCAAAACGCCTTCGTTTTCCTTGGTTCTTCTTAAAAGTGCTGATAGAGATCAAATTCTGCTCAACTAGATCGTGTCAGAATCATTAAAGTGCAATAAAGATCAACAAAAACGCAAAACCGCGGACCGCATGTAAGATATGATGAAATACCACAACTGCTTGCCTACTCAAGACCGTTCTCTACTCAATACCTTAGTATATCCAAGAGCAACTTTAAGAAGGGGGTTCAGGCTCACTAATCCCCACCTAAAACATTATTGCACAAGCGGGACTTACCTACTTCAATGGCAGATACACATACAAATGGACGTCACAGACTAAAAAGACTTGGTTTTACCTTGGTGTTTGAACCAGAAGGAATAAGACGACTGGTTTTTGGTTCTGAGTGGTACTGAATTTAAGGCCTAGAAATGGGTCTGATCAAATAGAGATTCAAAGAATCTGCAACTAAAAGAAATATCAAACACCGACGTGAACTCCTCAGTTTAATTCCATTTGTATCATTCTTCTGTGCAAAATGCCTGAACTTAATAGCAAAACTTCCAGAATAGAATGTGTAATATATGTAAAAGCATCTTGCTCCTACACAGGAATTAGATCAGATCCTCTATTTAAGAAATTGTCAGGATATATTAATTATGCCCCCAAAAACAAGGTTTGGCCACCTATCTTTAGTGCCTCTGTATAACTAAGCTTTAAGTAAGTCTGCACTTTGTAGGCGAGAGTGTGCAGAAGTCAGCAAGTGGCACTTAAAAAGCTCAGCATCAGTTGGCAGTACTCAGCAAATAGCCATGGTTTCTGTGGTGGTTATAAGGAATTCACCTTTGAATCTGCATTAAATAGCCAAATTTTCTACATCCTCTTTGATGCATTTTGAAAACATCTGTTTTGATTAACTGGAAATCGGCGCAGTACGTTAACATCTCAGAGGAAATCAGGCTCGTTTAATATGGATTTTAAGGCTGTGTTTCCCTTGCTCTAGTGGCATCGGAAAAGGCTTTATATTTAGAATTTGTCCTTCTGCAGTGCCCAGCGACGGTGGAAAATGGGTTCTCCGAGCACAGGGTAAGATACATTGAGACAAGATATGCCTTGATTTACTTCCATGGGTGGTGGGTAACAATTCAAGGGAGAAATTGGCCAGATGAGAGTTAAATTCTGTGAAATCCAGATTCTAAATGGGATCCTAAGTCACGTAGTTCCACCTTTCCTGGGTTCCCTTACAAAGACAGAAAACAGGAACCTCCACAAGCTGATCTTGGTTTCAGAGACTCAAGGAAAGCGGGGGAAACAGAAAATTCTGAGAAGAAAAGGGAACAAATTGAAGCTGCCACCCCTTGGGAGAATCACTCCCAGACTAAAACAGCTCTCCAAATGTGTCTGTTGGGGTGCAGCAAGCTGAACAATGAGCTTTTCTTCTGGAGATGACAAAAATAAAAGCCAGCCGTAAACCCATTTGAAAATGCCCCTCCAGTACTACAGGTGCAGTAAAGAACAGCAGGAGCAGCTGTGGAATCTTCAAGTGTGGTTCACTGTGGACATTGGGTTAGGCAAGAACCCACACGGGCATTGAAACAGGCTTTTGGGGTACTTAAGCAGGTTAGTACAACCAAAATAATACAGAAGTACCAGTGTTAACATCTACGGAAAACCTTCAGAAGGCTGTGACTAAAATAGAATTTCTGACTCCTGCAGCTGAGATTTTCAAAAGATTGTGAATGAGTTTCAAGAAAGTTTGGGTGACAAAGCTCCCCGAGGCTGACTTGAGAAGGTCTCTTGTGCCTATTCAGCCTTCTGAGATGAGGACTAATCGATCCTGTATTTCTTCAGACAGGGTCCCTTTCAGCTTCAACTGGGAGGTTGTATGTGTTGCTGTAGAAATGACGATTAGTCGAGGGCCTCTGAAGAAGCTTAGCAGTCGGTGAAGTTTTCAGGTTTTAAGCTTCTTACTATGGTAATCATAGTAAGGAAATTTTGCAGACCTTAGTTTCGTATTTCCCCTCTCTTTTCAAAAACCCATCTAGTTTTCAACACAGCTCTAATGATAAGTTCACAAAACTCTGTGGTTTTGCTTTGTAGATCATTGAAGTATTTTGTCTCAAGTCGCTCCACAGCTCTAGTGTGTCAGCTCCAAATGAATCAAAGAAATCGCAGAGCAAAAGATGTTTGAAACTGGCAATATTCTTCTGGGTTCTCAGTGGAACCACCAATTTTGCCTGATGAGGTTCACTTGAAAGACTTCATTGACTTAAGCAAATCTTTCAACATACATGGCAGGAGTTTAAAGTTTCTAATGAACCATGAAACCAGGCAAGTTTCATAGGAGCTTTTTGAGAATGCTTTTCTTAAATCCAGCTCTACATCACCTAACAATTTTGCCACCAATCTCATGATGCACAAGACCCATGGGGAGAGTTGTACAAGCTGTTGAGGAAAGCTATGACAAGTGTATTAGAATATACAGCCGGCCCGCGGAGACCAGAAGTTATTCACCATCTTGTAGGCCAGAGCTCCAAGAGAGCAACTTAAGTATTGTTCAAAGCAACATTGATTTCCTATAACAACTAAGAACTAGATTTTTAAAAATTTTTTAAATGGGGTTTTGTTGTAAAATGCCAATTCATCAATATTAACAATGACGCACGTGGATCCAGGATACGCTTTCTGGATGGCAAGAGTGACTCCGAATTGCAATGTGTTCTCTGGCGCACTCCTGAAGCGGCTTTTAAGATCACAGCATTTTTTAGAAAGATTTAAAGCCACTGAAAACAATTCAGCCGCTGAAATCCAGGATCAGTCTTTTGCTCTGACAGTTTTCCTACACAAGTTAGTTTCTCTGTGCTTTAGCTCCTCACTTTCCAAGCAACTGAGACATCCTACCTCATGGAAGTCATGTAAAAAAAGCAGCTTTAAATACTTTTAGCTGTAATAGGATCAGGAACATTAATACTTCATGTGCCTTACCAAGAAGGTATAATTTTTTAATTATAGAAGGAATAATATATATATATGTAAAGAACGAATAATTTTTATATATATATATGTATATATAAAAATGAGGAATAATTTTATAAATCACAATTAGTCTCACCAATGCCATCAAAACATACTATGGGCCGCTGGTCAACACAGGCGTTTTGAGTGAAGTTGGAGGCTTGACCAATTTGAAGCCAGGTTTTAGTTTAGGCCTGTGCTCCAGCCTAGAAGGATGCTCAGCATAAGCAGAGTGATCATAGTTTCATGTTCATTTTGAAATCCAGAATGTGCACCAGCATATGGCAGTTACCTCTGAGCAATGAAAGAACAATCATTTTGATTTCCAACTGAACTGGAGAATTCACATTCTTCCATGGCAGAGCTCGGAGAGGTCTGTGGAACAGCAAACCTGCAAAAGATCTGCTCAGTTCCAACTGCCCAGTGTTCACGTACAAATTTGCTTTTCTAATCCCTTTTACTTCAGTTTAAACATTGTAATCTGTATTTTCTTGTTTCTCAAAATTCTGTATCTTCATAAGAAAAGATACAGGAGAGAGAGAAGCCTTGCGTTCTTTTAAATATACTCACTTAAAGAACAAAGATTAGAAAGCTCTTGGTCACACAGACTGGAGTCAATTAAGACAAAATATTCCGTGTGCATACTCTCCTCAAGGCAATATCTGCAGCTAGTGTGTAATGCAAACCATGTTAAGCAGCGACGTCCAGCCCGATTTCTGTCCAGCTACCAAGGTTTCTGACTGAATTTCACCAGACAGAAATGTGCAATTTTTTTGTCAGTAGAGAGCACCCAGGGAAGCAGCACAACAAAATGCTTCCTGCTGCTGTTGAATGCAGGAAGCTGCGATTTCGGCTCAGTCATCTGCTCTCGCATTGAGTAATCCACAAATATTTGAGCTTTCTGGCAGCATAAACCCCCCCACAGTAGTGGAGTCTCTCTAAATGGTCCGAGACATTTCCATGTTTGCCTTCTCAGGCTATTGATAGTAAACTGCTTAATAGGAGAGGGCATCTGTGATGCTTTTCCTGATTATCCATAACATCTAGAAGGCTTAAACATGGCCCTTCCTGCTTCAGTTTTTAAGGGAGGCTAACTGAGATCAGATACTTAAAGCTGAACTTAATAGCAACACAGTAAGTGCATAGTTCAGATTATGGAAAAAATAATTAAAAAATATTTGGAATAGTTAAATATATCCAGATTGGCCACATATGGCAACTTCAGAGCACTTAGGAAGGACTTTAAGCCACTGCTGGTTATCCGCGGCCTACTCACTGAAAATACTTATGGAACACCAAGAGACCAGAAAGCAGAATTTTACTGATTTTAAGAGATATGGAAGAGTTTGGGAACATTTAGCCCAGTCTATATAACCGATTATAACCCCTACCACACAAAGAAAACAGGAAGAAATACCTTGCAGAACAAATGACAATTTCTCCCTCTACATAAGACCTGGCCTATAGCACATAAAACTTGATACCAAGGCTTGGAGTGGAGCTCTCAACACAGCTCCTCACAGAAAACAAGGAAAAACATGTTCTTTGTGAAATGATTGCTAAACAAGTGGTTGAGAAGTTGTGTTTAATGAGTCCTTAACCATTCCCTGGGAGATAGAGAATGTATTCACTAGAATCTTCATCTTACGCACACCCATCACGATGCAATTGTATTATTCAGAAGTCTTTAAGTGCTTTTGAGAGATACTTTTTCAAAAACCCTGGAAGATACCGAGCCAGGAGAGAGCACAAATAATTTGGAGGGCAGAATGAGAATGTAAGTTACATTGGTCAGCTGAAAAAGCCAGCAGAAAGAAAGAAAAAAAAAAATCAGAGACTTGTTAGACACCTCTGGAACAGTAAATAACAGGAGTAACAGCAAATTTTAGCAAATCAGAAGATTTAAAGAGTAGGGAGAAGGAAAAGAAGGGGTGGGAGGCACCTTATAGGACACCAAATTGGGTTGGGGAGTCAATGATTTGTTCTCTTCCTCCCCTATAGACAGGACAAGAGTGAAGGGCTAAAGTTGAAAAACAAAAGATATCCAGCTGAGAGGTCAAAAGATTTTGTAAAGTTAAGTAACAGTTACTTGGAGACATTGTGAAATCACCTGTCAGATTTCTAGGCCATTTGTCAGGGTGGTTTAAGCTCATTTTTTACTTTATTACGGGTACACCTTCCAGCCCCCAGCACCTCCTCTTGCCCCCCTTTCTCCCCGAGACCCCATTTCTTTTCTCTTTGCCTCACGATCTCTTCCTTGAACCACTTCTTCCCCTCTCCCCCCAGCGACAGCAAGAAGGAAATCAAACTGTAAAGAATTCTGCCTCAAATGACTAACAAATTAAATTAGAATTAGTGTTACTAATAAGAACATTTTCCAGCATTTGTTAGACCAGTGGCTACAGTAACCTCTCATGCTCAGGGTTACACAGTTGCTACCATCCCAGCATCCCCATTTTCAAGACTCATAAATAACTCAAAACCACGCATATTTTGGCTGAAATTTTCTAGTTATGAGGTAGAATTCATAGGGATATCAATGACTCCTGCACTGTGCAGCTTCCAAGTTTTTTTCTTATGTCGCTGGAGAAATAACCTGTGATCCTATAGTTAAATATATATTATAACGATGTATGTGCACGAGGCAAAAAATTACAACTATATGCCTGACTGCGGCATTTCTTACCTCTGAGAGCTTAACTGTACAATTCTAATGCTGTATTACCATCAGCTCTTTCTATGGGATCTATTTTACAATGAACTTACAAATGGCATGTGTAACAGATGATATCTATTGCATTTTATTATTCATCTTTTTCCACATATTGACATTCGAGATGTAACCAGGGACTTTGCACAGAACACGTCTGGCAGAAGTGGTGTGCGCTGATTAATGTCCTTTCGGTGCTGATATGAAACACATGGGTTATATTAGCAAAGCGACGTATGAAATGATACGTTGGAAATTACTTACCTATTCCATGAACATGACTTACCAAAGTCAGGAATGTTCTAGCGATTAACTCTTACGAATGCAGGCGAATTAAACCGCTTTTTTCTGGGGAAGGGGCAGCATTATCTACCAATACACTGTAACGGGTCAACCCTAAAATCTTCTCAAGTAAATGACTTTGACAGTACAGTAGCTCAATTATATATTCAGACAACTTGTAAGTTAAAAACAAAGGGGTATTATTATTCCTGTTCGCTTTGACAATTTGAAGTCGTTTCTTCTTCAAGTTTAGGCCACAATTGAAAAAATAATTCCTATAAAAGTCCTCAGGCATGTGCTTAGCTCCTATTAAAATCAACATCCCACCGACATCGTTAAAGTTAAGCGTGTGCTTAAATGTTTTCCTGAATCTAGTCAGCAGGTACCTCCTTGCCAAAGTTTTATTTTCTTTATTGATATAATATTAACTCAAAAATGATGTGGACACATAAATATTAGCCAAAATTATTAACTTTTGCTGGATCTCCTGGCCTTTTAAAAACTCTGGTCTGGCTAGAAGACTTGCCTTATCATTAAACCAACATATTAAATTTCTCTGACAGTAAAGTCTATCTATAGACATACAGTAACAACAAATTAACCTCAATCTGACATGAATGAAAACAGCTTCTAAGTGGTTATAGTTCCTCAAACAGAATCTATATGCAATAAATATAATTATTTCACCGAAATTGTTAGCACATGTTTTTCTTCGGCAACAGACATGTTCACCGTACCATCTTTGTTGTATTGATATGTTCTTTAGTAGCCCATTCTGGGCCTTCATCCTTGATTTAAATTTATCATGACACATTCTTAAACAATAGCAGGAAACCTCACTTATGACTTTAATTATAAAATGGTGTTATAAAATTATATCCACATTTTACTTTTGGCAGTTGGCAATCCTCATTTAACATAAATAACCCTTCTTGGCCTCAGCAGTTCTCTTCGGTTGATTTCAATGCTTACTGTATGTAATTGATATAAAAACACAAGGTTTAGGAAGCAGTTATTGGAACTTGTTAAAAGAAGCAGTCAAGTTCATAAACGCAGTCATTTTGCTACGTTACATGCCAAGAGAATTAATAATGTACGTTGGGGAATAAGGGAGAAATTCTGGCTTTTTAAAGCAAGACTGATGTAACTACAGTATTCCACTCCTATGTTAATTGTTTGGCTCACAAACCCATGGCTTTGTTTCTCTTCCACCCACAGCTGCTTCCAATAATCTTCTAAAAACTGACACATACACAACACACACATATCCACGTTATATGCAAACATCCATTTTTAACTACACTCATACACTAATACCAAAATAATTCTGTTGTTCTACATTAAAGAACAAGAGAAAATATGTTAACCTTGCTGTATAAATAAAAGACAATCGCATGAGAACAGGCTGTTGTCAGAAGACTGAAGTTTAACAATATTAGAGATGAAGCTACTGCAAGTCCTTCCCAAAGCAAATTCCTAAGTGAAGGGGCTGATTTTCAACTGAAGACCCCCAAATTTGCACAAAATCATCGTTGTCTGGATTACTTTTCCACAGATGGCGCTGGTACAGGAATGTGCAAGAGTTACTTATCTGCATCAGCAATTGAGTAACTCCAAAACTGAATCCTCTGATGCACAGTGGTCACACAGGCATATAAACTCACCTTGTACATAGTGCAGATAGACAGTCATTCGAAAAACTGAAGCTTAATATTAAAATGAAATTAAAATTAAAAAAATATATATTTTTAAAAAAAAAACCTTCTTGTGTTTGACTATCCACAGGATTAAAGATAAGCATGTGCTTAAAAGACGGATGAATTGGAGACAAAACCCAGCCAAATTCTCAACAGCACTGAGCCCTCCACAACCTGCACAGAGCTGATGGGAGCTACTAATCATCCTTCGCTTTTGAAACAAATCACCCAGGTTAGACCCCACTTAAAGTCTTTCCATCTGCCATTCTAAGGCCCCAACTTGCTAATTTATGAGAAACAACTCAAAAATACTGAGAATGTTCTTTTTAATCTTCCATTTGGCCGATTTATGTCATAGCTTAAATAAAAAATCAGTTTAAAATGCAAGATGGGAACTTTGTGCTTTTTGCCCCAGGATCCACCAGCTCAGATGATGAGAGGGACATGTCCTACAAGCCAAGTCACACAACAGGACACGGCCATGGCACGAGACTGGGATGCCATCAATCATCACTAACAAATGCCAGATGTGGGTGGGTGGCAGCAGAAGCAGCCGGGGAATTCAGAAAAGAGCTGAGATGCTTGAAATGTACGTGCTGGCAGGAGTAGGATGGGAGAGCAGGACAGAGGGGCCAGATGTGCAAATCTTGCTTGCAAAGAGACTGGACAGACCTGCAAGACAAAGCTAAATGAAGTGATTAAGTAAATGAACGTTTTATTTATGGGTCATTACCATGGGATAAAGACTCAGCTTTAGGAATATGGACAAATACTTCTCCTTCCTCTTCTGACACATCGACACTGTTGGTTGGTTTTACACATCCAAAGTGTACTGTAGAAGGTATTTGCTTAGTCAAGGGCATAAGTACCTATTCTGTCATAAATAAACCGGTTTCTTAAGCTTGATCAGGTACCAAAGCGCCTCCTATTCCTTTCCTGTGAAGAGAGAGAACACACCAATACCATCAATCCTTACAAGAAAAGTCTCTCATCTGTAACTTGCCACCGCTGGAAGAAAGAGCCACAGCCAGTGCCTTTGGCCTCGCATTAAACCACATGAGGACGCCGGCATTTCGAAAACTTCTTGCGTCCTCCCTTCTTAACCATGGACACAACCCAGCCTCCACGACATGATAAAGTTCGCTAAGCAAATCAGCCTTACGAGTTTTAATTCCTCTCCATCACTGAACTATAGCATCCATTCCAGCCTCTCAAGACTCACCCCTGGTCAGCTGGGACCTACTAACTTAAACCAGGGATCAGCCCCGCTCCGTGTAGAACACAAGAGGTCCCAAAGCCGGTGACTTTGTCTAAGTGTTACAAGCAAACCTGAAAAAACAGCGTTAGGGAACACGTCACTTTTTCCCCAACTACCAGGCCACACATACGAGTGTGTCTTTCTCCCACAGATGTTATGATGTTTCTGAATAAATATGAAGCTGACTACCTAGCAGGGCAAGAAATTACTTCAGAGGATGCCGAGACTCGTGGGACTTTCATATTTCACAATATAAACTTTGATTTTGCTATTTTTACTGCAAATGGGGTGTTCAGCAAAGGGGGCGGTGCTTCCTCCTCACACTTCCTATTGCTATACGTTGTATTAATACTTTAACCTTCTAATTAGGGATGGTCATATTTTGTGGAACCTGAGGTTTCACAGACCTCTTGAACTTCTTGGGGGGGGGAGTAGGAAAGGAAAGTTACAAGGCATGAAGCTCACCACATCTTTCCTTAGAAGCCTACGATTTTCCCTTCCCCTGTGAAAGGAAAGTCAGGTTTTTTCTTTTTAGCCATCGTACTTTTCTGCTTCAAGACCAATCTGCAGTGCTTGGTCTGGATATACTTTTGAGGTCATTCCCTAAATTACAGCAAACTGTCAGTGTTCCTGATATTGGTCTATACCAGCAATCAGCCCCAGTGTGCCCATCAGGGTAAGGGGAAGATCAGTCTCCACCAAGGAATTCACCCATTATTCTGCAGATATCAACCACTATTGCTTAAAAAATAATCTTTTTAAAAAAATTGGCTTTGGCAGCATTCAGGAGGCATCTGGCCACAAAATCCCAAAAGACAGCTAATCCATCGGAAGGGCGACATTCAGTCAATTATACTACTCATTTAAAAGTAGATTCCATAAAAAATAAAAAGGCATCCTAGCTGAGGAATTTAAGTTTCCTGACTTAACCAGCAACTGAAATCAAAACCCAAAGCCACATCCTCAGTTAATATAAACACAGTGCAAGTGAAGTTGATAGAGCAAAGCCTGTCAAACACATCCCCATCCTGCTGTAATCCTTTTTAACAGCGCCGAGGCAAAATAACTTTCTTAACAAACGAGAGAAGAGAACATAGCCTGTTTGCACACTTAGGAGGCCAGAGTTTGGGGCTTGGAGTGGTATCGGGGTGTCTTCATTCAAGTACTCATTAAAAATAAAGCAACAGTGAGCACTGGAAGTGCTGAAGGAGAAAGAGGACGAAGAGTCTGTTCATTGACTCACTATCACAGTGTTGAATCCTCCTGTGGGCCCAGTCTCAGAAGTCAAAAAACATTTCACCTCAAGTTGGCTTTTATTACTTTTATTTAGCAAGTAATTCAAAGAAATTGAGGTGAATTCTCAACAACAACAAAAAATTTGCTAAATCTCTATTTTCACCCTCAGACAGGGGTGGGATTTTTTGGGTTGGCCCTTCAAGAGTCATCTAAATTATGGAGTCCCTCTCCTACAGAAGACACTTGAGGGGACGTAGGCTCTCAGCTAATTACACATAGCCCGGGATTGCTTTCCAGGTCCATCAACACCTCTGAGCACCTACATGACTCAAGGCTGCTCTGCGTCTGCAGGGACTCCCAGTTCTCTTGTTAGCCCAATAAAGATTCCTTTATATAAACAGGATGATTTTATTTAACTGTCCCCCAGCTCCCAGTTCCACACTGGCCATCAGGGAATGGCTGAATAAACACAATTTTTTTTCCTCTGACCTTTCTGTGGCAGCATCAACCCCCTTCTGCTATCGAGATGTGCCCTTGCACAAGGCACATACAAATTCACTTTTCTCAAAGCCATCAGTTTTAAATCCCTCCTTAATTTCAACTTCTGCCATGAAACCCGCTCATCCCTCGTGCGGGTGAAAGTTTTGCTAAAAATAGGTGCATAAAGTCTCCCTAGATTTCAATTCCTTTTTTGTAAGTGTAACAACTTGTTCAAGTATATCAGAACTCTATAAAACATCAGGCTAAGGATCCACAGCTAATACCAAAAGGCATAATCTTGGGGAAATTTATTGAACAACAATGTCCTCTGCTGGCAAGAATGAGACTCAACTTGTAAGGCTGAACTGAGATTCTGGGGATGTCATCCTGAGTACGTCATCAAATGGTCTGAACAAAAAGCCAAGAATAGGACAAAATCAACACTATGATAAAGTGCTTTTTGGATAGTCTTGTCTGGTTTAGCCCAGATGAGGACAGAGGTCAAGGTGTATTCGATGCATAAACCTCTGATGACAGGAAATAAATCTGAATATGATTCAAGATTAGCGCATGTGACTTCAAGCCCAGAGCAGCAACATGGAAATGGAATCCAGATTCTCCTCCCAGCCTTACTGTTTGTCTTCCACGTGTCTTCAGGTAAATCAGGTCTCTTCCATCCATTTAGATTTTGAAAGCCATCAGAACACTATTTATCCAAGTAGACCTTACCACAAAAAAGAGCTGAGGCACGTTCAAGAGCACACGAATGACATGGGATCCTGGGATTTATTTACAAGTCTAAAGACTAGATTTGCAGGGCATCCATGTTACAAACAAGGCGTACAGGCCCTTACCTGACCGGGGTGCTCCCAGGAACTCCGGTTCCCATTAATCCTCTTTAAACGCAGCGGAGTTGACAGCTGCTTTGGTGGGTTCCTCCGTGTCTCTAAGTGTTGATTCTGAAGAGCTTATGTTTGGGTAACACTTCCCTAAATACCTGCTCCAGTTCTCAAAATAAAAACCAGGGTAACTGAAACCCAAGTTTAGCCCTACCGCACCAGATTGCATCTGGAAACGGAGAAAAAAAGCAGCTAAAGGGAGATTCTCCATGTGGACTCTTGGCAGGCAGCTGTCTGGTGTTCCTCAGAGCCCTCCCATGTCTCAGGGGGGCATTTGCACAATCATACATGAAACAAAGCTCATGACTTCCAATTATAATAAAAAAGCATTGATATAGTTCTAGTTAGTTCTAGTATCTAACCATAATCTTAAAAACAGATAGAGACACACTTTTCCCATCCACTGAGCTTGACAACTCTGTTGAAATTCAGGAAGGTAAACAAGAATTTATCCATCATATTTAGAAAGACAAAAACTTTTCAGCTCAGATCCTTCAAGGTTGTGAGCTTGTTTGCTCTTTCCAGCTACACAAGCCGACCTACGAAAAGCCTTCACCTCTCCCAATAAACTTTGTTTCCCTGATATTCTTAGAGTCCTGCAGCTACACCACCACTACAACAAGAATTTCTCTTTCTTTAGCTGCCAAGAGAAGGAGACAGTGGAAGAAACCTCCAACACCTCCAAAATGACTACAGTGCTGCTTAAGGAAGCAGAAGCTGGACTTGGGATAAGAGGATTGTGAATCAGCACAATGGCTCAGAATTGGCAGATTTTAAGTGCCACAATGACGGTATTTTGGCGAGGAACAGTGAAAATGTAAGGTTGTATGAGACAAGATGATCAAAATTACGTGTGCAAATTTAATCACAGAAAAAAACAGTGGAACTACTTCTAATGATCCTTTAGCTTAGTCACCCATTCTATTTATATGTTTTAAGGGACCATAAATATTTTTATCTGCGCTCAGGGCACAAAGAGATTTCTCCAGTTTCTATACAAAGAAGTCATTTTGGACAGATCAAACCAATAAAGGCGCGGGACTCCTGCATGACAGATGCCAGGATGTTTGTAACCATCAATGGTTTTCAAATACGGCCCCACCACCATCCCCCACAGTAGCCCTTTCAAGTGGGAATTACAAATTGCTTACTCGGAGAGGAAATTTCAAACAGGCCACTTATCAAAAAGTGCCAAATAAACCTGTCATTGGGATAGAAGTTACAAACCATTCCTAAACTCTGCAGACATTTCCTGAGCCTGTGAACTCTGATCTTGGCTTCTAATAAACATGACATCAGCTCCCCGGCCCTGCAGACACAAGACACATGACCCACCACCACGTTAGCGCTTCCCCTCCAGTTTCTCCGTGGAGCTGTTCAAAAGCACAACATCAATGGAAGACTTTCCGCTTACTGCAAAATTGGGTCTGGATCATGTCCTTACGGGGCGGTCAGAACAAGTAGAGCGTGGTATTGGTGTGCGAGCGACAAATATTATTGCGAGTACCCACTTAAAAGCAATCCCAAATCTGAGAGCTTTGAGGGGTTTTCCAGGTATTGAATTAGTCATTGGGTTAAGACGAGACTTCTGTTGCTGTCAAAGACTCAGTAACTGCCAACCTCTCATCCTAGAAATGTAACTGAGACTTTAAAAACTCTGATTAAATGTATATATACCAAGTGACTACTGAACAACCTCTCAAAACATGTTAAGAATTATTACAATACACTAGAAGACTTCAAACACTGGAATGACAGTCACCTTCACTTCCAGAGAAATTCTAGGGAAGGATTAAGAGCTAAAGCTCTATGCTTTACTTGTTCCTTGTAAATACTTCCTTTGAAGCTAAGTTTTTTGTTTTGAAACTAAAGTTGGAAAAGCATATTTAAAAGAGAAGTTCCCACTTGTCTCTTTATAAATATATAAAGGATGAGTGTCACGAGGATGGAGCCAGGCTCTTCTTGGTGACAACTAATGGTAATGGGTTCAAACTGGAACACAAGAGGTTCCACTTAAATTTGAGAAGAAACTTCTTCTCAGTGAGGGTGATGGAGCCTGGCCCAGGCTGCCCAGGGAGGTTGTGGAGTCTCCTTCTCTGCAGACATTCCAACCCGCCTGGACACCTTCCTGTGTAACCTCATCTGGGTGTTCCTGCTCCGGTGGGGGGATTGGACTGGATGAGCTTCCGAGGTCCCTTCCAATCCCTGACATTCTGTGATTCTGTGAAACTGGGGTTAGTCAGAACAGCCGGGCAGAGCTGTGCCTTCACTAAGGGAGCCAAGCAATCCTTAACGAGCAGGAAGAACTCTGTGCTTTGGGTTTAATGACTCATGGAGTGGCGCAGTCCCCTCCTACCAACGTGCTGTGGCATCCGTCCCCAGAAGGAAGTGTGTCAGCTCCTGAGTCACGCAGCCCCACGGATCAGCCGCCGCCAGTTTAAACACAAACCCAGCCCTGCTTGGTCCTGACATTACCGTAGCCCAAGGTTAAGCTCATCTCCCGAGAGCTTCTTAAAATAAAAACCTTTCTGGTATACAAACAAAACAGCAATTTCCCCGCACACACGTTTAACATCAAAACGCCTGCAATACAACCTGCCTGGGGGGACAGGAAGCAAAACTGACAGGTCACTTAGGACCAAACTTTAATACAGGAGTGGGACTTGTGTTTTTACACTACTGACCTACATTTGCCAATCCCTAGAGGTAATTTTGTCCCGCCTATAAAAAGGAAGAGCTCTAAAGGCAGCTATATTAAGTTGTTATGCAATAGGAAGCACAGCCGTGGTGAACAAAAACAGCCTACGACAAGAGGAGCAAACAAAAGCCATGAAGTTCTGCATAGGAAAAACTAATACTTTTCAGCTAACAAAAGAAGAGACTTTTAATTAACTTGTTCTCATTGAGTGCAGAGATAATTAAATTACAGAAACAACCACATCAGTGTAATCAGTTTAGAAGAACACACACACAAAGGGTTTTTTCAAGATCCATCCATAAAAGAAAAGAAGCTCCATTCAAACTGCTTTCACTCTTCCTTTGTTACATGCATTCATGTGCTTTCTTTTAGAGGAAAAAAGATTCTGACTCTAGTTTAATCAAATCCTTGAAAGACTATCACAACTTGTGCTACAATTCTTCAGATATTCTGCATTTTTAAAATTATTTCCTTTCTTCTAATAGTGCAATCTCACCTTTCACTTCATCAAGGTACATCTCCCTTCCAGCTGCCAAGTAAAGACAACATGACAACATGACTTGCATGCATTACAGGGGCTCAAAATGACAAATAAAACCCAAAGTGACAAATAAAATACTGAAACTGGACAGAGCTAGTTTAATAAAGCCAAAATATTGGGGTGGGCTTTAATTTTCATGAAGATACAGCTCATTACTTGAGACCTTCAAGGCTTAATTGCTTCAAAAGGGGGTGTATTTGTTAGGATGAGTGTATCTGTATCAAATCATGAGGTATCTGCACTGCTTGAACTGCAGTATTCTTGAGCCAAATTGATATCTCACCATTTCCCTTGTCCACCACTATAAAAGTCACTCATGGTTTGGCCCATGAAGGTCCAGGCCGAAGTACAGAGGATCATCTTCAACAGGAGCATTCGCGGCCTCAAGTGAAGCATCTGTTGAAGTGCTTTGCAGAACTGATCCAGAATATATAATCTTACCCTCAGGAAAAAGAGCTCAGGTTTGGAAAAGAGAATCCAGTGATGCTGTGCTCAAGGCCTACCCAAACATGCTAAAAATAAAATAATAAAATAAAACAAAATAGCCCCAAAGAGGTGGCTCACACTATTTCACAAACATGCAGCAGTCGGTGTTTATCAAATAGTGAACGTGAAGCCAAGAATTAATCGCGCGGACATATATATAAAGGTGTTCTACCCCGAGCCTTTCCTGTGCACCTCCAGCATCAGGTGCTGTGGCACTTGCTGCCATCAGCCCACACAGTGACAAGGCCATCAGGTGTCCCCTGCCCAGCCTGCAGTCGTAGTTAATTAAACCCACATTGCAGCGGCCGCTGTTAATAAGGCTGCAGTGGCATCTGCTGGTCAGAGCCCAGGGAGGCAGGCTGGATTTTTGTCAGCTTCGAGAGTTTCTTGCATCACAGAAGAGCTTTTCAGGCTTCTTGCACATTTTTTTTTTCTCCACTGCTATTCCTTATTGCTGTCACTTATTGTTGCTGCTAAGTTGCTTTGGAGATGTTTAAGCAAGGGGTATTACAGCTGATCGTCACCAATGAAGAGAGAGGTAAAAACCTCAAGATATTAATTTATCACTCCAAGCAGCTCCCAGTTAGTTTGTGTCCTACCACTAGTACAACAATAGTCAGTGTCATTTTATGCCTGGACTAACTCGGCTTCTGAGCAGGTCTACAAGGCCAATTATTTCCAGGGACTGAGCTGGGACATTTGGACCTCCCTTGGTATTTGTTTACCACACACAGCAATATTCATATCTCCTTAGGTACTCAGAAGGATCTGCATGGGTGAGAGGGAAAAAAGCTGAACTCAGCTGGCACAAAAGATTAAACGAGGCTTGTATACCTGTGTGTTAGTGAAGAGGGCGGTTTGCCATTAGGGAGTTTCTCTTTTATCAGTGCTCAGTTTTAACTGCAAAGCAAAACTAAAGGAGGGCCAACTTTGGAGCGGGCAGTTCAACACCATAGTATAGCTCTCAGCTTGTGGACATTCAAGTATCCAACAAACTATCTCACAAGGAAATGAGAGTTTTCTTCTGTCACTGGGAATACAATATTATTAAGAACTTGTCCAACCTCAAGTGCAAGCACAGGCAAGAAGCCCAACGTTGGGTGACAATGCTGGTTTAGTCATCTATCGTGACAAATGCTGGTTTAGTTATCTTCAAATATGACTCCTTTCTAAATAAATCTTTACAGCACTCCAAGGCTTGAAAACTTTGCCAGTTTTTAGAGAGCCATGACCTGATGAGATTTTTTTTTTGTCTTAAATAAGTTTTTCAATAAGCAATACAATATTTGCTCTTTGGTTTGGAGCACACTTAAATCATCTTTTCAATTTTTCATGACTGTTCTCAACACCTCACCTTGCTCTCTGAGGTGGAGCTCTCAGAAACATGAATTAACGTGACCGTAACAAGAAAATCATAAAAGTTGGTAAACACAGTACTGTTAGGCACAGAAATCCATGGCATGATTTTTCAGAGCGTTAACTGCGCTACAGATTTCAATGATCAGTCGCAATCCTCAAAGGGAACTCCAAGTGCTGCTCAGCCCTTTGTAAAGTGCTGACACCAACCTCGGTGCCAGAATAGAAGCAGAAAAGTCATATTTAAAGCCTCTGTTTTTAAAATGCTGTGTCTAGCATTAAAAAGAAAAAAAAAATAATTGCATGTTTGGGCGGCAGAACCAAGTTCCGATGAGAGCAATGCAAATGCTATGTTGCTGAACTCATTCAGGAGAGTTGCACAACCCACTTTTAAAGAAACGTCATTTCAAAGAAGTTTGATGCTGCACAGCTTCACAGACAGACGCAGCCTTCGATTTTAAACTGAAAAAGTCAAACAAAGGTGAGTCTATTTATCTTAAAAGTATCCAAATAGCCCCGATCCACCTTCAGATAATATCTCAGACCATCACTCCAACTGAGAAATAGTATCCTAAGGAAAACAGCTACAATAACAGCACATAATCAAACAATTATTTTGAACCCAGTCTTTCGCATTCTAATTTTGGAAGGAATAGTACCAAATCCTGAATTTGCCTTCGGGACTTCTTCACCTGTTCCGACAGCTAAGAGTACGACTGCAAGACACCCCCATCAGCCACCATCCAGTACCTTAATAATAGACACAGTCCAACACAGGATAATACTGGATAGTTTTCCTCACCCCAAGATCTCAGAATAAATTACTGAAAGGCTATTACAAGCAACAGACGCTCAAGCATTAGTTTCACATACAAGAAGTACGATGTGCGTGGCCTTCAAGCTAAAGCTGCAGACTTGACATCTGGATTTTAGCCTTAGTTCCATCCTCTGAAACCTGCAGCTGCTCCAGTTCTCAAGTTTCCTACTTGGAGAATGAGAACTGCTAATTCTTCTCTCACACTGGCAACAAAGCTGTCATGAACATGTTAAAATTTGACTTGGGATCTACAAGAAACACAACCGGAGTGCAGACTAAATCCACTGACCAATATTTTATATGATGCTATATCTTGCAGCCTGTAACTTTTATGTACACAGTCAGGCACAATAACTTTTAACCCATAGCTTTTACAACTCCACAGCAGTTGTTTCTATGCTAAGGGTGGAGAAGGAAGAGGTACTTGTTTTAATTAACCACAGAGATACCTACTTAAGTGCAGAATTTTCAAAACTGGCCAACATTCACTTGGTACCACCTCCTTGTAGCCCTGACTTGACAGGAGCACTGAAAAGGTAACATCAAGAATTTCTGGAAGTCTTACACCATCTAACACATTTGATGACCAAGTCACTAATTCTTTTTTTTTAAAGCCTGAAAGACAGTCCAAGGCACCATTTTTTGCTCAGTGTTGCAATTGCTGGACTGAAGGAAGGTCAAAGGCTGGATGGTAGGATGAGTTCACCCTCAGTCATGAAACAGCAGTTCTACTTGCAACTAAAGCTTTGCAGAGCTTCATTGCTTCAGCTGAAAGTGGTGTGACAGAGGCCCACGTCATTAAACCAGCTGTCTGGGGAAAACACACGTTGTTATGGTCTGGTTCAGGCATTATTCTCCTTGGCTTCTTCTGTGTAGCAAGACCCATCCCACTCATCCTTCTCCGTTCCTCATATCGAAGGGGTTTCCAATAACGCTGTTAAATGACTCAGACTTTGTGCCAGACGTGTCGGCGTTTCACCATGAGCTGTTTTTCAAGCATGTGACAGGCAGAGACAGACGGTCAACTTTCAAAATCCTTCAGAAGCACCTGCAGCCGGAGGGCAGAGAGGCTCTGGTGCCTTGACTCATGATGGATCATCGCCATCTGCTCCACACCCACGGAAACCCCGTCACGCCAACCTCGGGGCCACGTTCGGGTCTGCAGCAGAAGCTCAAAACTCTTTTAAACCAAGAGTAAGAAACAAACATTTATTTATTGTTCCTCTTAATCTGAGTACTGCTTACGGGATTTATCTTCGGACCTGAATTTTTCCAGAGTTTCGGATATTCAGACCATGGCTCCTGGTTTCATCAACTGGCAGTATGGGAAACTGATACCAAAAGTTAAAGTACTACCACTTCTCATCCTGGCCATTTATCACAGAGCGATTTTAAACATGGAGGCCTACAGATCCACTGTGGTAAAGGTCAGCTTTTCCCAACAGTTTGGTCACTATTGCTGGCACTAATTCCAGGGTCTACACGGATTTCTTTTTTTTTGGTCAGTAACAGTGAGGGTTAGACAAGATACATACGTTACTTCTCCACCTAGAGCACATTAAAAATATTTTTATTTAATTCAACAAAATTCATCTGCCTGCCTAGTGTGTCTTAAAGGCAGATATCAGAAATTAAATAAGAAAACAACACAAATACTCTACGGGGAGAGAGTGCACCACACTTTTACATCTCTGTGGTTTTTATACTGTTACATGAAGAACAGGTCTCCAATGACCAGGGGGACATGACAGTGACATTCTCTCCTCGTTTTTTTCAGTCTTCACCTGGAATCTGAGCCAAGATACTCAGCAACAAGAGCTTCTTACCTTCAAGGCTTTAGTAAATTCAGAGGTGCCAGATACTTAAAAGAGCACCTGTAAGTTTAATACCAAGCAAATCTTACCAGTGGTTAAGGTAAGATCATGGTTAATATCCAGAAGCCCCAAAGAAAAGACACTTATTCCACACCTTGTGTTTGTCAATAAGAGCATAAACACAGGAAACAATACAGTCAGTCCTACACGCCCACTTGCTGATCACTTAAAGCAGCAGCCTAAAAAACATACCGAGGAGCTATAAAAAGTGTACGGCAAGAAGAAATACACCCTTTACGAAAATTTGAATATTTTTTACGTTATATTCCCATGGTTGCAAAATATACATTTGTCTATTAAGAGACACTTAGCTATAGGCATTTAGTAGACCCTATATGAGAAGGAATCAAATTAAACAGATAATGTTGAGTCTTAGCTGACTAACTCCAAGCACAAAGCCTGTGATTCTGTGACTTGGACCAACCTGCAGATGAAAGTCAATGTTTATTAGTACTTCTGGCCTGGTGACCACCTTTGCTTATATCTGTTATCTCCACAGCATCTTTTTTGTCCAATTTAATCAATGGCCTACAGTTTTGCCTATAGGAGGATCCTTTATTTGTTTAAATAACAAAACACAAGGATTTGTTTCTGAGCAGAGCAGCAGCAGACTTGGCTGTTTACAAGCTTCCCTGGACACGTGCATCACATCGCCGCTTAAGCTGAATAGAAAACCAGGAAAAGCTTCTTAGTTTTGTGTCCCAGCCACGTACAAAACAAGCTCACATAGCCAGAAGGAGCACACCGGAATATTCTTGTCCAAGAACAAATGTTTTAAAGATTTTCTAATTGCTTTTCCAACTATTGAAAGTAACTCAGACCTGAATTTCACATTACCCTGTGGCCTTCTCCATAAAATTTATTTGCTCATCTGCATATGTAACTGTATTTAAAAACAAAAATAACAGATAGCTTACCAAAGTGTCCTATGAAGATCTAAAAGCTGCTGAGTCAAGATGCTGCCAAGAATCAGCAAAAGCAGAGTTGCTGCACATAGAAGGACGAACGAGAACCAAAGGGTGAGAGCCTTTTTGTGCTCTCATCAACCAGGGCACACAAAACATCACCCTGAGCTTAACTAGAGCATTTGGAACTGGTCCCAGGTGAGTCTGGTTGGGGCAACTAAAGGCCAATCCATGCACTGGGGTGACTGAGAGCCCTGAAAGGAATGAGCTCTCAAGTTCCTTCTTCAAAGGATGTCTGATGCCTCCACAACCTTGATGTATGCACAATCTGAAGAGTATGACCAGAGCAGCTCAGTGACTGAGTGCAGGACAGCAATAAGGGGCCAAATATCCTGTGAATTTATCTGCAGTTCAGCAGTTTCACATCTGCTTTGTGCTACTGAAAGTAACAGCCCATGGAATGTTAAAGATGCATCCTTTATAGCTCTACAGCCCCTGGAGGCTCTTTTTCCAGGATGAGTTTACCGAAAGAACATTTTCCCTCATTTCTCAAGTTTTTCCTTTTCTGTTTTATTGTTCTTCCCCCCCCCCCCCCGCTGTGTTTTATCTAGTCACTATACCACCAAGCCAAATTGAAAGTTTAATTAAAGAAAGGCTTTCTGTAGGAATCCACCTCTTGCAGAAGCACTCTCCCAGTTCCAATCAACTCACCCTTTTGTCCCACCCATTGTAACACACCCTACATCACAAATACACCTTTTTTTGCCATTGCACCCTCAGAACTTAACAGATTTCTCCCACCAGCCTCCAATCTCTCAACAACTGCAGCCTAAATGCAACAACCCCTTGTACACCTGATGTGGCTCAATGGCCTTGGAGTTTTGGTGTTGCAGTGAAACATACATGAAGTGAGGTCCCCCAACAAGCTCCTTGCTCCAGCATGTCTGAGTTGGGCTCTAGGAGGCTTTTCACTGTCACTTCTGTCAGTTTCACACCCAAAATCCAATGCCAGACAGGAAAGCCTTCAGGACAGGAAGAAATCTTTCAGCCATGGTCACTACAGAGTGACTTACAGCTACCTAGCTGCATTTAACACTTATCAGTCTTAAAGTAGCCTCACAAACATTTCCCTAAAGTTAATATTTAGCTTGTTTTATTTCTGGGAACTTCGCACCAGTTCTCACTTCCTGAAAGGGAGATATGGGAGTATTTCAGATATGCCTTTGCCACTCTTTGTTCCTGAGGGCAGCTATCAACTTCTCTCAGCAGCCTTCACCAGAAGGAGCTTTTCACCGGCTGCCCCAGCCCTGCGATGGCTTAATAGCGAGTCAGCACTACCCGGCTTTGTCCCACCTGCTGCACAGCAGCCCTGGGGAACCACATGGTAGAGGCTGCGCAAAGGCCGGGTTCCCCCGGGTGGAGGGAGGGGAAGGGAAGGAAGGGAAAAGAAGGGCCGCCTCCCCGAGGTGCCGCTCCTCCCCACCGCGTCCGGCAGACGCCAGGTGCAGGCGGAGGCAGCGGGACCGAGGGACGGCGCGGGCAGTGGAGACCGGCAGTGAGTGCGGGACGGCGGGCGGGGAAGGGCCGTTCGGAACCCGGGGCGGTGCGGGAACCCGTGTTCCCCTGGCGCTGCTCCCCGCGGAGGGGCCGGGTGAAGAGGGCGGTACAACCACGTTATTTTATTTAGTTTTAATTTTCGAGCGCTGCGGTTTGATCCGATCCGGGCATCTCCTCCCGGGGTCACTGCGGTACTTCCTCAAGAGCTGCGCTGGGGGGAGCACGGAGCGGTGCCCATGAACCCCCCGCCTCCAGCAGCCACCTTCCCAAAGACGCCAGGGCACTACCCGCCTTAGAAATACACAAGGAAACATCATACTCTGTTTTCTCCTCCGCCCTTTACCTTAAAGTCCATCTTTTTCTGCTCTAGTACAACTAACACCCTCCTGGGTTTGCACACAGAGTTTGAAGTTGAGAGCCGCAATTTGCTGGATTTGTAGAGTCATTGCTGCTTTTATACGGCAGCGTTGGCTAAAACGCTTGTGCAGAAGCACTGACTGGAGTCAGCAATGGCCTCAAGAGATGTTTCTGGCCACTTTGCTCTCCTACAACTGCACCCCAGTGGGGTGGAACTGGGGTGTGTTCCCCCAGCACACCCAGTCGTACCCCGGAGGCTTTAAGATGTGGAGCACGCACAGCCTGGCTTGCTTTGGGTTTTATTACACAGCACTTAGTCATCCTTGTTGCTCAGTTTGCCTCTTTCTTCCAGACTAGGCTTTGTGCTGTGTACTATGATGGATTTACTGGTGTTTGTGTTTTATTATCATCAAACTAAACCCTTCTGGTTTGATGAGGGAGCGGGGAAGAAAGCACCTTGAGGGGATAACGAGGAGTGCCAGGATTAGCTGCGCTGAGGCCATGCTTTTCCATGAAAGAAAGAGTTTCACCCACCCCTTGGGCTGCTCATTTTAACCCGTGTCAGCACAAGCATTTGTATGCAGAATTAGACTGGGAAGCGAAACCAAATTTAAAAAAGTCCAGATTGGCATCTCAGGAGCTGTGTCTGGACACTGGACCCTCTCCTCGTGTACCCCCCAGTCCAACACATACCTGAGCCAGTATATCCATCTGGCACACAGCAGTGCAAATCAAAAATCCCAGTTCTATCCTAAAGGCAGGAGAGAGGGAGTGTTTTCCAGTGTCCAACCCAATGTCTTCATTTACCAAGGAAAAACAAACTTCTTGGATAGGTATCAACCTTTGTTGGTTTAGTGACTTTCTGGTGAAAAGGTGTAGGCTGGCACATCCAGGAACCTAATTAACAATAGCATTTGTTCCGTGGTGTAAATTAGCCTCTTGGAGTCTGATTCTAAAGTTGCGTTTTTCTGGTTTAGGGCTGTCTATAAGTCATTGTGATTTTAGAATTTTAGGGCAAAATCACCTTGCCAAGGAGTTTCACTACAGCAACTCCTTGGCAAGGTGATTTTCCCCCCAAAAGATGGGTTTGTGCTGGACAGATTGTTTTGTTTATATTGTTATTCATTTAGAAGGACATCAATCTAATATTTAACAGATACACTTTTGGAATCACTTTTCTGTATTAGTAGAATTTGTCGTTACCACCACATTTCTATTATTCCTTTGATAGCGAATTTTCTATGAGTAGGTGTGACTCCAAGCATGGCCTAGGCCCAAAGGAGTTTAAGAAATCAAAGTCATCTGTTTCAGTGAACTTACCTTAAAACCTGTTCTCAGAATGCTAATGTTGTAAACTTGGTTCATGTTGTACTCCATCATACAAAGACTGCATGATATGTCATTTACCAAAATATCTAAAGTCTTCCTGTTGAAATTCTTAAATCGTAACAGGTTAAGAAACATGAAGAACACCAGGAGGTCTGGGAGGGAACCTCAGGGTGAACACTGAACTGGGCTCTGCCCTGGTGTAGTATCTTTGGGCACTAAAAACCTCTTTTATTATCTAATCCCTAGCATAAAGCTTTGTTATTATACATTGGGTAAATAGGTGAACTTAAATTTTCATCCTGCTTCTAGTCATGCTATATTTAATCTTTAGATTAATTTTACGAGCGTAACCTAAGCTAGTCTGATCTTGTCCTGCAGTCAGTCGTGGAAAAAGTCATTCCTTCTCTCACTCCTCACCTGTGACAACTGTCCTTAATTTTTCTGATTCTGACCCAACTTTTAGGCTAAAGTTTTAAACGACTAAATACTTATTTTTAAAGTATCTACAAAAGTCTGTTACCATTGTTATATCCCCTCTAACCTTTTTCATAAACAACTCCTGGTTATTTTTTGTCTTTGAAGCTGTCTGTGTATGGCACCTTTGACAGAGTCTCCATGATTTGTGTTCTCAGAATTGCTGATAGTCTGCAATAAATGGAAATAATCCACTTTACTGCCTAAACTTCAGCTGCAAGGGCTTGTTTCTTAGTTAGACAGGATGCTGAGGACTAATCTGGTATCTTCTCTCACTGGTTACTTATTACAAATACTTCCTGCAGCATCAGTCCCCTACACCTACAAGCTCTTTCTTCAATAATTAGCAGAACTCTGCTGATGATAACCAAAGCTTCCACATCGAGCATCTTTCTCTGGTTTGGCTTGGCATGGTTATTACTGTTTACCTGTCCTGGCAGGAGCCTGCTGAGATCTCAGAGGATTCACCTACATCTCTGCAAGCAGAAAATCAGCAGAAACTACATTTCCATGCACATTGCCAAAAGAGATCCCACACACACAACTGCTTTACAGTGTCACATTAGCATTGGATAGTGGTGAAACCCAGGTCAAACTGGTCTCTCTGTACCCAGCTGGAGACACTTGAGTAGGGACAGGGGAATCAGAATAAAAGCAAAAAATCCCACAAGTCTATCTTGCCAGAATAATCATAAGAGCAGAGTCTAGTTCAGAGGTAACAAGATAAGGCGTCTGAAGTTCCAGCCAAGGCCGCTGTGAAGTCTTGGCAGCTTGGAGGTATTTAGAGACTGCAGAGAGACGCGTTTGTTTCGGAGAGAGGTGGAAAAAATATCCCTTTTGCTTGTTTGTTTTGTTTTTTGCAGAGCTTACATTACATAGACTTTTCCAAAATGATTTCCTCAAATGAATATGGGTCTCACTCCTGGGAGCTCTTGGTGACAGTTGATCATCAGCATGAAGAGGTACAAAAGGAATTTTTACTACGGGTCACAGGGGACCTTCATATTGGAGGAGTGATGCTGAAATTAGTAGAACAAATCAGTGAGTAAAGACCTGTTTAATTTACGTAGTGTTATTAAAATAATATGTACAGCTTTCCCTTTACAAAAAGAAGCTCCTGTGCATTTTGACATGGCATTGCCTTACTTCTTTGTACCAGTACGAAGATTTTGTAGGATATAAATTCTCCTGTTTGCAGAGCGCTGTTTCCAAACTATTCTTTTATATATTAGCTCTATAGTTTATTAATAACCATTTTGTATTTTCCTAGAAATACCACAAGATTGGTCAGACTATGCTCTTTGGTGGGAGCAAAAAAAATGTTGGCTTCTGAAAACGCACTGGACGCTGGATAAATGCGGGGTGCAGGCAGATGCTAAGCTGTTCTTCACTACTCAGCACAAAATGCTGCGGCTCCGCTTGCCAAACATGAAGACCGTGAGACTGAAAGTCAGCTTCTCTTCTATGGTGTTCAGAGCTGTCAGCGACATCTGCAAAATTATCAGTGAGTAAAGCTAAATCCCCTCTGGCAACTAAGCTGGAGCATTTTATTAGGTGGTTGTTTTGATGTGAAGTCCTTACTCGAGAAACTGTTTTGCTCAAGGAGGAATTTGATTGAGTTGACCCAAGATCAAAAGACAGATCTTTTGGTTTTTAGTATGCAGTGCATGTCAGTTTGTGATAACTGATGCAGACGGTGTCAGAAACGTGTCCCATGAGTTGCAGGAGTACTGGATAATCCAAGTCCTGTTCGTGGTTTTGTAAGGATCCTTGTCCTCCTTGAGCGGGACTCAGTCCTGCTTATTCTAAGCCATTGACTAAGAGTTTGGGCTTATCCATCTCCTACACCAGCCTTCACCGCCGGTGATTTTACTGGTGTCAACTGATTTATCACCTATTTTCAGTACCATGCATGATATTCAACTCAGCCTATTGATTACATGTGTTCATTTCAGAAGCAGCATGTTTTAAATGTTCAAAACTTTTATTCTTCCAAACTTCTTCAAGTCAGGACATACCTAACTGCTGCATGTGAGTGCCCACGTCTCTACTCCTTCCAGAAACAGAGACACCTCCAAGTAGAGATGAGGTTTTGGAGCTTGCCAGACCTATGTGCCCACGATCAATAGCAATAAGTCTGCCAACAGTCTTTGTAATCCCTTAGTTTTCGGGTAAAGTGGGGATTAAAATCCTCCTTTTAATTCAGAACTTCAAAGCTTAGCCTGTTAACACCTTCATCTTCAGTAGGAATTTAGCGCCTCATATTGACTACAGTGCAGCTTTCAATTTCACCTTCTAGCAGTGGATTGTCACAGGTATAATATGTCTTTATTATACCTAACAGCTCTGAGAAAGTGATGCCAAAATAGTTCAACTGACATAGGGGTGAATTAAATATTTCTACCCACGTTTTTCTTCCAGGCTGAGTCAGTACAGGAACCCTGTAACTTTTCTCATGAGTAAATATTGTCCAAAAATGTGTTTTTCAGAAACAAAGTGCCAGGTTTGCAACTGACAATACACATCTAAATCAGGAGTATATTAGGGAATAGTGTATAGCCAAGACAGAATGTTGTACATGAAATATAGTGAATAATAAAAGGTGTGAACTTCAAATATAGCGGTTCCTTTTCTCTTCTTGCTTATTCATAAGTCAGACATTTCACTGAGGTTATTATGCTCAAAGGTGACTGCAGAACACAACGTAACAGTTACAATTGCTACAAAAGCAGGCTTAAATCCTGTCAAAATTCATTCTCACAGCCCAAAATCTCTGGCCTTGTTACTGAATTACTGGATTTTCCACAGCCACTGCTTTCAACCTGCTAAAAATAAGAATCAGATTGCAACATGGAGCTTCCCCAAATGCTGTTACCAACCATGGGGTTTTTTGGGATGTAATCTGCTAAGCTTCAAATGTTTCGTCTTGCTTCACTTCCCAAATTGCCATTGTAGATATTAGACGGTCGGAAGAACTCTCTTTGTTGAAGCAATCGGAAGACACGCTCAAAAAGAAAAAGAAAAAAGACAAGAATAGCAAAGAACCAGTTACAGAAGATATTTTAAACCTGTGTGACTCTCCAGTGAGTTCTGGATTATCAGGTAATGAAAAGCCAATATGATTTTATTCTTCTGACTGAAAGCCAAAAAGAGGAAGAAATTCTTTGTTACACAATTAAAACCAGGGAGACCAGTTTAATGTAGGATGGTAGTCAGAGAGACACAGTTGGGCTTGAAATTAGGGGCTTTGGGAAGTTACTGAAACCTCAAATATATCAGTATTTTTCTGTTGTATTGTTAAATGTTTTCCTTTCCATTGCTATGAGAAAACAGGTGATCACTTGTGGCACCTGTGCTGCTGCTCTTTGAAAACCTGAGACCACTCTTAAAACATTCAACAATTTTGGCAGCCTGCAAGGAGAACGAGAAATAAAGTGCGTGTTTCCTATCTCCAACACAAGCAAGATACTGCCTTGGGAAAAAAGGGTCCGTCTTTTACTATGGAAAGTGGTTGACTACCTAAATCTGGAGCTGGTTTTCCTTGGAATAATAAATCACTCTTAACCTGCAGGAAGTCCAGGTTTATATAGTAAAACCATGACGCCCGTTTATGATCCCATCAGTGGGACGCCGGCTTCTTCTACCATTACGTGGTTCAGCGACAGTCCCTTGACGGAGCAGAACTGCAGCGTCCTCGCCTCCAGTCACCCTGGCTGCTCTCCAGAGACACTCGCAGAGATGTACCAGCCTCGCTCTCTGGCTGACAAAGCCAAACTCAATGCAGGGTAAGATGCTTCTCTTTGAGATCTTCAGATAGCGAACCCTAAAGGCTTTAAATGGATGATAATAAATAGGTGACTTGCTGGATGATGCACAAGCAAATGTTGCTTGTTGAAGAGAACACAGAGCACTGGGGGGGTTTAGTGGTGCAAGAGTTAGAGGAGCATCATCTCTAGCATTGAAATATGGGTTTGCATGTTTGGATCTGTGGAACGTTTTTGTTATTTTCCTTAGATTTCACTGGAGAACAGAAGTAGCTAGAATTACAAAACAGCAAACACTGCAGTGGAAAGTGGGAGTTGTAAATATACAGGTACACTTTTGCCCTGCGTTAAATGAACCTCCCATTTCGAGAGATCAAGAAGAAATAATCTTATTGGCATAGGTTACCCCATAACTTACTGAATGGTTTCTGGCATCCACCCCTGATGTTTTGAATAGTGTCAGAGTAAAAATAGGAAGATTTTGGGTATCACGTTTATACAATGACAGCTGGAAATCCATATGAACGTTCCACCTTCTCAAGTGCTGTGAATTTTCCCCAGACTTGCAGGAATTAGAGCTGTGTGTTCCCCGTTTTGTTTCACAAGTACATTGGAGCTCTGCAGGTGTGATAGTTTTTCCAGTTCAGATGAATCTGTGGGTTGTTTTCTTCCGCAGCTGGCTAGATTCATCACGATCACTTATGGAACAAGGCATTCTGGAGGACGATCAACTTCTTTTACGCTTTAAATATTACACTTTCTTTGATTTGAATCCAAAAGTAAGAGCTTTGTTTTTCTTGTTATTCATTGTTTGCCTGCTTTCATGTCAAAGAGCTATAGCACAAGGATACCAAATTTTAGCTACAATTTGTTCAGAGATCAAATTCAACTTCTTCCCCTCAGCTACATCTGCACTTTTCCCCTCTGGACACTGAATCACTGTTCCTCACCTGAGATAAGATCTTAAGGATAAAGATGAGATCTGAAGAGCACCAGAAACAGAATCCAGATTTCCAGAGGGGCTGGTTTGCTTCCTGCCTCTCTTTTAACAAGATAAATTAAGGGGAAAACTAAACCAATAGTATCCTGAATCATGTAAAGGTATAAGCCCTATTTTTTAGAATGGATTGAAAAATAACATTTATGTCAAGACTTAGAAAAACATTCAAGTGATTTTGAAAGCTAAAGTTGCCTCTTGTTTGCCTTTATTTCCACTAAAAGTCAGTCACAGTGGTTGTGTTAAGCCCATGTTTTTACAGCTTGGGTGATACATTTAGTGAAATTAAAGCACGATCATTGATCAGTGTGAATAAATAAGCATTCAAATGTGAATTTTTGAGGATTTGGCCTTCGCGTTGGTATTTTCTGTAAATTCCGTAGAACTCTCTCATTTTAGGCACCTCACATAAACAGAAGGCCACTTTCTAGTTCAGGTGGCATGTTTTGGGGTGAAATGCCATCCCCACTAAAACTCAAGCACATGCCTTAACATCAGCAGCCCAAACATTTCCCTTTTTTTGGCCCAGCCAGTCATGGAGCCATAGGATGAAATAACCCAAAACAGCTTGAGGCTACTAACAGCTTGCAATTACTGGGAGAGGTCACTCCCCATGGCTTACCCTCCCATCACGTGCTTTTCATCAGCTCTAGGGCTTGAATATTTATTTGAGTCACTTCAGATAATTAACCAATTAGATAATAAGAAACAATCACCATCTGAAAAATGGATGGTGAATTAAAGCATTCACAGCAGGGTCTAACACATACTGAACCAGAACTGAAAAAGCCAAGAGCAGAAGAGGGGAAGTAAGGAATAAGAGTTTGTGTTTTAGCAGTAGCAAACTCTTGAACATCACGTTCCTATCAGCCCTGTCACGTTATTTTCACTCTCATGGTGTGGTTTCACGTTTCCGTTGAGCCAGCCCAAGGCCTCCTACCACAAAGGGGGTGTCTTCACCTCCCCTTCTGCTTCAGCCAGGGACTCCTGGCTCATTTTGTGCTAGGTCAGCAAGCCACCGTCACCTTACGCACAACCACATGAGCTATAATAGCATGAGAGAAGGATGGGAACGTAGAGCTGGAGGGAGGATGGGAACAAATGGCTTCAGCACAATGTTAGATCAGCTGCAGTCAATCGTTCATCTATATCTTGCTGGTCACTAATGACCCCCCCGTTGTTCTTTTTTGCTCCAGTATGATGCAGTGCGAATAAACCAAATATACGAACAAGCCCGCTGGGCCATCCTGTTAGAAGAAATTGACTGCACGGAGGAAGAAATGCTGATCTTTGCCGCGCTACAGGCACGTACTTGATCCAAGCTGCAAAACCTGTTTCCTCCAGAGGCGGGCACAGGCTAGGACAAGACTAAAATAGAGTCCAGGCCGACAGCTCTGCTTGGATTGGGGGTCTGCTGTTTGAGCGAGCAACAATCATCAATTAAACCAACTAAATTCAGTAGCAGCACATCATTTTTCAAACTGACACATGCAATTATGGAAGCGCTGACTAACATTATCTAAAGCAAACCATACCCAGGGTGTAACGTTGATATTAGTCTGTTCTGAAGGGGATTACCACGACACATTGCTTACTGTACCAGCTACCGCCTTTTCACATATTCTTCCTGAAAATTTCTCTAATACATAAACAAATACATTCACAACAGACCAAAAAAAAAAAAAACTACAGCACAATGTGAAGAGAGGGACGCTACGGTGTACATAGAAATTTAACATGATGCAGCGTGGCTTAGTCCCTGACTGTAGGTAGTAAGGCACAAATGTTTACCAATAATAAATTGTTTCCTCATAACCTTGCAGAACAGGGACTGTTGTACAGTGAAGGAATACAAACAGTGGCAATTAAACCAGGAAACTGTAATCAGTAATTGCACTGGAAATCAGAGTGGACATACTTGTTTCCTTGTGGAAAAAAAAGTCTTGTACTGTAGAACTTCAGGCAGTTGTCCAAATTGCAGAAGACCAAATGGCCTATTCTCATATTGATATTCTCTAATTGATATATTGACTATTTGATGTTTTCCTTTAGTATCATGTAAGCAAGTTATCATTATCGTCAGAGGCACAAGATTTCACCTGTGAATCAGAGGTAGATGAAGTAGAAGCTGCACTTTCTAACCTGGAAGTGACACTGGAAGGTGGCAACACAAATAACATTTTGGTATGTCCTTTTGGATCCCAGAATTGCTTTCACTGTCTCAAGTGCGTTGACTCTGAGCCTACCTGGTTCCTGATCTTTTAACAGTTACCAGATGATTATAAAGTGCATTGTACTAAAATTATTCCTAATTATTCCTGATAGGAGGACATCACAGACATCCCGAAACTTGCTGATAATCTCAGGCTAGTTAGGTGAGTCGTTAAAACTAATAATAAAACATACGAAACAAAAAGCTTAACCATACAAGAGAACTCTTGAGTTTTCCTTTCTAATGTAATGGTAGATTCTGATAGGTCTGAGTGGCCTAATATCATCCTCTTTAAATCTTTGCTCCTGAGCCAGATGCTCAGCAAATCTTTCCAGCTCTTGGGCTATACTTATACAAGAGTTTACAGTTTTGTTTTCAATCCCATTTTACTGTTTTGTGCCAATGAAAAACTAGAAAAAAAAACATTTCAGCTCTCCCTGAGAATAATTTCTGAAAGCAACACTGGGGAATTTTTTTTAACAAGAAAACCAAATTACCCCTTTTTTCTTTGAATATCAAAATGATTTTCTGTGATCCCACTGAAATATCTTGATTTATGGCCTATTTAAATGTCTGCCGTGACCCCAAGTCTGTAATGCCGTTTATCAAACAACAGTCTTCGTGTTCTAGAAAGATAACAATTCCTACTGCACAAATATTCATCAGATTCATTCTGTTGACAAATCACATTGTAGTCGGTGAACTGAAAACTGCACTTGAAAATGTTTAACTGTTGTTAACAGTTAAGAATTGTTAATTATTAATGTCCAATTGGGAATTTATTTGACGTTCAAACTACTAAGGTGGCTTAAGATGAAAGGGAATTGAAGCCTTTTAAGTCCTGTCAGCCGCCTGTAACAATGGATTATTTTTCCCCAGCAGCAGAGCAGTTTGCTTTTAAAAGCATTCAGCAGTTATTTTTCATTGTGAAAATTTCCTATATACAAGACAAATCGCTTACTAAACCACTGTAGGAACTGGGTAAGGGGTTAAACATTTATTATAGGAACAACAACATTTTGTTGCTATAATTACTTGCTTAATTATTAACCTGAAATGCAAAGCTCTGCATGTCATAGTGCTGACTCTATTTATATAGTGAACTTTTATTCACATTTATTCACAGTATGCACCACATGAGCACACTAGTAAATCCTGCTTTCGGGCGGGTGACAATATTGTGGAGAATAAGTTTGTTAGTCTAAAAAAATTATAGTCACTTATTTTTGAAGAATGTCGCTATATTGGAAAATTAAATATTTGGCAGTTTTGAAAATACAAGTTAGTTCTTAATTTAAACATAAAACCCCACTCTTTTCTAGAATGGATTCTGAACTAGGATTTCTAACAAGGCTCTGGAGAAGGCAGGAATGGGTATAATAAATCACTGTTTTCCAACTCGCTGTATACTCTTTGTACCATCATCTTAGATTTAAAGGTAGTACTAAATACACAGTAGAAATGTGGGTTATTTTTTCTTCTTTCTAACTTCATCGTTGACCTTCGTAGCTTGTTCTTAAGTATTTCTCTGCTAAAATAGTCCTAATACCTCTGGTTTTCTCTCCTGAAATGTATTGAACCTGGGCTAACAAACCTCATGGCTTTGTTAGTGTATTTTTAGTAAAATTAATTATGCTTTTCATGTCTTACTGAAGAGAGATGAGGCTGGCACAATGTTTATGTTTGACCATTAGTATCCATCAGTTCATTCTCAGTTCCAACGCAGATATTTTAAAATTTATTCTATGATTAAAAATCAGTTTCCATTAGCAAAATATTGAAGTAAAATAATTAAAATGAGGATTACACACATCTATCTACATGTGTGACGAGCTGGAATAACCCTGCCCTAGTGGAACAAGATGGTTTGAACTATCACCTTGTCTGGGAGTGCTACAGAACCTACTTAGGGAAGGAATAGAATGTTGTTGCGTTAGATACTATTCAGATAAAGCCAAAAATGTGGTCTCTACTCCTGTATAGTTTAATGATAAGTTAGTTTTATGAATGCAAATCTAGATAAGGAGCTATGAAAAACTGAAGTGAATCCTAGTGCGTGTGAACACACTAGTGGGTTACACGAGTATTGCTGAGTTCATGTGAAAAAAGAACAACAAACCAAAATTAGTCTTTGTTAGGGGATGGCTTTGATGAGACATGGAAGAAAAAGAGAAAACCCACATGTGTGAGCCCAAAGCAGCTTGAGTTCCACAGCGGTTTTGTGAGTGACTTAGCAATCTGTCCCTTTCAATAGAAACAACGGTGATTTCTTTTTTCCTTTCAGGCCCAGGAAGCTGTCACTCAAAACTATCAAGCCATATTGGTTCGTCTTTAAAGACACTTCAGTATCTTATTTTAAAAACAAAGAATCCGCACAGGGAGAACCTATTGAGAAACTAAACCTAAAAGGTACGAATTTTCCTTTCATTCCTTTTTTCTAATTTCTTAAAGAAAAATGACCTTTAAGTACTGCTCTTTAGAATTAATCGGTACTTAGTGACGTAGTAATGAAATAAATCCATTTCTACCTGATTTTCTGTGATCCAGGCTGTGAAGTTGTACCAGATGTAAATGTTGCAGCGAAGAAGTTTGGAATCAAATTGCTAATTCCTGTTGCTGATGGCATGAATGAAGTATATTTAAGATGCGAAAATGTGAGTAACAAGACAAGGGAAAGTTTGTATTTGAGATTTATTGGCAGATTGTCTAGAAGATGATTGTCTTGTTCTAGAATTGGTATAGGAAAATAAGGATGTTGCAGAGAGTTTATTATCTACATGTTTACTAAAATTTAGGAATGATGTGTTGGTCTGACAAACACTTTATGGTTGAGGGGACCAAAGGACAGTAATTCTCTGTTTATCATCAGTTTCCAAGTAAAGCTGCTGGAAATGAAGGAAAAAATAAGAACACACTATCAAAAAAGTAAAGAGAAATTACAATATTTTGCTGCTACAGTGTTTTCAGTGGGCTGGGAATTGAGTTTTGTTCTATTTTTTTCTTAATTAGAACTCCCCCTATTCAGAAGAGAGTAATGGGATCATGCTCTTACATTTGTTTTAAATTTCAATCCATTCTTTTCTATTGAAATCTATGAATCCAGACTGCGTCAAAATGTTCATTAGGTGGAAAATAGTCATGCAATAAAACTTGCGAGACGATCTATTCCAAAGTACATGATTCCTTTGAAAATTTAAAACCTAACTATTCTGCAAAGTCAGTTCTGTTGGTGGAACAAGCCCAACCAGGGAAGAACAACAGAATTATAGTAACTATAGAGCCACACAATGAAGTCCAGTAACACCAGAGGGGCTTTCATCACACAGTGGAAGATTTTCATAACCAGTTTCTCCAGAAATCTCAAACAATTGTCTTTGCAGGAGAATCAATACGCCCGGTGGATGGCTGCTTGTGTTTTGGCCTCCAAAGGCAAAACAATGGCCGACAGCTCTTACCACCCTGAGGTCCACAAGATCCTCTCGTTTCTAAAGATGAAGAACTGGACCATGTCTCCCCAGGCTGTCTCTGATCCAGAAAGCATAGATATGAAACCAGAATGCTTCGTCTCCCCACGCTATACCAAAAAATACAAGTCCAAGCAGGTATCCTGCGCATGGCTTGATGGTTGGGGATGGTGGTTGCAATGGTTGCTGAGGGTGGATCGAAGCAACGTTTGGAAACCATACAATAGAATCGTCTTGCAATGGGGACCAATCAGTGTCTAAACATGGCACTGAAGCTAACAATGTTTGATTTGGTGAAATCGAGGGTATTTTTGTTCTCCAGTCAACAGCAACCTTTCTCTCCTCCTGTGTTTCCCAGCTGGCCACTCGTATTCTGGAAGCCCACCAAAACGTCTCCCAGATGACGCTGGTGGAGGCCAAGCTGCGCTTTATCCAAGCATGGCAGTCCCTCCCCGAGTTTGGCTTATCCTACTACATCGTAAGGTAATTGCGCTCTTACAGCAAAGCCAAGATGCTCTAACAGGTTCACAGGCAGCGATTTGCAGGGAGTTCTTTGACACCCTGTTCTAGAAACGTTATTTTTCCCCCCCCACTTCCATACCGCTGTTTTTCCTATAGCAGTAGCACTTGGTAGATCCATTCCTGGAGTGAGACTCCCCATTCCATCTGCCTTCACTGACACCTGGCGGGTTTTGCACAGGATTAAACTCTCATTGACATGAACTCACTAAAACGTAAAAAAATGCATTACTCTGTGTTCTCAGGTTTGCGGTGTATTTGTTTGCTCCAACTCTCACTCACTGGAATATGATAAAATGCTAATTTCTTTGGCATTTCATTAAGAAAACAGCAAATCTTCGCTTTTTTAGGTTAATACGGAAGGGCAATCAGCACCAGAAAGGTCCTGTTGCATTCACAGCAGTTTCCTGCACACTTAACCTCGAACAGTGTTCTGACCTGCATTCGTTTCTCTTCACAAACCACCAAAAAACTGAAAAGCACCGACAAAACCGCACTTGGAAGCACCTTCTTTAATTGTGCCTAACAGCTCTTCCAGGGCTACATATGGGGTGTAACCCTACCTGCGTTTTGTAGCATTAAGCAAAACATCTGGTGGTGAATTTCTACAAACTGATAATCAGAAGAAATCCGAGATGTTACAGTGGCTCTGTATTTTTGTAGTGTAATTTATATTCAAAAACATGCATATATTGCTAACAGAGTTGTTTCAATAAATTAATGGCGATATATAAAATATCAAATATATTTTGATACACTTCTGTGATTTAGGTGAATATAGAACTAGAAGAATGTATTTCAACATCAGTGAAATGAAGCAACGAAAATTATTGTTGACACTTGTCCAGTAAAAATATTATCAGATTCACACCTTTTGGCAGAAGGGTCTTTTTTAGCAGAAAACAATGAATTGGAAAGATTTCAGCCAGATCTACCTGCCTGATTATTTTCTGTCTTATACCATGGTTCACCAGCCTCCATTTTTGCTTTATACCAAATACTATTCCAAAGAAGGGTCCTAGTTCTCCTCAATCCCAGGCTGTTGTGACTTTTCCCTCATTTTTTGCATTTTCAGAGGAGCGCAGGTGAAGTGTTTCTCTGGACATAAGTCATTGCAAACCAGAGCTGCTCAAAGGTTTGGGTTTTTTCTTTATTTTTCAGGTTTAAAGGAAGCAAGAAGGATGATGTACTTGGGGTGTCCTATAACAGGCTGATCCGAATAGACATGGCCACAGGAGATCCCATCACAACGTGGAGGTTTTCCAACATGAAGCAGTGGAATGTGAACTGGGAAATCCGCCAGGTAAAACTTCAGAAAAATCTTTGTAAACTTCAGAGCGAAAAGACTTTGAACATGCTGTGACACGTTTTTAAAGAATCTGTCTACATTTTTTTCTTAATAGAGTCTCTAGTCAGAATTCCGAAACTAAAAGATCTCCAGTTTAAAAGGTTCTTACCGAGCTTATTCTTTATAAACTGCCCTTGATTTTGGTGGGGTGACATACAGAGACTCAGAAGTAAATTCCAACCCTTTATGTTTACTGCTCTGTCACAGTAAAAATCTCATTTTAGCTCTCTGTATAGTCTAGCTCATGTGTCATCCTCTAAATTGTGGTGATTCAGTCTCTGTTACGGACTGAGGATACAGGATCTCAGATTTTTGGGGTGGAACTAGTGTGACTTGATGTAAATTCAAGCAGCCTGGAAACTGTTCCTGCTTATAGAGTTTTCCACATCCATCTGCAGGAGGGATCAGACATGATCCCTAATACTCTCCTGTACCACTGGGTGAAGCTACTGGGTTTGCTTTAAATCCCTCTCAAAAAAAGGCAGAATCCACAGTTAGTGACTAACCTCAGTTTGCTGGGTTTTAGAACTGACAGCAGCTGGAAATCAAAACCTGGCCCCCAAAAGCTAATCTAAAATCAGCACATAACAATGGACAGTATTAAACATTATTGGTTCAAGTATACTGAGTGCCATTCCCGCTCTTCTCAGCATTCGCTTAATATGCCATTAGGAAAATATCTAATTAAAAACATGGTTTTGTTGCCTGCCTGAACAAGCAACAAGATTTTTGACCACCAGAGGGACCTGCCGTAGCAGAAAATTAAGAAACAAGCAGGCAAACAGCCTCAACATCCAGCAGACACAGAAATCTTGGTTAGGAGAGACAGGTCCTGCTTTATCACAGTATTTGTGGTCCGGCTGCTCTCACACTTGCTCTTTTTTCCCAGATGCTGCTTATTTCTGTTCCTGATTTTACCGTACATATTCTCCTTAGGTTGCAATTGAGTTTGATCAGAATGTCTTTATCGCTTTCACGTGTCTGAGCGCAGACTGCAAAATCATCCATGAGTATATTGGGGGCTACATCTTCTTGTCAACGCGTTCCAAAGACCAGAATGAAACACTGGACGAAGATCTGTTTCATAAATTAACGGGAGGTCAGGAATGAGATGAAGGAAACTCTCTTCCCTCTCCCCACAGCTAAGAAGACCAAAGATCAAATGAAAAATCAACTGCTGGCTAATAAATATTGTACATGGTTAATTCATCTTGTAATATGACTGGACTCTTTACAGTTTTTGTTAAATATTGAAGCCAAAGTCACTGGATGCAGTATGGCAAGTCCATCAACATTCTGAAAATTAAATCAGCTTTGTTTGCCTTTTGTACAGCTGGAAGTTTTTAAATAAACAGTGTCTAGCCATTGAGCATTTTTTAATCTAGTATTTTTAATTGCAACAATCTCTTTAAGCATCCAGAACAGGTATCCTGAGGATATTGTACAGCAAATTTTCTTCTGTTACAGCCATGCAACCCCCACCGTTAAACTAGCCATTGCTAGAAGGCCAGCATTTAACAGAACTAGAGCTGAATAAATACATATTTTAAAGCTACATGACTTGTGCAACACTTGAATAGGGAACAGAAAACACTCCATCGGTGTTCCAAATTCCTGCAGACTGAGCTACCACGATCCAAGTAGTGATTACACAATTGTTCAGAAATGTAGCACCCCTGTCTACCTTCCTCCACTTAAAAATGTTTTAGGTACTATTTTAAATTATTTGCTTGTTAAGAAGGCCTCTGATACAGGCCTATTTTCTGTCCCTATTACTGTTTCACTGTGGCATCTGACCCTAAACTTGTTCCTAAGTTGAGTAAGGAGCTGAAATGCCTATAGAAATGAACTTACGTATGTAATGCAGAATGCAAAGAGATCACTCAGTGATCCTGTGCTGGAAGAACCAGATGTGCAGCAGCCACCAAATTTGGTTCCACCCTGCAACGCACAGCAATCAGGAAAGCAGGGAAAGAATGAAGCTAGGAGGATTTGTGAAGCTGCTGGACAAACCAAAACTGGTTTCAGATATCTAAAGCAATGAAACAGAGAGGTGTTGTCATATCCCCAAGAGATGTTGCAGAAATCACTGCAGAATTCCTAACGGTCACAGGGACTGGGCAGTCCTGATTTTTCTGTCATGTTCTCTGCTTTTCTCTGAGGCAACAGTGGAATCGCTCCCAATTTGTGCCAGTTTAAACAAACTATAGCTTTACACTTTGCAAAAGAAAGAGCCGATAACAGCCTGCATCCCAGCCCTCTGTGCTTCCCTCTCCTCAGCGCTTTATACATGGGGGCTGAGGAACCCTCCGGTTTTCCTTCAGCAGAGGATTTACTCATTTCTCGCTTGCTTGACACAGGCCAAGGATTTTCCTCAGAGTGTGAGAACCACCTATAGTCCAAGTCCAAACACTTGCGGTATTTAAGCCCTACCCAAGGGTATTTAAACCCTGCTCTCCCAGCTGTGGGAGAGCTGAATGCACATCTTGGGGCCAGCACTTCTCCCATGGGTAGCCCCCTCCCAAACTGCACCTCCGCTATGGCTACAGAGTTGCTGTCAGGATTGTGACTGTGCCTGTATTTGGGTCCTTCATTTGGCAAGGACAGATTCCCATAAATTGTTCACTGGGAAGCACAACCCCGTGCTTGCCGCCCTCGGAGCAGAATCTGTCACATAATTCTTGTGTGTAAGCTCTATAGCTGCCACCTGTTGTCTGCACGATCCAAACACACAAATGCAGAGATACGGGACTATCAAATGCAGTGCTTGTTAGCACAGCTCATTTTACCGCCCAGACGCCTACTTGCAGTCCAAGCTGTCCGTGCTGGGATTTCAGAGAAACTACGAAATATTTCCGTTTTCTTTCCTGCCTCTCCCTCAGCCTTGCTCTGTGTCACCGCCTTGCTGCTCCACGAGCAGAAGCTCTGCCAGCAAACCCTGAGAGCTGCACACCCCACCCGTGGTGTTTTAGCTCCCAGGGAACAAGCCCTTTCTGCTGTCCCCCCTCCATGTTTCTCTAGATCTATCTTCCTCCTTGCTCCCCTCACCCTGCAAAGGTTTTCCACAACAGGTACGGAACACTTAGGAAAGGGATCTGTTTTTACAAGGCAGTGATTGTAGCTCTGCTTCCTGGAGAGGTGGGAGTGGGAAGGCCGGACCCAGGGCGCTCCTGCACCTCCAAATTCCAAGCTGGATACGGTCCGCAGCTCCTGAGATAGGTTCTGCACCAGCCCAGTTTGGGGGAAGCCACAGCACCCAGTCATCCTCCATCCCTCCCCACAACACCCAGTGCATCCCAGACAGACTCCAGACCTTCCCCTAAATGCGCAGGGGGTACCGCACCCTCCCTTACTCATGCAACAGCCTGATTAAACTCGGCTTTCGCTTCTGACTTACACATAGGGTAAGAGACCAGAGAGTCAGTGGGCTGTAGTAATGAAGTTATTAATTGCACGGTGCGAGATGCGTGAGATGTTTTACAGAGAGAGTGAAAGCAGGACAAGGGCGTCTGCCCTGAAATTTTGCAACACAGAGGCAAAATCCTGGACAGGAATTTTGTTTAGATGAAAACAAAAACCTTCAGGAAACTAATACCTGGGCTACATTGCAAGCCTGTTCTGTCCATCGTGCTTAATTAAACTGAAGTCAGGTCAGGGTAAAACACTACCAATGTCAGATAGCTGCTGGCTGTTCTTGTAACAAATTCTGCGGGAGATTTCACTGCTGCCCTGAGCCACATGTTACTGCAGCAACAACACACACACCCCGTGGTTTTCTGAAACCTCAGGCTAAATAATCCTGTTCTTGCATTCTCTCCCTGTTCTCTGTAGGAAAACGTCTTGCTTGTGCTTGCTCTGTGAACCGATCTGCAAAATTCTTCTTTAGTCGGCCTCAAAAGCCATTCTCCAGATCTTTCTTTTTCAGGATAGTTTCTTTCTTAACCATCACTTGGATCGTGGCCAGTGAGAAACATTCATCTCTCAAACTTTACAGCCTGGTACCATCCTCGCCTACTGCTCTGCCCGTGTTTCTGCTTATCTGGGTGTCACTCAGGAATGCAAGACTCACCCCCAGCATTCCTGCAGGCAGGAGGGTTTTGTGCAGCTCTGAATCAGCCCCGGTGAGGGGGCGTCTGGTTCAGCTCTTTGTGCATCACCCATGTGAAAAGGCTGACAAAAATGCCTGCCTTTACCAAACATTCCCCCAGGTTGCCACTGAATCTCTTAGAAAAGTAGAAAAAAAAGGAACAATAACTTGAAAAAAATACAGTGACGTGTGAACAGATGGAAGAGACTCTCAAAGGGGAAATCTCTGCCTGCTGCTACCTGATGTTTTCAAATAAACTGGTGAGAGATGGGTTGCTGTCTGCCCTGGGAAACCTTCACTAATACACGGGCAGCTGTTTGAGATGTAGAACTAAGGCAGCAATATTCCAGATGATTAGTTTGCAGCTAGGAAAAGAGCTGGAAAAATAACAATACCTGCCTCAAAAAAATGGGCATCCAAAAAGCAGAAAGGAAGGTGGAAAATAATGAAAACGAAAGCTCATTTTCCAAGGGTGCTTGTGCTTCTTGCAAGAGGTTCTTTCTGCCTATCGCTCTAAAATCAAGCGCCTCTGGGCAAAGACTCCACCTGCCAGTGAAATGAGTCTCCCACTCGCTTTTCCAGTCTTACAAGGCTGCTCGTCTCAAGCCCCCAAAATGAAGTCAGGTTGAACACAGGCAGAAGTTGGCTCTCCAGGTTTCCCAGAGTAGTATTTTTGAGAGATTAAAAGCAATAAAATAACCAATGAAAAGTCACTGTCTGCAAATAGTGAGCAAACAGCAGCAAACACAACACAGGTACTTAATATCCCAAGGTAAAGCAAGGCCACCCCTCTGCTCCCCGGCTTCTCAAAGAGAAGCTTTGCAGCCAGCAGGTCTGCAAAGCCAGAGAGGGAAAACAGGGTTTCCACTGGCCTGGCTGGAGCTGAACTCTCCTCCTGTTATACCAAATTCTTCAGATGTTTTTAACCTGCTCCAATCTGCCCCTTGAACCTACCAGAGTGCAGCTCTCCCAAGGTACCTGTGGGTGCGGACGTGCTTGGCCCACACGTTGCCCTAAGCTCAGGCCTGGGAGCTGCTCCATCAGGGCTCATCTGGGGGATTAGCCCCTCATTTAGGAAACTATTTGTCTTGCCTTAGAGCCATTCCACAGGGGAACAACACGTTCCATCCAAGGGAACCGCAATGGCTCCAGGGAGTCCTGCTAAAACCACGTATCTTGTTCTGTGGATGTTCTGGTGTTTTTCAAGGCTCTCTCCCCACACAGATAATGAATGACACGGTCAATAGATAAGGTCTCCTCAATAGATAAGGTCTGCGTACATGCAGACTCAAGGTTTTTGGGAAAGCGAGACCTTAATCTGCACTTTAGCACCAAAGCATCCAGGTCTGTGTTGCCTTTGTGTCATGGATGTGTTTTGTTGTCCTGACAAATGAAAAGCACTTGACTACTGTTCTCCCTGGAAATGTTAATCATTAATTGTCTTACAGTAGCAACTGAAAAAAACACACTTTTTTACTTTGGAACAAACTTCACCAATTTATCCCTTTCCAGTTCCTGGCTTTATTCTTAGCCCTTGAGCAGCCTAATAATTATTTCAATTGTGGGAATGCTGAGAAACCCAGCTCAGGGCAGGTCCCTTGGCAGGAGATGTTTTACATTAGTCTTATTTATCCAGCAAAGGATGCGAGGAGCTGAATGGGAACTCTCCCAACAGCAGATGCAGAACAGAGAACACAACCCACGCACAGCGGGACTGGAGAGGCTTCCCAAACACATCACGTGTGGCGCGAGGTGCCCCCTCCATCGGCTGAAAGAATTCATCTCTGAAGGGCGGCAGGTGAGAGCTTCGCTTTCCACATTTCCCAAGGGCCTCCTTAGAAAAGTCATTTGTCCCGCGTGAATATTTCTAGGACTTATTCCCAAGTGCAAGGGTGTTACAGAGAAATAAAAACACTTGAAGCGTTTTACTGGCACCTACAGAGCAACACAAGCCCATGTCAGGCAGAGAGAGCCTTGACTTCACATCATCCTGACCTGTCAGCAAAGAAACACAATAATTCCTCTCCCTTCCCCCCTGTCAGCGCAAGATGTGAGAGCTGGGACTCCAGAAGCCAGTCTTTTCCCTTTAGCCCCCTTCCGCTTAAACAAAGACAGAGCAGCCCTGTATGAGTGTTGGGAAACCAGAGCCCTCCCACCCACCTCCTGCAAGGGCCAAGGGAGCCGGGAAAGCTGCCGGGAGCCACCCCCTCGCCGGGCAGGGAAAGCTGGATGCGGGGGAGCGAGCCTGGAACAAACCTCTCGCCTGCGCTGGTGGGCAGAGCCGGCAGCAGGGAAAGCTGGGAACAGAGAAGAGGCATTTCACGCTCTGGGCTGAGTCACCCAAGTGTATAAAATCAAGGCCAGGCAAGCGGAGCCACGCAGAGCAGAGGCACGAGGCATCGGGGCTCCTGGACAGGTATGTGCAAGCGGGTGCAGTTTAGAGCCAGGGACTAAGATTAAATCTAAGATGGGGATCCAGCGGTCCAATTCCTCCCACCTTCTCCATGCCATGTGCTGGGAATCCAGCAGCTCCGGAGACCAGGAAGCCCTGAGGCTGCTTGGCTTTTGCCCACCTCCAGATGACAAAAAGGACATGGGCAACCAAATTATACCATTTTGCTGGTTTATATTTAAAACCTGGGATGACAGCAAGAGCTGATGGTCTGGGCAAGACCTGGCACCATTCGGGGAACAGCGAGTGGCCCTAAGGTTTGGAATAAGTCTGAGATATTTCATATTAGCTGGGGCTTCAGTCACCTCACTACACTGTAATATATTTTTGGAGGAGGAATGATCATCATGATGTCTGGTAGCCCAAAAGACAGCTCAGTAAGAAAAGCACTAGTTTGGGGCTGTGCTTAAATGCTTCCTCTCACACCAAAAACCTGCACAGCCTCAAACAAGTCATTTAGGACATATTTTTTTTGTTTTAATGACAAAGACAAAACTGAGGTGGGACAGGGAAGAAGCGCAGAGGGAGCTGTAACACTGAATAACAGGCCTTGAGACACTGATCCAGGAGCACGCTCTGAGTTTCTGACCGCTTTCACTCTCTCCATTTCTGACTGTTTTCACTGAAATGTGGTTCAGGAGCTGCATTTTCAGCACATCCTTCCCCCAAGAGTGCATACCGTGCTTGTGGCACTCACCTGTGGCAGGTCCCCAGCCTGGCAGACAGGCTCCAGGGCATTGCCAGTCAGTGAGGAGCGGAGGAAGAGGTGAATCTCAAAAGCGCAGCTCACCAGCTTGTCCTGTGCGGGAGGAACTGGTATTTTTATACTGGAGTAGCACTGGCACTCCCTCGTACCCCTGTACTGCACAGAGGCAGCCAAGCAGGGAACCCACCTTTGCTGCTGGTCTTTGGGGTGCCAGACTGGTGCCACTGGTACTGGTGCGGGAACCAGACACACGATAAAAATTCTGATACAAATTGTTTGCTTTCTGCACGAAAAATTGTAGGTATGCTCAGACTAAGATCGCATGATACTCCTGTCCCCAAGGGCTAATGTTTACTTAGGCTTAATTACAGAAGAGACATTAATTATCACTTCCGCTGTCTGGATGCAATAGGAAAGGACTTACTAATGTTTCGCTTTTCAATAGCTTGTAGGTACCTGGAAGGATTTTAATTTAGTTCTTAATGCTGGTGTTTTGCTTTCCCCTCCCTGAAACAAAAACAGATCTTGCAAGTTAATTGCAAGCTACTCAGGAGAAGGATGTTTTCACGCTTGGTCATCCTCTCTCTGCTGATGGGGAACACGGCTTCGCAGCCAGTGAGCAGAGCAGAGCCTGCAGCATCCAGGGACGTCACCACCTTTTTCCAGCTGGCTCAGGAAGACTCTTGGGAGAACGTTAATCTCACCAGCATGTCCTGCGAGGATCGGAAGAACAGGACCTGGGTGACCCTGCAGCTGACCAACAGCAGCCTGACGGCGTTCCCCACCTGCCTTCCCGAGGCCTTGGAGACCTTGGATCTCAGCAACAACCTCTTACAAGAGGTGAACGGCACGGAGATAGCAAATCTCCCACGGCTGCGCGTCCTCTCACTGCGGCAGAACCATCTCTGGTCAGTTAGATGGCGATCTGAAGCCCTCGGCAGTCTCCACTCTCTGGACTTAAGCTTTAACAAGCTGTCGTCTGTGCCATCATGCCACAGCTCTGCCCTGCCTAACTTGAGGTGGTTGTCCCTGGCTGGAAATCCACTGATGGAAATCCAGCCACTGGCTTTTTCCTGTTACCCTCAGCTACAGTTCCTGAACCTCTCGGCAACGCTGCTGGGGCAGGACAACAGCAGAGGAATCAGGGAGTCTGCTTTTGCCATCAGTGCATCTCCCAGCGAGGCCACAAACACGCCTGGAAACACTATCAGCATGCTTGATCTGAGCGGGACCTTTCTTGAGAAAAGTAAGTTTCTGGATTTCCCGCTGTAAACACAGGGCTTGGTCGGGCTGGGGGAGCAGAAGCCTGGCTGGGACCTGGCTGGGTGGAGGGGGAACACCCCACACCCAAAGCTGCAAACAGCTGGTCATGGGGAAAACCCTCAGACAGACCAGCCTCCCGAAGGAAGAGCAGAGAAAGGACACCACCAAATATGTCCCACTGCAGTCCCCCAGCTCCACCGTAATTCCACTGTCTGCTACCGACAGTCATCCCGCTGTCAGCCCTGGGATTAGCTCTGGGACACGCAGGAGGAAACTCATTTCACTTTGCAGACATGCTGCTGAAATCTTTCTTTGTTTACCCCCCCAGTCACCCTCAGCTTTACACTGCTGTATTGAAGCAGCACAGAGAGAGGCTTTTTGTGTCGACCACAACTGGCCAAACACTTCCGCACAGCGAGACAGCCCATGCCCTGAGCAATTTTCAGCATGATTTTTTCTTTTGTCTGCCTTTCCTGCCAGCCTTAGCATACAACTGAGGTGCCGAGGCAGAGAGATGTTGGCCGCCTTGCCCAGCCACGACCTGTCCCTGTCCCGTCCCCACAGGCTCTCAGCCATGCCACAACTCTTCCTGCCCCATCTATGTCACCTTATGTGTATTTTTGCCTCATTTCGTACCAGTTCTATTCATACAACGGGGTTGCTGTGAGGTTTCAGTTGTTAACACCGACACAAGAACCACAGTGGGGTCAGGGCGGAGATTCCCCTGGGACAGTGTCCTCCTCCCTTAAGCACTCAACATGGCACTTCTCACCAAGAGAAGAAAGGAAGAAAGAGAAGCACAGAGGGATTTTTTTTCCCATGTGTACGTGCCCCAGCTCCAGTAACCACCAGCTCAGTGACTCCCTCAGCTTGATGTTTCACTTCAACTCCGATTCAACAGATGCACCAGCAAATTCCCCCCATGAATTTGCCTCATCCCTCTTGTGGTGATGAGTTATACAATTCAGTCATGGGATAGAAAGGCGCTTTTGTATAATACCTATTCTTTCAGTTTCATGCCTCTCCTCTCTTTTTCCTGTGCCAGGAGAAAAAAAAAACAAGTGATTTGCCTTTCTCACACCATTCGGGACTTTGTAGACCTCTCTAATCCCCCCAGCAGTTCCCTGAGCAGAGAAATCCTCATTCATTTAATCTCACCTAACAGTAAAGCTGTTCCTTATCTCTGATCAGCTTTGCTATCTTCTTTTCCTCTGCCCTGCAACAGCATGACCAGGCCTGCAGGTGATATTAAAAAAATGTGATTGTATGGGTGTTTATACACCGGTATATTGATTTTTGTTCAAATCTTTTCCCAAAGAGAACAGCTGCACAAGACCAGAGATACTTTACATCTCTATGAATTAAAAACTTTGTTCTAGGTAGCAATCCACAGGAATGCTCTGTTTAGGCAACAAGCATCAATCTTTTTTTTCTGCTTCAGTCCAACCAGAGTGGATCAGAGATTTGCCCAACCTCAGATCGCTTCACCTGACAAGGATGCCACAATTAAGAAGCCTCAATGCTGACTTCTTCAAGTCCACGCCTGATCTCCGAGAGCTGAACTGTCGAGACTCCCGCTCGCTGGGTTTTGTGGGGACCGAGATGTTTGTCAGTGCTCCTCACCTGAGCCATCTCTCCTTTGAGAAGTCAGTGGGTTTTATTTCTTCTTCCACACATAATGTTGCCTTTGCCACACAGCTGCCTGGGAGCTAATTTTTAAATGCAAAGTAGGAGCTTATTTTTATGCAAAGTTTGCTTGTTATCAAATGTTTAGGAAGGAAACATGGGCATGCATGCTGTCTTACACTCAGATATGCCACCTAAAGCCTGTGGTGTAGATCTAATACAGCAGAAAAACTGATATAGCTCAAAAAGGTGTCAGTCAAAAATCCTCTCCCACTTTGGGTGTGAGAAATTAACATAGGTCATTATTCAGCATTAGTAAAAGCCCTTATTCTAGAGGTGACACCTCAGTGTGATTCAGTTAGTATGTCACACACCTGTTGAAATACTAAGGGAAACAAAACAAAAGTCTGAAAGTGATTTACCTAAATAAGAGTAGGTCAACTGCACACAGAAGAATTAGCATAAAGAAAAATATTTGGATAACACCTTAAACTATTTCTATAATATAGGCCCAGATTACAAACATATCAAAAAACAAATACTAGAGTACCGGCTGTGCTCTAGGAACCAGTTTCAGGGAAATAAAACCATTTAAGCAATACAATAAAAAGTATTCCACCCCTTATTAGATTGCCTCACTGAGTTTACACAGCATTTTACAATACCTGCAGGGATAACAGTTCAAAGTGCTAAAAACCATGAACCAAACTGAAAAGACAAAGCTGTAGCGGTTAAAGCCATAGAAAAAAAGAGCATTTTCTGAGCACTCCAGCCCCATTTTCAGGCTCTTTCTGCAGCTAGGACAGGTTAATAAAGGCAAGGAAGGTCTTCCTATATGAGTCATTTGACTTGAGCAGGTGAGAAAATATGTCATGAGAGGGGCAATTAACATGAGGAGGATGACTGGCATAGAGAAAGTCATGCCATGACAAGCACACGGAGAAAGAAGCTAGAAAAAGGGTGCAGTATAAAAGAGAAGTGTAGCTGAATGCATGAAGGCACAGATGAGATCACTTTTCACAGAAGAAAAGTGTATTAATGTTAGTCTGGACTTTGACGTTCAGAATATTGATAACTGGCTGCTTCCAAGGGAACTGGGAATACTGCTTTGTGTCTTACACGGGCTGGGATACTAAGCACGTTCCAGCCCTCAGAAAGTAGCTTAGCATTTACTAATTATTGCATTTGTTTTCTTGTAGCTGTAACCTGAGCTCCTTTAATCCTTGGAATATCAATTCATCGGACAGCATCACCATCAACTTGTACGGAAATCGTCTGCTATGCAACTGCCAGCTCTCCTGGCTGCTCTCCAAGCCCAAGAAAGTTGTGCTGCAAAAGTAAGTGAGTTTAAGGAGATAAAGTAACGCTCTTCAGGCACGACTTAAATGTTTAAGTTATTTAGGGACCATTCTTTCACTGTAATCGAAGTTATTCACATTCCTTGCATGCTCTTCCCTTCCATAAGAGGTAGAAATGCAAAACAGAGTCCACTTCAGGGATAAAGTGTGGCTGAATTATACTTGAATGCGGACAAATGTGATTGGCATGTGCAGAACAGTATAAAGTGTGGATAGCTTATTTTTTTCAATTTCGATTCATATCTATCAGCTGCAGATAAAAAAAATGAGCTGGCTTGGTGGTCTTAACAGGCCACCACTGACAGCAGGAACTGGAAGACTTTGCTGGATACTTAGCAAATTATTTCCTCTTTGTCCTTGCATTCCCAAAGCCCAGATCAGCACAGGCAGTCAAACCCCTTGCAAATAGCCCTGTTTGTCACCTATTGTTGCCATGCTCTCCTGCAGTTTTACAGATGAATTACAATGAGCGGTAGTTAAAAGAAGTGCTTTGCATATTTATGATCTCTCCTCCTTTTGAAAGGCCACTAAGATTGGTCATTCTTAGAGAGAGCAGGGAAGTAGATTGTTAAAATTAGGTTGTTTCTCATCAGGATGGACTTAGTTGCATTGTTTACAAAAACATCCAATGTCTGAGTAAAGAAGCTGGAGCTTAGTCATTTACAAGTACATCCTGTGTCATCACAGCTCCAGCTGCTACACCAGCTGGCTTAAAGATCCTGGACCCTGTTACATCTCCCTGCATGAGATCCTCTCCTAGTGTGACATTACAGTCTGACCCTTTATGACAGCCTTGAACCCCGATATTTGCTGAGGTTTACAGTCCTTACACCAGAGGATGTATTCCTGAACCTCATAAAATGAAAAAGCCGGTCAGTTCCAAGGTCTAGATTTCGTGTCTTCTTTATATTAAAGATGCTTTGTGGACAGCAGGTTGCCAATTCCAATGCAAGCAACCTTACAGGAAATTGTAATGTTCTTGTGGATTTTGCCTATTCTAACTTGTCCCCTCTGCAGGGCTTCAGAGACTTTTTGCCACACATCCCGGGAGGATTCGGACAGACCTTCAATGCCTGTTTCACTGCAAGAGCTCTATGACAAATGCCAGTCTGAGAGAAACATCACGCTGCCAGATTCAACCACAGCCTCTCCTGAACGTGATGCTTTTAGCCTCAGCAGTTACGATGCCACTGCTGTATTAACAACAGACTCTGCTCCACTAACCAACGACACTTACAGCAGCTCCCTAATTCAGGTGGATGTAATGAGCACAACAGGAGCCAACCCAACTGAGATGATGCTCACAAAGGCCCACAGTTCCTCCCACGAGGAGGTGGTTTCCGAATTCACGAGCCATCCTCCTTCGTTCATGTCCGTAACCACCTCCCCAGGTTTGCTCGGAGAGCTCTACAGTCACTCCTCAGATTATTTTCTCCAAGAGCTCTATAGTCGCCCCTCAGATTACGGCTCCACGAGTCAAACTGAAACAGATCAGGTAAAGGGAGAGCTCAGAACAACCGATGAGCCGCTTCCCCAGGAAGGCCCATTCACCCAGCCCACTAGCCATTATCCTACAAGAGCAACAGAAAAGCCTGATGCCACTGACCATTATATCCGCGCCTTTGCCACCCGTGCTGGGGAAGGTACGACACAAACGAGCCAAACGAGCCCCCCCCAGCTGAACTCCACAAGAAGCAGTGCACACACCAGGTCACTGATACACTACATAGATGACTACGATTATGATGAACACTCGACACAAACCCCAGTACAACTGGTGTACACCTCCTGCGACTACAACCCCTGCAGACACCTCCAGAAGCCATGCAGTGAACTTCAGAGCATATCCCGATGTCTGTGTCCTGGCCTGTCGAGGGAAGATGAGATTCCAGACCCACCGAGGCTCAGGGAGGTGGCTGAAGTTACAGACAGCTCTGCACAGATACGCTGGTGCGCCCCAAATTCCGTTGTTCACACCTACAAGCTGATGCTTTATGCCCAAGACAAGGAGGACAGACAGTTTGTCCTGGACAATATATATTCCACAGCAAGGCAGCACACTCTGTATAATCTATTACCATACACCACTTACCACATTTGTGTGACTGCTTCGAACAAGGCAGGGTCCAGCCAGACCGCAAGTCAGGGAATTCCAGGTTCTTCGTGCACCAGATTTAAAACAAAACCCAGCTACAAGTTTGTCTTTGCTGCTCTGTCTGCAGCAAGCGGACTCTTTCTCATTTCCACGATCATTTTGTCTGTATGTCTGTGTAAGGCACGTAAAAAGCCCCAGAGTGAGCAATATGGTACACACTTAGTCTCTTATAAGAACCCGGCGTTCGATTATCCGTTAAAACTACAAACTACTAATTAGCTCTAAGGGATTGTTCTACACATTCCAAGCTCACTGTCTTTGTCAAATTGGGGTGTTTTCCTGAGACTCTCAGAATGTCCATCAGCAAAACAAAGAAACATCAGACTTCATAGCCCTTACGTTTGTAAGGGGGGAAAATAATAATAATAATAATGAAAGTAGCCAAACAGAAAAACAAAGCCTTTGGACTCTTCTTCATGTGCTAAGCAGCAGCAAACCTGGACACTAACCTTGAGAAGTTGTTTTTATAATTACAAATATACCTCTCATGGATATGGCCGCCGAGAGCCACTACCCACGATGCATCCAGCTAAACAAGACAGACTCTGCTTTAATTCACATCAGTGAAGCTGGGTTTTCAATTTCTTCTTATGTCTTTATATATAAAGGTAATATCCAAAAAGGGCATATTAACAGCAAGAGTGAGAGAAAGGTCTCCTTGGACTCAATGGTGAGGTGCTGTGCTCATCTAACTCCAGTAAATAGCTCCGGTGATTGCAACTGCTCAGCACAACTTCAGATCAGGAAAAAGAAACATGAAGATTAATTGTAAAAAAAGGACAGCGCAGGATCCTTAGGGCGGGGATCGTTGTTTTGTTCTGACTTTGTGTAATATTTTCCACGACTGAGGCTCCCAAATGTTACCACACCACCAATTACAGGCAGTGAGGAATTTGCAGTTCACAGGAACCCACACCAGCATTTGCTTTGCGTTTCGTTTTAAGCAGAGATGACTGCTCAGTCCCATCTCCAGATTTAGCAGGCTGCTGATTTACCTCATACAGAGGCAAAGAGCCAAGTAATGAAACCATTTAATGCGTATGTTGCTGAGACTTGAAAAACTGAAACCCCATCCACCAGCAGCAGTCATGCAGACCTTTTTTCAGATGCACTTTGGGGTGCTAATTCATGCTATAAAATAATAAGAGATGCTGAGAATCTCAGTCCTTCAGCAGCTTTGAGCTTGCCATTAAAATTCAATTAGATGTTTTTGTAAGGGGTGGTGTTTGTCCCAAATATTTCCTATTCACAGACCCATAGGTTTATGTTCCATTAGCTGGGGTGTTTCTGCTGCTGTATCCTGCTGTACAGATACAACATATGAAATCTCAGATCTCAGAGAATGAGAGATACTGCACAGTGTAAAAGAGTCTCTGTTCTGTCCAATTTTTTGATGCTTCCAGTGTTAATGGAAATAAATCCTACAGATTTTAATTCTGGTTCTTTTTTAACAACCTAGATCTTTGTGTTGTCTTTACCATCTACAACATTTAGCCCAATAAATTAACGCAAACATTTTGTTGTTTTGGAACAAACTTTCTGCATATAGTAATGTTTTTATGATGGTAAATTTATGTTGTCTGATGTCACAAGAGATTTCACTTTGTATACGCACAAGGTGGTCTGTGCGATCCTCAGCACTACAGGTTTGCAGCTTTTTCCTGGAAGTTTGTCCTTTCCCTACACCAGTGCTGGGAACGTCATCGGAGAGATGCTCATCGCAAATTCCTGCCAGAGCCTGACTGAGCCTCATGACTCAGAACTCACAATAGAGGCGAACTGCAAATGAAAAAGCTGGGATGGCATCACCTTTCACTTTGAAAATCTCTTTTCTTTTCACATCCTGGTAGTTCAGACCTTTCTTTGTTTGGACTTTGTTTTTCATATTTATTTCTGGCCTTTTTTCCTGCATTTTCTGGAAGGCTTAGTGAACAGGCACAGATGATAATTTACCTTCATTTGAAGTGAGCAGGAACCTTCAGCCTTTGACTCACATTATTCCAAACTGGGGCAGGGATCATATACTCCCTTGTGTTTGTTCAACATAGCTCTAGGAGACCTTGACTGGGGTCCTTTGGTATTACCAGAAACAGAAACAACGTGGAGCAAAGTAAGAGATTTGAGAATAGCCATTTACATAGTCTTGAAGATTAGCTCTAGAGGCAGAGGACAAAAAAGAGATAATGCAATAGAAAATAAAGATTATTCCAGCTTAACTATGAGCGAGTCCAAACCAACAAGACACCATTTAAAACTGAGATTTTGAGAGGATATGTCTAAGTGCGTGCCCTTTACAACATTCCAACTCATCGTCACTGCAACACCTAAGTAGAAAGCCACAAAGCTCAGGAGATCTGCCAGTAACAGAACTTGGCTTCCCTGAGGGTCAATGTCAGAACCCGACACCACCAGAAGCACAACCGCAGATCAGCCTCAATCTCCCAACTCCCCACTGAGAGACTTCCCATTGACTTCTTCAGGCAATTCTCACTCCAGCCTCTCCTGACTTCTCACAGGTCTTCACTGCCCTCCAGCCAAGGCAATGCCCAGAGCCTCCCATTCTTTAAAAGTGTCCTTCCTGGGAGCCAAACAAATACACAAGTCCCACTTGCTCCAACTTAAAATAACCCTCAACAGCCCAGTTTCATCTGGGCTGATGAACCACCCCAGCAGTGCCACTTTTGACCCATCACACTCTTACCATTTCACAAACCGGATACAAGAGATTTAGCAGCAGGGTTCAAAACGCAGGATTTTTATTTAGCAACACCTATGGTAAATATCAGTGCTTCAGGTGCAGAAGTTCTTCCCCTCCCTCCACCCCCCCCCCAACTATTTTCACCGGAGTTTATTTTAGTAACGACCAACTTTACTCTATTGTCTTTTTTTCTCTATTTGAATGAATGCTTCTCTTACTTTACCTTTTCCTGTTAGTTAATTGTGCTAAACTACAACCACTCTTGCTCAAATACATTCTACAGACACACTCAAATACTTTCCACGTTATAAAAACTAATGGTTTTATTCTGCCGTGCTACAAAAATCCCATCTTAGATTAAAAACTCCTCCCACCCAGAATTTGTATGTCTTGTAAACAGCTGCTACAGCCCAAGAACAGGTAAAATTACAACTATACACAAGGGCAACTTCCATTTGAGTAACTCACAATATTTTCAAAGTGTTCAGGTATAAAACCATGGTGCTCCTTGGGACTGGCATGGTGAGGAGAGCAACAGGGAGCTAACGGGGAACTTCCCGACCCACATGTAAAGCCACCTTAGAAACCTACTCAGCTCTGCTCGGTCTGGTTGCTCCTCCCCATCATCCTGCTTGCACCCAAGAGCAAATCCTGTTTCTACCTCCAGCTCCAAAGACATAAACCATTGGCAGCGTGACTGGGATACCCACACACCTCAGAAACAATTTTAAAAGCTAACAAAAGCCAACTCATTAAAAAAATAATATAACTAGTAATCCACTTACGGTTCAACTGCTCATCTTGTCCTGTTTCTCTGCGAGGGGAAGATGACTCGGGGATGTGCAGACAGCATTTAAGCATGCTTTTTAAAGAGCATGTGCAACATCTTTCTTGTCTTCCTGAGAAGAAATTATCAGCATTTCCAAGAACCTTCTCCATTCACCTCTCAATGCTTTTCTTCTTTCTACAGGACCAAGTTCAAGCAAAGGAAGCACAAAATAGCCAGTGGTGCACGTGGGTGCATTCCCCGGGTGTCATGGCAGAGATGCCTGCTTCTCTGCATTTGAAAATCAGTCACTGAGTCACATGGAGTCTCTCAGGATGCAGAAACACTCTGGGAAAAGGTGATACTTGAAAAGGCCTCCAAACAGGACAAAAAGCACTTCTCCAAGGGCCAAAGTGCACACAGGCAAAAGTGTTGCTGGCTGTGAGGGAACAGAGAGGGATCGCCTTGTCTTTGGTACAACAAATGTTATGTAGAAAAGCAGCCACCAAGAGCCCCATCCTGGGTGGCAGAATGGAGCTGTCCCTGGCCACAGGCTTGAGATGAATTGAACAGGCCGGCTGGGAGACGATGCAGCCCAAGGCATGGAGCTTACGTTGTATCAGAGGCTTTATCAGCCTTGTCTGGGAAGACACAAAAATCAAAGCACCGTGCTCATCCATCTGCACTGGCTGCACTGGCACAGACGGGCTCTTCTGCAGACACCTCCGGAAAAACACCTTCATGTGGTGTTCGGAACAAGGATGCCTCTGAGGGTTCAGGATCTTGCTTGTCTGGAAGAATCCAATTCGCACTTTACCTGTGAAATACAGAAATATTTATTACAGGTGCGAACATGTTTCATGTTTGCAAGAACATATTCATAAAAGAACATGTTCAAACTCCTGGTGCTTTTTCTTTTTATCAGCTGTCCAAAGAATGCAGAGTTTGTTCTGAAGCAGGGCAATATATTACAACAGCAATTCCAGCCTCTTTAAGAAGTAACCAAGCAGGATAACGAATAACTACACTATTTTTAAATCCATTCAGGCTACAATCCCTTACAGCGAGGCTGGTGTTCTGCTGTCATCTAGAGGGAGAGGCTGGAATCATCTCCCCAGGTATTCTCATTTCCTCATGGAAATATTAAGTTTTTTCATCAAAGAACTTCAGCCTGCACCCCACGGACAAAGCTCACTAATTCACACTGCCCATGTGCATCTGTGTACCTTTACCTATTAACATTAGAAGAAAAAGAAAGCAGAAGCACTAAGAATTAACAGTAGCAACAGTCCTAGTCCCACAGACTGACATTCAGAAGCTTATCTGTCCCTGTCTCTAATTCGATTTGTAGCATTATGATCAGAAATTTCTCTGCCAACTTGACACTGATAAGGAAGAGCAAGGAGGGGGTTACCACATGGGAAAAATAAAACCGGTAAATCAGTCTTACAAGTCCAGTAAGGTTTTTTAAATATTGTAGATTTTGGAAACAGATCAGATCACATTGGTTGCACTTACAGGAAAAAACAAACAAACAAAAACCAAAGGCAAGAATTGGTTGTTTTTTTGATTCAGCACAGATGAAGATCAATAACTGTTAGGTATGTCTATGTTATCTGACATTTTGAATTTCAATTTTCATGTAATATTACTGTAAAATATTACAATAAATGGATGGGGATCTTCTAAGCAACCCTGACCTGCTCCAAAACACACTGATGATGCACCAATCTCAAAAAAAAAAGTCTGAATCCATAGGAATCCCTTACAGTAAATTCCTCACAGGACTAGCAATGTTTGCTTTAGTGTCTTAGAATAAAATCACCATGAACAGGGTATTTTTCTTCTCTTCCAGACCACAGCGCAGCATTGTGCTTTGTGCTGCCACCTAATCCTTGATGACATTACCCATGAGTCCATGTAGGATGATAATACGTGCATTTTGTGTATTTCCTGATGTACTACCGCAGCAAATATCCTCATTTTTACAACAGGTGAGCAGCCTTCTAACTGCTTATATATATATATATTAAAAGGAACATAAGGGAGAAAGAAATACTAACAAGAAATGGAGGGAGTGTGAGAAAAGAGACAAAAGATCTTCAAAATACATAGTCCATTGGATAGACCCAGAGCAGGAAAGATAAAAAAAGAGGGAAAACAAAATAATAATCACACTCAGCACTAGGCAGAGACTTTTTTCTTTGAAAAACAAAAATCTACTTGCTGCGCAAAATATTTTGTTCTGGGAAGGCATGGGCATTGCATTTATTAAATGTTTAGGAGCTATTTGCTCTTATCAGAGCATGATTAAGTAATGGTACTTAATAACTTATCTAAGGCCATGAGGTGAAATGATGTCAGCCTCTCTTGGGCAATCGTTGGTTATGCTGTCATCACTTGAGATGCCTTGAGAACACTCAGCAAATTATCTTCATGACACTAATGTTTGTATCCTACCTGACGTAAGTGCAGTAAGTAGTAAGATACACATCCCAGGTATTTCTCGCCTTCTAAAAAGGACAGAGATGCAAACATTCCCAGAAGCTGCATTTTGTCCTAATCACTGATGGTATTTATGTTGTGAAGGTTGTTTGCGCTGCTCATCTTGGAGCAGGACAAGCAGGGCCCACTTGGTATTAGGATCTAGCCAGAAAACACAAGAGTTTCTAGCACATTTAGTCCAAATTGGCTATAAATCCAAGTCCTATTTGAAGGACAGAGTACTAGCACACAAATCGCATTTTTTCAATAAATGAAGCTAAAAAGTATTACCCCCCAGGATCACATGTGTGGGTGTTTTCTGTATAATTTGTTATCGTCTCACTGCTCCTTGAAAATGCTGGAAAAGGTCAGAACAGCCAGAAATGATGATAAGAGGATAAGAAAAACATTATAATAAACAGGCAACTCTGAGTCTAAGCTCAGGTCTAAAACAAGCCTGGAAGTTTTCTGCGAGTGCTGGCTCTAAACTTAACCTAACAACACATTTGGTCCTTTGGGTGTGAAACCTCAACCTTCACCCTGACGTGACGCTGAACTTCAACAGCAAGTCTGACTGACTTTCACCCATCTCAGATACACCTCCCACAAGCAGCATGAAACTATAAATACGCAAGAAATGTCTCCCCACAGGCCTCTGCCTGGATCAACATTAACCACTGACACACAGGTCAATGGGACATTGCAAGGGAAGCCTCACCGTAAGGCTGCCCCTAAGTACGCACTAGTAAAAGGAACAAAATCATCTCTGTTTCATGTAGAATGAAGCATAAAACTTCAACACAAGATCAAACCAAGCTCTGCCCAAGGGGTTTGTTTGACACAGAAAGAGGTGGCAGGGGATGACAAGCTTTAAATAAGTCAGACAACTTCTTTTACATCCAGCGCAAACCTGATCACACAAACTCACGTTTACAAAACCCTTAATCCTAAGCCTGCCCTGAAGGCCCAGCTCTAGAGAATCAACCCTGCCAGACCAAAATTATTCAAAAGAAAGTAGCTGCTAACCACAGCAGGCCCAACCTTAGCTCAGCAGCTTGTTGTTACACACCAAGTTAAAAACAAATCTCCACCCAGCAATGGAACAAACTCCAACCCCAAATGATTCTTAACACTAGCAGGGCTGTTTTTGCCAGACAAGGAGCGATGTGTAACCACGTGGCTGCGACAGCATCAGTTCTGACCTTCATTTCCTTCAAAAATCCTGACAAAACCTCAGTGATGGTCACAGCACACGATCTGTGTTTTCCTGCAGGAAAACTAGGTCCTTGGTGCCACTCTCTGGCATAACCAAAGCCCAGTTCAGCACCAGAGAACATTTGCCACTGCTGAAATGGACACAAAAATGGAGCTATACCACTTATATACATCCAGGAGAAACCAAGGAACCTCCCGTGATACCACAACAAACTCTAATAAACATAAATGTACTTCAACAGCTCTTTTAAAAGCTCAGCTCTATACTGAGTCTAGCTGTAACGTTGCGTTAAATGTCGAGGATTTAGTACTTTTGCCATCGCTGCTCGATGTACTTTAAGATCAGGGTCAGAGACCCCAAGGAACTCTGATATTTAGGATGTGTTTCTGATGATTTTGAAGGTGATATAAACGCAGGTCGAGACTCTGGCTAGTCGACCTTTCCCCTATGACCCGGTTGTATCTCCAACTTCATCCTGAAAACTCGTTTCTTTTCTGCTTGCTAAAAATTGAATACAAAAAGGCAAAGACCATTCACTTCCAAAACCTTCTCTCTACGACAGTTTCCAGCAGACAAAGAGCAGCTATCAGCGCTTCAATAGTGCATAAATCCAGCAAAAATAATTCAAAAGCAACTGTTAGAAATGGTTGAGAGATGACGAAAACATGTAACTATTGCATCTTTTTTCCTATTTTTCTCTGACAACCAAATGCTTGGTTTTTACATAGCGCCACACAAAGCTGCTGCTGGCACTAATTGCTCACCGTGAGGACACGTTTCACTTGCAACGAGAGATAAATGCACATACTTGGAAACAAGCTCAAGAGCTCACATCCTCTGCCTGTTTCTTACAATGTGTGTTACACCAGCAGCACCTGACTAGTGCAGGGACACATTTCTTGTACAACTGTACGCAGGAGCACTTTACTGGTGCTGCCGTATTATAAATCCTGACTTCTCACACCCACTCAGGAAATAAATCTGGTTTAGATACAACTTGGTTGTTCTTCTCTTAGTCAGAGCTCCTTCGAGCTGCTGCGCCCTCCTTTGCGTCTTACTTTGAACACAGTACAGGATTAATTCACTCTGTGAATTCAACTCTGTGCTTTCAACTTAAACCATATTACATGTGCATTCTGCTCAAGGTAAATAAAATAAATTAAATATTTGGAAATCCCAAAAACCAAAAGCATACAGAAGCTGCTTATATTGATACAGTAACCAACGCAAGATCATCCCAAGAGGTATGAGCTGCCTTTCAATTCCGGCATTATTTTTATTGATGATAAAGCATAGCTTTTTACAATGGCCATCCCAGCTGAGACGAGTCTCTCAGGTGTGGAGATTGGGGTGTTGGAAGAAAACACACATCGCTTCTATTATTTTATTGTAATTCAAGTCTAACTCCACTGGCAATAAAACAACTCAAAACCCTTTTTGATAACAGGTTCTGCAAAAGACTAGAAAACAGGTGCTAAAAACCTACTGGGATGGCACAGCAGGTCTTGGCCTTAGCAGGAAAAAGCTGCAAGACAGCATAATAAATAAAGGCATAATAAAGTCTCGGATGGCCTAATCCTGGGTACAGCTGCATTCCCACCCCCCACAAGCCGCTTATGTGTCGCTAATACTCTAAAAATCACCTGAACTCGTTTCTGAGGTGGCAGTGGCGCCGGGTTTCACACAGGAACGGGTGAGAACGGCCGCGGATCTCCCGGCTGTGCCACAGGCGGGTTCACCCGCCTCACACTCCCTGAGGAAACACCGTCCCTCAGAGAGCTCGGCCGGCTAGCGGGACCCATCCCCAGCCGCTGAGTGGGTGAACAACCCCACATACCCCCCAGGGCTCCGCACCCAGCGGGGCCGAGACCGTGAGGGGACCCGCTGCCATTTGAACGCCCCGCCCGCCCCGCCCCTGCGCCCCTCAGCGGCGGCGCGTGCCCAGCCCCGCTATTGGCGCAGCGCCTCCCTCGGCGGGAAACCGCCCGAGGCCCCCGCGCGGCTCATTCTAGAAGCGGCTCGCGCTCCTTTTAGGTGTCCGCGCTATTCGCCGGCAAGCGGGGGGGTGGTGCCTCTTTTCAGCTACCAGAACGCAGGCGCGCAAAGGGGCAGCTTCTACGTGACATCACGCGCGGCGCCGGCCAGAAGGACCCTGGCGCGTCCCGCTGGTGGCGGCGGCGGCTTCTGGAAGGATCCGGGCGCGGCGGTCGGTACCGCGGGCCCATCCGCGTCCATCGGGGCCCGTCCGCGTCCATCGGGGCCCGTCCGCGTCCATCGGGGCCCGTCCGCGCCCAGCGGGGCCCATCCGCGTCCAGCGGGGCCCATCCGCGTCCAGCGGGGCCCGTCCGCGTCCAGCGCCGCCATGCCGGAGAGCACCGGGGCCAAGGCCCACGGCGGGGCCGGGAACCGCGCTAAGAGCACCTACCAGGACCGGGACAAGCCCTCGCAGATCCGCTTTAGCAACATCTCGGCCGGCAAAGGTGAGGTGAGGCCTGGGCGGGGGGGGGATGTGTGATTTCTAATGCTGTATTTGGCATTTGACACAAGCCTTGGTCGGATTACTTGGTATCTAACACCTCTGTATTGTTACACGAGTAATCAAGCGATCGGATGTTAATTGTTTAAATAAAGAGCTGCGGAGATCTGTCCTGATGTTGCAGCCGTTCATGATAACGGTGAGCTGTGTAATGCTGGGGGATGCTTTGTCTCCAGGGGAAACGTTCGGGATGACGGAGCGAGAGCTGGTAGTTCTTTAGATCCACTTGCAAATGTATTTTTTCTTCTTTTTCTAGCTGTTGCCGATGCAATTAGAACAAGCCTTGGGCCAAAGGGAATGGATAAAATGGTAAATCTTACACTTATATCGATTTAAATCATCAAAGCTTACTGGGAATACTGTGAAGCCAACATATTTTATCTTTTGCCTTGAAATGCTTTTCCAAGTTTCATTCATTTAAGGGGAAGTGTGAACTAAATGCCACTTTGAGAAGTAATATTGTCAGGAAAAAACATTTTGCGTTCAGCATGACATAAAGATCTGTAGTTAGTGATGAGCCCTGCGTTCTCCTTCCCTTCTCAGATCCAGGATGCTAAAGGAGATGTGACAATCACAAACGATGGTGCTACTATTCTGAAACAAATGCAGGTTCTGCACCCTGCAGCCAAAATGGTAGGTGGGTTTTATTTATTGCTTAGATGACATTATGTGTCCGAGCTTAATTTCTGTGACCAAGAAAAAGAGATAAATGTAGCGACAGGGCAAGAAATTTTGTGATCAGTTTTAAGCTTGCAGGTGTGTGTTAAGTAGCACTAAAGATAAACTGTCACAATTTGTCATTTAGTTGGTAGAGCTCTCCAAAGCACAAGACATTGAAGCTGGGGATGGCACTACGTCTGTTGTCGTCATTGCTGGAGCTCTTCTGGATGCCTGTTCCAGACTTCTTCAGAAAGGTAAATAATATATATTACTTCATATAAAACAAGACATAGTTAAGTCCTCTGTCTGCTTGCATATGTGTAACAAAGCTTAAATTAGCTGTTTCCAGTTGAAAAGTGAAAGGCAACCCAAGTCTTCACATTCACGTTTCGCTTTTGATTAAAAATCTGTTTAGCTTTTTATTTTTAATGGAATGCATTACTATTGATAGAGGAAACAGGCTAGATGATGTGATGAATGTTGCCGTGTAAAAACTCCCCTCAATTATACTGGTACTTCTCATATGGACAAAGAGCATAAGAAGGTATAAGTTAAGTTTGGGACCAGTGATTCTACAGGGGCTTTTTATATTTGGCAAATTCATCACCTCTTATCACTTACAATTTAGGGACCTTGAGAAATTTGGTCAGGAAAAGACGCAATTCCAGAGGGTAGGAGCGTTTTTACCTGTCCAGCCAGATAACAAGTGACTTTCTTTGTGCCATGGAAGAACAGTGAGAGTGATTGGACCCACAGCGTTATTTTTTGACTCGAATTTGGACTTTATAGCAATTTCCTTACACCAGCCTTATGTCAATACACACCGGTTTGCTTGTTGTTCTCTTTCTGGCCCATGACAACAGTCTGTCTGTGTTCCCCTTCTCTCCCAGTACTGGTGGTGCTGCTGGAAAGAGAGGGTGAGGAAGAAAACACCTTTTTATGCTCTCCGCAGGAATTCACCCCACCATCATTTCTGAGTCATTCCAGAAAGCTTTGGATAAAGGTATTGAAGTGTTGACCAACATGGCGCAGCCGGTGGAGCTGAGTGACAGAGAGACCTTGCTGAACAGCGCGACCACTTCCCTGAACTCCAAGGTACCACTGATATTTGAACCTGGTACCTCTGAGTTTTGCCCAGTTCGTGCTGCTGTTCGCTTCCTAAGAACCCCCTGCCCATCGCACATCTGGTTGGTTTTGGCTACCTGACTTTTCTCTGAAAAAGCCACAGCTGATTGAGAATTTCCCTGAATTTCGGTCTGAAATACTTTGTCATCTTAGATGTAGAATGTAAATGTAAGAATGAGCCTTCACCCGAAACAGACCAGAAAACTCAGGTGGGATCTGAGCGCTTTTGCCAACAGTCCGGGTAAGCAGTTGTTCATGCGGCACAGACTCCTAAGCCAGCATCAGAATCCAGAGAACCGTGCTGGTCTCCCTTCGGCAGAACAATCTGGGAAGCTCTAAAGTCCTGTCTTAAGAGTCTAAGAAAGATAAATCACATTTTCTTCCCCAAGTCCTTAAGTGTGGGTTTTCCCACCAGCTGCGCTTTGCTTTCAATGGAGCAGCCATTAAGAAGACACATTAAGATATCAGGTTAATGGTCAGGGAGGGAAAATGAGCATTGTTTCAAAATTTAGAAGTCAAGACACTGAAATATGATGACATCATTTTGAAATTACTGTTTAAGAGTGTTAAATCTCTCATTCTTTTTTTTTTTTCACTATTAAATGCCCTAGGTTGTGTGTCAGTATTCTAGTTTACTTTCTCCAATGAGCGTGGATGCTGTGATGAAGGTGATTGACCCAAGTACAGCTAATAGTGTGGACCTCAGAGATATTAAAATTGTTAAGAAGTTGGGGTAAGAAACGTTTTTTAACCAGACTAACTTTGTCTCTCTGAAATCAGCTTCCCAAAGAGCTAAAGACACTTTTTGTTTCCAGAGGCACAATTGACGATTGCGAACTGGTTGAAGGACTCGTCCTGACTCAGAAGGTGGCAAATACTGGTGTAACCAGAGTGGAAAAAGCCAAAATTGGCCTCATTCAGTTCTGCTTGTCGGCTCCAAAGACAGATGTAAGTTAAGCTGGGACTGGAGCGAAACCTTTTGCTGTCGTACCTGGTAGACACAAATGTAACAATAGCGCATCTTTTTCAAGATGTTGTAATGTCAACTCTATGCCGCAACTGTAATGAAAGTCTGCAGGGTATTGCGTACATACTTAAGAACTTGGAGTTGGTATAAGAAGGAAAATACCACAGAAATTCAGTACTTATAATAATTTAAACAGTCTCTAAAAGACATTTTATTGTCATGCTTGTTTGTGTTGAATCACACGCTATAATGTTAAAGAATGTGGAACATCCTGACAGTTGCTTTTAAAGTTCATAACGCTCGTTTTTCTCTTTTTTTCTTTCTAATAGATGGACAACCAAATAGTTGTTTCGGATTATGCTCAAATGGACAGAGTGTTGCGTGAAGAGAGAGCCTATATTCTGAATTTAGTGAAGCAAATTAAGAAGGCTGGATGCAACGTGTTGCTGATTCAGAAGTCTATTCTGCGGTATGTGAATACCAATTTACTGGCTTTTTGGGTGTGTTTGGGGCAACAATTGTTTGGAATACCCGGAAAATGGAAGCCAAATCTTAACAGTCTTGGTAGAGTGTGAGACTGGCTGTAACAGTGACCACACTTTTAGAAAGCACAAGTGGTGGTTGTATTTTGAGTTGATTGACATCCCTCCTCTGTAGGCTGAAGAATTTCAGCACTGCTAGTAAGAATGTTGCAGTTTATGACCTGGTTACTAAAAACAACCCTGTGGAGTCACTGCTTCCCTCTTGTTTTTAGGGATGCTCTGAGTGACCTCGCCCTCCATTTCCTGAACAAAATGAAGATCATGGTGGTTAAAGACATTGAAAGAGATGACATTGAGTTTATCTGCAAGGTAATGCGAGCTATAGAAATGGTGGTTTAAGCAGCAGCGGTGTTTAAAGTCTGCCCTGTAACTAAGTACCCCACCAATGCCAGGAGGTTCCTTATTTTTTACCCGTTCTTTTTTCAGACCATTGGGACTAAGCCTGTTGCTCACATTGACCAGTTTACCCCGGATATGCTGGGCTCTGCGGAGCTGGCAGAGGAGGTCAACCTGAACGGTTCTGGGAAACTAATCAAGGTGAGTGACAAAAGATTAACACCCACTTAACATCTACCAATTATTTTAATAACTAATGATTTTTACTAGTGAAGTTATTACATTTAAGTACCTCCTTCTAATCCAAGCACCCACTGACCTGAGAAGTGCAACAGTTTTGCTTCACCAGATGTCAGTACTGCTATAGAACTCGCAAATACAACTGAAGTCTTTGTCCAAACTGTGTTCTTCAGTCTTATTATTTGGTTTTGTGTTTCAGATTACGGGCTGTACAAACCCTGGAAAAACCGTAACCATTGTGGTACGTGGATCCAACAAACTTGTTCTAGAAGAAGCTGAGCGTTCAATTCACGATGCCCTGTGTGTCATAAGGTGCTTAGTTAAGAAAAGGTAATGTCTCACGTATTACGTTAATAATCCAGAAAGCCAATCATTTATGCGCTTATGTAAAACGAGTTTTTAATTTCTGTCCTCAGAGCTTTAATTGCAGGAGGCGGAGCACCGGAGATCGAGTTGGCGCTGCGCTTGAACGAGTACGCTCGCACTCTGAAGGGCATGGACTCGTACTGCGTCCGCGCGTACGGGGACGCGCTGGAAGTCATACCGTCCACGCTGGCTGAAAACGCGGGGCTCAACCCCATTTCAACCGTCACGGAGCTGAGAAACAGGCACGCTCAAGGAGAGAAGACAGCCGGCATTAATGTCAGAAAGGTAACGAGGAAGCGCGGGAGCATAGCTTAAAAAAATACTTGGGTGTTAAAATGCTGAGCGTTAGGGCTGTGGGTAATATAATATTCCTGTTGGGGACGGAACAGTTCAAGCACTTTGTCAAATTCAGAGCTGACTGTCCTGAGGATTCTGCTTAAAACTTGCTAAATCTGGTTGGCACAAAGTAAAAGCTGCTTGTTCTCCCAGGGTGGCATTTCCAACATCCTGGAGGAGCTGGTTGTGCAGCCGCTGCTCGTGTCTCTGAGCGCCTTGACTCTCGCAACAGAAACCGTGCGCAGCATTCTGAAGATTGATGATGTGGTGAGTAGTGTTTGCATCCCATTTTATTTAGATATTGTCTTCTAATTTGTGTGGTGTTCCTGTGCTACTTTGACCAAGTGGTTTTCTTATAACTGCAATTAAACCAAAATAAAATGCATCATAATTGCTGCACCTTGAGTTCAAGGGACTGAAATAGCAGGATCTTTAAGCGGAGAAATAGCAAGTGTTACGTGTCCTGTGGATTTCTTATCCCTGATCCTCTGAACTCTCTTTGCAGGTGAACACTCGGTAAGCTGAACAAAGAGAATGGGGACTGTGCCCTAGAGCTCCTGCCCTGGACTCTGCAAGATGGTTTCGTCACCAAAAACGCCTGCGGGAATTGTCTTAAAGTCCACAAAGGCTTCTGTACTTTTATCACGTTAATTTAAAAAAAAAGTCTGGTTTGAAAAAGGAAATGCTGTTTATCAATAAACATGCAGTAGTCTACTTGAGTGTTTGCTTTATCATTTTGCTAGAAATAAGGTAAAGTTTTTGTTACGTCTGGTTTTCTGTGCTACATGCCCCTACTTAGCTCTGGAAAGGTTAACAGCAAATAATTAGCTCTTATATTCTAAAAATAACAGGGTAGTGGGTGCATCTCACTGAAACAGTTGAAACTTTCATTGGGCTCATGTTCAACTCCCCGTTCCTTTCAGGAAAACCCCAGGAGTGAAACTTTTGGATGGTTTAAGTTATCCACACACACCCCATCCCCCCCAATCAGGTGGTTTTCCTAGAACTGCCTGAGAAGCTTTATAATAATGTAAATCACACTTTTCTAAAACATATCATACATGAAATGTACATGAAAATCTAATAGCTGAAGGCAATGGGTGCCCCTTGTGTTGCTGCATCTCAGTGCGTTAGTTGCAGTTCATTTGTTACAACATTACCTTCAATACTTCAGAATAAACATTTTTCAACTTTTAATTCTTAGCCTGAAGTTTTGAATTGACTCTTTTTATCCTTTTTATTGCTGTACCGCAAGGACCTGATTCCTCTTTAGGAAGAAGAAAAGTATTTGTGTTTCTATTTACAAACAGAGCTGTAGCTTTTGCATAAACATCCACCACTTTGTTGACCAGTTATTGTTGAAATACTTTCCTATCACGTTAATTTTATTACATTAATTTTTAAAAAAATCTGGTTTGAAAAAGGAAATGCTGTTTATCAATAAACACGCAGTAGTTGAGTGTTTGTTTTATTTTGCTAGAAAAAAGGTAAAATTCTTGTTTCATTTGGTTGTCTGTGCTACATGCCCCCACTTAGAGCAGTCAGAATAACTGAATTATTAAAGAAATAATTGATACAGGCATTCAAGCTCTCCACACATTATTTATTGGCTGTTCAAAATTACAAACGATTCCTTACCCCACAGGGTGACATCCAGCAATGGTCTTTCTTAGTTTAGGCGTTAACCTCCATTAAAGCTTCACGAACTTCTTGAGGCGACTTAGAGCTGTCGTGTGTGATTTCACCCGTTTCTTTACATAGAATATTTGTGATTTCATTGCAATAAGCGGCTCCACAATTATTTCTGCGGACCCCGCTTTACCTTTACTCCGCAACAGCTTTTCCCGAGCGCACACTGTAGAGATTGACTAACCCGAGGGGTTGGTCCAAGAGCGGGTTCCCGCCCCTTCCGGAGGCTCCGCTCCGCCCCCCCGGCCATGGCCGCGCTCGGAGCCGCTTCCCGCCCGCGGCCCCGCGCTCCCGCCGCGCAGGTACCGCGGGTGTCGGGGGCGGGACGCGCTGGGGAAGAACCGGGGGACGCGGGAGGCCCGGGGCCGGGTGACCAAACCCACCTTTGTGCTGCGCGGCGACGCGTGGGGACAAAGAGCTGTAGGAAAACCTGGCAGCTGGTCCTGCCGCCCCGATCCCTTAATGAGCTTGTTGAGCCGCGGAGGTCCAGGAGCCGATCTAAGAACTGGATGGTTCTGCGGAGCCAGCACTGAAAGGGGCGGCTGGTGCACAAAGGCAGAGCAGCAGGTGGATGGATGGTGCCTTTTGCCGGGCGTTCTGCGGCGGCTTCTTTGAATTCGCTTCTCTGATCGTGTGATTCATTTTGTCTCGGGTGACTACGCTTCAGAAAAAATCAGATTTTTGCAGTGAAAACCCAACAAGGCTTTTTGTTGGAACGTTAAACCTTATTAAAACACCTCTGCGTGGGAAAGAATTATTCTATTTTTTGGATAAAGACACTAATCCTGTTATTTTTTTTAAGCACAGTGCTTAAAATAACATAAAGGAAGCCTTTGTAACGCTGACTAACCTGGTTTTAATAACTTCTTTAAGCTCAAAGTGTTTAGAGAACGTGTGTACCTGCACACAGCTGCAAACTGCCCAACAGTATTGGGAATATAAGCAGTGCAGAATCCCTGTCATTTCACAGTAAGGTATGGAAATGGGAATAAACATTTGTACACAAAGTAATATTTTTAATATCTTATTTTTAGAATGCTTATGGAAAGGGAAGGCAGGTAAGGCTTTGTTTATATTTTTACATAAAGGCTTTTTTAGAGCTGTGTAATAATCAAGGAAAAATCACACCTTTGGTATCATTTAAACTGTTTTCCTTTCGATAAATCCTTTAGATCATCTTTCCTGGTATAAGTATATTGATTGCAGGGACAGACTGAGGAATTTTACGTGCTTCTATTAGACCCTTAGGATCTAAATTATTATGCAGTATGATTATTCCGTGTAACCCCACATTAACATTTTTATACACTATCTCTGTTTGCTGTTACTGTACCATTTATTACACTAAGTATTAGGAACCTTGTTCCCCTTTCTTCTACCAGTCAGAACATTTTAAACATCTCTTCTAGGATGGTTTTGCTTTGGATTCAGATACCGGCAGAGAAGAGACCGTCTCTCAGAACGCAGACTCTGACAAGGGGATAGACTTTTCCAAGATGTGTGATTCAAATCAAGAATATTACTTGAAGCTGGAAGAGCTGAAGAATGCCCACCTGGAGACCATGGCAAAATTAGAGAGTATGTATCGGAATAAACTGTATTTAAAAGGAGTACAACCCTCGAAGAAGAAAAATGCCGCTTCTCCTACGAGTTGTAGGTAAGTTTGGTGGTATCTTGATCTGAAGACAGTGGTGATACAGGGGGTGTTTTTCTTTCTGCCTGTTTCCTGTAAGCAGATAACCACGGAAAAGTTAGTTTTAATCATAAAAATGCTTATTCAGCTTGCTAGCGGATTGTGGGAGTTGCTGGTTTTGCATCAGTGTTGGACTGGGCTCAAACCAACTCTTTTTTCCCTTTTTTAAAGGCCAACTTGGAAGAAGAGCTCATATGAGCCTCTAAATCTGCACAAATCCTTTTCAGACTCTGACTTAAGCGATGCCTTAGGCTCAAGTATATCTGATGGATCTGACAGGGAATTAGCGTTTGAAGAAAACGGGAGTGAAACTGGATCATCTGCATTTGCTAAGGAACGGATTGAGAAAATGTGGGACGGCTTCTCAGTGGAAGATTACATCTCCCGCGCCGAACACCGCGTACCCAGCTCTCCGGCCTTCAGAACGATACGGAGGAAACAGAAAGCGTGGTCGCCAAAAGTTACTGTGCCCAAGCCTTTCCAGATGACTATCAGAGAAGCCAGAAAAAGAGAACAGAACATCAAATCCAAGTCGCAGGTTGAAATGGAAAATCACTTATTGAAGAAGCAGCTAGAGGAGGAAGCGGAGTGTCAGAAGCAATTCCGAGCCAATCCAGTGCCTGCCGCTGTTTTCCTTCCGCTCTACCACGAAATCGTGCAGCGAAACGAGGAACGCAGGAGGTCTGTGAAAGAGAGGAGCAAAGTCAAGCTCTTGGCTTCTCAGAAGCCGTTTAAATTCATCGAACGGGAGAAGCAAAGGAATGAAATGAGGAAAATGCAATTAAGAGACCTTTCCGCACCGGAAAAGAAAACCAAACTGTTCAAAGCAAAACCAGTTCCGAGATGTGTTTATAGTCCGGCTGTTAACGACAAGCTCAAGGAGGAAGAGCTCTACAGAGAAATCAGGATCAGAATGAGGGCTGAAGAGCTGCTGCGCAATTCATCCCTCCCCAACAGCAGACTGGCTCTAGCAAATACCAAGAGAAAGAAGAAACACAAGTGCATCGAACCAAAGGAAACAGAAAATAAACCCAAAATCAAATCAAGTGTTCCAGATTTTCAACAGCTACACAAGAAGTTTCAGAAACGGCTCCTGCAGCAGAAACAAGTGAAACACCTCACGGTCTGCGAACCTTTCCATCTTCGTACTCCGTCTATTCCCTCGAACAAGGGGAAGATTTTGCAGGACATTCAAGAGGATGAAGAGAAGCGGAAGGAAACACGCTGGCCGTACGCCTCTCCGAGACGGGAACCTCGAATGAGAAATTCAAGTGCAAATTCACATCTCTCAGGACTTGGAGAAACCAAATCGCCAAAAATCACAGAATCTACAAGACAGCGGCTACAAGTCATCAGGTGACTCCTTTAGCGGTGCTCTACATTTCATATATACTTTAAGAGCAGACTTCTTTTGTATTTCTACACAGTTATTCAATTCTTACTTGCAGTGAATACAGGACTTAATGATATAAGGGCTTAACTATAATATAAAATGGAAAACATGTAAATATATGACTTAATTAGCATTTGATTGTTAAGAAACATAGTGCATTTTTCTCAGGACATCCATAGGAAAGGCACAAATGCCAGTGGTTTCACAGGGTGTACCTGAATCCCTGGGAATGGCCCACACCTTCTGTCCTCTTATGCCAACCCTATTTTCACCCTGCTTTTCTCTCTTGAATCTCCTTTGCGGAAGCTTCCTTTGAAGTGTTGCTCTTGATTTCAAATTAATTCAGCCTTTTCCACCCAGGAATTCACTTGAGGAAAAGAGAAAGCTGGAAGAACAACAAAAAAGGAACAGGACAAAGCAGAAACAAAGAATGAAAAAGCTCCAGAAAATTGTAACAGCTCGGGCTGAGGCCAATGACCCACATCAGAGCCTAGCTCAGGTGTCTAAATCCAAATTAAAAACATTCAGGTATTTTGTTGCGTTCCCCTGAATCCTGAACCTCTCCTTTTACGTTGTATGTTAAACATACAACGTAAAAAATAGTCTAGTCTAAGTTTACATAATTACACATTTGATAAGTTATATACTATGCAAGCAGCTAGTAAAGTGGATAAATTTAGGATTTCAACTGGGAAATTGTTGCCTGTTGTGACGATTTTTGATCTGTATGTTCTACCTTATAGCATTATACAGGATGCTTCAAAAAGACCCAATTTCAAAGCAGTAGTGATTTCAAATTGGGTCCGTCTTTGTGAAACACCCTGTAGAACAGCTAACAGGAGACTCCTGTGTTTTCTCAACTCTTTATCAACTAAAGAGGAAATATTTCTTAAAAATCCAAAGGAGCAGTGTAGTTACAGAATATCCTTGCGCTGCTGGATTCACGGCTTTTGGTACAACTCTTGTGCTAATTGTCTCCTCAAGTAGCAAACTTCTCACTTCTTTATCCCAACAGGTCCCCACTTAAGAGGGAAAATTACAGCAGGGATATTTTTAACTTAGCATGTGTATCAGCAGCTAAACAGGAAGCTGCTGGTGCTTATGAGGAATGGGATCTAAAGTTACCTTATATACATTCAAAGACTCTTTTTGCATGACTGAGGGAAGTGCACAGGGCAAACCATCAGGGCCTTCTCAGGTGGTTCCAGCTCTGCTGCTGATCTCACTCTCAAGCTGCTGCTTGACCTTGTGTTTCTGGCTGATTTAACCATTTCTGCGTCTTGTTCTTTTCCATCCTAGGGAAAAAAACACAAAACAAACTATCATCAATGTGCTTGATGACAAAATTCATAGCTTGGACTAACAACTTTTAAGTTACCGTAGTAAACTTGGAGCAAGGTGTTCAGAATATGGTTCAGGAGAGAAATCTTTCTATTTGAAGGTGGGGCTGGGAGTTAAAAGATAACAAATAAGGTTTCGTCCTTCTTTTTTGCTTTACATGGGTCTCTTTCTTTATAATTTAAGTGTCCTCAGGCAGATGATCTGCTGACTCTAGGACAAAAGCAGAAAACAATTTGAGTTCCAGTAGCAGGGTGGAGAATTAAGAGAGACAGTGGGTGTCTTCACAGATTTGATTTGAGTTCATTCAGCGGCGAATTTCACATTACAGTATTTAGCTTAATCAGATTTCAGGAGTATTGTAAAACACTCACGCTTAATTCTTGTCTGCACATAAAGTTATGCTGTTATAAAGCAAGATTACTTCTCCCTGGTGCTGATGCATTAAGGCTGGTACAAGCGCTTAACTTGATAATGCTTATTTCAGCATAGGCTGGGTAATAAGGTACATTAATGTAAGTGCTCTTCTAACAGATAATTAGGTTTGTAGGAAGCTGCCAGAGAGCAAAGCGAGTAGGAACAATGAAGTTCACTCATTGGAAATAGTGAATAACTTGCATTAACACACAGCACTATTACAGAAATTCGGAGGATTGGAAGGGAAAGAGGCAGGAGGGTGCAGAAGTGGAAAATGCCACCCTGAAGTGTCTAAGTGACACCAGAGCCAGCCCAGCATAGAGGCAACATCCCAAAGAAGTGTCTTTGTCACACACCAAGGGTTACAGCCCATGCTGCCTGTGTTATCTAGTGCTTGCTGTCACCTAAGATATCATTTCAGTCTGTGAATCAACAGTGTCATCATCCCGCTATATTGATGGGGCCCTTGACAAACCAACTGGGAAAATAAACAGTGTACTGTGGTCCAGAATGTGGCCACCCATCTTGTGACATAGACTGGGAAAGCAGCAAGATTCTTATCAAACTTGTCCTTAAAGTACTGACTTTTATGATATTTGTTTCCTGTGGTGTACTCTGATTTTTACCAGTCCTTTCAAACTGTTTAATTTCGCATCGAACAACTGGAATATCGGTATGAAACCAGCATTTAAAAAAACCCTAAGTATCTAAACTTTAAAAAGACCCCAAAACCTAAGAATTCAGCCAAATTTTATCCAAAGTGATGACTTCAAATGTGGGTTTGTTCCGTATTTCCACAGGCAAGCAATTGCTGTGAAAATGAGACAACATATCTCAGACCCTGAGACACCACCACAAAATAATTTACCATTTATGTGTCTTTAAGTAGGACAATATTTAGCTTGTTAGGAGTAATTTAGCTGCTGTAGAAAATTACTTCTTGTATTCTGAATTAATCATAACTTCTCTTTCCCTCAGGAATGATGAGAAGCAGAGAATGCGAGAATATTTGCAAGAGTTGCAAGAAATGGAAGAACGAGTAAAACAAATGCCATTGCTTTTGGAAAGAGTCACTCAGGTTGTCTTGCTTCTGTATTATTTCTTACTCTTTAAATACCGCGTCAGACATTTGCAGTCAAACATTTTTAGAAGATACCTGAAAAATACTTTTGAGACGGGTATTCGTCCATTTTAATCTCCGTTGCCATATAAATAGTACTAATTTTTGTGATGCTTGCACAGGGAACAGTGACGGCTGTTGTAAACGTGTTGTCCAATTTAGCTACAACATGAGTAACTATAAACGCAACAAAAAAAATCACAGCAAAAAATATGAGAGCGTAAAGCGTTCAAGTATTGTTTTGCTGGTCTTACCTGCAGTGAATAACTGTTCAACTTGTCAGATGCAATTAAAGAAACAGCATTAATATAAATAAATAAAAGTATCAAGAGACAGGTGTTGAATGCATTTAGGTAACACAAAACCACTGTGGTTTTCCTACAGAAAAACGCCAGGATAGCTGCAGAAAAGCATTATTCAAGCAGACTGCGAGCGCTGGGGATATGCCCAGAGTTTGTTTCAAAGAAAGGACAAACAACTAAATTACTACAACGCTCCAGTGCTGAAGCCTTTAATAGCTCCATTGATGCCAGAGAAAGGTAGAGATTACTGAAGGCTTCTTTTTTTACCCCACTACATGCCTAGTCATTAGAAAGTATTTTTTGATGTGTAGGTTTGGGAGGGATTTAAAATCACTTGTAATATTTCCCAGGTAAATATTTGACTATGTAGTTAGCTTTACTAATGTACGCATTAGTATGTATTTTTAATTGTTCTTCCTGAACTAAGTATTATTTCATAAACCAGAGAAAAGTACTGGATATGTTATATAATGTACTTCAAAGATGTAACATACTTATTTGATCCTTGTCTGGCAGGTTGCTAAAAGTCACTTCATACTGCGCTACTTTTATTGAATGTTTAGAAACCTTATAAAAATACAATATCCATTAGGTGTTATGATTTAGAAGGAAGCAGAAACAAAAGAAATTGAAATATATAAGCAATACTGTTGAGTTACTTTCTAGCATAAAAGGAGTGTGTCCCCCTCCTTTTCCTTCCCCCATTCCACCCCAGTTCCAAGCCTACCAGGACTTGTTCTAGATGACTTTAAGGTAGTTTAAACCCTGCAAAGGATCTTACCTGAAAATCAAATCCCACATGCAAATTGTCTTTTCAGAGTCATGAGGGATAAGGTGAAAGAAAGGGAATCCTTTGAGGAAGCAGCTGATGGTGCCCGGTCTGAGCCGTCCTGGGACGAGGAGGAAGGAGAGAAGAGAAAAGGCATCAGAACCTCCCCCCAGGATGGTCAGTCCAGTGAGGAGGAGGAGGAGGAGGAAGAAGCCATTGCAGGGGAGGTTGGGTCCAGCCCCAGCTCTGACCAGCACAGTGATGAAGAGGAGGATGAGGAGGAAGCAAAGGCAGGCCTGTCACTTGGCCATTCCCAGGAGGAGGAAGATGGGGACCATCAGTCCAGACCCAGCTCTCGGTCTGACCAGTCCCCTGAGTGCGAAGAGGAAGGTCAGTCTGATACCGAAGCTGAGGGTGCCGTCAGATACGAGGATGAGGAACATGAAGATGAAGATGATGAGTCAGAAGAGAAGCCCAGCGATGATGAAGCTGGCTGAGTGGAAGGCACAATGGCCTGGGGCTCAGGAGCTTGTTTCATTGCTGGCAGTGAGGCAAACACCAAAGAAAAACTTGGCACTTTGCTACTGATACAGAATTCTGTGAATTTAAACCTCTTTGCTTCATAGCCTTTCTAGCACAGAAATTTTATCTATTTTCCAGTAAGATGAAGTTACTAATTTGTCCAGAATACACTGAGAGGAGCCACTGAAACTTTCACAGAGATTTTGAACACTTACAGACAAGTAAGGCAGAAGAGTAAGCAGAATAACACGTTGTGCTGCTCATCTCGTGTTACTGTCTAACCGAGGCCCAGAACTACTTACAACTCTCTTTTGTCTTGAAGAACTCTTGCCATGATCACGCAGAATCATTCTTCATAGCGTAATAACAAACGGTGACATTAATCTTCATATTCATTGAGACAGTAAACATACACTGTAAAGACAGAATCTTATACATCAGATAAAAATGTAGCTCAGCAACTCTAGTTGCATTGAAAGTGTGGAAGGAAGCACTTTAGTACCTTTTTTTTTATTTACACACTTGCTACTCAGGATTCAGCAACTACACAACAAAGATTAGAAATGGAAGGTTTAGAGTTATTTTTTGGGGTGGTTTGGGGTTTTTTTTTGTTTGGTTGGTTTGGTTATTTGGTTTTGTTTTTCCTCCTTTCTCTTCCTATCAGCAGCTTTCTTGCTAACCTGCTGTCAAGGGTTTTAATTGTGGGGTGACAATAAAACCCTGGCAGATGTATTGTTGACCTCCTCTCCCTCCCCTTTCCCTTGTTGCCCCTCCCTCTCCCCCTTCCCGCTAAGGACAGAGAGAAGAGAGCTGGAAAAACTAAAAATGTTTTACTAATGCTACTAATAAGAAAATAATACAAAATATACAAAACCAATCTTGAAAGTCCCAGCAACTGCAGAGCCGGCACCCGAAGTCCTGGACTGGATCCTCCAGACAACCGGAGCTGGATTCAGTCTCTCGCTAGGCCTCGGTTCGCGGGGACGACTAGCAAGGTCCTCTCCTAATGTTGGCCATAAGGAAAAGGGAAAAATGGATGAGATCCTCATGATCTCCCACTTTTATATGAAGTATTCACGTGAATGGAATGTTATACAGAGTTGGTCAGTTTCTTGGTCACCTGTTTCTCGTTGCCCCCCGCAGGAGATGTGAATCTGTGCTTATCAATGATTTCACATTCCATTGCTATGTTTACCAAAACATGTATCTGGTTCTCCAGGAGAATGCAGCTCATATGAAGGTTTTAGCTGCCAGGCAAATTCACCAAAAGAGAAACTTGTTTTTTAACAAAACCAGGACAGCTGCCCTGTGCAGTATAAGCAAAGAACATCCACGCAATGACAGACCACGAACACGAACATCAAACAGGCTTTTGTCAGGACAGAGGATAACGTGACATTGCACAGGTGCTCAAAACACCTTCATTGAATAGTAAATGCATTTATTAAAACTACCAGGTTTGCAAAAACATGACTAACAATACAGATTTTTATTTTGTTACCATTTCCTTCCATGCCGCATGCAAGAGCAATTAATAAATCTCTTATTATTTCTTCTGACTGAGAAACTGTGCAACAATGTTTAGAAGATTTTTCTCATGATTACTTCTATTTATTTTTCAAGTGTGAGCATAACTTATATGAATTTGAACCTTATTTTTTTTTAGTTCAATAAACAATCCATTGTATATGTGTCATACATGAAAATATTAATCATTTCTTCACAAGGGAGATCAGTTTACAATCTCTAGTTCCACCTGACAGCCCCACAATACAAACTTGAGTCGGGTTTGCTTGTGCTTGTCAGTATTTTGTAATTCTGAAGAGCTGTACAACGTGTTATTGAGTTTTTAGTCACGTATTACTCATTTGTCTCTTTAGTAAACCAGGGGTTTTGAAAGAAGACAGAGGAGCTCTAAAAGAACAATAATATCTAATTGTTGAACTGTTAAGACACAGTAAAAATATTACGAAAACTACTTTAAACTAAAAGGTCTCAAAACCAACGCTTTTGTTTTAGGTTTTAGAAGGAGTTGACCACCTGTGTAAAACTTCGATTGAGCTTTTGCTATATTAACCTTAATAAGAACAGAATTAATGAACACACAAATAAATGGGATATAACAAGGAAGAGTTAGTACAGCTTTTGGCCTTTTTTAGCGTTTCTGAAAAAGTCAAGCAGAATCCCGTGGATTAAGGGGATCCAGTTAATAAGGTTCACATAGAGTTTCAGGAAGCATTTGACAATTTGCTATCAAAGGATCTCAAATCAAATCTTACCGTAGGAGAATAAAGGTCTTAATGAATTAGTAACCAATTAAACGTTGAGGGAAGAAAAGGTCAATTCTCACAGTATAAATGTAGTTTTTGGCAGATGTTCAATGAGATTCAGATTCCAGAGTTTGCCGAGGCCACAGTTATTCAGTGCTGTGAAAAAACCATGAAATTTGACTGCAAAGAACATGCTGATCTTACGACACTGAATAATAGAACCAGTTTCAGTATTAATAAGTGCAAATAAATGCATGTGAGGGGAAAAAATACTCCTAAATTATACAATACTGTGCACTGGAAAAAAAGGAATTCCATCTTGAATACTATATGCAGTCCTGGTCCTCCCATCTGAAAAGGGATTTATTATGTAATGGGAAGAAGGCAATAAGAATGATCAAAGATAAAGAATGGTTTTCATATTACGAGAAGGTAGTTTGGTTTTCATATAACAATATATACTGAGATTCTTTAATTTGGAAAAGATATGAGAGATCGAACTTTGAGATATTAAAGGAACCATTTTATGGAAATTGCATTGAGCAGCACAGATTTTCGAAGCGGAAGAAGAGTGAAGTTTAAATCAAAACTATGTTCAGAGATTGCATTGCAAACAAGAGGGGGATTAGCGTTCCAATAAGGAATTAAAAAGGAAAGAAATAGCAAAGAAAAAAATCACAGATGATGGAAAAATTAGCAAGAGATGGGTCAGGATGAATTAAACCTCATGAAGCAAAGTGCAGCAGTGAAAAGTTCTTCAAAGAAAGAATGAGAGGCACAAACACCATGAGATGAACAATAGGCTGGCCTAAAAACCATGGCATGATTTGACTTCTTTTGTTTGTTTTGCTCAGGAGGATGACTAAAAATGTAGACAAAACAGGAAGAAACTAATAGGATGATGGCAAAGCAATGAAAATACTGTATATAAAGAAAAAAAGCCAATAGCCTCAACATGAAAATCCAAATCCAGGTGAAAGGTTTTGGTAAATTACCAAGATGCAGATTAGTACCACAGGAAAGGAGAATATCTAGTACTGTGAACTCAAGACATTTTGATTTGATTAACATACAGGGGAAAAAATGTACTTTGATTCACAAAAGATGATATCATAGAAGCATTTTAAGGTCAGAAGCTCATAAAAGGAGAAGTGATCATCAGTTGTGCCTTCAGGGAAACTGTCCTCACAGGAGGGAGAGGAATTGGAAAGTTTCTCACAGATCATTGAGTATTCTATCTTTAATATTTTAATTAACAGCCAAAACACTAAAGTAGAAACGTGTGAAAATTTGCAAAGAAAATAAGAAAGGTGTATCCAAGAAAAGGATTAAAAATAGCACATGGGAAGAAGAGAATAACTGTGTATATAGACTGTAGCATTAAATAAAAAGTGCAAGGATAATGTTTCTTTAATGGGAATTCATCCCATGAAGCTGTAAGGAGAAAGACCCAGATGACTTGTTGAGCGACAGATATTGTACAACAAAATGTGGTCATAAAAAAGGTGATGGATTCGAACAATATTTCCAGCGGGATGGGAAGAACGATACTTCTAAGTCTACAAACATCACAGATCCCATTTTTAGGTTTATAAGCAACTCTCATGGTACTGAATGTGAGCAGTAGCCTTAGTTAGAAATTTCATATTAAACATCAGAAATTTTACATTTTTAGCAGTAGCAAACTGCAGAGGAAAAATGAATATCATGGCCAAGTAGAGCAAATAGGGGTTCGCTGCTCTGCCCCCTTGCCAGCCATGCTTGTGCCATCACAAGGGAGAAAGGAGAATGAAGGCAAGGAGGAAAAAACCCACCTCTTTGAGCAGGGATACCGGCCTGGTGTGGTGGGAACGTGCAGTCATGGGGTCTGTGTGGGTCCAGGAGAGCAGAACTGAGCAAAACAGGAAACCTGGCAACCAATCAACACCAAAAAGCAAAAAATATTACCAGTGGCAAACTTTCTTTTATGTCTTTTAGCAATCAAAAATCATTACCCTCGATTCCGGAGCAAATCTGATTTTCCAAAAAGTATCCCTTTAAAAAAAATAATCAGTATAGATACAAAAGCTACATTCCAAAGGATATAATAGTTTTCCACATGGGAACTATGACAGTCTTCTAGGCTTTTTGTATTTTTGTTTTGTTTGGGTTTTGGGTTTTTTTGGGTTGCGTGGGAGGGGATTGTGTGGGGTTTTGTCAGAACTTCCTGCAGCACAAGCTCTTTGGACTCTGCATCTCAGTCAACTTATGTCCCAAACACACAAAGAACAATCATAACAAGAAGTATTGTACTCTGTACTATAAACACTGAAATAGAAAGATTAAGGAAAAAATAATTAAAAATAGAACTACTTTCTTTCCAAAGGAAATAACATGATTTTTACCCCAGTGTCTTTTGTCTTTGTTACAACAATGGTTCATTTCAGGCCATATCTCACTGCACTTAGAATCAGGAAACCCTGGTACAAATGTACTAAGGCAAATTGTGGTTTGTTTGCAAAATCTGCAGGAAAATCTGTGGCACCGCAGATTTCAAGGGACTTGCTGGAAGTTAACATAGCTAGTTTGGGGGAGTTGTTTTCTTGGAGCACAACTCTGACAATACGGGAGAGCTCTGCAGGTTATGAATGTGACTTGTTGGAACATCTCAGCGCTCTAAATGAAGTCACACATCATATAATGGGGCAGGTTCAGCCACCAACTGCTGATCCAGCCCAGATCCCAGCTCGATAAGAGAGGGATACATGGCAGAGAAGCACTCCGCAGCACGTTTCCACACGCTATTATTCCCAGCAAGACCCCTACTTTTGACTTTAAAAGAACTGCAAGAATTCAGTTCTCAGGATTTGACTTGTTAGAGGAGAAATTTTATCCCGCTTCCCTTGGGAGCAGCGTTTCGACCTGCAAACTCAGAGCTCTGGAGAGCATAGAATTGTTACCATGTCTGAAATGCTTCCCCCAGTGTTTTGCCAGGATGATACATCTTCACTACCAACAACAACGTAGCGTTTCTCTTTCTGCTGTAGCAACTACAACATTCCCATTGCGGGGTTTGCTTCTCATAAGAGGAACACCAAAAGATCACATTATTTTTCACTGACAAAGCTGAAAAGCTGTTCTCTATTCAATACCAATGAACACTAAGGGAAACCTCCCAACCCCCATAAGTTCAATGGTACAAAACCTGCCTCCTCTTCTTTTTTCATCTCAATACAGTAAACAAGCAGCAACCTTTCTTCTATATATTTCAAAAGTTTAAACACTTCAGAGTAAGCATAAGAACTGGAAAGCAAACTGCTGTACACTGCCTTACAGACATCAATACATCAACATTTTTTCTGATAAGCACCTTTCTCATTTCCAGAATCAAGATTTTTTCCTTTTCATTTGTCCTTTTAAGCTTGGAGTTTAACTGTTCCTTTAAAAAGCAAAAACATTTTGCTGTGCTTCATGTTGGTCCCCTGGGTTTGCTCTGCCCCTCCATGCTGAGTTCCTTCCAGACAGGTTCGAGTCCTCCGTTTTAATTAACAAGCTGCCCTGGGTAGGGAGAAAAGACACCACATCCTCCACGTTAATTCTGAACAACAGATTTGAAATTATCTTCAAACCTCTGAATTTCTTTAAAATAAAAAGTCGTCAGCTTTTTTAAAAAAGTCAAGACTGACTTTAGACTTGCTCAAACCACTCCCTTAAGGAGCAACATAAAGAGTTCACCTGCACCTGAATTTCTCCCAGCTGCTTAATTTCTCCCAGCTGGCAAATGGTTCCTAGACAAGGGGAGCCTGGAGTTCAATCTGCTGCGTGGGTCACCACAAAGACATAGAGCTCATCAGCTTTCGAACAAATTAAATTGGTGGTCAGAGACAAAAATAACATTGGTGAGTATCCAAGGCAGACTTCATCCTCATATTTGGCCCATGGCAAAAAACAGAATATGGAGTGGTGTGCTATTTAAGCAAAGAGGTATCAGGGAACTTTTAGGATGTGGAAAACAACGGGTTGTAAGCAGCAATGTGCAGTGTCTGTTCACTGACAGCACTGTGAACAAAACAGTTTTCTTCATCCCATCTATCAAAGATGTAAAGTCATATGTCAGTCACCTTAGGAGGTGCAGGACAGTAGATGCATTAGCAGAGGAAGGAATCAATTCAGTCAATAAAGGAATTGATACCTGTCTATAGTTAGAAAACGCCTTTTACAGAACAAGTCGTTCTTCTGGATCATTAAGAAATAAGAATTTTATTGAGTTTCTAAACACACAGATGCATGTATAATTAATATTGTCGAAGTGCCAGACATTAAGAGTGTTTTAGGATTTTAAACATTCTCTTCTTTTTTCTTTCCTTCTCAAGAGTGCATCTAACAGCTATGGGGAAAAGAACAGACATTTAAAAGTTATGAATTCTCTGTATAATAAGCAGGGGGCTGGTACATAATGCTTAAAGTAGCCAACACAGAGACTGCTCACAGCATCTACTGAACAGGAAAACAGGATTCAGCCTTCTCTTTCTGACCCCCTGAAGGGTGGCAAGACAGTGACTTTCTGGCTTGAAACACAGGCAGGACAAACATCAGGTTGTTGTACTGGGAGTTCCCCACACCCACTAATGGAAATGAAGGTAGAGCCTCCCAGTACAGATGGGGACGCTGGGGAGGGCACCCAGCAGGTGGCAATCTGCTGATGGCAGTGACAGCAGAGAGCAAGCAGGAGGTCCTGCGTCTCCAGAGGGCTCCAGGACAAGAATGGGGAAAGAGAAAGACTTAGTGTTATGGATAAAATATTTTCTTAATGGTGTAAAAGCAAACAATCATTCCACAAAGGAATATCTAACTGTCGCTTCACCTATTCCTTGGAAAAATGTTTTATTAAGATGGTGTTTACAGCATGTGACAAACTTAGTGGTATTATTCCAAGGAATCAGTTTTGTCAGCAGACCAAACAAATAACCAGTCATGAGTCTTGTGTTACCACTGATGTCATCAAGAACTGTTGACAAACACCCATGTTTCATTCTTTGAAATACCCATTAAAAAGCAAACTAAAATACCCAGCAGACATAATCCATCCTATCAATACTACAGGTTCTTACCCCTGCACTTGCCTCAGAAATAATTAGAAAAGATGTGGTTGTTATAGACAGGAGGTAGATGTGACTCCATATAGAAGGGACACATTTCTGTGTAAAATTCCCTCTGTCACAAAAAACACTCTAATGTACACAGACAACAAGCACAGCAAATGAAAAAGAAAAGTCACAATCCTCTAAAGCTGAAGGGAAGAAGACTTACCTTAGGAAAGTAGACCTCTTCATCCTCTTGGTCTGGAGGTGGCTCGTGGTTGCACCTTTTCAGTTCAGCTTCCAGCTCCACAATCCTTTTCTGCAAGGCCTCTTTGTCTCTTTTGGACTGCAAAACACATTTCTCATACTTGTTCCAGACCCTTCTATCCCTCTGAACAATCTGAACCTTCAAGTGTTTCAGCTGTGGATCTTTCTGAGGGGATCTCTGAAGTGAGCAACTAACTTGGATTTGTTTTCCAGTTTACTCTCTCTAGTATTATCAAAAGTAAAACTTCTAAACACTGAATTTTACCAATATTCACCTAGGCAGTAAACCTGTTTCTCTAAGAAGCATTGACAGAGTAACAAAGAGAAAAAAACAATCTTTTTTTCCCTTCTATATATAGGGAAACAGACTTGGAAAGCTGCATGGCTTCTGTGGTCTATAGATTCACAACCTGTATGTCAAATCCATAGCTTAAGCAGGAATAAAAGTCACGGGCAGAGTTTTTAAAGCACTTAGAAGGCTTGTAGTCTGCAATCACCTATATGCTTTTGAAAACGCCTCTCCATTCAGCCTTCCTAACCTTGCACTAACAACTGTTCACCCAGGAGTTGATTTGTGTGCTACTTTCCTCATTACAGCACAGCCCCAACATGAGCCCCGCACCATCGCACTATGAGGAGTATCCCTTCTCAGTTCTTGGAATATAAAATGCAATAATCTAATGGTCCACTTGGCAGGGAGTAAATTCTCTCCTCCAGGCAACTCAAGTGTTCAAAATGCCTCCCTTATGACTGGACGTTACTTACAGCCACATATGTGCAAATGCCTATTTATTGCAAAAAGCGTTGGAGAATACGGCCAGAGGTCTCCTGAAACTAATCCACACATAAAACAGAGTTCAAGGTACAGGCTTCTCTCTTTACTTCTCCACCTGGTAGTCTCTCTATCGACTGTTCTCATCTCCAGAGAAATCAGCATCTTCTACATCACCAGATAAAAGCAAAAAAAGGAAAACTAACTCTTATTTTTGAAGCTGATGGAAACACTAGGATTTTTGTAACAGATTAAGATAGCCTACAGGAGGAAAACAAAACAAAATTAAACACCACCAACTGAATCAAGCTAATTTTTGTATACAGTCTTGTTGCTCATGACTAACAAACAGCCTCAATTTTACCTTGCTCTTATGGAGCTTTTATACATTTCAGTTTGTACTGAAAAGTCAGAAGTAGCAGTCTGAAATGAACAGAATTACACTCTCCAAACGCAGCACAAACAGCATGCCCGTGCACGTCCCTGCTTGCTGTTTCTTAGAAGAACACAAAGCCAACCGCAGTTCGATTACAATTAGTCTAATGGCTCAAATGTTGGCTTTACCTTTCTTACATCTGGATTTTCAAATAACCCTTTTACTTTTTTTCCCCCCCTTGGATTCTTGTAAACAGAAAGTGCACAGTTTGTCTTCAATTAAAACAGAAATAGCAGAAGATCAATAAAGATTTTAATCATCATCATCATAAAATCCAATATGTCTCATGGAACCATAATTTATACTTTCCACAGAGGTGATTTGCTACTGGTCAAGCCAGTAAAACACTTTCTTCATAAATAACTTCCAGTTGCAACGTCAGATACAGCTTCATGAAAGCATCTCTCTGTAGAATTAGCCACATAATAAAGACTGAGTGACACTAGAGAAGTATCACCCATTAGACAGCAAGAGTTTTTGTCAAAGCTTCACATCTGCTACTGAACTACAATGAATTTAACCTATAAAAAAGGTAGCCTACTATTATTTTCATACATGCTGTCATATGATTATCAGAATCAAGGAGTCTCCAGAGTAAAACCACAGCATTGCAGCCATGTTTTGACTTCTAAATCCCCATTTAAGGGCTTTAACTGATATTTAATGTTCAGTCTCCAACCCACGGTGAGAAATACTCAACGTTACTTCCATTTTCTGTCTTCAATCTAGTCACACGTCTTGCAACATCCAGGGGCAGGACAGCATGTTATATCCAGTTCAGTATTATGCAATTACAATAAACTTTCATCTCCAAACCCATAAATGGTAAACTATTACTTACCAGCTATGGGCCAACTGAGAGATGAGATTGGGAAAAAGCATTGTCTTCAAATAACACTTCGGTGAGAAACCAAACTCCACACAGCTGTAGAGAAAAGGAAGGATGCCAGAGTCCTTCTAACACACCAATTTTTGCCTTCCTGGTAGTTCTATCCATTTTTTAACTCAATGGTAAGTTAAAACAAACTCCTCTAGAATGGATGATTTCCCATGGAACAGTGTAAGAAGGCTCTGATTTTATCTGACCTATATTTTACCTGATAAGCACTGCCTTGCATTGGAGACGTCTTCACAGTTTGATATTTGATCCATCTCACTTCACAGACACAGCTTCATACTCAAAAGCAGCGAGGAAAAGCAGTTTCCAGGGGAGCTGAAAAAAATAAAAGATGTAAGTTTTGATACTAGCAAAGGCTGTTCAATCGTTTTAGGAAGAAGCAGCAAGGTGTCGAGGCACTTGCAGTCTTTTCACAGCCCTTCCAAGGGTTTGTCTTATAAATTTACCCATATTAAAAAAGCAGCAGCAGCAGTAATGCTCATGACAGAAATGGTGGGATTAACACACCAGGGAAAGCATTTTGGAGTTAAGAATGCTGAAGTGGAGAAATACATATTGTATTATTATTTCTAAAGCGCTTACTTGGAAATTACTAGCTAGCATGAGGAAAGGAGTGCTTCTGAAGAGAAGAAAACAAGTGTTGTCTTCAGGGGATCATCACCCAAGGACCATGTTCTGCTTTCTTCAATAAAATAGCCCAAAACATTTTGTATTTCTGCTCCTGACAGTACCCAGAGTTGGACTGGGCTCCTGTTCACTTCTGTCCGGAAAAGATCCCAAATGAAATGATGTTTCTGGAATCTTAACCCAAATTTTCATTACTGGATGGCAAAGGTTGGCATACGACAAAATAGTCAGGATTAACTGCATCTACATAGTAGAAGTACTTCATGACCACTGAGTCCAGAGCTGTGCTAGGAACTACATCATGTAAAAATAGTTCCCAAGCATTTACAATCTAATGAAGGCAGAAAATGCTATGCTCTTATTACAAATAAGCCTTACAGGCACAGTATAATGTATTTTAATAAGGACTTATCTGTGATTCCAAACTGATTTTATCAGTGCTTTTACCTTTTAATCCAAAAAAACACACTGCAGTGTGACTAATTCCTCCCAGGGAAGAAGAAAAGGAATTAAGAACAGTGCCTCTTAATATGAACAGTCCTTCTTAATCAATGCTTTACTATTTTATTAAAATTCCTGCTATTAGGCAAATGCCCAAGTCCAGATTCAAAACATACCTGCAGGTCTCCTTACTGCAATATGATTTTCAATACACAAATACGCATTTTCAAGGCTTCTTTTAATACATTAAAATATATACACCTTTTACGCCGGCAGTATCCTATATCAAACGCTGAAGGGGACACTTCTGTGCTTGTAAAACTGCATCAGTAATATTCTGTCCAGCTGTCTTCAAAGACCTATGTGCAATTTTGGCCTTCAATGCGAAATTAAGGACTGTGAATAGATAAAATGAAGGATACATTCCATAAAGTTCTGCAATCCAGGAGGAAATCGATGCACCTGATGTTTATAATATAAGGTAAAGAATTTCTACAGTCAGAAGTGAAAAGCTTGGAATTTCCTTGAATGAAGATTCGTATCTCAAGCTTATATCTTCAACAAGAAGAGAATAAAAATGTAGCAACATGTTAAGACCAATGGGGATAAATAACCACAGTGAAAATACTAAATATTAGTATTCAGAAGGCACGAAAACATACTGACCATAAACTGATCAGTTTAGGTTAGCTTTTAAAATGATAAGGAAGTACAATAATAAAAGACCTCCAAGTAGTAAAGATGCATTAGATCTTGCAAAGCACATTAAAAAGGACAGAAATAAGTTCTTCATGCTTTTAACAGGCCAACACAAGGAAAGTAGAATTGAAACTGGGGTTTAGGGGGAAATAAAGCCAGGGAGAGATCAAAGATAAGCAATGAAAACAAACAGGTTTCAAAATTAAGGTAAAACCTTGAAATCCCACATGACCATCTGTATGGATAATGGTGGTATGCAGGACAAAGGCCAGAGCGGGAACATATACAGAGATTACTGCTTCCAGATAGAGGCAAAACCTAAAGATCTTAACGCTTTTAAAAAGAAGTGCTAGGCAACCTCCGTCCCAGGCTTCTAGAACTGCCATAGCAAGTTACAGATCCAGGAGTACACAGTGAAAATAATTTGGGGGTAGTATCACATGATGAGAGTTGCAAATATTGCATCTATATTAAATAAGTGAAGGGAAACGTGAGAGTCAGCCATGGATCTGTCAGCCCAGCCCTGATGGCATGCCAAGTTTAAAGACTAGATACTCGTGTAAAAACAAAGATATAAGTTTAGTATGAAAAATGAGATATAACGCAACATAAATTTGTAAAAGACCAGTTCTCCACTAAGCCAGGCGTTTGTCTTATATTAGACCTACTTCACTACCTGTATTTAGAAGAATCACTTTTCTTGTCAGTCTGGACTTGAGAAAAGCTCTTCAGATACACAGAGTATAACCTTTCACAGAGCAGCTATGGGGCCAACACTCCCATTTACTCTGTGAAAGCAGACATTTAAATAGCCACAAATATGCCTTACAGGTCACTAGTTATTAGGAGGTAGGAGTATTTCCTCTCTTTTTCATGTACTGAATCTAAACACATGGGAGCTTGAAAGCCAGCATTCCTGGACACTACCATGAAATAACTAAATAAGTAAAATAAGTCAAAATCCTGCCCCTAGAAATAAAATAGAAATCAGGTTTCTGAAGTCCTATCCAGATTCCACTCTATAGGCAGAGCTGAATTACATAACCAAAGAGTTCTGTTCAACAGCTGATATTCCTGATTTAAACAGCACCACAGATAAAATAAGATTTCAGTATTAATAGCAATTTCTGCTTTTTTTGGACTGATAAAGTGTTAAGACACACACACACAAACTAAACTAACATCGTGAAGTGCCTTGAGAAGAGATGACATCATTACTACAGACCATCTGCTAGGAAGAACATGGAGCAACAGATGATGAGCCAAAAATCACTTCTGGCACAAAAGGGGAGAGTTCCACTGACTTCAGGAAATTCATCCCAATGTTTCTGTGTGTTACACGTGAATAAGATGGCACACATTGCAGAGGTGAAACAAGGTTAAAACCACAAAGATTGATGCAGCGTACTCATTTAGAGTAATTTTTTCTTTTCACCACAAATATATTTATAGATGCTAAAAAAATCAAGATTGTGACAGCTACTCACATAAGTCAATACGCTAAAAAATAGGATATTTCTCCAGAGATAAGAAGGAACATATGGTCCTTATTGCCAGCTAAGGGTCCCTTTTAAAACAATTTTCCTCAATCTGATTTGCTTTACAATTGTACTAAATCCTGCCATGATTGCTCTCATAGAGCACTTGCAGAATTTGGCTTCCCTTGAAGATGTATTTTTTCCTTCCCCTAGTTACCACCTTTATTATTGATTTTTAGATAATCCCTGCAGTTACTAGAGAAAGGTCTTGGCAAGTTTGCCTAGAGGCCTGTGGATGCCTATTACCCTTATCAACAGAGCATCCTTTCAGCCCCTTTGCTGCCATCCTCCATCACTCGCTGCTTGACTATGCACGGATTCTGTTCAGGGACCAGCAGGGAGAACATTTAATATCCTCTCGCTACCAAACAAGAAAGGCAACAGCTGCCGGGCTCAGCAGATGCTCTGCTCAGGGAACCTGGCCCAGAGAGGCGCCTGGCTGGACCCCGCTGCAGAGAACTAAGCAATTCCCCCCACCACACCATGGCAAAATGTGCTATGAGAAATTTGGCCCATTTTGCCCTCTCCTTATTGGAAGGAGATTACACTATTTGAAAAACCCGTTTAAGCAAAGCAGAAGAACTGTAATCAGGAAAGGGCTTTAATTAACATCTCTGACACACAGAGGTCATATCAAAGACTGGGAAGGGGGGTGGTTCTTTTGTCAGAGAAATAACAGACTAAATATTCTGTTAACAAATAGAAATCACACCCCCGAAGACAGGGCTGCTAGAAGGTAAACCGCTTTCTGAGAACTAATTAATTGGCTAAACTGAAAAGAAAAGCTCGAATAAACTTTTTTTAGCTATTAGTGTAAAATTCAGAATTAATACCAGCCTGTGTTATACAGGACTCGAACACGGCTGCTGCTCCAGCAACAGGATTAACCGCAGAGGCTGCTTACTACAGGGGGTTGCTACGTGACTGTCACTGCCAGCTTTGTTAGGTGAACCACTAAGGTTAAATTACTTTTGTTTGCTTTTAAATTGAGAAAACCATCAACTATGGATTTTTTCTTCCCTTTTTTTTAAGAAGAATTGGATTATAGTCCCAAAATTTATCTCCAAGTAAATGCCAAAACTCAAAAATCACAAAGCAAATACAAGGATGCCAAGGCCATAATTAAAACATTTTTCTTGATTTGGGATTGGCAATCCTGTTCAGAAGATGGGGCATTTACACTTCCAAATGGAGACAGGGAGAGAAGAAAGGAGATGTGCTTTATCTCCAAAAACAGGTAACAGGCTCCTTTAAAAGAAGCTGTACTCTCCTCCAATTGCTCCAACTCCCACTCCAGAACTGGAACAGAAATGCTCAGGGTTAAAAGCTTTTCCCCCTCCCTCTCTCCCTCCATGGCAGGAGATGAGATGACAAACTCAAACCCTGGCCCCAAGCCAGTGCCGTAAAAGGCAGCCAGAAGTGTTGAAGGAGGAAGATGGCTGGTGCCGGGACCTGGCTGCTGCCCAGCTTGTTCTGACAGCAGCGCTGTGATCCCAGGGCTGCAGAAACCGCTCAGCACCGCGGGGAAAAGGGAGTGTCGGCCGCTCTCATCTGGGGCGGATTTAACATCTTTATCAGTAATTTTGCTGGCTCTGTTCTTGCCCCGGCTTGCTCAGCTTCAGCAAGGCTGGTACAGAGCTGGATTGCGAGTTGAGCAAACACCCTTGCAATTCAGAGCTCCTGCTTTTGTTCTGAGATGAGGAAAACCGCGAGTTTTCCCCTAGCATGAGTACAGCCAAGTGCGGGCTGCAATCTGACAATGAGTGATTAAAGTTTAGTGTCATGGAAAGTAGAGGCCTTTTGTTTTGGGGCTTGATTTAGGTCCATTAAATAGGTGCTACGACTTCTAGGTGCCAGTCACAAGCCCAGATTTTGCTCCTTTACTGCCACAGTAGCCCAGTGTACAACAAATATTCACATTACTTGTTACCACAACAGCATGGAGTTACCTGGCAATGGTACGTGCAAGTGGCCAAGAACCTGAACTCGCTGGTCACTGAAAAGCTGTTACTGGGGACTGAGCCAGCTGACAAGATCAGTGGAATTCCTACTGCTGCTTCTCTGTGGATTCACATGAAAAAGGAAAAACAGACCAAACAACTCAAACTGAAGCCACAAAAAGAAAACCAAACAGTCCAGGAGATCAAACAGGCATTTTTTTCCTCCCCACAGTAAAAGTCTTTGTTAAATTATAAAAAAGAATTTAAGCATTTGACAAGACAAAACAATCACTGGTGCATGGAGATGTTTTTGACTAAATCGAGTGGAGTTTTGTTTTCTACCCAATATATAAACCTCTGTCACTCTGGGGAATAGAAACAGAAAGGCTGACAGATTTAACTCTTGCAGCACAAGGGCTTTCACTATAACATGATACCAAGACAATAAGACTGAAACCTGATCCCAGTGTGACCTTCCTCCATTAGAATGTGAATCCTGTCACACTCTAAACACCAATAGTTAAAGTGACAATTCATTTCTACAGTATATCTGTTATAATAAAAAAGACTAATCTGAGAAGAGACTCTGGGTTTATTTATAGGCAAAACAGCTGTTTTCTGCATTCCATGACCCAGGCTGAGGTCTGCTCCAAGTCCTGCATGTACCAGACAGCCTGAGCGCAGAGTTACCTTGTGTGGAAGCGAAACGCAGAGTCCCTCACCAAGGCATTGAATGGTGCCTTGTCCACTGTGTGCTGATGCCTCCTGTGGAACACAGATTTACTGGTGATTTTCTTTAATCACAAGAAAAAGGCTGCTACTTTGGTGATGGAGGCAGACTAACCCGTGTTAACTTGTGTTGGTTCATTTTGGAAAACAGAAAGTAAACAGAGACTTTCCACAGTTGCCTTCCTCTCGATTTCCTTCCTGACACACACATTAAATGTAAAACAAGAGCAATTAATAGCCTCCAGCCAAATTAGTCCATTCATCCAGATAAGATGAAGATATGTTGTTCATCTTAACACCAATATCTATGTAAAATGATTCTGCTTATAGCACCCCTGTACCCAGATGCAGTAATTTTATACTACTGCTCACTGTCATCTATCCTACTACATCGCTACATGCAGCGCATCCCACTGTGCATCTGCCACTTTGAACCTGAAGTATAAAATATTAGGTATTTTTGTTAGTTAATATTGGGTACATTAATGTGCATTAGTACAAACAGGCAAAAACCACATTGTTGCATATACAAGTGTCTCCTGTGTAAAGATCCACAAGTGATGAGTGCTGGCTTAAATACTTTTTCCATATTATCTTTATTTGTTCTTAAGCAATTATATTCAGTACAGCTGGAAGTTCCTTGCTCTGTCCAAACATTTATTCTTAAAAGGATTTGCACTCTTAAATCTTAGCATTGAGCTAGTCTACACTTCTCCTCTTTTATATTTTTAAATTAATAACCTTTTAGAGGAGTTTTGCACCGTTTATTTAGATTCATTATTGCTTTTCTCTCTTGAAATCCACTTCCAGTCTAGTATCTTCGCCTGGATTTCAAAGGCCAAATGTAAATCAAGAAAGACTCAAAGATCAAGACAGAGAGTAAGTCTTACTACTACTTACAGTTTCAAACCGAACCTCTACACCATCACGAATAAACCCAAATGAACTGCCAACACAATACATCTTCTCAAAACAGAATATTTGAACACATATTAAGTAAAAGAACATGGAAGATTGGTTGCTGGCTGTCATACTTTGGACTCTTCAAATCAATCTGGCAATATTCATCCATCCAGTTACATCTGCTCAGTAGTTTACAGGGCCACACAAAACTCATACAAAGCAGCACAAAATGATACATGTGCACACTGAGGTATTAACACTGATTTAAATTATCAGTTTAAATAAACCAGGGAAGTTTAAGCACAGACAAGCCCTGCAGTGTATTTTTACTGAACACGTATTAAAAATACATTGCGGGGGGAAACCTCTAAGTTTTAACTCTTTCCCCCGCCCCGCCCCTTCATTGCCCAACCATACTCATCCTGTGGCTCAGATAGCGTGCACACTTTGAGCTGAGCCATTCAGATACCGCAAAGTAGCTACTGGATGAGTTTTCTGTAAGCATTTTCCTACGAGGTGTAGCATCTTCCTACAGGTAGCCAGCACAGCCTTCACTACTGCCCACTGCCTTCTTGCTTTGACAGCCAGCAGGTGCTTTAGGTACTGCCTGGGCTAAGCCTGGACTAAAGTGAACAGCAGATTGAAGCGGTTCCCAGCTGGCTGCAGGATGGGTACAGCAGGAAAGACTGACAGGCAACTTTTCCCAGCCCTCCCCTCATGTTCTGAGCGTCACTTTGCTCAGCACAAGCCGTGCAAAGTGTAGGATGTGGCCCCAAGGTTTGTAAACCTCATTCCAATCATAGAGACGATATCCAAACAGGAGCTCTGTCTGGCTTTTTCTTCTCTTTGTTTTCTCTGCTTTCTCAAAAGCTGAAACCAACTCCTTGGCTCTTTTTTCGTGCAAGGCTGCCAGCTTCTATAAACGGATCCAAAACCTGGCAATCAGCACGCGGAATTCTGGTTGCAGTATCCCTGCTTTGCTGTCTATTTTTGTAGCCACTTATTTCAAATGCTTGCAAGCCAAGGGTATTTTCTTTAGGTTACTCCATCCTAAACAGCAGATAAGATAAACTCCTTCCAAAAAGATTCCAACTATCCCTCAGGTGATTTGTGCTACACGAAAGAGACTTAAAAAGAGAGTTTTTCCTCTCTGTCATTGCCAGATCTGCACACAAAACCCATGCTAATTTATTGAGTTCCCTTATCTTCCTCCTTTCTCTCTCTCTCAGCCAATCCAAGGCATGCCAAGTTCACAGTGCTTCCCCAATGCTGCCCTGCTGTTCACTTAACTCTTCCAAAGGGAACATTCTCTGCATCTATTTAACAAGATGGCTTTTAAAAATAGGAACGCAAAATCCAGTGCTGCGTTCGAGATAAGCATGGGAGATACAGCAGGTGCAAGTATTCTCTTACATGGCATTTTCTGATGATATGACAAAGAAAAGCTTTGCAAGTAAAGGGCTTAGAGGGACTTTAGCCCTTTCATACCAGCCTTTGTGCTGCTCACCTGATATCCCTCCAGGGAGCCAGTTCAGGAAGCCAAATGATCAGAAACAAATCCCACAACAACTTTTCTGCCAGTGAACTTGCTAAACTGTCCTATCCGTCGTCCAGAGCTGGTGCGAGCCAGGGGATGAGCCGCCTCAGGGGCAGTTTGCCATCCACATACCCATCTAGAGCTGCAATGCAAAATTTCCTCTCCTAATGTGCAAGCATTCATACCTTGGAGCACCCTTCAAAAGGCAATACACCAGCAAAAGTCACCTTTGGAATTCTCTCACCTGCGTCTTACTTTTGTCCTGACTTGGTGGGCACCACAGAGAACACCAGCACTGAAAATATTTGCGTGTGCTTCAGATGTGCTATTGAATTCGTTACGCTGTTCAAAAGGCTCACAGAGAGCAATAAGCAGCAAAAGGTTCCTGGTTGAAAAAAGAAATGCGGGAAAGGGAAAAATAATTGCCTGCTGAAGTATAAAAGATTTTTACTATAAAATAATAAAGGTATCATTTTCAAATAACATAATAGCACCTCAGAATATAATATAAATGCTATAAAAGACTACTTGAAAAAGATACAAGTTTTCCCAAGCGTCAGCAGTGAATAGAAGTCATTCACACAGTTTTTCCTTATAACCTCTCCCTTACGGTTTTGTTTTCAAAGACCTCAGAAACCTCCTTGCTTCAACATTTTGGGAACAGGCTTCTCATCTCTCACAGCACAATAAAACACCAAATCTAAATGAAGCTCAGCTCCATTTATTTTACTATTGGGGAAGACAATGCTGCAAGCTAACAATTTAGAAGCGAGTTTTGGAAACAAGACAATGTCTATTTGTAAACAATTATTAAATATAGACTGATTATGTAATTGTTTCCAGTTTTCTAGAATGCAATTTGTCTTCCTAGATTCCCCCCCACAAACTGTATCAAGTACCAGGAAGTTCTTAGTGTCATCTTTCAAGCTTAACAAAATGTACCAAAATGGGCTGAAACTACAGATTTATCTTTCTTAATAACAGAATGATGTAGGCACATCAGTGATTTTCTAATTCCTTGTGCCTAAAACATTGTTGAACTACCCAGAATTCAAAAAGTTTCAGAGATGCTGTATTTACTAATGCTGACACAAAGGCAAAAAGCCAAAGCTGCCTCCTCTAGTCTTCTGAAGGTCAAACAAGAATAAATGCAGTCAAAAATTAGCCCAGAAATTTGGAACTAGAAGATGTGCATTCACATTTTAGTCTCATTATAGTCGTAACAACAAAACTCCCATTGAATGTCTTCAGCAGGTACCGGGGGTTCATCTTTCCTCCAAAACCATCCTGCTTCAGGCACTAAACACTCACATTTCTAGTGCTGTGAAGCACTGGATCTCAGATCCAGCAAAGCAAATTACTGAATACTTTTGCAGGACTGCTCTGCTTAGTGTTGGCAGCAGCATGCCTGGAGTATCAGACATTTCTCACTCTCCTTCCTTTCCTTATTTGACTTTGCTGACCCCATTTGTGACACGGGGAATCACATCCTGTCCTCGGGCACTCCAGTTCTACCCAGTCCTTACTCCCGCAAACATCCCCACTGAGCCTGGGGGATTTATTTAGAGGCACAAGGCTTCAAAGAGGTTTTGCACCTTTCTAATCAAAAGAGATTCACTGTAACCTGCATGTCGTCTCTGATCAGTGAGACAATTCTCTTAAAGTTCCTCCTGGTCGGCTTCAGAGACTCCTCATGCTGTGAACTTAATTGATCATTTTGTTGGCAACCTGAAAAGTTTATTTAACTAGCAGTTCTGCTCAGCTATTAAGACAGAACTGACCTGTAGAACACCTGAGTCCAGTTTCAACAGAGCTCACAATTGTTACTGCCGGTCCATCAACAAATAAAGAATATGAATTTAACATGCATGTTATTGAAATAACCTGTTAGGCATTAGGATACAGGCAGTAAGCAGTGGCTTGAGTGATATTTTCTCCTTCTAACACATCTAGTGGAAGCCTGAAATTATTTTGCTAGTGAGACAGAGGCCTCTTCTGTATGTAAAAAGAGCTGTACAAGAAAAATACTTTGATTCCTCAACACTAAGTGCTTATGGTTGTTTATAAATAATTGATAAAGCCTAGCAATCCAGTACAATACCTTTTATTTCCAAGCAGGTAATGCCAACACTTGCAGAAGCAGCTTATATTTTAGTACATTTTTTTCATCCAGCTTTTAGAATCCATTGTTGTTACTTGTTCTAGACGTTTAAACAGCAGTGACCTGTATGCAAGAAAGATTAGCTGGGTAAGTTTAGGTGTTCAAAGTGAGGGGATCGCTCTGAAGTTTTGGATGCAAAGTACCAGCACTTTAAAACAACTTATTATTCTGCTCCTCTATTCTACAGTGCTGACTACCACATAAACACTCAAAATAACTGACAGTATAAAGTATTTCCCAAAACAGGTGTTATTTCAACTGTTCAGAATTCCTTTAAAGGCTTTAAAGTGCAACTCTCCACTTTAAAACAAACAAAAAATTGTTTTTCAGAAGTGCTCAAGTTGACAACAGGACAGTGACGTCCCTCCAAAGGGGATTCGGCCTTTCAGCAGATGGTGTTTAGTTAAAACACAGCAGGAAGGACAATACATGTAATCATCTTCACTTTGTTGCACTTTTCTTCTTACAAAATACTGGTCCTATCTAAAAGGGAACAGTCAGATTTGCACAAAAGGCTTAATAGCTCACATTAAACTAGGATCAATTATAGTGCCTGCAAGCAGGCACAGACAAAAGAAGTTTGTGCAACGGATATCACCAAACGAAACCAAAAGGGTGTGCGGTGGAATTGCTGCCCCTGTTTGGGAAGGGAGAGCAGTTGGGGGGCAGTTTCCCCAAACTTTCAGCAGGGGCCCAGTGCAAAACACGCCAAGGCCACGGGAAAGGATCCTGAGGCTTTGGGGGCTCAGATCAACCCTGTGAGACTCAACCATGCAGGAGCTGTTGGACCATGGCTTGGGTTAAACACCAGGGATGGGTAAGTGCTCCCAGGCCGTTGTGGCGACTCCTCACCTGCAAAAAGCTCTGCCAGCACAGCCACACCACATTCGAGGGGGAATCCCTGTGCCTGCAGAGATGTCCTTGTAGCCTGTCCCAGCGCTCAGTTAAACAGCAAACACACCTTATTTATTATATTATTCAGAAACAAAATTACAACATTCACGCAGCCTAAACCAGAGCAACATCTGTAATTCGTGGCATTTGACCACACTGTACCTGTAGCCAGGTTCAAAGGCAGGGAGCAGAAGTGGAGCATCCCTGTCATTCCGAGTACAGAACCATGGGGAAAGAAATCCATGCAGGGCATCCATGTCTGTCTATGCCAGAGGTACTGGGAGAGAGAGAGGGAAGAATTTTCCTTCCCAGGGTGGTTCAGGGGAAAAAAAAAGGGTAACTCAAAAGCAGAGAGAGATTAAACAACTTGTTTGTGACCTGACAACTCAGAGCAGCCAGACCAACACCATACCCACTACCCTACTGCGCCGCAACATCTGCTTGTGACAAGAAGATATATATTGCGTGATATGACGTTTGCATTATCCTTGCCAAATTAAAAAAAAAAGGGACAGACCAAAGCAAGTTATCCCTGATAAGAAAAATAAATCTCCTAAAGATGGACATTTCAAGGCCCGCATTGTCAGATCATGACCCAGGTGTCTGGAATAAATATCATGATGTAGCAAAACAGCATTTCCTTGAGTTGCTGCACCAGCAGTCGCCAGCACATCCAGCATGTGAATCGTGGGACTCTGAGAAAGGGGAGGTACAGCAGGCAGAAGACAGTGCACACAATTTTGTGTAGGACACTAATAAACAATAGCTGCTCACATCTTTGTTATGAAGCAGACAGGATCCTGAATTGCACGTGTCCTCAGAGTATATTTGCTCTTGAGCTCCAACAAAGAAAGCACCAATATATATGATTGTCAGCAGCTCTAAGTTAACATGACTTGAGAATGTTATGAACAACTAAATCAGATGATACAGAATTACAACAAATATATGAAAATATGGACACTCTACCAGTGATTTAAATCTCCACATGGAGATCTTGCTTTACCAGAGTAAAGCCTAATGGCTAGTAATGAACCAAAAATATTTCAAGGTTTCCTCCTCCCAACTGTTGCTTTAACAGTGGTAGGCAAACATTCACTTAAGTTATACTGCTGGCAAATACATTTTCTCCAGATGCTTTTATTTTTTGAATAACCTCTTAAAAACAAAGAGAAAGGACTACATTTTAAGGATGAAAAAATAAGCTATTGTTATTATTATGATACAGTGTTCTTATATCCCACTGATGTGAGTAAAAGTCAAATTTCCATGAAGGAGGAAGGGAACTAATAACACACTTTCCAGCACTTCCCATAAACATAATTTTTATAGTAGTGATGGAGAAAAGCAGCAGATTGCAGAGTGCACAACAGGAGGTGATTTTAAGAAGGGATGATGTCCACCCATAGTTGTATTCGCAAGCCCTCCCACGCTAGCATCAAGTCACCGCACTCCAAAAAGCAGATCCACTTCCCTGGATCATCTTAATGGCGTTTTCATGTACTCGCTCGCCAAAGGCTCAATCTTTCCACTGGGTGTAGAGTTGCAAGTGATAGATATTTGTCTGATCTGTCCTAGGTTCATGATGAAATTCAAGTAAGAATTTTTGGAACAATCTCTTTGCAAAGCCACACAAAAGGGATATTCTCATTTGCTTTCAGATTTAACCACGGATCTAAGTAGAGCAAAGGTAATTTTCAAAGACTATCCCTGTTGTCACAGAGGAAGAAAATGGACTGACTTTCACCCTGCAATTCAGATGCTACAAAGCCGAGCAATAGGAACAGGAGCAGTGTATCTGCAGGAAGAGCCAGAGGCCAGGTGTAACTAAAACTAGTTCTAACCCATCCATTCCTCCCACAATTTCATGGAATGTCCTGTGGAACAAGGAAGAAGACAACACAAAAAAAAGAGATGTGAAGAAAATCACGACATAGAGACATATTCTTAGTTTTGACGCAACCTAGCACACAACATACCTAAAAATGTACCTCACCCCCACTGCAGCTCTTCCTACCAAATGCAATCACAAGTCTTTTACCTTCACAAAGATTAATTGTGCAGCACAGCTGGAGTCTGAACTCACAGCAATCTCAACAGCTACAGCAACTTCTTCTTAAAAATCTGAAACTGATCCGTGATCATGCACAATTCAAAAATTAAAGCAACTCTGAACTAATTTCCAATTTTCTCAGCAGTTTCTGTTACAGTAGTATCCATGATAACTGTGAGTGTTTGGAAAATGAAAATCACACAACTTGAATAAAATTCCTACGCATGGGTACTCACAAGGGGACAATGAGAAGTACTTGGACAGCACAGGGTCTGTCTTCTAACAGACCTATTCAAATAAGGACATCAGTTGATCAAAAAATATTCATCCCTCACTGGAACAGGCATTTCTGCAAAATCAAAAGAGTGAGCGCCATAAAGCAAACAAGGAACTGAGGGGAGAGGGGAAAAACAGGAGGACGAGTGAAAATGCCGAGTCTGGGAAAGGCCAAAGCACCACAAAATGAAGCCGCAGGTCAGAGAACAGAGAAAGAACAGACACAGGAGGTCATGGTTTTGTTCAAATGTTACTGAAACTTTGGGGTTCTACAATGACCTTGATCATCGGCTGGTTTAGTTGCTTTAGAGAAACAAAAATAAAACAGGAAATTCCACAGTTGCCTGAATGAAAAAATGTACAGAAGAGAAGGGAAGTCACAAACATTTGAACGATTTTTGGCAGAAACGCAAGTGGAAAAACTGAGGCCAGTTGCCATTTTCATTTTTAGGAACAATGATTCTCTTTTAAAATTATCTTTGAGAGATTTTTGTTATTGATGCTTTATTTCAATTGTTTGTTGGGAGAACATCTTGCATTGACGTATTTGATCACAACACTGAGCTTCTTATCACTTAAAACACCTGTTAATACTGTAATAACAGTTGTGTTTCAGTATTAGGTAACTTAAAACTTAATCTCAATTAACTCCATCCACATTGAATGCATGATAGCACCTGTCAACCTGAATTAATTTAGAACAAGGCAACACTGACTTAAAGTTTATGCACAGGGCAGGGTAAACACCCAGGCAAACAGCATCGATGCTTTCATATATATTTGACTGTTCAAACACATAAACTACCAAGAACATTACAATATATATGTTTTTCTGAACTACAGTGCTATCTTTCACAACTGCTAGCATCATTTTTATGTAAATATTGTAATAATTTCCCTGTGTGATCATACTGATCACAACATGCTAGCAAATGCACTGAACAGTATCAAAGTAAAAGTAATTAACTCTTAATAACGAGGTCTCATCCCATCACCAACTGATGTTTCCTTGAGGACTGGGCAGGTGGAAGGTTAATTTGGTTACATCACCTTGGAGGCTGCATTTTTCATGCGCTAAGAGCACCAATTGACTTCAAATAGGAACAACAAGAGCTAAAACGGGGCCTAAAACATGGAGAAAACAACACACAGTCAGTCAATTTAACTACAACAATCAAGCACAACGCTTGATGACTGGCAAGAGAGAAAATACAACCATACAAGCATCCTGTATTTCTCCTTGGTGTGTAAACTCTTTGGTGCTTTAAGCACAACCCTGAAGAAAATGATGAGCTATGGATCCCTGCTCACATACGTGTCTTAACACACTCATTGTAGGGTTGGCTTCACATACAGCAAGTCAAAAAATGTTACATGGGACTTTCAAAAGACATATTTCACAAGTATTATTTCTTAAAGCTTGGGTGATTATCAGTCTCGCATACTGTGACCCCAGTACTAGGGAACTGTGGCTTTTTTATTCTTGCCAATAGGTATGCAAGAGAAAACAGAAAATGCTTCTCTGTATATAAAGTAAATAACAGCTCTAAAATATGGCAAAACATCAAAATCCTATCTGCAGCTAGAATAGGAGAGAAAGTAAACAGCAAAAAAAAACAAAAGCAGAAGAAATGTAAATCTTCATATTTGAACAAGCAATCATGTCTCTACTTTTCACCTGCCAACTCCAGCTGTGCACAGCAATTAAACATCCCAAACTCACAGGCTGGCACTATTGTCTTGAGGGATTTTTGTTTAGTCTGTGGTAGATGGCTGCATTTTCAAATCATAATAAAAGAGAAGTTTTTATTATCAGAACTCATGCCAAGCAACTATAAAGAATTTTGATGGCTCTTTGATTTCACATGGGGCTCTAATCTACAACAATTCCCTTCTTCCAGCATGTGTGTGTTGCCTTTCTGTGACTGACAGCGAATGTAAAAGCCAGGATAACTGATATTGGCTACGAGCCACTTGCATGTGACCTTTCCACTTCACTATTTAAAGCACTGGCCACTCCTGAGGTTTAATCCTCAGCTCCTCGCTTGGACAGAACGCTTATAGATCTGGGATTTTTTTCTACAAAAGATTAATTGACCCATTTATTTCTGCTCCCTTGATTTCCTAGACAATACGATCACAGCAGCAGTTGTGTCGTTCATGAGATCAATAAAAATAGTGAGAGATACAGGGTTTTTTTATATATTACTTTCCCTTCACAACCTATATCAGGTACAATGTAACATCTGGAACAGGAATTAACGTGCTCCAAATAATGCAGGATTCTTTGCAAAAGTATTCCTGCTATAAAATAAGTCGTCCCTGTTTCTGTCCACCACCAGACTCACTACTGAAGTTATTATTTTAACAAGATGCCATTGTATTTATTGTGGTGTTAGTACTTCTCAGAGGTTTAGACTCTTATTATTTAAAAATTACATAGATTAGAATAAAAGGAAAAACATTTTACTGAGACAATGCTGAGCTCACTAAATCAAAGTAAATATTCAAGAATCACTACTGTGCACCATTTTCAGTTTACAACTGATTTGTGGGGTTTGTACCTCTTATTCAAATGATCTTAGATACTCTTGGCTTCTGAGGAAGCTGGAAAGCACAGAATTATTCCAAAGATGGCAGCGATTCTTTCAAATCCAAGACTGCAAACAAAGCTCTCAGATCCAACCCTGGAAGTTCACATACCAGTACTTTGTAGCAGCTCCTGCAAACACAAATCCCAGACGATTGCAGATGTAAGCAATGCCACAGCAAAACTCCAGTTGATGGGTTTGTATATTACTAACAAAGCTCCACAATGAACTGAAAAAAAAAAAATCCTAAACAACCAAGCATTGCTCTCACTCAAAATCACCATTGGGGGAAAAAACAGGCAAAAAAAACCCAAATGAAATGTTAGAAAATAGTTTAATCTAAACACGTCTACAAGTGAACAAAAACCTTTCATTGAAGCTGAGACAGATCATCCTAGAGCAACACTCTCTTCCAGGAAACGTACAACTACATGATCCGTTCTGTTCTGCAGATCTTTTCCAGATGACTGCGCTGAAAGTAATTTTCCATGCAGTTTGAAGACTGCAATTACTGACATTGCTGCTGCAAGCAACCGAGGTGAAAGTGAAGTGTTAGTTTGTAAGATGTGCTAAGCCATTAACACAATTGCGTTTGTGTAAAGGCACAAATCTCCAGTCAGCAGCGAGGTAACTCGGTTAAGTTTTGCTCATCAACTGAAGTTACAATAACTAGGTACATCACTCTTTTTAAATATTAAAATATAAAGCAGGATATTTGAGATATTTTCTTCCTATATAAAACTTCTATAACTTAAATAGATGCCTGTCTTTACCAGAGCTATTCCTCAGCTACGACCAGCACGTAGTGTGGTAGAAAAAAGCCAGCAGGATCAGTTCAGGGTACAATTATTTAGTTCTTCAGATTTAAAAATGACTGAAACAATCATCAGCAGAATAATTGTCAAAGTTTAATTTTATCACTGTCAATTTAGTAAGTTCCACTGCAATGAGGTGAAAAGGGACTGTTAGCGGCTACCTCAGAGCTGCTGCTTGTTTGTCCCATTCTTGACTCTCGAGGAAATCCTTTCTCTGTTACGGAGACTAGAAGTTCTTTAGTGAGGCTCTCACGGCTTTTCTGAAAAGCTTAAATAGTAAAAGCATGTAAGAGAAGATTTCTGAAAGCTCAGAAGTGATTTCAGTGGAATTTGTGTTTCTGAATCACAGAGGGATCTTAAAAAACTTCCACAGGAGCTACAGGGGAATTTTTTGCTGTCTTACTGGCTCAGTGTCATTTTCGATAGGAAAACCGTTCTAATTACAAGTCAGGTTTACAGATTCCAAACACTCCTCAGTGTGACATCACCCAACTTCACAGCAGCTGTTACAACCTTAAACCTCTGGAGGCACTCAAATCTGTTTGAACTCCTACAGTCCACTGAAGGTGGCAGCTTCGCACAAAGGCTTTACCACACCATACTAATACAATTAAGCCTTAAAGCCCAAATCCTTTAAATTCTTTCAGATGGACAGGCTGTCAGTCTGCACAAACGTCTGTCACAAGGGCCCTCGACACTGCAAGGTCTTAATGACAAAAACCAGCTTATGGGATTGGAGCCAACCTTTGTATTGTAGCAAGTAAATACTTCGGATGTTTTACACATAACAAAACATTCGTGGCCTAATTGCTGAGCAATTATTTATCCAAATTTGCATCTTGGAATTGCTCAAAACTCCTGTCTTCTGATGGTTTTCTGTTGTCACTATGAGGGAAAAAGAACAACTATGCCACAAATTCTTCGTTACCTTTTTAATCAACCACTCCCTCAAATTAATGATGGTACTAAACGGGCCATTTGTAGATAGTTCTCATCTTTCAAACAGGATTCTGTGAGCTACTGCCAAATTTATTTTAGCATTGCCTTAGAAAAAGAGTTGGGAGGCTGAAAACACTTTGTGAATTATTGATAGTGCACATTTTTGTACAGATACATTATTGTTTACAAGTATTGTCAATATAAAAGGGGGAGATGTATTTCTTAACGCACCAGTTCCTATCTCCTAGGTGGTCTACAAGCCACATGAAAGGAGCAAGTTGGAGTCAATTAGCAGATAACTCAGGATGCTTTATAAAACAGAACACTTACAGAATAGCCCATTTTATCTGCTGTGTTTTTAGAAGCTGAAATAACACTTATGAGTTTGAACATACCTAATTTTGTTTGTGTTATTATAGTTATGGGCCTAGAGAGCTTTAACTTGAACTCTTAATATTGTTAGCCTAATAAAAATTAAAACCCTCATAAAACTTGGTAATACTTATCAAGACTTACCAGCTGTGGTCACACTAGAATTCATCAAAACTCTGTAATTAATAATTTTGATGGATAGGAAAATGGCAAATGTGCATCATTGTCAGACGCACTCACATACACAGTGTAAGGAAACCTGCCAGTATTTTCTTTACTTGTACAAACAATCATTTAAAGTGTTTAGCTTATTTGGCTTGCAAATGTAAGATACTGTAGTAATGTAGCAGCAAGCAAATTAATACTGTTAATCAAAGCCTTCAGTTTTTCTCATCAGCAATAAGCTGCATTGCTCATGCAATGGGAAACCTGAAATGTCATGTTCTAAAAGATCTGTCAAATATTGAAATTAAGTAAACATGATCTGTACAGTGAATCAATTTACCTCTCAATTCTAAACATAATACAGTGGAAGACCTCAAGTTCACAATTATCACAGACAAATGTCATTTTTTCTGCAACTAATTTATTTTGATGCTTAGAAAATCCAAGTGTAACTAAATAAACGCAGGGAGTATCCCTGCATGGCAGCTTAAATTAATTTGAGAGCTTCTCCGTGACCTAAATAGCAGTTTTCCTGCCAGTCTTGCTAAAAAGAGTAGGACTACGAAGTGGTACTCAAATTACAAACATTATCTACTTCCTCTCTGATCCTAGAGACATGGGGAAGAAAACTATGAATCACCGAGCTGAAATTGAGAACAACTTTCAACAGTCTCGCACACTTGAGCTAAATGTCTGCTCAAGATTGAGAAAGTCACTGGTATAAAGCACTTGAATCCATCTGCTCTTTTCTCTCAGCAGGGGTTGTTTTATGTGGCAGAGCAAAGAGACCTGGATGTGGGAAAACATCGTATTCTAAATCCTAAGCACTTCTGAAAACTGTCTGAGGTGGCTTTCTGTGCCTAAATACATCTCAAAATGTGACCACTGAATGCTGCTTTTAATTGGGCCTTTGACAAAATAAAACAGGAGAAAAAAGGATTTTTTAAAAAGGGATATGAAATCCAGAGTTACACACAATAGGTATTTAAAGATTTAAGCACAGAAAAAGACCACAGAAATGTCCTGCTACTCTCTTTGTCTGGGAGTCACTATAAGATTCCATGGTGACCATATACAACTCTAAAATAGTCCCCTAATTCTAAATTGTAGCATTACATTGTAATGTACTTTGCTGCATATTAAGTAATATACTTTTTTTTTTTTTTTTTGCAAACATGTTACATAAAATCTCTTGCTGGTATTTTTTTGCAAATGAATAATGGTTTTCCTGCAAATCCAGCAGTCACAAAGAAGGGTGAGCCTGGCTGGGAGCCACACGAGATGCTCAGTGACTTCTCAGTTGCTGGGGCGCCTATGTGAACTGGGATTCAGGCAAGAGAACTGGGGGGTTTTCCCAAATGAGAGCAGTGCTCATCGAGCCTCTGCTCCTGTAAGGTTATATCGGCTTCATGGAGAAACAAGGATGCTCAGCACCACAGTGAGGGACTCAGTACCCCACACAGAAGGCCCCAAGCTCTCGGTAATCATTCAAACAAACATCCTTACTTCAATGTGCAGCCTCTGCAATGCCAGGGGAACTTCTGGTGTGAATACATTCCTTTAACGGGTGTTTAACTAAAAGATAAGAAGAATGGGAAACACATTAAAAAAATTGAAACCCAGTTCTGGTCACAGTAAAAAGCGCTGATGTTGAAAACAGTGAGTATTTTTTCAAGAGCAATGCCCTGTATATAACGATCACAAATACGCAACACTGGGTGTGACTGCTTTACTTCTTTTGTTTCGATTTGTCCTTGACTGTCTGGGAAAAAACACTCTGGTATTCTGTGCCCTTAGTCAGCTCAGAAGTGACGTACGTGTTACTATAAGAAAACCTTAAGTCATGCAGAAACTACTACTAGTACAAAGGCCCAGAGTGAACCTATAGTTCATGTTATGAAATATGTTTATAAACTACATGTGCTTCAGCTCTCAATGTGAAAGTAAATTTCTCATTAGGTTTGCAGTCCAACTTTCAAAAACAAACCACAGAAAAGGTAAACCATTAAGCAGTTAACACAGTCATCTATACATATAATGCATACCTCCTGCCATCAGTATATTTTTTCCTCCATTGAACTTTATTCTCTTTTATCTTTTTGCCTACTGTTTGAAAAGAACTAAAATATAATAGAAGGATTTAGAGTTGACGTGCACAGAAACTCATTCTTTTACCATAGGCTTGTGCATAAATGAAGAGCTAGCAACAGACAAAAATAATGGCATTTTTCCTATGTTTATAATAATTCAATTGCCAGAAGTCTCAAAAACTGTAACTCACACCTACAACACGCAGACATTTTCAAGTGCTTGATGTGGCCTCTAGTGCAGGTGGAAATTCTGCAATTATATCCTCACCACAAGTGCAATTCTTTCCCTGTGCCATCACCGCTCCTGTGCATATCAGCAATCCTACTTGCAACACCCTATTTACAAGTTAAACCCAAAAACAACCAAAAAACAACCTGTGCTTGTTCCCCTCCCAGCAGGCAGAACAGATGACCGGTAACACGGAGCAGAATTGCCCTTATTGCCTGCAAAGGGATTTGTGAGGGGCTGAGTTCAGATTTGTACGAACTAATGTGCTAGTTGGCGACATCTGAAAATACTTGTTTCTTGCCTTGGCTGAGATGCAACCGATTGTGTCAGAACTATGCAGCAGTCAAGCAAAAGAGCAAGATAAATTAATTGCAGGATAATGTGAACAAGCAGTAACATTTAAAGCCGGGTGGCATAATCACTATAGCACTATAACCAACCACAACAGTTATTGCCCATCTATATTCTCAATGCTCCACAAGACCCCAACTTTATAAGGGAATTTAGCAAAGCAGGAAGACCCAAGCAGTTGATTGTTCTAAGTGCAACCATTCCACAAGAAATACATGGAATCACGTAATCACCTCAAAACCCACTTTTCTCAATAGGTCCTGACATAATTTTGATGTTTAAGTGTCAGACAATGCCCTGAACTACTTTGAAAGCACCTAGTGGAGTATATGTTCCAGTTCTACACGGAGTAGAAGGAAATCAGAGATCTGCTTTACCCGAGGGAATGGATGTGGTTGAAGGCAGCACAGGGCAAGAGGTGAAAATCACACAGTATGTTTGGGATTGGAAGGGACCTCAAAAGATCATCTAGTCCAATCCCCCTGCTGGAGCAGGAACGCCTAAGTGAGGTTGCAGGAACGCCTAGGTGAGGTCGCACATCTTTCATTCTCCAGGAGCATTCGTGTAACCATAGCTCCAGCTGCCTATACATACGCTGCTCACCTTCCTTGCTACTGCAGAAAAGGTGCTTTTTGGAATATTTTTGAAGCCAGGCGAAAAGGCAGAAGATCCTCAGGACTCTGGATTCTCATCTGCTTCCCACTCCTGACTCAAAGCTGGTGCTAACGGCTCCTTTCTGAGCAGTGAATGCAACATCATCACACCCATCTCTCAGCAAAAACAAATCTCCTCAGGATTTGGAGCCCTGAGGCCTAAGGGGAAGATGTTGAAAATTTTATTGTGGTTTGTTTCTTTCTGTGTTAACAGGCCTCAACCTCCCAGTCATTTTTCCCTGAAGGGTGAATCCAGCAGCACGTAATAATTTAAGGTTTAACACCAGCGATGGCTCTCAGGTCCTAGGTCAGATGTAGGCACATTTCAATTTGGTCAGCACTTTCCACAGCAAATTTGATAGAAGTTTGCCTCATGCTGAAAAACAAGAAATCTATTCTTTCCAGTAATATCCACAACACGCAAAGCAGTTTCCAACCACCCTGTTCTTGCCTTGAAAAGTTCACAATGCGTGCAACAAAAGGCCATGGGACAGGCACACCCGCACCACCGGCCTACACAATGAACACAAGCAGTTTGTCTGGATCTTGCAGAATTCTTTTCTACCACATGGAGCAGTACCACTGTTGTACCCCGCACCTCTAAGCAGAATGATTCTCATCTCGTGCAGATGCTGAAATAAGATGGAACAATCCTGTTGTGACAAACTTTAACAAGGATGATAATTATTCACGAGTTTCAGTCATCATGAGTCACATCCCTCACCATCTATAACTCCACTAAAATATTCTGCATGTTGCTCTATTGTCCAAAGAAATTAAAAGAGACAAAAAAGCTTAATCAAATAATGCAACACAATGTGAAGTATTAATAGTGAGTACTCACACCAGTCATCAACTAGAAATAGTGCTATCTTCCACTTCATCTCTTCAAGATGAAATTAATGTTGTTCTGACCGCCCCCCTACTCCAAATATGATTGATGTTTGTGTTGAACTAAATTAAAATGTCTGTCACTCATCTAAGGTACAAAAACAAATCCTTTCACTAAACCAGCTTAAATATATGACCTGAAATTTGTAACGTAAACCAACCTTTCCCAGACAAAAATAAACATAATTCCGACACAAACCCTTCCTCTCCAAAAGCACAGGTAAGCTTATGCAGTGAATTGAAACTGATCTGCAGCCTTGTAGTAATTCCTTCATCATTCATGGCAGTTCATAACGAAAGAAGATAAGAAATTTACCAAGAAAAATGGTCTTAGCACTTTGGAGATGATAGGAAATGTTATTTGTTTATCCAAATAAAACAGAACCTCTGAGCCTTTAGAAAGAGGTTTCTTGCTAGTGAAGTATTAATGCTGAAATAGAGGATCAAAAAGCTGTCCAAATAACCATATCAAGATGTATTCGCATTTACTTACACAGCACAAAAGTCTGAATCAAAGCACCTGTCATAAATCTCTCCTATGCAGGTAATAAAATATGTTCTAATGTCAGTTCTAATCACATTATCACATGAAAAGGGAAAGTTTTAAGGCAAATTACACTGTTGAATCTCTATTCCCCTTTCAGAATTCTGTTAGGATTTGATTCTAGGAGCAAAGGCGAGATCCACGACAATCCCAGACACTCAAGTTGTCTAGAAGCAGCCCCAAGAGTTTAATGGTAAAATGCTGATGGTTTCTTCATCCATTTGAATGAAAGTGGTGGATCACAATGTGACTTCATCAGAAACTGTCAGGTGACTTTAGGCCAAGAATAACAATTTGTTTTATGGAAATTATTTTCCTTAAGAGGAAAAATGCATCAAATGACAACAGCAGGGCAGAGCTAGGACTTGGCTGCCTTCTGGCAGAGACATCACAGCTGGAACTAAAGGGAAAGTCACCTTGAAGTGTAATGCAATTCCCAGACCATTCAAGGTCCAGAAGAAATCCATTTACAGCTAAGAACTATATAAATATCACATGCAAGAGAAGGCCAGGACAGTGATGAGAAGGTGAGGAAGGAAAACAGACTATTAATAGAAGGGAAATGAGGAAATACAGCTCAGGGATTCTTCAGTTCAAAGGAAAAGAAGTCATGAATGAAGCCTGATGGGGGGCACTGTGTTTTGAGATGTTCCTCAGAGGCCCAGGGAAGACACAGCAGTGTTGTCCAAAACCAAAAAGAGATCTTCTTGCTTTTGATTCTTCATGATTTCAAATGGAAGCTGGATCTAGTAGAAAATATAGTAAATGTAATCTTTAAAAAAGGACTCTGTGTGGAAGATTAGAAGAGGTGGTATAAATGAGAACACAAGTTTTTCTTCAATAACTAGACATTTATCTGGATCACCCCTGAGGATTCCTCAAATCCCAGGTAAATTCTTGCCTTGCCATAATCAGAGTACCCTGCTACTACTTTTTCCAGAAGTGGATGACAACTTAGATGTCAGCTGAGACCTGCACGTGTACAGCAACCCCCAAAACTAGACTACGCAAAAGACATCCTCCAAAGTCAAGGCAGAGCGGTGTTATCAAGAGCTGTCGTATGGCGGGGCACCTCCTAACAGAGCCCACACCACGAGCCACTTCGAAACCCGTGTGTGGGCATTTCTGACTCTGTGGTTCTCCTGTGCCAACATCTCTGGTTGCTCCAGGGCAAAAGCAATGTGAGACAGTCAAGCACCTTCATTTGCAACATATAAGAAAAATCCCTGACTACACTGACTTTACTCACTCATACTCTCTCAGAGTATTTTATGTTTCCAGTTCCCCATCTTCTTGGCACCTTCTCCTTAGTTTCTTTTCTTCATTTGAATGAAATCACACATTTGGCATCCTGTAGCCATTAGGATACCTTTCCTTTTAACCCTTGTTCTACTGTTTGCTTTGGAGCCACCACAAATACTTCTTTTTTCACCCCTACACTGGTCTTAATATATCTCTATATATTTTTATCTTAAACAAATAGGTACGTGTTAAGTTCCAGAAACAATTCTAGTACTACAGCTACAAGCATTTGTAGCTACAATTAGAAATTAGGATATACAAAAATCAGGAACTACATTCTTAATGTGCTATTTGTCATGTGATCACAAAAAGCACCAAACTGTTCCTTGTTCAACAAAAAAAAAAGAAAATAAATAGGAAAATAATAAGAAGAAATCTTATCTGCTAAAGACATTTGTCCCTTGGAACAACTGTGGACAGGTAACATTGTGCATGAACAGTATCTACCAAGGCTGACCCCAGTTTGTCTGAGTGTTCTACTGACCATCAATTGGCAAAACAAGAGATCCTCAATTTCTTATTAGCAGAAAAAAGTCAATTTTGTTTAAAGAATGCACTTCTACACAAATTATTTTAGCAAAACTATAGATAAAGTGCATGGCATCTGCATAACAGAGCATTTAATCCATTTGCTTAGTCCAGTTCTTTGTTTTGGTGGAAAGAACTAGAAATTAATCCATTCTATAAATGGAATAAATCCATAACAGCTCTTAAATCACACCAGGAGAGCCAGGAGACAGCAAGGTACACAAGAGCACCAACACTGTCCCTGAGAGGACACCTGACATGCAGATTAGTCACAACAGGCATGTTTTATTGATTATAGCCTGTCATATGACAGTCCCTCTGCTATTTATGTACAATTAGCATCAACTTTCATCTTGGGTGGCTGCCACTTGGATTTAATTTTACTCAGACCTGACTACACACAAATACATCTTCTACAGTTGTGTTCCTGGGTGTGAGAGCTGTTTTCCCTTGAAATTGATGGGATGCATTTTCAACAGGGGCAAAAAAATGTTGCAGTTCATAATTTGTACCTTGAATCCACTGCCTTCAAGCTGCACACCTGGCGAGTCGCAGGCTCAACAACATTTCAGGCAAGGACAGAGACATGAACTCAGATTCAAGTTTTCTTTCGCTTTTCACCCACAAAACGAGTTGAAGTTAATACTTGACAGTGTTAATTTGCACCTGTGTTACGGCCAGCTCAGGAGAAAGGTGGGCTTTGCTAGGAGCATGAGCAACCTCAATAGAAAATTATGTGGGTGGGTCAGGCAGCTCTCTAGAAAAAGGCAGGGAACAAGGCCCTGGACTATTAAACCACTTTCTCAAATGATGTCGCATTACTCAATGCCTCAAAACACTTGAGAACTGCAGAATGCCAGCCCTGTGCTGAAAAGAAAGGGGCAGCGAAGCCACTCACGTAGCTGTTTGGATTTCTCCAGAATTTGAAAAACAATATTTTGTGTGCTCTTTAACAAGAGAAATACAAAAATTCGCGTTACTCCTATGTGACTGTGTTTTGATTCAGCCATTTTAGACTTTGCTAAAAGTAGCATGCAATACAGCTAAACATCAAACACCATAGATACACCAAACACTACAGTGAATACAGAAGTTTAAACTGGTCCTAACAGGTAAAAAGGAGACACAAACCCAAATGAAGCCCAGCCCAGACCCAACATAGTGCCATGTAGAGTCAACCAAGCTACTTTGAGATACAATCTCTTCCATCTAGGCTTTGTGTTGGGTTTATCAATGCAGAACACGTCCGAGCTTGTTCTTTTTTCCTTCACTGCCCTGCGATCACCACAGTGCTGAGTTCAAGGGCATTTGGAACATTATGGGAAACACTGTGATACAAAAGGTCCAGGATACCACATTGCAATATAATAATACACCAGTATGCTAGCAGTATAGGGTACTAATCTTCTGTATTTCTACAGGACACACAAACAGTATGAACCAACTTTGAATTTCAGGGTCTTTTACATCACTGTGACGAAATCCCTAAGGAGCTTGACAAGTGTAGGTAGGGAAGAAGATAAACCTGAAATGTGAACACACAGGAAGAAATCTACATTGGTCTGTAAGTTTCCTGGCTTCAAAGTACACATATACTAACTGTTTGTTTGTTAAAAATATACCCTAGAGTTAAGATATTCATTCTGGACTCAAATGAAATCACAGAGTTATCAGTTCTTGATACAGTAAAAGGTAAGAAAATAGAAAAGTTTGGGTTTTCTTGGGGCGGGGGTCCAGATTAAGAGAATTAAAATCATCCATCCAACTGCATGTAGTTTTTACTTTGAGACAATCTGCTACCCTAAGCAAGATTTCTTCCCAGATGACGGGCTGACTACCAAGAGAAATTCAAACCAACTTTTACAGTCTCCGGCTGAGAACTGATAGCAGCTCCCTTCTACCTCTCCCAAGCAGGTCCTAGAGTATTTCTAATCAGCACCAGCCTGTTATTCTTTTCATCTGCAGCCACTTACTGACCAGGAATGGATTTTAAGTAAAATCCATAGCCAAAACGGTGTTGTGAACTGCAACAAGCTGTGCTACTGCTAGAGATGACCTTCTGCAATCTCAAGGAAAGCTAAACAAACAAACCAACTCCTGCAGTCACTACCCTTTGCCAGGCTCACACTAAACAACCCCACATACATACAGAGTATCCAAGTTACTCCGAGGGCAGCCTGTGCTAATATTGGCAACTGAAACTCCATTGAAACGCTGTCACGACAGAAATCACAAATCATCCCTGGCAGCACACAGAGGGTCTGTTCAGAGCTGGAAAAGTAATGCTGCTGCTTGTTTCTTGCTTTGTCTTGAAGGTATTTAGCACCGTTTAAGCTTAGAGAAAAAGAAACAGATTTTTCCTTTCAAATGTTTTCGGAGCTTGCCCAAGGTATTCTAAAATGCAACGAAAGATCATCTGCCTGTTGACCTTTCTTAATTGAGCTACGTATTCAGCTAAGCAGCATGTTTCAACACCACCTCGAAGAGTGTTCTATGCTGCAAGTCTGATTTCTCTTTCTACAGTCAGTCAGTACTACAATAAATTTTGGTTTGATGCTACCAAGTGCAGCCAGAACTGAGAACTAGCTTTGCAAATTGAACAATAATTTGTATCTAGGGCCCACAAAGAGAACAATGAAGAGGAAGGAGAGTCTTCTCTTTACATTTTAGCCATCTGGTTGCTGGACAAAAGTTATCTTTCCACACAATGTAACTATTTGGTCTGTTAGAGAATGGGATCCCCCACACAGCGAGGCAACTCCTAGAGAAGTTAAACAGCATCATTTGTGCCTGGAATTCCGGTTTTGCCCCGTGGGTTTCTCAGAAAGCACATTTCCTTGCATGTACTGAGACTTTACAAGTGTCAAATGTCATCTATACTTGAGTCTTCATGGAAAAGACTGAAGAGGTATTTACCTAAGTAAAAGGGGACAAAAATTCAGTTCAGAATATTATTTTTATCCCTGTTTCACTGACATGGGAATAGAGCTCCTGAAAAGCAGTCAGCATCCATGCCAATGGTCAGAAAAAAAGAGTAGAAGGTAGGTCTCAGCCCTTTTTCCATGTGGTCACCCATGGACCGCACCACTATGGCATTTTATGGAGTGGCTCATGGGGAAGGCCTAAGGCTGAGAATCTCATGGGTAGTGCAGATCACAAACAGCATAGAGGTTTGGAGCTCAACCGATGCCTAGGAGTTCTCTTATTCCCTTCACCACAAGGCTGGGTAGCCATTTAAATTAGCTTAAACTAGCCTGCCTAAAGCTTTCTTTCTGACTAAACAACAGATTAGAAGCATTGAATAAAAGCACTAAAGTAAAATTTGAAATGCACTTACTGCATAAGGCTGTCATTAGCGAGTTGAGTAATTCTTCCCCAGACTCAGTGTTAACACACAACCTCTCACAAGCATTGGTGTGCAAAATAGTAGCAAGTGATAAATATGACTTCTCAGTAGTTTGCAAGATATTTGTGGAATATATTCCCAAAGCTTGTCTATATGATTTAATTTTAATGTCTGCTTGTACTCACCAGTACTGTAAATCACATCTGTAGTGATAATCTAGACTATCAGTATTTTGAATTGTCTCTGCTGCATCAGAGTATCAGACTTCAGTCATCAGTTAGCGATACACTTCACAATGCTGATTAAAAGTCACTTGGTATGTCTGTTCACTAGTTCCTCATCCCCTCAAAATGAGAAAAAGGACATCATTAATTTAAACTACACACTTTCTGTGGCAAGAATAATAATGTCATAGTATGTCTGTCAAAGGCCAACGCCTGTTAGAATGAGAGTTGAGACTTAAAGCACTATTTAAATACAAGCAACAACAGTCAGTTCACAATAAGGAGAAACTCATCTTTTCCAAATAGCCAGACCCAAACCAGGCTGCACGACCCACAGCTCCAGCTACAACTGTAACACGCAGTTCACAAAGTTTTCTTTCTATACTTCCTTTTCATTTTGGATATTCCCACTAGTTAATGAAACTTCTTTGTATCTGTAGCACATTCATTCAGCAAGCATTGGGGAATTATTACCTCATGCTGGTCTAACAATTCACTTATTTGTTTACAGAAAAACTGTGCTAAATAGCTGGACTGTTGTCATGACCCTTCACCCAGATCTTTTGATAGTGGTTACTAGAATGTCATGTAAAAATAAACAGCATCGAACGAGTTCCTGCTAAAAGCATTTAGTGTAAGTGGAAAGATAAATTTCATATTATGTGTAGTAAATCAAGTTCTTTGACAAACAGCTCTTTCTTGTGGATGAATGATAGTTTTAGACTAGTATTTACCACCGATTACCATTTGGTATCCCTATGAAACGCAAATAGCTACAAGCAAATATTATTGCATAACTGCCTATGTCTGCTCTGACAATACACACGGAAGGACTGAAGAATCTGCAGCCAAATTCTTAATGAACCCCATTGCTACTTCTGTAGATTGCTTTTCTCATACTGAGTCATGCTCGCTAGCATGACTCTCTGCAGAATTATCATGCTTAAGATCACACTAGTTTTTGCTAAACAAAAACTGATAAAACACAAATATCTGCAGAAACTGATACTATAAATAACAATTTTTTTTTATTGCAAGTATGTGATAGATAACCCCACACTCTCCTCCTCTCATCAAATGAAAACAGACCTTTGCAACACCGCTTTCAAGAGCACTCTATCTTTTCTACACTGAATCTCTTCAGTGGGTATCACATTTCCAAAGGAGCGGAGCAGTTCTTGCAGGAGAAGCAATCTGCAGCCTGGCTGAGCGCTGGAACTTTCCACTGCCCAGTCTGCTCCTCACCCTGCACTGCCGGGCTGGCCTGACCTCCCAGCACCACAGCCACCTCGCTTTCGGACAGGTTTCTGGGCATTCCAGCAGCCCCAACACTCCCTGAGCAAGGTTCAAACCAGGGGGAGACAAGGAAGAAGAACGTCGGTGAGACAAAAAGTGAAAGAATTTAAAAAGGAGATGAAATCTGGAGGCGAGATGTGCGACACAGTTCCTGCTGCAATAAGAGACCGATCCAGTTTCCAGTCAAGTTTGTGTTGCAGTTACTATAAAGCAAGGAGAATCTGGCTCTTGGCCAGCTATTTTGTCACGACCACAGAACACAATGAGAACTTGCATCTTGAGTCGGCACATGCAGTCCTGCAACTGATTTTGCAAATTCAGGGCCTCAATACAGAGCCCTCTCCAGAGGGGAGCAGAAATGTTTTAAACCCACATGGTTACACATTTTGCTTTCCCACCTTGTCCTACCACCAAAGTTTCTCTTTTGGTATGTGAAAAATCCAGCTCCTGCTCCCCTCCTGTACTACGCAGAGCACTTTGCTCTCAAGTCAAGATCAAGAGAGTCACATGTCTGCTTTGAACAAATGCTCACTCCTTTGTTATCCTTTACTTTTCTTCTCTTACTTTCTAACATAACAAGCCTTCCTCAAAGGGCTGGACTCTGTGCTAAGCTCCTTTTAGCTCCCAGATCAAGGTTTTAAATTGCAGGAGCAGAGAGATGCCTGACTCGGAGTGTTCTGGGCTTGAAAAGCCAGCTGCCTGCTCCCTGTTGTCCTGGAACAGGGCAAGGGGGTGATGGTGCCATAGCAGACGTGTGGAAGAGCCGGCTGCATAAGCAGTAACAGAAGCCATATGAGGTCAAGGGCAGAGTTTGGGATCACTTTTCTGGACTGATGCTAAAAGCAGCACTGAACAGTCCGTACAGAGGGCGGCAAAACACACAAAATCAAAGTTTCACTTGGAGATAGGGAAGTTTGCCTCCTAATGTGCACAGTGTCAGGGAAGACATCAAGACAGAGGAAGGTCTGCTGCAAGATCTGGAGAGGCTGTCCCTAGCTTGTTAGGCCCAGAGACTCAGCCTCTGCAAAACTTAGTTGTAATGACAGTAGAAACTAAGACATGATACTTTATTGCCTTACCATGTCCAGTGTTCCGCCTTTGCTGTGTTTTCAGGTATAAAACATAATCCAGAGTGAGTAACTTAGTTTAATTTTAGTTACAGCAGTGAATGTTTTACTCACAGGGAACAGCATCAGACTCCTTGCAGTCCGAGGCTCTACCACCTTTTCTCTGGTCAGAGTTCCCTCAGGATGAACGACACCTGCCAAAGCCCAGAGTTATGTTCGTGGTGGAACCATTGATGCTAGAACAACTTTGCTTATTATTAATGATCCACAAAAATGAACTCTTTTTCCCAAAATAAATTATTCCCATAAAGCCTAGAACTACTCTCTCCTCTAATGAGAATATATAAAAAAAAACCCCAGACCTCCTAGCAAATTCTAGCAGTCTTTGAAAGGAAAATACATAAAGAAAAGTTAAGAGCAGCTATACACAGGAACAAGATTGTTGGAACCCGACTGACTTCAAACAAGTTACATGGACAATTATATACTTCACTTGCATGAGTCACTGCTCTGATCATAGCAGCTATAATGTCACAATAATTAACTGTTTCCCCCCCCCCCCATCAAAATTCAGGTGAACTGTGCACTTACTGCATTTCATATTCCCAGGTGTACCAATCAGTCACAAAGAAGCAAAAATGACTGGTTTGGGCTTTTACCTGCAAAAAAGAAAATAATTGAAAACCTCATTATTTTAGTACCTTTCTATATCATTGCATTTAATCCACCTTTTCATACTTAGATAAAATCCTGCCCTTCTGAAATCAATACTGTTTTTGCTTAAATTGGTATTTATGCTTTAAAGTGCTATCTAACATCAACTAATTTACTGATTTTTGTACCCATGTTTGTAGTGGGTAACACACATACATATTAATACGTACATATGTATTTAGAGAATTCCAAACTAACCAGAACTTAAAGGATTTGAATATACTGCCCCTCCAACTTTTAAAATTATATACCAGCAGATCAACTATAATATCAAAACCAGCTAAGAATTATGTTATTAGCTGTTCAGACAGCTAATTTTTAATCAACAAATGCAAAAGCCCTTTGCAGATGAGGTAAATACTAACACTTTCTTGGATTTAGCTCCTTTGTGTAGAACAACTATAACTAGGAGGGACATTGGACCATTTGTGGATCCGCTGTTTATGCCCTTGAGAGAGAAATTAGTCAAAAGCAACAATGAAAGGAAACAAAGCTCATTGCAGGATAATATTTATAACCAGAATGTACACAAAATGCATTAATCACATCAGTGACAACACCAGTGATACTGAAGCAACTAGGAATTGTACATGAAATCTGAGCTTTATAAAAAACACAGAAAATACAACAGCCTATTATCGGGCTGTAGGATACAAAGACGTTTCAGCTAAAAGGCCTTATGTAACATCGCACTGGGCTGTACTGAACTTCCCTCCATACAGCAGCTTTATTACTCCAGGCTTAACACAGAAATAAACATCAGAGAAAAACCATAGAATGTGGAGTGTTTTAATACTCTATTATAAGTAAAAGTGACAATGGGATAGATTGTAATTATGAATTATTATAGAACAGTATGACTCCTCTAACATGTCTAGACAAATCATGTTCACATTCACAGCAGAGTCGACACCATCGACTTTGACTGCTAAATTCTCTTAAAACATGACTGACCTACCTGTAAGAAATGTTTCCAGGCCCTATTAAAATTAGGATAAAGAAGCTGTAGGGCATGGTTGGGAAGGCAGGGTAGGAAAAGTGTGAATGCACTAGTTTGCACTTTGAATTAGCACATGTTTAACATTAGTTTGCAATTAATTCAGAGAAGACATAGTAAAAAAAGAAGTCCTGGTTATTTATGGTGAGCTTCCTTCTTTTCCCACACTACACACTTCAGTTAAAGTTACAATTCAGCCTCTGAACTGAAATGCAGATCCTGTCCAGACCGGTAGATGGCACAAACCATTTATTTCACTATATTTATCACAATATCTATTGCAATGTCACAGAATCCAAGAATCACCTACTATCTTCAAAATAGTGTTATTAGACACCCCTCTAACCTAAGAGCAGTCAATCCTAAAACATTGGTATCTTTAAATGAACTAAAAACTCATTCTAAAAACACTTAACATAATACATATAGCACTGAACAAAAATTCTATTATATACATGTCAAGAGCAAATAATCCTGCCATGAAGTTCCACGTTTGAAGCTTGTTGCATATATTGTAACAATTGGTAATAATATCAAATATCAAGAAAGAACTTGTTCAACACCATAAAAATGAATTTAACAAGAAAAGGCCCTGCAGTGGTAGGTGTGCAAGAGATAAATATGTTGGTGAAACTTTTAACTTGACCAGGTAAATCTCTAATGAAAAAGTGACTATAGATGACAATGACAAATGCCAGGAAACAATCACAGCAGTTGCTAAAATATGTTGTTTCTTAAAAAGAAGAAAAAAACCAAACAAAACACCTAAAACTTTAGAAGGGTAGAGGTAATACAAATCAAGTTAAACTCACAATGAGGGGGAAAAGTAACCCTTTATTTTAGAACTAGGTAAAAAGTTAAAAGAAATAGCAAATAATTGTACCTTTAAGAAACTCTAAGAAAATTTGACAAGGAAAGCGCTCTAAATATTCGCCTAAGACAAAAAAAAAACCAAACTAATAGCTTATAAGCAAGCATACAATAGCATCTATGAAATCCACATCACTCCAGTGCCAAGTCAAACAGAGTTATTATCCAGTGTACAAGAGAATCCGTAGGTTTTAAATGCAAAAAAAAAAAGCCTAAATATTTGCAGCTGAATCAGTTCATCTACAGGCATATTTCTGAGCATCCTTCTGCATAAATCATTCATGACAGTCATGGGTTATCGGGTTCTACAAAAATAGACACTAGAATATAGATAGATTTGGTTTATTATTTCAAAAAGAATCCACACTCCTGAAACCTACCAGTTGTTTGCTTTGCTGTTACAAACATGTTGGAAAACATTAGTTCTTGGAAAGAAAAGAGAACAAAAGAAGAGAATTACACTGAAATCCAGGGCTGGAGAAGTATCTCTCGTGTTCTGCAAAGCATGACGCTTGTTCTTGTACAATTCTGACAGAATTCTTGGAATGCTGCAGAAAGAAGAATCAGACTATCTGACTCCATTTTCTAAGTTGCAAAGATAACCTATAGCTACATAATTATAGGATTTAATGATACTTAATTTTATATTTTCAAAGAAATATTATGACATCATGTCACTTCACAGGGCAAACCACTTAGCTTTATAGCCGTTATTCACTGCAGAAGCACATATTAAAAGCTATGCAATCACAGGGTAAATTATGCTTATATCTGTTGGTTAAATTACAGCTTAATACCATGAGAAAAACTGTAAATAATGTGAAGATTCATGGTTTAATTATTTTAATAGCAAGTAATTTATCAAATAATTATGAAAAAGAAAGCAGCAGCCAGGCTGGAATGTACAAGCAGGAGTGTTTTTCTGCACTAAGAGCTCCTGAACTAAAACATTAATAGCAAGATCATCTTGATTTGTTCCTCTAATCCTGCACAACCGCAGGTAGCGCTTGGCCCTCTCACCTCTCATCAGATCCAGAGATCAACAGCCTGAGCCGAAAGGAAAACTTTGGTCATGACAGATTTATTCTCTGCTGAACTGATCCACTTTGTGCCACATGTTTGCCAGATCCAGTGTAAGAGGAGAACAGGGAATAAGAAGCCAGCAGTGGAAGGTGCTTTTCCACACCAAACCCCAGTTAGACCAGATTAGTTGTAAAGCCCAGCTAATGGTTCTGATTAAAAAGTGGGACAATTTAGTCTGGGACATTTTACAAGAGAATATTTTGATTGAAACACCGACAATTTTACAACTGAAACCAGAAATAACAGACAGTTGCTCACTGCTGCAAACAAATCACATTAGCACAACTAAATGGCTTAATGAACTTCAGTGCAATGTTTCCAAAGCGATATTATGACACCACCATTTTGCAGGGTAAATACTCTAGTTTCATGGCAGGGATGGACAGCTGGGCTGTTTGCCTTAATTCCTGAACAGCTCAGACATCCACAAAGCATTTCCAGGTTGGAGTGCAGTAACGTGGTCAAAAACCATCAGAGAAATTTTCCCACTTGTCACTCGCAGCCATCAGGCCAAGGTTGTAAATTCACTGATCCCGGCTTACCTGGCAGCGTGTATTTTACCCTCACGGGTACGACTACTCCTGTTGCATTAGCCTGGCCATGCGATGTGGTGTTGCTGCCTGCTGCAGGAAGACACGCTATGCCTGGTTCAGCATAGCAAATTTTTAGTAATACATTTGATCTGGCAGAGTGAACTTGAATAAAGCAGCGCTTAGCATCATGAGACTGCTCTTTGACTCAGTCCTAGGTGCACTAAAACAGATTTATTGTCCTGTAAAGCCGTGGTTCATCCAAATTCCCCTCTCACAGCAGGCTGCAGGCAAGCACACGTTGCTTGGCAGTGCCTTTGAGTGTCATACACCTTCAAACTGACTGATCAGAATATCTCATGTCATGTAATGATCCTGAGTGACAGTATTCCAGAGGATTTAATTTACTCACTGGTGTAGCTTTTGAGAACCTGCTACCCTTGCTCTTGGCTCAGCTGATTTCTGAAAACACACTATGTCCCCCCTTTATCTTCTGTATCCTTCTGGAAGCAGAGCTTGATGCTTTGTTGCTGTCAGAGCCTAGAGAATCAGTGGTGGCAACAAATAGCACAGATATATCCTTTGTACACAGAGCTTTTTACCTCCTTGTCACCTTCTCACTGCATATCATCTTTGAAAGGTGTTTAGAAGAGGTCCTTAGGGATGTGGTTTAGTGCTAGAGTTAGGTTAGGTTATGGTTGGACTCGATCCTGAGTGTCTCTTCCAACTGAAATGATTTTATGATTCTAAGTGAAAACTCAAACTGGAGGAGGCACAGACTCACCAAGATGCAACTGCTGCCCCTCCGAAGAGCTGGTATGCTGAGGAAGGCAATGATGGCAGCCTTCACAATCCTGATCACCCCACAAAGCGCTGAGAAGGGAACTGGAGACACCAGAAAGTTAACAGAAGCTGAGGCAAACGTCTGTCCCTCTGGAGGACGTGTGAATTCACTCCTGACTGCAGCTGTCCCAGCAGAAGGGGCTATTCTGTCTCTCTACTTAACCCACACAATTTTTCTGCAAAACATTTCTGCTAAAGAGAGCTGCACTGGTGTATACCTGCAACAAGAGTTGTTTATAGTAACCCACCTCATTTTGATTTAAATGGATTAGAGAATGATCATAGAAATAGCTGAGTTGGCAGTTCTGAAAAAAGTAGTCACAGGGATTAGTAATGTCTTTAACTGACATGTAACAGTACTGAGAGTCCTTTGTGGTGGAAACAGACAACAGTCACTGTACTTGCCCTCAAGATAAGATAAATTTGCTTCCAGACTGAGTAAATTGTCAGTGTTCCACTCTAAAGAAGCACAATAATTATCCAGTGTCAGGGTTTTTCTTCTAACAAGGCAATCTGTCGGGGATGATTTCCTGATTTTGACAGAAAGCAGAGCACAAACAACAACAAAAAATACAAACTAGATAACATCAGGAGTCAACTAAAAGATAAGTGGTAGCATTGGACACTTCTGCATCAAAAGAATATCCTTGTATCTCATGAAGGATGCCCATATAAGCACAGAAAGGGATTGAAGCATGGACAAACTTGTCACAGCTACTGAGAGAAATCCTGGTGCAAAAGCAGCTGGTGGAAAACAGTTTTTCAAGCTCTGGTAGTATCAGCATCACTTCCTTTGTGACAGTAGATATCATTCTTTTAGATTAAGATTTTAGACCTCACTCTCACCAGATTACTTCTCACCTAATCTTCTCTCCCTCCAGCTTCTGGGACAAGAAGATTCAGTGGATTTCTCCTTAATTTAAACCCTTAGGATATAGTAATGCTTTTGCTAAGCCTACACTGCAATTATAAACCCAAATTTACAGGACAGGCTTGCAATTTCACGGCACAGGACCCTAACGCCGGTGACAGAGTCCTGAACTGTAAAATGGCAACATATGTGACACTAGTGTACAAATACTGACCTTTTACTTCAAAGAGCAATTTGCAGTTTTGCATCAGGAGTAATCTAAGGGTAGGTCCACCTCCACAAGCCAGAAATTTGGGGGTTTTTTAACAACACAAGGAGGGAAATGGGAAGAGATTTGTTCAAAGTTGAAATCCCGCGGTCTCTAAAGAAGGAGGAAAGCGCTGGATCAGAAAGCGGCCAAGAAGACTACCTCAGCAGGAGACAGGAGGAGGATCAACAAGTGAAATTGCTCTTTGACAATGAGTATTGCTGAGATGGAAAGCACAAAGCACTGGCTGACAAAAAGAAAAATGATGATTAGAGGCACATGTGTTTTAGATACAAGATGATGGAGCAGACTGATTTATCCCAGCTGAACAGTAAAATAGCCTTGTTATTGGCTGTTTCCTTATAAACCTGGCTGAACAGCCCCCTCCAGGCTACAAAGATGCTATATATTAACGTTTGTTGGAAAGTTTCCTTCCAGCACAAGTACTGTAACTACTATCCTCCCAAAACTTCAGTAAAAATCTCTATATTAACAAAGGAAATATGAACAGCATTACAAAGATAAGCTAGTAAAAAAAGCTATTTTAGGTGACCACATCAGTGTGGGTCTCTGAGAAGACTTTAGAGGGATATTGAGTTTGCAGATTGGTCAGCAGCAAGTTCCAAGAACTTTCCAAAGTCCTCAACTTTATTTTCTAAAGGGACAAAAGACACAGCATTTATTGTTGCTGAAAGTAGCTTCCCTGAGTCAGGGACTACTATTCAAAGAGTGATTGTAAACTAGAGGGGTTTTTCTCTTGTCAAGGAAGGGAAACAATACTTAAGTGTTTTAGCAACTCCTGCCACAGAGACAAATATTGTCTCAGAACAATGAGCAGAAATACAAAACTATTTAACTCAATTGATAAATGTTAGCTATAATATCCAAAAAAGCAAAACAAAAAAATGAATAAAACCTGCTCTTTTGGAGCCTTGGCAGCTTGTCTCTGAATATTATGGTGATATGCTGATTTTCAAGCCTTCCCATCATAGTAAAAAAATACAAATAAAAATTATAGCTCATTGGTAGAAAGACTTTTTTTTCTTTTCCTCTTGTGGGTAGCTATTGCAAAACTACAATTAACCTCAATTAATAGAAAGAGTACACTTTATACAAAGATATGCTGTTCAGGTGTTCTTAATGAGAGCAGCAATCAGTACTGTTTAATGTCTAACAGGGAGCTCTTCTGAGGTGAAAATTAAAATGGCTAAAAATTAATCCAAGAGGGAGGTAGGATTTTTCCCCCTTATACAGAAAGCAACTCCTCTAATAAAAGCTACCTAGAAAAGTCTGTTTGGACCCTGAGTATATCAATAGGCATTAATTGCCTTAAACAGCCTTATTTGAGACCCCCATCCCATGTTCTGCCCATCGGCCCATTTAAGCTTAGGTTGAAGCCATTAGTCCTATTCTGAGCTGCAGGTAAGTCTGAGCTCAGCCCTGGCCCCTGCTGTGCCTGCCTGGAGCAGAGTCCCTGGATCCCTGACCTGCAGCCTGCCTTAGCACCACACGTTTGTGTCATTTCTCACACAGTCATCACATTTCTGATGATCACTGGGCTGCACCCACAATCTGTTAGTTGTCCAGCTACTGGAAAGCCAATTTTCTGCAATCGTGTAGTAATTAAGATCTTTTCCATTGCTCTCCCTTTTCCTTCCTCTTATTACAATATGAAATACTTGAAGTGCCAACTTACACTCTACCTGCAAGATTGGTGGAACTGACAAAAAAAAAAAAAAGATCAGTTTCGCTAAGGATAAAAATAGGAGAAAATTACTAAATCCTGTACAGAACTGTCCCCTTCACAGTCTCTAATGTATTAAGATTCACATTTTCAAGTAATGAAGTTTCCCCTCACATACCTTGAGATACATTTTATATTCTATACACAAGAACTATTTCCTATTGGCCTTCTTAGTGCTATCACTGTTCTAGTCACCCCTTGTGGACTACACAAACAAAACCAGCACTCCATGGCTGGTATCTGTACCAATTATATAATTATCCCATAGACCAGCAATATTAACCTATATGGTTTAATCTTTATGCCATCAATCCAGGCTCCTAATAATTTTCATTTACTGATGAATTTTTAAATGATAGTGCTGCCCAAAGTAGAATATATCAGACAATGCATTGTAGAAATAAAAAATTACTTCCCTTGAAGTCAAATGATTTGAACCTTAACTTCAATTTTTATTTTAATTGAAAACTCCTTGTGCGTTTGAAACTACTTTATTTGTATGTAACTTGGCTTTTCAGTTGCATACTTTTGAGAGGAATTACATTGTATTAAATTTGAGACATACAATTAGGTCAGTATGAAACATCACTACCTGATCAGATGGATGTCAACCTCAGAAGGTCCTCATGTAACCCCAACAGGCAGGTACGGCAGAAAATCTAAGTGTCTGGGTAAAGTAAGAGCTGGAGTAAGATAAAAAGCTTCACAACCAAGAGGATACATTTCGTTGTCTTATTTCCCCCTTAATTTTTTATAGTCTTGAGTTATGGTTTTATATATACTTGACATCAGTATAAACCTGTACTGCTACTGAAAGACAAAGTTCTGGCACCTTCCCTTCCCACTTAGTCCCAGCTACGAACCCATTCCTACTGGGAAAAAAAAGGTATTTTTCTTTACAGCCACAGTAATCCATATCCAGGTTAAAACTAATCACTTTGTCAGGTTAGATTTCAATGCTGTCTTAAAGCATATGTGAAACTGGCCTCATTAATCAGCAAATTTTACCTAATTACCAGAAGTCACAAGGGATGACCCTGCTACTGTAACATTTCACAGCTTTCGTTCCCAAACCATATGGGTTGTGTTCTCCCCTTTCATCAAGCTTGTGACCCAAATACTAGCACATACAGAAATTCTTATCACCCCTGAGACCCAGTTTGTACCTGCAGTGGTCCCTGGCTCAGAAATTACTGCTGTGCTGCACAGCGAAAAGTTCTTAATAGAAATTTCTCACCTGATTCTGCAGAGTTTGCCTTACATGCACCTTATTTCACATGAGGTCAGGAGGCAGAGGAAGATGTAGTGTCAGGCTGGGAGGATTCAAACAAATTCTCCCTCCAGGCCCCTTTTGTAAGGGTCAGCCTGGGAGATGTCTTGGTTTCCCACTTGGAAAATCTGTTCCACTCAGGATTTCAGAAAATAGACTCATTTTGTTGCAGATAAACAGGATAGCTTGGTTTGTGCTTCTGAGACAAACTATTTATCTACGTCACATAGGACAAGCACACACACTAGAGAGAAGAAAAGCTTCGCTTCTGGACTACTTATGAAATAACACAGGGCTTTTACAAGCTCTTATCACTAACCCAACAGAGTGGGGCTAACAATAGAACATTTTCCTCTAGAACAATTTACCGTATCCATTTTTTTTCCAAGAAAGCAACTGAACTATTCTGAAAAGTTATAGATTATAATACCAATTTAAAATAGATGAAATATTTTAGTCATTCCATTATCTATTTCCATGAGAAAATCTCCACGATTTCCCTTGAGTGCCCCTTTTGTGTGTAGTCTAGACTATCATAATAGATTTGACAATTATTTTTATTACATAACTTTGAAAAACAGATTCTCATAGAATTTGCTGGTTAGAAAAATTCTGCTCTGAATAAGATAGGACAATGTGTGGCTTTTTAAAAAAATATCATGAATTCCTCCATTGTTGGTTTGCTTTCAAAGTTAATTTCTCAGTCTAGAAAAGCTAAAGCCATTAAGTATCTTTTAGATTATGCCAAACCCAGCAATATCTACAAAGAAATTTCCTTTTCCTATGCTTCCCCCTGTGCATAAAGAAGTAGTGCAACCCCTCATACCAGTAAAAATAGAATTTGGCTTTAAATCACTATTCCAAATGGTAGTAAAGTGATCATCCCAAACTAACACTGAATAAAACTTGTAGTCACCAATTCACAAAGTTATCTGATTAAAAAGAGCCTCACCAAAGCTGTATGTTCTGCTAGTCACTCTCAGTTAAAAATTCTGAAGTACTTTTTATATTATTTCTCATTATGTAGTCCTACAGGAAGGATCCATTTCATAATGTCCAGGGGAATTAGGTGTGATAAATATTTACAAAGAAATTTTGCTGTATTCACGGCCCTGATACTACACTATTTACTGAGGGAGTGTTCCTTGCTGTGCTTCTGAACTAGACAGGAGAGACAGGCAGGATTACGTGACATAATATATTTTTGTATTAAAAATAAATTTGCTTTAGATGTGGTTTCTGCTAAGTACCTCTCTATTAAACTATTTTTGGTGCTATGTTGGCCTCCTCCACAATTTAACCTTCTGGACTACTTCTCTGTATCGTTTCACAGCTGGAAAGGATAAAAAAACTTGTTAGTGGTAAGTGCTACATGCAACAGAGATTCCTGCTAATGGATTATTGATCATACTTGAGTGATCTATTTAGTATCACAAGCAGATTGCTTTTGTAGCCTTCAGGTTTAAGAATCTAATATATTAAAAACATCAACATTACATGCAAATTATTTTCATGAGGGAAATGATTAAGCTGGGATGTAGATCTCTGCTGCAAGAGGAGGTGGTATCTTTATTTTCTAATCACAGATTTTAGGGATTATTTTATCAAACTCATATAACTCCTTTATAAAAAAATCAGTATAGAAGTTCTTTGTTACTCTGCCATAACCACAAGCTTGTTCATCTGAAACATTTCACATAAAATAACTTTCTAGCTCTCTGCAATCTTAAAGCAAGCAATTTGAAACAAAGAAAGAGTGAAAGACTTAGCAGATGAAAGTGTAATTTTATTTCATGTACATTGTCCTAGAAATCTTTTTTCAGTTTTGTAGGTTGTATGCTGACATGCGACTTGATACTAAGATTCAGAACCCAAAGTCCTTTCCATCTGCAATCTAGGATTTATTGGATAAATTTGAGTTTAAAACTAATTGCTGTTAGGTAAAACTTAGCTGAATCATATTGTATTTCCTTCCTATAACTGGAGTCAGAAATGGCAGTACTTTAGTTTTACTTTAGAAATAGTCACTCTACAGAAATAACTTGCAAACCAGTTGGTCAGGAAAAGTAATCTTCATATAAAATCCTGGGAGGGGAAACAAGAATCAACCTACAAACCCTATGAACACAAAAATCTTCAACAAAGTTTGTAATGAGATTAAAATGGTTTGAGGCACACCAGGTTTACATCTGTACCCCACCGTCACACTGTGTTAATCTAGGCTTTCATTCTGATCCAGACAGTTCACTGGAACATCTACAGGAGAACACATGCTTCTAATTACCACTCTTCCCTGTGCAAGCAGCTCTTAAGACATTTCCCAAAGTATTGAAATCTAATTCCCTGGTAAGAAAACACATCCAGACATCTTTCTCACAGTCCCATAAAAAAGATGAAATTATAAAAGGCCTGTCCATCAACATGGACAAGTTGCCCATCTATACTATCTATATTTTGACACAATGCTTTCTTACAGGGACGAGCGAAGCTAACAACTTTTGACACTGAGTTGTCACTGACACCCCCCTTGGAAGCGTGGCGATCTCTGTCACAAAAGGAATGCGTGGCACTTTCTGTTGTAGTATCGCTAACCACACGCAGCACAAGCTTCACACAGTGTCTCCTTCTAATTTATTCTTTGAAGGACATGAACTCTCCACAGATTACCCTAAACCAATGGCAAGCTTTTGCTTGCCAAACTTCATGTCTTTTCCTTCTTGCAGAGATGTACCTGGTCATTAGATATTACCACAGGTAATTGTTCACCGACTGGGGCACTGACACCCTACAACCTGCTGTTCATTTAGAGCAGGAAATTTCCAGCAGTCTCAGACCCACACCACTTCCACTTGCTTTGCAGTAGGATGATCTTGCTCTGTCTCTTTTTTAGTCTGGGATGACAAATTCCTCACTCTATTAAGCCTGCAAAATAAATTGCTTATTGGTACAAATAGAAACACATAGAAACACATAGAAACAGAGATTGCAGGGATACTCCTAAAAGCTGTCCAGATGATTCTCACAAGGAAAGAAGGATCAAGATTGCTTAAACATTAATCATTTACAGCAGGTATACTTAGGAAGCCACAAGCTGATCTTCAAAGAACTTGTGAAGAATGTCGGAGCTTTCACTTCAGCACAGTATTATTTGCCTAAAACTGAAAGCTGCACTTTCCTGCAATTTTTTCTTAGTATCCTGTCTCTAAGAAGAGCCTAAATAGCAATTCAGTTTCTACTTCTTTCCTCTTTCTACTCCTTTTTCAACATTAAAAAAAAAAAATCACTGTCTTGATTTCCACAATGAGCAAGCTCAAGAAACTGGTTTTGGAACTATAGTCCTGGGGAACATAATTTCACAGGCTATTCAATATAGAACGGGAAAGCATCCTGACATAAGGATAGCCAAGTTGTATGTATGACAGTATGGAAGGTAAAGATAATGCGTTAAAAACACGTGGAACTGCCTAGGGGCAGTTTAGAATTTAGGCTCAGTTACAATGCAATGACTGGACTGAGATAAATCAAAGTTAAATAGCAGTCTCACTTGGAGATATAACCTGTATTTTATCCTGATGCTGACACGTTTATGAATTTTGCAGTCACAAAATCTATGGATTATTATTAAAGCAACATTTACCACAGTTGCATTATTATTCCCACATTCATGTTTTGTGATCCACAATCCCAGTTACAGAAGAATGCAAGAGACTGACTGTTGTTCCAGAAGGGGTGTTACTGTTATCTGTGGATATAAAGTGGTTTTTTTTGAGATATCCCTTCCTCTCCATGGGGAATTTAAATCGGATTAATGACCAAAAGACATGTATGGTGAAATTGAAGAAGTAGAGATAACTGCAAAAAAGATTAGCCTAGATGTAAATCAGTACTATGCAGCCTTCAAGCATTGAAAAAAAAACAGTGTAAAGCTCTGTAGTTTCCAAGCAAAGGTTGGCAAAGTTATCATATATCCACTGAAATCATAGAGAGGACATAGAGCTTCACCGGTCTTGTAAATATTACTACCAAGAATTTATTGAAGACACAACAATCATCTTTGGTATATCTTTTCATAAATTGCAATCTGAAGTTATTTTAGTTGTTAAGAGAGAAAAGATTATTGTCTCAAAAGTTAAAAATACGATACAAGAGCAGGTGACACCCCAAACCAATATGTTATCACATTTAAGTATTAGCAGTTGCACTTTACATAGAAAGTGGACTTAAGTAACAATTTTAATATTGTGAAAAGTTTATTGAGTGGAATCAATAGTCTAAGCCAATGACATTGAGCACTGAACACTATGGACTATTTTATCCCAGATTCCTGAACCACCTTTACAGTTTGATTTTTATTTTAGAATGCAAACCCTATTAACTTTCTGTAAACCTTAAGGTGCTTTAAAAGTTGCAATAGGTTAGACCAAAAAAACAAGGTTAAGAAATAATATCAAAAGCGGATAAGCAAAAAAAACCCCGCTTTTAGAACTAGTGCATGTTTCCAAGCTTACCAGATCTGATTTAACAGAAAGGTGAAAACTTTGGGTTCACCTCCCCGCAAGAAATTATAACATGGCTTTTATTACAGTTTAGTAGTTCTTGAATAACTTAGATGATTGAGATAAAGATTTATTTAAGTTAGTATTATTATATATATTCCTTTTGCACTCTACCTCACTCTGTTCACTCATGTATTCACATACTGAGCTCCATTTGAAAGGTTTTCAGTAAAAATTTTGTAGACTCTCTTATTTGAAGGACTTGACTGTGGGAAGGGGGTAAAGTTTCTTATCATTCCCTTTGCCTTCTGACCACATTCTCACATCAGCACTATTCACACAAATATGGCAAGAAAGATTTGGCTAGCCAAAGAATTCCATTATCAGTGAAACACCGCAGAGATGTTATCTTAAAAAGACTGCAGATGGAGAATTTCTTCCTTGTGATATATATACAGCATTTTTTCTTAGCATTTTGTTTGGTTAGTTCTCAGAATCTATTTCTCATGGATTTCTACATACTGTGAAAAGTTACATTACAGTTTTAAGTTTAATTCACAGCTATTTTAATGATCTTCAAATCTTTACCAATAACATTTACAGTTCACAGCTTTAGGAAGTTTATTGATGAATATGTCCCCATCTGTTTTTTCCTCAGCCATAATATAGATATTTTATACCTTTACTCTCTCTTCCTAAGTGTTAATTACTGATCATCTGCGAAATTGTGCCCATCTGTTTACAACATACTGATAACAATATACCCAGGCTTAGGTACAATATTCTATGAGTGGTCTCAAATCACTCTAAGGCAGCCACTACCCTGCTGCTATTCAAAGTGATGCCCACAGATACTCCCTTATTACATTGTCCTTTCCTTTGGCCTGTTGCTGAGCAAAGGTATATCTAATTTACTCTCGGCTTTCTCCCTCAGCTATTACTATTTTCCAAGTTCTCCCTTGTACTGAGCTTCTATTTTTTTCCAGGGACACATCAGTTTACATTTTTCCTCTCCAGTTATATTCAATTTCCTGTTTCCAAGATTTTTAGATTATGTTGTATTTTCTTCCTACTCGGTGTTTGTAACACCTAACTCAAGACCATCTGCAAATGCTGTTAATATTCTCACTACAGCCTCTCTGAAATCATTGATCTGGGACATTCATCAAAACAGAGGAGTTCCTTTCTTCTGTACAAGAATTAAACTACATGCAAAGTTAGTTTGGCCAAACTCAGACAGTAAAGGTACAGTCAAACAAAAGTCACTGAAGAATACATATGTACATTAGAAGCTCTGCTCAATGAGAAAAGGGATGCTTGGGCAGGATTAGTTCTGCCATTTCTAGAATCACATGAAATAAGAGTGTAAGGACAGAACAAGCTCTCTACATTCCTTTCACTAGCCAAACATATTTTCTGGCCCTATCACGTCAATAATCCTAGACCTAAGCTGGACAGCTGCATGAGAAAGTGGCAACTACAAGGCATCCTTCCCTGCTTTCAGGAGGAAGCTTTTGCAACAGACACTGCACAGTAAAGTAAAAACTCTGCAGTCATTGCACACGCCCCACAAATGAATGGTTTGAGGAAAGGACCTTCACTGGAGAATGCAGCAGAGGCTGAAGCTGCTTACAATGACACTCCTGACGTTAACAGATTGGTTTAGTTGTGTGTTGCCCAGACATCCTTGGAAATTTACAGCTGGCAATTTCCTCTGAATGCTTCATTCCCTTCATTTCAGCCTCACTCAACACCTGCCTCCTCTTTGCCTTATTTCCCTTAGCTGTATTTTTCTCCCTTCCCCAGTCTTTCTGTTTACTAATCCTACTTCATCCAGTAAAGAAATTACAACAACAACTTGATGTTTTTCTCTTATTTATATGACGACTCCTGCTTTCAGAACATCAGCTTTCCTAGGTGCACACCTACACCACTGAAGGAAATGGTCCAGCTTCTGAAAAGCCGACGGAGACAAGTTAACCATGGCTAAAGAAGATATGCTAAACTGCTACAGAAAGTTGGCAGAATGGGTGCTTAAAAATCAAAAAAAAGCCTTCAATAGTGAAAAAACTTATTTGCATAAAAGATAAAAGGAAGGAAGAGCACTACACAGCTCTCTAGCTTCAGGGTGAAAGCTGCTAAACACCACTTGCCCATCCACATAATCTTTATTTTGTGACAATCTCAGACTACAGTGGCCCATCCCATGATCCATGAACAGTACATGCAGGGATTAGATAAGCATTCAAAATAGAATAACTAGCACAAGATGTAGGGCCCTTGTGAAGAACAGACGACAAACAACATTTTCTTAATTCTGCCATATACTTTACACTCATCGCTTGGGTTCACGGTTTTCATGGAAAGCTAAGATTTCCTCAGAAAAGGTAGAAAAGAGCTGCCTGAAGTCTCTAAAGAGATGGTTGTAGGATATCACGTGGGATTCTGTCCACACACTTTTCAGTTTTCCTTTTGCAACTACAGCTAAATACACTTATTAATTTCCAGCTTCATTTTATGTTATATACTTCTTCCTCTGCCTAAGGAGTAGTGTCAGTGATACTGGCATACATTCATACACACTTCAAAAAATAATCAGCTCAGAGCACCCAAATCTCAGAGACTAAAAAGTAACAAAGGTTTGACTGAATGTGAAAGATCAATATATTAGATGTGTAAATACTCCTCCAATACGGCTCCATCATATAATATGTAGTAGTGGGGTACAAGACAACTCATCCTTTCAGCCTGTATTTCATAGGCCACATAATATTCCTGACAGTACTTATTAAAATAAAAATTAGTGATGGATATCAAAAAAGAACAAGTTGATCACATTAGGAGTTAAACTGTGTTCAAAGGGACCAGAAGTAAGCAACATTTTCACATACAAAAACATTAATGAAAAAATATATACACTACTACAGAATTTCAAGTTTTTTTTCGAACCACTCAGGCCAGAAGGGACCTTAGGAAATCTCTGGTCCAATCTCCCACTCAACATAGGATCAACACCAAATTCAGATCAAGTTGCTTGTGGCACCGTTGTGCTTAATTGCATTCACAGTGAAAAATAGCCTCCTTATCTCCAGTGGGAGCCTCCCACTTCCATTTATGCCTATGGTCTCTTGTTGTCCTGCCCTGCTCCCAATAAGGCTCACTCCTGTAAACTCAATTTAGGTACTGGGGGCTGCTAGTAGGTCGCCCCTCACCCCTCTCTTTTCTCGGCTGAAAAAGCCCATCCCGGTAGCTGCCCTTGCACAGTTTTCCATCTCTTTCTTGTACTGATGGACCAAAAACTAGGCATAGTGTTCCTCATGCAGCAAATGAGCATCAAGTAGAGACAAATAATCACTTCACTTGATCTCCTGGTTACGCTCCTGTTGATATAGCCTAGTGTGCAGTTAGCTTTATCACAACCAGGGCACACTGCTGACCTGAAACCCAAGCAAATTTTCCTATTGATTTCAGCAAGGCCTAAATACCACACTGAACATCTAATAAAGGAGACAACAGAGAGAGAACAGCAGTAACAAAACAGCAAGCGTAAGCTTACAACAACTACTGATAGTATGCGTGTCAGAAGAGTTGAGATCTGGATACACTCATCCTGTTAAAACAGCTGTTTTTTACATGACTGCCCTCAGATTCTGAACCAGCCTTTACTCAACTCCTTACAGGAGACTGATGAGACAAGTATTCTGTTTTCTCACACTACAGCACGTTCAGCCACAACTTGCATAAAGATAGGAAGGTCATTTCTAAATAAGATTAAAGTATGTTAACTGAGATAAGCAGAGCTAGCGATCCTGCTTCCTACTACAGGAGAGCTAGGAACTATCCCCCTACTCAAGCACAGGACTTAGTAAAATAACTTGAAAAACTAAGCCCTGTTGTGTTTGTTACTATTGCAATTTATTAAAAGCAGATTTCATTCTGGTGCATTACTAACAGGTAATGAAAATAAGAAAAGCTGCATCTACTCTTCTGTTTTAAACAGGCATATTTAACATTCCATTTAACAAAACAGTTTCAAGGATTTTAACACTTGCCTCCTGTTCTCCCTCCCGCCCCCCAAAAAAGGCAAAACAAAAAACCAGAAATGAACCTTCAGCACAAGCTGAAGGAGTTAAAAAAGAATCTGACTTTTTGGTCTCTTACATGGTTTGTTTTGAACACCAGGGCTAGCTAGAACATCAAAACATACATAGAGAGACTGTTTATTCTAAGTGCTAGAGTTACAGCCCTGTTTTTAACCCATCAACAGCTTGCTATGTGTATCCATGCTATTTGAATCACTTTCTAATTAAATCCCATCAACTACAATGCTATTTTCAATTATAAGTCACAGTGCAAAAACTACAGATCCATTAATTCTTACAGAAGCCAACCCATCAGAGCAAGATAAACAAGACGAGTTAAACAAAGCACTTTGTTACCATCGTGACAGAGATGTTACAGGATGCAGTTATTTTTATGCATGACAAAAAAGCAAGTGTTCATATTCCAGCTCTTCAAATCCTTAAATGCTGCAAAAATTTCCCCAAGAGATTTGACCTGTGAATTAAGTACAGGAAATAAAAAAAAAGAAAGAAAAAACCAACACAAACAAGCAGCCCCCTGTTGTGACGGCTTTAAGACAACCATTGCTTGTAAGAAACAAAAAAAAGAAGTATCACAGTTCCCATTTATAAAGAGCAAAATAATTCACAATTTGTGAACTTACTAACTACAGAGACACCAGGATTAGTTCTGCCATTTTGACATGGGTCACAAAACAACTACAAACACCTTCTTGACCTAAGGTGAGCTCGGATGATACACAACTTTCCATCACACCTCCTCTTGCCCCCACCCCTCCAGCTGACCTGGGACTATCCTGGTGGCGTGGCTACATGGCCATTTCTCCAGTAACACATCACGCAGGACCTGATTTGGTACCACAGTCTTGCACCTCCTCAGCTTCTGCCTGAAACAGAAACGTGTATTTGAATATAAGCGTTATTTCCCCAGCCACCCCAGAACTGTATGTAAAGAAACCACATAAGACAAACCCACAAAATGAAGATCGAGGAACTGGAATCCCCACTGCACTTTTAGAACTCATAAGGCAGTCAAGAACTATAGTTATGAGAAGAGGGTAAGTACATGTAATTATTTATTGAAGTATGTAATGATTTGCATGCTGCTAGAAATCTTCTAGTGATCGGTACAGAAATTTAACCTTAAAATGTTACATTTCACAGAAGGAATGGATGACAAAAATCACAGGGAGAAATACAGATTTTGGGAACAATCCAGTAGTTTCAGAGCTGAACGCACACTATCTGGAAAGGTGGAAAGCTAACAAAAGACTTGAAAAATATACAATTATATTTCCTTCCTATGATTTAGTAGGAACAGCACAGTCCCTGACTGTCAAATTCCTTTCTGCTAAGATACAAGCTTCACCCCAATAGTAACTTAGCAGTGATCTTTATTTATAATTAGCTGAGACTTTCTGTGTGATCATGCCCTATGTCCTACAGTATTAATATCAGGGAAAGCAGCTCTACTGAAGCTAATTTTCCTATATAGAAGGAGCCCGACGTTTTAAACATCCATTTATTGATTTAGACAGACCTTCTCTTTGGTGACTCTATACCGGTGGGGAAGTGCCTGTTAACACAGGAACACATCACTGCTCAATATCTAGTATTTATTATCTAAAATGTCCTCCTTTTTTGGGCTGTGATCTCAAAAGCAGCCTCAGCTAAAGAAACAAATAGACTGCGGAAAAATAACCTTCTGAGAGGGTTTCATTCTTCAGATCAATTCTGAACTACTGCATGTACTTTGCAATGTCAATTTCAGGGAGTATAGTAGAGCTGGTAGCTTAGCCCATTTAACATGATGGAGCAAGCTCCCAGTGTGAATAAACCTGTTGAATGAGTTTGCTTCCACTCCAACCTACCAACACCCTAAACTCTTCTGTAGAAGCTAATTGATTTTTAAAGAAGCATGATGCTTTATTTAAAGGTAAGCTTTAAGCTATTGCCAGCAAGTACTCAAAATATTATATACATAGCTATCACCTAGAATGAAATGAAAGTTACTCCAGCTGTAGAGAATAAATTGTTCTGATAAGGTTACCAATGTTCTCTGATAAAACTTCAACACTCATGTAGAAAAACTCGAGAGAAAAAAACCTTAAAGAATAATAAGAAAGTAGAAAAATAAGGAAGATTTACGCAGCTTGAACTAATAATTCTAATGTTAATGAAAACTATATGCCAGCATTCATAGCTTCTACAATGATTCCAAATCCCTTTTCCAGATTATTTTTTTCTCCCTCCCAAATGGTGTCTCACACTGGTCATTATTATCCCAAGCATGCCATGGCACAGTATTTCTTTCTATACTCACTCCATTCAGTTCTGCTACAAATTTTTAACAAAGCCATGGAGAAGTCATCCCAGTAAGTTCAAGAAAAAGTTTCTTAGAGCCTCCAGATGAAAAACAGTAATTGAGAGGCTTATATTTCACATGCCGGGAGCTCAGACAACTACCAGGGCAGGCCACTTATAACCATAACTGATAAAGAAATTATACATGTCAATAGAGGAACACAGATCTTACTTTCCATCTCCATTTTCCAATTCATTTTTGTGACTTTCATTTTAAATAACTCAGTCAGGATTCAAAGGGATCGTTTTTGTTAAACTAGTATATTATTTTATGTGAGTGCCATTTTATTTTACAGGTTGCTGTAGTTTACAGTGTAAGTAGTTTGGCCAACAATACTGATATAAAGAAATTAACCTCTATGGATCCCACTGAATACTCTCAAGTAGTTTGCAGGACCTTTCCAGAAGACCAGTACTAGGATTTGCAGATCTTGACTGTTCTTCCACTCCGAAACCAAAAACCTCAGAACACCCAAACAACACCCTCCCCTCTTAAAAATCCCAGAAAAGTGAACATTTTGCCCAAAATAACTAAAAAATAACTCTCAAAAATAACTGGAGGCTTAGTTTTTCAGTTCAGGCAAGAGATTAGGACAATGTAAAAAGGCTTTGATTTTGTGACTGAAAGCCAGCATTTCTGAAAGGACACACTGGCTTTTGAAGTCTCAAGGTGGACACACACACAAAAGCACTTTTTTTTCCGTCTTTAACTGTGCAAAAGGGCTTAAGCATAAGCATCCCTCCCATACACACAGGTGAACACCACCTCACAGTGCTACAGAGCAAGATTCCTTTGGGTACCGCCAAGAGCACACGGTGTTCTGCAAAACAAAAGTATCCTTTCTATAACACATTTCAATGACAGTGTATCACTGCCACAAAACTATAATCAACAGGAAACTTTTACTTCACGCTAGGTAGTGAAAACTGCAAACTTTGTTGTAAAAAGATACTTAAACGCTTCATAGCATTATCATCCTCACAGAAGTTAATGATTTTTATAAGTTTTCTATGGCTGTATTTCAAAGCGGAGACAAGGTTTTGAAGAAATCCACACGCAGGTACTGAGTTACCTTCACTGCATAAGAGTTTTGCTGTATGCAAAATGGTAAGCATATCCTTCTGCTCCTCCAGTTAGAGATGAGACACACAACCATAACCTGTTGGGTTCGCGTCACCACCGACGTGCCTGTCAGATCACCCTAGGCTCATCCCCATTCACATCTGGTAGGCGAGCATTCCTCGCACAACTCAAGATTTCTCTTATCTGTGGGCAAACCAGCCTTGTCTGAAACACACCTTGGAAGGCAGCTGTGAGAGACTGAGGAACACAGCTGCTGCAGCAACCTGGATAGCCCATGGATATAGGGACCATCGAGGAGGGGGACACACATCACCCGTCCAGCCTCCACAGGCCTTGGTGGAGGGAAGCAAACCACCTGGGTAAGGGGCACCACTGCTCACCATTGCTCCTCTTACCCACTCTTTACAGCACAGCATTGAGCCTCGGGACACCAAACCAGCGCCTTATCCATGCGCTCAGCACTCACCTCACTGACCACCCCTGAGCACGCCCGTAAGGTAAGGCCGCCATTATCACACAGCCCCCTCACACACGGCCGCCTCGACTACTCCCCCACCACCTCATTGCTGCACCCCCACGGAGACAACACCTCAGGGGGCACGGGACACCGCTAGGAGAGCACCTCAAGCCCTCCCAAGCGGGCGAACCGTCCTTGGCCTCACAACCAGCTCCCGCCCGCCATTCCCCTTCAGGCACGAGCCCCCGGCTCCCAACGGCCGCTGCCGCCCGCGCGCCGCCACAGCCCCGCCCCTGCGCGCGCTCAGGCACGCGCGTCACGCCGAGTCGCCAGCCAACCAAAGCGCGGCAGCACCTACGCCCGCGGTTTGCGAACTGAGGGCGGGCCCACCTTTGAGTGACAGTTCGGCTCAGCCTATCAGACAGTAGCGGCCCGCCCCGCGCCGCACGCAAAACGCTGCGGGAGAGGAGGCGGATCCCCTCTATCTTATCCCCCCCCCCGCGGCCGCTCGGTGCCTCCGCCCCTCCGAGGCGCGGGGCTGATGGACAGTCCCCCCAGCCAATAAGCGCGGAGGCCACTTGCGCGGCGGCATGGCTCGGGACCAATGGGAGCGGCGGCTGGGCGGAGGCCCGAGGTTTCCAAACGCTCCGCGGCGCCATGGGCTGAAAACTAAACCGAGATGGAATCTCCCAGTCTGAACCGGTTTGAGCCGGTTCCGAGTCTGTGGCATTAGGAGGGGGAGACGCGCCGCGCTCAGTCCCCGCCGCCACCGCTGCCTCCGCCGCCGTGTGCGCGACCTGCTCGCAGGGGAGCCCGCGGGGGGAGCCGCCGGCGCAGCTGAGGGGGCAAAGTTTAGTGCGAGCCTCGGGGGGGGGTGGGAATGGGGATGAACTGAGCGCCCGCCAGGCCGAGGGAAGGGCGGCAGCAACGGGAGTAGCGAGAGACCCACCCGCACGGGCCCGGGCCTGGGCACTCAGCGACGCGGCAGAGACAGCCAGGGCCCCGCCGAGGCGGCGCCGGGGCAGCAGGGCCACGAGGAAGGTAGAAGTTTCCCCCCCGCGCCGCTACCGAGAGCCTGGGGAGGCCGGAGCCCCGCGCCGTTCCCCGTTCCCCCCACAGGCGAGAGGCGGGAAGCGCGGCCCGTCCCCGCGGGCTGAGGGGAAGGAAGGCGCGGAGCCGTTGCGCCGAGGGGAGCGCCCGCCCGCGGGCCGCAGGCTCCAGCCGGGTGCGGTGAGGCCGGGGCACGCTTGCCAGGGGACAGTGCGGGCAGCGGAGCAGCGGTCGCACGTACCCGACAGGGAGGGGGCTGCGCCAGACTTTTCCCCCCCTTCGGGTGTTTTCTTTTTGAGGGGGGAGGGTTATTTTTGGTGGCTTTTTTTATTATTATTTTTTTTTTTGGCGTGTGGTTAGAAACTTCGCTCACCCGCTCCTACTTTTTGAAGGAAGAAGCTGTAAGAAACACCCAGGTGAGTGTGACCTCCGGGGTTTGTCGCCATGAGGGGGGCAAAGGGGGAGCGCTCGGGAGGTGCGTGGGGGATACGGCCGAGGGCGCCGAGTCTTGGCTGTGGAAGGAGAAGCGTGATGGGCTCCGGGGAGGAACCCCCGGGGCGGGGGGGCGTGTTGCAGTCGGGTTCGGGGTGCGGGCATCCTGGGCCTGGCTGGAGCCCGCCGCGGATGCTGCGGGGAAGGGGGCCCGGGGAGCCGCCGCTGGGCCTGCCCCTCGTTGGGAGGCTGAGGGGGAAGGGGGGGTGCGGGATCGGGCACGGGCAAAAACTAGGGACATAATCTGTAAATTATTAGGAGTGGAAGTTTCCAGAAATATTTTCTGTGTGTCTGTGCAGCAGTATTGAAACGTCCGCCTGGATCACGTGGGGGGCCCCTGTATAGAGCGCAGGGCTGGAGCCCAGCGAGGGAGGGAGGAGGAGGGAGGGGCTGCGCCGCCGCGGGGCCGCCGCGCTCCGCAGGGCCCCGGCCGCCCCCCGCCCCCCGCTCTCCCTTCCCGAGCCCCGGCGGGGGAAGCAGCGGCCTTGCGGCGGGAGCGCGGGAAAGGCCTCAGCGCTGGGTGGGTGTGAGTTATTCTGGGGGAAAAGGCTCCGTGTCGGGCGCGGCCGTGCCGAAAAAGACCGCTCCGAGGGTGCCGGGCCGATGTTTGTGTTATTTAATCTTGTCCGCAGGCACACGTGTGGAAAGGAGCGAGGGGAGGGGATGGTTTCATTGCGAATTTGCGATGCGCTCCGTTTCATGTCGTGCAGCTGGAGGAATTTACAAGTGATGCAACTAATTCGCTGGCAGAGGGTAGCGGGGCGGCAATTCACTTGCGTTCGGTAGCGGAATTGCATGCTTAGGAATGGGGCAGAGCCGCCCTCCCAGGGTGGGCTTTTATTTTTCAGTCGTTGACCCCAGTGAGCTCTAACTAGCCGGGATAAAGCTGCTCTAGGGTTCACCGAATACTCAACATGTCCTACAAATAAAATTTGTTACTCCCGTGCGCTACGTGCTTAAATGAATCGAGTATATCATCCTACACTGACTGTTGTGTTAAAACTGAAAGGTCTAGGGTCATCAGGAGTTGGGATAACTATGTAAACAGTGCTGTAAATGCAGTTCTTTTGACCTTCGGTAGATGTCAGATTCTTGCTATGTTGTAGTTAAGATTTTCATTTTTAAACTTTTTCTCTTGTATTGTTTTTATTTCCCCGCTTATTGGCAGCGTTGAAGAATTAATTACCGATGGTTCTTGCAGCTGAAGTTTAAACCTGTTGTGGGGTTCAGGCGTGATGCAGGGAAAAAGTATGGGAGTATCATAAACCAAATATTGTAAGCTTCGTGTGGGTTCATTGTTAGTGGTAGGAAATCGCGTTGGTATTGACCACAAAGCCGCCATTTCTGTATTTCAGTTTGCGAGTGGGTAGGTCATTTTGAAGATAATGCTGGGAGTGGCAAAGGGCCCTATTCAAAACATTTCCTTTCTGCTTCCATGTGGTTAATAACTTCTCGTGGTCACGTGGCTCCTCGTTTGTGCTGATAGGGCTGCGTAAAAACCACCGAAAGAGGCTTATATCTGAAATGAATGGCCCTACCTGAGGAACAACTGATTTGCCCTGTATAGTGTAGTTTGAAAACCGCTTTCCCAGCTCGCAGTTGAGCCGCAGAGGCCAGATGTGAACAAAAAGGGGTGTGCCTGGGAGCATTTGCCGCTCTGTGCTGTGGAGCGTATTAATTGGTGCAATTTCCTTCTAGTAGCGCTGCCCCTCTGTGAGGTGAAATTTCAAGTGTCCTCCTGAGCCAAAATAATGAAATCAGGCATCCCTGCTGTTTTTTCCTCTTGCTTCCATACTTAACATTGCAATTTTGAAAACTTTAGGAGTTGGGGAGGGAAAGGACAGGTGTGGATAGTTGGTGCTAATTTATTTTGGTTTCTACTTGATAGTTATTTCCTTCTGTTTTTCCAGGTAGATGTTGTACAAAGGCTGATTGAATGTTGAGATGAAGCCCTCAAAATTATTACGTTAGTGTAGTAGTACTACGTGAGGTTTTAAACTTCAAAATACAATTAAAAAGGTTGAGTTTTGAAGTTAATATTTTCTGCGTAGAGGTAAAAGAAATTCTTGACGCTACTTGCAGATACGCATTTCTAAACAAAAGATTATCCTTGTCTGCATTCTGCTATAGGACTTTCACTTAGTAATTACTTGGGTTGAGGCACAGGTTTGTCTTGCTCTTTTGAGCATGACTTAAATACGTAAGGCATAAAAGAAATTCTTACTTGCACATTAAGTTATTCAGTAAGAGCAGGTCTGATTTCTAGCTAACTCTAAAGAAGAGGTTGGCTGGGCATGTGGGGGCTGTTTCTGGAAGAGTTTCAGGTTTTGTCTTTCTGAGTATGCTAGTAGCTTTAGTGTAACTTTTTGAGTGCTCTCGCAGTTGTCCACGCTTCTGGCTATTTCTCAAGTGGGCAGTTTCATGTGGAATTTGTAGCTTTACAGAAGAGTCTGAAAAGGAAGGTGAATGGCAGAGAGCTGCTGTAGAGGGGGGGGTAGGAAACGTTTGTTACTGTTGCCAGTGACAGTGAAAAGAGGGCAAAAAACTCCATGAGATGCTTCCAACATTGGGGTGGTGTGAAAAGGGTGGAGTGTGATTTACTATCCACAGTTCTGTGCCTCCTGGCTTATTTTCTTGCTTTTTGTGGTTGCCTTTGTCCTGTAGCAGTCTCTGGCTGGTAAGCATCTTACACCCACAGTCACACACACCCCACCTGACTTCCTTTGCATAATATCGAGGCTGCTGTGTCCAGGACAAACAGTTAATGCACGTGTTTCTGGGTTTATGGGACCTCAGACCTCCAGTACAATTCCATTTCAGTTTGAAGTCATCTGATGTAGTACATGAAGTTATCTCCTGACTTAACTGCCCCTTTATTTCATCCTCTCAAAGTGCCTTCAGACAGTCAACATTCTTACTTTCAGTGGTAATTTTTTACCTGTATGAACTTAACTTGTAAGTTTTTGTTTCCCAAGTATTTGAAAAAAAGCCCTCTGGCTAGTTTCTTAGCATGTACGCAGATCACATTTCACTTCCATAACCAATTGTTTAAAAGCTTTTAGACCTGTTCTTCTAAATGTTCACGTTGGCCTCAGAAACCCAAAATTCAACTGAGATTGCTAGTATGGATTGCTAGTATGGTTGTTATTGTACCAGGTCTTTCTACCAACTTTCAAGCAAACTTTAGTGGTTTACACATGTTTGGAGTCTGGTAGGGGTTGATACCTGATTTGCAATAAGTTTTAGCTTGCTGAATAATACAGCCCATTGACTAGTCAGGCTGTTATTGTGTGTTACGCCTGCTGAAGACCCTGGAAATGTATTTAATTGGGGTAGTGATGTGTGAATTTTTCGGGAAGAGTTTGTCCTGCTACTTGTTCAACAATTGAAGGACTGTTGTATGCAGTGTCATCTGGTACTGCCAACATAGCTCATCTTATTCAAGTGAGATGGTTAAGTTGGAGCACTTGCTTTGCAACTATATCTAATAGTAATTTTTTATTAATTTAATTTTTTAATTTATTTTGCAGTAATCTATGCCAGCAATTATGACAATGTTAGCAGACCATGCAGCTCGTCAGCTGCTGGATTTTAACCAGAAACTGGATATCAATCTCTTGGACAATGTGGTGAACTGCTTGTACCATGGAGAAGGAGCTCAGGTAATATGGACATATAATGTACGTTTATTGACCATGTTTAACCTTAAATCAGTTGAACAAACGTAATTCACTTGAATAAACATCAGTAATATTAGTGAATTTACTGTGCTAGTCACTGGGATGTTACTGGTAATTCACGTGCTGTGGTTTGAAGGCAGATTAATGTAATGAACATGGAAATGACATTTAGAAAACTATTAGTTTAGTGTGTGCTCATTTCTAGCATGCCTTCTGCTGGTGGAAGATGTGAGCAAGTACAGTTTGGTAAGGAGGGCACTTGTGCTTACAGCTTGCCTTCTCTGACTTAGCTCTTCAGGAAGGTCCGAGTTACCTGTTATTTGTTATCACGAGCAGGATTGTGAAGCTGTAAATTTAACGTTGGCTTCACTGAAGGACTATTTAAAAAGAAAAATCCTAATTATGTTATGACTGTATTTGTACTTACAAAGAAGCATATAGCACATACTTAAGAGAAGAGTTTGACCTTTCCTGTGTCTGGTGTTTTTTCACTGTTACTGTTGGTCTGCACAGGTTATTGGGGCTCTTTTCTATGGACTTAGTGCAAATTGTGAAGTCTGAAGTTTAAATTTGGGGAATATGTGTATTTGTGTGTTTGCCTATATTGTCTTGAAAGTGAATCTTGTATTGCTTTTATCTAGTTCTTGAGCTACTTTGGAAATAAGACATGTTGAAAGCAAGTCTTGCTAGAAGGGTGTTGGCATAGTTCCTCTTCTGGCAAATTTTAATTGTTCGTGCTTAATACATTGGGAGTTTGTGTCAGGCATCTCTTACTAAGATATTCTTGCACAACAATAAGAAATGAATTAAAATGAAACAAAGTAGCTGATGCTTTTCTGTTCCTTCCAACTGTTCTAGTATATTTTCATATACTGGTTTTCTGTATCTATCTTAAAAAAGAAAGCTTTTATAAGGCTTACTAATGTGAATTCCCACAGGTTCTGAAATAGCTTGCTGGTTTTTTGAAATATTTGCGTTTTGAGTTTCCTAAATTCTAATAGTTACTAGCTGTAGTTTTTTGCATGATTATATTACAGAAGACTGCTTGTAGCTTCTGCCTTAAAAGTATGCACTTCTGAGTGCTTGTTTTATAAGTGATATGTTTGTTTACGGTTCTGTCTTGCAAAATAGGCTGTGCTTATAGTATTGTCTGGTTTGCAGGGAGTTTAAAAAGTTGGGAAGGTTTATAGGGAGACTAGAGGATTAACATTAAGTACAGTGATCAAATTGCCATTGTTCTGGTATTGTGAGAAGTTGCTTCACTTAAGCCAGCTGCATATAGTCTCTGGTATTCAGAAAACTATTGCAATAAGAAGGTAAAATTCAAGAGGTGGTGCTTAACTGGCAAAAGTGAATTATGATATAAACCTATTATAAACGCATGGACTAATATGTGTCACTGTAATGAAAATTCGGCTTGCTGTTTTATGACGTTTCCAAAGGTGGAGATACATTTCAGTGAGTCTGCGAGCTCTTACCCCTTCTAAGGAGTTCAGAAGATCCCACGGGAAAAAAAGCTTCTCTGTGGAGTCTGACAGCTCAAATAACGATTTAAAGGGTGACAGGAATAATAGAAGCTGAGGAAACCAAATATTAAAATTTGGAGAATAACAGTGGTTTGCCTGGGAGATTAACACTGGCTTTGCCTGGTATAGATGAGGATAATGTGGAGAAAAAAAGTGTAGAATGTGGCCTGGATGGCCCATGCTGAACTTGTCTTCAGATTCACCTGTCCCTTCCTTCTGCTTAATTCTTATCTCTGTTTGCAAAACTCTTATTTGCTGATCTATATTAGGCAAGAAAGAAGCTCTCTTCTGTCCTAGACTTCTACTTTGTTGTTGTGGTGTGGTGGGTTTTGTTTGTTTTTCTGGTATACTTCTCTGAAAAGAAGGAATACCCCCAAACCCACCTCGGTCCAATGAGACTAAGGAGACTTCAGACAACTCGTAGATGTTTACTTGTACTCATCCCAGACTCTTAATTCCATTGGCATGTTAGACCTTCACATGTTCAGAAGGGTTATATGTACCTGATTTTCTTTTTGGTAGTAACAACCTAGTGAGGCTTCAATCTTGATTAAGCATTACCATTAAATTTATACTGTTTCTATGGAACGACGGGAGTTGATATTTAGAAAAGGAGGTATTGTGTATGACAGCAAGCTTTTCAGTGCTTGGGAAAGGCTATTTTGTTGGTGTTGAGATTTGATCCTGTAATGTCACCAGTATTAGAAGCACTGAGGCAGCCTGTATAAAAACATAGCTAGGTTGAACCTGGAAGTAATACAGCTTTTCTTTCCTGCTTGAACTAAACTGTATCAAAACTGCTGTTGGTGGTTGGTTTGTGGGTTTTGTTCTGTGTTTTTCTTTTGTTTGTTTGTGGGTTGGTTTTTGTTGTTGTTGTTGTTGTTTTCCCCCCCCCCGTCCCCCATCTCTGAGGTCATGAGGATATGGTTGTACTGCCTTTGGACATAAAAGGAGTATTTGTGCGGTACTGCTCCATACCAAATCTACAGAGACTTACTTGCTAGTCCCAGTCAGTATCAGACTGGGAATTGCTCCACTATGCTGAACTACATTAAGTGGAAATCTCAGTATTTTACAGATATTTTAGACATCCTTGCTTTATAGTGCTTTAGCTTTCCATTTTAGTTTAGTAAATCCCATACCCAATGTATCTGTTTCTTGCATTTTATTTATATATATAAATATATTACATGGTTTCTTATACCAGCTGATGATCAGTTCAAGTGTGTGCTTCTAGCAGACTAGAGATCTGCATGGCTGTAGTAAGTTCTAACTGTTGAAGTTAATCCAATAGTAAAACTCCAGAGGCTTTGTAATTCCATTGAATTGGTTCTACTGTGCAGTGAAAGCATTAACTGAGCTCTATTAATTGTGATATAAAATGTTCATCTTGTTGGTAAGATGGTGTCTGATGCTTGTAGGTGATATAACTTGCAGCAAGATTTGTCACTGCATTTTTAAAAATAGCTAACATCTTTTGGCTCCCTAAAAAACTGCTTATGGACATCCAGGCTTTTGAAAAGGATAGCAAAAATGAATTCAGTGTGCAATTGCTTCAGATGAGGTTTTGCAAGTTGCTGAAACCATAGTATCTAGTACAATAAGTGGTAATGCCAGTGCCAAGGAAGAACAAACCATTAGCATGACCAACTCCCTTCCTCCCCCCTCAATCAGTTTTTATTGTTGTTTTGCAAGCTGTTAGATATCTCCAGGGATTCCCCAGGAGGAGGGATTTTAGACCTCTAGTGCTCTGCTCCATGCTGCTTCAAAGTAAAATCAACAGTTCCTACCTCAAAGACTTTGCAGCATGATATATTTCTCCTTAAAGCTGGTGTTTTAGATGGATGCTTCCAGTAGAACTAGAAAGTTTGGGTGCCCTTGAATAAAATTTTATCTAGATGAGTTTCCTGGATGGGATAAAATGTCATTCCCTGCTATGTTTTTCCTATACTCTGTGCTGTTCTTGCACGTTCTCTGCTGGTCTAGATGAATCATGCAGTATGCAAGAGTGGAGGTAAGTAAATGATTGTATTGCATCAAATGCTTTTTTTGAGTTCGGGTTGTTACTGAACTTTAACTCTCACACAGAAGGAGACTTTGGGACTTGTTGCTCCTAATTGAGCTCTGGCTAATTCTTGGATAAGTGATTAAAAGACATTACATATTAATATCTTCACTGACTGTGTATGCTTTCTTAAATAATCTAATACTAATACTTTATTTTGTCAAACTTGCTTTTAGCAAAGAATGGCACAGGAAGTCTTGACCCACTTAAAAGAACATCCTGATGCGTGGACAAGAGTTGATACTATTTTGGAGTTCTCTCAGAACATGAATACCAAAGTAAGCAAATTAACTTTTACTTATTTGGTTTTCCTCTTTCTTCCATTCATAAACTTTGAGGAAGGTATCTCATTTTTAGCCATAGACTTTCTTGAATCAAACCACTTTTTTTTTTAATTGTCCTGTTCCAAAAGCTGGCTTTAAACAAGAACTGTAAATGGAGAAGATATTTAAACCTCCTTTTACATTGACAAGAGTTTCTTTATCCTTAAAAAAAAAAAAGGGAGAACTAAACTGGAAATACAGGGCTTTTTCTTCAAGATACATACAAACATAATGTCAGTTCCTGAGATTGGTGTGTGTCTGTAGACAGAATCTGAGTAATGAAAAGTCTCCTAGAGCCACATTTTGTCCTTGGGTAAGTGCTTGGCTGTTTTTGATCATAATAAGAGCCATGCGCACGTAACTGAGGAGAGAATTTGTCCCTAGGTGTATTACAGATGAAATAGAAACCTTATTAGGCCAAGATTTTGAGCAATCAATGAAAGTTAAGCACCCCAAACTCCTTATAGTATGAGATTAGTCTTTACTAATATGCAGAACTCATTTGCTTTGTACTGCTGTTTTAAAGCCATCCATCATAGTTAGAGACGAAAAGGGGCAGCATTCAGATTTTTCTACAATTTTAAATGCTTTACCTAAGACTTCTGAAGTTTGAGCCTAAAAGTTCATCGAAATGTGTATTCACTGTCTTAAGTTTGATTATTATCCCAAATAACCGACATGCATGTTTTTCTGCTTGATACACGCTGTGTTCGAACAGAAAATAATCGTGTTTGGACAGTTTCTGAAATCAGGTGGTATTCGTGAAACAGTTCTATTTTTTTTTCGCTGCTCTCTGAAGTTTAGGGGAAAATGGTTTAAAGAACTTCCTCAAAGTGCTAACCTTTAAGTAACAGTGTTTGCCTGTTTGCTTGCCTGGTAAACTTTGCTTTTTATACTGACAGACGTTACTAATGTTTAAGTTGATTTATCAACAGTATTTTTAAAAACTCAAATTTGTCTTGTGAAAAATGAGATGATTAGAGGAACAGAAAGAAAGCAACAGGTAAAGAATTCTTCAATTTACATAAATTGCAAATGATTTGGTGCTAAATTTATGCCCTATGACATTTGGCTTTTATGCAATCATATTTTTTCTTTAATTAAAGCTGTTAACACTACCTGATATTAATCATAATGTTCCATTATGTTGATTGCTTGTAATAGGAAGAAAAGGGGTGTCTTCCTGTGCAACTGACACAGCTAGGCTTTGACGGCAGGCCTCCACAAGGTCTACCCTTTTGATTCCCTTTAACTGAATTCTGTTCATCAATTGTTTTTGTTTCTTGGGAGGTGGGAGGGAAAGGGATTCGGTGCATAGAATTAAGTGATAAGGGTTCCATAGAAATTTCTACCATAGGGATCATTTCATGCTTTTTTTTTTTCCCCCCAGTCTTTGCTGTTACCTGTCCCTCATCTTCATAACTGGCCAGTGAATTAGACAATTAGAAATAAGCAAACCGAAAGCAAATGAATTTTGAAAGATTTCTATTTTAAACGCAGTTTAAATGTGTTCCGTGTACTGTTGCAATAGTTGATTGAAGTGTACACTTCTAATAGTTTAAGTGGTAAAACTCGTAACAGTGACTTTTTTGGGGGCTTGGTGTATCTTGTCAGGGAAATACCAAAACTTAGGACCATCAAATCAAATGAAGCTTATAAACAAAATAAAAACCACAAAAAGCCCCTTGCATAGTATTTAGTCAGGGTGATGAAGCCTTCAGACATGGAATGGCAAGTAGGATGTATAGGTGAAGATTGTATACAGTTATTCTATTACTGCTGCCATTTCATTTCATGTGTGAGCGTTAGGAAAGAAGTGGATATTGTTACGACTGAGGAAGAGGTGAACAAGATGATAGCAGAGGGCGGAATTGAAGTCACATAGGTATGAAAGATTGAGTATAAACCTAGGCAGCATGAACCTCTTTGCAGTTTAAGGTATGTGAATCTGAAGTAGATATTTGAGCAGATAATGAGGGATAGGTGTGGTAGATTGCTAGAGGTGACTGTCCTTTTCTTTGACTCAGAGGAAAGCCTATGTGGGGGGGGATCAGGATTTTAATTTAAGTTTTGTGTGGTCATCTAGTGCTTTTGTAAAAGGAAGCTAGGCTTGGCGTTCTGGTCTTAAAAGCTAAAGAAGTTGACTTTAGGAAAAAGTTTGGAAGGAAAACAGACACTTTTAGTTAGCTGTTATCTGAAAGGGCTATCAATACATGTGCCTGTAGAATCTAGAAATTTAACTAGAGTTTAGATCTGCATCAGCAAAGTTAGCACTGTCTGGTGTCAGTGTTCATGCCTCAAAACGTTGTTAGAAGCTTTTGTTAAGGATGTTTTGTACTGGGAGCCTGGATCAGTTGCAGACGGTGTCTCTAAATCTATAGCAGTGGCTGAAATAACTTCCTGTGAGGTGAAGCCTTTTGCTTAAGAAGGTTTTCATACATTTTCCTTCATGAATGTTCCCTTGATTTCATTTAGCTTTTATGTTAAATAATTGAGTAAAGTTACAGATTAGGATCTAGTTGATAAACTTTTGCTGCTGACCATGGAGAAAATAATACCCTGCCAACTTTTCTGTTAATGCATAATTTTTCTTGGTACCCAAGATTTTGGAAGGTGACAGAATATTTTGCAAATGCAGGATGTACATGTGAAGATGGTGGGAACTCAGATTGGATAGAGAAGCAAAAGGATGTAGGTTATGTTAAGATGAGAACAGCAAAAATCATATTTTAATACAATGTAGTTTGGGACAGTCTACATTGTGTTTTTTAATTAAACCGAAGTTTATATGATCCCTTTGGTCGAAATGCTAATGATCCTACTTTGTGTAACAACTAACCATTTTAAAGAGGAACTCTTATTCTCAGCCAAACTTTTAACTGTGAAAACTTGGGTTTACCTTTCAGGCATTGATGTGATATTTTTTTTCCTTCCTAATCCACTGCAGATAAAGTAAACACAAAACTCCTTGTCCTCTTTTCTCTGCTGTCTATTCATGCTAATGGGGTTTTACGTATTAAAGTTCTTCAGTTGTATCACCACAAACTTCTTTCCCTGTTACTGTGAGTTGACAGTAGGGACAAATGGGCAGGGGGACGGGCTTTACCGATTACTTTGCAAGTGTTACAGTTTTGCGTGAGAACATAGGAAGTAATTCCTGAAAGGTAAAAGGGTTTCCAAGAGCTTATTCACATTTTTATTATTCTTTGACTGAGCACAAAAGTTCATCTTTAAATAGTAGAAATAGCTGCCATATTGGGGTGGGTATTGAAATTAAATAAACCTGTGGGTTGTCTTGCTGTTCCTAAAGTAACACACCAGTGAAGGTTGGGAAATACTTTCCTTAGAAAGTGTCAGTGTCAGGACATGTGATGCTAAGACAATTTTTTTTCAGCTCTTAGAGGAACGATAGGAAGCTTGAGACCATCCAAGCTGCTAAATATTTTAGGAGCCTGGTTGTGTTAATACTTGAACGTATGAGCAGTCATTTATGATGCAAATTCATATCTGGCTGCTACTTTCTCTTCTCCAAATAGCCAAAATTGTCTGCCAGAGGGCTTTTCATTGTTATTTTTTCTTTTTCCCCTCCTGGTGTGAGCATGATCAAACAGCAGGACTTAGTATAGTGAAGAATAAAACAAGGAAAAAAATGCATGAAACCTCAGTAAATGGGTGAATAGACATATTTTAAAAAGTTGTTAGTTTAATAATCTTGAAGTCTTAGATGTTAAGTGTGAATGTCTGTTTGAATGAGATTCCTGCAATTTAGATAGTCCTGCAGTAACATACTCACATTTTGTTCTTCTCCAATTTCAGTATTATGGACTGCAAATCTTGGAAAATGTGATAAAAACAAGATGGAAGATTCTTCCAAGGAACCAGTGTGAAGGTAGGGAGGGATTTTTGTCTTCTCCTAACTTTGTGTATTACCTGAGGTTTAGACTGTCATTCCCCATGTAAGTAATTTTCAGCTTCGAATACAATCAGGCTAGTAACTTTCTGTCATCTGGTAAGACCATCTGGACTTTTCTGGATGATGAAACCCTGTCTTTCCCTTTTGTGATAGCCACGGTGAGCACCTGAGATTCTGTAAATGTCACGGGAAGGTCGAAGGTGTGAAACATCATCACTTAAGCATTGTACTGACTTACAGACCAAGCTTATCTGAAGAGGTCTAACCCTAGGCAGGTTCTGAAGGTACCTCCTGGCTTTGAGGTGGTTTTGATGCTCTATACTTGGCACAGGAGGCTCTTTTCAGCCTGTCTGAACTGCTTATGTAGCCCCACCAGTATGCTGTCCATTTTCTGGTAAGCTCTGGTCCATCTGTTAGCACATATAGATCTCTGTGACTTTCTTCGAAATTGTAAGCAGCGATAACTACTTCAAAGTAGAAACACTAAATAAATGCGTAGTCTTACCTATTAATGGTCATTGATTCTTTTAGGCAGTGAGATATTATAAAGTCTGCTTTTAATTTATGTAAGTGTATATGCAGCCAGATTGCTGTAACTGGAAGTGCAGTGTAGGGCAAACCGCAGTCTTTTGTCATTGCAAAGAATCTGGAAATACTTAAAGAAAAGCTGTGTTCTGGTTTTGTTTCTTTTCCCCTCCCTTACAGCTTGTGATGTGTGTTGAATTGTAGACGTTGGCTATAGTATATGGAGATACCTTTGTGGTACAGGATTAGTGCTCTCTGTCAAGCCATGATAACTTGAACTTTAAGACATTAATTACAACTACTATAAATTCTTGACAGTGGATGTTGTCACCATTCTATACTTGGCTTTTTACTAAAAGCTGGTTTTAGAACTCATTAAAGTTATTCCAGATTTCTGTGTTCTGCTGTGAGCTTTTATTAGCAGTGCTAAGATGTGCTTTAAATTTTTACTGCCAGTGCTCAGGTTCTGAAACTGTATTAATTAAAACGTAATTGTAAACGGTGATGGAAACAAATGTGTAGAGGGAGACTTCCACATTTTTGTGATAATTTTGATCACCTTTTACTCCTACTCTTTCCACTTACAGACTGACAGATAAAGCATAGCTATTCTTGAAAGTGGAAGTGAGGTTTCACGTTCATTCTGTTGGGAACAGAGTTGCAGGCTTCTAAAGGAAGAGCTTCAACTAAGGCTTAAACACAATCCTGTCATTTAAAGAAAAGGAAGCACCTTTCTGTGTGCTTTTAAGAATTAGTGTATCTCAACATAGGTCTTGTTACATTCCTTACTATGAGCAGTTAGTTGCAGCGTTGTGAAGTTGTTCTTCTAAAGTTTTTGGCTGTAGGAGCAAATCGGGAAGAAAGGAGTCAGCAGTTTTAAGTAGTTACTTGGCTTAGTACTGCCCACTGGTAAGTGAGGTGTAGCAGAATAGGTGGTGTCACAGCTGACATCATAGTTTGGAACTGAAAAGTGTAAAATACAGAATAATTCAGTAATTATAAGTCTTAAAAATACATTCTTAATACATAGAATAGATAAGGAACGGTGGTAGGATGCTAGTTGTGCTTGGGTCGTGGTATCTCATCCGTTCTTGAGATGCCAAGACAATGCTGAATACACGACTTAAATGAATTGTGGAACTGATGTATCCAAGTTGGTGTTGCAGATTTTTGTTACTTGGCTGTTTGCAGGCACCGTAGTGCTGTTTGACTGATTGCTGGGACAATAACTGCAGCTCAATACATTACAATGCAAAATAAAGTTACCGTCTGTACTTGTGCTATCAACTAAATATTCTCATTTTTACTGACACTTGTACTTCTGAAGACTCCAGAGGAAAAGAAAAAATCCTTCATCTTAACAAACACGTATCTTTAGTTCAACCTTTTGAAATATTTTCCTTTTCACAGAGCCAAACTGAAACTGTAAAATTGACTTTTATCCTCACAGTTCAGGGGAATTGAGTCAGTTGGCTTTTACGCATCAGGTTTCTCCTGTACATCAATAGAAGAGAAGCCAAATATGTTTAGGGTACCATGGTGTTTCATCCATCTTGGCCTCAGTGGTGTGCGAGAGACAATGAGTGCTTCATGTCTAATCCACTTCCATCTGCTCTGTGGTTCTGGTGGGTTTTTTGGGTTTGGTTTTGTTTTGTTTTTGGCTGATGAGACTGGCTGGTACGAAAGAACTTCTCCAGGGCTCAGTCAGGTGGTTTGATGACCTGGGAGATAAGAAGACTGGTTAAATTGAGGCTCCCTTGGTTCTGACTGCAGTCATCCCTTCAGCTGAGAGGATTTTCCTGTTTGAAGTGTAACTCCTACAATAGGGGTGCAGGAAACTGAAACTCAATACAAAGTAATGATTAGTAACAAAGCAGTTCAGGCAGGTTATAAATCAGTAATTATATCTTGAGTCTTCATAACACGTAATGTTTCTAACTTGGTAACACTTGATGTGTCTAACTTGATTTACGTAGTAAGTACAGCTGACAAAACTTTTGCTTAAGATGAAACTAAATCAGTTTGAGAAAATACTGTTTTCCTTGTGTAGCAGTGCTTAAGAGTTGAAATGAAGAGCGGACCTGAATTGATCTGTCAGTGAAATTATAGGTTTTTGAAACAATTTTCCTGAAAATTCTTGGAGAAATAAAACAGTGTCATTAATTGCAAAGCCTGAACTGCAACCCCCTTCTTTTCTTTTTTCTTCCTGCCTTTACCTCCATTTGTACATCAGAATGACTTGTTGGGCCTTGAGGTTAGCCAGGGGTTTGTTATTCCTTCTGTCTGAATGCTGGGAGGTTTTAGCTTCCACCTTAGAATTCCAAATGCAAGTAGGAAAAAGTTTCCTTCCGATGTGTTCTTTGGACTTGAAACTCCATTCTTAAGTTTGCTTTTGTTTTAAAATAGTTTTTAGTCTTGAGCTTTTCTGGCCCTGGTGCCTCTTAACTTGCAAAAAGTTTTTCTGCTCTTCAGTTGTCACTGATTTTGAAGGTTGAGAATTTAAGCACTTTTGGAGAGTTCATCTGTATCTTCCCATAACTCTAAACCAGGAATTGGGCAAAGCAATTTATGTTTCTAAAATACTTGTGTGATTGTTCTGCTTTTTCTTGTTCTTGATTTGTTAGTTTTTGGAGTTAGCAGTTTGAACCAATTGCTGACCTGGCTATCTAGACATAAGTTCAGCCTTCAGACGTGTTTAGTGTCTACACCATAGCAATGGGTTATAATGTATTTGGCTTTTAAGAGAATGCTTTGTTTGCTCATATACATACACAAGTGATGTGGCTTTCATTCAAACTTCACAGGGGCAGCTTTAGTGAAAAGCAGATGGGCGTATTCCAGAACATCCCATACAGTACTGAACGTGGCTTATTTCCAGAGGGTTGTGCTGTCATTCTCAAGTAAAAACAAAAAAATCTGAGTTTGTTGAGGTGGTGCTAAATTGCTTTCAACTCTGATACTCTGTAGAGCTGATTGTTTAATAACACGTATAAAGAATGTCATTTGAATGAAGTGTTGTGCTCTCTGTAGTATTTTCTTTTAGTGTGAAAACCTGCCTGGAAATAAAGGCTTCTTGGCCTTCCCGTTCAGTGATACGTTTCATTAATCCTGCAATGCGAAATGAAATTCTGTTCCTGTGAACAGAGTGAGCTTGTCTGGAGTGTTTTGAGTTGGAATGGATAAGCGCTTCTTCATTATGCGGCCTGAATTGCTTGGACAACTTTTCTCATTTAGAAATGGAAAGAAAAAAGTGTTCAGACAGAGATGCAGTTTAGTGGCTCACAGGAAGGTCCTGGAGTTAAGTAGAAAGCTTTGATGTATTGGAAGCTGCTGTAGAAGAGGCGTTTCTGTGCAGTGATTAGATATTTTAATGGAAGTTTCTGGCCTGCTTCATGAAGATGCGTTTTTTGATTCTCTGTGTGATAAAAGGGGAATGAGCTGCATGTGGCTTCTGTAGCGGGTGGGTGGGGAAGAAAAGCTGTTACTTACACCTTCTTCAAGAATTTTAATGATATTTTTTTCTCTTGAGAAGCAAATGGGTAATGGATTGATCAAGTTTACCACTAGTAGGGAAAGATGATTTGTAGGACAATACGGAAACACATTGTTTCTTAAGACTAGAAATAAGATGGTATTTTCACCACATTTTGGGACTACTTAAACAATATAGTATACGTGTGTATGCATACAAACATCCCTGGGTGCGACAACTCAGCTTTAGGATGATAAATTCTAATTTTGGTTGCAAAATAGTAGTAATTTGCTGAGTTACATTGCCCACCTGCTTTATTTATTCTGCTTATTCTTTAATGTCAGTGGAGACTCTTTTGATTTTAGTAAGCTAGTGTAAACTCATGTCTGCAGCACCAGGTGGAACAATTTCCAGCACTTGTTAAATGTTTGCTCTGTAATTGCATAAAAGGATGTGCTTTTATGTCTTAAGTACAAGAAGTGGTTTTGTCTGCAGGTGTGTACTCGCTGACTGTGTGTATTTGTGGTAACGTGCTGTGTTTGGTCACGATAGGAATTCCTCTGAGCTCAGGTCACACAGACTACGTGAGATGTATTTGCTTCTAAAAGCACATCCAAAGATTAAATTGTAGGATATTTCATACTTCTGAAGTCCAGACTGCAGAGTTTACTTAGGTTGGATAACGTGACGTTCCTCACTGTCCCGTTCAGCTCTGACCACCCTATAGTTGTGTTACCTGTCCAGAAAGCGTTTCAGTTTTGCATCTCTACAGGAGCAACTTTCACAAAGGGCTACAATATCTACTCTTGATCCACAAACTTCCTAAAATGCCTCAAATTAATGTCCTTGCTCTACCCTCTTTTTTTAATTACTTTGTACAGAAGTACTTTTTGTACTTTGCTTACCAGAAAATGCTAACAGTTGTACTAGTCCAAGCCTTCTGACAAAGGCAGTGTCCAGCCTTTCTGATAATTAGAACACAGCTTGATGGGTGAGCTGGGCTGATCTGCTACTGAACTGCCGTGGATAACGATATTCCTCATCTGTGCACTTTTTGATATCTTTGAGCCAGCACTGGTGCTTCTCTGCTCCTTCAGGGAGCTAAGCTGGCAGAGGAAAGCTTCAAACCAGTTTGAAAACCATTGCACTTTTTTGGTAGCTCTGTTTTTCTGCTGGATCAGCCTCTGAACAAGTTCTTGAGCAGGTGCTGGGACTGTCAGTGCTGTGTCAATGAGTTTTGGAATGGACAACAGGGTCTGCTCTCTTTTGTCGCCGGTTGTCATGAGATCAGCATAGTTGTGATGTTGGATGGTGTCCTGAATATTGCGTTGTGTGGGTTGTGGGGTTTTTTGTTTTATTGGAAGGTGTGTTTTCCAGGAATGTCTGTCTCATGACGTTTGGCTCGCTGAAGGGTCTGAACTAGGCAGTTGTGGTGTTGCCGTCTTCAAGACTTGTTCAGCAGCTTCTGTGACGGAAGGAGGTCACCTAAGCACTGGTTGTGTGGCTTTTGCTTGTTGTGTGCCCCAATTCTTAAAGTAACGCTTCCTTCTAAGTTCTCAAAACACACCAATTTTAGCAAATCCAGTGGACTACCACCCTTGGACATGTTCTGCTGAAAAACAGTAACTAGCCTATGTGTTGATTCTGTCAGAGTATAAAGTTGAATTATCCTTGTTCTGCTGGGAATTATCTTTCCTATGGAAAGAAATGAGCTATTAAATATGGAGCAGAAACCACAATACTTCAGTTTAAAGAAATCGGTGCAAAATTGGCTAGCTGCTGCTTTTAAGGGATTAAGAATATGACCTTGTTCTCTGGCTGGGAGGCCTTAGGAGCCTGGAACATGACATGTCTGAACTAGAAAACTCAGGTTGTCTTTTGAGCTGTGATCACTTTTTTTTTAATGGAGCAGAGCAGCTGTTTTCATCTGCTGATCTCAAGGCCACATTGATGGTAGCGTAGCATTGAACTTGTAACTAAACAGCATAATACTATTGATTCAGCAACATGGAAAATATGTAGCTTTGGAGTCGGAAGTCTGAGAGAAATCCTCACATTCTAATTCCTTTTTTAAAAGCAGAGTTGCAACAGTAGGTTTCCCATAGTGGTTTGGCAGGCAGTTAAAATAGTTGAGTTTCTGGCACTGCGGACCAATTTCCTTACTATTTTGGGGGCTTTCATATCTTGTTTGTGAATTACTGTAAAGCTTCAGCAAAGTGTGTGAGTTTTTAAGCTTTAAAATACTAGGACATGCCTATGGTGTCAGACTAACGCTATTGCTTGGGAATAACTCTTTCCCAGTGACTGACAGTGATACTTATTTTGTTAACGACCCATTCTTCTGCAGTAGCGCGGGTTGGTCCCAGTTGATAATGATGAATATTTTCATTTGTAATTGGAATTACCTGTAGAACAGCTCCTGCCTATTATGTATCTAATGGCTCAAAGTCTAGACCTAGTTTTTCCAGATTTCACAACAATGTAATTACCAGACTGTTTCTTCTAATCCTGTTGCTCAGGCCTGAAATGCAAAAAACTAATTCTGGTAGAGTCTTAAAAACATTTTAAAGTTTAAAATAGTGACATGGGGAAAACTAAATGTCTTCAACATAAGGCATTGTTCTTGGTAAAGTGGCAGCTTCTAAAATCTTCAATGGATGCATTTGGTCTGCATGAGTCAGTTGACTTTCTTCTTGAAGAAATGATTGAAACCAGATTTAGGGTACAGGAGGGTGAGTAGCAAAACATACACCTATTCTAAAACTTCCCTATGACAAGAAAACACTCAGGCAGTTTGAAGCATTTAATCCCTGATGTACTCAGATCGATCATTGTATCAAAGGTATGTTGAAGTAGAATTATTAGTAATGTTCATCTAGTTCACAACTCCAGATCCTCTGTTCATGCTGCTTCTTGGAGCTTGATGTTTTTGGTTTTTATATGGAATGTTTGTAGATATGTGTGTTGCGATTAAAAGTCACTTGGAAAGCCATTGTTTCCATGTCTTCAGTAACTGACAGGTTAATGGTGAAGAGGAGCTGAGGATTAGGTGGCAAAATGAACCTTTAGGCAGTGTGGCTTGCTACAGTGTGGGTTGTGTGGTGGCTGCTTGTTGTTTTTGTGGTGGAGCTGAAAACTCTGAAGTCAAGCGTTTGTGAAAGAAACACAACAAAATGAGGGATTCGTATACAGTCTGTGCCCCTAATTGACAAACTTCATGTAAGAAAAAGAAAAAAGGCAAGAGCAATTAAAAAAAAAAAAAGAAAGGCCAAAACAATAAACCAGAGTTCTGTAACCTGTAGCATCCGTGTGTGCCAGAAAAGCACAGTAGTTCAAATCCAAGTGTATTGTATTGTGTTGGCGAATAAAGTTTTAAGTTTTATTCTTGTAAGATTGTGCAGGGAGAACTTTGCTAAGCTCCAGCGTGATGTTTCACTTTTTAAATGCCGTGCGTAGGAATTGTGGTGTTTAAAGTGGATCACCAAAGTAAACTGGAGCATCTCTGAACTTTTCCATACAGTGAAGGTGATGTATCAAAGGTCTCTGTGCAACTCTAGCTAACTTGGCATTAAACCTGGAGTCGTGTTTAGAAAACTCTACTTATTCTTGCGGTTCACTTTTGATGAATAAAGCATTAGTCAAAGAATCCTTACTCTGTTTTCCTTTTGTTTGATTGAAATAGCTTAAGTGTAAAGCCATTTCGTACATCTGAAATAGCTTCTTGCGGAATCAATGCAGAGGTGGATTTTTCCCATAGAGCACAGAAGAGGGTTGCTCACTGCCACGTGCATCTATGTTCCTTGAAAGTGTTTCTTTTTAAAAATGTGTGAAGAATCTGAATTCAAAAGTATTTATTAGTACATTCATGTTACCTGGCATAGTTGAAAATAAATTCCTAACTTTTCTGCAGGTATTAAAAAATATGTTGTTGGCCTAATTATCAAGACCTCATCTGATCCAACGTGTGTAGAAGTAAGTGAATGCTTTTCAGAGGGGGAAGAAGGAGGGGAATATTTTGCATAACCTGACTTTCTCTTCTCTTTTTTCTTCAGAAAGAGAAAGTGTATATTGGGAAACTGAATATGATTCTTGTCCAGGTAAGCTAGAGTTCATAAAGTTTTAAGTCTTGTTATAAAGTGTTTGGCTTTGCGTATGTATCTAACATATGGATGCTTTGCTTTTCAGATACTAAAGCAGGAATGGCCGAAGCACTGGCCAACTTTTATAAGTGACATTGTGGGAGCAAGCAGGACGAGCGAAAGCCTTTGTCAGAACAATATGGTGATCCTGAAACTGTTGAGTGAAGAAGTGTTTGATTTTTCCAGCGGCCAGATTACTCAAGTAAAAGCCAAGCATTTGAAAGACAGGCAAGTATACATAATTAAATCTTAATAAATAGGGTAGACTTCATGCTTTCTGCTAAATAGTTGATCTCACTTGGAGTATTTGAATGAACACCTACAGCTGTCTCATTTTATTTCTGAGCCTGAGTGGGTTAGTGATTTTTCTTTAAAGCACTTAGTGTGAGGTGATACCAAACTCACTTTGTACACACAGATATTTCTGCCTTACTGCAAGTAACATCGGTTGCCTCATGACTTTTTAACAGAACTTGGGAGCATTGCTTGTGTTTCTAGGCACAGCCTTTAAGCTATTTCAGAATATGCTTTGTTACTGTAGAAACTGTTAAGAGCTGGGTGGCTTGTGAATGCTTCTATGGCCAGAGGTCTTCAGGACCTGTTCTGTGAGCATAGACATTTGGATTAAAGTAGATAGGATTGTTTATGAAACGTGGAAATGATTCCATTTTATTTGGTTTTTTTAACAGCATGTGCAATGAGTTCTCTCAGATATTTCAGCTGTGTCAGTTTGTGATGGTAAGTCTTATTTCTTTAATGATATCTTAAAAAATTCCTCTCCCCCCATCATGTCTAACAATATCATAAACACTGATTGTTTCCAGGAAAACTCCCAAAATGCTCCCTTAGTTCATGCAACTTTGGAGACTTTGCTACGCTTTCTGAACTGGATTCCTTTGGGATATATATTTGAGACCAAGTTAATCAGCACACTAATATACAAGGTACTCATGCAAAAATTGACAGCTCTTAAATTTAAGTTGCAAAAAGCTTGCAACACTCTTGTAATGTTGTTTTTTTCCTTCTCTCAACAGTTCTTAAATGTTCCCATGTTTCGAAATGTCTCTTTGAAGTGCCTCACAGAGATTGCAGGTGTCAGTGTAAGCCAGTATGAAGAACAGTTTGTAACACTTTTTACGTTGACCATGATGCAGTTGAAACAGGTAACGTTTTTGATAAATCTGTCTCTCGACTGCTTCATTTTGCAGAATCGATTTCTGTAGAACCCAGTTCAGTTTACAAATTTATATTCATTATATAAGACAAATAATATTCTTCAGTGGAATTTACGACTCGATCAGAAGATGCTGAGTGTATTTTTCTGACTCTAGATCACAGCTGTATTTCTGCTGCATTGATTTGTTTTGATTAATTTAAGAGGCGTTTTGAGCGCTTGGGCTGTCTGATGGGGAAGGTTGAGAGAGATGCAGCAAAACGTGTACTGCATGACTCGTAAGGCCTAAACTGACCTGTGCAAGTTGCTGTCTAATTTTTGAAACCAATGGAAACATTTGTTATTATAAAGCCATGCTTTAAATTGAATATAATTTGATGATTCCCCTCTGAGCAGTTCAGGTTCAGGTTTGTAGCTATTCTCGTTGTATTTGTATCTTAAGCAAACATTTTCAAGGGGGTTTTTTGTAAATTTTTTCCAGTGTTGGTCCATCATAGTTCTTTAGAACAGGCAGGCTTCTTTTAAAAACACCATTCCCCTCAGCTTCAAGTGGAGTTAGAGGCTTTTTATTGAGTTATAGTTAAATTTAGAGGCAGGTTTTGCAAACACTGAAGTTATTTTGTGTGTTAGGCAGCTGGGTGTTACTTCCTCAGTTTTCACAGATGATGCTCTTGATTCTAAATGCCAAAATATGTGGCCTAAGGTTTCCTTCAAAACATCAGTTGAATGCCAAGTTGGGTATTTGGCATGTTTTGCGACCTGCAGGTTTTTAGTATGACTGTTGCGGATGAATTTGATGCGAACTGTTGCATTTCTTGTTAATATATGGCTCTCTTAACCTTGTACGTGTCTTATAGTTGCACAGCTATCAAAACCACACAAGCTGGGAGCAACAAAAATGTTAAATTTTGTTCCCTCTGTTCTGTAGCTTAATAGCATTGACTTCAAATAATATAGTTCACTACTTGATGACGGTGTTGAAAATGCTTTATTTGTATAATGATAGAATTTTAAAGCTAACACATTTCTTCTTATTAGATGCTTCCTTTAAATACCAATATCCGACTTGCGTACTCGAATGGAAAAGATGATGAACAGAACTTCATTCAGAATCTCAGTTTGTTTCTCTGCACGTTCCTCAAGGAACATGGTCAACTTATAGAAAAAAGATTAAATCTGAGGGAGACGCTAATGGAGGTAAGTTGCTCGGTTTATCTAGTCTAGAAATGTAGCATGTCCTCGTACTCAAAGGATGTGATTCTGATAAAATCTCTAGATCGTTGCACCTATTCACAAAATTAGTAAATCACATGAATACAAAAAGCCTTTGAAAACTTGTTTCCTGATATGTTTCAATAGCACTCTATTTTCAGTGATCCCATCCTAAGAGAACATTCAAAGACCATAGGTGTCTTTCTCCCTCTTCTTGTTCCTCCCTAAAGGTGTAAAATACCGCTTTAAAATAAATAAATGTATTCTTTTTCCATGGGTCTTTACAGACTCTTATTTTCTGTAAAACTCTCGCATAGAGGTGGTGTTGCTATGACTTTGATCGGTCTGTGTGAAGCAGCTCAGTGATGTTTTTATTCAGCATCCCAAGCTGATTTCTGGGGTACAGCACATGCTGGGGTTCAGTGGTTCCATCCTGGTGCAGCTTCTTGCGTAATTTGCCGTTCCCGAAGTTGAACTGAAAGGCTTTAAATACAGTCCTCAAGGATCATGGTCTGTTTCTATATAATAAAGACAGTGTGCCAATAATGCTTAATGGCAGAGCTCTACCAAATGACCATGTATGCTTTATTTTGTAATATTACTGGTCTTGGAGGAGTTATCAGATGTCTTAGAGCAGTTGCTGAGAATCAGGTTCACAGTTGTCCTTCCTCTGTGCTTCTTCCCTTCTGTTCTTGAAGACTGTTGCGTTCTTTTCAATTTTGACAGTCAAGTGCAACTTCATTGTCAAAATTACTGGCATCTGTAGTAACGCAGATAGGAATGAAGGGTTGGAAAGGCTTAAATTCTAGGTGACTACTAAACACGTAAGGCGCTACCTCCTACTGTAGTGGAGCTAGACAAAGTTAGGGTGGTTTTAGTTGTGTTTTCGTACATTGTGAGTAAAAGTTTTGTTTGCTGGCTTCCTCACACCGCTGAGCTCCAAGGGGCTGAGACTGGCTCCATGGCACCTTGAAGCACTTTCCTGTGCCCAGAACCGAGCCCTGTGCAGGTACGGAGGCGGTAGGGTGAGGAGCTGCCCTGACCGATGAGGTATAAGAACAACATCACATCTTAAACGTGGAGGCCAGGTTCCATCGGGAGGGGGAAAGACATCTTGCAGGTGGATTAGCTGTAATCCAACGTGTCCATCCGAGTTCTAGTCCTTTTTCCAACTACTGTTGTTCTCAGTGCACTTCCGGAATTAGCCCTCTAAAAAAATGTACATTAAGAAGTTAGTTGCAAATACTAAATTATAGCTAATTTAGAAGATGGACTAAGAGGAATATCACTTTATTTTAAAAAGAACAACTATCAACAGTTCCCTAATAATTCCTGAATTAGCTTTCAAAATAAACTGTGGGGGTGCGGCTCAAGTTCCTACCTATGTTGAGGCTTTATTAGGAAGGCGTGTAAAAGGCTGAAGCTGTTGTACGTCCTGTGCAATTGTGTGTGAGTTGGAGTGCAGTTCTTAGGTATTGGCTTCTTGTCCCACATAAATAAGCTAAATTATTTGTTAAAGCCGATATTTATGAAAGTCAATCTTGAATGACTTGCAGTCTTGTGTAGGATGATGAAACCTTTAAGGAAGTTCTTAGGCTGGCCTAAAATAGTTGCACTTCTGTAAGTTGCAGTGTAACAAAACCTAGTTACACAGTTACTTCTAAAAATTCTGTGTCATTCTAACCTGTTGGTTCCTGCACTTTGGATGTGTCCGATCTTCTGAAATTGTTCTGTGGATTTATTGGAGCCGTGCAGGCAGTGAAGGGAGCTACATAAGTTATTGCAAGTGAATTTACCAAGAAAAATAGACTGAAGACTAATGTGTAGTTGTTTTGAATCCCTCTTTTGATATTGTAGATACAAGTGCTGAATCAGGTCATTACCATCTAAAATGCTTTGAGTTGCTGTAGTATCAAAGCCATGAAAAGGTCTTCACTTCAGATGTCATCGTTACGTTCTGTTTGCTCACTGGTGGGCTGTTGCTTTATCTTTCACAAAAGAAGTTTGGCTGTGTAGTTCTCGTTTCTGAGGGTTGGTATCTCAGTGTGTCAGAATTGCATCCTCGGTCTGCTGCGTCTGTTCTGTCAGTAAAGAAATGGAAAATGGTTGGGTAGGTGACTTGTGTGGAACACAAGCCAGCAGCGTGGCTTCCATGATTCCTTTTGGTTCTTTGGATCCAGAACAAAGCAGCATTAATAGTCTTGAGATGAACAGTCCTTCACACTAGCTGGTGAGGGGTTCTTGAGGTTCTAACATAACACAAAATGCCTTGCAGAAGCTCCAGAGGCTGGAGTTGGGATAATTTACAAGCAGACTGACTTAGCTATGGCCTTAAGATATCTTTAGACTGCTTTAGATTGAAGAACCGCAACACACTTTGAAAACAACAGTAATTGACAAAGCATTTTGGTTTTGAGTTGCTCTACCAGTCAGACCTCTGACTTTTAAGTAACGTCATTGCGGTGTTAATGCTCCTTGTTCCTGAGTTTAATGTTAATTTGGCATTTTATCAGTATTTGAATAGCTGAAATTGAAGCAGTGTGGTTTTATCTGCAGAAATAATTAGTAATCAGATGTTTAAACCTCACTTTTCCAGGCTCTTCATTATATGTTGTTGGTATCAGAAGTTGAAGAAACTGAAATTTTCAAGATCTGTCTCGAATATTGGAATCATTTAGCTGCTGAGCTCTACAGGGAGAGTCCGTTTTCGACATCCGCTTCTCCATTGCTTTCGGGAAGTCAACACTTCGATGTTCCTCCAAGGAGACAGCTTTATTTGCCTGTATTGTCCAAGGTAATCCATGCCTAAGTAAAGGTACTGGAAACATTTAGATACTGTTCCTGAAGAAGAGATTTTGCATAATGTAAGGAGTGATGTAAGAAAACTTGCTTTGAGTAGTTGGTAATTGATTCAACTCTAGTTAGTTAATGTGCTGTAATTGCAAAAATACTCTGACACCAATACATGGCAGGAGTATTAATACGGTGTGTCATTTTTATTATTAAGATACTTATTACAAATGTAAGACTTATGCTTTAAAAAATAAACCTGTATTAAACTGTTTCTTTAAATAGATGAGCTGTTGGAGGAAAAAAAAGAAGTGTGTGCATGGAAAAAATATCGTCTTTAAAAGATCCCTAGTATTATGTATGCATTTTGAAGCAAGGTTGGGGTTGTTTGGTTTTTTTTAACTACTCAGCTTGTTCATGGAGAGAGAGAGAAATCAGTAAGCTCTGTTCTTAATGGCTTTTTAGTAAAGATATGTATGTGGAATCTTAATGTGAACTCACCTTGTGAAGTGCTGGATATACCCTTTGTATGGGTCAGGTTGCCTGCCCGGAGTGCTCCAGAAACACCCGTGGAGGAGCCGTGTGTGTGTTTCCATGTTACACTTTCATCCCGTTTAAACTCTCCTATGTGACACGCAGGTTCGATTGCTCATGGTGAGCCGGATGGCTAAACCTGAAGAAGTCCTAGTTGTGGAAAATGATCAAGGGGAAGTAGTACGAGAATTCATGAAGGATACAGATTCCATAAACCTGTATAAAAATATGAGAGAAACGTTGGGTAAGTACCAGCTGGTATTTTTGTGCTGTAGATCTGTGCAGCTGCATCAGCAGAATGTACATTAACGGCGTCAGCTTGTAATCTGAATTATTATGTGTGTAAAATGATGATTAGTAAGGAGCAGCTCACACTTGTTGGTCTGAAGTTCTGAACACCAGAATCAGTCTTCCTATAGAGTTTAATGTAGCCAATATATTTTATTTTTAGTGTGTGTATACTAATATCCTGCTATCTTTGGAAGTCTCATGTTTAATTGTGACCATTTTATCAGTGAATTGATAGTTCCTATGTATTGTAGGGATAACTTATGGTTTTTTTGAGGCAAGAAAAAAGGTTTGAGTCCTAACTGCAACCTGAGGGCTCGGGGGGGTTAGAATTGTCACATATTTAGGACATCAAACCTTCAATTCTACTTATTTTTGTGTCAAATGCTTTAAGGGAACACTGTTTAATAACAGGTTTATGAAGTAGGAGTGGGGGGGAAAAGCTGCGTGATGCAAAGTATTTGTGGAGTGTTTTATTCTCAGCCTTGTACTTGTGATGTAGATACTGTAGGGTTAGATGAGTTGTTCTAATATCTTCTTATATGGAACATGGATTAAAAAATGGTTTGATTTGTTGTATTAAATGTTTAATTTATTGTATTAACATTATTACTGTATGTCCTGAGCCTTAGTCATATTTCCAGATACAGGGTTATTTATGTGGAAATGCAGATTTAGTTCGATTTCGGGTGTTAACTGTTGCTTATAATGTATCTTTTAAGATTCACTAAAAAAGAAGGAAGGGCAGAATGTGGTGGAAGCTGTATTCTATGACACAGTAAATACCTATTTCTAGTTCTGGCCTTAAATTGCTCTTGACTTGCTGGGGTTTAGAAGATACAGTTTTAACAAATTTGTGTTTAGAAAGCAGCATTGCACTTACCTAACAATTGAGTTGTATTTTTCTGATATTTATCTTTGCATACGGAATTGTGGTCCAGGTTGTCGCTTTAAAACGCGCCTGTTCGATGTCGATGTCTTTCAGTTTATCTTACACATCTGGATTATGCAGACACGGAACGAATTATGACTGAAAAACTTCACAACCAAGTGAATGGAACAGAATGGTCGTGGAAAAATTTGAATACTTTGTGTTGGGCGATCGGCTCAATCAGTGGCGCGATGCATGAAGAAGATGAAAAAAGATTCCTTGTTACAGTAATTAAGGTATTGTGGTGCAAAACTAACAGCTTTGGCACGCTTAGTTTGTGCTCAAAATATTAAAGTTACAAAAATACTGCTGTATGTTCTTGGTAAGCTACCTCGTACGGCAAGCAAGATGATAAGAGTAATTAATTTAATGGTTAATCTTATATCCTGAATTTAAGGCTGTTAAGTTATTTAGCCATGAGCAATGCGTTAATCCAAATGGCATTTCGCAGTGAAAATTTCAGGGATCAAATTTTAGTTGATGATAAAGTGTTTTTCTTTGGAAAGAGCTTGCTGATAAAATAAGGAGGATGGTAACGTAACCCACATGTTCAACTTGCGGGCACGCTCCTTTTTTGCTGTTTTCCAAATATTGAGTGATCAAAATGCGTTTTTGGGAAAGATGTGCATGGAAAGAGTGCAGGAACAAAAGAGTAATGGGCCTTTAACAAGTCATATAAATTCATACAGAAAACTTAGTTTAGTTCGTTTTATTTGATGTGAATCTGTTGATATCAGCTACTTGCTCGCTGTTCAGCACTGTGCGGCTTGTTGAAGAAATCTTCAGTGTTACTTAAAATGGAGATACCATAGTTGAAAACGTGGTGTTCCTGGTTTGGTTGAAACTGAAATGATTGCATCACCCCAATCTTAACCCACTTGTGCTTGGTTTGATTTTTTTATTTGGACTTTGAACTTGATTATTGTAACCATTTTATTTTAATACACGTCCTTGTAGGATTTTTATGCTTTGTCTTGTAGTGCTTTTCATTAAAAACTGGACAAACTTGGAAGGGAAACTAAAAATACATTATGTTGTAGGATCTCCTCGGACTCTGTGAACAAAAGCGAGGAAAAGACAATAAAGCCATTATTGCATCAAATATAATGTATATAGTAGGTCAATACCCGCGGTTTTTGAGAGCTCACTGGAAATTTTTGAAGACAGTCGTCAACAAGCTGTTTGAATTTATGCATGGTAATTATCCTTCTTTAATTTGCTGTTTTAATTATTAAAAAAATAAAGCTGACCATATGTGCACATGTATGGGGGGGGAAATATAAAATACAAAGCAGTAACTGACGTGATTGAATTTAGAAACCCATGATGGCGTCCAGGATATGGCGTGTGATACCTTCATAAAAATAGCACAGAAATGCCGTCGACATTTTGTTCAGGTTCAAGTGGGAGAGGTCATGCCGTTTATCGACGAGATCTTGAACAATATTAATACAATCATCTGTGACCTTCAGCCACAACAGGTATGTTTAATTCAGGGCTGTGAATAATTCTTAATCAAAAGTCACTTCATGTTGAAGTGTAGTAGGGGTTTTCAAGGCTTGAATTATATTCCTTTTCTGTTAGTGACAGTGTTATGGTATCAAAAGTGCAATCGGGTTGCATTATGGAGACCTCACTTAGAACGCTTGAAAGGAGAATTAAAGTGCATTTAGTAAGAATTTTGATTTCTGGAGTGTTTTAGCAAGTAAATAAGATGCTGAATATAATTTTGTGGTTCTAATTCAGGAGAGGGTGATATAAAAACTATACACATGCTGTTATAGTGGGATATTATGAAGGGTGGCGTCTAGGAAGGGCACAGTAATTCAGTCCGCAGTTTAAACACGTCTGGTGAGATTGAAGAGCTAAAGGGTGTACATCTGAGCAGCCTCACTTGGGGATATGATGGAAAAAAGTACTTTAAGACAGTGAGATCCTTTTTCAGCCTTCATTATGTTAGTTCAGAACAGCGTAAAATTTTCATCGCTCCTTTCGAAGCTTCCTGCTCTGATTTCTTGTTGCTCCCATCAGGTGCACACATTCTATGAAGCGGTGGGGTACATGATTGGGGCGCAGACAGACCAGACCGTGCAGGAGCATCTGATAGAAAAATACATGTTGCTACCCAATCAAGTATGGGACAGCATAATTCAGCAGGCAACAAAAGTAAGCTCATACATTTTAAGTGTATTCTGTGTTCAGGTAAAGAAAACCTGCTAAATGTTTGTCGTACCCTGGGTTTATTGTCTATGTGGTATGAAATGAAGTGTACGTAGCTGGGGTGGACTTTATTATACTAACTGATGACTAACGCAGTGATTGGCATGACAGTAAAAGTGTTGTTTTGAGAGAGTGGACTTAAATGACAAAATAAATACTGGGTTTAATGTGATTTAAAGGACTGTTTTCTGTTACAGAACACGCTTCAGTAGTTTATTTCCAAGACTTCCTTTCACCTGCTTTAGAAGTGGGTTTTCTTTCTGAATAACAGAAAAGTGAAAATGCTAAAAATACTGCTCATTGTTCCTCCTTTCTCTTCCCTCATTCTCTTAAAGTACATCCGTATTTCTTACTTACAAGAGTTCTGCACTGCACAAGACATCAATCCATTTGGAATTAATCGAATTAAGATTCTGAAACTTAAGCAAGCTTGAGTTATCTTTCTTACCCTGGTAACTCCTAGAACAAGAACATCTATTGCCTTTCCTCTGGACCACTTCTGTTTTCACCTCCTTAATCTCTTCTCCTTCGTTCGTTTCTTTCTTCAACCAGAGTGATGCTTGTACCACTGTGGTAAAAATACTTCTGCAGAAGCCTAGAATTAAATCAATTGAAGTTGTGTCCTGACACTCAAGTGCCAGGAAGTAAACAGCAGTATATATAAAGCCTGTAAATTACAGTGATAAGTTCCTTAACACAGTGTGTAAGATACATTATTTAAAGTTGCGCTTTTATAATGAAAGCTAAAGAGTGCTTTTATTCACTAAAGATAACAGACTCTGCTTTTCTTTTTCCCAACAGAATGTTGATATTCTAAAGGATCCTGAAACAGTGAAGCAGCTTGGTAGCATTCTTAAAACCAATGTGAGAGCATGTAAAGCAGTTGGCCACCCCTTTGTGATTCAGCTTGGAAGAATTTATTTAGATATGCTGAATGTCTACAAGTGCCTAAGTGAAAATATTTCTGCAGCTATTCAGGCTAATGGTAAGAAAAGAAATTCCATGTTCTTGCTGAAAATGGGGGTCGGTAGTGTACGTCACCACGTTTCAAAGTACATTCCAAGTAGGCTCATTTTACTGTGTTCATTTTATTGTTTGGGGAAGCGGAGAGTGATGGCAAGTGCTTGTTCAGATTTTGTTGGTGTTATTTTTAATATTAAAATATCTTTGAGTATATGCTAATCTATTTTTTTTTCTGCCAAAGGATGTTGGTAGGGTTTTTGGTCTGATACTGTGCTACTAAATAGCTTTATTATGGAAATGTAACTATAGTGAAGATGCCCAGAAGTCAGGATAAACCAGGCTTGCAGCCATTGAGAAGGAATTGCCAATTACCTAACCTATTTTTACTAGATAAATCAGGGCCTATGGTATCTCAGAAGAATGTGCTGCTGTAGTAGTTCATTACAAGATTAAACGAGTCAGTTTTTGGATTCTTATTATGACCAGTTTTTTGCCAGTGCATATGATGATATTTAGAAATGCAAATGTTAAATTAAATGAAACTTTGTAAGTGAGCAGCTGGTTTACCCTGAAGTGGCTGCTCAGAATTCAGAATAAAACTGGCTGGGAAATCGATACCTTTTGATTCTGCAGCTCTAATGGCCGCAGTTTGTCCTCATCAGAAACAGTGAAGTTGAGGAAGCATTTGCTGGGCCTATGGTCCTGATCTGCTACTTAATCAGCAACTGTGATCGCAGTTGCTTCAGAGGATGTTTTTACAACAGGCTCTTTCTTGCCCTAAATGGCTCAAGTGCCAACACAAGCAACCCGACCCTTCTTTTCCTGGCTGAACCCTTGAGGTTTTTGCCGTGCATGTACTGTAGTGTTAATTAGATCAGGTCCTGCTGATGAGACTACGTTGATTTGGGGGTAAGAAACTGAACTAAGGATAAGGCACCTGAAGTGTGGACTTGACACACAAAAACAAATGGATTATTTCTCTTGGATAAAATCAGGAACCTTATTGTTCTGCCCCATCACTTAATGAGAACCCAATGTAAGCTCAGTCCACGTAGTTAAGTTGCAGCGTGTATTTTGAACTCTGTAAGTAGGGTACTTTCAGTAGTAACTTTGTAACATAAATAACAGCTTGGACCTATGGAGCTAGAATGGGGAGCCAGTTGTTTTTATTTGCACAAGTTCTTAACAACCTTTATAGTTTGGACATAAAAATCAAATGTTTTCTGTTTTGTAATACCAATTTAAGCTGATCTTTTTCTTTTTTATACCCTAACCAATTAACCGAAGCTTAAAAACTTTTCAGGTGAAATGGTAACAAAGCAGCCCTTGATTAGAAGTATGAGGACTGTAAAAAGGGAAACTTTAAAACTAATTTCTGGCTGGGTGAGCAGGTCCAACGATCCTCAGATGGTAAGTTGATTCTGTTACACGAATAACTCCTAAGGCAGAATTAGGAAGAACTCCTTATTTTTTTGTTCTGTTCTTGACTGAATTGGTCGGTCATGGGAACTTAATTTAAGAAGTCTGTAAAATATAAAGTATGATCATACAGAGATAAGCCTGAACTACATTTGAGAGACATCAGTTAATTTTAGCTGAGAGAGAATCCAGGAGGTTTAAGACAACCCTGTTGGAAGCTCTGCTGGATGGTGGGGAGTTTATGGAAGGGGGAGACATATTCCACCTTCCTTAGGAAAAGCATCTCCTGTGACTAAACAACAAACTTGGGTATAAACTGTATGACTTTGTTTGTATTCCTTGGTATAACCACGGTTTCCTCTTTCAATTAGGTAGCTGAAAACTTCGTCCCTCCCTTGTTGGATGCTGTTCTCATTGACTACCAGAGGAACGTTCCGGCCGCCAGAGAACCCGAAGTTCTGAGCACTATGGCGATCATCGTCAACAAGCTGGGCGGACACATTACTGCTGAAATACCTCAGATATTTGACGCTGTTTTTGAATGCACGTTAAATATGATCAACAAGGTATTTAAACTTGGGATAAGGTATCTTCCTGGTGACTGAAGACAAAAGAAACAGGGATTTGTAAGAGTCTTGGCTGTTGGTACATCTCTAAGTGAAAGATTGCCTTTTCGTGTAGAGAAGGGAGGCAGTTTGTAGTGAATTTAGAGTTATTACACAGCTTTCATCTTATAGAAACAAAGTGAGGGTTCATGCTTTGTTTCTGTGAATACCATTGCTGTATGTGGTATCTTGTGGATGGATATCCCTGTTTTTTTGCAGTCACAAAGTGCATTTGTGGCACTTGAAGTAATTTGTGCTCAAGCAAACACACTGTTTTGAAATCTGGCTGTCTACTTGGATGTCTTCATCTCACCACCTAAAATTTCTCTGTTTAATTCTGGAGTTAGGTCATTAGTAATTTTTCTGTTCAGGGGACTTGCAAGTGTGCTTCAGTCACATGTCAGTGTAGGACTAACTGCTAAAATTCATAAATATTTAAAAGTTTTGGAATTAGAAGCACTTGATCAGTCATTTTGAGTATTGCTTCTCTAATGCAGTTCTTATGCTATAGTGTGTAATGCATATTTGCATCACACTTGTGCACTGCCAGGTGAATTAGTGCTGCTTTGCAATCGGGTGCAACCAGAAACTGTAACTCTGTTAATCTGTGCACCAAGTCGTGATTCAGGTGGTTTAGTGACAAAATCTGGCTCGGCCTGTTAGTGGTGTGTAGCTGCAAGATGGTCTTAGCAAGTTTTGGTGGGGAAAACTTCACTAAGAAATGTAACCTTTGACTTGCGTTTAAGGTTGTTTTAAACCTGGGGTCTAAATGCTGTTTCATGACAGCTACTGACTCACTCTACTTAATGGAAGACCTTATGATGGACCTTTAGGAAACTTAACTTGTTTCCCCCTCCCTTTCCTTCTAGGACTTTGAAGAATATCCTGAACATAGAACAAACTTCTTCTTGCTACTCCAGGCTGTAAATTCTCATTGCTTCCCAGCGTTCCTGGCCATTCCACCTGCACAGTTCAAACTTGTTCTGGATTCTATTATTTGGGCTTTCAAACATACAATGAGAAACGTTGCAGACACAGGTAAATGGAAGTGTTTAATATGCAGGCTTTGTTTGCACTATCAGATATTTTCTGGGCTGAAACACTTGGATGCCGTTTGACTCCCGCGGCTGTTGGAGAGCGCTGTCGCGGTTTCTGCACTGCTGCAGTTTCAGCTCACTTAGTGAAGCCACTTAGTTTTTAGCCAGTTGTCTTGTATTAGTGTTTGCAAGGCATGAGGATAAAAGATACCCTTTAGTTGCACTTCACCTACTTAAATAACTTAAGTTTTCATGTAATTCCAGAAAATTAAACACCTTCTGAAATTAGCAAGCACTTCCTTTAGTAGATTGTTGCTTTCACCTTTGTTAGTACCAAGAAAGTGATGTGATTGGTTCTTTCTGCTTCTGTCATCTAATAATTCAAATGAAATCAGTGTAGCATGTAAAGGTGGCTGTAGCCCCCTAGTGCCTACTGGAGGAAGCGCCTGAGAAAAATCTTAGAGAGGTAATGCCTTGTCTTTTTGGTGCCTAGCAGAATTTCTTGGGTAATTCATATTGTTTTGGAAAAAGCAAAAATATGCACAGAGCTTTTAATATTTTTCTGTTGATAACTTAAGTTTTTAATGCCTATTTTCCAGGACTTCAGATACTTTATACTCTACTACAGAATGTTGCACAAGAAGAGACTGCTGCCCAGAGTTTCTATCAGACGTATTTCTGTGATATCCTTCAGCACATTTTTTCAGTTGTAACAGACACCTCACACACCGCTGGTAAGAATCCACATCTGTGAGCCCATCGATGAAAAACAATCCTTTTCAACATCAAAACCTTGTTCGGAATAATAACCGCATGTGTGTAACTCTGATCTGTGCAGGTTTGACAATGCATGCGTCAATCCTCGCGTACATGTTCAACTTAGTAGAAGAGGGAAAAATAACTACTCCGTTAAATCCTGGAAGTCCAGTGAACAACCAGATGTTTATTCAGGAGTATGTTGCGAATCTTCTCAAATCTGCATTTCCTCACCTGCAAGAGTAAGTGTGCTGTGATTCTTTAATACTTTTAAGTGGCTTCTTATGTCTTGAAATACTAACTGATGTGCTTGCTGTTAGTGCCCAGGTTAAGCTGTTTGTAACAGGACTCTTCAGTTTAAATCAGGATATTCCTGCCTTCAAGGAACACTTAAGGGATTTCCTGGTCCAGATCAAGGTATGTTTGGTGTATTATTTTTCCAATAAATGAAAAACGATTATCCAGTGGGATAATATTGTTGGAAAATACTTGGACAGTGTTTAACTTATGTGTCCTAAACACACGCTGAATATTTTGCAGCTGTTCAAAATGTAATGAGAGCTTGTGTGACTCTTTATCATCTATTTCAGTGTGGTTTTAATTTTATAAATTGGGCTTACACATCATCACTTGTGCTTTGTGCTGTGCACACAATTGATGTGTCTGAGTGGCTGTAAAACTTACTCTAGTGGGAAACAAAGTTGGTTTCTAACCAGGTTTTAGTTCAGTTCTGCTTGGGATTGGGACATGGTTTGAAACTTGCTATACTTTTATTTTTCTAAAGATGGTAGAATTCAGGAAGACTGTAGGAAAGAGTTTGTTAAATGAGTTTTGAGACTGCAATCGCCAGGTATTTCAAAATTGTAATGATGCTGCTTTAATAGCAATATGTTCCAAATGCTGCCGTAGCATCCTGTTCTGTAACACAGTGAAAAGCTTGAAATATTTGACATTCCTTTCTATTAATTCTGACCTTAGGAACAGAAAGCAAACCAAGCAACTAGTCTGGTAGGGAATGTGAAGGGAAGATGTTTTCTGTATTTCCTGGATTTGGGAAGCATATTGCTCTGCCTAAAGCATTTGACAAGAAACTAATGATTTTACGTGAATTATCCAGGAATTTGCAGGTGAAGACACATCAGACTTATTCTTGGAGGAAAGAGAAACAGCCCTGCGGCAGGCTCAAGAGGAGAAGCATAAACTTCAGATGTCTGTACCTGGCATCCTTAATCCACATGAAATTCCTGAGGAGATGTGTGATTAAAAAACAATAAAATAAAGCAAGTTTTGCAGTTTTCTTTCTGTACAGCTATTTTGTTGTGATAGAAGAAAACAGCACTTGGATATTTGTTGACCAAAACGATGCCAATTTGTAAATTAAAATGTCACCTAGTGGCCCTTTTTCTTATGTGTTTTTTGTATAAGAATTTTTCTGTGAAATATCCTTCCATTGTTTAAGCTTTTGTTTGGTCATCTTTATTTAGATTTGCATGAAGTTGAAAATTAAGGCATTTTCAAAGTAATTACTTCATGCCCATTTTGTGGCTAAGGGGAAAATAGGCAAAACATAACTTGTAAAAGACTATATTGCAAAATAGTACGATTTCCTGTAAAAGTATCGATTTTTAATTCGGGATCATTTTCTTTCTAGTCTGTCCTGCAGTCTAGGAGAAAAGGTAATGAGTAAACCAGATGGAATTAATTGTTGAGCAGAGGATTCTAGCGCTGCGTTTGTTTGGATCAGTTAGCAGCTTTTTGGACTGAGTGGTAAGGCTATAGGCTACGTGTATTTGCAAATTGTACGGCAAGTTTGCAGCAAGATCATGTGCATATCATCCCATTGTAAAGCAACTTCGGAAGAGTATGGGAACACAGTACAGTTAGTTATTTTTACACAGTTCTTTTGTTTTTGTGTGTGTGCTGTCGCTTTGTCGACAACAGCTTTTTGTTTTCCTCAATGAGGAGTGTTGCTCATTTGTGAGCCTTCATTAACTCGAAGTGAAATGGTTAAAATATTTATCCTGTTAGAATAGGCTGCATCTTTTTAACAACTCATTAAATAAAAAACAACTCTGGCTTTTGAGATGACTTATACTAATTTACATTGTTTACCATGCTGTAGTGCTTAAAGAACACTACTTAAAAGCAAAATAAACTTGGTTTACATTTATTTTTCTTTCTTTGGCTTATTCTTTTATTGGATGAAAATGCTGTGATCGTTGTATCCTGAAGGCGTAGGAAGAGTTCCTTGAGGTCTAGATAACTGTTGCTTCTGGCTTGCCCTCATCTCAAGGACTTTGTGCTTGAAGTTAACGCGAACTAAGTTGGCTTCCGTTTGGAAGTACAGTAGCTATTGGGACTTACCTCCATCCATAAATATTCCATACTATGTTGCTACCAAATGCCAGGATTAAGGTATTCTTGCTCCCCTCTCTCTCTGGGCTCTTAGCAATTTATTTCAAAGAGGTATTGCACTGTATCTTGGCTAAACAATTGATACTAATACATGTTAATAACATGTGTAGATGAGATCTACAGCTATTTTTCTACCTGAAGTTTTGTAGTTAAATGATTTTCACAGATTTATGAAGTATGGATACGAAAAGCAGTATGAACACTAAGATTGTGTACAGTCTTGGCTTCCCCATTTTTGTAACGTCTTGTCTCTGTTTTCTAACGGTCCACGTGAAGCTCTCCCAAAGTTTTCCCATTTGTTTGGTCTCTAATCTTAAAATGGTTACTATGATACAAAGTACAGCCGTTCATGCAGAGCTGTACAACGAGGTTTAGACAGTTGTGGAGGTGTTTTCTGTAAGTTTGGGTACTGTAGTTAACTTTGTGCTGTAGGTTCCTTTTAAAGTAGAAGTGCATGAGTTAGCAGCGTTCACGTAGAATTTGGCTGTGGCCGCAATGTTTCCAGTCTTGAGTACTGGCCCCTTTCTGTTGGTGGATGTTTCTCCATTTGTTTAGACGTAGTTTCTCCAAACTACGTAAAGTTTGCCCTAAAAAAGCATCGCTGCCTCTGCCTGAAGGTCATTTGGCAAGGAAAATGTTGTGAGCTGGCAGTTGCCAATCTTTGGAGAGAAGGTTCGTCAAACCTGTTATGGCTGGGACTTAGAGCACAGCCTATGAAACGTAATGATTTTCATAGTTAAAAACCCACTTTGTTCTCTCCTTTAAAGCTCATGATTTAAGCTTTTCCGTGTCTTCCTCTCAATGAACAGCTTTCTGTCCCGCTCTGTGAAAGCGGGATCACCTTTAATAGGCAGTTTAAAGTAGAATATTTGAAGGACATGTCTGGAATGGCTTGTGACTGGGCTGAGTCGTGGCATTACAGAGCTATAGATTATCAAAAGCTGGCCAGAGAAGTAAGAAGATCTGAGCAAAATGGAAATGAATACCACCGATAGCGTGATGTCAGAATGCCCATGTCCCATGAGTCACAGAACTAAATGCTAAATTGGTTCTGACATGGAATGGCGTTAACAGTGCATTGAAAATAGTTTTGAACAAGAAAATGCACATATGCTTTGTGTGTTAGTTCTTTCCGTATTTAAGATTCAAGTTAGTCTGAGGCTCATGGTCTGGTTGTTTACTGAGAGTTAAATCTGACCTAAACTCTCAAACAACAAATCTGAAATGTATTTTTGAAGTTGATTCAGAGTTGTTTTGTTATTTTGGTACCTTTTAGATTATCTAGCAACGAAATCTTAGCTTTTTTTTCTTCCCTTTTAGATCTAAGAACTTAACTGTGGTCTTGTTATCTTAAACATCGGTGCCTTTCCCTGATCTCTGCGCATGCTATAAAAAATGCAGCTTATGCAGAGTTCTGGATACCATTAAAGATTTGACTTGTATGTGTGCATATTTGTAGTGCAGTTATCCTGAATGTGGACAGAATAATTACAATGTACATCTAAGGAAGTTTTAGTTCTAATGCACACTCTGTAAATTAAAATATATGGATATAAAGCATGAACCATCATATAAACATCTACGTAACTTTGTAATTATATGTAAACAAATGTTTTGTGCATATTTCTTTACAGATTTTTTTTTTTTTTTCAAAAAAACCTCAATTCTGTGACTCCAGGTACATTGATAAATACGATTCTTACAGGGTGTTTTATGTGTTTACATGAATTGAATGCCTGTTAGCTGATGAAGACACCACCAAGAACTTGTTTCAGGTTACCCTGATGTGTTTGCTACTGTAACTGAAGCAGATTATTTTCCAAAGCATTTTAGGTTAGTGTTTTCTTTTGGTATTTTTTTTTAACTAGAACAATTTGGTGTGTGTTAATCTGATTGGTTAAGTGAACTATTTTCCAATAAAGCTAATATTTATGCAAAAAAAAAGCTCATCTCTCAAGGAAGCTTTAAGAGTTACTTCTACTAGCACTGGAAAGGCAGTAAGACTTCAGCTGTGGGTTTCTTAATGGAAAAAATTAGAAGACACTGAAAATAATGCATTAAAATGTTGAGAGGCTGCCTGAAGCAAGGACCTTGTGTTGTAATGAGAGCAGGGGCCAGTCTGTCCCATAGTCCATTTATCTGTGCAGAAATGATCATTGCTGGCCCAAGATTCCTGGGGTACTGTTTGGATTTGCTGGAAGATAAGTCTGACTTTTTCTCCCCAATTACTTGGTTTGTCTCCAAAACCAAAACACCAAACTGAAGCCAAGCCCACAAACACCCACAACAAACAAAAACTGCCACACACAATCAGCCAAACAAACCAACAACAAGAAACCCAAACGAAATAAGACCCAAACAAGCAACATTTGATACCAAAAAATGAGTAAAAAGAATGAATGTTATCTCTCTGCCCTTCATGAATGCACCTCTACACTTGATTTATTGAGACTGAATTTATTTTTAGACTTTCAGATTTAGGATATTCTTGCTGGATGGTTGAAGGTTGATGATGGGCAGCTATGTTCCCTTGTGGAAAGGCTCAGCTATTCCAGTTGAGGGATCATCTGTTGGGTTCATGTACAATGCACCCTAATTACTTAAAGTACATCAGGTCACTATCATATATACATACCTGCCTTATGTAATGCTATTGGTTTCTGTACATGTTTCCCACTACCTGTGAGTGCCTGTTTGTGCTGTAGGTGGGTACCAAAAAATAGAGGACTAAGAAAAGGTGGGGTTGAGGAGGAATGGGTTTGGAAGTTAGGAGTATGGATGAGAACAACAGGAGTTAAAGATGAAAACAAGGCATTTACATTTCACTTTGATTTACCACTTGTAAGTTTGAAGTTAAACAGCGCTTTTTCCTAGGTAATGCATCCGGTAGTCTCTTCAAAGTTCCCCATCAAAATACATCAAGGGGTCTGTTTTTTTTTTTTTTTATTGTGAACATTTTAAAATCTTAACTATTGTCTCAGGTGTTAGAAAAGTCTTGAAAAGTCTGTAGTCTTTCATGCATTTTTTAATTTCAGCAAAGATTATCAGGAAGAACTGGCTAATTCAGGTTGGAGAATGAGGGGAGGAGTTAAAATTGTCTTATCTGATGTGCCTATATAACAAGGTGAAGTGTGTATGTGTGCGGCAAAGAGCTGACTGAAGCCCGCTTATTACTACTGCTGGTTATTTTAACATATGTATTGATAACCAGGTGTTAATGACCATTTTCCCTCTTGGCATCTTTTTAGCATTAGATCTAGCTTAAAAATTTTCACATTAACCTTCATAACTGGTTTTGTGAACTTCTCTAAGCTTTGCAATGAGCTTGTGAATTCTCCCCATAGCGGTTTGCTTTCAGGATTAACTTGAAACTTGCAACTGTGCAATCGTAAAAGTTCTCAACAGAAGCGTTATAAACACGTTCTTTACCAGTAAAAAGTCCAAAAGTAAAATAAATAAAAATGTGGCTGTCGCCTTGCTTTCAAACCAAAGGGATGAGATGACCAGTCATCTGACAAATACTTGTATAGGCTGAAATAATACAAAAAAAGGTTAAAACACACTGTGAGGGATATTATCCCAAAAGGACACTGAAAAGGTGGGTATAATCCTCAGGCTGGAGAAAGGAGTGGTTAGACCAGTAGCACTGAATCTTAAGCTAGTGCAGTCCACATCCCCACCAGACCTTTGTGGGTGCAGAAACAGTCAAATAAAAAATGTTCAACTGAGTTACTAAGCAAGATTACAATTTAACAAACAGGCTCTAAGATGCAGTCGGAAACCACTCCAAAGTTTGGGCTTGTCTGGTGTGATTCTTACCATACCCCAAAGCTGGGAGTTTATTAGAATGCAGACTGTTTTCACATTAAAATGCTGAGCAGCTAGTTAGACAGCTGATTTTGGAGAAAACTGTTGAACGTAGTGGTGTAGTGAGCATTATCTACAACTTGCATGACATGTTTTTGGCCTAATAGGGCTAGGACTTCTTTTGAGTGTATTCTTTAATATCCAGGGTAAGTCAAACTAATAACATTTGTCTTCAGAGGATGCTGTGATACCAAAGCTGAGTTAGACAGGAACCTCATTAAAAACTTTAAAATGCCAGTAGACCAATGGAAGTCAAGTGCTGAAACTTAAAAAGTATAAATTTAAACTGATTCTGTTACACTTCAGCCAAGTTTTACTGGTAAGTTCACATTATGCAGGCAGAGACTTATTTCCTTTAGTGAAATTAAGGATTTCCTAGACAATGGATTCCAACCATTCCAGACTAGAGGGGCAGTGACCAGTCTTAACACATCAAACGCTACTCCACCTCAGGCTTCTTGGGTTGGCTTTGGTTTGATTTTCTCGTAGTGAGCGCTTAACTCCATCTTTACCTTAAAGAAAAACAGGACTACAATATTAGTTTAGTGTTGGCACACAGTGACACATTAATTTTGAAACGTATATGTATATATGTTTCCAAACTCTTCATAAATTTGTTTTTGTTAACATTGCTAACCTTGTTAATGCTAACAAAGTGCCTGTGTACTGCAACGCAAGCACTGCAGGGCCCAGTCCTTGCTGGAGGATCCACGAGCCTGCTGGTTTTGCCTGTATTTCAAGGATTCCAGCAGTTTTCCACTGTGCTTTGATCTTTCTCGTAGCAAAGCAGGAATCTCAAGCATATTCAATAAGGTGCCTTTTGTGTTTCTCACAGGCCTGTGTTCTCTAGACACTCATCAAACACATAAGGCCAAAAAACGGTGATGTATCTTCTTTTCTATACCCCAGCTGCAGCCACTTGAGTGTATTTACACTTCTCCTCACCAGCCTTCCATTATATTCGCACACTTTGGATGAAGAATTTTAGTTTTGCTCACGTCTTGCATTTATCTAGGCTCCTGCTCTAGAAGAACCGTGCTGGCAGTTTGCCAGAGCAAATGTTTCCAGATGAGGAGCATCACAGTCGAGGGAAGGAAAAAGGGCCTCCTGGGGATCAAACAACCTTGAAGGGTGGCATGTGAAAATAAAATAACGGTCAAGAGGGAAAAAAAAGCAATGCAAAGAAGAGCAGGAGGCTGATGATCACTGTAACCAGGCCAGTTACAGCTCTTGTTGTCTTCTGCTTGGAAGCACTTAATTTTATATATATATATATATATATATATATATATGCAATTTCATCTCTATTAAAAAAAAAGCTCTTGTGCGCAGTAAAAAGAATTTGGCTGGCAATACTCCAGCCTGCACTAGAGCAGGAGTGACTCAAGGTCACCCACACTCTTCTGTTGTATTCATTGAACTTGGCATGCGATACTGCGCCTCAAAAGGCTCTTCCTTGTGCTGACTCTGGTGTTTATGTGGCACTGCAATCACATCAAAGAGCTGATTTGTCAGGAAAAACAATCTTTTGAGATCTTTCGGCAGCTAATTTTGGTTCTGTTACAAAATTTACTGCAAGGTCTGTATGTGGAAGGAAGAGGGGAAAGAAAAGCGCAAATTCAAATCAGCTCATGCAGATTGTAGAACTACACTTTCTGTCAAAAACTATGGGCTCCTTCCAGACACACACAACTCACTTGTATCCTATAGCCAGTGATTCATTCCACGCTGGCAGGAATACCTGCACAATTTGATGTTAAAGGCTGAGAAAGTGAATAAGCGTGACTTCTTGGAGATACAGGGTTTATATTCTTCTGGTATGACAAAGTTCAGGTGCTTTCTAAGCTTTGCTTTGTACAGCTCTGGCTTCCAACATCAGTAACTTCAATTTTGATAACAAAACCAGTGTGTGGCATATTGTAAAGACAAGTCATGAAAGCCATGGAAAAAAGACATGCAAAAGAAAGATAATTTAAATCATCTCAGACACATTATCAAGTGAAAAATGACACAACATAAAAGCCTCTGATTTACCTTTGACAGACCTCAAGCTTTGAGAGTGGTGCTGTAGAAGACAAAGGTGGCTTGGGCCCTTAATTCAGGCATGAGCAGAATGTGACAATTGTAACATTATCTATTATACAAGTTTTCAGGCTGTCTCAAAGAGATTACACAACCAAAAAAGGCCACATGCATATCATTTTAATAACTAAACCACCACATTGGTGTGGTGGTTTAGTTATTAAAAGTGAGTTTAATAACTAACTAGTTAGTCATGGTTAGGTATCTGTCTATCAATAGAAAATATATTCTTTAGAAAAGATTATGACTGTCGGGAATTAAAACATCTCTAAGTTACACATAACAAGAAATATCAGTAAAGTTTCAGGGAAGATTTTTGTTTATTAACTCACAGTTCTTCTCTTGTCTCGTTTATTGGTTTCCTTTGTTATTCTCAGAAATCCTGTTTGAAAGATACTTGCATTAACACATGACTTGAATTAAAGTGATAGAGAATCTGTGTCACATGTAGACTCTCAAAGACATTTTTCTGTATTAGTTCAATTTAGTAAACGGCAATTTCAGCAGGGAATATTTACAAATAGCTCCTCTTGCTGATAAGCCTAACTTGGAAAGTATTTCAAAAACACATAGTGAGAAGAAGTCTGGGTGAGATATCATTCCAGTATATTCCTGACTTCCACAGCAGTTGTAGCTGAGATCTTTTTATTACAATAACTTGTCTTTTAAACAGTAGCCAAGTTCTTTCATCTTAGCTTAACAAACTGATGCCTTGAGGTCTGTCAGGAGAACATTCTGTGTGCTTGAGTGGGCGGTTATGTATAGAACCCCCAATGCTGTTATCAGCCTGTATAAATACGCTTATGGACACAAAAAACAGAACTGCATTTCCACAGTGACACCAGCCATGTATTTTATATTTAACAACAGCTATTCCATTTCAGTCAGCCACTGAAGAACTCAATTTTTTTTTTCCTATTTTGGCAATTTTACTTTCTACTAAACTATATTGCATCTGCATTGCGGCTATTAATAGATTTGTTTCCTTAATCCTATGTACGAGTCAGTAAACTAGAAGCATTGGGAGTAATACACTAACTCCCCGCTGGGTGGTACTACAGAAATAAAAACCACTACACCACACCAGTAAAGTGCCTATTTTGGGGAGGAAAAAAACCCCAAGACAAATAATGTGGTCCATATTCCAATTACACGTACCTGGGGCAGGGAGCGTGTGAGTGTGCAAGATTAATAAATGGCAAAAAAAGGGCTTTTTTTTTGTATGGAAAACTGCTGCTTGCTTGAAAACTCATCTTCTAGGGGTCTGAATTCGTACGCACACTTTAAACAAGATTTAACTGAAGTGGTTGTTTCAATCAGCATAAATTACATAACTTTAAGAGAAGCCCTTTCGTTTATTTTTTTTAAGCGACAGACCGTGTCTCGTCACGAAAACGCGGTATTTTCAACAATCCGCAGACGCCGTACTTACCATTAGACATTTATTATGCAGAATAAATCACTGTCCAAAGTGGGGGAGGAGGGAAGGGAAGGCAAGCAGGGTCGAAAACCGTATGAGGTAAAAAACAATGTAATTATTTGCATAAAACGCTACCGTAGTATTTATTTTGGAAGCGCCTGTCCTCGAGCCCGGCCCAGCTCCCCTCAGCCGGCGCTGGGCGGGAAGGAGACGGAAAACGGCAATAACCATCGAAAGACTAAATAAATAAAAAATATGATAATAATAAAAAGAAGACATGAAAGCCCGCCTTAAGAAATAAAAAGCTTCCTCGCTACGCAGCGTGCCCGCCGGAGCTGGGCACCAAGCGCTCCCTTCAGGCCGGAGGTCCCACAGAGAAACGGCTCCATCATGGTGAGGCGGGAGCAACCGGGGGAGCCCTCAGCGGAGAGCCGGGGGAAGGCTAAACCCGCCGGCTGCTCACCTCCCGGGTAAAGGGGAGTCCTCCCTCCTCCTTTAAGCAGGAGAGGCCGCTCCTCTGTCCCTGTCACCACAGCGTTATTGGCGGAGATCAGCCGCCCGCCGCCCCCCCCCCCCCCCCGCTCCCCTCACGGGAGGCGGGAAAGGGGCAGGGAAACGCGCTTCCCGCCCAAGCCAGGCGCGCGCGGAGCCGCAACGGCCGCCGCCGCCATTTTACCCTCCCGGCCCCGGCTGCCGGCCCGCCCCCTTCCTCCTCCTCCCCGCTCGCCAGCCCGCCGCTCGGCCCGGGGTGGGGAAGGCGGAGCCGAAAGGAAAAGGGAGGAGGGACTCGGCCACCTTCGTCTTCTGCCTGGTCGGAAACTGCCGAGCTGAGCCCGAGCGCCCTGTCCCCCCCCCCCCGCTCCCTCCTCCTTCCCCCTCAGCAAAATGGCGGCGCGTGGAGTCACTGGAACCAGTGAGTGACTCGGCTTCTCCTCCCCGCCGCTACCGCCGCCGCCACAGGCTCATTTGCATTGATCAACCGCCCCATCCCCCCCCCTCCTCCTCCCCCGGATCCCAGACCGGCCCCTGCCTCTCCCCCCCCTCCTTCTCTTCCTATTCCTTCCCGCCCCCTCCTTCCCCTCCCCCCCGGACTGACCCCCGCCCCGGCCCCCATCAATCATCAATCAGCAGCACCGAGTGGATCAATCAATGGTCGGGAGGAGGCGGCGGCGGCGGCTGCTGCTGTTAATGAACAATGTGTGAGAGCTGCGCCGAGCTGCTGGAGGTGTTAAATGAGAGTAAGTGCGGCCGCCCTCCCCCCGCTACCCTCCCCCCAACACTCCGGGCCGGGACCCCACGTACCCTCCTCGACACGGGCTGGGTTATAACCCCGCTCCATCTCCTTCCGTACCCCCCCCACCCCTTCCCTTTCCCCGCCTCGGGCCTCCTGGGCGCGGGGTTACCTCTGTCTCCCTGCGGGGTGGCCATAGAGGGAGATCCTGCCCCGCTCCGCGCCTTCCTTCTCCCTTCCCCTCCTCTCCTACTCGCGGCCTGGAGGGGCCGTCCCCTGCCGGGCCTTCCGCAGAGCCCCCCCCGCCTTTCCCGCCTGCCCCTCGGGTGTCTGCGTGTGGGGCCGGGCGGGGACGTGAGCCGGGCGGTGGCGTGAGGAGCCCCCCGCTCCCAGCCCGGCATCCCCGGGAGCCGCAGCGGGGCCTGGCCGGGCTGAGGAGCTGCCGCTCCGCCGGCTGCCGAGCAGCTGGAGGCCGGGCCTGGGCTGGGTCGCTTTTAAGCAGCAGAACAAGGCGGCTCTGAGTGATCCGGCCTCCCCCTCGCCGGGTGGTGGGGGGGACAAGGGAGGTGGTTTTCGGGCACTTACATATATATATATATTTTTTTTTAATCGGAAGCGACTGTTTGGCTGTGAGGGAACCGGCGCCTGAAGGAGCCGAGTTCGGCTTTGCAAGGGCCGGGCTTGGGGGGTGGGAAGGAGCTCATGGGTGTTTCGCATCGGGGGTTGTCTCTTGTTTCCTTGCGAAGTTTCCCTCTTTACAGGTGTTCCCTAAACAGCCGGGAGGGTTAATACAGGAGGTAGTCCCCCCGGCGTTGCTGAAATCCGATTGGATTTTGGGCACGAAATTCCCTTTCCCCTTATGCAGCAGGCCTCGTGTGTCCCTTGGAACCTGCTCTCAGTTCTCCGTGGCAGGCAAGATACCTTCCCCGCTTCCCAGAACCTTGTCTCTGTGCACTGCTTCATGAACAAAGGCTAAAAAACATGATTTTCAGAGATGCTGAGGAATTCGACAAACATCAGTTGAGGTTTGTGATTAGAGGGAAGTTTAGGTATCTCAGATCTTCAAACATAAATATTTTTCCTGGTTGCACACTGCAATCTGCTTAGAGGCAAGTCCTGTTCCAATAAAGTGAAGCATGGAATACTTTCTAGAACAGGATTTGGGTAGAGTTTTCTTTTTCGTAACTCTTGTGGGGCCCAATTGTATATGATGTTTGTTCTTTCATAAGATATAGAAGTAGATACTATGGTAGTTGCATGTTGGCCTCTTTCTTGCTGGAGAAATATGATATGCAGTGATGGCCAGTGTTTTATTTGAAAAGTGAAAATGTGTGTGTAAAGCTAACTTTCGGGAGAGCCCAGAGGCTGGAATAGATCAGATTAAAAGGTTAACATCAGAGAACTGTTGGGTTGTTGAAATTGTTTGCCAAGTTTGGCTAAGCTTGTAATTCCAATATCTCGTTTTGAACAATCGTTGTGATGTTTACTTAATTTAGCATGCATATCTTATCCTTCTCAACTGGAGAGGTGGGGAATATGTTGGTATTATAGACTGCTTATTTAAACAGTAGGTTCAAAATAAGACTGAACTACCAATGGTACGCTGATGACAGCCATTTGTTGGAAGAGATAACTTCGCTTGGTTTTGATGGATTGATAAATAAGCGTTGTTTAAACTTGGCTGAGATTGCTAAGATCAAACAGAAAAATTGATATTTCAAGAAATCTCTGAAATTCCACTATGGATTTATTTTTAGAACCATTTTAAGGTAATTGGGATTTAGGCAGCTATATCTTTCCCTTAAAGCAATATCTTAAATCACTTCAACTTTTTAAATATATATAACTAGGGTGTGGATAATTTAATGGTTCTGTATAATTTAAGATATAAACCTGATACTTATGAAGGGGAAATTTTTTTTTTTTTTGAGTTAAATTTATTTGGGAAATTATGCGCCACTGTTGATATATAATTAACTTCCAAAAATGCTGGTCAAATAACATTAAGTTTGGTCTTCCATTCAAAGAAAGAAGCACACTTTAAATAAAAATACCTATTTTGTGTGTGTGTGTTTGGATGCAAAGGCTTATATGATGGTGCATTGTGTGTATCACCTGCCTTCTCTCTACATGCAAATTAGTTGTAAGGGAGGTGTACTTTCTTTTACAACTTCAAGTTGTGTTCTTTGCATTTCTTAAGTAATAATTAAAGGTAACGTGTAAAAATGATGTCAAGCCTTGTTTTTTAAAACACTGCAGCAAAAATGAAAAGTGGTAGTAAAGAATGAGGTCATGCCCAAAATGTGTGAGCCAGAGACTGCCAGCAGTTTCCTTTTCTGCCTGCTGAGCATTTGGGATCGCCTCTTCACTGAAACTACTGAAACACTGTGTTGAAAGAGGTCCAGGAAACATAATGTAGTTTGTTTTAGAAATATCTGGCTAAACTAAACATTTTTACACAGAACACATATTGCCCCTTGTTATCTTTTACCCTGATGTTTACAAAATAATTAGTTGGTATCAAATGTAGGACAGGTCACTTAGAAAGTGAATTGACTCACAGCTCCTCATGTATTGTTTTGAAAAGAAGACGTGGGAAGCTACAGTTTTCTTCAGAAGTTACCAATATATGGGTGACAGGAGGATGGAATTTAACAGTTCTGGAAACAACCAGGCATGTTTTTATTATAAGCATATTAGCTCCACTGTAAACTACTACAATATTAACCCACACCCTATAACAATGCGCAGAGCTGGGATTTCTTCTGACAGTGATCATGTGTAGGCCCAGGGTTATGTCTTGTTTAGAGCTCATTACAAGGCTCCACGTCCTTAGGCCTGATTTTGTGACAGGTAGTCCTTGGGCCCAAGGACTTGTGGAGCTAGCAAACCTATAGTTTGAAAAACTTATTTTTGATCAAAGGTCCATATGTAAGTGTATATACCTATTTAACGCAAAACCTTGTGGTTGTGTGTACACATGAGAAGCAGGCGATGTTTTATGGACAGAAGCAACGATGTTGGTGTTTTGGTTTTCCTCGTGCAGCATCTTTATTTTCAGCATTTAAACTAAGCACGAAACCGAGTAAATTCCCTGATCTTGAAGTTATTTCCTGAGAAGCAGTAGTAGTTTCAAGTTACGATTTGATCTAGGAACTCAGTAAAACAAAAGTTCCTCTGCAAAATGCCCAGTCTTTAAAGAAATTGTTGCATTGCAAGACAATCTGATGTTCGCTCAGAGTAAACGGTGTAATTTCTCATCGAGTGCTCCAGGTACATTAGCATCACTTCTTGTTTTCCCAGGCAGGGGTTTAACAGAAGTCTATTAAAAGTCTGGTCTGATATCTGAATTAATCTTCTACAACATAAACATTTTTAGTAGCCTTAAATAGAAAGAAAAAGAAGAAGGCACAGTTGTTTACTTTCTACGATAAGGGCACTCATTTACAAAAGACTTAAGAACAGATTCTCATGACATTAATTATAGAGGCTCATGTAAATGTATATACTTTCTACAGGAAAAATGCTTGGAGGACATTATACGCTTTTATGTTAACTTGCAGTATTCTGTGTCCCAAAATGAACCCTGATATCGACACACTGTACATTCCTTGGTTTCTTTGGATGCCATTTCTTGTCAGTCTAGGAGGGATTATATTGAATTTCATTTGTTCTTTAGTAATATTTACATTACTGTGCTGTCCAGAGGCCCTGATCAGGATAGTTCTGTTTTGCTAGGCACTGCACGGTTATCCAGATAGTCTTAACCCTAAAGTAAGTCAGAAAATACAAAAATGTAACAATAAACATGCATTTTTCTGTCTTGGGTCATTTACAGCACAGTTTTGCAGGTTGCTGTGTCACACATGAAGGCACAGTAATAGTTTGAGCTACCTATGGAACTGTGCTACCGTTGGACACTTACACAGGCTTCACTTGAAAGTACATGATGCTCTGTGATAAGTGTTGGTTGAGTGTACGATTGTCGCTGTGCGCCTGAGAGTGCTGCATTTTGCTTAGAGCGGAAATGTAGTTCTCAGGCTGGTCCTGACTCAGTTGTGCTGGTAGTCCTGGCTCTGGCGTGTCCCAGGGAGCCTGGCTGGGCTTGGTTGCCTTCCCTTTGGGGCTGCAGCTGGTGGTGATCTCTGTTGACTTAAAAATCCGTAGGTGGTTTCGGTTTGTTTCGGTTTGGTTTGGTTGTGTTTTTATAAAAATTAGAAAAAATAAATTACAACGTGGAAAAATAGGTTTTATTATACAGCGGCAGTCGTAGGTTTAGATACCTTTGGTAGGCTTAGGTTATTCCCACTTTGTGCTGTCTGGGAACTAAGTTTTTCTTCCCAGCATTCTGCTTCACTTTCTTCAGTGATTACTTCTTTAATCCATTTTTTTTTCCTAGCAGCTCTGAAACCTTATAAAGTCATTTCACACTGAGTAGATGCTTCTAGGTATTATTCTATTACACAAGCTTGCAAGCGGATTTTCTCACTATGTTTTCTCTTAAACCTTTAGTAACACGTTAAAAAAAAAAAGAAGAAAAAAACCCCACAAAACCAAAGCAAAACCCCACCCACACCACCCCAAAAAACCCTCAGAGTGTACTCATGCACAAGAGGTGGATGTAGCTAATATCATAGTTTTCTGTCTGTTACCACTGTCAGCTGGCCTGCAGAACTGCTCCCTATATGATCAAGTCCATAAAATGTTTGAGATGCCAGGGTGTTTTGCTGTTTGTATAGTTTTGGGATAGCCCTGAATTTGGATGCTGAACATGCTTGGCTTGACTTCTTGTCATGTAATTCTGGCATTTCGGAAGTACCAAGAGTAGACTTAGAGGTTGAGTGAGGCCATGTTTACCTTGAGGTAGGTAAGAAAGTGAAGTATTCCAAAACATTGCAGCATTCAGTTTGCTCTTTGGGATCTGGAGAGGGTGAATATTTTATGCTGTGTATTGTTTTAGATAATGTTATTACAAATATTGGATAATAAACATCACTTGGTCTACAAGACCTGCTGTCACTTTTTCAGTGGTTGCCTGTAAGCTTCAGTATTGATTATTTGACTACCCCAGTGTTTTGTGGAGATCTAGTGTTTTGTTTGACTGACAATTCCTCATGTGCAAAACTGTAAAACAGTTCTCTCTGTTGCATGACTCTTTTTTTTTTTTTTTTTTCCTTTTTTAAAGACTCATGTTTTCTTTCCGCTGACATGATATTTCCGTATTCAAAACTTCTGCAGAAACTCTGTGGAGGAGTTATTGGGGTGACTGCCCAACTTTATTACACTAACCTAAATCTATACTGTCTCCTGTTGAAGAAAAGAAGCTCAGTGGTTTATAAAACCTGAATTGAGTAATTGATTACTTTTGTCTTTGAGTCTTTTTAAGGGGATGAGCAGGAAAGGAAAACAAAAATAACTTTTCCTTTATTGCCAAGCTGCAATTATTAGGGACTGTAGTGAAATGCTACTACAAATGAATCAAGAGTAACCAGAGGAAAAAAATAGGACAGTAACTTGTATCCTTTGTAATTGTGAACTTCCTAAAGCAAAAGGGAAGGTGACACTAAGATAGTTTTAACTAGTTGGTTTTGATTGTAAAGCGGTTGAAGGAAAACCTCTGAGACTTTAATAGCTAAAAGACTTCTATTTTTAGAAAGGTATTTCAGCTTTTGTTCTGTACAATGATTTTGGTTCATGTCATTTGATGTGATCAAAAATGATTTTGTCCTGAAACTTTTCCTGTTCAGGCTGCTGAAGACTGGTTCTTTCTCATTGCTCAAGCCACTTGAGCACTGATGCTGGAGATTAGTTATGTAAATCCCATTCTGTTGAGTTTTGTAGTGAGTTATGGACTGTTGACATGTTTTTACGGAGATCTTTCTCTTTGTATATAAGGGAAATCTTATGTTGGATAAGTACTTGTTACAGTGCCCTTAAAGCTTAAGGAAACCATGGTAGCTGACATTGTTGCATTAATTACCACAGGCAATATTAAGGAAATTCATTCCTTTATTTATAGTAGAGATTCTCAAATTTCATGCTGTAGATGTCCTTCTAGTAAGGGGCCTGCGTAGACTCTGCAGTTGTATTAGTTATGTGAATAACTTCAGTGAAATTCAAGAAAGAAAGAAAAACATCACTTGCTTTATTTGATTTTTTAAAAAGATATGTGGCTAGTGTAGAACTTGAAGTAATCTCATTCCCTGTGTAGGAAAACTTCATGTTAAATTATTTTTTCATACCTTTTCTAGATGTATGGCTTTTCCTCTGTAAGGGTAGTTTTCAAGTTACGGGAGTCCCGAGCAATTCCAGAGATGTGTCCCAGAAGACGTGGTTTAGGCGATTGTAGATGTCGGTGGTGGTTCCTGGGAGAGCCCAGCTGTTGTGACTGTTGTGAGATGCTCAGGTGATGGGGGGGTGTGAGGAGCGTTGTCAGTGCGAGGGTGCTTGGGCTGCAAATGAGGAGCGGCGGGTGAAGGGGCAGGACCTTGGAGAGCAGACTCTGGCCCTGGATCCTTCCGCCTGCCTGGGAGGTGACGCCTTGGCTTTTGGGGGGCCAACCATTTTGTTTTCTGTGGGGTAACTTGCATGGCTTCAGGCGATTATGAGACTTACTCTTTCTTTTAACTTGTAGAATTCCCTTTTACTTATTTTTCTTCTATGTTCAACAGTAAAATATATCTCTTCATTGTGAACACCGGCTTTTTGCTTTGTGACTTTTAATTCCTTGCTACTTGATTTGTTAGTGTCACTGCAGTTGCTTCTGTCTTCCTGTGTTCAAGTAACATTGAGTCAGAAAAGCAGATCTTGCTTCCTGGAATAATGTTCTGGGGACAAGTGACGAGCAGACTGCAATTAGCCATTTTAGAGATTGGAGGGGAAAGCAATGTTTACTATTTGGTTCCCATTATTTCTTGCATTTCCTTGAGTATTTAGTTTCGTCTAAATACTTGGTCATATTCATACTCTATCCTGCACCTCATCTTTGTTGCAACTCTTCTGTTAACTCTCAAAGTTGTTATTTTTCTGCGCTCATGATTTTTTCCATTTTTCGGTTTCCATTCTGCTTACTTGAATTCTCTCTCTGCTCTTCCCTCTCTCCTCCACCCTGCTTAATTCTTCAGTGTTGCTGTATGTATAGTTCTGTGTATTCGTATTACTATTTCATTTAACAGGCTGACATGATACATGTCTGGTATTCTCTTGATGGCTGTTCAGGTCTAATTCAGGAGAGGTGAGAAATATCAATCAGAAGTTGCCTGTGGATCATGGCAGTGCTACCTTGGTGTCTTGGTGTTTCCAACAAGTCTTGTTCAGTCTCCCACTGTACAGAAGAGAGTTTCATACTCAGTAAAGAAAGATTCTCTGTATAGAATGGCTTTTATGATGTACTTTTTAATTCTTTTTTTTATTTTTTTAATGTAGCTTATCTCTTAGTTTCACCAAGTAAGGATTTTTGCAGGCTAAGCTATGCATTTATAGTTGTCAGGATGCTGGGACAACCTGAAGAATAATCTTACCATCTTCAGGAGCAAGTGGCGGGGAAGGTTACTGAACGCTACTTATAGGATGCTGCAATTAAGCATAGTTGTAGACATTTAATTTCTCTGTTTAAGCATACATTGTGGTAATTTATCTTTTTTCATTCTGTGTAGCAAATGGGCAGTTTTTAGAATCTAATCTGTGAAGAGGTGAGAAGCCATTCTTTTTCTGCCTTTCTCTGTATGAGAACTGGTATACAGTCTGTATGCAAAACACAGACATATAACTTTGAGGATCTCTGTGGTTTTCTTAACAGTTGGTTAAAATACCCAGCTTATGGGTAGTTTTACTTTCGGGATTTTCCACATCTGGCATGTATGGTGAAAGGTGAGCTTCGGGAGGAAATTTGGTGCAAATACATTTCAGTTATTTTCAGGTAATATTAGAAGAGGAAATAATTGCCCTGTTTATCCGTATGTACTTGTGTGCATGTGTAGAACTCCTCCGGGAGATCTAGTGCTGGAGCAACTGGTTGAAGATGGAACTCATCGGAAAAAATCCTTGTGGAAAAAAACGCCTTTGGGTGTTGACCTTTATTAAGCTAATTTGTAGAAGTTCGGTAAATAAGGCTTCAAAACCACATAACAGTTGAGGCACGATTTCTAGATCAGCATCCATGCAGAACGTGAGTTCATATCTCAGAAGCATGTGGAAAAACTCTTTTCACACTGGATTGATGAAGCCTCTTACATTCTAGGCTAATAGGCATCAGTTGATAGAAGAGTGTGAACAACTTTATTTTTCTTTCTTTTGTTTGGAACTAGTATAGGATAGCACTGGGGAAAGTGAGCTCAAAAGCTATAAAAAGGAGGTTCTTTTGCTTGGTTTAAGGATGGTTAGTGCAGTTAATTCTTTGCCTCGTTGGCCAGTTATTATTAGTTTACTTATGGTTGAACTAGTATTTTTTTTTTCTTTGAGCTACTTTTTTTTTCTTAATCTTTGAAATAAAACTTTTCCCAGAAACCATTTCAATTTTGAAGTCTTGATGCTTTATCTGCTGATGTGATATTTAAAGTAGATACAGTTTGGTCAAGTTGATCACATTTGAGATCAGTTTTAATCTCCAACTTGAAGCTCACTAAGTCTTAACAACAGTGCCGGTTTGAATCCTTCCAAAGTGAGTTGGCTTTGTACGTTGTGTTTAGCCATAGTTACAGATATGTGCACTTGCTGATATCTGACTTGCAAAATATTTGTTTATATTGAAATGGCATCTGTAAATATGTTTTCTGATTGGAGGTAATGCTTGTCATGAGACTTCACTGCAGTCTTGGAGATACTTGCATAGACCACAGACATTGCCTTCAGCAATCTCTCATTTCTTTCTGTCTACTAGCTCTCAGAAAAAAAAAAATCCAGCATTATGCACTAGCCACTAGATTACTGAATACACTGTGTGTTTAAGGGAATTATTAAATACAGATTATCTGGCAGAAGTCAGTGCAAAATTTGAGCATATGTTTGAAAGTTGAGAGAGAATGCAGCTTCGCTGCTTGCCCATCCTTTATCAATATTTTATTCTTATTGTTCAATGGGCATTGCTTGTGTCTGAGTTGATGAAAATAAATAATGCCTTGGAGTTCAAATGCTCTGCAAGCTCTTCTTGGGCTTTCAACGAACTGCCTGAAGCTCCATTTAGTGTAATGACCCATCATCCATTTATCTATCTTATCTCCTTGTTTAAGCAGGCTGAAATATACTTTGTAAGAAGTAAATTAATAATATTTGCCTCTCACAGATTTTGTCCCTAAAACCTGGAGCCACAGTCATTAGGTGCTTTTGTTTTAAGTCTGCTGGTAATCTGTTACTTCTTACTGGCTGTGGTGGCTCAGTCGTGGGCCTTTTCTTTCTGGTTGTGGGGAAAAAGCTGTTGTTTTCTGTAGCTGATTCATAGTGTGCCAAGTAGTACAGCTGAACTAATTTGCAAGCTTCTCTCTTGAAAATAGAGTGCTTCCTGGAGTACATATTTTAATTTTTGCGTTCCTTGCAACTCTTAATTAAGACCAATCGGAAACCTCCTTAGCTTTTGGAACCTTGTTCGTGCTATTAAATCTTTGTTCTACTTAAAAAATAGTATGATAAACTTCGACTTCTGTGTTTTCACCTTGAAGTAGTTTTTTTAAAAATTTCAGAGCTGAAGTATTTAAAGACAAATCTTTCAAAGCCAGAGTCATTCAAGTAGTGTTATATTATTTTTGAAGTTAATATGTTTTTAAAAGGAAAGAACGCAAGTAAGTATTCTATTTTAAACTCAAGGTAAGCAGTCCTGTATGAGAGCAGTAATTTCAGCATCAGCAGTGTCAGCCCTAGCTTTGAAATTTACCTTGGGAGTAGTTAGTGATACGCTAGGAAATTCTGATTTTATGCAGAACTTGTCCAATCCTGCTTTGATTCTTTAATGAACTTGTAGTGGCCAGGGTCAAAATATTATGATGAGCAGCCTGACTCTTTATGTCTAGTGTATGTTTTGGTGATGTCAAGCAGACTTGGTTGTGTGGGGATGCTACTTAAATTGAGATGGATTTTTTAATGAAGAACTGTACCAACTTTAATATAAAGATGAAAACAATGCTGAGACTCTTGATGTGTCTTGTTGGGCCAGCAAAGCCAGAGCAATGTGCAGGTTGGCCCATTTTGGATTCCATTCACATCCCCGTCATCCACAAGTTGATCTTAGATCAAAAAAAGCCATTCCCGCTTTACGCAGTATTGAACTGATGCAAGCTTATTCTGCTCCTTAAATTTTTGATGCAGCACTCCACGCTGGATGTGCTACTGCTGCCTCTCCCATTATTGGCATAACCCAACCTGAATGGTGTATTTCACACTCCCTTATAGTCCGGATCAAATTTCTACTGCTAAATAGTACTGCATGGATTCAGTTATTTGTGAACTTTGAACTCTGGCTAACTCTCTGGGAACAGTGCAGGTTCGCGCAACATGATAACTTAGGCTTTACTTTGTCTGAAAATTGCAGTGCTGCTTCTGAACCTGAACTGGCAGCACGCTTGTGTTTAGTTATAATTCATCTGGGCAGTTTTGAGTAAATTATCAGCTGATAATTGAATAATTGACTGCATTTCAAATAATTTGTATGGAACTCTTCTCCTTGGAAGTGGTTGCTGTGGCATGTTGTCTTTGGGAAGGTGAAAATCCTAAGGTGCTCTTAATAAGGACGATTGTTGGGTTAGTTAAATGTCTATGACCATACTAAAGGGTGCATTTTAACCCAAGGCAGTCGTGACCTAGCATGCTGAAAACTTTAGGATGGCATCACTTTTGAAAGATGACAACTTTAAATTTCAAGCAGCTTTTCAGAGTCAGCCTCTGCTCCATGCTGCCGTAGCATATTACAGTAAAAGGAAAATAGGGTTTTGCTGGAGAAGATGAGGAAGATAGGATGGAAAGGGAAATACATGTTAAGAGAATGAGATTCAAAGAGAGAGGACTTAGTGGTGTTTGCAGGGCAACAGAGAGATAATATAAAGGCAGCAATTACAAAAGATGAGCTGATTTGCCTGTTCTGGTGAAGTTACATCTCATAAGTGCTGTCTATCTGATGAACAGAGCAAGGCTTGTGCTACTGTGGTGTAGCTATGCTGTACAATGGGATACTGAATTGGAACTCTTCAGGCCTCTCTGATCTCATGGTGGCTACGAGGAATTCTGCAGGTGCTGAATAACCAGCATATAACTGATTTTGACGGTAATTGGGGGACCCGTTGTGCTTTTTCCTTACTCTTTTGAGTAGCTTTATTTCCATTCATAAGAAGACAGTATTGTTTAGACTTGCAAACCTTTGCCAGTTTTGTTGAAATTACTTTTATGTTCAAAAGTTTGTGTCTGGCAGAGGCCAGTAATTTTATCAGTTTGTTTTCCTAAGGAACTGAGTCTTTAAAAGGGTTACTAATTGCTGTCTTTAAGCTACTATATTGTATCTGTAATATTTGCTTTGTAATCTCTGTATACTTTGTAATAAAAAGTTTACAGGTAAGAAATAAATCTCTGAAGTTGGAGCGTTTATAAATATAAGAAACTTAAAGATCCGTGTAGACTTAAAATGAATTCAAGATGGAAGTGGGTATGGTTATCTGTAGTGCTGTGGTGGTTTGATGAGACTGTGCATTGACAACTCAGTATCATAAAGATATTGTAAAGGCACTTGGAAGCATCTTAACCATATGGTTATAGAATTTTATTACTGCAATATCTCGGGTGACAGGTCTGATTTTTTTTCCTGTGTTAACCTGACATTCACACAGCGTTTCTAATACTGAAGAATTAACTTGCTTTTTTTTATTTGATAGTAAATTCTGTGTTTTGGCACTTGTTGGTTATGTGTATCTAGTCAGTATTGTGGGGCACTTTTGTTTTATGGAGACTGAAGAGTGGAAAGGAGACTTTTTCCTCCTCACTGACAAGTTGTAGAAAAGCTTGGGTAGTTAAACTGTCGCCACTGAAGTTCAAGTTGGCACTGTCCTTTTAGATACCTGTCAAAGATAGCTTTGTAAAGGTCTGGAAGAACTCTGGTAAATAAATGTAAGGCAACCACGAATTCTTTGTAATAAAAATGGAGTAATTCTTATAGGTGAAAGTAGAAAGGGAATGGGAGACACTAAACTCTGTAGTTTCCAGCTCATTTAATATTGATCGTAAACAAAAAGGCTCTCCCTACAAATAACAGAAAACATGTCAGGGCATATATATATATAAATTAAAGTGCTAGTTTTCTGTGTGAACAGTGGCATTATACAGAAAATCACGTATATATTTCTTTCAAGAGTAGTGTTATAGTCCCTACTACTGTTTCATTTAGTGTATGGCTCTTTTTTCCTCCATTTAGTCTGTGTCAGGGAACAATTTCTGAGAATAATGTTCATTTTGAAAGTGATCCAGTCTTTCCCATGAGAAGCTGGTATCAGATGTGGCTTGGGGGAAGAGGGGGAGGGAGCAGAATCTCTATGCAACTGCACCTTCTTATAGTTTTCAATATGTAGAAATTACAGGTAACATACAGTAAAGAACTTTCTGTGGTTTACTTTTTAGTGTTTTGTGTTTCTGCAAGCAGATAAAGTATACTTTAAAAAAATTTTTATTTTCACTTGCCATTTGATTTTGTACTTAATGTGATAAGTGACCTTTGGATATAAGATATTCCTCGCAAGTCTAGCATGATAGCTGTCCTTGAGGTCTAATTACAGTCTGTTCCTCTAGCTCTGGAGTTCTTGCTAAAAATGCACTTACAATCTGAGCTTTGTTTTTTAAGAGTTGAAATTATATTGCCCGCTTCTTTGCAGCTGATTTATCTTTTTTTTTTTTGTCTTCTGTAGTTTTCTTGGTTTAGTAGCTTTCTTAAGAGTTTTTTTTTTTCTTAGCTTAGGAGATCATGTTGCTTCTAGTACTGTAATATACTTTTAGCAAATCACCCTTTTGTGGAAGACTTAAAGCTAGCCAAGTAAACTGGGAGACTTTATTTTTTCTGAAATGTTTAAAAGTTTTACCTTAGTGTGTTTTGGCTTCTTGTCAGCCACTTGAATAAACAATTACATTTTAAGTATGTCTGATTCTTTTTTTAAAAGAACATCTGAAAACTCACACGTGAGAAGATATTAAGATAATCAAGCAATTATTACTTTGTGTTAGTTAAGCAGCTCAGCTCTCTCTTTTATGGTATTACTGTGACAAAAAGATCTCTGTGCCATCGCGTTGTAATGGTTTGGTGAAATGAGACATTATAAGTATGCAGAAAGACCCCATTTCCTATGTTATATTTGTAGAATATATTTAGTTGGAATTTACCTGCATACTAGTCTTTCTTCTTTCTTCTGGTTAGTTTTGTCTTGCGTTGTCTGTTTAAGGCCTTCACCGTTCTGTTTTTTCCACACTCTGTTAGTAATAGTGCCTTCAGTTTCTTTGCCTACAGATGATCAGTGTTAGGGTGAAGTTACTCCAGATGAGTGGGCAGTTTTACATCTGCAGTCACTACAAAGGTGTTTACTTCTCTCAAGCTCACATTCATACTTGTCTTCCCAGCCCCCCCTGCTTACATATATGCCACCTGAGTATTCAGTGGCTTACAAAGCCAACAAAGAAGGGGGTAGTTTTTTGTTAGATAGGTAAGTTGAATTTGCTCGGTTCCCAGTCTGGCTCTCTGGATTCCTAATGATTGTTTAGGAGTAGTTGAAATGCACGGCTACGGATGCTGTTAGTAGTGTGGACTTGGACTGGGTTATGTTGATCTTGAAACTGGATCTAGCTCAGGGAAAAGATGTTCGTGTGCATGGAAAGTAAGAGGGAAAAGGGAGGACTGGAGGGTGGACAAGGTCTAGGAGGTTTTAACTGAGAAGAAAAAAATGCTGGAGCAAATCTAAGGAAGTAGAAGAAAACTGAGCCCAGAGAACTCAGGAGTAAACTAGGGAAGGCATCTCTAACAAACATTGCCAGCTTGTGAGTGCCTGGAGAAAGAAGGAGCCACTGGAAACAGGGATGAAGGAGCTGAGTCTGGGATTGGAGTGTCACTGCTGAGAGAGATCATGGAACGACTGGCTCTAAAGCTCTGGAGCACATATTGTCAATTCTTATTGATGAGAGCACGCGAGCTGCCGCTTGGACGTGCTTCAGATGCTCTCACAGCATGGAAGTGTGCCTTAGCACATCCTGTGGGAATCACTGCCTTGGGTATGAAACAAGGAAGGGCTTATCCACCACACCAATTTGCAAGAAAGGGGCTTGTCACACTAAAAGTTTTTTCAAAAGTTTGACACGGTTGTTACTGCTGCGTTCAAAGTACTGAACTTGTGGGAGGCTGGGGAGACAGCAGGCCAAGGAGGATTTGGGGCACGCAGGATGCTTGAACATGGGAGAGAATAAAAGGCTGTGCTGAATTTACAAGTGAATGAGCCTGTTTTAACTTCTGGTGCATTTAGGGTAGAAGAAAACCATTTTGGAGAGAGAGAGACATCATCAATTGGAAGAGAAGTTGAAATCATGTGCAGCAAGGAAGCCCTTACAGAGTTGACTGATATCAACAAATGTGGAGAAATGATGCATGCAGTTGTTCCTATTGCTTTTCTGTCTGTAGTTTTTTTCAATTAAAAAAAATTAGGAAAGCTTCATAACCAATTGTTGCTGTACTTCCAGCTGCATGCGTCCTTGAAGAGAGGTGCTATAAATCAAGAGTATCCACAAAGTTTACATTTGTAATAAGACAGGAAGTTGAAAGCCTAAGATTTAAATGTTGTTTCTGAGGATGTAAATTAGCTGAGCTGAAAAATATAATTTCTACCAAGAAGCAAAAGAGTTTCAGTGAAGGTCCAGTAGGAGAAGCCCTGCCAGATGTGTCACTGCTCCTTTTGGTAGTGACACAGTCTCAGATCAACTCAGTGGAAAACTGCAGCTTCAGTGTGGTTGTTCCTGTTTTGAGCTTCCCGAGTATTTTTAGGAACAAGAACAATATTATTTCTAGGTACAGAGAATGAAGGGGAGATTGTGTATGTAGCCACTACATTAATTAGCAGTGATTAGTAAATAAGACCAGTTGAAGTTGGTCTACGTGCGAGATGTAGAATGCACAAACAGGAAAATAACAGGTTTCTTTGACTAGTGTGTATCCCTATTTTTTTGACCTGGTCCATAAGCTTCAGTATTTCCATAACTTCTACGTTCTCTATGCTTTACGTGGCAATTGCATCTTTTAAGGGACAGGTTTGCTTTCAGATTTTTTTGATCTCATAGAGAGAAGTTCAGGAGTGTTTCGAAGAGGCTGCTCTGGAAATTAGGAGTTACTGTGCTACTTGTTAGAGGGTGTGTTTTTTAAGTAGGGTGATGTGGGGATGAGGGAAGTCTTATAAATGCATAAACGTTTATGTAAACCCATACAAGTTAGAATTAGGTTTGTTCCTACTAAATTGTTAACAATTTTTGCCTCAAGTTTGAACAAATTAATCTTAACAATGCTCACAAAAATGGGAAAACAAAGTTTTTGTGAATCTTTTATTCAGGGCAAGACTTTTTGTGAGACTATCTATAGTTAAGGATCTGTGTTTTGTGGTAAGCTTGACCTAAATTGTTTGTCAGAGTTGTTGGTTTCTTCAGCGCTGTGCTTTGGCCTTAGAGAGTCAAGTGTCATGGTAATTTGTGGTGTTTAAAATAAAAAGTAGTAACAAGTGATACCTGTCTTTTAGTCTGCTTGTTGATTTTGAACTTTGTCTGGTGTTACATAGTGCTCTTTGAAGCCTTCTAGGAGTGAGATGTTTAATGCTATACTATTGAGAGACTGGGTTTTTTGTGTATTGTAATAAATGTGGTAAATGTTTATCATTTTGCCAGTTAGTGATTCATTATGGCTATATGTCAGTATATACACATCTATATTTGAAAATAATAATTATCAGCTTAGCTAGTCTGAAATAACTTTATACGTACACTGCATATTGTTCTTGGTAGTTTTGTTGTGGTGGGTGTGGGTTGTTTTTTTTTTCTCTCAGTCTTTATCTGGCACAGAAAGGGAACCTAAGGTCTCATTGTCATCACAAGATGCAGACTTAAAATCTGAAGAAAAAACAAAACTGATTAATGAGTAAAATTGTTGAAGGTGGTTCATATCTGAAAGTGCGCATCAATGAGTAGTTGCCCGTGAAGTTTATGAAGAGTATTTCCTAAGAAGAGGATTAGAAGAAAGGGCTGCTATCAATCACAGATTTTTTCACAGCAGCATTCAAGAATACTGTTCAGTTTCTGTTTTCCAGTTAGTTGCATCTAAACCTTATTTCTGTTTACTGAAGCAAAAAATATGTAGATCTGGTTGAGGAGTTCAGTTTCTAGGCTGAAAAGATGATTTATTTGGATATTATGCATTTTCATGCTGAAAAACCTTTCATATAAAGTTACTGTGACTTGATTTCTGGTGTTTATTTTTACAAAATACATTGTTTATTTTTCATGCTATCAAAGGTAATTTATAATAAAAATAGATTGCTCTTTTTTTTTTTCTTTTGCTACTAATACATTTATGTTTTTGTTTTCTTTAGTATCAGTCATTGAAGGTGCTGATGGGTTGCAGCTCAGAAAAGAACATGCCCTCAAGATATTTGCTTACATCAATTCCTGGACACAAAGGTAACTGTGGAATGAATTTGAGTGTTGATGATTCTGGATCTCAAGAGTAGGTTTCCCTTCTTAAAAGATACAGTAGAGTGAATTAAAATGGGCAAGTTATTAATGTGTAGCTAAGTGATACTTCTACTACTTGTAAAAATGAACGTGTTACCCAGTGCATTTTGGGCAGCACATGATTTGAATCTGATTGGCATTCTGGATGCTGTAATAATTGTTTAACAGTAAATAGCTATATTGCAATGACAAATGTTGTATGTTGCTGCTTTAATGTGAAATTTCCTACCTCCCGTGGGGGCAGGATAGGGTAAGGAAAATTTAAGAAAAGATCATTCTGAATGGGACCATCAGGTTTAATTTTTTTTTTTGCATGTCCTAATACTGTGAGTCAAGATGATGAACGATTGCAGCCAATAGCTACTACGCTGATAAAGAAAATCCTTTGCACATGGTTGTAGTAAATCAGCTAGATTATTCCTTTAAATCTGTTGTTTAAATTACTGTGTTTTGTTTGGGTTTTTTGTTGTTGTTTTTAAGTAGTTACATCAACTAAGGATGTTTGGAATTCAGTGCTCAGCAGTGGTTACAAGACCAAACCAAATAGTAAGAAATATTGGGAAAAGCAGAGAGGATAAATTGGGAAACATTCTTCTGATATTTAGAAGGCTCAAAAAGAAAAAAAGGAGCGCCACATTTTGGCTACCTGTGAAAGTGGAATCCTCTTCTTCCTCGTTCTGCTCAAAGAAGGCATTCAAAGTAAATTCATTATCTTCTGCAATATGCTGTGAGACACAGAGAAGGAATTTTAAATCAAAATAAACAGCAGCACCAGAAACCAGAGTGCTGTCATTTCTTGACAGCTCCTAGATCACAGGTTTATCTGAGAACAATTGCAACCTAGTCATTTTCCAGGTCAGAGTCTGTTCAGAGGTTTGTTCTGTTGAACAACTATAGCATGACAAATCCAACATGAAGAAAAAATAAAGACTGGGTAATATTTAACTCTTTATTTTCTTTTGGTTTCTTTTTACCTTCTGTATGTGTGGTTTCGTACTATAAAAGAGTAAGGAAGACAGTCCTTAACCTGTTCAAAGCAGAATCTAGCAAAACAGACACAGGAAGGAGTTTTACTTTACATTTTAATTTCATGTCTCATTTCTGTTTTGCGATATGGGCTTTGGAGGGATCTGCTTACTGCTTTGTGCTTGATGCCTTCCTTAACAACTACTTTTTATATTGTTACCTGTAGTTTAAATCTCCGCTTTCCTTCAGAAGATCAGTTGGCAACTCAGCCTGAAGAACACCTGTTTCTTCATCTGCATGTAGTGTTTCCAGTTCAGTTTTCTTCTGGAAATGGTGGTGTTCAAACAAGTCATATTTGTAGTGTACTCACTTTTTCATAGGTCTTTAATTTTTGGTGGAGCTTTTCAGATACATGAAGACTTAGAAGTTTTGCACATACCTCTATCTCAAAAAATGTGCTTTTGCCCAGTAGGGAATTCTTCAATATGGGTTGGCATTCAAATACAGATATGTGAGAAGTAATCGCCAGGCTTTGTTTTCATTATTTGTGAGAATAATTTGTTACAGCCAGGTGTGGTAGTAATTTGTAAGTATAAGTGATGAAGCTATTTCACATAGTTTCCCCAGGGATAAATGCCTGAGGATGCACTTGGTTTTGCCTGCCATTTGTTGTTAACATTTGTTAATATGAAAATACATCTACAAGCAAGTCACAAAGTCAGTTTTTCAAATGGGTGAAGACATTCCACTTACACAATATTAGAAGGATTTTTCTTCCTGGATAGATGGAACAAAAGGGTTTAGATGCTTCTGTCACTGTATCTCTGCTGAAATTAGAGAAAACTGAATGTTATGTTTATGTCTAACCCAGTGAAAAAAAAAATCTGTGTTCAGAATGTGTATGTTTTAAGAGCAGTAGCTCAAGGGTGTGTTTTTATTCCCTCAAGAGACGCAGCACCCTCTACCCATCACAGTTCTGGGTTCTCTGTAATTTTTTTTTTTTCCTTAAAAATGATAATTTATTACCCCCAGTTTCTAGATTAAATGCTATGCTTTGCAGAAAGATCTTTTTTATCACTTCTTATTGATGACTTCTTGCCCTACCTTTTGCCTGCTAATTTCTTTCAGAAATGGTACGTGTCATTTTTGTATTACTCTAGTATCTGATGACTCCAGTCACAGGCTGGAGTCCGTTGTGTCCCAAAGAGCCGCAGAAAGGTCTCTCCTGCAAGGCACCTTCCAGTTTATACAACAGTTATGTCGTTTAGTAGAGTTTGAGAAAGAGCTGAGTCTTATTTCAAGGATTGTTACGAGCATGTAGCCTTTCATTTTAGTCTTCCATGAAGCATCCTTGCTTATTGCTTGCTTTCTTTTCTATGTTATCCAGCATTTAGATCCTTTTAGGGGAATATCCTCAACCTCTTGTTCAGAATGAGGAGGTTTCTTGCTTGGATGGATTCTAGAGTATCTAACTTGCGGGAGTTTATGCACCCAGGATCTCTTTGACATACATAGTTATCCTCACCCACAGCTAGAGCTGTGTTTCCTGACTTGATGATTTGATTGATTTTCTTATTATGTCAATAAAGGGATGGTGTATAGTGTTACCCCTTATTCTATCTAGCTTATAGTGTATCGGTGGGTATTCAGAGAAATGATCTCTGAGCCTACACAGTGAAGAAAGTAATAAAGATACTTGATATTGCTTAGTAGCGAGTACCAGTGTGCATGGGGTTTCTGTCCAAGTGCAGATAAAGGAAGTCAGCTTAAGTACTAAATGAAAATGAAAATTATTTTGCAAGCCTGTTGATTTAAAAATAACAATGATTAGTTCTTACCCAGATGACAAGCATATCAGGTGGTCTGTTGCAATAAATACCGATAGAGAAAAGCAGATGAAGAAACGGATTCAGGAACGTACTGAAGAACACAGCTGCTTTCTTAGTACGGTGACCTTGTCCCTAAGATTTCTTTTGTATATTTTACAGTGGCAGCTACTAAACAATAACAGGGACTTCATTTGGTGAGCATTTGGAAAAAGTGGGATGTTCACAGGGTTTAAGGAAGGTTTCGTGACTCCCACTTGCTGCTGGGTAGAGTCTGTTTCATTTGGATTTCCTCACTTTTACGGGTCTGTCAAATATTTTGGTGTCTAAAATGTTTTAATGTAAAGAGTCCTTTTGGTCAGTTACCTGTTCTGATTTCAGCTGCTTCAGGAATTTTTATTTCTGTTTTTTTTTTTTCTGTTTTCTTACAGACAATGTCTGTGCTGTTTCAAGGAATATAAACATTTGGAGATCTTTAACCAAGTAGTATGTGCGCTTATTAACTTAGTGATTGCCCAAGTTCAAGCTCTGCGGGACCAGCTCTGTAAACATTGCACTATTAATATAGATTCAACGTGGCAAGATCAGAGTAATCATGCCGACGAACCCCTGAATGTAGAAAGAGAGTCTCATGAAGAAGAAAATGGAGAACGGCAAAAATCTATAGAGAAAAAATTAGATTCTGCAAGAACTTGTATCCTGGCAGAGGAGGAGTCTGCAAAGAACACTGATGCTTTTAGTTTATGGAGCACTGATGAGAAGGAAAAGTTGTTGCTGTGTGTGGCAAAAATCTTTCAGATTCAGTTTCCTCTGTACACTGCTTATAAGCATAATACTCATCCCACAATAGAGGTATATCTTATCTTTATGTGTATATTTAATTGTTTTGTAGAAGTTTATTTGCTCTCAATAATGAGTAGACTGTGTGTGTTTGGTGATAGTTGCTTTCACACAGGATGGGCAAATTCAGCTCTCCTGTTGACTTCAGTAGAACTTTTCAGAGAAGCTTTTTAAATGGCACATACTCTTACACTTTCTTTAAAATATGCTTAATTGTTATAGGTAATATAATGATAAGTGTTGGATGGAACTGTACATTGAATTATTGTACTGTTTAAATAACAGGAAGGCAAAAAGGGGACTATAGCGAAGCCTTGCTTCCAGAAGGTAACCCGCTAAGAGTTTACTAATTTCTTTTCATTACAGTCTGTGGTTCTAGAAGCAAGACCAAACTTACTTATTAGAACACCTCTTTAATTGACTGGAGTAACTGAGCTCTACTCAGGTAGCTTTGTTCAATGGTGCTGCTTTTTTTCTGTGGTATTTGTTATGGCTACCATTCACATTTTCCACATTTTCATCTGAAAAAAGCCACCAAATGAAGGATTTTCAAAAATCCTGCAATGTTTAATTCACGATTTCTGAAATAAATATGATGTTGTTAGCATTTCCTAATTGCAACAATATACTTCATGGAAAGGTTGGGGTTTGATCCACCTTGTGGTAGTCTAATAACAAATAAGCAGTTCTTTTACAATATTGGTATGCAAAGAAGATGTATATTTTAGCTAAATGAAAAAACTTCTATCCAACAAACTTTTGAGAAAGTGAAAATGGAGAATTATATTACAGTTAACCCATTCTTAATTTTTTTATATAGAGAGTTTTGGGGGTTCTGTTGAAGCTCTGAGTGGTTAAATTTGCTTTTTAAACTTCAGTCCAAAATGAGATTATACCAAGCATATATAATTTTTGGTTATGTATGCTAGAGTGATCACGAGATATAATCAATTCTTATTGAATGAATCCTGCCATATCTGACAGTAAATACAGTCAAAACCCGCAACACAGTGCGTTTTCTGGGTGGGCTGGATTTTGGTTTCTTGTCTTATTCCAAAACATATGGCGTAAGTTAACAGAGCATGTTTCATGAATAGAAGTGTATAGAAAAATCTGGCAAAGTCAGGATTTGTAGATTTCAGGTTTCCCATCATTTGTTTTGTCCTGCCTTTTAAACTTTCACCATACATACAGAAATCTGTAGTTCAGCCTCTGCAAGTAGGAACTGTAGAGGGTAGATCTATCTTGTCAGTTAAAAAAAAATCAATGACTACTTAAGTGATTTATGTTCTGTACTCCTGTGGGACGCCTGCTGAAACTGGCTTCGTAGGAATATGCAATGAACAACTCTGGAACAGCTTCTCTATGTATAAGCACACTTGCTGCTTTTAAATGACAATTTCATGTATTTCTTTTTCTACTCTTTCAATTTTATGTCCAAATGATAAAAAGAAAATCTCAAAGTGCCTGGTGGGATTTCTTTTTCACTTTATGTGCAGCCATAAAGTGATTTGGACACAGATGTGCTGTAGATTGCTGTACTGTGACTGGCTATCTCTCTAGACATACTAATATATATCATACTAGGAAATATCATTTGAATTATTGAATACATTCATTAGCTATCCTAAAAACAGCTTATGGGGAAGCTGAGATTGCAAAACACTTTTCTGATGTATAGACAAGTGAGGGAAAGGTTTTTTACTTTTCTGCTAGACGGTTTGAGTCTAGGTCTAGGTTTAGGTTTGAGTCCAGGTATGGAGGTATGTTAACCTGCTTTCCTGCTTTCTTTTTTTTTGTGGAGATCTTTTTGTTTTCATTTAAAAGCTCCTAGCATCAATCACTTTTTCACAAACCGAGATTTTCTATATTTAGGAAGCACTTCTGAAGTAGTGCTGTTAGCTATTTTAGTGACAAAACTTTCTGCTACCATGAGTAACTCATTTATTGAGGTTTCGTAATTCTGGATTTCAGTCTAGAGCATATCTTCTTTGAATTGAGTCATTAGTTCTGGTAATGAGAGAACTTCTTGTTTTAGATCAGGCTTGGACTCAACTATCAATGGATCATAAAATGAAAGTCCCTGTTTTAAGTGTGTCATCTATACTTGTAATCTAAAGGGATTCCTGAACTGACCAGAACTGCCAAGAATGTGTTGGGAGAAGCTCTTGTGGCTCTCCCTCTAAGCATTTCTTTTGCCGTGGAAAAAGGGAAATTTTGGAATGCAAAAGAAACTCCAATCTCCACTCTCACTGACTTCAGAAATTCCTTGTTCCAGATTCTTGAGATGAATTTACACGACTTCATTGAGTCATCCCATCCTGTAAGGCTTCGCTTGGCCTAGAAGTGACCAATTAGGCCGTCATTTAAAAATTTCCAATGTGAAGCTTTCACAGGGTGTTATTACCTTCTGGTACCGATTAGCAGCCAATGTTAGTGTTAGTCTTTGCTGTGAATGCACCTCCAAGATCTTTGTTCTTCATGACAGCAGACAGAAGGCAAATCCTGAGCTCTGGTGCTCTTCCCAGGCGCTCGCCCGAGCCATATTACACTTGACCATCTAGTGGAGAAATTAGGAGTAGTTCAGGAGTTCTAACTGGATGAAAATAAACAGCAAAGCAAGATTTGTTGGTAGTCAAAAGGGTGTCGCCTTAAATTATATGGGCTAAGGATGATTATTATTTTTGTCCTTTCTGACATTTCTAAAGTGAGGGAAGGAAGCCCATGGAAGCCTGACTGGTAGCTGTGTACCCAACAGCAGAATCCACCTTGAGCAAGTGGCCTTGCAGAGGTGTCACAGAAATATGCTGCATATGAGGACAGCAAAACTACAGCACATGGAAGTAAATCAAGCATATTGACAAGTGTATAGTCTTGACCTGTGTAGAATGTGTATGAGTCTGGATAGACAGAATGTTTGCCTCAACTTTCTTAAACTGGTGAATAGCCTAATGAAAAATGGCTTTCTACTAAGTCTGGATTTCTAAAGCAGCACAATTAATTGCAGTCAGTTAGAGGTCAACTGAGTTCAGGACATGAACACTGAAAAACAAAAATCTGTAAAAATAACATCTGGAAACATAGCATTTGCTTCTGTTGAAATCTACCAGGATTTTTGGTACCCAGAGAGAGAGGCCTTTGTGTCTGTTTTTCATCCTAAACAAAATGAACTCAAAATACAGGGTGTTTCAAAAAAAGTGGACCAAAATGCCTCTCAGAGTGATTTCTAATTGGGGCCATCTTTTTGAAACACCCTGTATTTTTACAAATATAGTTATCTTTTTTTTTTTTTTTGAGAAGTGTTCATACTTCAGAATTTAGGTATGAAATATCTTTTAAGAGATCTTGCATCCAGGCCATGTGCCTTATTCTTTTTTTCATACCTGCTTTGTGCAGCAAGTGTAATATGTAGAATGGACACTTCAGAGGGAAAAAAATAGCCTAGAAACTAGAGGCTTTAAAAATCCTGTAGAGAAAGAAGCAATGATGTAAAGCAGACTCCTGAACTTTGCACTGTCTCAGAACGCACAATGAATCTGAAGGGAGCTACCCAACCATTTAGCAATTCTTGAGAGAGGAAAAGAAAAACCAGTTGTTGTGGTGTCTGCAGCTGTAGTCCCTGGTTCTTTGGGGTCTTGCTCGCTCTACTTCTACTTTTCAAGTATTAATAAATATTTTATTGGAAGATATCCCTAATTAAGTGCCTTCCACTGAGACTGGCCATGTCAGACCCCAGCTAGTACATTTTATCTGAAGTGATGGTATTTTTCATGCTGTATTAGATTCCCATGAGGAGTTATTTTATTTCCTTGTAAACTTGATCATGAGGAATTCTCTGTTCTGTTTCACATCTGCAAGAACAGAAGTCACATTTCCAGACTGAGTCTCTCAACCGCAACAGTTTTAGTAAGGTTTGCAGGACTCGTGCAACAGACCTCCACAAGATTTTGATTTCTGTATTTTAGGAGCTATAGTTCACTTGACAACAAGTCTCTATTTTATTCAAGAAAACTAATGACATTTCTCACACTGTTTCTGCAGTTTTCATGAGCAGAGCGCTGAACACCTTTTCTTGCTGCTTGAAGACATACCACCTACTGGCTTCAAAGCTGTTTTAAAAATAACTGTTAAGAGTATCACGAGTTCAGGCATGACTTAGAGTTCAGCAGAATAAAAAAAAAAGGAAAATAAATGCTTAGATATAATATGAGCATATTGAATAATTCAAAATGTTTGTATCACACTTAATCCATCCAAAATTGCTTGCCTCCAGCATCCTCTGGTAGTTTTAAGAAGCTTACTCCTACATGGCTATTTGAAATAGGAAACTTAATTTGAAAACTTAACTTTATGTTAAACTTACATTTGATTTGTGAATACGAGAACTGGGTGTTTGGCACGGAGAGATGAGAAGGGGAAACGTGCTGGAACTACCTGCAAGTATCCATGGTGATGTTGTGGTTTTACAGCCATGTTTTATGTTTTCTTTGGTGCCCTTTTGCCCCCAGCCATATGTGAGTTACACGCAATATGTGTAACAGCCCTAATAAAGAAAATTCCTGCTTTATACTGCCCAACATGTGGGTGTTGTGAGCATTCAAAAGAAAAGCTGTTTTTCAAAACCCATTTCAGTTTAGTACTTTCGGAAAAATAGATTTCTTGTTGCAGCAAATAGCTAACAGATTGATAGGGTGATACAGTTCCTTCCTCCTTTTTAGTTAGCTTAATCCTGTAAAGAGTATTAGATGCTTATTTTATATGACGCATTTTGTTATATACAAAATAATACAGTAGTTGAAGAATTTTAATATTTGGATGGGAATGAATAATTTGACAGTTTAGCCCCTTAAGTCATTAAGTGTTGGATTGTAGAACATCCCACGTTTCATCTAAATTCAGATGTTTGGATATATGCCTCATCTTTGTGCAAAAATTGCATTCAAAACTACCTTGGTTGGTTTGTTCTGTAATTTGAGGCTGGTGTGCAGCCCGTGTGCCACAATATCCGCATCGCAGTATTCCTGATGAAAAAATATTGATGATCTGAAGGGGGGTGGGACTGAAGAATAATCTGTTAATCCAACCATTGAGAGCCACCGCTGAGATGTTATCCTAAGTGTATATTTATGTATTTATAAATACGCCTTGACAAAGGTAAAACGGTGAACTGGAAAAGTATGTTTTGCAGTGTGGAAGTGGAGCAAACCTTGAGCTTCTGTCTTCCTCTAAATAAGGGTTTTATTGTGTTGAATGTGATGTCTGTTAGTGGTCAGTTGCTTTTTGTTCTATGAATGTCTTTTTATTGCTCCAGTTAATTTTATTTTTTTTTCTTTTTGAACAGGATATTTCTGCTCAAGAAAGCAATATATTAGGGGCGTTCTGTGATATGAATGTAAGTTGTCCATTTTTAAATAGGTGCCCATTTCCTAGAAATATAAAATAGCCATGTTCACTCCTCTGTTTAGATCTGTGTTATACTAATGTAGCTTTCGAATTTCCTGTATATCTGAATGGATCTAGTGTTGATTGTTCAAATTCTTGTATTTTTTTTTTCCATATTTCTAGGATGTAGAAGTACCGTTGCACTTACTTCGTTATGTTTGTCTGTTTTGTGGAAAAAATGGCCTTTCCCTCATGAAGGATTGTTTTGAATATGGAACCCCTGAGACACTGCCGTTTCTTATAGCACATGCATTTATCACAGTGGTATCTAATGTAAGTATTGTCTTTAGATTGTTTAATGTTAAACACAAAAAGTGGAAGGACTGAATTTTGGGAGAATTCTGTAGGACCAGGGAGGGAGAAAAACACTCTAAGATTTGTTAGGGATGTGAAGTTTGCTGGTCCACTGGGTGTTTCTTCATCCAAACCCTGTGTATCTCCTGGAAGCACACAAGCAGTTTTGCAAGTTTGTACCTAGATATCAAGATTGTAACAGCCCTGGAAAATACTTCTCAGAACTTTGTCAGACGTCATTTCTGTCCCTGAAATTGTGTCATGGAAGTTTTTTAGGCTTCTTCAGGCTATGTTAACTTTTTAACCTATTTCCTCTGAGGCACAAAAAACAGCCTATGGATTCCTTCTCAGCTTACTCTGATTTTATATCAGTATACACATTTGCAGCGTAGAGGTAACTGTCTTTTAGTTGCACTAGTTTTGGAATACGTATCCATCATAACTTTTCCAGTTTGAAATAATACCCATTTTTAACTAGCAGAATTATGAGTTGATTTTAGTGGAGATTTGAAGGAGATTGATGGTAGAAATAAAAGCCTATGTCTCTGAAGGACATAGGAAGACTTAGTGTAATGTGAGAATGTGAAGTCATGACCTGTCTTGTGGATGTTATATCTGGACAAAAAGGAAAACAATAGTTTATTACGCCTTGTATGAAGTGAGTTTAACGTAATTTTGACATTGTGATTTTAGGTGTTTAAAATCAGATCCTTCCACACATCTTTCCTCCTTCCTCTTTGCTGTTACTGACCAGCCAGGATGTTCTAAATAAGTATTGGAAATGTTTGCATAGAGGGAACCAGCATCTGAAATAAAGCCAGGGTTGCTGATCTGTGTCACTTGTTCCTGATCCTTTTAGGGTTATGGTTCTTGTAGATCAGAGAACAAATGAGTAAGGCCGTGATCATCTCTGTTCCTGTAAGCTTGTGCAGGAGGACTGATGCAGGACCTCTGCATGTTAAACTGTGGAGATCTGTTCTCTTCTGGCCCTTTCTGTATGATCTGATGAGTTTTCAGGTAATAATCTGAGTTCTTCATCTCTGGATGTTGTCGGTGCAGCCTGCAGTCTTCAGCAAGCCATCTGCAGAAAATGTGTGGTCTTGTAGGTTTTTCTGGTTTAGAACTAAATTGTGGTCATGGAACCAAACATTCTTGCAGGGCTAATTTTTGTTTTATTTTTGTGAGAATGGGCAAAATTGTTCTGAACAATGAGTGGCAGCTCCCTATCAGGCCAGCATTTTTATTCTTCAACAAATATTCTGACTGCAGATCCCATTTCCTAGCTACCCCATACCAGTGCATGTTTATAAACTGTATCTACCTTCCTCCTTTGTCCTTTTTTGAAGTCTTTCTTTTTCTCCACAGAAACTGTTTATTTTCTTTATTCTTAGTGATGTGCTCTAACCCAAAACACTTCTCTGCAAAGTTTCTCCTTTCAGATAATTACTTAGCAACTTTGCATTTATCTTTTGTTCTAGAGGGTATTACATTTAGCTATCTCTTGTGGCTATTTTAGATGAACGCAACAGTTAAACCTGCCAGATAAAATGAAATTCAACCCAAGCCATGACTAATACAAGTGCTGTTTCTTCAGCCTCTTTCAGCAATGTATCTTCTACCATTCAACTAGAATCTTTCTTTTGAACTCTCTCTGGCTTTGCTGGAAAATCTGTGTGAGTTATAGGAAAACTGCTTTACAGAAATTTTTATCCTTAGATTTTATCTGTTACTTCACTACAGAAAGTATAAGAAAAGGTTTTATGTGTAATGCGCTTTATTCATACACTTCCTGCATTTTCGTGTCACTCAGTGTACTTGTCAGCAGTGCTTCTGACTTTCAAATACCATATGTTTATTAATTCCAAATGAGGCAGCTAATTTTTTGGACAAAATACTTTTTACCCTGCCGACACTGAAAAGAAAAGAAAAGTTCTCAACCTCTACAGTGGTGCGTAAGCATCTAATTTTGATGCAATGTTTCTCTTTCCCTGTTTCTTTTTATATCATCTCACTATGTAATTCATATAACTTAGGTAAATATAAATAATTTAATACATGCTTCTGATGATCTATGAAATGATAGACCGAACTCCAATAAAACAATTAGAAGCATTCACAAAACTGTATTTTTTGTAAGCAAAATGTTGGTAATCTCACTAAGAGCTCTACTAGGTTGCTTTTGGTTTTCTCCCAATGCATTTCAGTTTATAGGATGTATAGATAGTGGGAGATTGATGAATGACCCTGTTGGTAGTAGCCCAGTGAACAGCTCTGCAATGTCAACTGTTAACAGGTTCACAACCTGTAAAGCCAGAACCAGAGTGTATAATAGCTGTTAAATACATGTTCACAGTTGCACTAACTCTGGAGAATGGCAGGCAAGGAGCCTTTATTCTAAAGAAATGTCCACGCTGGAATTTATTTTAAAGTCTGGGAGATGAATGAGTTGTTTAACAACTTGCTTAAATGTTTCAAAAATATTTTCAGAAAGATTGTAGTGTTAATGAGCCAATCAATTTCTCATCCAAAAGTCCAACTCAGTAGTAAGCTCCAGGAAGTAGAACAGCTGAAGCTGGAAATAATAAACCGAAATCAAAGAAATCGTTTGCTAACAACCAGTAACATTCAGCTTTTAATAGACAAGGCTGCGTGGTGGCTTGGAAAGCATTTGCACTGCTTCTTCCACAAAGGAAGGAGAATATCTCATCAAGTGCACTCTACAGGTGCGTGTAAGATAAGACCATCACCACAAATTAGCAAGGTCTGTGGGGAATTGAGCTACTTGTTTGTGATTACTGGTGTCTCCTTTATGTAGAGGACATGAAAATCACCGAGAAGATGTTTCCTTGGATTTTTTTTATCCTGCAGATCTGGTTTGAGTGAATGTCTTTGTCAGAAAAGCTTTCTGTGATAAGAAAGACAGCAAATGTTGTGTGTCATTGCAGTTTTGTGGATGTTGCGGAGGAATAACTGCCCTCTCAGTGGGCATGAATTAATTGAGATGATGCTGACGGTTTCCAAGATGTTGGCTTAATTTTACTGTATGAACCTTCAGAAATTAAGTCAGGAGTGAAAACTGTTAAAATACACTCTACTTTATAGAGATTAATTACATCTGATAAAGAGCAAACTAAAAAAAACTAACACAAAAAACCACCTTTGAATCCTGAGAATAGAACAGATGCAGCAAATACTTTATCTTAAAAGCAGGTGGAAGCAAAAAAAAAAGCATGACGAAAGCTGTGGATTTTTAATGTGATTTTGTATATGTTATTTTGTGTCACTTTATTTAAATAATTTAATATGTTTAGATTTGAGTCCATATTGAAAATGATATTTATGATATGTAAAATTATCTATTAATTCAATTCTGCGGATGCAAGTTGTATGTAATGCAAGTACACAGATGAATGAAATGGCTTCCGAAGTTTGAATTAATATAGACTGAAAATTACTTTGAACAATGAAAGCTATAAAGCCAAATTATAAAAACACGTCCTATTCTTATTCTTTGACATCCTTGCAATTCCTTGTCAAAATGTTTAATTCCTGTTTCTAGAACATGCAGCTGCTGGTTACACTCTCTGTCTTTGTGATGTTAGCATTCTTTTCTTCTGGAGACTGCCATAGCTTATTCCAAATATGATCTTTTTTTGCAATGTGAAGATTTGGCGGGTTTGTCTTGTGAAGTAGGTTAGTATTGTTACTGTGTAGTGGTAGTTGCATTGTAAAAAGTAAGTCTGAAAGTATTCTTTTTCAGAACTGACTCACAAAGTTGCTTGGCTAGTTCCAGAAATGTTTAAAATAAATACTAGTGATACAGTTTTTCTGGATGCAGAATTTTCCTGGTGAGAATTTAACCCTTAGTCAAAATTTATTGCATCAGTTGCAAAGATTAAACATTCTTTTAAGACCGAACATGGAGATGTAGATTGACATGGCAGCTTTGAGTGACTGACAGCACTGGCTATTCCCCAGATTTGTGTGCACACGTGATTAAAATGATGTGAGTAGCAGCAACGGCTGCTGATGTTTCACCTGTGCTCCATCCCTTACCTGGCACAGAGTTGTCTTTCTGTAACAGGTTTAACAGGCTCAGCATTCCTTTTTGAAATGCAGACAGAACTCCTAACTTTGCTTGTGTAAGTAGTTTGGTCGGTCCTCTTTTCCTCGCAGCACTGGTAAATAGCTGTTTCAGGGTTTTTTTTTCTCTGTACGCATTTTCTTCCTGCATACAGTGGTAAAGGCAGGATGGTAAATATAGGAATTCGAATATGGTAGTAAAAAAACTGTGCTTAATCACCGGTTATGAAACATAGTTCTATTTTATAGAATATTATAAGGCCTACGAAGCAAAGCATCAACACAACTCAAATAATTCTACTTGATTTAGCAGAGATTTGCAAGGAAAAGAAAGCATGGAATAATTTTCCTGTAGACATTAGAGGAAGAAGAAAATCCACAAGGCTGAGTAGCAGTTTTTCCTACAAGAAACTGCAGAAAATTCAGAAATGAGACATGTGGGCAATATGATACTATTTGTACAAAGTTTATGTTTTCCAGTCACTAGAAGAAAAGGTGCAACTCCTGTTCGTAAGTCACAGAAATATTCCTCAGATAACAGCTTTGAAAATTAGAAAATTAAGAAGTTGAAAGAATTGAAGTTGAATGAAAAACAACAACAAAGCCTTTTTTTTACAGTGGGGTTGCATGTGTAAATGTACCAGCAATATTTCATTTTTTTACCATTCTCATTAAATGTCATTAATGAAATTTTTATCTATTTATGTTTTTGCATTATAGATCAGAATATGGCTTCACATCCCTGCTGTCATGCAGCACATTATACCCTTTAGGACTTATGTTATCAGGTAATTTTTTTTAATTTAAGAATTTTTCTGGTGGGACTTTTTGACAGCACCTATTTCTAATGTCAGCTGATACACTTTTAATTGTTCAAGTTGTTGCTCTGACTGTATAATTTCAGCAAGGGGAGTGAAGGTAATGTTTAGAGTTAGTTTGGGCAGCTCTTTACATCTCTCTGATTTCAGTATCAACCTGATCAGTCTCGTTAATGGCATTTTTAGTGTGACATCCAGCCCCATTCTGACATGTCGTGTCAGGTTCAAGTGTAATACAGTTCCACGTACCGCAATATCTTGATAAAAGTTCATGTAAAAATTGCAACGAGACAATGTAAGAAGAAGAGCAATATGTAGTCATTGAGATTTCATATACTGAGTTTTAACACTGCTTCCCATTTCGATGTTCTGTATTTCCAGCTGGCAGGAGCCGAAGTGTGATCAAAAGTCTACTCACACTTCTATGTGTCTAAATATATCCAGCCCCAAAGATTTTCTTTATATCAAGCTGCCTATCGTGAAAAACACTTCAAAATTAAAATACTTACAAGGACATTTAATTATACAGGCAGTTTGATTTTTATTTGCTTTCTCAGGACAATAGAAAAATATCCAATGAGCTACTGATGAAATTATCTTGCATATGTGTATCTGGAGATGGAGGGTGCTCACAGTTGATTCTCCTCCCAGTGACCCAACGTTAAACTCCTGGTGCAGACAACTCAAAGGCCACTGCCCTCGCATGGCCCCACAGCTCCTCCAAGGCTCTGGATTTTCTATAAGCGTCATGTTAATGTGTTCTGGTTTTAACTGTAGAGAGTTTTGACTGCAAAAATTTCAGTAGTGGCTTGGCTATCGATCTATCTTGTTATAACATGGTTTCTACCCAGATGATATCAGCAAAGTGAAGGTATTCTGATCTTTTATTAAAACGAATCACAGCTGTGTGCACTCCTTTCATGCTGATATGTTATCTTCGAAATCTTATAAATGTAATTATCAATCATGAAGCAGTCTAGGAAGGACAGGCAGAGGCTCTCCAGGTTCTTGTCTCTGTACATATTCCATTAGTGGTTGTTCGTGTATCCGGGAATTTGGTCCATGAGTCTTGCGTATCTTCTTCCAGTGTATGGAAATTATAAAGAACATTGAAGGATCAACAGTTAGAGAGAGGCTGATAAGAAGGAACTTGAGTGAGACAAAATAATGCAGCCAGCACTTGTTTGTCATCCTGTAATTCTTAAAGCATTTTCTGGTTTTTAACTGCACGTGTAATTAGGGTCACTGGAACGAACAGAAGGTTTTTCCCTGTGTTCTCATCTCTTCTCCTTTACTTTATTAATAGAATATTTGCATCTGGTTTAAAAAGTGATTTATGCAGCAGCTTCTTGCCATAAATCATGCCCTTGATGTCTGTTCTGAGCATTCACAATACGTTCATGTGAATCTGAATGGGAATATTGATACAGGATATACCTGTGGAAAACACCTATTTAGAGAAGTAAGGGAATGTTCTCCTAGTTTCCTTTTCTCACCACCTAATCCTGATGGGAAATCTGGGATTTCTCAACATCATGAAATCCAAAGCTTGCTTTGGGAAGATGCACTTACAGAGTGGGACGTAAAGCTTGGAGGCCATCGAAGAAGAATAATCCCTAGTGCCATCCCTTTATATGGAACAGAAGTTAACACAGATGCCTTTGGTAAAAAATGACTTTCTTGATATATGCAGCTCACCTCATGTGGTTGTCAAGCTTAGAGATCTTGTCTTGGCAGTTGGGTCTCTAGGTCTCCATCTGCTTCTTACTGTACTAAAAAAAAGGCAAATATAATCTGGGGCAGAGTAGCACAGCACCTTTGAAACAAATCCTGCTTGAAACAAATAGCTTCTGCTGCTATGTCAAGTAAGAAAGTGTGCTTGGAGAGGGTGTTAGTGTAGAATGAGCTCTTGGGGCTCTAACTGACTGTTAGTTCGAGTCGCTGCTCATGTCGGCTCCTTGCAAGAATTGCTTTTTGGAGTGCTGATTAGCATAAGCAGAAAGGGATCACCTGACTGGCATCTTAGCAGCATCTTTAATCAGATGAGGTTAACCTTTATGTTCTTGTTCTGTGGTTATTTCTACTAGGAGTGGATGAAATGAATAGCAAAGTGTATATTTGTGTAGAGGAGACTGCTGGAATTTGTAGAGATCACCGACACAATATGTTGTTACTGCTGCTGCCAAGAAAAAAGACCAATAAATGTTATTTTCTGCCTGGGGAATGGAGCACTAGCAATCGTATCTTGTCTCTGAAGGGCGTATGTTTTTAGACAAGGTTCTCAGAGACGTGGTTTAATGATAGAGTTAGGTCAGGTTATGGTTGGACTCGATGATCCTGAGGGTCTCTTCCAACCAAAATGATTATATGATTCTCAGCAGTTTAGGAAAGAAATAAAGGACGTGTTCAGTAAAGAAGCAAAGTAATTTTGACCTCTTCAGCAAGAAGCTTTTACTGATCCTAATACCCTAGAATTCTGCATTTAAAATTTCAAAATTCTCATGAAATAAGAGACTTGCTGACAAAGCGAGTCAAGAATAGAAGTCATAGCTTATTGCAGTTGTAAATGAGAGTAAGTTGTTGATGATGTCTCTTCATAAAAAACATTGGTTCCAGCTGATTTCCACCTGGAGGTCAGAGATGAGGGATGCTCTCCGTGGTTGCAGATATCGAATGCCTCAAGAGAGCAGGAGCTGGAAACAGCGGTGTTTTGAGGACAGTGTTTTCTCAGTGGCAAGATGTCGATTAAAAGTGTCATGAATAGTTCTGTCCTTTTAGAAAGTGACTAGCAATGAAGTCCAGTTTTACGAGAAGAGATAAAGTCGTATGTCTGGTATTGTAAGTGCCTCTATAAACCACCAAAAAGTGCTGGATAGTGTGAAGGAAAAGACCTAAAACTCTTCTTTCTCTAACATCACAGTTGATATCACCTGCTTAATGTTCCTTTGGTAACACCTGAGCTATGTGTAGCATTAGTGCTGACCAGTATTGTATTTAACCCCTTTTCCTTGCCTCCCTTTTTCCTCTCTTCCGCTTCAAGATGGATCTTGAGAGATTTTTTATGAAGGATTTGTGTCTCTGCCCCAGTTTGGGAGAAAGAGAATGTTCCGTGCTCAGGCACATTGAGGGGAAATTGCCGGTGGCGGCTGCTGATGTGTCGACTGTGCAGTCTTGGCACAGGGCACACACACGGCACTGGGATACGCAGAGGAACTGGAAGTTCCAAACAGACTGTTGATCTGTGGTGCTTCCTGTGGAACACAGGGAGAAAGAGAATGCAGCTGGAAGAATTCAAATTATTCTGCTTAAAAAGATTTTTCTTACAAATTTGGGGTTTATGGGAGTGCCCAAGACCACTCCTTGCTACTAAATGTCATGAAACATTCTTGTAATAAGCCTTGGAGTTTTCCATTGCAAAAAATACTTCACTCCTCCAAAAAGCTGCAAATTGATGCTGTAGGTGCAAAGGATGGGCAAGTCAGGAGACAATAGCCGGACACTTAAGTGAATTCTTCATATCACTGGGGGGCTCTGACTCATTCTGCCTCATGTCCCTTTTGCAGCTGTGGTCCAAAGGAGCCATATTAAGGGAAAAAAGATTATTTCACAGCTGAGTAGCTTCAGTCTTGAGGCATAAGATGTGACTGTAAGCGTTACGTTAACATGGAACTGCACGTTTAAAGCTGAACTCTCTCTGTCCCCAAATAGAGCAAATTTAAATAGTTTCACTAGACTAAAACTGATTTATTTTAAATTAATGTGTATGTTTGCTTAAATGTATATAATATATACTTACTGATGAAGTATGCCTGGCAGGCAGGACAGATTCTATGTGTATATATATAGACTATCCCTTATGCATATGTATATTTCTTTCCAAAAGTCTTGTTTAGGCAAAAATGTCAGATTTACTAGATCGCACAGATCCTGAAGTATTGTTCATATGTTCTTCTAAGACTTAATGCTCATCAGAATCAAAATGACAAGAATTTAGGAATTAAAAGAAATAATGAAGGGTAGAATGGAAGCCATTAGTAAGCCATTATGTTGAATCAGTCACATACTCACATTTATATACTAAATACAGTTCAGATGGTTCCATCTCACAGAGATAATAACAGAACTACCTAGGTGATAGGAAGGGTGATGAAGAAGGTAGGAGGTAAAAAATGATGTTGATAGGATGAGAGATATAGTCTGGGATTCTTTTTTGACAGGGAAGTGGCTGTTATACAAGCGATACCAGGACAAGCAGGGAATGATAATGATATTTTGGGCTAAACAGACCTTTTGCCTTGCTCCAGTATCATTGTTCTTATGTAAGGCAATGCAGCAAGTGTACAGTTATTCAGTGTAAAGAAAGGTGTGTGTTAATTGCCAGAGTTAGCTAAAGGTGTCTTGTTTGTTAATAATAACAACGTTCTACTGGTAAAAGCATAAAATGAACCTAGTTTGGTGATACAGATGGGCTTAGGCTGCTGTATTCACAATAAAAATGAGGCTTGGCTTACTCGGCAAGTTTCTATAGTTTTAATCCTGGATGCAAAGCTATGATCGTATTTGATTTATGACCAGTGTAGTAGGGCCAGTAAATTTTCTGGTGTAAATGGAGTTATAAACACAAGTTTGCTGCCTTCTACATTTGTGCCTGGTTAGAATAACCCAGGTGCATTAAAAAAACCTACAATGCAGGTTAACGAGTAAAAAGGGGTCTTTTCTCTATAGCTTTCTTTAGGGCCTTGGCAGAACAGATAATCCTGTTGAAATATGTCTGTAGCTGTGAAAATGCAACTACACGGCAGTTTCAGTTATTATAAAGTGGGATTTTTTTTTTTTTAAAACGCTGTCTCTTAATGAAACTATAATACAGAAAACATTACACGAGTCTGATTCACGTTTGGACTAAATACAGTAAGCATGCTGAAAGAACCTTAAAAATGTTGTTGTGGTGTGAATTCTATGAATGAAAGTAGGTTTATACTGATACTGTTGCAATAAAATAAAAAACGTTTTGTTATGTAAACTTGATTAGTATAGTTGCTTCTCCAAACTTTCTAGTGTGAGGAAGATTCCAGGCAAAAGTCCTGTTACAGAAATTGAGTGACACCACAAAATCACCCTTCTTTCTCTATAGGTAGATCTATGTCCGTTCCCACCTGTCTGTCGCATACAAGCACTCGTTGTCTGTCATATGTAGAATGAGAAAATTCATATCATTTATTTTAACACCTTGAGACCTTTAGAAATGCGTCACAAAACAGTTGAGTATGACTTGATGTGCATTATGAACACTGAAGAGCTTTGGGAACTAGGGCTGAGTATAGTTTGCCTATGAAAATGAGGAGATAAAAACTGGTCTGAGGTTGCTGATCATTATATTGAGACTATTATGTTTTAACATGGACCACTGCATTTTTTTATCAGAGTGTAACTCCTCTCACCTGTCTGTAGGTTAAAGGTAGGTCGTTGTTCTGCTTTGCTCCTGAACATTTTCAAATGGATATTCTCTTCTTGATGCTACTTTTGTTTAGAATTCATAGCACAGACACATGACGTTCTTCCCATGATCCGATTTCTGGTGCTCCGCATGACCGCAGAAAATTCACAATGAATAACAGTGAAGGATTTGGTCCTTCTTTTGTCCTACCCTTACTTATCTGTGATTTCTATCATAGATCTACAGTCTCTGTGATTGTTTGCACTGAAGTCTCTTTTCTGTGTTTGACAATGTTAAGTGTTGTCTAAGTGTGTTTATTTTAAGGCCTCTACACAAGAGCTGTGAAAAAGGGCCTCAATCTAAATAAAAGTCAGGGCCTGTATTTTTGCTCTTAAAAAAAAAATTACTAATGTTTATATGACGTAAATGCAAAGGAATGCTGCATAAATCAAGTTAAGTGTAGTTTAATATCTCTTGTGTTTAAAAGATTCGTGCATCTATTTGGCCAGTCTCCAAGGACAGATCCAAGCTTAGGCTGTCAAACAAATGGATTTTTAATGCATTTTGGTGTAGTTAAATATGGCTTGGATGTAGTTGAAACTTCAAAATGCTGAAGTACAGCAGAAAAAAAATAATGATGCTAAACTTGTGTGTGTGTACCTTTTCCTGTGTAATCTTTAACTGCTTGATTATTTTCAAGCTTGTTTCTTAAACATTTTTCTCTTAGGTATTCAGTTTAGAAGACATTCTCAACTGTGTCTGTGTTTTATGTGTGAACTTTACAGGCATTTCAGTGCAGGTTTTCTTGGTACATCTTGATGTTGTAGTTTCTTAGGTAAGGCTGAGGTTGCGCTGGCTTCTGTCAATTAGTTCTTACAAATGATTATTTCTTCAGCCTCCCATTTGCAGAGAACATCTGTATTAAGACTTATTGTGCACAATTAGATGACCCTTTACCTAAGGTGTCTGCAGTAAGAAGAACATAGCAGTTTAAAATTCTTTAGCATTATTGGTTGCTCTAGAAGCTTCCTTGGTGATGCTTCTCCTGCGTCCTTAAGGATCAGAATTACAGTCAAGCGGAGAAAGAATTTGGGCATGTGTTCATGTACGAACCTGTTGCGAAATCAGTGGCACAGGGAGTGCTGATGTACAGCACAGATTGCATATGCCGATGGCAGAAATGTGCACGCACCACGTTTACTCCAATTGTATCAGAATGCGATTGCGCAATTCGAAGTTTTTTCTGTTCTGTGACTGAAACCACAAACAAGGATACATTAATCTTCAGGGTATTCTCACTGTCAGAGCGAACTATTTGTCATCCACTGATGCTCTTTCCAGAAGTTCAATTTGAAAGTATATTAGTATGCTAAGTGGATTGTGACACTTCAGTTTTAAATAAGTAAATGAACGTGATGCAGCTGTCCGGGGAGAGGGCGCCTTCCCGTGGAACAGATCTGAGCTTTAGGCTTCTAACCTACATTTCTGAAGAACTCCATGGTTTTCCTGTCATTTTGTGGAATTAAAGAAATTTGAAGAGGTTTAAAATAAGAAATTTATTTACATTTTAAAATACTATGCGCGATTCTGTTTTTCCTTGGTGTTTTCTTTTAAATGTTGCCCGCTTTTGATACTGGTGTTTAAAAGCTTAGTACTCTTAGAGGATTGGAAATATATGTTTGCTATAATCAAGATGGTGTTCCAAGAATGTTCCATTTTGAATGATACCTTTTTTTCTTCCATTTGTAATTTATTCTAGGTATTTATGTAAACTTTCAGACCAGGAGTTGCGACAGAGTGCAGCCCGGAACATGGCAGATTTAATGTGGAGCACAGTTAAAGAGCCATTGGATACAGCCTTGTGTTTTGATAAAGAAAGTCTTGATCTTGCGTTTAAATACTTTATGTCTCCAACTCTAACCATGAGATTGGCTGGCCTGAGTCAAATAACAGTAAGAACTTTTTTAAAATATAAATATTATTTAGAAGAAATGCTTCTTTTTGTGTTTCATGAGTTATAGACTTGTTTTCAGGGGGGCTTTTTTAATGTGGGAAAACAGCAGAATCCTTTTAGATGCAGTCTTAGGAAATTAAAGTGATGAGTGTGAATAGAGGGTTCACTGAGAGATAAGTGCAAATGACAGCTATGTTTGCAGCATATGGAACTGTAACACATTCCCCGAACAATTTACCATGCTAAACAAAACTCTTATAACCAGTTTTTGTGACAGCTGTGTTGGAAGTTAGTCCCATGACATGGCTACATTTGTTTTCAACCTGTTTGCATTTTTACCTTTACAGTGTCTTGGTTCTGCTGTAATTAGTTGATTTTCGTATTGTACACACCTCTTTTTCCTGTTTATTTAGTATAGTCTGTTGCTCGAGCGCATTTCCACATTCATTAGCAGAGGACTGGAACCATTTTAATTGCCAGGTCTGTGCAACTTTGGATGTGAAATCTGAACCAAAAGTGACAGAAACTTTACCTGCCTCTGCACTGAACTTTTCTGGCCTCTTTGTAAATAAAATGTCACGTAGTTCAGCTTCTTTAGTATATTCACACAACCTTCTGTGTTACAGATGTACCTTCATGGCTACTTCTTGAAAGTTTCTTTTCTCTACATATGTCTTTGGCTAGAATTTGTCAAAGTAAATTCATCAAAATGTTCTTTCCAACCAACACAATTTCAGGTTCCTGTTTTGTATTCAAGACTTCAGAACCACGATACCTGTAACTGCAAAATGTTTTTCTTCCCTGGACTTTCATTTGCCTAAAGTGAAGCATTTAGCCTTGAAGCAATTCTTCATTTCATTTTGCAAATACATGTGAAGATTCAAAGGAAACTTTTAGCAAGTTTATTTTCAGGTGTGAACATTTCAAAATAGACTTTATTTCAAAGAAAAGTTTCTTCTGAAAATTCACATGAAAAGTTGACTCAGATGCGGATTCTAATTTCAGCTCACAAGATGAAGATTAAAATAGAGTTTGTAGAATAATTTGTATGGCTTGCATGATTGTTCCTTTTGCAAGATAAATGTACGTTTGCTGTCATTGTGGAGACTGAAATCTTTGACCAAAAATATCAGTGAATGCAAACAGATGAATGTCTTCTAGCACAGAGGTGTTGATTTGTGTCTACCAAGAGATTTTATTATTATTATATTTTTCTCCAGTCTGACAGCTATTATGACCAGCCCTAAAATTAAACCTTTCAGTTTCATGGAGCTTCTTGAGACTCACAGACTACATGCTGTATGGCATCCAGAGATGATATTTGCTTACCACCAAATATAGACTTGTCTTCCTTGACGAGCAGCATATACATAATGTGTCAGATCAGCTGACCTAAAGTTCTTATTTACAAAACAAGGTTGAAGACAGACACATGAAAGTTAATTTTAGCAAAGTGGGAGCTTGAGTAACTGAATCTGAAGTTGGAAATAGCTACAGAAAAAAACAGCAAAATATAAACCAGATATACCTGAAGCTTTATTTTTGTTGTTACTTTGCTTCATTTTGATTTCATCTCCCATTCATCTGTTGAGGTTGTTCAGCTCCGAAATACCCTTTCCCTCTACTATTCCTTTCCTGGCCTTCCAGGTACAGATGAACTTAAATATGTGAAAATGAATGCTCAAAACCGATCTGGCCAACCTTCCTTCTTCATTTTTCAACTCCTTTTGAGTTGGTTCTGTGAATCAGTGAAAATGCAAATGCAACATTGTTAGAGTTTTCCCAAACAAAGCCAGTGTAATACTTGAACAGTGTGGATTTCTTCTTCTTGCATTGGTTTCCTACGTAGAAAGTTGAGTCACCTTGAGACAAGACAAACTATAGAGATGCCGTTTTATTTTCAGCTTTCTTTGCTGAAGACTTTAAACCTGTGCTGTGCTTCTTAACTAACACATTTGTGTTACATTAATCGAGGCCTCTTTAGCTTCTTCCAATGTTTCATATATGGTTAAAAAGAAAAGGTACTTTATTTCTTCTGTCATTTCATGGTAGCAGAACATGAAGTGAGAAAAATGTTAGGAGTTGAGTGAGAATAAGGTCATGTAACACTGTGCTGTTGTGGCCAGGAAGGCCAGTGGTACCTGGCGTGGATTAGAAGGGGGGTGCTCAGTAGGTCAGAGAGGTTCTCCTGCCCCTCTGCTCTGCCCTGGTGAGACCGCATCTGGAATATTGTGTCCAGTTGTGGCCCCTCAGTTCCAGCAGGACAGGGAACTGCTGGAGAGAGTCCAGCGCAGGGCAACTAAGATGCTGAAGTGAGTGGAGCATCTCCCGTGTGAGGAAAGGCTGAGGGAGCTGGGGCTCTTGAGCTTGGAGAAGAGGAGACTGAGGGGTGACCTCATTAATGTTTACAGACGTATAAAGGGTGAGTGTCACGAGGATGGAGCCAGGCTCTTCTCGGTGACAACCAATGGTAGGACAAGGGGTGATGGGTTTGAACTGGAACACAAGAGGTTCCACTTAAATTTGAGAAGACACTTCTTCTCAGTAAGGGTGACAGAACACTGGCCCAGGCTGCCCAGGGAGGTTGTGGAGTCTCCTTCTCTGCAGACATTCAAACCCGCCTGGACACCTTCCTGTGTAACCTCATCTGGGTGTTCCTGCTCCATGGGGGGATTGCACTGGATGAGCTTTTGAGGTCCCTTCCAACCCCTGACATTCTGTGATTCTGTATGGTGCTGTTGTGTCGGAATTCTGAGACTTTAGTTGAAATTAGTGGAATTTTCAAACAATTTTTACGACATGAAAAAGAACACCTCTGGTCAGAATTCCTTTGGATAAGGATTTTGTATGGGAAATGTGGATCAACATGTGACCATGGATTTCAAAGTGATGATTGTGACAGTTCAGTACACTTTCACTCTTTGATCCCTTTCAAAACATTTTTGGTTAGGGGGTAAGTTTTCCAAAAAGCCAGTGAACTTTCCCTTCTGTGTTTGACCCAATTCTAATTGCTCATAACAACTTCTTAGAGATGTTCTCTTCACATGTTTTTCCACTACTAAATATGTTACATTTCAAAGTATCTATTAATAACGTACCTATTAATAATTGTGTAATCAGGCTCTCGTGTCTCACTAATTTTTGTGCATATTTTCAATTTTGTTTCTTAAAAACATTTCTTCCCATGCAAGTTGTTGAGATTAGACACAAATCTTTGTGTAAAGACTGCAGGACATTGGGTGTCACCCGAATTACAGAGTGCATGGACCAAACTTGTTTCAAGAAAGAGAAACGTAATTATTTTGATGAAATTATGCGACAAGTTAAATTTGAATTTGAAAAATTCAGATTACTGTGGCTTTAATTTTTTTGAAAACAAGATGACAAATTAATTTAATTACATAATTTAAAATATTTTTAAAATATTATGAACATGTAAGGAATTGGATACAGAGCCATCTCTGTATCTGGAAATATGATGTTGATGGAAAGCGTGGAAAAGAGACGTAAACCTTTAAAAGGCTTTTTTTTGCTGGCATATCTTGAATTTATCAGTTCAGATACTTTTCAAAGCCTCGTTTCCTATAAAAAGATGTAATTTTCACTCTCCAACTTTGTCAACTTTCAACACTGATAATGTGACAAAATAAATCTTTCCTGTTATAGAAAGTGTTACAATAATGGGGAAACTCACCCTAAACCAAAGTATGTGGTTTATATCTTGTGAAAACCTGTGTGCAAATTGATGGCTACTACACTTGGGTTTGATTTCTGGAGTGGGTGGAGTTTTGTAGCATCATTTCATTGCTTTAGTGAAAGAAAGGTTGAATTAAAAAGATAATTGATCCGTCTTGACTACCAGAATGCCTGTTAAAGTTTTTGTGACAGCAATTTGTTTAAAAGCATTTGAAATAATAGAAAAAAAAAGTTTACTGTTGCTAATACTATTTTTAGATGTCAAACTACCTCACAAAATATTTAGATACATTTTTAATTTCTTTCTTCCTTTTTCTAACTATAGAACCAACTTCATACCTTCAATGATGTGTGTAATAATGAGTCGTTAGTTTCAGACACAGAAACGTAAGTAGGAACATTATTCTGAATATTTTAAGTGTGCTATATGATTGCAGTTCTTCTGTATTGTTATGGATTATACACAGTGGGGAGTACTGATAATCCAAGGCGTTTATTAGACATATTCTAATCAGGGGGTTAATAAGTGGTTTTAAAAGATGACTTTAAACATATTTCTAAATGTTTCTGGGTTTTTTTTTTTTGCTGTCTTAAGAGTCAAGGTAACCTTTAGAAAAATGTAGATGCTGAAGTAATAAATACCTATAACCAGCCATTATCTCCACTGTGATGTATAAATAAGAACCAGCTAATTCATATCCGAGTAGTATTTTTGTCGTCTTCTCATTTCTCTTGATTATTTAATTAACTAAGACTCGTTGTGCCATCACGAGTCTATGAGGTTATGCTTGTAGAACTATTGATTGTGTTTCTTCAAAGTCCTTATTTGTATAATTCAGGCGTGTTTAACAAGTTTAAAGGAGATTCCCGTAAATCTTCATGAAGGTTGATACGTGGGGTTGTATTCTAGTGAGGAAATGTATTGATTTTTGTTGGAACTCTAAACTTAATGTTAGAAGCGCCTAGGATTTAGGTGAAACTGTCTTTCGGTCGTTGAAATAACTGTGCTTTTTTTAATAATTGGCAAAGTATGCAAAATCTAGGATTCTAGTGTTTCAGAAAGATGGACCCAATTTGCAACCACAAACCGCCTACGAATTAAACTTCGGAGCAAAAAGGTTACTAACACTTTGACTCATTAAACCATTTGTAAATTCTTCTGTAATTGTAACATGTTAGGTCCATCCTTTTGAAACGCTCTGTACTCTTTACATTTATCTTGGGGTGTGATATACTCTTGCTGTTTGTCTTGGGGGTTGTATCTGTCCCACTCTCCGTTATCTTTTGTTCGTTAATGAGAAGTTTGTCACAGCAGCAGTTTGGGGTAGTTTTATTATAGATGCTTTTATTTTAACACCTACTTATTGAAAACTGGCAGCAGTCAAAACCAGAATATTGTAGATTTCAGGTATATAACAACTCAGTTATTTGAAGTGAAATTCATGTTAATAGTTTGGTATTTTAAAGGATCAGAATGTAGGGCAGTTTTGCTTCCATAACAGTATGAAAATACCTTGAGGATACAAAACAAATAACCACTTGTGATCAACTTTTTCCAGTCCTTCATCGCCAAATCAGTAGGTGAACGTGAATCCGTGCTATCCATTTATTTCAAAGTAAATTTTGATACATAGTGTCAGAAAATTAAAGAATTCTTGTCAGGTATGACAGAAATATCTTACTGTGATCTGATGAAACCTGAATGTGTAATGTCATTAAGCTCACGTACATTTTTAAAAGTTGCACATCATAATAAATGTAAACACAAATTTATTACTTAGAGTTAAAATGATATTAATATAATACACATTTATTGATTTGTTTGTTTATTTATTGCCTAGGGAGATGCTGTTTGGTTTTGGTTTTTTGTTTCCAGAGCCTCTAGTTCTGTAGCAATAGGAGTAGATACTACAGGACCATAACACGTTGAGTATATTTGTGGCTTGGTTGGTTGGGTTATTTTCAATATTGCACTGCCAATGATGGTGTATTGTTACACTGAGCCTGTCAAACTTCAGTTTTAGCCATTTCTTCTCCTTCTTCCTTCATGTTGAAAACCTTAAACTGGGCTGTTTCTTGTTCAGTTGATCTTCTTGTGAATGAAATAGTTTTTAACTAGTAGTAACTAATTAAGGAACACTAACAAGAAGTTATTCTGCCAGTTAAAGCTGATAAAAAGCTGTTTGGTTTTCTGTGTCAAATGTGAAAAAGGAAAGTCATCAGCAGGGGAAAAAGAGAAGGGGCTTGAATTTCCCTGCGGAAGAGCAGATGTGCTATGCAAGAACATCAGAGTTATTTTAAAGCTGAAGGAAGTTGTCAAATTCTCAATTGGGATATTACTTTCTTGGCAAGGGCATCTGTAAACAGCCTGTCATTGGAAAGGAATACAGCAGGAACAGGAGACCTTCTTTGCCACTTTTGTAGTATGTGATTTTTTAAAAAAATCTGAATTCCAGTCATTTTGGTGTTTTACCTGAAAAGCTGGGTACAAATCAGCATCAAGTATTGCTGCTCATCTTCAGCTCTCTTTTGAAATCATTGATTTCTTTCAGCCAAATAATCACAAGAGGCTGGTGCAGAAGGATGGGGAAAGAGTCTCACTTGGACAGTTTGCTCAGTACAAAGCTTCCCTCTCATCAGAGACCCTGTTCATGAGAAGTTTTTGGATGAGAAGGCGCTTACGGAGTTGGCAGTGATTAAATGAGCAGCGAAAGGAAAGCTTTTCATTCCTATTTTCTTTTCCTTAGTGGAGAAAGGAAGTCTAAGATTTATTTTGTACCTTTGTAGCCCCTGCAGATCTATCAAAGGAAGATGTCTGGTCATCCCCATTGTGTCTTTTGACTTTTCCAGATGCGTTTGGAACTGTCAGCTTTTGGGATTTCTCCTTCTGTGTCTTGATAAGGTGGGTTTGCGGGAGGTATCTCATTTTTTAAAAAAGAGCTGTCAGTAGGTCCTGGCTCTTCCCTTTTGTTTGGAAGTATCATCAGGAATTTTTAGCAAATATTTTGCAACAGTAGCTTCCTTCCTTTATCTGCATGGTTGCAAATTTTCCCGCGGTACGGCAAGCTAAAGCATCTTCTGTGTAGGAAAACACAGGATTTCACAACCTGTGCTTGAAAAGCTGCGACAGGGAAATCTGTTTTCTAGCTGGAGATATTTGTGTGTCTGTTTAGATTTAGTTTACTCAACTGTCTTCTCTAGGGTTGAGGGTTTGTGGTGACTGAATATGTTTATCGTCCAGATATGTGCGATGTCTCAGTGACTCAACTTCATAATATCCCTCAGAGATATACTTTCAATTTAGCTATTCTCGGGTCTTAAGATAGAATCAAAATCTTTGCAGTCTAAGGTACTGAAGAGTATGAAATCTATTAAAGCTAAAAATAACAAGACTGAACAGAAGAGTCTTCAAGTCTTTGAATAGTGATTACTAAAACTATTCTGCTGATGTCGGTTAGTGAAAATGATCATGCCTTTCAGGGAGGGAAAGATTATTTTTCGGTGCTGTTTGGCCCACAAGAGGAAAAAGTGGTAGTTTTCCCCTTAATGAGGACACTGTCCGCTTCTAGAAATAACATGTGTAAAGAGATACTTTGTTTTGCTCTTCACTCGGCAGGCAGCCAAGAATTGGAGTTGCAGGTTGATGCTGAGGGGACCTCCTGCTTCATTTAAACACTTGATTAGCCTCACTTGAAAAGCTTCCTACAGAGTAATTTCACGTGTCCAAAATTTCTTTCACCAGTGAACAGAAAGATCTGGACTATTTCTTCTCCTTTCTTTTCCCTCTCTTTATTTATTGGGATATTAAACTGCAAGTTTCGTATTGCTTTTTCCCTCACCACTGTTCTCTTAGCTTGTGTTAACTCTTGCTTTCTCAGTTTTGGTCCAAGCTCTCCAGCTGAATTTACCACAGCATCATTTAAAAGCCTCTTCCCCTCTCTCTGTTACACATTCCATGGATCTTTTCAGATTTTCTCAGCTCAGTAATGCTTCTTTCTAGTGGTGTACACCTTTCTAGTGGCATACACTGTAATTTAATGAATATTCAAGTCAGAGCCGTGGGCTTGGAGCATGTAAGAAGAAAATATGTGCTCATAAACAAAAACACGTTCTCGAATGTGTGTTGGGAAGGTGCCTGCTGTTTCTGATCCCGACTAGCTGAGATCAGTGTTTCCCATCCATTGTTAGGTTGTAGATCCTATTTGAGTGATTTTGTTAAGAAACGTTAGTCTTCATCCTTTGCAAACTGCTCGTTTTATTGCTACATTTTTTTGCTTCCGAGTTACGTTTTTCAGTCATGTTGCTGTTGTATTTCACCCAGTACTGAGCTGGTGTGTTTTTGTAGCTGCGTGAATTGTGTTGATGATTCACAGATTGGATAAATAATGTTTTCTTGGGGGGGTGGGGGGGCAGTATTTTGCTGTGGGATTTGTTCCTGGATCTGGGTCATCATGTGGCTACCAAGTATTGCACCACAGCCTTAGATTAAAATGTTTCTGGGACTTTAATCCAGTCCTCTTATAGAGAGGCATTCATTGACCTACCGGGAAAATATGTAGTTTTCCTCCAGATGGTTTTATTTACAATAGTCAACAAAATTCAAGCTCTAGTACTCGGCTTTCCTAAGTACAGTTCACAAACATCAGGTTATATCAGAAACTGTGAAGCTTCCACTCTTCCCTGCAGGTTGATGGAATGCCTGGGGAAACTAACGTCTAAAGTGCTTGAATTCCATTTATTGGAAGTAAAACAGTTATTTTCCACAGACATGAATTGACGGTGACTGACTATGAATTAAAAGTCTAGAGGTCATGTAGCCCAATATGTTGTGTAGATTTCTAGTGCGAGAAAGATTTAGAGACAATTAAACCGAGTAGCTGCTACCTTTAGTTCTTCACTCTCCTCCCACACCGACAACACACGCTCATAGAGAGTATCAAGTTCTTTAAAAGACTTTTCCTCTTGCTGTCCTGTGGCAGATGAATGATTTAGACTCCTGCTTGCCACAGAGCAGTGTTTAGATCACTTAAAGAAAAGTGCAACTTAACAGAATTTGATGGCAAGGATCACTCTGTTACTTAGTGCGTGGAGGAAATACGCCAAGCAGGATGGGCTGTGAGTTGGTTTAGAGTGATTTCTATGGGGACAGGTTGCACACAGTGGGCAAGGGCTGCGTGAAACTCATTGTACCCAACCTATCAGTGTTCAGTTGCTGTTCTGCTTCCTCAAGGGTTTCCCAAAGGAGTTCTTGGCCCGGCTGCAGCTCAGGCTTTTCCCTCCTCTGGAGCCTGGACCAAACTGCTGCTGGTTTGGTTGGGGGGTGTCGAGTGTGTCCATCACATTCCAAATGACTAAATCCATGGAAAATAGCTACTATGTGTTATCACCAAGGTGAATGTTTTTACTAAGGTCTGGCTGGCTTAGATATATAACCTGTAAGGCTGTTCTTTGTACTGCTGCCTTTGTGTTAGAGGAAAAAGCATATCTATTCTTCAATCATAATGCGTGTTTTTCACTCTCGCTATTTCCTTCAGGTTGAAGGAAGGAAATTTTTCTATAGCCTTTTGAAAAACTTCTTCTAAAAGAAAACTTGAGCATATTTTTACTGAAAATGGAGTTCTTGCTAAGTTGGCCTGAATTATAGCGGTATTGTATAGTAATAGTCATATAATAATTTGCAAATTGTTCTATGAAAAAGTGCTTTCAAATGACAAAAAATACAGACTATATGACAGAGATTTTAACATAACTAAAAACTGAAATTAAACAGCATTGAAATACGTTGAAAATTTTACTTTAAATCTTTTAATAAAAAGTTATTGTAGATTGCTGTGCTTTTTGGGGCAACCTGGAACTCATAGAGTTTTGATGAACTTGGGTGTATCTGAAATGTCTCTGGGCTATAGACCTTCTGATAATTATTAAAGTAAAAATGGGATAAGTGACAATACACAAACTGAAATCAGAGGTTAATTTCTTCATAGGCTGGCAGTTTATTATTTTTCCTATTAAGTTCTGGAATTGTGAGTGAAGATGTTCACTCTATTTGAAAGTGAGGAAGCTTATCAAGGAGCTGGAAAACTGCTGGACCAAAAACCCTTTTCCCGAAGTAGAGGTGTTCAGGGAGTAATTCGGACATCATTTACACCGAAATCAGCTTTCTTTGGTGAACCCTTGAATTGACTGTCATATTTTTTAGTGTTTCAGAGAACAAAATACTTAGTGCTGGTAATAACTTCATCATTTTGAAAGGCAGTTTATCTAGTGATTGGTATGTCCTCAGCAGAGTTTTGTAGGAGGAGCAGTTCTCTCTGGGAAACACAAGGGCTGCATTCTGCCTTTCACAAGGATCCTCTTGTTTTTGGTCATCCTCAGCAAATCCATATCAAATGAATGTTTACCTTCAGAAATCCGAGATGTCATTTTATCACGGTTGAGCTCACCAGTCGGTTGAAGAGTTTTTTACTGCTGAGAATACATCTATTAAAAAAAGGCATTCCTTCGAAAAAATAATCCATTCTTTCTCAGAAGAAAACTGTTGCAGACTAGAGATAGAGAACTGCCACAGTCATTTAACAAAATGTGAAGGAACTCTATAAGAGAGTTTTTGTTCTTTCCTTTGGAGTAGCTAAAATGCAACATATGACTCTGGATACAACGTCAAATGGACGTTGTGCCACTAGCAGAAGTATTTAAAGAGGCACACAGCAGTATGCCCTTTCTATTAACATCGCTTTGTGAATCTAGCAGTGTTGAACTGGGGTTCATTCTGAAAGCTACAGGTTTAGAAATTCAGATCCAAGAAGAAAATAAGTTGTCCTGGAACAAAATTACCCTCATTGACTTATGAGTCAGGTGTTGAGGCTGCCAGAGTACCATATGCAGTGCTGGTTTTCACATTTCATAACTAGAAGAGCATCCATTCAGGTCTCCTGCATCTGGTGGGTGTGTGTTCACTCACATGGCCAGATCTGTCTACCTTTTATGTGAGCAAATTGCAAACTATGAGGTTTCCTGCGTATATTTTGCTCACGCAGCAGCGCCGGGGGAGCAACATAAAACCATCATGAGGAGCTGGGGGCGAACACGCCATAAGTTCAAGGAACTTTTTGTCAGGTTGCATTCAGTTTTCAGAGTGTGGCTTGGGCACTTGTGATTTAAGATGAATCTGCAATACCAAGTTTACTGGCTGGCTGACAAAATGCAAAGTGATGGAGCTGTAGTCTCTTGAGCCAGATGGACAATGCAACTACGGTCACTCGTGCTTGTCAGCATGGAGACAGGTGGAGAAGAGCAGTTTTCAGAACTATGTTTGTTGGTAAAGGAGACCCCTAGCATATATCCACATGAAGAATAGGTTCCTTTAGCTGTAAAGTCTGCAGAATCACAGCTCACATCTGAAGAGGTCTTACTTCAGGTTTTATTAGATGGAAATCCAAGCCCTGAATGAGCTTGTAACGTGCGTGCTCCAGAGTTTGGTTAATATTAGGCATCTTTGGGGTGCTGGGTGTCATCATTGGGCTTTGGTTTTGGTTTTAAATGAAGCTCTAGGAAGTTCAGTAGATTTGGATTTCATGGAGCTGACCTGGCTTAGTCTTTTTTATCCCTCTTTGAGCAAACGGCTGGTTAATATGGTTAATAAACCATAAATGATACTGTTGGTAAGCTGTTGTACCTTGCAAGCTGGTTATTACTTAAATATAAGGGGACATATTTTTTTTCCAACAATATAAAAATATTTGATTCACTGTGTCCTGGAATGAGGCTGGAAGAGGACAGTATAGGAATGGTGTGTGTCAAGTAATAGGAGCTATGCTGAGTACATCCATAGGGATCAGGCAATTCAAAACAGTTGAAGAACTGGCAACATGCCCCGGAAAAGCGAATCCTGTTTGGAAAACCTACAAAGGTAGTCTCCTTCTTGTGATAAAAACTGGCAATCCTGGAAGCTTGATAGTGACCGTGAATGTGATATGCATAGCAGTGGTAAAAATAATCCTTCTCTAAGACACCCACTCCATCCCATCCTCTCGCCCTTGTGAAACAGAGCGCTTTTATTCCAGGGCCATTTAAACTACTGTGATATCTTCTAATTGCTTCTGGTGCCAAAATCTGGGTAAACAAACGTTTGCTTGAAAGGAAGGAATAAAAAGGAGCTTGTGCACTGGTTTGCAGGCAGGGCAGTCCTGTCTGCATGTTCAAATTCACTTTCCTTGTCCTGTTCTGCTTACGGATTGGCGGTGGGTAAAGTTCCCTGTTGTTAGAGATGGAATGAAATGACAAGTTTGAAGTATCTGTGTGCTACACGTGTGTAAATACAACCATGTAAAACATGGGTTTTTAAAGCTGCATGAGTTGCTATTTATGCAAGAGAATCTAATAATTATTTAAATGGTTGTCTTTAATAATCCTTTCTATCACTCCTACGTTTAGATCCATTTGTGAACTCAATAATTCTGGAATTTCACAATAAGCCTGGGTTAAATAGCAGTGTTTATAGATATGTTACCTTTGAGGTCTTTGCAAGTGGTTTGTTGAGCTTGATTAACTAATAAAATTGACAGAGTTGTTGGTTACATGTTTGTTAATGATCTAGAGCGGTGAGTGGGAAATGTTGCTATTTGCCATTAGTCTTCCAGCTGAAGAAAAAAATACAGAAATCATTTGCTTCCCACCTGGATGAATGAATGTTGAGTGTGGTTTGCATTCTAAAAAGCTTTTGTATGCCTGCTACAATTACAGGTATTAATTTGAAAGGTATGCTGTGCTAGGGAAAAGCACAGTGTATGTATTATGGGCAGAGAATTCTACATATGTTCCCACTCTTTGTCATCTCTAGGTCAATTGCAAAAGAGCTTGCGGACTGGCTTATCAGCAACAATGTCGTTGAGCACATTTTTGGACCAAATTTACATATTGAGGTTTGTATTAAATTCTTGTTGGTTTTTAGTACAGACATGGAGGAATAACTTCTTGTTCCAGTAAAGCTTTCTTCAATATGTTCTCACTTTGCAGATCATCAAACAGTGCCAAGTGATTCTGAATTTTCTTGCAGCTGAGGGGAGACTTAGTACTCAACATATAGACTGTATATGGGCCGCAGCACAGGTATATATACCGTTTTTCTAATTGCGGGAGTGATAAAAAGAAACAAACAACAAAAAACCAACCAAACACAAAAAAGCAAACAAGAACCAGAAAACGACAAGTTGATTTTGGTTTATATTAGTAAATATAGCTGAATTTATTAGTTTTTCTTGCCTGTCTTGAGTATTTCGCTGACCAAAATGTTAAGTTAGGTGACCGCTCCAATTACTGTTTTTTCATTAGATGCAAGAATTCAGCCAGGCTACTTCTACACAGGAAAACAAAATGAAGTTGCAATGCAAACCTTTTCACTACGAATGGGAATGAAGATCGTAGGGTGGATGTAATATTTTACTATCATGCTAAACTGCCTTCTTCCTGTGTATTGTAGCTTCCGTTTCTGTTACTCCTAGTTGGAACAATCAGGTGAAAATTGTGGCAGTGAAGTTTACAGCTGTGCTACAGGGCTGGTGTTAAAATCTCCATAAGGCACCGAGATTTTATTCTTTGCTTGATGAACCTAGAAACCCTGATAGGCTTTTTTCCTGCAGAAAGATATATTTGTTTGCTACTTTTAATGCTTTGCTATACTTTTAGGTTGTGATTTTTTTTTTTATTTAGGGGATTTGAATGCAGTAGGCGTTTTGATTTCCCGTTGTGGAAAATGGTTTTTTCCATCGTTTCAGTCAGAGAGAAAAACAAAAACAAAGCCACAAACAAACAAAAACAACCTGAAAAAAAAAACCTCAAAAAAAGTCAAGATTTCCGTGACAATTTTTCTGAAAAATCAAAATGAAGGTCAGAGAAATGTTGTTTGAAAGGCTGACACCTTTAGACTGAACGAATAGGAAGCTTTAGTGTATTTTTCACTTTTTAAACTAATTTCTTGACTAAGAATTATCTTGTCTGAGTTGAAGCAGGTGTCTCAAGACGCTTAAATGCATCCTTGGGTAGAACCCACGTGATTTGATTCCAGTTTGCATCCTGTACTCTACAAACTGCCGCCATGGATATTTTCTATTCCAGGAAGACAAAATAAAATAAATAAAGAAAAAAAAACCCTTTTGAGGTGCATATGTGGTAACCAACATTAAAAATGCTTTTTTTTAGAAGCTTCCCATAACCAGTATTTTATTTTTTTGAATATCTGCACCCCTACAAACATAATGAAACCCTTTGAGTGACTATGAAAAGCAGCATTTAACCTAAGAGGAAACATCTAGGAGCACTGTCACTTTAATGTGTAAATAGAACAGTGAGCTAAACACATTGTCGTATTTTTTGACATCCATTACTGGAAAGACAAAAGAGCTATAAATAATTCTCACACAGTCTCTTCTCTCGATCTCATTAGCCTGTAATGTCTTTATTTGTATTTATCACGACCTTATTAGGTAATCATCGCAAATATTGTTTCCCTCTGGATTTAGCATATACACTAATATTTTGGAAATTATATTTAAGCTAAAATTAAAAAAAACCTTCCAGTTCTTCTTTTCACCAAGTCTCTTAGAACTGGAACTAAGGAAGATATTGTTACATTTGATTTTACTAAGCTTTACATGGTTTACAGTATAAAAATGAAGTTTAGTCAAAATTGCAAGTCTGGTGTAGTTTGGAATTACTAGGGAACTTCCTGAGAATTTGTGCAAAGATGTTGTTTAATTGCTGCAATTTTATCGATCTTTGAATTATTTCGAGTTTATTTTGTTGCCTCTTTTATCTTCTCTGTTTGTACTTTGTAGCTGAAGCATTGCAGTCGTTACATACACGACTTGTTTCCTTCGTTGATCAAAAACTTGGACCCTGTCCCACTTCGCCATCTTCTCAACCTCGTCTCAACGCTTCATCCGAGTGCTCACACTGAACAGGTAACGACAAGGCAAACAAAGGCACTTTAACCACAAAAGAAATTATGGTATTATGTTAAAAAGCATTATTGATTTGTCTTTGCCTTTCCAAAGCAACGCGTGTAGAAGTAACATTTACTAATGCATAAGGAAGGAAACTATGAGTAAAGTTGTCATGTTTCTTCAAGTGGACCTTGTCTGGCTTCTGAATTATAATAGTGTGCAGGGATTTTTGAAGACAGCATGACCACTGATAAAAGATTTTAACTTCACGTCCCAAGTTAAAAAGTGCTTTGCACAATGTTATTATGCTCATTCATTCTGATGAGTTTATTTTGGTGAACTGTAGTATTGGCATCTAGAAAGGTTAACAAGTGGAGCTTTACATACAAAACCTTCTGCTTCTTAATGGCACCGTTATCTGGTTTTGTTTCTAGACCTTGTATCTGGCATCAATGCTCATAAAAGCACTGTGGAATAATGCACTAGCAGCTAAGGCTCAGCTGTCAAAACAAAGCTCTTTTGCATCTTTACTAAGCACCAATCTACCCATGGGAAACAAAAAAGGTATGTGGTTTTCCAATAAATCTGGTAGTTAAACATTTAATTTTCATAGTCTCCTTGTTGACTTTGGACAAAATGATGTCTAGAACTTTTTACTTGAAGTATTTTTTTAAGATGTCATGCTGGCTTATTTTTCAAGCAGAAGTTGAGGCTAAAGACGAAAGCATTAAAACTTTGCGAGCGCATTTGGAAAGCTTATTATTTCAGATCAGTTCTGGTTATATATGTAAAGTAGTATGTATTTTTCTATTTTGTCTTTTTTAATTCAGAGGATGGTCCATAAGTCATCAGTTAACTATTCTTGTTCTGCTAAACATCTGTAACTTACGTAGCTACATAAAATTTTACAAAAACTAATTTTTACCTGGTTTTTGATATTACATGCTATTGCTTTTCTATTTTTTTTACTTGACTGTGTATTTCCCCACAGTCATTACTAAAGGTGCTGCCAAGCCATTTTACTGTCATTTCCCTTTCTTTTCCTACTGCTGATTTTTATGAATCATGGACAACTATATGCTGGACAAAAAGATTTTTAGTCACTTATTTTTCCATCCTGCTTTTTTCCTTCAGAAGAAGAGGAGCTCAGAAGAGCAGCCCCTTCACCTTGTAAGTATAGTTTGAGAAGTACAGCACAACCTGATACATTCGATACTACGGTGTTTTTCTACAACTATGGAATTTGAATGGACGAACTAGTACAAGTTGAAATTATGTTTTTATGAGGAGTCAAATGAAAATTCTCTTTTGTATAAAATCTAGGAAATTCATATAGCTGTGCTATATACCAGCAAGAAGAGACATCGGTACAAAATTTGTAGTGAAATGCACAGCGTTCTAAAAATAATTTGTAGTGTTTAGGTACGCACATTGTTTGAGTTATGTCCTTTGTTTAACTGTTTGCAGGAAGAATGCTCTTGAGTTCAACATTTGAGACAGATCTATGTAATGTAAATATTCCAATTAATATATATCACCAAGTAACTGGGAAATGTGGTTTTGAACTAGGGTCACCAGCAGCAAGCCCTCAAAGTAGTGACAACAGTGACACCCATCAGAGTGGAGGCAGTGATATTGAAATGGAGGAGCAGCTCATTAATAGAACAAAACATGTACAGCAGCGACTTTCAGATACAGAGGTAAGAGTGTAAATCTTAATCTGTGAATTTTGTTCCTCAGTTACCTATTATTAGCCATGGAAAAAATGTTTTTTCTGTAATCGTTTCAAAATCTGAACAGATACATAACATGCGTGCTTATCTGCAGCAGGATAGCAGAGAGCTAGAATCTTATGTTCCGTGCAACTTATGTAGAACATATTGTGCCTTCCCCCATGAGCAAATGCACTTCAAAAAACCACCTCAAACGAACACATTCCTGCATTTAAATTGTAAGGGATTGCATGACATATTGTTGATGTGTCACAGTGTCACTCTGTGTGCAAAGCCTGCACATGTAGACTGCTACAAATAAAGTAATGCAAAAATTAAATTATTCAATCTGAATCTTGCTCAGAGCATCTTGTCATTGGCAACCAAACTGAGCAATTATGAATGGAGACCTGTAGATTTGACACATTTCCTTAAAAATGAAGAACGGCGTTTGAACGATGATGATGTCGATTATATATTTTCAGTGGTGTTTTATTTTTCCGCCCATCTTAAAACAAAAACTACCGCTAATTTCAGGAATCCCTGCAAGGAAGCTCTGACGAGACAGCCAACAGTGGTGAGGACGGCAGTAGCGGTCCTGGCAGCAGCAGCGGCCACAGTGATGGATCCAGTAACGAGGCCAACTCCAGTCACGCCAGCCAGTCTGCTGGGAGCCCCGGCAGCGAGGTGCAGTCTGAAGACATTGCAGATATTGAAGCTCTCAAAGAAGAAGATGATGAAGAGGAAGAAGACAGGAGTCATAATCCCCAGAAAAGCAGTCGGAGCACAGACCTACAAAACAGGAAACTGGAATCACAAACAGGCATTTGTCTGGGAGATTCGCAAGGGGCGGCGGAGAGGAGCGGTGCAAATAACGGAGCGGGAAAGGACCATGTTTTTAACACGGACTCGGTGACACCAGTGGATAATCGAATTAGGATGCTGGATGCTTGTTCTCACGCTGAGGATGCAGAGCATGATATGACGGGGGAAATGAGCAGCGCTCACATTTCACAGGGTTCTCAAGATTCTTGTATAACTCATACGGGGGACTTCCTTGGGGAAACTATTGGAAATGAATTATTTAACTGTCGCCAATTCATTGGGCCGCAGCATCACCACCACCACCACCACCATCACCATGATGGGTAGGTAGCTTGACATTTCTTCTGATTCCTTCTATAACAGAAATAAAAGCGGTAGCAAAACACTCCGTTTGGGCAGAAATTTGTATGGCCATTTTGCTATAGTTCAGGATAATTTTGTCTAACAGAGATGACAGTTATCACACGTAGTTACACAGTAATCTGTTTTGTCAACATCTGATTAAAGCGTTTTGGAAACTTTTTTATTGAATAAATAAGACAACATTTAAGAAGATGCTGAAATTGTTCTGGAAAATGCTGTATTAAGTTAACATTAAAGAAGTCAACACAACCATCATGATAGTGGGACCTTCAATTTAGCTGTAACTGGTTTTAAATTCATATGAGGGTCTGTTCAGACAGGTGATTCTTTGTGACTTTAGCTTTAGGGAGATGTCTACTCACTTGTAGTCTGCTGTAAACAACTATCTCTTAGATATCATCCATTCTAATGTTCTTCTTTTACAGGCACATGGTTGATGATATGCTGAGTGCCGATGATGTCAGTTGCAGTAGTTCCCAAGTCAGTGCAAAATCAGAGAAAAATATGGCTGATTTTGATGGGGAAGAGTCTGGCTGTGAAGAAGAGCTTGTACAGATCAATTCACACGCTGAGCTCACATCTCATCTCCAGCAGCACCTTCCCAACCTCGCCTCTATCTATCATGAACATCTTAGTCAAGGTACGAGTCATAAAATAGAAAAACATTGTACTTTTAACTCAGTTTTATATGATTTTGAATTAGTCGCTAATAATTAAAATAATCAAATTATTTTAATCATGTGTCTGTACTTGCCCAAAGAAACCACAGTGACTACTGGGATTTTAGTGCTTCTTCCGAGAGATTCATTTTTGTATCACTGCAGATGTAGCTGTATTTACCTTTTCAGAATTTTTTCCCCTCCATTTCTACTGGAGCTCTTACAGCAAGTCAAACAGAAGCACCAAAGAGCCTACCAAATATTTTGTTCCGATCAGTTCTTAAAGTAAAAAGAAAGGTGGTGCTGAAATGCGAGATTTTATTTTTCCTCTCTCTGAAACTTTATGTGATTTTTCTTCTGGTGGGTGGATCTTATTGTGATTCTCTACATGTGTCATCTTAAATGAATTACCCATAATGGGCTATGCAGAGGATCATTTTGGAAAAATGAGTTAAAATATAACTTGATATCTTGGGGAGCTTGAAGGGCGTTTTATGCTGTTTCATCTTACACTCCTAAATTTTCTAGTTTACTTCAGGGTGCAATTTAAGATGCTACTAAAACACTTCTCAAGAATTATATCATCTTTCCATATGCTATTGTGGCAGTTTTATTTTCTGTTTTATCCTCCTTTTAAATATAATGGAGGGGCTATGCTTAGTGAAGGTGCGTCATTTTTCTTCTCTATTCAGGCAGATCCAAGCTTGCTATCTTCCAACAGACAGTAAACCCAGTACTATTTATATCTATTCCAGAAGCACAATTGAATAAGAAGTCAGCATTTATTTCCCACTATTTTCCATAGATATGACACATCTTTCTGAAGATCCATATTATTGTTTAAACATGAGGCCTTCAGTGCAGCTTATTTTTGACACCTCTTGTTTTGCACGTGCAAATAATTACAGCGTTGTGCTCGCCGTCTAAGTTTTCTCCTTGACTTTGCTGTTCCATGAAAATAGTATCAGATAGTAGAGAAATGAATGGTACCAGCTGTGGCCACATAGAAGAAGGAAAATATCTATCAGTATTTATGAAAACATGATGAGTTTCTAAAATCATTCACTTTGATACTCTGTCGTATATAAAAAAAAAATGGTGTTTGTTTTGCCTGATGTTTAGTTAGATAGAGGAGATCATGCAGTATGAGAGGAATTCATTGAAATGTGCTTCTTTCTTGCTTTCCAACCATGGTAGTTATAAAGATACTTTTATTCAGACCACAGCACTGCAGAAAGACTGAAGAAATATTTTAATTATACTATGAATTAAATCTAATTAAATTAAAAAGCAATAGCACCTGCACCTGTAATTCTTACGTGTTGTTTTTATTGTACCTTCCCATTAGCCAAAAACAAAGTAAATATTGGCTTAGCTGCCCTGTTAACTTCTCGTATGGTCATAATATTTTGTCTTCTTTTAAGAACCCACATGTAAAAAAGGGCTGCAATTAGAGTGGTGTTGTATACGCTTTAAAATAGCCGTGTTAATTAAAGCATGTTGTTGTTCATGCACTTAGGCAATAATGTTCAGATTAGATAGTTCCTTCTATTTATTCAATAACGGTCTTTATATTTTGTTCAGGACCAGCAGTCCATAAACATCAATATAATAGCAATGCGGTGACGGACATTAATTTGGATAATGTTTGTAAGAAAGGAAATACCCTTTTGTGGGATCTGGTCCAGGATGAAGATGCAGTAAGTTGAATACCAGAAAAGAATATTTTTTAAAAGAAAATAAATATATGCTATTCAGTGCCCTTTCTTTCTACTTGCTGTAGATTCATCTCTCTGAAGGGTTAATAAATGAAGCAGAGAAGCTGCTCTGTTCCTTAGTATGCTGGTTCACTGACAGACAGATTCGAATGAGATTTATTGAAGGCTGCTTAGAAAATTTAGCAAACAACAGGTAACTTAAATAATAAATTCTCTGGTTTTACATGTATCTATTTTTGCAACATATAGAAAATCCGAGTTGACTGTAATGGGTATTTCATTTTACAGGAAGACAAGTTAAACCAGACAAAACCAAAAGGGTAAAAATAAGTTTTCAAGGTGGTGTGGGTGCATCTGATGTTTCTATTCCGTTGGTGTCCTGAATTTCTCATCACGTTGCGTTGGGCTGTTCTCCCTTCTGCCAGAGCTCACCGCCTTCCTACCATTTGGTAAAATCAGGCCCACGTCTTAGCAAGTTGAATGCAAGGTCGAGTGCCTTAGCATAAGCGTTTTGAACTGAATATTTAGATTTTACATGCAAGTGGCTGCGGAACAGACGAGTTCTTTTCCACCACGTCTGTTGTGGTGTCTAATTTCTGTGAAGAAGCAGCTGCAGGTAGAAGTAATACCTTGACCTCAGATAATTGGTTTAATACCAGCCAAAGCTGTGAGATTCTACAGTTTGAAGACTGGCAAAAGTGACATTTATTTAATTGATACAACCAATCAACTGCTGAACATCACCTGCAGTGTTGTGTTGTTGCCGTTTTGCTAAGAATTGTATTTGTGAGATGGTGTTAATTATTGAAAGAAATGTAAAGATGCTTATCACCAATGTACAAGTTCTGTAACATGCAGTTAATGCGCTTGAGTTTTCCTAGATAGTTGTCTTACTATACACACCTACTTGTGTCTATAATGAATTTAAGGCAGATATATTTCTCCTGTTGTCTGTTTGTAGAAAAACCATACTCATTTTGCTGAAATTTCAGAAGATATTTTATGAAACCCAAAACTAATAATTTATCTTTTGAAACTTAAGTAATTTTTAATAAGAAAAAAAATGTATACTGTTTTATTTTTATATGTGTCCGACAGCTGCATGTCCAGGGTATTAACGCGTATAGAATTTGAAGTATGTGTAGTTCAGATTGAGAAAAGTAGTTGGCTGACATGAGAGTGGATTTCACACGGGTGTTTCTGGTGTTTTCAGTTAGTCTGTAGCTCACCAAACCTGAGCTTCTCAAAGTAATTTTAAAATGGACTGTTTTAATTTTGTAACAGCCGTGTATTGTCATCATTTCTCTCTTTCTCCTTTAGATCAGTAGTAGTTTCACTTCGTCTTCTTCCAAAGCTCTTTGGTACGTTTCAACAATTTGGGAGCAGTTATGATACACATTGGATAACAATGTAAGTAGCACCTTGTCCCCAGCAGCCTAAATCACCAGGAGCAGTGAAATTTTAGGGACTGCTGCAAGGCTTTAGTGTGTCCAAATTGATAATGACCTAAGGTTATTATCTGGCTGTTGCCTGGCCTAGATGTGTGAGCTTGTCTTATCACTAGGTTTCTTCATAATACACAACTGTTGTAAATGAAATGAAGACTAATTTTTGTATGTTTTTTTTATTCCCTCCCTCCCCTTTAAGTAGCAAAGGATTTTCAGACAGTACTAGGCAAATTGTAGAAAGTTGTCATAATTCGATGCTGCGTCATTCTGTTCTGATTGTAAGTCAAATGCTTCTCAGTAGCAAAAATTTGGTCTATAAGAAAACATTTGGAATGGGAAGATAGATAGTATAGCATTCCGTACTAGAACAAACTGTGTACCTACCTGGTCTGACTGTGAAGAACAGACTGCTGGAATTTTGGGGAAAGATTATCAGCATTTTTTCTTGGCCTTTTTGCCATGACTTTTAACTATATACCCAGTTCTGAGTTTTGGCTCAGACTTTTTCTGAATTAGGGCCTTTAGAAACAGTTTTTATGGTCTCGAAGGGGAGTGTTTTGTCAGCCCTGTGCCTGAAAATAATGCCATTGTGGAGCCTGTTGGATGACATGGAAGAAGAGAGTACTGTCTAGAAAATACTCTTGAATTCCTGGTGGATGGAAAACGGAATGTTTACTTTGGCTTTATGTGTGTACAATTTTCCTAATAGTAGCTGTCTAATTTGTGTAGCTTTTCTGACCTTTTAAAGCCAAGCATAACACTTTCTGCCCTTTAAATTGACACAGGTGGGCAGAAAAGGAACTTAACATGATGAAACTTTTCTTTGATAACTTGGTACACTACATTCAGGCAGTCAGGGAAGGACGACATAAACACGCGCTGTAAGTACAAAACTGGCTTTGGGTGCCTGAGATTTGATGTTTGTAAACGTTTCTTTTCTGCTTTTCTTCTGGTGCTTCTGATGTGTTCTTATATGTAAATACTTTCTATAGGGACATCACATGTTTAGGGAAACAAAGGCCTATAACGACAATAACATTTCAAAAAGCTTCCTTTTCTGTTAAAAAAAAAATGCAACAACTCTCATGTCATTTTTGTTAGACATTAATTGAATATTTGTTTACAAATAAAACATGAAGATTTTATGTATTCAAATCAAAGCTATTTTAGATCATAAAACTATTCAGATGTTTTAGTTTTAAAATCTGTTATCATTAACCTTTGTATTTAACACATTTATCCATACTTTCCAATCTGTATAATAAAAATCAGGTGTATACACCCAAGTGATGCAATTTCTAGCTTCCCAACCCTGGAGGAATGGACTTGTCATGCTTTGATATATGTCAAAGTCAATATGTAAATATGGGCTTCCACAACTGAAAAATGTTGCTATTTATGGGTCAAGTTTTTACTTCTTCGTACTCCTTTCCATTGGATGTTGCTCTTGTGAGAAGTATTCAAAACCTGATTGAAAGTGGGACAAATTGCTTCCAATTCAGGCAAAGTGATACATTGTTCTGCTCCTTTGACCATTAAACTTCTACCTTGTAAATAGAAATAAAGTTAATATTTGTATGTGAAGTTGTGAAAATGTTTTTATAAATAATGGATATCAGCTGGAATCAGAAACTCAGGGTAGAAATACCAGCATTTTACAAGTTCAGGAGAAAATTAAGGTCAGATCCTGCAGGATGCTAATGACAAAATGATGCACTTAAACTGGACTGCATGCCAAAAAAACAACCAAAAAAGGTACCTTATCTAGTAATGATGCGTGTGTCGTTCCAGTTGTTCAGTGTGGTTCTGTTAAGTGTACGCCTGTAGTCTAGACTATATTGAAGTTCAGAAAGAAACTTATAAGAAAAAGGTATTTATGCTTTTAAGAGGCACGTGTATGAATGTGGTAAAAAAGTTGTGACAATAAACAATTAAATAAACTTTTTAAAATACAAATTTAAATTTTAGATACAGCCACAGTGCAGAAGTTCAGGTTCGTCTTCAATTCCTGACATGTGTGTTTTCAACTCTAGGATCGCCAGATCATTTCAGTAAGTATTTGAGGTTACCTTACCAGAGAAGCACCTCATCATAAGGCTCACGTAGTACTTAATAATCAATGTTAGCTTGAATAATTGATGTTTTATACATGCAATTTTAAATAATCTCTGGTAGTGTTTCGAAAGAAGGAAGGTTTTTTGATGAAAGCACAGAACCAGCATTGGAGTTTAGATTCTATTCCAGTTCTGTGAGAACAAATTTTTATGTTCTCCATGCTTCATTTTTTCTAAATATTAGGACTGTAGTAACTGCCGAAATATAATATATTCTGTATTTGTGGGTTTTGATTCATATCCATAATGTTCCCAGAGATCCTTTGGTGGAGTGCACTGTAAGTAAGTTGTTATACCAAAAAGGAACAATTCTTTATATTTTAAAACTGTCAGAAATTGGCTTACACTTCTGTGAAATTAGTATATAATATGGTATAGTATATGTTAGTCCATCTGTACAGATGCTGAAACATTTTCTTCCTAAAAGGTTAAAAATAGAAATCTTTTGACGTGGCTGATAGAATTCCAAGTCAAACATAATTTGTAGTAACCCTTGGTGGCTTTCTCTTCCATAAATTCTTTTGGCCGCTCTCTTTTTAAGCCCTTATAAACTAATCACCTTCAGTGCTTCAGCATCAGCTCTGTACAGACTTTTGGTTGAGTACATATTGAGGTCATTTATTAAAGCGATTGAAGGGAGGAGTCGTTTGGGTAGTCTCATGATAGGTGGTCAGCATTGGCACACGATGTATGGCTTGTCCTTCTGGTCATTACAGGACGGAAGAAGAGTATCTGTAGCAAAGAGAAAAAAAAATTCAGACACTGTATTTGCAATTGCTGATAGGATAGCCACAATTCTTTTTAAAGAAATTTGTTGGGATCACAAATGTTTATCTGCCAGCTAAGAAAATAAACCTACTGTTCTCCTGAAAGGAGAAGTGATGAAATAGAGATCCTAGTTCCAGCCACAGTCTCAATATTGAGCTCTAAGTTGTGGCCAATAATTACTTATAAACTGAAAAAACAACCCGCTGTTTGGTGTGAGATCTCAGGTTTCTTGTTTCCGAAAACTTCTTGTCCTGACAAAACTCTTCTGTGTGTGTTTTGCTCTATATTTGATGTTATAAAGGAGTAGTTAAAAATACTTTCCTGATTTTTAGGGTTGAGTTTAGAACAAGTGGACATACTGTGGCACTGCTTAGTAGAAGATTCTGAATGTTACGATGATGCACTACACTGGTTCTTGAATCAAGTACGAAGTAAAGATCAGCATGCTATGGGTATGGAGACTTACAAGCATCTTTTTTTGGAAAAGGTATGTCGAGAGTTAATTACAGCCTTCTAATAAAAGCGTTTCTTTCCGAATCAGCATTATTTAATGTAGTTTAAATTGTTTCTATGAAAAATATGCCTTCAGTGGTCTGGGAGGGCCCCACTCGTCATGCAATGATTTTTCTCTGCTTGGAGGGAAGAGATTAATACATTGACATAAATTCTTTTCACACTGTTGTTTACTTGATTGTGAAATAATTAATGTAGTCTGCTGCTTTTTCAAGGTTACACATTTTTTGTCTGGTTTTCTAAGCGTGTGATTTTTTTGAATGGACATGTCTTGTCTGCGGACAAATTTTTCTGCTGTTGATAAGTAGCTGATATTACCAGAATAATTTTTGTTCCCTCTGCACTGTTACAGTCCAAATCAGTGGTAAAGTGGTTTGTTTAAGCCAATCGTGGTTGATTTTTTATATTGTATATACCATTCACAAAGTGTGGTCTTTTGCAAGAATAAATTTTAATTGGTCTACTACATTTGAATATGATTGCTAATAAAAATGACGTTTTTCTGTGCTAATGAAATAAATAGCCTGTAATTGCTATCCATTCCAGCACTGAATTGTTTTTTCCATACTAAAGTGCATTCATTTTATTTAGATGCCACAACTAAAACCGGAGACTATCAGTATGACTGGCCTAAACCTCTTCCAGCATTTGTGCAATTTGGCTCGATTGGCTACCAGCGCGTATGACGGCGGCTCAAACTCAGAGGTCAGCCCAGATTCTACACTCTACACTCTTCTTTCTGCGGGAAGGGGAAATGACATATCTCCTGAGAACTTAGTGGCTTGAATGTTATTTACTGGTTTGAAATGGTAATGTCACAGTCCATAGCGGTGACACCTGTATGGATTCCTGCCTTGAGGAGAGCCCTGGAAGCACAGGACTCAAAACTTGCAAGTGTCAGACACTGAAATGGAGATAAGAGGGACCAGTGATCCTGACCTTCCCTCGTGGCTTTGAACATGTGTGGATTTTGTCTCTAGAGGCACAGACAGGAAAGCACAAAGAAAGTGATACCTGTTGCCTGTGTGTCCTTGTGGACTGCATAATATACGTGGTATAACTGAACCCTGTTCACTGTGGTGTTTAAAGAATGGGTTTGTAACGTTCTTATTTTATAAATAAGAAGATTCAGATGGCATTCAACTAGGCATATTTAATTCTGCCTAGAAATCTGTTGTGAAATGTGTCTCAGTTTACGTATGTGTTTTACAAGTTCTTCTGTAGTTTTTCATATAAAGTATCTCAGAAATAAAATTAGGTCTAGGATATTTTTCTCTGAATTGACTTGAAGCAATTTTTAATTAAAATTTCCATTCTTGCAATGAATACCGATAATAGTTGTGATTTTAAGGCTTCATTTGAAAGTATTCCTCTTTGTCAAAAATGAAAATTCATTCTTGAATTTTAACCAGTTCTCACACTTCAAACTATGAAAATATTTATGAAGTATATACTATTAATATAGTAATTGATGTGTGCAGTGGCGACAGCCTGAGCAGAGGAACAACAGAGATATTTTTAGTAGTTGCATCAAGAGGCAAATAAAATGTCTCAGGTCAGAAAAGCATCACTCCCAATTAAATAACGAGGCGATGTTTTGTTTCTGTGTTTGTTTTCTTCTTGTCAAAACAGCTGTGTGGCATGGACCAGTTCTGGGGTATTGCTTTAAGAGCACAGTCTGGTGATGTTAGTCGAGCGGCTATCCAGTATATCAACTCTTACTACATCAACGGTATGAATTTTTACTTTCGTTTTCTGTTTAAAATGTTTAAAAAAAACCTAATGTGATTCTTATTCTTGGTATTAAAATGCATAGACCTAAAGTTATGTGTATATAATTGACTTTAACTGATATTACAGGTAAAACTGGTCTGGAAAAAGAACAGGAATTTATTAGCAAGTGTATGGAGAGTCTGATGATAGCATCTAGTAACCTTGAGAGAGACTCGCATTCAAGTCTGACCATTATTGAAAGGGGACTCTTGATGCTGAAAACTCACCTGGAGGCTTTTAGGAGAAGGTAAATAGCTCCATTGATATACTTGGATGCAGAATTTATTTATATTCCTCTTATCATAATGACGAATGAGTTATTATTCTTAATGTAAGTATTAGTTTCTTTGTTTTTCTTTGTGTAAAGTAAGGACAGTAGTGGAAAATTTTGCAAGGTAATATATAAGGTTTAAACAGTTACAAGAGTTGGCCCTTGTTGCTGTGTAAATACATATGAATGTGCTTCATGTTTTCCTATCCCTCACGTTTCAAAGTTACTTTAGTTTTATTTGAAAAACAGGGAGAATATCAATAATTTCCTCTTAGCTTGGAAAAAACAGTGAATAAAGGTGCAAGTTTTGGCTTTCCTCTCATTGTTTATTGAACATTTGCGTTAAATAGGTTTTGACAAAAATACTTTTCCACTGTTTTTACCTGCTTCTTAAGGTTTGCGTATCACTTGAGGCAGTGGCAGATCGAAGGCACTGGCATCAGCAGTCACTTGAAAGCCCTGAGTGACAAACAGTCGCTACCATTAAGAATTGTCTGTCAGCCTGCGGGGCTTCCTGACAAGGTAACTTAAAAACCCTTCAGAAGGCGCATCCCACAGTGTTAAATTTCAGTAAGTCCACCGTGCGCTTTGAAAAATAAAATCTCTGGTTTGTTTCAGATGACTATAGAAATGTATCCTAGTGATCAGGTGGCTGATCTACGGGCTGAGGTCACCCATTGGTACGAAAACCTGCAGAAGGAGCAGATAAATCAACAAGCGCAACTTCAGGAGTTTGGCCAAAGCAGCCGCAAAGGAGAGTTCCCTGGTAAGCTGGGTTTGGAATAATCTAGTTTTACACACGAGTTTTACTTTTCAATTGAAACTGAGACTTGCAGTTAAAATCTGCACGTTTACTCCTCCATACTCTATTTTGGGGACTGTTTTGTATCGATTTTTTTTTAAAAAAAGGACTTTCTAATAGTATTTTTTGGTCAGAAAGATCTCTGTGAACTATGGTTCAGTGTATTGAGTGTTTACACTTTAAAACTTGGGTCATTCTGCATCACAGGAGACGTGTTGTAAGGGACATAGTGCACACCTCTGACTCAGTGACCTTTTACTATGTCCATTTTAATGCACCGGTATTAGTTAATCTACAACAGAAACCAGTTCCTGGTTAGGAACATGAAATTGATTATTTCATCAACTGAGTTAGAAATCTGAGCAGAGTTTATCAAATTCCAATCAAAATTACAGGCTCATGGTGTCAGCGTACAAGTTTTTCCTCTTACCTTTTCACGGAATCACACAATCACAGAGTGTCAGGGGTTGGAAGGGACCTCAAAGATGATCCAGTCCAATCCCCCCATGGGGCAGGAACACCCAGATGAGGTTACACAGGAAGGTGTCCAGGCGGGTTGGAATGTCTGCAGAGAAGGAGACTCCACAACCCCCCTGGGCAGCCTGGGCCAGGCTCTGTCACCCTTACTGAGAAGTTTCTTCTCAAATTTAAGTGGAACCTCTTGTGTTCCAGTTTGAACCCATTACCCCTTGTCCTCTCACTGGTTGTCACGGAGAAGAGCCTGGCTCCATCCTCCTGACACTCACCCTTTATATATTTGTAAACATTAATAAGGTTACCCCTCAGTCTCCTCTTCTCCAAGCTCAAGAGCCCCAGCTCCCTCAGCCTTTCCTCACACGGGAGATGCTCCACTCCCTTCGGTATCTTTGTTGCCCTGCGCTGGACTCTCTCCAGCAGTTCCCTGTCCTTCTGGAACTGAGGGGCCACAACTGGACACAATATTCCAGGTGTGGTCTCCCCAGGGCAGAGCAGAGGGGCAGGAGAACCTCTCTGACCTACTGACCACCCCCCTTCTAATCCACCCCAGGTACCAGTGGCCTTCCTGGCCACAAGGGCCCAGTGCTGGCTCATGGTCACCCTGCTGTCCCCAGGACCCCCAGGTCCCGTTCCGCTACACTGCTCTCTAACAGGTCATTCCCCAACTTATACTGGAACCTGGGGTTGTTCCTACCCAGATGCAAGACTCTACACTTTCTTTTGTTATATTTCATTAAATTTTTCTGCGCCCAACTCTCCAGCCTGTCCAGGTCTCGCTGGATGGCGGCACAGCCTTCTGACGTGTCAGCCACTCCTCCCAGCTTGGTGTCATCAGCAAACTTGCTCCTTATAGAGCTAAATCTCATTGCCCTTAATTGGTTTTTAGTTGTTTTCTCAGGTGGGATTTCAGTTTCATTAAATTGGTGTAAACTTTTGGCTCTTGAAATTCTAGATTTACACCTTTTTTTTGGCTATCGTAGGGTGTACTATTAAAAATAAGTCTTAGGGCTTCCATTAGAAAAGAAACTACGATTCCAGAAATCTACCGAAATATGTTTTTATTCTAGGTGGCCTCATGGGACCTGTGAGAATGATTTCATCTGGGCATGAACTGACAACTGATTATGATGAAAAAACGCTTCATGAATTGGGTTTCAAGGATATGCAGGTATTACCAGCATATAGATAGCACTCACTGAAAAAGATTTCTGTGTTGCTTTGGTCTAGCACAGCTGATACAGGTAGTTGTGGTGGAAGGTCTACATTTCTTTGGGAGCATCCTACAGTTTTCTGAAACTAGTTGTTTCAAGCTATCTGATATGTCCCCCAACTTAATGTTGTCAGGCCTTGCTCCTGTTGTCAGTCTTTAAAATAATAAATCATTTTTAAAACCTAATTCTCGTTGTGCTAGCAGATGTGAAAACTCGGAGTGAAACAAAAATATCAGGTTTTTGCATTCATCAAAGAAAACTAGAGAGCAATGACAATAAAATCAAGTTATTCACGTTTTGTCTGAATCGTTGAACTCATTTCCATAGTAGCAGTGACTCTCCCTCTCTTTTCCCGGGTTAAATCTGAAGCATTTTTAAACATTTATTTGTGATCTTCTGTTTCGATTCAGCGTTCCCCCTAGAGTGGTCTACCCATAAGTTTGCTGAAATTGCAGCATGGAAGAGCTTAATTTGATTGGTATACATATGAATGACATTGTGACTATTTGAGGGAGGTGGGACTATAACAAAACTCACTAGCACATCCTCACATACATTCTTTCTATCTAAAGGAAAACTAAACTACTCTACACCTACAGGGATCTGCTAACATCTTTTCAGAAAGATTATTAGTGGCTGATACGCTTACATGTGCCACTCCTGGCTGTAAGTAATTGTGGCAGCCAGTCTGTGTTGACTCTTGCAGTTCTGAATCAGATGATCTGTTTGAGTGCATCTTCCATCAGTTCTTTTTGCTAAATGGATTGGGTTAATTCAAAAGCAAAACCAGTTTTTAATTTTATTTTTTTCTTATTAACATAGATAATTTTACAGAATTGCACTGTGGCGCAATCAGGTGTTTGCAGAACTCGGAGCAGCAGTAACATTCAGTCTGAATGGCTGGATGTGATCAATATTTGGAGGTGACAACTAGTCAGCAGGAGCAGTTTGCCTGAGAACGTTGTTATGCCAGTATAACAGATGTCTGCTTTTCCCACCACGCTGCTATTTGTGTCACTGTGCCCTCGCTAGCATTCTTCAGTTCTTGGAGCCAATTTATCTCATTTTTCCTCTGGATTAGTTTTTGTGCCATTTCATTTATATACTGAGAAGTCAGTCCAGCATTAGAGTCTCCCCAGCCTGAAAGGCAAAATAAGGGATGAGGGACAAGAAAACAGCAGTGTATGCAGCTATGCCACGAATGCTTGAAATTAAAGTAAACCCAAGCTTTAATTACGGTAGTTGCTCAAAATACTGCTCAGTAAAGACTTGACAACAAAAATATTGATATATCTTTAAGTTCTTCATTCTGACCCTGCTGAAAACATTCCATGGCTTTAGCATATGAATTTTTTGAATCGTCTCTCTCCTCCTTGTTGATTCTCTCTGTTTCTAGATGGTGTTTGTATCCCTGGGCGCACCGAGGAGAGAACGGAAGGGTGAAGGTGTTCAGCTGCCAGCGTCCTGCCTGCCCCCTCCTCAGAAGGACAACATTCCAATGCTTTTACTCCTGCAAGAGCCTCATCTTACCACCCTTTTTGATTTGTTGGAGATGCTCGCCTCTTTTAAGCCTCCTTCTGGAGAAGTGGCTATGGAAGACTCTGAGGTAATTTAGAGTAATTTTATTAGAATAATTACATTTAAGACCTATTTCATTGGATCTATTTTTCCTTACTAGCCTATTTTTCGAGTACTCTATCCAATTGCGAGATATGTTTATTGTCTGTATATTCACATTTCAAGGATGGTGTAATCATTATCATGATTTTTCTGATTTTCTTAATAACATTGTTCAGTTGTATTTTAAATGTTTTAAATATTGTAGAAGCTATGAAAAAGTAATTCTTAGGAAAGAATATTGGTTATTTAAATAGATATTGTACCTAATAATGGGAATTGGCTTGAAGAAAGGTTTGTAAAAGTTTTATTGCAAAAGCTCAGGTTTTATGTCTTATATGCCATATTAGCTTGTGGAAAATTAAATATGCACTGGTATATTCAAGCCAGTAGTTTGTTTTTAAGTTGTATTTACACTTGAATATTTCAAAGTATGTGATAAGCTGTAAAGATAATGGAATTATTCTGTCTGGTGACAGAAGATACAGAGAAGGCAGAGTTATTGAATGCCTTCTTTGTCTCTGTCTACTCTGCCGGAGGCTGTCCTGAGGAGCCCTGTACCGCAGAGGCCCTAGAGGAAGGCAGGACAATGGAGGAGTTTCCCTCGGTTGATGAGGACTGTGTTAGGGAGCAGTTAGGCAATCTGGACATCCCTAAATCCATGGGTCCGGATGGGATGCACCCGCGGGTGCTGAGGGAGCTGGCTGAGGTCATTGCTGGACTGCTCTTCATCATCTTTGCCAAGTCTTGGGAAATGGGAGAGGTGCCTGAGGACTGGAGGAAAGCAGATGCCACTCCAGTCTTCCAAAAGGGCAAGAAGGAGGACCTGGGTAACTATAGAGCGGTAAGCCTCACCTCCATCCCTGGGAAACTGATGGAACAGCTTCTCCTTGGTGCCATCTCAAGACATATCAGGTATAAGAAGGTCATTAGGGACAGTCAACATGGCTTCACCAAGGGGAAGTCGTGCTTGACCAACCTCATTGACTTTTATGAGGACATGACAAGATGGATGGATGATGGCAGAGCGGTGGACGTGGTCTGCCTTGACTTCAGTAAAGCATTTGACACAGTCTCCCACAGCATCCTTAAATTTGAGAAGAAACTTCTTCTCAGTAAGGGTGACAGAATACTGGCCCAGGCTGCCCAGGGAGGTTGTGGAGTCTCCTTCTCTGCAGACATTCCAACCCGCCTGGACACCTTCCTGTGTAACCTCATCTGGGTGTTCCTGCTCCGGTGGGGGGATTGCACTGGATGAGCTTTCGAGGTCCCTTCCAATCCCTGACATTCTGTGATTCTGTGAATGTAGTTTCTTGCAGGTTCAGGGAAACTTCAATTATCACGTCTATTTATGGTTTTACTTTGGATAAGAGATAGCTTCTTAATTAAGAAAAAGTACATTTTTGGACTTTGAAAGCTTATTTTCTCCAAGAAGTTCACAATAAGAATGGTTGTTTTGTGGTTTCTCAGAGTTCAAGGTGTGAAGAACTCCATCTCCATGCAGAAAACTTATCCAGACGTGTCTGGGAACTCTTAATGCTTCTGCCAACGTGCCCTAATATGTTGCAGGCATTCCAGAATATTTCCGATGAACAGGTGAAAAAAGAATGCTTGTTTTACATGTTTATCTTTATTATATAGTGTTTCAGTTGAATTTTCTCCAAATAGGAATGTTAAATAGAAAGTGTCTTAAGTAGGCTGAGACACAAGTAAACCTAATAATTCTTATGAAATTAAACGAAACAGAGATGTCAGCTTAGTTGCTAAAGTTTGTTTTTATATATTCTTTTAAATCAGTTAATAAGTGATTAGTCAGTACTAATTGCCACAGTCTTTTGGTTTGAATTGAACCAGCAATTTCTTCATTTGCAGCCTTGCTTTAGCACTATGGCTGTTGTGATAGTGATCCTTTTGTACTCCCTTCTACACCTTCAAAACATGGGTACTTACCTGGTTGTTTTCTTGTCCTTTTTAGTGGAAGTTATAATTTAGAGTATATAACTTTTGGCTTCTTCTACTGAAAAATTGTATATACCTTTATCTTATAATAATGCTGGAGGTTTACAGATTTTGTTGCTGAATGTGCATTCTTCAAATGGTTAATCATGTGTAGAAATATGCTTGAAATTGTCTAATTTCAAATAACAGATTAAATTAAAGCCAAATAATTTGTTCGTGTCACTTTAAAAATCCTCTCCTTGCGTTTTTTAGATAGATCAGCATTACATATAATTGCGTTAATTGTTTTCTGTCTTTTTTGTCTTTGAAGGGTAATGATGGCTTTAGCTGGAAGGATCTTTTGCGAATAAAAAGTGCCCATAAACTTCTGTACGCCCTGGAAATTATCGAAGCTTTGGGAAAGCCCAACAGGAGAATAAGACGTGAATCTACGGTAATAGCTTTTCCTGCACAGAATGCATGTTTTTCTCTCTAAACCAAAATACATATTGCTGAGTTATTTTACACCATTTTAATTCTTTAACTGTTTTGACAATGAATTGTTCTTGTTTATCTTTAGGGTAGTTACAGCGATCTTTACCCAGACTCAGATGATTCAAGTGAGGATCAAATAGAAAACAGTAAAAACACGTGGAGCTGCAAGGTTTGATTTTCCTACAATATTCTGTGATACCTAATACAATTCTTCAAAAAAAGATATAAAATGAAAACCCATTCAAAACATGATCTATCTTGGAATTTTTTATCCCCAATTTAGTATAACATTTTGAAGTTTTTCTGTGTTATCAGGCCTGATACTTAGTGATATTTCTGTATTTATTATTATATAGATAGATAGATAATTTTATTATTTATTATTTCTGTATTTATTATTTATTCTGTTTTTTCTCACGTTGTTTCCATAATATATTTACAGTTTGTTGCTGCTGGAGGGCTCCAACAGTTACTAGAAATTTTCAATTCTGGAATCTTAGAGCCTAAAGAACAGGAATCATGGACTGTGGTAGGTGTTTATTCAGTATTTTTCTCCAGAATAACATAACTCTCATTTGTAAAGACTTTCAATTACTTTCAGCCTTTCTAATAGTTACTTTTCTGTAGCAAGTGAAATAAATGAATTCTGTAATTGAAACCACCAGTCTATGCAATAGCATATTTTTCTTGAATATTTTAGATTCCTGGAATAATTTGTTTTCTTAGGAAAAAAAACAAACAAACCACATACTTCTGCTTTTTTCTATTTTAAAACCACCCTTTGTATTTTTCTGTGTATTTTTGGTTTAAATTTTGTTCAGTCATAAAGATCCCAGTTTGTAGAAGGTAAAACTGCAGATCTTGAGAACATCTTAGAGAAACAAACCTGAGGTTCATCTTTAGGAATGATTGCAACTGCATTGATAATATTATTGCGTACCACACTTAAAATCCAAATTAGCCAAACTTTATATTTTCCTTCTTTTCTGTCTTTTTCTTGCTATTCAGAAACTTTTATTATAGCCTGTTTTAAAAGCAGTAATTGTTAATTATCTTTACATCTGAAGAGGTCAAGAAATACCGTTTCCCCTTGTTGGCATTGAGACAGAAGTTGCAGCATTGTGTCTATGGCGTTAATAAAGACACTTTTCAATAACAAACATGATCATTAGTTGTGCTTATATGTCTTTTTCATGATCATTTTGTTACTAGTTTGAGCTAAATTCTTATTATAATGAAAACTTTTAAAATTACAGTTAATTTTTGTCTTTTATTTTCAATTTGCTTAAAAAATATTGAAATATCTCAAGCTCTGAGTCATATGTGCATAAAAAGAAGTCAATGAACAAGCATACATATATATGTATAAAACTGATGACAGTTACTGAAATGCTAAAAAGAAGGCAAGTATACATTCATTAAGTCTGTTTTTGTTACATAACCTTCCCCTTTATTGCCTCTTGTGGTGAGGTTTTGCCAGTTAGGATTCTAGCTGTTTAGCCTTTACACCTTACTTAAGCTTTTCATGTCAAATTCTGTAACAAGTGTGGAATTATTTGTTAAATAAACCCCTGAAAAAGGAACACTGCCTTTTCTTCTTCACAGTGGCAGCTCGACTGTCTGGCTTGCTTGCTGAAGCTGATCTGCCAGTTTGCAGTGGATCCTTCGGATCTGGATTTAGCGTACCACGATGTCTTTGCCTGGTCTGGCGTGGCCGAGAGTCACAGGAAAAGAACGTGGCCGGGCAAATCGAGGAAAACCGCGAGCGACCACGCCAAGGGCCTTCACATACCTCGTTTAACAGAGGTAGGATATCAACCGCGTGTGCGTTTTGTGAGCTTTGGAATAATGACTCTGAAATGTGAGCTGGAGCCAAACTTCCCGTTTGTCATTGTTATATGCGGAAAAACTTCAACTCTTCTAGAAGTATTGGGTAAAACAGATCCCTAAATTGCCAAAGCTACTATGATATGAGGAAATTATCAAATGTATTAAATGTTTTAACATTGCCTATGTGTGAATGCTGCTACCAGTTTCTGTAACTGGTTTTGTATTTTTCATTGTCGATTGATGAATTTTGTTATTTGCTATCTAAATATTTTTAAGTACTTTCTTCAGACTTTGATTTGAAAATTCTATGTAGCTTGTCACGTTCTTCACAAATGGATAATTGAAGTGAATGTATCAGAGATAGGCAAAACTTACATATCCAGCCTCATCCTCAACCTTGTTCTCTTCAGGCCTGAGATTTTTAAAAGGCAGGGAGTAGTCTATGCTCTAAAAAAAATAATGTTTTTACCAAAAGGATTGCATAAATGGTTGATTTTTCTATTCAGTTAAATTGTCTTTCTTAGAGAAATAAGATGAAATTTTAGCATCTAGACTTAGTCAATGAAACACAGGCTTTTAGAGCTGCTTTAATAAAAACAACATAAGTTTTAACTATGGAGATGCTGTGATTTGTATTTTGCTCTTCCTCTGCACAGGTGGGTTTGTTTTAGATTCACACAGTGTATAATTTAAAAACAGATCAAAAAGCTTGTTGTTATATTAACTGTGTTTTTTTTTTTCTTTTGACTTCAATTTTTAAAGGTGTTTCTTGTACTTGTCCAGGGAACCAGTTTGATTCAGCGACTTATGTCAGTTGCTTATACATATGACAACTTGGCACCTAGGTACAATATCTTTTTATTTTTGTAATAAAGCTAATCGAGTGTGCACATTTTCATCGCTGCTTTAAATAAAGTAAATAGCTCTTTCACTTGTAGTCCCCATTAACACCCAGATCGGAAATTTAAGTCTATGGGCACTAGACTTGCTTTTCTTAGTCACCTCTCCCACCCTTAGAGATGAGTGAGAAAGAGGAGAGTGGCAAAAATTCTCAATGGTCAGGGTATAAAACACGGAGTAACAAAAGAGACGTGGTCTGCGCTCAGAAATTCTCATGCCAAAACTATTTCTTTGTTCTGTTTGTAGCAATTAGTCTTCTCAATTTCAAGGCCGTGTAAAGGAGAAATTAAAGTAAATTTGCTTTTGAGCTGCTTAGTCATCTGACAGTTTTGACTTGTTTTTCCCAGCCATTACCTTATTACTGCTGAAATTACCCTTATTTTAGTGTGCAGGTACCGAAGGCAAAATTTTACCTTCAGAAATGGGCTGCTAGAGATTCTTGTCCTTTTTGCCTGAGAAAAGCAATTCTATATAAGACTTTGTCCTGATGGAACGGGACTGGTGGTGGGGACGTCAGGGGGTTTGCTGCATTTCATGTTGTAAAATTCCCTGATTCCAGGTCAAGTTTTACCAAGTTCCAAGTGTGTTTTACCGTATTTTTGAAAGATTGTTAGGGTCACTCAGAGCATTTCCAGTCAAGTCTACAAGTGTGCCTAATTTTAACCTCTAGCCAAGTTGCAGGAATAATTTTCAATATATACAGTGTGGTTTTGCTTTCTTAACCTTTCCTTGTAATTTATAAAAATGTAAGTAAAGAAATGCAAACATTTAAAATGTGTCTAAAGTTGGCAAATGTTTGTTCAAAGCGCAGTTCTCTGTGAAGAATTGCAGCTTTCTGCTCTACAGGCCAGTTCTTAGTTGTGTTTCACAGCTTCTCTTTTTTGGATAAACTAAAGGGGTTGTGGGTATTTTTGCTTGACTTTTTGTCCTGTAGTCAGAAAAGCTTTAAGGGGATGCTTGAAGATTTTGGTATTTTTATTATTGTTGCTAATTTTGAATATTGCAAGAAATAACACCTTTTAAGATTAAAATGTTAGTTTTGTTAGTGGCGACTTAAGAGTAACTGTGTTGTTACTTGTGTGTATTTGTAAGTGATAATCTGTTACATTCTGTGATGAAGTTCAAGTGGCTTTATCTTCTTCCTGTTCAGGGTGTTGAAAGCTCAGTCTGATCACAGATCAAGACATGAAGGTTAGTGCTGTATGTTATGAACTAATAGTAATGAAATCATATTGAAGATACCAAACTACGTATTTGTTTGATTCCAGCATTAGAATGCGTTAAAATTGTTTTCCTTGGTAGTGCTAGGGCTGTTATAATCTAGGTGGGAATACACGGAGAGGCTTTATTCTCTGGGAATTGTTTTATATTAATTGAAATTTTGGACTGTAGCCATGTCTTCATCTCCAGAGGAGCTGGTTTTGGTAGGCAAAACAGCTTTATTCGTAACCTCCGAAGATGAGCATATATAACGCCATAATAGAGGCACCAATAGTCACCTTTATTCTGGTTTACAGAAATAATTCTGAGCCCAGAATTTTGTGGAGCTCCGCAATCTGTCCCTCTTGGTCGCAGTGACCTGTGTGAGATTAAGTCTGTATCAAATTGTCAAAAGTACAGCACAGGTGTGCACTTTGTTCTCCCCTGCAGACGTTAATGTCTGTGAACTTGAATTCTGAGTAAATACCGTGTATCACCTGGTTACTTTTAGCTGTTAAGAAGAAAGGAACAGATACACTAGTTACTCCAGGGAAATGTTCATGTGAAGACATGATGCCACCCATTAGCATAGAGATGCAGGAAAGGATTGTGCCCCAGATTGGTAATACTTAGAGTAATCTAATTTAATTGTCCTCAGTAGTGCAGTGGTCAGTATTTAGCAACATATGGATAACATTCAGAGTTTCAGGAATATCTTACATGCCAGTAAGGATTTAGTCTTGCACATAGTATGACTGAAATAAATGTCATGTGCCAGAACTATGCAACTCTTCAACCTAAAGAGCTGCTTCTGTTAGTTACAGCGCGATTGACTCTCTCCTCCTTTCCTTTCAGTCACTCACTACTCCATGTGGCTCCTGGTGAGTTGGGCTCACTGCTGTTCCCTGGCCAAATCCAGCCTGGCGGACAGTGACCATTTGCAAGACTGGCTAAAGAAACTCACCCTGCTTATTCCAGAGGTACATTAAAGGACATTATTGCATCGCTAATTACTGCATAATATGCAACAAGATTAACTTGGGTTTCAAGCTGCCATTAAATTCAAGACATGTTGTTTCCTGCTAAAAGTAGGCAGGATCTGACTCAGTTACTTACAATCCCGTTTAAGAAATAATAATTTATAGTTAAAATATGATGCAAGATGGCTCATTGGTGGTTGATTGCAAACCAGTTTATAAACTCTCGTCTTTCTTCTTTTTTGAAGGTAATTTTTTCATTGTAATTTGTTTGAACTTTCTGGGTGGTGCCCTCTAATGTGGATTAGTCTAAATATACTGTCACCCATTACATTATTTTTTCAGCTCTGCTTTTTGTCATAAGATGAGGTGAATGAGAGCGGATATAAAATTGTTCCTCATTACTGAAACTTTGTCTTTAAGTGATTTTTTCTGATGTACTGAAAATTTGAAAATTGCATAAAAATACCCATAATACAACTTTTCATACTTATTAGTGATAGTTTGTTGCTTTATTACTCAACCATAGAAAAAGCTTACATGCTGACTCCTTTTAAAACCCTGGAAAAAAAAGAGTGCAAACTGGATTAGAGAGAGTCTGTGGATATTTTTGTTAAGAAAACAATAAAAGAAAGAAGAAAATGTGTCTTCTAGTGAAATTAAAACAAATAACCCTATAGTTAGGAATGAGTAAGTGTAGGTTCCAGTATCACATAGATTTCCCTAGTTTGCCTAGACGAGATATTTTCTATTTTAGTAACTGGCTGTAATTTTTACTGTAGAAGATACGCAACTCAAGAGACAAATGGCACAGACAGATCAGCTTTTATGTCTGAACAGTGTCATTTGCATTTTTCTGTAAGTAAATGTACGTTATTTGTAGTGTGTGTTTTTAGAAAGACATATTTTATCTTGATAACCTGATAGGTATTTTCAGAGGAACTTTATTACGTACATATGAAAGAAAAGTCATCAAAAGAAAAAATCTTCTGAATCATACATGTAATAATTAATTGTTTTATTTTTCATGCAGACTGCAGTTCGCCACGAGTCTTGCAATGGTTTATACAAGTTATCTCTCTCTGGTCTGGATGGGGGAGACTCAATTAATCGATCCTTTCTGCTGCTGGCTGCATCAACGTTATTAAAATTTCTCCCTGATGCTCAAGCTCTGAAACCAATCCGGGTAAGAATGTAAGGAATTGATAGGACATATGATCATTATGTCTGAGTGAGCGCTTGGAAGGACTCGTATGGCAGTGAAGTGGGCACCTGGATTTTGGGTCGTCAGGCAGTTATTCTTGTGACCCTGAGCAGGTTTTGATTTCAGGTGAGAGCGGTACTTTCAGTCTAAGTCTGCTTTCATTTTAAACTCTGTTGATATTAAAAAGAAAAAGTTAAATTAAAAGAATCTACAGAAAAATTTGCATAATTTGACTCATTATCAGAAGAGTTTAGGGTTGTGCTAACTAGCATTGAATTCAGCCGAAGTTTCTCATGTTTCTTCTAGTGAACATTTCTTGCAATTTGCAGTGGATAGGATGGAGTCAATACTATTCTGAAGTTTTTTGATGTCACCCTGACCATATTGCAAGAAAATTAATAAGTATTTCAGAAGAAAAATAGAACCTGCACGGTTAGCATTGTAAAATACATTGGCTTATCTTAAATAGGGGCTTGAACAAAGTAATATCTTTGTAACAGTTACTGTGTTTACTACGTTTTTTTAAGACACAGTTATTTTGTCTGATGTACTTCAGAACAAAAGCAATTTCTTTTCACAGATAGAGGATTATGAAGAAGAAACAGTGCTGCGACCAGGCTGTAAGGAATATTTTTGGCTGCTGTGCAAACTGATTGATAACATACATGTCAAAGATGCAAGTCAGGTTTGTTTTGCTTTGCATTCATAGGCACGTTGGCTTTTTTTACATTTGGGTTTTCAGACCATTTTTACTTCCGGATGAGACATTTTTATTTAAGAGTTTGTGAGCTGCTGTGAACAGCTCTTGGATCTTTCCCATCTCCCAGCTTTTCCTACTCTCCGAAATGTATTTATTAGCTTCAGATACTAAACCTCTCGAGTCAAGAATAGGAAATGGGTATGATACACAAAGAAGGTGAGCTTAGATGAAGGTCACAGACATCAGGAATGCCGTAACTGAGAGATTCACTTCCAATGCGGTCTAAGGAGGATGTAATCAAGTATTTGACTAAAGCTAAAAGGGGAGAATATTTCAGTTAACAGCCACTTAGCACAGGTTAGAGAATTTATTCACAACTTTTGAAACATCTCGGAAGGGTTAAAGTTACCTTGTGGGCAAACTCTGCAACTGCTTATACTGGCTGGTGGCCCTACGGAAATCTACTTCGTTTGAACGGTACAGCATTAATTTTAAAAAACAGTTTCATCACGTTTATAAAAATGTATTAAAATATTGCTTTGAGCATGTTTGAAAGTTGGGTTTTAATTGTCCCTATTTTTCTGTGTGCAATAACAAAATTTCATCCAAAAGCATAACCAGAGTTTCAGGCTAGGCTTATAAATTGTAATTCACAAGGAACATAATCATTTTCCATTTATATTCCATTTTCTTTATTCTTAATCAGACGACACTGCTTGATTTAGATGCACTGGCAAGACATCTTGCTGACTGCATTCGGAGGTGAGGTTTGCTAATTAATTTCACTTGTTAAGTTGCACTAGATTTATTGTTAGTGGGACAGAGTTCTAACATTTCTTTTGTATATATTTGTATATATAGCAGAGAAATCCTTGACCATCAAGATGGTAATATAGAAGATGATGGACTTACAGGACTGCTTCGTCTTGCAACAAGCGTTATTAAGCACAAACCACCCTTTAAATTTTCTCGTGAAGGCCAGGTAAGAAAAGGACACTGAAAGTCCTCGAAGAGATCAAAATTGTGTCATCTCTTGTTACTCTACTTTCCTCATTTTACCTTTTTTCCACCATTTTACTGTCCAGTAGTCCTGGTGGTGTCCACATTGTGCACTACCTAACCTAAGGTTACATTGCTGACAGCATTGTAAAAGATTACTACTATAATTATGCTGGAATAAGTGTATTTTAGGTATGGAGAGCCTGCAGAATAAATTGTAGCAAGAATTTGATTCACAGAGTACAGTGTGGAGGGTGATGTAGAAATTAAAACAGAAGAGCTCTGCAAAGATCAGATTTATGTAGCTTGGCCATATGAAAAGGGTAAGAAGAAAACGACAGGGAAGCTTAAGTAGAGAGGAGTGATGCTCCACAGAATCCTGAAGTATGTTGCATATATGTAGTATATCATATATTTGATTTGAAGAATGGAGGAAAGTGAACTGAGCAGTATCCGTAACAAACTCCTCAAATTAAATTATCAGTCATGAATCAAGCATAGTTTGGCATTCTTTTTCAGTGAACATGTTTCTCTTTAGGCTTTAATATGTTGACAGTGGACTTTATGTAGTATAAAGTAAGTTGTTGAAATTGGTAATTCAGAATTTAGAGAGGTCAGAAAGTTCTGTAAATGATAGAGGTCTAGAAAGTATAGGAATTTCTGGGAGATAGTTAATAAATGACTGTTGTCTTTTAAGAATGTGCTGATTGAACTGTTTTACAGGAGTTTCTGAGAGACATCTTCAATCTCCTGTTCTTGCTGCCAAGTTTGAAAGACAGACAACAGCCAAAGTGCAAGTCCCATTCTTCAAGAGCTGCTGCTTATGACTTGTTGGTAGAAATGGTAAAGGGGTCCGTGGAAAACTACAGGCTGCTCCACAACTGGGTCATGGCACAGCATATGCAGTGTAAGAACCTTTATTCATCTATAGCTTTGGAGTATTTTGTGGAAAACGAGTCCATTGCATTTTCTGTTGAGTTTGGGTTTGTTTTGAATTTTTGTATTTATAAAGATCGGTACAGAAATCCCAGAATTTCCATTTCCTCCTGAAATACACCTGCGTTTAATGACTCTCTCAAGTGTCTGCATTTAATGACACACTAAACACAATGATCTCTTAAGAGTACATAGGTAGAAGCAGGGAAATTCAATGATGACACAGAATATTTTTAGATGCAGACGGAATAGTCCCAGTTTCCAAAGGTAGTGATGAAGTAAGATGTTGTTACTGCTAACACTGCTCTTAAATATTCAGCTTTGTAGCTCTGCTTCTTATCCACCATCACGTGTGGCAGTGTCACAGAGCAGATACAGGCATCTTATGATGAGTGGATTTAATCCGATGCGTAATTTTCAGATCATCTGTTCTTAAATACGGGTTATTTAAAGTATGCGGTCCTACTAAATGACCCTGACACATAGATAACATTGTTAGAGTGGATTTCCATGTTTTGTTGGCTTGTGCTGGATATTAATTTCTGTTTTCCTCTTCACCTGAAGAAGTGTGGTATGTTTATACATTAACCAAAGTATAGAAACCACACTGGGGTACTGTAGATGTATTGGCTATTAACAGCACTGTCATGTTTTCAGAGTCTCTAATATCTTTGTATTTGACTTCAGCCTGTACCAGGTGCCTGCATACAGCGCTAATATAATTCTGTTATGCCTCTTGGCTTTCATGCTTCCTGTGTTTTGGAAAAACAATTCCGACATATAATGTGTAAATTACCAAAATTTGAAGCTAGTTAATATTTTATCTTTGATTTGCAAATTCTCATTATGCATTTTTAGCTTGATAGATTTCCTTTCACATGCCCAGTTTAAATTCCTGTAACCTGAGGATCTGTAATTTATTGTAATACATGGAATTGATTTAGCGCCTTACAATTCAGGAAGCAGAAGAGAAATCTGATTGTAATAATGTTTTGTGCTCTGTACTCATATGCCTGGGGCCTTCTAAAAAACCTCCGAAGTCTCCTGTGTTCAGGGAGAATATTATGAAGAATACATTTTATGAGAATATGAGATATTTGTGTTTGTTCTAAGCACATCTTCTACTGCTGAGGTTGTCTGTATCTCTCCAGGTGCAATTGATCATTTTCTACAGTTAGTATTTTTCTCACTCCAAATCCCAGTAATTCCTAAATGCTGAAGTTCTCTACAACATTTACCATGGTCATTACTTTCTTCTGAATACTCTTCTCTAGATTGTTTGTTCCTTCCCCAGTTCTCCAGAGCCATCTGCTCTGTGCTCTTGCTCCATATTCAGTATATCTCAGTTTCATTAATGTTAATTTTATTACAAGTGGCAGGGTGCCATTATCTCTTCCTGATGAGCAACTGACACAGGACTTCTGATATCTCAGTTGTTTAAAGTCTTGTTATTCCATTGATATGATCCAAAGCTGCTTAAAACCGGATTTTTCCACTTTGCTCGTCTCTATAATTTTATTAGTCTTTAGAAATCTGAGTCTTAGGCCTGTCTCTCTGGTCTCCTTAAGAGAAACAGTAAGGAAAACATAATCAGTTTGCATCCTGTCTTTGGTTTTAACATTTTAGCTTTGTGGGACATTGGAGCAATTTTCGATCCTGCCCACTGGTACCGTTCTTGTCCTCTAGTCTCACTTCATTTTTTTCTCATGCTCCTGACTAATCCAAGCCAGGACACCACTAAGAAATGGCTTTAATTTAATGCAGCAAAATAAAGTAACATTTTCAAACTGAAAACATCTTATTAAAGGATAATGTGACAAAAAAAAGTGCTAATTAAAAATGATGTTACTGAAACTCTATTCTATCAGTCAGATTGAAATGTGCAACCATGTACTGTTCTTCAGACTTGTGTGAATAATGTAAAGTAGTTGTAGTAAAGTTTTAGCTGCAGCAGCATTTTTCTTTCAAGTTTCCAGAGCCGTAGCTCCCTTCACCGATGGATGGGAGAATGACTTGCGCGGGTTTTTTCTGCTTCATGGATCCAGTGGTTTTAATTGCAGACACAGGGCTGCCTTCCTGCATTTTCAGTGATTGATACCGTAGGAAATGAACCGCAGAGCAGCTGCTGTCAGCTGACTTTTCTCAACAGGGAGGGCTAAGAATTAATGCAGACTCTGATCTTACTGAAGAGGGGATTGTCCAGAAAATTTCTTGCAGTGGTTTGAAGTTTTGCTTTCTTTAAAGACCGAGACTAATGAAGATATTCGGTTCAAAGGAGGGAAACAAGACCACCTGCTTTGCTGTCCGGGAAGTTTAAGATAGCATCTGATGTTACGTTTGGAACAGAAGCATGATCAGAAGGTGGAATATAGAGAAATGCACGGTCATTTGATGAGGAGAAAATTGAGTTTTATTTTGCTTAAAATAGAATGTGAATATTGCAAGTTTGGTTACAAGTTTCCTTATCCTGAGAAAAGGCTGATTTCTGTAATGACATTGAGGAATAAGGAAGATAGACATAAATGAGGTTCGAATTTACCTTTCTAGTTCAGATCCATATGGAAGAAGGAAAGCTTTTATTATGCTAATGAGGACAGTGTCTTAAAAATCCCAGGGTGGAGAAAACAGGATCTTCCTGAGAAATTCCTTGTCAAATTTCTGAAAGCCCTTTGTCAGTTGAAGTAGGAGGAAGATACTCCCAACTCTTGTCATGAAGTATAAAGAAGTCATCTGATTTCTTTATAATTACAACTTGACGAGCTGTAAGCAGAGTGATAGATGCTGTGTCCTTACATCAGAAGGGGGTGAATGAAGATGTTGCAATTTAAGGATTTCAGTTAAGGGAGGGCATTTTCTATTATTCTGCTGTACTAATTACTCTGTTTAGAAGGTTAAATATGGAGGAGAGCTTTGTTTCGACTGGCCGATCAGCCCAGTGTAACCAGGTAACATCAGGTCACGCTACGGAGATTTGCTGAAACAGGAGAATTAAAGCTCTTTCCTTCCCTGCTTGAAGCTGCAGGGCTCAGAATTGTTTTGATGCCAATGCCAAACTGAAGATTACAACAATTATTTGTTGTGCAACCGAACATCTTGTGGGTCTGGTTTCTGAAAATGTGAGGATCTGTTCAGAGGATGCCAAATAGTTTCCTGAATTTATAGCTGGTAGTATGAATTGAGAAGAATACTTAATGAGCCTTTAATCTTTGACAAAATAATTAAGGATTTAAAATCTAAATCTTGAGACCACGTAGGTTTTCCAATCCAGACTACATTTTTGCCTTTTTTTTTCCTATATATCTGAACATATACCTCAACAGAGGTGCTGAATTATTTGTAGGACACTGCACCTTTTTGGAGAAAGGTGTCCTGGGGGATGAATAACAAAGCTCAGTGCCTTAAAGTTTTTGTGTCAAACTTTTCGCGTACCAAGGAACATAGGCCGCAGTGAATTTCCTTGGACACTGGATCAGTTCCTCTGTAATTTAGTGCTTGTGTCATCTAGTTGCCTTTGCAGCTCAACTGGTTAATTCTCCATTCCATTCTCCCGCATGGGATGCTGGAAAGAGAATCCTGTCGCTGTCTAGAATCAGTACTGATCACTTACAAATGGGTTGTTTAATCCGGTTACCATCTTCTTGACTGGCATACGAGGAGAAGTTTCCCATTCTTCCCCTTTCATGGCAGCCATACCGCGATAAGGCTTATGGAGAAGAGTCTGTCAGACTTGCTTGTCTTGTCTAGTGCCATGTTGAGTAAGAAATAGATTGCTACATCTGGTGTGAAATATAGAGGAGCACAAAACTTACAGGAAAATAAAATAGCTTTTCAATCTGATTGCCTTGGCAATTCACTTCTCCCTTACCCCTGCAGGTTTCTTTGGTGTATATGGCTTTGAAGTGCAATAAAAAACATTCTTTCTCTCCATATAAAAAATATTCCTGAGTTTATTCAAGTTTCTGTATAGCCAACTACTTTATTTCACTGCATTTTAGTGTCTTACCTCTGATAAGAATCCATCCATCTCTTGAACTGTTCCAAAGATCTTTTGCTAGCCTGGCATCCGTTATAGTAGATGCTATTCAGAAACAATTCTGAGAAGAAGGGTCTTGCTTTATGTCTGGTTATTTCTGACGCCAGATCTGTGGGGTTTATGTGAAGGGAAGGCTCCCCAACTTGAGTCTGTGTGTTTCAGTCTGACAGAGGACTGCGTAGCAATGGGTAGGAGAAATTAGGAGTCATTTTTGTGCTGGGGGAATGACAGGTGTACATTTGGGAGCTTGTAAGTGCTGTGTTTTATCAGTTGTAAGTATGTTCTCAGTGGTTTAGACAGTGCAGGTGTTGTGAGAGAACCGTGGTTGGGGCGTATTATAAAAATACCCTTTCTTATGCATTAAAAATGCATGCCAGCCCATGTTTAGAATGTATAGGTGCTCTTGATGATGAATAAATGGTTTTACCCAACTTCAGTTTAAAGGTAGAGGCTAGAAGACTGTTACTATGTATAATAGTACCGCTAGAACAAGTGCAAGAAATTATGAATGTTATGAAGTGATTTTCCTGAGGTACCTATCGTGCATTTTCTTAAAGATCAGATACAGTCTGGCTCCTACCTCTAAATGTAGAATGCATAAGCGCAATGTGTTTTATTAATGTAAGCATAAAGCTTTTAATTGTATTTCTGTCTTTGTAAATTGTACTTTGAATTCTCTCTTATTTTTTCCAGCCTCCCATGCACCTTACAAGTGGGATTATTGGCCACATGATGATGTTCGCGCTGAATGTAGATTTGTGGGTTTAACTAATCTTGGAGCAACGTGTTACTTGGCATCCACTATTCAGCAGCTGTACATGATACCGGAGGCCAGACAAGCGATCTTTACTGCAAAGGTGTGCTTGGGGTCTTCTGTTCCTTCTGTGGATTTGGGTAAAAGTGCAAATGCTGATAAATTATAGCCGTACTTTTAGGACTTACTTATTGATAATTTCTTCAGGGCTTTAGTTTGCTTTTTATTGGGCTGGATTCTTTGGCTGATGTCTGAAGTTAAGAGATTTTTAAAAACCACTTATTTGTAAGGCAGTAGGTTCTTAAGGTGGCATTGTAATAAAATGTTTTCAAACTCATCTTTCTGTTGCTATCAGCTATATTTGTTCAAGTTTGCTTTGATGTGGATTGTTTTCTTAACTCATAATTTGTCATTTTGTGACAATAAATGTCTTTCTACCTGAATTTTTATATAAAAGCATGTATCTCATGCTACTAGAAATACAGCAAGTCCTGTAAATTATTAAATATTTATTAACTTCCAGAAATATTATAATGTTGCTTCTAGCTATTTATTGTAAAAGAGGAAGCTTCATTTTGGTCCTTGACATCACCAGGGCATATATAGTGTGTGAAACACCCTAATGGGCAGTGACCTCATCATTTTTAGTTATCATTAGGTTACTGGTAGTTGTCACTTTATCTAGAAATAGCCTTTTATAAATAAAAAAGTAAAATAAAAGAGGGAAGCTACTGGTCTGCACATGAAATGCATTACAGAGAGGGTTGATCAGAGCTACTGCAACATCTATGAAGTGAAATAAATTACCCCCAAATTACTACAGTCTCTTGTAATACTTTCCCAAAATCTCCTACCTGCAGTAAATTTTTAGTAAATAGATTTACTTTTTGGCTTCGGATTAATGTTGACAAGCAAAAAAGATGAGTATGTATTGTATGCATGTTAGATAGTGTACTGTATTTTACACAATCATTTTTCTTAATTGTTGATAATAAAGTGGGTTTTTATTTAAAAATATCACTTCATCTTTTTAAGGGCTGTTTTTGGAAAGTTAATAAGCAAAAAGATAAAGTCGTCTTTTATTAATTTCTTTTAGTATTCAGAAGATATGAAACACAAGACCACTCTTCTAGAACTCCAGAAAATGTTTACGTACTTAATGGTAGGTGCAAAAGAGGCTATTTTATTAAGTATCCTATTTTTTTCTTGTAATTATTATTCCATATCTAAATTCTTGGTAGCTTAAGTCCATTGTGCCTATGTTTTTAAACTAGTGTCTTAACTGGAATAGTTTTTACCCACTTGAAAGCCATTACTCAGCCAGTCAGTTAAGCAAACACTGGCATAATAGTTCTCATGACGAGACAGCGTAAATCAGTGTAAATCCTAATCTAACACAGGGTTTCATATTGGACACCAACTCTAATGAGCAAGCACCAGCTCTTAAACTTTAGTGATTGTTCACTGAATTTGCCCCAGTTTCCCTGACAATAAAATATATTATTTTCATTGCATTTTCATTACTGTGATATTTGAAAGGTTAATCTGTTGAAATAAAGGATTAAAAAGTAATTAAAAATTCTGAAATTCCAGAACCAAACAAAATTGAGGCCTCAAAGAAATACTTTATTTTAAAAAGGTAATATTTACAGGAAGCACTGTCTTGCCAAATATCCTTGGAAGAAAACAGTGTGTATATCGTTCATAAGAACAAAGTTCCTTCTTCTGGAAATCAGTTCTGCATTCCCAGTGTGCAGGGCAGTGGAATGGGGGATGGATTCTGAAGAATTGCTTTAAACTGCAAATCCTTGTCTCTGAACACAGCTCAGAACTAGAACAGCTTTATGCCATCGAGAAGTCTGAATGGGAATTGAGTACTTGTCAAGATTTAATGTAGTAGAAATACATCAACACAGGCTGATGTTCCTTAAGTTTGTACCTGACTAGATACACAGAGACTGGATGTGTCATGTCTCCAGCCAAGTTCTTCTAATGATTAGTTTTATTAAGTATTATTTAGTAATATTTTACTAATTATATTATAATAATGAATATCATAGTAATGGTAATGTTACTTAAAAACTGCTTTACCTTTCATGAGTAGCATTTAAGCACTGCTGCCTAATAGGCATATGGAGATAGTGTATGTAACAGTATGTCCTTTGTATATATATCTTCAATATATCAGTTTAAGTTCAAAATATAAGGTTTTGTGTTGATTTCTTTTGCCTGGTATTTTTTTTTACCTAAAGGAAAGTGAATGTAAGGCATACAACCCAAGGCCTTTCTGTAAAACCTATACCATGGATAAACAGCCTCTGAACACTGGAGAGCAGAAGGATATGACTGAGTTCTTCACTGACCTAATAACAAAAATAGAAGAAATGTCTCCAGAACTGGTGAGTTATTAAGGGGCAGCAACAAAGAGCTTGAAATCTTATGGATTTACTCCAATTTTCTTGACAGAATTTATTAATTCATTCACAGAAAAATACAGTGAAAAGTTTGTTTGGAGGTGTAATCACAAACAATGTTGTTTCTTTGGTGAGTATTCTTTCCTTATCTTTATCTTTTAAAGATTTTTATATTCTTCTTAAGTTCTCAAAACCAGTTATTTCATTGCTTTTCTCTTTCGTCTCTGTGATTTAGGACTGTGAGCATGTAAGTCAGACTGCTGAAGAGTTCTATACAGTAAGATGCCAGGTGGCAGATATGAAGAATATTTATGTAAGTAATGCCAGGCTGAGATGTGCAGCATTGATCGCAGTTCTAAATGAGTGCAGTCAAGTGTTAGAGGCTGCGCCACACGCTGCTGAATGCGTTGATGCTTTCTGAGCCTGTACTCTAGCTTTGCTGTATTTCTAGGTTGATTTTACTAGATAACTTGGTTAAATTATTTGATCTTTTCAATGCTATGTGCTATCAGCTGGTGTCGTTTGGAATTGACTAAAGACTCTGTTACAGTCACTAATCACTTTTTCCCTTCTGTGTTTTAAAAGTTCTATGGCCACGTTTTATATGAGACAATCGTAAATATCAACAGATTTGATATGTACATGTACTACTGCTTTTTAAGTTAATTTAAAATCAAGATAATTCTAGTATGTAGAGTGTTTTAAACAACTATTAATCCCCACACTTGGAATTTGAATTTAAAGCACTTAAATTCTTTGGGACAGCTTGCAATATCAAGCGCCATTATTCTGAATTGGTTCCTTAATTTTGTGTTTGGGTTAGGAACCTGGTTATCCTGTCCAGTTCTTCTCTTGGTTCATTTGCATGCCCTTTTTGCAAACTTTTTGGTGACTTTTTACTTTCATAACTTATGGAAATGTTAATTAAACTTACTGTAAGATTGAAAGAGAGGGGTTTGTAAAGCAGGCCATAAGATCTAAATATCTAAGATAAATCTAAGCATTATTTTTAATTATATGTAGGAATCTCTTGATGAAGTAACTATTAAAGATACCTTGGAAGGTGACAACATGTATACGTGTTCTCATTGCGGAAAGAAAGTGCGGGCTGAAAAAAGGTACGATTAAGAAGAAATACGTATTCCTAGTGTTTCTTTTTAGTAAATTACTGAATTTACTATTGTAATAAAAGCGATCATTTAGTTGGAATAGGAATGTGGTTTCATTCAGTTCGCTACTGTGTGGGCTTACAAGGATGTGGTTGCAGTGCAAATGAGCACATAGCTAAGAAATCACATTTCCAAAACAAAGAATATAAGGTATTTTAGTGAAAGATCACCTAGACGGTAAAATGTTGGTGACCTTTTTTTAGTGTCACTATAAGAAATTTGTATAAATCTGTACGTTATGAAATCTGTTGCTTCTTCCATTTTTAAAAGATCAAATTCTTTCAGAGGTTGTTCAGTACTCGTGTTATTCATCTTGCAGGATAATTGCTCAGGCTTCTTATGTAAGCCAAATTTCTTAATGCAAATGGATAGTTTTAAAAATGTGCCATTTTTTTTAAAGTCTGCTAATAAAGAGAAAGCTTTAGATAGTCTTTATATTGCAACTGACAGATTTATTTTTTAGAAATGAAAAACCTCATGGTCATTTTTGTAGCTGTTTAAATGGCATGGGTGAAAGAGTAACCTACTTGAAAATCATGATCGTGAAGTTTGAGATTTAATATATGTTCTGCATTGAAACTTGTCAGTTACAAGACAGTAACTCCATCTAATTGAGGAGATTTTCATTGTTAAATTCCTTCAGGACTCATTTTACGATACCAGTTTAGAAAACTGCCATACGACTAAATTTGATGTTTCTTCCAAGGCACAATGATAGAGTGAATGGAATTGTTCACTAAGCTCAATGTGACCTTTCTGCTGCCGGTTAGACTGCCCTGCTCCAGGCCATGATGATAACTGAATTTTATGTTCCTGTGACTTCACAACGGATTTCCAATTTTATGTTTGAAATAAATGTGTTTAAGATCTTTGAAAATACAATTCTACCTACTAAGCTTTTAAAAATCAGTATTATTTCTAATCCTGCAGGGCATGTTTTAAGAAACTACCTCGTATCTTAAGCTTCAACACAATGAGATATACATTTAATATGGTAACCATGATGAAGGAGAAAGTCAATACGCATTTTTCATTCCCTTTGCGTTTGGATATGACACCTTACACTGAAGATTTCCTCATGGGAAAAAATGACAGAAAAGAAGGTATGTCTCATAAAATGAATGCAACAGGCTTTGTCTCTTTCGTTTGTGTTTCGCTTTTGTACACGCTACATATCCAAACAATTTGTGATTTTCTTTTTAAGAAAATAAAATCAACCGGAAGTTTTATTCAGCCTATATTCCCAAACTGACATGTTTTATTTGATATGGGAAAGCCAGCCATTTATTTCTGTTTTCATGTACTGTTCAATTGGAATTATCCTTAAATTCTTTTTTAAAGTATGAGAGAAATTACAAATAGTTACCTATAGTTTGTCACTGGCCTATTTTGACTTTTTCAGGGTACTAGTGGCTGATGAACGGCCATCACAAATATGGTTTGCTAACTCGGAATAACTTAGTTATTAGTCCTGATCCTTTCAGTAGTGATACTTTGCAAAAAAAGCCAGTAACTGTTTCCTGTCGTCATTGTGGAGCGTGGAAAAGAAACAAAAAAGTGCAACTGCAGGAAATGCGTAGTATTGAAGTTCAGGTGTTGGGAAATAACTGATTAAATCTTCTAATAAATAATTTCAGGGTTTAAGGAAGATGGTGAATATTTGAAGGAAACTGAAAGTTACGAATACGATCTGATAGGAGTGACGGTTCATACAGGAACAGCGGATGGTGGCCATTACTACAGTTTTATCAGAGATATAGTCAATCCCCATGCTTACAAAAACAACAAATGGTGAGTCACACAGAACAAAACTTTATAATTCCTTATGTTTAAGGAACTAAAATTTGTTGACTGTCAGATGCAGTTATATAGGAGATATGTGCTGTAGGTTCCATTCAAAAGCATTGAATGTTGGAATTTGGTAGGTGTAAGTATGTCATTTATTAGCATTCAGGTTTGTTGCAGCTGTAATAGTTGTGGAGCACCTTGGCCACGGGCAGCAGCAGAATGCTGTGCCAGCCCCATGTTGGTTCATCAATAACACCATTTTATCTATAGAAATGAACATGAAGATTGACTAGATTGTGCTTCATAAAAGCTGGTGGTTACCTTTGACGAGCGTACAGCTGTATTCATGATTGTGGAATTCAGTCCTTTCCATTTTGTCCATTTTCAGTGAAGCAACAAGTGGAATTTTTCTTCACTTGAAACTGGTTGCATCTTGTATGGCAGAAATGGATGTTACAATACCTAGGTTATCTTAATCTACTTTTATTGTGCTTTTTATACGTGGAATTGTATTCACATTATATTTTTATCTTGCTGGTTTTCTTTCCCTATTAGCCAGCTTCTCCTAGGTGTAATTTACAGTGACATACTGGCATATTTGACAGCATTTATTTTGCTATTCACAGAATCACACAATGTTAGGGATTGGAAAGGACCTCGAAAGCTCATCCAGTCCAATCCCCCCGCCAGAGCAGGAACACCCAGATGAGGTTACACAGGAAGGTGTCCAGGCGGGTTTGAATGTTTGCAGAGAAGGAGCCTCCACAACCCACAAGGGCCCAGTTCATGGTCATCCTACTGTCCACCAGGACCCCCAGATCCCTTTCCCCTACACGGCTCTCTAACAGGTCATTCCCCAACTTACACTAGAACCTGGGGTTGTTCCTACCCAGATGCAGGACTCTACACTTGCCCTTGTTATATTTCATTACGTTTTTCCCTGCCCAACTCTCCAGCCTGTCCAGGTCTCTGGATGGCAGCACAGCCTTCTGGCGTGTCAGCCACTCCTCCCAGCTTGGTGTCATCAGCAAACTTGCTGATAGTACATTCTATTCCCTCATCCACATCATTGATTAATATATTGAATAGTACAGGCCCCAATACTGACCCTTGAGGCACTGCACTAGAGACAGGCCTCCAACTGGATTCTGCCCCATTGACCACGACTCTCTGGCTTCTTCCCTTCAGCCAGTTCACAGTCCACCTCACTACCCGGTCATCCAGACCACACTCCCTCAGTTTAGCTGTGAGGATGCTGTGGGAGACTGTGTCAAATGCTTTACTGAAGTCAAGGCAGACCACGTCCACCGCTCTGCCATCATCCATCCATCTTGTTATGTCCTCATAAAAGTCAATGAGGTTGGTCAAGCACGGCTTCCCCTTGGTGAAGCCATGTTGACTGCCCCTAATGACCTTCTTATACCTGATATTCCTTGAGATGGCACCAAGGAGAAGCTGTTCCGTCAGTTTCCCAGGGACGGAGGTGAGGCTGACCGCTCTACAGTTACCCGGGTCCTCCTTCTTGCCCTTTTGGAAGACTGGAGTGACATTTGCTTTCCTCCAGTCCTCAGGCACCTCTCCCATTTCCCAAGACTTGGCAAAGAAGATGGAGAGCGGTCCAGCAATGACCTCAGCCAGCTCCCTCAGCACCTGCGGGTGCATCCCATCCGGACCCATGGATTTAGGGATGTCCAGATTGCCTAACTGCTCCCTAACCCAGTCAGTCCTCATTAACCCAGGCAAACTCCTCCATTGTTCTACCTTCCTCTGGGGCCTCTGTGGTTCAGGGCTCCTCAGGACAGCCTCCGGCAGAGCAGACAAAGAATTCCTTCTTTTCAAAGATGAAAAAAAAGACAGGATCTTCTTATACAAGATTTCCTCTGTTCCAGTTCTCTGCAATAGCAAGCTGGATCATTTTTGCAACAGTTCTCAGCCCCTGCTCCAAAGGGGATCCTTAGCAGTGTACCTACCATCTTCTATGCGTCCTTCCAGTTTCACTTCTACTGTTACGTGGAACGATTTTCCTCTTCTTAATTTGGATTTCCATTTCGCTGAGATTGAAAAAGAAAAGGCAAATCTTCTTGGCTGTGTTAAAACGTGATCTGTGCCAGAGTCGGGCTGGAAAAGTGAGGAAAATAATGTGTCTCTTGATACAAAGAAAAAGCAAGAACTGTTGAAACGCTGGCTGCCTGCTCCTACTGAAAGTTGCTTCTGGGATCAGTGCTTAGTTACCTGAGATTCAAAGAAGACATTAGAAATTAAGAGGAATACTTAAATCTGAAGGATCATATTAAGGGCTTGTTATGCTTAATTTGCCCTTAGAGACAAAGAGCGGTTGTTTCAAAAGCTGACTCTTTTACAGGTATCTTTTCAATGATGCTGAAGTAAAACCGTTTGATTCTGCCCAGCTTGCTTCAGAATGTTTTGGTGGAGAAATGACTGTAAGTTATGACTTTTATTTTTATCACGTTCAACCATTACCGTATTTGTTCTGAAGACTTTAATGAAGGATTCCAGAGCGTTCACCTTTGCTCTGCCACCTCTTGTGAATGCATATGAAATATATGAAATATAGTTAGAAGCGTTAGCTGGGTTTTATTAAACTTTGGACACCTTTGTTGTGCAGGTGATACTTTCTTATCTTCATGTAGTAGATGTTCTTCCACCATCAATGTCTTCAAAGGTTCTCCCCTTGCTTTTGGGGGATGAAAGACTTGGCAAAGTGAGACTGTGCAAGCTGGTCATGCAAGTTTTTATTAATAGAGTCGTTGTTCTACGCTTCATGTAAAACAGAAGTTAAGACGGCAAAGGAGAAGGGTCTTAATTTCTTCTGTGCTAACTATCGTATTATTTAATATGTGAATATGAACCCAGATATTCTTATGTGGTTTTACAAGACATGTCAGAAGTATAACGGTGGTATTACTAATGAATCAAAATGAATTAGTGAAGTCTCCCTCCAAAGGAGAAATATTGCTTCACTATATCTGCTTTTTATCAGCTTATTATTTATTTACTTATAAAAAGTGAGTATGCAGCTAATTTAGGAATCCTTCGCTTGGAAGGCTGTTTGCTTAGGCTTTTGACTGAAGGACTAATTACTTCAAGCTTTGGAAAAACTGGGTTTTTGATCTTTGTGCCTTGTGTTGGAAATGTCCAGATTCTGGTCTGTGAACCTGTGACAGTCAAATCCTTTGTCACTGGTGACAGAACTGAACTAAAAACCAGTCAGGTCTGTGTCCAACTGTGCTCTTGTTCAGCAGGAAACTTGGAGCTCTGATGTTAATAAGGGATTTTCAAGCTAATGGGTCTGCAGGCTTAAATAGTTTTGCTTGTTCCTTATATTGTAGGAAGATAAGATTCCTTACGGTGATGTTTGTTTGCTTTCAGTTTGATATCAGCCTGAACATTTTTGCACAGTATTAATACAAATAATTGTTGAACACTCCAATGTTCTCAGTTTATGCTTGAATTTATATTTTTTATAATTATAAATAATTATATCAAACACATTCTTGATAATACAGCATCTTACTAAAACAGTCCTGTGAATAAGAAAAATCCTCTTGTCTGATAAAGAGAATATGCAGGAATAAAACGAAATATTCTTTTGTTTGCCAAATGGATAAAATATCTTTGGGTGCCTAAAAAGGTGTCAATGAGATGGATGAGACAGGAAATTACGTGAGATATAGTTCACGAGATTGATTAGCAACTTGGAACAATCAGAATAGGCCATTGTAGAAGACAAAAAGAAAGACGACTCGAGCAAGAAATAAGTTGTCAACGACCTCTCTGCAAATGTCATGGAATAGTTTACTTGTGCATTTATCTTAAACTGACAATAACCTGGCCATTAGAAAGGCCTGTAATTAATGGTTTCACTTTCTTTTTGGCAGACAAAAACTTATGATTCTGTTACCGATAAATTTATGGACTTCTCCTTTGAAAAGGTATTTCTCTTCCAAACACTTGTTATATGATTCTTTTTCTACTTTCATGATGTATCTCTCAAAGCAAAAATTATACAGATGTTTTTTTCTTCAAGACGCACAGTGCTTACATGCTGTTTTATAAACGGATGGAACCAGAGGAGGAAAATGGCAAAGACTACAAATTTGATGTTTCATCAGAATTGCTGGAGGTACAAGTTGATTTGTTTTAACGCCAATTTTAAGATACTGTAGAAAATCCTAAACAAATCAGGAATCAGAATAAACGTAGGGAAGCAAATCAGTTTTAAGTCAATAAGATGACAATCCTTTCATTTAGCCGTCATCCTTAGAAGAATGTTTTTTGATGGGAAGTAAATTAAGGTTTGCACTGTATGTAAATTGCAGATGTTTTCTCATTCTGTCCTGTGTTTTTAATTCAGATATCTGAACCATTCTGCTTCATATTTGTAAAAAATGGTAGGGCACTGCTTGTGGACAGTTGCAATATTATAGGAAATATTCTCATGAACCACCATCCTTTTCATCCTTCAGTTCCTCAACAGCTTCTTGCTTTGAGGGAGGACAGAATAAGAGGATGGTTCCAGCTGTTTGTTTGCATTTTTGCTAATGGGTTGCGAAATTCTAAGTGGAAACAACATAAGATTGTGACTATTTGTGCCTATGATGGGGACCATAGGTCAGAAAAGGATCCCAATAGTCACAGAGTAACCCAGGTGTTAGTAAATGGGGTAGAGGAAACAAAAACCAGTAGCAGCTACATCTCCCTCATCTCCCCAGGGATGAGGGCTGTTCTTTGGGTACCTGACTATTTATATAAAGATACTGTTTAAGCCATGTATGGTCTGAGGAATTGGAAAAGGCAGTGCACAGGAGCGGAGTATTTCACTAGGAGATATCCCCAATATGGGATTTGGAGGACATTCTCCTTTTGATCACCTGAAAAGCCAGTTTTCCCTTCTCTGACCAAATTATCACTTTAGCGTCTGCCACATGTTAGGTTATTAGCTTAAAAAGACCCTTCATCCCTAGCCAGCAAATCAGACCATGCCTTTTATCCTTCTCTGTCTTAAAAATAATAAGAGGTTTAAACCTTTAAACTATTTTTATGTGAAAAATGCTACAAATGGACTTAGTCACAAACATCATTTTGGAGAGAGGAACAGGGACCTGGCATGAAATCCTTTCCTGGTTAATGATAAAGAGTCAAATCTCACTCTTAAAGAGTTTATCAAAAGTTTGCAGAGCACATTAGGTCAGAACTTCAAGCTTTAGACATCCCTTGCTCAGCTGCTGCCAAGTCTAACATCACAATTAGGGAAACTCCGTGTTTAGAGAGTTCTTTGTTTTTTTAAGCTACTACATTATCACACACATCAAAATATGGTCTTAAACTGTGGTTCTTTTTTGATGTGTTGGACCAGCTGTGAGTAATGAAGTTGTAAAAATGAGATCAGAGAAAGAAGATTCTGAGCTCTGTTCTGCAGTCATATGGCAGGCAAAAGTAATATTCGCTGTAGTATGAACAAGACAACTTTGAGCCAATCCTTTCAAATAAAGAAAATGTTCCCAGAAGTACTTTTTCATAAGAAAATATTTTGGTTTTGTAGCCATGGCAAGCGTTTAAATATTCTTAAAATCATGCTTATGTAGTGAAGTAAACTGCTTTCTTGTATCTGATGATAGCATTTTTTCTTCAGTGGATATGGCATGATAACATGCAGTTTCTTCAAGACAAGAACATTTTTGAACATACATATTTTGGGTAAGTTTTTCTTAAAAAATGTAATATTAATGCTTCTTTTCTTCTTGCAGATTTTCATTATTTATTTTAATTAACAAATAAAATTACTGACTCTAGGTTTATGTGGCAGTTGTGTAGTAGCATCCCAAGCACGCTACCAGATCCCAAAGCGGTTTCCCTGATGACAGCAAAGGTAAGTCCTTCAAAAGGATATCGTGCTTATTTTAAGTTTTACCTTGCTTACACTTTTAATTCAGGCATTCTCTAATTAATGGTGCATTTTTTTTTCCAGTTAAGCACATCCTTTGTACTAGAGACATTTATTCATTCAAAGGAAAAGGTATTCCATTTACTTGTAAATTCTCATTAAGTAGCTGCATGAATAGAGTGAAAAGTACATCTGTGCTTTTTCGTTTTAAAAGTGTGATTTTGAGTGTAATAAGTGCCACAGATGATAGAAATTGAGCATTCCTGGATGCTTTGGATATTAACAAGCACTTGCTAAAGTTTGGTGTAGAGGGGGTCGGTTACCACTGAGCAACAGTTGTGCTCATGAAGTTCTAAGCTGCAAATACCAATATGAACAAGAAAGTTCTATTCTACCTGAAATATCTTTATTCGCTGTCAGTTTTTACTTCTTTCTCATCTGTGGTGGCATAATGCAACTCATTCTAGATTGTCTGGCATTAGTTAGAATGTGTAATTAGGGGTAATGGAACAATTAGTCCAAATGTGTGGGTACTACTTGCATTAGTTTCAACGCATGTGCTGCTGGTTTTGTGTAGGTGCAACATATTAGTACTTGATACAGCATTTAGTGTTTGTAACTATAATCTTAAGATTCAGTGTTTTAACTGACCTTTTAGAAATGTGTAAGTTGCAATTTAGTATTTTAAATTATGGTTTTTTCTATATTTCTTTTTACAGCCTACAATGCTTCAGTGGATTGAACTGTTAACAAAACAGTTTAATAACAGTCAGGCAGCTTGTGAAGTAAGTGACTTAGGAACTCAGCAAAGTACAAACCAACTTTCTATATATTGTTTAACTTTCCTGGAGGTTCGTATCCCTGGAATATTTTGGACTATGAAGTACTGTATTTGGCATATTTGTGCACTATGAGATGAATTTCATCCTCTCTGAATACTGCAGGTTCTGGGGAATGACTTGATTTTTATTTTTAGAAGGCTGTGGTGAGACCACAGGCCAAAATCGTGTTGTCACTAGAGGAGAAGACACCTGGTGTCACAACCTCTTTATTTATTACGTAGGGATTTGTGTAATTAAGAGGTGCTTTGAATGAAATCACAGAAGGGAAAGAAGAAGAAGGGAAAAATGGAGGAATAGTTTTTTACATAAAATTTTTCAGGATGCTGCGTGAAGAGAGTCTGGGATAAAATGAGGAGGGACTGGGAAACCATAGACATAATAGTTCACTGTGGTGTTGGTGAAAACCATTTCTGAGATACTGCAAGAAACATTGTGATAGACTTTCTGTGATAGTTTGAATGTACAAGGACTGCAGCCCATACTGTACCCTGCATTAGACCTTATTCAGTACCAGTGAATTAAATTCATTGTCCTATTATAAATTTATTCTAGGATGTTAAATTCTTATGTGACATTCAGTATTTGAGTGATACAGTTTTGTTCATATGTTGCAGTCCTGAGATGCTTTAAAGGAATGAAGATGTTTAATATAGTAAAAAATACTTGGGTACAATTAAAATAAAAGAAACAACAACTTGGATTATTTAATTTAAACTCTTTTGTTGTGTCAGGATACTCAACTGTATTATTTGCCGAGTCTTAACTTTGAATTAATCATTCTCTTGTTACGCGTGTACGTTTTCTGTCTCAGGAGGTAGAAAAGCTTTTTCACATGTTAAAATGCAAACGGGGTGTAGTTCAGGAGTTGCATTCTTGTTTAAGCCTCTGCCTATTCTACAAGATTATTCAGTTTAAATTCTGTTGGCATCACTTTTCAAGATAACCATGTCCTTCCAGATAGCTGAATAATGGCATGCAGAACACGGGGATAAGAAGATACTGGATATAAATGATTGTTGATGTTTGCTGCTATTGATCTTTATTCCTTTCTTCTCATGCACAGAAGACATGTATATTTCCCTTGGATTAATACTTTCTTATTGCTTAATAATAGTAACATCAGTTTCTCTTCAGACTTAAATATCGTGCAAAAAGAAGATTGGATTAGAACAAGTTTGGAACAAAACTAACAAAGTATGTATCTTCTGCAGTGGTTTTTGGATCGTATGGCTGATGATGATTGGTGGCCAATGCAGATTCTAATAAAGTGTCCCAATCAGATTGTGAGACAGGTAAGAAAAAAATGTTCCTTTTAAAGTCAAGTGACTACTTGACCCATGAATACAAACGGACTATTACGACACATACAGTGATTCTGGAAGTTTTTATTAATACCTCTAATGATCTTATTCTTTTCCCTTCCTGCATATGATTTAGAGAAATTATTTGGCCATGGGAGCACCACTGTTGTTTGAAACAAAATCAGTGTGACTCTAGTGCCATAGTTATACAGTTATGTCACAATAGATAGAAGTTAAGGTTTCTACAGCTCCCACATGATCTCTACAAATTTGAACACTTACATTAGAAAACCATAAATTATGTACATTCAGTACTCCTGATGGAAAGCTTCATTTCTAAACTTCTGCCTTTGGATTTTATAGATAGATTTAATTTTATAACATTATGCCACAAGTTTTTTAATACCCTTTTCTGGAAATGTGTAAAATTGGAAAAAACCTTACATTAGCAGCATTTGGATATTCACAGATACGAACACTACTCGTAGTTTCACTGATATCTTCTTTGCAAGTCTTTTAGGTAAAAACATGAGCAATTGCTTTATCTCACCTGACCCCTTCAATTGGTTTAACTTTTCCAATTATTGAAGTAATATTTATATATAGAACCATATGAGTGTCTGTATGCAACCAGTTATTAAAGGAATATATTTCATGGGAGGACTCTATGCAGGCTCTCGGGCAAAGCTCTAATGCTTGATGAATGTTTTATAAAATAAAAATGACCAGAAGGAATTTCCTTAAAATTTTCACATAAATTCTTATAGCCAGATTGCCAGAAATATCTAAACACTTCTGGAAACAGAGACAGAAGAACAAATGTTTATGAGTGATAGTCGTAAGTCATGTTTCAGTAGTGTACAGTGCACACCAATATTAAAAGCTGTGTTTAGGGTCCCTCCATAAGATATTTATAAAACCCCAGTTCGACTATTTTGTTAAAATACGATGTGTCAATACCCTAATAAAGAGAAAGTGGGTGTCCCAGCCTCAGTTATTAATTGAGCCACATAGACCTGGTAGTAATACTTGGAGACAGAATATTCTTTGCTCAGAAAATACCTGTTGACATGTATATGAAAGAAGGAACACGTGGAATTCATGTGCTTGTGCGTTTGCAGATGTTCCAGCGCTTGTGTATCCACGTGATCCAGAGACTGAGGCCGGTGCACGCGCATCTCTATCTGCAGCCAGGAATGGAAGACTGGTAAAATAATAACACCTAGAACTGCTAGTTATTCCGTGCATTACAGCAACCGCTTTTGTTTAATGAATTATTCAAAATGGTCTTGTAAACCTGAACCGGTACTGCTTTAATTGTTCTTTATTATTCTACCCAAAATGGTCTCATTTATTAAAAAATATTATTGTGGTTGGAAAAGCCGGTGTCTAAAGATACATTGTTTAAAACACTTGTTCCCATACGCTAGATTTTCCACGTAGTCTTTCTTTTCATATGCTGCAAGTGTAAATCTCACTAGTTAATACCTGAGAATCCGATTGTAAATTGAATCCAGGGGCATATAGGTGCAAGTTTTAATTTGTAAGCCAGGAAGAGAGGTTGGAGATGAGAGTCTAGTCTTGTGTCATCGCTACATCACAGGTTTTGTCAGGGTAGAAAAAACAAACAAACAAACATTGGATTCTGTTTTGTTTTGCCTATTATCAAGGAGACTGTCACTTTGTCTGCAATTATGAAATATTTATTCTTTTCGATACATAATGAGGAGAAGAAGAAAGTGTTTTTTCTTTCATCTGTAGGTTAAGCTTGTGATCCTGATAGTAACTTCTTTCTAGAGCAGAGTTTGTAACGCTGCCTGGCTTTAAGCCCTGTTGTTACCTAGGCATCCTCAGCCTAAAAGTGTTAAGAGAGCTGAGTATCACAGTAGGACGGAGTAGAAAGCTGTCACAGAATCACAGAATCTACTGGGTTGGAAAAGACCTCAGAGGTCATCAAGTCCAACCCGTGGTCCAACTCCAGTCCATTGACTAGATCATGGCACTAAGTGCCATGTCCAGTCTCAGTTTAAAAACCTCCAGGGACGGTGAGTCCAGCACCTCCCTGGGCAGCCATTCCAATGCCTGACCACTCTCTCTGCAAAGAATTGCTTTCTGATATCCAGCCTAAATTTCCCCTGGCAGAGTTGAAGCCCATGCCCCCTTGTCCTATAACTTCCCTTCAGGTAGTTCTAGAGAGTGACGAGTTCACCTCTAAGCCTCCTCTTCTCCAGACTAAACAAGCCCAGCTCCCTCAGCCTCTCCCCATAGGGCTTGTGTTCAAGTCCCTTCCCCAGTGTTGTTGCTCTTCTCTGGACCCGCTCCAGCACTTCAATCTCTTTCCTGACCTGAGGGGCCCAGAACTGAACACAACACTCCAGGTGTGGCCTCACCAATGCAGAGTACGGGGAAGGATCCCTGCCCTTGTCCTGCTGACCACACTCTTTTTGATACAGGACAGGATGCCGTTGGCCTTCTTGGCCACCTGGGCACCGTTTTTTCTGAATTATTTTTTTAGACAGGTTCAAAATGATTACGTCCCACTTATTGTGCGAAATATCTAAATTGACTTTTGTTCTCAGTTCGGATGACATGGATGGTCCCGTGGAAGACATCGGCAGCCGCTCCTGCGTAACGCGCTTTGTGAAGACGCTCTTGTCCATTATGGAGCACGGCGTGAAGCCTCACAGCAAACATCTCACGGAATACTTCGCCTTTCTTTATGAATTTGCCAAAATGGGAGAAGAGGAGGTGAGTGTAGGCTTGTTGCTTTGGGAATTAGCTATGTATACGCATGTACGTATATTTAAGTAATTGAATCTCTGCGTATTTCAGAGCCAGTTCTTGCTTTCGCTGCAAGCCATATCTACAATGGTCCATTTCTACATGGGAACTAAAGGACCTGAAAACGTAAGTTCAAATCTCTTGTGTAACAAGAACTCATCTTTCCTGTTTTACATATATGATTATTAGTGCTCTGTCTCTTGAACCGTCTTTCAGCTCTTCAATTAAAAGCGCTTCACTCACACAATTTTTTTCAGTGTTTGAGTGTGGTATTTTTTAAATATGCTAAATTGGCTGTTTCTGTTTAGCTCAGCAATAGATATTAAGTAGAACCAATTAAAGTTGCTCTTATGCTATTAATGGTAACAATTGGTTGCATCGTCCTATTGGTCAACTTCAGCTTTTCAATTTACTTTCTTTTCTAGTAACTAGACCACCACATCAGGCTATGTAGTGACTTCAACCAGCCTGGCTTTTATATTTGTAAATACAATTCAAAATGAGTGCTTCAACATGAAATTCAAGTAATTAGATATTCACCTGGTTTGATTCACGCAAGTTTATGAAGTTATTTTCAATAAAAGGACAGAATATATGCAAGATCACGCACAGGCTGTTTGAAATTAAGGCTCAGAATGTCCGCACTGAAGTTCTCTTGTTTTCCTTCAGCCACAGGTTGAAGTGCTTTCTGAGGAAGAAGGGGAGGAAGAGGAAGAGGAGGAAGATATACTGTCTTTAGCAGAAGAAAAATACAGGCCTGCTGCGCTTGAAAAGATGATTGCCCTGATTGCTCTGCTAGTTGAGCAGTCCCGCTCAGAAAGGCAAGAGCTTCTGAAAAACCAAAGTCAATTCCAATCTAAGCTAGTTGAGAAAGGAATTAGAGATTTTATGGGTTTGGGGATTTTTTTGTGTGCTTTTATAACAGCATAAATGAGCTTCTATATGGGCCTATTGTATTTCTAACCATTTAAAAGATAAATGTGTTGTCACTGACCAAATAAGACTCAGGATAAATCCTTGAACACATTCAGTTGCTCACATTTGGATTTCTCTTTTTATTTGGTCTAAGTACAAAATATTTATTATTTCTGTTCACTTTTATGTCAATACCTTTATCTTGTGTATTGTGATACTGAAGAATATAAACTAACAGTCCTGTATTTCTCCTTAACCTTAATAATCTGTGAAGTAAAATGACAAAGGCTTTTTCTATTATAGGCATTTGACTTTGTCACAAAACGACATGGCAGCATTAACAGGAGGAAAGGTAATTCATTTAAATATGTCTGTGTAGGCCTCAAAACCAGTGCACATGTATGTGCACGTGTGTGATTGTAGGCAGCGTACTAATAGCTTCTCGTTTTTGCAGGGTTTTCCTTTTTTGTTTCAACATATCCGTGATGGCATCAACATCAGGCAAACTTGCAATCTCATCTTCAGTCTGTGTCGGTACAATAATCGACTCGCAGAACATGTAAGTTTCAGACATATGGCTAGTTGTTGAAAATCTTATCTAGGAAGTGTAATGGGGTGATTTTTCTTATTGTAACTGAATAGGCACAAGTCTAAGGGAGTTTTGTTTGGTTTGTTTTTCAGATTGTGTCCATGCTTTTCACATCCATAGCAAAGTTGACTCCTGAGGTACGTAAGCATATACTACCTGTATATTCAATAATTTGTATTGATAGTTTTCTGGTTTAAATTGCTTCAATAATCCTTTGCTACTCCAAAATCTTGCATGGAAGGTGATCCATGGAAGTTTTTGTGACATTGGATGAAGTCTAGCTGCACTGTACATTAAGCTAAGTCTAGCTGCACTGTACATTAAGCTAAGTCTAGCTGCACTGTACATTAAGCTTTGTAAAGCAAGAAATCTGGTATGCAGTTTAAGATGAAATTTTAATTCAAAGCCAAATAACCTATTTCTGGATCCTCCATCTATATGAATTTAAAAACATGGTAACAATGAAATGTGTATCCTAGAATTAGTGGAGATACGTAATGAGTGTCTGGTTGTTCAAGTTTTGGGGCACTATTTTGCAGTTCTGTGCATGGAAACACATTTTTCAATCAGAATAACAAAAATATGGAGAGTTCCAAATGGATTCCACATGAAAAACTTCTGCTAAACTGATCCTCTCCAGTATGATCGTCTTGCCTTGCACTAGCTGTAAAATATGGCTTAATTCTACTGTATCCACATATGGGTAAAGTAGAATTAAGGTGTGTATATATATGGATTATTTACAGATTAAATAATAATTAAAAATAAGTGTTCATGTCAAAAGTTCATAGAAATATATTTTTATGCAAATATTTGTGTCTTTTTCTAAAGTCTCTAAAAAATTAGTGGAGGAAATAAACTAGATCAAAATGGATGGTTTTGTTTTTACACGTTGCAGGCAGCCAATCCTTTTTTCAAACTGCTCACCATGCTGATGGAGTTTGCTGGTGGACCTCCAGGAATGCCGCCCTTCGCTTCTTACATCCTGCAGAGGATATGGGAGGTACGACACGGCAGAGAGAACAGAACCTACGTTGTCTTTCTCTTGTTCATCCTTTTATGTCTCTGAAAAGGTTTTACGTGTCATGGTCATCCTGGCTGCATCAATTCATGATTGGTTTGTGACCATTTCTCTTCCAAATAGCAACAGCTAATAGACATTTAAAAGTTCTGCTCTTTAATGTTATTCTAATGGCATTCTGATTAGCTGGTATTTCAGTTAAACTTTAAATCTCAGCTTAATGAGAAATTAATTGATTCATAATAAGAGTCTAGAACACTTCTTCGAGGCAAATTCCACTTATTTTTCTCAGTTCTCCTTTTGCAAGGACTATAAAAGTCCCATCCTTTGTTAGTTTGTGGGGGTTTTGTTCTTTGAATGTTGGTTTGATGCTTTTTGTAAAATACTTATTAACATTTTTAACCCATAGTGTTAAATTGAGTGATGTCTGTGGTGCGGCACCATTCTTGCTTGCTTTTCTAAAGCAAGAAGAGACCTTTCAACCACGTTGACACAGGGGTAAATTTATTGAGCTGAGAAATACATTGGGAATTGAAGCTTTCGCTCCAACTAGCTGCTCTTTGAGTTCCCAGCGCAATTTACTGTCAGTTTTTCTGTCTGAGAACAACATGTCCTGCCTGATGAGTGCCCAGGACAAGCTGTTGAATGTTCACTCCCTTTAATACTCTCTAAAAACCTTTGTAGAAGGCTTTTTCTGTGCAGAAAAACACGAGCCTTACCTTACGCACAGAGGTCTAGAGATGTAAACTCTGTTGGCGGGGGTGAGAGGCCCAGTGGTTCATGCACAGACAGGCAGATTCAGGGTGTAGAACCTACTTTTGCAGCCGCTCCTGTTTCTAGAAGCGATTGAGCAATGAAGACAGTGAACAATGATAGTCTCTTTCTTGGAGCTCCCCTCCAGCTATTACAAAGGAAACTTGACAGATCAATTTGTCATTTCTGAAAAACAGGAGGAGATTGTTCTTAACACATTTATTTTTAAATGGAGTTTAAAATTTTAGAAGGAGATTTTTGGTCCTGTCAGCTGCTCACGTTCTTCAGGTGGATTAGGGTAGTTAGGAACGGCGTCAGCAGTTCAGACACTGCCTGTGGTTCCTTACACAGAGTCCTTTTCCCTTTCTCAGCACCTGGACCTCAAGGTAAAAGGAAAACAGCTTTTAAAAACTAGCAAATGGGCAAACTACATTTATTGGCCTTATAACATGTCAACAAATTTTTAACTACATAGAACCAGAAGGGCACAGGAAGCTGCATTTTCTCCTTAGGAGCTTTTAGACTTCGATGACGGTACAACAACCTCCACAGGCTTTTTCTTACCTTGGGAAAGCACTAGCAGATGAATTTTTTTCCTTGAAAGTGAATATTCCTAAAAAACATAATAGCTACCCTCAGCATGAAGCTATAGGAAGATACTTGCATGCCCTTATGTTCTTTTGATACAACTTCTATGAAAATACTGATTCAGTGTTATTTTGTGCTAACTATTAAAAAGAAAAGTGTTTGTTTATAAAGATCGCTCGGTTTTCTAAGTCCTTAATATTTCAATGCCGAAGTATCTCAAAAAGTGCAGAAGAGATCTGTAGAGTAACCTCCTGGACTTGGGTTGAACTTTCCAAAGCTCTGAACAAGATTCAGAAGCACAAACCAGGGAATTGTTAATAAGGGTTTTCATTGTCTGCCAGAGCCACCTCAGGCTTGTAGGTGCTTTGATAGCCCTGTGTGATTTTGAAACGTTATTTTGAAAGTCTTAATAACTATTTTTAGTTGTGGGTATGTTTGTTTTTTAATACAATCAGTGCATAGAACCAAGGTTAACATATTCTCTTTGATTTTTCCGCTATTTCAGGTCATCGAGTACAACCCATCCCAGTGCCTGGACTGGCTGGCTGTGCAAACACCTCGAAACAAACTGGCTCACAGCTGGGTGCTGCAAAATATGGAGAACTGGGTTGAACGTTTTCTTCTGGCACACAACTACCCTAGAGTGAGAACTTGTAAGTTAATTTAAATGGAAGGAAGTTGTTCTTCTGCTGTAGCAAGTGACTGTGCATGGGGGTATTCCTGTCAGAAATTAAATACGTGCTCTTGTGCTTGTCTTTTCTTCCTTTTCCAGTTGGTTTAGGGTTGCCATATTTTAAAATACTAGTACAGCTGTGGTGGTGCCTCATCAAGATATGCTACCTGGTTTTGATTAAAACTGTGTTTTGATTTTGTAACTTGAATGATACATCAGTAGGTTCTTTACCTTATGTGGTTAATCTACAAGATCCAGGAAAACCCAAAGAAGAAACAGAAATAATCCAAGAGGTTCTCCATAGTTTCCATCATGTAGTTGTACTGTGAGAAGCCCGTGTTCGTCTTTCACTCATCACAGAGTCGTTGTTACTTGAGTCCTTTGGACTTGTGGATCAAGGAGAAGCCGTCTGTTTCTCCCCAGCTGTCCCAGGCCATTGCCGAGGTCACACACACTTGCACCCTATCCTTGTCTAAATTTTTATATAAATGAGGTTCCACAGTAAGAGGCCACACTGAGCCTTCATACAGTGTCTGTGGCTGAGGGAAGTGTGACAACTGGAGGTGCAGCTTTGCAGCGAACTCTGGTTGTGAACATCTCTGAAGAGATGATGACGTCTTGATCAAGCCGTATGCGATTTACTCATAGAAAACATCTGGGTTTGTTTCTCTGTCGGGATGCGTTGTGTTAGAACCAAGCAGCAGACAGGGATACAGGGTGAAGAGGCCTGAAAGCAAATCTCAACACCACTTTTTACGTATTTGTGCTGGTCTTACCCACTCTGATTTTTCTCTAGTGTGAATATAGTAAAACCAGATGCTGTAAAATGCTTTGAAATCTGTAAACGGAACACACAATGTTATTTAACTTCTGATTAAATGACTGTTAAGCCTGTGCGTCACTTTCAGCAGTGTAACAAACTTGTTTTTATTTGAAGCCGCAGCCTATCTCTTGGTGTCGCTTATTCCAAGCAATTCCTTCCGTCAGATGTTCCGATCGACCCGCTCTTTGCACATCCCCACGCGCGATCTGCCTCTCAGCCCAGACACCACAGTAGTTCTTCACCAAGTCTACAATGTCCTTCTTGGCCTTCTTTCCAGAGCTAAGCTGTATGTTGATGCTGCTGTTCACGGCACCACAAAACTTGTGCCATACTTCAGTTTCATGACGTACTGTTTGATCTCAAAAACTGAGAAACTCATGTTTTCTACTTACTTCATGGACTTGTGGAACCTTTTCCAGCCTAAACTTTCTGAGCCGGCTATCGCCACCAACCACAACAAACAGGCTTTGCTCTCTTTTTGGTACAACGTCTGCGTCGACTGTCCGGAGAACGTGCGCCTTATTGTACAGAACCCCGTGGTGACGAAGAACATTGCCTTCAATTACATCCTGGCAGACCATGACGATCAGGACGTGGTGCTCTTCAACCGCGGGATGCTGCCGGCCTACTACGGCATCCTGCGGCTCTGCTGCGAGCAGTCCCCGGCCTTCACCAGGCAGCTGGCTTCTCACCAGAACATCCAGTGGGCCTTCAAGAACCTCACGCCACACGCCAGTCAGTACCCAGGAGTAAGTAGATCGATACCAAAAAATACCGTTCCATTGTGTTTCCCCCCTACTGAATGTCTCTCTTAATGGAAAAGACCTCTAACACAAGCCCACCTCTAAGCCACGTCCCTAAGAACCTCATCTCCACATCTTTTAAAGCCCTCCAGGCATGGTGACTCCACTGCTGCCCTGGGCATCTCCCCTCGGAGGTCTCACTGTGTCTTGCTGGGGACTTGAGTTACTCCACTATCTTTAGTGTTTCCTTAAGGAAAGCCAGGACGTTTGGTCATGTGGATCAGGATTTCAGGTTCTTTTGTATTTCTGTGTATACGTGGCAAGGAGCTGTGCTGTTAGGAAGCATCAAAACATCCATTTAAGGTTCAGATATTCTCAAATATCTGTGTCCTAATCCGCCCAATAAATAGTAAAGGCTAAAAGCAAAACTGCGTTCAAGATAGTTAAGAAATATCCTCAGTTTCTATGTCAGAATTCCAGGTTTTAACAACTGTTTAGTTTTCACTATTTAAGGTTGAAGTTATAACTTCTTGTAATGATTAAAAACTTATTCCTATCTAAATTTGCTTACATGAGTTTGTTCGATGTGTTGCTTAGTAGAAGTAAGACACAGTAAGTAATACAAATAAGCTCTAAACCATAACATACTGAGACAAATCTAATCCAATTCTTCTGTGTGTTTTAGGCAGTAGAAGAGCTGTTTAACCTCATGCAACTGTTTGTAGCTCAGAGACCAGACATGAGAGAGGAGGAGATAGAAGACATAAAGCAATTTAAGAAAACAACCATAAGCTGTTACCTGCGCTGCTTGGACGGACGCTCTTGTTGGACAACGTTAATAAGGTACGTGAGTGGTGAAGTTGTAGTGGAATAATAGAATCCTGTTGGCATTTTGCCTAATGCGAAGTACCATAAAAATTAGTGTTGTTATTTTGATGCTGTTTTTGAAAAAGTTTTGGGGATCCTTTAATTCAGACGCAGACAGAAAGTTTCAATTATAACTTTTCTTGCCAAAATCCATTGTTTGTGGCCGTAATTTATTTTAGAGTGTTTCATCGGCTGAAAATTCAGAAACTAAGCAAATATTTTCCAATAAACAAGTGTAAACCAAGATGTCAATTGTTAGGGTTCAAAAAGAAAAACACTATGACAAAATTCCATCTGTAGAGCCCTTGGAAAAAACACTAAAACCAAATCAATCAATGCTCTAATTCGGCATTTAAGCTGAAATTCCATTCTCAGGCTCCCATGATTAATCTAGACGGGCAGAGCAGTAATTGCAGTTGCTGTTGTTGACATTTGTTATTTGGGGCAGAAATGTTTTCTAGAAATTGTGCCTGTGGGACAGAGTTTTATTGTATCGGATCTTCAAATAGTTTTGCATCTCTAATCTTAGTAGTACATATGAAACTGCATTTCCAGTGTAACTATAAATTGCATGTGCAGGACAGTCGGGTATCCCGATGATAGAAATGGTTTTATACATTTAAAAGTCCAAACATGCTTAACCAAACCTATTTAAGTGTATCATTTGACAACTATAAACTTCTGTCCTTTGAAGTATGTTATTTTCCTCATTTTTTAGCATTTTACAGGCGTTATTTGGGAAATATTTCTGTAAAGGCTGTTTATAAATTGTTTTTGATAACGTAAAGTTGATATAAAGGAGGTTGACACCTGAGACATTTTTAAATGAAAAAGTCAGGGGAAAAATGAGAATAATTGTGTTCTTTTGGAGTTTCTCTGTTCTTCTGTTTGTTTTCCACAATGTAGCGTGAGCGTAACAATTGGAAGCATTTGGATGAATTATGAAAAGTGAATACGTAATTTCCAGTGTTCTCAATGTTTGGATTTTTTTCCTAGTGCCTTCAGAATATTATTAGAATCTGATGAAGACAGACTCCTTGTTGTGTTTAACAGAGGATTGATTCTGATGACGGAGGTAAATACTTTGTTATTTAATTATAATAAACATCTCGCTTTCTCCTCGGTATTTCCAGACACTTGTTTGAGGCGCTTCTGAGGCAACTCTCCCCATCTGTCCTGCCTGTTGCGCTTCTGTTTGCAGAGCAGATTTCTTTCTGCTGAAACTAAACCTAAAATGGAGCACACGTAGCGTATTCCCGTTGTAACTGGATATTTGCTGTATGAGACCAGGCCAGAGTTAGTTCAAAATAGAGAGGAAATAAAGAATAAATAGCACAGTGTTGAAGTGGGTGCAGTTTGGGTGTCGAGCCCCTGCCCAGCAATGGTGACACTCTACAGATCCACAGTCACGCAGGAAAAGCATAAAAGACACTGGTGAAAAAGCTCTGAACTGTTCGTGGCTCCTTGTTTAAGATGAGACTGAAAAAGGGCACATAAAACATTTATCTTGTTTTTTCCTTTGTCCTTCTTAAGATGGGTGTAAGATTTTGGATTCTGCTCAACATTTCCATTATTGAGCTGTTGGACAAGAACATGTGTTTATTAAATATATTGGCAGTGCAAAATGGGGGAGGACACCGTGTCCTTTTGAGAACAGGGCTAAAAACCAAGATTGTCTTGGATGTGTTGGAGAAAGTGTAAAAACTATGATGTGATTCATTCTTGGCATATGTAGATCGGTGTATTCAGGGAAAGATAATAAACCGGTATAAATCGTGGTGCAAGACAAGTGGGTGGGAGGTGGTTGTAGCTGTACGGCAAATGGGATATTGGAATAACTCACTTGAGGAGGTGCCAGCCAGCACAGCTGGAAGTCGTCAGGAGGGCTCGGAGTGAACATCTGTCAAGGATTTAAAGGCATTTAGCCCGCCCTAAGGCACATGGATGGACTAAACGATGCTTTGAGGTTGATTCCAGTCCCATTTTTATATGTTTTATACAAAAAATTCTCTTTTTGATGTCACTAGTTTGTGTTTTCCAGGAAAGAGTGTGATAGACAAAGCTGGAATTACAAAATGCGTTAGAAAAATTAAAAGAAAGATGGTGCAGAGCTGTTTGAAAACTGAGTTTTCAGGAGCTTGTTAGAAATGTAAGCCTGTTGAGTAATTAACTATAGTTAATTACTCCAGAATATCTGTTCCTCTTTGTCTTAAAACGCTTCCATTCAGGAAGTGTTCATGGGCTAAATCGGAACTGAGCTATAACTCTTTATACGTGAAACTCAGAAGTAGAATAAGCTACATAAATACATGTATAAAAAGGACTTGTTTAACTCTCCAGACTGACAATGGGTAATTAAGTTTATAAAGAATGTGTGATACAAGGTGCAGTTTATCCCACGTAAAACATTGCTGGATAAAACTAATGTTGCTATACAGCCTGAAATTACAAGGCCACATATTTTCACTTATTCACTGGAAGTGCTTTGCGTGGTGGAAAATACCGCGCCAAGCAGCTGGCACAGCAGATTAAATATAGTTTCTTATATCTTGTGCTACAACTTTTGCAGTTTGGAAATGAGTTGCTTTTCCTTCCCAATATTTCTGTAAAACACAGATGCCCGGAAGGTATTTTAATTTTAAAAGGAGAAGTAATTCAGCTGATGTACAATCATAGAGCGTATGTCCTTAAGCAGCAGTTTGAAAAAATGATGAGCATCTGTATTAATACTTTTTCCCCAAATTCACATTTATGTTGGTACAGCAAGATTGGGATTAACAGGTGTCTAAAAATACCGTATCTGAAATGATGCTCTGCTTATTGGGCTTTAGATAAATATGTGAAAACACTCCTAGAAAACTTTGACCTTGAGAACAATGAAGGCTGTTGTCAAATGTCTCTCTATAGGCTGCATTGGATGTGCTCACAAAAACGCTCATTTCTTGAGCTGCTTGTAGAGGGGTTAATGTTATAATAAATCTTAGAAATTCAGTTTCCCTCTGGCATGCATGTGATAAAAATTCAATACGATTCAAGTTTTTGGATTAGGCCAGAAGAACAAAAATCAGCCTTTTGGCCAAAGGCAAGTTTGGGTTTATCTCCCCATACCAGACCACCTGGTGTCCATTATTACCAAACCCGCATGTCCAGGTTAACCAGGATGTTTGGTTGTTGTAGAAGCGACTGGGTTGGTCAGTCGTTCCTTCTCTTTCCTTCTCTCTTTCTGTCCCTTTCCCCCATTTCACTCTTTACCTTTTTTTTCTGTCTCTTTCAGTAAATACACTATTTTTTTACACAGATTTGTTCTCTTTTTAAATGTTCTTTCTTTCAGAAATGTTGTGATTACATCTAGCACCGTACATTTCTATATGTCTTGTTTGAGCACAAAATAAATGTGGAAGTGGTATCTGTAGGACAAACAAAGACATGATATGATAATAAGTGTGTTAATTTGGCAACTGAAAGTTTGGTATTTTTTCCTTCTAGTCCTTTAACACGTTGCACATGATGTACCACGAGGCCACCGCTTGCCATGTCACTGGAGACCTGGTAGAACTTCTCTCTATTTTCCTTTCGGTTCTTAAGTCAACACGTCCGTATCTTCAAAGAAAAGGTTTGATTGTAACTCTTGAAAGGATTGTGCTTGTTGTCTGTTGATTAATTTCCATCACCCAAACTCTAGGATTTTATCTTGCTCGTTATCTGCGCTTAAAAACTGCACATACAGTAGGAGATACGTTTATTAACAGTTATTAAGTTGTTCCTTATCAGATTATTTATTGACAGAATATGTAACTAGATTAAGGAAGTCGAATAGCACTAGATCAGTGAAATCTAACAGATTTCTAGATTGATTAAAATCAAGCAATTCTTCAGCAGTAAAATTCTTTGCTTTATTTAATGAGCTTCTGAGAAATGAACTGACCAGATTTCCCTGTGTTTTGCGTTTGCAGATGTGAAGCAAGCGCTCATTCAGTGGCAGGAGCGAATCGAATTTGCCCATAAGCTCTTAACGCTGCTAAATTCCTATAGTCCCCCAGAGCTTCGGAACGCTTGTATCGGTAAGTCCTGCCCGGGAAGGACCCGTCCTACGCGGTTACCCGCTCTGGAATTTAAATTCCGTTTTTGCAAGTGCGAATGCTTACTAGATACTCTGTAAATTGGGGTTGCTTATGTTGATGTTGTCAATACAGCAATATTGCCGTTGTTCCTATTCTAAACGATTTGGGTTTTGTCAGGTTAAAATTAATATTCCTCCTTCCCCGAGCACGCAGACCGTGCGCACAGAAAGTCAGTCTTTGTGTTGAGAGGTGGGTTTGCCGCCTGATAAGGGGCATGATGAAGGAGTAGCTCACGAATTTAGGTGTCAGTGAATTTAGAATGAAATCCCACATCTTATCTTAAAATTCAGATACTAAGTACCGCTCCACTCGGAAGGGTGCACGGTGACCAAGTTAGTCTGAGTAACAGCTTCTAGTGTTCATTTTTATGGTCTGTTACTGGAAGGTATAATAAAGTGAGGCTTAAATAGCTTGTAGAATGGAATGAATTTGCTTTTTGAAATTGTGGATATAGACATTATACACGAGAGTCTTTTTTGCATTAAAGACCTATTTCAAAAAGGTCTAGGCTTTTTCTAGTTTAGGCTTTTAAAATATTATTTAGTGGGTATAATCCGCATTTTTATGCATGTTTATGAAGGCCTAAAGCTGTGTCCAAATGACCTTTTTGTGTGACTGTACGCATTTTCCCCTTATTTTGAGTGCCTTTCTCATTCCCCTCCTGACTGCTGCTGGTTGACGTTTTCCAGGCACCAAACCTGATACGTTTAAGAAGAAGGAAAGAGGGTAATTTTGTTGAGCTTGTACTTCGCTCAGGCTGCCACCCCTCTCCCCGGTGGCTGAGCGACCCCTGAGCAGGTTTTGTCCCAGCACAGAGGTGGAGGGACCTTGGCTGCTTCAGGGGCGTTCACTTGACGTGTTGGTCGCGGTGCACACTGAGTGATGCAAAAGGGATGTGAGAGGGAGTTTGCAAATGCATGAGCCTTAAGTTAAACTGTTTGCCGTTAAGAAATAACAATATGTAATAGCAAAAACAACTTTTTGTTTGTAGATGTCCTCAAGGAGCTTGTACTTTTAAGTCCTCATGATTTCCTACATACTCTGGTTCCATTTCTACAGCACAATCATTGTACATACCACCACAGTAATATCCCAAGTAGGTATTTCAGTGATTGTATTTTGAAGTTCTCTTACACTATTATTACTCTATCGCGTTCCTTGCTGATGTCACATATTGACCTTTTTAATATATCCCTATTTTATCCTAACTTATACTACAGTGTCTCTTGGACCTTATTTTCCATGTCGTGAAAATTTGAAATTAATAGGGGGAAAAAGCAATATTCGTCCTCCACGTCCCGAACTTAATATGTGCCTCTTGCCTACAATGGTGGAAGCCAGCAAGGTATGTAAATGTGTTGTCTTCTAAGTTGTTCTTTCTCTATTGTTTTCCCTTTGTATCAAAGTATTACAAGAATCTAGTAGCATAATGCATCTACGTTTTCTTTGTAAACAAAGCATAGCTCTTCTTCAAGATGTGTTGTCCTCATATACTCCATTCTAGTTGTGCACTCCAGAAGCACCATTTCCCTGCCCTTGGTGATACACAGCTCCATATTCCAGACACGAGGAGGGTTTGAGCCTTGTATTCAGAAAAAAAGCGAAACACATATTCTGATAATCTTCCAATCCGTTTATGGCATTTATAAAGAAAATGCAGGAAGCGCCCAGGGATTGTCCGGATGGGTTTCAGACTCTGTTAAGGTTTATTACCAGCCAGCCAAGTAGATCCTCCAGGTTTCATTAGAGTCCATTCCACCGGGACTGAGGCATAATCGACTATTTGTTTGGGTATAATACCAGGACCTGAAATACCATATAGGGCTTTAAGTCTTTTCCTTTCCATTTCCCCTTCTGTGGGCTTCCTGATGGGATGCCAGCTTCGGTGGGGCTACTGCAGAGTCACTTGCCACGTCCCATTATCACAGTTGCAGCAACGGTGGGATTCAGCTCACATCACTTTGCCTATCTAGAAGGTCAGTGTCCAGCTCATTCTGTGGTTAATGGTGATCAATAATTACCCTCAGAAGGAGATAAACGCTTACCCTCCTTCCTGCGGAGGGAACTCAGACACATGAGTCCGAATGAGGTGACTCTTCCTGGGGAGGAGTCTCTCTGACTGCAGGAAATAGCGAAATGACTAGATTTTAGATAGCTAAAGTCAGGTAAGGTGAATCCCACCCTAACAGGAATATGTATGGACAATCATTTGAAGAAGGAAAACTGGTTACTCGCTGTCCAGTAACTGCGGTTCTTCAAGATGCTTTGTCCACACAGATTCTGTGGTCCCCTCCCGTGCTGATTCCAAGTCCTGTCGTAGGGGATTCTGCTGGGTGAAGGACCTGGGCGGTGGTTGAAGCCGCCATACCCCTTGTGCCCTCAGGTACAGTGGTCGCAAGGACACACTGGGTGCAGGCACAGCCCCAGTGGACACTGCTATTCAGAAAGAATCCAAGCTCCTGCACATGGGGCCTGTGTGCACGTAGATGGGAATCTGTGTGGGCAACACATTTCGAAGAAGCACGGTTACTGTAGGGTAAGTAACCCTTCTTTTTTAAAGCTTTCCGAATGATGCTTTGTAGATTTGTGCACCGTTAAATGTGCTCTGTAACCAAAGTTTTCTAAAAAAGGCGTAGAGCAAGAAATTATCTGTAGTGGGCTTTTTTCATCGTGTATCCAGAGGTAACTGAAGTGACAGTGAAGAATGTTAACTATTTGAACTTAAAAACTCATCGTATTATATGACGTAGTAATTTACATTTTAAAATGAATCCATATACATTAGGAACCCAAAGATTTTTAAGCCTTTAGAACCACATTCACAATTACATTTCTCTGTGTTTTTCCATGCTTATTTTTCATTGATTTGATTTTATAAGATTCCATTTGTTTGCTTGAAATCTTGAGATTTCCTTTTGGCTATCTGGTCTGCAGAAGCTGACGCCATTTTAAGCAGCATAAACATCCAAAATATATTAAAATTTAGCACACAAATCCCTTGGCGTGTATTTATCGTTTGGTTTGAGACATGCCTGAAATGCTGCTTTGAAAGCTTGTGAAGCTCAGTCTTGAGAAAGTTCTGACTTGTACAGATCGTAACTGACCCATTATGATTCAAAAAGCAGTAGTGCATATTTATTTAGGTGTCCGTATATGATTTAAAATCACTGTGTTCATCTTCAAGATGTGGTATTTGCTGCCGCTTTGCATCTCCTCAGCCTGTTGATTCGGAACCCTACAATAAAAGCTTTTACTGGTGGGGGAATTGCTTTGCCGTCCCCCTCCGATCCCAGTGCCGTGCTCACGGAGATGGCACAGCTGCAATGCCATCGTGTTGTCCTGTGGGATTTGATTCAAACATTTTAAGGGCAAGAAGTGCAGGAACTTAAGCTCAGATGCTTAGGAAACCTGGTTGCTGTGCAGTTGCTTATGTAGTTTAAATGAAGCTTTCTTAAATCTTCAGGGCAAAGATGATGTTTACGATCGCATGCTGCTAGACTACTTCTTTTCTTACCATCAGTTCATCCATCTACTATGTCGAGTTGCAATCAACTGTGAAAAGTTTACTGAAACTTTAGTTAAAATGAGTAAGTATGAAGGTTAAACAGCCTAAGGATTTTGGATGTTTTTTTTCTGTGATAACTGCGAGTGCTTCTCTGCTAAGTTCCAAATTTTTAAGAAAAAGCAGAACTTGTAAAACTTGCTGCATTAGTCATTCTGGGCATTGTTTTTATCCACAAAGCCACGTGAGGTGTATAATGTAGCACAGTCTTACCTACACGACTGTGGTGCTTCAGGCCTGTCCAGAAAGGAGCTGAGGCAACCCACGAGAACTGGGTCTCCTTCCACATTTAGTTCAATACAGGACCACCAAAGGGTTTTCTGATTTTTGGTTTGGCAGTGTAAATGGGTTTGAATCAGATCCTGAACCCCCAGCATGACCCGGCGACCTGCCAGGCCGTACCTGACCACCCGCTGCCACTGGTTCTGTTGCTACTGGCTCGGGTTTATTCTACTCCATAATTCTGGGAACCATCACAACATTTAATTAAGTTTATAACCGTTCAGTCACATAGTTGGCACCCAATACTCGTTTCAGCTCTGGCAGTAGATGCCACCAATATTTGGGTGTCTTCCTGTCACAATGTAAACCAGGTTTTTTGGTGGGAGACAGAAAATGAGACACAAAGCCAGAGTTTGCTCTGTAGTCGGTGGAAAGACGTCGATTCCTTCCAAGAGCAATTTTATCTTGTGATTCTTTAAGCAGAATGAAGCACCTTCTGAAAATCCCCACTTGTTTTCTCTGCCTGTAGAAGCTGGCTAGCGAGCTATGATTAAATACCACTTCTGGACAAATAAAGCTGAACAAAGTTAATCTTGTCGAAAGTGTGATGGTAGCAGAATGTCCTTTTGATCCCTGAATCACCCATTTGCTCCTTGTTTGTCACACGTTTCTAATTGTAACTCTGGCATTTTTAGTATTTGCTGTAGGTTGTGTTAGTTACAAAGTGCACAGGGAATGTGTAACATTTGCTGCTGTTCAGTGTATCCTTTAACTGGCCTGGGCTGGGTAGCAATGGTGCTTAATAGTGAAGATTAACCTTTAAAAATTATATGCTGTTTTTTTTAAAAAACAACCATATTTAAAAGCTTAAAGCTGGCCAGTTGAAAATGTAAGACAATAATAAAAGAAGCTGATTACAAATCCAGAAGTAAAGCCAGCTCTTTAGTTTACTTTTCACTAAAGTGCTGAGGGGAGGCACGTCCTTATTAAATGTACTGTAAGAACTTCACAGACAATAGGTCTGATTATAAAACCAGCTTAGAATGGGGTCTAATAAAATGATACGGCACCTCAGCACTACTTTTGTCAGGAAATGAGTACCTCCAACAAAATGCTCACTCAGTAACTTATTTTCTCATAAAATTGCAGGTGTCCTAGTTGCATATGAAGGTTTGCCACTTCATCTCGCTTTATTTCCCAAACTTTGGACTGAGCTCTGTCAGACTCAGGTAAGAGTCCGTGGGTTTGAGTGAATGTGAAAGAGATTAACCTGAAAGTTTTAACTAGTGGGTGTTGTTTACTTATTCAAAATACTAGTATGTATATATATTCAAATTACTAGTATTCTAATAGAAAATACCTCTGCTTATGTTGCCTGTAATCTGATAAAACTTGCTAAATTGAGATTAAATTGTATTTGATCCCAGTGCATCCTTGGTCCTGCAAAATAGGACAGCGATTCACATAGCACGTAATGCTGGCACTCCTACGGAATAAATGTCCTAACAGGGAAATGTGAAATACTAATCGACAAGAATTAAACTGTGCAATTTACTGATAACCTGATAGACCCAAAATATTTTTCTCAGTAATGAAAAGCGTCAGTGGGGCTGGGGAGATGTTGCTGTGTGTCCAGGGGTGACTTTGCATCTTGTCTCTCTCGTCACCAGTCCGCGATGTCCAAGAACTGCGTAAAGCTCCTCTGCGAAGATCCAGTTTTTGCAGAATATATAAAATGTATTCTGATGGATGAAAGGACCTTTCTTAACAACAATATCGTATACACCTTTTTGACCCATTTTCTTCTAAAGGTAGGTGGTCTTTTAGGGATTATTTCTATATATATATATATATGTTATTTCAGATTTGGGATGCTGTTTTCACAGATCTTACTTCTGTGGTTTATAAACATGTTCTTTTCACAGGTCCAAGGGCAGGTGTTTTCTGAAGCAAACTGTGCCAACTTAATCAATACTCTAATTACAAACCTAATCAATCAGTATCAAAGCCTAGAATCTGACTTCAGCAACCAGAGAGTTGAAATTTCCAAAGCAAGCTCTACTTTAAATGGGGTGAGTCTTTTCTAAGCCGTTCGGGTATCGCCATAGAAACTTTTCAGTGGCATGTGGTGGGTTCTATTTAAAGAGGTTGGCATTGTTAGCTCTGCTTAGTGCTTAAGCTGGACTCCCGGTGAGAGCACGGGAGGCTGCCTAAACCTAGAGGAGCATCTCAGATGTACAGAGCAGCAGTTTGAGCTCTCCAGAATTCTCCATTCCACATGAGCACATCTCTCAGCGTGCATCCTCGGCTCTCCCAGGCTGGTGCTGGGGACCACAGGCTGAGAGGAGGCAAAAAATAACACAAAGTGCAGTGGAGTTAATCGTAGAAATGTTCTAACCCAACAAAAGCTTTCGTCTTGCAGCGAGCGGCACAGCATTGTCACCTGCTTAGCACATTAAGGTCAGCGTATTAGTTGTAAGTGGGATGTTTTGGTAGTGTTAAGTATATTTAGAATTTCATCTTTTGGATGTTCAGAACATGGTAAAGCCTCATCCGGGTGCAGGATTAATCAAATAGGAATATGAAATAAGGTTAGTTAAGGTTTTTTTACCTCTGTATTTGTAGGACCTCCGAGCACTTGCCCTGCTGCTTTCAGTGCACACTCCCAAACAGCTCAACTCAGCCCTGATCCCGACTTTACAAGAGCTTTTAAACAAATGTAGAGCTTGTCAACAACAGAGGAACTCATTACAAGAGCAAGAAGCCAAAGAAAGAAAAACTAAAGGTTTGCCTTCTATAATGGTGTCACTTTTAACAATTTGTTTGACAAACTTTTACACAATTAACACATTGTTTTCTTACCACAATTCCCAGCACTACAGAAGAAATATTATTTTATTATGGAGCTAAAATTCTAGGCAATTACATGAATTTTCTATAAGGAAATAAGTATTTAATGTGGAAAAGGATAAAAATGTGAAAAGCCTGTTATTTGGATGCGTAGGATGCTTTCCCTAAGCGAGTTTTCCTTTTTCCACAGATGACGAAGGAGCTACTCCTGTGAAGAGAAGACGGGTGAGCAGTGACGAGGAGCACACTGTAGATAGCTGTATCAGTGATACAAAGACTGAACCCCGGGAGGCGTTGACCCCAACGAGCACTTCAGATAACGAGACACGGGACTCTTCGATCATTGATCCAGGCACGGAGCAGGATCCTCCTTCCCCCGAGAACAGTTCTGTCAAAGAGTACAGAATGGAAGTTCCATCTTCATTTTCAGAAGACGTAATGTTAGCGACGCGCTCACAGCACACGGAGGAGCAGGCAGGAAACGGTAAATTTGAAGAATGCAAAGAATTCAAAGACTTGCAGACTGCCAAGGATTCCATTGGAGCCGAGGAGGACTCGGAGTTCCCTTCCACATCCATTTCCGCGGTTTTATCTGACCTGGTGGATTTGAGGAGCTGTGACGGTCAAGCCTTAGCATCCCAGGACCCGGACACGGGTTTATCCATGAGTTGTGGCCATTCCAGAGGACTCTTCAGTCACACGCAGCAGCATGACATTTTAGACATGCTGTGTAGGACCATTGAGTCGACGATTCACGTGGTCACAAGGATATCTGGAAAAGGAAACCAAGCTGCTTCTTGACATTAGATGGAGCATGTCTGCTTTTTTAACATTTTTTTCCTTCCCCCCCAAAACGCTGTTTGTATAAGTTTTGCTTATTTCTGTTTTGTGCTTCAGTTTGTCCAGTGCTCTCTGCTTGAATGGCAAGATAGATTTATATGCTTAATTCTTGGTCAGGCAGAACTCCAGATTTTTATTGTTTTTTCCTTTTTTTCTTTCTTTTTTTTTTTTTTTTTTGCATCTACCGTACACTTTCTTAAAGGGCAATCAGATAATGGATATGCTTTATGTAATTAAGAGTTCACTGTAGTGGCTTTCATTTAATATGGGTGTCTGGGAGAACAGGGCCTCCTTGCCCTGTATAATGTAATTTAAACTTATGGCATTTTTACTGTGTATAATATGGTGTCCTCTGTGCCAGTTTTGTACCTTATAATAGAGGCAGATTGCCTCAGATCACTGTGGTTCTTATTATCAAAATTAAGTTTACTTGTATACTAAACAACCACAAGAAATTTGATTCTGTAAAGAATCCTCTTTAGCTGTGGCCTGGCAGTATATATATGGTGCTTTATTTAACAGAATACCTGTGGAGGAAATAAAGCACACTTGATGTAAAATTAATTGTTTTATTTTTATTGACATGATCAATTGCTATTCTGTGCACTTCATTAAACTGATTGTGATGACTTTTGTTTATAACATGTTGCTTCAGTCTTTGGATTTCTCATCAAAGACAACTTCAAAAATGACATGGGTGCAGAGAAATGGTGATCAAATGTATGTAATCTATGTAAATCTTGGTCCTCTTCTGGTTTACTTTGCATGAATGCTCTTGAAGGGACTGGTGGTTGCTTTTTTCCCTACTATTAGAACACGAAGTGGTGGCAGAAGCCAGTGGAACTTTTAATTTTGTTCTTTTTAACCTGTGTCAGGCATTCTCTCCTGCACCACCTGCAGACTCACCGCCTTTCTCCCTGGGCCCCTCCGCCCGGCTGCTTCCTCGCTCTGCTGACACCATCTCCCCCAGACGCTGGAGCGACTCTCACCTTGCCCCCTCGTTTCTCCTGTTACTTCTGAGCAATGGCCATTTCCTATGCGATCTTTCAGCCTGTCTGTGATACTGGTTTTAATATCTGATTAAACTCCATTTTCAGCTTCATTTTCCAGTTGCTTAGCTCATTTTTCTATTGCCTTCATAACATATCCATGTCCTTTTTCTCCCAAATTCCTTCATTCTGTCTGCCATTTAATGCAGGTTAGCATAATTTGTTTCACCACTATTATGTGATACTTTTGTGTCTCCTCTTTCTATCTTTGAATCTACTCTTTTTACCACCTGTAATTAATTACTCATATCTTTTTATACTTTTATATTAAGTTTATCCTTTATATATATAAATATATAAAGTTTATGTTCCCTTTTATTAACGTTTTTATTCCTGCATTTACAGCCACTAGATTGATGCTGGTGAGTAATTAAGTTGGTGTCATTATTCAGGCATGAAGTAATAATGTTTTCACTCTCTTTAGGAATAATTACCCTTTTGATCAGCTTTTCCATAGATTGTAACTTTGGAGGAATCAACAGCTTCTCGTCTGAACTTCTACATAGTGAGTATCAGAATTCATCTACCACATCTTCTACCGACCCAATCATGGTTGGGTCTTCAGGAAGATACTTCCCAGCGACTGAAGCACCATTGGGTGAGTAATCCCAATTAATTACTCTTATTAAAAAATGTGCATCTGATTTTTGGTAACATCTGACTTCACCTCTCAGCTATTGCACTTTGTTGGCTTTAGCACCACAACTCTGTTACTGAAGACTTGGATACTATCTTTTAGGATAGCTGTTTCTCATTATTTTGAAAGCCCTTTTTGAAGCATGTACCAAGTATGAACAGTATCTAATAATACTTCCTAAATGATACAGAAATAATACACCCTCCTTCCTCTTCCCAGATGCTTCTCTGCACAGCTGCCTGCTACTGACTAGACCCCGAAGTTGTTTTTACAATGTTTTCCCCTACAGACCCCTGGATCTGTGATTTGCAAATGCCAATTTTGCATTTTCCTGTGAATTATTTTCCCACAAACACAGAACTGCCTAATTCAAATCCCACTGCAAGTCCATTGGTTTGATAACCATTTTCCATAACGAAGTTATAATTTCGGATCGTGTTTCAGCGATGCGGTACCATGGGGTTCAGTGCTTTTCCAAGTACCTTTGCACAATGCAACAGGCAGCATACATACAGCTGTGTGAGGCCAGCAGCTGCCTCTGCAACCTCTGGGAAAAGCGACATCACATCTGACAAGACACTAAACCCCACATTGATTGGCTTTAATTGAATTACTATCCTGTAATTCTAAATTTACAGAAAACTAGCTTTTCTATTATTTTGCTTAAAAACTGTGTCATGATTACGAAAGGTATAATTTGTCTTATGCTCTTCCCTTGCATTACCTTCCAGTTTCCCCCTTGAGCATTCCTGCAATTTTTACTGGGCATTTTTTCCCAATATTCAGGTTTTTAAACAAAAGTAAGCAGTACCTGCACAAATTTGTCTCCGCTTCCATATCCTCAGTTGCACCTGTTTCTTTTCTCCTTGTGTCCCTCCCGATTTCTTCCGTTGTATTTTCCTTCTTTTACTGTAAGTCAGTTTTTTTGTTTGTATTCCTCTGCTTTCAATAATGTTTTAAAATCCCTTTCTTTGAAAACCCCCATCTTTAACTGGCTTCCTCAGTCTCTTAAAGCTTTTATTCTTACACGGCTCATCCCACCTCTCATTTAATACCACAAGCAAAACTCTTTTCCTGGTCCTGCTTTGTTGCTTCTTTCATACTGTCCTCTCTGCTCATTTGACTCCTTAAAAACACATGAATTCCAATAAATCTGAGCCTACTTCCCTCAAACTCTCTACATGTCTCTCCACCCCTGCTATTTCTCTTTTGTTATATTGGGAAAATTTTAGGATGGGGAAGCTTTTCACAGACATTTGTATTTAGAAAACAAACTATGTTTATGGTACTGTCATTTCTTTATGTGTGATACTATCATATCATTACCATACTGTTAACTAAATAATACGTAATTCCTAACTCTGCTCCATCCAGCTCAAGGGCTGGGGGATAACAAGTAGTTTAATACTTTTTGGTTTTATTAATATTATAATATTAAACTCTTGGAGACTCTGAGAAATGTTAGCACTCAGGAATAAGTTTTGCCTCTCCCAGATGATGACTGTCCCCTTGATGCTGTGGCTGGCTGGCAGTGCCAGACATTGTCCTGCAGGCTGCCTGCTACACGTAAAATGAACTTGTCTTTGATTTTTCTCAGTTCCAGAATAACTGTGCGGAAAAACTGAACTTTCAGGTCAGCAATACAGGACTAAGTCAGCCAAGTTCCAGCACATCCAGCGAGGATGGGAAGAGTGCAGGACTGCTGCTGAAGCAAAAGGAAAAATGTCCCTTTTTTGACTCTAAGGACAGTCATCAGGAGCTGTCTGCCCATTTTGTACACCAGGCTGGCCTACAAGCAGGATTAAAAGGTAGGTACTTTGTGGTTTTAGCTCAACAAAGCTTGTACAGATTGTCAAACTTACAGCTGTGCAGGCACGAAGGAAGAAGAATTGTAAAGGCAAGGTCATCTTTGCTTCACTCCCCTTTCCTTCAAGAGGAAACGAGGGCTGGCTGGGGCTGCTCCTCCTCACACAGTCCTGGACCTTCCTGCAGCAGCTGCTGCGTTTTCTGGGGGCTCTGGAAGTGAGTGGTGCAACACTGCCAACACAAGTAAGTCACTTCTTTTTTACCACTGATGACTGGCAATTGATCTAGTTGAACACGCCTGCTAGTGGAAGGAGACGTGAAAATTCAGACTAGCAAAACACAAGTCGTGGGCACTTGTGACTCTCAGATGGGTTTTTTAGTTAGGAAGGAAAACTGTGGAGCCAGTAGGATACACTGTTTGAAGAAACTTGTGATTGGATTTAACATCCTACTCCCACATGCCATATTGTCACAAAAATCCCTTGGGCAGTCTATAGACAAAACTGACCTCGGTCTAAAACCTAGATTTTCTATTTCAAGGTTGCCCTTTTGTCAACCAATGCTCTAAATCATTTTTGTATTCAAAATGTTAGGGCCTTGTCCTTGAATATTTATCAAAAAAGGTAACAATTTTTAGCATTTAGAAAAAGGAAAATGCTAAAACATAAAATTTCTGAAGAGGCTGTTTCCACCCTCTACCTGGACACCTAAAACACACACAGTGTGACCCTTAGTGACCAGTCTGTACATCTGTCCTATCACCGTGAGGTGTTTGTTCCCGTTACTACAACAAACCTCACTGAAGTTCAAAGAAAATAACTGACTGCAAACTTTTCAGGGAAAACCTCGCCTGTAGAAAAGAGGAGCACATCTTTATCTTCTGGATGATGCAAATTTATGAGTGGTAAGGTTGACATACATTGGTGTCCTGTAAAAATAAAATATATAGGACTTACTTAACTTCTATACATACTTAATTTAGCAGAATCAGTTAATAGAGAAAATAAACTATGTAAAATCACGTATTTTATTGAGCCAACTGTGTTTTCCAAAGGCAGCTTGCCCTTTTTTGGTCAATTTGTTTCAAATTGCATACTTAAGTCATACATTTTATAAAGCCTTTGAGAATTAAGCTGTCCCTGGTAACCTCAGTGCGGTTTAATTAAGAATAACAGTTATTTACTTTCAGTATTTCAAATGCCCTCCTGTCAAATTTCTCTAACAAAAAGTTGCTCACTTTAATTTGAGCTACGGAATTGCAGAGGGCCATGAATCACTTAAGTGGAAGGTTTACAGAACTGCAAAATGAAGGCTTTGTTACTGTTTCCTCCATAATAAATTTCACACCGAGGTCAGGTAAGGGAGTCCAGTGCATGCAGACTTAAGCGGTAACTACCATACCAACCCAAATTACATGACATTAATTATCTTTCCCTAAAACTGCCTACAGCATTAGAAACAAATTCAGCCTGCAGTTAAAGCAATCTTAAGAAGTATTTAAAGAGGCTGTAAACTATATCCCCCACATTTCTCCAAAGATCTAATCAGCAGTTTTATAATCCCTTTCAGCTCCCCTCTGATGGGCACCCATCTCCTAGAAGGACTTAATTTTGCCACTCGATACATTGAGTATTAAAGAACTACAAATGCTTCCTTTCGATTCACGTAGCTTACCTGCCTATGACAGCAGTGCTCTACTGCAGCTGAATCGTAATTGCTCTCTGAAGTCACGGGCAAACAGATCAGTTTCTGCAAGTGAAGTTGTTTATAATACATAGTCTGACTTACTCCCCACGTCATTCACTAGAAATCCATAAATAATGCTTAAATTATATACAGTATTATAGCAGTGGGTCTTTATTCTTCCCCCAAATAAATTACTTTGAAGTTAACCAAGTATAAAAAGTAATGCCCTAAAAACAAAAATACAGTGCTGTTCTCATTCCATGGTGTCTTGGGATTGTTGCAGTAAAATACGTATTTCTTCAAAATACTGCTGTTTCCAGCATCGTCTTGTACTTTCTTCATTCGAGACGGGAACTCCTTTGCACTCTAACTGCAGTTCCGTTTGAGCAGCCAGATCCTTGAAATTCAAGGCAACCATCGCATAATGTTCTAAAGGAAGAAAATACGACATTTCAGTAGTGTGTTTTTTAAAGGCTTACATCTGTTGTTGATAATTTCCTATCTATCTGCTTTTGCGTGTGCCTGAGCAAGGCCTGTTTTCACAGGTGACAACTGCTACAGCCACCAGGCTGTTCTCCACAGACGGAGCTCGCGGTTAGCACAGCTGTCACCTGTCATGTTTGTTCCTTCTCCCCGCCAAGTGTCACCTCTGTTAGAGGTCCTGAGCGAGACTCACCATCAGGCCAGCTTCTACACCTCCACTTCAGGACAATTCTCTGGTTTGGGACCTGTAAGGAGAGAAGGAGGTTCTCCTCAGTAGAGTTTGAGATAACTCATGTTATGACTGCTCGATGCCAATTCTCCCAAAAAACAAGGAGATGAGTATCGTCTTATGTAATAGCAGTAGACCCGTGCATGTAAACAATATGCAAAGACTGTGTTCTTAAATAAACTGTTTTCATCAAGCTCTCAGTTTGCTGCATTCCTGTGGTCTGTTCCCTCTGTGGGAAAAGGCCATGATGATTAATGACTAAACATTATACATGGGCTTAAGTTTATATTTTGACTGTTCCATTTAAATAGTTCCTTATCTAATTGTATTGACATCACTCAGCTTCCCTAATGAGATGTTACCACTGCAGCCACTCTCAGGTGTTACACTTCTGCAGTGTGAACGTTTTCAGACTGGGCCATTTCTGGAGTGAACAAACCTTTGATTACCTTGAACTGAGAATCCAGTTTCCACAGCTTTGCTTTTTCAAAAGTTGTCCAATTGTCAGTGGCACTTACTGCCCATCATCTGGATGGACATAAGATACCAAGTCTAAGGTCAGCAAATGTGAAAATGATTTTTCAGAGATTTCAAAAATGGAGCTGAGCTCTAATTATCAATTCTTCAGTTCTATTTGCAAAAGCATTCAATCAGGAAGAGTGTAACAGAGATCATTTCTCCAGTTCCATGAAGAACTGACAGGCATTTGGGAGATAACCCTGCTTTCTCACTGCTCCTAGTAAAAAAGGATAGTGCTGAGAGCTTTCTCCCTGCCGTGCAGGTCATTACGTATAGTCAGCAACTGCTCTTTTGATGGGAAAGAAAAATTACACAATAGCATTTTTTTTGGCTTTGAAATAGAGAAACTGCAAATATGCATTAGAGAAACTGACGCTATCTTTCAGCTCAGAGTCTAACACCCCCCCTCATATCACTCCCCAATTTTTAAAGGGCAAAGTAGGAGCTTTTTACCAGTTCTGCATATTCACCGCTGACAAAGCCATCGAACATCTGAAGTTTGCCTCCTTTCTCAGCTTCAACCACGGCAGGACATTTAGAAAACTTCTGTACCAACTAGGAAAAAGAATAGAGCACAAGTCAGTTAACTACAAATGTATACTATTATATAATGCACCACATTATCAGACAAACGAGGTTTGCTGAAGAAATTAAACAGTAATCTACCTAAGAGTCTAAGTACTAATCAGGCTTTTCATTTTATACAGCCCTGGGATCTGTGGTTTAGCAAGGGCCAGTGAGGGGACAGAATGACACTAAATGCTGAGAAGCCTCTGATGGTAAAGATGCAAAGACTCCAGCCACCTGCAAGGGCCATGGACAACGCACATATTATACATCTATACATGCAGACATACATAGACACGACTTGCTGAAACTAACTTTGGAAATGAGCTCAGAGCAATTATTGTTTCCCACTGGTACTGTTGGGATGCTAATATAAAGGTCTCTGATACTAGTCCAGGCACTTCTGAAGGATGCAAACATAAAATCAGTAATTTATTTTTTTTAATCCAATAATTAATCTATAATTAACGTGCATCTGTGCCATTACTGAGCACTTCAAGCTCCTGAATGGCAAGTACTTAAATAAAACCACTAAGTTTTTTCTACCTAGCAAAGTGTGAACTGCATACAAACTACATAAAGATGCAGCTTCGCTTGTTTAGTTGGCTCTTCTTACTATTAAGGTAGCAACTGGCAAAAAAAAAAAAAGGTCTAAGCCACTCTAAAAATGAATCTCTTATTAAAAAGTGGAATGATGCTACTGCCACCTTCTAGTGCTTGCTGATTGCTATTGCAAGAACTTGACAACTTGTCAACGAGGTCAGCTACCCAGACTTTGTTCCTAAACTGACACGCTGCCTCAGCAACTGTCACCTCCTTCTGCTTTTTCACCACTCAAATGCCGCAGTTGCTTAGAAGATGAAGCTTCCAACAAAAATTGAAGAGCAAATAATGACAACAGAACTACAAACACTCAGTGAAGTCACAAGAAAAGGGCAGCACATGAAACCTTCAGTTTCTGGACAATCACATCTCTTTATTTAATGTACTTAAGGAATATTATCTGTACTGGACACTAGAAATATGACACATGTATTATTTACACAACTATTCAGACACAACAGCATCCGCAGTAAGTTATATTGCTACTGAAAGTATCACTTACTTCCTTAGTTGTGAAGATGCTATAAAGTTCATCTGCTGCAGAGTTGAAGATCTCTCTCATAAGTATCTTCACTGTTGGAATTTTTACACCAACTATATCCAAAGACTGTGGTGAAACAGAATCCTGTAAAGCAAACAATATTCACATCAATGAGTGCAAGATCAAACATCTAGAAATTCCAGAATGCAGGACTGTTGGTTACCTGTGCATTCTTATACTGTGCTGTGAACATTCATTAATTATACAACCTATTGCCATATTCATTTAACAGTATTATTAATCAGTACTCACTAAATTAAGTTACATAAATCATGAGAGTGTGATTTGCTCCAAAGACACCTGAAGTTAACTTCAGACTGGGGGACAGAAATGCTGCCCTTCTCCTCCTGTGCCCAGGATCTGTGACATGTCATTTCAATATCACAGGCCCTGAGCACAGAGATCGGGGGCAGTTCCACCCCGCAGGCTTTCACTTTTGCAGATAATCACAGGAATATTCAATTGTTGCCACAGCAAAATCTGTATGGACTACATTTATGGCAACGTTAAATTCATACACTTAAAGCCAACATACCTGCACGGTGTTCCCAATCAGTTCTCGCTCAGCAGCCAGCTCCTGACCAACGGTCGCTTTTGTTGGCAGAATCATTCCCAAGGTGAACTCTGTAAAGAAACACACTTTTCGGTATGAAATTGAGCTGCACAGCCACCCTGACATTCAGATAGGTAATGAAGATTGCTGGGTAGAACTGTGGAGAACAGGAGCACAGAATGGGACGTACTCCAAGCCAGAGTTGCCCCACCTTACCCATATGTTTTTATTAGCCACAGAGTCTAACAGCAATTTCCATTAAAAACATGTTTTTTTTCAAAGTTACCTGACCCAAAATTAGTAACATGTGCTCATTAAAGAACGCACCATCTTCCAAGAACTTCTGAACAGCGTCCAACCAGTCAGTCTGCAGGTCACTGCAGTCAGTATGTGTAACACAACACAGCCTACAGAAACTTCTGGACACTGTCATGTTTGATAGCAAGTCAGATTTTGACTGGCAGGACTAACTTATCTCAGCCAGTGACAATTCAAAACACTACAAACCCAAAGACTTCTCAACATATTACCAATCTATTCAAGAAAGACAACTGCATTAAACCAAACCTAACATACTGGTTTTAATTACCTGTTTTAAGTGCTTTCAGGTAATCTCTCAGGGCCTCTCTGACTTTTGTGGTTCCTGCAGTTCTCATAAGTTCCTTCAGAACATCGCCTTCCCCTTTCTTTTTGCTAACGTTTATCTAAAAACAGAAAAATTACATTATCTAAGCAGCATGTAAACACAAGCCTTTTGCATTCTGGCAACAAAGTATTTTGGCTTTGTTTACTATATTCAGAGGACAGCTCCAATTTCAAGTTCATTATCTTCTCAGTATATCCTGCCTTTCCTAAAATAAGTCCTCTTGGGTTTTGACTTCCATTAATGTTGTATCTCACCTCCACAGTAGCTTAGTCATGCTTATCAAGTATAAACAGAGCTCCCTACTACACAACAGAGGTTGAGGAATCTGTGGAAGCGACAGTATCAACTGCTACACAACCAACAAGGAGATTCCTCAAGTTCTTATGTTTTTTGGGGAGATGAGAGGGTGATGCTTTAAAACCATAACAAGCAGAGTTCTTCTCAAATTTGTAGTTAGTATATCATCACAAACAATAATTAGCAAAGAAAATTGTGCATATTCCTAGTAGGCAAATTTGAGAACAGAGCTAAGTCATTATTCCAATTATAAAAATGAAAACATAAAATAAACTATGCAAGTGTAATTACCCCACTTAATCACAGGATAAATCAAAAATATGATGCCTATATGTTGATTAAGGCTTTATTTAAGAATTCTGAACCTATATAGCCGTATCAGTATTTCACACCTACCTCTGTATCATCTACCTCATTTTCTTCTGACAGGTTAGGAATTTCAACAGATCCCTTATGTTTCTCACCAGACTCTTTCACTGTACCTGTATTAACATAACGAATTCTTAAATGCATTATTAAAAACTATTTCCCCCATAGCAAGAATTTTATGCTTGGAAATGAGTTGTACAAAAGAGTTACTTGAAGCAAGTTGTCCAGAATCTAATTTAAAGGGACTAAATAGCATCCAAAAGTCTCAAATGTGTCAGTACTTTTCGCATTCTCAGAACTGTGTTTTCCTGTACAGAAGCATCCAGCTATGTAAAAGCACACAGGTACATCTGCTCACTCAGCGCTACCCTTCTGCTGCTCTCACCTGCAACCCTCAGCTGTCCCAATGCTCTCTGCTTCCAACGTCCGCCAACACAAAATGTGAATCTAAACAAGGGTAGGGAAAAAACAACCTCTTCTTCCCTTAAATTTGTCTGCCTTTTATGCAGAAGCTCCCTCAAATGCCAACTATTCCTTCTTGAATACCTGAAAAGCTCCCAATATACAGGCATGTTACCATAAAACGTATGTATGTGTAATAGACAGGTATACAACTGAATTTTTTTACAAATAGGAAACTTCACATGCAATTTTTTTAGCACACTTGTCGTTACTCTTAATAGCTTTGCTGCGAGCTGCCAGTCATCACTGTGCACATCAGAAAGACTTTGCAAGAACAGAAATTACGCTCCGTGTCTGCATCCTGCTGGGCAAAGGCCCACTGACGCTTACGTACACGGCTCTGTGAACGTGCTCTGGGATAGGAAACCCAGACTGTATTTCATTGCCTCAGACCTTACAGAGAAAAGGCTGAATTTAAGGTCTGACACTTTTTTTTCATTACACTGAAAAGTCTGTCCCCTTGCCTTGCAAAAACATTTAGTTAGTTTTTTAAACTCTTTCACTATCTGGAAAGCAATACCAGAAACATGCAGCTCTAACCCAAATCCAGTTATCTTCTTCATACTGTTCTATCAGCTTAGTTGTAAAAACATATGAAACACAACAGTAAGCTTTATCCATCAGCAAAACTCCAAAAAGCAAACAAACCGTGTTAAGCATGACTGCAAAACGGGAATTATCATGAAGATAGACATAATATTTCTTTGGATTCTCATACCTTCAAAGGAGTTACCTAGACTAAATATCACCCTCATTATTTTTAATTACTACCCTGAAATGACCACCACGCTATAAGGGCCATTGTACACGGATATAACCTAACATGCTTCTGGTCAAAATCACAGTGAAGTACACAAACACACACTTGGATGTTTCTTAGCAAGAAAAAAAGTGAATGATGGTTAATAACACAAAGTGGGGTACGGTGCAAAGACCCCTTGCTAGTCAGAAGCTAAATCAATGAGGCATCAAGCAGTAGGCAAAGTCTGTTAATCCAGAGGGAGACAAGCACATTCACACAGTGAAGAGCTGAACTAGAAGATCACTCTTGGGCTTCTCAAAGTCTCCCAGGAGAACCAGTCAGCTCAAGCACAAAGCCACGTGAACTAGTTAATTATACAGCTAGAACACTTCTGTGCCCAACACAAATCACATGCAGCTCCCTCAACTTCACCGCTTTCTGCCAGTTCCGGGTTTAGTACAGGCAAAACCACACAGTGTTCTCTTTGCAGATAATAAAACAAGTCTTATTTTCAGCTACTCTCCACAAAAGGAAGTGCAAGCATGCAGGAAGAAGTTTTTAGGAGCAAAACACAAACCTGGCTTCTATCCATTCAACTAATTTATTAACGATCTTCACAAGTCTTAAAGATTCCCAAATAACACAGGCCAGATGACAAATTTAAATACACAAAAGCAGTACACAATATTATTTTTCCCATTCAAAAACCTGCCTGACCAAGGGACTAAAGCAGATGCATCTGTGCCGGAGAGCAAAGTCCCATCAGTTAACAGAGCTGACTGGTCAGCCCTACACAGGCAGAATGTTGGTACAGCTTTGCATTTTAGTATCACTGCAATGTAAGCAAACCTATTATATTTTTATCAAACAACCAAATTATTTGTTTGAATCCCGTGGGACTCCAATAACAGACCTAAGAATAAATTATTTTTCTGTTTCCTGTCAATCTGCTATTTTAGAAAATGACTAGTGAAAGCACATCTCAGGAAGACCTACCTATAAACACACCATTGAAATACCTAGTTTTAAAGGGACATACATGTATTCCTAAAGCTTCCATCACAATGTAGAATAAATCTACTAAAATCCTCACCACATCTTCAAATAAATGACAGAACAACCGTTTTGCTCAATTTTAGTGCCGTTAAGTACCCTTAGTTCCTCAGTTTCTTGTTGCTCTGTAATCTAAATTGCTAAGGGCAATGTTTTTCCAACATCAGACTTTTCAAATTGGCTGCATATTTCAGAATTTATATAATCTGTTTGTTATGTACTGAGATTTTAATCACAGCATCAATTACTGGTTATCCTAGAAGACTTGCAGAGGAAATAAAAAGAGCAATTAGTGTTTTTAGCAGTTCAGTCTGAACTCTCATTTCTAAGTCAGAGCTCCCAGAAAACACACGACATCATGGCTGTCAAATTAAGAAAAAAATCAGCCTCAGCTCTTTCAGAACTTTACTGTGTAATAACAAACTCCTTTAAAACTAAGCTCTCAAAGACAGTGCTAGAGTTAGGTTATAGTTGGACTCAATGATCCTGAGGGTCTCTTCCAAATGAAATGATTCTATGCTTCTACTCACCCCTCAGCGCAACACTGAAATGAGCAAAGTATCTAATAAAAATTATAGTTAAACACTGAAAAGCATGAAGACCGAACAGAGGAAAAAGAATTTAGAAGGAATTTATACAGAAATATCTACCTACTGCTATGCCTTATACACTGAAATAAAACCAAACTAACCAATATTTAAAACGTATATGATTTTAACTTATCTTGAAAAAAATCAAAAAGCTCATTACAATTATTTAATAAACTGCATTGGCGTAAACTGCACAACACAGCATGATGTCTGCCTTCCTCTGTTAACATTTAGATCACAACTGCTAAGTGTGTTCTTAGTTTATAACACACTTGTAACATTTAAAACATAGTTATCTATCAACATGAACAAAAATAAATAAATAACAGTACTTCTTTAAGTCCCCTGTTATTGCGGGAGCAGACTTCAATACCCAATCTGTTCAAACAGAAGCACTGGTCTCTGCATCAAAATAAATGTTATAATCCCAGTTGGCCAAACCAGTAAAACCAGTCACTGAGGAACTGCACTGGAAAGGAGAAGCGCAAAACGCAGCCAGCGGCACCTGAACACCGATCCACAGCCTATAGCCCTGTTTTGGGGCACAGGAACTAAGAGGGGAACACTAACTATGGCCCTTGGTATTGCCACCGCCTGTAGTAAGTCCTAAGGCCTAAGAAATAGGTAGGCAAAGTATTTTGGAGCGGAACAACCTGTCATTTGGCAGTACATCCATGTACAACTTGCCCGTACAAACGCTTTTTATCAGCTCTTCCTACTTCTTACTCCAACGCATGAGTTTTAAGCATCTACTAAATGAAAATAATTCCTTGATGTTACCAAAAGATACATTTTCAGGTCGCTCTGCAAAGAGCGAGCTGCCATAGCACAAGCGCAGTGGAGGATGAACCTCCAAGAGCTGGTGCTGCGAGCAGATGTAGCACAACAAAAATGCACAGGCAATACCAGCATTACCCCAAATTATCCAGAATTGTTTCCTTATTCCCACTGAACGGGTTTTTCCTCGGGTAACTCATTATCCTCAGTGTAAACTACACTCAATTTTTTGAAACATCTGCACCTCCACACTTCTTAGTTTCTCCTGTTTCCTCCTATGCACACGCATTAGCACGCAGCTGCTATCTCTGCACATCAGGAGAGCAAAACAGTTCAAGCATGTTATTGGAAGTGTAAATAGAAGTATTTACTTGTTGCAAAGTAAAATGAGTAATACTGTGCTGTGAAAATAATGCTAAGAAAGGTGTATAGCATAAAAAAATTGAAGGGGGAAAAGCCACATGCTAGGGTTTCAGGATCATTTAAAAATAAGCATTTATAAGGTTTCAGGCCCACGCGTCTCCTGCAATCATCCCTACGACTGTGATTCACTACAGTGAACCGAAAGGAGGCCGTTTTCCGACCAAAGGAGACAGCTGACTTTACAAAGTGATCACCCAGAGTAAATCAGCTTTGCAAATACCAGGACAAACTGGAAGTTTGTCTCTTTCCTGCCATGAGGGCCGGGAAAAGCTTCGCAAGCCCGGAGGAGCCTCCCCCGCCTCAGGCTGAGGCTCCTCATCCCCCGCGGGGCCCGAGCCTGAGGAAGCCCCACAGACAAACGCCTCAGGGGGGCCCGGCACCGCTCCCCCCGCCACGCCGGACCCCTCAGAGCCGCCCCCTCGCCCCCCATACCTCTCCAGCTGAGGCGCAGGTTCCACTCGTAGAAGAAGATGAGTTTCCCTTTGCGGCTGCTGCAGGACGCTTCCCCTTCCACCTGCTTCAGCTCGCTGATCTCGCAGCGCCCGGCCTCCCCTTCCACCGCCAGCCCCACCAGCACCTCCCGCAGCTTGCTCTTGGACCAGCTGGTCGCGTCCCGCTCCGTCCTGCGCCGGGAAGCGGGGCCGTTAGGCGCTGTGTCCCCCCCGCTCCCCTCACAACATCCCCTCACAGACTCTCCCGCCTCACGGAGCCCAACGGCCGCGCCGCGCGCCTCACCAGTGCCAGTTGTTGACGTTGGTGGCGTCCGCGCGCTCCTCCACGATCCAGCGCGGGTCCCCCTGCCCCCACTTGGCCATGGCGCTGTCCCCCCCTACCCGCCCTCCTGCCCTCCCCTCACCGCCCGGCCCCGCCGCTGCGCCACGGCCGCCGCAGCGCCCGCCTCCGCCCCGCCGCTTCCGCCCGCCGGCCGCCCCGACAGAACCTGCCAGAAACTTCGAGGCCGCGCCGCCCTTCTCCCCGCTCCCCCCCCCGCTCCCGTCACCTCACACCCGCCGCGGAGCCCCGCTCGCTTCTCGGCGGCGTCGGGCGGCTCGTCCTCCGTACAAACCACCGCAGAGTCTCCTCAGGGGCGACCGGCTGCTCCGCGGCGCCCTGCGGGGAGGAAAAGCAGCGTGTAACCAGACAAACATCAGCCACTGTCTTAAAAAAAACGGGCAAAATGTAGGAAACAATCACTTCGCAAATATAATAGCCCCAGGCAGGAGCTCTCAGCAAAGCGTGTTTTAATAAGGATTTTGCAAGACCGGGTGTAGGCAAACATAACAGGGCAAAAAGCCCCCGCTTATATCCCCCCAAAATCTCAGCCGCCATTTCCATCCCGTTTCCCCAGTGGATGGTACCTGAGGGTTTACAGACCACGCAGACACATACAATACCCTTCCCCTTATCAATATGGATTCCTGGTACTTTGGCTACACTTCCCCCTAAAGTAACTCATAAATACAGGTATCAGTATGTATACAAGTGTCAGTATATGTTCCCGGCAGAGGCTGTTTTACATTAAGGATTCACAGTCCGATGTCTCTTATCCTTCCCCCCGGCTGGGGTCAGGCACCAGGTCCTCAGTTCTGTAAAAACAACAGCTCTTCGTTAAATATTTCTTACACAAAAGAACGGAAAATTTAGGTTCAAGGAACACTTAATCTAAAACAATGACAAGGCGTCACGTGGGGAATCGGTTTTATTGTCTTAATTTACACGTAATGAATTAAATACACTATAAGCACCACATCTAGGAAAGTAACGCATTACAACCGCTCTGCAGTCCTTATTCCTTGTCCACTTCACACCACAAACAGGAGTAGCAGGAATTAAAATCTGGATAGCGTCCCCGTATTCTTATTGCTCATTCAATTCTGTACTGTTGCGACCAGCGTCAGTGTGGTTTTCCTAAAAGTTTTCTTATTAGTGGAAAAATACATCGTTATCATCAGGGTCATTATCTTCTGAGTCTGCGTCCAAAATAATGGCCACTTCTGAAAATTTTACTCCTTTCAGTTCTTTTTCAGGGGTGGGCTTTTGGGGATCAGGTGTTACGGGAAGATCTGACTCTTGATTTGTGTCTGTCAGAAAGGAATCCTGCAAGAAAACATAACACAGGTGAGGCAGAAAGCTGAAAATCACCGAGTGCTGACAGATTCTGAGAAGTCATATAACTTTTATCTGTATATTTTCTGTCTCTGAAGCTTGCAAATTCTTTTGGTTATTTGATGAACAACAATGAAACATTACCTGTTTTGTTGTGAACTCTGCAGCGGGCAGGGATCCTACATTTGTAGGTTCGGCGGCTTTTCCAGATGCTGCATCTTCTTCCCGTTCACTGTCATAATCCCACAGCAGCGTGTCAAGGTACCTGCACTGCTCATCGGCCTCAATTACACCCTTGCCAGCATCGCCTCCTTTGGTGTCTCCCATGTTGCTAAACGCTATTATTTCCGTTTTCCTGAAAGAGAATTCATAACAACCTTGAGCTCGCCAATAGTTAAGTGACAGAAATCTTAGTGACTCTAGAACAGAGAGCAGCATGTGCACTGATCTCAAAATTACTGGGATTTTACCCCGGGAAGCGTTAAGTAGCTTCTTGTATAATGAACGTTTGGCGTGGTTGGTTGGTTTGTTTTCTGCATAAGGCTTAATTTGCTAAAGAGTAAGTAGGACTTTGCTCTTGTAATGTTTTATACAAGATTCAAAGTTGTTAGCTTCCTTCAGGTGGAGAGTTCTTAACTTAAAATTGCACGGATTCTTAAAAATCAACTGATATGTTAGTGAAAGATAAAAGGAAAACCCTATGTTAAAAGAATCAACGAGAACATCTTTTAATATGCTATTTTTTATGAATTTGTGATACCAGCATTCTACTTACACATTATTCGTGTGCTCTGGTTTCTCTAAGCTTTTCAGGCTTCCATTTTTGTCCATTGCACACGGATTATCAATACCATGAATAATGTCAGCTTGCTTCTTAACCAAATACTGTTGCTTATACTTTCTGAAAATGAGAAATACAGTAAAATAGAATTGTTAGGTGTTTTTGAAGATTGGCTTTATAGTTATTTTAAAAACAGAACATGAAGTATTTGTGTCACAGGTTTAATACACAGCATTTATTTTTCTCTGGTGTGGGGTTCTGGTGCCACTGCAGCCAGCAGCAAAACCGCCCTTGCTTTCAGCACTCGTGGGGTTAGACGAGACTTATTACACCTACTTGTGCCCCCCTTCGCACTTAAAATTCCCGCTATCCACATTTGTGTTTTCAAAAGTATTTGTTTCTACAATTGCTATGTGACAAACGCAAGAAGAAACCAACTTGCAGTTACCTGTCGTGTGTTTGATATCTACGGCGCAGTGTCAGGCATTTTGTTTTATAGCAAATCTTAGGCAATACTTGGTGCAAATATCACTAATTCATCAGGTAAGTATTTTTCAGGCTGACATTTAAAGTAAACTTATAGTTGCAAGTCTAAACTGCATTATTAAAGTTAAACTATTTGTACCTTTCCCTTTTTATAGAAAAAATTACGTAAAGCAGGAAGGCTACGAGGGTGCAGGCGAGCAGGACGCTGAGCACGATGGTCGCGATGAGTTCAGGAGTTGCGGGGTCAGCAGGAGCCTCTTCAATGGCAGCGCTAACAGGCGTTGAAAATACTTTCTCCAGTTCTATCTCTATGTTCCTCTGCTGCTCTCTAAGTTTTCTGAAGACAGAAGAGTAAAATAGCAGTGATTTATCAGGCTTTCATTTTGGCTTGAAGAATAGTGAAGAAAATAAGAGAAGATCACTCCCTGGTCCACCGAGACCTTTTCTGAAGATTCGGAATTTTCATGTCTTTCATTCAGGAAAAATTCTTTTTACTAGTAAATCAGGCCTGGTGCTTGTGAACTAAAATGCTGCACAGTTCAGAGAACTGAACCTGAGAGGTCAATGTTAATAAGAATATGCATTCATACCACTGTCATGTGGTATTTTAAATAGACCTAAAATGTAAGTTTTTAATCAATATTTTGCAGTTCCGAAATGAAGCTGATATCTATTTTAACAATATTCTTTCTGCTTCAACATTCTTTAAAACTGACCTTTAAATTTATTTTGCACCATTAAACAGTTTTTGACAAATGCTGAAAATTACCTTTCAATAAGTAACGAAAGCTTTCTGCATTCTAAAAATACTTAGGAGATAAGTCTCAGCTAAACTGTTCTTTGATCAAAACCTGTCCAGACCAAGACATTAACAATTTGCTCCGACACCCAGAAGACAGACTGTGCCATACAGACCTTTTTACGTCTTCTGCAGGTACTTCCTTGTTTGCCCCATCGAAAGCGATAATTTTTACATAGCTTACATCAGTGCTGCTTCTTGCTTTTCTTTCCACCTCATTGGAATAAACATCAATGATGTACACACTCCACTCGAGTTTATCTTCCAGGACCCTGCCATCATATTAAGAAAAAGTTTTAAGTTGTCTGCGCAACGGCGAATTATTTTACCATGGAAATTAAATGGTGGAAAAGTAGTATTTAATACAACACTTTGCAGATATTTAGAATTTTAATCTAAGCATGTGAAAATGCAGGATTATCATCAGCAAAGGAATTAAATTATTTGCCCAATATTGTTCAGCGATTGAGGGGAGCAGAGCAAAAAAAATCCAGTCCTTGTCTCTGACTGGTAAGCAGAGATACTTTTCATTAGTAGGTGCTATATAACTTGTGTACGTAGCCTGAAAATTCTTAGATAGGTGCCATTAGCATAACTGAACAATTAATTAGAGAAAGGAAGGGTTAACAAACCCTTATACTTAGATGTTATAACCAGCATTGCATAGGATATTGTATATTTAGCCATGCTTTTCAAAGTGAAAGGGGGCTCATTTAATGCTTGACATTATAGGTATCACTGCCTGTATTTATAAAAAACAGAGTATTATAAACAGCAAAGGTGGGGAGAAGGGAAATTCAGTCTCATAATCCGCATTGTTTCCTTTTTCAGAGATTTTCGCACTGGACGGGACCACTGGCCCCGTCAATCCATCATGCTGACAGCAGTCAGTGCCAGCCACTGCAGAGAAAGCAGCAGAACAGCTCTAGGGTTTCCATTGCATTTTTAACAACAAGAAAAAGGTGCCATAGTAGCGTCAATGTCACAAACTCATTTTTCCATTCTTCACATTTTATCAGGTAAAAACTAGTCACTTCCTGCTAATTCCCTCAAATTATTCTGTATCACATCATGTTTAAGGCCTAGCTTTTCACGGGCACTGGCTGTATCACCTCCCCTGCAGGCTGTCAGGCCCCTGTCTCAAAGGGACTCTAAATCTGTCATTAGATATTGCATCAGAATAAACTCCACAGTTGCAAAAATACCTTTTTACTTCAGCAATGTTTCTTTCAACAACATTGATCTTCTGATTAAGTGTCACCACCACGATGTTGTTACTGGAACTGGGATCAACGGTTATCTAATAAAGAAATCACACACGTTTTCTCAAGCATTTGTACATCTCATAGATCAACTTAAAAACAAACTCTGATATATAATAATTGCCCTCTAAGCTCAGTCTTCCCGACAACGTATTTTTTTTAATTTGCCAGTGGAAACAGCAGCCTCATAATTCTGGCTTGAAAATATGTGATAAATACTCACTGTGTGCTGTTAAGTAATTGTATTTTGTCATTACCCAACTTAGCCCTTCTTGTGCACTGAGTTTTGACACGGAAACAAATCAGGATTATAAATAGCATCTTCCTTACACTGACTGTTGTCCAGGCGGTGAGTCTTGTTGTGCCTTGGTCTGTAGCTTGGACTTCCAGATGAAATGTTCCAGCTTTTCCTGCTACAGAAACTGTAAAAATCTGCCCTGTATTTTCATCGATGTCGAACTCGTTTGTTTGACTATCCACTAAGCTGTAGAGCAGAAGTCCGTTGTCTCCTGAATCTGGATCTGTGGCCTGGGTTTAAAAGAAAGGTGATTTGTGAAACTCACCTTGTGGGTTTGGGGCTGCACGTTGCTCTTCAATCATAAAACTCTGCAGTTTCTATTTGTGAGACTGGAGTATTCTAGGATAGTGCTGACATATTTTTCTCTTTGCGCTAACAAAGTGGGGCACAAACTATCAGAATCAGAACATGGGTTATAAAAGGGGATATATATTCCCTATGAAGTCTGGAAGATTCTACAGCTGCAAGCGTAACAGGAGCAGGTTAGAACTTAAGGATAACGCCAGATTTAGAAAAAAAAAAGGAGAACTGCTCCATTTTGTAATTCATCTGACAGATAACAAAGCGGTTAATGGTGCCAAAGAGAGAACAGTGCAGTATGTAATCCATAACACAGCATCGGTCAGAACAGACCATATAGCTTTTACACCCCATCCTTCATCAGCATTATATTAAACCTGGATGATGAGCAGAATCTGTCTCAGGCTTCCAAGAGCAGATTTAGCAGCTACTTTAACTCAGTTTAACTGTGAAAAAAAACCCAGATCTTTCAAAAGATTTCTGTCCTCATGAAGAGCACAGAAAGATACTTACCTGAACTGTAATAACCGGGTACTTGTACGGCACAGAGTTCGGTATCCGAGCAGAGTAGGCGTTATTCAAAAATACTGGCGCTTCATTCACATCCTGCACCGAGATTGTCAGCATCGCCACATTTTGAGCAAACAGGCCTATTAAAATACACAAGTTAACCGCAACAAGCACCAGCAAAGCACAACTTTTAAAGGCCGGGTCAGGCTGCGGCTTTGCAGCAGTACCTCTGCTGCATGTGAGGACAGGCAGGTTCCTCCAGCTCCTGCTGAGAAGCCCGATGCCCAGCTATTATCTTATTTTCTGAGAGCACATTAGGGCTCTGTGAGGGTTTGCAGCCTTGGAGGAAGGCTGCGGGCTTTTCTCTGCACAGCCTTCACCTTCAGCTTTTCATTTTTCACATCAGGCTTTTTCAGTTAAGGAGAATCACAATTCCTATATTGGCTTGCAAATGCAGAAGGGCTCATCGGCCCTGATTTAAGTTGGTATGCCCTTCAAAGCAAAAAACTTACCTGAACGCTGGACTTTTGCGGCAGATGAGAAATTATCATTTGCTTCAATTAAAATCACATACTGAGAAACTTCCTCATAGTTCAAATTAATGGCTGTTCTCAGTTCGCCACTTTCTGGATCCAATCTAAAATGACCTGAGAGGAAAAACATGCACTTTTGTTGTTACAGCTACCACTTTGCTTCTATCCCTCCTACTTGTTGTGTCTTAGCTGCACTTTGGAAGTTTCTGTGGGTCCTCTGCCCTTCAGAACACAAAATGCAACATTTCCACTGGCTAAACAAGTGCAAAGCAAAGACAGACTAAAAGAGATTGGTAGGGAAGAAGCTGCTTGCTAACAACTACTTCTACTTGGGCTCCCTTGGCTTGGAAATTGTCCTAACTTAAAACTATAGGAACCCATTTTCTAGCAAGTGACCACCACCTCTCTACCAAAGATCATTAACAAAGTCCATGCTGAAGAGCTCTGCAAGTTCTTTGTGCACTACTTCTTTTTAAAGAAATGACATGAATTTTTATCCTTGCTCTCAAACTCCTAATTTCCATACAGCAACACCCAAAAGACAGGTTATTCTTTTATCTTAGCTATTTTAACTCGTAATGGAAATAGTACTCACCTTTTTCATTGCCAGATGCGACCGTATAATGAATCGGTTTTCCTAAAGTTTCAACCACAGTAAAAGCATAAATTAAATAATCCACTCCTGTGTTTTCCAAAACGGAAACGCTAATATAGAAAATAAAAAGACAAACCATAATGTTAAATTTCCCAGCAGCTGTTGCACTGGCAGGCTTTGAAATTTAACTCTTTAAGAGCAAGTTTCCTGTGGAAAATCCTGCCCCATCTCCTATTAATTGTTTGCTAGAGCTCGCTGACATTGAGTGCAGTGCAAGCCCTACTTTTCTAGGCAGACATTTGTTTATCCTGGAGTAAAGGCTAAGGATGAATGTTTTATTAGTCTGCAAGGGGAAAGGGACAAAGATTCTGGCTTATACAAGTTAAATGATAAAGAAGTAAAAGGTGATGCCTCACATCACATTAATAGAACCACCCTGCATAGCAGAATTTCCTGCATGTTTTGTTTAAAAACCCCTGATGTCCTTTCTTCTGCGTGGAAAAATATGAAAGTTAGCTTCAACTTTCAACTTCACTACGTCTTCCACTACCTGGAGAATTTGTGAGAGTTATATAACTTAATATGAAAGCCTCACCTGATTTCGCTCTCGTTAAACTGAGGAACAAATGGACGGTTGTCCAACACATTAATAGTAATAATAGCAGTGGCATTTAGAGCTGGAGAGCCTTTGTCCTTAGCCATGACTGTTAAATGGATCTCTCCAGATGCAGACAGGTTCCCAGTTGTAATTATGTTCCCCTCACGTGTGTCTTCTATCAGGAAGAACGGGCTGAAGTCCCGATCGGGGAGGATGGAGTACTCAATAAGGCCATTTTCCCCCTGCCATGGAAGGAACAAAACTTCATGTAACTACATTATTTCAGTGCCCAAGTCCCATAGCACAGACTCACTGGAATCTCAATATTTCCATGCTTAAATAGGGAGAGAGAACCAGGCTCAGTGCTACACAAGAGCAGCAGGGGAAAGCGCCAATAGGCAGAGTCCCCCGCCCTCCCAAATTAATTGTGATGTGCCAACATTTAAAAATAAAAATCCCATAGCAATACTAAAAACAACTACACACACTGGGAATACATTTTGAAGAGTAGGGTAAACGCTGACATGAGAGATTTGACAACACCTAAATGTCTCCAGCGAATTTATTTTGAGAATTAAAACTTGGGGTTAGCTACAGTAGTAGGATGGATGCCAAAAAAACACAAACCAGAAGAAAATTCACAAGCAGTTGGCCAGTTACACAAGAAAAATGTGAAAAAAGGTCTCTAAAGAAAGTAAGTTAAGGACAGGTGTTGGGGGGACAGTCGGAGTAGTGGAAGAGTCGGCTGAAGGTGCAATGTCAAGGAGAATAAGTCCCTTGGATGCTTTTCACACCTGGAGGAGAGGCCCAGCCTGCCCCTGCTGTGTGGATATACCCCGTTCCTGCCCATGACACGTTTTACTCCGTTCACATCACTTCACTTCCCTGAGACAACCCATTCTGACAAACCCGCAGGGTTTGTTCTACTGCACTTGGCTCTATTTTTCTGGAAAGAGTTCTATTCTGCTCTGCCATGGCTCTGCGGCTGCAGGATCAGACCCTACCGTCAACATCTGTTGTCACCGAGTCATCTGTGGATTTATAATTTTAATGTCAGGTCCAGACATTACCTGAAGAATGAGCTTCCTTAGGGGCTCAATGCAGATCTCAGAGTCCAGCAATTTCTATAAGTAATTTCACTTATGTAAAATTATTGACAAGGATGGTTAAAAAGGGTGAGCATTAAATTATTTGCAGCCATATATCACAGCTGCAGCTATTTTAACCAAAATTATACGTGGAAAAATAGGAAGGCTCCCGCTACACCTATTTTGTTGTCACTTCAAAATGTTTCCTCTTTTAAATGAGATAATTAGTGGTGGCTTTGTCATGGTGATTTGGTTGACTACTGGATATCACTGCCAAGTGCCTGGATACTACTTGGTGGGCATAATACCTATATATATATAAACTTTAAAAAATGAGGGCAGAGAGAATTAGCTGGGGTGTAATTAACTTCAGAGGTGTCTGCTAAACAAACATTTCCATGTTCAAGCCATCTACATGAAGCTGAAGTTTTACAGATTCTTCTACTTCAGAAGTTCAAATAACTTCACAGACACTAAATTGCTTAAGTCCTTGTATACTTCTGAAAGAACAGTCCAGCTCTGTATGATAAGGGGAAAAATTAAGGTAATTATAGCTGAAGAAACACGTGCAAAAACAGGGAGTAAGTCAGTGTCAAGGCAGAAACATCAAAAGTCCTAATTTCCAATTCCCAGTGCTTTTAGTCAATTAGAATTCACTTTCTGCTACATTTGGTGTTTCATGCCTAGAGAACGGAGAAAAATACATTTGGGCTGCAGCTTAAAGCAGTGTCAAAATCAAACAGGAGTAGTTACCTCATCTTGGTCGGTAGCGCTCACCGTTATGACATGAGCACCTACAGGATTAATCATGTTTATGGAGGCGGAATAGGAATTCTGAGCAAATACTGGAGCATTATCGTTCACATCAATCACTAGAACAGCCACCTGAGTAGTTGCCTAGGAAACAAAACGGTTTCAAGCATTTTAGAACATTTAGAATGTCTGGTGATATTTTTAATTATTTGCACATGCAATAAAACATATAAATTAGACATTGAAAATGCTGTAGTAAAATACTGTGTTAGGTTTCATTTTGTGAACTAAACATCAGAGATCACTACAGGATTTTAACGCAAGAGGCAGAAATTCAGCATTGCAGTAGGATTTTACTTCTTGAAAGGTGTCTGAATGAGCAAGAACAGGATGTGTTTAGGAGGCCAACATCTCCTGCAGCTGCTGATAGATGCAGTTAATGCAACCACACACGTTCTAGTTCTGTTAAACAAGCGTGTAGTATCTTTTCAAATACGAGAAGTACTGCAGAACTAGAACAATTTGCTGAAAATTACTTTTTCTCCCATGAAAAATTATCACAGCACTTATAGCAGCAGGCAAGAATTCCAGTTCCCCAGCACGTGTTATAGTCCGCAAACAACTCAGGGTCAAATTCTACTGTGTATGATTATGAGGTATTCCAACTAATTATGTAGTATAATACTACTACTCAGCATGGACAAAGGTCGCAAAAGTCCAACCCTAAACATGATTAGGTGACTAATTTATTCTGCACAATAAATGTCTAACAGATCTCCGTCCCGCTAGTTCAAAATCCACTCTGATTAGATGAGTCACTGTTCAATAATGGTCTTTTACCTCATGGAAAGGGGCAGATTTACTGTTGACTGCATTCACCGTGAGGTTGTATTCATTCGTGGTTTCATAGTCCGGAGAGTTCTTTATCTTAATGTCACCGTTTATTTCATCTATTTCAAATATATTTCCTCCACCACCTGAGATACATTTAAAGAAGCACTATCAATGCATACATCTTAAAAGCATATAATTAACCACATTCTTAAATTATATGTTTACTTGTGTCTTGAGCTCATTAAAACATTTTTAATATATCATATAAATAACGTAGAAGAAAAATAGAAAATATTTTGTGTGGATAAGCATTTGAAATGTAAGCCAAGAGAATGGGTTAGCAAGTTTTGCAGATACATCTGTCACACTTGAAATGTAATAGTGCTTGAGACAGGCAAATGGTGATGGACACTACATTGGAGTTCTGGGGTGAATCTCTAGAAGAATGTTCCTCAAAGCCTGTGCAGCTCTCGAAGGAGATTAGAGGCGTTCCCAGGAATTTTTACAGCCCTCTGATCTTCTGTATGTTCAGTCTCATGTTTGCTGGTTGCAGCAGTCCTGTAACAAGGCAGTGCTCCTGCCAAGATCTCTAAGGGGAGATGTCACCGAGTTTATTCTGTCTCTAATGAAGGTGAACTGAGCGGCACACAGATCTAAAGAGAAATCAGTGTGACTGCCAAAAGACCTGACAGTGACTTTTACTGGTTTTGGCCACCCTTGTCCAAAACCACCTCAAAGTTTGCATGCATATTGGAAATAAAAAACTCTTAAAAGATATAAACTGGATACACATCGCTCCTGATGGTTCATACAACAAAAACAACTATTTCTACTCCTGCAGGCTTTGGTCCGGAGGGGTCTAGTTCTCCATCTCTGCCAGATTTAGGGGCAGTGGCAAAAGGGGTGCTTTTCCCACCCTAAGGCCATCAGCTGCCACAGTTAAAGGTGACAGGAAGCAGGAATCAGAGCTCTCAGTTGCAGTTCACAAGCTAGCACGTTAATTTAAAATGAAATTAAAGGCAGTTTATATTAATAGACTGGGCAGAGAGCTGAGGTAGCAGGAGACAACACACATAATGCCACTTATGCGCATAACAGTATAGACAACAAAGTGAGAGATGTTCCAGTGCAGCAAGAGAATTCCTTGTTACCTGTAAGGCTGTACAGAACAAAGGCGTTGTCGCCTGTGTCTCTGTCTGTTGCTGTGACTTTTCCAACTACGAATCCCACAGGCGCATTTTCATTTACACTGAATTCAGTCACTGGGTCAAAGACAGGTGGCCAGTCATTAACATCAATGATCTTTATGACAACTGTGCAGTAACCTCTTTTCTTCTCAGGGATTCCATCATCTTCAGCGTATATCACAACCTGTAAGTTGCATAGTCATTAGTAATAAGAAATCACATCAACAGGTACTTGCATAAGCATTAAAAATCTGAGTGAACTTTGGAGTGTTCTTAGAAATCTAAAGTCAAATTTGGAATTCATCTCAAATGATTACTCAAAACTTAAGGACTATTTGGTCAGTAAAAAAAAAAAGTATTTCTACATAGAACAAACATATTCACCAATATTTTTGCTTGAAGCAAAATAAGATCATAAAAAATATCTAGCAGTGGCAGCAACAATAAAGATAATTAACCAAGAATTGTATCTGTAAGATTTCAGTCCAGAAAACACTGAATATGTGAGTTGCCATTGTGAAATTAGTTATTCATGTGCTGAAGCGTTTGAGAGTTCATAGGACTTCTGAACAATGAGCCTTGCTTGAATTTCATTATAGTCTAAAGGAAGGCAGTGTCTTGCTTTAATAATACAGTGTCTTGCTTTAATAAGACATGTTCACACGCTGAAACAATGCCTAAATGTTCGAGCAATACCAAGCAAAACAAAAGCAAAAGTGTCACCTGTTGTCCAAAGGAAAGATAAAGAGTTCTGAGTGATGAAGACTTAAGAAATCTAAAGCAAACCTGATACTCTGTAGGTTCCTCTTCATAGTCAAAGGGGGCAGTGGAATAAAGAATTCCAGTTGCTGCATCTATCCTGAATTTTCGTGCATCTGCACTAAGAATGCCGTACGTTAGGAGACCATTTCTACCTGTGTCACTATCCTGAGCTTGCAGCTGGACGATCTGAGTCGCGGGTAAATTCTGTGGATGAAGAACAGATTGAGGCTGTTAGACACTGATTAGCTGCAATTTCTTGAGTTATGTGAAAGATGGGAAGGAACGGATACTGCGTATACTTACAATAGTATAGATGGTTTAAAATCAAAATTATACAACTGGTTCAGCATAGGAAGAGAATCTCATTTTCTCTAATTGACAGAAAATAACTATTTTCCACCCCATGTCTCTCCCTACAGCAGCAATCTTCAAGAAGAAAAGTCACCATTATTTCAAGCAGGCTAAACATTAACCTCAAGCATCTCACTTGCTGTTAAGGAATTATTCATATTTAACAGCCTCTCCTCCTATGAAACTCAACTGATGTTCTCAATTTCAAAAATCTTGTTTCTTTCTGAACACTGTTTGGACAATAAGTACTCTTTTCCAAATAAATAATCTATCTCCTCCTTTTACAAAGTGTTATTTGCACTAAGATTGACACTAAATATCAGTGTTTCACTTGCACGGCCATTTGAGACCTGATCTGAAGTTATTTGATCCAGTGGAGCACCCAGCAATACCTACTGTGTAAATATTTCACATGGAAATCAATTTTTAAGGTTGAGAAATGTAATTCTAACTCTTCTCTGTGAAACTAACTGGGTACACAAATAATAGGTGTGATAATTAAACCCGTATTTAGCTCAATGTTAGAAATGGACTAGATTTTAAATTGGTTGTGGCTGTTAATGTGTGTGAATCAGCTGGGAATCTCAAAGGCTGGGTATGTGCTATATAAACTACAAACACAATCAGTGTGCTGCTGTTTAAAAACAGTAGCTAGCAGATTTAAGTGTGAAAAACATTGTTTGAAAATGGAAGGGTGAAATGTTGAGCTAGCTGCTTTTGCATAATTAAATGCTGTGGCTTCTTTTGTAGGCTATTGTAACATAACAGCCACAGACAGAAACCTGGCTTGATTTCTGCCACCAATTGCTTAGTGTCAGGATGAATCACAACAGATTGTATACGAGCAAGAGGAGAAATGTTGCTAAATTAGGGAGTTTTTGCCTGCTACTCTGTATGAAGCTCCCTTACAAAAGGCTGAATGAGAGTCTGTGAGGTGCCCAGCACACAAACTAGATTTTGAATGCACATGAATATTCTCTGTGTACAAATAAGCAAGATGGAACAGCTGTTTTTCCTTTGTGGAGCCTCTTATCAGTAAAAGATTAACTTTTCTTTCAATATGTCCACACTTCCAGACCATTCTCTATACATATTGGTATTTTCAGCTTGAAATAAACCCTAAAACATCATATGGCAGAACAGAATGGTAAGCCGGTCCAGTTGGGGGATGTTTACTTGTATACTCACCCAAAGGGGTTTTTTAATTATTATTTTGAGGGTTTATTTTTGTGATTCCACTTTCTTACCTCTTCCAAACTTTCTTCAAGTAGAGAGGATGGGAAAACCGGAGAGAAGTCATTTTCATCAGTAACTTCCACATACACAGAAGCTTCCCTAAATATGTTAGTAGCAGACAAATCCGTTGCTCGCACATTGAAAACAACTGGAAAATCTTCCGCTTTCAAATTCTGTCTTGTTTTTACAATACCAGTGGATGAATTGATAATGAAATACCCTGTTTAGGAAAAAAAAAAATAAATCAGGAATTATTCTGTTTATGATTTCATTAGTTAAAACTGATATGAACACATCCATGCAAACTATACATTATGTATATGAATATCATATGTGACAGTATTCTTTAAAGAACGAAATAAAATTCAACATGTCAGATATACCCAGGGCCATAATTAACAAAAACAAATAATTCAAAAGGTCAGATGGGAACGAAAGGGGAGACGTTCAGCCCAGCACTCTCCAGTCAGAAGGTCTTCACCTTCCTCTGAAACAGATATTATTTGTCCCTGTTTTAGTCAGATACTATTTTATTTCTTATGAAGCTCTCTTTTTACGGAAGATGAGGAATTCTGCAGATCACTTCAAGGACACCACAGCTTCATCCAAAACATTTTACAAAGAAAGAAATATAAAGTGGCTGTGTTTGATGATAATAAAATCAACTTAGTAAAAAAAAAGATGCACGACAAAGCAGTCGATCCCTTGTAAACTTACTCTACACATTCATGTTTGTTAAAAAAGTGTTAGCTTTTCCAGTCTTTATGCTGGATTGGGTATTCTTTCTCCAGTCACTGTAACTTTATGCCTGATCAGGTACAACCTGATCTTCCCATAGCAGACAAAAAAGCAAAGAGCTGGTACAGTCAGCTCTGTATCACGTGGCTCTAGCTAATCATGTGCCCCCACCTGATCCATCTCACATTTGTACATCTTGTTGATACACATCCAGTATTAATGGCTGTAGAACTGAGATAAAAAGGAGTCAAGAAACAGTCCAAAAGCTAAGTGCTTTGCAGTGCTAGTCGTTTAAGACACCCTCTTTCTTGTTATTTCATGTCAAGAGCTTACCCTGTCCATCTCCAGATGCAATACTGTATATCACAGGGCCCGTATAGAGCACACTGATCTGTACAACGAACGTGTCTGGCGGTGCCTTCTCGCTCAGCGGGGCAGGGCGATAGGCTTCTTCTGAGAACACTGGGAACGAAACGCTGATGGGAGCTATCACTACTGTCACCTGCAGAAGAAATGAAAGACCACGGGGTTGTGTTTTCAGGTTTAGCAGACTTTTCCATTCAGGTACGCAACAGCAGAAATCCAGAATTTGGTCAGTAAGGAAAAGCACGCGGAGTTTGACATGTTAGTGTCTTGAAGGCAGTGAAGGTTAGTGAAAAATGCCAGCAACCTCGTTGCTTTAGGTTCAGCTGTATGCTTTCCTAAATATAGAGAGGGACTCCGTCGCATACAGCACTTTTCAAATTATTTGTCTGGAGAGCTCTCAGAAAGAGGTACTGACCCGTGTTTGCAACAAATTCTTCCACTGAAGAATGTGTGATCAGAGCAGGAGCTTGTCAGTACACTATTTTAAAATTATTGTAACTGACTTTGTGTATGAAAAATGGTGACAGGCAGTAAATAAATAATGCCTACGGCTTCACAAAAATAAAGATAATTTATTTCTAAATTACAGCAGACAGCTGCTGTCCAATGCTCTGAAGAATGATGGCTCATAAGTCTACATTTTAAGATTCTGTTGAAGATAATTTTCTACATGTCTTTATCCATATACATTTCTCATACTTTTTAAAATCTGCTAAACTGTGATATTGAGTGGCGAAAGATCACCAGTTAGTTATAAGCACTGTCTAAAAACCAACACATTTATTTTATCATATTTACATTTCTCAGTCTTCCATTTAGAATTTTTGTTCTTGTATTATAGGAAAATAAACAGGAATGACCTTATTTGCTGCCTGCTGTTTATCACATACTTCTATTACAATCCCTCTGACTGTCCCACTCTTTGACCTTACACAGAAGTCTCCACTCCTCTAATCTTCCTCCCTCACATTCTAGACCTTCTGTTTTTCTTTTCTGAAATGGGATGAAGACAGGTGGTGTGCCAGCAATTGCTATAGCAGCATAACTGTGTACCTGCTAGCAGCTTGTATCCTGTTCCTGAAACAGAAGCGCAACTACGACATTCTGATTCCTGTTTTGCATAGTTTTGCCTCGCTAATACTAATTTCATGGTGTAGTTCCACACAGTTGGGAATAATACAGTCCATGGAATAAACTGCGCAAGGAAACAGCAAGGTAAAAACGTTAGTACCTTTACAGATGTTGAAAGAGGCGGCAGACCCGAATCCGTAGCAGCGATGTTCAAGGAGTAATAAACGGGATCGGTCTGTGCTGTTAAGTCTGTCGTTAACCTGAGTTCTCCTGTGGCACTGGAAAGACTGAAGAGGCCTTCTGAGTTCCCATCTGAAGACAGAAAAACAAGCATTGGAGTTGTTCAACGGAGTCAGTAGAGACAAGCGACTGAAACACATGCCCAGGACTGAAGAGACACAGGTTGAAATTCTAATCTGTATATGTGATTTGGAGCAAGACGCCCAGCCTCTCCTAATTCTGGGAGGGCCCTTGTGAGGCCTCTAGTCCAACCTCTTGGCTCAAAGCAGGGTCATGAATGAATTTGGAGCAGGTTCATCAAGGCTTTGATCCATCAGGTGCTGAAAACCTCCAAGGACAGCCTCTCTAGGCAATCTGTTCCAGTACTTACTTACTTTTTGCTTCCCTTATATCCACTCAGAACCTGCCATTTCAATTTATGACCGTTATCTCTCATTCTTGTGTTGTGCAGATTAGTTCAGCACCGTGTAAGTACTCCAGTAATAAATTCCTGTAAGATTTTCTTCTAACATACCTGAAATATTGTAGGAAATGCCTTCATCATAACCCTTGCCTTCATCTCTTGCATTGATATCCACTACCAGCGTGCCAGCTGTAGAATTGTCCAGAAGGAACTGCTGATATGAGGGCTTCTCAAATATGGGTCCTTCTTCATTAACATCTTCCACGGTAACTAAGAAAAGAAGATCCATGTCTGAGTGTAAACATGAGTTTCACCTAAACAGTTCTAAGATATTTCTTCAGCTAATATAAATCAGCACAGCTCCTCTGAATGGAGTTGGAGCTCTTTCAATTTAAACCAGATGGCAACCTTGTTTTTTGTACTTCAAAACTCTTGCCTTTGTGGATTAAATTGTTTCCTGCTTGAGCAATAGTTTCCCACAATGGCTGCACTTCTGGCTACGGCTCTACTATGTCACAACTATCTGTCGTGAATAATATCATCTTATTGTTTCTACTATCTGTTGTGAATAATATCATCCATTGTTTCACTGGGCTCCCTTCTCTGTTCATATTCATCTGGTATCTCTTGTCTTTGGCTTAGATCGCAAACATTGTGAGACAGGATTGCTTAGTTTTAGATTTGTACGTGACCTGGCACGATAGTAACACACAGTAACATAACACAGAACAAGAAGTAATAAATAAAGCAATACTTCCAGTTGTACTGATCACAAGTAGGGCTGGCCAAAAACGAGGATACCAACTTAATGGAAATCTTTTATGTTCTGTTGAGATTTTTTTAAAGTAAAAAAACAACAGCAATCAAGTACTGTTGTTTTAACATCACTAAAAATAAATGTTGACATTTTTTCTAACCACCCTAGAAGCAGCCTTTCTGTAAACAAGCAGAAAAAGAACTGAATTATGTTTTTGGAAACCTTTTCAATAGAAAAATTTGTGAATACATTGAAGTAAATAACGTCAGTTTGCGTGAAAAAGCTTCATTTTTGACAAGCCAAATGTTTTTTGAGAAGAGTTTCATGTGGCTATATTGAAAAAGTCACATCATCATTTCTGATAATTTACTTCAGCAAACTGCATTACTACTGTAGGCTATTTTTATGCCTCATAATTACACATGCTGAAATATTGCCTAAGGGATGGTAAACTAGAGCTACCTGTAATGTTTGCTGTGTCCTGGAGATGTGGGTCTCCAGGATTGAAAGCTTTCAGAATAAATGTATACTGGGAACGACTCTCATAGTCCAGAGGCTGAAGAGTTGTAATATTTCCAGAAAGTTCTCCAACATGAAACAAAGAAGTCTCTCCAATTATGGTGTAATGAATAATGGCGTTGTACCCTATGTCTTCATCTGTGGCTGCTGCACTCAAAATCTAAATGAGAAATAAACAAAACAAATACTAGTTTATTACTGCTTCGAAATGTACATGAAGAAAACAACTGCAGAACAGCCTGTTTATTCTTAATGTCACGTACCACATGTGGAGGCTCATTCTCTTTTACAGTCACGGAGTACGATTTCTGGGGGAACACTGGTGGGTTGTCGTTCACATCTTCTACAGTGATGCGAAGAACTAAGCTTGCAGATTGCGAGGGTCTGCCAGAATCAGCGGCCTGTGAAGAAACAACTCGGCATTAAACCCACCGCTACATTGATACAAACTTGTTTTACCAGCTCAGTTTTGTTCTAAAAGTTGTGAACAATTAATCAAAAGCTCAAGCCTGGAACCTGATCAAATGTGTCGTACGATCAAATGTGGCACTAATCAACATAAACCCACGGTATACAGATGCATGTCTGTGATGTGGCATTTAAATGAATAAGAAAATCCTTTGTATTTTGAGGGTTTGAAGTGTCTACAAAGCAAGCTGTGAAGAGTAGCTAGAATGTAGTAAATTCACAGTTTAACATTGCATGAACATCTGCCATAGAAAAGTTCTCATCTGTAGGTACATATACACAATTTTCAATTAGTCTTAAAAAGTGACCACTTCTATAAATTCTAGAATTTTCAGAAGACGCTATTCAATTTTTAGTGTATTTCCTCGCTGTCCTGAATACGTTCCACAAGTTGACCTGTTAAATTATTTGTTAGCAGTAAAATGTGTTTGTACATGGTGGTCAGTGCTGGAACGCTTCTTTGTATGCAACATAATATATCTGATTTATAGCAGTTTAAAAAAATGTCAGCTGGAATAAATAGACACTCACATGAATGCTGGAAGTGAAGACATAAACTTGGAAATCTGTATTTCAGGTATTTTTAAAACATCTAAGCACGTAGATCTCACTTTGCAGATCTCACACTCCGCTGTCGTGTGACTATGACCTTTAAGATCTGACGTGCATGGGTCATTTATTCACTAATACCAATTTAAACATCAGAAAATAAAGCTCTGGGTAACAAAACATAAACAGCCAAAATTAATTAATGAATTCTAATGGAATTCGCTAAGATTAAGTGTTTTCCTTGTGCGGATTTGCTATTTTCTCTTTTATCTTGAGAATTTTGTGAACTTACAGCAAATATGTCAACTTACTATTATTTTTAATTCATAACTGTCCACCATCTCTCTGTCCAAGGGTTTTTTTGTCATCAGCTCGCCAGTAGAACTGCTAATATGGAATATTCCAGCAAAATCGTCTTGCAGAGAGTAGCTTATAAGTGCATTATCTCCTATATCCAGATCAGTAGCAGAAAATACGCCCAGGTCTAGACTGGCTTCATTCTCAGGAACCAAGAGTTCAGTTTGAATCAACGTTGAGAAAACCGGAGCGTTGTCATTGATGTCATTTACTCTCACGGTTACCTGTATTAAAAATAAAGAATAAAATATAATAATAATTTAAAAAGACATTGACCTGTAGAAACAGTATAAAAAGGAGAATTTTGGTTTGTTTTAATCTATGGAGTCTATAGGGGAAAAAAATGCCAACATCAAAACCAAAGGGATACATATAACAACTTCAGCATTTTTCAGCATTGGAGCATTTTCACAACTTCAGCATCTCTGTATTGTTTTGGGTTTTTTTCTTCTCAACTGAGACAAGTGAGATAATGTCTGCTCTAAGTGGAAGAGATGAACAGGATTAATAATCTGGGGCTTTTGGGCTCATTTACTTCATGCATTTGAGAGAACTATGCACAGAATGAGTTTCAGTGTTAATCAGTTTCTCTGGTTATTGGTTGTCACAGAGGAACTCTCAGGAAGTGATGTAATTTGTGAAGCTGACAATATTTCAAGATTGTAACGTATCCTTGGGAAAATAAAAAGGTGGAAATTAAATAAAATGGCCTCAAAATCCTCATCCTTGCATAACAGATGACACATATCTGGACATTGCTTGATTTTTTAAATATATTTTAAAAAATATTTATATCCCTTTAAAAAACCATTTTAAAATGCAGTATACTGTACCAAAGCAACAGCTGTATTGGGTGGCACCACAGAATCAACAGCTTCTACAATGAGGCTGTATTGGTCGACTTCTTCTCGGTCTAGGCTGGCAAGAGCCACAATGTCCCCTTGGTCATTGATGGAGAACTTGTCACTATGAGATTTCAGGGAGTATGTGACTTGTACAGCGATGCTGCCTGGCAGAGCCTTCACGGAGCCCACGGCAGCCCCTGACGGTTCATTTTCTGCAATGCTGAACTCATAGCTGGAGCTGTCGAAAGCCAGGCCAAAACCAGCGTCGTTTACCAGCAAGTAGAGAGTAACAGAGGCTGATGAGAGAGAACAAATTGAAATAGTGAAGCTGTGGCTAAAATCATCATGCTCTGTTTCCCTAAATTTTTGAGGAACTAATAGAAAATGATGGAAATCGGCGTGTAGGAAAGAAGGAGAAAACAAAACAAAAACATAAATCAATAGTAATAAGGAATATATGTGTACCACATAAAACATAGTGCCTTTTTATACCTAACTAATGTCCCAAAATAACCCCATTTCACCAGAGTGTTGCTTCGGTATGACAGGACAGCAAGGGTCACCAGTCCAAAGTTAATGGGATATGCAGGTGTTTTCCACTCCTCAAAAATCTTACCCTAACTTGCTTTGTAACAAAAGAGAAAGGATATACATAAAAACGTGTAACTGCAAATTCCCTCATAGCCACACATCTTATTTTAAGGAAATAGGTTGTTTCGTCTGTTCATGATAAATCAAAGCTAAGCTCTGAAAAATACATTAAAAAGTAAAGAAAATACCATGTGTCTGAATGTTTTTTGAAAGAGCAGAAACATGTTTGAGGGTTGTTTGCCAGTTTGCAATTTGTTTAAATGTTTCTAATCTTAAGAAAATAAAGGAAAACTGAAAGATAAACACAAATTATCAATATTATTTTAATACATCTTTTTAGAGCGGCTACTACTATGAAGTCCTCTTTTTTGTACCATAAGCTCCACTGCAACAAGTGAAAAGCAAATTATTCATCATTGCTGAAATGTAACATGGGTTCTAGTCCTAATTCATTTTGACTTGACAGTGATGGAATTAATTTCAAATGTCAATGTTTGCAAAGGTTACATTTATGTGTGGGACAAAAAAAAAGGTGAGAAGACATCATTTACCACTTGATGTGAGCTGAGGAACTCCGTGATCAGCAGCAATGACTATCAGTGTAACAACTGTGTCAGCTGTGATATAGTCCAAGTTACTGCTGAGGGTGATTTCTCCAGTGCGGTTATTTATACGGAAATCATCAGAATGGTTCAGGAGGCTGCATTAAAGAGAAGTCAGTATAACAGCCATATTAATGTCACTGGAAGTACCAGCTACTTACTGTTACTTCTGGAACAAGCACTCAACAGGCAGCATTTGCCTTTTTATAGAGAATGGCTAAATGACAGGTTTTAATTGCTGTTTCATTAGCCTAAGTATATATCAGCCTTTTTATTTACAGGTGTGTCTTCCATCACAAAGATGACAGTGTTCATGCCTTCAGTTTGCATGATATCCCAAGCCCTTGGTCTTCCCACGAAGGGAAGGCAGATTCTGCACACTCAGCACATTGAACAATATCAGAAATTTGGGTGATATTTGCCGGAAGGCTGCAAACCTGCTAATTCCTCGTGTTTGGCAAACTCTCTCAGGTAACTGGATTGCCCATAAGAAGGCAAAATCCTTCTCATAGCTTAAAATATTCTCTTGCAAGACACTAGTTTTAAACACCCACAGTTTACTGACTCATTCATCTATCCTTCTCAATCGATATTTTTCGTGTCAAGGTATCCTGGTATTTTCCATAATATAGGGCTCATACAAAAAATCTTCCTTAATTTTTTTATGCATAGAACATTATTGAAGTTATTATTTCTTTATCTCCTGCTCCCAGCAAAGAGATGCGTGAAAAGGCAGTAATTCTCGGAGATTCATTTACTTCCTATTCAGAAACTGCAACATATTATTTAAAATTTCAGAAACCCAAACAAATCTTGGCATTCAGTTCTCGTTGCTAAGTTTATAACTTGATTGCATTCTCTTTCTTATGGCGTCATCATGATTTGATAAGCTCTAAAACATAGAGTAATGACTGTCCTTTTTCCCAAGTTTAAAAATAACTACTGGTTATAGGACTTGTAAAGCATCTACGAACAGGTCTTATCTTCTTATGACCAATAAAAGTGCTTTGTGAGAAAGAAAAATACTCTTCTGTCTCTTTAACAAAGTTACTTATTAACCTCATGGAAGTTTACCTGTATGAAATAACAGAGTTGTTCCCAAGGTCAAGGTCAGTAGCAGACACAGATAGCACAGACGCTCCTTCTTCTGCTGTTGCTACACGTACGTTGGCTGAGTAATGTGCTCTCGTAAACTGAGGAGGGTTATCGTTCACATCTAATACTTGAACGCTGACATATGTGAAATTCTGGCGTGTCACAGGAGAAAACCACGATTCAGAAAATGCACAGGTGCTTTACATTTATGAACCAAAGAAAGCTGCAGATAAAGAATAACGTGTTCCTCTCTATTACCTGCCTTTGAGGTACTCCGTTATCAGATGCCACCAACAGCAGCTCATAAGTCTCTTTAGCTTCCCGGTCTACAAAGCCGTTGGCCAAAATGGTTCCGTCCTAGAGAAGGTTACACAGTTCATGCACAGATCATTTTAATCAGATTCCAAGTTCAGATTCCAAGGAATGCCTGGCCAGTATGTCTTAGTTTTCAGACATCGACTTGTATTCCCAAACTACAGACCATACGTTGTTATTTATTTCACATGTGCTAGAATGGCTACTACCTACTCTTTTTACCTGATCTATCTCACCGCATCAAGTAACTTCCTAAAAATCAGTATCTAAATATTGCTTTCAGCATATCCAAACTCTTACCTGTTGGATGCTATACGGATTATCCCCATCCTCAGCTGATAAGTAGTAAGTAATTCGTGCATTCTCTCCCTCATCCAAATCAGTAGCAGTGACATGTCCAACTCTAGCAGGAGCACCCGACGTGTAATCTCCTTCCAGAATCGCAAAGCTGTATGACTGCATCTCAAACTCAGGGTTGTTATCATTGACATCCAGAACAGTGATGCGGAACAAGGCACTTGAACTAAGACCATTCGTTTCAGCATCAACTGCCCATACCTGCCACAGTAAGAAACAATTTTAACCATCTGATGAAGATACCAAAAAAAAGGGTTCAAGAGAATGAAGAAAAAATAGCCAAAGCTGCAGAGTCTGTCCCCAAGTTTACCTGTAAAGTGAATTCAGATGTAGTCTCCCTGTCCAGTTCAGTGTCATTCCTTAATGAAAGTGTTCCAGGGATATCCACAGTAAGCAAAGTACTGTTATGAATGAAGTATCCCTGAGAAAAGCCAGCCTAAAAAGAAAACATAGTTCAATTAAGATTAAAATGAGGAATATTTAAGCTAAAATAACAATCTCATTAATACCTGACATTTCTATAGGACTCCTCATTACAGAAGTACGAGTGCTTCGCAAGGTTTAATAAATGAGATCTTGCACCCTGAGCTATGGGAATAACAGTCTTATTTGGCAAACAGAAACTGGGGTAAAGTTGAAGCCCCTGTGGGCTTCACCCATTTGGGTTCAATGGAGCCTGAACTGGGAGAAACATTTATGTTTCTTTAAATCTGACACGAGCAAGAATATTATAGCAAATCAGAAATCTTTTCCTCCAAACCAGGTCCCCAGCGCCGTGGCTACATACGAAATTTCTTTATAAAACAAGGGGAGAAAGAAGCAACTTTTTGTAAGGCAGAGTGTCATTTCCTATTAAAGAAGAGGAAACTATATCAGGTTTACAAATTGCATCTCTGCCTGACTAAGTGGATACTAAGGGCAGGTTGACTGCATTACAGAAATGCACTAACAAATGTTCTCAGATAGAAACAAGTTACTGAACTGATTGTTTTGACATAATAAGCAATAACACAGATCTTAAAAAACAACCCAGCCAACCTGTTCTCTCTGGTGTGACATACATGCATTCATCTCATATGCACGTGCACAGAAACAAACAACTTTTTCTGCCCTGGATTACATATGTATAGGGATAGAAATTCTCCCTAGCTTCTCTGATATCACCACTAAACTATTTTGTTCAGGGTTTTAACTTCCTTGGTTACAGAAGTTTTATTGCTGGCTCCACAGAGTGCAAGATGAAGCTTCAGTGACACAAAATGTACTTATTGCCAACCATTTAAGAAATCTTCCATCGCCCATCTAGTACTATTATGCTTTTTTGCAGGTTAACAGAGAAAAGCATGTCATTTTGATGTGGTACCTACCTCGTCCTTATCAGTAACACTGAAGGTGTAGATGGGACTACCCTTTTGCAGGTTTTCAAACACAGATATATCATAAGCTGCCTGGTTAAATTCTGGTGGGTTATCGTTGACGTCTAGTATAGGTATGACAACAAGTGTTGTAGCGCTGAGACTTGGCTGCCCTCCATCTGACGCCTCCACTTCTACTTCAAATTGCTTGGTGGTTTCATAATCCAGCTGCTGGCTCAGGCTGAGCTGGCCCGTGGTCAAATCGACCAGAAACACTGGCGAGGAGGTTGGAGGTTGCTGGCTAACAATTCTGTACTTCACGAGAGCATTTGCCCCGGCATCCAAATCAGTAGCAGACACTGTTAGCAGTGACTTTCCGAGCACTTCGTCTTCAGGGACGCTCATTTCATATCTATTTGATGAGAAGACTGGTGGGTTGTCATTCACATCGTCAACGATGACTGTCAAATTGAGAGCTGCAGTCAGGCTCGGTTGGCCTTGGTCACTTGCAATCACTGTTAAGTTATAGAAGCCTTGTTTTTCTCTGTCCAGTTCTTTTTCCAGTGAAATTAAGCCCGAGGTATCAATATCCATTCTTCCTTCCCCACCTTTGAGAGTATAAACCACTACTCCATTAAAACCCGCATCTGCATCTGTCGCTGACACTCTGGCAACACTAGTTCCAGCTGGTGCGTTCTCCAGAACGGTAACGGTGGTGCTGATGCTACCGAACACAGGACTGTTATCATTGACATCTGTAACTCTGATAAACACTGTGGCATAGTCAGTAGCATTTCCATCTGACAAGGAAATACTTAGTATGTAATTATTCTTGGATTCATAGTCCAGTTTGGTTTTTGTTGAGATGATCCCATTGGCATCGATGTCGAATGTAGCAGATTCCGTCAGTACTTGAAATGTGACTGGTATGTGAGGATTTAAAGACTCATACTCTACCTGTGTAAGACACAGAGTATTATCCATAATGAATTCAAACCAATAAACCACTGTCTAAAAAACAATAATGATGTTAGCTATGTCTGAACTTATTTTACTAATTTTATTCATTAAAGGAAGTAAGAATCAAGCATAAAATACACACATATATGCATAAAAATACAGCTGGAGAGGACTCTCTTATTGGAACATCACTAATACAGAAATGCAAATACCTATAACGCCCAGGGCTAAGCATGCAAGTGTACTTTCTCAAGTGGTTCTGGGGCTTATTTTGTTTGGTTTGGGTTTTTTGTTTGTTTGTTTGTGATGTTAAATGGTAGCAGATGCTGTTTGAAAGTTTCCAATTGAAGAAAGAGGCCTCGTGGGTGACAGGGTCCATCTGAGGGATGTGGTCAGTGTGTAATGTATGTGAAGTCTGATATGCAGAAAAGAAAACACAACATCTAGTTATCCATAACTCAGGGGATATAGACATTTAGAGCACACATATTACAGGATTTTCTTATTGCTGTCATGTCCTATACAAGTTATAGAATTAAGTTGTTCTTACCCTCACTACTTCAACAGGACTGACCAGCTCTTCTTCCACAGACACGTTATATGTTTTCTGAATAAACTGTACTCTGGCGTTTCCAACTGCAAAGATTTCTACTGGCACTGATGAACTCCTTGGAATCGTTCCACCTGCAAGCAAATGAAAACGATCTCCCAGCAGATGCACAAAACACCTTCTGCTAATAAAAAATGAAAATTAAACAAGAAAAAAAAATCCACCGGGACTGATTTTTTCTTTCTTTTAATCCTTACTGATACTATTATGGTACTGCTGGGAGATCCTAACCAAGTTTTGTGTATTGTAGCTTGTGCCCGAATCTCTGTATCCTATGCAGTGCAACACCAGTCAATAATTAAAAGAAGGTGTGAGATGTATGTTACTTTTCCCAAAGCCATAAAGAAAATGTAGATTTGATATAACAGGATCAGGAGATAGCAGAGTGGTACCAGAGATGCAGCAATTACTTTGGATGAATAGGAAACTTTCTTCTTCTCTTCAACGGACAAGAGCAGATAAAAATATATGGTATTTTAAAAGTAAAGTCTTTTTTTTGACAGCATTTCTTCAAGTAAAAAAAAGAAAAAAGACAACAAACCAAACCAAACCCCATCACCAGGAATAGCTGTATGGACCTGTACTAAAATCTTGTCTTACCATCAATAGCCGTTATCCACAAGACAAAGTTCTTAAGCTCGTTGAGTCCTAATGGGATTACTGTTTTTAAACTGATTTGTCCTGTGGATGTATCCAATTCAAAGAACCCATCTTCATTGCCACCAGCTAAGTTAAAGCTTATCTCTCCATTTATACCGTCATCCGGATCATCAGCAGCAACCTGAAGCAAAAACATCATTTTACTCTATTTTCATGTGCTGTTATCAGGTGGCATAGAATTGCTTATTCTTGTGTAGTTTGCAGAGAAAATCATTCAGGTAGCAGATAATTAGCTACTAGTTGTTAATTTTTCCTTTCATTTATAGCAAATGGTAAGTCTGGAAAACTTTATATATATAAAAATCAGCTAAGTATAGCAACAGTAAAATGCAGTTATAGCTTTAAACAGCTGTCTACTTTTGATATGATTCCTGGGCTAAGCCTCAGTAAGAATGTTTGCTCTTTGATGTACACACACTATTTCAACAGCAAGAGTAAAATCCTGCCCCTCTGGAACTCATGTGACTGACACCAAGTTCGTACGTCAGAAAGTTTGTTTCATTGGAATTCCAAAGTCACTGGAAGTAGCTTTTCCAAGACATTACATCAGGACCCATTAAATCAGAACACCTGGCTATGAGTTTTGATAGAGACTCCCTATATATCTCAGCTACTGGAACGATTTTTATCTTTATTTCCTGGTTTATTTGGTTAACTGGTTTACTATCTTATAAAAAGTATATCACATCTAAAAATCATCCAGAATGCCTCATCTTTCAGCAGCCTTTCAAACATTTTTACGATTATTTCAATTTGTGGACTTTAGAAAAATCCAGTTTCCATTAAAAAAATCTTCTTTTCTGCCTTATGTTTGTGGAATTCAAGATGGTGCACAGCATCTCAGATCAATAATTGAAATCCTTTATCATTTGTTCACAGGGCTGGGATACAATTAGATCATCCAGGACACTGGGATTATGGAATATCAACAGGTGTAAGCTTTTAAATGAAAGCTGGATTGTTTCTGAAATCAGAGTTCAAAAAAGATCCCGTATTCAACAGGACTGCTACACAGATTCAAGCAAGGACTCAAGCATACATTCAACTCATAGAAGTGTAATTTTACTCAGTATTTCTAGTACCTGGAGAATGGACATTCCTGCAGTCATGTTGGTGAAAATATCTTGTTTATATGGTGTGTCTTTGAAGGTTGGGCTGTTGTCATTTTCATCCAGCAACACTATGTTGATTGGAGAGTGCACCTCATCGTAAGGTGGCAAATGATCTCTAGCAGTGACCTTTAAAAACGATGCACTAAAGTTATTGCTTTGTTCAAAAGCACGTTCTACAAGTAGTAAGAAGAATGAATGACAATTACAAGCTGAGTAAACTGCGGCACTAGAGGCATTTCCCTCCAGATACCTCTAACATGGAAGTTCGGATTTGATTCTTGAAATAAGCTGCTGATCCATATCAGAGAGTCAGCTTCTTCCCAGGACAGATCAGATATCACCAGTTTGCCTCAGGGTGCTTTGGAAAGTAGTAAGTTTATTTTTAATACCTGTAGATGAACAGATGGTATCCTCTCCCTATCCAACAGTGCAGAGTTCCTCACAGTTAGGATCCCAGCTTCGCTTAGCTGGAAGGGACTGTCAGCTGGAGTGAGAATGAACGTTCCCTGGAAGCCTCCCTGCAAATGGTAATGATACTTGTTATGAGATAGGGCAGTCACCGAGCCAGTCACTTAGGATGTTTGCTCCACTTGAAAATCAAGAAGAAAACAACAAGGAAGAAGTATATCATGCAGACTGATGGTGATTGGCAGCTTCGTGCCCATTTTGTACTCCTGCACTTTCAAATTTGGGACCTTATGCAAACCAGAGGAACTTCAGAGCCAAAAATTATTCTTTGGCTGCAGTACTCTACCCCTTAAAAAAGTGAAATTAAGTTTGTTTTGTTTAAGTGTATTTAGATGGTCAGGAAAAAAAAATCCAGTGCTATTCACTATACCTCTATAATGCAAATGCATTCTATATTATATTTCAGAAGTGCAGTATTTGTAGCAACCATAACAACATTGTCATTTTACCTCATCTCTGTCAGTAGCTGTTACTTGAAGAACTTCCATCCCATTAGGGAAATTTTCTGGAATTGAGACACTGTAACTTGACTGTGACAATACCGGAGGATTGTCATTCACATCTTCGATGGTAACCAGTACTGTCGCATCAGCTGTTTTGAAAACATTGTCTTGCTGAGCTGCCTAGAAAACAGAGTTTGTAGCTGTAAATTCCACATCCTGATAACATTGAGCTATTCCAGCTTAACAGGGTTAAGCTGGAATACAATAATACAATAATATACAGTGATTTTTTTTTTGTCAATAAATATAGAACCCTGAGTCAACTGCATATATTCAATGAATTAAGTTTTCCTGTATTTTACATTTGAAATGGCATGCACGATGCAGCCTTGATACTAAAATATTACAATGACAAATACTATTAACAGCAACGTGGATTCACACATTAGTTTATGAACTTAAGGCTTCAGTGTTAACACAGCAAACTGTAAAACAATCACTACCTGAATGCCCACAACAAGGGATGGACATTCCTCTCTGTCAACTGCAGTCTTGACTTCCAACACTCCAGTGTCTGCGTTTATTAAAAAGCTGTCGCTATAGGCTGCAGGTTTCACTGAAAAGCAAGAAATTGCAATAGGTGAATGAGAATGAACCAGAACAGTAAGTCTGATCTGTCCTTTTTATGTCTCAGCCATAGCAAAAATGAACAGACATTCCAGATATAAGGCTTTTTTTTGTTTCAAATGCTCTATCCTGAAAACAATTATTAGGAAATTCACTTACACTTCAAGGGTATCAAATTATGCATCTCATGAGCTTCTAGCAATTTTCTCATGGGGAGGAAAAACTCCTGATGGAATTGATCTCTCTAGGTGGTCCTGAATGGAAATCCTTCAATCAAATGGAAGCTTCTAAACTGACTCACACTTCAGGAATTGTTTATTGGAGGGAGGTTAAGAACAACTAAAGTTTTTAAAAATAGTTGGACCTTTCTATAATGACTGAAATCAAGCTGATTTAGCTCACGAGGCAGCACTGTAGTGAAGATGCATGCGGTTAGGACACCTGACTGTATATTGCATTCCCTTATTCTCTTCAGTAATACAGACATCATGAATTACTGTGTGAATGTCTACGAGAAAATAAAGGCTCTTACCTAGTTTGATGCTGTAAACGACTTTTTCATTTATACCTGTGTCTCCATCTTGAGCCAATATGTTCTCTGGGAGAACAGCCAGCGGGCCCAACTAGAAAATATATATTAACTTGATTGACTTGAAAAAAAATACATATAAACTTAAATTTCTTCATTAAGTCACAATTTTGGTTAAAGAAACAGGTATCTAATCATTGGGATACAGAAAAAATTCTGTCATACGTGCTTTACAGAGGAAAATGATGACAAAAATACATGATGGATACACCACGAGAAACAGCAGACTATGAAGAAGTGGTCACTGATGGAATTCATGTTAAGAACATTAAATATTTCAGCTACTTTCCTCTCCTGGAAAACAATACACAAGTATACACTGCAGCCCTAATGAAAACAGCAATTTGTTGAAAAGACACAAGCGTTTTAGAAGATCTGAAATTATTTCTCTTGAACAATTAAAGACAAACTTCTAACAGAAGGGACACCAAAGGTATTACGCCAAAAGATTACGTGGTTTAAAATATGTTAATATGAAGGTAAAGAAATAGGCATAATAAAGAAGGTAGTTAACTATTTTATTTTTAATGGATTACTGTTACAATAATATACAGTGATTTTTTTTTGGTCAATAAATATAGAACCCTGAGTCAAAAAAATACATCCCACCCAGAAATTTTCATCCTATATAGAAAAAAAATTACAATATAGCATAAACCACAGTTTACCATTCAGTTTCTTATTTTGTTTACCTGATTATAATGAAGTATGGAGGAATTACACTATTTAAAACTGAAACCAGGCAGCTGACTCCAGGGCTGATGGACAGTCAACTGCCCTTTCAAGTTCCCAGTAAAAGCCCTGTTACAACACCCGTTTAAGCCTTTTTTGTTTTCAAACACAAAATAATCTGTTTCTGTGGCAGAAAATTTTATGCTTTATATCATATGTAAACTGTTTAGCTGGTACCCGGATGTCCACAGCTGATAACTTTACAGTTCACCAGTTAGCACAAAAAAAACCCCAGCTCTCCATCTTAAGTTGCTCAATATGAAAAACAGTTGAAAGAAAAGCACTTTGGGCAGGATTAACCTATATGCATTTGCAGCATTTTACCTGGTTCTCACTGATTTTTCCATCGTAAACTGCTTGACTGAAATAGGGGTTCAACGTATCGTAATCTTGTACATTAATTAGCAATGATGCAGTATCACTGTTGTTTCCAAGTCGTTCCTACACCCCAAAAGAAGGAAGGAAATAGAAAACATTGTAATGAAAGAGCTGTTTCTCAGTGGAAAATACAGCAGAATATTATTATATGTGCTTTGTAGCATATAAGCATTTTTAACTGGAGAACTCTCACCCTGTCGGATTTTTCCATTTCTAGAAATCCAGTTCTAGGAATAATACTATCAAATGGTGATTGTTCTTAGCTATTAATTTTATATCAGGCAGGTGATACACAAATGCATGTAGTAACAGTACATTAGCTGCAGCTGTATTGTTTGCTAGGTACTACAATAAATGTGGTAAATTACTTTTTCTTAGTTCTAAAAGGAATTGAAGGCAAATACATTTCCAGTCTCAAAAAGTGACACATAAGACGACTGCAGGTGGCAAACTGCAGCAAAAATATGCGAGATTTGCCAGAATGAATAGGTGAATACATATTGCAGTAGTGGAGAAAAAAATATGTACAATACAAATACTTAAAGAAATATACACAGAAAGAAACTTGGGCTGGTATTTGAGGGGAAACTTGAACAATAGTTCAAATACTAAGAATGTTCTACTTTATCAGAGTGGTTCCAAATAATGTTTATTGATATAGTGATAGGTGCTTTATATATATATATATATACGTATGTATTTATATTTATATTTTTATATGTGTGTATATATATATATATTTGTCTGATGTAAATTTGTAGAAACTGGGATGTTACAACGATTGAAGTATTGTAGAACTATGGTGGTTCTCATTCCTCTTTTAATTTATGTCATACCTTTGCTTGGACTGTTAAATTGAAAACGTTGACCTTGTTGTAATCCAATGTTTTATTCACCATGATGTTTCCATCTCCTTCTCTTATGTAGAAGTAATCAGAGTTTGGACCCTATTAAATGAAGAAATCGCATATTTTTACGTTGTTAATGATGGAATACATTTTCTTTCCTCTTGCCACCTCTGTTATTGGACTGTTCTTCATAAAGAACCAAGAATGTCCCAAACACCACTGCAAAGGAAAATGCTGATCCTCTTCTACACATTCTATTGCTTCTCCCATCAGTGCCATTAGATTTTCTGTCTGATTTATCTCAAGCTATGGTCAATAATTAAAGCCTATGGGATGAATGGCATCAGCTTCCCTTTACCAGCTATAAAAGCAGCACAGGCAGCAAGCCCAGATGTAAAGATCTCCACTGCATACATCTAAAGTTAGTTGAAATTATCTTACTTTAGGTGGTTTATCTATACATCCCTGCAGGACCAGAGATCAACAGCAAATCTTTGTGATATGAACTTTAAAAACAAAGGCCACTCACCCAAAGACTGTAAGTAATGAGGCTAAAGAAAGGTGAAAAGTCATTATCCACTGCTTCCACTTTTATAACTGTGAAATTTATTGCCGATACCTAGAAAAAAATCAAGATCATCAAATGCTCAGTCACAAGTTCCTTTTGCTGTTGCTCCTAACTTGTGGCAGGAAGGCTGTGCCACCTCTTTAGCATATGCAAATTACTTCCAATTTCCATTTTAGGTCAGAGAGAAGGATGTTCCTTCTTCATCCCATGCCTGCAGCTGTACGAGCAGCCCAGCCATCTCTGCACCCATGCAAAAGTGTAGAAAAGTGCCATAAAAGTGCATGTACCAACCAAATGAGTGTGGTCACAATAAAACCTCATGTGTTTTGGCCCCCAAAAGTAATTTTAAAATGTCAGAAGAAAAAAAATATTAATGTTTGCCATAACCCACCTCTGACACTGTAGTGTTATAGTGACTTTGTAGAAATTGCGGAGAATTGTCATTTACATCTTCTAAGATTAAGTCCCGTGGATTCTCTATCTCACTTGTCTTCATAATGGAAGCAAAAGACAATTAGAAATTAAAGCAGTGAGGTAGGAGCATACTGCTAAACTTTTAATTTCATCAAATAAAATGAAATCTTAAAGAGATACCCCTTCAGTTCTAAAAACTATAACGAGAGAGCTAGACTACTGCTTCTAATAATGGAGTAGAAAGTTTTTGAAAATATTCCAAAATTAACTTTTTAAAAATTTACCTTAGGTTTTCTGTGAATAAAACATTTATTTCAATCAGCACATTTAAAATAATATACCTTCCACAAAGTGCTCTTAACTTCCTGCATCTATAAGTTAAATACTATTTCAGAAAACAGTGATTTGCATTAAACAGACAAAAAACCCACAGTTGCTAAAAACTGCCTTTTACTTACCGTTCCAACCCTTTGGCAAACAACAGCGTAAAAGAGATGATCACTCTAAAAAATAAATAATATTATCTATGAAGTCCTGATACGGTTGTTAAAGAATGTTTATGTCAAAATTATACAAAACAACTTCTAGCACTTGAATCCTCAGGAGTGCTGTACTAAGTTAACAGTGATTTGTTCCTTTGATTTAGCTACAAGAACACATTTCAGCTATTTCTGTCATTTCAATATGTTGCACCAAAACACACAGTTTATAACAATGTTATAGCAAAGCGATTATAGATTATTCATTGCAAAGTTTATTTGGCTGCCGTTCATCTGCTGCTGGTATCCACCAACCCGTCCATGTACCCAACTGTTCTCACCAATGTAAAATTGACAGAGAATGGGAGAATATGTGTAAGAAGCCTAAGAAGTGTTTTAAGTCTTTTGGAAAATATCCCAATGAGAAATGCAAATGTAAAAGTTGTAAATTCGAAATCTTGATTGTAACGGTGTCTTTTAAAAAACACGCATGGTTCAATTCTGTCAAGTAGAGCGCTATTCTGAAATAGTACTTGCATAAAAAATAACTTCCATTTAGTCTCTGGAACTTCACCATTTTCATATTCAGGGGCAAATACAGTCAGGAAAAAATATTAGTATTGCTGAATGGCCTATAAAGAAGGACCTGTCCTGTGTGTAAACCACCAGAGCCCAATAGATCTATTCATGTGTGAAGTTGAACACTTGTATAAATGTTCATATGATTAAGGATTGCCTTCTACCAAATTATATCTGATCAGTCTCACTTTGATGAAATAATTCAGGTTTCTGAGAGATGAGCTTTAAGAAAAGTGACAGCTGTCATAACTATGTATTTTATTTTCATTACAAGTGACAATTAGGAAAGAATCTGACTGTCAGATATGGCTTAAGTTTACAGTTGTAGGAAAATGAAGACATTTAACAGATATTACTCAGAGGTAGGTACTGAAGTCTATGCTGTTCTTTCACAAGGCATTTGTATCATGAGAGAACGAGCAATTATGTGTTAGTGCTACTCTTTTTACCTGTCAATAAAGCCCATTTATATCTAGGTTCTACATACAGGGGAAAAAATACCTCAATAGAATCAACATCCAGTGGCTTACGAGTCCTCACTGTCGCATTATTAGACCCAGTATCATAAACTAGCTCCACGTATTCTAAGTGTTCGGGGATCAGATAGTCTTTTAATCTCAAATTTACATTGGGTGGGATGTTTGTAATCCATTCTATATCACCTGTAAGAGAAAGCGTAATAAATTAGATTGCTTTATGGAAAAGAAATATGGAGGTTCATTTCACATGTATTTACACCTAGATTGCTGGTTACCTTTTGGTTACTTTTTACGTTATTTTGGTATTTTGATCTGTTAAAGTCTGCTTGAGTACTACGCACAAGTGTATTGATATGTTTTTAAATCACACAAACACACTTTTGCCAATATGTCCACACTGCAACAATATGTCGAGAATTAAAAAAACTGGCATAATTTACACCTAAATTTCCATCATTTTCTTGAAATGGCTTTATGCTGCAAAACTTTTATTCACATGTAATGTGAAAATGTAATCAAAGTGTAATCAAAGTCAAGGAACGGAATAACAATCAGCAAGAGGCTAGTGAGGGTTGCATGGGATGAGTTTCAGTATTTTCCAAGCACAAAGGCATTTCATATTCCTAGTTGAATCCATCAATGAGGTAGAATCTGGTGTGAATCTGGATTCAGGCTTGTGGTTGTTTAAATTTTGATTTTGACACAGAATGGCAAGTGTACGGCCCCTCCTTTAATCTGTTCCTATATGTATAGAACACTGAACTACAAACCAATGTACCCTTTGAAACAATTTGAATGTGAATTTCTATAACCCTGCATATAGGAACTATTGTCTTGAAAATATTAAAACTTATTTGTAATTATCATGATTCATATTAGACTCACTATAATTGCAGTACTGAATATATTACTTGCTTGGTTAAACACCAAATCTGTGTTTGAAAGGTGTCATTTTAAACCACCCAGTGTGGCGCCATTAGCAATTTTATTAAATAAAGTTACCTTGGTCATATTATCAAGATATTTGCGTTTATGAAATAATTCTTATCTTCTCATGGCACACACTGTCTAGATTGCAAACACAGTCCCCTTTTCCCCCTAAAATCTTTCCTGAACATCCTAAATATCTTCATGACCTTCAGCTAACTTGCTGGCTGTGTTTCCTCCTTATTCCATCATTTTTGTACTGCACCACTGGTAATTTAGGCCAGTAAACCCTTTCCTAATGGCCCCATCTCTAATCTCCAGCCACAAACTTTGTGGTCTTGGTTTCTTGAGCTCTTAAAGGAAGGGAATCTCGTCTTCTTCCAAGTGCAGGGAGTGTCTGGAATGTCGTCAGCTACCAGCCCAAAGATACTGGATTGTAATTGCATGTGAGGAGAAAGTCCAGATGCCAGTGAGCACAGAACAACTGGGGCACAGGGCTGTGCAGTGTTATTACATTATTTAGTGTGTGGTGTTGAAGCTGTTGGAAGAAAACATTCTAGGGGAAAAAAAAGAAAATCAAAAACCCCTCTCTTTGCCTGCTGATAAACTGGATAATCTTCCATCCAGAGCTGGATATATTCAGACAAGAAATATAAAGCAGCTGCATAGGGAATAGTATTGTGTCCAGTGGGGAGAACCTGACAAAAAGGAAGTGCTTGGAAAAATTGAAGCTGGTTGTCCCTCTTGCTCGTTCATTACAGACAGGTCAGAGGGTACACTCATTTATGTGACGCACACTTTGTGATAGTCACTTAAAAATTAAATGAAGAAGAATCAGGGTGAAAGGCAATTTTTTTCCTTTCTATCTCCATGCAAGAGTCAGACACAGCAGCTCTGCCCTGTTTCCTTTGCTTGCTCTGTCTATTCAGCCAGTTGGATCAGGGAATTTTGGGTTTTATATTTATTTATTCTACTAAGCAGTATGTCATACATGCAGCTGCTGCATCCAGCCATGAAGACTATTGAAAATCAATTAATAACATGGATTCATTATAAAATACACTGACTATGTGTAGCATTAAAGTTCTATGTGCATTAGGGAGCAAAACAGACAATTCTAAGATAGAATAATGATTTTTACCTGCGTATTCATCCAAAAAGCTTGACAGCGTGATTATGTCTGGTGTTGTGTCACAATTTATACTTGTGGTTTCTAAAAAGAAAGGAAAAGTCATATACAAGTGGCAGATAAGGACTATTTCCAGAAACAGCACAAGGTAGAAAAGCTTATGCTATATAAAACCCAGTGCACACACTAGTTCAAATTAAGCTGAAAGACATTTATCGCAGTGGCACCTTGACTTAATTTTCAGGGTTTAAAATAATACAACATTATATTAATACAGAGGAGGTGAACATTGGTGTCTTGCCTCAAAAAATTAAACAGTGAAGGACTCCACAACTTAAAAAGCAGCTACCGAGGTAGGATGTGAAAATGTCTAGCTACAGAATTCTTCCTTTGCACCCTGACCAGACCGAAACTTGGGCTTTATTGCCTGATGATAATGAATCATTATGTGTTAATTTCCTGCTGAAACATTTGTGGAAATCATAACCGAAACTACTTGTGTGCCCTGGCCTTGGATATGTTTTCTGCTCCCAAGAAAACTGTAAACACAGAGCTATTCACCACTGAAACATTAGCAAGAATCCAAGAGCTGAGGGTAAAGGCACATTGGCAGATTTACCTGGAATTTATTCTCCTTAAACTTTTGTAGAAGTTGGCACTATTGAAGTATAGTTTTTTTCCTGAGAAGTGGCTTTCATTAAGTGGTTTACTGTACCTCAGTGACCTCTCTCTGCATTTTCTCTGTGTGATAAAAAGTGACAGACTTTTTTTCCTTCATCTGCAAATTTTACACACAGAAATCCAGAAATCCAGCAGATTTTTTCCTCCTTCCCTGACCAGAATCACTCAGCAAAGCTGCCATAGTGCAGTCTATGCTCTCACGGATACCTGTGCAACTTTTGTGGCCTTAGGTGGGTTTGGACCAACGCTGAAGTGTCCCCGCTCTTCTCTTTGCCATCCTTATCATCTATTCCACGTGACAGTTGGGTAAAAGGAAGAGTGGGATATTTTTGCCTGGCTATGCAGATACCTTTGTACTTGCACCCCTGTGCAGGATCCCATTTATAAGTGAGCAACAGACAGATTTCCACACAAGTAACTGAACAAACTCTAGAGAATAATTCCACAGTCAGTGGCTGCTTGTTATGTGTCTGATTTGCTGCCTCTGAGTATTCAAAAGCCTATTTTGGAAAGCAGGGCTCTGGGCTACTGAAAAAGATCAAAAAACTGGAAGCTTGGGGGTGGTTGGAATGTTATATCACAGGTGAATAAATGAAATTCAATAGTTAAATTAAACCTCTTGTTGCTTTTTCCAAAACTAAAAACAAATCCCACAGCCCTTCCTGGTGATTCTCCATCAGAGATTCAGCAGTCAGAAACAAACAAATGACACTTGAGCATATTCACCATTGTGAGGATTTTTTAGGAAGGCTGAAGGACCAAAATCACATTAAACCCTTAAATTTCAGCACGCAGACACTGCTCCTACTCACAGATTCAGCTAATGGATGGCACAGTTTGCACTTTCTGGAAGGCCCCTCCACAAGACAACTTTTAATATACTCCTTAGCACTACAACAAATACCACACGTAAATATGTTTAACTCTTCCAATCTAATTTACTAGAATAACAGCAGCGAGGAATTCAACTGATCCCAAGTTCAAAACTATACATCCTCAGACTGGGCTTCAGCCCAGGTGTTTTATTTAATGGCTACTGTAAATATGAAATAACCAAACCCCAAAAAGTTGAAAGAGAACTTGTAAAAACCCACAAGGTCTTCAACTTGTGATCACTGAGCCCTTGAAAGTTCACAGACCACTGCCATGGGCACTAAGAAGATTGAAGATGGCTCATTTAGATGTTGTTCTATCAGGCAACAGATCCATGTATTTTAAACTTGCAGGATTGTGATTTATATGAATTGAATAAATTTTGTTCAGTTTCTATAAAAGCAGGAACAAACTCACAAGTGTTTATGAAAATAACACTACTTACGTTGTGCATCAAGACGGATGAAGGTAACCCAACTGATCAGCACAAAAACCAGAGATCTAGAAAGCGCCATGGGCACTGCAGAAAAAACACTCCACTGAAGGCAAAAGCGGGTGGTCGTTTCTTATGTACTGTATTTGTAAAGAATCATTTCATTTGTCATATCATCAGTTAGTTGTTATCTTGACAAACGCTTCAGTGACGATGAGGCAAAGGACTGGAATAAGCCTTTGAGAGCGATCCACAAACTATATAACATGCTTATCATTTTCAGCTGGTGAGATCAAAGTCCCCTTTGGGCAATAAACATAACACAAAAAGTGATATTTCCTTGTTGGTTTACAGCACAAATAACAAAGTCTATTTTTATTTCATTATTCAACATAGATATAAGAATAAATAAACTAGCAAGATGTCCTGACCAATATAAGAAATATCTACGTATTCCCTGGGAAAGAAAACTAAATGGGTGTCAAAAGGCAAAGGAACCTGCATAGGTCCTTTTGATCTCATAATGATGTCAGAGTATCTTCTCAGAACCCTGTTCCACAAGGAATAAATACAAAATTCCTATTGCAAAAAACAGTAGCTACAGTTTGACGTGATGAAAGCCGACACCTCTGAAGCATGCCTAGTATTTTACAGATAGTATACACAGAAAATAGGTTTAGCGGGCAGTTAAAACATTTTACTTTAATGAAATTTTCTCCAAAAAAACCCACGAAAGGACACTAAAAGCTTGTAGAGAACTTTCAAAGACTACAAATGAGACAGCTAATTGTGCAGTTTGTTTCAGTCATTTGGAGGTAAATATACCTTTAATTCAAAGGAGGAACTTATTACGCAGTACGGAAACTGCTGCCAGACCAAGGTCTTTTCATGTTTGTGCTGACATGTTTTGTCACCATGGATACTGCAGTAATTACTATAGTTTGAACGAAAATACAAAACATAATAAAACTGCACATAATAACTAGAATTATAATTGCGCTTTCCTAGTCTTAAATAATTGAAATGGAAATGTGGGAGCATTTCAAGTAGAAGTGTTTAAAAAAAAAAACATTAAAAGAAGTTCAAACATGGGTACCACCTCTTTTGAACAAAGGCCACATCCAGCCATGATTACGCACTCAGTGGCATTAGTACTAGAGCCAATCTCAGGGAGCTATTTTTCCTCCCCTGCCTGATTGTTCCCTGTGCCACGATGGCTGGGCCTTAGAAAAGTTATGTGGCAAAATGCAGTTTTCCAGATCTGTGCATAAAATATCTCCTGGGAAGAAAAAAGGAAGAGTTTCCTGATTCATCGACTGAACAACATCACATATATTTGTGCTACGTAGCCTCCAGCCTGGCTATGATAAGCTGATATTTGTACCAAAAAGTTGTTCTAGCAACCAATCTTTTTGACTACTGGAAATATTTACATGCTGGAATCTTAATCCACTAATGAAGGATATTCACTTTTGGATATTCCAAATTGCAGAGAAGGCAAAACAGCTTCAACCTTTTCTGGGACCTCTGTTAGCAAGAGGCAGCCCAGAGGGCTTGAAGGTTAATGATGAGAAGTGGCACAAGACCTGAGAGGATAAAACTCCACAAGGGTCTCCCTCATTATTGATGGTGGGGCAGCCTAGAAGCTGACCATTTGTGTACACAAATCCAGTGCAAAACCAAATCTCAGTTAAATGTCAGTGTCACGTGTAGAGTGAAAACTGCTGCTGGGATGCAGCACAACGCTGTTATCCACTCTAGAAGCTGCAACAGCTGTTTACTTTTATATGTTTTTAGCTGAGAGGGTCCTAGTCCAAGGCTGCTTTGCAGGATTCTTCCCTCCTGCTCGGTGGTTGTTCTCAGGCATCAGGAGTCCAAGTCCAAAGAGAAGCATCATGACAGTTCTCAGCCATTTCCACCTGTGTGCCATAACGGGATCAGGCCCAGAACAACATTCAGATGAAGTTAATTTGTTTTCTGCACTTAGCACACCGGAAAAGAGGAGGATGGAGACACACATTTAAGGTGAAATGCTTTGTAACATCAAACAAGCTATAGAACAGGCAAGAATACAACCTGCCAGGAGTGGGGTGGTTGAAACTAACAGCACATAAAAAAAGAGAATTGAAAGCCCTCAGGGTTTCCAAAGTAAAGAAGCTCACAGAGTCCTGCGCAACTTTGTGTCAGTTGCTGCGGCCTTAGATGGGCTGATGGTTTCATCAACCTCCACCAGCATGATGCTCACAGACGGGATGAGACAGTGACCTCAGGACACAGCCCTTCCGCACTGTCACTTGGCTCAAGACTGGAAAAGCCTTTGGCTGGTTTTATTTATAGATCTAGCCAAGAAGGGATTCAACAGTAAATCTGTTCCTGCAATAAGATAAATTTAACTTGAGTGCAGTAGTCTTTACTTCATAGTTATTAGGAAATCGAGAACAAACTCAGAACACAGTGGTGCAGTTCATGCAGATTAGATTTCACCAAGAACAGCTGCAGGAGGAATGACTGCAGTATACGTCTATGTATACTGCCCTCTTGAACGTCAATAATAACTTAAGGTTTTACAGTTGCCCAGGGTGAGAGGGAGGTGCCTAAAGGAAAGAATGGAAATTCAGGTAATGGCTCAAGCGAGCATCTGATGCACAGGAGCAGTTTCCCAAATCAATACAGTATGTCCATGCACTCAAAAAGAACAGGAAATAATGCTTTTAACAATAATAATAATTAAAAAAATCAATGCCGTTCTGGCAAAGAGAAGCATCCTCTCAGTCACATCAAATATGCCCACACTATTAATAGTTCTGTGTTTATAGACTGGGGCAACCATTTGTCCACGTTTCACCTAACATGTCGCCTTTTTCTCTCGGAGCCATTACTGTGGCTGAAGTTAAAATTCTGGCCCTTTCTCCAGGATTTCCAAAGATTGAGCAAATAGGCACAGCGAGTTTAAACACACGTGATAGCAGGATGTCCACTATAGCCCTCCCAGTATACCAACTACACATATAGAGGTTTATCCATTTAACAATTTCTAGAAAAAGAGTCATGGAAACTCATCTTATTCATAGATTTAACAAACTGTTTAAATGCTATTATCAGCACTGTGGCAGTGGAAGGCAAAGTTAAACATGTTTTTAACATAGCTTAGTTTGACACTTTGCATACTTGGGTTATTTGTAGGGCAGCTCACTCATGAACTTTTACTGCAGCTTCAAAACTCAATGCAGATAAAACCTCTTTTAAGTTCTCGTAGATTTGGAGTAGCTCTGCATTCAACCATGTGCTGTTCTTGACAGATAAAAAGCCTCTACCACGATGCTGCAATTTAATCACAAATACACAAGCGTGATTCAGACCGTCAAATAACATTTATGCACTTACTCGGTTCTTACAAGCATCTATAAAAAGAACTCACACGCTTCTTAAATCAGTAACATTTATTTCCATTAAACCAAGACAAATTTTCAAAATTAATACAAGATAAAAATTCAAGGGGGTTGGCAAAGGGAAAAAGAAAAGATAGACTGCACATCATGTATGTTATTTTTATACGGTCAAAAATATTTTCAAATAAAATAATACTGGCACGTAGAACTGGCACCTTCCCACAGAACAAAACCAGCAGCATTATCCCCTCTCTTCTAGTCAGTAGTTCTATGAAAACTAAACACACACACATGCAGCCTGCAGCTTTCATAGCAATGTTTGCCATGGGAATTTGGAACTATCCTCTATCAGAACTCACAAAATTATAGGAAAACACTTATTCAACTGCATTTTCATACCTGGTGAGTTTTATAATACTTCCTCTTTCAACAAAAAGCAATCGGTTTTCCAGTGTTTGCTATAAGTGCTTAAAACTGCATTACTGCTTGCAAACAGGCCTGAGGCATTAATAAAGCCTTATTTATTTTATATAGATTAAAGCACTCCAGCAAAGTTACCCCTCCCGCCCAAACTCAAAGCCCTTGAAATCCACAGTTTTGCCTGTTGGTTTCACTTGGCTCCAGAAATTGCTGTAGCATTGGACAAAACACACAATAAACACAATGCACTCTTAATTGTTTCAGTAAAAATCTCTCACCTTGAAAGCAGTTTTTTCAAGTATTGCTATCCTAGTCTTCTAACACCTACTGAAAATCCTCTAGAAACACGACAAACCCAAAAAAAAGCCTGAATGGAGAGGAGAGTGCATTTAAACAACGACCTCCCTCTCCTTACCCCACCCTCCCACCCAGGATCTTGCTGATTTAATTCCAAACTCACAATTTATTGTACAGCTGTGGCCTGGAATAAGCTTTCCCTGAGCGCTCTTCTCTACCTGTTTCAAAAAGTCAGAATGAGTTTACTTGAAATCAGTCATTATTATTGTCATTATTGCCATTTTCTTTGCTAGTATGCATCATATTTTCTAGGCATGTTATCACATTTTGCTAGCCCTGGATTTTACGCGTAGACAAGCTTTTATTCTATTGCTCCAAATACAGAACTTGAAAGTGCATCTGACTTCTAAACGGTATTATTGAGGCAGGTTTCAGAAAGTAACTAGACCCAAAAGATCTACATGCGCAAATCTTCATAATGAGACATCTCTATTGAAAGATGCAGAATTAACAGCGCATCTGCTCAGAAATTTAGCGGTATAGCAGCATTAAGAGATAGAACTGCTTTGCATCCTAAGGCCCGGATATCAGAAGGGAACAAAACATTGCATTGTGTGAGAGGAGTAAGATACGGAAAGGGAATTAACACTAATTTCACAGCCAAGTAAAGCAAGCGTTTCACGTGCAAGATGCAATACTGCATCATTCTGACATTTAGAAAATCTTGGGAGGTCTAGTCTCTACCTGCTACCCACCTTCACACGCATGGGAGTTGTGTGATACACAGAAGGAAGCCTCGAAACCGCATTAAAGTTGCGCTTAAACTAGTCTAAAGTCACAGGTATTGTCAGATTTTAAATGCAAATCCCCAGAGAGGTGACTTGAAATGTACCATCAAATACCACACGATACAAATACGCTCGGCAACTTGTGTTAATGCTGCCGATCGTATTCAGAATTCAGTAGTCTTGCTTTTTCTTTTTCAGTATTTCTAGCATACTAAAAGGCATATTAATGTCTTTCCCCATAAATAAAGTTAGTCTGATAATTTAACTATGTAGACTTATAAAATATTTTCTATGCAACTTAACACAATAGCCTAAAAAAAAGCAATTAAATTTAAATTTAAGAAACAGTATATTTACAATTAAAATAAGTACAGACCTTATTGGATTTGCATTTGTTTATCGCACAAAATAATTTACAAGGCTTAAAGTAATAAATAAGTCACTGGAAAGCTTTCAGAGATGTGCATTCTCTGTATGCCAGAGTGCAGTACAGTTTCAGGAAGCAGTAATGTATGGATTCTGGCTAAAGTCTTTTCGTGAGTCCTTATGTTGGACGGCCTTGACCAAAACGGGACTTTGACCTGGATTGAGAACACATAAGAAACATATGTACCTTATTTTGAAATTGCTAATTCTACAGAAAGTCACGTGCATTTTTGGACAGAAATAAGACCTGTGAGAAATTCCTTTGATGACATATTTGAAGCTTTCAGCCCATCTTTTTAAAGTTTGCCAGTAATTCCAAATTACAACCAGTTCAAGGCTCTACAACCGCACACAGCAGGCAGTTTCTTTTTTTCATTTTATCCACTTCAGGTGTAGAACAGCAATATACACAGTAATGAAGATTTTTGGTGTGTGTTTTTCTGTTTGTTTTGGTTTTGGAAGGAGGCCAAAGAACAAGCTAAAGAATTGTGGATAACACTCTTCCAGTTATCCATAATTTCACAGAAAATTACATTGGAGCAGCAACCAACCTTCCAACATGAAAGCTATAAAGTTGCTTTTCCAACATGGGAACAAGAGTTGCATTCTCTTAGCTCTAGTTTAATTTGACAAAGGAAGCTTTCACATCATGCAAGGTAAACCTGTGAGAAGGGATGTTGACGCAAAAAAAGTGCATGAATCACAGAATGGACTGGGTTGGAAAAGACCTCAGAGATCATCAAGTCCAACCTGTGGTCCAACTCCAGTCCATTGACTAGATCATGGCACTAAGTGCCATGTCCAATCTCAGTTTAAAAACCTTCAGGGCCGGTGAGTCCAGCACCTCCCTGGGCAGCCATTCCAATGCCTGATCACTCTCTCTGCAAAGAATTGCTTTCTAACCTCCAGCCTAAATTTCCCCTGGTAGAGTTGAAGCCCATGCCCCCTTGTCCTATTGCTGACTGCCTGGGAGAAGAGACCAATCCCCACCTGGCTATAACTTCCCTTCAGGTAGTTCTAGAGAGTGATGAGTTCACCTCTAAGCCTCCTCTTCTCCAGACTAAACAACCCCAGGTTGAAACACGGTGCGTTGTCCTTTAAACACAACCCACCCATCCCCAAACTCCACATCCTGCTTTTTCCTTTTAATATCTTACCTGGCATTCTTCTCAGTGTTGTTTTGTCGTGCGCTGACCTGCGCTGAGGCCCTTATCTGAGCTTCAAGTCTAGAATAAATGCCTCCTGCATACTGGAATCCAGAAAAAAAAAATCTTAAAAAAAAATCAAGTTTTGACATTATTCCAATTTAATCAGTAACTTTTCAGAAAAATCACTAATATTCAGCAGAACCTATAGAATACTTTGTTTCGTTATCACAACCCAGTATTGAAACCTTTTAAAGCCATCCTATTTTCCATGTCCAGTTTTTAAAGGCAGTGAACTTCAAATATTATTTTAAATTATTTTCCTAAAAAAATAAACAAAAAAATCATGCTTGGAACAAAACGAAGATGGACAAAATGCAGTTCTTTAAAGTATTGAATACATGGTATTTTCATTTGTGTTATGTATTTTTGTTACCAAGGCGCACTTCCATTCTGTAAATACTACATTGTGATAGACAACTCTTACTTCTTTGCTGTCTTTCGACTTGATTCGATCAAGGTCTCCCAGTCTCATTTTTATTAAGTGCCCTGTAATCTCAGACATTCTTCTCTGATCTGTCAGAAATAAGAAAGAATATTTAGAACGAACGTTTTCTTTGCTACTGAATACAAAGAAGAATTAGATGCACATTTTAGTGATGCTCTGTTTGTAAAATTAGATTCCAGCTCATAGAAAAAGTCTTCAACCAAGATTCTAGATCCTAGTGCATAATGCAGCTTCAGCAGCGTTCTTGGCAGATACCAGGATCAGCCTGAGGCATCACACAAAGATCAAAACCTATGGGAACGGTTTTGAGAAAGAGGTTTTCAAAGCAGCAAAAATGCACAAGAATCTCAGGAGAGATTAAAAAAGATGCAACAAACTGATACAGTTCTGAATATTTTTATTCATTTGTTATCCCAGAAAGACTGGGAAAGAGATAGAAGTGAATATTTATCTCTGTTTATCTGCACAACCAATGTGGCACAGGGGATGCAAGAAAAATTATTCACATACTCACACAGTCATCAGATGACACAACTATAATCTCTGTAGGTTATGTACTGACATTGCAAATAAAGAATGTAAACCACACTAACATACAGTTATAATGCTTTCTTTCTCTGTTTCTCCTGCAAACTTTGAACTCCTTTCCAATATTTTCCAAGACAGCAGGCCCAATGCTGCCCATTTCTTTTTCAATCTGCATGCAAGACTACAATGTATTGGTTTATATGGTGGATTTTCTTTCCATTTTCCTACCACAAACCTTTTTTCTTGTGTAGAATAGAAGAGATTGCTAATAAATGCCAATCAAATCCTAAAGTAACATTTTCAGAAGGTGTTTTCCTGGCTGTATTACTATTTTTGTACAGGTTAGAAGAGTCTGAGATTGCTGTGTGGTTTGGATACAGCTGATTACTAACAATTAGCCCAGCTGAAATCTGTTCTCTTCCAAACGAGGAGCAGCTATTAAAAAAAACCAAACTATAACCAACCGAAAAACAAAACACACACCACAGCTACAGCTGAAATTAAACTAAACCTAAAAGCTTCTAAGTAGCTATATCTTAGGAAATTAGCCACTTAAATGAAAGAATGATTTTATTTGCAAAATATTGACTTTTAAAGTTAAACTCGTGCAAGAACAGACCGTCTTCTCTTTGAGCATCTTGGTTGAATCTCAGTGACCGGGAGGCATCCCATTTGTTCTGCTGCATACTCACACTGGGTGGAAAAGAAAGATGCACACAGCGTCACTGGTAACAGGTTACAACAAGGGATATACCACAATACGTTCTCAAGGACTTTGAAAATGACTCACGTGAACGGAGATGCATCTCGGGAACTTGACTATCAAAGAAAGAAAACCACATTAAGTATGTTTTAAGATCTAGTCCAAAACTTAGGAGAATTCCACATTATTCAATGCAACCAAAAATGTTGGCTTCACAGCTCTGATTTTACCTTCTCAGATGGCTTCTCCTTTTTCTGAATACTGGGTGAAGAAATCACTTTCTTTGGGTGCTTGTAGGATTTCTTTAATTTCTCCTTTCTCCCTGCTAATGGAAGAAACATCTACTAAACGCCATCACAGGTATTTGGAATTTCTACACAGCTACAAAAGAACTTTTTCCCTTTATTCTTTTACAAAGGGAGTAAACAAACAGGCTTTTTTCCCTTTGTTAGTGTTGAAGACATGCAGATTACTCAAATGCTTTTCTATTACACGCATACAGGAACTCAAGTATGTATTTAAAATCCAGAGTGGTTACATGTAACAGCACAAGTTTTCTGTTGTAAAATTAAAAGCAAGCTCTCATAAAATCTAAATCTTCAACCACACGAATTCAATCAACAAGTTCTGAATGATAACACAACAAGTTTAAAATGTCAAAGTACAAAAATTTTCATTCAGTTTTTCCTTTAAATGTAGTGGTGCACTCCAGTCCCTTTGAGTCAAGGCAAAAAGAACAAAGACTTGGCTCTGTGCAAATGGCTCATTACTAGGGTGGAAAGGAGAAGCTGCTTTTTGCCTTTCCATGTTCCTAAATCCCTTATCGTATTAAAAAAAAATCCTTTTAGATCATATAGAGCTTATCTCTATGCAGACACAATTCTGAACAGGTTTACTAGTCATTCTACTATGTAAGCAGAAAAATATTCTGAAAAAAAAAAAAAACAACTTGCAAAAATATAGAGTGCAGGTTTGGCTGGGACAGAGTTCGTTTTCATCATAGTAACCAGGGTGGGGCTTTGTTTGGGATTTGTGCTGAAAACAATGAGAGGATGCTCGGAGTGATGGTGTTTTTCTCCCCAAGTTAACCCTGCTGTCCCGGAGATGGCTGAACACCTCCCCACCTATGGGAAGTGGTGAATCATTTTGCCTTTCTTGTGCACGTGGGTTTTGCTTTACCTGTTAAACCATCTTTATCTCACCCCATGATTTTTTTCGCTTTTGCCCTCCTGCTTCTCTCCCCATCCCACAGAGGCAGGGGAGCGAGCAGAAGGCTGTGTTGTGTTCAGTTGCTGGCTGAGGTTACATCGCAACATATGGTCGTGTAGCTACTGCCTTTTATTCCAATATTTATCTACAAGAAACTTCATAAAAGTAATTTGATAGTCTTCCCTGCAAAATACACCCTTGATCAACTTTGAGGATGTCTCAGGCGTGACTAGGTGCAGCTTTCCTCATTTGCCAGTGATTTTTGATGGCACTGAACAGCAGGGTGATTTGCATCTAAACACAGGAAAACTAGAAGTAAAATTCAAGTAACATTAATTTTCATTTTCAAAATTCCTGCTGTTTAAAGTTTGCTTACAGAAGAATTCTGCTGCCTTGAATCCCTATCTCTAAATTCCAGGGAGGATGACTGTAGAGACTTGTACCTGGTTTCCTGCATACTTCTTCTTCATCTCCCACTTCATCCTCAGTGACCTCTGAGCCAGTGGTATATTCCTCCTCTTCAGATAACAACGACTGCTGTTTCTAATCAAGAGGAGAATGCCACAGATTGTGAGGCTTAATTGCTATTAAATGATACATAAAATCTCACTCCGTATCTTAGTGGCCTAACTGTGCACACAGGTCTGAAAACATGATTCTCAAATGCTGAGAAAGCAATTTCAAATCTTTGCTTAGAATCTTTTGATAAAGGTTGTCATTTCTGTTTTTTCCAAGCGGTCTAACATTGTGAAAGGCTGGATATGATCCTGAGCAAAGTGATATAGCTTTGAAGTTGAATCTAACTTTGAAGTTAATCCTGCTTTGAGAGCATGAGGAAATATATAAAACGGCCAGAGATCACTTCCACCATATATCATTGTATGATTCAGCGTTCAGTATCCAATGTACTGCTGGCTATATTATTTTTGTAATTAATAGAAGAATTTATGCTACGGTAGCAAATGTCTAAGCTAGCTACGTAATGACAGAATACAGGAATCTACAAGTTCATTTACAGCTCTGTTGAGGCTTGCTGCATCTTGCAAACTGCCTGAAATTGCTGAGATACTCGCTAATTAAATACCACAAAGCAGACATATTCCAGACATATTCTACAAATACATGTAGATTGGCTAACTGCATTAATAACTTATTGCAAGTTGGCCTGGAATATCTGTTTGGCGCTTTTTTTTTTTGTAAATTCACCATAATACTTCATTTCCACCCCCCCCCGCCCCATCACTTATACATCATAAATAAACCACCGGCTCCAGTATCACAATAGATGGCATCACAGTGAATCATTCCTAACTAAACAGCACGGGATAATGAAAATATTAGGGAAAGCGATGCTTACATTGTTTGAATTTACATGTATCTCTTTTGAAGTGTGTGATAATGGATGCCTTATAATCCCTGAGAAATGCTGAAGCCCAAAGTGGACCACAAGTTCAAAGAGTTTGCAAAAGGAACAGTCTTACTATAGGACACTAAGGAACATCAGACTCCAAGACAAATCATCAAGAGTGACGGAAGTAAAGTGCTGCTCTCTAGCATTTTCATTTAAAAAAATAGCAAATCATGGGACATCCTTTGCTTTGGAAGAACAGCTCCCCATCCTCTGCATTTGACTGGGTCCTAAACCCTGAGAAAAGCTTTCTGCAATGAAGCAGCAGCATAAAGATGACATGAAGCATCTCAGAGAAGCCGTGAAAGAGACAGACACTCAAAAACACTGACTTTGATGATTTACATTACTGTCAGCCTAACGAACTATTAAGAACTGATGTGTGCATTGCTGGCCTATTGTTTGTCATTTATAAAAACATTATAAAAGGAATTTTTAATGTTTATTCAAGCCAAAGTAGTACTTCACACATACTTTATAGTGTAAAAAAACTGTTGCTGTACTGCAAGCTCCAGAGCAAAGCAAAAGAAAATGCATTTTCCTCCAAATTAGTTAGAATATAAGACAAAAATCAAAGATGTATCTGCCAGCGCAGAAGAGCAAATATTTAAAATTATGAACAAAATATTTTACTAACCAGTTGTAAAGCCCAGTTCTTCAGAGAAAGAAACTGCAGTCAAACAAAGAGAAAGACATAAGTTAAAGAACTCATAATAATTAGAAGAAAAAAACCCAAACATCTGAATGGAATTTTAGAAAAGGAGTGGTAAGTTATAGTACATCAGGCTACACTAGTAACTCTTCAAAGGCCTGCTCTCATCTTTAGCTAGAAATTTTGATGGAACGATTAAGTGTGCAAACAGGTTGGGAACTACCAATCAATTCAACGCAGTGAATTCATAACCATGTTTTAACTTGACTAACGTTGGCATTATGAATATTTACAGCTTATTTTAATCACAAAAGCAGTCAGGATGGGGCAGCTATGTACCAGACGGTTATGGAGTTGAAGTTTAATAGCCTCCCACATTTGTTGTGAAAGAGCTTCTGACAGTGTTTGAAATTCTCACAGAATCAGCAGCATCACGTTATTATCATCAGGATTGTTGAGTTGCCAGAAGCTCCGCGATGGGTGCAGAATTCAAAAATGCACCTTTGCGTGAAAGTTCTTTTTAAACTAGGAGGTAGTATTATAAACAGTCTATAAACTTGGCTTAGAAAGTATCTCTGTTGACCTGACATATTAACACACATAGTAACGTACATGCCTCACAGTTCAGGAAAGTAACATCCTCCACGTCTTGGGGAAAAATTAAAAGAAAGAAAAAACAAACCAAAACAAACCTAAACCTCCACAAAAAACACCCCACAACCAATCAACACACACGCACACAAAAACCCCAAACAACCCACGTTACTGTTCTTCATTTATGGGCTTGCAAAAGTCACATGGACATACCCAGACACATCAGCAGACAAAATGAAAGCAGGAATTATTTACATATTTGCCACATGATGTATTTTAAACTGTGACTGGATCCTTAAATAGCATCAGTTTAAGAATGGAGCGGAAAGCACAGACGTATGAGGAATTGCCTCATATACAGAAATATTTTTGGCAGACACGGTATAAGTTTTGCCCCTGTGCTACCCTGCAATGATCAGCAGTAACTTCTTCCTCCTAAAAGGTGGTGGGGGCATGTTGTTTTTATTAAAAGTTGACTAATGAATTCTTCAAAGTACCCTAGTAAGAAACTTCATCAGAAAGAAGGGGGAGAAAAACATTAGCAGTCACTCACAGCATTGATTTCTCCAGTTTTGGGACCCCAAGGCGTGTTTGGTTCTACAAGCACATCACATTCAATGCCTTTTTCATCACAGAGCCCAATGCCAGAATCACTGAAAGAGATCGATGTGAAGGGAAAATAAATTTTACTATTTCATAACTTCAGAATCAGTCTCTATTCATCACGTACCAAGAGATGACAGACCTCCGAGTCAGCCACATAGTGCTTTGATAACAACACATTTAAAATATAAAAATAGGAGTGAATGCTTATGGGGGCGAATGACCAAATGTCTGCTTGAAATAGAAAAGGAAAAAGTACTTGTTCTTCCCAATTTCCAACTAAACAATAAAAAATAAGTTACCTTTAAAAAGGCCTGTGTCACCTGTTTTAAGAGGAGAGAGAAATCAAACAGAATGTGTACATGTATTAAGCGTCGAAGGTTAAGTTATTTCAGTAACGCAATATGATGTTCTTACCTATTCTCATCCTTAGTGAAAGGAACCACAATAACATCTCTATGATGGAGCAGATCATTCAATATTTTAGCAGTCTGAGATGGCAAAGCATCCCCATCTTCATTTCCTGAAGGTAAATCAACCGTGTGATCCCTCACTTTGCAGCCCTACGATACATACACACAACAGATCAAATACTTGAGTTAATGGGAAGAACAGATTTCAGTAAGTACAATAACACAAGTTCAGTTTTGTGACCCTGGGTGCCCTGGCACACCGCAAAAATTTACAATCCTTATTTCATAACACTGTCATCTCTCCCACCATGTATTATGCTCTTTTAAAAGAAGTGAGCTAGTCTTGAAGTACCTTTGGGAGGGTCGTAGGATCAAATCGAAGCACTTTTTGGTTACAGCAGGGATACACTCCTGTCGCAGTTGAGCCCAGAGCACTTGCTACACCTGGATAAAGAACTGACTGCGAATGGTACTGGCAGTGGGAGAATTCAGTACACAGGAAAGACTGCATTAATATAAAAAGAGAGATAACGAGAGGTGAGATTACCTATAGACATCAAAATTTTGCACTATGAAGAACATATATCCAGCTCTATCGCCATATGTTTTCCAAACTGCTTTCATCCCTGCCTCACCCCCCAAAAGTCACCCACAGACAAACTAGTGAAAGGGAAAAATCTACTAACTTGGTTACATCTTGAGCAGGTCAACCAATTGACGGTCCCCCAAAGACGCCAATAAACATCCCGCCAAGATTTCAGTTCCTCGTGAAGGCCGATTAAGTACTCGTGGACTTCCCAGGCTTTGTCTCTGAAAAAGCAAAAGGTCCAGTTGCAGACAGAGTTGTAACTCAGTTTTGATCCTGCCACCAGAAAGGTGAGGTGGAGAAGGAGCAGAACAACACATGCTCCACTGCTAAAAAGCCTCCAGGAGAGTTTAGAACAGGAAAGACACAACGTGGGACAATCGTTACTGAATTTAGAGCATGACAGAAGAGCCTATAATCTTTCACAACATCCTAATAACAAAGAATTACAGCTTGATTGATCTCAAGCGCCATATACTGCAAATTTGAAAGCTAAGGTAAATATCAAGCCTTTTGGAAAGCAGGAAAACCACAAAGCAGAGGAAAACCCAATACACAGACCAGAAGAAATCAAAATACGCACATGCAAACAAGTTCAGTCATATTGCAGTTTTCTGTCTTTAAAGTAATAGGTTGTGCAACAGAAGTGAAGTGCTGTCATCCTATTTTATTTATTTTAAAAGCCAACATAACATGTTTCTTAGGTATTTGCAATGCACCAGCAATTAATGAGTTAAGAATTAAATTTTGAAAACATCAGACCCCAGTTTTTTGATGTGTATATGTATCTGAGACTTATAGTCTAAAAAATATAGATTTGTTGCTTCCTAGTGCTAAAATGACACATGCCTCTTCTGAATTTGAAAGAGAATACACAACTTACACTAATGCATGTTATTTTCAGAAAAAAAGTAGATATGGTTTTCCCACAATTCTAAGCCCTGGCATGAACCGTTTTTTATTCTATACATGTCTAATCGTTTTTTATTCTATACATGTCTAATCGTTTTTTATTCTATACACGTCTAACCTAGACTAAGCAAGGAGTACTTCCAACTGGAATTTACTTCTAGGCACCACCGGAGGACCAATAAATATAAACCTATTTTTAAATCATTAAAGATAGGCTCGTATTAGCTCCTAAGCCTGAATTCATTAGTGGCCAGTGTCACTTCACCTAAGGAACAGTAAACGGATTCTGTGTAGAAAAGCAGCCACAAGTACCACCAGGCAAATAATTAGAACCTAAATAATCCTCTGAGAAACTTTAAAACCGTGTGTATTTATATGTTAGGAATTGCACAGCAGCTACATACAGCCAGCTTAAGCCAAGTAATACAATTAATGAATTTTACGTGGCTAATCACCTAATCCTAATAGGTCAGGACAGGGTCGCAAGGTTTGGTTCTATTTAGGCTGTAAGGCAGAAGCTGATCCATGCCTTGGAATTACTCATGGCAGGTAACACTACACAAGTGTTACCTTTGGAGTTGACGATGAACCATATTTTGGTTGTTCTAAACTTATTAGATCTGATAAGAGAGGTCTCCTGTCACTAATTTGCCACCACCTTCGTTAAAGGGGGCACGTGGCGAGGGAGGGAACTGCAGCTGATCCCGCACCGACCTCCATGAAGAAGAGAATCCAGCTGTTCAAACACAGATCACACAGACAGACTTGAATTAAACATTTGTGCCAAAAGAATAAGGCCTACATACAGAAAAGGTCCCAGAGGCTCCTCTGACAAATACTTGAGAACAGAAAAACAACTGGCAAAGTCTATTTATAGCAGTCCTTATGCAGCCTGAGTATTTGATTTGTCAGTATAAAATCAGTCTGGAAAATTATCTTTAGCGTTTCTCTGCTGGCAGAGGCAAATCTCTCGCTCCCTAACAAACCCTGTAGAAATGCGACCTTTAAATTAATTTGTCATCGACTACACATATCTTAAAACCATTTGATGAAAGAATTAGCTGAGTAGTTTCTATTTAAGGCAGCACAACCCAGAATAGCCCTCCCAGTAACTGTGGCTGTAGTATTCCCACTTCCATTCAGCAGCAGCACTGCTGAATCCACTTCAGAAGCACATAATCATAATCACACACTGCTCTTCACCTATGGCTTTGTCTTGTAATGTAAGTACCTGATAATTCCTAAAAATGTATTCTGTAAAATCACCCAAAATCATATAGTTCAAGGAATATTTTTAAATATATAAATTAACTACCTTATATGAACGTAGACAATATTTCCATGTTGATCTATGTTGATTTTTCCCGGTACACAAGGAATTCTTCTTTCAGTTTCTTTAGTTAGCAGCTTTTTACATAAACAACACCTAAATATATTTTAAAATGGGAGAAAAAGAGAAAAAAAACACAGAAAAAAATTAAAAAGAAAAAAAAGAAAGTACTGGAGTCAGAGCAGGACTTTGACCCACAGGAACCGTCCTTGTAACTGAAGTGGTAGTATAAAAGGACCTTACCTGTACAATGTTGCTGCATTTCCTCGAGAATCTGGATTTAGGTGCTCTGGATCAAACAGTCTCTCAATCTTCTTGCAGAAAAGTTTACTATTAATGACAGCAACACAGCTTACCCATTAGAAAAAACTGAAATGTTTTTAATGTATAGTGAGACTAACAATGATATTTTGATTATACCCATAGTCACCATATTTCTTTCAGAATCCAGCTTTTAAATGTGATTTTCCTTATCTGTTTGGATAACTGATTCCTGACTTGGTCATCTCTTATTTTTACAAAGATTTAAGGAAAAAGATCTCTCTATTTTTCTTCTCTTTATGTTTTTTGTTTGTCAATATAAACTGCCAGCTTCTACTTTGACTAAAAGATCTTTTATTAATCAATACTTTAACTTTCATTCTAAAAATTGCATGTCTTAATCCCTACTGATTAAAATACCTTCTTAGTCCACCAGTCTTCTCTCCAATAACTGGCCCTTATCTTGATACAGACTAAACTGGAGTCTTTTTGCATGAAATGTTATTCCGTCACAACTATTCAGCCTTCCAGCCATCCCAAATTCTATGTCTAAACAGAGTTCACAGGATGCTGAAGCTGAACTATTCTCTACGGATTAGGAGCATGTCATCCCATAAAAGATTCCTTACCCTAACGCTTGCTCCCATGTGAGAATTCATGAATAATCTGTCCATGTTAGACTCCTACTGTGGCCTTTCCTTTTGCCCATCTCCTATAAAAAGCTCTTTCCTTTTGCTCATAATTTTAATATAAAATTCTGAAGTCACTTCACGATAACATTATTTGAGAATGTAAATTGCGTGTGTGTATCTATCTCTCTCACTTCAAACCACTAGTACCTTAGCTGTTCTGAGAAATAATCCAAAAGCCCTACAGCACTTCAGTGATTTATTATAGGGCAGAAAGTTACCTCTTAAATTTGTCTCTTTTGTCCTTTAGCTCTTCCACTTCATTGTGTGTGAAGAGATCGGCAATGTGCGTGACCAGATTAGCATTGATGCAATTCATGTTACATGGCGTGGCTACGATAGCATTCATATTTTTGTGGCAATAATGAATGCATTTTTCAACCTAGGAAAAACAGAAATGTTAAAATAACTTAAGGAATTCTAGGCAAAGACATCTCAAAAGATGTACTAAATGCTTCAAGATCTTTATTTATTTCTTTTATTTTAAGTGTGGTGCTTTGGAAAACTATTTCAGATCAACTTAAGAACAAAACACAACAAGTCTCAGATTTCTCTAAAGCAGACTCTGAATTAACGTGACTCTGAGTTAGTTTGTGTTCTCCTCCAAAAGGTTTCTACAGACTAGAAAACAGCTCCACAAATGTTACATCTTCAACCTTCCAATTGCTTGTAAAAAGAGAACCACAGTACACATTACTCATAATGCCTGGATCTCAACTTAAACAGCTACGTTTACTGTGTATTTAATTGCGGGTCAGCCCAACAGCAGAACTTTCGACAAACCTTTTATCAAACGAGTCAGTAGATATTACTTACACAGAGGTGGAGAACCAAATCCTAAATTGCGGAAGTATGTAAAAAGGATATAAACCAAGGGTATGCATTGATTTAATAATCCTTTCCGATAGAGCCCACCAGAAGTCAGATACTCATTACTCTAGATCAGTCACGAGAAGGCAAATCCAAGATCCCACTATCACATTTAGAAATAACTTAGAGTAAGTTTTCTTGCACTGAGTTTCTGCAAATATTAGATTACTGCATTGAATAAAAAAGGTGCTAAAAATCTCAAAATGTTCTCACTGTATCATCTGTTTGTGTAACAAACAAGCTGTTAGAAAATCTCTGCCATAAGGGCGTAGTTAATTACCAGGTGTCTTTCTTAATACTTACTAATGAATCCATCTTCAAAAACTCAGAAGAAATAAGAATTGATATGACGTTTGATGGTTCTAAAAGGCAACCAAAAAAAGGCTTGTTTTTACATTAAGTCTTTTGATATTTTCATTTCACATCCCTCTCTCTGCATATTTAGTATGTTTTAGTCACTACTTTGCCAATCAACCTGTCATTCCATCTTCCAATATGCAGAGCAATTTCCAACTTAATAAATAAATTTCTGTTTTATCATTTAGGTGACCGGAGAACAACTATAACAAACTGGAATTTATAAAAGCTGGAAAAGGTGGCTTCATAGGGATACAATGACTAAACAATTACACAAGATTAACTTCCATCTGTAGGCATCACACCCAGCTGAGATTTTGCTTGACATAGCTCTATTCTCTTGGTTTGTTTATATTTTTTAAAACGGTAGCAAAGGCTCATAAAAAGATTAGAAACTTGCCTCGAATTCACAAAGGCAAAAGTTGTTCTACCGTTATATCAGAGTACATTGAAATTTTACAAAACACTGCACATGTACCGCTGGGGAGCAGAGGGGAAGCAAAACAAAATCCAACAATCATCAGTATTTTAAAATGACCACTCTGCTCTTGTTCAGAAGAAGCCTGAAGAATCTTAGTTAAAAACACCAGATCCCAAAATATATTAGACCTTTTTCACTGCTTCACCTCTCAGGATGTTTCCTCAAAACTGTCAGCACTGACAAATCAGAGACATCTTCTATAATGACCAGAGGCAACATTTTTTCTAACAAATGACAAAAGACTGGAGCTGAACTGTATCAAAAGCATTTGCCTTCCATCAGTACAGAACAGAAAGAATATACAATAAATATTCTACACACTTTCTTTTACCTAAAGTAGGCATTTCATTAGCTTCAGAATCTTTAGCGTTCCTTTTAACGTATCTTATCAGCCAGTCAAAGATGTGAACGTCACAGTGCACTGAAATGTCCACCTCTTCCCAGCGCTGGGCATCCACTGACAGATATTCCGCAAAGTATTTCATTTCTGAAATCAAAAGGTCTCGCGGACACACAAAATCTTCTTTGAGGTTTTTGGCTTCGTCGCACACGTGGATCACCATATTTGGCCTCAAAAAGAAAACAAGCCACAAACCAAACTAGGACCATAAGCCAATTAGAACATCGAAACCAATCAACAAAGATCTCCTCTCCAAGTCTGGATCACACACTGCAACACAATGTCAACAACAGGTTTTATTAACAGAAAGAAAACAAATTGAACTTATTAGCTAATAACACAAACTATTAATATAAGCTATTGCCTGGTGAAGAACAGAAATGCATACTCTCTGACACATAATCAGCCTGAATTGCTAAGTTAAGGGACTGAAGAAAGAAAATTTCCAGCTTAAGTCACCAATTTTGTCTCCAGTTTGTTCTGGGATTCTACCTGAATTACAGAGAGAACTTATTTGTTCTCTCTTTATAATTTTATTGAAAAAATAGGCAGAGATATATGCCTAAGTCACTGAGGCGCCAAGGACAATAGCACACAACAGCAATTTTCATCTGTGGAAATTAAAATTGTTTTATTGCATATTAAAACGTCTATTTCTGAAGAAAAGGTGAAAGCTAGAATCAGTAAATGCTGGCTCTACAAAAAGATGGTTACCATTAGGTTTCAAACGCACACATTCTTCTACGTGCACTTGTCTACTATGGAAAACAGGGATGTGATAGCATGAAAAACAGTGACACACATAGCTATTTGAACTCAGTAAAATTTTTAATTGCCCTTTTCATTTAAGGCTTTCTTTTCCCATTTTTACATAGGATAAATCTATGTCCACAGAATGTTTGGGGTTTGGTGATTATTTTTTTTTAATTAAAGTGTTATTGAGCATCAATCTTGTTTCATTCCTTTTAAAAAGAGGTTACGTTTCCCGTTCTCACCACAACAGTGATCAGTCACTCAGAGGAACACTATGGACAGATTCATAAATAAGTTATCCCTATTGCACAGAAGAAATTCTCAAACCAACCCCTTGTATTTCTATAGCAATGTAAGGTTTTAAAACTTTTTTATTCAGATATTCTCAGCTGTTTTATTTCTGATAGTAAAAAGCTATGAGCAATTTAGACATCTTTCTGCTGGTTCTATAATCCCCTAGATGACAAACACACAAAGATCTTCTTACCCCTGGCTTTCATCAGTGCCTTCTCCACCTTTATGTGCAGGACCTTCAGATTCTGAAGAACTCCTTGTGGAGGTTGTGCTGGGCCTTCCTTAAATGTAAAAAAAAAAATCCGCATTAGAGCAAAAACGCCTGACCTTTTGCTCTTCAGCATCTTGGAAACGCAGCTGAAGTATAGATGGAACAACATTACACTTCTAGGAACAAATCTGTGCTACCATTAGGGCTACTATATATACTAATATATTAGTATACATATATACTAATGGCAACTCCTGCTCTGAATGCCATGCACTGGAAACTCAGCCCAGCAGCATTGCTGGGTTGCTCAGACACTTGGCTGCAGACCTAGAGTAGTCTTGTCTCAATATTAATATAAAGCAGTAAGATTAATGCATTATCGAGTCCTCAGCAATCCCATTCCTCTGGCTCTCCTGGTCTGCGCTGTGGGATGTGGGTCTTACGACTCTGTCCCATCAAAACTCCTGTTTTCAGGAAGCTTTGCTGCCAGGATATAACACCTTGAGATTGAAGCCACTTCTCATCCATAACTTGTTTGCCCTGGAAATAAGGTGCTTCCAAACAGAAGTCTCTTTAAACTGTGTTTTTGCCAAATTTCTCAAACTCACGGCTTAAAGGAACAGACTGATGGTCTGCTTTCTTTAAGCACTGTTTCACACAGATCGCCTAGTCCTAGAACATATAGCTTATTCCAGGAATAAAGGACAGGTGCACTTTAACTCAAATAGGTTTTCTTCACCAATGTACTACAAGCAGTAAAACCTGGACACAAAACCCAGTGAAGCCCAGGAGGTCTTGTCATCAAATCCAATTTTGGGTCAAGGGTTAAGACAACCCCAGCACTGAGACATCGAATAACTTTTTCAGCTGTGATGAATAGATCACTACAATCTGAAATTTCAATAATCTTGTTTATAAGTCAGAAAGATGATTTTTTTTTTTAATAATGGAAGGGCACATGTCTGTCTTCCACTGATGAAAACTCATAAGGTGATTTTCCATAACTGCTCCCTACTCTCAGGAAAAAATAGTTGCAGAAGCATCTTCTCCCTCTTGTGTAATATAAGAGGCTGTACTCTTCTAACAAAGACTAAAGATAGACCTTTTCATCTTGTGGCTAAATAACCATAGCAGACTCACACCAAAAATGATCTGGAAGCTCCGTGCAGTTCAGAACACAGCAGTTAATGTCCTTCAGGAAAATAAACAAAACTTTCGCCAAAGATAAAGCCTAAGGCCTTGCACAGTTAAGCCCTAGTAAGGCCATACTAGGAAGCACATAGTTAATGAAAGGGGAATATTTACCAGACAGACCTGAGTAAAACCAAAGAAAGGGCTGGGTCAGCCACAGCCTCAGGGTTTTTTCTTCCTGTTACTCATGTCTACAAACAAACCAAAACAATCCTAACAATAAGCAGATGTGAATAAATCCACTAGAAAGTAATTTAAAAAAATCCAAACATTTACAAATAGGCTTTTCTCAAATTCCCAATCCTGAAATATACAAGCACCTCACTAATATTAAGGTGAGCATGCTACAAGTCTGTGAGAGAAACATTAATTATCCTCATTTCATATCAACAAATTATATATAAACAGGGAAAATTATTTATCCGAAGTCACAAAGGTTAAGAGATAAAAATCTTGGGCTGTGATCTTGTACTAGGAAAATTAGAGTACTTAACTGCATTAATACTTATTACATGTATTACATCGTTAAAAAGAAAACATGCACTAATTGTCTAAAGAGTTTTACAAGCAGAGTTAGCTTGTTAACTGCCTACTGGGAAGCTACTAATCTTGTAAGTAGCCACCTGTGGGTGCAAGAAGCATTTATTCCACATCATGCATGCATGCAACAAGTACATAATTGAAAGCTGACTAGAAGCATTTTCAGCCTAGATACTCCATATACAGTTTTCAAATATTATACCTTGTTTAGAGTTATTAAAAGCATTGTATTTGTTCTCCAGCAAAGGTCAAACAGCTATTTGTCTTTTGCAAAGAGAACAGTGGCCTGAAAGCTGCAGCACTGTGAAGAACATTGTAACAGAGATCATTTTGTTTAAACACTTCACTGTCTTAATTTTTAACACAGAAACTGTTTACTCTTTACTGTAGCAAATTTCTCATGCCACACATCTACCAAGTCCTATGAGGTGCTGAAATCATCTCAGTCTACAATGAAAACTACAGAATCACTATCACACAGTTAATTACAACTTCTTACATGAGAAATACTTAAAGAGAGGTTGACAATATTTAATTGAGCTGTGATTGAAATACAACTATTAAGACCATTTTTCTTCTGCCAAATTAATACTGGGACACAGAACTGTCTAAGACACATTACATGTCATTGCAAGACTGTCTTGCACTAAAAAGTCACTAGATGATGCTCCAAGTCAAATGTAGCCATCCTGCCACTGAGCAGCACAACAATCACAGGGCTTTTTTGCTGAGAGAGAAAGGTCTGACCTCAAGGGATCACCTTCTCAGCTTCCTGCAGCTTTTCTACACAAAAATTTCTGGTTATTTTAATAATGCAACTTAAGGTGATTGCAAATAGCTGTAGGTTTAACAGTTCAACGCTAGGGATACAGAACAGGAGAGTAATTCCTCTCCCCACCAAAAATCCTAAACAGAAGATTTAGCGTAGGGATTTATGTGCCTTTTGGAAGGACAAGCTATTAAGAATACCCAAACAAACATCAATTCTTAATCTAAACTTATTGAAGGTGACTTCATGTATGTGTTATATTTATGCTTAAATTTATTTTTCAAAGATGAACAAGTCCTGTTCCTGGATGGACTTACCACTCAGGACAGAAAAGCATGCACATGCTGATTATAAGCAAAGCCAATATATTTCAGAATGACTAAAAACATACCAGTTATAGTAATGGAATCCTGCCCAATAGCAGGCTCCTGAAACTCTGTCTGTGTATCGAGCAAGGAGGATTTGATGTACGTAGCTAAAGTTTCCACAGGACTCCCACCAGCGGCCATCAGGGGATTATACTGGTTGTCAACAGGTGAACTTCCACTGCTTTTTAGTTCATCAAACCTTTTTGCACACTGTCACAAGATTAAACGATAGGACAATGAAGCAGGAGCTTTCGGTACATTTTTAATAGCTATAATTTGAGATGGATATTGTATTTCATTATATCTTCTGCATGTGAACAGTTACTTATAGTAAACTTATAATGCTTCCTATTTAGTTAGCGGTATCAGGAAAATACATAAATATACAGTAAAATAATAACATCTACCATAATTAAACACTAACAGAAAGAGAAAAATAAGATGGAACCTGTTTCAACCTTTCTTTCCTTAAACCCCGTGATTTTAAGCCTGATCTTCAAAAGGGAAAGTTATGGAGTTTAAATTTTCTTTCCGTAACTACCTCTTTCACCATAAACATTGTGAAATATTATTAGACATAGCTGTAGTTATTGGTGCATAATTATTATTCTTTTACTTTATGGCTGCCATTCTGACTTGGACAGAAGCGACCGGTGAATTCCACTGCAGTTCTATTAACTCCCCATTCTATGTTTTGATGAACTAGAAAGTGTTTCCATTTGGTAAACTTGTACTAATACAGTGACAATTACAGGATTGGTTCAGTAGAATCCTACACACAGGCAATTTACACATACAAAATAAATCTACTTAATTCTATAGGTGATCCTCCCATGGCACAGCTCATCAGGCTCTGTTCGAGCAGCTGTTTTTATTTATTGATGTTGGATTGAGTTAACCGAAAACTGCTGATTGCCACCTGCCCGCTGGGAGAGGTGCACACAGCTACATCCTTCTGATAGCAATGTAGTGTCTCAAATCTGTAAGGATGCCAGGCTAATATATACAACAGATACATAAAAGCACAGGTATGCATTTACTTAATTGCCTTATACAAGGACTCCACCTATTTAAGGCACTTCGTTCTTTTAAAACAGAGTAACCAGGCATGTATCAGTTAATCATATCTTAATTAATGAGGAGAGAGCTCACCAATATTTAATAATTATTTTATTTGCTTAATGTGCACAGTACTGTCTGCAACTTGAAAGGTAAACAAGTTGGGACCCCCCCAAGTGCTTTGCCAAGCACTTGAAAGGCAGTAAAGTTCCACAGAAGCTTCTACTCCCAATCATTCACTATTATGTTCTAAATACAAGGTTACAGGGATGCCCAATAGCAACACTATAAATGTGAGCTGACACATATGATTAAGTTTCCAAGAAAATAAAGACAGGTGGGCTTTTTCCCAGCTTTGCTGAATCATAAGGGCAAAAGACATTTTCTTTCTTTCAGTTTATTTCCCCTCAGAACTGGAAAATTCAAAATTATTATTAGAAAAACGCATTTCAACAGGATATCCAGCAATCCAGAGATATTAAGTATATGGAGGTACTAAGTTCTTCCAACTCTATTCCAATCAAAGACAGAAAACCCCACATCTGTAGGATGAAGGCAATTAATTACCTTCTCTGTTAATTAGCTAATGGCAATGTGTAACTCATAATGCCTTAGAATTGTAATGACAAGCATAGAAAGTCATTAGGTTTGCTAGTAAGTACCTACAACCTACACAAGGCTAGTGGGTACTGCCATCCTTTCCATTAAAATCTTAGTTGTGTAATTTGAAATATATTAGCACAACACTTCCTTTTTTTATTCAATTTTTAAATTTTTTCTTTCCAGTAACTTTTGTTCTTATTCTATGTGAGCTCTCATTTAACATTTTTGATTCTTCAGGTATAAATTACTTCAGGAAAAAAAAAAAAAAAAAAAAAATCAATTCACTTAAATTCCACCCACCCCCAGACGTTTTCTTCTTCATAAAATACTGCTTAAAGTATACAAATTCTTTTATTAGTGAATTCACCTCTTTGGATGTATATCCTGGAACCAGCCTTGCCACACTGTCCCAGTTGATAGGCTGAGGCACACCGATCAGGGAACACAGGATCATATCCAAAACCATTTGATTGTTATCATAAGGAAAGTTATTGTTTTCTGAAAATCCACGACTCATCTTCAGCTATGTTAAGCCTAGAAGAGAAAAGGTTATTAGCAAGCCTCACTACACGGTTTGCTAAAGCCTGATCTATGTTAACTCTATCTCTTCACAAGTTATCACGGTGTTACAGTCAAGTACTAATGCTTTATTTGACAAAGTTTACGTATTCATATCTGCAACCTCTAAACCTCGGAGGGAGAAGCAGATGTGCAAAACCCACCAAAACCAACCCAAAAGCAGCCAGCACGATCCACCATCCCTTTGAGATGTCCATTTCCAGGAAGGATTCACACCACTGATCCCTCCAACAGAAAAAAAGCCTCCTACAAACTCAGAATAAACAGCCTAAGCAACAGAAAGACATTTTAATTTAAATTTACTTACATTGAAAAACACTTGCCTGTTCCCCCAAACTTTCTAGTGCTTAACCTCAGTCTCCTCTTGTTCTGCACACCTGAGCTTCATTATATAGGAGCCAACCCAGGGCAGCAGGCTGAGGGCAATCAATAAGAATTCAGAGCCAGGAAATACAACACCTGGATGTCTTTCAGCTCTCATTCTGAAAACCTGACTTTTGAGTTGTCCTAAGGCATTCCTAACTCCTGACGAGCTAGGATTATCAGGGCCAAGGAACCTCGTTCCTTCACCTTCAAGCTGAATAGAACAAAGCATATAAGGACAGCAGTAAACACTTTAAAAAGGCAGCTCTAATTAGGAAAAAAAAGTGTATATTTAGGGTATATTTTTCCAAATTAATTTTATGTATAGCACCAGAGAACACAGTAAAAGTTCAAAGCACTGTTTTAGCAAATGCTAGGAGAAATCTGCAGGCGTTAATCAAGACTTTCATATTCAAGTAAAGCACAGCCAAAGAGCTTAGTAAGGACTCATATTTGGAAAGCACTTTGGACCTTTTCCAAAGTACCTTAAACACGTCACATAAATAACAGAATTTATGAGTCAGAATTCTGTATGTGACTGTTAAAGCAAGGATTACAGAGATTATCAGAGAGGCAGTAGATTTAACTGATCACTTGTTACTAAAAGTACACTACACATAGATGTTTCTTTTGCATCACCCTCTTTCCATGCAGCTAAAAGAAAAGATGCTTAAAATACACAAAATAGCACTGATTTTCTTTCTGACTCTAGAAGCTATTCCAGCACTTTTTGTTTGTTTTGTTGGTAGAAACCAAAAACACAATAGAAGGTAACTATCAGCTTTCCTCCCCTCAAAAAAGCAGCTGAACAAAATCATCAGAAAGAAAAAAAAAGCCAGAACCTACCAAGATAATTCTTAGGTTTCATGTATTAATGAGACTTAAATTGGACAAAAAAAGCGCCAGAAACGCAACACAAAACATAAATCCAATAGGAAGAGTCATAGCAGTTTAAGAATTCTATCTAAATGGAATCTATTGCCAAATAACTAGTTTTAAAGGACAAAGGTCCTTCACAGGTTAAATGAGCCCAAACTTTCCAACTAAGATGCCCTGAAAGGTAAAGATAGATATGTCCCTTCAGTCACTGAGTCCTTATCCCTCATCCTGCTAGTACTACCAACTGGTGTCAACTGTGGTAATTCTACAGTGGAGACTTCTCGCTGTCAGTGCACAGACAGATGTCAGTATCAATTATATTTAAGCCAGTGAGCATGTACCATATCTGCTATTATAAAAGAAATAACTGGGCCAGAACAGGTCAGCGCCAGTGGCAAACCTGGCCGGTTATAAAATAGAAAGCTGACTTCTTGTGCTACCTTGTACACATGTAGCAGTTGGTTTAAAATTATATTTGAATAAGGTAATGATGGAGTATCAGGATCCCTTAGTCTTGAGCTATAAAACGTGCTTAATGAAAGTAAAATTACTAGCAGCATCAATATTCCATAAATCACCGTTTTAAGGACTAGTTCTATGGTATGATTACACTGGGTAATCAAACAAAGGAAAGCAGTTATTTTGAAATAGTTGGAGTCTATAATTGAAAGTAAAAGAGTTTTGAGTATTGCTGGTCACAAGTTAACATTCACATCAGCACTGCACTGTGGAACATGAAGCAACCCGACCATGAAGGGATGACAGGTACTCTGAAATGTAATGACACGTTCAGAGGGGATGAAGCCTTTTCCCCTCAAATATTTTTTATTCATTTATTCTGTACACTGAAATCACAGTTTTGTATACGCTCATTACTGCAAAGATCAATGAAAGAGCATCCGTAATTACAAGCATACGGAAGTTAAGTCTTTCCTGGAAAGAGCACGGGACTCCTCTCTGTGGCTTAATACATGATATTTAACATTTGACTTTTTGCCCTCTAGGAAATCCTGTCAGTAGTTAAAGACATGTCTAAGATTCCACCTCATGCAAGAATGGTGCATTCTCTACAAAAAGCAACATAAAGCCTGTAACAAATAATATTTTAAGAGAGAGAAGGCGACTCTCTCCAGGTTGTTACTGCAAGTAAAGCTCAAGTTAACCCTCCCCTCAACTGTGGAAACTGGAAAAAAAGTTTCACAATTATTTAATTCTGACCGACTCATTTGATGTGCAAAATATAGAAAGACACGCGACAATAGAAATTTTTAATAAAACTTAGAATTTTAAATTAAATGGTGCAAAGGATTCCAGACATTTCATATTTCATAAAACGGATATGATTTGAAAAATTAATTACACAGGAAGTTGGTTTACATTATGGAAATGTACACCCTCACTTAAGCCTGATTTTTTTCTTTAATTTAAAGCAAAGAATCAATCTAAAAATGAATAATTACCACCCCCTTACACGTGCATGACCCTCAGGAAGGTGAAGATGGTGGGATGGGCGTGAGGTCTCACACAGAACCTTAAATGCCACCAAGTGATGGTGCAGAATGAGACGGGTGACAGAAATAACCACAACTCTCCTTGCCGTTCGCCCACATTTCAGTCAAAATAAGATACCGAATTACCTGGCGGGCTCCCAGGCGAGCGGTCGGCGGGACGGGGCGGGCAGTGACTCCTCCTGAGGGGACGAGCGGAGCCGAGGAGCTCAGTAAAGCCACCCCAGGGCTTCCCAGCGCGGCGGGACCCGCGGGTTGTCCCCGTCGCCACCTGCCGTGCCCAAAGCGCGGGAGCCCGGCGCCCTCACACACCGGCGCCCTCACACACACAGCGGCACCGCCCGGCCACACCCTCTCGAGGCGGGGGAGCCCCGTGAGGGGAGTGGCAGCCCGCCAATCAGCGCCGGGCGTGGGGTGAGACCCCGCCCCCTCCCGCCGGCGCTAGCCAATAGGATAGCCGAACGGGGAAAAGTGCGCCGTGTTGCGGCGGTCCCGCCCGCCCCGCCGGCCCCGCCTTGTCGCAGTGCAGCGGCGGCGGCAGCGCCCCCTCCCGCCGCGCCACCGGCGTCCGGTCGCCAAGCAACACGCCGCCGGGGGGGGCGGGGGCGGCTCCCCCCCCTCCGAGGGACGTAGCCGTGACGTCAGACTGCGCCTCCACGTCGTCATCGTGTAACCCACGATGACGTTCCCATGTACAAAAATGAGAATGGGAAGGAAAAGCGCAGGCAGCCCTGGCACATGGAGTTCTTAGCACCTGACAAAATAACGCACCGGATATAGCAATTAACCAGAGAGCAAGCAAATTAATTAAGCCGGAATTTGCGTTAAAGCACTCTATTAAAGACTGCATGGTACCCACAAAAAGGCTGACCAAAGATAAACACCAAAATTTGAACCTTACCCAGGTTTTGAGCTGAATAAATATTTGATACACTTGAAACTCTAATTAAAAAACCACGTAATTTAGAGCTAATTACATAGCCCAATCACTTGGTGCCATTCCAGGCTCCTCTCAGGCCAGTTATTCTGCAAATCCGGCTATTTCATCCATTGTTGCTTTGTTTCCTACTGCGTGTCTGCTACTACATCAAAATTAAATAAAATTAAATAGCACAGAAATAAAAAGCACAGAAAAATTCAGGTAAAGGATTGTAGTGATCTAGGAAAGTATATGAAATCTGAATTCTTTAAGTCAGTATGAAGCTTCCTTTGGGTTTTGGCTAAAGTGGAAAACACTCATTTCACATGGTCGCCCAGCAATCCATAGAATGAGCTAATGCTGCTATATTGCCATATTATTATGACATTACCTTATGACATTATAAATGCAGGCTTGATGGTATGTCAGAGAACGGGCAACGCAGTTTTTGAATTAACATGTGCTGTTAGGCAGAACTCCAGTCCCTCCTTTATGTTTTTGATAGGGAAAAAACACCAATAGCAGTATTTGAGAAAAAAAACCCTCAATATCACAAATTTTACTCATTTGATAGTCTAGAGACTATGCATGTTCAGTACCAATAATACAAAGACAGTGGAACTAGCTGTTTTCACTTCTAAAATACACAAAAACCTGCAAAGATCCCCTTTTACAGTATAAATAAACCATGTCATTTGCTCAAGGCTTAGAGTTTTGTAGCAACTGTGAAATTTAGGGAACACTAGGATCACAAACTAGCATTAAAAATTGTAGATAAGAAAAATCCAGGGGTGCCTCGCAATGACATCATTCCTGTGTTACCAGTTAAACCGGTTACACCAGTAGATTTTTTTCAAGGAGAGATTATCCAGCTGCTTAAAAGGCTTTTCCACATGCCCACAGAACCCAAGAAACAGATTTATCGTCCCAAACCTGCCTCAAATCAGGCTGCAGAAGAACTAGTCCAAGGACGCAAGGGTGGAAATAAATAAGTGTATTACCAGTGGACACACACAATTACTACCTGTCATTACAGGTCAAAAACGTTGCCCAATTCCAACATACGACCACACCTGCACAGATAAAAAACTAGGACGGACTACTTAAAGACATCTGTGTTTCGTAAAATAAGCGCAGTTGCACTCCTGTTGCGGACCAGATTGTTTCTACAATGGCTGTGGTGCACCAAGAAAATCACTGTTAGTTTCTCACTTTGTACTTCTGGAAAATTTTCATTGCGAACAGATCATATTTATAAAAAAATGCATTTTCTTTGCATTTGCCTGACTGGCAAATTTCACCAAGATCACAGCAAATAAGTGAGAACAATCTTACTAGTTCAGTTGCAGTCTAGCTCCACAGAAAGAAAAGGTTTTGAACCTGTGCAAAAGAAGCAGAGAATTTGATTAAGTACTACTAGGCAAAAAGAGGATTTTAACTTTATTATTCAGAAACCTGAATGCGGGCGTGTTCATGTACTGCTAGCACCCAGAGAACCAGGCAAATCTGGCATCTGTCATTACTTTGGAGATTATTCAAGCATAAAACAGCTGGTGTACTGAACAGTATCAAAAAGATTAAAGTAAGATCAATCTAAAGTCTCATATAAACAAATGTCATGGGTCTGTTACAGACTTCTAGGTCTGCTACAGGTGTACAAGCAGCTTCAGAGAACAACATAAAAGTAACCCAGTTTGTACAGATATTGAAATAAGAGTTAATTGCCTATATGAGGAAGTTTAGCAGTATTTCGGCAGCATCTTTTCTGACCTCCTCTTCTACACACTCCAGTTGCAGCCACACCTGCTCCTTTCGGTCTCGTCACCTTTCCAAAGTTAGGCAAGTCTCAAGCAGCCTGTCAACCAGCCTCCCTTTATCAATCAGATGATGTTTTTCCTGACAGAAACACAGACAACGAAATTGCAGGACTCACATTTTTTTCCTGATGCTAGTTCGTGCATTAAAAGAAAAAAAAAAATCAAAATCTTAAAGCACAGTATAATTTTTCTTCATTAAATTTTAATACCCTTCTGCAATCAGTACAATTAATTGTGAGTTACGTAACTTCATTTCCTCAGAGCCTTCTTTTCCCATTAATGTAATCACAAGATTGAAAGGATCAAAATTCTTGTCAAGATTCAGCAGACACAGTTATGACAGTTAGCAACTGGTAGACTAAGTCAAACTACCATAAAGACAAGCCTGTTATTAATAACCTATCTTCCTACAAAAAGAATTATTTTCAAAATAGTATGACCTGAAAGTAAAATTTAACTCGTATTTCTAAAAATTAGGAGGATTTAAAGATTCTAACAAACATCATGGTACTGTCTTCCCAACTTGTGCTGAGCAGGAAAATAGAAATCTACTTGAATGGATACTCTACAAAAAGTTTGGGGTTTACTTACTCACTAACTTAAGAGACTATTCCTCTGATTGAAATCTTTCACTGACAGAAGAGAAGCTGAAAGTCCATTAATTAGATCTCACATAGTAAATTAATTCCCTCTATGAACACACACTGTAAGTAGAACTGTACACTTGATACCTCCTCTCCTTTTTTTCCTCTCTATATTTTATATTTCAGGATTGTTTGCTATTTTGATTTCAACAACAGACGTCATTTCCAAACACAGATAATTTTCTTCAATGCCCTGGTACACAGGGAAACGTCTCAAGAACCTGTTCTGCTTTAAACCTAGCAAGCCTTGTTTCAAGTTTCTCATTTGCCCTTTAAGTACTCCCTCCTTTTCCTCTGCACTTTAAGATCTAACAACCCATCAAAATTATTCTTTGCACCATGTCCCAATACCTGAGCACCACCACTCAAATTCTTGCTCTAATTATCTACCACGGGCATTCAGAGATTACTTTAAAATCCAAGGTTCCAGAATGATATCCATCTTTTCAGCCACTCTACCTCAAAAAAACTGTGCTCACTTCATTTTTTCTTTTCAGAGTTTTGATGTGGCGAGCAGAATTCTAAGAGCTCAAGGTCAGCAAATGCAATTAAAGTAAAAATACTGAAAGCTTTGCTAACACATAATGGGTGTTGAAGATCTCTGTAGAAACAGTCAAACTGAAACTACTGCATCAATTAAGCAAAGGCACATGCTCTACTTTTCCTAATACTTTTCAATACCTTTAAAATAAAAAAGAAAAGCTATTTTAATCATTAAGACAAGCTTTAGTTATTTTACCCATTGCTCTAACCTTCAGCAGCTCAACATGTTTTACATACATACTACAAGGAAGAAAGTTTTAATTATCTTTGCTTCATTAAAAAAAACAAACCGAAACAAAAACCCAAATAGTACTTCAATACAGAACTCTCTAACACCAATATGAAGAAAATACTAAATACTCTGAACAGTCTTAATGTTTTTATGGCTTTTGATAAACCAGAGCCCTCCAATTTTATGGACAGATGCAAAATTTACCACCTGAAAGGCAGTATAAAGAGGTAACTCCAAGACCTCTGCTGAGACAATTAAGCAAGAAATGTTACTTTTTGGTGCCACTCAAATGAGGTTAAACTGCCCCCAGGCCATCGCTTTCCTACTGCACTAAAAGGCAGGATAGATATTTTGACATTCATATAGTAACAATAAGGAACAGAAGTACGTTGAGATGCAGATGGGAGTTGGTAAACTATTGATAGGCAGTTAACGAGCTGCAATAACAAAATAGCTAGGAGTGATGCAAAATTACGTGACCACGGAAGAAAATAACAATTGATAAGTGTGCTGGAAAAGTGCCTGACTGCAGGATACCCTTTATTCGAATGCTGTTTTAATAAACAAAAGAGAATTGGTTAGAACTACTGCTGAAGCCTCACTGCTCTTCCTTTGTAAACTGTATTTCTTTCCTCTTTCTTGCAAGTCCTATTTTTGTAAGAGCTAAGGTCTTTTTGACAGAAGCCCTACTTCTCACAAAAAGCAAGCAACAGTTTATCTCCGTAACAAACACAGGTTGGCAGCCCCTATCGCTTTTGTTTGCTTTGTTATAAATGCCTCAATTCTCCTCATTTTGGGATCTTCGAGCTGCTGCCAGGTGGTTGGGTAGAGTCACTAATGTACAGCCTCAGGTAGGTCAAAAATAAATACTACAAATTTGAGCAATCATTTCTTCATCCCTTCACCAGTCAGGAGCAGCAAGAACTGGTACAGACCCATCAGTGTTCCACTACAACACAGATTTTCGACAAACCCTAAGTTTTATCAACAAAGCAGAGTTCAGTCGCTTCCTTGATCAAAGTGCATTAGAGTTCCTGTTTCTCTCCACTAACCACGGTGGAGTCAGACGCAACAGGAACTTTACTACTTGCAGCAAAAACAGAATCAAAAGCAGCTTCCTGCTCCTCTAACGTCGCAGCAGCGGTGGATCCTCTAGCAGACGTGCTGGTAAACGCTGGCGGTTGCTCTGTAATCCTTTCCAGATCCACTGTTTTCCTACCTCTTCTTTTGCCCAGGATTTTGATGTAATTAGCTGGCACGAGTCCTGTTGTCTGGCCATCATAACTGGCCAAAAGCCAACCGCGGATTTTGGGTTGTTGTTCTGAAGAAGAAAAGGCAAATACGTTAAGTTACAAAACAATTCAAAACACATTGCAGTTGAGGCACAGATACACCAGTAGGCAGATAAAGAACAGCTCATCATGCAGAGAAAATAACCCTGTAATAAAAGGCAAAAACAAATTACTCCACAAGAGAAATGACTCAGCTCACATGAGGAAAAGGTAACCACAAAGCACTCCCTGAGTAACTTTAGGATGGTCATATCTCAGGGAAATTGAACAAACCTACTCAATAAGTTTTATTACAACACAAGTAATAACTTATGGAAAAAAAAAAATCAGTGTGGATGAGGAGTTTGGTCAAATAAGGTATAGCATTCTTTTTGTTTTCATTTTCAGACTCTAACAATACAACTACACATGTGATTAGAAAATAAATACAAAATTAAAAGTTTACCTTTGGGTGCTAATTTTAGCATGTCACCAGCACGGAAAGAAATTTCTTCTTCGGAGAGAGCATTGAAATCATATTCTGCTCTTCCAACTACGTGATCGTCTTCTCCACTCGCCCAGTTACTAGATACTGTTTCCAAAAAGAAATTAAAAGTTTAACTGCTTTGAATTATAAAGTTGCTTGTTTTTTTCAAAAGGAAAATGAAGAAAACACTTTGTCGTCCTTGCTAAAACTTTTCCAATAGCGCACTCACAAGAGTAACAAACAAAGCGTGATTTGTTGAGTCATTCCAACCCATACTTTATCCCCCATCCCAACTGCCACAGCTACTAGAAAGGAGAAATAGAAAGCAACCATGATTTTGGAATCACACAAAGCTTACCATGAAACTACAACCTAATTCAACAGGATACTTAAACAGGCTGACACTTTTATCACATGCCTAAAATTTAGTATTCTACCTCAGTATCTATTAACTTCTATTACTGTAGTATAACATTAATCGTTACACATTGATAGCAAAAGGAACAACATATGCTGCACTTCTCTTGTGCTGCAGATCATCTTTACCTGTTTCTTCATCGCTGTACGTAGAAAGCAGTTTCCAAATCAGATAGGGACCTCCCATTATAACAGCAAAGAACAAGAAAATGGGCCAAGACTTTGCAGAGTTGGCCGCCTTGTCTTCAATGCCAACACGAGCTACTGTCCCCCCACTTTCAGCCCACAAATCCTCATTCTCAGAGCTCTTCCGCAGACCTAGTAATTGCTGCAGGCGCTGGTAGAGAAACCTTATAGTTCTCACTAAAGCAAAAGCTGAAAACACCTTTGTGAAGTGTACTTTGAGGCGGGAGAAGTGATTCGCTACATCCAACACAGCTCTGAAACTGTTGTACACCGCTGAAAAGGTGGCATCCATCATCATGCTGACCGAGGCAAACGCGTGCACGATACTCTCAATGGACTGAAATGCTCCTCTGCTGCTCTCTTCAGCCTGCTGAACAAACCTGCTGGGAGGAATATCATCTGTACGAAAGCGGTTATAACCCAAACCGCCGTATCCGTAACTGTAAGGACTATAGCTTCCATAAAAAGAGGTTCCATATGAACCATAGCCTGGAGAAAACGAACTACTATACGCTGGCCTGAAAGTGCTCAGGCTACTGCTTCCCGTTTGGTGGGACGGTCTTGGCAAAATAGGCGGAGGTATTCGTGCAACTGTGGGTTGTCCAGGCCTGGTCAGTAGGTTGTCACCCAAGTCAGGAGACCTAAACAAGTTCAGACAAACAAGATCAGTACTCAAAAGGAATAGATCTTTGCATTTTCCCAGAGTTCTTGGCTAACTATATAAATATGACAGTGCGTTTCAGTAGGGAACCTGGTAGCTAATCACTCAGTACCTTGCACAATGTTTGTGAAAAGTAAAAACTCTAGTCAGGAAATACAGGTCTTTTGAGGAAAAAAAAACAAACACCATAATGGGATACTCAGTGTAAATGTGGAACCACAGCATATCCGAAACATACACATGGAAAAATGTTCAGTTTATTTATTGTATTGACCAAGAAAGCACGAAACACTACATCCATGCTGGATCCATCAAACCTGATGCTGCAATACCTAGGTTATTCTTCTGCACACAAGAGACTCTCATGTGCACTACCAAGAATATCTACGAACTTTGCAATCTGAAATATTTATTTCCAATATTTGTTCTCAGCTCTTCCATATAACGAGCCAATGCTACAGCGGGACAGAAGCCTGAGAGCTCCTTTGAAACTACCCTTAGAGAAAAGGGTGAGCGACCTATTTGAGAATCCAAGGAATTACACAGCAACATATGCAAGGGCTTTGGGTCCCCTAATTTCCCCTCTCCGCAAAGTATCTAATCACATCTAGGGATAGAATCTATTACCATTAATAGCTGGAAGAAAGAGGCTTTATGAGTCAACTATTCATTTTCAATTTAGTGAACTTTTATTCCTTCATATGCCTGAAGGTTTGAGTCATTTTACCTACGCTCGTCGTAATAACACCCTTCAAGTACTGATATTTTAATTATGACAAGTAGCTGTCCAATGTTTGCTGTTTCATTAATAATCTAATCACATATTATCATCCTAAAAGCCAAACATTTTGGTCATTTCCCATGCTTACTGCCTCATCCCATGACTTCCCACTCTGTAGTCCATTAAATTCACAGGAAAAAAAACCCAAACCAGAAGAAGTCCGGTTTGAATTGCTACAAAGCTGCTTTTTTCTGCTTTGCTTTCAATGTGAAGCATCCCTGCTATACTAGTTCTGTATAAGGGAGGGAACAAATTCCTCTTAGCAAAACTGACAGGTTTCCACAGCAAAGAACAATATTTACATCTTTACACTGTTCATTTTTTCCATCATAGCCTTTAACTCTTAACAGTTAAAAACAGAAGCAAAAAAAAATTGTTATCACAGAAAATAGAGGTATCAAAACGACACCTCCCTCCCCAACAGACAACTTAGGACACCTCACTTTAAAGCTTCTTGAAGCAATTTTAAATGAGCCAGATAACCCCACCAAGAAGAATTAACATCAGACTTCTTGCTCTGCCAGCTTCATCAAGTTTTCGATGAACGCTGAGTCTCGGGCCAACCTTTTGCCCAGTTCCAGCTCAGTCCAATTGCAATCGCAAGCACCAAGCGAAAAACAAGAGTGATCTTCAACCGCCACGCTTTCCTCTTTCTCTGGTTAAAAAGAAGGAGCTCACAAACGCTTTCTGTACCACATCAGGTTGGATTTTCTGGAAAAAGTGACACGCACATGTAGCTTTTCCAGTTCCTGGGGCGGTCACACAGCTTCTCCCCCACTCACACACCTTCATCACCCCCAGGAACGGGCATTTCACCGCATTAAACACGCGGCTTTCCACAGACACACGCAGGTGGGTTTTCAGAAGCCTCTCACTCCCTCTCCTCACTGAGAAGGGGAATTCACCACAAATCCCCCAACAAGGCAATTCAGACAATTAAATTAGACAGTATTGCCTAAAAATAAAACAGTTTCAAAACACCTATGAGGCCTTGGTAGCTATTTTTAAAATGTTCTTTAAGCTCCAACGATTGTTTGCTGCTACTTTAACTACAGTCATGCTGAACAAAGCTATAGCTAAATGGAAAGTTAAATGTATTCACGAGGTGTCAATGTCTACATCTTGTTATTTGCAGTCTCTCAGAGAAAGCCAAAGTAACTACACATAGCGCGATGCCAGAAACTGGCCACAAACCACCCCAGGAATAACCCACCCCCCCGGGCCACCCAAACCAACACCCCCCCGGCTCCGCTCGGCCACCGGCGCTGCCCGGCCGGGCCCGACCTTTGAGCTCGCCTCAGGGGAGCAGGCCCAGGCGGGAGGCCCGGCCGCCCTGAGCGGGGCGAACACCCAACCCCGCCACAGAGACTCACTGGAAGGCCGGCGTCACGGTGCCCGCCAGCCGCCGGTTCTCCCAGGGCTTGGGAGGCGGCGGCTGCGACGCCATGTCCGCCTGGCTGCGGGCCCCGCTGTACCCGGCCCGGCCCGGCCCGACCCGGCCCGGCCCGGCCCGCCGCGCTCCTCCGCCCGCCCGCCCACCGGCAGGCGCGACACGGGAGCGCCGAGCTATCCAATCACGCGGCGCTGGGGCACGGCTGCGCGCCGCGCCCCCTCATCGATGCGCTCCGCCTCGCCGTTGAGCGCGTCTGTGCCGGCTCCGCACGCCGCCCGGGACGGGGGGCGAGGCCCCGAGTGCGGCGCCGTGAGGTGATTGCGGCTCCCGGGGAGCGGGGCGGGGGGGGGCGGCATCCCGGGGCCCATCCGCGGCGCCTCCGCTCTCCGGCGGGAGGGCAGCGCTGTGCTTGAGCGATCCCCGTTCCCCCCTCCCGATCTCCCCGGTTCATCCCGCGCGCGGCGCCTCAGTGAGGGGCTGTAACGGTTCTAACGGTCGCGGCGCAAGTTTGTGTGTGTGTGTGTGTGTGAGAGAGAGGGGGGGTTATGGGCTTCCCTCCCCGACACCTGAGGTGGCCGGGCCGGGCAGCGCTGCCCCGTGGCTGTCGCGACATGCCTGTTGTCGCGGCATGACACGCCTGTTGTCGCGGGGGTGGCGGGAATCGCGTCACCTTCCGGGGAAGCGGCTCCGTGGGCACCGGTGCCGTCCCGGCCGGGCTGCGGGTGTTCAGCGCCCCGGAACCGGCCTTAAAGCCGTTTTCTTAGGAGTTTTTTTAATTATGCTTTTTTTTCCTTAAATCTCTTGGCTCAGACCATGGTACCGTGAAACATCTTGGCAATATTTAAGTCTCCTGCAGCCGAATCGAGCTAACGGTGACTTAAAATTACATTTATCTGTTTGCAGGAGCTAAGCCTCAAACAATATCAAGTGGTTCATCCGTCAGTAGGTGTTTTGGAATTGTGTGTGGAGTTCCTTACCGAAGGATGTAGAGGCAAAAGAATTTTCAAAGAGACACTGGAGAAGGATTGGAGGAAAGATCTGTCAAGTTTTACCCGACACACAAACCACACCTGGTCAAAGAAATCCCCCAAACCAGAAATAACTGGAGGCAGAGAGGTATATGTCCCGCACACACGTATTTTCCCGTGTATCCCCGCTTTGGGTGACAGTAGAATAGTGGAACCTTTGTTATGAGGAGCTGTGGTTATTCCTATGTGCCTCCTAAATTTTGCCAGAGCACCTCTCTCTTTTTCCGTATTTTTTAAAAATTCAGGTACTTAAGTTTGTTGAGAGTTCATTATTAAATTTCGGCCAAATAAATTAGTCTCCTCGAAAGTTCTGGGCAGGGAGAGCAACAGGAAACCAAATGAGCCATAATCTTTTGTGAAAACAAACAAACCAACCAACACCACCCACATTATGAGATCTCTCAGTCCTATATTTGAGATGGGAAGTAAGAAATCTCAAAAAAATGAAGGGACCAAGGGATAGAAGAGAATTAGTTTGTCTATAGGGCTTCGTATGACAAAAGAAGACGGCATCTGGGTTTTTGGTTTGGTTTGTTTTTTTTCCTGTGATTTTAACAGATTGATTTATTTAGTTGCTGCAATATTAGAAGGAATTTCCATTTTATGTTGAGATTGCTACATTTTAGCTCCACCCGCATTCTCCATTCAGCAAAAAATAACATGGCGTGTAATGCACTTTATCTAAGATAAAATTCTGGGTAAAAGCTGAGCATACCTTTGCAGAACTCTTGACCTCAGCTTTTTCTGAGAAGTACAGAAGTCCGTGGTCTTTTTAGGTTGGTCTCCCAATTCTGTTGTGCTTTTCATCTATTACAAACACATATCCTAAACTTTCTTTAGAGGACAAATCTAAATCCAGTGATTCTAAATACGGCACAGTTGAGTGAGTTCTTTTATTGTGGAATTGCTGAGTTCTGTCTATTCTAAGCAATTTTTTCTTTTAATTTTAGAGTTATCCAGGATGTCTTCACTAACAGAAAAGGACAGACCCATTGTTCAGCTGTTACTGAACACTGGCACTTGCCCACGATGTATTTTGAGGTTCTGCTGCGTGGGATCACAGACACTGTATAGACGTCCATACAAGGTTTGTTCTTTGTATTCCTGATTAGAATGTGTGAACATATGGATGCAGTGTTCTTTGTGCTACCTTGGAGGAGAAGGTTGTTGCATTCTTGTGCTCTTTGCTTGAGAGGAAAATGCTTTGCAAAATGAGTTATGAAAAATGCCGCTACACTGTGCAATGTTGAGAAGCTGCAAGGATTATACAATATAGCAATTGTGGGTTAAATGTTAAGTTTGGCTGTAAAAGTTGCTGTATATTCCCTGAAAACACCAGAATGCGTCAGCTTTCTGCACATGCCTCTATCACTTTTGAAGCAGAGCAGCTATGATTATTTCTTCCGTTCTTTTTCCTTTAATGTAATAAGTAGTAAAGGGGTGCAGGCAGTGCAGCTCTTGCAAAGGAGGAACCATCTATGCTACAACATTTTGCCTTATCCTTCTTTCAGTAGGGTTGGCAGGGGAACATAACTGAAGATTACGGAGCACATGTTGAGGATAAATCTTCCTTTTTCAATCAGTCAAACACAGTGCTATTAAGCATCCTTCTTAGCTGACTTTAGTGCTGAAATTCAGTGTTCTTCAAACTTTTCCTAGCTGCGCACAATCATTCTTGCCTTTGTTCTTGTATTTGATACTCCTCTCATTGTGTAGGCTAAACAAACATCCCCATTTACCTGGTCTAACCCCTTCTCTTTATTCTTGCGTCTTCTGGTGTCTGTCTCAATTGTTTCAGCTTCGTTCCAGTTTAGACTCTCCCAAATTAATTCTTAATATCTTTGTTCTTGATCCTTTTCCATTTGCTATCAATCATTTGAGAAGTGTTCGTTCTGCATGCCATTTTTTATTCTTTTGCATCTCTACCTAATTTTCCTCTGAGTTGCAACAACACAGCAACTGCTGTCTTTGTGACCAAAGACCTTTTAATAAATCTTTCTTTCTGAACGATGTCTAGCTTCTGTCTCTCATCCGTCCTAAAATTCAGAGATGTGCAATTAATTCTTCTCTCTCCTCACCAGCACATCCTTTAATTTTTGTAGGCTTCTCTCTTTATATGAAGTTCTTCCTCTATGTATTTAATTTCACTGTCAATTGTATCTGCTCTCATTTTCTTCTCATAGTCCACTAGCCAACTTTCTTCCTAGTTGTCTGGGATAACAGAGTTGGAGGAATTAAATTCTAACAATCTAAATGACAAAAAGACAATAAACATGTATTTTCATTGAATAGTAATGGGGTCAAAGATAAATGCATTTCTGCAAATCAGGTCTGGAAAATGTTTTCACTATTCTGGAATGTTAAAGCAAAATTCAATTTCTCTGGATAGTATTTTGAGAGAAATACAGCTTGGAGCTTTTTAATTGTGTAGATGTCTTTTGGCAGAAACTCCAGGTTATTAATTACATAAACTAAGGCTAAACTGGAATGGTTAGTACTGCCTTTTAGAATGGTGTTCGTAAGTGCTTGTTACAGCATTAGAGAAAGAGGCAGTAACAGTATGATTGCTGTGTTTGTGTTAGGATTTGATGAAGGATTTAAAAGAATTTCTGAAAAATAATCAAGAAAAAGAAGATACAGTTTGTTTTGACGCAGTTGACCCGCCTTGTAAGAGAATCAGACTTGAACACACGGAGGAAGGGCCTGACGATCTGAACCACAATGGAGCACTCCGGCAGATTCCTTCGGGTAACGGTGAAAATAATGCAACGGAGAACTCGGCTGTGAAGGTGTGCAATGTGTGTTTGGGAGTTCTTCAGGAGTTCTGTGAGGCTGACTTTGTTAAAAAGGTAACTAACCAGTATTTAAGCTTTATGTGTACTTTTGTTGGAGCTCGTGTAGGTTGGGGCCTCAGATTAAAAAACACTATGCAGTTAAACAATTGAAAGAGACTGGAAAACAAAAGGAAAAAAATACCTATTTTGAATATTTGAAATGTAGATGGCGCCACTCAACTACACACTGCTCCTTCACAATGTGCAGCTGGAAAAAGCATTTGTCAGTGTCACCATATTCTCCCCAGGCCTTGTCGTAATGTAACGTTTTAAAAAATAGCAGTACAGGTGCAATGGAATGACTGCTAGGAGCACATTTTCCTAAGGAAAGGACTAATTGATACGTAGTTACGTGAATTTAGGAGATAACCTGAGGTTCAGCTGCTTAGATTACCAGGAAAACCTCACTGTAAGTGGTGACTTTTTTTAGATGAAGGGAAAAGAAGGAGGCATCAAATGCTGTGCTCCTCAGCTTAACTACACGTTCCTAATATAGCATGAGTCTTTACCGTGTGCTACTTAGAAAGCCACAGGGGAAGAAAATGTTTTTGATACAACAGACTGTAAATAATGGAGAAAATACAACTTAGGAGAGAATATAGGCATAATGAGTGTTGCAAATACAATCTCTGAGCAATAAAATTGCTTATGTGACAAGCTGAAATATCAGCTGGAAAAGTCACGCTTGTGTTTGAGATGTTTAACAGAATTGGCTTAATAGCGTGAATATATTTTAAAATGGGACTAAACAGAAAGCATAGTATATAGTTTCTGCATTGTGGTACATGATGTTTCTTTTTTGTTTCTGTTGGCAGAGTATATAAATCTTTGCAGGATCCACTTGTAAGACATGTTTCAGAGTTACATTCTTGAGTGGCAATGGAAAATCTGACAGCGTTTGTTAAGGCACCACAAAAAAGTGCTTATTTTATAAAGAAATTTCATTATCTGAGATGCTGATTTCACCTCGAAAGCTCAGAGTCAGTCTTTGTTAACATTCACATGGATTTGCAGTGATAACACTAGAATAAAGAATATCCTAAAAGGTTATCGACTCAGTTCCATTGCTTTGTTTTAATATTTAATATTTAATATTAATTTCTCTTGCAGGTGTGCCGAAAGGTTACATCTGCTGACTACCAGTTCACTAGTTTTGTATTTTCTGTGTCACTACCCCCACAGCTGTCTGTCAGGGAGGTAAGCATTTACAGATATTTCTTCATACCTTCAATGCTTATTATAGAAAATAACTGTGGAATTTACAAGCTGGGGGTGGTTTGATTTTTAATTACTATTGTTTAAAAAAGCCAAAACCACGTGCCAGAAGCAAAATCTCCTTTTTGGTGAGTATTATTTTAATTAATAAAGTGTCTGAGTCACTTCAGTTTTCAGTTAGCCCAGGAGTTACTTTACATCTGAAATTCTAAAAGGAGTTTCTTTAAACCCTCGGTGTATTGTTCCCTTTGGTACAGATGCCAGCTCTGCTTTGTGGATCTTCTCGGAGAGGAAACTGCACAGCTGGTGCCTTTCCTGAAATAAATGATAATTGGTAGCGCAGAATACAAATGAAGGAATTTGAAGATGAACTCTTTAACTGTTCAGCATTTTAAATGATGTGAAAATATACATTTTAATAGTCACCTGTCTTGGGCATTGTTGAAAGTCTAGAACTGTAAAACTAGAGTTCATAGCAGTTGTAAAACTAGTGATTTTGACAGCAATTTTAATCAAACTTAAATTGTTTACATTTCAGTCGTTTAATTACAGAGGATAATGATTATATGGAGGAGTGTATAACCCTGTTTTTTTTAATGGAGGGAGAATACTAAGCATAGTGTAAATTGATCAATGACATGACAATTTTTGCTTAGTTGTGAGATGTTTTACAATGTTCCCCTGCTTTCTGATATAAAGTAATGCAAAAATACTATTTTCAAGTGCAATGTGTAAGTCTTTACGATAGATGCCTCCTATGGTAAGATGTAGTGGAAGCTTCACTGAACATGGCAGAAACAAGTGTAGGTCTTCTTGGATTTATATATAGACCTATGATGTGGTCTGTTCTCATCTCACGTGGTTTGGTTGTTAAATAAGCTACTACACTTTTAGTGTTGATTTTTACTGTTAGTTCTGGCATCTGGAGCAAATGCATTACGCTAACTTATATTCTTCTTCTAAGTCTACTCCGACGTAAGATTCTCTACTTCCCATCTGAAATTAAGCATAGTTAGTGTATTTGCTTCAGCTGCCACTACGTCTGGTATAATAATACCAGAACAAATTTTTTGTTGTCATCCAAAAAATGGTATATTTCAAAAAACACGCTTTCAGGCTAGATGAAGTATATGGATGCATGCATGTGTGCCAATAATGTTCTGTAAAACTCCAAATGTAGGTCAGACTTACTCCAACTTTATGCCTGGTATAAGCTTAGATGCTTTAAAAAAAAGAGGATTCACCTTATTTTTAGGGTACTATTGATCAGTTCTTCTCTTTTTCCAGTCTACCTTTGCTCATCATTACTGAGACCTCCCCTACTCCATTCATTAGAGCCTCGATGAGCAAAACCAGAGTCATGCACGGAATCTTTTGGCTCGAGTCCCAGCTGCAATTCCCATCTTATCAGGCTCTTAATACATTTCCATTATGCATCTTTAGCGTGACAGCTATAGTTTATCTTGCTTAAAAATATCTTTTTTTTGCCATAGGACAGCTATATAACGGTGGAGGTGAGGAAAGAAAAATTGGATGCTACTGTTCTTTCTTACTCTCCTTGTGGGTCTTTGCCAGAAAGCCTCGGTAGAGGGTGTTATTGCATTGCAGTTCTAACTCAGCTACGTTCTCACACTAATCTGAGCAAGCAGGACAAGTGGTGCTGTCTGCTTTTGAGGCAGCCTTGGCTATAAATGGAAGCAAAAATAATAGTTTGCTTCAGAGAGTTCCTCTTGCTGATTGAAATATTGATGGTACACTGGGACTGTGTGGCCTGGGAAAACTGACTTGGCAAATGCAGTTGGTAGAAACCCAGATTTATTACTTTATAATAATGTTGTCTTCTGAGTGCAATAAATTATTAGTTTAGTAAGAGGGATGAGATGTAGCTTTTAACCTGTCCTTCTGCTTCATTCAAACTATCTTATCCTTATGTTAAAGCAAACAAACAATATTACACTGCTTGGTACAAGCAAGCGAACAAAAGTTGTGGTGTGGGTCCAGAAACAAATAGGTGGAATGAGGTGAATGAGCAGGAAGCTCCAAAACCAAATCTGTTCTCTTTGGAAAGAGTTTTAGTTCGTCTGGGGAGCAGGTCTGCATTAGGAAATTCCTGCTGTCCCTTCTATTCCATCCCTTCAGTCTTGCCAAATGCTAAACCAGCTGTTTTGAAGAGGTGAAAAGGGGTCATGGTGGAGAAAGCAGCTCTTATAATTCATGGGGGTTTATTTGCCACCTACCCGTTGATCACTTCAGAAAATAATTGGTAAAAAGAGGTCCTGTTTTACAGTTACAGAAAGGCAGCAAGTAATATAGTATGTCAAAACATCTCCGATATCCCAAAACGTTTTGTGTTGAAAAGATGTCTTGTTAAATTCCGCTTTTAATTCTTTGAACTGCACTGTACAAGACAATATGTAATTTTTTCATAAAAGGACACCCCAAAGACAGCCTCCCTTCCATTGACCTTTTGTAGGACACACAGATTTTCTCCGCCTTCTTTTTAACAAAAAAATCGGAAACTGCCTCTTAATATTTCCTTCAACTAATTTAATTATGACAGTTGTCATCCTGCCAAGTCTAAAATGTACGATCGGAGCTGAAGAAGAGTGGGATATAAAATTTACATTTGCCTAGTATTTGTATCTGTGATGCAAAGAAGCTATCGCCTCTTTCCACAAGTAGGATATTTGATTAAAATAAATCATAAATACAGGAGTCCCAAGTTTATGTCAGACAGCTATATTAGAATATGAAGTGAGTCGTGCCCTTCAAAAGGGTGAGTGTTAGCTCTGTCTCTAGTCTCAGTTGTGATCCATCATCCTGGTACTTGCTACAAGGACATTGATGCAAATAGCATCTGTAGTCATTACTCCCTGTAGGACTGTGTACACCTCATCATGGAATTCCCCATCTCGAAGCTCTTTTCTAATACACTGAAAAAATGCTGTGGCTGGGATTGCACATGGTGCTTCAACTGTTGCCACTGTGAGATCCCTCAGATAGCATTAGAATAATATCCTGCAGCTTGTAATCAATATAGTGCCTGAGCTAGTGTATTTCAGAAATATATTTGCTGTTAAGCATTGCCCTGCAGGCTTGAGCTCTGTAATGAGCGTTTTTCATTTTCAAACCACTTCACAAACATAATTACGAAGTAGAGGGATCTGCTCCCCTGCTTCACATACAGCTGGGAGAGAGCAGAGCAGGGGAATGGAGGCCTAGGAGTAGAGGGGTTTGGCTGGCTTGGTGGTTGAATGTGATTTGGAATTTGGGATCTTTTGGCTTCTGTGCTCACAGTACCCTAATCTATTGTTTCCTCTTAATTGAAGGGGGAAAGTAATTTCTTTAGTTCTCTTTCAATTTTGAGGTCAAGAGAGAGGAGACAAAATTTGACCTGTGGTCTCATTTTAGCATAGTTACTTGCATGCAGAAGTTTTTCTGGATTCTGTAATTGTACCCCCACAGATCAGGGGAAAGGAGTGAGGTTAGCCAGCCACCCGAGTACCCAACCTACATGTGCTTTAAATCAAGGCATATGAGATTTTTTGAATTGGCATTTGTCAAATGCAGATTTCGAGACCTGGTTCCATGGTTGTCATATTCTCTAGTTCAGAATTATGTTCAAGGAATTTCAATTGGAAACTATTTTTATTTATGATTTTATCTGGGTTATTATGCAAACAAGATTACAATATCTTTCATGGTGTTTTGTGAAGCAGTCTTACTCATACTGTCGACATATGCAGTATAATGAATCACAGTGAATTTGAGTAAACAGTATTCTGTCAATACAACTGTATTTATTTTGTTCAGTACTGTGCTGTATCGTGTATCTAACAAAGTTTGTGTTCTCTCTCCGCCATCCCTCTTTCCCATTAGTACATTTGGCACTTTTTTTTAGGTCTCCCTCATTCTTTTAGATTTGCCTAAGAAAGGATAATAGACTTTTTTGATGGAGTTCCTCTGTCAGTATGTAAAAGAGATCTATGATGTGGTTCCTCCTGATATCAATGAAAAGGCGACGTGATACTGGCTCTGCTCCTTTAAGTTTGATACATGTTTTCAAACCTCTTCATTAGAATTATTTCCTTGAGAAGAGATAGTTGTTCTTTCAACAGGGTTTGGGGGGAGGTTATTCTTAAAGCATCATATATGAACAATTACAGACATGTAAGGGGTCTAAAATTCTGAAGAATTTAAATCAGTAGTGTTCACTGCTTTTGAGACACCAGCTCTTCTGGACATTGCATGTGTGTATATGGTTGTATGACAAGCGTGTGGAGTCACTTTAATAGTCCGAAGTCCACAGATTAAAAACTACTATTTTGATTTTTTTCATTGTAGTTGTTTTGAGGGGCTTTTCTTATTAATTGCTTCTGCACTGATAGGCATTCTGTTGAAATGGAAATTGTACAGGTCTTCTGAATGCCTGTATTCCAACATCACTTTTTTTTCCCCTCTTAATTAAAGACCTAATAGAAAGGCTATTTGAGGTCAATGTTAAAATTCCGGTTAACTGTAATGCGCTTTAGTTTAGTAAGGTGTGTTTTCATTGTGGTGCAGGGAATGGCAGTCACACGGAGGCAAAATTTAAAGCCTAAAGCACTGAACAATTACCACACTGAAATAATGGATCATCTTGAAGAATCTGTCTGTCAGTACAAAGAGAAGTGAGACTGCAGAGAGATGCACCTCTAAAATGTTTGGCTGCTCAAAGCGGAGTGTGGGAAAGATGCTTTTGGAAGCTTTTGACATAGCAATGTTGTTTGGAAGTCTACAGTTTCTCAGTCCCTTTAAATTTTGTTCAAGTCTGTTAGTGTTGTGCTGGTTTGATGGCCGTTGCTCCTTTGTGCTTACTTTTGTATTTTCCTATTGTCCATTCATACCACTGGTAATTTTAATTCTGCTTTTGATCTTTGTTATAACCGTTGTTAATTCTACTGCTGCGTTCCATCTTTTTTTTTTTAAGGCCAGATAGAATTTGAGGTGAATTGCAAAATGATGTCTCACAAATAAAACCAAACACTGATTCTATCTTTCCCCTTCTAGAGCAACAGCTAAATTAAAATCCTAACGCTTCCTTTTTGTCCCGAGTTTTGAAATGGTCTCTCAAATTGTTAGAGTTCTGAGCCTTAATTTCACTTGCTTTTTTTCTTTCTCTTCTTCCTGGGCATGGCTGGTGACCTATAGTGTGCTGCTTGGCTGCTGGTAAAGCAGGAAATGGGGTGAGTAATTTATTTTGGCAACCATCATACCGCTGCTACTAGAGATTCCTCCAGATTTAGAGAAAGGCAGGACACTCTTACTATAACTTTCTTCCAGCATAGTAGAAATGAGAAACCACATAATGCAGTGGACCTGCTGAGACAGGCACGTTAGGAGAAAATTTTAATCAGGCAATTAATGCTGTATTTGCAAGGTCAAGGCAGTCGCTTTCATATAATGTTATTTATGCTAACAGTTGTGGAATATGTAGACGCACTTCCTAGTCTTTGACCAAGATTTTAAATTACTTTATACCTTCAAAATTAATCGTAAGGAAATTCAGAACTGAGATGTGCTGTCATTTTTGTTTGTTTTGTTTGGTTGGCTGGTTGTTTTTTTTTATTATTATTATTTTTTATTGTCCATAGCATTTACTATCTGCCTGACAAGAACTCTTTTATATAGACACCATTAGTCTATATAAAAGTTGAGCAGGCAAGAAGATAATTTCATAGTCTTGTCCAGTTTACTTGATGCTTATGAAGGATAAGATGGCAGCTGGTTTTACTATTTGTGGGGTTTTTTGTTTGTTTTTACCTGGTTTAGGGGTTTATTATTGGGGTTTATTATCTCTTTTGCCTCATAGTGTGATTATAGCTAGGACATGGCATTGCAACCTGGAGTGCAGGCTGGCTGTCCAACTGTACAGCTCTCAGTTAGCGTAATGGTCCTGAGAGGTGCCACGATGCCATCTGTGAGCCAGAATCTTCTTGTACATGGAAGACAAAATGAAATACAGACATTTTCATTTTGCCTGCAGATCAGGTTTAGTTTACATGAATAATAACTGAAAATTGTTACTCAGATAATGGTGAAAAGTTAGTAGTATAGTGAGAAAGATATTAGAGCAGTGGGTGCAAGTTAGATTTGACTCCTCTTTTTTATACCTCAGTGTTTTGAAATCAATTTAAACATTTGATTCTTTGTGTGCTCCAGGACACTACATCTCCAGCCCAAAAAAAAAAGAAGCATCTATTTTTAAATGTTAGTGAAAAAGAACACTAGAGAATAGAAACAGGGTGGAACAAGATGTTCCTTAGGGTGGACAGGAGGCTCCTTAGCAAGTACCAGAGATGCCGCCCTGCAGGATCCAGATACTCTGTTAATTTACTATCAGAAGGATCTTGCCCCTATTTGCATGTACCTCCTGTCTTTCTTGTCTTAACGTAAGTGCTTATGTGACCACCCGCAGAGCCGATCATCTCACTGATCTGGCTGAAAAACAAAGCTTTTTTTGGTGGATTAGGGTTTGCTTTAAATGGGATCAATGGGCTGGTGTTACTCAGCATGCAAGTGCTGGCAAGAAAGCGTGGCCAGAGGCAGGGAGGAGGCAACAGAGTCCTAAATTGGTTGGAGCTGACTGTAGCTCGAGTAGTTACACCTTTAGCTACTCCCTACCAAACCCTTACGTGTTTATTGAGAAGCATCTTATCTAAAATCCTGGTCTGGCTTTCATGTTTCCTCAGCACTTTGTTAATTCAATACAAAGATTCAGTGCAATTACAGGAAGACTTGGAACAGCCTTCCATTCTTTCATGCCGTGATCTGTATGCTTAATACTCTTGTCCTTTTTCATTTGTGCGTTGTCTGTTTACCTGGGACTAGTTACTGAAGTTTGTCTTGAAATACTATCTGTCATGTATCTGTCTTTGACAGACTCCTGTGCAAGTTATTATTTCTTTGTGTATGTGATTCAGAAAACTGGGCCTTTCCTTGGCAAAGGATGACATTGTTCAGCTGAAAGAAGCTTATAAGTGGATTATTCATCCCCAGTTGTCGGAAGAATTGGGTGTTCCTGCTGATGGAAAGGTGTTGTATAAATATGAAAACACTTCTTTTCTCTGTGTGTTTTTTTTATATATATATATATATATATAGTTTGTGTGTGTATATATATAGTTATACGCTTCTGTGTATTGGGGGAAAAGATATATACTATTTTTCCCCTATTAAGACATAAACAAATTGTACTGCTCATGTATTCATTATAGAGAAGAGCAAGGGGAAGTTTTAACCAGAAATCTCCAAGTCTCAATACTGACAGGTCCAGTCTTCATTTTTGTACACATAGATCATTGCATCTTCTGAAACCATCGTAGTTTTTTGCTGAATCTCTTGTGCTTGGGTTGCCATCCCTTTATCAATGAGACTTTTTCAGTTTTCTCCTTTTCCAGGATCTCTCTTTTCCAAAGCCTGAGGAATGCTCACACATTCCTCTTTTGCTCTCCTGTTACTGCCAACACAGTTACTGCTCTGTGAGATAAATTGTTCAGGTTGTTAGCATGTTAAATTCTATGGATAAAACACATTTCTGACATGTACTGAAAGAGGAAAGACTGGTCCTTGTTCACTTCAGTGAATGCTAAAGATAGGCATGCTGGAACCTGTAATACCTGTAAGTAGGCGACAGAATTGTTTTTTCAAACCCCGTTTTCAACTTTCAGATTCTGACTAACATTCTTAAAATGTTTCTGAAATGCATTGACTGAACATGACATTCAGGTGTTGCCAGACAGATTCAGAAACACCATCACCTTGAATGGAAAATCTCTGCAAACATGGCTATAGTTTGTGCTGAGGACAAAGCAATCTGCAGTTTTGACTCAGAAACAGCGACAGGACTGACCCCAGGACTAGACTCACTTAGTCTGTACTTTGGTTTCTCAGCTTCCGTGATAATTACAGCTTGTCTTTTCCCAGGGGAGCTAATTGAAAACATCCCCTTTGTCTTCATGAAGAAAGAAATGCTCAGTTACCCTGAAGATGATCCAAGAAGAAACAAACTTCTTACATACCAAGTTAGCAAAAGCTCTACAAGCACTGAGCCACTCCAGACATCATTGTACCATAAAGTTCCTTGTCTAGTGCTCTTTATCTACAAGGCACTCGAAAATTAGCCAATCTTTTCAATAGCCCTCTTGAGGTATCCTGGTTTCTGAATAACAGAAGTAATGACTGTTGTTTGCCCAAGGCCAAAGAGGGAATTGGGGGTAGAACTGAGATTACACTAGAGTTTCTGGTCTAGCTGTCAATCCGCTAGGAAGTGTTGCCTTTCTTTGCCCCAAGGCCATCCAGTCATTGCAGACAAAGCCCCTGACAAAATTTTACAGTGGTGACTACTACAGGGTTTTTATCTTTATTCCACGCTACGCTCGGCTCTCCCAGAAGGTTTGTGAAGTTTAGTGACCGTAATAGGCTTTGAGCATACGCTGCCTCTGAGTCAGTTCCCTCTGCGCAAAATGGGGCCGGTGTCTGTGATGTGTAGGTCACTCGTGTTTCTGAGTGCCCGCGGATCATCTTTGGTTACTTCAGAAATGCAAATGCTATTGTGACACAGGTTTTAATGTCTTTAGATGATGTTGTTGAATAGAAGTGTTACTTTCTCTTTTGCCTACCTCTAATACTACAATATTACCTAATATTACGATAAGGATGCTTGAAAGTATCTTTCCTGTTTGTTTAAAAAACTATTACCTTCCTTTTTTTCTTTTAATTTAGAGTTTGTTTGAAGTTAGTGTCATCTTTGCTCACCCAGAAACAGAGGAGGAGTGCCATTTCCTGTAAGTTTTTATATAAATAACAAAAGATCCTTATCTAAATATTGTGCAACCTTGTTGGATTGGATTCGCTACAGATGAGAATATGCAATGTTTATAAACCAGAATGGGGCCTGCATCTGAGCTTCCTCATATTCAGACAGAGTTGCAGAGCTTGAAGTTGTGCCATCTCTGGTTAATTCTGTGCTTTAAAGCCAATAAACAAAATCATCCAGAATTTTGGTTTGAACTGGAAAGAGAACATTCAGATAAGTTGTTCAGTTGCAGCCTTTTCAAAGTCCATGTAGCCATATCATTTTACAACATAAATTCTGACCACGTAGTTGCAGGTGGAGGAATCTTTTGAGGTCGTGCCTGGGTTTTCCTGCTCTTACAGGAGACATGGATGGGAGGGAAGGCTTTGAAACGGGTTAATCCCACTGAGCTGGTTGATTAAAACGAACAGAAGTTCCCATAGCTTTTGGTCTGGCCCAGTAGAGCATCTGCTCTACACAAAGAAGCAAAATATTTCTATGACTTTAGCTAGCGTTTAATCTGATTTCTCAAAATCTAGCAGTAGTATAGTCTGGATAATTAGGTTCACTCTTCCTGTTTGCTGATTTAAAGTTTGCTTAGTTTTATCACTTGTGTTCCTACTGCAAATTAAATATTAGTGTAAAAAGAGGCTCAGCATAGAATTTCTAACTTCCCTGTTGTGTAGTGACTTCATCACTTGAGACCAGAGATTTCCTTTGCAGCCTTTATATATTTCCCTAATTTTGCCCCTTCTGGCAATTTGTGATCTTTGTTTGAATGCCCAGGCTGCCACCTTCTTGGTTTTCAACAACTGCATCCTTATTTGTCTTTGGGGTGAGGGAATGCGTGCTTGGTGACAAGCAATTGATTACCAGTATCTGCTGGGCTTCTTTCCTTTCAAGCTTCTTCAAGACTTGGCAAAAGGTGGAATAAGAAGCAGGGCCACACTGCTGTTCTTAATAACATTACCTGCAATCTTGTAAAAGTTCAGAAGTTTCTGGATCCTGCACCCTTTTGTTCTTATTAATTTAATCTCACTTGATCCGTTCCTGTTTTCTGTACCGTGCTTCCTTCCTCTGAAGACTCTCAGCTCTTATTTTCAGCCCGTCCTTCCATCATTTTTGTGGTGTTGAGTATGTTATGGAGCCAATGTTAGCGCTCCAAGCAGAGTAGCTGTAGAGGTGAGAGCTCTAAAGTAGGAGGAGTCCTCCAGGTCTGCTTTTGGGTGGCATTTCCAAGCATGCAATCTGCAGTTTCTCACCTCCCAAGCTGTTCTTACACAACTATGTGTAGGTAGGTGTGCTAAAATGACCCTTGGTTTGACATGGAAGACTGAATTGGCTTCTGTTAGTTTATATTTGGAGATTTATGTTTAAAAGTAAGGTGATATTTACATTCTGGAAGAGGGAAGTTGTGATGCTTTGTATCACAAACTGGCCAGGCAAGTTGCTTGGATAGAAGCTGCAAGAGGTCAGACCTGCTTCCGTGTAGCTTGAAGTAGTTACAGAGGTGTTGAAAAGCACCAGCAAGAAATGATAAATTGTGTTGTCATCTGGAAATCATCTCTAACTGCATACATAGAAATCCACTCATAAGAACAGCAACTTCCTCTACAGTACTCAGAAAAAATGTTTCACTGGCTTGGCTTTCACTTTCATGAAACAACCAATAGTTTCCTTTTGAAGAGGCAAAGCACAAATGGTATCGAACACCTGGGCTTACTTTTTCTGTGCTAAATTGAGTTTTCCTATCCAGAAGCAGCAATTTGAATCGCTGGTGTGTAGTGTGCATTGTCTAAGAACAGCAAGATGTTAGCAAAGCTCACAGAGAACTTATACGTTAATTGTGACCTGTATTGAGAAGGATTGGGAAGGACTGAAAACCAAGCTTTTTGGGCGCTTTTCCATCCCTCTCTAGACCTTTAGATCAAGCAGTGCACACCTTCCACCGTTTGTGGTTTAGGATAAAGTTAATTTTCAAATCTGCTCTGTGCTAAGCTGTGGAAGTGAGATACTGATACATTGGTACAAAGACCATGTACATGCTGTGCTGATAAGTGTGTCTGTTTATTTCTTTTTCTGTAAGAGTAGCAGCTAATTTTAATTTCTGTATTTAGAGCTACAGCCTGTCCAGACTGCTTCAAACCAGCAAAGAACAAACAGGTAGGATCTCTCATTGTTGCATTTCTTTTCTGGCATTCAGAATTCCCCAGCAGTAGCTACAACGAAGAACTTATCTGGGTATTCAGTCAGTGTTTAATGTCTGCTTTTCTTTCATCAGAAATCTCTCTGGTTTTCAGTTGTCTGAAAATAAAATTCTCTCCTTTATTCACTAAACACTTCTCCGCTCAGGAAAGCTGAGCGCTTAGTGCTTTTCTTTGGGTCATTCATTTTCCCGACTGTCTAAAGGCCATAATTTTAGGAACGTTCTCTGTAAATACCTCCCTTAAGATCCAGGAATTTGATTGTCATGCATAAAAGATGATCCTCAAGCTCTCTGTGGGTAAAACAGTTCAGGTAAGTCACATCGTGAAGATGAGACTCCGCAGCCAAAAGAGCAATGATCACACCGCACTTTTCATGTCCTCTGATCCAAATGAAAGACACAATGCACGCAGGATGGTTTTATCCCGTCTGCCTCTGGACGAGGGGGAGGAAACAAAAGGGACCTTGCCACTTGTTGCAGGCCCTGAGCGCACACACAATCATTGATGGAAAAGAGGACATGGAAGAATAAAAACAGTTGGAGAGAAACCGATATAAGTAGGACAGTGGGTGTGATCAGAAGGAGAACAAGTAACTTCTATCAGGAGCCTATGCAAGGCCTTTTATTCTTTCTGGTGAAGAGTCTACCGACATTTGGCAGAGGCAGTCTGACCTGGGAATTCTGCCTACTCTACTCCACCTGACCAATAAATGCAAGTCTTTTTTTAGCAGGATTGTATTGTTATAACTCACCGCTTGCTGCATGGCTTTTCTTTAAAAGGGGGGAAATCCCCTATGAGGAGTTAAACCAGCAGGGCCCGGCTGTTAGAACCACACGGGCAACAAGATGTAGGGGAATCTAAAGGAAAAAATGCCGACTTTGAAGAGCCGTCGGAGGTTCAGCCTTACAAAGAAGCTGTGCTTGAAGCTCAGCTTCAAGGGCTGCGTTAATCAGAGAACTAGTGTAAAAACTGGCTTCTGAGTGAAAATTTCTGTGTCATCTGCTGTAGATACGTATTTAAACCTGCTGCTAGTTTAAGGGGTTTCCAGCTCATCTGTTCTGTGAGGAAGGGAAGTGCTATTATCTCCAGTTAATGCCTAGAAAGAGCAGCTTTCCTGAAGGCATCCGGGCACTCTGCGTTAGAGCGAATTGTCCCAGCTGTTCCCAGCTGAGGTAGGATTCCACCCCACGTGGTACCACATTTGTTTCTCCTGTTCTAGAAACCTAAATTCTCTGTTTTCTGCCTCATTTGATTTCCAGAGATGTGCTTAGCCTTGTCTCAGCTAACCGAAAGGCAGGATATTCTAAGGAGCTGGAGTAGGTTTATTGGGAAGTGTGACAGTAACTTTAGACCTGCTGAAAGCCAGTGGCACTTGGTATTTTTACCTGTGTGAAAACAGAGTGAGGAGACGTGCTGTTGTTGGTACATGTCTGCTAGAAACAAGCTACTTGATAAATCTTAATTCAACAACTAAATAACGGTTACATACCAATCTGTGCAGCTAATTGTGCTGCTTTCATGTTGTGCGTAAAGTTACTTGATTAAATTTGGGCAAAATTACCTGCTGCTCTTTGTTGCCCTTTTCAAGTTAGGGCTGAGATCACGGTGAATTTTTGCTGATACAGAGTTGCTTTTAGGTGTAAGAAAACACAAAACACAAGTGAAAAAAACTGTATAGTGAGAAGTGTAGTGTATGTATGTTTTAGGGTTTTTTTCTTGCTTAGGCATATCCTTTCTTAGCTTCTCTTCTTGACTCATTTTTTTATTTCACTGTGCAGTCTGTTTTCACTAGAATGGCAGTTATAAAAGCTCTAGAGAAGATAAAAGAAGAGGATTTTCTCAAGTAAGTATATACTGAAACTAGTTCTTAGTATTGTGCTTTTGTATAGAATTAGGCTGGAGGGGAAAATATTAGGTGGGTAAAGGAGTGGTTGTTTAAATTCTGCTAGTTTACTGGTTATAAACGTGTTGCATTTTCTATTCTTCTGGTCCTAAAATGTCTTTCCAGATCTTTTATTTAAGGAGTCATCTTAAAAAGCTTGAATTGAGCCACAGAGGATAGAAAACTGGACATGACACACATGATGGTCTTTTTCCCATGAGTAAAAGTGCTTCGATTCTCTCGGGAGCAGCCCAGGGGAGAAGTTGTGGGGCAGAGCTGCAGTTCTGCTCTCTGCTTTCGGCTTTACGTCACTGCAGATCTCGGGGCTGGCATGGGATTTAGGATGGTTAGAAGTGAAAACACTTTGCTGTAGCGTCGCCCATCATTTACATTCAAAAATCTTTATGTACATCCCCAAAACCACAGCAGAGATTTAGAAATTGTGGAACTTCCTGCTGTGTTTTGAAGCTTAGAGTTTGTAAAGCAAACTTCTCATTACAAGAAAGACTTTTTCCCCTATTTCCAACATGTTAGGAGCTGAGTTTTAAGAAAACACCAAGTGCTGTAACACGGTAAAAATGACAAGCAGTGGAAGACATCTAGAGACATTTTCTCTGTTGTTCATTGCTCTGTTTTCTTCGATTTCCAGCAAATATTTACTAATAGATCCTGATGATAGTTTTCAGGAAGTATTTAGTTTCATTATTGCTACATCTATAGTGTGGTACATCTTATTAATCACACTTTGGAGTGTTAGCCTCTGATAATGTTTGATGACAGGTTGACAAAAGTATTTGCAATGCAGTATTCTTGATTTGCTTAAAGTTTTATCCATTTCTTGGTGTTCCAGCTTGCAATGGGAATACTGAGTTTACACTGGCGCTGCGTTTTGTGTAACTGAATCATCATCTTTCACGCCATTATTGCTATGGTGATGCTCCATCATGTTCTGATATTACTAATATTTTTAAATCTCTTTTTATACAGGCATTTTCCATGTCCCCCAAGTTCACCAAAGAACCTCTGCGTCGCTCTGGAAATTCAGTGCAATAATGGTGCAGTTTTTGTGGCTGGTAAATTGATTCATTTATTTGCTGCTGTGTTGTCTTGAAAGTAACTTTAAAATACTGTCACAATATCCACTGTTTCATTTTAGGTTGCTGTGCTGGATGGTTTTATCAGAATTGATCTGTACGGAGAAAGAGACAGAGGGGTAGCTTTCTGCGTGTGATTTAATACTGGTTTTGTGATTTATAGTTTATAGCTCGTTCCAACCAAAAACCAACCAAACAAATGAAAAAAAACAACCAAACAACCACAATCCCCCAGGCAGAATATTGTCTTTAAAAATTAAAGAATTAAATCTGGAGTAGAATAATTTATTGCATGCAGTGCGGTTATTTTGCTATTACAGTAGCTGAAATGAGACAAGATCTTAATTTGTAAGCACTTTGAGTTGGTATTGTCCTCTTGACCTTATCTGCGGTGTTCACTGATCGCATGTGTAGAGTCTTGCATCTGGGTAGGAACAACCCCAGGTTCCAGTGTAAGTTGGGGAATGACCTGTTAGAGAGCCGTGTAGGGGAAAGGGACCTGGGGGTGCTGGGGACAGCAGGATGACCATGAGCCAGCACTGGGCGCTTGTGGCCAGGAAGCCAATGGTACCTGGGGTGGATTAGAAGGGGGTGGTCAGTAGGTCAGAGAGGTTCTCCTGCCCCTCTGCTCTGCCCTGGGGAGACCACACCTGGAATATTGTGTCCAGTTCTGGGCCCTCAGTTCCAGCAGGACAGGGAACTGCTGGAGAGAGTCCAGTGCAGGGCAACAAAGATACCGAAGGGAGTGGAGCATCTCCCGTGTGAGGAAAGGCTGAGGAGCTGGGGTGCTGGAGCTTGGAGAAGAGGAGACTGAGGGGTGACCTCGTTAATGTATATAAATATCTAAACGGTGAGTGTCAGGAGGCTGGAGCCAGGCTCTTCTCGGTGACAGCCAATGGTAGGACAAGGGGTAATGGGTTCAAACTGGAACACAGGAGGTTCCACTTAAATTTGAGAAGAAACTTGTTCCCAGTGAGGGTGGCAGAGCCTGGCCCAGGCTGCCCAGGGAGGTTGTGGAGTCTCCTTCTGTGCAGACATTCCAACCCGCCTGGACACCTTCCTGTGTAACCTCATCTGGGTGTTCCTGCTCCATGGGGGGATTGCACTGGGTGAGCTTTGAGGTCCCTTCCAACCCCTGACACTCTGTGATTCTGTGATTCCCCCCAGCTTTTTTAAAAGTTTCAGGAGAAGCTGTTAAACCAAGAAAACACCTGGTTTGGTGTTTTTTTGGTTTTTTAACCCACTCTTGTTCACATTGAAAGCTCAAATTATTAGAACAGGGAGTTGAGAGAAAAAAAAAAATATCATTTTCCTTTTTCCATTTTATGGAAAGAGAATTTAGCAGTGTGAAGCTGACTTCTGAATGATTAGTCATAGTACTTGCATTATATGCCCCAGTGAAACAGTATTAGTCAGTTCCCCCATTTGTTTGTGTGGGTTTTTCTGCCGATCAAAATGCAAGAAGGAAACATTATTAGAAATAGGAAAATATGATACTGAAAACCAAAAAAAAAGAGACGACAGAGGCGCTGTATTATACGCGTGGCTACTTCGAACTGATTTTATTTCTATATGCAAAGTTTCAGATTGAAACTTGTTTGTGCAGGGGGGTTACTTGTTATTTATGAATGAGTTCCTTGATTTGTGCATATTTTCACTTCTTATAAAAACCTGTCAATAAGAATGCTCATCTTGGTCATCCGGGTCAGACTTGTTCTTGGCTTATCGCAGTCATGTCACGGGAGATGAGACGCTCGTGTGACACGACACGAGACCGTGACCGGAGTCTCTTTGCACAGCAGGTTTTCAAGGTTCTTAAAATTCCTATTGGTTTATTTCTGAGATGTTTTGCTCGCCTGGTTTTCCTTGTAACACACCAAAGCACTTTAGTTCAGGTTTCTTTGTTGAACGTTCAGGCAATGGCAGAATTTGGATTGGAACCTGAACTACTCAATACAGGGAGGTGTGGGAACTTCTTCGCTTGGGACACGTATACATTGGCGGACAGGTGTATGTATAACACCGGTTCGGTGTACGCGAAGCTGGTTAAAGACCATGCCCTGATTCAAAATCATCATTTTTCCATTCAGAATTAAGGAGACTCAGAATAAGCACTTGAACCTCTGGGTTTTCATTCCCAGTTGAGTCCAACCACTTCCAGTTCTGTTGCTAAGGCTGTACCTGGAGGTCTCACTGCAGGAACAGGCTCTCCAGGGCCACCTTTCATCTCGATACCAAAACTCTGGTCGGTGCAGCAGCATCAGTTTCATCCCATTGCTCTAAAGCTCTGGTCTTAAAACAAGTTTATGCCTGGAACTTTATTTTCGCTCCCATGAAAGTTAAATGCATCGCGCTGTGCAATACTGGAGGTTTTGTACATTGCTTTAGGTTGATTACAGGTAACACAGTTGTTTTTTACAGGAAGATATAATAAATATTCGAGGAACTTACCTCAGACTCCCTGGATTATTGACGGGGAGCGGAAGCTGGAATCTTCCGTCGAAGAACTGATTTCAGAGCATCTAATAGCAGAATTCAAAGCAGATAGTGAGTATCTAGGAGATCTTTTACCGTATGTACTTCTCATCATTACTAGAGTATTTTTTCTTTGTAGCTACTCACTTAATACAAGAATATAAGGGGAAAAAACTATGTTTTTTTTATCTCGCTCTTATCCTTCCAAGTCAAAGCTTGTAAACTTTTCCTATTTATGATCTGTGAGTAATTAGATGACTGCTTTATTTTATACAGTGTCTTTTATCCTTCTAAAATATCTCCTCGGTTGATCTGATGATGCAAATATAATGGTTTTATGTAGTAGTATTTCTGCCTAGCTGTACTTCTTAACGGCCGGCAATTCATAAAGTGACTTATAATGATGGTTTTGCCATCAGTGTTGCATAATATCTTTCCAGCATTCGACCACTTCATGTTCCTTCCCTTCATTCATTTATTTTCTTCAGCGCATAGAGTTCCACAGTTAAATGCTTACCCAGGAATTACCCAGATGAAATAATCGCTGCCCGTACTTTGTTGTGTCCTAGACGTATGATCATAGAAGGTGATTAGGTTGTTGCCCTAATATGACCAGAGAAATGAGAGAGAATAAAAACTGAGGAAAACTTTACACTCTGTATGTTCCCTATGGAGGAAGAAATGGAAATCTTGGAAAGCATCGTGTGTATTTGGGATAAAAAGTTGTGTTTTGGAGGAAGACAGCTCAGTTTGATTTTTATTCGTAGACTTGAATTAGCTGGGTAAGAAATGAACACAATTAATTAGTAAGTAGAATTCCTTTAGGATGGTACTGGGGTACCTTTTTGGACCTTTTCAGGGTTATAACATTCAAGCCAAAGAAGTGGGAATGTTCTTAAAGAAACTTGTGAACCTGATGCAATGGACAATAACTATCCCAGATTTGGTTAAATACCATGTAGGCTTCATTGTTTAATGATGTCTCTTTGAAGTAGGTTTGCAAACAAGTTTAGAAAGAAAGTATTTCACCTTTTAAGCTGTAGGGAGTATTAATGTAAAATAAAACCTTACCTCCTTTGTTCAAATCTGTTACAGGCTTTAATTTTTCTTCCTCTGGAAGAGAAGATGTGGATGTAAGAACCCTGGGCAACGGTAAGGCTTGGAACATCCCTTCTGAAACACAGAAACAAACACAACGGTCAACCAAAGCTCCCCTAAAAGATCTTGCCGAGTGCACAAGCGTGTGACTGACAGGGCACGCTTTGGCATTTTATCATGGAAACATTTTAGTGATACTTAATCTATTCATTCCCAAAGACGTTCCATAAAAAGAGGAGCCCTTTTTCAGTGTCCTTGGCTGCACGGACACCTGCAACCACATAGCTTGTTAAGAGTGGTTATTTTATTCGCTTCCTATTTTTAAGCCATATATGTCAGACTAATTCCTCTCTTGTTTTCTGCTGGGTCCTACTTTGTCTCACTGTCACTGAGGAGCGGGGAAGCCTTCTTTTCTTTTTGAACCTTTATGAAGGTCAGTTGCTTTCCAATACGCTGAAGCTACAATAGCCAAAGGAGGAGGGGAAAGAAAATGTACAAATTAACAATGATGCGTTCCAGTTGCTGCCTGATTTATAGTGTATTTTTTGTCATCGCTTATACTGGGGATCATCCCTGGCCCCGAGGACAGAAATGCGGCGATTGCAACAGATGTTTAGCTGAGGGAGCGGGATTTAACATCATCTTGCACCTGGGCATTGCTGTAGGTGACAGAAAATAAGCTAATTAACTTTTTTTCTGATTTTATTTTTTAATTAGCACAGACTTGTACAAGATGTCTTCTGGGAAGTTGTAATTTGCACTTATTGCTGATACCGGGGTTTAGTAGCCAAAAAAAGTCCCACGTTTCTTTCCTTCCATCTGATGCTACATCCCTAAACCCGCAAGTCCTCTCCCTGTTCTCCTCACAGTCTTCACACCTTCCAACCTTTCCGCATCAATCCAAACGTTCATTTAGAACAACATGTTTTTTGTGTTTTATGACTGCGCATGTTGCCAGGAAGGCCCTTTGCAATCGAGCTTGTGAATCCTCGCAGAATACACTTTACTGCGGAGGAAATGAAGGGGCTTCAGCAGGTAAATCATTTGCACCTCACGGAACTCATAAAGCATGTGTTTCATCCCTAACTGAGCAGCTCTGCTAACTGATTCTGTTTTAAATATCGCAGACAATTAATAACTCTTCAGACAAAATACAAGTTCGAGATTTACAGCTTGTCACCAGGTCAGTATTTATCAGCGCTGGCAAGGGATTTCCAAGCGATGCTCTGGGAGTTCTGCGAGCGTTCTTGCTCACAGCGTCGTATAATTATGCTTATATTATGTGAGTAATTAATTTCTTTTGTTTAGAGAGGCAATTGGTCGCATGAAGGAAGGTGAAGAGGAAAAGACAAAGACCTACAGTGCCTTAATATGGACGGACAAAGCAATACAGAAAGAAGATATCGCATTTCTAGATGATATCAAGGTATCTGCAGCTCTTTGTGCTGGTTTATGTATCACCTGTCCTCGTGCCCTAGGGGAGGGTTTATATAGGTGAAGCCATGGATGCCTCTCTGTGTTATTTTGGTTGATTTTTAGGTTTTGGGGTTTTTTAATGAGGGTTCTTTTTGCTATAGGGACTTTTGTACCTCCTGATCCCCTTCTCACGCTTCCTTACTTGCCCACTGCCAACACCACAAATTATTGGATAATGTTGGCCTTCCAGTAGACCACACAACATTATAAAAAGCAGTGAATGGGAGAGGAGGAAATCTGGCACCCGCGCCCCTTTCTATCCCTTAGATCACGTTCTGTGTAAGGAGCAGAGAACATCTTTTATTCCGCAAGCTCTGAAGCCCTTCCACAGCCACAGCCATTTGGAGCTTGGAATGTTTATGGAAAATAAGGCAAAGAGGCCGTACAAAGTGCTCGCTGGAACAAGCGCGCTGCGCTCATGAGACCTTTCTCCAAATGATGGAGAAGCGTGGTCAGTTTTTGCTGTGCCGCGCTATTTCCTGAGGGCCTTGCTCATGAAATCGTTCTCAGAGCTGTTACAGTTCATGGAGACAACAGTTGTAAATGTTATTTTTTAGCGTGCCCACTCACTGCCTGGAGAGTTGCCATTCAAACTGCTGCATCTCATTTGGGAAAGGGGGTGGGAAACGAACTTTCTAAAAGGCTGTTACAAGATCTAATCTCATTTCTTTTCCCCGACTTTTATTTCTAGGTTGTAGTTTAGACAAAGCGTTTCGTGGGTGGGATTGGGTTTTCTTGATTGCCCCGAGGCTCTCGGTGAGCTTCCAAATCCTGGAGTCATTCCAGCAAAGGACTATGGAGATTTCAAGGTTATTCCTCTGTATTTGTGATGCCATTAGCTTGTGTTCATATGAGGCCTCCTCATTTAGCCTCTGAGATGGTTTTCTTTTTTCCCTTTGATAAACATGGCAAAAATGAGTCTTGCCTCAAGATTACTCAGCTACCATAACACAACATAAAAAAGATGTGACTGCTTCACAATACGTACGACTCTCACAATCTGTGCGGCATGTTGCACATTTCCTTCCCCATTTATTTTGTTACCTTCTTGCGACAGGAATTAAAACTGGACCAGAAGACGCCTCTCCGGGTTCTTCACAGGAGGCCCCTCGCTGTGAGGTGTCGCATCATTCACACCATGAAATCCCAGTACATAGACGAGCATCATTTTCGCCTCCACCTGAAGACTCAAGCGGGAACGTATCCTTAGATACCGTTACACAACACGTTTATGAAACAGGGCACTGATTAGAGTCATTCGGGTAACGAGAAGTTCCCTGCTTTTATCACTGCAGTGTTTCTAAATCCCTGCTCTTCAGCAGCCACGTGTTGCTGCATAATATTTGCTTTTATGTCAGAATTTCACATTCGGGCTTTCCTTTAAAATTGCCACCAGGGTGTGTGTCTTTTTGTGATGACCACTGTAATAAAATGTACTGGTTAAAGATACACTTAAGCTTTGTCTAATTTAACTGATAACTTTTCCCCTTAGAAAATCAGCTTTTCCGCATTATTTAATGCGCTGCAATACGTACTGTAGCTTGCTGCTGCTCACAAGATAGGAGTCTTGTCACAGAATCACCACTCATTTTGGAATAAAATAGAAAATACAGGTCAATAGCGCAGTTTTTTGGCATTTGAGTTAGAAGCCAAGAGTTAGGAAACCTTTTAAAGACATGTATCGGCTTTACAGGACATTCACTGCAAATTGGCTATTTTTTGCTCAAGGCTATTCTTTGCTTTGAGTGTTTTCCACCATAATCTTTTGTTTTACCGTTGGATTTCTTTGTGTTAAAATCCCCCTTTCCTTAGCCTGTGTTTCCAGCTACATTAAAGAATTTGTGCACGGAGACTTCGGAAGAACAAAGCCCAATATTGGCTCCCTACTGAACAGAACCGCCGACATTCTGGAGCTGGATGTAGAAGTAAGTTGTTTGCTGTTTCTCTTTCCTGGAAATCAGTAACGTGGTTGCGTTTGTGAGATGGTTTCAGTGGAATTTCTCTAACCAAATCAACATTCCTTCCCACAGTTAATAGAAAAATGGATGTTAATGCAAAACTTGTGGTTTGTACCACATGTGACAGGCGTCCTCTGCTGAATTTGTGTCGCGGAGGGATGGGAAGACGTAAAATTAATTGATGACAATTATTATTAGCACCCACTGAGCGATGTGACATGTACCACATCGTTTCTTTTCAAAACCGAGTCAGATAAAAATAGGAGGAGCTCAAACTTCCTCTTTCAGTGCTGGTTCAAACCCAGCAAGAAATTACATCTATTTGCTTGCTGGAGCCAGATGAAAAAAACCCTACATTTATTGTGGTTAAAAGAAGGTACGTAGAGATACGGATTTAATATTTAACGTAGCGGTTTGGCGAGGTTTATTTAAAAATGGCTTTTCATTTCAAGCAGCCAATGATCAGCGTGCTTGTCGTCATGTATTTCTGGAAAACTGCCCACGTGTTACATTTGGCAGAGCAACCACGGAGGGGTTTTTGTGTATTTTTAGTAGGATAATGCAGAAAAAGAAGTTGCAGAGGGCACTAAAGTGACAGCTGGAAACAGGGCTGATAAGCATCGCTCTGGTATGGTTTGGCGTCGCTGCCATCGGCCATAACCGTCAAAGATGTCTAGGGACTTGAAAATAATTAGTCACCTTGCTAATAATGCGTTTTAGCTCAGCCTAAGAGCCTAATCCTTCGCTGAAGCTGGAGATTAGGCAAGGAGTAGCTGTGATTAACGCAGGCAGTGCTGAACCAAGGCGGTAACGTGCGGCGGCGCGATGGCAAAGGGCGATACGCTGGTAGCGCAGGGTGTGCTGGGTTTGGAAGAGCATGAGCAACAAGGTCATGGCCAAAGGGAACCGGAGATGTGGCCTCAGGGAGGAAAGACGTAATCCAAGTTGTAATGATTACGACATTTCCTTCTATTAAGGTGTCAGGTGTGTTCTGTCCCTTTTGATTAACAGTTAACGACGTTGCCTGGATAACTCTTGCACATAATACTTGACAGCTTATTCTTTAGGTCTAGTCTTGCTCAGGAGGCAGATTTAGGGACAGGTGATGGTTTTCTACTCAAGCCTTGCCTGCACTGCCCAATACCCCAATAATTCTGTGGCATTAATTAAGTCAGTTGTTTCACATTGTAAAGGCCCGTCTGCAGGATGGATAGAAGATGATTCACTTTTTTATATATATGTAAAATAGCAACTCTGCTGATTTTTGCCTATTTTTTTTCCCCTGCTCTTCTAGTCCGTTGACGTTGATTGGCCTCCAACCCTGGATAATTAACTTCTCCAGCTGGGACGAGGAAGAAGCGGCTTCTCTGGTTCCTGAGCACTTTACAGCTCTACCGGTTGGGTGCAAAGTGTTTCTCTTGAACATTTGGATCATGTTGATCTGCCAGGTTGATTCGTACTTGGAATCAACTTTAAACACTCTGGGAGAGGTAGGGGTCGTTCAGTCTCTAGCCTTATTTTTAGTGCTTCTGTGCATCAAAACCATTTTGGTAAGCTGGCGTATTGATAATTTTTTAAAGTGATTAAGAAAAAGTTAAATGGCGTAACGTGCAAATAGTGTACGGAGCAAGTACATCAAATATGCTTTCTGCAGTAGTTTAAAATGTTTTAATTAAAAATAACCCTCCCTCAAGCCAGGTTTTCTTAAACTCTTTTTATATGGGATGCTGCAGCTTGCTTGTCTTGAGATGGGACAAAATGTCTCCCAGCCAAAGAACTTTTCAAAAGGGAAAAATAAAACAGTTTTCAGAGGAAAACTTTGCATGTAAACCCAAGTTTTTCTCATTTAAAAACATGAGCGATGCTTCCTGGAAACAGCAGTTGAGGTTCTTGAGGCCTGAGCAGCCCTTGGCCCTGCTGGGAGTCCTGTGCAGGCGCAGGGTTTCCCCACTGAGTCACCACATGTGAAAAGATTGGGAACTCCTTGCTCTGAAGAAAAATAGGAATACCAAGAACCTCACGGTACAGGCAAATACAAAATGTACCGAAGAACTGAGAGAGCAAGACAGATAATAAGCTTTAGTTTGTAGCATAATAGGTTTTTTCTAGTCAACCACCACCTGGGAACTTGCCTTGAATAGGGACAACCTGAGTTTTCCTCTTTGCTTGTGTGGTTTTCAATGTTTCCTGCAAAGCAACACCTACATCTCTAAGGAAAAGCCACTCGGATGCCTGTACCACATTAATCCGTTAGGAAGCTGCTTCTGCTGACCTGAAGTACAGAAGAGACTTCAACTATTGACAAGAAATTAAGGTTTGGAATTTAAGGGCTCTTTGTTAATTCACATTTCAGAAATAAAGAGGTAATATTTGCCAAGACAAAGCACTGTTTGGGGACAGGAGGATGACTGAGATGTCTTACCTTCCATTCACTGCTGCCAGGAGCTCACAGAAAACAGCTGCATGAAAGCTGAAGGCTCAAAAAAGGCATTAATGAAACGTTTTCAAGGAGCTGCTAAAAACTGATCTTGAAAAATGAGTCTAAATATTACACACTCTGCCTGGGACGGGCTGTCAAAACTTGACTCTCATCATTTGTTTCCCTGGTCCACTCAAATGTAGTTCAGAAGCTCCTGGTTTTCTGACATAAAAATAATAGGGACATGATTCAGACAGCAATAGTTTGTTGTTTTTAATCTTAAAGCTGTTATGAGCAACAGATTCCAGGAGCAGTTGTCTCAGATAATAATCTGTACCCAGAAAGGAAGTGTCGTGAATGATGGAAAACTTAAGAAACTGAATGCAGAAAACAAACAAAAGAGAATTTCAGTCTCGTCTCCGAGTTCTTGAAACTCCAAGCGAGCTAAAATATGATTTATAAATTCCAATATAAGGGCAACGAGGCCGAAGCAGCAAGCAGAGCAGCTCTTGTGCATGGTACGTTATCGTGGTGACAGTGGCGATCACGTTAAGAGGCAAAGCGCAGCTAGTCAAGGCTATAAATATCGCACTAAATGTGCTGAGCCCGATCCCTTGTCCACACAACACAGAACAGTCCATCAGAAACTCCCAGATTTCTTATTTTTACGATAAATGTGAAGCATCCAAATGAGGGGGGAAAAGCTGATGATGCAAATATCTCTTTAGTTATTGTCTGGTGATCATGTGAAAAAATGAAGAGATGTGATCTGTTCTCCTTGAACTTTGCTTGAAGTCTGCGGATTGTCATACAGGGTAAACACCTTGACCGATCGGTCTGTAACGGATATTGCAGCAATAATGTTGTACTTCGGCCTTCACCTTCTTTTTTAAAAGTGAAACACCTTTGTGAGTCCTCAAAGAGGATGTTTTGGGAGAATAAGATTTAACTTTGTCCAGGATAAGGAACCCGTAACCCACCTTGTGGCAGCGCTCCGGCTTTGCTGCGTCTCCGATCTCAGGCTGCACAAGCTGAGTACTTGGCATAACCAGTTTTTTAATTACCAAACCGACTCGTTTACAAAGGAAAACAGAACTTTGAAAATATTTAATTATACAGTAAAAACAAATTGTGCTATTGAGAGCTTACTATGAAGTGAGTAAAATGTTTACATTTACTATGCTTACAATTGAGAACTTCAAAAATAAAACTGAATAAACAACACATTTCAAGCTTCCTTTGTATTTCTTTGGCCTTTCGATTACTCAAGACAGCAGAGGAGCTCCAGAAAAGGGGACGTGTGATGCAGGAATGAGGAGAAACCGCTTTAAGACACAGAGATTTAATTCTTTGCCTTGTGCGCTGGGACCTCAGGGAAGCACTTTGCCAAAATTCCCATGGTCTAAGGAGCACGTTCCGTCCAACCTGGGGAATCGGTGTCACCACCTTATTGCTTCGAACGCGACGAATTCCTGCGGTTAGAGAGTCGCTGCTTTCCTAGAAACCAGCGTTTTTTTGGAGCTCCTTTCTGCTTTGCGGAGAACTGTACGTCTCAAGCGGCTTTTTTGATGTGGGGTCGTGTTTTTTATACCCAACTGTGCTTTTTTTATTGCTTCATTGCATGGGGCAGCTTTATGTTGGCAAACAGTAACGATTAGATTCTTCGGCCTTGTCTGCGATATAAAACATCCGTACAACTTAAGAAATACACTCTCATATTGCTCGCTGTGTTGCTTCTTAAAATAATATTAATAATAATAATAATACTAGAATGGCCAAGCCCTATAATGCAGAGTGTCTTACCCAGCCAGTTATGTCCAGGCGAGTCGCGACCAAACATCTCGCAACTCAGGCTAAGGATGAAAACTGGAAATGGAAGGAAGTTCCGGCTTCTGACACAGCGAGGAGTGTTTTTAGTTAGTGCTGACGCCCTAAAATTGTTAATAAATGTTACCTGGGGGTCGCCCCCGGAGCTTTTTTGCAAGGAGGCAGAGCATGAGCCTTTCTTTCTATTTTTAAGCAGTCACTTGCATAGCAGGAAACTGCCGGGTACCTGAGGAAACAGGGAGATGCTTCGCCTCAACGTATTTCTGCAGTTCAGAATATTATACATCCACACAAAAACAACGTGCAGAGAAATAAGAGCGTGTGCTCCCTTCCTAAAGCAACAGGGGTTTATCGTCTCAAACAGTGCACTCGGCCTGGCGTGCAGAGAAGTCCGTCCTTTCTGTTCGTTCTCTTGTGCAGTGATTCATTTACAACAGACTATTTAAAACAAAAACAAACAAACCTCAAACCTTCCGGTCTTTTAAAATATATCTAACAATGACATAGTCATTAAAAAAATTTTAAGAGTAAATTTGCCGTCAAAGCAAATGGAGTCTGGTGAAAACGTGAAAAAAAAAAACCATCAATGGATAATCTTCTTTTACTAGAAGAATATTGTATATGGAAGAGCGTAAGAAACCTAAACCTTTTAAGGAAGTTGAGCAAAACTGAGTCGTTAGGTGAGTCTGAGCGACAGTGCCCACGTGCAGGGTTTTTTCCTAATTCCTGTCCTAGCAAAATTCCATTTCCCTAACAATTTTAACCCTGTGAAGATGTGAAATTTAACCCTTCTGAAGAAGCTTTTACAGTCCCCAAAGGCGAGCAAGATTGAAGTGTTAACAGTTCCCTTTCCCGACAGCGTAAAAAACCCACATACAACATACTTTTAAGGTACAGAACCCCAAAGCTTACTCCCAACCTCTCGTCTTTACGCGCACCAGTCTTTAAGCTGCAATATGTAACCTCAAGTTGTATCATAAAACTTGCATAGTAGCATTTAGAAGGAGAAAGCAGGGACTCCAGAAGAGTAAGTTCCTCCTCTTCACACAGGTGAAAAGCTCTACGTACCCAGTTCCTCAGGGGTTGTAACTCTGTAAGATGCTTTCGAGTTGGTAGGACTGATAGAGCTCGTCGGTGTGGACACCCTCGGTGTCGTAGAACTGGTTGTCTGCAATGCTGTTCTGGTGGGTTTGGAACGGGTTGGTGGAGAGTCTCGAGTCGCTTAAAACTTGGTCTATAAAACCGTAAACTCCTGGATCGGCTACGTTAGGCTGAGGATTAACAGCTGTGCTGCCCGGGGCTGCTCCAGGCACCTGGTGCAGCTGCTGCCTGGGGTTGCTGGTGTTTAACACCGGATTGTACTTGTCAAAGTTGATGCTGGTGCAGTTCATGTCATCGGTCTCCATGCTGGTCGCGGAGACGCTGCCGGGCCCGACGCCGTTACCAGAAACGCTCTGCATGTCCGCGCTCGCCACCGCCGCCGCTCCCAGCCCGTTCGCGCCGCCGAAATTCTGGTAGAAACCCGGATCCTTCTCATCAGGCCAGCTGAGAGGGTTGTCGTGGAAAGTGGTGAGCGAGCCACTGGCCGTGGCCGCGGGCTGAGCCAGCTCGAAGCTGCTCTGGGGGTGCGTGCCCAGCAGGCCGGCCGGAGCCGGGGTGCTGCACCAGTGCTGCCAGCACGAGGGGAGCGGCTCCTGCTTCCCCGCGCCCGCGGGCTGGTTGGGCAGTGGGTTGTAGAGCTGGCTGGTGTTGGACAGGGTTCCCAGCCCCGGCAGCAGCAGCGCGGGTGAAAAGAGGTTTGGTTCTATGGAAAGATAGGACTGCGTTTTAATGCCATTTCAAAAAATGTTTTTAAAATTACAAAGGGTGAAAAAGCAAAGCAAAACCGGTGCGATATTAGTAAGAGATGATATCACAGAATGTCAGGGGTTGGAAGGGACCTCGAAAGCTCGTCCAGTGCAATCCCCCCATGGAGCAGGAACACCCAGATGAGGTTACACAGGAAGGTGTCCAGGCGGGTTGGAATGTCTGCAGAGAAGGAGACTCCACAACCCCCCTGGGCAGCCTGGGCCAGGCTCTGCCACCCTCACCGGGAAGAAGTTTATTCTCAAATTTACATGGAACCTCTTGTGTTCCAGTTTGAACCCATCACCCCTTGTCCTGCCATTGGTTGTCACTGAGAAGAGCCTGGCTCCATCCTCCTGACACTCACCCTTTCTATATTTATAAACATTAATGAGGTCACCCCTCAGTCTCCTCTTCTCCAAGCTAACAAGACCCAGCTCCGTCAGCCTTTCAAATGTTCATTTGCACTTTTGTACTTGCTCAGCTGGGTGGACTCCAGATTTCTGGGCAGCAGCAGGACAGCTATTCCACCCACCCACCCCCTCTGCGGGCGACAGCTCCACTGAACTAAAGAACTGATGGGTTTAGCGTGCAGACTCAAAAGTAGCAGCGTCTTACAGGAAGAAACCCTCAAAGAATATTAGAATTTCAAGCAAAGAGGCGGGAAGGCTGACAACTGAGGGTACATCTGAACGTACCCTCTGAACACAGAGAAAAATCAGCCATTATTTAAATTAAGGCTGCAAGCCAGCAAAGCTAACGATGAAGAAGGTGTAGCCCGCTCCTGTGCCAAGGGGAAGGTGCCACGGCTGAGGCTTTGAGAAGAATCTGGAGGAAGAGGAGTGGGGAAGTAAGAGAGCGGAATTCCTGCTGCCTCGGGAGCCTCCGTGCCCCCAAAAAACGCCCTTCCCGCAGCAATCGGGCAGGATTTGTGACAAACCGCTGTCAATCGGGACACGCAAAAACCCACCTTTCTTAATCAGCTTCCCTTCAGGAGCCACAGTGGGGAATGGAGCTACTTTGGGCCTCTCTGTCGCGTTTGATCCTGCGATGGAAGAAAGCACGAATGTTTGCTTTTGTATTAAATAACTCCATCTAAATCTGAGTTCGCTCGAACAAAAGAAAGACAAATAGTTTCCTTACCACAGTCCTGTATGAGCTTTTGCCAAGCCAACGTTGATCTTTGCCTTTTGGCTTTGTTGCCATACGGGTCTACAGAGAAAAAGAGCAGAAGGAAGAAGTGTCAAGTTTCTCTTTGATATAATTAGTAAAGAAACTTCCTAAAACTTACACTAGTGGCCTCTAGTTGTAGTAAAATACATTTAAAGAAAAATATTTCAGACATGACAGCACTAACCAAGCCAATGTTATTAACAGTGATTCTTGATATGCACATTGAAAGAGGGAGCAAATTGACTAGCGTTATTTTTAAAAACAAAAATCTGCTTTGTAGCAGTAGTGTGGTAGAATTCTTACTAATTAAGCTACTGTTTGTTATCAACACGAGTTCTGCCCCGCTACAGGCTTTTCAGAAAACTGGAACATACCCTTTTCATCTGGCAGGTATCTGAAATCCATCGGTTCGCTGACTTCCTGGTCCGAAGGTCTTCGCAGCTGCATCTTCACCGTGACGGGCTCGGTGATGTCCCTGAGAAACGGCGGCGTCCTGAACACTATCGCAACTTGACGGTGAACGTCGGCTTGGGAGAAGGAACCTTTGGCCTCCCAGTTGTCCAAGACAAACCTGACTTCTATGTCATCTGCTCCATGAGAAACACAAGATGCTTGTTAAGCTGAAGGACTGAAAACTTGCAGCAGAAAAAAAGGGGAAAGGGGAATAAAAATAGGAATCTGACTCAGGATTCAGATGAAAAGTGACTTTAAAGGCACTGAGTATCTTTTGGAGGTGCTGAGAGCCCTCAGAGCTCTTCTGCCCAGCAATAAAACCAAACCACTTACACAGGAGTGTGGTGAAGGGCTTCAGTTCTCCGGCCAGAAAGTGGCAGCGTCAGCCATTTGGGACAAAGGGAACGAAATAAAGAGTCAAGATTACCTTTCTGAACCTTGTCACACAGCAGAAATATTTCATCTCCTCCTTTTACACTCCCACAGTTCTTGTTCACGCGACAAATTCTCAATTCTGCGGTGTTGGGAGCTCCTGGAGAGGAACAGATAATAAAGAGAGGGAAGGGGAAGGGGAAGGGGAAGGGGAAGGGGAAGGGGAAGGGGAAGGGGAAGGGGAAGGGGAAGGGGAAGGGGAAGGGGAAGGGGAAGGGGAAGGGGAAGGGGAAGGGGAAGGGGAAGGGGAAGGGGAAGGGGAAGGGGAAGGGGAAGGGGAAGGGGAAGGGGAAGGGGAAGGGGAAGGGGACACAACCCCAAATCCACCCCACATCAGTTGCTCCGTGCAGGAAATTCAGAAATTCCTAAGTTCTGTGGTCCTACAGCTCTTGGCACCTCCAGACTCAAGATAGCAGTGCAGCTGTGCCACTTACTCGCTAAATATTCTAGAGTAGTCTTAAAATACGCCTGAATGAAGTTATTGTGCTCAATGCTGCTGCCCTTTGAGCTGTAGAATTCAAAGCAGTTCTCTGAGGGACAAATTACCTGCTACCAGTGCTAGCGAGTCAAGAAAATTCTCTTATTTGAGCATCAGACATGTTTGGTCATCAACCCTCTCCTCTGTTGCCCTCTCTAGGTGTTTGAGAACAGGTCTACAGAGTTTAACTGTCACTCCTTTACTCAGAAGAGCAGATTTCATCCCCAAATGCTCAAATTTCAAGTCCAAACTGGCTGTATGTGGATGTTTTGGATGCAGAGCTGCCCTGGGGTAGCATCGTATGTCACAATAAATGAAGCACCAGCCAAATGTGCACAGTGTGCCCCAGCAACCCGACGGCCACAGGGAATCGTGTGGGATGGACAAAAGCTGTCAGCACGAACAGCCCCCTCGGAGCTTTGTGGGCTGCGTGACCATTTATTTAAAAGGGCACTAATGGCACAAGATAGTGATTCAGAAGTGACAAAGAACAACAAAAAAACCACAAAACAAACAGAATGGAAAAAAACGTCTAGAATTTCAAGTTCACCCCCTGTGCCTATAGGTTGTCTCAATAGTTTTAAGTACGTGAGCGCAGACCAATTTTAAGCCCCTGTCTTCATTTAACATCCGAAGTAACTGATGCTCATCTTTCTGCTGCTGTCTGTGCCCATATTCACTGCACCTTCTTCCACTCCTCAAAGTCCAACAGAACAAAACTACCCCGTGCCATGATGTTCTCTCATCTCCTTTTATCAAGACGTGCTCCAGATGTGTTTAAAACATCTGGGAGGATCCGGCTGGCGCCTAAAAACAGATCCTCACGCTGCCACAGAGACGTGAGGCCGCACCACCACGTGCTCCCCGTTCTGGGCATGGAGATGAAATACAAAACCAAAGCTCACGGTGTCACCCTTCAAAAAAACCCAACAAATTAAGCTACTTTATACTCTTCTATACTCTCAGTTTGAGTCAATTCCTGCCCGGTTGCTCAGGGTACAGTACAGGTACACTGCAGAACAACACACGCTACGCTTGAACCAGAGCTCCCGGTAACCTCAGCCCAAAATGACGTAGTTACTATCTGCAGCCATTACTATCACTACTATTAGGAGAAGCAGCTGGTACAGCCTCATCTACTACATGACATACGCCACTTCATTTGCTGAATGAATCAGAAACTTCGAAGGGAGGGGAAACAAAACAAACCCAGAAACAGCGCAGCATCATATGACTGGCAGCGTCATTGTGTGTCTTTCACAGGAAGGGTAAATTAGGAATTGCAAGAAATGGCCTAATTTTACCTTTGTTTCACTTCTGTATGCTCAAACAGCACTTGATGTCTTTTTAACAAGTTTTTGAGAAGGTCTCCTAGGCCGGAGTTTGTTCTTTTATCTTTAGACAAGGAATTGGGAAGGGACAATGAATAAAGTCTGTGTCGGGGCAGGAACGCTGCGACCGGCACCACGCTCCCCGTGGCCTCTTCTTCCCCCATCACCTCGACTCCTGCCCAATTCCCGCTCCTTGTTCCCCAAAAGCACATCCCTGGTAACAAATTCCTAGAAAAACGAGCTTCTCACCAAAAATCCCGTCACTTTCCACAAGGGCAGAACAATGTTGTCCCGAACCGCGTTTCTCAGAAACGGCAAAGCCGCTTTATCTGACTCTTCCCAAGAGTTTTCAGCGTGGTAAGTTAATGCAACTTGGGAAATTTCTCTTCAAAACCAGTCAACATCAGACACAACTGAAAACAGAAGCTGCCTGTAATACTGAATTTTATAAACCTGCAGGCTCTGCCTTGGTATTACATTCACATTATTCTTATGTATCTCTACTACAGCAGGTACAAAGTTCTAGAAAGTTAAGAAAATACTGGATTTAAAACATGCAAGCTCTGAATAACTTGTTGTGCCTGATCTGAACAGATTTGTGAAAGCCTGATATCCAATTTGCAAGCCTGTTGTACTGCACAGTTTTATCTTTTATCTACAGTTCCAACCTGACCTTACCCAGCCCCGTGTGACAGCGCAGGTTTAAAAGGCCAACATTTTAAAGAGAAGTTCAGATCCAGGCAAGAGCCGCGTAACTTTTATGATTTGTGGTGGCAGCTAAGCGCTGTTTTATTTACACCACTGCTATGTTACGTGGAGGATTTTAGAAACCTATAGTATATCAGCAGCTGCCCACACACTCCCCCGCTGAAAAACCAAAAGCTTCCCCCACCACGCAGCGATCTGTCATCTCAGCAGCTTAGCAAAGGCTGACGTCAAGCAACGCAGACGAGTAATCATGATTTGGCACATTTCTAAATGGCAGCTGAGGCGTAGCTGCAAATCTCCTACATCGATTTGATCTCAACCCTCATTACTCCGGTACTACAAGGGTTCTCACTAACACAATGCACACAGGTACGAGTTCTGGGTAATTCTAGAAGAGACTCTAAAAATACCAAGAAGGCCCTGAGTTCATGTTCAACGTTTTCATAGCGATGCAATTCTAACATTGACTTTATCAACTGGAGAACTCCTTTTATTCAGTAGCTTCTGCTAAAGTAATGACCTTAAGTATTTAACGTGGACATAATTTCACTGCAGAAATAAAAACAACTGCCAGAAAGTTTCCAATTATTAAAATAGTTCTGCTGTTCTGCTCCAGGAGGAAAGTCTGAGGGACAAATCCTCAACTGCAGTGACCTGCTAAAGCCGTTCAGACACCCAGTTTTGTGGAAAATGGTGCCAAGAAGGAGCGTTTTGCTCCTGCACTCTACAGAACACGATCAAACATTCCCTACTTACCTGAAATACACTGAAAATAGCAATGACCAGGATGCAAAAGGGACATATAAAAGTGCTAAAACCGTTTCCCAATGGGATAAATCTTGAGAAAGAGTCACAGAAGTGACCCAGAAACCCCAGAAACTGAAATTTTTCATCCCAAGCAAAAAGAGAAAAACAAAAGGGAGGAAAGAAATAAATACCACGCGTTTGACTGAGTTGGTACTTACTGTTGTCATAGATGGGGTTGGAAATCAAAGGAGGAAGAGCTATGGTGTAGTTGCCGTGTTCGTCGGGGAGGAAGGCCTGGAAGCAGAGGCGGACGACGTTGAGATCGTACTCGTCGATGTTGTGCAGCTGTTCTTCGGGCACTGAACGGTAGAAGGAAAGACAAGACAAGTCACCAAAACCAGCAGTAATTCCTCGACAAACTGGGGGTGAATCTCCACCGGTAAAAGGTGGCTTCACAGGGGCTGCATGAATACATTTCTGGTACGCAGTAAATGATGCAGGAACCTTTTAACGCTTTCCCATCATCAAACAAGGCAAAACTGTCCCAGATGTCCAGCTGTTTCTGGTGTCTCGTTTCCTCACCTTGCCTTCCAGAGCAGTTTCAAGCATCTACGGTTTAGAAGTCATGCCTTGGACACGCTTCTCTCTCACTTGTGCACGATCAAATTTACAAAATGAATGCTGCTGCCAAACAGAGATCTTTCAATACAAATAATCCTAAGATACAGCTCAAGATTTTCAGCAACAGTGAGAGATTTCTGCTACATGAAATCATCATTTTCCTCTAGAAACTGAGATGGAAAAACAATCAGAAGGCAGTTTTTGGGAGCAAGAACGAAGACGAAACAAAACAAACTATCTCCTCCTGTCCCATCAGCATCTCAGTAGCGTTCAGAATACTGATTAATGGCGTCATTATGATATAATCTCATAATACAACAAGCAAACCCTTGCTGGAAAGGATCCATTTCCTTAGTGTAAAACATTAATAGCATAACCCAAGCTCAGCATTTCAGTTTTGTTCATTTCTTCACTTACTTTAGTTTCAAGACACAGGACCTCAGATATAACCACTGAACATTTCACATACTCGTAGCTTAACAAGTGACTCTGGGATCAGCAGCCCTCTCCGAATTCAAAGTTTCCTTTAAGGTCTGACATTAACTATTATATTGACATTCAATGAAAAACCCAGTTAATTTCATTTATGTAGAAGTACCGATAATTAAAATAATTTAAAGCGGCTCTCTTTTCCAATTCCCTACGGTGACCAAGTCCATGGGCCACAACCTCTCGGTTTCACTCCTTCCCCTGCCCTTTCAAAGGCCTCTTACAAGAATAAAAGACGAAAGGTGCCAGCGATAAGAAGCCGGGGGATCACCCGGTGCCGATTAGATTGCAACGCTCCCACCTTTAAGGTTTATCAGCGGGTCGGTCTCCACCCCGCCACCAGTGGGGTTCCACAGGGCCTACTTGAATGGTTTATTCCTTTCACCGTCTGATGGTGTGAAATAATAAATGCACCCAGCTCAGAATATCTTCCACGGGCGTTTTTAGTCTTTCTTGTGGCCTGGATAACTCAGTTTCTCCTGGTCTCTATTGTAAAGATAAAATAAACCACCTTTCCCTTTTCAAAGTCCATGATCTGATGTATTTCAAGGCAAACACACCAGCGAGTACCAAACTAAGCAGCAATTACAGATGTAACTTCAGAAACGATGCTGCCCAGGGGAGTTCTGCCACTGTATCACCAGATATGCAAAGTTCTATAATTTAAGGTGTTTCATTAATAATAACTTAATAAAAACAGGATCTTTAGGAAACAGGTTGGGCCCATACAGCCGTTCAGCCTCACACGGCTTTGGCAAGAAACAAATTGCTGCGTCCAGCTCATCGTGTTACAGCAATAAAACCCAACTGCTTCTAATTTGACTCTTCTTATAAATGATTTAATACAATTAAAAAAACCAATCTGGAGTTTGAAAGAGGAAGCGCTCAGTCAAGACTGATTCCTCTCGGGTTATTTTTAACCAGATGAGAAGAACATAACAGAGCAAAGAAAAAGGAGAACAAGACAGCTGCAACTCCATCTTGTGACGACACAATTGAAAATATAGAGGCTACATTCCGCCTTCCTGTAAATTTCAAACCATATTGCATTCCCGCCTAAAAGACAATCATGCAAACAAAATAAAATGTTGTTATGCGAGCTGACACCTTCAGAATATTAAAAATAAACAAAAATGAGGCGGACAAACAGTGTGAGTAATGCCTGGAGCGTGGCCGTACGGAGGATGCTCGCGTTATTTCACCGACTTCTGCGGGGAAGGACAACAGATGGGGTTAAACCTGACAAACCTGAATTTATTCTAGTTGGGAAAAGACCGGAGGAGAAAAGCAGCCGCTCCATCAACCCCTGCGAGCTCGGCGGTGAAACCGGTGACGTGACACACGTGGAGTTAAAAAAGCGTCGCAGGATGCGGTGTGTCGAGGGCAGATACGGTAAAAAGAGGCTCCGAGGCGACACACGAATAAAAGGAAGGAGAGCTCTGTTTTTGGCGAGGGTTCAACTTCCTCCTCTGAGTGCAGCACCACACCTTTTGTGTCTTCATATGAACCCAACCGAAAGAGCTGGAATCCAACCAACAAGCTGCGTTTGCTTCTGTGATGGCCCAATCTAATAAGAAACTGGCCTTAACCCGGCAGAAATTCATTTTCCGTAGTTGTCTATGCAAACAGGAGCACACGAAGGAACGTTTGTACGCGCAAGTGGTGCTTTCGAAAGTAACGCTTAGCAACTCAAACACAGGGAAATAAACATATTATTCCAAAATAATTAAACATTTTAAAATAATTAAAATTCTAACTATTATGGATGCAAAAAAATATATCCATAAAAACACCACCAGTGCAATGGAAAAAGGAAACTAACTCCGCTCACCAAGATTCTTGCAATAGGATTTAAAAAATGGTATCTAGATTTATAATCAAACCTGGGGAGTATTTATGAACTGTTCAACCTGAAAGGGGCTACAATAACCAGTAAATTCCTTTTCTTTATAAATCTGTTTACAACTCTTCTGAAATAAACACTGATTCCCCAATTTAAAAAATAATTACCTTTGAAATAATTCTCTAAACCAATACCCACTATCATGGAAAGAGACTGATACAGTCCCGGTGTGGGCACAAAACACGTTAAACCATTGATCTTTCCAACCTGAGGCGGCTGATCTGAGCAGCCCCCGCGACACAGGCCTGAGGTTTGGGTTGTCCCCACCTCAGAGATTTGTGTCACTAAAGCCCAGAGATGCCCCCACTGCGTTTCTACCAAACGAGATAAATCCTATAAAAAACAATCGGAGACTTTCTGCGTCCGACCCACCAAAACGCAATTCCAACTTTGGGCACAAAGTTGAAGACGCCGATAATATCAGGCATCCTGTTAACAGTCTTCAGCATCCAGAAAGGATAATAAAATACCACTGATCTGATGAAATTCAGGGGGGATTAAGGGCTCTGGTGTTTACTCATAAGGTGATGCTACAGGGAAAGTGAAAGGTGTGTTTTTTTCTGAGCGCTGAAATGATGAAGTGTTTGGTTTTTTTGACTGATAACACGATACCTGATTAAACAGCACCCTCCTCACACCCAGCTTCGAGACCAGTGAGGTCAGAAACTTCTGAAGTGGGTAGAGCTGGAGGCACTTGAGCATCTAATCTTAACCTGCGTGGAAACTTCCAGGGCAGATGATGTGTTGTGACACACTCGGCGAGGGCTGGGTGACAATACACCCAATTCACCCCGCAAAGGGACGTCTTGTGACCTTCCCTTCCCACCGCAGGGCCAGCAGAGCCCCAGCAGATCTCACACCAAGAGAACGACCTCCTGCAAAACAAAAACCAACAAACCACGGCACCAAGACGACCGCTCGGGAACGCACATCGTTAATAATCACCGATGAGCTGCCTTTTACGCAGATGATGGTTTTTAATTTAGGGATATAGGCTGGGAGCTGGGTTTCATTTAAGTGATGACACAGAAGGTGGTTTGCCTCAAGCGTTTTGCTCCTGGAGCACAAAGATACCCCCTTTTTAGCCCTGATACACCAGTTTAACCCAGCCTACGCCAGAGGTTTTGCTGGAAAAGGCCGGTTCTTGCTGGGAGGTAGAAGCTGGGAACAAGGGGAGGAAAAGACCGTGGCAGCGCTACGTTTCTTCTGATGCACCCATGTTTATACCTCTGTAATGCATGAAAAGGGAAGTTACAATCAATTCTGTAGAAAAAAAAAAGACACTTTTCCATGTACCTATAAACAGAACATGCATCAGCAACGCTCACTTTTTAAAAAGCAAAAACATGATTAGTGCAAATGACTGGAAAATTCAGATGCTAATCTACAGTCAATAAATAAAAGCTACTATGGTTACATGCCCCTCATGCATCTTCAACACATGGAAGTGGCATCACCCCTGTTTTACAGAAGGAAGCACAGGGAAGGCGAATGACCTGGCCCGATACAAAAGCCAAGGGAAGAACTGAGAATGCAAATTAAAACTTTGGAAACTCAGTCCTTGTTTTGTCCAGACATTTCCCTGAATCTGACTTCAAGTCCAATCTAAAATATCAAAGGTAAAAACGGACCAGATTTAAGCCAACACATCCAGCAGCACCTGTATGTTTCTAAGGCCTTTTTTAGCGGTTTCTGTTTATAGCACAAAAATAAAAAGTCAGCAGTTTTTGTGCCTCTACTTGGTAATTTTCCTTTTCATTTTTAAACAACTTGCAAAGGGGTCGTCCTTTCGGTTAACATACAAACTTCAGCATGAACAGCAAAGCAGCATTCGCACGAGGAACAAAAGGCTTTCCAAAGGTAAAACCTAAAGCCGTGTAATGATCAGGACACTCAGCTTTCTCCAAGTAGATTTGCTCCACACCTCACTCAACAACATTTTCAGCTTGAGAATTTATTGGGAGGGGGTTTAAATATTTAAGGGCAGAGGTTTAAGTTTCTTTCAACACCTAAGGGATTTATTAGAGAGGACTCTGATGCTTTCTGCTTTCAAACCAACTTGCTAAGAGCCTTCTTTTGATTCATAATACTTTGATTAGTGGCTCGATTAATCAGCACCCCCCCATAAAGCAGCACGTGGGGTGGAGAGGGGGGATCTGGGTGAACTTGGGTGAGTGGTGTCAGAAGAAAGGGGGGTCCTGGGGGCGGCAGGGGAAGCTGTGGGGACGGTGACGGCGCGCGGGGGCGGGAAGCGAGTGTCAGCGGCGTGGGGACCAGCCCCGGCGCGGGGCGGAGGCGTGTGGGGTGTCGTGGAGACTGTGACGAGCGCGAAGCCGCCGCGGGGTCAGCCGCTGGCGGGCGGAAAGGGGAAACGGCGAAAGGAAAGAACCGCGGAGGCAAACGGAGCAGAGTTGGTTGTGGGCTACGGGGGAGAGCCGAAAAATTAATTTAATGGCTCTTAGCAAGAGCGATTGCAAAGGGAGAGGAACCTTAAGCATACGTCAAGCGCCAGGGAAAGCTTATTTATACACTCTTGATAAATGACCTGAAATTTGGCAATTCTCTGGGTTTCTCACTTAGGGTTTTCCTGCTGTCATCCATTTGGCTAGAAGAAAGTTAGTCCCCTGCAACACTTTGCCAAGCACAGTTTTTCCCTTAATGTAAAGAACACTTTTAGGGCTTTTCCTCGTTGATAATTAACTCGAGCTGTTATTAACTCAATTGTTGTCTCTCTGTCAAGTCACACCCACCCACAAAAGCTCTTAACTGAAGACTGGTTCTTCTTTTAATTTGAGTTGGCTGTACATCAGACAGTCCACGGGAAGACAAGGACATGGCACAACTCAACAGCTACGAAAAGAAAACAAACACCCTCGAAAGCAGACGTGGACCAGCTCCACTGGAGGAGTAACTCTGCTCCTCGGATGTTGTGCTACTTACATCATCATCACGCAGAGGAGTCCTAGTTACCTGCGCACCATTGCCCTGGTGTGCTCCGGAGTAAGAGACAAGTGATTTCTAGAGTTGTTTAGCTTGTTAAAGGAGAAAAATAAATGGGATGCACCTTGTGAACGCAGCGGATCATGAACACGTCCAGCGAGGGTGTGGGAACAGCGACTCTCTCAGTAACACAAGAGGAACAACCCGAGCGCAAATCATCCCACTCGCATCCGAGTGAGCGCAGGCGATTTGTACAGGACGCACTGAACTCAAGGACTGATCAGTGCTGCCAGCTGATGGTGGAGAATTCACCGTGAAACAGCCTCAGAGGCAACGCTTGCGGGGCACACAGGTGCAGACGGCACACGGCATGATCTTCCCACCATCCAGGAGTTTGGAGTTAGGCATCAGTTGCTTTAACAGCACAGGTGAGAGTGTTGGAGAAAATTATCTTAAAAATAACATAAATCTTGACCAAGCAGTTTCCTACTGCTGCTGATTACAACCCTTATTCAGTATGTGACCATATTATGTGCCAGAAGGAGGGATGACTCCACCAAAGAGTTTGTCTTTGGGCTCACCCTATCTTCACCATCCCAGTTGCCTGTGGCACTTGGGCTTCCCTGGAAGACAATGTCCCCTTTACACAAAGACGTTTGGAACGCAATGTCGTGGACCCACGCCTTGCTATTGCTTCATCCCTTACTGCCGAGACAAGTAATACGTACGCTGACAGGCTGGAGGCATTTCGCATCTGTTAACAGGGTCAATACTGATCCTCTGCCCTGAAAGGAGACTGGGGACAGGGACTGCTTGTTCCAGAAGAAGGTAGGAAAGAAAAAGAACCAAAAAACAACTCACAAACACCCTGAAGGCTAGTTTTCAGCTCCATGAAGTTTCTTTTATGACGTCCATACAATAAGTGAGTAACACTAACTTGCGACTTGCTTAAAGCATGTACCTAACTCCAAAACTTCTCTGAACAGAAAACTCAGATGCCTTTCTGAAGACAAATAACTAAAGCACAATGCAGAATGGATCCAATACAGCCTGTGCAGCCCTGGAGAACGCAGTGATACTCCGCTGACCTTAAAAACCAAACTAAATCCTTACACAAAACTTTCAGTCTTATCGAGCAGCAAACATTGCGGTGACTGCTAATGAAACCGTGCTTTGATCAGTACACATATCAAAGTATTTCTGTTGCTACCCCTGTTTTATTAGACCTTGGTCCTTTGCCTTTCTGGGCTCTGCTTAGCACTGGACTAAGCTGGAGCCCAGTCTCAAGGCAGCTCTGCTTTGTGCTGGCACATTAACAAGTGCTGAAAAGCGATTCTGCTGCCAAGCACAACTTGCTGCAATCACCCCAAAATCATTAGGAGATTTGGAGTTATGTGCCAACTCTCGTCAAAATCTGCTGTCAGATGATTTTAAAGATGTCTTCATCACAGCAGCACTAGGAACAGAGCTAAACATGCAGTTGCTAAAGTTTCTTTGGTGATATAAAGGTACAAAAAGGGATTTTATCAGGTTCTTTTACTGCATGACATCAAGAGAAAACAACAAGAGGGCTGAACACAAGATTTCCCCTCTTTTGTTCAAAATCAAGGGAGAACTGGCTAAGCCAACGTAACATAATTAAAACACTGTTTAAATTGTGCTGATGGACTAAACCCAAGTGAAAACAGATGCTGTTGTGTACACAAATCACCAGAACGAGGATAATTGTTTCGATGGACCATTAGGACCAGTCAGAAACGTAACTCTCACCTCTCTAAGGGTCTTACCTGAATTTAGCCAGACTTCTGTGGATATTTAACAATGAAAAGATTTTGAGAAATCTCCAAGCTGTTGCCACACTTAAGCGAATACATAACTGTACTAATAATAACGCTTAGAAAATAGATTGTGGGGTTTATGTTTTTTATCTAATCCCCCCCAGTTGTGGCCACACGCTGAAAGCGTCGGTCCCACTCCAGTTGGCCTTAGATTTGCTGCTCTGTGCATTGAACTCAGCTGTGAGATTAATGGGTTTAGCAAGTTGATCTGAGGGGAAACCACTCTTTTCGGTTTATTTCTTGCAAGTTGGTTTTCCATTGGAGCAACTTGCCGAGTCAGCTCACCGCGTAGCCACGGCGCCTCTGTACCTGGTGTGAGTAAAGCGGTAGGAGTGTGTGAGTAGGGATGGAGGGAAGGGCAGGACGACTCTTGGTGAGAGCGGCTGTCAGATAAAGTTTCCAGATAAACTGTCAGATAAAGTTTCGAGGGAAGTTTCTATTAAAAAATAAAGAGGATTTGGGAAAAAATAAAGCTCACCGCAAAAGCAAAGGCAGGAAAAACAAAAGCCCGCCCCTCTGCAAAGTGAACCAGCCAGCTGAGTTCTACTCACCATTGAAAGGGTTAATCTTCTTCGAGATCCGTAAAGCAATCGATTCCTTCAGGTCTTTCTTCTTCACACACTGAATGCCCAGATTCTGAAAACTGAAGCATACGTGGCAGGATTTCAGCAATTAATGAAATCTTCAGTGTAGAATATTAAATAAACTGGTTTATGTTGACTAGTGTGATAACATACAGTATAAGAAATGGGGAAAGAAAAGCTGATTTGGCGGATGTAAAAGATCCGAAAAGGCAGGGATGACAGGTTTTTTAAAATAAGTAACAGAAGTGAAAAATACCAAAATAAATTTCTACAGAATTTCTTTATTAAGAATATATATTTCTATCTTAAGAACTTACTCTGCAGGAAGCCTAAAGTGATTTAGAAGTTAAATACTCAATATAAAGTGACAACGTTATCAATAAGCACTAATTAAGGTTTTGCCTTCCTGTTTTTCTCAGGGAATGTAACTTTCAACCACTATTTTAGAGGGTGTTTTTTTTGTCTTTTAAACCAGCACAAACAGGTTTTTAAATCTCCTGTAGTTATGGAAAAGTTCTGAAGAGCTGCAGCTCCTGATTTGCATACGAGCGCAGGTCACCCCAACGCAGGAGGTGGGGGGAGTCCCGACCGAGCTGACTCTTTCCCACATGGAAAAACCATGACATCATCAAAGCTGAGTGGATGTAAAGCAGGAAGTAAAAAAAAAAAACAGAAATAAATTACTAAAAGAAAAAAATAAGCCATGTTTCACGCTGTTACAATACGCTCATGCCAACAATCATCCTTCTCCAGAAGGACCAGCAATTTCCCTTCCTTTGAAACTCCCAACCAAAGTTCTGTGCTTTAGTTGTGTCTAAAAAACCAACACCTTAATGCACCTAAAGTTCCCGGCAGCACCTTCAGGAGCAATCCTGCATTTCCCTGCCCTCAACAACACTCCTGGCACGATGTTCAGGTTAATTTTCTGTGCCAGATCCGTTCTGTTCCGAGGTTCCCAAACCCTCTGTGATCAGGTTCCGCTCCCAGAACCTTTACCCACCGGAGGAACGCACGAGTTTCCTTTTGAATCTGAACTTGAGACGGTGACACAGAGGAAAATAAAACCCAGAAGCATCTCCTCATTCACTAAAACACTCTGCCTTCATATTCTGCCTGCCGACATTCAAGATTTGTAATCTTTGCAATCCTATTTTTATCTTTTCTTGTGGCTAGTGCTTTATTTAGGGCTTGATCACAGCCAATATTACTTTTTTCCCCCCAGAATACCCTCTGTATCCCACAGATTGAGTCTGAAGCACACTTGAAGCTCAGCAACAGGTCTTGTTCTGTATTATTCCCACCTAGGCTCTCCAACCATCCCCTATAAATTATCAAAGCCCATATGCAGCACTGGTCTTGAAGAAAAGCTCTACCCAGCTAAGCAAGGACATCACTGCCCCTTTCGATCACTGCAAATAAATCTTCTAATGGAAAACAAAAACAGGCTTTTAAGCACCCTGTAATTCTCAGATTATAAACATATAGTTAAAGGCGCTGTCCCAGTGAAAGTGTCTGTTTTTGCTCAACAAAGGGCCGGACCGGAGGAGAAACTGTTGAGAGGGCCGTGGGGTTTCACATCGAGGCGAGCTGACAGGAAGCCAGCGAGATAACGAGAAGAGAGAGGGAGAAGTAGGAAGAGAGACAAAAAAATGAAAGGCGCGGAGAAATAAAAACTATGATATCATCCATGTAGAGAGACAGCGAACTAGGAAGTAAAGATCTGAATATACAGGCAAGTCGCACATGCTCCAGCGTTCGTGTTTTTGCCTTGATGTCTTGGCCAGGGAGGGCTCCCACCGAGTTTAGGCAGCGGTACAAACATCATCAAACCACAAGCGGAACAAAACGTTTTGTTCAACCGGAACTACAGGGGGAACTTTAAACAGGCAGAAGGCGGAGTAATTACTCAGAGCAGCCCCAAATCTGGGATTAATAATTCCACTCCTAAAAATTAAAAAAAAATAACACATTTTTGCTCCATTTAGGATGATCAGCAAGAGCAAACAGCCAGAACTATCACCAAGAGAGGATGTCTCCTGCTCACTAGTATTGTACGAGGCTTTTCTCCAATGTGGCCTCAAAGAGAAGAATGGGGAGACTGAGTCACCAGCCACAAAAAGGAAAATGACTTTAAACATCCAGATCCAATTACGGATCGTACTGTTCTTTCATCTTAAAGCAACCAATGATTTGTTAAAAAAAAAAATTAAAAATTAGTGTACCGATGCTGGAAACATTTCAAAGAGAATGTTTTGAGCCTCCTCACATCAGGATCTCCAATGTCAAGCTCAACTGGAGCTCAGAGATTTGCATTATCAGTAAAACAAAAGTAGCCCACTTGCTATTTTGTATTAAATTGAGAGGCTTATAACCTAACAGTACGGAGAAAAATGGATGGATATAGCAAACAATCATGAGTACCTCAAATGGGAGACACGGCACGATGTTCAAGAACACGATTTGACGCACACATTCATGGAGACAAAACCAAAATTCGCATATAATTTGCAGAGCATCCCAGTGCTTTTTGGCATTACACCCCACAACGGCCTCTCTGCGGACTTGCCTTGCGCTTACACACTTAACTCTTGTGCAACAAAATGCCAAGAGGAAAAACAATCATCAGTGTCTCCCTGTATCCGGTGAATGTCACATATAACCAGAAAAGGTGTGAAGCAACTGGGTTTCTTCTTTTTGTTTTTTAATTGCTTTGGATCAGCACGCACAGAGCTGAGAGCAGGAAGTGGGACGGGCTGGAGGGACAGACACCCTTCGATTTCACGTGAAGAGCCTTGATTTGAGAAGACCAAGTGGAAGCTGCTGAACGGATGGTCAGAGGAAGGTGCAAGGTCCCAGAACAGTGTGAGATACTCACAACTGCCTTTTAGACAAGGTTACTTGCAGGGAAGGCAACAGGACTGAGGTTACGACAATCAAGATGGGAGGTAATCACCTGAAGGGACAGCCCTACCTTTCTAAAGAAGTGTCACAATGGGGAAAAAATCAGAGGAATTACATTTACTAATCCTTTCCTACCATTTGCCAATTAGGACGGCATTGTGAACAGAGCTAAAAACCATAAACTAATAAAACCGTTAGCATCCGTACCAGCAAGACAGTACATTCAACACGCCACGTGCCAGCTGAATCCATCTGCAGCACGTTCACGATCACTGGAGCCTGGGCTGGATGTTGAAGCAGCTTCTCCACTGTTACAACACTTTATTTCACCATCGGACAACCGTCATCTTCAAACAGACTGTGTGTCTTCGGTTCTCTCCTTTAATAGCGTTCTACTGTCTAAATCCAGGTAAGTGTGGAGTAATATCACTAACATCAACAGAACCCCATCAGCCTGAGAGCAGTGTGTAACAGCTAGTTATACGCTGAAATACTGACCTTATTTTCTTCCCAGTTCAGTTATGTTTACCCCAAAGCCTACTTGCAAATTTACTACATCGCAAACTGTGAACCGCAGGCAGCTTATCAACTGTAAATTCCCCTCTCTAGCAATAATCACTCAGCTTTTGTTGGCAGTTTACTCTGCTTTTGCTTCATTACATAAGACTTGGTAAACTCAGAGGAAACACAATCAAATACGACGGTATTGTAGATATTCTTAATATTCCGCTGAATAGCACTGAGAACTGCATCTCGTACAGAGCCTGAATTATTCCTTAGCATCCACGAGTAAATCCTTCCCTGGTATCCTTGCTCCACAAAATTGGGCTTGAGCAGAATCTGGATTTTGACTCAAAAAAACCCCCAACCTAAACAAATAGCAACACCAGTGACAACTACCAACACGTTTTGAGATGTGTCACAGCCATTAACTTCTTGACAACGTGACGCTCAGCCACTTTCTCCACCACTTTCCAGAAAGTCCAAATAGAATTCCCAGGGAAGATGTGAACTTCCCTAAATCTCTCATCACCGTGACGTACTAATTCTAAGGTTGTTGTTACCCGTTCTATTACTCATCAGTTTCACATGTAGGAGAGAGTCATGCTCAAGAGTAAGAGGGTTACTGAACAAGGCTAAAAAAAGGAAACAAGTGGGAGAAAGGAAAAGGAGGGACACTGGGAGAATGAAAAAATAAGGAAAGGAGAGAAAAGGGTGATCGGAAAAGGACCAAAGATGAGTGTGTTGAGTATTGAAAAAGAAGAAAATACTTCAAAGAGAAGTTGGCCTCTCTCTGAGACGGATTAGCAAACCTCAAAGGCAGCATACTAATTGCCCTTTTAGTCACTATTCAGAGTTTTAAAACATAAGATTAGCAAATCACTTGCATAATTAATCAAACTCCCAAGCAACGCCCATTACTCACGACAGGACTCGGCGTTCTGGCCCAAACTCGGCTTCGTAGTAGCCATCCCTGCAGTCTTTGCCAACCAGATCGTGAGGGTGCGGCTTGTAGGGCTCGTTCTTCGTCACCAATGTCGTTCTGATTTTGACTTTTCCAAAATAGTTCAGAATCTACAAAAAATGGGGGATATTTTCTAGGTTTTAGATAGCGGGGCTAGTAAACTACCCACACGTAACTGAAAATGCATTTTATCCTAAAATGTTCTACGGAAGAAATACCACAGCTAAGAAAATACCATTATTGTTTCATAAAAGTTTTGTTCATTTTATTTCAGTTCTGTTCGTTTCACACTAAAAATACAAACAAACAAAACAACCCAAAAAACCAACTCTTTGGCAAAATAGTTGAAAAGTGAATTTTTTTTTCCGTAAGTGTATCTCATCTATTTCAGAAAAATCAAACAACACACTTCACCTGCTAGTTTTGCCAAAGCAGCTGGTTATTTGTGACAATAAAACTTTGTTAGTGCCAGTATTTCACATTCAATCCGTTCAGTTCTCTTAAATTACCCTCCTGCCGGAACGGGAAGGAAGTCTGAGTGGCTCTAAAGCATCTTTTTTGTTTGTTTTTGTTTTGAGGTTGGAGATCTATTGCTTCACCATCTTACCAGTTGAATTCATCCCCGTGCAAAAGGGCAGGGGGGTAATACAGAAGCTTAGACCTAAAACAGCTCCTAATGTTGTGAGACAAAATGTTAACAGGACATATTTCATTACAATGGAAGATGCAAAACTCTGCGTAGGTGACCGCATACAAATGCACATTGAAGGACAGGTCTAGCTCCAAAGATCTTGGGATAAAAACTCCTAAAGCCTCAGGGATAAGGATGTTAACCTGTGCATGGAACACTAAGTAGGGAAAGAGGATCTTAACAGATACAGCATGTCATAATCTTCTAGGAAGTCTTTCTTTAACTAATTCTCAGATGTATATTGAATCTTATACTCAAGAGGGGTGCTAACCCTTCACAGAAATCACCGGCTTCACTCAGTGAAGGTTTCTCAGGTGCATGAAAGTCTTTCCTCATGCTGACGGCTACCAGTGAAGTCACCAAGGGTTGCGTGGGCGAGTGAAAAAAAAAACAGTTTGGCCTAAATTGTTTGAAGTGTAACAACTTGAAAGCAAATACTGGCGCAGGCACACAATTGTGCAGAGGCGAGCTCTCCTCCTCCGCTTCCCCTGCCCTGGAACCAAATGTTCCTCTCCTACTTCAGCCCTTTCTCTCTTTCCTCCTGAGACTCCAAGGACCTTCTTCAGCTGAGACCTCAAGCCTTTGACTTGACCCATGCTCTTCTAGCTTCCATCATCTGCTAGCTTCTTCAGCCTCCAATTTGCTTCCTTTCTCAGCCTTCATACAAGCCACCGCTAGTTTTTACCCTTAAAATAAAACCTTCACTGCTCCTTCACCTTCTCCAACTATTACATCATTTCTCCGTCATTTCAAGCCCCATCCCTTGAACCCGAAGCCTGAGCTAGCCACTTCTGATTCTCCAGTTCCTCCTTGATGTTCTTCAGCACAACCACACCACAAAATTTAATCTCTTCCTGGCCCCTCTGTTCTCATCCTCATTGATGTTTCCACCTCTAGAGGGGACTCCCCTAGTAGCTCATCAGCACTAAATCCTCCTACGGGCTTCAGGGAGGCAGGAATTCACCTAGAAATCACCTGCTATCGTTAACAATCAGCTCTGTCATCAACAGTCACCTTTAAAATAAGAACAGACTACGGCCAGGATGGGTCACCTACTGTGTCCCGTCTTCCCTTTGGGTTCTGGCTGCGCCTTCACATGCAGCACAGCCCAGAATAGAAGGAATCAAAGCCTTACACTGTCTGTTCAACTTCTGCCCTGACACAGCCTTAGGCTGAGAGTTTGAAAGGATTTACTCTTGCCAGTAGCCTACGTAGTTCCTTGTTCAACTGCTAAGAGTGCTGCGAAAAGAAAAAAAAGTCTGGCAAGATCTCTATTTCCTGCATTCCTTAACTAAATCTGGCACGGTCATAGTCAAGGGGAGGACCTTGTTTGCCTCTTCCCTCAGTAATTCTGGCTTGAGGGCTAGACCAGCTTCCAAAGGTGCTTTATGCAGCAGAGGCTTGCTCTGCCGCGCAACACGACTGCCAACGTTACCTTTCTCAGACTCTCCCTCTTCTTATACATCTTTTATTCCTCAGCCTAAAACATCGCATATTTTTCAGATTTCAGGTCCTCTGCATCTGTTCTTTTTCTGCTGTGATTCCAGAGACTCTGTCTTTGGCTCTGCTTATTTTTTTAATACTTGCACGCACTGCAAAGGCAGATATACATCTTCTGCTCCCGGGCACTGTGGTGCACTGCAAGATGGCAAGTACTTCTAACTGCCCATTTAGATTTGAGCTTTCTCTTCTAATCTCACCTCCGAAAGATTTTCTCCAAATTGAAAGGGATTAAGGAAACCCTAGCAACTTAAACTTCAAATAGGAGACATTGCTTTGTGCCACAAATGAAAACTACCACCAAAGCACTTCCATCCCAGCTCCACCATTTGTATCTTTGTCCCTGCTTTGATCAGAGCTGCTACGGCTGCCCCGAATCCCTTCATTCTGGGATTCCCAACCTATCCATTAAGCGACCACCCAACCTGGCTTCATTGCAGGTGCTCTGACCACATAATCCCCCTTTCTCAGCTCATTTTTAAGTTCTGTATCCCTTTCTGACTTCACGTACTCCATGGCAGTTTCTTTTGCAGAGCCTAATCGCCAATCACTGGCTGCAAATCACTTTCTTACTTTGCTCACTTGTACGAAGTTGTGCCCAGCAGCTTTTCAAATTTTGTACACAAACTCCTTCAGAGCTCTTCCAAAATTCATACTGCAGCCCAAACAGTAAAAACAAAGCCAAGTCACATAACTAAGAAAGCAGAACAAATGTGCATACAGAAAAAGCTAATAATGAATGGTTCCCAGACAATGAGTAACTTCGCTGAGTTCTCTCTCTACCAGCACTTAACTACCTCTACACCTTCTCCTCTTCTTGTAAATTTGAACAAAATCTTTAATGACTAGGAGCAATGAACTCTTTTTTCCACTCTGTTGCAACTGCATTTGCATGTCAAGGAAAGAATAACAGAACATGAAATTAAAAAAGTATTTTATTTACTGCACCAAGTCCAACGCATGGCTCCACCACACTGTTAATGCGGGCAATGGTAATTCATGGATAAAAGCAATATTTACCTGGATGGAAGGGAACGTCTTATTGTTTTCAGTGCTGTGTTCTCCCGGAATGCTGCCTGCCGATCTTCCCTCGCATTTGTATCTGAAACGCATCCCCCTCTGCCTGGGTTGTTCAAATATTTCAATGTAGGGCTCAGGGCCACCTTAAAAACAAAACATATTCAGTATCAGCATGCAGTAGATGTAAGGATTAGACAATCTAGACTCTTTGATTGGTATTACCATCTTTCCACTCGGTCTGCCTTCTCAGGCAATCAACTCCTTATGTACATACGCACATTGAAGGTGGGGGGCAAGGGGAGGGAACAGATTTTAAATGAAGCCTCAGGAATCAGTGCCATCCAACTAATTAGCAAAGGGTGCTCTCCCCCACCATCTCACCTACAACTTAACTTCTTTTAGCTATTAGAGAGCATGTGTCTGATGAAAGAGGATTTTATACAACAGGAAACAAATCATTATTTTGCGGGAAAGGTTGATATTTTAATGATAAGACACTTTTAGGAATGGTTGTCTTCTCAAAATACAGGTACTGTCAATACGATGATCTCTTAAATGTCCTCTGAAAGTGAAGATGTTTCATCAGAATTGATTGATTTAGTTCCTCTTATAGTGAAGCAGCAACTATGCAAATTATGAAAAAAAACCCAGCCCTACTGGGTTAAATATTTATCACTGTGGGCTCAGAAAATACCCAATTGTTGGTATTGAATTCTCCATCTTGAGCTGCCCACCTCCCACAGGACCAGCTTCTAGTTACAGTACCTCCCCAGACAACGAAACCTCAGTAGAAACTATTAGGCAGTTGCCCAAAAAAAGAGGTTTTCAGGAAACATGAGTGATAGACAAGAATAAGAGACAGCAGAACTCTTAAATGGAGAGGGTTAGAAAGACACTAACTTTGCAAGAGTGTAAGTACTGCTCAAGTTACGTTTTATTACCAGACACTAACAAGCTATTTAATATATCTCACTGAGAACATCAAACAGGATAGTCAATCAGTGACAACAGTGGGATGGCATGTGAAAAGCAAATAATAGAGGGTAAGTAAATATTGTAGATGTTGAATCATCATGGTGTTGCACGATCAGAAGAACATAGCTTATGGAAATGTCTACTGAGCTCTCTGTCATCTTCATATAATAGCATCCTCCTCGAGCGAGGCTGAGCATCACAAACAAGCATGACAGGCAGCATGCTGTGGCACAGCACTGAAAAAAGTGTTTGGATTTCAACATAATAAACAAAATAGTTATTAAATATATTGAAAGCGCTAAAGGGGTAAAAGATCCCCTACTTCCTTTTGGCCAAGCTCTAGACAGCCTCAGGTCCACAGCATATAATTTTGGCAAAGAGGTGGATTCCAATTTGAACTCCAGAATAGAAGTTTCTCTTCTGTTGGCCCTGCAATGACTTGGGCACAACCTGCCAACACAAGGCTTTAACTTTATGCCTGGGATTTGTTGAAGGTAAAACATTTCCAGTGCTGCAGCAGTTCATCCTCAAAGTAGGAGAAGATTATAACCTAAATGATGAAGTAATTAAGAGAAGGGATGGAAAGAACTGCATCTCTGAGAGGTCTGTTGGAATTGCCTTCAACAACATGTGCCTTTTCAAAACCTCAATGTCATTTAAAAAGGCACAATGCATTTCAACTCCAGGCTATATTTGCTGCCAAACATTTGAGAACTATGGTTTAGGACTCTCTATATTCCTTTCTAACAATTTATCAAAATGCAGTATCTAAACCAATCACCTCCCATCAAGTAGATTTTAAATAATTTTCTGAAAATAGTCCATGAGCTATCATGTTAAATAAACATGAGCCACTACTCTAGGTCCAGTTACTTACAAGGATGGTCCCCTTTCCAGATACTTGCCATATCTCACCCAACCCTCCTTTAGGTAAGCTTTGCATATTTTCTATTTCTGGAAAATAAACAAGTCCATTAAAAGGGAGGGGAGACAGATATCGATAACAAAAAAGCCTAGAAATGACGTAAAGCTGGTTTCAAAGAGAACACAGAAGTGTGAGCTGCTCACGAGGCCAAGCCCAAACACCAGCATACGGCTACTTAACTTTCACATTTAAATTCACTTACATGACTGTGTTTACCAGCCCAGTGGACCAGACAACAGATGACTTCTGCCAGCAGTGATGAGCAGCTGCTGCAGATCGGTCAGCCTCCCATTGCCATCATGCAATTGAGTAGAGAACCTCACCTTTCCCTTCCTACGTAACGCAGTAGGCCACAAACACCGGCACGTACCTATATACTAAATTAAAACTCTATTTTAGAAGGTATAATGACAAAATTGCAGCAAAGTGCCTACTAATCATCTCACTTTGGAGGTGCACACGCTTACATAGGTGCTAACCAGACGCACAGGACACCCACGTATATTACGTATGTCAAAACCAGCCAGAGCCCTGCTGTTCGAAACTACTATAGAACACAATCACTTCAAGCCTTGAACTCTCTCTGCTTTAACCAATAATTTCCCTTCACGCTCTATTAACACTTGCTTAGGAGGATTTTTTTCTCACCTATTAAGAGCACTTTATTATAAAACTCTGCGCTCCGTGATCTTTACAGGGCTGTGGCCGAAACAAGTGTCATTGAAGGCAAAGCCGCTGCTTAACAGCAGGTGTGTTTGTGGGAAAGTAAAGCTCAATGACGCGGCTGCCTCCAGAGATTAAACATTAAACTTCATTTTATCTCACTTCTCTCTCTCTCTATTTAACAATCATGTTATCATCTCTACCCCGATTATCAATGCCATCATGTTTTGTGTAGAGAGGAAACACATCAAAGTGTTTTGTGCGAACTAAAGGTATTATCAGCGCTCTGCAGCAAAGAAGGGGGCTGTTGAGTGTTCCCCATTTCTGTAAACCGGCAACGCACTTCTGAAGCGACCGGGCTTAACTATTTCCCAATCTGCTCTCACACAGAGGTCTGGTGGCTCCCACGCTGTCGCTAACGACCTGTCCTCATCAGGTCGCGCCGTGTTTGTCAAACAAACATGAGCTACGGCAAAACACAAACTCTCTTTCGCTAATTCTGGCAGAGAAACGCACAGCTACTCCTGTTACCTACCTGCCCACAACTACTCGGAGAAGCATCTGAAATGGAAGAAAGGCAAAAAAAATGTAGCTAATCCTTCATCTAAGTGCTTAAGAGTCTAATTTGCATTTGTAATTGGTTATAATTGCCTATACACTGCTAGCAATAGAAACATTACAGTACAGATTACAACCTGCCTCTTGTTCTTTTTGTTATAAAATTGTTTATTCCCGCCATGCCCTGAATAATGCACTAACTAATTTAAAAGATAATCCAGTAGATTGAGTGTCCCAATTACAAACGCTAAAAAAAGCAGTAACAGTCCAAGAGTTCAGGTACCTTATACTCATTCAAGAACTGAAGGTTGGTTTATTTTAAGCCATTCTGGGCAATACAAAAAGGAACAAAAGGACAACCCCAAACAACACTTCCATCAGACCTCTCCGTGATGAGAAATCTGGGCTGGTTCAAAGACACGGCCTGTGCCATTAGGGGAGGAAGTGCGACATGCGCTGTCACCGAGCAAAGCGACAATGGGATCAAGGGTTTGGGATCAAGGGTTTGACAGTGGGACCAAGGGTTTGTACATTTTGTTGTGTCCCTTTGCCCAAAGAAAAGGGGCTCTGGAGGGACTACACAAGTTGTAACTTTCTTGCTCAACTGGAAGCACCCTGTGAACAGACTCGCCAGCAACGTCTGCATGTGAAAGCGAAGCAGCTGTGGGGCTTTGTGGAAGATGTGAAAGTACCACTGAAACCCTCCGGCCCCAGACACAGATGGGAGAAGCGCTGCCCTTGCACTTGGACTCGCTGCTGACCCTACGTCGTCCGCAGCAACCGCCGCTTCTGAAAAGCCAGAGCAAACATCTACACTCTTATAACCCCCTGCAACACCTCAGGCAAGACAGACTATGGTGGAAGATTTGTTACATAGCATGTTCTACCTCAGTCTATAATAATTAAAGCATAAATTCTTAATTTAGAAAGAGTAATCTACCTAGGACTCCGTAAACCGTACAGATTCTAACAGGGAGACAAAACTGCTCATGAACTTCCTCTTTACTATCGTATTACATTACAGAACAGTAACCAGAAGAGGGAAAAAAAAAAAGCAACTACAAAAGCTAGCTAGTACCAGGAAGTTATGAACTTCCCCTACTGAAAAATTCCTTATCTGGTTCCTAATTACACTGAAAATACATTAAGACATGAAAAAGAAAATAAATAATAAGGTGCTATCTCCTGCTTCAGTTTTGCCACTCTAAAACACGTAACATTTAAACGACACCTTTGTACAAATCCGGTTGTTTTCTCTCTCTGTTGATAGCACACACGTATTTAACGGGAGTAAAGTTCGTACTTTGCTAAGTGGTAACAGAACACACACACCTAAGTTTTGAGGCTGGAAAGCATCTTTCCCCAGAAATGCTGTTCTAATTAATGCTGCCAAGGCTGAAGTTTTGGAATTATCTTTTTTTAAACCCTAAGAAAGATACCAGAGAGACACCTTCTGAAAGGATGACAAATTCAATTTAATTTAGCCTAATGAAACTTAATTGTGCTTTTTTTTTTTTCTGTAATGACTCAATGCATGACCCTTTATCTATATTACTTTGCATTTATGCCACCTCTGTTTCTTATTAATTTGCGTTCTCATTGGCAAGTTCCTGTGCGAGGAGGATCCTGCTGAGCATCAGTCTTTGGCCTGTTGATATCTCCTGCCCAGATACAAGACCCATATGCTTGTTTAACACCCAGACGTTTTAATAACACAACTCTAAGGCTTAAAAGATCCAGGTGTTTAAAAGACGAAGCCTAAAAGATCCAGGTGTTTAAAAGAAATGTAGATGAGGTTCTTAGGGACAAAGTTTAGAGGTGGACTTAACAGTGTTAGATTAACGCTGGAACTCAATCTTAAAGGTCTTTTCCAACCAAAAGGATTCTATGATGTTATAACAGCCTTGTTGCAACCAACCTGAACAACCCCATGATGTTCCTTCATTAACTTTTTTCATAAGCCTACTTGACAAGCTACACAGACACAGATTTAATATCGCAAGCAGATGCGGGGATGACGGGCTGGGGCACTGTCACCCTTTTTCGCGCTGTTACTCACCTCCCCCTGCCTATGGGCTGAAACCAACAGGGAGACAGAATCCTAAAGTCATTTTGCTCAGAACAGACCCCAGGATCACCGAGTCCATTAACCTAACCAGGAGATGGTGGCAGATGGCGAAATGGTGGCAGAGGCGCCGCAAACCCTCCCTCCCAGCGCAAAAACACAAAACTTGGCGTTTCCCCTAAACCAGCAGCCGCTTTTTCGGCACCGCGGTTGGAGTAACACAAGGAGCAGGAAGGGCGGAGGGGTCTCCGGCTTCCCGCGGGGCACCGGGAGAAACGGGGCCGCTCCCCGGCCTCCCAAATCCACTCCCTGTCCCGTCCGCCCACCCCGTCCCGTCTCCCCGCTCACCGGCCATGCTGACAGCTCCGCGCCGCCGCTCCGGCCCTCCCCGCCCGGGCCCCGCACACCTCGGACGGACGAACGGACCGACAGACAGACGAATACTGGCTCGGAGGGACGGCCGGGCCCGACTCCCTCCCCTCCCGGTTGCGCTGCCGCGCCCCAGGGCCGCCCTTTTCAGGGGGAATTTCCCGGCGGGCGGACGTGCGCGGTGCCGCCCCCCGCCCCGTCCCGCCGCCCGCCCCCGGGCCCGCCCGCACCGGAGCGTCGGCACAAATATCGACCCCCCGCCCCGCTTTTTCGCCGCGTACACGCAGCCGGTATTAACAGAAAACTCCATTTAGTGGTGTGTTAATAACAGCGGAGGAAAACTCATCAGCAACAAGGGGGTTAAAGCGCAGCGCGTCACTTAAAACTCTCGCAGAGTTTTCATAGCATCTCAGACCCGAATGTGAAATGCAGCGGGGAGCTTGGAGCCGACACAGAAACATCGGGGAAAGGGGGTGGACACTTTGGGAACAGCCCCACAGCCCCAAATTCGGATGGGGTGGAGGAGTCAGTCAAGAACAAGCAAACCTAAAGGATAAAAAACACCTGTAAAGAGGGGAAGGCAAAGGAACAGCAAACCCGCACGCAGCTGTGGTACAGGCTGCATTGAGCTAGCAATGATTTTAAATCTTTTAAAAAAAATGTCAATTTTTGTCTTAAATCTTTACCACCACATGTAAAAATGCAGTTAAATGAGTGGGTATTCTTGAAAATGATGCATTAATAAAATAACAAGAAAAGCCTCAAAGAGCACTCAAAATACATAACTGCTTGGGGTTTTTTAACTTTTCTTTTTCTCACTCTCCTTTCTTAAAGCAGAGATTATTGGGATGTATAGAAATGAACCACAGCAGAAAACGCTGTTCTTTAATCCGCAAATCCATACACTAACCCAGGTCGTTAAGCAGAAGAAACTGCCCAATGTTTCTTATTCTTCCTGCTCTGTGGCCCGTCTCAGCAGGACTTTGCTTTATAACCTTAATTTTGTCTGGCTGTCATCACGGATAGTTATATAACATTTCCTATAAACAGAAATTATCTTTCTCCATTCTGCAAGTAAAACTTTTCTTATTTAAGATTCACAGTTCAGCATCTAAATAGAAATATTATAAGGATGGGTTTTAGAAAGTGAAGCCGTGAAGCTTGACTGATGTACAGAGCCAGATGCTTAAGAGGACCCTGGGAAGAACAATACATGATGTATATTCCTGGCACTGTTAAAACAATAGGATTGTTACACCCCTATCAAATCTATAAGCAAAATCAGAATCTGAAGAATCCTACAGGGCACACCGAATAATCAAACTGTCCATGACATTAGCTCTAGAAGATTAAAGGGAAGAACAGCTACATGATTATATTTAGAGAGTATGCTGAAATAATTGTACAGTTGTGGGTTAGTTTCTCACCAGAAGAATATGATTTTCTCATTGTATTTCCCACAAAAAGAAAAAAACAAAGGTACAAACCAGCAGTGCCATAGAACTAGGAGAAGATAGGGCTAGATCTTTATGTCTTCAGGGATTTCTTGGATTCCCTGTGACTGATGGTGTAAAATGAAGCAGGAAAGCAGTTCCATTATTATAACTCAAACTTAGATTGTACCTACACATGCACACACAACCAGAAAGCATGCATCAACAAGGAGACCTCAAACAAAACGTTCTTCAAGGTGGCAGCTGGGGACTGAGGTGGGGATAGATGCTTTTTATTCTCTTGCATTTTAAGCAATGGGGTTGGGAGATGCCAACGGGATGGCACGTTAACATTGCGGGTGCTCAGAGCTCAGCGCCTCATTGCTTGTGCTGCTCCACAGTAAAAGACGCAAAGCAGCAAATAGAGAGAAATCCAAGGTGTGTTTTCTCCTAAGTGCCAGCATCCAAACACATTTAGCTCATAAACATCTAATATTAGAAGCTATTTCTGGTTTTTAATTGATCACCTGGCTGTGGCACAACAGCTTTGGACAGCCTTGGTTCACAAGGTTGAATAGCTGGAGAAATGCTCCCAATTTAAGGGCATCCCTGCAGGTCACAGGAGCGATCTGGACAGGAGTTTAAGAGGGAAAGGGAGCTACTCCTCTCCAAAAAGCCCAGAAAAACTATTACCCAGGAGCTGGAGTGTAGATGTGAGTTTTGGATGTAAAGCAAGCTGTGGGTACAGGCATATGAAGTGACTAAACACTTTTTCCTTATCTTCAGGCTCGTTTGCAAAGTCTCAGACAGTAAAGGGTGGCCTTTGAACAAGAATGAATTTAGGTGCTTCCCTAAATACCGTTTGTATCCCTGGTTCCCACCTACTTCTCTAGACCATGACACTACTGAACAGACACAGAGCAAGTCACCTGGGAAACTCTATGGCTCAAAACAGAAGTGCCTACTCATTTCTTCAGAAGGAAAATCTTATTGTAGGGTATTCATTCTAAACCGATGTGAAATTAAGGGCAATATTCCAGGCAATACGAATACCATGTTATGACTAAAACACCAATAAACATTCCCTATTTTTCCCCAGCTCTTTTGAACTCTAACTCTTAGGGCTTGCAGGAACAGGCTACTCAAAGACAATCCTTAAGACTACACGTTAGAAATGGAGAAATCTCACAGACAAGTGGCTATGGTACAAACTGCTTCTTGATACAATTTTTAAGGAGAAGATGAGTGTGTTGCAAAAATTTCAACTCTATCCCTACGCCTTCCCTAAAATGAAAATGACCTGTAATAAAATTAGAGGTAAACCAACCAAATGTAGTGTTTCACTGTATAAGATCTATATGCTCACATCACCGGGATGCACAGAGACAAGATTTGGCTCACAAAGTCCTTGAACAATGTTACTCAAGGAAGGACAGTGTTGGTGGAGACATTTTCTTGACAGATTTTCAAAATGATCCTTTAGTCTAAGCCCAGCGTGGCTGTTTTATAATACATTCATGTTCCTAAACTAGGGGCAAGTTCTGGTAAGCCGATAAGCCTTCCCAAGTAAAAGGCAAAAATCTCAAAAAATTAAAGAGGTCTTACTTAAAATCATGCAAGCCTATAGATAGATAGATAGATAGATAGATCTCTCTATTCCTGCAACTACCCTGTGTGCAATTTTGTTCTGCTGTGATGTGAATCTACGGCACAGGGATCATCCTGTGAGAGTGATCTGAGCTGGAGAATCGCAGCACTGGTAATTACAGAAACCTGGTCGGTGACTGACACGAAGCAAAAGAACGTGTCATAACTTTGGGCATATGCAGATCTTTGCAAAAAGCAGGACGGAATTCCCCTCCTGGAGCATTGCATAACAAAAGCCAGGTGCATCACTATTATTTTTGTCAGCTGACTTTGGCTATAGCCAGGGGGGAGATACCAGAATTCTTAGACCAGTTTGATCCAGTGCTTCACTTCCTGTCTTCCAGTTAAAGCCAGGGTTTTAAGATCCCATTTTTCTCCACTTATCAAGTCCAAAGACAAGTGCTCCCGCCTACTTTTCACTGGCTGCTGCACTACCGCAGTTAACACCGAGGTTGCTGTAAGGAATGAAGCTTCCTGCTGTGGCAGGGAATGTCACGGGACAAGCAAGATGAGAAAAGGGTAGAAAGGGGAAAAAAATACATACATAAAAACCAAACAGGAAACACAAACAACACACCAACAAAACCTGCAACAGTAAAGGATTGAGTGTTTGACATGGTATTTGTCAAGCCTCGGATGATAGCTCTTTAGTGGTGCTTAGCACGGGCATTGCTCAATAAAGTCTGCTGTGATATAAGAAAAACAGGCAAACGGTTAAGTCTTTATTTCCTGTTCCCAGCTATCTGCCTTAGATCAAAGATAAGCCACTTGTCACTGGCCTGGTTAAGCAGCCAAGCAGGCACTAAGGTACTTCTAGAATATGGCTCTCCTAATAAGGTACATCATAACAGGAATAAAAATAATAGTAAAATCATTCCCTTATTTCCATATGGAATAAAGCTAAGTCCTCTTCCCTTGTTCACTGTATCTCAAACCTTACAGACTCCCCAATTAGTAATTTCCAATCCTCTATGCCTTAAGAAACCTTCTGTTGTTTGAAGCATGTTTTTTAATCTCTCCAAGGCCTCTTATTTAAACACTCTCAGATCTTTCAAGTTTTTGTGGTTATTGGTCTTGAGGAAGGTTCTAATGCAGAAGCCATTCCAAGAAAAGTCATGGCTTCCAGGTTAATGATAAACTCAAAGGTTGTTCAAGCCCTTCTGCTGGAAGCTGGAGTTTGTTTGACATAGAACAATGCTGCTGTGCCTCCTCTCAAAACAGGGTGGAGAGAAAGGAAATGTTAATAGAGAAAGGTTGGTCTTGTGGATAAGGCGCAAGGCTGTGATTCAGGAGACTGGAATTTGGCTCTTGGCAAGTCAGCCCTTCTGCTCTTAGGCAAGTTGTTTAATTCTCGGAGCCTTAATTTCCCCAAGAGAAATCAGAGAAGATACTTCCTTGCTCCCACACTTCTACCTTATTCACTGATGATGCAACTTCTTCGGGGGATGAGCCACTCAGATGAAAGTGCCGAGGACAATAAAATGATAGATAGTTCCGTGGACGCTTTAGGCTGCAGTAGAGTCAGAAAAAGGCAGCCTCTTCCCCCTTTCTCTCCTTAACCTCCGGGCAACTCAGCTCTTATGCCGCTGCAAGCACTTCTTGGGCGATACGGGAGCTTGCTTGAAAGTAACCTGGGGGAAACAAAAAGATTGTTTTTTCTGCTGGTTCAGGTTTTTACTGAGCCAATTCCATGTGCAATCACAGAAATTACTCAGCAAGGAACGTGGTGGCACCGAGGCCAGAAGAAGTGACTGGAAGGCAGATTTGGGCAGAGGTGCCAGTTCCTGACAGGGTGTTTAGCTTCATGAAACTCTAGCATTAACACCATTTTTAGCTTGAAAAATTGACAAATCTCTCTGAAGTTTGTAATTTGCAATCCTTCCTTCTCAGAGAGAGGTTTCAGTGCAGAAGTTCTCAGGCAGCTTCTCCCCCAGCCCTCTCAAGTGATTCCTATTCCTTGCTCCTCATCCCACTGCTGCAAACACACACCACAGTTTGGGAGCTGCTGCATTATTTTGACAGAGAAAAGTCTTTCACATTTGTTGGCAGGCAAAGAAAAAGACTTGAGGAGTGTTTTCTTTTTCCACTGCACTACATAAAAGCCTCACAAAACAGTGAAGCTGATCTGGTGACCTCCGAAATGGGCAAACTGCAAACTTCTTCCTTATTCCCCAACCAAGATTAATCTGATGCAGTAGTGCTGTGGTGAGAGGACTTCAGGAAGAGACGAGCTCAGGCTGATCATAAGGAGCTAAATCAGTAGAAAACAACCTTTTTCTGCCCGGAATGTTTTTATTCAAATAGATTAGATCTACAAGCCAGACCACTATTGCTAATACAAAGGGAAGCAATAGAATTACTCCGGCTGCAGCTGTAAAAAAGAATTAGAGAAGCAGAAGGAAGGATGGGAACCGTCCCTTTAGCAACAGCAAGCTATTGAAATACCTCAGTTGTAATGTGAAAACTACATACTGAAAAAGAATAGGCAATGTATGCTCATATTAATTCTCCTGTTCCCCAAAACCCCAGCACATACCAGCCATTATGCTGTGGATCCACCTACAGAGGTTAGCAATTGCTCATCCAGATTTTTATTACAAGACTTCCCTTTTTCCTCAGGGCTTGCAAGGAGTTTAAGCTACTTAGCATCACCTTGAGTTTCAGAAGTCTCAGAAGACCGCATCTGCAGCCAATAAAGAGATAAAAAGGCACGTTGTTTCAGTGCAGCCCCACCAGATATATCTCCTTTTAATTTGAAGTCTTACACCTTATTTTAAAATCTCTAGCCCAATGACTCACGTAGTTCTGACTTGGACAGTTAAAGGATTACACAGGAATCACAGAAAGTGACACCTCTCTTGAGGCTGAACATAAACACAGAACACCTTCTGGGGCCACTTTATGCATAAGTCCTCCTACATATGCAAAGTATATCTAGGATTTGTTAACTGGCCAGCTACTCATCTTATCTGCATCTGCATGAGCCCTTTTTACAGCCTGCCTGGGGCTGTGTGTCACAGGGCCACCTCAACATGCAAAGTCTTACCGGCAATAGTAAGTCATGATCAACACCACTGCTTCACCACACTCGAATAATTCATCTCCAGGGGGTCTATTTACGCTTTGTGCACACACATACATCTGATTTACTCATACGCTGCAATAAAATAATTCAGATTTACTAAAGAGGTCGACATTCTAGTAATGCTATGATTATTAGTCTGAGCTTTCTTAATTACAAGGTTGAAACTCCTTGCTTTCTCACACCGAACAGTGATGGATTTTGCTGTTTCAGAGTCTTGTTCATTTGGCAGTCGCTGCATGACTTAATGGTTTTGATTTTAGGACGTTTGGGGAAAGTTCAACATCCTTTTTGTAATCGATGTGGTGGTTAACCTCTCACGTAACAATACATTCGATAAATACTCATTCATCCGCACAGCAATGCCATTTATGAACCTTAATATTACTGAAAACAGATAAAATCCAAACAACATCCTCCAGGTTTTCAGTATGAAATATTGTGCCTTAGCTATAGTAAACGTGTCATCTGCCACGAGACTCAGAACATTTTCAGGTGCCTGGAAAAAGTACTTTCCTCTACACGAGTAAAGAATATACATATCAATCATATTTTGTTTTTGATTAAAAGGAGCCAGGAAAACAAGTAATTCTTCAAGGCACCTGTTGCACAATACACAGAGAAAAAGGAACTGAATGGATTCTTTGCCCTGTGCAGCAGAAGAAACAGATCTGGACACAGAACCTGTTGAATGGAAACTAAAGGGACGTGAAGGAAGAACTGCCACCACAAGCTTCTTCTGGCAAGCGAATGCAGGAACTCTCATCGATTCAAAGACTTCAGGTTGGAAAGGACCTTTAAAGGTCATCTAGTCCAACCCCCCTGCAATGAGAGGGACAGAGCTAGAGGAAGAAGGCCTAATCTAGGAAAGTTACGACAGAAACGAGCTGATGGCAAGAAGGATTAATTAGAACAAGGCCTAGAGCTGGCTAAAAGGGCAATGTCATGTATAAAGTTGAATATTAAAAAAAACCCAAAAACCAAAAATAACTGCTTAATGGAAAGGTTCCTTAACATGCAGATATAGAAAAGATTAATTATATATAGGTAAAGCCACCCATATCCTAGCTCCACTTCTGATTAGACTCCAGTGAGAAAATCAGCCTGTTGAATTATCTACCTCAAAGGCTAAAACACATAAATGCCACCTAAAATCTTCCATTGCACTCACCTCTTCCATTGCACTACTGAGATTAGCGTTACACGTTCCAATATCAAATGAGTAGGAACAGAGAGGTGGTTGGATTTGGAATAAAATGCCCGATTACTGTCCTACTGGCCTTACTCCTGGCTGTCACAACAATTTATCCTTTAAGGGACTTAATACCACCCCCCACAGTGATTATGAGTAACACAGTTGGGTTTGTGGTGTCTTGATAAAATGCCCTCTCGTGGTCACGGCAATGATTTCCTGAAAGGGCACGCAAACAAATGCCTTCCCAGTACATCTCACGACATCTGCTTCTGAGTGCTCGTCACACTTGTGTGGTTTCATGCTTACAAGAAGGTAAAGATCTACGTGCATGAAGCCGAGAGTTTTAGTCTCGGTGGTATCTCGAGATCTCATCTCCAAGAAAGGGAGCCAAAAGTAGCTGACTCTGCCTTTTCCAGGAGCTTCCATTAAAGGAAACCTGCATAAATAATGATCTGCATAAGAGAAAATAAACTGAGACCAAAGTTCTCACTTGAATTTGTGAAGTATTTCTGTGAATCCACATAGTTATTTGCTCTAAAAAAAAAAAAAAAAGGCTGAAAAAAGACATATCTATAGGCCTACTTTAAAAAGTTTACTTTTTAAAAATTAGCACAGCTGTTTCAGTTTGTTACCACCTTCTCTTACCCTGTTAAAAACAAGAAAACAATGAGTAAACCAACTCAGATTTAATACCACTTCAAAGCTTTTGTGAGACTAGAGACTCATGGTTCGATCTGTTCCCAATGGCACAGATGCTGCAGTAAGAAATAATTCTGTAGTTGGTTGATTCCAGGAGACTCATAGAAATGGCAGAGAGACTTGCCTAAAGTACAATTAACTACTACATTTAATTAATATTCATTATGGTGCACTCTCACCTATGAACAATCTGAAGAGACTGTTGCAGTTCAGAAATTGGTACTGAGACCTGATTCACTTCTGGATACTTTTACTACTGAAAGTCTTTCAAACTTATCAGCCAACCAAGTAGACTACAGGTCCCACGAGGAAGGTCTTGCTGAAAAATAAAACAACAAAAAAAGCACTTTAATTCCAGCTTTCTGTACGGATGGTGATGAGCTTGCAGACAGATACTGTCTTTTAAGTTGCTCATACTACCCTGTTTCACCACCTTCACCTGTTCTCTTCATCTGTTTTTAGGCTCTGAGGGTTTGGGGGCAATTTGGTGGGATTTATCATCCTGCTCGGACAGCACAACAGGGTGGTCGAAGACTACAGCTCCTTGGCTACATGGCAGCACCATGGTCAATCTAATCTCTTACATGTTTAGACAACTCCATGGGATACTATCTACATATTGCTATACAGCCTCTCTACTTCATGAGTATATATTGTGTTTACTCTGTCTCATACTTAGCAACCAGGTCTACAGGCCAGGAACTATTTTGTTTCACAGTGATTCATCCACTGGTCCACTTGATTTCTTTTTGGGCTTGTGCTACTATTAATAATTATCTTTCTCCAACAGTGGGCAGCTCTTGGGGTGCAAAGAGCCCATTAAGAAGTAGTGAACCTGAAATAATGACAGCGTTTCTTCAAAAATCCATGCTATTTAGTAGCTAGATTATTTAAAACTAGAATCTATATTCCTTTTACATATCCTAGTTACACATAGTGTTGTTTCTGCTTCCTGTACATGCATCTTCAAGCTTCAATGCCAACATAAATACTGGCACAGACGTGCAATTAAAGCACTTTTGCTTCTGCAAGTATTCCCATGACCTGCATCACAAAAAACAAAACAAAACAAAAAAACCACCTCTGTGGCAGGTGACCCAGTTACTACAGACTTGGGCTGTTCAGGACTTCACACTTGCAACACAGTTAAAACCTTATTTGCAAAATAGCACTGCGGGTCAAGTGGAAACCATGTGATCTGACATGTTTTTAATTGTAGCGTAGACAGAATTTTTCACTTCCATAGCCAAGGACTAACATATAGTTCTGTTCCAATGCCAGAGGACACCAGAAATGTGGGAAGTGAAAAAAGGAAAGAAGGCTGCTTGGATAATTTACTCAGACAATTATTGTCTCATCATTACTATCCCTGCTTGGAAGAATGTGTGCTAGCACCCCTAGAATAAGAACGGGAAAATAAAATTAAATATATAGTTGAATGGAACCACAGAATAAATTACATTTAGCATAGCAATTACAGTTTCTCCCAGACTATATGTATTATGAACAACCTATATTTGTGTGGTCAGCAACCCTGCCTCATAAACATCCCTGTAATTAATTTGAAATAATAAAAACCAGGGGTAAATAAATGTAGTGTTATTTTTGCTCCTTTTAACAGAGCGTTTGGCTCCTTAGCTATAAACAGAGAGTTGATTCACCACAACCGATGAAGCAGAAGTCTCCAACTAGGAAAGAAGGACTCGAGTGTGCCGGGAACGAAGGTGACGGCAAGAACCTCCTAAAGTGATAAAAACAAACTGATTATGGCTTATGAAGACAAACAGTAAAGCAGCTACTGCTTAACAGACTCAAGTGACTTGCCCCTCGCCCCCTTAATAGAAATCATAGCTATGTTATTCTCTAGCAATCCTGTCCAGTTCTGTTTTCTTTTGCAATATCTTCCCCTTCATAAGCCTCTACCCCACAATTCTTTCAAGTCTTGTGAAAGACCCTGGCTGTCTTCCAACACAGAGCTTTCTAACGCAGCGTGCAGAGCAGCGATTTACCAACAGAAGTTTGGTATCTTCATGAATTCCTGTTCTGGCTCAGGAAGATGGGAGGGGAGCCAGAATTCTCTGTGGTTCCCTTTACAAGAGCGTCTCCATCTTTGCTCGTAACACGCTCAAGCAGCAGAGACTGATCAACAGCTTAATTCAGGAAATCTGGGAAGATACGCACTCCTAAAGCTGGAGAAAAGGGCTATGTCAACTCTCATCAATTTGAGTGTTTCTTCTACCTTCATTTGAGGGGCTTTAAGCAACAGCACATTCTTAGGCCCTGGAAACGTTCTCATTGTGCTTGTTGACTACACTGAACAAGCACTGATTATGGAAATAAATTACTAAATTTTGGGGCCACGCAATAACACATTCATAGCCACACAGGACAGTTTGGAGTCAAGAACCCGCTCACGCACCTCTCCTACGGGCAAAGCTTCCACCTGGCTTGACTGGGATGTTGTCTGGCTGAGGAAAACATGCAGCCCTGCAAACAGCATTCATTTAAGTATTGTAAGGGAGATGGCTACCAGCAACTTGCTGCAAACTCATTCATTCATTAACACATAACAATATACCAGTTCACATACATGACATTGATAATTCAGCCTACTCAACTCAGTAGCTACAACTCTTTCCTAAATAAAAGCATTCGTCTTCTACTGAAGCAAAGAGGAATTTTTAACAATGAATCTAAAGGGAGGCAGCCTTGGGCCTAAAATGCACAATAATAGAGTCTGATATCATAGCTGTGAGTTGAAGGCAAACCCATGGCGATACCAAGGTCCTACACTGCCTAGGTTTGCAGTACTTAACACACAACTTAGGAGCAACAGAGCCCCTCCAATTCATACAGTTCTTCAATAATTATTTTGCGATACATAAGGCCTTTGTGGCATTGCCACACAACCGTAAGCAAGGAGCCTCCTATGTTGAAATGGTATCGCGGGATATCCAGTTTTTCATAACAGTTGACATGACACTTCTGCAAAGATTTACTCAATCATTTCAGAGCTACATTGGTCGTCCTCACAGAAACTGTGGTTAGATGCTGCGGCCAGTGTTCAGCAGCAGAAAAAGGCACCTCTCAGTGTCTAATCAAGAATCTTGATGAAAACTATGTAAAAGGCCACCTGCTATTTGGACAGTTAGAACTCTAGTATTTTTGCCTTTTTTTTTTAAAGGATATACACTTCACATCCATTCATTTTCAGTAGAAACTAGTAATAACTCCTTAGAAAATGTCACACTTTGTTGTTTTTTTTTTAAAATAAATCTATTCTCAGGAATTACAGGATTCCTCCTTACCATCCTCACCCATCCCCATAACAGCAAGATATAAGAACTTTTCCATCAGCACTTGCTAAGGTGTTAACTTGGATCCAACAGTCCTATGGCACTGCACGTTGTGCTAAAATTCTTAGTTAGACTTTTTGTAGAGAGCCAAAAATAAGCAAGAAACAAATTTGTGATTATTTTTGTCTTCTTCTTGAGAAGGTAATCAAGGTCTGAAAGGAAAGCTGTTTAATTTGCAAGCTTTTAGAAAAGCAAATAAGAAGGAATAGTGGGCTATCACATATGTAGTGGCTTAAAAATCCACAGCTGGTTTCAGTTATAGTCCAGAGATAGTTACAACAGCCTTTAGCCAGATACAGTAACTTATGTACTGGGAATCCCCACTGCAAGCGTGGACAACACGACTCTAGAGAAAAAGGGTCAGGCAACACAAATCTCACACATTCAGGGAATTTGGCTTCAGTTTGTGGTATCGCCACAAAATTTCTGTCTGGTCCATCATAAATTGTTCATCTCTAACGCCTTAGGTTCCTCATCTGTTGAAGCAGGGATTTTAAAAAACTCAGAAATATTGTAAAGAATTATTAAGTGCTGGAAAATAATTTGACATTGTGTCAGGGAAAGCCTTGGAAAAAAGTACACAGTAGCGCCAAAACTTAATACAAATAAGGAACTTTTGGTAGACACCCTGGTTAATCCTCTGTGCAATTATTTCAGATAAGAAGTTATTTTAAACATTAGTGTCAGTGGCATCCACTACTTAACAAATACAAGATCATCCCATGTTTTTCAACAAAAACTTTCCTAAGTAAGTAGTTGAAAACAAAAACAACATAAGTAAAAGGAACAATGACAGAGACCCAAGTTCACACACAAGCAGGAGCTAATGAAATAATGGAGTCCTGCTGAAGAATCACTATGAGCCTGTGGTTAGTTTCTGTAGTGAAGCCTTAAACTTTTCTAAGTAGTTACTTTGCTTTTATTTGACTTTTTTAGACCTTCACACAAGGACAAACAAAAGAGCAGCAGGGTTTCCCCAGTGACATCACAGCCCCTGAAATCAGGGATGACCTTTAAGGCTGAACACACACACACACACACACACACACGAAGATCTGAGTCTGAACATACAAACCTCTCTTTGAGCTCCACGCTTGGGTTTCTGGACAATCCACCTCAGCTTACTTGTTACTGAAAGGTGAACTGAAAACAACTTGAAATAAGCACAGTCTGAAGAATATTGAGATATTACCTTTACTGAGGTTTCCCCACTTGAAATCACAACATGTAAGAATGGGAAAGAAAATTAACACACTGTTGATCGCTCATTTCTGTAGGAGAAATATAATTTAGTAAGCAGATTTATAATTTTACAGGCATATGCTAAAAATTAGATCTGAATTACAGAAAAGTAAACATCTCTGTACTTCTGCAACTTACCATTTGGTGTAACCCAGTGATTTGTTTAGTGGGCGGATCAGGGGAACAGAAACAGGGGATTCCCTTGCTTTCTCATCGCTAGTACTTAGCTGTTTGCAACATAACCGTTTTCCTCAAAATGTGACTCCCAGAGGGATATTTTTGTCCTATTTGATTTTCTTAACTAAAGTATTGCAAACAATCACTATACAGAAGCTGCATCCGTGATCTTCCTATTCACAAGTTGACAGACTGTGGTGTGTTGGGGTTTTCTTTTGGTTGGGATAGGGAGGTTTTGCTTAGTTTTTTGTTATATTTGTACAAAACCTACACTGAGTTGCTTTACAGATTCTACCACCAGCTGTTCCCCTACATAGCAGAAAAGGTACAGGATTGGTAAAGACCTGTAAAACCACTCAAAATGTATGAGGAAAATTCACATATGCTATCTAGACAAAACCAGAAGTGAATGTAATGACCAGCTACGAGTCTTGCAAGAAGTACTTCAAGACTTCTGGTTTCATATATGTAATTCAGAAGCAGGACCAGCTTTCAGTTTCCCAACAGCCTAACGCTTGCTTCATTTGGGACAATAGAAAATGTGTAACTTAAAATAGCTATTACTTCTTTAGCTTAATTATTAGAAATCTGTTGGATTGCTCACAATGACAGGTTTATACCTTTCTGCTCAAGCAGTACAAAAGGCTGTACGTAATAACACGCAGATTTGGTACCAAATAAATGGAAGTAAAAACAATCAGACAAAAAAAACCACAACAAACACACTAAAGCGATGTTGAAATCACTAAGTGATTAAAAAACCCCTCAGCCCTTCTTTGTGTACATGCACTTCGATATAGTGTTTACATCTCTGTTCTTGCCACAAGAACACAGGAAAAAGAGAGCAGAATTAAAACCGCATGGACTAAAGAAATTCCAACATTTTCTAACTTTAGTTAATGCTGTAGCAAGTAGGTACTACGGTTTATTTTTGTCACATTACCACCAATGGACTTTGTTGTTTACAGCTAGTCAACGTTTCCTGTTTTAAGGCCGCATTCTCAGTTACTCCAAGTTTGCCAGAAACTTTTATTTGGAATATGATTACATTTACTGCGCCTCCAGCTGATTTTCAGGAAAAACAGACCAAAAATGACTCAGTAATTTCTAAGAATGAGTCATGGGGAACAGATGCTGCCTTAACTATATTCAAAGAATTCTTAAAACTTTTATTAAGAAACTCTTCTCCACATTTCAGAAAGAGGGACATGAAATTTAGCACAGAAGCTGTGCTGGTGTCACTATTGGACTTTTTACTCTTCCTTTGAAAAACCACAGATCTGGGCATGTGTTGAACCTATGGGAAGGCTGAACTTATACATGCATGCCAGACTTGCTCAGTAGCCAAAATATTCATCTTTGTTGCAGATACTGCAGCGAGTGAGCTGGACAGCCCTGCAGTATGTAGCTGATTGTCAGGCTAAAACAAGGTAGATTACTTCTCTTCCAGTTACAGGACTCCTGGGACTTTTTTAGTCCATCAGCACAGAATAAAAGGGCCACCCAGCTCAAATGCAGAAGAAGAAAAGATGGATTTGGGTGAAAAATGAAGATGTGAGTTATCAGAGAGAAAGGAAGGCAGGCAAAAGTCTGAGATCAGATGAAACAAAAAAAAGAGATGAGGTGTGAAGAAGAACCAAGGTTGGGTAAAGAGAGCAGGATGATTCAGACAGGGTCTTCCCAGCAAAGAGGAACTGCCCAAGGATAAGCAGTCCCAGTTTGATTTTCTTGATTTCTATCAATTTCTTGAAGGTCAGACAGCTCAACGGGCTATATCTTCTGGAACAAGAGAAAAATTAACCCTTTAGACTACCGCTTTGCTAAGATCCCACCCAAAACAATACACAAGGTCCAGCAGCCTGGAGCCCTCAGCCCTTGAGCAGTGCTCAGAGCTTGGCGCCCCAGGGGTAGGTGAGAGCTGAAAAAACCCTCAGCCATGGGGAACGGGAGCCCACACTGACCAGCACACCAAGGCTCAACAGCCCAGCGGTCCCTTCCTTCAGAAAAAACCATCAGAGGCTGGAACAGCTCTGCTTTGAGGACAAGCTGAGAGAGTTGGGGTTGTCCAGCCTGGAGAAGGCTCTGGGGAGACCTTGCTGCAGCCTTTCAGTACTAAAGAGTGACCCTTTAAGAAAGATAGTTACTGACTTTTTATAGCAAGGCCTGTTGCAATAGGACAAGGAACGATGGTTTTAAACTGAAGGAGGGGAGATTCAGGCTAGACACAAGGAAGAAATTTTTACACTGAAGGTAGCGAGACCCTGGCCCAGGTTGCCCAGAGAGGTGGTGGATGCCCCATCCCTGGAGACATCCCAGGCCAGGCTGGATGGGACTCCGAGCAACCTGAGCTGGTGAAGATGTCCCTGCTCATGGCAGGGGCTTGGACTGGATGGGCTTTGAAGGTCCATTCCCACCCAAAACTATTCTGTGGTTCTACAATTCTCAGCTCCAGGCTGGAAAACACCCCACTGCACTCTGCTTAGCCCTGCATGATTTGAGGAAAGACTGAGCTGATCAGAAAGTTGGGGCTGTGCCATGCCCCCCCAGGCCCTGCCAGCAGGGGGCCAGGGGTGTCTCCCAGCCCTGCAGCTCTGTCACACATCAGCAGCACCGTCACAGCACACGCAGGTCTTGGTCCCCAACCCGCCCCCAGCCTTAGGGCAGTAAACCCACCCCAGCGTGGGCTGCTGGGGCCACAGGTCCCCTCTTCCTCTCCCCACTGGGGAAAGGGCACACAGCACCCACAACAGCCCCCACAGCCACAGCAAGTGGAGTGACAAGGCTGCCACGCACTGCGGGGGTGCTGCGGGAGAGGAAGGTGCCTGTGTTCACAGGAGCAGGTCACTGTGTCCCCTGCAGCAATCTGATTTGCTCTGGGGACAGGACACGACGCGACTGCAGCCCAGGGTGGCCGGTAGCCCCGGGTGCAACCACAGCTTTTCGGTTACTGGAACGGTGCAGAGGACCAGACTCTTTATAAGAAGTTTGATGAGGTAATCGCAAAAACACAGCTAGGAGTTTTTGCTTGTGTTTTCAGGCTAAACAGCTTATGTCACCAGGTATTACATAAAGGTTAATGTATTAATAAGCTGCTTCCTTTCTAAAGTCAAGATGAACAATGTCAAGATACCTTTTTTCCCTTTGCTGTATCCAAGCCGAAGCCAGGACATATTCATTGAGGCAAAAGTAAGTATTCTACTACTTTCAGTTTCCACAGGGACACCCATTGCAACAGCAGAAGCAGAGGTAACTTCACAGTAACTCTTCCTTTGCTTATACCTAAGTAGTAAACCGACAGGAAATGTTAATTCCTGCAATGGAATTTCGTGCTCAAAAACTACTAACCATACACAATTTCAATAGAGAGCTGCTCCTGTTTGAGGAGCTTGATTGCGCATCCCTCACCCCTTTCACCTGGACCTCCAAGCCACACATGCAGCAACCAGCTAAGAAATCAGAAAACAGGAAATTTTGCAGGAAGTCTGATATCAAAGAGCCTCCCTCACTGAGTCTTCACACATGAGTAACTTTCCTTTCAATCACTTGAACAGAGGACTTGCTCTCTAAACAAAGGGAAACATTTAAGTTGAATTACTACAGTCTGAACTTTATTTAAAACAGCTGAAATCTAATCTGCATAGTCCTGGGGCAGTATCCAACTTCTGCGACATCCAGGGAAACTCCAGAACAGTGATGGCACTCTGCACTGGGCCAAGCGTTGAGTCAGGTTATAATAAAATAAAGTGTTCAATCTCACCTATGCTGGATCAAGTCCGAAAAACTAGTAACCTAAAAATCTTCCTAAACATTCTTCTTAAAACCCTAAGAGTGAGGGGGGAAAAAAAAGGCAATTAGAAGATAACCACAAAGCAAGAGAAAAAAAAGATCTGTGTAACCTTTACATATACTTCAATAACCATTAGCTAAGTTAGTTTGAGACTAGTTGCATAAATGCATGTGCTCACATAGAGGTTAAAGGTAAAACAGCCCCTAACAGTCTCAGAATACTCAAATAGAACAATTTATTTAAAAGCATGGTAATATTACAGGGTTCTAGACTATTACAACACACTTAATTTTCATATTTGCTTTGCTGTTTATCTTATCACCTACTACGGCTTTAGTTCCTGCAAATTCATGATGGATTTTTATTTACACAGGTGCTGAAGTTGTATACATACTGCAACTAGTACACTGACTTGACAATATTTAAATACTGTGGTTTTAATGCAAGTCACAAAACTGAGGTAACCATTTTTTAAACTCAAGGTGTAGTTCTGCTAAAAGCCACTTAAACAATATGGATTCTGCTGCCTAATCTTAACTTGTGACTAAACCTAAGCCTTGAAGTCTAAGTTTTAGTTTTTCTTGAGGGGAGATGAAAGAATAAGGCCTCTCAAACCCACTAAGGCTAATTTTGTATGAGATAAATTGCACTTGAAGCAAGTTGGAATCCAGAGGTATTAAAGAAAAAACTATGTATAATGGGATAAATACAGTCATGCTTTCTCCACAAGTTTGGAATGCGAGCATTGGGGGAATGCTAGAGAATTAAGACCTTGCAAGATGTGTGCCTCCTCTTATTCCTTTATGGTCCTTTGGCCTTGTCACCAGGGTTTTAGGTGGACACTTAAGATAAACAGCAATTCTGAGCTCTGATCAAGCCAAACAACTCGTTTAGAAAGAATTCAGAGGTATCTGTCATCCACACAGCAAACTGGGACTCCAGCTGTCAATGCAGTTTGCAACCTGTGTTAATTGAAAACCTGGAAATACTAGGAGCAGGAAAGCAGTGTTCCTAGCCCCCTCAAGTTTACTCTAGCATAACATTATAATTGTGTAAAATATGCTATTTGGGGCACTGCCCCCCCCCACCTTATATTTGGTTTAGTAGTTTGGGGTTTTTTTAAGCAGATCCCATCTGCATTAAAAAAAAAGGAGGCTGAAGATTTGAAGTTTCTCTTTGGAAGTTAGTATTTTTCAGTACGTACAAAAATACTCTGGGAAAATGTACAAGGCCATTTACAAAAACACCAAGTTATAAAGAAATTACAATAGCGATAACATTACACTTGTTTCATATAATCAGAATTTCTCCCCACCCCTCAAAAAACCCTATTGCACATAACCGGGTAAGCAGTGTTATCAGTTTACAGAACCAGACTTAAGACTACTACAAGTTTTCATGTAACCATTTGGAACAACTTTCAGGGTTTATCTGAAAACACTTTCTGCATACCAGTTGCTGTTCTGAGTTCAGCTTTACTACCCAGTGACAACACCAACAAACTTCAAATCTCACGCTGAAGCAGTCTTAAGGTAAAAATCAGACATGTCCCATGCCATGTTATCTATGATCTCCATACCTTAGTAGCATCCTCTGTTGCATTTTCTTCAGTATTAACATTATTTACAGGCCTCCATGGGAGGTAATGCTTGTGCAGTGCATGGCTGTGCTAGACAGTGGAAAGCTACTATTTGAGGAAGCTGAGCACTGTTGTGACATGCACAGGAGTGTAAGTGCCAAACGGGAAAATAATTTAAGATAAGAACAATATACATACATGAACTAGGAAAGCACAAATGCATACAAGCACATTCATACACACTTGAAACCAGAATGTGGTTGCAGTGACTAGTTAACCCTGTTTACGTACATTCTGAATCCAAGTCACAGGACAAGGGGTTTTTTTTTGTGGCTTTTTTCAAGAGCTGTTTCAGCTAGTGACAGCTAAGACTTTTTAAAAGACTAATACAGATAACTTACAAGAACATGCAAAGAGTAGTTCAAAAGGAAGCAAGCATCTAACAATACTGTAAAATTAGACCATGATTTTTAACTGGCCAATCACAGTACGGCAACAGGAACCTTCCATACTTTGTTAGTAACTGCAACACATGTTGATAATATGACTTATCTTTACCTGATGAGGTACCGGTTACTCGTTAAGGGTAAGTTTGATGGATCTTTTAATAATGCAAATACTGTTTGTTGGAACAGGAGATGAAGAATCTGGTAGTTCTATACTGGAAAGCCTCTACAACACACAAACAGATGCCACAGGGAAAAAAAAAAAGAAGTTTTAAATTCATTAATGAAGAAGTAGCAGCAGATAAACCCATCCCTAGCTGAATATAACATTATGCACCAAAACAGTATTGCCCAAACCCAAATTATTTACAGAGAATGATTTTTTCACCACACCACTTGTTTAGTTACCACCAGTTAACACAGAAAGAGCATTTTCTCCTCTGCACATTTGTTTCCTGTCATCAACTAAGATAATTATATTTCTGAGGAGGGGAATAAGTTAGAAGCTGCTCAACAGCATAATATAGGAAGCTCCCGTTGTTCTCAGATCCATGGACCAGGAAAACAGTGTCTCTACTCTCCAGATTACTTCCAGTCTTATCACCCTCAACTTCATAACATTGTACATGACACAGGAGAGTTAGAGCCACTTACACACTTCAAAGCTTTCAAGTCTTGTCACAGAAATCCACATACAAGTAAATAAGATAATAAGAACTCAGATCTTTTTGCTTAAGAAAAAAGAAAATCGGGAAACTATGTCAGTGTTTGAGTGCATGGAAATGTGGTTTTTGAAGTTCAATAGACTTGGAAGCTTTGGCTTCACTGCCGTGAGTAAACCTGGAAGGTCGTTGTTCAGCTATTGAATTTGGCGGAAGCACAATAGGCAAAGGTTTACCAGCTACTTAGAACCACCACATCTAAAACAAAAATTCTAGTTTTGCTTTACTTATGAACACAAAAACACAATAAATAATACCTGTGATCTTGATGTACTGATAATTGGAATCAGCATGGCCTTTCCTGCAAAGACACCCTAAAAAAACCAGAAGGGATTTATTAAGCAGTATTGTCAAATTGATGACTTAGAGAGCAAGGTCTGACAGCTGGGATACTTAAAAACTAAATATATGCATTGACAATCTCCACTTTTTTTTAGGCCATATAGGCAGACATACAGCATTCCAGGTATTAATATTTCAACCTCCACTCTATCAACAAGAACACATCTTGATCTGAGGGTGTGCCCTCAAGAGCTTATGCTTCAGTAGCAAGCTACCCTAAATACAAAGCTCTTTATCCTCCCTATGAGAGGGCAGTTGTTTATTCTTTATGGTAGTTTTAGTTTACATCAGTGAATGAAGTGGTTTAAAAAAAAAAAAAGAAGCTTATTTCAATCATGGCAAGAAGCCAGATACTAAGATCACCTAGTAGTAATATTTAAAATTCAGGTCATACAGGTGTAATATTTGGGAAATTAGGACTGAAATGAGTAAAACTAAAAAGCATATTTTTGTTTACATTAATATACGTGTAGAGTATTTATGTGAGGTAGTCTATGCAAGAAAACAGTCTGTTCAGCTTTTCAATTAGACCACTGAATAAAATCACTGTAAAATTACATTTTCTGTAGATCTTCTCCTGATATCTTCTGGATTGCCACCATCTTTAAATGCTGAATCCTGGCCAGTTAACTAGAAGAACAGAATACACAGACTCAAAGTAATTGCTATACTAAAATTACTTCCATATTTTGGCACAGCTTCCAGTCAACACATCAAAGTGGCCACTCTTAAAGCAACATTTATTCAAGACTACCATTACCACACAGGAATCTCAAGCCTCTCAAGGTCTTACTACCCAAACCTTGAAATATTCAATTCTAGGTAACAGTTCTGCAAGTTGATTCTTTACAAGTGTCAAAATTAAGTTTATTCCTAGTTGTTCCTTGCACCTGCCTCAAATCAGAGGTCAAGCCACAGGAGCAGCTACTTTAAGAGATTTATATACAGCAATAAAACAAATCGAGCATTAATCTAAAGCTTCCACAAAGCCCAGATTTAACGAGCAACTCCACACTGTCATTTCAGCAGTGGATGACCTCTTGAGTAGGCTGCTGATTTCTAAAGCAGCAAACCTCTCAATAGGCATTCAAAAATCATCTCTGGCAGAACAAATTTAGCTCATACTTTTATAAGATTCATATCCTCTTCGTTTTGACAGATTTTTTCCGAATTGTTTTAAGAACTGCTTCCAAATAAGCCAGTTCATTCAGCAGTTGGTCAGTGCAGTAGTATATAAGTACAGCAGTATTTAGAGACCCTGCCCACAAGACCAGAAGCAGTCACTAGTGCCAGATCTTCGAAAAAAAATGGTTTAATAGTTATACATTATATTAAAAACAATTTCTCATATCTACATCCTAATAAAACTATCATTACGCTTAAATTTAGATTTCTAAATCATTTAGGAACGTATATATGCATTTCTTCTCAGTTATTTAATTCATTCTACATAAATAATTAATACTACTTCAATCTCCTTCCTTACCTTTTCTCTACCCATTGTTTTTTTGGGGCATTCTCCCAATGTAGGTGAATGAGGTCCTTTAGTTGTCAGTGAATAAGGTCGTTTAGGTGCAGCATTCTTAGGATCTATAGTTGGAGTCCCGTTCAATTCTTGCTGTCCTTGGACAAAATGTGCTCTGAGTTGAGCAATCGTGTTATATCCTGGAATGGTACAACCAATTGGAGGTCCCAGTGTTCTTAGTGAAACCGCAGCCTCCATTTCTGTAGGAAATACCCAGCTTTTAGAGTTCAGCCATGAAATTAAAGACCGTATTCCACCCACCACTTCTGACAGATACCTGAATCAATAACAGGAATGGAGCATCCCTTAGACACTGATGGCACAGCCACACGAAGTATCTTCTCTCTATTTTTAGCACTATTAGATCTCTGATACACAACACTTCTGTAAAAGGCAGACAGTGGAGTTATAAAGTGCTAGACTGTAAAAATACTATGCATTTCCTTTCCAGAAGAAACATGCAAGACAAACATCTACCTTCTTACCTCATTGTCACAGCTCTACTAAACACCACAAACTCACAGGCAGTCTAGCACAATACCTTCATTTTGCTGAACTTCAGACCACAAATTTAAACTTACACATTTTGTTTAGGGAGTCTCTATGCACTGCTACTGTTTTCCAGCTTGGTATATCCAGCACTCTGTGCTGCTTTTAATGAATGTATCTATTCTACCTGTATGCGCACCCTATTTTTTTTTTTTTATGCTTCTCCTACAGTAACAAACAGCCTGAACACAGCAGCATTATGTATTTGGTAGTACTGGGCTATAACTCTCAAGATTACATATTCCTCCTGTGCTGAAGTAGCTTATGGACAGACTTGCCAGGAAGTGACAGACACTTTCAGTGCCAGAGTTCTCAAACTGCTCCACTAAGTCACTAGTAGCTCTAGAGTTTCTGTGAACAAGTTCAGCACTTTCTTAGAACTTCATACTACTTGGTATTAACCATACTTTTTGTTAGAAAGAACAGTTACATACACGTAAAATACTCTGGCTTCAAGTTAAACACTAACCTAAGTAGATTTATATTCAAGACCAAATAATTTGTCTAGTATCAAGTTGTTCTTCATTCCTATGTGTTCTTGTACATTAATTTTTTCAGGGATTTCTTTAACATGTCTCCCACCATATGCCTAAAAGAAATGCCAGCTTTGTTCCTGAAGCCATTAGAACCCTCCACATACTTTTGATCTACATCAATTCAAACAAGAAATCCTAGACATTCACATTATGAGCCAGTTAAAAGCAGCTTCTTCACAGTTCTAAGGTTACTGTGCTAACCTTTCTGTCTCTGCCGGAGAGGTTTCCAATTTAGATATCTTATTTAATGAAGAGGAGTTATAGAGTGTTCTGGAGTCCATGTCTCTGGTAATGTCCAAACAGTTTCCATCTGAAGAAGTCCTCTTGCACTGAAGCCCACTAGCATTTTGACTAATATCTGGCATGCTTTGCTGAAACAACAGTTAAAAAAGAAAATGAAGTCTTCAAGTAACTACTAAAGCAAAAATATACTGCCAACAAGAGCCAAATTATTGTTATACCTTCTTTCTTTTCTGTAAGGTTTCCGGAGGCAAAAAATAGTGGAGATGTTTTCTCTTCACATGAGCTGCCTCAATCTTCATCCCTTCCTTTAGCATGTTGAGGTTGCTAGCCTGTCTGTAAACTAACATGAAATTAAGTGTTGTAGCTCAGTGGGGATGTTTGCATTAGGTATTTGTCAAAGTTACATATGGTTTCTTTAGAAAAAGGAAGCATTTCAGTCTGTCCAGCCCAAACAAAGAGCAATAAGTTTCCAGCCTAACTGCGCACAAAATGCTACCCAAGGACTCCACTGAGTCTCAGGAAGCTGAATGTGACCCCAGATGCCCATTTCACATCCAGTACTGACCAGATACATAACAGCTATTTAAGTGCAAATATGTGTTTGTGTGCTGTGTTACAGCTGTTTGCTAATCATGCAGCTCACATCTGAGTTGGTTTTAACCTGAAGGAGATAATAGACCTTAACCAGTAGTTTTCTGGTTGAGAAAACCCCTTTATTCTATTATTATCTAACAACACTATTACTACTTTTGATAGATATAGAAATAAAGTAACAGAAGATGAACATGAAGGTCTACATGCAAAACTACATGTAATTACTAAGTGACAACTCACTGGCTTTCAAATTTCTAGGATCATATAATACAAATTTACTTTGGAAAAACACTGTCGCGATGTATCTTAGAGCCCGATACAGTTAATTCCCACTTGCAAAGTCCAGCAACTGACAACTCTTTTTTTTAAAGCTAGTCTTCTGTATGTTGCTCTCTATAGAAATATCTAATAGCTAACGCCAGAAGGAAACACAATTCACTTGGTGAAGCAACCTCCATTAGATTAAAAAGATTAAACTCTACAAGACTAGAGCCAAATATAGGCTTACCTGTATCTGTGAATGACTGTATGACATACGTTAAATCAACGTTAACACTTTCGGCATTTTCCATTTTCTTAAATACAAGTCCAAGAAACCACATTGACACATATCCATTCCTAAAAAGACAGATTCACAAAGCCATCATTTATGCAGTTATTTGGATGTAAGCATCTAGTCTTCAGAAGGGATCAAGCAAAACAGTTCAGTTGGATGCAGCAGTTCGAGGTTAGAGTCAGCCCATACTTAAGTTCCCAGAGTACTTCTCTCTGAAGTTCTCCCTTCTTTAAAAAGACCTTACGTGCTCAGAACCTCACCCCTACAGAACTGAAATCTCTCAGGTGAGCTGAGGTACATGAATACAAACAAGTTACAATACATTGGCCAAATTGTATGTCAAAAAAAATAATGAAACTCACTGTTTACAGAGTTCTTTGTTGCCAGGGAAAGACTGTGGTTTCACATGTGCAATATTTATAAATTCATTCCTCTCCAAGTTTCCAACCAGCACACGAATTTTAGATTCGACAAGGCCAACCCTAATAATAAGAAGAGATATTTACTAATTTTTAAACTGTATCCAGCACAGTAGTTATATGCCTTTTTATAATACAATCTGCTAATACAAAAATGCTAACCAATCAAGTAATAAGTTTCATTCAGCTGAGCAGATACTAGATTTTTACTTCACACACACTAATTTGAAATGTTGCCTTTTTATGGTATCGCCTTGTGCTGTATTCCATGCCTAGTTGGCACAGTTTAATACTTCACTTGTCAATACAGCTATCAAAAATAAAGTGTAACATTTAATTGAGTTTCAATTATGTATTGAACCCACATTTAAGATAAGCCTTACCACTCTAAGTGATGCTCTTCAGAAGAGGCACTAGCAGTCAGCACAATGTAATGTCTAGAGGGAAAATAAATATATTAGCTCAGGACTTTATATTTCTTCAAGTGAAACCGAAACAGCCTTAAATGTATAGAATATGACTTCCAGACAAGACAGATCGTATGCTGCACAGTATTAACTGAAGAAAAACTGATTATATCCTTTAGAATTGCATTCTGCTATATTCTAAATATCATACTTGATTTTTTTTTTCTAAGAAAAACTGTGTCAGTGACATAACATACAGTTTTTCTATCTTCCCTATGCTTATCCTTAGCAAAATTCATATGACTACTTCCAGGTTCTCCATAAATATTAATGGCTTCTTCTATTTAGACTGCTAGTTAAAACTCACTGTGCTAACCACTAAGTAAGTTATTTCAAGTTCAGACAACAGATTCCATACTTACTTGTACTTCTGAAAGAAGTTCAGTGGTTCAAAGAGCTTTGACCAGTCTGATTTGCCTTGAAGAATCTCATTTGTCACTTCAAGACCTGCAATTAAAATGGAAAACCTTATTACCATTTTGTTTTTAAAAAGAGAAGAGCAAGACCTAAACTTGACAAGATTAAGGTTTTGAACAGTAACTGACAGATCAAAAAGCAGGAATTCTCTTGACATGATGCAGGTCTGCTACAAATGATCATTCTAAAACTGGTCCCTTATTGCCTGCAACAGGTGCACTTCCCAGAGACCTGTTCCACCTAGAAGGGCAGAACACCTCACAGAACACAACCAATTCAGACAATGTGGTTTCATACCACAAGAATTATCCTTTTTAACCAGTTAATAAGCATGGAAAGAACTTTACCGTGTTTGAATTCCTCTACCATTACCGCTCGTGTTGATGTAGAGACGTTGTATGTTGAGTTCTGCTGTGGATAGGCTGGGGTGATGATGGGCATTAAGTGATGTCGGTCTGATGGGTTCACCTATGATATTAAAATAAATTCACTTAGTACCAGTTTTGGTTAAAATAAAGTTTAAAGGGTTCTGAATTTGAGGTCTACATACCCTAGGGTCCCATACTGGTAAATTAAGATCGTTCTCCTCAGGTTGTTTCAGCAATACAGGATTTGGCCATTCCCTGTGTAAGAAAAGCCAATAACTAACTGTCCATTTAAAACTCTGCCACGTAATTCAGGGCAGGACTGAATGTTGTCAATGTAGATCTTATAGAAAGGACTGTCTCTAGAAGTATTACTTATTTATATAAATTAAAATAAGCAATAGGTCTTACCATTTTGAAAAAACCAAGAAGAACTTGTTAACAAGAGTAGAAGCCAAAGCATTCGGATAGAGTTGACATGTTCTTGCTACTAGCATTGCCCAGGAAACCCCACCAAGAAATCCCATCATGTTGGAGTAAATGCCACGTCCTGGAATGGATACGCAGTAGTTAGCCTGTCATTCTTCAATATCTAAGTATATTCCTTCAAATTTACAGCACCAACTTCACAATCTATAGAACACTTAAGTACACTTCAGCCTCAAAGTCTGCTATTTTTACAGCGCAATGAGGCCAAAACTGTTGGTCCTTACAGTGATGAGAAGAATCATCACCACACCATTTCCCAGAATCCTGCTGCTTTGAAATTTGCCTACACTGCTAAAGCTATTCAATTTCCCTTAAGAAAAAAGCTCTGCCATTCTTCTACCACTTACTCTAGCCACACGCACAAACAGTATTTTCTTATTCCCTGTGTATCAAGCTTTTATACTTAACTAGATATTTTTATCATTTGTAGTCAGGTTCCTGACAAGAAACACAGCATCTTGTGTTGCAGGCACTCCCTCCTCTCCCCCCAATCTACCACATGGACAGACCATGGATCTAAACTAAACCTGCAGTTTAGTTTAAAAACTGTCATTTAAACAGCTATCTGAAGATGAAGTACTTCTAATGGTCTTATTTATTCAGCATGAAGCACCTCTGAAAAGTTTGAAGATCACAAACAATCACATTACTCACGTTTTGCCCACAGTTTAATTGCACGGAGTGTGAGCCGGAAGTTCTCTTTGTTTGGCACTAGATCAAGTATTTCATCAGTAACTCTGCAGCCTGCAAGAAAAAATTCCAAGTACAGAAGTTCCTAGTAGCAGATACAAGTCAGTTTTATGTGACATTGGATCAACAGATTACAGTTTAACCTTCAGGTCTGCAAAACCAAATTTGGATTACTTGCTCTGTATTACCTCAAAAATTATAGATGACACATAATATTCAGTACCACTTAAGGTAACCGGTGAGCAAGTTAGCCTTCAGGTTTGTTGTGTGTGGTTTTGGGTTTTTTTGTTTTGTTTTTTGGTGTTTTGTTTTAATGAACTACAACTCATTCTTCTCTATCAGGTGCTCTACCTATTCATCTGAAGCAATTTCTGTGGCAAACTGGAACAATGCACACACATTGATCAAAGAAACATGAAGTACAGATCTATCTAAACACACAACTCCTTGAAAAAAAAAAAAGGCCCACTTGCCACATCCTCAGATATCAAGTATACAAGAGATCAGTTTCTGCAACTTGTACAGAAACTTGAGTTGTGCGATGATTATTCTATGCCAGTTTTAGTAACACTTGCTTTTAAGTGTAATTATGCTTACCATTTAAGCTCCGTATACATCTTATGTCCAGGCTTCTCAGGCGTGAATCATCTCCGAGGTCAAGATTATCAGAAACAGTTTGCACAGACAGTCTTGCAAACACAAGATCAATCTTAAGAGGAAAAGTGCCAACTGTGAGTTTGGATGCCGCACTGTTTGCAAACAGCCCACTAATTGGGGACAGTCTAATCTAAAAGAGCGGTTAACGTTGTTATCTATAGTCACATAAATCTAAATACATCTCCCAAGATATTTATTTGCCAGAAAACTCAAGAAAATTGCTAGAAGTTCCATATTTTACTTATAAAACCTTCATTGTATCCCCCTTTCTTTTTAAGCTAGGGAAAGGAAGAGGGGTTATTTTAAGTAGAAAAGATACTCTAAACTCAGAATTTCTGTTAAAAGGGAACTTAAAATTATTCATAGAATTAAGACGTAAGTTCAATCACCTCAACTATACTTCAGCAAAGGAGAGACCATTTTCTTTATGCAGTAAGTACTTTTGAAGTATCTGGTTTTTAGTACAGTCTGAGGCAAGAAAATTATTCTGTGAATGTCTCCAGCAGATAAAGGCCACAAAGAGGTAATTGAATAAGTGTCTTCATCGTAGTGATACCAAGCAGTAACTACAGCACACAGGCCTTTATTCATTGTGTAAGATGTATTCAAGATCCAAGAATTCCTGCAGCTGACAAACCTTGGCAAGAGTCAATTGAGTACTCCTCATTTTCCAGATTGTTTGTCTCACAACCGCTTCATCTTTGATTTGCAGCAAAACGTTTAGCCTGCTCACATAATTCATATGGTGAACTACAGTACACACATCCCTCTGTAGAAAGCCACCTTGTCAGAGCCAGAAAGAGTAAGCAAGGACACTGTCTCTAACTCTGCACAGTCCTTGTGAGATAAACACTGTTCAAAAGCAGGCTACCCTGATCTACAGCACAGGTTTAGAAAAATATGTCCCTGATGTTCCCGTTCTTGCCAGATTTCCTAGGGGCTTATTTTCTTGTGAGCTCCAATTCTACTGCAATATCTTCTGGGATAGGTTACAGCCAAAAATAGCACAGTCACAGGTCCCTGGAAAAGTTGTCCTATTCCTAAGCAAGAAACAAATTTACTCAAAGAAAAAAAAATTAAGTGCTTACCTCAATGCCCTCAAATGCAAACTTGACAACTGGCACATATGCATCTTCAACAGCCTGTAGAGGAGAGGATAGCTGTGTAAGAAAACACTTTTTGCTATTTTAATGTTTTTCCTAAAATACAGAATTTACATGCTAAACTACTCAGTATAAAGACTATGTTGCTTCCAAACTAAAAAAACTGTTAAGAAGCTGAAAGCAGTACAGCGCTAATACTGCACTAATATTAGCTTTAAAAAGTTATTTAGCCAAGAGATGCAGAGGCTCATCATGTATCGTGATAAACAAACAACGCACAATTAGCCATCAGTATAAGTGGTTGTAAGGTACTTACCTCGGTAGCAAAGAGGAGATTTCTGTAGCTATCTTACTACTGGTTAACATCCAGAGAAATCTAAAAAACTCTGTCAACATTTGACAATGGACACTAGTCTTATGTATTTTTTTTTCCTGTGCCTGAGATGCTATCAGCTACCTTATGGGACAGTTTTTGGTTTTGTAGACCGCTTGTTAGAACCACACTGCAGCCCACTGTGAGCCTGTTTTCAGGTGACAGTGATCTAAATGAAGGCTCATTAGCTGTACATATGATGTCTTTAAAAAATACCTGCACAAGGAAGACTACACTAAGAGCAACTTCTCAGGAGTTGTTTTACATGCAAGGTACACAACATACACACCTGAGGGTGATTTTACAAAGCAGTTTTGTACTTTCACAGCACAGCTGCTATTGGCATTATGTAAAACTGACAGTGTGCATCCCTTCTGCAAAGTCTCAGGCTGCACAGCCAGAGAAGAACCTGCCCAGAGAATAAACTAGAGATCCTAAAGTAGATCCAGAGGAACACCATGGCAAAAGCACTGATAGAAGCCTTCCCACATCACATTCAGCTTCCTTAGTTTTCAGGCTGACTCCTCCTGCATGTAATTACCTTATTTCCAAGTCCCATACTACATCTAAGATTAAAGTAAGGCTCCTAAGGACAGCATTGTTTTTTGACACACCAGACTTGTTCCCAAACCATGGGCAGGGGACAAGTGTACCACAGAGATTTTTATGTGATGTGCAGTCTTTGGGGAAAGGAACTCAAAGCCTGACTTCAACATTTTCATGCTGCATAAAATAGTATTTTAGAAGGTGCTCAGAAACCATTTTTTAAAATTTTGGTTTGTAAGACATTCACTACCATTATGAGTCTTTAACATGTATATTCTTATTGTAGAAGTTGTATAATCTATCAAGGAAAGAGCTTACTCACTCTTAGATTTTTTATTTCTTCCTGATGCTTAAGTTTCGCAAGGAATGATTGAAAAAAATCTGATCTTTCTACATGGCTAGGCGCAACACAAACCGCATCGATGTCAGCACCTGCAAAGACATTTCATTTCTTGTGTTATTGTTGGAAGTCACTTTCAAACATTAGAACTATGACCAGAAAATGGAAATTCTACCTTTTGTGTGTACACCAAGCCTATAGGAACCAAAAGTAAGTACTTTGCCACCAAGAGCTGCTGCCGTTGAAGTGGGAAGATTCTGTGGGTAGAAGAGAAGGAGTTTACTTTAGAATATAAGATACACGTTGACATACATGCAAGTTTAGCTAGCATACAAGTTCTGTAGAAAGACTACAACAGCCTCCATAGACAATATTTTCTCCTTTACTAAGTTATAAGTCCAATAGACTGATATTCTTTTTCTAAAGGGAGTGCTTGCAACTCACAAAAAAAGAATTAGTAATGTAGCAGTCCTTTCATTAATATCCACAAATTAAGACCTATTATTAGTCTTCCCTGCAGCAGGCACACATAAATTAACACAATCAAAGAGCTATACAAAAGGCAAGTCTAGGGTAATGATTTCAAAGTAGATTGAGTGCTGTAGGCTGTTTGGGGCAAGATTAGTGCCCATTTACCATCTATCTCAGCCCACAGTACATTGTTTCAGCTTTGTTAACTGCTACGAGTCAACTGATAGAGACACTTCACAAATTTATTCAGTGCCTCAGACTTCAGGTTCTTATTCTGCAGTATGTTTTATACATTATTTCAATGGCAGTTACTACAGCTCTGTTGAACTTTAGCATGAATCCTAGTAGGATGGCCTTTAAAAGGAACAAAAAGGCTTCAGCTGTTTTCATAAGAACATATAAAAAGTCCTTACCTTGCTCTCTCCAAGTTCCAAGATCCACTCCTTCACCAAGTTATTAAGCTTTCCCAGAACAACCTGCCTATAAAGAAAATTCATGTTAAGTTTGTCCTAAAAAAACCCACAAAAGATCAACAAATTTTACAGTTTTGTTATACCTGTGATTCAGTTCTTTTTCGTCTTCAAACACCCCAAACGGTTTCATTGCTTCAATTAACTTCTGCGTTTGAACGCGATCAATGTCTTCAGGTGGCGCCAAGCTAACTGGAGACGTAACTCCGTAGTTTCTTTGCTGGTTCTGGCGCCTGGAAGTACTGTGGGAGAAATAAAACATTGAAGACTTTAAAAATGTAATCATGAAAACAAAACCAAACCACAACTAACTGGAAAACACCCTTCAGCTTACAGGTTTTCAAATAAAGTTCTGCTCTTTTACCCAGAATTAACATAAATGAGGAAAAAAAAAAATCCTGCTTATGAGTTTTAGACAACTTCACCAACTTAGAATTCACAACTACTTTTTAAAAAAAACATTTGTGGACATAAGAAAATATCCAAGTTGCTACCATCATAATACAACTTATATCCAGACAGTTAGAACTGATCACCAAAAAATTAAAAGTTTGGAATTCCACTAAGGCTGATGCCACATACAGCAGATGTTCGGCACACCTTGCAGTTTCCTATCCATTTTGATTTAAGGATATTCCCATCAGCTTCCCACTAACATGAAACAAGACAATTTAACACTGGCTTCTTTTAGTTAAATGTGCTTCTACTGATTCTGGAAGGGCATTATAGTTAATTGTAGAGGGAGGACTTATAACAAAGCGGTCTGTTAAACAGAGTTGGCATAGTAAATTATTACCTTGCTTTTGTTTATGGAAAATATTAATGAAAACATCAAACTATTTGCAGCTAATGTTGCCTCATGCTCTTAACACAGTTCTGTTTTTACAGTTCAAATGCTTAGCTGTACATCGAATGGGAGAATCATTTTGGTTGGAAAAGACCCTCAAGATTATTGAGTCCAACTGTTAACCCAAGTCTGGCACTAAGCCATGTTCCCAGGAACCTCATCTATGTGTCTATTCAACCCCTCCAGGGATTGTGACTCCACCACTGCCCTGGGCATCCTGCTCCGATGCCTGATATCCTTCCCAGGAAGGGCAGGATAGGTTGGATATTTCCTAATATCCAAATTCATCGTCCCCTGGTGCAACTTGAGACCATTTCCCCTCATCCTATCGCTTGTTATTTGGGAGAAGAGACCAACACCCTACACACTACAACATCATTTTGGGTAGTTGTAGAGAGCAAGAAGGTCTCCCTTCAGCCTCCAGGCTGAACAACCCTAGTTCCCTCAGCCACTCCTCATCAGACATCCCCCGTTTTACTTAAATCCAAGTGATGTATGTTAGCAAATAAAGCAGCACAAGTTAAGGGAAGTAAGAACTGTACTTAATATACCAAGAGGCTCTACAGAAACACTAGTAGCAAAAGTGGGAGAAACATTAAAAGGTCCATATGACTCATCATGCTTATCAAGGAGTCCATATCCAGACCCCAAGGCTAAAGGGATTAATTATGCCATTATTCAAACTGGATATTTTTCTACTTCGCATATTGACAACTTCAAATATTAGCTGGGTTAGCCAAGAGATATAACTATTGAAGGTATCTGACCCATTTCAGCTGGAATGGGATTATGAAGCGCTCACAGGACAGCTTCAACACTTGGGTTTTTTTAAGAAAAAAAAACCCAGCTTACTATGGCTCCTTATTTCTAATTGCTACCTTTACTCCTCTATTGAAGGAAGATGGATTTCTCTCAGAGCTTATCCAACTACAGACATAGATTTTTAGTAATCTAGGTTTTTGGTGGTGTTCTAGTTTGTTTTCTTCCTATTAACTCATTTTTCAAACTTTCTCCTACATGTTTTCCAAAAAGCTGGGGGGGTATTACAACTGTAGTCCTATCAGTCAGTCTCCCCAGTCACAACAGTGGTTTACTTAGAAGTGTAACTAGGCCTTGACCCAATTGCCTTGTTCATAGGCATTGTAAGCTTCCACTTCATAAATAAAAAAATTAATGACATTTGTTTTTTATATATATATATCAATTATATCATTTTCATAATAAATACAGAAGAATGTTTAATTGCTCTGCATTACACCTAAATTAAAACACCTACAGCAGCAACTTCCTACGTGTTGTATTTGTATTGTACAACTTGCACTTCAGAAAGTTTGGACAAAACAAGAATGAGGTTTAGACTTTGCTGGCATTCAGAGTCTTTCCAGAGCACAGAAGGCCACCATCTGCCTTTCATTGCCCCATTCTGCCTACAGAGACTATAATTACAAGTTTACTTAGAGAAAAATATCAATTAGATATATCGGATATTATTATAATAAAGTTCTTTTAGTCAATAGTTGATATTTTTCAGTTGCTTGCACGTATTACTGGAAGTTTGATCTCACAACTTAAAAGCTGCGGAAAATGGCACTTGGAAAGTTTTATTGAAAAAGTAACTTACGCCCAATAGAATATGCTCCCCTTTTACAATTAAAAACGTATATATATATATATTTTTAAACCCCACAAAACTTCTGTCAAGTGCAGCAGACTGCTACATATATACAAAGAGAGGATGTTAAGGCATAAAGTAGTATACATGGCATACTACTTACTCATCAATCCTTTAAATGAGAAATATGTTACAGTTTAATATTTTACCAACTCTTGCCCACCACAGTGAACAACTCCAACATGTTTATGTTCTGATAGATCCCAATTCTATGCAAAGAAGTTCACTTAAATTGATTTTTTTTCCCCAGGTTTTACCACTTATTTACAGTTTTACAAAGCCAGCAGCATTTCTTCCACATATTCTGAGAGAAAATGCATAAATTTACACTACTGCAGTTCAGGGAGTTGCCTTCAGCCATCAATGCTTACACTTATGTATGAGAAGTCATTATAAATGCTTTTTTTTAAACTTATGTAGCCAGCCCGCTACAAGATGAGTAGAAATGCCACTCGGGCCCTTCCACCCTCACTGCTTGGGAGGAGAAATAACTGGAAACCAGCTCCCAAATCACCAAAACTGAGCACACAGATGAAAAACTTAAAATAATAATTAAAAAAAAACCACAAACACAAAACAAGGGAAAAAACCCCAAACACCACACATACAAAAAAAAAAAAAAGGCACAAAACCACCACCAACAAAAAAAAAAGTCCACAAAATCCCACACACACCAAACGACCCCCAACCCTGTGAGCTTTGCTCAAGTAACACCTGCTACCAAGCAAAAGCACCTTTTCTGTGATGCCGGCATTCTGACAAAACCACGGGTCTTTTTTTTTCCCTCAAGTTTAAGCTGGACAGGCAGCCTAGGAGCAGTGCTCGGCCTAAGACCAGCACTCAGCCCAGGACCAGAGCCCAGCTTAAAACTAGAGCTCCGTTCAAGTCCAGCGCTCAGCTAGAACTGAGCACAATCGGCCAAGCCGTTACCAGGCGACAGCGACAACACAAAGCAAAGAACCTCCCATAGAACCACACCGCGACCAGGCGCTCCCACACGCGGGGCTCACCCCGCAGAGCCCCCACACCCCTCGCCCTCACACATTAAAGCTTTATAATTTATTTGAAAAACGACTTTTCTCTCAGGTTCCCGCTCTAACCCCCTCCCCACAGCCTCCCGCCGAGCCAGGCCAGGCTGCCTCACGGCGCTGCGGCAAGGAAAGCCCCTGAGGGCGAAGCTGGGGCCGGAGGAGCCGCCTCACCCGCACTTCTCCTTCATGGCGCCCGCAGCGCTCCCCGCACAGCCCAACTGCCGCCCAACGGCGCGCGCTACTCCCCGCACTGCGCCCACCGCCTATCCCGACGGCCGCGGGAGGGGCTCGGCCAATCAGAAGAGCGAGAGCGCCCGGCGGGGGCGGGGCTTGGCGGGGAAGGCACGCCCACGCCGGCCCGGCTGGCTTGGCGCCCTCTGGCGGCGCGAGGCTGAGGCGACATGTTGTCGTTGCTCCGCGCTCTCCTCATGGGCACCGAGGGGGACGAAACGGGCTGAGACGCACCGGGGCGGACATGCCCCCATGGCCCAACCTGGGGACGTGGAGGGGACACCCCCGCTGAGGGGAGGCCGCGCCAAAACACGGCGAGGACGCGCCTCGACGTTTTCAACCGTCGAGGGAAACTCTCCTCAGAGCCCCCGCCGAGGGGCCGGCCGGGCTGCGGGGGGACCCGGCGGTGAGTGGCCGGCGCTCCGCGGGGGGGTGGGCCCGGGGACACGCGTGTCCCTCCTAACCTCGGGGACACGCACCTTCCCCACACCCCGTTCAGAGAGAGGAGCGATCGCTTGTGTGATATCGATTTATTCCCATCCAGCGAGTGTGGGAGAGCGAGCTCAGTGTCGCTCGGCTTAAGCTGGTATGGGGAGGATCATACAGAATCGCAGGGTGGTTTGGGTTGAAAGGACCTTCAAAACCCATCCAGTGCCACCCCTGCCATGAGCAGGGACATCTTCACCAGAGCAGGTTGCTCAGAGCCTGGCCTAGGATGTCTCCAGGGATACAGATTTGACACACATGGTCAATGACAGCAGGTAGTTTTGAGTACTCACCACAACTTATTGCCATTTATCATTTTGGGCCAACGTGGTCTGTTGCATTGTCTATTACAACCTGCGTATTAAAGCAGCCAGAAGCCCCTGGGAATATTCTCCTTTAGATGGCATTCAAGCATGCAAAAAGTTAAACATAAAAACCAGAATGCTTTTGTAAAGTTGAATAAATCTTTGGAAAAAAGTTTGCTTCCTAACTGCCTTGACATCTTGCTATATAAGACGCTTTCTGTTAGAATAACACATGCATCATTTCTGTGCTTTTCTGGGGTGTCTGTAGTGCCTTTGTTGAACTGAAATACATTTTACCATGCAAGATATTTTGAGTAAACACAAACCTTCATCCTGAAGTTTCAACAAACTAGCAACACAAATGTCTGGTGTTCAGATGCAATGGTACTTGTAGCAGGATAGCCTTACCTACCCTTCTCAAATAACTTAATGCTGTGGAGAGTTAAAAATGACTTTATTTAGTGAATATTTGCACGGCAGTACTTGCACTTACATTTCTGGAAGAAGTTGTACTGGTAAAGGCAATTTAAACAAAGGTTTTCAAGCAAATTTCTTTAGAGATTTGTTTTTTAAAAAACCCTAGTTATGCCCATTATTTTATCAGAATTTTGTCATGGTTTTCTTTAACATTTTACGCTCATCACAACACTACTGTGGTTCTAGAATCAGGAAAACTATTGCTTCTGTGCTGCCTCCTGTTGTTTTCTCCCAGTTTGCTACCATCTATTTTGGGCGAGAAAAAGCACCTGCTTTTATATTTTCTGAGTTTAGATGGGTGATTAGTCTCTGTTCTTTTTATTTGTTACTGCTGCATCCTTCAGTGGCGACAGTAGCTGGATTTGCCCACAGGTCTAAGAGTTTGAATGTTTTTAGTGGAGAGGTGACACCTTTCTTTAAATCACCTGCAACACTTAGGAAAAAATTAACAGATCTTCGAGCAAAACAGTTTTTCCTCAGGTGCAATTCTGATGTTAAATGGAAATTAAGACTAATCAAGCTTAACTTGATTGCCTCAATCACGTAAAGCATTAAAGAGAAAAGGCAGCGGGTGCCTGGGAATTAAAGGGCAGTAACGAGGGGTGAAGGGAGGTGGTCAGGTTGTAAGTTTTTATAGTGGCTAGAGCTTGAATTAAGAAATAATTTACTTTTAATGGAAATAGGGTAGTTATTAAGTGCTCTGAGAGCAACAGTTCAACAGCGTTCCTGTTCTTTTGCTCGAGTTTATGAATTTTAGTTTCTAGTATTATCTTCTGAAGCTCGTTGAGAGTTTTTCTCAAAGGACAAAACTGATGAGACTGGGTTGGCTACCCTGTGAGTAATAGTTCTTTTTGTAGAAATCGAATTTATCTTGTTTTGGAGCTATTCGCATGAAAATATTTGCAACATGTAACTGTTGCATTCTGCTAATAATAGTTTCCTTCTAATGTGTGACTGTTGCATTTTACCTCTATAGTTTTCATAGTATCATGTGTAACAGTGGGTAAAACATGTTATGGCTTAAAAGGTGTAGAACTTGAGGAGAATTTAAGGTAGTATTTTCCTCTACTCTATGTGTTATAGTAACTTTAAAATACTTTTCTATGTTTTATTATGGATATATTTGGCAACCAGTTAAATGTTGTTAGTTTGGACTTTTATGTGTGTGTTTACGTGTTATCCAGATAACACACTGAAAAAGTGAAATCTGTTTTCTTAGAGTGATACAGGGGGCAATTTGAATTTGCTTTTTAAATAGTTGGTATGTTCTAAAGGAGTATACATGCTCTGTAGTATAAATGGGGTGATACCTGAGTACTTTTAGTCTGTCAGCGATTTTATGAAGATGTGCTTTATAAATAGAAAGATATCATGTGTGTGTTTCCATGTTATAGTCTGTATGTCTTGTATTTTAATTTTGTCTGTAAAATTAATGGTGGTGTGATGTGTTTTAGAAAGCACTTCTATGACACCATGTGTTTGTTAGATTTATAAAGTTTAAAAGCCTAAATACTTATTATCAGTTAAAAGAAGCTGTGTATGTTCTACCTAGGTTTTTGCTTAATGTACAGTTCTGGTAAGTTATTTAGGCTTATCTTTTAAGTTTAAGTCTTATACTGTGCTAGTTTTTTGGCTAGGTTTGAGAGTCTGATTGTGTAGCTATGTGGTCAGAAACATTTACACGAGGGAAGGAGAAATAAGATATTGAGAAGAGGATGAAGTGGTTTCGTTCAATATCCCTAAGTTAAAATCCTGTACGCCATACAGACAAGATACTTCTTGCTTAATTAAGCTGTACTTTCATAGAGTAGTTCCATGGTATTTGAAACTGGTCTAATTGTGAGAAGTTATGTACTAGCTACTACACCTGAACCTTTCTGCTTCGACGAAAATTTGGCTGAAAGGTGAAGCTGCTATAGAGGAAATATTGGCATGATAATAAAATATTATCCCCGTAACAGAGAAAAATTTGTCAGGGAAGGTTTTATTCAAACTTTGGATTTTTATTACAAATGTGGAGGATCTTATCTGTGTAATGTACCATATTTCACTAGAGAAAGATTTTGTCAGCCATAGTTTGTATATGTACATTTAGGCACTGATGGATATCAGCTAAAAATAACACGAAATTCAATTCTGGAAAGCTGCATTTTGTAATAAATGTTCTCAAGGCTTACTAATCTATCACTTTATGTGGGAAGATATATGGTGAGAGATAACAGTGAACAGTAGAAGGTGAGGTTGCTGAAGACATTTCAGATAGATGAATTTAAATAAGTGGATGAAGGCTTTTTAGTTGTGGCTTTGGGGGTTTTTCCCCTTTATCTTTGCATTTCCTCAATTTATTTAAGGGGCATAATTCTATGAAATGTTTGGATTGATAACCTAACAAGCTTCTCAGAAATGTAAATGCATAAAATATTTCAAGTCAGTCCTAACTGCTGCTGCTGAAACACTAAGCTTGCCTTGAAGGGCAGGATTTTGGGGCTGTGTTATGACACTGTGTTTCTTTCTAGGCTGGCTTGTAGCTTCTGATACTGACAGATATAGTGGATTCCTGGTTTAATTGCCACCACTTTGTAGGATTTTAACTTGCCACTGTGCATCCAGCCAGCAAAACAACACCTCTGCTTTCCCAGGGGAGCCTTGAAAGCTTGTGCCCCTTAGTGTGGAATTAGTCACAGCTCTTCACCTGGTCAACAACAACAAAAGACTATGAGTAAACTTACACAGGCTTGTAGGGCAGGTGCAATGTCACTGGGAGATGGATGGGTCACTCCCTCCTTTCACTTCAAATTGAAGCAAAGATTAATTATGGTGTTACCAGCTTCTAAAACAGGTTAGTTAATGGGAACTAACTGTGAGCTCGCTGAAGCAGCACTAATCTTGCTGCTCTCAATGAAGTGTCTGTCTTTGATCAGCTCATTCTCTCTCAGCAGGCCAAAAAATAGCCACAGGACACGAGTGCTTAGTTTACAATCATGTTAATTTTGCTCTAGGTTTGTCTTTAGCTGTTGGAGATTAATGAATCAGAATGGTGTTTAAATTTACAACTGGTTCTCTTCTAATCACTTGGCAGTGTTATTTCTAGCCGTTTTCTGCTTTCGATTGCCTGAGCCAAACGTTTAAAGGACTCAGCTCTTCTGCCATGTGACAGTGGGGTACAGCCTGAATATATAGTGACTAGCAAGATGATAGTAGAGGGTGTTGAGGATTTTTTCTTTGCTAGCTGTTTCCCATGCTGTTTATTTGTTGCAACCAAACTCAAATCTGCTATTTTCCTTTCCTCCTCACTCATTTTTGCCCACAAAATAATTTTCTCTGAGGGGAAGGCTAAGGTGGTGAATTTTAGTGTTCTTCTCATATAGACAACCTAAACGTTTTGGTTCTGTTGAGATTTTATTTGGCCAGCATTATTTAAGATTTGATTTAAACCTCTGAAGGTAAATTTTTTGCCATTACATTTACCTTTAAGGTGGTTCCTTTTGTGGTGGAAAGTTGAGAGGGAATAAGTGCACTTTCTCTAGAGAAACCATCTTAAATTACAAGGAAAGAAACTTATGTGGCAGGGGTTGGTTCAGGAAGTCTCTTTGGTTGCTAAGATGGTATTGCCCAAACTTAATGGGATATGCCTGTATTTCTTGCATTCTTTTTTTTTTTCTTTACCATTCTGCCTTCATTTTACAGGCAATATTTATTTTATTGAAGTGTTGCATAAGATTGACTTGTTAATGTTTAAGAAGTGCATTCTCTGACCTGAATGGAATTTTCTATGGGCAAATGTGCTGTATCTTTGTGTATGAATAACTTTATATGGTGAGCAGAAACATTTATCTTGATGGAGGAAGAGAATGAACTTGTTTAATCGTTTCATTGTTATTTCTTTTTATTTTGGGTGGGGGTGGGAACCCAAGTCCTTGGACAGCTGATGTTGTGTAGCACTGGTATTTGTTCTAGTCCATTATAGTTGGAACGTGGCTGTGAGCCTGGTTTGGGGCATTAAAGCCTGATGCTAATACCCTGATGCACTAACTCCTATCACATTGAGGAGTCTTCTTTGTCATGAATTCATTAGTTTCATGCAGAGATCGTATATAATTCTGATTGCTGCTTGCAGGGAAACTTTAAAGAGAAGGGATGGATACCGATAATTACTGAAACACCTTAATTCTGTGTGAGAATTGGGAGAAATTTTCATATCTATTAACTCTGTAGTAAGGCCTCGCTGAAGTGTGGTGTTTTTTTCCTCACATTTTAATGTGATAGCATTATGTTCAGCTTCATGCAGCAAGTTAGCATCTGTCAAAAAATAGTCAAATTGGTTGTAAACTTGAGCCCATAGCAGGGAACTCTCAGTTGGCAGCTTCATCTACCCGGTTTCCCATGTTTGAGGAGGCAGAGGCTTATTTCTTTAGCTGGTTGTGTAGGACTTCTTGTTTTTAACTAGTTCCTGATATGACCCATTGTTTGAAGGGAAACAAAACAATGTAAAGCAAATAATAAATCCGCTGCAGTTTAAACACAAGTAAGTTATATTGGTCCTTTTAATAATTGCCCCCTAGACAGCAATATGGATGGGCAGTGTATTTGAATATGTATAATCTTTGTCTGGGTGGAGTTCTGTTGCCTCATGGAGTTCACCAAGGAAAATCTTGTTTGTTCACGATGTTTATTTTCGCATACTGTCTGTGTGTTCCTGTATTTCTTATACTGAAATAGGGAGGGAGAAAATAATAGGTAAATACACTCTTGTGATGTCCGTATGTTTCCTTCCATTCTGGGCTTTCCATTTGAATAGTTGTGGTGTTTTTGCAGGGTAATTATGAAGGGGCAACTCACAGAGGTTACATGAACCATACTACAGAATGGAGTGAGTGCTTTTAAAAATGTGTGTGGCATAAACATTGGTCTGGCTTTTCCTCTGTATTTACACCTCCAAATTTAGAGGAAAAATACTTCAAAGCCTACTGTCATATTCTTCTGAAGTAAAAATATAATTTGGAGAGGAGCTGGAAAAAGAGTATGGACATAGCTAGAGTTCATCTTCTTTTAGATGGTTTAGTGGTTTTTGGTACCTGTACTGAGCCTGGTGCATTTTTCACAGGATTTCTACATTGTAGTTGATAAAGTAAACCATAAATAATTTTTCTTTTTTGTTTAAACATTTGTTTAATCAGGGAATTAGTTTGTGCAAGGTGAGCATGGAAGTAATGGTGATTTTCACATAAACAAGTCTTTTTAAAAATAAGACCAAACTGAAAAGAGGAGAGGATGAAGCAAGAAAGAGTGACAAATAATGGGCTGAAAAACTTGGAAAAGAGAAGCATGACAGAACAAAGTAATTACAATGATGTAGTTCATGTGTGAGTATCCTTCAGGACTTCTTGCTATATTTGTGTATGTGGATATGCCTATCCAATAACTCGCAAACAAACATATGGGACGGAATCAACATCACATACAAATACAAAAGTACTTCTAGTTATGCTAGAATTTTTCTAACACATCTATTAGGTATTCTCTCAGCTACAGGCAAAAATTGAGTGAGAATAGAAAGTGAGAACAAGAGGAACAAAAATGAACAGTGGAAAATGAGTGTAATGTTAATGGCAATTGCTTGGAAATAAGGCAGTTCAAGGGCTGCCTGTAGGAATATAGTGCTTGGGATGGGTGTTCAAGTGTTGAAGTGTTTTTGGCCCCCGAATACATGGTTCATTCTCAGGTGCATCAAGTCTGTTAAAATACAGGGGATTTCCAGTTGGTATAAATTAAACTTACTCCTGTTTTAAGAAGAAAATGGCAATTGTGCAAGTAAGCCCCCAGTCTACAGTATCACATTTTTTTTTACTTTATATCTAGCAGTCACATTTATGTCTGTATTATACTCTCATCCACCTGGTTCCTCTTAAATAATGTATATTTGGTCTTTTTCTATTAAATTTCATTTTAGTCTGAAAGATTTTCCTTCTCTTCCTTGCTTTTTGCAGCAATGTAATAAAAGGGAGGTGTTCGCAGAGAAGGTTCTTGTGAAGATTTTGGATTTACTGTTATTGTTTTCTGAGATTATTGAAAACTGATGCAGTAGGAATTTGTTGACACATAAGTGTTTCCATCTTCAAAGCGCTCTGCTTGCCCTGAGGTGCTCTCATTTAATTGATAACTAGATCTGGTAGCCCCTTTTTGCGATGGCTCAGTTCACTCTTCGAAATCTCTAGGTGCTCTTTGCTATTTTGTATAGGAATATTCAATTATTTCAGTTATTTAGGAAACAACACCAAATTGTCCAAGGTTGTTTTTAATTATGCTCTCATCTGCCAGATTACAGGAATATTTAGCCTTAGGTGAAACCAGGGACTAATTTAAGCTCAAAAAGTCATACTTTAATGCTTAGCTTTACATGATTTGCTGTATCACCTGTGCAAGCAACAAACACTGAGATTAAAGTTACACAGCAAAAAATCATATGCATCTTGATAGATAGTTCTGGCCACATCAGCATGACCATCCTTTTCATTTAACTACTTGTTCCTTCCCTTCATAGATGACCAGCAGGTTCTTCATATGAACAATAACACTGAATATATTCTACAGTAAAGAGTTGGTGCGATGATCCTAGAAAGTGATGGGTGCTGTTAAGCTGAGCTTGTTCATGAATCTGCGTGAGTGCAACACTGTCCCTGAGTTGTCTGGTTTAGCTCCAGGATTTCTTTCAATGCTCACAATTTCCTGAGGCAAAAAAACAGGAAGTAAAATGATTTTTTTGAGGCATAACGTGATTAGACATTTAGATGTTTATGTGGTATGTGTTCTCCACCCCTAGTTAGTCATGGCTGTGGAAAGAACCTACTTGATTCATAATTATGCTGTGCAAATCTTGTTATCATGTAATAGTATGAGGCAGAATGTAACTTCTGACTGAAGGTCTCTCTGAAAGGCTGGGTCTAAAGTGATAACATAGGCATGGAACTATTACCCTGTAACCAGGTGTTTATTTTTAGTCTTACAGAAATAGTCTATATTTTTCACTAAGCAAGAGACTAACACATTGACATACCTCTTTACTTGGACAGTAACTGCATAGATTGATTATTTCTTTTGAAACTGCATACATATTTCTCCTTTTGTGCACCCCATCAATGACGCATGTATGAAGATAAAAATATTAATTGCCTTCAACTACTCAGACTACAAATAAGTAGGTTTTCATAGTGCTAGTTTCATATTGTACGGTAATTAAGAGCATTCAGGAGCGCCCGCCGATGGGAAGTATGGAACTTAAAGATTAGGAAAGAAACCTCAGTGTTGTTCAGCCTTTACCTTCAGCCCAGTAGCTCTCCAAAAAACACAGATTTTCAGAGTGTTTCTTGGCTGGCAACAGATAAGACTTCAGTTTCCTGAGGGAGGAAAGAGCATAGAAAAAGCAGCTTGTGTAGTCACTAGTGGAATCCCTTCAATGCTGGCTAGATGATCTTGAGAATTTTTAAAATAATGATAAAGAGAATCTAATTTCAGTGGAGCAGAGATCATTCTTGATAAAGGGATTTCTAGAAACCAGCTCATTGTAACTATAGAAACACCTGAATTTTCTCATCTTTGAATGAGAACAGAATTTTCTGAGTTCTTGGTAAATCCCAGAGCTGATAGTGAATGTCGAACACATTGAGTGTAGTAGGAAAGAGGCTCTTTGGAACTTACTTCCAGTAAAACATTCTCTAAATCAGAGTAATATCCTCACTAAGCTGCTTAATAATGAAAACGGTGGTCAAGGAGTGTAGTAGTGAGTGTCCTTGGAGGTGGGAACAAAAGGCTGAAGCAATATAAATTAGTTTTCTGCACCTTTTATAAAGTGATTGTTATCTCTGATAACAGCCCTATTTTAGGAAACCAAGTGTACTGATTTTGCATTTACAAAAGAAGAAAACAAAACTTTTGGCAACGCTAAACAGGAGTAGAAACATAACAGACTGCTATGTAAGCAATTAAAGATCTGGATAATACGAGGAAGATGAAAGGCTGCTGTATAGGTGGTTAGACACGCAGTGACTCAAGATATTTTGACTTTAATAGGGGAAAATATGGTAACTGGATTACAACAAGCCAGAATGGCCCTAATAAACACTTTAAACCCAATAACTTGGTGCTGTTAGAGGAAACTTGTCTGGTCCAAACCCTGAAATTGGAAATTAGTCCAGTTATTTTTTACTCTTTTATGCAGAAAGAATCTGTTTTTCATGAGGGAAAAGGCTCCTCTTTTCCAGGAGTATACAGCAGGATCTTTTTGATGTTCTTTCTTTGAGAGTTGTAAGGTACTTTGGTTTTGGTGTGTGTTGTGGCGTGGTTATTTTTTTTTTCAACTTATTTGGTCAGGTTAATTTTCTCTCATGGTTGACCTGAAATTTCTCCCCAAACTGTAATTTCAACTGTCATTCCATGCTGCTTGCTTAACATTTGTGCTTTTTCAGCTGAATAAGATATTTTGCAGTTGCCATAATACTATTCTATATCATTAATTAAATACCATAAGTACCTTTGCCTCTCTTGAAGGAGGCTACAATTCCCGATAACACTCAGTTACTATGTAGAGTGGCTTCTTCATGAGTATAAAGACAAGTATATTAATTTCTGTTTGCTAGGATCCGCATGGGTCCAAGGACTTGAGCTAGAGAATCCAGGCATATGGACTAGGATTCAAAACCCAGTGCCTTTAAAATGGTGCTAATTCTCAGCTGGAGTATAAGAGATTGAGGCTGGTGATGGCGAGATTGCAGGTGCCTCACCTCATGGTGATCTCTTTTAATCTTGTCAGTCCTCAGGAGCCCCTGAGGTCAGAGACCGATCCCCCGGTGCCAGCCTGTGCGGATGTTCTGCTCCTAGTTCCTCAATAACCATCAACTGGTATCTGACTAGTGCCTTGTACCATGTTCTTTATCTCTCTTGGAAATACCTTGCTCGATACACCCTATGATTTAATTTGTGGTCTTTTTCCCTTTTGTTTTTCAGGTTGAGATCATCACCCTTTGGAAGAGCTGGAAAATACACAAGTAAGTTTTCAGTCTTTCGGGTTTTTTTAATTCCTCCTCTGAGTCACCTTCTGGAAGATCATGTCATCCAGCAGTATCTGCATAGAGAGCTCACGAAGACCAGCTTCCTAACACAGGAATTAGAATTGCTTAAGGTCAGATGGTGAATTTGTCAGAATTCCTGAATAACTTCAAGGCATGTTTTCAGGTTCCACTGCAGATGAACCTGAAGAAAAAGTGCGTGCAGTCTTTTTTTTCATAAGCAGCAGTACAAAAGCCTCAAAATTTAGGTGAAAATCTAACAAAATACATGTTTTGGCTTTTTTAAAAGTAGAATTTGTATAACTAGAGACAGAAGAGTAGCAGGGTCTATTTTTATTTGACCTTAATATCATGTTTTGGCCAGCATTTGCAGAGTTACATGATTGCAGATGATCTGGATTTATGCTGTACCTTCAGCAGGGCAAGTGGGCACAGAGGTTGCACAGATTATCCTGAGTAGGCACCTGAGTAAGGTCTATTTATCTTTTACAGATTGTGAAGCTCTTGTTTGAAGCTTCCTGGAGAGAGGAAAAACAAAACAAACCTCTCTGATCTTTTAAAAAGAATAATGAACAGAGCATACAATCTTTGTCTGCTGTGGAACTGAATATAGTACTTTGCCATACAGAGTGTTGATTTTTCTGGAGAAAGATACAACCTACTACTCCCTCTCCTGGCTTCACAGGGGAAATATATGGAATTGTCAAAAGGGGGCATTCTTGCTTTTCCAGACAAATGAAAAATAAGTCATAAAATGAGTGTTAGACCTGTCATTTAGAGCAGAAATTGCTCAAGTTGACAAAGTCTTTAGCCAAAGCAAATTTAACAGATGGAACATTAAATATCAGAAGCGTTTTGTGAGTAACTTAATCTCTTGTTTTGTGAACTGAGGTTTTACCTGTCTCAACTAAGATTTACCCGAAGCTTTTATTAATTGATGAAATGCACACCTTTCACGTGTGTAAAAAATATATACCCCCAGTTGTCAGTTAAATCTCATACAGAACAATTCTCAATATATCCATGGAAATACATGTGTGACAAAGTTCTGCCAGTCTGATACAAGGATTTACTACAACTGATTTTGTGCTTTGATCTAGTGTTTGTAGAGTTGACAAGTAATAGTTGGGCAAATAATGCATTCTGATAAAAATCTCTTGAAAGTACAAATCCTTCTGTGTAATCAATCGAGATGTACCCCTGGAAACTGAGAAATGACTGATGCCCTGGGTAGTTCTTTCTCACTGAAACAAGAGCAAATCCAGGACTGACTGAGCAAATAGAGAAGGATGTTGGTGTTGAGAGATGTCAACAAAGATGTTCACATCTGAGCTTGCTTGAGCAAACCTATTAACAGGTTTAAACCTGTTAACAAACAGGTTCAAACTGGTGCTGATAATTCCTGTTTATAAGCAAATTTTATTCTGCTTCTCACAGGTATTTGTGATATTTTTATTTGCTCTAGTGAAGAAAGTACTTGTTATGGTCTTTGCAATTAGGCAAAGTCTTCCTATACACATGATAATTAATATGCTTTACCATTAATATTCTGGATTGACTAGGGGAAAGCAAATGTATGAACTGCATTGGAAAAAATAATATCTGAAGTTATATAGTGCTTCTCTTGCCTAAAGAATGATTTATTTTTCTTTGGAATTGTTTATCTAGTGAATGTGAATAAAAAAAGGGAAGACTTCTATCTGCCCTAAGCTTGTCAAATATTTTAGTTACTGCATTTTAAAAAGATGCTGTTTTTTTCAGCCAAGATTCTGGTTTTACACCTCAACATTTAAACTAAGTGTAGTGCAGTGTTAGGGTTGGGATAAAGATGTTTCTCATGCTAGAAGGTATAATAGGAAGATACCAGCACAACAAACAGGTTAAGGAATCAGATCTCCTGAAGTACGTAGCTTTAGAGCAGCTGTAGAAATGGCCATAAAACAGTTTTAAAACAAAAAACTTCAACGATTTTTCTGCACTATCAGGTGCTGCCTGTGTCATTTATATTTGAGGAAAGGGGGTGCAAGGCACTACCAGATAGTACTTACTCAACAAATTTATAAGTAATCACTAAGCTGCGGAGAAATAGGCAGTGTTTACACTGACAATTTTTCTCATAGTAATGGAAGGAAAGCTTCAGCCTGAAGCACTTGCTTCTGAGCTCCTCACATCTCTACTTAGCCAGGGTGGGAGGTTAATTTGGAGTTAAATATTTGTGTCAAATACTCAGGCTCATTACGCTTAAAATTGCTAGTGTAGATACACTCTTCATAGAGGCTTGGGCCTGGGTATTTGAAAAAGATGAAGTGAAAAGAAGGAACAGAACAAAGGATTATAGAAAAGCAGCTGTAAGTATAAGGAAGAAATCTAAGTATAATCTGTAATATCAACAACACAAATTAAATGTGAGCAGATAAAAGTATCTACTAAGTGAAACAATGGTGAAAAGGCTAAAAGGTGGGCAGAAAACAGGAAGGTGGTCAGTCTGCTCCTTTAGTGAAGTGAGTGTACAGTTGTTGGGATTCCTTGCAATCACATTCTTCCCTAGTGTGACTGTTTTTAGGATTGCTGACTGTTGCGGGGGGTCTTTAACTTCATGGCTATTTTCCTCTTTTGCACTGGCTGGTACTCCTTAGCGTTCACTGCAGCAGGATTTAAATGCGAAGACTAATTTTGTTTTGAGTCAGATGATACCCAGGTGTGTGCTTTGCCCATGGTTTTACTTTGCTACAAATCAATAGGTCTACTAAGATAAGTGATAATTTATTACTGTGGCTTATTAGGAATATATTATTAGTGGTGTTTTAGAAAATGCTGTAGTAGAAATGTGGTTGCCTTTAGAACATACTTAGGGGTATGAGGGAATGTGTGATATTTAGCTGTAAAAAAAGGCAAACTATAGATGATCTTCACACAATATGAAATATGAATCAGGTAATGGATTACTTATAGACTACCACAAACCTGTGCTTGTATGAGAACAAATGGAAGTCTCCTCTAACAAGAGACTTGCCTCTTCACAGCAGCTGTTTGTTCCTGGTCCTTTTCCCCAAGATGGTAACTTGCCCATCGCACCTGTTATTGAGGCTTGACTAGTTTAGGGTTTGATTCTGCAGGGTGCTCTTGGCCTTGATCCTGTTGTGCACTTGAGGCTGGGTTCCAGTGGAATGGCTGGTGTACTTGATATCAAGTGTGTAATGTGGTCAACCTTGGGCAAGTCAGGCTCTTAGTATGCTTTTTCCAAAGGTCTGTCCCATCTCCTTGTGCTCTGGCTTTAATAGTGTTTTCTGTGTCACTAGAAACCAGTGAAGCTTTTGGCTGCTCTTTGAACAGTTGCCCTACTGCTGAAGATTCTGCTCTGAAAGTGACAGTGAGTTTGAAACAGTACAGCTGCTTCTGTAATTGTTTTGAGCTGTACCTCGTCATCTCTGACATGGGTTTGACTGCTTGAATTTGTGCTTGGCTTTACAGTTCCTGGGGATATGTAGCTTATGTGTAGACATGTTGTGGTCCAGAGAACTGAGCAGCTTGGTTATTTCAGCTTCAGGTATGGAAATAATAGGAAGCTTGCACACAGTGTTTTTGTAGATTGTTCTGGTGCTTGCTGCTGCCCTATAGTCAGACCTGGTTCCAAAATTCAGAAGAGGAGGGAAGGAACTTGCTGTGACTGTAGGGAGGTATCAATCAGACCATATGCTAGGAAAGTAAATTGGCCACACAAACAGCCAGGTCCCCAAAGCAGCTTTAGTTACCTCATTCATAGTTATCCTAATCAATGCCTTTTTGGACAATACAAGGGTTATTATTTCTCAGCAGTGTAACATGTTCTAGTTTAATTAAGAATCAGCATGAGAGGTTTCAATACTAAATTTGAACATGATTCTGTCTAGAGTTCAAATTTAGTATCAAAACTATCAAGTTTTGCATGTCAATTTGACTGTGAATTTCCACGAGGGCTGTTTGACAGGTTTTGCTTGAAAACATACTCCTGTAGCCCTTGATTTCATTTAAAGAGGAGGAAAAAACCCAAAATCATTGATAGGGAAAAAAAACAGTCCTTGAGCTTGTACCTGCAATGAATATAGAGAGAAAATTTCTTAGGACAAAACTTTGTTAGAAGAATCAAGAGAAATTATACTGATCTGTTCTTCAAATTCTCCCACAGAAACTACTCATCTGATATCTCACAGAAGATGAACACAAGCCAGAATCTCCTGCTCAAGCACCTGCTTATCTCACAGGTAAGAGCAAAAACTCCAAATGATTCTTGGTGTTCAGAAAAATGCAGACTCAGTTCTAGAACTCCTGGATGTGACTTCAAGTATTAGTGCACATATTAAGAAAAAGAATGAAGCAGGGAAGTGCTTTTGGTGTTAGAGTGGGTGACAAGAAAAGGTAAGCCAGAGCAGAATGATAAATGATGTGTTAGTCTCTGAAAGGAGAGGTGTTGTCTTATTCCTGACACTTAGACTGTCAAGACATTTTACTGATTTGACTTTGTGTTGAAGAACACACAACACTTACTTAGTAAGTGGTTTTATAGGGAATCTCACCTGTGTTACAATAAACTGAGCTCAAACATAACATATCTTTTACGCTTTTTGGATGATAACTGTGAAGAATTATCTAGTGAAGGTTAGCAAGCGGTACCTGTGGCCATTTTCTCATGACCCCTGCGTGATAAAGTTTACTATCTTGGATCATGATGTGTTGTCAAATGACAGGTTTGCCTGTCTGGCCAACAAAAAGTAATTGAGGAGTGTTATAGTTTTACAATCCATGTTTCACTGAATTTGTAGCTTTTTGAGCTGTTAGACTGAACAAAATAGGTCACCATTGACAAAATAAGGTTGGCTCTCATTTTTCTTCACTTTTTGACTACTTCTATGTGTGCACCTAGTGCCTAAAAGCATTGTGTAGGAAGCACATATTTTCCCAGAGCTATTGCTATTATAATTCCACTTATAGCCTGAGTTAGTATTTTTTGTGGTTGCTGTTCTAAAATCTCTATCTTGAATCCCAGATCTGCATGAATATAAACAAATAATGTGATAGACTCCTGTAAGTGGGGAATTAGGAAATCCCTACCAGCTGGAACTGCTTAGTTGTGGAAGCTTTGCTGACCTTGGGTTAGCTGTCCACAAGCCATTTATTTTTGTAGGTTTGTGGCCAAGATATAGAGCAGCAAAGTCTTCTTTCTTGCTCTGTTTCTTACCCCCTTCCCTTCAGTAGTGGTTTCATCTGCTGCAGCCACATTGTATCCTGAAATAATAAGTAACTGGAAAAAAACCCAAAACCAACACAACAACCAAACAAAATCTGTGGGTTTTTTAATTTAAGTACTGTTTGGGGCTTTGGGACAGCAGCATCTGTGTAAACAGGTCCTCACAACTGAATTTCCCTGAAGCTGTTCAATACCTGCCGACTGACTCACTTGCTGACTTTTAGATACCTTCATCTGCTTGAAACTTCATATCTATCATACTTCTCCAGGCAAGATATGTATAGAAAGAGGAGACCTTAAAGAAAAAAGGCTGCTTTGGCTACAGAAGATAACTTATTTAAACCCTGTAAGAAAAAAGACTTACAGTGGCACTATACAGTATAGTGTACAAAATGCTCCTTTTTGAATGATGCTCTTGACCTTGTGTTTTGGGGCTTGACAGAGAATTGCAGGTGAGGAGGGAGAGGTGACATTTTCTTACTTATGGAACTGCCACTTCCCTGTGCTTTGGGATATTTTCATGGGTCTCAGAAGTATGTTCTTCAGGAAGTCTACTTTGGTGTCTTTTCTTCCACTGTTTCAAGTCCTGATTCCCTGTTATGGGGCACAGAAGTCATTATTAGGAGGCAGTCAGACTGTTTTTAGTCAAATGCTTTGATGCCAGGGTGTTGGCACTCTTTCAGGCAAATAATTTGATACATAGACTTCACTGTAACCCCAGAACAACACAAGCACTGAAAATCCTACATGTCCACGTGCTGGAGAAAACAGCTGTATTTGTGCTATGACAGTAAGATATTTTGTTATCAAATGCAAAGCTGGGGGGGGAAAGCTTTAATTTGATGTATTGGATGAACTGAGAGCCCCAAAGATGAAAATGTGTTTTTCCAGTTAAATGTATTAACTGTGGTAGCACAGCTGAGATGAGATTGTTGTTCAATATGCATAAAACAATAGAAAAGGTGCTAAATGAGCTGGAAAAATTAGGAATGATGGAACTGGTGTGGGAACCAAATGCTTCTCCTTTGCATGAAGTGCCTGAACTCCTTGGTATGGACTCTGTGTAAATATGTTAAGGGCAAAGGAAGCAATTATAATATCAGAGGAATTATGAACCAAGATCTCAAAGTAAATGAAGTGCTTAAATATATGCAAGAAGTGAAAATATTATTACATTAGCACTGATCTTCAGCAAGGCATATACAAGACTGAAGCAGCTTTGTAAAGGAAAACATTTGTGGGAGAAAACTGTGATGGACAAAGTTTAAGCTTATACCTTGTGCTTGAATGTTTTGGTGGGAATTAAGATTTTTTTTCAAAAATGTTTTATTGTGTTAGGAAAGGACTATTTTCCTGCTTATGCTTTGATATTAGGAAAAGGTTTGTACAGGATACTAAGGTATGCTTTTTTTCCAAACTGCAGTTATTATGGATTTTCTTAAATTAAAACCACAACCAAGCAACAAAACACAACCTGAAGCAACTCTGAGGGCTTTACTAGCATATTACTATATTACTTTGTCCTGAGGCAGGATCAATTTTACTCATTATTCAAGACAGAAGTTTGTTTGGCTTCTCTTTAAAACCTTTATGATAAAAACTAAGTATTCCTTGTTTCATTTCTACATGTTTGACTATCTTTACCTGATATGTAGGAATCAAAGTCCAATATTTGCCTTCTATGTGTTAACTGATAGGTGAGTTTTTCAGCAGCCTTTTACATAGTGGAAGACTTAGTGTCCTCTCAAATGGGCTCTATTTTGTTAAGCAGCTTTGCTATAGTTAGCATAAATAGAAAAATGTCCTTTAGGGAAGATGAAGCTGATACTTGGAGCCAAACCCAAATGCTGCTGTAGAAACACTCGCCCTGTTTGCTTATCAAATCTTCTTGATGCAAGAGTGTTTCATTCTAAATATCCTCTTAAAGGACAGGAATAATTGTGTGGCTTTGCAGCACTGCTCCTATGGTTAAAGGGCGCAGCTTCCTCCCCAATGTGTGCATATGGCTTTTCCAAGTTTGTGGCAAGTGGCTTTTTGCCATGGTCTGTATTGGCCAGGATACAATCCTACGTGCTTTTCATTTCCACATTAGAGGGGAGGGACTGTATGAGTTGTTTCATGAACTACTCTGTCAAATAGCCTGAGAGACACCTAGCCTCCCCAAAGACTTTGCACATTTGAATCTCATCTATCAAAGGAAAGTCTGATATTTTCTAGGATGCCACAATCTGTGGAAATGAATGAGCTTAATTAAGCTCATGGGAAGCTCTTGCAAATGGCTAGAGATAAATATCAAATGGGGTCAATACACTGTCATGAGACTTTTGGCTTGTTACTGGATGTTCCCATCCCTTTGGGATGGCCTAGAGGGCAAGGACTTCTGAGAAGATTGGGGTCGGCCATGATTAAAGCTATATTTAGAAACTTTTTTAATTGCATAGACTTCAGGCACATTAGAGCTGGCTTTTTTCTTTTAATGGAACGGTATTCTGTTAGAAAATGCAGTTTAGTGGAAATCAGAATGTTTCATGGGACTATGTCAATCTGATTGTAGCTTTTGACAGGAAGAGAGAAAATTAACTCAATTTTTCTGTGTTTTAGTAATATGAGAATGTGTCATTTGGACAATGTATGCCTTTTTGAACTGTTCGACATGTTTCATGTTGAAACTCAAAGCAGAATGAAAGTAATCATACTGTTCTGAGATATGAGTTCAGGTGTATGATAAGAATTTTATGTACTAAACATTAATTTGTTGATGGTAATTCATATTAAAATGGAACATGTGCGTAGCCACACAATTTTCCCCCAAATGTCACTTCCATAGGAAGTTGTTTCTTTTATCCTAGGTTGGAACAAGATAAAATTAAAAATGCTGGAATTTATTGGAAATGTGAAGTTCTGTTCAGCTTGAGGGTCACTTGGCAGATGAAAATAAATCCTGATCGTTAGGGAAACCAGATAAAATAGCTTGGAGACTCAACCTCAGGGAGAACCTGGCCTGCTGTTCCTGATGGGTGGCTGGAAATCAGGAGCAGACACTGAGACATGAGGAAATAACCACTGGGAAACGCAATGTAATGGTCCTGGATATACCCTGACTTTTTTTTATGTAGATAAATTCTACCAAGAAATTCCTCTTGGGTGAATTTAATTCCTGTATTTGCAACTCATCTGAGTGTGTTCCTTGCCAATGGGTGCTGAGAGATGTTCTTTGGGATGATGGGATCAGCTCCCCAATTTACTACTGTAACTTACCAGCAGGTTGGTTGGCAACACGTATTTATTTACACTTCACTGGGGAGAGAAGCGTCCTTGCTACCTGTCAATTGTGAGTTCACTTTGAGTGGTAGGTGAACTGCTTAAGACTAAAAACCAAATGACTAGTTCATTGTAGCACTAGAAACAGAAAAGGAAGGAGTAAAAACAAAACACGAGGTATGAGAGTATCTTGCATTAGTCTTGTGTTTTAGCTCATACTTGATTTCCCCAAGGTATTTGTCACAAACAGCTAAGGTTCCACCTGTTAGTGCTGTTTCTTAAGAATTCCACATCTAGGTTTGATTCCTGGTTGGATTGCAGAGTGGGTGACTGCTTTTGAATTTATGTAGCACTTTTGGACATTTGTGGTCTTGCTTCTAGCTGTCTGGTGTGAGGGAGGGTGCTAATGTGATGTACCCAGGCTGGATTAGAACTCGATCATGCTGTGTCCACACTTGCTAAGCACAAGACGATCCTGTGGAGTGGATGTCTCTACCTTTGTTCTTCTAGAAAATCAAGTGTGTTGCAATTACAAACCTAGTTTGATATGTTGTAAGCTACCTGTCAGCAGAGGTATATTTAGCATTATGGGTTATTTTTGTTTCTCAGCAGCATGATTGTGTTGCATTCACAGCTTGTGTTGCATTCACAGCTTGAGTATGTTCAAGTGACTTGCCTACAGTAACTGATGTCATCAAGTGTAGTGTCTCTAGAATTCCAACCTAGTTTTCCAGTCTCTAGGTCACATTGTAGAGCAATGGCCACAGAATTAATAGCATAGAAATAAAATATACTTGTATAAGAAGCTTAGTTTGCTTATTCACCACTTTAATGGATTTTTCTGCAAATGGTAACATGTTCTGGTAGCTTTTCCTCTCTGAAATGTGCTGGAAATGCAAACTAAATCCATTCTTGGAGCATGCTCTTTGATAACCAGTATCCATCACTCATGTGTAGCTGTGTCAGCAGTAGCAGATTGCAAACTCCAGTATTTCCATTCATACATCTACCTTTCAAGCCATGTTCCCCCTTACCAGAGCAGTTCCATGTTGGTAACTCTGCTTCTGCTTCTCCATCAGAGAACATCAGAGCTTCAGTCAACAGCTCCTGCTTCTGCCTTGGTAATTATTGGTTCTTCATGCATCTGACTGCGAAGCAGAACTATATTCTGGACCCACAAGTTAAAGTTCTTAAGCGGTGCTGTTGATGGAGAAATAATTGCTTTTTGGATTACGTGGGTGTGCAGGAAGCTTTTCTTGTTACATTTTTCACATAGGAAAATTTATATGATACAACTTAATACATGCTACTGCGTCCCATCTTGGGGGATGAATATGTCATTCCATATGCTGTAGCTAAACATAAATGAACTGTTATTAATGATTGCTGTAATGTTTTCTAGCAGTTAGCTGGCTGTGATTCTAGGAATTTTTTCTCCACTGTGTTTTGAAGGGTTAGGTTATTTAAACTTACTATCAAATAGAATCAGATCAAAGTGAGCTAATTTTTCTTAAACACTAATCATTTTAAGGCTATTGAACTAAATATAGAGGCAGTTCATTAAATCATTAAAACAGCCTGCAATAATGCTCACAAAGTCATTATAGTGCTATTCCCCAGCCAGAGAGGTGGTGTTGCCTTAAGCACAGTTTAATCAAATTAGATGGTGGGCTATGTCCTGGGGTTTCTCCTATTGATATTCATTAAAAATACATGATTTATCACTAATCTCTGTAAGGTATATCCTACTCCTCCAAATGAATTTTGTAAATGTCAGGGGGAAGAAAACAGAATAGTTTATTGTTATAAGAATTTAAGTGTGGTGTGATCACATTTACATTTATATACTATGTAATTTAGTGATAGATGATAATTTTAATGCGCCTTTAAAATTTTTGCCCTTAGTTAAAAAGCTAACAAAAATGGAAAACCCTCAGGAGTAGCCACTTTATATTTTAGTACTGTATAGGCATGTGAATTAAGTTTAGAATTAATTATTTTATAGATCATCACACAGTTTGCTCTGATGGTTTGTCCATGAAAGTTCACTAATTTAATCTACTCCTTTTGGTACAATTTTCCATGTTTTCATTTTTTTAGAACACCTTAGTGCTCTTTTGATTTTCTTTTAAGTATTGTTTTAAATTGGCAGGAAACATTAATGAGAAGACCACACATAAACATTCCCCTCTGTACTGTCACAACTACTTTTGTGATTTCTTCATTTACATAATGCTTTTTAGTTCTCTAAAAATGGGGTAGATTATGCCACCTAACACCTAAATATGCAGCTGATGAATGATGCAGGCTGAGACTCCACTGTACTTCAGACCAGGAAGAAACACATTTCTGATTACAATAGTAATTTGGAAACAGTACAGTCTAATTACTCAATCCAGAATTTGCCTGAATTATCTTGATTCTTGATGAGTGCCCTGTAAATTTACATCATTTTGGTGCTGTTGTTGCTAAGGAATCTTTGATAGTGCTTGGAATCTCAGCTGAACATCCCCAGTGATTCTTCTGCTGTTCTGAGAATTTCTTTGTGTTGAGTCACTTCTTTTGCAGGAAAGTGCCACCTACTGAAGTTGGTTGTGGCTGCTGCAGCGCTTATCCAGGATCAGAGTTCACTGGAGTCAGTTTAGAGGGGCAAAAAAAGCTTATGAGGCTTCTAGGAGATGTGGGTCAAGTTCTCTGTGTCCTGAAAATCTTCTGTCAAAGCTCAGAGATTGCCCAGTGTCACTTAATTTAGGGGCTTTGCTATACAGGCATAGATTAGTGAATTATTTAACTGATTGTTGGGTATTAATCATGTTACCACAGAATTGCCACTTGACTGAGACTGAATATAAAACATAATAGTTTTGTTGCAATTACTGAGGTGGAGTTGTATGTAATTACAGAGATGTTCATGTAACTATCTTTGCACTAGGAGCTTCAGATGTGGCTTCAAACCACCATCCCACTCGCATTTGTCAGATGTACCAAGAGCTGTTCTCAGTTACACCAAGGTAAATGTGAACAGATTGGTGTCACTGGCTCTGCTGTGGATTTACACTGGCATGTTTGGAAAAAAAGAGCTTATTTATGTACATTTTAGAGACTGAAAACATTCTTCAAGGCAAATAATTACTCTGCTGGACACTTGAATAGTGGTGGCTTTGGTTTTGTTGGGCTGTAGCTGAATAAAACTGATTCCAGAGCAGCTGAAGCCTCTCTAAGTTGGTGCTGTTAAAGCTCTTGTGCCACCCTAACAGTGGCATAAGAGTTTTTCTGCTAATAGAAGTAGGTTCAAGAACCTAAACCTGCAGAAAAGCTTTCAGGTGGGCAGCTGAACTCAAGCTGTCCTGCTGTGGGATTTGATAAATGCAGGTTCTAGGTGCAAGGTGGAGAATGGGGATGTACAACAATGTGGTGAGCAGAAAGGCCAGGGCTGCACTAAGAAGGGCTGGAAAGGCCACAGAGCTGTAGTCTGGCTTAAGGTACAGTAGTGCTCATCTTATTTCCAACTGTATGTGGTGGTGTTGTTGGGGCTTGCTTGTTTGTTTTGTGGTGTGGGGTTTGTGTCATGTTGTGTGTTGGTTTGTTTGTGGTTTTAATTTTTCCTTCCTCATGCTGAAACACCAGTTCTTGGAACACTGAGGCTCCTGAGAATCAGAGCTTTTTGTCCCAAACTTTCTAGCCCTGCTGGTGTTGTGAAGGAAAGCTTGATACTGTACCATGAACACAATGTAGCTCCACTAAGACTTCACAAGAGTTCAAAAGGTGCAGTTCAATTAGAAGAGATCCTCTCTTTGCTTTTTAAACCAATCCCCTGACATTTTCTGGAATTTTTTTCCTAAATGTGGTGGGCTGACTAAAGTGGAGTAGGGGAAGCAAACACAGACATATCTGAACAGCACAGATTTGTATCTCTGTAGTAGGTGCTGTTCCTGCAGTGAGTGGCTCTGGCTGTACACAACCCTGGTGGAGCTTTAGTGTAGGTCTGGCAATCAGCCCACAAGCCTTAATCCTGCAAACATACATCACACGCTTCACTTTATACTCGTGAGAAGCCTAAACTAAATGAAATCCTATTAAACTGTGGGTCTGGAGCTAATTAAACTTCTGTCTTTCAGTGTTTTCTTTAAACTATTATTTTAGTGAGCTTACATATAGTGTATAGGTAAGTACACATTGTAGGATGGGTTCTAGCAAATTTTTAAAAGACAATAGATGAAACTTGTTGTGTTTTCCTATAATAAATCAGTGTAATAAAGTGTTGATGGAAGACACCATCTAATTTACCTAGTTTTACTTCAGTTTCAAAACTTTTCAAAGCAAAGTGTGAGGTACAGTAGGGCAGCTGTCTATTATCCATAGGCTCTTCCATAGGCTCCGAAGCCTTTAAGGTGAAAATGTGAACAAAACTCTGCCTTAATTATTGGCAACAACTGGCTTTGCTTTTCAAAGTAATAAATGGGGGGTCCTTACAAAGTCTCTTCTTAAGTAGCTAAATGCATAATCCACCTGGGATATTGTTTTAAAATTCATTTCATCTTCAGTAATTTGATCAGAGAAAGAGTTGTATTGGTCATTTCTCTTGTGTAAGAACTGTGTTGCACCTAGGGGCAAGGAACATTTATTTTCATGATTAATACCTGTGAGTTTCATGGCCTAATGAGAAAGCCCTAGATGTATATGAAATGAAATTGCTGGTTGGTTTTCCCCACCATTCAATTCATGTAAACACTTTGACTGTTATCTTTCTCTGTTTGGGTGTAAAGATCCTGTATTAACCACTGACACACTGATAATATTTGTAGATGTGGTTGCAATATTAAGGTATACAAGTTCTAAAGCAAGTATAGTAATTTTAGGTGGACATGTGCATGCAGTTGCGTAACTTATTATGTTTCCCTAAGATGACTAGCCCCAGAATGGTGAAAATGGAAGTTAATGAAGTATTTTGCTCTGTTTTCCCTGGCACCCTTCTGACCTGACCAAGAAATCTAGTGCTAGGTTTTGCATTGCTGTAGTAAGTCTATCAGTTTTTATCACTATGATTTACAACATATAGCATGTTTATTGTGGATGTTTATCAGCAGATCTTAGCAAAACTATGCCACTACAAAAGCAATGCTGGTGGGACAATGCCCCTTCTTTCCATTTGAGATGCTGCTGTTACAATTCATTAGAAGGCTTAATTTTTCTCTGTGAAGAGGAGGAAGCACTTCAAAGACTGTGGTTGTCTATACTACTGTGTCCCAAAAGGATAGAGCAGCAGAGAAGCAGAAGCTTTATTTGACCAGCAAGAGGAAGCAGTGATGGTAAAAGGGTATCTGAGGACTTTTGCCATGAGGTCAAGACCTGAGACTGGAAGTTTAGGGTGACATGGAGTTCCCCTCTTGTTTCAGCATACGAAACCTGCTGCTTGTGATCTATCACGTAAGCGTGATCTGCTGTTGGCTTTCCCCGCCCCGCCAAAAAAAAGCTTCTGCAAATAGATTAAAATATTATTTCCTGATAGTTCAAAAAAAAAATATAAGTATTTAACAAACTTATACTGTAGTTAACAACTTCTGTGGTAGGTTTACCATCCACCCCCAAAATAAAGACTGGTGTTTCCACTAATTACATGATGATTACTTACCAGCAGGATAAATTAGCCCCTGCTGAGCTCCAGGCTGCTGCAGCTCCTCTGTTACCTATGCCTGAATTCAATGCTTTAAAGCTTACTTCAATATTTCTTTCACAAGTAGTATCTGTCTGAAGGCTCCTAGATATAACATGTATAATTTCAGTAGAATGCTGCCTTCTGGGCAAGTATGAATCTCTTCCTTCCCTTGATATTTACTGGAGAATAAACAGTAAACATGCTTATAAAACTTCCTTATTGTGTGTCCAGAAGAGTTGTAATATCAAGTGTGTGCACACATATCTGAATGCACAAACATATAAAATGAGCTCAACTTTTAAAGCACCTGTGTATTTGGTTGGTAAATCAGATATTTCCCTGTGAGTTTGATATTGTCCTGATTATTTTCTCCAGGGGATTTTGAAAGCACATCCAAATATTCATGAGCTTATTTGCTTATAGATTTTTTGTTGTTGTTCCACTAATTCAGCTGGAGCAAGTAGTTATCACTTGTTCCTCTGATATGCACAGTGCGTGTGAACATATTTGGTGAGAAAGAATCAACCATAGCCATGCTATGTGAATGATAATTTACCTGTTCAAAGCACTAAAGAGTGCATGACTTGACAGAGGAAATACTTTTGTTTTAATGAGTGGTATCTGATTTTTAGCTCTGGTTGTTAGCTTTTCAGACTAGGTATGTTTTGACTGTTGCACATTTTTGTTCCTTTCTTTCATCCGTTGTTCTTTGTCCCACTAGTTGCTGGGAGAGCTGCTCTGGGACTGATGTGCATCTAGAGCAGCAATTTGTGCAGAGCTGCTCTCAATCCAGACTGGGGAACACGTGGCAAGGGAATGACTTACCTGTCATTGCTGTTCTTATCTGACCAGTTTGGTTTGACCTTTTGATGTGTGTGGGGTAGAGTGATGCTGTGGTGGAGCTGAATTATCTTTTCTTGGTAACTGAAAGTTTATATTCTGAATCTGTTGTTTGGGACACCCTATGTACAGCTTTTTTTATGGTGTGGTGGTAGCAAAAGGCTACCTGTCTAGTTCTCAGAAATCAGAGCAGTGATCTACAATAATTATATCTAAACACAATAGGGTCAGTAGTTCCATTCCTTTTTCACGTCACTGTGTCCTAGGAACCTTGTCCATTTTCATAGTTATATTTTTGTTGCTTTTCTTGCACTTCCTCATGTCTTGTCTTTACTCACCATGGCGTTGATATCATTTGACATGCTTGGCCAGCATCTGTACTTCCACTTTACTTTCTACACTTGGGCTTCTGCTCCAGAACAGTAGAAAGAGGAGGATTCCTTCTTTCTAGTGGCCTATGGCTCATGATTTCCCTGTCTTATATATGACTTCATACCTGCTCAATTCACACTGTATTTACAGTGGTTCTGGGAAGCACCTTCTGAGTTAGTCTTTTTGAGTAGCCATTCTGAGAGAAAGATGGATATGAACACTTAAAACCAAACACAAGCAAAAACCACAAAACACTGCACACCAACCAACCAAACAAAACCCCTGCATTTGGTCCTCTTGAGTTTGTTCTCATTCTTTTATCCCTGCCTTGAGAGTAGCACACAGAGCATCCTGAGCCTACTACTGTCTCACTTCTATTTTCTATATTTGTTTGAAAATGCTGTTTATGTATTACATCTTCAGGCTGCCACGCTGCTGCCAGAAGCTAAGTATGATCCTCTTATTAATTTTATTGCCTGTATTTGGAAACTATAGCGTAGTAATTTTTATATGGTATAGTACAAGTATTTTGGGTACCTATTTCTGTTTAATTGTACATGATAGGGATGGAACAAGATCAAGCTGGGGTTGAGTTGAACTGACCTGCCACAACTGTGTGTGAGCCCTGGCTGAGCCCAGGTTTTAAGTTTCTAAAAGTGCTTTGTGACTTCTTACTCCTTCTTCCACTCCTGGACTACAAGTAGCCAAACTTTCCCATTCAAGCAGTGCTGCAGCAGTTGCCCATTCAGTTTGGGTGGATGCGTTTTCTGACTGAAGTCCTGTCCAGCTCTTGGGATGGAAAGTCTACATTTAGCTTCACTGAATGTCACTTTTCCATGTGGCAGCATCCCGAGGCTGGTGTCCTTTTTCCCTGTCTCCTTAGGAAGGCTGTGCTGCATGGAATTAACAATGTCTGTATTGCAGTTTTATCTGCTCTTCACACCAGTAGTTTGTATTTGATGGGCTCAAAAGAAGTGATGTCAACAAATCCTAATAACATCTGACCTCAGCTGTATTTTAAGCTGTTGTATCTTCTGAGTTGCTTTTCAGGTTCAGCTTGTATCTCCTGCAACAAAAGCAAGGATGGGCTGTGGATAGTTTTGCAGCTGTCTCCCGTTTCAACTTGTTTAACTCTACCATGTTAGTGCTGTTCAGCAGACACCTGAAGATACAACTGTGTCCTGCTGCCTTTTCTGCCATGCTGTTGCCTGTGCTCCTGCAGCAGGGTATCATCAATTTTGCTTCTGAATCTCTGAAGTCCTTTGGCTGCTTTTGCTGATGACATTAATGTTCCTTTTTGTCAGGCTGGGTCCCACACAGCATTCTTTGCCACCTGTGTTAACCATGCAGTGAGGTAACTGTTATTTTTCCACAATAACTCATGCCTGTATCTGTCTTTGGCAATGAGCACAGTAACTAAGTTTGCCAAGTCAGGTAGTATTTCTTGATAAGTACTTCTCAATGGCTTTGCAGAACTTGTGTCTGTGCAAAAGCACAATTTCTCTGTGTTTTTAATAACCTCCATGCTGCTTATCCAGTTTGTAGGCTCTGACTTTAGCAATGATGTTGCCTTTAACCATTCATTCTATTGCTACCATTATTTCCCTCTAATGCAATGTGTACTTTGTGAAGCAGGTGTTGTATTGGTGAGACTGTTCCTGTTGTTTTCAGGTGTAACATGCCTGGAAGACACCCAAATATTTCAGAAACATCTTGGTAATATCAGAGGGATATCAGTCCTTCCTGAGCTTGGGGCTTTTTTGAGTGTGTGTATGGCTGGTGATGTCTTCAAAGATGCTTTTTTAACCAGGTGTTCTTCCTCCTTAGTCTACTTGCAGATTGAATGGTATGGTCATTGTACTGCTGTGTTGTTTTGCTTTTGTGGTTGCGGTATTGCGTTTGGATTTTTTGCATAATACTGAAGAATTTCTTGTAGCTTAGTACTTTATCTGACCTGTGAGCAATTTGGTGTTGCTTTCTTTTTGTGCACGGTTGCTTTGTCCTTGACTGCTGTGCAATTTCAGACTCCACGAATCACTTAACCTTGCTGGTTTGCATCACACTGATATTGCATGTGCCCAAAAGTTAAAAGCAATTGTTTTAAGAGTACTAGGAAAGCTGTAAGGCTTCCAAAAGTAGAAAAAGGCAGAGTCAAAACTGCTTGGAGAACTTTAATTCAGGCCTTTTGTCAATAACAAGTATAATGCATGTTTGAATTAAATAGTTATGTGTTTGGGTCCTCCTTGTCATTGTACCCACCTGTTTCCTTCCTAAAGCAAGGTAAAATATATGCAATGATAATTTTGTAAAAATATCAATACTTTAATTTTGCTGTACTGTTACTACAGGTTGCCTAATATAGCAGAGTAATTTTGTGGTGAATTCAGGATATCAGCCTGCTTTTAAGAACCCAAATCTTTGAAACCATGTTTTGCTTCCATGGTTTGTGGATGAGAGAAATCTGATGGTGGTGATACAACAGTATGTGGCCATGTAATTAAAGACTGTTTCAGAATGGCCCAAGGGCCGAACTCAAGGAATTACTGGTGATCTTCATCTTTAGAAGACTGATCAGTATGTGTTAGCAACCCCTTCCAGAACTGGGAAGGCTTCTGGTCAAGTGTTTGCCTACCAGATTTCTGGTGAGAGTATCATTCTCCAGTGAGAACACTGAGAAGAGCAGCTCTTCATAGATTTTGATCTGCAGTTGGGATCTCTCAAACCAGCAGCTAAAAAATGAAGACAACTGGTTTCCAACTTAACTAAATTATGCTGCTTTTATCTAGATACAGCAGATTCAGTATGACAAAAAGGGGAAGTGAATTATCATGGGCCCTAGGACTATTGTTGGGGAAGGAAAAGATTTGTAGATGCTAGTTAACATACTTTGACAACTGTTTGCCAAAGCCATTCATTACATCTGCCTCTGCATTAGAAAGGGCACAATATTTCATTTTCCATTTCCTTTCACAAATAGAAAATTAATTGCATAGACTTGCAGAAAGTGCAGATATAACTCGTTATGCATTGTTAAGGCTGTCTGTGATAAATTTATCAAGCTGAGACAAAAAGTACTCTGAAATCACCATGGATCTGTCTTAATTAATGTTTTTTAAGTGACAGGTACACCTGTTTGGAAATGGGAGGTAAAAGCAGACAATTTTCTAGAAGTGCAGTAATAGTGGTCTCTGGTAATAGAGGAAGTTGGAAAACAAACTGTGCTTGGTTTTGAGCTCTGTTACTACCTTTCAGAAATCAAATTCAAAGTCCTGCCTTGCAAATGAATTATTCCATTGTACCTGTGGAAAAAATATATATATATACACACACACTGGACTGTTATGTCCACAAGATAATGGTTATTGCGCTGACTAGTGATGTAATCAAGCAGTCAACAGATTCACCTTTGCCCTATAGAAAGTCCATCTCTATAACACAGTTATGACATATTCTGTTTATAGAACTCTCCAGCCATAAAACTATCTTATAATCGTTATCCATCCCTAGCAATATTTGCTGATACAGCTTATCTCTGCTGGTGCCATGCTGTGCCCTGGAGTGGTGCTCTGGAGACTGTCCTCAATGACAGTAGAAAGCTGAGGGTGAAGAGAAAAGGTGACACAATGTGCAAAAAGAAACAGCAAACAGGAGAAGGTCAGGGGTGTGTGGACGTGTTACTGTGATGTGCTGAGTTGCTTTGGCAAGATATACTGTAAGACAGAGAAATGAGGAAGAAAATGTGAAGTACTGCTCTTGTGGCTGAAGGCAACTGGACTTGCTGATGGGTACCTGAGCACTGAGAAGAGTTTTCAACAAGGTTATTTCACTCTGGTTTTCTCTGGATTCAAGTTGCACCCTGGCCATAGATTCCATAGGGGAAGAGAGTAAATCAACCTGCAGCTGGGGCTTCTCTTACCAGGGATTACACAGCTGCTTCCCCAGGGCTGAATGAAGTTTGGGTGAAGGAGAGTGTGCTGAGCATGGGAGTGTCTGTCCCTGTCAACCTATGGTAAAACATTCCCTACTGAAAGACAGGCTTGATGTGGATGTAACCACCTACAGCTGTTAAATTGTGGTTTAGTTGTTATATTATCATCTGCGGTCTCATCTGCTACTTGTGCACTAGAAAAGGTTTCAGGGACTGTCTGCTTTTAGAGCTACTTGTTCCAGGGCTCACTTTCAGCTGTTAGCTTATAAACAGCTTTAAACTTCTGCTTCTCCGTGTGCTTTTCAGATACCATCCTCTGACCTACTTTTCACCTCTGCCTGCACTCCTTTCTCCCACTTCTCTGAATTTTCAGAGTGCTGAGATCAGCCCTTTATTTTTGCCAGTGCTCTTAAGGTTCAAACTCTTAACAGAAAATGGAGCTTGGTTTAATGCAGTTTTTTCTTGATGTGTTTGCCAAGAAACTAAAACTTTCAAAGAAAAGCAACCTGCAAAAGTTGGTATCGGCCTATTTCCTTAGCTCAAATAGTTCCAGAGTTTCATGAGCTTTTCTGCTAAGCAATGCAGATTAAAACATTCCTCCCGCGGCCTGAGCATGTACAGACCTCTCAGTGCTGGAGCATGATGGAATTTGTGTGATGCGTGGTAACCCATTCCAGTTGAGGTGTCATTAACAGCAAAGACATGTTAAAGTTTTCCCCAGACAAGCCTCAGAGTTTAAACTTCAAAATGTAGATGTTTTGTTTATCCTGAAATGTGTGAGTGTAAAACTGTTCCTCCTTCAAACTGCAATGGCACTGTCGGTGGAAGGAGCTTGCAAAGACTAATTGTCTTAGTGCACTGATTCTTTTGGTGAAAATCCTATTTATTCTCTTAGACCTCATCCCAGCCCTGTTCTGTAGGAAAATCTACCCTCTTTTAGGACCACTATGTATTTACCTCCTTTCTTCTGTTTTTTTCTTTCCCTCCAGCAGCTCTAAATCCTACTCTTTGCTATTCACCACTTTCCCATTTTATCTGTTATAATGCTCTCAGCAGAACAGCTGATGCTGACCTCCTATGTGCCGTTGTTATACTTTGGTACTAACATCCCAAGATAGGTGAGGGAGTTTTCATTTCTTGGTTGTTAGTTGAGATTCTAACTCAGGTAGGTTTCACTTGCTTTAGTTAAAACTCTGGGCATGAACTGAAGCTTCTCTTTCACAGTCAAACACCAGAAAAAAGTAAGTTCAGAATCAGGATGTGCTGTTCAGGCTCAAAAAAAATGTACACCAAGTAGGAAGAATGAAGCTCCTGGCTCTGAATTGAGCACATCAGTGGTGTGTGGGCTTGGATTTATGAGGCACCAGCCTTATTGTTCTCCTGCACTTTTCAGTAGTGGTCATGTTACTGGTCTTTTGAGTTTTATTGATAGAAAAGCTTGAGGTTTAGCCACATGTGATGTTGACCTCTGCTAATGTCATTCCTAGATTAGATTAGAGATTAGGCTTGTCATCTTTTTTGTTCCATATTTCTCCTCCTGGCTCCATATATTTGAGTCTCCTGACTGCCAGTCTCTTTAAGATCAGTTTAAAATCTACTGCATTCAGCAAGGAACAAATCTGTGGCTGATTCTGTGTCATCTGAGCAGTTATTCCTTTTCAGTCAATGATTACCCAGAATTTCCTGGGATGTGCATACCTGTCTATTCTAAAATGCTCAACCCTTCCCCTTTCAGCCACTTAGAAGATGGTAGAAATCGAATGGTGAAAAAGAAATGAGGATCCATGAGGAGCTGAATATTTTTGTTGGATATTACAGAGCTCCTTTCCCATAGTGGGCTTCTAAATCAGTTTTCCAAGTATTTGGCTTAAACCTTCACCTCCACCCAAGAAACAAGGTTGCAAAGTCATGCTATGCTAAATCTGAATATGTTTCTGGTGCCTAGCTTTAAAACTTGGCTTCTTCAGAAGAATATTTAGAAAACAGAAGAATGACCTGCTTGAGGAGTACGTATGGCTTTTGTTGCTTGCATTTGTAGATGAAAAAGATGGGGTTTGGATCACAGGTACTGGGTACAAAGATATGAGTTCATTAAGAGGATTGGTATGTATCATACAACCAAGGGAGCTCACGTAAGCTGTGATTCAGCATAGTGCACAAAACATCTAGATAACCTTAAGCAATGGACTGATTTCAGTTAGATCCTTATCAGTGTTACAGTAGTCAATTTAAGGAACAGAAAAAGCAGTATGTAACTCCTGGGACAAAGATTTTATGGAATGAGTAATTAGTAATTAATATTTTAGAATTTTAAGCAGCATAGCTTACAGATACTGTGGTCCCTTCTCTTCGTGAAATACTCAATACTTAGAGTGAACCTTTAATGACTGGCCCATATCCTACAAAAGTTTAAGTGAAACTGGAGAAGATTCAAAGAAACAGAATCCTAATTAATTACCAAGGGTATAAAATAGGTTGCTTAAGTAAGGTTTTGTTTCCTATTAGCTAACTCATCTCAAAGATGTTATCTTAGGCTGGTGTGTGTATATAAATATGAGATGGTATAAAAGTGTAACCTTTGATTTGTCTTTTAAATCTGAGTAATTTAACAGATATAAATCTTTATGTGCAAATACAACTGTTGGTGCAATAGTGCCCTGTTTGCACATTGTCCATCCTTTTTCCTTCATAGGAGTAACTGAAAGGGATTAATGTCCCTTACTGTAACACAAAGGCAGGGGGTGAGGTGCCCTTTCCTGGTTCCCTCCATGGTGGCCGAATGTAATATTGTCCCCAGCTGCTCAGCAGTCTCATCCACTTCAAGCAAAAGTAGCTGGTTTTGCTTAACCAGCTCCAACAGCTGGCTTAAACTCACCTGGCTGTTTTTTAACTGTTCTTCTTGTCTAACATGCATTAGAAAGTGAACATCTGATCTCTTCTTCTGCTGGCAGAAGAGTGGATGGGGAGGAGGAGTTCCCAGCAGCACTGTCCTCAGGTGGATTGTGAAGAATTTCTCTGTGAAGGCCTCACTAAAACAACCTGTTGTGTGTGAACATGGGGGAATGGACCTATATTAGTCACAGCCACATCTGTAGGGAGAAAGATATTTCTGCACTGTATACCTGTACTGTCCAGTAAGAGCTCACTTTGTGTAAAGTTAACCAAGCCCCTGCAACTGTCTGGTTCAAGCTGGTTTTCAGTACGTCTTCTGAAGAGTCCCTACATTAATCTCTTTTTTTTTTTCTCTGATTATGTCTCAGTTTTACAAACAACACTGAAAAACAATCTCTCACACAAGGAGAGGGACTGAGGGAGTTTTCTTGTGTTCTGGTATGTTCCAAGTTGGCTTGACACAAGATAGAGAACAGAGGTGGCTGCCAGGCTATGTATGTTTGCAGTGAGGGAGGAGATGAGATTTCTCAAAACCTATTCCCCTTTGCAGACAGCAGGAGTGTGCAAGAAGCTTCTAGTTTTGGAGATGACCAGCTCACCATGATCTGCTTCCCTCTAGAGGTGAGCGGAATGAAGGGGACAGAGCAAGCTCCCTTTGGTTCAGTAACCATCGTGATTCACCCAGCCATGTTTCTTGCTTCTCTTGCATAGAACAGATGTATTTTCACACCAGACTGTATTCTGAACTGAGTTCAAAAGAACTGTAGCTGATGGAGGTGATTATTTGTAAAATATTTTTTAATTTGATAACTGAAAGCTCTGAATGTCATAAAGTTACTATCTTTTTATTTTGGAAAGGCTACCTCTTTTTTCCAGCAGGAAACAAAAGCTTATGATACAGAACATATTTCTTGGAACCTCAAGTCTATAAATAGCTCTCCTGTAGAGCACCTAAAGCACATCAAACTATGGAGGAAGTTTATGCAGAGCTACTTATTATTTTGATGTTTGTGTCGATGCTCAGTGTGCTTCAATCCATGATTTATCAATGGACAAAGTTGCACAGTCGTGTGATGTGGCTGCATGGTCTTAACATTATTGTGTGCAGCAGGACTGGGGTTGTTTATCCAAACCTGGGTTCAGAGCAGAGTTTTAACCTCTCTAGGTCTGTACTGCCACTGAAATTGTAGCAAAAGGTGAAATAAGACACTGTATTATTATACTGGAGTGACAAATGTACTGCAGCCAGCAGGGTAAAGGAAGTTGTGTTCCAGTGGTACAGGCAGCAGCATCCTGTTGTGGACAGAAGTTGTGACCACAATTCTCTGCCTTTTTTGGGCTGGCTGCCTTCAGGTATTCTCTATCAGGATCTGCCTTCAAAATACTTATTGTCTTCAAAATACTACTTGTCTTCCAGCCTCCTCTGAAGTCTCCTTTGTCTTCAGGTTAGTTATTTTTCACAAAGTTCTCCAGATTTCAGGAAAAACCCAGGGGATAATTGACAATCCACTGGACCTGAAGAAAGCTGAAATAATGATTTCACAATATTTTTGATAAACTAATTTTAAGGATCTATTCATTCTTACTGTGTGTGTCTTGAACTCAGTGCAGTAGGCATAAATGACATAGAAGCAATGGTTGTGCTCTGAAGGTATTAATCTTTTTCTGTTTATGTAGTATGTTTTTTCCTCTTTAAAAAACAGTTGCTGTAATGGATTTTCATAATCACATTGTAGGGGTCATCTCATCACCTCAGATCTGTAGTGGCCAGAAGTATATTTCTGTAAAGTTTAATTTTTCAGAAGATGGATACTTAGCACTGCTTAGTTAAGAAAAATGAGGCTTTCTAAATGACTTTGCTGTTTATAAACTCTGTAAATATGGCCTGATTGTACCTAACTAGTCAATAACAGCTTCATTATTGGCTTTGTTATCAGTTTCTTGTGCATGTCACAAAAGCAACAAGTCCTGCCTTATGTTGCAGAGGAAGAACAAGGCCTTACAGATGGGTTTAGGGGAGGGGGTGAAGGTGTGAAAAGACCTTCTGGGCATGTGGCTCTTTGTGTGTGATGCTGATGGTGGCTTAGTATCAGAACTGGGGCTGTGTAGTAGGAAATAAGGGTAATTAGGGAGAGGGAGCTGGAACGAGGTATTTGAAGATGTGATGAAATTGTGGGACATTGGGGGAATTCAAAGTAAAATGACTGGGGCAAAAGGCAAGAATGTCACCTTCATAATCTGCATGGGGTGGGGAGGATCAAGTAGAGCCCGAAGGGAAAAGGTGGGCAGCAAGAAGGGTTATTGTGACATACTGCCTGGAAATAGGTGATGAACGTTTTATTCTCTGGAACTGATTAGCTTAGAAGAACCTAAAAGGATGGGGAGTCAGCTGATTAAATGTGGACACCTGCCTTGTAGGTATTAATACCTTATCTTATTATTGAAGTTCCCTGTATAGTAAATGGAGGGGAAAATACTTTTAGAGCATGCTGTGTTTTCCTTTCAATTAGGCTGAGTTACATTTCCAATAGGGTTTTTTCCCTTGAACTCTAAAGTAGACAGTCTCAGAGGTAGGTGAGCTACTTATATATATAAAAATATGCCCACAAATGTGTGTGTATTATATAGACTATATGGAGATCTGGAGTGTGGTGGGGTGAAGCTCTCAGTCCTGCCTGTGAAAAGAAGGTGGTGTGAGTCCTGTGTAATTGTTTGCTCTGGCACCCCTTTGTACCATGGCTGCAACTCAGTGTCAACATATGGGCAGAGAGAACTTATGCCCTGTCCATAGCACTGGGTGGTGTAAAAAACACACAGAGTGATGTGCAGAGTGATGGTTTTTGGGCCTACCAACCACTGTCACAAATGGCTTTTGTTTCTGAAGGCAAAACCTTTAAGAAACTCTGTGATAGTTCAGCAAGTCCCCACACAAAATGTCCTGTAAATTGCTGGTCAACTTATAGTACCAGGTTGTTTTGTTTGGTAGTACTTAAATGTAAGCGGAGTTCTTCTGAAAACAGGATAACAAAACAAAGGTTACCTAGCACTTTTTAAATAGGTGGCTACTCAAACCCAAATTTCACTAGAAGCATGTGGTGTACCTGAAAATTAGAAAGCAAGTGTCTCCAGTTGATCAAACCGAAACTGGAGGAACACAACACTGTGGTGATTGCCATCATATCACTGCATTGTGTAATAACTGTAATACTGATAGTATCTGGAAGTGTAACCTTTAATTACCTGTTTCTACAAACTCTTTAGGAAGGAAAAATAACACCTATTTTGCACATGGTGTGGAAATTAAATTTCCCAAATGACAAGAGCATAGGAATGTCTCTGCAATGTCAAACCAAACTCCCTTCTAACCCAATATTGTCTCCAAGGGTGACCAATAGCAATCGCTTAAGGGAGAAAAGATAATGTGGCAAGCAGTGTGTCAGGATTATAGTTTCTTACTTCCAATAGTCTGCAGATTGATAATTTGCTGGGGCTGCATTCAAAGCATCTTTAGTTTAAGTTTTGTAGGAGATTCTTGCTGGAGGATTGGATGGGTGGGTGGGATCCCTGATGTTCCCCTTTTTACACTGACTTGTCTCCTGGTACTTTCTAAAAGTAGCACTAAAATCAGTCCAGGTCCCTCAACTTCTCCCGAGGGGGGATGTGGAGAGAGGTGAAAGTGTTTACCACAAATACATCATTTTCTTTTCGCTTCATTGTTCTTCCTCCATCTGACTTGGCAGGTGTGCTGAGCAGGAATGGTCTGTGAATCGATCCCGAGGCAATCAATGCCACGGCAGCTGGCCGGAGCTGAACACCGATGCGTTGATCGCCTCCAAATCAATTCACACACTGCTCTTGCTCAGGTTGCCTGCCATTTCAGAAGGGGAGGGATGGGGAAGTGAGAAGAAAATTGCGCAAAAAAAAAAGTATTCTGGGACCTTTCTAAATAGGCCACTTACTTGTAACCCTTCCTCTCTTGTACGTGTGTGTATACGAGATGTAAGTATGTGATAAGGTTACAATGTGATGCTTTGTTTGCTGACTTAGATATTGCTCAAAGGGAGCAGAGCGGAGCCCTGGATACTGACTGGCAAATTGTGTGGAAGACACCAAACCCTCCTGCATCTTCACTGCTTTCCACCTTGCCTGTTAGGTATTTAAACTAGTCAAGCGTTGCTGTCTGGATGTGTGCGAGCTTAAATAATCATGCAGGGCACTGTGGCACGGGGAGCTGCAGCTCCTAATTTCTGAACACTCCTCAAGGTGAACAGTTTTTTGTTTTGCTTTAATAAGCCAGAAATTGTGCATGTCGAAAGTGCCTTTTGTACAAAGATCTCAATTTACTTGGCAAACTTCCATGCATTAAGCCTCCCTGCTTTGCTGTCAAGGAGTGAGGTATTGTTATCTCCATTAAGAGCAAGTGAGCCAGGAATAAATGCCTGGTCTCCTTGTATTGCTACTTGCTTCCTTTTTTCTTTTCCCCCCTTCTTTTCTTCAGATGGATAGTAGCCCTTAATTTATAGATTATTGGGCCAGAGATGGTTCTGGCCCCAACAGAACAGGGAAAAGCACCTCATCCCCATGCCAAAATGAGAACCTCTGTTTTTCTTCAAGTGGCTGGCTGTGACCCAGTTCAGTGCTGTCCTCGGGGATTCTCTTGTCTGTGCCACAGTTGCCATGGTCCCTAGGGGAGCAGTCAGTAAGTAATTTAGGGGCAGGACCACCCAGCAGTCTCTTCTCCCTTTCTGTCACTGATCATGTTGTGCCTTTTGCCAGGGTGTCTTGTGTGGGAGCACAAGTACATATACACAGAGGATAATCCAGCAGGGAACATTATCCTGTGGAATGGTTGCAAAGAATTGGGTCCTTTGACTTCATATGTGGTACATGTCAGTTTGGGGGGGGTGGAATAAATGCAGTTGGCTGAGTGACTCACTCAAAAAATGCTGAAAAACAATAGCAGATCTGTGACAAGACTTGAATATCATAATGTTACAGCTTATCTTGCTTCTTGCAATAACACTAGTGCTGGATGATTAAACATATGCAAAAGTTGTCACTGTTCAGGGGCTCTCTGTGTGTCCCCTTACAGTTCAGGGTGTGATGGGGCCTTATGCAGCATGGGACCCACATTTCTGTTGGAATGGAGATAGTAACACCATGCTCAGAACATGTATGACCATGTCAATAAGGAAGAACTAGCATTAATTTGTTTACTACCTATTAATTTAAGGAGTGCTGATGTGCTTGTCTATTTTCAGCAGTCCAATTGCAGCTAATAACAGCAAGTAAATGTTGTCTGCTGCATTAGGAACACATTGGATCACAAGCGGAAGTTGTCTTTTTTGCTCAGCACCTGATACTGAGGCCTTATTCCTAACTGGGGAACAAGAGCTCAAAGGTTGCCTCTCATGTCCTCTCCTGCTCCATGATGAAGCTGGCAGGGCTAGATAGGGAGCTGCTGCTCATTGCAAAGTATTCCCTGAATGCAGCAGGAGAGGTCCAGGAAGAATTAAGTATCTGAAACAGCAGAAGCACAACACTACTTGCTGTTCTAGAGAGTCATGTATTCTATTGCTTTATGGAAATTCTAAGAGGACACCAGATTATCTACTGTTTGTAATCCAGAGTTATAGTGATTTTTTTTCTGTGGTGTGGTGTTTTTTTTTAAATTACATTTCCTCTTTTTCTATATACCCTTTAAGTTTTAGCATGTATCTAAGGCAGGTATTGCTTCGAACCAATGGGCTTCACTAGAAACAGGCCATCTTCACAAACACTGCAGGGATAGCTTCAAAGCTTGTGACTAGCAAAGATTTGCAAGAATCCAAATACTGTAGTTACAGAATGTGAAGGAATGGTGCCTCGATAGTGGCATTGAATTTAAGGAGATGGAGCAAACTGCTGGAAGGGTTCACTTATCTGGTACTTGTGATGATGATGCTTTTTATCTGTAACAGACACCTCTGAATCCCAGAAGGATGGATGCCACTTATTCTAGCTGGATGTGTAAAGGAGTAGTGATGAGCTGTTAAACTTTCAGAGATATCTAGAACTACTTTTTGTGTTGGATTTCGTGAGAAATACCTACCTGTTGTGGTTACATCTCAGCATAGGGTGGGCTGGCAACATCTGCAGAGGGCTACCATGGTGGCGCTTTGAGTAATGTGCCAAACTTAGTGTTTGCTATAGGTATGGAAAGTATATGATAGTCATATATATATGGCCCTTGGAACACTCACATAGTACCCCCTCTGGAGCTGAAGGTGCTAAGAGGTTGGAAAGGGACAATTGCCTTAGTAGGTTGAGAGTCTGGAGATGCTGATGACCATGGAAAATCAGGGTGGGTGGTACAACAAAAGTTGTCACAATTACCTAGTTAACGGTACTCTTGTTTAAAGTGCCGGTGTGCTTCACACGTTGCTTTATTTGTGTGACAGGGAAACAAAGCTGGACACCTTTAGCATCTTGAGAATGGTTCTTGAAGACTTCTTTTATGAGGCTTGCCCACATCTAATTCAATCTAGTTAATTCAAGCTCTAGGGCATGTGTCCCTGCTCAAGTGCAACCTGGGCTGTTATCACCCTGAGCTGCCCAGCTCTGGGGCTTTACTGAGCAAGCCTAGTGTTGTCTGGAGTGGGGCCAGGGTCAGAACAAGTAGTGATCTTGCCTTCTGGCCCCTTCTGACTCTTACAGTCTTAGCCTATATTGACGTTGTGAGACATAACTTTTTAGAATAGCCTTCTAAGATAGATGGACTATTTCTTGGACTTAGAGCCCTTCAGTTATGGCTTTTGTTGGACTCAAGTGGACTGTTTGTTTCTCATCTTTAGGATGTGGAGATGGAACACAATAAGATAAGACCTACAGATTGCTGGTTACACCCTTAATCATTCCTGTGTTTGGCTATTGCTTGGAAGTAAAACCCTAGATCAGGACTCTTTTTGTCCTAGGGAACAGGATCTACTTCTTCCCTCTTGAATGTGGTTCCTCTGCTGTCCCATGAACATACTTGGCTCTAACCCCAAAAGGTGACTGTACTTTTTTGTACTTCTCTATAGCCTTGGAGATTCTCCTCCTGTAAGCCTTTTGTGAACAACTGGGGGAGGCAGGCAGGGAAGAAATAAAAGAAAAAAAGCTTGTTTAACTTATGTTCAAGTTCTGCCTTTGGCCTCTTGCTTCTCCAGCTGGGAGCTGGTCCTTCAACCCTCATAAGGGACCTCTGTAGCTCCTGGATTATCTCATTATTTCTTCCCTCAGGGCCTCTCAGTTTAAATTGCCATATTTCATTCTTCTCTCTCAATCTGGGAGCTGACACAGAATGGCAATGCAATGCCACCTGACCCGGGTGACCGATAATGGCTGGGAAAATTGTACATTCATGCCCATAATCAGACTTAAGAGATGCAAGGAAATCAAACTTAACCTGCCACAATCCCAATTATTTTTATTTCTCAGACTAGTAATCCCACAACCTGGCATGGAAGGGTACACTGATAACTTTACCAGTCTTGCACAACACATGTGGTGTCTCTTGCATGCTGAAATGTGAGGACTTTCAGGATAAGTGTGGGTGGCTTAGAAAGTGTGGTGCATGGACATGCAGTCCCCCTTGGTGTGTGTTTCCGAGGACATCTCCCTTGTAGGCAGGTTGTCTATGTGTCCAAGTGTGCTGCGCTGGGGATGGAGGGCTGGCTCTGTGTGCTGCTTCCCTGAGCTCTGAACCACAGCAAGGTTACAGCTCCAGGTGTGAGGGACCTGTTTGATCTACCAGTGTTTGCTTTGAGGAGGTGTTTGAACCTGAACCCAGGGTGGGAAATGTCCCAAGGCTCCCTGAGACCAGGGTTGCACCATGAGATACACCCTGATTTTGCACAAGTGCCTCTGGGGGAGGATGGGGTACACTGAAGGGGGAAGAAACACCATTTAACTGAGCAGTGTCAATACAGCCTCCAGCTCTTACAAGAGCAAAAAAGCTGTTGGCTGAAGAACTTTGCAGCAGTATTCAGCTTTGGAGAACTTGAGGGTGTCCCTCTGTGTGCTGCTCTCAGATCAGCATCACCTCCTGGAGAGGAAGAAAATTCCTTAGTGGTAAGAGCAATAGTTAAGTGTCCAGTGCTCACGCTGATGCAGTTGCAGGTCAGCGCCCCAACTTTATTCAGCCCTGGACTCCTGACAATGAGTGCTGGGGCGACCATGTGCCAAGGAGCTTACACAGCCACAGCCGACCTGCTGTACGGCTGCGAAGTGCTGAGGCGCCGCTTTAGCTGTTCCTAGCACCCAGAAACCCCTGGGGGTGCCCCGACCCCCGCCGAAAGCGCGAGGTGCCCCAATCCGCCGTTCCCCTCGTGGCGGGGCCGGCAGTGCCGCGCTCCGGCCGCACGGGGGCGCTGCCCGCCCGCGGAGCCCGTGGCCGCATCGGGACAAAAGGGGACGCGGGGTCCTGGGGGGGCTGCAGTGACTCACGGGCAGCTCCGCAGCTCGCTGGGTAATGCTATGGAACCTGCACGCCGGAGGAGAAACCCCGAAAGGGACGGATTTTAATTTATTTTTTTTTTTTTAAGAGTAAATGAGCGTGATGCTCTTTGGCAGGATCCCAGCGGCGGCTTTGCCAGGCCGGACTGGGCTGGGGAGGGAAATCGCTTGTACTTTCATTCCCCTCTTTGATCCCAGTTCGGTATGTAAAAGAATCGCAATTAGACTTAGGCAGCACCTTTTACCCCACAGCATCCAAATTCAAATACAAACCAGAAGATCAACTTTTTTCCCCCCCCTTCTTTTCCTTTTTTTTTTTTTTTTTTCTGCATGAAGTTGAGTGGGTGCTCTGGCTCTTCCCCACTTTTCCCTTTGCGATCTCCCTTTTGTTGGTTGTAAGGGCTGAAGTCCCCTGGGTGGCAGCCCGAGCTACTCATTCATCATCATAACAACCGTTTAGTGTAAAATTAACAACAACTTAACTATTACAGCAATAAACATGGTCCTGCATTACCACAGATTGATGAGGATTACTTAGTTACAATCAGCTGGGGCACAGACGGGGGAGGAGAAAAGCTGCCATATCAATAGATTTCCCCAAGTTGAGAACTTAACCTCCTCCTTTTAGTGTTGCTGGTGCTCGGGGGCTCGTTGTGGCTGGGCTGGGAGGAGGAAAAGGAAGAGAGAGAAATATTCTCCCCCACCCCCGGAAAGTTGGTACTTAATATTTGCCTTCTGGGAAGAAGAGGACAAAGTCTATTTCTTAGAACGTGTATCTGTTCACACACCTGATTTCTTCAGCTTGTTTCTTGAAAAAGGCCCGATTGGCTGATTATCTAAATATATTTTTGCCTTTAATTCTTTCACTGTTAAAATTCACAGCTTAACTTTCTAAGACGCTTCCGCGAAACCTTATACGAGCTGAGAATCGATCCCAAAACAGCGATGCATGAGAAAGAGAGGGGCTCTCAGGCAAATCGGTCCGAACTCCACTAATACAATGCGTTTGGTATCTGGCTCTCATTTCCCATGTAAACGCAGAAACGCTCATCACAAAAAACAAAGGACAAGGGGAAAACAGTTAAGTACACCTAGATCTGCATCCAAACAAAAGAAGAAAAAGCCTAAACAAACCCAAGGTTTTCTATTTCTCCCTGAGCCAAGTAATCCCTTTGATTACATCTAATACCTGCCAAAACCCTGATGGTATGCCCACCCATCTCACCGTGTGATAATGCCACATTGTGAAATCTATCCATTAATATTAATTGTCAGCTAGAGAATCTGTCTGAACTACTAAAGCTCGAGGTTGCCTTGAGAAAGCAGGGCATGATTTAACAGGGATTTTAAGATAATTCTTATTCTTTCGTTCTCTATCTCACATCCGTAGAATGTTAAACAACAGCCCTAGAAGGCAATTCCAGTTTCTGCCTCACAAATCTAGTCTTAAACCACTGTGTACTTGGGGTCTCCACCTGCTGACCAAAATATTACCTTAAATTGCTCCAGATAGGTACACTGTACTGCACTGAATCCTGACTCCCTGCTCAAGACAGATGTGTCATACCATGGAAAAGTGACTTTTCTTTCCATCACTTTCCAAATATCCTCTCAATAATGGACTTGATAATCATTGGGAATTACTAGAGAAGTCTTTTGGAAACTTTTTTTTTTTTTTCCTGATGTGTTATACACATTGCAAACTCAGTTGTTGAAGATGGAAAGGGGAAAAAGTGCGGAAAAGAACTTAAAGTGTAGCAATGTAGCTGCCCTCCTCAAATTTTGAGGAACTACAGCTGGGATTAAGAGAAAAAGATCCCCGTATCCTCTGAAAAGAGAGAGAGGTGTCAGTGAGAGGACATAGAATGAATACGTATCACCATACATCATGTTATCTCGCTGGCTCATTTCAAGTCCTGTTTTTGGAATAACAGTTATCTGTTGTAATGCCTGGCTCTTGCCATTCGTCTATAGGCCTCAAAAAACCTTTTACACTGATTTTTGGCTCTGTTGAGTGACTCCAGGATCCTGCTGTGGCCCAGATGCAGCCCTACAGAGGCAAGTTCTGGTCTTGGACAGCCTGAACCCTCCAGGAAAGCACTGATAAATTTTGATGTGTGCTGTTCTCAAAATGATAACAGCTCGTAGCTCGTCACTAGATATCGCTGATTTTCCATAGACGAGGGATAAGCCTTAAATGTTGGTCTTGAAGACATAAACATTTGTGTTTCAAGCCCTGGTTGAGCTGCTTTATTTGTCTCTAGCATAGGTGCTCTGTGTACTAGTGGCCTGATGTAAGTTAGTACTTCTAGGATAGAGTAAAAAACCTATGCAAACGAGATGGTGGCAAAGCTACCGGGGCCTGGAAATTCAGGTTCCAAAGTCTGCTATTCCATCCTTCCCTCATTCCTTTGCATCTGGCTATTCTGTAGCAATTTAGGTAATGAGGCTCTTTGAAATGAGAACAGTCAGATATATAAATACATGAATATGTAAATCAGATTTGCACTATCAGAGGTTCATATCAGTATAGGTGAGCGTGAGGATGTGTTTCTTTGTCATTTTTTCTTCCCACCAAAAGCCCTTTGTGGCTCATTTGCCTCCTTGGAGTGGGACCTGGGTCTCTCAAGACCCTACCAGAAGAGACTTTTGGTCATTTTTTGACAGTTACAGCTCCTTGGAAAAGGTACAAACCAGCACCACCTAGAAAACCCTTTGGCACCAGCTTTATAGAATGCCTGAAAATCTGCATTGCTTTCCCAAGAAGCTGCCACCCCTCTGCCACTGGCTCTTATGTCACCAACAGCCAGCCTGGTCCTGCTCTGTGCTACTTTCGCATCCTCTCCCTGCTATCAGCTGAGCGACACCAGCAAGAAAGAGATGCAAAATAAAAACTGGAACAAAGGACCCCTTTCCTGCCAGGGCTGAAGCCGACGGCAAGAGTCCTGCTGACTTCAGCAACACCAATGTTGTTAAGAATAGATCTACGCTAAGTTCACTGTTGCGTCTGCAGCTTGTGCAGACTTACTGCACATGCTTGGTGAGGGGAAACATACAGTTTTTGGCAATTGAAAGTTTAATCAAAAGGCCACTTTTCCTGTCTGTTATTTTTGGGCCCAGCCTCCCGAGGGTCAGCTCGATGACATTTCATGCTGCTTCTAATCAATTTTCTACTGGGAAGCAGTGTGAGAGCTGGCTAACGGAGGGGCACGGGGCTCGGCAATGGGAACAGAGCTGGAAAAATATGTTGGGGATTTTGGGGCATAACCAAATGTTTCCTAATCTGGACTGCAACTCCGTCAGGCATGTACTGACAAGCAAGTGTCGATTGGAGCTGAAAACCAGCAGGTTCTACTACAGTGTAACCTGTAAATCCACATCTTGACAGGCATGTTGTGGTACGCAGAGTTGTAGTCTCTGGGAAATAAGGTAACGCAGGAATCAGATCATGGAATCAAATAGTGTGATTATCATTGGGTTTTTTTCTTTGTGTAGACAAAGGAAGTACATGGTAGTTTGTACTTATTTCCTATATGACTGTTTATATCAGACTTGATTGTTTTGGAGCTTGCTGCTCTGGAGGATTGAATTATTTTGAAGACATAGGCACTTTTTCCCTGGCCTGTTTTTCCCCCCATAATCTTTCCATCCTGTGTTTGTTTCTTCAATGGCTGGGCAAACACAGACAGGTACATACTCACTCCTGGGTGCTCTGTTCCTCGCTCCACACACCTTGTAGAGAACCACAGGGGATCCGCATGTAAGAAGAGGAAGAACTAAGAGTGGTGGGGTCAGAGCTGGAGCAAGGCTTCTCAGCAGGGCTGGCGAGACTGAGTTTTGCTGCCTCAACTGTCACATCTTGGGACCGAGCTTGGTGACCCTGGAGCTGTCAGAGGTTGGAAGGTGGGGGGAAGCTGCTGCTGTCAGAAGGGAGATGCTGCTTTTCCAACCTGGGCTGCAGCAGCCACCCCAAGGACTCACCCCATGGCAGCAGCAGCAACCCTGGCTTCAGGGGACTTGACAGACGCTTGTCTCTTGAAATACAGGAATCTGTATTTATCTGGAAGGCTCCTAAAACACAAGGAAGAATCTGCAGGAAATAGTTGAGCTTGTTACTCATGCTTTTGGCTAGGGGAAACTTACATTTCTAGGGATTTCTAACCCATTTGCAGGCAGAAAATGCAAACAGTGCAGCTCCATGGGCTGCACCGATCTCTGCTGTTCAAGTAGCTTATCCCTATATGGTTCTCAGGAGAACCTATAGGCTTGTAAGCTAAAGAAGCCCCATCAAAATAACAATGGAGCTTCCATCACAAGCAGTTATGATTTCTCCCATGTCCAGGGCTGATGCTTTTGCCCAACAGTTGTTATTTGAGAGGTCAGGTTTCCCTCAGCACAAGCACAACTATGAGGGATGCTTATTGCCTGTATTGGCAGCAAGGGATCTGAAAGACATGGGGTGGCTGACTTGATCCCAAAGCTTGTTTCTGGGGTAAGGAATGAGCTTCTCAAGGAGTTAATAGTGGGCAGGTTGGGATGGAGCTCCCCATGTTGTCCCTGTTTTTAAAATAATCTGTTTTAATCTGACAGGGAAGAGGTAAAATATTGTTTTATAGTAGGGTATATATGCTACTCTCGACAGTATAATATCTGAGGAGTGTTGTAGCCCATCCGGGAGAGCAGCTCTTCAGTGACACAAATAGCAGAGTTCTGATGATTTGGCCTTTTCTGAGTTGAAGAAATTACTGATCTGTCTGCTCCTCTTGCAGAGCAGAGCTGGGAGAAAACATCGTGTTCCAGCATTTCAGCTGCTTCAGCGCCAAGTATTAGACCAAACTTAACCTTCATCAGCAGTTTAATCTAATGGTGTGGTTCTGTCACTGATTTAAATCAGCACTGCCCTGGTTTGTTCTCTTCTCCGCCCTGCAGCTGTGTGCTCTGTGTGCCGCTTCTGGTGCTCACCTCTCCCTTCCCTTGCTCGATACGCTTTGCCAAACCAGCAGAAAACCATCTCGGCAAAAGGTAGCAAATGTTTTTTTGCTGTTGGCTTGGAGAGCTGAACAAGGTCAGCAAGGCAACTATGCTAAACCTGCGGCAGAAGCACCTGTGGTGTGGGCAGGGGTGATTCCAGCAGATGGGTGAGCCACCGAACAGCTCACCGCTGCTGGGAAAAGTGTTCCCAGAACTGGTGTGATGCCACCCCGGGGACTTGGCCAGCCTGTGGAGTTGCGGCTTTTCCATACAGAGATTCCCAGAGTGTTCCTTGTCATGGGCCTCAGTGACTTGCCCGAGATCACCGAAACGGGGAGCAGCAGACCCCAAATCCCAAACTAAATGCACAGAAACAAGCTCTTTTATTTTGTAGTTTAAATCAGAGTTTTATTTTGATTAACAGGAGTAAAAAATTAACTTGATGCACCTTAGAATAAAGGTACTTGGACAGCAACATCTTGGACTAAACCCTCTTTTTCTGGGCACCTTTTGTTTGAGTTCAGGTACAGCAGAAAACCACAAAATGCGGCCTTTTTGGTGATGGGAAGGGGTGCAGTTCCCCTGAATTTCCACTGGGCTCCTCTGCTGTTACAGTCAGCACAAGTGCAATGAAATGCTTCCCAGTCCGAAGGGAGCTGGTTTCCAGTTGAGATCCCAGCCTGCAGACTGGGTATTGTTTCTCTCCAGAGGTCTGTGTTACCAAAACTGACAGGTGTCACCGGGGTTACTCTGTTCCTAGTGCTATTTTGAATTTAAAAAGTAAAAATCCTGAAATATTAAAAAATACCTGAGAAGAAAAGGTGTTTTTAAGATATTAGAAATCCTGTTAGGTGGCACCGTTCTGTTTTCCAGGCCATCCAGATGAGAGGTTATGGACGATGCTGAAGCCCAGAATCATACAATGACTATTGTGTCAGACTTACACAATGACCACCGTGCCCTCTGCTCGAAGCAGGTTTTTTTCCCTATTCACGTTTATTTTACGCCTAAGTGAAACAAGACCTTAGTTTTGTATATTCTCTCTCTATAAATATTTCTCTCTGTTTTCAAGTGTCCATGAAAAATGTGACAAGATGTCCACCAAGGTCACAAATGTAAGCATAAATAGGTGCAATTTCACATCAGTAGTTAGCAAACAAGATACCCTCGAGGTAAGGAGGCTGATAAAAAGAGGGCAGTGATGTATTAAAGATGCATTATTTGGGGGTCTATGGATATAATTTAGGCTTCACAACAAGGTCAGACTGATTTAATTCTCTCTGCAAAGGTCAGTCTGAGGCCTGGCTGTACTAACCCCTGTGCTCTCCATCTGTCTGCACTCCAAGCCAGACACTTTCAATAGGTGATTGTGTTGCTCGTGGCTGGGTACAAACACATTGAAATTACCTCCAGGTCTAGGCCTCCAAATGCCTTCGCTTGGAGCCACCGCCGCCCCTGGAGCAGCTGCTACCTATGGAACTTTACATTTGATATTGGTGATTTTTGTGGCGTTGCGAATGGCGATGAGTATTTGGCTTCGTAAATGCGTCGCTGTAGCGTCATAAATTCTTTATGCTGGTTTATTCTATGACCCTTGAAACGTGATTTTGTTTTCAGCACTCGCAAAAGTTAAGTAAAGAAAAAAACAACAGCAACCACTCACATAGCAAAAAAACAAGCCCCAAACAACGACAAACCCCCCAAACAACGACAAACCCCAAACAAGGACAAACCCCAAACAAGAACAAACCCCTTACTCTATTTGCTTTCTCCAAAATGAGGAAAAATGAAGAAACCAGTGTTTGTGGACATCTTAATTTGATAGTTCAGGTCTTTCAAAAATCTTCCTCTGCAAGCAGGGAATTCTTTAAAAATAATTGACAGGACAAAATAAATATGCAACGTGCTGATATCTGTTAGTCATTTTCTTGCTGCTTTTTTTCATTTCGTGCTAAACATTTGTGAATTTGCTTTTCATTTTAAGTAGGAAATGGATTTATTAACCTGAATGAAACAACTAAAGAAAATGAGGCTAGTGAATGCTTTGGGCTTTCAGTAAACATTTAACTCACTGAAATAGCCACACACAGTAAACGGCACTTGGAAAAAAAGACCTGTAAGTTTAGTGGAAGACACGCTTCATTTTAAAAAGAGTAAGAGTCCTAGCTTTTACCTGTATGATTTGGACTAGAAGGAGGTGATGAATTGATATTGCTTCCATTTTAGGTGGGGGTATAAAGGTAAAACTATATAAAAAGATATGAAATAATTGAATGTACTACGCTAAAAAACAAAGCAAAAAAGGCTCCACAGCGTGCTCTTTCTCTTTGGAGGGTGCTGTAAGCCTTCCTTATGTATAACACTTATATACACCTGGTTTCAGTAATTATCTTACATTCATACAGTAAACAGTTTCAAAAGTAAGTGGAACCTGGTTTTGAGCCAACAAAATCCAAACAAAGAATTTAGAGCTTAGGATGCAGCTTTCCGTGGAGTATCTTGTCCCATGTTGTCTCGAGCCTGCCTACTGTAACAGAGAAAACTGCAAGAACACATGATAACAAAGTAATTTTAAGTCAGATTTCCAGATTCCCGTGTCTGTTCCTCAGTTTAAATACCACCTTGGTAAACAAATTCTGATCTTAAACGATAAAGACTTTTTTTTTTCCAGGTATCTTACGAAATCAGCTGCTGTTCTTGTGCCCGATGTGCGCCGATGAATCAGAGATAGTATTTGGCTCTTGAGGCTGTTTCAGCAGCCCTGCTTTTTTAAAGTAGATGGAGGCAGGGAGAGAATCTGTGCAGAGATCACAAAAATATTTAGGGAAGTGATACAGTGTAGAACCCTATTTTATTTTATTTTTAAAGTATATTTGACGCCTGACCTCACGCCCCCATGCACATCCTTCCATTTACTTTTAAAGACACCCCAGTGGTGGCCACCTCATCTTCTCCCTGGGTCCAAGGGTTGCTGGAACACCTTTTGGAAAGCGGACTTGTGTGCTGGGAATCACTGGGCGGGGGTGACAGCAGAAGTCACCCCCCTGCAAGATGAACACGCAGCCTCTGCGGGCTGGCAGGTGACCTTGGGTTCTTTTCACCGAGTGGGTATGTTTAGAGTAATGACTATTTGTGGTATTGTTGTCTAGCTATAGGGGTATTAAGGTATTCATTACACCAACTGTTTGCTTTAAACCACTTTGCGGGTGAGCTTTTATTGCTCAGGAGTGGTGGCAAATGGACAGTCCGGAGGAGCAAAGTCCTCGTACTATCTGCAGAACAGGTAGGGCACAAGCAGCACGTTTCATTTTCCTCCTCTGCTCCCAGCCTGCTCTCAGGAGGAGGAGGAGGGCACTGCAAAGTCTGTGCCTCCTCAAAGGAACCACCAGCAGGGCCACCTGCTGAGGTGGTGGGTTTGGAGATGTGTCTGACGCACCTTCACGGGGCTTTTCCCAGAGACTTCTTGCAAATCTGGCTCTTGGCCGCTTCTTAAAGCATCTGCTTTCCTGGAAGTGGAAGCAATTTTTTGAGCAGTTGCTCTCTATTGCATGAATCCACACCAAACAGGCTCTACAGCTGTTTGACTCCAGCACCTACAGCTATAATACACCTTTTTTGAATCAGTTCTATCCCTTTAACAGAAATTGATGACCGGTGAGGAGCAGGTCATGTCCATCCTTGTGTCAATACTGCAGAACAGAATACTTATTGTGTGCAGTACCTTAATGACAGTCCTTGTGCTAAAAAGCCATCAGCTGTGTCAGCTCTTCAGAGTTACACTAATCTAACTGGCTTTTATTCCTCAGGTAGGGTCTAAGCCTTAGGCTTAAGTCTAGAACTGGAAACACTGGCAAGCCCTTAATATGACACTATGGGCAACTTCCATTGTAGGGTGGTGTTCTGCTGTTGTAACTTCTTAACTGGAGAAGGGCCATTTGAAGTACTGCAGTTTGCTTGTGTTTTGCATGCTCAAAAAAGGGAAAAAAACCACCCAAAATCTGGGAGTTTCATGACTTTTCTCAGCGTAGCAGGGAGTTCTGCTGTAAGAATTGGCCTTGTGCTACACTCTGAGAGGCCTATAGGAGACAGATGGAAACAGAAAGATGCCATAAAAACAGACAGCTACTTTTTTGATCGTGCACTTGTAGCATTTTTTTTCCACCTGTGAGACATGACATGCTCTGTCGAGCCACTGTATTCGAACTTCCCCTGATGTATTTCATTTTTATTAGCGATGGAGGACAGGTGATTTGAATCTTAATACTATGGGGTGATCTGTATGAGAGGGGTAGAACACCTGGGCGTGTGCTGTGACACAGCCACTGAATGAGCTTCGCATTTAAATCTCAGGCGGTTTGTTGTGCCCAAACCTACTAGGGGTGTTTGTGAAAATTAAAATGTGAGGGGTACAGGCCACTTTTATGGCATTGTATTTCCCTTTCCCTCTGAGTTTTCGATTCCCTTCTTCCTTTAAATCATATTTATCCTCCTGCCAAGTTCCATGGGAGCAGAAAAGCTGCTCGTTGTGTTATTATTTTGAAGCAGTGCTTTTGAAAAGTCAGTCCTTTAGGGAGGAGAAAGCATTAGGCAGATGAAGACAATTTCTGTGTTGCAGAATTGCCGTCTAACACGCGCTTGTATTGTGGGACAGAGCTGTAATAATTCTCAACTCCTCCCGTCCGTGCGCTTCTTGTGAACTCCTTGCAAATTGCGATCTTGTGCTTCACGTTTTCCACGTGTCTGAACCTGGACCCTTGGTTTGAATGACTCCCTGCGCTCCAGAAACCTTCTCCCCTTTGATCCATCGCTGGCAGGAGCAGAGCGTTTGAGGCAGTTAGGTAAGAAATGGAATAAACAGGTGTATAAAGCTGAAGGACAGCAAAGAAGTAAGTTAAGTAGGGAAAAAAATTCTCTTGTGATGGACACTAGTGGTGCAAAGTGCTACGTAAAAGCTGGGTAACATAAACCTTCCCTCTTCCCCTCCCACACAGAGAACCAGAACAAGTTGTATATGCTGCTTCACCCCTATTTTGACATCTCAAAGCACGCACAGATGTGCTTAGCTCTTTATCAGGGACAAGGTGTGGGAAGCAGGATCAAACTTCTAATTCCTGAAATGAAATCTTGTTTAATCAGGGAAAAAGAAAATACTTCAGGATATTTGCAGACAATGCAAAGAAACAGCGTTTTAGCGTGTGGACAAAGTCCTGACCTGAGGCATGAGGAACTGTACAAACAAACGCCATTCGTACAGCTAGAAGTTTATAGTGTTCTGGAGTGATGTTTATGTTACTATAAAAAAAGTGAGAAAATATATTCAGTTACTTTCTGTTTCCCTCCATTGAGCAGATGGCAATTCATAGCTCAAATTGTTTTTTAAGCCATCTCACATTTTTACTAATAAGTACAATATGCTTTTCAACAACAAACCACGCTTAGGTGCTTCTGCAGAGGTTACATGATTGCTCAGGTAGCTCGGAAAGCCAAGAGTTTATGAATCTTGTTGTGTTATAAGGGCGAATGTTTTCCGGTGACTTCGCACGTGGTGGAAAACATGAGCTCAAAACTCTCCTTGTTTCGAATTATTTCTAATTTTTGAGGCCACAAATAACACAGCGGACTTACTTTAACTGCCTACATCTGAGATTGTTTCCACCAGTTAATACTCCTGGTGGAACAAACTACACTTTTTAATGAGATGGATATTCTTTATATTTTAAATGTATAATATGTGTAGATGGCCACTGAGAAAAGCGAAGAAATATTCAGCAGTTGTATTTGGGGAAGTTTTGGTGCTTTAGAATGAAAACTGTTGGTACTGCACGCGTTGGAAAATTCTCACTGTTGCGTTTGTGGTTTTATCAAAACCTGTTAAATTACTTGAGTGCAGAACTAAGGAAGAGTGGGTTTCATTATTAATTGACACTCATTTTTAGCAGGCGTGTAGTGGCAGGTCCTCCAACCAAACCTGTGACGCAGATTAGAGCCGAAAGTTTGGGAAATGTTCTAAATCTTTGTAGCATTGCAGAAAGGAAGTGTAATATTAAACTGACAAATTGAATGTATCTTTTTTCTTTTCAATGTAATTCACAGTTTTTTCCTATTATTTTTTACTACCCGTGGAGATAAAGCAAAACAAATTCCTCAAAATGGAGAGAAATCTATTTCCAGATACATTTTTCTCTTAAATAATATATCTCTTATATATATGTACTGTCAAATACCTATCCGTTTCTTTTCTACTCCGTATCTACAGACAGAAGAAGTGTTGGCTATGCAAATATTGCAGAACCGACTTAACATACGTGCTGTGTGCCTCGCTATAGATATGCAGGAAACTCTATATAATAATTGAGTCTGCATATATTATCTTGTAATTATAATTTTACATAATCTGTTATATAATCTCGAGGCTGGTATGCGACCAAAAAAATGTGGTCATATCAGAATTCCTAGGAAGAAGAATAAAATGATCGCATGTAAATGTAAGGAAATGGTCGTGGCCAGGGAGTAGTGTGCAGGACGGAGTTACATCTCAATGCTAAAAGCCGTGCTGGTCGTTATTAGAAATTTAATTCCCCCCTTTAGGAGGAATTATTAGGAATAGTTTGGCACCACCAGTTCTCCTGGGGGGGTGGGGGTGGGTCGTGCTTGGTTTTGGGGAGGGGAACCCCGGGGTGCTGCCCCTTAGAGCCACCGTGGGAAAGGGGAGAAGAAACCAGAGCAGAACTGGGCAGATGACAATGTGGTGAGTGCTGCTTTATCCCAGGAGCTTCTGCTCGTTTCCGGCTCTTGAAAAGGGGCTGAGTGGTCCCAACAACCACCCCGGTGCAGGGAGGAATGAGCGGTGGCCAGAGACGATGCTGGGGGGGAACCCGGTGCACTGGGAACTGAGCCTACCCTGGCTAAACCGGAACAGCCCCTCCCGGGGCTGGTGCCACCCTGGAATGGAGCGGGGGAACGGGATGGCGGACCCACCATAAAATAAATAAATACACACACACACACATATATATATCTCCCAAGCATGTGGGGAAAACAGCCGAGTTGCAAATAAATAAACAAAATGCAAAATAAATCAGATGAAATCACCAGGCGTCTGTTCCCAGTAAACAGCAAGCTTTATAATTTCCAGGTGTTGGGGAAAGCCGTTGTCTTATAGTTTATAAATCCCTGCTTGGGTGGGGGGGATGAAAGGGAAGGGGGAGAACCTTTGGAGGTGAATGAAATACCAAATCACGAGGCTCTATGTAGATTTATGATTGCATAAGAGGCTCGATCATTTCCATATATTGAAATATGCTGTCCTTTCTGCGACTGCCCAGCCCTTGGAGGGAGAGAGACGCTCGATTCGCCTTGATCAATGCTGGCTGTGAAGCAAGGAGGAGGAGAAGGGGGGGACCAGGCTGGCACCAGATGGAGCAGGGTCTAGGGAAAGGTCAAGGTTAGCTCAGGCTGCTATTGAATCGGTTGCAGCCTCACAGATAGATCTCTGCCTCGGAGGCACCCACTGGGGCTTCTCAGAATCAAATCTAATAGAAAAGGCAGTCACAGAATGAAATCGCTTCATCTGAATGCTAAAATTGTTATTAGGCTACATTAGAGAGATACCGGGCACGTGATTACCAAAAAAAGAAGCATGCCTAGCAGTTTGCGACTGAAATAAAAGCTGTGAATATGTTGATACCATCAGCAACGTGCGAGGATAATAGATAACAGGAGAGAGGGGCAGGGAGAGACGTGCATGAGCGTAACAAACAGATTAACGTATTGTTGCGTGTGTACGTATCTGTATAAAATTATTTGTATATATGTCTGCGTGGGGGTACATTCGTACGTATGCAGATAGCAGCACTTGACTTCTTGCATGTCCTGCAGCGGCCGCGGTCCTCAGTGCTCTGAGGACGTTTGTAAATTGATTTAGACAGCAGCGACAGAGCAAGGAGCAGGAGCTGACTTGGAAGAGGCTTGGTGGTGGGTCCTGGGTGGCCTCTGCTTGCAGCCACCCTCGCCATGTGGTGCTCTCACTTGGATTTCTGATTTTAAGCCCTGGGGGAGGCAGGGAGATGAGGTCTTGTTTGAGGCCACTCTTATTCTTTCTCATCTCGGGCAAAACTCCTTCTGTGGGAAATGCAACGAGGCGCGTCCACGTGTGCACACACCCCATAGTACGGACACAAGAGCATGATGCAAACACTCATATATACTTTTGGAGCAGCGATGCTGTCAGCTGGCTCTCAGAGAGCAAAGTGAGCTCTTTCCAGTTACCATCTCCTCCAAGATCCTGATTCTTTAACCTCCAGCTCAGCCATATCTTAAAGAAGGATTTAGTCTTGTAAAAGAGACGCTGGCTACACTAAATTAAACATGATGACTGCACTCTAAGGGTTAATAAATTTAGAATTAACAGATCATCCCAGCTTGATACAGCTACTATAGATGATTTAATATGCAGCCTAAGCAGGTTGACAGTCAGCTCACAGATGCAGATAAGATCAAACAGTCTCTTGATTCAATAGATTGAATGGTTGTACGGAGTGTCTGGAAGGTGAGTGACAGTACGTATATGGCAGGGGTTCTAGTAGAGAAGGGCTGCGATTCCCCACTGCTGTGCACTGCACTGGGTTTCCTTTTCTAGCAGTCAACCTTTTCTAGCAATCGAACCTGGAGTTAACATGAAAAAAAAAGTCTCAAATATAGTTCAGGAGAGTTATTTGAAGTTTTCAGTAATGAAGAGCGCTGTGCTTTAATAGTAATCGGTATTACTAGTCTGCACTTCAGATTCCTCCTCCGCGGACAAGGCCATCACCACCCACCCTGTCCTGCAGGGAGGCTCATCTCCCCACAGGCTCCATCTGTCTGTCCACACTAGTCCCCTTCCCTGGCAGACTTAAATCCACAACAAAAAAGGTATTTTGGAGGCAGAACCACGACACCTCACCACGGTCACCCTCAGGCTTGGTGGGTACAACCGTGTCCTGACATCCAGAGGTTTGGCTGTAGGAAACCTCGATGGGTACAGAGTGAAAGAGGCAATTCCCCAATTCCCCCGCTCGCTTTCCAGCTCTCTCGCTTTTCTGGCTTAAAAGTTAATGCCTGTAGTAACTCTTCCGTGGTTTATGTTTTCCTTCTTGCTCTCCCGTCCTATTTAAGCGGGAACGTAAAACGGTTCTCGCGGAGGCTGGCGAGCAATGAGATGACAGAGTGGTCTCTAACAATTTTTATTATTTGATCAAGAGTAAAAGCTCCGCCTGAACCATTAGATTTTACCGTATGAATACGTTTCTAGGCAATTTTAAAAATGCATATTATGTATTCAATAGACCGTCTCAGGTCTGAATTGTATCTTATTGTGTTATATGGGGCCACCACTATACTGATAGGAATATTTGCATTAAAGGTACTGCACTCATAAATTAGTTGGATTGTTTACTTTGGTGTTGTTTTTTTTTTTAAATATCCAAATGCTCAGTCCATGCTTTTGACAAATGCCACACAAAATATTGATTTAATAAGTAATGTTGCTTTGAATTGACTAGCAGAGCAAACACAGAATCCACATAAGATCACTGTGATTTTTCAAAAAAAAATGGTCTCATGGACTTTTGTAAATGTTTACCTATGAATTACACTTTAATTTTCATTTGGAAACTAGTGGTTTTAATCCTTTGAATGCTGAGTTAGAAAAGAGAGGGCCTTAGCGTGTATTTCAGGTTGCACATCCGTACATGAGCATCCCCAGATATTCCTGAGCAGGTCTGTGATGCCACGAAGGTACGAGCACCTCTCCAGTGAGCTGATGGAGACACGAAAACCTTGACCTTGTAATTAGAAAGAGGTGGTAATAAACCCCCAGTGCTCCTCAGGGTGAACGAGGAGAACTCCAATACCCCTTGTGCAAGAAATTAAGAAGTAGAAAAGCCCTCAAACACCCCCCAAAAATGAGGTAAAGGCAGGAAGGAGTCGGAGAATTGGTGAGAAGCTCAGGAACGCTTTGCTGGCTGCGGTGCCGCTTCCCAAGGCGGAACCAGTGAAACCAGTTATCTGGCAGTGATTTGCATATTTATGGTGCCTCCTGCTGCTCTTCGTGATTGCTTTACAGGCAGGAAAGGTAACAGAAAAATATAGAAACCCCTCTAAAAAAAGGCAAAAAGGCACCTACGCGCACCGGGGCTCAAGCCTTGTAAAGCCTGCGGTAGGGAATTTATTTATCAAACAGTTTTTTGTCTTAGGGTTTGAAGGTAGTTGCTGTTTCTTTAAGTTCCAAGACTGAAGACGTGATGTCTGTGCTTCTGTACAAACTACTAGAGACAAGCGCTGATCATTTCAGGGAAAAATAATTAGCCTGGTCGTATTCGCTGAATGTATACATCTAAGGAGGAGGCAATCCTTGGAGAACGGGAAAAGCTTTCAATAGACACTTTAAAAGTATAATGTCATGGTACATATATTTTTTTTAGCCCCGCTCCTAAGCAGTGTACAAATACGCAGCACAGCTTTGAATATAAAAGCTAATTAGGTCTCAAAAGAGAATAGTTTCATTTTTATTGGCTTAGAGTACGTCTGTCTAAGATACACCTCAGCTGCGAGACGCTCTTGGCCTTCCTTGCAGGAGCTGCCGCGGCTGCATCCCCATACATCCCTATACATTCAGATACCTTCGGTTCTGGGCAGCACGACCTGGGGTGCCAGGAGGTCTGGAGCAAAACCCCCGTGTGAGGATCCTTCAAGAGCTTTGCAGAGCGGGGATTACAATGGAACACATCGTTCCAGCCACATCTATGCAAAACTTCTTGCTGCTGTGGGTGGGGAATAGCACTTAAGACTGGTGCTATGGTATGGCTTGTGTTTACGCTGCGTTTATCTATAGGGCCTATCATCGTAATATCTAAGGGGGGTGTATGGCAGCATGCACAGTCCGTGGATCTCTCTCTATACATTTCCATCTATTTTTTTCTCTCTAGGCACTCAGATGCTGTGTAACATAACACGACAGGAAAAATTAAAGTCTAAATTGTGAATACGTTAATTTCAGTATGGTAATATCAAACATTGTACGTGTTTCTGATTTCTATATTGAATTTCCCTTGCCTTTTTTTTAAATGCTGGGGAATATTTGCTCTCTGAACAATAGCATTACTACAATAACTCCCCCCAGCCCCAGCACTCATACTTAATGCACATCACCTTTCTATGTAATTCTATACAATACACTTGCATGTTCTTTTAATTGAGTGAAATCGTATTCATACTGGTGGTAGAAGGCATTCTTTTCACTGCAGACAGAATTCACACCGTACTGTAAAAATTGTATGTGCTGATAATAACAAATGGTGGCAAAACTACCCAAACTGCTCAAAGAAGTGGGGTCCTATCACGGGTTATCCACCACCCCTCCCGCTACCTCTCAGCATTGCATCTTTCTGTGCCGCTTTGGGCTATATAATAATATAGCCTGACTACAGGGAGTTGCATTAAAACATTGTTGTAAGCATTCTGACAATTAAGCTGCTATTTTGCAGGGAATAAATATGGCAAAGAAGAAAATCCACGGTAAAGCTGTCCTTATTTTCAAATGCAGAAACAGATCTCTGCTATCTCAACAATTAATTCTTTTTCATCTGGATGCTCACACGAGCTATGTCATGTTCTGCAAAGCATGTGCATTTCTGCTTTGCTAAAGCTAAAAGCTACACCTAAATGTCACCTGAAATAGTAATATAAGATGAACACAGAGAATGATGATTGTGTATGTTAAATTTCAGTTCAATGCACTCTAAGTGACTGAAAGCTGAAGCTTTAAAAAGCAATGTAATAGAAGTTATTTACAAAGATGTTAAGGCGCCAATCTAACAGGGTGCTTGAGTGCACGCTTACTTCAAACATGTAAGTACAGCTGATGTGCCCAAAGATAAATATGTGCTTAAGAATTTTGCAGTACCCAAGGCCAAGTAGATTCCTCTGGTAAGGGATATATTGATCAGAGCTAGAAGAGGAAAATCTGACTTTATTGCACTGTCCTTCTCTATTGTCCCTCACACCAAATGTGTGAGGAAGAAGAAGGGACCGTGTTCAGCAGCATGCAAGAAAACAACTAAATCTTTCCTCATCCTATGTAGCAAAACTAATTCCTCAATGGAAATAACTTCTTTTTGATTGCTGGTTCTCAGATTAGTGAATTATTTTTGTTATTATTTTTTTTGAAGTGATTTGAGGTACAGTTGGATTTATTCTTCAAGACAAAGTGTTTGCAGTTCCTCCTCATCCTGCCTGCCACATCCAGAGTGGGGCTTCCCAGATTTCCTTATAGGGAGAGTTTGAGCCCCTTGGATCTAATCTTGTACAGAAGTGCAAAAAGCTTCTCCTTATGATACTGAAAAGATCTTGTTCATAAACAACTGCTGTGCTAAAACATCAGGAGTCACCCCACATGTTTGATTTGGTCAGGATCAGACCAAGTCTGTCCAGCTCTCCTTCAGTGATGCACTTTGGAGGTGAAGTGTGACTGTGCCATAGTTGGACGTGCTGCTATTTTAAACATTGTGTTAAACACGACCTGTCTTCCTACTGCTCATAGGCCTGAGGATAGCGATCTGCTCAGGTAGATGATTCTGGATCTCAGCAGTGACTCAAGAGGACCAACTTTTCCATGCTTAAACCATCATCTGTTTCTGTGAGGGCAGAGTTGCCCTGAAGGATGGGGGATCTGGATGGGTGGAACATCTTGCTGAGGGGAGTTTGGCTTCTCACAGCACTTTGTTTCAGAATGACGTGCACACAAGAACCCTGCAGTGAGAGAGCCCGATGCTGCAGCCTGGCTCGGTTAAAGCTCTTCCTGCAACCGCTGGAGATGCTGCTCATGAGTTCGGATGTGCAGTAGGTGTCCCTGCTCTGCAACCCTTTGCTGAGGTGGGCATGGAAACTTTGTGGGGTCTGGCTCCACGAGATCAATCTGTTCATGGCCCTTGGCTCATCTTTCTAGCTCTGGGCTTGTCATTTTGTGTTAGGGTCAAGGAAAATCCTGATCCCATACCTTAACCAACCCTGTATGCTCTGGCTTACTATGATTTGAGGTGATTAAAACCGTCTCTGATAAACAGAAATTTAAAACTAGTAAAAAGTGTTATGGATTCTCAGTAAAATTCTTTGTAACGCAAAGTGATGCTTAAGTTTATGCTCGGTGTTCAAAGTTGAACAGCTCACCCTTTTCATGTGACTGTTCGGATGCCAACGCACGTGTGGGACTCACTTCCACACAGTTTTGGAAGAAAATAAAGCCCAAGAAGATGAAAAGATTCCAAGAAGCTGTTAGCAAAGATAACTGAATGACCAACGCTCTGCCAGGTGTTTTCTCGTTCCTAGCTATGCTTGCTGCGTCTATAGGTAACCGAATGGACCTATACGCTGTACCGTAACGTGCCGGAGCTGTATTTTGGGTTGTGGGTTCAGGGAGCACCTTCCCTTCCCAGCATGATGGTTTTGGTACAAAGGGGCTCAAGAGATGTGTGAATGGCAGCGTATTGTGATGCAGCTGATATACAAATCAGACATTTCACGAGCTTTAGCTCCCTCCTGTTGCAGGCATTTATGTTCTTTTCATCTTACACATTTAGGACTCTCTTTTGAGATAGATTTAACAGCCATTTCTTGCTCATTGTCTCTTATCAGTGTATGTGTACACATAGCTTTAACTTGTGTACTTATATTTACACTGTTCAGTATGGAGCTTCAGAAGAGCTAGAAGTACCAAATTCATACCCTAGATGTCAGTAAAAGAAAAAAACATTAAATCCCATTAAAAATGGTTTTTTAAAGGTCTGCGAATCAAGCAATGGGTTAGGCAATTATTCATAAGATAATTCCCTATATGGACTGACAGTCTGAGTCCCAAGTTTCAGCTCAATCAAATTTACACAGCCCAAGTTATAACCTCTTCAAGATGGGGATTGTAACAGGAGCGCTGACAGACCTTAACTACTGTGCCTCTTCAGTAACGAAAGCTCAACTATTTCACTCATGAGGTGGCTGCTGGTGCTGCTATAATTAAGACTGTATGGATTTGCATTATAGGTCAAGTTCTGGGGAGTTATAAACGCACATAGTTTAAATCACGTTGGCTTGAAACTGAGGCTAGAAACTGTTAGGGGTATGTTACGTGTTTACTTATTAAAAGCTACGTAAATATTAAACATACGAGATGATAAATAGCTAAGTAAGTACTAGAGCAGTACAAACTAAAAGCAGTTGGGCTGAAATCAAACATTTGATTAAAAATGAGATTTTTATGGGCATTTGCTAGTGCTTTCCACTGCCTGCCCACGCACAAGCAAAACTGTTTGTATGCTTCAAAGGAGGGTTTTTGTCATTTGAAAGTCTGTTTCCCGAGCACTTTGTGTTATTTCTTTTACAGTCATGCCCAGCAAGTCCAGTCAAGGTCCAGGGCTCCATCATGCTGGGTGCTGTGCAGGCTGAAATCCCGCACCTTGCTGAAACGCATGCTAAAAGTCTCTCCAAGTTCAGGGTTTTATTCCGGGTCCTGCCTCGGGCAAGCTGATAAAGAAACCTTTCTGTCACCTGGCGCTCTGGTGTTTGCGATCCTGCACGGACTCGCTGCTGTGCTGGCTAGTAAGCGCTTGCAGAAGCATGGTTTGTTTTGAGGCTTTATTAAAAGGGGAAGAAAACCAAACCAAAACAGAGAAAAGGAAAAGCAGCGTGCCCAAGTTTCTCATGTGGCAACGCTACTGCACATACTATTTCTAGAACGTGCAGGTCCTCTGCTCGTTCACGGGGAGTCACCCTGGTATGATAAGCGTTCCACCCACGTTGCCTCCGCCTGATTGAGACTATCAAGCCGGTGTCAGAAAGAACCCCGTGCGATCTGCCGCTATATAATGCAGCCCAGCTCCAGAGAACTGGCAGAATTTTGGAATTTGTATTTGGTCCTAACGTTCTGTACTGAGTTGGCAAGTGAGATTCCTGCTCCGAATGAATGACAGTTGGAGCTTTGAAGCAGGAACATTTGCCCACCAAAGTTGCTGAACTCGCCCACTGCCAAGTCTGTCACTGACTTAGCAGATAGGCAGGGACAGCAGCGTGCGTTGGGAACTGTGTCACGCTCCTTTGTGCCTCTGGTCCCCATCCTGTGCAGGACTGTGTGCCTGATTGCGAGATGGGGCAAGGCCACACTTGTCAATTTTAGGCAGCTTTATGTCCCTTCTTGCAGCAGTCTCTAAGCACCTCACATGATTGAATAGAGGGAGGATCATACTATTTCTCCGACAGAAAACTGCGGTATGAGGAAAGGGACGGGTACATTTTGGCAGACTTAAAAGTCATTTTTACAGTGCAAATGTTGTCACCTGGGTGCTCTGCCCTGTTGCTGCAAGTTTCTGCCCCTGCCCTGGGACATGTGTCCTCAGCTATTCCAGGGCATGAGCTGCTGCCTCAGGGACAGGTTGAGGTGGGACAGCTGTTCAGCTAACACCGCAGACCCTCCTCCGAGGTTGCCTTCCCCTTGTAGGCAGCCCGAAAACCACCGCGGCCCTGGTTTCAGCGTGTACCTCAGAGTATGCCTGCACGCAACAAAGATGTGGGGCCACGTTTCCTTCAGCTGACTTTGCTCTGGGTCTGGGGCTCTGCAGCTGATAAGACAGCTGGGGGTGACAGCAGCTCAAACCGCTGCAGCAGGATTGCGGGGCACCTTGGGCTAAGGAAGGTTGCGGAGGAGCAGAAGGTGACACGCAAGTTTGCGTGAATCCTCAGAGCCTGATCACTGGGCTGGCTGAGGTTTGTTTTCACCTGCATTTCTAGGTGTTAGCAGTCAGTATTTAAGCATTTCTAGCTGTTTTTTACCTGCTGCATTCACTAGGTTCATTAGTACAAGTGAGCAGAGTGATGCCACCGTGTCATGGGCACAGACAAGTCAAAAGATGCTCCGTTTGTGGGTGGCGGTGGCACTAGAAGCGGGGAGCAGAGGGGGCAATGCAGGAGGAGCAAGGCATGGGGGAGCATGGGACAAGGCGGGGGAAGGCGGGACATTGTCCTTCCTCCCATGGGTCTCCGGACCAGGGTGAGCTCAGAGGCCGCTCATCCCCTCCGGACAAGCCGGGGACGGTCCCCGTGGGGCTGACCCTGCCATCGGCAGCTTCCCCGGGGGGGTCCGGCAGAGCCGAGCACCGGCGGTTTGCGGGGCTGGGGGGGACGCGGCGGGGCGCGCAGCTCCCCCCGCCACAGAGCGGGAGCCTTGGGGTGGCATTTCTGGGGTTAACGTGTCTCTGTGGGGGGGGTTATCCCGGTCCTGCAGCCGGAGGTGGCCCCGTAACCCTCCCCATCGCGAAGGTAGCGCCCCGGAGCTGAGGCTGTAGCAAAGTCCCTCGCAAAAGCTGTTTGTTGACCACATTCACGTTCAGAGCCCTGAAGCTAAAAGCACTTTACACCATAAAATAAAAGCACTGTCTTTTTTTCTAAAAGGTTACGTCTGGAGGCCACGCTGCTCATACTTCATACAGAAAACTACTGAAAGGGCTATGAAATCCTCTATGATTTACACTCCCTCTCAGTGCATTAGGATATAGATCTACTCGACTCTAAAAATACTGTGGAGTTTCTAACCGACGTGAATATATGTGCATTATTTCAGAAAGTCTGTTAGAAAACTTGTCAACACATTATAAAGCATAAAGCAGGACTTGGCCATTAAATACAGAGATCAGAGACAGAATATATACTGCAGGAAGTACTGAGAAAAGTCCCTCCATTCAAAAAAGGTCTATTAGCTAAAAGTTTACACACAATATACACCAAAGGGTTTAGAGAGAGCCCGTGGACTGTAATTACAAGGCATAAATGGAATCAGTAAGGGCTTTACGGTCCCCAACGCAGTTAACTGGGCTGGCAGAAAATAATTTTAATATTGTCGTAATTTATTACCCACCGAAAGCCACATCAACGATTGTAAATATAGTTACTTTCTGTCCACGACTGCTCGTTAAACAGCCTCGTTCCCTTCCCCTAAAAATACAATAAAATACAAACCCACCTGCATTATTAATCTGCGGTTATGCCGTGTTAAAAATGTCTTCTGACTCCTTTTCTTTCTTGAGGTTTGTTATCTCCCTCCAATCACATGACAATGCGAAGCGCTGGGGCGGGGGGGGAACACGATGACGATGGGGGGAGCACAGCACTATTGCGATCAAATGCTAATATTAATAATTACCTAGCCAGGATGAAATATTGTTTTTTAAGACAGCGAGTTTCCATTTAATTCGAGGCATTTTACGGCGCTGGAATTAAGGGCATGCTAATGGTAGGAAGATCCTCGCTGCCATTCATGAAAGCATCTGTAAAATTAGCTCTTGACTGTAGGTTTTAAGATGCGGTCTGGGAAGTCACCTCTGGAATCTCAAACACGGTACGCTAATAAAACAGATTTAGTTGTAACTAAGTGCTTAATTTGCTATGATTTTTTTAAAGAAAATCAATGAAATGTTGGCTGTTATTTATTGGGAATAACCGCAGGTAGGTGTTCTGATGCCGGGTGGCTTCAGGGAGCGCACAACTGCCTAATGAATTGTAATTCAGAGGACTGTTACTTGTGAACCGCAGAACCTTTCAGGGGTAATAAACTCATTACTTTTTACATTGCAGCCACCTTGAAAAGCTTTACACGTGGCATTATACATAAATCAAATCCCATCTATATATCTATATCTCCGGTACACACACATGCCTGTTTATATACGTTGATACAACGTATGGACGCCTGGGTACGGCAGCCAGCCCTGGAAGCTGGGAGCAGTTCTGTTGTCACCTGCGTCTGGGTCTCCCCCGGAAAGTCACGCAGGGCGGGGATTTGCTTTATTCCCCCCGTGCCCCAGCAGCCACGGGGTGACACGCACGGCCGCGCTCACCCGTGTCCGCGTCTGCAGGAGGGGAGCGGCCCGGGGCTGGGCTGGGAAGCTGAAACCGTCCCACGCCAGAACGATTGTCCCCGTCCCCTCGCCAACAGGTCCCCGCCGAACCCCTCTCCCCCTGGGTTCTCCGGGCGGTGTAAGCTCTGCTCTGCGCGTTCAAGCCGTTCTTACAGTGGCTTCTTGTCCCCTCTCCTCCCGCGGGGCCGCCCGGTGCTCGGTCTCTCCGCCTCCGTCCTGGACACGCTTTCTCCCCCTCGCACACTTCTTTCGCAGCCGCACTTTGCTCCAAACGCCCGTTCGCCTGCGGAGCTTATTTCTACTGCAACCTGATCCCTCCCCGCGCCGGCAGCCTCTGCGTCTCTCCCTGTGTTTTCGGCGAAGTTGCAGCCGCCGCTGCCGCATCCTCCCAACTCCAGCCACTTCTCGGTGCCTCCCGCCGCCGCCGCTCTCCCCCCCTTCCCCGCCCTCCCCCGGTGCCAGCCCCGCCGCCGGCAGCCCCGCGTTTCGCTTTCGTTAAGAGACTTGTCGCTGCGGGCAGGACTCGGAGCGCTGCCGGGGGAGGGGAGCTCCGGGACGGCGGGCGAGAGAAGCCCGCGGGGAAATCTGCGAGGTCCCGCAGCCCTCCTTCCTTCCCCCCAGCTCCTGCGGCTTCTCCTCCCGCTCTCGCCGCTTCCTCGCTGGCGAAACTCCGCTCGCTTCTCCCCCGGCCCGCCCCGGGGCAAGGAGCTCGGCTCGGCAGCGGGGCAAAGCCCGCCGCTCCCCGCCGAAGTTTGCCGCGGCCCGAGCCGAGCCCCCGCCGCCCCCCAGCTCCCCGCGGGGCCGCCGCCGTCCCCCGGGGACGGGCCGCAGCTCCCGGGAGGAGGGGACTCGGCGGCTTCGAAGCGGGGGGGCGAGTGGGGAAGCCAGGAGCCTGATGGCCCCCTCCAGCTTTTTGGGTGGTCTCCGCTCCTACCTGGCTTCCCCCAGCTCTCCCACCCCCTCGGCACATCCCGCGGCCAGCCTGCCCCGCAGCCCTCTCTGCCCGTCTTTGGCTTTATTGATGTCTTTGCTTTTCCAGCGGGGGGGTGCGTGCGTGTGCTGCCGCTGCCTGCCTGCTGGCTTTCTCCCTCTCTTTTTCCTCCCTTCTTTCTCCGCGTGTGCGTGTTTAATTTCTCCCCCTCGCCCCTCTCTCGGCTCCCCTCCTGCGCCCGCTCCTCCGCGGCCACTCGCGAGTCCGGCCGCCGCCGCCCCCTCCGCCCCCGGCCCCCCGACTCCGTTCGGCAGCGTGCGCCGGGCGGCCGGGGCACCCCCTCCCGCCGCGCCCCCTCCCCTCTCCCCCCTGCGATCACTGTCCATTGGCTTGTCCTGCTCTCTTTTTCATGTCCAGCCCCTGATGAGTGTCCATTGGTGTTGCCTTCGCCTTCCCTCCTCCCCTCTCCCCGGCTTGCCCTGCCCATGTTTTGTATGTCTCTGTCCATCCAGGCTCCTGACGTTCAAGTTCGCAGGGACGTCACGTCCGCACTTGAACTTGCAGCTCAGGGGGGCTTTTGCCATTTTTTTCATCTCTCTCTCTCTCTCCTTCTCTCTCTCCCTCTCTCTCCCTCTCTCTCTCTTTTTTTTCCCCTTGCACAAAAAAAAAAAAAAGCCATGACTGCTATCCCACAATTCATCTTCCCTGCGCCATCTTTGTATTATTTCTAATTTATTTTGGATGTCAAAAGACATTGATGAAGATATTTTCTCTGGAGTCTCCTTCCTCTCTAACCCGTCTCTCCCGATGTGAACCGAGCGACTCACAAGCCACCGAAGCCACCAACCCACCATGTCGCGCCGCAAGCAAGGCAAACCCCAGCACTTAAGCAAACGGGAATTTTCACGTAAGTAACCCGGAGAGCAATTTATTTAATTTCCCCTTCACGGATTTAATTTTTAATTTGAGCGAGAGCAGGGAGGGAAAAAAAAAAAAAAGTGAGAGCGAGTGAGCGAGTCGGGGGAAAAAATGAACTTAACGCCGGCTCGGGATGATCAGCGTTCCGTAATTTCTCCCTCTTTAATTTAATCACCTTGATGATCACTTTTCTCCTCTTTCTCCCTTTACCCCCCGCCCGCCGGCGCGCACTCGCTCTGCCCCCGCTCCGCTCCTTTCTCTCCTCCCGCTTTCCCCGCTCTTTGGCGGCAAGAGCGGCGGCTCTCGCTCCGGCACCCGGAGCGGCGGGCTAGGTGCGGAGCTGCCGGGGGCAGAACCGCCCCAAAGTGTCAAAGAAATTCCTGCGAGAGCGGCGGGCTGGACGCCGGACACCTTGGCCGGCCGGGCGGGAGCTGCGGGCGAGCGGAGCGGGGAAGAAAGTCCGGTGGCCGGAGCCCCCTCCGCCACCGGCGGGCTCGCCCCTTCGCCTCGCCCGCCCCGCGGCACCCTCTCGGGGTGGGGGGGGAGAGGCGAGCCGAGCCGGGCCGCCTCCCTTTTGTTTCCGCCGCGGGGTGCGAGGTGGCCGGTCCCGCCGCCCCCCGCCGCCCCGGGCCGGCGCCGTGCGGGGCTCCGCCGCCCCGACCTCGCCCCGCTCCGCTCCGGCTGGGGCTGGGGCGGGGGGCGGCACCGGGCGGCGAGGGAAGCCGAAGCGAGCCGAGCCGCGCCGGGGAAGGGATTCCCTCCTCGCCCTCGCTTCGCGTTCTCCCGCTCGCTTACTATTTTTTGGAAGATTTTCAAAAAAAAAAAAAAAAAAAAAAAGAGTGGAAGTGGATTTTGATTGGGAAAAATCTCGTGTCTGAATGTTTACAAGCACCGCGTGTGCGGGGAGCCTCCTGCCAACAAACACAGGCGAGAGCGAGCCCGGGCTGAGCACACACACACACACACACACATACACACACACACGCTCGCACACACTCGCATCCTCACACCCGCGAACGACCCTTTTCTCGCCGCCGCATTTCAACCCCAAACCAAATCCTCTCTCCCCGGGAGAGAAAACCCAAACCCCGAGCCCCACCGCACTGTTCGCAACAAAAACTCTCCGGCTCCCTCCCTCCTGCCGCCACCACACACACCAGGGCTAGATGCGAGATAAGCGGGAGCGCTCTTTGCACAACAAAAGGCAACTCGAGCTGGAAAGGTTTGGGGCGAGGGGGGTGGGAAGGAAGGGAGAAAAAAATAAATCCCGTTTTCCTCGGGGTGAGCTGGGGGGGAAGGGGAAATGCTGCATGCTTTTTTTTCGCTCCTTTTTTCCCTCCTTCTTTTATTTTTCTTTCTTTCTTATCTTCTCCTTCCCCCATTACTCCCGCCGGGTTTTGTTCCCTCCCAGGGATGGCAGAAAACCCAGGGCGATTCCTTTCTGCCAACGATCCTTGGCTCCCTCTTTGCAGAAAAAAAAAAACCACCCAAACAACCCCAAAACTTTACGCTGCGATTTCTCTCCCCCACGGCCGCACAAACATTTCCAACCACGTTCGCACATGGAGCCCCTGAGCAAAACGTTGGCGCTTTGCAGGGAACCGCTCCGGCCGGGGAGCTCTGCCCTGCCCAAACTTTTCCCTAAAACCGGGGGCGTGGGTGATTGGGGGCTCAACCCTTCGCTCCACTCCGGTTGTTTTCTCCCTCTTCCCCCGCCACTTCACGCGGCTTTTTTCTTTTTAATGCTCGGCGCTGAGTTGGGGTCGGGGTTGCAACATCAGTGGCTTCTGGGGGTGCCACCCCCACTCCCGAAATGGGGTACGGGGGGAATCCTTTTCCCGCGCTGGCATGCTCGGGTGGCCCCGTGTTTGGGGAAAGCGGATCACACCGGGGGGTGTGGGTGGGTAGGGGGGCTCCGACTCGCCCCCGGGGACAGCGGAGACGGGCGTGATCCCCGCGGCTCCTTTTCGCTGAGACACCCGCGGAGTTTCCGCACGCGTGGGGCGGGAGCGGCGGCTGGGACGGACTCCAGAGGGGGGGGGCTGCGCTCCCTCCGCCCCGGGGATGTGGAGGGGGGGGTGGGATGGTGAAGAGAGGCCGGGCTGGGGGAGCGGGGAGCCGGGGGGCTGCGGTGGCGGAGCCGGGGCGGCGGGCGGGCTGCCTGCCCGTTTCGGTCGCTAGGAGGCACAGCGAGATCAAACAACCGGGCAGCCCCGCGAACTTGAACCTGGCCGGCTTCTCCGCTGCCTCCCGGCCGGCGGGAGGGGGGGAGGGCGCCCAGCTCCCTCCCCTCCATCTCCCCCCCGACTCCCTCCCCCCTCACCCCCTCTCCGCCTTCTTCTTCTTTGTTCTTAATTTTGCGCGGAGTTTGCTTGCTCCGGGAAGCAGCGGGTGATGCTCGCCTTCCCCCTCCCCGGGTTCCCCCCACAACCCCATAACGTGTTGGCGGTTCCCATTGTATCCCCAAGTCCCCCCCCCGCCCCCCCTTGCTCCAGGACACAAACTTGGGATTAAACAGCACCTCTCCATCCTTCCCACGGTGCGGTGCGGAGAAATGCGCTGCCGGGGCATTTCCCCGCACCGTGCCCTGGTATCTCCCCCTTCCCCACCCCCTCACCCCCCCGCCCCGGTACCTCCTTTCTCCCGACACTCCAAAATCCATCCCGCTTTTCCCGGTGAGACGGTGCGGTTGTTTTGGTGACTGGGAACGGGAAAGAAGGGGGGAGTAGGAGGGCGAAGGGGCGAAGCTGAAAAGACGTGTTGGTGGAAGGGCAATTTGCATGAAAAATAGGGACGGATGATTAGGGACCCAGGCAGGGAATTTTCATTGCCCCAGAATTAAAAGAAGCATCTTGCAAATCAGTGGCTTAGACCAGGTGAATTGTGTTTTGGCGTTTTCTTTGTAAACTCGGTATTTTATATTTTATTTTAAAAGTAGCAGTAATAATAAAAACATATTTTTGCTGGCTCTGCCTCCATCAGGAGCCAAATGTTTTGCAGTGAACACGGTGCCAGCCGTATTTCATACATTAGTATATAATTCTTGTTAATTAGCAATAATTTACGTTAAGAGCATAGAAAATGTTGAGGTTACAGGTTTTATATCTGTACATTTGATCATCTTGTTATTTTCAAGAACTTTGCCTCCTATAAAATTAATTAGGTGAAATGTGGAGGTGTAATCAGCAACCTCTGAATTACCACTTCATTTCCTGGTTTTGATTGTAAATCAGCCCAGTCAGTACAGACTTCAGCAAAGTCTATTTTTGTTTAGCACTACTTTTAACTGTCTGGTGTCGAAGCAGCGGGTTACCTTCCCCTGCTAAATAATACTGACAGCGTCAGAAAGAAATCAGGCCGCGGGAAAACATTATAATTGTGTCATGATTATGCACAGCTCCTCGCTAAGCCGCTCGCAAGGGGAATACGGGTTATTTTGTGTCTTTTGCTGCGGAGAGTTGGTGAGCTGGAAGTTAGGTTTGTGAAATACCTTTGTCTGTGGCGGTGCAGCCCAGCTACTGATGGAATTAGTCCTGCAAGGGTTTATTCCCTCGGTCCAAACGCAGGGAAAGGCTGGGGAGAAAAACCGGCATTCCCGCAGAAACACCCATTGCTCGTCTCCCGGCTTCCCGAGGAGCGTGGAGACGCCGCTTCCCTTGTCGGTCTGCAAGTTTAGAAGAAAACCCCTGCGATTAAGACGTTGTTTTTTATTAATGCGAACGTAACCTTCATATTCCTGTGGTTGACCTTACGTTAAATTAGAAGTAGTACTAGAGGCAAGAAATGATGGGCTGGATCCCCGTGTCCTAGTTGGAGCTGAGGTACGGCGAGGTAGTGTGCTCTTTCAATATTATTTTATGCAGCACAACTGGGAGCTACTCCAGATCTTCCTCCTCAATAATCAGCCTAGCTAGGGTTGAAATAAATTTAACTCGAGTTCACTGGATTTTTTGCACTTTATCAAAATCAGCTCCAATATCGTGCAGTCAAATTAAAATCTATTTTTTGATTCTCTGTGGCTTTAAGTTCATTAAATGTGAAATTGGCAGCCAGCTAAAGAAGGTCAGGCTGATTAACTGTTTAGGAGTTGTGTTCTGTCTCCCTGGCGTTACCTGGCAGGGATTTGAGGTGGGTTGTATTTGTAGTGCCCTCTCCTCCTGCTCGCTGCCGTTACCGTGCGTGTTGTGGTGGGCAGGTGGAGGAATACCAACACACTGCTGGGATTTTTTTGTTCCCCCTCGTTAAAGACAATAGTGATGGAGACTGCACCCAGATTGCCAAGGTATTTCTCTGCAAACTTAACCCCCCAAAAAAAAAAGGCAAAGAGAAAAGAGAGCCGGTCTGCCTCGTTAGAGCATCCACTGACGGTTCTGTGAGCAGAAATAACCTCATAATGAAGCTTTTTGGAGCTCATTCAGAAAATTTGTCAACTTCGACAACATTAGACGAGGTATTTTGAGTTTAAAGAAGGCACTTCTCACTGTCACGAGGAAATGTGGCAGTCGCTTGGCCATGCTGATTTTTAGATGCTGAGGGCCACCAGTGCTAACACGTTCAAGATAATTTAGGCATTCCTTTATTTCAAGATGAAAAAGGAGAAATGACTAATTGCCTGATTTCCTTAAGTACTAAAAAAATATCCCATCTAGCTAATACCTCTGGGCAGAATCGGTTCTGATTTCGGTATTTATTTGAATCCTGAGGAGTAGCTGAAAAGTGAGAGGTGCCTCCCCCAGCCCCGCAGGCATTTCTGCCGCACTTGCTTTTTATCATTTCTGTTTCTGCCATTTATTTATTTATTTGCTTATTTATTTGCCTCATCCCCCTCCCTCCCCCACCAATAACTCCCGGCTTTTGAATTTTTAAATGGGAAGCTGCAAGCGGGCTGACAAGGGGTAGCGACACAAATGCATACGTATACGTATGCACGTGCGTTCTAAGGGCTGTATGTGCCCTGCGTGCGTGCGGCCGCGTGGTTTGGCTCATACACACTCGTGTGTTACCTGCACGGCCTGTATAGGGAATATGCGATATCTATACATTGAAATGTCTGCACATGCACCAGCATAGTTCAGGCTTCCGGATTTTGCAAAGTGGGTCTGGCTGGTGGAAAATACACCCCCATGTGTTATGTGAGAGAGTGAGTGTGGTGCTTTTAGCCTTGAATTCATACACATAAATAATACATCCGGCAACAAAAACACTGTATTCGCTTCTCTAGGTGGTACCACCAGAGTTTTGCAGTGTATTCTTTCGGCCTATTCGTTTAATTTTAGCCCCGAATCGTTCGGCTGAGCCAGAAATTTGTCCTCGTGTGGGAGCACAGAGCCAGTCGCGGTGCTCGCTCCCCGAGTTCCGCACGCTGCAGTCGCTTCTGCAAAACCTTCTCCCTGTCACCGCTGAATTTGTCACCTGGCTGCCGCGGCACAGGGGTTTAGTTGGGGGGGAACAGGCGGAGGGCGCAAACAGGGTGTAATATTCACAAAAAGGGGACTCGTCGCGTTCCTCACCACTGCGCCTGGAGCTCTAATGATTCTCCCTTTTGTTTCTCAACCTGCAGCCGAACCTCTTGAAGCCATTCTCACTGATGACGAACCTGAACATGGCACATTGGGAGCTCCGGAAGGGGACCATGACCTCCTCACTTGTGGCCAGTGTCAGATGAACTTCCCGTTGGGGGACATTCTTATTTTTATTGAGCACAAACGGAAACAATGCAATGGCAGTCTCTGCTTAGAGAAGGCTGTGGATAAGCCACCTTCACCCTCACCAAGTGAGCTGAAAAAAGCATCCAATCCCGTGGAGGTTGGCATCCAGGTTACGCCAGAGGATGACGATTGTTTATCAACGTCATCTAGAGGAATTTGCCCTAAACAGGAACATATAGCAGGTAAATTAAAGCAAAGGAGGAGCGTTTGCGAGTTCATTTCTGTTTCCAGTCGCGACGTGGCATGTTCGCTGTGCAAACTGCCGCGTCTGTCTCTCTGTTGTGCTCGCCGTGACGGCCGACGCGGTAAATACCCTGCCTTGGGGTGGTGGTGAGCGTGCCACCGGTATTTCCCAGGGCAGGATCAACAGGCACGTGCCGTGCCAGCCGGTGTTCCTCACGGTGTCATTGTCTGAGGCCGCTCTCGTGATTTGCTGGGTATTGTAGTCACCGTCTCCCGGTGTCTCGCCTGCCGTAGCGCTGCGGGAGGAGATTTCCGAGCCTGCTGAGCGAGAAAGCGAGGAGCTTTGCGTGTCTTTGGCAAAGTCAGGGCTGAAAGAGTTAAACCGAGCATCAGCCAGCCTTGGTTCCATATTGGCTGTCAGCGTATGGACTGTAATTAAACACAGCCCCATGGCAAAGTGACACCACCGACCTTGACTTTAAGATGCCATTTTCGACTGGCCAGGCCAGAGTAGAGAGGGCAGTTGCTGAAGCGCACAGACATGCTTATTCGAAAAGTTTAAGGGCATGTTGGAAATTTCAAAAGGTTGGTTTGACAGGAAAGGCCGCTCTCTGCAGCCTGCCTCCTCAGCCAAATGATAAATGCTTCGCTGTGCTCTCTCTTGTCTCTGATGTGGTTTTGACAGATGTATCTTGATTTTGTTTGCGGTTTACACAACCACATGTCAGCCGTACAAATGTCCGAGGCAGAGTTCTGTTTTGCGCAACAAATAATATGAAATGTATATTTTTTTTTAAAAAAAAGGGTAAACAATTCCATTTCTTAGCTTATTTTTTTTTCTTAAACTAGAAAGCCATTCGCCGCACAAATGAGGTTAGAAAAATAAGAGCGTACTACGTGAAGGAAAACCCCAGAGCCCTGGGAGTGTAACAAGGCACGCTCTGCTTTTAAAATCCTGCTAGTAAACAAGAGCGCTACCCATTTGCAGCGAGCGTTGCAAATCGCTTCAAACCGTGCCAATACTACCGGTCAAAAAAAGGCGAGACCGCAGCGTGTCGGCACCAACAAATGCCTGAACTGGTTTCCAAGCCCTTTCCCAGGGATGTTTGGGATGCGGTACTGCTGGTTGGCCTCTTTTGGAGCCCACGGGACTGCTCGGGGTTGTCAGCGGCGCAGAACATCCCCACGTGATGCGCCGGAGCTTGTCTTGGGGCTTTGCTTTGGCCACAAAGTTAAACCATAATAGGGCAGTAGGCGCTGGGAGGTTCAGGGCGATGCTCCCGCAGGCTCCAAACTGGCCGGGAAATTGCGCTGGAGAGCTGGAGTTTTGGAGGTTTTGTGGTGGCAGCAAGTGTGTGTCAGTGCACACAGGTCCATCTGGGCACATATATATATGTGCAAAGGCATATGCGTACACATGCGTATGTAATGTGAATGAAGACATGCTATTTATGCAGGGTGGTAGGTATTTAAATACATATATATGTGTATGATTAAGAGGAAGCAGAGGCTCAGCTACCGCTCAACTACATTTTGAAAGAGACTTAATACCAATAATTCGGCATATTGTGCTTCCCAGCCGCGAATGTTAAAGGTGTTTGTTTCTATTTTGTTTTTAGATTATTTTCCCAGAGTTGTAGAGGGCAGTGCCCATTTCCATGTGCTGCCCGCGATCAGCCGGAAAACCAGCAGAAGCGTAGGGCCGTGATTAATGAAGCGGGAGCCTGGCGGAAGGGATTTGTAGTCTTCCGAGCTCTGGAGCCATACTAAATCACCAAATATGGAGGAGCGGCGCTGTGATGTAACGTTGTATTTACATACGGCGCCGCTCTGCCCAAAAGACAAAACACAGTTATCTGTCAAGCAAGAATGAAACCCGCTCTCTGCTTTGCCATGGTCCCCGAGAGGTCCCTCGGTTAGAGGAGGGACGGCCATGCTGGGGGGTTCTGCACCTGGGGAAACTCCTTGGAGAGACAAATCATGGCATGGGTGACATGAAGCGAGCAGGATTTGGTCACGGGGCCGTTAATGCAGAAAAGGTTGTGGTTTTAACTGACTTTAAATGGGCGATGGGTAAGGAGAGGTGCACCCTGGCAAGAGCACAAGGAGATTTGGGGTCTTGCGCTGTACCCCCCTCTTCGTGTTTCCATCCCGATTTTCACTTGGTTGAGTTTAGCTCCCCCGTATCGCAAAGAGGTGCAGTGGTAGCTGGAGTGACCCGTGGCCGGGAGTTTGGCAGGTTGTGGGGTCCGGTAGTAAAATTACCAGTGAGGGTGTTGGAGTGAACTGTGGAGTTCTGGAAGGTCCCCGCAGTGAACTTTGGGCTGTTCTGATATCTTATAGCTGATTTGTGTGCAAATGCAAAAATACATGTGTATGTAACTAAAAAAAAGACAGGGACTGCCTTTAGAAAAATATACAGGAGTTGAGGGAACTGATTCTTGCTGGTAAGAGACCAGAAAATATGTATTTAGTAGCAATGTAAAAGTGTCCCCAGTTGTTAGGCTGCAAGGGGTATTACAGGTTAGCTCTGGATGCAGAGGTGCTATAGGTTAGCTCTGGAGACAGATGTTCTATAGTCTAGCTCTGGATACAGATGTTCTATAGGCTAGCTCTGGATGCAGGGGTGCTATAGATTAGCTCTGGATGCAGGACGTGCCCAGCTCTACAGTTCTGTAGTCAGTCGGTGTGTTACAGTAAAAGATCATCTGGAGATAAGTAATGGTTAAGGCTCAGCTCAGCTAACGACGAGGAAGGCAGCGAGTCATTGAAACGCAGGGAGAAATGATGTCTATTTTAACCATCGATAAGCTGCTCTTTATCCTCACCGTTTTCCAGCGACGGGGGCAATTACAAGAGGTTGTATGCGTGTGTGTAACCTGTGCGGTAGCCGTGAGATCCATATAGGTGCGGGCATGCGTACCTGTCTCTTCGTGTGGGTGTCTCTGCCTTGCGTGGAGCTCTGACTCGCTATAAAATTTTGAGCGATGCTGATCCAGCAGTGTGGCTGAAATGTCATAAATTGAACTGGAAATTAATAGGAGATGTTGTGTGGGTCCAATGAGGCAGCTTTCATCAATATGTATGTCAAAGCCTCACCACCAGATACCGGCAGCCCGTGATTTGCAGCGAGTGCTCCGGCAGGGCTTTAGTTATCCGCTCTCATATTTTACAATAGAGGGAAATATTAACTGAAGTATCTAGAGATCAGTGAATGTAAAATTGCTGTTCACTTATTGAAAAGGCTGAAGAAATATTTATCGTCCGCCGGTGTCAGGTTTTAGCCGTTTGTTTGTTGAATGTATAAATCCGAGAGAATTAATGAAAGGTTGTTTTTTGGGTGAGGAAGGATCTTAAACGTTACTTGGATGCAGTTGGAGGAACACTTTGGAGTGCTGCTGCATATTCCCCTTAATAATGCCGAGTGTGTATCTGCGGATGCCGTATTTACTGTACAAAGAGGGGAGGAGGAGGAGGAGACGTCATTTTTACTGCTCGAATCCTTTATTCTCAAGCTGCTTGTGGCATTCCAATAAAATATGTGGGAAAATAACGTCAGAAAAGCCCCTGTCTGCAGTAATTGGGGGAAGGTGGATGTAATTTGATAGTAAATTTTGGACCAAGCACATTTGATTATCGCAGTTCTCATAGGGTAATGTCTTTGAGTAGTCATCGCACCGCAGAAATTTTCTTGCGCTGTTAGTAGTAGTTGCCATTGTAATTCTGTAGGTTGTAAATCGTGATTCCTTATTATTTTGTTTTGTTCCAGGGACAAAACAAATTATTGGTGCCTGCACTGAATAGTTAGCATTGCATTTGGATGATAAGATGAAAGCTTAAAATAAGAGGGGGGGAAAAAGGAAATATGGAAATATTTTGGAATAAAATTCTATCTGCTTTCCCCATACAAAGAAACAGCGCAGGCTGAGTAAAACAGTCGCAAGCAAGAAAAATAGTGAGGGTGCTACCCAAAGGCTCCCTGCGTACAAGCTGTATTTGTAAATAAGACACAGAAAGGTTGTGAACCGGCAGCTTGGCTGTTTTGTCAAAGTACAATGTCAGAGAAACTCTTTCTAAGACAAATTGTAAATAGAAGTGTCACGATGATTGCATGATTGAGCTCCAGAAGTGTCTTGCAATTGTTGGCATTGTCACAAGACTTTTGAAAGCTTAATTAAAGGCGGTGGCCTGTGCGGCTGTGAAATTTACTTCTCTGGGGGGGAAACATGTAGAAAATGTGGGGGATCAAAAAGTTGCTTTAACGCTACTCGTGCGGGGATACAGGGAAGAGTCAATAGTTTCTCAGCTTTCCCCATTGCCTTTTATAAATAACATTTTTTGAAGAAGCCAACACGTGACACCAATATCATCCTTTGTACGAGGCAAAGATTGTGTTGGTTTTCCTATTCTCCACTGTTACAGTTAATGTGAAAATGGCTCTTTATTGGAAACACAAATACGAGCTCACTTGAAGCACAGAAGAGCGCAGAAAGTTTCCTCTGTCTCGGTGTGATCCTTCCAGGGTTGAGTGTTGCACTGCCCTGAATCTTTCTGGGTTGTTTTTTGTTTCCTGCAATTCAGATATTCTGGTTTAGAAGATGAGAAATGCGCTTTGCATTCTTTCTCCTGTTGTATGGGACATTCAAGTGTGGAGCATCGCTTCATCCAAAATGCTTGTGGTTGAAGAGGCAGCCTGGCACGTGTTAAACTTCGTATAGATCTGAAAAGGTGCACGTTAGCGTCACATGCCGAAAGCTTTGAAAATAATGCAGGTAATAAACGTAGAGCTCTGCGTCCCATCAGCGAATGCCGGGTGATGGAAACTGAGGCAGGGAGTGAATTAAACACCTTCTAATTAGCCCGGTGGGAGAAATAAAGTCTTCCCTAAACATTCCCATCATTTGGTAATGCTTCTAAAAGAGGAGGAGGCCTATTAGCATCACCCTGTTTTGTATAAGCAACCCTCAGCCCATGAGCCCTTTCTTATTTCATTCAAATAATAAAGACGATGAAAGAGGCTTGCGAGGTGGTGTCAGGGAACGGGAGTTCAGCCTCCAGTCGTTTGCCTGCACGCATCCTCATTACGGAATTTTTTGGGACAAAATTTCCTTCAAGCTTGGGTCTGGTTTTATATCCGATAGCGCCAGCTTTGTGCAATAAAAGGTGTTTAGCATCAAGCTGACCATGGCCTGGCACATTGCCACTTGGTTGTTGTTGTTGTTGTGGTAGTTTATGTTTTAAGCTAATCACTGAGGATCTCTTTCTACCTTTCTGCCTGTTGTGATTTTTTTCGGGTCGTGGTGCCGCCGGTGATGTTGTGAGCCCAAGGAGGTCGTTTTCTCAGCCTGGCAGGTGTCTGAACGCGGCTTCCATCCGGGAGGACTCTGCTTTATATGTCACCTTCTGGGGTATCATACAAGTTCATAAAATACACCAAGCTCGTATATTTTAATACATGAGGGCCTATATTCATCCTGGTAGCGTGGCCCTAAAATTTACTTTCTTGTAATCCCCCCCTGGCCTAATGAACATGTTTTATCTCACTTTGTACAAAGACGGTAGCGCCAGCCTGCCTCCCAGTAACGCTGGGCATAGCAGGTTTGGGCGCACAGTGGTTGATATCAGCACACGGATTGCTGTGATTTAGTACAGACTTTTAAAAATAACAGGCACATCAATGGCCCCACAAACCGCTGGAGCGGTTGAGGTGATCTCTTTTGTATTTTGTGATGAATTTCCATGGCACGCAGTTTGTTCTTTGGGGATCTCACCTTGGGTGCGCTGGACATGGACCAAACATCACCGCACACCCTCATGGACGGACCCCCAAGCGCTCACATTATTCAAACCTTCCTGTGTTAACGCCAAACCCATTTTGAAGCCCATAAACATCCTCTCCATCCTCCTAATAGCATTTAATATGCAACGCATCCCACGAGTTTGTTCCCCAACCTTTCCTGACCAGCCGCATCTTTAAAATATTTCGGCGAATCTCTTTTCGTTTCTTCTTCTTCTGCCGGCGCTGGCGACTTGGTGGCTGCTCCCCGCTTCATTCTCCATTCGGCGGTGGCTCTGCCTGGGTTTGGGTTTGCCGTGCGGGGTGTGGGGAGGTCAGCCCCGATCCCAGCGGGGAATTTGTGTTCTTCATTTGCCTTTACAATGGGAGCGCAGCTACTGCACCTTGGAGCAGCTCTCAGGTGCGAGCTCAGATGGGCGCATGTAAATGCCCTGTCAGATGCAACGCAGGAATATTAATGTTGCCTCACAACCACCGCACTGTAATAAAGCCGTACACAACCAGCTTAATATGCAGCCAGGCTGGGGAATTGGATAAAACTTCGATAGCCTGGTGTGAATGGCAGCGGTGGAAAGAAAAGATTCAATATGCCGCCGTTTGCGTCCTTGTTTTGCTTTGATCTAAAGCAAATTGAAAACATCTACTTCTTTTCCCTCCTTGTTTCGTATAGGTGTTGTTCTTCCTCTGCAAAATTGGCTAGTAAGCAAGGAAAGAAAATAAAGTGTGGGGCACGGCGCAGAATTATTTGAAGCACATGAATGCCGGCCTGCTGGGGATGTAATTTTTCCAAGGGTTAGCAAGCATTCATATTTTTATACTTGGGATCGTTTGCTTTGCTTTTCATTCTTTTTTTAGTATCTGGGTCTGGTTGAAACAAAGAAAATAGAGTCACCACAAACAGGGGCCTGAGCCCCCTCTGCCCAGACTGCACGTTCTCTTCAGAGATGGATCATTTGCCTCTTCTTCTGGGTTCAAACCTTCATCCAAAGGTGTCTGTTTTTCAGCGCCGGGATGGTAGAGGATTTTTAATAATGTGCTCATTTAACTGAATCAACAGCTGTCAGGAGCGGTTGTAGTAAATCCACAAAATGCACAAAGAAAAATACATACGTTTCCTGAAACGAAACACTTGAAACGAATTGGCTGCCAAAAAAAGCTGCTGAATTCTGGGTTTGCAGACAGTGCACCAAAGTGCTTCTTCTCTCTGCTCTCCCCAGAGACCGTTCCCCGCTTGCCTGCTGCAGTTCTGCTGCAACTTTTTACCTGAACAGGTTGCTGTTAAATAAAAAATACAACAAAAAACCCAAACCCCACACCGCTTTCCCCTATTTGATGGGTACAGAGCTCAGCCTGAGCTTCCGTTTTTCTGTTTTGCACTAAATAGCTAAAACACCCAAGACAGGAGCAAGGAAGAAACCCCGAATAACTGTGTTACCATCAAGGAAATGAGGCTTAATATTGCAGTGAAATAGCTGTGGAGGAGATGCCGTGTTTGGCCTCTGCCCCCCCGGTTGGTGTTTCTGGGGTGCTGCTGAGCTGGGGAGCAGCTTTTTGGGGGTGCTGAGGAGGGAGATCTTCAAACCCCAGGACTTTGTGCTGCCATCCTCCCCCTGCTTTGCATAAGCACACAACAATTACACCTCCAATTTGATCTTCGCTTCAGATAGAAAAACCTCTGCCTAAATAAACAACGGCATTACAGCCGAACAGCAGAAGCTTGCAGAGGAGCCCTGCCTTCAGTGCTCTTGTTATTGTGGTTATTATTATTGTTATTATTATTATCATTATTACTACAACTAATACCTTTTAAAAATAAACACACGTTACATTTCCTCACTCCTTAGGAAGTCGGGAGTTTAATTTTGCATTCATTGCTTGCTTCATTGATTTAGCAGGCAGCAAAATATAAAAATGCAAAAAACCCACAAATAAATGTCCTCCCACCCCTCCCAAATTCACGGCAATTAATTTGTGACCCGGTGTTACTTTGCTACAGCATCACAGCTGTTTTTTTTTTCTTTTGGACATTGCATGAATCATCTGGGTTTTGTTGCATTTTAGCTACTGAGTTTATTCTTTCTGGAGTGAGAGAACACATCAGCAAAACTGTCGTGATCCAGCCAGGGCATCGCAAGTGCACGGAGCATTTGCTGCGGGAGGGCGGCCAGGGGCTTTTCCCTCTGTCTTCTCCATTATCGACGCCGATTTTCATATTTAGACAATAGTTGTGCAAAGAGAAACAGTAGTTGCGGAGCCTCGTTCCCTTTGAGGAGGCGAAACGCAGTGGGGATGCGTTTGGCAAAAGAGAGCATCGCCTCCCAAAAGATTATTTAGAGGCTGTATTATTTTGTAATAAACTATAAACTGTCCTGTGTTAAATTTGTGTTACGTTAGGAAAAAAAAAAATCAATAAGGAAAAATTAAATTCTGATAAAGATACTCTTGGATCTTTGAAAACAACTGCTGTCCTTTTAACTAAAACATTTGAGGAGCTTCAAAGAGTATGTGTTTCTTCTGATCTTAGAGCTGTGCGACTGGTAGCAGGGAGAAAAAAATCTTATTCTACATACAAGTGGATTGCTTAACAAGTCAGCACAGACACATACTTGTTTGTACAATAGAGATAAAAATTCCTGTATAAAAATAATTCAGTTGCTGACAGCAGGCATTGTGCTGGGGCTGCCTCTTTTGTGTTGGCCGGGGGTCAGGGACCACGGCTCCCACTTTCTGCCGGGGGGAGGCTGTCACGATCGCTTGATGGAGCCTGGAAATAAGTTAATTGCTTTATTTTAAGGAATACTCAGAGCCCCGTGGTGTGGGTTTTACAGCCGTGTGCGGAAGCAGCAAAAAAAACCAGGGGGGGAACAATCTCCGAAGGGGTGAGATGACTTGGAGACGCTTTGGGAGACATGGCCTTCTGCAGCTCCGTGACCCGGCCGTAGTTTCTAAACTTTTGGTTTTAATCTAATTCTAATTTATGCCGTCACATCCCGTATTGGCCCTCCCTGAACTCTCCTTATGTGAAGTCATGTTGGTGTTCGGGGGGGAATCGGCTAAAACCGGGGACTTGTGACCGATACAGATGTTTTGCTGGTGCGGCTTTTGCGCTGGGTTGTCTAATAAATGCTAAAAAAGGCAGAATGTTAGCACAGCCCTGGGCATCCTCTTTTTTTTGCTCTGCATGGGTGCGAGTAAGATAAGCACGAGGTTGGGGAAAGGCTGGGGAGATGCGAATAGAAATTATTTGAAGGTTCATCCACCTTTCAAAGTGGGGGTGCCGGGGCGGCACAACCTTCATTCCCAGACCTCCCCTTGTGCCGAGGGGGGGACCTGCCAAAACCGGGGCTCCCTTTGGGGTGTTACCGGCAGGATCAGACCCCGCCGGGGCCGACCGAGAGTGGAGCCAAGTTTGGAGCGGCCCCCGTCCCCCCGCAAAGTCCTCTTGCTCCCTGCGTGTCGGTGTCGGCGCCGGCGCCGTGGCTCCCCGGGAGCCAAGCGACTGTTGTCGGTGGCACGCTCCGGCGCGGGGATCTTTTCACCGTCCCTCCCTCGTTAAATGTAGCGAGCCGCTAAAAATTAATGCCGCCGCACTTTGATGAAAATAATGTTTTTATAATACGTTGGCTGTTTACACGGAAGATGTGACTTGAGGGGAGAAAGGCTTTTTTGGAGGGTGGCGGAAATCTTGTTAATCTGCTCTCGGAGAGCGGCACACAATACTGCCTATGAGCAAGTCTGTGCTGCTTTTGATAAATTACCATGTTTAGAGATAGGTTTGGCTCTTAAGGGCTTAGTTTTCTGAACAAAGTCCATAACAATGTTTTCTGCCTCTGTTTGTCTCCAGCCCCTTTGGCTTGACTCGGAGCTCTGTGTTTAGTTGAAGCTCGGTCTGGAAGATATAACAATTTTGCATTAAAAAAATAAGGAAATCACAGGAAGAAAAACCCTTTTGCTTTTTGGATGAATCTTACTGATAATTTGCTAAAGCTCATTTGAATTTTAAGCACTTCTTTAATCTTCAAAGGCTAAATTGCTTTATGAATATGCATGGTGTGGGCAGACTTTAGTTCATTACCTAGTTGTAAATTCTAATGACCATTAGGTCCTTGCAGTAATTGCGAATTGTTTTGCATTTTTGATTGGCCTATTAACATGTGCATTCGGCACACATCAGGCCAGCCTGTCAGGCTGCTGAAGGAGAAAAAAAAGGTGAAAATTGTTTTATAGCACCAAGATTCTTAGATTTTCAATCTTGGAAAATTGATGATGTAAAAAAATTAAAGCGGTGTTTTTTCTTCTCAAGATTGAAAGTTCACCAAGAGATTTGACATATTTAATTTACATGATGACTTTGCACTCCTTCATTAATGCAATTTGCATATGAAGCTGTTGTTAATCACTTTTGATCATGTTTTGTGTATTAGCTGCCTCAGTGGCTCTTCTCCCTCAGATGCTCCAGTAGAAAGCAGCAAAATGATGCATCTTCTTGCCAAGTTTCCTTTAGTGGATTGAGGAATTAGGAGTCTAACCTTGAGTAATTAAATATGTTCTATCAGTTCTCTTTTAATGTTAAGTACACTTGGTTGGAAGTGTAGAAGGAAATTGTTCCCATTTGGGGGAGACATTCCTTTAACAAAAAAATTCTATACGTATAGATAGAAAAGAATGATTTGCCGCGATCTGGAGTTGCCTGGCTGGAAGGGAGAGGTGGTGGAAGGGTGGGATACGGCAGGGACCGGGCTCTTCTTTGCGTGACCGGCCTTGAAGACACGATCCCTGTGCCCGATCCTGCGCCGTGCGAAGCCGCTGTTGCCGTTGGGGTGATGGGTTTGTGTTTGGGGGATGCACCCCGTTCGTAGGAGCAAGTCGCGTTGTTGGCGCTGCTCCTCTTCCAGTCAAGTCTTCCCGTTGCCTCATTGCAAAGAAGGGTCTTTTTCTCCTGCCTGCCCGGGCAAGGCGTTAAATTGTCCAACCCTCATTGCAAACTGGGAACTGGAGCTTTGCCCCCGGCCCCCGTCCGGCTGCACCACAGCTCTTAGTCTCGGCTTCATCCCTTTGGTTTGTCCGTCTTTGGTAATTGATGCTCAACTTTGGTTTGAGAGTTTATCAGCGGCTAAGAAGATGAATCGGAAGGGCGAAACGGATACCCTGATTAAAGGAACTGCTTAATGAAAGAAAATAAACGGAGGGGGGAAATGACCATTCTGGAAGGAACAGAAGTATAATTTTAACCTCGGAGGAGACCTACGGCTGCCCTTCCATGACTTCCACCCGTACCACGCTAAAAGCATGGTTCAGTTCAAAGTTGTTAATATTCAGCTAGGAAACAGTATCCAGAACACAAATAAATTATTAAGTGCATGAACTTTTTCGGCAGTAAGATGAACTGATGGGGTCCATCTGTGAGATCCAGGGGCTTTTTATTTGTGTGTGTCGAACGATTCTGCCCTCTCCGACTTCATAGCCTTTGGTCCCCGGCCAAGCGCATGCATAATTGATTCCACACGCGCTATCATTTTCTTGATGTAATTGCTTTAGTAAGATATGATGAAATCTAATGGATAATTTACTATATGAAAATGACAAAAAAGTAAACGTTCGTGCTTTGTGCTGGGCAGGAGAGCGCCCAGGTTGCCCGTGTGGTCAAGGAAAACCCGCTTGTACCATCTCCCATGGGCAAAGATGCGGCTTGGTCGCTGTAGTTCAGAGCAAACTCTGTGTAATTAAGCGAGTTTTACAACACAGGTGAAAGCAAAACGCTGGCGTTGTTTGGAAACCTTGTGTATTTTTTCTTGAGCGATGCCATATTTGCTTTTCCAATTGCCAGAATGTGGACTCAGGGAAAAGAAAAGTTCTGTGCATGAGGCAAGAGGAAGTATTTTTAGAAATAAATGTGTCCTGGACTCGCTGCCCTGTGCTACAGATAGTACTCACACTGGTGCCTTGCTTGGCAAAAAGACCTCCTATTCTAGCTGCTTAAATAATGCACCAGATTCAATTCAATGCCTCACTTTGGCTGGATGTATTTTCAGATAGTTCAGAAGGAATAAATATCACATCCACATGTCATTCCCTACACATCCAAAGGAAAAGATTCCACTTCAAAATTTGATGTTACATTGATCTTTAAGAAATTCTTTATTAATCTCATTTCTTTCCCCCCTGTTTCCCAGTCTTGGAATACTGGGTATTCCTTTCTGTAATTTTTTAAAATAGCTATTGAGGTAACGTATAGACACAAAAACATTTTCTCAGTTGCTCCCCCCCCCCCGCCTTGCTGTTTTCAATGTACTAAAAGAGGAAAAAGTATCCAAGGCAAACCCACATAACTGTAGCAAACTGTTTCTGAGCAAGTCATAATAATGAACAACACATGATCTGAAATGTGATCAGCAAACATATACTTATGCCAAGGAATTTTTGCCATTCACATACCAAGGTTCTGTAAATCAGTAAACCGCGGCGGAGGAGCCCCCGGCACGGCACGGCGAGGGGAGGAGGAGCGGGAGCAGGAGCAGGAGCAGGACCGGCCACCCCAGCAGAACCGTCTCCTTCATGGAACGGGAACACGTTTCCTCTTTCCCACTTTCCTCCTCTCCCTGTCGGTCCGTGCGCCGAAACGTAAAACCAGCAAACCCTTTAACACGAGGGAAAGTGCAGCCTGAGATATCTGCAAATGCAAAAGCTAGCAAATAAGTAGCAAAAGAATGAAATATCACTGCAACATGTTTTATGGGATTTATTTTTTCTCCCCCCCACCCCCAACATCTTTTGCAGAACCAAAATGTAAATTACTTTCTGGTCCTAATTGGATTTAATTATTTCTTTAGGAGAGGATGGGTGGGAGGGGGTGGGAATGGCACACAGCTGTCTTAACAAAACAAAGGAGCCAGAAAAACCTCACTTTCCCCCATGTTGGCTAATGAACGGTGTGGAGGATCCTGGTGCTGGCGAGTAAATGGAGCTGTGGAGACCTGGGGAAGGGTAAGATCTGTCTGCAGCCGGGAGCAGGAGGAAAAGGCCACGCTAGCTGTTCTGAAGGGCACCTTAAATGGCAATTTCTGCCTTCCTATTAATTTCTGTAACCACCCTGAGTTTTAGAGCACCCAGCCTGGCCGTTCCCTTGACCTAAACCACGGTGCCTGGATGGTTTGGCCCCACAGTGAGCCCCAACCTCAATATTGGGCTGTGAATCCCACCATCACCCCTTGCCTGGGAAGCACCAGCATCCCCAGGGCACTAATGGGAGGGACAGGGAGTGGATTTGGGTGTCCCCTGTGTCATTGGGGTGTCCCCTGGCCAGGGTCTGGGACACTCGGGTGACAACAGCGAGCTAGTGCTGCTGCGTAGGTTGGTGGCACGTTTGCACCCGTGGATCTCAAAGCGCTTTACAAGCTTTTAATGAATGTGACCACTAACGTGATTTATGGCGCGATTCATTATTGGTATTGGAGGGACTGTATTCTTATTTTGTCATTTGCTGTTAAAATTAATACACTCCATGCCGGCTATAAAAGTGTATTTGCATTTAATTGCAAGTCAGAATGAATTAGTGGATATGATTTAAACCTGAACTCCCTCCTTAAAAAGAAGTCTTCAGTGGATAAGGAGAAATCAAGCTCCGTGCTGGATTTCTTTGGTGGACGTAGGGATGGGGAGAGGAGGGGGCAAGTGGGGGCTCGGCTCCTTTTTCTTTATTTTTAATTCTTGAGGTTGCTTTCAGCGACAAATGCCTTTGCCAGGAGGGGCTTAGGCAAAGTGGTCAAGCACATCTGCTCCTGGGAAGGTAGGGAAGAAAAGAGGTTACCAGTAATAGGGCAGCAGCACAAAGGGAAAATTGTACACTGGAAGCATTAGTCTCCGCGGCGGTGGTGTGGCCAGACTGGTTTAGCAGACAGGATGATAGATTGCTTTGTCAAGGGTCCCAGGGTGTGCCCTGAACTTGAAGCACTTTGTTTATCTTGAATAGAAAGGGAAAAGCACAGACATAATCGATGTCTCGTTTTTGAGGAGGGAGGAAGAGGTAGAGGAGGGAGCGGGGGGTTGGCGGTGGGGGAGGCCCTGGCTGTGGCTCCATTAACAGATGAACTTGGCTCAAGTCCAGAGTTAGATGAGAGAGTGTCACAGCCCCGGAGCCGGCCAGCCTTTTCAATAATTTGCCTTTTCTTTTTTATACCTGCTGACTGTACATCAAATGCTCTCGGGTCTTTTGGCTAAAGGCAAGAAGGGAGGGGGGGAAGGACACATCTCCATTTTTTTCTCCCTCTGAACCAGTTGAGACCAGTCCCTTGGCCACGCACGCAGGTTCTATCATCTTTCCTGGCTCGCTGTTGGGAAAAAAGGCTTGTCACCGTGCCAGTAACCTGAAGGCCCAGGACACAAAAAAAATAGGGGGCTTGGTGTTCTGAGAGGCAAATTAAACCCTGCGAGTGTATGAGAGCACGAAGGGTGTGCGTGCGTCTGGGAGATTTCAGAAACAGCAGGAGTTAAATTCAGGGGTGAAAAGCACCTGTAGGGCAATCCCTGCCTGGCTGGGGGACAGACTGAGCACACAGGTGAACGATGGCACCTTTACATGGTGGCTCCCACCCGTTGAAATAACTTTACGAGCCCCCCCTAGTGCAGACCTGCACTGGGTGTGAAGGTGGCTGCAATTCCAGCTTTTACACGGCTGTCACAAAATTGTGCCAGACCATCAAGGTGTCTCCTTGTAACTCTGGGGTGGTGAGGATAAAGACAAATCAGAGATCTTTACTGGGTTACCGGTGCTTTTTCTTGAAGTTACTTGCTTTGCAAGAGGTGGGTTTGGTGGGGATGTAGTAAATGGGGCTGTGGTGGATGGTACCTGGGAGCTTCCCAAGGGCACCTGGCTGGGGACAGTGGTGGCACCTGGCTGGGGACAGGTGGCCCCAGAGCGCCTGCGACTCGGCAACGCAGTCTGAATTCAGCGTTGTTTTGTTTTTGGTGTGTTTTTTTTTGTTTCCAATTATGCTGTCTGTTTCTGACAGTTGTTCAGCTACTCGGCAGTCTTGGCAGGAGGCTGAGCCTGTAACATCCTGACATTTTTTGCTTTTTAGCAGGCCAGTCTCATCGTGCTGGAACAAACAGCAGCTTAACTGCATTTCACTGTAGCTGATTTGAATAACGTGTACTCTGGTCAAACAAGAAACTCCTCAAAGGAAGATTCTCAGTGCCTTGTTTTCCGTCCCGCTGACACCGGGTGGATTTCAAAATGCGTAGAAAGAGCATAGCCGGGAAAACAGACTCCCCCTCCTGCAGAGGGTCGATAGGAGTGGGTCACCTGCCTGTCCTGTGTCCCTTTGGGCTCCCAGCATCACGCCTGGCTGGGAATTAGGTTTGCTTGATGCTTGGGGCTCTGTGTTTCATGTGGCCATCCCTGTTGGAAAGGGGGTGAGCAGAGAGATGCCCTTCGCTGGTGAAACTTTCCCCTGGCCACCTCGCTACGCGTGGAGCATCCTGCGAGTCCTTGTTTTTGAGGAGGTTTGAAAATCCCAGCCTTGTTTCCCCTCCGTCCCCTTATTTTCACCTCACAGCTGCTGATGTGCGGCACATTGGAAAGCGCCAAGGCTGGGAAGCGGCTCCGGGATACAGCTCCATGGGGTTGGGTGCCAGGGCGCTGGGTCTGGAAATCTCCCTCCTGAAACTGGTTCTTCCCTCACTCCCTACGTTGCGTGTCAAACCCTGACTGGTTTGATTGTGAACTTCCCAGCAACTTGGCACCCCTGTAGCTTTTTTTTCCCAGGCGTTTGCCTACGCACGTGTGCGGCTCCCCTGTGTAATGCCTGCGCAGGACTCTCTCTTATCTGCTGATCGCTGTGTTTACCTCTACGGCATCCATTACGTGAGGACCTGAGATGTTAATGAATACACCCTCGCCGTACCGGGGCGAGATAGGCAACTGCTGTTCTATAGCACAGCTTGGGTGTCCCGCCCCAGCTCAGGCTGCGGCACAGCGGGACCAGAGCCCGGTGCTGTCCCCACCGTGCTGAGAAGTAAAGAAAAGACACAGTTGCATCTTCAAACCAATGCGCTCTTTGCCAAAACCATTCTCTCTGCGACGGGTCCACCCGCTACTTTGGCGGCTTCATCTCTGGCCCTGTGCTCAAGATCTGCGGAGATGCAGGTGGTCTGGTGGCACATGTTTGGCTGCGGCCGTTGGGCCTTGTCCCGCGGGGAAATTCGCCCTGTACCTCTTCACAGAATCACAGAGTGTCAGGGATTGGAAGGGACCTCAAAGCTCATCCAGTCCAGTCCCCCCACTGGAGCAGGAACACCCAGATGAGGTTACACAGGAAGGTGTCCAGGCGGGTTTGGGTGTCTGCAGAGAAGGAGACTCCACAGCCCCCCTGGGCAGCCTGGGCCAGGCTCTGCCACCCTCACTGAGAAGAAATTTCTTCTCAAATTTAAGTGGAACCTCTTGTGTTCCAGTTTGAACCCATTACCCCTTGTCCTACAGTTGGTTGTCACCGAGAAGAGCCTGGCTCCATCCTCGTGACACTCACCTTTTATATATTTATATACATTAATGGTGTCACCCCTCAGTCTCCTCCAAGCTCCAGAGCCCCAGCTCCCTCCCTCAGCCTTTCCTCATTAGGGAGATGCTCCACTCCCTTCAGCGTCTTTGTTGCCCTGCGCTGGACTCTCCAGCAGTTCCCTGTCCTTCTGGGACTGAGGGGAGGGTCACAGGCTTTGCGGGGGAATCCCCACATTTGGGTAAACGGTGTGAGTGGCGAAGGTAGGTTGTGCATCCAAGAGACAAGGCGGCGACCTTTGGGTCAAGTACCTGTGTCTGAAGAGCTCGCGATAAATATTGTACAGCGGGAACAATGGGGCTGTAACGGAGCTGCCACCGAAAAGGCGACGGCCGAGCAGCTGGCTGGCTAAGAGGCTGCCGGGAGAGCGGTGTAGTGTTTCTACTTCAAACTGATTGAAACGTCGACTAAAGAAAAATCAATGCTGTTGACTAGCGATAATTTACAGTTTTTCTCGGCGCTAAGTAGCCGCGCGCCCAAGGATGCGCTCGCCACGCCGGGGTGAGCGCCGAGCGGTCCGGGTGCGGGCGCTGAATCAGATGCGTTATAGGTCAGCCCTTTATTTGTTTCATCACGAGTTTTACACAGTTGTCATGTAATTTATGGCCGCTTTCACGTTGTCAAACATTTTCATTGCGGCTTCTTCTTAACACACTCCTGACACAAACACGGCTGCTTTAAAGGCACTGTATTGTTTCCTAATCTGAGAGGAGGACTATAAAACATCAAATTACACTATCTTCAGGCTAATCTAAATGCACTACAGATTGAAATCAGAGCTCATTTGTCCCTGATGCAAATTATTAAGTTCTAATTATAAATATCCATTTAATTACCCCATACATTTTTATTCTGCAGACCCTTCTCAGCAATTCTGTCTGAGATACAGTAGATGTATAGGAGAAAATCTGCAGTAATTAATGTGCATTTCCTAAATAATAAAGAACAAACACGAGCCACTTTGTTCATGGATGACATATCCGCGCAGACATTTTTAGCTATCCGTGTCGTGGCGTCAGACACTGAATGCTAATTTAAAAATAAATGGAAAAGACAAAAATAAAAAGTTTGGGGGTTCATTTCCCTCCTCCTTCTCATTGTAGAAAGAGCTCTGGGTCCTTCAGTGCCTTGTAGCCTCCCTGTGTAAGGGACAAAGGTGGGTTGGGGGACTGCGGTGTTGTGTCCCCGGCCCCCATCTCGTGGAGATGCTGGTCCTCGTACTGGAAGCCTCACTAACCCAGATGTGTCTTGTAGTGAAACAAACCCAGGAGCCGCTCTCTGCCATGTCAAACTCTTCAACTTCTCAGTTCCGTGCCCAACAGGAGCTGAGCAGGTTACAAAAGCCTCTGTCAAGCAGCGGTGGAGGATGCTCGTGGTCTCCTCCTGGCTTGTGCAAAACCCACTGGCAGGGGGGACGTGGAAAAGCATCTGCTGGGGCAGATCCTGCTCTGAGTTACCCTGTGTGTAAATCCCGAGTAGCTCCCCTGCAGCCAGGAGAGTCACTGAGTAGGCACAGTGGTGTAAGGGAGCTGGAGACCAACCTGTTATGGTTATTTATGTTCAGTTAAGAGAGAACCTCATCTACCAGCCACTGGAGCCTGGGGAAGAACTTGGGAGAACGCAGCAGGCGTCGACTGGAGCCCTGATGCGTGTGTGTGTGCATCCAGAGACATATACGGGGTAAAAATCTGAGTGCACGGGAGCTAATGTGAGCATCACCGCAGGCTTCATCGCACTCTGTATTTATACCCATATTTGCCTCTGCTTTCTGGGTGATAGAGTAGACTTCCTGGAAAGGATGCTTTTCCCAGTAATTATAAACAAAAATGAGCTTTGAGCTTTCTCAGACATATATTTCAGCAAAGCTCCATTCATTTCATCAGTTAAGAAGATGAGGAGCTGCAGCAGTGTCCTCAATTCCCAAGTAACTTTGTCCTTACTTATTGTAATAATTTTATCTCAAAGTTTGCCCTGGAGTCACAAAGCACTAGGAGGTAAATCATAAAAGTGTAAAAACTACTGGTAGGAATGTAAGGACCTTCATATAAAGAAACCAAACCGAACCCAAGCCTGATTTTTTTAAATGAGAGAATAACTATCTTGGCTTTTCTGAAGCAACAGGGTTTTTTGAAAGATCAGCTTGTCGTCTTTTTTTCCCTTTTTTTTTCGATTTGCATCACCGTTACTGTACTGTTTGACATCCTGAGATTTTGCATCTTGTCGTGTCTATTATGCAGAAACTTAAACTAAAGAGCCTCGTTGAGCAGTGAGCAAGCCATGATCACAATGCAGGTGCTGCCAGCGCTATAATTCCTCCACAATCTGCTGTTACCTGAGCAGCTGAGTCGTCTCTTTGCTCATGTAATTATTGTCCTGAGTAGAAAGTAAGATGCGTATCCCATCACCCATAGCTCAATAGTCTTTACCCAATAGTAATAATTAGTATTATACCCGACAAATGCGTTGGTCATGGTGTTGCTGATGTGCGGTAGGTGGTCTGGCTGGGACAGGCTCTGCTCGCTGATGGGGCCACTGGTGTCGGGGTGTGATGTATGGATCATATTTACCGTGACACGGTTTGTTTGTGAGTGAGGCTGTGGGAATGGGGCACATGATGAATGAAGATGCTCCTCAGTTTCACACTCGTCCCTGTGGTCTCAGGTCTGATACCATAAAGAGCTTCTTTTTTTACAGGTATTTGTGTACCTGTAGAAGACGTAAAGCTTTAGGTCTGTGGCTGAAGTTGAAGCTGTGATACTCACCACTTTGGTGGGTTTGGTTTAATCTGTTACGTGACCCAGATAAACACTTGGAATTTTTTGTGACAACCTTGGAAGTGTGTGAACCATCCAGTTAAATAATTTGTCGGGCTGAAATATTGGTTTATTCTCCATATTTGGTCTTCCATGTGTCAGCTGGGTGATGTTCATCACCAAAACACAAACAGCCGAACAGGTGTGCGCGCCTGTTCTCCCGGGGACCCCAGTGATGAATGCCTTAAGGGGCCTTCCCTACCCTCCAAGATGCAAGTAAAATGTTAATTCTCTTAAAAATCAGGGTTGCCCTAGTGCCCTCGCTCCTCGATTGGGCAAGTGTTCCGCAGAGGTGGGAGTCACGGGCACAGCAAGGGTGGCCTTTGCCCGCTGGGCGGCTGGCTTGTTGCTGCCGTGGCAGAAATAAGCTTGGAGGTTCTTGCTGGTCTCTCCAGTGGATCCCACTTCCTTTCCCTGCCCTCGGCGTTTGCTTAAATGGACAACTGTGGTCTGTACACAAGTTCTACACTTAGTTCCCGAAAGAGACAGAGTCCAACAAGCTTTTTACCCACCGAGTCTATAGAGAAAACGGCCAGGCAATTGTTGTTTCAATCTAGGCGTCTCCCTGGAGTGCTAGTTCCAGAGACTGATCAATAGGTTTTATTGTAGACCTCACTGTCTCTAAAAGCACCGTGACCTTATCCCATCTAAAAATAGCGTTTGCTCTTGCTGCCTGCAGAACCTTGACCTGTGAAAACCCATTTGGAGCATAACTGACACGTGCAGTCAGCTGTGCATCCAAGACCCTCACAGGCTACAGGAGAAAGGGCTGGATGAGGTGCCCTATTTCTCTTGGGAATCGCAAGGCAGATAAGGGCTGAACTTTCCCAGGTCCTGAGCAAGGGACGGACCTCTGAGCAACCAGCCCCTTCTTTTGGGAAGAGTCTTCAGTGCAAGCCCAAATGCACGCTTGCGCTAGCGCCATGTGCCGAGAGCACGGCTGCCAAGAGCATCCCTGCTGCAAGACACAGCTTGGCCATTGCTACCAGGAGGTTGCTCAGCTCCGGGTGCGCCGCTCTAGATAGTGTAGAATCACAGAATAGTTTAGGTTGGAAAGGACCTTCAAAGCTCATCCAGTGCCACCCCTGCCATGAGCAGGGACATCTTCACCAGCTCAGGTTGCTCAGAGCCCCATCCAGCCTGGCCTGGGATGTCTCCAGGGATGGGGCATCCACCACCTCTCTGGCCAACCTGGGCCAGTGTTTTACCACCCTCAGTGTGAAAAATTTCTTATTCATGTCCAGCCTGAATCTCCCCTACTTTAGTTTAAAACCACCACCCCTTGTCCTATTGTAAGAGGCCCTGCTAAAAGATCTGTCCCCATCTTTCTTCCAAGCCCATTTTTAGTACTGAAAGGCTACAATAAGATCTCCCTGGAGCTTTCTCTGCCTGGCCTCCTGTTCTTCTAAAGTGCTCTTCATAATTTTGGACAAAGGAAGGTCACCTAAGTTAAACCAGTTCCTTGTCAGTGGGCCTGTTTTGTTCATTAAAGCCGTTGCCAAAGACAGAGTGAAGCGGGAGAGCTCAGCATGGATTTGGGTGGCCTGGTGATGCACTGGAGGGGCTTGAAGCAGCCACCATGTACTTACTGCCTATGGCAACGTCTGGCAGAGAAGAGCCCTCGTGCACATGTGCATCCTCCACCAGGAAGGGCTTATGGGGTGTTTTCCATGGAGAAGAAGAGATGTGGGATCAGAAGAGCCTGCTGGCCATCCCTCCCCGCTGCGGCCGGGCTGCCTGGCAAGGGTTAACCAGCCTCCCCGGTGAGCAAGCTCTGGTGCTGAGCCCCGGGGAGATGAAAAGGGAAGCCAGCTATGATTGCAGAGCTGTAAAAGGTGGCATTTTGTTCTCCCCCGCTAACAAAACCCAGGACTATTGTTGCCTTCCAGCTTGAAAGAGAGGTCACCGGTGGTATTAGTGCAGCTAATCACATCAGAGGCCGGGTGGGCTCAGCGTGCGGTGGCTGCTGGTGGCGGGGCTGGGACCGGCCACCCCGGGCTGTTCCCAGGCACCGGGTTCCTCTTTGGTTACACAAAATGTCCGCTCCCGGTCTCCTAATGCCTTGGCTATTATTAGCTGGTGTCACTCAGTTATCTGAGAGTGGTGCTTTTAGCTGCCATCTAAGTGCCTGACACTTGGGTTTAACAGCAGATTAAATTAAATTTTAGGCTGGTTTGGCTTTGCTGGGTGTAGACAAAGGGAGCAGCTGCCATGGAAATGTAACCTGGCACTGGTGAGGACAGGGAGCCCAAGCTGCTCTTCCCTTCCACCCAGGCTTGGATGGTCTCAACATGTGGGTGACTATTTTGGGAGCAGGTTCCTTGGACAGTGGGCATTCTACCCTTGTCCCCCACTCAATGCCGGCCCATGTCCCTACCAGCCAAAGCATGTTCAGATGGAGAGCATTTAGACACGACCAACTGGAAACTGCACATACCAAGCCAGCGCTTATCTTTAGTATGTGTCCAAACGCTGTCAAGCAAAACCCACGATAAATATTATTTCCTTATTGATGGGTCTGTTGGTGCAATCCATTCCTTCCGCCACCTTTCAGTATGAGGTGGGACAATGGTGGGAGAAGGGATGGAGCTGTGATACAGACTGTGTGCAAGCTGGTTACCCCTTGTAGCCCCTGGCAAGTTGAAGACCCCCTTGAGCATCCCATAGGGACGTGCGGCGAGTCTGGCCAAGTTTTGGCCCTGGTGCTTTTCCCTCAGTCCCTGGTGGACTTTAGGAGAGTCACAAATAATTCAGCTCAGTGTGGCGTTTGTTTGGTCGCAGGGGTAGAATTTGGTCTATTAATTTCAGCACACGGTAGTGTCTTCATCTGAAAAATGAGAATTTTTGGGGGGCAGGTAATATATTTGCTGGAAAGTGTGATCGAGTGAATTCAGGTGCAGCTTTGTCTGGCAATAAAAGAAGAGAAATTCAGAAAACTTCCGGTCATGGAACCACAATCTAAACATCTTGCATTTCATTTCCGTGCAGTTTTTCCCTCCGAATTTTCTCTTTGGAAGCCAAATGGAAAGTCTGTTTTATGTCCTGTGTTAATTATGATATGGACCTCCCACAAAGGGAGTTAGATTTACATTATTAATGACTGCGCAACGGTTTGACAGTCTCCACTGAAAAATAGTTATCTGCTCCCCTTTAGCGTTGTGGCAAGACCGATTGCGCTGCACAGGTTTGAGGTTTTGTATGGATTTCTGGGCATATCTATAGGTTCACCTCACCTATACTTTTTGCCCATAGGAGTTTTGCAACAAGTGGATAATGTATTTTAATCATCCCGACTGACCAGCGCTAGCACTGCTTTGAAATGTGTGGTATTGGCATTGAAAGTCCCCCTTGCCTGTGGTATTTGTGGGTTTTTTGATTCCATAACTCCAAAATTTACATTAGTCGTTGGGGCTGCAGTATGTAAATAACACAGTCAAATTTGAATCGTGTTTGCATAATTCACACCTCGTGTCTGACGGGAGGAAAAAAGTGAAGTGTTTCCTTAAATTAACAAAAATCTGTAATTATTCTACATATTGAAATTGAAGAGAAAAGCATCTCCTTGAATTTCATTCTTTGTATAATTTGCTTTTGCGGTTGTGTCGGTAATGTATTTGTGAGGAACCGGCAGCATCTGCTAATTTTCAGAGCTATCGGGATGAGCGTAACATAAAAACTTGAGGCCAAAAGTGGGGCCAACACTTTGTTCGCAAGCATTCGCGTTTATTTTGGTGCTAACGCTCTTCTGCTAGCGGAGGAACACGCCGTTCAGCGCAGTGAGAGGATGAAAATTTGGCCCTAAGCAATTATTTCTGTGTTGGGGTCAGATTGTGAAGCCTTTACTCATCCGGGTAAGTCTTTTATGAACCTTTGGAGAACAATGGCTGTAATGAGATTACCTGGGAAAGTGCTTAGCCCATCGGGAAGGAAGTTGGGGAACCTGGACCCTCTTGTATTTTGGGAGAAATAAGGAGGGTCTGTGTTCCATGGGTTGTTTTCCTACCTGTGTGTTGGTCAAGGGGAAGGTGCCCGGTAAGGCTGGGAGTTAATGCCTTTGGAAGCTGTGGTTTAGCTGTGTGTCTTTCCTGGATTAGCCATGCTGAGAAAGGGAAAAAGGAATAAAGAAAAAAAAGATGTTTGAGTGAGGCGAACAAAGTAATTGACTATCAGTATCAGGAATTACTGCGCAGCCACGCAGGGGACAAGTCAGAACATACCTTGACAAAACCCTGCAACAAAGGGCTGCTCAAACACACCCTTGAGTCTAGGGAGCTGTAAATTGAACTTCAAGCCCGATGAAACACTTGGAGGCTTTGTGTGTGTTTTCGGTATCTACTCGCAGCCGTTCGGTGCCACACAGGAGGCGACCGAAGTCTCCAAAAAGCAGCAGCGAGCACCGGGATATGCATTTCAGTTCAGTCCACGGCAAAGTGGCTTTTGTCTTCACAAATCACAGTTTTTCTCTGATTCCCACCTTGTTTTCCCATCCAGCTTAATGTACTTTTCTAAAAAACTGGGGAGGGGAAAGAGCTCCTGGGTCATCTTTTTGTTGCTTTTTTTCTCGCAAGGGAGGAACAAAGAGGGGGACCTTGTACCCTGCCATGTGAGTGCAATGATCTTTCTACGAGCAGCTCCACACCCATTTCTTCCTACAGGTTAGAGACACATTTTTGGCACTGGACACGGTAAACGTTCCAACATGTTTTTAATCTGCAGCTCTCACGTCTTTAAAGGTCTAGTGTCGTGGCTCTGGTTGCATGCACGTATTTCGAGGTACCCGAGTAGTGCAAAATGCAAAATGTGGGTAAAATATGGTGCCACGAATTTAATCTGTTGGTAGGAGTTTGTTGGGTGTTTGTTTTGCCTGTCCTTGGGTGATGCTTTCTATGTTCTCGGCTTTTCCCTTGTGTCACTAGGTGCCTGTTCTGGATTTATAGGCGTCTCGTGAAAGGCGTGTGATTACACCCTGCAATACCTTTTGCATTTATTCCTATACGCTGAAAGCCGTCAGCTGCGTTTGCTGGGCGTGCAAAGCGAAATGCCTTCGGTTGTTCACTTTCCAACCAGTGTGCGCTTAAGCGGTGAAACACGGTGCCAAAATCCACAGAACCCTTTCTGTTGACTTGAGTTTTGTACAAGGCTCCAAATTGTGATAGCGTTCCTTCTCCATTTGCTCAAGATCCGGCGTGTGCCAATGTAATTTTTCTCCCTTTTGGATGACATTGCCTCAGCCAGAATTCAACCAGCCTCTTGATTTCTTAGGTGCTTTCTCTTATGGGTATTGCTGTAGGAGCAAACACCCAGGCTGCAGCCTTTGACATCCAGAGATGCTGAGGTGGCTGCATCTCACCTCCTTTTGTGTTTTACTCAAAAACATTGAGATGAGAACAGAACCCGTGGTGGAGCGGCGGGTGGGGAGGAGGGAGGAGGAGATGAATGATCCCTCTCTTGTTCTGGAAAGATTCAGCGGTTGCCCTTGGTCCTTTCACCTCGGTGGGGCTGTGTAAGGGTTACAGCATTTTAGACATTTCCCAAAGTGTCAGCGTTGGGAGCGCCATTAGGAAGAGACTAGATGGATGACCAAAACGTAGGGGCAAAATAAATTAGGCCGTTCAGAAGCGGCAAACAAGTCATTTGTGGGGAATAACGAAAGCTTGCGGTTGCGAGGCTGTCCCTTCTCCAGCCTGTTGCAGCGACATGTATAAATCAGGGTAACAAAACAGGAGCCCTTATTAGGCCTGTGTGACATTAAAGGTGCGTTTAGCTGCAGAGTGTAACACCAGCTGCTATAAAATCAGACGGATGCTCTAACTATGCTGCAGACTGCTTGGGGATGACAGCAAGGCTGTGCCTTTGGGACCGGGTCAAACCTTTCCCGAGTATCGGGTTCCCTGGTCTGCAGAGAGGGGCTGTTCGTAGGTTTGAGCCACGTTATTCCTAATCGTTGCACTCTAGTTCTGCCCCCTGAAGTGTTGCTCCATCCTCCTGTCCCTGCCCAACATCCCCTGCCCTCCACCCCTCTGGGATAGCGGCCGTGGTACCCAGCATGTCCCCGCCATCCATAGGGTCCCTTGGCTGTGCCAAAACCCGGCCTCCTGTTATCCGCATCACCCTTTGTACGTGAAGAAACTAACTGGCTGCTGTAGGTGCTCCTGAGTGAGCGGTATTATATTACCCTACATAAATGTCACATTAATGGAGCATTATAACCAAAAGATGCTCGTAGATCACTCTAAACCATTTTAGGCATCTGTTACGCTTCCGCCACCTGCTCTTCACCCATCCGTTTGTGTTTGGGATGGGAAAGACGCTGTCAGGAGAGCCTGGAGAGGAGCTGAGGAAAGGTGAGAGCTGGTGCGATGGAGCAGCCTGCTGCCGGGACCTCCACCGGCGCCAAGCCCGGCTCCACCAGCCCCTGTTGGCCACGCTGGAAGAGGTGTCACAGCGGGGTGCTGGGAGGGCACGCTATGCCTGGCTTTGAAAGGGTGTTGATGGAAAGCTCTGACTTATCTAAACTGGCTCAACGCCTTCTGAAAGTCCGGTGTAGGCAAGGGGGGAGCCCAAGCCCAAGCCCACGGTGCCTCGTCTGTGACGGCTTTCTAGATCACACCATGTAACACAGCCCAACAAAGGGCCTTTAAATCCCAGTCAAGAAGACAGACAATAGAAGGTCAGAGTTTAAAAGAGAAAGTGTGCCTCAGACTGATGTAATTCCCCTTCTCCCCCCTTTTCTTAGTGTGAATCCTTTGATATTTGAGTAGGGAAATCCTCTTTATCGGGAAACTCCACCTCCTCTTATCTCGTACTCCCTTGAAAATGCTATCTGTTCTCCTGCCCTTTGCATCTCCCAACCCCATTTGCAGTGGAAACCTCCCGTCCCTCTCGCCCGATGGGCACAACGAGGACGCTCGAGGCTCAATGTGGGGACTCTCTGCAAGTAAACACCCTCCAGCTAATGACCCCCATGGGGACCCATGCTTTCCCATCACGGTCAGTGTCCTGGGAGCGCCCGTGACTTCCCACAAGAGGTTGAACCTCCAGGTGACATCATTGAGATGATCCGGACGGTCATAACAGTAGCTGAGCTTGAGTCGACGTGGCAGCAACCTTTAGAAACACAAGGGTTTATTTTCCCGATGTTTAGCTGAATTGGAGCAGCCTCCTTGGAGCTGGTGGAGCCCATGGCCACCAGCAAAGGGGCAAAAATCCCTTTGCAGCCCAAGCACAGTGGTGCTGGAGCTTTGCAGAGGATGGAGGGATGCAGTGTGCTGGGCAGGAGTCACCTGGTGGGACGGAAAACCCGTCAGACACCGGCCTGCCTTCCCCCACCTCTCTACCTGTGCTGGAAGAGCCTTTGTCACCTACTTTGCATTTGCCATCTGATGCCATCGGCCGCTCGCCACCGCAGCGTGTAGCACCGCTGCACGCGGGGCTGCAGATGAGGCGTTCCCAAATTTCAGCTCAGCAAATAAGAGTTGCCATCACCTCCTTGTACTGCAGAGCAATCTTTTGCACAGAAAATATAAAACTAGCCGTTTTGGTTACTTGCAGATATTTTGTCTGACCTGGGACTTGGGAGGTTGCATTACGTGGATGATTGCATCAGATAAGTCACGTTTCTCATCCTCCGTGCAATGGGCTCCAGTAAGACTTGTTAGTGCTCTTAATTTGTTATAATAAGCAATTGCGAAGCTGGGGAAAGGGAACGTCCCTGTGTGTATGCTCAGAGCTGCTGGGTCTCTGCAGAGATGTGGCAGCTCTGGAGACCAAAGAGCTTCTGTTCTTCTCCTGCTCCATGGAAAATCGGATCACAGCTCTGACCGGTGCTGTCGGTAGTCACAGAGGACCAGGCTCTTCTTCCACATGAGCAGGTTTTAACCTTGGTGTAACTTGGTGGATGTCAGCAGGAGTATTTTCAACTTATGCTCCTGTAAGGCAGCACAGAGATGTGCCCAATGCATTTTTGAGCATGTAAGTCATCGGGCACTGGTTATCTGTGCAGACATCCAGCTGGAACCAGTGACTGCTGGTGTGATAGCCAAGGAGTTTTGTTATCTCTGCATCCAGGAGAGGTGGTGAATGATCCATAGTCACATCTAGGGCAACCCATGGGGTGTAAATCAGATGGAACTGGCTTGGCCACTTTGCCACCAGCAAATGTTCTAGCCCTGAAGACTCAACCCTGAAATCAGATGGGAATGGTCACTGAATTTTTCTCCTTAAGCCATTAAAAGTGACTTTTCGAGTGCATTGGATTTTGTAATTCACATTTCTCTCTCCCCTCCCATCAGCCCTCAAACACACGGGGCTCGGGCAAGAATTCACAACACTTTTCAGTAATACCTGACTGTCTTCCCAGGTTACTTCTGTGCTCTTGCATTTCCAACCTCTTACCGCCTGTGGAAGAGCTTGGCTGCAAGAAGCCTGTTTATATGAAATGGTGCAGAGTGGAAGGAAATGGTGTCATTACCTGTGCAGCTTATGTAGATTGTAATTCTTGCAACTTTCAGGTCCAACCCAGATGAGCTTCCCTTAGCTTAAAATAACAAAAGGGGAACTGTCAGAATGAGGTTTAAAATATTAGCGTGATGAAACATGTTAACAGGTAACCATTAGCACTTTATGTCTGCGTGAATAGTGTCTTTTTAAGTGTTTTATTGGTATCAGAGCAGGGAGGATGGGCAGAAAATGGCATTCATTTTCAAACTGGCACGGTGCTTTAATTGCAATTTTTTATTGTCGTCACTTGTCAGGGAAGATGTCTTCTTGGTCAGGGTGAGCTCTGGGCGGGGAGGTGGCCTTGGGACTGGTCGGGGTTTCAAGTACCAGCTCTTTGCCAGAGAAAAGGAGCAGAGAGTCAGGACAGAACCTGTAAGAACCTCTCACTTTGCTGTTACAGCATGTGCGAGGTATCTGACTCTGGGAAAACTGGAGCAAAACCAGATTGTGACATCCAGGGAGGTGCTGGTTAGTCCAGCTCCATGATGTTCCCACTGCCAAATCACGAGACAATCACAACACTGAGCTCTGCTCCTGGTTGCACTAATGCTTTGCTGGTTGCTCGATCATCAGTGGTCACTCCCAAGTGGCAGCATCCACCAGTTGCTTCAGGGAATGGTAGATATTCATGTGATGAATTAAAACAAAAATCCCCCCTGGGGATTCCCGCATCTCTCGGGGTTCTCCTGCATCCCACTTGGCACGGAGGTCTTCAGGAAAAATAAGATACATTCGTTGCTGGCTCCTGTGGACCCTTCCCTTTGTATCCCTTGAAAAACATGCCTGGTGGGTGTTTTATTTGTGTCTCAGCAACGGGCAACCCTTCTTGTTGGTGGAAATGTCAGATCCTGCCTCATTATTGACTGTGCGGCCGCATCTACGTGTCTCACCCCCGGCGAGGAGAAGCCGTCCGTCCATCCCCCCGCCTCTCTGCCCAGTTCGTGTGTCAATGAACACGGGTTGCCTCCTATTTTTTATTTATACAAGGTTTCTGGAGGGCGACAGCCCACTATCAGTTGTGCTTTTAGGATGGTTCTCTGTGATGAAGAAGTGCTTAGTGGTTGCTCAACTACTTTTCTTTGGGGTTTCTCATGAGGTTTTGCTTGTGAGTTTGTGTGCGGCTGTGGGGAGGGACATCAGTGCCCCCATGAAAGCCTTGAAAATCTCTTCTCTGCATGCATAATGTGCCCTTTGTGCCTCAAATTTTCACCCTTTCCAGCGCAAATCCAACAGCGCTGGCAGTCGTAGCATTGGGTCGTGTTCTTTTCTTATGGTTTAATGGCAAAGACACAGCCTGGATGCTGCTCTACAGTCCTAAAAAAACCCTATTTGTTTGTTTATTCCCCCTCCTTGCTGGTGTGGCCATCACAGGGATGGTTCCCACCTTTCTGCCATGGGTTTTGATGGCTGAATCCATGCAAGATGGTAGCTTGTTTTGCACCTTCCTCGTGAGACCCTCACTGCCTTCCCCCCAAAAGCCACCCCACAAGCTAAAATGATGTTTTCCTCCCCTTAGACCTTACAATGATTTGTAACCGTATGCACTTCACTAGGTTTCAACTTTTTCAGCTCGAATTTAAGGAGCTTTAATCAACACACAAACTTGTGGTGGGTGTAGGTTGCTGCTTTTTTCTTCTCCATTTTCTTTCTTTTCTTCTGTCTTTTCATCCCTTATTTTACATTCTGCCGCGCCGGATGAGCGTTTAATCCCTGCCCTTCTGTCTGTTGAGATATTATGTTTTTTTAATAGTGCTTGTTTATGACTAAGGTCAAAGACAGTATTTCAGAACAAAAATTAGAGTTAGTTCATAATTGAGTACATATGTATGTTACTGTTTATTTTTATAGTTTGCTAATTTATTTTTAAACAGCTCGGTTGAGCCAACATGTTTATAGGCCTGTTTATCACATGTCTTGCCAGTCGGAGTGCTAAAAGACACATGCTTTTCAATAGCACAGATCCGAAGTTAAATTAGATAATACCACCAGGTAGCAATTTAATTACATTAATTGAATGTTTAGGTTGAAATGTAGTTCTGCGAAGGCTATAATGGAATACATTCATAAGTGTCTGCTTATAAATCTTGCTGTTTAAAATGTTATTTGAGCCTGCTGGCGGGGAAATGGAGTGGTTTTGAGGGAGGAATGGGGTATTTTACCATGAGTACCGAAGTGCCTGTGCTTGGAGTCGCTCGGGGTTTGGGGACTGTCCTGGTTGTCGTCACAAATGCCTGTGGGTCCCCGTCCCGTGGCTGGAGCTGCAAACCAGCCTTGGAAAGGCAGCTCGGAGGAAGAGCCTCTGAAGAGCAGAAGCTGTGAATAAACCACGCTCTCCAGCCCGGATGGGGATTTAATCCTCAGCGTAAACATTTTCAAATAACGTATTGTCAGGAGAGGGAGAGGGAAAGGGAAAATTCCTCGGTTTGACAGTGCCCAAGAATAGCAGGCTTGGTTAGGAAAGGACGAGGGAAATGGCTCTGGCGCTCTTTGGTTTTGCTTGCGCCGGCGGCTTCTGCATGCACCCATTTTCAGGCAAAACATCAAAACCTCGGTGTTTCTAGCAGGAGCACGGCAAGGCTCTTTGCATCTCCCTTTTGGATCTGGAGAGCGGAGCAAGTCTGATTTCAAAAGAAAAAAAAGAATAAAAGGAGCAGGAGCTCATACATAGATTGATTTGTGTTGGGGCTCAGGGATAGATAAGGGGTAACCAGAGGAAAATCACAACTTGTGCAACATTCTTGTGCCATGGTGGGCAATCTCCTTTTGGTGTCTGCACACTGGGAGGGATGAAGGGGGAAGAAGGGGGATCTGCAAGACCGAAACACCGCAGCAGTGGGAAGCATTTGGAAATAAGCTGGTGGCGAGCAGGCCGCTGGCGTTTCTCAGGCTCTTGTATTGTGAACAAGCCAGGAAAAATGCATTGGGCTCAGCACCGGGATGTTTCCATCTCTTTTGTACATATACCCATGTGTGAGGACTTGGAGCCTCTCACTGGTGCTTATCTGGGTTAGGATGATCAGCTGAGGTGTGGGTTTTTTCCCCAAAACACACATTTGCTGAGCAGGTGATCCAAATATTCATCCCCATACAAAGGCATGGCTGAGGCCTGGGGACAACAGGAATAACTGTTCAGGTCACCACAGACCTTCTCTGAAGATGTAAAGGCTTTAGCAGATGGCTGAGGAACAATTGTGTTGTTTTACCCGCTCTTATTCATTACTTTCTTCAGTGTGTAGCTATTCTACTCAGGCTTTGCTTGCACCTGGGTTTCATCCTGCGGCCTTTTGTACACCTGGGATTAGCTCTCAGATGCTGTCCTTGGGAGCTCTGCCCCAGCCTCGCTGTGCTCTGGTGGCCTAAGCCAGACGTCCCCACCAGACTTGTTGGACGCTGCCTGCAGGACCTGTCGCTGCTTTGGGCTCCTGTGCTTGCAGCGGGGCTTGGAGCGCATCTGGCACGCTCCAAAATGAAGCTTTCCTCTTAGTTTCCCTTGCAAAGCACCTCATAAAAATGCACATGAAGTCTTTGCTGCACTGAACCCCCAGACATGGCAAGTTGGGCCAACCGAGGCATCTCTAGACAAAAATCCTCACGTAGATGCAGCCAGTGGTGCTCCTGTGCTAATGCAAAACACCCGCACAGACGAAAGGAGGGGATTTTTCTGGCCGTGGACTGTAGGTGAAGTTTTGTGATCCAAGCAGAAGATTTCCATGCCTGTGCAAGAGCTTTTCATGAGTCTGGCTTCCCTAAAGGCTGGAGTTGGGGTGAGATGAGTACAGATCTTGGAGGAGTAGAAGAGAATGCCATGGTTCACGCTTGCACAAGCCATAGGAATTGATAGGTAAAGACATGGAGCAGCAGCATCACCTTTTGGGTGGTTTGGGCTTTTCTCTTGCTCAAGCTGGAACAGTTTTTGCCTCATCCCTTAAACTACGCCTCTTATTTGGCCCTAGTCTTGAAGAGCCAACGCTCACTTCCAGCCCTACGCCAAAGGACAGGTCATGTTGAAAAGTAGGTTTTCAAGCCAAGGTGCCCCCAGTGAACCTGGCATTCGGGGTGGTCATGGGTGTTGTGTTTGGAAAGTCAGACTTTCTAGAAAGCCTTCAAACTAGAAGAACCCAAGAGGTCCATTTTCTCCTCCGTCTTTCAGATGAAAGATGGGTTCCTCATGTGTCCTGATGGACATCTGTGGTGGGGCCCGCCCTCACGGGCCAACTTCTGCTAAAGAAACACAGTGCAAAGTGATGACTGAACACGCTCTGAAGCACGTACAGAAATATTTAAGTCTGTTAATAGCGTTTGTTTCTTTTTCTCTTGCTTTCCCCACCAATCTATAGAGCTCCAGTTCTTTGAGTGCCTGATTTGCATACAAACGTGGGACAGACGTTGGTCCCCTCATTTCGTAACTCGTGATTAACAGTCTCAAAAAGCTCATCGGTGGGGTTTTCACATCCCCTCTCTATTTAGCTGAAAATAAGTGACTGATTTTTTTTGTCTTACAAAAACTCACCTCTGGCCCAAGACCAACCAGGGAGAGTTTCTGCTGTGAAGCAAAACCAGCCCCAAACCAGACGGTTTAAATGAAAGTCTCAAAGCAAAACTTGAAGCTGGAGCGGCCACCACCAGGTGATTACCATAATGCCGGGTGCTTATTGCTCTGCTCGAGGTTTCCAAGCGCTTGGGAACGATTCCAGCTTGTTTGGGCTCGGGAACAAAACCTCTCTGCGACGCCGCAGCCGGGATGGAAGGGATCCAGGGAGCTGCGGGGGGCGGCGCAGCACCCTCCCCATGCTGGAGGCGCGTTTTGAAGGCTAAACCTAACACCGTATCCCGTAGCGTTGCGGTAGGTGGTCCAGAAACTGCCTTGCTGGCTTATTTTAGGGAGCAGACCCAGAGGTAGGACTGCTGTATATGAAGGATGCTGAAGCAGTACCTGCTTTAGGCTCAGGTTGTAGTCTTTTAACATTGGAGGGCATCTTCCTTCGCCCCCCGTTCTGCTGGCATCCTTGTAAATAAAACCACCGCCGTCAAAAGTTGGTGTCGTAGAGAACGACTGCCTACACCTTTTTTTGGGTTTTGCAGAGGTTTACGCAGCCTGAGGTATGAGAGTTGAGCAGATAAACATGCTCTGCCCATCCTCTTCTGCCCTTCGCTTTGTGTGCAGAGAGATCCGTGTTTGCAAAGGTCTGTTTTTCCCCGGAGTCTTTGAGGGAAGCTCACTTAAAGGACTCATGGAGCTGTATTTTCTTTACAGTAATGAGGCAGCGTGACACACCAGTCATGGGAAATCTGATAGACTTGGGAGACCCTAGGAGGGTAGAAAATTACTTAATTTACTTTGTGTGCAATAGTCTTAATTTTCAACTATTTGAACAACTGATTGCTGGGGCAATCATCAGATCTTCAGAGTTAAGATGTTTCCTGCTGGAACGGAGCATTAGCTAAATCAGCGGTGGCTGGGGATGGCAAAACCGAGCGATCGCGCACACCCATCTGAGGGCAAAGAGTAGATGAAAACCAAATCCCCGAACCTGAGCTGCATTGCTTTGGATCTTTTTGGGAAGGGTGAGGCAGGTGAAGCTCACCTGGTCTGGTGGTTAATTACCCGCATGGCTCCGGTAGGGAGGAGCTGGGTCCGGTTTCCTTCCGAGCGGGTGAGAAGCCCTCAGCTCGGTGATTCCCCTGCTATTTGCTCATTGTGAGTAAAACGCGATAAAATCTAGCAGTAGAATTACGTTATGTCTCAGGTGCTTTCTGTCCAAATTAGTAATAACCCTTAGTGTCTTTGACCCATTTCGCAGAGGCGGAGGGATGGATTCCGCTGCCTATTTTTTTTTCTGTAAGCAGCTCGCTGAAGCAAACAGACCTTGAGTAAAAGGATGAGAAGCTGGTCCTTTGTTAGGGTTAGGTGTTGGAGTCCTTATGCTGTGACCGAGTCCTTCCTTGAATGAGTTTTCCCATTGATTTGGGACAAGAGACACCCCTTGCGTAGGTACCAGCTCATCAAGAAGCTGGTGGTTTAGCTCACGGGGACGGAAATAGCAGCAGCATTAAGTGCAGAGTGAGGCACCCGCTCGCACGAGGAAGGGCAGAGATACCTGCTTTATTCGTCAAGACTGAGCTTGTCCTGGAGGAAAAATGACAGAGGACTTTTCATTATGAAAACTATATGCTGCTGGAAAAGAAAAAGTTTTTGTAATTGTTTAGAAAGAAGGATGGGTGTGAATATTAAGAGACCTTCTCCTGCCTTTCTGTACCAGCGGAAAATGAAAAATTCAGAGTGAAAGTATTTTCTTATTAAAAAAAGAAACTGGACTATAAAATGCTATACTAGTTTCTGAAAGCCGAGAGCTGCATGAGTGAGAATATTTAATTACAAAGTACAAACATTTCCTAGTGAGCACTCATTGCCCTAATAATAATTAATTAATAATTCCTTGGCTAAAATGTACATCCTGCTCGTTTTCTTTTAGTGGGCTGGGAATCCCATCTCACTTCTTATTTTATTTTGCTGACGACCGCCCAGCAAGTAGAGGATGGAGGTTATTTCTGTAAGCAGAGGCTTTGTGTTTCGCTCTATCGATGCTTATGTCGGGGTTGCACGGTTTTGATTAGCAAACTTCTGCAAATGGAGGTGAGGATGTGGAGCAGATCAGCTGATTCTGTTGGACCGATAAGTGTCTGTACAGATATTTATACAGTCCTGATAGTACAACTGCCTGAAAGAAGCTTGGAGCATGGAGGGTGTTGGTCTCCCAAGTAACAAGCCACAGGATGAGAGGACATGGCCTCAAGTTGCACCAGCAGAGGTTAAATTGGATATTAGGAAAAAACTCACAGGAAGGGTTGTAAAGCATTGGAACAGGCTGCCCAAGGCAGTGGTGGATTCACCATCCTTGACAGGGTTTAAAAGACACATAGATGAGGTTCTTAGGGACATGTCTTAGTGCCAGTGTTGGGTTAATGGTTTGACTTGATGATCTTGAGAGTCTTTTCCAACCAAAATGATTCTGTGATTCTGTAAGTCTGCAGGTGACGGTGGGATCAGGCCCCGTATAGGAAAATGACAAAAGTCGAGATTAGGAGGCTGTGGTGGTTGCAGAGCCAGATGTAAATGGATTTGGACTAGGTGTAGAAGAGAAGCCGTTGCACAAATATCCATGTAGGTAGATAGCCCGGTGTTGTCAACATGTTGTTTGATGGTGATTCTCACCACATTAGTGGCTTTTCTTAAAGCTTTTTTGGAGCCGTGAGGTTACAGGATCCTACTGGCATTTCAGGATAAAACTTCAAAATGGGACGTCAGTCCCAGTCGAGATCAAATACAAACAGGCGAGGTTCACACCGCTTGCTGCCGGGAGGCCAAAGGGTTTATTCCTCATCTGCAAAACAAACAGGAGTTTGTGTCAGCGGTAGGGAAGGCTGGAGGCTTCACCCAGGTTATTTGAATATATGGAATGCTGTCAGTGGAAAGAAGCGGCCGTCCCAGAGCGGGGTTGAAGCACATCAGTAGCTGCCCTGGTAGAGAAAGCCCCGTGTTTTCACCAGCTGTTAGCGGGTTTGTGTCCTGTTGCACACTTACTTGTAAGATTAGGAGTTTGGAAAACGTTGACAAAGTTGTGAAACAGGAGTCCAGGGCTGCCATGGGCCTCCTGGTGTCCTTCAGCATCACAGCTCAGGATAGTTCTGGTTTTTGGGGGTGAGTGTGTGTCTTGCGACAGCCGTGAGCGTATCTCCAGAGGTTTCAGAGGAGTGAGCTCTTCACTTCCAGTGCAGCGTTTGTTTGTTTTTAGGGCATGTTTTTCCCCAGGGAAAGAAGAGCAGCAATCCCATGATCAAAGAAACAAAGCAAATTGCTGTGGAATTTCTGCCTGACAGTATTTAAATTAAAAAAAAACACAACACAACGTGGTATATAATTTATAGATGAGTCATGTGTGCCTCAGCTCTGGCATCCTGGAGCAGCATTTGAGATGTCAGGTTCCACGGCTGGTGCCCTGGCAGCCTTTTGCGTTGGGCAGCAGCGAGCAGGGTCTGTCCCCGCGGTCCCATCGCCTGGGACCTGTCGCTGTAGAACGAGAGCAGATCCACGAGCTGTTTCATCCCTGGCCACAGCGATCCCTGGATGGGACGCCCCATCTTGGATGGATGAGCCAAATGCAAGAAGAGGATTGAGTGAGCCTGGTTGGGGGGAAATCACCCCCTGACGCTCCCGGTAAGGAATAAAGCCAATTTTTCCATGGTGGCTGGTTAATTTGCTGCGTTGGCCCAGCTCCTGGAGCACCCAGTGCCTCAGCATCTTTGGTTGCCCAACCGGCCAGTATCGCTTGATGGACCCCACTCAGCGCAGCAATGTGGTTAACCAGATAACGGGGGCATCAACACTGTTTTTTCTGACCGTGTTCTAACAGGAACAGCCCCATTCCTGAAATTTCACCTGCTCACGTTATGTCAAAATTGCTTCATTCGGCCGTGAGATGCGGATTGCTGCTGTGGTGATGGGATGGGGTATCTCCTCTCCCTCCTTGCAGAGTTGTTCGAGCTGTTGTGGGGCAGTGTTGTACTCAGAGAGGCTTAGCCGGGGCAAAAATGATCAGGGCTGGTTTTCTGGAAGTGGTGGGGTTGTGTTTAAAAATGCTTAATGGGCTCAGGAGGGCTACACGTATTTCCCTGGCAGCCTCGTGTAGCTTCCAGCAGGGACGTGCTCTGTGACTGCAGCGTCCCGGCTACAGAGCGGGCAGGCAGAAACAGTAAGTGCTAAGGGCAAGTTTAAGGCAGCATTATTAATTTCACAAAAACAAAAAGAAAAAAGCCTGTGTAGTGTATTATTGCTCGGTGTGTAATGTAGCTCTGTTGACTAGAAGCGTTTTGCTTGGTGTCTCAAGGGCAGTGTAGCTGGAGCGGGCAGGTTTTGAAGCGGTCAGCCGTCCCCTTGTTATTTCCTCCACAGTAGCTCTGTCCCTGTCTGGATGAGCATGGTGACATGGGCCGTCTCAAGTACCAGAAGTGGTGACCGTAGAGAAATGCCTATTTGGTAGGGTTTTAAAAGCTCAGCTTTAGAAAAGACTGGAAGGTGCTTAAAACTACTTTAAACCGTGGGATATATAGCACAGGGCACATGCACATCAGCTGTTTGTAGCCCTACAGCTGGTTACAACCCGCACGGCTCTGACCTTGGTCACCTCCATCATCAAGTTCGGTTGGACTCGATGATCTTAAAGGTCTTTTCCACCCAAAATGATTCTACGATTCTATCTCCCGAAGTGGAAAGCAAAGGACCCCCAGGACGAGGGCTGTAGCCTTGCCACGAGCAGCACCAAAATCCACATCTGAGTTTTGTGGTTTGTCCCTGCATGTTCATATCTCGTAGATACCTTATTATAGCATTTGCACAAGCACTTTGGTGGGATAGAGATAAAAATTATACGTATGCTTGCAGACATACATATACATGAGTGGTTTCTGCATCTCTATCTGGTGCATGGGGTGGTGACACACACTCCTGGGGACATCTCAGTGATGACTGACCCACGATGTGCTGTCTGATGGCCGAGTGTTACGACTTTGCGAGGGATTCTAGCGCCTCTGTGTTTATTATGAGCATCTCCCAGCAGTAACGTGTGCCTGGGCGGACAGACGGACAGGCGGTAGGATCCTGGCCACAAACCCAGCTGCTGCCCATCGCGTTGCCTAAACGGGCAGATGTCGATGTTGCTCAACACGGCGCAGACCCGAACGTCTGTTTATTAACGGATAAGATGGTCAGGGCCGGCGCACAGGGCGCGAGCCGGCCTGTGCAACTCCTGTGGTTTCCAACCGTACTTATCGAGGGAGGGGGCTGCCTGCCCAGCCAGGGTGTTTCCTCTAATCGGGACCTTCCCATGCCCACGGCAGGCAGATGTGCGGGGGGCAAAGGCTCGGCTTCTTCAGAACAGCCAGGCTTAGAGGAAGGAGTCATCTAAGGCAAGGCTAGGGAGCTGGAAAGGAACGTTTTGCGCAGAAAAAGAAAAGATGGGTAAATATCCATCCATTCATCCACCTCATGGTTTGATCATTCATTTTCACCATCCGATGTAGAAGGGATTAACTCATCCCAGTATTTCCTAGCAATACAGTTAGCTCCAGAACTACGGAATCATAGGCTAGTCTGGGTTGAAGAGACCTTCAAAGCTCATCCAGTGCCACTCCTGCCATGAGCAGGGACATCGTCACCAGCTCAGGTTGCTCAGAGCCCCATCCAGCCTGGCCTGGGATGTCTCCAGGGATGGGGCATCCACCACCTCTCTGGCCAACCTGGGCCAGGGTCTCACCACCCTCAATGTGAAAAATTTCTTCCTCAGAAGAAAAAAAATCTCATTGTAAAAATGTCTCCATCAGAAACCCTTCCCCAAGTCCTTCAGAGGCTTCTTCTATTGTCCACCCTCCAGTGGGCAGCACGCAGGAGATGGTCGCGGGCTCAATTTAACAGCATCTCTCCCGCTTATCAGCCTATATAATAAACACGGCTATTGGGGAGGGGGGGGGATTTTTTGGGAAGGGGTGAATGGGGAGGCCAGACACCATTGTCTGGCAAGAATGCGAATCCCTGGGGGTGAGCGCGCCTGGGCTCGCCTTCCAAATTGTCCCAGCATCAATCCCCCCCCACCTTCGCGGGATTTCCTCCTCCAGCCGGGGTTTTTGTTTTGGAACAAGCGTTGGTCAAACAAGCTTTTGTTTGCGGTCAGTCACTTGGCACACAGACACCACTTCTGGTGGGGGGACAATGGGGAAGCTGTTTCGGGGGCAGCTGCGGTGGGACTGAGAGGGAATACTGATGGAAAAGAGGGCGCGGGGAGGAAATGGCTGGGTGGAAATTAATTGGGAAGGATCTGACGAAGTCCGGGGGCTGCAGCGAGTTTGGGAGGGCGGAGGGGAGCCCTTCGATCCCACTGCCTCACCCCGCTCCCAACTCCTGCTGGTTTGGATGGCTTTTCCCCCAGGTTACTCTAGGACAAAATATTTGCGATGATGCATCTAAAAAGCTTTCTTTCAGGAAGAAGTAAACTTTTTAAGGGCAATAACAGAGTTTAAAAGGAATTGTAGAAGTGAGACTGACTTCTTTGTCAGCAAAAATTGCAGCAAAACCTGTTCATAGATGACATTACCTAAATGACATTACGTACGTATGTCCTTTCTTTCACATTTCCTGTAATCCTGTTATGGCATTGTCCCATTACCTCAAGCACTGTCATCTTTAAATGCTGTCAGATCTTAACTGGATGGCCAAGGACATTGGAAAAGGATCGAGGTGAAGCTGATGGCAATTTCAGACCTGCCATATACACGGCCATCTCCCAGCCTGCCCCTGGACGGGATGTTTTCTGACAAAATGTTGATGACTCAAGGGCTTATATGTCATTGATGGAGCTGCCACCCATCACCACAGCATCTAGAACCCCTTTTGGGGAGTCAGGCACAGGCAGGGGGTCAGAGATGCTGGAGGTGGTGGGTACGAGCTGTGTGCTCACTGATGCTCCTTGGAAAGTGCTTCTGTTCCAAGAAAGTGAGGACCTGGAGGGCAGCGGCTGGAAAATGCCCCTGTGGGACCACAGGCAATGCTTCCACCCCTCTACAGCCTTCGTGGCATTAACGCCGTTTGCAAAACACGCCGAGCTCCTCGGACTTGGCGTGCAATTAAGTGCAACATCTGGGTGTTAATTGTTTTAAACGTTATTGCTCTCTTATTGTATTATTGCTAAAAAAATGACGCGAGGCCAGTTTCTTTTACTGCAACCGCGACTGCGCTGTTGTGGTTTTCTCAACAGCGCTACGAGACGCGGCAGCCAAGGGGAGGGTTGCGACTTCTGCCGTTCACCTGCTGAAATATTCAGCTCTCTTACGGAGAGGGAAGCGTCGGCGTCGTCGCAGCAGCCTGTTTAAACTGGCAGCCCCTCTCGTCAGGTTATGATAGCGATGATGATAATTGCCAGCTCCGGGGGCAGGAACTGCCATTTCGTTATCTCGGGGCTCCGGTCCCCTGTGGCGGGCGCCGGACCTGGCTGCGGTGCAAATAACAGTGGCCTTGAACCTGAAATTCTCTGCAGACAAAGGGCTGTGGTCAGGCTTGTGGAGATGCATCTTGTTGCCCGTCTTCAGCCCCAATGGGCTGGTTTTCCCCAAAAAGGCAGAGCTGCCCTGTGGGAGACTGTAGGTTGCTGGCATAAGCAGGTGAAGGTCATCAAAGTAAAGAGGTGAAGAGCCGGAAAACTCCTGCATAGAGATTGGGAGAGTGATTCTCTTCTCAATAGCAGCCGCGTTCATTTGCCAGCGCAAGGGTGAGACAGCACTGAGGCTCAGAGTTCAGTCTCGATGATGCTAAAGAGCAGGGCCTGGATCTTCCAGTCCTTCTGCTGAAAAATAACAGTGAAACATGGAGTAAGGGGGCATTTGTCCCAAGAAAGGGTATCGTGATATGACCCTGTAGACCAGGCAGAAGATTATTTGCTTAATCAGGTGAGGTTAGGGGCTTTTTTTATCACTGATTTTTACTGGTGTCTAAATGCTGGCAGTTACAACATTGACTTGCATTTTCCTGTAAGAAAACACTTACCTTGTAAAAAGAGGGGATTCTCTACAATCTGTTTCACACGCTTAAAAACTCCTATTTCCATTTTGTTCTTTTACCATCAGTGTGATCTTAATCCATCCTCTGAGGTCGGTCCTCTGGTCTTACCCTCTGGTGATCCGAGGCCGTGGACCGGCCAAAGTCTCCATGGCAGGTCTTCCCTAATGAGTGCTGTCCTCATCTGCCGGTGGCTCTGCCCCCTTCCCCTGCACTGGGGACAAAGTGACCTGCCAGATGTGCTGGAGCCATCTCACCTCCCCTGCCATCCCCCAGCGCGGTTCTCCCTGGAAAAGTCTCGATCCTTCGCTCCCAAATCATCCACGGTTTGTGCGTCGCTTCCCCGTCTGGCTGCTAAATTGATGCTTTTTTGGTTGCTGGAGCAGAATTTTTCTCTCATTTCAAAATCTCTTAATAACTGAAGATTAGGGTGTAAAAGCGCTAACTGCACTCAGTTCACTGTGTTTTTTTTAATCAGTCGTAGCTTGGCTTTTTTTCCCCCTATAGGCACAGGAACCATTTATAGCCGAGGTGGGCCGAGTTTGCAACTTATTAATCTCTCCCTTGCATGCGGGTTGAAAAGAGACACCATGCCTTTATCAAAAGCCAGGCTAGCACAAAAGCCTATGCAAAATCATCATCAAATCCTATTAGAGGTAGAAAATATCTCTTAGATCATCTCATTCATTTCCCTGCCAATGCTGGGCTGTTCCTGAGAGTTAATTTTCTAGTGTCTGCTGCCGACTCCCTGTGTGACTGCAGGTCTGTCATCTTGCCTTTGGGTTGTCACTGTAACTTCCACTCGTTTCCTTGCGTTTCCAAACAAGCCTCGTTTTGTTCCGTGGTTGCCTGTGTTAAATTAATATTTGCCCTGCGTTACGTGTGATCGGTGGTTTCCACTCAGAGAGCATCACCAGACCTTGCTCGTGGCTGGGCAAGGCATCCCCATGGGATGGAGCGTGCTAGGTGCTCAAAGCAATGCTGCCCCCCAAAAAAGGGGCTTCATCCCCTGCAGCCACCACTACCTGCCGTGGGCATTGGGGTGATGAACATCTCAAGGGGATGTGGGTTCAACACAAGCAGGTTGTCTCCCATAAAGCACTTCTCCCATCCTCTGCTGGCATCGCCTTCCATATACTCCCACCCCAAACTCCTGGACTGGCTGCGACATCCACTTGTTGGGGGGGAAAGTAATAACAATTCAAAGCTGGAGCTATTTATAGCATTCAGTACATGCAGATTTCATCAGGGTTTGTTTCAGAGGAGGAAACGGCGTGTAAAAGCAGAGTAACCTGACTTGTAACTTCCCGCTGGCGGTGATTGAATTCCACGGCACGGTGAGGGTCTGGGCAGCGCTGCCAGCGCCCGGAAGGTCACTCCGGCAACTGCCACCCGGAAAGCATCAAAAGCACGAGCTGTCGATAGCGACCTGCATTTGCAGAAAATCTCAGGGCTTTCTAATTAACTGAGGATCTCTAAATTAGAGCGAAGCCGCTCAACAAGCCCCCTCGTCCGCCTTAAGTGTCAGGGCTCAGCTGATCACTGCATCTAACAAGCGGCTGATTTTTAACAGCAGCTCCGAGACTCAATCAGCTCCTAATGGCTCCGTTTCAAAAAGTGTTTCAGTGCATTTTTCATCTCTTACTCCGGAATTTACTCTCTTTGTACCCTGCTCAAATATTCTGGCGCTTTTCCTTAATTTCAGGCTTCTGCTTTGTGATGGCTCCTGTGCCCTAACCAGGCAGCTCATCGCTCGCCTCTCCCCGCATGTGATGCTCTGCCTTCCGATCGCTTAAGTTTCAAAAATTGCCCCCTTTTCTCTCCCCGTGATATTCAGGCAGTGCTGCGGGGCCTGGAATTTCATAATTAGGAGGAAACTCACATTTAAACAGACCCCTGTGTGGTTTTATTTCAGCTTTAAGACAGCGAATGCAGTTTGCAAATGCACCTGATCTTGACCTCCCTCCCGCTGCTTTTTACGCAGCGCCGCAGATTTGGCCGCTGCTCCTCCTGGTTTGCACGGTGGCAAATGAGATCAAACCCTCGTTTTGGCTGGATTCACAGCAGAGTGAGAATACGCACATTTAAACTTCGAGCTGCTGGGAAGACAACGGGGGGATCTTCCCCTACGCGTAACTCCTGATGCTGATAATGAGACCCATGCGAGGTGTCCTCGAGAAGGCAGCAGAATAAACTCCTACATGAGCAGCGATTAGGAGCAGATAAATTCCATTCAGGAAGGCAGGGAGTTAATCAGCCACTCTTTAAGACTTCTCCGCATGTGTTTATGTTCAGCCCCTTATCCATATCTTGGCAATTATTCACGTGAAATAGAATATAAATCCCGATGCCCAATTTTTCTTCAAAAAAATTGCACAAGGTAATCAAATCCCGAAGTGCGTATTCTATTCCGGTGGTTTTATCAGTAAATCACATTTTTATCATTTATCAGCAAAAGTTAGTTTTAAGCATCCTCACTGTAACGTTTGAAAGATGAACATTTGTTTCAGCGGGTACTGTGCCAATCAATAATCTTCCAGCTTGACTCAGCTATCAATTATTGCTACAATTATTTGTCTAGTTGGATATTTAAAATGTCATCAGAAAGAGATGATTACATATTCCAGAAAGCAAGGCACTGTATAATCAGATGAACTGAATCCAGTTAAATGTAGTGTGGTACTAACCTGTCCTTCAAAGCTGAATTCTGCAGCCGCCACTGAAACAACAGCTTTCTGCATTATTGTAAGGAAACAGATCTTAACCTTGGAACAGCGTGTGTTATTGGGGTCGGGTAATACTTGGCGAGAGGAGACCTTGCAAGCCTGGAAATTGAATCAGCCTTACTAACATAAAGAAGGGAGGGTTTTGAGGTTGTTTTTTTTTGGTGGGGGAGGGCTGATTTGGTTGGATTTCATCTGCAAATCTATAAATAAGAACATCCACTCTTTATCTGCCTTTCTGGGAATTTAAACTCCCGAGCTTGAAGCGCCGAATTTTCATATGCCCTTTTTGCATTCCTTGACTTGATGTATGTATGGTAAATACTCTCTGTGCCCCGAGAACGCAATAAAGCTGTAGCAATTCTTGCAAGCCTTACATCCTCCAAACTCCAGATATTCCGAGTATTATATCATTTTCAACTTCAAGGATATCTTGATGAGGGAGAGGAGAAAGAATAAACTGGAGGAGACCAGACAACTTTATGACACCTTTTGGTCCTATTTGCAAAGCAGGGAGGGGAAAATATATATATTATCGATTCTACTAATACTTGCTTGTGCAAGTTATGAAACTAAATGTTGTAGAATCTGGTTCAGCACTTGCTGTGCTTGCAACTCAGTGGTGACATTGAACTTGCTCAGGGACAGAATAAACCTTTGCCTTCCCGGCAGATGATTTGCAGGCGGAGGTGTCGTTTGGGGGAGACCTGCAGTTCCCCTGACCCACTTTGTCAGGATGGTTTGCTGCTGGCTAAATATCATTAATTTGAAAGCGAGAGGGAGAGCGAGCCAAAGGGGAAGGCTGGCGAAAGAGGAGAGTCTGAAGAGGTTCCATTTTGGGAAGGAAAAGGTGGAATACGGCTCTCAAGGAGAGCTGGGTGCAAGGCTGAACGGTGCCGAAACCACGATACAAACCAGGAGAACACCCACCGTCGGTGTCTGCCAGGGTGCCACATCTCAGCCCACACCATCGGGGATGACCCGTAATGTCGCACTGGAGCATCTCCTTTCTTTCCTTTGCAAGACACCTCTTGAAGCACGCTCTGCCTTTTCAGATGCCACCAGCCGGGGATAAAATAGCAGAAAAGGAAACAATTCATCAGATAGGTCTATGAGAATTAATAAAATGATTTGGAAGCTCTCTGTAGCTGTATAATTACAACACTGCATTTAGAAAGTGAATTATTGACTTGATTGTCCCCTGCAGCCACTGGGTAAATGCGTAATTGTGGGCCATCGGAGCAAGGTGGTGTTTGCTGGGTAGTTAGGTTAGGCTTTGAAAGGACAGGGCCTAGATGAGCCTTGGTCCTTGGTGGGTCCCAACACAGGTGGACACACTTGGTGCCAGGTGGGTCTGGAGGAGCTGATTTAGCGGGTGTCACTTAGCAGGAGAGGCGGGTGGGGAATCCTGCACGTCTGGGATGCTGGTTGCTTCACTAATGATATTTTTAGAGAAATGACATGGTATTGGTGAGGAGTTCCTCCTGTAGGGCTGATGACACCGTGTAGTTCGCCTTTTAGGTCTCAACTACCAGTGTCTGAATTTAGTGGAGCTCCAACCCAGGTGATGCTGCAATCTGCATCTCCCGTATTCCTCCATCCCTATAGTGTTAGTGTATAGGGTGCGTATGTGTGCGTGATCACATCTTCTTCACTTGAGGGGTTTCTTTTTAAACTTCATTCAAAGCCGAGTTTCAAGCACAGCGTTCTTTTCCAACGGCATGTTTCTCCTTGCTAATCAAGACATGACAGATTTCCACCCCCCCTTAAATTTTCAAAAAGCACAAAATCAGTCACAGCCTTGTACCTTATTTGCCAAGTTGGAGCTCGAATTGGGTTTTTTTAGTGGCCAAGTTGCAATCGCCTTGAAAATGGTGACAGACACTGAGGTCGGGCCGTGTGCCTGGCAGCGCTGGCATGATCCGGCGTGACCCCGGCACCTGCATCTCCCCGCGGCAAACCATGAGTTTTGCTGCTTCTCGTTAAGAAAATATAGGGTTTTTTGTTGGGAAACTAGGTGTTACGGGTTCAGTTCTGCTTAGAAGAATGAGTAACCACACAAAATATGTTGAGACCGCAACCAGAATGGTCACCCATGACTGTAGCTCTGTTTTGTTGCTGTTGCTTGGGTTTCTTTTGGAAGTTTGTTTCGTGGTATTAGCGTTTTGGGCTGGTTCTTCTTTAAAAGAGGGGCTTTTACAAGGAGGTGTAGTGAAAAAATGGCATTATTGAGACTTGATTTAGAAACTATTTTGCCAGTTTTATTGAAGTGATTTCAGGATGTTTAAATTGCGGGAAGAAAATTCTTTTGAGAAATGTTTTCAATAATCATTACGACACGCTTCTCAATAAGTCATAGCCAAGGAAAGGCTGGTGTGCTACCAAACAGGGCGCTGAGCATCCCGCAAAGCCCAACATCTGTATTTCTTATGTTTCCACAACTTGGCTGTTCCCAGGACCTGCTATCAGGGCTGTTCATAAATAACACAGGCTTGATTTGCAGGATTTTATATTTCAAATGCTCAACAGCAGCGGTGCTTCTCATTTCACAAGCCATGTCGCGTCACTTCCTAGAGAGTTTCGGTGACAATTTTCCTTTTTCAGTGTTTCTGAATCCGGTTCATCTAGCGATAAGGAGAAAAGGTTAGAGTGAAAGAACTCCGTTGTACATAAATGCAGCTACTGCTGTTATTTATTATTATTCTAGTTATTGTGACAACAACGGTGCCAATGCTGATGCTAACAGTGCTAACAGCTACTTATAACCAGTTAATGATGGACCGGGTTAATAATGCGCAATCTGGAGAATTGGGAGGAAGAATTAGTGCAAGGAGGAGAAAATATGTTGGGCAGTTTGAGTTTCCCAGCTAAAATTGATGCTGCCGACTACCAGGAAAAGGTGAGTCACGCCAAAGCAGCTATTTCTTGCCAAGGGAGAAGTTGGGCTGCTGCAGCCCCGAGTGGACCCGCTTATCTCCCAGCCCTGTGACGCTTCCTGTGTCCCAACCGTTTCACTTCTCTACTTTTCAGTTGGGAGGAATTTCAACAGTACTGATTTCCAAAAGAGAGAGAGGTGGGGGGGGGGAAATTGACAAGCCAGATGGAGAAGAACTGAATCAAGTACAAGTGGTAACAATTAACTCCATTCCCCCCTCACCATTTAAATACCATAACAACTCCAAATTTATCAGCCCAAAAATCAAGCAGTCAGTTGACATTAAAGCTGAATAAAGAAGTTCCTGGGTTTGGCTCAGGATGTTCCTGCGATAATTGTTTGGTGGCGAGCAGAAGAGAGGGGGATGCTCGCTGCCGGTTGCAAGCGTTAGAGTCACTGTCAACTTGTGTTCTCTGCGGTTTGGTAGCAAAAGGTCCACCCGTGCCCTGGAGGTGCAGGTAGCCCGGTGGAAACACCTTGGCCCTGCTCACACGTGGATCTTTTGGGGAAGGAGAAGGAGGACGCAGGAGCTGGTGGTGCTGGCTTGTGGAGAGATGCTGCTGAGAACAAGGGCTGGACCGCCTGGGCAGCCAGGGCCAAATCCTGGTCTGCTCGGAGGTTTCTCTGGCACGGGGATTTCTCTGAGGGCATAAATCTGTGGCTGTGAGTTAAATCCCTTGCAAACACCATTGGCACGTCCGCTTGTGCCGCCGTTTTGTTTGTGACAACACAGTTTAAACTGGGGTGTCTCTACAGTTGCGCGTTTGTGTGCAGCCCGTAGTTTGCCCTGTGGTAAAATACATGTTATATTAGTATATTGCTCTTTAATCTGGGGACCTTCCTGAGCCACGTCCTGCATTATGGGCTGCCAGTTTCAGAGAGCGGCACCAAGGAGATGCTGCACGTTTCAGCATCGCTCTTCCATGAAGCGCCGGTGTGTCCGGCGAGCAGCTTTCCTGGATCCAGCCCTGACTTTTGAGAAACGGAGGAAGCTCTTCCAAAGCACATTGGCACACGCCTGTAGATTATTCCATTACTCACTTGGCAGTGCCTGAACTTGCATGCCTAGCTCCAGAAATCTCTTTTTTTTCTCTCTCGCCACTCCTCCCAGCAGTGGCATCGAGCTGACAGCTTCTCCTCCCAGCTGGTTCTTCTCCCCAGCATCTTGTCTGGCTTTGCTACTGGTGGACGTAGCTGTGGGTCTTGCTTGGAGCCAGCTCTATTGTGCCTGGAGATGTTGGCTTGCTTTGACTTGGACTTTGAGCGCGCCGGGTGTATCTGTGAGCACAGTACAGAAGAACCAGCTTTTAAAATTATTATTATTATTATTAATAATATTTTAAAAGCCCCTTAATACTGAAAGCAGCCATCTCTTCATATTTTACTGAGTAATTGTGCCAACTGCCCTTACAGGCTTTGAAATGCCAATATCCATCCCCGCTCATTTGTTAACATTTTTCGGATCAGAAGCTGAATCTGTCACTCGTGTGTCACTGGTTAAATCATTTCTTTTGGGGGCATGGCAGGCAAGAGCTGTTCCGCTGCTTTTTTTTCGGCAGGAGCCAATGACTTGAGAAAAACGCTAAACATTTGTGCTATAGCGAAATGCTGTGCCCTGTCACTCGTCCTTTGCCGGCCAGGATGGAGAAAAGGAATAAATACGTAACGGTGGGTGAGACTTCACTGGGTGAGATCGGTTTGGTTTCATATTGGCCCCATGTTTGTATTTGCTACCTGGTAGCCCCATGTAATTCTCCTAAAAGGAGTAATTTCCCAAATGTGAAGAAAATGAGCAGTGAAATTGACTGGGAGGAAAAAATGTACGGGCAAAAAATGCGAATGGTAATTGGAAGCTATTTGTAAAGAGTTGATGAGCTGTCCAGGAAGGAGAGGGCAACTTTGGCCCCCATCCAAAACCCACTTCACCCGCTTCAGTGGTGAGATGAGAACAGCAATTAGATATTAAAAAAATCAATATATGACAATTAAAAAAATGGAAAACAGATAGCAATCAATTGAAGCGAGAAACCATGATGGGTAGAGAACTGGTCAGGAGAGCTGAAGATGCTGAGGGAAACCTGCGGCTTGCATGGATGGGGAGAAGAGGAAAGTTTCTAGGGGTCTTGGAAACAAGAGAAACCCTGCAAGTGGTGGATGGAAGAAGCAATAAGGCAGAAATGTTTAAAAAATGTTTCTGCTCTAGGCCTGGAAAGCAGCAGTGTTATGATGTTTCTGTGTCATAGGCGAGTGATGATGTTTTTTCTAGCTCATTAATAGCCAAGGAGGATGTTATACAAGGTCCAATGGAGAGAAGTATTTTTAAATGAAAAGGCCATGACAACTTGCACCCAAGAATCCCTGAAGAGTTGGCATGTGATGCTGGTTTTTAATAAAGCTTATGGACTGGGAAAATGCCATCAAGAGCTGGTCGGGGTAACCGTGGGAGAGCTGGCAACACATTGCTTATCTCTGCTGGGCAGAATAATTGAAGAGCCGATGTAAGATTCAATTGATAAAGAATTAAGGGATAGAAATAGGATTCGTACCACTCAACTTAGATTTATGGAATATAGATCTTGTCAAATAAACCTGATTTCATTCTTCCAGATGACAACTCCAGTTGATAAATGCAGATGAAATAGAGTCTGCAAGGCGTTGGACGCGGTGCTGCGTGACATTGTATGTGGAAGACCAAGCGTTGGGCGATATCACTTGTGCAGAGCCGGACAACAGATTTGGGAATGTGGGGGGCTTAGCTGGGGAAGCATTGGTGATGGGAGAGGTCAGCAGGAGGTGGTGGGAGCTGCAGTGGTCGTTATTAGAAATAAATATGCAATTGTGGCTGATCAGCTTTTTGGGTAAAGCAAAAGTGGGTGAAGAGCGTCAAGGATGCGTTTATGGGGTGGTTTGGAGAGGCCAGTGAGCAGGGTGTGTTGAGCACATGGTTGGGTAGAACCTGCCGTGGTCCTTGGCTAGAAGAGTAGACCCTGGGCCGTGCTTACAGAGCTGGGGTGCAGTACCCCCAGAAGGCAGTGGGAGGCTTAGAGGAAAACCAGTTCCTTCCCAGTATGATGAGAAGGGCTGGGCTGGTCCTTGAGTAGTGGAGGAGGACAGAGAGGTAGCTTCAGAATGGAAAAATAACTACATTTTAAAGTGTGCCTTGATTTCTGGCTGCACAAGTAGCATTGGTGTGTGTGTATGGGGGGCACATTACATACCAAAGGGCTTTTCAGTGTGTCAGCCATAAAAAAACTCAACAGGAATAAGAGAAAGAGTAGAGGTTGGAGGCAGAGAAGTTCAGGTGGACCCCAGTACCTGTCTGTGTGTGCGGTTACCTGTGGGAACTGACCATGGTGGGGCGGGTGCTCTCCTTGTCTGCTGAGCTGGTTTGAATGGTTTTCACTGGGATTTTGTGCTTTGCCCCAAAGACAGTTTGTGGGGCTGGAGGAGATCACGCTTTACCGAAGACACCGTATTGCCGGGTTGTCCCTTTTGACCTTCAATTCTTCTATGTGAAACCGCTGAGGATGCTGTAGCTGGGAAGCCTGTGTGGATGTAGAGGCTGTCCCATACCTGGGTGACATTGGATCCACAGCTTTCGGGTCCTATGATCCCCTCCAGCTTTTGGGGGGACCCGAACGCTGTCCCAAGAAGCGTGGTGGTGGGCTTGGAGGAAAGAGAATCGAGTCCTTTCCAAAACCAGGGGTTGCTGCGGCATGAGGACCCATCTCGCCGCCTGGATTAAGGCCATAATTCTTGCGGTTTGGCAAGGCTGCATCAGACTGGAACGTATCTCTAGGTGGTGATATGGTCAGTCAATAGCCTTCATAATTAATCAAGCACTAATAGACAAATTAGAAATCGTGTCTCTCTTCGAAGCAGGAGGTGGAGGCAGAAGGCTGGTGGATTTTAACTGTTTCGCTGCTTTGTTTTGTTGCCTGGTTTTATGTTACTCCCTTGAAAATGGTGGGTTGTTTAGGGAAGATTTGTACGTAAATATGATTTTAAATTTAAATTATTCTTTTGATTACCAAATGTGGACAGTGAATGGAAAACTTGTTTTTCAGGCAAGCAAATGAAGAATAATATTACATTTTACACTCCACTAAATCAATGTAGCCCTAATTTTGCCATGCAGGAAATCAATTCTAGTCTTTATAACAGTCGAAGATGTTATGAACAAAGTAATTTTGCAAATTATGGCAAGTAACACATTTATTGATGACTGTAGTTTAGGAATTTAGAATTTGTGAGTGCTGTAATATAATAAGGCTGTACTGGCAGGAGCTGAGTGAAATACAGATTATATGGTGAAACTGTAATGCATCATTTGCTATTAGTGGACTGGTAATAATTACCAGTTTCAAAGCAGCTTTTTCCATGTAATCTTTAGTCTCAGTCGTAACAGCCCTTCTCATTGACATTATGATTACACGAGCTGCCCTTATGATCTGGAATATCTAGTTGATGGGAATACTAAAACGTGGTAGTGAACACTCGATGTTGTATCCTCATTATAAGATAAAATGCTATTTTCTCTGACCTGATCTATAAGGTAGAGAGGCGAGGTAGCATTACGTTGTTAGCTCCCACTGTGGTGTTAAAAACTTCCACTTCATTATGGCGAAGCGAGATGAAATTTTCCCATTTAAGACTTCTTTTTTTTCCCCTGAGCTCACAAATGAGCATAGGAATGTGGAAGTCCAATTGAATTCCCCTCTAATTTTAGCACATTTCAATATTTATCTGCGCTCGCATGTCCGGCACATACTAAACACCGCCATGCATTTTACCCCGACGCCGGCTTCAGGATGAAACCTTAAATATTATTCCAAGGGCTTTTAAAGTGATTAAAGTGTTAAATGCTCTCTGTAGATGGTTGAGCCTCTTTTTCCTCTCCCGATTCAGCTTGTCAGGCCGAATGTAGAATGACCGCGGAGCCGGGAGGCAGGAGGAACGCTGCGACAGGGCTCTGCAGCCTGTCCTGTCCCCAAACCATCATTCCGCTCCACGGAGAACGAAAATGCCCAGACGGAGCTTTTCTTCCCCTCCTCCCAAGTGAGATGGGAAGCAGGACGGTTGCAGATAAAGCCATGTTTTCTTTGCAGATCTTTTTACCTTTTCATGTTAGGCAAATAGGGGAAACCCTGTGGGGGCAGCTCTCAGTGCATCGCGTAAAGAGATTCACCCAGGGGTGGTGCCTATGGAGCGGATGCCTCGTAGCGGAGGTGCTGGGTCAGGGCAGGAATAGGTGGTGTGGGCAGGTACCACCCCGAGCACTGATGTCCTGGGAGGGCTCCCGTGGTTTATTCAAACCTCAAGAGCATGTTTGTTTTGTTATTATTTTTTAAATATCACTAAACATCAGCTCTCTAAAAACTGCTGGGCAGGGCTGGAAATGAATCTTTGTCCTCCTCTGGTTTCAGTTTACCAGCATTTAGTAAAAAACACCCATAGGGGGGTGGAAGTGAATTATTTGCAAAATTACAGTAATTGATAAAAGCGCACACACCTTTGCCGTATCTCACGCCACTCTTTACTCACAGACAGCTCTCCAAAAGTTATTCATCCCCCTTGTTTTGCCGTACATTAGAAGGGGCTGCTTTCTGCTGTCATTATTAGCCGGCTTTTTGTTTAGTTATTTATTAGTTGGTTGCTCTTTTATAATGTCCGTGTTATCTCCAAAAATAAATTATCATGAAATAGAGTTAGCTCGCTACTTGCCAAAGTGGCATTTACCATCCCCGGCTTCTTTTCAGTGCGAGAGAAATAATGCGGCTCCGGCAGGGCGCTCGGCCAGGCCTCCTGGCCACCCTCCAGCTCTTCCCCTGGCAGAGCCGCCGCTCGCTCTGCCTTCCCCTCTCCCTGCCCCGTGCACCATCTTATTCACTTTCATTCCTCTAATTCTTTCTTTTTTGTTGCCCCAGAGTGGAATCCCTGCGACGGGGCAGGCGTTGCCTGCTTTGTACACATTGTTGGTCTCTCAGAGTAAGGATGAGGGTGACAATGTGATGACGATGCTCAGGTTGCGAGCACTTTGGGCTGCTGCTTTGAACTGATGTACGTGGTTTTCTGGAGCGCTTTTCAGAAAACAATCTATTTATTTTATTTTTATTTATTTATTCACTAGCAGCCTCTTGCAGCATAAAGTCTGCCGAGTCGTAGCTGGCGTCAGTTGACTTAATCATCCCTTTTTCCTTCAATAGCTTTTTAACCGCGTTCGTTTCTGAATCCAGGGCTGGGGATGGCGGGAGGAGGTTGGGCAAACTTGGGGCGGGTTTGGACCTCCCCGTCGCACCCCTCGCCTCCTCCTGTCCCCTTGTCCCCTGCCTGCGCCTGAGCTGGGACGTTCCCCGGCTCCCAGCGAGAGGAGCCGAGGCGGGGAGGCGAGCTCTTGCCCGCCGGTGGGCGGCCGGAGATTGACGCTGCTTGTTGTGTTATTTTTGCAGGTAAAGACGAGCCCAGCAGCTACACGTGTACGACTTGTAAACAGCCTTTCAACAGCGCCTGGTTCCTCTTGCAGCACGCACAGAACACACACGGCTTACGGATCTACCTAGAAAGCGAGCACGGCAGCCCCCTGACGCCACGGGTTGGTATCCCAACAGGACTAGGTGCAGAGTGCCCTTCCCAGCCACCTCTCCACGGGATTCACATTGCAGACAATAACCCTTTTAACCTGCTCAGAATACCCGGCTCGGTCTCGAGGGAGGCGTCGGGGCTGGGAGAAGGGCGCTTCCCACCCACGCCGCCCCTCTTTAGCCCTCCCCCGAGGCACCATTTGGATCCGCATCGCATTGAGCGCCTGGGTGCGGAAGAAATGGCCCTGGCCACCCATCACCCTAGTGCCTTTGACAGGGTGCTGCGACTGAACCCCATGGCGATGGAGCCCCCCGCTATGGATTTCTCCCGGCGGCTGCGGGAGCTGGCCGGCAACACCTCCAGCCCGCCCTTGTCCCCGAGCCGGCCCAGCCCTATGCAAAGGTTGCTGCAGCCCTTCCAGCCCGGCAGCAAGCCCCCGTTCCTGGCCACGCCGCCCCTTCCTCCTCTGCAGTCCGCTCCTCCTCCCTCCCAGCCGCCCATGAAGTCCAAGTCCTGCGAGTTCTGTGGGAAGACCTTCAAGTTTCAGAGCAACCTGGTGGTCCATCGCCGGAGCCACACCGGGGAGAAGCCCTACAAGTGCAACCTCTGCGACCACGCCTGCACGCAGGCCAGCAAGCTGAAGCGCCACATGAAGACCCACATGCACAAGTCCTCCCCCATGACGGTCAAGTCAGACGACGGGCTCTCCACCGCCAGCTCCCCCGAGCCGGGCACCAGCGACCTGGTGGGCAGCGCCAGCAGCGCCCTCAAGTCCGTGGTGGCCAAGTTCAAGAGCGAGAATGACCCCAACATGATCCCCGAGAATGGGGACGAGGAAGAGGAGGAGGAGGAGGAGGAGGAGGAGGAAGAAGAGGAGGAAGAGGAGGAGGACTTGAACGAGAGCGACAGGCCGGACTACGGCTTTGGGATGAGCCTGGAGGCGGCCCACCACCACGAGAACAACTCGCGGGCGGGCGAGGAGGGCCGGTCGATGCCGGACGTCATGCAGGGCATGGTCCTGAGCTCCATGCAGCACTTCAGCGAGGCCTTCCACCAGGTCCTGGGGGAGAAACACAAGCGGGGCCACCTCCCCGAGCCCGAGGGGCACAGGGACACTTGCGACGAAGACTCGGTGGCCGGCGAGTCCGACCGCATCGACGAAGGGGCAGTGAACGGCCGGGGCTGCTCCCCGGGGGAGTCCGCCTCGGGAGGGCTGTCCAAAAAGCTGCTGCTGGGTAGCCCCAGCTCCTTGAGCCCCTTCTCCAAACGCATCAAGCTGGAGAAGGAGTTCGACCTGCCGCCCGCCGCCATGCCCAACACCGAGAACGTTTATTCCCAGTGGCTTGCCGGCTACGCCGCCTCCCGGCAGCTGAAGGACCCGTTCCTCAGCTTCGGCGACTCCCGACAATCGCCCTTCGCCTCCTCCTCCGAGCACTCCTCGGAGAACGGCAGCCTGCGCTTCTCCACGCCGCCGGGCGAGCTGGACGGAGGGATCTCAGGCCGCAGCGGCACGGGAAGCGGAGGGAGCACCCCCCATATTAGTGGCCCGGGCCCTGGCAGGCCCAGCTCAAAAGAGGGCAGACGCAGCGACACTTGTGAGTACTGTGGGAAGGTCTTCAAGAACTGTAGTAATCTCACCGTCCACAGACGGAGCCACACGGGCGAGAGGCCGTATAAGTGTGAGCTTTGCAACTACGCCTGCGCCCAGAGTAGCAAACTCACCCGGCACATGAAAACACACGGGCAGGTGGGAAAGGACGTTTACAAATGCGAGATTTGTAAGATGCCTTTTAGCGTGTACAGTACCCTGGAGAAACACATGAAAAAATGGCACAGTGATCGAGTCTTGAATAACGAGATAAAAACTGAATAGAGGTATATTCGTACCCCCCCACCGACCCCCCATCCACCCCCATCCCTTCCCCGTCCCGCGTCCCCGTAGAGGTTTTCTAGTCCCTTGTGATGGAAATCATGGAAGCTGAGGATATTCGGAAAGTGCTTGTCACCAGCACACCCTGTTTATTTTCTTTTTGTTCTCACCGTTTGAATGCATGATCTGTATCGGGGCAATACTATTGCATTTTACGCAAACTTTGAGCCTTTCTCTTGTGCAATAATTTACATGTTGTGTATGTTGGGGGTTTTTTTGTTTTGTTTTGGTTTTTTCTTTCTTTTTTTCTTTTTAATTTTTGGATTAGACAGCATGTATGGTATGTTATGGCTGTTTTTAAATTGTCCCTGATTAGTTGCTGAGCAAACACGTCGCTGTTTCCAGTTCCGTTCGGAAAAAACAAAAAAAAACAAAAAAAAAAAAGGAAAAAAAAAGAGGAAAAAAAGAGGAGGAAAAATAAAAAAAGAAAAAGAGAAAAGCGAAACAAAACCAAACCCGAGAGCAAACAAAACCCACCATGCTGCATACATCCTGTAATACATATCATGTACAGTTTTGTTTTTGTGATGCGCGAAGGAAAACACGCTTTGGGTAACCCTCTCCGGACAGGACCGATAGCACTGAAGAAGCGTTGCGTTAGCTAGATTGCTGTCTTAAAAGAATAAACCCACCCATTGGAGAAAGAGCACCCGTTAGGGATTAGACGAAAGACAAAATAAAGGCCTTTAATTGCGAAGTAACCGACCGCCACCCCTCAGAAAGAGGTAGATTTCTCTTAGGTTTAAACCACACACAAATAATCTGAGTGCCTTGGACCTGTGGTGGCCGATACCGGTGGCTCCTTCCTGCTCGTCTCCACGTCGGTGGCGGTGGGATCCTCTCCCAGCAGCCCGTCCCGGGTCTCTTCCAGCGCCGGCCACCTAAGGACGAAGAGGAAAGAGAAGAGACAGAAATGACCCCGCTCAGTCCTAGTTAATCATCATTCTCCCCTGCCTTTTGTTTTAGTGTTTAAAACCCAACTGATCATACCAGTCTAAAAACCCACTTTGCTCCTGGAGAGAGCTTAAAACAATATAAGACCTTTCCCTCCCCCCCACCCCCCAAACTTTTATTCTTCCCCCTTATCGATGATTAAATAGAATGTGAAGCGCGCGGAGGCCCTTCAACGCCAGTAAATACACAAGTAAGGAAATCCGTTTTATGAAGATATTTACTTTTAATAATATCTTTTATTGATTCTGGCACCAAAACAAATAAATCTGGAGCCACTTGGTTGTCAAGCTGACAATCAAATTATAAACTTTAAGACCTCGTGTATACCGTATAAAAAATAAAATAAAAAAGCGACTGGCAATAATATTTTACAGAGTGTAACGGATAGAGGAGAGAGAAAAAAAAAGATGTGATTTATTAGCACAATGTGGTACTGTTTGCCATTTAAAACTAGAACAGGTGTATAAGCTAATATCGACACGGCGGTGATTAACTACGAACTACTCAGACTTGCCTTTAATGTGACGCTTGGAAGAAGTGACGGAGGATTTAAAAAAAAGAGGAAAGAACAAATAAAAGAGCAAAAGAGTAGCAGTATCTGTGCTCCCTAAAAGTTGTCCTTCGTTTTGTTGTGTTGGTTTTTTTTTAATTATTATTTTAATTCCCCCCCCATTCTCTGTGTGCTATTTGTGTTGACGTGGAAGAGGATCCCTTGTTTTATTAAGGTAGCGCCCGCCCCGCTTGGTGTTCAAATAGCACTTGACTCTGCCTGTGATGTCTGTATCTTGTCTTTAATCGGAGGTACAGAGGTTGAGTATAAAATAAGACTGCTCAGATAGGACAATTAAGTGCACTGTACAATTTTCCCAGTTTACAGGTCTATACTTTAAGGGAAAAGTTGCAAGAATGCTGAAAGAAATAATAATAATAATAATTAAAAAAAAAAAGAATCAAACATGATCTCATTGATGAGCATTAAAAATGAACCGAGCAAACTTTTGCCAGCCATTTACTTGACTAATGAGCTTATCTTCTCGGACGCGACATTGCAGCGCTGTGAATGGAAACAGACTCTATACACTCACAAAATAATGAATGATTGCTTTCGCTCCTACAGTGCAAGGATTTTTTTTTGTACAAAAAGAAAAGACGACAAAACTTTTTTAAAAGATATAAATGTTAAGGAAATTTTTTTAATGAAAAAAGAAAAGACAAAAAACCACGACACTTCATTCTGTTTAGGGGGAAACTGTATTTTAGGGTTCATCGTCTTGGTGGTGTACAAGACTTGTTATTCATTTTAAAATGGTAGTGGAAATTCTATGCCTTGGATATACACAGCTCTTCAGGTTGTATAAAAACATGCATTGGGGAAAGGTTTAAGATTATATAGTACTTAAATATAGGAAAATGCACACTCATGTTGATTCCTATGCTAAAACACATTTATGGTCTCTTTTTTCTGTATTTCTAGAATGGTATTTGAATTAAATGTTCATCTAGTGTAGGCACTATAGTATTTATATTGAAGCTTGTATTTTTAACTGTTGCTTGTTCTCTTAAAAGGTATCGATGTACCTTTTTTGGTAGTGGAAAAAAAAAACACACACAGGCTGCCACAGTATATTTTTTTAATTTGGCAGGATAATATAGTGCAAATTATTTGTATGTTTCAAAAAAAAAGACAAAAAAGGTGTGACATTGTACAGATCCGAGGCCATATAATGGCTCTTTGGGGGGGAAACTGTTAAGATGTCGCGCTGCTGGCCGTCACAGAGGGGTGTACATATCTTTTTTGGTTCCTTTTTCCTGCTGCCATACTGTATGCAGTACTGCAAGCTAATAACGTTGGTTTGTTATGTAGTGTGCTTTATGTCCCTTTCCTTCTATCACCCGACATTCCAGCATCTTAACTTCATATGCAGTAAAAAAAGAAAGAAAGAAAGAATGAAAGAAAGGAAGAAAAAAGCTTAAAAAAAAAAAAAGACAAAAAAAAAAAACCACAAAAAAAAAGAAAAAACCGTTTTGCAGTTTTTTTCATTGCCAAAAACTAAATGGTGCTTTATATTTAGATTGGAAAGAATTTCATATGCAAAGCATATTAAAGAGAAAGCCCGCTTGAGTCAATACTTTTTTGTAAATGGCAATGCAGAATATTTTGTTATTGGCCTTTTCTATTCCTGTAATGAAAGCTGTTTGTCGTAACTTGAAATTTTATCTTTTACTATGGGAGTCACTATTTATTATTGCTTATGTGCTCTGTTCAAAACAGAGGCACTTAATTTGATCTTTTAGTTTTCTTTGGGTTGGTTTTTTTTGGGGGGGGGGGCGGGGGGGGGGATTATTTTTTTTTTTTTTTAATTTTAATTTTTTTTTATTATTTGGATGACCAAAGGTCATTACAACCTGGCTTTTTATTGTATTTGTTTCTGGTCTTTGTTAAGTTCTATTGGAAAAACCACTGTCTGTGTTTTTTTGGCAGTTGTCTGCATTATCCTGTTCATACACCCATTTTGTCCCTTTATTGAAAAAAATAAAACAAAAACCTTAAAGTAACACAGTGTCAGCTTCTCGTGTCCTCATTTGACACACGCTGGAGGCGGCTCCGGCAGCAGCTGTAGGAGCAGGTCCCGCGCTGGGACCTTTGGCGGGACACCCGCCGCCCTTAAGCTTGTCCTAAGTAAGCCGAGGAAGAGGATTTTTGGGCTACCGAGTTAGCTTTCCAGCCAGTGGAAGGTGTTCGCAGTCTGGACCTGTAGTTTTGCTGTTTGGTTTGGTTTTTTTTTCCTTTCTTTAGTCAAGAATTAAGCTGTGACCCCCCCCCCCCCCCCGCTACCCCCAATAACCGGCGGCATCTCTGGCTTTGGCTTAGCGGCCTCGCTCTGCGGCAGGGGCGTCCCTCCCCACTTTGGCTTTGCTTTGGCACAAGAGACGAGCGAAAAATAATTCACAGCCCCCCCCCCCCCCCGAGACTCCCCCATCCCCAACTGGTTTTGGGGTGAAATCGGCCAGAGCTGATTTCTCTCGAGGGGGGGACACGCCGCGGACCCGGCATCGCACCCACCAGAGCCCAAAGCTCCTGTAGGAGCTGGGACCCCCCTCCATCCCTCCATCCCTCCCTTCTCCCGTGCCCTTGATTTTCTTTTATTTCAATTCTTTTTTGTGGGTATCACAACGTTTTATGTGCATTGTGTTTGCAATCCGGACTCCAGTTCAGGTCCCCCCCCCATCCCCTCCCTTAGGGGTCTGTATATGTTGTCAGTTTGACAAATACCGCATGTTGCAGCATCTCTTTACTTTATTAAAGCACGTACCGCTGTGATACTGTCTCTTGCTGTTCCTAGTGTAATGGATTTAATACTCTTTTCTTTTCCTTTTGATTTTTGTATAACCTGCCGGTTGTTCTGTCGTCTTCTTGTGATGGCATCGTTTGTTGCCCTGTATTTTGCCCAGCGCCTTCTGAAGGAGAAGTTTGGGGTTTTCAAAAAAATTACAAGAATATATACTTAAACAAACAAAAAAATTCTTTAAAAAAATAAAAGCAGCTTGGTTTTAATCCCAGGACAGGAGGAATGAAGGTTGCATGGTTTGGTTAGGCTGGAGAAGCACCCCCGAACACGCTCCCCTTCTCCAGGCTGGTACCCCCCAAGTTGGACGCGGTGCCAGAGCCACAGGGATGCGGGTGCTACCGGAGGGACCCCCAGAGGGAGCAGGGACCCCTGCCCGTCCCCGGGAGCGCTGTGACAACGCGGCTTTCGATCCCGTCACACGGAATGTCCGGGGACAGTCCGGTCCCTCCTCCCGTGTCACCGTTTTAGTTGCTACCGCGGTCGAGACGGTGTCTGGAGGACGCGCGTTGGCCGGTCCGCCTGGGGTTGAGCGTAGCCTGGCTGGATTTCGGAGCGGGCGCTGTGCCCCGTGTCTGTCCTATGGTGGCCGTCATCCCGCTGCCTTTCTCTTTACTATGTTTTACATGCAAATTCATATATACACGCATATATAGAGGTATTTGTATGCAGATCTATATACAGTCATCTCTAGGCAGATCTGTGCTCCCTGCGCTGCTATGAGATTAACAGTTGGAAAGCATATGATAATTTATAATTTCTTTTTAAATTTTGCAGTGATGCGTTTGATTCACAGCTTTCAGGAAGTTAAATTTGGCGGGTTTCGGGGACATAAATAAGGCTGCGTCTCCCCGTGGTTTGGAGGAGCAGCAGCTCTTGCTGTAGGTGACACTGGTCCAAGGTGGTTGACCAGAGCGTGGCAATCGCCTCAACGCCAACGCAGAATTCGTGATGTTTCTCATCTTTTTGTGCCGGTGGTGATGAGTTAACGGGGTGAGGAACCCACTGGAGTTTGTTGGGTAGGGGCACGGATGTCTCGGGCCCCATTGAGCTGCTTGCGTGGCCGGGAAGCGTCGCTCTTTCTGTGCGAGATGGAGATGTCTCTGTAAATAAGAGCGATATTTGGGTAACTTCTCTATTGTCAAAATCTTAAAACCCATCAGCTTTGGAGGAGAAACACGTTTTTGTGGCGCAGACCCCTTTGCTCTTAGTATTTAATCGCCTCCAAATTGAATGATTAATGTAATGAAGGCACTGAAACGGTATCCAGAATTTAGGCTACAGATGTTTCATATTTATTATGTTTCCAAGGGCTGAGATAAATACAGGAATAAGCGATAGCATGGCTTTGCTCGACATTTGGGAGGCTCTGGCGTATCTGATGAGCTGCAATTTTGGGGTTTATCTAAGTGCAGAGTTTGTAGCGAAAATAGAAAAGAGATACCAGCCACTCTTTTAGCTCCCTCCCTATGTTGTTTTTTCCTCCTATAAAGGTTGAAAGCTATTTTTGGCGGATGCGTGGTCAAATTGTAGTATTGGTTTCGGAGGAGCCGCAGGGATCCAGGCGCGGGGTCCCCACCCCACCGAGGGGCAGGGGGTGTGGGGGACCCCCCGGGTTTGTGTGGGACGTGTGGTTGTGCTGGTGCGGCCCCTGGCTGGGGTGGCTCTGATGCTTTTGGCTCCCTTGAAGGTCTCAGCCTGTTTTAATATCAGCCTGAAATGTGTCGGGCTCAGGCATCAGCAACGAGCCCTCCCCGGGGGGGAAACTGAGCACATATTCTTGACTCAAGGAGCCACTCTGGTTTACACGCGGTGAAGATCTGGCCTAGGAGCTGCTTATTTAGTCTCCGCAGCAGCTCGTGTGGAGCCCTTCGACCCCTCTCTTAAATATTAACAAAGCAATTTCCATAGAAACTGGCAGCCGGGTGGGGATGGGGAGGTGGATTTTGAGTTGGCCAAAGTCCTCCAGGAACCACCCGTTGTGTGATGTATAAGTACCCATGGCTTTAGGAGGGTCTGCTGTACCCAGATGCACTGAGGGAAGCCCCGGAGGTTTTGGGAAAGAGGGAATTTTCAGGCAGGTTGGCTCGGTCCTTGCCCAATGTCCCGGCACAGCGCAGGTTTCTCAGTAAACCCTGAGGTTTCTCCTCCTAAACCATCCCTGTGGTTCCTGGTCGGTGCCGAGCGATGCCGGACGCGAGAGTGTGGCCCGAGAGGAGGAAGGGTCCATCCCGCTCCATCCTTTTGCGACAGTTGGGTGTCCTAGTTGTTAAAGAAAAAGTAAAATAAGAGCAAAACTCGCACCACGGGCCATGTCACACCTGTTCTCTCCTCTGTCCCCATGCTCTCTGTAGGTTCGACGTACCCCCCCAGCTGGCGCAGCGCCCAGGGAGCCCCGGACATCTGGCAGTTTTCGGATGGAAGTTCCAGAGCACTTAAATTCTGAAAGGAGGTGAAGCTGGGCCGAGCGGCCGGCGGCGGCGCGGTGTCCGGAGGTGTCGCGGTGTCCGGAGGTGTCGCGGTGTCCGGAGGTGTCGCGGTGTCCGGAGGTGGCCTCTGTCCTGCTGGCTCGCCGTGTCCCCGGGAGAGCCGGAGAAGTCACCTCGCCGAAGGCAGCGCTCCCCGGGCTCCTCCTGCCTGCAAGACTATCGTATTTATATTTTGTAACAGAGTACAACACTTCTTTGGGGTTCTTTTGTTTGGTTGGTTTTTTGTTGTTGTTGTTGCCTTTTTTTAATTGTTTTTTTTTTTTCTAATAACGAAAGCAAACCCACCAGCCAAGGTGAAGGGCTTAGCGATGGCTTCCACCGGCTCCTTTCCCCATGGAAAAGACTATCTTTGCGCTCATGGACAGCCCGGCCTCTTGGTTTTATCTCCATGACTTGCCATTTCTCAGAAAGCACATCTGATGTGACGAACTAAAAATAAAAACAAAACACAGTGTAGGTCTGTGGGTGGGTGGGAAATTGCCATAATAAATGTTGGAGCTTTAGGTTTTGTTTGCTCTGTCTTTAATTTTTAATGCTAACAAGGGCCAGGCGGCTGGTGTGACTTTGTATTCACCGTATCGGCTGCGGAAAACCAAACGCTGGGTTTACAAAGGGAAAGTGGGGGCTGGTGTCAGTGCGAGGGGCCTCTGAGTTGGGGTCAACCCCTGTTGCGATGGGTGGTGCTGAAGCGGAAGGTCTCTCCATCGCCCACCTCCTCTTACTGACTGCCGGCTCTCGTGTTGCATTTCTGCTGTTAAACCACGTGCTTTCGGGGCTGGTGGGTCTGTCACTTCCCTTAGTGTCTGTCTGAGGAGAAGCGAGGCCAGGTGGGGGGTTTCAGTGTGTGATGGAGATGCCGTGGGTACCAGGGATGCAGAGCTGTGGGTACCATGGGGTGCAGAGCTGTGGGTACCAGGGATGCAGAGCTGTGGGTACTGGGGATGCAGATCTGTGGGTACCAGGGATGCAGAGCTGTGGCTACTGGGGATGCAGATCTGTGGGTACCAGGGATGCAGAGCTGTGGGTACTGGGGATGCAGATCTGTGGGTACCAGGGATGCAGAGCTGTGGGTACCAGGGATGCAGAGCTGTGGGTACTGGGGATGCAGATCTGTGGGTACCAGGGATGCAGAGCTGTGGGTACTGGGGATGCAGATCTGTGGGTACCAGGGATGTAGAGCTCTGGGTACCAGGAATGCAGAGTTGTGGGTACCAGAGAATGCAGAGCTGTGTGTACTGCAGATGGGTGCAGAGCTGTGGGTACCAGGGGGTGCAGAGCTGTGGTTACTGGGGATGCAGATACATGGGTACCAGGGATGCAGAGCTCTGGGTACCAGGGATGCAGAGCTGTGGGTACCAGGGGTTGCAGAGCTGTGGCATGGGGGGAACTGCTGTCAGGTCGGTGCCCCAGTGTCACCCACCGAGCACCCCAGCCCTGGCACAGCGTCCCTGCTTGCTGGGGACACTTGTCCCTTGCTCAGGGCTGAGCACCCGCCCAAGGAGTTTGCTGAGCAGAAGATGGGTTGTGTGCGTGCTCGTGTGCTGTCTCCGCGGGGATTTATAGGCTGTAGCGACTCGTGCCTGTGCCGGCGAGCGGGAATGGACCTTATTTGGTGAAAGAAACCAGCTGGGGAGCCATGGAGCCGCTGGCCGGCCGTGTGGGGCTGCGGGGCGCAGTGGGATGGAGCCGAGTCCCAGGGCAGCGCCAGCCGATTGATTTATTTCGCGTCTTGTCTCCATCCTCGCTTCTGCTTTTATTGGTCTCCTTTCTTAAAATCCGAGTGAGGCACCTGGCTGGGCTGACTCTCTCCTGGCAAAGAGGCCGTAGGGAAAATGTCATTGCCTTTGTGATGGGTGGTCATTGCGCTTTTGTTTGTTTTCTTTTAAAAACCCCAGGCTGTGGTTCTCCTGTGGTCCGGGTCATAGCACAAGCACAGACACTTTTGTACCTTGGAGCACGGCGAGGGCTCAGGGTGGGCAGCAAAAGCTCTGGGGTCAAGTCAGGAGCCTGGGGGGGACCCAAAGGGAGATATTGCCGCTTCTTTTAAGGCAATTTGGTCTTTGAGGTCCAATTACCCCAAAGTCTGCACACACCCGAAGCTTTTTTTATCATTAAGAGATGTTTTTAAAAGGTTTGTACTATCCCAGCCTGTGCTACCACCTCCGTATCTGCTTATAAGGGGTTTTTTGAGCCTTGGAAGGGTGAATCCTGTTGCGTTAAGCATCCTATTGATTGCAAACATGCCATGGGTGAGGGTTTAGCAACTCCATGGGCTGCTGGCACCTCCACTGCTGCCCTGGGGCATCTGCAGCCGGGCAGCTGTGTCAGGTCAGAACCAGCAGTGTTGTTAATTGCAAAGGGGGTTGCTCTGCTCTCTCCTCCAAATTGCAAACCAGGGATCACTTGGGATGTATCTGCAGCAGCCCTGCAATGCTTATAATAAGGGGCAGCTGCAAAGCTGCTTTCTGAGGGTTTTTCAGCGTGCTGGCCAGTTTCGGGGTGTATTTACCCTTCCTTTGAGCACAGGCAAAGCTCAGTGCATAGATGGCTTTTGGGGGCATCTACTTGTGCCTGGTGGACCAAGGGCAACGTGCTCAGATTTCTCCAGCCATGGCCCATCTCTCCACAGCAGGAGATTCTCCCAGGAGAAGGACAAAACAACAGAGCTGTAACAGTGAGAAGTTCTACCTGTTTTTTCATGAAGTGTTGGGGTGAAGTGATGTACATTGTCCTTAAGATGTATATTTTTTTAATATGGGTGTTAACCCTCCCGCAACTCTTAGGACTTTCAAACATCTGCAGAATTTGTGTTGCCTTAAAGTTACAAATGTGTGTAATGACTGTGCTGGGGGCTCCTCTGTGCTGCTGCAGGGTCGGATCCTGCTCAGGCTCTTGCAAAGCAACTGGGCAGACCCAGCACCAGGTTTTGGTGGAGCTACGACGTTTTGGTAGAGCTACGAGGGTTCCCACAGCTTAGTGTGACCTGGGCTGCCATGTGCGTTAATTGGGGGTATCATCATTAGGGTCCTTTTTTTGTCCGGCTGCTGCGAAGCTTTTTGCTGTGTCCGAGTGCGTCCCGTTGCGTTACAGCGGCTTAATGAGTTTCTGCCAATTAGCAGGAGTTGAGGGTTCCCTGCAAGGGGAGAGCTGGAATCCTGTTCGCCTCAAAGCTGGAGGTTGCTGTGGTTTTGGGGCAAGAGGGGCGGAATTCCCAGGGATTTTGTATTTTAGCGGATTCCCAATGTGTCAGTCTGCATATCAGAGTTAAAAGATGAAGTACGCTCGGTCTTTATAAAGAAAATAAAGCTCCTAAAGTTTTGGACTTCTTAATAAACAAAAGAAAAGCTTTCTCTTTGAGATGAGCAAGATACCTGGGAATTAGCTACCTTAGCTTTGATTTTTTTGGGGGGGTTTGAAAAGCCGCTTTCAAGCTTTAAGGCGATTTGACTGTGCTGCATTTTGTTTCTAAGCACATTTTCGTGACACCAAAATGCAGCGAAGGTCAAGCCTTTTGTGAAGTATAACTTAAATTTTGCTTTCAAAAGAACATGTATTTTGGATTCGCGCCGCATTCGGGCCGTGGGCTATTACAAGGTGAGAAGAGAGGGGTGAAAAGAATGTGTTGGAGGTCACTTATTGAACGCGGTCTCTCCAGAAAGGATCTGAAAACAGATCTAAAAACCCCGTGAATGGGATTTCCAGTGACACTCCCAAACCTTCCACGTTCCATTTCAACCCCAGCTTTGTGTCGGGTCCCATTAAGCGACCTGTGGGACCAGCGGCGGCATCAAATTTTGAGGATGCTCAAAATATAAGCCCTACTCCGAAAATAAGCCCTAGTTACAGTTCATTTAAAAAGTCGATTTAAATAGTGTTCAGGCAGCTATATGTGTAAAAAAAAAAAAGTAGTGAGTTTTGGAGCAAAAAAGAATATAAGACCCTGTCTTATTTTTGGGGAAATAGGGTCAATTAAACCTTGTTGCCCCTCCATCCCAACACCTCCTGAACCTCCCGAAATCACCCTCTTACCATTCAGCTTCTACGGGGGTCCAAATTATCAATTATTCCCAAGGAAAGATAGAGTTAGAGGGGGAACACAACCAAAAAAAAACCACCCCCAAAATATGGCCCTTACTCCTTAATCTCACTGGATAGAGTTACACATCTGGTAGAGGCTTGTTCGTTGTTACTGTTACTTTTATTGCGTCTTTAGCGGTGATGAAGTTCAGATGGCAGAACCAGTGGGCCCCAATTTAATTTAGCCTGGGCCTCCCGTAACGAGCGCGACGTGATCCCCGGGAAACTCTGGCTCGGCCGCAATGATGGGCAGAGGTGGTGCGGACAGACAGACGGACAGACAGACAAAACCCCCGTGGCAAGGGTGGGGGTGGAAAAAGGAGAAATTTAGAAGTGGGGGTGATGACGGGTGGGTTGGGGGAGTCTGTGCCATTTGCTGTGTAAGCATCAGTCAGTGCTGTGAGATGGATGGATGGATGGACAGACAGCTGTTCATATCGAAGCCCAGAAGCAAGATCACAAGGTGGATTTCCACTTTTTGGGTTGTTTTTATTTTATTTCGTTTTTATTTTGGTGGTCGGGCTGTGTGCGCCGTGACGCTTCCAAGGTTGCTCTAACCCTGATGGCTCTTCCCTGGTGATTTCCATGACCCTCTGGGTTTCCAGGGGTGATGTACAGAAGCTCCCACCTCTCCCCCCGATGTCTGCAAGTGCATGTGTCTAAGGGCTATACAGGACTCATTTACGGGCCTCCCGTTGGTGGGGTATGTGCATGCAAAAATGAAGGTTGTATTTGGCTTCTCATATTCAGATCTATATTCCATATTGTGTTGACCAAGAAAAAAACAAAGCAACTCAGCCCCTGTGCTGAAGAATGTGATGGACTGATGACTTTCAGAAACATACTGTAAATCAAGGAAGCTAATAAATACTTGCTATTAATAAAATGGGGCTACTGCCTTTCAAGTTATTTTCACGTTTTACAACATCTTAAAATTTAAAGGGAATGAAAAAAGCAAAAGGGAATGAAAAAAGCAAAAGGGAATGAAAAAAGCAATACTTTTGGACCTTCCCTCCTCCCCCGGCGTGGTTGTGGCTAAACTTAAACCTACTCAAATGCCCAGACAAGATGAGTTTTTCCTTGATGAGAAGATCTAGATGGAGTGATAAGACTCCAACCCCATGGAGATGACCGGGGGCTGCCCGGCAGCAGGATCCCCTTGGCAAGTGGTGGCCTCTTGCTGAGTTGTCCCCATGGGCTGGCAGAAGATCCCTGGAGCTTGTCCAGCCCAATGCATCAAAGAGCCTGCAGCTCCAAGCGCTACCACCTGCCCCAGTTCATGCTGCAGCCTTAATGCTTCCCAGTTGTGAGCAAAGCTACTCCAGGTGGTAAGTGCATGGGCAGAGCATCCACAGGCTGCTTAACCCTTTCCTTCGGGGTTTCTCCGGCTCTATAGCAAGAGGTTGGGTGAAGGTGTTGGTGGCCAAGGGGCTCCCGTAAAGCAGAAGCAGCAAAAAATGGAGCTGTGAACTTCCTGAGCGTCTGCAGCAGAGCTGGCGGTGACTACGGGGACACCAACGCGCTCTTTAAATAGCTGTGTCCTTGCAAACCCGAGACGCTTTGGGCAGGGAGGGAGTAGAGGATGGAGCCCTAAATAAACCTTGATTTTTCCTCTCTCTGCGAGTGTGTCCTTTCCCTGAGCTCCTGGTCCAGCCCTGCACTGGCTGCGACACCCGGGTGCCCGCGTTGTCCTCTGGCAGCCCTTGCCCCACAGCTCAGCTCCAGAAAAGCCCCTCTCGGTGGGCTCTGCCTGCCCCGTTCTCCCCAAACACCCCTAATTCCAGCATGGATAAAACGTATATTTATTTTGTCTATATTTTCCTCCCCAAAGACCTTCCCCACCACCTCCCCAGCGCGCGCCCCTGGGCTCCAGCTTTTTCATTTGGAGGCTTTGGGGAGCAACATCCCTTCGGGAGCGGTTTTGCATCTGGCTGCTCCTGTTGGCTTTTTGCTGTGTAAAAATCCCCTTTTTAACTTATTTTTCCACCCCCCCTTCCCTCTTTCCCCTGCTGAAGAGATGGCAGCTTCTGTAGCTGTAGTGATTAAAGGGGAAAAAAAAAAATGAAAGCTGATTCAAAGTAGAACCTGGCAATATAAAATAAGGTGTGGAGGTGACGAGTGATCCGGGGGTATATTAAAGCAGGGGCTGGCATTTTTGACATCTCTCCTACCTGCAGCATGTTTGAGCACCTCGGAGACTGTTTTGAAACGCCAAGCATCCGCCCCTGGGCTCTAATTTGGGCAAGTTTAAAAGCGTCCTGTGGGATTTAGTCAAGTCGTTGCTGTTTTCCTCTCCCGGCGACCCTGGCGCTGCCGTATGGATGCGGGGCTGGAAGGGGATGGGGGGACAAATCCCACCCCAGCCCTGTTCCACCTCCCGAGGGGATCAGAGCATGTGCACCCCTGGAAAGGGCACGGGTAGGGAAAACCTCCCTGGTTTTAAATGCTTTTTAAAGCCTCTTAAAAGTGTATTCCCAGCATTGCTGGCAGGCGCAGTCGGGAGGAAGAGGGGGGGAAAAGAAAAGAGCTCATTGCATGCAACGAGCAGGGCAGGCACGGGGAAATTATGCATTTTTCTGGACTGGCTTATTCCCTTCTGTGTATTAAACATTATTTTAATATTCGAGTGACAATGTTTTATAATTAAGCTAAATGTAAGAGATGGAGCTCGCTGGAGAGCGTGAGGAAGGTTCTACCCGCTGCCCAGGATTAAGCGCGGGTTGTAGCATCGTCAGCGCTGGCAAGGACCCTGCCCGGCTCTCGAATGCCAACGTGTCCCACACTGCAGGAATTAAAACCTTTAACTCATAAAGGTTGTAATGTTAATACAGAAGAAAAGCGCTTTAAAAAAATTACATTAGTTCACAGACATCTATTGAACTCATGAGGGGAAATCTAGCCCCTGAGAGATAGAAACTAAAGAGCTGAGCCATAAACCAGTACGATAACATCCTTATTATAAGATGCAAATTAAGGGGCCCAATTCACTTTAAAAAAGCATTATGAGTATTTAATTTTTCTAGGGGGAATATCTCTGAAGTTGGCCTGCGTGTGGTTTTTCATGCTGTGTACTTAAAACATAAGTCAGGCCACGAAGAAGCTGCTGAAGACGGAGTTGAGGATGCTGAGCGGCGTTTTGGGTGTTGGAAGAAGTAGCTGGTGCTTATGGTGGGCAGAAGAGCTGGTGTTTGCACTGGATTTGGATGGGGAGACCGCAGCTAAAGCCAGGAGCATTGCGGTGGGTTTCTGAGGGTGTAAAACAGGGTCTGAACCTGCTCTGGGTTTTGTTTTATTGAAGTGTTTCATCCCCGGAGCGCTGGTTTGGTCCCCAAGTGTCTCTGACCGGCAGCTCGGTGCCAACATCGGTGCTCTGTGGGTCAAGAAGTGCTTGGTTGATACCCCATCTGAGTTTTGGGGATTTTCTAGGTAACCCACTTGGCGTTTCATCCCCTTTTGGGAGGCGGTTGGGCTGCCGTGGTGCTGCCGACAGCGTTGTTGGTCCCGGCTTATAGAAAACACAGCCTGGCAAAAGGACCACGGGGCTTTTGGGTGCTTTGTTTCGGGTGCTTATTCACACTGGAGCTTTTAAAAATGATTTTATTTTATTTGATTTTTTTCCCCCTGAAGTTGGAAGATGGTGTAATCATTGTCTTTGCCCTTGCTGTTTGTCAGATGCTGGAGGTTAAAGCCTGGAGCCAGGAGAAGGACTTGTCACACAGGCTGGGGACAGCTGGGGTAAAAAGGGAAGGAGCCTCCGAGTGTTTGGTCGGCTCTCCATCCAGCTTTAGGGTGGAAAGGTCAAGACTTGTTTGAAAAAGCAAAGAAAATGCAGTACCCTTAATTCGCATCCTTAAAAACAAAAGGCCTGGTTCAGCCGGAGCCATCGGAGGCCTGGAATTGTCTTTTCAAACATAGAAAATAAACCAAAACCCCCTACCCTGAACAATTGCTTTTCAGACGGGCACTATACAGCTTTCCTATATAATGCCTGGAGGTCAAGGGTTGAATAAAACAAGGAGACCAGGTAAATGTGTTCATTTGAAACCCAAGGATTAGGGGATTTTATTTATTTTGCTGAGTTGTTGAGCATCTCTCCCTTTACGGAGACAAAAACTGGATGGGGGCCGCTGGCCCCAGCCCCACAGCGCGAGTTTGGGGTCAGGCTCTGTTCCCACACCGCAGCCTCTGCCCAGGGTTAAAACAATGGGGTTTTCCCTAGGTTGGGTTTATCGGTTGAGGAAAAGCCTGGTCTCTAGCTGGACCTCAACAGCTAAGCTCGGACTTGCGGAGAGTTTTTGGGCCGTGCGCTGTGAAGAAGCCCGCGCTGGATGTGACTGAGGTGCACTAGGACCGCGCGGCAGCAAACAGGGGCTGGGCTGTCTTCCCGCCTAAAGCTGCAGGAGGGGCACTGTCCTCACTGCGCGTGAATAGCTCGTGGACAGTGCCCTGCAGCTAATCACCGTAGGCGGGGGGCCGCGTGACTGCAGAGACTAACCAATCGTTGCCCGCGTTTCTCGCGTGACCACCACGCAAAGGCTATATAAGGGTTGTTAGGAGGCGTATCCGGGGTCATTGCTGTTCAGCGTTGTTAGCGGTTCGTTAGGGGGTGTTGATGTTAAATTCATATTGAATTAGACTCATTGCTCTCGCCGGTCGTGCTCAAAGAGGTCCTGCCGGCAATGTTGCATTCTCCACATCGTCTTACGCCATGGACTGGCCTGAGCTGCATTGAACCCTCTTCTTCACCCAAAGGCCACCTCCCCATCCCCTCTCTGGCAATCACGCACTTATTTGTTTCCAAACCACTATTTACAGGGAATGCTGCTGCTTTTTAAAGCTGCGTGGATGCACATGGCCCGCAAAGACCATAAAATACAGGTAGGTGTCAGGTGCTGGGCTGGCCAAACCCTTAGAAATACAGACTCCTTGCTTTGAGTTTTTTACCAAAAAAAAAAAAAAATTCAATATATCCTTCTTTTATCTTGTTTAGGAACAGTAAATTTAGCATGTAACAGGGTTAGCGGACCGGCTAGGCAGCTGTATGGGGCCAGAGGTTAGTTAGGCTGGAAGTATTTATGTTGCTCAGCTGGTCCCTGGGGAGGCGGCACTTGGGGGGCTCGTCACTTGTTGGACACAGCATTAAACACCTATTGAAACAAACAAAACAACCTTGTTCTGGTAGAGCAGGCAGTGCCATAGTAATCCTCCCACAGAGAGCCGTGAAAAGAGGTGGTTAATCAGTGCTTTTCCCCCCACCCCATCCCGAATCCACGTAGGAGCACCTGGTGCACCTTCTGTACACGCGTAGCCAAAAATCGCCTGGCTGCAGGGACGGGTGGGGAATTGCACTCGTCATTTACAAAGTGACTTTGTGGGATGGTGGAGGATAAATATCAGGGCAACATAAAGCTCGTGGCTGACCCCCAATCATTCAGCTGGCCACACTGGTGTGTTTTTTGCACCTCGTTTCCCATCTCACCGTGCACCCCCTAAACCTCCCCTTCCCCTCAATTTTTAGGAATAGGAGCCTCGTAAATCCTCCGACTCGCGTGCTTTATCGGGTCCCCCAGCTTCTCCCTGCGAAACCGCGGCGGGGGCAAACATCTGTGCGGGGATATCCTCCCGCTCCTCGGCGTCCACCGCCAGGAAGGTGGTTGTGGTTTCGTAGCTTTTTAGCTGCGAAATGAGGAAGGATGTTCTTCCCTCGCGGTTTGCAATTACGGCGTAGAAAGTAACAACCATATTTCTGCGTCCCCCCCGCTCCAGATTCGCTCTCCTGCAGCCGGGCTGAGATAAGGGGCGATGTGTCGGAAAGCAAAACCCCGACGGGGAGGGAGTTACGAAAGTGATTGTCGAAGCTCACCGGGAAATTAAGTGTGGGTCTGTGCCCACCTGTGGTTCTCGCAGAGTTTGCAAATAGTGTTTTATACCATAGCGCCTTGCTTTAAAAACAAAATGAAAACCAAACCACAAACACACGCGCAAAATGAACAATGAAAGAACCCAACCCCCTGAAAAAAACCCCAATCAAACAAACCAAAACCAACTCAATATACAAAAAAACAAACCCAGACACCCTTCATATTTCATGCCTGGGTTGCGGCAGTTGGGAACCTGATGCCCTAAATCCAGTTTCCATCTTTAACACGAGACAGTCTTGAACTTTTGGGAGCAGGTGATGACTTTGTGTATTCAGATGTGCTGGTGTTTGCACCACCAAAGCCTGGAAAGGCCCCAGGGTTAACAGCAGTAAAGGGCTGGGCTGGTCCGTGCTCTCGGGAGGTTTTGCTTCAGGACAGAGTCGATGCCCAATTTCTGGTTTGCTGTCACCCCAGAGAGGGATCCCAGTCCAGCTTGGTGACAGCTCCTTGGGAGCTGCCGTGGGTGATGGATGAAGCTGGAGGGCACTCGCTACGTGTGCTTGAAGCGGTTGGGCATCGTAAGTCAAGGAACAGCAAATTGTTGGTTTGTGAACAGCACAAGCCACCGCCTTGTACCCGGCTACAGACGCTGCTTCTCAGGAAGGACCACGGGTCCTTCTCAGCACCTTCTCAGGCACTCACCGCAGTGAGTCGGGTGGTCAGGGCCTCCCTGGGGCATGTCCAGCCTCAGCGAGGATGTTTCTGGGCATGCATTTTTTGGAAGAGTGTGGTGGGCATCCTGCTTGTGGCTACAAGTCCTTCCAGAGGTGCTTCTCCTCCTCGTGGCCTCCCGACGCCTCCTTGCCATGACGGCGAGGCGAGGTCTGATTTCTGCCCTGGTCCCAGGGCTGGAGCAGCAGAGCTGTTTGGTGCAGACCAGGGTCACCTTCGTTTTGCTCTCACGAGGGCTTCTACTCCTCTTTAAAGAAGGAGACTGAAGCCTCCTCCGAGTTGTGCTGGAGTGGAATACAGGAGAAAGAGCAGCCTCAGAAATCAGTGGGACTCCTGGAAATACTTGGTGCTACAGGATTTTGGCAGACGAGTGAGGAAGGGTTCAGGTCACTGGACATGCACATTCAGCCATCGCCTGCATCCTACCCTGTATCTCTGCTCAGTATCTTTCCTCCTCTTCTCCCCATCACCTCCAAAACCGCTTACCATCTCCAAAGACATCAATGCCCCCAGCCAGGGGCCACCAATGCGCCCCCATTTCACCCCTCCTCATGGGGTGCATTAGTGATGGGGTTACATAGGTATTGCCATACTTGGAATAATAAAAATGACTGAACGAGAGCGATCAAGCTGCCACATATCTTTATAACGCACGTCCAAGTCTTTCAAGACTCAGAGCTCCGAGGCTCATGGAAAGATAAATAATAAGTGGTAATTAAAGATGCACACACTGCACTGCTCTGAATTGCAGAAGGTTTGGCAACAGATGGACACGCCGTGATGCCGATCGAGGTCCTTGCCGCGGGAGTTTGGGGTGGCCGTGAGGGTCTGTGGCTGAGCAGCCGCTTGCATGCGAGAGACGCTTTGCATTCCTGTTACTATTATTATTTAATGTGCATTAATCACTGCAGCTCCAGCGCTTGCAGCCTGGCCATTGCCCAACCTGGCGGTGCCTCCTGGTACCCCCTCTGCTGCAGATTAAAGATCTCGTCCCGCCAAGCTGGGATAAACACGAGGTTTTGTGCCACCGGTTCCCATCATCATGAGGTATCTGCATGGGATAGACCCGAGGGCAAACCGTCCTGGCACTCCGTCAGCTCTCCCTACCCGCGCTTCTGGGAAGCGCAGGGACAGCCACACGCGTGACCTGTTCTTCGGGCCTCTCCTCAATCACATCGCACCCTCGGGTGCATTGTCAGCTCCTCCAAAATTGGTTCTTTTTTTCATGTTAGTGCCTCATCTTTTTTTTTTCTTCCTTTTCCACCTCTTTGACATGTCCAAACCGTTTCATCCCATTCTTAGCACTGACATAAAAATGCAGCTGAGAAAACACTGAAGCTGTTTCAACAACTGCCGCGCTAAAAAGTAAAGTAAACCAGAAAGTAGTTATTACCCAGAGAGCTTCCTCTTTAAATCAGATGGGGGGGAAGAAGTGAGAGTACTTGGTAATTAGATTCTCTCCCTCATCCTAATTGCATTACCAATAAATCAGCTCTGAAGATCTGTTTCTTTTTAAGTTTTCTTGAATTTAGCCTTTGTCTGGGATTCTTGGAACAACAGAGCCGCAGTAAATAAGATTAACCTATAGTTAATTACTGGGGTATTTTGGCTGTGCCCTGTGGTTGACCATCAGCCTCTCGGAAACCTGTCCGCTGCCAAACCTGGGGAGAGGGGCAGCGAGAGCTGAGCGGGGCGAGCTGGTCCCTCATTACCGACGTTGTTTAAGTGCAGGAGGCTTTACATTAAGGGATAATTTGGCACGCACAAGAGTCCGATGGAAAAAATTTAACTTTTCCTCAGCACGTCTCTTTTTGTTCTGTGCTTTTCGCCCCTCTCTTCCCAGGGTTGCTAAAAGGCCAGGGAATTTTAGCTTAGCAAATGCCTCCTATAAATTCCTTTCTCCAAACACTGTAGATTAATAGTTTCAGAGTCCCGGACCCTGAATCCCTTTAAGCTTCGACTAAACCATATGTACATTGTATATTTTCTTTCTTAGAAGAAGAGAGGATGTTTAGTTAATATGTAATTACGTGCTGGGCCTGTGGGCTGCGGATGGGCATGGGGAGAAACCTGTGAGCCGAGGGAGAGGAGAGGACGAAGAAAGGCCCTCCCAAAACTGCCCCGGGTGTCCCCTTTCCCTTAATTGAAGTCAGGGCAGATCCTGGTGACCTTTCTCTGCAATCTTGAACTGTTGAAACCTGGTGGCTGCAGAACTGATGGGGCGGTGATGTGCAGTACTGGTGAGTTCCTAGCAGGTCACAGCTCCCAGTTCACTGGCGGTTCACGTATGGCGTTCACTCTGATGCACTGGTTCACATGCACTGGGTCACATCCCGATGACATGCGGCCAAAGGCTTTATCAGAAAAATCAGTGCTGATGATTTAAAAAAACACATCCTTGGTGAACATGATGTAAATTCTGGGTTGAAGGAGTTTGCTCTCCCCACCACTCGACTCATGTCTATGCTTTGCAAAGCTTTATTGATATCACACATGAGTTTCTGCTGTGTAGGAAGACAACAACCATTGTGTTGACAGTACAGCCACCCTTAGCAGGAAAAAGAGAGTTCATGGTCCCCCAAAACAATCACCCTTGGATGGTTTTAATTGGGAAGCTTGGGTAGGAGGGACAGTGGGGTGTGCTATCTTGCTATCTCCATTAGGAGAGCATCAGTGAGACTAGAGATGCTCCATGATAGGAGATGAGCCAAGGGTGACATCAGCAATTACTGTGCCTTCACTTATGGACCACTGTCCCATAGGGTCTGACCTAGGTGGGCAGAGCCACCTTGCACGTCACATGCTCCTCCAGCAGCTCCAGGCACAACCAGGGGATGGACCAGTTCCAGGAGCCATCCCGAGAGCCCAGGCAGGAGCAGCAAGAGATGGGGACAGAGATAGAGAGGATGGAGGAGACAAGGATACATGCCTTAGGATTCAGAAACTTGGCCCACTGACCCTCCTATGCTGCTCAGAAAGCATTCCAGGTGGCTCTGCTTGGCCAGTGATGGGAATGGGCTTCAGCTGTGGCCATGCTGCCCTCTCTGCTAATCACCCACAGGTGGGAACAGCCCAGCCCACTTCTCCTCCAGCTCCTCCTCATTCCAGAGGTCTACAGCAAGCTCAGGAGCAGATGGCTGGAGCTGAGCTCACAAGGAGAAGCAGCAGGTTGTGCATTTTTGGGTCTGCCTCGACGCTCCGTTGATGCCGTAGGAGGTCCCCTGCACTGGATGGGCTGTGTGTTGGTGTCCTTGGATGCCAACCTGCACCCGGGGTCTGCTCTGGCCACTGCAGCTTTGTGCTTACACCTGGACTGGCTTTTGTTCTTTGGCTGGACCTGGGAGACAATGCCTGTGATCTTCTTTTGTGTTTGGCTGGCTCAGAAAAAAACATCTCTGGGCTCATAAAGCCTCTGGGACTGTGCAAGGTCTGTGCTCAGAAGATGCCCAGCATGCCTTGGATATGGGGGAGCAAAGCTGCTTTGCTTCAGGAGAAAACAGCAGACATCCTTACCCAGGTTGTTGAAGATGGAGGCTTTTATAAGGTGCTTCCCACAGAACTTCACCCATGTGCCATGCTGAGCCTTAGGTGGCACCTCATCTTGACCTGCATGTCCACACAACTGTCTCGTGTTGTTTCCAATGGGGAGAATGGGACATTCAGCTGGGACCGGCTCTCCATGGAGCAGGTGAGTGGAACTGCTAAGCTGCTCTCTATTACTGCTCTTTGGTGTTGTCTTTAAGAGATTCTTGTTGCAAAGTGGCTTGGGTAAATGTGATATATTGTGTAAGAGGTGAAATGATGGACACATCTTCAATATGGGACAGCAAGGTTGTGCTGAAGCAGCATCCTGTGTCTGGCAGATCCCTGGTTGAGGAAGAGCTTGTGTTGTATCTATTCAACTTAGCTTGCTCTGAGCAATGCCTTGATTGATCCTCTCTGCATACAATACCTGGTTTCTCACATACTCTGTGTGCTGAAATTCAAGGCTGATACTTGGCATTTAAGTTGCAGCGATGTGGCTCTGTGCAAATACATCTTATCTCTCAAGGATCTCCCCATGCCCATGGTGTGGCATCTGTAATACAATATCACACTGTTTTTCTCCCACTTTGCTGGAGGGGAAAGCTTAGCATGGGCTATGCATTAGATTTTTTGAAAGCCTCTATACTCCCTGGCAACATGGGCTCGGTTTAGCCCTTCATCTGTGCGAGGGAAATACATTGGGCATTACAAGTGTGCAGGACTGTATAGTGCTTTTTTGAAGACACAGCTCTAGAGCTGGAGGCACTGTCTCTACTGGTGTATTAATTGCAAGAAAGTGTGTTGCTCCATTGTCCTGGCAGAAGTCATTCTTTTCTCCCCATACCTGAGAGTTCACATTTTTGGAAGGGGCTGTATTTTAGTGCTGTGCTGGGCAGAAAACTTTAGGTTTCTGGCACATTTCTGGGGGAGGTTGAAGTTCACTGGAGGTTCTTAAGCGCTGCTAAATTAGTAAAAATCACCAGACTATATCACTTGGAGACATCAGTGTCTCTTATTAGTGCTGAAAGGAAGGGAATATTTAAGCTCAGCTTTGTACCATGACCAGCAGTTCTCTCGCTGGTGAGTCAGGGATGAAACCACCATGGATTAATTCCTCTTTACCTTGGGGAAGCAGCAGAGGACCTTTGCAGAAGCAAATGTAGTGACCAGAGACCAGATTATGTCAGAACACTGGATTTTAGCCATTGAAATTCCCTCCCTCTGCAGTTCTTCAAGTGGTGGGTTGGGGCTGGAGGACCTGGTCATGTAGGTCATTGGGTGCTGGCCCTGGCTTGCTGTATGTCCATGGATGCGCAGTTTTTGGGTGATGGTTGGACCCCCCGTTGCTCTACTGAAGCTCCTGGTGGCTTTGGTGCAGCATGTTTTGCCCAGAAGCTTTCAGTACCTTTGTCATTTTAGCTGGGCAGGACCAAATAGTTATTGGTGGTGCTACAGAAGACAATGCAACCTGGCTCATTTCAGCAAGGGTAGAAAATTAGTCTTGTGTGTATGTGTGGGAGGGAGGTCTCAAATGAAATGTTGCCTTAGAAAGTGAGGTTCTAGTGTTTAAGAAAAAAAGAAATCCAGGTTTTATCTATTTTACCAAAGGCTAAAATGAATTCTTATGTATATTTTATAAGAATATTTGTTTTGTTTATAGCCCAGCATTAAGGATACTTTTTTTCTTAATAAGCTCATGTCAGAACTCCCGTAACTGTAGCCCAAGGGGTATATTTTTTGTGAAAATGAAAAATGAATGTATTATTTACTTATCAATACCGCCCCACGCTGATCAATGCAAACCAGCGGCACTCCCCGCACCGTTCCGGGAGGCGGGTCGCCCTGTCTGGGCAGTGCGGGGACTTTATCTGTAATATGGAGCTTTCAACCGCCGGCTGACAAAATGCCTCTCTGACAGCCAAGCCATTAATTACCATCATCTGAGCCTAATTCATTCATCCCTTTCCCTCTCATGCAGAGGGACAGGGAGGGCTGAGGGCACTTGGGGAAACGTAGGCATGATTCCATATTCGCGATGCGGCGAGCGCTGCCTGCGACTTTGTTGGTTGCAGTGGCTTTAATTGAATTGGCTTGCCAATAAAGCTGTTGTCATTCAGTAAGTGAATTTGTTGTACTACTCGTGCCACAGCTGCTGCATACAACCAGGCGTTTCCTGAAGGCAAGCCAACCTTGTGCTACCCTGCCTGGAGATCTTTTCCTTTTTTTCATTTTTCACCCAAAACTCATCCATAATGTGCAGCGTAATATCCTTTAGGTGTTGTTTCCAACCAGGGGGAAATGGGGTGTCCCTTGCTCTCGCAACCCCAAAAAGCGGTGGCTGGGTGCTGGTGATCCATTGGAGCGTGGGACCAGCTGCTCAACCCGTCTTTGTTTTCAATTAAGGGGCTCTGACCTCCGTTACCCTGCGCTGGTCGTGATAGAGCATCATTGTTCCACCTGCGGCCAGTGTGGGGGATGTTTCGGCTTCAGGGGCACCCCACAGCCAGTGTGGGGGTGCAGAGAAGCTTCTGGAATGCCCACAGTCAGATCTGATCAGCCAATAGAAAAACGGGACTCTCGTCGAGACCCCGCCCATTGTCGCGGGTCTCTCGGAGCACTAGCGAGATGCTGCCGCCGAGACCCCCAACCCGGGATGGAGACTGCGCTCGCCTTGCCGCCGCGGTGTGAGTAAAACTAATCGCAGGATTGCGAGTGTATTTATACTTTTAGTGCACATTTGCACGTGTAACTTTCTGTGCTCAATATGAGCACGTGTATAAATAATTTCCTCGCACAATCGCGAGTGTCTTTTCCTCCAGTGCTTCCACATAAGCACGTGTAATATTCCGTGCACGTTTGCACGTGTAAGTAAATTAACCCTCGCAGGATTGCAAGTGTATTATAAATTTACCCTCGCAGAATCGCGAGCGTACACTTGCCGTACTCACTACGAGTACGTGTATCTCTTTAAAAATAATCCCACACCTAAACAAGGCAAGTGTGTTCTTCTCCGGGACTCAGGGACGGCTCCAGCATTGTTTTGGTGAAGCCATGTGCATGCACTCTGTGAACCGCCTGTTGTATTAGCTACTGCCCCTTAATAATTTTCCTCAACTGACATCCGAACCTGTACTTAAGTCACTTTTGGAGTGCTAAAACCCTGTTTCTCACCGGTTTAATAAAAGTTGTTTTGGACCCTGTTGTCCCTTAAACTAACCTCGGGGTGCCTCCGTGACAGGTAATATATTTTGTTAGCCAGGAGGTTAGAGTCCCATTAAGAAGTCTAGCAATATTGATAAAATAAAGCAACATTAGGAGAGGCGTTTATTATAGGATATGTTGGCTGTTGGGCCAAAAAATACTCCGACTTTCTGCAGTTTATAAAACATTAGGGAAGGAGTGGCGGGGAACGCTTGATTTATGGCGGCTGTAAAGTGATACTCGGCTGAAGTAAAATATTCAGAGGTCTGAGAAAGCGTTATTTTTTTGTGTTTTAAAGCGTGGGATGAGTGTATGGGCGATAGCCCAGAGACTGGTCCACGAGGCAGCCTGGGGTGGCCAAGGACCCATGTTCTCCATACAAACACCTTGTCCTTCTCATGGGGGGCTGAGGGACAAACCTACGTCTGAACTTCTGCCCCCTCTTCTCTTCCACCTCAGAGCAAACCCCATATTTTATCACCCCCAAAGAAGGGGGTGAACAGATCTGGATCTGTTTCAGGACATTGTGGCTGAATCCCAACTCCGATTGGGATGAATGACTTCTCTTTTTTGTTGGTGCTGTGCTGAGCTGGGGGAATTACCCTATGAAACAAGGTTTCTTCAGAATCTTGTGTTTTTTTTGCTATAACCTCATAAAACATTGCACTGAAATCTGAGTTCATTCCATCAGATTTCTCCAGATTTATGCTTATTATAGATTAATACATCCAAAATATGGGTAGGTGGGGTATTTCAGGCTCTCTACTCAAATTAGATAATACTCAACCGGGTTCCAAACTGAAACTGTGGGAGCTGAAGTAATATTTTGGGTGTCAATCATGCTTGAGGTTAATAGCAAATTTGAAGAGATACAGCCGGCAATGAGGTTAAACACATACATGAACGCCGGTTTCTAGACAACCAATATGGAAATAAATTCTGCGCCATATAGACTTATGTTATTTGAGTAGTAACTCATGAACAGAAGTCTAAAATTGATTGATAAAAGTAAAATTTCCCTTGGCTTCAGTCCCAATGGACGTAACCTGTGCTGGGGACCTGTTTCCTTCAGTACAGGAGCCTGTTTGTACAAATCCGTGGAAGTGGTTTTGGCAAAGGCTGCGGTGCCGATTTCCAGCCTGGGAAGAGTCACTTTTCTTGTTAGTTTGGGAATCAAAATTTATCAGGCGTAAAGCTTGGGGGCCTTCAAGTAGTTGGCTTGTCTCATCTCTGTGGGGGATCATCTCTAGGAGCAAAACCATGATGGCAAAAGTCCCACCGATGTCCATAAGGCTGTGATTTTTTTTTCTCCTTGCCGTTCCTTGGGATGTTTCCTACAAATTAAGGATGGGGAAACCTTCATGGTGAATAACCTGTGGTTTGGGTTACTCAAAGTAACCCGATTTAACTGGAACGTTCCCCTCCGAGCAGTAATGCTCGGTAAGTGGCTGTGTCGGTCAATTATAGACTTATGGCAGCTGACAAGGTTTTCTCCTGTCATCCCTTTCCACCACTCCCCAAGCCTCTGGCAGAGAGGACAAACCCAACGACAGTGAGTGCACACGAACCTCAGCCAGGGGTGGCAAGCAGCCAAGAGAGAATTTCAGGATAACTTCATGTTGTCTTTTCCTTTCCTTAGGTATAATGTTATATATGTGGAATGCAAACGCATTATTATTTGTTAAAAAACACTAAGCTGACAAGAGCTTTTGTGTGCCTCTACCCCCCACACTATTAGAAATAAATTTTTAGTATTAAGAGCCGTGTAGTTCTTGATTAGCACCTAATTAAGTAAACCCTTCTTTATTTAGAAGGGTTATATCTTTTTCTTAATTCTTCCGCGCTCTCCGCATTCATGGTTTAACAAAACTGTGCAGACATACTGCCCTTGCTTTACAATGAGATTTCTGTACAGAAAACGCAAATAAAGCATAGTTTTCCAGAGATTGAGAGGAATGATTGGGGGGGCCGTGACTTTGAGACAGCAGGTTTGAGTGGAAAGGAGCTGACCACTGAAACCAGCCCCTAGAAGTGCCATGAATATTGGTTTGTAGCAGGGCAGTGTTTATTTGTCTTTCTCCTTGGCAGGCATTGCTTTTGCCTTTAAGCATAGCAGGGTCAGCAAAAGAAAAGAATCTAATCTGGAAGTTTTGGGAAGGGAAGAAGAAAGTGGCGAATAAATGGTCACATTGGAAAACCTGATAGTTTTAACTATCGCAGTGGTTCTCGTAAAAATCTGCCATATTTTGTGCACCTTCGGCTTGTTGGCAGTTCAAGCTTAAAAACTTTATTTTGTGTGCCGGGTTTGTGTCAAAGTAACCTATGCAAAAAACAAAATGTTAGTCTGGGTGTGTGGGAGCTTTGGAATAGGAGGGTGGGGGAAATGAAGTGCTGTTAAAGCTTATGAACACCTGATGTGTTAAAAATTAGCTCGTGTCTCTCCTGCAGTCGCGACACAGGGCGCTGGTGGGACGTGCAGCCCGGTGCCAACTGGTCTTCGTGTCTGTGCGAGCCGCGGGAGGGCTGGATCCTCTGCGCCCAGCCCTCCGCTGCCCGCCCAGGGTGTAATTAACTGTGTGGGTGGCAAAATGGCCCAGGGCTCCCCGTTTGCATTTTGTGCAACTGAATCGTACCCTCCTTGCTCGGGGAATGTGGCAAATAAAACCCTCACAGGGCAGCGCTGAGTGTTGAGGAGGAGTTTTGAAACAGCATGAGAATGGGTTTTATTGCAGTGTATCACTTGCTGAAACTGCAGGGCTGGTGCAAATAATCTATTAAGAGGAGACTTTTGTGAAGCTGTATGTTCTTTTTTTAAAGAGGTTTATGGCTTGGCTAGCAATCGTTTGCTGTGTGAAAGTCGGCATGGGGCCGCCTTGGCATGAGGGCTGCCTGGTGTTGCAATGGGTGGGGAGGTACCTGCAGCTGAAGCTGTGGGGCAAGATCCCAATCCTGCCCGAGCCAGGTGCCTGCACGGGGGACACCGGCACAGCCAGGGCTTCCCCAGGGCTCCTACGTGACCCCACTCTGGATTTCCTTTGCCTGTGCAATTTCAATCTCCAACACCCAGGCTGGCCCTCTTGCACTGGCTGTGAATTGGATGCTTGCGCCCTGCTGTGTGCTAAGTCAGACAACTTCTTTGTGTCTGGGATGAGGACTTCTTGTCTTACTTTTTTCTTAAGGTGCTGCTATAAGCAAACTCTGCCACACACACCGTTTCATGGATGAAGGGTCTTGGCTGTTGCAACTCTGCCTGTGTCGCAGGGCAGAGCCGATGGGCTCCCTGCCGCACTCCCCCAAGGTCAGGATTAGACCTTCCTTGGGCTCCCCCATTTCCCCTGTGACCCTGGATGCAGCCTGGGCTTTAGTGATCCTGTTGGCTCTAAAGGGTAAAGCTAAAGGCCAGGTACACGTGGGAAGGGATCAGGCGAGTCTAAGGCTCTGCCCTCTGACAAGTTTGGCCGTGCTCTTTAGCTGCATCTTCAAGGGCCTGGTGGTTTCAAGCCTTGCTCTGTGCAGAGTTTTATTGAGGTTTCCTATGGGAATCCCCCTTTCCACCGGGGCACACAAGGGTGGCACAAGGACCATCCCCCTGTAGCCCAGCAGGCAGAAACTGCTTTTATCTGATAATACTCTGTGCACAGTAGAAGACCTTGTCTGAGGTCTCCTATGGCCTTAAAGGCACGGGTTGGAGCTTGTACATGGATCCTGATGCACAAGGATGCTTCTGTTAAAATGATGTGTCAAGTGGTTTGTCCTGATCACAGCTGTAGTTTTTGTAGACAAGCACAGTACAGGGGAATGTGGTAGCATCTCTCTAATGGGGTGATTTGATGTCTGTAGTTAGAGACTTGGGTTTGAGTCTGTAGTAAACTACATGCTGCCTTTTAACTTTTGCAATGCGTATTTAAATTTTGCTGTACGCAAAGCCCTTGCACATGAAGCCTCTTTCTGATGTACAGAACATCCTTGTTGTTTTTCAGTCCCATGTCCAGCAAGTGTAGACGGTTCAATGGCATCAGAAACCAAAACCTGCCAAAATGTCTGGGTGAGATGCAGAAAGGCTGAAATTACCCTTGGACAAAAAAGAAGGGGAAACCCCCTTCTTGCCCTCCCCAGGCCAACAAAATGCAACACAGGTGCTTTTCTGAAACTTTCTCTTCTGTTTATTTCAAAGTAATGTACAAATGCGGTTTCAGTATTACGGGGCTCTTCGTGGAGACAGCGCTTGCTCTGGACCATGAATTTTCGGGTGATGCATTTCAATCTGTGACCACTGAGAAGGGAGGATATTCAGTTTAAAGCAGCCAAGTCTGTGTGGAATTCACAATGATGAGAAATACTCTGGAGCTGGGAGTAAGACTGAGAACCGTGCTTTACTGTAAACCTTTGCGTGAGCTGGATGTTGCCTTTCCTAGTCCAGATCCTCCCTGTAGCTGGAATTACTAATACGCAGTTACTTGGATAGGGCTAGATCTGTGTGCAGTGGAAGGATGAGCATCTGTAGCAATTTTATGGAAGTTCAGAGATGCTCCAGATTTACTGTGAAATGACCAAAAATCTCTCTTGTAATGCCATTCACCTATAGACCTAAGAATATCCTGCAAAATACAGAAAGCATCATTAAGCTTATCTTACTGTGGAGGATACCACAGCATGAGAGGGGTGGGATGTGATTTAGTCCAAGGTCCTGGGTTAGGTCTGGAGGTCCCAAGTCTGATTTAGCTCCACGTGCGCCCACCTGACTCCCTCCCATCGCTATGAGGCTGAGCAAGTGTGGACAAACCCTGCCCAGAGCTGCTGCCGAGCTTCTCCATCTCTTCTCACCAGTTTGCTCAGGCGATAAGGTTTGTCTTGCCCTGTTTTTTTGCAAAGGGATTTGGTGATTGCAAAACACGTCACATTATTGACTGGAGGTTGTTACCATCTGGTGGCTGTTTAGATGGTCTGGTACTAATGAGTAGGTAATCTCCATCAAGTTTCTAGGGGACAGCTGTCCTCTCTTGCTTTCTTCCTCACGCTCATACACATCATTGTTGTACCCGACACTAATTGGCGTTCTTATTTGCAAAGATGACTTACGAACGGTCATGGAAGCGCTTTCCACAAGAAATGGGTTGCGTTGTGTGGATGGGATAACAGGAGGAAAACTGCCTTTCCAGCAGCTGTGTTATGTGTTTTATGTGCAGAAAGAATTTCGGGTTTCTTGCAATCTTATATAAGCCTTAAACGCTCTCTAAAGAAGGAATCAAGGGATGTGGGCTATTGTAGATGAAGTAAGATTAATAAAAACTCACTGCTATCCCCTTGGCTTATTTCCTAACCCTCCCACAAGTCAATGGGTGCCTGCTCCAAAGTGCCTTGTCTTGTAAATGCATGCCCAGAAAATGCAACTTAAAAAAATGTCTAGTGCCTATTCAGAGTTGTGATCTCAGATGGAAGCTGTTCAGAGACAGAATCACGTAATGGTTGCTGTGTTCATGGCACTCGAAATGTTGTTCAAAACCATGCAAAGCTGGGTGCTGCGCTTGGAGATGTGGAGATTGGTGCGGTGGGGGATGTCCCCATGGCGGGTGGCTCAAAGGGAGAGTGCTGGAAATGATGCGCAATAGGGAAGCTTCTGGCAATCCAAATGTAGCTCAAGAAGTGGTGTCATGGTCTCCCACTGGACAGAGGAAAGCAGGAGCGCAGATGAGTCACTCCCACCGCTGCTTCGGAACCCCTTCACTTGTCCTATCCCTCTGGTCCCCATCCATCTGCTCACAGGGGTCGCCATGACCCTGTGCAAGCCAGGGGTTGGGTGGAGGGTCTTCCGCTTGTGTGGAGGTCTCTCAGGGACGTGTTTCCTGAAAACATACCATATGACAGAGATGGCTAAAGCTAGTTGAGAGCAGAGCACGTTCTCTGCTGTGGTGGAGTCAAACTCCCTTGCAGAACTCAACTTCTAAGGGTGGAGTTTGGGTCGTCTCTTCTTGCTGTACCACGTCTCCAAGCACAGCTGCTGTCTGAGGCCTCAAGTAGTTTGCGTCTGGCTTAGACTTCCTTGTTGGCACATCATTTGTGATTGCAGGTGGTTATTTACTTGTGTGAAGTTCCTCCTATCTCCCTCCTTATCTCACCCTGTCTGTACCAACTTCAGGCTCTTCTCAAATCTGAGAGGAGCAGTGGTGGCTGCAGTGGCAATGTGGTGTTGATTTGTCTGGGTGCGCTAATTCCGAGTTCAGGTCAGCAAGCGCGATATCTTGGCCTGGTGGAAATTACTCCTGGTGGCTTGCAAAAGACAACATTAAATATGATAATAATGACTGTCTAAAGGCTTTTTTGGATAAAACAAAACATCATTTTGAGCAGGTGGGGGGTTGAGGCCAAAGAGGAAGGTAAGGCTTCATCTTCATCATTGAGCCATATGTTTTGTTAGCACCATGGCTTGGCCTGTGCGGTGCAAAGGCGTCCGCGTTGGCCACAGATGTGCACGTGGAGCAGCAGCACTGCATCACCTGTCATCCCGTGCGGCCGGGGTGAAAGGGGAAGCTATTTACATAAATTATTGGAGAGCAGTAAATATTATTTCATGATATCACATCAAGATTAACTTAATCAAACTTGATATTAAGAGGCAGAATGATTTGCTCTTAGTCAAAGACACAATTAAAGAAGGTGCTTGAGGGTAAAGGAGAGTGCCTACTTAGGAAGATTTTTATTTCTTTATCACACAATGGGTGATGGGTTGGGAAGCTTATAACCAAGATTTTAACTCTTTTGTGGGTTTTGTAGCATAGCCCTCCTGTTTTTAGCAGCTGGTGCAGTCTCAGGAAGGATAGCACAAAATATAGGTGTTTTGTTTTGTTTTCTCCCAGGAATGGAGTTTCGTCTGGAAGGGAGAGGTCTCTTAAACTTTTAAACACCTCTTTCTCATTTCAAGGGTTTCTGGAATTTTTGCAGAGATTTTCTCAGCAAAATTAATCCAAATTAAAGGCAAACCCATTAAAGTTTCCCAGATGGACCTGGGAGTCAGCCTGGCCTCAGTTATGCTGTGCGTCAAGACTCCGCCTGGAGTCTGTAGAAGGTTGAAGTCATTTTAACCTCCTCTCCTCACTGCCACACTTCTCCTGGCCAATAGATCCATGTCTGTTGAATAAAATAATGTTACTTATTTGCTAGGAATGTGGGTTCATTTACTATTTAGGTAACTGGAAGCCAATGTCTCGAGTTTCCCAACGTGTCCATAGCATTTGAAGTGTTTGTAACTCTTCCTGAAGTCGATGGATGCTTTAAGTGAGAGCTCAATGTGTATCATCTCGCTGAGAGAACAGCTCTCTCCTTTGTTTATTGCATCTGGAGTTGGCTGTAAGTTGATTACTCTTATACAACTTATATTTTTATGGAAAAATAAAAGCTGGTCTATTTGGCTCTCCTTAGGTAAGTCCCTACTCCCTTTGCTTTCTGAGAAAGGCTGAGTTTTCCCTCACTCTTATTGTATTTTTAAATCAGAAACCAAATTATCAGTTGCGGGGGGAGCTTAAATTGAAGAATCTTTGACAAGTCTGAACTGAGCCCTCTCTTCGTGCGAAGCGCATCTTCCTCGGTTCCCAACGGCGTTGACGCCGGCTGGAGGAGCTGGGAAAGGTTAAAGATGTGCTCAGCGCATTCCAGGATTAGGACCATTGTTTAAGTAATAACACTCAATCTCACCAGCCCATGTTTACCACATAGTCTTTATTTTTATTTTCCATCCAGGCTTTTTACATGAAAGATGCAAGAGCTTAATTTTTCTATAGCTCTTTCCATGCTTCCCTGTCCTCACCTTTCTGGTGTTTTCATAACCTGCTGTGCAGGGTTGTATAGCTCCTCTCCCTGGCGTTTCGGGTGAATGAGGACAGAATTTGGCCTAGGATGCTAGTAAAGTACTTAAAAAGTAATAAAAAATCTGCAGCTTATTTACTACAATGTTTATTTGGTTCATCTGAAAGCGATGCCTAGTGTTGGTTCTCCAGCAATGGCTTGTAAATGCTTGGGCATTGTCAATATATCTCTTCCTTGCTTCAACCTTGAGTAATACAAGCATCTGCTGCCACTCCGCAAGTGATGTTCTACCGACCATTTCTGACAACTCCCACCCCATCAAGTTTGCATAAATAAGTTAGAAACTCCTGCCCATTGAAAGACCAGCCCCAACACCACTTTGTGGCCAGGGCTTTTCCCTCTCTAGCTGCTTTGGGTACCTGTTTATCATTGGTTTGCAGTGAGGACAACACTTTCTTTTAAGGACCCCTTGAAATACAACACATTTAAGTCTAACTTTGTCAGGCCTAATTACAGTAAGATATTCTTCCATTATTTGAATAACTATAGGTATTCACATCCTTTTCCCCACCATCAAGATGAAGATGCTTGTAGGCAATTAGATCTTCCTCTGATATTCAAGCTGCAATACAGCTTCAATAGTAAGGAGATGGTGGTGAAACCAAGACTCATAGTGTCCACATGGCCTTGGCCAGGGACTTGGCAAGTAAACTTGTTGCAGAAATGAGTTTTTTCTGCATGTAGCTTCCTCTTTCCTACTACTATGGGAGACCTTTACTATCTCAGCTACTTGAACGCTGCCAAAAACCCATTCAGCTTCTGCAAGTGCCCATTTCTGCCAGGTAGCTGAAGCGGGGGAAGGGGGTGACACCCACATTTTCTTTACTGAGGCTGAATTTTTTGGGTCCTCTCCAGCGCTTGGTCACATTCTCTTTGCTCAGCCCACTTGCTGCCTGTGGCAGGAGAGATGCGCTTTGGGCTCAGCCTACGTTGAAGAAGTTGGTGAGCAAGTGGCCTGATCGTAGGGTTGCAGATGGTATAATTATTACCTGATAAATCCCAAATAGCAGTCCTGCTTAGATCACATTCGCTTCTTATTGTGAGTAGCCTTAGCAGTAGCTTTAGCCGCGTTAAATACCTGATTTGTCATGAAGGGAAAAAAATAAACCAAAGCCGGTCAATTGTTTCCTTTGCATCTTAATGCTTTTGGGCTCTGGAACGTCTGAGTAACTACTTTATGAGAAGACTTCTAGTGAAACACAGGTAAGATCTTAAAGACTTTAATTGCTTCCATGAGGAGTCAGTCCAGGTTAAATAATAGTGCTCAGAGCCCTTGGGAGCCGGGGATGGGGACACCCCTGGGGACAGCTGGGGAAGCAGGTAGAGAAACAAAATGCAACGGGAATTGCTGGTGCAACATTGCTCAATGTTTCTGCTTCGGAACCACTGTGATGAGTATTTTGTGGAGATCTCAGTCAACAAGAGAAGTGTGGGCATAGCAAGGTCTCAGCTTGCTTGAACAGGGTTTACCCGTGGGTAAGGCATTCGCTGGAGACAGGGGCTTAATTCTTGGTTTTGGTTGAGGTTTTGTGACATCTGGAAGTTTTAATCCAAGGCCCAAATCCAGGGATACAGTTTATTCCATCAGAGGATTGTACAGATAAATTCATTAATCTTTGCAAAATACTTAGGAGCCACTTAAGCATATCAATAAGTTTAGAGCGTTATTACTGCATGGACTTTGATTAAACCCCTTCGTGTCAGATCTCCTCTCAAGCATTTTCATCAAAAGCTTGTGCTTTCTTAGGAGTTTTATTTTTTGTTTGTTTTGTTTGTTCGATGTTGATTTCCGTTCAAAGTTTGAAAAATCTGAGACATTTTTCTAGCTGGAAATGTTAAAAGCTTGCTTTTTTTTCCCAGGCTTATTTCTTTAGTCAATAATATTGTAGTGAATCACAAACTTGAGCTGTAAAGAGTTTTGACAAGTCTTAATTTTTGCCTTGGGCAGCTCTGTAGGTCTCTGCCCGCGCAGCCCTGGTGAGCTCAAGTTCAACTGGGTCCCTGCAGGGATGTGGGAATGATCTGGTGGGGTTTTTAAAGGCAAGAGTAGGGCAAGCTCGAGTGAAAATGATTCTGCTGCTTTGGCTGTGATGAGGCTGAAACTGGGAAGTGCTCGCTCGATGCTAAGGACAGATGAACGTTAAGAATTTGATGTAATCCTAGACCTCAGGCATGAAACTCAGCTTGACCTTTCCTGTTGGGTGCTTTTGTTGCAATCCTACTGGACATTTAGCAATGAGAAAGGAAGCGGAGGAAGGATATTGGTTCAACCATATGTCAATGCTGGGACATAAAGTGACAGGGAGAGGAAGGGCTGAGACGTGCAGGGAGTCACTGGCTAAAATAGGAGACTTTATAGAGGGGAACTGGGGGGCTCAGGGGACCGATGCGCTCGCTGGAGGTCACCGGTTCAAACCCAGTTTATGGAAGTAGTGACCAAAAATTATTGTTGTGTGATGGCTGGTCTGCTTCCTATGTCCGATGAGCTTTGCTCTCCTGTGGTCCTTCCCCTGCCTGGTCGTAAATGCGTTTGCCACAACTAGTCCCTACTGACATAATGATGGAGGGGCTAATGACTCTGCTGGGGGGGCTGAGGGGTGTCTTGTTCTTAAAAGCCGGCTCCTTAGGGAACATCAGGAGCCGGTAGCGGGGCTGTGTAGGAAAGCTTGCACAGGGTTTCTGTGGCAAGAAAACCAGTGACTTGTATGTTTTTTAAAAGACAACAAAAAAAAAAAGGCTTTCTTGCCCTATTCATAAAACAGAAGTAGGGGTTTTTAGCTCCAAGATTTCCACCGCCAAAACCCCTTCCCAAGTTTGCTCTGAAAGAGCAGCAACCTACCCCAAAGTTTGCTAAGCATTCAAACAAAACGCTCCTGGACTTTTGCGATGCTGCCATCACCTCCAGGGGCAAGGCTGCATCCCAAAGCTGTACACTCCAGAGATGGGAACTACGTACCCAAAATGAGAGGCAGCGATTTGTCCATCAAGGACTCCTGTACTTGTAGTTATTCTGCATAAGATAAGAAGCGTGCAGGCTGGAACTGGGGTTTGTGCAGATGTATTGCAAGTAACAGACCAAAACCAACACTGAGGTGAAGATGTGATTGTCCCCCATGAAGTTTGGGGTGGTTCTCACTCCTGTATCTCACAGAGAACTGCAGTTTGGTCTCTGTTTGGGCTTTCTCAGCAAAATCCAGAGCACAGAACTAATCTGAACAGTTTTAACTAATAAACATCTGCTGGCTGGCCTCAGCACCGCACATTGTGCTTGGGTGCTGCTGCTTGACTGCTAGAAATCAAAGCCTCTGGCTCTGGGTTCTTTACTTCGGGCTCGCACTATCTTTGGAGGCTTTTCTTTAGTTTAATGGCTCTGGCACTGAGCTTGAGCCTGCAAAATGCACCAACAGTGTGACATGAATTCTCTTTCAGCAGCGTACAAGCATGGCTGAAAATAGATGCCAATTTAAAAATAATATTTCAGAGTCCGCTCGGTGCCAAATCAGACCTTTGGCCATTTATAGTATCTGTCTTTCTGGCAGAGACTGGATTCTGATGGTTCATATCAAGATCTGGTGTTCAGTCAAGTAGGGCATAAGGAAATGTATTGTTTAAATGGAGGCAGAAAGATTAAAATAAAAGCCAAAGCCTTCCCAGAGAACACTTTTCCTCCCCTGTCCTCCAAGAAAATACAGTCTCAGAGCTGGTCTTGCAGATGTTTGCCAGGGAGTAGTTATTGCCCATTTAAAGGGAGCTGCTTTCATTGAATAAAGCTAGCACAAACGTTTAAAAGCTCGTAAGTTCACGTCTGGAAATTTGAAAACCAGACGCAGATTGATTTGCAAGGAAAACCTTAAACGGTCAGTCACTTCTAACAGAACTTTATTACGACTTTATTTCAGCTGTTTTAGTAGCTGCCTGCGGTGTGTTGGGAGGCTGGATGCAGCAGGAGACCCTACGGGAGCGTTCAAGATCCCAAGAGTTGCAGCTCCACCTGGCATTCCTCTTGCCTTCACCTGTAGGGCTGGTCTGTTGATCTCCTCTCCCTTGATGAAGTTTTAGGCAGGGGTACAGATCTCACAAGCATCATCCCCTGCGCAGATCCCGCTGTGCTCCGCATCTCGGTGCGTGGTCCCTTTTTCTGGTCTGATGGGATATTCTTTTAAGATGCTTAGCATTTGGGAACATGTCCTTGAGTATCTTCTTTCAAAAAGTGCTTTCCTTTTCAGAGTTTAATTTCACGTAACATATGCTGTATATTGTTGTTGTGTTGGACAATAACCACAAGTGAGATTTTTTGGACAGAAGCGTGTGATGTGATAAAAGGTAATATGCCAGCATTAATTTTTGTTACATGAAGATAAGCTGCTACCAGCACCACTGGAAAGGAAACTGGGGAACAGGGGAGCGTAGCGATGAGTCCGAGATCTTGAGCTGCTGCCAAAAATGAGACTGAATTTTCTCGGTAACCGGCCTGAGTCTGGGGAACCAACCCTTATAGGAACTAGACATCAAGACTGGCCTCTCCGACTTCTTCAAGTGAAAACTGCGCTTCTCTGGCACAAGAGAAGTCCTTAGTGGGGTGGGGGAGTTCATGTGCACCCCCTAAGCAAAGCATTTTGGGGTTTTTCCCCCCCCAAAGCAGGTCCTTTGCGGGGTGCCGGCCGCCTTGTGGGCAGGTTCCCGGTGGTCACGGTGGTCCCCGGCACGGGGACGGGAGCAGAAGAGGGCAGGACCCAGCAGTTCCTTTTTCTGACCGCCGTGCCGCAACCGAGACGAGGCAGGCACTCTCCCTTCCCAAATTTTCTCTTTCTAAATTCAGCTTGGAGGTTGTTTTATTTTTTGAAACCACCAGCAGAAGTATGAGGCATCATGCAAATGGCGAAGGGTTTTTATACATTTGCTCGGAGTTGCTCGCTTGCCCAAGAAAGGGAAAGATGGATCATGCGAGGTCTTGGTCTGGGTGCACGGAGCTTGCTTGTTGTTAAAAGCAACATTGATCTGTACAGAGGGGACTTTTGGGTGCTGTCAGGACATCTTCATTCTGGATCAAATCCCACTGAAACAGTGAAGTTTTGGGCTTGCAACAAATGGGGTTTGTGTGGGTCTCCCACCAGGAGAACCCCGCTTGGGCAGGCCCACTGTATTTTGGGGTTTTAAAGCAAAAAATGTTGTAATTAGCACAGAAGTGGCATTGTCCAGTAAAGTCGGCTGAAGGGATGCTTTGGGTTGCTCGTCGCATCCTTCCTCCTTTCCCTGCAGCCAGTGCCAAAATTTCTCTGTGGGGTGGGAGGTATGGGGAGCAAACTTGGTGATGGGGAAGTTTGTCTGTCGGGAGGCATCCTCATTTTTCCAAATGACTTTGCTCTGTTTTTTGCTGACGTTTTGGCATTTGGGGCAGCTCTGGCCATCGATTCATGTCTGTAACAGCTTTGCTTCAGGTAGATGAACACTGTTCATAAGGACTTGGGGGCTGTATTCCCAGCTGGAGCAAACCAGCGCTGTCCTGTAGAGCTGGGCCTATTTCTGCCTCCTAAATAACATCCCTAAACTATGGAGTTTTGCTGGAGATCAGCATGGAGCCGCTTCAGCTGTAGGATGTTAAGAGTGGCATGGGGACCGAGGGAGCATTGGCGGTCACTGTCCGTATCCTTCTTGCCGGGGAGACGGGATGATGAGTGGTATTTCTCCTCCCTGAGCCTTTTTAGCCACCGTACCCTTGTTGAGACATGACAAGGTTATGTCGGTGTGGTCTGGCGATCTATTGATCGCCGCCGGGGAAGGTTTGTGCGGGAGGTTGGGGATTTGTCGCTTTGCACAAGGCGGGTTAACTCATCCCATCCCGGTGCGGGATGCTCGGGCACCCTCTGTGATGCTGTTTGCGAAACCTGGGGATTTCTGAGACGTGCTGCATCCAAGGGCCGCCAAATTGGGTGTAATTACTGTTAACCCAACGCTGGTGACTGCCATAGGGCAGGCAAGGAGACGTGTGAGCTGGGAATGGCCTCAAGTTGCACCAAGGAAGGTTCAGATTGGATATTAGGAAACATTTCTTCACAGAAAGGGTTATCAGGCATTAGAACAGGCAGTGGTGGAGTCACCATCCCTGGCGGTGTTTAAAAGACGTGTAGATGAGGTTCATAGGGACATGGATTAGTGCCAGAGTTAGGTTATGGTTGGACTCGATGATCTTAAGGGTCTTTTTCAACCAAAATGATTCTAGGATTCTACAAGCCCATACCAATTGGAGGCCATGGGGACTGGCTAGAAAGGCCACTTGCTGCATGGGGACAGCATGGCTGTGGTTATCCTGACATATCATCAGTGGAAATTTCCATCGAGTGCCTATGTCTTTGCACAGGCCGTGTCTGAGGTCACCACCTTGCCCCTGGTTGGGGAAGCCGTACACAAAAAGATGTTGGAAGGTCTGCTCGGGAGGAGAACAACGTTTTTATTCACTCTTTGTGTGTTTGGAAATGTCCTAGGGATTAGGAGCAGATTTATCAGGAGGTGGAGAAATGGTCTAGTTCTTGTGGAAAACCAGGTGTGCCAAAATCGAAAAAAAAGAAATTAAAAACTAAATAATAATAATAAATTAAACCACAGGAGTGGACCAGTAGATAATTGCACATATTCCTATCCCCAGCGACACTTTGAGACTGGGCAATGGGGCTGCTCCAGAGCTGAGCGCTGGGACCCTCCCAGTTTGAACCTCTCTGTATCTTTATCTATATTTTAAAAAGCCAATAAAATATCATCCTCTGCCCAGAGTCATTGCAAGATACCCAAACCTGACTTAAGTTGTTTTCAAAGGTCATTAAGTTATTTTTTCTAAAAACCAGCCCTTGTGCTCATCTGGTTCAAGGAGTTTCACTTCTACCTCCCCACTCTCATTTCCCATTTACCTCCCCGCTCGGTGCTTTTCCCAGCAGCCCGGTTTAGGGCCCGGCCGCGCTAACGAGAGCCCCGTTAATTGCCGGGGAGCGGTGCCAAAGGCGTCACCAAGCAGCTCACCCTTGACCAGCCCGACCCCGGCGAGGTGCAAACCCAACAGACACAATGGGATTAAAGTATTTAGGGTGAAATTTCAGTGCTGACCACGCAGAACATTTTACTAGTCTGTACTGGGAATAAAAAAACCCTTTCATTTTTGTTTTGGGGTATTACAATAAGCCTGGGATGTTTTCACACTTACACATGTATGTTTTCCTAGCTGTTTTAACCAGAAAAATTAAGGTGCTTTTCATAACTTGAAAATAATAGAAATTAATTTAGCAGCTCTCAGTGTCTTCATTAAAACTGTCTCTCCTGTTCAACACAGGTTATTTAAAAGTTTTTTGTGAATGAAAAGTAAAATATCTACCACCGGGTGGGGGGGAACAGGAACTAATATTTTGAGTTTGCATAAGATGAAACAGATATATCTGGCAAAACAAAAAAGAAAGGCTTTCTACTTTCTTGCTTTAATCACTGTGCTTCTCATTGTAATGCCTTATCGTAGGACTTGGGAAGAAAGAACTCCAAGCTGCTAAATAGTATCTTTCTGTGTCTGTGCTAGAGCATAAATAGTATATTGGGCAGATTGAATAGACATGAGTTGTCCAGATAAGTGGGTTAAAACAAAAAGCCCGCCTGAGCAGACCAAAAACGTAAAGCTGAAGCCGGCACCCAAACAAAAACAGAGAAAAAAGAACAACACGGGAAGGTAAAACCCTCTAGCAGGGAGGAAAAACAAAAGCGATTAGTTAAAGTTCTGCCTTGCCACTGTTTGCCTTGCAAAGAGAGAGGCTGATTTAAAGGAGGAGGGGAGAAAAAAATCGGTGGATTAATGTGAACTTTAATACTGAAGCAGTGTGTGTTTACTGCTGGTGACCACAAGACATAAATCTTGCGAGCACAATGTACAATGCGAGGCAGCCCCCAGGTTTTTTTTTCCCCTTTTTTTTTTTTTTCCTCTCCAGCCTCAATTTGTGTGCAAGTGTGTGTTAAGTGCCGTTGAAAAATAGTGACCTTTAATAAAGGATCGTATCCTGAGACTATTTTCCCAGACACCCAGTGACCTTTCAAACCAGACTGGGGTGAGGGGGTGTGGGGTTTGGACTTTGAACCGGCCAGTTCCCGCTGCGTGCCTCTGTTTGCCAGGCTGCTCTGCATTGTGTGGCCGGGGAGCGCTGGCGATGCAAAGCAGGCTGGGCTGCCAGCCCCAACCTTTGCAAATCAATTTGGCTGCGCCCGACTGAAAGATGCTGCGGCGCTTTGTGCCACCGGCGCTTGTGGCACTCCTGGTGAGCCCCCCCACCCCCATAAACAACACACACTTCTAGATTTTTTAGATTTTATTTTTTTTTAATTTTTATTTTTAATTTTAAATTTTATTTTCTATGTATTTTTATTTTTAATTTTATTTTTTAATATTTATTTTTAATTTTAAATTTTTATTTTTAGATTTTTAATTTGTTATATTTATTAAATGTTTTTATATATTTTAAAATTTTTATTTATTTTATTTTTCTTCTTCTTCCCTTCATTTCTTCTTCCCTTCATTTCTTCTTCCCTTCATTTCTTCTTCCCTTCATTTCTTCTTCCCTTCATTTCTTCTTCCCTTCATTTCTTCTTCCCTTCATTTCTTCTTCCCTTCATTTCTTCTTCCCTTCATTTCTTCTTCCCTTCATTTCTTCTTCCCTTCATTTCTTCTTCCCTTCATTTCTTCTTCCCTTCATTTCTTCTTCCCTTCATTTCTTCTTCCCTTCATTTCTTCTTCCCTTCATTTCTTCTTCCCTTCATTTCTTCTTCCCTTCATTTCTTCTTCCCTTCATTTCTTCTTCCCTTCATTTCTTCTTCCCTTCATTTCTTCTTCCCTTCATTTCTTCTTCCCTTCATTTCTTCTTCCCTTCATTTCTTCTTCCCTTCATTTCTTCTTCCCTTCATTTCTTCTTCCCTTCATTTCTTCTTCCCTTCATTTCTTCTTCCCTTCATTTCTTCTTCCCTTCATTTCTTCTTCCCTTCATTTCTTCTTCCCTTCATTTCTTCTTCCCTTCATTTCTTCTTCCCTTCATTTCTTCTTCCCTTCATTTCTTCTTCCCTTCATTTCTTCTTCCCTTCATTTCTTCTTCCCTTCATTTCTTCTTCCCTTCATTTCTTCTTCCCTTCATTTCTTCTTCCCTTCATTTCTTCTTCCCAATTTTTTAGTTTTATTTTTTCATTTTTTTTAGAATTTAATTTATTAATTTATAAATTATATTATTATTTTATTTTTCTGCTCCCATAACCTTGGGGGAATGGCCATGGGCAAGGGGTTTCCTCTCCCCAGCAGCTCCAACCGCCCCCAAAACCACAGGGGAACCTCAGTTGAGGTGGGGGCGGCACTGGGAGTCCCCTCCAACTTCCCATCTCGCTTGAGGAGAAAAATCCCAACCCATCACACACACAACATCCTCTGCATAAATGCAGATGCTTCCTAGGGGTGAAGGTTATTGATTTCCCTGGGCTGCCCGAGCTCTACGTTAATCAGCACCTAAAAATGCCAGGGAAGGACAGAGAAATGCAATTACTTCCAGGTCCTCTAAATTTTAGCTTCTCCAGGTGGCCCCTCCCAAAGAAATGGAAATCCCACACTTTTTGTAGAGCTGGATTCATGCATAAACAGTGAATCACTCATATACTCTGCAAAAGGTGGGGAGCAAGGGATGGGGGGTTGGTCTGCGGGGAGCCCCAGGACCCCACTGGTGCTTCCTCCCTCATCCCCTTGTGTCCTTCAACATCCTTTGTGAGCCAGCCTGGGAGATTGATGGTTGGGCTCCTTTTGCATTTCTTCTGGAGTCTCTTGGTCATCAAATTCATTTTGCCCTTGGTTTCTGTGCGTGTCCTGTGAGCTTTCATTACTAGAGCAGCGCCAAGGAACCAGGTGCGTTCGCACAAGTTTTATCCTCTTGTGCTCCAGGTTGTCTTAATCCTCCTTGGATGCTTTTTGGTCACGGTTTGTTGCCCTTGTACCTTTGGAGTCACTGCTTACCAGGGCAGGTAAGCATCCTTGCTCAACCTGGGCTTTGACACCAAGCTTTAGGTTTTTCCTTTATTTTTTTTTTAATTCTTACTCAAATTTTGCTTTGACTCTTATTTCCAAAGCAGCCTCATCCTCCTGCAGCTCCCAGGAAGAGGAGCAGGAATCTGGATTACTTAAACTTTAAAGAGTTTGTGTTTTAGAAAGACCATAAAAGCAAAAGAGGAGGGGAAAGAATTTACTATAGTGGAGATGGGAAGTAATTATGGTCTGGATAGAGATTTCAGCAGCGGAAGGGTCAAGGTGAGGATAGGCTTTGTCAGTGATCTGGAGGTGGCGACGGGCAGATTTATGGACGTGGGAGGTGGAAAGCAAGCTTGAGTGTCAAGGATGGCTCCAAGGTCTCTGGCCTTGGGAGAAGGTTGGAGTCGAGGAGAGCACCAACAGAGCCAAAGACACTGCGTGTTTTATATTTATTTTCAGTAATTGTAAATAATGCAGGTTGGGGAGAGGGCTGTTTTGCAGTAATACCCAAGTGGAGGGAGATTACAAGCGATAGAGGGTGTAATGGCTTGTGGAGAACCACAAAGGGCTTTGGGGATGTTGCACGAAGAGTTAGAGATGTACTTAACTTGAATATTTAATCTACAGGGCGTTTCAAAAATGTGGACCCAATTTGAAATCACTACGCCTTTGAAATTGGGTCCATCTTTTTGCAAAACCCTGTAGTTCAGGCTTATTATGGAGGTTTTAGTAGGTGAGTCCGGTTACCCATCAGTGTGTCCCATGTGTTTGCTGGATCGGGTGATCTCTGCTCCTGGTCTGCCCTTGGCAGGGGCGACCTCAAGCTGTGGCCGAGGCACCGCTGGGCCACTCTTGTTCTGCCTTTATCCCTCTCTGCATTGGGAGGCTTCGGGGTGGCACTGGGGTTTTTAAACACTTACTCCAAGACCTTATTCATACCGAGAATTCATACTTTATTCATACCGAGTTTATTCATAGCATTCTGTCTTGTTAGCCCTCTGATTCAAGGCATACACAAGGCTATGAAAGGGGGGTTAGCAAGTGGATGTGTGCTCTGAATGCTAATAGCATCTGCTTTATTTTTATGTCCTTTCCGACGGGTATATGGTGGATCAGCATGCCCAGGTCTCGTGCGGGAGTGGGCCATGGATGAATGGTAGCTTTGATTCAGACCAGCCGAAGGAAGCGGGCAGACAGCACGTTGCCAGACTTGGGATATTTTTTTTCCTCCCTTTTTTTTAGGGAAAATATTTCCAAAAGTGAGGAAGAAATGGTCTAATTAAAATTTTGCATGAAAATAGTTGACATTTTTGGCCTAAAAGAAAATCTGACAGCAAAGCCTGGAAACTTTTGACTTCCACCTTCCTTTTTCTCTCCTCTGTGAGGGACTTGCCTCTCCTGTGATACACCTTACTTCTCTAGCACTGAGCCCCATAATAGGAGTCACTTATGGTGGGACATCATGAGATGCAGAGGGAGCCCAGGACTGGTTAGAAAAATCAGTTGTGTAAGTGGAAAATGCAGAGGTTGGGGCAAATAAATGACAGATCCCATAAGACTCAGTGGAAACCTCCAGTTGATACAGCTGAGTTCATGGCAATGAGTTTCTCTGTCAATAAAAAACAAGCCTTGGTGCTTTGAAAAGCAAAATGTATTGTCCGCCTTTACTGGGGCAGCAGTGAAGACCAAGGTGTTTCCTGCAGCCACATGAGATGTGTTGGCTGAAAGGCATTTTGGTGCTTCGTGGTTGTGGAGTTGGGTCTGTTGGACATGCTATCAGTTTGAGTATATGCTGTTGTATGCAAGCTTTCTACATCTGTCGCCTTGCATGCTCTCAGTCAAGACGATTTTGGGGTAATCTCACTTCTTTTTAGCTTTAGTAAATGAAGCAATATTTGGGGTAAATGGAATAAACGTGTTTTTCCTGGCAGTGGGGATTTGTAGGAGCTGAAGAAGCCTCTGACACAGAGAAGGGTCTCGGTGGTTCAGCTGCTGAACTGAGGCGGCACATGTGTCTAAGGGAAGGGTGGTTTTAATGGATATGGGGATGTAATTTCTCTGACAACACTGAATATATTTGTTAAAGGAAGGCTGTCTCTTTGACAAGCATACTTGATACTGAAAAATAAGCAATTTGTACCCTTTTCACTTGAGAACTTGCTCAAGGGCATCTCATCCCTGTGAATATCTGGAGATATCCAGCGATGCCAACAGTACCACTGAGGTCACAGAGTCACAGTGTCATGCTTTGCCTTGCTCAGGAAGGGTAAATTTTTTAAAGATTTCAAAATAGTCTTTACCAGTACTGTTATTTTCCTTCCATATGTTCACCTAGACATCTTTCTTTTTCCTGCATCCTTAGGCCTGTTTTGGACATGCTTGTAGGCTCCCTGGCATATCTGGAAAGCCTCCTGTGTGTGTCTGTATACATACACACACAAGTTATTGAATATCAAGTTACTTGGTTAAACATGAGTTTGACACAGAGAGTGCCTTTCCCGCGTCTGTTTTTCTTTCCTTTTTGATCTAGATAAAGACATCTGTTGGTTGGTGGGGAAGCTGCATTGCTATCTAAATAATTACAGATATTTTTTGAAGCCACAAAATTGTTGGAACTGACCATCTAGGGTAACTTTGAGAACTCTTTATAAGAGGATATATTTTTTTTCCTTTTTCTTTGGGCAGGGGGGAGGACTTGAAGAGTTTGGGTTTGGTGCTGCCCTAGCTCAGAGCCCAGATGAACCGACCCCCCTGGGAAGGGGAATTTTCTTCATCCTTGTAATGTTAGTCATGGGCACCGAGGACCGAAACCCTTTGGTTTTCACCCAGCTGGAGATCCGATTTGTGCACTGATCAGAGCATCTCACGCTTTCTGCTCGGGCTTCGTGGACCTTGGTAGTTGGCTGTCTCACCAGGGTGATGACTTAAAATCTGCGGGGTGAGAAACAGCAGCATTTTCACCCTTTAACTTCCCCTCGTCCACGCTTGACCGCCTCTGCAGGTGTGTCCTCCGGCTGTGAAATGGGCTTGAACGTTCCCCGTCCTGTGAGAGATGCTGGGGGGACAAGGGGGACATTGGGGCAGAGCAGGGAGTATGAGCATCCCCTGCTTATTCCTCCCCGTGCCCCACCTTCAGTCTCCCCCATCCTGCTTTTCCTTGCCATGGCGGCAGATCCATGCTCCTTGCAAGCAGAGTTGGGTCTCCTGTCCCTCAACCCAACGAAATCTGTGTTTCCTAAACATACTTAAATGCATTTTTACCCCCACAGCCCAAAGCTGGAGTTTGATACCTCCAACGCCTCGCTTAAAAGTCTGGGTAAATCCATTAACTGTGTGCTACATGAAATTCTGCCTGTTTCCTTTTTTTTGAAAGAAGAAAAAGTTGCATAAATGCCCCTTTTCTTCTCGACTCGGTCCTCAGGGAATACAAGGAGTTAACGCTGGTATTTATAGCAACAAGCCAAGCTAATAACCACCGCGAAGCGGGGCGGGCGGTTGTGAGGTTATCAGCAAACATGAGAACGAAAAGAAAAAAATTGTGGTGGTTTTTTTTTTTAAGAATTAAAGGGCTGTCGTACCCCTCCCCTCTCACCCCGATTTGTGGGACCATTGCGGCCGTTGGTACAGAAATGAAAGGTATTACAGGAGAGTCATTGTGTTACCGGGCGGGGGGGGTGGAAAAGTGTGTGTCTGTCTTTTTTTTCTCTTTCTCAAACTTCCTGGTTGGTCAGGCTGGGGCTGACAAAGGGGAACCGGTCGTGTCCAGACACATTGCAGACTTCTGGCAAAATAGCCCAAGCTCACGAAAATTTACACATTTCCTGGCTCCCGGCCAGGCGGTACTTGTAGGACTTGGCATGGCTTTTCCTTCAGTTAGAAAAATGGTTCTTTTTCTTCTTCTTTTTTTCCTCTCTCTCTCCTTTCTTTGATGGGCCAGGGGATGGAAAGTGCCTGTGTGCTGGGTCAGGGCTGCAGAAAAGAGTCAAAAGTTTGGGTACAAGGAGCGGTTCCTCGGCAGGAAGGACCACCTAATGGCCGTGGGGATGCAGGCAGAAACGGCTCAGCATCTTTTTTGGGTTGCTGAAAGTGTTTGGATAGGCATGAGGGACATGCATGGGTTGTGTCTGGGCCTGGAAATAAGAATTTTGGGGAAAAATATGGGTCATTTCTTGCAATTTAAGCTTTCTGGCCGGCTCCGACACCTTGTCTGCGTTTCTCTGCGGGGGGATTGAAACCAGCCTCCTGCCGGTCAGCACAACCTGTGTCACTTCCTTCCCTCGCTCAGCCTCACTCTTTCCACAGAGCAGACTTTCAAATGAGCGTTTTCGGTTCATTAAAGGTAGTTTTGAAAACATTTTTTAGTTCTGTAAAAATAATAATAATGAAAAAAAAAGCGGGAGCTCATCTGGACCTGGTGGCGCAGGCTCATGTGGAGGGAGGCGAGAAGCCCTTTCTGTTTGGGGCAGATGGGCTAATGAGGTGGTAAAAAATGGATGCAAGTATTTAAATGGCAGCTCTCTTCTGTGCAAGGCACCTTCCCACAACTGCACCTCTTTGTCTCGATATTGATCGTGTCCATCGCAGACTTACTCAGAGTCTGTTCTGGTTTCAGTCACCAGGAAGCCGTGGATGTGTCTCCTCCTGTGTTGGGCTGGGAATATCCTACCAGCCGCTTCCTCGACACACATGCACTTTGTGGTATGGAATTTAGAATAATATGTGGCCTTTTAGCCCTTAAAGGGGGTGTATAAAAAAAAATGGGGACAGACATTTTAGCAGGACCTGTTGTGATAGGATGAGGGGTGATGGTTCTAAATTAAAGGAGGGGAGAATCAGGCTAGACATGAGTAAGAAATTTTTCACACTGAGGGTGGTAAAACACTGGCCCAGGTTGGCCAGAGAGGTGGTGGATGAACCATCCCTGGAGACATCCCAGGCCAGGCTGGATGGGACTCTGAGCAACCTGAGCTGGTGAAGATGTCCCTGCTCATGGCAGGGGGGGCACTGGATGAGCTTTGAAAGGTCCCTTCAACCCAAACCATTCTGGTTCTATGATCTGCTGTATCAAGCAAAAACAGGAAGCAGAGGGGAAGCTGGAAACACTTGGACCATTGCAGGATTAGGGTGGCTGGAGTCTGGTAATTCAACATATGGGGAGCAGGAAGGGGGGAACCTTGGGTTTTGCTTAAAAATTTCAAAGCACAGAAGTGATCTTGGCTTTTGGATATACTTTTTTTTTTTTTTTTTTTAAGTTTTAAAACACTGAAGTTTTTGGCCCTGCAAAGGACTTCTCTGTTTTTCCCTCTTGCAGACCTCTGAGCTTTTGGGGCTGTTTATGAGCAGATTTACATTTTAATCCCCAGCCCTCACATCTAGGGATCCCAAAGCCTCTTGCACGACCCGGGCACAGCAATCAATGCCTTTGCCTGTTGCAGAAATGCAGCTGTGGGGGTGCCTGCCCCACGGTGTGAGGTGCTGCTGCCCTGCCAGGTTTGGGGCTCTGGGTCTGCTGGGGTGCTGGAGGGTGATTGCAAAGCCCACGTTTGGGTGGAAGCTCCCCTGCAGTGAAGGTGAAGGAAACTGAGCTGGGATTTTGGGTGGAGAGCACAGGACTTGGCTGGGAAATGAAGAGTGGTATATGCAGTCAAAACAGCAGAGGTGTGGGTGGCATGTAATTACCCAGGAACCTGGTGAGGATTCAGGCCATGTCTCTTATGGAATGGAACAGGGGACCTTTCATACATACTGTCTCTATTGATCGTGTGTCTGGGGCTCCAGGTTTACACTTTTCTAAGGTGGCACCTGTTGTTGATGCTGAGGGCAGAGTCTTCTGCATCCCTCTCCCAGGTCCCCGGAGTCATTTGTCCAAGGAAGGGACCAGGGTCTTTGACAATTTTCACCTGACCTAAAGGTCAGAATGTGATTTTTACTGAACCAGTGTTTTCATAACGGTAAGACTTATTGAACATATGTTTGACTTTTATTTATCTACTCCTCATGGCACAGTAGAGAGACACTGCACTGCTGCTCATTTTCTCCATGTAATCACCTCAGTGATGAGTTCTTTCATTAAATCCTAATTTCTTTCAGGCAGGATTCCTGTTCATGTACAAATATACATGCAGCAGCAAGCATGGTGACTCTGCTGCTGTATCATAGTTTATTTTACTGCTGATTTCTGTTTGTTCAGTGATGGTCAGACCCTGCAGTGCCTGCTAACAGCATGGAGGTTTATTCACACAGGTGACTGAGTTTCACACCCACGTGAACATTTGGGTGCTGCTGAATGAAATACCTGTACCAATAAGGATCCAGAATGTACAGAGAGAGTCCAGAATTTATCCTCAACTGAAGGGCAAGGGAACACAAAGCTCGTTGTCCTTGGGTGGTGATGCTCTCCAGGTTCCTCCCTGCCATGCGAGGGAGCGGTGATGGGTGATTCCCGGCACTGCCCAGGTGTCCTCTCCATGTCCCCAGATACGCCCTCAGCCAGCAAACAAACAGCCGAGGAGGGAAACCCACAGAGAGAGCTGCTCTCTCAGACTTGGGTGGACAATGGAGGGGAAGTTCAAGCTTAGACAAGATGAGACTATTTGTTTTTATTTTTTTCAAGAGTTCATTTTTTCAGCTCACAACCCTAATTCTCCCATCTATGCATGTACGTGCACAAACACGTGTGGACGCGTGTCTGCATGCTTATCCCTCCTTTTGTCCTGAAGAACATCAGATGTTTGCAAAGTGGCAGCCAGGACAGTTAGATCATAGCAGGAAGTTCTCAGCAAAGCCCATGTTGTAGAACACTCGTGCACCCTGGTGAGACTCCGTGGCCGGTGTGTGGGAACTCTGACAAGGACCTCCTTGTCCATAAGATGGACTTTGTGGTTTCTCTGAACCTGCTCTAGCAGTGGAGATGGTTGCAGTGCTGGGGGAAGATGTCTCACCTCTTACCTGCTGGCTTCAGGTCCAAGTGAGGTCTTGGGTTGTTGATCTATCTATCTGCAGTTTGTTTAAATTCTCATCAGCATCAGACATGTCAGAGTCACATAGTGCTACAAAAGCACCTAGGATGAGCCTGACAAGTCTATAATAGCGCCGGAGACATGAGATTGAGAGAGGTAACACTAGGTTATTCTTGGTCTGCCTATGTTCACCTCAACCTGAAATGTGAAGGGAAAAGCATGAGTGGAGAAGAAAAGGTGGCAGAATCATAGAGTCATTTTGGTTGGAAGACACCCTTGAGATCATTGAGTCCAACCTGATGGCCCTGAGGTCCCCATTTTTAGGAGCAACCTCCACAGGGATGTTTTTTATACAAACAGCTGGTGGTCTGTACAGCATGACAAGATGGGAACAACCACATGTGTCCCAAAACTGGTGCCCCCAGGCACCGGTATTAGTAGACGAGCTGTGACCCTTGGCTTTTAATTTGGTGCCTTGAATTTAAAGATGAGGATTTTCTGTGTTTCTGGAAATCAATTGGGTAAAGCACAGCAAAGGCAAAGGATCTTTATTTCACGTCTCTTGGAGTAGGGGTGGGGATGGAGGTGTGTGTTGTGGGGGCTGAACTAAAATGCTGGTAGAAACTGCATCAGAATTGGATAGGTCTGTGTGCTGGTTATGATGCCTTCTCCTTGCAAGTCTCTCCGAGCATGTGCTGAGCCTGAGCTTTGAATTTTATGAGGAAGGTGTTAGTCCTACAAGTACAAATGTCTAATTAGACCTGACACAGCAGAGACATTTCCCTGACATTTATGCCACCGTCTTTCAGTCCTCAGGAGCTTGTAGTGTGGTGGGAGGCACCACAAACAATGTCAGAAACAACATAAAATTCTCCATTAGCTACGACCCTGGAAAAGAAAAAGAAACACAACAAACCAACACCCAACCCTCACACTACTTTTATTAGGCACACTAAAAGTGAAAGCAGAAGGGTGGGGCTGGGTTTGTCGATCTTTGCTTGTAGGAAGATATAAAACGGCTCATTTAAATTCTTAAGAACTGCATAGGAGGCAGGAGACACAATGAGGATCTTGGAGAAGAAAGGCCATCAGCTGAACAAACTAATCGCGTGGTTATCAAAGGGGAGTTATCCAGAGCTCACTGGGAAGCACTTTAGAAGAGGTTCCAGCTCAGCATAGCAAGGGCCCTATCAAGTGACATCTTTAATAAATTACAAATTTTACAAAAAGCACAAAGGGAAATATGAGTTTAAGACATTTCTAAACAGTACGCGCTCCAAATCCGTGTTGCGGTGGCTGCGCCTCCTCCATGGGGAAGCGGCGGAGTTGTTACCGTTGAGGATAAGATAAGCCCAAGTCCCACTTTGGGGAGCTTGGTTGTCCCCGGTGTGCACGAGGGGTACGGTCCACACTTGGAGTGACCTCGGCGAGTTTTGCTCTGGAGGTTCAGTTCTCCAAGAAAGAGGATCTGGCGGGACCGTGTTGGAGGGAGATGAGGAACCAGCCTGCAGAACCAGGGACCACGCGCTCGTCCACAGCATCTTCTCTGCTGGCCTGGGCTGACGGGCTCTGTGAGAGCGTGAGCTGCCATATGCTGCCATGTGCCGTTCTGAACAATAGTGTTACAACAAAAGGTGAGAAATTAAAAAAACCCCAGTAAATTGTCACAGAATGTGTCATATTCAAAGCACTGCACAAGTATTAATTAAGGTTCACAGCTCTTCTGCATGGTGGGACAGTCACCTTTGTCATGGTCATTTATACAGGTGAACAAATTAGGAGGTTTTATTTTTTGTTAGCAAAAGTGAAATTAATCATTTCTGATAAACAGGAAACTAAGCTAAAAAGACATGGGGAACCGAGTCTGCGAAGTCAAAAACAACTAGAGCTAACCCACAAAATAGGGAAACAGGAGGTAGCAATACAAAAAAACCACCCCTTAGAAGCCGAAATATACCGAACTGCAGAAATCTATTTGACTGATTTTAACCAAAAGGCTTGATTTTTCCTTGGTGCAGCTGGGTTTGGTGGAAGTTACACTGTGGAGAAATCTGGCAACAAGGAAAACTTCTTTTCATGAGAAATGGTGGTAGAACGATTTCAAATGGGGAGATATGAGCTCAGAAGTACCTGGTGCCTCCCTGGTGGAGGCCACTCGATAGAAATTCGTGTTTGAAGGGCAGTGCTGCTCCTCCAAGGTGTGAAGCTTTGGCTCAGTCAAGCATCAAAGCATCGTGGTGCCATTACTGTGGTTTTAAACCGACCATTACTCTCAGTCTACACGAGAAAAGCCTTGGTGTTAAAATCCACCAGGTTGGAAAATTTCATTGTAGAAAAGCCTGTAGTCATTTGAGCTGATGCGAACTTGTCTTGCTTCAGCTTCTGGTGTTGCTTTTCAGGTCTCCAGCAATACTTTTGTAGTTTCGTTTTAAACCCTTCAGAATCAAACTGCTGGGAGGATCCTAGTGGGAACTATGCCGTAGCCTAAAAGGTAGGGTGACAGTGCAAGTATAATATGGTTATAATTGTGATTTTCCTTCATTATACATCCTAGGTGTGAACTCTTGCTTTTGCTTTCATTTTCTTGTTCTTCAGCTGAGTTCTGTCACCTTTCTCAGGAAACAGGGATGTTCAGGAGAAACAGAGCCTGCAGTGTATTTAAAATAAAACAAACAAAGAAAACAAATTAAATAAAACCCCAAATAAACAACAACCCCAAAAAACTCCAAAGAAAAACAAACTCACTCTTTTTTGGAGGCAAAACCTTCTGGCTCTTCTGGATGTGGAAATGTATGGAAATGTGGAAATGTGGAACTGTAAGAGTTCAAAAAAAACAACCCCAAAACCCAAAGCCCTACCCCAGGGAGAGCTCCAAAGAGAGAACTTCTTATTCCTGATGTTTGAATCATTCTATCAGTTTTTTTATAGTTATAAAACTGATCTCCCTTTTATGAAGTATTCGTGCTCTGGTTGAAGCAGAGCACCTGAAGAGCATCAAAGCTTGTGGTATTTGGGCACTTCTTACCTTTGATCCTCTGGGTGCAATGGTCCTGAAGCACAGAAAAAATATGGTTCATTAATGGGGAAAAGCCTCCATCTCTCTTTTTGAGTATTGATTTTCCATTGTGACTGAACCGGTCTGCTCAGAGGTGGGAATGATCCATGCTCGGGTGCTGCTTAGCTGGCTTGCAAATACAGAATGGCTGCAAGGCTCGACTTTCCTAGGACTTTGTCCTAGTTAAACCAAAGCGTGGGTTGCACCCCTGCACCCCTACTTTGTGTGATACCTCAGCTTCTCCACGTGGGTGTAACACCACGGGCCAGTGGAGATGACTGTGTGTTTTTCTTTTTTTATAATATTCCCATTTCAGGGCAAAGATATGGCGGATGCTCAATTATTACAATTGCATATTTGGGCTAATATTGCTCCTAATGTTGCTATTTGTAACTGATGGGTTAGAGGGATTGCAAGTGGCAGTGCAGAAGCTGTGGTGGGGGCTCGATGTGTCGGAGATCAAGGATCAATTAAGAAACCACGTTGTCCCACCAGGGTGGAGGATACTGGGGGACATGGGCATGGCCACTTGGGTGATTATCTTTCCTTCGTGTGTGACCGCTCGCCAGGCTTTGAAGACACCCCGCATTGTCGTTGGCTTTACAACGAGCGCCGCTTCTTTTGGGGGCAGCTTTCAGGAGCAGCAGGAGAGTTTGTTCCCTGCCTTAATCACGAGGATTAAAATCAATCCTGGGGTCAGGGTTGCTCCCCAGAGGCTGGACAATAGGGTTTTTGGCTTAATTTTTGAGTGAGGGGGTTGCCTGAGCGTTGTGATGGCAAAGGGGCAGTGGGTACGTGACGCGCAGCAAACGTGCCCTTACTCCACGTCACCTTCTGCTGCAACACCTTGGTGCCTGCAAATTACAATCAAATGCTTTATATTCAGAAAATAACTTGTTGTTTCAAATAAATAATTTCTCCAAGTTAAGCACAAGCATGTCATCAATGAAAGCAAAACGTGCTAATTCTCAAACTGATACTTGAAAACTTGCTTTGCAAAAGTTTCTATTTTCAGTTAAGTCAACAACACCAATTTCACATAGATTTCTCTATTTTTTTTCCCTCTGTTTCTCAGAAGCTTTTGGGAAAATCTCCTTCTCTTTTCACGTGTAATTATTTGTTTATGACCTCCTGGAAGTATTCAGATGACACAAAGTCTAAAAATTATGAGCAAGCTTCTCCTCTCACTCCTTCCTCCCTCTTCCCCTACTCGCTTGGGTTTATTTTGTAAATAAGTGTCACTGAGGTTCCTGAGGAGCAAATACACAAAGATTTCTTCCACTAATAATACTGAAACTCTGTTTTAAATTACATTTGTCCCTACGACCCTTGGTTATTTTTAATCATAGTGAGAGAAGCCCTTTGTCCTGCTAGCGCGAGTAATGGCCCATTGAGGAGATAGAGGAGGAGGATGGGGTTGAAGACTTTTTATTTTAGATTTTTTTTTTCTACGAGAATATTTTTGATCTACTAGAAGGAAAACAAAATCCAGCCTCTCTAACTCATGGATTATATAATCTGGACTGGCACCGTGTCCTCCCCACAGTGAGCTGTGATGGGTTTGGGCTGCAATGTCTCACCTATGGGTGCATGAACCTAACTTGGTGCTTGCACAATCAGGGCGTAAGAAGTCGAAGATCAGGCTAAAACTGCTTTGAAAAATTAGCCCTGGAAAGCTAAGAGTCATATTCTTGGGACCCTCCACAGAAAGGCAGATGTGGGGACAGTCCTTTGGGACACTATTAATGCTCTAGAAAGCATGACTAGTGGTGCTACACTAAAATATCCAGGTATCTGCTGCCTTACAAGCAGGTGTAGTTATAGGTAGACACTCCGCAAAGTGCACAGTATGTTGCCTAAAAGTAACTTTGGGTACGTTTGGTAGAAGGTCATACAGCTCCATTAAAAAAAGAGGGGTTTTGCACTGTTTTAAGTCCTCGTTTCTTATCTTTTATTGTCTCATTTCTAGTGTATCTCTCTGGCCTCATTTGTTCTTGCTCTGAATGTCTCCATTTGCTTTAATTAAGCTGTTTCTTGGCAGTGTCTTTAAGAGAAGAGACTTTGAGGAAAGAGAGCATCTCTGTAACAACAGGGTAGAGCCAGGGAGGTGAGGTTAGAGATGGTTTTGCTAAGAGCTGCCGTTAAAAACAACAAAAAAAGGATAAACAGGTGGCTTTCCCTATGATGGCAGCATAGATTTTGTTTCAGTGTTGGTGGAAAAAATGCACTTTTCTCCTGGACACACGTCCTTCTGGCCCAGGTGCTCACACATGGTTGTGTTTGGGAAGGTCCTTTGCCTACGTAAACCTCGTGGCTTGTGCAAGTTTATTCTCTGTGGCTTTAAAACTGTTCTCTGTGTCAGTGGAGCAAAACCCATGTACTAGTGGGATTTTGTTGGTGTTTGAAGATCTCATGTGTTGGAGGTGACCTGGTGGCACAGCTTGTCCTAGGCTGCGGTAGGTGTTGGCTGTGGGACCCTGAGCTGGGAAACTGGTGCCCAGGGTCAGGTCCCACCTGTGATCAAGAGCATTTCATAGAATCAGAAATAGTTTGTGTTGGAAGGGATCTTCAAAGCTCATGTAGTCCAACCCCCTGCCATGAGCAGGGACATCTTCACCAGCTCAGGTTGCTCAGAGTCCCATCCAGCCTGGCCTGGGATGTCTCCAGGGATGGTTCATCCACCACCTCTCTGGGCAACCTGGGCCAGGCTCTCACCACCCTCAGTATAACAAATTCCTTCCTCATGTCTAACCTGAATTTGTTGGAGAGCTCATATTTGAAAGTTTAGGGGAGAGTATCTCTGAATATGGAAAAATTACCTCCTGAAACCCACCCATGAGTTAACAGTTAGAAATCATTTATCTTCTGTGGTACTGTTAGGTTGCAGCTTGAGTAGCAAGTGTGATAAAAGCAAAAAGAGAGAAAAACGTCCACCTGGGAAGGGGACAGAAAGGGAAACCTGCGGATGGAGGCGCAGTTTTGTCTAAACATTGAACTAATTTACTGCCTCTGCAGGTACCGAAGGGCACGAGCTCGAGGGTGGTGAAGTCAGTTACTTGGCCGGTCGTAAAGATGCAATTATCGCCCCTTCTTTGACCGAAGACTGTAAAAGGAGACTCAATGTGAGTATTTACTGTATTTTTCTCCCCCTCTATTAAAAGGACGGCCAGTTTTGAATTATGATAATAGCCGTACTCTGGGTTTAGGACTCACCTCCCTGAAATTTTCAGGACCACTAATTTGTGGTTACTTCAGTGCTAGAATGGACTCGATGGTAGTGGCCTTTAGACTGGCAATGCAGTAAAAGTTTAAAGCTGCAACTGCTTCAGAGCCAAAGAAAGAGAGAAGATTGAAACCTAAAGGTTAGCATGAAATGCACTTTACTGTTATCTATGAGAACAAATGAGTTAAAAAAATTTCAAATACCAGAATACCCTACAGGGAGGAGATATAACTATTAAAGGGCTGTTATAGCTGCAATAAATGTAGGAACAATAAAAATAAATTGATGAAGTAAATGTCAGCGCTGTTCCCCTGAGCTGCCCCCACACCTTTGTCCAAAAGTAGAACATCTCCAATTACAGAGGGTGGAATCAGCCTTCAATGACAATATGACAAGGACAGAACATAGAGCAGTGGCACAGGGAACACAATTATGCACAGCCTTGAAAAATTGTATCATAGTACAATGTATGGAAGAAATCAATTAATGATGCAGGGCCTCCACTTCTGTCTAATAATCCTGTAAGAGAAGGATGAACCCCCCCTCCTCACCTTGGAAAGGGAGAAGGAAACAACAAGGAGGTAAAAGGATGACCCTCGAGCCAAAGTCTGCACAATGCCATGGGTCAACGTTTGCACACTTTACGGTATGCGGATATTCCTCTCTACCTGTTATTATTTTTTAAAATTGTAGATTTTAAGAAAGTATTTAACCGAAACCCACTTCGTTGGTTAAATAGCCCGCTGAAGAAAAAAGCTCTCTGGTTGAAAAGGCCAAAGTTGAGGAAAGCTGACGGCTCAAATCCAAAGCTGGGAGCTGAAGGGAAATGCAAAATTTTAGGAGTAAACAGAGTAGATGGTAGAAGACGATTTATCTTGTGCAATTTACAACAGGTGCTAAACATTACGAAAACCAGAGCTATTAAGCAATCAAATTAAGCTATAATTAACAGAAGAAAACTGTGCAGGAATTCTAATTAATACATATCCGAGCACATCCGTGATCCCCCCCGACAGCTCGGCTTTCTAAACCCCTGCCGCTACCCGAGCATAACTGCAGGGGTGAGGCCTTGGGAGCGTGCAGGACATTGTGGGTGTCACCAGAGGTTTCCCCAAACAGCCACAGCCCCACATGCTGGTTTGGAGGGGGGATGCTTTAATTTGGGAGACATTCTGAGATGGTAGGAAGGAAGACCTGCCTTCTGTTTGAAGATCTGGTTGAGAGAAGCCCGTAACAAGGCAGGGGTTCATCCTTCTGTCTGTTTGCCCTCCGTGGTCATCCTCAGTTCCTCATGAGGTGCCTTTTCTTCCTGACCCTCTGTTTCTGACTAAGTTGTCTAGATAGAGATGCTATGGTAGATGCATCTGAAGACACAAAAGGACTGTTGGTCATGACTCTTACATGAACTTCAATTCCCACCTTGTCAAGGAGCAGATATGGTCTTAAACAAGACACTAGATAAAATGTGTGTGCCCTGAGTACTCTAGGTGATTAATAGTTCTGAGATGACTGGGACAATTTTGCTTGGCTCTGGTTGAAAGCAGAGCTGGACTCCCTTGTATAGATACTTCCCAAATGGAGGTAATGATGCTTCCCTACCTTATAGTTGTGTTGTGAAGATCAACTGGTTAACAATTGTATGGCGCATTCAAGTGCTATCCTTATAGCACAATAGTCTCTCTTAGGGAGGATTTGTTATTTTTTTTACAAAATTAATTGTAAATCCAACAGAAAACAACTCAGTCTCTGAAATTCTGGTGAGATAATTATTGTGAAGATGGCGTTAGTACAGTGCCTTTCAGGCTGCCCAGGGAGGTGATGGAGTCACCATCCCTGGAGATGTTTAAAAGGCATTTAGAGGAGGTTCTCAAGGACATGGTTTAGTGCTGGAGTTAGGTTATGGTTGAACCTGATGAACCTGAAGGTCTCTCCCAACTGAAATGATTCTATGATTCAGATGATTTGCTACTTTAATAATTACTTTCTAATTCTATGCATATATAACTTAAAAAGTCTGTAACCTTCTCTTGGGTTGGTTGCCTTTACCCCCTCAAATACTGAGCTGACTTCTTCAGCTCTCATATTGTGCTCCTCAGGTGGATCACTGTGACAGCGGAGCTCTCTGAGAGAAACTCTGTATTTCACTGGTGATTGAGAGACGCCCTATTTCTGCAGGTTTTTTCTTGTTTGGGCTTGTTGGTCCTGCTGTAGGCTGTTGCTTGACTGCATCTTGTAGGACTCAACCATCTTTTGCTGCACCCATTGGTGTGGGCATCACCAGATCCCAACTACCTCCTCCAAGGTTGGGTTGCCTTCTCCATGCCCGCCCGGTCCCCAAATACCTTTCCTGTCAGAGCAGGGGCCCATCAACGGGAGAAAGAAGGTCAGTCTTTATTTCCTGTTTCTAAATAGATAAAGTGATTGAGAGCTGCTTATGCTTCTCATCTGTCAATGAGCTGTCAGCCTTGCCTGTCCCAAGCACAGTCTGTCAGAGTGTGTCATGCCTCTTGGTGGCTTTGGCAGCACACGCTGGGGCAAAGTGTGGGGCTAAACGTTTTCTTCTCTTTCAATTTGCTCTGGCAGCTGGCTTAGCTCTAGGTTGGCGTTTGCTGGACCTTTCTCTATGCTTGTACTCTCTGAATAAACTCAGCCTCATCTTCTGGGTTGACAGAAGCCTATTGTGGGTTTTTTTTAGGACAATAAGCAGGGATTTTGCTTTGTGAAACCAAATCACAATACGTGCTGAGTGCAGGAGTAGGGCTGGCTGGAAGTACTGGAAAAAAACATCATGAAGCCTAAAACTGTGCTCCTTCTGCCTCAGCTCTGGAAGTCCCAGGTGGATCTTGAGGCCGTTGAGCTGATTCAACCTGGTTTATCCCACACCCTCTCCCACATGGCCCTTCCCTCTGAATTGGGGACCAAAGGAGAAGTTTTCCTCCATAGTTCTCCATACAAATGCCCCTGCTTCGAAAGATGTGTTTTAATTATGATCCAAATGACTTCTAGACCCGCTCGCTCTGCCTGGCTCCCTGCCAAGCTCGTGCATAACCAGCCTCCCCTTCCCTCCCTGGGCATCACTGCAGCTCTTCCCAAAGCCGGACCCAAGGAGGTGGTTATGGAGGTCCAGCATGGGGTGGTGGGTTTCAGTTGGGTGCCTGGAGGCGCTGGAGCCCAGCATGATATGGGCTGGACACCCAAAGCTGCGCATGGATGGGGAGGCTCCAGCTGAGGTGTTGGAATGAAAGGCTTGAGCTTGGTGCTGGCTTGTGCCTCCATCAGTCACAAATCTTGCCCTCGTCTGGGGTGCCGCTCGGCTGGGATGTTCTGTCTGGGCTGGGAATTTGTCTTTGTTTAAAATGCTCTCAGGCTCTGGAAGCATCGCTCCTGGAAGTGATTGCAAGTATCGTAACTTTGTGTGCATGGATGTCCTGAGGCTAACTATATGCGTGTCTGCTCGCAGGATCAGGATCTTGGTTATTAATAATAGTTAATTATTCCCACCAGGTAGAGGTATAAACCTCTGGTTTATCACTGGACTTGCAGTAGGGCAAAATAGCACAGCAAGTGCTTTTTAAAATGAATTTCCTTCTCTTTCTCTGGCTAATGTCTTATGCATCAAATTTTACTTTTTAAATGTTATGGTAAACTTCCTCTTTCTTGCTCATCTTTCCTTTATTCAAATTTTTGTTTTGTAATTTGTAAGAGATTTTGGTGCTTGTTGGGGTGAATAATTAACGGCATGGGTGAGAGAAGGAAAAGACAAGGCAGCACTGGAGGAGAAGCTGGTTTTGCGGCAGGCAGAGGCTGGGGCTGGTGGTGGGGACAGTCATCAGCCTGGCCCTGGGCAGGGGACGCCGGGATGGGGGTGACTCCCCCGCAGCCTCTGAAACCACTGCCCGAAGGACACGTGCAAATCCCACCACACGAGGGGGAAAAGGACACCCAGCACAGGCAGCAATTCAGGCAATTAATCCTTTACTTAAAGAATAATAAGCAGCCAGATTTTTACATACTGAAAGTGGGAACAAGGTAAAAGGGGTTAAAAACTAAAAAGCAAGGGCAGCAGACACCAATTAACACAATGCTAATTGACAATTTCCCCAAGACTCCCTGAAACATGCCAGACCTATTTCCCCAATTACTAATTAAATCTAACTGCATGCACAATACTAATTTCCCTAACTTAGGGAGTTCAGTAGACAAATAAAATGTAGAACTGTCTTAAACATGTTGTTGAAGTGCAGGGAGTATAAGAAACTTAAAAGAAGAGTGGATGAACTTTTGCTCTGGATATATTCTTTAAACTTCTGGCCTGTTTGGGGAGCCAGATGTGGGATCCTAATCAAGGCAGGTATGTGGGGTCCTGCTTGCTGGATGTGATTAACACCCTAAGAAAAGGTGATTATGCAGAGGGCTCGTCTGGCCTACTGCTTAATGAGAGCTTTCCTTTAAAACAGCCTGGAAAGGGGGTGGCTGTGCATCCTGGAATCATAAAATAGTTTGGGTTGGAAAGGTTGTCTAGTCCAACCCCCCTGCCATGAGCAGGGACATCTTCACCCAGATCAGGTTGCTCAGAGCCCCGTCCAGCCTGGCCTGGGGTGTCTCCGGGGATGGGGCATCCACCACTTGACATGCAGGTGTGGAGCAGAGCATGGAGAAACTCCTTATCTAGGGCTGGGGGAGATGTGGAGGCACCGGCTCCTGCCAGACTGCACCGTGGTGGGGTTGGGGACATCTCTACTGCTCCACATTCAAAGGGTGTGAGTGATGCTGGAGATGCGCTCGTGGCTGGGGTGTCCTTGCTCTTGCCCAGGGCCAAGGCAGCCCTGTGAAGTTGGGTGGAAGGAGCAGAAGGACGGCTCAAAGTCTTCCAGTTCGTTGTGCTTTATCAAACCACTGACCCCTCCCCCGGCATGAAATAAGGATGAAATAGTCACGCGATAGGTTAATGCCGATAATTAAAGAGAGTTTAAAACTAAGCAGGAGACCGAACTGCGTGTGTGGGTGGCTGGGATGGTTGTTTGATGTGAAAGTCAATGACTGAATTATTCAGAGAGAGTGATTTCCAAATGATAATTTTACATTTCCCATAACTGGTTTTGATTTATTACAGCAGCACCCGATAGCCCGGTGGGAGCTGGGAGAGGCTCTCGGCTCTGCTGCTGCTCTCCCCTCTCCTTTGGGCACTCAGAGCCAAATGCCCCCCAGGCTGGGGACCGACCTTCCCACACCCGTCACCAGTGGGGCTTGGAGTTTTTTGAAGGAAAAAGGCAGGGAAAGCATTTGCTTTAAGCAAAATGGGCGGTTTCTGTGTCAATACAATGGCTTTCAGTTTGGCTGTGTCAGTGTGGCCAAGCACTTGGAAACCATATGGCTGCTGACTGGGGGACAGTGGCATTGGCGTTTGCATCACCTGGAAATGCCCTCGGATTCGTATGGAAGTATCTGATGGAGCTCGTTGCTTGCTCTCCTCATTTGTGTTTTCTCCCAGTGCTTCGAGCAGCTCTGCAGAATTCATCTGGTTGCTTTTAGGACCACCAAACCTATTTTTTTCCAGCACTCACTCAGGATGCTGAAGCGTAAATCGGGCTGTAAATCTCCTGTGAGGAGGCAGCTTCCCAGGGCGTGTGGCACTTTCTCTGCCCGAGAGTGCCAGAAGTGCTGTGGGGACATTGTGGGTTACTTGGGGGTTTCTGCTTTATAACCACAAACAAGAATATGGAAAATGCGTGGGGGGAAACTGTGACCTGTAGTCCAGGTCTGGACACCATGCACAGGGACATCAAGACACGTGTGAGCTGGTATTTGAGACCAGATGGTTTGTTTTTGGGAGCATTTCTGCTGAGAATTAAAGAGGGAAACTACCAGAAATAGCGAGGGTCTGGATTCCTTCCCCTGATACACTACAAACCACCATTGCTCTTTCAGGATGCCGGGCCGTTAACCCGTCTGTACCCACCAGGGCAGGTGTGGTGGCACCAGGGATGCTCTGCGGGCTCGGTGCTTGTCTGTGCTGCTGCCTCATGGGGCTGCTTCGAGGCTCGAGTGGTACTTGTCCTGCATTACAGAGGCTCAAAGTGAACTTTTCTGAACCCAGAGGGTGTTTTGGTTTGGGTTAAGGTTTGAAAGATGACGGAGGGAGATAAATACTGTTGGTTCCCCTGCCATCCCCCCCCCGGCTCATATATCTGGCCTGCCAGAGCCCTGCATCCCCCGCTGTGGTGTGCGGCATCCCCGGGGACCCAGTGCTGGGCAGGATTTATAGCTGTGCCTCCAGCTCGTGTCTTTGGGGTCTTTGCCGTCATTATTCTTTGTGCCTGGGAGGTAGCGGATGGTGGCACAAAGGGCTGGAGAGGGGCAGAAGCTTGGGGGTGGCAAAACCAGAAGTGGAGGGGGCAAATTTTGGGGTGGGCTTCATCCCCCTGTTGGGGCTGTGCCCATCAGCAGTGAAATACCCTGTGGGGACAAGTGTTTAATTTGTTAGAGAAGGCACAGTGACTCCAGCCTGGGAGGTGGTGGGACAGTCTTATCACAGCGTGCGTGGGCTGGTGGGATGATGGTGCTGATGCTGGTCCCTCGTGGTCCAGGTGAAAGCCACAGGTCATTTCAGAGGAGGTTTCTGCCTCTCTTCGTGTGGTCATTAATTCTGCCTGGGGCCAGGGAGATCTTCTCTAATGAAAGCTTCAGTGAGATTGCTTTGTTGTATGGAAAAGCTTCAGTTTCAGTGAATCAGCAATTTCTGATGAAAAACCTTTCGTCTGAAAATTCCCAAGAAGCTCCAGCTCTGACCTCGGAGCGGCTGCCTTCCTCCAAGCACATTACCGGGATTTATGGCACACTCCCATGGTTTATTGTTCTACAGTAAACGAAGCTGCTGGATGAGTTTTTGACGATCCTTCTGGGCAGGGAAGCGAATCAGCATCACGGGACTATCCAAACTTGCATGATTTAACATAAATCCTTGCTGTGGAGCGGGTGGGTTGCCAGATCAACCAGCTCCTTGCCAGTTTGAAGCTGCTCAGGATGGGCGTGCATCTTACCTTGTTGGGGGCCATCTCCTCCGTTACCTGTTCTGGTGCGTGGTCCTGCAGAAATATTTCCAGTGCCAACAGCTTGTTTAATTAGGAAAAGAAACGGTGGCTGCATTATGAGTTTGTAGTGTATTTTCTGAAGGCTGCTGGTACGGAGAGGATGCTGGCTTGCTTGTTTATGCTTTGGACCTATCAAGATTGCCTTCGTAGCAGTAAATAGCCATGATTACACACAGTCTCTGCTACAAAAAACTTGAAAAGCAGTATTCCCATTTTATAGCCCTGGCACTTTGATACTATGCTATTGGCTCAAGGTTGCAAGAAAAGAAGCCCTGAGCTTGGGGTTGAAGTGAGATCTGCAGAATAACTTTGTCATCCTCAAAGGGTGCAATCACACGAGCCACTTCTGAGTTACAAGCTTCTGTATTTGCCTCTTAAAAGACCACAGCAGAAGGAATGTGATAGCAGAAGGGCTCTAAAAGCCACAAGTGGGACTTGCCCGCAAAAGAGGAAATAAAGTATTATAAAAGACGTAACATCTAGGCAGGGAGAGCATTGCTGATGTACATTGTCAGGGCTGAGGCACCTGCCCTTAGACAGAAACTTTCATATAGCAAAGGTCTTATTAATTTTAATGGAGATGGTAGTTAGGAGTTTTGGAAAATATGAAAATACAGGAAAACAGCAGAATGGTGGAGACTGTGCTAGCCCATCGTTCCCATGTCTAACATCGTTTACATGAGATTCCCCAAAACGTTAGGAACTGTGTATTTAACAGCTCTGGCACTGAGATGCCCAAAGGTGAGTTGGGGACAGAGGCAGGACCAGGAGCTCAATGCTCAGGCTGCCCGGAGTACGGCCCATCCAGGAGGCCAAGCTCCCTCCCCGTAATCATAGGGAAAAGTAATCAAATTACTGCCTTTCATGTCACATTAGTGAAAATGGATACTGGTATGATGCATATTAATATAATATGATGGGAAATTGCTAATACAATTAGACCATCACATTTTATTAGTACCGGAGTGACAACTCACGCTGAAGAACAGCTCACTCAGGCGATGGCTGGAGCGAGCACGAGCCTGATGTGCAGCCATAGGAACAGTTATTTAACTTTCTAAAAAGCCCTCTTTTTTTGGTCCCCAAAAGTGCTTGGTCACCTGTGCAAGCATTACACCAGCCCTTTGTAAATATTGCTTGGATTTGCTGTCAAATGAGTCCTTATCTCAAAAGTTAGGTGCCTCTTGTATATATGTTTGTTTTTTTCTGTATGTACACAGACATAAATAATGAGAAAATAAAAATATACGTATATATAGAGGATGGTATAAATTTTCCTTAATACATTCTACCTCTTAATTTGGGTTTAGATCTTCAGTGCACTTTTAATCTAGTTGGAAAAAGATCCTGCACAAGTTTTGTGGTTTACATACCACAAAAGCTATCCCAGCTCTACCTGCTATACCAAACAGCACTGATTATATAGCAGGGATATATTTTATAATTGTAACATTCTTCAAACTTCCTTGATGGGTGCGCAGCTCATTTAAACAGGGATGATAAAGAATCATGTCTGCAGCATCATCCTCGTCTTCCTTCCTGCAGCACAAAGGGACCTGCCAACAGTGTAAGGGTGGGTTTTGGTTTCATACTGATGATGCTCATCCCCAACCAAAGGACAAACCTCCAAGTGGAGAAGACTTCTGCATTAGCCAGCATCGTTTTAGGAGGATGAGTGGTCCTGCAATGCAGCAGCAAATGTCCCGCCAGATTGAGATGCTTTTCCCGTTTATACACGACTTGTAATCCCAAACACTGATCTCCTGAACAGGAATGATTTTGATAAACAACTTCTTATTCTGGCCAGGGGCTGCCTTAGAAATATTACCTGTCATAAAAAAAACATGACATGGATTTCCTACAGCGGGCAAGTGCAATTTTAAACACAGTGCCCAGGTTGATGGTTGCAGCTTTGTGGACTAGGAGACCCAAGGAAGGGCTCGGAGCTTTGTTTGATCTGTGCGGCATGAAGAGAATGGCACTAAAGGCTTGTGCAAAAGCGAGAGGAGGAGGAGATCCATTTCTGGAGGTGTAAGGTGCTGGGAAATATTTAAAGAAAGATGTTTACAATTTGCTAGGTTCAGTTAAAGCCCAGAAATACACAGTGTGTTGTGTTTCTGTCTCTTGTTTATAGTTTCTATGACAAAGGTGGTTGTGATTTGAGTTTGTAGCTGGTTGTCACCGCGTGGAAGAAAGTGCTTGCATGGAGATCTCCTCCCATGTGTGTTCTTAAAAACTATTTTAGCTGAGGCACTTAAAAAATGTGGGCTCTAGCTTGGTGAAATGGGCAAAGACTGATAATTTCTTATTTGGGGAGAGAAACTGAGGTTGAAGGGAAACCTGGGCAGCAAAGGAGGGCAATGACTTTACCTCAGGCTGGGGAAGCAGTGGGGGAGCCTCAAACCTAATTAAAAATGTACTTTTTGGGGTGTGATACTCCACTAAGTAGCGCGGAAGAGCTGTGCTTGTGGTCCTTCCCATTAAAATAAATAAAATATTTATATTTTATATTTACTTCAAAGTGTGCCAGTGAAAAGAAAATGCTAAGTAGTTTAACATGGGAAGAGCTTGGAGGCCAAGCTAGGAAAATGAGTGTGCTGATATTAAGAGACAAAGATCATGTGAATATTGACAGGTCCTTTTTGAAGCGTCAGATAGGTTTTCCTGACCCTTTGGTGGGGTCTGCCAATGTGGACGGTGCAGGTGAGGAGGAGGAAGGTGCATTGTGAGGAGTGTGTGAAGAAGCACTCCTATTTTTTTGCTTTTCTCTATTATGTATCACCTTTTGTGCAGAAAATTCTCCCCACCCTGGTGAATACCTTTGGTTGCTTTGGATGTCACAGGTTGCTTTGGATGTCACCGCTCACCACGGTCCAGCAGAGTCTGTCCACTTCCTGGGGGAAAGATGGACAGACTTCCAACACCATCAGATATCTTTGATTATTCCCATTATTCTGGAGATATTGATGTAACTCTGAGTGCTGAGGGGCCAATCCTGCTTGGCTGTGAATGCGTTGAACTGGAAAGCGAGCCGAGCGCCTTCGCCACCTCTTGCTTTCAGAGGCAGTTTTTATGTTCTCTGATTGTTCCCTGGGAAGTTTCTAAAGAGGAGATGATGCCCTTGTCCTCCTACTGATGTGCGTAGTAATAATGCTTGGCATTTCTCATCTTTGAAGTGCTTTACAAATATTATTATAAATAATTAATCTACCCAAGAATGGAAGAAAGAGCATCATCCTTCAGCTTATGCCCCAGGGAGCAGAGGCAGAAAAATCATATGGTTTCCTCAGGCCATGGAGGGAGGTGCTACCAGAAAGTGGTGGGGACATGAGTGTCCTTTACATGTGGCCCCTCTCGGGGGCCACCTGACCACTGGCCAGTGTAGTTGGATGGTGGGATCATAGCGTTTGCACCAGGGGATGATGTGTTCTCCCTGTGCTGTCACCCTCTGAAGGTGTTTCCTCCAGCATCTCCTGGAAAGTTCGGGTGGTCCTTCCAAGTATAGAGAGAGACACTTCATAGGACTTGGTTTTTTACCTTTTTGCAGTGAGGAGGATGCTGGAAGTAACGTAGCCCACGATACAGATGAGTGCTGGTTATGATTTGACTTTGCTGTGGGATGTTTGAATTGGGTTGGAGTGGGGTGTCCATATGAGGAACAATAGGGGCAGCTGCTAGACGTGGGATCGCAGCCTTGGGAGCAAGAGCAGGCAGAGCAAGGATGATGTGGGCTTTGCTTTCCAGTGCAGTAGAGAAAAATCATACACAAACACTGTTTATAGCAGCTCTCCAGAGATCTGACACTTTCTATAAGCACTGAGTGAAGACCTTTAATATAGATAAGTACTGTTATTTCGCTCATGTGGGCTGGAACGTGGGTTGGAAAATCTCAAGGGGCTTTTCTTAAGCTCATGACTTGTGGCGTGAGGGACAATAGAACTGGGAGGGTTTTCCATGGAAGTGCCATAAAGGTGAGATGTGTCTTGTGTAGGAAGAAGCAGGACATCCCGGGTCCCCGTCTGCCCTTGGCTGTGATGGATGAGCAGAAATGGGTCCTGGAAACTGGGTTTCTCACAACCCAGGGGAACATCCAAAACGACTCATTTTCAGCTGTTCTGGGATGAGTTTTTGTCTCATTTCTTTGGGCCAGAAGCTTCATCCTGAAGCTGAGAAGCTTTTCCCAGTGAAAGCCGTGCTTGCATCAGTGTATTTAGCAGCGTGTTGGTGTTTGTTTTTCTTTTATTTTTTTAATGAGAAAGGAAAAGAAATTAAAATAATTACTCTCTTTATGCAATATATTCTGGCTTTTTTGCCCTTCATCTTAGCCAAAACGTGCCCTTGTGTATAGCAAGCACCGCAGCACACCCGACCTGGCAACAGAGCCCCCATCTCGTTACTTTATTTGGCTCTTCCTTTTCTTCCCCTGTGGGTCCAGTGCTGGGCAACTAAAAATCATTTTGGCTTTCCCCATCTTTATCTAACCTCCACAAAGCCGGCCAGGCAACCCTGGTGTTTCCACACAATTCAAGCAGTGTTGTGTGTTTCTTTTATTGCAGAGGGCAAATCCCAGAATAGAGCATAAATAAATAGATGATTTTAGAGGACTGTAGATCATTGAGCGAGATGCAGAAAAGGCTCCTTGTTTTGAAAGAGCAGCGCGAGGCTCAGCAACAATGAGTCTTGAAGCCCGATAAGAATCTGGGATGCTTCGAGGCTGTGTGTGTTGGGTGAACTTTATTTATATTTGGCAGAAACGCGGTTGTGTGCGATGCCAGCGACTGCCAGGGTATGTGGATGGAGATGAACAAAGCTTATCCTGGGCTGAGATAGGAAACATTGAATTAGGCTGGAGACTGTTGTTTGGTTGGGTTTTGAAGTCAGGACAGTTTCCACAAGGAGAAGAAAAATTCTATATATATATATATATATATAAAATATTTATTTTATATATATATAATTTTAAGAAGTAGACCTCCCACCATAATAACTGCGGACAGCACCTATGTTGCTGTTTTCCATAATGAAGGAAAATTGCAATAACAGTTCCCGTATATTCAGTCCTCCTCCTTATCTCCCAGGCTTTCTCTGATGTGCCTCTGCTCCAAGATGTTTGTTACTATCAGCAGTCTCCCCTTCTCACATGAACTCCTGCAAATCACATCTCCTTTGCTGGAAAGAGCAGAAATTTGTCAACCACAGCAACAAAAAAACACCTTAAAATTGCGCATCAAAACCCTGGACAGAGAGAGAGGGAGATGCATGCGTAAATATGTATCATTGTCATGGGGGCTTTTGGGTTTTGTTTGTTTTATTTGGGTTTTTTGTTGTTTTTTTTGGTTTTTGTGTGCGTGGTTTTGTTTATTTTAGCTCAGCAAATACGTTCTCCCTGGTTAAACCTTTTGGTGTCACCGAAGCGATGTGCAAATGATGAGGAAGGTGAAGGCAGCTTGTTTGCCACGTAGATTGGGGAACGTCAGCCTTTGTGAAGCTGCGTCTTAGAAAAGACTTAGCTGGCTGCACATGCCAGAGCTCCGTCTTCCCCCGCAAATTCACTACTTTGAATACAATAAAGTTGCTTTGAACTTTTTCAATTACTTAACAACTTTCAAGTGGAGAAATATTTGGATCTCTTAATTTCATTTTTTGGCTCTTTTTTTTTTTTTTTTCTTTCTTTTTCCCTTTGCCTCCATTCTGTTTGCTAAACAGTAATTGCAGATCTTTCCTGCCACCTTTAATACTCCCAGCTAATTATCCTGAAATAAATCTCTTTCAAGTCTGCATGCCAGCAGTTGTGGGATATGAGCGGCTCTTTCAGCTCCCGGCTGCCTGTCACTCAAATGGGCCTCAGCTGCAGCTCCGAATGATGAGTATTAGTCTCCCGCTGGGATGATTCTCCCAATCTCCCCACTTCCAACAGCATCTCCCAGGGCTGCACCACGCTCCTACCTGTTAGCCTAATCTGGGATTTGCTTTTGCTAACGCTGTTATTTTGAAAGGAGGAAGAGGATTCCTGGGAGAAAGGCACTCGGTTAACCTTTTCCTAATTGCCATTCAAAGCTGAAAGGAAAGGGGGGAAAAAAAATGAAATAAAATAAGATGATGGGTGTCATTGCATGGAGGGATGGCTTGGGACGGGTAGATGTGTGGGTGGAGTCCCTCGCTGGCCTCTCAGCGTTATTTGTTTGGTCAAAGTAGCGTTTTTGGGGGCAGGATCCCAATTTGGGCAACCTGCCCTCCCTGGGCGCTCTACTGGGTTATTTCCAGCTTGTGTCCCCCCGCTCAGCAACAAGGTTGTCAGGTTGTAGGCAGAGCTAAACGCTCCATCCTTAATTTATTATGTGCTAGCAGTAATAGCGAGGGCTATTTTTAAATGCCACTTAAGCTTGCGCTCACACAAGGGTTTGTAATTTGACTATAGGACCTACATAAAATGACATATTGTTACCCACTTAAAGATACAGTTTTAAATGAAAGAATTATTAAACTATTAGTATTTAAAGTGCTTACTACTTTTTTTTCTGCTGTATGTGCACCTTTTAATGACTTAACAATTGGATTGCCTCCAGAAACGGTCTTGCCGGGGGTTGCCACACAGATGCATCCCGGCTGGCTGATGTGATGGGGTTTGTGGTACCCGTTGCCTTTTGGGGGGTACTGATGGGGGCTCAGCAGCAAGGGGTGTTTGGGAGATGCCACAAGCATCCCCCAGCTCTGGGCTTACATCTCCACCTCGTTCCTGAAGCAAAAGATCTTAGTTAGCTCTTAAATGTGCACTCAAGTTGCTTGGCTGGCCTTGAATCCTCTTTCCAAACAGTTGGTTTTCACTCAGGACTCCCTCTCTAAACCTGCAATGGGCTGCATTGAATTAGTTCTATTAACTGCCAAAGGAATTCTTTGCTGCCGAATTATATTTCCTGTGTCTGTAAATCATTTCACCGCTGCTTTCCCTGACAGTTATGCAAGTGACCTTTGATTTCACTGTTGTTTTTTATATATTTTTTTTATTATTTATGACATTGCTAACCACTCCATGGCTGCACATCGCAGTGAGGTTGGGTGGTCACGTGGGATACTTGAGAACATAGAATATTTTATAAATATGTACATATATATGTAAAAAAAAAAACCAAAACCCCGAAAGCATAATGTTGAATGTTTCAGACTTGGAACTTGGAAACATAATATTTATACTGAGCAAGTCATGTTAGTTTTAAGAGTCTGTTTCTGGGTATTTTCACTTTCAGAGGAAGAATTGCTTGAAACCCTCCCTTTTGCCTAACTAAGCGTCCCTTTGTGTTTTAAATTGTCACCAGGCCCAGTTCTGCAGAGGCCAAGCAGCCACTGGCTTAAGTGGGAGCTGTAACGTTGGTATCGGTGCCTTGTGTTGTTCCAGTGCAGTGAATTCCCTTAGGAAAGGGGAATCAGACACCCAACTTCTGCGTCGGGCTTTGGGGGTGTCTGTTTCCATAGGCACCTCTCTTCTGCAGCAGCAAAGCAGCTCCTGGATGGGGATGAGACCCTGTAGAAGCTCCTCTTGCCTTTTTGCTGTGGTCCCATCCCAATGGGTCTGAGCAAAAAAAATGCTGCGAGTGCAACTGCTGTTCCAGGCTGGGAAACCATTTTGGCATCCCAGCGTTTGATTTGTAAGTCTAATTAGAAGTTAGAAGTGTCAGTGGCAGCACTTGCAGGCACAATTATAGCACCTGCAAAAGAAAAAAAGGAGCCTGCTTTTCCCATTTGGCTCATCCTCTGGGTGCAAGGTTTCTATAAATACAGCGGTCTGACAAGGAGAGCTGGGCTGATGTCTGCCTTGCCATGGGTGAGCTCCCCTCTCGGGCAGCAAGCAGCTAAGAAATGAGCTGTACCGCCGTCTATAAAAACCTGCAGACCAGAAGAGATTCCCCGTCTGGCCCTTCTGACAGATCCGCAGCATCGTGGTTGGCTTGTGCAAGGTTTTGCGTAAGTAATAAATTGAGGTTTCCTGCAAAACATCTGGTCGATTTGGCTCTTATCTTGCTCCACAAGAGGTGAAAAAACCCTCTGTGGTTCTCCTTTGCCACGCTACAAATATAGATACCTATTCATAAGGAAATATTGAAATAGAAGTTTGAAGTATTCTCACGTTTGTTCCCTAACACTGAATTAAATGTGTTTTGGGGCTGTTTGTAATGTCAGTTCCAGTCCTGGTTAGATAGCTGTGCAGAGCAAGCATCTCGTTCTGAAATGGAGTTTGAAAAACTCCTGCCAGGACCAAGATTCACAATCCTGGAAAGTAAAGCCCACAGTGACAGCCATAGAAACACTGTGCCCTTGCATTGTGACTCTTGCACCTTCTGGGCTTTAATCCCAAACCCAAACTTAAGTTTTGGAGCTGCTGAGCCCCTGTAACTCATACCCAGGGTCATATAGTTTGGCCCAAGACACCCAGAAGGGAATATATGACCTGTGTGCAACTTGGTGTATTCCCAAATACCTCAGGACGCAGTTAAATCTGGTTCAACGTCTTTGCCTACCATGGATTATGTAGCTCAGTTAATACCTAATTGTTGGCGTCTGCTCCTTCTGCTTTCGTTTTGGTCTCTAGATCTTCCTGTTTGGTCTGCATCCCTTGTCTTCATCTTTAAGTTGTGTCCTGTCCCTTATTCCAGGTTCTACCCTTCAGTCTCCAAAACCAACCTGAGGAACAAAAGACAAAGTAACATTTCTGACTCCTTATGGTGCTCCTGGTGTGCTTGCCCACAGCCTTCCTGAAAGAAACCAATAAATAATGCTCCTCATCCCCCTAAAAATTAAATTAAGCCCAGATTTCTCTGGGGATGAGGCTAGGTTAATTACAAAGAGCTACCAATGCCATATCTAAAAGGCTCCTTCATTTTCATTTTTAATATTTAGGATGAGGCTTAAATGAGACTTAATATCTGATCCTTTTTTTGGCCAAACTAGTCAGTTTAGAAGTGAAGAGGCTGCCAAACGCAGCTGATTTTGTTCTGCCTAAAAGCTTCTGTCAATTAACTCCTTGAAGCATTTGCTGGTGAGACTGAAGGGGACCAGGACCTTCGGTGTGGTTAAAGTTTGGTGGGAACTGCTTTCTGCTTGAGCTCTGTAGCCTCAGCATGTGCAAAACACATTCACCTGTCTGGGTATTAAAGTTAGGAGAAAAATGTGATGAAGTCCCAGAGATTGATGGGAAAGCGTATATTGGATCACCTTGGAAGAAGAAAGCGTTGTATTTGAAAGCAGGATGGGAAACAACTGGTAGCTCCAGGTGTCCATGAGGTGTGTGTTGGCCATTTGGGAGCAAAACTGCCCCAAATAGGGATGAAACTGTGAATCTGAATGTGAAGTGGAATATAAAGAGGATGGCTCACGAAATACAGTCTGCAAAGAAAAATGTACCGATGTTATAGCCAGGTGGTGAAATATTTTCTGTTAGTTGGAAAGAACAGCAAAATGATGCTGAAATCAAGAGTTTTAGGCATGTTTAATGAAAAGTATGGGAATGGCAAGGGATCCACAGCGTGTAACAGGGTTGTGCTGGGTAGTTAATGTAAATATTACTGTTTTTCATGAGAAACACAGACTGTTGCTAAACCAGACTAAAATGCTGTCACTGTTGTATTTCTGACCAACCCCGTCAGTTCTGCCGGCTGATTTACCGAATGCTGCGTTCCCTTTAGCATCTACCCACCCCCTTGGTATCTATTGATCTCTGTATGTACACACACATTTATCATATGCATACAAGTGTTGGAGTGCATGTCCAGGTATTTGGGGTTGTTGCTGGCTGCATCTTTTCAGAGAGGAACAGGAGGAAACGGTTAAATATCCCCGGCAAGCTTGGCTGCCTGTCGTAGGCAGGATACTTCGACTCTACATGACGTCCTGCTCGTTTTGGAGAATAATTCTTATTGGAAAATTGCAACGCTAAATCATTAACTTCTAAGGAGCTGAAGAGGGAAAAGAGAGCTCACTTAAAGGATCCCAGTGTGTTGCCCCTGGCTTGCTCTGTGTTGTTCTGCGTACAATATAAACCGCTGTTAAAATACTTCTTGCTGCGTTATATAGTGCAAAGCCCAGGCCATTTACAAACCTTCTTTCCTTCTAGCGGTGGTGCCTTCTTCGTGCTGGAGATGTAACTTTGATGAAGCAGTGAAAGGAAGAAATGCAGGGTGAGATCTCAAAAGGAAAAAAAATACAAAAGGAAAAAGTACTGTCTGAAATTAAGCTCTTAAATAAGCGGAGAGAAGCATCCATCACCTGCCTTCTCTAGCGTGAGGAGCTGAGTGGATGCCCATCACAGGGCTGTCCCAGGTCTTGTGGCATGGGGAGCATTTGCTGGGGAGACAGGAGCAGATGGGTGTCTGATTTCTTATGAACTGGCTGATTTCAGCCCTTGGGTTTGGGGGAGAAGCTGCGGAGATGGAGAAGCAGTAGCTAAATCATGGTAGAGGGTGATGGGTCTGTGCAAGAGACACGTAACGTGAGGTGGGCGAGCACAAGGGAGGGACCCCATTGATTGCTAGCTGGATGATAAATCAAAAATGGCAAGATGGGCTGGAATCTGAAATATGGTGTCCATGTGGTGAAACGATTAAGCTTTATCACTGCCACTCTGGAAGTATTTCTTACCTCCAAATGTCTGACCACCAGGATTTTTTTTCTTTAACAAGAAGAATTTACACCATTTTCCTTGTGTAATGAAAACTCAGATTTTGGGCTTGGGTTGAATAGTCAGTGACTTGGGAAACATCCCTCGACATCTCAGCCTTTCCTTTTCATTCCCAGTGTTGTTCTCAGATGTGCACTGGCTTTGGTGGAACCGGGGTGTGAGGGACTGATGCCTGGCTGAGGTGCAGGAGATGCAGAGATGGTATATGTAGGATTTAATTGGACCTGGCCCACTTCACTGTGTGGGAACAAACAAAAACCCCAAACAAACCCAAAAAACCCTAAGCCAAAATGCTGTATGCCACTTGTCTACTTAAAAAACGTAAAGTGCCTTTAAAATCCTAGTCCTTTGCCTCTTATTGGAGGGTAAAGGCAAATTAAAGGGGTTATGTATCATATTGGTCTGAACCAAGACTCATTTTCTTGCTGGCTTATGAACATATAACGAAGTATAATTATTTTTAATATTATTATTTTTGATTGCAATGTAACAGAGGAAATTCAAAACGGAAAACTCTATAGCAAGGGCCAATCTGTCTGTTGAAAGCAACAATCTGAGTGCTTGCGCTCCCCCTGCCCTGTGCCTGCCTTCAGTCTTTTGGGAAGCCCATCACCTGGTTGCAGAGATGGAGCTCGTATGGCTTCACGTGGTCCTGTCCTGCTGCAGCACCATGGGGGCTACAGAGAATGGTGGTACGGATGTATGTTTGGGGGTGGTGGGGTGATAGGATGGGGAAGGAAGACAGAAATGGTATGGTTTTTCTCCTGCAAGTACAACAAATGGCACCCTTTGCACTTTTGTCCCTGTACCGTCTTCTCGTTTCCACCCTTGGAAATAGTGACCTGAGGTCTTCTGGACCCTTGCCAGCTTTTGGGGACAACAGGTAGCAGGGCTAGGAAGGGGGTGGCAAGGTTACCCACCCGCAGGAGTCCTCTAGGAGACCTGGGGATGTTAAGGCACTTGTGTTTGTGAAACAGTGGTGGTGAGAGGTCCTGTCATGTGTGTGTTGGTGGCCGGTGCGCAGCTCATGGGACCAGGGCATCCCCATGTTCTCCAGATGGCTTTGTCTACAGCTGACAAATCCGTTTTGTTTGAGACTTGACCATTTTAAGAGTTACTGAATTTCTCTCTTAGATTTTGTGTGCCTACATTCATGCAGTGTTTGAGTAGCCTCATCAGTGAAATTTAGCGTATTAGGT